>NC_092418.1:42847452-47847452 GCF_040894005.1 Engystomops pustulosus | reverse complement strand
GCTGAGGACAGAGTGGACAGGTCTGAAGGAAGTGTTCCGGGCTGGCACTGTATCAACAGAGGTTCTCCTAAAGTCACCTGGATCGTTCCTGGGAAGACAGATAAGCTCTGTCCACTTGCATAGGCTTCTCTGCAGACGGTACAGCCGGAGGCTGGTGCGGCCTTTGGAAAGCAGGAGCCAAGCGAGGTAGACATCATGGATGGACTTGGGGTTTCTCGTGACAAAACTCTTCAGCAAACTCCACAAACCACATGTCAATTCCCGTGGCTAAGGTGATAAGACCACTCAGGGTAGACAGCAGATCACAAGCAGCCAACGTGTCCTTAACATGAGAGGAGAGTCCCTTTTGGAATGTCACCGATCGGGCTTCTTCATTCCAGGAAAGTTCTGAGGCCAGGGTACGGAACTAGACAGCATATTCTGCCATGGACGAGTTCCCTTGGCGCAGATCTAGCAGCTCAGTCTCAACAGAAGAGGCCTGTGCGGGTTCGGGTCTGGAATCAGGCATGAAGAGAGACAAGCCATGTGAACGCAGAGGGGATCAGGTAAGACTAACATTTCTTGGGGTAAAGAGCCATCTGCCATTGTTTGTTAAATATAGACATAAGATACAGAGTAAGGAGTTGTCCAAAGGTCATAAAATACCCATTCGAGAAACCGTCAGGGCCTGGAGCTTTATGTTTTTTTAAGTTGATTTATAGTAGAGGTGATCTCTTTGTCTGAGATTGGTTTATTTAGGGTTTCTTTTTGGGTTGTTGTCAATGTCGGGAGGTGGACCTTTGCTAGAAATGTGTTGATTGCATCTGGCGATGGTTGGGGAGTCTGTCGGTCATCTTTAAGATTATTCAAGGAAGAATAGAAAGCTGTGAACATATTCACAATTCTCATGGGATGAGTTTCTTTTTGGTGAATGTCCTGTGAGGAGAACAAGAATGGGATGATTTAACTCTCCTTGTCTTAACCTTATTAGTCATTAATTTGCTAGACTTGTTGTACACCATATAGCACTCTCTAATATACAATAATTCCTTTTCATAGTCAGATAGAAGGTTAGACCTTAAAGAGGACCTTTCACTACGTGACTTGGGGATTACTACCTGACTATGGGGATTAGCATACCATTCTGTAGGGGCTGCTACATATATTCACGGGCACTTTAAATTTTCCTTGTAGCCCCAATGGTTGCAAAGACATTAGTCCTGAGATCTGACCATTATAATCTGTGTTTGGTCAGAGAGGAGGAGCTGGGGCTGGAGCTGGGGGCGTGTGTTATGCTAATCTTCTCTCATATTGTCAATAGAAAGCTGTAATTTCTCTACATTGCATTTGTGGTAACATTGCATTTGCTTTCACAACTCATTTGCAATGTAAACAGAATGTCCACGCCATGTGAACGCAATTTTGAACATTGTGTAAACACAATGTCAACAGAATATTAACAGAATGTGTGTGAACACAGACTAAAGGTGAACATAGAAAAAAAAAATCACAGCTCAATATTCATAATGGCTTCCCTGACATTGCCTGCCACTGATTGGACAGTATGAGAGAAGATTAGCATAACACATGCCTCCAGCCCCAGCTCCTCCTCTCTGACCAAACACAGATTACAATTGTCCAATACAGGGAATGTATCTCTTTAACCGTGGGGGCTAGAAGGAAAATTCAAAGTGCCCCTGAATCTATGTAACAGCCCCTACAAGATGGTACAAATATCTCTACATGTATGAGGTAGTGAAAGGTCCCCTTTAAGGCCTGCTGGGTTTCTGTTGTTAAAGGGGTTGGGATCTGTTTTTATGTCATCCTCTATTTTCTGCAGTTTAATTAATAACTCTGTTACTGCTTCTGGAACAGAAACCCCATCTGCATAAGCACTCCTCTTACTGCTACTTTATGTGCAAGCCATAGGTTGAAAAGATTCACTCTCAAATCTACATAATGCTGGAAGTACTCCAGTAAGCCTGGGTGATTTTCTCTTTATTTGAAGGCAAGGAGTATATGAATGGAGTGTTCCTCCAGTACCACTGGGAGGGGAGACTGTTAAAAATGACCGGCTGTCATACATCCCGGAGTGGTCCGACCATGTTGTGGCACCTATGTTCGCTTACATGTGTCAGCACTCTACTATCCGCCAGACACAGATCGTTTATCGTGAAAGACCTACGTCTATGCGAGTAAAACGTAAATTCCCTGGACGATGCATTTAAACACCTATATGTGTCATACTTTGCTCCTTGCATAACCAATTAGTAAGCAAGATGGAGGGGGCCCTGCTCCTGGCTGTTGTGTCTACATGGGGTCAGGAATTATATTAAAGTCGCCAAAAACCAGTAGATTGCCTTTTTGTATCTTCCTAATCTTTTTGATTGTTTTGTTTAGAAATCTCATCTGAGGCCTATTCGGGCCATAAATATTTGCCAGAGTGAATGGGACATAATTATTGTTACGTACCACGACCAAGTACTTCCCCATCTCATCACACAGGGTCTCTGAGACCTTCACCTCTATATTTTCTCTAAATGCTATTAGGACCCTGCTTTTTTAACCTCCGCATTTGCCAAAGAAATTTGTTTTTAAAAATGGGTATTTTCCCTTCACAAAATGGGTCTCCTGCAGGCATATGATTTCCACCCTCTCTGCCTTTGCATCCTTCCATACAGAAGCCCTTTGAAATGGGGAATTCAACCCCTTTACATTAATACTCATTACACGAGTGCTTACTATTTATTGTATCGGCAGTCAGTTTTCTATAAGTAAATGTTGTTATAGTTTTATTTGACTTTCCTATGAGTACTAAGTCTACAAACACAATTTCATCTCTGTTTAATGAATGTATGAATTTTAAATTGACCTGATTGTAATCTATGAAGAGTGGCTCGGCAGACACATGAGGGCACATTTACTTACCCTTTCCCACGGAGTGCATTTTCCAACGATCATGCACTCTGCCGCGATTCACTAAGATCGTGCGTGTGTCGCCTTCTTCTTCCTGGTTTATGTAAGTGCATGTCTTGCGACACAATTTGTAAGTTAAATCCTGCGCTTAGTCCGAATCATTTGGATTGTGCGATGCCTCCCCCATTTCTGTCACATGACCCCCATGTTGGTCTTCCAACACTGCCCCGCACTTTTGTCAGACCGTGCAGTTTCTTCCAGGCTGAACGGCTTGTACAGGTACATAAAAAGTGTCTGCGCTGCTATTGTGTCGCACAGAACCCTTTTGTGGCGCAGCTGCGCTGGCTTCCATGCGAACAAATTCGAGGGCATGCCGTCTGTTGGTCTGGGTGATTCGGACCGAGTGCCTTATTTAACTTGCAAATTGTGTTGCACGCCCTATGTTAAAGGTGCGCCACAAAAAGATGGTGAACTCTGTCAGGCCAGTGCATGGAAGTGACAGATTCATTATTTCTGGCACACAATTTCTGGCAATCTTAAGTTTTAAGATTTTAAGTTTTCTTAATTTCTTAGTAATTATGTGCCCCAAAGTGTTTTTTTGCAATTTTAATTCCACCATAGTAAAAAAAACAAGCAACATTTCACCTTCTCTATGAAGGCTTTATCAAGCAACTGTGTGGGTGCAGACCAAACATTTTTACAAGTGAATTAATGATCATCACAAGTGGTGAATAATGATGTCTTATAACAATTCCAAGTAAAGTAAAGTGGGTAAAGTACATAATGTATAGAAGTTATTGTAAAGTGACAATGTGGCAAAATATAGCAATGCAATAGATATCATAAGTGTAAACAGAACCATCAATCACGGTAGTAATATCTATTAACTCTAAGTGTACTGGTCAATAATACCAATTGATCACCTCTAAATCTCTGTGAGGAGTGAAAGAGTTTGTTAAAAACACAGAATAAAAAAATCACAGTTACGAGGGAAATAGAGCATTGCATGTGTATTGTCTGCGAGTCTCTGAGGTCAGAATATTGCAGCAAACCATTGGTTTCCGATAACCACCTGAACCAACGGACCAGCACAAGCGTAATAGAGAATGTGTGATAGAGAATGTGCCGCAACGAGCATCGGGGTGCCGCAATGAACATCGGGACTACCCAGAGATGAATATGTAAGTTTTCTGGGCAAACTAGGGACTGGCTGTATACTTAAGGGGACTGGCTGGCTAATAAAGGTGGCTGGCTGGCTACTAAAGAGGGCTGGCTACTAAAGAGGGCTGGCTGGCTACTACTGGGTGCTGGCTGGCTGTATACTAAAGGGGGCTGGCTGGCTATATAATAAAGGGGGCTGGCTGTATACTACTGGGGGTGGTAAATTTTGGAGCCTCGGCTTATAAACGGGTTGGCTTATACTCAAGTATATATGGTACCTGCTTTTGTTCTTCAGTAAAAACATTTGTAGACACTTTAACCACATCAATCCTTTTTTACTTTTCTGGCTTGTGCATGGAATGTTAAAGATGCCTTCTGGCTTATTTTTGTTTATGTTTTCTCCCCCCATGTCATTTTTTTTAAAGATCAGTTCACTTCTTTCTTTGTGCTTCTTCATGTTAGATCTTGGGGTTCTGAATGGTCGTATACTAGCTTCAAATTGTAGTCATAGAGGATTTGTGAAAATGATATTCTCCTCCAGCGATGCGATGGACTTGTCAATCCGGACAATGCCTAATACATCTAATTCATCTAATTCTAAGCCATCCTCTAGTGGCTTGAATTTTTTTTTTTTAATTCTGCTAAACATACACTTTCATATTCTGTAATTAAGTGCTTGAGTTGATCAGAACAGTGTGATAATATATCATTCCATTTTATGACAAATTCATCTGAATAAATGGTAGTGGGTATTTTTTGAAGATGGAGTCCTCTGGCCACGATGCCCTTTTCAATATATGTTTTCTGGTTTGTGCGATCCCACCAAATGTGTGTGTCTTGTTTCAGAAGCCTTTGTCACTATCTGAGTTATTTCCTGATGAAGATGCAGGTGGATCCTTTACTACAAATACTGCAGCTGCTCTTTCACATCTATTGATACTTGGTTGTAGCATATCACCCACTTGACTCATTACAACTCTATGACATGAGCAATCCCTTGAATGTGATAAAGCTCCCAAAATGTATGTTTTCAGTAGCACTTTGATGCCGAGCACATACATTGCAGTAATGTGCTCGGTAGCAAATTTCACACATATAAAACCAGCTCACCTGGCTGCAAAAACATTTAGCCAGGATCTCCTTGCTGGTAGGTAGTTAAATCCAGCATAACAACTACCAGAGGCCCAGCCAAATTTTTCCTGCTACTATAA
The DNA here is from genome assembly GCF_040894005.1 of Engystomops pustulosus. Lineage (NCBI taxonomy): Eukaryota > Metazoa > Chordata > Amphibia > Anura > Leptodactylidae > Engystomops > Engystomops pustulosus. The sequence continues at coordinate 47,842,185 of NC_092418.1, read as the reverse complement.
TTCTGTTTGAATTAATATTACATTATAGAAGAAGCAGTTTATGATTCCTTTTTTTATATTGGAAGCGTATGTTTGGAAAAAAGTATTTACTGCTTTATACAGATATCATTCATGGTTTCAATCCTTTACCCTTAATAACCTTTCTTCTCTGTGTACATAGCTTTCTATTTCTGTTCATCTAAGAGAGCATTAAAATGTGTATTTTCTTTAAACGTATACATATCAAAATATGCAATGATTACCAAAATTAAGGAAAAAAAAGGAATGAGTCATAACAATATATATTTACACTTTCTTCCTTCCAAGTCTTGTCTTTGTGTTTGCTTCACAGTAAACTATTGCCTTTCTAGGTTTCAATTTTACAGTGCCCCCTCTCCTTGATTCAGCCACATACAGGGGATTGTTGGTGAGGGCATCTTTTTAACTGCACATACTTTTGGGTAATTGCATTTGCTGTTAATTATATGACTTCTCACACAAAAAGATTAGGGTGGTCACTGTTAATGCTTCTCAATAAACTGGGGTAACAATTTTCATGAGTTCACAGGGAACTGCAATCAGTTATGGTTAGAGATGAGCAAGCACTAAAATGCTTTTCCCGATGCTCGAGTGCACGTATCGAATAACGAACCCCATTGAAGTCAATGGGAGACTCAAGCATTTTTCACTGAAAGAACACATTGAAACAACACTGAAGAACACATTGCAGATGTTTGCAGATGTTTTCACTGAAAGAACACATTGAAAGAACATTGAAGAACAAATTGCAGATGTTTCCGTACATCTGCTAACTTATCCGAAGACACGCGTGCAGAACAATATATATGCTATTGTGAAGAACAATATGTATGAAGAACACATTGCAAATGTTTCCATACATCTGCAATGTGTTCTTCACACATATTGTTCTTCACATACTATTGTGAAGAACACCGTTCGGCACTAATGTCTTCGGATAAGTTAGCAGATGTACGGAAACATCTGCAATGTGTTCTTCACTTAAATGATCCTGTGTTCATTGTGTTCACAGTTTTCATTGTATTCTTCAATGTTCTTCACTGTTCTCTTAAGTAAATGCTCAATCTCGAGCAGGTGAAATACTCGTCCGAGCAACGAGCCGTTTCGAGTACGCTAATACTCGAACGAGCACCAAGCTCGGATGAGTATACTCACTCATCTCTAATGGTGACGTTTTATTCAAGGTAACAACTTGCAAAAGCACCAACCACTTTAATCCATGACCCTGTACAGCAAGATGGTGAAATAAAGAGGAATAAAGAAGATAGCAGTGGTCGGTGAGTGCCATTCTTTTCTTGCAAGCTAAATGAATATCATTCTATGACTTCATGTTGTTTTTTGCATTATTTAGAAATCATTGTGCTTTGATTATTGTTATTGATATGTAGTTGTGAATTATCTACATTATAATTATTGTGTCTAGCAGTTTTTATGGTAGCTAAATTTGTGACTTTTAAGCCACCATGAACAGGGCCGCCACTAGAAATTTTGGGGCCCCTGACTGAGAAGATTTTTGCCCCCCCCCATACTTTACTTCCCATGTTAGATTTTTAAGCAACATTGCTTGCCAAACTGGTACTTACCCGCCAGTAGATAGGTAGTCATCTCAGCACAAGGCCACAAGTAGATAGGTAGCCACTGCACATGCCCACAAGTAGATAGGAAGCCACAGCAAGAAATAAAAATGAATACTCACCAACCTGCACTACCTGCAGCCAGCACATCACATGCCCCCCAGTACGAAAGTAGCCTCCATAGCACATGACCACCAGTAGGTAGTAAACCACATCAGCACATTACCCCAGTAGGTATTTAGCCACCCCAGCATATACCACTAGTAGGGAGGTAGTCACCGCAGCATATGCCACCCAGTAGGTAGTTAGCCACAGCACATGTCCCTAGTAGATGGGTAGCAACTGCACATTCCCCCCATAGAGAGGTTTAACAGCAAATGCCCCCCAGTAGAGAGGTAGCCACAGCATATGTCCCTAGTAGACAGGTAACCACAACACATACCCCCAATAGACATGTAGCCACAGCACATGCCCCTCAGTAAATGAGCAGCAACAGCACATGCCCCTCATTAGATGAGTAGCCATAGAAAAAGAAAATTAAAATTGAATACTCACCTTCCTGCCGTCCATGTCTCCTCCTCACTTTAGTGAGGGCGCTTGGATAAAAGATAGGAATGGATAGATGCACAAAGGACCTAGGCAGCATTGCCAACTGTGTCCAGTGACCAGCACTGTATGCATCTGATGCAAATAGCACTGATCACTATTGAGGGCGCTGGGGGGGGGGGCAGTGCAGTTTGTAGCTCAGGCCTATCCAGTGACTAGTCAATTTTTCCTTTGGAGTAATTTGATTTGCAGTACAGTGTATTTACAAATTAATTCTTTACCCCTATAAGATGATAAGAAGGGTCATGGTTTCATGGTTTTCTCATCATCTTTGACAGGAATGTTGTATTATAAGAGAAAGGAACATACGGGACTCACTGCCACAGGATGTTGTGATGGTTACTACATTGTCCAAGTTCAATAGAGTCCTGGATGTCTTTCCTGGGAAAAAAAAAAAAAAAAAAAAAATATATATATATATATATATATATATATATATATATATATATATATATATATATATACACTCACCGGCCACTTTATTAGGTACACCTGTCCAACTGCTCGTTAACACTTAATTTCTAATCAGCCAATCACATGGCGGCAACTCAGTGCATTTAGGCATGTAGACATGGTTAAGACAATCTGCTGCAGTTCAAACCGAGCATCAGTATGGGGAAGAAAGGTGATTTGAGTGCCTTTGAACGTGGCATGGTTGTTGGTGCCAGAAGGGCTGGTCTGAGTATTTCAGAAACTGCTGATCTACTGGGATTTTCACGCACAACCATCTCTAGGGTTTACAGAGAATGGTCCGAAAAAGAAAAAACATCCAGTGAGCGGCAGTTCTGTGGGCGGAAATGCCTTGTTGATGCCAGAGGTCAGAGGAGAATGGGCAGACTGAGTCAAGCTGATAGAAAGGCAACAGTGACTCAAATCACCACCCGTTACAACCAAGGTAGGCAGAAGAGCATCTCTGAACACACAGTACGTCGAACTTTGAGGCAGATGGGCTACAGCAGCAGAAGACCACACCAGGTGCCACTCCTTTCAGCTAAGAACAGGAAACTGAGGCTACAATTTGCACAAGCTCATCGAAATTGGACAGTAGAAGATTGGAAAAACGTTGCCTGGTCTAATGAGTCTCGATTTCTGCTGCGACATTTGGATGGTTGGGTCAGAATTTGGCGTCAACAACATGAAAGCATGGATCCATCCTGCCTTGTATCAACGGTTCAGGCTGGTGGTGGTGGTGTCGTGGTGTGGGGAATATTTTCTTGGCACTCTTTGGGCCCCTTGGTACCAATTGAGCATTGTTGCAACGACACAGCCTACCTGAGTATTGTTGCTGACCATGTCCATCCCTTTATGACCACAATGTACCCAACATCTGATGGCTACTTTCAGCAGGATAATGCGCCATGCCATAAAGCTGGAATCATCTCAGACTGGTTTCTTGAACATGACAATGAGTTCACTGTACTCAAATGGCCTCCACAGTCACCAGATCTCAATCCAATAGAGCATCTTTGGGATGTGGTGGAACGGGAGATTCGCATCATGGATGTGCAGCCGACAAATCTGCGGCAACTGTGTGATGCCATCATGTCAGTATGGACCAAAATCTCTGAGGAATGCTTCCAGCACCTTGTTGAATCTATGCGTCCAACCCGTTACCAGCATGGTGTACCTAATAAAGTGGCCGGTGAGTGTATATATATAATATATATATTAGTTGTAATTGGAGCTAGATGTTTGGAATGGACATTTGTTTTTCCATACTGCATGTGAATGTGGGTGTGAATTTTTTTAATAGGTGTTTATTGGCATTTGGAAAATGTTTTGTTGCCATCTATATAAACACTACATATTTATAGGTTGGACTTGATGGATCTGAGTCTTTGCTAAATCTACTATTATGTTTTAAACTACAGCTCCTCTTTATAAACACATACGTTATTCTTTTTAAGAACTCCAGTTAGCCTTCCATTCTCCAGTCTTAACCCATTCACTTTCACCGTGATGTTTGAAAATAATGTCCATAGCATACTATAGTCGGGGAGAGAGCAGGAAGGGTTAACACTCACTTGTTACAGCTGTGTAAACAAGTGGAAAGGAGAGAAATCCATCTTAAATATGGTGATCACATCTACCATGACAATGAAGAAGTAAAATGAAGTATATTAGAAAAAAAGTTCAATCCACCCCATACAACTTTGAAAATCATCTGAAATGACAGTTAATCTTTAACTGTAAGAAATTTGTATATCATGGCTGTTGATATATAGGCAAAAATTAAAACTGTAATTCAGTATTCTTATTAATTCACATAAAGTGATGCGTATCTTGAAAAAAACAGAAGTTTTACTGCAAGATTCACAAGCCTGGTTGCTGGATAAACGTTCCTTTTGTCTTGAAAAAAACAGCAGAGCAGTTTCCAGCACTCTGATAACTTGGTTCATTGTTAATTGTTAAGGACGGTTTATCCAAACCTGGACCCAAACTGTAAACTTTGCGGTTTGGTTCTGCTCCACACTACTCACATATTATTATATATTATATTATATCATTAGAATTTTGGGATGTTTATGCTGCTTGCAAATAAGAGACATTTTAGGCAAAGGTGGTTTATGATACATTCACTATTATTCTACATAATACATTACAAACATACAGGTAACAAAGTCAATCCCTGTTGAGATGGTATGCTTCATTTTAATCTGTTCACTTTCAAATGAAATGTACTTCCCTCTACCAAATAAAAAATGGAAATAAAAGAAACCAGTCCAATAAAAAAAAAAAATCTAACTTTGGAAATCCAAAGGGACCCGTGATAAAATATAAACTGTTATACTAAAGTCTTATACATCAAATAGCAAATGTGGGAATTGTTGTTGGAAATAAAGTCCATAGGCATAATTGTAAAAGCAAAACCTGCTGTTCCACTTCATGCTGCAATCTTTCCGAACACATAAATAATTACAGAGCAGAAATGGAACTTGTACTCTTCAGAAACTTACTAATTTATAGACAGAAATTTGTTTAGTAAATTGATAGTAATTACTACATTGTAACAAAATGAAAAGTGGTGTTGTTTTCATTTCGCTGCTGCTTCCTAAAAGAAAGATATGGGAAGATAACTTTCCTTTTAGTACGCATAAAAATTCTAAATATAAAGCTTCATTTCTAAATGTTCATGAATACTATATATGCATACTATATATGCAGTTATTAATGAACATAATTGGCTGGAGATCTCAGATTGTCTTCATTTAGGAAAATAAGAATGTTTTCTAAATCCATGACCATTGCAGAATTCCCCATCTTTGAACACAAAATTATGAGAAATTGTCTCACCTGTGAGTTTTTCCTATTTGAAAACATTAGCGTTTACATCGATACATTTAAAGGGGTATTCTAATTTGGGCATTAACATTTAATTTAATTCACATTTCTTCAAATGCATATTATCAAAACAGTTTAACAGTTTGAAGATAATTTCTTATTAATGTAGCAATATTGTCCCTTGGATTCAAGATAGCTGTCCTTGGATATGACCACCCCTGTACTCTTTCAGCAGTGGCCAGACATACACTATTGAATTGTCTGCAGATATGTATGCTGTGATTGCACATTTATTTGAAAAATTATATTAAAACCATCCAAATTACTTAGTAACAAACATTTACAATGTGTCTGCTTTATGTAAATATTAATTTTTAAGTCATTAGAATTAGAATATTAGAAGGCTTTCTATTTATTTTATAAAATGTCTTAATAGTGTGTTTTGGGGTACAACCTACCTACCCATAAGGACAAGCATGCTTACAGCTTGACAGTGAAAGTATGTAGACTCTAAAAACATGTGCACACTAATTAATGGTCATGTTTAAGCTTGGATAAAGACACAAAGGGGCACATTTACTTAGAGGGTCACCGAAGTTCACTGAAAGTGCATTGTCCTTTTATAATGCTGTGTGCAGCTATTTACTAAGATTTTGTACCAGAAATCATGAATATGTCACTTCCCCACTCGGTCCAACAGAGTTCACCTTTTTTTTGTCGTGCACCTTTAAACATAGGGCTTGTGACACAATTTATAAGTTAAATATGGCACTCAGTCCGAATCAGTCACCCCCCCTAACTTGTGCACCACAATCCCAGCGCACACAGTTCTTAAATACCTGTGCAAGCCGTTTTAGCCCTGAAAAAAGCGCACAGTCCGACAAAAGTGTGCAGAGCGACCCTAATTGAGCCCCACAATGTTATGCTACACAAATATAAAATTATTCTAAATACCAATACTTAGCAATAAAACCAACTACCTGAAGTAGTACCGATGTTGCTGAACACACATTCGGACAGCATACTTGCCGTAGACAAGGACATCACCTGCAAGGCATTGGGTGCTAGCTCAATGAACAAGGAGGACCCATCCTTCAGTACCAAGAGACATGTGGACAGATAATCTTCCACCATGCGAGTCACAGTCTGCCTCCTGCTTATGATGGTGTAGGAGGTTGAAAAGACTTAAACATGGTGTTCAACATCCAGGTCATGCTCAATCGCCCTCCTTAAGTTGTGCTGGTGTTCATGTTATGTTGGCAACTTCCTGCTCCCTGTGCTGCCACTGAACTCTTAATGTCGGATTGAAACTCCACCAGTAGTGCCTCCGCCAATTTCCAGTTACTCACTAATTTTTGCATCACAATCTAGTGGTAGAATTAAGGATGCTTAGCTATTCTTGTAGCTTGGATCCAGCAGGGTGTGCACCCGGTAATTGGAACTGGTGATCATCTGGGCAACTCGGGTGTCGTTGTACAGGCACCTGAGCATATAGTGGCTCATGTGGGCCAGGCTACCCAGAAGCAAGGACAAACTGTCCTTGGTTTCTCCCCCTCCTCATCAGCATTTCCGCATTCGCAAACCATTGACGCTGCTCAGGGTGCCACCTGGCTCTGAGGAAAACTCCTCCTTCTCCTGGCTGGATAGTGAAGTACCCCACCACTGGTAACCCACCCGGAGTGGCCTGACACCTGTTTCCTTTCCTCTTCCTGATGAGCCACCATTACATCCTCTGTCATGGCCAGAAGATCTTTTTTAAGCTTGCAAACGATGGGGATTGTAGCGCTTACAATGCCATATTGGAACCAGTACCACACTGAGCAAATGTACCTTATGGTGGCTCAATTGTGAACAGGTCACTACTTCAACTCACCTGGGTGTTCTGGAGCTGGAATTTAACAATTACTTGCTATTGCCCACACACTCTTTTAAGCATATGCAAAGTGGAATTTCACCTACTTCATCACTTATGAGGCACTGGCTGGGCAAGCCAAAGTTGCTCTGAAAATAGCTAAGCAGCAGCAGGGTGAGAATGCCAAAAATGATAACACACACCACTCACTTCAGGCATCAGCTCTGGCAGGTTCTGGGTAGTTGGTAGGAACATTTGAACCACCAGGTTCAGCACATGAACAAGGCAAGGGACATGCGTCAACTTGGTTCTGCCCAAAGCTGCAACAAGTTTCTGGTCGTTTATGTACATAATGGCAGCAACAACTCGTCTGTCTGCTCCTGGATCCCAGTCCATAGCTTGTGGGTGATGTATGGATTTCACCCAGAAAGATGAGTTTCAGCACAGCTTGCTGCTGTTTCCCCATTGCTTTGCTTGAAGGTGCTTTGCTGACTGGATAAAGAAGCAGAAGAGTAAGATGTTAATGAGGAGGCATCTGGAGACAAGAAGTGATGTCCTGGGTGGGAGCAGAATGTGATCCAAAGCGCTTCCTGCCTTGGGACCAGCCACCACTGCATTAACCCAATAGACAGTTAAAGAGATGTAACCAGGGCCGGATTAAGGGTCGTGGGGGCCCCAGGGCGCAAACTGGTGGGGGCCCTTCCAACCCTGTAGTATATAGCCTGACAGCCCCCCTGTAGTATATAGCCTGCCAGCCCCCTGTAGTATATACCGTGCCAGACCCCTGTAGTATATAGCCTGCCAGCCCCCTGTAGTATATAGCCTGCCAACCCCCTGTAGTATAAAGCCACCAGACCCCTGTAGTATAAAGCCACCAGCCTCCTGTAGACTATAGCCGCCAGTCCCCTGTAGAACTTGGCGATCTCCCACAGCAAAGGCAGCTATGTCTCACTGACACAGCTGTCATCCTAGACCCCTATGTGCATTGCAAGCGGCCACCGGCCGCTGCACATTGTGCACAGAGACACAGAGCTGAGCTAAGTCGTTGACTGTCCGAAACTGCCGAAACTGGTGGGGGCCCCTTAAATAGTGAAAGTGGTGGGGGCCCAGGGGCTCGAGCCCCATGAGCCCCTCCTTTAATCTGGCCCTGGATGTAACTATGCCCATGCTTACTCATAAGCTCAGGACAAATGGCATTGTGGAGTGTAAACCTTATTTTGTCCACAACTTGTTGGTGCAGGATGGAGATGGCCTGCCGGTAAAAGAAGTAGCGGCTGGTAACTTCATACTCAGGAACAGCTGCCATCAGCTTGAATGGGAGCATTTTAAAGATCAACAATTTGAAAATTGTTTTACTCAGGAACAGAGCTCCAGGGATGGAGAAAACCTTCTCTTTCTCTCCATGATTTGGCAGATGGAAAGCTGAATGGATGGTTTGGACAGGCATGTTGATAGTGATGTAGGTGCTGATAGTGGTGTCATCTCCCCTTTGTGAGTAGACAGGTGACCTGGTACCTAAGGAGGTAGTGCTACAGATTGAAGCACCTGAAGCAGCAGATAGAGACTCAGGTTTCTGTAGGCATTTTTGGTGTCTCATCCACTGCAGCTTAGGTTTATTTTGCAGGTGCCTGGTCATACATAAGGTGCTCAGATTGTTAAGGCTTTTGGCCACTCTTTATGGACTGGTGGCACAGTGTGCAAGTGACACATGTTCTGTCTTCTGCAGTTCTGGAAGAAAAAATGGCACACTGCAGATACCCTGTTGGATGGCCTTTGTTTGCTGGTAGTGCAGTGACACTGAAGTGTGCAGTAACACTGAAGTATACAGGTCTATGACTGATATTTTAACTTAACACTGGATGATGCTGATACTGCAAATTATACAGCAGCAGAGCCTTTCATATTTTGATGGACTGGCAAAAAATACAGCAAAAGCACCTTTAAGATTTTGATGGACTGGCAAACTTTACTTGAGTGAGGCACTATAAAAACTATCCCTCAGTGTTCCATCATTAGTTACCACCCTAACAAGCACCACTACTAGCCTTGATGTATTAAGCCCCCTCTCCTACATCTGAATACTAGGAATGGAGTGGGTGGCTTGTTTGCGGCCTAGCGGTGGATGTCATGTAGGCTTCATCCACACCTATCAGATGCAGCAGGGTGATGCAAGATTGATGAGAAGATTCCCCATGGGACACTCTCAGTATTGCTGACTGGTCCAGGCAAATAGCCCTTTATGGTAGTTGCTTATCCAGGGACTTACACTTGAAACAGAGGAACTCCCAGTTCCTTTAAAGTAGAATTCGCAAGTAGCATACAAATCAGTAGTGAATAACAGGGTGTGCAAGATTTCTCTCTCGGAGGGCAAGCAATGCTGTCCAGTTTGCTGGCTGGCAAAGGGTAATCCTTGCTTTGTAAGAACCAGCAATTAGTACCTCACCCTGGATCAGTGGTCAGCAGTGCAAGATCAGCAAGAAAGAAAGCCAAGAACAGCTGAGCTTATATTTGTAGACTTTAGACTCAGCCTCAGGAAGAATTCCGGGTACTAGCCAATAGCAAAATATACAAAAGTTACATCAACATAAACAAATATATTAACAAATTGGAAGTGACATATAGGGGCACATTTACTTACAAGGTCACTCAAGTTTACTAAAAGCGCATTAACCCTCTGTAATGCAGCGTGCGGTTATTCACTGAGATTGTGCGCCAGAAATCATGAATGTGTTGCTTCTCCGCACTGGTCTGACAGAGTTCACCATCTTTACTGTGGTGCACCCTTAACATAGGGCGTGTGACACAATTTGAAAGTAAAATACGACATTTCTGTGGACACCCCTGGACCCATATAATGGACTCATACACTGCCTCATGTTAATTTTATCCTCCTTTTACTTTTTTGTCCCCCACTTAGTGAGCTCTTCTATTTTTTTCCCCATAATGCCCTAGTTTTCTGTATTCCTTCCCCCTCTCTCCTCTCCTCCTCACATTGTGACCCCTTTCCTCCATTGACCTTGGACACAAATGCATGTCCAAGTCGGTGGGTAGTTCCCGCATCTGGACGTGCATTTTCCTCCTACACGGAACTGTAACTGTGACGATTGTTAACAGTGACAGTGAGCGGGAGCCCGTCTGCAGATTTTAAATTATTGTCATTTTAGGGTAGATTTAACTTTTGTATGGTCTGTTTTATAGAAAATAGCTTGACAGAATAGTGAAACATTGGAACATGTTTGAGCCTTTAGGCCGTGTTCAGTTAATAGTTTGATCTGTGCTTCGTTGTTAAGGAAAATCTGCACATCATTTACCCTTTGGGACTTGTCTCTTTGCTGCTATCTTATTCTAAAAAGAAGATACAATTTTTTATCTATGGAAAATAAAAGCTTCCAGCAACATAAAAAAAAATGTTTATTAGATGAATTCCAACTACAGTTTCATAACTTCTGCTGTGAAACAAGATCTTTTGAAGATCATTTCTTTAGTATCTTTTTCAGCTTTCTGTGTTCCTGCTCTGTCCTCTAGTCCTCTAGGTTTCATCCATGTGAAGAGGTCACATTTGTTATGCATGTGACCGTAAAGCCAATCACTGTCCTTATCAGCAACGTGCTATGCAATTGCACATAACTGAGGCTAGTTTAGCTTAGCTGTTATGCAGACAATCATCATCACTTTTCACCAAGTGACCTGAAGGAATGTGAGGAAATTCCCCCAATTCAGAACCAATGATTATAGTCATCGCATATCATATGTGAGTCATCACATATGTCATTTTTAGTTGGTTACAGGTCCCAGTCGCCTATGCTTATTTTCAAAATGCCTCTGTCTGTATTCTCAATCATTTCAGCACTTTATAAAACGTTACTTTACATTACCTGGCTCCCTGCCAGCTGTGTGTGTTGAGTTCCAGGGGAAAGGGGGCAGCTGCAGAAGCATGTGTACCTGTGTATCAGTCTTCCTCATCTCCTCCACACTTATCCAGAATGGTGTGGAGTAGAGGAAGAGTGCATGAGGAGACTAAAATACAATCACACAGGCTACAACAACAGTCTCCTCCCTCCCCTCTAGGACTCATCACACACTGCTGGCAGGAAGCCAGGTAATGTCAAAACGAAAACACTTTTATTCATTTTAACCCTTTAACGCTCTGCGCCGTAGCTCTACAGCGCAGAGGTATAAGGGATGTATGAAGAGGACTCACGGGCTGAGTCCTCATCATACAAAGGTGGGGGTTTTTGCATAAAACCCCCACTGCTAATAACCGCGGTCAGTGCTAGCACCGATCACGGCTATTAACCCTCGCGGGCGCCGCCATCTTTTTTTACGATCGCCGCGTCCCTGCCATGGTAGCCTCGGGTCTTCGTTTGACCGGAGGCTATCTGGCATCTGCAGATTTGTTACAATGAGCCAGTGGCTCATTGTAATGAATGTGCTGCAAAAATGCCATATATTGCAATACAGAAGTATTGCAGTATATGGTAGGAGCGACCTGACTATCTAGGGATAATGTACCCTAGATGGTCTAAGAAATAGTAAAAAAAAAAAAAAAAGTTTAAAAAAAAAAAATTAATAAAATATTAAAAGTTCAAATCACCCCCCTTTCCCTAGAATGGATATAAAACATAATAAACAGTAAAAATCACAAACATATTAGGTATCGCCGCGTCCCGAAATGCCCGATCTATCAAAATATAAAACCAGTTACGGGCGGCGGTGACCTCCGAGGCGGGAAATGGCACCCAAATGTCCGAAATGTGACTTTTACACCTTTTTACATAACATAAAAAATGAAATAAAAAATGATCAAAATGTCGCACAGACCTCAAAATGGTAGCATTGAAAACGTCGCCTCATTTCGCAAAAAATGACCCCTCACACATCTCCGTGCGCCAAAGTATGAAAAAGTTATTAGCGTCACAAAATGGCAAAAAAAAATTTTTCTTTTTTGTACACATTCGTTTAATTTTTGAAAATGTATTAAAACACAATAAAACCTATATAAATTTGGTATCACCGCGATCGCACCGAACCAAAGAATAAAGTAGGCGTGTTATTTGGAGCGAAGAGTGAAAGTCGTAAAAACTGAGCCCACAAGAACGTGAATTTTTTTTCAGCTTCGCAGTACACGGCATGTTAAAATAAATAACATTACGGGAAAGTAAAATTTGTTATGCACAAAATAAGCCCTCACACAGGTCTGCACACGTAAAAATGAAAAAGTTATGGATTTTTGAGGTTGGAGAGCGAGAAATGAGCTGAAAAACCCTGCGTCCTTAAGGGGTTAAGATTGGTATGACAGTGTGATAGTAGGGAGATACAGTCTAGGTTGCCCCAAGAGTGTGAACGGCGAGTGTCCCAAAATCTGGTATATATTTTTTTTTTTTTGAGAAAACAAATAGTTGTTGCAAAATTGAGCTAGACAGATTTAAAGTATACCAGAGTTATCATTCAGCATCAGACACTATTATGAAATCTGTTAGAGTTTGTGTCTGTCAGTCTAACGTTACATTTCATATCTTACTTTTAGAAACCTTTAAAAATAAACGACCCATAAGCACTTTTGTTTTATGCCACCAGTGTCAGGTTAAGGTACCTGGGGCCCACCAGTGAAATTAATTCTGGGGGCCCACCCTACTTCTACATAGAAATATTATCAGTCTGGGAGGACTGGGGTGTAATATCTGTGCATATTCTGCACCTCTAGTAGCCTATGCAGGGGTATGTTGGATACAGGTTTACCGAAAATAAATCCAAGCACTAGACAAAAGTACCATCCCTCTGCATGCATGTGATATCCCAAAAACAATCCACTGCGTAATCATCAAGAAAATGCCCATTGTCACATCACAATACTCAACTATGACATCACAGTACCTTAATAACACCACAATTCCTCTTTATGTTTTCACATTGCCCCTTATGACTTCACAATTCCCCTTGATGGCACCACAATGGCCCTTTATGACATCACAATTTCCCATTATGGTATGAAAATACATCAGTATCATAGCATAATGCCTCAGAGAATCCCCCAGTGAGCCCAGACTAACTTTATAATGGAGCCCTTAGATCCAAAAGATAACAAACCTAATTTGGAAGTGACATGACAATAACTAATTAAAATATCACAAAATCCCTTTATGACATCCTGTTGCCTCTTTATGACATTCCAGTGCCCCTTAAAGCACATCTATAATCAGGATCAAGGATTGTAAACCAAGCACACAGACATACTTGTGTGTCCCCTCTCTTCTCTTAGCTTCTTATGCCCTTGTTTTTACATACAAAGGCTTTTAACATTTTGCAAATGAGCCTGAGGGTTTTAATGGAGCCTGGAACCCCTCAGGACCATTTGCCTAATTTTTCATTTACAATTTTTTCTTAAAAACAAGGGAATAGGAAACTTAAAAAAGAACAGATCTTGCCAGAGTGTCTGTGTGCTATGTCAGTGTGCTTGGCTTACAATCCTAGTGGTAGATTTCCTTTAATGACATCCTAATGTCTCATTACGACATCACAATATCCCTTCATATCACTATTTATCATGACATTACAATACTCAATTGTGACATAGCAAACGTATGTTATGACATCACTGAGCCACTTAATAGCATTGATATTTCTATTTATAATATCACATTGCCCTCTTGTGACATCAAAATGGCCTTTGATGACACCCCAACATCCCATTTTTCCACATAGTCCACTTGTGGGCCCATACAATCAGCATAAAACAAACAAAATGGGAAATCGCAAGTACATATTAGCATATCCCAATGCCCCTTAATGTCATCTTAATGCCAAATTATTACATCACACTGCCCATTATAAAATCACTATGCCTCATTGTGATATCAAAATGACCCACTACAGGATCACAATGTCCTTTATGACATCACAGAGCCTCTTTATGACATCACAGTACTGAATTTTGAAATCACAATGCACTATACATTGTTGTCACATTGCATAATTATGACAACCCAACTGAATATTTGATTATGCCTTCGTAATGCCCCATAATGAAATCATAGTGCCCCATTGTGATGTCACATAGCCTCTTTACAACATTACAGTGGCTCTTTGTTACATTAATATTCCCTACTGTGGCATCACTAGACACCTTCCCTTTATGACATCACAATACCCTGTTATGTCATGACAATGTTGCTGTGAGACATAACAATGTCCAATAACAACAACATAATACCCAATTATGGTATGAAAATGTTCAAGCATTACATCACAAAGCCCCATTGTGACATTATAGTGCCCCTTTATGTCATCTCATCACCCCAGTGTGACATCACAGTGCCTCATTGTGACAGTGGAATGCCCCATTATGACATCAAAATTTCCATTATAAGATTACATTCTGGCAGAGAAATGTGCCTTAGTAACAGCAAAAAACTTTTTATTCCCTCACAGTGCCACATTGTAGTATTATAATTCCAATTTTGCCTCACCATGTCCCCCTGTGACATCACAATGACTCTTCATGACATCCCAATGCCTTATGATGATACATGATGATTAGAGATGACCGAGCACTAAAATGCTCAGGTACTCGTTATTCGAGACGAACTTTTCCCGATGCTCGAGTGCTCGTCTCGAATAACGAGCCCCATTGAAGTCAATGGGAGACTCGAGCATTTTTCAAGGGGACCAAGGCTCTGCACAGGGAAGCTTGGCCAAACACCTGGGAACCTCAGAAAAGGATGGAAACACCACGGAAATGGACAGGAAACAGCAGGGGCAGCATGCATGGATGCCTCTGAGGCTGCTTAATCGCACCATTATGCCAAAATTATGGGCAACAGCATGGCCATGACAGAGTGACAGAATGAAGCTAGATAGCATCTAAAACATCCAATAATTGACCCTGACACTATAGGGGACTTCATGCAGAGGCAGCAGCGGCAGGCTAGAGAGTGGCATGGCGACATACCCTAAATGGACTCAGGCTTCAAACCAATGGGTGGCAGAGAGGAACCAAAGGAGGTGAGCAAGAAGCGCTCAAATAATATCGGTACATGATAAAAGTTTGCCAGTATATTTTGTGGATTGCACAGCAGGGTGGCGACAAAGTTAACATGGAAGCCATGAAAACAACCCAAAATTCTGCCTGACACAGCTCGTTTGATAAGGGGACCATGTATGGAGGCAGTGAACTAGTAGTAGATTAAAGGTGCTGCAGTTAAAACTATGTTAGTTGGATCTTGGCATGGAGCTGGCGCTCCGCTGCCAGGCGAGCTTTCGCCAATCCAAGCCCCTTTCTCTAGGCTACTCCCCAAACAGCACTTCTAAGAACCTTTTGTATAAGATCAAGTGTAATAGCGTTCTTATAAGTTTAGGATATGGCGGGTGAGGGGAATGGAAACAGATGCGCAAGAAGCGCTGAAATAATATTGGTAAATGATAAAAGTTTGCCAGTATATTTTGTGGATTACACAGCAGGGTGGCGACAAAGTTAACAAGTTTGTTGTGGAAGCCATGAAAACAACCCAAAATTCTGCCTGACACACCTCGTTTGATAAAGGGACGATGTATGGAGGCAGCTATATGGACGACTTTTGGAGGTAGCAATGGAGACAACGTGTGGAGGCTGCTATGGAGACAATTTAATTTGGATAGTGCCTGTATGTGGCAGTCCAAAAAAGTTTTCAAACCAGAGGAGCAGGTAGGTGGCCCTCCAGAAAAATGGAATAGATTGAGTGCCTGTATGTGGCAGTCCAAAAAAGTTTTCAAACCAGAGGAGCAGGTAGGTGGCCCTCCAGAAAAATGGAATAGATTGAGTGCCTGTATGTGGCAGTCCAAAAAAGTTTTCAAACCAGAGGAGCAGGTAGGTGGCCCTCCAGAAAAATGGAATAGATTGAGTGCCTGTATGTGGCAGTCCAAAAAAGTTTTCAAACCAGAGGAGCAGGTAGGTGGCCCTCCAGAAAAATGGAATAGATTGAGTGCCTGTATGTGGCAGTCCAAAAAAGTTTTCAAACCAGAGGAGCAGGTAGGTGGCCCTCCAGAAAAATTGAATAGATTGAGTGCCTGTATGTGGCACTCCCAAAAATTGTTTAAAACAGAGGACCGGGTCGGTGGCCCTCCAGAAAAATTAAATGCATAAAGTACTATAGCTAGAGCCAGTGGGCCCTGTCAAAAAATAGCCAGTTTCCTCTGCTTTAGTGTACAAAGAGGAGGAGAAGGAGGAAAATGAGGAGGAGGAGGAGTGGATAAATTATTCAGGTTGAGCTTCCTTCACCTGGTGGAGATTGGAAATTACGAGAAATCCAGGCTTTATTCATCTTAATAAGCGTCAGCCTGTCAGCGCTGTCAGTCGACAGGCGTGTACGCTTATCGGTGATGATGCCACCAGCTGCACTGAAAACCCGCTCGGACAAGACGCTAGCGGCAGGGCAGGCAAGAACCTCCAAGGCGTACAGCGCCAGTTCGTGCCACATGTCCAGCTTTGAAACCCAGTAGTTGTAGGGAGCTGTGTGATCATTTAGGACGATGGTATGGTCAGCTACGTACTCCCTCACCATCTTTCTGTAAAGATCAGCCCTACTCTGCCGAGACTGGGGACAGGTGACAGTGTCTTGCTGGGGTGACATAAAGCTGGCAAAAGCCTTGTAAAGCGTACCCTTGCCAGTGCTGGACAAGCTGCCTGCTCGCCTACTCTCCCTCGCTACTTGTCCCGCAGAACTACGCACTCTGCCGCTAGCGCTGTCAGAAGGGAAATACTGTTTCAGCTTGTGCACCAGGGCCTGCTGGTATTCATGCATTCTCACACTCCTTTCCTCTCCAGGGATGAGAGTGGAAAGATTTTGCTTGTACCGTGGGTCCAGGAGAGTGAACACCCAGTAATCGGTGCTGGAATAAATTCTTTGAACGCGAGGGTCACGGGATAGGCAGCCTAGCATGAAATCTGCCATATGCGCCAGAGTACCAACGCGTAAGAATTCACTCCCCTCACTGGCCTGACTGTCCATTTCCTCCTCCTCCAACTCCTCCAACTCCTCTTCTTCTGCCCATACACGCTGAACAGTGAAGGACTCAACAATGGTCCCCTCTTGTGTCTCGCCAACATTCTCCTCCTCTTCCTCCTCATCCTCCTCCACCTCCACCTCCTCCGATATGCGCTGAGAAACAGACCTAAGGGTGCTTTGGCTATCAACAAGGGAATCTTCTTCCCCTGTCTCTTGTGACGAGCGCAAAGCTTCCGACTTCATGCTGATCAGAGATTTTTTCAACAGGCCAAGCAGCGGGATGGTGAGGCTGATGATGGCGGCATCGCCACTGACCATCTGTGTTGACTCCTCAAAGTTACTCAGCACCTGACAGATATCAGACATCCACGTCCACTCCTCATTGTAGACTTGAGGAAGCTGACTGACCTGACTACCAGTTCTGGTGGAAGTTGACATCTGGCAGTCTACAATCGCTCGGCGCTGCTGGTAAACTCTGGATAACATGGTCAGTGTTGAATTCCACCTCGTGGGCACGTCGCACAACAGTCGGTGAGCGGGCAGTTGGAGGCGGCGCTGCACTGCCCTGAGAGTGGCAGCATCTGTGCTGGACTTCCTGAAATGCGCACAGATGCGGCGCACCTTCGTGAGCAAATCAGACAGATTGGGGTATGTCTTGAGGAAACGCTGAACTATGAGATTTAACACATGGGCCAGGCATGGCACATGTGTCAGTCTGCCGAGTTGCAGAGCCGCCACCAGGTTACGGCCGTTGTCACACACAACCATGCCTGGCTTCAGGTTCAGCGGTGCCAGCCACAGATCAGTCTGCGCCGTGATGCCCTGTAATAGTTCTTGGGCGGTGTGCCTTTTATCGCCTAGGCTCAGCAGTTTGAGCACCGCCTGCTGTCGCTTAGCGACGGCACTGCTGCTGTGCCTAGAGCTACCGACTGATGGCGCCATGCCCACGGATGGTAGTTCGGAGGAGGAGGTGGAGGAGGGGTGGGAGGAGGAGGAGGCATAGTAGGCCTGAAACACCTGGACCGAGGTAGGCCCCGCAATCCTTGGCGTCGGCAGTATATGACCAGCCGTAGGGTCAGACTCGGTCCCAGCCTCCACCAAGTTAACCCAATGTGCTGTCAGCGATATATAGTGGCCCTGCCCGGCAGCACTCGTCCACGTGTCCGTGGTCAGGTGGACCTTGTCAGAAACGGCGCACGGAATGATGTTGATGATGTTGTCTGACACGTGCTAGTGCAGGGCTGGGACGGCACATCGGGAAAAGTAGTGGCGGCTGGGGACCGAATACCATGAGGTTGCGAAAGGCCTCGGTCTCTACTAGCCTATAGGGCAGCATCTCCAGGCTGAGCAATCTGGAGATGTGGACATTAAGGGCTTGGGCGTGCGGGTGGGTTGCACTATATTTGCGTTTCCGCACCAGCGTCTGGGGTATGGAGAGCTGAACGCTGGTGGATGCTGTGGAGGATCGTGGAGGCGACGATGGGGTTTTTGTGGCAGGGTCCTGGGCAGGGGGCTGACTATCAGCTGACACAGGGGAAGGAGCAGTGGTGTGCACGGCCGGAGGTGAACGGGCTTGTTGCCACTGAGTGGGGTGTTTAGCATTCATATGCCTGCGCATACTGGTGGTAGTTAAGCTAGTAGTGGTGGAACCCCTGCTGATCCTGGTTTGGCAAATTTTGCACACCGCAGTCCGTCGGTCATCCGGTGTTTCCTTAAAGAACCTCCAGACTTCTGAAAATCTAGCCCTCGCCGCAGGAGCCCTCGCCACGGGAGCTTCACTAGTTGACACATTTGGCGCTGATGCACCAGGTCTGGCCCTGCCTCTCCGTCTGGCCCCACCACTGCCTCTTCCAACCTGTTCTGGTCGAGGACTCTCCTCCGTCTCAGAAGCACTGTGTTCACCCGGCCTATCAACCCAGCTTGGGTCTGTCACCTCATCATCCTCCGATCCCTCAGTCTGCTCCCCCCTCGGACTTCCTGCCCTGACAACAACTTCCCCACTGTCTGACAACCGTGTCTCCTCATCGTCGGACACCTCTTTACACACTTCTTCCACTACGTCAAGAAGGTCATCATCACCCACAGACTGCGACTGGTGGAAAACCTGGGCATCGGAAAATTGCTCAGCAGCAACCGGACAAGTGGTTTGTGACTGTGGGAAAGGTCCAGAAAACAGTTCCTCAGAGTATGCCGGTTCAAATGCCAAATTTTCCTGGGAGGGGGCAGACTGGGGGGGAGGAGGCTGAGGTGCAGGAGCTGGAGGAGTGCCGATTTCGGTGACATGGGTGGACTGCGTGGAAGACTGACTGGTGGACAAATTGCTCGAAGCATTGTCGGCAATCCACGACATCACCTGTTCGCACTGTTCTGGCCTCAACAGTGCTCTACCACGAGTCCCAGTAACTTCAGACATGAACCTAGGGAGTGTAGCTCTGCGGCGTTCCCCTGCTCCCTCATAAGCAGGTGGTGTCTCACCCCGCCCAGGACCACGGCCTCTGACCCCTGCAGTAGTTGGACGCCCACGTCCCCGCCCTCGTCCTCTACCCCTAGCCCTCGGGTTAAACATTTTGAAAATGAGAGTTATAACTTTAATTTTTTTTTAACTTTTTTTTGTGTTTTTTGTTTTTTTTTGTGTTTTTTAGTTTTTAAAACCAAACGATGCTATCCTATTGCTATGGCTATTTTCTACCCAAGTATGAAAGCACACTGCTATGCCAGATGAGATGACGATGAGTTATTAAAAAAATAAACGTAAAATAAAAAAGGAAATGGCAGACTGTGCCTAATTGAAATCCAACCCCTAATAAATTTTCCCACTTCGGTCTTTGCGATGGATATGTGCGTCACTAAGCGCAAAACACAGCAGTCGCAACTCTCACTACAAATTGCTCACAATTTGCTAGTAGATGCACTGCAGCAAGTACAGCCACCAGCAGATCAACCAGAAATCAAATATATATAACGCTACTGTAGGCATAAGTAAGCTGTTTGGATTCTCCTATGGCTATTTTCTAGCCAAGTATGAAAGCACACTGCTATGCCAGATGAGATGACGCTGAGTTATTAAAAAAATAAACGTAAAATAAAAAAGGAAATGGCAGACTGTGCCTAATTGAAATCCAACCCCTAATAAATTTTCCCACTTCGGTCTTTGCGATGGATATGTGCGTCACTAAGCGCAAAACACAGCGGTCGCAACTCTCACTACAAATTGCTCACAATTTGCTAGTAGATGCACTGCAGCAAGGACAGCCACCAGCAGATCAACCAGAAATCAAATATATATAACGCTACTGTAGGCGTAAGTAAGCCGTTTGGATTCTCCTATGGCTATTTTCTAGCCAAGTATGAAAGCACACAGATGAGATGACGCTGAGTTATGAAAAAATAAACGTAAAATAAAAAGTAAATGGCAGACTGTGCCTAATTGAAATCAAACCCCTAATAAATTTTCCCACTTCGGTCTTTGCGATGGATATGTGCGACACTAAGCGCAAAACACAGCGGTCGCAACTCTCACTACAAATTGCTCACAATTTGCTAGTAGATGCACTGCAGCAAGGACAGCCACCAGCAGATCAACCAGAAATCAAATATATATAACGCTACTGTAGGCGTAAGTAAGCCGTTTGGATTCTCCTATGGCTATTTTCTAGCCAAGTATGAAAGAACACTGCTATGCCAGATGAGATGACGCTGAGTTATTAAAAAAATAAACGTAAAATAAAAAAGGAAATGGCAGACTGTGCCTAATTGAAATCCAACCCCTAATAAATTTTCCCACTTCGGTCTTTGCGATGGATATGTGCGTCACTAAGCGCAAAACACAGCGGTCGCAACTCTCACTACAAATTGCTCACAATTTGCTAGTAGATGCACTGCAGCAAGTACAGCCACCAGCAGATCAACCAGAAATCAAATATATATAACGCTACTGTAGGCGTAAGTAAGCCGTTTGGATTCTCCTATGGCTATTTTCTAGCCAAGTATGAAAGCACACTGCTATGCCAGATGAGATGACGCTGAGTTATTAAAAAAATAAACGTAAAATAAAAAAGGAAATGGCAGACTGTGCCTAATTGAAATCCAACCCCTAATAAATTTTCCCACTTCGGTCTTTGCGATGGATATGTGCGTCACTAAGCGCAAAACACAGCGGTCGCAACTCTCACTACAAATTGCTCACAATTTGCTAGTAGATGCACTGCAGCAAGTACAGCCACCAGCAGATCAACCAGAAATCAAATATATATAACGCTACTGTAGGCGTAAGTAAGCCGTTTGGATTCTCCTATGGCTATTTTCTAGCCAAGTATGAAAGCACACTGCTATGCCAGATGAGATGACGCTGAGTTATTAAAAAAATAAACGTAAAATAAAAAAGGAAATGGCAGACTGTGCCTAATTGAAATCCAACCCCTAATAAATTTTCCCACTTCGGTCTTTGCGATGGATATGTGCGTCACTAAGCGCAAAACACAGCGGTCGCAACTCTCACTACAAATTGCTCACAATTTGCTAGTAGATGCACTGCAGCAAGGACAGCCACCAGCAGATCAACCAGAAATCAAATATATATAACGCTACTGTAGGCGTAAGTAAGCCGTTTGGATTCTCCTATGGCTATTTTCTAGCCAAGTATGAAAGCACACTGCTATGCCAGATGAGATGACGCTGAGTTATTAAAAAAATAAACGTAAAATAAAAAAGGAAATGGCAGACTGTGCCTAATTGAAATCCAACCCCTAATAAATTTTCCCACTTCGGTCTGTGTGATGGATATGTGCGTCACTAAGCGCAAAACACAGCGGTCGCAACTCTCACTACAAATTGCTCACAATTTGCTAGTAGATGCACTGCAGCAAGTACAGCCACCAGCAGATCAACCAGAAATCAAATATATATAACGCTACTGTAGGCGTAAGTAAGCCGTTTGGATTCTCCTATAGCTATTTTCTAGCCAAGTATGAAAGCACACTGCTATGCCAGATGAGATGACGCTGAGTTATTAAAAAAATAAACGTAAAATAAAAAAGGAAATGGCAGACTGTGCCTAATTGAAATCCAACCCCTAATAAATTTTCCCACTTCGGTCTTTGCGATGGATATGTGCGTCACTAAGCGCAAAACACAGCAGTCGCAACTCTCACTACAAATTGCTCACAATTTGCTAGTAGATGCACTGCAGCAAGGACAGCCACCAGCAGATCAACCAGAAAACAAATATATATAACGCTACTGTAGGCGTAAGTAAGCCGTTTGGATTCTCCTATGGCTATTTTCTAGCCAAGTATGAAAGCACACTGATGAGTTATGAAAAAATAAACGTAAAATAAAAAGTAAATGGCAGACTGTGCCTAATTGAAATCAAACTCCTAATAAATTTTCCCACTTTGGTGTTTGAGGTGGATATGTGTGTCACTAAGAGCTAAACACAACGGTAGCAAGTCCCCCTGCAAATTCCTCGCAATATGGTACTAGCTGCACTACTAGTGCCAGCAAGCCCAGCCACAAGCAAACAAAAAAAAAAAGTATAACGTTATTGTAGCCCTAAGAAGGGCTGTTGGGTTCTTGTTGAATCACTCCTGCCTAACACTATTCTAATAGAACACCCTAACGCTTTCCCTGACCAGCAGCAGCTCTCTCCCTAGCGGCATCCAGACACAGAATGATCCGAGCAGCGCGGGCAGCGGCTAGTCTATCCCAGGGTCACCTGATCTGGCCAGCCAACCACTGCTATCGACGTGTAAGGGTACCACGTCATGCTGGGTGGAGTGCAGAGTCTCCTGGCTTGTGATTGGCTCTGTATCTGGCCGCCAAAAAGCAAAACGGCGGGAGCTGCCATTTTCTCGAGCGGGCGAAGTATTCGTCCGAGCAACGAGCAGTTTCGAGTACGCTAATGCTCGAACGAGCATCAAGCTCGGACGAGTATGTTCGCTCATCTCTAATGATGATCAAAATAAGAAAAAATCAGGATCAACTATTAGTCGCTCCTTAACCCCTTCCCGACATGTGACGTAATAGTACGTCACATGTCGGGTCCCGGTACATGGAGAGGGACCTCTCCATAGCCGGTAAGTCTCTGCTGCATATTGCAGCAAAGGCTTACCGGTAACACCCGCGATCGGTGCCGGCACCAACCGCGGGTGTTTTACTGCTGATCGCCACCGGCAAAGGTGCCGGCGACTTCAAAAAGACGGAGTGCACAGTAAAATCCGTAAAATCCAATCCCACAAAAATACGGCACAAATGCGTTTTTTTACCAATTTCACTGCATTTGGATTTTTTTTTTCCGCTTCCCAGTACTCGGCATGGAATATTAAATACCACCATTTTGAAGTGTAATTGTTGCGCAGAAAATAAGCCGTCACACAGCTCTGTACATGGAAAATTAAAAAAGTTACAGATTTTTGAATGTGGGGAGTGAAAAATGAAAACGCAAAAACGAAAAAGGGCTGCAGCGGGAAGGGGTTAATTAATATCCAGTTATGGTGGGCCTTTCCCTCTAGAATACCAGAGAGTTCTCTAACACTTGATAATATGCCCAAAAGATCCAGCAAAAGACAAAAACAGAGAGATTTGATATTGGTTGATTCACAAATATTATGGATTATTATATTTTATTGATTCTACATGGAGATTTTATGAAGGGTGGGTCCTCAAAATGGAAGGCCAATCATACGTCATTCCAGTCTGCATCCGTGATTTAACCCCTTAACGCTCTGCGCCGTAGCTCTACAGCGCAGAGGTATAAGGGATGTATGAAGAGGGCTCACGGGCTGAGTCCTCTTCATACAGAGGTGGGGGTTGTTGCATATTGCAGCAAACCCCCACCGCTAATAACCGCGGTCGGTGCTTGCACCGATTGCGGCTATTAACCCTTTCAACGCCGCCGGCAAAGTCGCCGGCGGCGTTTAAAAGACGGCGGCGCGCGGGCGGCGCCATCTTTATTACGATCGCCGTGCCCCCGAACGTCATCGGGGGGCGGCGATCGGTTGTCATGGTAGCCTCGGGTCTTCGTTTGACCCGAGACTATCTGGCATCTGCAGATTCGTTACAATGAGCCAGTGGCTCATTGTAATGAATGTGCTGCAAAAATGCTATATATTGCAATACAGAAGTATTGCAGTATATGGTAGGAGTGATCTGACTATCTAGGGTTAATGTACCCTAGATGGTCTAAAAAATAGGGGGAAAAAAAATTAAAAAAAAAGTTTAAAAAAATAAAAAAAATTAATAAAATATTAAAAGTTCAAATCACCCCCCTTTCCCTAGAACGGATATAAAACATAATAAACAGTAAAAATCACAAACATATTAGGTATCGCCGCGTCCCAAAATGCCCGATCTATCAAAATATAAAAAATGCTGCGGCATGTGTTGGGGCTACTGTATACTGCTAGGGCTACTGTATACTGCTGGGGCATGTGTGGGGACTATTATATACTGCTGGGCATGTTCTGAGAACCAGATCTGGGGAAGAGTGATTCTGTGTGAGGAAAAGGAGGGGGGTTGGTCAGAACTGGGGTGGACTGGGGGGAGATTCTGGGGGAGGATGGAGGTCTATACCCACAAGCTTGCTCTGTGAGGCCTGGGGGAGTTTTCTGTGTGAGAAGGGGGTAGCAGACATGGAGAGGGCTTCCTGAGTGAGAAGAGAGACAAGACCTGTTGGGGGGGGGAGTAGTTGTCTGTGGAGGGGAGAAAGCAGTTTTATACTAGTTATATTCTTGTACATAGGGGGCAGTTTTATACTAGTTATATTCTTGTATATAGGGGACAGTATTATAGTAGTTATATTCTTGTATATAGGGGGCAGTATTATAGTAGTGATATTCTTGTATATATGGGGAAGTATTAAAGTAGTTACATTGTTGTATATAGGGGGCAGTATTATAGTTGGAGGGGGGGTATTTAAGTTTTTACCTCAGTCAGCAAAAAGGCAAGAATTGCCCCTGTGCAGCAGATAATAAGCATGAATACCTGGCTGACTGCAAGCAGGTCACAGTATTGGGGTCTATCAGAGCCCCTGTGTGCAGACAGTTATTGGTTGAACTTGATGGACATATAAACTGTGATACTATGAATTACCTGCTGCATGGGTTCAGACAATTTTCATCTCATTATTATCATCTGTACTGTATTGCAATCCGCTCTGGATTCTATGTTACTTATTGTACAAATGCAGTAGTGGTTTCTGGGGGGCATTCGTGTTGTACTGGGGTTTTTGGCATGTCTAGGGTTCTGGTTAATAGTGCAGCTTTCTGAAGGACTGAAGATTGTGAACTTCTGCTTTAAACTAAATTAGTTATTTACTCTTTATTTTTGGTTTGTTGTGTCATTGTAATAATCATTTAGAAGAGCAGTATTTAAGCCTAAAAAATGATTGTCTCTAACTTCATGAACTATAATATATAAAGTATATACATCTTTTCTTAAATGACACGTCAGCTTCTTCCCTAGTTAAAAAAAAGCTTATACTCCATGTAATGCAGAACCCTTTGGGCTTCCCTTTGTTGCTTGTGCAGTGGTATGTCTAATGTGTGCAATCATCTGGCTATAAGCAGATTACAGCAGCTTGTTTTGTATTTTCTGCATGCTGGTTATATTGTGTAATGTTTAATTCTTGAGTATTAATTCTATCTGTCTATCTATCTTGTCTCTCTATAGGATTTAGAGCACATATTTAGCATGGCAAGTAGTCACATTAATTCATAGCCCAATAGCATGGGTATGAACATAATACTGTGCTACAAAATGTATATACAGGCGGTCCCCTACTTAAGAACACCTGACTTACAGACGACCCCTAGTTACAAACGGACCTCTGGATTTTGGTAATTTACTGTACAATAAACAGCTGTAACAGTAAAGAAATATTAGATGATAAAATAATACTTTGTCTATCCCTTGTGATAAAATTCAATTCCACTATCCAGAAGGCCCTCGGAATTTTGCATAAATGCTACAAGGAATAAAAAAATTACATTGTCAACTAAACACACAGTTTAGCTAAATAGCCATTTTACCCCATTATATAGGCAAAACTATTAAATGTTTTAAATATCTATTACCAAGCTATATGGCCATTGGATGACCCTATAGAGATGCCCAAATCTGCCATGTACCATTTGGCAGGGGGCTCTTATCATGCCTCGTACACCAAGAATTGTGAAATTTTACGCCACCCTCGTGGCAAGTCCTAATTTTATTGGGTAATGTTTATTAAGGTTAATATTTTTAAATATTTATTAATACTTTGTGTGTATTTTTTTACTCTATATGTCCCACATAAGGTCATAAAAGGCCCCCAGGGGATATATTCTTTTTTTCTTAAAATTTTTCCACTGTAACTGTGCTAACTGTATGACCCCCTGTGGGCAGAAATGTCTGGGCAGAACTGTACTATGTGGCTAACTAGTCTTGTAAGGAAAGCAATAAGCGAGAAAGATAAAGCATTTAAGGTGCTAAAACGTGAAGGTAGCGATGAGGCATTACAGGATTATAGAGAGAAAAATAAATCCTGTAAAAAGCTGATAAAGGCCGCAAAAATAGAGACTGAGAGAAATATTGCCAGGGAGAGCAAAAATAATCCCAAATTATTTTTCAAGTATATAAATGATAAGAAACTACTGAATGTCGCCTTCTAAACTGTCTTTACTCAGGAAAATCCCCTGGTGGAAGACACAATGAGGAATAATGTAAATTTTTTTTATAATGTCAACAGTTTAACCCAGGAAGAGGTACGGCGCCGCCTCTCAACCACTAAGATAGATAAATCACCTGGGCCAGATGGCATACACCCCCGGGTTTTGCATGAATTATGTACGGTGATAGACAAACCATTATTTTTAATATTTGAAGATTCACTGAGGACTGGTTATGTTCCACAGGAATGGCGCATAGCAAATGTGGTACCAATATACAAAAAAGGATCAAATAGTGATCCTGGAAACTACAGACCCGTGAGTCTAACTGCTGTGGTGGGGAAAATATTTGAGGGGTTTATTAGAGATGCTATCCTGGAGTATCTCACTGTGCACAACCTTATAACCCAGCGTCAGCATGGGTTTATGAGAGATCGGTCCTGTCAGACTAATCTAAGTAAGTTCAAGACTGGATCTGGGGGACGCTGTAGATGTTGTATATTTGGACTTTTCAAAGGCATTTGACACCGTGCCACATAAAAGGTTGGTATATAAAATGAGACTGCTGGGAATAGGAGAAAATCTGTGTATATGGGTAAGTAATTGGCTTAGTGATAGAAAACAGAGGAACCCCTGAGGAAGTCTCCATTTGGGGACGGAACGCGTGGGGAGCCCTCCCTTTCCAATCCACCGACCGAACCACCCTGACTGTGGACAGCATGGGACTTTGTCCCACACAGCCTCCTGACCTGTCTTACTGACTTGTAATGTATGGACACTTCACATATACGCTCTTCTTGACTTACCTTTAGATACAATAGGGATAGCACATTGCTTTTAAGACCATTGTGATATTTCTACTACTGTATTATCTATATTAGAGCTTGTATTGTGTGCCTACTAAGATATTATTTGTTTGACCTATATACCATCAAGGGTGGTTCTTATACCTCCTTTTTGTCGGTGGAGGAAATGGTTTGTTGGACTGCCTTACCTGGCAGTACCAACTATATGGTTTGATATGTACTTGGTACATTTTTAAATGTTTTTATGTCTTCTATCATCCCTATGCTGGGAGATTTGCTTTGTTTTGTATTGAATAAAGGTTTACTCTTGTATTGTCATACGGCACATTCCTCTTTTTTTCTTTCCAGTTCATAGAAAACAGAGGGTGGTCATTAATGGCACATTCTCAGATTGGGTTGATGTTACCAGTGGAGTGCCACAGGGGGCAGTATTGGGGCCACTTCTTTTTAATATTTTTATTAATGACCTTGTAGTGGGATTACACAGTCAAGTTTCAATATTTGCAGATGATACTAAGCTGTGTAAAGTAATAAATACGGAGGTCGATAGTTTAGCATTACAGAGGGATTTGTGGAAGCTTGAGGGATGGGCAGAGAAATGGTTGATGAGGTTTAATGTAGATAAATGTAAAGTTATGCACTTGGGCCATGGAAACAAAAAGTATAATTATGTTCTAAACGGTCAATTACTTAGTAAAACTGAAGCTGAAAAGGACTTGGGGGTATTGGTGGATGGTAAACTTAATTTTAGTGACCAGAGCCAGGCGGCTGCTGCTAAAGCAAATAAAATAATGGGATGTATCAAGAGAGGAATAGATTCTCGTGATAAAGACATAGTTTTGCCCTTATACAAATCCCTGGTCAGACCACACATGGAATATTGTGTACAGTTTTGGGCACCAGTGTATAAAAAGGATATAGTAGAGCTGGAACGGGTGCAGAGGAGAGCAACCAGGATTATTAGGGGAATGGGGGAACTAGAATACACTGACAGATTAAAAAATTTGGGATTATTCAGTTTAGAAACAAGACGGCTGAGGGGAGACATCATTGCAATAACTAGATTTATTTAGTCTGGAAAAAAGATGACTAAAAGGGGACATGATTAATTTAAACAAATATATGAATGGCCCATGCAAAAAATACGGTGGTAAGTGGTTTCATGTTAATTCAAATCAAAAGACGAGTGGGCACTGTCTCCGTTTGGAGAAAACCAAGTTTAATCACCAGAGGCGATGGCTTTTTTACTATGAGAACTGTCAATCTGTGCAATAGCCTGCCTCAGGCGCTGGTCACAGCAGGGACAGCAGAGAGCTTCAAGAAGGGTCTAGATGCCTTTTTACACCTAAATAACATTGATGATTATGTTATATAGAACTGTTTCTTCTAAATCCCCTTGTCTTCCAATCCCTTCCCTTCCTTGGTTGAACTTGATGGACATGTGTCTTTTTTTAACCGCATAAACTATTTAACTGTGTAACAAAAATATTTTCAGTTAGTTAGTTCTTCAGTTAAGATGCATGGAGATTAATGACACAAAGCTATTTATGGCATGTGTTGATTTTGATATTTTGCTCAGAGCTTACCAACTACAAGGAGTAAGGGGTGACACAGGAGGTATAAAAGCTTGTATAATGGTCCAGCCATTCTTTATAATGCATAATAATAAATAAAACAATTGAATAAATAAATAATGCCGCTGAATGAACCAGTCATCAGCCACTCAGCAGTCAATCAACAAGCCATGGTTTCCCGAAGCCTCATTAAGGGGATCCATTCAGCTTTGGAGTTGTGGGTGCCATTCTTGCCATGTCCAGTATGGACCGGAATTTGGGTGCTCGGGTTTGCTCAACACTAGTCTTAAGATTTCAATCCTGTATATGGTATATTGTCTTCTTTTATGCCCTAATTACACAGGAGTCTTCATGTCTTAATATCAAATTAAAGATGCTAGATGTTGTCCCAGGATCAGCAATGTAGAAATATAGGTTGGACCTATCTTGTTTAGCCTTATTAACTATGTTACTTTGTTACTTTGGAATTTTAAATAATGTAGTAAAATAGAATATAGATTTCAGAACTTTCTAATAACCTAAACAAACCTATCCGCTTCTGTGGCTGGCACATGCCATTTGGACAAGTTATAAAATAGCTCTACATTAAAAGCTAATGATATAAATTGTTCTGTTCATGCACACAATTGTTAAAATTTTTCTATAAAATAAATGTTAAGGTAAAAAACGTGAAGCGGATTTGGAGCATGGCTCACATTTAAAGCTGATTACTCCATAAATGGATTGGCAGCCTGATTGATGGCATACTTTACCTACTCTCTGACAAGAAGCAAGTTCAGCAATACATGATGGAATTAGAGGGAATCATTAATGTTGACTAAAACTAAGAGTGGATGGATGGGAAAATACTGGACCCTTGTAATGTCAGATGGTTGCTATAAATCACCCATGCATGCATTAAGGAAAATAATACCATAACCCCCGGTATTGGCTTTAGAATCAATCATTTTTAGATTTATAGACACCATGCTCAACTTTTGTATGGTTCTAGTAGCAGAGAAATATTTAATGAATGAAATGGTTGAGAACATGTGGTGCAGTATTGATCATCTGCAGTTGTAAATGACATGACTATGCTTCTTAAAATATCCTTGCCATAAACTCTGTTTAGTAATAAACCCAAAAAATTCTAGTGTGGGGAGAAATTATCAGTTTTATTAATTTAATAGTAGTGGATTTCAATGAGAATACTAAATCCCCTTTTAGGGAATTATCAGACATTAAAATTAGAGAGTGCAGGCCCTCATATACTAGCGAGTGTGAAGAGAGGATATACAGAGGGCATGTTCTGCAACAGGTTACAATAATAAGTTCATTACAACCTTTTAAGCACCTCTTCTAATGAAAAGGACAGAACCTCTGCAATTGATGGCGGCTATTAAATACAGCAAACAACATGCTACAATGGCCTGGAGTTGGTTCTGATACTGGTATGTTTAGTTGCTAATATAAATACGATTTGCATCCACATTAGTTACCTAAACATTGGAACTGGTTAATCCTCAGGTCCCAGTTTATTTGCATGACAGATTTGTTATACAACTAAAGGTAGGTCCTAATTGTCTGGTAATCAACTAGAAATCAAGCTACTAGGTGGTGAAATCCCAAAGTGGACTTAAAAAGTGAAGAAAAAATAAAGAATTTTGCAATATTTCAAATTATTAAAAAAGAACACTGGGAAAACGAATCAAAACCGCCCAAGAATATACCAGTGTAGAGTTAGACTACAGTCTACAGTCTTATTTTCTTGATCCCTTTTAAGAGACCACAGCCCTTTGTCTTACCAGTTGAAAAGTGCCTAAAACAGTCCAAAACCCTTAATAAATGTTGTGCAAGCATTTTAGAGCATGTTCTTTGGTGCAAATACTTTGATAAATGTATCACACTGTTTCAATAAACAAAAACTTATACAGTGAAATGAATGAGGGATGAGGGATTTATAAAAAATAAATAAGTAAAATGTGTCTTTATTTTATCCCTCCTCCAAAAACATGACAAAAGGAAACATGAGGGTATAAATAGACTGTCTGCTAATGATACAGCTGAGATATACTTGATATACGGCTGAAGTTGACAAGTATCACAGCTTTTCTATAATTCACAATAAACTTATTATTTAGTGAATGTTTCAGGTGAACAATAGCTGGGAATGAAGGTTAAAAAACCAAAATAGAGAAAAAAAATGTTATTTATAGGATAGGTTTATTTATAGGAATACTGTCAACTGTTAACCGAAACTCAACTTCAGCTCAGCCGAATCTTTTCTTACCCTAAAACGTTGCATCTGTGTGCTTTGCCTGCTGTATGTGCTACTTCTATATGATGGTTGTATCCAGAGTATAGAGCGGATGTCTGTTGAGGGTGCCTTTTGGACATATACTGTATATGTATAATGTGGTACATTTACTATTACTTATGCAAAAAGTGACAATTCCAACATTTTGTATGGTTTTCTACCCCACATGCCACTTTTTCTGAATGTGAGCCTGAAGAAATATACTGTAGCGCAAGGCGGGTGGAGGTGTCAAAAACCCAGCCCACCATCGGTATCTTTATCACAAAACAGGTGGAGGCTAGAAGTGAAATCTCCACCAGGTCAGATTGCTGAAGCCTCTTGTTAAATCTGATATGCAGTGCTCTGGTAGGGGAAATACTCTTACAGGTGCACAAAGTACCAGTCTTAATAAATTATCCACAATGTGTTTGTGGCTCTGATATATATTTTGTAAACCCCCAATGATTGCAAAAATAGCAACAACTTTTTGAAGCTTTCACTGTATTGTCCAACTAACACTTCTTCTTTATTCTTTAAGGGCCGTTCCACACTTGCGAGTGTGATGCGATGAACTCACACTCACAAGTGTGGAACGGCCCTAAGTCAGTAGGATCTCAGAGATACCAAATCTATATTGCTTTGTTATGTTCTAATACCCTTAAAAAATTCTAAACTTTCCGAAAAAATTCCTGTGATTCTGTTTTAAGACTGGATAACTTGTTATATTTTTGTGGGACTTGTACAACCCTATGATCACTTTTTATTCAAATCATCATGCTGGCAAAATGTTTAAAAAGTAGGGATATGGATGTCAACGTGACTTTAGCTTTTTTGTTATGCGTGTGTTTATTATGTTACTTCCAGTGTACATCTTTCAAATGTTCTGCAGTGCTTTCTTGAAATTTAAAGTAAGGCCCCATGGTTCAGAAATGCCTTTACTTAATAAGCAAGCCATTCATGAGCAAAAAATGGCAGGGGATGGAGGGTCATGTGATGCTAATAGTCCATAGCACATGCTGTACCTTCCAGAACTTTATGACAGTATTTAGTCTCATTAATCTCACTCCTTTTTACTGTAGATATCATGTGATCCAATTCCCTTCCTCCTGCACAAGTTAGACTGTCACTGCCCTAGTGAAGAAGAGGGCAGTGAAAGTATGGAGACTAAATGCTATCATATGGTCCCCGAAGGTAGAGCATGTGCAGATTGGTCATGTATAGTGACAAGTGGACCCAACAAAGTTCGTGTTTTGACCAACCAGGTAGAACATGAAAATTCTGTTTGGGTTCGGTTGCCGAACCTGGGGCCTAGATCCAGAACCCCACAGACCCAGAACCCCACAGGTAGCTCTTTGAATGGTGCAGGCACAGCTGCCGCCAGCATTTAAATCAATGTAGTTAATGTGCGCCAGCACTAACATTTCCAACAGCGTTGCTCCATGTTTTGGAGGATCGTCGCTCCCATGGACCTAGTCGGGTGATAGCGATCAATTGGCAGTTGTACGGCACTTGTTGCTAAAAGATGGGACAGTATATAAAGAATATATCTGCTATCTGCATGATTAATAATATTGTTTAAAAAAGTATAAAATAATGCTAGTAAAATGCATAACACACTGACAGATTGAGAAATCTACACTCTATAGGAAGTTGTGGCCATATTGAAAAGCTAATGTAAATGAAATGCATTCTTCTAACCTAAGTCTTTAATTTTTGCTCCTCACAGCTCATGATGTTTATGTTTTTCATCCTGACTATGTTTTTTGATTAAAAAAAACACTGTGTTGTCTACTGACCAGACTCCAATCAGCAGGTGGAATATGGAAACACCTTACTGTCATGACAACCACATTTCTGCCAGAAGGTCTCATTAGAAATGTTCAAACTGCTATTTCTGACTTGTCAGCTTCCGTCCAGACTGGTTTAAAGACAGAGATTATCAAAGTGAGCAGTCAGAAAACACTCATCCATATTCATATGTTGTCCGCTGCAGTGCCTTTAAAACGTTTCATTATTGTAGCCCAAAGTGAAACCTGCAAATGAAAGCAAACAACTAATCACTGAGAATTGGTTTGACTTTTAATAATCTTTATGACATTTAAATTAATTTTACAAGGTAAAGTTGAAAACAGGCAGATGCAATGCTTTTTTTGGTTGCATGTAGAGGAGGGCAAAAAAATATTTTCAGAAAAGCATTGTATTTGACATTTTACAAAGTTATTAAAAGGTTTTATTCAGATTTTGATTTAGAACAAATAAAAACACTACATAAAAATGTCTGGCAATATCGGCATTTAATCTTTAAAAAATTTTAGCGGGGGGAATATGTAATATTATGTAATATTAAAATATAATTTTCTTAAAAGGGTTCTCAGCTTTTTATGCCCGACTCCAGGGATAGAAGAAATACAAATAATAAATCTTCAGTTGTGTTCTCTTTGTAGTGGCAAACTATATTCAATTAAAATAATAAGAAAATGAATTATTTAGATTTTTGAAAATAATGCCTGATTATTACAGATTATTTTTAGAGTTGCATTGCATGTGTTTACAGTTTTAATATTTAAAAAAAAGTATAAAAGACGAGCTATGGGAAACAGTACAGAGAAAATGAAACAAAAGCAAATTAAAAAAAAGACACATTTGACAAGAATGCTGCCTTTAATGAGGTTTACTTCAGTAGTGAGAAGTGAGATGCTAAGGTCTACAAATGCTGACTGTAAACTATTAACCAACTGTTCTACTCTAGATCACCATAATTAGTAATAATGACGGTAATAATGACGCCACTAAGCAACTTACTGGGGAACATTTACTTACCTGGTCCCTGCGAGATCCCCGAGGTGTGTTGTTAGCCGGAATCCACGTCTGTCGCGATTCATGAAGATCGTGCGCCCGTGTTCCCGCATGTGTCGCTTCACCATCTTCCTCCCGGTGCATGTAAGTGCGTGGCTTGCGACACAAATTGCTTTGTTAAATCCCGTGGGTAGTCCGAATCCATCGGATCATCCAGCAGCCCGCCACCCCCCCCCCCCGATTTGTGTCGCGTGAAAGCCGGCGCCAATGCGCCAAAATCTGATCGTGTTCGCCAAAAATCCTTTCTAAATGCTGCGCACATCGGAAATCGTTGGGTATTCTGACACTATTGTGGACCCTTAGTAAATGAGTCCCACTGTGTTCGCTATATTAGACATTTTTTAAAAATTAGAAAATTAGGGGTGTAAAAATTTTTTACATTCAGGCTGGCACCAGCATCCAGCATAGTGCCAGAGCCCAGAGCTGCTGGAGGGTCCCGCCTTTACCAATCTCGGTCCCCCGCAGTCTAAGTGGTGGCTTTATATAAAATAACCCATGAGGGGGCTTTTTGAGATGATAAACTAGGGAAAATTTTAGGGAACAGGGGAATATTTTTAGTTTTTGGATTTTTAATTCTGCCACCTGAGTTTAGTGCCACAGAGGCTGTCGCCCAGGGGCCTATTGAAATCTGGAGCTGGCCCTATTTTGCTGTTTGAGGGGTAAGTTTTAAGGTGGTCATGCAGCTTATCATTATTGCCTTTGAATTATTGCTGTTTTTAATTTTTTTAGTCATGGACAAAAATCCCCCTTAAGAGTGAAAGGGAACAATAAAGATTCATGAGAAAAGCAATGGAGAAAGGTTGAAAACTAAGGTGATAAGGTAAGGTGTCCTCTTTGATGAATCGCAAAGCTCCCCTGCTATGTTAGAAATATCCCACACACTCAGAGGATCAGTGCTATACAAACAAGATAATGGAGAGAAGTATAACAAAATACTACTACAGTACGGAATGGGGAACAATAGGCAACCAGAGAAACTGATCCACTGGGAGAGATTTATCATACACAGGCGCTTCCGTCGTATGAATGAGGCCACACTCCCCCTTGTCGCGATGGATACTTTAAGAGGTTTAGAAGCAGTGATAAATCTTCCCCACTATCTTTATATGCCAAAGAAGGAGATATAGGGAAATATTTTAAATACACTGGTGCTCGTGTTCCATATGACAACCCCACCGCTGCTTTTTCGCAGCACGATAGAGCCTCTTTATGTATCCAGCGGGGTGCTGGGTGGGGCCTTACATAGAAACAAACGTAGCCAGCTACTTCTGTGAAAAGTCACCGTCTGTTGCGCCATCCACACGGCCGGCCCCACTGGTGTGAAGGTGGTGGATTGGGCTAAATAATCACATATGTATTACCCTTCATATTTGATATAGGGATTCTTTTTCATATTTATATATGCAGGAGACTGTGTTGAATTTGTGGTTTATATTGTATACCAGATTTGTTTTTAAATAAAATGGTTAATCACACTGTGTCGGATAGTTTTTATTTTAATTAAAAAAAATTTTTAAGTGTGGTGTATGTTTACTAAACTGGATCCCGATTGCCCACTGTCTTTTACCAGACAGGAGCAGGACAGCCAGAGAACCTAATTAGAATACAGAAAAGGGTTATTACTGCTTCATCCATCTCCTTTGTTCTGCATAGCCTGAAGTTAAAAAACAAACACACAAAATATTAATACATATTCAGAAATAAACATGAATATTTCTCAATACAGTAAAAAAAATCCCTCTCTACACTATAAAAATCATCACCAGAGTTGCCCCGACTGTCACACACTAGAGAATTAATTAATGATCATTTTCAGCAATTTTTTTTTAAATATTAAAGTATGGAGTACTTTCAAATATCATGGCAATGATTGTGGCCCTGTAGATGTCTACCCATCTTTCCTTGATGTCTAAATGCTAAAACACCCACATTGAAAACCTAGTCCATTATTATAAGGCCTCATGCACACAAATGTAATGGAGATTGTGATCTAACCACAAAATTTGCGGCTCAATCAGGGTTCCCATAGACCAGTGATGGCAAACCTTTTAGAGACCGAGTGCCCAAACTACAACAAAGACCCACTTATTTATCGCAAAGTGCCAACACAAAAATTTAATTTGTGATTTATACTCCATGCTCTGTCACAGTTTTCATTGATACCAGCACCCTGAGGACACCAATAAAGCAGGAAATAGTCCCAGGTACAGCTGTCACTTTAAAATAGCTCTGTGTACAGCAAGTCCTGGGCTGTCTGGGACTGCAAGAAGGTACCTGGAGTCATCTCTGGTGATGGCCTGAGTGCCCACAGAAAGGGCTCCGAGTGCCACCTCTGGCACCAGTGCCATAGGTTAGCCATCACTGCCATAGACAATCAAAGTGTATTGAGTCCACATTGTCTTGCCGCATCGGGACAGTGCACGGAAAACCGTTCGTGTGCATGTGTCCTTTTTTCATTTAGATACAAAAACAATTATTACAAAGTAAAACCAACGCATATTGTATATGGTCCATATGTTCCATTATAGTATATGTCTGTTTAGTAGAATCTATGTCGCTTAATACTGGGGGTATGGATATAGCAGAGAACAAACTTACTGAAGTCTGTTTAGAAAGCGGCTTTATTTTTCAAAAGAACATGTAGGGTGTCAACATATTTTTACAAAGTTATTAGTTTAATGCCAAACATTGACCGCAATGTGCATTTCGGATCACTGCGCACTTGTTTAGAAGGCCGGTTTTAAAAGATTTTAAGGCTTGGCAGAATTTGACTGTGAAGGTTTGTCCTCTCTTTTACATTCATCTATTCTAAAAAGCCCTAGACAATAGAACTATATTTATTACCCTACACCATAAATTTTAAATTATATCTATTGGACATCTGTTCATATGGGAGTCCCTTCAGACTCAGAGGGCAAACAAAGCAGCTGAACTGAATACTGTAATGTATACAGTAAGCAATAAAACATATCTTATATTTGATGCTGTGTTCATCCCTGGATATACTCTGTAATGGCAAGCAAAAAGAAAATGCTGAACCATTATAATGGAACTGAGAGGCTGAAAAACCTTCCAAGGATAAGGAGGAATACTTGTTGACAGAAGCAATAGTGTTTAAGACAGCTCACTGACCATTGTTTCACATGATCGGAAAAACATCCAGTGCTCTCTTGTGCCTTAAATAAAACTTTTTTATTTTTGAAATTATGGTACATAAAAACAATGATTCACTTACACAATCTGACCTGTCATGCTCTTAATCAAAGCACAAGAACAATGCTTGCAGGCATCTCAGATATAGGCTTAAAATAAAAGTATAAGTTTAAATATATAGAGAAAGATTCAAATATATTATCTATAAAAAAAATACCACAAAATGTAAAACAGCTGGCACAAACATATTGTTCTGATTTAACTAATGATACTAAAAATGATGGGGGGCTCACCCAATATTCATGAAACGTGTGTATCATTCATATAATTGTATTAGATGTATCATTTATCTCTGGAATGTGAACCAAAGAATATTCTATTTTATTTATCCAGTAGATAAAAATACTGTGCACTGAACACACGGCTTCTTGTCTATTGGTAATTACAGGCGATCCCCTACTTAAGAACACCCGACTTACAGACGACCCCTAGTTACAGAGACCCCTCTGCCCCTTGTGACCTCTGGTGAAGTCTCTGGATGCTTTACTTTAGTCCCAGGCTGCAATGATCAGCTGTAAAGTGTCTGTAATTAATCCTTGGTCCCAATACAGCAAAAACATTTTAAACTCCAATTGTCACTGGGGCAAAAAAAAAATTTTGTCTGGATCTACAATTATAAAATATACAAATCCGACTTACATACAAATTCAACTTAAGAACAAACCTCCGGAAACTATCTTGTACATAACCCAGGGACTGCCTGTATTATCATTTATTTATGTAGTCAATTCTACAATTTGATCAATAATAAAGGAGGGGGTAATAGCTC
Source organism: Engystomops pustulosus (assembly GCF_040894005.1). Classification (NCBI taxonomy): domain Eukaryota; kingdom Metazoa; phylum Chordata; class Amphibia; order Anura; family Leptodactylidae; genus Engystomops; species Engystomops pustulosus. The sequence goes on along the minus strand of NC_092418.1, from coordinate 47,803,736 downwards.
TAAGATTAGTAAAATAGGGACAAACACTTAATGCAGAAAATTTACAGCAAACAAAAAATGTAGGTCCCACCGCTACCCGAGCACATACCCCATATATGTCACTCACACCCTAGACACATAAAGCAAAGACAACGCTGACATGTTTGCCTCTTGTTGGCCACAAATAACATATAGGCTTTTCATAGAGAAATATGAAAAGGAGCCAGAATTCAGCTACATCATTGTATTTTGTTGCTTGAAGGAGTCTTTTGAGATAAGGGCCAATCACTGGTGTACGCTACAACCACTTGTGGAATGTAGGTTTCATATCTATTATTACACACAGGTTTCTGATAAAGCAGACACATGCTTCAAATGTGAAACTAACAGGATACATGCAGCACACCCGCCACTTGCACATTCATTCATTTTTTTATGGGGGAAACAGCAGGTCCGCTTTTGGACGATACAACAATGCAGATCAATTAGGGTTCTGCACCCCTGTTCTTAATCCAAAAATGCAAAAACACAGAAAAGAGTTTTCGAGAAATGATTGAGATTGTATGAGTAAATGTTATGCACTTCTAATACACTCTTTAGGGATTTGACTAATGGCTCCAAATGAAAATCAATTATCTCTGACAAGTCTGATATAATGTTATTTGTGCTGGAAAAATTGGTCATCAGGTGGGATTAGAGAAACACTCATGAGTTTTTATTTGATAGTGTGAGTACTGGGTTTTTAGGATGCAGGAAATACGTTTTCATTTCCTAGAGGCTCTTTGCTCACAAGTAATGTTTCATCCTGAATCTTATGTATCTGTTTAACCCACTAGTTACAGATAGAACGTGAATTATAGTACAGTACAAAAGAATCAACAGAGTTGTCAATGTAAGGAAGATTCCAAAAACATTTACTATTTGCCTGTCATTTGGTGCTTCTTGGTGGCATACACTTTAGCCTAAAATAGTGTCTCACTTTAGATCAAACTCTGCTGCTGTCTCAGATGTCACTTAGACATGTGCCCCTAGCATTTGCGGATACATGCATTCTCTATTGCAGTCTTCAAATTTGCCATGTTTGCCGAAAAAGTCCTATAAACATCGTTGGAACACAAAATTAGGTTCTCTATTGCCCCACATCATCTTCTCTTCTGAAGTTCCATAGAACTAATATTTAATCTCCATTGGGGTTAAGAATGTGACTGTAATGACCTCTAGTTCAGCCACAGAAATCAAGTCAAACTATGCCTTCTATGGACATTAATACTATCTACTATTTAGATTGACAGTTTCATAGTTCATGAGGTTGGAAAAGATGCAGGTTAGATGACTGTAGATGACTGTTAGATGTCAGTTACACACAGACAGGTCCCTGCCGAATCTTCCCTGCATGGAGATCTCTCTGTAAAGGGCAGTTTAACCTCTTACATGCCATGAACAAGCTTGATTGCAGAAGCTAAGGAGAGAGACAGAGGGAACAGGGTTCCCCCATTTCACTGCAACATGATTGCAATCAGAGCACCAGGAGGTTGCCATGGCAGCGGGAGGCCAGATCAAAGCCTCCATGACTGCCATGTGCGGAACTCTATTAGGCCCAGTCCATGACTAGGTCTAATAGGCAAACTGTCCATGAAAAACACCCCAAAACTCACCACTTTCCCATTAGCAAATATAAAGTGTGTTAAAAATATAGAACAAATGAAAGACTCAAAATTTTTGTCACGTCTGCAGTAACCTTAGATAAAATACTTTCATTACAGGGCATAAAAAATAAAAAACTATTTCAAAATTGTAGTTTTAGTGTTTCCTTCATACCAAAAATGTATAATAAGCAGTCAAATAAGCATCAAAATGTTGGATGCATCCAAAATAGTAAGAATATAACTGTTATCTTATCCTGAAATGAACAAACCATAATAAAGCTCTTTTAACTGAGAAATAAAACGTTTTAAGAATATGGTGAAACATAATCAAATGTGTTTTCATCAAAAACATGTTTTGTGTTTGCTAAAGTAGGAAAATATAAAAAATCTGTACATGTTTGGTGTCTTTTTAACACTTACCTACAGAAAAATGTTATGTTTTTATACTGTTCAGTTAATTTCCCTACAGGAAAGAGTTAACACGTTGTTATCATTGTTATTTTACCCTAGACATTAACCCATTGGAAAATACAATACTTACTGCAAAAAACAAGCCCTCATATGCCCATATCATATAAAAAATAAAATTATTATGTCTGTTGAAAGTTGAGCAAGGAAAAATGAAAAAATGCTGTATCCTGAGAGCTATTTTAGGCTGTGTCCTTAAAGAGAACCTCCACCAGGAAATCCCCTACAAACCACACACAGTTCCTCTTAGATGTCTCTATACATGTTCCACTGAGGCCTCTATCCATGGGATTAGAGCCAACATTCTTCTAAAAAAGACTTTTATTGATTCCTCTGTTCCAGTCATGGAGGCGGGGAGCTGCACTATACAGTCTAGCTGACCAGCCTCCTCACTGACACTGTTGATTTCTCTTCACCCAGCCAAAGTCTGCTCTCTGCTATGATATAGCAGAGACTGAACACAGATCCACTGTCTCTCACTAACTGTTCATTCACCCTCAGGAATTACTTTAGCCATTAGCAATGTCAGTGAGGAGGGGGAGGGGAGTACCTTGACTGTATACTGCAGTCCAACTCCATGACGGGAAGAAAGGACATCAATAAAAGTAGTTTTTGAAGAAGTTTTTGATAGAGGCATCAGTGGAACGTTTGTAAATATGTCTAGCAGGTAATGTGGTACTTTATACCCTGGTGACAGGTTTGCTTTAAGGTGTTAACTTTTGCAAGTTGTCAGGCTGTGCATGGTTAGCTAAGCCTTTTAAGTTTTACAACTACTGTACTGGTGACATAAGGGAAAATGAGGTACTGCAGATATCAGTGTAAATCAGTAAACATGTTTGAAAACTTTTAGACTCACTGAACCAGAGTGACTTTTAACTGTGTATGTTGAGCATTAGGTCCATATTTAACTAATGGCACATGACCATGACAACTAGAGGTGGAGCTACCAGGGGGACAGTGGCTCAGGAACTAGACCAAAAGCAATCCAGCTCACCATCCTCCCCGGTAACTTGTTCCAGCTGAGTACGGTCCACCCTTCTGCCAGGGTCGATACAGCAAATAACAAAATTTCAGGTCCAGCTCGTGGAGAACTGTAATTTTTACTTTATTAGCACATTTTCTCGACATCCAAAGTTGCAAACAAATATCCGAAAGCGTCAACACGTTTCAGGCAGATTTACTGCCCTTAATCGTGACTGGGACAGTGGTTCAGGGCCCTTGGACTTTAGGATCACAGACTCTAGAACCTGTATGTTCCTACTGTATTATGGTAACTTTTTGGTGGTAATATTGGTAGGATTGGGATTGAAAGCTCATTTGGATGGGTTTAACCCCTAGCTACAAAAGAGATGACAAATGATCTAATGAAACTCCCATTTGCTGTGCTGTTGTCACTGTCATTTATATTTTAGAATGTGAGGCTCTATGGTGAGTGATGCAACAGACATATAGTCATTTTATTTCCATTTTAGCTTCTGCTGCAGTAGTTAGCAGTTACAACTAGATGGGGTTTCTTCATAATGACAGCCTTTATTGTTGAGCTGACCACATATTCCTGGCCATAAAGTGTATTTTGCAATGTTAAACCTGTTACTTTCACAAGTTTTCCATCTACTTTTATGACCCTGCCATCATTTGATTTATGGTTAGGACCTTGTGTTGTGCTTTATGTTGTGAAATAAGAAAGCAAAATGCTAGATACTATTGTATAATTCTTCAATTATTTCAGATTCTTGAAATACTTTTTCTTTGCACCATGGAAACAAGTACAATCCCCAGTTTATTTCTATTGTTCCACAAAGCATTTGCTTTTCAGTTGATCAAAACCTTTCAATATGCAACGACAGAATGAAATTTCAGAGAAAAGACTTGCAATCTATAATGACAGATTATTTCTGTATGTCGTAGTACTTAACCCACTCACTTTAACGAGAAATTCATAAGTTTTATAGAGTAGTCAAATAGATGTGAAATCTTCTTAATAAATCTGAAAAGCAAAAAGCAGGCACAGGTGGGTTTGCAATAAAAAATTAAAAGCATATTTTTATTCTTTAAAATAATGAAATTGATAATTTGCTATATAAACAATCTCAGCACATGGGGGGGGGGTCAATTAATGTGTCGCAGTCTCCAACAGTACGGAGTTCAACAACACTTGTCTTTTGTTGCAACACATGCATCATTGTGATGATGAATCTGTTGCAGTTTAAGATCCTCAAGTGGTGCATCCTCCTTATTTTGTGTGGCACAGATTGTTTCTTACCCGGATATGCTCATAAATTACCCGGATAAGGCTTCATAAATGCATCAGCGTTTAAGACAAGACAAATCCGCCAGAAATCTTTCTGCATCAATCAAAATGTTTTGGAGTAATCCTTGCATATGTACACCTTGTAGCTAATACCAAGTATTCATATGCATGTCGGTGCACTAATATTTACACTAAAAACAAAAATCAAAGGTACAAATTAAAAATACAGATAAATTACATAGATCCAGGCAGATTTAAAAATTAGATGGCAGGGCCTTGCAAACTGAAAATTGACAAAAATTCATAAGATTTTAGACCAAGTGAAAGTTGATGTCATGTACTGTATATCTGTGATTAATACTCTCTCTCATATGTTCCATAGGGGAAATTGGATAGTACACATACTGGCAATCAATCTACCTCAATAGTACATAGATTGACAACTGGTATCCAATGATTCTTGGTAGATATTAGATATGACTGGATACTGTTTACGTTGATGTTAAGATTTTTGTTATGATTGCCCTTAAGGCAAAGTACCTGCAATTCAATAATGTAAATAGTTAAGATTATATGGCAGTGGTGGCACTTAGAGCCCTCTCTATGGGCCCCCAAGTCATGGACAAAGATCAGCTCACAGGACTCAAAGAACTCAAGATATGCTGCTCTCAGTGCTATTTTAACACAATACATCCTTGGCCTCTTGGGACTGCAGGAAGAGTTAGAAAGTGTGGAAAGGACAGGATTATTTGTGGAGGTCCTGCTGAACCTATTCCTGTACAGGAGGATTCCAAATTTGACCTTTTTATTTCAACTGTATTGGTGTCCTTAAGAGGTCGATATCATGAATATTGTGACAGAGCAGGGAGCAATTACTTACTTCTTAAATAGCTGTGTTGGCACTTTTGGTTGTAGTTTGGACACTTGGTCTCAAAAAGGTTCGCCATCACTGTTACATGGTAATCAGGTTAGGTACAGTTTATTTGAAATTGAAATAAATCATGGCTCCTAGTAGTCTCCAAAACAGTTACCTTTACAATAGGTTACTCATGGCTCCAAGGTGGGTATATATAGTTCTTCACATTAGTAGATCATGTTCCTGAGCTTGCTGGTTTTGTGGTGTGTGGATTGTAGGACACTGCAAGAGAAGGCAAGCCAGCCATAATGATCAGGTGATATTATGAACTTGTGAGTACTCATAGGTTCGGTGTATTCCACCTCTTAGATGGTGGCCATTGTGTGCAAGCTGTATAAGTTATAATTGCAGGGTATTATCAGTGGAAAGGGTTTGCTCCTTGTATGACTTCTTCTCTCATTAAAATCGCTAAACTTGTTTTGAAGAAGAACCCTCTTCTTCAGTTGCATACATGTGATATCACATATATGCTAAATTCGGTCAAGCCTTTTTGTTTAACTGTCTTTAATTCTGGTTGTATAGGTCACAAAACCACAGACCTGTTGTGATTTGAAAGATGATATTCTTATTTTTAACATGACTACAAAGGTAGAAGTCTTTTTGCTCTTTAGATAAATGTGTAGGATTTCAACAAAAGGAGGCAATGCTAGAGAAGACATTTCATACCCTACCTTAGGGGGCTAGTAATTTAATGGGGTCAAATCTGGTGAGTCTCTTTAAGTTTAAATAATGAGTTGCATTTTAACAATGTGTCAGATAATATAAATTATATAATAATATAATTATATCATATTTTTAAAAATAATATTCATTTATATCTTTTACTTTATAATTCAGATGTTAACTTAGTAGGTCATAGGTGTCAAACAGTGTCAGATAATATGCAAGTATGTGGGATGTTATATCTTTTAAAAAAAAATATTCATTTACATTTTTTACTTTATAATTCAGGTGTTAACTTAGTAGGTAAATTGTATTCTAATATTTCACAAACTACCTTTGGTTATGGAAAAAAGAGGAAAAGAAAAGCGCTAATAGGGTTATACTGTGTGGTCTCTGTAGGTATTGTCAAGTGCGTATACGCTCACCTGGGGTAGTTATGTAGGTATGTTAATGGTTCCTGCCAGCTTGGGTCTGTTCTTCTCCTCGGATCCTTTTGTGACGGTCCATTCGATTACATATTGCTTGTAATGGAAATGGAGAATCCAAAGCGCTCCTCGTGTTCGGGCCCTTCCAGTAGGTTTGCACCATATCAAACCATACTCAGATGTATGGTCTAACTCTATTTTATTTTAAAAACAATAAAGGGAAGTAGTATAATGTTATAGCTATGTGTTTCAAGGCCCTATCCTTGGCCTCTTTATCAAACTAATTTAAAAGATAATTTAAAAGATAAAGTACACATTTTTATCTTTTAAATTAGCTTGATAAAGAGGCCAAGGAAAGGACCTCGAAACACACAGTTATGCGATTATACTACTTCTTTTTCTGAATTTATACCTTTATTTATTTTATTAATCAAAAAATAAAATAGAGTTAGTCCATAAAACTGAGTGTAGTTTTATATGGTGCAAACCTACTGGAAGGGCCGGATCCCAAGGAGTGCTCTGGATTCACCATTTCTTCTTCACAAGCGAAATACAAAACTACCTTGTGAACACTGGCTAAGGGCTTGGTAAAGAAGTTGGTGACAGTTCTCTAAATCCATATGAGTCATTCAGATGACAGGTTATATTCTGACTATTGGCACAAAGGTGATTTATAAATAAATGTCTTCATGGACAAGTGACATGTGATGAAAGGAAGAGCTGAGTACAGAAATTCAGAAAGTGTTGGGTAACTTATTAACACGTTTGTTTGGTCATCTGCTTTCATGATTTAGGTGAAAATGGACTGTTATAATTAGGAATTTCTTCAGAATGAAATATGCCAAATACATATAATTTATGTTATATTTCTGGTAATGGATTTGTTTGTAGATTATAACATATTAAAACACATTCTTTTCTACTAGCTAATCCTACTTATTTGTACATAAAAGCTTTGTAAATCAACTGAAATGGTAATTTTATAAGTTATTTTACTTTATCTGTTAGGGTCTGAATGTTAAGATTCTTTCAAGCCTCAAAGGAACATTCTTGTTTCAGCAAATAAATGTTATTGTTTGTACGAAGAAAGGTTATACAATTTTCCAGCTTTACATCAATTCCTTATGGTTTTCTAGATTTCTCCTTTCTGTTACTCTATAGAAAGCTTTTAAGTTTACTTGTAGCAGAGAGAAATATGTTCCTGGTCATGTAATGTCACACAGGTGCATTTCCCATGGGCAGGGGCGTAATTTTAGAGGGTGCAGAGGGTACGGTCGCAACTGGGCCCAAGAAGCTTAGGGGCCTATAAGGTGTCACTTTCCCATATGAGAAGACTAGTATTATACACCGTACATTAGGGCCTGGCACAGACTTTGCACTGGGGCCCATCAGCTTCAAGTTATGCCACTGCCCATGGGTGTCACAGAGAGTAATCAGTGCTGTGTCATAGCAAGCCATGTGCTACATGACCATGGACAGATTTCTTTCCACAGGAAGTAGGAGCTTTCTTTTTAATGATTGCAAGCAGAGATCTAGAAAACATTGAGGATCTGATACAGAAAGTATATTGGCAAGTGTGTAACTTTTCATTATACAAACACTAAGATGGTACTACCCCTTTGAGTTTTTACTCTCTTTTGAGCCATTTACAGCTATATGTCAACACCAATCCCAGCCTCCAAACTTTGAAACATCTGAAAACTAAATTGTATAGAATTGCCTACAACACCCAATTACCTCACCACTCTCTAACCAAGTGTTTCCATCTATTCTCCAATGTTCTTGTGAGCCCTAAGTGTCTCCTAAGTCCTCCTTCCAAATCAATTCTTTTTTGGCAAGGCCTTGGAATTGATGGGGATCTATAAAATTATAATTACACTCTGTTGTAGGAGATGTCTTTGGACATTCATAGATACAGTACTAAACAAAAACAAGACTGGTATAATTATAAGGGTGAAATGATAAAAGAAAAGCAATATATGTTCTATTTTGATATACCCCATGCAGATACCACATTTATACATGTCATGACAGTGTCCAACTGTAAACAATCATATCTCATATTTTTTGGGACCTCTGCCCTGGTACCACACAGTTTTAGAGAATTCCTGGAAAATACTTTTAAATTATACATGCTACAATCTTTATTTTGTAACATATGGAATACAGCCTTTAAAGGGAACCTGCCAACACATCTGTAAGCCTCAAAGTCCACAAGCGGTAATATTTAAATTCCCTGGAGGTCTGTTAAGCATATTTCTAGGTTGCAGCATGAATGAAAAATCATCTTCTATTTTTTTGTAACATGCAGTCAGGGAGGTGAGGCTGCTTGACCAAACAGTCAGGCAATGCCACCTCCTGACTGCTGTTTACTCTACCTACTTCATGCATCTAGGGTTCTACCTCTGCCTGTAATTGGTACCCAGAGATTTCGCACGGCACAGTGCACCGCCTCTCACCTTGCGGGAGTGCCTCCCGACCAGTGAGCTGCAGACAGTGTGTACTGTGTAAGTGCAAGAACTCTGGATAGCTGGAGTGTGACATCGGCAAGAGGAGGCTGCAGTGGTAAGTGCCAGATTATGGCTGGAGGTAGAGTGGACAGTTCAAACCCCCATCAGGAGGCAGGGCTGCCTGACTGCTTGGTGGAGTTCCCCACCTCATTGACTGCATCTTAGGAAAGAATGAAAGTACTTTTTTGGACATGCTGAAACATTAAAAAGATGTAAAAAACCCTCCTGTAGACTTACACATGGAGGAACAAAGTACTATATGTAGGATTAGGGGAATTAATGTGCTGATAGGAATTGGGGATGGAAGCTGAGGAATTGTGTGATGTGTTATAATGGGATGTTGGAATGAGATGTTGGAATGAGACAACTTTCATCATTGTGAAGCATCGTTTTGCTTAAATATTGATCGGGGAAGATCACTTTTAAGAACAAAAGAAAAATCATTTTTATTTGTTGTACCTCATTTATGAGTCTCCATACAGAAGTCTTGATCAGTGAGCGATTCTTTAAAGTTGCTAACAAGTACTGTATCTGGTTAGTTTCTCAAAGTATAAAGGGATTAAAGGGATGAATGGCTTCTTCTACTTATAAGCTACTGTACTTGTTTTCGTATGTCTTCTATTACATTTTAGACAAAACATCAAGGCCTTTTCTGAACACAAAAGGTATTTATAAGTTGTATTCCAGCTCGTATTCCAAGATGAAAGAGCTGTTGAGTAGTTCTACGAAACATGGGCTATATGTATGTTGCATCACAGAAGTTCTGCATATACTGTATCTGAAACCGTGGGTAGATATAAGAGGATTTAATTTGCTTCCCCTTTAATAGTACAGACACAAATGTGCATGGTTTGGAAAGAAGTGCATCTTGGGAATCAGTCTACCATGTCCTGTATTAATGCATGATGCAATGCCAAAGGTCTTGTGTGTGTTCTTGAAGTTGTTCATCGAAGGTTGTATTTACACCTGGACTTCTACTGATGATAAAACTATTGATAAAACTTGTGACAGACAGTTTTGACCCAGTGACTCAAGACAGATTGATGACTGTATAAACATATTTTCAAAGTATGTCCTAGAAATGGTCTGAAAAGCTCCAATGTTCTGTGATGTACAGGTGCTTCCTGTATTTTTCATCAACCCAGTGACTTGTATGATTTTGTTTTGTCTGAAAAATGACAAAATAGGGAATGCTTATATTTTTATGGACCCATCTTCCATGAGAAAAAATCAGGAGGCTGATGCAATGGATGCTCGATTAGACACATCTATGGGGCACATTTACTTACCCGTCCATGAGCGTTCTTCGATCTGGAGTGTCCGACGAGAATGAACTCTGCCGCGATTCATGTAGATTGTGCGCCCGATTTCCTGCATGTGTTGCTTCCCCGCTTAGGTCCGCCGGAGTTCACCTTCTTCTTCCTGGTGTATGTAAGTGCATGGCTTGCGACATAATTTTACTGTTAAATCCTGCGCTCTATCCGAATCAGTCGGATCGTCCGACAGCCCCCCCCCCCCAATTTCTGTCTCATGAAAGTCGGCGCCGATGGGCCAAACTCTGATCGCGTGCGACACAATACCCTTCTTAATCCCTATCCCAGTCGCGCAATCCCCAAAAATGTTGGAAAATCCGACAGAAATGTGGCTGCAGGACCCTTAGTAAATAAGCCCCAATATGTCTGTGTGCTATTTATGGAAATAATAATAATGCTGAACATGGACGTGCAAGAAAGTTGTCTTTCTTCATTGCATCTTATCTGTAAGTTTCTCTAATGTTTTTCCAAAATGTTGTATATTAAAATAGTTGGTATAAATGTGATGTAAATGTGTTTGGTTTACACTTGCTTTATGCTATATTTTTATTATAATTCACATTTGTAAACTTAATGGGGGACATTTATCACTACTTACCTTCAAAATTTTAGAACAAAAAAGTTGCTAATTTCTACTTTTTTGCAACTTTTCCACCTTTTTACCACTTGTGGTGCACTGTTTTTCAATGGATTTGTTGTATTTATCTTACAAGCTTTTAGACTAAAGTTAGATGTATTCGCCAACTGGGACTTTTTTAAAAGTCACAAAAAAGTCACAAAAACTAGACAGCTCTGACCTTTCTAATTTTACCACCTTGAAAAAAATTTCAGTTTAAAAAAAAAATGAAAGTTCATTTTAGACAGCAGTGTAAAAATGAACTAAAACATTTTGATCTTAAAATGCTTTATTTAGGCACATCAAAAGCAAATTTTGACCAATGGACAAAACTGATAAAATCTCCCTCAATGTGCTCTATTCTCTTTTATAAGCATATTAGAATTGGGGTTAATTATGTTTTTCTTAGCATTATCTAGAAAGTATTCACATGAACATACGTAGACTGTGTATTTGCTTGCCTTGAATGATCTCTTTCGGCCACATGGTGGTGTCTGATACAGTCATTTCACACAAAGCTTGTTTGCTGCATTACATCTTCTCTGAACATTTCACATTGGGGTGACATTTCTTAGGCTACTGAATAATTTAAAAAATAAACATTGATGGATGTAATATTATTTACCAGCAATGACTTGCTCTGTGGTTATGTCTAAGGAGGGATATATGCACTGCTGTAATGTGACAAATAGCCATGTCAAGATCTATAGCATAACACATGGTGGCTCTGGAGAGATCTTATTCATTTATCTGTGCGGAAATTAAAAAAGAGAACAGTAAATAGTGAAGTCTAGAGGTTAACCAGGTTATTACAAAGTTTCTTCAACTAAGTAATGAAAATCTGATATTAATAAACTGAAATTCAAACGTTGTAATTGATATGGACAGAGAGCAAATATCAGGACTGAAATTTTATTTAATGAGAGATATGTCCAATATGTCCAAAAAATATGCAGATGGACGAACTAAATGCAAAACTGACGCATAGGGTATTCAGGTGATAGATGCTGTAAAGCTGCAGCAGTCCCTAACATGAATGTGAAAATACACTCACAATAAATGCTAGAAACATTACTTTTTATGTTATTTTAGATCTTTATAGAAAATATTCATTTGTAACTATTGATTGTTTGGTCTTTGAATCCCTTGGGTCTGGGTAGAGCTGCTGAGGGGCCCACATAAGGATGTACATAAGGAATCCATGAGGGTGAGGGGGGCTATATCTAATGAATCCATGGGGAGTAAGACATCAGGGCTTTATATAAAATAACCAGGAGGGGGCTGTATATAAAATAACCATGAGGGGGTATTTGGGATGATAAACTAGAGAATATTTTAGGGGGGGCTGTTTTATTTTCTGAACTTTTAATGCAGCCACATCACTTTACTGTAAAGGGGTCCGCTGAGGCCCTGTCGCCCAGGGGTCTTCTGAAACCTGAAGCAGACCCTGCTGCCATCTCGTACCACAATCCTAGTCTATATTTAGTAATGAGCAGACCCGAACCCGCAAATGTTGCATGCAAGCCGCCATTTTGCTGTGACGTCATCTGGAAGCAATGATCCTCACCCAAATGCCAGTTCACATGCACCGCCAGCTTTGCCAGCAATAATCACAGGTGTTACTAGTAGGGATTCGAGTTCCAGAGTGTGGAGGTTACTTGGCCAAACCCGAATTTTAGCACTCTTATTCAGGGAGTCACCTTCAACTAATCTCTTCTTGAAGTTCTATAACATTACCTGGATCCTACAAAGCATATGTATCTTGCAATGTATATAGTTCCTAGGTGTATTTCATATGGTGTTTATTTATTTCATTATGACAGATACGTGTGAAACATACCTCTGTGGGTGGGTCTCGTACAGACCTGAGAAGCTTATCATTTTTTAACCCATAATTGCATGAATCACTCTGCTAACCCCTTTTTAACCTTTTATGTATCGATTTTTAGCTATCAGGAAGCTCCATTGGAAAGCTTTTACCACTTTGTCTCTGCACCCTATTTTACTCCTATCTCCAGCTCCCCACAGGCAGCGTCCCTTATCCACTTGGATGGATTAAAATTAATGCTTTAGGTATCTATCTCACAGCCCTTATAAGGTGAGCATACTCCTAAATTTTATATTTTGTCCTCTGTATGAAAATACTATACTATATAGCACTGGTGGAGAATAGAGATGAGCGAGTATACTCGTCCGAGCTTGATGCTCGTTCAAGTATTAAGGTACTCGAAATGGCTCGTTGCTCGGACGAGTATTTCCCCTGCTCGAGATCGAGCATTTAATTAAAAAAACACAGTGAAGAACAATGAAGAATAGAATAAAAACAGTGAACACAGGGAACACAGGATCATTTAAGTGAAAAACACAGTGAAAAACACAGTGAAGAATAGATTACAGATGTTCGGCACATCTGCTTACTTGTCAGAAGATACGCGCGAAACGGTGCAAACAAAATAGTATGTGAAGAACAATATATATGTGTGAAGAACACATTGAAGAACACGGTGAGCAGGACAGAGACACCGGGGAGCAGCACGGAGACATCGGGGCAGCACGGAGACATCGGGGCAGCGGCATAGAGATCGGGGAGACTTCAGTGGAAGAAGAGGAGCGGATCCCGGGACAGCGTATCTCCCGACAGATGTGCCGAACATCTGCAATCTATTCTTCACTGTGTTTTTCACTGCATTTTTCACTTCTATTCTTCACTGTTCTTCACATCTGCTAACTTGTCGGGAGATAATATACGCGCGGAACATTGAATAGATTGCAGATGTTTGCATACATCTGCTAACTTATGAGAAGACATTCTTTTTCAATTAAATAACACATTTTATTCCCGAACCATGGTCCCTTTGAAAAATGCTCGAGTCTCCAATTGACTTCAATGGGGCTCGTTATTCGAGACGAGCATTCGAGCATCTGGAAAAGTTTGTCTCAAATAACGAGCACTCGAGCATTTTAGTGCTCGCTCATCTCTAGTGGTGAACCTATGGCACGGGTGCCAGAGGTGGCACTCCGAGTCCTCTCAGTGGACACTAGGGCTGTTGCCCCAGCACAGAATTTACCAGGCAGGACTTGAGAGATCCATTGGAGCCATTGAAGCTCCTGCTCTCGGCCCCACAATTCTTCATGTTCAGGGAAGCGCCAATGGAAATCTGAATTTTCCCACCGTCTGTTATACTGGTGTCCTCAGGACCGTTGAAAGCTGTGGTATAGCACGGATTAAGAAGATTTTAATCATTTAATGCTAGAATTGATGTGTTGCCATTTTGCAATAAATAAGTGGCTCTGGTTTGCATTTTGGGCACTCGCTCTCTTAAAGGTTCGCCATCACTGCTATATAGTCTACCTGCTTTTTTTCCCCTACTGTCTATACCTAAAGTGTAATGTGAACATAGTCTTATTGTGTAAAACAAAGCATTTGTAATAATGTTGTCACAGTAATACTCATACTCCGATCACTCTACAGTATGTCCTCTAGTTGCATAAATAGATAGATAGATAGATAGATAGATAGAAAGATGATGCTTCCAGCTACTGTAACAAACTATTGTAAGACATTTACCACACTGTCATCAATGACATTTCCCATAATTAGGGCTTGCTCTATCCTTTTGCTTCTATTTTAGTTTTGCTGTCATCCTACCAAAAACAAATGATCACAGTAAAATTATTATGGTGGATGCTGGTCATATGACTGCACTTCTGATCACCTAAACAGACGTTGAATCCAGACTTAGGGTCAGTGGTTTCCATGTCCAAGTGAAATTCCTGACAGTGAATTTATAGTATGGCTTATGTGTTTATCATTTTACAGCACATAAATAAGTGTTTAGTGTTCCTAGCCACAAAAAAAAAAGAAGTAGCAGTCCACGTACAGGATAGGTTCTGTAGGTATATTCTTAAATTGAAATTGTATGTAAGTTGGAACATGTCCTATTTCCCCCCCCCCCCAATACATTTCCATACATCGCTATGGAGAGGGGCGAGGGCGAGCAGCGCTCACCCCTCCTCCTCTTCCTGGCGCCAAGGTATGCCCCCCGTGCTACACTGCGGCGGGCACGCATCGTGTGCATGTACCCCAATAAAGCTTCATTTTAGACATCTTTGATAATAGTTATGTTGACCATTGCAGTTTAAGGTTACATTCTTAAATTGAAATTGTATTTAAGTTGGAACTGGTATATTTCGAAAGTGGCTCCAGAAAAAAGTATTTTTTTTCATCCGCATGACAATAGAATTTTCACAGTTTTGGGCTTTCAATGAAACAAGGATTATTATTAAGGCTATTTTCCGTATATACGTCCCCCATAGACAGCAATGGGCGCATGGCGATGTATGGGAGTGGTATGGTGCGTACACATGCGGCACTGTACCTTTCTTTAGCTGGGAGAAAGATAGGACATGTCATACAACGCTATGGAGAGGGGCGGCTCGAGCAGCGCTCACCTCCTCCTCCTCTCCCAGGCGCCGATGTATGCCTGCCGTGCTACACTACACATCATGTGAATGTAGCCAAATAAAGCTTAATTTTAGACATCTTTGATAATAGTTATGTTGACATTGCAGTTTGCGGCTACATTTCAGTAAATTACCAACATCCGGAGCTTTGCCAGAGGTTACAGTTGGCAGATAGGTCTGTCTGTAACTAGGAGTTAAACCATAAAGTGGGTGTTTTTGAGTTGGGGGCTGCCTTTAGTTGATTTTTTGTGTAAGAAATTTACAAAAAGTAGTGCACTTCTGGAACAGTATTGAAATATGCAATATACTTTCTTCAAATCAATATAAAAATGCTGCAAATGCAGTAATACCTCTTGAATATCTTGAAGGTGCACTAAAAAGGGTGTTCCAGTAGGGCACTTCTATATAAAATGAAAATAAGGCTTGTAATTGTTTATATGAAATATAAGAGCTTAAGCAATAAATATATGCGCAATTCCGTGCTGTGTTTGTAATTTATTTTGGGATGCATTTGGAACACTTGCAAGAAATTGCTTGTCTGTCTCGCACAGCTACTGTAGCTCAATGACATGCAATAGTTTGTAGCAAACTATGACCCCTTTACAGTAAGGGTGGGTTCACACATATCAGTTGTCATAAGCTACTTAATTCATGCTGGAGTGAGACACTAAAGATGACATTGTTGTGTGTCAGTTTGGGGTCCATAGCCAGACAGAAAAAAGCCGTATTCATAGGAAGACTATGGCGTTTTCTTCTGATGCCACAACTGTGCCATAGGAGATTATGGGTTCAGTTCTGGCATCAGTTTGCCTCTGGCATTTTTCTATTTTACCAGCATGAAACTACAATGGATCACAATACATCTCTAAAGCATCATTCATGTAGATACTAATACAGAATCATTATTTTCTTCAAATTACAAAATGAAATATATTTTTAATGTAACATATAAAATATAAATATATAGAAATTTATAGAAGATATACATGAACATTTTACCCAATATTTAACAAGTAACCCAAATGTGATCTACTTGCAATATGCATTAGATATTGACGGATGTAACATGACCCTATTGTTGTTCTTGCAAAATGAATCACAGCTGCTGAACGTAGCCTCATGTGCCTTTGATGTGCTGGTGGGGTGCTTATGGGATGATAGTTACAGCTAATGGCTATTTCTTTGGAGATTTAGCAGCTCTGTCTAGAAAGTGAAACTGATTCTCTGATGCTCCTATCGTCTGAGCCAATCGATCGTTCCTAATGGAGTCTCTTTAAAGAAGGAGCGAGGTGCCTCAGCCCACATGAAGTGATCTACAGCTCTATTGTCCTGGCTTTTGGTCCTAAGATGAGAGATCAGGCTTAGTTAGGAACAGAGATCAAAAGGATAAACAGTGTAAATAAATTCTTAAAGCTGCTGACCCCCTCCTGATATAATCATTACTGTAATGTGCTCCAGATAAGACAGAGTGATTGTATGTTATCTCTGTGTGACGTGAAGCAGTCAGCTCATATTTATAAGAAACATCTAAATACTTGAGGGATTATTAGCTCATAATGACAGCACAGCCCATTGCATTTGTCAAGAATAGTAATGGCCATGGGACGCAGAGATCAATACATCATCAGAAGTAACAACATTAAAAAATACAATGCCTGGAATTCCTTTTCAGGATGTGAAGGTGTAGGCATGCATGGGTATATTACAGTAGAAATATGTACAGAAATATATACAGTACTACTGTATATTTAGAAATCATAGTTTATTACCGTTGAAAATTATTTCTATAACATAACATCTGACTTGAGATTTCAGGTATATACAGGCGGTCCCCTACTTTTGAACACCCGACTTACAGGCGACCCCTAGTTACAAACAGACCTCTGGATGTTGGTCATTTACTGTAATTTAGCCTTGGGCTATAATAAACAGCTGTAATCCTTATCAAAGGTGTCTGCAATTAAGCTTTATAATAAGTTCTGGTTCTTCTGACAATCCAACATTTTCAAAATCGAATTGTCAGAGAGACCAAAAAAAATTCTGGCTGGGGTTATAAAATTATAAAATATACAGTTCCGACCTGTATATGGTATCACCCATCCAATTTCTTCTTAAGGAACCTAAAATGACTAATCAAGGATCTAGTTTAAAAAGGAGATATTGGAGGATCCATTTTTTTTAAACATGCTTGCTCAATATTAGCACAAAGTGAATCTCTGCCTGTTACCATCGAGAAATGTTTTCACAAAGTCATGCCATAGGATGGTATTCAAATGTTGGACTACATGCTAACAATATGAATCTAACATACAAGGACCCAGGTAAGGACATATAATCATATGACCATTGGCGTTGTTGTCTAACATAATGGGGCACATTTACCTACCCATCCCTGGCGCATTCCCCAGTGTGCATTGTCCAACGATAATGCACTGTACCGCGATTCACTAAGATTGTGCGCCTGATTTCCTGCATGTGTTGCTTCCCCGCTCAGGAGTTCACCTTCTTCTTCCCGGTGCATGTAAGTGCATTGTCTTGCGACACGTTTTGAATGTTAAATTCTGCACTCAGTCCTAATTAGTCGGATCATCTGATGGCCTGCCCCTCCATTTCTGTCACATGAAAGCCGGTGCAGCTGCGCCAAAATCCGATTGTATGCGACACAATCTCCTTCTAAATACCTATCCCAGCGGCGCAAATCCCGAAAATGTCGGGAGTCCAACGGAAATGCAATCCGTAAATAAGCCCCAATGTTTTTAATATCCTATGTTCTATGCACAAGGCTGGGGACACACTTGATGGAACCGCAGAAAGTTAGCTTTCATGTACTTGCTGGTTTTTTGCACATTGTGAGTTGCAGAAGATTGTTGGAGAAGATTTACAAAAATTCTATCCATATCCTGTGTTAAAAAACAGAAGCATGTTAAATATTTTTATGTGTGCCGTATTTTTCGGACTATAAGACGCACCAGATTATAAGCTGCACCATCAATAAATTCCTGCTAAAACATCTAGGTTTTAATATAAAGTGCACCGGATAATAAGGATGAATGACCAGCTGGTGACAGACCTGTGCACAGTTCAAGGCAGCTGTTGTCTGTAAGTACAGTTCATATATAAGGCGCACTGAACTATAAGGTGCACCTTTGATTTCTGAGAAAATCAAAAGATTTTTTTCTGCACCTTATAGTCCGAAAAATACGGTATATATTGGTATGTCTACACACTGAGGCAATAATGAGATATTGCATTCAATTATTATATTATTTTGACTAAGCACTAACACGCCATTTCGGTGCACATTTTTTATGTCTTGTCGGACACAGTAGAGCCGCAACACAAAACTAATGCAAAGACTTTTTAAATACATGTGCAAGCAGTTTGCACATTCTTTCTAGTTAGACAGAAAACTGGCGCAAACACTTTAATAAATTTGGGCCAATTTCCCCCTTAAAAAAGTTCCATGGTAACTAGTATAAATCACCTTTCTTGCTCTTTTTACCATTTGTATCCAAGATGGGTTTGTGTGACCAATGCTATTTGACTTTGATTAATGTCCATTGGCTGGCAGCATGTCTGAGATACTATATTCTCCCGGAAGATTATATATGCAACATTGCTCACCCTTCTCACTCCAATGTTAGATGATGCAGCATCTGCCTCTTTATTTTGGGATTGATTAGCCCATAGGTTCACATTGTGGTCGTGAATTAAAATGACTCTGGCTTTGAAGGGTGTTCCTTGGATGAGGCAGACAATTTTACACCAGAAATGAAGATCTAACGTGTGATTATCTTTCCTTTACTTCTTTCCAATTCCAGTCACAGAGACGTTTTCTCTTTCTTTTCTTTTTGTCGCGGTCACTGTCAATCCCAGATATTATCGCTCACACTGACTCTGTCGGCAAAATTTATTCTCTTTCTATCTCATAAGTCCGAGTCTTCATGTTATGACCTCCTGTTCTCTACATTATAAGCACAAAACATTTATTTTATTCCGACTTCCTTATTCTCACAACAGAAGCAGCACTGTACATGGTGTGATCATTACCAAATCATCATGAAATCCAATCATAGTTACTACAATTTGTTTGAGAAGTTTTACACTTTTATTTGGAACAATGGGAATAATTAATACAATATGAGAAATATTAAATATTTTATTTTTTGGTCAGTGCCTGTCATTATATGTCTTATGCAATGTAAACTGCATTAGAAGAAAGTTATGAATTTTCAGATATAACAGTAAAAAATTGGGCTATTTAGCTTTTACATGAATTCACAATTCAGGCTGAGTATATACATTATGTATTTGGATAAATGTACTGGAAAATACGAACTATTGTAATGTAAACTGCAGAAAACAGAATCCCTATTGATTCTGTGACACTGAAGAGTTACCCACTTTACAGTGCACCCACTGTTACAATAGCTTTCTTAGAAACCAACAGCATGAATGATCTCCAGCATTTTTTCATTATTTTGATTCTTCCTTACAAAGTGGCATTCCCACACACATTCCTATATACAAATAGGTTTCGCAGGGCAAAGCTATACTGATGTCAGCGGATTATTGCATCTTACTATATTATTGAGAATGGGAAGAATGGGGAATCGTGTGACCCCTGTCTAATATTTCTGAAAGGGGAGTGTAAAAGTGTAAACACTGTATAGTTATATTATGGTGCCAGTGTTTGTATTGCTATTGTTAAAATGTATATACTTTTAGTTTATATTACTTTATCTTATATCTTTTATCTTATATTACTATTTTGAAAATATGATTTGAGCATGGCCGATTTAGCAAAATGATGACCACATTGTACAGATTACAAAGATAGACATCCTATCCCCCAATATAAAAATAGTATGGTGTACCACCACTTTTGGTAAGAATTGAGTGACACATCCATATGTAGATAAGCAGCGAGTCCGCACGCTATACTCCTGGTGGCATCTCTCTGATGTGGTGACTACCAACAGAGAGGAACATGTCCAGCACAAGAAACTCAGCTATGAATGTTGACATAATACATGAGTGGGGAACCCTAAATGCATCCGAAAACTCTGTTTGGATTTTTTCTCTAAAATGGATGTAGCATGATGAGACCACTGCCGAGGTAACTAGTTCAACTAGTATTAAATAGTTGAACTTGTGATGCATGGATGGGCCACATCTAGCTTTTTCTTCTGGATCACAGTATTAGACTGGAGAGACATTTGTGCTACTGATCATTTTATCAGCCTACACTGATAATACTATGGAAAACCATTGTATGAGAATTAGACCTAGAGGATTTTCTAATAATTTTCAAACTATTCTACAACTGAATTGAGTTCTATTATCCTTTCTCCTTGTTGATCTATACACATAAGCCATTTTTCTGGTTAAACTTGATTGTATAGCTAGTATTATATCAGCTGGATAAATCCCTTGCTTCCCGCATAGACGCCTATCAGGTCCCTGCATTTTTGCTACATAATAAGGTCAGAGGTGCTCCTATTACAGATGTCTGCAGACTCTATCACTACAATAATCCTATGTAATCTACTGTACCCCACTGATCCTAAATAGTTATGCCTAGAAAAACTGATCCTTGCCGTATAGGCTTTTCAGCTCAAACATTGCTGGAAGGCCTATAGCTGTATTTTCTTTAATATTTATTAATATAGTCTCTATACAATATTAAAAAGGTCTGACTTGATTCCAAAACCTTCCATCTTTTTGTTTTATTTAAAGAAAGCTAACAAACCCGTTAAAATGATCTTTTATTCTACAAACTGAATTAAATAAGTTCTAGAATATCTTATTAACATGTCTTTGTGTTTAATGAAAACAGATTTCAATGCCATTTCAATGGTCCTAACAAGCTCACTTGCCACACATTTCAGCTTCTGCCAGCGGTCGCAGTCCCACCACGCTACCATCATTGCTAAGGCCAGTGGTTGGCTGTAGCAGTCATGCGAGAAACACCATATTCTCTGGGTAGCAAATAAAGACTTGTGGGACCACTAGAGCTACTACAGGATATTTATTGCATTATTAAATTGAGAAGGTATGTGTGTCTTACGCTAACAGTATAAGCTACATTGACTTCTGGGGGCCATATAATTTGAATGGGTGAACAGAAATATATGGTAAATGCCAAATTGATCAGGGCACCGCAGCAATACAATGAGATAGTCCATTTAGCATTTTGTAATTGTTGGCAGATCCTCTTTAAGATAATATCTGGCTGCTGTCTTGCAGTTTTAGCAAAAAATTAATATTGCTTTTACAGGCAGTCCCCTAGGTTCCATACGTTTGTTTAAGTCGAATGTGTATGTTAGTCGAAATTGTATATTTTATATATGTAGATTCTGACAAATTTTTTTTTGCCCCAGTGACAATTGGAGTTTCAACATTTTTTGCTGTAATTGGACCAAGAATTATCAATAGAGCTTACACCTTACAGCTAGCTGATCATTGCAGTCTGGGACTAAAGTAAAGCATACAGAGACTTCACCAGAGGTCACAGTGGGCAGAGGGGTCCGTCTGTAACTAGGGGTCATCTGTAAGTCGGGTGTTTTTAAGTAGTAGACCGCATGTATAGTGAAAAGTTATACAGTTTTCCAATATCCATTCTGTATCAATTCCTTGCTGTCTTCTACATCTCTGCTTGTTGTCAACACATGAAAATGATACAGAATATATTACAAGACTGTATAACTTTTAATTAAACAAGCAATATTTTTTGCTGAAACTTAACTATCCCAGAAATTCTTGGTCTTAAAAAAATGAGATGGGATGGCTTACATTGGAACCTTCTTATTTACACAAACCACAAACACCCTATGTTGTTGGGATAGGTTTTCCTTGGGTTCTGCTACTATAAGCGAACCTTCTGCAAATGAATATATTAAAAAAAAATTTACTTTTTACTTGTTCATCCCATGGCAGACATGTTTTCCATTTCTTTCATGGACATCTACCATCAGATTACCTGATGGTAGATGTTTATTACTCACCACCTTATCCTGTCCCAATTTGCTGTAATCTTCTTTTAGTATGTTTTAAAATGGCTGCATTTAACAGAAAAAAAAGCTTTTTAAAATATGCTAATGAGTCTGAGGTGCTCTGCAGAGCACCTCCTGGCTCTGCTGTTAAGTAATTAATTCATGCAGCTTGAAGTAGGAAGTCCATTTTTAACCCCTTAAAGGAAATTTACCCCCAGGATGAAGGATTTTTAACCAAGCACACTGACATACTGGTGTGTGCCCCTCTGGCAGTATCTTCTTTTAGCTTCTTAGGCTTTAAAAATTAAGAAAATGAGTCAGAGGGGCTCCAGGGTCAATTAAAACCTATGGAGCCTGGAGCCCCTCATGCTAGTTTGTACAATTTTTAAATCCTTTGTGTGTAAAAACGAGGGCATAAAAACTAAAAGAAGAGTGGATCCTGCCAGAGGGAACACACACTAGTGTGTCTGTGTGCTTGGTTTACAATCCTTCATGCTAGTGGTAGATATCCTTTAAAATACCCTTTTAAAAGTAATATGTTCCGCATTGGCTGCAGGTGTTTAGAGAAGGCTCACGGGCTGAGCCCTCTCTATAGCCAGTAAGCGTTTGCTAAAATTCAAATCACCCCCCTTTCCCTAGAACTGATATAAATATAAATAAACAGTAAAAGTAAAACATAAAAATAATAATAATCTTTTTTATATAGCGCCATGTTAGGTATCTACTTAACATGTTAGGTAGCGTCATGTTGGTATCACTGCATCCCTAAATGTCTATCAAAATAAAATAACGGTTATTCCCGATGTTTATCCCCGTAACAGAAAATAGAGCCCAAAGTAGAAAATGCCACTTTTTTGAGGGCATACAGTCCTCAAAATGGTAGCATTGAAAACGTCATAAAAGTTGCAAAAATTAACCCACAGCTCCGTATATCCAAGTATGAAAAAGTTATTAGTGACAAAACATAGCAAAATAAGTATTTTTTTTGTACAGGTTTAAATTTTTTAAAATGTATGAAAACATTATAAAAATTTTGTATCTTCATGATCATACCAACCCAAAGAATAAAGTAGACATGCTATTTGGGGCACACAGTGAAAGGGTGCAAATGCATTTTTTTCACCAATTTCACAGCATTTTGATTTTTTTCCTTGATTGGAATATTAAATACCATCACTGTGAAGTTGAATTTGTTAGGGAGATAACAAGCTCTTACACAGCTCTTTACAAGGAAAAATAAAAAAAGTTATGATGAAAGAACTCACAAATTGTTCTGATGGGATTAGGTTTCAGGCTTCTTGCTGGAAAACCACACCCAGTACTGCTTGTAATTGACAGCTCCATTTCTGATCCTGGGAAAGCTGGGTGTGTCTCTGTACTCGTTTTGTCTGCAGTTGCGGTTTGGGTGATGGACGGCTGAGCCAGTCAGTGCTGGAGGTAGTGTCCATTACTGCCTTATATTCTGCCCAGTCCCTGCATTTGGTGCTGGTTATTGCAGTCTATCTGTGTATCTAGTGCTCTTGTCATTGCGGTTCTTGCTATTCTGTGTATTGACTTCTATTGACTGTGTATTTTCCTGTCATCTTGTAGGGTCGCTCAGGTATCGTCAGTAAGGTTCCTGATAGTGGGTTCGCCCTTACCAGGGCGTTTTATCTGCTTTAGGCAGGGCCGTAGCCCGCAGGGACATTGCAGGGTTAGTTTGCCACCACTTACCAAGTCTGTCAGCTAGCGACCCGCCTGGTTGTGGTTACGCGGTTGCTGAACAGGTACATATGGATTTTTGAAGGTGAGGAACGAAAAATTGAAGTGCAAAAACGAAAAAGGGTCTGGTTGTTAAGGGGTTAATGTTGATTTTACACGGAAGGATGCTATATATGCAAGTATAAGAAGAAGACCACAGTCACAGTGCCTGAATTTGTAAGTGTTCCTGGTTTATCATGCTTGATTTTGATGGTAGTTTGTATTATTATTAATTTTGGGGTGCACTTAAAGGGAACCTGTCATCAGAAATTAACCTAATAAACCACTACCATTATGTAATCAAGTAGCTAAACACCTTCCAGATCATGTCTATTTCATGGCCCAGCGCAGTGGCATCGTCCAGAAAACCAGAGAGACTGAAGTCAAGCTTTCCTAACTTCAGAATGCCCTCTTCACTGTAATTGATGGTCCTGCATCCAGACACATCACTAACCATATCTCTTTCATTCTGAGGTGAGGAGAGCTTGACTTCTATTCTGAGCTCTCCACCTCCATGACTATATACAACCAAGCTGATTTTCTGAATGATGCTGTCATACTAATCCGTGAAAGAAACATGATCTGGAAGGTGTTAATCTGCTTCACAACATACTACTTTGGGCTCTTTCACATTAACATTGTTTTTCACGTCCGTTGTTCAGTGATTTCCATGGATGCCTCATAAAGCCATTGATGCCTATGGGTGTTTTCATATTGGCTTGTATTTTCACTGAAACATCTCCTATTGGTCTGCAACCTCCATTTTTTTTCACAGATGAGGACGAGGAACATTGTTTTCGAAGCAATGTTAAAACTTAATTTTTTTTGGCGGACCCAGGGAAAAAACGGATGCTTCACGGAGCAATGAATGAGCAACTGAAGCTGAAAATCAATCCCAATGTGAAAGAGCCCTAAGTCTGGTTCAGTAGGCAACACAATCATGGGGACCATTGCTAACTTAACAGATGTCCAGAAGGCAGTCATTGACACATTCAACAAGGAGGGTAAGCCACAAAACATCCTTGCTAGTGAAGCTGGCTGTTCAGAATGCTTTTAATGGAAAATTGCTTGGAAGAAAACAGCAGAATGACATAATGAAGCAGGTTGCACAATGCTGTCAGTTTGACATTTTTGTGTCAGGGATAGGGGCATGTGCAGGGCTCCTCCTGCAACATGTCTGGGTTGCGCGGGTCTCACCCAACCCAAAGTTCGGGTTCGCTGGGAGCAGTTGTACAACCTGCGACCGGGCTCCGACCACGGCAGGTGCTGGCCCCAGAGAAGGAATGGAGAATAATACTATGTGTGTTATTGAGACCAACATAGAACCCATTCAGGTCATTGCATGGCTTGGCATGGCATCATCACGCCGCTGTGTCATACAGAGAGAACAGGCAGGCAGGCCATGGGGACGTGCCTGGCTGCCTCATTGAAGAGGAGAAAACACAGGGGAACACCGGACTGGGGAGGCAAGGTAAATGATAAGTTTATTGTTTTTTTGGCTGCTGAACAGTATATTATTAGGGAGGGTTATAATGGCTACTGGACAGAATATTATTAGGGAGGGTTATAATGGCTGCTGGACAGTATATTATTAGGGAGGGTTATAATGGCTGCTGGACAGAATATTATTAGGGAGGGTTATAATGACTGCTGGACTGTATATTATTAGGGAGGGTTATAATGGCTGCTGGACTGTATATTATTAGGGAGGGTTATAATGACAGCTGCACAGTATATTGTTCTGAAGGGGGGGGGTGATAAAGGTACTCATCGGCAGTATATTTTTAGGGGGGTTGATAATGGCTTCTGGGCAGTTAATTATTAGGGGAGGGGTGATAAAGGCACTCCCGATAACTGTATTATTAAGGGGGTTGATAATGGCTCCTAGTCAGTATATTATTACAGGGTGTTGATAATGACTCTTGGATAGTATATAACTGAGGGGGTGTGGGAAAGGCACTCCTGGACAGTATAATAAGGGAGAAGGGAATAGGCTTCTAGAAAGTATATTATAAAGAGGGGAATGTGGCATGGGCTCCTGGACAGTATATAACAGTGGGGTGGGGTATGGGCTCCTGGACTGTATATAACAGTGGGGTGGGGAATGGGCTCCTGGACTGTATATAACAGTGGGGTGGGGAATGGGCTCCTGGACAGTATATAACAGTGGGGTGGGGAATGGGTTCCTGGACAGTATTTAACAGTGGGGTGGGGAATGGGCTCCTGGACAGTATATAACAGTGGGGTGGGGAATGGGCTCCTGGACAGTATATAACAGTGGGGTGGGGAATGGGTTCCTGGACAGGATATAACAGTGGGGTGGAGAATGGGCTCCTGGACAGTATTTAACAGTGGGGTGGGGAATGGGTTCCTGGACAGTATTTAACAGTGGGGTGGGGAATCGGTTCCTGGACAGTATATAACAGTGGGGTGGGGAATGGGTTCCTGGACAGTATTTAACAGTGGGGTGGGGAATGGGTTCCTGGACACTATCTTATAAGGAGGGGGCTCCTGGACTGGGCACTTCTGACTACATACGTTTTATAATATAAATGAATGGTAGTACACATAAATTAATAAGATGATGTCGTTACTATATGTAAATTAGAGGTTGCTGCGCATAAATAAGAAGAGTTTTTATCCCTGTGACATTATACTGTAAGTGACTGTGGTCCTTTTATATATATGTTGCTATGTTTATGTGTTTTATGCATATTTAGTGTAAGTGAGCATATGTATGTGGAGTGTACATACTGTATGGTACATGTGTATTCTGAAGAATAAAGTGTGGGATGGGTCCAGCAGCGAGGGTTTAGGTATGTGGGGTCCCTGATTCTAAGTTCACACTGGAGCCCACTGGGGTCTAGTTACATCACTGCCCAACAATGTAAAACAAACTGAGCTGAGAACACTCTTTTTATGATTTTTATCCATATTTGTATGTATTGTATGAAATTTTGAATAATTTATGCTAACGTATCAATACACTTTCTCCTTTTGACAAATTACCAACTTCCAGAGACCATGAATCATTGAAAAAAAAAAACTGAAATAAAAAGTGACTAATACAGTACTAATAATGTCCTCCCATTAACTTCTATGGGCTAAATATGTTGGGGCACATTTACTATGGGCCCCCGCGGACTGCACTTTTGTCGGACATCCCGACGATTTCCGATTTGCACCACTGGGACAGGGATTTAAAAGGGGTTTTTGGCGATTGGATTTTGGCGCACACACCTGCTTTCATGGGGCACAAATCGGGAGTGCGGCTGTCGGACGATCTGACGAATTTGGACAAACCGCGGGATTTAACTTCAAAATTGTGTCGCAAGCCAAGCACTTACATGCACCAGGAAAAAGATGGTGAACTCCAGTGGACCTGAGCGGGGAAGCGACACATGCAGGATATGGGGCGCACGATCTAATTGAATCGCGGTAGTGTGCATTCCGGATGGACAATGCACTTTCGGGAACTCTGAGGGACTGGGTAAGTAAATGTGCCCCATAGTGTTAGTAAGGGTGCGCCGGATTCAGGATTCGCCGGATTCAGGGTTTCTGAGGGAGGTCCTTCATGATTCTGCCGCCCCCTGCACTGCTTTGACAGAGTGCACCTTTAACATATTTTGCATTTTAAATCTGGTGCACGGTCCGACTAAGCACCGGAACGCCTCCTAATTTGTGGTGCAGACACTTCTAAAATACCTGTGCAAGCAGTTTGCACTACAAAAAAATGTGCAAAGTCTGACAGAAAACTGTCCCAGCCCTTAGTAAATGTGCCCTGTTATGTAAATATGAATGTAATCATGAGTGTATTGCACTGAATTTTCGGATGAATGAGATGTGATATGGTGAAGTGTGAACGAGCCCTTATACTGCAGGGTGAGCTGCTCCGGTGAGTGATGGTGGGTGCCCTTATACTGCAGGGTGAGCTGCTCCGGTGAGTGATGGTGGGTGCCCTTATACTGCAGGGTGAGCTGCTCCGGTGAGTGATGGTGGGTGCTCAGCTCGGGCATCTCCTCAGCAGATGCCTCCACATAGGTGGCGGGTTAACCCCTTGCTGCCTGTGTGTGCTGCCGCTCTCCCCGCCCACCCTGCTCTCTCCTCTCCCCTCCCTGCTGTCTCTGTGCTGCTCCTCCATCTCTCCTCTCACTCCTCCGTCTGGGCTCGTTACCGGGATGCTGCTGCTGCTGCCTCTGCTGCTGGGGAGCCCGTCATGCTAAGCCCCTGCTGACCCCCGGGAGTCTCGCCCTCTATAGACATGGTGGTGGCAGAATCTCCCAGACCGTGCTGGACACTTAGTGACTGCCTGTGCTCGCTGCTCCTGCCTTCCCTATTACTAATCATAGCCCGGCCAGGGAAACTTGCAGCTTTTCCTACCTCCTTAAGTGACTGCCAAACCCCTACAGGCTGGAACTGTTCTGGTAAGACGCTGCCCTGCTATGGCACTTGTCAATTCCTTTACATGTGAATTGGGTCTTGTCATCATTTGCTTAATTACTGATTTCATGTGATGGGTGACATGAAACACATCACCTTATTGTGACATCCTGACATACTGTCTATTCTTGTATGGTACATAGAGTTCAGGGTGCCAGGCAATGACTTCCTGTAGTTATTGCTGCAGTGTTGTTATGAAGCTGCCACTTTATGTCTTGGCATCGGAGATACCCAGTATCATGGAACCACAAAGCTTACAATCACCTCCTAGAATTGGATGGATCTAGTCTGGCGATTATCTGATTGCATGTTTTCTACTTTATCAATCATTATCATCAGTGATGCTGAGCTTTAATATAATATAATATATAGATGGATCTATAGTATCTGAGATCAATCCATAGCAACTGTGTAGACAGATCTAAAGGTCGATACTAAGCTATGACATGGATAGATCTATAGAAGGTTAGAGTTCGGCTTTCAATGAGAGATAAAGTTCTGCTTTGTAAAGTCTTATTTTTTTTCACAATGTTTTATGATCATAATAAAGTCAGAGCTATGATACTGTATATTATTTACACTGGGTGGTCTCCTGTCACTTTCATGGCATCTAATGAAGGTGCATGAACTATTGGATTTTCATAGGCCAATGTCTATTCCCAACATGAGACAGGCTGCAAACAACACAAAGACTAGTTAGTCATAAATCCCATCTTAGCCTGACTGCTGAAGTCTTAAGTCATGTCAAACTGCAGCTTCCCATGCCCATAATCCTACTGCTCCTCCGGGATATTGGGACTTGTGTGTCTGCGTTTTTATAGCCGTTGCCATGAAAATAGGAAAAAAAAAAGTATCGGTCATGCAAATGTGGCACTTTTATTAGTGGAGACGCATTGCATGAAAACGGGGGAAAAAATGAAAAAAAAACTGCTATTTGGCAGTGATTCTACAGCATGAGAAATCACATCATCTATTTAACAGTGAGTGAGCAGTGAATGCTTCATTTGTAATGGTTGTGTGAATCAGCTTCACAAAGAGTTAATGATACTTAAATGTAGATAATGATGAGACCCCAACCACATGCCCCCTCTATAGGGACAAAGGGTCAGATTTAGGACAATATAAAGCCCAAATAAAGCTTAGTTCCATCAATTTGGCTGTAATAACCTTATCTGGGCTGCAGCATCAGGTCATGACTGGTGTTGTATTGACTGCCAAGTTGTGAAATATACTAATGAAATAAGGAAGGATGAGCCCTGGAGTAACTGCACTTGTAAATCATCTGTGCGGCTGAAGCCTATTTAATAAGATAATTGGGTGATCATGTCTTTTTTTAGGCTTTTAGGACCCGGCCAGAAGCATTACCCTCTTACTGTCTCTGTCAATAAGAAGCCACTGATGTCTATATTGAATTAATAGTATCATTTAGGGAAGCAGTGGGAGATTTGTTCTGGATTATTAGCTTTGTAATATATATCTAAAGTGCATTCCATAAGGAGTGTAGCTTATTGTATAGACTCTACATGGCTGCACCCTATGCATGCAGTCTATTCTTCTATTATATTAGCTTAGAACGCATCTCTCCAGCCAGCTACTGTATAAATATGTTAAGGACTCAGAGCTATTGTCCTGCTGACTCTTCTTTCATTTTTAATATGATGATGTGGTTTCAAACAGAGGAATGTAATGAAAGAATCAATACGGCGAAATCTTAATGGATCTGAAGTCTAATGTATATGTTCTGTTTAATATTGTAGCTTTCTGGAGAGTTGATTGATCAGGTTGCAGACAAGCTGAACTCTGATATTTCTAAGGACCCCCTCCCCCACCCCTAATGTCTTCGTATAGCCAATCCAAGACAGATGCGATTTTACTTTAAGTCAGGAGAAATAATGTGACACCATGATTCCTCCACGTTGAAGCGTTTAGCAGTGATCAGCCTTCACACAAAAAACAATGCCTGTTTATGATCTCTTCACTTTGTTATAAAGTGCCACCTTCATCATCGCCTGGATACATTCCAGAGATTGATTTCGCACTATGCACCAAAATATATTCCTTCTCCCTCAAAGATGAATGCACATTGTGTGCATATTACATGTAGCAATTCAATCAGCCTGGCTGAAAATAGAGGCAAGGAGCAGGAATCCTGCCTAATAAGAGATGAAATGATAAAGTATTTCAATAAATCATCTTCTAATAAACCCAATCTGTACTTCTGCTTCTCCAAACTGAGCTTCTTCTTCTCTTTTCTTTGCATTTGAGGTTTTGATGACAGAGAAAATGATCTTTTTCTATGTGACACCAATACCTGTAAATTTGATGGAGAGTGTTTAAGAATTGGAGACAGTGTGACATGCGATTGTCAGTTCAAGGTAAGGAGCTTGGGATCTCATTTTTCAAAGTGACTAATGTGGGTATAAAACGGGAATCTACTCGCACCGGCTTTCTCCCAGCTATTTGTTTTTCTACAGGCTGTAGAGGTGAAAGCAGAAATGGTACCCAGGGAAAAATTGGCAAAGTAAACACGTTGTGTCAAAATACACTGGCTTTTCAGGGAAAATATTGACAAGTTAGTGATCCCCCTTGAAATGAGTCCTGTGAGATGTAGATGGAAACTAAGAAGGTCTATATTTTCCTCTATATCTTTGTGTTATAACTTTGTATTGAAGTCTCTTTAGTACTGAACACATCAGCCTCCAGTACATTCTCGCTATGTAGAAGTATTTGTGCTACATTTGTTCTTTTAACTTACACAGAAAGAATGGACAACCAATAACAAAGCTATTTTTTTAATAAAAATATGTGCTTCTAACTTTTATTTTGACTTATTAAAACTACATGTTTTTTTTGTTTTATTTTTAATATATTTTATTTTCTGTCTATGACTATGGGGGCTGCCATTTTGGCTGAGCTATAATAACAGCATTTAGTAATCTGCTTTACAGCAACTTCATGGACATAGGCAGCAGCAGTGTGCAAATGACCCATTGAAGTCTACGGAGAATTTTCTAGGCATGCTCTTTGCAGATATGAGTTGTAAATAAGCCATGCCATGTCATTTGGGGATGTAATGATGGGGCTTATTCATCAAGGTATTTTTTTATATTGTAATCCTGTCTGTCATATCAGTGATGTAAATAGGAGGACTGCTGAAAAGACAAAACTAGAGAATTATCAAGATTCAACTTATGTATAAAGGCTACTATCCGGGGTGAAAAATGCAGGATACAGTACATTTTATTATGACATGGAAAAATTTAAAGAAAAAATCTCCTGAAAATTTCCTAAAATATGTTTAGCATAGACAGTGTAACATCTATGCCATCATCATCTTTTGTCTGCAGAAAGTGGCAGTAGGATGTATTAAATTTCTCTTTTTGTCTTTGTTTTATGTTTCTAGTGTGGATGCTGCTTTGGTGCTTTATGTTGCTAGTTGTGCTTGAGCCTAATTGCACCCCACATGGTCTGGCTGCAGCTCTTGTCCAGCAATAGTTAACTCGCTGTGATGGACCAAGTCCTCCTGTTTTATTCTTGAATTTTTGGTTTAGTGATCTTGGCTTTCCCTTCTGGACACTGATTTTGTACTGTACCTGCTATCTTGTTGTGACCTCGACTGCTTGTGATTCTTTTGTGTTATTTGTGTCTTGTTTTGTGTCTGAACTTTGGCTCAGGGAAGGGCCATCTTTGTGGTTGTCCCGTATCAGCTTAGGATTAGTAAGGCAGGTGAAAGTTTTGGGGAACTCAGTTTAGGGCTCACTGTCCTTTCTCCCTTCCATGTGCCCAAAGCCATCATTATAGACAAATGGTAAAGATGCCTCGTCTTTAAAAAATAGCAAGAAACAAAATACTCAGAAGATTGATCCTTGTAAACAAATTAGCCATTCATATCGGAAATATGCTGTATATATATTTAATCCATTGGTCATTGACTTTACAGAGAACCTAAGAACCTGTGGGCAGCATGTTATAGAGCAGGATGAGTTTATTTATAGTTTGTAGTAGAAATGAGCAGTGGAAAGGATCCAAATCTCTGCTCATTCTAGCCTCTAAAGTCCACTGGGCGGCTCCATCATGAGTCATTAACTCCACCTATTGGACTCCTATGAAAGAGAAGAGATTAAGACACATAAATGACATGTTGTGTAGACTGTTTCAGCACCAAAATGTATATCACTTTCAACTAATAGACTGACACTTGCTAATCCTTTTGGGATTTCTTTTCACAAGTCTCCTCATATCACATACAGGATTACAACAAAAGATAACACCACTAGAGAAGACACCAGTGTTACATCCAATACAGATAATAGATGTTCTCACAGATTATGTACACTTCCTATCTTCTTAGCCCATGCCTAGAACAGTCTTCATAGACTGCAATGAGTCTGCTCCATCTATTAATGCCTAAGGCCATGATGTTGCTATAAAGTTCATCATTTAATGCTGTTACAACCCCCATGCTCCTGGAAGAACAAAAATCTACACTAAAAAAAGGCATGTGACGCTGTAAAGTAACTAAACTTCTAGTTGTGCTATCATTTCTCTGGAAGAACAGAACCTTTTAGATTTGTCAACAGATTTGTTATGAGTTTCCAACACATTGGGGCACATGTACTTACCCGGTCCCTGTGCAATCCACGGTGTGCGTTGTCCACCGGAATGCCCATCTGCCGCAATTCATGAAGATCGTGCGCCCGTTTTCCTGCATGTGTCGCTTCCCCGATCAGGTCCACCGGAGTTCACCTTCTTCTTCCTGGTGCATGTAAGTGCTTGGCTTGCAACAAAAATTGAATTGTTAAATCCTGAATATAGTCCGAATCCGTTGGATCGTCCAACGGCCCACCCCCCGATTTGTGTCGCGTGAAAGACAGCGCGATTGCGACATAAAACGAACGCAAGAGAAACAATCCCTGGCGTGTTCCCCAAAAAGTTGGGAAACCTGACAGAAATGTGGCTGCGGGACCCTTAGTAAATAAGCCCCAATATGTATTTGTGTTTTTACAATTCAAAGAGAGATAGAAGCGTGAAATACAATACAATGGCAATCTTCTCATGTAGTTTACACGCTTCATTTATATCACTAAATGTTTATTGTTAGGTGTAAAATCCAAAGTATGCCGGCTTCAAATTGGGAGCTTCAATGCAGTGCTATAAATTCATCACCACATGTCTTTCATACTTTAGCATTAAGAAGTTCTGCAGTACAGGGGATGTCTAGGTGCTGGAGGGATCTGAGTAGTTCTCAGGTGTTGGTTTTTGTAGCTATGAAAATGTAAAGTTTCTAGAATAAGATCAAGGATGGCTTCTGATTGTAAATCCAAGCAAATGGGCTTGTACTTTATTCAACTTCTACGAGTACAATAACTGCATTAGAAGAATGGGGATTGCAGTCTGGGAATAACCTATAACCCTGTGTTCTTATGATTGGATTGCTATATTGACCTTGTATGTCATATACTGCATTGCTATATTGACCTAGTCTGTTATGTACCATATGGAACAGGAATTAACTAATGGTGATTGGATGATAATATAATGGACTGTAGCAGTCAACGTTAAAGTAATGAGATTAGCGTTGAACAATGGCAAATTGTATGAGGAAAACGATATGGGAAGACTGTTAATAACTTGGCATACAGAACTGCTGTGGCTCCTGTGTATACTTTTTAAAGCTCGGCTTTGTCTTTAAGGGCTGCTTAGCAATAACTGAAAAAAAAACTATACTTTTTTTTAAGTACTACTACTTTTTTAAAAAAAACTGTTTCAATTCTGTTTTCTATAACATTGGAGTCATTTTGTCTTTATGTGACTTTAGAAAACTCTGTGACCTCCATAGAATATAACTTCAAGCTGCTCATTGCGTATTATATTAATAGAATTGCTGTAATAATAATAACAATTATAATTGAATATTACTGCGTGAAGAAAATAAAATATATCAGTATAAAGATTCTGGCCATTTGCAGAGGATATCCAGTCTGTTGGATTAACAGTTGTTATGTTATGTTATTTTTTTTGCAGTTCTGTTAAATTATAGTACACAATGTCTCGGGGGCCTACGTGACATAGCAGAATGTTACTTCTTAGTTGCCATCATCTACTTATGTGCCACCAGGTCCTAAGATACCTTACCCTTTCCTTTCACATTTCAAGAACTCAATAGCATTGTGGATGTTAACCTCAGGCTTTGTACTGACTGCAGTTTTTTTTTTCTTTATCTTTTTTCCCCGAAGAATATTTGCAACTGTGGTTTATCATTCACTGCAGCAAACATAGAAAATATCATTGTTACTTTTATGAGAAAATCTTCTGCTTTACTCAACTGGAGATCAGATATTGTCCTGGAGGAGACAACACTTCTCTTTCCGGGGGAGGATGTCCACATATTACTGCACGATACATGGAGATACATGTTCTATAACAAATAAGGATCATGAAAATGCATAGAAGTTGTTCTTTTGAGCCCTTTACTTGGGAATCTGTTTTTAGTACATTCAATTTCTAATCTTTCAGATTCTCACATACACACTTGGATTACTTCTATTTTTGACCGGAGGTTTTCTTGCAGTTTTCTACATTTGGGATTTTAATCCTATGCACTATGTTAGTATCTCTAGACCATTTTTGTAAAC
This sequence comes from Engystomops pustulosus, assembly GCF_040894005.1. NCBI lineage: Eukaryota > Metazoa > Chordata > Amphibia > Anura > Leptodactylidae > Engystomops > Engystomops pustulosus. Next base: position 47,768,675 of record NC_092418.1, on the reverse strand, counting down.
CGAGCATATTGTAGGGCTGTCATGTGAGTCCCCTATGATACAACAATATGGCAAGCTAAGTTAAAGGGATCTATATTTCACCATAGTCATAGTAAATAGCTTCACAGTCTCACTGCTCTTACAGTAAAGAATCCTGTCTATGGTAGAACTGCCTCTCCTCTTGGTGTTAAGAACGACCCCCCCTGTCTATGGAGATGGTAGAAAGATCTCTGTACTGCCCATTCAGGTATTTGTACATTGTAATTAGGTCTCCCCTTAGTCGTTTTTTTGTAAACTGAATAATCCCAAATATTGTAATCTGTTATTGTATTCTATTCCCCCCATTCTTTTTATAAGCTTGGTTGCTCTCCTGTGAACTTGTTACAGTTCTTTTTATGCATTGGTGCTCAAAACTTTTCCCAATTTTGCATGTGTGGTCTGACTTGTGATTTGTTATAGGGGAAAACGATGTCCTTATCATGAAAATCTATTCCTTCCTTGATACATTCCATATTTTTATTTGCTTTAGCAGCATGCACCTGGCACTGATCACTATCCACCAATACCCCAATACCTTTTTCTCAGTTTTTTTTTTTTTCAGTGTTGCCAAGAAATTTACTATTTAAGACATAATTAAATGAAATCCTTCCTTCCTACATTATACACAATTTGTTGCTCAATTCTTAAACAACTCCACAAATCAAACATGGGGGGAGATTTATCATGTGATGGAGGTCAAGCCCACCCCGATCCACCGGATACATCAAAAGGCTTAGGCCTCTTGATGTACCTGTTGGGCAGCTGCGTCGGCCGGCAAAACTACACCAGGTCCAACATGGCGTAGTGTTGCGCAAAAATCTTGCAGGTTTTAAGAAAGTACACAGACACAAGGCAGAAATGCCCACCTTGCCAGTAGTCATGCCCCTTCACCCTGACGTGGTGGGGAGTGGCGTAGTCTCAAATATAATCGTGATTTCTTGCAATGTGCAATCTCCTCCACAGTGCTTGGAGTCCTGTCCCCAAGTAGTGGGTTTGGTCCGTGAAACAGGACCCTGCAGGGGTTGTAGTTCATGGACTGAACTCAGCAAGTGTGAAGCCATCCTAAGGCATATGTAAAAGACCCATTTGTTGGGTCTTCTTCTTTCCATTTTCACTATATTCTTGTTTGTCTGTATTGAGGGGGAAAAGACTTTTATAAAACATGCAAATGCTCCCCTTAGCTCTGCCAGGCTCTGGGGGCTGCTAATTTATTCGCTGGATACAGCCCTTGTAACCCCCAGACTGCCGACAACATGGTGACCTGGCAGTCTGAAAATCTTGCGCATGTGTGCGGCATGACTCTGGCAAACAAGGAAAGGTCTGAGAGATATAAATTTGGGACCCGTCAATAAAGGGATTGTTGTATAAAAGTAACATAAGCCAATACCCTTAACCCCTTAATGACCAGGCCCTCATTTAAAAATCTATAACTTTTTTATTTTTCTATGTAAAGTGCTATATGAATGCTTGTTTTCCGCACAGCAAATTGAATTCCGCATTCACAGTATGTAATACTGGAAAAAAATCCAAATGCATTTAAAATGTTAAAAAAACGCATTTGCGCCATTTATTGTGGGCCAGTTTTTTACGGCTTTCACTGTTTTCCTCGAATGAAATATCTCCTTTATTTTTTGGGTCCGTACAATCACGAGGATGCTACATTTATATAGATTTTAAAGTGTTTTAATACATAAAAAAAATTAAAACCTTACAAAAAAGAAGTCTTCATTTCGCCATCTTCTGGCGCTAATAACTTTTTCATACTTTGGTGTACAGCGCTGTATAGCATGTCATGTTTTGGAAGATGAGATGAGGAGGGAGGGGGGTTGAAGAGGCAAGAAACAATGCACGAGGATACAGGCACACAGACTGCAGCTTCAATAAACTATTAACATTTTCAGAATGCGGACTTAGGCATTTTTAAGACCAGGATAATTTAGGCTATTGGAACCTGATACCATCTATCCTGGTGACACATTCACTTTAAGCCATTCTTTGAATTATATTGGTGGCCATTCTTCTTAATAACTGAGATGTAATAATACAGTATATAACCTATTGTTTTCCGAGGGCAAAGCCTGGGAAACGGGGCATAAAAAAGACATCAAAGTATAATGAAGTCAAATACAAATTTTATTGACATAAATGATGACACAAAAACAAGGTTAAAAAAATCTTATTGTATGTAATATTACAGGTAGGGCCTTGCTAGCTGCAGCTTCTTCTAGAGAACTCAGCTTACAGGTTGCTTGATCAGTGGGTTCTTGGTCAGGTTATTGCTAAATCCGTTCTCAAATGAAAAAATAAAACCCTTTTAAGAAAAGAAAAAAAATCACTGGCATTTCGAAGTCTTAGGCTCCATGCACACAGAGCCTATGGAGAGGGGTGGGTTGAGGATGACTCGCCCCCCTCCCTTCTCCACCTTGCCCGTGTGGTTTGGTCCCGGTGAGCACACAGATGTGTGCATGGAGCCTTAGATTAGACACTGTTCTTCTTATTAATGTGTCCTGGATTTTAGACTCGTGCATAATTCTGCCTACACTACCCAAAAGGTTTGTCAATTTTAAAACCATTTATTCCACTGATTTTTTTAGGTCCATGTTAACATTAAACAAAGATAATGTCCATATTATCTAGATTCTCTAACCGTCTGCCTCTATTGTATTAAGGCATATGGCTGCAATTAATCCAGACATGGGAGATTTTTCTCAGACGTACTATGTTTAGCATAGTGCTGCTGCATCATCTGCTGCCTTTGTACTCTTCGATGTTGGAGAGTTTAGATTTAGCATAAAATCAAGTAAACAATAATGGCTTATTTTTCTACTTATCTGACATCTTGTGCTTTATTTTCTTAAATTGCAGCTGCCCTGCTCTCACAGGTCCAGCTCTTCAAACCTCATGTGATTTTAATTTCATGTTCAGCTGTGCAGGGGTTAACTGTTTGCATCCACTTATGTAGGAAGCATCCATGTACAGAAGTAAATATTCTCTGCATTTCTGACAGAATGGGGCACATTTACTTACCCGTCCGGAGGAGTTCACAGAAAGTGCATTGTCCGACAATCTGCCACGAGATTGATCACTGAGATTGTATGCCCAATATCCTTCATGTGTAGCTTCCTCACGCTCAGGTCCACCGGAGTTCACCTTCTTCTTCCTGGTGCATGTAAGTGCTTGATCTTGCAACACAATTTTATCGGAACTGGAAGAGTTTTCTACTATAGTCTCCACCGGTTTTCCAACGAAGACTATAGAAAATATGACAGGCCGGGTGTTTACACCTCGGACCACCCTCTGTCCACCCTGCTCCCTGCCTGATCTCAACCCCAACATGCCTATAGTGGCGGGCAGGCCGGAGAAACTCCGAAACTGGTGGTGAGAGGGAGATTCATATGGTTTCTCCGCCATAAGCCATAATGAATCTCCCCCTTCCCCCACAAAATGTATAGCTTTCAGATTTATCTCAGAGCAAAACATAGATGGTTTTTTGAAAATATCTATTTCTCTTAGAGTTTTCTCTTTGGTTTGTGTAAACACATGGAGACTATGGAAGCCCCATTTATAAGTTTCCATTGGATTTATTGGATTTGAATGCAGAATCCCAGGGTTACAGGTTAGGGATCATTACCAATGAGCCACCATAATGAACATTTGTCCATCGATGTGCTTGCCCAGCATCCCTTAAGAAATAGTAGATTTCTTGACTGAGCTTTGTGAAAAAATGATTTCGCTGACTAGTGTGATAATCTCCAAATCCTCAAAGTTACAATGCATGAATTTCAGGAAATTAGTATCATTCATGGAGTTTAATGGGGTAGTTAATTAATCATTGATGTCAAGAGATGTTCATCTGGACAGGAAGAGATTGCTGGAAATACAGTATTTCTTCCCCATTTCTTGAGGACAATTAATTTCATATGATAAATCACATTCAATGATTCCACTGAAGAGATTGTATGCATGAAATTTAATCACATGAGAAATCGCTCTAACTTTAAAGCTTACATTTATGAGAACCTCATGATAAAGGGCTGCTGTGAAAATATACTCTTCAGGGCAATAATGAAATGTATCCGGCTCCTAACAAGTTCTCAGCACCATGTTATCAGGATCATACAGTTTCAAGCAGCTGATATTATGCATACCTGTGAGGTGGCTGTATCAAAGTATTTTGAAAGTCCTTTAATCTGGTTTCTGATAATTCAGAAATTATGATAATCTGGAATTTATTTGTAGCACAGACCTGCATAATAATATTTAACTTCATAAAACTAGATCCAGAGGAACCTATTACCAAGTCCTGTGATTAAAAATCAAAGTGATCGGCTGTCTTTTGGTGTCTTATCTACTATCTTGTTTCCACACACACACAGCCCCTTTAATATGAGAGCTACATTGATCACCTGATTGATGTAGAGTGATTCTTTTGCTGGAGACAGATGATTTTGAGGAATTGAGACCTGGTCTGCTAAGATAACCCAATTCCTTTACCGCTCTCTACTCTTAAATGATAATCTAGTAATTTGCAACAATTTAACATGTAAATGCTTGGATGAGTATTGACAAGACCAACTGATGAACATTTTACCAGGAGGAATAAAGATGAAACGGTACAACATAGGTGAGCCTGCGGCAGTGCGTGCCAGCCACTGTGTGACCAACACATCTACTCTGTCCTCACCAAGAAGTACTCACCTTAAGTGATAAAGGGCCATCCTCCCCCACTGGGAGGTTACTGAATATTATGGTTCTACACAAACTTGCTAAGATGCGCATACTGCGTCTGACTGAATGTCTGTATTTGACCCCTGCTCTCTTTCGTGACTAAGGTTTTCTTCTTGTGTCCATATTCTATTCTGTTGAAAACCCCTGCTTGACCTGACTCTGATCCTTGTCTCCTGACTTCTGTCCTGTACCTTGCAAACTGTTTGCACATGTATTTAAGATGTGCCAGTGCGACATATGTGTCTCACACAACTCATTTGTGTTGAGGCTGCACTTTCCCCGAGGCGTTATAAATTTCTGCACATAAAGGGGGGTTTATCATGCAAAGTCTGACAGAAATGTGTGCCCCATGTTAAAGATGCACAAAAAAAAAGTGCAGGGGAGCCAACTTCATGAAGAATGGGCGCCACAAATCATGAATAATGCGCACCCTACACACAGCACAGACAAACTGCAGTTTGGACAGTTTTTGATAAATGTCAGATATTCTTTTGCCCACTATCTTATCAGTATAAGGCCCAAAACCAACAAATCTGATGTGACCAACTTGCATTTGTGCTTGCCGGAATGTTCGGCCCGAACGCTCAGAGACCAGAACTGAAGTGTATGTACAGCAGAGGTCATTATAGCCCATCAAGTGCAGAGGCCATCAATAATCTAGTTACTATAACATGGGTAATATGAATTGTAAATTAAAGCAATTACATGTGCAACATCCCACACCGGGGCCTAGCCTTTCTTTGGGGCTTGGAGACAACCGGGGCCCAGAATATCAGAGTGGCTGGTGGTTACGGCCTAGGCACGCTGTGGTCACGGTGCTTGGTATGGGGACTGGAGGGCTGACCTACAGCCTGGCAGATCTCCAGCAGGTTGTGTGTGCAAGAAATATGGAGGGAGAGGCTGATGAACTTGATATCCCTGAGGCAACCCCTTAATGTCTGTAATATATGTCCCTGGGGAGCCCTTGGTAGTACAGCCTTATCCAGGGAACAGATAGAGGCAACGTTGTGCAAAATAACTCACAGTTCTTTATTATAACAACTGCAGGCAACAGACCAAACGATCTTGTAACAGATACCGGATTGTTGGATATTCCAGATTATTGGAGTGGTCATGGAGAGTGATCCTCAGGAGAAGTTCACCAGCCTGGTAGCAGATGCAGGCAGGGGTGTAGCTGTGTCCAATTGTGGAAGCTTCAGCTTTTGTCCTGGTTGTTGCTGAGTTCTGTGTACAGCACTAAAGGTGTGCTACACACTATCTCTCTAATCACTCTGTCTCTGAAATGTATGCTCTGCAAGAGAGCTAGGTTCCAAGAGCTTGTGCTCTAAGGGCTTTCTGGAACTCAAGAGACCTAGCCCCTCCCTGTCCAGGGTTTTGTTAAACCCTAGTCAGGTGGTGGCTCACTCTCCAATCACAGTGTACATAAAGGAATACAACTGGTTGTCAATTCACATAACTTACCCCTTGCCTGAACAGGCAGTATCTACAGCTGCTGATGCCTAATAATGACTGCATGATCCCTAAGTTGAGTTTTGCAGGCTCACCTGGGCCTCATTCGCAAACACTCCTCTGCCCATGCATTGGCAGGGGTGTTGCACATGTAAAACTGTAACTTAAATTTACAAAAATCAGGAAGAGGCTCTTTATAGGCCTCCTAAAAGTTGTAGTGTGATCACTACCTCTTCCTCTTGTTGCATATACTACTTATTTACAATCAGAGCTGTATTATAGTAAGAGAAGTGTCGCAAATCTTCAATAAATCTGCATTCAGCTTTTGCAAATATTATTTGTATATTATAGGTGCAAAAAAATCTTTCACACATTTTAATTTAAGGAATTTTACTCAACCTCAACAATTGTACATTATGGTTTACCTTTGATCACTGAGTTTTTATTGTAGCTGGATCACTTGGCAGCAAAGTCAGCTCTGTGCCTTTTAATCATGAGATACTTTGTGCTTTGCTGTTACTGTAGAGCTTAAGGTCCAACACTGGCCTTCAGGGAGTAAGTGGAAAAAGATAATGAGAACATAATAATATTGCTGCTCTAGGAATTTGAATATAGAGGTACAAAATGTATATTGAATTTAATAAGTTTGTTAATATTGTATGCAATGAAATAACAAACAAAGATCTATAGATAGACATAATCTAGAGCTTAGTTATTTGTAATTTTTCTATGATTAGAGTGAATTATTCTTTAATGAAATAATAGATTTTTGGAACTATTACTCTTGCACATACTCTATTGAATACTAATAGGATTTTAGTTATATTGCTAGTTTATCTTCATTTACTAGCTTATGTATTTCAGTGAATCTGTTTTATAATCTAGCGGATTAATCTGCAGGAGGTAAAGAAAAAAGAACCTTTTATTTAATTAAATACATGGAACCATTTAAGGGATTTCTAGACATTGATGTCTTTCCTTTATCGTTAGGATAAGCCACTAATGGGTAAAAAGGAGGGTTTTATCCCAGGGGTGCACACCAGTCTCCAGAGCAAAGTGGAACTGATCTTAACAATTTTATGGACACAGCGTTTAACTTAAAGGGAAAATGTGTTCTGCAAAATGCAGTCCTATTGGTCTTCAGCATGTAATAGAGCAGGAAGAGCTAAACTAATAATTGTACACAGTGTCCTGTCTGCAGCCAGTATATATAGAGCAGCAAGAGCTAAGCTTATTATATTTGGTGTCCTATCTGCTGCTACAATATATAGAGCAGTATAAGCTAAGCGCTTTTTACATAGTGTCCTTTCTGCAGGCAAAATGTATAGAGCAGGAGGAGCTAAGCTTATAAGACTTTGTGTTCTACCTGCAGGCAGCATGTTACAGAGCAGGGGGATTTAAAGGGAACCTGTCTCCAGGGACCACATTTTTCACTAAACACAGATTCTAAAAGCCCATGACACCTGCAGTGCAAACAAGCCTCTCTGCCTTTTATAAGCATTTGCATTACAATATAATTATGTGTTATAACTTACTTTTGCATCCTGACAATATCCTGGGGTAGTCACAGGGGCTGGACTTTGGTTTGGATGCATTTAAAAAAACAACATGTGACTTGTCTGAGCTGCAGGCTGTCTCCATCTTTGTGCTCCTGTACAGCTTGTCCTTCCCCCACTGATGTCAGGCTGAACAGGCTGTGACCTCTGAGAAGAAGCAGGAGGAGGAGCTAGACAGGAGCACAAAGGTGGGGGCCAAGCTCTGAGGAGTGAGTAACAGACAAGTCACATGTTGTTTTTTTAAATGCATCCAAACCAAAGTCCAGCCCCTGTGACTACCCCAGGATTTTGTCATGGAGCAAGAGTAAGTTATAAGTCACAATTATATTGTAATGCAAATGCATAGAAAAGGCAGAAAGGCAGATTTGCACTGCTGGTGTAATGAGCTTCTGCAGTCTTAGTCTTTAGTGAAAAATGAGGTCCCTGGTGACAGGTTCCCTTTAAGCTTATTATATATAGTGTCCTATCTGCAGCCAGCATATATAGCGCAGGATGAGCTATATATTTATCTTTATTTTTCTTCCAGTTTTTTTCCATGTTTTTTGAGACTTTTTTGGCGCATTGCAATTTTTTGAGCCTTTTTGCTGGAATTTTGAAATGTCCACCGGACACATTTATCTTCTATTCCAGATGTGATAAGTGTCGCAAATGACACTTATAATTTCAAATTGTCTAAAATTTGCAACATTTTTGGCGAATAAACGCCAGATGAAATCATACTTAAGGAAAACATTGAAAATGGAAAGAAGTGACTCGAGACATTTGTGCATCATTTTTTAGACATTTGTAACAAATGTCTCAAAAAGAGATCTGAAAAATAAAAAAAACATTTAACAGAAGGAAAAAGTGAGATAAATTATCAAAGTAGAAGACTGTAAAAAGACTGCAAAACCAAGCCAAAATAAATAGAGATAAGATAAATGTCCCCCAAATTGTCAGCATATCTGCTGCTTCAAATCTGCTGTCAGCATATATAGAGCAGGAGGAGCTAAGCTTATTATATATAGTGTCCTATCTGAAGCCAGAATATATAGAGCAAGAGGAGCTAGACTTATAATATATAGGGGCAGATTTATCAAGCAGTCTGAAAGTCAGAATATTTCCAGTTGCCCATGGCAACCAATCACAGCTCAGCTTTCATTTCACCAGTGCTCATGAATATTTTAAAGAGGAGCTGTGATTGGTTGCCATGGGCAATTGGAAATATTCTGACTTTCAGACTGCTTGATAAATCTGCCCCATAGTGTCCTGTCTGCAGCCAGCATATATGGAGCAGAAGGAGTTAAGCTTATTAAATATAGTGTCCTATCTGCAGTGAGCATATACAGTATAGAACAGGAGCAGCTAAGCTTACTTATCTTTAGTCAGGACATTAATGCATGTCTTTATGGGGTTGTGGGACTTTTTGTTAAAAAGCCGAGTGGAAAAGTTGCAAAGTTAGGCCCAAATATATCAAATTTGTCAAAAAAATGTCTGAAAAATAAGAGAAAATTCCCGATAGATGACACCCTTTGTGTTATACCTGCAGGCAGCATGTTACAGAACAGGAGGAGATAAGCTTATTATATATAGTGTCATATCTGCAGCCAGCATATATAGAGCAGGAGGAGCTGAGCATATTATATATAGGGACAGATGTATCACTTATCTGCGCTTTAGTGAAGTTCTGCACCTATATTCTGGTACATTGTTGCGCCAGAATTATCATAAGCTACAACCATCAGTGATGAGTTGAATTCCTGCCTCTTATTTTAAGCACAGTTTAGGCGCAGTTTAGGCGGGTACTTACATGGGATACTCCTACAAGCTCCTCTCTGCTTCTCTCTCAGCATGAAAATGACCCTCACAGAAGAGCCCAGCTGTGTGACACCCTGCATCCAGTGATCTCCTCAGCAGTGGCTTCTCCTGGAGGGGATCCCCCAGTGCTGATCTTCTGCTGCCACCCTTTAATTCTGGCCAGTGTCCCCCTTAGACAACAGTGTGGTCAACCTGCTACACGGGGGACACTTCTCTGTAGTATCTGCAAAATCCTACAAACTTCTTCTCTCCTGCTCTGAGCTGAGGCTTCTGCAGATTGTATTGTAAATAGAAGGTCATGAACTGTAAACAGAGGCTGCAGGTCCTGTCTGTAATGTCTGTACTAGTATCTGCTGTGCTCTGCTGCTGGGGATACAGGGTTCTGCACAAGAGCTCAGTGCTTACTTTTCAGTTTACACCACCTTCAGGCTGCAGTGTTTTTGCACCCGTTTTTGCTCCTAAATGAAAAGTCACAAATGATGAATATTATTAGGCGCAGCAAAACATCTGGATTGGTAGGATAAATGAGGGAAACATGGTTATTTTTGCTGTGCGGCTAGATTGGTGTTTAGTCGCAAAGCTGGCGCAAAAACAGTGCGCCAGTATGAAAGAGCAAGAGGAGCTCAGTTTATTAAACTTGGTGTTCTATCTGCAGGCAGAATATTACAGAAGGGAGTAGCTAAGCTTATTATATCTAGTGTTTGATCTGCAGGCAGCATGTTACAGAACAGGAGCAGCTGAGCATATTATGTATAGGGTCCTAACTGCAGTCAGCACATATAGAGAAGGAGGAGATGAGCATATTGGACCTAGTGTTCTATCTGCAGGCAGCATGTTACAGAACAGGAGGAGCTAAGCTTATTATATATTGTGTTCTATCTGCAGGCAGCATATATAGAGCAGAAGGAGCGGTATATCAATCTGCTCAGGTCCTCTTGCTCTATAACTTGTCGCCTGCTGATCACACTTCATTATATCGTAGATTTTCTTTAACAGTGACCTATCATTGTATAGATTTTATAGTGACATGTGAAAAGCTTTGATCAGTGGGGATTTAGGAGTTGAGACCCTACTGATTGCTAAAATGCAAGGGCAGAGACTCTTCTATGAGCATTGTGACCTTTTTTGTGTACTCCTTAGCCCTGGAAGCAAGTGGTATAAATTTCATTCAATCTAAAGAGGTTTTCATTACCTGGTGTTTAGAATCAATGACCATCCCAGAGGTAAGAGACCCCCATCAAATTGTTATGGCATATTCTAGTAATATACGATACATTCTAATATATTCTAATATGGAAACAATTCTAAATATTTAACAATAGCTTCCAAAATCTGAATTATAATTCTATAAAATGCAATTCTGACAAATGCATCAGTGAAGCTCTTTATTTTAAAAGTGTTTTTCATGTAGGCATTAGAAAATCACACTGGTGTGAATGTTTTCTGCAATTTGTAAGGGTCATTTTCACATATGTCTTCAGGGACCATCTAACCATTAAAACCGAAATCCCTGCTGCATTTCATGCAATATTGCAGATGTGCGCAAATATAGCTTTAATTTCACGGCACATCCCCGACTAGATTGAATGAGTCAATGAAAACAGCAGAAAGAGAATTATGGGGCTTGAGAAGGGAAATTAGAAATCATTAAATATACAGTTGTTTGAAAGCATTATTATTATTATCTTTTATTTATAAACTGCTGCTATAGCCGCCGGACTGGACATTGGGGAACAATTAGCGCTGCGCATTACATGAAACTTGACACTGCCAACCATTCTGCTGCAGCATGGAAGTATAGCAGCTTCATGGCGTGGAGTCTTCTTTTTAAATAAGATTTTAATTAATAAAATGTAATTACTTGTGTATGGATAATTGTATAATGTTATTGGGAACAAAGTTTTAGAATATTAACATAAAAAACCAATAAAGTCACTTTTTATAGTAGGGTGCTATAAAAACTAATGGGTCCCTAAATTGATTGGCTTTGATTTAAAGGGGATGTGTGACATTTAATTATCAGGACTGGAAACCCCTTTAACTGTTAAACTAAAGAATAGGGGTTCTTACTTAATATGGAATTACTTGAACTACTGAAATGCACCCAAATCCCCAATGCTGAGAATCGCAGCCTGTTCAGATTCCCAGAACTTTTCCCTTTTTTATGAAACAAACTGGTGAAGAGAAGCAAATGCAAGGAACAAAAAGATAAACCTAGCACAATCATTATTATATGGTTTTTTAGATTAGAATGAAAGGCAGGCCACTTTTTGTTTTTGTGTGTGTTGAGGGCAGGATATAAGGTAATTTAGCAATATAAATCTAGTAAAAATTCAGCACTGCTTTCTTGAAATGCAGAATAAAGCTTGTGGTTCAGAAATGTCCTTTACCTCATCAGCTGCCATTGCTGTTCATAAAATGGCCGCAGAAGATGGGTCATGTGATCTCTGTCCATGATCCTTCAAGTAAGGTTCTGGATGCTATATTGGTCTTGGAAAGTTAGAGAATACATGATCCTTTGTCTGTGGCATTTTTGAACAGGATTTTAAAGACATTTCTGAATCGGGAGGCTTTATTTTAAATTTCAAGGAAAGGTTGGAGAATTTTTAATAGATGTATAATCGCAGGTTACCTAATATCCTTCCCCCACACTTATCCACACATCACAAAAAAAATGAAGTAAAGTGACCAACCACTTTAATTTGCCAAGTGATCTGTCCCCTTTAAGTCCAGGTCCTATTTTGCTTTTAATTAAAATGTTTTTCTTTGTCATAGTTCAGACTTGGTCACCAAGGACTGATCACTAACCACTTCTGTATTGTTTCCCAGTCAGATCGTAGATGTTATTGATTGCAAACCAACTAAGTAATGTGATGTGCATGTTTTTTCTATTAACGCCACTTTGCTAAGGAAGCACGGACCCATAAAAATGTCATACTTCCATTATTACATTTGGTCCCTATAAGGGATGACCTAATCAGGAACAGGTCCATTTGGTCTCGCTAAAAACTGACAGCTAAGTGTATTTCACTGCCACTGATGTATTTAGTATTATAGAAAAAACGGATATTTCAGTAAAGTATTCTAATATAAGATGTGGAGAAAATCTTATAGAAGGGAATCTGTGGGAGCCATTTAGATAAATAAAAGACAGATTGTGGAAAGTAGGAACACAAATAACTGCTTATTAACTTAATTGCATATTTACATTGGGGCTGTTAGCAATAAATCATCTAAATGTTACAGTAGTATAATAATAGGGTATTAAACAACAACATGTGCTAGTGCCAACAACAAACTCTTTGAGAGTACTGTTTTCTTATACTGTTTTATGTTCTTAACGTTCGTTTGGTATTTATGAATAGTAAAAGAAAATGTTTGGTATATTTTATATATTATAGAGAAATCTAATGTACTTCAGGGAGGTGTGTAGTGTTATTGTGATCACATTGCTTGAACATCTCATGTATGGTAGTAATATGTTTCATGTTACAGATTCTTTCGAATGTTCATCTTGGTTATTTTATGATGTTTTTACTGTGTTTTTGTATAATTTCGAAAAGGAAAAACTTTCAATAAAAATACAATTGATAAAGAAAAAACATCTCATGTAAACTATCCTGCCTGTACATCTCTTGTGCATCTTATGTATGCAATCCTGCCTGTACATCTCTTGTGCATCTAATGTATGCTATGGTGCCTGTACATCTCTTGTAAGCTATCTTGGCTGTACATCTCTTGTATGCTATCCTGCCTATACAGCTCATGTAAGCTATCCTCTCTATATATTTCATTTAAGCTATCCTGCCAACAGGGGCGGAACTAGGAGATGCAGGACCCCATAGCAAAATTCTGTATGAGTCCTCCTATACATATTTGTATACTCACACATGTGATTTACAATCGCACACGCTATATACATACAGCATATACACACAGTACCATAGAGACAAAAAAACATCATATACACAGACATACAGCATATACAGACCCATTAACTGAGTTGTTGGGACCCCCTGACACTGTGGGCCCCATAGCAGCTGTATTGCTGCTGCCCCTGTAGTTACGCCTGCCTATACAGCACATGTAAGCTATCTTGTCTGTATATTTCATGTAACCTATCCTGCATGTATAGTTCATGCAAGTTTTAGTACAAAATGTATAGGGCTAGTGTTGTTTTTGTGGTTTTTTTACACGCTGCCTACAAAGTTTATTGTGCTTGAGTTTTTCTGGGTTGTTTAGTGATTTATCACCTGAATCCTAATGTTGAAGTATTTAACTTGCATTAAAGTCACAAATTTTCACACAAAAAAATAGTGTTGGGAAGACTCTGTTTTGTGTGGACCTCTATTATTAAAACCCATCTGAGAAGTTGGAGCTCAGTTTAACTATACACACAAAAATGAATTGTTTTATACATTTGACAAGAAAAAAAAAAAATTTATGATGAAAGTCATAGGTTGAAAGGCAAGAAGTGACACTATCCATTCTGCTGTTCAACTACATTGGTCTCCTGTGTTACAACTCTGCATTAGAACCTGCCACCGTACAGACCAATTCTTACATATAGAACTACTCTGCTATATTTCATCGCACAAGTTACTACACAAAGACTCCACTATGCTTCATGTCAGCACCAGCTGTAGTAGACATTTCTCTCTACTGTAGATCTGTTTCGCTACAAAATATCATTGACTACACCACTGTCCAACTGTACTTAATATTAATTAGCATACCCTTGATACTGCACCTCCTCCTGACCTTCTCTTTTTAAACTTTGCCAGAACCAAATAAGTTAGCAAGTCAACCAGACCAAGAGTGAATCTCACATCAGGTTTAGACTAGTTCTGGGGTGGCTTTACGGCATTACTAATCAGACACTATGGGGGATATTTATCATATTGCTGGCGTATGATAGGCCCGCCGCTGCTTTTATTCTGCGCCCAGGTCCTGCGACATGTGGCACCCGGCATCAGCGAGTACGCCTACACGGGGACAGTAACGCCCCACGCTGGTCCACTCTTGGCCAGCTTCGCCCTCCCTTCACAGCCCACTTTCATTTGGAGTTGTAGACACATTTTTGGCACTTTCATATACATAAAAAGATCAATCAATACGCGTCTACAATTCCAAATGAAGAGTGGACATCCCTGCACCCATAAAGTAAATATGATGTGATGGCTGTTCCACCTAGTTCTTTCTTAAGGTGGTTGTCCACCATAAACAGTTCATTAATGCATTGCAGAGGCACCAAGAAGTCCAGACTGAACATTTGTTTTCTATTGTGGGCACCGAGAGAAATAATATAGGGCGATGTCGGAACTGTGGGTGGTTTAGTGTCCCAATTTGCCCTGATAGGTTCTCGAGTATAAAAAATGAAATGCATATATTAAACTAAGTAAGTGATTACTTCATAAAACCCATTTAGTAAATACTATAAATGCAAAATTTACTTTTCAGTAAAATAGCATTTTGCTTCTGTAAATACTGATTCTATTGTGAAATGTGGTCATTAAAGGACCCATTTCTCAAGAACCATTCAGATAGGTCACTTGAGTCCACCAGATTTAGAGGCACATCTTGTTGAAAGCACTAATTTACTGCTACTATTCCCCATGAGATTTTTTAGAAAAATAGTTGGTTATGTTTACTGTCACCATGTCGGCCCACGAACAGCAGGAAAATGTTTTGAAATAGATTTGTTGTTTTTAGATATAGAAATATTTGAAAAGTATGACTAGTATACAAATGTATTTGTGTGGTAAATGCCATAAAATAGAAACAAGGACATCCAGGTAGACCTATTATAACAGAATTTATTACTGGTCATATTTTTTTATTGCAGTGTCTGAATCTCCTGCACCAGAGTATAGATAAATAATCCATTAACTCAAATTATATGCATTGGGCAAGTGGAAAATGACAATAGGTTACCACAGGATAAATCTAGTGTATGATGAAGACTGTACTTACATCTTTAACAAACTCAGATCTTTATTCAGTTGCTCAAAAGCCTGTAGTAATCTTGCAGGACATATCTGGATTATATACATGACATTTATTTCCATTTTCTTCTTTTAATGTTAAAGGTTACTGTCCCATTTTTCAACATATAATTAGGTATAATATAACATACAAATATCATTACTTCCTATGAAACATAAACCCTCATAACCCCTTATACTTGCTATGCTCCAGCATGGTTATTTTAAGTACCAATTTTATTGTAAACATTCTGATCCGCTTCATTGGGGCACGATTTTCAACTTGTTTCCAAGGGAAATTTGCCTTCTAGTGTGACATAAAAAATATTGTCTAATGTGCCTTGTATTTACTTGTATACTACATTGACAACTAGTATAACAAATGGGCGTGGTCTAATGAAAAGGGACATGGGAAACATTTTGCAGAATAAGAAAATTGCAGCCCACAAAATCTAAACTATCAGGTGCAGTTTTATTCTGTCCTCATTTTAGATACTTTTGTTAACCCCCCCCCCTCATTACTAATCATATTATTAATTATTCATTTGAATATTAATATAATCATTTATGCAATTCTTTTTGTAATTATTTGTATTAGGACTCATCACATTACATTTTGCATATTTTTTTTATTGTATCAATGTAATTATCTGCATTTTATTCATTAGATAAGAACACCTGGTATATTATTATTTTCATTAAATATTCGGTTTCTAAATCCCTCTACCTTAACTTCTGTATTCTTATAACTATGTGCATACTGCAGTAATATTATCAACTAAATACATATTTCAGCTAGTTTGGACAGTATTGTTCTGAATTCTGCTTTTGATGGTTGACGATTTTTAATAAGGCTACATTTAATCCTCTTAAGCAAAAAGCTTATTTAAAAGTCATTTTAAAATCCCTTTATATGTTGTTTCTCAGTGCACAAACTCATTAGAAGGTATAGGTGGAAGGAAGCATAAAGCTTAAGTTTTCAGTCTATGTCATTAGCATCCATCCACCTTAAAAAATACTTTATTGCACTTTTTTAAAATTTTTAAAATTTTTATAAAATTAGGTTCAGATGGTCATAATCTAAATCAAACTGTTGATTTTTATTGATATAGCAAAGGGGTTTTCCTGGCTACAAATATAGAAGACTTAACCTAAGAACCACCAGTGTTTAGCTGAGCTCCGATACTGGCAGGGGACTGTCCCATTCTCAGTGTAGTGACTGAATCGGGTCACTGTGGCTTATGGTGCTGCCACACGTCACGTTCTTGGTCTGTTTTAAAGCATGCGTTTTTAGACCATTTACCATGCGTTTGGCTGCTTACATGGCAACATATATATAGAACCAGACCCTCAGTATATAGCACCAGGCCCCCTGGATATAGCTCCAGCCCCTCCAGTATATAGCTCCAGCCCCTCCAGTATATAGCTCCAGCCTGTGCAGTATATAGCTGCAGACCTCCAGTATATGGCTTCGATCTCCCAATATATAGCTCCAGGCCCTCAGTATATAGCTCCAGGCCCCCAGTATATACCTCCAGGCTCCCAATATATAGCTCCAGACCCCTAGTATATAGATCCGTGATTTGCCAGCCTGTCTCTGCAGATGACATGACTGCAACAGTCACATGAATCATGTAAGTGGCACCAGATGACCACTGCCGCATAAATGTGTAAACTGCAGCGGCGGCGCCTTAGACATTTCAACAATCCGTTTTACAGATCTATGTGTAGGCCCATTACACACCCAAGGCGCCAAGAAACCGGCCATATTGGCCACCCTGACATGACTCTACATGCTATACACTGCATGTACACAATTCCTCCTTGGAGACCTTTCTTCCTTCAGTCGACGATGAATCCCTTCATGCGTTTTGATCCCGTGATGTTACTTTTAATTTATGTGAAAGTTCCGTCCTTGTACGTATATGGAGAGATCGCTCATCTCCTTCTCCCTGTCTTTTTATTTGAGGTGCTTGTGTATTTTCCACGATGACTGAATGGAAAAGCTTTGCCCAAGGCTTCAGCTCAGGCCTGCGAGCTCTCATCATGTATGTAACATAGTTATTAACCTCTTAACGCTCTGCACCGAACATGTACGACACAGAGCTGGTAAGACTGTGTGAAGAGGGCTCACGGGGCATATTGCAGCAAATACCTACTACTAATACCCATGACCAGTGTTAGCATTATTAATTCATTGATTAATCCATCAACTATTTATCCATTGTTTGCCACCATCAGCTTTTAAAAACGGCACCGCAATCTTTTTGAGAACACCACTCCCCATGCTTGTCTTTGGGGAACGGCAGTCGTTTTAAGATTTAAGGCTGTATGGCTTCTGCAAAATAGTTACAATGTAGAAACACCATCTATTTCAATACAGTGTATTGTAATTGCAGTATATGGTAGGAACAATCAGACTGTCTACGATTAAAGTACCCTAGAGGGTCTATATAAGAAAAAAAACATCAAATCACCCCCTTTCCCTAGA
The DNA here is from genome assembly GCF_040894005.1 of Engystomops pustulosus. NCBI lineage: Eukaryota > Metazoa > Chordata > Amphibia > Anura > Leptodactylidae > Engystomops > Engystomops pustulosus. The sequence goes on along the minus strand of NC_092418.1, from coordinate 47,750,652 downwards.
ACTGATATAAAACAAAATAAACAGTAAAAAGTACAAACATATTAGGTATTGTGGCTTCTCAGAGTGCCCAACCTATCAAAATATAAAAACGGTTATTTATGTGGGTGAACCCACAACATAAAGTAGTATCCAAATGACCGAAAGCATCCATTATACATCCCATAAAGTAATAAAAAGTGATCAAAATTTTGCACAGTCCTCAAAATGGTAGCAATATAAACTTTAGCTCATCTCGCAAAAAAAATGCTGTCTTCCACAGCTACGGACACTATAGTATGAAAAATGTATTAGTGTTATTTTTTCATACACATTGTTTTCATTTTTGAAAATGTATTAAAACACAGTAAAACCTATGTAAATTTGTAATCACTGTGAATCTCCCGATCCAAAGAAAAAGTAGATGTATCATTTGGAGCGCACATTGAAAGTCGTAAAAACTGAGCCTACAAGAAAGTGATGTAAATGTTTTTGTTTTTTTTTGCCAATTTCACCAGATTTTGGAATTTTCCAAAGCTTCGCTTTCCAGTACACGCCATGGAATAATAAATAACGTCACTGATATGTCACCTCTGTACATGGAAAAAGGAAAATGCTATATATTTTTGAAAAATGAACAAAAAAATCCTGTAATGCAAAGGGTTAATCATAACTTAGGTTGTAGGGGGACCTGTTCCAAATTTACTAAACATACCTTGTATGTAGATATGTAGTAAACTTTGAGCAGGCATTATGAAGTTGCTCAAAATTGTAGCTAACTAGACCTTACCGGGATCCGATGTTCAACTACTATGTATCATTTTAAATATTGTCAAATTTCAAGAATGTCAAGAGCTTGTATCAAGGTACATCACTACCTTGCACCAGATGTAATTGCAATGCACCCACATACACCACCTCCTATGTGGTCTAGTTTTGCGATGAAATTTGCAAAATTTTTCTTTTGAAGATTCTCAGTTGATTTATCTGGTGTTGCACACCCAAGTCAGTTGATATATGCTGCATTGGTGCATTTTTTCAGTGATTGCGTGATTTTGGAGTTGCATATTTTTCTCACAAAAAAAAAAAAACGCACAAATTTGTGACAATTATACACCAAGAAACTATATATGACTAATGATAAATATTTCCCATGATGCAAATCAGGTAGCACTGCGTAATGTGTGCGCTATATAAATAAATGAATAATATTAATAATTATTATTAGATCTGGGTAGTGGTTGCCATTGTTTTGTCATCGGTGTGTCAAGTCCACTCACACAGCGATAACCTAAATAAAGGCTGCATTGTTTGAGACCACACACACATCTACACACACAGTATACACTTACCCACACTCACACTAACCTTCTCTCCTTCGGTCTGTCAGACAGATATCGGGGCACATTTATTAAGGGACTTGCGCCATTTTTCTGGCGTACTTTGCACATTCTTTTAGGTGCAAACTGCTTGCACAGGTATTTAAAAAATATCTATACATTTGTGTTGCATGTGACCGTTTTGTGGCACTGCTGCACACATTTCTGCACTGAAATAGGCGCTCAGGTGCAGAGTCCATTTAGTCCCACAGAAATGTGTAGCACACCCTGCATGTTAAAGGTGCACCAGAAGAAAGTGGTGCAGTCTGTTGGGGCAGTGCAGGGAGCACCAGATTAATGAAGAATGTGCGCCATTAATCCTGAATCTGGTGCTCCCTGTTCTATACACAGGCAAACTGCACATTTTTAGTAAATGTGGGCCATCCTGTATACACCCCCAAAGGTCTTCCTGATTTCCGCCTCCTGCATCTTGTGAATTGCCCCTCATGACCAAACCCTTCTCACTGATTATGGATAACAAATATCAGTAGATTACCATAGTCACAGTGCCTGGATATACGAGTAAGTGCCCTTTGTTTATCATGCTTTATTTTGATGGCAAATATTCTTTAAGTTTTTTTTTTAAAGGAAACACACATTACAAGTTTACCGAAATACCTCCAATTATTCCAGTTCCTGTCTTTTTAGTAATTGATAGTTATTTTACAATAAGGTAAAGTACACTCACCGGCCACTTTATTAGGTACACCATGCTAGTAACGGGTTGGACCCCCTTTTGCCTTCAGAACTGCCTCAATTCTTCGTAGCATAGATTCAACAAGGTGCTGGAAGCTCCTCAGAGATTTTGGTCCATATTGACATGATGGCATCACACAGTTGCCGCAGATTTGCCGGCTGCACATCCATGATGCGAATCTCCCGTTCCACCACATCCCAAAGATGCTCTATTGGATTGAGATCTGGTGACTGTGGAGGCCATTTGAGTCCAGTGACCTCATTGTCATGTTCAAGAAACCAGTCTGAAATGATTCCAGCTTTATGACATGGCGCATTATCCTGCTGAAAGTAGCCATCAGATGTTGGGTACATTGTGGTCATAAAGGGATGGACATGGTCAGCAACAATACTCAGGTAGGCTGTGGCATTGCAACGATGCTCAATTGGTACCAAGGGGCCCAAAGAGTGCCAAGAAAATATTCCCCACACCATGACACCACCACCACAAGCCTGACCCGCTGATACAAGGCAGGATGGATCCATGCTTTCATGTTGTTGATGCCAAATTCTGACCCTACCATCCGAATGTCGCAGCAGAAATCGAGACTCATCAGACCAGGCAACGTTTTTCCAATCTTCTACTGTCCAATTTCGATGAGCTTGTGCAAATTGTAGCCTCAGTTTCCTGTTCTTAGCTGAAAGGAGTGGCACCCGGTGTGGTCTTCTGCTACTGTAGCCCATCTGCCTCAAAGTTCGCCGTACTGTGTGTTCAGAGATGCTCTTCTGCCTACCTTGGTTGTAACGGGTGGCGATTTGAGTCACTGTTGCCTTTCTATCAGCTCGAACCAGTCTGCCCATTCTCCTCTGATCTCTGACATAAACAAGGCATTTCCGCCCACAGAACTGCCGCTCACTGGATGTTTTTTTTTTTTCGGACCATTCTCTGTAAACCCTAGAGATGGTTGTGCGTGAAAATCCCAGTAGATCAGCAGTTTCTGAAATACTCAGACCAACCCTTCTGGCACCAACAACCATGCCACGTTCAAAGGCATCAAATCACCTTTCTTCCCCATACTGTTGCTCGGTGTGAAATGCAGGAGATTGTCTTGACCATGTCTACATGCCTAAATGCACTGAGTTGCCGCCATGTGATTGGCTGATTAGAAATTAAGAGTTAACGAGCAGTTGGACAGGTGTACCTAATAAAGTGTCCGGTGAGTGTAGAACATCTGAAGGGGGTAGTGTTGTAATTGAAAATGTCAGTTTATAGTTGTAAGACACTTTAGTGAAATTGGCAAATTATTTCTCTGCTGCATTCTCCATTTGCATGAAAAATACTCTTCCTGAAATGTCATCTTCCATGGAGTTAGCTGAGAGGTTAGTATTCTAGTAAACTTATCTTAGAAGAACGATTTGTTGTGTTCAAGAGTGGTATATTATAATGTCTACCAATTTTCTAGTAAGCCTAGAAATGGATGACTAAAAAAATTAGGCGGTCATTTTGCCCGTGCTATCTATTAGTCTGCATACATTTATATGTGTTCCTCAAACAAACTTTTTGTTAGATACATAGGATTTATTTCCCACTTTTTGTCTTAACCTGGTAAATGACTGAAGGTGCCAAAGTCTTTAAGTGTCTTACTGCCATACCCCTTCTAATAGTTGGACACAGGTTAGTAAGAAAGCAGAAGGGGAGAGGGGTAGCTGAGCCCCTGGAAAACACATAGACAAGATTTTTTATTATTATTATGATTATAAAAGTGTTTGGGTATTTTCTGTTTCTTGAAGTACCCTTTCTTCTATACCTTGTGGCAGAACAATACTGTACCATATGTAAGCATACAATACTCTCCTTATAAAGTCACTCAGGGGTCAGCAATCTCCGTCGGCTAAATAGAGATGAATGGAGCAGAACGGACATGCACAGGTGTCCGCTCCACTCATTTCCTGGAGCAACGAGGGGTCTGATAGAGGTACGTATGGGAATTATGCTGATTCCTGGAATACCTCTTTAATTATTACCGTACAAGGTCTTCCCATTGAGTGAACCAAGTTTTTATGTTCTTCAGATGTGACACCACGATTATATAATAGCTCCTATTAATTGTGTTTATTGGTTACAGCTGACTTAAAATGTTCTTCAATCAGGCCCATTGACTTTTAATTGGCTTAAGGTTGGGCAATTTTGAATAATTTTTAAAAATGTTATCTGATTTTCAACTAAAAGAAGTATTCTCATATTGACATTGACATGTAATTTGATTCATCTGCTATATGCATACATTTCTTCAATTGGATGTTGTAAAAAAATGTACTTGTGTGAAGATAATTTTCCATAAATATAGCCGTGTTGTCTCTTAGAACCAAGACTGTTGTCCTTGGATACGACCAGTGCTGCTGGGGTTTTTTGCACAAAAAAAAGCAAATTGTCTTTGCACATGAAATATCTCAGAATTACTGTATGTCCAACAGCTATGCTGTGGTTGTGAACCCTGACTCCAGGTGGTCGGGCGCCATAGTAGTGCATGCCTGGCCACCACGGGCCACAGCTACCTTGTTTACCATATGCCTACAGTTACGGGAAATTTACTTTATACTGGTACCTTTTTTTAATAACATGCATGGCAAATGAATTAAATGGGAGCATCTAGATGGAAATGCCCATTTAAGTCTGAGATTTAGTACATTGCTGCTGAATATTTAAATTCTGGTCTCATTATTCCGGTTAATTATGTACGATGTCTCTCTGTCTAGTGGTGTACGTAGAGTTAATGAAGCCCCATTGCAAAAGTCACAATTAGACCCCTCCCCACGCCTAAACAAAAATATAATGCACTCCTCTAAAGGGGCTTAACCTAAAACATATAGCCTGGGGGAAGGGAGGGGGGGGAGAAAAGATAAAAGAGCTTAGACTTACCTTTGCCAGTGCCCTCATTGTCCTAGACCAGAAGCCAAAAACAGTTTCAATGGATGCACATTCCCATTTTACTCTCATCTACAAAAAGTTGAAAATCCAATTTATGTCTCTCTATTTCTCAAAAGTAATGTTTACCGGTCATTAACAAGAGCACTGGTCAAAAGCAATATTGTGGGTTGTATGCTTCCAACGATGGTATTCTAGCTCCTTTAAACATTTTTAAAGGAATCTTTTTGGCACCAGTTCAATATCTGATTGCTGATCCTAAGTGTTAGAGGGTATTCCCAAGAAGACAATTTTCTTAAATGTACTCAGGATAACAAAATAATGCATTCTCTAATTCAATGTTATTAACAAAAACACAGAATTTCACAGATCTAATTTCAACCTGTTTCTGTACACAGTTTTGCTTTCCCCTGGACCCTACCCTGTATCTTCTGAGTTTAGAGTTGGCAGACATCTCGTTCTTCTGTCTGACACTGCACTGAGCTGAACTGCTCTCTGCCTCCAGCCCCCACCCTTTCCATTCTCCATTCCTGGAGAGCTCACACCCACACACTCACTTCCTGCCAGCAACCTATAAGGAGAGTACAGCTACAGACAGATAAGATCTCTATCCAGGGGAGGGGGGGGCAAAGCAGATCTGACAGTATGTGTTATAGTTGAGATATAGCAGTGCTGTGTATGTTATGCCGGTAATAGTACAGCTAATGTCCAGAAACTAAATGAAAGTATATATAAACCTGTACCATGGTAATCTAACCACCTTGTCAGCACACAGAACTAGAATCATGGAACTAGGAATCATGAGAATCCCTGCCCACACTCTTGCTTTTTACACTATCCAGCACAGGGAGTGACAAGAGCTAAAACAGCAATAAAACTTTAAACATAAAAATTTTTAAGTAAAATTGTAAAGTAAGTGGTTAAAATGATCTTTATTGTCTAAACATCACTAGGGTATTTAAATTTGAGAATTTTATTTCATTGGCAAACACCTTTAATTGTCAGTATTTAATCTTAATCATTGAATGTATAAAAACCATTTGGTGGCAAAAACACCTGGGTATTATAAAATGAAGGTGTGTGTGTTGTTTATAACATTAGTTTATGCTGTCATACATTGGATTTGTATAGCCTCCTTGGAGTTCTATGTCTTCAACCAAACAACCAAAGTATTCAATGTAAGGATACACAAGGGACTTTAATAGTGTACAAATGGTACAAAGAGGCAGTTTTATTTTAAAACCTGGATTATTAAGCTGCAAGACAAACAATAAGATTTAATGTGACTTGTGGGAATTTATTTCCTGATATAACATTTTCTGAGTGTTCTTATATACGTAGATGAATAAATTCGCATGCATGTGTTCCACAGAAATATCTGAATGGTTTCTAGGTACATAGCAGAACATAACAAATGCCTAAATTATAGGGCAGTGATGTCCAGCTTGGTGTCCATTTGCTTGAGGTGTGGCCCATAGGTATCAAATTATCAATAATGAGTCACTTCTTTTCTGTATGAATTCTGCAGCCACCACAGAAGCCTGTATATGAGTGGAGATGGGGCCTCCACACACTAACCCCCACTTTAATGAGAATGTAAATAAATATAAAATTTTAAGTGTTCCTACACAGGCAGCTTAGGTAGAGGTACTTTATTTTGGTGCAGTTCCTTTCGCGGGATAATGTTTAGACTAGACTTGCTATACAGAACTTTGCAGTCTGATTACTTAAACATGCTGTTGCCCTTTTATGCTGGTATCTATACTGCAGTTGTCAACTTGTCATCCCACCTTTGACACACAGGCATCCCCCGGGGAAAAGCTGTTTCATAGTGTTTCGGCAGGAGCCCCCCTCCATATGTAAACATCCTTCTGTTCATAAAAAAGAAAACTAGGACAAGCCACAGCTTACCTGAGAAGTTTATAAAGATATATGGCATTCCTAAACATAAGGTCCAGCATTTCAAGGCTCAGATGTGACTTGCTGTGTCAAAGCATAAGGGAGCAGACATTTTGCCAGTATCTCTCATCAGCAGCTATGATTTGACATATGGACAATTGGCATCACTGCTTGGCATGCTCTGTAAGCGTTTTATTGCTTTATTTAATTAACATGGACATCTCTATTAAAAAATGTTAATAATTGAAAAGTCAAAATTTACACTACGTTTTGAGGTTTTATTTTTAAAGCCACAATTTTAAATTTTGTTAAAATTCTAAACTGACTGACTGACTGCTGACTGATTTCTGAAGTGAGATTCTGGAGTGAGAGGGAATATGTTGTTTCAAAATGACTTATTGTCTAAATTAAATATTTATTTAAAGCAAACCTGTCATCAGGAATGCAATTTTTAGCTGGTGACAGGTTCCTATACCCTATGCTATGCTGATTTTAAAAATGCCTTTGTCAACATTCTGAATTATTTCAATACTTCATTTAAAGGGTTATTCCCATGAAGCCAAGTTTCTTAAATGTACTCAGGATAACAAAATAACACATTCTCTAATTCATTGTTATTAACAAAAATACAGCATTTCACGGATATGAAATCCATCCTGTCTCAATATCAATCCTGGTGTACACAATTTCAGTTGCCTCTAGACACGACCATGTAACTTTTGACTTAGGGTTGGGGAAGCCATCTTGCTTTTCTGTCTGATGGCTGTGGAGCTGTGATTTCTGTCTCCCTCTGTTTTCTGCCTCTAGCCCCTCCCCTTGCATTCCAGGACGGAGTGATCCTCAGGGGCAGATTCACCAGCCTGGTAGTAGATACAGGCTGGGATGGAGCTGTGTCCATATGTGGATGCTGCAGCTTGTCCTGGGATTAGCTGTGTGTCTGTGCTAGTGATCTACAGACACTGTCTCCTTCTCTCAGTGTGGGATGTGCTCTCTAGGAGAGCTGGGGCCTAAGAGCAGCTCTTGTGGTGAGAGCATGTGCTCAGAAGCAAGGCTCAGGCCTAAGAGAACCCTACCTGTACAGGGGTTTTCAGGTGGTGGCTCGCTCTCCAATCACACTCCAGTTCCCATAAAGAAATACAATTGGCTAACAGTTCTTACACACATACCCTGTTAACCCTTGCTGTACAGACAGAGCTCTCTCCATACACCCATTGCGGCGCGAGGACAATATAGTTCCTCCTCGGTCGGCAAAGTGTTAAATCAAAGACTTTTTCTTTTACATTTTTTTTCCAACTTTCTTTTCTGTATTTCAGTCTACAAACTAGGAAAATATGTGAGAGAGCAGAAGACTCCTTGCTGAAGTCAAGCTCTCCATACACCTACTAGTATTCTCCGCTTCCTTTGTGCAGTAGAATGGTCCCTTGCCACTCTTACAACAGAGGAATAGCTTTTCTAAAATATTGCATGGAAGCCACGGAGATCCAGCTCATGTTCACTGAAGTCAAGAGTGTGCCCCATGCTTTGTTTCTTCAGTGCACATTGACCAAAGCCATCTATCTCCTCAAGCGGAGAGAATTGCACAGGGTGGATTTTCATGGCTCTCTGTTTGAGAAAAGCTGTTTTTATAACATGGAAAATGGCTGCTTTACCGAGCAAGGGGCAGAGCGAGGCAGTATAGAAAACTAACAGGGTGGACGGGGATTCAGCCCTTTCCTTAATCCCTTCATGGCATATGGCATATCTTTGCTGCACGAAAGTATTTTAAGTGTTTTTGTAATAAATATAAATTTGAACTATTTTATTCAGTTTTTTCATGAGGGGACTTAATATGTGATCATTTGATTGCACCCATAATACATTGCACTACTGACCTGCTGTCATTGACTTGCTTTCTAGTAGTCCATGCCATTGGTATATACTAAAGGTATTGCCACAGGATTTTTTTCCCTTCATCTGGCTACTATGTACTGACATTGGTACCATGGGATTACCTTAGGATGAGTGGCAAACCTAAAAGAGGAGCATCCTCCCTATGAAACCATATAGATGCCATAGTTGGCATTGACCACAGCATCTAAAGCATCAATACCATTGCATTGTCCTCCTCTTTCCGCTCGCTACTCATGATGGGTATGTACTTTCAGCAGATAGTAAAATAAAGCATCTACTCTAAAGTTAAAGTAGAACTTTTTTTAGCATGCTGCTTCATTGTCAAATGCATTCAGTTTACTTTATTCTCTTTTTCATGTGGCAGCTTCTGATCAGCTGCTTTTAGAAAGGAGAAGCCTCTAACAGACAATATTAAAGTAGGCACTGCCATCTGCTTACAGCAGCTTAAAGAGAATCTGTCATGCAAATGAACCAACCCAAAATAAAGACTTCATTAAAAACTATGATTAAAAAGCATTGCCCTTATTCCTGAATGGTCCATTTCCATGGCTGCAAAAGTCTGTAAACTTATATGCAACTCACCTAATGTGACTCATTAACATTAAGTGAGTCATGTATATTAAAATTTACTTGTATTGCCCTGCCTCCTTGTTCCGGATTGAAAGGCTATGATATACTGCTGTATGGAAAGCTCTGTTACATCATTGGACACTTAAAGTCATGTGACGAGGATGACATCATCAAAGGTCCTGTTACATCTGCAATGTTTACTCCATGTATGTTTCTGATTATATGAAATCACAGCATGCTTCCATGGTGGATGGTTAAAGGAATAAATTCATGCAGGATGGGGAGGAGTAGTCCATGGAGGGTGCTGTAATTTAATGACATCAGATATATGCATGGTGTACAGTTTGCTAATGTTAGGAGGCTAAAGGACCTGCCACATGACATGCTTAGAAGAGGAATGGGGCATGGGGAGGAATAGATAGGACTGGCCAACCAAACCCCCTCTGATGCCAGGTAATATAATAGCGATGCATAGTGCATGGCGCCATAACATAGGAAAATCTTGTCCTATCTTTTCCAAGTGTACAGAGTGGTAAGGTACCGCACGTGTGCAGCACTGTAACGCTCCATGCGCCCATTGCCGGCCTATGAGGGACATATATATGGCGGCAAGCTTGCAGCCGTATATATGTCCCCCAACGGTCGAGTGAATGTAGCCTTAGGGAAGCAATTTTTAGCTAAAAGAAGGGTAGACAGGTAGTTAATAGGGCTTTATAGGAACCTGTCACTAGCTGCATTTGTGAAAATGTGATGACTGGTTCCCTTTAATTCTTGATCATAAATAGACACTTACACAACTATATCTTAAACCTTGAAAATACTGCTCATAGCACACTGCAGCCAGGTAGACAGTAGAAAGGGTTAACCCAATAACAGTAACTCTCCTCTCCTGTAACAAACTGGACCCTTCTTCAGTCTTGTTGACAGATCTTCCATGGTAATGTAGAAGTAACATTTTTGTAGAGGTCACTGTTTGGTTCATAATGTTTTCCTTATGATTTTTTTGAAAATTAGTATTTAGTTATTGTCAAAATTCAGTTTTTTTATTCATTTAGTTATTGTATGATTTTACTGTAATTTATCTTCTACAAGGGAATTTTCATCCTTTATCCCTCATTATTTTGTCTTCTATCAGTGGAGGTTTGATGTGTAAATGTGTGTGGGATTAAGCATCGGCTCGCTCATTTAATCTATGAGTGATGTGCTCTTATATTTGCTGATGTTTCTTTCCCTGCTGTCCTATAACACATCAGCATCATAGTGTCTGGCCCAGCAAAGCTCGGGCTAAACAGAAGAGCTGACGGCTTTTCATTAGTAAACATTTTATATTATTAGAATACTTATGGTAGGTTGGGAAGAATCCTGAACAAGAAGTTATTTTTTGTTTGTGGATCCATATCATCATCTCTCCTATACCCTTTAAAATATACAGTAGGTACGGACAGTATTCAGATCCCTTTAAACCCATAATGCAATGGGACCTACATGTACGTCAGAAAATTCAGTCATTTACTCCTCAGCGAGCCCCGGTGATCACTGTGGGAGCCTGATGGAGTTTGAAAGCCGGGCTCCCGCAGTAACAGCTGGGATTGCGATACTCGCGTCTGTTTAACCCTATAGATGCCGCAGTCATGGCGCAGTACCAGGTACTCATCCGGCAGGTCGGCTACTTCCATGTAGGGCACAGAGGTGCCGAACGCTTCCATGGCAGCCCTGATGTCCTATGCATTTATTCTGAAAATATTAAATAATTGCGCCCTCACATTCTTTTTGGGAATAGATTATTAATACTCTACCCTTGATGAGGTTATTTGAAATCCTTGTTCTTCTTATCATTCAGAGTTAAGCTTTTTATTTTATAATATTTTGATTTAAGATTATGGAATGGATATAAATTATATCATGTACAGTATGATGATTTTAATAGAAGTTGCTCCTTGCCAAACAATCTTGAGTGAAAATGTCCAAAGCATCAATCTCCCTGTTGTTGTTCCATTGACATAATTGTGTTATAAAATATTTAGATTTTCCCACTTCTCCTGTTTACAGTCCACCTCTTGTTTGCTTTTAAGTCCATGATGCATCACAAGATCATTTAGGGACACAACCACGTGCACTTAGATTAGCTTCTCCGTCTACATAAGTTGTATCTAAATTCAGGGAGGTTGATCTGTGAGCTCCCTATTTATAACTGTGACTGGAACATAATATTAATTATCAAAGTTTAAACCCCCACCCACTTTTCCAGTGTATCATACAGGAATATCTTATGCCTGTTATGAGTGATACATATGTGTGATTCAAGAACATCTCACTAGAAGCATATAAACACTGCAGGTAGCCAACCATCTTGCTGTGATAGCAGCTAGGAAAGGAACAGGTGAGAGACTAACACATGGAATACCAAGGGAAAGTTAAAGGGGTTCTCCGGAGGTTTAAAAATATTGCTACTTTTTCCAAAAAGAGCTCCACACCTAACCATGGTTTGTCCAGGTATTACAGCTCTACTGTATGTAAATGAATGGCGCTTAGTTGCAATACCACACATTACCAATGGTCAGGTGTGGCGCTGTTTTTGGAAGACATCAGCCATGTTTTTCAACCTTGGGAGAACCTCTTTAAGTTTTGGGTGGAGTACCCCTTTAATTATTGAGCTGAAAATAAAATATCATACTCTGAAGTTAATGTTCTAAGTTACCATTTACATATCAATCACAGTTTACCGAAAAAAAAATTGTGATACAAAGTAAAGGACACAACAATCTGTCTTTTAGAAAACAGATGGAACTCCTTTTTAGATCTCCATGCATTTGCTGAAAGTGACTCTTTCAATACTCTGCTGAAAATAAATGGTAGCAATAAAAACTTTATTAAGATACAAGGTATCTATAAGTCTCTTCCCCGAAATTGCTCTGCTTTGCAAAACTGAAAAATTGGGGACGTAATTCTCATTTAAAAAACTGATGACATAGATATGCAAATTGTTTCTTCTGTTTTCCCAGTAGACCAACTATGAATCCAGAACTGCTGGTTTAGCACAGATATGGTCATATATATAGTGAAAGCACTGAGCTGTTTTCCGTAAATGAAACAATATATGCACAGATATGAACACATAACACAAGGCAAAATGGAGAGATGGGGAATGATGCAAAATAGTTAAGACCCCTTTCTTGTTTCCTTCAGTGTCAGCATGATTACATCCCTGTATGTGGTTCCAATGGAGTCACTTACCGAAATGAATGCTACTTAAGAGGAGCTGCCTGCAAACAGCAAAGCGAAATACTTGTGGTGTCGGAAGGTTCATGTGTAACAGGTATGTTGTATGTCTGACACATCAGACGCATGATTCTGCTTCAATGTTCAATGTTTTGTATTATTATTATTATATTATTATTATTATTTGCATTTATTTATATTATTTATTATATTTATTTATGCTTTGTTTTTATTCAATATTTATTGAATATTTTGAAGTTTATTTAAGTTTGAGTGTGCATAGTAAAGAAGGGGGGCAGGGTGTAAGTATTAGAGCTCATATACATGGAAGAGGAGCAATAGGGCCAGCCCCCATTATAGATTTTTTTAATTTGCATCAGCTATTTGAATCCAAAGCCAGTAGGTAATAAACACACAAATTCAGTATAAAACTTTCCTATGTACCTTGTGTACAGGGTGAAGCTTAAATATATTATAAAACTCCTTCAATTCATGGAGCTTATTGAATAGTAATTGGATGCACCGCACAATGGTACCAAAAAGTGTCTTGCATGATGTTTGAATATTTTTACATTTCAAAACTAATATTGCTAGTTAGTGAAAAATACATATTTTCTGTTACATTGAAACCTTTCAAAAGTCTACTCCTTGAGAAGACCACCTTCCCAAAATAAAATAAGTTTTTGTGTACAATTGGTCAGTTTGCCCAAAGAGGTTTCATCGTATATATCACTGTATATAAACCACTTAAGATATAAAACAATATATATATAATTATAAATCTAATTAAAGGGGTATTCAAGGATTAAGCATAATTTATATTTAAATAGGTTATTAAAATATAAACTAATATGTAATTAGTAAAATGTTGCTCTCCTTAGCAGTAAAATGCTGTTGACACTATAATGAAGAATTAATCAGAATTTAATCCAGTGATGGCGAACCTATGACACGTGTAGCCCTTTTCAGTGACACGCGCCGCCGAAGAGTTACATTTCATCCTCGGCTCCTACACGGCCAGGTGCAGTAGCCTAGAATAAAAAAATTGCTGTAGTGTGACTCTGTGCCGGAGGTCTGTAGGCCAAAACAGTGAGTGTATCATAGACACATGGAACCTAAAGAATATATATACAACATATTATACAAATATTATTATACAAATGATATTATACAATATTGCATGTGACAGCGTGAAGATGCACAAAAAAGGGCAAAAGTGCAAAGTGACTTAAAACTTTTCACAAAAAACCTTTTGATAAAAGATATTAAGATAAAACTTTTTGGTGTTGGTAACGATAAGTCTAACTGGGTCTATCTATAGACCCCTCATGTGATACCATTATGATAAATTTTATTTATACCCATAATTAGTCGATCAACTAGTAGAAAATAAAGAAACATTATACATAAAGTGCTCCGTGCAGAATCTCTAGGGATAAAAACGATGACTTGAAGAAAGTAGTCGAGATGCGCAAGAGTCCACTTTTATGTTCCTTTAAAGATAATGACGATATAATAACGTTCTTTATTGTGCAAACTGCTTGCACAATGTATCTAAGAAGTTTCTGAGACACACTGCACACTTCACAGACATACTGCACCTAGTGCAGTTTGCACTGTTTTTGAAAAATGTGCCCCATTGAGTTTTGTTGTATTCATCTATTTATAGCATTATGGGTTTTTCTATCAGAGATTCATATTTGCGGAGGAGGAAGTGAAACAGCACTTACTTTTGATGCTAACAATTTTCAACTTATGTCTTAAAAAAATAGGAAAATGGCACATATTTTGACTAAAAAGAGAGTACAGTGAAACTTGTGAATGTAACTATTTATTATTTTGGTTTACTATAGACTTTGAACCATATAAATCAGGTTGGTGGAGGCCCCACTGAATGTAGCATAACTACACATCCTCCTACTCAATATCCACTATCCCCCTAGTAATACATCTACATACAGCCACCTAGTCCCGTTGTAATACATCTACATACAGCAGCCGACCGTCCAAAATACATCTGCATACAGCTGTCTCACCCTCAGTAATACATCTATATATAGCCGCCTCCTCCCCAGTAATGCATCTATATACATCAGACAACCCCCTAGTAATACATCTATATACCGTCGCCAACCCCCCAGTAATACATCTATATACAGCCGCCACACCCTCAGTAAAACATCTATATACAGCCACCTCACCCCCCCCCCTCCACGCGACTACCCTATTTTCCGTCCATGTTAGTCATTGTTGATAAGCCTTTGTCTTTCATACAAGCAACTGAGGTTCTAGATTGTACCATATGGGCACTCAAAAGGGGGAGAAGAAATGTATAACAATTATTGATGTTGGACCTAAAACAATAATATTGTTATTAGAAGAATATTGATGAAAATATAATCACACTGTGGTCCCCAGGAAGAAGAGTAGGTACTGAGTCTAATTACTCATGTGATCCCCATGCTGAGATATTATGGGCAGAGGCTGTTTTTAGCTCCCCAGCCATATATCATTTCTTTTTTTAATCCCCGGGCATCCCAGTCTCACAAATGAATATGGAATAGCTGTTTCTCTGCAGGGAGATGCACTGCCAGTGTAGGTACATTTTTACATTGAAGATGGAATAAAGAAGAATATGGCAAAAGGACAGACAACAAAATAGCTATACAGCTGTATATATCTTTTGAAATGTATGGTACATGGGTTTTTTTGGGTGCTGCTTCTTCTCTAAGAAGAAAGCATTGATAAAACACCATAAATGGCATATTACTCAAAAGGCAGCAACATTGTTCTTTGATTATAGAATAATTAAAGTAATAGGAAAGCTGGAGCAGTACAGCCCAACTGTATTGTTCATGAGCCTGTCTAGTGCATACACCATGCAGCCAATGTCTACTGCCGTGACCACACTGTATAAAATAGAGACCAACAAGAGGACGGCACCTTGCTAAACAATGAAGAAAACAATCCAGCAAAGAAAATTCCATGTAGAAATTTTTACAAATTTAAAAGCATCTTCCTTTATTTCAAAAAAGATAAAATCATCAGGGATCCATGAAAAAAGTCTGACGCGTTTCTAATCATAAAGATTCTTAGTCGTAGCACACAAGTCAGTTTGAACACATGTTTTCAATAGAACCCAAGAACCGGAAACACAGGTATTCCTGTTGGAAACACACCTCTATAGATAGCAAGATAGTATTGCAAAATTTAGAGGAAGAACAGTAACATATATACATACGCCAGTGCTCTTGCTTTTCCGCAGGGCGATACAGCCTCTTGATGTATCCGGTGGGGTCTGGCTCAGAAATATGCGCAGTCAACGAATTTTCACATCTGAAAAGTCGCCGGCTGCAGCAATTGCGCAGGCATGGGGACAGTAACGCCCTGCGCCGGCCTACTCTTGGCTAGCCGCACCCCCTTCACACCTCTTGAAGCCGCTGGCTTGAAGGCGGCGGATTGGGCAAAATAATCGCAAGTGCTAACAATAAGCTAGCATTTGCGATTATTTCAGGGCTTCTACGCCACTGATGTGGTGCAGAAGCCCTTATAAGTATGCCCCATAGGATATATGGAAGTGACCAAGCAAGATTAATATATCTACAATATATGTTGTTATGAGAATTCATGACTAGCGGGAAAAATGCGAGGAGATTGGCTTTGCAAGGTTAGAAAAAGGGAAGCATATTGGATACTCCCCCTCAATACACGTCATCCACTAGGCATGAATCAACTGCCTTGACTGCATTGCCAGGTGCTCCATAATTTTATATGAAACATGGAATAGGGGGTGTCTATTCTGTTTGTAGCAGCAGGATTTTCAAAGATTGCTTTATATTCCAGAATTGTAGCTGGACCTGCAGCAATGTGATGCACTCCTGTGTGAGATCTTACAACCCCTCCCCTCTGCTGTAAGGCATACGATTAGAAGGCTTTTGATAATGTATTGCAGTAGCAGGAGGAAGGGGTTATGGGCAGCTTGAATGCACAGATCCTTGAACATAGCCATTTGAAAGACCTCCCCCGATACTCCAAGTCCAGCAACATCCCTGGAATACCAATAACTTTTTCCTACTAACAACACACACAAAGGTATGATAACACAGAATGCCAGGGCTACTACTTTGTAATGGCAAAGCTGTTGTTGAACATTGTTTGAATATTGGTATTAGAAATTTAGGAGTTATAGTACACACATTCAGGTGATTGTGTAATACAGTTTTTGGTGTAGATTATATTTTATGATAACCTACAAAGAACATATAGTCCTGCTTCCTCCCAATCCATTCATGGTTCTTGCTTCATAAATTGCATTTACAATATGGCTTGAAACTGCACTAAGGCATATAGTATAATGAGCGCATCATTATTTCATCATTTCATTAAAATTTGCATT
Source organism: Engystomops pustulosus (assembly GCF_040894005.1). Classification (NCBI taxonomy): domain Eukaryota; kingdom Metazoa; phylum Chordata; class Amphibia; order Anura; family Leptodactylidae; genus Engystomops; species Engystomops pustulosus. The sequence continues at coordinate 47,733,722 of NC_092418.1, read as the reverse complement.
CAGTTAGATTATTTTAAATTAAGCAAGACTGATGTTTTGTTTTGTCCAATAAAAAAATAATTTGATTGTAATTGTGGATGCAAAACACATTAAAAATTCAGATATACAGATTCACAGACTTTAATTGGTGTATTTAAGAGCATAAGCATAAGGTATTGCAGACTGCATATAGAAAATACTGCTGTAAAAACAAACCCATGAGAGCAGCACTGTCCATTCCTATTAGCACTGCGTCACATTGTGCATACATCAAATGGGATAGTATACAGTTATGCAAAGTAGCTTTATTTTTATTTCCATAGACTTAGTTAAATCATGTAACCTACTATGTAATACTGTCTAAAATATAGAACGCTAATACATCTAAGGATAAGACTACAAATCAGTAGGCAGTCAACGCATCAGCTATCCAAATGGTAAGAGCATGACGAAAATATGCTAAAAGGGAACCTGTCACTAGGGACCTCATTTTCACTTAATACAGATTGTAAAAGCCCATGACACCTGCAGTGCAAACAAGCCTCTCTGCCTTTTCTAAGCATTTTCATTACAATATAATTATCTGTTATAACTTACTCTTTCATCCTGACAAAATCCTGGGGTAGTCACAGGGGCTGGACTTTGGTTTGTATGCATTCAAAAAACAACATGTGACTTGGCTGAGCTGCCTCCATCTTTGTGCTCCTGTACAGCTTGTCCCTCCCCCACTGATGTCATCTCACCTGACTGTGACCTCTGAGAAGGAGCAAAAGGAGAAGCTGTACAGGAGCACAAATGTGGGGGCTAAGATCTGAGGAGTGAGTAACAGACAAGTCACATGTTGTTTTTTGAAATGCATCCAAACCAAAACCCAGCCTCTGTGACTACCCCAAGATTTTGTCAGAGTTCAAGGTAAGTTATAAAACACAATTATATTGTAATGCAAATGCTTAGAAAAGGCAGAAAGGTTGTAATGGGCAGCTGTAATAGGCTTCTGCAGCCTGTCTTTAGTGAAAATGAGGTCCCTGGTGACAGGTTCCCTTTAATGCTCAATATATGGGGAACATCCCCCCCATCCTCCTAAGCTTCACCATAGAGAAGGGTGCAATCTGTGGACAAGTTTTGGGACACCTACAAATTATACTTTTTGTGTAAATAAAATGTAGCCAATTTAGTTAAAATTAGACCTGAGATAATCTTAATAGCCAAATGCATTAGGGCTTATAAAGAGAAAATGAATGTTGATTACAAATACCAAAGTCTAAAATAACATTCTTTGACACTCGTATGTCAAAACTTCTGGTCAATGATGTCACCCATCTTACAGTTGAATTACATGTTCTTGAAATATATATATATAACATAGAGGTGTTGCGAGCAAATAAATTATATAGTTTGTATAATGAAAGTTATAAAACGTTCCAAAATACTTTCTGTATCATTTCATCATTTCTATATCTCTGCTTTCTGTCATTCAACAGGAAGCATCATTGTTTACTTCCAGTGAATAGAAATCTGTCTTGATCATGTGATGTCACACAGATGCATGTTGGGTTATCAAAACCGTGAGCCTTGCCCCTGTGTGACATCATAGGGCCACGGCTCACATGGATTTTTATCCGCTGGTAGTAAACCATGACGCTTCCCATAGAATAACAGCAGGTAGAGATCCAGAAAACTGTTTGAGGATGATACAGAACATAAATTGAAAAGTTGTATAACTTTTGCAAACAATAACATTGATTTGCTGAGACTGGACAAGCACTTTAATCCCTTAACGCTCTGCGTCGTAGCTCTACGGCACAGAGGTATAAGGAGTGTATGAAGAGGGCTCACGGGCTGAGTCCTCTTCATACAAGGGTGGGGGTTTTTGCATATTGCAGAAAACCCCCACCGCTAATAACCGCGGTCGGTGCTTGCTATGTGGCCATTAACCTTTTCATTGTCGCCGGCGGCGTTTAAAAGGCGGCGGCGATCGGTTGCCATGGTAGCCTCGGGTCTTCGTTTGACACGAGGCTACATGGCTTCTGGAGATTCATTACAATGAGCCTGTGGCTCATTGTAATGAATGTGCTGCAAAAATGCCATATATTGCAATACAGAAGTATTGCAGTATATGGTAGGAGCGATCTGACCATCTAGGATTAATGGTCTAAGAAATAGTGGAAAAAAAAAAGAAAAAAAAAGTTTAAAAAAAAAAAATTAATAAAATATTAAAAATTCAAATCACCCCCCTTTCCCTATTAGGTATCGCCGCGTCCTAAAATGCCCGATCCATCAAAATTTCAAAACGGTTACGGCCGGCGGTGACCTCCGAGGCGGGAAATGGCGCCCAAATGTCCGAAATGCGACTTTTACACCTTTTTACATCACATAAAAAATGAAATAAAAAATGATCAAAATGTCATACAGACCTCAGAATGGTAACAATGGAAACGTCGGCTCATTTCGCAAAAAATGACACCAGACACATCTCCGTGCACCAAAGTATGAAAAAGTTATTCGCTTCAGAAGATGGCAAATTTTTTTTTCCTTTTTTGTACACATTCGTTTAATTTTTGAAAATGTATTAAAACACAATAAAACCTATGTAAATTTGGTATCACTGCGATTGCACCGAACCAAAGAATAAAGCTGAGGTGTTATTTTGAGTGCACAGTCAAAGTCGAAAAAACTGAGCCCACAAGAATTTTAAAAATTTTTCCACATTTGGAATTTTTTTTCAGCTTCGCAGTACACGGCATGTTAAAATAAATAACATTACGGGAAAGTAAAATTTGTTACGCACAAAATAAGCTCTCACACAGGTCTGTACACGTAAAAATGAAAAACCCTGCGTCCTTAAGGGGTTAATAGTTTTTTTTCAATCCTTAAAATTGGGAGATATATAGGTTGTAGATTGAATTAATTTTGTTATTTCATGCCCAACTTCTAGAAGGCATAATAACATTTTAAGTTTGCATCTGTTTTCCATCTGACATAAGCTACATTCACACGAACGTATGGGGGGGGGGGGGCGTATATACATCCCCCATACACTTCCATAGGCTCAAGGCCCTGTACGGGAGCGATACGTTGCAGCACACGTGTGTCACCGTACCGCTCTGTAGCCCGTAGAAAGATAGGACATGTCCTAGCTTTCTACGGAATACGTCGCCGTTCGCTGTATAGTCCTATGGAGAGGGTCACTCATCCCTGCTCCTCTCCGCAGCGCCGATGTATGCCCACCGTACTACGGTACGGCGGGCATACATAGTTTGAATGTAGCCATAGACATTATTTTTTAAGAAGAACTTATTTGTTTTTGTTTTGCCATATTCTGAGATTAGTGATGGGCAAACGACAGTAGTGATGGCCTTCCTCAAATGTTGGCATGTTAGTGTAGGCGCACGCTTGGCCTCATTAATTTAAATATCAACAAATTCAGCCAGACTCAAATTTTAAAGATCTATTGTTGCTGATCTCCGCTGTTAACTGTTTAAATGCTACTGGCAAAGTTGCATTTAAATCATGGCAATCATGAAGTTAGTGAAGTGGCAATAACTTGTGCTCCGCCATTTTCCTAATAAGGAGGGCAGCGTGGTGGCTCAGTGGTTAGCACTACACCTGAGCTCAAGTTCCATCCAGGTCAACATCTACAAAGAGTTTGTATGTTCTCTCCATGTTTGTGTGGGTCTCCTCCAGGTCCTCTTGTTTCCTCCCACCCTCCAAAACATACTGGTAGGTTGATTAGATTGTGAGCCTCATGGGGACAGGGACTGATTTGGCAAGTTCTGTGCAGCACAGTGAAATCTGTGTGCGCTATATAAATAGATATTATTATAATTGTTATTAAAAATATTCCTGTATGCAGAATGCAAAGAACTTTAATCAGTGTTGCTGCCTATATATTTTGAAAACTTTTTACATCCATAGACAATTTAAAACAAGTAAAACTTTACAATTTACAACTAAAACTCGTATAACTGGTAATTACTGACAAGGAAAGTAAAAAGTGAGAAAGAATGTGAAAATGTGATGATGACTTTACAGCAAGAATTTGTTATAAACAAAATAATGATTCTTTCCTGTTGCGGCTTTTGTGATGATCAAACATGGTAACATAATGCATATGGATGAATAAAGACATCTGGGAAGATTTATCAGAAGTCTCATTCTTAGCTTTCATTTCATAAACAGCTGTGGGAAATTGAAAGCTGATCTCTGGTTGGTTGCTACGGACAACTAAACCAGACACTTCTGATAAATCTTCACCATCAAGCCCAACCTGCCAACCTAGTGGGGCACATTTACTTACCCGTCCCATCGCGATCCCCGCCGTGCGTTGTTCGACGAGGACTCGGAGCTGCCACGATTCACTAAGATCGTGCGTTCAATTTCTTGGATGTGTTGCTTCCCCCGCTGAGGTCCGCCGGAGTTCACCTTCTTCTTCCCGGTGTTTGTGAGTGCTGATCTTGCGACACAATTTGCTTTTTAAATTCCGCAGTTTGTCCTAATCAGTCGGGTTGTCCGACGTCCACACCCCCCGATTTATGTAACATGCAAGCCAGCGCCGATGCGACACAATCTGATCGCGTGCGCAAAAAACCAGGGGCAATTCAGGACAGAACGGAAAAGGATCGCGAAACCCAACGAAAATGCGTCGTTCATACCCTTTGTAAATGTGCCCAATTGTGTTGATTGAAAAGAAAAAATCCCATAAGGCTAAACTAGTTACCCCATATTGGGGGAATCCATTTAATTTCTGACTCCAAAAAATATATCCCTCTTGACAAATAAATAGTCATTATTTACAACTAATCAATCATCACACAACCTTGTGGTAGAGAATTCTGCAGTGTTTCTGGTCCCCTGACCATTCACAGCTATGGCTAGTAGCTAGGTGCATCAATTTGCCGGATTGGCTGCTCGGCCACCAATCCAGCAATAAGTTCGGGTTGTAAGAAACACTCCCAAACTTCGGGTCCGCTCATCTTTACTCACAATGCAATGTAATTTTTTGACAGATCACCTTAGTGGTTCTGTCAAGGGAGAATCATTGAGAATGATATACAGGTAAAAATAATCAACTTTGCTCTGAGTTCGGACTATTTAACGTGCTGCAGGTCGATTTGGTCATTTTGGTTTAGCAGTTTTGTTAAAGTCGACCACAGACCAAAGATAGATGCATTAAAATTTCATTATTTATTGGCCTTTTGGTTTTGTTTTTTTAATGTGCTTTCAAATTGGAAAATGAAATAGTATGAACAGTTCATCAGAATATTATTCCAATTTCTTACAGCAGTTTAGTGTGTAGCCTGAATAACCTTACATTTTCTATGGGTTATGTATCTGTGTAGCAATTGTTTTTGTTTTTTTTTTTATTAATCTTAATCTTTTATTAATCTTAGGCTTTGGATGATAAAATTAAGTATTTTACTTAAAGGGGCTGTCCAAGTTACATTATTTAATAAGTTAAAATGAGAAATTGTTCTCACAACTCTTTCCGCTAACGATCTGTACAGCAACTCTCTCTCAGCTGGTCTCAGCACATTCTGGCCAATCAGGGCTGAGCAGTGACATACCTCTCACAGACAAAGCAGTCTAGTGTCTGTAAACCTTACAAAAAATAAAAATATAACAGCCAACACTTCAAAAAATACATAATTGAGTAAAAACAGGAGTGCATTTATAAGCTAATGTTAAAAAATGTACTTTATAGTTAATATTTAACCTCGAAGGTTGGTATTGTGTATTTTGCTGTAAAACCATAATTCTTTGTAAAGAAAAAACACTTTTCCACACTCTCAACTGAATAGCAATGAATTTCTCATAGGGTTGGATATTGTGAAGCACAGAACTGATTGTTCCTACTTTGCATGGTTTATTTGTCAGGGAGGGACCAGTGTTTACTGCAAGGGACCTTGTACAAGGGCTCCATGATAATAATAAATAATTGGTTTACTACTATGTTGATTTACTCTTTGCTTTCGAGGCTACCAGAATAATCACAGTGTCGGCTTGGTATGTTTTTATAAACCGCAATAAAGCCTGAAAGAATGTATGGTCTCACCTGAATTCTTGGAAAGGAAATGTTCATTTCTTGTTTGAAAAACATACTTTGCGGTGGTGCTTGCCCTTATTTATAATGCTACTACGTGACCTCTAAACTAACAAAGCAACTTGTCCTTAAATCCTAAAGTTCTACATTCTTCGCATCTAACGCTGTATGAAGCCTTTTTGATCAGGTTTTCAGTGCATTAATATCTCTTTTTGTCATTATAAAAGTGGTAACACATTAATGCCTAGACCGATATATTTTTTTGCCTCCCTGTATTTTAGCAGCCATATATTTATTTTATATTATGCATTTATTATACACATTCAATAGAATAATTGAGTTTATTATATTAAATTGAGTATATTATATCAGCTTTTTTGTGTATAAGCCATGAAAAAGTTAAAAATCATGGTGCATTACTATAGCCTACATGTTACAGCACAATTCTAGAGCAGGTCAGAGTTTCCTAGTATATCTGGCACAACATCCATAATGGGGGACAATAAGACAGTCCTTGATACATTTTCTTAAAATTTCTATTTCTTTCGCTTGAAAGAAAATCTACCATTTGATTTCATGCATTATGTACCAAACATACCTTGAGAATGCTGTAGCTACACTGATGCAGAAACATATCCTGTTTAATCCCTTTGCTGAGTGGTTTTGTTTAAAAAACAATTATAAAATTCAGGACCTTGGGGAAGCTGGATCCACATTATACACATTACACACAAGCTTTCTGAACAGCCAAGACAGGACTAATCAACTTGAGCTGGATCACTCATACACAGCAGCTGGACGATGGTGCAGCAATTGATTATTCTGCCTGGCAGAGAGAGCAGTGATTGCATTATCCTCTGATAACTAGTGTGAAAGGAAAAGCGCTGAGCCCAGGCACAGAAGCCACAGAGCTTCATTATCATTATTTTATAATTGTTTATCCAGAAAAACCACTCAGCACAGGGATTAAACAAGAAATGATCCTGCATCAGGGTAACTACACCATTCTCAAGGTATGTTTGCTTCATAATGCATCAAATCAAATGGTAGGTTTCCTTTAAATACAGTGAATCAGGACATAAAATAAACATAGGACAATAAAAAGCATAGGGAGACATTTATCATTAGCCTGGCTTTGTCCATCTGTTTTTTTGGGACTTTTCTTGGCTTTTCTGTTGGTTTGATGTATCTTAGTGGTTTTTCCTCATTTATACATGTGGCATTTGGTCTTTACTGAATTTGCAGCTTTTTAAAACAAAAGTCGCAAAAAGTCACCTAAAGACTTTCTCCGGGGAATTTCTACACTTGCCCAGGGGCAGCCTTAGATTTGTGCCACAACTTGCAACTTTTTAAAAAAAAGTTAAAAACTTTCACATCTGGATCAAGTGATAACTCAGGTAACACTTCAGAAAACTAGACAATGGCGAACTTTGAAGGAGACTGCTTTAGGCACAAAAAAAGGTCACAAATGAACACAAGCACAATGAAAAGTCTCAAAAGTTAAAGAAATAGGCAAGCCAAAAGTTGGTACATGTGCCCAATAGATCCAAAACATTTGAACTGAATCTTTTCTCTTTCTACATTTCTAGGCCATTTAAAAAAAATTATGTGTTACTATTTCATATCAAGTGCAATAAACTTACAGAAATTATCTTAAATTGTCACAGGATTGAAAATCATATGTAGTTACATTTTTATAAGCAACCTATAGTTAGGTTCTGCCATATTATTGTTTAGTACCTTTAGGGGTTTTTATATAGGGCTTGGGGGCTTTAAAAATAAAAAAGAACTTATACTCACATCTACCCCCGGAATTCCTGATCTTGTCTTAACCCCTTAAGGACGCAGGGTATTTTCGCTAATTTCTCGCTCTCCATCTTCAAAAATCCATAACTTTTTCATTTTTCCGTGTACAGACCTGTGTGAGGGCTTATTTTGTGCGCAACAAATTTTACTTTCCCATGATGTTATTTATTATTCTATGCCATGTAGTGGGAAGCCGCAAAAAAATTCCAAATGTGGAAAAATTGAAAAAAACAGCATGTGCATCATGTTCTTGTGGGCTCAGTTTTTAGGACTTTCACTCTGCGCTCCAAATAACACCTCTACTTTATTCTTTGGTTCGGTACGATTGCGGTGATGCCAAATTTATACAGGTTTTATTGCGTTTTAATACATTTTCAAAAATGAAACGAATGTGTACAAAAAAGAAAAAAAATTTTTTGCCATCTTCTGACGCAAATAACTTTTTCATACTTTGGCGCATGGAGCTATGTGAGGTGTCATTTTTTGCGAAATGAGCCGACGTTCTCAATGCTACTGTTTTGAGGACTGTGCGACATTTTGATAATTTTTTATTACATTTCTTATGTCATCTAAAAAGGTGTAAAAGTAGCGTTTTGGACATTTGGGCGCCATTTGCCGTTCCGGAGGTCACCGACGTCAATAACCATTTTTATATTTTGATAGATTGGGCATTTTGGGACGCGGCGATACCTAATGTGTCTGTGATTTTTACTATTTATGATATTTTATATCAGTTCTAGGGAAAGGGGGGTGATTTGAACTTTTAATATTTTATTATTTTTTTACATTTTTTAAACTTTTTTTTTTTTCTTTTTTTTCCCACTATTTCTTAGACCCTCTAGGGTACATTAACCCTAGATGGTCTGATCGCTCCTGCCATATACTGCGATACTACTGTATCGCAGTATATGGCATTTCTGCTCACTATACATTACAATGAGCCCCAGGCTCATTGTAATGGATATGCAGAAGCCATGTATCCTCGGGTCAAACGAAGACCCGAGGCTACCATGGCAACCGATCGCCGCCCCCCCAATGACTTTCGGGGGAGCGGCGAGCGGAGGTAAGATGGCGGCGCCCATGCGCCGCCAAATTTAAAGTGCCGTCGGCGACTTTGCCTGCGGCAAAGAAAAGGTTGACACCCACGATCGGTGCAAGCACCGACCGCGGGTGATAGCGATGGGTCTTTGCTGCGATATGCAGCAAAGCCCATCTCTGTATGAAGAAGGCTCAGCCCGTGAGCCTTCTTCATACAACCTTCACAGCTCCATGGCGGATATATCCGTCACGGAGCGTAAAGGGGTTAAAAACCATTAGTAATTAAAGGAAATCTACCACTTGACTCAGGCTGAAATGACCTAAGCACACCACCCTCTGTGCTATGTACTACTGATCCCAGCAAATAGTTTTTTTAGGGACAAAAAAAATGATAGTTTAGTCACAAAAAACTTTATAATATATTCAAATGAGGCCCTGGCACTCCACTTGCGTCACAAGGCAGAACCGTGCTGGTACAGTATGAAGGTGTTCATTATAAAGGTAGCTTTAGGTGATAGATAATAATAATTTTTCAACATTAAAGATTAGAGATGAGAGAGCGCTAAAATGCTTGAGTGCTCGTTATTCGAGACAAACTTTTCCCAATGCTCGAGTGCTCGTATCGAATAACGAGCCTCATTGAAGTCAATGGGAGACTCGAGCATTTTTCACTGAAGAACACATTTCAGATGTTTGCAGATGTTTTCACTGAAAGAACACATTGAAAGAACACAGTGAAGAACACATTGCAGATGTTCCGTACATCTGCTAACTTATCCGAAGACACGCGTGCCGAATGGTGTTCTTCACTGTATTCTTCACTTAAATGATCCTGTGTTTACTGTTTTCATTGTATTCTTCACTGTTCTTCACTGTGTTTTCTTAAGTAAATGCTCAATCTCGAGCCGGCGAAATATTCGTCCAAGCAACGAGCCGTTTCGAGTATGCTAATACTCGACCGAGCATCAAGCTCGGGCGAGTATACTCGCTCATCTCTATTAAAGATCTGTTGTACAAATGTTACTGAAATAAATTACTACTGTACTATTGTTTGGTGTGACTAAGTGGGACACTGAAATTTACTATTTACAAATGGAAGGTTGGTTTCCACCTAATGAGGTCAGTTTCTACCTTCTTGTGTTTGAGCTCAACAGTAAATGTGTTGGCCTTAGAATTGTTGATCTTGAATTTGTTTGTACTGTTGGAATACAGTACCTGATTTTTTCATGGTTAAGAGAACTAAAACATTCCAAAACTATCCAGTGCACTGGTGCTGTTAATCTTATGCTACTCATAAAGTCTGTGAGATTGGTAGCTAAGTTTAATGCTGATTCTTTTTTCAGATTAAGTTTACATTTATTGTTTTTACTTACTAAACCTCTTTACCTTTCACAAATTATTTTGTGTTGAATAATATGTTGGGGTGATGAGGGGGAGACTCAGGATGCAGGGAAGTCAAGGGCGTAGTCCAGGGAGCCACTATATGAGGACAAGATGAGGTGGGCCCAACAACATGAAGGGCCACATTATGAGAGGGAGGAAGATGATGGGGAGGATGAGGAGGGGTAGGTAAGGGGGCCACTATGGGAGGGGGATATGAGTAGCCACAATGGTAGGGGGGGCATAAGAGGACACACAGTAATGAGAAAATGAGGGGCCAAAATACGAGGAAGTGATGAGTGGCCACAATATGAGGGGAAGATGAGAGGAGCCCAATGTAAGAGAGATATAGGTGTCCACAATATAAGGTGGAGATAAGAGGGCCCATAATATGAGGTAGAGATGAGAGGTGCCACAATATATGGGGGAGATGAGAGGGGCCACAATATATAGGGGAGATGAGAGGGGCCACAATATATGGGGGAGATGAGAGGGACCACAGTATATGGGGGAGATGAGAGGGGCCGCAATATATGGGGGTGATGAGAGGGGCCGCAATATATGGGGGTGATGAGAGGAGCCGCAATATATGGGGCAGATGAGAGGGGCAGCAATATAAATTGTAGATGAGAGGGGCCACATTATGAAAGGAGAGAAAGGCCACTATATGAAGGTGGAGAAGAGAGGCCACAATATGAAGGGAAGATGAGAGGGGCCACAATATGAGGGGGAGCTGGCGCACAGATGTCCTTTAAGATTGCTGGACCCATTTCAAATGTGTTTGGAGTATCTCATCCCTGAACTTGTATGTATTTAGACTGAACTGCTTGGTCCAGTAAGTAGTAACACCTCTTTTGAATGCGGCAAAACATGTTGCTACTTGCCAGACACAAGAATTTTAGTCTAAACCCATCTGTGTTTGGGAAGGGGATACTTCATATACGCTGGAATTATTTTTTTAAACGCAGTTCAACTGCATCCTGTGAACATGGCCTTAGGATGTGTTCACAACACAATGGTAAAAACACACTAAAGTTCCTGCTTTTGCAGACTGTTATATTTATGCAATTTAAAAATACTTTCATTTAAATTTTGATTGTGGATCAGAGGATTTTTACTCTTGTAGTGTCCCTTTTTCTTAGAGGCTATCCTGTATAGGTAAATTAGGTATTATATCAGCCATGTTTGGATTTCGTAATCCAAGTTGTTTTCCATCTCTTCCTGTAGGTTGGACACTATGTGAAAAATTTGTCTTGAAAAGTCAATCTGGAGTATTCCGTTTTAGGAGTGAATTACTGTATACAATTCACAGTGACCATGTATAGTACAGATTATTTTGCTATCTCAAGGACATTTACAACCTCAGCTTCAAGAAGAGTATCCTGTCTTTATATTATGATGTCCTCATCAGGCATGGCGATAACTAATAAACCAATTTATTTGCCTTTCACAAGTTTAATGAGCCTGATTTTTAACCAATTTAACTACCATCAGATGTTGGCTACAGCAGGTCTGCAGCACTTAAACAGACCAGGAGATTCTTCTTTTCTGAACATTACTGAAGCATAATTTCGTTACAGCTCAGCAATTTTAGGAAAATGTCAAGTATAGTTATAATTTTTTAGCTCATAGTAAATCACATTACTTTATGAGAACATACCGGATTGTTTACAAGGAGAGCATACATTGTTTACTTCATTCTTGCTTATACAGTATTAGAATTGGTGAACCCCAAGATAATTACTTAAAAATACCACAGAGTAAATTGCACCGATTAATACTGTAGTAACAAGTGCGGGTTAAACAAGTTCACAAGTAAAGATAACCCATACAAATATATATTTAAAAAACTTTTATATTTCCGGTATATCAGAATGTTTTTAGCGATCATCTCTCTCTAGCTGTCTAGCTACTATTCTTCGGTCAGCTCCAACCAGAGGAGCAGAGCATGGTAGAAGTTGAGAAGAGTATACCTCGTGAGGCGTACCCTCCTAGGGGTCAGTTGTGCAATATACATGGAGTGGAAGTTGCTGTAGATAAGTTGTGAGCATTCTCTGGTTTGATAAAGTTTTAATTTCCAGAAGAACAAGGCCACTTCTAAAATCTTGTATTTTTCAGTAAGGCCAGTAAGATTAATAATACGTGCTTCATGTTGCACAACAAATATTGAATACTGTCAGTATCTTCAATAGACGACACCCTTGGTGTCCACCATGTTATAGAGGATATTGTAACCAAAATCTGGGGGAGAGGAGTAGGTGAAAAGAGAAGTCAAGAGTGTATAGAATATCACCTCTATACATTAAAATGTGTGCACGCAAACTCTCAAGACTGTTAGGTGATAGATCCTTATTTTCTGTTAATATTTTATAGCATCAAAACATTGTCAGTTTTACCCTATATTGTGCAGTTTTCAATCGTAGTATGAACCAATCAGCGAGGTAGCAGCATTCCGGTGTAGTAGCAGGAGGTGGTAACTGCAGTGGTGGCCCCCATACCGGTGAATGGGAGCTGCACTGAGATTACAACATAGAACAGGGAGCAAATTGTTTTCTGCTCTGTGCCCTGTGTTTATGTGTGTAGGACAACCCCATTTATCTGCTGTCTTGTCCCTATTTATTTTTTTGAAGTATCATACCAGTCACACTACTAACATGGGTAAGAATTGGCAAAATCATTAAAGTAGCACAATAAAAATCCACTTTTAAATGTTAAGTTCACTATTAAATGCAATCAATTGCTTTTTTTGTGTAGTTCAATGGAAGATGGAAGGGCATGAAGTCCATTGCTTTTAACAGTAAATTGTTATCACATGATAAAAAAGGTTTGACAGAAGGAGGAGGTCAAACAGCCCTGCGATGAGATTTAACACTTCAAAATTCAAAATACTTACAGATATGATGACTTACTAATGGAATAGATTAAAGTGAAAAAATATCAATGTTGAATTCTATTTTGTCATGAGAATAATACACGGAGCTGCACAAATGCTATGTAAACTCTGAAGTACTGTAGCCGCCTGGCTAGCTCATTGTTAGGTTTTTCTGTGTTCACGACTGGCTCTGAAAGTCTTGTATAAATAGCATGTCTCATAGTGGGGGAAAAAGGTTAAACTCAATGACAAAAATGAACATGATTCTTTTTATAACGGGCTCTCTGTTTCTCTGACAGTACCTGCATAACACAGCACTAACCTTGATCATGTTGTCTAGGACAAAAAGGCAAAATAAAACACAACTAAGTAGACAGACTTGTCAATGTTTTAAAGTGAAAATATGGAAATGTTGCTTTGGCCTGTAATGTAAATGTAACCAAATCCTATTGTTGAAGGTTTATCTAAGATGTGTGTTCTTTTTTCCTTCAGAGGGAGGTTCCGGCTCTGGTGATGGAGGTAAGATGATGTCTTTTATTTCTTGTTGTTATCACATTGTGGCTTGTAACTGCAGGTTGCCGGCTCACGCGTGTGGCCATATTGTAAGCTGTAAAAAGGCCTTTGTAGAGTCTTAACTGTATGTGGTGTCATCTGTAGTTCCGGATGACTAAAGTTTTTTTTGTTGAACTCCATATCCAAAATAAAAGCTGAGGTTATCTGGATAAGATTGTGTGTGTGTGTGTGTTAAGCTATTCTTGAAATCATTCTTCTAGTGTAAAATATCTCTCTACGTTTAGAGCATAATGGAAACTGTATACATCTACCTATGTTGGGTGCATGATATATAAAACTTTCTTTCAGTTCATCCTGACCTGACAAATGTTATTTTTCAGCTATGATACAATGCCGGAAAGCTTTATGTTCAAAATGTCAGGAATATGCAAAATGTTGGTTAAAGGAGTTGACCCGTATCATGTTTTTTTATATATAGGTCCCAGTGGGTTTAAAAATACCAAACAGTCTTAAACATTTACTTTCAGCAATCCAGTTCCGCACGTGACCTTCCCTCACTGACCGTCACTGCTTGTAGTTTCATTGTGCCATCAGTGTTCACCCAATGCAGGTGCAGCTGTCAAGAGTCACTGCTGAAGTCCTGTTTAACACCAGAGACCGGTGGTAACAGGAGGTGTTGGATCGATGTTAAAGGCTGAGGTACAAAAAAGGATGTTTGATATCTTTACAACCCCTGGGCCCATGTTAAAAAACCCTGTTCCCCAACTGAAGACTTGTTTTCACAAGTTAAAAGTTCTACCCTGTTATGGTGTCCCGGAATCTGAATTCCTTAACTATAATGATGGAGATCTACATATTGTAACTAACAAAAAAAATCAAAAAATGTTTAATACATTTCCATAAATGTTTGGACATACTTTTTAACATTTGGGATGACAGTTAATTCTACCACCATTTTAATGGAGAATTCACTTTAAAGAAGTTGATACTTCCAAATATCCACCTCTCCATAGATATAGAATTTAGAGGAACTTGTATGAATAAATATATCCATCCTGCCACTCTTCCTTTTTTTCAATGCTTTACACTTTGATGGCTAAATTATTTAGTAATGGCAATGTAATCAGAACATCAAATTTTCAGTAGTTATAGTACTGTGTAAGATTGATTAAGATGATGTGCTGAGAGTGTGACTCAATCAGCTGATTAAAAAAGTGCAATACTGTGTTTTGTACTTTGTATGTAGTGCTTTAAAGAAAATCTAACATCAGGATTAAGGACTATAAACCAAGCACACTGACATACTGGTGTGTGCCTCCTCTAGCAGGATCCACACACCAGCATGTCAGTGTTTGTGGTAGATATCCTTTAAGTCCTTTGTCTGATCTATTATAGTTGTCATAGGCAGTGAACGCTTACTCATTTGCTAAGTTCTTTTTAAAGCTTTTGGAACTTGCTCCAGTATATATTTGCTTCTTCGCTGTTTGTGTTGTATAGATTCTGGGACTCCAAGTAATAAATATTGTTGACTCTGTGAGCCTGGTCGTAGTTTGTCCTTCACAAAATCTAATGACCCAGTAAAACTTGTTTCCTATCCCAGATTCTGCAGTTGGCGACCAGAAATTTTGTATCCTAGAAGTGGGTCAGCAGCAGTTATAGATGTCAGTATCATTTAAGCAAAGGGAGCTTTAAGTGGTTGGACACTGATAGCCATTCTCACTCTTCATCTGCAGAGCTCAGTATTATTTTTAGTATTTATTCCTGCACAGGAAGAACGGAATTAAGTGATTTGTAGGCTTCTCCTTCTTAATTTGCAATGCAGTAAGAATTGTGTAAATCAACCCTTCTGGGATTTTAATTATGTATGCAATTCTTGTGATTGCTTACAGAAACTTGTGAAGAACTCTTAGGTAAACTGTTTTTTAAATGCATCTTTTTTGTGGCTTTGAAAAGTGGTATCTATATTTCATACACACTATTCAAAGACAATGGGAAGAATGCTGCAAAGATTAATCTCTTGACCCGAGCTACAGTTTGCATATTTTAAACAGCGATTCCACTGTAATAGTATTTATACAGAGATGCTGACAACAAAGTGCAGCTTTATGTGTGCCCTTAAATGACATCACTATTTGTCCTAGATTGAACCTGATCCAAGAGCATGTCTTCAATCATCAGAGGATATTAAAAAAAAAACTCTAGTGGCCTAATCAGCCACTGAGAAATCATGCCATACGCACCTCAAGTCCTTTCTAATGTTTCTAGCCATGCATGGTACTTGCCACAACCAACAAGCCTCAAGAGCTAAGTTTACGAGCGCGTCTCGGAGCAAACGGAGGCATTGGTGCTCGTTTACTAAGGGTCCGCGGAGCGCATTTTCATCGGTTTTCCTGACTATTTCCATTTTGCAACAAATTGCCCCAGGATTTTGCCGTATCAGCACCGACTTGCACGCACCAGAAATCGGGGGGGGGGGGGCGCCATCCGATAACCTGACGGATTTGGACAACGCGCAGGATTTAGAAATTAGAAATATGTCGCAAGACACGCACTTACATGCACCAGGAAGAAGCAGGTGAACTCCGGTGTGACAATTTCAATAATTTATTATTCTGCTTCATTTTGCAACATAATGTTTTGTCTCTTTAGCTTGGATAAAGTATGCTCGGCAGTATGAATATGAGGGTTTATAGATAATTACTCTTGACTTTGAAGCTCTTGGGTTTACATACACTCAGAATTGAAGCCGAAGCATGGTTCTATTTTTTTTTTTTAGATTTTGTACAATATTTTTTAATAGTAAACAGTCCACTCATTGACCGTATATTACAGCAAAATGATAGCATGTGTCTTGCTAAATAATAGTACGTTAATTAACTTAGAGTGCCATTTTTTTTCATTAGCCGTTGACCAGTAACTTAATTAGATCTGTTTATACGCCAGTGCTTTTTGTTTAAATGTTAAACGTAGGCAACAGCTGTCAGTTACACGGTGCAGTTCCACTTCACTTTATTACAAAATTGATTGATAGGTCAGTCTTGAAAGGGAACAGCACTAAGCACAAAACAAAAGCTGGTTTCCTGGCAAATTCGTGGAAAGTCAAAGTCGTGCCTTTAAAATACTGCAAAATAGACAACCCCCTCCCCTTGCACAATCTTATTTTTTAATGCTAGCAAATTATAATTAAAATAACTGGAAGCTGTAACGATGAATGACTTCAATTGCATGCTGAAAATTTTCAGCGTTAATGGTACTGAGAGGATTACATGAAACCAAAATAGAACAAATTTCCCTTCGTATGATGACAGGGGCTAGCTTTCCATCAGTTCTTGTATTACGCTTTTGATCCTGCTTTATTCATTCCTAATATCATAAAATCTATGACTCACAAGTACTTTTCTCTTGGCTTATGAAGTAATAATGCTAAGGGAAAATGTTCTGCTATTTTGTAGAAGATAGAAATCAGGATTGAACCCTATGAAGTCATAAGGAGCTGATTTTTAGTAAGAAGTTTAAATAAAACCTTACAGCAAGAAAATTCATTTAGTATACATTTTGTATAAATGAATGCATTTAAAATGCAACTATTTTCATGAAGGCTGTGACAACAGTCCTGGTGTACACAATTTTGGTTGTCCCAGGATCCGAGGCAGGGCAGATTTTTCTCATGGATAGCTTCTGCTGTCTGCTGGATGCAGTACTCTCTGCCTACAGCCCCTCTCTCAGGCATTACAAGATCTCACACAAACAGACACTTCCTGCTGGCATGCACAGACTTACTCTACCAGCTAGAGGCAAGATATGATCTTTATAGCAGGGGAAATAGGTTTAGCAGGGCTGATTCTGTGTGTTATAGCAGAGATGTAGCAGAGCTAGAGTGTGTTTTACATCTCCTGGATCTCATCATATCCCATCCCTGATCTTTCTCATCTCTTTTTTTCTATGTTTCAGATTCTAGTAAATTTTCAGAAGCTAAATGAAAGTGTAGCTTAACCCTGGACCCGGATAATCTAAGCACTTTGTCAGTACACAGGAATCATAATGTGTCGGCTTAGAGGGTTCCCGCCCACACTCTGGAATTTTAAACTGACCATCACTAAAATTGAGCAAAATTTTAAAGTAAGGGGGTTAGTGTAAACATCACTAGGGGATTAAAATTTTGTAACTTTTATAGTCAAACCCCTTCAATTTTGTGTCTACTTCCATGAAGCCCTTTGTATATCCATCTTAACAAACTACTAACACTATTTGAGCATACTGTACTTTATCTATCCATTCCATACTGAGTTAGCCTGTTTTATTTATTTAAAGGTTATTGTCAGTTAACAGTGACCATTACAGTGGTGTAAAAAAGGATGTGGTAAGAAGAAGTGAAATCTTTGATTATCTAATTTATGGAAGGAGTTGGGCAGCTAATAATGTTTTAGACTGTAAAAATGATGTAAATGATCCTTCTAGATTCAAGGCTCCATTAACACCTATGGAGCCCATAGCCCCTCAGGCTCATTTGCATAATTTTAGATGCCTTTTTTTATAAAAACAAAAAGAAGGGGCACACACCAGTATGTCGGTGTGCTTGGTTTACAATCCTTCATCCTGGTGGTAGATGTCCTTTAAGATCTCATACCTCGCTAATCCACTGATCAGATGCTCCAAAGAATATGGGAATTGCTGTGCAGTAACTTGGTATGACCACTATAATGAGAATGCAGCTGTCTGCTCTCTTTTCCGTTCTCTTTGCATTGACCAGTGTCTGACCGCATCAATAAGATATTGATGACCTATTGTAGAGAACAGTCATTACTTTTTAGTTAAAAAGCCCCTTTAGGGATATCAATTGACTCTTTTAGATTGGAATTTATTTTATCAGTGCGTAAACATAATAGACCTCTATTAATTTTATTCTTAGTCTCTATTCATTATTACTACAGCTGTTAACAATTACCTTTACAAATGCAAATGATAAATTGTGAGTTGTTTTGATATGGAAATCATTTTCACAAAAACTAATCAAACATTTTGTGTGTTTTACATATGAACATTCCAAATTTCTAATATCCCTTTGATTGTTGCCAAATTTTTGCATTTTGTAGCAGACCTCCAAAGAATGGATACTAGAGGACCCATTTATGTGCTCTCTGTTCTCAAGTGGTGGATATATAGAAATATAAATGCAATCCCCAGCAATATCATTGGTGAATCTTATTTTATATTGCACTACCAACCTTGTAATGCCAGATGAGAAGAACCCTTTATTATGTTGTGTCTTTTATGGCCCCTAGAGATCAGAGAGAATGATATAGCTGAATAGAACTATTACATCCACAAAAGAAAAGCTTTACCATTGTAGAACTTCATACAGCAAACCCTTGGGTGTGATATGAAGATAAATGGGATGTCATGTATGTACGCCTTGACATGGAGTGTGCTGGATATTCTTAGTTTTTGTTAAGGACCTTGTTTTACTAGTTTGCAAAATTTTTGCTCTGTTTGTCAGGAATGTGAATAATCTAAGTCAGGCCCTACATAATAATGCATTGTTTATAATACTAACCTTCTTTTATTGAAATATACACTGAAAGGACATCTGCCACCAGTTAACTGGTGGTAGAGTGTCCTAAATAGACTGCTCATTCAGGCTAAGGGATGGGGGGGGGGTCGTTTTTTAACATGTTTTCTGGCATCTTTATTAATGAAACAACAACTTCCCAATTTTTAATTTATCCACACTTCCAATGCAAGCCTCCTCCTGCCCACGGAGAGAGCACATGCCCCAGCTCTGATGTCACCGGCTGGATCATAATTCCCCAGCAAGGACAAAGGAGGAACATTATAGCGGGGGAGTGCATAAATTAAAAATAAGGGAAGCCGATAGGTGTTCTGGCACCATCAGCCTGAGCTCCTCTGGCTGTTTTACAAAGTTATTATTTAATAAAGATGCCAGAAAACATGTCAAAAACTGTCCCCCCCAATCCCCTAGACTGAACGAGTAGTCTAATTAGGACGTTCTACCATCAGTGAACTGGTGGTAGATGTCTTTTAATGGGCCCCCAAAATGAACTTTTGAAAGGATTTTAGCTTTTAAAAATAACTTAACTGAAGGGGTTTTGCAGGCCAATAATTTTAATGACCAATCGGCCAAAATCCGACAGATCCATCCATAGTGCCATGGCTATCCTGGCTCACTGATTGTGCCACTTTCATTGAACTGAATGGCAGCAGTACTTACACTTACACATTTTTAAAACTAGTTCAAACTACACTATGTAGAGTTTTTTTGTGGAGTGTGCAGGGTGCCCCAGATTAATCAAAACTGGCGCACACTCTTTAGAAGTCTGGCACACCCTGCACTGCTCTGGAAGTGTGCACCATTTGTTCAGTTTCTTCATGCTGCAGAATTGTGGCGCAGACAGAATTGGGGCATGTCAGTAAAAAATGTGGTGCAAACAAACTAAGCACGAACACTCCCCTTTAGCTGCACATTTTGTCTTGTTGGACACCGTGCAGCCACAACACAAAACTAGCGCAGACCCTTTATAAATACATGTGCAAGTTCTTTTGAGTGCAAAGAAAGATCGAAAACCGGCGCAAATGCTTTAATAAATGTGGGATGTGTCGAATAACTGACAAGTGGAGATGCCTGACAAACATTTAAAGAGAACAAGTCTTTAGGATTTCACTTTTTCCCCTAAAGATAGGTTTCCAATGCCTTTTTAACATGAATTCCTAATTTGCTTTTATAATTAATAGAACTTGTTTCATTCACTTAAAATTAGCTAAAAGTATACCTGAATTCCTGCCAGCAAACTGGATCAATTCATGGGTATGTCTGTGCAAGACTGCCATCCCTGTGTCGTCATCGTTATCTCCTCTCTGCTCTGATAGCTCTTTTACCCTCCCTCCTCCCCCATGCAGCCATAAGCTGACCCATACAAATCTCTATTAGCTCATGTCTGTAGGAGCTAGGAAGGATATAAGGGATAGAGGAGATAATGAGGATGGCACAGGGATTACAGCATTGCACAGATGCCCCATAACTTGAGTTTGCTGGTAGAGATCCAGGTATACTTATCTACCTTTAAAAATTAGTGGAACAAGTATTGTTAATTATAAAAGCTCTCATTAGGTAAAAATGTGAAATTCTGATGACAGGTTCCCTTTCCCATGGATAGATCATTAAAAGTATTAGTCCCCCTTTTATGAAGCACACATGATAGTATGGTCATAACTCTAAGTAAAATTCAGAGACATAACCAGCAGGATTACACATTCTAAGCATAAAACATGGACATTTTATCCCCTGCAGAGGAGATTGCTTAAAAAGATTGCTACAAAGAGAATTACTTTGGATTACAAAATTGGATGCTTCAGGGATTTGGATTGAAAAGAGAAATGGACAATAGTATAAGTTTGTGATTATGCTCTAATAACATTTAAGCTTTGTTTGATAGATGCATTTTCAGGTCAGATGTATTTGAATTTAATTTCATTTTCTGCAAACCTTCTGTACCATTTTCTTATGAAAATTACATATTATAGGTAGACCATTATGGTTTCCTGGACACATTAGTATTTCTTTTGAGCATCTAGAGTTTTTTTTGTCTTTCTTGGTTGTTTACTATATATAACCTTACTACTATACTATACTATACTACTATATATATACCTTTGCTGACAAAATTAAAGGGATTGCCTGCTTCTGACCACTTAATCTCCTTGCCGCTGAGACCTCTAGCAAACATCTAATTTATTATATGTCAAAAATTCAGATAACTAACCAACCATAAAATGTATGGAATCCTTGAGTCTGGCATAATAAGTAGTAAGAGTTTCCTTATCATGTCCAGATTCTACTATTGTTTCAATACTGTTGACTATTTCCCCCTCAAAAATCTTAAAAACACATTTTCAGTTCACTGTATTTATTGCCACCAGCTACAGGAAGGCCTCTGAAAATAGGTTATAATCTGTTGCCTTTATATTAAATGAATAATAATAATGATAAAGTCAATTTTGGAATTTTCAACCTTAAAGGGGTATTCTGGGAATATGAACATCTGATAGAAATACCCATAATGCTATAACTAAATAAATACAACAGAATTCAATGTCATTAATCAGTAGTTTTCTTTTAGGAATCACATATAAAAAATATCAATTTTGCCACAAATTGTGGTAAAATAGCACAATTAAACTTAAGTCCTGAGCAGGCAAAGGTAAAAACATAGTAAGTGGTTGCAGAATAATTTGTGATTTTTGTGTGAATTTTTTTTTAAAAAAGTCACAAAATGCCAACAAACACAGATGCCGAAAATATCACCTTCTAAGACAAGTCTAAAATCAAGAAAAAGCAAAAAAAATACATACTGATGTCCTGACTAAAGATACATGTTCTGCTATATTCTTTTATTTAACCTTTCATTTATTCCTTTAAATTTAAAGGGATTTAAAGCAATCCCTTTATGATGTACAGAGAGAGTTCATGAAATCCAAAGACACATAGGGGCACATTTATTAATGTGTCTGCGCCAGTTTTCTGTCTCACTTTGCACTGAAAAGAACGTGCAAACTGTCGGACCATGCAAAACATTTATTACTGCAACTCAACAGAATTGTGTCACACGCCCTATGTTAAAGGTGCAACAAAAGTTTGTACGCACTTCCTGAGCAGTGCAGGATGCGCCAGATTAATGAAGACCCAGTACCAGTATTCAATAATCTGGCGCACCCTGCACATAGTACGCATTACACTACTTTTGATAAATTTGGGCCATAGTAGAGACCAACGTTATATCAGTCACTGATAGAAACTCAATGGGGGTCATTTCTCTTTTTTTCCCCCTTATATTTGCAACTATTTGCACCTAGCATAGGCAACGGTGCAAGAATTTTTCAGTGTCGCCCTTGATATATTGTTAAAATCCAGATGTGGGAGTAGGAAAAAGATGGAATTTTGGCACAAAGCTCTATGCCGATCAGGCGTAGGAAAAACTTTAGAAGGGGTTGCAGAAGAGTTTACGAGTTTTGTTTGGCTTTATTAAAAAGTCAGAAAACCTGCAGAGACTCAGCTGCCTTATACACCAACCTCTAAGATAAATTAAATAACCCAGAAAACCCAGAAAAAGCAAAGAGTACCCCAATAATAATAATAATGACCCCCAGTAACCAAATTACAAAAACTATACTTTAATCTACTCTTCTTCTGCCTTTGGCGCTAGAATCAGCCCAGGAATTGGACCTCTATTTTCCATGTTGTGATTGTGCTACACTCCCAGTTAAAGTTGCGATTATCTTATCATATAAGAGGTGTCTCCTAAATTTCTCCTAAATCTGTTAGATTTTACCTCTAACCAGCACTTTTGAACATATTTGTATTAGCTGCAGGCACTGAATACAGCCACAATTTACATGCCATGAGGTTTAGATATTGATAGATAGGACAAATATGGTTTTCTTCTTTTACATTATTCTAAAAATGTATTATAAAGCCAATGGCCACTTGTTTCTTGTGAGCTGCACATTGTGAAGTAAAATGTGTAATTCCCTTGGCAACAGTGTGGGCCAAATGTTGTTCTGCAAGCACTCTTTCTCCAATCCATGATTTATCAAAAAGGTTAAACACATGCTAGGGGATTAGCCGTAGAAATAAGTACTCTAGACATGTTGTTCAATTATCATGGCAAAGCTGACAACGTCTACTGCAAGGATCTGGAATTGAAAATATACATAATCCAAACTGACTTTCAGAATCCTGTCGTGATGCTCAAGTGAACAGGAAAAAAAAGTATTTTTTAAGCCTTTTCTGTGCAAAGTAAAGTGTGACGAAACATTAGTTTATAATAATGCTCCCTGTAAATAATGCTTGAAGTAAAAGAAAGGCTGCACTTACTAATGCCTGATGAGACATCATGGGAACAAGTACAGCATTTGTCCTAGCGGCTTCTACATATCCTCCAAGATCCATGGGATAATTTCTATGGTTTTTCTTTTCCTGCGATGTCTCTGGATGGTCTGTAATCTTTTATTAAAAGTACATATATATTTTATTGTGCATGCACAAGGTTTTATCAGCTGATATCTAGGCAGTAGCTGAACCATGGAAATGATGTTCTGCTTCCTTTATTACTATCGGAATAATAATTTCCATTCATGTTTGTAGGTGATATTTCGGCTACAGGTTAAGAACACAGTGAGAATGTTATTATTTAGTATTTTCATCATTTATTTAGGTGCTTTTCTATCAATCTGTTCCAAAGTTTTTAAGCTACTTCACTGCTTTCAAGCATTGAAGTATTTTTTATACATATACTGTAGAAACTCCACAATATAATTTATCACATTGAATACACAGCTGGAGATTTATCTCTAAAAGTTAGATATTGCAAAGCTAGTTTAGACAATCCCATGCTGCACCACATATTTAAAGGCAGCATGGTGGCTTACAGGGTTGGGGACCTGGGCTGAATAGAGTTTGTATGTTATCTCCGTGCTTGCGAAAGTTTTCCTCCAGGTCCTCCGGTTTCTTCCCACACTCCAAAACATACTGGTAGGTTGATTAGATTGTGAGCCCAATTGGGGACAGGGACTGATTTGGCAAACGCGGTGTAGCACTGCGTAATCTGTGTGCGCTATATAAATAAAGGAATTATTATAATTAATTATTATTTATCAAAGTCTGATGCTTATAGAGGGCCAGACTCCTCTTTTGTCCTACATGAGCTATATGAACTTTATTGGGGTAAGTATCAAACCCTGATAAGGTCACCCATTTAGTATTTGTCAGGTCATGTGATTCCCCAAGCAGCAGGACTCAGAACCTGTGAAGTCATGTGTCCTGCTGGGTTCAAGTGGATGTCTGTGAAACAGTCCTCCCATCACTTATATGGGAGTAGTTGTTGTGGTTGCTGCATAGGAATCACATCATGTGGGGCTTTCGACAGCAAATGGAAAACTTTTAACAGGATAATTATAGTATGCACAGCCCCTTAAGGGCCTTATGCTTACCCTGTTAAAGGAAATCTAGGATCAAGAATTGTAAATCAAGTACACTGACATACTATGTGTGCCCCCTCTTCTCGTATTCCCTGTTTTTTAAAACACCCATGATGCTATAAATAAATGAATGTAACAAAACACAATGTCATTAGACACAAAATGGAGCTTAAATAGTTTGATTTTATGATTCACAAAGTTTTACGGCCTCTCTAAAGTATGCAGAGTTATCACCAAGATGGCCGCCACTCGAAACTACAAGTCCCAAGATCCTTTAGTTCTCAGTAACTCCTCCTCCCTTTTATGCTCTTCTACCAGTGATGATCTAAAAGGTTTTCTTGCTCTGTTAGCATAGTGATGATGTGTAACTGCCATGACCAAAACACTGGCCATACTGGAGGCACTGCAACCAACCGACTACAACCAAACCCAGGCAGGTGCAGGACATGTGATGTGGACATGTGTCCAGCAGCCATCTTCTGTCCTGTGTCTGTTCCGCCCAGAGGAAATCAACAGACTGATTAAAGGGCCAGTAACACTTTAATTCCTCATTACTGTGCATCAGCATTTTTCTGCTAAGAGGAGCAAAATTTTAAATAACAACTAATTACATATAAGCTTATATTTTGAGGATCCATTTGTATATAAATTATGCCGATTCCTGGAGTAACTCTTTAAAGAAAAGTCCATACTGCCAGATGGGGCACACATCTGCATGACAATGTGCTTGGTTTACACATTTTCTTTAAATTTTAGCATGAATGGCCTCCCCCTTTAATGATGCTGAAATCTGGAGTAGCATAAGACTGACATCTTTTTATTGGTTTAGTTTGCACCATTTTGACTCATTTTGGTTTATAGGTGAAAGAGGTAAACGAGGGGCACCACACTTTTTAGTATATCCCAAAAACAAATCTTCTGACAGATTCTCCAAGAGAAAATGGGCAGCTAATCATAGAGGCACAGGGAGATGCTCTAGCTCACACAGTCCATAGAAAACTTTTGGCAATCATTTCAAGAAGAAAGAAAAGCTGGCACTCACCAATGTAAAACAATTCAGTCTTTAAGAGAAGAGCAGAGCAGGAGCCCACTAGAGGCAATGCCCCGTTTCGCGCTGCACGAGGCAGGATTAAGCGCTTGTGCAGCTTGAAATGGGCCATCGCCTTTAGTGGGCTCCTGCTCTTCTCTCCTGCACTGTTTTTAACACGATGTAGAATAAAGACTGAATTGTGTTACATTGGTGAGCGGCAGCTTTTCTTTCTTCATGAAATGATTGACTCATTTTGGTGCTTCCTAAGCCATGTCCCTTTTTAAGGTCATATAGGACAAAAGCGGAAGTATTTAAAAACTTTCTAAAACCTAGATGAAAAATAATGCAAGACATTTCATGGGGGCGGGGGCTATTGAGGATGACTACTCGGGTTATATGTGGGTCTTGATTGCTTATGCTTGTGATAAAACTCTGTTAAAATGTTTTATAATCCTTGTAAGCTGTGTTGCTAATGTAAATGGTATTATTCTCATAATACCTGTCTGAGGAAGGAGGACACACCTCCGAAACGTCACACTAGACCATACGGGCGTCGGTTGCTCAGTGAAAAGCCATGATCTCCTAGCGTGCTACAATTTTATGGACAATTGACACTGTTTGCCGAAGATATGGTGATGTACTGGTGTTTTATGTCTTTTCACATTTGGATATAAAGAAAAATTGATTTATATTGCTGACTCCGGTCATATGTCTCTAAATGCTTGGTTAATGGGTTATGAGAGCCCTCATTTGTAGACCGGTGTACACACTAGGAGTCACACGCTACAGAGCTTTTTTGTTTTTTGGTTGATAAGGTCAAAGCAAGTACATTTTTGTAGACAGGTTCACATGAATGGGTCTGTTAAAACCACAAATGATACACAGGTTTATTCTTTACCAGGCCAAGAATTAACCATGTCCAGGTGCATGTAACCCTAAACATAAGAATAGAAATATACTGTATATTCTGGGTTTATTTTCTTGCATTTGGGCCATGTGCTCTGTTTTTCATATCCAAACTCCACAGTTCTGTTGTACAGCTGTGGGCATGATACTTTACAATCATGGTTGTATGCATGTATGTGTTGTATGCATGTATGTGTGTATCTTGTAGTGCTAGGACTAGTGCAAAACGACTCGTCCCTGAAAACGCATCCTTATCATTGACTCTCTCTCTCTCTCCTGCCAATTTTAAGATGAATGAATAAAGAAGAAATTTTAAATAAGTGTTGACTGATCTTTATAATTGTGGTGATGACATCTCTTTAGTGCAAATTATGACAGAATTCTGTAGTGGACAGATTAATAAATTTCCCTGAGTATCTGACATTCTGTGGAAAGAGCAGAAAAAAGAACTTGGGTTAATAGATTGCATTAAGAAAAGTAATAGCTAAACTGCTTTTGATGGACTTACTGAGGAACTATAATCCAGAACTTGGGAGCAGTTTTAATTCAGAGCTCTCAGAATAACGAAGTCTGAGGATACCCCCCCCCCCCCAATGATTCAATTCCAGCTACAATCCTGGAATCTAAATGTATATTTTTACATACAAAGGTTGGGTTACACTGATCTACAGAGCTTCTGGTAGGCTCACTTTATTGTTTAAACAGTGAAATATTTGTAAAAAAAAAAAATCATCTAACTATTGAATTATCTATCTCCTATAAGTTGTCTATTACCTATCTATAAATCTAACCATTTGTCTATTTAGCATTTTATCTATCTATTTATCTGTCTCTTCTATCCATCCATGCATGTATCTATCTATCACATCCACCTCTTTTATCTATCATGTATCTATCATATATACAGTATATATATCATCTAAATATCTATTTCTCTCTCTCATATATATATATATACATCTGATGAAACAATGAAGCAGCACTCCCAGTCCAAGCAGTTGAATGAGGGTGAGGTTTATTCACAGACACTAAAGCTTGTGAAAGGTGCACACTGCACTGAAACGTTGCCTGTCTGTGAATAAATCTCACCCTCATTCTCAAGCTTGAGAAAGTTGCACACTACACTGAAACGTTGCCTGTTTGTGAATAAACCTCTATTGGAGAAATTACACGTCACTCGATGTTTTGGAATATATGGGTGCACAAGTAGGCCACTACACCGAGATAACTTGGCACTTTTAGGTCAAAAATTGAGGAGAATTTATTTAATTCAGAATAAACAGTATAGCAATCCAACA
Source organism: Engystomops pustulosus (assembly GCF_040894005.1). Taxonomy (NCBI): domain Eukaryota; kingdom Metazoa; phylum Chordata; class Amphibia; order Anura; family Leptodactylidae; genus Engystomops; species Engystomops pustulosus. The sequence continues at coordinate 47,705,868 of NC_092418.1, read as the reverse complement.
AAAATGTATTATTTTGCAATGTTTCGGTCTTATAAATTCAGACCTTTATCAGGCACGGATTGCAAGGTATAAGTGGAAATGGAGATGAGATGCAATGCTACGACTGCCGGAGCGCAGATGGAAAGGTGGAAAAGCGGGTGGTCCCCCTGTAGAGACGAGTGCTCTATATATCTATCATCTATCTATGAATCTATCATCAATCTACCGATCTCCTATAAAATTCTCCTACAGTCCCATATTACAGATTGCCTTACCATACTACTGTTTGTAAACTACAAAGTGTTATAATTGTGCAGGGCTAAAAGGAGACTGAATGTGACTATTTATAAAATTGTTTTATTTTGTGGCCCCACTTTGTCTAAAACCGGTGCACAGTATGACTCCACCATAAGACTGGAGATGGTGCAGCATAAGACTGTCTCGTCTAGCTGTGCCCTGTTTTACTTTCCAACACTTTTGATAAATCCCCCCCAAACTTTAAAGTCTGATTTTGCAGTAATAGTTTTTTATTCTACATATTAACATACATGTAATATATGTTCAGAATCATATCACAATATTTATAGTTTGTCATTACTCAGACCCTTTATAGACCTATTTACACTGTATAGTCTAGGTCTAAAGTCAAAATAATTGAAGTTTACTAACTAAGACTATCTTCAACAATTTTCCAACCATCCATTTTGAATGTTAATATATGTACTTGGAATTACCTTCAATAACTTTGGATATAGAGCAACTGAGCAAAACAGTCTGGATGATAGTTTTCCAATATTTCATTAGATTTGTGCTGTCATATCAGATGCGTGTGAAAAGGCTAAAAGCAATTTATTGTGTACAGCAAAGGGTTGCCATTCTGGAACTCTGTACTATGAACCCATCTGTTCATTAATTGTTTTTCTTGTAATTTGTTAAATTGTAACATATGTAAAACAGACTGAGTGACTTGGCAATTAATATATCTTGAGGCTTATTTCAAAGGGAACACTTCATGCTGCATGTCATTATAATATATATATTATATATTAATATTATATAGTTCATTTTCTGCTTTTATAATTTTCACATTTTAGACAATTTTGTAAGGTTAAGGAATAAGATATCAGTTGTTCATTTAAAAAAAAAAACAAATCTACCATCAAAATCTTGGATGATAAACCACTTTATTTTTGTTTACATAATTTTGCTAATGAACCACAAGGGCTCTGGTATTGTTACAGAGGCCCCTCCTTGCTGCAGCTTTACAGGCTGTTACACTGTCTTACCCTACCCCTGCTCCCTCAGCACTTCACCCCTACCTCTGCCTGATTTAATCTCACAGCAAACAGAGGAAGTTTAAGCACACAGTGGTAGTGGGAAGAGCTCCCAGTCTGTTTACACCACTCAGAACTCATCTTACTCATTAGCATAATTGTAATAGTTGTTTTTAGAAGGAAGAAGGACATGGATAACAAATATTATAAGATGACCAATGTTACATGGCTGGATACAGTAAGTTCCCCTGGTTTATCATGCTTGATTTTCATGGTAGATTTCATTCAAGTCACCATCACAAATATTAACATTACACTAACCCTTTCAGAACAACTTAAGTTACTACTGTACTTTTTTTTAATTACATTCTATATCAATTCTGGTTTTTCACAACTTTCGTCTATGGTCACAACTATCATTTATGGTTTACCAGTAGAACATGGACTCAATAATTCCCTTACATGTAGCATTTTAAACTTCCTTTAGACTAATGCATTTTTTAAATTATATTTACTATGTGTACATTTGCCTGTTACAGTTGAATTTGAGATATAAGGTTTTTTTGTACAGTAAAAGTAATATATGTATCTACATTATGTACAAATTCTCTGTGTGTGTACGTAAAGGATTTTGAAAGACGTTAATGTTGACCCTCACTGATCGGCTGTGTGAATAGACCAATGCCTATTACAGAAAGAGGTGCAACGATTGCTCTTTTTGACACGTACAGGCTGCACTAATTTCATATTCGCTAATAAAACTGGAGCCTTTACATTGTAAATGTTAATTTATTAGTATGTGATATGGGGGAGAGCAGTGGGAAGAAGTGTTTCAATCCAACTTGGCAATAAACTATATTTGAGTGATGACTTAAAGGAATGTTTCGATTGGAGAGGCAAAAACTTTGTTTATCATGACTGCAGTCTTTCTATCATTTCATGTTTTCAGTTGAATAAACATAACTGCTTTTGGCAAATGAGCTGGAAAATACTTTACCTAACTGTATAAATGAATGACGTGAAGTCGCGCTGCTCAAACACTTTTAGATGGAGCATGCAATGTTGCACTTACTAAGGGCAAACCTACTAGTATGGATTTGCAGATAGAAAGGGTCATATTATTATGTTTAATACTCCTTGCATTTAATTATAGAGTTCTCTGTTCTTCTCACTGACACTGTGTAGGAAGATAATATTCTCTGTCAAGACATATGTGGGAAGATACAATTCAGAGATGTAAAAAAAAACACAAAACAAACATATGCCACATAGTCTGTTACTATAGTGTTCATTTGAAGAGTTGGAAGAATCAAGCAAAAGGTGGTAAATATCATCTACATTAATAAAGGAATTCACTAACTCTAAGGGAATAATTTATTATATCTTACCTATTCTGCAGCAGACAGAAGATAGTGATGAGGCGGAAAATAAAGCAGAATGTAGTTTATGCTTTAACACTTACCATACTGAAAACTTAGAATGTACTGATATACATACCTACTAGAGATGAGCGAACATACTCGTCCGAGCTTGATGCTCGTTCGAGCATTAGCGTACTCGAAACTGCTCGTTGCTCGGACGAATACTTCGCCCGCTTGAGAAAATGGCATCTCCCGCCGTTTTGCTTTTTGGCGGCCAGAAACAGAGCCAATCACAAGCCAGGAGACTCTGCACTCCACCCAGCATGACGTGGTACCCTTATTTTATTTCTGGTTGAGCTGCTGGTGGCTGGCCTTGCTGTAGTGCATCTACTACCATATTGTGAGGAATTTGCAGGGAGACTTGCGACCGTTGTGTTTAGCGCTTAGTGACGCACATATCCATCGCAAAGACCGAAGTGGGACAATTTATTAGGGGTTGGATTGAAATTAGGCACAGTCTGCCATTTACTTTTTATTTTACATTTATATTTTCATAACTCAGCGTCATCTCATCTGGCATAGCAGTGTGCTTTCATACTTGGCTAGAAAATAGCCATAGCAATAGGATAGCATCGTTTGGTTTTAAAAACTAAAAAACACAAAAAAAAAACACAAAAAAACACAAAAAAAAGTTTAAAAAAAATTAAAGTTATAACTTTCATTTTCAAAATGTTTAACCCGAGGGCTAGGGGTAGAGGACGAGGGCGGGGACATGGGCGTCCAACTACTGCAGGGGTCAGAGGCCGTGGTCCTGGGCGGGGTGAGACACCACCTGCTGATGAGGGAGCAGGGGAACACCGCAGAGTAACACTCCCTAGGTTCATGTCTGAAGTTACTGGGACTCGTGGTAGAGCACTGTTGAGGCCAGAACAGTGCGAACAGGTGATGTCGTGGATTGCCGACAATGCTTCGAGCAATTTGTCCACCAGTCAGTCTTCCACGCAGTCCACCGATGTCACCAAAATCGGCACTCCTTCAGCTCCTGCACCTCAGCCTCCTCCCCCCCAGTCTGCCCCCTCCCAGGAAAATTTGGCATTTGAACCGGCATACTCTGAGGAACTGTTTTCTGGACCCTTCCCACAGTCACAAACCACTTGTCCGGTTGCTGCTGAGCAATTTTCCGATGCCCAGGTTTTCCACCAGTCGCAGTCTGTGGGTGATGATGACCTTCTTGACGTAGTGGAAGAAGTGTGTAAAGAGGTGTCGGACGATGAGGAGACACGGTTGTCAGACAGTGGTGAAGTTGTTGTCAGGGCAGGAAGTCCGAGGGGGGAGCAGACTGAGGGATCGGAGGATGATGAGGTGACAGACCCAAGCTGGGTTGAGAGGCCGGGTGAACACAGTGCTTCTGAGACGGAGGAGAGTCCTCGACCAGAACAGGTTGGAAGAGGCAGGGCCAGAGCTGGTGCATCAGCGCCAAATGTGTCACGTAGTGAAGCTCCCGTGGCGAGGGCTAGATTTTCAGAAGTCTGGAGGTTCTTTAAGGAAACACCGGATGACCGACGGACTGTGGTGTGCAACCTTTGCCAAACCAGGATCAGCAGGGGTTCCACCACTACTAGCTTAACTACCACCAGTATGCGCAGGCATATGAATGCTAAACACCCCACTCAGTGGCACCAAGCCCGTTCACCTCCGGCCGTGCACACCACTGCTCCTTCCCCTGTGTCAGCTGATAGTCAGCCCCCTGCCCAGGACCCTGGCACAAAAACCCCATCGTCGCCTCCACGATCCTCCACAGCATCCACCAGCGTTCAGCTCTCCATACCCCAGACGCTGGAGCGGAAAAGGAAATATAGTGCAACCCACCTGCACGCCCAAGCCCTTAATGTCCACATCTCCAGATTGCTTAGCCTGGAGATGCTGCCCTATAGGCTAGTAGAGACTGAGGCCTTTCGCAACCTCATGGCGGCGGCTGCCCCTCGGTATTCGGTCCCCAGCCGCCACTACTTTTCCCGATGTGCCGTCCCAGCCCTGCACCAGCACGTGTCAGACAACATCATCCGTGCCCTGACCAACGCCGTTTCTGACAAGGTCCACCTGACCACGGACATGTGGACGAGTGCTGCCGGGCAGGGCCACTATATATCGCTGACGGCACATTGGGTTAACTTGGTGGAGGCTGGGACCGAGTCTGACCCTGCGGCTGGTCATATACTGCCGACGCCGAGGATTGCGGGGCCTACCTCGGTCCAGGTCTTTCAGGCCTACTATGCCTCCTCCTCCTCCCACCCCTCCTCCACCTCCTCCTCCGAACTACCATCCGTGGGCATGGCGCCATCAGTCGCTAGCTCTAGGCACAGCAGCAGTGCCGTCGCTAAGCGACAGCAGGCGGTGCTCAAACTGCTGAGCCTAGGCGATAAAAGGCACACCGCCCAAGAACTATTACAGGGCATCACGGCGCAGACTGATCTGTGGCTGGCACCGCTGAACCTGAAGCCAGGCATGGTTGTGTGTGACAACGGCCTGTAACCTGGTGGCGGCTCTGCAACTCGGCAGACTGACACATGTGCCATGCCTGGCCCATGTGTTAAATCTGATAGTTCAGCGTTTCCTCAAGACATACCCCAATCTGTCTGATTTGCTCACGAAGGTGCGCCGCATCTGTGCGCATTTCAGGAAGTCCAGCACAGATGCTGCCACTCTCAGGGCAGCACAGCGCCGCCTCCAACTGCCCGCTCACCGACTGTTGTGCGACATGCCCACGAGGTGGAATTCAACATTAACCATGTTATCCAGAGTTTATCAGCAGCGCAGAGCGATTGTAGACTGCCAGATGTCAACTTCCACCAGAACTGGTAGTCAGGTCAGTCAGCTTCCTCAAGTCTACAATGAGGAGTGGACGTGGATGTCTGATATCTGTCAGGTGCTGAGTAACTTTGAGGAGTCAACACAGATGGTCAGTGGCGATGCCGCCATCATCAGCCTCACCATCCTGCTGCTTGGCCTGTTGAAAAACTCTCTGATCAGCATGAAGTCGGAAGCTTTGCGCTCGTCACAAGAGACGGGGGAAGAAGATTCCCTTGTTGATAGCCAAAGCACCCTCAGGTCTGTTTCTCAGCGCATATCGGAGGAGGTGGAGGAGGATGAGGAGGAAGAGGAGGAGAATGTTGGCGAGACACAAGAGGGGACCATTGTTCAGTCCTTCACTGTTCAGCGTGTATGGGCAGAAGAAGAGGAGTTGGAGGAGGAGGAAATGGGCAGTCAGGCCAGTGAAGGGAGTGAATTCTTGCGCGTTGGGACTCTGGCGCATATGGCAGATTTCATGCTAGGCTGCCTATCCCGTGACCCTCGCGTTCAAAGAATTTATTCCAGCACCGATTACTGGGTATTCACTCTCCTGGACCCACGGTACAAGCAAAATCTTTCCACTCTCATCCCTGGAGAGGAAAGGAGTGTGAGAATGCATGAATACCAGCAGGCCCTGGTGCACAAGCTGAAACAGTATTTCCCTTCTGACAGCGCTAGCGGCAGAGTGCGTAGTTCTGCGGGACAAGTAGCGAGGGAGAGTAGGCGAGCAGGCAGCTTGTCCAGCACTGGCAAGGGTACGCTTTACAAGGCTTTTGCCAGCTTTATGTCACCCCAGCAAGACACTGTCACCTGTCCCCAGTCTCGGCACAGTAGGGCTGATCTTTACAGAAAGATGGTGAGGGAGTACGTAGCTGACCATACCATCGTCCTAAATGATCACACAGCTCCCTACAACTACTGGATTTCAAAGCTGGACATGTGGCACGAACTGGCGCTGTACGCCTTGGAGGTTCTTGCCTGCCCTGCCGCTAGCGTGTTGTCCGAGCGGGTTTTCAGTGCAGCTGGTGGCATCATCACCGATAAGCGTACACGCCTGTCGACTGACAGCGCTGACAGGCTGACGCTTATTAAGATGAATAAAGCCTGGATTTCTCATAATTTCCAATCTCCACCAGGTGAAGGAAGCTCAACCTGAATAATTTATGCACTCCTCCTCCTCATTTTCCTCCTTCTCCTCCTCTTTGTACACTAAGGCAGAGGAAACTGGCTATTTTTTGACAGGGCCCACTGGCTCTAGCTATAGTACTTTATGCATTTAATTTTTCTGGAGGGCCACCTACCCGGTCCTCTGTTTTAAACAATTTTTGGGAGTGCCACATACAGGCACTCAATCTATTTCATTTTTCTGGAGGGCCACCTACCTGCTCCTCTGGTTTGAAAACTTTTTTGGACTGCCACATACAGGCACTATCCAAATTAAATTGTCTCCATAGCAGCCTCCACACGTTGTCTCCATTGCTACCTCCAAAAGTCGTCCATATAGCTGCCTCCATACATTGTCCCCTTATCAAACGAGGTGTGTCAGGCAGAAATTTGGGTTGTTTTCATGGATTCCACATCAAAGTTGTTAACTTTGTCGCCACCCTGCTGTGTTATCCACAAAATATACTGGCAAACTTTAATGATTAACCGATATTATTTCAGCGCTTCTTGCGCATCTGTTGATTACACTGCTGTGTAATCCACAAAATATACTGCCAAACTTTTACCATTTACGGATATTATTTCAGCGCTTCTTGCGCATCTGTTTACATTCCCCTCACCCGCCATATCCCAAACTTATAAGAATGAAGGGGTAGGACAGCAATCCTCTCAATAGACAACGTGATGGTGGTGCCCGCGACCAAAGTTTCTGATGCCGGAAACTGGAGGTCAAATCTTGAAGGAAGAAGCCACAGCACCGTGGATGAATTTTCAGATGAATTTATTTACATGTATAGCCAAACATGTTCAGCGCTGAACATGTTTGGCTATACATGTAAATAAATTCATCTGAAAATTCATCCACGGTGCTGTGGCTTCTTCCTTCAAAACTTATAAGAATGCTACTACACTTAACTTGGTGGAGGCTGGGACCGAGTCTGACCCTGGGGCTGGTCATGTACTGCCGACGCCGAGGATTGCGGGACCTACCTCGGTCCAGGTCTCAAAGGCCTACTATACCTCCTCCTCCTCCCACCCCTCCTCCACCTCCTCCTCCTCTGAATTACCATCCGTGGGCATGGCGCCATCAGTCGGTAGCTCTAGGCACAGCAGCAGTGCCGTCGCTAAGCGACAGCAGGCGGTGCTCAAACTGCTGAGCCTACGTGATAAAAGGCACACCGCCCAAGAGCTATTACAGGGCATTCCACATCAAACTTGTTAACTTTGTCGCCACCCTGCTGTGTAATCCACAAAATATACTGGCAAACTTTTATCATTTACCGATATTATTTCAGCGCTTCTTGCGCATCTGTTTACATTTCCCTCACCCGCCATATCCCAAACTTATAAGAACGCTACTACACTTGATCTTATACAAAAGGTTCTTAGAAGTGCTGTTTGGGGAGTAGCCTAGAGACAGGGGCTTGGATTGGCGAAAGCTCGCCTGGCAGCGGAGCGCCAGTTCCATCTCAAGATCCGACTAACATAGTTTTAACTGCAGTACCTTTAATCTACTACTAGTTCACTGCCTCCATACATCGTCCCCTTATCAAACGAGCTGTGTCGGGCAGAATTTTGGGTTGTTTTCATGGCTTCCACATCAAACTTGTTAACTTTGTCGCCACCCTGCTGTGTAATCCACAAAATATACTGGCAAACTTTTATCATTTACCAATATTATTTCAGCGCTTTTTGCGCATCTGTTTACATTCCCCTCACCCGCCATATCCTAAACTTATAAGAACGCTACTACACTTGATCTTATACAAAAGGTTCTTAGAAGTGCTGTTTGGGGAGTAGCCTAGAGACAGGGGCTTGGATTGGCGAAAGCTCGCCTGGCAGCGGAGCGCCAGCTCCATCTCAAGATCCAACTAACATAGTTTTAACTGCAGCACCTTTAATCTACTACTAGTTCACTGCCTCCATACATCGTCCCCTTATCAAACGAGCTGTGTCAGGCAGAATTTTCAGGTGTTTCACCAGATACATAGTGGAACGCGGCCCATCTGTCGCCGCCATGCTGGAGACCTGAAGTTGCAATCATAGCAGCGCAATATGGATGCCCCATACTGTCGCTCTTAATCATGGAACCATTTCCGTAAAAACAATTAAAAATAGAACCACTATGCTATTCCATTATTCCTAGGTGAAATATTCAAACGACCCGGCCTGCTTTGAAAATTATAATTTTTTCAAAGTAAACGCTTCTGGCCCCGAGGCCCATTTTGGGTGGGGAGGAGCCAAGAGACAGGGGCTTGGACAGGCGAAATCTCGCCTGGCAGTGGACCGCCAGCTCCATCCCAAGATTAGGCAGCCTCAGAGGCATCCATGCATGCTGCCCCTGCTGTTTTCTGTCCATTTTGCCTCCACGATCCTCCACAGCGTCCACCAATGTCTCGTATCAACTCTCTATACCCCAGACGCTGGAGCATGAGAGGATATGCAGCACATCATCCCCTTATCAAACGAGCTGTGTCAGGCAGAATTTTCAGGTGTTTCAGTAGATACATAGTGGAACTCGGCCCATCTGTCACCGCCATGCTGGAGACCTGAAGTTGCAATCATAGCAGCGCAATATGAATGCCCCATACTGTCGCTCTTAATCATGGAAGTCGTCTCCATGGCTGCCTCCACATGTTGTCCCCTTATCAAAAGAGCTGTGTCAGGCTCATTTTTAGGGTGTTTCACCAGATACGTTATGGAACTTGGTCACTATGCCGCCACCATGCTGTGTTATCGACTAAATATACCGTCAACCTTTTGTTCACATAGGAAATCATTTCACCTCCTTTGGTGAAACCTGAGTCCATTTAGGGTATGTCGCCATGAGACTCTCTAGCCTGCCACTGCTGCCGCTGCCTCTGCATGCCGTCCCCTATAGTGTCAGGGTCAATTATTGCATGTTTTAGATGCTATCTAGCCTCATTCGGTCACTCTGTCATGGCCATGCTGTTGCCCATAATTTTGGCATAATGGTGCGATTAAGCAGCCTCAGAGGCATCCATGCATGCTGCCCCTGCTGTTTCCTGTCCATTTCCGTGGTGTTTCCATCCTTTTCTGAGGTTCCCAGGTGTTTGGCCAAGCTTCCCTGTGCAGAGCCTTGGTCCCCTTGAAAAATGCTCGAGTCTCCCATTGACTTCAATGGGGCTCGTTATTCGAGACGAGCACTCGAGCATCGGGAAAAGTTTGTCTCAAATAACGAGTACCCAAGCATTTTAGTGCTCGCTCATCTCTAATACCTACCCTTAAATTTGGTTACAGACAAATACTTCCTATTGGCAAAGAGGATGAAAACCACATCTACAAAATTCAGAACCATTTTTAAATCCAGAGATATTTTGGAACCACTGCTATGGTCTGCAGACATGTTACTATGGTACAGACATGTTTGCCAAAAAAAGCAATTGGCAAAGCCCCCATGAATGTGTTGTAGCCAATATATTTATTGTCAAGAAATAGGAATGAAACGGTCTAAAAATCAACTAAACATAGATATTTTTCCGTCCAGAAACTAAATTAAAGGTATCTTATAGTAGTAAAATAAGCTAAATGTTCAAAAATATGCTTCACACCAACTTCTACACGGCAAGCATTTAAGTTTTGGAAAATCTTCTACAGCTTGCCTTGAAGATTTGTGTTTGCAGGATAGCTAAAGAATGATTGAAAACAAAAAAAAAGTGTCCTGCAGGAAAAGTAGGAAGAAAAATCATAAAGAAAGTATGGACCTGAAATTCAGGCCCCAAATCCAGACACATACTTCAGTCTGCTTGTGTTCTGCTCGGGCCCCTTCCATAATAACCCTTGCGATTGATGCTGGTATTGATATGCTGGTATGATTTTACTGGCAAACCTACCGACAGCATTTAAATTACCGTGGGATGCACACTGTCTTTTCTCAGTCATGGTGCATGCAAGCCTTTAGTGCTATCTCAGACAGTGCAGTACCACGATACCCAGCACCTGATGTTCCTCCTTGTTTCTACAGTGTGTCTGAGGAAGGCTTGATGGCCAAAAACATCACTTACACAGTATTTACCAGAATAAAGAATTTATTTTTACATGAATCTATACTCAGACTTTAGTTCATGCAAGCCTCCATGATGGGGAAGGATCAGCACTCCCCTATGACATCACAAAGAGTGACGATCCTTGCCAAAGTAACCATATTTGCCAACAGCAAAATAAATAAGACCCACAATCAGTACTTTTTAATGCAGGTACGGCCAAACTCGTCCAGGATTTAACAGGGTCCCCCCATCCCTATTTTGCACTCCTGAATGTGTGCTATCTCAGTGGGTTGAGCTTTTCCCTATATACGCGCACACACACATATATATATTGGGAATCCTTGACACAAATTTATAGAATTTGGCCAAAGTTTTGGTCCACCAGGAACTTGTTTACAGCCAGTAGAAAGGATGTAGTTGACATGTGCATTATCACTACTAAAGGCCATGAAAAATATCCAGGTGGACCAAAATGTTGGTAATACATGACATACATTATATCTACTGCTGGATATAAAAAAAATTTACCTTCGATTTCCAGCCATGCTGAATGGGAGTGGGAGCACAGTAATGGGGTCACTAACTTTTCTATATTTTCTGAAGTGGGAGAATGTAGGGAAAAGAAATTAATATATTTTTATACATTTTTATACATTTTTTTTAGTTGCCAGTCAAATAAAATGTTGGAATCACAACTCAAATCAATGAGACGACATAAAATCCATGTTTCTGTTGTCTAATACTTAACATAAGAGTTAATTATTTGTCCTTCCTAATAGACTTTAAAATATCAATTTATCTTTAATGCCACTTTTTCAATAACTGCATTGACAAAACAATTTTCTATGTCAGATCAGACATTACCGTTAATTTTCTACATCAACTGGAGAATGACTGCAGAGAAAGTGTTTGTGTTCACAGCTAAAAAAGCCTTCAAACTACATTTCTGAAAAACATTATTTCATTATAACAATTATATTTTCAGTAATTTCTGTCACTTTTTTTTAATAGAGATAATATATTTATATACACACACACAAAAACTTGTTTTTTTATTTTATTTTCATGTTCTTATTTCTTAGATTCATATATCATATAAAAATCAATTCCACAATGTGTGTGGTTATAGAGTTTTCTCCTTAAAGAGCAACCTTTTCTTCACCTCTAATTTTATACAACTGGAAGTTGGTTTTCCAAAGCAAATTTCCCAGTAGTGAAACGCACTTTATCAAACTGTTTATGATCAAGTAGACAGACGATTTGACCAGGATATATTTATTGTAGTCTGTATTCTACTAGGATAAATTTACACACAAGACATGCAATAGCACATATTTTGTGATAACAAGCAGAGCCGGAATTCTTCGGGTGTTATCTTTATTAGTAATCATTTTTTTAATAAAATTATTTGAAAAAATGTTAGACTTCTACGGATTTCCCCCCTGTATCTATTGGGGAAAATAATAATAATCAAGATAAGCAAAACAATAAAAAAAAAATAAATCTTTATTTCTATTGTGCTATAATATTCTATAGTGCTTTACAAGTCATGGGGCGTAGATAACAAAAAATAAGATATTACAAAGTAATAATACTGTATATAGTACTAATACTGTCATATGAAACAATCAATGAGTGAAAACTTACAATCATTGAAGAGGAAGTGGGAACTCAAGAGATGACAGTGCTTCTATAAAAATTCTGACATTCTTTATATAAGACATCAAAATACATAAATAAAATAATTTAGTAATTTAAAGGGGTTTTCCCATGAAGGAAAGCTAGACGCGGCACTCATCAATTTCAGTCCGCTCCATAGACATTAATGGGGCAGAACGGTCATGCACGGCCATCTTCTTCATTAATCTGATGGAGCGACGAGGGGTCTGAGGGACCTCGTTTTGGCGATCTGCGTGGGTCTCAGCACTGAGAACCCCACTGATCAGCAAATTAGGCCCTTTCCCGGGGAAAGGGCCTAACTTTCCTTTGTGGGAATATACCTCTTTAATAAAAAATGCTGCTGCTTGAACCAGTCATCGTCCGTAATCTTACATACAGAACCCATGATAAATAGGACTGCAGAGTAGCCTGTAAATGGGTATCTAGTGTGATAATTTTTTTATTGGTTCTTTCTAAACTGTATTTGAATTTACTCGTAAATGCTGAAATAAACATCTATTAGTACCGAACAGGTGCCCTTAAAAATTACTTACAACAAGAAAAATCAATTTTACAGAAACAAATTGGTTAAACATTTTAACATTCTGTGATTTCTACTATAATATCTGCTAGAACAAAAATGTGATTAAAGCAGATTTGTCAGGTTAATGAGATCCTGTCACCAATGCTGACACATGGCTTGCATTTCCCATGAATATGAACACTAAAGTAGTATGCTTTTAGCTAGAAAAGAAAAAGAAATTCAGATTTTTGCCAAAAAAGTGTTCCAAATGCAAAAGTGTTAAACAAATGAAATCTTTATTCAATCCGCTTCATCAAAAAATCAAAGTACACATCCCATTTTTGAAAAAGAGGGTCTTTCTAAGGCCGGCTAACCTTACCTCCAGCTTTCCACCCAATACAGGAATGAAAAAAATTGCTGTTCATGATGCAGAAAATAATATTAATCCAGTAAAATGTAAAAGTAAATGCCAATAATAAAAGTAGATAAACCATACATAGAAAAACTGACTCGTACATATAGCACAACCAATTAAATAGGATGGACTCCATACACTATTGTCACATGACAAGGTAGTTACAGACAGTAGACAGGTAGTAACATGACACAGCAAAAGCATATTATTATCTACACAGCAGATCAATATAAATACATTAGGTCCATTTTTGTGGTTTATAATTTAATCTTTCAGGATGGCCATCAGTATATACAGTTTGGGACTAGTCTAGAACATCGACCAGTGTTGTCCAAATCTAAAGCCTTAGTGCTCCATTATACTGTAATGAAAAACAGTCCCAGGCTGTTTAAAAGGTTGGTACACATTTCGGTTGCTGTCACAAGGGACAGTACAGACTGGGGAACAAAAAATGCTGTAATAAGGACAGGATTTAGGAACACATACAGACTACAACACATTAATGATAGTATATAAGGAGATCCACATAACACAAGCCTATTGTTTTATAGTAAGCATAGACTACACATCCTGGCTTCTGTTTTAGCAGAAATTTCATACTTAGCCATTCTGTGGTCTTAGGGTAGTTCCAGACAGATCTGTTATCGACATTGTGAGGAATAATATTGGAGCTTGGAGTCTCAAAGAAATTTGTATTTAAGATATAGCGGCACTATGCTTAAACAGGTGGTCCCCTACTTAAGAACACTCGACTTACATACGACCCCTAGTTACAAACGGACCCCCGGATATTGGTAATTTCTTGTACTTTAGTCCTAGGCTACAACGATCAGCTGTAACAGTTAACAAATGTGTCTACAATCCTGATTCTTTTGACAACCCAACATTTTTAAAATCCAATTGTCACAGAGACCAAAAAAGTTCTGGCTGGGGTTACAATGATAAAATATACAGTTCCGACTTACATACAAATTCCACTTAAGAACAAACCTACAGACCTTATCTTGTATGAACCCGGGGACTGCCTATATTCAATAAAAGTGAAAATACGGAAATTTCCAAAATTAAGCAAATGCCATACCTTTAAGGATTGCACTACTTGGCCTAATCATCAAGTTATCATCATCTGACCACAAGATAATATTGTCATCAGCAACTCTGGGATAATTAAATTGAATCCTCAGTACATTAATAAGAGAAATATCCAATGCAAATTCCATGACATCACATTCATTGTTAGTTTTAGCAAAAGTACCAAAGGCAACGTTAATTGAATTAAATTCTACTTTACAGGATAATTAAGTTTAATTAAATTCGTTTTCTAAGAATTAATTATTCCCCAATCAATGGGCTCTTTGTACCTTGGAAAATATTTTGTTAGATAGTGTGAAGACTAGCGAGGGTCCATTTGGAATGAGCATTGAGTATGAGACAGTTTAACAATACTACTTAACTGAAAAGATTAATAGAGTCCACGATGTTGGATTGTTGTCAGTGCCTCCAGTCCATTTTGGCAGGATAATCCCTAGGCTTGGTGTCTATTGGCTGTGCCAATGTCACTAAGCTATCTGCTTTTGCTGATTTTTATTATAATTTTTCTTGTTGTACTTTGGAGTTTGCCATATAAATCAGTGCATACTGTATCTTAATCTATTATTTATAATCTATTATTTATAAATAGTAAAAGCAAGCAGTGATTTCGGCGTCCATATGGCATTGTCTCCAGATTTTGTGAATTTTGTATGTGGTCCTTATTATATCCTTACAAGAAAGATGTCTTAATATTGAGAACCTTGCATTACAATTTAATGGGGGTGAAACCAGTGAATGAAACGTCATTGAAACATTTACACAATATAAATCACTGCAGTTAGAACTTATATGACATTGCCAGCTGTCAAACAGACACTGCTATTCTTCAACCTCAGGAAAAAATGAGTTTTTTTATGCACAGCTCTCTAAGATACTGCTACAACATTTCATTTGGACTGAGGTCTGTCAGATAGGACAGACAAGACTGCGTGCTTTTAACTGAGCCCCAAAAATGTCACTTGCCTGCTTGCCATAGTGTATCCTAGGTGATACAAGACAACCACAAAGACAGTCCTTCCCTAGGGCACAGTGAATACATAAAACACGTGTAAAATGAGGCAGGTTATTGATGTCATGAGTGTTTGATAAGGTAGGAACCTCCAGGACCACATTGGAGACCCATTATGGAATTAAGACCATTGTTCCATAAGTGTAGTTTATTCAGATGAAACTTTGCCAACTTAGACTGCCATATTATTTTAGAAAGGATATTCTTTCTCCTGGCAACCTTTCTCAACTGGCCTTACTCGTTCAGACTTTTCCTTTTTGTAATGTCTTTTACTTGAACATATACTTGAACATAGCACGAGACCAGCAAATTGGCCAAAAATTTGGCTTTTATAGCAGAGCTATTTTACCAAGGGTATTTGATTTTTAGCCCCTGGCTGCTATTAAATTCTTAGTAGCTATATAAGGGTGTACTTTGTTCTTCATGTGCTTCCTCTGCAATTTAGCCTAGTACATGCAGGATATTGGGCGCACACTGTAAGTGAATCGCGGCAGCTGTGCATTCTCATCGGGGATCGCACCTCGGGGATCGAGTAGGGACGGGTAAGTGAATGTGCCCCAATGTGTCATGTGATCTTGTTCATCTGAAGTTATTTATTATGTTCTAATATGTAAAACAATATAATTCAAATAGGGTGTGCTTTCTCTGTATAATGAATATATATATATATATAAGACAAGTCCATGCAAACACTATTTAACCCAATATACTGAAATATAACAAGTTCACAGTTATTTTTTTTCTTTTATGTTCTAAAACACTTAATTCACAAACACAAACATCTTTTTACTTTCTTTTCTTTCTAATCTCTTGTGGGCACATTTACATTTACATTGTAGCTGCCAAAAGATGAGGTTTATTGAAAATCTATCATATTTATGAGCTAAACATTACTCTAGAATTTTTTTTCTATTTACTTTTCATTTTAGATTTATAATCTCCAAAAAATTGTATTTCCCTTATTGAAGTCGATCAATTGATGATATGCAGCAATGAATTATTTTTGTCAATACCTCAGAGTTTAGGAAGATTATTAGAATCTCTGGCTAACATATTTTATGTTGTAACATGTATACCATTAAAGCAACAAATAAAAACAATAATAAAGCATAGTAAATAAAAAAAATATATTATTAATATTATGTTTAATATTTATAACCAAGCCATAACAGCTGTAGTGGGTGCATTAATCAAAAAATTGTGCATAATTTTCTCTTGAAAACTATATTCTTATTATTTAGTTAAGATTTGTCACAAAGTAATTTTAAGAGTTAAAACTATCTGTAAATTCTACCCATCTAAAGACATAATAGTATTCAAATGATGGTCTTAGAGTCAAATCTCTGATATCTACTTAGTTTTTTATATGCAGTTTTAGCTTGATCATTTTAAACTGGATTCTAATAATAATAATTATTTATATAGCGCCCACAGATTACGCAGTGCTGCACAAAGCATGACAAATTGGTCCCTGACCCCATGGGGTTCACAATCTAAACAAACTAACAGTATGTTTTGGAGTGTGGGAGGAAACCGGAGTACTCGGAGGAAACCCACACAAACACGGAGAGAACATACAAACTCTTTGCAGATGTTGACCTGGGTGGGATTCGAACCCAAGACCCCAGTGCTGCAAGGCAGAAGTGCTACTCACTCAATTCTATTTCTCTTTTCTACACATTATTAATAAAATATGTTTTATGGAATGGGGTAGATGGGAAGGATAAATCTATTTGCCTATTAAGATATAAGTATTAACACTACCTTATTGGACTACTTTGTTTTATCAAAATTGCAACTTGATGCACCCACAGTCAGTGTCAGCTCTAACATACAGTTTTCATGGCATTGGCATCACAATAGTATGAGGAATTCTGAGGAAGGGTGTAGTTTATCATAGCAGCCTGGAAAATGTAGCTGACATATGTATTTATCTAAGTGACCCTCTACATTCAGATTGTGGCAACATGAAAAAAGTGTTTTAGCCTATTTTTCTTTAGCCAAAGATTCGCAAAATCCATTTTCCATTTTTTTACATTCCATCATTGCTTCCACTAATAAAACACTGGGAGAATTTTACATTTCCTAAATAAGAGACCTTTTTTCCCCCTTGCATTTTAAAGCCTGTCACTTGTTACGAGCTCATATAGCATTTGCAATGTAGTTCAATAAATCCAGTGAAGTGGAAAAAGAGGAATCAGTATGAAGCAACTATGAAAGGTTGATACAAAGCTTCAAGAGCATTTAATGTGTGAATTTCCAAATCATGTCAAGAAGAAACTCTTATTCCAAAGAGCCTTTCCTTTGTAAGCTAAGAATTCTTGACTAATGGACCAGGACTCAGCTAGCTCCTGCCTTTTTAAAATAGGTCATTATCACTTGACTCTATAGTAGAGAACTGTGTGGTATATGTTTCCTTTTAGTGTACTGGGTAATGGACCTTAAAGAAAAGAGAGATTTATTGTGAGTCTTGATGGCAAGGAGTATGATACATTAAGACAAGTGTTATGTTAAAAGATAACTCAAAAGTACACAAATACATAACATGAAATGAAATGTGTAGATTCATATATTCACTTTTTATAAGCCAACTGTTTGGATCTACAAGAGACAGGTGCTTTTGACACCTATCTGAAAAATGATTTATTCATTTGTTTTGTAAGTTTTCATAAAAAATCATCTTTACATTTATTGGAAATTTTATATCTTGGTCAATCCTTTTAAAATGTTTTCTATTTTGTTTGGTGTAAAGTTTTTAAAAATTCTACTATAATAGAGTATACATTAATAGAGTAAAAAACAAAAACTAGTAAATTATTAGAGTCCATTATGTTCCTCTGTGTACTTATAATTCTATATGGTAATATGAATATAAGAGAAAATGAATAAAGCAATGAATGGTAAAGGGTTTTACCGCCAGTAGCTTTTTTCTAGGATTAGTACATTCAAAATGTGGTGTAAGTCAGCGCCACAATGCAGCAGATATAGTTTCTACATCATTATTGTAGGGAGCCATTGATACACTGTATGATACTCTATATGCACATATTTATTTTTCACCAAGCTTTTAGCCAAGTTTTGTCGTTTAGTACTGGTCCAAGCCTGAATCGGCTAACCTGAGCATTCTGAGGTTAGTTCAGCTGATTCCAGTTTGGTCCATTAATAAAGATTGAAACATGGAACAAGTTTCACACCTTGTATTCAGTTGTGTGAAACAATCCTAAGTAGACTCACTGACCCATATTTATTAAAGTTTTTGCGCTAGTTTTCTGGTGCACTGAAAAGGACATACAAACTGCTTGCACATATATTTGTAAAGTATTTGCACAAGTTTTATGTCACGGCCACACTGTGTCCACTGCGCCACAAAAATTAGCACCTAAAGGGGCATTCTGGTGCCGATTTGGACTGTGCACCACATTTATTACTATGACTCGACAGAATAATGTCACACACTGTATTTTAAAGGTGCACCAAAAAAAGACGGTGCACACTTCACCAAGCAGTGCAGGATGCTACAGATGAATGAAGACTGTGCCAGTATTATATAATCTAGCACTCTGTACATCAGTGAAGCAAACTGCCCACAGAGCGGTTTGCACTACTTTTGATAAATCTGGACCACTAAATGTTTTTACGAATGCTGCATTCATACATTTTCTGAAGGAACACACAGTAACATAATGTGTCCAAAGATCACACGGTATCTCTCACTTCAAGGTTTTTATGAGCTTGTTAATGTCTTAAGGACTCTATTAAGCAGCACTAAAATATCAGCTATTCAAGAGTGTCAGACAGCAAAAATGAGTGCATTGAAAACATTAGAGATGAAAGAAGGGTAAGAAAATAACCTACAAATCATAAAGAATGAACTGACCAAATTTCTTCTATAGAAAGATGCTGATCAATTGGTTCTTTACTAATGATAACTATCATGTACTGTATGGGCAGCCTACTAATTACATCAGACCTGCCATGCATTCTGCAGAAATTGGACGTGCACTACACCTCATGCAGCATGAAACTTTCTTAGTTACATAAAGGTTATAACTCTGCAGAAACTTTCTCTTTCAATCTGCCTTGAACATTTTTCTAAACTCCAGCCATAATAGAGGGGGTCACAAAAGTTGAGGAAGATGCTGTTTTTCTACTTAGGTTTTGGACATTTATGTTTATATTTCTTGATACTTTGATAAGAAAAGGAGCCTATGTCCCTATGCAGAAGATGGATAAGGAGGGAAAGCTAGAGCTAAACATAGAGAATATGTTACTCTATAACAACATATGACAATCAAGGGACTGTTTCTGAGGGATTAAGTCAGTAGAAGCCATATCAGCTGTTTATAGTATATCATAGTAAAAGGTCATTTCTACTAAACATAATACTAAAAGCTGGAAGAAAGTGAGAAAAAATGGACAAATAAGAATTTTTCTTTAATAACATGTATTATAAAGAAACTGATATGTTATGACTAAGTTTTCTGAAACATGTCAACATGATTATTATTTTTCTGTATGGCTTTTAATATGAGAAAATAAAATTACAACCTGTAATATACTAGACTGGCTGAATGTAGACATGATCCAATCTAAGCTCAGTAAAATCAATGTGTACAAGGCTCCTGGACCAGGTTGGTTACACCCCGGAGTTCTCAGTTCTGTTATTGCTGTACCACCGTCTAAAATCTTCAGGGATTCCGTTATGTCTGGTGTGGTGCCAAGTGACTGGCGCAAGGCAAATGTGGTGCCAATATATAAAAAGGGCTCTAGAACTTTGCTAGGCAATTACTGGCCTGTAAGCTTAACTTACATTGTGGGGAAAATATTGGTAGAGTTAGTAAAATATTTTGTACTGGGGCATGTAACATCAAATAGTATAATAAGTGACAGCCAGCATGGGTTTACTAAGGATAGAAGTTATCAGACTAACCTGATCTGCTTCTATGAATGATGAAGGAGCTGATGTGGATATTGTGTTCTTGGACTTTGTAAAGGCATTTGACACTGTCCCTCATAGACGCTTGATGGGTAAAATAAAGTCTATAGGTTTGGCAGGAATAATTTGCAACTGGATTGAAAACTGGCTGAAGGATCGTATCCAGTGAGTGGTGATCAATGATTCCTACTCAGAATGGTCGCCAGTTATAAGCAGTGTACCCCTGGGTTCTGTGCTTGACCAACTATTATTTAATATATTTATTAATTATATAGAGTTAGAAATTAATAGCACAGTGTCTATTTTTGCAAACGCCACCAAACTGTGTAGTGTAATACAGTCTATGGAGGATGTTCATAGGCTGCAAGGGGACTTGGACAAACTGAGTGTTTGGTCATCCACTTGGCAAATGAGGTTCAATGTGGATAAATGTAAGGTTATGCACCTGGAGGCTAATAATCCACATGCAACATATGTTCTTTGGGGAGTAAATCTGGTAGAGTCCTTTGTAGAGCAGGACCTGGGAGTACTAGTAGATCATAAATTAAATAACAGCATGCATTGTCAATCAGCTGCCTCTAAAGCTAGTAGGATCTTGGCATGTATCAAAAGTGGTATGGACTCTTGGGATAGGGATGTAATATTACAACTGTACAAGGCATTGGTTCGGCCTCACATGGAAAATGCTGTCCAGTTCTGGTCTCAGATCCATACAACGGATGCCCTGGAGCTGGAGAGGGTTCAACGAAAAGCCACAAAAATGATAAGGGGTAATGGAGGGTCTTAGTTATGAGGAAAGATTAAAACAACTATATTTATTTAGTCTGGAAAAGAGACGGCTACGAGGGGACACGATTAATTTATATAAATATATAAATGGTCCATACAAAAAATATGGTGGTAAGTTGTTCCAGATTAAATCAAATCAAAAGACAAGAGGGCACTGTCTGCATCTGGAGAAATCAAGGTTTAATCACCAGAGGCGACAGAGCTTTCTTACTATGAGAACTGTCAATCTGTGGAATAGTCTGCCTCAGGCGCTGGTCACAGCAGGGACAGCAGAGAGCTTCAAGAAGGGTCTAGATGCATTTTTACACCTAAATAACATTGATGGTTATGTTATATACATTTTTTCCCCTAAATCCCTTCCTCTATTAATCCCTTCCCTTTCTTGGTTGAACTTGATGGACATGTTTCTCTTTTCAACCGTATAAACTATGATACTATGAGCATTTTCTGGACTTTGCTTCCATCATTATCTCTACACACACTGAACCGATGTTTGTCCTATGCACATTGAGTTCATTGGCTGGATTGGGAAGTGCTCCTTGCTGTTTGAAAGAGCTAGAGTTCGTTTTTCTTTGTGTATTGCTTTGATTTATCCAATTTTAGTTGAATTTTCACAGAACTTAAATTTTATGTAAAGAGTCATGATCCATGTCAATGAGCATAAGTAAATAGCAAATAAACCTATGCCGTTAATTTGGGCTATACATGATACATTTTGCTTTAGACCGTATTGACTGCTATTGCTTGAATAATATATTTACATAAATTAGTAGAAAATAGTAGACAAATAATACAGCATTTATTTAAAAAATACTAAAACATAAGATTACTATAGCCCCTTTTAAACAGGCTACAGTTAAAAAATCTATAAAAATTAATGTACGTATTCCTTTATTCATATCTGTTTAAATTTTACAAGTCACTTGGAAATGTTTTCTCTGTACACTTTTATGGGAATGCTGTGGCTGAAAGCAATAAAAATCTCACATCTTAAGAAACAGGTCATGGCAATTTTTCACTATTTATTCTTGCCCATAATAGTATATTTCCCTGATATGAGTTACTGATTGCTTCAGGGTTTCAGCAGAGTTACCCTTTTACCCGTCCCTACAATAGTTGTAGAAGAATCGGTAAGAGAAGCAAATTGTTACCATGAAATTTAATTTTAAAAAAATTAAATAAATTCCGGTCAAGCAAATATCAGATACAGCAGTTGGGAATTTTTGTGTCCCTGTTATCTAATGGACCTTTTATAATTTGCCAGTTTGTTGCGCAGTACCTTAGCATCTAAGTACCTGAAAAATAAGTCTACAAAAATCATGATGAACAGTTCATTCATATTTAGTAAATTAAAGCAAAACATATGCCGTTGTCAAGAGAACTTCACTTTAGGGTCTTATTTTCAAGAAAATGAGATGCAAGAATTTTTGCTACAAACAAAAACTATTGAAAAATGTTATATAGAAAATATGTACTAAAATGCACAAAGGAGCAGGCGGGATGAGCCTCTCTGCCTTACAAAGTGTTAAAGTGAGACTACCATATTATCCTCAAAATGGAGCATCCTAGTAGCTGATAATGTGGAAATTGCCATTTAAGGGTTGCAAGAATAAAACTCTGGTATGCCCCCTGTTACAAATGTGCCGGGAACGAAAATGCAAAGTGGAACTAATAAAATCTCTTTATACCTTTGAAAATGATAAATTGGCAATATATACTGACACATATCAGTTCTTCAATCTCATCCTCTGGTGACTGCATGCAGCCATTATAAGCGCTCTTTCACTGAGAGCAGGGAAAATTCAATGATAATCAAAATGTTTCTGCTACTGTATTGCTTCTTCTGTATATGAATAGTGAGAAAAATACAAAAGAAAAGCATTCAAGCAGCTAAGCTAGAGTCACATATACGGTAATGTGGTATACATCAATCTAATACATTCCATATCATTTAATATTAGCAGTGTTTTCTGAAAATATTTAGATGTATAAATATATTTTTGAGTCCAAAGGCTCTGGCATGATCATTATGGCATCTAATGAGATGTGTATGGAGCTGCTTAACTTTAAAAGGAAAACATCACCACGATTTACCTACCTGCCCTAAATGCTACGTAATCCAAACATTTGTTTTTATTGGCAAGCTGCTTCTTCCATCCCAAAAAGTGACATTGTTATTGCTGTGCAACTGGAGCCCTGAAGGGCTTTGCCCCCAAAGTACGTCAGCCTAATTTACATATTTCTAAAGTTAACTTTTGACTCGTAAAGAGCAAAATAAAAACAAAGGCCTGGGAAGCACGTGTGGGCATAGCCCTACGTATCATGACTGTTAGTTTGGGTATATAAATTATGGTAATGGATTCACTTTAACCCTGTAGCGCAATAAGATGTACCCTTACGTCTTGTTGCGCATGGGGGAGTATGAAGAGGGCTCACAGGCCCCTTTCCCTAGAAGTCACATAAATATAAATAAACAGTAAAAATCATAAACACTAAGGCAGTGGTGGCGAACCTATGGCACTGGTGCCAGAGGCGGCACTCGGAGCCCTCTCTGTGGGCACCCGGGCCAACACCCCAGCATGAAGTTCACCAGACAGGAATCAAAGAATCTTCCTACAAAATTTTCCTACAATGATAGGCAAATTTGCCATCCTCCTTTCAACTGTGTTGGTGTCTTTAGGAGGCTGAACGATTGAAAGTTGTCAAAGAACAAGGAGAAATAAATTACTGCTTAAATTGCTGTGCTGGCACTTTGCAATAAATAAGTGGATTTTGGTTGAAGTTTGGGCACTCAGGCTCTAAAAGGTTCACCATCACTGCACTAAGGCTTCACCGCATCCGAAAATGCCCGATATATATCAAAATATAATAACGTTTTTTCCTGAACGGAAAATAGCGCCCGAAGTCGCAAATGGCATTTTTTTGCCATTTTGAAAAATATAAAAAATTTAATAAAAAGTGATCGAAAGGTCGTACAGTCCTAAAAGTAGAAGCATTGAAAACGTCATCAAAAGTCATAAAAAAAAGTAGCACCAGAAGACAGCAAAATGAAGAATTTTTTTTTTTGTACAGGAGGTTTTAATTTTTGTAAATGTATGAAAACATTATAAAACCTATACAAAGTTGGTATCCCTGTGATCCAATGAATGAAATAGACATGTCATTTGGGCACAGTGAAAGCTGTAAAAACCAAGCCCACAAGAAATGGCGCAAATGTGTTTTTTCATCATTTTCACTGCATTTAGAATTGTTTTCCCGCTTCCCAGTAAACGGCACAGAATATTAAATGCTACCACTATGAAGTGCAATTTGTTACTCAGAAAATAAGCCCATACACAGCTCTTAGCAAGGAAAAATAAAAAAAGTTATAGATTTTTGAAGGTGGGGAGTGAAAAATAAAGATGCAAAAACGAAAAAGGGCCTGGTCCTTAAGGGGTTAAGCTTCTTTTTAAATTTTGTGAATTAAAATTTCAAGAAGACTAATTTAACATCAAGCGTGTTTACCTCTACCCCACCATCCAATTTTCTGTCGGTTCTATCCTTCCAGCCACCTATCCTTCTCACTGAGTGACTATCATTACATTACATCAGTGATTTTCAACCTGTGTGCCGCGGCACACAAGGTTGAGTGTGCCGCGGGGAAAGTTCCCCGAACTACGCTGCCCCTGTGTAGAGCTGCCCCGTATCTCTGTGCCCATACTTACCTCCAAGCCCCGCGTCGGCGATCCGCCCATCTTCTGTAGCTCCTGCACCGCGCGGCCCATGTCACGTGACTGACGCGACCTGACGTCAGGTCGCGTAAGTCACGTGACCAGAGGCGCGCGGTGCAGGAGCTACAGAAGGTGGGCGGATCGCCATTAGGAGTGAAGGTACGTGGAAGAAGACATCAAGGGTAAGTATATAGGGTTATTATTTGTATAGGGAAGGCAGCTAGGGTCTTTTTTTTTTATTAGTAAAGGTAGGCTGGGGCTTTTTATTAGTAAAGGGAGGCTGGGGCTTTTTATTTAAGGGAGGCCTTTAGGGCCTTTTAATTAGAAAAGGGAGGCCTCTGGGGCCTTTTAATTAGTAAGGGAGGCCTCTAGGGCCTATTAATTAGTAAAGGGGGGCTCTAGGGCCTTTTAATTAGTAAAGGGGGGGCTCTAGGGCCTTTTAACTAGTAAAGAGAGGCCGCTACGGGCTCTTAATTTGTAAACGGAGGCCTCTAGGGGCTCTTAATTAGTAAAGGGAGGCCGCTAGGGTCTTTTAATTAGTAAAGGGAGGCCGCTAGAGGTTTTTATTAGTAAAGGGAGGCAGCTAGGGCCTTTTTATTAGTAAAGGGAGGCAGCTAGGGCCTTTTTATTAGTAAAGGGAGGCCGCTAGGGGCTTTTTATTAGTAAAGGGAGGCAGCTAGGGCCTTTTTATTAGTAAAGGGAGGCAGCTAGGGCTTTTTTATTAGTAAAGGGAGGCAGCTAGGGCCTTTTTATTAGTAAAGGGAGGCCGCTAGGGGCTTTTTATTAGTAAAGGGAGGCCGCTAGGGGCATTTTATTAGTAAAGTAAGGCAGCTAGGGACTTTTTATTAGTAAAGGGAGGCAGCTAGGGCCTTTTTATTAGTAAAGGGAGGCAGCTAGGGCCTTTTTATTAGTAAAGGGAGGCCGCTAGGGGCTTTTTATTAGTAAAGGGAGGCCGCTAGGGGCATTTTATTAGTAAAGTAAGGCAGCTAGGGACTTTTTATTAGTAAAGTAAGGCAGCTAGGGACTTTTTATTAGTAAAGTAAGGCAGCTAGGGACTTTTTATTAGTAAAGGGAGGTCGCTAGGGACTTTTTATTAGTAAAGGGAGGCTGCTAGGGGCATTTTATTAGTAAAGTGAGGCAGCTAGGGACTTTTTATTAGTAAAGGGAGGTCGCTAGGGACTTTTTATTAGTAAAGGGAGGCCGCTAGGGGCATTTTATTAGTAAAGTGAGGCAGCTAGGGACTTTTTATTAGTAAAGGGAGGTCGCTAGGGGCTCTTAATTAGTAAAGGGAGGCCGCTAGGGGCTCATAATTAGTAAAGGGAGGCCGCTAGGGGCTCTTAATTAGTAAAGGGAGGCCACTAGGGGCTCTTAATTAGTAAAGGGAGGCCGCTAGGGGCTCTTAATTAGTAAAGGGAGGCCGCTCGGGTCTTTTAATTAGTAAAGGGAGGCCGCTAGAGGTTTTTATTAGTAAAGGGAGGCCGCTAGGGGTTTTTTATTAGTAAAGGGAGGCCTTTTATGACTGTTTTAGTGTAATTTTGTGCTATTTTGGTTGGTGGTGTGCCCCAGGATTTTCTAAGTATAAAAAGTGTGCCGCGGCTCAAAAAAGGTTGAAAATCACTGCATTACATGTAGCTAAATGATGATTATATCAGTGTTCCCCATCTGGTTATGAAGCACATACTGGAATGTGTTTTAGTGCAGAAATTTGTGTTGCGTTGGGTATAGTGCAGCTGCAACACAATTGAGTTGCATACGACATATATAAGGCGCGGACACTTCTTAAATACATGTGCAAGCAGTTTGCACATAAAAGAACAAGTCTTAACAATTGTTGCAGCTGCTTTAGTAAATGTGGCCCAATGTGTTTTATCTACTACACATTGTAGCTTCATAATAACATGTTTGAAATATTTTAACTAGATAATGAAATACTCCACATTAACTTAGTTAATTGTGTAATGATTACATAGATATTATGATTTTCCTGTTATTTCACATTGAAGAGTTTTACAGATTTGACATCAGTGATTGTCACTTTTGCTGTATCTTTTCAAAAATGGAAGACAAATCTGTCACTTTCTCAGCATGCACTGTTAATAAGCGAAATTACGGTCTGACATTCATGGCTGAGAAGTTAATTCAAAATTGACAGCCAATGTGTTGAAGAATCTTGTCACATGGCTTAGAAAATCACCTACATTTAAAGTTTCTTGTTTTTTATTGGCATTTCATCTACTAGTAATATATTAAGTTGCATTTGTTTAACTATTTAGGCTTCTGCATATTATTAAATTATTTCAGGAATGAAGATTTGATTTAAAAGGTTGCTATTCTGGGGAATATAAAAACTCTTTATTGTATTAGTTGTTGAGTGATGTTGCTTATAGATTTACCTCTTCTCCATTGCTCCATATTTAAGTTAATTGATCCAGTCCCAAGGACCACGATGCAGTGTCTTTTTTACATTCAGGATCATTGTATCATGTGATTGTATGGAAGATTTGGTTTCTCATTACATTATGTGACTCTGTTTTATTCACAGCGGGAGTCCTATGGTTCTGAAAGGCAAATGTGCATGTCTGCATGTGCCATTTGGAAGCTGCAGTGACTGATAGGGCTGTATCTCTTCAGTACACCAGCATGAATCTTGTCCCTGGTCCCATAATGCAATTGTGCATTGACTCTTGAGAGAAGAAGACAATAGCCCAGATGTATCAAAAGTAGTGCACTTTAGAAAATATGCAGGGTGTGGCAGAATATTGAATACTTCCTCCTCTTCAATTATCCAGTGCACCCTGCTCTGCTCTGGAAGTATGCACCGTTTTTTTTGTGTACCTTTAACATAAAACATGCAAGTGTATTAAATGTGCTGCAAACTCAGACTATGCAGTAACACGCCCCCTTTAGGTGCAGATTTTAGCAGACACGTTACAGCCGCTACGCAAAACAGGCACAAACACTTCTTAAATACATGTGCAAGGTCCAAAGGACATTCTTATAGTGCAAAATATGTCATAAAACTGGTGCAGCTACTTCAAAATATCTGGACTAATGTGACTCAGAATAGGAGGGTTAAAAACAGTAAACATACACTGGTACCTGGATTAGATTAATCATCTTTAAAGATGAGCAATAGGAAGGGGCAAACCAAATGATAAGTAAGATCACTTAGTAGGAGATAGACTGCTGAGATTTCATATTCCACTGATAACCCCTTTAAACCTTTGTTCTAAAATAAATTACAGCTGTCCATAAAAGTACTGAAAACAGCATGGTTCTTACTTGTCTACTGCATTTTAACATTTAGGAAACATTAGGGAAAATGGTCAATTACAGTATTTTTCCTAAAACATGCTACTTTGTTTTTTTAACCTCCTCTCATTTATCTAAAAGTACTTATGGAGTGTGTACACAAATAACAGACAGATAAGGAGTGGAAGCTAAAACTTTTAATGGTTTTACTCCTTATAGACCTTTATAATATTTCCCTTCATAATACAGCTCTGTAAGGAGACAAGTCCATTCAGTTCTGAATTTCTTGTGTTTAGAAATCCCTTAGAATCTATTTTCCTTATTTCTCTGCTTTCTGTGTAAAGGGCTACTACAGGGATCTTTATTAAGACACAGGTATAAATGCAGAGAAGGAAGTGTGGAAAAAACTGAAACAAGCATGTATTTATTCAAAATGTTCACGTAGAAAGTTTTCCACTGTACCATTGCCAACACTTTTTAAAATTTTACAGGGGTTGTCCGCAGTATATAAAAAATAGAAAAACAATAGAAATCTTATCCTTGCCTCCACTTGCACTCCCATTCTCCTACGACAGGCACTCCCGTCCATGCATTGCCACATGTCGGATACAATATGTAAAGAACAAAAACTTCCAGTACAACTAGTTACTACGTGGAGCAGGTGTCAGTAATTAATGAAGGTGAATCCGAAAAAACCTTCCAAATACAAATTACTTCTAACAATATACCACTGACATGATTTCTTAAAACATATATTTCTTCTTTATTAGTATCAAAGCTAAAAAAGCATAGGAACTAACCAGTCATAGTCCACGATGTGCAGACACAAGCTGCTTTCACCGAGGGAATAGCATACAGAGCTTAGTATGAAAGCTGGTGAAAGCCGCTTGTGTCTGCATATCATGGAGTGGAGTTATGGCTATTACTGGTTAGTTCCTATGCTTTTTTAGCTTTGATACTAACAAAGAAGAAATATATATGTTTTAAGAAATAATGTCAGTGGTATATCGTTAGAAGTCACAAGCCTGATATAGCATAACTTTTAATGTGTAGCAGGCATAAGGAAGTAGTCATACGGAAGCATCTGATTCTGTACACAAACAGGGGCAGGAGTGCTGGAGGAGGTAAGTATAAAGTTTTTACTGTTTTTATAACCCCCACCCCCAGGCCTGCTATAAAGTTTTTGCAAAGTCTGAACACCCCCTTGAAATGGTTTAAAAAGTTGAGATAAGTTTTAATAAGCATGTGTTTATCAAATACAAAGGCTTTGGTAAGTTTCCAGAAATATTTTAACATCTAGAACAAAACGGTACAATTCTAAATTTAATGTAAGGTTTTTTGTTTTCTTGAGAAATCAGCCTTAAACTAAGGCTACCTGAAGTAGAACACACAGCTTGTCAAAGTTCTTCTGCCCGTATTTCTTTGGGCTTGTATAGCCAGCCATGATTTCCTCAGCCCAACGTTTCAGCCTAGTGCCCAAGAGAGCCCATAAGAGCAGTTCTTATTTTTGGCTGTATGTGAGAATCTTCTCATACTTTCTAGGTATCACAATAATTTACCAGCCTGTTTTTTTTACCGATCTGCAAAAATCTAATGACAAATGGGTGACATATGGATGACAAGTGGCCTGCTTTTGCTAACATACAGCTCAGAAAATATAAAAATGCCCAATGGCCAAAAATTAGAAAAAGGCTGTATGTTGAGGCCAGAGGGGAAAAAAAACCTTGATGTGCAGGTAGCCTAATGGAGTATGTGGTCTCTTATGGAATTCCATGTGCTTCACTGTCACCTATTGTTTTTCTTGCTGTTTCTATGTATACATTATTTTGGAACCATAGCATAGTCATAGTGAATACGCTTTAAGTGACATGTTTTTTTAATGACTTGTTTATGTTATTTTTTTTTCTGTTACTGATACCAACACCAGGACTTCTTGTATGATGATATTGCATAGACTATACCACATAAGTTCTCCATAGGAGCTTCTTATATTTAGACAGAATCTATCCACTAAGCAGGCTGAGCTGGATTTGTCTACTGCTTCCCCTGTTATGCCATACTCATGGATAAAGAAGGTGAAATCTACAATTCCAGTTTTTTTTCCGATCAGAAGAAAAAGAAATTCTGAAATGCTGGTAAAAGAACATTCATTTATTTTTTGAGTATAATACAATCATTAAATAGTAGAAAGAACGGAAAACGGGGCCACTCACCGTTTAAAAAGTCTTCTTTATTTCATCATCCGTAAAAAAATCACATGGCACAGACCGGTCAGGATAGAGGTGGGAGCAGGGGGTTTGGACAAGGACTTTGCTTCTGTTCTCTATGGATTGATATAATACAATCATGTAGGGGACACATTGATGGCCTGATGACTTAGATTTGTGTTTAGTCTGTAACCTTTGTGTATGTACAGTATAAGGAAAATCTTATTCCCCTTTTTTTGGCAAAATTACCCACAATATACAAATGAAATTAATGTTTCTGCTGTGAACACTTATGAATAATTCATGAATTTGAATCTTTTGTCTGGAGGAATTCTTGATTCATGTTACCATTATATTTATATAAAATATGACATTTCTTTATTTGCATAAGGCAAGGGAATTAATTATCAACGTTTTAAGATGCAAAAAATAATTTATGTTTTTGTAAACTGACTACAGAAGCGCTGTACAAACATATTTATTTTGGTTGTTTTTAATTACATTTTCACAAGTAAATAAGCAATGGCTTCCATGCAAGAACACAGGAAGTTTAGAATAAAATAAGGGTAGCAATACAATAATTAAATAGTGCATGTAATATTTATAATTGTATTGCTGGATTATTTTCTAATATAGCAACGCTATACAGGATGCTAGCAATCATATTGGTGTGTAGATACTATACTAATAAGATCTTCAAGGTTTATGTTTCTCTTAAACATATCTTGGGCAGACATGTACCACAAAAATATAGTTAACGGATACACTAAATTTTAAATTTTTGCCTGTCTTCTTATTCCTATTAGGAAAATTGCAGTTTTGAGTAACAGTAGCTCTGACATCTATCTGTAAATCATTGCTCTATCAAAGGGCAGCAATTTAACTGACAGATTCCCTTTGATCATTTCCTTTGTTCACTTCTCTTGAAATTTCGGAATCATGTATAGAAACAGTTTTACTGAGAAATCCTGTATGCAGTGCTGAAATTCAGTAAGGATATTGTGTGAGATTGGTGAATGTCAACTTACAGTGAATATAATGAGTTCAGGCTTCAATGTAGTCAGATAAACAGTATGGCATAGATTTTGCCACTAAGTCATAGGTGCAGTGTTCGGCATAGTAGCTGAAGATTTGAAAATTATTTTATGTGCAACCTTGAATCACCAAAACAGAAGAAAATAACCCCCCCCCCCCAAAAAAAAAAAAATAGCAGCTTTAAAATGAACAAATAAACATGATTATTGTCTTTGTAACACATGGACTGAAGTGACCAAAGTTACCTATAGACTTTTCTGACCAAATTGAATTACTGATAGTTATCATAGAAATGAAATAAAACAGATGGGATCCCTTTGAGTTTCAAAGAAATATACTTTAACTCATGCCTCGTTTATGCATAGTTCAAAATATTCAGATTTTACAGGAAAATGATTTGGTTATGTCACAGGTATTCTTCACTAATTTCCAATATTTTAAAATTTTCCATGTCATTATATTTACTTAAAAGTAAGAAAATTCTGCAACTTTTACTCTGCTCTTTAAGTATAATAATAGAATGAAGTTATTTATTCTGTAAGTTTTTCTTTGCCTTATGTATTTACATCACAGATAAGACAGGATGACAGCAAACATTGAAATCTCTACAGTAACAGGTAACAATGAATAAAAAAAAAAGATTAGAGAAAGTGATTAGTTTAATTAGTGAAACAATCAAAATTTCATAAGATATATCATTAAATTGGTTCCAAGTAAAGTTAAAATAACAGGTTCACAATCTGTTACATTACTAATACCATGTGAGCAGACTTTCCAAACTATGGCTGGCCCATCTCTGAGGATATTTTCATTATTTGTTAGAATAATCTATTACAGTGAGTTGGATTTAATACTTGTGCTCAGCGGTGGCTGGAGTTGAACATCTACATCTTGTAATCATCAGGTTCTCGATTTAGAAGCATGTTTGCAGTGTAAGTTTTTTAGATTGTATAAGCAGGTATCTCTTAAGTTAATGTTATTTAACGTGATAATTTAGATTACCTTAATATTTATGTATTTGGGTTTTTCTTTATATGGGGAATGTATTATTTTACCCTGCTCATGCCCTGACAAAGTCATTTTTCTACAGCGTAGGCTATTAAATTTTTAGCAGGAATCACAATTGTTTCCTGCAGACACATATTTTTCAGGCCTGAGAATTGCATTAAGTTCAATGTTCGCAGTTTGACATACTGATTGTCAGTTGCCTTAAGGAACACATTGGAAATCTCCTAGCTCATGATATTAAAAGCCTTTGGAGTGGTTTAATAGGACAAACAGAATCCCAAGCTGAAGCTTGATATCTCATTCTGATCTCTTAGCTAGGAGTTAAGGATGCTCTCATTCAATTCTGACCCATCATTCCCAGCCAATGCAATATAATGTGAATGCCATTATGTTATATTTGTAAAGTATAATCAATATGACCAATAGCTCTTTCTATGCCAATACCATTACAGACCCTGAGTGACAGAATCAGAATTATCTGATTACAAATATGGCTTTTACCATTTAATAAGGACATGCTACAAATCAGAATTACTAAGACATGGAGGACATTGCAGATGGCTTTTTCTGCTCTGTGAACATTATTCTTTATATTCTAAATTGACCTGTTTGGTTTCTGGTGATCAACCAGTTCTGCCTAAAATAATTTTGTAAACTTAAAACATCAGCTAAAGATACACAACTTTACCAGAGGTGCATGCTGTTGGCAAACATTTCATCATTTATAGATGCAGTGTTTTTTTTCTCAGATTTTTTTCAAAACTCTTTTCAAGTCACAGATTAGATAAAATATTGCAGAATGGTAGCAAAAATCTTCACAATCTACAATTCACATTGCGTTAATTGATTTGACACATATAGTTGTATACAGCATGAAAAACTTAATTAGAAAAGATGAAAATGTTCTGGTGGTGTGATGAAAATATAGAAAATACAGCAAGAAGGCGGAGGGTTCATGTCAGTGTTTCTATTTCACACAGGCAGTTTCACACATTCCTGATATCTCCAACCAGCCTTATCTGAATAACGTAATTAACTCTCAGGGAGGTATCGCTTAAAAAAAGTAGACCAGTTGTACAGTCACAGACAGTTTTTAGAAAGTTATCAGACCTTTTTACACGGATACATATGCCAGTTATGGAGTTATGGTCCATCCCAGCTCAAGTCCAAATTTATATCTGGGATCAGGGCAGCAATGAGAATGCATAATTGGCTCTCAATTTGTTCCAGTGGCGTTCAAAACAGAGATATATAAAATGGGAGCATAGTAAATTGGTTATTTTTGGTCTCAACAGAATCCACAGATCCAGACAGATCCGATGGGACCAGTACCCCGATTCCATGACCTCCCATAGGAAGCTAGAATCTAGGAAGCTAGAATCTGTCCTGGATCAGATCCAAGGCATGGGTGTGAAGGGGTCGGTCTACACCTAAGGTTATCAGGGCATCCTTCATGTCCCTTGTCTTTGCCTGTGGAACTATGTTACCATAACATCTAAAGAAGGAATTGTAGACTAACCTCTTTCCCCATTAGTTCAGCACAAGGTAACAGAATTGCTTGTACTTGTAATCTACACTCTCTTAAACTGTGTGTGTTTATATATATATCTATATATATATCTATCTATATATAAATATATATATATATATATATATATATATATTTTTTTTTATATATATAGGCGGTCCCCTACTTAAGGACACCCGACTTACAGACAACCCATAGTTACAGACGGACCCCTCTGGCCATTGTGACCTCTGGTGAAGCTCTCTGGATGCTTTACTATAGTCCCAGACTGCAATGATCAGCTGTAAGGGGTCTGTAATGAAGGTTTATTGATAATCCTTGGTCCAATTACAGCAAAAATTTTGAAACTCCAATTGTCACTGGGACAAAAGAAAAAAATTTGTCGAGAACTTCAATTATAAAATATACAGTTTCGACTTACATACAAATTCAACTTAAGAACAAACCTCCGGACCCTATCTTGTATGTAAACCGGGGACTGCCTGTGTATATATATATATATTTATATATAGATAGCTATATATGTTGTGTGTACTGTTTTGTCTAGTGTACCCATAAGGCAATTAAATATAAATGTATACATTTAACCTGCATTGTTCTTTTATCTTGATCCATAAATCCCCACTTCTTGACACTATATAATTCTGTTAAAGACCAGGTTTATATCAGACAATAACTTGGTGGTAGCCTACTGTAGGGATAAGTCTCCGTTTCACTGAGGTTAGTAATAGGGGACTTTCAGGTGTTCAAGGTTGTGAGCTAGTGTTGTGCCATACTGTAGGTTGTGTATACAACTCTAACTTACTTCCTGCACTTCCCAGAACCCATGCATTCAGGGAGTGTTAATTATAAACAATAATTGACCTTGCATGGGTACAAGTGTCTCAAAACTCTGACAATGCAGACAGAGACAGGTGTTTTTTTTGTCTTTCTGGTAATACTGCCCAAAGTGTCAGGTTCACATGGAAGAACTGATAATTGTGGTCAAGAGTCATAAATATTTATTTGGTAATATACTATATACTAATATACTAATAGTAAATGTTTTAGCAAATAAAATGAGCACAATTGTTAAACTCTAAAGGTTTTATTTAAGAAACAGGGCCATTAAATCCAAGCCTGGACTGCTATAGCAATCAGAATAAATCCCTGTATCATTTGTATCTTCAAGAATCTAGAATCTCCTATAACAAGTGATTATTTTTAAAGTTGTGTAGATGACCATATCCAGGTAATATGGCCAGGACTTCAGAAATGCTTGGCCACAGGTAGATGTTTCTGCTTGTCTTTTATCCGGGCTTTAAGTTTTTGTCCTGTCTCTCCAACATAAAGGCCATCCACAAGACACTTTGTGCACACAATCAGGCAGACCACATTAGAATTACAACATGAGAATGTGGCTGGGATGTCATATTCATGCTGTGTGTTGGGGATCTGTATCTTGTCTAGAGTCAAAATCAGAGGACATTACTATGGAAAAGTTCCTTTTTTATATGTTTGATAATATGGAGCTCCTGATCACAATATTCCTCAGGTTTGGGGGTTGCCTGTAGCACAGTAATGGAGGGTCTGGGAATATTGTTTTTAGATGGTCATCTTTGTGGAGTGTGTGGTGGAGTTTTTTTGAGGTGGTTCTTAGCATTTCCACATGTGAATTGTAAGTCACAACAAGAGGAACACAATTGTTGTCCACATTTTCTTTGTATTGGAGAAGTTCCTGGGTATCCTGGTGGCTTTGCTAATTTGATTGTCAATTATCATATGATAATATGAGGAATGTCTTTCTAAGATAGATGTCTCTGTCCGTTGGACTGGATATGATTATATCGGATGGCTTGGATGTAGTTGATGGAATTTTTAAATATGTTTAGGTTGAAAGCTGTCTCATCTCAGGTATGAAGGCCGATCAATTGGTTTTTGAAATAGGGATGTCTGGATACAGTTATTTTGGATTTTTTTTTGGTTGTGTCCAAGAAGTTTATTTCATTGTATGAGAAGTTTACTATCAGGTTTATTGTGGGATAGAATTTGTTGTAATTTTCATGAAATGTAGTTCAATGTTGTTGTCCAAGTAATCTAATTAAGGACCTGTTGTCTCAACATTGCTATTGCTATTGTCCTTTTATTAACATTTTTTTTGCATTACTCCTCTGTTCTTTGTGTATAAAATCTGTGTCACTTCAGATCCTGATGAAGTGACTGTCGCTGTCGCAAAACCTTGCTTGTAAGATCTTATATTTCAGTTAGCCAATAAAAAGTATCACAATTTCAAGAAGGTTACTTTTAACAGGAATTTCTTCAACTGGCTAACACGGTACAAAACCTTTTTTTTCCCCTTTTTAAGTCTATAGTTACCTAGAATTGAGTGAATCACTTATTTTGCTTTGTATCTTCCTGAAAGCAGGATTTGGAGCAGTCGGCTATTAATAATACGCTTGAGTTAATTGCTTCAGTTTTCGGTGTGTAATCAAAGTGAATACTTTCTTCTTTCTCAGACATTTATCAAGTTGATATTTACAGCCATTCTTGCATCATCAGTTTCTTTGTGCTTAATAATTTCAGGTATATTCGAATGCTGTTCACCATTAGAAGAATTTGTCTTGTAGACAGCTTGTTGTCATTATGCCCAGATTTTATATTTAAATATAGATTTATGAATAACTAATCCTTTGCAAAATCATCAACAATCAAATCAAAGTTTTCGGTTTTACACTAATAGATGTAGACATAATAACGAGTGCTTCTGTATCTTAGTCTATGCATATGAGCTTTGCATATTAATTAGGAAAATCAACACTCTGGTTTTTGTCATCCAGGATTCTTTATGTTAAAGAGAGTCTTTCACTACCTTCACTACTTTAATTGGTTTCACTCCACGGATTCTGACACATTCTAACCCCCACTGAACAGTTAATGTTATTAGCCTTATCATCTAAAATGCTAATTAGGATATTCAAAGTTAAAGGGGTTGTCCACTTTCAGCAAATATTTATTATTGTTTGTGTAATGAAAAGTTTTACAATTTTCCAATATACTGTCTGTATCAATTCCTCACAGTTTTCTAGATCTCTGCTTGCTGTACTTCTATAGGAAGCCTCTATGTTTACTGCAGTGAATAGAAATCTGTCCATTGTGATGTGATGGACATAGCCGTTACTATCACAGAGAGCAATATGAGTTGTGTGATACTAACGGCTCGTGCACCTGCATGTCCATCACATCACCATGGAAAGATCTCTGTGCACTGGAAGTGTAAACTTAGAAGCTTTCTATAGCAGGACAGCAAGCAGAAATCTAGAAAACTGTGAAGAATTGATACAGAAAGTATATTGGAAAATTGTATAACTTTTCATTGCACAAACAATATCAAATATTTGCTGAAAGTGGACAACTCCTTTAAGTGGGTGGACCTGGGATAAAACAGAGAGGTTGGGACTGTCCACTGGACAATAGATGCTTTTGATGACTTAATATTAAAATTTTTGGTTAAGAACGCAGGGTTTTTTCGCTCATTTCTTGCTCTCCGCCTTCAAAAATCCATAACTTTTTCATTTTTCCGTGTACAGAGCTTTGTGAGGGCTTATTTTGTGCAAACAAATTTTACTTTCCCATGATGTCATTTATTATTCCATGCCATGTAGTGGGAAGCCTGAAAAAAATTCCAAATGTGGAAAAAATTTTTAAAAAAGCATGTGCGTCACGTTCTGGTGGGCTCAGTTATTACAACTTTCCATCTGCGCTCCAAATAACATGTCTGCTTTATTCTTTGGTTTGGTACAATCATGGTGATACCAAATTTATGCAGGTTTTTTCGCATTTTAATACATTTTCAAAAATCAAACGAATTTGTATAAAAAAGAAAACTAAAATTTTTCCATCTTCTGACGCTTATAACTTTTTCAAACTTTGGTGTGTCACTTTTTTGTGAAATGAGCCGTCATTTTCATTGCTACAATTTTGAGGACTGTGCGACATATTGGTCACTCTTTATTCCATTTTTTATGTCATGTAAAAAGGTATAAAAGTCGTGTTTCAGACATTTGGACGCCAATTTGCATTATGGAGGTCGCAGCCGACAATAACCGTTTTTTATATTTTGATAGATCGGGCATTTTGGGACGCGACCATACCTAATGTGGTTGTGATTTTTACTGTTTATTATGTTTTATAACAGTTCTAGGGAAAGGCGGGTGATTAGAATTTTTAATATTTTATTGATTTTTTTTACATTTTTTAAACCTTTTTTTTTCACTATTTCTTAGACCTTCTAGGGTACATTAACCCCCGGATGGTCTGATCATTCCTACCATATAATGCAATACTACTGTATTGCAGTATATGGCGTTTTGGCATAGGATTCATTACAATGAGCCACTGGCTCTTTGTAACGAATCTGCAGAAACCATGCACCCTCTGGTCTGAACAAGACCCGAGGCTGTCATGGCAACCGCTCGCCGTCCCCTGATGAAATTCGGCGGTGCAATGATCTGAAGAAAGATGGCGGCGCCCATGCATCGCCACATTTTAAATGGTTAGGCACCGATTGCTGGTGATAGTGATGGGTCTTTGCTGCAAAATGCCCGTGAGCCCTCTTCATATACCCTTCATAGCTCATGTATGAAGTATGATTGCAGAAAATTCTCCTGCAAAGTTGAACATTTTAATATATGTATTGCACCCATCCCAAAAAGATACACCCTCATTCTGTAATAGTTTTACAAGTGTCTACAAATGCGTCAAGTCCTTGATAATGAGTTTCAAATTCAAGTTTTTTGTTTTTACTATAACAGAATTCTACGCTAAACAGATTGATTATTTTACTGCTTTGTGTTCTATTTATTGACTACACAATAATAACTGAAATTTTCTAATTTTTATAAATATAATAAATTTTAAAGAAAATTACATCAGATCCTTGAGCAAAAAGCTAATTGAGAAGCAAACATCATGTGTTTGAAGCACAATGTTGTGCTCTGTAATAAAAAATAATTAATTGAATTTAACCTTACAGTTTTATTTTTGGTTAGGATGCGACCCAGTTTTACTTCATTTAAATTCACATACACTTCTATACAGAGCATTAAAGTCGTTTGTCTTTGCAGGCCTTTGTTGGAGCTAGCATTAGTCAATGTAATCCAATAGTACTGTATAGCTAGAACGTATGGCCATTTCAATTCAAAGCTAATGCATCAATCACACCTGTATCTGCACGCAGATAAAAAATGTTACTGCCTTGTTAAACTTGATGGGACACAAAGGTCACATGTTGTGATCTGTGCAGGGAAGACATTCTTAATGAGCCCAGTTGCCTCAGATAGTTTACTAAAAATAACACACAAATAATACAATAATCAGTCAAGTTAAATATCAATCGTTCTCTATTCAACAGCTTACAACCGTCTGAGTAGGGTCTCAGAGTGCAGTATTGTTTTCAGTAGCTTACCCCTGTTTATTCTCTCCTTTTTTATTTTGTAACTAAAAGGGAACAGAAAGGAATAAAGAAAGAATTTTCACAAAAATGTTTGTCTGAATGTGAAAAATACCTATTAACAGATATTAGATGCAGTTTTAGAAAGTCATAGTAGAACAGACACCAGGGCAGATGAGAGTAACCAAGGTTAATTGGGGAATGGAGGGACTAGAATACAATGATAGATTACTAAAACTGGTAGGATTCAGCTTAGAAAAAAGACACATAAAAGAGAGGTCACATTGCAATGTAGAAAATACCTAAATGGTCAGTACAGTGATCTTTCCAAAGATCTTTTTATACTTTATACCAGGACAAGGAGGCATCTTCTATACCTACCGGAGAGGCAGTTCTATCATCGCCATAGACAGGGATTCTTTACTGTAAGAGCAGTGGGACTATGAAACTCTCTTCCGCAGGAGGTTGTCATGGTGTATACTTTGTACAGTTCAGGAGAGGCCTGGATGACTTTCTTGGGAATAAAAATGTAACAGGTTATGGGGAAAAAAACATTTGTTTAATCTTACAGGTAGGACATGATAGACCAACGTCTTTTTCCAACCTTATATACTATGATGCAATAATACTATGTAGCTTTCCATTATATCATATAAACAAAAGCCATTGAAATTATTTAAAAAGTCAAGTTGAGATTGGCAGCAGCTTTTTACATATCTGTCAAGTTAAAGTTGACTACATCTATACGTGTTTTGTAACCAACCTGGTTGTAAGCAACAATAAGTAAGTTGTCTGTATGAGTAACTCTGTATGAGTAACTCTCATTTGGCCGGCCTAACTGCATACATTATTCATTATTGCTAAACCTGGATTTTAGTGCTGTTTATGCTCTTGTTGTTCCAAGGATGGTTATAGAAACAGATATTGACTTAAATAGTCAATATAGTGACTATAGTGCCACAATATAGTGCCACTGAAAAATGTAGACAACCCTTTCCTGTCCAACAGTGAGAGGATTGCACTATTTATTTATTTTTTTTACACTCCTAATTTCCAAATTTTCTCCTCTCTGACCTCCTCAGTCTTCCTTTTCAAAATGCAGGGGTAGGGAAAATAAC
Source organism: Engystomops pustulosus (assembly GCF_040894005.1). Taxonomy (NCBI): domain Eukaryota; kingdom Metazoa; phylum Chordata; class Amphibia; order Anura; family Leptodactylidae; genus Engystomops; species Engystomops pustulosus. Next base: position 47,665,524 of record NC_092418.1, on the reverse strand, counting down.
AGTGACATCTGCCAGGACACAGAGCAGTATACAGGCGGCCCTTTGCACCCATAATGCTGAGGGTTTATTCAGGAGTGTGCCAATCATCTGACACTTATAAGCTGTCCATCTCCCTGTCAGGAATTGTTCTCATTACATGCCAGGCTAGTTTTCAGCACTGCACTTCATGCGCTCTGACAAAATGAGGGCACACAGGATCCGGGAGCATGTACGCTGCTGCAGTGGGTGTGGTCAGGCACTGGATCTGTATACAGAGTACACGAAAATTTAAATATCTGACCATACCATAGCATCCATCTACTCAGTATAGTCTACTCCTTCTCTTAGATTAATAATCTACGAGAAGGAGTAGACTATACTGAGTGGATGGATACAATCATGCGCTCAAGGGAAATGATTATCAGGAGGTAACTGAACTCCTCAGTGTGGCTAATATCTTCCCAAAATTTTGACAACAATAGGAAGCCACATTGATAAAAAATGAGGTATAAAGTGTTTTGAGAGGTAGGTTTTTATATGATATTAGTTGCCTTTTACAATTTGTATAGGACAGATTGTAGGGGGTATATCGGTTCCTACCAGGGAATAGTTAGAAAAAAATAAAAAATAACCAGCAATCACCTGTTAGATAGACCTACTGCACATATGGGATGTTAATGTTGAGGCCAGTCAATAGCTACAGAAGTCACCTGAATGAAGTATAGCTTCACGGTTGCAGAATTGGTGAGGGCCACTAGAATGGAGGCATTAGAGTATTATGTGGATTAAATGGGTTTATAAAGCTTAGGAATTGTTTATTTTTGGTAAGTACATTGTGTACAATTTCAGGGGAAAAAAAAATTTTGACTTTGAGAATGGAATAAACAAAAATAAAAAGCTTCATTCACATTGAATAAATAGGTGCATTATCAAAATGACATTCATTTCATATGCACATATTCTGTCTCCTGCATTATGCAGGGTTCTGAATTGTAATGGGAAACCTGATGTTTGTTATCAGAATACCGTATCCCTACGTTAAACAGAATAAATTGACATAGGACAAAACCAGTAACAATAGTATGAAAAACAAAATGTAGTAAATCTGGTATTAAGTGCATGTTCCATTTCACAATAATTTCTATCATAACCTGCATTTAGAGGACAAATCACCATGTTGTGAATGTACAATCGGTAGAATAAGCACTGATGGAAGTAAACTGCTTTTCCAAGCACAAAAACAGGTAATACAAAATACAGTTTACTATAGTAATTCATTTCATAAAAAATAGATACACAGAAGCTGCCAACTTTTCAAAGAAAAGTTTCAAACTGGTGCAGAGAAAATATTTTACTGACATGGTTGCCATAATAATATACATATACTATCAATCTGAGACCTACTGTATCCTTGATACGTCTAATTCTAAACACAGATGTCTGGCATATGTGGTTAGTTGGGTCTTAGATGTTTTTTCTATCTTTTGTCTCGATGGCCACATCTAGATATGTGTGACCAGGGAAAGTTACCTTTTGCAGATGTTTTGCATCATAACGTGAAATCCTATATGTGGCTAACCATTGTTTTACTTTCATGTCATGACAGTGTATTGAATTGTTTTAATGAGAAATTTGAGCCCTTAACCACATATACATTAAATGTGGAAACATTTGAAACTACATAAAAAAGTGCCTCAAAATAGTGTACTGTGTGAGTAAAACATAAGAGAATAATGAAATATTTGTTCCAATTCGAATTTGCTAAATTACTTGTAAATTTAATTTTAGAAAGTGTTGGATGCCAATAGTGGAAGGTACCAAAGTGAACAGACATAGAATATCAACTTTGCTTCAAATTTTCAGTCCACCTCTCATACTGAACAGTTTATGAAAACTGGTTTAATTGAAACCTAATACTAACATTTTTGGCCAAGAGAACAGATTTAGAACAAATATGCTTTAATTGGATGATCATAAGAGAAAAAACCCAGAAAAAACATTTCTATAACAGAAAGGCGGCAATAATGAGTTTTAACCCCTAAATGACCAGCATATCTGAAACACCACTTTTTGTTGTTTTTTTTTCCAACCTAAACTTCCAGAATCCAAAATTGGTAAAATGTTTGGTCATCAAAGTTATATTACGGCTTTTTCTTTAGAATAGTGAGGTGAATGAGAGGGCTAGTTCTACAGTATAAGAAATGACCTCTCACTGGATGAGCTGAATGCTAATCTGAAGTATGGTCAGTTTCTGCCACTAGTTTCTGCTGCTAAACTTTAGAACACTGGTGACAGCAACCATGACAAATTTTCATCTAATATTTAAATTTGTGCATCCGAATGCTATCCCTAACTATGTAATACTGGAGACTATTAAGGAGACTATTAACCAATGCTGGGGGTCCTCAGATAAAAAACAAAAACTTAAATAATACGAATAAATAAATAGTAAAAAAAAGATAAAGAAATTTACATGTGGCTGTTGGCTATACTTTATCTTCAAGCTTTTGTATTTTATCATCTTCATTACTATATATAAAACAAGCAGTTGTTACACATCAAAGTGACCCAAATAACGTAGCCTATTAATTATTATTCCTGTTCCATTAAATGGTTATATCTTACAAGATGTGTCGATACTCTGAAATAGAATACACAAAGCAATGTGCACCATCTGCAGTGACAGCGACGGCTGAGAGATGTTATACCGGTATTAATTTATTTGAGTTATTACTTTAAAGGGAAGCATGGAATAATTTCCATTTCTAACCTCTTACTTATCAACAGGGTAAGGATAGCTATTACAGAAATTGGATACACCTGCCCAGTGCTTTCAATTGCTCTCGATTTTGACACCGTAAAATGACTGATTAATAGTTATAATTTCTAGGAAAGGCTGGAATTATTCCTCTTTCCGATCTGTACTGAGGCATGAATGTTTGATGAATTCCATGTAATGTTAATATAGTTCGTTTGACAGTTAGCAAAATAGGCTTGTTCATATTAAGTTCGCTTGCAAACCAAAGATATTAATCAAATGAAGTTCTAAGTGACATGCACAAAAATTTAAGAGGAAAAACATATTTATTTCCATTTTTTTTCTTATGCTGAGTTAATAGCGCACCAATATCTGAACAGTGGAGATAAAAAAGATAAAATGTAATAGAAAAGAGTTCACACAAAAAATAGAATACAATGTACTTTATGCTCAAGAAGTGGGTAGTTATGTCCTAGGTTTTCAAAATTTGCCTAAAAGATGTGAATTACATGAAAAAACAATAAATACTTTCATGCCTAAAGCATCAATATGGTGGTCTGCGTCTTATCTGCAGGAATTACATTATATATGTGTCATTCACTTTGTTGCCTACAGCCTCTCTTTCTGTGGGATCTATAATGCTGTTAGCTAGATTTTATACCCATGAGTAGTCCCAGATAACTATTAATATCGAAAGGAACCTGCAGAAAGGATGCTTAAGCTGGCTGTAATACAGCCTCAATAGTTGGGTCCTCCATTCTTCTACTAGAATGGACTTCAGAACAGGGTTCTATAGTAATTTAAGTCTGGACCCCAGTAATGTAGTGCCTCCATATTACATCAAAAGTAAAGACATTATAATGTACCGTATATACTGGAGTATAAGCTGAGACCCCTAATTTTACCACAGAAAACCGGGAAAACCTATTGACTCGAGTATAAGCTGAGGGTGTAGTATACAGCCAGCCAGCCCCCATGTAGTATACAGCCTGCCCCCATGTAGTATACAGCCTGCCCCCATGTAGTATACAGCCTGCCCCCTTGCAGTATACAGCCTGCCCCCGTGTAGCATACAGATATAAAAAAATTAACTTAATACTCCCCCTCCAGTGTCCCCGATGTTTGTTGCGGCTCCCGAACCCCATCGACGCTCCCGGCAGCTTCTTCACTCTCCTGTCTTCTATCTTCTCTAGCCGGCAGAGTCGCGTCCATGCGCTGAATCACAGTGTGCGACGGCCGGCAGATCGCATGGACGTGACTCTGCCGGCTAGAGAAGATAGAAGATAAAAGAGGAGACACGAGGAGCAGCCAGCAGCTGCGACAGGGATCGGGAGCCGCGAGGAACATCGGGGACACCGGAGGGTGAGTATTAATTTTTTTTTTTTATCATTGACTCGTGTATAGGCTGAGCTGAGGTTTTTTAGCACATTTTTTGTGCTTAAAAACTCGGATAATACCGAGTATATACAGTATTATGACTATGGGAAGGTCCCTTTTGAAAGGTTGTGTGATAAATTGAATCCCGGTAACTTAAATTTTTGCAGAAATCACACTTGGATAAAGGAAAGTATAAACTTGAGCTAAATATAAATTTATATTAAGGTTTATACTAAATAAATGATAATTAGCATGTAATGGGTTATGTTTTACTGTATCATAATACAACTACATTTCTGCATAGGTACTATGACTTTAATAACCAACAAAAAATATTGTTTTGGAGTGATTCAATTACGTTGATATTCATAGCCCTTTGCTGCTTTAATACTCAACACAAAAATCTTCTAAACCAAACGTAGATGATCATATGTTACAGATAGAACCATTGTATTATCTGAGGGCTCTGAGAGTACGTTTCATTAAGGACACTATTAAACACTACTGTAATTTGACCTTAAGTCTACACTATGTCTTCTTAAATGAAAAAGAACCTGCAAAATAGTATATGATGTACCCAGACATGTACACATTATGAAAAGGAAAGTGGCAAACATCTAAACTAAATTTGAAGTTAAAAGTGTTTCCACTGAATAACTTGCAAAAAAAAAATCAACTGAATTTTAGTAAACCAACTTTTTCCATCTTGTTTAGATTCATTCCTATTATACTTAGGAGACTTGGATATGGAATTGTTACAGCAATTTGCAGTGTATTCATTTTAAGTGGAGTTACCTTCATGTGAGCTGTTCATGCTTTGAATAGTTAATGTTGCCAACTAAAAATCTAAACAAACCTAGAGTGCTGCCTACTCTATTTTCCTACTCTGTATGTTTATCCTTTTGGGCTGGACTTTAAGATCCTTCCTGCCTACACTACTGAGATTTATAAGCTTCTTTGACTCACCCTTGACCTGCAGTCCTTCTCTAATAACCCCAGGTTATCTTTACTACAACGGTGGCAAAAGTATGAAATATGGCCATGGTCAATTACATTTAGAGCTTGTACAGAGATGGGATGTCTGTGTGTGGATCGTCCATGCTGGACAGGCTTCCTGGATTACGGAGTAGTGGATTAAAAGAACGGAAGGTAAAGTAATCTGATAAATTAACACCTATCTACACCTATCTGCCACCCTTGTTGCTTCCTCTCCTCATGAGTAGCAAATGTATATTGAGGCAGACAATTCTGGCCCCATGTCGTGTGTGTGCCATTTACTATAACGAAAACAAAAAAAAGAGAGGCAAAACAAGAGGACTGCGCCTCGTGTATTATCGTAGGATAAATGGGAAAAAGTAAATTAAATTGAAATTAAAATATCCAAGGGATATGTATAGAGAGGGAGGGTATGGACAGTACCCCCCCTGAGAATCGCGCTCACCTTAAATAGCTTAAATCGAGCGTAGAGATACTCCAAAAGCTGCCCAACAGCTTGCCGGTATTCGCTTTATGCAAAGGCTGAACCGGTGGTTTACTTGGTTTTCTAACACCATTTTATGTGTGTGTGCCATGTCCCTTAAAATGGCTGCTTAGTATAACTGCAAAACTATACTTCAAAGCCAGCCTTGTCATACTTCATAGATTTCACCTCCTTGTCGATTAATCTATAAGGGTCCTTATATAGCTTTGGGGTGTAACGTGCCAAGGCTTTTGGAGTTAAGAAGCCAAAAAAATTGAAATTAAGCAATTAGGCAACCCCTGTAAGAAGATATCAAATAATCAGGAAAATGTCCCTAAGATCACACCTTGGTAAAGGAGTAGCCATGCCCCTCTCAAATCACAGAGGGGTTAGGATTAGGTAGAGATTTAAAACGGCATGCCAGTATCTACTCTTTGCAGCCATTTTAAAACACCATATAACACCTAGAAGACTGCCCAAATGATTTCTTAGATATCTGCTACTATTTAATTAGTAATGCTATTTGTTAATTCCCTTTTTACTCTGCTACTGTTTGTTTATTCATCATATGTATATTATTTTATATATTATATATAAAATATAGTTATATATTTTATTTGCATTTTTTTAATCTGTAATTTCTAAATTGTTGCGGGACTTATATAGACTTGCTTTATTAATTATTAATGTAAAAGTAGGTGGTGGCGATGAGGATAAGGGTAAGTAAGCACCAGGGCTAGAAGAGTAAAGTATAGCGTAAAGTCGCCATCTTTGCAGTATGTGCTAAGTTTGAGGTTCTTTACACAATGACCCCCTGTGTGACCCCCTGGTGCATCACTGCAGCATCTTTTTCTCAGCTGCTAACAGTACCAGAACTACTCTAAGATGACCTTGCATTAAATTTAAAGGGTTAAAACTGATCGGTCACTTTAATAACATCTTTGGAAGGAGCCAAGTCCTCCAACATATGCTGAAGGTCCTGTCACCGCTGGATACTTCAGGATGCCCCGGCCTCATGTATCTGTCGGGGGCTGCGCCGGCAGACAATTCAGGCCATGTTCTAGTTTGGTGATGGCTCTGGATTTGAGCGGAGGGGGTGATATAACAAGGCTGACTGTGTGTTTTATAGGTGAGGTAGCAGAGCTTACGGTGTCTTTGTGTCTTATATCCATCTCATGACTAAACCGTCTTATCTCTCTTTTTCTAAGTGTAGCTAAAGCCTGAACCTTGATAATCTAAGCACATTGTCAGCACACATCTCAAAGCACAGAGGAATCATGAATTGTCTGGTTAGAGAGTCCCCACTTACACTGCTGAATATTACACTGACCATCACTGAGTGATATGAGCAAAAACAGCAATAAAACTGACTAAACTTGTAAAGTAAGAAAGTTAGAATGATCTTTATTGTGTAAATATCACTAGAGGATTAAAACTTGAGAACTTCCTTTCATGGCCAAAGCCCTTGAACCAAATTTGAGTTACTGGTGGACTTCCAATACAACACATTTATTCATTTTAATGTTCAGTGTAATTCACCCCCACCTTATTATAATGTGTATCACGGACAGAAGGTCATTCACTACTTCCCTAACAGAAAAAAGGTGTTTGAGATGTACACTAACAAAGAGAGCATGAAAGAGGTTACCTTGGGGTATGTGGAATAATTACTGAAATGTGGGTTAAATTGACGAGAACACAACAATAGGTATACATAGCAATAGTTAGTAATCCCTCGTCATCTAAGAGTAAGAGACTTCAATGGATCACTGTTGAATTAAATGAACTATCCAAAGAAATGAAGGCAACAAGAATTAAGAACAGAAAACCACACATTTTGGTCTAGAAAATCCCTTTATTGAACTAGTTGTGTCTGACATATCCCGCTGCTCCCCTTGATAATTTATGTATGTTCCGTGTAGATAACTAGCTTTTGATGTAAAGTTGGGTCAGAGCTGGCAGTACGGCAATCAGTCTTTGGTGATGGATTTTTCTTTCTCTATGACACATAGAATGATATTTGTTTGTGGAATAGTCCAGACATGTCAGTTCTCACTGCATCTCGCTGATATACACTCAGTAAATTATAAGCACTGCAGAGAACATATATTGTATTATTATTCGGGAGAAAATCTGACTGCATTAATTTAGGACAGGTATAATAAAGAATATGATTACAGAAGTTAATAGTGTATTGTATGACTGTATGTTTTTGTTTCATTTGCTACTGATCCGTCAGTCCGACTAATTTTCTAACTCAATGGAGCAAATTTATCACTAGCCAGGATCTTACTACAGTTTTTTAGTGTCTTAAAAGGTCTATGGGGGAGATGTATCACTACCTTTCTTCTAATTGTTAGAACAAAAAAGTCACAGATGTTTGCACAATGCCGTTTTTGCACACTTTTTTGCTATTTTTCCACATTTGCACCCCAACTCGTGGTGCACTGTTTTTTAATGGATTGGTTGTGGGGAATTTATCATTGTTTATCAACAGTGGTGGTACAAATGCTGTTTTGCGCAAAATGAACATTGGACTCTAAAAATGATTTTTAAAACATTTTGGATATAAAAAGCTTTATTTAGACACATCATAAGTTTATCAAATTTTTACAAATGGACAAAACTGCTGAATGCAGCTTAAGCCCTGTAGGCGAACTGTCTTTTGGCTGCAATATGCAGACAATATAACCAAAACCATTATTTAAGGAAATGGGGAGATTTATTGGACAACCGGCTGTGAGACTTTTTTGTTCAAAAATTAGCAAATTTTTTTTAAAAGTTACAGCTTCCACACCAAGGAGCAGTGTTAGACTAACTGGCACAGGTGCAATTTAACACCTGTCACATCTGTGTCAAACTTTACTTTAAAAATGAGGCATCTCAATTGTTAGTCCACGGAAGGAAATTAAGACAGATTCCGTGTAAAGGGGTTTCCCCGCATTAGGAACTGTGATCTCTTCACTTCCTACTAAGCACGCTGTTGTACATACAGTATTATGGTGGTTGTGCTTAGTAGCAGAAAAGCTGCTCACAGTCCAGTGGTGAACACAAAATATGAGAGGTCACTGGTCTGGGACTTGTAGGTGCCATTCACCAGTCGATATTAAGATAAATGATTTATTTGAGATTGGATTGAATGTGGTGTAAAAAGTCATTTCTGGTGACACATTCCTTTTAACTAGGTGACTATCTACATTTTCAGAGATAAAAATTATTCAAATTCCATTGTGTTTGAATTGAGCACAGTACAGTATATTTACACAAATATTTGAACTTCGTTATGTAACATATAAACTTTGATAAAAAATTGCATGGCGCTAATTGTTCCACAAAGTTACAGAAAAAAAAAATATATATTAACATCAAGACACTCAGAAACTGATTATCAGCTGAAATATTTAAGTATCTTGTTATTTATATAATTTAATTATTTTTGCAGAATTACCTTGAAAATCTATAAATGCCATGAACTTTTTTTTATCATACTACCTAATAATTCTATTTTGTCCTATTGATACCTGGACATTTGTTCAGAGCATGATAGCTCCATATTATTACAAGTGGATGTGCTTCTATCTTATTTTTTACATATATAAATATATAGGTGGAAACTTATCATATGGCGCTGCTTGTGCACCAGCTTGTGATAAAGGCCACGTTGCCCCAGTCGCGGTGGGTATATCAAGAGTATATGCCTCTTGATGTGTCTGGGCAGCCACGTCCCTGGGCAAAACTATGCCAGGTATGACTTGGTGTAGTTTTGCGTAAATATGCTTGCAGGTATGTGCACACCCACTTTCCTGGCGGGCACGCCTCTCCACGCCTTCACGGGTGCATAAATAATCACAATTTCTTATTTCAGTGGTGTAGAAGCACTAATAAATCCTCTTACAATCCTTATTGTGTTATAATGCATTTACTTCAAAAATACCCTAACTGTTGAGCAGTCACTGCATAAACTACAGTAGAAAATATTCATTAACTGTTTGCCATAGTCGCAGAACATAACATAAATGATGCATATTCTTCAAATATAGCTTTATGTATAAAACGGTTCAGCATATGCTTTACCTCCCTGAATGTATCATATTGTCATGAATATAAATCAGGATTTTCAAAATTTGGAATGCAGAAGATCCTAAGACTCCACACAGCAGCAGCACAGATTTTCTTTGCCTTGCTGCTGTGAACTGATCTTTAAATAACCATCCCTATCTATTGATGTTTCATGCTCGCAAGGTACCAGTCAAATGCTCCCACATATCCTAATAACATAATAAAAGTGCTGAGCATGCGGCAGCAGCCGGGAAATATAACTACAGAATTAGATCTGGTTGGCTAGATGAAACGGCACCGCGGAATAGCTGGCGCACAGTAGGATTCTTTAAAGTGTGTATAAATACGGATGCATAAATAGCTTCTTTGCACCTGTAACAACAGATTTATGCAAATGAAGGTGAATGTGTCATACTAAGTATACAAGAATTTAAATAACAATATCCTTTGCAGTTTCCATAAAAAAAAGCTTTTCTTTGTGCCTTGAATGACATTTACTCTACAAACATATTAATATGCTGAGGCTTAGAATAATATTGCACAATTTTAATATCTTACAGAAGCATTTAATATTTCTTAATATCTTGGTGCTTCCAAATTTCCTTTTTCAGTCATTTGTGCTCAATAAATTGCAAACTATTGGCTATAAAGCTAAATATATTTGATTCAATCGTCTTCTCCTGAATTCCCTGTGAAAATCACATGTCTTCAAGTTTTAGCTAATTTACAGTTCTGCCTCTTTATTTCACGCTTTTATTTACCTGAGATAACCCTTCTGCATGGAAAGATGTGTAGATTGTAGAAGTTTTACCTTTACTTAGAAGTAAAACTATATATCTTACCATGTAACAGCAGACCCTTTATTCTAACCAGAAACAAGTATGTATAGGTTACAAGAAAGGTGAACTTTTATTAGTCCATTATTAAAAAGTAAGACTCAATAGCCGAAATGTGAACAATGGGGCACATTTACTAAGGGCCTTGTGCCAATTTTCTGTTGGACTTTGCATGTTCTTTTTATTGCAAACTGCTTGCACAGGTATTTAGGAACTGCATGCGCCACATTTGTGTAGCAGGCAACCTTTTTGTGGCGCAGCTGCACTAGGCATCATGAGACACAAATTAGGTGGCATTCTGGTGCTCAATCGGATCGTGCGCCAAAATTTAACAAAAGATTGTTGCACTCCCCAAGTTAAAGGTACACAGTGCAAGGGGTGCAAGATTCATGAAGAACGTGCGCTGGAAATCCTGAATCTGGTGCCTCTACACACTACACAGGCAATGTGGATTTATTGCATTTTACACTGTTGTTAGTAAACGTGCCCTAGTGTGCCATACCATACAGTGGTACTCAGGGATGCTGGTTACTTTATCTCCAATCATTTTGCTTGATATCAGGCAGAAGCATCAGTCATCTGGTACTTTCTGCCCCATTTCCGATTCTTTAGTGGGACTAGACACATTTACCACCTGTGTGATGATATGTGACCATTTACTAGTGGACTACAATTTTTTTTTGTCCAAAACAAGTAAACCCGGCAGGGCTGCAAGTGCGAACTCACTAGCAATTCTCACTAGCATGTGGTTAGTCGAATTAATGTGGATCCGTGGCAAGTGCGAGTAGATCACATGTTTAGCAAAATCTGTTGTTATTTGATCCAAATGTCTTGAATGCCACATTCATGATGTTTTTAGACACTTGACTTACTAATAGGACATGGTTTTGAAAGGACCATGGCCTATGTTGGGCCAAGCCAAAAAATAGGAGCAATAAAGAAAGGTTTGGCACAACATGTATTATTCAGCATTAGACACTGACATGCCTGTCACACTTTAAGACTAGGGGAAAATTTATCGAAAGTGCTCAAAATTAAAAAATACATAGAGGGACAGTTTATACTGCACTGGATTAATCAAAGGAGGCCATTTACCTTTAATTTTCTGTCTTTTTTGAGACATTTTTGGCGTATTACAATTTTTGTGCCTTTTTTGGGGACATTTTGAAACGTCCGCCAGACATTTGTTTTTTTGTCAGTAAGCCACATTTATCTTCTATTCCAGATGTGCTAAATGTCGCAAATGACATTTATCCTTTCAAATTGTCTAAAAAATTTTGGCGCAAAAAACTCCAGACTAAACCATACATTTAAAACTTAAATATTTAACGAAGTTACTTGCGACATTTGTGAGACATTTTTGTGACATTTGTAACAAATGTCTCAAAAAGATATCTTTAAAAAATCCACCATTTAACATTTCCAAAAATTACCAAAGAAATTACCATCAGCCTATCTAGTCTAACTTTGTACCTCCTATTAGTTGGCATAGAAATTTCACATTTTTGTTGCAGTTTTCTGTCAAAACTTATGCCACGACCCCTTTAAACCAGGATCCTGCCTTTTTACCAATGCTGTAACCCTATTGTTGCACCATTTGCAAAGGTGTCTAAAACTTATGTTAAATGTGGTGTAAGGTGTTTTACTAAGCTTTTGGTAAGAATACGCACATCATTCTGTAACAGTTTGGTAAATCTGCAACTATATGTCTAACTTTGCATTGTTATCCAGCATCAGACACTCTGGGGCACATTTACTAAGAATAATTCATAGTGTACCAGTTTTAGGATTTCTTGTGCATGTTCTTCATGAGTCTGGCACCCTGTGCACAGCTTCAACAGAGTACACCACTCTTTTTTTGGTGCACTTTTAGCTTAGGCCGTGTGACACACTTCTTTAGGACTTTTCATATTAAATATGGCCCATGGTCCCACTGAGCACCGGAATGCCACCTTCAGTGCAAAATATTTTTGTCACATGAAGAATAGTGCAGCCACGCCACAAAACTGTTGCGTGAGACAAATGTGGCAAAAGTCTGACAGAAAACTGGCGCATGATCCTAAGTAAATGATTACTAAATCTGTCCCATAATTTTCAGGCATATATGTACCTAACTTGTACTTTACACATATCCGGTAGCAGTCTGGGGGTGCACAATGAAAACCGTACCTGGTTTATCCCTTGAAAAATTCTTCAGAGTATTAAGCAGTTAGGAATGTAAGCCTGGGCATGTAAAACACATCACAAATGTTCAACAATTCGTTATGTTTCAGGAAAGGGGAGGGAGACTGATAACCACCGTTACTTCACATGACTTTGAATCATATCAAGGACAACATCTGCTTGGAATGTGAACATTTTTCATATGTTTGCATATGAATCCCCTGGATACTGTGGCTTCTTCCTACACTGCAAAGACATAGTGATAAACTATTAGACATATTTGTTAATTGTCCCTTGTGTAATATAAATTTGAATACAAATACATATAGATTAGAAGGGGCAGACGTAACTGATGGCAGTGTTTGGACACTACTGTGAAATATGCTGCAGACTGAAAAACACATGACAGATATTGTGGAAATTTATGTGAATGCCCTATTCCTCTGGATGGAACATGTAGAAATCCATGTGTTTGTTGCCCTACTACTGCATGTGGATGAAAATAATTGATTTTCAGTCACGGAATATCCAGCAACCACATCTTCCAAGAAATTAGCAATGGAAATACATTAGATGTTGTTGAAAGACACTTTAAAGTAGATATTCTGTAATATTGAATACTTAGGCCATTATTTTCTTACCAAACCTGGAAAATGTTTATATTTTTATAATTTATTTGTTGTCTTCCCTGGATAAATTTCCATCAGGTTTTAAAAAATAAAAGAACTGCTCACTGTGGAAGAATATATGGATGTATCAAACACAAACGATTGCTATTTAAGTGAATGGTATATAGTTTAACATTTGCTGTATCTATATTTTCTAAGGACAGAGGCTATTTACAGTTGGAGAATAAGAATTTGATCCCAGGTCAATTTTTCAAGTTTTCCCACCTACAAAGAATGGAGGAGGCCTGTAAATTTTATTGTAGGTCAATTCTACTGTGAGAGATAATCTAAAATTCTGAATCTCTCAGTGCTGTTAGTTTTTCTTTAAGAAGCTCCTCCTATGTTTCACTAATTACCTTTATTAATCACACCTGTTTGAACTTGTAAAAGACATCTGTTCACACACTACATTCATCACACTCCAACCTCTCCACCCTAGGCAAGACCAAAGAGCTGTCGAAGGACACCAAAGACCAAATTGTAGACCAGTACAAGACTTGGATTAACTACAGGACAATAGGCACGTAGCTTGATGAGAAGACAACAACTGTTGGCACAATTATTAGGAAATGGCAGAAACACTAGATGGCTGTCAATTTTCCATGGTCTGAAACTCCTTGCCAGATCTCACCTTATGCGATAAGGATGATGAGAAAGGTCAGTAATCAGCCCAGAACTACACAGGAGTACCTGATCAATGATCTGAAGACAGATGGGAGCATGGTCTCAAAGATTCCTGTAACACACTATGCCATCATGGATTAAAATCATGAAGGGCTTACAAGGTCCCCCTGCTCATGCCAGCACATGCCGAGTCCCGTTTTAAGTTCCGCACTGACCATCTAGAAGATCCAGAAGAGGCATGGGAGAAGGTCATGTGGTCAGATGAGACCAAAATAATACTTTTTAGTATCATCTCCACTTGCTGGGTTTGGAAGAAGAAGAAATATTAGTACAAACCTAAGAACACTGTCCCAAACGTGAAGCATGGGAGTGGAAACATCATACTTTGGGGATGGTTAACTGCAAAGGGGACAGAGCAACTGCATTGGACTAATACCTTGTTCTCTCAGTGAGAGCATTAAAGATGGATCATGGCAACTAAGACGGAGCTCTGTGTGAAACACTACAAGGTTCTGGAGTGGTGTAGCCAGTCACCAGACCTGAACCCAATCAGAAATCTTTGGAGGGAGCTGAAACTCAATGTTGCCTCAACTTGAAAGATCTGGAGAAGATCTGTATGGAGGACTGGGTCAAAATCCTTGCTGCAGTGCGTGTAAACTTGGTCAAGAAATACAGGAAATATCTGACCTTGTAATTTGTTTTTATACAAAATATTATGTGTTTTTTGTAGGTGGAAAAACTTGAATAATCAGCCTAGGATCAAATACTTATTACCCCCACTGTATGTCCAATTTTGCTTCCAAAACCAACTGAACTTTAATGGGCAACACTAGGTGGTAGAAAATATCTATTAGTTTTGTGCAAATGTTTTGGGAGGTGGTGATATAGAGACTTTGTTCACAATCTTAAAGTGTTTCTCCAGCCAATCACAGGAAATTTTTCCAGTTTTGTTGCCTTTTCATTTTGCCCTGTATACCTCAAACTTTAGCTACAATTCATCACTGTGTAATTTACAAAACTTTTCTGACAATAGCGTCAGGGTGCCAGGTGAATCTTAATATTTGAATACTTGAAATTAGTAACTTTTAGTGTCTTTCTAGACATTGCATATAGCAGCCTGTGTTGCTTTAAAATATGCCATTGCATGGATTTTGTGTATCTTTAAGAAGAATCTGCTAACCCTGAAATAGATCATATTATTGTCAGCTTATTATAATAGTCTGTACTTTCCTGTATGTTGTCCATTTCTTTCTTTTTTATAATTGATCATATTTAGTGTATCTCATGTCAAGGAAATGCTTCAAGATGACTAATATCTTCTTATTTAATTGTATATTTCCCTTATGCCTGATAGGGTTACATATTGTATGTAATTAGAGATGAGCGAACACTAAAATGCTCGGGTACTCGTTATTCGAGACGAACTTTTCCCGATGCTCGAGTGCTCGTCTCGAATAACGAACCCCATTGAAGTCAATGGGAGACTCGAGCATTTTTCAAGGGGACCAAGGCTCTGCACAGGGAAGCTTGGCCAAACACCTGGGAACCTCAGAAAAGGATGGAAACACCACGGAAATGGACAGGAAACAGCAGGGGCAGCATGCATGGATGCCTCTGAGGCTGCTTAATCGCACCATTATGCCGAAATTATGGGCAACAGCATGGCCATGACAGAGTGACAGAATAAAGCTAGATAGCATGTAAAACATCCAATAATTGACCCTGACACTATAGGGGACGGCATGCAGAGGCAGAGGCAGCGGCAGCAGGCTAGAGAGTGGCATGGCGACATACCCTAATTGGACTCAGGCTTCAAACCAATGGGTGTCAGAGAGGAACCAAAGGAGGTGAGCAAGAAGCGCTCAAATAATATCGGTACATGATAAAAGTTTGCCAGTATATTTTGTGGATTACACAGCAGGGTGGCGACAAAGTTAACATGGAAGCCATGAAAACAACCCAAAATTCTGCCTGACACAGCTCGTTTGATAAGGGGACCATGTATGCTTACAGTTCATGCCAGTCGCTGCACTGGCTGCCAGTCTCCTTTCGAATACAGTTTAAAATAATAATAACCCTCATCCATAAAGCTCTGTATAATGCTGCACCCCCCTACCTCTCCTCTCTTATCTCAGTCTATCGCCCAACCCGTGCTCTTAGATCCGCCAGTGATCTTAGATTAACCTCTACCCTAGTGCGGACCTCCCACTCGCGTCTCCAAGACTTCTCTAGAGCTGCACCAATTCTATGGAATGCTCTGCCCTGGACTATCAGACTAATACCTAACCTCCAAAGTTTCAAACGTGCTCTTAAAACCCATTTCTTTAGGCAAGCCTATAACACTCATTAACTGCATGAAGTTTTAACTCTTCTACTAACCCGTCCTGTGTCGTCCTCCCATCTGTTATCCAGCAACCAACAGGCACCAGACTTCTCTGCAGTCCCATTCACCCTGGACCTGGTATATAAGATGACGGCTGAGTGGTTCAAGCGACAGCAATTCCATTTATTATATTTTGTTCTATTCCCTAAGAAGAATGGCTTGACCGTTAAATATTCTTTTACCTCGTGTTACCCCATCATCTTCATAAACCGTAAGCTCTGGCGAGCAGGGACCTCACTCCTGTTGTTCCATACAAATGTTGTGCTCTGTTACAATACATTTGTATTTGTTTCCTATGATTTGTAAAGCGCTACGGAATATGATGGCGCTATATAAATAAAGATCATTATTATTATTATTATGGAGGCAGTGAACTAGTAGTAGATTAAAGGTGCTGCAACTATGTTAGTTGGATCTTGGGATGGAGCTGGCGCTCTGCAGCCAGGCGAGCTTTTGCCAATCCAAGCCCCTGTCTCTAGGCTACTCCCCAAACAGCACTTCTAAGAACCTTTTGTATAAGATCAAGTGTAGTAGCGTTCTTATAAGTTTAGGATATGGCGGGTGAGGGGAATGTAAACAGATGCGCAAGAAGCGCTGAAATAATATCCCTAAATGGTAAAAGTTTGCAAGTATATTTTGTGGATTACACAGCAGGGTGGCGACAAAGTTAACAACTTTGATGTGGAATGCCCTGTAATAGCTCTTGGGCGGTGTGCCTTTTATCGCCTAGGCTCAGCAGTTTCAGCACCGCCTGCTGTCGCTTAGCGACGGCACTGCTGCTGTGCCTAGAGCTACCGACTGATGGCGCCATGCCCACGGATGGTAATTCGGAGGAGGAGGAGGTGGAGGAGGGGTGGGAGGAGGTATAGTAGGCCTTTGAGACCTGGACCGAGGTAGGCCCCGCAATTCTCTGCGTCGGCAGTATATGACCAGCCCCAGGGTCAGACTCGGTCCCAGCCTGCACCAAGTTAAGTGTAGTAGCGTTCTTATAAGTTTGGGATATGGCGGGTGAGGGGAATGTAAACAGATGCGCAAGAAGCGCATGATGCGCATGGAGCTGGCGCTCCGCTGCCAGGCGAGCTTTCGCCAATTCAAGCCCCTGTCTCTAGGCTACTCCCCAAACAGCACTTCTAAGAACCTTTTGTATAAGATCAAGTGTAGTAGCGTTCTTATAAGTTTAGGATATGGCGGGTGAGGGGAATGTAAACAGATGCGCAAGAAGCGCATGATGCGCATGGAGCTGGCGCTCCGCTGCCAGGCGAGCTTTCGCCAATTCAAGCCCCTGTCTCTAGGCTACTCCCCAAACAGCACTTCTAAGAACCTTTTGTATAAGATCAAGTGTAGTAGCGTTCTTATAAGTTTAGGATATGCCGGGTGAGGGGAATGTAAACAGATGCGCAAGAAGCGCATGATGCGCATGGAGCTGGCGCTCCGCTGCCAGGCGAGCTTTCGCCAATTCAAGCCCCTGTCTCTAGGCTACTCCCCAAACAGCACTTCTAAGAACCTTTTGTATAAGATCAAGTGTAGTAGCGTTCTTATAAGTTTAGGATATGCCGGGTGAGGGGAATGTAAACAGATGCGCAAGAAGCGCTGAAATAATATCCCTAAATGGTAAAAGTTTGCCAGTATATTTTGTGGATAACACAGCAGGGTGGCGACAAAGTTAACAACTTTGATGTGGAATCCATGAAAACAACCCAAATTTCTGCCTGACACACCTCGTTTGATAAAGGGACGATGTATGGAGGCAGCTATATGGACGACTTTTGGAGGTAGCAATGGAGACAACGTGTGGAGGCTGCTATGGAGACAATTTAATTTGGATAGTGCCTGTATGTGGCAGTCCCAAACATTTTTCAAACCAGAGGAGCAGGTAGGTGGCCCTCCAGTAAAATGGAATAGATTGAGTGCCTGTATGTGGCAGTCCCAAAAATGTTTCAAACCAGAGGAGCAGGTAGGTGGCCCTGCAGTAAAATGGAATAGATTGAGTGCCTGTATGTGGCAGTCCCAAAAAATTTTCAAACCAGAGGAGCAGGTAGGTGGCCCTCCAGTAAAATGGAATAGATTGAGTGCCTGTATGTGGCAGTCCCAAAAATGTTTCAAACCAGAGGAGCAGGTAGGTGGCCCTGCAGTAAAATGGAATAGATTGAGTGCCTGTATGTGGCAGTCCCAAAAATGTTTCAAACCAGAGGAGCAGGTAGGTGGCCCTGCAGTAAAATGGAATAGATTGAGTGCCTGTATGTGGCAGTCCCAAAAATTTTTCAAACCAGAGGAGCAGGTAGGTGGCCCTGCAGTAAAATGGAATAGATTGAGTGCCTGTATGTGGCAGTCCCAAAAATGTTTCAAACCAGAGGAGCAGGTAGGTGGCCCTCCAGTAAAATGGAATAGATTGAGTGCCTGTATGTGGCAGTCCCAAAAATGTTTCAAACCAGAGGAGCAGGTAGGTGGCCCTGCAGTAAAATGGAATAGATTGAGTGCCTGTATGTGGCACTCACAAAAATTGTTTCAAACAGAGGACCGGGTAGGTGGCCCTCCAGAAAAATTAAATGCATGAAGTACTATAGCAAGAGCCAGTGGGCCCTGTCAAAAAATAGCCATTTTCCTCTGCTTTACTGTACAAAGAGGAGGAGAAGGAGGAAAATGAGGAGGAGGAGGAGTGGATCAATTATTCAGGTTGAGCTTCCTTCACCTGGTGGAGATTGGAAATTCTGAGAAATCCAGCCTTTATTCATTTTAATAAGCGTCAGCCTGTCAGCGCTGTCAGTCGACAGGCGTGTACGCTTATCGGTGATGATGCCACCAGCTGCACTGAAAACCCGCTCGGACAAGACGCTAGCGGCAGGGCAGGCAAGAACCTCCAAGGCGTACAGCGCCAGTTCGTGCCACATGTCCAGCTTTGAAACCCAGTAGTTGTAGGGAGCTGTGTGATCATTTAGGACGATGGTATGGTCAGCTACGTACTCCCTCACCATCTTTCTGTAAAGATCAGCCCTACTCTGCCGAGACTGGGGACAGGTGACAGTGTCTTGCTGGGGTGACATAAAGCTGGCAAAAGCCTTGTAAAGCGTACCCTTGCCAGTGCTGGACAAGCTGCCTGCTCGCCTACTCTCCCTCGCTACTTGTCCCGCAGAACTACGCACTCTGCCGCTAGCGCTGTCAGAAGGGAAATACTGTTTCAGCTTGTGCACCAGGGCCTGCTGGTATTCATGCATTCTCACACTCCTTTCCTCTGCAGGGATGAGAGTGGAAAGATTTTGCTTGTACCGTGGGTCCAGGAGAGTGAACACCCAGTAATCGGTGCTGGAATAAATTCTTTGAACGCGAGGGTCACGGGATAGGCAGCCTAGCATGAAATCTGCCATATGCGCCAGAGTACCAACGCGTAAGAATTCACTCCCCTCACTGGCCTGACTGTCCATTTCCTCCTCCTCCAACTCCTCCAACTCCTCTTCTTCTGCCCATACACGCTGAACAGTAAAGGACTCAACAATGGTCCCCTCTTGTGTCTCACCAACATTCTCCTCCTCTTCCTCCTCATCCTCCTCCACCTCCACCTCCTCCGATATGCGCTGAGAAACAGACCTGAGGGTGCTTTGGCTATCAACAAGGGAATATTCTTCCCCTGTCTCTTGTGACGAGCGCAAAGCTTCCGACTTCATGCTGACCAGAGAGTTTTTCAACAGGCCAAGCAGCGGGATGGTGAGGCTGATGATGGCGGCATCGCCACTGACCATCTGTGTTGACTCCTCAAAGTTACTCAGCACCTGACAGATATCAGACATCCACGTCCACTCCTCATTGTAGACTTGAGGAAGCTGACTGACCTGACTACCAGTTCTGGTGGAAGTTGACATCTGGCAGTCTACAATCGCTCTGCGCTGCTGGTAAACTCTGGATAACATGGTCAGTGTTGAATTCCACCTCGTGGGCACGTCGCACAACAGTCGGTGAGCGGGCAGTTGGAGGCGGCGCTGCGCTGCCCTGAGAGTGGCAGCATCTGGGCTGGACTTCCTGAAATGCGCACAGATGCGGCGCACCTTCGTGAGCAAATCAGACAGATTGGGGTATGTCTTGAGGAAACGCTGAACTATCAGATTTAACACATGGGCCAGGCATGGCACATGTGTCAGTCTGCCGAGTTGCAGAGCCGCCACCAGGTTACGGCCGTTGTCACACACAACCATTCCCGGCTTGAGGTTCAGCGGTGCCAGCCACAGATCAGTCTGCGCCGTGATGCCCTGTAATAGCTCTTGGGCGGTGTGCCTTTTGTCGCCTAGGCTCAGCAGTTTGAGCACCGCCTGCTGTCGCTTAGCGACGGCACTGCTGCTGTGCCTAGAGCTACCGACTGATGGCGCCGTGCCCACGGATGGTAGTTCGGAGGAGGAGGTGGAGGAGGGGTGGGAGGAGGAGGAGGCATAGTAGGCCTGAAACACCTGGACCGAGGTAGGCCCCGCAATCCTCGGCGTCGGCAGTATATGAGCAGCCCCAGTGTCAGACTCGGTCCCAGCCTCCACCAAGTTAACCCAATGTGCCGTCAGCGATATATAGTGGCCCTGCCCGGCAGCACTCGTCCACGTGTCCGTGGTCAGGTGGACCTTGTCAGAAACGGCGTTGGTCAGGGCACGGATGATGTTGTCTGACACGTGCTGGTGCAGGGCTGGGACGGCACATCGGGAAAAGTAGTGGCGGCTGGGGACCGAATACCGAGGGGCGGCCGCCGCCATGAGGTTGCGAAAGGCCTCGGTCTCTACTAGCCTATAGGGCAGCATCTCCAGGCTAAGCAATCTGGAGATGTGCACATTAAGGGCTTGGGCGTGCGGGTGGGTTGCACTATATTTGCGTTTCCGCTTCAGCGTCTGGGGTATGGAGAGCTGAACGCTGGTGGATGCTGTGGAGGATCGTGGAGGCGACGATGGGGTTTTTGTGGCAGGGTCCTGGGCAGGGGGCTGACTAGCAGCTGACACAGGGGAAGGAGCAGTGGTGTGCACGGCCGGAGGTGAACGGGCTTGTTGCCACTGAGTGGGGTGTTTAGCATTCATATGCCTGCGCATACTGGTGGTAGTTAAGCTAGTAGTGGTGGAACCCCTGCTGAGCCTGGTTTGGCAAATGTTGCACACCACAGTCCGTCGGTCATCCGGTGTTTCCTTAAAGAACCTCCAGACTTCTGAAGATCTAGCCCTCGCCGCAGGAGCCCTCGCCACGGGAGCTTCACTAGTTGACACATTTGGCGCTGATGCACCAGCTCTGGCCCTGCCTCTCCGTCTGGCCCCACCACTGCCTCTTCCAACCTGTTCTGGTCGAGGACTCTCCTCCGTCTCAGAAGCACTGTGTTCACCCGGCCTCTCAACCCAGCTTGGGTCTGTCACCTCATCATCCTCCGATCCCTCAGTCTGCTCCCCCCTCGGACTTCCTGCCCTGACAACAACTTCCCCACTGTCTGACAACCGTGTCTCCTCATCGTCGGACACCTCTTTACACACTTCCACTACGTCAAGAAGGTCATCATCACCCACAGACTGTGACTGTTGGAAAACCTGGGCATCGGAAAATTGCTCAGCAGCAACCGGACAAGTGGTTTGTGACTGTGGGAAGGGTCCAGAAAACAGTTCCTCAGAGTATGCCGGTTCAAATGCCAAATTTTCCTGGGAGGGGGCAGACTGGGGGGGAGGAGGCTGAGGTGCAGGAGCTGGAGGAGTGGCGATTTCGGTGACATGGGTGGACTGCGTGGAAGACTGACTGGTGGTGGACAAATTGCTCGAAGCATTGTCAGCAATCCACGACATCACCTGTTCGCACTGTTCTGGCCTCAACAGTGCTCTACCACGAGTCCCAGTAACTTCAGACATGAACCTAGGGAGTGTAGCTCTGCGGCGTTCCCCTGCTCCCTCATCAGCAGGTGGTGTCTCACCCCGCCCAGGACCACGGCCTCTGACCCCTGCAGTAGTTGGACGCCCACGTCCCCGCCCTCGTCCTCTACCCCTAGCCCTCGGGTTAAACATTTTTAAAATGAGAGTTATAACTTTATTTTTTTTTTTACTTTTTTTTTTTGTGTTTTTTTTTTTTTTTGTGTTTTTTGTTTTTTTTTGAGTTTTTAAAACCAAACAATGCTATCCTATTGCTATGGCTATTTTCTAGCCAAGTATCAAAGCACACTACTATGCCAGATGAGATGACACTGAGTTAGTGCCTAATTGAAATCCAACCCCTACTAAATTTTCCCACTTCGGTCTTTGCTATGGATATGTGCGTCACTAAGCGCAGAACACAGCGGTCGCAAGTCTCACTACAAATTGCTCAGAATTGGCTAGTACATGCACTGCAGAAAGTACAGCCACCAGCAGATCAACCAGAAATCAAATATATAGAACGCTACTGTATGCGTAAGTAAGCTCTTTGTATTCTCCTATGGCTATTTTCTAGCCAAGTATCAAAGCACACTACTATGCCAGATGAGATGACACTGAGTTAGTGCCTAATTGAAATCCAACCCCTACTAAATTTTCCCACTTCGGTCTTTGCTATGGATATGTGCGTCACTAAGCGCAGAACACAGCGGTCGCAAGTCTCACTACAAATTGCTCAGAATTGGCTAGTACATGCACTGCAGAAAGTACAGCCACCAGCAGATCAACCAGAAATCAAATATATAGAACGCTACTGTATGCGTAAGTAAGCTCTTTGTATTCTCCTATGGCTATTTTCTAGCCAAGTATCAAAGCACACTACTATGCCAGATGAGATGACACTGAGTTAGTGCCTAATTGAAATCCAACCCCTACTAAATTTTCCCACTTCGGTCTTTGCTATGGATATGTGCGTCACTAAGCGCAGAACACAGCGGTCGCAAGTCTCACTACAAATTGCTCAGAATTGGCTAGTACATGCACTGCAGAAAGTACAGCCACCAGCAGATCAACCAGAAATCAAATATATAGAACGCTACTGTATGCGTAAGTAAGCTCTTTGTATTCTCCTATGGCTATTTTCTAGCCAAGTATCAAAGCACACTACTATGCCAGATGAGATGACACTGAGTTAGTGCCTAATTGAAATCCAACCCCTACTAAATTTTCCCACTTCGGTCTTTGCTATGGATATGTGCGTCACTAAGCGCAGAACACAGCGGTCGCAAGTCTCACTACAAATTGCTCAGAATTGGCTAGTACATGCACTGCAGAAAGTACAGCCACCAGCAGATCAACCAGAAATCAAATATATAGAACGCTACTGTATGCGTAAGTAAGCTCTTTGTATTCTCCTATGGCTATTTTCTAGCCAAGTATCAAAGCACACTACTATGCCAGATGAGATGACACTGAGTTAGTGCCTAATTGAAATCCAACCCCTACTAAATTTTCCCACTTCGGTCTTTGCTATGGATATGTGTGCCACTAAGAGCTAAACACAACGGTAGCAAGTCCCCCTGCTAATTCCTCACAAAATGGTACTAGATGCAAATTAAAATAAAAAAAGTCGAACGTTATTGTAGCCCTAAGAAGGGCTGTTGGGTTCTTTGAGAATCACTCCTGCCTAACAGTAAGCTAATAGAACACCCTAACGCTTTCCCTGACCAGCAGCAGCTCTCTCCCTAGCGGCATCCAGACACAGAATGATCCGAGCAGCGCGGGCAGCGGCTAGTCTATCCCAGGGTCACCTGATCTGGCCAGCCAACCACTGCTATCGACGTGTAAGGGTACCACGTCATGCTGGGTGGAGTGCAGAGTCTCCTGGCTTGTGATTGGCTCTGTTTCTGGCCGCCAAAAAGCAAAACGGCGGGAGCTGCCATTTTCTCGAGCGGGCGAAGTATTCGTCCGAGCAACGAGCAGTTTCGAGTACCCTAATGCTCGACCGAGCATCAAGCTCGGACGAGCATGTTCGCTCATCTCTATATGTAATCTAAGTAGCATTATACTTTCCTTTCCTGTTCAATTTTTCAGCTGCTGTTAAATGAGAAACATTTTGGGAGCTTATATCACTTAGCTATTAGGATAAAGTACAGTATGCCATACAGTATTTCAAATGGCCTCCCAACATATAATGTGCTTTACATTATAATTAGAGATGAGCGAACATGCTCGTCCGAGCTTGATGCTCGTTCGAGTATTAAGGTAC
This sequence comes from Engystomops pustulosus, assembly GCF_040894005.1. NCBI lineage: Eukaryota > Metazoa > Chordata > Amphibia > Anura > Leptodactylidae > Engystomops > Engystomops pustulosus. The sequence continues at coordinate 47,641,106 of NC_092418.1, read as the reverse complement.
TCGAGACGGCTCGTTGCTCGGACGAGTATTTCCCCTGCTCGAGATCGAGCATTTAATTAAAAAAACACAGTGAAGAACAATGAAGAATAGAATAAAAACAGTGAACACAGTGAACACAGGATCATTTAAGTGAAAAACACAGTGAAGAACACAGTGAAGAATAGATTACAGATGTTCGGCACATCTGCTTACTTGTCGGAAGATACGCGCGGAACGGTGCGAACAAAATAGTATGTGAAGAACAATATATATGTGTGAAGAACACATTGAAGAACACGGTGAGCAGGACAGAGACAACGGGGAGCAGCACAGAGACACCAGGGAGCAGCACAGAGACACCGGGGAGCAGCACGGAGACATCGGGCAGCGGCAGCACAGAGACATGGGGCAGCGGCAGCACGGAGACATGGGGCACGGAGACATGGGGCACGGAGACATGGGGCACGGAGACATGGGCACGGAGAGCAGCGGGGCACGGAGACATGGGGCACGGAGACAGCGGGGCACGGAGAGCAGCGGGGCACGGAGACATGGGGCACGGAGACATGGGCACGGAGAGCAGCGGGGCACGGAGACATGGGGCACGGAGACATGGGCACGGAGAGCAGCGGGGCACGGAGACATGGGGCACGGAGACATGGGGCACGGAGACATGGGCACGGAGAGCAGCGGGGCACGGAGACATGGGGCACGGAGACATGGGCACGGAGAGCAGCGGGGCACGGAGAGCAGCGGGGCACGGAGAGCAGCGGGGCACGGAGAGCAGCGGGGCACGGAGACATGGGGCACGGAGACATGGGGCACGGAGACATGGGCACGGAGAGCAGCGGGGCACGGAGAGCAGCGGGGCACGGAGAGCAGCGGGGCACGGAGAGCAGCGGGGCACGGGACAGCGTATCTCCCGACAAGTAAGCAGATGTGCAGAACATCTGTAATCTATTCTTCACTGTGTTTTTCACTTAAATGATCTTGTGTTCACTGTTTTTATTCTATTCCTCACTGTTCTTCACATCTGTTAACTTGTCGGGAGATAATATACGCGCGGAACAGTGAAGAATAGATTGCAGATGTTTGCATACATCTGCTAACTTATCAGAAGACATTCTTTTTCAATTAATTAACACATTTTATTCCCGAACCATGGTCCCTTTGAAAAATGCTCGAGTCTCCCATTGACTTCAATGGGGCTCGTTATTCGAGACGAGCACTCGAGCATCTGGAAAAGTTCGTCTCGAATAACGAGCACTCGAGCATTTTAGTGCTCGCTCATCTCTAATTATAATCATACTTGTAAATGATTTTGACATTAAATAAGGTTGGGAAATAATTATTGAAGGGGTTTTTTTCAACTTAAAATGAATTGCATACCTATGTCAGCAGCAAATCTCTATAAAAACATGCCTACATAGTGGCCTTAATTGGCAGTCTCCCTAAGGAGACTTCCCAACCCTAGTCACAAACCTCTCACTCCCCAAACCAGTTCCCTACGCTTTCCTGAAGAGACCAATCATGTTGAAACAGTCTTCTCTACAGTTGGGAGTCTGTTCCTTCTGGGGAGCTGCCTTACAAGGTAGCTAAAAGAGGTGTGGTTTTCCTTATACCATCCTTGAAAACTTAGCAAATTTCCCAGAATCTCCCTAGTGGCACATCCATGGCTATAATTGGCAGTCTCTGTAAGGAGAACTCTTTCTTCCCTACACAAATCTCTGTAGACTTATTACTACTCGAGCCTCTGGCCTCAGCTACATAAGGCACTGAACCTACACACACAGGCTTTGGTCAGATTTTTGAAGTGAAAACCACATATGGGTTAATAGTAGTTGACTGCACAGGGTTTCTACAAGGACACACCTCATAAGTCATATAAGTCTGAACATTGTCTAAAACTTTTAGTAAAGCTGGTAGACTGTTTTCCGCACAAAGACAAAAATGTTCCCCATTGTGCTTTTCCATGTGATTTTGTGGCAACTCAAGAAAAACGTTTATGCTACATGGGTACAAATGTTATTATATCTATGAGAAGGTAAAACATACTGATGCTGCATGGATGGTACACATGCATTCCATATTTGCGGATGAGTTGTTATTTAACACAACCATTTGGCCTTTTGAGGGGTTGCAACAAGCTAGTGACATCCTTTTGCCTTTATTTTTTTTTTTTTGGACATGCGTCTCAAAAACAGTTTACTTCATAAAACAAAAAGAAAGACAGTATGTGGAGTTTTCTTTTTATAAAAGTGGTCTAGGACAGGAGATTCGCCAGCTCTCCTCAATTATCACATCCAATGAATAGTGTTCAAAGAATGACCACACAAATTACTTTGGAAAAGGTACCAATTTTACTTCAGGCTTTACCTCAATACATTCTTCATTAGAACAGTAATTTGCCCCATAAATGTACATGATAACTTTGTAACTGCACATTTCCATTGATATAGCTTGCAACAGTGTTTCAATCACGGATCAAAGGGGCCAGCTATGGTTCCAACATTTACATTTGGTTATAGTTCACAGATCAAGCAAAAAACATGATGTCTGAGGAAGGGGGCGTGTCCCTCGAAATTTCACAGCCAACATGGGGCTCGATTAATGAAGAATGTATTGAGGTAAAGCCTTGAAGTAAATGTAATACGTTTTGCAAAGTAATTTGTGTGGTCATTCTTTGGACACTATTCAAAAACTGTTTACACACTGATGACACAGACCATGAAAACAGACCACCGAACCGAGAACAACACAAGTTCGTATGCAGGTAACATAAGGGAATGAGTGTTGTTGATCACTGAGGGATAGTTTGACTTGAAATGCCGTTATATGTTTTCCTGGATGGAATGCCTGCCTGGCCGCCTTAATTGGCATATGGAGGACTCTTACTTCCTGACCCAAGGAAAGTAATATTTATTTCCTAGCTTTAGTATTCTTGTGATTCCATCATACATTAGTTGACAATGTCAACTCCAAAAGTACATCTCTGAGAATCATAACTGTCTGGTTTAAGAATTTTGGAATAGCAAAGACGTACAAAGAAAAAAAAGCAAAAATATGCATTTGGTACACATTTTCAATAGTTGTTTGGAAACTAAAAGCAACCTTTATGGCTGCTTTGAGTAACTAATATACTTTTAGATCTATAGGTTTCCCCTAGAATCTCTGCTCTTTCGGCTCAGGGTTAACCCCTTCACAATTGCAATATGCCTATATACGTCCTATTGGCACATGACATGTGCAAAAAAGGACGTTTACAAATGCCATGACAGTGGCCAACTTCAAACGGCTATATCTCCTAAACCAGTGATGGCGAACTTTTTAGAGACGGAGTGCCCAAACTACAACCAAGGCCCACTTATTTATCGCAAAGTGCCAACACAGAAATTTTATTTGTGATTTACTCCCTGCTCTGTCACATCTTTCATTCATATCAGCCCCCTGAGGACACCAATAAAGCAGAAAATAGAAGAAATTTGGATGATCATTGTAGCTTCCCTCCAGGGTCCCATAAACAGGAAGAATTGTCAGGGCCGGAGCAGGAGCTACAATGATAATCCAGATCTGTCCACACCTTCCCACCCCTCCAGTAGTCCAGGTAGTCCTGTCACTTTAAAATATCTCTATGCACAGCAAGACCTAGGTTGTCCGGGACTGCAGGAAGATACCTGCAGTCCTCTCTGGTGATGGCCTGGGTGCCCACTGAAAGGGCTCTGAGTGCCACCTCTGGCACCCGTGCCATAGGTTCGCCACCACTTTCCTAAACCATGGCACCTAGTAACACAATTGGTGTTATATTAAACAAGAGAATGTCCCCTTTACTATAATATCTGGATTGTGTATGGGTGCTTTACATAACCAGATATATCCACTCTTAAAATTGTAGCAAAAAAAATTTAGAGTGGATATTCCCAGCTCTGTGAAACATCCATACACAATCCTTCTATCATATTAAATCAGAGATTCTCCTGTGTTTCGAAGCACCAAGGTTCGAGGTATATAGGCATTTGAAATGTGCCCCAAAAACCGCCTCTAAGCTGAAGGCAGAATGTAGAAGGAGCTGCAGGAAAGACTTAGCTTACAGTTTGAAGAATTGCAGAAGCTCATGCACCCTCTGCATTTGTAGCTTAAACTTGGGGAAATGGTGATGAAATGATGCTGTACCTATTTATAACATATTTTGGTAAAAGTTTATTCCGTTGTACTACTTATTAAATAAACTTTAATCATAAAAATAACAAAAAAGCGTAGTTTTTTTACATTTATTGTCATTTATAGTCATTTTAGCTACTTATATAAAGAATAATATATATAATTAATAAAACTATCCTTTAAAAAAAACTAGGTAAAAAAGTGTCAATCTTTTCCAAAGATATCGTCATTTAAAGAAGTGCATAACAGAACTTCAAAAATTGACATGGGCATTCGGGCATCAATGACCATCGGTCACAAAGGGGTTAATCTTTATTTTCACCCCAACTTTAACTATAAAAAAATCTTTTATAATCTTTTAGGTTCTACAAAGTCTAAGACAAGGCAACACTCCATAAAAAAAGAGGATATCACAAATATTCTTCATTATATTGTCCATTAGTGTGTACCACCACAGCTAAAAGAAAATGTAAAATTAATCTTCCATCTCATCCCCGTCTGTAGAAATGTCCTAATTAAACGTAGCAGAAAATTATTCTAAAATCTGAAAGATGTATCCATCGCTTTCCTGGTACCATTGTGCACCAAGTTAATTGCAAAAGTAATTTATGCCTGCATTGCAGCAAGTGATTGTAACACAGACAAGAGCTAGAGCAATGGAGAAAATTGTATTCTCCTCCTGTCTACATGCATCAGATAAATATTATATATTTTACAAAACTGTCAGCAAGTTGGAAAATATATTTTTCTTAAAACTTTGATATAATATACCGAATAAATCTAAATAATAACAATAACACTGCTAATAATTTATTCATCTGCTGACAATATATTTAGTAGAACTTTACAATCTTAGGATGCAATCATTCTTAGAAATGAAAAATAAAACAAATGTTGTCTAAAATATCTGCAAACAAAATAACAGGACAGCAGAACCTTATTTATGCTATAACATGAAAGACTGTATTAGAAAGGAATGAACATGAATAATAAATACGGTAGGATGGAAGATGAAATGATTCCATCATAGACAAAGGACAGAGAAACCTGCTCATTTATTTGGTGTAATTCTATCAAAATCAGGATATTTGATTCCATTTTCCAAGAGAATCCATCACTTTGACAAACCTCTATAATTAAGGATGTCTGATGATTCAGTCATGTATTTTATGAATTATCTAACCTACTCTGTACTCCATGACTCTTTAGAAACATGTGAACCAGACTGTTCTTACTTTGTCATATTCACTTTACTGCTGAGCCAGGTCAGTGACCCAATCTAATTGCTGGAGATTGTATTTAAAAGAAATCTAACACCACGGTATGGCTATATTCCACATTAATGTTGGGTAGCATTACTTTTAGTTAAAATTAACTTTGATATTTATTAATGTCCAGTGAAAATGTTTCGAAGGGCATCACCAGAGCCCTTAACACTCCACAATCTTGTGGCAGGAGGTTGGACTGCTGAGGTAGGTGGTGCTTCTAATAGCCAGAGCCATCGAATCCCGGAGGTGCTCTGGTGATTCCCCATGGAGCACTTGCTCTTGAATCCAAATAATATCAAAGTACTGAACCAAATCCCCTCATAATCATAGACCTGTATTTCCCCCCCTGGTTAATGGTGACTACAGTCCTATGGCAATGGTAGATTTCCTTTAAACTTCCTATTGCACTTGCTGCATGTATACATCCTGCTGGACTACTTACAAAATATTATACTTGTTTGCCTTGAGTCTCTTACACCCTGGATCTTCCGCCTAGATTCATCCACTGTACGAGAAATGTTTTACTTTGAGCTGCTTGACTAATCTTTGTCTGCTGATCTTGAAGCTATAGTTCATCTGCACATTGATCCTGCTAACCTTTGACCGTGTTTCTGGATATTTCCTGAACTGTTATGATTTGTTCTATATATACTCTTACATGTTTTATACACAACAATTGTACGGACAAAACTAATGGTATTTTGGCAGAAAATTCAGGAATCATGTACAGGGTTTAGAGAGAACATACCTCGAGTCTCTTAGACTTTGCTGACCCCTCATCAAAAAACTGGAAAAAACTTGGAAATTCAAACTGGCGTTAGCAATAAATGAGTATGCAGCCCTTCACGCTATAGTTCCATAAATGCACTAATTAATAATATAGGCTTTGGTAAAGGACTTTGTGCTTGCGGGCACAAACATTGCCATGATGTCCAGATTTGGTTTACTTCCTGTGTGTATATGGTGTGTGTTTATATGTGTATATATATATATATATATATATATATATACACTCACCGGCCACTTTATTAGGTACACCTGTCCAACTGCTCGTTAACACTTAATTTCTAATGAGCCAATCACATGGCGACAACTCAGTGCATTAAGGCATGTAGACATGGTCAAGACAATCTCCTGCAGTTCAAACCGAGCATCAGTATGGGGAAGAAAGGTGATTTGAGTGCCTTTGAACGTGGCATGGTTGTTGGTGCCAGAAGGGCTGGTCTAAGTATTTCAGAAACTGCTGATCTACTGAGATTTTCACGCGCAAACATCTCTTGGGTTTACAGAGAATGGTCTGAAAAAGAAAAAACATCCAGTGAGCGGCAGTTCTGTGGGTGGAAATGCCTTGTTGATGCCAGAGGTCAGAGGAGAATGGGCAGACTGGTTCGAGCTGATAGAAAGGCAACAGTGACTCAAAACGCCACCCGTTACAACCAAGGTAGGCAGAAGAGCATCTCTGAACGCACAGTATGTCGAACTTTGAGGCAGATGGGCTACAGCAGCAGAAGACCACACCGGGTGCCACTCCTTTCAGCAAAGAACAGGAAACTGAGGCTACAATTTGCACATCTCATCGAAATTGGGCAGTAGAAGATTGGAAAAATGTTGCCTGGTCTGATGAGTCTCGATTTCTGCTGCGACATTCGGATGGTAGGGTCAGAATTTGGCGTCAACAACATGAAAGCATGGATCAATCCTGCCTTGTATCAACGGTTCAGGCTGCTGGTGGTGGTGTCATGATGTGGGGCATATTTTCTTGGCACTCTTTGGGCCCCTTGGTACCAATTGAGCATCGTTTCAACGCCACAGCCTACCTGAGTATTGTTGCTGGCTATGTCCATCCCTTTATGACCACAATGTACCCAACATCTGATGGCTACTTTCAGCAGAATAATGCGCCATGTCATAAAGCTGGGATCATATCAGACTGGTTTCTTGAACAATGACAATGAGTTCACTGTATTCAAATGGCCTCCACAGTCACCAGATCTCAATCCAATAGAGCATCTTTGGGATGTGGTGGAACGGGAGATTGGCATCATGGATGTGCAGCCGACAAATCTGCGGCAACTGTGTGATGCCATCATGTCAATATGGACCAAAATCTCTGAGGAATGCTTCCAGCACCTTGTTGAATCTATGCCACGAAGAATTGAGGCAGTTCTGAAGGCAAAAGGGGGTCCAACCCGTTACTAGCATGGTGTACCTAATAAAGTGGCCGGTGAGTGTATATGCATTTGGCAACAGACCCATTAGAAGCAAATTGCATAGCAACAGCTCCCAGTAAGGTCATTGTGTTATATTGTTATTTTATCTGAGGTCTACTCTTTGGCACACACTTGTTTTCTCTTTACAGTACAGTCAGACATATTGCATCGCTGCCAAGTTTGTAATGTCACTCCTTTCAGACACTCTCCTAATACTTTTATCTGTAGTCAGCGTGCCTGCATTGTACAATAGAGAGTTGAGGGAAAATGTATTTGTTTAATTAAAAAAAAATCTTTATGGAGGTGTTCACTTAATCTTTAGCACAACAGTTCTGTAGCAAGGTAGTAGGCTTTTGGGAAATTCTCACTTTATTTACTTTCCTTTAGTTGATACACAGATTTTTACAATTTGCAAGCTGTTGTAAACTTGACAGCACTTTGAAAGTCAAATAAAAGCTGCTGCTGAACATTCAGCCAATTTGCTACATTATGCATTATAGTCTGTAGTAAATGAAAGGAAATGGATTTAAAATAAAATAATTCTACAGCTTTTTCAAACCCAGCATGAAGGAGAATACAGAAGAGAATCCTCTATACTATACAATGGGAGAAACTATTCATGTGTATATTAGCAGTACATTTTATGTCCCATTTGAGTTATACTAACACAGGCTTACTTCAATATTCTTCTTTATAATTTCATAGTTTTTTATATTTAAAATGTTTTTGTAATTACTGGTAAGAATAGTGAAAACTTAACTTTTAATAGAAGTTAAAACTCAACTAAGCCCTAATATATGCTCTACTCTCACCCTAAAAGGGAATTTATATAGTGGTAGTCACAGCCCTTAATGGGGTTTAATCTGAAATAACCCCCTTTTGATCCCATGCCATTATCCTGTAATGGGATAACTCTTGTCTATCCCATAATACCACCTGCTTTTAAGATATCCTCAAAGAGAAGCCCCTGATGACTACTTATATAACAGATAGGATGAAAAGCTTAGTGCTAGGATAGATCATATAATAGGGCTAGGAATGGTACCCCCCCTTTTAAGGGCAGGAACACCTTAATTTGGGGTCATGTCCAAATAAGGATGAACTAGGGATTTTTCCTGGCGCAGTAACCATTATATTGGACTATCCGGGATGCCATTTGAATGACTTAACATGGTTCTTGTGTATCCTGACTATCATATTAATCGTTGATTTGGGTGAATATTGAGGCATTTGATTATACTACCAAAAATTTGATGGTATAAGAAACTATGCTAGATATGGTTTAAGTTGATTAAATTAAAAGTTAAGGTTTACACATAAGTGAGTGTGCATCCACTGGTCAGGGTTTGTTTGTAACAAGTTACTTTTGATTGCTGGGCTCTAAATTGTAATAAAGTTAGTAATTTTTTGTAAAATTCTGGTATAACCATTTCCTCAATATTTTCCAGGGAAGGAAAAAAAAACCCTGTGACAATTGAAAACTATAACGCTATAGTCAAAATTAATTAAAAAGAAAGTAGTGTGCTCTGTATCTCTATCTCTGAAAAAAAAAAGATTTTTGAAAAAGGATCTAAAAATCAGGTAACATTATAAAATACTTATACTCTTTAATAGCTTGAAACTGGTGTTGAGTGGACCAGAACTGCAAGTTTGGGTTTGTACTAAACTTTGCAGGTTCAGGCACTAAACTTCATTATAAGCTTGAATCCGGGTATGGATTTAATGTTCATTCTGTTATTGTCCTTGATAAATGCCACAAGCAAATGTGTCGGCATTTACATACCATAACATGATGTCATCAGGAACAACCATTCTCCCCAAAATGAAGGAACACACGGCCACAGACATTTTGATGTGGCTGCTGATTTTGCCAGCAGAATTTAAACATTTAACATCCGCGATTGGTAAGCAAACCCAGACCGTAACAAGTTTTTTTAATTAGGTTCCGCTCATGACTACTTGTGAATTTAAATTCACTCTCTAATTTAATATTCCTATTTGAATATTTGAATGATCATTAACTTTTCCTACAGTGATCTAGTCAGAAAATGGCCTCAGTGAGTAAGACATGAGACCATTGAGGCCAGTATGTAGCTTTGACAGTCATGTGTACATATTCGGTATTTAATCACTCCGACAACTGAATAACTGGAGGGAATGTGCCCAGTCATGATACCCCCCCACGACATTATATATATACAATATCATTATTATCTGTTTAACCATGATGTTTTCTTTAATTTGATTATAGACCTGACTTTCTCATCAAATTAATTCAACAAAATATTGTAACATACTACCAAAATTCTTGACAAAATGGCTGAACACAGAAACCTAAAGAAGACATCTTGTCACAGTACAAGCGGTCCCTGACCTAAATACACCCAACTTACAGACAATCACCTATTACAAACAGACCCTCTTTCCACTGTGACCTCTGGTGAAGCTCTCCGGTTGTCAGCAATTTACTTTAGTACCAGGCTGCTATGATCAACTATAAGGTGTCTGCAAAGAAGATTTTTTGTTGATCCTTGTTTCCCTGACAACCCAACATTTTTACAATCCAATTGTCAAAGAGACCAAAAAATACTTTGTCTAGAGTTACACATAGAAAATATACATGAAAATATACATGTACCGACTTACATACAAATTCAACTTAAGAACAATCCTATAGAACTTGTATGTAACCAGGGGTTGCCTGTACAATGTTAAATTGTATTTTTGTTATGTCCATAGTACATTAGGTGGAATTAGTAGAGGACTTGAAAGATCCAATTTAAGGAATGTAATGGACCATTTTTTGAGAATGTCCAACAGAGGATATCAGTTGATTATTCGGGACATTTAGATTCTTTACAAACAGGTTTTGAAAATATATGTCTGCATTAAAACTTTATTTGAGCTTTAAAATATTTAAACAAATGTTGTATTCAGTATGTACCTATATCCCAGTATATGAGAACATATACAAGATATTTTTGTATAGTATGGATGAGCATTGTACAGTCTAATTATTTTCTGTATGAATGAATTTATTTCTAAAAGTAGCCATATAGCATGCTGTCAATAGAAGCCATGCCTTGATCAGTCATTGGACTGTCTGACTGCTGCTGACTCTCAAACTTCAGTAAGGGCTGCCTGGGGAGAAGATGGCAGCTGTTGTTGTTACTTTGACATTTATAAGCTTACTGCTACAAAGAGAAACTGAGAAGTATGAAGCTTCTAAATGTCAGTCTGTGGGAAGGGTTAAAAAATGTTCTGTCAAACATGGGCATACTATAGTCTTATTTTTCTATTAGTAATGAGTGTGGGCAGAACGTATCACTAGCCTGGAATAGATGAGCAATTTAGTACTTAAAAACAACAAACTTTGTAAACCAGACATGCACTATACGTATATAAGGATTACAAAAATCTAAAACAGATTGTGCTGTACACGCCTTACTCATAACAGCACTTCTATGTGCTCACGTTCTAAAGCAGTGTTGGATTCAGAAAAAGATAAAATATTTTTAAAAAAGCCATATTTTATCATCATCATCCAAAAAAACAATATATTATATTGTCATATCTCTGGCACATTTTAACCAAATCTTTTTTATGGCAGCTCTTCAAAGTAGGTTATCACCTCATTCTTCCCCTTTTCTTATGCCTTTGGAAATATTTACATGACCCGTAGCTGCTTTACTGGAACAGAGGGGCTCATTTACTAAGGGTCCGCAGAGCGCATTTCCCGACAATTTCCGTTTTGCACCGTATCGCGCTGGGGATTGTGTCGCACATGATCAGATTTTGGCACATCGGCACCGGCTCACACGCGACAAAAATTGTGGGGCGAACAACCCGACGGATTCGGACAAGGCGCAAGATTTACAATTTAGAATTGTATCGCAAGAGACGCACTTACAAGCACCGGGAAGAAGAAGGTGAACTCCGGCAGACCTTGGCAAGGAAGCGACGGATGTAGGAACTCGGGCGCACAATCTTCATGAATCGCGCCGGACTTCTTCCTCGTTGGACCTTCCGAATTGGGGATCTCAACTGGACCAGGTAAGTAAATTTGCCCCAGAGTGTTAGCACTGCTGCTGGGAAGGCACTTGTTTAGTGATATCCATGCTTTGAGTTGTAGGCACATTGAGGGGACGATGTTAGCGTAAATTTGTTTCAAAGTTATCACACATGTGATTTGTGCAAAAACTTGCAACATTTCTAAAGTGTTCTAGAATTCAGATGCAGAATTCTTACAGTGGCAGTGACAAACAGCGGGGGCATTGACATAGTGTTCCTACCCACTCCTTTGAGCATTTAAGCTTCTTTATCCAACTATATCTCCTTTATCTATATTCTTTTGCTACACCCACAAGTCACTCCTACATGACCAAGTGGGAAGCCTTCCTTGGAATTTACTTGCTACAGGAGACGTGGCAGCAGATCTGGAATAAAGAATACAGATAAGACTTCCCAACACGAAACATACTACTACGTCCAGCTTCTGGCCCTGGCTCCAGAATGGAGGCGGCACCAGAAGCTGCGGGTGTCAGCTGTTGCGGGGGTCCAAATTGCTTCAGAAGCCCCTTACATGCTTTGGTCATGCTTGACCGCAGCATGTAAGGGGCTTCTGAAGTGATTTGGACCCCCTCCCGACGTCGCCCAGTGGTCACTTCCTGCTCAGATGGTCATCTGCGATGGATACCAGCATTAATTGGGGGTATGACTGGTGGGGGTTCAAGTACGGATTCGGTACCCAGACCAAACAGATTTTTAAAATTTGTCCACTCAGCACTAGTAATGTGGAGCCTACACACAAAAGATTTCAATCTATGAGGAACAGGATAAACCAAAAATGTATCTTATGGACCGAGGAACCCCAGACCAGCATAGGTTCATTATGGAGTAGTATTTGTATTGTAATGTAGACTTTTTACTTTTTTTGTAGCTCTCTGCATTGATTTTGTGTTCTAAAAACTGGAATGAACCCGGCCAGCTCAGGTACTTCACAGATTAATAAACCATAAACAACTCTGAAAATACCTGTCTAATTGGTTATCTCACAGCAGTTTTTCTTACTAAATTGTGTTCACAGTCCAGCAAACCATACAATAGTAATCTAATTCAATTTAATTGCAATGCATTTTTATGATTCCTGCTACATGTCTATTGATTTTTAGGTCATTTCTCATCTTTTAAACTAATGTTATTCTGCTTGAGAAATATTCAAACATTTATCAAATCAAGTGAATCTTTACAGTTTCTATGTTATGGTGTTGTAACTATTTGTTATATTGCAGTTACCATAATACAGAATGTGTTTTATTTTACATATTTCTATTGATTTGTCTAATGCACTAGATGTATAGGGAGTTAATAAAAAGTATTTTTATTTTGCAATTTGTTGGGGTGGAAATTAAGACAACTATTTTGTTTTTTTTTTACAGCATTCACTGTGGTAAAAAATACATACATATACATAAATATATACATGCATATGATTTAAACATACATATAAGATCAGGTAAACCCAGTGGGTGCCTGAACTGCCAAAGCTTGTTACAGACTCACAACATTTAATTGGTAATGCACCTCCTAGGGTCCTCCAGTTATTTGATATTCCTTTGGATATACTAATGCTTTAATAGAAGCCTTTAATAAAATATGAAATTTGTTAAGATTTTAGTTAGGTAAGATACTATACAGATGTAGTAGTAGTTATTCACATAAGTGTGGTGGGGGGTCTTAGGTAGCATAAGAAGTGCTGCAGACAGTTCCTCTGTTCACAAGTTTCAGGCAATGGCAGCAGAAAGTCACACTTAATATCAAGTTTACCAACACAAAATGTTCTAACACAAAATTTTACCAAAACACCAGGGCAACTACGCATTTTGGCTTTGATATCCAGTATTTTTCTATGTACAGGCGGTCCCCTACTTAAGGACACCCGACTTACAGACAACCCATAGTTACAGACAGACACCTCTGCCCACTGTGACCTCTGGTGAAGCTCTCTGGATGCTTTAAAATAGTCCCAGACTGCAATAATCAGCTTAAAATTGTCTGCAATGAAGCTTTATTGATAATTCTTGGTCCAATTACAGCAAAAAAATTTGAAACTCCAATTGTCACTGGGGCAAAAAAAAAAATTGTCGGGAACTACAATGATAAAATATACAGTTTCGACTTACATACAAATTCAACTTAAGAACAAACATACAGTCCCTATCTTGTATGTAACCCGGGGACTGCCTGTAGTTTTAAACGTGACAAAGGCTCTGGTTCAATGCTGAAATACATTATATCAATAAAGCATAATTTATTCCTGGAAATTATGCTGCCCGATGGTGGACCGTTCTGTTGCTTTTACACAAACACACACACATATATATATACACTCACTGGCCACTTTATTAGGTACACCATGCTAGTAACGGGTTGGACCCCCTTTTGCCTTCAGAACTGCCTCAATTCTTCGTGGCATAGATTCAACAAGGTGCTGGAAGCATTCCTCAGAGATTTTGGTCCATATTGACATGATGGCATCACACAGTTGCTGCAGATTTGTCGGCTGCACATCCATGATGCGAATCTCCCGTTCCACCACATCCCAAAGATGCTCTATTGGATTGAGATCTGGTGACTGTGGAGGCCATTTGAATACAGTGAACTCATTGTCATGTTCAAGAAACCAGTCTGAGATGATTCCAGCTTTATGACATGGCGCATTCTCCTGCTGAAAGTAGCCATCAGACGTTGGGTACATTATGGTCATAAAGGGATGGACATGGGCAGCAACAATACTCAGGCAGGCTGTGGCGTTGCAACGATGCTCAATTGGTACCAAGGGGCCCAAAGAGTGCCAAGAAAATATTCCCCACACCATGACACCACCACCACCAGCCTGAACCGTTGATACAAGGCAGGAGGGATCCATGCTTTCATGTTGTTGACGCCAAATTCTGACCCTACCATCCGAATGTCGCAGCAGAAATTGAGACTCATCAGACCAGGCAACGTTTTTCCAATCTTCTACTGTCCAATTTCGATGAGCTTGTGCAAATTGTAGCCTCAGTTTCCTGTTCTTAGCTGAAAGGAGTGGCACCCGTTGTGGTCTTCTGCTGCTGTAGCCCATCTGCCTCCAAGTTCGACGTACTGTGCGTTCAGAGATGCTCTTCTGCCTACTTGGTTGTAACGGGTGGCGATTTGAGTCACTGTTGCCTTTCTATCAGCTTGAACCAGTCTGCCCATTCTCCTCTGACATCTGGCATCAACAAGGCATTTCCGCCCACAGAACTGCCGCTCACTGGATGTTTTTTCTTTTCCGGACCATTCTCTGTAAACCCAAGAGATGGTTGTGCGTGAAAATCCCAGTAGATCAGTTTCTGAAATACTAAGACCAGCACTTCTGGCACCAACAACCATGCCACGTTCAAAGGCACTCAAATCGCCTTTCTTCCCCATACTGATGCTCGGTTTGAACTGCAGGAGATTGTCTTGACCATGTCTACATGCCTAAATGCACTGAGTTGCCGCCATGTGATTGGCTGATTAGAAATTAAGTGTTAACGAGCAGTTGGACAGGTGTACCTAATAAAGTAGCCGGTGAGTGTATATATATATAGCCATATGGCGTTGATCGTTGATTGGGTACAATTTTAATTTAAATGGCTTTTGCAATAACCTATTTTGTCGCCCATTTTGGTTTTTTGTCAAAAAATAAAAACTTAATGTGTTTTGTGCTAACAGATGGATTAGACTTTTAGAAGGTTTTCTAATACTGTCATGTCTTCGCTTCATGGGCATTCCACAATGGTTAGACAAGTGTATGACATTACATTGGTAAAATTATCCAATTATAATTTACCATCAAATATCACCTCTTCCTTTTCTTTTACTTTATTTCCTTTTTTATTACCTGTTGTACCTTCATTCATTTTTTGTAATAGAATGACAAATAAAGGAGATTACTGAAGTAATTAATTGTGAAATTGATTTATAATGTTTGTTACCCAATCCCAGGTTTAGATTGCTCAGGATAAATGAACTCTGAACCAGGTTAATAGAAGAGCAATGTGCAATCAATCAGATCTTATGTTATCTAGTGCATTGTGTCCATGTGATGAAATCCTGTATTCGGTCCATTTTGTTTCTTTTAAAGCACATTTCATAAAACACCTGCGACCCACAGATCTTTTTTTTAACTGCCTGGCATAATACACTGAAGTAAAAGTGTATTGCTGGGAATCATAGAAGAGTAAAATAAATGTTATAGTAGAATTATTTTAAAATAACCTGTGTATCCTTTCACCATACCAAAAATGTTTTCAGAAACAAAGAAATTATGGCATTTGTTCTGTGAGACAACCATGGTTGCATTATTTAGGTTTGGGACACCATGTAGGACATTGTGATTAATATCCCATTTACACCAGCTCCATGCCAAGGGGTCATGAAGTGGCGTGAAAGGGGGCACAGCAGAGCTGGCAATTGTTCTTGTTCAGTTTGTTCCTGCCCTGTGCCTGTGCTCTACTTGCTGACTGCAGAATATTTCTTTGCCAGGTAGGACCTGGTATAAAAATATATAAAGGTATATGAAGGTATAATAGAGGTTAGAAGGGTTCTTACCTGGTCGATTCTTTGTTAAATGCGTATCGCCATTTAGGGCTGTAGAAAAGGTAGACATTGTTTCCTGGCTCGAATGCCAAAAACACGGTATTTCTGCTGCTCACAAGCTCCAAAGGAACCAAATACCCGAAACGGGTTGGTTAAGTATAGTATGGGGTAATGGTGAAGGGAAGAAAGGGGAGCTATAGTGGGGCGCTAATACCAAATTGTAAACAAATGCAAAAATTGATTTTGTAAGTATAGAGGAATCGTTTATTGCACGCTATTATGCACAGCACTGCCAATGATCTGTTATTTTATTGTCCATGATTTGATATAGGGTTAGTTAAAACCCAAAACGCATTATCCAGGACTTCCATTAATAAATTATTCCTCTATATTTACTAAATTAATTTTTGCATTTGTTTACGATTTGGTATTAGCGCCCCACTATAGCTCCCCTTTCTTCCCTTCACCTTTGGGGATAGGGACCGATTTGGCAAAAGCTCTGTGTAGTGCTGTGTAATCTGTGTGCGCTATTTAAATAAAGGAATTATTATTGTTCACAGGAATTAAAGGGAACCTGTCAGAGTAAATTGACATAGTAAACCACTACCAGTATGTTGTCATGTAGCTGAACACTTTTTAAATCATGTTTCTTTTATGGCCAAGTGTAGCGGCGTCATCCAGAAATTCAAATTTTAAGTGAGATGTACAGTAAATTGGTTGTATAAAGTCATGGTCATGTAAGTCAGGTCATGGAGGCAGAGACTTAAACACTGAATTCAAGCTCTCATTGCCTCAGAACGCCCACTTTAATTGATGGTCCTACTCCAAGAGACATCACTATCCAGATTGTCAGAAGTCTGGTGCATGATGCCAATCACAGGGGAGGAGGTGTTCAGAGGCAGGGATTGACTTCCATGATAACCTCTGCGCCTCTTTGACTTTATACAACTAGTTTACATTCACTTTGAAGTAGATTTTTTTGGATGAGGGAACCACTCTGGGCCATGAAAGAAACATAATATAATAATAATTTATAATGATCTGGAAGGTGTAAAGCTTATAGACAACATACTGGAAGTGGCTTATTAGGCCAATTTCTGATGCCTGTGATATGTATCTGGCAGTACACAGTTTAAGGGCTGTTATCTGTGCACTTAAGTGTTCTTTCTGAAGCTGAGTTTTTAGGGAACCTTAAAATACAGATCATATAGTAATAGTTGGACAATGTGTATGTAGCAGGGAGATGAAGAATTTGTGATGGCAAATTAATTGTCTGGGGGTACTGAAAAGTCAATGTTGTCTAGGTAGAAAACTCTGCTTTGATATGGCCAAAAAGTATTCATTTTTTATATTTGTTATTATTATTAATTCTGTAAGAGAAGACACCCGTGAGTCACTTGATCTAGCTGTATTGGACACTAGTGTAGATATGTATACATGCAGTAGTTATATGAAAATAAGATGGGTTTGTCACCAACAGGGCAACTTTTTCATTGGCACCCATAAGCCTGTGGCTATGTATCTTTTCTTACGGCTCTAAAAAATGTAGCCTTTATTACAGTAAATTAAAGGGCACATTTTAAACAATGGAATTAATCTACAATGTTATCCCATAATAAAACTCTTGTTACTCTGAAAATGTCTCATTGGTTAGAACTTGGTGAGATTCAAATGTTATTTATGTTATACAATGCTGGCCCACATTTATTACAACCACTGCACCAGTTTTTTGTCTGACTTTGCACATTCTTTTCAGTTCAAACTGCTTGCACATGTATTTATAAAGTGTCCGCAATACATTTTTTCTGTCATGAAGGGGGCGTCGGACCATGCAACACATTTATTATGCAGTGTCTGACGGAATTGTGTTGCACGCTCTATGTTAAAGGTGAACCAAAAAGTTGGTGCACTCTGTTGGAGCAGTACAGGGGCGCCAGATTCATGCAGAACATGCTCCAAAATTCCTGAATCTGCAGCACTCCGCGCACTTCACAGGCAAACTGCATGTAGTTTTCATAAATGTGGGCCACTGTTTGGAGTGCTGGTGGTTTTGGTACCTCAACTGTTTATTAACACTTAAGGTGCGCAAATCTTTTTTTATGTTTTTTTAATCCAAAACTAGGAGTTGATTCAAAAATGAGATGTACACTCTTCTTTTTGGAGCTTTACTGGCATTGACCACCTAAAAAGGTTTAAAAAAATCTGATTTATCAATATACCAGTAAATAGCATATGAATAAAACATTACCTTTAAAATATTCTAAAAATAAAACATCACTAAAAAGAAAATTACATGTAATATATTTAAACCACTCAACAATAGCTGTAAAGATAGCAATCTTCAGCAGAAGGAAATCATTGCCCGCAATCTGCCCTCTTGGCATGCGCCTTGAAATTCACATAGAGGCATGGAAATAATGTACAGAACATCTGACTGTGTAAACAAACAACACTTTCAATTATATCTTCACATTTTACTTGGTTCAATCCTTCCTGTAGGTCAAGTTATGAATGAATCATGAATGAGGTAATAAGATAACTGTTACATATGCCTTTCCTGTTTGTGTGATGATGTAAAAATGCTACCCAAATGCACATATTTTCAAAAGTACATCCAGAAAGTACTAGAATAGCTCAATAAGATGAAAAGATGTGCCTGCCTGAGAGAAAGGCTGTTCTTTTGTGAATTTTCATTTTATATTTTCTTCCTACTCACTATGGCCCCATTATTATGACATGTTAGAAGCATTACATCAGCAACCCAGTTTAATGCTAATACCATACTCCTTTACTTATTATGTAATACAGTTTTTATCACAGTGGATTCAAGATCACAATGAATTCAAAATGTTACACAAAATTCAAAGTATGGTACTGGTAAAAGTTACTTAAAGGGTTTTTCCCATGAAAGAAAATTTTAAAATTTTAATCCCCTAGTGATATTTACTATACAATTTTACTCAATTTTATTGCTGATTTAGCTCCTATCATTCCCTAGGCTGCTCAGTGAAAATTCTAGGGTGTGGGCGGGGACTCTTTAAAGGAAACCTACCACCACAAATCTACCTATAAAGGTAGATCGGGTGGTAGGTGAATCAATGGGACGTGAGGATAGCCCTTTTAAGGGCTAATCCTTGCGTCCCCGCACTTTTTTGGAAACTTTTATTACCCTAATATGTAAATTTTGTTATGCGGCTACTGGGGCGTGGAGTAGCCGCATCTGAGGTTACACGAGGCGCTGCACGCCAAAGATGGTGAGTAGGAGGGGTAAAGTGCATACGCAGAACAGCAGGCCCGCGCCTGTGCAGCCCCGGCTTCAGAGCAGTGACCGCGCAGGCGCGGGCCTGCTGTTCTGCGCATGCGCAGACGGCAGGATCATCGGACAAGGGCGCGCAGCTGCGCGCCGAAGAGGGTGAGTAGGAGGGGTAAAGTGGCTACCGGGGCGTGGAGCAGCCGCCTCATGTAACCTCAGATGCGGCTACTCCACGCCCCAGTAGCCGCATAACAAAATTTACATATTAGGGTAATAAAAGTTTCCAAAAAAGTGCGGGGACGCGAGGATTATCCCTTAAAAGGGCTATCCTCACGTCCCATTGATTCACCTACCACCCGATCTACCTTTATAGGTAGATTTGTGGTGGTAGGTGCCCTTTAAGCAGGCACTTCATGATCCATCTAGCTCTGTGTTCTGACAATGGGGTTAGGTAATCAGGGTACCGATTTTTATACACTTTCATTAAGCTTCTGAATATTGTACTAGTATCTAATAATTAGAAAAAGATAAAAGACAGAGATGATGACATCCATGAGATGCATATTACACATGACAATTTCAGCACTACTATCACAGCCATAACATACACAGCTCTGCCATTTACCTCCCTCACCTTTCCCTGGATGAAGATCTTTTCTTTCTGTAGATTGTAGCTTTACTCCCCTCACGATGTGTTGTTTGCTGGCAGGAAGTCAGTGTGTGTGAACTGGTCCTGGAATGCAAGGGTGGGGAGGCATAGAGCAGAGAGGAGCTCAGTGCAGCGTCTGACAGAAGAAGGAGATGTCTACCGACCCTAAACCCAGAACTTATAGAACTATATCTGTGCATTGCTTAATTTTTGTTAATAACATTGCATTAGAGAATGTGTTATTTTGTTATCCTGAGTACATTTAAGAAACTTGTTTTTGTTATTTCCTAATCATATTTATATTATTTCCACTTCAGCAGCCCCTGAAGTGCATATATTAAAATATGTACAGTTTACCTCAAAACAGGACTAATACAGATAATTTGAGGGTTTTCATTCATTTTTTTCTTCTACTTGGTTTTGATTTATTTTGTTCAGAAATCAATTGCTCTTGTTATGTTGGAAAACTTTACCTATTTCTTTTATCACCACTAATCAGCTGTTTTTGCTTTCCGTCTCATTGTAGTGTGCTATATTTCACTCTCAGGCTTGTTTTGAGCTGTGTGCTAGGCATTGTTTCATTGACTAGCACACCTCCCTATATCTTTCTATGGGTTTTTTACCCAGGGTCTTGGATTCCACAGCCCCATACATGAGCTGACATAGTTGTAAATTATAGAGAAGGTCCTTTTCCTGGCCGTATTTGCAGCCAGGGCAGTCCTTTTCTATTGTCGTAAGCATGTGAGCATGACTAACACACCAATAACATATGGGTATCAAACAGATTACGTTCTTGGGCATGAAGCCTTAGTTGGTGCTTCTTGTTGGTGTAGCTTGTAGCTTGTAGCTCTCCTCACGCTGTGTACATGCTGGCAGGAAGTCAGTGAGCGTGAATCAGTGAGAACTACGTCCTGCAATGCAAGGGGAGGAGCTAAAGGGTTGGACTAAAACTAAACTGTGTACACCAGGACTGGAAGAGACAGGTTGGACTTATATCTGTGAAATGCTGCATTTTTGTTAATAACAGTCAATTAGAGAATGTGTTATTTTGTTATCCTGATTACATTTAAGAAACTTGTCTTCGTAGGAATACCCCTTTAAGGTTCAGAGGCTGTCCTCTTGCCAATGCTTTTCAAATTTCTAATTCTGTGGTTGAGTGTTAGATATACTCATGAAGGATTAATGTGACATATTATGCACTGTAGGAGTCTGTAAAGTTATTTTTTACTTTCTCTCTAGATTCATAGAATGTGAATATAAGCGTATATATAAATGGTAGCTACAAACAATGTCCATGTATAATTGATTGGCAGGTGTGCTGAAATTTTTACATCTTTACATATTTATAATAGAAAACTCATATGGAATAGCTGCCACCGGCACAATGCATAAAAGATGTAAGAAGCATAACTCACAAACTAAAATGTAAATAACATGAAATCAGAATGACTAAAGAGATCTAGACCTCTGAAATTCTAACAGGGGATGTTTAATAATCTCTGTTATAGAGCAATGTGCTGCGCTAAACTACAGTAAGTCAATAAATCACTGCTGATTGACAGGAATTCATTCTGTGAAAATTCACAAAAATACACAATACCGTGCAGAGCAGATCCTCTAAAAGAATAGATACTGTGAAATTCTCTGTAACATGACAGCATCTATACAGCAAGAAAAAGCCATTCTAATATGACTATTATGACTCATCCCAGCCTCCGGCAAACGACTATTAAGGTTTTAGAATGTGCAATAAGATGTCTATCTAAATATATATTTCTCAAGACTCCAACAAGTAACCAGCCTCTATAAGTCAAGCAATTATGAATGAATCATAATTTTCTAGCCTGTTGAAACCGAAGTATATATGTGAGAATTTTTTTTGTTACAGTGTATACTTCAGATTACACACTTTCTTATTTTCCTATGCATTTTTTTTTCTGTTTACATTTATAAAGATTTCTATAATTAGGATATTCTCTGTTTGTTCTGATCAAAGTCTACTTGTATAAATTCACTGTCCAAATCTATGAAAGGGTTTTGATGCAATTGGTCTATCCATAGGTTCAGTTTTCAGAGGGTCAGTATGGTAACATTCATACTGATGTGGAGGTGTCAGCTCAACCTTGATGATTAAACCCCACCCCTCCAGCTGCACTGTATACATTGGGCCTCCAGATATATCCATCATCCGGCAGACAATTCTAGGCCAGAACTGTTGGTTTACAATATAACCCACACCTGAATGGGCTAATGCACAGGCGCTGGGTGCCTACTCGATCACTGGGCACTATCCCCCTTCATGCCTTTCCGAACCCAGCTTGGAGATGGAGTAAAGAA
Source organism: Engystomops pustulosus (assembly GCF_040894005.1). Lineage (NCBI taxonomy): Eukaryota > Metazoa > Chordata > Amphibia > Anura > Leptodactylidae > Engystomops > Engystomops pustulosus. The sequence continues at coordinate 47,618,645 of NC_092418.1, read as the reverse complement.
AAAATTATCACAATTCCTGGCTGTGCACCAGGACTTTCAAAATATAGAACTTGTTCATCAAATTTTAGAGCTTTGGGCTCATTTGCTTACTACTACTTATTTACTTACTAATTGCTGTAAATAGTATATGATGGGGATTGCGATACCATGAAGGATTATAATTATAATCCAAATTATATGCTAACAGTACATGGTGCACTTGGACTAACTCTTCTATAGCAAACCTCTTATCATAAATGTGGTTTCCACTATTACACTCTTTTTTAAATTTCATTTATGGATTTCTCGCGGGTATACGTTTGGTTGGTGCTCTTTTATTCCATATTATCAGTTAATTCACCCAAATTGATTCTATTTACACATGAGAAATCTAGAATGTATAGAAGAACAAATGATTGTTTGGTTCTATAATGGTCAGATTTAGACCCATTCATAACAATATTCAATAAGTTCATCTTTTATGTTTGCTGAAAGATAGACGGGCCTAGTCTATTATACTTTAACACCTATCTGTTAAATCCCAAAGTCAAATAACTCACTTACCATGTAGTTGTGGAAGAAAATAAAACTCCATGAGGTAAAAAGCAATTTTCAATTTTCTATCATAGGGGGAAAAAAATTCCTTTTCTGCCCAAAATATTATATGGCAGTAAGAATAAAACCCTCTATAAGTGATCAATTTTCAGTAATAAGCTTACATTGAGTCTTGCTGCTTAAACAGAAGTGAACGCCATTCTATGTTGGCATAGAGATACCTTGTTTCTTCTCGATGTAGAGGATGGACCCTTGATTTAGTTGTCCAGATATAAATACATCACATATACACAGTGTAGGGGAGCAGTTTGCTCTCTGTATTTCTCTGCACTGAGGGGATACTCTGATCCGCCAGGTAGTGAATGTGCCTTCTTTTTGATCTTTTCTCCTTTAGATCAAGCACATCCACATAGTAACTGAGCAATTTAAAGTACAGAGTGTAAAATAATGATGTTCGAAGACTGTGATTAAGAGGTGTTCTTGCAATAATGAAAAGATTTTCCAACAGCTCATGGTATGCAGTATATACGGACAGCAGAAATAAAGATTATAGCAGAAAGATTTACTGTGCGACTTAAAGCACAAAGGTTGAACACATTTCCTTGGGAATAGAAGCACATCACTTCTTATATTCTCACTTTTATGGTACTCACTGTATAAATCCCATTATAGACATTGCATTTTTTTTGGTTGTTAACCTCCTTGGTTTGTTCTGTTCTTAAACTCACCTGCTCATTCTGGGTATATGCACATTAAATCCTGTTTTCTTGCAAAAATCGGGACTAATAATAAATATACTAGAGGATCTAATGAGAATAAGAAAGTACCGTATTTTCCGGACTATAAGGCGCACTTAAAAGCCTTGGATTTCCTTGGAAATCCAATGTGCGCCTTATAGTCCGGTGCGCCCTAAATGAGGGCAGCGGACCATACTTACATAGGTCCCCGCTACCGGAGACAGCAGATCTCCAGCGGGAACTGCAGACCACGCGGCATGAACAACTTCTGCCGCGTGGTCTGCAGTTCCCGCTGGAGATCTGCTGTCTCCGGTAGCGGGGACCTATGTAAGTATGCTATTCTCCACCTCCCCCTCACCTTCCCCGCTCACCTTCCCCGCGTTCCGCGTCTCTTCTCGGCGTCGGACTGTTGCGCCTTATATTCCGGTGCGCCTAATGGCCCGGAAAATACGGTAAATCCTGTTCAAATTACAGATTTTTAATTCTACAATATAAAGGGGATGTTCACATTCGATCTGATGACTGCCAGGTGCCCAGGACTTGCATCTGCTAAACAAGCCCACCAGACTTGACAGTGGGTTTGAGGTGTTTCTTTGTTGCCAAATGTTCAACACTACAGAGAGAGTTGTCTACTTATTGCTTATTCATAGTGTGAAACAACTGATAAGCGATGACAGAAGAGTCTCCCCCACCTATTACCTATAAATAACGTATTTTATTTATTGGTTATAAATAGAATTTGCTTCATAAAGACTCCTTTATGGAAATGTTGCACATGTTTAATAAATAATGTTCTCCTGCTTTCTTCCTTTTTCTTATAGAAAGCTTAGGGTAATTGTGCAATGGGCATAAGAGCAGGGACATAGGACTGGTTGTCTGAACAATTAGTAAACCTATAAAAAATACAACACATGCAATCCAAGCGTATCAAACTTGCTTTGTTTAAAACAAATTTACAAAATCCACTTGTTTTTTATTCAACACATCTATGGATATAAGAGCTACTCATAATAGAAGTAATTTAAAATGGAGAATGCTGAGCTATATCTTGTGAGTCAAAGTTGAGTAAAGCTTTAATAATGATTTTAATGTAAAGAAACAATGGCATATAAACCTGGATGTTAATATATATAGTCGGGTGCTGGACCGGCACCATTGCAACTCAAATTAATAGCAGGGTATATCCGAAGATGCTTTTATTATGAACACAGCTACGTGTTTCGGCTCCGTACCGGAGCCTTTGTCAGGCTTAACATAAAATTACATATCCAAACAATGCAGTAATATATACACATATTGACAACCGGAAGTACGTTAGGTGATAACGTGGATTACCGGAGATACACCCCAGACAGCCAATGATTACTTTCCGGAAGGCTACAACCATCAAGAACCTGGTAGCCCCCAGTCGCTTGAGATCCAACGAAACTACGAGTATGAGACATAAAGATACAATCAGGGTTAAAAAATGTGGACACAGACTATGCTTATGCTGTGACAGCATCAACAACAGGGCTAATATGTTTAAATCAAAAAACACGGGAGAAACCTTTAAAATAAAGAGCAGTCTGTCCTGCTCTTCTGATTTTGTAATATATCTGATAGACTGCTCCTGCGGCCAACAATACGTTGGTCACACAGTGCAGTCACTCAAAATGAGGCTCAGTGGTCATCGGCATAAAACAAAAATTGGATTTCTCAAACAAAGCCACTCTAAACACCTCTCCCTCAAACACGAGGGCAACTTCAATTGCATCCGTGTTACACCAATTGAACGAATATCAGAAAATATACCTGATCGTGTAAAAATGTTGAACCGTAGAGAATCGTATTGGATATCTAAATTAAACACATTGGGGCAGATTTATCAAGCTGTCTGAAAGTCAGAATATTTGTAGTTGCCCATGGCAACCAATCACAGCTCAGCTTTCATTTTACCAGTGCTCATGAATATTTCAAAGGGGAGCTTTGATTGGTTGCCATGGGCAACTAGAAATATTCTGAAATTCAGACAGCTTGATAAATCTGCCCCATTGTGCCCCAATGGTCTCAACGAAGTCTTAGAATCCATCTAGAGTTCCATCCCCAAATCATACAACCCATACACACTTTTCATTTCCATGGACCCGCTGCCCCCTGTTCAATCAAACTCACATCATCTTTCCGAGCTACGATCTCATTCTTCCAGTTAGCGTTGACATTCTTTCCTTTTTGACCCCTCTCGCAATCCGTAGTCCACCCGTCGTGATATCGTCATCCACAGGATTCCGGTCCGATCTAAGGGTACATCTATTTATATTTACCATTTCCCCCGCTCGTATGCTATAATACATTTGTTTACATTTACACACATTTCCCCAAGCTAAGTTTTTATGAATTTTATGTAAACATTTTGTGACACGGATGTTGCCCTTTATATAACTCTTGAATATTGTGTTTTATTTACTAAGTTTTCATTGATTGATGCTTTTTATGCATTATGTTTTAAATCCTTTTCATGTCCCCCTACATTTTCTCCCATATTTTAAAGTTTTTCATTCACAAACGGAACCGTTCAACCTTTGACCTCCGGTAATCCACGTCATCACCTTATGTACTTCCGGTTGTCAATATGTGTATATATTACTGCATTGTTTGGATATGTAATTTTATGTTAAGCCTGACGAAGGCTCCGGTACAGAGCCGAAACGCGTAGTTGTGTTCATAATAAAAGCATCTTCGGATATATCCTGCTATTTATTTGAGTTGCAACAGAGCCGGTCCACCACCCGACTCAGGTCTTTGTGTATGCTTCTCTCACGACACCGGAATCCTGGTCTTTGGATGCACGTGATTATCTCCGACTGGCTGCCTCACTCATAATCATCAGATAAGCGTATACATCTTCTATCCCAGATGAGAGTCTTGCAACTACCACCTGACTCCACGATCTATATATATTTTCTCTAGCAATATTATACGAGGTGTGCGCTTTTTTTACTCTTTTTTGCTGTCCTACTGTCCTGGAGGGTCTCGAGCTGACACTCTGCCCCTCATCCCAGGTTCTCCTGCATATATATATGCATTATATATGTATTCTAAAATTGCATTTTTTTTCTTCTGCAGAAGAAGGTAAAAATGCCTGCTCTTTTTGAATAAACTAGAGAATCTAAAGACTGTTTAGAGCTAGTTTAAAAACGCCATTCATTCATATATGTTGTGAGTGGAGGGGAGACTTTTGTGTGGCGCATTTGTTCTTTTTTTTAAAAGATCAATAAAGAATTGCCATTATTTGTCAAAATATTAAATTGCAGAAGCCAACTTTGAAGCTGATGACCAAAGGAAAATGACAAATTGACATTTGCTTTCTAGTAATCTAAGCTGTTCACGTACTGCCAGAGTAACTATTATATTTATCAGAAAGAATAAAATATGTGTGATCCACCTTAAAAGTTGTCTCTTTGTACCATGATTTTAGGATGGGTGATATACTATGTTTCATGAATAGGCCATGCTGGGTCATCTGGATATTGCTGATAAAAGAGGTTCATATTTCTCAAAAGCTATTAGACTATACATTATGGGAAGGATTTTATTTCTTTAGAAGTATTCAGTGATTACCATCTATCAATAATGCATCCTCTTGTCTTGATCAATTAATAATATCATATTATGAGGTGAAATATGAATTCATAAATATTTTTAGATATGATTCCCAGGGATGGGTAGAAAGCATAAAGTAAACATTGACGTTATAGGCAGAAGAAATAGTGAGTCAAAAGCCATTGGATTGGTGTGAAGTAGCAGGAGGAGAGTAAAAACGGCAACTAGAGCTCTGGTGGAATATTTTACCTGATAACCAGTAGTAATGGACAGTGGGGCACATTCACAAAGAGTGGTGCAAGCTGCACTAAATGTGATTTGTGTGATGTGTATAGTGCAGAGTGCGCCAGATTCATGAAGAACGTGCGCCAGAAATCATGAACCTTGTGCTCCCTGCACTGGCCCCACACAGTTCACTAACTATTTTTGTGGTACACCTCTAACATAGGGTTTGTGGCAGACTTCTGTCTGACTTTGCATTATAAATATGGTGCACGGTCTGACTTGGCTCCAAAACGCCCCCTAATTTGTGTTGCATGATGACTAGTGCAGCTGCGTCAGAAAATGGTTGCATGCCACATAAAAGTGTCTAAGATACTTCTTACATACCCGTGCAAGCAGTTTGCACTAAAATGAATTTGCTAATTTTGACAGTAAACTGGGGCATAGCCCTTAATAAATGTCCCCCGTATGTATAAAACTGTTATGACTGTGTTATAAGACATACAAAAGTAGACTATGTTGTAAGACATGTTATAAGGTCAATGATCCTATGACCTCTTTTCAGCTTCAATCATGTGTAAATTGTGTGTATTTTGTGAGGGAAACCATGAAACAATGGGAGCTTTTCATGGAAACTCTATGAGAGGAATAGAAGGGGTTATATACCAAATCCCTAGGACAATTGGAGCCAAATTGATTCACACTGAAACAATTGGACATTTTCCTGGTTCTTACCTTGCACTATTTTATTATCTAAAACCTCTGATTATTATATTTTCTTTAAGTTCAATGAAAAATGTGTTGCTAACACATCAGTTTTTTGAGCTGATCACATCACCTACTTTCATTTACCTGAATGGTGCTATTACCGGTTGTTACACCTCGCCCTTGCAGTATACTAACTGTACTCTAGTAGCGATGAGCAAGTCTGGGTGAGGCGAAGAAGCCTTGATAAAAGCTACCTGAAACCGAACCAACAATGTACAGTGATGCCTGTGTTTTGATGTTGGACTACAGTTCTCTTTCAGGGCTTCTCAATTTACAGTAGGATGTTCTCAATGAGCATTGCAGACTCTAAATTCCAAAATGCAAAATTTATTGCCCTGGTAACCCTTTTCCTAGGCTACATACTTCTGTTCATTTATTGCACTCAAATAAAAATCTTCACTAATGTGGAGCAGATTTAAAGGATTTATTGGTGTTCAAATTTGATGTTTCTAACATTAATGGTTGTATCAGATACTTTTATACTTCATGACTGTTTTGCCATTGGCCGACAACCACAACCAATAGTCCATAGACCTCGGATAGAGCCTTAAGTAATAACAGAGATAAGGGACCTCTATTTCAGAGAGGGCTTTGGTGCACAAATTATGTTTCAGCAATTTTCTGGTATGTTCCTTTATTTATCTTAAAGTAAAGCTGTCATCTAAAAATATGTTACATACATGTCTACCATTCTTAATAGAGTCCTGGTTTTATCTGTCGATTCATGCATTTTCTATGGGAGCAGTAAATATTTATTTAATTTCTCTGGTAGGTAATTTTGGAACTCATAAAAAGCATGTTTTAAGGCTGCACCAACACAAGTTGTTAAAATAAAGCTTGAGAATGACGACCATGTGCATCAGTCTTCTGCAGACCGGGGAAAATTCTCGAAAATTACTCTTTCAGAGATATCTGTGTTTATCAAGGCTCTCATCTCCACAGCTGGAATGCAGAAATAAAGAAAGGGGGAGAAATAATGTTAAAAACAGTCATCACTGCAGTCATGCAGGCAAAAAAATATGGCAAAAAGGGTCTAAGAAATTGCTGCTGCTCCGGAATAAGTGTGCTGGCTTATGTGAGGGGTTTAATCATATTGAACACTCAGATGCTATCAGAAGCATTGTATATCTCTGTGAAAGGACTGTTTCTTTCAAGCACAAATGTCATGTCGTCTTGTACGATCATTATTCGCGGAGCAGCTATTCCAGAGTACATTCAATCCTCTCCATAAAATGCTTTTATTTGTCTTTCTAAGTTTCAGCCAGGTAGTCCGACCAGCAGTTTCCTACAAAAGCAACAATACTAAAAGCAAATGCAAGGTTTGACTGCCACGTCACTTCTTCTCATTCTGTGGAGGGCCAAGCTGCCAAATGTTTTCCTTCAATCCTTTTAATTGAAGTATTGGATATACAGTGTATACACAGTTCAGATTACAATGTGTGTAATAGAATATTTAAAAAAAACATATTTATCAGAGAGAAAACACATGTGACTAGTCAACTCACCTGTAATTCAGTTTGCATCACTTTTTTTGTCCTTCCGAATCTGTGCAAGGAGAAAAAAAAAAAAGGAGTAGAGGGAATGGGCACAGGAAAAAAAATGCATGGTTTCCAAAAGGGAAGAATCCTCCGGCACTCCAAAAAACGCTGAAAATACATGCTCCTTTATTAAACCTTAAAAATAAAAACAATACATACCCACTGCAGTGTAGATCATGGGCAGACCTACGCATTTCGAGTCTTCACTTGCGGCTCTTATTGCGTAGGTCCACCCATGATCTACACTGCAGTGGATATGTATCTGTTTTAATTTGATGGAATAACGGAACTTGTATTTTTATAGTTTTTGGAGCGTTGGAGGATTCTTACCTTTCGTTTTGTAATAAAATGTTTGAGTGTATAGAATTCATTTATCAAAACTAAAAAAAAATGGTCCATGCAATTCACTGGAGAAAAACTGTTAGAAACATTATTTTTCTATTAATGGAATGGTTTCATTTTAATAATCTCTGTCCATATTCATGGGTATCATGGAGGAATGCTTATTAGCTATTACTGAAAAAGCATATTAGGGTTTGATACTTGCTGCATTTAAGTCTAGATCTAAGGGTTAATATTTTAGCATTGTATTACTTCTCAAGAATACAGTGACATATCTTTTTATCTAAACTATGGGTTATAGAGATTACATTGGGAAACTTAGGGCTAAATCTCTGTAATGTCCCACATGTTATTTGTGGCTCTTGTCCACAGAACCTCTTTCTTGAATGGTCTAAAATATAATGAGTCCACTGCACCACCATGCATAGGTAACATAAAAACTAGTGTGCAGATAAATAGAAATACTGGCAGAATAACTTAGTTGTTTTCTACAAACAGTTATTTTTAAAGTATGAAAATTGTTTTGCTATATCCACAAAATTAATAATCTAGAAACGTTAATATGATGAAAACATTATTACAATTAGTGTTAAATTTAGACATAAAATGTAATATTTCATTTTTAATGTAATTTTTATTTTATGTCAGATGAAACTTTAATAATTATCGTCTGATTGACTATGTTTTAGCATTGTCCTTTTGTTACCAGCTCTATGTGAATAAGACAGTGTAACATTTTAAACACTATACACTATATTCATGTCAATAAAAATGACAAGAACAGAATGACAAAAACCCAATTTTACCAGTAAACATGATAAACAGCTTTCTTAAAGCTGATGTGGACACTGGAACACTAGTGCATAAATCATAAAAAAAGAGCTGCAGTCAATATGATTCACCGAACAGACAGCTATTTATTTTCCAAATGGAAACTGGTACAAAACTGATGTCTTTAGTATTCAATATATTATAATAAGATCTAGGGTTTCCTTTAGAAAGTTTTAGTTGCCTTAGCTCTACTGTAAAAGGAGATTTTCAGTTCAACAGGAGGGAGCAGGATGGAAAAATGTAGCTTGTTATGTCTTTCCATCCTGCTTTTTCCCCAGTATACATCGCACATGCCCCCATCTGCCACTATAAGTCTATGGGTACTCTGATTGTATTCAACTGGAGCTTTCTTGGCATATACACTCAGCATATGAAAAAAATGAGATGTAAACCTGACCTAAATCTGTCTTATTGAACACTTACCCACTTTTGGTTAATATGCCCTATTTGCATGACTTTACACTCATACACAGCTGTTCGCTTTCTTCTCAAGTACTTTGTATTATGTTTCTGGTAGTTCTGATTAGTAGCGATGCTTCTTGTAAGTCATGCTTGGTGTCGAGAGCTGCCTTACAAGGTAGCTAAAAGAGGCATGGTTTTCCTTATCCCATCCTGAAAAACTTTGCATATTTTCCCAGAATCCCTTTAGTGGAGCATCCATGGCTATAAGACTCCACAAACTTACATGGTGACCTTTATTGGCAGTCTCCATAAGGAGAACTCTTATTCCAGACCCTAGTCACAAGCCTCTCACTCAGCCAAACTCACTCCCTACAAGGGACTGAGGAGATCCAATCAGGTTGAAACAGGGCTGTCTTATTAGTTGGGAGTCTGTTCCTTCTGGAATAGATAAACTGGTTTGGTTTTTGATTTCAAAGGCGCTGCCTTACAAGGTGGTTTTTCCTTGAAAACTTTGTATATTTTCCTAGTATCAATGTAACCATTTTACTATCCATGTTGCTATACGTGATACATACCAGATGTATGCTTTTCATAGTCTATAGAGTCTAAATAACAAAGATAGTATCCATCTTCAAGATTTATATTTTATCATTTTCATATTTTATTAATGTTATTTTATTATTATTTTTTAGTTTATGTAATGCCGGTAAAAGTAGACACAAAAACACTGCAGTATTTGCCTACAACTTTTTCTGCATATAGAATTGATATGTAGGAGTATTAACACTCTAGATAATCCAGATGATTCTAATGTATAAATGTTAGCTCTTGACTCAGAGACAACTGGAAACTAATTCTATAAAGCAATGAAATAATACATGACTAAATTAATGTGGATCAATGTATTGAGCTTATCTGCAGTGGTTGCAAAAATGTCTTCAGCAGGGCTTAAAATTTTGTACCCTTCCTGGAATACTTGCCTATCATATTAATTGTGACTATATGATATATAAATAAATGATTTCTTCCAGAACTGACATAATATTTACAAAAATGTTTAATTTTACAAGAATAAACTATTTATCCAGATAATAGACACAGTTGGCAGCTACAGTACTCACCATGTTCATATTTGTATCCTACAGCAAATGAAGGCTCTGGGGAAACCAGTCAAAAGGAGACATCAACTTGTGACATCTGTCAGTTTGGCGCAGAGTGTGATGAAGATGCGGAGGATGTCTGGTAATGTTTAGTGCAATTACCCTCTCATTTCCTTTTCCTATTTATACATCTTATCATAAGTAAATGCCATTATTTCTTATTAGATTTTTACAGAAAATTAGATAATATTTTTTAATTTGTGAAGTTTACAAGAAAATATCAAAGGACCATATGGCTGATTTATAGAGAAATGTTGAAAGGAAATCTATATATTTCATTTAATTTCTTCAGATACTGGCCTTGTTTCAGAGAAGAATGAGCTTAAAAGTATGTAAATTAGTTGCTGTGCTTATTCCTTCCGACTCTTTCCCATCCCCTGCCAGATAGTTGGCAATTCCCACATATGCACGATTTGGTCCCTCATTGCGCAGCCAGCTGCTTCTCAGTGCGATCCTCAGTGCGCATGCATGGGAATTGACGAGAATTGTCTCTTTCCGACAGGGGAAGGGGAATAAGTGCCGAGCAGAGGTGTACATAATTATCACCAGGCAGGGCCAGAAGGTGCAACTGTGATGTATGTGACTGTGACTGAAGTAAAGCCAGTATCTAGTAAATGAAGAACAGATCCTTTTTTTGTGTGCGCACTCCTGCATGTGATTGTTATTAGGTTAAATGCACTCCACATTTTCTTTAAAAGGGGTGTTCCAGGAATAAGCATAATTCATATACAAATGGGTCCTTAAAATATAAGCTAATATGTAATTGATTATTAAAAATTTAGCTCCCTTAGCAGAAAAGTGCTGTTGACATACACTTCAATTAAGGTTTAAAATGCGACTGGCCCTTTAATCAGTCCTCCACGTAGAGCAGACACAGGACAGAAGGCCGCTAGTCACATGTCCACATCACATGTCCTGTACCTGCTTGGGCAGGTCATGTGATCATCACTCAGTTTGGTTATAGTCAGTTGGTTGCAGTGCATCCTGTATGGCCGGTGTTGTGGTGAGACATCATCTCAGTGAGACCTTACTGAGACCTAAAGGATCATGGGTAGTTTCCAGTGGCGGCAAATTTAATTGGAAAACTACACCACATAGGAGGTGGTGTATGTGGGTCCATTGCTACTACCTCAATTTTGAAGTTTTTGGTATCTAATAATTTCCTGGGCAAAAACATTGCAAAAAGGCAGAATTTGAGCAGATGTTAAACATACGAGCGACTGGTGCAGTCTACTCGCATAGAGCACACACAGCTGATCAGTGGCATCAGAAAGTAACACTGCACATACACCGGACTATAAATCAGACTGTTGGAAACCTGCCAGTCTAACACAAAGACAACTGCTCAAAATTCTGCCTAATGATAAATCTCTCCCCATGTTTCCATTGGTTTCATTGTTACCAATCATCTTACAGGAGCAATCATGATTATTTTAATAATTATTTGGAAACTGATAGAAACAGGTGAAAATTGATGTCATTGAACATCAATTTTGCTCTGGCATATAAAAAATTTGAGAATAGCATTTAGATGATAAAATGTCGGAATATAAAACAATAATAACAAAAATGAATAACAATTATCCATTTCTTTCTGTTTTAGCAAATAATGGTAACGTTTTAGCTTCCTGACGAAGTCAACTATTATCAAGGAGCAGAAGCATAGCTTACTTCATGATACATATTTTTTGTATTTTGTTTTTCTAAGAAACCATCTTTTCATACCATATTTTTTCCAAATTAAAACGAAAATAATATGAGTTTAAGCAGTTTTAGCACATCATTTATAACAGCACAAATAATATTCTGGTGGCTTTTATAGAACAGTCGGAAGCTAAATGGCAGCAGCTGTTGTTTCAGAATTACTTTGCATGAATTTCACATACACTTGTTTGAATATTTACATATAACCGGGCAAGGCATATACTCCATCAACTTGATCCTCAGTTTACAGTCACCAGATACAAAAGTACCGTACAATATATTGAAATTTGTAGAACATTTAAGAACATTTCTACAGATAACCTACAATTATCAATCTCTTGTCCAGTTTCTTCTATTGACTTGTATCTTTTCCTCAGTGGGGGACTAATGTTTTAGAGGTTTGTCTGTATGGGCAAAAAAGGTTTGCTCACATATAGCAAATGTTTTCCTGAATTTATTTTTATCTGCATATTTTTATTATATTATTGTATAAGGGGTTCTTATGATCTATTAAAATGCTGTAAAATTAAATAAAAATACAGAAAACATATTTGAATAGTAAAAGTGTTCATCAGAATATGAATAAGTACGGAATAAGTTTTATCCAGTATACATTTTTTGGAAAATATCCATAAGATTCAATAGAGGGTTATTCCATTTGCAGATCTGACATAACTAAAGTCCAAAATTGGTGAATCTCTTACTTTTTGAATGAACAGTGTACAGTTAGGCTATATTCATATAAACATATGGGGGACGTATATACATCCCTCATAATCTTCAATTGCCTAGCGGGGCACCGTACCATTCCATAGACTGTAAAAAATAGGACATGTCCTATCTTTCGAGGGAATACAACAATGGGCGCTGTGTATTCTTATGGAGAGGGTCGAGGTTGAGCGGCACTCATCCCCCGATCCTCTCCCTGGTGCCGATGTATGGCGGGCATACATCGGGTGAATGTAGCCTTAGTGTAGGTGCACTATACCATTGATGTTGTGCACTTAAGAGGTCATGTTAAAGTCTGCTACATCTGTATTTTGCATGACCTAGCATGCTAGTATATTAAAGCAAAACCATAATTTGAGATAATTTGTAATGTTGTGTGTAGGAGGATGTGGTGAACAATTTTTTCCATCTACTTCATTAACAAATTATGTTCAATGTAAAAAAAATCTAAATCCTCTCTCTCATAGAGGTGCGTATTCCAGCCTATAAAGTGTTTGTCTATGGCGGTTGCATAAGCTCATCTATAATCTCCTTATCTGTGTTTAAACAGCTCTGGCGGTGAGGATTAACCCCTTAACATTTAGCTTGATGTTTGAATATAGTGTTTATAGCATACTATAGCCAGGGAGAGAGCAGGGTGATTAAAGGGTCAGTAGCATTTTAATTCTTCATTACAGTGCATGTCCACAGCATTTTTCTGCTAAGAGGAGCAACATTTTAAATGAGAACTAATTACATATTAGCTTATATTTTACGGACCCATTTGTATATGAATTATGCTGATTCCTGGAATACCCATTTTAAGTGTAAATTTCAACTTTTTCATTCAGACTACCTTAATTACTAACCGATCCAGCCTACATGATCAACAAAAACCTAACAGTTGGAACTAATGATTTTCAAATAGTGAAGGGACACCAAGAGGCATTGTTTACTGCTAAAGAAAGCATGTCTGTGCTTATTTGACTTCATAACACTCAGTATAAGTCCTATAATTGTTTTATGTTTGGCAGCAAAGTGCTATATAATGGAGGCCATATCATACTAATGCAACTATTAATGCATAACAACAATTTATACAATTTTACATTACAAAAGAATATGTGGAGATGAATTTCATTACACAATTCTATAGGGTTAACCTCTTTGTGGTGAATTTTATATTCCAGAGGAGGACAAGTGATGCATTATGTCATGGATCTTTTATAACCCTGTTAGTGTAAAATGTATGAAGGTTTAGATTTGATTTATGTAGAGTGTCCTCCTACTCTCTTATCAGAGTATACATTTTGTCCTGTCTATACACATGATTTACTTGTTCCATTGATATCTTGCAACTTCCTGACTTAACTTTATTGGTTAAGCCTTTACACTCATTACAATAGGAAAAAACAATCTAGCAATTCCTTACCTCCAGTACTATTACAGGAACTAGTAGATAATTTTTGAATGAATGATGTGCCATCTTAGGTAAACCTAGAAGGACCAGGTAGTACATACACACATCTTCCTTTTTGTTTCTACAAACTTTATATTAGATTTATGAGTTTTATATGAACTTTGGACACCTATTACCCAAGGATCTTTGTTGCTTGTGCCTTGCATATACCTAGGTGACTATTACATCTGTATTTTATTTTATTATGCTGAAGTAATATTGAATTTTCTGGAATTAAACAATTGTATTGGACATTAATTTGTATTTACGATAAAGCTACTAGTGCCAACACATTTTATAACAACTGGTTCTTCATCTGAGATATCCAGGCCTGTGTTGAAGCACAGTTTTGCTCTTTTTCCAGACATTTTGGTGCTTGTTAGTTTAATTGACTATCTGGGTTTTTTTAATATGCTGCAAATAAATGTGCAAAAGCTCACCTAGTCTTGGCTGGACTAGTCGCATCTACCACACCAGGCAAACATATTAGAATAACAGGGAGTATCTAGGTTTAATTTAACACTAGGAAAAACACTTTAGACTATGAAACAAGTAAAAAAAAAAAAAGAATTACAGGAAAACTAGGAACAGAAAAGATGAATACACTCCCATGTATCTCCTGTACTTTATCTTTGGCTTTTTTTTCTTAATATGTAAATCGATTAATAGATTGATAGCATTTCTTTTTAAATACATTATTGTAAAGAGATGAGAAAGTCATCCAAGATTCACTTCAAGAGAACCTGTCACCAATGACCCCACCCACAAGCCACACACAGTACCATTTAGATGTCTTTATACTTGTTCCATTAATGCCTCTAAACATGGGATTAGTGCCACTATTCTTAAAAAAATAAAAAATTATTGAAGTCCTCTGTTCCAGTCATGGAGGCAGGGAGCTCCAGAATAGAAACAAGGCTGAGACCTCTGTTTGATACTGAAGAGAATTCCTGGGGGAGGGGTGAGAAAAAGGTTGGGAGTGAGACAGCAGCTGTGTGTGGCTTGGCTCTGCTACAACATTAACCACTCCCTCAGGAAGGTGAGGGTTAAGCAAGACACTAGCTGTGTGAAGAAAAATCAACCTTCCTAATACTCACCTACCTGAGAAAGTCTCTTCAGGGAGTCACATGTCTTAGCGGTGGCAGCATCACTGAGGAGGTGGGTTAGCTTGACTATATTCTGGAGCTCACTGCCTCGGTGACATCAATAAAAGTATTTTTATGGATGGTTGCTGTAATCACCCATCAGTTAAAATGTATAAAGACATATATAAGGTACTATGTGTGTGGTGTGTTTCTCTAAAACAAAGCTATGTCTTGAAAAGCTTCTTTCTTGTTTCATTACTTATCTACAAAAATATGAAGCTTAGGACTGCAGTAGCTGGTCATAATTTTACAAGATTTACAAGAAGGAAAGCAAAAAAGATTTGCCTGAGAAATGGGAGATTCATGTCCTATCTACAAATCAATGTATGGATTTGCTAACCTCTGTACATATCATAAAAACTTAAAAGTATACTTGGTAAATACTTGGTAAACACTGTATGGACAGCTCAGCTATGTGATAACAGTCATCATTCAAACCAATGACGAAAAACAACTCTTAGAGATGAGAGGAAAATAGTAGATTGTGGCTGCAATCTGTGATTGTGGATGTGTTGCCTTGACAACCCGCTTTAGAAAAGGTCAGAAAGTATAAAATTTGATTACTTGTTATAATGGTGATACAATTCTGCATGCCTAGATCTTTTTTAGCCAAAAGGTCTGTGGTCACATGTTGCTCTCTTGATTGAATTTTGTGCTTTAGTGGAGCCGTGATATAAATCTTACGTTGCAAAAAAATGAATGAATTTTAGCCCCAGCTTTGGTTGAGTTCAGTATAACTGCTAGTTTAGCAATGCTTTATGCATCTTAAAATACAAGCTTCTGGTACATATTGACAGACTGCGCAGATTATAGTTTATAGAATAGAATAGGCTCTGACAGTTGTTATTCTCCATCTGATAGGTATTAGCTGTGAACAATGTTCTTTTGTAACGGCAGTAATTTGTTGTGCTGAATCTGGTAACTAGAATACACTTTTTCTCCTCATTCTAGACAATTTCAGTAAAACATTAATTGATCAACAAAATAGTTAACCAATTAAACCCCACAGGGTATGCTCTAACATTAGCATATATGACAGCTCTGTATTACCTCTAAATTGTACGCTATATATAGAGGTCAAATAGCATCTGTAGATTTGTACGTTCGTAAACCTCAGATTTCCGAACATATATAGATTTTTCTTTTGTTGTTAACATTCCAAGTGAATAGAAACAATTATGGCATATTGCATCGGATGCCATACTACAGAGATATTGCTTTAAACATTAATGAATTCTATTCCATTCTTGGATTTCATGCTTGCTTATATTTCAATGAGTTTCTTTATCTAGTGACATT
The DNA here is from genome assembly GCF_040894005.1 of Engystomops pustulosus. Lineage (NCBI taxonomy): Eukaryota > Metazoa > Chordata > Amphibia > Anura > Leptodactylidae > Engystomops > Engystomops pustulosus. The sequence continues at coordinate 47,602,214 of NC_092418.1, read as the reverse complement.
TTTACAATGCTTGTGAGTAGAACTGACTGCGAAATATAACTGGATAGCCAATATAGCAGAATATTTTCAAGGATTGTTCAGATTGGACTTCTAAGACCCACATGAAATGTCCCTTTGTGATGGATTGGGGGAATATACAGGGCTGGAAGGGGTACTGGGTCCAGAAGGAAATAAAAGTTGTCAATAAACTTCACATAGATGTCAGCTACCTTTCATTTTAGACTTACCCTCAGCTTATACTTGGGTTGGTTTATATTTAAAAAATATTATGTAAAGTTGTTCCAGGTTAATTTACATAAAAAGACAAAGGGACATTGTCTGCGCCTGGAATAAACAAGGTTTAATCACCAGAGGCCAAAAGGCTTCTTTACTATAAGTACTATAAATCTTTGGAATAGCCTTAGGTGCTGATCATAGTAGGGACAGCAGAGAGCTTCAAAAAGGGATTGTTTACCTTCTTACAGCCCCTCCTTCCCTTGCCTTCTTTGGTTGAACGTGATGGCCATATGTCTTTTATCAACCATACTGGCTATATAACAATGTAATTCACTTGCATGCTTGGTTTGGTGTATTGTGAATGGGGAGAAGAGAATAGGCTAACCCCAAACATATGGCAGATATGTTTTTTCCGCTGAGTATATAAAAATCACGTTTGTTGAAATACAGCTTCCTGATCTCTCTCTGGCATCTCATTTCTGACAACTTCCATGGAGGACACGTTAGGAGGCATATGTGCATCTTAGATTATTGATCCCAACTTAATTGTCAAGTTTGGTCGACAATTATCTCATGGCATTGTTATATATGTTTATCAGTCATTCTTTTCTTCGGTTCTCTTTTTCTCCTGTTTTGCACACTTGAAATATAATATAACATTTTGGCAGTAGAAAAGAATATTAGGGTTAAAATAAAAGACAAAACTGAAGTTTTGTAGCATCTTAAAGACTTCTGTTCTCAGCAACAATAGCTTCAGTCGTTACTTGATTACCATTGATTGACACTTTATATATTTTCTAGCTTTCTTTTTTCTACTGTGAAAAGTAATTTGTGAAAATTATAGAAATTCAATTGTAGACTCATTTTCCTGAGGCTTTTTTGACATCTTCTGGGCTTCAGTCCATACAATATGAATATGACTTCAGATGTACTGGACTTTGTCCTTGAACAATCATCTCTGATGGGAGGATAGTGGAAAGAGTGAATTTTGTCTCTGTTAATATGATGCAAAAAATGTAAAACTGAAGGCAAGGTTTGTAGATTAAGCACAACCATGACCAGTGATTAAAAGCGGATTTTAGTTAATAACAGTCCTAGAAAACGTGCACAATCATCCGTATAATTAAGTAGACTGCAGAACTCTGATAAAAAGCATGTTAATAAATTCACCATTTCCCATGATTTTGTTGTCCCTTTATATTTTATAGTCTATGAGTCTTATGGTCAAATAAATCCTTATTTTTTCTTTTTAGTTGTTCAGCTTTACTAACTCACTGATTGACGTAAATCAGTTATTTCTTAAATAATCCTAATTTATCTTCTGTATATGATGTAATCCTTTAACACCTGCAGACATGTACTGAGGCCCTTAAAAGCTTGATGCAAGGAATTTTCTCAAATCAACATAAATAGGGCAATGTTGGGAAATAGCACAAAATAACAAGGGCTGTAGCCAATCACAGTCGTCAGTGGGTTTTCATCTTAATTGGAGTGGGAACAAGCATGAACATTTGTGTTAGATAAGCATTTTTGGACATTATAGAGCCACTAATACAAAGCATTTTTAAAGTAACTACAAGACCCTTATAGGGTCACCAATATCATACTCATCCTATTAGAAGTCGTCAGGACATGGGACATGGACTGCAACAAAACAAAAGTGTGCCAAGAAGTGATATGAACAAAGCATGCAAAACTCCATTATGTTCATGTAGGGGTTAAATGAAACGTGCACTGGTTTTCTTTAAAAGTTGTTTAAGACATACAACAGCTACTAGGAAATGTAATATAAAATCTCTGGGTGGGGGGGGATTTATCACTTCTTCTACGCAAGTTTTGTGGCTTAAAAGCAGGGGAATAATTGCAAATTTGCGCTATTTCCACTGCTTCTAAGCCAGAAAACTCACGTAGAAGCAGTGAGAAATCCCCCCATACATTACATAAACGTATGTTGTATGCCTAAGCCTCTTGATGTATCCGGCGCAAAAAGAGGGGGGCCGTGGCTGCTATCATACGCCAGCGCAGGGTGGCTGGCATATGATAAATATCCACAACTAAGCTACAAGACAATGACATAAGAGTCTCTAGTTTGAGATATCGATGCCTCACAGGTCCTCAACTGGCAGCTTCATGAAATAGTACCCGCCAAACCTTAGTTTCAACCTCTACACTGAAGAGGATGCTGGCCTTCAGGGCAGAGTAGCAAAGAATCAGACTGGCTAACAAAAGGGAAAAAAAATATTGTTGCAAAAGAAAACTACAGAATTCTACAGAAGAAGATTGGAAAAAGGTGTTATGGAAAGTCAAATCTAAGCTTGAGGTGTTTAGATCACACAGAATATTTGTGAGATGCAGAAAAACTGAAAAGATGCTGGAAGAGTGCCTGATGCCATCTATCAAGCATGGTGGAGGTCATGTGATGGTCTGGGATTGCTTTGGTGCTGGTAAAGCGAGTCAAGGGGATATTGAATACAGACACACAAGGTTTTACACTCATACACACATAGATATACACTTTTAAGCACATACATACATGTATAAACTCATACAAACACACTTATGTACTCGTATATATATTTATACACTTATACATACCGCATATACAAATAATATACACACTCATACAGTATATAAACATTGAATACGCATAAAGTATAACCAGTTTATGCAAACTATATACTTTATACAAACATTATGGACACACACATACATATATACACGTACATAGAGTATATACTACCATAAAAACACATACAGTATATACACACATATAAACACTATACATACCATGCACCCTCATACAGCATACAGTATTTTTTGGACTATAAGGCGCACTGGAGTATAAGGCGCACCATCAATAAATGCCTGCTAAAATGTCTAGGTTCATATATAAGGCGCACTGGACTATAAGGCGCACCTGATTATAAGGATGAATGACCAGCAGGTGGCAGACCTGTGCACAGTTCAAGGCAGCTGTTGTCTGTAAGTAAGGTTCATATTTAAGGCGCACTGGACTATAAGGCGCACCTTTGATTTCTGAGAGAATCAAAGGATTTTTTGTGCGCCTTATAGTCCGAATAATACGGTACTTACATACATAGGTATACATCGGTTACACATACATATAACTTTTACACATATATAACATATACATACATTTATACACTCATACACACACATGTACAGTATATACTCATTGTCAGGCAGTCTTCATATTCTGGGGGGTTTTCAGAGGCCACAGATCTGATTTCATGTGCCTGTAAAAGCACAGTGAGGATAGGACCTTGATTTATAAGGTCTTATGAAGTATGAAGAGAAAGAGGTAGTGGAATTAAAAAAATGAGTGGATATATGTGCATTATATGTTAATACACCGGGGTCTTCTGGACATTTTAATGAAATACATGAATTTTAAAGGATCATCAGTTTGTTAACAACATAGAAAAACTTTCCAGAGTGAGAGGGGTTTATAGCCTGAGCTCAAGGTGCTGGGATGAGACAGCAGCTGATGTTAAAGTAATTGTAAAGATTTATTCCTAATTAACCGTCTATGGCAATGCTTTGTGCATGATTTTGGCTTACAAAACAGTGTAACAAATCTAAAAACCAAGCAGCGGCTCATTAAAGGAATAATAGTAAAGTCTTGCAAGTCACTGAATTAAAGATTGTTAATTAAGGTTTTTTTTTTTACTTTACTCCAGTCAGTCTGTTGTTTTGATATGGAAAATACACATTGTAGTTCCTCACATAATTGATACCCAGCAAAAATTACAGGCTACTATGGCAACCACATTTAATTTACATATAAAACACCATGTAAGTCATAATGTATGCCAGGCACTAAAAACATTCATTATCAGAAATCTCAGGTATATTTTCATCATGTCCTAGTACAGAGTATATGGAAGTATATTTCATCTGTACTGACAGCTAAAATGTAAAAATAATATAATATCCAGCAAGCCCACAGAAATGACCTCATCAATGGCTGTCGGCACAAAATATCTATTGTTTTAATTATAAAACTGTTAGAAATTTCCTCTGCCCCTTATACACAAAACTATTTATCATCACCCCTGGAGAAGTTAAGGGCCAGGGTGTCTTTTTTCATCTAGATTCTTGAGGTGAGATGCTGACCAATGGGTTTATTCTGATTGCCAAACTGGAGATGGGAAAGAATTTTCACTATAGACAATTTGGCATCAACCTTATAATTTTCTAGCTTAGAAAATTCCGGAATTCTGCACTTTAGCTCTATTTTTGTAGCTTTTCTATTTTTAGTGGAAGAAAAGACTAGTAGAAATTTATACAAGGCAATAATCTTTTGCAATTTTTTTAAAATTCAAAATGGCCTTTTATAGTACAGAAGCCCAAACCAACGTTGGTTGGTTTATTAACAAACGTATACTGTTCGTTTATGGAGCTGTTCGGTGGTGGTTGAGAGCTTAATCTCTGTTGAGCAGCCAATCACTCAGCTTTCAACCCCATAGCAACCACATCCATAACCGGTTTGACCATGTTTAAGTGTTTAGGAGGTAATAAGTAAAGAAAAGAGATTAAACATTTCTCATTTGCCCTTTTGCAGGCAGATAGGAGAGAAAGCTTTGAGGGATAGGTAGAAATAAATGCCCTCTTCAGGACAGTGTGATAGTGAGATAAGCTTACTGACATAAGCTAGTGTTTGGAGTAGGATGATACCCATGTTTTATGATACCATAGTTGCTAGACCATCTTTTTTGGCTGTATTTGTTTTTGTTGTGGAATGGCTAAAAGGATGTTGATTGATTAGGCAAAGTTATTAGAAAGGCTGACAGAACTATGGGGGCTAATGTAGATAACTTCTTAGTAGTTGTAGAGAGGAGAATTTTTAAATTTTAAAATTTAGAGAATTTTAGTAAGTGTATATTGGGCAACCATGTTCAGGTCTTCAGCAACACAATTCATTTAGTGACAGATTTGTCCAAGTGTAAGCGCATAGGGAACATTAATGCAGGTTATTCCAACTGCAATAACCCCGTATAATCAAGGACTGGCTACATTGCGTTCGCAACAATGAAATATGTTCGGGGGAAAAGGAGAATGTTAGTAGTGGGTGGAGATTTTAACTTATTTATTTTGTATAAATTGTGCATATTGTGTCTCATTTTATGTAAAATTTGTGAGAAATATCAGCATTCCTGCTGCAGCAGTATATTCCTACATTGCAGTGTCCATACTCACTGCACTTGTTTTTCTCAGCAGTGCTACTGTTTGCTAAATCCTTTCATTCTTACATTGCAGGGTCCGTACTCACTGCACTTGTTTTTTTAATGGCAGTGCTACTATTTGCTATATCTGTACAATCCTAAATTTCATCCAAATTCACTGTATCCGTTTTTTTTCTCAAAATCGCAGATCTACTGTTAGTTTCACTGTTTATATCCAGATTTCTTTGTTCTTCCATTCCCTTCAAGTAAACAGCACAATTAGTTATTCCTAATGAATTCTAATGCTTGTGATGTTTGTTACGTCTCTTGTATGCAAATATTGCTGTAGTTACATTTCTAGTTATTTCCTTATTCCCCAAGTGCACCAGGGCATATGTGCTTTATGGATGAAAAAATTAGCAACAAAGCAGTTGTCCTGATATAATCAAAACTTCTTTCTAGTCATAGATTGTGATTACACGTTGTTCACAGTTAATTTAATGCATTTCTGTGAAAACCACATGGTATGTAATCTAATTAAACAAATGTGATTCAAATGCGATTAAAGTTATTAATGCGTACGGAACTGTGAAAATATGAGTTTGCTTTAGTGGGATTATAATTAAGGCTTAAGTTTTTCAAGGCTTATTAGTTTCATTTATCAGAGTGTAAGATATTTTGGCTAGTTTATGCCTTAAGTTAAAAATTTTCTTAAGTGCACTGTAAAATGAGTTTTTATAGTTTAGATCTTTCCTTTTAAAAGTTCTGTTTTAAAAATAAATATGATGCAGTTTATTAGTTGCAATTTTTCAATAAAAAGAAGGCAACGTTTTTTTGTCAGATACTATTTCAGGGTCCAAACCAGTCCTTTTTTAATTCTCCTATAATAAGACATTTTCTTAAACATTTTTTCTTACACATGTGAAACCACCATTTATTTAGTCCTATGATCCAGATGATTTCCTTTTTAAGAGACAAATAAGACTTGCAATCAGATCCACAATATCTTTATTAGTAGCAGGTTAGAGACATTTTTAAAACACTGACAAATATGTTTACATCAAAAACACTCCCAGCAGGTAAATATAATAGAATAAGGCACATAAAACATGTATATTATATATATTTTAAATATATTTTAAAAAAAGTACAGCAAAGTACAGCGGGTGCAATAATTATTTACTGTTATTTTACGGGTTGTTACGGATGCGGCGATATTATATATGTGGGGTTTGTGTTATGATTTAGACTTTTTTTGGCGTTATATGTCTCTTTATATGTTGTGGGGCTTATGGGCATTTTTATTGATTTCTTTATTTTTTATTGAATAACCTTTTTTTATTTTTTTTTTTACTGTTTCCCCCATGGGACATGAACAAGCAATAATCTGATTGTTTGTTCATGATAATACTCTGCAATACTGGTATTTGCAGTGTCAGTGGCATATGCATAGGCTGACACAGTGCCTTTAAGATGATATCAGAGACGCCATCTTTCAGGCAATTCTTACAGGCAGCTCTGGGGTCCTGATCGGACCCCAGTATTGCCATAGCAGCCCCCTGAAAATGGTGCGGGGGGGGGGGCAATCGTGGGGAAAAGACCCCCAAAGACAAGTTAAATGCCCGTGATCGGAGCCCACTCCAACCGCAGGTATTACACTGGGGTGTCGGCTATCAGTCACAGCCAGCACCCTGTGTTTCCCGACGCCGGTTCGGCTCAGATCTTGATATATCGGACGCTGAGCGCTAAGTCACTGCCCTGAGCGTCCAATATATATCGGACGCAGAGCGCTAAGGGGTTAAAACACCAATACCATCTTAATACCGATCATCTTCCCCTCCCTTGGTATTCCCACATTATCCGAGTGGTCTCTCACTATCCGATTGTTTACTCGCATCATCTTGTGTATTATCCCTCAATCATCCATTTTTCCCTCCCCAAAACCACACTTTTAAGTGTGCCATGTAAGTAGTACTGTGTTTGAGTAGTAGGAGTAGTAGTGAAAGCAGTTTTAGTACGAGTGTAAAGAGTAGGAGCGAGAGGAGGAGAGAGTGCAGGCCATGATAGGAGGAGAGAAGAGTGCACTCCATGTTTGGAGGATAGAGGAATGCACACAGTATTGGGAGGATCATTTTGTGAAAGACAGTTGTGCATGCCATGTTAGAAGGATCCTTTCAGGAGGAGGAGGAGTGCACGTCACATCAGGGGGATCCTTTCAGGAGCAGAGAGGAGTGCACACCACATTAGGGGGACCCTTTCAAGAGGAGGTGTAGTATATGCCACATATATGGAAGTATTAAGATTTTTTTGAATGTGAAATTACTTAATTTGATGGAATCCCAGACAAATCTTCATAGATGCTCAGATTTAATGCTCCAAGCATTGGTGCCACTATTACTTGTAAGGGGCTACCACTTCTACCTGGACAATTTTATACAAGTATTGCACTATAGGTTTTTGAAGATCTGAAATCTTGTTGCTAATATCTGCAAATAATAACAAAAACTAAGTAAAGATAAGAAGACATATTTCAAAAAGGTTTCTATTTAAATAAATCAATGTTATGACTTTTTATCTAAAAAAGCAGAAAGATTCACAAATTTTTTGCTAAGTGTCTTAAATTTTCTCCCCCAAAAACATAACCGATCACCAAAAATGAACAACTAGCATAAACTACAATTTGTCACAAGAAACAATCTCTTAATCACTTCAATAAGTTTAAGTGTTCAAAATGTATTACCACTGGAAGAGACACATGTCAGATTTTGAAAAAAAGGGGCTGAGCCTTAACGTACAAACTGGCTGCGTCCTTAAAGGGTTAAAGTGCAACTGTAACGCTGTAACTCTGTAAAGTTTTTTTTTCCGTAGCTGCCGTTAAATTACAGCTATTTCATTCAGTTCAGCTAAGAGCAGTGTGCGACAAAACATAAAAAACCATAAATGTGGCATAATGTACGTGATAACTAGGAGAAAAGCTCAAGACTGTGAGCATTAAAACTTTAGTTATTTAATGGAAATATGAACTTGAAATAACAGCTGTCATACTGTGGAGTGACTCACAGTAACAAGTAGGGAGTGGGAGGCCATCAAATCAGTTTGTCAACACTTATCTATCTGGCTGGCCAAACATACTGAAATACTGTATCTGATATCAAACAGGCCTACTATTACATTCTGATTACTCCTAGAACAGGAAGGATATTCTGTGATTCCAGATCTTTATTGAGGGTGCAAAAAAATACTGTTAGAAGTTGACCAATGCTGTTGTTTTTATTTCCGAATTTGAAAGGTTTGAAATGTTGAATGTACTAATTTGTTTAGGTCCCTGTGTGTCATAGCCATGAATGCTTTAACCCCTTAACGCTGAAGCCACTTTTCACCTTCCTGACACGGCCCATTTTTTAAAATCTGACATGTGCCTATTTAAGTGGTTATAACTTTGGAACGCTTTAACATATCCAGTTGATTTTGAGATTGTTTTTTCGTGACACATTGTACTTCATGCTGGTTGAGAAATTTAATCAATATATTTAGTATTTATTTATGAACTAAATGGAAATTTGGCAAAAATTTTGAAAAAAACAATGTTTTCCAAATTCAAAATTTTCTACTTTTTGTAAAGTTGGTCATATCACTAAAATAACTTGATAACTAACATTTTCCATATGTCTGCTTTAACTTGGCATCATTTTTCAAACATCTTTTCCTTTATTTAGGATGTTAGGAGGCTTATAACTTTAGGTGCAATTTTTCAGATTTTCACGAAAATCATCAAAACCTACTTTTGGAGGGTCAATTTAGTTAGAAGTGATTTTATAAGGCCTACATAACAGAAAACCCCCACAAATGACACCATTTTAGAAACTACACCCCTCAAAATATTCAAAACAACCTTTGGGAATTTTGTTAACCCTATTAGTGTTTCATGAGGGTGAAAGATAAATGAAAGTGAAATTAGAGAAATGTAATTTTATCTTACTATAAATTCATTGAACACTAAAATTTGCACCTTCACAATGGGTTAAAAAGGAAAATGCATTTTACAATGTTTAGGGCAATTCCTCCTGAGCATGCCATTACCCATTTTGTCACTGTACCCTGCTGTACGGGCACAGGGGGGCACTTGGAATGGAAAGAGCGTTGTTTCGTTTTTGCAGGGCAAATATGGCTGAAAAAGTTTTCATGTGACAGGATGCATTTGGAGAGCCATAATGGTACCAAAACAGAGGAAAGCCCCAACATGAGACACCATTTTGGAAAGTACACCCCTTGGAGAGTTTAGCAACGTGTAATTTGTGTATTTTCCCCAACAGGTGTTTGATTCAATTAGGCCCCAAAAGGGAAAAAAGGTGAAAATTTTCTCAAAAAAGTCACTTTTACCCCAAATTTTTGTAAGACACAAGGGATAAAAGATGAAACAACCCCATAAATGTGTAAAACTATTTCTCCTAAGCACAGAACTGCACCACTTTTGCATATAAAGTGTTGTATGGGTACACAGTAGGGCTCAGAAGGGAATGAGGGGCTTTGGCCTTTTAGAAGCCAGATTTGACAATCATCCTTTACATGTGTCAGGATGCATTTGGAGAGCCCTAGTGGTACCAAAACAGAGGGGAACCCCAACAAGTGTCACCATTTTGGAAAGTGCACCCTTTGGAGAATTCAGCAAGGTGTAATACGTGTATTTTCCCCTACAGGTGTTTGCTTCAATTAGGTCCCTAAAAGGAAAAAGGTGAACATTTTCCCAAAAAAGTCACTTTTACGGCTAATTTTTGTATCCCATAAGGCATTAAAGATGAAACAACCCCAAAAAATGTGTACTAGCATTTCTCCCAAGTATAAAATTGCCCCACACATGCAAATAAAATGTTGTATGGGTACGCAGTGAAGCTCAGAAGGGAAAGAGGGGCGTTGGCCTTTTAGAAGGCAAATTTGACAGACATCCTTTACATGTGTCAGGATGCATTTAGAGAGCCGTAGTGGTACCAAAACAGAGCGGAACCCCAACAAGTATCACCATTTTGGAAAGCACACCCCTTAGAGAATTTAGCAAGGTGTAATATGTGTATTTGTCCGTAAAGGTGTTTGATTTAATTAGGACTTAAATAGGAAAAAGGTGAAAATTTTCTTATAAAGGTCATTTTACTCGTAATTTTATATAGCCACAAGGGATAAAAAAATGTAATAACCCCCCAAAATGTGTAAACCTATTTCTCTCAAGTGTAGAAGTACCCCACACGTGTATATAAAATGTTGTATGGGCGCACAGTAAAAGGAAAGGGGAATGTTTGCCTTTTAGAAGCCAAATTTGACAGAAATGTTTGACATGCATTTGGTGAACCCTAGTGGTATAAAACAGAGAAGAATCCAAAAAGTGTACCTAATTTTTGAACGCACACCCCTTAGAGAATTTTGCAATGTGTAATATATGTATTTGCCCCTACAGGTGAATGATCCAATTAGGCCCTAAACATTAAAAAGGTGAAAATTTTCCTATAAATGTCACTTTACCGCTGATTTTTGTAAGCCACAAGGGATAATATATTAAATAACCCCAAAAAAGGTGTAAAACTATTTCTCTCGAGTGTAGAAGTACCCCACATGTGCATATAAAATGCTTTATGGGCGCACAGTAGAGTAAAAGAGGGATGTTTGTCTTTTAGAGGCCAAATTTGCAAGAAATCCTTCACATGTGTCAGGATACATTTGGAGAGCCGTAGTGGTACCAAAACAGAGGAAAACCCGAAAAGTGACCCTAATTGTTGAATGTACACCCCTTGGGGAATTTAGCAAGGTGTAATATGTGGTGTAGTGTAATACACATGGTGAAATGAGCATTTTGAACATATAGGTGGTTTCCAAATACGATGTACAATGGAGTCCAAGATGGAAATTGCAATTATTTCTGGAAAGTTCAGTGCCCGTTATGTGGCGCCCCTTATGAAATAATGGAGGGGTATAGGGAGCAAAGGGACCTAACAGTTGTTACAATTATTCATTTTACCGAAATTAATTCACAACAGCTTGGGCGTGAATTGTGAATGTGTTGCGTATAAGGAGGTAGAATATACCAAGGGACCAACTAAACTTTTGTCACTCTGGAGGTGTCGCAGGTCTCTTAGTAGTATGTAGTGTCCATCCTAACTCCTCTTTTGGAACAGACTCTTTATTGAGTCCTACCATTAGAAGCAGCAGAATTCACCGGGAAAATGCTGTCCTAGCAAAACACAGGAACATCTAAACCAGAGATACTGGGGCCGCGTCCTTCTTGTCCCAATATTAGTTTCCTAATATCTTCCTCTTGAAAACGGAGAAATGATACGGCAGGACGTGCACATTGGAACAGCTCGTAAGAGTTGTACAGCATAATCTGTACATTGTGCACGGCCAGCGCTTTTGTACCATATCTTCGTTTTAGTAGGGAAATTATAGCCAAGTGTTGCTCTTATTCACCCTAGCGATGCCCATTGTGACGAATATTGCTGCTTTTGGCTGGACCAAATCGACCAGCCAATAGCGACAAACATGGACAGAGGGGGGCAACAAAACCCCTCTGGACCGCAAGGCAAAATTGGTGGCTGTCAGGAACAGCCGCCATCCTGCCCCGATCACCGCGTCTACAGACATGGTGACCGGTATTACAGACGTCATAAGTAAATTCGCTGCTATTGGCTTGTCTGAATTGATGAGCCAATAGCAGCGATAATAAACTGGGGGTGTGTGGGGGGGACGTAACCCTTCTGGTCCATGGGGCAGGATGGATGGCTGTCAGGAACAGCCGCTGTCTTACCCCGATCAGTGAACAGCCGCCGTCTTACCCTGACCGGTGTTGGAAAGTCACTACCCGCCGCACCGTTCTATAACAACGCTTGTTGGGAATAGGCTATACAATCTTTATTTATTTTTTAAGCAATTTAGACAAATAAGGGCTTATTTTTTGCGAGACGAGATGCACTGTAAAAAAACTTAATTTTAGTGGGTTTTTAGCTTATTGAAGCAATTTTATTAACTTTTTACGTGTGGAGGAAAATAAAATCATCAATTCTTGTTTTGGATTTTTAGCATTTTTTGGGGGGGTGTTCACTGTAGCATAACAATAATATATTATCTTTATTCTACGGATCACTACGATTACGGTGATACCTCATTTATATAGTTTTATTTTTATTTGTCCAATTTTATTGAAGGAAAACTAGAATAGAAAAAATTGCATTTGTTTTAGTATTGCCATTTTTATAGCGGCATAATTATAGTATTTTTTAGTTGACGGGGCTGGTTGTAAGCTTATTTTTTGCGTGACAAGTTGCTCTTTTCATTGGAATCATTTTGGTGCTTGTAACTTTTTCGGATCACTTTTTAGAACATTTTTTGTAAAGCAATTTGATAAAAAGTTTTAATTTTTGGCAAGTTTTTGGGTTTTTTTTTTTACCACGTTCACCGAGCGGGTCCAATTATGATTAGGATTTATTGTACAGATTGTTACGGACGCAGCGATACCAAATAAGTGGGGTTTTTTTGTGATTTAGTGTTTTTTATACTTTATTACTTGTGTAAAGGGAAATGTGGTGTTTGGGGGGACTTTCACTTTCTTTTATTATTTATTTTTATTGTAAAAAACGTTTATTTATTTATTTTTACTTTTTTTACAGGTAATGACATCTAAGCTTGAACAAGTGATCTTCTGATCACTTGTTCAAGCTTTTTTACAGGTTACACAGTGCAATACAGATGTATTGCACTGTGTAATGTAAGACACTGAGCATGCTGCGCATGCCCAGTGTCTTACAGCCGGGTCCTGCCAGGAGGCAGGGACCCGGCTTCCGGAGGAAGATCTCGCAGCCCCGGGCACCGGCAGTCCCGGGGCTGCGATTGGAGCAGCGGACCCCCCCGGTAAGCGCCGCGGGGGGGTCCGATTCAACTTCTATTAGATTTAAATGCCTCTGACACGCCGCGGTCAGCGCGACCGCGGCGTGTTAGGGGTTAACACCCGCGATCGGAGAAATCTCAGATCGCGGGTGTTAGAGGCAGGTGTCGGCTATAATATATAGCCGACACCCGCAGCTTCTGGCGCCGGCTCCGTTTAGGAGCCGGTGCCAGAAGCTTGACGTAATAATACTGCATTTTGCGGGAACGCACCTCCCGCCATGCAGTACTATTACGTCAAATGTCGGGAAGGGGTTAAGCTGTGTTTTTGTAAAAATTTTGCTGTCATATTAAAACTACTAAAAATTATTATTGTGTTAAAATGGCACCTGTCAAGGGAAACATATTTGAGGCGGTGAATGAACAGTTTTTTTTTTTTTTATACATTTCTTAAATTAATTTTGCATGCATTTAGTTAGTAGAGACTACCTACAAAAGGTTCAACTGCTGGCAATATAGTGATGCCCCAATGTGTTTTGGAAATCAGCAATACGTATTTGATACATGGCAGATTTTGCAAATTTTGTAAATGTCTGTAATTTTATTCACTGGACTTTTCAACTGTGAAGCAGAATTTTAGAAAAATCCAGAAATAAATATTTGATAGTATAGAACAAAAAACTTAATATTTGATACAGAAGTATTTGTTCTTAATTCTGCAGAGCTTTGAGGTTCAGCTGATTTTCTATTGGATTCAGGTCAAGAGACTGGCTAGGCCACTCCAGGGCCTTGAAAGGCTTCTCATGGAGCCACTCCTTAATTGTTATGGGTGTGTGTTTAACTTCATTGTTATGTTGCAAGACCCAGTCAGAGGGAAGGATGTTGTTGGACATGGTCTCATCCATACTTCCTTTTATGCAGTGCAGTGGTCCTGTTACCTCTGCAAAGATCACCTCAAAAGTATCTTCTTCCTGACCCCATACTTCCTGATTGGGATGGTGTTCTTGGGGCTGTACCCATCTTTGTGTTCCTCCAAACATGGCAAGTGGAGTTGATAGCAAAAAAACTCTATTTTGGTCCCCTCTGACCACATGGCATTCTCCCATGTCTCCTCTTGATCATCCAGATGTTTATTGTCAAACTTCAAATGGCCCTGGACATGTGCTGGCATGAGCAGGAGCACCTTACATTCCCTGTAGGATTTTAATCCATGACAGCATAGTGTGCTACTAAAGGTAATCTTTCAGATTGTGGTTTCAGCTCCCTTCAGGTCATTGACCAGGTCCTTCCATGTTGTTCTCATCTTTACCCTATGAGGCAAGATCTCTTTTGGGGCCACGGACTGCGGAAGATTGACAGTTGTAAAAAATTTCTTCCATTTTCTAATAATTGCACCCACAGTTATTGCGTTCTCACCAAACTGTCTGTCTTTTGTTCTGTAGTCCATCCAAGCCATGTGCAGGTCAACAACTTGTCTATTAGATAATTTGACAGCTCCTTGCCCCTAGTGGAGAGGATGGAGTGTGATTGAGGGTGTGAACAGGTATCTTTTATAAAGGTAACAAACTCAAAGTGCTGAGTAGGAGGAGCTTACCAATGTAAAACTAACAGGGAGAAAGGCTGGATTCTTGCTGGTTGGTAGGTTAAATTAATTGAATGTGATCTGAACGTTCTTCTATTTCTCACTTTCAAAATCAGCAGTGTATGAAATACTTTTTCCCCCACTGTATGTTTAATACAGGGGTAGGAGGACAAACAAAAAAGAATGAAAATCTATGAGTTTCTAAAAGCAGGCATATGAGGATATGGATGAATACATTAAAGGTTAATGTTTAGAGGCATATACAGTTTTTTTTAAAAGCATTAAAGTCAAACTGGCGCTTAATAATTTACAGCAAAAAGTAAAATGTAAGGCAGTAAGAATATATGTAGAATTATGAATACTATGGCAACCCACTTTCTGTATTGTATTTCATCAGGAATATGGTTTCAGTTCTATAATAAAAAGAGTCTACCGTACTTTTATATACAGCAATTTGGTAGGAAATATTCTAAAATAAGAGAGAAAGCCAAATTTCAAGTATATTTTAGCATTTGTCAAAATATATTTTCAAAAATTAGAGCATTGTTAACTGTGGCTATAAAACATCAATGCATTGGATGATAATTGTAATTTAATATGATAGAATAATATCTTATACAGGCGGTCCCCTACTTAAGGACACCCGACTTACAGACAACCCATAGTTACAGACGGACCCCTCTGCCCCATGTGACCTCTGGTGAAGCTCTCTGGATGCTTTACTATAGTCCCAGACTGCAATGATCAGCTGTAAGATGTCTGTAATGAAGCTTTATTGATAATCCTTGGTCCAATTACACCAAAAATTTTGAAACTCCAATTGTCACTGGGGCAAAAGAAAAAAAAATTGTCTAGAACTTCCATTATAAAGTATACAGTTTCGACTTACATACAAATTCAACTTAAGAACAAACCTCCAGACCCTATCTTGTATGTAACCCGGGGACTGCCTGTATAGTACTATATGTTTTTTCTCTTTTATTTCCTATTTTTTGACAGTTTAAAATATGCAATCAACAATTTGATAAAAATCTATGATGGAAATAAGTTTTCAGATCATTTACTTGATAGTTAGTCAAATTACATTTGGCAAAGATTACAGCCTCCAATCTACCTGCTAATAATGGGAGGTATTTGGCTCTCCTGGATTTGAGCATTTTATGCCATTCCGCAGATCCCCTCATGCTCATCCAGTTTGAAAGTCGATGAATAAATATTTTCAGGTCTGGAAATGTTCAATCCGGTTGAATTAAGGGCTCTGGCCCAGTCAGTTAAGGGCATTTTTAAAAGTGTTGTAACTCCTGTGTTATCTTTAGCCACAGAGTTATTGTCTATTTGAAATATATTTTACAAGCTGTTGTCTGTGGCCTTTTCCCACTGTGGATTCACTTATGCTCTGATATGCATTATTATCTTTGAAACTGTATATAGATCAAGGTGTTTCTTTCCAAAGTTAGACTCCATTCAACTTCTAGGAACATCTAAGGCTACATTCACATGATGTATGCCCGCTGTTGCATAGTATGTCGGGCATACATTGGCGCCAGGGAGAGGAGCAGGGGATGAGCGATGCTCACCTCCACCCCTCTCCACAGGAATACACAGCGGACGGTGCCATTATCCGTCGAAAGATATGACATGTCCTATCTTTTTACGGGCTACGAAACGGTGCGCTGCCACGCGTGTACTGTACCATACCGCTCCCATACAGTGCCGTGAGCCCATAGAAGTGTATGGGGGACGTATATACCCCGTATATACATTGGCCGTATATATACGTCCCCCATACGTTCGTGTGAAAGTAGCCTAAAGGTGATAAAGAAAAATTGGTGGCTCCTGTTCCCCAAAGCTACATTTCAAGTGTCATAGCCGTTGATTTGAATATTTATGACTTGCAATACTTGCAAAATCTTGATACCTGTTATCAAGAACATGCACAATAAATATTACTTCCCACTGTACCGTTGTTGAAAAGTGCAGCACCAGTGTCCCAGCTTAAATCCGCCTTCACCATCTGGTAAAATCCTTCCCTGAAGGTTCCCACCTTTGTCTAAGCTAACACCACCCACTGCCACTTGATCTTGCCCATCAACGGGTGAGGGAAATAGTTAAAAGATCTCCAGTTTCCCGCTCAGTTCTGACTGCTAAATACACCATGCAGTGGGAGAGACAACATTCTGGTAAGGACAGGGAGAAGACCGAAATTTGAAAAGACACTTAGCGGTCAGTCAAAACAAGGAGATGTGGTTCACTGACTGCCCAGGAAAAAACTTGACTCTTCTGTTCGGTTGACTAATTTGCATATCAGAAAAATTGCTGTAACTAAGGTACAGTGCCTTGGTTATATTAAAAAACCTTTAATCCTTTGCCATAAGGAATAACTGCTCTGAGGGGTATAATTCTGATGTCATGTCCACATCCTTTGAAAACATTTCTCAAATTTTGTTTTGACATACTCATTATGGGTTATTGAATGCAAAAATGAACCTTTTGATTGAAGTTTTTTTAATTTAGCATAAGGCCTCATCTTAAAGTTTAGCAGAAGGCCTTATCAAAATGTATACCTAAATGAAACAAAAGCTTCATGTTATTTAATCATGTTTAGTTTTTATTATTTTTTTTACAGGAATATTTATACAGATGTATGATGTGCCAGTGTAAGCATTGGTTTAATCTATATTTATAGCCACAATTAACTGCTTTGGTGATTCTTACAAATCCTACCAGGAACACCTTTGTAATAATAAAAAAGAAGAATAACATTGAAAACAATGAAGCTATATTAGTCAATCGATAAATCCTTCTGCTACTTCCCTGCTTATAGCATCCAGGATACCTTGCCATTGACCTAGTTCTTATCTAGCAAGTACTGTACTGTATCTTAAAAATAAACATTGCCCCTTGCTTCTCTGACATTCATCTCATGGGCATTCTCCGCTACCATCTACAGTGAGCATTGAGTGAGAAAGGCCAAATTAGTTATTATAAATCATTTATTCAGGTTCATTTTACCCTCTAGCTAAAAACGCAATATGTCATATTTATTTTAGTTAGCTGTTGTAATGTACAAAGTTGTATGATTTACTTTTAGTGATGACACCTCTCTGTACCAGTATATTATTAATAATTGAAGATAACAGTACATTTATTCATGTTTTATATAAAAAGTCCTAACATTTCACTTTAAATACAAAATATATGTCTGCAGAAGTCAAGGACTTTTTCACTGATAAGTCAATGGATCTCTCTTCAAAGCACTTCATTTACAATGAGAATTAAACATTGTTTAATATGTAAAAATATTTTTTTTTAATAAACAGAAAAATTTTCCTTCTTGGTTTCATTTGGCCTGATTAAGGATTGTTTTTATTTTGCAATTGCCACTTGAAGTTATCCAGTTTAGAAGAAAGACGGCTAAGGCCTTAATACCTAGGCCTGTGGCCAACAGAGAGAAGACAATACAATATTTGAACAATAAAACTGAATATCCTTTACTACACAAATACAATGCATAAACTGAGAATAGAAATATCTTAATTGAAATTTAAAGGGGTTATCTGGGTATTCAAATTTACTGAAGGCTCGGCTGGGGCGGACTATTTAAAAATAATAAACGTGTACTTACCTCCTCCGGCGCCGCTGATGTCCCATGCCGCAGCCCAGATCATCTGTGCGCCGGTTTGTATACAGGGGCGCGCAGGGAGCTTCCAGCCGGCAGGAAGCTCCCATCCGACACCATCTCCCAGCGCTTACAACGCTGAGAGATAGGGACGGATAGGAGAAGCCGGCCACATCGTGGACTGGAACCTCCCTGTGTGCGTCTTCTGTGCCCCGGTAAACAAACAGGGGCACGGATCACACGGGACACCAGAGGCGCCAGAGGAGGTAAGTACAAGTTTATTATTTTTAAATAGCCCGCCCCAGCCCGGCCATAAGTAAATTTGTATATCCGGATAACCCCTTTAATGATGGTATAGAAGAAGGTTTGGGGAGAAACAAGGTGGCTGCCCCACAGGGTCAATATGTGTTGGTCTTATTAGTATAAATGGATACTCCAAAATATAATTAATGTAACCCATACCATACAAAGCATAGACATGTTACTATAAGGATGAACATGGAAAATCCAAACTACAAGAAAGAAATAATATCACAAGGTCCACAGCCTAAGTAAAAGATAACCTTCACAATGGTACCAAAATAACACAATGTGTATATACAGGCATAATACAGACCACAAGTATAGAGAGAGCACACCTCCCCAACATGTGTTGTGCTGGATGGCATTGGCATTGAGTGCCTTTTTTGACTTCCCATAATTCATTGGGGCCTCCTGAGGAAGGTAGAATGTGTGGTGTGACAGAAGCAAGCAAAGACAAGCCTCCTCTTCCAGTGTCTCTACAGTTAGTGGCAGTGAGCATAAAGCTAAAAGAATCTCAGAGCTTCAACATCCATCACTTGAGAGCAATTTATTTTAGCATAAAAACATAATAAGCACCAGGGCTTTCATTTTTACCTGTGAGAAACCTGACAGTTTTCTTACAGCATATGCTATACAGATTTAAAAAATCCCTTTGTCAACATTCTGAATCATTTAAGTACTTTATAAAACTTCCTGCCAGTAGCGTGTAAAGAGTCCCAAAGGGGTAGCTGCAACCTGTGTGCCTGTGTCTAAGTCTCCTCTACTCCACACTCTTTCAGACCCATTCCCTCCCCACTTCCTGTCATGTGCATTGAGTAGGCAAGGGAGAGAGGGTATGGTGTGAAGTAGAGAGTACATCCTGTAGACTGAGAAACAGGCACACAGAGGCTAGTGCAGCTACCCCCTGTTCCAGGACTCACCACATACTGCTGGCAGGGAGGCAGATAATGTTAAATAAAATTTTATAAAGAACTGAAATTATTCAGAATGCTGACATTTTTTAAAAATGCATAGCATAGGCTATTGGAACCTGTGACCAGCTAAAAACAACTTTCCTGGTGAAAAATTAGCTTTAAATATAGTGATTGCACTTACAAATTGTGACGTAACTAATGCAATAATATTCACCACTAAACAGTGTTATTTGATATACACTCACCGGCCACTTTATTAGGTACACCTGTCCAACTGCTCGTTAACACTTAATTTCTAATCAGCCAATCACATGGCGGCAACTCAGTGCATTTAGGCATGTAGACTTGGTCAAGACAATCTCCTGCAGTTCAAACGGAGCATCAGTATGGGGAAGAAAGGTGATTTGAGTTCCTTTGAACGTGGCATGGTTGTAGGTGCCAGAAGGGCTGGTCTGAGTATTTCAGAAACTGCTGATCTACTGGGATTTTCATGCACAACCACCTCTAGGGTTTACAGAGAATGGTCCAAAAAAGAAAAAACATCCAGTGAACGGCAGTTCTGTGGGCGGAAATGACTTGTTGATGCCAGAGGTCAGAGGAGAATGGGCAGACTGGTTCAAGCTGATAGAAAGGCAACAGTGACTCAAATTGCCACCCATTACAACCAAGGTAAGCAGAAGAGCATCTCTGAACGCACAGTACGTCGAATTTCGAGGCAGATGGGCTACAGCAGCAGAAGACCACACCGGGTGCCACTCCTTTCAGCTACGAACAGGAAACTGAGGCTACAATTTGCACAAGCTCATCGAAATTGGACAGTAGAAGATTGGAAAAACGTTGCCTGGTCTGATGAGTCTCGATTTCTGCTGCGACATTCGGATGGTAGGGTCAGAATTTGGCGTCAACAACATGAAAGCATGGATCCATCCTGCCTTGTATCAACGGTTCAGGCTGGTGGTGGAGGTGTCATGGTGTGGGGAATATTTTCTTGGCACTCTTTGGGCCCCTTGGTACCAATTGAGCATCGTTGCAACGCCACAGCCTACCTAAGTATTGTTGCTGACCATGTCCATCCCTTTATGACCACAATGTACCCAACATCTGATGGCTACTTTCAGCAGGATAATGCGCCATGTCATAAAGCTGGAATCCTCTCAGACTGGTTTCTTGAACATGACAATGAGTTCACTGTACTAAAATGGCCTCCACAGTCACCAGATCTCAATCCAATAGAGCATCTTTGGGATGTGGTGGAACGGGAGATTCGCATCATGGATGTGCAGCCGACAAATCTGCGGCAACTGTGTGATGCCATCATGTCAATATGGACCAAAATCTCTGAGGAATGCTTCCAGCACCTTGTTGAATCTATGCCACGAAGAATTGAGGCAGTTCTGAAGGCAAAAGGGGGTCCAACCCGTTACTAGCATGGTGTACCTAATAAAGTGGCCGGTGAGTGTATATGAATAGTAATGGGAACTCCTATCCTTTGTAGCTTATTTACACAGGTTGTTTTTTAGTCACGTTTGTAATAGTACAAGGAATTCACCCTAATTTTGAGTTTTTCTCATTTAATAGTTTGCCTGAATGGATGATTATTAGTCTGTCATGTAGCTGAGACAGCCTGCTAGAACGTTGCTGATTTCATAAATCTATGCTAGATTTTCAAAGTGCCACAATGAAGGCATTTTACATGTCAAAGCTACTTTAGTGTTAACGAACATTTAGAAATGCTCACTGAAGCATTGTATGACTGTCACTTACCATTAAATAATATGGAAAGAAATAAAATTACCGTCATATAATGCATTTCATACATTTATGTTTGGTCAATTTTAGAGGTTAGTGTTTTGAAACCTGTACATTTGAATAGGTCACAGTTTTCAATTAGATTATTTTTCAAGTCAGCCAAATTACTGGATTATATAGCTGTAGACAGCCAAAGGAAGTAACCTGTTCTGCATTACAGGTGATTCTAAAGGGAATCTGAAGACAATGTTTCGCTGTTAGGTGGCTACCGTAAAAAAACATGTAACCATACATTTTTGTATGATCGTAGTATTAGCAGGACTGTGAAAAATTGTAAACAGAGGAGCCCTGACTTCATGGCCATGACAACTGCTATGTTGTCATATGCTATGTCAGCAGTGCTGCCCCATTTGAGAGCAGATATTCACTGTGGACAATCAAAGGCCTTAAAGGGAACCTGTCACCACATTTGCACATATACAGACAGTGACAGGTTCCTATAGAGCTCTATAAACTGACTAACACCCTTCTTTTAGCTAAAAATAGTTTTCCTTACATCCACAGAAATCACCTTTTATCTTAGATTCCCTGGCATCAGAGGGGGCGTATCCTGCTTGGCCGGTCCCACCTATCTACTCCTCCCCATGTCCCATGCCTCTTCTCAGCATGCCATGTGACCAGGGTGACATCATCACAGGTCCTTTAATCTTTTACCAATAGTTAACTGTACCCTGCTGTACTGAATGTGATCACATGAAGTCACAGGAGCCTCCTTGGGCTTCTACCCCTTTCCATCCTCCATGGAGGCTGCTGTGACTTCATGTGATCACATAGATACATACATGGGGTACAGTTTGCTATTGTTAGAAGGCTGAGAGACCTGCGATGATGTTCCTCTGGTCACATGAAATGGATTTAACACAAAGCACCATGTAAAAAAAATTTACACAATATTTCCCACATGTACATAGAGCTTTATATGTCTGTAGTTGAATATTAGCAGACCGTCCCTAAGTACAAAGAGGCAGAACAGTGATTTAAAGAGACACAGAGCCGTCAGCCTGAATAATGGCGTGTGGCTCACTGCCAGCCTGAGAGAGGAAAAGAGTCAGAGACAGCAGACATGAGTCAGAAAAGCTAATTTGCATATCAGAAAAACATCTGTATTTAAGGTACAGTGCTTTACTGGCAGCTAATTTTAGGTGATATGGGGAAGACTTGTAACGTAAAAAAATTACGCAAATAACCCAAAGCACCCAAATAGTCACTAAATTATACCCAAAAACATGCATCATGCAAGATAAATCGATAAATCTGCCCCAATCTGTTTTTATTAACAAGCTTTCTAACATATGTCGATTTACCACAGTCATAAGAACCTATCATCAAACTATTATGCAGGACAGTGACTTGATCATAATGATGACTTTCTATTTTTGGGATCTAGGAAGATACCAAATCTAAGTAGCAGCTACTGGAAGTAGCCTATGATGTCCTATGTCCTATGATGTCTAGTGTTCATTAGTCAAGGCAGAAGGTGTCAAGCCGGTGTTATTTTTCTCAACTCCGTTGACTCTATAGGTAATTTGTTTGCAGTAATATTCTTTTTCTGTATAATTCTCACTTTCCCAGAATCTAGCAGGACATTGTTGTAAATCTGTTACTTTCAGTCATTAAAAGTTGGTGACATTTTGTTGGTCTAATTCCTCCTGACAAATACTGTATCTTCTCTAAATTATAGAAATCTGTATTTCTGGAAATTTGCAAATTTGCGATTGCTTTTTACTAGGCTGGAGATTTTGACTTGTTTAATTTATCTTAGTGGGTGGTATATCTGGTATCTAGTGACAGATATGGCACCTGAATCTGTTGTTTTTGTGTGACTTAAAAAAAATTTGCAAATTTATCAAGCAACCCAGTTTAAACTTTTTACCATGCTAGCAGGAGTGTTCTTTTAGTGGAATTTGTAAATCTGCTGTGGTTTTATACCTATGTTAGACTTCTACAGAGGCTCCCTTCACACAATGGGGCAAATTTACTTACCTGTCCGACGGAGTTCACCTGAAGTCCATTGTCCGACCAGAATGCACTGTGCCACGATTCACCGAGATTGTGCTCCCGATATCCTGCATGTGTCACTTCCCTGCTCAGGTCCGCCGGAGTTCACCTTCTTCTTCCCAGTGCATGTAAGTGCCTGATCGTGCGACACAATTTTTAAGTTAAATCCCCTGCTCAGTCCGAATCAGTCGGATAGTCCGACGGCCAGCCCCACGATTTCTGCCACATGAAAACCAGTGCAGCTGTGCCAAAATCTGATCGTGTGTGACACAATGCCCTGTTAAATAGCTGTCCCAGCGGCGCAAATCCCGAAAATGTCAGGAAGTCTGACGGAAATGCGATTCCCAGACCCTTTGTAAATAAGCCCCAATGTGTGTATTTCACGGGCTAGAAACAACTGATCTATTGTCCAAACTGATTATGATTGTCCATCTATTGCCAAGACACAATAACTGCCAGGAATCAGTCGATGTGACCCCATAGAAATGGATGTTTCTGTTAACAATGAGTACATGGACACAAACAACATATGTGTGCATGAGGGCTGAGTCTAATAAAGACTGCGCCGATTATGACAAAATTAAAATTCCTGGGGAATTTGTGTACTATGAAGCTAAAGAAGAGTTATTTAACTTATTTTACATAATAAATAACTTTTATAAATATTTTGTGTGAATGTGTCAGAATTTTCAATCTCTAATTCTACGATATAAATCTATTTTTTTTGTAAATTACAGATATGTTTTTTGATATAACAAATATATTAGATTTGAAAACGGCTAATATCCCTGAGGTTATTATCTCAAAAAATAAATAACACAGAAACGACAGAATGTTAAAACCATTTTATATAAATATAATGTTTAGATTATTTCCAGGGGCAATAAAAATAAAATTATAAAGGTTAAAAAAGCAATATGTGACAGGAGAGGGGCAATGAAAAACTCAGATTGGAAAGAACACATTCATCATTTCTAAGCAAAAGGGCGGCAATAAATTGCACAATGGAGACCAGGTTGGCTAACAGAAATTGAAAACTGTCTTAAAATGAGACTAAGGGAATTGTATTAAACAAAATCTCCTCTAGTAATAATAACTTAAAGGAAATTACCTTGCAGTGTTATATTCTTTAGGCTTCAAGTATTTTTTATTTATTTATTTATTTATTTATTTATTTTTGTGGTGGAAAATGTGCAAAAGCAAAGTTACAAAAGTAGAAATGTTTAAACTTATCTCTGTAAATGCACAAATTCACACTATTACTGTTGCTTCCAATTCGAACTCCAAGCCCAGTAGTCATCTGATTGCCTTATTTATGGTGCATAAATGATGCAAGGTGATTGGGAGCATTTTGGACTTCAAGAGGACCTGTCACCCATAAATAACTAAAGTAAGCAGCTCCTAGTGCTTAAACAAATATGGCGGAGTTCAATAGAAACGCCGGACCGCTCTCAAAGCTGTCCGACGTATTCATGAGTGGACAGGATTGGGTGCGGATTTATGGGCCGTTACTGCCGCATGACGAGTGGCAGTCTTCGCCGGCCTATGGAGCGAGCAGGGCTGTCAGGGGAAGAGGCAGCCCCTCGGACCACCTGCTTATGAATACATCGGACCGTTAGCGGTCTGTTAGCCGTCCGACGTTTACATTGTACTCCGCCGCAGATATCATTCTAACACTGCTGCGTTTAATGAAACACTAGGTGCTGCTTACTTTAGTAAGCAGCTCCTGGTGCCGCATTTATGGGTGACATGTCCTCTATAAGGAAACGTTGATAGCTGTAATTTACATATTGTCCAGTTCTAACAAATATTTCATGCACAAGAAAAGACTGGAGTTATTTATGTAAATTTTGATTTTTTTGCCATTTGTTTCATTTTGTAATTTTTTTAATTTATGCATCTAAGTATTTATCGTGATACAGAAGTTGTTTAAATAGTGTCCAGTACAACAAATATGATCATAAAAGGTGATGAGGAGTGAATTTCTTTCATGATGTACTTCTGTATTTTCTTTTTCATTCTGTATTTTTTATAAAAATGCAGATAACATGGATATAAAACATGAACAGTGGATAGTATTAGAAACATTCCAAAGATTATGATGAAAAATCAATAAACATGTGAGAAAACAGTAGAGCCCAGAAAAGGTATAATTCCCTTGAGTCCAAATGAACAGACGTAAGTAGGTGCTTGTACTGCTAATTTCGTTGTGGTACAGTATGTGCTTATTTTACTAGGACAGGATGTACAGATAAGTTTATTTAGACTTATGCTGCTCCTATTCTCTGATATGAACATTTGCTAATTCATAATAGACTGTCAGGTCGTAATAATTTTTCATGGGAAAGTATACATTCTACTAATGGTGGAAGTCTGGTAGTAGACCAAAGTATAATTTTGTCAGTTACTTCTAAATATAGGTCAGTGGAGATTTCTGGGTCCAGCGTTGTAACATTCTCTATTTACCTATTATAAATTCAACTGTCATATTATCACAATTTCTAGTGGAAAAAGTGTCAGATTAAAGTCATTTCAATGTATTTCTTTAAAGTTTAAATAATCATATGACGTTCTCTAAAAGCTGCTGACTTTTGTTTCAGTGATCTTTTGTGTTTTCCAAGGTCTCCGACACAAACCCTTAACTGCTGACATGAAAATGCCGAATCAAAGAATGCTCTTTCCCAGACGTGATTTTACCCCATATAAAGTTTTCCGAGTCTGCTCATCCACCTTGCAGAGCTATCAGCAGGGTGAAAGGCTGTTTTGATACAAAAAAACAATATATGGGTCAATCAAGATGCAATTTTCTTTCCACCCCCACTGTGAAAATAAACACTCATAAAATCTATCATTCCGATCCATCTGCCGGTATGTGTATTTGTCAATGAAAGAAACAAAGGCCCTAATTAAACCCAAGCAAGGCTTTGCATCAGGTTCAGGAGACATATAATTATGTGGTCCGCAACACTGTGGTTGATACAAGAAGCGTTCTACCTCTATAGGGAGCAGAGCCCCTGAATTCATTTAATCTCCCGCTGTATCTCCCAACTGACTATTTGCAATCTGGCACTTTCTTAGTTTCTGACTGTGAGTTTGTAATGAAGGCCCATATTTCCTAAGTAGTGTTAAAGCTGAAAGTCAACATATGGCACATTAACATACATTTAGGGCTACATTTACTATATCTGCTAAAAGTATTTGAGTCATACGACATCTGCTACTCAGCTAATTGGAATGAGTCATTAAATTGCTTAAATAATTAAATATAAATAGCTCAAACAATCCAAAATAAATAAAAAAGAACAATATTTAATAAAGATGTAAAACGTTGTAACATTGCTGGTGCTTATTGTAAATGAATTGATTGCAATGTAGAACACAATTTGGAACTGTAGTTTCTGTAGTGTGGCGCTGTAAGTGCGTGAGGCTGCGCACATCATGCTCTATGTGAATAGAGAATATAAGGCTATTTATAAAAATCACAAAGCCTTTAGATATGACTTGAAAAAATTTAAATATTTGAACAACTTAAATGCTGACATTTATATTATAATTCACAGCAAAACTGTGACACAGCCAGCCTCATACATTTCCAGCTACGCATGAGTATAACCTCTTCAAACTGATGTTGCTTTCAGCTCTATTCAGTAATTATTGAGAATAAATTACCTTGACATGAAAATGCACTAAAGCAGTCACCTAATATTCAGACATAACACAAATGCTCTATCATGCAGCTTAAGTGATCTGAACCAGCAGCCCATCAGTAAAGCATTGACTTGTGTTATGACCCCTACCCACGACCCTTTACCTGCCAAGAGATTTTCTGTTTAGGGAGTTGTTTGGAATGTTAATATTGATGACCTATTCTTTGGGTAGGTCAGCAATATCGGATTGGTGGGATTTGAGTCCCTACATCCCCACAGATCAGCTGATTGAAGTAACCAGAGCGCCATAAAAGCAGGCACAGCACTGTACACCAGGTGTTGGCCATGTGTGGTACTGCAGCATTTTTGTCACTGATTTATCATGAGGCTGCAATAACCAGGCACATACACTATGCAATGAGAGTTGTGCTGTCTTTCAGAGCACAGTGATCCCTTTCATTACAGGCGGTCCCCTACTTAAGAACACTCAACTTACATACGACCCATAGTTACAAACGGACCTCTGGATATTGGTAATTTATTGTACTTTAGTCCTAGGCTACAATAAACAGCTTAAACAGTTATCAAATGTGTCTGTAATGAAGCTTTAGTGTTAATATTGATTCTTATGACAACCCAACATTTTTAAAATCCGATTGTCCCAGAGACCAAAAACGTTCTGGCTGGGAATACAATGATAAAATATACAGTTCCGACTTACATACAAACTCAACTTAAGAACAAACCTACAGACCCTATCTTGTATGTAACCTGGGGACTGCCTGTACTTCTAAGTCATCAATATCAGACCTGTGCAAATCCAACTTTTAGCATCTTCACAGATCAGATATTGTTGTTCTGAAGGTTTAATGTACGTAATGGTCAGTAAGTGGCATCTGCAATCTGTCTGAGATTGCATTTTTTGAGAGGTGATTTGTAAAGCACTACAGAATTTGATGGCGCTGTATAAATAGAGATTATTATTATAAGGTGAAGGGAGGAAGAGGAGAGAAAAAAGTACACAAAAGGGCACATGTATTATAATTCTGGCTTTGTCTGACTTTCCTTGGCTTTTATGCTGGTCAGATGTATCTTAGCTGGTTTTCTTTATTGATTCATGTGGCGTTTGGTCTTTAGTGATTTTGCGACTTTTTAAAACAAGTGTGTCTAAAAGTCACATTCAGTGCTCAGCTAATTTCCACGCTTGGTCATTTGCAGCCATAGATTTGCGCAAAGTCATAACTTTCACATCTGGATTTAGGTGATTACTTTGGGAACACTGCAGAAAACTAGACGATGGTGAACTTTGAAGGGAAACTGTGGAAATGCAGAGATGGGATGGGGACAGAGAGAAACAGCGCTACCTAGTGCGAGATTATCCTTGGTTAGTTCGTGGGTGCTCTTGGGTGAGATTGGGTACTCACTTTGCTGGTTGTGCTAGAGACAGGCACAACGCTGGGTCAGGCATATGTGATTAGTAACCGCTGCCGCATCCCCACCCTCGCACCAAGGTTGGGTAACAAGGGTGTATAGCAAATGGGCTGGAGGGTAGGTCACTGGTTGTGCCACCCTATGTTTAAAAATGGGACGTCAGAAAGGCGCTGGTCATCAGGGGTAAGAGGTTTCCTTTTATTCAGAGATATTTTGGACAACGCGTTTCGCACTCCAACGAGTGCTTCCTCAGGTCTAGGCTTGTTGTGCTGGAGAAGTGACGTCCCATTTTTACACATAGGGTGGCACAGCCAGTGACCTACCCTCCAGCCCATTTGAAGGGAAACTATTTTAGGCAAAAAAAAAGGTTGCAAATGAGCACATTTGTCTCCTGCATAGAATAGTGAGGTACAAGATCCCCCTGTTCCCTATCAGTCCCTCCATCCCAGTCTGTGATTCAACAGAACTTTCTTTGTCTCTCTCTGCACCTCATGCTGCTTCCCTCCCCCACCTTGTCATCGGCAGTATCAGCTCTGTGTAGATAAGCTATTAATGCTTAGTGCTCACACAGCACAGGCTATAGACTTCATGTAACTGGTTTACTTGGATTTCTTCAACTTATTACATGTCTCTGCTCCTCCAAGTGATGGAAGCTGCCAGGCTAGTCACCATATACATCCTGCATGTGCACTGTGCAGTGCAGTGGGTTTATTTGTGGGAAAATAAATTGATTTAATGCTAAATTTCTTTGAGAGAGAACACAAGGCATCATGGGATCTGTGGGCCAGCTAACTGGCTTCAGCTTGAGGGCATAGACAGACAGGTTTCCTTCTGTTTGTTTTTAAGGTGGAATAACATATAATAATTTGTTAAAATCATTACAACTTTACAGTTACTCTTCCAACAGGTACAGTAGATGTACATAAAAATCAAAAATAAGTTCTGTATCATGTAATTTATTACAACCAGACATGTTACAAATAAAAATAAAAATACGAGTTGCAATTTTCATGGAAAGGGGGGATGCAGTTACATTTACATTTCTATACATATACTGTAAAGTAAAATGAACGAAGAGTTAAAATATGACATTGTGCTCTGTCTGTCAAGAACACAAATATTAAGGGCTTGTGAGCCCATCAATACCATATCATATTGTAGTAATGCCGGTGGTATGATTAATAACTACTTAGATTATCTGCTAAAGCTCTCCAGTCAATCTCGCTACTGAGACTGTGACAAATCATAATAAATGTGAAGCCTTGTAACCTGTCAGTCATGGTAAAAATACTATTTCTGAATAAACTGCACTCAGCTTTGTGTGGATTGGATTTTCCAAATAAGTTAATGCAGAAGGTTTCAAGTTGAACTTTCATTCCATCACTTCACCATAAGAACTGTCAGCCTGATAACTTGGATAGCGGATTATCGAATGATTGTGTAGCTATTCTTTCACTCTCCTGCATTCTAGCCATTGGGAGAAGTCAGGACATGCTCATACACTTTGAATCATCAATTGGTCCTGCCAAAGATGGGTAGTTTTAGTTGCATTGAGTTTAGTCGGGTTACGTACAAGATACAGTAGGTTCTGTAATCTAGTCTTAAGTTGAATTTGTATGTAAGTCGGAACTATATATTTTATAACTGTAACCCTATCCAAAATTTTTTTTGTCAATTGGATTTTTTGTCAATTGGATTTTTGTACATTTTTAGAGTAAATAAAGTACACTTCAATACTGCTGTGGACTATGAAAAATAATGACATTAGCCTTTTCACCATTAAAATTGGAAATTCCATTGAAAATTTTTGTTTTTTACAGGGAATGGTGATATTACGTACATACCAGTTTCAATATAGTGTACAGAGATTTGGGAGGGTGACTATGAAGATACCATAATCCCATTTTACTGTTTATATCCTTGACCTGTGAAATAGCTATACTTTACCATCTCCATCAAAACCAATTAGTGGTAACATTAGCCTCATAAACAGAAATCTAATTCACTATTATTGTACAAATATAAATTACTATATATAATATAATATACTGTTGTCATTGGACCAACTCTTGGACACACGTGGGGGAGATAAAGACCTTGTGTGCTGGTCAGAAACATTCAGAAGAGATTTGATAGCATACTGAGAGATCTTTGTGCTGTAATCCTGATCCTTTTTTTGTAAAAATAGCCAAAAAACTGCCCTTCTGGCACTTGAAAGGGTTAAGGGAGATTATCTCATTACAATTCTAGTGCACTATATACATGATTATCTGTGAAAGGGTTAATAAATGACTATTTAGAGTACATCTAGGATTTATCTGGGATTTATCACCAGTTTGAGTTTTTGTGCTACATTTTGAGACTTCTTTTTGTCTCAATTGATAGATATATGTCTCAGGTGAGACTTATTTGTCCTAGTTGAGACAAAAAGTCTCAAAATGTAGTAGAAGAAGCTAATGGGGGTCATTTATATTATCTCTGTTTGTTTTGGATAGTTTTTGCTTGTCGTTTTTCCGTCTGCTTCTTTGGTATTTTATTAATCTCACTTTTTCCTTGTGTTAAATGTTTTTTTTTCAGATCTCCTTTTGAGACAATTGTTACAAATGTCGCACAAATGTCGCAAGTCATTTCTTTCCATTTTCTAAGTTCTCCTTAAAGGAAACCTACCACTTGAAGTGGCAGGTATAAGGGGGAACTACCGAGCACCAGCTCAGGGTGAGCTGGTGGCGGAGCTTAGTTTTGTTAGTATTTTAAACCGCAGTATCGCGGTTTAAAACACTTTTTAAACTTTATGGCCGAAGCTGCTTTGGCGCAGGGAGGTACGCGCTCGGCGCACCATGCGTGCGACCGTGCACGCGGCTACATAGGAAGTGAATGAGAGCCGCGGGCACGGTCGAGCGCATGGTGCGCCGAGCGCGTACCTCCCTGCGCCGAAGCAGCTTCGGCCATAAAGTTTAAAAAGTGTTTTAAACCGCGATACTGCGGTTTAAAACACTAACAAAACTAAGCTCCGGCACCAGCTCACCCTGAGCTGGTGCTCGGTAGTTCCCCCTTATACCTGCCACTTCAAGTGGTAGGTTTCCTTTAAGTATGGTTTTGTCTGGAGTTTTTTGCACCAAATGTTGCAAATATTAGACAATTTGAAATGATAAATGTCATTTGCGACATTTAGCACATCTGGAATTGAAGATAAATGTGTCTGACAAAAAAAACGAATGTCCGGCGGACATTTCCAAATTCCCCCATAAGAATTGTAATGTGTCACAAAATGTCTCAAAAAAAGAAAGAAAAACTGGAAAAATAAAGATAAATGTATAGTATTCAAATTAAAAGTAAATTCAGTGACTCTTTGTGAGAAAGCACAGAAAATGATCCTTTAGGTTATCCCCCATATCTCTTAGGCAGTAATGTATGCAGGTTAGGAGGGTCTTGCATTAGTGCTTACCGTATTTTTTGGACTAAAAGGCACACAAAAAATCCTTTGGTGCGGCTTATATGAACCTAGATGTTTTAGCAGGCATGTATTGATGGTGCACCTTATACTCCGAAAAATACTGTCCCTATTATCATGAAACAGCTAAGGGCTTGAAATAGAAACGATTATACAAGTCATCTGAACTGAAAATTGTCAATGCACAATACTTCATTTATTTAATGATCTTACAGTCTTTCTCTACAGTATGCCATAATCAAATGGTCGTTTGTAAGGAATGAAAGGCCGACAGAATCTCATTGCTTTTTGTTGTTGAGTTTTTAGAACAGGAATTTTGTTTTTAGAATTTAGATTTCAGTTTTTAGGAATTATGATATGAGTGACGGACAGGTCAAGTGGCAATTCCTGGCTACTACAACTCAGCTTCCATTCAAGAGAGAGGATACCCTATAAATATCTAAGTTATAGAAAGCCTCTTAAGATCAATAGATAAATAAATAGTTAGGTTAAACTTGTCATGTAATGGAATGCATAGATAGTTACAGTTTACTTTACCTAGAGTCCTGTAAAAGCTTTTGTTGTTGCTTCTTTGACTCATAGTGAATTACATTTTTCTGTTGGTGATGATTCTAACAGGAGACAAACAGGATAAAACCTCTGCACTTCTATGTACAGGCGGTCCCCGACTTAAGGACACCCGACTTACAGACAACCCATAGTTACAGACAGACCCCTCTGACCTCTGGTGAAGCTTTCTGAATGCTTTACTATAGTCCCAGGCTGCAGTGATCAGCTGTAAGGTGTCTGTAATGAAGCTTTATTGATAACCCTTGGTCCCATTACAGCAAGAAATGTTTAAACTCCAATTGTCACTGGGGTCAAAAAATTTTTTGTCTGGATCTACAATTATAAAATATACAGTTTCGACTTACATACAAATGTATAAACATTTTCTAATCTGTTAATTACAATTGGCCGAATATTAATATTCCAATTCCTATAGATGCTAATAGTATTAATCACATTCACGCACAATACCACTTCCTCCACACTTCAAACTCGAGGACCTTCAACCTCTTACGGTACAAGCAATCACATACTTACCAGGGATAGATAAGCGTAAATTATGCAGATTCTCATTTTTCGGTTTCAATGCATCAGCATTTACAAGATCTATTCATGTAGACAATGGACAAATCCGTAGCCTGAAAACCTGCACAAACCTGATACTTCTTGCAGCTGAAGGCTTTTACCATGTATCATGTCTAGGTTGTCCTGCTGTGTGACCAAAACACATCCGCATTAAGATTTCTCTCCTCTACCGAGTTTCTTGAATGTATCAATGTAGGCAGGAGTCACAAGTTAACATATGACTGTTTCGCTGGAATACATTAAATCAAAGGTCTAGTAGTGAGAAGTATAAAGTTTATATAGAATTTCATTGTTTATATCTGCATAAAGGATTTACAACATATGTTGTGGCTTACTAAGGATCTCGCGGCTGCGTTTTCGTCGGGTTTTCTGACTTTTCGGGGATCACGCCCCTGGGACAGGTATTTAGTGTGTGTGTTGCACGCAATCGGATTTTGGCGCAATCGCACTGGCTCTCATGCGATACAAATCAGGGGGCGGGCCGACGGACGATCTGACAGATTTGGACAAACCGCGGGATTTAACTTTAAAATTGTGTCGCAAGCCAAGCACTTATATGCACTGGGAAGAACATGATGAACTCCGGCAAACCTGAACGGGGAAGCGACATAGGCAGGATATCGGGCGAACGATCTTTGTGAATCGCGGCAGAGTTCATCCTCGTCGGACATTCCGGATCAGGGATCGCGCAGGGACCGGGTAAGTAAATGTGCCTCTTTGTCTCAAGAGCCTTGTATTGCCATGTATCTGATACATACACTCCAGATGTTTCCAGTAAGATGAATTTTTAGTTGCTACTGTACCTTATATATCAGAACTGCAAATATACTTGATTATGTTGTACTTTACGGGTATAAGTTTGTGTGTTATCATTTCATTGTTTTTGTTCTATTATTTAGCATAATTTCCTTATCACTTTTCTACAATTTTATCATGGCTTCAAAAGTTTTCTAAAATTTGAATATTTTAAAAAAAAAAATGTTAGAACAATATTTGTTGTAAAACATGATTACTTCTTGTTTACTAAAATTAATATTGTTACTAATAAATATTAAAAAAATAATTTTTTTTATTATGTACCATCTTTAGTCCACAACTTACTATAATGTCTATGATATACATATAATGTCTATGATATACGTCAGTATCGTCCTGTTATAAATCAGTCTTCGAGATGGGTTATTATTATGCCGTTAGAATGTCCTGACTTTGACTCATTTCCTGTGTAGACTTATCCTTAATGAATCTAGTTTTTCTCATAGAGAAGCTTCCAATTTAAAATGGTGAAAAAACACACATTAAGGATAATGCTATAATGCACATAAAATTTTAATGTGTATTGACACATAATCTCCTTAGTAATTCAGGGCCTCGTGCTAAGCACAGGAGCCTTGTTCTATAATGATCTTGCCTTGAAAATACTCTAAGAGCAAAAAAGTGTTTCCATTTATCAAACAGACATCCTTCATTTGCCCAGATCATAGCACAGCACTAAATTGACTGCTGCCTTGATGATGCTCTGTTTTGTAGCTATAAAACGAGATTTATCTAAAGTATAATCAAAAAATAAGAATGATATTTATTGTTTCACTTTACGAGACTCTACGAATAAGAAAGAAGAGCCGCTTCAGAGCATCATGGCTGAGGAGCGGATCTGAAGCAATGAATTATATATACATCATTTTCTATTTCTTTGAACAGTTGTAGAAATGAGTGGAAGGTTCGCACAGCTGAATTTAAAGTAATGTTTCCGCCATATATCATACAAGGGCACGTTATCTAGAGAGCTAAAATAAAGTACTGTATTTTGTACACATTGAAGAGCATTTAAACCTTGCAAGTGGCATCTGTAATTTTAGTATTTGAATGTTTGGGCTTGCATGATGTGCTATATATTATAGAGGATATCATGTTCAGTTCGAGATTGTGCCTTGGTCTTGAAGGCTTTCTTAATATAAGGCGAAGACACTTTTAGCATTGACTACACCACCCTCACAGCAGATTTCTTCTCAGATAAAAGAAGTAAAACATACATACATCATATAGACATGATTTGTGTCCTCACACTTTCTCTAGATGTTTTTTTCTACATAAAGAAATTTGGTCCAAGTTTGATGAGAATTTTTTTCTCTTACAATAAAGGCAGTCCGCAACTCTACCACCAGGATGAAGGATTGAAAACCAAGCACACTGACATACTGGTGTGTGCCCCCAGGCAATATCTGTTCTTCTTTTAGCTTCTTATGCCTACGTTTTTTTTTAAAAAAGGCTTTTAAAATTATGCAAATGAGCCTCATGGACTCCAGGATCATTAAGTGTTAATGGAGCCTGGAGCCCCTCAGGTTCCTTTGCATAATTTTTAGCCTTTGCACCGTCTTTTAAATTCTGCCAAGGTCTTTGCCAGTCGCAATCAAGTGGTTAACACTCATGATCAGTGCAAGCAACGACCACAAGTGTTGGCGATGGGTGTTTGCTGCAATATGCAGCAAACCCCCTGTCTGTATGAAGAGGGCTCATTAGGTGATATACCAGTCTGTGCATGTGAATGGCTTAATGGAAATATACCACCAGGATCAAGGATTTTACATCAGGTACACCTTGTGTGTGTCCCTTGGTGTAAAAACAAGGGCATCAGAAACTAAAAGAATAGCCGATCTTTCCAGAGGGGACTTACGATACTTGATCCTGGTGGTAGAACATCTATTATACAGATGACTCCTAGTTAAAAATAGAACTCTTTGCCAACGACAACTAGTGAAGCTCTCAGGATTTTGGTAATTTACTGTACTTTAGACCCAAGCTGC
This sequence comes from Engystomops pustulosus, assembly GCF_040894005.1. NCBI lineage: Eukaryota > Metazoa > Chordata > Amphibia > Anura > Leptodactylidae > Engystomops > Engystomops pustulosus. Next base: position 47,566,257 of record NC_092418.1, on the reverse strand, counting down.
AATGATTTGTTGGCCCCAGTGGCATGTCACTGGGGGCCGTTAATCAGACCATTCGAGTAAGACCTCACAATGAATTTACATCTGGGCCTACAGATCATTGCAGCCTTTAGCTATACTGAATTACAATAGCTGCATCCAGAGAACTTCACAACGGTAAGAGATATCAAAGGTTATCAAAGGTGTCTACATTGAAATTCTGTTCACAACATTTGTTTCCTAGACAATCTAGTTTTCATAAGGACAAAAAAATGTAAGATTCTATGTTTTTGTTTACTTTGGAGAGTCTAGTAATTAATACATCTACGCAGAAGATGTGGAACCGCATTTACATTACCCAGTTTTACTGGCTACTATTTAAGATGGACCCAATAAGTAGGGAGGGGCAGTTTGAGGGCTCAATTTTAGGGCTCATTGTCCTGTCTGTGCCCCAATTACATTATCATTTTGTGAAAATGATATCCTGTATATAGAGTTGTGTTATATGGTACAAAAATGTAATTCTATACTCCACCATGGAATAGTGAGTGCAGAATTGAGTGTTCAAGCAGATGTAAGTTAAATTTATCTGATGTGACTTTTTAAAAAGTTGTCAAGACATTCATGTTCTAACTTCAGCAGGGAATTTGTTGCTAACTACAGTAACACTTACATAGCAAAACTGACAATAATAATTCCCCTAACGATAAATCATTCCCACTTTGTTCATGTATGGTGCACTTCATTCTGGCCTCAGAGCTGCAGCTGCTAGTTTTGCATTGATAAGATATAATCTAAGACATTCCGTCTTGTTAATAGACTGGGCTCAAACAGTTTTCTACTTTGTAAGCAACTGATACAGTATTCTGTTTTATTGCATCAGTCGACTCTTGACAGGTTATTTTGAACCCGTAATGCGTAGGGTAACCTATTGCTTTATTTGAAAAATTATGAAGACCATAGCTTTACTATGCAGAATACATTCTTCACACAGCCCAAATCTACAGCAACCCTTTCACTTTTGATTACACATTACTGCTAGAATGTCGTAGCAATGCAAATCTGTTGCCTTAGGGGATTCTGTGTAAATGTTACAAATATGTTAATGCAACACTCTTAAACAGAATATCTTACTGTATGATAGCTTTCTGTGTCTGGAATGATTTGAAAAGCCAGGTATGTGAACTTGTAAACCTGAGCTTGAAATTAACTAATCAATAGAAGTCTTATTAGTCATGGAGATGTACTTTTTATGTATGTAGTATGAAGCATGTACTGTATATATATTAGTTTATAAAAGGTTGTGTTATGGTCATTAAATGAACTTCAGTAGCAAATAATCTGTAGAAGAATTAATAAATACAATAGTAGATGATGTTGGAAAAATACACTAGTCCATCAAGTTGAAACAATACATCTTACAGTGGTGCTCTAGAGAAAAGCAAAAACATTACATGGCTGATGCCAGTTGACCCAAATTAGGAAATATTCCTTTCCAACCCCACTATGGCAGTAAGAATAACTCCTTGGATCAACATCACATTAACAAAAAAAAATTCCTATAACATGATATTTTTGCTCTCAAAATAGGTATACAGGCACCTGGATCAGACATCACAAGTTCAAGTCAGGCATAATAAGACTCATAAGTTCCACAGTCTCACTGCTCCCACAGTTAAGAATCTCCGTCTATGGTGATGGTAGAATCGCCTCTCCTCAAAGTGTATGCCCCCTTGTCACGGCTGCAGGTCTAGGTCTTAGACGTCTTTTTGCTATGCTTGAAAACCAATTTGCTTTATTATATTTCCTATTGCAGCAGATAGGTTACAATTAAAATAAAGGTATTTATGTCAAAGTCATATAGACGAAGCTAAAATAAATCTTGCACCCTTTAGCTATGCTCATTAAGTAGAGAAGTAGAGTTTTGTATGCTATATCCATACACCATATCCAATATCTTTTTTCTTTCCAAGGTTATATGATTTTATTTATTATTAAAGGGAGTGTAAAATGTAAATTTATGAAAGGCTTAGAAATTGTTGATAAGAAGGAAGGGGCTATCTATAATGCTAGAAAGACATAATTTTGGAGAGCTCCACTACTTCATCTTCTAAGCACTAAGCGCCAAGACAGTTACAAAGGTGTCAGTTCAGGAAGTGAGTAGGAAGGCTGGTTGGTGCTTGGTGCTAATGCATTTTGCCATTCAAAGATTTTGTTTAAGTTAAAGAACATTTAATAATAATGGGATGACAAATATTCTTTAAAATTGCTATTATTTTTGCAACATTAGCTTCATGCTCCGTAACTGTATGTGGTATGCCTCTTCTTGGCTGAGTTGCAGTGCTTCCTAAATGGCTCCAAATGGTCTGTGTAGATAGCACACTCCCTACGGATCAGGAGATCTCTGCTGTGAGAACAACCCAAATTAATGAGCATCTTTTCAAACTTAATGTCCCCTCCAGGACGTGCTACTCATCACCTTCACATAGTGTGTGCGAAACAAACTTACAGTACCGGTTGGCAGAGATTTATAATGACTTTTGGATTACTTCAGCCCATTTATAGATGGATAATCACCAATGTCTGTTAAAATGCTTCAGTCATTTAGAGTATTTTTTTTTTTTACCATTTAGAAGCTTATTCAATAGTTTGTTAAATAAATTACCCCTTTGCCAAGGACATTATTTCACAACGTTTTTCAACCCATGACACCAAGAACATAAACAAGGTTAAATAAGAGAGAGACAGTTACTGATAGAACCCTTACTCAAACTTTTCCACAGGTATATAATGTTCCTATATACCTCCATATCTTTGGGATCTGATTTCCTCACCTATTAACAAACATATTCCTTTGTCTGCTACTGCAATGTACATAGTAGATAAGGTTGGAAACCATTGCAGGTCCATCAAGTCCAACATACGAGATTAAAAAAAGAAATCAGTTGTTTACCGTATACACTCGGGTATAAGTGGAACTCTGCTTATACTCGAGTCTATAAAAAGAATTAACACTGTACTCACCTTAAGTGCTCTTTTGCTTCTGACGCTGATGCTTTGGATCCTCTTCGGGTTCTTCCGCTCCTCTTTGGCTCCTCTTCGGGAAGTTCCACTCCTCTTCGAGTCCCCTCGCAATGCTGGCAGCTCACAAACAATGACGTCGGCAAGCGGCTGACGTCATTTTGTGTGCCTGCCGAGCACAAAGACCTGAAGAGAAGCGGAACGTTCCGAAGAGGGGTCGAAGAGAAGCGGATGAGCCCATAGAGGACTGAAGGACCCGAGGCAGCATTGGAAGCAGAAGAGGACCTAGGGGGGAAGTCGAAAAGGTGAGTACAGTATTATGTTTTTTTTTTTACTACATTGGCTGGCAAGCTGTATACTACAGGGGGTGGCTGGCCATATACCAGGGTCTGGCAGGCTATATATAATATGGGGCTGGAAGGCTGTATACTACATGGTGCTGGAAGGCTATATACTACAGGGGCTGGCAGGCTATATACTACAGGGGCTGGCAGGCTATATACAACAGGGGCTGGCTGGCTATATACAACAGGGGCTGACTAGCTATATACTACAGGGGCTGACTGGCTATATACTACAGGGGCTGACTGGCTATATACTACAGGGGCTGACTGGCTATATACTACAGGGGCTGGCTGGCTATATACTACTGGGGCTGGCTGGCTAAATACTACAGGGGCTGGCTAGCTATTTACTGGGAGGTTGTGACCAATGCCTTCCCACCCTTGGCTTATACTCATGTCAATAGGTTTCTCCAGTTTTTTTGTGTTAAAATTGGGTACGTTGGCTTATACTCGGGTCGGCTTACACTCAAGTATATATGGCAATCATTTTCCAACCTCATCTACTATGAACATAGGGGTAGGAGACAAAGGATATACATATATGCTGTGGTATATTTCTTCTCAAGAAAGACATTCAGGCCTCTCTTGAACATGTACATAGAGTCCGCCATAACAACCTCCTGCGGCAGAGAGTTCCATAGTCTCACTGCTCTTACAGTAAAGAACCCCTGTCTATGGCGATGATAAGAACTGCCTCTCCTCTAGGCGTAGAGGATGTACCATGATCTTGGGGCTGGATATAAAACATTTTTGGGAAAGATACTGTCCTGCCATGAGTTACTGCCCCTCCAATGAGGTTTCCCTCTGGCTGTCTTTTTTCTCAGATAAAAACCCCATGTTGTAATCAGTCCTTGTATTCTAGTCCCCCCATTCCCCTAATAATCTGGTTGCTCTTCTTTGTACCTGTACCAGTTTGACATTTTGTGGACCCTGTCTCCCCCAATGTTTAAGAAAACCTCCCCCCAATGTATTTATTTGTTCCATTTTGAGATAATTTATCCAAACAATGTATTGTTGTAAATTAAAATATCTCTATAAAAAACAGTGTACAGTCAGTCCCCTATTTAAGGACACCCGACTTACAGACCACCCCTAGTTACAAATGGACCTCTGGATGTTGGTAATTTACTGTACTTTAGCCTTAGGCTACAATAAACAGCTATAACAGTTATCACAGGTGTCTGCTATTAAGCTGTATTGTTAATCCTGGTTCTTATGACAATCCAACATTTTTAAAATCCAATTGTCACAGAGACCAAAAAAATTTTGTCTGGGGTTACAATTATAAAGTATACGGTTCCGACTTACATACAAATTCAACTTAACAAAAAATCTACAGAACCTACTGCCTGTATTATTTTACTTTATGGTGATTTCTTCACAGTAAGCCATGTGGTTTATATGACACATATTTTTTTATTGCAGTCTAAGTAAAATCAGTATTGTCTAAACCCTCCTGACTTTTTCCCATTGCAGTTATCATTTCTTTAGAGATATTCTGTACATGTCAGGTGAAGTGTAAATGTACAATTCTAAGCTCACATTGAAAAGACAGATCTCCCTTATGACTCTATTTGTATTACAAAAAGGATTAATAAAAATCTACCATGAAAAAATTACTTTTCTTCAAATAATGTAACACCCGGAACTGGCCATTTTAATGTATGTTTTTTATAATGTTTTGGGGTAGGATATTAGGTAATTTACCAAAATGGATCTATTAAAAATGGTAGGAGAATGGTTGTCATGTCTATGATCAATCTATCTTTCAGGACTTTAAGCTTGTATTGATGAATACTATTATAAGGTATTGGAATGGAGATGGACCATGGACATAGAGATCACATGACATCACATCTCCATTGGACATTAATGGCAGCTGATGAGGTCAAAGACATTTCTGAACCAAGGGCTTCACTTTACATGTCTATAAAGTGGTGAAGCACTTTGATTAGATGTATATTGGTAAATTATCTGATATTCTTCCATCCACACTTAGACCCACATTATAAAAGATGGGAAGTAAAGGAACCAACCCTTTAAATTTTTAAGCGTTCCAAAGGGTATTCCAACGAAGAAAAGATTTTTAAATATACTGAGGATAACAAAATAAAACATTCTCTAACTCAATGTTATTAACACAAATCCAGCATTTCACAGATATAATTCAGACCTGTCTCTATCAGTCCTGGTGTTTACAATTTTGGTATTCCCTGGATCAGACCCAAAATATTCTGACTATAGTTTTATAATTCCATCAAGTTTATCTTGCATTTCAGGAGAAGAGGGGTGGGGTAGGAGGTAGACAGCACTACAGATAGGTGCATTTCCTGGTTTAGCAGCATGTGCTTTTAGCAGCATGGAGAGGACATTGGAGCAGCTGCTGTACAAGAAAGATAAGCTCTGGATCCAAGGGAGGGGTTACATAGAAGTGCTGACTTATATCCATCTCATGACTATGTCTCATCTCTCTATTCTATTTGTCAGATACTAGTAGACTGTTCAGAAGCTAAATCAAAGTGTAGATAAAAGCTATACTTTGATAATCTAAGCACATTGTCAGTGCATAGCATCTCATAGCACAGAGGTATCATGAAATGTCTGCTTAGAGAGTCCCTGCTCACACTCTCGATTTTTACATTGACCATTACTGAGTTAGTGGAGCTAAAACTGACTAAAATTGCAAAGTAAGGTGTCAAAAATTATCTTTATTGTGTAAAACGTCTAAAATAATAAAATAATAATAAAAAAGATAAAAAGTAAGAAATTATTTTCTTTCATGGGGACCCTTTTAAGTTGCTATATGACAGCTAGTATTACGTTATTTCAGAGTCCAAATGACACCTGTCTGCTGTGATGATGTATGTTATTATGTAAGAGATGTAGTCTATGAGGCCAATGACTATGCATATATGTATATCACATCACATGCCAGCATAAACAAGTAAAACTTATTATGGTAAATATATTACTTTCTGATATCTATAGCAACTAGGAACCTGTTGAAACTTAAAAATATAAAAAATACATTTACTGGAAACCTGTCATTATATATAATGAGAACAGGATAAAGTAGTGACAGATGCAATGCATTGATTTTTCTTTTTTCAATGCTGTTACCTGTGTAGTATGGTTAAGTAGTTTTAGAGAATTTTAGAGAATGTATTATTTAATTCTTGCAGCTGCGAAGGTCATGTTTCCACTAAGTATTGCTGCTGTTCTTCTACATTCATTGCAAACTTTAATTGCATAATGTGTTGTGTATTTTTAGCTCAATTTGCTAAATTGTGCAACTGATAATAAATTGACATTTCCATAATTTCTTTTTAAATCTCTGATATAAATAATCTGAAGAAAAGCTGAAAACCAAGGCAACACATAAATCATATGTGTTTCTGTCCATTTGATGTCTTTGGTGAAAGAAACATCTGTCATGATCAGTTGTGATCAATCCTGTTCCATTCCATTTTGATCAAAGCCATTGTTCACTAATAGAAAAACGGATTTGAAAAAATGAAGCAAACTTGAGTCATGTTGTGGATCGGATATTCATGAAAAAAGTTATCTTAATAGCACTGATGCCAGTTGAAGACACTGCTTTGTCTTCTGTGTAACTGACTCACGAAATTGGATGCAAAGAGCTGATACCAAGTGTGTATGTTGACATGGCCATTCTAAAAATTTTTATTCTGTAAGGAACCGATTGTAATGATTAAAAATATTGGGTGTATAAATTCAATGTATAAATTCCCCTAACTATTTTAGTGATCCTAAAATAGTGATCCTATGTATTTCGTGCTTCTATAGGTGATTGTTGTTGTCTTGCATTGAGAACCCTATAACACCTCATGACTGCAGTACTCGGATTAGCTGCAGCAGTCATATAGACCATCAGCGATGCAAGAAAGAAACATAGATTGTCTGTACTCCACAGTAGGTTCTGGAGTGTGAAGAATTAATTTGTAGGTGCTTATTAACATACTTTTTATCCCACTCAGCTCCAGGATTCTGGAGACCCCTTGGGCAACAGAGTCTCAGTGGGCCCCTGTGCAGTGAACTCATATGGCGACATAAAAAATTCAGAAACTAAAACAGTCTCCTGTTCCCTAAAATATTCCCTAGTTTATCATATCAAACAGCGCCCCTCATACCCATGGATTCCTTATGTACATCCTTATGTGGGACATCCAGCAGCTCTGGGCCCTGGAATTTGCCCTGTTATGCCCAGTGCTAGCCCCAGCCCTTTCACAATGTGTTTTCTTCAAAACATTAACCCCTTCCCCGCCGGGTCCCGGTGCATGGAGAGGGCTCGCGGGCCGAGCCCTCTTCATAGCCGGTAAGCCTTCGTGGGTGTTTTCACCTCAATCGCCGCCGGCAATGCTGCGGGCGGCTTCAAAAAGACGGCGCCGCCATCTTGCCGCGGGTCGTCGCAGTATGGCAGTATATGGAGGGATGGATCAGACAACCTAGGGTTGAAGTACCCTAGGGAGTCTGAAAAATAGTAAAAGTAAAAATAAAAAAAAGTTTAAAATAAAAAAATTATAATAAAAAAACCTAAAAATTCAAATCACCCCCCTTTCCCTAGAACTGATATAAATATAGACAAACAGTAAAAATCCTAAACACATCAGGTATTGCCGCGTCCGAAAATGTCCATTCTATCAAAATATAATAATGGTTTTTCACTGCGTTTAACCCTGTAACGGAAAATAGCGTCCAAAGTGGAAAACGGCATTTTTTTGCCATTTTGAAAAATATAAAAAAGTTCATAAAAAGTGATCAAAAGGTCGCACAGTCCCAAAATCTATAGCAATGAAAACACCATCAAAATTCACAAAAAATTACTCTACTAGAGATGAGCGAGCACTAAAATGCTCGGGTGCTCGTTATTCGAGACGAACTTTTCCAGATGCTCGAGTGCTCGTCTCGAATAACGAGCCCCATTGAAGTCAATGGGAGACCCGAGCATTTTTCAAAGGGACCATGGTTCAGGAATAAAATGTTTTATTTAACTGAAAAAGAATGTCTTCTGATAAGTTAGCAGATGTGTGCAAACATCTGCAATCTATTCTTCACTGTTCCGCGCGTATATTATCTCCCGACAAGTTAACAGATGTGAAGAACAGTGAAGAATAGAATAAAAACAGTGAACACAGGATCATTTAAGTGAAAAACACAGTGAAAAACACAGTGAAGAATAGATTACAGATGTTCGGCACATCTGCTTACTTGTCGGGGTGATACGCTGTCCCGGGATCCGCTCCTCTTCTTCCACTGAAGTCTCCCCGTGCTGCCCGATGTCTCCCCGTGCTGCCCGATGTCTCCCCGTGCTGCCCGATGTCTCCCCGTGCTGCCCGATGTCTCCCCGTGCTGCCCGATGTCTCCCCCGTGCTGCCCGATGTCTCCCCGTGCTGCCCGATGTCTCCCCCGAGCTGCCCGATGTCTCCCCGCGCTGCCCGATGTCTCCCCCGCGCTGCCCGATGTCTCCCCCGCGCTGCCCGATGTCTCCCCCGCGCTGCCCGATGTCTCCCCCGCGCTGCCCGATGTCTCCCCCGCGCTGCCCGATGTCTCCCCCGCGCTGCCCGATGTCTCCCCCGCGCTGCCCGATGTCTCCCCCGCGCTGCCCGATGTCTCCCCCGCGCTGCCCGATGTCTCCCCCGCGCTGCCCGATGTCTCCCTGCTGCCGTTCCGCGCGTATCTCACCGACAAGTAAGCAGATGTGCCGAACATCTGTAATCTATTCTTCACTGTGTTCTTCACTGTCTTTTTCACTTAAATGATACTGTGTTCACTGTTTTTATTCTGTTCTTCATTGTTCTTCACTGTGTTTTTTTAATTAAATGCTCGATCTCGAGCAGGGGAAATACTCGTCCGAGCAACGAGCCGTTTCGAGTACCCTAATACTCGAATGAGCATCAAGCTCGGACGAGTATACTCGCTCATCTCTAGACACTACCCATAGCTCCGTATACCAAAGTATGAAAAAGTTATTGGCGCCAGAAGATGGCAAAATCCAGAAAAAATTTTTTGTGCAGGAGGTTTTCATTTTTTTAAATGTATGAAAACATTATAAAACCTATACTAATTTGGTATCCACGTGATCGCACCGCCCCAAAGTATAAAGTAGACATGTAATTTGGGGCGTACAGTGAAAGCTGTAAAATCCCAGCCCACAAGAAAACATCGCAAATGTGTTTTTTCACCATTTTCGCTGCATTTGGAATTTTTTTCCTGCTTCCCAGTACACGCCATTGAATATTAAATACTGTCACTATGAAGTGCAATAGGTTACACCGAAAATAAGCCATAACACAGCTCTGTACATGGAAAAATTAAAAAGTTATAGATTTTTGAAAGTGGTGAGTGAAAAATGGAAGTGAAAAAACTAAAGTCGTCAAGGGGTTAATAAGACTCAGACAACTACTTGAATACAAAAGTTAAAGACATTTACTATACCTCTGCCAGTACACATTTTTTTCCACAAAGCAAGCATCAATATAAAAAAAAAAAAACAAGACATTTGAACAATTGGAAAGAGAATCATATTCAGAAGCCCCTTAAAATTAAAGGTTAAATAAACACAATAAATAAATGCACACAAAATATAAAATTGTAACCCTTTTTCTTATCTATATTGTATTGTTATTTCTTAGAGAATCAACTATTTCTCATTCTTAACTGTTGTTAAAAACATGCAGAAGGTAGTTCAGTTGGTGGTTGTACACGACTCCAATGAAACCAGTATTCGACACTTTCGATGAGTACATTTTTTATCTATGTTACGCTGGTTTTTTCTATTTCTTGTGATTTGTTCTTAATATGGCTCTTATGCTCAGGAATCATTTATTGTCGTATGCTAGCATTCTTTGGCTTGGAGTACCATATGTTTATTTATAGAGTGAGAGCTTCATGGGCAGCGCCCCCCTTTCACTTGTTCCAATTCTAGTTTTGTTTCTTTTGTACTGATTTGTGTTTGCTCTTTATTATATATGTGAAGCCCTTTTCAAATAGCATTTAGCATTATAGAACTAATAATGCTTGATTAATGATACAAATATTAACACATGATCTCCTGGCTTTGTATTTATGTGCTATGCTTAACATTAATCATACATTTTATTTTGGATGTCTGACAAATTCATCTTTTTATCTTGTAAACTATTGGAACCAAATATATACAGTAGATGTCCTATAATTTCAGGTTTTTGACCGCTATAACTGAGACAGAACATTTTACAATAACTGCAAGCTACTTCATTACTGAAATAAGATTGAGAACAACATCTGAATCTGCACAAGAATTTCAACAATCTAGGTCATTCCTGTGTGTTACAGGAAATATATACAAATTATTATTCATAATATGTCTGACTAGAACTTTGTCAGTACATTGTTATAGAATTACAGTACAACAAAATCTGTACTGTAACTAATTTTTTACATTATACAGTACTTGACAATTTTTGGCATAAAGCCCAGGTTGTGCCCCACTTATAGCATCATGTATATTTATTAACCTATAAACTTCTTTATGCTTTGCCTACAATAATTATTTTTATATAGCGTTGCTGGGTTGCATCTATTTGTGAACATATAATTCATATCATCATATGCAACATGGATTGCAGTTATAATTAATAGAGATGACCTTTAAAGGCCCAAGTCTTGGAACAAGCATACTAAAGAAGATTAAACATAAAGAAAACTTTATAAATTTGTACAAATTCAGTAGAATCTTTAACAGTAACTTGTCAACGGGAATGTCATGTTTAGCTGGCATCAGGTTCCATTAGCCTTTGCTATGCTGAATTTAAAAATGCCTTTGGCGGCGTTCTGAATCATTGCAGTTATTTATAATAGTTTATTTTACATGACCTGACTCCATGCCAGCAGTGTGTGATGAGTACCAGGGGATGGGCAGCTGCAGCCTTAGTCTCTACTCCACAGAATCCCTCTCCCATGACTGCTCAATGCAAATGAGAGAAATTGTGGAAGGGGAGGGAGCAGGATGAGTTGGAGTAGAGGAGACTGACACAGGCACACACAGACTGGAACTGCCCCCTCTCGGAACTTGACACATGCTGCTGGCAGGGAGGTTATGTAAAATAAACTATTATGAATTAGAGAAAAGATTCGACAACAGCTTTTTTTTAAAATCAACATATCATAGGCTGATGTCAACAGCTAAAAATGACATTCCTGTTGACTTCACTTTAAGGACGCTACTGAATTTGTACAAAATTATTAAGTTTTCATTATATGTAATCTTCTTTGGTATCCATATACGCATTGCCTTGTTTCCAGACTTGTGCCCAAAGGAAATGGAACACACAAAGCAGTGTAAGTCTTCCCACATTTGAAGCGGCCTCACCTGGTTTTTGATCACAATATTTGGTGTGAACAACTGAAGATGTGAACTGGGCCTTAAACATAAATAAGATGCCCCAGTCTACTGCTGTCTATAACTGCTGTCTATATGCTGTAAAACATCTGTTGTTAACATGGTATTTATTTTTGGACAGGAAATAATACCAAAGTAAAATTATAACAACTGATTACAAAAAAAGCTGTCTTAAGCTATATGGCTTTTCAAAATCATTTAAATCTAATTTTAGTGAATTTAGGATTTTAGCAAATATGTAATCCCATAGGATACTGCAAATGCCAGCGCACTTAAGTAGCTAACATTCAAGTAAACTCCATAAATAGATATCAACGTATCACATATGTTTTCATATCAGATACATGAATTTGTGATGTAGGAGGTTGGTGGTAACTCCGACTATGGGAGAAATTGGCATTTGGGATCTGTGTTGTTTTAATTTGTAGATTTTAATAACCTTCATACATAGTATATGGTCTTAACATTTGAGGATGAGCTATGCTTGATTTGTGTAAAAAGATGACTTTTTAATTTTTTTTTTAAAGTGATTAAACAACTCACTTTTAAATTAAATGATCTGAATGGATCTAATCACAATACAAGGCGATTGCAGTGCTAAACATCACCCAGATTCTGTGTTATTTATTGTGAAAGAACAAGAAAGTTTTTGACTAGAACTGCTAAATATTCCAACTACGAAGAAAGTATTATGAATGTGAAGGTATCATTTTCCTTGCAATTCGTTATAAGAGTGTCATGAACATTTTAGTTCTTTCTTTGCTCACCTTGCAATTTATACCATTTACTGAAGGAGCATAATCTTATTTTTCTCCTAGTGCAAATCATGTGTGAAAATACAAATTGTAAGTAATATGAGTTGAACTTGCAGTAATCATTTGGGTTGAACTATTTAGTTTAATAGTGACATATTTCAGAAAATGTACTGTTAACAAGTGAAGCTATTACATATATCCCAGACTTTTGATAAGTGAAATTTCTCACTCTTGATTGTAATTTTGCAGTCTTGTGCATATTCTAAGTTGTTCTACCAGTAGGATTTTATTCATTAATCACCTACATAAATATTTGTTTTGAGAATACTATATCTTTCACTTGTTTTCTAAATGTAAGCTTGACTCTCTGTTTACATCCCCCAATGAAAGTTAGAAAGATTATAATGCTATGTTATAATACTTCCATGAACTGCATTCACATTAAAGACTAGATGAACAGGATTTAAATAGAATTTTTATAAAATTCCAAGCCCTCTACTAGAGACCTTTGCTTTAAACACAGAGGAGAAAGTCAAGGTAGGTGGCACTGTTTTGGAAGTCACAGAAAGCTGGGGGTCAAACGGGTATTACACTAAAAGGGCTAGCTTATTTTGTTTAGGAATTTCTGTGGGAGTAATGTCTTATATAACCGATTTCATAAGTGGTTGGGTTTAAGAATTGGAACATGCTGCTCTTTAAATAAAAGCTTAGAGCTGCTGGACTAAAGATTTGTAAATATTAGGGGTTCAGTCTGTTGGAATTCTAATGCCCTAAAAAAGTTGACCTAAACTGTCTATTATGATGATAACTCTTAATTCAAAAACAAACTTATTGTAGTGGGGGAACAAGAAACAGAAAAATGGGCACAGACTGTGAGCCCTTAGTAATTCATCCCTGCCTCAAAGTGTGAAAAACAGAGACAAAGACAAGTCACTACAAGCATTAGTCACCAGAGCCAGATCACAACAAAGAAGACAAATGCAGTACAAATTCACTAGACAGACGAATAGTCTCAACACAAGCCAAAAGTCAGGATAGCGGGAAAACGATGATCAAAGTAACAAGAAAGGTAGGTAGCTAACTAAGAAGAACCTGTAGCTAGCACCCTAGAAAGGGTGAGGAGGATCTCATGTGATCTCAAAGTCAAGGGCTCAATAGTGGTTGGGACAGAATTCAGTGATTGGACAACACACAGACCAAGTGAGTAGTGTAAAGACCCGTGCCAGCATGGTCAGAGCAGAAGCTAAGCTTTTACTGATGGCAGGGCTCCATGTGTAACTATATACAACTGAAAGGTTATACTACTTTGGTATATTTATGCTGCAAAAAAAGCAAAGCAAGCCTTCATATAAATACTGTTCACCAACAGAAAGTATAAGTTTCCTCTGCATACTGCCATAATATCCAGAGGATCCTAACATAACAATTGTCTCTGGATTTTAGGGGTTCCTGTGAACCCACAAACAGTTTGTATCCTGCATTTCCATGCAGATCAATTAAACATTCCGATCTTGAATTTCAATTGTTTAAATATAAATTTGCTTATATTATTTTTGAGTAATTACAAGAAATGCTTACTTTGCAAATGTTTATCCAACTATTTCCTGAGTTTCCCTGACATTAGATGTCAGAGGAATCAACTCTATGACTCTATGAATTTCTGTATGCTGGTTCTTTCGCCCCATGAAAAGCCTATTACACATAGGCATAATGTGTGCAAGGTGTGTATACGTATGGAAATGTCTGGAGAAATGACCTATCAATGAACTTTATTAAGAAAATTGTGTCCACAGTTAAAGTTGCAGTTGGGTGCTGTATATAAATATATCATTACTAACTGTTACTTTAACCCCTTAACGATTTGGCCTTTTTTAGTTTTTCCCTTCCATTTTTCACTCACCACCTTCAAAAATCTATAACGTTTTTATTTTTCCACATAAAGAGCTGTGTGATGGCTTATTTTCTGCATAACAAATTGCACTTCATATTGACGGTATTTAATATTCCATGCCCTGTACTGGGAAGCAGGAAAAAATTCCAAATGCAGTGAAAATGGTGAAAAAACACATTTGCAACGTTTTCTTGTGGCCTTGGATTTTACAGCTTTCACTGTGTGTCGCAAATGACATGTATACTTTATTCTTTGGGTTGGTACGATTACAGGGATAGCAAATTTGTATAGGTTTTATAATGTTTTCATACATTTACAAAAATTAAAACCTCCTGTACAAATTTTTTTTTGGATTTTGTCACCTTCTGGCGCCAATAACTTTTTCATACTTTGGTATACGGAGCTGTGGGTGGTGTCATTTTTTGCGACTTTAGATGGCATTTTCATTGCTATAATTTTTAGGACTGAAAGGCCTTTTGATCACTTTTTCTTATTTTTTTATATTTTTCAAAATGGCAAAAAAGTGCCATTTTCGACTTTGGGCGCAATTTTCCATTACAGGGTTAAACACAGTGAAAAACCGTTATTATATTTTGATAGATCGGGCATTTTTGGATGCGGTGATACCTAATGTGTTTATGTTTTTACTGTTTATTAATATTTATATCAGTTCTAGGAAAAGGGGGGGGAATGAATTTTTTTGTTTTTTTATTATAATTTTTTTCTTTTTAACTTTTGTTATTTTTACTATTTTTCAGACTCCCTAGGGTACTCTAACCCAAGGTTGTCTGATCGATCCTATCATATACTGCCATACTGCAGTATGGCAGTATATGGGGATTTTCCTCCTCATTCATTACAATGTGCAATTAGCCATCTCCCTACTTAATTGCGATATAAAAATCCTGGCCAAAGTCTTGGCCACTACTTGTCAACGTTGTTTGGAAGAGGAAGCTGATTTTGTACATGTAGCCTGGTCCTGCCCTGAACTAGGGAATTTTTGGAGACATGTCTTTCACTTTGTGGAAAGACATCTCTCCCTTGTTCACCCCAAGTTGCCATTTTAGGTGTCTAATCATTAAATCGTCAGGAAACAGGCAAAAAATGGGTGATCAGTAAGGTCTTGCTGTTGGCAAGATTGGGAATAGCCAGAAAATGGGGCAGTACGCAACCTCCCACTTTTACGGAAGGGATTGAAATGATTAGAAAACTTAAAGCTCGGGAAAGAATTAGCTATCTGAGAAGGGGATGTCTCTATACTTGAAAAAAAACTTGGTTGGTAGGAGGGAGAAAGTATCAAGAACTATAAGAAATACAAAAAATATTACATCAACTTAATAGAACCTAAATAGTTTTGTGTTTTTTTCTTTTTCCCTTACTTTCTGCTCTCTAGCTGGTGGGCAAGGGTGGCTACGGGGTGGAGGGGGGGAGTGGTTGGGTGAAAAACTATGTTATTAAGCTTTGTAAAGGATTTGTATTATATGTGAACTCTAGATATGCATGCTTTTATTTTTTGAATATTGAAGAAAAAATAAAAAATAAATTGGAAAATAAAGGGGAGATTCTTATTTTTAAAATGACGCAATACATGTATTTCTAGGTGACACAGTTCAGATGACATAGTGTAACAAAATTTATAATGCCTATTTGCCAAAGAAGTCACAAGCATAAACATCCCATTGTGTTTGGAATAAATAAACTGAACATTACTGTTCTTTGAATTGGAAGAATCACGGTGAATCATACGTCTGATAACCTTGATATGAAAGCTAAAATTCCCAATAACTACTCCTGTAGAGAAACTGTTTGCCAGAAGTCAATATCTGTGAGGAGAATATCAATGTTACTTGGTTATCCTTCTTGTAATTATTGACATCCAATTAAGAACATTTTCATCCATCAAAGTCCTAACACATTGGTGAATCCTTTTTCTTCATTTTCTCGTTTTGACTGAATGAATGAGCAAGAATTTTAAGACACTTAACATGCTCATAGAAGTGTTATTGGAGTCATAGTCCATTCAATCAATGCTTCCAAATAGTCTTTTACAAATACTTAGCATTGTAATAGCCATAATTTGCTTAAGAAAGTGTGAATAATGCTTTACAATAACTGATCACAAAGAGTATAAAGGTTACCATTATTTAGATAAATGGGTTCTGTGTAAAATTCTTTTACATAAATACTATCTCCAACGTGAGCCAGTGTGATTCTTTCACTCTAGAAAAACATTTGAGCTAAGATCCTGCCATATCAGTAAGTATAATGAAGTGTGAAAATTAGTTGAAAGCAATTCAGTATGTAATGTACTGTAAAGGTGCTCTGTTTTTCAACCCTTTTCATCAAGCTGCAGGAGTCATTTATGTGACCTGAAGGAGCAGAATATTTAATTTTTCCGCTAATTGCATATTTAACCTTTTTCTTTAAGTCCTTTAATAAGACCCGCTGGTGGCTCACTTTTAAGAAGTTGAAGAAACATTACCCTTTAATTGAATATTCAATACAAAGACAAATCTTATTGAACATACCGTTCTTTTGTACTTTTAGTTAAATTTTAAAGCAATAAGTAAATTTACATGAAAGAAAACTACTTTTACATCCTTTCTAGTTAACACGTGTAAACACTTTGCATTGCTGTAAAAAGATGGAATTATCCTTCTACATCCATTTGTCTTCAAAAAATGTACCACCAAAATTAACATGTTAGTGCTGTCTGAAAATCCATATTGCTGAATTCATGTTCAATTTACCACAGTTTGTAATTATGGACTGTCTATGGGGTGCACCTTACTGAAATTGTTAACAATATGTGAACAAGTAGTAATTAGAAACTTGCATGTGATGTACTGTACTTTCTGTGGTCTCCTGTAGAGAAAGTTGGTTAATGAAGAAGTAGAAATAATTATATATATATGGGCAGAAAAATTGTGGATACTTTAGATCAGTCCTCAAGAGTAAACAGCACTCACTTTTGAGGACAGATGAAGTACTAGGAAGCGTGAAGCCTTGCAATGTCCTCCCTCCACCACCTGGATGTTTGTTTGTCAAGAAGTTTTTAAATAAAGCTTTGTGAGTGTTTCTAAATAAAAAAGAAATCAAGAAGGATTTACTCTTTTACCTACACTGCTCCTAGCATCTGTGATATTAACTCACTGATATCCTAGAAACCTCAGTAGAGTTCCTTTCAAGCTCACACACAGACAAGAGAAGTATTTTGGAAATCAAAGTAATTCTGAATTTTCTCTTTTGAGTACCCTATTGTAAGTACAGACGGTCCCCTACTTAAGGACACCCGACATACAGACAACCCATAGTTACAGACGGACCCCTCTGCCCACCGTGACCTCTGGTGAAGCTCCCTGGATGCCTTACTATAGTTTCAGACTGCAATGATCAGCTGTAAGGTGTCTGTAATGAAGCTTTATTGATAATCCTGAGTCCAATTATAGCAAAAAATGTTAAACTCCAATTGTCACTGGGACAAAAGAAAAAAAATTGTCTAGAACTTCAATGATAAAATATACAGTTTCGACTTACATACAAATTCAACTTAAGAACAAACCTCCGGACCCTATCTTGTATGTAACCCGGGGACTGCCTATAGTTGGAATTGTTTAAGCAATACTCTATTATGGACAAACCCTTGTTTAGACTAGATAGAATTATATATCCATTAGGGTATTGAGCTTTATTTACATAAACCCCATATAACACAACGTTTGCAAAGAAACTGAATTTTAGAAAAAGGTTATTCATACTTTTTAGGCAAAGCAGACAAAACAGCGTTGATGGTACTTAATAATGTACAAATAAACTACTCAAGTTCAAGGAGATTACAGAATGAATAGAGGGATAGACTTGGAAACGTTCAAAAGAATTATTAAAGAATCAGTAGCACAAAAAAAGGGAAGGACTCGTAAAGTCAGTGCTGCTGATCACTTTTGCCATAGCTTGCACAATCAGTGTACCATAATGTTCAACAAATGTTATGCTACATGAAAAAGGTTATTTCATTAAATGCATTTATCCACTGGTTGATTCCAGGGCATCCTGGTAGACAACCCCTGAGTTACCCTGTACATTATAGAACTTCTTGGATAAGCCATTGTTTAAGACTCCTGGGTTCCACAGGAGATCATTGGATAGCAGGACTTGTTTATCTCATGCTATATTCAATTTTATAGGCGGAGTGTGCTGGCAGTGTGCATTCCTTTCACATGCCTGTGTACATTTTTAAAAGTTTGCAGGTTTTTGTGCAGAAACTGGCGTAGTTTTGCTCAGTGGTCACACCACCCGCCGGTTACATCAAGAGGACTATGCCAAGGGAGGACATGGCCACTATCATATGATAACTTTCCCCCATAATGTCCATCCATATACTGCATGATATTACTGCATGCATTATCATTCATCAATGCTACAAAATACAAACTAATAACACTAGTAAGATGGACAAAAAATGACAGTAAAGTAATATATATAACTATGAAGATGAATATAAAGAGAGGACTAATCGGGCATTGGAAAACATTGCAACTCTGGAGAATTTGTGATCTTTGACCTCACTTTAAAAAAACAAAACTGTCTAATTCTCCATAGAGGCTTTATAGTATTACTGATTATGACTATTCATAATTATTCGGGCTTCTACTCGGGACATTTTCACAAGGATACTGGAACAGCATCTATAAGTAGAATGAATAATAAAGATGTGAATAAATAATTATTTAATAACAAAAATATACTGATTAATGCAGGGCTTAAAGGACCCTTGCTTTATGTAAGAATTCAGAAGGACCCCTGCCTGTCACTCATAGCTATCATTTTTCTGGGATTGTACCTTTAAGAATGTATCCTACGAATTATCTACAAAAAGTTACTATTTTGTATATTTTATTTTTATTTCAATAAATTTTTATTGAAGTTTCCATTTTATAAACAAACAAAGCTTAGAAACATAATATAGCATTGCAAGTCATTGGACCGTGTGTAAGTACAAGGTAAAGCAGTAAGAATAATACCTACGTCATGTTATGAGGTTCCACAATTGGATATAGTTGTTAATAGACATTATGTTCCATAAAAGCCAAGGTAAACAAAACAGGTAAACAAGTATACAAAGAAAAGAAACAATTCAGGCATCCATTCTGAGGTTATGATAAAGTCCTGTGTGGCTTGGGCCGGAGGGGGGGGGGGGTCGGAGGGGCTCCAGAGAGCTTTGGAAAGAGAGGTGGGGGGGGGAGATGGGTTGAGTCTACGTTCATGGGAGGCGAAGCCGATTAGGGTGAAGTTCTAGCCATCTATGCCAATTTCGCTCAAATCTTTTGAGAGTGCGATTTTTATACGCCCACATGCGTTCGTATATACAAGTTTGATTCATTAGCGATAAAATCTCATCAAAGGGCGGGGTAACTGTGGATTTCCAATACCTGGTAATAACTACCTTAGCGGCTATGAATAGGAAGGATGACAAAGTCCTAAAGTCTGAGGGGAGTTGATTCAGGTCAAGAAAAAGTAGGGCCTGGGCAGGGGAAGGTTCAGTCTGGGAGCCCAAGATATTGCTGAGTGTTTCAAATACTTTCTCCCATAGGTCGGTGATGTGGGGACACTGCCAAAGGATGTGGTAAAGTGTACCCCTCCCTCCACATAGCCTCCAACATAAATGAGAAGTACCTGGGAACATCACACTCAGTTTTTCAGGAGTAAGATACCAACGAAGAGCGGTTTTCATTGCTGCTTCGAAAAAAGACATACATTTAAATGAGGAATTTATCTCTCGGAATGCGTTTTTCCAAGCCAGGAGGGTGAACTCTTTGCCCAACTCCCTTTCCCACGTCAACATAGGTGTAGACTTCAGCAGAGTATCCTTGGATCCTAATGTTCTATAAATGCTGCGTAGTTCTGAATATGGGATCCCTGGTGAGGACCAGAGTTCAAAAATGTGCTTGTTAGCTTCTATTTTGTGGATGTTAAGTTGTTGCAATACATGTCGGATCCTGAGATATTTGAAGAGGTCTCTATGGGGTATGTTATACTTTTGGGTTATTTCCGCGAAGGGTAGCAAGGTTCCCTCCCGCATTAAGTCTCCCAGGTAAATAATGCCCTTATCTATCCATGAGGCCAGGTCTAGGTTATCTGTGAAGAACTCTAATGCAGTCAGGGGATATAGCTTTTCTATGGACAGGTTAGTGGTTTTGCAACTGCTGTGGAATTTCTTCCACATAGCGACAGAAGCTGTGAGCAGGGTGGGCAAGGGCGGGGGTGTCCTGCCAGGACTGAGGGCTCCTAGTAGGAGGGTTCTAAGGTTTTTTGTAGGGGCAGAACAATTCTCTATGTGGGTCCAGTGTTTTGTTAAGTCCCCGTTCCACCATTCTTTCAGTTGCTTGACCTGCGTGGCGATAAAATAGTCTTGAATGTTGGGGACTCCCATGCCTCCTAGGAGGCGGGGTTTATACATAATGGAGCGGGCTATTCTGGGCTTATTTTTACCCCATATATATTTCATAATTAGACC
The DNA here is from genome assembly GCF_040894005.1 of Engystomops pustulosus. Classification (NCBI taxonomy): domain Eukaryota; kingdom Metazoa; phylum Chordata; class Amphibia; order Anura; family Leptodactylidae; genus Engystomops; species Engystomops pustulosus. The sequence continues at coordinate 47,545,355 of NC_092418.1, read as the reverse complement.
TTGCATCTCTCTAAAGTATGATGTAGGTACATATACGGGGAGGATGCGGAATAAGTAAAGAAGCTTGGGGAGAGTCATCATTTGAAAGGTGGCAATGCGACCTACCCAAGAAGAGTCAGTTTTCGAGAATTTCTGGAGTTCCTCACCAATATCTTTCAGTGACCCAGGGTAATTGGCCTTGTAAAGTAGCGTTGTTTTGGCGGTTATGTTAATTCCTAAGTATTTTACTTGGCTCGCTTGCCAATCTAGTTGGAATTTCTCCTTTAGACTTTGGATGGGGGCTGGGGGGATGTTTATGGGCATAATTTGGGACTTCTGCAGATTCAATTTGTAATAAGAGATTTTACCATATTCTGATATGACTGATAAAGCATGATCTAAGGAGGTGGAAGGGTTGGACAAAGTTAGGACTATGTCGTCCGCATAGAGAGAGATTAGATGCTCTCTATCACCTATTTTAATTCCGGTGATCTTGTCGTGGGACCTTAAAAGTTGAGCGAGAGGTTCGATAGAAAGGATAAATATGAGGGGGGAAAGGGGGCATCCCTGTCTCGTCCCATTAGTCAAAATCAGGTCGTCTGAAAGTGTTCCATTTGCTAAGATATTAGCCGAGGGGCAGGAGTATAGGGCTTTTATAGCTTGTAGTATTGAGCCCGCAAATCCCATCTTTCCTAGTACCGAGAAGGCGAATGACCAGTTAATGCGGTCGAACGCCTTCTCGGCATCCAATGTAACCACAACCGCCTCTTCTCCAGATCTGTTCAGGTGGTCTATAATATTAATGAGTCTTCTGGAGTTATCTGTTATTTGTCTGGATTGTACGAATCCCGATTGGTCAAGGTTGACCAACGAGGGGATGACTGCAGCTAGGCGGAGAGCGAATATTTTCGCATATATTTTTAAATCAATATTAAGTAATGAAATGGGGCGAAAATTCTGAGGGGAGGTGGGGGGTTTGCCGGGTTTAGGAATTGTTACAATGGTGGCTTGTAACATGTCTTTAGGGAAGGAGCCCAGGGAAGCCGCTTCAGAAAAGACGGCTGTGAGGTGGGGAAGAAGGGTATCCTGGAAGGTTTTGTAATATTGGTTCGTGAAGCCATCTGGCCCTGGGGCTTTCCTAGCAGGGAGGGAATGTATTATTTTTTGGATTTCCTCTTGAGAGGGCGCTTTGTTTAGGCAAGATAATTGAGACTCTGTTAGCGATGGAAGGTTTATGGAGGCTAAAAAATTCTGAATATCCGCCTCAGACGGTTGTGGAGACTCTGGGTTAGAGCTTAAGTTATAGAGGGAGCTATAATAGTCCTTAAATAGATTTGCGATCTTTTTAGGGTCCCGAATTTTGGCTGCAGGGTTATCCGGGGGGGAGAGGAAGGGGATTCTTGATCTGGCTTCAAAATGTTTAATTCTGCTTGCTAGCAGTTTACCTGCTTTATTATTCTGTGAATAAAAAAGGGCTTTAGTCTTTTGGAGGTTTTGTTCATATTTATATAAGAAACAGTTTCTGAGTTCCTGTCTTGCCTCTGTTAATTGTGTAGTAATAGATGGCGAGGGTTGGGCTTTGTTAGTGTTCTCTAAGTTCCGTATCTGCTCGAGCAGCGAATCAACCTTCTTTTCCCTTTCTCTTTTCATTCTGCTACCTAGTTGCATAAATAGGCCTCTAATAAATACCTTGTGACCATTCCATGTTTGAAAGGAATTCTCTTCCACTTTTTGTGTGAAATGAAAATATTCTTGTAGGGCACCAGTAAGCTTTTCAATCGTTTTTGGGTTTGCTAACAAAGAATCATTGCATCTCCAGATGCGGCAATTGGTGCGGTTGTAGGATTCCTCTATCTCTAAAGTAACTGCTGCATGGTCAGACCATTTAATAATATCTATATCACATTTTTTGGTGAGGTATAGGAGGGAACGGGAAGTTAGGAAGAGGTCTATGCGGGAATATGAATTGTGTTTGCTAGAAAAGAATGAATAATCCCTCTCAGTGTCATGGAGTAATCTCCAGCTATCATATAGGTCATGGTCACAGAGAGTATTATATAGGGATTGCGATGCTAATCTACTGGTAGAGGTGGAGTCAAAAGAAGGATCTGAGACTGTGTTAAAGTCTCCGCACCATATAGTATGGTTATTTCTGGAGGTGTCCGATATTCGGAGGAGCTTATGGAAGAATTTTAGAGGACGTTTGTTGGGGGCATAAACACCTATCAACGTGTATTCTACATCATTAATTAAAGCATTCAGAATTAAATATCTACCCATCCGGTCAGCTTTGCAGGAGATCAGGGAGAAGGCCACCGTATTTTTAATAGCTATCATCACCCCTCTTTGTTTTTTATTAAAGTGGCTGTGGAATATGTGGGGGAAGAGAGGGTGTTTGATTCTATGAGCATCTGATTCAAGTAGGTGAGTTTCTTGGGCACAAAAGATGTCGCATTTCAGGGACATAGCCTCTTTCCACATGTAAGATCTTTTACAAGGGTTGTTTAGGCCCTTTACATTTAGGGTGGCTAATTTAAGCACCATGATATCCGTGAGGGATGATGTTCAATGATGTTAATGAGATCATCACGGAGCTTACCCTGTATGGTGTCAGGTTGGCCCGCTCCCTGCTCCTTTCTCCACCGTACCCGGCCACAAGTTGGAAAATGTCAAAAGGTTGGATGGATGCCTTAAAAACACAATGCCTTAAAAACACACTGTATAGCCAAAACCATAAACAAATAACAACATACATCAAAAAGAGAGAAAAGAAATTTGTCTCCCATTTGGGAGATCAGCTAGGAAAGCTAATGTAGCTGACCACTGGTGGGGGGAAGGTAAGGATACGGCCGGGACCGGATCAACGCAAAACCGGCTCCATCATGAGCCCAGCAGAGTGTGAATCAGTGCTTGGTAGCACGCTTGGAGGTGACAGTTTTCCAGTCCTGTGGAGGAAAGCTAGGTCGAGACCCGAAATTATCTGGAAGCTGTGTCGCTATATTCCAATCTCGGAGGAGACGCTGGCCTTCTTCTACGGAGTTGATGGTATGGAAAAGACCCTCCTTGTGGATGATGATCTTGACAGGGAATCCCCATCTGTATGGGATTTTATGTTCTCTCAGAGCGAGAGTGATTGGCAGGAGCTCTCTTCTCTGGCGGAGTGTGGCAGCGGAGAGGTCAGCGAATACTTTTATCTGCTGGAAAGGAGACGGCAGAGAGCCTACCTTCCTAATGGCTGCCATAATTCTGTCCTTAGTATGGAAGAAGTGTATCCGGGCTAGGACGTCTCTGGGAGTCGTGTCAGGGAGATGTCGCGGTCGTGGGACCCTGTGGGCCCTGTCTATAATAAGGTCCTGTGCTGAGCATTCCGGTAATAGAAGTTTCATCAAACCTTGAATATAGCTAGGGAGATCTTGCGCCAAAATGTCTTCAGGTATGTTTCTGAATTTCAAGTTGTTGCGCCTGGAGCGATCTTCTAGGTCCGTTATTTTAGCTTTAAGGGCCTCAAACTCATCAGATAACTCGTTGTGTGCATCGGCTAGCTGATTAAAGGTGCTGGCAAAGTCACTCATTTTGTTTTCGACATGGGTTACTCTTGAATCTATCTCTTTGACTTCTGCTCGGATTGGTGTTAGCAAATTGGTAAAGTTACTTTGCATAGTGGCGCCCAGGGTCAGAAGCATTTCTCTTAGGAGGTTCCCCGAAGCAGGTTCATCAGTAGTGTGGAAGCCTGAGAAGGCCTCTGTTATGTGTGCAGTATTGTGGGTTTCTAGGGGCCCGTCACTTACTGCGTCTGCTGCCACATGTTGGGTCTTCTGGCGTTGTTTCGCGGGGCTTCTGGACTCTGAAGATGGCGGGCGCCCACTAACTCTAATCTCCAAGGGGCTCTGTGGCTCCTTCCGTTGAGGCAGGGGAGTCTCTCCCGGGTCGGATCGCTCCGGAGTGGCGCCACCGCTAGTGCCGATGCTCCCTTGAGATGCCGGTGAAGAGGTGAGTAAGCTGCCTGACTGCGGTGAGGCCGCGTGCGACGGGGAGTCGCAGCCATCTTTGCCGCGCTCTTTGTCAAAGAAAAACTCGAGCTTACACTGCTTCTGCAGCTTTCTTTTGGCCCGGTTCCTCGTCATAGGTGGTTGGGACATCGATATGTACCGGAAAAGTAGGTTGATCGCGTGCCTGATAGAATTTTTATAGTCGCTTTATGCTGGGATCAGCGGAGCTCCGTATTCAAGCGTCCATTCAGTTCGGCAGCTAAGCCACGCCCCCGTATATTTTATTTTTCACCAAGTGGTGCTGATGGTGATAGTCTTCCACTTTCACTTACATTTGCTATAGTGAATTTTTTGAAACTTTTTACAAATCCTTCTAATCTCTTTGCTGCTTCCTAACAAACTACCTCATTAATTCTCTTCTAAGTAAGATGGTGTCTGTATTATTGTAGTGTTCCACGCCCGAAATATAATGTTTGGGTATAAAGTAGACAGTGAAGCTGTGCAATCTCCAGTTTTATTGACATATAAACTTCTACATGCAAATATTAATGATGGTTATCGAGTAATTAGTCCATGAATAATTTACTAATTGTCTCTAGTTGTAAAGTCTATTATGTGTGGTGGAAGTGGAGCTGCTATGGTAATTATCTTGGATGGTACGGACTGCAGATTTCTCTTTTCATTTGCGCGATTCTCACAGAAGCATCTCTTTGTTTATTTAAATTGAGAAAAGATATAAATGTGAATCTACTCAATACAAAATTAAGTTATTTTTCTTTTCTTCACTGTCTTTATCCTTATGTTTTCAAACAAGCATGAATCTATTCCTATTCTACACCTGTTTATGTAGGCCAGGCTGTCTCCAATCTGTATGGGTCTAGATAGCTTGCAGCAGCTTATGTTATTTTTACTTGCTATCAGACAGCACTGTCATCCCTCCTTATATTGAGTGGTTAATTATTATTTAAAAAGACAAATAAATTCTGTGTTTGATCATGTGTAATAGATAAACATGGCAACAGCCTTCCAATACTTGCATGCCTAGTAAATTAAAAGGATAAGGATTTTTATATCAACTTTATATCAACTGAAAGAAGCAAATAGATGTTTTGCCTGGTAAAGCTCCTGTTTGCTTTGTAATTAACAGTACAGTATTTTTTTAGTATTTAAAGTAACACATATATGTCCACCATTACCTTTGCTTAAAGGAAACCTACCACTTGAAGTGGCAGGTTTCAGATGGAAATACCGAGCACCAGCTCAGGGTGTGCTGGTGCCGGAGCTTATTTTTGTTAGTGTTTTAAACCGCTGTATTGCGGTTTAAAACACTTTTTAAACTTTATAGCCGAAGCTGCTTCGGCGCAGGGAGGTACGCGCTCGGCGCTTACCATGCGCGCGGCTACATAGGAAGTGAAGGAGAGCCGCTCGCATGGTAAGCGCCGAGCGCGTACCTCCCTGCGCCGAAGCAGCTTCGGCTATAAAGTTTAAAAAGTGTTTTAAACCGCAATACAGCAGTTTAAAACACTAACAAAAATAAGCTCCGGCACCAGCTCACACTGAGCTGGTGCTCGGTATTTCCATCTGAAACCTGCCACTTCAAGTGGTAGGTTTCCTTTAAGTTTGCAAGCACAACCATGCAACCCAATTACAGATGCCAGGCCGAGGTATCCAAAAAAACACTTTTTCAGTGTCCCTTCTTTGCAAGTTAATATTTTTATGAAGTGCCTGATTGTTCATAAATAGTGATGAATGCCACCATTTGGCAGTGATCTTGTTATGGGGAGCGACGATCCTCAAAAAAATGGCAGCATGCATGGGGATCTGCCATTTAAAGGATAACATTTGCGATTGGTGCCAGCACCGATAGCAGGTATTACCAATGGGGGAGGCGTGAACCGAACCCAGATCTCTGACAGAAATATGTCCACTTATTACTGGTATCAAGAAGGGGAAGGGGGGAGGTATGGGGAAAGAACAAAGTTGTCAGTGTGCTAAAATATAACTTATTGGATCTCTAAAATCTTGAATTTGTTTTCACATTTAAAAATGAAACAACCTAGTGTGTCATTATTTGTTTTGCCACACTTTTATCTTGGCCACATTAGTTATATAATGACAACTCGGCATGAAATATACCCTAATATCCTAATAGATATATCCCTCCTGTATCATAAGAAGGAATCCGACTAATACTTCATTGTGGGATTCCTAAAGGGGACGGACTGCGTTATGACAAACTTCAAAGTAACAGTTCATAGAAAGAATGAGCATCAGCATCACTGTCTTAGTTCCCAGCGTGGAGCTGTGCCTGAGCCGCCGGCTGTTGTGTGAGAGGATCGCGGCTCAATGAATTGTATGCCGCGTATCCATTCACTGCGGCACTGATGGATGTATACCAGATCGCGTGCATTCACGCGACTGGTACTATCTGTTAGATCGTGTTGGTAACTTGTTCTATAGTTGACATCACCAGCAGTCTGAATGATATTGGGGCGGACCCCGCTACAATTAATTTATTCACGCAGCTCCGGCTCTCATGGAAAGTCTCCATGTGAGGCGTTTAGGTGACATAAGCCTGAGTGCCTCGGGCTCATTAGCAAATAGAATATAGGTTTATATTTTTTAACATAGACAATACTCTATCAAGTAATAAAATTTTTTTATAAAGTGCACAAGGTGGAAATTGGTGAGGTATAGGGGGTCTATCATCACAATACCTGATGTAAGATGTCCTTTAACCATTGTGTGATATTTTGTATTGGCTTCATGAGAAAATTAAGTTCTTAAAAAAGGGGTGTAGAGACTAGTACAAACAGTGGTTGTCTAGATTAGGCAACTCCATTCGGGCAAACACAGGTTCTTTATTCTTTAATTTCCAGGCAGTGCATGATTCATACAATGACCTATCTTAGCACAAATGACAATGTAGAGTAAAGGTAGTCTTAAACTAACACTACAACTGACAGCATCTAAAAACTGCAGAAAAGTGCCTATTGAGATAAATAAATGGAGTGTAACTAAGGAAGAACAAAAACAGGATAATGGCAGGGGATCTGATAGTATCACCAAATATAAGATTTAACCCCCAGGTGTTATTCTGCTCACCTCCACGGCACCTGGATGATGCACAATACTCTTCAGATATGTATGTGACTGCTGAGCATAATATCCACAAAACAGATCCCATTCATGTGGATAGGATGTATATGCAAAGGAAAAATAGTCCTAAGTATTGATCAGCACCCTTTATCATAGCTCAGCTTTCATTCTATAATTTTTTATGGTAAAATTAAAGCTGAGCTCTGATTGGTTGCTAAGAGCAGTGTCTCTCAAAAACTTTTGATAGATCACCCATTTTATTTAGAATATAGAACTATATTTTAATTTTAACTACAATTTAAATATTGAATAATATCCAGAATACCAAGTTTGGGTCATTGTAATGTTTCATTAGGTTAACATAACTCTTGCCTGCTCAACTATAAGCCATGTTGGGTGTAGATAACAGGTTTATATCTCGTGTCATGCTGTGTGTACATTAAAATGTTAAGATACAATTCTGAATCATTTAATGTGTTCTGGGACCAAGACATTTTGCTGAGATCCACCAAGCATGCAGTGGAAAAAGCAATCTCTTAAATCCAATCTGTTCAAGATATGTTTCTTTAATTTTCCCGCACAGAAGTGGTCAAGTGCAAAAGACCATACTTCAAGTGACAAACGCTAAAGGGAATTGACATGTTCAGCTAGATTGCCCATGGGCTCTTATGTGACAGGATGGCTCGCCTAACAAGATGATTCATTGTACATAGGCACAGATAGGATATTTATTCCAATAACCTGAGGCTTGAGAGAAGGCAAACCAAAAAGAATTAAAATTGAATTGCAACAGGTAAAATCAAACTGGGCGTGCCTCCCAAATGTTTATCACCCCACTATAAATTACAAAGAAATACGGATACCATATATTTTTAATTTGCTGCATTTTTTTAGGATCTACAAGGTGGGGGTTAAGATATTAGAACACTTCATGTGCCTCTATGTGAAAAGCTATAATATCTGTCCTCTGTAGCTGCTTTCCCCTTTGATGAAAGCTAGCTAAGCAGCTGGACTTGAGGTGATCAGATAATAACAGAGGTTAAGGTGAAACTGCAAGTTTAAAGAGAATCTGTCACCATATTTCACAACACAAACTACTACTGACAAGTATTATTTCATTTCTAAGATTTGATAATGCAGTTCTTATGAGTAGTTCTTGAGTCCAGTTGTATTAACAAGCTAAGTGTGTTCTTTCTCTACCTAGGCTAAACTGAGCAGTGTGTTTGTTTTTTTTTATTAGCAGGCAGGGAGAGAGGACACTGAAAGGAGTTTGTCAGTTTTGTGGTTAGAACATTTGTTTAATTCATATATACAACTGGACTCATGAGCTAAAATGGTTTGTAGCTGGAATCATGAGGTCATGATCATTTTAATTTCAGGATTACACAGCCATTGTGTCCTGGATTTTAAGAGAAAATATATTAGCCTTATCAGGCATAAATCTTTTTAAGCAATGTATGCAGTTTGTATTTTGAATGTTGGGCATAGACCCTATATGAATAACAGCAATTGCATGAAGTTAAGACAGGGTGATGATGTTGGAAAATGTACCCTATGAGCTCTACATCATAAACACTTAAAAAAAATCTTCTTTGTTAAATACTTTTGTGTAAAAACTACAAAAGTGCTTAAGGAATGATACCTTTATTGGCTAACCAGAAAATTATATTTGTTGCAATCTTAAGCTTTCAGGGCACACAAGCCTCTCCATCAGCCATGGATACAAAAAAAGGGGCCTGATGAAGGGGCCTATCTGCCATGAAAGCTTAGGATTGCAACAAATATCATTTTTCTAGTTAGCTGGTAAAGGTATCATTCCTTAAGCACTTTTGTAGTTTTTACACAAAAGTATTTAACATCATAGAAGATTTTTTTATTTTTCCTGGCTAACACGGTACTTCTACACTTTTCTCAACATGCATTGTCATTTTGGCCGATTTCAACATTTACTTCGGAAGACAAAAGAAGTATGCCTTACTGACTATTATGAAATGGTGAGGTGGAGCTGATAGCAAAGCATCATCTTGTATGGGATCAGGAACCATCAAGAATGTTTTGCTTGTTTGCGTTTAACACCTACAGGCTCTTTTTTATTTTTTTTTGTTTCTGTTTTTTTGCTCCCCTCAATCCAAAAACCATAACTTTTTTAATTTTTCAATTTACAAAGATGTGTGGGGGCAATAGACAAATTGTACTTTTTGTGGCAACTTGTAATATTCTAAGTACTGTACTGGAAAGCTGTAAAGAATTCCATGTGCAGTGAAATTGACAAAAAAAAATGCATTTATGACATTTTTTGTGGCCACTGTTTTATAACTTTCACTCTGCACTCCAAATGAGACCCCTTTATTCAGTCGGTAGGCTATTACAGATCAGGTCTACAATCATGACAGGCCTACAATTTTCTATGAGACTGTAAGCTGTCATGGCAACCAATCAGCTCACTCTGGTGACATACCAGGATGCACCAATCCACTATGGTTGAACCCACCGGCAGTGCTACTAGGTGCTGTGATCGAGTTAGACTGCAGCACTTAGAGGCAGTTGTAAGCTTTGTAATAGAGCTGAGACTGCCATGTATGGAGAGAGCTCAGCCTGTCAGGTTTCTCTATGCATCACTGATAACACCACAACAAGTATGTCATAGTGGTAGAAGGGGTTAATGTGCAATTGTTAATTGCACCTTAAAGATGAGACCTATTTTGGCCTTCGGGACAGAACCCTTTTTTAAAAATTTTTATGTTCGAATTCCAGAGCTCATGACTTTTTTTTATTTTTTTGTCTGACTGGCATATAAGGACTTGTTTTTTGTATTGTATGTACAAATGACTTCATTCGTAGGATAAAATAGCATAAGGCTAAAAATATATAAACCTTTTGCTGTAGAAGAACAGAATTCCTCAAACAAAAGAACGTTCATCAGGCTTGTTTACTGTAGGATAAGATGAGGTTTTAATTGGTACCATACTGGAGTACATTTGACCTTTTTTGATACCTTTCATTACAACTCTTTGAAAGGTAGGAAGCACTTACATGACAATTTTGGAATAGTTTTTATTTTTTATGCCCTTCACAGCACAAGTATATCTTCTTAGCCAAGGTTGTTAAAGATTAGTGTGATTTTTTGGTGTGTCTTTTTTTAGAATTTAATTTTATTATGTAATGTATTAATATGTAGGGAGAAGAGGGGTGACTTTTGAGGTTCATTTTTTAAATCTTTATTTTAAATGTTTTACTGCCCCAAGATACCATGGGATACCATGATCCTTCATGCAATACATTTCAGTACTTCTACTTCAGATGAGTGTGACACTTGAAATGTAAAGTTCCACAGAATTGTATATATAAAAAATTAAAGTCCCGACTGTAAAATGCACCATATCAAATCTGTATTTAAAGGAATGTTAAAAATGAGAACATATCAATAAAATATATCAATAACCTATTTATTTAGAAAATTATAATAGAATTAGGGAATTAAAAGGGTCTGAGAATCCAAACATTGTCCGATGGCATCTTCAGTAACTGTATACACATCTGTAGAAAATTCTGTGACGCAGCTCTCTTTGCCCTGCTTACAGCAGGTAGTCTCATCGTGATCTTCAGAATCTGTGAATACAGCCAATCGGCTTTGTGCAAACAAATTCTTCTTGCTAGAGCTAAATTCCTGTTGCTAAAGCTAACTTCCCTTAGGGCACATCATGTTCCGCTACCACACTAAACAAGCTTAAAAACTGTAATGAGAATGGAACATAATATTTCCACCACAAAAAAGGTTTATCTTTTCATATTGGTAGCCAGCTGACTGTCCCCTGTATTTTGATATTGCAGTCACTCGGTTTCCTGGTAACAACAATATTTGAATCAAGAAGAATACAAAATGTTCATACTCAATAATAAGAAAAATAAAAGCAAGGGAATGCTGTACATGTTTTTGTCTGATCGATAAGAATAAGCCAAAGTTTGCCCAAACTTTTATTATTTTCATTCCCGCAGCTTGTGTTTTAAACTACTTTACTTTTCTGATTTTCTAGGTGTGTGTGTAACATCGACTGCTCCCACATCAGTTTCAATCCAGTTTGTGCTTCCGATGGGAAATCTTACGATAATCCATGTCAAATCAAAGAGGCATCATGCCAGAAACAGGAGAAAATTGAAGTCAAGTATTTGGGTCGATGTCAAGGTAATGCCTGCAGCAAAATTCATTTTGAAGACACTTTTTCATTATTTCTGCAGATAGAATTGCTAAGAAAGTGCTAAATTCTTGGTTCGGTGATACTTCAGTTTGTATTTAGGACACTTAGTCACTGTACAGTGTCCTACATATTATTCATCTGTCTTATTAGATAATTATATTATATGGCATGTAACAACATTATGAAGACATGCCGTAAGGAACTTCTAATGTGTTGTCCTTAAAGACTAGGATTTAAGCCCCTGCCCTTACATTTCTGGTTCTGTAGAGATCATATTTTTAGCTTGTGTTTTACACTTATTTTTGGTATTCATAGCTTTCAAATGATCTTTAAAAGATAATTTTTACTTCCATGTATGCAAGATGTGTTGAGATAAGATACCTGCAAGATACATCATGTAAGATAACAATCTGAATCTGTCATCTACTTTCCTTGTACAACCTGCACTGTTGAAGGATAGGTTAGAATGACTTATGACCGAGCGGAAATTGGATACGAGTTGGTGTGTTAGATTTGGAGTGTGAGATTTTATTTTAAAGAGAGCCTATCAGCAGAACTTGACATGATAAAGTACTATTAGTATGTTGTCAAGTGGCTTTACGCCAGAACATGTTTCTTCCATGGCCCAAGTGGTGACATCATCCAGAAAATCATCCTTGAAGTGAGATTTAAATTGGTTGTATAAAGTCTAGGAGGCAGAGAATTTAGTACTGAAATCAAGTTATCCCCACTTCAAAGAATGCCCTCTACTGTGATTAGCATCATTTACCAGACTTCGGGAGATCAGGTTAGTAATGTCCCTGAATGTAAGGGCATCAAAACACAGCAAAGGGGGCATTCTGCGGTGGGGAGAGCTTAACTTCTGCATTGAGCTCTTCCCCTCCATAACTTGATACAACCAATTCACATCTCAATTCAAAGTTGATTTCCTAGATGACATCACCATGCTGGGCCATGAAAGCAACATGATCTTAGAGCTACTTGACAAGTCTCAGGATATACAATATGTATAGATATTTAAAAATCTACTGAATATGGCTTAGGGCTAGAAGAGCATGTGAATGTAAATGTTACTCTGCATCTGAAACAGTAGTGGAGTAGATGATAGGTCTACATTTATACAGTTATCTGCTTTCAAATCCATCCAATTTGTAGGTTTAGGGGGAGTATAAACAGCTGATTGTGCAAGGTCTGTATTCAGACCTCTACTGATAATAGAATATTACCAGTAAAACCAGTTTGGTAATCATTAGGGCCAGAAGAACCTTTAAGTGCTTTGAGAGTTCACATTTAAAACAATGGCCAGGCATTTAATGAAATAATAATTCATTATTAATATAGCGCACACAGATTCTGCAGCGCTGCACAGAGCCTGCCAAATCAGTCCTTGTCCCCTATGCGGCTCACAATCTAATAAACCTACCAGTATGTTTTAGAGTGTAGTTTATCTTTAATTGTTGCCATGGAAATACCAAAGGTATCCTAAGCAAATATGCTACTTTTAAAACATTCTATAACTATGACTTGGCAGCAGCTGCCTGGCTCTAGTCTCTACAAATAGGTTTATCAAAACCCCCAAATCTTTCAGCTACAGTTTTCCCATTTTAACCCCTTCTCGCACCACAACAAACTATAACATTGTGGTGCATATGGAGAGAGCTCACTGGTTGAGTTCTCTTTATACACAGCGTGTGTCAGCTGTATATCACAGCTAACACCCGCCTTTAACTACTGTTGTTAAGTGTCCCGGTTGAACTATTGCACCTAATAGTGCTGCCAATGAGCACCGCAATCCAGGATGGCGGATCAGCACCCCCTGTTGATGTTGTAAGGCGCTGATTGGTTGCCATGGCAGCCTATAGTCTCATAGTGACTCGTAGAGCTGGCATGGATACTGATGGCAGGCTATTAGAGATTAACAATAGAATTACTATGTACTGCAATACAGTAGTATAAAAATAAACATTTAAAATCATAAACATGTTAGGTATTACGTCCCAAAATGTCTGGTCTATCAAAATATAAATAAGATTATTCCTGGCAGTGAACGCCGTAATGGAAAATAGTGCCAAATGTCTGTATCACCACATGTTTGGCACTTTTCCATCTATATATATATATATATATATATATATATATATATATATATATATATATATATATATATATATATATATATACATATACAACATTTGAAAAGTCCAGCAGCACCAAGATTGCCAAGTAACTTTGTGGGTGCAAGCCCCAATATCCTGGTCTTGACACACCAGACGAATATATCCAAGAAAAAAAATGAGACTGCACTCCAAGGTAAAATGTGAAAAATACGGATGGGAGCTTTATTAGCCCAAGTGCAACGTTTCAGACCCTGTTCAGGATCCTAAACAGGGTCTGAAACGTTGCACTTGAGCTAATAAAGCTCCCATCCGTGTTTTTCACATTTTACCTTGGAGTGCAGTCTCATTTTTTTTTGGATATATATATATATATATATATATATATATATATATATATATATATAAATATATTTTTTTTTTCTGACAAAAATAGTTAAAGGGAATAGATCAACAATTTTCATTCAGGGTTATCTTCTATTATATTGTTCATGTATTATCTGTGATGAAATAAGATCAAGAAGGCCCCTACAGAATTAGCAAGTTATAAAGTCTAGAGACCAGAGCAAAATTTTTAATGAATTTATTGAAGATGGGGACATGAAAAATGAAAAACAAAAATGTTAAAATACTCCTAAAATATATGTTTATCATTGGGGATGTAAGAAGACTCCTTTAAGGAGACTTTGCCATTAAAGGCTTCCTCTCTGGACATGTGCAAACTACAGCCATTGTTGCTACACTTAGTGTTCTGGCAAATACATTGCCTTAGTGTTCTGGGAAAACATTGCCTCTTAGCTATCTTGTAAGGCAGCCCCTTTAACATTAAGCATGACATTGTCAGAAAGCGTAACCACATGATTCGGGATAACAAGTATATCTATTCCAAAAGATACAGAAACCCAACTGTAGAAAGGACAGTTTCAATGTCTCTGCATTGTAGCTAAGCATTTGCCTAAAACTCAGAAGTCTTATTTCTTTTAACTCTTTTTAAAAATAAGCATCCTATTTTCTTTATACAAATATGTTGAATCAGCCTCTTTCCTTAAATATTAGAAATAATAAATAATGGTCTTCTTAGCACATTACTCAACCGGCCATGTGATTTGACTGTGTAAAGACGGATGAGAAGAAGGCATTCAATAGATTGATCTTTTCCTTACCTTCATTTTTCGATTTATTTGTATTTATTAAGATGAAAGTATTCCACAAGGTAGAGGATAACAATGTGATTGGTGGATGTCTCTGGGACCCTCACCGATCAAGAGAACATGCTGGGCATGCTTGGAGTATAGAGTATGGTTCAAGGCTGTCACCTTTTTCAAGTAGAGAAAATAGAATACAAACAGTCTAATATAAATGACTAATAGATTAAAAACATGAATCTGCTTTTAATTAGTAAACATGTTTTACATTCCTTCTAATGATAAGATTGTCTGTTGTCTCAGAGATGTTAAAGTTTAAGGATATGGCAAATGCCAAACATTCATTTATTTCCTTTTAAATAAATGTTTCTTTGAGGACAGTGAAAGTCAGATGCTGTTGTCCTGTCCTCTACCTAGCGCTTTGAACATGACATCAGAAATGAACACGCAGCATTCCTGTCACAGTGTCATGCAGCGAAAGGAGAGCTGTAAATAGTGAAATGTCGTTGAAATGCCAGATTTTGGATTGTGTCTAAGATGACAGTTTTTTAAAGAAGAAACATCACAGAACATTGCAAATTAAAGGACACATCTACTGATATATTTAGCAAAAAATCTATAGCTCCCAATTTAATAGAGTAGATTTGTCACTTTTCACTTATTTTCTGTCACATTTTAGTTGAACAATATGTTAAGTCATTGGTTTGCATTCCGAAGGATTTTATTATTTAAAATAAACTGAGCGTGCTGTCACTGGGAGACAACAAAGTGATAACAGTCTTGTCTACCTTTCCATATCCCTATTCTAATGTAATGGACAGGCACCTAAAATTCTGTCCTACTCTATTAATCTATAATAAAGGAGTAACATATTGGGGGGGGGGGATTTATTAAGACTGGCAAATTGAATGCTAATCTTCATAGTAGATGAGGAAAACGATTGGAAAAAGATACTGGTCCTTCAAGTCCATGAATCCACAGATCCACCAAGAATTAAACAAATGTTTTTTTCCCCATAACCCGTGATATTTTTGCTCTTTTGAAAGGCTTCCAGGCCTCTCTTGAGTTACATAGTCTCAATGCTCTTACAGGAACAAATTCCTGTATATGGCGATGGTAAAACTGCCTTTGCTCTAATGGTAGAGGTTGCTCCCTTCTTTGGAGAGATCCTTGTACTGCCCATTCAGGTATTTGTTCATTGTAATGAAGTCTCCCCTCCCCCCCAGGAGATGTTGTCTTTTACTGTTTCCATCTACATTAAATGCCATTTGTAAGTCGTCATTAATAACTCTCCATTGTTAACCAAAGCAACAGATGTTACACAAGTTATAATACAACAACATTCCATGTCATCTTCCTGTTCCACCTGTTTACTGACCACCTGAGTGAAGGATCATTCAAAATGAATGATATTGTTGTTACTATTACTCAGGTGCCTCACAACCTGTAATTTTGGTGTTCTCTCAGGTCTGTTCATCACGATAAGGCCCAGGAGTAATCATTCCCACCCCCCACCAGCGTACATCATGATGGATATACTAAGAGGCTCCAGCCTCCAGTATATCCAGTGGTTTGCTTGGTTGCTAGAATGAAATTTTTACCGGGTTGGACCTGGTGGAGATTTCAGATGTAGTCAGTTTTCCAGGAGAGACTAGTAAATACAGTGATCCAGGATGTTCACACCACATCTTAATCAAGCGGATGCTTCCCTTGTTCTATTGAATGTGCTGAATTAGATTACCATGATCCGACTCAAAATATCCTTTACAGCAAGTTTGCAGGCAACTAGACAGGGTGATGTCATGTATTGCTTTTTCTCCCACATGCACAACAGCAATATCTCAGAAGCCATGCTTGCAGTATGTAGTCCTATGTCAGGGGCATTCTGGGATTTGCAGTCAAACAGGGCTTTGCAGCAGTAATATCTTGGAGAGAGAAATGACGACCATGGGACCAAGAGGTATTGTAAAACGGTGATTGCAGTGGCTAGAATTGGCTGAATCTTCCCATCTTCTAGGATTACGCTTCTATGAAAACAATGGTTATAAACACCTAGAATGTATTTAATTAGTATAAAACTATTATTATTTCCCTATCTGTAATAACCCTTACAATTAATCATGTCTGTGAAATATTTCTAAAATAGTTTCACTTAATAGATTTTTAATTTATCATAATACCAAACAGAATGTACAACTGATTTATAGTATATAACTGTGTTGCCTAAAAATTGCCTTATGGATTACAGAATACGGGAATAAAAGAAGATTTGCTTGGCCCTTGATCCAATTAAAATTTGTAACTAGAATTGCATTTTATAAATCCAAACAGAGAAGTAAACCACACCTTAAGAAGCATTCATTACAGCTAAAAATATCACCGCAGTGATTAGCAATAATATAAAAATCATTAATGAGGAGATATAAATAAAAAATGGGCCTTCTCTTTTTAGCAAATAAGACATTGTGATTTAAGTAATCTCCTATTGCCCTTTTCTACAAATTACCTGAAAACTGTGCCAACAAGAATACTATTAAGTCTTAACTATTGTCACTTTATGTTCACATAGAAAAAGCTTTGTTTCCCTTTTATTCAAAAATCCATTGCACAACATTAATGTACTTTATGAGCTTTGCTCTCAACTGGTTTCGTGGGGATTGAGATTCTAAATATTATAATTGTGAGTCAGCTCGGTCATGCTGATTCCAGCTATGCGTTTGTGTATTTACAGCACATAATTCAAGCAAAATGCTTTAAATAAAAGCTGCCTCCAGAGAACCTTCACTTGTTTCACAGCCCTTACCTATTTAACAAAGCTATTTACAAAGGCTATTTTCCAACATAACTTTAATGTAAAGCTCCAATAACTCTTTTATCAACCACTTCTGAGATGAACATTTTTTTTTAAAGTTACCAGAGGAATATCTTTTCATGAAAACATGTTCTTCAAATCCTGATTCTTGGTAAATGTACAGAACTGTTCTTCTTTGAACTTTTCCCCAGAAATATTCTTTTGTCCTAGATAAAAGTGTAGCACAGCATACAATATTTTCGTAAGTCTAGATGTCTTACTTTCTATCAAGGAAATTATGTATTGTTAGTGCAGAGCCATATAATATATATATAAGAGTGAGAGAGAATTGGTGAAAATAAATAAGTATCTCCTTTATTAGACTCCTCTCTAAGGATATTTTGCAAATCAATTTCTAAAAGCAAGAAAACACTTTTATTTCAGTTCATTTCCAGGGTAAACATACTTGAGAACATACATAAGACTGGGAGTAACAAACAATAGACTCGTTACTAACTAGTTCCAGAAGTAGTAAAGTGACACTAACTTACAATTATATTACTGGGGGTTATACCAAAAGTCATTTAAATTGTTAAAAAATAACTTAACCTTTTGTCAGGCCCCAGGGGTAGTCGACCCACTGGATCACCGGGTATGATGATGTAATCCGACACCTGGGAGCGGTGTCTAAGTGGCTTTCACCATAGTGGCTTTCACCAGAGCCCACCGCAAAGCCCGTTTGATTTGCTGCAGCGTGGTACCACTAGTTCGCTCCACAGGCACAACTTTGTGCGCGGTGTCGGCCAAGGCGTAGTACAGAGTCGCAAGGCAAGATCGTGGTAGGGGACAGGCAGGAGGTCGAGACAGGCAGCACAGGATCAGTGTCGGGGACGTATCAGTAGGTCAGGACAGATATCACAGGTTCGGAGTCAATAATGGAACTGGGGTCACAACACAAAAGTGCAGAGTAAACACAGGGCATCAGGAACAACAAGGAGGAACTAGGAGATGGGGAAGCATGCACCTGACCGCAGGAGCAGCAACAAGAACGTGGACAGGTGAGTCGGGGTGATTAGGCTCTGGGACAAAGAGAGGGGGATGGGTGAGCCAAGAACCCGAGATGTTGATACAACAACGGAATCTGACCCCTATAGAAAATAATACGGGATGTATAATGCTACACATATGAAAAATAACATATGAGAAGAACGAAAAGGACATATGTCAAGTAGCCAGAAATAATAATAAACAATATTTTATTAAAGTGCAAATACAAACAGGAAACTCACATGGACAAAAAATATAAAAACATTTAAAACACTAGAATGCAGATCAACTGCCTTCGTGACTGAACATAGCAGGTGATGCCATACAATAGTGTCAAACAACCTGCAACAGGGCCCCCCAGAACACACCATAAGAGAAAAATCAATGCCACGTAATGCACTCTAGCTGCAACAAGAGTAACCAGATAAACTACACAGTGTAGGGGTCTAAGCAAAAGAGGACCGAGTATGTGTCAACTCCATAGGACGCCACCAGGGCAATGATGGAAAATAGCAGCCCTGATGGTATGGTAAGAAATACACAGAGTGAATGTCACTCTGAGTGACCAGATAAAACAAGCGACCCAGATGACTATGAGCAAGACTAGAGGCAAAGTGTTACCGGGTGTGTGGAGGTGGTCCGGAGGGAGCCCAGGCAATGCCCCACGCGTATCGCCGCGAATCGCGGCTTCCTCAGGGGTCGCTTGTTTTATCTGGTCATTCACTCTGTGTATTGCTTACCATACCGTCAGGGCTGCTATTTTCCATCATTGCCCTGGTGGCGTCCTATGGAGTTGACACATACTCGGTCCTCTTTTGCTTAGACCCCTACACTGTGTAGTTTATCTGGTTACTCTTGTTGCAGCTAGAGTGCATTACGTGGCATTGATTTTTTTCTTTTGGTGTGTTCTGGGGGGCTCTGTTGCAGGTTGTTTGACACTATTGTATGGCATCACCTGCTATGTTCAGTCACAAAGGCAGTTGATCGGCATTCTCGTGTTTTAAATGTTTTTAGATTTTTTGTCCATGTGAGTTTCCTGTTTGTATTTGCACTTTAATAAAATATTGTTTATTATTATTTCTGGCTGGCTACTTGACATATGTCCTTTTTGTTCTTCTCAAGAACCCGAGATGTAGGATCGATGGAGCACTTGAGACACCTTTGTAGCAATTTTATATTTATTGCAGATGTGAATAGTTTGGGTAATAATAGCAAAACTTTGTAATATATTTCATTAAACAGCTTTTCAGTGCCTTTTTTTTTGTTCTTTGTGCTTTAGGGAGCCACAGAGTTTAAGTCCCATATAGAACATAAAGATAAAGATAGAAGTGAATATTTCTCTTGATAATTCTTCTCTGTAAGGATATTATGCTATTCAGGGACTGCCTGTAAAGAGTTAAGAGAATAGGAAGGCAAACAAGGGGAGACCAGACAGCGCTCATAGAGTAGTATTATTGAATGAATAGAATTGGTGATGTTTGTAGAGGATAATTGGAGAGGGGCTCACCAGATGAGGTTGTGCTGTATTAAGCACAATGCTAATTAACGCTTAGTAGTAGGATGGTGAGGAATGTCAGAGGTGCTGCCTTTAGACAGTAGATATCCGGACACAGTTGCCGGGCGGTCGGGATCTTGGTACGGAGAAATAGGTGGGATACTGTCGAATGTGGCGCACACAATGATTCGGAATGACTCGTCGGATTGAATAAGGTACAACGTTTATTACTTGTCTCGGAAAACAATGCATTTCGGAGTATTAGCAACTGCTTTCTCAAGTGATGTGAGACTAAAACAGGATATACATAAAAGGCTAGGTCTAAATAAAACCGCAATAGTAGATAAAAACAAGAGTAGTAAAATCCACTGGGATGATACTAATCAGGTATTAACAGTCAATGTATTGGTAGCGAGAACAGTAAGTAAATAGAAAAGTAGGATTAGCAGATAAATAATTAGTGTGGATTTCATTAAATAAATAAGTATATAAATATAAAAATATATATTAAAAATTCATCATGTATCAATTCGGGATGAAGTTGCCAATAGAGTATTAATAGAACCATTTCTTACCTGCCGTGCAGGGAGTGCGGTGTTTGTCCCAGCGGCTGACAGGAGGCTCTGAGAAGCGAAGTTGATATAGAGGTAGTGGGGACGGGCTCGCGCCATAATACGCGGGTGGCACATGCGCATTAAATCTGGATGAATCGGGATGAGCGGCGCCATGTTTGTCCGACGCATGCGTAAAGAAGCGTACAGGGAGAGCAGAGATCGTGGAAAATAGTACACCCGATGTTGAATACTAGGGTCACATACAAAGAGTGTGGGGGCTTGCTGGGGATGATGGGAGGGAGGGGATATTAAAATAGTTGGAGGGGAATGAATGGTGAGAGATGGAAGGAGAACGGGGATGCCAGGGGGGGGGGGGGGGCTGGTGTGGAGGTGATTGTCTCTAATCTGTCAGTGGAGAACAGGGAGAACAGGACAGAAAACTGATTTACACAAACTGCTTGAGTAAGGAAGAAAGGAATGGGAAAAAAAGACACAGGAAGAAGGACAAAAGAAGGATAAATAATTCAGTAATTTAATTATGTGAATTTATTGATATTATTTTTTTTAATTTATTAACATAATAAAGCATTTTTTTAAGGAAAGGGCATGTTTTTGATGCGCCATTGTAATGTGCAAAATATTATCCCTTTTATATTGAGAACATGAATGCTAATAGACTGTGGCTCTGGCAGAGTCTATTTGGTTTACAAAGATAGTAGATATTGGTGTTTCCTGTAGGTGTAGGATTGATATTCTGTAGGAGACCTTCCTGCTATCAGATTCTCCTGATGGTGCCTTTGTCAAGCCCCCTAGATGCTGCATTTGTGTTGACTGCAAATTCAAAGGGGTGAGTTGTTTGTCCCATGAAAGACACTTTCCCCCTATAAATTGGATGGGAGATGAGTGTCAATTCAGGGACCTTCAGTGATTGGAAAACCAAAATACCCCCATTGAAGCATTATTGTGCATGCATGCCTGACACTCCATTAATTTAGGGAGGTTAGAGAGAGTGAAGTGGCCCTCACCAACTAAGTTCATTACCATTCATTCAATGGACATAAACACAGCGGCACCATGTGCAGTGCTAGCTTTGGTACCTGAACACAAACCTGAACAGAATTTTCAAGTTTGGGTCCAGCCAAACTCAGCCACACCTGAATTTTCTCTGATCCACTCATCACTAATAATAAGCATTCTATATAAAAAAGGGGATGCCAATAAAACAAAAAAAGAATTACTTAGCAGTTGTGAGGCAGCAGCTGATTCCCTTCTCTGTATGAAAAGGGCAAGCAGCTCAAGTGATCATGCATGTTAATGGGGGAGTCATTTAAGCTTTTTAATATTAATGGCCACTTTAATCTTTCAATATACAAAGGGGTTTCCTATTTATCGTAATCCATTTGCGTCTAGTCATATCCTACTCTGGGGTAATCAAGGCTATCACTGTGTGAATGATAGTGGGCATTAACAGGGAGAGCAAAGAGACAACCTGAATTATTCTTAATTATTAACTGAATGGCAGGATGAATCAATCAGCATTTGTCTATTCATTTCATATATAGTTATCTATCTTTTTAGAAAATAAGAATACTACGTTTTTTTACTAAGTTTACATAGAAAGCCAACCCGTTCAGTTGACCAAATTGTACATGATCGTTATTAAGCAGTTCTGAGATGTGTTGCTTTGCATCTAGAAAATGGATGAGATTGAAGAATTACTATGAACTGTAGCCACATCTGTCTGTTTTTGTGCTTTTGTCTCTTTCTGGAACTGCCCCCTCTTTACCTTTAACTACAAACACTTGCCACAAAATATAAGAAAGAACACATGCTGAACCTAAAAAAATAAACACATTTACATTTCATGTTAATTATATATCCGGTTAAAAAATATCCAACATAAAATAGCCAAAAATGGTAATTCCAACTCATGTGTAAAATGAAAAAGTTGGCAAAACCATGATGGCATTGAATCGATACCGCCACCGATTGCAGGTCGCTCTCTAAATGCTGCAGGCAAAGTGGCCAGTGGTATTTAAATGACAGTGCCTGTGCGCACCAACACTAGCCTTCCTATAATTGGTGGGGGTCTTTGGTGCACTACAGTGTTCTTATCACACCCAGGGATATGTTCTGCTTGAGGCTATATTCAACATATCTAAACTGGGAGTGTGTGTCAATAGTTGGACTGACACACACCTAAACCAATGTGCTATTTGGAATCCAATGTCTGTTCTTGCAGTGCCTGATGTTGGATTTTATCACTTGTGTTGTATTCTGCGTGGTATTCCTCTGGCTCCTGTTGCTAATGTGCTGAGTATTTCTCGTTCACATGACTTTTGCTGTCCCCTAACTATACCATTTCCTGCTGTTTTTGTACCTCATCACCGTGTTGGGTTTGCCAGACCTCAGTGTTTGTCTTGCTGATCTGTGATCTGTGCAGGGTAGGGTACACCACCCGGTTGTCCCCTACAGTTAAATGTAGTGCTAGCAGGTTCAAAGGGACAGGGGCTGACATCCTATTGCAGTAAGCAAAGTATATTCTAGAACAGCTTGTTTGCCTACTGATTTTCCAGCCATTTTAGGCTTACCTATCATCTGACTATTTGCAATCTGTCTCGGAAGAGGGTAATTTTGTTGACCGAAATGTCACCTGTAACTTTTATTGTAGATTGCACAACTGTAAATAAAAAAAAATCACTGCATCTTAATGGAGTGCCAAGTTACTTGTTACGTAAATGTTCACTTGAGTCCATAGGTTTGTTATATTATTGCATAGAGGTTACTGTTGGATACAAGGATCATATTCTGTTGATAGTTTAATATTATTAGCGGTGTTAGATAAGGGGATGTGATGTGCCTGTCTAAAAAGATGTGTTTTTAGGACAAATTTTAAATTAGGAATACTTGGAAATTAATCCAATCGCCTGCAGATGTTTAATTTCATTGCACACCTCCTTAGGAGACATGAAGCAATACATGATGATAATTGAATCTATGGGCTCTACTGTATATGGTACATGAATGTGCTAGATTGTCAGATAGTCTTTGCAATCGCTCTGCCTTCCACCTTATTAATGCAGGACACGAGCTAGAGACCCCCACTCTACCTTACCTTAGAATCACCTAATGAGGTATTTGAAATAGGTTTTCTAAAACTGACGCACAAATCTTGCATAATAACTTTCAGGGCTATAAGTGACAATTTATGTTTCAGTGCAAATTAAATCAGAAAAAGACTTTTATTTTATTTTTCTAATGGTCCAATTTTGGAAAGATGGTAATATCATTGCTTTGGAAATGAGCATCACGTCAGAGAATCAAAACAGTATACGTTTTGCAAAGCTGAAAATAAAAGCTATAATACTGACTGCTTCATCTACTTTAAGAGCCAATTATAGTTTCTTCCCACTACTTTTTAAAGGTTGCATCAAATTGATTTTATTCCATATTTTCTATCAGTAATATGCACTGACTGGAATACAGATATGACTGTACACTTACCACAAAATGTGCAGAATATTGTAAGTTTAGCCTACAGTTTTATGCTTTTTTTATTGATTTGCTCCATTTTTGCCAGTTGTGCTGTCATCTTCTTCGGGTCTGAAATCTTAGAGTTATTTAGTTTAAACTAGTTGCATCTCACTAATAATTATTGCAGCTTTTTCTTCTCTTAATTCATCCTAACTTGTATTATAATATCATTTTTAAGATGGTACATAGGAAATTGTTGAAATGTGTTGTGTCTTGCTAGTTATAAGAGTTATTTTGGAACTTTCTTTAATTTCACTCTTTGTGTGAATATCAATGTATGTGGTTTAAAGGACATCTACTATAATGGAAGGAAAACTCTGATGTGCATTAATGCTGAATCCTTTGTTCCAAACTCTTAGTAATTCGGGGTCTGCATTAAGTTAGATCCGGTGGTAGGTGCATCTAACATATGTAGTGATGGCCCTTTTTAGGGCTAATCCTTTAGTCCCCTGTATCTTTTGTAATCTGTAATCGGGCATAAGCAAATTTTCTAAGTCTAATGGGGCGTGGAGTAGCAGGAGCTGAGGCTACATGACGCGGCTACTCCACGCCCCAGTAGCCTCTTTGATTCTTGAGCCTCTTTGCTCCTTGATCGTCCACAAACCAGGAGTTCTGTGCATGCGCGGTAGCTCAGGCTTTGGAGCCCAGATTGCGCAGCCACCAGCCTGCGTTCTGTGCTCCAGCTACTCCACGCCCCAGTAGCTTCTTTAGAAAGTTTGCCTATTCCCCAATTAAAGATTGCAAAAGATACAAAGAACTAAAGGATTAGCCCTTAAAAGGGCTATCCTTACATACATTAGATGCACCTACCACCGGATCTACCTTAATAGGTAGATCCATGGTGGTAGGTTTCCTTTAAACTGCGAAATTTAATTCTATTCCAGTCCAAGGCTATCAGTTTTCTGGTGCAAGTTATGTAAATCTGACTTGCTAAGGCTTCCCCGCCCTGGCCAACCTTGTTCCCATTTCTTGCGTCCACTTGTATTTAAAAGTGGTGCCAAAGGGCCAATAATGAGCAATTTCCATGATGTGTGCCAGAAATTGTGACTCTTTTATGTTTGTATGCCAAAAACTTGTATACAAATAATAAGCCCCTGTCTTACTGGCATAGGCTTTAAAGCTGAATGTTGGTTATTAGCATTAAAAATTGAGTATCTTGAGTGCAAAAATTAAAAAGGTATTAGTGTGAATTTGAGTGAACTTTTACCTCAGTTCATTTTTTTGGTATATTGTGGAATGTATGGAAAAATCATTGATCTTCGGATTGTATGCTGCCAAAACAGAAAATAAATGCTAATTTTGCGGAATTTTCTCAGTTTTTTTGCTATATTGAGTGCAGTCTCAATAAATAAGGAAATGTGTGCCATTGATGTATATAATAGTAATTTCATAATACAAGTTGCATCTTTTACTTGTTAACACTGGTAAAGAAATAGATGGTTTACTCTTTGAAAAAAAACCTGGGGAGAGATCCATCAAAGGAGAGAAAAAAAGCACAATTTTTAGTGAAGTATGTCCGAATAATTTATCATAATTAGAAGGTACTTCCCTCGCCGGGCAGGGTTGTACAAATTGCATAGTGTCAAATAAAGCTCACACAAAACTTAACATGGTTGACAGCCAGCGCACCATCCATGATCCTACACCAGTATATGGAAGACAGACATGGAACGGAGCTTCTATTATAGTTTTTCCACAAATGGTACAATGAAGATCAGGTTCAAGAAGAGACAAGTTAGTTGCATTTCAAAAGCATAAAAAAAAATGAAGCGAAGTATTCTGTTCCTTAATTTTAGAATACAATTGAGATTCAAGAACCCAGAAGTTTTGCGAAAACCTGAAGCCAAATCACGTTTAGACTCGTTTTCACTTCACAAGTTGCTTTATGGACCATGGATTCCATGGATTCCATGGAGTCCCTACAATTCTACTAGGAATCTGTGAGGCATCTTGGTGCTTCCCCAAAAAAGTCATTTCTCTTGGAGAGAACATCTATATATCGTACAACTACAGAAATTATTCTCTTTTTCTTACTTTGGACGCTCTCAGATTTTATCTTTTTTTGAAAGCACTGCTACGCCTCTCTGTATCCCTACAATATTTGGCAGCTATATTGTGGATTGTACAACATATCACACATATTTCATATTATACAACAGAGTAAAAGTAAATATTAAATCTGCTTTAGCTTATGCGACATACAGTTTTAACATAGAATGACTGTGTAACTCAATGCTTTTGATGTGAGCGTGTGTCTAAAATAATTTTTCTATCTAGGTTAATATCATACATTAGCATGGGTATAATGAAAATGAAATTCTAAATAGCGCAGTCAAGTTCTAATGGTCTTGTTTTATGTCGGGAAGGTTTAGCATAGATTTGATGATATGTACACACCCCATTGTGTTACCAAGGGCATTATGGTAATGAGTTGTTTGAAGATTGAAACCCCAGGCTGTTTTTAGTCTGCATTACAATTTAGCACAACATATTTTTCACTGTTATCTCTCTCTTAAGTCCATGGTATAGAGTTATAAACTAAACTGCTGTAATAATACTTTTATCTTATCCCACGTGCTATTTTTGGGCTCTTTTAAGCTTTTTGTGAACTGGTGGAAGAATTGAAATAACCAATTGAAAAATGCTATTATTAGAGATGAGTGAGTATACTCGTCCGAGCTTGATGCTCGTTCGAGTATTAGCGTACTCGAAACGGCTTGTTGCTCGGACGAGTATTTCGCCTGCTCGATAACGAGCTTTCACACAGTGAAGAACAATGAAGAACACAAAGAACACAGTGAACACAGGATCATTAAGGATCATTTAAGTGAAGAGCAAAGTGAGAACACACAGTGAACACAGTGAAGAACACATTGCAGATGTTTCTGTACATCTGCTAACTTATCAGAAGACATTCGTGCAGAACGGTGTTCTTCACAATAGTATGTGAAGAACAATATGTGTGAAGAACACATTGCAGATGTTTGAAGATGAAATTCCAGGAATATTCCATTGAATAAAAAAAATGAAGTAACAGGACTGACTCCCTTATTTCTCAATAAAATGACACATTTTATTGCAGAGCCTTGGTCCCCTTGAAAAATGCTCGAGCTTCCCTTTGACTTCAATGGGGTTCGTTATTCAAAACGAGCACTCGAGCATCGGGAAAAGTTCAACTCGAGTAACAAGCACTCCAGCATTTTAGTGCTCGCTCATCTCTAGCTATTAAGATTGCACTTAGGGCACCACACTTGCTTTATCAGATATACTATCTGCTATTAAATTAAAGCATGATAGATCCAAGCCCCATGATTGTGGTAATCTTCTTATAGTTACTATCCATAGCCTCTTTCCTTTTGAAATCAACTTTTAAAATTATGCTAAAGAACGAGAAAGGCTTTTGAGGGGCCTTATCACAGACGCTCTGTGCTGCAGATTCACAAACTGTTATACTGTGCAGGAGCACTTCCCTCTCCCACGGTGTGCTGAAACATTGATTTCTGCAATGAAATTACATCAGGCAGAGGGACGGAGAAGTGATGAGGGAGCAGGAGGGAGGTGGAGACACTGTAACAGTCTGTTAAGTTGCAGCATTGAGGTGCTCTGGTAACACCCCCCATGGCCCTTCAGACACATAATTTTAAAAGTTGTTGTTAGAAGTAGGGAGGCCATCAATAACATATATAAGAATATTACCACTGTCACTGCCGTGTCACTGTTCCTGGTTTATCATGCTAGATTTTGATGGTAGATTTCCTTTAAGGATCTGATTTCCCAGGTAGAGTCAGGCAAGATTTTAGTCATTTATTCCTATTACTGTTACTATAAATTTTGCACCATATGATAAAAGTATAAAATAATAGTTTTACCCATCCCAAAGAAAATACTGAAACTATGAATATATAAAGAACATACATTTACAGCAAACAAAATACAGTATGAACAAAGTATAAATAATTGACACTATTTTATCCCCGAATAGAGGAATTTAAAGGGAGTTTGAAGGCCCCCACTACAGGATAGGTCATCACTAAGTGCTCAATGGAGTCTGTCACAATGTTAGTTCTTGGTCTACTACTAGCCAGCCAATCTAAACTACATGTATTAATCTATTGTGTCCACATAATGGACAAACCCAAAGCACAGACCACGTAAATTCAGGTAATATAATAAATCTTTATTCAATATATATATACAAAAACTATTAAAAATGTACAACCACAGATGGTGATGCGCAGACAATGGAATCACTCAGTTTGGACGATGTGGGAACCTTAGGGTGTTATTGGTAGCAAACTTGGGAAATTGTATAAAGCAAAGTGCAGTGTGCAATCAAGGATCAATATCACTGAGCCTATGAGGTCCTATAACATATGCCCCAAGTAGAAAGCAGAGTTTTATTACCCATATTAGTTACACCGGTTCACGTGTCCTGGGTGATAACAGCCCTGACGCATGTTTTGGCTCAAATGAAGAAGGCTCATATATATAATTATTATTATTCTTTTTTTTTCTATTTCCTCAGATATAGGATATGATAGATCAGGCCAGACTTTTCTGACTGTTTTAACCCAATTCAGTGACTGTTGACTTAAATTTTATTTTTCTCCCCTTTCTCACTTTACATGGTGGGGTGGAGGGTTAAAAGTGTTATTCTCTTCTTGTGAAGATTTGATGTATATGTATGTATATTAGATCAGCCCTTATTGAGAGTTGGGAACAACTAAGAATGTGCTCAAATATATTACAGGCAGTAGGGTTCATAGGTTTGTTCTTAAGTTGAATTTGTATGCAAGTCGAAATTGTATATTTTATCATTATAGTTCTAGACTAATTTTTTTTTGCCCCAGTGACAATTGGAGTTTCAAATAATGTTGCTGTAATGGGACCAATGATTCTCAATAAAGCTTCATTACAGACACCTTACAGCTGATCATTGCAACTTAAAGTAAAGCATCCAGAGAGCTTCACCAGAGGTCATAAGGGGCAATAGGGTCCGTATTTAACTAGGGGTCATCTGTAAGTTGGGTGTCTTTAAGTAGGGAACCTCCTGTAATTAAATTAGACTTATAGAGGTTGTGGAAATTATAATGTAAAAGATTATGTTATTTTCTAAGGACTTTACATTCCCTTGATGGTTTTACCTCTGTACATATATTATCTTGTGAAGAGAATACATTTTTTTATGTTATGACATTTTTGTACAATGTTGATAAAAATAAAATCTTAAAAGAAAATTGATCATATATTTCAAATACTAATCATATAAACATGTATATTCCTGAAAAAGATTTTCTATCTCCTCAGACATAGGATATAATATCTGGATCAGGCCAGATATTTTTGTTGATTTCTGACTGTTTTAACCCAATTCGGAGACCGTTGACTTTAATGAATTGCCCTTTTAGCCTTGTAACCTTACAGAGGGCTTGAATCAATAAATTCTGTAATTCATCCACTTAGTGCATCCAAAAGGCCAAGTTAGCCAGATATCTTAAGTAAAGCACAACTTCTTGGCACTTATTCTCTTTTACAGTAATAGATTATTGTTAATCCAAAACTTAAAATTATATATCAAATTCTTAAAGTTAAGCAAATAATAATAGAAACCAGCATTTGTGAACAATCATTGATAAAATAAATGTTTTGAATTACAATTTAAAACTGAAATCTTAGTCTTAAAGGAGTTGTCCACTTAAAAAAAATATTTATATTATACAATTTGAAAAAAAACTTTTTGTATCAATTCCTCAAGGTTCTCTATGCCTCTGATTACTGTCAATAAGGCTACATTCACACTGACATATGGGGGACGTATATACGGCCAACGTGTATATACGGCCGATATACGTCCCCCATAGACGGCAATGGGCGCACGGCGCCCAACGGGAGCGGAACTGTACCGCTCCGTACCCCGGAAAAAGATACGACATGTCCTATGTCTCTCCGTAGTACGGTGCCGTGCGCCATATGTTCCTATGGAGAGGGGCGGGGTGAGCTGCGCTCACCTCCTCCTCTCCCCGTGCGCTGCCGTTGCCCGCCGTGCTATGGTACGTTCGGGCAACGGCAGTGTGAATGTAGCCTAAATTAGAACTTCCTGTGGATAAAAAGCAAGCCCATAGTCATGTGATGTCATGTGGTAAACTGCTAGTTAGTATCACAAAGAGAAATCAGAGCTGTGTATTCATGCACCTGTGTGACATCATATGACCATAGATTTCTATCCACTGAAGTAAACAATGAAGCTTCCTATAGCAGGACAGCAAGCAGAGATCTCGAAAACTGAGGAATTGTTACAGGAAATATATTGCAAATTTGTACAACTTTTGATTACACAAAATGATACCAATTATTTGCTGAAAGTGAACTACTAAGAAAGACCCGTCACCTGTCCTGACAGTTCTTATTTAGGAAATAACTGCATTTCTAAAGAAATGACAATTTTTGTATCATCTATTTGTAGAACTCTTTGTTGGTCCATGTATTCTTTTTATTCATTCTATTCCATTATGATGAGAAATAAAGCAAGTTAGTGTTTCCAGTAGGGTACTGTCTGTATTCCTACACAGTTCAATACTGGCGGCACAGTTTGGATGTTATGTAACTGTACAGAACCTGCATCTGGTTACATCTACTTGGATAACCTACTCACAAATTTCTAAAAGGAATAAAATAGGAATGGCATAACAAGGAGTTGAGTAGACAGTTATTGTCAGAGTTATTATTTTATGGGGAATTCAATTATTATAAAAGTCATGTTGTGACAATACCGACAGATCCTTTGAAAGTGGGACTGGCATTGAATCAAGAATAAATAGCACTGTAGGAGGAAGGAGTATCAGAGCTGTGATATAATATTTGGCCTCAGTACATACTTTATGCTAATATTTATGATTATTCCAGTCGTATAACAATGAATAGCTTTTACCTTTGTCAGTTCCTTCTCTGGCAGGGGGCACAGGAGTCTTGCAGCAAAAGACCTTTTCAGGAGCAGCATGAGAGTTTCTGTCTGAAGGACACAGGTTTATGATTTCCAACCAATATCGCTACAGTGTTGATCCAGAAATTATCAGACGTTGGTTTGAAGTGGGTAACAATTGCCCAATTTTATGGGAAAACTTCCTTCACAACTGCATATAGCTTATAGAATAAGGATTATTATTGTCATATCTTGCAGTATTTAAAAAATATTACATCCCTATATGACATTAATCATAATTTAAGCTCAATGCTGTCTATTAACCCTTTCATGACCAAGGGTCATTGATAGCTGAATGTCCAGGTAAATTTTTGCGGTTCTGTCCTGCTCTACTTTAAATAACAATCAGCTTTATGTATCATAACAATTTTTTTTCCCATGGCAGGTAAAACTTGATAGTTTTACTACATATTTTAGTTTATAGAATTAGCAGACAAATAACTAAAAACGTGAAAAAATATGCTCTTTTTTCCAATACATATTTTCAAAAAATGCAATATAATTGAATAAACTTTACCAAAATATGTTGAAATTATGTAATGTGTCAATCCACTACCCTTCCCCAGCTTAAGCTACAGTTGCAGAATGTGCATGTACTTCTGGAAACTTCCATAATCAACCTTTAGATGACAGGCTGGAGGGCACACACTACCAACGACTAAATATTCTAAACCATGGCACCTAGAAAACACAGTTCCCATGTCATTTTAAATAAGAGAATCTTGCCAGGATTGTGTTTGTAAAACTTCAGATGTCCACTGTTAAAGTTGGGTTACCTGCCTGAACAAGTTTTTCATTGTTCATTGTTTCTGGCCCATGTGTCGTTGGCTGGTGAGCTCCACTTATGTGTCAATGACAATAGAATGGGACATATGTCCAAAAACAATGGCTGTGTGTATGCATATTGAAGAGGAAATTCTGTTTACAATCACACCAGAACTGTGTTTCTATGTCCCATGACAATAGAAGAGTCCGCAATCATGGTCAGAAATGGTCTCTTATCTTTAACTTGGCCCAGTCAGACGGCTCACATACATGGCCATAAAAACTACTACCATGCAAATTAGCCTATAGAAAGGGACATATGCAAGCTGTCGTAAACAACAGATAGCACATGTCCAAATTATCTTTAAAATTACACCAGAACTGTGTTTCTAGAAGATTTAGCAGCAGGCCACAGTCGTGATGTCTTTGCACTTGCTATGTGCGCGGGGTATATTGCAATTAGGATGTATATAGTCATATGCCAGTTGTGAAAGGATTAAGTGTTCTACTGTAATTGTAATTTGTTCTGACCATACATATATTTGTGTGGTCATCTCTTAATACTTTAGATACCTTGTATATCATAGATGTTAAACTTACCATGCATTTGTTGCACAGTTCCAGTTTTTTTAAACACTGTATTAGTTATAGGTTAGTTACCCTCAAATCTAATGGCTGTGACTATGTGACAAGAGAGTATGTGACAATGGAGATAAGATACCATCGTCTATGAATTATCAAGCTCACTTCCATTAAAGGAGTTGTCCCAGGGTGCGGTCACTGCTTTGATTCAGTTTAGAAACTGAAATGTATAGCCCTTCCTTCTAAATCATAGTCAGCTGTTTCCTCTGTATCCTACTCATATGGGTGGAGCTGTGCTTACCATGTTTCCCCGAAAGTAAGACAGTGGGGGTCATTTACTAAGGGCCCGATTCGCGTTTTCCCGACGTGTTACCCGAATATTTCCGATTTGCGCCGATTGTACCTGAATTGCCCCGGGATTGTGGCGCACACGATCGGATTGTGGCGCATCGGCGCCGGCATGCACGCGACGGAAATCGGGGGGCGTGGCCGAACGAAAACCTGACGTATTCGGAAAAACCGCCGCATTTAAAAACCGAAAAAGTGTAGCTTGGGGAGCGCTTACCTTCACCTGGTCCGAGGTGGTGCATTCCGGCGCGATGAGATGACTTTCAGCGCAGCAGCGCCACCTGGTGGACGGCGGAGGAACTACCTTCTTAAATCCCGGCCGGACCCGAATCCAGAGCAGAGAACGCGCCGCTGGATCGCGAATGGGCCGGGTAAGTAAATTTGCCCCAGTGTCTTACATTCTTTTTACCCTCAAAAGTCCCACTATGTCTTACTTTCGGGGTGTGTCTTATATTGGAAAAATTTTTAGTTTTAACCATAAAATTAACATTTATTAACAACCTGAACAGTATGGTATTCACCACAAAACAGTTTTATAAAAGCAAGTTCCAAGAATTATACAGTGTGGGGGTGGTTATACAGAGTAGGGGCATTATACAGTGTGAGTAGGGGCATTATACAGTGTGAGTGGGTTATACAGAGTAGAGGCATTATACAGTGTGAGTAGGGGCATTATACAGTGTGGGTGGGTTATACAGAGTAGGGGCACTATATAGTGCAGGGGGATAGGTGTTTTAACACAAACCATAGAACTATGCAAGCAAATACCCTGACACACACTACATTCATACATTATACATGTGAATAAACATGCACACAATGTTCACATATAGATCAGACATCACACCTACATACACATTACACATAAACATACATACTCCTGTTCCATGTTCCTGGTGGGCAGTGACTGCAGGGCTGAGTAGAGGCTGGTCCAAGCTGACAAGTGCTTCCCTGCTCTCCCCCTCCTGTTCCGACTGATGTAGGAGAGTTTAGCAGCTACACAAGAGGGGGAGGAGCTGCTCCAGTAACACAGACAGCACAGAGAAGGAAGCTGCTGCAGAGTGCACAGTGTGCAGCCCTGTCTCATCTGCCATGTGATCAGAACCTGCTCAGAGTAGCTGAGCTCCGGTCATAATCTTCTATCGGGCCAGGAGCTACAGCAGTGATATGAAGAGGCTGCAGCTCTGGCTCCTGGCTCCATCCATTCTAACTATGTCTTACTTTCGGGGTACAACTTACATTAGCCGACCCCCCTAAAACACCCACTATGTCTTACTATCGGGGGTGTCTTACTATCGGGGAGAGTACACAGTACACGGTAGAGTACAGGCTGTAGTTCTCCATGAACCCAAACCATTTCTTTCTACACCAATTTCAAAATTTCTGCCATCTTTCTATTGATGCCTGTGGCACTGGTAGAATTCCTTGAACACTCTCTTATATAAGTCCTGGACTTGAGCTTCTATCCTAGTTCCTTAAAGTCATTTTTATGGAGTCAACATGAGCTATCTTAATCTTCATTGCATAATTAAATACCTTTCTTCTCCCATTAAAATCATCATCGGGTCAAGATGTGTGTTACAAGAGCAATTTCTGAAGACAGCATGGGTTTCTGTGTTGTCACCCAGTGGTTAGGTCAACTATAATGCAACTTATGTAGGCATGTCTCAGACATTTATGGCGTATCACAAGAACACCTAAAAAGCCACACTGTTTGTCTATTCCCTATGTCAAGCAATGGCAATGCCTATTTCTTAATAATGTTTTTCAGGCGACAATTTAATGATGGGACTGCCATTTTACATGAGCTTCAGTAACCGCATTGAGTCATATGCCTCAATAGTCTGGAGCCAACTCTTTGTAGTTGATAAAGATTTTTGTAGACATGATCTGTGTAGATAGATGTGGTGTAGAGAAGCTGACAGTCACCTATTGTCACGGGTAGATCCAATGGATGGTGTTTTATATAAAGGGGTTATCTCCTATTGTAATCAAAGGCTTAAACCTTGTATCATACGATTAAACCTTGTGGTCAGAGAGGAAATCAACACATTCTTATGAAAAAAAAAAGAAATATATAGAAACACAGCATAAAAATTAATCAGAATTTCAACCTAAAACTTTGTAAACAGATTGGGACACATTTATCAGACACATTTTTCTGTCTGACTTTGCACTAGAAAGAACAGGGACACTGCTTGCATATGCATTTTTATCAGTTTTGTGTCGCAGCTGCACTGCTTTTGACAAGACAGAAAAATGCTTTACTAAAAGGGGCGTTCCAGTGCACAGTTCGATCGTGTGCCACAATTCTGTCCAACATGTGCCACAATTGTGTCTGTGCCATAGTTCTAATGCATTAAGAACTTTAGAAGAAAAATGACGCATTCTGTCGGAGCAGTGCAGGGGGCACCAGATTCATGAAGAACATGTGACATATTTCATGAATCTGTCGCATACTGCACCCTCTACAGGCAACAGTTTGCACTAGTTTTGATAAATGTTGCCTATTGTCTTCTGGTGAAATATTTTCTTAAAAACAATTAGTGCTTGTGGTTTTGTTGCCACATTTTTGATGAAGTGACTTTGGGGGTTATTTATCATTAGACCAACTACTTGGGACTGTTCTATGTCTAATTTTGGAGCTTCACTGCCTCTCAGATTAATTAAAGTAGCTTTGGCCCTTTAATAAATGTTTTTATGGTCCATTTTCTGTCTGGAATTTCTTTTTCAAAAAGTCCCCAAAAAGTCTCAAAATGCATAAAAAGTCTCAGCACACAGACCAGAAGGGGGCTGGAGTGACTATGAGACTTTTTATGAGACATTTTTTTTCAAAAGTCTCTAGTCATGAATCTGACTTTGCACTGTGTTGCATTAGCAGTAGTTCTATGTTTAGGCCAGATTAATAAAGAGGTGTATATAATCCTGTGAGACTTTTTAGCAGTGAATAGTCTCAAAAACCCTTCATGTGACTGCTTTGAGAATTTTTTTCACCAAAAATCCCAGGAAAACCAATAATAAATAACCCCCATTGTGGGGAAGTTAACACCCTACTTAAGAATTCAAATGGGTTTAGAGGACAAAGTGCTTGTTCTGTTTAAAATACCCATTTGTAGGTGAGAGCTTTGGGGAGTAGCCCAGGTTCTCCATAGATGCTGAAGGATTTGTACATCTCTATTTCTGCAGACATTTTTTACTCTTTCTTTATGCTGCTGGAGCCAACTGTAGTGGACACTTTAACTAGTCTATCTCAGGCTATGGATCTGTGTGGAGAAACACTTTTGATACTGAGAATATACTTCAAAAAAGTGTCTAAAAAGTCCCTTTTGTAGCTTGGTCATAATATGTGCCATAATCTTGTTCTTCTTGGTTTTTTTTATCTGTTGGGTAATCCTATGGTGGTAAAGTCCCAAAGACAACTATAGATCTTGTTTTATACCTGAACTTGGCTCGATAAACACAACATGTACACAACGTTGTTTGTGTCATGACAGTCATCGATTTGTGAGGTTCTCTCATGTGCCAATAAGCATAGAAAAAGACTAACCAAGCCTCAGACTCGGGCAGGAATAGTACCTGCTCTATCGTTATCTTGGGTAGTCGACTTATGTTCGGGCATGGAACATGGTGATGTGTCCCAGTAGCTGAAAAATGGCTAGCACATGTTTCTATGTCACATTAATGTGCCTTCAATAAAGACTGTACCTTTATACCTCCAAGGGCACATGGCCTACATTTCAGAGTAAGAAAGCAAAGTAAAATGGAAAATAAACTGTGAAGAAACATCTTCACCTATTGTTGTTGCTACAAATGTCATTATAATACTAGCAATTAGCAGAGTAGCGTTCAACCAGGCTTGAAGAGGACGTTCATATTTGCTTTTTCTTTATATCTGTTTGACCTTTTTATTTAACCTGCCTTCATAACATCTGTAATGGGGCTTGTACATCAATAATGTAAAGTGAACCCTGACAAATGCCCTACTGAAGGTCATATGTTTTGTCTTTGTTCACAGAGCTAAAGCTGTAAATAAAATCCTGATTTGTAATACACATTCAAGCATTAGGCATGAAATGAACTCTTTACAACACGGGGGCAAGTGGCCACATTTTAGGCAGCGTATCTTCTAACTGGCATTTTAGCTGTCACATTTTATGGAGAATTTACAGGAGCTGTAAATACAGCAGCAGCTTGGTAAATCCATCAGCGCTATCAGTCCATAATACAAGGATAAAATTATTATTAGTTTCATTGCCACTTTCTGCACTGTAAAATTTAGCAGGCAGTTGTGATGTTTTAATATTTGACATGGAGTCAGCAGGTGCAGGTCTAGATTCTTAAAATGCTACATACTACACTGGAAAGACCTTGCTTTTTTCATTATGTGAGGCTCAGATGGTAAATACAAGATTAAAACTATTTATTTGCTCTCTTCACTCAAACCTGTGGAGATATTTCTGTCACATCTCCAAACATGGAACACAATGTTTTATAAGCTGAGTACTGCAAAAAGACATCTGTGAATTTTCCATGTACTGCTTATTTATGGTAACGTTTTAATGTTTTAAAGGGATATATGCAATAAATATGAATATCCAAATTATATAATAGGTACCGTATTTTTCGGACTATAAGACGCTTCTTACTATAAGACGCACCCCAGATTTAGGCTTCCAAAAAAAGGAAAAATATATTTTACACCAATTAAAATATTTCTGTTGGTTGCACTAAAGCACAGCGCACACAGACATACATTTACACACACAGCTCACCTATACGCACACTCACACAGCTCACCTATACGCACACTCACTCAGCTCACCTATACGCACACTCACTCAGCTCACCTATACGCACACTCACTCAGCTCACCTATACGCACACTCACTCAGCTCACCTATACGCACACTCACTCAGCTCACCTATACGCACACACACACAGCTCACCTATACACACACACACAGCTCATCTATACACACACACACTCAGCTCACCTATACGCACACTCACTCAGCTCACCTATACGCACACTCACTCAGCTCACCTATACGCACACTCACTCAGCTCACCTATACGCACACTCACTCAGCTCACCTATACGCACACACACACAGCTCACCTATACACACACACACAGCTCACCTATACACACACACACAGCTCATCTATACACACACTGCTCACCTATACACACACACACTGCTCACCTATACACACACACAGCTCACCTATACACACACACAGCTCACCTATACACACACACAGCTCACCTATACACACACACAGCTCACCTACACACACACACACATACACAGAACCACACACATACACACACACACACACATACACAGAACCACACACATACACACACACATACTTTCCCCATTCCTCTTCTTCTCACCCTGTCCCAGCGCAGCATGAGAGTATGAGACCTGCAGTGATGTAAGAAGCATGTGATCAGTCACATGATTCTGACATCACCGCAGGTCCCGTACAGTAGGACTTCAGGGAGAGGTAAGAGCAGTGCGGAGGCTCTTCTCTGGGAGATCGGGTGCAGTTCTGGGCAGCACCCGATCTCCCTTACAGAGGTCAGGAGGGTCTGGCAGTGCTGGATCCTCCTGACCTCCGGACTATAAGACGCAGGCACTTTTTAGCAAGATTTTTTCTTGCTAAAAAGTGCGTCTTATAGTCCAGAAAATACGGTAGATTCCTCATGGTAGGTTTCCTTTGATGGACTGAACCCAAACTTTAAGCAGCATATCATTTCAGATACGTTGATCTGGGTTTGGGCTGGTAAATTTGGCCAACACATATACAAAGCTAAATTTAGTTAAATCCTGCTCCATAACATGCTGACTGCAGATCGGGCTGCATCTCTAATGCATTGCATTTAGTAATTTAAGGAGACACATTTTCTAAATCAAACATGCATCACTTTGTTAATAGTTGTAGAATGCTTCAGCTTATCAAAGATAGTTTGAGATATTTTTTTGTTACATATTGTACTTTATGTTATAGGTAAATTTTGATTGATGTTTTATGTTTATGACGTGAAATTCACCAAAAATTTGAAAATATATGCAATTTTTAAAATCCCCAATAAGTGCCTCCATCCTGGAAGCAGTAGTGGAGCATAATACAGGAAATTTGGGCTATAACCCGGGCCCATGGCCACCTAAACCACCCACTAAATTATATACTGAGAAGGACCTTCACCCATGAAATACTCATACATATATTAATGCTCTCTATGTACACACAAGCTATTTCAGGACCTCTGAAAGGTTCTGAAACCACATATTGAAAACAGGCGTCCTTCATTCCCTGAGAATATGATTATAGTACCATATGTAGGAAGTCAATGCAAGACTGTAAGTTCTATAATATTCTTACCACCCA
Source organism: Engystomops pustulosus (assembly GCF_040894005.1). Classification (NCBI taxonomy): domain Eukaryota; kingdom Metazoa; phylum Chordata; class Amphibia; order Anura; family Leptodactylidae; genus Engystomops; species Engystomops pustulosus. Next base: position 47,506,338 of record NC_092418.1, on the reverse strand, counting down.
GGACCCATGGCACTCTTAATCTGCCCCTGGGCCAGAGTGCTGCATTGTCATACTGCTCAACTTCAAAGGGCTGCACTAGTAACTAGTAATTTTAGTGAGCTAAAGACTTACTAAAATTAAGTATTTATCAAGTGCATCTAATCTCACAGAAAATAAACCCTTATATGTACAAATTGCCAAAAAATAAAGATTGTATAGCCTTTAAAAAGTGACAATGCAAATCTGTTGTGAATGGTGGTGGACATAACGGGCCTCTGGCTCTAGTGATCTCTACCTTCTTCCCCTCCTCCCGGCTCCTGCAGTACAGGAGATGCGAGAGAAATCAGACCTGTTAGGAAGAACATTAATTAGAACTGAGTTTATGGTCATATCCAATGCCAACCAAAACACACAGAAGCAGTACTGCTAGGGACAGGTTAGAATGATACCTGTGAATTGTATTTTTGGTTATATTCGTATTTTTATTTATTTACTAAATTATTTTATTTTATTCTGTTCCCTTATTTAGAATAACTGGACCATAGTAAAAACTCTTACTCTCGTCTCACCCCCTCATCCTCATAGTCTGTAAGCTCTTGTGAGCAGGGCCCTCACTCCATTGTTCCATATTACAGTTTGTACTCTGTAATGTAATAATATATTTGTATATGTCCCCTATGATTTTTAAAACGCTACGGAATTTGATGGTGCTATATAAATAACGATTATTATTATTATGATTATTATTATGCTGTAACAAATATGTAACTTTGTCTCCTTTGTATATACCTTTGTATATTTAAGAATCAATGTGGAAATACCCCTTTAATGGTTACTTTTATTACAGCAATCCTTACATATCCTTACATAGCAGCAACACAGCCCCAGACCATCACACTACTGCCGCCATGTTTAACTGTTGCTATTATGTTCCTTTTCCAAAATACTGTGTTAATTCTACACCATGTAATAGGACTTACACCTTCCACAAAGTTCAACATTTGTTGTGTTAGTTCACAGAGTCTTCTCTGAGATTTTTTCTGGCAAAACTGAGACAAGCCGAAAAATTTTTTCTTTTGCACAGCAGTGTTCTTCATCTTGAAATGCTCTCATGTAGGCCATTCAACAGTTTTTTTTATGGTGTAGGTTTGAACGCTGACCTGAAAAAGGAACCTTCACTTCAGATGATTTTTGATATTGGGGGAATGGGATTTGAGAACATTTTTCTAACATAAATCACCTGAGGGAAGTGAGGCCTTTAGATGTTGTGGTGGGATGTTTCGTGAACTCTTGGATGAGTCATCGCTGCGCTCTTGAGGTAATTTTGCATAGGTGGCCACTCCTGAGAAGGTTCATCGTAGCTCTATGTTTTCTCCATTGTCACATCTTTTAAACTCTATGGAACAGGGTTTTAAAAATTTGCTTTCACACATCACTATATCAAAGGCTAGGGAAATTTAACTCGGCTGCCCAAAGATGTAAGAAAGCACAGTTAATTTATGTTTTAAGGGAATGGGACAATGTAGGTTTTGATTAATTTTTTCTTTAATAATAAAGACTTTAATTTAAATCATTTAAATATCTGAATTTTTCTTTACTTGTGCTTGTTTAATATTTAAATGTGTTTAGTGAAACATTTTAAGTGTTAGAAACATCAAAATGATTAAGAAATAAGGAAGGGGCAAATACTTTTTCACACCACTGTAAGTCACTAATGCTCTACATGAATTCCAAAGAAACCTACTGTAGCATGATATCTCATTAGCTCTTAATTATAAAGCTAATTTCTTCCAGAGATGCTGTGATTTTCTTTCTTGATTGAGAAGTTGTGAAATGATTTTCTGACACCTATGTGATTATTTCGTAACTGTATTTGTTCATAGAAATACAGTTAAATAAAAATAATATTAATAAAGCTCAAAATGCTAAGGAAAATATAGATATAGGTGTCTGTCGTAGAGCGCTGTCTGCAATTGCCCTCTGCCTGATTTTGCATGGCGTATCTGCCATTGGTATCTTCCCTGTTGCACTCGTAGAAGGTCCTGGTCCATACTCTCTCTCACCAGTATCATTTGTATACTTTTTGCACTACCACTTTTTTTTATGTTTTGATTCTAACTGTACTTATAACTATCTTCTAATTGAGTTTATATTATTAATTTTCGGGACCATATATGTTTTTACTGTGGCAGCCGATACAGCTACGGTGTTTGTGTCCTTGATTGTGTCCTTGATTAAAATAATAAAGTTATTTGTATGATATTCGATTGCTGCCATTAATGACACCCCTATTTCTTTATTTTCATTAGTTTTGTTTATTGGCTTGTAAACCTCTTTATAGACCGTGCCGGACATGAGTTAAGGCTTTTAATACATTTTATATTATTTTTGCAGAAAACGCTACAGCAACAACAAAATCAGAAGACAGTCATTATGCACGGACAGACTATGCAGGTTAGTGTAATCTACTTACATTCAGCAGTTATATTATGTATCAGTTCTATTATTTGCTGTCTTGTGCAGAGAAACATTAGTGCATAAGGACATGATGTTCTTTACTAAGACAGAAAAAACATGTCAAAATGTATTCAAAGACAACATGTTCAGAGCTCCATTTGTGACTAAGCCACTAATAAATGTCGGAGGGAATGTAGATTAATGGCAATGGTAAAATAATTTTTTACTTCTGTAAGGGGTCACCTAGTGTAAGATGCAAACGCTGCTTTCCAGATCATAAAAGGTTGTGCGTTACATGGGGAGCAATCATGGCTAATGACAGCTGCTTTGCTGTACCGTACTATAAAATCACAGTGTTGATTATAAGAGCATATTCAGAGGGCGCTTGTTGCTTTCTTGTTAGTAAACGTCAATAATTTCTCTGCCGTAATGATGGACTGCTGACCCCATACAGCTGAAAACCTAGTCGGCTGATGAATTGTATTACAGGTAGGAGCCAGCATTTGCATTTGGTGCAGTAAATACATTATTCTTCATAACATTAAAAATAAAGGAGACCACATGAGGCCACATTATGGTGTCTAAAAGTCAGTGTCAGTGTGAGAGAGGTCTGAAAAGATCAATGAACATGATAGGACTAAATCTAGCGGAGGAGTAACTGGACACACAAATGTGTATAATTCACATTTCACCTGGGGCCTATATATATATATATATATATATAAAAAACAAAAAGTATTGTAGCAGCACTCAGTATAGAGAATATAGGTTGGGTGCACATCCCAGGACGACGACCACGAGTCCCTCTCAATCACAGGAAAAAGGAAGATGGCAGCACTCCAAAAATAGTGAAGAAAAAAGGACCGGTTTATTCAAACATGTGCCAAATAGCTACGTTTCGGCTCCTATGGCCTGGAGCCTTTCTCAAGCAGAGAAAGGCTCCAGGCCATAGGAGCCGAAACGTAGCTATTTGGCACATGTTTGAATAAACCGGTACTTTTTTCTTCACTATTTTTGGAGTGCTGCCATCTTCCTTTTTCCTATATATATATATATATATATATACTTTCTTACTTTGATCTTTAAATGTTAAACTAATATAACATCTCAGGTACTTCTGAACGATCATTTTAAGGTCTACAAGTTAATACATAGTATGTTTAAGTGGTGGACAGAGATTATTTTTTCTAACTCAAACTTCCATATCACCTGCAAAGCTAAATATACAAAATGGTAAAATTCTTGGATACTTGGATAAAAACAAACAGAAGTAATATAGAAACTTATTACAGGCAGTCCAAGGGTTACGTACACGATAGGTTCCATAGGTTTGTTGAATTTGTTAGTCGAAACTGTATATTTTATAATTGTAGTTCCAGAAAAAAAAAATTTGCCCCAGTGACAATTGAAATTGCTAAATTTTTTGCTGTAATTGGACTGAGAATTATCAATAAAGCTTCATTACAGACACATTATAACTGATCATTGCAGCCTGCAACTATAGTAACATCCAGAGACTTCACCAGAGGTCACAGTGGGCGGAGGGGTCTGTCTTTAATTAGGGGTCATCTGTAAGTCAGGTGTCCTTAAAGGAAACTTCAAGTGGTAGGTTTCCTTTAAGTAGGGGATCTCCTGTAATTGGGTTAGGAATTCATTTTCCTGTTATGGAGCTCCAAAACCTTTGCATAGATAAAAACTTAAAGGGGTATTCCAATAAGTTTTTAGTTTATTGATCACATAGGATTTTGCATCAGTATACTATGCCAAAAGGAGGAGTAATAAACAGACTAAAACTATAATTTTTCTGATTTAACGGAATCTAGGCTTATCCTGGCCACCTTGCCCTTGTAGATACATTTTGATTTATATCATAAACATTTATTAGCATTTAGAACTAAATTTACTATAGCTTCCATATTCCCTTTGGGTTATTTAATTATTTAGAAGTAAATCTGCAAAATAAAGTTAAGATTTTATGGTTCAACTATTTTTCCTATATTTGTTTTTATTTCTTTGGTAAAGCAATATTAGAGGTATGCACTCTCTATAGTGTATAACTGCGTAGAACAATGTCTTGAGTAGAACAATGCAATCTTGTCTTTCAGTCTTCTAGCATTATGTATGGTCTTTATTCTCTTCTCATCCATCACCAAAAGCTAATTTTTAAGAGATTCTATTCTCTTAATAATTCTGGTGCATCATTCACAATGCAAGAAGAGAAATGGCCTAGCTTTCAATCATATCCTATGTCAGTTTTATGATGCAGGTAATAGTAGATCTGGCAGGCCAACGTGTCACCACTCTAGATCTGGCAGGCCAACGTGTCACCACTCTAGATCAGGAAGGCCAATGTGTCACCACTCTAGATCTGGCAGGCCAACGTGTCACCACTCTAGATCTGGCAGGCCAACGTGTCACCATTCTAGATCAGGAAGGCCAACGTGTCACCACTCTAGATCAGGAAGGCCAATGTGTCACCACTCTAGATCAGGAAGGCCAACGTGTCACCACTCTACCTTAATTCTTTAGGTCGCTACAAACATAGAGATAACATATTTACAGAAGGTTTCATTATTTTTTAATGAATGTAGAAAAAATATATATTGTTATTTTTACTATTTTTCTAGGCCTCTAGGTTTCTTGACACCTAATTGGACCTGATCACTCATACAATAAACTACTAGAGAACTATTGCAATTTATTGTGAGTATACTAAATCTCAATTAGACCCTGCCTCCTCTGGCTTCCACGGCTGTTATAGCAGTGGATTGCTGCACACCGCTGACTTCATAGTGAGCAATGATCTTGGCCAATATGACTGCATCACTATGACCAGCAAACACCCACCCCATGTGGAAAGGTCGCAGACAGTGACCCCTCTCCACATATCCAAAATTGTGGCGCACTAGTATGGCTCTTGTTGTTAAGATCCTAATAAATAATTGACAAGTGTCTGTTAGGTCACTTTTTTGATAATCTCTTCGATAAACTTGATTTAAAAGAGTCTTAAAATGCAGAAACATCTCCTACTTTTACTTATACTCCATGTTTGGTAAAACACTGAATTTAGATAATTTTTTCTATGACAATAGAAGAGTATATTCTGCATGTTTTCTAACTGTCGCAGTCGGTGATATAAATTGATATGAAAGAAAACATCAGCATGTACCACAAAAAGTGACACATTACACAGGTTCATACAGTCAAATATGAAAAAGTAATTCTTTTCACAATCTGGCAAAATGGCAATTTTTTTTACAAAATATTTAAATTCTTCTAAAACATAACAATAATTCTGTATACATTTGGTATCCCTGTTATCATACCAACTCAAAGAACTAAGGGAAAGTGTCATTTGGAGCGCACAAAGAAAGCTGTAAAAACAGAGCCCACAAGAACAATTTGTCCCAAAGAAAAGAAGCCCATATACATCTCTGTAAATGGAAAACATAAAAGCCATGCATTCGTGGCTTTTGGAATGACAGAAGTAAAAAAAAAAAGTTGTATCTCGGCCATGAGAAATGGAAAAAACATGTGTTTTTAGTGACCAATGACTGTCCTGTGCATAAAGCTTTACTTTATGAAATTTGCACTTGAAATTCAGGAATGTATGACAATGCAGGCTAGTAGAGTATTCCAGTTTTTTTGTTCCTATGGCTACATGTATACATGTTTTTTATTGTTTGCATGGGAAAACACTAATTAAAGTGCTTTATATAAATAGAATTATGTATGATTCCTAATATACAAATGAAAACAATTATAAAATATCCCTTATTTAGATATGGTTATAAATATATAGAACTGGAAAAATGTGCACAAGGTTTACATGACCAAAATAAGTCTTTGTTTTAGGTGAAACTTGGTTCTAGATGTATTGTAATATTGTAATTTTTCTTTTTATTGTTCTGTGTTTTCTTATATTGAACACCAAGACAGGTATTTTTTGGCACCTCCAGAGGTTGTCACTCCTATTTTCCATGACTGGCGGTAAAAATAAAACAGCCGTTTTTTTCAAAGTGTTTGCTGAGAAGTTGGCTGGTAGATTTGATTGAGATTGGCAAGTTATGGCTAGAACTTCAATTTGTTTCTTGAACAGAAAGCTTCAATCCATTTTATCCCAATAAGATCTCTTTCCAAGTCAGCACTCTTGAGTTTTGTACTTTATTGTACAGAATATCATAAAAGTTCCATATCTTTATGCATTATATGAAAAAAGTAAAATATATGATCAGTTTCTTTGAAGGTCTGGCCTGTAACCTTGTCTGACGGTGCTTTAGTGATCAATGTGTTAACACAGTAGAATAACAGGCTGGTGAATATAATACTACATCTTCTTTCCTGTGCATTATCGCTGACATCAAATGTAATGTCTTTTTTTAATTGATGCAGTGCTGTTAAGTTGATATACTGTATTTAAGCTGTGTTATCCTTGCTTGATTGATTTTATTGAGGGTAAGAAAATGGAATAAATGACAGGAGTGCACAGTGGCACTATGACAATCATTAGGCAACGACAGAAATGCTGAATTTCATTCCAGAAAAAAATGATTGAACCTGCTCTTTTTTTATTTTGCTTCTCGAAACAAGATCTTAATGATTAAAGGGTTGTTTTTCTTACTTTTCATTATATTGTATATTAGGTATGTGCATGTGTGTATGTATGTATATATAGATATATATATAGATATATATATATAGATATATATATATATATATATATATATATATAGATATACATTGATATTATATATCTAAATGTTTGGCAGTGAAAACCCAATGCAACTTTTTTTAGACAGGTAAACCACCGATAGAGAACCCCCAATAAATTAAAGTTAAGTTAAGCTCTAATACACATTTTCATATTCCTGTTGTAATTGCGGTTGTGGTCAGTAGTCCACACCATCGGGAGGTGGTTCTTTACCATCTGACTTCTAGGTAGATGAGGGACTTCTGTCAGAACTAGGGAAGTGTGGGACTACTGTGACGACTGGGGAAGTATTAAGTCTAGCATAGGTTACCTGATGTGCTAAATGAAGTTTGGATAAGAGTAAGGAACACAGCTGTTAAAGGCAGTGGTAAGAGTCCCTGCTTTAACAAAAGGAGTTCTCTCTTCTGACTACTAAGGAAAGGGTTACAATGAATAAAATTTTGAGTTGCATGGATCCGACACTACAGGAGATAATGACATCCTTTTCGAAGTGGCTCCTAGACTAGGCTATAATTCTTCCAGGTTTACTATAGAATATGGATGTGAGGTAGTTGTGGCTGCAACGTTTGACTTTGATCATTAGGGATGATTCAATTGATTCAGCTGACCAAGGGGGTGCCAATTTTAAAGTACAACTGTAAAGTATAAAAGCTTTTATCTAGCCCTACACTAAGACAAAATAAGCAATTCTCTAATTTACAGTCATTAGCTATCTGCAGCCATTTGTCAGCTAACAGACTAGAAGCTAGCAGTTACCTTGTCCCTCTGGCTGTCTTTGTTTGGTTAGATGCCATGGGAATCAGTAGCTAGACAGAGGAGAAGAGAGGAGCGTGGGTGGCTGTTGTTGGGAGGGGTTACTAGCACATGCACGCTCATGATCTGTAGCTGCTGGGTGCAGGAGAATATCAGTCTGGGCAGCATGTAAAAAATGCCATCACCTGCAGTGATCATCACATCAGGTCATCCAATTACATACCATGAATGTGTTTGAAAGTTTGAATATAGTTATTTTGAATGGACAAATAAAGATAAAGCTCAGACGCCCCATCAGTTTTAATGAATGGCTTAGATTCTGCACACACAGTACAGTGTAAATACAGTGCTACTCTTTGAGCAGATCTCTTTACACAGGAAAGTGGTGTACTTCAGATAGGATACAGCTTCCGTAGAGTATAATGGCAAAAAAATAGTGATTTGAGATATATATTTGTCACAGAATGTTTGGAGAAGTGGTAGATGGGGTGTATGTTTGCCCAAGGTACATCACTTCTACCTGTTACTAAAAGCAACCAGGATGTGTTTGTTCTTTTGCAGACATCTCTGTTTTGGTTTTTCTGAGACGTACGAGGGAGCTGTTTTGCTGGAGTGGGGAAGTGAGGGTGGGCCCCACTACATCCGGGCAGTCCGGGTTTTGGGCTGTCTGCACAATCAGCCTACAGCTGTGCTGGGCTGATGTAAGCTGAGCAGTACTGACCCACAGTGCTCACTCTGCACCTGGGAAATATAACCAGGAGTTTAATGCTGTGTGTTTTTTGGGAGGCTGTGCAGTAAGCTCAGGCTCTGTTAGGTAGGAGAACCTATGTTCAGTTAGTGGCCAGACGGTCTAGAATTTATTTTGTTTATATTTTGTTTGGCTGCTTTAAAGTTTTTTTATTGAAAATAAAACTGGTTGTGCCAGTTGAATCAAACGAACTGAGTCATTCCTGTGTCATGCGAAAGTACCCGTCTACCCCAGGTAATGACTTCCCCGCTACTTAATCCCTTATTATATATGTATATACACACACACGCGTGTTCATCTTCTTATTCCTATGAAGGTGTTTTATACTGTAGGTGGACATGTTTTAATATATCTTTTTCTTTGTGATGTAGTTGATCATCTACTGTATGATGCAGTGCTTTGTCTTCCCTGCCTTGCTCTGCACTAGATCTCTGTCCAAGCAGTAATACTGATTATGTATCCTGAGCTAGGCTGTTTCTGCACATTCACGTGGATGCCCTGAGTGCTATTGGCATCATTGACCATAGCTGATGTCACAACTAGGAAGTCCCGCCCACTTCAAGAATAGTCGAGATGATTTTTCATATAGTCTCATAAATCTATTAGCCCTATATCTCAGGATAGAAGGAAGCCAGAAGCAATATACAGATATCATTGGAATTGTTATCAAAGGTTCTCTCCAGTTGTGCTAAAACTATTTTTTGTCAAGTAACTTTACAGTTACACGCTAGCACTCTCCACTCCATGTGAATCTCTCCTCAAACTATATGCTTGTTTGTAGAGGAAGGCTCCCCCAGTAGTTAAGCACAAGTAGCTGCACTCATCTAACTATAAACAAAGTCCCAAAAATAAAAATAGAATAACATAGGGAAGAAAGGTAATTAGTCCCAGGAGACAGAAGCTGTAATATGTATGTTAAACACAAGCTATATAAAAAACGAAACATATATAATTACTTGGTTATGAAGTAGATTAACATGGAACCAAACACCTTCTAATGAGTTCTTACTATTTATAGTTTTGGACCTGTAAAAAAAAGAGAATTGTTTCAGCATAAACTTAACATATTGGAAATTTTGTTGTACTTTTTCCATTGTATTTTGTAGTTTAAGCATCTTGTCATTGTCCCTATTAATTTTATAGTTCAATTTTTTTTTACTGTCTCACATGTACACGTTCCTTTAAATAAGGCCTTAAAGAAGTATCCCTAACTTTGTCAATAGATTGGAAAGAGCTTTGTCCCATCCGCCTCAATGGACCTAAGATCCAAAACCAGACACAACCCTTGCACAAGAGTAGCACACAACTGTCAAAATTGTGTTTTCAGACAATCAATTTAATAACTGTTTCAGTAAAAAATTATATAGGCTTCACCATATTTCCACCAAAAGAGGCATAAAAAATATTTTTTCATAGCTTATAGAAACCCTAACCTGGAAATTGGCACACCTGTTTCTACAGAGGAAAGTATGTTAAACTCTTTGAGGTCAGCTCAAGGAATAATTTATTTCTGGATACAATGTTTCAAAGTTGGCAAAAAAATAATTTCTCCCTATCCTGCCAAAAGATTATATATGAGATGACTTTTTAATTGCTTCTTTTCTTCTGTTTTGACTATGTAAAATTAAAGTTCAGTCACCTGTACAGAGATGAGATTTATTTATAATCGTACATTAAGTTCTCAGAAGCATTTTAAAGCTATATTAGATCTCAAATGGCCTCATACTTCTCTATTTCTTTCTTTCATTCATTAATGAATTGGAAGGTTGTAAACAAATGTATGGTTCATTTACATAATGAATTACTATAGTTTCCTGGTGGATGAAAGTGTAACAATAGTTATCTTGTTTGCCAAGGAGCATTTAAATTGAAATTGCTTTATATCTGTCCTAATAATTTAATCTGGATGGAATAAATAAACTGTAATTGTGAGCACAAGCTTGTACTCCCTGTGCTGGCATTTACAGAGGAATAAATTATTCTCGGGACTCGGCAACAATGGCCTTAGCAATTTACCTGAACTATTTCAGATCAGAAAATAAATTACTGTGCATCAAGTTCCTAGTGAGTTTTCCTATTTTCATATTTCAGCAGTAAGTTGATGATGGGCAGAAGATCCTTCCCTTTATGACATGAACACAATGTGTGTTTGCCAGTGTGGATATTCTAACAATGGCTTATAATGGCTTTTTATAGAATGTCTCCGCAAGAAGGTAGAAATGTAGCCTTTGTGGATATTCTCAGCTTTAGTTTATGCATTAGTCTACCACTAGAGATAAGTTTCAGCTCTATTTAATACCATTTTACTGTTGCTCTAGCAGGTTCTAACTGGTCCTCTGTCAAAATTAAATTGTATCACTGATCATATAAACATTTACATTACTAGTGTAGGGAAGTCTAAATCACTAGTGCACGTAAATATATACAGCAAAAGTATACAGTAGGTGAGAAGAAATAGGCTGTCTGCACCCATGGGAGCAAGGAGGTACTGACTGATCTGGGCCTCCTCCACTGTTCCCTGCTTCTTTACATTAGAGGAGAGTTACCTGTCCATTCAGAGCTATGTATGTGACAGAAGATGGGATCCTTGGGCCAGGATAAGTCACATGACCAATAAGGCATTTTGTATTCTCTAACATGTATTTTAGAGCTTATGGTTTTTAACAACAGATTTAGCATTCAGAGATAGACACTTTGATGAAACTGCCAGTTTAAAACTGTCCATCTAACTTTGCACAATATAAGTGAGAGTTTATGAAAGTCCAATGCTAACCTAATTCTCTGCATTTAAAATGTGCCTCGAACAAGTGCTATTTTATCCCAATTCACAGTAAATATGTATTTTGTTCTCTTTTGGGGGAGTCGCTGGAATAGTATGCAGGGAATAAAATATAACTTTTATTAGTGTTAAAATTGCTCCAAGCTACAAATTGATGTAGAGAGCACTAGTTTTCTGCTTGCATCTAAGATGGGGGCTGAGTTATCCAGGGAAATTGCTTATGTGTGCATATGTTCTATAAAGCACATCTTAAAACAGTAAAGGATCTTGGATAAATAACCAGGGTATACCAATTGCAGGGTATCTAGGAACAAATCCTGTTGTGATAACAAAAGGAGCGGTTTAATTTCAACCGATAAGTCCCGTATCACCTAATGTAAAAAACACCCCAGTTTCAGCCCTATAGTGCTACTGACATATAAAGTGGTCTAATCTCTCATCATCTCAAACTCTACGTGTTTTGCCCAAGGTCTATGGGCTCATCAGGAGAAAATGGAGCTATGAGTAAAAACTGAAGTGTCAATGGTTTGATATACTAACAGAAAATAACAAAAAGAGGCAATGCCAGCACCCTGATGGTGTGGGCCGGTGTGTATAGTCATACCCGCCGGCATGACGGTAAAGCTGGGGTATAAATCCTGCAAGCTCCATACCAAGCATTAAACAAGCATTGGAGAGAAGAACTTAGTACAGTCCCACTGGGAGGAGTTAGCTGAAGACTAGTCCCGCCACACGCCTCCGATTGGTACAGTTACCCCGGGAGGAGTCTGCAGCAGATAGCGGCCAAACCCCCTGTATGTGCCGGTGGAGACTAAATTACTTTAACATTGCAATGACAGGGTACATATTATAGAGACAGATGCCAGAAAAGCTACAGTTGATGCAGCAACTATCAGTTTTTCTGGATGTTCTCAGAAACATAATGATATCATAGTTCCCAAGGGGACTCTCTCTCTTAGCTAGTTTGGACGTACAGCTCGATCCCGCGTGATAAGGGTTGTATGGGGGTCAAGCACTTTCAATCCATTAGAGTCTCACATATGTCTGATCATAACCAACTTGTTATGGATCTTCTGACATTTATATTGTAGCATAATTGCCTGTTTGATGGCCGCTTCTTCCACCAGCTCAGTAGTACTTCAATGGGGAGCCGTGTGTGTCCTACTTACGCACATTTATTCCTGGTCTGGTGGGAGGAGTGCTTTTCTAGGCAACATGGCTTATTAGACATCAAAAATAGGTCTATAGATCAGATTCCTATTATTGTCCTATTATTCTGGTTGGACACAAAAAAAACCTTCAGTGAATTTGTCAATACCCTAAATGGGTACACTCTGGGTATTAGATTGACCTCTGGAATTCAGTCGGAGACTATTTTAATTGTAGACTTCTCAATCACCATCATGAAAGATGGGAGTTTTAATCAGTATTTCATAAACCTACTGCCTTTAATGTGGCATATCACCCACCACCACTCAAAAGAGGTATTTTAAAGGGACTATTCCTCTGCATCAGGTAAAAAATGTTTAATAGCCTCTGACTTTGAAATAAAATCTGGGGGACTTCAAAACCTTTTCCGCCAAAGAGTATATCCTGAAGAAGTTATGAATGACACCAGGTCATATGCTAGGGATATGGACAGATCCTCGCTGTTTGTCCCCAATTGAGATGTTGGGGACAATAAAATTGGCCCTATTGCCACATTTGATGATATGGCCCCAGAGAGTAAACATTTTCATAGAAAATTCTGGGGGATCCTTAAACATGATCAAAACCTTTCACTGATCGTAGACATATAGATGTGGTGATTGTAAAGCATGCGAACACATTAAACAGAGCAAATCTTTTCTCAGCGTAATGAGAAAAACACTGGTGTCATGGTCAATGTCAATGGTGTCAGCCATCAAAATCGTGAATTCATTAATTGCCGTGCCATGGGTGTAGCTGGCATCTGTTGATGATGCCAGTTTTACCAGTTTTGTTGGTAATTGGTAGTCCTTACTTCTACTAGCGGCTGCAGTGATCTGTGTGTCTACTGTATAATTATATTATTCCAGTATTTTCTTTTATCTCATGTATGTAACATATTTACAATATATACTCGAGTATAAGCCAAGTTTTCAGTGCAATTTTTGTGCTAAAATATCGATACTCAGCTTATACACAGGTATACAAAAAAAATAAATTGAGTACTCACCTTTCCAACATCCCCGCAGGTCCTCTTCTTGATTGCTGTGCACTTCTTGCTGACATCATAGTTTGAGCACTGGCAGCGACAGGTCCATGTGCTTTGGCCACACACATTATGATGTCAACAAGTGGCTGATGTCATAGTCAGTGTGCACACACATGTTGCTGCCGGGCACACAGGAATCAAGAGGAGAATCTGTGGGGGGAGTTGTAAAGTTGAGTACTAAGTTTATGCTTGTACTTGTAGGACGTGAATGGCTGGATGGCACTACTGAAAGTACGTCAAATCGACTAAGGTGCTGGTCTATATATTTCTATATGATCTCTATCAAAGAGTCCCAGTTTAAGACAGATGGGTATTGGAACGTGGAACAGTTGCTTGGAGTGCAGTGGTGCTCTAAATTCCTAGCGTGAGGGCATACAAATTGTAGAAAGATAAGAAAAGGAATGGCACTCACCGCGTTGTCTCCTTCCAATGCGAATTTATTTGTGCATACTCACAACAAGAAACAAGAAGTGTGGTTTACAGGTCGAGGGGAGGGGAGGACGTAGGGACTCAACACATGACAAATAGGACAGCTGTTTCGCGCGCACGGCGCTTCATCTGGCTTGTCGGACTTAAATCATGTATGAAAATTTTCTAACCTTTTTTGCCAAGCAGTTTGCATTTATACAGCTCACCTTCCCTGCTGCTCCTTTACTAAATTTAATCTGAGAAACATTTAGATGGTAAACTGAAGAGTTTGCCATCTGAATATTGATCAGATGAATTTTCCAATCTTTTCTAAAGCACAAGGCTCAGCTAAAAGTTTGAGCATGTCCTGCAGCACAGCCCTGCCCCTTCCATCTCACAGCAGACGGCTCAGTCTGATACAGCAAGCCATGATTTTTCTGTCCCTCAGCCACAGCCCACCCCTGCATGAGTAACACTCACTGCTCAGTCTTTTCTCTCCCACATCTAGTAATGTCATTAGATAAAAGAAAAGATCTTATGATAATCAGTATAAAACCAAGGATAGGTATTCTACAAGGAAAAGGGAAAGGGAGCTCAAACATCTAACATATAACATATGACTAGTTTTAGGGAACAGTCCGCAACCAAAGGTAGAGGAGGTTGCAATATGCAAATCATGATTTATTGATACTTGCCAAAAAAAAGCTCAGTGCTCAAAACAGCTAAATGCATCTTATTTTATAACTGAACCTTAGTCCATGTGTGTTTAATTATGTATTTTAACAAAGGTGTCCATTGTCTTCAATAATGGTAAAAGTATTGTAGAGATACATTTATTCAATGATTCATGAATTATTGGAGATGACATACTTGGACAAGTATATAAAAGACATTAGAAACACTATCTATGAAAACTTTCTATAAAATATAATTGAGCAATGATGAATCTGTGTCTAGGAGGAAACGCATTCCTTTAAATACACGTAGATTGAAATAAAACATGCATTCTGTGCTGATACGTGATCCTGGACTCTTTTCATGCTTTCAGGCTCCGTCTAGTCGTCATTCAAGTAGAACAAAACATTGGCTATAAGACAATGTGTTACATTGCTGGGGATTGAACTGATAGCCCTGAATGCTTAAGTCAGCAGCTTGCAGTCAATAACAACAGGGCTTTATTTTTATGTCCACTCCAGGCCATTGATCTGCCTCTTAGATGCAGTGAGAATCCAGACGAAAAACACTTTTCTTTCTATAAATAGAGCCTGTAGCATTATTGCTGTGTTTGCTGCTTTCTTTTGATCTTACTAATAGCTTCAATAGAGCATTTTCTAGTGGACATTGTGTGGAAGAACTGATGCAGATTATTTCTTGTTTTTCAAGGGAGAGACACTCTGTTTTAAATGGAATTTCATAACTTAATATTTTCGTTTGTAATCGTTTTCATGACCTGGACCTATAATATGGTTTTCCGATATATTATCCATTTAAGGAGTTCCTTAATCACCAGGGCCTTTAGATGCATTAGCATAGCATAAATTGTGTTTCATTAATTTATATCATTATGTCTCTCTCTTTTTTTCTTTACAGTTCAATTTATCCCTAAATAACATTGATTTTAACTTTATGGCTGAGAAGTAGAAATGTGGGGACCCAAACTTTAAGTTCAGATTCAGGGCTAGGGTGCATTCCGCTCATCCCGGACATATTGCCAACTTGGCTGCCAATCTGGCAAAATGATGCCCCTGCCTACTAACTATAGCTGTGATTGACATGGAGGGGGATATCCTTTTGCAATCTCAGTCGGTACACACAGGAACCCCAGACCCAAATTTAAAAATCAATCCCACTTATCTCCACTGACAAGTGCACAGATCAACTGGCAGGTGGTTGTATAAATTTACTCTTTAAGGCTTTTAGAACAATTTAATTTCTTGCACTTATTATTTTATAAGTGTGCAGTCAGTAAAAGTCAGTGACATTTGCTTTTGTTTTTATGCTACATATCATATCTAAGTGGTATAGCTTACTTTGCACATCCCTTAGATAGATGCAAAATACCGACACTTGTTTCTCTAAATGCAAATCCCATTTAATTCTGAACATCTGGATAATGCAATATTGTCAAAGTTGTACTAGTTCAAAGAGCTGAATTTAAAGAGTTAACATAATGCAATGAAAAAAAGATTAGAAAGAGCAACGCCTACATCAAATAACCTGCACAATAAGTTGTCTGTATCTGTTTTTCTTGAAGTGCAGTTTAACCATATGACAACTGTCGGCACGCATTGCCCTCTTGGGGGATACACGCATGCCTGACACATGACTGCTTAGGCCAGTGATTGCCTGCGTTGGTCATGAGGAACTGGGGAATTCATTGCTTTTTCAAAATAAACAGTTTCTTGTTTAGAGGGAAAGGAACCTGCTACATAGGTGTGAACGTTGCCTAAGCATATGATATATCACATAAAAGAGGGAATTCTCAAAACATATTTCATACCATATCAGAGTTTGCTGGTAGTTTAGTGGTGTAAAAGCTGGGTAAAGGTTCCCATTAATAAACTTGACACATTTTCTAGATCTTTAAAGAGAATAGTCATCAGAATTTAGAAGCAGGTACAGTTAAGTATATTACAAACTACAATTTTCCCTATTGCTTTCTGAAATAAAAAATAGTAGTAGTAGTTTCAAACATTTAGTTATGCTTTCAGTTATGCAAAGTACACTAGACACAATTAAATGATATGAGAGCATAGACAATAATGAGACCATGTTAAAATTATTATTTTTGGAATACAATGTACAATACTAACATTATTGTTTTGACTTGATGATATTTGTTGAACTTTTTTTTTTTACAATACTGTAATTCATTTCTGGAAATAATGCAATAATGCCCCATAAACTTGGACTGCCAGTGTAAGCTATCAGACAGACCTAAGAATTATTTGTTTGTTCATGCCGGTTATTTTTAGATGTGTTTGTTGCTCTTGAAAGAGAGTTGCTGGTTTCAACAAGTCAAAGAATTGAGCTCTTGAGATTGTTCCTTCCCCCCACAATATTGATAAAGTATATTGGAATTACATTAGTTCCTTCAAATTACAGCCTATTGAAAAGCACAAATAACTGAAAATTTACATTAACCCTTCCCATTATCTTTATTCCACAGGGTCAACAATAATATAATCAAGGGAATTATTACATTGTAGAAAGCATTGTGGGTAGATTTATCATTGACGCTATTTTGCACCAAATATTGTATGAACAATTATAAATTAAACTACTAAATAGCTTTACTATTGAAATACATTTCCACAATTTTGAAGACATTGTAAACAAACTGCTACAATGTCTACTCTACTAGACATATTTTCCTGGAGTGTTCACTTCTTGCTATCTGCCATCTGTTGCGTACTGCAAGATATTTTACAGATTCCATATTAATCTCACTCCAGAACTGACCCTATTAAGTTGAAATACAATTTTTGCCAACTCTCTATCCTCATATTTGTCATATTGTAATAGCTTTATTGTCCAATAAACAACATTGAAAAATATCCAACTATTCCTCCTCTCTGTAAGGAAAGTCAGCAACAATTATGAACAGAAATATGCGTTTGCTTGTGATCAGCAGATTTTTCATAAATTTAGTAATACTTGGGTCTACTGGTCATCCTCTAAATGTATAAATATAAACCTTATGTACTTTTACCGCACTGTAGAAAATAGAAGAAATAACCATCCTTCTAATTATTAATTTTCTTAGCATTGGATGTACATTTTGTTTGGAGTAATTTAACCATGTTTAACAATTTAACAATGAAACTTCTATGTATTTATAGCCATATTGGTATACCTAGCCAATCTGTTATAACAGTGATAAAAATTAATTATATTTTGCTATTCTTTTTATTATCCCACTATAGTATGGACGGGCTTAATGCTATGGTTAGCCAGGTGTAAAGTCATGTTCTAAACCAATCTGATCATGTGCAGCTGCCGGAACAGCGCCTCCGTCCCTCTTTAGGTCACTCAGTAAAGGAATCCAAAATTAAGTTGCCAGTTTTTTTTTGTAGTGGAGATACAGTAAAATCTTAAATCTTTATTTCCGTTTAAGACCCCAGTGCTCTGTAAATGATGTCCAATGATTTGGCATAATTATTTCTCTGTTGCTTGTGGATCCTCAGCATAATACATGGATTACATCAGGGATCTACCCCCCTCTTGGGGTATGATTCTTATTTGGAGGTTAGTAGATCTCTATTCTAAAATGTGTCATTTATTTCCACTGGAGAAACTGCCTAATGCCAAGGAAATTGCCACTCTGTTGATAGTATCCTTAAAGCATAACTGTAAAGCTAGTTGACAAAAATACCTATACCTATGTTATGCTTCTGCATTATTCCTATCCTTAGATATAGCCTCATATCTATCAACCATATCTGTAAAATCCTCTCAGCTTCTCCTGATGTGGGTGGAACTTCCTGGTTGTGACATTAGCTATGGGCACTGAGGGCATTCATGTGAAATTTCACAGGCAGTGCAGCCAATCAGGACCCAGAATCAGTGTTACTGCTTGTACAGAGATCCAGTGGCAGAGATCTCAAGGCAGAGAAGACTAAGAGCTGACAGCACAGAGCAATGGATCTCTGCTTCATGGAGAACAATGATCGTACAGTAATCTACTATGCCACAAAAAAAAAAAGATGTATTAAAATATGTTCACCTACACCATTTAAAACCTATATAGGGAAAACAGATAAATGCATAGCAACATCATAGTATCTGTACATATATACACACAGTGAAACCACTCCAGAAGACCACTTCTCTGAGAGGGCCCCTCCTTAACACCTAACGATCTGGCCTTTTTTGTTTTTTCATTTCCATTTTTCACTCCCCATGTACTGGGAAGTGGAAAAAAAATCCAAATGCAGTGAAGAATGTTGAAAAAACGCATTCACATTGTTTTCTTGTGGGCTTGGATTTTATGGCTTTCACTGTATGCCCCAAATAACATGTCTACTTTATTCTTTGGGTCAGTACGATCATGGGGATACCAAATTTGTAGGTTTTATAATATTTTCATACATTTACAAAATTTCAAACCAGCATAAAAAAAATTTTCTGCGCTAATAACTTTATTTACTTCAGTGTACAGAGCTGTGGGTGATGTCATTTTGTGTGACTTTTGGGCGCTATTTTCCATTGTGGGGTTAAACGCAGTGAAAAACAGTTATTATATTTTGATCAGGCATTTCGGACGCGGAGATACCTAATTTGTTTATGATTTTTACTGTTTATATTTATATCAGTTCTAGGCAAAGGGAGGTTATTTGAATTTTTAGGGTTTTTTCATCATGATTTTTCACTATTTTCAGACCCAATAGGGTACATTAACCCTAGGTTGTCTGAACGCAGTATATGGGGATGTTCCACCTCATTCATTAAAATGGGCAAATCACACATTGTAATGAGTGGGTTAAAACAAGACAACGTCTGGTCTTCGGAAGAATCTGCTGAATTCAAACTTTCAAACACAACCAGCACAACAAAATACCATTCCTGGGGCCAGTATAAAGAGACTTTCTCCTTGTATTTGAACAAACAAAAGCATGTGATCTGTCACATGCTTGTGACATCACTCAAGGTCCTGGAGATTTTGTCTTACTGTAATAGTGAGGACTGATATTATCCTGCACCTAGCGGGCTACAGATTGGAGAGTGCACTTCTCCTAGTACCTCTTCCAACAAGATCCTCCCACTCATCTACAACTACAGAATGGGATTTCCAGGGCAACCAAACCAAACAAAGCAGCCAAGGGGCAAGGTAAAACCGCTGCTAGCAGGCAAATAGCTGCCATGTGCACTTATGGATTTCATCCCTGCTTTTCTTGTGTGTCTTCTTATCCATCTAGTAACATCTAGCACAGTGATGGCGAACCTATGACACGTGTGTCAGTGCTGCCCGAGAGTTAAGGTTCATCCTACACGGCCAGGTGCAGTAGCCGGGAGGCTGAGAGATTGCACTGAGCTCACAGCACTCCCCCCGCCGGCCCCTCCCCCCTTTGTGAACTGTGCCTCGTGTCTCCAGTCAGCACAGGTATCATCCCGGGGCACAGCAACAGTAGAGGTGACCCGGCCAGCACAGGAGGGGGGAGGGTGGCAGCACACACAGAAGCTAAATCGCTGCTGCCTTGTGTGATGTCCCAGCAGCTGCCACCTCTACACTAAGCCTAATATAATTAGCAAAGTTGCAAATGTCTTTTAGATTAAAGAAGAAGAGATGCTACATTTTTCCTTTATTACTTTTTTAAGATAATGGTAACACATTTTTTAATAGTGACCAAAGTGTAAATAAGAATCATTCTGTATACCAGCATCTATGGGTTATATGTAAATATTCAAATAATATAATAGTTTTAACTATGACTTGAATGTATATGATATAGTACAATGGTAAACTGATTAATTTATTTGAAACGCTCAGAGAATTTCCACAGAAAACATTCAAGGTGAAAGTGTTACATTTTTCCCATCTAATAAATGGGACCCATATTTCTTTATTGTTACGTACATTGGGCACTTATGTATATTTATAAACATTCCCATTAAAATAAGTGGGAGGTATAAATCAGAATGTTCCTTCACCTTGCCACATCATTTTGTAATGCACACTCCCCTATTGTTTGATTTATTGACATATATTTGATTAACCTTGATACAATTGCCTGCATAACTCACATATATTAAAATTCCTAGCTATGGACAAATAAGAAATACTGCGTATGTATATATCGTATAATAAATGAACAAAAGCAAAGCTATAAAAGAGATATACATTTTTCAAACAGCTACAAAGACCTAGTTTACCAATTTATATTATAGATAAGACTAAAGAATTGTCTATTATGCTGGATGCTTTTAATATATATTTTCTCTTTCATTTTCATAAACAGTCTAAAAGTTAACAAAACAACCTATAAAAACATTGCAAATCAGTCTCTTTATTCCTCTAGCAACAGCCTTTATAAGAACCCAAACCTTCCCCTTCCCCTGTATCTACATGGACTGGGAAGGTGAAAAAGAAATTTCAAATGTGAAATTAGCAAAAAAATGTAGTTGCACCATTTTCTTCTTCACTTTGTTTTTATGGCCTTCGCAGTGCAGTCCATTTGACACATTCTATTTATTCTTTGGGTCCGTATGATTATGGATATAGTACATGTACATAGTACATTGTATAGTTTGGTTAAAAATCTAAATCTTTGCACAAAAAAATGACTTCTGTTGCCATATTTTACATACCATCATTTTTTACAAACCTCGGTGTACAGAGCTGGCCAAGGGGTAATTTTTTGCTGGATAGGATGACTTTTTCTTTTTATTCATATTTTATGGGGGTGGGGGTATATTGAAAAAGTGCCAATTCATGATTTGTGGCCAGAACACAACCCCCTTAAACCTCTATGGCTCCTGGTCACACAGGACTGGGACAGGAGTTGGGTGGTCCTGCTGCAAAATATAGAACATGTCCTACATTTTGGCAGATTTGTGGTGCAGCTGCTTGTCTTTCCGATGAGGAGGGCAGAAGAGCGCTCACCCCCCTCATCCCAGCCCTGTGCTTGCCCATGATCCGGTCCAGGCGAGCACACGGCCGTTTGGATGAACCCTAATACTGTCTTCAGCTTTGTAAGGTCAAAATCGCTGAATATCTTTAATACTCTTTGCATGCTATACTAAAATCATTAAATAAACAAATTACAGAACCAGTTATGATATATTAAAGGGAACCTGTCACCAGGAGACCCATTTTTAGCACTCCCCCAGTCCCCACAGAGCACAGTTCATACACTGCCAAAGTGTTTTTGTATAAAAAAAATTGGTTTTGAAACATGTGACCTTTTCAAATATATGAATAACTCCCCACACTCAGGATTGGCTGTAGAGGAGCAGGGGGCGTTGCTAAGCCAAGTGATGGGTGTTTTCATATATTTGAAAAGGTCACATGGAGTAGCTGTTTGCCAAGGGTGGGGGGGAACTGCTCCTTTCCAGACCCTCCCATTTGGCAACTGCCTAGTCACACAGCACATGCTAATGAAAGGTACAATATAACATATCTTTTTTTCTGTAAAACCTGTTTTTTATACAAAAACACTTTGGCAGTGTATGTACTATGCTCTGTGGGGACTGGGGGAGTGCTAAAAATGGGTCTCCTGGAGACAGGTTCCCTTTAATAATGTATTCATCCCATTGTAAATGCTATACAGCAGATTGAGACTATAGAGTTTAAACTTCCCCTACTATAAAGTAACCTTGCTTTGTGCATTTATTACCACAGTCACTGAATTTGACATTAGGATAAAGGGGTCTTCTATAGAAAATAATAGTCAACTTTATTAACATGACAATATTACTTCTCATTACTGTTAATTACTGTTACTGTAAATGTTGTTTATATTAAAGTAGAGAATTCCAGTACATTTTATATTCTGAAAGTTGTGACTAGTTATCATTTAATACTGAGAGTCATGTCATACTAGTTTTAGGGAATTGTTAGACATTTTAGCTCTGGCAATACAAACCGGTATGTTTGTTAACCATGTCAACTGTATACATACACAGAATATTGGTGTATGACATGTTCTGCATATTTATGCTATTCATAAATCCACCTTCATTCCATTAAGGAAACACTCTCCATATTCCCTCGGAGCACCCCCACCCCCCTTCCATCCTCAAACAGTAGACCATGAATTCATGTGTTAGCATTATCCTTTCTGAACAATGGGCATCATTGCTACATCCTATTAAAACACTCAGAGCACTAATTTATTTATGGCCTTCTGCAAAACATATCATGCAGAGCTGAGCATTGCTCTCTAGGTGAGATCTCAGCAATTATAAACCTAACATGAGGATAATGGATAAGGTTATTACAAAAGTCAATCCAAACATAATTAGCAAAATGGTGAAAGAAGAAAGTGTTTCCAAATACATATCATGCTACTTTATATCTGTTTGTCTACAATAAATTCATGTCAGTATTAGGATTGATAGTGTTTATTTCATCAGCATTTCTTTCTAATTA
This sequence comes from Engystomops pustulosus, assembly GCF_040894005.1. NCBI lineage: Eukaryota > Metazoa > Chordata > Amphibia > Anura > Leptodactylidae > Engystomops > Engystomops pustulosus. The sequence continues at coordinate 47,483,176 of NC_092418.1, read as the reverse complement.
AGTTACAATATTGCAAGGAAACCTGGATTGTTAGCAACATGACCAAATGTCCTTCAGTATTTAGTTATTTACTTGACCATGGCACACAGCCACATTGAAGAGAATGCAACCAACTTATCATATCATCATTTCCACTATATTTCATAACCTTCTGTTTTGCTGTGTTTGACAAGCACGTAGATACAGTTCACACTTGGAGAAACATCACCCCTTCCTTTTCCATGATTATTTAGACAATGCGGCTGATACATCATGCAGAAAACTGGTGAGCAAGGCTTGAGAAGGCTGCAATTTCTGGCACACAGCATGAAGATTGTGTATTTTTGGCCTTTTGCAAACACCTGCCACTAGTGGAGTGGGAAACACGGATTCCAGGATTGGGATGTGTGCAGTTTTTATCCGAAATCTATTCCAGCTTCAATGCACCAGAATTATTAGTAGGTCAGAACCTCTTTTTAATCTGGCACATTTGGCACCAGTGGACCCAATAATTAAGGGCAGAACTAAAAAAAATTTGGCCTATTTTTTCTGTTGTCTATTTCATTAATTTTCTTCACCCATATAGTACTTTTGCAGTGAAAAATAAAAATGGCACAATAAATTGTTGTCTAGCAAGTTTTAGAGCAGGAGGGTTTTACGGATTATCCTGTCTGATGGCAGCATGTAATAGGAGCTGAGCAGATATATAGTGGCATATCGGCAGGCAATATGTCATAGCGCATTGGGGTGATAGACTAGGACTAAGGAGTGTTTCATGGGTATGTGCAATAAGACAATAACTAGAATTACCATGATTGCAGCATAAAGATATGGGAATTTGTCTTTTGTACTGTATTATCTGTGTATATGCACCTTAAAATAGTATCTTTAGTGATTATTACCCAGTGATGAATTTATTTGCACTTTAGCACTTGCAATGTTAGCAATTTACTCCTGTTTGTACTCCTAGTCTAATGGCAATATATTGGTATATTTTGGTTTTGGATATTTATAGAGAGTTGGTCTTTGTGTACCGATAGGAGGGGCATGATGTGCGGTCTAGCCTGAGACTTGTAAATGTCTGTAACTTTTGATACAATGTCATAGAGCAGGAAGTGCTGAGAATTTTTTTTCTCTTCTTTCTACCCCTTACTATCATCCACATGAACACTGATAAGTCTTTCTGTTACAGAAACTTTTCTTTACACAACCATATACAAATCTGTGTATCTACATCCGCTCCTCCTCGATAACATGCTACCTGCAGATCAATTTTCAATGTGTCATACATTTGGACTGGATTGGTTTAATACAGTAGGGCAGTGGTGGCGAACCTATGGCACGGGTGCCAGAGGTGGCACTCTGAGCCCTCCCAGTGGGCACTCAGGCTGTTGCCCCAGCTCAGAATTCACCAGACAGGACTTGAGGGATCCTCCTGCAGGCCCAGGTAGCCCAAAACGTGAAGCATATTGGTCTACATGAGACTGCAAGAAGAGAAGTTGAGGACATGGTCAGATTATCATTGGAGCCACTGAAGCTCCTGCTCTTGGCCCCACAATTTTTCAAGTTCAGGGAAGCTCCAATGGCAGTCTGAATTTTCCCACCTTCTGTCAACGATATTAATGTCCTTGGGACCCTTGAAAGCTGTGGTATAGCACGGAGCAAGAAGATTTTAATAATTTAATGCTAGAATTGCCGTGTTGGCACTTTGCAATAAATAAGTGGTTCTGGTTTGCATTTTGGGCACTCGGTCTCTAAAAGGTTCGCCATCACTGCAGTAGGGCATTATAATAAAGGCGGTTTGTCAGTACTTCTACTTGTCAGTTTTACATGTGGTTTGACTTTTCAGATTGTCTATGGATATATGGCTGTGATATGGTATTCATTTTTGGACAATACTGATACGTATTACCCTATTTGCATCTGAGTTTACAGCCCTAGTATTCTACGGATAATAACCAGCGCCTATTTGAATTATATATTTTTTGCCTTCCTAGTTATACACACTGACCGTTTTCTTGTTACATGTTTTTAGATGTCTCTTTTAATGGGTTTTTTTAATCCGATGTATTTTTGTGATGAATTGTAAAATGTATTCTGTAATAAAGATTTTATATATTCATTGATTTAAGTTTACATGTACGCTCTTCTATGGAGGTTTAGTAGGGATAATCGCGGTTTGGCAGTAGCCTGGGGCCCCAGCCTTCTAGGGGGCCCATGGCCACTCAAACCACTCACCAAATTTTATACTTAGAAGGACTTTCACCCATGAAAGTATCTTGTAAATATGTTCCTGCTCTGAATACACAAGAACCAATTCAGGATCTTTGAAAGTCCTCCAAAGGTCCTGAAACACAGAAAAATTCAAAGCATGCAGTAGGGACCCATCTTACATACCCCAAGAAGCTTGATTCTAGTACAATACGTAGGAAGTGAATTCCAGACTTGTAAGGGCTATAATCTTCATACGACCTGGACCCATAGCAGTCTTAATCTGCCCCTGGGCCTGAGTGTTGCATTGTCATACGGCTCAACTTCAAAGGGTTGTATTAGTAACCAGCACTCTAGATGCACACAGTACATAACAATCTCTCCCCAGAAATGGTGAAAACCACAGTGCAAAAAGACCACAGTGCAGTCTTAATTCACCCCTGGCCCTCTACAGTCTATTATGTTTCATCACAAATATTTGAGACACTTAAATATAGAAAAACATTTTATTTAACTGTGAACTTTAAAACTTTTAGAAATGTTCAGATTTTCTAAAAATGAGAGAAGTTCTATAAGTCACTGTCAAGACAACTATCAATTTAATTTGTCATTCACAGTTTTAGAAAACAAAATCACACCAGATGCCATGGATGCCGCATTTCTTTAGAAATTGTTTACAAAAATACAATTTTGAAACAGATGTAGAATGATTTCATCTTTTTTTATTGTTGCCAATTAAAAACTCACTCTCCTAGATGGGTCATTATTTTCTCAGAATCTTAACAGACGTGTTAATTTGAACAAATAACAGTAATCGCCTTATGCCAAGCAGTCAAAAATAAAACAGAAACATTTTATACCGTTATGACAATAAATATAGAGTGAATCCTTTTCTTCCCATCTTACCAGTATGAATCATAAAATATCTGCCTTCACTCTTGAGCTAGTAAGATTTAGTAAGAATGGGGTAGTTTGCCTCAAGGTATAAATCATTTATGCATTTTACCCTTGCTGGCACAGGAGATGAATAAAAAAAGAGAAAACAGCTTCATTAATCATACAAAACGCTTCTATCAAGTGAGCTCACAAAATGATGTTCCTTGCTCAGCATGTCAATATTTCTGACATCCATCTGAAAACTCAGGTCATTCATATCCATCTGCTATTAAAAAAGTGTCATCCTGCACGCACCCCTCACTATTTTTAGATATATGTCAGAAATGATCATTGGGCACGGGTCTGCCTGTTCTTCTTGTTAACTCACAATATCTTCTTTATTTACAGTGACTGCTGCAGTTTATATGATAAACCTGTAGATACAGGTTTTTAGAAATGTACTTTATGGAGGACATTTAACATGAGGCTTTCAAGACCCCTGAAAGGCACATGACCAGGAATTGTGAATTTCCCTATTACATAACCTATTAAAGGGGTTTTTCCATGGAAGAAAATTCTCCTAGTGAATTTTACACAATAAAGATAATTTTGAACCCCTTACTATACAATTTTAGTTGTATTGCTGTTTTAGATCCTTTCACTCCCTAGACTGGGGACTCTCTAAGCAGACAAATGACAAATAAAAAGAGAGATATGATACCCATGAGATGCATATAACACACAATGACATTCTCAGCTCTGCTATCACTGCCATAACATACACTGTCAGCCCTGCTGTGCCTCCCTCCCCCTCCCCTGGATAAAGAGCTTATCTATATTGCAGCGTCAGACAGGAGAAATTCTGATTTAGGACCGGATCCAGGGGCAACCAAAATTGTGTACACTAGGAATGATAGAGATAGGTTGGAATTATATCTGTGAAATGCTGTATGTTTGTTAATAACATTATTATAATTAGAGAATGTGTTATTTTGTTATCTTGAAGGGCAGTTCAATAAGTACCAGTGTTTGATGACAGAGGGTGTTCCTGAGGGTAGTTGGTGTTATCATAATGTTCTGCCGTCTATCAAACAACAGTAAAACAAATTGTAGACTGATTGATAGGTTAGTTTGGATTTAGCAGCCATTTGAGTAAGACGTGTTTCGTGATTTTCGCTAAGATGGAAAAAGAGCTTTTTTTTAGATGGGAAAAAATGCGAGGAGATAAAAGCAAAGTTGGATGCTGTTTATGGGGACACTTCGCCATCTATGACCACAGTTAGATATTGGTTCATTGAATTTAAATGTGGGCGAACATCTGTTTTTGATGACCAGGACGCCCAGTAGACGTGGTCACCAAAGAAATCATTAATTGATTGATTGATTAATTGATTGATTGCTCACGGTGGACAACAAGTGGATGTGGCTGTTAACTTCAAAGCAGTGTTTGGAGAAATTTAAGCGAGATCCGAAGGAGTTTTTGCGCCGAGTTTGGATCCTGGTGAATCTGCTCCAAAGAATGCGAAGACAGCCAGAAAGTTCATGGCAATGATTTTTTGGGATGCAAATGGTGTCATCCTCATGGATTTTTTTAGAAAAAGAAAGAACGATCACTGCACAATACTACAGTGAGTTATTGGACCACTTCCACAAAAAATTGAAGGAGACACGGCCTTATTTGGAGAAAAAGAAGGTGCTGTTTCAACACGATAACGCACTAGCACATTCATCCAGAGTTGTCGCCGTCAATCTGCATGAATTTCTGCCGCACACCCCATCTTTACTCAATCTGGCTCCCTGTGACTTTTTCTTGTTCCCTAACATAAAGAAATGGCTCGCAGGAAATATTTTTTAGCTCAAACGAGGAAGTCATTGCCGAGACAGAGGCATATTTTGGAGAGTTCGACAAATTCTATTTCTTGGAGGGGTTAAAAAAATGGCAGGAACGTTGGGAGAAGTATATCTTTCTAAAATAGGACTATGTTGAAAAATAATTTTAAAAAAAATGTTCACCTTATTGAACCGCCTTGTCTTCGTGGGAATACCTGTTTAAGCATGGCAAGGTGTGAAGGGCGTCCCTTTTGTCATAGTGGGCCACATCGGGGAATTCCTGCCTAGCTATAGCCTGCAGCCATCCAGGGCTCAATGGAAACAGGTTAAAGCGCAATTCTATGCCAGGTAGGGCCTGGCATAGCATTGTACACCAGCACAGCCAATGGAAATATCAGGAGGCCAGTGTCTATGGCAGAGAGGGGAGGAGAACATCATACGCTGGTGCTAAGCACAAGATGAATTCCCCCTGAATTTGCTTTCAAACATGCTTTTTTAAAAATGTTGTCTAAATTTTAACAACATTGAGTAACCACATTGACAAAAGCATTAAAACATTTCAATTTTCATCTAAACTTTTGGAGCTGCCATCTTGTCATTCTTGTCATATATTAGAACTGGAAAAATGTACATAAAGTGCATTTGAGATTTATGTGTTTATACTAATGATTAAGGGTTGAGAAAATAACATTTAGCAGGGCTCCTCTTGTAAACCATGGTTTATTCCCAGCATATCACAACACTTGACTTGAAGTGACCATCACAGGTCAACAAGGGAATTACCTTATTAGAGCATAGTTATTGTTCTCCTGCTAATTATTAATAGCTTCCTTACTGTTTAAATCCTGACAAATCACATTTCTGCCTTCAGCAAGCTGTATTCCTCCTTTGTGATTTTGACAAAAGGTCTTGTTGAGAGACCAAAGAGGTGATTTGTGGAGCAATAAACAAGTCAGTTCATTTTAATGCAATCAGTGTACATTGTGTTTTTCTATAGCCAGCGCCAGATGCCTCACATCATGAAAGTTTTTACAGTTAATGAACTGAATAGGCAAATATCCCTTACTTTTTCTTTCAAAAAATAAATCTTGCTTAAAAAGCAACCTCGCGATAATTGCAGGCTGCGTAAGGTATGTTACCCATTAATTTACATGGTTCCCGACTAACTAGAGGATCAAGTCCAATAAATAGTTCTTGTATGTAAATTAAGCTTCCTTCAAGATATTATTCAGTTCTTGTAGATTCTTCTTAGAAGAGAAGGGATTGTAAAATTTTGGGCAAAAACAGGAGACTGAATAAAATGGACAAAAACTCTATACTCACCTCCTCAATTTTCTGCTGCACCAGCAATGCCAGAGGTTCAAGGTCTCTGCTAACCTCTGCTTATTTTATGCTGCGGTGAAATACTGGGCAGCCAGTAAAACATGTGACATGGGACATCATTGTGGAGTACAATTGCTATGATTGCTTGTATGGCATATCATTAATGTAGGTGTATCATAGTATCATAGCATATAAGGCTGGAAACAGATGCAAGTCATCAAGTCCAACCTTTAAGAATTAAAAATATGTTTTTCCCCATAACCCGTGATATTTTTGCTCTCCAGAAAGGCATCCAGGCCTCTCTTGAACATGTACATAGAGTCCGCCATAACAACCTCCTGCGGCAGAGAGTTCCACAGTCTCACTGCTCTTACAGTAAAGAACCTTTGTCTATGGTGATGGTAGAATCGCCTCTCCTCTAGGCGCAGAGGATGCCCCCTTGTCCTGGTCACAGGCCGAGGTTTAAAAAGATCTTTGGAGAGATCCTTGTACTGTCCGTTCAGGTATTTGTACATTGTAATGAGATCTCCCCATCTTTTTTCTAAACTCAATAACCCCACATTTTGTATTCTGTCATTGTATTCTAGTAGTTTAAGATATCATTTTTGTATACTTTTATGCAAAATGTTCAAAATCCTGGACTATTGTCCTGGACCAAGGTGTTTCTTTAAATTATATTTATAATATATAATATAGTATTAGATCTTATAATGTAGAACATTTTGTACATAAAAATCTTAAGTATCACAAAACTTGGTGAAAGGAGACCATTGAGCCTCATATCCAAGAGGGTGTTTGTTGCTATCGTTCAGACCGTTTTTTTTTTTTTTTACAGCCCTGCTTTTAGCTGAAATTTGATTAGTTTATATGAGTAATACTGGTAAATAAAAGCATGATTTACCAACAAATACATAAAGGTTTTTTAATATCATTATCATGCATTCTTTTAGTCTGTGATTCCCATGCTGGACCCAAAAGAACAAAGTTTCCTATACTGTATAACACAGTGGGGCTCATTTACTAAGGGTCACGCTGCTCATTTTCGTCGGACGGTGCACGTTTTTTTGGGATTACATGGCTTGCACAGGTATTGAAGAAGTGTCAGTGCTGGAATTTTGGCGCACGTGATCCTTTTGTGTCGCAGCTGCGGGCTTCCATGCAACACAAATTAGGGGGCGTGCCATCGTATGATCCGACTGATTCGGACTGAGCGCGGGATTTAACATTCAAATTGTGTTGCAAGCCCAGGCACTTAGATGCACCACTAAAAAGAAGTGGGTAGCACTTCTGCCTTGCAGTAATTGGGTCCTGGGTTCAAGTCCCTCCCAGGTCAATATCTGCAAAGAGTTTGTATGTTCTCTTCGTGTTTGCGAGGGTTTCCTCCGGGTCCTCCGGCTTCCTCCCACACTCCAAAACATACTGTGAGCTCCATGGGGGCAGGGGCCGATTTGGCAAGCTCTGTGCAGCACTGCGTAATCTGTATAAATAAAGAATTATTATATTATAATTGCAGCAGAGTGCATTATCATTGGACAATGCACATTCTGTGAACTCCAGTGCCACTGCAAGTAAATGTGGGAGTCTGTTAATCGGTGGGAGTATGAATGTTGTACCACCACTGATCTGGTTTTAATCCTATGGATAGGTCATCAGTATCTCAGAGTTGTAATACCTATTTTTATTTAGTTTATCTCTTTGAAATAAAAAAAAAAATCCTTTGTTATAGTTTTGCCTCAAACAGCACTTTTTGCAAAGTACTACTTCCTCAAAATTGGTCTGTTTATTATAAAGAAAAATGGATACACTGACTTGTTCAAAGGGGAGCAGAGAACACCTGTGTTCCCGAACACCGTGTCCTCATCAAACATTTCTAAAGCATGTGTACTTATTTATATAAAGTCTGCTCTCCAGACTTAATTCTAGAGTTGGAACATAATGCCAAATAATGAGCGCTCTATACATGCAGATGTGATATGCCTAAACTTCTTTGGTAAGATGAACTTGCTGTGATGAAAGAGCTGTTCCTATATTTGCTTCAACTTTGCGAAAAAAAATTATATACGTGCTTATTTTCCTCGCAGTGTGTGATGTATAGAATATTAAAGTTTCTGTGGCTACAATCTATAAGTAAAGTATGAGAAATAAACCACATGCCTATTGACTTTAAAAAGACATTTTGACATTTTAAGGCTGTGGAAAATTTTAATACAAAATGTTGGAGCACTCAGCATTTATTAAACTGAAATGTTTTACTGCTCAGTTTTCAGTCCTACTTACCAGTTTCCTTATAGTCCTTGTAAAATGATTCATAACCAAATGTAAAGTCATCTTTGCATGTGCCGGATCCATCCATTGTACTTGTGAACTTGTGTCTGCACACAGTCTTCTTTTCCAGGTTAAACTAATTCCTGAAAATTCCATGGTGCAATGTATCATGCCTTCTGACCAGTGTTTTCAGCCTTTTTGTGCCACGAGTACCACTTTTAAAGAGATTTCGGGGCAGGCACACGAGTGCTGAGCCAGAATCAATGAGAGGTCAAAACCTATTAGTAATTCTGGCATGTCATGCTGAGTGCTTCGGCCCCATACTTAAAAGAGCTAATGTGAACAGCCAGGCCCAGCTGGTAGCAGGAACACCATACGCATTGTCACCTTCAATAGCAGCTTCTTCTTTTCACATCTATTATAGTGATGGATCAGCTTTTCATCACAGCCGGGCCCTTTCATTGACAACACAGAAATTTTGTGTACTGTTATGCCTGGTGACTGCAATTACAATGTAATAACACACTCACATGCAGGAGGGAGTTTAATGTAGTTCGATACCATATGTACTTTTTATTATTTTGAGGGCCTATGCCTTAGTATGTGATTATTAGGGTTCCATCAATCACAATTTTATGGTGGATCCTGTAGATACTGTAGGTCTTTAGTATAAAATGACTTGGTGGTCACAAAACCAGTTTAATATTTCTCAAATCCAGTAAAACATTTATTATACTTTATTTTTTCTATCCTTATTCAACTGAAAATTCAGTGCATTTCCTTCTCAAATGATTAGATTAATCGGTTCCTGTTTAGTATTGTGTATTGTCTGATGTTTGCATAATCCCCTTTACTTGTGGTAATCTTCATTTTCTTTTACATTTATATAACACAAAAGCTCCTAAGCTCTGTACAACGCTGATGTTACCCAGCCAAGCTCTTGGTTTTATCATAGTATCATAGTATATAAGGCTGAAGTCATGAAGTCCAACCTTTAAGAATTAAATAAATGTTTTATCCCCATAACCCGTGATATTTTTTCTCTCCAGAAAGGTATTCAGGCCTCTCTTGAACATGTACATAGAGTCCGCTATAACAACCTCCTGCGGCAGAGAGTTCCACAGTCTCACTGCTCTTACAGTAAAGAACCTTTGTCTATGTTGATGGTAGAATCGCCTCTCCTCTAGGCGTAGAGGATGCCCCCTTGTCCTGGTCACAGGCCTATGTATAAAAAGATCTTTGGAGAGATGCTTGTACTGTCCCTTCAGGTATTTGTACATTGTAATGAGGTCTCCCCTCAGCCGTCTTTTTTCTAAACTGAATAATCCCAAGTTTTGTAAACTGTCATTGTATTCTAGTCCCCCCATAATAATCTTGGTTGCTCTCCTCTGCACCTGTTCCAGCTCTACTATATCCTTTTTATACACTGGTGCCCAAAACTACACAATATTCCATGTGTGGTCTGACCAGGGATTTGTATAAGTGCAAAACTGTGTCTTTATTATCAGAATCTATTCCTCTCTTGATACATCCCATAATTGTATTTGCTTTGGCAGCAGCCGCCTAGCTCTTGTCACTAACATTAAGTTTACCATCCACCAATACCCCCAAGTCCTTTTCAGCTCCAGTTTTACTAAGTAATTGACTGTTTAGAACATAATTATACTTTTTGTTTCCATGGCCCAAGTGCATAAATTTACATTTATCTACATTAAACCTCATCATCCATTTCTCTGCCCACATTCCTCAAGCTTCCACAAATCCCTTTGTAATGCTAAACTATGTACCTCAGTATTTATTACTTTACACAGCTTAGTATCATCTGCAAATATTGAAACTTGACTGTGTAAACCCACTACAAGGTCATTAATAAAAATATTAAAAAGAAGTGGCCCCAATACTGACCCCTGTGGCACTCCACTGGTAACGTCAACCCAATCTGAGAATGACCATTAATGACCACCCTCTGTTTTCTATCACTAAGCCAATTACTTACCCAAATACACAGATTTTCCCCTATTCCCAGCAGTCTCATTTTATATACCAACCTTTTATGCGGCACAGTGTCAAATGCCTTTGAAAAGTCCAGATATACAACATCCACAGCGTACCCCAGGTCCAGTCTTGAACTTGCCTACTCGTAGAAACCAATTATATTAGTCTGACAGGACCGATCTCTCATAAACCCATGCTGACGCTGGGTTATAAGGTTATGTACAGTAAGATACTCGAGGACAGCATCTCTAACAAACCCCTCAAATATTTTCCCCACCACAGAAGTTAGACACACAGGTCTGTAGTTTCCAGGATCGCTTTTTAATCCTTTTTTGTATATTGGTACCACATTTGCTATGCGCCAGTCCTGTGGAACATAACCAGTCCTCAGTGAATCTTCAAATATTAAAAATAACGGTCTGTCTATCACCGTACATAGTTCTTGCAGAACCCGGGGGTGTATGCCATCTGGCCCCGGTGATTTATCTATCTTAGTGCTTGCGAGGTGGCGCCGTACCTCTTCCTGGGTTAAATTGTTGACATTCCAAAAAGAATTTACATTATTGCTCATTGTGTCTTCCACCAGGGGATTTTCCTGGGTAAAGACAGTTGAGAAGGCGACATTCAGTAGATTGGCCCTTTCCTCATCTCCTTCCACCATGACCCCCATATTATTCCTAAGTGGGGAATGTTAAAGATATAGATTTATACAGATATTCACAAACAATCATTGGTATATTCACATGTGGCAATTGTTCCACTAAATTAAACTTGGCTTGCAAAAAATTAATGCATTGCTTCAGAGAAAAAATATTCAGATGTACAGTATAAAACAGACTTTGGGGCACATTTACTTACCCGGTGCAGTCGCGATCCAGCGGCAGGTTCTCTGACGCCGATTCGGGTCCGTGTGCCTATATCCACTAGGTGCCGCTGCTGCGCCGAGGTCCTCTGGAGTTCACTGGACTTCACCTTCTATTTCTTGGTGCAGGTAAGTGCGTGTCAAGCGACACCTTTTTTTAAAAAATACAGCGGTTTTTCTGAATCCGTTGGGCTTTGCAACGGCCACGCCCCCCGATTTCCATTACATGCAGCCTGGTGCAATCCTGGCGGAATTTGGCGCAAATCGGAAAACGTTGGGATACTCGATGAAATTGCACAATTCGGACCCTTAGTAAATGAGCCCCATTGTGTGTCATGTAAAAATATGCAAAGGTTTACCATACACATGATATATCAATTCTGTAACTCTCTAACTGGCAGAAAGATGTCTCTCTGAACACAGATGTAAACACGCACACTCGGAACGGCTGAATATTGTGACACAGACATGGTGTAAATGCAATGTAAACTATGTGTGAACTTAGTAGGCACTGCGGAGTGACACAAAAACTGGGTTAAAAAGGGCCTTGTGGACCCATTCCGGGCAAATCCAGCACTATAAAGCTGACAGAATTATGACACATGTCAGTAATAAATGTGGTGCAAACTCCACTTAGCACTAACCTGCCCTTTTAGGGGCACATTTTTTTCTGTCTTGTTATACAAAGTCCAGCAACAACACAAAACTTGTGCAGAAACTTTTTAAATGAATGTGCAAGAATGAATGTTTGCAAATACTTTTCAGTGCAAAGTCGGGCAGAAAACTGGCACAAAAGGTTGTTCTCTGCCGCAGGAGGTTGTTATGGCGGACTCTATGTACATGTTCAAGAGAGGCCTGGATGCCTTTCTGGAGAGAAAAAATATCACGGGTTATGGGGATAAAACATTTATTTAATTCTTAAAGGTTGGACTTGATGGACTTGCGTCTCCTTCCAGCCTTATATACTATGATACTATGAAAAGCTTTAATTTACGTAGGCCAATGTTTCCCTTTGTTGACACAACTAGAGAGGGTTGGATTAAGGGTGTTGAAGGCCCCTGGGTGCAAACTGGTGCGGGCCCTTATTTCAATAAAGTAAATGTTTCTGCCCAGAAAAAATGGTGTTTCTCCAGCGTTGCTCCAGAGCAATATGGCTCATAAACGGATTCTGAAAGAAAATCATAACTTATAGACCTCATGATACAGACTTCAGCTGCTGCAGAAAGCGTTGGCTGTCGGATGATCAGGTTGTAAAATATATGGTTTCCCGGACTAGGAATGATTATGTGAGAGGGAGCTATGGCCAGCAGGAAATATGAAGGAGAGTGGGTGAGGGGTTTGGGGGTTATTTGTTAGTGTACTTTATTTCTATTTGTACAATACTTATGTTGGTTTAAAAATATCATAACACACTCTTCAGCCTATGCAAAACATCATAACAAACACCTAAGCTGCAGCACAACCTCATAATACCTAGACAGCTGCTGTAGAACCTCTTCAGCTGATGCAGAACATTGTAATACACATGTCAGTGGCTGCAGAACCTCATCATTCACACATCCAGCTGCTCTAGAAACTTGAAATACACTCCACAGCTGCTGCAGAAGCTCATCATACATACCAAGGCTGCAGCAGAACATTGTCATACACACCCAGGCTACATTCACACGAATGTATGGGGGACGTATATATGACGTATATACGTCCCCCATACATTTCTACGGCCTCACAGTGCCGTACAGGAGCGTTACGGTGCAGCACACGTGCGCTGTGTATTCCTATGTAGAGGGGTGGGGATGAGCAGCACTCATCCCCTGCTCGTCTCCCTGGTGCCAATGTATGCCCGCCATACTATGATACTATGATACATTGCGTGAATGTAGCGCAAAAACACATTGTAACTGTTGCAGAACATCATAATACACATCTCAGCTTAGCTGCTACATAACCTCAAAATAAACATTTCATCTGCTACAGAACCTCATAATGCACAAAGCAGTTGCTGAAGAACTTTCAAATAAACATGTCAGCTGCTGCACAACCTCCAAATAAACATGTCAGTTTCTGAATGAACGTCATAAACACACATGCAGAGCCACATAATGCACACCACAGCTGCTGCAGACACTCAAAATGCATGTTTATGTCACAGTACAGATAAAATATGCAAAGTTTTCCAGGATGGGATAAGGAAAACCACACCTCTTTTAGCTACCTTACTAAGGAGACCCAATCAGGTGGAAACAGTGCTGTCTACAGTTGGGTGTCTGTTACTTTTGGAATAGATGTACTGGTTTGGTTTTAATCTTGCATCATGCTTGATGTCAAGGGAGCTGCCTTACAAGCTAAAAGAGGCGCAGTTTTCCTTATCCCATTATGGAAAACTTTGCATATTTTTCCAGAATCCCCCTAGTGGAGTATCCATGGCTTTAAGACTCCATGGCCTATGTGGCGGCCTTAATTGGTAGTCTCAGTAAGGAGAACTCTTACTTCACATTGCAGAAATAATACACACAGCAATGTTACAGTGCAGGGATAATACACAAAGTGATGTCACAGTACAGAGATAATACACATAGTAATATCACAATACACAGAGCAATCATGACACAGTACAGGGATAATACATACTGTGATGTCATTGCCGGCAACTTTTGGCCTATTTAAATTGTATTTTAAAACTGTGCAGTACCAATTTATGTTACTCATAGGTAACATGTATGTAAGCATTGATGACATCAGTAATTTTGTTTTGTGTGTGCTCTACTTAATTTTTACTAATACATGTATTGTTAGACATCTGGAACATCAAATTATTTCCACTTTTGCTCAAATTGTTCTCCAGATGTGAAGTGTATATTTTTATAATTGCTAGAAATTTTTTGCATTAAATATTATTTTTTTTATTTTTGGCACAGATCTGTATTGCACACAATCATTCAAATGATGGTTTTCAGTGTCTACCTTATTACTATCTAATTGTAATTAATAAAAACTATTTAGTTGGATAAAATTCTTGCTATTTAAATCCTTAAATGTTGCATTTAGTTTGCAAGAATTAAAATACTTTTATATGCAAATGTATGGCATTTATAAATGTCAAATTACTTCATCTCCATATAAATAGGATGATTTGTAATGTCCCAGAAAGCAAGAAAGTCAAATATAGTTGTTCAGAAAAAATAGAAATAGGTTATATTTAAAATCTGAGGACATACTATCTAATGGTGATAAATACGAAAAAAAATGTAATTTGTATTATTTTATAAACAACTTAATATTATGCAAATTATGTTAATTCCATGGTAGACTTCAGTAAGTATGTGGGCATAGTTACATGCAAATACTGATGTCCTACCACAGCGGAAGGAAAACTGATGCAGGTTAACTCTTCTTGTTGAAACATTGAGGTAGTTGTATCTTTCTTTTGGCTTTGCTATTTATTTTGCCTTTGTGACTTTTTTGACACATGTCCCCTTTTTTGCATTATTTTGTTATTATGTTCCCTTCTTGCCAAATTCTGCTTTTATGACTTTTTTCAGCTCTATGCCCAAGTTACCATTCATGCTCTGATGTTGTGAGCTTCCTGTACTTCTTCTCCCTTCAACAATAAGGTACAGACGGGCCCCTACTTAAGAACAACCTACTTAGACAACCCCTAGTTACAAACGGACCTCTGGATGTTGGTAATTTACTGTACTTTATCCTTAGATTACAATAAACAGCTATAACAGTTATTAAAGGTGTCTTCAACAAAGCTTTATTGTTAATCCTGGTTCTTATAACAATTCAACATTCTTAAAATCCAGTTGTCACAAAGACCCCAAAAAAATTGGGCTGCGGTTACAATGATAAAATATACAGTTTCGACTTGCATACAGATTCGACTTAAGAACCTATCTTGTACGTGACTCGGGGACTGTCTGTAGTTTGTCTGATAATTGAGGCGCAAATCACACCAGGCCTAGGCAGGCATACTTCATAGTTTCCTAGCCCTGCTTGTTTCTCAGTAGTAGCGCTTGGAGCCACGCTTGCCTATGGTTCTTTTATTGGCCTAAATTTGACCCACCTCTTTTCTTATAAGGAATAGTGGTATAAAACCGAATAGAACAATTGCTGGCACGGTGCTGCCAGTACATCATTCCGCAAACATGTTTTCTAATAGAATTGGTCTCTTGTTCTGCACCTGTACCTTTATTTTGCATGAATTGCATGCATAATGTTGGCAGGCATCTGGTTTCGCATCTTGTATGTTCAGTGTAAGTTGCAGTCCGCAATTCCTACTTGTGGCCACTACAGACTAATTTTTGTGTCTGGCAAGGTTGTTACTTGTTGGTTGTTGGGCATACATTTTTGGTGACTGGCCATGTAGTGTGTTACTTTTGATTTTGGCCTGTTGTGTTGATGTCCTTCTGCATTTGCTTAGTGTTGCCTTTTGGGTTTCTCCTAATTGCTGTAATTTTCCTTTGACAAAGAAGGTTGTGATACAGTCACCTCTTTGTTTCAATATACTTACACAGAAAAAAACTATGATAAATGCACCCCATTCTGCTACAGATAAATTGATTTCCTAACTTGTAATTTAATGGAGGTCAACCAGCTCCCAAATCACCACACAGGTAAAAGAAACCATTGCTGGGTGATTGTGGAGCTGGATGACTTCATTTTATCTATTCAAAAGGAGTTTTTACAGCAGCTGCATATTATACCATAACATTTCCATTGAGCGATATCATCTAAAAATAAACCTTTGCATATATTAATAGTATGAACACTATAAGAAACTTTGTTTTATATCTTAATTAAGAAAAATCTCCACTTATACGTTTCCTTACCTCTTCCTGACCCCTTTTAACTTAAAAGCAGTCTACCAGCTCCCCAAGCAATATAATTTGGTGGTAACATATTTTCAAGACACTGCACTATGATTTAAAAAAAAAAATCTAGCAATTATGCTATATTTCAGGAATCCCTTTTTTAATCTTCATGCAAATGAGGATGTTTGTGAACCAAAGTAGTGCCCTAAGCAGCTGAAGCAGCACTATTCCTGTCTGTACTCTCTTCAATGCATAAGCAGAAGATTTGGGGGCAACAATTGAAGAAGAGGGAAATGATTTATGTTGAATTTCCTTGGGTGCTCCTGACAAGAACCACTGTCTCATTAGCATGCAGATTAAACAGGGAATATCTTGAAATGGCATAATAGACAGAAATGATAAAGATATGCTAGAAATCATCATACAGAGGATAAAATGGATAAATAGAGTTCCATACTTAATAACGTTCTTATAATTTACAATTAGTGGTAGATTGTTCCATGTATATTTATATAGACAAACAAAATGTCAATGTTCATTTGATATCAAATATGCATAGTTGTTGCAGATTTGATATATCCTATAGTATACTTTTATGTTATAGTAAATGTTGCACAGCTACAGTATGTAGTTGATCTGACCTCACAACTTGTTATTTGCTTGCTTGGCTCTGTTTGCGAATGTCATCTTCTAGGTCTTTCTTCCTGTTGCCTTTATTCATTAGTAATCAAAAGGAAGAGTGCTGACTAAATCCAGTGCTCCAAAGCATAAAATTAAGTACAAGTTGTGTCCTAAAATATGGTACATTTATTGCTAATGTACACTCTAAAATGATTACATTGGTTTATCAATGACACAAAGTGACCCTATTAAATAGACACCATGACAGTGCTCCCTATAGGGAAAGGATTAAGTGTGTGAAGACTTTCTATAATGTTCTTTCTAGTTTAAGGTATCCTTTTAGTTGTGATTTATCTGTAGCCAATTTATATTACAGTCATATAATGTTAAGATGCATTAGGAGAACTCATCTGATTTAAGGATATATGTGCATTTGGCTTATAAAAGTAATGCTATTGATGGTTTTACGAGTGCACACTAAACTTGGAAACAACTGATTTACTTCAGAGTCACATTGGACCTTCAGCCTTTGGAAATGATATGTATGAGATTGTTCTGCCTCAAAGGTTTAAGTAAAAGGCTGTTTAGGTTTGCTCCAAATGTAACAATACATTTCTAATCAAAAAAATATTAAAAAAATAGAAAAATAACACCAGCTTTTTTCTTTTCTTGTCAAAACATCCATTAAAGGGAATGGGGCTTATTTACTAAGGGTCCACGAATCGCATTTCCGCCGGACTTCTGGACATTTTCAGGGATTGCGCGGCTGTAACAGCTATTTAGCAGCGTGGCACGTGATCGAATTGCGGCAGGGCTGCGCAGGCTTCCATGCAACACAAATTGGGGGGTGTGCCATTGGATGATCCGACTGATTCGAACTGAGCGCGGAATTTAACATTCAAATTGTGTCGCAAGATCATGCACTTACATGCAACGGGAAGAAGATGGTGAACTATGTCGGACCTGAGCGGGGAAGTGATACATGTAGGATATCCGGCGCACGATCTTAGTGAATCACAGCACAGTGAATTCTGGTCGGACAATGCACTTTGGGTGAACTCCGTCAGTCGGGTAAGAAAATGTGCCCTAATGTGCCGGGCCAGACATGCAGCATCATGTTATACAGGAGGATGAGATAGGGGGAAAGATTTTGTATAGTCGTATCCTGCACCTTATTTATCAGAATGTCTTATGCTGGATGTTAAATCTGGCATAGTGTAAAACTGTCTAATCTCACTATGTACCCCTATTAGTTTAATATGGCAGAAATACATTATGGAGAAACTTTCTTGTACAACCACACCTCCTTTCCCACGGCCATGTCCCTATTGTCGCTCTAGTCCAGTTTCTAAAAACTGCCTTAAACCCTTTATAAATATGGCAGATGGCAAGTTTTTTTTTATATTGTGACAGAATTCTGTTAACGGACTGATAGTTTTGTTCCATTGTATCCAACAACACATGTTCTCCTAGTTGTCAAAATTGAGAGCAATTTTAACAAATTTATTAGATAATGAAGCAAAAGCCACAATCATTAAGTATTTTAGTGAAAGTATTTTAGAGTCTTTAATAACTAGATTTACTAAAAATAGACAAATAAAAATAATTATATTCATATAAGCTGTGCACTTTTTGGAGGAAATGTTTCAATCTGTCTACACCAGAATACTGGAATATTGCATCTGAAACGCCATGTGCCACATTTATTAAGGGTCTAGTTTAATTTTAGATAGTTTTCTGATTTGTCCAAAATAGGGGCATGTTCTTGGTAAAAAGATGGCCAAATAGAAAATTCAATATTCTGGTACAACAAACTAGACCAACTAATAGGCGATACAAAGTACAACTCACCGTTCTTATACTGCACCAGATCATCCAGCATCAGACACACGGATTAATGTGGTGCAGCAGAGGCCTGTCTAGTTGTACTTTGAACTGGTCGAAACATTAATACATGTCCCCTTTAGGATATAGGAGAGAATTGTGCTCCTCCTTCACCTCTATACCACCACTATCAGAGGGAACTCAGCACTGTTGGATCAAAGGGAATGTGTGTCTTTCAAAAAATTAATATATGAGAATTGAGGATATTACACAATGCAAGTAAAATCTACTTACATAATTGAACCAAATTTGATCATCTGGCATGTCAAGTAAAATGTCCAAAACAGTTGATACATAATCAAAGCAGTAACTAATGTTCTGAAACATAAATTGGGATCAGAACACATTTGGGGATGTGTAACAGTCACATTTGTTAAAATGGGTCGGGGGTAGTGTCTAGTGTACCCATGAGACTGTGGCAGGAGAAAGACTATGTTACAAAGCCCTGCTGTTGGTGCAAGTGCCAATTTGGGAGTTTGAATTCCTTTGATGTTGTGGTAAATAGCAATGGCTGCATTTACAGTGTTTTACAGATGAAGATGCTTATATGAAAAGACGGGTGTTCAAAACACCAGTCTTAAGAAATTCTTCCCCTTGTGTTGCAGTGATGATGCAGAAAAATCCTATATTTTTGTTGATTTTATTGAAAACTCACCAGACCCTTAATACTTGGGAATAACAACCACTATCACAACAATCCTTTTTACAATATTTTTTCTTGGAAAGATTCCATAATTGAGGCTCTGTTTACACTGACATGACTTGGTTACATAGTATGGTTGAAAAGACATATGTCCATCAAGTTCAACCAAGGAAGGAAAGGAAGGGTTGGGAAATTGTACTAAGGGAACAGAATTCTTTACCATAATATAAGCACTAAGCGGAACATATTGCACAACATATGCTACCATAGACTACTATGTCTACTGTGTAAAACAATTGTGTGAAGGTTAAAAAAGGTATTTAACAACAGCTGTGTGATAAGAGCCTTGTAGTAAAAACACATACTTTATGTGCAAGGATGGAACTGTAGGTCTTCCATTTTAAGGTTTTTTTTTTAGTTATTGTGCAATAAAGGGGCAATGTGTAAGGGGTTTTCCAGCGTTTAAAAGCAAAAAATACAAATGAGTAAAAAATCCTATAACACAGAAGATTGAATTGACTTATTTTGTGTATCAAAAAATGTGTTTATTACTAAGCTAGCACTTATGTATATATATGTAGTAAAATCTGAGATTCAATAAGTACACATGTCTTGCTGAAAAAGATGGAAGCGTTGTCCAGATGGAACACATTGACCATTTTTATGTAGGCTGCAAATTCCCAAGTTCTGAGCTTACAAGATTTTAGTGTCCTTTCATAAATGTTCACAATAATAAGAGTTGGAATTACTTGAGATTTAAGCCCTGCAATCTCTTTGCAGAAGCACAAGGCAACCTGCCTTATCAAAATAATTCACAGTTTAGATGTTTTTCCAAAATCCATTACAGATTTGGACTATTTCCTATTCAACATAAAATTCTCAGTAAAAATCTGAGCTTTTATATATTTCACCTATAAAAAAAAGGACCTGCTGCATCTTCCATCCAAGCATGTACTAAGAAGTAGTGTAAGTGTCTGTTGAAGGCTAAATGTATTTCCATTCTCTTAAAACTGTTGACAAATGTTTGCACAATGTTTGTAATTATTATAAATCATTAGTTATTAGTTTTTTGGGTTTTTTTTGCTTATTTTAATGAAAATCTTAACTTCAAGTTCAAAGACTAACTATGTAATCTGGTGCTAAATTAACAGCATTATTCAGAATTATGGCCACATAGCTATATGCACTGGCCACATAATACTTTTTTATTCTTAAAACTTATACAACGGTAGAGTTACCTTATATACTCGAGTATAAGCCTAGTTTTTCAGCACAAAAAATGTGCTGAAAAACCCAAACTCGTCTTATACTCGAGTCAAAAAAATAAATAAATCAAAACTCGCCTTTCTGGAGGCACCCGTAGATCTTCTGTGCGATCCATCCGGTATTGTTGTGCTGCACAACGGGGAAGGGGGGGGGGCTATATACACTGGGGCAGGGGCTGGCAGGCTATATACACTGGGGCAGGGGCTGGCAGGCTATATACACTGGGGCAGGGGCTGGCAGGCTATATACACTGGGGCAGGGGCTGGCAAGCTATATACACTGGGGCAAGGGCTGGCAAGCTATATACACTGGGGCAAGGGCTGGCTGGCTACATACTGGAGAGGCTGTGACCAATGCATTTCCCACCCTCGGCTTATACTCGAGTCAACAGGTTTTCAGTTTTTTGTGGTAAAATTAGGGGCCTCGGCTTATACTCTGGTCGGCTTATACTCGAGTATATATGGTATTCTTATTAGCATTTCAGTTTTTTACTTCCTACCAACCACAAGCCATATATTTATTTTTCTGTTCTGTAGGGGTTATTTTATGAGGAACAAATTGTACTTTCCAATGGCACCATTTTTCCAAACAATCATATTTTTAGATTGCAGTGTATAGGCTCATTTACTAAATGCAAGATGTCTTTTTTATATGAATTTTATTTTTAATCTATATAAATAAGGGTTTTTTGATTCGATTTTTTAAATATTTGCCCACATTTATTAAAGCCCTTGCACTTTTTTGTCAGACTTTGCATTTTCTTTTCAGTGTGAACTGCTTGCACATGTATCTATAAAGTGTTCGTGACTGTACTATACACAATGGGACACAGCGAGTGGGTTCCACAGGGTGTCACTTTATAGCATCTGCCCCATGTTCTCCGAAACCACCTTATGTCTACAGATAGGTTGCAGCTAAAGAGGAAGATACAGTTATTTGAAACAGTGAGATCGATTGGGTACAGCACACAGCCAGCTACAGGACAATGTCAGTCCATCGCTACTCCTATCTTGCACCTAGTCCATGCACTGTGTCAAAGGGGACCACAGCTCCGGCTGTTTAAAATAAGCTCTCACTTACTGCACTTTCTGGGTCTTTTCATAGCCCTCCCCTTCCTTGTAGGAAGCTGACTATTATGGAATATATTAAGTACAGTGAGAAAGGATGTATGTGTGTGTGTGTGTGTGTATGTCTGCCTTATGCATATAAGTGTGTATATTTCTGTAATATACATATATGTATGTATATGTGTCAGGACTCACTGATTTCCCCTGCAGAGATATGAAGTGGTTTCAAAAGATCCTGTGTGCCAGTATCAGTTGTGACCTGAGTGATGGATGGCTAAACCAGTTGCTGCTATGATTGTAGTGCAGCCTTTTCTTGTGGGCCTGAAGGCAGCCGGGGCCCAGATTTCCGGAGTGGCTGGCTATTGCGGCCTAGGGCAAACTGTTGTCATGGTGCTTGGTATGGGTACCGGAGGGCTGTCCTACAGCCTGGCAGGTCTCCAGCAGGTGGTGTGTGCAAGATACAGATTGTACCCACCATGTATGAGCAGAACTCGGTTTCATAGCCCTTTCCAAACTTCCAAATGTCAGAAAGTGGTAAAATAAAAATACTACACCATGTACTAACATATATCAACGAAAAAAATAAGATAAGTTGTCTTCGTAGCAATACCAAGAATAAGTTATACCGTACAAAACCAAAAGTTGCAATGCTTATTTGAAGTAAAGGAAATACATCAGTATTACAGCCTCTGCGTATATATGCTTTGATGGGGTTGCTTTTTTAAACCCCCCTGATGGGGTTTCTGCTATCTTTGTTTTACAACATGGCAAATTCCACAGCTTTTTTTGCTCTGGTGTTGTGAGTGCAGAATTAGGTTGGCTCATCAGAGTTTCAGGCTATCCTCTGGTGGCCTTTGAGGTCTGGTCAAAGGGAACCCAAGTTGGGACCTCTGACACTAGTCTGACACTACATTTCAGTAGTGATGACAAGTAGTGGATTATAATATGGGAGGTTTGGGTGGTGGGCTTGGACCCAAGCCCCATGACCACCCAAACTACCCACCAAATTTTATACTGAGAAGGACCCTCACCCATGAAACCTTGTATGCTGTTCATGCTCTCAATACACATGTACACAAGAGCCATTTCAGAACCTTTGAAGGCCCTTCCCAAAACCATAGATTCAATTCATGTAAAAGGGACACATCCTCCATTCTCTGAATAGCTTGATTTTAGTACCAAATGTAGGGTATAATATTGTTGGGGCTATAATATTCATACTGCCCAGGGCCTATGGCAGTCTTAATCCACCCCTTGGGATGGCTGGAGTTTATGCTAAATGACAGCTAAGGTTTTATAGCTCTAATGCCAGGTCTGCTCCATGATAAAGTATATAATTTATTTGAAGGAAGTCTCTGTAATGAGAACTTCAGTTGAATACACATTTATGCACAACCGAAAAAGTTATGCAGGTGCCTACTCCCAGAACATATATCATTCTTTCAGCATAAGTAAGTCATCAGCAATCCCTGGCATATAAGCCAAATGTAAATCCATAGCAGGTCTGCTTCATGTATCCCACATTTCCACTGCTACAGGTACAAATATCACAAATAAGTTCTCCTAATTGGTAGCAACATACAAATGTCTGTCACTTATTTTTGCTATTCTGTTTTGTGCCTTGGAGCAAACTACAGCGCTATCCTGTTGCAGATATCACCTGGCAGTTGCTATTAACATGACTAGTTTTCTACTTCTGCCAAATGCAGCATTTTAAGCCACCAGGGGATAGTGCTATTGGGATGTGAAATTATGTAGGACATGACACTCCTTGTGCTAAAAGGGAGACCATGTATCGTGTGTCCTACAAATAAATATTCCATCATATTCTGAATATTTCATTTATTTTTGTCTGCAATGTGTATAAAATGAAAGCAAAAGAAAATATGGGAATAAAAGCAAATTATGTGGAGTGCACATTCTATAAGAGCAAAGCTTGTAGATGGTCCAGTTGTTCATGTATGTTTTTCATAGCAACACAGACAGTCCTAGAAATGAAACGTACAGTATTCTGCTCATTAATCCATGTTCAATGTCAAAAGAAGGTCTCCTCATGCTTTAGGCAAAGTTATAAAAACTAAAGTACCTTTTTTGACCAGACTATATGATCATGTGAATTATAGACATATTAGAGGCAATATAACACAAGGGATGTTTTTAAAGTCTGTTTTGCTTGGGTGCAGAGTCCTCCGATTAGTATGAAATTTATCAAATGCTGCATAATGCTTGAGGAAACATGGTGATTATATCATCTCTTCTAAATCTTCTCATCCTCCTGCTCTATATTATTTTCTTCACTTTTATAATTTGCCATGTGTTCGTAGTGATATCATTAAATCTAGGAAAATATTTGGGACTTTTTAACATTTTTGGGGTTTAATTTAATTAATTTTTCTGTTATTAATTTTTTTCTTTTACTGGTCTCTTCCATACGGCATAATATATTTGTTTTATTTTTGATCAAGTGTTTGTGGAGTTATTTTTGTGATTTATGATTTTGACTGTCCAATGTAGAATTTTTTATGAAGAATTTGGTGCAGTTCTCACACTAGACCACAACATACAACAGATCAGCACACGAGAAAACCTGCAAACAAACCCATCAAAATCACCAATAATTTATGAAATTCAGAAAAGGAAGAGTAAAAAAAATGATTAAATGGTGTGATAACTTCCTTGAACCCTACATGTTGTTGGTTACACTACCCCCCAAAAAAGTCACAAGTGTGCAGAAATGTAAAAACTTGCCCAGCAAATAATTCTGGTGCAGCTCCATTCATAGATTTCCTAAATTATTAGGGTGGTAATGGGGCTTTTTTTAAAGTATTTAAAGTATTATTGGTGTTTTGGGGTGGTGCAAACATCTATAATGTGCGAAAAGTAAGCAGCACTTCCAGACGTCCAATATAAAGTTGCAAAAGATGTGTTTTTTATTCCATGTTTCAAGGTACAATAAAGTACATCTATCAATCCTTCAAATTTACCTATAATCGATCCATCTTCTATTTTTCTTTCTATATATTAATTATTTCTGTCTATCTGCTTCTCTCTATTTCTTCATCTTAAAAAAACCTGTAAATACTGACACTTATTAACCATCCTCATTGACTTCAATGTAAAAGATAACTAAATGTCATCCATTACGGTCAGTTAGGCATCATCTGTTATGGATCTTTTTTTCTAACCCCTTCATGACAAATGGTCATTTGTGCCTAAATGTCCAGGTCAATTTTTGACGTTCTGCTATGCACTGTTTTTTTTAAAGAAAAACTTGATACAATATTTAAATAAATTTAAATAATTACATATTTAAAATTTGCCAATAATTGACTTCAAATGTGAAAAAACAAGAATTTTTGTAATTTTTCCAATTAGTGTTTTTTAATAAGTAGTAACTTTTACCAAACTATGTTATAAATATGTACAGCATTATTCCATGACCTGTTCCCAGGTTCAGCTACAGATGCAGAGGGTGCATGTACTTCTCCAAAGTGAAAGTCTTTCCTGCAGCACTGTAACGTCCGTACCTAAACGTCACACTATCCGCAGTTGGCGGAATACATGGCATTTATTTGTGTGTGAACTGTGGCTTACTGCTTGTGCTTGGAATAACTGAGCCACACCCTGCTCCTTGCATTTCAGCCCTGCCCAGCAAGGGTTACTAGCGTAATGGACAGTTCCCCCAGTGTGCTGCTGGAGGCGTGTCCAGGAACGGCTTTATATAACTGCCTATTCCCATCATACTTTGCTGGTTATTTTTAGTCTGACCTGTGTAAATACCGCTTGATCTTGACCTGTCTCCATTTCTCTGTCTGTATCTGGACCTGACCTGTATATAACCTGCTTGATCTTGTCTGCCTGCATCTGAACCTGACCTATTTATATCTGCCTGAAGTCCTGTATATTCGTTGTTTGTTCCTGTCCCAGACCTGTGTTAGTATTCTGTGCACCAGTGTGAACACTGGTCTATTCTTGTATCAGGGCGGTTTATCTGCTTTAGGCAGGGCCTTAGCCCACAGGGACGTCGCATGGTGAGTTCGCCATCACTTATCTAGTCTGACGGCTAGCGCCAAGCCTGGTTGTGGTTGCGCATTTGCTGGACAGGTGCTGACAAGCACCTTCTACATTCTGCCTTCAGCTGACCAGCTGGAGAGATCACACTTCATATGCCTATATCTCCCCTTGCATCTAGAAACAAAATTCTGGTGTCATATTAAACAGGAGGTTTTCCCCATTAAACAAGAGAGATATTTACTCAGATCTACAAGGGTGGATATATCTGGCTCCTGTTTAATTTGACACCAGAATTGTGTTTGTAGATGCCAGGGTTCAGGAGTTATAGCCGTTTGATGTTGGCTACTGTCATGACGTAATTAACCTCCTTTTGGCAAACTGTCACAGTAAAAGCTGCCGTATTTTTACGTGGAGCGGCCCTGAAGAGGTTAATGAAAAAAAAACGTATGTCATATTTTCCGTCCAAAAAATGGAAGAATAACGGATGACAATGGATGACATTAAAACCCCATTTAGAACATGAACATGGGAATGAAGATGTGGAAGTACAGTAATAGCTGTATCCTACATGGATAATGTCTGTGCTGCAATCGGGAATTCTGTTTGAGAAGAAAATGAGGGTTTGTTAAAGTGATTTTTTTTTAAAAAAATCTATAAAAAACTGAGACCTGATTTTGCACTGCTTCCAAGTCCCTCCATGTAGATAGCAATGCAAACAGTAAATCTTTTTTCTGGTTGCCATAGCTACAACTTGAAAAGTCCGTAAAGTGGAGATTTTAATATGATATTTTTCTCCTTTCCAGTCAATTCTCAGCTCAGAATTTTAATTTCTTGCGTTGCTAATATTTGATAATCCTGCAATTAGTTTAATTATGTTTTTTTCTTATTAAATGTATCGATAAAATAATATAAATTATGCCAGAAATATATACAATACATTGGATGTAACCATAGCTACCAGAATAAGAGCATGTATTTTTTTTTTACAGTACTGGCTTCCCTGTACAGAGGAAAACAATTCACATGAGAAATAAGGCTACTATTACAAAGTGGCTTCTCTTGTTATTTCTCGACTACACAAATTAGGAAGAGGATAAAATTTCCAAGTGTTTAGATTCTCCATCAGGTAGTGTTGTACATACTACATCAGATCATCTGTACTGTCAGTCTCCAGCCACAATCATGTGTGAGGGTCACTCAGAGACTAACGCTTACTTTGAAGCAGCAGCAGAGATCCTGTGCAGAGAGAGAAGTCAATAATATCAAACGACGTGCATAACACTGGCCAGTCAAGGCAGGTGAGAGGAGGCCATTATAAAAAACAGAATCAAGTCAAAGCACATCTTAGATTGGTAAAAAGCATGAAAGTGACACCTTTGCTATGTGGGAAAGGTTTGTTGGTCTGAAAAGATCAGGATAAGGCTTCCTGGCAAAAGCTCAAGGAAATCCATCTGGCATGAATATTACACTGTCAACATCTGATATTCACCATTCCTACAGGGACTCTGATGTAGCTTTATCTTATGGGACTGAAGTGGGAACAAGTATTTTTGAACTAGAAGCATCTTTTGAAATACAAATGCTAAATTGAGGACAAAAACACAGTAATGTCAGAAAAAAAAATAGTGAGCAGCCCACAATACATCATTCAATGCCCTGAACAAATTACTTTATTCGGGGCATTTCTGAGCTGCCTCTGTTTATGCTACTGCTGAAGAAGCAGGTGGGAGCAGGGTGCTGTTTGCTGGCTACCTATTTACTGGGCGGCTGCATTTTGCTGACTACCTATGTACTGGGTGCAATGTGCTGTCTACCTACTATTGGGGGGCTGCAGTGTGCTGGCTATCTATATGCAGTGGGGGGACAGTACACTTGCTACCTGTATACTGGGGGGCAGTATACTGTCTACCTATTACTGGGGGGCAGTTTGCTGGATATATACATACTGGGGGGTGGCAGTGTGCCAGCTTTCTATATGCAGAAGGGGGACAGTGCGCTTGCTACCTATATACTGGGGGGGGGGGGGGGGGGCGGTGTACTCACTACCTATATACTAGGGGGGATTTAGTGTGCTGACTGCCTATATACTTGGGGCTACAGTGTGCTGGTTACCTATATACAGTGGGGGGCAGTGTGCTGGCTACATATATACTGGGAAGTGCAGTGTGCTGGCTATCTAAATAATGGGGGTGCAGAGTACTGGCTACCTATATACTTGTGAGGCAGTATGCTTGTTAATTATATACTAGGGGTGCAGTGTGCCAGCTACCTAAATACAGGGGGCTTCAATGTGATGTCTCTCTATATACTGAGGATGGGCAGTGTTCTGGCTACCTATATAATGGAGGGTAATATGCTGGCTATCTAATACTGGGGGAGCAGTGTGTTGGCTACCTATATACTAGGGGAGTTCAGTTTGCGGGCTACCTATATACAAGGAGAAGTGGGCTATCTACCTTTATAATGGGGGTCTGCAGTGTGCTGGCTACCTATATTCTGAGGAAGGGCAGTGTTCTGGCTACCTATATATTGGTGGGTAATATGCTGGCTATCTAATATGGGGGGGGGCAGTGTGTTGGCTACCTAAATACTAGGGGAGTTCAGTTTGCGGGCTACCTATATAAAAGGAGCAGTGGGCTATCTACCTTTATACTGGGGGGCTGCAGTGTTCTGCCATATGTGTGGGGATATGCCTCATGGCTCTGCACACTCAGGTGCATTGTTTTAACAAGAGAATGACTATAGAAGCAATTATATAGTAATAGGGCAGTTGGTCCGATTTGGTAATAATCTTATAATTTGACAGTGTAAATGCAACATAACCAGATATAATAATCAGTATTTGTAAAATTCCTAAAAAAGGAATTATTCACAAAAGTGTATAATTGAAATTGTTGATATTTTGATTTTACTGCTAATGCTGCTGTATTTTTTCCAGAGAACGCAAATAAGTTAGAAGAAAGCGCCAGAGGAGTACATATTTCCTGTTCAGATGCATATGAAGGCTACTGCAAACATGGCAAATGTGAGCATTCAAATAACATGCTGGAGCCTTATTGCAGGTATGAAATGAAGTTGTGGTGGTGTAATAAGATGGATTTAGTACATTAATGGATTTTGCTTTAAATAGTTGTGACCAAACTGATGTAATAATTGCAATAGTTGCTATTCTTTTATTACTCCTATTAATATATTGATAAATAGATAACTGGGCGATACCGTAGCTCATTTGAGTTTTTATCAATATAATATACTTTGAAAAATACATGTTTTGGGGTTTATTATATGAATAATTTTTGACATTTTACTTTAATTGAAACTATAAATTTGGACATTAATATACAGTAAAGGCCAGGGACATACAGGAATTGTGCGAGTTAGCACCCATTTTTTTAGTTAATTTACATATACACTTCTTCTAAATGGGTGGACAAAATTCAAATCAAGCATCACATTTGATCAGGAGGACAGAAGCATTCAGATAAGTTTTGTCATCCAACATTTTGTTCTTTTTAAAGAATTAGTGTCAAAGATTGGAAATTGAGTAAACTTCTGAGTGGGACTCAACAGTATAGTAGTGTTGGAAACTGCAGAGCTCAGCTATCGGCGTGAATCCCATGATAGATCTACTGTAGGTGATAGTAGAGCGGTTTGCTCCACAAAAGGTCAACATTACTATACTTACCATACTTGACATGGTGCTCCACCCATGAGTGAGAATGGGACTCTAGTTCTGTAGGTTGATGGGGTTCCATTGCAGTATACTCTTCCGGCAGGAACTAATTCAGATCACTCAATGATGACTCAGTAATTCCTGGATCTCATAGTAACAGATGACAGGCCATTGCTGCACGTGAAAGGTTAAATCTGCAAACGGTTGTGGGTGTAAGCGTCAGGTGTTTGCTGCATAATGCCTGTGAGCCCTCCCAATGGATCATTAATGGCACTGTGATGTACAGTTATGCCATGTGTCAATAAAGTTTTAATTTTATGTATAAAAACACTATGATAAACAAGTAGTAAAAGTACTATTCACTTTGTTCCATTCACATATTCTATTTAAACCCAAGGATTTATTACCCATACTCTGCGATGATTGTGAGGTTTCTTATTCTTCATCAAAAATCACTTAATAAATAGAAATGTTAAATTCTCCAGTTCTATACACTGTGAAAGAACGGAACCAACATTTTTCTCAACCCATTTCATTCAACGTTCTTTCATTAAGCATTTGTAGATTTAATGGGATTTTTACTATGAAGTTTCTACCTTCAGGATCCATTCGTTTCTGCCTGTCTAGCCTATTTTCAGTGTGCATTTTGTACATAGTCACTTATCTCGATACACTACAGCGAGTGAAATTATTTCATTAAAATATGACAAGAAAGTTAAAAAAATAAAAAATATGACTCCGATGCCCTCCACCTTCAATGTCCCAGCTGGGAAATGAAATGTTCAAATTAACAAAAATGATTTATGATGTCTACATTTGTTTCAGGAAGATTGCATTTAGGAAAACTGAAAAGCTTTGCATTTATAGATCTGTAGTGACATATCACAGCACATAGGACCTTACTGCCACTGTCATTCTATCAACTTCATATCTGTTTTCAGAATTTCAAGGGGGGTTGGTAGCAATGGGGGTGGGGATAAAACGAAACAAATAAGAATAATAGACATACGTAATTAATATTTACATGATCTTATCTTTGCTTATTTGTGTAAACATTACTCAAACAAATCTATTTAAAATACTGTAGTTACATTAAAGGGGTTGGCCACTTTACCTCATGTTTTTTGTCATGTGTAAGTGTGGGGGGGTCAGGATATTAGGTACTTTACCAATATACATCTATTGAATCTTCTGCACTGCTTTCTTGATATGTAATGTGAAGTCAATCTTCATAGTTTATATGGTTGAAAAAAGACACTTGTCCATCAAGTTCAACCAAGGAAGGGAAGGGATTCAATGAGGAAGGAATTTAGGGGAAACAATTCTATATAAGATAGCCATCAATGTTATTTAGGTGTAAAAAGGCATCTAGACCCTTCTTGAAGCTCTCTGCTGTCCCTGCTGTGACTAGCGCCTGAGGGAGGCTATTCCCCAGATTGACAGTTCTCATAATAAAAAAGCCCTGTCGCCTCTGGTGATTAAACCTTGATTTCTCCAAGCGGAGACAGTGCCCCCTCGTCTTTTGATTTGATTTAATCTGAAACAACTTACCACCATATTTTTTGTATGGACCATTCATATATTAAAATAGATTAATCATGTCCCCTCATAGTCGTCTCTTTTCCAGACTAAATAAATCTAGTTGTTTTAATCTTTCCTCATAACTAAGACCCTCCATACCCCTTATCATTTTTGTGGCTCTACATTGAACCCTCTCCAGCTCCAAAGCATCCTTTTTATGGACCGATCCCCAGAACTGGACAGCATATTCCAGGTGTGACCGAACCTGTGCCTTCTATAGTGGTAATATTACATCCCTATCACGAGAGTCCATACCACTTTTGATACATGACAAGATCCTACTAGCTTTAGAGGCAGCTGCTTGACATTGCATGCTGTTATTCAATTTATGATCAACTAGTACCCCCAGGTCCTCCTCAACAAGAGACTCTCCCAGATTTACTCCCCAAGGACACATTTTGCCTTTGGATTATTGGCCCCCAGGTGCATAACCTTACATTTATTCACATTAAACCTCATTTGCCAAGTGGATGACCAAACATTCAGTTTGTCCAAGTCAGCCTGCAGCCTATGAACATCCTCCATAGACTGTATTACACTACACAGCTTGGTGTCATCTGCAAAAATAGACACAGTGCTATTAATTCTTACCTACATCTATATCATTAATAAATATATTAAATAGTAGTGGGCCAAGCACAGAACCCTGGGGTACACCACTCATAACTGGTGACCATTCAGAGTAGGAATCATTGATCACAACTCTCTGGATACAATCCTTCAGCCAGTTCTCAATCCAATGCAAATGATTTCTGCCAAACCAATATATACCTCTATGAGGTACAGTGTCAAATGCCTTTGCAAAGTCCAAGAACACAATATCCACAGCTGCTCCTCCATCCAGGCATCTGCTCACCTCATCATAAAAGCCCTTTTTATATATTGGCACCACATTTGCATTGCGCCAGTCACTTAGCACCACACCAGACATTACGGAATCCCTGAAGATTTTAGACAGCGGTACAGCAATATCAGAACTGAGTTCTTTAAGAACTCTGGGGTGTAACCCATTGGGTCCAGGAGCCTTGTACACATTGTTTTTATTGAGCTTAGATTGGATAATGCCTACATTCAGCCAGTCTAGTATATTACAGGATGCATGACCCGCACTGGCACCACCCAAGTCAGAAGTTCTTTCTTCTATCCTATAAACGGAGCTAAAAAACCTATTAAGTATCTCCGTCTTCTCTTGGTCTCCAGTCACCGATGCCCCATTTTCAGAATAAAGGGGTCCAATCTGTTCTGACCCATTTTTTTTGCATTGATATAATTAAAAAATTTCTTGGGATTTTTTTTGCTATCTTTAGCCACTTGCCTTTCATTTAGTATTTGAAAGCCTCAGGGTACCTGTCAGATTTATATTTTTTAAATGCCCTCTTTTTCTCATTAATTGCCCTTTTTACTGTAGCTGTAAGCCACGCGGGGTGTAGTCTAGCCTGTCTATACTTGTTACCCATTGGAATAAATTTAGAAGTAAAAAAACCCAGTAAAGTGTCCAACCCATTTAAGGTTAAATACTTCAATAGAAAAGCAGAAATAATAATATGCTGACATAATTGACAATCAGAATGATTATGGATTTATAGATTTATAATACATGTTTGTATTAGTTCTGTTGTAATAATGATCGTTTTCTCTGTAGGTGTGATGCGGGATACAGTGGATCAAAATGTGAAAAGAAGGACTTTAATGTATTATACGTAGTCCCAGGCCCTGTACGTTTCCAGTATGTCTTAATAGCAGCGGTGATAGGAACAATTCAGATCGCCATCATCTGCGTCGTAGTGCTTTGTATTACAAGGTTAGTAGTGTTTGGATTTGATTCCTATTTTATTCCAGGAGATGAAAAAAAACAAAGAAAGAAAAAAGTGAACTACAAAATACCAAGGACCAGAGTTATGATCATTCATTGAGAGAACTTAACTAGTAATTCCAGTGGAAGGCACACTTCAGTGCCTTAAACTCATTAAAGGTACAATTCAAAAAAATAGATCAATGTGTTGTTGCGATTTCAATTTCAGGGAATTTCCATGGTGCTGTTTTGAGAATTTGGGTCAAATTCTAATGTGTTCTTCCTTAGCTGGACATATTAAAGATTACTGGGGCTAGAGTGTCCTTATAAAGCTGCTTGTTCCGTCTAGGAGATCGGGCAACTGTCTGGCTTCTGGAAATGTTAACTTTGTAAAACGACCAGTGGCACTCATGCTGACGGTGCGAGAGCGACTCTCGGTTACCCTGGCTTTTAATTTATGCACACCCCATCCCCGTAAGCCTCCTCCTTCTTCCTCCAGTCGGGGAATTAGGATCCAGCTGGTGACATCAGAGCATCAGCAGGAGGAGGAGGCTTACAGCGGGGGTGTGTGCATAAATTAAAAGCTGGGGAAGCAGAGAGGCACTCGTGTCCTGTTAACCTGTTTTACAAAGTTAATATTTCATTATTAAATCTGCCAGAAAATTTATAAAAAGAACTGTCCCCCAAATCCCTATATGCAGCAAACACCCACCAGTAACCTGCACTGAGCGCGGGTGTCAACCATGCAAATGCCTGCAGCAAAGTTGTAGGAGGCATCTAAATCTCAGCGGCGCGTGAGCGCCACCATCTTGGATTCTATTGCCTGTAATCGATCAGTTGCCATGACAGTCGTGGGTCTTATAAAGTGGGTATGGTTTTAACACATTAATTACAATGTGCGATTTACACATTGTAATTAATGATAAAGAAAATCCACATATACTGCCATACAACAGAGATGGATCATTAGTCTGCAGCTCCCACAAAATACAGTTCCCACTATATTCCTTACAATTTATAAAAGAGCTCACCTGATCAGTCCTATCACTGACCCTGGAAGTGACAGATCCCTAAACCCTGATCTCTCCATGATCCCTGAACCCTGACTTCTCTTTCCGTTTTTCTCCATCTCTTTGTCTCTCACTTACATCTTTGTTTCTTTCTTTGTTCTTCTGTCTCTTTTGCTCTCTCTTCCACGATCTCTGTCTCTTTCTCCATCCATGTCTCTATCTCTCTGTCTCTCTCTTAGTCTTTCTAACTCTATATCTCTGTGTTGCACTTTTTTTTCGGTCTCTCTCACTTTATCTCTCTCTGTCTCTTGCTCCATCTCCCTTTGTCTCTTTATGTCTTCGGGTTATATATGTGTATGCTTTAAGTAGACGTAGTTATCTGCAATGTGTCTCTGCTTGGAAGCAGATAATTTTGAGATTGCAATTCCACACATCAGCCCTGAGCAAGTAGGTGGCATTGCAGTATTATCTGTGAACACGATGTCTTTTGTTACTAATGTGGCTGGATTTAGAAAAAAAGAGCAGCATAAATATTTTTAATGTGAAAGGTTTAAATGCCATGCGTTTACCCATGCTTTATAGGTTTAACCTTCATTATATTATACCATAAATGTCTTTTATTAGTTTTCGTCTATGGACAGGAACAAAATTGCTATAAAACTGTTTAAGCAAGAAGCTTAGAGTCTTCATTCCAAAAGGCAAAATAGGAGCAAGGAATGGTTCACCTAGTTACATTAAATAATAATCGGAAACAGGTTTACTATACTATATGAAGCAAAAAAGGCTTGTTAAAAAATAAATATAAATCACTGTAATATTCTGTATGGCCACCATCTGCTCTCCCATGCTCTAGCTTATGATGTGGAAAAAGGCAAAGTAGATAATTTGTGATGTGTGCATGATATGGGCTGCAAATCACTTTGGTTTATAAAGGTTTTCTGTGAAGCTACAAGGAGGTTGTATACACTTCCAATGGAAAATAATAAAGATGCTATCTATATTCATCATTCATCTACATTCCCATTACCTTGTTTTCTATGTATTCAAAGAATATGATCCTGTGTATTGTCACATGAATGCATTTCTTTTCAGAGGTATCTTACCTTTTGCCTAGTAATGTATCATTTTAGATCTACGTAAATTAGTTTCCAGGTAAACCAGGGGTAGGTCTGTGTTCACTAGTTCCTGTGCTGCCCAGAGTTTTATTCTCCATTCACTAGTTCCTCCATGACATTTCATATAACGCAACATATTAATACCTATATGGTGACCTTTCCTTTAATTTGTTGCTGTAACCTACCTCGTAGTGTAATACCTGTGTTAATGGCCCCCACAAAGTATAATCCCCATTAATTTAGCCCCTTATATTGCCACTTTATCTTTAGCCCCCTCATAATGTCCACCTTTTCAGTTGCCGACCGTGCACTTACAGTATTCCACACCGTTGTAGCCATCTCTACGGTTGGCGTACTACGCTATAGCTGCTCTGGCAATAGATCTGCCACTAAATACAAATAACCTTGCAGGATATTCTATTAACCAACCATGCAGCTAATAAGTGGCTTGTGTAAAGGCCAATATAATTTCTTTCTCCTCCTTGTGTTTCACATTGCTCCATGTAATGATTGATGTGGATGAATGAAGATGAATGTGTCATAAGGTCATCTTTTTCTCAGCATTGTCCCTTGTAACAGAGCTTTTATACCAAAAATCTGAACCTTCTTATCACTGGCATATACTACTCACCAATCTGTTCTGGATTAAGGAATATTTCATCCTTCATTACCAATGCAATTCAAAAGCCTTATGATCCACATTGTTAATTCCATGGAAATATTTAAATCACCATATTGTTTTTGTTGCCCCCTACTCTCTTAATATTGTCTAGTTAGAAGGTCTTGATGATTCAGGCCCTATTTTTTATATGTGCTCACTGGCCTTCAGTAATGGGAAAAGGTGGCAGAGATATTAAAATAGGTGATTTATTTTTGAATGCCATGTAGAAAAACGCTGTATTAGAATTCTATGGGATATTCTTATGTGGTTTATTATATACCAAATGTTTCTCACTAAAGTTTACTGAAGGTTTGGGTTTCATTATAGCATAAAAAAGATCACTTTCCCAGTAAAGGAGGCAAAATAAGTTCAGTGTATTCAAAGATTCATGTGACAGGTAACACAGTCAACAAATTTGAGGATCTTGGTTAAATTATAAAAATAAAGAAGAACCCCGCTAGATAACATTTTTTTTTATAAATTTCCCATAGAAATATGATGGAAACAATCAGGTTATTTATATTGACGTAAAATAGTAAGAAGGTTGAACAAAGACACAGTTCCTTTAAGTCCTACCTATAAGATTAAAAACATTTTTTATCCTATAATATGCGATATTTTTGTTCTCAAGAAAGGCATCCAGGCCTCTCTTGAACATGTACATAGAGTCCGCCATAACAACCTCCTGCGGCAGAGAGTTCCATAGTCTCACTGCTCTTACAGTAAAGAACCTTTGTCTATGGTGATGGTAGAATTGCCTCTCCTGTAGGCGTAGAGGATGCCCCCTTGTCCTGGTCACAGGCCTAGGTATAAAATATGTTTGAAAAGATTCCTTTACTGCCCATTCAGATATTGTACATTGTAATAATGTCTCCCTTTAGCCCTCTTTTTCTAAGCTAAATAACTACAAATTTTGTAATTTGTAAAAACATCTTACTTTATTTTCTCAATTGAATTTAACATGGACAGTGATGTAAATATCTTTATCTTACCGATTTTAGTAATACATATATACAGTGTTTACATTAAACAATACACTGGTCAGCACAACCTATAATGCAACTGAGCTGGTGCAATGAAGTATATCAACAAACTAACCAGAGAAACAGAATGTACCAAAATAGCTCGATCATAACAATTGTAGGGGATCAACTCAAATGGCGACTTCAGTAACAGTCCAGGTAGCTGTTTTATTTCTTTCCAAAACAGTTTAAAGAAACAGAATCGCTTGCTTCAGCATATAACAGAAAATACAGTCCATATAAACAGGCTTGACTCACAGTCCTTTGTAGGTTGTGTCTCCATCCAGCAGGATTACCAAACAATGTCACTATTGCTGATCCTTGGCTGTGTAACACCTCCAGCTCTGCATGCAGTATAGCGGAGACTTCCAGACTGCAAACACACATCCCCCAGCTCACCTGAGCTTCCTGGCTTTATCTGTCAGCCAAAACCTGGCCTGGATATGTGGGAGTAGTCACCCACCCTGCTCTTGACTACTCCATTGAAAGCCGGCCCGGATCAACTGCATTAAGCAGCTTTGCTACATTAACAATTGTCAGAAACCTAAGGTTCCTGACCAAACATTAACCGGCTCACTTCACGGAGGCCAGGCACCTCAGTGACACATATCTTCCATCAATAATGGCCCCTTTTACCTTCTCACACAATACAGTAAATTTTATTTGAATCCAAACAGAAGCGATAAATGACACAAACATTTAAAAGCATTTAAAACATGTAATGTACACAAAATGTGACTGGAGACCATGGTGAGGGTCAACACAGTGCTACCACCTGCAGAAACACTCAGTGGTGAAACAGTATTCCTACCACACAGAATCCGCACAAAATGTATGTTGGTAAGACATTTATAGGGCAAATATGCAAATATCCTAGTATTAAGGTGCCAAGCGGATGTCAGTTTCTAAAGTGCTAGTGCACAGCCAGTAAAAAGTCCCAGAGCACGTTTGGAAGTTTTGTACAAAAAAGGTAAACCAAGGCACAAAATTGCTAGTTACCCAGTAAAGTGCTGAGAGGCAGGCATACAGGTGGAGGAAAAAGGCAGGGGTAAGATGCTTTTAAATGTTGGTGTCATTTATTGCTTCTGTTTGGATTCAAAAAAATGTACTGTATTGTTATGATCAAGCTATTTTGGTGCATTCTATATACAGTGTTTATAAATGTTTGGTAACTGCACTAAACCTTTAACAGAAGAGACAATGCTGTTTGCCGAAAGATTAAAGAATCTTATTATCATGACATACTATATTGATTTTGAAATTTTGTAGCAGTTAAGCACTGTGTAAGTCAATCACATTGAATACAAATATAGTGAGTGATAACCAATACAGTAAGTTTTAGCAATACCGTAAGTAACAATGCAGCAAATATATATATATCGATGGACAAATCTATAATGAGCAATAACTTTCTAAAATGTTTTGTGCATTCTACACACATGATGATATGTTGAGACCCATCTCAAGGGTCTAAGTCATTTTAAATATTTTCATTCTTACAATTGATTTGACAGTTTAATATCTAGAAGAATGGGAATGACTGCAAACTACATCATAGTAAAGAGAGCTTTATTTAATATGATGGATGACAATCTGTATGGATCATGTTAGAAATACTTACATTGTGTGACAGTCAGTAAATTGAGGGTGCATCCATTCATCAGATACTACATTTGTTTACCGAGTAAACAGGGTTATTCAGGCGAACTATTAAGATGCCATCAGCTACTTATTTTGTTTCGGCTTGGAGGCTGTCAATTTTGAAGACACAATCGCTCTGATACTGTGATAATTTGTTAGCATGGAAAACACAATGACCAGTTCACATCTTGATGGATGTGAAGATTGAAATTAAAGAAGTAAAATTCTTTCAAGGCGTCCTCTTGCTTAAACATGAATGTTGTTTTTTTTAAATGTATTTTATGAATGTTATTTTTTATATTATGTTGTATAGTTTTAATTTGTGTCATTTTTGAAAAGTAGTATGGATTATTATATTCCCCATTGAATTGCTTACTTTCTACAACATACTTCTTGTCCACAAGGGGGTGGGTCATATTAAAAATAGGTTCTGGCTTAATGTGGGACAAATGGGACATTTTTTGTTGGAAACAAAGCCAGTTAATAGGCAGGGAAGATGTTGGCATGTTTAGAAACCTGCAGACATATCACCCAACTAATGTGATAAAAATCTGCCATATTTTAAAACGACCTAGTTGGAATTAGCACTAAAACTGAGTCTAGGTTGTTTTAAAACATGGTAGATTTATTATTAAGGAATCAGTTGTAGTCTGTTTTAAAGGAAGCTTTCTCAATTTATTGAAAATGTTAATGGACTGTGGTTGAATGGTTTGTATTTGCTAAAGTTTCACTCTAAAGCCACTCAACTTACTATTTGTACACTATCTAGTGCAACTACTGTACAGTTTATCCTACAAAAAATGATACCTTCATACTACAGTTTACTGTATAAAGTATAAGTATAAAAAGGTTTTGGTGCGAATATAAGGTGACATTGTACCCCCATATTATTTTAGATCAAAACTTGGTATTCCAGGATTGCTTTGACCAAATAATAAAGATGTGGTAAAGGTAATAGGGAGTAAAGGTGGGGAGTTAAGAATGGAAACAGAAAAAACAAAAAGCGCTGAGGGATTAAATGGTTAAATGTAATCGGCAGGTTTATTAATACTATCTTTAAGACATAAATACAGTTTCATAGATAGATGCTACCATGTGGGATGTTGTGTTATTAGAAAATTCATAATATTAACCTAATAAACAAATACTTTATTTATTAACAGAACAATAGGGCAGGCTTACCAGGCAGACTTCTACTTACACTATGTGGGGCAGTTACAATGGCTTGTCCGCCAGAAAAGACATCAGAAAAACCGCAATTCACAATGAATGCTTCCTGACCCCATGCCACCCCATGGGTGGGCCAGGGCAAGGAGATGGATGGGATCTATGGACTATAGTTTCTCCCGGAAATCACTGTTCCATATGCCAGTCTTAATAAAATGTGTCTCTACATGAGAAAGGTTGTACTTACTGGAAAGATAACTATTAGGTGTAAAGTAAATGCAAAATAATTCCTATAAAGATAAATGCTTTTTATTTGATTAGGGTATGTTATCAATATATGATTGATGCAGGTTCAAGTAATAGAACTTCTATGGTTGTAAGAAATAAAGGTCATCTCCCTCATAAATACTCTAGCCCCACTTCTGTGTAATGAGCCCTGGACAGAGCTATATTGGAAAGTATGTTTTCCTACTAGAGTAAGTAACACTCTACCACTAACTTCTACTAATTAAATTAAAATTAAATTTAAGTATCTCCACTTTTACTGAAGTGGCAGGTGTGTGTTTTTAGAATATTTAGACTAAATAAATATCATTAAAATTATATAGTATATTGATTATAAGTCCCATTTCTATGTAAACCTGACCGTGGACTTATGCTATAATTCAAAGATGAGACAAGATAAATGTCAGATTACATTAATCTCCAGAGTAAAGGAGTTATTCAATTAGATCATTGTTTCCACCAATCATTGCACTTAGCCAAGGATGTTTCAGGACATTACAGTAACTTAGTTTAGATGTCTACCTTTATTCTGTTAATGGAAACAATTCTGAAAAATATTCAGATCATGATAAAAGAGAACAATAAGCTGTAGGTAAGATGATAATGAGTGCTCCTGGCTGTCCCCATATTCATTTAAATGTTGATGTGTTTAAATGAGGAGATTGGAATACACCACTGCCAGACACCTCTTGTGTTGGCTTAACTCCCATCAAAACAAAAGAACGGGGTTAGTTGAAATCTAAAAACTTGGTCCTTATTTCCACCCCCATCTTCACTCAGGAGACAGTCTGATAGCTCATACATATTAGTTGGTCTGGCAATATACCAAACATTTCCATTTGTTCCCAGATAGACTATGTAAACTAGAATACAATCTGGCTATAAAGTGCTTCATGCTCCAGTTCCAAGTACTTTATATAATACAATCTTTTGCATAATGTTAGAGGAACTGTCATTCAAAAAAACTTTTGATATGTTGTAGGGCATGCAATTAAAAAGCCCTTCTGCAGTTGGATTAGTTACCAGAATACTGCTTCTTCCTCTTCTATTAAGCAGTTTTTCCCCTGCTATTAGCTTCTCCGAGTAAACCCTGCAGTTGCTAAGCACATTCCGTCCTCATTGAGTCGAATACGGAGTGAGAATGTAAATGTCAGTCACACGTTCATTAACACGTGTTTGTTAACACCATGATGACACATGTGTTAACATTGCATTAACACATGCGTTTTTTAAATACAATACTGACAGCAACAGAAATGTTATCAGAAAAATCTTCTTTTCTCAGCTACTATACAGGCAGTCCCCGGGTTACATACAAGATAGGCTCTGTAGGTTTGTTCTTAAGTTGAGTTTGTATGTAAGTCGGAGCTGTATATTTTATCATTGTAATCCCAGACAGAACTTTTTTGGTCTCAGTGACAATTGGATTTTAAAAATGTTGGGTTGTCATAAGAATCAGGATTAACACTAAAGCTTCACTACAGACACCTCTGATAACTGTTACAGCTGATCATTGTGGCCTAGGACTAAAGTACAATAAATTACCAATATCCAGAGGTCCGTTTGTAACTAGGGGTCGTATGTAAGTCGAGTGTTCTTAAGTAGGGGACCGCCTGTAATGTGTTTTAAAACGCATGCTTTAACATCATGTGTAAACGCACTCTCAGTTACAAGCTCCACTGTAGTCTGTGTGGGTGCTTCTAAGTTATGTTTGTAGTCTGTAGTCTGTTATGGTCTCATTGGTCAGCAGCATGTGCTTGGGATGATGTCCCAGGAGGCAAGTCCCACCCCTTCATCTTGCCGATTCTAGGTTTTGGCAGAGGTGAAAAAGATGTTTTTTGGGGGCAAAAAAGGTGTTAAATAGGGAATGAGATGCTAAATACTTTGAGTGTCCCAGGGACAACTGGAGCAGAATTATGTTTTATTTGCTCAGAATGACAGTAACCCTTTAAATTGTGCCCACTACAACATCACCTTTCAGCACCTCACATTACATCATATTTTTTAAGCATCTAATCATAGTGTCAGCATTTTGATCTCCTTTTTACTGTTAGAATTTAATATGATTCATCTGGACATTTATTAACAGTAACACAACAACAGCTTCTGTTTTCATTTCCCATCCATCATGGTATCATCTGTG
This sequence comes from Engystomops pustulosus, assembly GCF_040894005.1. Classification (NCBI taxonomy): domain Eukaryota; kingdom Metazoa; phylum Chordata; class Amphibia; order Anura; family Leptodactylidae; genus Engystomops; species Engystomops pustulosus. The sequence goes on along the minus strand of NC_092418.1, from coordinate 47,441,433 downwards.
GTTTTCTTCAGGAGGCCATTTTCCATGACTAAGCAGCTTACCTAACATGAATTTATTTCTAAAAAATTCTTAATATATTCTGTATATTCTACACAATATATGTATATAAGTTTTATTATTTTTTCTCTTATATCTTGATTCTAAATCATACATTTTATGTAATATTTAAAGAAATGTTCTGTATACCGGGCACTAAGTGGTGTATTGGTTCACCAAGTGCTTAAAAGAATATCTACTTATGCTTTTAGTTTTTACCATCTAGTGTCCACATGCCATCATTTTGCAGCTGACACATAGTTTGCTTTTGGCAAATTGAAGACAGGAGAGAATTGTATGTCACAAAAATTGCCACTGGGGATAAGTTGCAAGATGGGATATGCCTAAAGCAAATGAAAGAGACATTACAAAGCATTCCGGTGCAGTGGGGAAGTTTGTCAAGTGAAGTATAAAATTCAGTCAACTAGAAACAATAGAAAGGTATATTACTCAGAAAATGTTCCCTGTCATCATAGGTTTGTAGCTACTCAGCAGTGAACATTGATGAGGCTTGCTTGGTTGAACACCGCATAATGGATTAGACAGAAAATAAAGTATATGGATTAATGTATATAAACCCTGAGAAAACCATTAATATTTTACAGTGGTTGTCCCGTCTGCTTCCCTGGCTTCTCACTACACAGAGATACAATATGCTTTAATACCCTAATTAATCATTTTAGGTTTGTTTTTTTTCCTTTACACAACTATTAATCAGATGGGTATTACAAGAATATTAACATATTTTCTGCAACATCAAATATAGAAAGAAAATGATCTTATTTTTACAATAAGATTTACAGCATCACAAGATAGTACTGTAACATTTCTAGCACTTATTACTGATGTCCATATTCCCATATTCATATACATTAAATCTACTGTATAAGCTACATTTTTCCTGCAAGAGACTATAGTTAATACAGCGGGCAGGGGTGTTCATGCCCCCTGCTTACTCCACTCCCACCCTGATCCTTTTCAAACGGGTGAAATTATGTGACATTTTTATGAGGTAGTTCATCAAGTCCAACATTTAACCTTTGATCCATAGGATAGCAAAGGGAAAACTTTAAGTTAATGCCAAATAGTCCATTGAGATACTTTCTCCTTCCTGACTTAAAAATGGCAGTTTGAAAAAATCTCAGGATCAATGTCCCATTTCAAGAATCTAGTAGTCTTACTTTAAAAAAGAAAGTATTGACAGTATTGAAATTGTCTTTCATTTAGTACAGTGGGTGTCTGGTTATTAAAAAAAAAATCATTAGGTAAATCTCATTGTAATCTAACCTACAATTAAATATTGTAACATTGTTTTCTGAATTGAATAACTGAAGTGTAATAATCTGTCTTTTCATTCTTATTGCCCCGTTCCTCTAATTTCCTTGGTCGCTGTCCTTTGCACTTTCCCTTGGTCTGCTATGTCATCCTTATACACTCATGCCTAGAATTGTACACATTCATTCATGCATCCCATAATTTTATTTGATTTGGCAGCAGCTTTCTGGCACTGGTCTTCAAAGCTGAGACCATCTATACCCACAGGTCTTTTTCTGCTGCAGTTTAACCCAGTGTTTAAAATTTTAATTTTCTGTATAAACCTTCATGTGTCTATTGTAAACTTAAATATGTACCTATGCTCAAACCTCCAGCTTCCCCAAGTTTCTTTGTAATATTCTCCTCTGTGATAATTACTTTACAGAGCTTTATTTCATCTGCTCACATAAAAAAATTATTTATGACCTCATAGACATAGACCTCCAAAACATACTGGTAGGTTGATTAGATTGTGAGCCCCATTGGGGACAGGGACTGATGTGACAAGTTTTGTGCAGTGCTGGGTAATCTGTGAGCGCTATATAAATAAAGGAATTATTATTATTATTATTATTATTATTTACATTGCAGAATTTCAAAATAATTTTATCTGCCAAGGGCATTTGTGATTGGAAAATATTTTTACACTTCTTCCATAATTTTTTCATTGCACTCCAGGTTATGGTCCTTATCTTTTGAGTATCTTAACTATTTAAGAACCCTTTCCCATCCTGATGTCTAAATATCCTTTCCTTTATCTGTAATGTATGCCCCTAGTTCTTGGAAAGAATAAATCATATGACATTTCTTTGAACTGAAGACAAATATATTCATACATGTAGATCAGATCACCTAGAAGGTGTATTTTTCCCAAGTTGAAAGACCCCCTTCCATTATAAGACACAATTTCCATCCCACTTAATATTCTGGTTACCTGCCTTTGAACCCTCTCTAACTTTCCTATATCATTTTTAGAATGTGGAGCCCAAAACTGAATACCGTGTTCAAGGTATGGTCTTACAAGGAATTTATAGAGGGGTACTATTATTGGGAGCTCTGTTTTTTACAACTTACCATATTATTTGCTTTTGAAGCTGCAGCTCCACATTGTGTGCTGCAGCTTAGCAAATTTGTAATGAAATACCCAAATCATCCCCTTTTGTCATTCCCAGTTCTATTCCATGCAGCATATACACAGTGATGCAATTCCTTTGGACTGGATGCATTACTTTATATTTATTAACCTTAAATTTTATCTGCCGTGTACTTGCCCATGCCCTAAGAAGCTAAGTTGTGTGTCATCAGCAAGGGCTGATTTATTCTTTGTTTCATCCACAAGCTGATTTATAAAAAAGAATTAACCCTAACAATAAGCCTTGTGGTACCTTACTGCTATCTTTAAGTTTGCCCTATATGTAATAAATGTCTATTTCCTGTCCCGTAACCTTTTTATTACCCATGTGCATATTTTGTCCCCAAGTTCTCGCATTTGTAGCTTCAAAACAAAGCCGATTTGGGGTATAAATCTAAATCCAGATCGGCTTCCAGTACTGCAGAATTTTAGTGATGAACCCCCTATAAATGATTTCACCCCACAAATAATGTATATTCCATTTCTCAATACATGTTACTGTCCATTGAACTATACTATAAACAAATGCAACTTATTTTGATAAAACCGATTCATTAAACTGCTGTTTATTTTGCTGATATTGTACTTTTGTTTTAAGAATTTGTGATTTTATTGTAGATATTGTACCTTTATTTTAAGAATTTAAATTAAATCAAACTCAAGGAGAAAATAAATCATAGAAGCTTATATCAGATGCTGTCACTTGATATATTGTTATATATGCCCATGCATTGTAAATTGCTGAAGCCTAAATATTTCTGTGTTTGCTGTACCTTACAGAAAATGTCCAAGAAGCAATCGGATGCACAGGCAAAAGCAAAACACAGGCCACTACAGTTCAGACAACACAACGAGAGCATCGACACGGCTAATTTGAAGCATGTTTCCACAATGGCAAAACTTCCAGAGGAGACCTTGGACTAGATTAATATTAGTCAAGACAAGGATAAAAGACCTACACATGTTGCCTTGCATTTGTGGTAATCTACACCAATGAAAACATGTACTACAGATATATTTGAATATGTATGGATATATTTGAAATAGTATACATTGTCTTGATGTTTTTCTGTAATGTAAATAAACTATTTATATCACTTAATATAGTTTTTCCTTTTTAATGTATTTGTTAAAATAATAAATACTCAGAATTAAGAATGAGCTATTGGTATTTGAATGCTTGAGATTAGTTTTTAGTGTGCTGGATCCATAGCAATGTGGTATAGCTTAAATTTTGTAAGGGTAAACCAATTTTTTAGCAGAGACAATAAATATTGTGTTTTTTTTTTCTTTGGTAACTTAATGATTTCAGCTATGGCATAATGTCATGTTTGAAAATCACTCTATTTTTTGTTTTAAAGTACCCAAAGACTTACTAGTCCTTATGTCACCTGAACGGCCAATGGTGCTTTATTCCACTTCCAGCCTTATATTTCAAGGAGGATAAAGTATGTATGCACATAAGAGCATATTGGAATATGCAAAATACTGGATGTACTTCCCGTTTCTTTCACTGAAAGTGACTGTTTACTGTCTCCCCAATAGAGGTGAATAAAATATATAGGGATAGAAATATAAGACCTTCACCTATCTCTGCTTGTATTGAAGTTTTCAAAGGATGAAAGGGATTTAGGATTCATATGGCTCCACACAATGGAATTCTACAGCAACTTAAATTAAATACTGTTGGTGGCCCAACTGGTGTCCTAATCCTTAAAAAGTACTACAGGATTATAACAGAAAAGCAATATATTAGGAGCAATTTGACATGCAATTTGATGTTTGCCATTAGCTTTTATGTGCCACTGTTTTTGTAAGTTGGCCAGTATCCAGAACCCATTCTTTTGGATTCTAAAAAAGCAAAAATAGCAGCTGTCTGTTTAATTATATCAAATAATACACTGTTATAATCTAAATATTAGTTTATTTATTTATTTTTTATAATAATAAGAGTAATGTGTGAATATCAATATTACAGCACATTGGCAAAAAGAAATTTGTCTCATCTTTGTTTTTCAGTGAAATCTTTGTTCCATGTTTCTAGTTTAAAAGTAATATATGACACAAAACTTACCTATTAAATACAGCATGTGTTTCATAATAATGCCACATATGTTGAAGGCAGAAAGTTAAACTTTGTGAATTAGCGTAAAGATTGTATATTGGTACTGGCAAGAAGATGTCGAAGGTGGGTTCAAATGTATGACTTTCAGTTTATATGCTAGAGCCATATTGATTGGTTACATTTTTAGGTAGCTAGCGAGCAACAAGCACAAGTGATGTTAAAATGTTAACAATCCCAAATATTTGATGCATTCTAAATGGTTGTTCCTCCAGCTCGGCTATGGAAACCCCATAACTTTCATATGTTCCATAGTAAGTATAAATTTGCTTAACCTGCTCTTTCAGGGCTGTCTTTTTCTTAAAGAATGATTTCACTTCCACTTAAAGTGAACCTCTCAGCTCTCCTCCATCAGCTGTTTTAGAAATCTTGTTACAGTATATATCATATGAAAATATTTCTCATATTTGTATTCCAACATAATATTCCATATCTAAATTGTAATATCTACAATGGTTAGATCTCTGCCTTATCAAGAAGAAAAACACTTTCCAGATTATGTTTTTTTTTAAGTGATTAAGACATCATGCATCAAAATAATAATGTAGTGAGATGCAAATAAGTTTGAATAAAGTCATGGGGTTGGAGAGCCGATCACTAAAGTCAAGCTCTCCATGCCTTTAGAGCGACTTCTCCGCTGGTCTTAATCTATCAGTGTCTTTAAAAATCCCTTCAAGTAATCAAGACCATAATTTGGTCCTTAATTTGCAAGAATACAAAAGTTCAGCAGAAGATAAGTTGACATAATAATTATACATCCTATTAACTTCTGACTGTCAATACTTCAGATATAACCATTGCCTTAGGCTCACAATTCCTTCATATCCCTCATGCTAACAGAAAGGCTGTCTGAATAATTTATATAACATACAAATAGGTTGCTCGTGCTAAATTAATTACCCGGTAATAATGATCTCAATTATAACATTTAAGTAGGATGGATTATATTCTAGACATGCCTTGAGCCCTATAAACGCTATTATGTCAAGAGTAAAATTGCTCCACAAACTTTTGAAGCAATTTCTATTTTCTAATGTATCATTCCACAGGATATTGTTATCAAGGGTACCTCTGGTTGAAAGATGTCTTATATTATTAGATTAATATATATATATATATATATATATATATATATATATATATATATAGAGAGAGAGAGAGAGAGAGAGAGAGAGAGAGAGAGAGAGATATGCCTTATATATATTCAATTTTCACAGAACATAGAAAACAATAGAGGCAAGAAAAATTCACAATTCATTTTTTGAGTAACGGACCAATATTGACTATGCTGGCAACTGTTCCCTTAAAGAGAGTAAGTAAACTATAACAAAACCTATCCATCAGGTAAAATTAATCTGACCACGGTCATCAGAACAAGACCCAGTGTTTTAAGGCACGGATCCCAAATATCCTCAAATTTCTTACAGATATTGTGCTATGTCTTACCATGCAGCCTCAGTAATATAACTAACACAAGGCTCCCATTTAGATATCCCCTTGATGGGGGATTTCTCTAGCTGGAAACACTACAGACAGCTACATTTTAAAGAGATGGTCCTCTAAGAATCCCCCGCATTGTCCAACATATTAATCATCAAATTATTTGCCCACTTCTGCAATGGTTTAGTATAGTGTTGCACAGAGACTATATTACTCCACAACTGGTTAAACCTCCTTATTGCAGTACCCTGATAAAGTGGTGTACTTTAATGATCCCCATAAATCAAACCTGAGTTTATTCAGTACGGGGTACAGAAAATGCTGCCCAATAGATGTCTTATTTTACACCACAACTTATTCACTGTTAGCAGTTCTGTTAAATAATCTAGCACCCAGACCCCCAAAGTTCTCCTCAAGCCTGCAAATGCAATGACAAGGTTCAAACCCCCATCCGTGTTTGGCATCTGGAGCATAACCAGGCTAATTTCCACACCAGATCAAGATAAATTCCATTTAATGGTGACTCACACAGGGGCATTATGCAGAATATAAAAAAGCTGAAGCATAAACTGTATAGGCTGCCCAACCCCAACTGACTAGGGGATTCCCAAATAGGATGACATGAACGAGAGACCAATCTCCACTAGCGACCACATACAGATCATCGTCCCACCTTGCTTTTGGGACAAAGGAATAACAGTGGATCATTCAAATTTATAATTGTCATCACTGCTTCCAGAGGCACAGACCAGTTATCAAGAAATAGCAACAAATCATCTTTTGGAGGGAAACATTACAAAACCACGCAAGGACTAAAACCCTGCTTACCAAAAGTTGCCTCAAAGTAAAACCATTCCACGCTAAACCATTCCTTGATTAAATCTAAAGGCACAAACAGAGGCTTAACTACTTAAGAAAAGTCATCTTATCGACATCACTGTAGACCAAAAGCATGAGATTAGCCTGATCTGAATGAATAGTAGAATATTGAGGAAAAGGAGCATGTGATTTCTGATGTGCAACTGAGAAGGGCGCTAAGGGACTTAGGGAAAACAAGTTTCGGGAATGAATTGTTCAGTTCTTCAGGACTAAATTTAACAAAGAAACTAAAGTTGAAAATTACATGATTGTACAAAAAATTGTACAAACATTCAAGAAGTATACAAAAAGTTTGCAACTAATGAAGTGTATATACTGTATATTACAATAAATAAACAACATTTTATTGATGTTAAAGTATCACAGCTGTGACCATCATAGAAAGTCTCCTGGCCAAAAGTTTGGCCAACAGCTTCACATTTACCATGAGCAGAAATAGAGGTCAGTAAGGCCCCTTTCACACTTGCGTTTTTCACGCGCGTTTTCTGCGCGTTCCTTTGACGCGCAGAACTTGCATTGCACTCTGACCCATTGTAATCAATGGGTCTTTTCAGACTTGCATTTTTTTTCACACACATTTATTGGGCACATTTATACATATATTTGCACCTAAATTTTCAACACTCACCCAACAAAATTAGCTGTGCAAGAATTTTTCATTGTTGCACTTGTCATATCTAAAATATAAATCCAGATGTGATCATATGAAAAATGTGGTGCAAATCGAGGTTAGAAAGTCACAAATGAACTCCCATCCTGGCCAAGCACAGGAAAAACTAGATGACACACAGAAATGTTGCCTGTTTTTGATTACACTCTACTTCACTTTATTTTTCTCTGGATTTGGAGTGCTGCTTCAGTACACAGTGATGATTTAAGAGACTACAGACTGCTGACCACGTGGCTAACAATGAGTAGAGACTGAAAAGAACATCTGGTTATATTAGTAATAAAAGTATAAGGCAAAGAGCAAGACAAGAGCAGCTGATTTGTGGAAAGAAAATTATAACCTAAAGAAAAAAGATGATGATTTTGACAGTTAATCAGCCTCATTTTTAGGTTGTCATGAATATTTTTCTTTCAAAAAGGTAAAATGGAAAACCCTTTGGGCGACTAGATAAATGGCTTTGGTTGGGGAAAATATTTAACCTCCAATAGTTTTTGTCACAATGGTTCATAATTTGCTGCAATGGTTTGGTAAGTAGTAATGCTCCTATAAAATTGCCATATTATTCCACCAGGGCATTATTATTAAAAACCATTTCACATCATTTAGTTTTGTTGTATAAGGTACTGAAGTATTTTATCTTAAATAAAAGAGGCTATTCTGTACAAGTTTTAATTTTTCCTGTTAGATCATCATATTCCTTTAACCTATTAACGACTTGGCCCTTATTTCTACTTTTCACTCCTTAGATTCAAAAATCTATAACTTTTTAATTTTTCCATGCACAGAGCTGTGTGATGGCTTGTTTTCTGCGTAACAAATTGTGATTTTCATAGTGATGGTATTGAATATTCCATGCCATGTACTGGGAAGCAGGAAAAAAATTCCAAATGCATTGAAAATGGTGAAAAAACGCATTTGCGACATTTTTTTGTGGGCTTGGATTTTACGGCTTTCGCTGTGCGCCACAAATGACATGTCTATTTTATTCTTTGGGTCAGTACAATCATGGGGATACCAAATTTGTATAGGTTTTATAATGTTTTCATACATAAAAACTTCCTGTACAAAAAAAAATATATATTTTGCAATCTTCTGGCGCTAATAACTTTTTTATACTTCGTTGTATGGAGCTGTGGGTGGTGTCATTTTGTGGGAATTTAGACCACATTTTCAATGCTAACATTTTAGAACTGTACAACTTTTTGAGGTTCACTTTTTATCGAATTTTTTATATTTTTCAAAATGGCAAAAAAAGCGCCATTTTCGACTTTGGGCTTTTTTTTCCGTTACGGGGTTAAACGCAATGAAAAACGTTTTCATATTTTGATAGATTTGGCATTTTTGGATGCGGTGATGCCTAATGTGTTTATGATTCCTTAAATTTACTGTATATCAGTTCTTGGGATTTGACTTTATAATTTTTTTTAAACGGGAAGCATCGATCGTCAACCAAGATGGCGGCGTCCACATGCCGCCATCTTTTTTAAGCCAACGCCAGCTTTGCTGCCGGCAATCGTGGGGATAGCATGCAATATTCAGCAAAGAGCCCATGAGCCGTCTCCATGTACCCGCACCCGACGCACGACGTACTATCACATCACGCATCAGTAAGGGGTTAAAGACCACACAGAACCATATAATTCTAAGGGAACATTCCTAACCCCTTAGTGAGCAGCATGTTTTTTATTCCCTATTCCCATGGGAAGTTTTTTATTCCCATTTTTTTACCCTCACTTCTTAAAAACTATAGCTTTTTAAATTTTCATTGCTCATAGCTGTATGATGATTTTATCTTTGTGGGATGAATTTTTAATGGCACCATTTTGCAGTGTATGAGACACCTTAGCAGCCCTTAATTGGAGTGAAATTCTGAATAAAATAACGTGTATTATACACTTTCAGTATCACTCTCTGCACACTCCTAGATTAGTACTAATTGCATGTAGGTGGGAGATTATTTATCCCATACTCACATTCTAAAATAAACTGTGCCATCTAAATAGGATACGAATGTGAGTGCAGTGCAGCAAGCTGTTAATCTTACATGAGGAAACAGAAACATTCTCAATGTCTGCTGGTACAGACAGATACAATAATGCCATACAAATGGTTGCTAATAGAAACTAAGGACTATGAAGTTTCATAATTCATTAAAATAAAACTCCAGGCAAATTTGTATAAAAAAAATGAAAACGGTCTAGTAGTCTCATATAATATACAAGGCTGCTTAAAGTTACTGGTGATTTATACTACAGTTTGCTGTTAACGCATCAAGAGAAACAAATAACCTGAAAATCCTAAAAGGAGCATTCTCTGTAGTACAATACTATTATGATATCAGATGTCTAGCAAGGCTTTGTGAAGTTGTGAATCTACATTTTGTATATGCTGGTTTAATGGATTCATTGATTGATTTGGACTTGTATAATTAGGGTTGCACCAATACCAGAACTTTGAGTGCGGTACCCAGAAAAGTATTGCGATACTCCATATCGATACGATACTTTCAAGAAAAGAAAAAAAGTATTATCTGATGCGGTCACATAGGATGTTGAGATTGTATTTAGAAATTTGCATTTCCATTGCAACACATGTGATCAGTAACAGTCACCAGTTATTTTCCAGTAGGCTTTAGTACTTTATGACAGTGTAGTATATGTATTTAAAGGTTATCCTGGTTATGTTCATATAAAATACTATTCTAAATAGTCAAATTTAGGGTTCATGTAAACGGCTGTTTTTAATGTCCATATGCTATCCTTATTTTTGTGGATGGCAAAAACACTGGGTCTGTTCACATATCACATATGTCTTATATATTTTTATTCATTTAATTTACCTGTATTATATGCTTAAAATTATTATTAATCTCCATAATAATAAACATATCCATAATAATAATCATAATAATTTCAATAATAATAATTTTAATAATAATCATCTCAATAATCATAATGATCATCTGTATAATCACAATAATAATCTCAATAATTATCATAATAATCATAATAATAATCTATGAGAAGATCCCTTTCTATATACCAGTGCATTAAGCTTGTGTCAAAGTGTAATAGGGAAGCTCTCGGGTTACATGAAATCCTCTTACAGATAATCACTCACCCCATAGCCTAGTGGATAGAGGTTCTGTCCTGTCTTCTATGGCAAGTGGAGTGTGTAGGTTGTAACAAACTGAAACAAAAAGTATTCATATCATCAGTTTACCACCTTGCTTCGACTTCGAAGGCTCCAGCACAGACAACCTCGGCCACTGGTGCAAGCACGATGAAAAGAAGAAACATTCTAGCTAGGCATAAGAAGTAAGTGTTTAGGTAAAAATATCAAAACATTATTTTAGTCCATTTAAATAGATTTGAACATAGTACAGTATAGTGGAAAAAAATAGAGTAAGCATCAAGGTATACAAGCCTACGTGTTTCAATATTAGACCTCTATTTTTTCCATTCTACTGTGCTATGTGCAAATCTTTTTAAATAGACTAAAAAAATTCTGGGCTGGGCAAAAAATATGTAATTGCATAATTTGGAGTCTTGTGTCTGGGGAAGCCAGAGAAACACCATATAAGGACAGATGGTGATATCTCCCTGATGGTCCCTGCTCTGCCGCTAACCCAACACATCTACATAAAGGCTTTTCCCAATGTCTGGGAAAGCCCTGGAGATGTAGAGACCATATATGGACAGATGGTGATATGAACCTGATGACGTGGTCCATACTCTGCTGCTAACCTGACACATTTTGTTACAGCTGATGCAATTATAGCTTTGCCGTTGGTAACCATGAAAAGTTCTAGCCATGGCATAAATTGCAGATAAGGGATTGTAAACCAAAAACATTGACCTACTGATATGTGCTCCCTGTGGCAGGTTCAATTCTTCTTTAAGCTTCCTATGTCTATGCTTTTAAGAACAAAGGCTTTAAAAATTATGCAGATGAGCCTGAGGGGCTCCAGGCTTCATTAACTCCATTATAATTTTGTCTTAGCCAACTGAGTCAAAACCAGGAAAGTATGTTGTTTGTGTTTCATTTTCCTTTTTCCCTTTTCTTCACCTTACTTAGCATAAGTAATTTTGCCCTGTTGGAGACATCATTTAGGGTGGTTGTCAGGCATAGCAGTGCTCCCACACTTCCAGGATCAGAAGCAAGTTAGCTGACAACTCTGTTACGTTCTGGAGACGGAAACGGAAGGAAGGAAAAATATTTTTTAAAAATGAAAAAAAAACGAAGGTCAAATCCCCACTTTTTCCCCAAGAGCTGATATAACAATACAAAAATCAAATCATTAAAATGTTAAAAATCCCTGCATCCCAAAAGATCAACTCTACCAAAATATAATAATAGTTATTCCTGGCATCTAACCCTGTAACAGAAAATAGTGCCTAAATGTCTGAAACGCCATTTATTGAAACATATACAGGCAGTTCCCGTGTTACGTACAAGATAGGGTCTGGAGGTTTGTTCTTAAGTTGAATTTGTATGTAAGTCGAAACTGTATATTTTGTAATTGTAGATCCAGACAAAAAAAAATTTGGCCCCAGTGACATTTGGAGTTTAAACATTTTTTGCTGTAATGGGACCAAGGATTATCAATAAAGCTTCATTACAGACACCTTACAGCTGATTATTGCAGTCTGGGAATATAGTAAAGCATTCAGAAAGCTTCATCAGAGGTCAGAGGGGTCTGTCTGTAACTATGGGTTGTCTGTAAGTCGGGTGTCCTTAAGTAGGGGACCGCCTGTATACTGTAAAATGTAATAAAAAGGGAAAAAAGTCATATAGTCCCCAAAATGGTAGCAAAGGAACTCCAGCTCGTTCTGCAAAAAAAAATAACACTACACACAGCTCTGTATACCCAAGCATATAAAGTTAGCATCCAAACATATTGAAATAAAGACTTTTTTTCATACACAAAGGTTTCATTTTTTAATGTATTGAAAAACAAGAAAATTATAAAAATATGGTATCCACATGGTGGGTTTCGTGTATCCATATGGTATCGTGTAATGACTCAAAGAATAAAAGAGATATGTAATTTAGAGTGCACAGTGAAAGCTCTAAAAACTGAGACCACAAGAAAATGGGGCCAATGCTTTTTTCACCAATTTCACTACATTTGGATTTTTTTCCCATTTCCTAATACACGGCATGGAATATTAAATACCATTACTGTGTAGCTCAATTTGTTATGCAGAAAACAAGTATCACAAAGCACTGTAAATGGAAAAATAAAAAGTTATAAATTTTTGATGGTGGGGAGTGCAAAAAAATGAAAACACAAAAACAAAAGTCGTTAAAGGGTTAAAATGTCATTGACGCTTTTTCAGGCCTCATCATGAACTGTTTAATAAGTGCAAAATTTGTAAATTAATATAAAACTTTTTACACAAAGAATTCTACATATAACCTAAATTCACTATTTATTTACAACCATATTAGATTCCTCAGAAATAAATATTTTTTGGGGCTTCTCACATGTCTAGATACATTGATTTGTTAAATGCATAACAAACAGTCAAACCACTTTTTGCTAGTGTTCCATAAATGATAATGTGAAAAAATAAAATGTCACATAAAATTGCATACAGACACTATACACATTTCTCCTGGGGATAAACACGAGGCAGAATCCCAAATGCTTTCTCCTAAGGTTCTATCTATCATCTTCCATGATTGACAACTTAAAGCCCAGCCATGGACACCTGTCTATCTACCCGTAGGTTGTGAGACAGTGGCAGTAATTACTGGTGTATGTTTTTAAATTAGAAAAAGTGACTCTAGTAGAAAGGAAGCAGCTCCTTGAATACTAAAATGTCAAGAAGCGCTTAAAGAGCACAGTATGTTATTAACAGCCATTATAGTCTTACTAAATGAAAAACAAATAACTAAATAATGGGAGCTAATTTTCTACATGTTATAAAGACAATGTCCCAGTTATTCAAGTAGAGCAATTAATCAAATGTTAAATAAAATGTAAAGACATCCTTCACTATTTTTGTAATGTAAACTTATCAAACACTAAATTCAACTAAATTATATATTGCTCTTATTTTAATATCTCTGAGTTGTTGAGTGTGCTGTTAAGTGCAAGTGTGCTGTTAAGTGCATAGTTTTGGTAAAAAACATAGTTTGGGAAAAAAAGACTTGTATTTGTGTAATTATACTAAGGATTTTTGTTTATCGGTGTTCATGCCCATTTATGTAGATACTCTATGGACATTGCTACTAAGTGTGTGCGTTGTGAACCTTGAACAGCTGTTTGAGGGTGAATATGTTTGCACCAGATGCAAGCAAGTAGAGTATTTGGAAGCCCAGATCCTGGATCTAAATAGTCAACTGGCAACACTGAGGGGCATTTTTCACCTGGAGCAGGGACGAGATCAGACGCAGATGGCACTGGCTGGGGTCAGTGAAGATGAGGTGGGTAGATGGGGACAAGCTCAGGACTCACAGGCTTGTAGCTTGATAATAGTTCAAATAAGGGGCAGGGGGAAAATTGCCAGGGAGCTGACCAACCTTAATAAATAGGCTTGTTTGGATGATATTAGGGATGCAAATGGAAGGGGTGAACATAGATATTTGCAAAAGCCAATTTAAATATTTAGGAATCAGCAAAAACTGAGGATTACATCAAGTTAATTTTTTTTTTAAACTTTGCATTTAGATTTTATATTTTATTATGCAATTATAAGTACACCAATGAGCATTCAAGTATCAATGATCATTCAGTTAACAAAATTGAGTATTTTGCTCCAGAAGTTGCCTTAGATGGAGGTAAAAAGCAGGGTATGTGTTGGGACTGGGTTTTGGGAGTGGTGGGGTGCGTTGGTTCTGGGGAGGGGGAAAGGGGAGGATTGATGGGGTGTATTTTACATACAAATGAGTATTTAATATGTTTTTCAAACATTTGAACAATAAACAACCAAATAATAAAACAAAAGAACAATTTTTGCCATTAGGAGATTTCACCTATGTAATACCTGTTGTTTTAATTTTGAATTAGGTATGAGATTTTGAATTAGGTATTAATGTATAGACTGTACTCTAAAGTTTTTATTTCCAGACTGTATTCTAAAGTGTTAAAGCCTCTCTTCCCAGAGATTTCTATTTGAGTGGCATAGATTATCGCATTTGGGATTACACCCTATTGTACACATTGTATTATATCAAGTTTGTCTCTATATTTGGACCATGGTTCCCAGATCCTGGAGAATTTATGGTGGGTCCTTGATTGCCGATGTGCTAGTTACTTTAGCTGATATATGTGAGGGATCATGCATGAGACTGTGTCTTCTATGGAGGGTTGATTTTACTGCTCTTATCTCCGCCTCATGTAAAAGTTCTTAGCATGTGTATTGTATGTATCTGTGTTAATTAGTTCGGCTATTGTAGTTCGGAAAAACTTTCGTAGAGGGATATGTGCAAATTTGCCCCAATTTGTGGGGGGTATTTTTATTTTTGGATTTAGAAGGTAGGGGATCATGGCTCAGTATTGGAAAACAGAGGGTCATCATTAATGGCATTGTCATATTGGGTTGACGTCACCAGTGGGGTGCCACAGGGGTCAGTATTGGGGCCACTTCTTTTTAATATGTCTATAAATTACCTCTTAGAGGGTTTACAAAGTAGAATGTCCCTCTTTGCAGACATTACAGTGGGATTTGGAAAAACTGGAGGCCTGTGCTGACAAATGTCAGATGATGTTAAATGTAGATAAATGTAAGATTATGCACTGGGTCAAGGAAATTAAAATTATAATTATGTGATAAACAATACAATTCTTGGTAAAACTGATGGAGAAAAAGACTTGGGAACATTGGTGGATAATAAACTCGATTTTCAGTGATCAGAGCCATGTGCTAAATCAAATAAAATTATGGGATATATCAAAAGAGATAAAGACCTAGTTTTGCCCTAATACAAATCACACATGGAACACACATGGAATATTGTGTACAGTTTTGGGCACCAGTGTATAAAAAGTACATAGTAGAACTAGAACGGGTGCCGAGGAGAGCAACCAAGATTTTTGGGGGACTGGGGGAATAGAATGCAATGACAGATTACAAAATGTGAGATGATTCAGTTTAGAAAAAAATACAACTGAGGGGAGACCTCATTACAATGTACAAATACCTGAGATCTTTATCTACCTAGGCCAATGGCCAGGACATAGGGGCATCCTCCTAAAGGAAAGGAGGATCTAGCATCACCATAGAGTAAGGTTCTTTATTGTAAGAGCAGTTAGACCAGTGGTGGCGAACCTATGGCACTGGTGCCAGAGGCGGCACTCGGAGCCCTCTCTGTGGGCACCTGGGCCATCGCCCCAGCATGAAGTTCACCAGACAGAACTCAAAGAATCTTCCTGGAGAATCTTCCTACAATGATGGGCGAAGTTCCCCTCCTCCTTTCAACTGCGTTGGTGTCTTTAGGAGGCTGAAGGATTGAAAGTTGTCAAAGAACAATGAGGAATAAATTACTGCTTAAATTGCTGTGCTGGCACTTTGCAATAAATAAGTGGCTTTCGGTTGAAGTTTGGGCACTCAGTCTCTAAAAGGTTCGCCATCACTGAGTTAGACCATGGAACTCTCAGCCACAAGATGTTGTAATGGCTGTTAATTTGAACATGTTCAAGGGGCCTAGATGCATTGAATTGCAAATTCTTGCACTGCACAAGAATTTGCAATTATTTCACTGCTTCTATGCCAGAAAACTGGCATAGAAGCAATGATAAATCTCCCACTTAGGGTGCAAAGGGAATGCCCAAGGTCTGCTATACTAGAATCCCGTCCATATATCTGGTCTAATATGACACTAGTAAAAAAAACAAATTACACTGCAATATAAAAGTATTTTGAATTAGTGTTGTACTTATCATGTTCAAATTCCCCTGTGGAACTAAAAACCCAAATTAAAAAAATATATATTTCATGTTAATGTTACTGGAACTTGATTGTGTGATGGAAAGTTTATTCAGGGATATATTCTGAGTTTTTCCCCACTAATGGCTCAATAATTTCAACCTCATGTTTTTTTAGTCATTCTCCAGGTGAACACTGTGGTAAAATGAAATTCTCCATTGCTTCTTTTCAGATTGACACTTTTTTTGTTCTCTTGAGAGTAAATTTAAACCTCTGTATTTTCCATTACGACCACTGTACCACATCATAATATATAACAAGGCAGTCCCCAGGCAGCAGTTCTCTTCACAGGCACACTTCATGTTGGCCATCCTCATTGTCAGACTTTGTCATACATGATACACAAGGGAACTGCAATATTAAACTCACAGCATGTCCTATTTGTTGTGAATAGGTGGAAATTTGAAGAATCTACACCCAGAAAAAGGGAATCACAAATCTGATAAGAACAGATACTACACGTGATCTTAGCCAAAAGGTCAAGAAGCCATGGAATGGAAAAATCAAGTATTGTTTTGACAAGATTTGTAGGATCATTTTTAGCATAGCACCACAATATTACTACAAATATAATATAAAACATGTATTAATTGTAGGTGGGCACTAATAAGGAAGGTTCCGGATTTCCTTATTAGTGCCCACCTACACTTAGGCTACATTCACACGGACGTATGATTTATCCAGTCCCGTATTTACGGGCCGTATATACGGGCCGTTTTTCATCCGTATGCAGCACGTATGTAACCCGTATTTTATACGTCCCCATAGACTTCTAGGGCATACGGAACTGAAATACGGGAGAAAATAGGACATGCTCTATATTTTTATACGGCCAGTATACGGTACGGTACGGAACGGAGTTAACATCGGCAATATAAATGGTCAGACGTATTGTCCATTGAAATGAATGTGGCCGTAAGTAATCCGTAAAAAAACGGTACGGTACGGATACGGCCGTTTTCATACGTCCGTGTGAATGTAGCCTTATACTTTATGCAATAGCTTTGACATTTCCCATTGGGTGTTTTAGGGATAAGGTGGTAGCACATAAGGACGGCTAGATAAATTTGATAAGTGCCACTAAATCTTTCATGTATTAATTGTGGTTGCACTTTTTTTAAGAGTAGCACATAGTACCAGATGCCCAGCATTAAAAAATAGTACAATGGTCATATGAAGAATAAAAGAATAGAATAGTTTATTAGAGTGACAAAAATAGTTGCAAAAAACAATGCGGGATATGTATCATATCTTTTCTGTGCTTTTATGGTGCCAAAAACATAACCAAAAAAGTTGCACAGGGCCATTCATACCACTTAAACATGAAGGCACGTTGTGACAAATTTATTAATCTCTTGCCATGTACAAGTCTTGTAAAGGCTAGATTTATGATCTGCAACTTTTCAAAAAGTCACCGAAAAGTTTTAAGGCCTGAGGCATGGAAAGAATAAAAAAACTGCTGCACCCTAAGCTGACGTTTTCATACGTCTATGTAAAAATAATTGCAAAGGCACTGCCTAAAAGGAAAACCGTAAAGCCAAATTTATCAAACAAAAAAGCCTTTAACAGGCATTAGAGCACTAAAAACAATCTAATGACTGTCTCTAAAATCTGCCTTAAAGGGATTATCTGAGACCAGCAATAAATTAGGGACAGGCTGGGGAGGGCTTTAAAAAAAAAAAAAAAAAATTAACATGTACTCATCTACTCTGTCACTCCTGATGTCCTGCACTGCTGTCCCTCTGATCCGTGCACCTGTTTGTTTACAGAGGCACGGAAATTGCACTCGGAGCTTCCGGCTGGCCCGGCCATTCACATCCATCACCATATCTCAGCACCTACAATGCTGAGAGATAGGGACGGATGGGCATGGCCGGCCACCTCTACCGGCCAGAAGCTCCTCCAAGCACAGATTCCATGTCCCTGTAAACAAACAAGGGCACGGATCAGACAGACCAAAGCACAGGACATCAGGATTGATGGAGGAGGCGAGTACATGTTTATTTTTTTTAAATAGCCTGCCACTGCCCATCGCTATTTTACTGCTAATCTCGAATAACCGCTTTAAAGATAAATTTCCCTCTTTTGAGTGGCAGGGAACCACTTGATGCTATAGTGTCAAGGGCGTAACTACAGCCGTAGCAGGAATAGCAGTTGCTATGGGGCTCAGAGTGTCAGGGGGCTCTGACATCCACCTGACACACAAAAAAATGGAGGATGTGCACATTGCACAGCATAATATGTATATAGCAGTGCAAATCTTCTACTGTACACAGCATGAATCGGCACCTTTATTTCTTGCCATGTACGTCTCCCTTGTGGTCACCAGTTACTGGGACAGATCTATGTCAGTGTATAAATAGAGTATAAATATATCAGTGCATAAATGTATGTGCATAAGTGTATAAATGTAAATGTATACATTTTATGAGAGGGTAGGGGGGCCTCTCATAGTTATCCCCCTTTATAGTGCTTTTTTCCATATTGGGGGTAATTTATCAGTAGACTGGCTGACCGTGACAGTTCTATGTTTTCTTTGTCTTATGAGTTCTGATGCAGTCAGATTCATAAAAGTTGCTTTGCCCCTTGATAAATCTGCTAGCGGCGTATATATAATAATAATATATAAGAATATAATAATATATTCCTGTGTACATGCTATAATGACTAGGCATTTCTTTATATATATATATATCTATATATATCTATATATATATTGTTGGTGGGGGGACAAGTCTAACACACAGTGAAAATCATGGTTACTGCTAACCAGCAATAACATTAAAATTCTTGACCAGCAATAGAGTATGGTGTTAGTGTACAGAACAACTTACCCAAATATAACAATTCTACCAAAGAAGCTCTGGGAGAGGGAATATGAAATCCCTGAATGACACAATCAAGGATTTGCAAGCCAACACTTTGTCAGGATTCGAACCTGTGCTCTGGTGCCTGGTTCTCTGTCTCCTTGTTTGCTGAGCCACTCAGCTAGTTGAATAGTTGTCCGCTGGACTATGGTGCTGAACCTACTTGTAAAACCCGCCACCTGTTTCTCCTGATTAGTACCGCCCCGAGTTTACCTTGATTGGTCTGCCTATATATATGTGTCTCTGACACTTCCTCCTTGTGTTAGTATTGTGTTCAGTTTACTGAGTACAGCCTGTACACCCAGGGACCTCCTTGCTGGAGATCTTCTTCTAGTTCCTTGGAACATTACCTTTGCTGACTGCAAGTTATCTATACTGCTCCTTTAGCTCCTGAGATATAACGGATTGTTACTCTGGTCTCTACACTCCTGTTCAATACTGTTACTGCAGCCCCCTGCGGGCTATCCATGTACTGTCCCCAGCCTCTTCTGCCGTACCTGACTACTGGACTCCTGTTCCCGTCCCACTAGTATCGTGACACGCGTGTCAGGGCTTTACTTCAGTAACCAATTGTAGCAGCAACAGACAGGGGATTGTAAAGCAGACAGTGAGTTTTACATCAGTGTTGATCGCCATCCTGCCATTTTAATAGATTAGATTCTCCCTTTTAAAATGAGTCCTGTTTCCCACAGAAAAAAAGCCAAAGTCAGATTATTAGAAAGACTTTTTAACACTTTAGAAAGTTTAATGCATTTGTTTTCATGCATTGTGAACCAAACATGCCTTGAGAATGCTGTAGCTACACTGATGCAGAAATCGTGTTTAATCCCTGAATTGAGTGGTTTTCCTAAAAAAAAAAAAACTATTATAAATTTATGATAATGAAGCTCTGTCCCTACTGCAGCTGGCTCAGTACTTCTCCTCTTGCCCTAATTATGCACTGCTCCAGAGAATTATGTAATCACTGTATTGACCCTAACAGGCAGCAGTAACCAATTGCTGCACCATCCCCCAGCTGCTGTATATGAGTCATCCAGCTCAGGTTGATTAGTCCTGTCTGGACCATTTAGGAAGCTCCGTGTAGTGTGTTTATGAATGGCAGACTGCATGCAACCCAGCTTTCCCAAGCTCCTGAATTTTATAATTGTTTTTAGAGCAAAACCACTCAGCTCAGTGATTAAACAAGATATGTTTTTGCGTCAGTGTAGCTACAGCATTCTGAAGGTATGTTTGGTTTACAATGCACAAAAACAAATGGTAAATTTCCTTTAAAACCACATATGGTGGTATAAGCAGTAAAATGCCTGGGACAGCATCAACTTTAAATAGGGCCCTGTCCACACTACAGATGTCCATTCTGTATAATAGTAAACTGCTCACAAAACCTCAGAGGAGTCTACAAGACCCCCACAGAGTCACAACCTACAGCTTGGGAAAGAGTGCCATTTAAGAAATGTTCACCAGTTAAAAGCCTTTATTACTTAGTGTACCAAATAGACACACACTTATAAAGAAAAAACCCTCTAATTTGACATTTTTATAACTTTTCTGTTTATACTAGAAATGCTTTCAATATGACACACTTTCCTCATTCATGTTTATGCAATGGCTTACCTAGCCTAATTAAATGCATACATAGTCGACATCATTATAGGTTAAGAAAAGTTAAATATTATATTTTTACGACAATGTGTCAAGGTGAACTTCAAAGGAACATTCTGTCTTTTTGTGTTTTCGATAATGGGATGCAATGCTGCATATTGTCTCCTTTTACTGTTTAAAAATGACATGCTATAAAAATCATTAGAGATGAGAAGCAAAGATGAAAGTTACTTTTTTTGTGAACAAGTTGATGTATTTTGGTTTCCTCTGCGGCGTAAAGACCTCATCAAATACTACATCATGAATAAAATAATGTGTAATGCATTTTTGTTTATTGAATGGTAGGTGAGAAGAGCTCTCAACTGTACAATACAAAACTAAATAATTCACAATAGCTGAATATGAAGTCATATAACTACTAAAAGTCTCACTATTTCATACAACCCCATAAACAGCGCGATATTAACATCATTCAGAGTGTCACACTGTTTTCATACAATCATTTTTTTTTTGTTATAGAAAAGTAATAAAAGTGTGAACATAAAATGCAAGAAAATTGTAAGCCACGGCATTCATTAGTTAAAGGACATCGACCACCAGGATGAATGATTGTAAACCAAGCACGCTGACATACTGGTGTTTGTCCCATCTGGCAGGATATCCTCTTCTCTTAGATTCCTATGCCCTGATTTTTTTTTTTTTTTAAAACTGGGTTTTAAAATTATGCAAATGAGCCTGAACGTGTAAGTGTGCTTGGTTTACAATCTTTGATTCTGGTGTCCTTTAAAAAGAACCTGCCATGCAAATTAACCCACACCCAAAAAATGCTTCATTAAAAACTCTGATTAAAATGCATTAGCCTTATCCCTAACTGGTTATTTCTCATGGCTACAATGTTAAATAATCTGTTTGTAAACTCATATGCAACTCACGTTGATGAGTCCATCACACTAAGTTAGTCCAATGAGGCCCAGTATATTCAGTGGTTACTGCATTGACCTTGTTCCTGATTGACAGGTTTACTGCTACAGATCATGCTGCTATGTGTAACATACTCTTTTATATCATTGGCCACTTCATGTCATGTGATCAGGGTACAACTGTTGAATCCTACTGTAGATCCAAAATGGCGGACCATCTTAAATTTTTTGCTGCTTAATCATTCCAACCTTTTCCAAAGATCATGCCTCATTTTCAGAAGTTACAATTCCTTAGTCAGACTAGTTGATAAAGTGTAAACAAAGGTCTTAAAGCCTTGATAAATGTGGCACAGGGCACAATTTTTGATGCAAATGATGCCAAGAGACAAAAACAGTGGATTCATAAATTCCACAAAATGGGGTTTATTTATTGTGCACTGGCAAATTCACAGCATTTATCTCTATGCCAGGCCTCTATGTCAGGGGGCCGTGATCCGGTCACAAATTGTGTAATTGTGCAAACCCTAAAGGTTTGTGTGAATGAGGCATAAACAATGGTCAAAAGAAACTAAAGCGACAGTAACTATTCATTTTCATGAAGTGTTTTGCTATACAAATACTGAAAGGACACCTGTCATCAGGACTCTGTCCCTATTTCTTGCACCTCTACCTGTTGGAGCAGCTCACAAGGATTCCATCCCAGCCTTTATCTAGTCAATTCATACATTAATCATTGTAAACTCATCGTTTCTTTATTATGTAAATGAGACTGGTCACATGGAGAGAGAAAGTGATGTCACCCCTGTTCCCCCTCCCCTCTCCTCCCCCTGCTCATGTCTGGGTGTAATGTATAGTGTCTGTGATTTATCTGCTGACATGCTGTGTCCTCCCATACACATGTATGAGACACAGACATCAGCTACACATGTACCTGACATGTTCTGCTATAACATGGCTGCCCGGAGCTGTTGTATCTCTCCTGCTGCAGGGGGCGCAGCACCAGGAAGCACATGGAGGAGCCATTACACCATTATACAGGCTGTCAGTCAAGCACTGGGGGTGTGGCTGTGCCTCCCATTCATGAATAAGCTGGACAGCTTGAATATGCTAATGACTTATTGGATATCTCACAGGTCATTTTCATACAGCTTTAGGACCTCATTGCTTAAGTATACAGGCATGTAGAGGGACAATGAAGGGATAGGGGCAATGCTCTCTAATGGCAGTTTATGAAAATGTATCTAGTTTAGGTTTTTTTTTTGCCTTATGGGTTCTCTTTAATACCATGACATTTTAAAATCATCATTTAGACCACAGATTTTGTTAACCCCTTGACAACCAGCCCGCTTGAATTAATCCGCTGGTTGTTGTAAAGGGAGTAAGAGAGGTCTTGCTGGTTGAGCCCTTTTCATACACAGCAGATGTCATCTGTATCATACTGCTGTTGTAACTGTCAGTAACCTATTGCGGCAGTACTGCTGGTGGGCGCCGCCATCTTTAAATGCTGATCAGTTGTACTGACAGCTGGGAGCCTGTTAGAGGTCTCATATACCCGTCACTCTGCATTTTGTATTACTGTCTGGAAGGATGCTGTATTTGGTCACTATAGTGTAAAAAAATGTCTAGTAGTAAGTGGTTATAAGATAGATCATAAGGCAACAGAAAATGTTTGAAAATCCAGGAGAAACATCTGCGAATGGATTCAATCTCACCAAATTTCTGTATTGAAAAAAATGTCGATATAAAGAGTTATAGAGGCCAAAATGGTTAAATCCTGCCTTTAACTCCATTCTCACCGAGCAAATCTCCTATCAATCCCTCCTCCTGATGAGTACGACCCAATGGTAGGGATGACCGACCACTCCAGTTATGTTTGGATATCAGTGTAATTTCTATGGCAGCGACACATGAGAGCTGCCATTTTCCCAGAGATCGCCGTTCACCATAAACCCATGTATGCTGAGAATAAGGTGAACAAGGCCTTTAATAAAATGTTTATAGAAACAGCAATGTGGCAATATGATAAACCATACGGCTTTCAATGACTACAATAAATGGTCAATTACATTGTGCAGAAATGTGTTTATGTATATCGTACAGTTTATCAGAGGACCTCAAGCTACAAGGTGAACACTTTCCAGGAGAAATGTGTACATTGAGATCATCTAATAGATGATACATTTTTTCATAATCTTCTAAAATACTGCTGGATGAAATAGCAAAATGATGAAGAGCATATTAATAAACCAGTTCTGCTCTGGTAAACAGCCCAAGCCATGCTGAGAGGAAAATGAACTTTAAAAGTCTGTATCATCTGTTCTCAAGCCCTTGAGGATGGACCAATTTTGGCCTTGAGAACAAGACTTTTTTCTGGCAATCAGACCTTTTTTTTATTATTTCTCAGTGTAGCTGTATCACTCTGTTTTTTATGAGAGTTGTTAATTTTTGTTATAGATAAATTAATGTTTAACAATATCAATTTTTATTTTTGCTGAATTGAAGAAATTTGTTATTACCTTATATACTCAAGTATAAGCCTAGTTTTTCAGCACAAAAAATGTGCTGAAAACCCCAAACTCGGCTTATACTCGAGTCAAAAAAATAAATAAATCAAAACTCGCCTTTCTGGCGGCACCCGTAGATCTTCTGTGCGATCCATCCGGTATTGTTATGCTGCACGACGGGGAAGGGGGGGGGGGGCAATATGCACTGGGGCAGGGGCTGGGAGGCTATATACACTGGGGCAGGGGCTGGCAAGCTATATACACTGGGGCAGGGGCTGGCAGGCTATATACACTGGGGCAGGGGATGGCAGGCTATATACACTGGGGCAGGGGCTGGCTGGCTACATACTGGAGAGGCTGTGACCAATGCATTTCCCACCCTCGGCTTATACTCGAGTCAATAGGTTTTCCCAATTTTTTTGTGGTAAAATTAGGGGCCTCGGCTTATACTCGGGTCGGCTTATACTCGAGTATATACGGTATGTTATTATTGTCTTTTTGGAATACATAAAATCGACTTTGAGCGCTATTTTCCATTACGGGGTTAAACGGTTATTATATTTTGATAGATTGGTCATTTTGGGACACGGCAATACCTAACATTTTTATGATTTTTACTGTTTATTTATGTCAGTTCTATATCAGTTCTTGGGAATTTTAGTTTTTTTTTTAATATAATTTTTTTAATCTTTTTTTTATATTATTATTATTATTAAATATATATATTATATATATTTTTTTTAAATATTTTTCAGACCCCCTAAGGTACTTTAACCCTATGTTGTCTGATTGATCCTACTATGTACTGCCATACTAGTGTATGGCAGTATATGGGGATTTTCCTCATCATTCATTACAATGTGCAAATCCACATCTGTAAAATACACATCATATGGCAGAAACAGAGGCATTTTTTTTTTACTTTAATTGGTACGTCCCACAAGAACAGATTTAGAAAGTGCACTGGTATCAGTTGCTTATATAAAGAGTAACCAACATTTAAGCAGGGGGTGTGGGGTGAACATTTTTCTAATCAACTTTATTTAGAAATTCTGTTTAGTTTGTAAAACAATTAGGCTGCTGAGGTCCCTCCCATAGAGATACATACTCTAGCCTGTAAAGAGTGTGTCTATGTCTAACTCCCTGTGTTTGTTTACACAGCTCTGGGCAGTGAGCATTAACCCCTTTGCTTTCAGCTAGTTTTTGAAGATAATGCTCATAGGTACCGCCAAGGAGAGAGCTAAAATGCTTAACACTTAGAGTTCTGTACACAGGAGGGTGAGTCCAGTCTTCAGCCTCGTAGACAGATCTGTTATGAAGGGGCACTTTATAGCCTGTTACTTTACAAACTATGCAGAATTATTTAGGTATATTAGAAACATTTCCCAAACACAAGTCCAAACAAAATATTGATATCATCTCAAATGACAATTACATTTTTAGTAGTTTGGAGAGATTTTTCAACATTGTAGTCTCATAACACATAAAACCATTTAAGAAAAAAGTTTGTAAATAGACAAAATATATTTAATATTAATGTACTGATTACTAATCACTGCCCTACTTTCCACGTTTTCCTTAATAGCATCCACAAGTACAGTGCAATCAGCATAATGGAGGATGTGGAATGGTTAAACATTTGTTCTTAAATTCCTAGTTTTGTGAGGAATTGTTGCCCTGGCCATTGTCGAATTGACGCAATACTTGGTTAATACGTTGTATAATATTATATTTTTACCTTTTGGTGTCTGAAAACAAAGGTAGATATAATCCTTTGCTGTTCAGAGTGGTTGTGCCAAGGTCTTATGTTATTGTGTGATTTGTCTTTGAGAAAAAAGCCTCATAGAATAAATGTGTTAATGTCATAAGTTAAAGAGTAATTACTAACCACTCTATATTATAGTACATAGGTATTTTAGCGATAGATATCCACATCTGGTAATTTAGATATTCCATGGGATTATAGGATATGTATACTTTGGATTTAATCTGATTCTCATACGATCTGGGAAATGCCTCTTTCATCAAACAGATAAAGGTGGCGTACCCCTGATCCTGCATGTGGAATCCAAAAAGTCTTATGAAACCAGAAGTATTAGGCGTACATCCTACAAATCTATGAAATACCTATTTGTTACCACATTCATATATCTCTGGCTAATATGCTGTATAGACTGTAATGTTGTCACGGGTGGTCCCGCGACCCATATCGCGGGTCGCGGGCTCACCCGTGCTTCCCTGCCCCCGCCAGCGCGCCGCCAGCGCTTCTTACCTCCTCCGGCTCCCGGCTCGCTCCCTGCCGCCGTGCGCGCGCGGTCCCGAATGCTAGGGCGCGCGCGCGGTCACTTCTCAAAATTTAAAGGGCCAGTGCGCCATTAATTGGCGCTGGCCATTTTGGCAGAATCTATTTAAGCCTGCCTCTTCCTGCAAGCCCCTGCCGGATCTTCGTGCCTAGCGCCCTAGAGAAAGCTTTTCTGATGCCTTGTGCTCTTCTTGTGAATTCCCGTTGTGACCCTGGTTCCGTTTCTGACATCGCTCCTTTGCCGCCTGCCCTGACCTGTTGCTACGTCCCTGACTCCGAACCTGTGCTGCCTGTCTTGACCGCCTGCCTGTCCCCGACTACGAGATTGTCTGCCGTTTCTGTACCTCGACCTCGGCTGCCACTGCGGACAAGTCACGCCTGTGGAACGACCTGGTGGTACCACGCCGCAGCTTGTCTAACCCGCTTTGCGGCGGGCTCTGGTGAAAACCGGGTACCACTTAGACTCCGGTCCCAGGTAGTGGCTTGTGCCATCGTCCGCAGTGGTTCAGAGGATCCACAACCTCACGGACCCTGACAGTAAGACCCGGCCATGGATCCCGCCGAGGTTCCGCTTCCTACCCGTCCGACTCTGGCTTCCATCGTGGTCCAGCAATCCCGAGAGATCGCCGCTCAACGCGAGCAGCTGGAACGGGTGACCACCTTGCTGCAGCAGCTGCTAGCCACCCAGCAACAGCAACAGCCCTCTGAGCCTGGCCCCGTGGCTCCCGCAATCCCGGCTTGTCTTCCTGCCGTTGAACCCCGGCTTCGGCTGTCTATGCCCGGCAAGTATGATGGCGATCCCAAGTTGTGCAGGGGCTTTATAACCCAATGCTCCCTGCACATAGAATTCATGCCGTCTCAATTCGTCACGGAGCGATCCAAGGTGGCCTTCATCCTCAGCCTCCTATCTGGGAAAGCCCTGGCCTGGGCTACTCCACTTTGGGATAGAGACGACCCGGTCACGGCTAATCTCTCAGCTTTTCTGGCAGAGTTCCGGTCAGTCTTTGAAGAACCTGCAAGGGCCTCTTCTGCTGAGACTGCGCTCTTGAATCTACGCCAGGGGAATTCTTCCGTGGGAGAATACGCTGTCCAGTTCCGTACCCTGGCTTCGGAACTTGCCTGGAACGACGCGGCCCTGTCCGCAGCTTTCAAGAAGGGACTTTCTCCTCAAGTTAAGGACGCCCTGGCCGCTCGGGATCTGCCGTCTTCCCTGAGTGGTCTTATCACCTTAGCCACCCGGATTGACGTGCGATTCAGGGAGCGTGCAGAGGAATCATGCCTTGAACAACACCAAGTCCGCCCACGACGTCTTCCTCGCCTGGCTCCTGCTTTCCAAAGACCACTCCAGTCTCCTGCTGTACCATCGGCAGAGGAGCCTATGGAGGTGGACAGGGCCAGACTCTCTCCTCAGGAACGTATCAGAAGACGTCAGGGAAACCTTTGTCTCTATTGTGCCAGTCCTGAGCATTTCTTGGGGTCTTGTCCTATCCGCCCTCAGCATCCGGGAAACGCCATCACCTAGGGTTCTTGGGAGAAGCGTCCCTAGGTGTAAGCAAAGCTTCTCCACGCTTGATGATACCGGTGCGTCTCAGCTTTGGCACCTGCACCCAGATCCAGGTCTCTGCCTTCTTGGACTCTGGCTCCGCGGGGAACTTCGTGGATGCCAGCCTGGTCTCGCGGCACCACATACCCGTGGTTCGTCTAGATAAGCCATTGGTCATTTCTTCGGTTAGTGGCCAAATCCTTTCAGACCCAGTCCGGTACTGCACCAAGCCTCTGTCCGTGCAAGTCGGAGTTCTACACAAGGAGAGACTGTCCTTTTATGTTCTTCCACGGTCCACGTCCTCCGTCCTGCTGGGTCTACCATGGTTGCAGCTCCACGCCCCCGTCCTTGACTGGAGAACCGGGGAGATCCTCCAGTGGGGACCTGACTGCCAGTCTCGCTGTGTGAAGGTGTCTCATCCAGTGCCTGTCTTGGCTTCGTCTGTGGCTCCCAAGGTCCTGGAGGGCCTTCCCGCTTGCTATAAGGACTATTCTGACGTCTTCTCGAAGAAGCAAGCCCAGACGCTGCCACCTCACCGTCCTTACGACTGTCCTGTGGACCTGTTGCCGGGTATGTCCCCTCCGCGGGGTCGTGTGTACCCTCTCTCCGTACCAGAAACCGCAGCCATGTCGGAATATATCCAAGAGAATCTGCAGAGAGGATTCATACGTAAGTCCTCTTCCCCGGCTGGTGCAGGTTTTTTCTTCGTGACCAAGAAGGACGGGTCACTCCGTCCATGCATTGACTACCGCGGTCTTAACAAGGTCACAGTTAAGAACCGCTACCCATTGCCGCTGATTACGGAATTGTTTGACCGTCTTCATGGAGCCAAGGTCTTCTCCAAATTGGACCTTCGAGGGGCCTATAATCTTATCCGTATCCGTCAGGGAGACGAGTGGAAGACCGCTTTTAATACCCGTGATGGACACTTTGAGTACCTGGTAATGCCGTTTGGACTCTGCAACGCTCCAGCCGTTTTCCAAGAATTCGTAAATGACATTTTTAGAGACTTGCTTTATGTCTGCGTAGTGGTCTATCTGGACGATATCCTGGTATTCTCTCCGGACCTAGAGACACACCAAGTCCACGTACGGCAAGTTCTGAATCGTTTAAGGGCCAATCGTCTCTACGCCAAACTCGAAAAATGTCAATTTCATCAGCGGAGTATT
The DNA here is from genome assembly GCF_040894005.1 of Engystomops pustulosus. NCBI lineage: Eukaryota > Metazoa > Chordata > Amphibia > Anura > Leptodactylidae > Engystomops > Engystomops pustulosus. The sequence goes on along the minus strand of NC_092418.1, from coordinate 47,411,997 downwards.
CCATTTCTCGGCTACATCATCTCCGACAGAGGTCTCCAGATGGATCCTGCAAAGCTGTCAGCGGTTCTTCAGTGGCCCCGTCCAGTAGGACTGCGTGCTATACAGCGGTTCCTGGGATTTGCAAATTACTACCGGCAGTTCATCCCACACTTCTCCTATCGTGGCGCTCACCAAGAAGGGTGCCAACCCCCGTCTCTGGCCTTCGTCTGCTGAAGAGGCCTTTACAAAATTAAAGTCTATGTTTGCTTCTGCTCCAGTCCTGGTGCGTCCTGACACTGAGAAGCCTTTCCATCTGGAGGTAGATGCCTCCTCTGTGGGGGCCGGTGCCGTGCTAACACAGAAAAGTTCCAAGGGCCGAACCGTCACTTGTGGATTTTTTTCTAAGACGTTCTCCCCTGCTGAGAGGAACTATTCTATAGGGGACCGAGAACTGTTGGCGATTAAGCTTGCCTTAGAAGAGTGGCGCTATCTTTTGGAGGGAGCTCGCTTTCCGGTCAGCATCTATACGGACCATAAGAACCTTCTCTATCTCCAGACGGCTCAGCGACTCAATCCTCGTCAAGCTCGCTGGTCACTCTTCTTTGCCCGGTTCGACTTCCTTATTCATTTCCGCCCGGCCGAGAAGAACATCAAGGCTGACGCCCTCTCTCGTGCCTCGGATGTCATTGGGGAGGAACCGGCTCCTCGGCATGTCATTCCTCCTGATCGACTGGTACTGGTCGCACCTGTGGATCTTCGTCAGCTTCCCCCTGGCAAGATATATGTAAAACCTGCTCTACGGAGGAAGATTCTGTCTTGGGGACATTGCTCCCGTGTGGCTGGGCATCCTGGGGTGCAGCGCTCTCTCTCCCTCATTTCCCGATTCTACTGGTGGCCAGAGCTGGCCAAGGATGTTCGGGACTTTGTGGGTTCCTGTGCTTCCTGTGCCCGGAATAAGCCATCACGTTTCAAGCCTGCTGGTCTTCTTCTACCGTTGCCGATACCCAGCTTCCCGTGGACTCACGTGGCGATGGACTTTGTCACAGACTTACCGCCTTCATCAGGCAACACCGTCATCTGGGTGGTAACTGACCGTTTTTCTAAAATGTCGCATTTTGTCCCTCTGCCAGGCCTGCCGTCTGCTCCACACCTTGCCAGCCAGTTCTTCACCCATATCTTCCGCTTGCATGGACTTCCCTTGCACATTGTCTCAGACCGTGGGGTCCAATTTGTCTCCCGCTTCTGGCGATCCCTATGCAATCAGTTACAAGTGAAACTGGACTTCTCTTCTGCGTACCATCCGCAGTCAAATGGACAAGTGGAGAGAGTTAACCAAACTTTGGGCTGTTACCTGCGTCACTTTGTCTCTGCCCGTCAGGACGATTGGTCCGCTCTGCTACCATGGGCAGAGTTCTCATATAACTCCCTGGACTCGGAGTCTGCCGGTGCTTCTCCGTTCTTTATTGTGTACGGAAGACATCCACGTCCACCTCTACCCCTCTCCGTGTCTGCTGATGTTCCTGCTGTGGAGGAGTTGGTAGCAGATCTTAAGACTATTTGGGAACAGACTCATCAGTCCCTGCTTCAGGCATCTGCCCGCACCAAGGCTCAGGCTGATAAGAAACGCAGGCCTCCTCCCATCTTCTCTCCAGGGGATAAAGTGTGGCTCTCTTCAAAATATGTTCGCTTGAAGATTCCCAGCTACAAACTTGGTCCTCGCTATCTGGGTCCATTTGAGGTGCTGAAGCGCATTAACCCCGTGGCCTATAAGCTACGCCTTCCTCCCACCATGCGCATCCCGAACTCCTTCCATGTCTCCCTGCTCAAGCCCGTTGTCCTGAACCGCTTCTCCCGGCAAGTTCCTCCTCCCACTCCAGTGACTGACTCCACCGACACCTATGAGGTGAAGGAGATCCTGGACATGAAAACGGTAAGGGGGAGGCGGTTCTTCTTGGTTGACTGGAAGGGGTTTGGGCCTGAGGAGAGATCTTGGGAGCCAGAGGACAATATACTGGACCGTGACCTCCTGCAAGGATTTCTCCAGCCCAGGAGGAGGGGGAGGCCGAAGGGGGGGGGTACTGTCACGGGTGGTCCCGCGACCCATATCGCGGGTCGCGGGCTCACCCGTGCTTCCCTGCCCCCGCCAGCGCGCCGCCAGCGCGCCGCCAGCGCTGCTTACCTCCTCCGGCTCCCGGCTCGCTCCCTGCCGCCGTGCGCGCGCTCCCGAATGCTAGGGCGCGCGCGCGGTCACTTCTCAAAATTTAAAGGGCCAGTGCGCCATTAATTGGCGCTGGCCATTTTGGCAGAATCTATTTAAGCCTGCCTCTTCCTGCAAGCCCCTGCCGGATCTTCGTGCCTAGCGCCCTAGAGAAAGCTTTTCTGATGCCTTGTGCTCTTCTTGTGAATTCCCGTTGTGACCCTGGTTCCGTTTCTGACATCGCTCCTTTGCCGCCTGCCCTGACCTGTTGCTACGTCCCTGACTCCGAACCTGTGCTGCCTGTCTTGACCGCCTGCCTGTCCCCGACTACGAGATTGTCTGCCGTTTCTGTACCTCGACCTCGGCTGCCACTGCGGACAAGTCACGCCTGTGGAACGACCTGGTGGTACCACGCCGCAGCTTGTCTAACCCGCTTTGCGGCGGGCTCTGGTGAAAACCGGGTACCACTTAGACTCCGGTCCCAGGTAGTGGCTTGTGCCATCGTCCGCAGTGGTTCAGAGGATCCACAACCTCACGGACCCTGACAAATGTCTTGATTGCCAGATATGAGAGTGAATATTTGATTGTCTTCATAATATGCTGTACCTATGTACCTATATTTGTAAAAAGACACTAAAAACATGCATTGGAAAAAGAACTACTGTATAGTGTTGATGCGTTTATTAAATCCTGAGAACCAAAGGGTCTGCACCACAATATGCATTTATAAAAAAACCCACAACTATAATCAATCAATATGATTACAAGAGAGGTATGTATAGGCAAAAACATATACGATGACACATATGAAAAGATAAGTTAAAAACATTGAGAATCTATGATAAGTATATTATATATATGAAAATCATATGGACATTAACCAAGGTTATAGTGTCTCGATGAAAAGTAATCAGTAATCAGAAAAGTAATGGTCAGAAAATCCAGTCAAAACAATGTCCCAAATCCTAGTATACCCATATATTCATGAGGTACTGAGTAAAATGAGAGAGGGCAGAGTAGGACACATGTAGCCTATGGCAAATGTGTCTGTCACGGGTGCCCCGTGATCCGTGACATGACATGCACACCCTCTCCGTTGCGAGTCTCCCCCAAGTCTGCACTCACCTCTCCACGCTCCTGCTCCCGTCTGGCCTAGGCCACGTGTCCTCGCTCCCTATGGCATGCGCGAGCCGCTACTCGAAGATTCAAAGGGCCAGCTCACCGTTGATTGGCGCTTGCACTTCCGGGTATCCTTAAATTATACTTGAAATAGGGAAAAAAGAAGACAGAGGACGGTGCCTCGGGTAATAACGTCTGGTTAATCCAACACTAATGTATGAGAAGGTGGAGGTGCTCACCTGGAGTTTTCTTGTAAATAGTCTCGTAAATACAGTATATGAAGAGGTTCCTTCTTATTTCTTGTCTGGATCCAGAAATTCCAGGACCCAAATTCTTAGGGTATGTTTAGGGTGTACACCGTCTAAGCAGCTCCCACAGTCAGGAAAAACCGATGGCGCCGGAGGCGTCCGGTAAAACAATGAATTATAAGAAAAAATGGTACCCAGACTAACGTAGGGCGCTGACAGTGCACTTCCCAAAAAGAATACAATACCCTCAATTTAAGGAAAAAGACAATGAATATTTAATCTATTAAAAAACATACAATAATATGTGTCCAAACGTGACGCGTTTCGGGTGTACAACACCCTTTCTCAAACAAAGGACAATGTATAACATATTACAATTACATTCATATATAGCATAAAGAAGATCAAGTGACTTACGTAACCTGGATTACAATTCTGTACTGTATCCTTGGCTGCCACTTCGGCTAGTTGCCCCTGTGGAACGTCCTGGTGGCACCCCGCCACAGCAAGATCATCCCGCTTTGCAGCGGACTCTAGTGAAGGCCAGATGCCACTTACATTCCGGACCCAGATGTCTGCTACTACCATCTCCTGCAGTGGTCCAGTGGGTCCACTGACCCCGAACCCTGATAGTAAGATCCGGCCATGGACCCCGCTTAAGTATCACGTCCGGTACTGGCTGATCTCCCCAGCGTTGTCGCCCAGCAGTCCCAACAGATTGCTTCTCAAGGAAAACTGCTTGGTCAAGTTACCACTGCTCTAAACAGCTGATTGCCAAGAAGCACCAGCATCAGGCATCAGCGACTACTCCTGTGGCAGTTCCTGTGACTTCTTTGGTCACTTCAGCTAGTCTATTGATGGAAGAACCAAGGCTCAGACTCTCAATGCCCGATAAGTAAGATGGCGACCCCAGGCTGTGCCGGGGCTTCATTACACAGTGCTTGCTGCACATAGAACTTATGCCATTCCAGTTTGTCACTGAATGCTCCAAGGTGGGATTCATTGTATACCCCTCTATGAGACTGAGGCAATCCAGTCACGGCTACCCATACTGCATTCCTGGCTGAATTCAGGTCCGTGTACGAGGAACCTGCCCGAGCCTCCTCTGCTGAAACAGCGCTGTTGAACCTTCGCCAAAGGGACTCGTCTGTGGGCTAGTATGCCGTCAAGTTCCGTACTCTGGCTTCCGAGCTCTCCTGGAATTATGCAGCCCTGTCAGCAACATTCAAAAAGTAACTGTCCTCTCAGGTCAAAGATGCACTGTCTGCCCATGACCTGCCGGCGACTTTGAGTTGTCTCATCACCATGGCCACTCGGATAGACATGCGGTTCATGGATCGTGTTGGAGAGTTGCGTCATGGGCAACCACAAGCCCGGCTTCGGCGTCTACCTCGCTTGGCTCTGGTTTTCTAAAGGCCGCTCCAGCCTCCAGCCGCACAGTCAGCAGTGGAGCCTATGCAAATTGACTTAAGGCCAAGGAATGTTGTCAGGAGAAACTCTGCCTGTACTATGCCATTCCCAAGTACTTCATCGGGGCTTGTCCTGTTCGCCCCCAATGTCCGGGAAACGTCAGCACTTAGGGCCCATGGGAGATGCGTCCCTGAGTTTAAATACAGCTTCTCCATGCTTGACAGTTCCTGTTCTCATAAATGTCGGTATCTGCACTCCTGTGCAAGTTTCAGCATTTTTGGACTCTGGTTCTGCGGGTAATTTTGTGGATGCCTCTATGGTCTCCCTGCATCACATTCCAGTGGTTCCTCTCAAGCAACCTCTAGTTATTTCCTTGGTCAGCTTCTCTCCGATTCAGTCCGGCACAACCCTAAACCTGTCAGTCTTCAAGTGGGAGTTCTTCACAAAGAAAAGTTTTCATTTTATGTGTTTCCACGCTCCACCTCACTGCTCACTGCCACTGCAAAACGGGGTAGATCTTGCGTTGGGTTCCAGAATGCCACTCTCGCTACATGGTGACTCCTCTACCTGACTTCTTCGGTGTCTCCCAAGTCAATGGAGTGTCTTCCAGCTTGCTACCAGGACTTTGCAGATGTTTTTTCCAAAAAACAAGCAGAGACTTTGCCACCGCAAAGAGGCTTCTTACGCACGTCATCCTCTCCTGCTGGCGCAGGGTTCTTTTTTGTCACCAAGAAGGATGGCTCTCTGTGTCCCTGCATAGACTATCGCAGGCTCAACAAGGTCACGGTGAAAAACCTCTACCCCTGCCGTTGATTATTGAACTCTTTGATCGGCTGCGCAGTTCCAGGGTGTTTGCCAAGCTGAATCTTTGGGTTGTCTATAATCTCATCTGGATCCACAAGGGTGACAAGTGGAAGATGGCTTTTAACACCCGTGATGGTCACTTTGAATACCTAGTGATGACATTTGGACTATGGAATGCTCCGACTGTCTTCCAAGAATTTGTAAATGACATCTTCAGGGATCTGCTCTACACATGTGTCATGGTGTAACTTGACGACATCTTGGTCTTCTCTCCAGACTTTGAGACCCATCAGTCCCAAGTACGGAAGGTTCTTGGCCGTCTCTGGGCCAACTGTCTCTACGCCAAGCTGGAGAAATATCCATCTCACCAACACAGCCTTCCATTCCTCGGCTACATAATCTCCGACAGAAGTCTCCAGATGGATCCTGAAGAGCTGTCTGCAGTTCTACAGTGGCCATGACCAGAAGGATAAGTATTATAGGTAGTTTATTCCACATTTTTTCACTCTGGTTTCTCCCCTCGTGGCACTTACTAAGAAATGTGCCAATCCCCATGCCTGGCCTCCTGCGGCTGAAGAGGCGTTCTCCAGTTTGAAGTCCACTTTTGCCTTGGCTTGACACAGATAAACCCTTTCATCTTGAGGTGGATGCCTCTTATGTAGGAGCTGGAGCTGTGCTCAGCCAGAAAGGGCCTAAGGGATGAACTCTCACATGTAGTTTCTTTTCTAGGACTTTTTCTCCCGCAGAGAGGAATTATTCTATTGGGGATAGAGAACTCTTGGCTATCAAACTTTCTCTAGAGGAGTGGCGGTATCTACTGGAGGGAGCTCTCCATCCCGTTTGTGTGTACACAGACCACAAGAACCTTCTGTATCTCCAGACTGCTCAGCACCTAAATCCCAGGCAAGCCCGTTGGTCGCTAATCTTCTCACAATTCAACCTGTGATCCATTTCCATGCTGTGGACAAGAATATCAAGGCAGATGCACTGTCCTATCCTTCAGATGTCGTGGAGAGGAGCCTGTCCCTCGGCATTTCATCTCTCTTTAACAACTTGCTATAGCAGCTTGTGTATCTTCGGCAGTTACCTCCTGGCAAGACGTATGTCAGACCTGCACTCTGAAAGAGGATTCTGTCTTGGGTACATTCTTTGCGTTTGGCTGGGCTCCACAGGGTCTCATCTCCCGCTACTACTGATGGCCAGGTTTGGTCCAAGATGTTTGGGATTTTGTGGGATCCTGCTCCTCCTGTGCCCTCAACAAAGCCTCTCATCTTAAACCGGCTGGACTGTTACTTCCATTGCTGATACCCAGTCACCCTTGTTCTCACATGGCAGTGGACTTTGTCACTAATCTGCCCTTGTCCTCTGGCAATACTGTCATCTGGGTGGTGATGGACTGGTTTTCCAAGATGTTCCATTTTGTTCCCCTTCTAGGTCTTCCATTTTCTCCACAGCTTGCCAGTTTACATATCATCCGGCTGCATGGACTTCCGCTGCACATCGTGTCTGACCATGGGTTCCAGTTTGTGTCCAAGTTCTGGTGTTCCTTGTGTAACCAGCTGCAAGTTAACCTTGACTTTCCTTCTCCTTATCACCCTCAGTCAAATGGTCAAGTAGAAAGGCTGAATCAGACTTTGGGCTGTTACCTTCCCCACTTTCTCTCTGCCCATCAATATAACTGGGCTGATTTACTTTGTTGGGCTGAATTTTCCTATAACTCCTTGGACTCTGGCTCTGCTGGCACAGCCTTGTTGTTTGTGGTCTAGGGACGAATCTCTTGTCCTCCTCTTTCGCTGTCCACAATTTCTGATGTCTGGCGGTAGAGGATCTGGTGCAGGACCTTAAATCAATTTGGGACCAGACCCGTCAGTTTCTTCTACTTGCCTCAGGCTGACAAGAAGTGGTGTCCTCCTCCTGTCTCCTCTTCAGAGAAAAAGGTCTTGTCATGTTTCAGACATTTATGGCTGAAGATACCAAGCTACAAGCTTAGCCCCCGCTTCCTTGGTCCCTTTGAAGTCATCAAGCACATCAACCCTGTGGCCTACAAACTCGGCCTCCCGAACGCCTTCCATGTCTTCCTCCTGAAGCCTGTGGTCTTGAACCACTTCTCTCAACAATCTATTCCCCCTGCTCCTGAGACTGACTCCGCAGATGTCTATGGGGTTAAGGAGGTGCTGGACATGAAGACCATGAGAGGTAAGCGATTCTTTCTTGTAGACTGGAAGGGGTTCGGGCTCGAATATTCTGGACCATAGCCTCCTACAGAGGTTTTTTGGGACCAAGAAGAGGGGGAGGCCAAAGGGGGGCATCTCTGCCACCTGCCCTGACTACCAGTCTGCTTCTGACCACGAGCCTGGACTATGTTTCTGTACTGTATCCTTGGCTTCCACCGCAGGCTTGTCACACCTGTGGAACAACCTGATGGTACCCCACTGCAGCAAGACCATCCCGCTTTGCGGCGGGATCTGTTGAATACCAGGTGCCATTTAAATTCCGGTCCCAGGTGTTGGCTAGTACCATGTATCGCGGTGGTCCAGTGGATCCCTGAAAGTTTCTTAGCATATTTTATTAGATCTTTATAGCTTACCTTATCATATACAGGTGGTCCCCTACTTAAAGAGAACCCGTCATGCAAAATAACCCCCCTAAACTAAATATATTTTCATAAACTGCCATTAGAGAGCATTGCCTCTATCCCTTCATTGTCCCTCTACATGCCTGTAAACCTAAGCAATGAGGTCCTAAAGCTGTATGCAAATGACCTGTGAAATGTCCAATGAAGCATTAGCATATTCAAGCTGTCCACTCTATTCATGAGTGGGAGGCACAGCCACACCCCCAATGCATGACTGACAGCCTGTATAATGATGTGAGGCTGTATAATGATGTGCTTCCTGGTGCTGGAGGCCACGCCCCCTGCAGCCTGTGTGTGCATGTGTGTGTGTTTAGGAGAGATACAGCAGCTCCATGTTACAGCAGAACATGTCAGATTCATGTGTAGCTGATGTCTGTGTCTCTCACCTGTATATTAGGAGGATGCAGCATGTCAGTAGATGCAGCACAAACTAGCAATGCTTTACTATACATTACACACTGACATGAGCAGGGGGAGGAGAGGGGAGGGGTAACAGCGGTGACATCACTGCCTCTGACCATGTGACCAAAAATAGATGATTTTACAATGAATAATGCATGAAATAACTAGATAAAGGCTGGGATGGGATCCTTGTGAGCTACTCCAACAGGTAGTGGTGACAGGACTAGTGACACAGACCTGATGACAGGTGTCCTTTAAGGACACCTTTTGAAACTCTAATTGTCAATGGGGCAAAACATTTTTTTGCCTGGAACTACAATTTTAAAATATACATACAAATTCAATTTAAGTACAAACCTATGGAACCTATCTTTTACTGCCTGTATGTGTCATTGTTGATATTGAATTAATAAAGATGTGTGTTTATTGGGACATTGTTCTTTATCAGGGTAAGAGACTACTCTGCACACAAAATAATATACCTGAATTATCATCACCTGACCTTGTATTGTCATAATATTCTAGATGGTTAAGCAACTTATTCAAATTTTCATGGGATGAATCCTATTCGGATATGAATACTGCAGATTAACTTCACATATCCCCAGTAATCTCTTACAAGCATTTAGAGCAATGATGGTGGAATCCCTCTAATATACAAATAGATGTCACACCTTTTCGGATTGTCATCAATCTCTCCAGGACAGATTTAATACCAGTTTCTTATACTCTAGCATCAATTATCTGGAATGTGAAGTATTTGTCTGCCTACTGGTTTGTACTTAGGGACGTGGGGGATATAATAATGCCTACTGGTTTATAATAAGGGGGGGTGGATATAATAATGCCTACTGGTTTGTAATAAGGGGGGTTGGGGATATAATAATGCCTACTGGTTTGTAATAAAGGGGGTGGGGGATATAATAATGGCCACTGGTACTCAATAAGGGGGGGGGGGGGGTTGGGGAAATTATAATGGCTATTGTTATATAAAAAGAGGAGGTGGCTACTGTTACTATAACTGCTCTGCTACTTCAATAAATGGTGGCGTGCAGGGTTTCATATATATTAATGGTGTACTGCTTTGCTAAATATTAACGAATGGGAGTAAACTTAAATTAATAAGAGGATGTCATTGCTGTGCAACAGTTAGTAGGCGCTGTATACAAATTAGGAGATAGGTTTTTATGTATGTAACATTATACTGTAAGTGACTGTGGTGTTTTTAGGCGTGCAGTTTTGGGATGTGCTGCACGGAGATGAAGACGACTTGTGGTGAATTCTGTAGCAATAAGTCACAGCTAGAGAAGTTATAAAAGTTTTGTGTATTTTTGGTGTATTTTTTATGTGTAGCATATATATAGTGTGTGTTAAGTATATATGGTGCTGTGTTTATATATGTGTGTTATGCATATATAGTGTAAGTGTGCATATGTTTGTATAATGTATACTGGCGGTCCCCTACTTAAGAACACCTGACTTACATACAACCCCTAGTTACAAACGGACCTCTGGATTTTGATAATTTACTGTACTTTAGCCCTAGGCTACAATAAACAGCTTTAACAGTTATCACAGGTGTCTGCAACTAAGCTTTAGTGTTAACCCTGACAATCCAATATTTTTAAAATCCAATTGTTACAGAGACCAAAAAAAATTTGACTGGGGTTACAATAATAAAGTATACGGTTCCGACTTACATACAAACTCAACTTAAGCTACTGCAGCTACAATGATGCAAGATCATATCTTGGTTAATCCCTGTGTTGAGTAATTTTGCTGAAAAAACTATTATAACATTCAGGACCTTGGGAAAGCTGGGTGAATCTGGCTGGCTACATAAACACATTACACATAAAGCTTTTCATTACTCATGGAGCTTAGTCAAGATAGGACTAATCAACCTGAGCTGGATCACTCATGCACAGCAGTTGGGGGATGGTGCAGCGATTGATTATTCTGCCTTCAGACACAACCCAGGGATTACATCATCCTCTCGTGCAGTGAATGACTAATATGTGAAGAGAGCCCAGCCACAAAAGTGAGACAGCTTCATTATCATAGTTTTATGAGCACAGGGATTAACCAAGATATGATCCTTCATCAGTGTAGCTACAGCATTGTCAAGGTGTGTTTGCTTCATGATATATCAAATCAAATGGTAGGTTTCCTTTAACAAGTGTTGAGTAGAAGTGCAATACATTTATCACGTAATAATAACATTGGTCACATTGACATGTTCAACATAAATGTCACTATGTCCATGTTTGTTGCAAGTGTAATTGCTTCAACCTTTTCACTACTGTGGTATATTTCCCCTGGAATACAAGGTTTTTGTTGTATAGAGCTGGTGTGTCCAGTACAGTTACATGTGGTTGCATTATTGATCTGTTTATTTTGCACTTATTTACCTTTTGTGGTCCTTGTTTATATTGGTTCCAAAATGTATCCTTTTCTGTTCTAAAGTATATTACTGCCCAGTCAGTGTGGCCGTTCATAAATTTTTTTAGGTATGACAAACATACGGATGATCTCATCATCCAACATGCATCATTTTGAAACAAGAATTATTTTTATTATTTCCTGCACATTGAATAGTACATTGTTTTAGCTAGTGCCCCTCTAAAGTACTATTTCTCAAAAAGTCCTATGTAAAATAGGAAGAAAAAAGGAAGAAATCAGATTTATTCAACAGGGCAATTCTCAAAATGTTTTTTTGGAAAACCACTATCCCGAGCAACAATGAGCAACTGGCTTTGGCTAGTACCCAATGGATTTTATTTTTACAGAACTAGATCCACAACTTGTCCCTCACTGGCCACCCTGATTCAGGAAACATACTCTGTTGGTCCTGGGCATCACCCTCCATCAATGCCTGGATCAACATCTATTTTGGTTTTATTATCTTTTATTTGGCAATTAACTGCTAAGATGGCATCTGCTTCTAACAAGCAAAATGCTGCCACTCTGATCGCTTTGCAAGTATGTCTTAAATATTTACTGAGTTTGTCCTTGTATACTGGGGACACTCCTTGCCAGGCTTCCACCAGTCCTTAACCCCTTAAGGACGCAGGGTATTTTCGCTAATTTCTCGCTCTCCATCTTCAAAAATCCATAACTTTTTCATTTTTCCGTGTACAGAGCTGTGTGAGGGCTTATTTTGTGCGTAACAAATTTTACTTTCCCCTGATGTTATTTATTATTCCATACCATGTAGTGGGAAGCCGCAAAAAAATTCCAAATGTGGAAAAATTGAAAAAAACTGCATGTGCGTCATGTTCTTGTGGGCTCAGTTTTTACGACTTTGACTCTGCGCTCCAAATAACACCTCTTCTTTATTCTTTGGTTTGGTACGATCGTGGTGATACCAAATTTATACAGGTTTTATTGTGTTTTAATAAATTTTCAAAAATTAAACGAATGTGTACAAAAAAGAAAAATAAAATTTTGCCATCTTCTGACGCGAATAACTTTTTCATACTTTGGCGCATGGAGCTGTGTGAGGTGTCATTTTTTGCGAAATGAGCCGACATTCTCATTGCTACTGCTTTGAGGGCTGTGCGACATTTTGATCATTTTTTATTTAATTTTTTATGTCATCTAAAAAGGTGTAAAAGTCGCGTTTTGGACATTTGGGCGCCATTTGCCGTTCCGGAGGTCACCGCCGTCAATAACCGTTTTTATATTTTGATAGATCGGGCATTTTGGGAAGTGGCGATACCTAATGTGTCTGTGATTTTTACTATTTATTATATTTTATATCAGTTCTAGGGAAAGGGGGGTGATTTGAACTTAATATTCAAAACTTAATATTTTATTATTTTTTTACATTTTTTAAACTTTTTTTTTCTTTTTTTCCCCACTATTTCTTAGACCCTCTAGGGTACATTAACCCTAGATGGTCTGATCGCTCCTGCCATATACTGCAATACTACTGTATCGCAGTATATGGCATTTCTGCTCACTATACATTACAATGAGCCACAGGCTCATTGTAATGCATGTGCAGAAGCCATGTATCCTTGGGTCAAACGAAGACCGAGGCTACCATGGCAACCGATGACGTTCGGGGGCGCCCATGCGCCGCCAAATTTAAAACGCTGCCGGCGACTTTGCCGGCGGCAAAGAAAAGGTTAACACCCGCGATCGGTGCAAGCACCGACTGCGGGTGATAGCGATGGGTCTTTGCTGCGATATGCAGCAAAGCCCATCTCTGTATGAAGAAGGCTCAGCCCGTGAGCCTTCTTCATACAACCTTCACAGCTCCATGGCGGATATATCCGTCACGGAGCGTAAAGGGGTTAAAGGACATCTATCACCAGGATCAAAGACTGTATGCAAAAGAGCCTGAGGGGTTCCAGGCTCCATTAACACCTATGGAACCTGAAGCCCCTAAGACTCATTTGCATACATTACTTCATGCTCTTTAAGCACAAGGGTGAATTACTTAATCCATGTACTTAATGCTCTATAACAAAAAGGAAGTTTGCACCACTGCCCGAATTACACACAAGGACAACCCATGGGGAGCACAACCAAACTCTCCCCCTGCCTACTGCTCATGTGCCTATGAAATGCCACTTCAACTAACCATATTGCTCATTGACACACTTCTTCCATATACTCATTGCTGCCATCAACTGCTGATTATGGCCTACATGATGCCTATACCAGGTTTGTACACATAGACCGCAATACACACTCCACTAGGTTATATTTAGTGTTCTGCTAGTATACAAACACTCATACATAACACGGCTTAGCTGTAATTTACCCCTCCAAAGGTATGGGAGGCAAACAAAGAGCAAACATATTAAAAGTTTATATGCTAAGGCACATTTCAGTGCTGACAGGTTACAAAAATTATGTAACAAACAAGACTTACATAAAAGCAAAACAGAAAAAATAAAATAAAAATGCATAAAATAAAGAAAAACATAGCTCTTGTTAATTAGATTGGCAAAAGAGATCCCTGGATGAGAACCAGAATCCTTGACAGTTCAGCAAAGATGGATTGCCTCTCCTGAGTCTGACACTGAGTAGATACTGGTACACTCTTTTTGAATATCTTCCTAATCCTCCCGCTTCTGTCACGTCATGAAAGGGACCTGGCTACATCATACTAAAACGTTGATCCAATTGTTCACTCCTGATATTATTGCCTTTTCAGTGACACACATTGATCATACATTCATGAACATGGAATTGAGATCTATGAATTATTATATAGATTTTTGAAGGTGGGGAGTAAAAAATGGAAAAGCAAAAACCAAAAAGGGCCTCGGTGTTAAGGGTTAAAGACACAAGGCACCCACACGGGGAAGCACTAGGTTTGGTGACACTAATCTACATCAATTAGAATTTGCTATTCTTGGGGCAAAGGAGACCAAGAGAAAACATTTGGCCGAGAAAACATTCGGCCAAGTGATAAGGTATAAATTTGGTTATCTTGGAGGGCTTCAGTGATTTTCTACCCATATTTACCTGGAGAGAATGGTGCCATAGAACCTCTTAGAATAAAAGGAACCATAACTGAGTCATGTATATGGATACAGCATCATAAAAATACTACACACAATAATATATTACCCGAACACAGCAAAGTACAAAAATATCCCACATTAATTTACATAAATACAGTGCTCCCTTGTGGATAATGAATATATATATACTGAAAAATGTTCCCTAGTCCCACACAGGTTTCTATAAACATACAGTTTCCCTTGGATAATAAGTTTCCATATACATAGTGCCCCTTTAGTAAAATAATGAAACCAGTTCCCTCTCCTGTGCTTTCACTGTATCCTCCTGATGCTGCTCTTGCTCATGTTTGGGAAACAGGCAGAGCTATGATACCATTAAGCCACAACTCTCATAGTGAGGGTATCACAGGGATTCTCAGAAGAAGCCCTGTGTGGTGCTCTTATTATCAATAGCACCCATGTCTTAAAGGAAATCTACCATTAAATCAATATTTGTTATCCATGGCCTCCTTCTATCTGATATCAACTCTCTTTAAAGAGGACCTGTCACCCCCTAAAAATACCTGCACCAAATATGTTCCCCCCTAATCCTGTCCCCAGCACCTTTATATTTATTCAATTTTTATTAAAATTTGTGTTTGCAAACTTAGTTTAAATCGATCCGACCTCTTACCAAATAAGAGGTCGGATCGTCTTACAGGTCCCCTAGCAGTCGGCCGTAATCATTCATCCCATACACATACACATTGAACAATATGTTTAACCTTAATTGAAATAGTGGAAAGAAAAATCACATTACTTACTACAGAAATCAACTGTGCAAGCCTGGGCAATGGCACCCTGCAAGTGCCGAATCCATCCTGTACACCGGTGAAATTTAACAAGAACAGTGAAACATCAAGGTTTTTTGTATTCTTTAGATGAATTCAGTGCATAAACATAGAAGGCTAACATGCGTCTATCAGACAAAGATGAAATAGATAAGAAAAAAAAAGAATGTGAAAAACAACAAAAAACTTGTATCCTGAGAGAAGATCCTGAGTTTGGGCAAGATTTTCTCCAGTTACCGTTTCATTTATTTTAAGGTTTACAGTTCCTTTAAACTGAAATATAGGACAGAAGAATGTTTCGCTGCACATCTAGACAGTTCAATGCCAACAGCTGTCGGAGCTGTAAGGCTATGATTACACATGCTGCTTTACTGTTTTTTTTTAAAATTTTTTTTTTTTTTGCTAAACAGACAGGAAAATATTTGTATGTAGGAACATTGCTTAATGCTCTGCACATAGCGTATCAAACAAGTTACCTACAAAAATCCTTGAGCTACTGTATGAAATGAATAACATCTTTAACAACTTGACATGGGGACAATTTGAGGGCGAATGGATTTTGTTACTATTTTCGTATAGTTTTATTTGAAGCAATGTAACACAGATGTCACGCATAGTCTATACTATGTTTATAATCACAGTCTGATGTTACTAGTTTGGATATTTAGCACAAAATCCAGGACCGGTCAGACATGCTGGATCCAAAGCGAGTTTTTATTCTGATTAAAAATATATCATTAATCTTTCATGAGCTGCTTCTACACACAGCTGTAGCTTCACTTGCCTCTTCTTAATGCAGCAGGCGATCTCATTAAGGAGAACCCACTTTGAATAAGTTTGTACAGGGAATGTGAAACATTTTGACCCAGAGCTGCATAATACAGCAGAGTGAAAGATAAAGAAAATTGCTGTCATAAGGCATTTGTAAGCTTAAAATGATGGACCTGTGCAGTCACAATAGCTTACACATAGGTGTACATCTGGAAGACAGGTCTCCACATCCATTTAAATATATTAAATGCATGAAATATATACTATGACTTACATGTTTATACAAACAGCAGGGGTGAATAGAGAACCAGGAGTATACCTAGATAAACAAACCGTACAAAGCTATGCCATATTATGACGGATATTAATAAACATCAGCACAGAAAAATTTAAAATAAATCATCTTTGACAGAAATGTGTCACAGGGACTACATTTATATAGTATCATTTTCCTTCCTGGCACATTTTTCTGTCTTAAGCCTTGAATAAAAACATTGTAGGCAAACAAAAGAATTTTAGGTTAATTAATCTCATGTGTCAAGAGGGCCTTTATATAGATAGATAAACAGGCAGACAGATAGACAGATGGATAGGTATTAGAGGCTATTACTATTTGGAATACCACCCACTGATTCTGATAGGCTATTGTATGTAACATGGGATAGATATGGGAATAGGTGCAGGCGCAGTTGATTCAGGAAGACGCTGTAGTCGGACGACTCATGGTATTAGTTATTACAGTCTGATCCATTATGGTGTGTACATTATATACCACTAGAGTTTTCATTAAGTTTTATGTACACTGATGATAACCTTTGTGGATTATGTGAATGTGCACTTGATGAAGATCATTGCTGAATTCAGTACAGGCAGTCCCCAGGTTACGTACAAGATAGGTTGTGTAGGTTTGTTCTTAAGTTGAATTTGTATGCAAGTCGGAACTGTATATTTTATAATTGTAACCCCAGCCTAATTTTACTTTGTCTCTGTGACAATTGGATTTTAAAAATTTCGGATTGTCATAAGGATTAGCAAAAAAAGCTGAATTGCAGACACCTCTGATAACTGTTATAGCTGCTTATTGTATCCTGGTACTAAAGTACAGTAAATTCCCAACCTCCAGATGTCCATTTGTAACTAAGGGTCATCTGTAAGTCAGGTGTTCTTAAGTAGGGGACCGCCTGTATATAAAAATTATTGTATGTACATATATAAACATCACAATATTGTGTGCTGTGAAGTCACTTCCTTATATATACTTGTATATATATACATACATTACCACATTGCTTGACAAAGGTGTTTGATTTAGAGACTGAAACATAGCACTTTTCTTCAGGAAAAGCCTAGCCTTTCACACATAGGATGTTCCATTTAGTAATGACTAATGAAGATCCAATTTCTAGGACCCATGCTACTGCACAAAATAAGGGAGGGTCTCTCCTGTACTCCCAGCCACAATGGTTTCTCTTGTGTCGTCTAATTATTTCCCTTGAATAAAGAAGTACAGTATTTAGGGGTGGGTGAGGTGTAGAAATTATCATTATAGAATTCATAAATATAGTGCCCTTTAGTTTTGGGCAGATAACACCCATACTCAAGAATATTCACAATTCACTCTATGGTGACAAGATCCAGCTTCTTCAACACTAATAATTAAAACAACTTTTATTACTTAAAAAAGCTGCATATATTCCATTGTTAGTTACCTTACTCAGTAGTAAGGGCGGATTCACAATGGCGGGTTTTTTTTTTTACATCAGTGATTTTTTCACTGAAGTTATTCTGGCTAATGGGCACATACAGATTGGTTTTCTCTTCCTGGCATCAGTGATTTTTCAGAGATTACTCATTGGTGTCTGTCTTTGTCTCCATTCCCATGGATTCCTTATGTACATCCTTATGTGGGCCCCCCAGAAGCTTTGGGCCCCAGCACTTGCCCATGTATGCCCAGTGCTGCCGCCAGCCGTGGGCTGGGCAATTAGGTAAGGACAGTTGGAAAGGGGGTTTGGCCTTAGGGCTTACTGTCTTTATCTGTTCTTCCAGTCTGTCCAGGCTACGTCCATAGAGCAGCATAAAGCCTATATATTGGGGGAGTTACTGGAGATTTACTCTGATTCTGTAGGGCAGGTGTCTGGAAATATAATATCATAGGAACTAGTGACTTAGGCCGGATGATGAATTTTGTAACAATTGGATCAATGAATCTTCCCATTAATTGGAAAAGTTATATTTTAATTTATATATAATTTAGAGAATTCAGCCAGTATTACCTTATTTAGCTATTCCTTCTTACCTGTTGATTTCAACTCTTTTTCAGAGATATTTCAGAGATATTTCTTATGTCATTCATTTATTATGGATTTAGCAGTGAACAAGGATGCTGTAAAGAGGTGCCACCACATTGATGGATTCCCATACCTGATTGTATTTAAGCATGTTACTCCTGGGGCCAGCCTTAAAGTGTACATCATCTAACATAAGCTGTAAGAGGAGATACCAGGACACTAGTGGAAGAAAGATGAGATCATATAGGTCTATATCACCAATTGTACCATAAAGCTGCCCTCTCACCACAGACCTAGTAGCAGTGCAATTTTTGCCTCTATGGTTAAAATGTCTTCACTTAATATATTATAATTCTCCAAAGAATAAAAAAATTCCTTTCAGTCTTTTTAAATTTTAGTTTGCCTCGAAAAACAGAAGTGGGTGTTTTTGTCTTCATGAAGATGCAGTTAGAACATATGGTTATACACCTCTAAATGTCAAACTATCCTGGGATTCATTTGGTTGAATATTGAAATATTGAGAAACTTCTAACCATGTGTTGTACAAGCTGTTTTTCTCATTTCTTATGCAGGTTACATCAAAGTTTCCAACTCATTGTAATAAACCAGTGTTCTAG
Organism: Engystomops pustulosus; assembly: GCF_040894005.1. Classification (NCBI taxonomy): domain Eukaryota; kingdom Metazoa; phylum Chordata; class Amphibia; order Anura; family Leptodactylidae; genus Engystomops; species Engystomops pustulosus. The sequence goes on along the minus strand of NC_092418.1, from coordinate 47,393,214 downwards.
ATATTCTGTAGTTTATCTCACGTTTCAATCATGTAAGTATTAATTAATTACTTTTCATATGACTGTAAATTGTGTCATCTGCAATGTTTTTGAGAAGTGTTGAAAGTTCAAAGATGTTAGAATGGAAGTATCACGATATCGCAGAGCAAAGACAGAGGTGCATCAAGTCCAACCTATAAGCCTACAGTGTTGATCCCAACGAAGGCAACAAACCTGAGTATATATGTCAGGTTCGCTAGGGAAAATGCAGGGACTTCTGGTTCTTCTGGTGGTGCCAGCAGTGTTCTCCGAACCCCGGCGCGTATCTGCGCAAACTCCACCTCTCATCCCGGGCAGCGGCTGCTAAGATCTCGCGCTGTCTAGGAGTTGTGTTCGGAACTGCTGGGACTTGTGCTACCTCTGCTTGGTGCCTGGTTGTTCTGCACCATGAGGGGTTAATTCCCAGAAGCTGTCCAGCTCCTATCAGGTTCTGGAGGTGGAGTTCTGGCTGCATAAATTGCAGCTTCACTAGTCACCTGTGCCAGTGTTTGAAATCCCTTCTCCACTCGCTCTCAGCATTAGGTTTGACTTGCTCTGTATCTGTATCGTAGTGACCTCAGCTCGTTTTTTGACATTGACTCTTTGCCTAATGATTTTGCTATTGACGTACCCTCTCGTTGTGAATCCGGCTAGTTTACTATTCTTTTTTGTTTTATGTTTGTCAGTCTGTTTGTGTTTCCCTTCCCACACTTATCAGTGTATTTCGAGTCTTCAAGTAGTCACCCCACGGTTTAGCGTGGGGGGGGCTATAGGAAGGGACAGAGGTTGGGGCAAGCTCAGGGCACACTATCCCCTGTCTTTTGTGTTACCCAATATTAACAGAAACACTGGCCACACATAGGTCTGCATTCTGTATCCGACCTGCTACATTCTCTCCTCCCATGGAGATTTTGTCAGCTGTGGTCGCTCAGGTCCAGACCCTAACTCAGCTTGTTCAGAATCTAGCTTCCCGTCTCCAAATTCAGGAATCCATGCAGGTTCCACGGCAGACACCACCGCAGGATCCACTGCCACCCATGCCTGAACCTAAGGTTCCTCTCCCTGACTTGTTTTTTGGTGACCGTAAGAAATTTTTTTCATTTCGGGAGGGCTGTAAACTTTATTTTTCTTTACGTCGTCGTTCATCGGACACAGAGACTCAAAGGGTGGGCGTGGTAATTTCCCTGTTGCGTGGGGATCCGCAAAATTGGGCCTTTTCTCTCCCACCTGACTCTCCATCCCGTTCTTCTCTTGACGCTTTTTTTTCTGCTTTAGGCCAGATTTATGACGAACCTGACCGCCGAGCACTGGCAGTTTCCCACCTTAGATCTCTGTGTCAGGGAAAACGGACAGCAGAAGATTATTGTGCCCAGTTCAGACAGTATGTGACTGACTCGCAATTTAATGACTGCGCCCTAAAAGACCAATTTATGTCCGGACTGTCAAACCGAGTACAGGACTTAGTCTTAGCTTATGCCGAGCCTCAGACATTAGATGATGCTATGACTCTGGTCATCCGAATTGATCGTCGCCTAAGATCCAGGCAATCACCTCGGGTGTCCTCTAACTGTCAGCCAGCGGCCAGTCTGTCTCCAGGTAGTCCAGAATTGGAATCCATGGAGCTGGATAGCATCTCTTCTGCACAGCGGAAGCAACATCGACTGAGACGTCATCTTTGTTTCTACTGTGGAAGTCCTGATCATCAGATCAACACCTGTTCCAAGAGGCAGCAGCAGGAAAACTTCCACTCCTAAGCAGTAGTCCGGGGACTGCTTAGGAGCTCAGGTACTCCCAATTGTGTCTAGAATGTATTTACCTTGTACGGTAAAGTTTCAGTCTGTTTCCTGCACTGGTCGCGCCTTTTTGGATTCAGGTGCTGCATCTAATTTTATTGATAAGATCAGAGTCTTCCAGGTTTTCTCTCTGACTACTCAGATGTGTTTTCAAAACCCTTGTCCCAAGTCCTTCCTCCTCACAGGGAGTTTGATTGTAAAATTGACCTTCTTTCTGATGCTAAATTACCAAAGGGTCGTATATATAACCTGTCAGTACCAGAACGGGAGGCACTGAAGAGTTATATTGATGAGAGCTTGACAATCAGACATATCCGTCCCTCTGAGTCGCCCACTGGGGCCGGGTTCTTTTTTGTTGAGAAAAAAGATGGTGGTTTACGGCCGTGTATTGATTATCGAGAATTAAATAAGATAACGGTAAAAAACTCAGGTCCTCTCCCCTTGATCTCTTAAATCAGGTTTCTGGGGCCCAAGTTTTCTCAAAATTAGATCTCAGAGGGGCTTATAACCTGATTCGGATCCGAGAAGGGGATGAGTGGAAAACCGCATTTAATACACCTTTGGGACACTTCGAATACCTGGTTATGCCCTTTGGTTTGAGTAATGCCCCAGCGGTTTTTCAAGGATTTATGAACTCCATCTTTCATGATTACATCGGTGTGTTTATGGTGGTGTATCTAGACGATATCTTGATTTTCTCTCCTGATATGGTTTCTCACCAGCAACATCTCCGCCAAGTACTTACCAGGTTGCGCAAAAACCACCTCTTCGCTAAGCTGGAAAAGTGTGTTTTTTGCGTCCAGAAGGTTTCCTTCTTAGGTTATGTTGTGACTCCCTCTGATGTACAGATGGATCCGAGTAAGGTTCAGGCGCTCACGGACTGGGTTCGGCCTACCAATCTTAAGGCCCTACAAGGTTTTTTAGGTTTCGCTAACTATTATCGGAACTTTATAAAGAACTTTTCCGTGATCGCCAAACCCCTCACGGATCTAACCCGTAAGGGTGCTGATCCAAACAATTGGTCCCCTGCCGCTTGCTCTGCGTTTGAAACTTTAAAAGCGCCATTCTCGTCAGCCCCAGTTTTGGTTCAACCTGACCTCTCTCTATCGTTTGTTGTGGAGGTTGATGCCTCCGAGGTAGGAGTAGGTGCAGTGTTGTCTCAGTGGTCCTCCACTCTCACCAGACTTAGGCCCTGTGCATATTTCTCTAGAAAGTTTTCTTCTTGTGAGAGGAATTATGATATTGGTAATCGAGAGCTCCTTGCTATTAAGTGGGCATTTGAAGTCTGGCGGCACTTTTTGGAGGGAGCTCTTCATCCGAAAACTGTGCTCACGGATCATAAGAACTTAGTATATTTGGATACTGCTAAGTGCTTGAACTCACGTCAGGCTAGGTGGGCCTTGTTTTTCTCTCGCTTTAATTTTGTGGTCACCTACCGACCTGGGTCAAAAAATGTGAAGGCTGATGCCTTGTCCCGTAGCTTCGGGACTCCTGAGCTTCCAGAGGCTACTGACAGAAATATTTTGTCTCCAGGGGTTGTGCTGGCAGCTGTCTCCTCCCACCTCTCCTCTCAAATTTTAGCAGGACAAAGATCTGCACCTAAAGACCTTCCGGAAGGCAAATTATTTGTTCCTCTTTTTTGTCGTTTGAGAGTGTTGGAGGAGACGCATTGCTCGGTATTGGCAGGTCCTCCGGGAATGCAGAGTACCTTGGAGAAGTTACTGGTGGCCTCACATGACTAATGATGTGCACGCATTTGTCCAAGACAAAGACTCCCAGGAGACGTCCTGAGGGGCCTCTTCTTCCGCTTCCAGTTCCCACCAGGCCATGGTCTAAAGTGTCAATGGATTTTGTCACTGATCTGCCAGCATCTCAAGGCTGTACAGTGATTTGGGTGGTAGTGGACCGTTTCTCTAAAATGGGACACTTTGTTCCATTAAAAAAGTTACCTTCAGCTGAAGAATTAGCTGAATTGTTTATACAGAATATTGTACGCCTCCATGGTATACCAGATGATATTGTGTCAGATAGGGGCGTACAATTTGTTTCCAAATTTTGGCGAGCATTTTGTTCTAGACTGGAAGTTAATTTGTCGTTCTTGTTGGCGTTTCACCCTGAGTCTAATGGTCAGTCCGAGAGAATGAATCAGGAGATGATTCAATATCTGCGACTCTTTGTCTCGGACCAGGACCAGTGGGTGAAATTCCTTCCGTTGGCAGAATTTGCTATTAATAACCACTGTAGTTCGTCCAAACAGGTATCTCCGCCATCTGTAGATTAGGAGATTTACTTTAAGATTATTGCAATGCAGGGCAATGCATTTTCTGGTCCTGGGTTTGATCCAGTGAGGTACAACACCCTTAAATCTCTATCCTTGATGCATGGGCTTGATGCATGGGCTGCTAACTCCATCAATTATTTAGGGATACATGTTCCCTCAGATCCCTCTTATGTCTACTGCCTCACTTATCAACTGCTATAAGTGTGATAAAAATGGACTTACTGCCCAAAATACTTTGTGTTTTTCAGACAGTCCCTCTTAGTTTGCTGTCTTCCTTTTTTACCAACTTACACAGCCTCATAAATAATTTTGTTTGGGCGGGACAGTTTGTCAGGGGGACAGTTGTTCCCAATATTTTGGTATATTACAAAGCTTCACTTTTGACCTGTACAGTGGACTGTTGTGGGCTCATTATCCAGACTCTGGGTTGCCTAAGACGCCTTATCTTGGGATCGGATAATATGTGGAGGAAGCATAATTTAACTACTTCCCTGGGACCGCTCTCCCCGCTGACTTTAGATCCCAGGTTTCCTTTAGCAGGCCTTAACCTGCAGCTCTATGGTTTGCCGGAGACATGTGTACTTCAGGCTCTCCATACTCTTGAAGGTTGCAATCTTCAGTCTCTCGGAGATTGGTTAAGAGGTAGGAAATGTTTTATGGCTACCCAACTTAAGGCATCCATTCAGTCTTTGGGCCCAGTCCCGGTTCTCACCTGTGACCTTACACCCCTATAACATTTACTTTCGATGACTAATGTCCCCCAAAATGTAATCTCCATGATCTACGTATGGCTGCTGGAAGACAGGGCTGAGAAACTGGGAGTTCCATATCCTCAGGCTTGGGAGACGGAGTTAAGCACAATCTCCCCTTAAGATTTGCACAAATAGGCTTAATGCATAATCTCTCAGTTTCTGCGCAAACACAGGAAATCAACTTCAAGATTGCCTCCTGATGGTACTGAACCCCTGTGAGGTTGTGTAAGATGTTTCCTGCTGTTTCTGATTTATTCTGGAGATGCCACAGGGCTCTATGTTGCATATTTGGTGGTCGTGGCCTGGGCTTAGGGACCTATGGGGTGCAGTGTTTGCTCTTTATAACAAACTGTGGTCTGCTGATGTTCCAGCTACACCCGAAATTGTGTTCCTGTCTATGCTGCCTATGTGGCCGTCCAGTTTTCTGACTTTTCGGGGATCGCGCTGCTGGGACAGGGATTTAAGGGCATTGTGTCACACGAGATCGGATTTTGGCGCAATCGTGTCTGCCTTCATGCAACACAAATGGGGGGCGGGCCATAAGACGATCCGAAGGATTCGAACAAACCGTGGGATTTAACTTTAAAATTGTGTTGCAAGCCAAGCACTTGCATACACTCGGAAGAAGATGATGAACTCAAGCGGACCATGCAGGTTATGCAGGAGCGCCACATGCAGGTTATCGGGCGCACGCGGAACATTACATTCTCGTCGACACTCCAGATCAGGGAACGCGCAGGACTGGGTAAATAAATGTGTCCCATTGTATGTCTGCAATGACACAGATTATTCCTAGAATCTGGAAAGCTACAGCTCCTCCCACTAGAGCCCAAAGGATCAAGGCTATGAACCATATTTTGAGAATAGAGGAGGGGATAGCGACGGAACGCCTGATAGATTTACGGATTTATAGGTTTATTAAGATTTGGTTTCTGTGGATGACTTCCCGAGCTCGGTGGAGTTCAGCCATTGGATCTCAGGGAGTTAACTTTATTCCTGTGGGCGCTATAAACCTATGGTAAGCTTTTATTTCTATTTGACCATGAAGCTGATGGTTATCTTTCCTCTCTTCCCTTTCCTTCACCTTCCTTCCTCTTTGTCCCTTATGTATTTTACTGTTGTCCCCTATAACTTGTCTGTGTCACCCCTGCATGCTTCATGCATATCATTGGTGTGGGCTAAGCCTGCTAGTTCAGTTTTGTTTTATTCCTTGTAATGAGAGTTTGTAATTAGAGATGAGCGAACACTAAAATGCTCGGGTACTCGTTATTCGAGACGAACTTTTCCCGATGCTCGAGTGCTCGTCTCGAATAACGAACCCCATTGAAGTCAATGGGAGACTCGAGCATTTTTCAAGGGGACCAAGGCTCTGCACAGGGAAGCTTGGCCAAACACCTGGGAACCTCAGAAAAGGATGGAAACACCACGGAAATGGACAGGAAACAGCAGGGGCAGCATGCATGGATGCCTCTGAGGCTGCATAATCGCACCATTATGCCAAAATTATGGGCAACAGCATGGCCATGACAGAGTGACAGAATGAAGCTAGATAGCATCTAAAACATCCAATAATTGACCCTGACACTATAGGGGACGGCATGCAGAGGCAGCGGCAGCAGGCTAGAGAGTGGCATGGCGACATACCCTAAATGGACTCAGGCTTCAAACCAATGGGTGGCAGAGAGGAACCAAAGGAGGTGAGCAAGAAGCGCTCAAATAATATCGGTACATGATAAAAGTTTGCCAGTATATTTTGTGGATTACACAGCAGGGTGGCGACAAAGTTAACATGGAAGCCATGAAAACAACCCAAAATTCTGCCTGACACAGCTCGTTTGATAAGGGGACCATGTATGGAGGCAGTGAACTAGTAGTAGATTAAAGGTGCTGCAGTTAAAACTATGTTAGTTGGATCTTGGCATGGAGCTGGCGCTCCGCTGCCAGGCGAGCTTTCGCCAATCCAAGCCCCTGTCTCTAGGCTACTCCCCAAACAGCACTTCTAAGAACCTTTTGTATAAGATCAAGTGTAGTAGCGTTCTTATAAGTTTAGGATATGCCGGGTGAGGGGAATGTAAACAGATGCGCAAGAAGCGCTGAAATAATATCCCTAAATGGTAAAAGTTTGCAAGTATATTTTGGGGATTACACAGCAGGGTGGCGACAAAGTTAACAACTTTGATGTGGAATGCCCTGTAATAGCTCTTGGGCGGTGTGCCTTTTATCGCCTAGGCTCAGCAGTTTCAGCACCGCCTGCTGTCGCTTAGCGACGGCACTGCTGCTGTGCCTAGAGCTACCGACTGATGGCGCCATGCCCACGGATGGTAATTCGGAGGAGGAGGAGGTGGAGGAGGGGTGGGAGGAGGTATAGTAGGCCTTTGAGACCTGGACCGAGGTAGGCCCCGCAATTCTCTGCGTCGGCAGTATATGACCAGCCCCAGGGTCAGACTCGGTCCCAGCCTGCACCAAGTTAAGTGTAGTAGCGTTCTTATAAGTTTGGGATATGGCGGGTGAGGGGAATGTAAACAGATGCGCAAGAAGCGCATGATGCGCATGGAGCTGGCGTTCCGCTGCCAGGCGAGCTTTCGCCAATCCAAGCCCCTGTCTCTAGGCTACTCCCCAAACAGCACTTCTAAGAACCTTTTGTATAAGATCAAGTGTAGTAGCGTTCTTATAAGTTTAGGATATGCCGGGTGAGGGGAATGTAAACAGATGCGCAAGAAGCGCTGAAATAATATCCCTAAATGGTAAAAGTTTGCCAGTATATTTTGGGGATTACACAGCAGGGTGGTGACAAAGTTAACAACTTTGATGTGGAATCCATGAAAACAACCCAAATTTCTGCCTGACACACCTCGTTTGATAAAGGGACGATGTATGGAGGCAGCTATATGGACGACTTTTGGAGGTAGCAATGGAGACAACGTGTGGAGGCTGCTATGGAGACAATTTAATTTGGATAGTGCCTGTATGTGGCAGTCCCAAACATTTTTCAAACCAGAGGAGCAGGTAGGTGGCCCTCCAGTAAAATGGGATAGATTGAGTGCCTGTATGTGGCAGTCCCAAAAATGTTTCAAACCAGAGGAGCAGGTAGGTGGCCCTCCAGTAAAATGGAATAGATTGAGTGCCTGTATGTGGCAGTCCCAAAAATTGTTCAAACCAGAGGAGCAGGTAGGTGGCCCTGCAGTAAAATGGAATAGATTGAGTGCCTGTATGTGGCAGTCCCAAAAATTGTTCAAACCAGAGGAGCAGGTAGGTGGCCCTGCAGTAAAATGGAATAGATTGAGTGCCTGTATGTGGCAGTCCCAAAAATTGTTCAAACCAGAGGAGCAGGTAGGTGGCCCTGCAGTAAAATGGAATAGATTGAGTGCCTGTATGTGGCAGTCCCAAAAATTGTTCAAACCAGAGGAGCAGGTAGGTGGCCCTGCAGTAAAATGGAATAGATTGAGTGCCTGTATGTGGCAGTCCCAAAAATGTTTCAAACCAGAGGAGCAGGTAGGTGGCCCTCCAGTAAAATGGAATAGATTGAGTGCCTGTATGTGGCAGTCCCAAAAATTGTTCAAACCAGAGGAGCAGGTAGGTGGCCCTGCAGTAAAATGGAATAGATTGAGTGCCTGTATGTGGCAGTCCCAAAAATTTTTTAAAACAGAGGACCGGGTAGGTGGCCCTCCAGAAAAATGGAATAGATTGAGTGCCTGTATGTGGCACTCACAAAAATTGTTTCAAACAGAGGACCGGGTAGGTGGCCCTCCAGAAAAATTAAATGCATGAAGTACTATAGCAAGAGCCAGTGGGCCCTGTCAAAAAATAGCCAGTTTCCTCTGCTTTACTGTACAAAGAGGAGGAGAAGGAGGAAAATGAGGAGGAGGAGGAGGAGTGGATCAATTATTCAGGTTGAGCTTCCTTCACCTGGTGGAGATTGGAAATTCTGAGAAATCCAGCCTTTATTCATTTTAATAAGCGTCAGCCTGTCAGCGCTGTCAGTCGACAGGCGTGTACGCTTATCGGTGATGATGCCACCAGCTGCACTGAAAACCCGCTCGGACAAGACGCTAGCGGCAGGGCAGGCAAGAACCTCCAAGGCGTACAGCGCCAGTTCGTGCCACATGTCCAGCTTTGAAACCCAGTAGTTGTAGGGAGCTGTGTGATCATTTAGGACGATGGTATGGTCAGCTACGTACTCCCTCACCATCTTTCTGTAAAGATCAGCCCTACTCTGCCGAGACTGGGGACAGGTGACAGTGTCTTGCTGGGGTGACATAAAGCTGGCAAAAGCCTTGTAAAGCGTACCCTTGCCAGTGCTGGACAAGCTGCCTGCTCGCCTACTCTCCCTCGCTACTTGTCCCGCAGAACTACGCACTCTGCCGCTAGCGCTGTCAGAAGGGAAATACTGTTTCAGCTTGTGCACCAGGGCCTGCTGGTATTCATGCATTCTCACACTCCTTTCCTCTCCAGGGATGAGAGTGGGAAGATTTTGCTTGTACCGTGGGTCCAGGAGAGTGAACACCCAGTAATCGGTGCTGGAATAAATTCTTTGAACGCGAGGGTCACGGGATAGGCAGCCTAGCATGAAATCTGCCATATGCGCCAGAGTACCAACGCGTAAGAATTCACTCCCCTCACTGGCCTGACTGTCCATTTCCTCCTCCTCCAACTCCTCCAACTCCTCTTCTTCTGCCCATACACGCTGAACAGTGAAGGACTCAACAATGGTCCCCTCTTGTGTCTCGCCAACATTCTCCTCCTCTTCCTCCTCATCCTCCTCCACCTCCACCTCCTCCGATATGCGCTGAGAAACAGACCTCAGGGTGCTTTGGCTATCAACAAGGGAATATTCTTCCCCCGTCTCTTGTGACGAGCGCAAAGCTTCCGACTTCATGCTGACCAGAGAGTTTTTCAACAGGCCAAGCAGCGGGATGGTGAGGCTGATGATGGCGGCATCGCCACTGACCATCTGTGTTGACTCCTCAAAGTTACTCAGCACCTGACAGATATCAGACATCCACGTCCACTCCTCATTGTAGACTTGAGGAAGCTGACTGACCTGACTACCAGTTCTGGTGGAAGTTGACATCTGGCAGTCTACAATCGCTCTGCGCTGCTGGTAAACTCTGGATAACATGGTCAGTGTTGAATTCCACCTCGTGGGCACGTCGCACAACAGTCGGTGAGCGGGCAGTTGGAGGCGGCGCTGCGCTGCCCTGAGAGTGGCAGCATCTGGGCTGGACTTCCTGAAATGCGCACAGATGCGGCGCACCTTCGTGAGCAAATCAGACAGATTGGGGTATGTCTTGAGGAAACGCTGCACTATCAGATTTAACACATGGGCCAGGCATGGCACATGTGTCAGTCTGCCGAGTTGCAGAGCCGCCACCAGGTTACGGCCGTTGTCACACACAACCATTCCCGGCTTGAGGTTCAGCGGTGCCAGCCACAGATCAGTCTGCGCCGTGATGCCCTGTAATAGCTCTTGGGCGGTGTGCCTTTTGTCGCCTAGGCTCAGCAGTTTGAGCACCGCCTGCTGTCGCTTAGCGACGGCACTGCTGCTGTGCCTAGAGCTACCGACTGATGGCGCCGTGCCCACGGATGGTAGTTCGGAGGAGGAGGTGGAGGAGGGGTGGGAGGAGGAGGAGGCATAGTAGGCCTGAAACACCTGGACCGAGGTAGGCCCCGCAATCCTCGGCGTCGGCAGTATATGAGCAGCCCCAGGGTCAGACTCGGTCCCAGCCTCCACCAAGTTAACCCAATGTGCCGTCAGCGATATATAGTGGCCCTGCCCGGCAGCACTCGTCCACGTGTCCGTGGTCAGGTGGACCTTGTCAGAAACGGCGTTGGTCAGGGCACGGATGATGTTGTCTGACACGTGCTGGTGCAGGGCTGGGACGGCACATCGGGAAAAGTAGTGGCGGCTGGGGACCGAATACCGAGGGGCGGCCGCCGCCATGAGGTTGCGAAAGGCCTCGGTCTCTACTAGCCTATAGGGCAGCATCTCCAGGCTAAGCAATCTGGAGATGTGCACATTAAGGGCTTGGGCGTGCGGGTGGGTTGCACTATATTTGCATTTCCGCTCCAGCGTCTGGGGTATGGAGAGCTGAACGCTGGTGGATGCTGTGGAGGATCGTGGAGGCGACGATGGGGTTTTTGTGCCAGGGTCCTGGGCAGGGGGCTGACTAGCAGCTGACACAGGGGAAGGAGCAGTGGTGTGCACGGCCGGAGGTGAACGGGCTTGTTGCCACTGAGTGGGGTGCTTAGCATTCATATGCCTGCGCATACTGGTGGTAGTTAAGCTAGTAGTGGTGGAACCCCTGCTGAGCCTGGTTTGGCAAATGTTGCACACCACAGTCCGTCGGTCATCCGGTGTTTCCTTAAAGAACCTCCACACTTCTGAAGATCTAGCCCTCGCCGCAAGAGCCCTCACCACGGGAGCTTCACTAGTTGACAGTGGCGCTGATGCACCAGCTCTGGCCCTGCCTCTCCGTCTGGCCCCACCACTGCCTCTTCCAACCTGTTCAGGTCGAGGACTCTCCTCCGTCTCAGAAGCACTGTGTTCACCCGGCCTCTCAACCCAGCTTGGGTCTGTCACCTCATCATCCTCCGATCCCTCAGTCTGCTCCCCCCTCGGACTTCCTGCCCTGACAACAACTTCCCCACTGTCTGACAACCGTGTCTCCTCATCGTCGGACACCTCTTTACACACTTCCACTACGTCAAGAAGGTCATCATCACCCACAGACTGTGACTGGTGGAAAACCTGGGTATCGGAAAATTGCTCAGCAGCAACCGGACAAGTGGTTTGTGACTGTGGGAAGGGTCCAGAAAACAGTTCCTCAGAGTATGCCGGTTCAAATGCCAAATTTTCCTGGGAGGGGGCAGACTGGGGGGGAGGAGGCTGAGGTGCAGGAGCTGGAGGAGTGGCGATTTCGGTGACATGGGTGGACTGCGTGGAAGACTGACTGGTGGTGGACAAATTGCTCGAAGCATTGTCAGCAATCCACGACATCACCTGTTCGCACTGTTCTGGCCTCAACAGTGCTCTACCACGAGTCCCAGTAACTTCAGACATGAACCTAGGGAGTGTAGCTCTGCGGCGTTCCCCTGCTCCCTCATCAGCAGGTGGTGTCTCACCCCGCCCAGGACCACGGCCTCTGACCCCTGCAGTAGTTGGACGCCCACGTCCCCGCCCTCGTCCTCTACCCCTAGCCCTCGGGTTAAACATTTTTAAAATGAGAGTTATAACTTTATTTTTTTTTTTACTTTTTTTTTTTTTTTTTTGTGTTTTTTTTTTTTTTTTGTGTTTTTTGTTTTTTTTTGAGTTTTTAAAACCAAACAATGCTATCCTATTGCTATGGCTATTTTCTAGCCAAGTATCAAAGGAAGCACAGTACTATGCCAGATGAGATGACACTGAGTTATTGCCTAATAGAAATCCAACCCCTACTGAATTTTGCCACTTCGGCCTTTGCTATGGATATGTGCGCCAGTAAGCGCAGAACACAGCGGTCGCAAGTCCCACTACAAATTGCTCAGAATTGGCAAGTACATGCACTGCAGAAACTACAGCCACCAGCAGATCAACCAGAAATCAAATATATAGAACGCTACTGTAGGCTTCAAGATCAAGAAGCTGTTTGTATTCTCCTATGGCTATTTTCTAGCCAAGTATCAAAGGAAGCACAGTACTATGCCGGATGAGATGACACTGAGTTATTGCCTAATAGAAATCCAACCCCTACTGAATTTTGCCACTTCGGCCTTTGCTATGGATATGTGCGCCACTAAGCGCAGAACACAGCGGTCGCAAGTCCCACTACAAATTGCTCAGAATTGGCAAGTACATGCACTGCAGAAACTACAGCCACCAGCAGATCAACCAGAAATCAAATATATAGAACGCTACTGTAGGCTTCAAGATCAAGAAGCTGTTTGTATTCTCCTATGGCTATTTTCTAGCCAAGTATCAAAGGAAGCACAGTACTATGCCGGATGAGATGACACTGAGTTATTGCCTAATAGAAATCCAACCCCTACTGAATTTTGCCACTTCAGCCTTTGCTATGGATATGTGCGCCACTAAGCGCAGAACACAGCGGTCGCAAGTCTCACTACAAATTGCTCAGAATTGGCAAGTACATGCACTGCAGAAACTACAGCCACCAGCAGATCAACCAGAAATCAAATATATAGAACGCTACTGTAGGCTTCAAGAAGCTGTTTGTATTCTCCTATGGCTATTTTCTAGCCAAGTATCAAAGGAAGCACAGTACTATGCCGGATGAGATGACACTGAGTTATTGCCTAATAGAAATCCAACCCCTACTGAATTTTGCCACTTCAGCCTTTGCTATGGATATGTGCGCCACTAAGCGCAGAACACAGCGGTCGCAAGTCTCACTACAAATTGCTCAGAATTGGCAAGTACATGCACTGCAGAAACTACAGCCACCAGCAGATCAACCAGAAATCAAATATATAGAACGCTACTGTAGGCTTCAAGAAGCTGTTTGTATTCTCCTATGGCTATTTTCTAGCCAAGTATCAAAGGAAGCACAGTACTATGCCGGATGAGATGACACTGAGTTATTGCCTAATAGAAATCCAACCCCTACTGAATTTTGCCACTTCGGCCTTTGCTATGGATATGTGCGCCACTAAGCGCAGAACACAGCGGTCGCAAGTCCCACTACAAATTGCTCAGAATTGGCAAGTACATGCACTGCAGAAACTACAGCCACCAGCAGATCAACCAGAAATCAAATATATAGAACGCTACTGTAGGCTTCAAGATCAAGAAGCTGTTTGTATTCTCCTATGGCTATTTTCTAGCCAAGTATCAAAGGAAGCACAGTACTATGCCGGATGAGATGACACTGAGTTATTGCCTAATAGAAATCCAACCCCTACTGAATTTTGCCACTTCAGCCTTTGCTATGGATATGTGCGCCACTAAGCGCAGAACACAGCGGTCGCAAGTCTCACTACAAATTGCTCAGAATTGGCAAGTACATGCACTGCAGAAACTACAGCCACCAGCAGATCAACCAGAAATCAAATATATAGAACGCTACTGTAGGCTTCAAGAAGCTGTTTGTATTCTCCTATGGCTATTTTCTAGCCAAGTATCAAAGGAAGCACAGTACTATGCCAGATGAGATGACACTGAGTTATTGCCTAATAGAAATCCAACCCCTACTGAATTTTGCCACTTCAGCCTTTGCTATGGATATGTGCGCCACTAAGCGCAGAACACAGCGGTCGCAAGTCTCACTACAAATTGCTCAGAATTGGCAAGTACATGCACTGCAGAAACTACAGCCACCAGCAGATCAACCAGAAATCAAATATATAGAACGCTACTGTAGGCTTCAAGAAGCTGTTTGTATTCTCCTATGGCTATTTTCTAGCCAAGTATCAAAGGAAGCACAGTACTATGCCAGATGAGATGACACTGAGTTATTGCCTAATAGAAATCCAACCCCTACTGAATTTTCCCACTTCGGTCTTTGCTATGGATATGTGTGCCACTAAGAGCTAAACACAACGGTAGCAAGTCCCCCTGCTAATTCCTCACAAAATGGTAAAAGATGCAAATTAAAATAAAAAAAGTAGAACGTTATTGTAGCCCTAAGAAGGGCTGTTGGGTTCTTTGAGAATCACTCCTGCCTAACAGTAAGCTAATAGAACACCCTAACGCTTTCCCTGAGCAGCAGCAGCTCTCTCCCTAGCGGCATCCAGAGACAGAATGATCCGAGCAGCGCGGCCAGCGGCTAGTCTATCCCAGGGTCACCTGATCTGGCCAGCCAACCACTGCTATCGACGTGTAAGGGTACCACGTCATGCTGGGTGGAGTGCAGAGTCTCCTGGCTTGTGATTGGCTCTGTTTCTGGCCGCCAAAAAGCAAAACGGCGGGAGCTGCCATTTTCTCGAGCGGGCGAAGTATTCGTCCGAGTAACGAGCAGTTTCGAGTACCCTAATGCTCGACCGAGCATCAAGCTCGGACGAGCATGTTCGCTCATCTCTATTTGTAATGTGATGGTTGCTTTCTTTTTTTTTTTTTTTTTTTTTTTATTAATAAATTTATTTTTCATTTACGTTTTGGTAAAGTATATTAATAACATATACAATATACAACAATATATTAGCTGTTTTAAAATATGTACATAATAAACAATGTTGAATCTTGCATTACTTCTAGTTACCTTCTACATCATTGTGATGCAATGATCAATACTATTATATCCAAACTTATTCTTTATTTATTTATTTTCCCCTGTAATCCCGCCCCCGCCCCTTTTCCCACCGACCACCCCGTAACCAGAAGGAGAAGAAACAAACAAAAAAAAAAAAAAAGAAAAGAAATCCATAACCAGCCTCACAATGCTATAGGCCTCGCCTCTATTTAGTTACCCAAATCTTTTCCCATTCGTTCAATTGCACATGTAATGTACTTTCTCATACTTTTGGACTTTTCTACATAGTGTCTCCCACTGCTGTAGTGTTGGCGGCAGTGTGTTCTTCCAGTGTTTTGCTATAAGAACCTTGGCTAATAAAGAGAGTCTGCATATAGTTGCAATATGAGATTTCCTCAAACCTGGACACTGGTCGCAGCTGAGCACATTGAGGACCAGTGTTCTTGCTGTCTGCTCGATTGAGGTGCCCATTAATGTTTCCATTCTATGATGAACCCCTTCCCAAAAGCTCCTAATCTTTGGGCAGCTCCATACCATATGGTAAAACTCCGCTTCATTTGTCCCACATCTCCAGCAGGGCGATTGTGCGTGTTTGCCCATCCTTGCTATTTTCCGGGGGTGTAGTATCATCGGTGTAGGTAGTTAAAGTATACCATCCTGTGGTTCATATTAATTGTCGAGAGTTTGACATTTCTAAACACACTATTCCATTGCTCTTGTGTCATTATTCCTAATTCTAATTCCAAATATTGTTGTGCTTTGAATCATTTATGTTGTGAGTTCTCTATGTGTAATATATTGTAAATTCTAGATATAGTGTATCTACCTTTCCAGTGTGTCCAAATTTTGTCTAACACTGTGTCTTTTTCCACGAAAAATTGTGTTTTGTTCTTAGATCCCCTAAATGCGTCATTAATCTGCATGTAGTGAAAATAATATTTATTACCAACCCCGTATGTCCTTTTCAATTCCGAGAAAGGAATTCATTTATCGTTTTTAAACATGTGCGAAACCCTCGTGATGGCCAGTCCGCACCGGTTGTGTCCACCTTCCCTCATTTTCCAAAATTCATTAATATGTATATTATACCATAGTGGTGTGCTTTCTATTCCACCCTCTATTTTTCCTATTTGCCTGAGTGCTTTCCATGTCTCGTTAATCATTGTCACGGCTGCTGTCCTGTGTGCTGTGTTCCCGTATCCTTCTGCTTGGACCTCCTGTTGCTGACTCTAGACCGGACTCTGACGTTGCACCTCTGCCGCCTGCCCTGACCTTGTGCCTGGACTTCGACCACAAGATTGTCTGCCGTCTCTGTACTTCTACCTTGGCCACCACTGCAGACAAGTCACACCTGAGGAACGACTTGGTGGTACCACGCTGCAGCTTGTCTAAACCGCCTTGCGGTGGGCAAAGCCGAGTGCCGCTTAGACTCCGGTCCCAGGTAGTGGCTTGTGTCATCGTCTGCAGTGGTCCAGAGTATCCACACCTGACAATCATGTTACACATTGGTAAGCTACCTATTCCGAGTTGACCTGACTCCATGATGTCCATCCACTGATCATGTCTTTCCATCTATTCAAAAAACATATTCTCGCCGCCAAAAAAATATAGTTTAAAATTGGGAATGGAAAGGCCACCTTCATTATATTTCTTATACAAAGAGTCTAGTTTAATCCTAACATGTTTCCGCCCCCAAATTAACTCATTTAGAAGCCGCTCTATTAACCGAAAAAATGTATCATGTATCCATACTGGGGAGGCCGACATTGCATACAACAATTGTAGGAGTATTATCATTTTAAGTAGGCCTACCCAGTCAGTGTTGGACAATGGTAATTTATTCCATATTGACACTTTCCCACTCAAATTATTAATAACCGAGACCACATTAAATGTGACAAAATCCTCTACCTTTGATGTAATTTTAAGCCCAAGGTATTCCAGCTCTGTTTGAGATTTTATCATGTTGTTAGGCCCATGCCCATCTTGTGAGGAGTCTTCCAAGGGTAGCAGAACTGTTTTCCCCAGTTGATTTCCAGTTCAGATTTCCCTCCAAAGTCCTGAACAACCTGCATTACTTTGGGTATTGATGTTTCTAAGTTTTTTAAAGGGCACCTACCACCACAATTCTACCTATAGAGGTAGAACGGGTGGTAGGTGGATGAATGGGACGTGAGGATAGCCCTTTTTTGGGCTAATGTCCCGGCTATCCTTCAGTAAATTTTAATGCTGGTATATGCTATTTTTTTTAAGCGGCTACTGGGGCGTAGAGTAGCCGGACATGAGGCCCCAGAACGCTGGGTATTCGGACGAGGGCGCGCAGCCGAAGATTACATGGTAGGTGGAGGAACGAGGCTACTGGGGCGTGGAGTAGCCGCGACGTTAGCCTTCACGCCCCAGTAGCTGCTTAAAAAATTTTGCATATACCAGCATTAAAGTTTACTAAAGGATAGCCGGGACGTGAGGATTAGCTCAAAAAAGGGCTATCCTCATCCACCTACCACCTGTTCTACCTTCATAGGTAGAATCGTGGTGGTAGGTGCCCTTTAAGCATAACAAAATATCGTCTGCGTACAGTATAATTTTGTCAGGTGAACCACCAACCCCAAAACCAATTATACTACTCTCTTTCCTGATGATCACGGCCTCTGGCTCTAAAAATAAATTAAACAGCATAGGGGAGAGAGGACACTTCTGTCTTGTGCCCCTCCCTAATTTTACCTGTTCTACCATTTCCCATTAACGTCGATTCTTGCTGTGGGTTCGCTATATAGTAATTTTTCCCAGGATAAAAATTCCTTATCAAAGCGGAACCTATCCATCATGGCCCATAAGAACGACCACTCCACCCTGTCGAAGGCCTTAAAAGCGTCCAAAGACAGGATGGAGTGGTCTCCCCCTGGTTCTCTCATTTGCACATTCATAAACAGTCAATTGAAGTTGTTAACTGTTGATCTCCCCGGCATCAACCCGCTCTGGTCTATATGTATCAGGTTGCCTATCACTTTTTGTAGCCTGAGCGCCATTTTTTTCCGCAAGGATCTTTATGTCTGTGTTAAGTAATGAAAGATAAGATAAGATAATATAATCCTTTATTAGTCCCACAGTGGGGAAATTCACAGCGTTACAGCAGCAGAGAGGGTACAGAGAATATTAGGGATAAATGAACAAAAAGAAAAGGGGGATAAAAAGACAAAAAAGAGACAAGCAATGATCGTCAGTTTGATGTTTAGTCTGTGGATGGGACTTGCAGGGACTGGTTAGGTGGGGGGCGCAGGTTACTTCTGTTTGGGCCTTGTTTGTTGAACAGAAATGTTAAAAAACAGAAATGGGTCTATACGAGTCACAGTCCAGTGGGTTCTTGTTTATCTTTGGAATTAAGATCACTATGGCCTCCCTCATTGAACCCGGCAGGGAAGCTTTGTCTCTACCTGCCTTAAAAACTTCCAGGAGTATAGGCAGGAGGACATCTCCATATCTTCGGTAAATTTCAAAAGGAAGGCCATCTGATCCTGGAGTGGTATTTATGGCGCCCACTGCTTGCTTGAGATCGTCAACTGTCAATGGGGATTCCAACTCACTCTTCTGCTCCTCTGTTATTCCAGGGAGATTTACCCCCAAAAGATATCGGTTGATGTCCTCTATCCCAACCTCAATTTGGGATTTGTATACTTCCGAAAAGTATCTCTCAAAAATCTGTCTAATCTGTACCTATACCAATATCAAGTGCAGGAACTTTTTTAATTGCAGTTGAACTAACTCGAAAGTGTGAAAATGGTGAAATTCCGCACTCAACAATGGTCCTACTAAATGTTCGAGAGGGGGCAAGGCTTACAGTGCACGTTTATTATTCTTGTTCACAATTTTACCTAAGCCTAACTAAATACTGTGATCTTAGGTATTTGCCCATTTAAGGGCATCCTATTCATTACACCTCTATCCCCTGACGAAGCCCGCTAGACGGGCGATACGCGTGGGGCCTTCCTCCCTCCCCTGATCTCCACCAATGGTAATGTAACCTGACCACTTGTTTGAGACTGCGTCTCTTTACTATTTATTACTTGTATTGTACTATTAGTATTTATTTTTTTATTTCTTTGTCTATACACCTTATTATTGACGCACTAACTCAACCACCACTATACTCATTTCATCTGGGGAGTTTTTGTGACTATATACCCTTTATTTTAGGGTTTTTAGATGTTTTTATTATTGCTCTTTTTTGTTACTAATAAAGAACTTTTTCTATACACATCTGCTTTTCTTTGTTCTTCTTTTGTTTATATATCAACTTAGATGTGTCTACCTTACTCCTAATTATTTGCCCTATCTTTTTGATATATTTGCATGATTTGGTAGGACCTCCTTATCCTACTCTTCTTGGGGCTCGATTAAATATACTTTTATGATCACACTTATTTTTCTATTGATTGATAACTCTAGATATCCAGGATCCTCTTTTCAGTACGAGTATGGATTTGCAGACTCGGGAAACTGCTTGGAACAATCGTTCTACAAACATTTTCAACAACCCAACCGAACCAGTGGGTAACTCTGATTTCACCAAATTATGTAATGATATACTTCATTTACACAAAGCCATCACAAGACTCTGGTGGAATATCAGAACACTGGAGGAATATTTGAGACAAAAAATCTTCCCCCGGGGTTTGAGAATTCAGATCTTCCCCTCTTGGGAGATTGACACGGAGGAAAAGAACACATGGGAAAAGGGCCTGTCTCAATGCTCGCTAATTTTGGTAAATATGCTTTTGGATCATGACAGGGCACTTCTGACCCAACAACGCGAGGAAATAAAAAAACTTGAATCTCGCCTGACAACTTTCGATATTACGTTGGTTGATCCATTTCGGAAAAAACTACAGGAAAATATTGATGATTACGAGAAGAATATCATGATGAACAAACAACATAAATTCCAGAGGGATAGAACGGACTATGAGAGGGGCAAGGCCTACCATTGGACACATAGAGGTAATAAACGTCGCTTTCATTCCAGAATGCCTCACAACAAATCGACTGCTGGTCCCCAAATAAGCGATTCTCAATCTACGGACTTTAGTGAATCCGAAAACTCGGAAGACACCACTCCCAGGCAACACAACACTAGAAAACGAGGTCCCAGACACCGTGAGTGGTCTCCAAACCACAAACGTGATAAGACCCTCAGGGGCAAGAAAACCTCGTCACATGGTAATTCCCAGGATTTACAAGTTATTAATTTGTCTGATTATCCCCTATCTGATATTGAATTATCTGTCCTCAAAAAGGGCCTTTCCTTTTCCCCTATGCAGCGGTTGAATAAATTTGAATTAACTAAAGATCTTTACTTGTTTTGCAGACAACTAGCATTCAAATTACTCTATCACCAACCATCACTGCTTGATTCCATCCCGGATGAAGACAGACAGACTTTCAGGGATTTATTAGACCTGCTCAATGAGAATTCCACAGAACCAGGTAGGAAGAGATTCACCCTACGCAACCCCTCTCAGAGTACACCGAGTTTCCGACTATTCCCGGCTTTGCAGATTTTTTATGAATCCACCTTGAGGGACATACGGGCTCTCTATGTAGACAATAACAAAATGGAGTACCTGTCCAGATTGGAACGTCTGGCCCTTCGTGGCCTTAAACAACAAACCTCCTTTCTAATAAAGGAGGCTGACAAAGGGGGTAACATTGTGATCTGGCCCCTTACTTTATATTTGGAAGAAGCTAAGCGCCAATTGGGTAATATTTGTTTCTATGCTGTTCTTCCTTCAGACCCTACAAAAATTTTCAAGGACAAAATTGATCGACTGCTTTTGGCGGCGTCCAGAGCTGGCATTCTGAACAAAACGGAGGCTGACTTTTTGACTACCCAAAAACCAATTATTCCCACCTTTTACTTACTGCCTAAGGTGCATAAATCACTGGTAAAACCTCCAGGCCGTCCTATTGTCTCGGGAATGGGTAGCCTTAATGAAAAACTCTGCACTTACCTGGATTTCTTTCTACAACCTCTGGTCTCTAGATTGACATCATTTGTTCAAGACACCACTCACCTAATCCAAAGGATTAAGGATTTCCGTACAGAGAATCCCATCTTATTGGTGACCCTTGATGTGGAATCCCTATATACCATCATCGAACATCAGGTAGGTCTTGAAGCAGTCACCTATTTTCTTGATAAAGCATGGTCAACAGACAGGAGACATGATTCTTTTCTCCTGGATTTGTTGCACCTGGTACTACATCAAAATTATTTTGTTTTTGATAGGGTCTTTTATAAACAAATCTCCGGGACAGCAATGGGAGCAAAATGTGCACCATCTTATGCGAACTTATTCCTAGGATGGTGGGAAGAGAATGTGGTGTATCGTTCCCCGGATTTTGTAAACTTTGTGGCAGGATGGTTTCGTTATATTGACGATATCCTGGTCATTTGGACAGGTACAATTGAGGACTGTCAGACCTTCATTGATAAATTTAACTGTAATCCCTGGCACATCAAATTGACATCCCATTTTTCCAATATTGAGGTAGATTTCTTGGACATCAACATCAAATACTCACCTCCTGGCCTTACCACCTCGTTGTTCCGCAAGAAGACGGCTACAAATAACCTTCTACATTTTACAAGCTTCCACCCTCCCCATCTGAGAAACGGAATACCGACGGGACAATTCCTGCGGGTAAGACGAAATTGTACCCTTGAATCTGACTTTAAACAACATGCTCATGATCTTACCACCCGTTTTATCAACAGGGGATATCCACGGAAGACTATCTCTAGGGCCTATACCCGTGCAAGAGATAGTGAACGCTCCGAGTTGCTACAGGCAAAAACCAGAACGATGGATGTGAAACCCAGACTAATCACGACGTATAACAACCAATGGTCGGATATACACAGGATTCTGGATAGAAACTGGAATATCCTTAGAAGCGACGTCAGACTGTTACCGTTCCTCACCGACAAACCACAAATAACAGCTCGACGAGCTAAAAATCTGAAGGACGAACTCACCAGAAGCCACTTTCAGCGCCCGACCACCTCCCTTGGACGGGGAACACGAGTACGGGGATCCTTCCCCTGCAGGGATTGCTCGGTCTGCCCACATGTAATACGCACTACCGAATTTACGGACCCCATTAATCCAGGTAAATACAAAATTCATGACTTTATACATTGCAAGACAAAGGGCGTCATTTATGTACTGTCTTGTCCCTGCCCTAAGCTGTATGTCGGGCAAACGACACAGGAATTACGGAGGAGATGTCAGCAACACATCTCGACGATTAATACGGCTGCAGTGGATCAACAAAGAGGTAAAACCCTCACCTCGGTGGCATTACATTTTCTGCAATTACACGGGGGACGTGCTCGGGATCTACGGATTACCGGCCTGGAAAAAATCACCCAAAACATCAGGGGAGGAAACATCACAAATCAACTACTACGTAGTGAATCCAAATGGATTTATACTCTGAACACCGTCGCTCCCTTTGGTTTAAATGAGGAACTTCTTTTCACCGGCCATTACAAAAAGTAAATGTTTCCTACTTTATATCTTTGTTATTTCAGCATGTCCTTTTCAATCCACATTGCTTCGGTTTCCCCTTTCCCCCACTCACCCTTCTAGGTGTCCTCTTTATCTTGCACTTTGGGCACATTCATACCTCTTGCACCACCCCCCACCTTCACACCATTTCTTGACATTTTTCACTATGGACCCCTTATTGTTTTCTTTTGGGCCCCTTACCTGCTTTTTCTTTTTTCACTTTCAGACACTTTTCCTTTTCACTGACTTGTGTCAATCCTCTGTTGGTTTGAGTTATCTAACCTTATTTTTATTAAGTTTTAGATATATCTGATACTCACGTGCGGGAATGATCCTGCTCTCGATTTCCTGTTTCGGGGGGGATGAAGACCTTGAACAACTTACAAGGACATGCTCAAGTCTGGCTACTACGCTGTTCTACCTTCGTGGGGATACTCCATCACTGCCCGGGTTCCATCATTGTTGGTTACAGGCATGACAGCAGTTCCCCTACAACATTACTATTATACCATTCTGTTTGTTGACCTCTATGCACATCTCTACTTCATATGGACACATATATATGTCCAATGGTACGTTTCATGGCACCATTCTGTTTTCCTACTCGTACCTTGTATCCTGGATTGTCTGTGTTAAATATATTCTTGTGATCATGATCTCTACCTATTTGACTACTATCTGACTATTACTGTATTAATTTATTTTTTAGACATCTACCCTTGTAATTACTGCCCCCCAGGAGCCCTGATGCGACTCAGTCTGTTCCGCCGTTTATGCGCATGCACCTGCGCCTCTCATATACCTGTCTTTTTTTGCCTTAGTATTCAGCTTCTTTATACACTATTTTATACTTTTCGAATGGCGATCACTATTGTGCCACACAGGTCCCACTAGTCGGATATCTCATCATTAGATGAATACGGTGTCCCGTATTCAGCAGATTGCTGTTGTATTACTTTGAGATTCTGCATAGTATCCACTTATATATTTTTTACATATGCGTAGCTGTTTGTGTTGTTATATCATAATTGTCCTATCACCTGGATCTATATGATTTTTCTTGTCACCTTGTTTCGTCGTCATATTTTCTTTCCTCGCGAGTTGCTGTGCCTCTTTGCCTCTTCACAATTATTAGATATTTTTCGTGCGCCGTTCTCATCCTAGTTATTATTCTCTACTACCTTGATCACCAATCTTCTTATTTTGTCATTTTATACGCCGTTGTCTATTAATGCTTTCACCCTTAATGCTGCGCCGTTTGTTTGACATAGTCTCGATCTCGTTGCTCTGTCATTCACGTTACCATGGTTCTCTCGCGGGTCCTCTCGTCTCGTATTGGCTGACACTTGACGGGGCGTGCTTTAGCTGACACGCACACCCCGCCTACTCAATGAACCGCATTAATCGTTATACATAATGACGCACTTCCGGTTGAAACCGGAAGTGACGTCGCGCATTGCTTGCATACCGGCTCCACGGCTGAGTCGCATTAGGTCTCCGTCTGGGGCTATTTAAGGGCATCCTATTCATTACACCTCTATCCCCTGACGAAGCCCGCTAGACGGGCGATACGCGTGGGGCCTTCCTCCCTCCCCTGATCTCCACCAATGGTAATGTAACCTGACCACATGTTTGAGACTGCGTCTCTTTACTATTTATTACTTGTATTGTACTATTAGTATTTATTTTTTTATTTCTTTGTCTATACACCTTATTATTGACGCACTAACTCAACCACCACTATACTCATTTCATCTGGGGAGTTTTTGTGACTATATACCCTTTGTTTTAGGGTTTTTAGATGTTTTTATTATTGCTCTTTTTTGTTACTAATAAAGAACTTTTTCTATACACATCTGCTTTTCTTTGTTCTTCTTTTGTTTATATATCAACTTAGATGTGTCTACCTTACTCCTAATTATTTGCCCTATCTTTTTGAGGTATTTGTCACCTGTATCAACACTTATGTCCAGTCTTGAACTGTACTCAGATTGTAAGCGTATTTAATTGATACTTATTATATCAACCGTGAGGTCAAGATCGAATTTCGGATTGATATGTACTAAATACCCTTATAACAGTTAACAGATTACTCTCTCTTTACATAAGACAGTGATACTCTCCAATGGACCTAGTGACAAATACAGCAGTTGATGTCAAGTTTGACCAAAAATAAATTAGTCCATTTTATACATTAGAAAGCTGGTCAGACACAAAAAAGAGAGGAAAGCAAAAAAAAGAAATTTGTTAGTAGGTTAAGTCCTGCAAAGAGTTGACGCTCCCAAGCGTCTATCATTCCTGGCTTGAGCTGCAAGAGATGTTGGTGAGCTGTTAACAAGTAAGCGGTGCTTGCAGATGTTAATGTGAGTTAGTCCACTGAAAAAAAAAAAAAAAAAGCTCAAGAACCAAAGAAACAGGGCTGTAATTAAGCTTTAAGCCTCACAGTACTACCCTGTTGGCAGGTATACTTAGAGAGTAGATGTTAGTAGAAGTTAGCGGTAATTAGACGGCGCTGAAGCTCAAGGCTCATTCCGGACAAGTTGGCCATGCCGACTCTCCAGAGCATCGAGAGAGATTGACAGCGTATGCAAAACAAGGTGCTTCTTCAAAAGCCAAAATCGCCGCTGGCCATATACGTACACCTCCAACAAGAAGATCCCTCTAAAGGCTTGCCAAACACTCAGCTTGTCTCACATTGACAAATAAGGAACCATGTTCGCAATCAGCGCCAAGCGTCTCACCCTTCATTGTTCCTGGTTTTCCGCTGGGTGTCCTCTGCTTCGGTCCAGTGTCCGCTGGGGATCTCTGCTGCGCGAGACTCTGCTCTGACCGAGCGGTGTCAGTGGGTCAACCACTGGCTGTATTCGCGATGCCTGGTAGTTCCACCTGCCAACCTACCGATCCTCTGTGTACTTTCGTCTCGGCTTGATTATGGCACTAAGCAGGGACTGACGCCGGGTGTCAGCAGACAGATGCGGGAGTACCTAGCATGTGGGCATCAGAGTGCTAGGCTTTAGCCCCCTCCATCGTGATGGTTGCTTTCTGATGTTTATTATTGATGATATTTCCATTGCTGGGATGTTAGCTTATGCACAATAAAAATCTAATTCCTGTGCCCAGCACCTTTGTATGTTATTCACTTTAATAAAACGCATTAAACAGAAAAGTTTAGGCATTTTGGGGTGCATTCAGTCACTAGGTGACTAGCAATAGCGAGTGCACAGGCATGCCCACTTGGCATGGAGATCATGTAATGGTGGAAATAATCACAATTACTTGCGGTTTGCAAGTAATTCTGATTATTTCAGGGCTTGTATGCCAGAAAACTGGTGTACATGTCCTAAATAATCTCAGCAATTGTTAAAGCTTTCATAGATGTTTTGGTTGATCTAAAATGCCAACTTATTTTTATGCAAATTTTCAATATTATTTGATGCTAGCTTTATCAAAGGCCAACAATTTAATTTTACAACTGTCCCAGTCAGGACCGTGGGTAAGATGGGTAAGATGGGTCAAACTTCCACTTTCTGCCCATTGCTTGGGGGATAGAAAGCTGAAACCTTCCCACAGGATGGGTTGGAGAGGTTTGGTGGTGGTGGTCTCACATCCTCCCTTTGTGGGAAGATATTTGGTCTTGTCCCTCTAGAGGGGCTGGTAGAAGCTTAGACACCCAATGCCACAGATTTGTTTTTCTTGTTATGTCATCCGGGTACCACTTAGACTCCGGACAGCCACGCTCATCCTCATTTGTGCAGAGCCCTCCACTTCACCAGCCTTCAAAGTAGCAAAGCCATTTCAGCCACAAGTCATGGAGCATTCAGTCATTCTGTACAGTAAATGGTGGGATATTGTGGCACATCCAACTGCCCCTTAACTAGTAGCAGAGATAGAGTTCCAAGATTCCCATGATCTATGATGACAACTATCTGCTTTCTGTTGTGTGCAGAGGGAGAAGGAGGGGAGTGGAGAGGGATCACTGGCAGAAAAAGGGAGAGGTGATGAGGAGGTTCTAGATTGGTAGGTTCTGGAAGGCAGAATTAGTAGGAAGAGGTGGTAGCTGGCAGAAAAGTCCTTGCTGGGCTGCTTAACCCAGGACGCAGCTTTTTTAATTTTTTTCCGTTTCTGTTTTTTACTCCCCTGTTCCAAAAACAATAACTTTTTTATTTTTAGGTTTTCAGAGATGAGTGGGAGCGTGTTATCTGTGGGATAAATTGTACTTTCTAGTGGCATCATTTAATAGGCCAATACATGTACGGGAAAGCTGCAAAAAAAAAATTCCAAGTGCAGTGAAAAAACACATTTGTGGCATTTTCTTGTGGGCTCCGTTTTTTATTCTGTGCTCCAAATTACACTTTCTCTTTATTCTTTGGGTCGCTACAATTACAGGGATATCAAATTTATATAGGTTTAAATAGGTTTAAAAAAAATGAAAATCTTTTGTACATAAAAAATATATTCCATTTTGCCAAATTCTAAGGCCAATAACTTTTTCACACTTTGGTGTACAGACCTGTGTAAGGTGTCATTTCTTGTGGTATGGGCCGGTTTGTTTATTTATTTATATCAACTTGGGACCTATATGACTGTTTGATAATTTTTTGTTCAAATATTCATGGATGGCAAAATGGGGAAAAAGCAGTGATTCATACATTATTTTTGTTTTTATATTTTGAGAGAACAGGCATTTTGGGACACAGCAATACCTATCATGATTATGATTTTTACTGTTTATTTACTTTTATATGTGATCTAGGGAAAGGCGGGTGATTTAAACTTTTACTTTGTTTTACATTTTTTTAATTATTTTTTACCATTATTTCAGACCCCCCCATGGTACTTTAACCCCCACAGGTTAATGCTATTTTTTTTAATTCTGCATTTTTAGAACATCAAATTAAAATTTTTCATTTCCACATTCCCAGAACTTCACATTTAAAAATGTTTCAACCCTGCATTCCTGCAAAACCCTGCATTCTTGCAAAACTTCAATTTCAATTATACCTTCCTGGAACTTCAAATTTGAATAACTGGGCCTGAACATCCAGAGCGCCTTTAACCTTAGTGAGAGGAAGTGTTTGTGGTTTTCCCATTGATTCTTTTAGTGTAGAAAGTATAGCTGGGTATGAACACACAGAACACCTTTTATCACAGTGAGAGGAAGGATTAGTGGTTTATTGCTTCTATAATTACCTTTGCAAAATAACTAGGTTGAATAACCAATGTGCCTTTAACCTATGTGACATAATTTATGTTTGAATATCATTTTTTATTATTTATCTGTTAGTTTTTTTTATATTATGTTATTATTTCAAGTACTTTCCCTAGCCCTGACTGATCTGTTATTCCCATAATGTTTCCCTTATTTTGCAGCCATTTTTGGGTGTCCCCACTGACTTCAATGGGAGTCTTGTTTGGGTCAAAGTTTGTCCCGATTTTCGGGTTAAAAACCAAAGAACCCATATTTCGACCAACCCGCTCATTCTTAATAGTAACTCATAAAAGCCTTGTACATACATTAAATTTGTACAAGGATGTACAAGGAGTTTTGTGTTTCGGAACTCTTGTTGAAGCCTGGGGATTTAAGATAAGTCCATCCCTTTTGATGATTAAGCCACAGCTTCCACTCTGCTATATTATATCATGATTACTTACTGCATTGTACTACAGATCCAAGGGACCTAGAAATCCATACACCATGCTTAAAAACTTCAACCTCAATTCCACTGTTCACTGCATTTGTTTCTATTATTCGGCGGATGGAGAGGTGCACGCAATGGATGCATGCTCACACGTAAGTGCCGTTAATGGGACTGAGCCAAAAAGAGCAGTATTAATTTTCTTTTAAAACTATTTTTATTCTTTTTACAACAATATAGAACAGGAGTAACGTACAGTCTGTGCCTTGTGGGCAGCAGTATTAATATTTAACTTAGGCTTTGTGACTATATAACAACTAGGCCATTTCATATTCTACATACTACAGCTTGGTTATTTGGTTATTGACCACCATGTATCTTTGGAAAGAACTATTCACCCAATTGTATGAATTTTCTATATGGGACTTTATAGTAAGTATGATAGGTATTATTAGGTTTTATTTGTTAATGTAAAGTATGAATATTGTATCAACTCTTAGTTACATTGTATCAACTGTTTTATATTTGTGTGGGCCCCGCAAGACATTGCATTTGTTATATTTATTTTTTGGTCACCTGTGTAACTTATTTTTAAAAAATTACGATTTACATTTATAGTATTTACTGATGTCTGTGGTCCTTGGTCTGGCAAACACATTTATAAATTTTTCCTTTGTATATTACATTTATCTACTTGATCAAAGGATAAACCAATACAGAAAATATACTACTATGTTATACTATTCATTTACTGTAGCAGTTAGGTACTTCAAAGTAAAGTTACAGTAGAGATAATACATTTATATTTCAAAAGTTGTCTAAATGATGTCTAAATTGTCAAGAAAGCCATCCTTGGTTACTGACCTTCCTACCTAATGAGTCAGACAAAACCTTGCTCAACCCTTCACTTCTAAATTGTAATACATTTTTTTTTAAATGAGTGCCAACGAGATTGTGAAGGACTTCCTATGTACACATTAAGAAAGATGATAAATAAGAATACTGTAAACTGTCAGCTTTATTACCTTTTATGAAGTCTAAACAGTTGTCTAGTATCTGAATTAATCTAGAACCAGGGCTACACAGGGACTTGAAGTGGCGTAATATTGTGACATTGTGCTACACTGAACCTAATAAACATTAAAGGGGTCCCTTAGTCAACCGCAAATTTCTACAATTACAGTGCAACAATCAGCAGAATTCTAAGCCTAGAGTTTTGTATGACCACATTCACAATTAGGTGCAGCTAGTACTGCTACAAGTCATGTGGTTCCATGTTACCATAAGGCCGTAGCATTAAGATTGGAATACAGGTGGTCCTCTACTTAAAGACACCCGACTTACAGACGACCCATAGTCAAAGGCGGACCCCTCTGCCCACTGTGACCTCTGGCGAAGCTCTCTGGATGCTTTTCTTTAGTCCCAGGCTGCAATGATCAGCTGTAAAGTGTCTGTAATGAAGCTTTATTGATAATCCTAAGTGCAATTACAGCAAAAAATTTTGAAACTCCAATTGTCACTGGGGCCAAAATTTTTTTTGTCTGGCTCTACCATTATAAAATATAGAGTTTCGACTTACATACAAATTCAAATTAAGAACAAACCTATGGACCCTATTTTGTATGTAACCCGGGGACTGCCTGTATTATCTACTTTAACCCCTTAAGGACGGAGGGTTTTTCGGCTAATTTCTCGCTCTCCAACTTCAAAAATCCATAACTTTTTCATTTTTACGTGTACAGACCTGTGTGAGGGCTTATTTTGTGCGTAACAAATTTTACTTTCCCGTAATGTTATTTATTTTAACATGCCGTGTACTGCGGAGCTGAAAAAAAATTCCAAATGTG
Organism: Engystomops pustulosus; assembly: GCF_040894005.1. Taxonomy (NCBI): domain Eukaryota; kingdom Metazoa; phylum Chordata; class Amphibia; order Anura; family Leptodactylidae; genus Engystomops; species Engystomops pustulosus. The sequence continues at coordinate 47,363,135 of NC_092418.1, read as the reverse complement.
GAAAAATTGAAAAAAAACCGCACGTGCGTCACGTTCTTGTGGGCTCAGTTTTTATGACTTTCACTCTTCGCTCCAAATAACACGCCTACTTTATTCTTTGGTTTGGTGCGATCGCGGTGATACCAAATTTATATAGGTTTTATTGTGTTTTAATACATTTTCAAAAATTAAACGAATGTGTACAAAAAAGAAAAAAAAATTTTTGCCATCTTCTGACGCTAATAACTTTTTCATACTTTGGCGCACGGAAATGTGTGAGGGGTCATTTTTTGCGAAATGAGGCGACGTTTTCATTGCTACCATTTTGAGATCTGTGCGACATTTTGATCATTTTTTATTTCATTTTTTATGTTATGTAAAAAGGTGTAAAAGTCGCATTTCGGACATTTGGGCGCCATTTCCCGCCTCGGAGGTCACCGCCGGCCGTAACCGTTTTTATATTTTGATAGATCGGGCATTTTGGGACGCGGCGATGCCTAATATGTCTGTGATTTTTACTGTTTGTTATGTTTTATATCCGTTCTAGGGAAAGGGGGGTGATTTGAACTTTTAATATTTTATTAATTTTTTTTATTTTTTAAACTTTTTTTTTTCTTTTTTTTTCACTATTTTTTAGACCATCTAGGGTACATTAACCCTAGATGATCAGATCGCTCCTACCATATACTGCAATACTACAGTATTGCAATATATGGCGTTTTTGCAGGTCTTACATTACAATGAGCCACTGGCTCATTGTAACGAACCTGCATAAACCATGTAGCCTCGTGTCAAGAGAAGACCCGAGGCTACCATGGTAACCGAACCGCGACTTTGCGGGCGGCGTTTAGAGGGTTAATAGCCGCGATCGGTGCAAGCACCGACCGCGGTTATTAGCGGTGGGGGTTTTGTGCAAAATGCAAAAACCCCCACCTCTGTATGAAGAGGACTCAGCCCGTGAGCCCTCTTCATACATCCCTTATACCTCTGCGCCGTAGAACTACGGCGCAGAGCGTTAAGGGGTTAATACTTTAATAATGTTGACAATAAAAGGTCATTTGTAGTGATGAGCAGACCTGAAACAACATTGTGGATTCAGAAAGAAGTTAGGGCTTGGTGTACTGGTCTAATGGGAAAGCTGGTTTATGGGCTGCTGGCAGTCTTACACACGACCATGCTTTATGAAAGACAGTGAGGCAGATTTATCAAGCTGTCTGAAAGACAGAATATTCTCAGTTGCCCGTAGCAACCAATCACAGCTCCCCTTTAAAATATTCATGAACACTGGTAAAATGAAAGCTGAGCTGTAATTGGTTGCCATGGGCAACTAGTAATATTCTGACTTTCAGACAGCTTGATAAATCTGCCCCAATGTTTTTATCCTAGTGCTTTACAGGCAGCAGAGAGCTATGCAGAGGGACATGCAGATTTATTAATTGCCTTTTTCAGGGCAGGTAGTTAATTAGATGAGGATGTTAAATAGAGGGGCAGCAGTTGGTCTGAATGTGCATATCATCCTACAGTGAAATTTCATTGACTGTAACTGAATCTGTGTACGTATACCATCCTATAATGCAGTGTTTGCATTGTATCTGTATACACATACCATCTTTTAGTGCCTCAGTGACTATAACTGCACCTGTAAATTGTCCAGTGACTGCAACTGCCATAACATCCTATAGTGCAGTGACTGTATCTGTATACACATATCATCCTATGGTTCCGTTAATGTGACTGCATCTGTATAGGCATTGGTAAATACATGCCGTCCTATTGTACAGTCCTATAACTACATCTGAATATGCATACCATCCTATAGTGCTGTGACTGTAACTGCATCTGTATACACATACATTCCTACTGTAGAGTGACTGTAACTGCATCTGAATATGCATGCCATCCTATAGTGCAGTGACTGTAACTATATCTACATACACATATAATCTTTTGTGGCAGTGACTGTAACTGCATCTATATATGAATAACATTCTACAGGGTAGTGTCTGTAACTGCATATGTATATTAATACCATGCTATACTGCAGTGAGTGTATCTGCATATGTAAACACATACTGTCCTATTTTGCAGTGACTGCAGTCGCCCAGAGCGCTACAACGATTGAGAGTGCCAGGTGGCTTGCAGTGAAATTTCCTAGTTGTGCTCCGTTGCAGCCGTCTGTGCTGTCCGCGAAGGAGCAGGTGCTCCTGTCACAGGCACCCCCAGCCCTGAGTCTGACTGTGGATCATGGCTTCTCCTCTTACATGTAGAGCACAGAGGGGCACAGCACAGAGGACATGTGAAGGAAGATGTCAGGTCCTGTGTCCACATCTCAGATCGCAGACACACCCGTGCTCCTCTCTGTGGCGGCGCACCAGTCCGGCCTCCCTTACCTCTCCACATTCCTACTCATGTTCCTGCTGGCCAGCGTGCATGTGCCGGTTCCCTAGGGCGCGCTTACGTGCCAGCATGGCCATGAAGGTGGGCTTTCCCAGCATTCCCCGCGGGATCTTTGAACTTCATGCCATTAGGAAAGCTTCCCTCTTCAATTGTTTCCTGCGTGTTGACCTCCTGTTGTATCCCTGGACCTGTTCATGACTCTGCTCCTTCGCTGCCAGCCCTTACCTCCTGCTCTGTCCTTGACCTAGAACTGTTGCCGCCTGCATTGACCTACTGCCTGTTCCCAACCACAAGATTGCCTGCCAATTGTGTACCTCAACCTTGGCTGCCACTGCGGACAAGTCGCGCCTGTGGAAAAACCTGGTGGCCCCCTGCCACAGCAAGACCAACCTGCTTTGCAGCGGGCTCTGCTGAAGACCGGGTGCGACTTAGACTTCAACCCCAGGTGTCAGCTTGTGTCATCGTCCGCGGTGGTCTAGGGGGTTCAGTCTGTGCTAGGTTCCCCACCTCCTCTGTACTGGATATTCTGACCCCCTCCATGACACTCTGCATGCTGGGGGTGAAGATATGTGGCAACTCTTCAGGTAAGTATATGTATAGAGTGTGGATTAATAGATATGCTTGTTGATAGGGATATTTATGTGATGTTTGCATGCTCATATTTATATGTGCATACTCCAAATGTGTCAGCATATGTGTCTGTATAATTAGTGCAGGGTTCAGACTGATCACATCTGCATTCCCAGTGAAATGAATGCCAACTAGCACCAGATACTGTTTTCAATCGCATGCATTTTACTGAAAACACAGATGCGATCAGGACAAACGTATTAAACTAAAATGCATGTGATTGGTAACGAGCACCCAGTGTTTTGCATATAGACAATGTAAAACACTGGGTGCTTATTCCCAGTTGCATATGATTCAGTTGAAAGCTATATGCAATTATGCTAAGCTCCTCCCCATTCTGTTGGGATTGCTTTTTGAAATGGAATCCAGACAGAACGTGTAAACTCTGCCTTTAAGGGGTTGTACGGGATTTGCAAAAACTATATATCCAGCTGGGGGGAGGGGCTGTAGAATAAAAAAACTCCCGTGGTCCCGTGCTGCTGACCGCCAGTTATGAGCCACTGTTTGTTTACAGGTGGCAGGTGCTGCTTTCCTACTACTTTCCTACTAATTACGGTCGCCTGATACAGCATTAGATTCAATGCTGGACGGACTGGAGAGCCTGCCTCTGTAAACTGAAATCTGAAAGGTAGTGATGGGCCTCGGCACTGGACAACGGGAGCGACAGAGGAGGTATGAATAAAGTTATTTTGCCATCTCAGCCCCCCCTCCTTCCACAGCCAGATATATATTTTTTTTTAAATCCCTGACAACACCTTTCAGGACAACCTGTCAGCGGGTTTTCAGTTTTAAATGTTTTTTAGGCCAATATCAGGAATTAATTTTTAATACAAAAATTATTGGAGTTGGTTTTAAGGACTTGTCCAAAAGTGAAAATATATAGCTGTAAAAATAGCAAAGAGCTTATACTTAACTTCTCTGGAGCTGCCCATTACTGCTAGTCCTCCATTTACAAAGGTGAAAACCTAAGGACAGATTCCCTTTAATCCCTTCCCAACAAGGCCCTTTTTCGTTATTGCTTTTCCATTCTTCACTCCCCATCTTCAAAAATGTATAACTTTTTTATTTTTCCATTTAAAGAGCTGTATTGTTTTCTACTTATCAAATTGCACTTAGTGACAGTATTTAATATTCCATGCCATGTACTGGGAAGTGGAAAAAAATTCCAAATGCAGTGAAAATGGAGAAAAAACACATTTGCACAATATTCTTGTGGGATTGGATTTTAAGGTTTTCACTATGAGCCCCAAATGTCTACCTCATTCTTTGGGTTGGTGCAATCATGAGGATACACACAAACAACTTTTTCATACTTCAGTGGACAGAGCTACCATTTTTAGCACCTTAGGACCTTATGATAACTCTTTATTGGATATTTTATAAAATGAAGCTTGCATAGCTTTATTTTTTACTAAAACAATATGATGGGCCCAGGAATTGGCCGGACACACCCTCATATATTACATATGTTGAAATAAAGTAATGCAAGTAGAGTTATATCTGTATCTAAGGTTACATTCAGATGTTTTTCAGCTACATTCAGGGTGCATATTTGTCAGGTGTGTATACATATATTGGCAGGTGGTAAAATCCTTTAAGGATCTGTCTGCACAGTGACTTTTTGTGACACCTGCACTTTTGTGACTTTGAAAGGAGGTTGTCTGAGTCTGAGCATGCACAGCTGCGCACACGCGGCTGACTTAATGATCACAATGCAGAGCGATGAAGCCGGGACCGAGCAGCAGGCAGAGTGGCCGCTAGCAGTAGCATGCTCACACATTCCCCCACCCATGCTGCAGCTCCGCCTCTCTGACAATCTTGGACATTGAATTGTCAGAGACTGGTATGTGGTATGGTATGATATGGTATATCATGGTAGGTGAGGTTTAATATATTTGCTGTGTTGAAAGATCCTCATTAAAGACCTTTAGTGATAACTAAGGTGCAGTGACTGTAATTGCTGAAGTTTCTGCCTTTCTAATCTCAAGCCATCTACTAGTGCATTTTCTGGATTTCTAATCTCAAACAGTGTAGTAGTGTAGTAATTGCATTTTTAACATGCAGTTGAAGCATGTGTAGATAACTTTGCAAAAAGTGGCTCAAGTATTTCCAACACACTCCACCTCTGGAGAAAGTGCAAGGCCCTCCATCTCACCTCACAATCACAAGTCATGGAGCAGTCACTAATGGTCTTTGATGACTCTCCTAACTCCTAGGCCAAGTTATTTGGTGCACAACTTTGGATGGGGAACTTTGGTAGTCGTCATTCTCAAGTCTCTCAAGAGATACTCAATTGGATTAAGGTCAGGGCTGTGGCGAATAGTCAGTTTTTCTGAAGCCACTGCTTTGCTATTCTAGCTGTGGTCATTGTCTTGTTGGAAGGTTAAAATTCGGCCCAGTCTGAGGTCCAGAATGCTTTGGAAGAGATTTTCATCCGGGATATCTCTGTACTTGGTCACATTCATCTTTCCTTCAATTGCAACCAGTCGTCCTGTCCCTGCAGCTGCAGAACACCCCAATACATTATGCCGCTACACCCATGTTTCACTGTTGGGATTGTATTTGGCAGGTGTTGAGCAGTGCCTGGTTTTCTTCACACATACTGCTTAGAATTAACACCAAAAAGTTAATTCCTCATCTTATTTTTTCATAGTCTGGGAGACCTTCATGTGATTTTTTTGAAAAACCGTATGTGGCTTTCGTATGTCTTGAATTGAGGAGAGACTTCTGACCCTACATGGGGGAAGAATACATGGAGGAGGGTCACTGCATTGTCCCAAAATGGAGAAGAAATTGTCCAAATTGGCACCAGAACGTCCTTTTAGGTACAGAATTTTATGGCGTAACAGATGCAGTGCAGCTGCGCCACATAATACTGGCACACACACTTCATAAATACATGTGCAAGCAGTTCGCACATTCTTTTCAGTGCAAAGTCAGGCAGAAAACTCACAAAAACACTAAAATAAATGTGGGCAAATGAGTTTAGAAAATTATTGTTATGTCTACGGACTTTTTTTGGTTCCAGATGATATTATTAACCCCTTAAGGACGCAGCCATTTTGCAGGTTAAGGCTCAGCCCGATTTTTTGGATTCTGACCTGCGTCGCTTTATATGGTTATAACTTTTGAACACTGTTACTTATCAAAACGATTCTGAGATTGTTTTTTCCCCACATGTTGTACTTCATTTTAGTGGTAAATTTTGGCTGATAAGTTTTGCGTTTATTTACAAAAAAAAAGAAAATATGATAAATTTTTTGAAAAATTTGCCATTTTCGAAATTCAAAATCATTGCGTTTCCAGGCAGATAGATTTACTACCTAAATAAGTTGCTGAATAACATTTCCCATTTGTCGACTTTACATTTTCATAATTTTTGATATGTCTGGATAATTTATTTTGATGTCACGCGGCTTACAAAAAGAATATTGCTTTTCCGGATTTTCAGAATTGACTATTTTGGGGATAAATACAGTTTGGAATGAAATTTTACATATTTAGCATCAAAACCCCCGTATATAACCAACCCATTTTCAAATCTGCACCCCTCAAGCTATCAGAAACAGCTTTTACGAAGATTGTTAACCCCTTGAGATCTTCATAGTAATTGAATCAAAATGGAGGTGAAATTTAGAATGGTCAAATTGTTCCCTTATACGTTCATTTAGCACTAAAATTTACACATTTCCAAAATATAAAAAGAGAAAACCCACCATACAATTTGTTCTGCAATTTCTCCTGAGTGCAGAGACCCCCCACATGTGGCCGTTACTTGTTTTATGGGCGCACAGCGAGACGCAGAAGGGAAGGAGCGCCCTGCAGCTGCCAGGATTTTAGTTTCCTCATTGGCCCCTTTTGAAGGCTATAAAATTTTCGCTTTTGCGTTATTGGGGCCATGTGATGCCATTTTTTTTGCGCGATGAGATGCTTTTTCCATTGTTACCATTTTGGGGTTGGTATCACCTATTGTTGAACATTTAGGAACTTTATTTGAGGGCAGGAGTAGAAAAGCATCAATTCTGTACTGGATTTTTTACTCTTTTTTTTTTTTTTGTGTTCACCGTATAGACTAATAATCATGTTATCTTTATTCTATGGGTTGATACGATTACGGGGATACCAGACTTGAATATATTTTCTTACGTTTTACTAAATTTGTCAAACAAAACCCTAATGTGGGGAAAAATCTATCATTTTTGCATTGCCGTCTTCCAAGTGGCATAACATTGTTACTTTTTTGGCTACGGAGCTGGTTGATGGCTTGTTTTTTGCGGGACATGTTGTACTTTGCACCAGTATCATGTCGGAGTACACATGGTTTTTTGATCGCATTTTATAGCATTTTTTGTGGGATTGAATAGCTAAAAATCATAATTTTTGGAAGGTTTATAGCAGTTTTTTTTTTTACGGCGTTTATCGTGGGGGTTCAATAATGATTTACTTTTATTCTACGGGTTGTTACGGACGCGGTGATACTATATATGTGGGGTTTGTGTTATGATTTAGACTTTTTTTTTAGTTATATGTCTCTTTATATGTTTTGGGGGTTTTGGGCATTTTTAGTGATTTATTACTTTATTTTTTTATTGAATAACATTTTTTTTTTTACTTTTTCACTTGTATACCATGGTACATGAACAAGAAATCCTCTGATTGCTTGTTCATGATAATATTCTGCAATACTCATGTATTGCAGAGTATTATCAGTGTCAGCCTATACACTTGCATAGGCTGGCACTGTGCCAGTAAGATGACGTCACAGACGCCATCTTACTGGCAATTCTTGCAGGTAACTCTGGGGTCCAGATCGGACCCCAGAGTTACTATAGCAACGATCGGCGCACCCCGAAAACGGTTCGGGGGGGGGGCGATCGTGGGGGAAAGACCCCCCAGATACATGTTAGATGCCGCGGTCGCGCTGACCGCGGCATTTAACGGGTTAAGCACCCGCGATCGGAGACAACTCCGATCGCGGGTGTTACACTGGGGTGCCGGCTATCAGTCACAGCCGGCACCCCGTCTTTCCCGATGCCGGTTCGGCTCAGATCTTGAGCCAAACCGGCATCAGCTCAGCGTCCGATATATCGGACGCTGAGCGCTAAGTCACTGAGCTCAGCGTCCGATATATCGGACGCTGAGCGGGAAGAGGTTAATTTGCCTAACTCTTAGAATTGTTTGAACCTTTTGAATGAATCATTTTGGTAACCATATTAAGGTAGGTCTCATTTGAAGCCAGATCTTAATTTTAGCCATATCTCATTTGCGGCTTATTTGGCATCTAACATTTAAATACACTAGCAAACAGAAAAGCGAGTGTGCAAGCTTTTTGCGAATGTGCATTGATGCTTTGTGTGTGCAATGTCCAAAGTGAGATTTAGGATTAAGGGACTTGAGAGACTTTAGCAGGTAACTGCTGTTTTTCTGTGGTACACTTTTTCTGTATATTCTTTTCTTTCATGTTTTCTCTTGTATTTTCCATTAGTACAATGGACTTCATAAGTGGCAATGCGACACAGTGTACATCCTGTGCCATGTATGCTTTCCTTGAACAGCTGTTCGAGAGGGATTACTGCTGTGTGGGAAGTGTGAAAATTGCTCATCTGGAATCCAAGATTCTGGATCTAAATGAGCAAGTTTCAAGACTGCAATCGACAATATGGAGTGAAGTTTGCTGCTCCTGGAGCACAAACTCTCTGGGGAAGATGGGTGTGAGGATGGAAGTATAGAGGTGAAGGGGCAGCTAACTATGTTGGGTAACATCTAGAAGGCGGGGTAGAGGGAAAGGTTGCAGGGAGTCTGATCGTGATTTGGTGCACCCCAATAAGATTGGCAAGCTGGTGGATGGGGGGAATATCAGGTCTGGGGTAGCAATGCTGCAGCAACACATGGCTTCTAGCAACCAGAGGACTGTCTGCTTCAGTAAGGAGGGGAATGGGGCAAGGACTTGAAAGATAGTTTTCTCTGAAATACTGACTTTTACCACGTGCCACACCAGGAAGGCAGAAGGAGATTAGGGAGGTAAATAAGTGGTTCAAAAGTTGGTGTAGGAAGGAGGGGTTATGGTTCAAAGAACCAGTGGGGGCACACAACAGTATGTCAGTGTGCTTGGTTTACAATCCTTCATCCTGGTGGTAAATGTCCTGGAGGGAAAAAATATGTATCAGTGAAACATGGCTGGACAGTAGCTATAACTGGGCTGTTAATATACATGGTTATAGTCTTTTTTTTAGATATGAGTGCATAAATAAAAAGGGGGAGGGGTCTGTTTATTATATATGAAATCTTGCCTCACGCCTATCCTGCGAGATGATATTAGAGAAAATTTTAATTGTGGAGTTAATGGAAGGAAAAAATAATAAAATATTACTAGGGGTTTGTTTTAAGGCTCCAAATATAGTGGCGGAAGCAGAGGAACTCAAATGGATGGGACTTCAGAGCATGGTGAAGTACTCATCATGGTAGACTTCAATTACCCCAATATAGGAGCAGAAACCTGCTGGTCCTTCAAAGGCAGCACGTTTTTGTCAACAACAAAAGACAATTACCTGTTGACAACTAGTCTTGGAGCCAACAAGAGGGGGCACTGTTGGACCTTATCCTAACCAACAGGGGAACCTGGGTAATAGTGATTATAATATCATTGATTTTATATTGTGCCTTACTAAGATGGTGAGTAGTGGGAAATGAACAGAAAGGCAAATTTTTTGACAGCCAAGGGAGGACCTTATACACATAAACTGGGACAATGTTCTCATAAATAGAAGCACCCAAAAAGTTTTTTAAAAATTCACAAATATTCTAAAATATGACATTAAAAATATATTGTATGGGAAAAAGCATAAGAGAAACCAGAAAAATCCAATGTGGTTAACTAGTACTGTAAGGAGAGCAATAAGCGAGAAAGTTGAGGTGTTTAAGGTGCTAAAACATGAAGGTAGCAATGAGGCATTACAGGATTATAGAGAGAAAAATAAATTCTGTAAAAAACAGATAAAGACAGCAAAAATAGAGAATGAAAGAAATATTTTTTCAAGGAAAGTATATAAATGATAGGAAACTAAAAACAGAGAGTGTGGGCCTTTGGGGTCATGGTGGATTAAAATTAGAAAAGGGCCAATGTATTTACTTTTGCCTTCTCAACTGACTTTACCCATGAAAATCCCATGGTCGAGGAAATGATGAGGAATAACATAAATGCCCCAATAGAGTTGACAGATGCCCAACACCTTGGGTTGGAGGATGAGGATGTGATGATGATGAAACTCCTGTTTTGCAGCAACTTCTGCAATCTGGAGACTGACAAGGAGGGCAGCGGTCAGGATCGAAGACAGTTCAGTTGATACCAATAGGTGATGGTCATTAAGCCCCAATAGCCAGCCAGGAGCAAAGGTGCATTTGAAAGCCCATAACAACAAAGTTGTTGTGGGCTACTTCCCACCACACCCAGAGACTCAGGATCTCCAAGTCGTGGGATTTTTTCACCCAATATGTGGTAGATATGCAGGCACATCCCTAAATACCACAAGGGCTCCAGTCCCTAAATCGCGGGCAGAGTGTCAATAATCTGGGCAGCTTGTATATGACTAGGCAGCTGCTAACAAAAAATGTGCTGCAGTGGATGAGACATCAAAAAGCGTGGAAACACCAGAGGCTTCTTCTGCTGCTTTGAATGTCTCAGCCTTTACCACCAACAGGACTGGCTATCTCCCCACAAAGGGAGGATGTGATACCACCACCGCCACCATAAGCCACTAACACCAAACCTGGCAACACCATCCCAGGGATGTGTTCAGCTTTCTTTCTCCCAAATGTTGGAAAGAAATCTGAAGTTTTGCCCATCTCACCCATAAGCTCTGTTCCTGAATGGGAGTATTTAAAAATGTCTGGCCTATGAAATTCTACCATTCATGCTGGTGGAGACAGATTTAAAACATTGTATGTGAGTGCCAGTCCCACAATATGGCATTCCCACCCACAACTACTTTCCTTGGAAGGCCATCCCAGCTCTGCCGGTTGTGAAGATGATGGTGTACACTGCTCAATGCCAATAAAAATATCACTAACCACTAACATATAATATGCTATATTTTTCTTGACATCATTACCCTATATAATCTGTGAAGATTCCTTGTGGCACTTTATAATTCTCCCTACCTCCAATCTAATAGAGAATTATCTTATGTAGATTATTGCTCTTCATATATAAATAATTCTTTATTTATATAGCGTCTGCAGATAACGCAGCGCTGCACAAAGCTTGTCAAATTGGTCCCTGTCCCCATGGGTCTCACAATTTAAACAACCCACCTGCATGTTTTGGAGTGTAGGAGGAAACGAGGGAAACCCACACAAACATGGAGAAAACATACAAACTCTTTGCAGATGTTGACCTGGATGGGACTTGAACCCAGGACTCCAGCGCTGAAAGGCAGAAGTGCTACCCACTCAGCCACTGTGCTGTTCTATTTATGAAGGGTCCTGTGGCCCGCATTTTAGTCAGGTATTCTGATGTTTTCGGATTTGCGCTGCTGGGACAGGCATTTAGAAGGGGATTTTGGCGCACGCGATCGGATTTTAGCAGGAAAAAAATTCCAAACGTGGAAAAACTTTAAAAAAAATGCATGTGCATCACCTTCTTGTAGAGTCAGTTTTTACGACTTTCACTCGGCGATACAAATAACACTTCTACTTTATTCTTTGGTTCGGTGCGATCGCGGTGATACCAAATTTATACAGGTTTTATTGCGTTTTAATACATTTTCAACAATTAACCCCAGAAGGACGCATGGTTTTTTCGCTCATTTCTCACTCTCCACCTTCAAAAATCCATAACTTTTTCATTTTTACGTGTACAGACCTGTGTGAGGGCTTATTTTGTGCGTAACAAATTTTAATTTCCCGTAATGTTATTTATTTTAACATGCCGTGTACTGCAAAGCTGAAAAAAAATTCCAAATGTGGAAAAATTGAAAAAAAAAAACTGTCACGTTCTTGTGGGCTCAGTTTTTACAACTTTGACTGTGCGCTCCAAATAACACCTCACCTTTATTCTTTGGTTTGGTGCAATGACGGTGATACCAAATTTATATAGGTTTTATTGTGTTTTAATACATTTTCAAAAATTAAACGAATGTGTACAAAAAAGAAAAACAATTTTTTGCCATCTACTGAAGCTAATAACTTTTTCATACTTTGGTGCCCTGAGCTGTGTGTGGTGTCATCTTTTGCAAAATGAGCCGACGTTTTCATTGGTACTATTTTGAGGTCTGTGCAACATTTTGATAATTTTTTATTCCATTTTTTATGTGATGTAAAAAGGTGTAAAAGTCGCATTTCGGACATTTGGGCGTCATTTCCCGTCTCGGAGGTCACCACCGGGTGTAACCGTTTTTATATTTTTATAGATCAAGCATTTTGGGATGCGGTGATACCTAATGTGTCTGTGATTTTTACTGTTTATTATGTTTTAAATCAGTTCTAGGGAAAGGGGGCTGATTTTATGCATTTTTTTGTATTTTTTAAACTTTTTTTTTTCACTATTTCTTAGACCATCTAGGGTACATTAACGCTAGATGGTCAGATCGCTCCTACCATATACTGCAATACTTCTGTATTGCAATATATGGCATTTTTGCAGCTCATTCATTACAATAAGCCACTGGCTCATTGTAACGAATCTGCAGAAGCCAGGTAACCTCGGGTCAAACGAAGACCCGAGGCTACCATGGCAACTGATCGCCGCCCCTCGATGACGTTCGGGGGAGTGACGATCGTAATAAAGATGACGGCGCCCACACGCCGCTGTCTTTTAAATGCCGCCGGCGATGAAAGGGCGATGCAAGCACCGACCGCGGTTATTAGCGGTGGGGGTTTGCTGCAATATGCAACAACCCCCACCCTTGTATGAAGAGGACTCAACCTGTGAGCTCTCTTCATACATTCCCTGTACCTCTGCGGGTTAAACAATGTGAACAAAAAAGAAAAAAAAATAAAGTTTTCATAATTTGGTGCACGGAGACGTGTATTGTATAATTTTTTGCAAAATAAGCGGAAGTTTCTGATGCTACCATTTTGAGGACTGTGTGACATTTTGATCACTTTTCATCACATTTTTTATGTCATGTAAAAAGGTGTAAAAGTCGCATTTCGGACATTTGGGCGCCATTTACCGTTTTGGAGGTCACCATCGGCAATAACTGTTTTTATATTTTGATAGATTGGGCATTTTGGGACATTTTGTGTTTGTGATCTTTACTATGTATTATATCAGTTCTAGGGAAAGGGGGGTGATTTGAATTTTTCATATTTTATTAATTTTTTAAACATTTTTTTCACTATTTCTTAGACCCTCTATGGTAGATTAACCCTAGATGATCGTTCCTACCATATTCCATATACTGAAGAGGTTAACACCCGCAATCGGTGCAAGCACCATCCACTGGTGATAGCGATATTGCAGCAAAGCCCTTCTCTGTATGAAGAGGGCTTAGCCCATGAGCCCTCTTCATACACCCTTTATACCTCTGTGGCGGATATATCCATCACAGAGCGTGAATGGGTTAATAACATCCCATTGCTGCTATGACAGCCTTGTGAAGTGGATGAATGATGCATTAGTCATGTGACTACATCATATGACTCATTGAGTGCTGGGTGGATGTATGACACACCAGTCATGTGACTTAGTCATATGACTTATGATGTCATCAGACCTAGTCATGTGACTTGATCACATGACTCATGATGTCGTCAGACCAAGGAGGAGCTAATTACATCACTGATGAGATCAAGGTTTCACCCCTGTGTTTCCTTGGACCTGATTGGAGAGTTTAGGATGAGCTGGGACCTCCCTAAGCTTATATAAAGCAGTGCTAAACGCCGGCCGCTAGCATAAGCCCAAACCCCTGATGAAGCTGTATATACGGTGAAACATGTTGGGGTGGTGTGTGTCAGTTTTAACTAGCAGCAATATATTTGTGATCAGTGACCTATTCCACTCTACTAGCTAGCATGAGCATGCAAGTTAGACTAGGGGACAGTGTATGAATATTAAGAGTAATAGCTGTTTGCAGTTAGTAATATTGAATCGGGGAGAGTGTTTGCGATGGTGGAGTGAGCCAATATATACCTACCTAGTGATTGCACCTATAGTCATCTGGTTGGATAAATCAACCTACTGAGCTAAGACCTGAGTGGTAGACACAAGATGCTGTAGTAAGGGACAGTTCTCTAGCACCAGCAGTGATATTTTCTATACTGTGGACAGAGCAATACATCTTGTATACGTAGATGAATAATTCCCTAGACACAGACCTAGCTACTAGGAGGATAGAAACTGTTTCCATTTGAAATACCTGAAGAATTTTAAAGGGGACATTCCCATTTTTACAGAACACAAGTGTGTCTAGTATCATATATACTGTTCAAGCTCACACTACCACTACCGTGTTACCAATAGTAATAAAGACATTGATCTATCATTACACGCTGTGATCAATAAAGTAGTCCTGTATTGTGAAATCCCGCCACTGCAACCCCATTGTTATCTCCATATCGCTGTATCTTCATTATCCCGCATTGTTACTTACCATTAGATACAATCCGCCCAACGGGAGTTTCCTGGGGATGGATATGAAAGGCACTGGACAACATTGATGTTTCTGTGCTTTTAAAGTTAGTATATGACACAGCTTATGAAGTCCTTTTTAAAATTATGAATTAAAAGTTATTTTTTAGCAAGGATTGTTTATTGATGCAACTGAGTAAATTCTAAAACTACCTGCCAAATATAGAACCTAGTGGTGTATCACGACACAAATTTTCACACTGAAAGGGGCGTTCCGGTGCACAGTCAGACTGTGTGTCACATTTATCATACAGTGAACGACACAATTGTGTGGCACGCTCTGTTAAAGGTGCACCAAATGCGCTATTGATAAATCTGGCGCACCCTGCACACTCCACAGAAAAACTGAACGTAGTGAGAAACCCCTTTCTCTCATCTTGGTTGAAGTCCAGCTAATGTGGTATTTTAAAGGTTTTTAATTTTGAGCCCAGCTAATGTGGAATTTATCAATTTCAATTTTGAATGCATCAATCTTTCATTTTGGATCTTCTTCCTCTTGCTATGCTATTATTGTAGCATAGATCTAGCAGGATGCCACCTATTATTTGGCATAGTTGACTATATGGGAATTCAGTGATCATTGTGAAGTCATTGCAGTATGTATTTGAGCATGTAGGTAAGGCTGCCCAGAGGCAAGGACAAGCTACCCTTGGTGGGAATTGTCTCTTCCTCCTCTGCATCCCCCAGCCACACTCCATTGACAAATATGAGCTGCTCGGGGTGTCACTCTTTTTGGAGGAAAACTCCTCCTCTTGTTCCTCATACTCCTTCTCCTCCAGAATGTACCCTGGATGGACAGTAGAGTACAAACCACTGATCAAACAACCCACCATGTGAGCCATGTGTGGCCTGACACTTGTTTCTCCTCTTTTTCCTTATGTATAAACATTATATGACAAAGATGGGGATGGTAGTGCTGATGATGGGGTTAGCAGCTCTATCCATATTAGTGGCTTATTGATAGCAGTGTAGCAAATGTCATGCTTGGAGGCCAGTTCATTTATGGTTTAGAGCTGTTTGTCACTACTTCTACTCCCCTGGTTGTTATGGAGCTAGAATTCAACTACTGCCTGCTGCTGTCCACATACCCTTTCAAGGGTATACAAAGTAATTCCATTGAGTTGGGACATCACATATGAAGCAGTGGGTGAGAAAGCCACCTACAGTGCAGGGTGTAAATGCGAAAATTTGCCCACACAAACGTTGCAATATACTCAAGAATTTCTGTGTAATTGTTGAGGAACCTTTGCACCACTAAGTTAAGCACATGCGCAAGGCAAGCAATGTGGGTCAACCTGGCTAGGTCCAGCGATGGTCTAACACTGCCTTGCCGAGTTTGAGGTTCAGCAGCAGAAACCACTCATCTGTCTGCTCCTGGATCCCAGTCCACAGCACCCAGGTTGTGTGTGGTCTTTCGTCCAGACAGATGATTATCAGCACAGCCCAATTCTGTCTCCCCATGGCTTTGCTGAAGCTGGTGGTGAAGGTGCTGTGCTGACTGGATGAGGAAGTAGAGTAGGAGAAAACTAGAGCCAAGGATCTCTGTCTGGTAATTCTGGCTGGGAGCAGAATGTGAGGCAAAGCACTTCCTACCTCTGGCCCAGTCCTCCAATATTTGGGGGATAGAAAGCTGAACGGATGGTGTGGACAGGCTTGATGATGGTGGTAGTGGTGGTGGTATCACATCCTCCCTTAGCAGGGATACAGTTGGCCTTTGTCGCTAAGGAGGCAGTGTAGGAGCAGCAGAGGGAGCCTTATGTGTATCCAGGCTTTTTTGTGTCTCTTCTCTTGCAGCACATGTTTACTTTGAAGGTGCCTGGTAATACACGAGGTGCCCTGATTCTGGAAATTTTGGCTGCACTTTATGGACTGATGATGTCTTCTGTACTCTGGGTGAATAAATGCCACACTGCAGAAATCCTATGGGCTTGCCTTTGTATGCTGAGTCCCTGGGCTCACTAGGCAGTAGAAGGTAATGCTGTGGCTATGGATAGACAACTGTACCTTGGTACGCTTTTGCATGTTTTGGCTACATCGTGACCACTGCCTTTTCCTCCAAACTATCACCGCCTTTGATCTATGCTGGGTTTATAATCTAGTCATGACCCATGGTACCTTCTACCATCAAGTCCTAACTTCTGCCCTCCTTCATAGTCTGTACAGTGCATAAAACCACAGCAGCATCAATACAAGTTCTCTATGTCTGCAACTGGGGCAGGGGCACGTGGATGGGCCAGAGAATTACCAGCTAGTCGAGTCATCATATAGCATGAATGACTTCTCCATAGCTTTTGGCTGTGACAGCTTTGCTGTTTTTAATGGATGTGAGGTTCAGCATGGCAAGGATAATTTGATACATGGGCCATGGATCATTGGGTCTTACACATATTTGCTTTACCCTTAGTGCACTATGCAATGCCTCTGTCCCTTAATTCCTGCTTTTCTCATTTTAAAACACTTGCAGTTCTTCACAACATACTTTAGGAGTGTATGAGTATAAGGATGGAGCAAACAAGAGCAATGCTATGTGTGAAGAAATCTATGCAGTATATAAAAGCTTTGCAGTTTAGGAATGTGCAGATTTAGAAAACACTGGCACTGCTATTTTGAAAAAAATGGATGCAGTGAATACAGACTCTGCAATTTAGGAATATACAGATGGTAGCACTGCTATTTTGGAAAGAACAGATACAGGAAATACAGACTCTACAATTTGGGAATATACCAATTGAGCAAACACTGGCACTAAAATGGATGCAGTGAATACTCTGAAATTTATGGATATACTCTTGCAGCAAGAGTACTGCTATTTCTCTAATTGATTATGATGATGATAATGATGCAGTAAGGTTGACACACTTCTTGACACTGCCCTGAAAATGGCAATTATTTCTACCTGATCCTTACATCCTTCTCTCCCCATCTCTCTATATGCTTTCTAAAGGGCAAATAATTTAAGCTCTATTCTTTCCCTAAATGTCCTTGCAGCTCCACTCGTTCCCTCTGTCTACTCTCTTGCATAACTGTATATATGTATCTACATTAATGCAATGTGATGTACTGTTACTTGTTGAGTCATGGGCTGAGGGTGTGTGTCTGCTGTATTATCAGACTTCCTTGCTAGCAACTGCAATTGGCAGTTGGTGCATATCTGCTTTTTACCTCTTAGATGTTATAAATAACCCCCCAGGATGATGACTGGTTGTCATGATAGTTGGGAGCCACTCAGAGATGGCCTGGAGGAAGGATGTAATAGAGAAACCTTGTAATCACAATATGCTACGATTAAGCCTAGTAGCATTGTGGTTAATTGAATGAGCCCCTACAGTTCAAGCACCTTAAAAGAAAAAATGTTTTAAAAAGTAAAAAAAAATATAACATATATAATATTATATAATATATAAAACATTGCATTGTAATTACAAGATATTAAAAGATAGAATGTTAAGATATAATGTTAGGTATCCCTGTGTCCTAAACATTATCATTACATACTAAATATAAATATTATATCCAGTGAACACCATAAAAATAACATCATAACTAGAGATGAGCGAGCACTAAAATGCTCGGGTGCTCGTTATTCGAGACGAACTTTTCCCGATGCTCGAGTGCTCGTCTCGAATAACGAACCCCATTGAAGTCAATGGGAGACTCGAGCATTTTTCAAAGGGACCATGGTTCGGGAATAAACTGTGTTATTTAATTGAAAAAGAATGTCTTCTGATAAGTTAGCAGATGTATGCAAACATCTGCAATCTATTCTTCACTGTTCCGCACGTATATTATCTCCCGACAAGTTAGCAGATGTGAAGAACAGTGAAGAATAGAATAAAAACAGTGAACACAGTGACCACAGGATCATTTAAGTGAAAAACACAGTGAAGAACACAGTGAAGAATAGATTACAGATGTTCGGCACATCTGCTTACTTGTCGGGAGAGGAGATACACTGTCCCGGGATCCGCTCCTCTTCTTCCACTGAAGTCTCCCCGATGTCTCCCTGCAGCCCGATGTCTCTCTGGTGCCCGAGGTCTGCCTGCTGCATGATGTCTCCCTGCTGCCCGATGTCTCCCTGCTGCACGCGGTCTCCCTGCTGCACGCGGTCTCCCTGCTGCGCGCGATGTCTTCCTGCTGCGCGCGATGTCTCCCTGCTGCGCCCGATGTGTCTCTGCTGCGCCCGATGTGTCTCTGCTGCGCCCGATGTGTCTCTGCTGCGCCCGATGTGTCTCTGCTGCGCCCGATGTGTCTCTGCTGCGCCCGATGTGTCTCTGCTGCGCCAGATGTCTCCCTGGTGCGCGATGTCTCCCTGCTGCCGTTCCGCGTGTATCTTCCGACAAGTAAGCAGATGTGCAGAACATCTGTAATCTATTCTTCACTGTGTTCTTTACTGTCTTTTTCCCTTAAATGATCCTGTGTTCACTGTGTTCACTGTTTTTATTCTATTCTTCATTGTTCTTCACTGTGTTTTTTTAATTAAATGCTCGATCTCGAGCAGGGGAAATACTCGTCCGAGCAACGAGCCGTTTCGAGTACCTTAATACTCGAACGAGCATCAAGCTCGGACGAGTATACTCGCTCATCTCTAATCATAACCATTAATAAAAAGTGATAGAACAGTCATACAAAGGCCCACATTTATCAAAAACAGTACAGTCTGTACTACTAGCAGTGCAGAGGGCTCCAGATTCTGGAATTGTGGTGCACAGTCTTCAATAGCACTGCTTCGACAGTGCACCAACTTTTGAGTATAGTGTAGAGGACACTTTATAAATACATGTGCTAGCACTTTGCACTGAAAATGTGCAAATTCAGACAAAAACTGGTGCTAAATGTGGGCCAATATGTACCTTTTCTTCAATGGTACCCAGGAAAAGTTTTTGCTTTTCTTCCCTTCTCCATATACACTATATCGGTAGATTAAACCAGGAGATTCTAATCGTGTCAGTTCAGTTGAGTTGCACGAAAGGTAAAATGTTTTAAAGCAACCATATTGATACAATGATTTTAGTGACCTTAAAAATACAGTTTTCAGAAAACAAAAAAGGAGGAAATGGCTTAGCCCTTAATGGGTTAATCTTCCAAAAAAATCTTAATAACAATAATATACAATTACCCTCTTTTTTGATTACAAAGTATCATCTAAAACAATTACATTTTTTGTCTCCTAAACCTCAACAACTTCCATTATATTGGAATATAAGAATTATCTCTGCAGTTAACCTCTTCTTGCTGAACACCACATCTGTCTGTAATGTTCTGCAGAAGGATGATTTATAGGTCAATAGTCTCACTGGGCAGGTAATGCATGTGTGCACACAGCCTTATGGGAGGGTTGGAGGGCCATTCCACTCAACTTCTGGGGTGGTTGTCAAGTCACTCTACTGCATTAATTCTTGATTGTCCATTTTACTGGCCCTGCAATTGACTTTGTCCTTCTGGCTCTTTGTGATATTCTGAGCGGTTTCTTTGTCTGTTTTACTGAACTGTGCATGTATTCAATTTAAGGACCGCCCTCCAGTTGTCACCTATGTTTTAGTGCAGGGCTGTCAAGTAGTCACGTACATAGATTTTGGGAAGTTCAGAGCTTATAGTTATACACTGCCTTGACAAAAAAGTCCCTCCACTGACCTGTGCAGCACCCCACTCACCCCTGCATTTTATAAATACTGTTCACATTAGAGATTTGTTAGCTATTTTGTAGTGGGGCGAAAAATTTATATGCTAAAAGTTCTTTTTTTAAAAAAAAATTTTTTCCAAAGCAATTTTATCGCAAGCAGCTTACACACAGCAATATGCACTCAACAAATGGTATATTTAGAAACATTTTAGTCCAAAACATCAAAGAGACAATTACAATAATTGGTAGAAATCATAGTGTTGTAATGTTAAACAAAACCTTTATTATTACTCATGCGAACTGAGGTCTTTCAGTGTTGAGCTATAGCTAACTGCTCGGCAAAGCATTGTTAATTGTTGTTAAAGTCAATATTGGTTATGGGCAACAGACCGTAAAAGACCTTTCCTGAGCTCCAGTTATAATTATTATGACAATTATAGATATAAATACTATGCGGCATGGAGCAATTAGAAATGTCCTATTTGCAGTAACATGTCCCACATTTCATTGTTTTTATGCTACAAAACCATAACTGAACACAATGCATTTAAAAATCATCATCAAAACAAGACATAAATATTTTTTTTTTTACTCATTTAAAACTTTGGGAATGTACCCAAAGTGGCGGACATCATCGTTTGGGAAATGAGAAAGTGCATCCCCGCTTTTAGATGTTGGCGGCAGCTTTGCCAGTGACATTTAAATGTGGAGAGCCCGAAGTTAGTATAGGGACGGCGCTGCTAAGACTCACTCACTCAAACATTTTTACTGTAAATGTGGCGACACGCTCCAGCTCTGAACTGGAGACTTCTTCAGGCATAACATCACACAAAATATAACAGGAATATATACATCTTTTTGACCGGAAGTCCGTGACCAAAGTCACATGAGTTACCGAAGGTCAAAGGTAGAACGGGATTCCGTTCATACAGTCATTAGCTTCAAGCTTTAAAATATTACATCAAAGTGATAAGATAGTTTTAGATCAGATTTAAGACATATGTAGGATATACACTCACCGGCCATTTTATTAGGTACACCATGCTAGTAACGGGTTGGACCCCCTTTTGCCTTCAGAACTGCCTCAATTCTTCGTGGCATAGATTCAACAAGGTGCTGGAAGCATTCCTCAGAGATTTTGCTCCATATTGACATGATGGCATCACACAGTTGCCGCAGATTTGTCGGCTGCACATCCATGATGCGAATTTCTCGTTCCACCACATCCCAAAGATGCTCTATTGGATTGAGATCTGGTGACTGTGGAGGCCATTTGAGTACAGTGAACTCATTGTCATGTTCAAGAAACCAGTCTGAGATGATTCCAGCTTTATGACATGGCGCATTATCCTGCTGAAAGTAGCCATCAGATGTTGGGTACATTGTGGTCATAAAGGGATGGACATGGTCAGCAACAATACTCAGGTAGGCTGTGGCGTTGCAATGATGCTCAATTGGTACCAAGGGGCCCAAAGAGTGCCAAGAAAATATTCCTCACACCATGACACCACCACCACCAGCCTGAACCGTTGATACAAGGCAGGATGGATCCATGCTTTCATGTTGTTGACGACAAATTCTGACCCTACCATCCAAATGTCGCAGCAGAAATCGAGACTCATCAGACCAGGCAACGTTTTTCCAATCTTCTACTGTCCAATTTCGATGAGCTTGTGCAAATTGTAGCCTCAGTTTCCTGTTATTAGCTGAAAGGAGTGACACCCAGTGTGGTCTTCTGCTGCTATAGCCCATCTGCCTCAAAGTTCGACGTACTGTGCGTTCAGAGATGCTCTTCTGCCTACCTTGGTTGTAACGGGTGGCGATTTGAGTCACTGTTGCCTTTCTATCAGCTCAAACCAGTCTGCCCATTCTCCTCTGACCTCTGGCATCAACAAGGCATTTACGCCCACAGAACTGCCGCTCACTGGATGTTTTTTCTTTTCGGACCATTCTCTGTAAACCCTAGAGATGGTTGTGCGTGAAAATCCCAGTAGATCAGCAGTTTCTGAAATACTCAGACCAGCCCTTCTGGCACCAACAACCATGCCAAAGGCACTCAAATCACCTTTCTTCCCCATACTGATGCTTGGTTTGAACTGCAGGAGATTGTCTTGACCACGTCTACATGCCTAAATGCACTGAGTTGCTGTGATGTGATTGGCTGATTAGAAATTAAGTGTTAACGAGCAGTTGGACAGGTGTACCTAATAAAGTGGCTGGTGAGTATATATACACATATACACTAAAACAAATAAAAAACCTAAGAATACGTATAGATTGGATAACCACATATTAATATGTTCCAAAGTGTTTAAATACAAATAAAAGGGCATGGTGTAAATAGTGCCATAGAAAAACATATACAGGGTCACTCAACTAGCAGAATAAAGCTTCAGGACATAATTATCATGGAGGAAAAACAAGAAGAAAGAATATGTGTATATATACAAAATAATACATCAAATGTATGGAATGAATACTCATAATAAGAAGTTATGTTGCTAAAACCTACTTTGGAAGCAACCGGAGTATTAGTAGGGAAGCCTGGTTCCGATGTCGCTGAAGAGATCTGTAATGCACAGACTAGGGATGGCACCGAGGGAAAAAAAAAGATAATTATTATGGGATCGCTGAAAAGACCCGATGTGTTAATGGAGATCAACAATGTGAAGACTACGGGTGGCATAAAGGAACCTTATTGGATTACTGAAGATGGACGGGAACGCTGGAAATGAACTGTGGGGGACATATTACTAGATCATAACACAAGAATTGTTCCTCTCCTGGGAGGACAGACACAAACCGGGTATGGTTATAGAATGATTGTTATTAGAGATGGGCGAATTTGTTAAAATTCGGTTCGACCCGATTCGTCAAATTTTTGGGAAAAAATTTGATTCGACCTGACTCGAATCATGAGGAGAGCCTGTAGGGTGTTGTAGAACGTTGTGCCATCCTTAAATATGCATAGGGAGCGTTTGGTTTTCAAACAATGTTGTGTTTTAGTATGACACGCATATGACAGATGCCAACTTCACCAAATAAGCGAAGCGGGAACGCAGCCTGACAAGGTAACATCTGTGTCAGCTCGAAAGGACTGAGCTGAGGGCCAAGATCCCATTATAACACCGTCAGTGTCCAGTAAATGGGATAGTTGCATGTCCTCTGTGTTCTGTATCCATTCCTGCTTTTGGCTATCAATCCTGAGGCTTTTCATTCCTTCTGAAAGATGAAATGAAGGGGAAAACTAAACACAGTGTCAACATCATAGAGCGGTGGTGGGTGAAAACAACATTATGGAAATCAGAGGGTATTCCAGGGAGACAGCAGTCAGTTGGCAGCAGCCTGGTAGGCCACAGAGTGGCACAATAATAGAGTGTGGAGGTGACGGCAGCAGAAGCAGGAACCCACAGGTGGCAGCAACAGGGAAAGCCACAGAGTGGCACAATGACAGTGTGGAGGTGGCAGCAACTTGGTAGGCCACAGAGTGGCACAATGATTGAGTGTGTAGGTGGCAGCAGGAGGCCACATAGTGGCACAATGATTGAGCGTGTAGGTGGTAGCAGGAGCAGCAGGAGGCCACATAGTGGCACAATGACAGTGTGGAGGTTGTAGCAACCTGGTAAGCCACAGAGTAGCATAATGATAGAGTGTGGAGGTGGCAGCAGCAGCAGTAGATGCCCACAAGGTGGCACAATGACAGTGTGGAGGTGGCAGCAACATGGAAAGCCACAGAGCTGCACAATTACATATTTGTGGGTGGTGGACAATTCCAGTCCCTTGTAAAGATGGTTGGAGGCAGATGGAGCAACTGGCGGGTGGCAGCATCAAAATAGTGGCTGAGGCAAGTAGATAGAATCCAGACTCATTTCTCAATGTTTGGGGGAGGTGTCATGGCTGATCTAATCTGATGCATAAGGCATTGGTGAGTTGAAATTCGGGCCAAACCAAGCCTGATTCATCCTGACAAAGGTCAGTCTTTCCACATTATGGGTGGACAAGCCGGTTCTACTTGGGGTAACGATGGCCCCCGCCGTACTGAACACCCGCTCTGATGCCACACTACTGGCCAGGCAGGACAGCTTCTCTACTGCAAACTCCGCAAGTTGCGGCCATGCATCAAGTTTGGCTGCCCAGTAGTCTAGGGGATCCTCTAACTGGGGTGGTAAAGTGCAGTTTAAGTAGGCCACCACCTGCTGGTGCAGGGTCTGCTCCATGTCCTGCTGCTGCTGGCGATGGCTACCCTCCTCACCAGGCAGGTGAAGGAAGTTGCTCATTAAGGACTGCAGACTAAAGATGCTGCTGATGGAGTTGCTACCCCCCCCCCATCTCCCCACAGCAGCTGTACGTGAGAGATCACTGCCAGGAATCCCTCGGTCAGATCTGACAGAGGATGGACAATGGCACACAAAGGCATGGGTCAACTGTCTTTTTAGTATTTCTCTATAGTACGCTAGTTGTTCCTCCCTTTCGGCAGCTGGAAAAAAAATCACCCATTTTTGACCGGTAGCGAGGGTCCAAGAGGGTAGAGAGCCAAAAATCATCCCTATGCTTGATGTTGACTATTTGGCTGACACTAATTAGGCAAAGAAGCATGCTGCGGGCCATCTGCGCAAGTGACTCTGAGGGATTCCCAGCCTCCATTTCTACTGTATACTGCCATGGTGCTTCTGGGTCATCTGCCTCATCTTCTACCTCCTCCTTTCTTGTCACCCGGGTGGAAAAACTACTGATATCACCAGGCTCTGCTTGTGCTCCAGCCATAGATTGATTTCTTGTTGCATGACGGATAGAAGTTCCTCCCGTTTGACTTTGTTCGCCCAGGCCAACCAGGTGTAAAACTGTGTGACACCACTGTGCCCTGCACATGTGTTGTGATGGGGCAGCACTTGTGGAGGCTGAGGTGGTGGTGGAGAAGGTGAAGGAGGTGGATACTGGTGCAGGCGCAGCAGTTTGACAACATGGAGGAGAAAGCGTCGTCTCTTGTTCAAGTTGCTGGTGTGGCTGGGCGGGAACCACATTCAAAAAGTGGGCTGTAAAGGACATGTACTGGCCCTGACTGTAGTTACAGCTCCACATGTCCGTGCTGCCGCGCAGCTTGGAAGAAACCGATAAGGTCAAGGACTGGCCCAACTTCTGTTCTGCATATTTGTGAAGGGCTGACACTACCTTTTTGGAAAAAAAATTGTGGCTTGGAACTCTTCACCTTGGTTCGGCACAAGCCATAAGTTCTGTGAAGGGTTCAGAGTGCACAACTTGGAAAGGGAGGGACTGCAGTACCAACAACTTGGACAAGAGCATGGTCAGCTGCTCCATCTTAGGATGGCTGGACGCATACAGTTGTCTCTTTGTAATAACCTTGCTCAATAACTGCTGGCGCCATGCATAGTGAGAAGCAGAAGCATCTGGACCGGGAGATGATTTCAGAAGCATCTGGGCCTCCAAAGCGGGGTAAGCTGACACTCTCTTCGCCTGACGATGATGATTCCCTTGATACACCCGGCTCACAAGTGCAATCAACTACATCATCATCAATTTGCGTTTCCCTGTCACTGCAATTCTCCTCAATGGTGTCAGTATGCACTGCCTGCTTACTGCACAAAGCAGCCGATGTCTGCCCCACCTCTTCACTGCCAAGCAGCTGCTGACTGTCCTCAAACACTTCATCCTCGCTGTATAGTGGAGCTGAGCCCAGACCACCTGGAAGCTCTCTGGCTGCGGGAAATGACAGGACAGAGGCTGGTTGAGTATAGGTGAGTGCTGCTGACCTGCTCTTGGGCCATGCCAACTAATTGTTGTATCTGAGGAACCCACAAACTCTTGGCTGGTGTTGTCAGATGTTATATTTGAGGAATTGGGTGACCTAGTCAAACAATCAACAACTTTTGGGTTGTTGATCAATACACTACCGCTAGATACACAGAAACGAGAAAAGCGGGACTAGCACACCAAGGATAAGTATGATGAGGGTCAAGGCTATACATATAAACTATGGAACTCACAAGAAAACAGAAGTATGCCACAAGACCAAAAAAATATATAATATAAACAACTTTTATTAATATGAATTACACCACAACACAAAAAAACCATAAATACATTTAAAAAGTGTGAACAACACACAAACAAACAATCCAGCAAGGGGACCTAGCATATGATAGTGCTGGTCACCCCTACAAACCACCAGCTCCCCCTCCGGAGATAACGCCCCCCTAGCCGCACAAAATCCAGAAATGTATCTTATAGTGGATGAAATATCCAAATATGTGGTTAATCAACTGTGTGGATTTGACATGTATTTCTCGCTCTCAACCTTAGTAACACAAAAGTATGGGAATTTGCATTATACAGATACCCCACAATGGACACCCTGTAATTGGAGTGAAAATCACTCTATAAACTATGTAGATTTGACAGGTATTTCTTGCTCTCAACTTTAGCAACACAAAAAGTTTGGGAATTTGTGTTATTCAGATTCCCCACAACGAACACCCAGGGAGAGGAGCAGAAATCACTAAGGCAGCTGTGCGGATATGACACAGATTTCTTCTTGGTCATTTCAGTAACAAAAAAGAACTGCTATTTGGGGTATACAGATCCCTTTAAATGCACACACTGGGAGAGGGGCAGAAATTACTACAGCAGCTGTGTGGATATGAAACAGATTTCTTCCTAGTGGCTTCACTAACAAAAAAAGAACTGCTATTTGGAGTATACAGATCCCCCTAAACGTACACCCTGGGATTGGAGCAGGAATCGCTACAACACAGTACAGTAATAGCAGCTAGACTCTACAGACAGCACAGTGTGAAATGCCGAGATTGCAAATGGCTGACAGTTTTTATAGGGCTGTGTGACATCGTATAAGCCTGCCGGTCGCTGATTGGTTCATAGGTCTGCAGATGTCATCGAGGGTGTTCCTTTCTCCTTCCCAGAGTTCTCTGCCCCATGTAACACGTTGTGCTCATGGCCATTTAGCTAAAAAAAAGGGGAAAAGAAAAACCTTTGTTCCCACGAATCAGCATAAATGTCATATTTGTGACAAAACAAATTTTCCGTGAATTTCGTATCGAATTCCACTTTGTTCGAATTGATTCACCCATCTCTAATTTTTATATAGACTCAATCATTTTGTTGAGTCCATTCGGACTCAAAGTGTTCAGTTTATATATCCAATAGGATTCTCTGCGATTGAGTATGTTCACTCGATCTGACACTTTTTCTGATATTTGCTC
Organism: Engystomops pustulosus; assembly: GCF_040894005.1. Classification (NCBI taxonomy): domain Eukaryota; kingdom Metazoa; phylum Chordata; class Amphibia; order Anura; family Leptodactylidae; genus Engystomops; species Engystomops pustulosus. Next base: position 47,335,645 of record NC_092418.1, on the reverse strand, counting down.
AATAGTTGTTACTTGTATGCAATCAAAGTTTTCTTTGTGCTCAAGGAAGATATGTTTTGAGAGGCTTTGCTTGAGAAACCCTATTTTGGTTTTACCTGTGCCCATTGAGCCTCATTCTCAGTGACTGTATCGTGCGACCGACATATTGCTGGCTGCACAAACAGTCAACCAGATAGATTATGAAATTTGATGAGCCGTAGAAGCTGTTTTTGATTTTGAATGTTCCACAAGTGATTTTATATGTAAAGGTTTTTGCACCCTTATTGATAGTGGCATAATTTGTGTCCACATTTTCTCACACCAATAATCTATCCTAACCTTTTTTGTTCTAAGACAACTGGGGGCTATCATGTTTCTAATTGTAATGGCTTTCCTGTGCTGCCTGGGAAGTATATCCCGAAGGATAGGGTCTCTCCTTAAAACATTCCAATATTTACAAGGTGGAGTTCTAATTCTTGCATTGCCCCTGTCATACGTGATAATTAAATTAAAGGGACATTTCTGTTCTTCCAGTCCCTTATCTGATTTATCCACCATTTTTAAACTTTCATTTTGTGTTATATCAGCTTACTTTTGAAACGCTCTTTTAACCAGTTCTCTGGGATATTTCTTTTCATGAAATCTTTTTTTTTTTAAATAGACGATTGTTTCACATCCTCCTGGTAAGTGCAATTTTTCCTTATCCAATGGAATTTGCTTATCCAACGCGTTGTATTTGTAATTTTATTAACCTTTTTAAACTGCTTTTATGATATAATAAACCTTAAGTTTTTTGGAACACACGCTGGTTCCTAGAGGTTTTGCATCATTTTCCCCCAAGCGCCGGATCTGCTCCTGTCTTTCCGATTGGGATCACCAGTATATTGTCAATACAACCCCGTACTCTGGACCGGGGATTGCATACCACCAGGAGACCGTCGGCTGCTACATAGGATTACTTATGCCTTTTTTACCTACCACAAGGTGAGCAACTTTTCATCATCATTATCCAGTCTCATTACGTATTTCATGAGGTCAGCGCCTCTTGTCTCTACCTCTGCTTTCTCTATATCCACCTGGCTCAGCTAATGAACTTTGACAGATCAGTGATATAGAGTCGCTCCAGATTCCTGCTGTATTGCATCGTCACATTGACACCGTTCCCAGTGCCAATTGTGCCACACGTAGGAGGACAAGTTTTTTGGCAGCGACCCACCTACATCTCAATACAAGCATGGATTACTTCGGTCGGAGACTCCACCACAGAAGAGAACTCCTCTGCAAACTATTTGGTGAGCATGATAACCAGACACCAAGACCACAAGGACAAATCAAAGGACAGATCTTTTTTTGAGGTTTGAAGACCTTGCAAAAAGAGAATTACATCATAGTCTTGATGTTATGTTTTTAGAATATTATGTTAAGAAAGACTATATCCCAAAAGGTTTGTCAATTAAGATTCCCTCCGCTTTCCCGGATGATGCACAAACTCACACATCAAATTAACGATCTAACAGAGAAATTGTTTACATTCAAAGACCATCCCGATTTCAATACGATTAATGAAAATATTCAAGGCAGACTCAAAAATTTGGAAGATAATATAGCCTGCAAAAAAGCTAAAAGTTTTTTATCCAATACACAACCGATGAATAAATTCCCGATCCAGACACAAGACCATTCAGAATCCACTTACAATAGGAATGCACTGAAACCAGCTAGGGATCCACAACGGACCCATCGCATAAACAATCACACCACCAAAAATCACACTTTTCACCCAGCTCCCAACAAGAACAACTTTGATAGTAAACAACTAGGAAGAGTTATACATAACTCTAAATACAAACATACAGGGAGCACACCATATGTACGAAAATCCCAGCATCTTCAAAAAAAAGATAAAAAGAACGAGACACAGGTCCCGCAGCACATAGATACCCTGATAGTCCAAAATACTAAGATCTCTCCAAACACCAAATCCATAAGCGCTGTTAACCACACGCTCAGCCCGATTCAACCCTCCTCGCTATGTCCAAAATCCACCTGGCTAACGCTACATGACACATTCTTCTCCCATAGCCAAGATACTGTCATAGCCCACAATCACATGGACCCAAACAACACCCTTCTGATCTCCACATATACAGATGTAGCCAATATCTCTACTGAAACGCTCCCACCCATCTCACCATTTAGTAGCGCATCCAATGTTTCTTTTTTAGAGATTGGCCCCACAAGACCACAAACACCAATCCCTACACCCAACAAACCAAAGGACTACACAAACAAAGCAAAAACCCGATTTCTCGAGTACTTTATGCCGTTAAAAAACACACCAAATACGGAAAAAACGAAAAAAAGAACAAGAGGCCACAGAGGAGGGAGAAAAAACTGAAAAAACTGAAACCAAAAAAAGATCAGAAGACACTAACCCAATCTGATACACATACTAACACAAATTCGGTAAAAATCTTCAATTTATCCAATCATATATTAAGCCCAGAGGAAGAATCTTTACTTTCCAAAGGTCTGAATTTCTGCCCCAGTAAGACCACTGATGACTTCCAACTTTTTTTAGATGTAAATACATTTACTAAAAAACTTACACAACAGAGGTATTTCAAAATAAAAAATGCCCCAAAAATAACCCTAAGTGTGGACATGGCCCACACACCAGATTTCACGGTTCACCAAAAAGTAAAAGCCAAAACATCCTTTAACCCCTTATCACCGACACTAGTTTTCAGCTCAATGACCAGACTCGATTTTTCAAATCTGACAAGTCTCACGATAATTGGTTATAACTTCGGAACGCTTTAACATATCCCGGTGATTTTGAGAATGTTTTCTTGTGACACATTGTACTTCATGTTAGTTATAAAATTTAAGTGATAAGTTTTGCATTTCGTTCTGAAAATTTGGAAAATACATTCATTTAGGCCAAAACTGAAATTTTCAGAATAAATTAAATGATGAAACGCACTGCAACGCTTGATGCCCAATTCCTCCCGAGTGTACTGATACCCCATATCTGGTGGTAAACTGCTGTACGGGCGCACGGCCAAGTATAGAATGAATGGAGGCCCCATTTACAGCAGATTTGTATTGTCACATTGTACAACCTATACATTTTTATTTTTTTTGGTAATACAAACATATGAGGGCTTATTTTTTATGGGATGAGATACAATGTATAGATAATTTATTTTGGGAGTCTAAAGCTTATTCTTGAGATTTTATTAACTATTTCAAGGGGGACACAAACAAAATCATCCATTTTTATTTTGGATTGTTAGCATTTTTTTTCCCCCGCTCACCGTAATGTAAAAATAATATTTTATCTTTATTCTCAGGTTCACTGCGATTGCGGTGATATCTCATTTTTATAGTTTTTATTATTTTTGCTTAATTTTCTGATGCGGTGCCGTAGAAAGGCGTACGCGTCAGAAGAAGTACCCTTAATGACCGCCATAAAAACCCGATAGGGCGGTCATTAAGGGGTTATTCCGATCAACCACCGAGGTCACTTCCTCGAAACTTTCCAATCACTGGTCACAGAGGATTTTCTGAACATCAAGTCCGCAAAGACAGGACATAGAAATCTGAATAATACTGAAAATGTAGCATTAAAGAGCTTGAAGGAAAATAAATCAGTAGTAATAAGAGCAGCAGATAAAGGAGGCGGTATTGTCCTCCAAGAGCGGACAGACTACTTAATGGAAGCCTACAAAATCCTAGAAGATGATAACTATTACACCAAATTAAATGCTAACCCAATCAAGACGCACACAGAGAGCTATAATACCCTAATTAAGGAAGCATATGACCAGAAAATACTAAATAAAAAAGAAAAAAAAATTTTGTTGGTTGACCATCCTGCGATTCCAATTTTTTACCACTTACCAAAAATTCATAAAAACCTCACAAATCCACCTGGTCGTCCGATAATATCTGGTATAGACTCACTTACTTGCAACTTATCACATTTTTTGGATCTGTACCTCCAACCAATTGTGGCTGACCTACCGTCTTTTTTACGAGAGTCCTCCTCTCTGATTAAAGATCTACATAATTTTCAATGGAAAGACAACTTACATTTCCTAACCCTTGACATCACTTCTTTATATTCAAATATTCAACACCATCTGGGGATAGAGGCCACCAATTGGTTTCTAAAAAACCAGACACCCCTTCCTGAAAACCAAATCTTATTTTTGACAAATAGTCTGAAATTCATATTAGAACATAATATGTTTCTATTTGAGAATACGTTTTACCTCCAGAAAAAGGGGACTGCAATGGGGACTCGGGCCACCCCCAGCTATGCAAATTTATTTATGGGGAGGTTCGAGTCCCTCTTCATTTACTCTCAACACAACTGGTCTATGAATATCAAATACTACAAAAGATACATAGACGATTTATTCTTCATATGGGAGGGAGAGGATGGTGAAGCTCAGGATTTTGTGAGATATCTCAACGACAACAACTGGGGTATCAAATTTACCATGAACCTCAACAAGAAAGAAATTGTATTCCTTGATTTACTGTTACTCTCAGACATGGATAAAATTATAACAAAGACACATTTCAAACCGGTTGACAGCAACAGCTTTCTGGAATTTAGTAGTGCACACTACCCAAAATGGCTAAATAACATTCCCTTCAGCCAATTTCATTGTATCAGAAAAAACTGCACCAGAACGAATGACTACGAAGAACAGTCTCTTATTTTAAAAAAACGTTTTCATGATAAAAAATACCCAAAAAGACTTGTAGAAGAAGCCTTCAAAAAGAATTTAATGCTACAACAAAATGAATTCCTACAAAAGAAGAAAGATAATACAGATACCCACAAACCCCCCCCCCCCCAAAGAAATCTTTTACACTCAATTTTATAACCACGTTTGATAAAGGCAATAAAGAAATACGAAGAATCCTCAATACACACTGGGGAATTCTACTTAAAGACCCCCACCTAGAAGGTATCATACCAAAAAGACCCCAAATTACCTTCCGTAAAGCTACAATGCTAAAAAACATCCTTGCCCCAAGTAGATTAAAGTCGGCTATTACTCAAAATAAATTTGGAGTAAAAAAGAAAAAAGGCATAAAGAAATGTGGCCATAAAAAGTGTCTTTGTTGTGACACGATCACCTCAGGTATTTCATCCTTTAAATCATTCCACACGGGGGAAATCTTCCAAATCAAACAAGAACTCACCTGTGCTTCTGACTATGTCACATATCTGATTAATTGTGCATGCGGCCTTCAATATGTGGGTCGCACCATTCAAACCCTAAGGGTAAGGATGAACGGCCATTGGCATAAGACCAAGATTGGATTCCTGAAGTCTAAACACCTTACATTGGCAAGTGACTGTACCTTTGAAAAACTAACCCTTACCCCCATTGAACAAATACCTACAGAATGTAACAACAGAGTAAAAACTCTCAACAGACGTGAGTCCTACTGGATTTTCAAATTAGGGACACTACACCCAAACGGTTTAAATGCCATAATAGAATCCACCTGAATCATACTTTATTTTTACTATTTTATTCTTACGGCCTCTTTTCTTTATATTGTCACATTACCACTTACCCGTTCCGTTCTTCTGTTCTTGACGATTACCGATAACACCACCGGTTCTATCACGCTGTATAAGCTCCCTCTTAATTTTGGCCCCTTTAGGCTTCCCTAGAACTCCGCGTCATAGCAAGCTCTCTGAGTATCCTAGCAACCCCCACGCCAGAGTAAGCGTCTAAGGTACCACGGCAACCCGCTGTCAAACTAGGTACCTTTGACAGATCCACTTCCGGTGACATCGGTCCTCGTTTTGAGTTCCCGGTGAGATCCTGCATTTTTGTTTTATTAACACCACATTCACATTTAGCTCACATTCAGCTAGAACCATATTTATATATATTCCCCCTGTTGGTTATGTATTTTTTAATATTTTTTATTTTTTTGTATAAAACTTTTTACATAAACCTGTGACGTAACTGTTCGTGCTCTTGCCCGGGACAATCCCGGTGTACTCATTATCTCTCATTATCTCTCAGCAGTCTTTGTATATAAACCTGTCATACACCATGTAACCCCATACCTGACGAAAGCTCATGTACTGAGCCGAAACGCGTTGTATTTGTAATTTTATTAACCTTTTTAAACTCCTTTTATGATATAATAAACCTTAAGTTTTTTGGAACACACGCTGGTTCCTAGAGGTTTTGCATCATTTTCCCCCAAGCGCCGGATCTGCTCCTGTCTTTCCGATTGGGATCACCAGTATATTTGCTGAAGGGGTCATTCTGGGTAATGTGCACTTCCAAATTTAAAAAGCTGTTACTATCAACACTTTTAAAATGGGTAGTAATAATTTTTTCCTTTTTATCCGTTAGTTCTAGGTCCAGAAAATTTATTTTTTCTCTGTCGAGGTTTATAGTGAATCTCAGACCCCAATTGTTACTGTTAAGAATCTTTACAAAATTCTCTGCATCCTTCACCTCATGCCAGATGAAAAACAGGAAGTCTATATAGCACCTAAAGTAAACTATATTTTTAGATGAAAAAGTGGAATTGTAAATGAACCCTCCCATGAAGAGATTGGCGTAACTAGGGGCGGCTTGAGTCCCCACAGCTGTCCCCCGGACCTGGTGATAAATCTGCCCTTGAAACTCAAATATGTTGTTTTTGAGTGCAAAAATTCCATTACTTTGGATAAAAATTCTTTTTGTGCATTGGGTAAAATACTGCATTCAGATAGATACCAATGCAAAGATTTCAGACCAAGATCATGAGGAATGTTCGAGTAGAGGGCTGAGATGTCTAAAGTGAGAAAAAGTTCATTTTCATCCCATTTAAATTCTTCCAAATCCATTCTCAAACTACTCGAATCCTGAAGATATGAGGGTAATTGGGTAACTAAGGGTTGCAAAAATAGGTTTATTTAAGGAGAAAGGTTGTAGGTCAGGGACCCTATGCCGGATATTATGGGGCGACCCTGGGGATCTTTTTTTGTCCTTATGGACTTCTGGGAGGTGGTAGAAAATCGATAGCGGCGGATGTGTTATGGTAAAAAAACGTTTTTCTTTTTTATTTACCACTTTTGTTTCAAAGGCCTCTTGTATTCATTCAAAAAAGGTGTGAGATTTTTCTTTCGGGGTCCCCCAGATAATCCTTTCGATTTTGGATTACTACTCCTCCACTTTTTGTCAGCTGACCTAATGGATATTTCCAGATTGGAGCTAAGAGGGCACATAATTATCCCCTGGGCCTTGGAAGGATTTGATGTTCTTGAAGTCATTTGCTACAAGTGAAAAAAATGACTCAATATAGTGATCTCTCTGTGATATTGGATTAAAGGTAGATTTAGTACTGACATTTTGATGTGTATAGGGGTCAACTTATGATCCACCTGTGTCCTGTGTATTCTTGGTTTTCTTATTCTGAAAATACCTCTGTGTCAATTTTTTTATAAAAACATTCAGGTCAATAAACATTTGAAAATCATCGGTAGCTTTGTCTAGGCAGAAGTTTAGTTCCCTAGACAATACTGCTTAGAAATAATGTGACTCGAGAGGTTAAAAATTTTAACTGTCTCGCTTATATTTGTTTTCTTTTTCTCGATTGGAGTCCGGGGAGGTTGTATTGTTTCTGATTTCCTTGTTCTCTTGTCTATTTCTTTTCTTCCTCCCTCCTCTGCATCCTCTGAAACAAACTTTATTGGGTTGGGTGTATCTAGCGGAATGAAATAATTGAAAATTCTGTTTTCAAGTGGTACTTTCTTTGTCAATATTATTGAGGGTAATTACAGACCTCCTCAGCGACATCGGGACATTGGGACTAGGCTGCCCCACTAATACTCAGGTTGTTTTCAGGCTCTGCACAGTTTATCCACATTGTTTCGGGATCCTGGTCCCCAGATGAACATGGCTATTGAGTTTTGGCAGCTGGACTCCTAGTTTTTGAAAATCCTTCTTATCATCCAACCTCAGGTGAGAGTCCTGGTTTATAACAACTATTTTACACTTTGCACAGACGGTATCACACGACGATTGCGCTTGCACTTTGTTCCTTTCTACGTTGCCCTATCCCAGGCTTTTTGTTTAGTCACATTTAAATGGTTAATACGTGTGATTTGTATTAGAACCAAACTTTTGTGCTGTTTAAAAATAAATGATTGTCCAACTAAACACAAACCGGATGGAATAGAATGCCGCAGCAAGATGCTGTGGTAACCATGCTGGTTCAGTATACCTTCAATTTTGAATATACCCTCAACAGTGTTACCAGCAAAGTACCATCACACCTCCTCCTCCATGCTTCATGGTGGGAACCAGGAATGTAGAGTCCATTTGTTCACCTTTTCTGCATCGCACAAAGACACAGTGGTTGGAACCAAAGATCTCAAATTCTAACTCATCAGACCAAAGCAAAGATTTCCACAGGTCTAATGTCCATTCCTTGTGTTCTTTACAAGTCTCTTCTGCTTGTTGCCTGTCCTTAGCAGTGATCTCCGAGCGGCTATTTTACCATTGAGGCTGCTGCACACAGTATCCTCTTACCAGTTGTTGTTTGTCTTCTGCTAGAACTTTTTGTGGCATTGACCTGGTTTCTAATCTAAGCTGCTGGTAACATGCGATTTCTAAGGCTGGTGACTCAGATGAACTTATCCTCTGCAGCAGAGATGACTCTTGGTTTTCGTTTCCTGGGGAGGTCCTCATGTGAACCAGTTTATTTGTAGCGCTAGATGGTTTTTGCAACTGCACTTGGGGACATTAAGATTTTCAATTTTTTGGACTCAATGACCTTCATTTCTTATTTATGATGGCCACCCGAAACCGACCCAGAAACATAGTGTAAACAAAGTATGGATTCACAGGGCTTATCAGCACATGGAGAGGAAGCAGCCATTGCAGCAGGGAGGTAATCTGGGGGATAGCAATGAAACTACTGCATATAGGCAACAAAGATAATAGCCAAAGTTTCTATTTTGCAAGACAATTTTAGATGATGTTTAACCCCTTCAGGTCTAAGCCATAGACTTTAGGACCAAGCCTGATTTTTTTTACATCTGCACTAAGTCATATTAAGAGGTTATGCCTTGAACATATCCATGATATTTGTTGTCTCATATTGTACTTTGAATTAATAGAAAGATGTGGATGATAGCTTTTTCGGTTTAGTTATGAAAATAATGGAAATTTGGCAGACATTTCAAAAAATTATGATTTTCAAAGTTTTAAATTGTTTGCTTTTCAGGCAGATAGCACCAAAATAACTTAATAACTAACATTTCCCAAATGTCTGCTTTATATCGGCATAGCTTTATATGCATCCTCTCTTTTTCTAGGTTGTTAGGAAGTTAAGTTTTTCTCATTTAAAGACATCTGCTCCGTTTTAAGTGACTTTGAGAGGCCTCAATGTATGAAAAATCAACTTTAAGAAGCATATTAACCTTTTATATGTATAGGGTTTAAAACAAAATGGAGGTGTAATTTGCAAACTGTAATTTTTTTTTTCTTCAGACAATACATAAATTTTGGCCAAAAATTAAACTGTCACAATTGATTCTAGTTTTAGTCCAACAGAAAAAAACTACATACATCAATATCTACACACATAAATAAACACATTGTGACACACATGCTTATAAGTACAGTACACACAGTATACACAACATGCATGTGATTGGTGGCCATGCAGCTACCAATTGACAAATGACAGCAATGTCACTAGGGTGGTGACCCTCATTATGGTTCAATTGTAATGACTATTTTAATTTTGTGTTAAAAAAACTGCCTCATTTTACTTTTTTTGCCGAATTGATTATTATAAAGATTTTTGCATATTTTTCGAAGAACAATGGCTGGATATGACCTGTTAAATCCAAAGTATGCAGTTATGGAATGTTTACCCCAAGTAAGCAAATACGACATTTGATGTAGCTAAGCACTGAGAAGAACCTTGTAAAATACAATAAATTCAGTAGTCCAATGTATGTAAAATAAAAAAAAAAAAAACACCTGTGTAATAGATTACAACTGAAGTCACAAAGTTTAAAATACAGTTAGTAGCTAAAAATCAAACCAAATGATATTACTTTGGGAGAAGAATAGAACATAGATTATAATTCAAAAAACAATAAAAGATGGCACCGCTGCATCAACTGGCAGGCAATACAATCAGCATTAATCAGAGGTGAAATGATGAAATTGTTATCTGTTCAGTCATTGATTGTTCATAAACTGCATAACATATAAATGGTATGCTAGATGTTTCATTTTGGAGAAGTGTTTCATAGTGATCATATTACAAGAAAACATTGGGACGGCTTGCCATTGTTGAAGATTGACATATTTTTTTTTACCCATCATAATAAATAAAGGGGGTGCATTACTCTTAATTTTAAGTACTTTAAAAATAAACTTAAGCTGTAGGAGTAATGGCACCCCAGAATCAATAAATAGAAAAAGATACAGAAACAGCAAGAACAGCCAGAACAAGTGGTTAGACAGAGTAATACAAGATGTTGTACATGGATCAATTGATGTACAGTAGAACCTTGGATGAAGAGCATAATTTATTTCGCTGACATGCCTGTAATCCAAAACTCTTGTATATCAAAGCAAGTTTTCCAATAGGAAATTATTGAAACCCAGACTATTCGTTTCACAATAACCAAATGCCCTCGGTCACAAGCATAGTTCATGCTTGTATTCCGTAACAATCATATATCAAAGCAAGGTTCCTATTGGAAATCATTGAAACACTGACGATTCATCCCACACCCCAAAAATATTTAAATGGAAATGGAACCCAAGGGATTGGAGAGCGGAGACCAGTTCGGTGCTGGGCGGTTCTTGAAGGAGCCCACAGTTTAGAATTTCAAATGGTAGTATTTTATTTGATTAAAAAAATGAAATAAAAAACGAAACTGCTATGCGTTTCGGCCCTGTACAAGAGCCTTCGTCAGGCATAATGCTCCATAGGAGATGGCAGGATATATATACACACACAAATACATGGGGATTAGCCCGGGAAAAAAACACACAGGTTACGTAATTACAATGGTAGATAACTACAGCAGGTATAACACAAGAAAATTGATAGTGATCTTGCTATAAATAAACATATAAAACATTTTTTTGGGGGAAACTATACAGAAATACATAAAAACACATAAAAAAGTTATTACTGTGAACCCTGCGGGGCATGGGGAAATTGGGTAAACTGGAAGTGTAACGATGAGGATATCAAACTTACGTGATGATGATCGGTGTGTGGGAATCGATGGTTGCTAGGCGGTTGTCAAGCCGCGCTAGAGACCAGAGGCTACGGAAGACGGGAGGGATCAAGATTATTGCCAAGTGTACCAAGCGGACAGCGGAGGGAAAGATGAGGTATGGATATGTAAAATAGTGGAACAAAAGGACGATGATCGGGATAAATGAAAGATTAAATTGATATTAAAACATTATTGAAATTATAAGGATAAAAAGTACCATGTTATAAAGGTATGAAGATGTTAGATGGATTCTAAAACGGCATTGAGGCCGTTGGGATATATACAGTGCCAAGTTTAAAAATCCAATAGGACTCACGTCTATTCAATGTTTTTATCCTGTTGGTGCAGTTTTTGGGAATTTGTTCAACAGGGGTAACAGTAAGATTTTTAAAATCACAGTTCTTTTCTAGAGTAAGATGTTTGGACAGGCTTTGTTTTAAAAAAACAACTTTAGTTTTATGTCTGTGTCCGTTCATTCTTACTCGAAGGGTCTGTATTGTGCGACCTACATATTGCAGGCCGCAGGCACAAGTCGATAACATAAATAACGAAGTTCGAGGCACAGGAGAGTTCTTGCTTAATTTGGAATGTTTCTCCTGTGTTGTGGGATTTAAAACACGTAGTACCGGAGTTTAGCATTTTGCAGCAGAGACATTTAGTGTGTCCACATTTAAATACACCCTTTCTTTTATTATTGTTTGTTGGTGTTTTTATATCACTGTTTTGGGATTCTATAGGTCTTAATTTGCTAGGAGCAAGTATGTTTTTTTAGAGTAGTGGCTTTACGGAAAGTGATTTGTGGTTTTTTTGGGATTATACCATCCAAAAGGGGATCTTGAAGTAAAATATTCCAGTGTTTATTTAAAATTCTCCTAATCTCTTTATTGCCTTTATCATATGTAGTGATGAAATTTAAGGCAAAGGTATCATTGGTGGTTGATCACTCTACTGATTTTTTGGGCTGTAGGCAGTCGATTTGTTCACGTTCCAAATTTCTCTTAAAAGCCTCCTCCACTAATGGTCTAGGATATTTTTTGTCTTGAAAACGTTTTTTTAGGATAAGGGATTGCTCCTTATAATCCTGTGTGGTGGAACAATTTTTTCTTACACGATAAAATTGGCTGAAGGGGATGTTCTTCAGCCATTTAGGATAATGGGCACTGTGATAATCCAGATAGCTGTTGCTGTCTACAAGTTTGAAATGGGTTTTAGTTATGATACGATTTTCTGCATCATGGGAGAGAAGAAGGTCAAGGAAGACAATTTCGTCTTTTTCCAAGTTCATGGTAAAATTTACAACCCAGTTGTTCTCATTGAAGTATTTAACAAATTCTAAAGCATCTTGCTTATTGCCATCCCATATAAAGAAGAGGTCATCAATGTATCTTTTGTAGTATTTGATACATGAAGACCAATTGTGCTGTGATTAGACAAATAGGGACTCGAACCTCCCCATAAATACGTTTGCATAACTGGGGGCGGCTCGAGTCCCCATTGCCGTACCTTTTTTCTGAAGGTAGAAGGTTTCTTCAATGGTAAAAAGATTGTGTTCCAGGACGAATCTTAAGCTTTCCACTAAAAATGAAGTTTGTTTACAGGGGAGGGAAGTGTGGTTTTCCAAATACCACTGTGTAGCTTCCAACCCTAGATGATGTTGGATATTGGAGTAGAGAGACGTGATGTCCAAAGTTAGAAATAGAAAGTTTTTATCCCATCGAAAAGTGTTGAGGTTATTTATCAGAAAGGAGGAATCACGTAGATAGGATGGTAAGGTCATAACTATAGGCTGAAGATATAGATCTACAAAATGAGATAAATTGCAAGTCAAAGAATCTATGCCGGATATAATTGGGCAACCGGTTGGATTTGTAAGGCTTTTATGAATTTTGGGTAGGTGATAAAACAGTGGCAGAGAGGGGTGGCTAATAGATAGAAATTTTTTTTCTTTCTTGTTGAGAATATTGAGATTGAAGGCCTCTTTGATGAGCGTATTATAGCTGTCGATGTGTGTTTTGATGGGATTGCTCTTCAGCTTTATGTAGTAGTCTTCATCGTCTAGTATTCTTAATGCTTCTTTTAGATAATCGGATCGTTCTTGAATGACTATACCACCTCCTTTATCTGCTGCCTTTATAATTAGGGAGTTGTTTTCTTTTAGTATTTTGAGAGCTGCTTTCTCCATGTTATTTAAATTGTTATGACCGGACTGTGCTGATTTGATGCTCAGAAGATCTCGAGACACAAGGGATTGAAACGTCTCGAGAAAGGGACCCCGATGATTAACGGGGTTAAAGGAGGTTTTTACTTTTACTTCTTGATGGACCACGTTATCAGATACTCCGGTTTCTAGGATTATAGGGTTTTTATTGAATTTGAAGAATCTTTGTTGTGTGAGTTTCTTAATAAAAAGGTTCACATCAATGAATAATTGAAAATCGTCAGTGATCTGACTAGGACAAAAATTTAGCCCTTTAGATAACAGGGATTCCTCATCTGAGAATGAATCAGTTTTTGGTTGTGTTTTCCTGGATTTCTTTTCTCTTTGGGATTCGATTTCCGTTCCCCCCCCCCCTCTACATCCTCTTGTCCTTTTTTTCTCTTTTTCCAAATTGGGTGTATTCAGGGGTATGAAAAATTCGAGGAATCGGGTCCTCATTTTGTTTTGTCGGGTGTCTTTCGTTTTGTCCGGTGTTGCTGGTCTCGTGTGACCGATTTCTAAAAAAGACACATGTGATGCACTACTTACTGGGGAGATGAGTGATAGTGTTTCGGTAGATATATTAAAAGTGTCCTTAGAAAGAGATTGTGGTACAGTTAGGTTTAAATCAGTCTGGTTTTGGCTGCGGTGACTACTTTATACATGAGCTAACACTCATGTAACAAGGTGAGCGGCTAATCTGTGGATCTATACATTTTCCACATGTATCTGACATATTTCACGAGGTCAGCGCCTCCTGTTTCTCTTGTCTCCTCTTTTCACATCTCCTGGATATCTCCGATGAGATCTGAGAAAACCTCCCTCCAGAAACAAACCCCAAAATTATTTAGTCATGTGTAGTACAATATATAGTCCCTTAATATTTTCTACTTCTTCAATATTGCATTATAAAAATTTGTAAGCGAGGGAGATACAGTATAGCTCAAATAATTTTGAAATCTTGCTTGTAAACCAAGTTACAATTTTTGTAAAATGCAAACTTGTTATAATGAAGGCACTAGACTCGGGAAGACAAACAATACAGTGAGCCCCCCAAACTGTTATATGCTTACTGGGTCCTCCCTAAGCAGTAACCGGTTGACTTTCCTTTTCAACAACAAAGTGAGGACACAAAACAAGACTCCCCAAAAGAGAGATCAGAGGTCCTAGTCACAACAGAAGTAGCAAATATAGCACAAAGGGATAGTAAGAATATGTAAGCCATGATCAGATAACCAGAATTACAGAAGAACAACAATAGAGGAAAATATGGAGCTAGGCAGATAATAAACCAGCAGAAAACTAGGTTATATCACAGGAAGTTAGCTGCTGCTGGACCAGAGCTAGGCTGCAGAGGAACTAGCTGTGCTGCAATTAGTCTTAATAAATTCAGCATCAAAGCACAGTTCATACTATGAAAAGTCAAAAAAAGCAAAGAGAAATGTAATACATCCTAAGCCGCATTCTGTGGAGTGAGGAAGAGACTGGCACTGATGTTACAGTGCCCAGCCTTTTTACGGGAGGCCACTGGACCCTCACTAGATCCACCATTCTTGGAAGAATTCTATCTGTGGTATAAACTGAGGGGAAATTGATCATGGAGATCTTTGCCAGACTCATATCTGATCCTCAGGACCATAACCCTTTCGATTGGACAAAATTTTGCGCTATGCAAGAATCCAAAATCTTTTGTTCCCCCCCTTCCAGTTCACCCTGGCCACAATGGAGGCTGGCCGTTTAGTCACAGGTTGCACAGGAGAAATGTACTTTTTTTTAAAAGGGAAATGAATAAAAATTAAAAGAATTATTAAGGATATCAATAATATTTTGTGCAGCAAATTTCCCAGAGGGAACTTTGAGACACAGATTCTTGGTAGATAATAATACTTGTTCCCCAAAAACATACTCCGGGCCATTCTTTGTTGGCCTAATGTCGTTAATAAAGACGAGCAAGCATACTTGTCCGAGCTTGATGCTTGTTCAAGCATTAGCGTACTCAAAACTGCTCATTGCTCGGACGAATATGTCGCCAGCTCGAGAAAATGGTATCTCCCACCGTTTTGATTTTTGGCGGCCAGAAACAGAGCCAAGTCAGGAGACTCTGCAGTACACCCAGCATCACGTGGTACACTTACACGTCGATAGCAGTGGTTGGCTGGCATGATCAGGTGACCCTGGAATAGACTAGCCCCCGCCCGCACTGCTCGTATCATTCTCTGCCTGGATGCTGTTAGGGATAGAGCCGCTGCTGGTCAGGGATAGTGTTAGGGTGTTCTATTAGAATAGTGTTAGGCAGGAGTGATTCTACAAGAACCCAACAGCCCTTGTTAGGGCTACAATAGCGTTAATTTTTTTAAAAAATTTGCTTGTGGCTGGGCTTGCTGGCACTAGTAGTGCAGCCACTACCATATTGTGATAAATTTGCAGGGCGACTTGCGAACATTGCGAAGTGGGACAATTTATTGGGGGTTTGATTGAATTAGGCACTGTCTGCCAATTTTATTTTATTTTTTTTAAGTGAAAGTCACAGCACAAAATCCTTTTGCGTGCTGTCAGTGGTGCAAATGCAATTTCATCTAGCTTAGTCTGCCTGCTACTGTTTAGCAAGCTAGTCTCCAGAAATCCCAATCCACATTCTCTCTGCTGATGAAGCGTACTGTACGTCACGTGTGGCGTAATCTAATATGTTTTTTTTTGTTCACATTAGTGTCATCGTCATGCTTCTGCCCATAATTTTGGCATAATGGTGCGATTAGGCAGCCTCAGAGGCATCCATGCATGCTGCCCCTGCTGTTTCCTGTCCATTTCCGTGGTGTTTCCATCATTTTCTGAGGTTTCCAGGTGTTTGGCCAAGCTTCCCTGTGCAGAGCCTTGGTCCCCTTGAAAAATGCTCGAGTCTCCCATTGACTTCAATGGGGTTCGTTATTCGAGACGAGCACTCGAGCATCGGAAAAAGTTCGACTCGAATAACAAGCACTCGAGCATTTTAGTGCTTGCTCATCTCTAGTCGTTAACTGTCTTGGGCATTACTCACGTTTGAGAGAGTCCAAGCCCAGACTAAGCTCAATCATTTTGGCAGAAGGGTTAACTGACTCAATGGCCCAGATTTAATAAAGCCCCATGTGCCAGTTTTCTGTCTGACTTTGCACATTCTTTTCACTGTAAACTGCTTGCGCAGGTATTTTTTATTCTTTGTAATATTATTTTTATTCAATTTAGTAACATGATACAAAACACACGGAATGCAAAAGAGCAGTTCAACACAGAATATTAGTCTTTAAAAAGAACAAGACATCAGTGTTGACAATTCAGACAAGTAATACAAAACAATAATGCATTATTAACGCCACAATCATATTATGTTTATAAAATGTTAAAGAGAACTTGTCACCAGGGACCTCATTTTAACTAAAGAAGCCCATTACAGCTAGATTGAAAATAAGTAGAGATGAGCGAACACTAAAATGCTCGGGTACTCGTTATTCGAGACGAACTTTTCCCGATGCTCGAGTGCTCGTCTCGAATAACGAACCCCATTGAAGTCAATGGGAGACTCGAGCATTTTTCAAGGGGACCAAGGCTCTGCACAGGGAAGCTTGGCCAAACACCTGGGAACCTCAGAAAAGGATGGAAACACCACGGAAATGGACAGGAAACAGCAGGGGCAGCATGCATGGATGCCTCTGAGGCTGCTTAATCGCACCATTATGCCGAAATTATGGGCAACAGCATGGCCATGACAGAGTGACAGAATGAAGCTAGATAGCATCTAAAACATCCAATAATTGACCCTGACACTATAGGGGACGGCATGCAGAGGCAGAGGCAGCGGCAGCAGGCTAGAGAGTGGCATGGCGACATACCCTAATTGGACTCAGGCTTCAAACCAATGGGTGTCAGAGAGGAACCAAAGGAGGTGAGCAAGAAGCGCTCAAATAATATCGGTACATGATAAAAGTTTGCCAGTATATTTTGTGGATTACACAGCAGGGTGGCGACAAAGTTAACATGGAAGCCATGAAAACAACCCAAAATTCTGCCTGACACAGCTCGTTTGATAAGGGGACCATGTATGCTTACAGTTCATGCCAGTCGCTGCACTGGCTGCCAGTCTCCTTTCGAATACAGTTTAAAATAATAATAACCCTCATCCATAAAGCTCTGTATAATGCTGCACCCCCCTACCTCTCCTCTCTTATCTCAGTCTATCGCCCAACCCGTGCTCTTAGATCCGCCAGTGATCTTAGATTAACCTCTACCCTAGTGCGGACCTCCCACTCGCGTCTCCAAGACTTCTCTAGAGCTGCACCAATTCTATGGAATGCTCTGCCCTGGACTATCAGACTAATACCTAACCTCCAAAGTTTCAAACGTGCTCTTAAAACCCATTTCTTTAGGCAAGCCTACAACACTCATTAACTGCATGAAGTTTTAACTCTTCTACTAACCCGTCCTGTGTCGTCCTCCCATCTGTTATCCAGCAACCAACAGGCACCAGACTTCTCTGCAGTCCCATTCACCCTGGACCTGGTATATAAGATGACGGCTGAGTGGTTCAAGCGACAGCAATTCCATTTATTATATTTTGTTCTATTCCCTAAGAAGAATGGCTTGACCGTTAAATATTCTTTTACCTCGTGTTACCCCATCATCTTCATAAACCGTAAGCTCTGGCGAGCAGGGACCTCACTCCTGTTGTTCCATACAAATGTTGTGCTCTGTTACAATACATTTGTATTTGTTTCCTATGATTTGTAAAGCGCTACGGAATATGATGGCGCTATATAAATAAAGATTATTATTATTATTATTATGGAGGCAGTGAACTAGTAGTAGATTAAAGGTGCTGCAACTATGTTAGTTGGATCTTGGGATGGAGCTGGCGCTCTGCAGCCAGGCGAGCTTTTGCCAATCCAAGCCCCTGTCTCTAGGCTACTCCCCAAACAGCACTTCTAAGAACCTTTTGTATAAGATCAAGTGTAGTAGCGTTCTTATAAGTTTAGGATATGGCGGGTGAGGGGAATGTAAACAGATGCGCAAGAAGCGCTGAAATAATATCCCTAAATGGTAAAAGTTTGCAAGTATATTTTGTGGATTACACAGCAGGGTGGCGACAAAGTTAACAACTTTGATGTGGAATGCCCTGTAATAGCTCTTGGGCGGTGTGCCTTTTATCGCCTAGGCTCAGCAGTTTCAGCACCGCCTGCTGTCGCTTAGCGACGGCACTGCTGCTGTGCCTAGAGCTACCGACTGATGGCGCCATGCCCACGGATGGTAATTCGGAGGAGGAGGAGGTGGAGGAGGGGTGGGAGGAGGTATAGTAGGCCTTTGAGACCTGGACCGAGGTAGGCCCCGCAATTCTCTGCGTCGGCAGTATATGACCAGCCCCAGGGTCAGACTCGGTCCCAGCCTGCACCAAGTTAAGTGTAGTAGCGTTCTTATAAGTTTGGGATATGGCGGGTGAGGGGAATGTAAACAGATGCGCAAGAAGCGCATGATGCGCATGGAGCTGGCGCTCCGCTGCCAGGCGAGCTTTCGCCAATTCAAGCCCCTGTCTCTAGGCTACTCCCCAAACAGCACTTCTAAGAACCTTTTGTATAAGATCAAGTGTAGTAGCGTTCTTATAAGTTTAGGATATGGCGGGTGAGGGGAATGTAAACAGATGCGCAAGAAGCGCATGATGCGCATGGAGCTGGCGCTCCGCTGCCAGGCGAGCTTTCGCCAATTCAAGCCCCTGTCTCTAGGCTACTCCCCAAACAGCACTTCTAAGAACCTTTTGTATAAGATCAAGTGTAGTAGCGTTCTTATAAGTTTAGGATATGCCGGGTGAGGGGAATGTAAACAGATGCGCAAGAAGCGCATGATGCGCATGGAGCTGGCGCTCCGCTGCCAGGCGAGCTTTCGCCAATTCAAGCCCCTGTCTCTAGGCTACTCCCCAAACAGCACTTCTAAGAACCTTTTGTATAAGATCAAGTGTAGTAGCGTTCTTATAAGTTTAGGATATGCCGGGTGAGGGGAATGTAAACAGATGCGCAAGAAGCGCTGAAATAATATCCCTAAATGGTAAAAGTTTGCCAGTATATTTTGTGGATAACACAGCAGGGTGGCGACAAAGTTAACAACTTTGATGTGGAATCCATGAAAACAACCCAAATTTCTGCCTGACACACCTCGTTTGATAAAGGGACGATGTATGGAGGCAGCTATATGGACGACTTTTGGAGGTAGCAATGGAGACAACGTGTGGAGGCTGCTATGGAGACAATTTAATTTGGATAGTGCCTGTATGTGGCAGTCCCAAACATTTTTCAAACCAGAGGAGCAGGTAGGTGGCCCTCCAGTAAAATGGAATAGATTGAGTGCCTGTATGTGGCAGTCCCAAAAATGTTTCAAACCAGAGGAGCAGGTAGGTGGCCCTGCAGTAAAATGGAATAGATTGAGTGCCTGTATGTGGCAGTCCCAAAAATTTTTCAAACCAGAGGAGCAGGTAGGTGGCCCTCCAGTAAAATGGAATAGATTGAGTGCCTGTATGTGGCAGTCCCAAAAATGTTTCAAACCAGAGGAGCAGGTAGGTGGCCCTGCAGTAAAATGGAATAGATTGAGTGCCTGTATGTGGCAGTCCCAAAAATGTTTCAAACCAGAGGAGCAGGTAGGTGGCCCTGCAGTAAAATGGAATAGATTGAGTGCCTGTATGTGGCAGTCCCAAAAATTTTTCAAACCAGAGGAGCAGGTAGGTGGCCCTCCAGTAAAATGGAATAGATTGAGTGCCTGTATGTGGCAGTCCCAAAAATGTTTCAAACCAGAGGAGCAGGTAGGTGGCCCTGCAGTAAAATGGAATAGATTGAGTGCCTGTATGTGGCACTCACAAAAATTGTTTCAAACAGAGGACCGGGTAGGTGGCCCTCCAGAAAAATTAAATGCATGAAGTACTATAGCAAGAGCCAGTGGGCCCTGTCAAAAAATAGCCATTTTCCTCTGCTTTACTGTACAAAGAGGAGGAGAAGGAGGAAAATGAGGAGGAGGAGGAGTGGATCAATTATTCAGGTTGAGCTTCCTTCACCTGGTGGAGATTGGAAATTCTGAGAAATCCAGCCTTTATTCATTTTAATAAGCGTCAGCCTGTCAGCGCTGTCAGTCGACAGGCGTGTACGCTTATCGGTGATGATGCCACCAGCTGCACTGAAAACCCGCTCGGACAAGACGCTAGCGGCAGGGCAGGCAAGAACCTCCAAGGCGTACAGCGCCAGTTCGTGCCACATGTCCAGCTTTGAAACCCAGTAGTTGTAGGGAGCTGTGTGATCATTTAGGACGATGGTATGGTCAGCTACGTACTCCCTCACCATCTTTCTGTAAAGATCAGCCCTACTCTGCCGAGACTGGGGACAGGTGACAGTGTCTTGCTGGGGTGACATAAAGCTGGCAAAAGCCTTGTAAAGCGTACCCTTGCCAGTGCTGGACAAGCTGCCTGCTCGCCTACTCTCCCTCGCTACTTGTCCCGCAGAACTACGCACTCTGCCGCTAGCGCTGTCAGAAGGGAAATACTGTTTCAGCTTGTGCACCAGGGCCTGCTGGTATTCATGCATTCTCACACTCCTTTCCTCTGCAGGGATGAGAGTGGAAAGATTTTGCTTGTACCGTGGGTCCAGGAGAGTGAACACCCAGTAATCGGTGCTGGAATAAATTCTTTGAACGCGAGGGTCACGGGATAGGCAGCCTAGCATGAAATCTGCCATATGCGCCAGAGTACCAACGCGTAAGAATTCACTCCCCTCACTGGCCTGACTGTCCATTTCCTCCTCCTCCAACTCCTCCAACTCCTCTTCTTCTGCCCATACACGCTGAACAGTAAAGGACTCAACAATGGTCCCCTCTTGTGTCTCACCAACATTCTCCTCCTCTTCCTCCTCATCCTCCTCCACCTCCACCTCCTCCGATATGCGCTGAGAAACAGACCTGAGGGTGCTTTGGCTATCAACAAGGGAATATTCTTCCCCTGTCTCTTGTGACGAGCGCAAAGCTTCCGACTTCATGCTGACCAGAGAGTTTTTCAACAGGCCAAGCAGCGGGATGGTGAGGCTGATGATGGCGGCATCGCCACTGACCATCTGTGTTGACTCCTCAAAGTTACTCAGCACCTGACAGATATCAGACATCCACGTCCACTCCTCATTGTAGACTTGAGGAAGCTGACTGACCTGACTACCAGTTCTGGTGGAAGTTGACATCTGGCAGTCTACAATCGCTCTGCGCTGCTGGTAAACTCTGGATAACATGGTCAGTGTTGAATTCCACCTCGTGGGCACGTCGCACAACAGTCGGTGAGCGGGCAGTTGGAGGCGGCGCTGCGCTGCCCTGAGAGTGGCAGCATCTGGGCTGGACTTCCTGAAATGCGCACAGATGCGGCGCACCTTCGTGAGCAAATCAGACAGATTGGGGTATGTCTTGAGGAAACGCTGAACTATCAGATTTAACACATGGGCCAGGCATGGCACATGTGTCAGTCTGCCGAGTTGCAGAGCCGCCACCAGGTTACGGCCGTTGTCACACACAACCATTCCCGGCTTGAGGTTCAGCGGTGCCAGCCACAGATCAGTCTGCGCCGTGATGCCCTGTAATAGCTCTTGGGCGGTGTGCCTTTTGTCGCCTAGGCTCAGCAGTTTGAGCACCGCCTGCTGTCGCTTAGCGACGGCACTGCTGCTGTGCCTAGAGCTACCGACTGATGGCGCCGTGCCCACGGATGGTAGTTCGGAGGAGGAGGTGGAGGAGGGGTGGGAGGAGGAGGAGGCATAGTAGGCCTGAAACACCTGGACCGAGGTAGGCCCCGCAATCCTCGGCGTCGGCAGTATATGAGCAGCCCCAGTGTCAGACTCGGTCCCAGCCTCCACCAAGTTAACCCAATGTGCCGTCAGCGATATATAGTGGCCCTGCCCGGCAGCACTCGTCCACGTGTCCGTGGTCAGGTGGACCTTGTCAGAAACGGCGTTGGTCAGGGCACGGATGATGTTGTCTGACACGTGCTGGTGCAGGGCTGGGACGGCACATCGGGAAAAGTAGTGGTGGCTGGGGACCGAATACCGAGGGGCGGCCGCCGCCATGAGGTTGCGAAAGGCCTCGGTCTCTACTAGCCTATAGGGCAGCATCTCCAGGCTAAGCAATCTGGAGATGTGCACATTAAGGGCTTGGGCGTGCGGGTGGGTTGCACTATATTTGCGTTTCCGCTCCAGCGTCTGGGGTATGGAGAGCTGAACGCTGGTGGATGCTGTGGAGGATCGTGGAGGCGACGATGGGGTTTTTGTGGCAGGGTCCTGGGCAGGGGGCTGACTAGCAGCTGACACAGGGGAAGGAGCAGTGGTGTGCACGGCCGGAGGTGAACGGGCTTGTTGCCACTGAGTGGGGTGTTTAGCATTCATATGCCTGCGCATACTGGTGGTAGTTAAGCTAGTAGTGGTGGAACCCCTGCTGAGCCTGGTTTGGCAAATGTTGCACACCACAGTCCGTCGGTCATCCGGTGTTTCCTTAAAGAACCTCCAGACTTCTGAAGATCTAGCCCTCGCCGCAGGAGCCCTCGCCACGGGAGCTTCACTAGTTGACACATTTGGCGCTGATGCACCAGCTCTGGCCCTGCCTCTCCGTCTGGCCCCACCACTGCCTCTTCCAACCTGTTCTGGTCGAGGACTCTCCTCCGTCTCAGAAGCACTGTGTTCACCCGGCCTCTCAACCCAGCTTGGGTCTGTCACCTCATCATCCTCCGATCCCTCAGTCTGCTCCCCCCTCGGACTTCCTGCCCTGACAACAACTTCCCCACTGTCTGACAACCGTGTCTCCTCATCGTCGGACACCTCTTTACACACTTCCACTACGTCAAGAAGGTCATCATCACCCACAGACTGTGACTGTTGGAAAACCTGGGCATCGGAAAATTGCTCAGCAGCAACCGGACAAGTGGTTTGTGACTGTGGGAAGGGTCCAGAAAACAGTTCCTCAGAGTATGCCGGTTCAAATGCCAAATTTTCCTGGGAGGGGGCAGACTGGGGGGGAGGAGGCTGAGGTGCAGGAGCTGGAGGAGTGGCGATTTCGGTGACATGGGTGGACTGCGTGGAAGACTGACTGGTGGTGGACAAATTGCTCGAAGCATTGTCAGCAATCCACGACATCACCTGTTCGCACTGTTCTGGCCTCAACAGTGCTCTACCACGAGTCCCAGTAACTTCAGACATGAACCTAGGGAGTGTAGCTCTGCGGCGTTCCCCTGCTCCCTCATCAGCAGGTGGTGTCTCACCCCGCCCAGGACCACGGCCTCTGACCCCTGCAGTAGTTGGACGCCCACGTCCCCGCCCTCGTCCTCTACCCCTAGCCCTCGGGTTAAACATTTTTAAAATGAGAGTTATAACTTTATTTTTTTTTTTACTTTTTTTTGTTTTTTTTTGTGTATTTTTTTTTTTTTGTGTTTTTTGTTTTTTTTTGAGTTTTTAAAACCAAACAATGCTATCCTATTGCTATGGCTATTTTCTAGCCAAGTATCAAAGCACACTACTATGCCAGATGAGATGACACTGAGTTAGTGCCTAATTGAAATCCAACCCCTACTAAATTTTCCCACTTCGGTCTTTGCTATGGATATGTGCGTCACTAAGCGCAGAACACAGCGGTCGCAAGTCTCACTACAAATTGCTCAGAATTGGCTAGTACATGCACTGCAGAAAGTACAGCCACCAGCAGATCAACCAGAAATCAAATATATAGAACGCTACTGTATGCGTAAGTAAGCTCTTTGTATTCTCCTATGGCTATTTTCTAGCCAAGTATCAAAGCACACTACTATGCCAGATGAGATGACACTGAGTTAGTGCCTAATTGAAATCCAACCCCTACTAAATTTTCCCACTTCGGTCTTTGCTATGGATATGTGCGTCACTAAGCGCAGAACACAGCGGTCGCAAGTCTCACTACAAATTGCTCAGAATTGGCTAGTACATGCACTGCAGAAAGTACAGCCACCAGCAGATCAACCAGAAATCAAATATATAGAACGCTACTGTATGCGTAAGTAAGCTCTTTGTATTCTCCTATGGCTATTTTCTAGCCAAGTATCAAAGCACACTACTATGCCAGATGAGATGACACTGAGTTAGTGCCTAATTGAAATCCAACCCCTACTAAATTTTCCCACTTCGGTCTTTGCTATGGATATGTGCGTCACTAAGCGCAGAACACAGCGGTCGCAAGTCTCACTACAAATTGCTCAGAATTGGCTAGTACATGCACTGCAGAAAGTACAGCCACCAGCAGATCAACCAGAAATCAAATATATAGAACGCTACTGTATGCGTAAGTAAGCTCTTTGTATTCTCCTATGGCTATTTTCTAGCCAAGTATCAAAGCACACTACTATGCCAGATGAGATGACACTGAGTTAGTGCCTAATTGAAATCCAACCCCTACTAAATTTTCCCACTTCGGTCTTTGCTATGGATATGTGCGTCACTAAGCGCAGAACACAGCGGTCGCAAGTCTCACTACAAATTGCTCAGAATTGGCTAGTACATGCACTGCAGAAAGTACAGCCACCAGCAGATCAACCAGAAATCAAATATATAGAACGCTACTGTATGCGTAAGTAAGCTCTTTGTATTCTCCTATGGCTATTTTCTAGCCAAGTATCAAAGCACACTACTATGCCAGATGAGATGACACTGAGTTAGTGCCTAATTGAAATCCAACCCCTACTAAATTTTCCCACTTCGGTCTTTGCTATGGATATGTGTGCCACTAAGAGCTAAACACAACGGTAGCAAGTCCCCCTGCTAATTCCTCACAAAATGGTACTAGATGCAAATTAAAATAAAAAAAGTAGAACGTTATTGTAGCCCTAAGAAGGGCTGTTGGGTTCTTTGAGAATCACTCCTGCCTAACAGTAAGCTAATAGAACACCCTAACGCTTTCCCTGACCAGCAGCAGCTCTCTCCCTAGCGGCATCCAGACACAGAATGATCCGAGCAGCGCGGGCAGCGGCTAGTCTATCCCAGGGTCACCTGATCTGGCCAGCCAACCACTGCTATCGACGTGTAAGGGTACCACGTCATGCTGGGTGGAGTGCAGAGTCTCCTGGCTTGTGATTGGCTCTGTTTCTGGCCGCCAAAAAGCAAAACGGCGGGAGCTGCCATTTTCTCGAGCGGGCGAAGTATTCGTCCGAGCAACGAGCAGTTTCGAGTACCCTAATGCTCGACCGAGCATCAAGCTCGGACGAGCATGTTCGCTCATCTCTAAAAATAAGCCTTTCTGCATTATCTGAGCATTTGCATTACAATATAATTGTGTGTTATAACTTACCTTGCACCCTGAAGGAATCATTTTTTAAGTCCCAGGGGTTGGGCTTTGGTTTGGATGCATTTCAAAAAATAAAAAATATGACTTGTCTGTGCTGCAGACTGCTCATCTCGCAGACCCCACCTTTGTGCTCCTGTACAGCTCCTCCCTCCCCCACTGATGTCAGCTCACCAGCCTGTGAGCCTAGTGAAGGAGCAGGAGGGAGGAGCTGTACAGCATCACAAAGGTGGGGGCTGTGAGCTGGGCAGTCTGTAGCACAGAAAAGTCGCATGTTGTTTTTTGAAATGCATTCAAACCAAAACCCAACCCTTTGGGATTACACAGAAGATTCTGTCCGGATGCAAGGTAAGTTATAACACACAATTATATTGTAATACAAATGCTTAGAGAAAGCACAAAGGCATATTTGCAATTTGTAATGGGCTTCTGCAACCTGTCCTTAGTGAAAATGAGGACCCTGGTCACAGGTTTCATTTAAAGTGCCAAACTATTGCTTGAATTGTTATTACAAGATACTCTCTTTATCATGAATCAAGAGTATATCCATTCCAACCCCTGCTCTTCCCAGGGAGGAAAAGAAATTTAAAAAAAGCCACTAAACCCTCAAATTTGTCCCCAGTTTTTATAGTGTATCTTTTCAAATTCTTTAATTTTATCTAGTGACTAAGATTAGGTGGATTTGGTTTCACGAAATTGCAGGCGATCACTATTGTTTGATCAAAGAGATCAAGAGACTGTGATCAGTCGGTCCGTGCGCTACATATAACATGCAAACTCTCATTTCTCTTGGATAACACCTTATAAATTATTCTAACATTTGATTGAGTCTGTTTACCAATTAGTTTCAGTATAAAATTCAGAGGATAACTTCAGAACTTAGAGACTAACTGTGACCCCCTTGGTCAGAGAGAGACAATATTATCCACTAGTTAGTTTCCTTAAAGGTACTAGATGACATATTTTAGAGAATCTATCACAAACCACCCAAATGAGTAATCAGTAAGGAAACACATGGAAATATGGGTCCCCGATTTTAAGGCAGAGGGATAGGTTTTACTATTCAGCACCTTATTCCTGGCACATACTTCACATGCTGCTACATATTTTCTGCACGTCACATGATTTTCACATGATGAGGGCCACCAGTACAATCTTTATACTAGATAATTAGTGCCAGCAATGCCAGGGTATCCAGTTAACACAGAACAATTAATATTTTCCAGCACTTGGAGACGGAGGTACAAACATTTACTCACAGAAGTATTTCTAGTATTTCTAGATCCTGAAAGTTAGCTAAATGGCTAAATCATGATCAACAACAGAAAGCACAATACCAGTGGGTAAGACCTCTGATGTACCAAAACTGCACATTTAAAAAAGAAAAATGGAGATATCTACCACACTGCCTAAAGAAAAAAGACTGAGGTAACCGGTGGTGTCTGGTGTTTTATTGAGAAAAGGAACTATGCGTTTCGAGAGCGCACCACTCTCTTCATAAATGACAATAATAATAATCAGCCACAACAAAAGTGATTTTAAAAGCTGTTAATAAAACTTTTTCCCAATAGGAATATAGTTGTAAATTTATTAACTATTATTAAAAAAAATAGAAATAGTAATATATATGTAATGGGCGTCGATGTAAAGGTATTGTATGTATAAATGACTAGATAATGAATTTTCTATTGGTGAATTTATCAATGTATTACCAAAACTGTGTGAAAAGTTATCTGCATAAACTTCTTGGTGCTAGGCGATATGTGATAACAAAATTAAATGAATAAAGAAAATTGCCCTGGGAGCTTCCTGGGAGCAAGTTGCTTAGGGTTATCCAAATACAGCTGGTTTTTATGGCCAGTGATTACAGCTTTTGATGGTCAAAAGCACTTGCGTTTAGCTGAAGAGAACTTCCTTGAGAAGAAAGCCACAGGGTCAAGATTACTAAAAGACTCTGAACCTCTGACATAGGAGAACACAGAGTCCTGCTTCAGCATTATCAACCTTACCTATAAATGGATTATTTAAATCAGGTTGAACCAAGAATGGCAATGAGATATGAGATGAGATATATCAACAGCTTGGTACACAACAGAATTTTTTTTAATAAACTTGTAGTTTAGTTTGCTGTGTATAGTCTTATGTTACACAGACAAGGGTACTGACAACAATTTTAGAAACTGACCCTGAAAATACCCGATTTCCTCAATTACCCACTCAGGCAGTTTTAAGGTGATGACATAGGTGTAGTTGGTCAGTCCCCAGGAAATGTCCAGATCCACCACAGTAGCAGCATATAGAATCCTTTAGGTGATGCTCTGTGCAGGTTGTGGCATTCAAGGTTTTTAGTTGCATTGGCTCTTGCTCAGAGATGGCAGCAGAAAAGACAGATTTTTTTAGAAGACAAAGAAGGTAACTCAGACAAATGGCTTGTGTCTACTCTAGATTTGTGTCTATCTCTTAAGTGGCCGGCATTGTTTTCTCTAAAGATCAGGGAAGGTTTACACTAATTTGATGTGGTTTGGCTTGAAATGGGATTCTGAAGAGGATCTGAAACGCAGCACTTGGGTGAATAAAGTACCCACTCTTTTTTTTTTATATTGTGGTGTGTAGCCTATTTTTTACTTTTATGAATAAAGTATTTTGGGAATATAATAAAAGGATACACAACCTGAGAGGCAATGATGGCTTACAGGGGGAGAAAGCTAGATCACAGATAAGTGAATTTTTGGAAAAACTTTCTCTGCCCTCACTAGACGAGAAACGAAGGGAGGAACTGATGAAACCGGTCACAATTGAGGAATTAAAGTCACTGCTCACCTCAATCCCTAGTGGCAAAAGCCCAGGCCCCGACGTGTTATCAATAGTGTTTTATAAAAAAGAAGATATTATCCTCCCCTACTTCACTGAAGCATATAATATGTTGATGGAGGGGGAATACCCCACCTATACATGCTGATGGCACACATCGCAATCCTCCACAAAGAAGGCAGGGATCCAGACCTTACTAGCAACTATCGCCCAATATCATTATTAAATGTGGACTAAAAAATATGGGCTAAGCTCTTTGCCTGTTGTATGTCCCTGTTATTACCGGCAATCATATCGCCTGAGCAAACTGGGTTCATGCGGCTAGAAGGAAAGGATAACTCTTTGTCTGTTGAGGGCAATATAACACGCCTGAAAATCCATACGATCCTTTACGGCACAGACGCTGAGAAGGAATTTGATGGGCAGTTTATGGCACAGACTCTTGAGAAGTTTGGCTTTCCCAAGGCTTTCATGTCATGCCATATTCACTCCATATACCAGCCCCTCAGCACAAATTCGGAATTGAAATGGTCAAATTCTGCATTAGCTGAATTCAAATTTGAAATTGTCAAGTTTGGCATCCGCTGGATTCAAAATATTTAGCGTTTTTTACATTGCTTCCTTTAAGGCATTTTTCCACGATCAGTTTGGACGTGAGAAGTTCCATGCCACATACTGATCACTATGGTGGGGTCTGAACATCAGTATTGATGTACAGAGTTCTTTTTTCCCCGATATGCAGCACAGCCAACACTGTACTGTTAGTTCTGCTGCATATCAGGGAAACAAGAATCAGTCTACGGCACTGAACTTTGTATTCATTGCCTGATCAAGATATTCTCACTATGAGAATAGACATCCATAGAGCCTTTAACCATCGTGAGAGGAAACTTTTGTGGTTTTAGAATTGCTTCTTTTAACACTAAAACACTAAGAGGATAGCTGAACACCCAGAGCACCCAGAAATTAATTCTTTGTTTATTTTTCATGTTCTGTTATTATTTTAATCCTTTTAACCCCTTAAGGACGCAGCCATTTTGTAGCTTAAGGCTCAGCCCGATTTTTTGGATTCTGACTTGCTTCGCTTTATATGGTTATAACTTTTGAACACTGTTACTTATCAAAACGATTCTGAGCTTGTTTTTTCCCCACATGTTGTACTTCATTTCAGTGGTAAATTTTGGCTGATAAGTTTTGCGTTTATTTACAAAAAAAAAGAAAATATGATAAATTTTTTGAAAAATTTGCCATTTTCGAAATTCTAAATCATTGCGTTTTCAGGCAGATAGATTTACCATCTAAATAAGTTGCTGAATAACATTTCCCATTTGTCTACTTTACATTTTCATAATTTCTAAAATGTCTGGATAATTTATTTTGATGTCACGCGGCTTACAAATAGAATATCGCTTTTCCGGATTTTCAGAATTGACTATTTTGGGGATAAATACAGTTTTGAATGAAATTTTACATATTTAGCATCAAAACCCCCTATATAATCTACCCATTTTCAAATCTGCACCCCTCAAGCTATCAGAAACAGCTTTTACGAAGATTGTTAACCCCTTGAGATCTTCATAGTAATTGAATCAAAATGGAGGTGAAATTTAGAATGGTCGTATTGTTCCCTTATACGTTCATTTAGCCCTAAAATTTACACATTTCCAAAATATAAAAAGAGAAAACCCACCATACAATTTGTTCTGCAATTTCTCCTGAGTACAAAGACCCCCCACATGTGGCTGTGACTTGTTTTATGGGGGCACAGCGAGGTGCAGAAGGGAAGGAGCGCCCTGCAGCTGCCAGGATTTTAGTTTTCTCATTGGCCCCTTTTGAAGGCTATAAAATTATTGGGGCCATGTGACGGCATTTTTTTTGCGGGATGAGATGCTTTTTCCATTGTTACCATTTTGGGGTTGGTATCGCCTATTGTTGAAAATTTAGGAACTTTTTTTAAAGGCAGGAGTAGAAAAGCATCAATTCTGTACTGGATTTTTTACTTTTTTTTTTGTTGGTGTTCACCGTATAGACTAATAATCATGTTATGTTTATTCTATGGGTTGATACGATTACGGGGATACCAGACATGAATATATTTTCTTAC
Organism: Engystomops pustulosus; assembly: GCF_040894005.1. NCBI lineage: Eukaryota > Metazoa > Chordata > Amphibia > Anura > Leptodactylidae > Engystomops > Engystomops pustulosus. The sequence continues at coordinate 47,304,934 of NC_092418.1, read as the reverse complement.
GTTTTACTAAATTTTTCAAACAAAACCCTAATTTGGGGAAAAATCTATCATTTATGTATTGCCGTCTTCCAAGTGGCATAACATTGTTACTTTTTTGGCTACGGAGCTGGTTGATGGCGTTTTTTTTGCGGGACATGTTGTACTTTGCACCAGTATCATGTCTGAGTACATATGGTTTTTTGATCGCATTTTATAGCATTTTTTGTGGGATTGAAAAGGTAAAAATCATAATTTTTGGAGGGTTTATAACAGTTTTTTTTACGGCGTTTATCGTGGGGGTTCAATAATGATTTACTTTTATTCCACGGGTTGTTACGGACGCGGTGATACTATATATGTGGGGTTTGTGTTATGATTTAGACTTTTTTTTAGTTATATGTCTCTTTATATGTTTTGGGGGTTTGGGGCATTTTTAGTGATTTATGACTTTATTTTTTTATTGAATAACTTTTTTTTTTTACTTTTTCACTTTTATACCATGGGACATGAACAAGCAATCATCTGATTGCTTCTTCATGATAATATTCTGCAATACTGTTGTATTGCAGAGTATTATCAGTGTCAGCCTATACACTTGCATAGGCTGGCACTGTGCCAGTAAGATGACGTCACAGACGCCATCTTACCGGCAATTCTTGCTAGTAACTCTGGGGTCCAGATCGGACCCCAGAGTTGCTATAGCAACGATCGGCGCCCCCCGAAAACGGTTCGGGGGGGGCGATCATGGGGGAAAGACCCCCCAGATGCATGTTAGATGCCGGGGTCGCGCTGACCGCGGCATTTAACGGGTTATGCACCCGCGATCGGAGACAACTCCGATCGCGGGTGTTAAACTGGGGTGCCGGCTATTAGTTACAGCCGGCACCCCGTGTTTCCCAATGCCGGTTCGGCTCTGATCCAGAGCCGAGCCGGCATAAGCGCCGTGGCGGATATATCCGCCACTGAGCGCTAAGTCACTGCGCTCCGTGGCGGATATATCCGCCACGGAGCGTGACGGGGTTCATACTATTAAGGCGCAGCAAAAGATAAGGTGTATGGAGGTGGTGCACGGGCCAAGCCCTCTCCAAGCAGGATGGGTTTTTGCTGCATTTGTCCTGATCTTACCATCATTTTTTAGACCAAAGTCTGGGTTCCAGACCCACATTTTACCACATTATTACAGATGAATTAGACAAACCCAAATTTCGCTTGACAATCATATCTATGATATATGTATATTGTATACAGGATATAAAAATAAGGCCAGGATAGCAGAATATTTTAGGCAACACACATTGGATCACAAAACTAAAAATATATGTGCCAAATATCTTTCAATATTGGTAACCAGCATAATTTGTAACATTGGATAGCTTTTAGAAAAATATTGCAAACGTCTATTATCAGATTTTGGATCATGTGTGTATTTATCCAAATATCCCCTTTTTCAAAGTTTTTGCACACATTTAGATATTTACAGCACCATCTGTCACCAAAAATGAAAAAGTCAAATCTTGTAATTTTTCCTCTTGGGGAATATAAATCTGGAATAGAAATGGGGGTTCCCATTTAAAATTTTAAAGTTGCCCCCCCATCCCAGGGGGTGGGGGTAGGAGGCGGCGTTTGGTATCATTGGATAGATTATTGAAAATACATGATATTCCACCATCCTGACCATTTTGTTACATTTGTTACATTTGCATATTTCTTGTGTGGGTAACGGTAGAGAACACTTGTCTATAGGACATGTTTCCATAATATTTCACTTACAGTTTCGATTTGCTTCTGTGCATATATAGAACACATGGCAGCATAGTGAACACGTGAAACTAAAAATAACCTGAAAAACTTTGCCAGTCACATATTCAGTAGTGAATGTCTTGCAAAGCTTCATGTGGATGACTATAGTGTAACATTTTTTATTTATACCCACAACCCTTATTGTTGCTCTGTTCAACTTTACTATATGCAAAGGTTTTTTTATATAAATAATGGCTTTATACTTTTACATACTGAATATAACACACAAACCCTTGGTTTATGGTTTTCTTTTCTGCATCTGGAAAGACATTTTCTATATCACAGATGGTGTGAGCTGCAGAGGTCAAGGTCCCAGTGCAGAAGAATGATGGCAATACTTTAAAAAGTTCAAACAAGTCTAAACTGGCATTGTGACAGTTATCATAATCCACAAAGGAGCTGCGTCTGACAGATTGAAACTAAGGTTGAACACAACTGACAGCAATATTTACAAGGGATTCACAGGGCAACACGATTCAAGAGCACAGCTATATAACTTTACACAATAAAATAATAGAGTTTATAGATTTTTAATACAGCTTCAGGTGTCGGCCAGATAAAAACATCGGCTCCTAAAATTATAAAATGACTACAAAATTGTGATGAAAGCATCACTGTGAGGGAATGTATGCTAATGTATGCAAGATATGTGAAGTGACTAGGGAAAGATGACAAGTTGCTGACAAAAAAGGTATGTAGCAAATGTCTAAGCCATATGGCTTACAGTATCCTAAACTAACAGTACTAGACTAATGATTATGCATTTATTTTTACTGGCAGTGTTTGCTCTAATGTACTCCATGCATATGCATCAGCATTAGCAGGTGACACGCAAAAAAACTAGAAATGCTCCAGCTTTTAATTAATTTTTTTACAGCAATGAACAACTGATGTATATGGGTTGTATGTAAAGTCATTGCATGTAAGATAAGATAAAACAGAGTAGAGAGAGTGCAGTACAAACAAGGACAGAACAATAATATTAGGGACAAATATACAAAAGGAAAAAAAGCAATGATCATCAGTTTGGTAATCGGTCAGTGAATGGGACCTGCAGGGACTGGTTAGGTGGGGGGGGGGGGGGGGGGCACAGGTTACTTTTGTTTGGGCCTTGTTGGTTGAACAGCCTGATCGCAGCAGAGAGGAATGACTTCCGATAACCCTTCCTTTCACACTTTGGGTGAAGCAATTGGTCATTGAGGGTGCTACCCAATCCCACCACAGTCTCATTCATGGGATGGGAGCTATTCTCCAGAATAGATTTCAACTTATACAGTGTCCTCCTCTCAGCTACCACCTGCACTGTGACAACAGGACCCCCCGGGACAGAACTGGCTTTCCTAATCAATTTGCCCAGTCTGCTCCTCTCTTTATCTGGTGCTTCCCTAACAGAATACACCAAAGAGGATCACCAATGCCACTACAGAGTTAAAGAAGGTCTTAAATAGTGCCCACTACACTCCCAATGCCCTCAACCTCCTCAGCAGGTTTAGCCTGCGTTGACTGTAAAGTGTGTTTATGTTCTCTGCCCTCTCCAGTTTATTGTTAAGGAGGACACCGAAGTACTTATAGGACTTCAGCGCCTTAAGTCCACTGGATGAGAAGGAGAACTGAGCTTACAGAAGTCCACCACCATCTCCTTGGTCTTCCCAGCATTTATCTTAAGGTAGTTTTGCTAGCACCAATCCACAAATTGTTTTTCATATGAATCTAACTTTGTGTTTCTAAGTGCTAGGGAACCTGAGATAAAAGTGCCATATGGTAGTGATTTTTATATACAAAAATTGCAACCAAAATTCTCACTTTAAACATGAATATTTCCTGGCACCTAGAAAAACAATTTTAGATTCCTTTGAAAGAGGAATCCTAGGAAAAAAGAATTGAGATTCTAGGTGCCACAGATCGCTCTAAAAAAGGGACATATCATATACATTTTTGGACAAAGATGGCACCTTGTGAGGACTGTATGAGATAAGGAGGGAAGAATGACTAACAACAGCAGGAAGAGGAATGGAATCATCAAAAACTCAGCTGCTGCTGTCTTTCAGCCTCTTTTCCTGCTGCACACACCTACAGATGCTCTAATATAGTTTATATAGTTATTATGTTTACCCCTTTCTTTTCATTTTGTCCTTTTCTGCTTAGATTACCTTTACTCTTCAGCTAAACATTCCCAAAACACTGAAAGACCACATGTCTTTCATATTTACTTACTTTTTTCTGCAGCATAAAAATGAAATATCTTTCCAATATCCCTGCTACACGGATCATTAAGAAGATACATTTACTTTCATAATAACTTATGATTTTTGTCTGGAGTGACTCTAGCACACATCAAATATGGACATAGCTTCCAGTCATCTATAAATTGTAAGTTAAAGGATTTTAAATCTTTTAATCTTATTGTTTCTTATCTGATATAAATATGGCCAACATAAATGGTACTCTTAAAATTAGATCACTACCATGGGATACACAGAACACCTTATTTGACATCCATAAAATAGTGGACATATAAGTTGGAGAGAATGGGACACGTCTTCTTTTCCTTTGCCATAAAATGATTCAGAATGCTAGGACATTCATAAAATCAGCATAGCATAGGCGAGCGGTCGCGAACCTATGGCACGGGTGCCAGAGGCGGCACTCTAAGCTCTTTCTGTGGGCAGTCGGGCCATCGCCCCAGCACTCCAGACAGGACTCAAAGAATTTTCCTGTGGTTTTAAACAACTTAAAAGATGATGCTTTCAGTGATATTTTAAAGTGATACTTACTTGGCTACTTGGGACTGTAAGAAGAGGGAGAATGTGTAGGCAGGGCCAAATTATCGTGGGAGGACACTGGAAAGAAGCTGCAATGATGCAAATGTTCCCTTTTCCTTTCTATTGTGTTGGTGTCCTCAGGAGGCCAGTATGATTGGACATTGTTGAAGAACAGGGAGCAATAAGTTACTGCATTATCTATTGGTTGGAACCTCGCGTTTAATGAGGGGGTCTTTGGGGTTGCAGTTTGGGCACTCAGTCGCTAAAATGTTCTCCATCATTGGCATAGGCTATTGGAATGTCATTTTTATCTGTGACAGGTTCCGTTATTTTAGAAAATTCTAAAGATTTTACCTTTCATATGCTTATAGTATGGACTAATACCAAAAAAATAAGTTTACATGAACGTTTTAGAGCAACCCACTGTTCTTGGTAGTAAACACCCGTGAAATTGCTTCCATCAAGTAATGACTATAGAAGATGTGACCACTTTTGTGCTATACTTCTGTGACTCTAGGGATAGAGACTCTCATAAACTTTGGATCCGTCTCACTATTCGACCCCGTCTTTTCTCCATTTCCTCGCACATTTTATCTGGATCCATATTCCAGTTCCGGGGTCCAACGCTGCAACTCCAACCCAAACTCCCCTCCCCCACTTTTGTGTACACATCATTTGGCGCCTGGCTCGAAACAAATCCCCCACAATTTTTCTCCCTCTCCACTTCTTTCCGGCTCTGGGCCACCTGAACCGGCCGGTCAAGGGATCGAGCACCGTTTTCCCCGTCGGTGGCTGCCAGTACACACCAACCCCATTACCTAACTACCCACAAACATAATGCTCTCGTTTTTGGCTGCACGAGAAGCACAAAGGGACCATCTCATCGACCAATGGATGGACCAAAGAACCACCACTGCGTACCATTTCTCCAGAGAAGACACAAGGACAATGACCAACCTATTTCTGGATTTAGAGGAATCATTGAAGAAAGAATCTTCTAATAGCATCCATATCCACTTCCTACGACTTTACCTGAAAGAAAATCTCTACCCCAAAAGTCTCTTAGTGGACATAAAATCTCCCTTTCCAAATGACCAGCCCTTCAATGACAAATGGAACAACCGATTAGAGACTCTCACTCGAGACCTAATTGACCTAATCATACTAAAAAGATCTGACCTCCAAAAGGAAGCCACAATAAAGATTAATATCATTTCTACCCTACTATCTCCCTATGAGGACCACCCCGACTTCCACAATCTTGCTGCGAGCACTCACTTCCGTTCCCAACAACACGACCTGATTGAGATCAAGCGCAAGTGCTCTAAATTGGACAATACACGCAACCATCCCTCTTCCAACAACACCCCTGAACACCCTATTCCTCCATTGCCCACATCGGACCGCGCTCAGCCCATCTGTCCAACAATTCCAGAAAACAGCACCACCCACCACCAACGCCAGACACTAAAAACAACGACAGTACAACCCAACCACAACCGAAACAACAATCGTAAAACGCCATCCACCCAAACCCAGTCAATCAGGATTAGAACCTTCAAGAAAACCGCCACAACCACACCACCACGACCCCCCAGCCCTACGAATACCGCTCCAAATATCCTTCCAATCCAAACCACCAGTCTCAATCCACCAACAGTCATTCGATCCCCCATAACCCCCCAGGTCCCATCCCCCTCAACGCTTTCAAAGCTGCTGAGTTGGAAGCCCATCTAGCCAACCTCCCTGTCACTATCCATACAATTGATGATCCCACTAATAACCTCAATTTATCATTACTCTCGACCCACGATGAACCCCAATCGCCCACTCCATCCCTCCCCATACCCCCAACACCCCCTGAAGTACCCTCCACCTCCAGTACCTCCTCCACGGAGTCTTTTTTAGCCCTCCCCACCCACCTCTCCAGATCCCCAAGTTTCTCCCCCCACACCACTTCCCTACCCCTGCTCCCAATCTTAACCAGTCCAATCAAAATAACACAGTTCTTCTCCCCGAGCCACAAAACCTCCACCTCAACAAAAAGAAAAGCAGACCACGAGGCTGCCGAGGCGGAACCACTAAGAGAAGAACCAGCAGCCAAAAACACAAGAAAACAATAAATACAGAAACACAACCCGACTAATCCCACCAACCCATTAAGATCTTTAACCTCTCTAATTACAACCTCCAACAGAACGAGATTGACCTCCTATCCAAAGGCTTATCCTTCTGTCCGACCGCCTCCGCAGACGACTTTCAACTCTTTCTAGACCTCAACACCTTCATCCGCAAACTCACCCTCAATCGACATTTCGCCATACAATCCGTCCAGACCACGACACGCATGTCCACCACCCCAATCTCTGCCCCACCCCTTGACTCCTCCATGAGTTCTGCTCCCATTCCAGTCAATGTCCACCCTCCCTCCTACTTCTACCCTCTACACCACAAGGGCCCGGCCATTGATACCTTTTACAACTCAGCCCTTGACGATTTAAAAAAACTTCCCCGAAAGACTCCCCAAGGTACCAATCACAACCTCTCCTCTGCGGAAAAAAGAGCAATCAAGTCCCTTAACCCCTTAGCGCTCTGCGCCGTAGCTGTACTGCGCTGAGTCCCGCGATTAGCGCTCAGCGCAGTACAGCTACTGCGCAGAGCCGATGCCGGTTCAGCGCTATATAGCAGCCGAACCGGCATCGTTAGCCGCGGGATTTCAGCGGTAATTTACCGCTGACATCCCCGGCTAACACCCGCGGTCGGAGTGGGCTCCGATCGCGGGTGTTTAACCCATTAAATGCCGCGGTCAACGCGACCGCGGCATTTAACATGCCTTCTGGGGGTCTTTACCCCACGATCGGCCCCCCCGCACCGTTTTTTTGGGGGGGGACGATCGCTGTTTTGGCTCCTCTGGGGTCCGATCGGGACCCCAGAGAAGCCTGGAGGGTTTACCTTTAAGATGGCGTCTGTGACGTCATCTTAAAGGCAAAGTGTCAGCCTATGCCCCAAAACATAGTGTCAGCCCCAAAACATATAAAGAGACATATAACGCTCAAAAAAGTCTAAATCATAACACAAACCCCACATATATAGTATCACCGCGTCCGTAACAATCCATAGAATAAAACTAAATAACTATTGAACCCATATGATGAACGCCGTAAAAAAAAACCGCCAAAAACCCGCCAAAAATTATGATTTTTACCTATTATATCCCACTTAAAATGCAATAAAAAGTGATCAACAAAACATATGTACTCCAGAATGATATTGTTGCAAAGAACAACATGTTCCGCAAAAAACAAGCCATCAACCAGCTCTGTAGCCAAAAACGTAACAATGTTATGCCACTTGGAAGACGGCGATGCAAAAATGATAGATTTTTCCCCACATTAGGGTTTTATTTGGCAAATTTAGTAAAACATAAGAAAAAATATTCATGTCTGGTATCCCCGTAATCGTATCGACCCATAGAATAAAGATAACAGGATTATTAGGCTATACGGTGAACACGAAAAAAAATAAAAGTAAAAAATCCAGTACAGAATTGATGCTTTTCTACTCATGACCTCAAAAAAAGTTCCTAAATTTTCAACAATAGGTGATACCAACCCCAAAATGGTAACACTGGAAAAAGCATCTCGTCCCGCAAAAAAAATGCCATCACATGGCCCAAATAACGGAAAAGCGAAAATTTTATAGCCTTCAAGAGGGGGCAATGAGAAAACTAAAATCCTGGCAGCTGCAGGGTGCTCCTTCCCTTCTGCGCCTCACTGTGCCCCCATAACACAAGTCACGGCCACATGTGGGGGGTCGCTGCACTCAGGAGAAATTGTAGAACAAATTTTATGGTGAGTTTTCTCTTTTTATCTTTTGGAAATGTGTAAATTTTAGGGCTAAATGAACGTATAACCGACAAAATTTGACCATTCTAAATTTCACCGCCATTTTGATTCAATTACTATGAAGATCTTAAGGGGTTAACAATCTTTGTAAATGCTGTTTCTGATAGTTTGAGGGCTGCAGATTTGAAAATGGGATGGTTATATAGGGGGTTTTGTAGCTAAATATGTAAAATTTGATTTCAAACAGTATTTATCCCCAAAATAGTCAATTCTGAAAATACGGAAAATCGCTATTCGATTTGTAGGCCGCGTGACGTCAAAATAAATTATCCAAACATTTCAAAAATTATGAAAATGTAAAGTAGACAAATGGGAAATGTTATTCTGCAAGTTATTTAGGTGGTAAATCTATCTGCCTGAAAACGCGGTGATTTTGAATTTCGAAAACGGCAAATTTTTCTAAAAATTCATCATTTTTTTCTTTTTTTGTAAATAAACGCAAAACTTATCAGCCAAAATTTACCACTAAAATGAAGTACAACATGTGGGGAAAAAACAATCTCAGAATCGCTTTGATAAGTAACAGTGTTCAAAAGTTATTACCACAGGAAGAGACACTGGTCAAATGTCAAAAAAAAGTTGCGAGCCTTAACCTGCAAACAGGCTGCGTCCTTAAGGGGTTAAGGACAACACTACCATTATCATAAGACCGGCTGATAAAGGAGGAGGCATCGTAATCCAGGACCGTCCCGATTACATTGCCGAAGCACACAACATCCTGTCAGACCAATCATTTTACGAACCCCTACCGACAAATCCCTTACCAACCGATTACATCACCTACACCAAACTGATTCACCAAGCCTTCTCCCAAAACCTGCTCAGCAAAAAAGAAAAGCAATTCCTTACCGTTAACAATCCACCCCTTCCATTTTTCTATCACCTACCCAAGATCCATAAATCCCTCACTAACCCACCTGGCCGCCCCATTATTTCTGGTATCAATTCCCTAACCTGCAATTTATCACACTACATTGACCTCCATCTCCAACCCTTTGTGCTACAGTTACCATCCTATCTTAAAGATTCTACTCAGCTCATCAATGAACTTTTATTACTCAATAACTCCATCGATCCCGAAAGAAACCGCAAAGCTTGGTCACTACTAACAGCCGACGTTTCGGCACTTTATTCCAATATTCCACATGGCCCAGGAACCAAATCTGTTGAGAATTTTCTATTATCCAACCCCAAGATGCCTCTAGCACAGACTATCTTCCTTCTTGAAAGCATCAACTTCATCCTCCATCATAACTCCTTCTCTTTTGAAAATAACATTTATCGTCAGATTAAAGGTTGCGCTATGGGCACAAGATTTGCCCCATCATATGCGAATCTATATATGGGCACTTTTGAACAAAAATACATCCTTGGCCCTAACCCATTTCATAACCATATCATCTTCTTCCGTCGATACATTGACGATCATGGGCCTCAATTTCACCCATAATTTTTCCACTACAGAAATCGACTTTTTGGACCTTACAATTCAACTCAGCAACACAGGCACCCTCTCCACCAGTACACATTTTAAATCCGTAGATGTCAATAGTTATTTGGACTTTCACAGTGCTCACCACACCCCATGGCTCCGCAATATCCCTTATGGACAATTCAAACGCATCCGAAAAAATTGCTCAGACACCACCACTTTCATCACCCAGGCTAAAGTTCTCAAACAACGGTTCAAAGACAAACACTACCCCAAAAAACTGGTACAAGATGAATACACCAAAACACTATCCCTTACCCAGAATCAATGTCTTCAACCTAGCAATCCAACAATACACCAGCAACGAAACAAAAAAAACCCTCCACTCAATTTCATCACAACATACAACACCAGCCATAGCAACATCAAACGCATTCTGACAAAACATTGGCCCATTTTACTCAGTGATCCACACCTCAAACTCTCCCTGCCCAACCGACTATCGGTCACTTTCAGAAGAGCCAGAACCCTCCGCAACATACTCGCCCCCAGCAAACTCAAGACAACAACCAAAACCCAATCCACCACTTTCCTGACCCTCAAAGGATCGTATAAGTGTGGTACTCCCATATGTCTGTGTTGCTCGAATATCCAGCATAAGAGGAAATCCTTCATCTCAACCACTACCGGTGAGTTTTTCGAAATTAACTCTTTTCTCAATTGCCACTCATCCTTTATCATTTACCTCCTGGAATGCCCATGCAACTTGCAATACATCGGCAGAACGACCCAGGAACTACATGTTAGAATTAATAACCACAGGTCTAACATTACTAATGGCTATCTGAAACATAGTGTCTCAAGCCATTTCGCTCTCAAACATGGTAAGGACTTTAGCGACATCAGAATTACTCCAATTGAAGAAATACCCCCCTCCACCAACAATAGATTCCAAAGATTGCGCCAACGGGAATCCTATTGGATCTATAAACTGGACACTCTTTCACCCGCTGGTTTGAATGATATAGTTGAAACATCATTCTAAAACCAACCCCCATCACCTCATTTCCTGGACTTCACCGCCAATACCTCTGGATCACCTTCAAACAATCCTTGTAATATCCTTGCAAATTGCTAATTCTAATGTCTGTGCCAATGGTGCACGTACACCACTGCCGTTTCGCACGTTCCTTTCACTACACCATGCCATACTCATGTGTGTGTATGTGCTAAGGTTCATGCACGCGCGCATGGTACCATCAGTTTGGTTTTTGTTGTTATGTTATTCTATTTTATTTTATTTTATCTCTATTTGTTATTTCCATTCATTACCATTACTATTATTATTATTATTATTATTATTATTATTATTATAATCGTTATTATTACCATTAGTATTTATATTTATATTGACTATTACTATTTACTAATTATAAACTATGGAACACGCATTGCATATCCTTACATCTTTATTCTTTATGTATTTTAACCCATTTTAATTCTGTGATCATATTTGCATTAGTGTGTTTATATACACATGGATGTAGGTTGTATAGATAGGCATTTTTTGTACCTCTATGTATGTTATCATATATAAGAATTTTTCTCTTTTTCTCTCTCTCTCCTTTGCAAATAATTATGAATCATATAATATTGGTCTTATCTGTCTGATATATGACTACCTTACTCTGTGTCACACAACCACATCCCCTTATTTATATCCATATTAACATACTGACATTTACAAGCCCATTCTACTCATTTCCCCCATGCAAACCATCCCATCGCCTCATCTCACACTCCCATTCATCGTATCTCTGCTCCGAGACCTGCGCATGCGCATTGTCACCGCCCCAGTCCGGCTGTCAATCAATATAAACCGCGTGTCTTCTTGGCGCGCGCCCTGTTCATCCCGCGCCAGTGACAGCACGCAGCCTTCTCTCTCTGCTGCACTGAAACGCCGCGGTAAGTATCTCCCACACCACATTACCCGGACCCCATCTGCTCACTTTGATTGTCGGCATCATTTTTACCCGTTCCTCCCCCACCAGGTTTGAACACCCAGGCAGCATAGATTCTGCCACAGAACCAGCAGGAACCCCTGCAGGTACTTCTACTCCGCATACCTTATCATCTATTCAATTAATTAATTAATTAATCTATTTATTTATTTATTATTTATTTATTTAATTTATTTAATTAATTTATTTATATATTCATTCATTACCCATTCGCCTGCTCATTTATGCACTTACCCAGCCTACTCAATCCATTTTATCATACAGTGTTCCCACTATCATTTGCTTATCCAGCTATTTACGTATTTATTCAATCATCTAGATAAATCACTTTCTATATATGTCTTAACAATACTCCTATATATGTCCAATTCTATATATGTCTATTCAGATGTCTGTACACTGTATATGTGAATCATCCTTTTAACCATTGTTTTACTATATCATTGTTTTTATGAAATCTTGTGTCCGTTTAAGCTCACCTATTACTAACCATAATATGTCATGTTCTGCTTCTGTTTTTGTCTCGTATTATGTAATTGTACAGTGTTTGACCTGATGAAGACACCGTTACGGTGTTGAAACGCGTAGTCCTACTTCCCAATAAAAATATTAATACCATTTTGGATGTAGCGCGTCTCACTATTCGACCCCGTCTTTTCTCCATTTCCTCGCACATTTTATCTGGATCCATATTCCAGTTCCGGGGTCCGACGCTGCAACTCCAACCCAAACTCCCCTCCCCCACTTTTGTGTACACATCATTTGGTGCCTGGCTCGAAACAAATCCCCCACAATTTTTCTCCCTCTCCAAACTTTGGATCCAAGTCAGATGGCTTTGGGCAGACACCACAAATTCCATAAAGTTACAGTAGACTGGTGTGTGTACCTAGAGGGTATACTATTTACTACTATCACTTACTCTATTAATTTTGGAAATAAAAAAAATTGCTTCAAAGGTTTGGTTACTCTTTATACATTTATTTATAACTAAGATGTTTGAAAGAATTAAAAATTAAAAAGAAAAGGGTAGCATTAACATACATTAACTTAATAATCATGTTCTCTCTCCCTTCCTTTTTTTAAACTGTTCTTCTTGTCTATGTCTTTCTGAGGAAACAGGTTCACTGTCTTTGGGTTGAGTTTGATTCTTCCTTCTTCACACCATATATTCAGTCACTTGCATGCTCTTGCTGCATGCATCTCTAAAACATTGCTAGAATCCACCCTTTAGTGAACATTGAAACTATAATTGTATCTTTGACTCTCTGATTGACTTCAATACTGTAACTCCTTACCAATCGGTTTTCCACTTAATAAATCTGCTCCTCTGCAATACATTCTTAATGCAGCAGCCAGTCTTCTCTGTGCCATTCACTGTATTGGTTGTCCATTCTGAATTCATCTAAGTTTATCGCTCTATCCTTGCTCTTTAACCCCTTAAGGATGCAGCCATTAAATAGCTTAAGGCTCAGCCCCATTTTTTGTATTTTGACTTGCGTTGCTTTATATGGTTATAACTTTTGAACACTGTTACTTATCAAAGTAATTCTGAGATTGTTTTTTCCCCATATATTGTACTTCATTGTAGTGGTAAATTTTGGCTGATAAGTTTTGTGTTTATTTACAAAAAAAAGAAAAAATGATAATTTTTTTGAAAATTTTGCCATTTTCGAAATTTGAAATCATTGTGCTTTCAGGCAGATAGATTTACCACCTAAATAAGTTGCTGAATAACATTTCCCATATGCCTACTTTACATTTTATTAACCCCTTAACGACTTGGCCTTTTTTAGTTTTTTCACTTCCATTTTTCACACTCCACCTTCAAAAATCTATAACTTTTTTATTTTTCCACATAAAGAGCTCTGTTATGGCTTATTTTCTGCGTAACAAATTGCACTTCGTAGTGACGGTATTTAATATTCCATGGCGCGTACTGGGAAGCGGGAAAAAAATTCCAAATGCAGTGAAAATGGTGAAAAAACACATTTGCGACGTTTTCTTGTGGGCTTGGATTTCACAGCTTTCACTCTGTGTCCCAAATGACAGGTCTACTTTATTCTTTGGGTTGCTACGATCACAGGGATACCACATTTGTACAGGTTTTATAATGTTTTCATACATTTAAAAAAATTAAAACCTCCTGTACAAAAATTTTTTTTTTGATTTTGCCATCTTCTGGCGCTAATAACTTTTTCATACTTTGGTGTACGGAGCTGTGGGTGGTGTCATTTTTTGCGACTTTTGATGGCGTTTTCATTGCTATCATTGTTAGGACTGTGCTACCTTTTGATCACTTTTTATTAATTTTTTTATATTTTCCAAAATGGCAAAAAAATGTCATTTTTGACTTTGGACGCTATTTTCCGTTACGGGGTTAAACGCAGTGAAAAACCGTTATTATATTTTGATAGATCGGACATTTTCGGACGCGGTGATACCTAATGTGTTTATGATTTTTACTGTTTATTAATATTAATATCAGTTCTAGGGAAAGGGGGGTGATTTGAATTTTTAGGTTTTTTTAATATAATTTTTTTTTTTTAAACTTTTTTTTACTTTCACTTTAACTATTTTTCAGACTCCCTAGGGTACTTTAACCCTAGGTTGTCTGATCGATCCTACCATATACTGCCATACTGCAATATGGCAGTATATGGGGATTTTACTCCTCATTCATTACAATGTGCTGATAGCACATTGTAATGAATAGGTTAAAACGAGACAGCTTCGGGCCTTCGTGAGGCCCGATGCTGTCATGGCAACGGATCACCGCTCCCCGTGACGTCATCGGGGAGCGGAGATCCGCGCCAAGATGGCGGCGCCATCTTTTTGAAGCCTCCGGCAGCATTGCCGGAGGCGATCGCGGTGAAAGCACCCGCGATCGGTGCTAGCACCGATCGCGGGTGTTACCGGTAAGCCTTTGCTGCAATATGCAGCAAAGACTTACCGGCTATGGAGAGGGCTCGGCCCGCGAGCCCTCTCCATGCACCAGGACCCGGCGCGCGCCGTACTAGTACGGCGCGCGTCGGGAAGGGGTTAATGACATTGCATTGATTATTCGCTTCATTTTATATTTACTTTTAAAATTCGATAATGTAATTGATTTTGAAGGACATTCTATTAATGCACATTTTAATCAATAAAAAAATATAATAAACATAAATGTGTGTTTAACCTGTACCTGTTTGCTTTGTAGGGAAGAATTTAGGTAAGTGCTAAAATGTGATTTTATTTAGAATAAGAATAAGATTTAAAAAAGGCGCAGTAGATGAAAAATCATACAATAATAGAAATGCTAATGTTAAGCCTCTTTGCTTTTTTGTTTTTACTTTATTCCAAAAGCCATAACTTTAACATTTTTCTATTTATAGAAATATGTAAGGGTTTTTGATATGGGGAAAAAATTGTACTTCCATGTGGCCGCAATCAATGTTTTTACAAATTTCAATATAGGGTTCAAATGACACATTGCTTTTATTCTTTTGGGTCAGTAAGTATATATCTAGTTGATATACAATCCCTTGAGACACCAATTTTTTCAGTGACTGATTTTTTTCAAACCATTCTTTTAAAAAAAAATTTTTGCAAAAATTGAGTTGTGGATTTTTTATTGATACTATTTTGAGAACTGCATGTGAAGGCATTTTAGACGTAAATGTAATATGTGTACGACTTTATTCCGAAAATCCTTCTAACAAAGAAAGAGGATTAGCTGAAATTTTTAAATATTTAACATTTTAAAAATACTTAAGTAGGACCCATAGGGCATTTAATCCCTAGTTGGTCATAGTTTTATAGTACAGACAGTCCCCTACTTAAGAACACCTGACTTACATACGACCCCTAGTTACAAACGGACCTTTGGATTTTAGTAATTTACTGTACTTTAGTCCTATGCTACAATAACCAGCTATAACAGTTATCAAATGTGTCTGTAATTAAGATTTATTGTTAATCCTGGTTCTTATGACAATCCAACATTTTTAAAATCCAATTGTCACAGAGACCAAAAAATTTTTTACCGGGGTTACAATAATAAAGTATACAGTTCTGACTTACATACAAACTCAACTTAAGAACAAATCTACAGACCCTATCTTGTATGTAACCCGGGGACTGCCAGTATATAAGGTTGGAAAAAGACACATGTCCATCAAGTGCAACCTACCTAGGCCACTGTCCTGGCTAGAGGCCTAGGTATGAAATAGTAGGTATAAAAAGATCTTTGTAATGATTTCTGTTATGTTCTTTCTGGTATTTTTACTTTGTTATGAGGTCCCCCATAGCCATCTTTGTTCTAAGCTTTTCACTCTGCTATTGTTTTCTAGCCCAACCATTCCCATAATATGCTTGGTTGCTCTACTGTGCAACTGTTCCAGTCCTTTTTATACACCAGTGACCAAAACTGTACACAATATTCCATGTGCGGTCTGACTAGTACTTTATATAAGGGCAAAACTATGTCCTTATCATGAGACTCTATGCCTCTCTTGATATATCCCACAATTGTATTTGTTTTTTTAGCAGCTGCCTGGTTCTGGTCACTAAAATGAAGTTTACTGTCCACCAATACCCCAAGTATTTTTCGGATGCAGTTTTAAATGACCTGTTTTTAGAAGAAATTTCTCAAGTTTGCCTACACCGAGATTGCATACATTTAGGAAATGTGCCTAAAAATGGTCTAAAACCCTTAATAAATATGGTGAAAGGCTTTTCAGTCATGTGTGGAGGAAATTCAACAATGCACATTACTCTGAGCACACCATCCCAATCATGAAGCATGGTGATGGCAACATCATGGTGTGGGGATGCTTTGCTTCAACAGAGACTGGTAAGCTGGTCAGTGATGATGGGAAGGCGGATGGGACTAAATACAGGACAATTATGGAGGAAAAACTACCGCAAAGACTTGAAACCACGGTGCAGGATCACCTTCCAGTAGGACAACGACTTTAAATTATAGGGGATTCATTTACTAAGGGTCCGCGGACCGCATTTTCGATGGGCTTCCCAATGATTTCCGATTTGAGCGGCGTTTAACAGGGTTTTTTGGCGCACGCGATCGGATTTTGGCGTTGACTTTCATGCAACGCAAATCGGGGGCATGGCCGTCGGACAACCCGACGTATTCGGACTACGTGCATGATTTAAATTTCTAATTATTTCGCAAGACACGCACTTACAAGCATCGGGAAGAAGAAGGTGAACTCCGACGGACTTCAGCGGGGAAGCAACAGATGCAGGAAATCGGGCGCACAGGCTACGTGAATCGCGCCGGACTTTGTTGGACTGTTCGGATCGGGGATCGTGACAGGACCAGGTAAGTAGATTTTCCCTATAGTGTTAAAACCACAATAGAATAGTTTAAATCAAAACATATTTTTGTGTTAGTATGGCTCAGTCCAAACTTAAATTATGTTTTTAGGCATAAGAATGATGAGTGCAGAGGCTCTGAACTCAAATTTAAAAAAAACACTCAACAGTGTCTATGGCAGCACAATATATCATAGAAATACACACAGAACCACTGAATTATATGTTTTGGCAGATTTCTTCTTTACATCTCATCCCCACTTCTCCACACACAAACAAAAAACCCAGTGAGTCATTACACTAGCATGTCTATATATACTTATATACATATATTTTGGTAATTTGATATTTCTATCCTAAACATTTAGGGTCAATCTTTTGAGATTTTAGTTATCACCTGTTTGAAAACATGAATCATGGGAATATTTTTTTTAACAAATGTTACTGAGGAAAGATCCAACTAGCTCTGAGATGCTTCTAGTGCAGTGGTGGCAAACCTATGGCACGGGTGCCAGAGGTGGTACTCAGAGCCCTCTTTCTGGGCACCCAGGCCACCACCAAAGAGGACTCAAGGTATCTACTTGCACTCGCAGGCAGCCCAGGACTTGTCACAATCAATGCTATTATAAAGCAACAGCGCTGCCTGGGACTACAGGAGGAGTGGGAAGGTGTGGACAGATTAGAATTATCATTGTTGCTCCTTGTCCAGGCAAAAAATGTCTTCTTGTTTTGGGGAACAGGAAGAATTAGTTCTTCTTCTATCTACTGTATTGTTGTCCTCAGAACACTGATACGATTAAAAGTCACAACAGAGAATTAAGCAATAAATGATGGCATAAATTGCCATGTAGGCACTTTGTGATAAACAGGTGGGTATGGGTTGTAGATTGGGCACTATAGAACATAGCACACAACAGGAGGAAGTCCATCGCATTTCTAAATTACCAGCACTACCTAAATTACCAGAATACTCCAGTGTGAACAGTTACATAAGCTAGCAAGACTGTCCTTAATCATAGATGAACTGTACAGATATTTCAAGAATAGATTTTTCAATACAGCTATTTTCAAATTTTTTAACAAAGCAATTTTAAAAGTTTTTCCAGTACAGTAATATTACTACTTTATTACATTATATCCAAAACTGCTGCCCTTTATGCAATGCTTCACTATTACAAAAGTGTGCATTATATCAAAACCGCCGCCTTGTATTTAGTGGGTCTTACCAACCTCTTGAAAAAATTTCAATGTTACCATTTGTAAACAATAAATATATTGTGTTAGATTTATCAATCTCTTTCTGTCGTAATGCACACCAAAGTTATCAAAGGTCAGATAATCTCATTTACTCGAGATCTATTAATTCCTATGATCTTTCCATGTAAAAATTAAAAGAAGACATTATTGGTAAGGCCCTGCACTTCCCAGTTCCTCAGCCCTCCATCTTGCATAATAAATGTCACTAAATAGTAGTATTCATAGTGTGTGTGTGTGTGTATCTATACACATGTATATGTACTTTTATCTTATTTTTTTGTTTATCTCTTTGGACTTAGAACACATTTTAATACATTTTTTCACAACGTGATTCTCTGGGTTAGTGGTGCAGAAAACTAGATAAAACTGGAATTTCAGGTGACTGTACAAGAAATGATTTGGCTGCTCCCAACACCATTCAGCTGTGAGCTCTCATTCTCTGAAGATGATTGAAACACTTCTACCTGACTTACTGCCTCAAGTGGAAAAGCAACTGAGGATAACTACAAACAAATGTAAGAGCTCCATTATGGATTTTCTTGGTGAGAAGAGATCTCCTTTTGCAGTACTAGTACATTTATGTAGCCTTTGGGATTAAGTTCTACAATGGAAAAAAAATAAATAAAAAACCTGTTAGACAAGCAAGGGCAAGATATAGGCTGATACTAAAGTTTCTCCGAAGTCTCTACATTACTGACATTGTATGAAGTGTAATCTTAAAAAAAGACTAACAGTTTGACAGCTGACCCGACTTTGCTATTAATGTGCAAGAGATTGTTTTATTTCCTGTATATTGTCTTTTTTTCATTCTACTTCCTTTTAAATGGACACCAACCATATTCAGGTAAGATAATAGGATGTTACCTGGCATGATCGTTTAACCCTTTCCCGATATCTTATATTGGCCCTTATTTCAAAATCATTTTTAGTGCTTTTATATGCCAGAACAATGTTTTTTTAGTCTAGACAAATAAATGCAAGATGAATTGCATTTTTGTACTATTTAAAGTTATATGTCATGTATTACAAACATGAGGAAGGGAAGGTTAAAAAATAAATCTACAAAATGTAGTTTTCTTGACTTATTTTTTAACATATTTTTCAATATCTATAGAAATTCAATTTGTTACAAATAAACCTGTTAATAAAATGTTACTAGCTACCTCCTCAAACATAGATCTTCCCACTAGCAACTGTGCTACCATCTCAAAGTTTTAAAGAATTGTAGTCTAAAATACTGTGCAAGATAAACTTAACTCACCACAACCTCTATCAACCTCCTATAATTCTTTTAGAAGCTTGTGGAAGACCAGGGGGATAGCAAAGATTTCTGCTACTGGTAACCCCTTATCAGAGTCAATCAACACCCTGTGTCTCAAATTTAGTTAAGGCCTCATGCACATGATTGTCTTTTCTGTTCTGTATATACGGCTGTATTCTGGACATAAATACTGGACGTATTGCACTGTATTCATACTGTATCCGTATAAAATACAGTCGGCTGGTAAGTGATGGCTGGCTGACTATTGACTGGCTGACAGAATGCCCCTCCCACTGGTTCTGGAGACTGCACGTATATACAGCAGCATACAGTGCACAGCCGTTGGTAGCACGTATTTAGCCCATATTTTATACATTCCCATTGACTTCTATGGAACGGAAATACGGAGGAAAATAGGACATGCTCTATATTTTTATTTGGCTCGCTTATGGTACGGTATGGTACGGTGGACAATACGGCCATGTACATGGGTGAGCGGAGTGCCCATTGGTATCCATGGGGCTGTATTCTTGCGGTATAGATACACCCATATATACGGCCGTTTTTATACGGTCGTGTGCATGGGGCCTTAGACTGCAAAGAATCCTTTATTTTGCATTATAGATGAAAAGTATAATAAAAATGCACGGCTTCTATTATGTCATGGGTGGGTGTTCAGGCAAGGTATGTACTAATATTAAATAGCTTAAACACTGCTGCTTTAGAGGGTTTATGAAGATGGATAACTTTGCTGCATAATACTGCTCGTTGACCTAATCAATGACTTAGCCTTCCAGAGATTCTGGGTTTCAAAGGAAAATCCTCTGTAAATTATTTATGGAGATTTATGTAATGGCCCAATTCTTTCCTTTATCACTATTGTGTTCACTCTTATGCAGTTAGATATTGTCAGCACAAAATGGCTTCCTACATATATTTTGACCATTTCCAGGGTCCAGGTACTTGGATAATAAACTGAGCAAGGCTTTATTTGATTGCACTGTTAAAATATGGCAATAATTATAAGAATAAAAAAAATAAAAGTATTTTATTATAATGTCATAAAATAATTGGCCCCAGCCTTAATTTAGCTTGACCCTGGAGTAAGACTCCAATTTCTCACTAAACCAATTCAATACCATATTCAAACTTGTTACCCAAAGTTTTGACTAAAATTTAAAACACAAAGACATATTTACTGACATTGTAATAAAATATGGCTAAGCAATATTGTCTTGAAAAGTTATTATCCTGGGAACGTCCAGCCAAAAGAAATGATAAGTAAGGATATCTCTTATAATTTTAAGAAGAGTTATATACTCATAAAGCGTATTCTGGACAATGTGTTCTCTACCATATATTCTGCACCAAAACATTTAAGAGCTATCTCTTAAGTGCAAAATAACAATAGAGGCAGTTCCTCTACTTTCTACATATTGTCATTCAGTACAAACAACTAACATAAAAATTATGATCTTACATAGGCAAGTAATGATCTAAACATTTTTTGTACAGCTTTGTACAGCTAAAGCTCCATGTCACATACCAACATCTACCTTCAGCTATTTCCAACAATAAAGAATATGTACCTTTACCACCACATAGAATTATTTCTGTATTCCATATTTTTTCTTTCTAGAGGGTGAAATGCTGCTGCTCAGCAAGCAAACAATTAGTATTATTGCTGTTGACAGTTTTGGGGATGTTTACTTCTTCTTCATTCATTTTATATCATGGTATAAAATGTATGTAGAAGTACTTGTGAAGACATAATTTCCTTAGGAAATTACAGCTTCCAGCTGAACAGATGGGAACCTAACGCCACATCAGATCCATAATTTCCTTATTACTGTGTCGGTTTTTCCTAATCCCTCAAAAGTGTGGTCGTTACACATTGTGATCAGGAGTTCATATGATCCATCATGTACACAAAATTATTCACATTTTTTCAGTACATTTGCGTAATTACTGGTTTAACTGCTTATGCCATTTACAAAAGAGGTAAATGATTTGCTTAATAATTTATTGCAAAATATTATATTTTATTATTTTTTAAAGTGGAAAAAAATTAAAGGAACAAAAGGCAAATAATGGGCAAAAGAAAATGTGGACCTAGCCATAATATTAAGCTCTATTGTAAGAGCCCTATTTCAGCACCAGGAGATGTGTTGACATATTGGGGCACATTTACTTAGCCAATCCAGACTGTCCAATGAGGATGAAGTCCGGCGCGATTCACCAATATTGTGCGCCCGTTCTCCTGCATGTGTCGCTTCCCTGCTGAGGTCCGCCGGAGTCCTTATTCTTCCCGGTGTATGTGAATGCCTGTTTTGCAACACAATTTGAATTTTAAATCCTGCACTTAGTCCAGTCCGTCAAGTTCTCCGACAGCCAAGTCCCCCATTAATTTGTGTTGCATGAAATCCGATCGTGGGCGTCAAAAACCTGTAAATAGTCGGGGAACCCGATAGAAATGTGCTGTATTCATTGGTGATGAAGGTTGATGGGAATTGAACTTACTGTTGCATGTTGTAGACATGCTAACCAGCACAGGTGGTGCTGGTGCTTCTGCTGCATTGGCGACTTCCTCCTCCTCATGTTGCCACTCCTTCTCAATGTTGCATGGGAACTTTGCCAGTAGTTCAACCGCCACACTCCAGTGATGCTCACTGGTTCTGCATCCAACCCTGTAAGCCAAAGAATGTGCTAAAGAATGTATATAACAAATTTAATTTAATGATTTAAATGTTACACTCTAAAAGATTCCAATGTATCCCAACTGGTTAAAAAATTATTATATATTTATATATGTATGTATATATATCTCAAAACTTTGATAAACGAATATCAAGGAGGACTATAGCATCAGAAAGTAGGTTACTACTTCCGGTATATAGAAGACTTATCAAACAGCATTTATCAGTAAATATAATATATGTATAATATATGTATTAAGTCTAATGTAGAATCTTAGCATATATTGTCCCGCTGATCCCACCGTTGTTGTTACAAAATATATGGTATCAAAGTGCATCCAAAGTATTTTGATAAATTACAGTGCTTTCAACTATAGGATGAAAAGCTCACGGTTTTGGAGATTTTTGATTGTGCTCATGGCCATATAGTTGTAGCTGATGGCTGTATTGCTGGCACACAGTATTACAGTGGATTACTCGTTATCTCCAAGTTTTTGCACAAGGAAATTATAGGTCCTGTTTGTTCTGAGGTACCTCCGCTCTGGACAGTCCGTGTATTGGAGAACCATGTGCGCATGCGTGCTATGAAGATGTAACGTCTGGATTGTAATAGGGTTAAGTATACAAAATGTATAATCCACACGTTCTGTGGTAAGTATGATCCTAAATATTTTCAAAATATTTTGTAAACGCTTCTTGGTAAGAGAGTATGTTAGTCCTTGTTCGTATTATCCAAACAAGCTGTCAAATCGGATCCTTTGTCCTATGATAGGAAGCAGTTTGTATATGATATATAGTAGTTTGCAACCTTCTTGGTAGATGCATTTTGAAGTGTGTTGCTTCTTCAGCAGTAGCATGTATATCCTTTTAGCTCTATATAGTTTATTTATATACTATACACTATCTCAAGTGTGAGGGATTTGTGAGGGGTTTCTACAATGAACTGTTTTGAAATGTTTTGATGAGGAATTAATTTCAAGACCATTTTTTATATTCCTTAGATGTCCTGAAATTCTAATTTCTAATTATTCCTCCAATATAGTGTTTATTGCAAGTACACGTTATCAGATAAATTACTCATTTACTGTTGTAGATAAGTTCATTGTTTTATGTACGTAACTACTGGTTCCTGGCTACTGAGATGTGACCTGAGTTTTTTTTTTCCCAGAAAAGTGGTTTTGTGACAACCTATGCATTCTCCACATCTGTAGAAACTTCTGTATTTTGTTTTCTAATGGAGGGTACCATTTGTAGGCCCAGATTTGGAGCTTTTGTTAAAACTATAGGGGGTTTGTCAGGTAATATTGGGTTTAGAATTTTATCATTTTTTAAAATGTCCCAATGTATCAATGATAATCTGTTTCTTTTTATATTGGATGTTGGATGGAGAATTATTTTACTTCTATTCTCCTGTAAATTAGTGGTGGAAGTAACTATGTAATTTACTGTAGCTAAAGATATTATTCTTTTCATTAGTAGTTCATTTCTGCCTAAGTCATCTTTTTCTTGAAATGTTGTGTTAATTGTTGTGCTTCTTCCTCGAACTTCAAAATATCTGTACAGTCTCTTCTTAAACATCTGTACTGTACTGTCCATAGGGTATATTTATTAGCAAAGAGCAAGAAATCTAGACAGCATAGAACTACTAAAGGAAAGGGTAACATTTTGGCTACAGTAAATCACACAGCTACTTCCACCACTAATATGCAGCAGAATAGAAGTAAAATAATCCTACCATTCAACACCCAATATAAAAAGATACAGAATATTATCATTGAGACATTGGGACATTTTAAAAAATGATAAAATTCTAAACCCAATGTTACCTGACAAACCCACCTATAGTTTTCCCCATTCAACACACAATATTAAAAGCTACAGAATATTATCATGAGACATTGGGACATTTTGAACAATTATAAAATTCTAACCCTAATATATCATGACAAACCCCCTATAGTTTACAAAAAAGCTCCAAATCTAGGCATACAAGTAGCCCGCTCCATTAGAAAAAAATAATCAGATTTACAGAAGTTTCAACAGATTTGGAGAATGCATATGTTGTCACAAAACCACTTTTCCAAAGAAAAACAAAACTCCTCAGGTCACATCCCAAACCAGTACATACATAAAATAAATGAATTACTTACCTGTAAAGGAGTTTATCTGATAATGTGTACTTATAAACAATATATTGGAAGAACAAGTAAACCTTTGAAGGAGAGAATTTCAGAACATCTAATATATTCTAATTTCGGAATATATAAAATGGGCTTGAAATTAATTTCTTATCCAAACATTTCATAACAGTTTATAAAATAAATCCCTCATAATTCAGATACTGTGCATCACAGTCTATTAACAGAGACTGCCGAGGAGGTGACTACATTGGAAAAATGTCCAGAGCAGAACCGAGATACATTTTCAAATTTGAGACCCTGATACTGGAGGGTTTGAGTTTCTTTAAATGGATGGGGCATACCATAATGCAAATCACAATAGTTAGGCTGTATACCAGCACTTCTAGTTGCGTCTTGGTCTACCCTATCCTACACTCACTTTCCAACATATCTTTCAGAAAATGTGATAAAAACCTGTTTTATGACAGACCATTATCATTATTATTTGTATTTATTTTGTCTTGCTGTACACTTGCAACATCCCCCACCGGGGCCTAGCCTTTTCTCGGGACCTAGCCTTTTCTCGGGACCTGGAGTCAGCCGGGGCCCGCAGTACCTGAGTGGCTGGCGGTTGCGGCCTAGGCACGCTAGTGTCACGGTGCTTGGTATGGGGAACCGGAGGGCTGTCCTACAGCCTGGCAGGTCTCCAGCAGGGTGGTGTTGGCAAGAAATGATGAGGGAGAGGCTGCTTTAGCGCATCTCCCTGGGGCAACCATTTGGTGTCTAGAGTATTAGTCTCGGTGTGGTGGACAGGGTGCCTGTGATGATGACAGCCGTAGTAGCAGGGACCAGACGGAGGCAGAGGTTGAACAAAAACAACTTACAGTTCTTTATTGGAACAGACAGGAACCACAGCAACGTGCCTTTAACAGTAGTAGTAGTACTGGAGTGCTGAGATGCAGTTGGAGGGAGCCACAGGATGTAGAGCGCCAGCCTGGATGCAGAGGGCAGGCTGGGAGGTAGCTGTGTCCTGGAAGGATGCTTCAGCTTGTCCTGGGTTGCTTCAGGTATTACCCTTAAAGGTAGGATGATACCCCTTTCCTCACTATACTAGCTATTAGTTCCACCCTTCAGGCAGGGGCTAGGCTCTTCCTGCTCTGGTCTGGTATGCTAGCTGTACAGACTCTGCAGAGTCTGTACTGGAGTAACTCCAGTCTGCTTCTGCAGACTCCTGGGTCTGACTGCTCTCCAGAAGTCCTCTAGAACATTCCTGGCCAAGGGTTTTGTTACTCCCACGGGTCAGGTGGTGGCTACTCCTCCAATTACATCTCAGCTCACAGAAACAGTGTGTAACACATGTGATTGGCTGACACATATTACATCAGACAAAACACTTAACTCCTGCCTTACCAGGCAGTATCTACCACTGCAATGTTCCCCTGTGTCCTATAAGGACTATGTAGTGTGATATAGTGACATGCTGTGGGGCTGATTAGACCCTACACAGGCTGAAAGCTACATGGTGGGATGTATTCGCAACCACTCCTCTGCCTTGCATCGGCGGGGGTGTTGCACACTGTTCATGTCAGATGTTTATACGTAAATCTCCTAGACCCTAACATGTAGACATCTGAATGTTCCATTTTGTAGATCTCTCTCTCCATTTTATAATTTTTAGTCGTAGATTTTACTCCTGGTTTTATCAATTACTTATATTATTATCAATGACAAATCCACAACAGGTCTTTTTACCAACTAACACAATCTAAAAATATATTATACTGAAGCCTCTTGATGTATCGTGTGTGAAAATGCAGCGGCAGGGCTATCATATGCCAGCGCACAAGCAATATCCCCCAATGTTTATATTATATTGACTGATAAACGCTGTTTGATCACCTCTTTATACCAGAAGAAGGGCCCTACTTTATCATGCTATAGTCCTCATGGATATTTGTTCATCAAAGTTTTTAAATATTTTTTTAACCAGTTTGGGATCTATTGTAATCTTTGCAATATAGTGATTAAATGCAACATAGTGATTAAATAAGGTGCATCATGCATAGACACATTATTTTATTGCATAACGTTGTAGAAGAAATTAATCCAGTGTTATATGCATTCTTTACCAAAAAAGTATTTTTTAAAGAAGTTAAATGAATTAATATATTTTATGCATGGCAAGAATTTTATTATAATTTTTATTTCAATAAATATTACCTTATAAACCTGAAAAGCATTCTCTAAAGTGCCCACATCTTTCAGATTTTATTTAAATATTTTGAAACCCTTGGTAGGGTATGTGGTACCACATGAGACTGGTCTGCCAGAACTAAGAAGTACCATTTGACATATTTTAATCAACACTACATATGACCACAGGCAACATTTCAGCTCACACACAGTACACAGGAGCCTAAAGAGCTCTTGCCCACAAGCAAGTTTGATGCTTCCAACTTGCATCGTGTTCTTGCCGGAAAGTCCGCTCAGAATGCTGAGTTCAGCTCCGGTTACTCAGTGTTTGGGCCAGACGTTCCAGCAAGAACACAATGCGAGTTTAATGTGAGTTGGGTGCTTCAAATTCGCTCATGGGTAAAAGATATAAAAGCTATAAAAAGTATGCTATTAGAACATGTTAACAATTGTTTGATAGAAGAAAATATAATATACACTCTCTCATAGTTGTATTTTAAATCAGTAAAAATAACATATAGAATACATTTCCTTGTATTTCCCTTAGTGTTCCAGTAATTTGATGAATGGAGGAGAAAGACCTTTTATTTACAGAAGACAATGCAGAAGTAGAATAAGATTTATATCAGAGAATGCTGATCATTATTTGCTTACTAATAACAACTATTAATCATCATCAAACTAAACGATCAACAAGACAATTTATTAAGAATTTTATGTTTTTCAATATTTTCTACAATTTTATCTATTGAAGAACAATTGTTTTATCTACTGTATATCGTCACTAGTACACATTATAAAAAATATAGTTTTCATGTTGCCACTAAATATGGATAATTTGGGGTATGTTTACATATGATACTTTACCGTTGCTCATTTACTTACTGCTAAAGAGACATGGTGCAACATATATTCACTTCATTGCAAAAGAATGCTTCGCATTCCCTGTCCGCACAATATTTGTACAACTGGCATCTTTTCTCTGAGCATGCTGAATGGATAATTGTTTGATGCATCGACTTATTGGACTGTGTGAACATCAGAAGCTCTGTTGTATGAAAGAGGAAAATCTTTGCAAGGGTATTCATCCTGACAAGTTAACAGCAGTTAACGCCAGATTGGGCTCCCTAAATGGAGTGTAGTGAATCAGTATATTGGATATTCTTCTGCTAGGTGTAGACATGCAAATAAATATGTTTACTAACCCTTGAAATTGGTAGTCAACAGTAAATAACAAACCTCATTAAGGTCTCTTGGCAGGGCAATTTGTAATGGCTTGGCTGAAAATGGGATAAACTATTCTCAAACAATGCACAAGAAAGCATTGTATTTCACTGTATATTGAGATATTTGTAGAATCATTAAAATACATACTTTACAGCCAAAATAAAAAAGATCTGCCTGCTGTACTTTAGATGTATAAATAAATTCTTTCTAAAATGAATATTATGAGTGTAATAGATTCCTCACAATGAATACAGTGTAGCGGATACATTTTTTATCAGCAGAACAACTACAGATCACAAGAACAGTTAAATGTTGTGGCAACCATACACGCAGTCTTATTCATATCTATCAGACTGACAAAGGGGAGCTGAGTACATCACAGGCTATATCTTGCAGGCCCATACAATTGACTAGAAGAAATAGAAAATATTCTAACCTATTTCATTCTCATTTGCTTTTTGTTTGAAGAAATAGTCCCATCTAGTTCATGTTTACAATTAAAGTTTCAAGAAACTGGACACAATTTCTTAATGGAAACATAAGCCTACAAAGGAAATGTTATGTATTCTCCTTCCTGACTCACATCTATGGACTCTCACCAAGCTCCACCCTGTTCTGACGAGAAGCAATAACTTTGAAACAGCACCCTCTCCAGTTGGATGTCTTTTACTTCTGAAAGAGAATTGTAATGCTGCAGTTTGGGAATAGACAAAAATATGGAAAGGGACAGACAATGAGCCCTTATGATAAACTCACCCAGCTTGCCCTTCTGCTTACAAATCCCTAACAAAGGTGGTAGGTGACAACTGCTCAAAATTCCCATTTTTCCCCAAAGTGAAAACACAGTGACAAAAAAGGACAAAACAAATACAAGGAATGGTCATATCTATATGGGTCAAAACCAAGGGACCAATGCAGTACAGAATATAGAGACAAATGGATGGTCTACAGGCAAGCAAGGTTCAGAAGATTTAAAATATGGAAGTCCAGAAAATGCTAGTAATCTCCAAAGAAGACTTATAACAAGCAGTTGGAGGTGGGAAGACAAGAGGGAATATCCGGTCCAGAGAGTGATTGCACAGGCACTGACATCAAATCTAACCAAACTAGCAAGGGAGCAATGTAAGTTCAGAAAGCAAATGTCCATCACAGCAATCTTTGCTGTCTGCATCCAAGAACAAAGTCATCAGGAGACAGACGGGTGTTGTGGAAATAAATTAAGACAGCCAGGAGTTAAATAAGTCAGTGTTGAGATTAGTGAAGGACAAAATGCAAACTAAGTACACAATCAGAGTCAGGAGTGCTTTTTCTGCAAAGTTGTTACAACTGGATTGGCTGAAATCTCACGTTATTTCACAAGGCATCTTCTTTAGGCCTAAAAGCCATGGGTAAGTCTAATGCGACTAACTTGCATTAAACTCACATCATGTGCTTGCCAGAATGTTTGGCGTCAATGCTCAGAGGCTGGAACTAAACTAAAACACTGAGTTCATTTCCAGTGTCTTAGCATTCAGGCCAGACATTAGCAAGCACACAACTTTGAAATGAAACGTAAAGGAGGTAGAGGTGGAGAGTCAGGTAGGGGGTGAGTTTAGCACTGAAGTCAAACTATACTCTCTTCAAAATTTCCCCACAGCTGTAATTGACCATCCTGCGTCCAAAGACCTCATAACCAACTCTCTGGGAGAGAGCAATTGACAGCAATGGTCTAGCAATGGACAGACTCCAAAATGAAAAAAATAGAATCACCTTTTATTTAATGATATTAAAAAACATTACAGTGAAATGAGAAGTGACATGTATAAAATCCCTGAGGATTCTTAATTGTAGTGCAACTTGTGCCTGAAACATAGAGAATTAAATACTGATTACGACAAGAACAATACTAGATATGTCACACCCACTGAGATCCGATGATCATTCAGTAGCAAAAATAGAAAGTTGAAATAAAAACATGAAATGGAAACATGAAATAAAAAATAACAAAACACAATTTTGTCTTTTTCTTGACTTTAGTAAGAAGCACACTGCCTCCGTGACTTTATATAACCAGTTTACATCTCATTTCAAAGATTTTCTGAAAAATACCACCACACTGATTGGGCCATGAAGTAAACATGATCTGGAGAGTGTAACGCTGCTTGACGAGATATTGCTAGTTGTTTATCAGGCATTATCAGTTTTATCAGCAGGTTATCTTTTTAAACCTTCCTGGCTCACATTGACTTCATGAAAATCAACAGCAATTGTAAATACTCTAATTATAATAAGAAATTTGAAGGCTTAATTTTTATTTTTATACACTTTGGTGAGCTATCATTTGGATTCTGGTCAAAAAAGAGTACTTAGTAATAACATTTGGTCAATTTTAATTGCAT
Source organism: Engystomops pustulosus (assembly GCF_040894005.1). Classification (NCBI taxonomy): domain Eukaryota; kingdom Metazoa; phylum Chordata; class Amphibia; order Anura; family Leptodactylidae; genus Engystomops; species Engystomops pustulosus. The sequence continues at coordinate 47,274,587 of NC_092418.1, read as the reverse complement.
AGCTCTTACATAGTTGTTGTCGTTTGACTTTTACAATTTTGATGATTTGCTTTTAACAAAAATGTCCTACCAAGCTTTTCTTCTTTGCTGAACATGTTCAGAAATGTGTCATGAGAGTTCAAGCTTTCAACAATGTACTCGTCTTTTTTAAGTCTTGTTGTGCAATAAGTGAATGGTATTTTAGCATTTCATAATATTGTATTGAGTTGGTATCATGAGAAATCATAGCACCTAACCAGATTTTGTGTTAATCTATATAGCTTTTCTTTTATTCTCACTTTGCCTGTTGTAACAGACAGCAGTAACACTACAACTAAACTCAATGAAAAACAACTGGGAACAACATAAAAAGAGAAAGTGTAATGAACCCCCACTCTACAGTTCAACCAAGGGGTACACTTACACTAGGAAGACCTGCAATTTACAACATAAAGCCCCGCCCACCTATGCAAGATGGTGTCTTTAGGCTAAATCTACTTCAAAGTGCTGTCAGCACCCAGACAATACACTGCCCCCACCCATGTAGTACTCAAACTAAGAAGGCCATAGGCACCTCATCCACACAATCCCCCGCTGGAAATCACACAGAACATGTAACAATTAAATATGCTATGCTATAGCATAACCTAGTAACTTAAATCTCTTCGGATATTTAGATTCTGTAAGGCTAAGAGCAGAGGCTTATTAAGGTTAAACTTTAATATATGTGGATGTACAATGCATAAATACATAAACTTGTCAGAAAAAAAAACATTACAAACAATATACGTGGAATGTTTACAAACAGTTATGCAAATACAATTGGATAAAATAAATGAAATTACCTAACTATAGAATAGTTTGAATTTCTTGGGTTGGGTATGCAGCAAATTCGGATAGTATTCTAGTGAAGATGGGTATCCCAAGACTAACAAAGGGGTTCCCTTGGATTCACTAATTTAAATCCAGTGGGTTTTTTGCCCCCACCCCCTGACTATGATGTCACTGAGATGGGTGGTCGACATTCCCCCATCCTTTTAGAAAAGTACCCTCTGTGGATGATTTTGATTAAAACCCCATAGCTTTTGATCAAAAGATGTCGTAGCTGTGCCATTGCTTCCAATCACTGAGGTAGCTCACTACCTCTCACAACATACCAAACTTAGGGTGTTCATGATTTGGCCTGGTTTTTCACCCAGTTAAGTTCTTGAAATAAGGGAGATAGGTGTACCCCAACCCTTTAACCCTCTCTTGTTAATGAAGACCCATAATCATGAGCAATGTCCAAGTTATGGGACAAATATGATTTTCTGTTTTCCTCCTTTGATCCCCTTTCTCAGGATATGTACCTGGAATAGGTGTCAATGCTCACACTACCTGTACAAACATGCTTCCCCACCACTTTTGAAGAAAAGGACCCTCTTGGTATTCCTTCCTGGCAAATCCTGTCTTGGCTCTAAAGTGACATTCACACTACAAAAGGGGTCAGTTTATGGCCATGACTAAAGGGGACTGCAATTAAAGGACTGGATACAGCTGCTTATGGCTATTTTCATATTTCCTTTACCATAGTAAGTAAAATTACAGTACTGAATGTCCAGCTGCAAAAGCTAAAGCAAATAAATATGCATCCATACACACAGACCTCCAATTTAGCTAACAAATGTAATTACTCAAATCATTTTAAAAGCCTCTGTATGCTGCATTGCACAACTTCATCCGTGACCTTTTATAGGGTGGCCACATGCAGAAATAAATAAAATTAGCTAATAACCCAATGTAATGTTATCACAAATAGCATGTGCTTAATAAAAGCAACTCAAGGCATAGTTTACACCCCTGTTTTCATTTCCATTTTTCTTTTCTGTTAATGGATGTTAAAACATCCTTTAAAATTGTTTTGACTTTAATGGTTCTTTTATTGTCTTTTGTTTGTGTCTATTTGTCACCATTCCAATATATTTCTTTAATAATGTAATCTGATATGATATTATTTTATTCAAAATAACAAGTAACATGGTAAAAGGAAGGTTTTTTATTTATAACATTAAATGGGTTGGCCGCTTTGCCACATGTTTTTTGTAATGTGTGTAAGTATGGGGGGCAGGATATCAGGTAGTTTACCAATATACATCTATTGATACCCTGTTTCCCCTAAAATAGGACATCCCCCGAAAATAAGACCTAGTACAATTTTGTTCAATCTTAGAAATATAAGGCCTCCCCTGAAAATAAGACCTAGCGGCCGCCATTGCAGCGGACCCCCATGTCATACATTAGTATTAGTAGATTTTTTAGCTGCTGCAAGAGGTTGTGACATGCGGGAAGAATTACAGAATAAAATCACTGACTGTTGCAGGACAAATACGCTACAAGCTGCTACATGGACATGAAGTGGTCATTTAAGGAAAGTTCTATTGCTAAACATGAGAGATTGGGGCCAAAAATTCCAATATTTCAGAGTTTGGAGAGTAATAAGGATGTTTTAGAAGTTTATTTTTTTTTGTTCACCAATAAATGTAAATTCTTGTACATGGAAAAATAAGACATCCCCTTAAAATAAGACCTAGTGCCTCTTAAGGAGCAAAAATTAATATAAGACACTGTCTTATTTTCGGGGAAACAGAGTAGTTCTGCACCTCTTTATTTATATGTAAAGTACAAACTCCAGTCTTTTAACTTATCAGCCAGACATTCCTGATGATAAAATGGCTGCAGATGGACGGTCATGTGATCTCTATCTGTCTATGAACAATTGCCTTTCCGGGACCTTGATCTTACATTCATGAATACATGAATCATAAGGTCCCGGCAGGAAGATTGTTCATAGGCATAAACAACCACAGCCATTTTATGGGCAGGAATGTCTGGCTGATGAGGTAAAAGACAAGAGGCTTCACATAGCTTCCCTCCTGAGACAACATGAGTCCATGTCATCAGGAAACCATTCTATTGTCTCCTCAACACTCAATGTCTCCCCCACTAGATCCCCTGCTGTTAGCCCTCATTCCCAGATCAGTCAAACCAGCTGTCAGTCATCAGGCTACAATTTGATCCTTACAAGTGCCCAGGTGAGAAAAGAGCTGAAAAGACTCAAAGTGGGCAAGGCTACAGGGCCAGATGGTATCAGTGCAAGATTAATCAAGACCTGTGATGATCAGCTTTGTGGTATCATTCCACATATGTTCAACATGAGCCTGGAGTTGGGAAGGGTACCACAACTGTGGAAAACATCTTGTGTGGTACCAGTTCCAAAAATACTTCACCCTTCGGACCTCAACAGCTACAGACCGGTGGCATTAACATCCCATTTGATGAAGGTCTTTGAGAGGTTGGTTCTCGCACATCTCCGCCCTCTAGTGAGCTCATCTATAGACGCCCTACAGTTTTCACATCGGCCAGGCATTGGTGTAGATGATGCCATCATCCACCTACTACATCGAACTCTTTCTCACTTGGAGAAACCTGGGAACACTGTGAGATTAATGTTCTTTGATTTCTCCAGTGCTTTCAATACCATACAGCCAGGGCTACTAAGGGACAAACTGGATCTGGCTGGAGTGGACCACCATCTCTCTAGTTGGATCCTAGACTACCTCACAAACTGACCTCAATATGTGAGAGCCCAGGACTGTGTGTCGGATACTGTGATGAGTAGCACAGGTACACCTCAAGGTACAGTTCTGGCTCCCTTCTTCTTCACATTGTACACAGCAGACTTCAGGTACAATTCATGTAGCTGCTACCTTCAGAAGTTCTCTGTAGTGGCACCAGTCATCTTCTTTGGTGTAGTCTGTTGGGGAAGCAGCATCTCAGCTAGGGAGAGGAGCAGACTGGACAAACTGATTAGGAAGGCCAGTTCTGTCCTGGGGGGTCCTCTTGACACAGTGCAGGTGGTAGCTGAGAGGAGGACACTGTGTAAGTTGCATGACACTGTGGTGGCATTGGGGAGCACCTTCAGTGACCAACTGCTTCACCCCAAACGTGAAAAGAAGCGTTATCGTAGGTCATTCCTCCCGCTCCCATCAGGCTGTTCAACAAACAAGGCCCAAACAGAAGTAACCTGCACCCCCCACCTAACCAGTCCCTGAAAGTCCCATCCACAGACTAAACATCAAACTGCCGATCATTGCTTGTCTCTTTTTTTGTCTTTTTATCCCCCTTTTCTTTTTGTTCATTTATCCCTATTATTATTGTTGTCATAGTTTGTACTTCACTCTCTGTACCCTCTCTGCTGCTGTAACGCTGTGAATTTCCCCACTGTGGGACTAATAAAGGATTATCTTATCTTATCAGTAAATATATGCAGACCTAATATTCTGCATCCTGCACTTATCTCGCTTGAGGTTCTATAAAGCAGACTAATGGGTTAAGCCCACTCCATATACAGAAGGTGTTAGCTGAATTATGGAATTATGTAGCTAACACCCACGGATGATAGCTGCGATTGGTGATGCCAACATCAAACACAATGACGATTCTGCTTAAATGAAAGCACTGTGTGGATGCTGCCATTTTTGATCTGGCCAGTGACCCCTGTGACAGCATTAGAGGGCACCAGCCGGTTGCTAATACAACTCTTACCGCGGGATCCATGGTTTTCATAGCAGGATCTGTGAAAGAGTCTGCTGTTCGTATGCTCTTTAACAGATCCTGTAATTTTACAATAATTTTACAATATAGTGCAATACAGAAGTATTGTTTATACAATCAGACCCCCTGTGGTCTCTGACCCCTTTCTAATGTGCCCCATAATAGTAGAGCAAGTGTCGGTTCCCGTGCATGGAGATTGCTCATGGGGTGAGCCCTTTCCATAGCCGGTAAGTCTTTGTGGCATATTGCCGCAGAGACTTACTGGTAACACTCACAATCGTTTTAACCCATTCATGACATTGCGCATTTTAATGAGTCTGAAAAATTGTGAAAGTAAAAATAAAAAAAGTTAAAAAAAATATAAAATAAACCAAAAAATTCAAATCACCTCCTTTTCCCCAGATCTGATATAAATATAAATAAAAAATAAAAATCATAAACATATTGGGTAATGCTACATCTGAAAATGCCTGATCTATCAAAATATAATAACAGTTTTTCCCTGCAACTAAAAATAGAGCCCAAAATTGTGGCCCTTTTTTTGCCATTTTGAAAAATATAAAAAAATAAAAAGTGATTAAAAGGTGGTACAGTCCAAAAAATGCAAGCATTGAAAACGTCATCAAAAGTCATACAAAATGACACCACCCACCGAAGTATGAAAAAGGTCAAAAAAAAATTTTTGTACAGGAGGTTTTATTTATTGTAAATGTATGTAAACATTATAAAACCTATACAAATTTAGTATCTCTTTGATAGTACCAACCCAAAGAATAAAGTATACATGTCATTTGGGGTACACAAGGAAAGCCGTAAAATTCATGCCCACAATAATACAATGCTTTTCTTCATTATTTTCCATGCATTCAGAATTTTTATCTTGCTTCCCAGTGCACGGCATGGAATATTCAATACCAATACTATGAGGTGCAATTTGTTACGCAGAAAACAAGCCATCACAGAGCTACTTCAGTGTAAAAATAAAAAAGTTATAGATTTTTGAAGGTAGGGAATGAAAAATGGAAATGAAAAAACAAAGAAGGGGTTAAAACATTTTTTTTTATTATTAAAAAAGTTTGTTTTATTTAAACATTATAAGATGACAGGGAGAGCATCCATTACCCTCTTGTGGTAGGTTTTTAATATATACACCAGCACATCGTTACAGATCACTATTTCCATACATACTATGTATTTTCTATTGTTTGTCTAGACTTATCTAGACACATTGGGGGACATATATCTTTATTTCTGCTAGATAAATTCTCATTTTTTTGTCATTTTTGCGACTTCTCTCTGCGACTTTTGCTGTCAGTTTTTCAAGTACACCTATTTTCCAGATGTTCCATGCGGCTTTTCACTTGTGTATCACTTTTTTTGTGACTTTTTAGGCTCAAATCTGCACCTGGTCCAGGGCAGGTGCAAAAGAAGGATTTTTTTTCATGGACCTTGTTTTAGCATGTAAATTAGAATTATTTCACATGCTTTAAATATTTAAAATTTTGCACATTAGCCTGTTGGGCATTGAAAGTTTGGTCTGTTTTTCTTTAATTCAAACATTTTTGCATTTACATTTTTTAAATGTATTGGTTACTTCTGAGTGGTCACACGTGGCATTAACACATGTGTTTTTAAACATATCACAATAGAAGATTTGCCTAATTACATTGCTGTTAGCATGATTACAAAATGCATGTGTTAATGTTAGCACAAATGTTACTGTCATGTTAACAAACACATTTGTTAACACTATGTTAGCGGGTTTATTAATATCTTGTTAACACATGTATTTTGTAACCGCAATGTTGACAGCACTGTAATTGTAGGATGATCAAGCAGGATAGAGGGCTTCATGTCTGACAGAATCCCAGGTCAGGATAGATTACAGTTCAAAGTGGGATTCAGTGTACCAGCTCAGGCTGGATACATGCTCAGGGTCAGGTTACAGTTCACACTGGGGTTCAAGGTTCTGGTTCAGGCTGCATACAGGCTTGGGTACAATTTCAAGGTCTTAGGTCCAACAAAGCAGAAACAGAAGCTAGTACTGAAAACTGCTTGCTACAAGTCTTATTTTTTTGCTGGCTGGCTTTTATCTTGACTTATGTATTTTGGATTCCTTCACCCAGTTTTCTGACTTTCCATTCCTGTACTATATTTTTCTTCTTGGTTCTGACCTGTATTCTGTCAACTACTCTTCAGTATAGTTTTGTCATGTCTCTTTGGGGTTTTTTGCACTTTGTTGCAGGAAGGAAGCATCAATCAGTTTTCACCCATGGCTTAGTATATGCTGGGAAATGTCCTTCCACTCCATCCAGGCCATCTCCTACAGCAGCAAAACAATAATTCAGCTAAATGTATTACTGATGAATTATTGAAGAATGTATGTGTATCTTCTTCAACTGAGGTATAAACCATAGGTTTACTAAAGTACACCTAATGCATTTTTTGGTCTTGAAATTGTCTTATAGTGTGCACTCATCTTTGTTAAAGTGTATATGTTATACCACAAATAACTGCACTGTTTTTTTCCATTTCTCATTTTTGAGATCAACCGGATTCCTTTCAATTATTTTCTTCCTTTGTTCTATTTTTTTTATTCCATGCACCTTTCATGTATATGTTTTTCTTTTGCTAGAAAAATAGAATTCCTTTAGAATAAGGGTTTCATATTTTTGCTTCCTTTATAGATTTTGTTATTATGCAGAGGCATGACATACCAGTAGAACTTACAGTTACTAAAAAAGGAATCAGGTAATGTATTTATTGGGAGAAATAACATGTATGAAGAGAGAAAAGATTTTGAAAACTATTACAAAGCAAATCACAATCACATATTGTAGGGCTCATTGGTACATTATTATTATTACTATTATTTATTTATAGAGCACCATTAATTCCGTGGTGCAGTACAAGTAATAAGGGATTCACATTAATTATATAAAGGAGGTTTGTACATGCGCACGGTGCCTCTATGGAGCTGAGCAACAGATCCTTGTTCTCATGATCTGTGGGGGCCCCATCACTGAATCACTGAATCACTGAGACCCCCTACCGATCAGTAAGTTAGGCTCTATCCTGAAAATAGGTCTGGTGAGAGGGATGTTTTCGGTAGAGGAAAAATTATGCGTTCCATTTTGTCCATGTTAAGATTTAGAAAATAGGAAGTAAAGGAGGAAGATTTGACTGATAGACACACTGGAATTCTGGCTAGAAGAGAGGTGATATCTGGACCAGAAAAATAGATCTATGTGTTATATGCATAGGACTGGTATTGAAAGCCATGGAACTTAATGAGTTGTCCTAGGTCAGTGGTGTAGATTGAGAAGAGTTTGGTGTCCCAGGACAGAACCTTGTGGGATGCCAACAGAGAGAGGGCGAGCTGAAGTGGTAGTATGAGAATGATGGACACTGAATGCTGGTTGGAGAGGTATAAGGAGATCCAGCAGAGTGCCATGTCAGTGATGCCAAATAACATGGCATATGCAGCAAGAGAGAATGGTCAACAGTTTCAAAGACAGAGTAGAGCAGAGTACTTGGCCTTGGTAGACAGTAGGTCATTAGAGACTTTGGTAAGTAGAGTGATTGGGTCGGAAACCAGATTGTAGTTTGTCAAAGAGAGAGTTGGAGGAAAGTTATGGGGATAGTTCCGGATGGACATGTTGTTCCAAGAGTTTTGAAGCAAATGTAATTAATGAGATAGGGTGATAGTTCAGTGGAGAACACTGGTACAGAAAAGGCTTGTTTAGCATGGGTATGACTGATACATGTTTAAAGGAAGATTGACCAGTGGATAAAGAAAGGTTAAAGAGCTGAGCTGGAAGCAAAAACTTTACCTGATACTGTCTATTTTGTTTTTAAAGTGTGCGGAGAAAACCTCAGCTGACGTAAGAGAAGTTGGTGGAGGTGCTGGAGGACATAGAAGGGAATTAAATGTAGAAAATAATTGTCTGGGGTTGTGAGATAGATAAGATATGCATTTGTTACACATTTTAATAAAGTTGTTATGTAAGTTGTTTTTATACAAGTAAAAAAAGGTTATATAATTAATCTCCATAATATCTCTTAACCTCCTACTAGAGACATTTCCGAGTAGAAAATCAATAAAACTAAGTATATGAATCTTATAAGAAAATGTTAATGTATATGTTCCAAGACCACAGAACAGATGCATTAAAAGTGGAATGTTGTGCACCAGTTTTTTACAATTGATGCACCCAACACGCAATGTGCTCCAGGTACGGCCTGGCATAGATTTTGGCTGTAACCTGCACCAGTTTTTAGATTCAGTTTATATTAGGGCAAAAATACCCTGGCCTTCCTTGTTACCTGCCCTTCAGCACCCAATTTCACCCAATTTCGGTGCTGCAAACAGCCAAAATGTTTTAATGGGGTAGGCTGGGAATATGAACACCTCATACAGAAACCCATAATGCTATAAATAAATGAAATTAATAAAACTCAATCTCATTAATCACAAAACAGTTTATGTAGTTTAATTTTATGATTCACAAAATATTATGGTCTTTCTAAACTATGCAGAGTTATCACCAAGATGGTTGCCATGGGAAACTACAATACCCATGATCCTTTTGTTCTCAGTAGCGCCCACTTACGCTATGCTCCCAGTGATGATCTAACAAACTTTCTTGCTCTGTTACCATGATAATGATGTGTAACTGCCATCACTGAACATTACCTCACTGAGATGACATCTCACCAGTGGCGTAACTACCGCCGTAGCAGGTGTAGCGGTTGCTAAGGGGCCCGTGAGGTTGCATGATCCCCGGGCCACGGCAGGGGGTAAGTGGTCAGGGGCTGCACTGCTGGTGCCTGTCAGATCGTGCCCCTGGGCCCCTCCCTCTGTGTCCCAGCCACCGCCCACATCTCTCCTGGTCTGCCCAACTCTTTCCTGGATCGCCTGCCCGCTCATCTCCCTGACCCGCCCGTTCATCTCCCTGACCCGCCCGCTCATCTCCCTGACCCGCCCGCTCATCTCCCTGACCCGCCCCCTCATCTCCATGACCCGCCCGCTCATCTCCCTGACCCGCCCGCTCATCTCCCTGACCCGCCCGCTCATCTCAATGACCCGCCCGCTCATCTCAATGACCCGCCCGCTCATCTCAATGACCCGTCCGCTCATCTCAATGACCCGCCCGCTCATCTCAATGACCCGCCCGCTCATCTCAATGACCCGCCCGCTCATCTCAATGACCCGCCCGCTCATCTCAATGACCCGCCCGCTCATCTCAATGACCCGCCCGCTCTCATCTCAATGACCCGCCCTCCACAACTCTGACCTGCCCGCTCATCTCCCTGCAGGGAGGCACAGTTGACATTCCGCCTACCACCCCCCCCCCCCCGCTCGCACTCTGTGTATCAGTGTATAAATGTATATGAGTGCATAAATGTGTGTGTATAAGTGTATACTTATGTATATGGGTGTGAGTATATGAGTGTAGAACTTTATGTGTGTGTATATAAGTATATAAAGGTGTGTATATATCAGTGTATAAATGTGTGTAATTGTATAAACATGTCTGTATAGGGGTACATTCACAAGAACGTATGGGGGACGTATATCTGACTGCAAATTTGCTGCCGGATATACTTCCTCCATAGGCGTCTATACTGCCTGTGCTCGGTACGGTGAGCACAACAAGTACTCACTGTTTAGAGATAGAGCGTACTCTATCTATGGCTGTAAGAACGGCCATGCGGCTCTATTCTCTATGGAGAGAGGAGGGGTGAGCCACGTTCACCTCTCCTCCTCTCCAACGCGCCAGACGTGTGCCCGCCATATATATATATAATATATTTTAAGGGGAAGGGGGGGGCCCCATGCAGAAATCTGCTATGGGGCCCAGCCTCTCCTAGTTACGCCCCTGCATCTCACCACAACTGCAACCAATCAACTACAGCCAAACTTAGTGATGATCACATGACCTGCCCTGCCTACTCCAAAAGACTATATTGCCATCAGACCTAAGATGTATACAGAAGTGTATTTCTTAGTATATAAGTGTATAGTGCATGTAAACATAATCATCCTAGGTCTGATGGCAATATAGTCTTTTGGAGACCTATTCTTGACTTTTTTATACAATGTTTTCTTAGGTGCTTTTAATGTTATTTTCAAAATAAAGACTTGATTTGTTGGATCTGAATACTCTATGTGCTCTTTGATTTTGGATGGATATTTAATACCATCACTATAAAGTATATTTTCTTAAGCCGAAAACAATCCCTTATGAAATATAAAAAGTTATGGAATTTTGAAAGTGGGGAGTAAAAAATGAAAACACAAAAAGGGCGGTGTCCTTAAGGTGTTAATTGTTAGATATTAATACGTGAAAAAATATATAGTAATAAACTTTTCCTGTCCCAGAAAACTCATATAAGCAAAACACTAAAATGTGTGTGGTTTTTATACAAAAAAACCTGTTTTATTGATAGATTTTTTTATTATTATGTTTTTATGTCTTTCCTAAGGGCTTATTCTATTAAAAAGAACCTGTCAGCAGGACAGACATTTTCACCTAATGACAGGTTCCCACAGAGCTTTTTTAATACTAATTCTGGATCTGCATTTTTAATTAACCTAAATGATTCCATTCACTTTTGAAAGTATATAAAAGTATATGTGTCTTCCTGCAAATAAACTGCATTGAGAGAGGAGATAATAATGACGACAACGACGATGATAACACCTGTGTGACTCAAAGCAGTTTGCTAGGTAAACTTTTATCAATCAATGTTTATTATAAAGCATGTTGGTAAATAGAACCATGGGAAAATGCTTCTGATGGCAGGTTTCCTTTAACCCCTAGGCGCACCAGGACGTTATAGTACGTCCCCGGGGCTAGATGCTTAGCGCACGGGGACGTTCTATAACGTCCTGCTTCTGGCACAGGCTCACGAACGGAGCCGGTACCAGAAGCAGCGGCTGTCAGCTGTCTAGTACAGCTGACAGCCTGCGCTAACACCCGCGATCGGAGCCGGCTCCGATCGCGGGTGTTAACCCCTTACACGCCGCGGTCAAACATGACCGCGGCGTGTAAGGGTGTTTGCGCTGTGGATCGGATCCCCCGTGCCGCTTACCGGGGGATCCGATCCACTTCTGGGCAGCTCCGAGGACTGGCATGTGCCCCGGAGCTGCCCGGTCTCCATGGCAGCCAGACCCTTTCCGGGTCTGGCTGTAAACTGTCTGAGCATGCGCAAGCTTGCTCAGACAGTTTACACTGCTCTACAATAAAATAGTATTGTAGAGCAGTGTATTGAACTTAAACCAGTGATCAGAGCATCACTGGTTCAAGCTCAAGTATGTAGAAGTAAAAATATGCAAAAACACTTAACACTACACATTATAATAAATAAAAAATAAATACATAAAAATATAAGCCCCTAAAATGTCACTTTCCCATAAAAACACTTAATAAAGTATAAAAAACACAAAAACACAAAAAACCCCGCATATTTGGTATTGCCGCGTCCGTAACAATCTGTATAATAAAACAGAATCGTTACTGGACCCGCACGGTACACGCCGTAGAAAAAAAAAACGCAAAAACGTTCCGAAAAAAGATAATTTTTAATTATACCCTATCAAAAAATGCTCTAAAAAGTAATTTAAAAAATGTTATGCACTCCAAAATAAGCCCACTAAAAAGAACAACTCTTCTCGCAAAAAATAAGCCCCTAACCAGATTTGTCAGCTGAAAAATAAAAAAGTTATGCATATGAAAAGATGGTGATGCTAAAATGAACAAGATTTTCTCCAAATTGGTTTTTATTCAGCACAATTGAATAAAATACACAAAACCCCACATATTTGGTATCCCTGCGTCCGTAACAATCTGCATAATAAAACAGAATCATTATTAGATCCGCAAAGTGAACCCCGTAAAAAACAAAACAAAAAAAAGCTCCAGAAAAAAGATCATTTTCAATTAATACCCTATAAAAATGCTCTAAAAAGGGATTTAAAAAATGTTATGCACTCTAAAATAAGACCACTAAAAAGAACAATCCTTCTCGCAAAAAATAAGCCCTTAAACATATTTGTGAGGCAAAAAATAAAAAAGTTATGCATATGAAAGTCAGTGATGCTAAAATTAACAACATTTTTGCCAAATTACTTTTTATGCAGTAAAAATGGGAAAAAAATAAAAAATCTATATAAATGAGGTCTTTTTGTAATCGTGGCGACCCATAGAATAAAAATAATATACTATTTTTATGGTATGGTAAACGGGCAAAAAAAAAAAACCCATAAAAATCTTCCTGAAAAGTGATGATTTTCATTTCCTCCACCAACAAAGAGTTAATAAAATCTCACCAATTAGCCTATAGATTCCCCCAAATTACGTACCAGAAAAGTGCATCTCATGTGGCAAAAGAAATAAGCCCCTATAGGTCCACATTAAAAAAAAGAAAAAAATTATAGCCTGTAGAATGTGACATAGAAAATCTGCTCTGGATGGCGCCTCCTTCCCTTCTATGCCCGGCCGTGCGCCCATACAGCAGGTTACCACCACATATAGAGTATCCGTGTACTCGGGAGAAATTGGGTAACAAACTTTGTGGAGCCTTTTTTTATTTAATCCATTGTAAATGTTTAATTTTCCACCCAAAATGGGTGTATTGTGAAAAAATATTACAATTTGCAGACTGCACCTCCATTTTGTTTTAACCCCTATAAAACACGTAAAGCGTTCTTAAAAGTGGTTTTTCATACGTTGAGGTGTGTAGTTTCCACAATGGGGTAATTTATGAGTCTCACTATTATTTAGGCCTCTCAGTGTCAATTAGAAGTTGAGCAGGTCCATCTAAATGCGGGTTTTGGTGATTTTACAAAAAATGTGAAAAATGATACCTAAATTCTGAGCCTTATAACATTCTAGTAAAATATGTGGAATCTTAAAAAACCATGCCAACATAAAGCAGACATTTGGGAAATGTAAGTTATGAATTTATTTGGGAGCTATGACTATCTGCATCAAAAGTAGAGAATTTAGAACGTTGAAAATAAAGAATTTTTCCAATTTTTTTCCAAATTTTGTTTTTTTTCATAACTAAACACAAAAGATATCATCCAAATTTTTAAACTAATTTGAAGTACAATGTGTCACGAGAAAACAATCTAAAAATCCCCTGGATATCTCATAGCGTTCCAAAGCTATAACCACTTATAGTGACACAGGTCAGATTTGAAGAATGGGTCCGCGTCCTTAAGGCCGAAATAGGCTGTGTCCCCTAGGGGTTAAATATTAAGTATAGTAACATTGAAGAGAAGAATAAAGATGCACATCCATTATGTACAACCTATAATCCTTCACTGATGATCCAAAAGAAGACAAGTAAACTGTGCTATTCAGCTGTCCATTACTTCATAATAGGGAAAAAAAATCCTTCCAAAAAAACAAATATTCAGGAATCAATATCGAATAAAAAAGAAAAACATTCAATAATAATTTATTGTCCACTAAAATCCACACAATAATGAACTCAATTTACATAATATCAACAAAACATGTTCCGATTTTTACATTAATTTGAGAAAAGTGTCATAAGATGGTAGCAATTTCTATTTAAATGTGTAGTTCACTTGAGGTATTATCATGTGCCTATTAGCATGTGTGAAATAAAGCCTTCAGTTCTATGTGGGAATTTCTTTGAAACCTGAAATCAACGGAAAATATTTCTTTTTAATTTACTATACAATTACTCTGAATTCTTTCAGCATAATTTATCACCTGAGCTTATCGTCTGCCTTTAGCTAATAAAAGCGGTAAGTGAATAACAAGCTGAAAAGAAGTAACTTTTCAACAAAAGGAAACATAAAAAACAACAACACATTTTATAGTGATCAATACAAATGAATATTCATTCCCAGGAAACAAAGAGAAAGTGATTTTAATGAATACAGTAGCCTAACCTATGATTAAAGGATTGAGCCAATGTCGAATGCAGTGACATATTTCTCCGAAAGCAGCTTGAAAATGCCATCTTCAAAGACCAATGCAAATCGTCTTTAGAAAATGGAATGATTAAAGGATGTATTTCTCTTATCCAACTTCAGAGACACTGGAACACTCTGGTGTTCACTCCTGATTATTTATGCATATTGGCTACATCTGGATAGTTTTACATTTTAGATCAGGAGTTTAGAGGAAGGTCTGTTATATCTTTGCTGAGTAATTTCTTCAGTTTCTAAGGAGATTATTTTTATTCACAACACATACACTTCAGCAATAACATTACTTTTTAAAACTGCTGTGATAAAGTCACATACAAAATATATATATTGGCCCAAATATGTTATTGCGTCTGTGTCAGTTTTTTTGTCAAAGTTTGCATGAAAAAAATTGTCTTTGGAGCATGCACATGTATTTATGAAGTGTTTGTGCCCCTTTTGTGTCAAGGCTGCATTTTGGAAACTGTGCACCTAAAGGGGCGTGGTAGTGTGTGTTCCTAGTTTGTGCCACTTTACTGCACTGTACCATAAAACGAAGAGAGAAAAATGACAGCACTCCAAGACTCCATCCAAAATTGGGTACTTTTATTCAAGTGACTACTGCAACGTTTTGATGCCTGTAACTTTGTAGAACCCCAAAACATGTTGCTACTATACTGTAAGATATTTAGAAACCTTTCAGATCATTAACTTTCCAAATTGAATGTGGAATTAAATTTCTTGCTATGGACAACACAATTTCTTGCTATGGACAATTTTAAAGGGAATCCGACGCCTTGTTGTTTCCCCACAAACCCACAGTCATACCTTATTCTTTACTTTAATCCTGTCCAGTTGCTTCTTTTGTTATTGATTTTTTTAAGGAACCATTCCTCCAAAATCCACTTTTTTTCCTCTTTCTCCTAATGTTAACAAAATGCAGCTGTAATGGGGACACTGGACTTGTCTTGGACTGGGATTCAAGACAAGACAGGGAGCCCTAAAACTCCAGCCTCACCTCTAACAGTCTTGCCTGTTTGAGTATCCTAGACGATAAGGAACAAATGCAAAAGATGGTCCCTCCCTATGTCAAAGTGTGGACATGAAACAAGACAAACAAGACAAAAAAATGTCATTGTGGACATGTAACTGTGTGCTTTGTCTTCAGGAATAGAAGCAACTCTGTATTAAAAAGTAAAACAAAATTCATATGGAAGACAAATGGCAATAAAACCTTTTTCTTCTGATATAACTAAATGAATCATTACTGTGTAACGAAAGTAAGAATCAAAATTTTGTAATGCAGCAATATAAGGACACACAGGGGAATATATTACCATGCAAACTATAGATAATTAACAAATGCTTGTAAATAAGAAAAGCAAAAACCTACACTTGGATCACCAACTGTCTCATCAAAGCCACAATGTGAGGTTCTAGTGACCTGAGCTTGTTATTTTTTGCCCAATAATGGTTTGTATCCTGACCTTCTCTGTAAGGGATCCAGAGTTATTAAGCACTTATGCAAATACATTGCCATCAGCAAAGGAAGTGAAATCATATTTCATAATGCAGCAATGCTGGAAAACAATGATACATAAATAATGTAACTGGCATTGCTTGTTACGGCGAGGGATTTTTCAAGTTTCCCTTACATAAAACCTACATTGTTCTACAATATCAGAGAAATATTAATGCACATCTTGCAAAAATTGTTAGGCACTTAATCCAATTCTAACAGTATTTCATTATGTACACCAAAAACAATAAAAAGATTTCAATATACAGGTATTGTGACATTCACATAATCCATAACATTGGTAACAATCAGAGATGAGCGAACATGCTCGTCCGAGCTTGATGCTCGGTCGAGCATTAGGGTACTCGAAACTGCTCGTTACTCGGACGAATACTTCGCCCGCTCGAGAAAATGGCAGCTCCCGCCGTTTTGCTTTTTGGCGGCCAGAAACAGAGCCAATCACAAGCCAGGAGACTCTGCACTCCACCCAGCATGACGTGGTACCCTTACACGTCGATAGCAGTGGTTGGCTGGCCAGATCAGGTGACCCTGGGATAGACTAGCCGCTGGCCGCGCTGCTCGGATCATTCTGTCTCTGGATGCCGCTAGGGAGAGAGCTGCTGCTGGTCAGGGAAAGCGTTAGGGTGTTCTATTAGCTTACTGTTAGGCAGGAGTGATTCTCAAAGAACCCAACAGCCCTTCTTAGGGCTACAATAACGTTCTACTTTTTTTATTTTAATTTGCATCTTTTACCATTTTGTGAGGAATTAGCAGGGGGACTTGCTACCGTTGTGTTTAGCTCTTAGTGGCACACATATCCATAGCAAAGGCCGAAGTGGCAAAATTCAGTAGGGGTTGGATTTCTATTAGGCAATAACTCAGTGTCATCTCATCTGGCATAGTAGTGTGCTTCCTTTGATACTTGGCTAGAAAATAGCCATAGGAGAATACAAACAGCTTCTTGAAGCCTACAGTAGCGTTCTATATATTTGATTTCTGGTTGATCTGCTGGTGGCTGTAGTTTCTGCAGTGCATGTACTTGCCAATTCTGAGCAATTTGTAGTGAGACTTGCGACCGCTGTGTTCTGCGCTTAGTGGCGCACATATCCATAGCAAAGGCCGAAGTGGCAAAATTCAGTAGGGGTTGGATTTCTATTAGGCAATAACTCAGTGTCATCTCATCTGGCATAGTAGTGTGCTTCCTTTGATACTTGGCTAGAAAATAGCCATAGGAGAATACAAACAGCTTCTTGAAGCCTACAGTAGCGTTCTATATATTTGATTTCTGGTTGATCTGCTGGTGGCTGTAGTTTCTGCAGTGCATGTACTTGCCAATTCTGAGCAATTTGTAGTGAGACTTGCGACCGCTGTGTTCTGCGCTTAGTGGCGCACATATCCATAGCAAAGGCCGAAGTGGCAAAATTCAGTAGGGGTTGGATTTCTATTAGGCAATAACTCAGTGTCATCTCATCTGGCATAGTAGTGTGCTTCCTTTGATACTTGGCTAGAAAATAGCCATAGGAGAATACAAACAGCTTCTTGAAGCCTACAGTAGCGTTCTATATATTTGATTTCTGGTTGATCTGCTGGTGGCTGTAGTTTCTGCAGTGCATGTACTTGCCAATTCTGAGCAATTTGTAGTGAGACTTGCGACCGCTGTGTTCTGCGCTTAGTGGCGCACATATCCATAGCAAAGGCCGAAGTGGCAAAATTCAGTAGGGGTTGGATTTCTATTAGGCAATAACTCAGTGTCATCTCATCTGGCATAGTAGTGTGCTTCCTTTGATACTTGGCTAGAAAATAGCCATAGGAGAATACAAACAGCTTCTTGAAGCCTACAGTAGCGTTCTATATATTTGATTTCTGGTTGATCTGCTGGTGGCTGTAGTTTCTGCAGTGCATGTACTTGCCAATTCTGAGCAATTTGTAGTGAGACTTGCGACCGCTGTGTTCTGCGCTTAGTGGCGCACATATCCATAGCAAAGGCCGAAGTGGCAAAATTCAGTAGGGGTTGGATTTCTATTAGGCAATAACTCAGTGTCATCTCATCTGGCATAGTAGTGTGCTTCCTTTGATACTTGGCTAGAAAATAGCCATAGGAGAATACAAACAGCTTCTTGAAGCCTACAGTAGCGTTCTATATATTTGATTTCTGGTTGATCTGCTGGTGGCTGTAGTTTCTGCAGTGCATGTACTTGCCAATTCTGAGCAATTTGTAGTGAGACTTGCGACCGCTGTGTTCTGCGCTTAGTGGCGCACATATCCATAGCAAAGGCCGAAGTGGCAAAATTCAGTAGGGGTTGGATTTCTATTAGGCAATAACTCAGTGTCATCTCATCTGGCATAGTAGTGTGCTTCCTTTGATACTTGGCTAGAAAATAGCCATAGCAATAGGATAGGATTGTTTGGTTTTAAAAACTCAAAAAAAAAAAAAAAACACAAAAAAAAAAAAAAACACAAAAAAACACCAAAAAAAACAAAAAGAAGTAAAAAAAAAAAAAAGTTATAACTCTCATTTTAAAAATGTTTAACCCGAGGGCTAGGGGTAGAGGACGAGGGCGGGGACGTGGGCGTCCAACTACTGCAGGGGTCAGAGGCCGTGGTCCTGGGCGGGGTGAGACACCACCTGCTGATGAGGGAGCAGGGGAACGCCGCAGAGCTACACTCCCTAGGTTCATGTCTGAAGTTACTGGGACTCGTGGTAGAGCACTGTTGAGGCCAGAACAGTGCGAACAGGTGATGTCGTGGATTGCTGACAATGCTTCGAGCAATTTGTCCACCACCAGTCAGTCTTCCACGCAGTCCACCCATGTCACCGAAATCCCCACTCCTCCAGCTCCTGCACCTCAGCCTCCTCCCCCCCAGTCTGCCCCCTCCCAGGAAAATTTGGCATTTGAACCGGCATACTCTGAGGAACTGTTTTCTGGACCCTTCCCACAGTCACAAACCACTTGTCCGGTTGCTGCTGAGCAATTTTCCGATGCCCAGGTTTTCCACCAGTCACAGTCTGTGGGTGATGATGACCTTCTTGACGTAGTGGAAGTGTGTAAAGAGGTGTCCGACGATGAGGAGACACGGTTGTCAGACAGTGGGGAAGTTGTTGTCAGGGCAGGAAGTCCGAGGGGGGAGCAGACTGAGGGATCGGAGGATGATGAGGTGACAGACCCAAGCTGGGTTGAGAGGCCGGGTGAACACAGTGCTTCTGAGACGGAGGAGAGTCCTCGACCTGAACAGGTTGGAAGAGGCAGTGGTGGGGCCAGACGGAGAGGCAGGGCCAGAGCTGGTGCATCAGCGCCACTGTCAACTAGTGAAGCTCCCGTGGTGAGGGCTCTTGCGGCGAGGGCTAGATCTTCAGAAGTGTGGAGGTTCTTTAAGGAAACACCGGATGACCGACGGACTGTGGTGTGCAACATTTGCCAAACCAGGCTCAGCAGGGGTTCCACCACTACTAGCTTAACTACCACCAGTATGCGCAGGCATATGAATGCTAAGCACCCCACTCAGTGGCAACAAGCCCGTTCACCTCCGGCCGTGCACACCACTGCTCCTTCCCCTGTGTCAGCTGCTAGTCAGCCCCCTGCCCAGGACCCTGGCACAAAAACCCCATCATCGCCTCCAAGATCCTCCACAGCATCCACCAGCGTTCAGCTCTCCATACCCCAGACGCTGGAGCGGAAACGCAAATATAGTGCAACCCACCCGCACGCCCAAGCCCTTAATGTGCACATCTCCAGATTGCTTAGCCTGGAGATGCTGCCCTATAGGCTAGTAGAGACCGAGGCCTTTCGCAACCTCATGGCGGCGGCCGCCCCTCGGTATTCGGTCCCCAGCCGCCACTACTTTTCCCGATGTGCCGTCCCAGCCCTGCACCAGCACGTGTCAGACAACATCATCCGTGCCCTGACCAACGCCGTTTCTGACAAGGTCCACCTGACCACGGACACGTGGACGAGTGCTGCCGGGCAGGGCCACTATATATCGCTGACGGCACATTGGGTTAACTTGGTGGAGGCTGGGACCGAGTCTGACCCTGGGGCTGCTCATATACTGCCGACGCCGAGGATTGCGGGGCCTACCTCGGTCCAGGTGTTTCAGGCCTACTATGCCTCCTCCTCCTCCCACCCCTCCTCCACCTCCTCCTCCGAACTACCATCCGTGGGCACGGCGCCATCAGTCGGTAGCTCTAGGCACAGCAGCAGTGCCGTCGCTAAGCGACAGCAGGCGGTGCTCAAACTGCTGAGCCTAGGCGACAAAAGGCACACCGCCCAAGAGCTATTACAGGGCATCACGGCGCAGACTGATCTGTGGCTGGCACCGCTGAACCTCAAGCCGGGAATGGTTGTGTGTGACAACGGCCGTAACCTGGTGGCGGCTCTGCAACTCGGCAGACTGACACATGTGCCATGCCTGGCCCATGTGTTAAATCTGATAGTGCAGCGTTTCCTCAAGACATACCCCAATCTGTCTGATTTGCTCACGAAGGTGCGCCGCATCTGTGCGCATTTCAGGAAGTCCAGCCCAGATGCTGCCACTCTCAGGGCAGCGCAGCGCCGCCTCCAACTGCCCGCTCACCGACTGTTGTGCGACGTGCCCACGAGGTGGAATTCAACACTGACCATGTTATCCAGAGTTTACCAGCAGCGCAGAGCGATTGTAGACTGCCAGATGTCAACTTCCACCAGAACTGGTAGTCAGGTCAGTCAGCTTCCTCAAGTCTACAATGAGGAGTGGACGTGGATGTCTGATATCTGTCAGGTGCTGAGTAACTTTGAGGAGTCAACACAGATGGTCAGTGGCGATGCCGCCATCATCAGCCTCACCATCCCGCTGCTTGGCCTGTTGAAAAACTCTCTGGTCAGCATGAAGTCGGAAGCTTTGCGCTCGTCACAAGAGACGGGGGAAGAATATTCCCTTGTTGATAGCCAAAGCACCCTGAGGTCTGTTTCTCAGCGCATATCGGAGGAGGTGGAGGTGGAGGAGGATGAGGAGGAAGAGGAGGAGAATGTTGGCGAGACACAAGAGGGGACCATTGTTGAGTCCTTCACTGTTCAGCGTGTATGGGCAGAAGAAGAGGAGTTGGAGGAGTTGGAGGAGGAGGAAATGGACAGTCAGGCCAGTGAGGGGAGTGAATTCTTACGCGTTGGTACTCTGGCGCATATGGCAGATTTCATGCTAGGCTGCCTATCCCGTGACCCTCGCGTTCAAAGAATTTATTCCAGCACCGATTACTGGGTGTTCACTCTCCTGGACCCACGGTACAAGCAAAATCTTCCCACTCTCATCCCTGGAGAGGAAAGGAGTGTGAGAATGCATGAATACCAGCAGGCCCTGGTGCACAAGCTGAAACAGTATTTCCCTTCTGACAGCGCTAGCGGCAGAGTGCGTAGTTCTGCGGGACAAGTAGCGAGGGAGAGTAGGCGAGCAGGCAGCTTGTCCAGCACTGGCAAGGGTACGCTTTACAAGGCTTTTGCCAGCTTTATGTCACCCCAGCAAGACACTGTCACCTGTCCCCAGTCTCGGCAGAGTAGGGCTGATCTTTACAGAAAGATGGTGAGGGAGTACGTAGCTGACCATACCATCGTCCTAAATGATCACACAGCTCCCTACAACTACTGGGTTTCAAAGCTGGACATGTGGCACGAACTGGCGCTGTACGCCTTGGAGGTTCTTGCCTGCCCTGCCGCTAGCGTCTTGTCCGAGCGAGTTTTCAGTGCAGCTGGTGGCATCATCACCGATAAGCGTACACGCTTGTCGACTGACAGCGCTGACAGGCTGACGCTTATTAAAATGAATAAAGGCTGGATTTCTCAGAATTTCCAATCTCCACCAGGTGAAGGAAGCTCAACCTGAATAATTGATCCACTCCTCCTCCTCCTCCTCATTTTCCTCCTTCTCCTCCTCTTTGTACAGTAAAGCAGAGGAAAATGGCTATTTTTTGACAGGGCCCACTGGCTCTTGCTATAGTACTTCATGCATTTAATTTTTCTGGAGGGCCACCTACCCGGTCCTCTGTTTGAAACAATTTTTGTGAGTGCCACATACAGGCACTCAATCTATTCCATTTTTCTGGAGGGCCACCTACCCGGTCCTCTGTTTTAAAAAATTTTTGGGACTGCCACATACAGGCACTCAATCTATTCCATTTTACTGCAGGGCCACCTACCTGCTCCTCTGGTTTGAACAATTTTTGGGACTGCCACATACAGGCACTCAATCTATTCCATTTTACTGGAGGGCCACCTACCTGCTCCTCTGGTTTGAAACATTTTTGGGACTGCCACATACAGGCACTCAATCTATTCCATTTTACTGCAGCGCCACCTACCTGCTCCTCTGGTTTGAACAATTTTTGGGACTGCCACATACAGGCACTCAATCTATTCCATTTTACTGCAGGGCCACCTACCTGCTCCTCTGGTTTGAACAATTTTTGGGACTGCCACATACAGGCACTCAATCTATTCCATTTTACTGGAGGGCCACCTACCTGCTCCTCTGGTTTGAAACATTTTTGGGACTGCCACATACAGGCACTCAATCTATCCCATTTTACTGGAGGGCCACCTACCTGCTCCTCTGGTTTGAAAAATGTTTGGGACTGCCACATACAGGCACTATCCAAATTAAATTGTCTCCATAGCAGCCTCCACACGTTGTCTCCATTGCTACCTCCAAAAGTCGTCCATATAGCTGCCTCCATACATCGTCCCTTTATCAAACGAGGTGTGTCAGGCAGAAATTTGGGTTGTTTTCATGGATTCCACATCAAAGTTGTTAACTTTGTCGCCACCCTGCTGTGTTATCCACAAAATATACTGGCAAACTTTTACCATTTAGGGATATTATTTCAGCGCTTCTTGCGCATCTGTTTACATTCCCCTCACCCGGCATATCCTAAACTTATAAGAACGCTACTACACTTGATCTTATACAAAAGGTTCTTAGAAGTGCTGTTTGGGGAGTAGCCTAGAGACAGGGGCTTGGATTGGCGAAAGCTCGCCTGGCAGCGGAACGCCAGCTCCATGCGCATCATGCGCTTCTTGCGCATCTGTTTACATTCCCCTCACCCGCCATATCCCAAACTTATAAGAACGCTACTACACTTAACTTGGTGCAGGCTGGGACCGAGTCTGACCCTGGGGCTGGTCATATACTGCCGACGCAGAGAATTGTGGGGCCTACCTCGGTCCAGGTCTCAAAGGCCTACTATACCTCCTCCCACCCCTCCTCCACCTCCTCCTCCTCCGAATTACCATCCGTGGGCATGGCGCCATCAGTCGGTAGCTCTAGGCACAGCAGCAGTGCCGTCGCTAAGCGACAGCAGGCGGTGCTGAAACTGCTGAGCCTAGGCGATAAAAGGCACACCGCCCAAGAGCTATTACAGGGCATTCCACATCAAAGTTGTTAACTTTGTCGCCACCCTGCTGTGTAATCCCCAAAATATACTTGCAAACTTTTACCATTTAGGGATATTATTTCAGCGCTTCTTGCGCATCTGTTTACATTCCCCTCACCCGCCATATCCTAAACTTATAAGAACGCTACTACACTTGATCTTATACAAAAGGTTCTTAGAAGTGCTGTTTGGGGAGTAGCCTATAGACAGGGGCTTGGATTGGCGAAAGCTCGCCTGGCAGCGGAGCGCCAGCTCCATGCCAAGATCCAACTAACATAGTTTTAACTGCAGCACCTTTAATCTACTACTAGTTCACTGCCTCCATACATGGTCCCCTTATCAAACGAGCTGTGTCAGGCAGAATTTTGGGTTGTTTTCATGGCTTCCATGTTAACTTTGTCGCCACCCTGCTGTGTAATCCACAAAATATACTGGCAAACTTTTATCATGTACCGATATTATTTGAGCGCTTCTTGCTCACCTCCTTTGGTTCCTCTCTGCCACCCATTGGTTTGAAGCCTGAGTCCATTTAGGGTATGTCGCCATGACACTCTCTAGCCTGCTGCCGCTGCCTCTGCATGCCGTCCCCTATAGTGTCAGGGTCAATTATTGGATGTTTTAGATGCTATCTAGCTTCATTCTGTCACTCTGTCATGGCCATGCTGTTGCCCATAATTTTGGCATAATGGTGCGATTATGCAGCCTCAGAGGCATCCATGCATGCTGCCCCTGCTGTTTCCTGTCCATTTCCGTGGTGTTTCCATCCTTTTCTGAGGTTCCCAGGTGTTTGGCCAAGCTTCCCTGTGCAGAGCCTTGGTCCCCTTGAAAAATGCTCGAGTCTCCCATTGACTTCAATGGGGTTCGTTATTCGAGACGAGCACTCGAGCATCGGGAAAAGTTCGTCTCGAATAACGAGTACCCGAGCATTTTAGTGTTCGCTCATCTCTAGTAACAATCATTTAATGTGAAACCACCATCACAGTCATTACAGAAAACTATAATAACAGTCTTGTTCATATTACATTAAGGTGTTTATGCTACAGAAATTACCATTTATCCTTTATTACTGCCAATCACCACTTAATTTTTCCCATTAAAATTCCAATCTTCATCCCCTTGTGTACCATGTCTGAACTACCAGGAGCACATGTGCAATGCGGATCAGCTAAGTAAGAAGCTGGTTGCGACGAAAATGAGGTTACCAGTCCAAACATTGCTAAGGAGGTGAAGAGAGCTCAACTGCAGGGTTGAGGTCCTTGCAACACCGGCATGTAAGTGTGCTTGGTATAAAATCCTTGATCCCAGTGGTAGGTTTCCTTTTGACACAAAAAAATCAAATTGCATACATTTGTAGTATCCAACCTCCCATAACCATGGGTACAGCACAAAATCAGAGAATGACTACTCGTGGCAACATTGTATTTAAAAGGAACAATTATTTACTAGACAATAACTTTTTTGCAAGTGAACGCTCTGTTCAAAAGCTTCCCTAGTTCCTTGTAAGTAAATTTGTTTTTTCTATCTCTTGCATAAGAAGTGAAGGAACAATGAGAGAAGGATATCATTTATATTAAATTTTTTCTTAGTTATACGTATTTGCTGAGCTGTAATATTAATATATTTTTATAAGCTTAATATGACGGATCTCTCTCTCAAAAGTAATGTATCACCTATCCACAAAAAGCTTCCATATGGATGGATTGCATGTCCATGAGTTACTCCCTATATCCGCCTCTAATAAGCTGTTGGAAGCTGTGATAGAAATAAATAATGCCATTCACACTTGACAAACAATGTTCCATTCACATGGGGACCTGCAATGCCCCATTCTTCAAAATGCTGGAATTGGCAGTAATTTGACCTACAGGGATTTGCATCTTATTCTCTATTACTGTAGTATAAACAAAGACTAAACAATCTAAAGGTATACCAGACTTATCAACCAACATCAGCCACTGACATTTTGACACTATCTAATCCATGCATTAATTTTATAAAAAGGATTATGTTGAAAACATAATAGCCGGAATATTTTGTCATCAACAGCATTAGCAAATCTGCAGACCTGTTTTGAGGAAATTGATCATATTTAACCTGTAATTGATAAGTATAGTAACTGTTTGCTTAAGAAAAGCCATTTTGCCATGAATGCAGTGCTTTGAGTGATTGGCGCCTATCTCTATGTACACAGTCATGCTTTCAGCCGCTGATAAGGAGGTAAGCACAGAAAGAGAAAAAAATGATTCAACATTAATAAATAAGCATCTAAACTGAATACAGCCCCAGAAAGCAAAAGTATATGTCAATATGTTTAGCTTGTAAAATGCTGATGGTGACAGGTTCATTCTTTAACAACAAGCATACAATGCATCTTATTTTTTTATAACATTTCTATTCATTAGAAATTTTAATAAACACATCCAGAGCAGGCAATAAAGAAAAAGTAAAAATGAGGAGGCAATCCCGGGTTAACATGAAGCAACAAAACAAAGTTCAGATCACGTACAACAATAGTAACTATAGTGCAGAAGAACTAAAGAACATGGGACCTGAGTACACAGAAAGGCCAATCACAAAACTTACAACTGCATGGGCCCGGGGAGACCTGGGGAGGAAGGAAAATGGAGGGAGAAGGCACAAAAGGAGGGTAGAGGTAGTAGAGGGGGAAAAAGAACAAGAAAGCAGAGTGGGGGGCAAAATTGTGAGGATTAGTCCACCTGACAAAACTTCGATGAACCTGGAACCACACAACTTACAGTGGAACTTTTAGGTAAGTTCTGATGGAAGTTCCTCTGTTTATTGCACATGTGTGATTTCCAGAAGAGACTCTATAGTGGAGGGGACAGTGTCAGGGTATAACAGTTCTGCCTCTACAAGAGGACTGTTTCAGTAGTGTTTGAAATCTGAGCTCCAGAGACTTGGTTAATGTTAGAAATTACTGAGAACCAGAAAGAGGTTAAAGCAGGACATTTCTGCAAAATATGAAGCATAGTACTTCTCCCACACCACAAGCAGAGATCCGGAACTCTTTACCAACATGAATGAACCTTGTAATTACTCTCCTATGCCTTACATGTCACCGAGAATAGATGACAAAGCAGGAATAATCTTGAACAAATCTCAGCAGACGAAGTCCAACCAAGTTTTAACTCCCAGCTGTGGGCGAATGCATAGAGTCTCCTCATGTCCTGACAATGTTGACAGATTCTAGTGATCACTTTAATAGGATGAGGAGAAGGGGTGGCACAAAGTGTTTTAAACTTGTCGGGGGTGCAATGGAGTTTTTAATTGTGAATATTCCTTTTTACATCAATTTTTTCTGATTGCCACCAAGAGATACTGCATTACAAGCGCATATGTCATTCACAGAAGGCTATTACTGATAAAGACATTTCTTAATGTCAACTATTGTATTTCAAATTGAGTACTAGACTCCCACATCCCTAACTTCCATGGTCTATATCTGACCATAATCATGTGTGACCTGTGGTATGTATCCCACAGGCCAAAATGTCTTGGTCAATCTTTTTATTTAGTGGAACAGAGGATAATATCACAAAGTGGAAGAACAGACAAGAGTCTATACTATGCCATATTCTTGTGACAATCTAACCATTTTTCTTACAGTAACATGAGCACATATTCAAGCCTTAGGTGACCCATAAAGCACCACAATAAGCTGTATCACTGGTAATCCAAACCTTATCCCGGAGAAACTCCTGCAGAAAAGTTGTCTAGTCAATTCAAACAAAGGCCTTTTTGGCATCTAAAGGGAAATGCATGAGAGGCAGATTTTTCTACTTAATAGCTGATAGCAAAGAAGGCATTGACAGGGGTGGAAGGTTATAAAAGGAGGTGTAGTAGGTCAAAAAAGATGCAGCTATGTTTTTACAGCAACTGAGTCTCCAGCAGTTTTAATAGAGGAGATAATGGAGGAGTCCTGATGGTCATGACGGGCTGTAGCAAATTATCACCCTGGCTTGTTGCTCCACTCATAGAAGTAGAAGATATCTATCTGGTTCACTTTTGCTTGAGAATACAGTGGATTTTTATATTGGATGCATTGGAGGTCACAAAGCATTTCTAATTGAAGAGTCCACTTATATTGAGCCTCCAACTCATGCAGTTGGGAAAGAAGGTGGTGAGTCTCTTAACGCTGAAGCCATGTTTAATTAGGAATCACCTCAGTTACCGTTTCAGTGTCTCCCAGCACTCCCAGTGTCTCCCCACTGTGGTGGGTTATAGTCAGCCACAGTTCAGCACAATACACTGGAGTAGGGACTCCATACAGCGTAAATCCGAAGTTATCTGGAGAAAAAGATTTTGACCACAGCTGGAGGAAGCCTTTGACTACAATTCCAATGATACCTATATCATGCTTCTGGCTTCATCCTACCCAGAAATCCAGTTTGATACATCTACCAGCCCCCCTTGTATAATGCTCTACAGCTTCTCCTGAAGTAAGTGGATATTTCCTGGTTGAGACATCAGGTAAGGGCTTTCCCTCGCCTCCTATAATGCTAAGTGCTTTCACATCCACTATTACTAGCAGCCCAGCTAGTCAGAACACAAAATCTCCAACTGAAGCCTCTCCGTACCATTACTCCTGTACAACACAGATGTGAGCCTAACCCGATAAATTAAATGTCAGGTTTACATCCTCACATCCATAATAACTCACATTACAGATTGTACCAGATTCAGGATTTGTGGCGCCCGTTTTTTATTACTCTGGCTACTTCTGCACTCCTCTGACAGAGTGCACCAATCTTTAATATATTTGAGTGCTGTCAATCTTTTATATATATATATAAGGCAGCTCACAACAATAAAGTGCTAAGCATTCTACCTTTAATTATTGTTTTCTATGCTTTCTCATAAATCGCTAGAACAAGGTTTGTCTCAGTTTATACCAATATTTATTAAACATATATGTATTGTTCTTAAAAAAGTGAATGGGGTAAATATCTGAATAGCTTATCTTACACCATGATTTAAAATATTTATACGGTACATGTTTACCTTATTAGAATAAGGTTTTGCTTCATCTTTGTGCATTTCACTATATCCTTGTGCATTAAAAGGTTATGTGGAAATGTACAATAATTTGCATAATAATTATGAATAA
This sequence comes from Engystomops pustulosus, assembly GCF_040894005.1. Classification (NCBI taxonomy): domain Eukaryota; kingdom Metazoa; phylum Chordata; class Amphibia; order Anura; family Leptodactylidae; genus Engystomops; species Engystomops pustulosus. Next base: position 47,246,020 of record NC_092418.1, on the reverse strand, counting down.
AGAACTTATTGTTCTTTCTATTGCATAATATCAGTTTCTATGTGACTTATATGTGACAAATATTTAAATGTGCCTAAACAAGTGCCTCCCCACCCCTGCTTTTTTTCAATTTGTTTTTAAAAGAGATATAGTTGTATAGGAATATTTAAAATAAGTGTCCATGTGATTCAAGTGTAAAATATCATCTACAACTTTTGCTTATCTCATTATTTCAATTTCGTGATTTAATAAAAAGTAATTTCGACATTACCGATTATAAAAGTGCTAAGTGTTACATCTATTTGGGTCACTCCACATTCTATGTAGTTATTTGCTTTTATTCCAGTTATATATACTAATTTGCCCCTATCACGTGTCCCAAATCCCAAAGACTATATATGTGCATCTAACCTAAGCTTCACTCCTAGAGTGATAGTGCCTAGTGCTTAAAAAATATGTGAGCCCCCCCCCTCTTTTTTTAAAACCACTATACCTTTAACTAAAGGGTTTTTAGTATCCTATTATATCCTATTATATCCGATTTATCTTTTCTTGTCTTTTTTTAAATATTCTCTATATACCTCTTATCGTACATTGTGCTGTATTATATCTAACAGAGCATGATTATCACATACCTTTCTGACATTTTTTCTGACTAGTATCTATATATTTTAAACATATGTTTTATAGGCACATTTCTTCAAATGGGTCAACAATCAAGTCCATACACATCTCCTCTGCATTGTTGTAATTCTTAATTTTCTTTCTTTTGTTGATAGAGAATCGAAATAATCCAGCCATCATCGAACAGAAAATCCCCAATCGGTAAGTCATGCATCTAATTGCCATAGTGTAGCTTTCTAAAAATTAAAAGTACATATACACAAAAATGAGTACAGTTTAAAAGAAAAAAATTACATTTTACAAAAAGGATCCAAAACTTAATGACTCATTTAAGCCTGATGGTGCCATTGTGCCTAGTTTATAAATCCCCTTACACTCCATCTGTGCCAACCTTCTTATCAAATCACCCCCTCGAATACCCAGTTGTACCTTGTCTATGCCTCTGAAGATCAATCCTTTTGAGTGGCATTGATGGTATTGTTTGAAATGCTTTGGCAAGGTTTTCAAACATTCAAGGTTTTCCTCTGACTTTGCATTCTCAATGTCCCCTATGTGTTCTCCCACTCTTAGTTTGAAATCTCTTGTCGTTAGTCCCACATATATTTTGCCACATGGGCATGTTCCATGGGATACAACCTCAGATGTTTTGCAAGAAATGTATTGGGTGATTTTAGATGTCTTTTTTCCTTCTTGATCAGAAAAGTCACTGCATCTTTCTATGTTGTCACATGCTTTGCATTTTTTACATGGAAAGCAACCCCATGTTGGTCCCCTTGTTCCAAATGGATTTTGTTTTCCTGGAATATAATGGCTATGTACCAATTTGACCTCCAAATTCTTGGCTCTACTTGCTGTTACGTGGCCTCACAACACAGGGCTCATTTAAATGTGGGCATAACATCTGGAAATGTTGCCAATATATGTCTCCTTCTAAGTATTTTAGTTCTGCCGCAACAGGCAAACAATTTAAAGTACAGCAATACATCAATTGCAACACAATGTTTGTAGTGTACTTGGTGTACTCTAGTATATGTAAAGTCCAGTATGTGGGTTGCACCACAAATCCATTAAAGACAAGAATACCGAGACATTTGTCCGATATAGATAACACAAGTGAAGTTAATGTATCGGCTGTCTTGAAACACTTTCGGGACGAGCATGCTGGGAACTGCAGTTCTTTTTCATGTCAAGCGATCAAGAAAGTATTTAAATCCACCAAAGGTGGAGGTCATAAAAGAAAGCTTCTTAATCGGGAGTCTTTCTGGATCTTCACCCTGGATATGAGAGTCCCACACAGTTTAAATAAAAGACAAGACTTAATGTATTTTTATTAAAAAAGGTCAAATGTTACACACTGTGCATATGTGGTCTAGCAATAAAAGCTTATGGTTAGGAGAAAATATTTTGATATGTAAAGTTATCAAGATTAAGTATTTGTATACATAAACATATTTTCTCTACTCATATCAAGCTCTTTTTATCCCCCCTTTTGTACCTCACCTGAAGAATTTCATAGCAATTAAACAAGCTTCCAAGGGTGAGCATTCTTAACAGGAAACACAAGATAGTCTTACTCATGGCTACACAAACTGTCGAAAATGTTGAAACGCGTAGGCTTTGCCTGTTAGTCCATCATGTGTCTTCCTAAGTTTTTTGTTGCCTGTATGGATTTTTAATAACCTTGGAATAAAGAACTGGATGATAATTTTTAAGGAGTGTATCTGCAGGAGGATCTTTTGTCTGTCTTTCGAAAGGAAAAGATGAACCCACTGGGAAAGTATAGAGGTGAGTAGACAGTTTCTTTTATTTCAAGGGGCTCTAATGACATTTTTGTCAAGAGAGGGGCCCGGCTGTGAACATTTCATTAGATGGGGGCCCTGTTGTGAATATTTCATTAGATAGGGGCTCTGCTGTGGAGATTTCTGTAAAGGGGGGCTCTGTAGTGGCCATTTTATTAAAGGAGCACTCTGCTGTGGACATTTCATTAAAGAAGGGCCCTGCTGTGGGCATTTCATTAAATGGGGTCTCTGCTGTGAACAGAGCTCTGCTGTGACCATTTCTGTAAAGGGGGCTCTGCTTTCACCAATTCATTAAAGGGGTGCCCTGCTGTGGCCATTTATATAAAGTGGACCCCTGTTGTGGCCATTTCAACAAAGGGGGGCTCTACTGTGGCCATTTCTTTAAATGGGGCTCTGCTGTGGACATTTCATTTATGTGGGAAGGGTTTAGCTGTGGACATTTCATTAGAGGGGTACTCTTTCTGTGGGCAATTCTGTAAAGGGGGCTATGTTGTGGATATGTCTTTAACCCCTTAAGGACCAGGCCTTGCATTTTTATTTTTCACTTCCCACATTCAAAAATCTATAACTTTTTATTTTTCCATGTAAAGAGCTGTGAGACAGCTTATTTTCAATATTCCATGCCATGTACTGGTAACCGGGAAAAAAATTCTAAATGCAGTTAAAATGATGAAAAACCAATTCTTGTGGGCTTGGTTTTTACAGCTTTCACTGTGCGCCCCAAATGACAGTTCTATTTCATTCATTGTGTCAGTACAATCACAGGGATAACAAATTTGTACAGGTTTTAAAATGTTTTCATACATTTACAAAAATTTAAAATTCTTCATTTTACCATCTTCTTGCGCTAATAACTTTTTCATACTTTGGTGTACGGAGCTGTGGGTGGTGTCATTTTTTGCAAATTTTGATGACGTTTTCAATGCTTTTATTTTTAGGCCTGTACGACCTTTTGATCACTTTTTATAGAATTTTTTCTATTTTTTAAAATGGCAAAAAAATGCCATTTGCGACTTTGGGTGCTATTTTCCATTTCGAGGTTAAACGCAGTGAAAAACCGTTATTATATTTTGATAGATCGGGCATTTTCAGACGTGGTGATACCTAATGTGTGTATGATTTTTACTGTTTGTTTATATTTATATCAGTTCTGGGGAAAGGAGGGGTGATTTGAATTTTTATGTTTTTTTAATATAAGTATTTAATAGTATTTTTTTTTTACTTTTTTCAGACTTCCTAGGGTACTTTAACCCTAGGTTGTCTGATTGATGCTACCATACACTGCCATACTACATTGTAATAGATAGCCTACATCATGATAGCCTCGGATATTTGTGTGATCCGAGGCTGTCATGGCAACGGATCGCCGCTCCCCGATGAAGGCACGGGGAGTGACGATCAGAGCCAGATGGCGGCGCCCACGCGGCAGCTGGCAGCTTTGCGATCAAAGGGTTAATGCCCGTGAGTATGAAGAGGGCTCAGCCCGTGAGCCCTCTTCATATTCCCCCATGTGCAGCAAGACGTAAGGTTACGTCTTATTGCGCTATGGGTTTAAAGGAGGGCTCTACAGTGGATATTTAAAGGGGGGCCTGCATTAGCCATTTCATTAAAGGGGGCTCTACTTTGAACATTTCTTTAAAGGGGGGCTCTGTAGTAGACATTTAATTAAAGGGGCCCTGAAGTGGCAATTTCAATAAAGGTAGGACTGTACGGGCTGAGGTGGTATTGTTGGGTGGAAGAGATTAAGCCTTGGGGCACAAAGTTGGTTTGGACACTAGGGGGCCCTAGTCGTGTGAACAGCCCAGGGCCTATGGGACACTTAATCTGCCTCTGTTTGTACTCTATAAAGTAGTATTTATTTGTATATCTCTCTTTTATCTACCTTGTAAGGCAGCTCCTTTGACATCAAGTATAACCTACAAGAGGCCTTACAACATTATGCAGGATTCAAACCAAACCAGTGTATCTATTCCAGAAGGAACAGACTCCCAACTGTAGACAGTGCTGCTTCAACCTGATTCGGTCTCTTCAGTACAGTGTGGGGAACTGGTTTGGCTGGGTGAGAGGCTTGTGGCTAGGGTCGGGAAGAAAGAGTTCTCCTTACGAAGATTGCCAATTATGGCAGTCGTATAGCCATGGATGATCTAATAGGGGTATTCTAGAAAAATATGCAAAGTTTTCCAAGATGGGATAAGGAAACCATGCCTATTTTATCTACCTTGTAATCTTTACCTTGGTTTTAATCCTGCATCATATCATAAGGCCTTTTGTAGGTCATGCTAGATGTCTAGGCATGTTGTCTCTGTTATAAATGCTTTCATATACACTCTTCATAGTTACCAGTGCTTTCAGGCTTAGATTTATGGTGAATTTTGAAGTTGCATAACTCCTACGAAGTGTACATGGGAGTGCAAATGGGAGCAGGACCCCGTCTCCGGGTGTCAGAGACACCTGGAGACACTAGGGAGAAGGAAGATGCTAGTCCTTTCTCTGCTCCTCACAGCATCGCTCTGAATGAGCGTGATGCATAGACATAACTACCGGGTCTAAATTGGTTAATCAAAGCTGCTTGGTCTAATCAGACCCAGTACAGCTCTAATCACAATCCCCAGTCACAGGTGGTCATTTCACCTGTAACTCAGGCTCTTGTATATGCCTCAATTACAGGGAAAACTTGTAAAAAAAAAATAAATAAAAGTAAGTAAAACAATGTCCCCCAGAGATCTTTTATGACCTCATAAGGGACATATACAGTAAAAACACACAAAAAAATATATTCATAAAATAATATTTCCCCATATAATGCCACACTACAAAAAGCATCGCCATAGTCGTCCCATTTGCTGGAGACTATACATATTATATATCAAAATCCTTTTTCCGCTTTTAACCCGAAATACAAATAAAAATGAAAACATTTTTAAAATTTTATTACTTTTTTAACTCGCTCTATGTGTCCTGCAAAAAAAAAAATTTAAAGTGCAAAAAAAAAAGTCATTCCCAGAAACTTGCTACCTATTTTGTCCATGAAAAAAGGGACAGGCCCAAAGCATAAGTCACATTATTCTGAATGGTATAAACAATCTTTATTACATTAACATACAAAAGAAATCAACACATAAGATAATGGTAATAGTGGTTAAAAATATGCAACCAGAAGATGGTGAAGCGCAGACAAGGGAGTCACTCCATATGGACATTAAGGGAACCTTGCAACATACAATATATAATGTAACACCTGGGAAAACACATAGATCACATATATCATCAGATAGTATTACTGAGAGTGCAAAATTGCTTTAGGTGTGCCCCAAGTACAAAGTAAACACCTTTTCTTACCCATAACAGATGTGCTGGATCCCGTGTCCTGGGTGACTCCTGCCCCGACGTGTGTTTCGGCTCAAATGAGCATTCGTCTGGGGGTGACAAAGGCTCATTTGAGCCAAAACGCGCGTTCTTTGCACATTTAATTGTGCTATCAGGTGAGGACCCACCTACATAATTTTATACACTTTCACTAACTATTGAACGTCACGTGGAGAGTGTCCCTGTCTTTGTTTCCTCTTCTTCTTCTATACCAGAGACTAAGGGTTTGGAGCTTTCGACTCCCTTGCCTCCTTTTCCCAGGCCTTCCAGCAAGCTGATTTCCACAATTGGTCAGGCAGGGGCAGCCGTTAATTTGTGCCAAAATGTACGACTTTTTGCACCTTTTTTTTAAAAGGTGCAACTTTCACATTTTCAGGATTCAGGTGATATCTACGGAAAACTAGACAATAGTGGACTTTGAAAGGAGTGTTTTAGGTGCAAAAAAAGATGCAAATGAGCACAAGTACCATGAAAAGTCTAAAAAATGAAAGAAAAAGGCAACCCAAAATTTTAATACATGTGCCCCAATGAGTGGTCTGTGAAAAACTATTCTGGCTAGGACAAGCTCTACTTTTTAAGGGATCATTCTGTAAAAGAACTGATTCATAACAAGGTATTGCATTTTGTAGAATAGAGGTGATTCGGGAATGGTACGAAAGGAGGGTTTTCATGGGCAGTAATACTGTTGGTACTTCTCCCCACAAGAACATAAGTCATGTATATGGACTTCTATATGATGATGAAAAAAATATTTTTTATTGTTTTGTATCTCTGTGTAAATGTCAGAAGTTTGTCAAGGTAATAAATTTAAAAGGCAATTTGGTTGATTTAAGGGGCATAAAGATTGTCTAGTGTAAGGATGGTGTCTCACATTTGCCATTTTACAAAGATTTATCTTACATCACTTATAACTTATATGTCTAAAATCACAGGTTGTAGGGACTTGTGGAAGAGAATGGAGACCCCTTTGGAAAAGTGGAAAGTACTGGTTGTTGAGTTGAGTTAAGTGACTTGTATGAAATGCATCTCCCAAAGGTAGAGGACTGTGGCTTTTTGTTTTGTATAGGTCAGAGAATTTGAGTGCATTTTTCATGTATACTGAAACTGTTCTTGGCTTCTGATATCACTCACTTAGCTGAAAGTCAGGAAGAAGGAAAACAAGAAAAAAGAGAAAAAAAAGAAATAAGGGAGAGACAAAAATTAGGTAAAAAAAATGGGTGAAGTAGAGGTTAGTAGCCAGTAAAGAGAACAAGAGGCATATTTAAAAAAAAAAAAAAAAGAGTTGACTTAATTGAACAAGTAACCTGCAAATAGCCTAAGGACGCCTCCGGCTATACCTTTTGTGAGGTATTAACGTATTGGGCACAAGTATTAACATAGGAGAAACAGAAGTGTTAAACAATTGTTGGGTCAAATGAAGATGGAGTACCAAATATTTAGTTAGGGTGTGAGTGCTGACCAAAAAAATAATTCTGAACTGATTCCACATTTATGAAGTTGCTAAAGAACTTGGTAGACCAGCTTTTAGCTCATCTATTTGTGCCCTGAAAATTGCACTTAAAAAAGTGAGGAGAACCTATAAGTGCAGGAAAGGTGTTGAGATTACCAAGCTGTGCCCAAATTGAGTGACCAAAAAAGTGAGTTTGGAAAAGGAGCAATATTGTGGCGCCAACACATAAATATAGTGAACAAGTCACAGCAAGAAAAAAAGACACTGAAAAAATGGTGGAAAGCCAATAATAAATGCCCTCATGTGTGTCTTCTGCTTTCCACTTGAGCATGAAATTCAAAAATGTATAGCATCATCATAGAGGCTGTTGCAGTCTCGGCTCTGTCCTTTGCACAAAGTTTGGAGCATGATCTTTGCATTGGAGGGGGCTGAGTCTGCACCAGCCTCTCTGGCAATGCAGCTGAGGGGTTTTGAACTACCGTATTTTTCGGCCTATAAGGCGCACCAAAAATCTTTTAATTTTCAAAGAAATCAAAGGTGCGCCTTATAGGCCGGTGCGCCTTATATATGAACTTATACAGAAATGTACTACAGACAAGATGCACTGTACATTTACCAGTGTTTAATAGCTCCATCCCCAGAAATTTCCTGCACCTTCCCACACAGTTTACAGGGTCCCTGGCTCCTGATGTGCCCTGGCACCGCAACTAACATTGTGCCCATCCTGCCCTCCCCTAGCACGGAGAGACCGGAGCCGCCATAGTGCCGACCACGAGGCAATCATCATCAGTAAAGAATCCCCCATACCTGCCAGCCCTGTAAAAGGGGAAAGAGAAGGAGCCACAGGGAACCCCACAGGAATAACACCCTGGCAGAGGATGGAAGGAGAAGGGGCAGAGGGAGACCGCTTAACCCCTGCTGCATCACCCTGCATTAACCCCCAGCAGCCCATACCTCTGAGATCGGAGCTCTCTGACACGCTGAAGACAAGTTTCCCGGGAAGTGTAGCTGGCTTCAACTGTGCACAGGTCTGCCACCTGCTGGGCATTTTTAGGTACTGTATTTGATCCTGCGCCTTATACTCCAGTGCGCCTTATATATGAACCTAGATGTCTTAGCAGGCATTTATTAGAGGTGCGCCTTATAGTCCGGTGCGCCTTATAGGCCGAAAAATACGGTATGTCATAAATTCCTCATGTCATGCAAAGTGCAGGAAATCAATATAAAAAAAATTTGATTGGTACAGTACCCTGACTTTATTACGTACCCTTTTCCACATGGTCTCTGCTCAGTTAAACTTAAACTTAAATGCCTTTATGAATAAACTAAGCCAACTAATAGGATACACAAAGTTCTTAGACACTTTTATTAAACGCTTTAGGCCCCTTCCACACTTGCGTTGCAGATCACGTCACAGTTTGATCAGGGTGCGATCAGGGTTTGGTCAGTTAATAACGCACATTTTTCATCAGAGTGCAATCAGTTTTCAGTCAGAGTTTGTTCAGTGTTTCAGTTTTTCACGCGCGTTTTTGATGCAACTTCAATGCGTTTTTCACGCGCAGAAAATGCACATGAAATGGACTCAGCACTGAGCTCTACCTTTTCTATGGCAATTGATGCGTGAAAAACTCATTGCACTTGCATTGCACTTGCAAGTGTCTTAGAGTGCAATGCATCTCCATAGACTTGTATGGTTAAAAAAAACGCACGTGTGTGCTTGAAAAAAAATGCAAGTCTAAAAAATTGGTTACAATGGGTCAGAGTGCAATGCAAGTTCTGCACGTCAAAAGCATGCGTGAAAAACGCAAGTGTGAAAGGGGCCTTAGGGATTTTGTAAGAATTTAGAATACCGTATATACTCGAGTATAAGCCAACCCGAGTATAAGCCGAGACCCCTAATTTTACCACCGAAAACTGGGAAAACCTATTGACTCGAGTATAAGCCGAGGGTGTAGTATACAGCCAACCAGCCCCCAGTAGTATACAGCCTGCCCCCAGTAGTATACAGCTTGCCCACAGTAGTATACAGCCTGCCCCCCAGTAGTATACAGCCTGCCCCCAGTAGTATACAGCTTGCCCCCAGTAGTATACAGCTTGCCCCCAGTAGTATACAGCCTGCACCCAGTACTATACAGCTTGCCCCCAGTAGTATACAGCTTGTCCCCAGTAGTGTACAGCTTGTCCCCAGTAGTGTACAGCTTGCCCCCAGTAGTATACAGCACAGCCCCCAGTAGTATACAGTATACAGCCCCCAGTAGTATACAGCACTGCCCCCAGTAGTATACAGCTTGCCCCCAGTAGTATACAGCACTGCCCCCAGTAGTATACAGCACTGCCCCCAGTAGTATACAGCTTGTCCCCAGTAGTATACAGTCTGCCCTCAGTAGTATACAGCAGCCCCTATACAGATAAAGAAATAAACGTAATACTCACCCTCCGTTGTCCCGATGTTCGTCGCGGCTTCCTCACTCTTCACTCTTCTCTGGCCGGGAGATTGCGCTGGCCGTCGCATACTGTGATGCCGCGCTGTCGCCGCTGATGACGTCATCCGCGGCGACAGTGTCGCATCACAGTGTGCGACGGGCAGCGCAATCTCCCAGCCAGTGAAGAGTGAAGAAGCCGCCGGGAGCCGTGACAGGGATCGGGAGCCGCCGGGAGCCGCGAGGAACATCGGGGACACCGGAGTGTGAGTATTAATGTATTTATTTTTACCACTGACTCGTGTATAAGCCGAGGCGACGTTTTTCAGCACATTTTTTGTGCTGAAAATCTCGGCTTATACACAAGTATTTACGGTAGACAAAGAAAGAACTGGCAGGCATTATGTGCCCCACTATGCCCTCTTTACAGGAACTGGCAAGGGAAAAACTTCATTTGTTCAAAGGAAGTAGAAAGGGGCTTTATGGAGTTCATGGTTTTTTCTTTGCCAAATTGGGGTACATAAATGCCCCCCATAAAATGTATAAAACTCTTTACAATTCTTTTGGTGCAATTTAGTGCAAGTCACTAAAGACCATTTTTGGTGCAAATTATGACAGTTTTTATATAATAAATACTGCCCTGTATATCTTCTGTGTATTTGTGTGATTTTCATAATTGTGCACCTTGCTATATGAAATATATTATTTATAGCTGCACCTGAAGGTTTGTGACAGATTATTTGTCTGCCATGAAATATATTGAAATGAGAAGTTACATTAAATCATAGAGGTTGATTTGTCAGACCCTTTTTATTCCTGAATCTACTGCTGATTTGCAATTAACCTTAGATGATTCTTAGCATGCATCTTACAGCCCACTGTTTATGTCTTGCCAAACACAGAATTCAATGTTACTAGAGGAAAGTAGAAAATATGAGACTGCTCCAAAGGCAATCTTCATTGTCAAAATGTTTAAAGGTTTTTTGGGATTAAAAAAGGTCTGTTTTTTATGTGAATGGCACTGAGCTGCAATACTAGAGAAAAACAGTGGCCATGAGTGGTTTGTTATCTCAGACCTTTTATATTTAAATTTGTTACATCAATAACTTTTTTTTAAAAAATGAATATTCTTAACATTATTCAGATAGTAATAGAACTCCAACACGATAAAGCACAGTGGGTGGTATTTATTATTGGGTTTTTTGGCGTTTTTTTTCATGCTGCACTTTGTGCGTCGGCTCACCAAATTTTACTCCTTTTCTGACACTTATGCCTTTTTTGGTTGCTCAATATGGCCAAGCTTGGCAATCCCAACTGCACTTATAGGTTCCCAACACTTTTTTGAGCACAATTTTTGACACATATATAGACAAGCTAAAAGCTGGTCTTCCAAGTTCTATTTCACCTTCATGAATGAAAAGTCAGTTCAAAACCTTTTTCATCACCAATTCATTAAGCTCTTATATCAAAATCTAAAATCCCAGTCCTGTACACTAATATTTCTAAGTCATATAAAGGTGTTAGTTGACATGGTGCAAAATCAGATTTTGAAAATTGACTTTCAAGGTATAAAGGGATTATAGATCGCATCGTTCCCAGATTGAATGAACTGAAAACTAAGATAAAACGTTGGCAATGTAGTTTTTATTGCACATGGGAAAATATAAGGCATTACAGTGGCTTCTGTAAACATAATCACAGGGGAACAATTAGAGTTGATAGATATGTGTTCATAGCCTCACAAAATTATTTAGGGTTTGCAAAGTCCTCACAGTAATGCACAAGAAACATTTAGCTGCTCAATAATGGATTAGTTGCCTTTGAATACATCCACCGTATGTTCAATGTTTTCATTTCAGAATGGGAAAAGACTCTCTGATCCAGACTTAACCAGATGGTCCATCTCTTCATCCCTTTAGGGAAGAAAGTTGGGATACATGACAAATAACATAAGGAGTTTATGAATCTGAGACAGTAAACAATATAAAAGTCAAAATAGGCCAGAGGCTTATAGCTAGTAAAATGAATATTAACCACAGAATACATGATCTTATGACAGTAAATTTAGGGCATATATGGATGTATACACCAATAAGTCATAGCATTAAAGATCCCTCCTAACAGGTAAGGCGAATAACATTGATTATTCTGGTTTAGCCCTTTAGAACGCAAACACCACTTTCTATGATTATAATTTTTGAATACTTTGACTTATCAAAGTGATTTTGAGATAGTTTTTTAACATGTTGTACTTTATGTTAGTGGTAAATTTGCCTCATAAGTTTTGCACTTATTTATTAAAAAAAAATTTAAAAATTGTCATTTTTTTTCAAAATTTACCATTTACAAAATTTTAATTGATTTTGTGTTCAGATAAATACTTTAACCTCAAAAAAATTAGTTATTAATTAACATGAATTAATCTGCTTTTTATTTTCATAATTTTTTAAAATGTCTGGATATTTTGTTTAGATGTCACATGACTTACAAATCGAACATCCGTTTTCCTTATTTTCAAGGATATTTCAGAACTGACTATTTTTGGGATCATTATTGTTTTTAATGAGATTTAAAATATATAATATTAAATAATAAAATATAAAACCCCTATTACTCACGCCATTTCCAAATCTGCACCCCTGTCAGAAAAAGTTTTTAGGAAGTTTGTTAACCCTTTGAGATCTTCATAGTAATTAAAACAAAATGGAGATGAAATTAACACCTTAAGGACAAAGGCCTTTTTCAGCTTAAGGACAGAGTCACAAATCTGACATGCATTACATTATGTGGTAATAACTTTTGAATGCTTCAACATATCCAACTGATTTTTAGATCTGATTTTCGTTATATATTTTACTTTATTATAGTTGTAAACTTTCAGCTATATGAAAAATGTGAAATTTACCACAAATTAGCAAAAATTAGCATTTTTGTAATGTTTGAAATATCCTGCCAGACAAATAGTCACCCAAATTAATTACTAAATAGCATATACGATATGTTCCCTTTATGTCGGTATAATTTTTTTTAAACATCCTTAATATTTTAGAATGTTAGAAGGTTAACAAATTTAATACATTCACAATTCATACATACATTTACATTCACAAATCTTCACCAAGGCCTTTTCAAGGTAGCAAAAGAAGGTATTGTTTTCCATTTAACACCTGCACAATGATATAGATTGTCTAAATGCCTAATTAAGACAATTTATCTCGTCCTCTGTCTTGAAGCAGTTAAGAATAGTCCAATTTTGTCAGTAATACATTTATTTACACTTTCACAAGAGAGATAAAAAGGGAAAATCTATCTTAAAATGTGTTAAGCAATTTAGTACAGAAACACCCCACATGTGGACACTTCTTGTTGTATGGTTGAGTACAATGTGGGGAGGGAGGTCCATGCATTAGCCTGTTTTGCAATTTAATTTTTTAAATTCAGTTTTAGTTGGTTTATGGACGCACTTTTGTGAGATATAAAATATTTATTTTTTATGTTAATGTTATGTGAGAGTTTATTTTTTGCAGAATGTAATTTCAGATATTTCATGGTGGCTATGCCCTATTGCTGAAAATGTATTCACTTTTTTGTGGGTGGGTTATACAAAAAGCATCAGTTTTTTTCTCTCATATAATTCCAACAGGGCAGTGGTTAATATCTACAGATGTTCGCTCTTAACCTTTTAAAAATTGAGAAATATTTCATTTCTGCATTTCCATTTTCAATGTTGCCTTTCAAAAGGCAAAACTTTTTGACTTTTCCATTTACAGAGCCATTTTAGAGCTTGCTTACTGCAGGGCAAATTGTATTTCCTAGTGGCACCATTCAATAATCCATGCAATGTACTGATCAAAAATTCCAAATATGGGTGAAATGAACAAAAAAATGCAGTTGCCATTTCTTTCAGGCTTTGATTTTACAGCTTTTACCTGTAGTCTCAGTGACACATGCTCTATATTCTTCGGGCTCAGTACAATCAAAGTGATAGCAAGTCAATGTAATTTTGTTATGTTGTAATACTTTAGGAAAATGAAAATCTTTCAGAAAAGAGCTGTCCCTGTATTGTTAGTTTCATATTATTTTATGTTGGACTGAGGGTACTTCTTCAGAATCACAATCAAAATATACAAAAGTTTTACTCCTTAATAGTTGCTCTCCTATCAGCTTCCCACTTATGGCCAGAATTTCTTACTATCCATTAAACACCTTTGTACAGTACACCACAGAAATATGCACCTTTTTAAGAATAGAAAAAGCAGAATAACAGTAGATTTAAAGTAAACAAAGGCAATGGAATCAGTAATGGCTACATCTAATGACATGCAGCATACCTGGCATCCCCATGGAACAATCACTGCTTATTGGGCTTATCACAAGCAAGTATGAAAAACAAAGACCTTATCAATCGAGTGAATAACTGTATAAAACCATTCACGTATTCCCAGATAAGGTGTGTGTAGATGGTAGAGAGCAGTAATTAAAGAAGATACGAATAATAGAATAGCTTATTATTCTGAAGTCTGAACATGTGACTATAAATAGTCTACAGGAGGTAAGCTTCATACTAACATACTGTCATAAAATGGCATTAAAGGGAGTCTACCAGCTCCCAAATCGCCCCACAAGTTGATAAAGCATTTGTAAAGTGCTATGGAATTTGATGGCGCTATATGAATAAAGATCATTATTATTATTATTAAAGCATTGGATATTTTATCAGCTGTCCAAACATATCATTCCTGGTTCTGGTTCCATCATTTTACATAAAATTTATTCATTTTCTTTATGCAAACAAGCTTCCTGAGGCATCCTGTTTACTGTTGCACCCAATTATTCTTCTTTCTGTAATAGATGCCATTGCGTTAAAACACAGACAAGCAGACATACCTCCATTGTGGGGGAAAAAGAAACTAGTTTGCACAAAGATAAAAATGAAATTCCAACTAAAATGATTTTTTTCTGGAAAGGATATTAAATCTTATAAAATGTTCTATAGAATAATATTTTTACTTGTGAGGTGGTAAATAGAGATGAGCGAGCACTAAAATGCTCGGGTACTCGTTATTCGAGACGAACTTTTCCCGATGCTCGAGTGCTCGTCTCGAATAACAAGCCCCATTGAAGTCAATGGGAGACTCGAGCATTTTTCAAGGGGACCAAGGATCTGCACAGGGAAGCTTGGCCAAGCACCTGGGAACCTCAGAAAAGGATGGAAACACCACGGAAATGGACAGGAAACAGCAGGGGCAGCATGCATGGATGCCTCTGAGGCTGCTTAATCGCACCATTATGCCAAAAGTATGGGCAACAGCATGGCAATGACAGAGTGACCGAATGAGGCTAGATAGCATCTAAAACATCCAATAATTGACCCTGACACTATAGGGGACTATGCAGAGGCAGCGGCAGCAGCGACAGGCTAGAGAGTGTCTTGGCAACATACCCCAAATGGACTCAGGCTTAAAACCAATGGGGGAACCAAAGGAGGTGAGCAAGAAGCGCTCAAATAATATCGGTAAATGATAAAAGTTTGCCAGTATATTTTGTGGATTACACAGCAGGGTGGCGACAAAGTTAACAAGTTTGATGTGGAAGCCATGAAAACAACCCAAAATTCCGCCTGACACAGCTCGTTTGATAAGGGGACCATGTATGGAGGCAGTGAACTAGTAGTAGATTAAAGGTGCTGCAGTTAAAACTATGTTAGTTGGATCTTGGGATGGAGCTGGCGCTCCGCTGCCAGGCGAGCTTTCGCCAATCCAAGCCCCTGTCTCTAGGCTACTCCCCAAACAGCACTTCTAAGAACCTTTTGTATAAGATCAAGTGTAGTAGCGTTCTTATAAGTTTAGGATATGGCGGGTGAGGGGAATGTAAACAGATGCGCAAGAAGCGCTGAAATAATATTGGTAAATGATAAAAGTTTGCCAGTATATTTTGTGGATTACATAGCAGGGTGGCGACAAAGTTAACAAGTTTGATGTGGAAGCCATGAAAACAACCCAAAATTCTGCCTGACACAGCTCGTTTGATAAGGGGACCATGTATGGAGGCAGTGAACTAGTAGTAGATTAAAGGTGCTGCAGTTAAAACTATGTTAGTTGGATCTTGGGATGGAGCTGGCGCTCCGCTGCCAGGCGAGCTTTCGCCAATCCAAGCTCCTGTCTCTAGGCTACTCCCCAAACAGCACTTCTAAGAACCTTTTGTATAAGATCCAGTGTAGTAGCGTTCTTATAAGTTTGGGTTCTGGTGGGTGAGGGGAATGTAAACAGATGTGCAAGAAGCGCTGAAATAATATTGGTAAATGATAAAAGTTTGCCAGTATATTTTCTGGATTACACAGCAGGGTGGCGACAAAGTTAACATGGAAGCCATGAAAACAATCCAAAATTCTGCCTGACACAGCTCGTTTGATAAGGGGACCATGTATGGAGGCAGCTATATGGACTACTTTTGGAGGCAGCTATGGTGATGACGTGTGGAGGTAGCAATGGAGACAACGTGTGAAGGCAGCTAAAAAGACGACGTGTGGAGGCTGCTATGGAGACAATTTGAACTACAAGACAGAGAAAAATAGGAACAACAGAGGACGGCGCCTCGGGTAATATCGTCAGGTGCTCGAATCCTGAAGGAGTAAAAAGGGGTGCTCACCTTGTGAGAGACTTGGTATCATGCATATATTTTCCCACTCCTGGGGATCAATCCTTGGAATCTCCAATCCGGATTTGGCTCTGCGTGTGGAAAACAGCAGCTCCCACCACTCTACATACCCGAAACCCAAGGTTTCGGTAGAAGCAACTTTATATATATAGAAAAAACGTGAGAGTATATGTGGGGCGCTATACCACAACAATTAGAGCCCTTAGAAATAGGAGACTACCTATTGGGTCATATAAACCACGGCCCAGCCGATACAGATAAAATTTACTTTTTTATTTTAAAAAATACAGGATTTTACCGATCAACATAGGCTAAAATGGTACAATTGGTGGTCCTTTTAACGCGTTTCGGGTCTGCGACCCTTTTTCAAAAAACGGACGAGTATATACAAAACATTCATTTTGACAGATCTTTAAATACAGAATAGAAGATGGAATAAACCACTTACGTTCCTGTGTTGGTGAATGGCTTGGCGCCAAGAAGCGGGGGAGGTTGCATCTGCCCGCTTTAGGGGACAGTACGCCAAGTGGATTTTTTGATCCACTGCGCATGCGCCAAACTCCGGTCTACCGGAAGTGACGTCACCGTTGTCACGGTGATGCGTCTTCAGTATAGAAACTCTTCCGGGTTTGTGCCGCGATACACGAAGGTAATGTGGAACATACCCTGTTGCTATGGTGAGGTCACCTCAATATGGGGCCTCATCTAAGCCTGTAAAACGTTCCTCTGGTTAATAGGATATGGTACTTATCGCTGATACAGTAATATATTCTCCATAGATGGCTATTATAGGTTATCTTCCCCAGCAACGAATTTACAGGGAGAGCGCATATACTGCATACAATAAACGTGACTTATGTGGATAGTATATATAAATGGCCATATACAAACCACATATATATATATATATATATATATATATGTATGTATGGTATGGTACCAATTCACAATAAAACTAAGAACGAAAATTGGACCTAAAAACCATATATACACACAAAATATACATATAAATATACATATATAAATATAAATATAGATATAAATAATGGTATAAATAATCATATGCATAAAATTGTACAATATAAATAAGTATAAATAAGCAATTAAATAGGCAATAAAACTTGATATAGGCGATATGGGGTGGCTTCAAAATAATTTCAATTTCACCACAAATTATAATAACTGGTGACTCACACGATGATTTCATTATTTACAGACTAATGTCTATACATGTACCTAAACTATATATGTATAAAAAATAAATAAAATATCCGTAAACATATGTATATATATAAAATATGTATAAAAAACATGCAAAGATTTTCTTAAAAAAGATACATATATACATATATAATTTCATATATATAGAGGCGGGTACTCTACCAGAATATACTAAAATATACTTTCAAGACTCTCATTCAAACCGTTAGGGACTAAACATTGCATCTTGAAAATCCAGAACATTTCCCTTTTCTTAAGGTGTTCAAACCTCTGTGGAGTTGTAGGGTCAATATGTTCTATAGGTGTCAAGCTGAATTCTTTTAGGTTGCACTTGTGATGAGAGGCCGCATGACGGGACACACTATGAAGGGCATATCCATTTTTGATGTTCTGTCTATGATTGTTAAACCTTTCCCTTAGAGTTTGTATTGTGCGTCCGATGTATTGGAACTTGCATGTGCATTCGATTAAATAAATCACGTATTCAGAACTACAATTGAGAAAGGATTTAATTTGGAATATCTCCCTAGTCGTGTTTGACATGAAGGTGGTTCGCCGATGACTAATTGATTCGCAGCATTTGCATCTTATGTGGCTGCATCTGAAGCTACCCACTGTTTTTGGAAAAAATGATACTTGGATGTTTTTACTCTTTTCGGGCTTTAAGCGACTTGGTGCAAGTATGTTCCTCAAGGTGCGGGATCTCCTGAACGTAAGTCGAGGATTTTTGAGTATAGTATCTTTCAGATAAGGGTCATGTGTTAGTACTTCCCAATGTTTTTTCAATATATTACGAATTTTTTGGCTGTCACTAGAGAAGGTAGTGATAAAGTTGACATCCCTCATCTCAGTCGGGGTATCTTTCTTGCCCGGTTTTAGACAATCCTCCTGACTGAGTGTAGCTGCCCTTTGTTGTGCTGTTTGTACAAGGTTTAATGGATACCCTTTAGATCTAAAACGCCCTGTAAGGATATTGCTATGCTGGTCGTAATCGGCATTGTCCGTACAATTCCTCCTTATCCTTTTAAACTGGCCATAGGGTATGTTGGTAAGCCATTTTTTGAAATGGCCACTGTTAAAGTCTAAATAGCTATTGCTATCCACTTTCTTAAAATACGATTTTGTCTTAACAGTGCCTTCTGGTGTGTGGGATACCACCACATCCAGGAATTCTGCATCATTCTGTGCAATATTGCATGTGAATTCCAGCCCCCACATGTTGTCATTAATTTCTTTCACAAATTGTTCGGCTTCACTATGTTTTCCGTCCCAAATTATGAAGATGTCATCTATAAATCTTTTGTAGAGGCGGCATTGAGGGAATGCTTCATGCTGATAAATTACCTGTTCTTCAAATAGTCCTACATATAAATTTGCAAAGCTGGGTGCAAATTTGCTACCCATTGCCGTCCCTCTTTTTTGCACAAATATTTTATTAAGAAAAGAGAAATAATTGTGCTTGAGTATAAAATTTATTGCCCTCAAAATGAAATTAGTCTGTTGTATGGGGATAGTAGGGTCTTTGTTCAGAAAGTGTGATATGGCGTGTACCCCCAAATCGTGTGGGATATTGGTATAGAGTGATGCAATATCTAGAGTAATGAAACAGTATGAGCTGTTCCACCTTTGACGAATGACATGTTTGATAAGATCTGATGTGTCCAGCAAGAATGATTCCAATTCCCTAACATATTTCTGAAGGTACAGATCAACATAGTGGGACAAGTTAGAAGTCAGAGAGTTTATCCCTGAAATAATTGGCAGATGGTAGAAGAGTGCCATTGCCGGTTCCTCTATCTTTAGGTATTGATACTCCTTTTTGTTTAAAATATTCAGGGACAGGCCTTCATCTAGGAGCGAATACAGTTCCTGCTTAAATTTTTGGGTGGGGTTACTATCTAGTCTCTGGTAGAACCCTGTATCAGACACTAGTCGTAAGGCCTCGGTTACATAGTCTGTTCTATTCATAACGACTATTCCTCCACCCTTATCCGCCGGTTTAATAACCAGTTCATCTCTGGCTGCCAGGTTTTTCAGGGCTATCCTCTCTTTATAGGACAGGTTACTCTTTTTTTGCATTTTATTGTTACTATTAGTATGAGATAGGAGTTTCTGAAATTCAGTAGATACTAAAGTATAGAAGGTCTCTATGAAGTTGCCCTTATGGTGTGTCGGGTAAAAAATAGATTTCGGTTTTAGATTTGTGTGTATAGGGAGTATATCTTGGCTAAGTTCAATTGTTTGGGTTGTTCCAACCTTGTTATCTGTGGTCCCAGTTATCTTATTCTCAATTAGATTAAAATGCCTTTTAAGAGTTAATTTCCGTACAAATTTATTTAAATCGACGAATAATTCGAATTCATCAGATTTAGATGTAGGACAATATGAGAGTCCTTTCTGTAGGACTTTAGTCTCATATTCTGATAGTTCGAAAGAGGAGAGGTTGAAAATTTTGACTATATTATTAATACTGTTCTTACTTATATCTTTTTCGTTTTTTGTGATTCTTTCTTTTTCTTTTTCTACTTGGGTTGGCAGGTCCTTTTGTTTTTTGGGGTCTCCACCAGTGAGTCTTCCTGTGAGAACGGTGAGTCTAGAATTTCTTCTCCCGCCTCGTCTGCCTCTCTTATGGGGTTTTTTCTTTTCAGGCTTAGGGGTTGTGCTATGTGCGTAGTTTCTTTCAGGAAAGTTTGTAGCGTGTATTGATGTAAAGGAGTTTTGTTTAGTTCCCCCGGGAGTCCTAAAAAAGACGCTGATTCATTTAAGGAGGTGGTGTCATGTATCTGAACTAAATCTGTTGGTACTACCTTGGAGTGGAAAGATGGTAGTGGGGTAAAAAACTGTAATTGGGTTTCTTCCTGGGGGCCCTTAGGTGCGGGACTGCAATCATGTACTGTTAGTTGTGATACATTTAGGTCCTCAGTTTGATAACGGCCTGTCGGTAGGGAAGGTTTATGTGAGTTAATAAACTCTAAATCTAGGGGTTCTTTAATTTCACCCCTAGTGGTTTCAATCTCCCCATATGTATTTTTTGGGGTCTTATCTGACCTGATCTTTTTATCATTATTAATGTTATTCATCCCTGTAACAGGGCATTCGTTTGGTCTTCTAGTTGGATTTTTGTGTGAGGTTGGTATGAAGACCCTCCCTTTGGGTTGGTCTCTTTGGTTATGTCCCCATGGTTCGCTTTTTTTCGTGGTTTTGGACCTGCTGTTTTTTCTATAACCCTTTTTATTATTGTTATCAACAAAATCTCTGTTGGGTCTAGGGGTATTATGGGTGGTGGGGGTCAAACTTCTTTCCTCCCTCTCCTTGTTTTTCGACCAGTACTTAATGTTGCCTGTTCTGAAATCACGCCTATCCCTTTCTAATTTACCTAATTTTTTCTCTAAAATATCTTTTTCCAACAGTTCTAAATCTATGGTCAGTTTCTTATGCTGTTTGGAAAAAGATGCTAGTTGGTCAAAGGGTGTTAGTTTACTCATAATCTCATCAATTTTATCTGCACAATCCTTTGACAACGCCAACCTTTTGGCACTTAAACATTTCAACAGTGATAGAGAGCATTCATGTAAAATTGTATCCCAATCTTTAATAAAAGACGGGTCATTTTTGAATGCCGCCTCCGTGCGTATTCTTAAACCTCTTGTCAAACACGACTAGGGAGATATTCCAAATTAAATCCTTTCTCAATTGTAGTTCTGAATACGTGATTTATTTAATCGAATGCACATGCAAGTTCCAATACATCGGACGCACAATACAAACTCTAAGGGAAAGGTTTAACAATCATAGACAGAACATCAAAAATGGATATGCCCTTCATAGTGTGTCCCGTCATGCGGCCTCTCATCACAAGTGCAACCTAAAAGAATTCAGCTTGACACCTATAGAACATATTGACCCTACAACTCCACAGAGGTTTGAACACCTTAAGAAAAGGGAAATGTTCTGGATTTTCAAGATGCAATGTTTAGTCCCTAACGGTTTGAATGAGAGTCTTGAAAGTATATTTTAGTATATTCTGGTAGAGTACCCGCCTCTATATATATGAAATTATATATGTATATATGTATCTTTTTTAAGAAAATCTTTGCATGTTTTTTATACATATTTTATATATATACATATGTTTACGGATATTTTATTTATTTTTTATACATATATAGTTTAGGTACATGTATAGACATTAGTCTGTAAATAATGAAATCATCGTGTGAGTCACCAGTTATTATAATTTGTGGTGAAATTGAAATTATTTTGAAGCCACCCCATATCGCCTATATCAAGTTTTATTGCCTATTTAATTGCTTATTTATACTTATTTATATTGTACAATTTTATGCATATGATTATTTATACCATTATTTATATCTATATTTATATTTATATATGTATATTTATATGTATATTTTGTGTGTATATATGGTTTTTAGGTCCAATTTTCGTTCTTAGTTTTATTGTGAATTGGTACCATACCATACATACATATATATATATATATATATGTGGTTTGTATATGGCCATTTATATATACTATCCACATAAGTCACGTTTATTGTATGCAGTATATGCGCTCTCCCTGTAAATTCGTTGCTGGGGAAGATAACCTATAATAGCCATCTATGGAGAATATATTACTGTATCAGCGATAAGTACCATATCCTATTAACCAGAGGAACGTTTTACAGGCTTAGATGAGGCCCCATATTGAGGTGACCTCACCATAGCAACAGGGTATGTTCCACATTACCTTCGTGTATCGCGGCACAAACCCGGAAGAGTTTCTATACTGAAGACGCATCACCGTGACAACGGTGACGTCACTTCCGGTAGACCGGAGTTTGGCGCATGCGCAGTGGATCAAAAAATCCACTTGGCGTACTGTCCCCTAAAGCGGGCAGATGCAACCTCCCCCGCTTCTTGGCGCCAAGCCATTCACCAACACAGGAACGTAAGTGGTTTATTCCATCTTCTATTCTGTATTTAAAGATCTGTCAAAATGAATGTTTTGTATATACTCGTCCGTTTTTTGAAAAAGGGTCGCAGACCCGAAACGCGTTAAAAGGACCACCAATTGTACCATTTTAGCCTATGTTGATCGGTAAGATCCTGTATTTTTTAAAATAAAAAAGTAAATTTTATCTGTATCGGCTGGGCCATGGAGACAATTTAATTTGGATAGTGCCTGTATGTGGCAGTCCAAAAAAGTTTTCAAAGCAGAGGAGCAGGTAGCTGGTCCTCCAAAAAGATTAAATAAATTGAGTGCCTGTATGTGGCAGTCCAAAAAAGTTTTCAAACCAGAGGAGCAGGTAACTGGTCCTCCAGAAAAATTACATAGATTGAGTGCCTGTATGTGGCACTCCCAAAAATTGTTTAAAACAGAGGACAGGGTAGTTGGCCCTCCAGAAAAATTAAATACATAGAGTACTATAGCCAGAGCCAGTTGGCCCTGGCAAAAAAATAGCCAGTTTCCTCTGCTTTAGTGTACAAAGAGGAGGAGAAGGAGGACAATGAGGAGGAGGAGGAGGAGTGGATCAATTATTCAGGTTGAGCTTCCTTCACCTGGTGGAGAATGGAAATGCGGAGAAATCCAGGCTTTATTCATCTTGATAAGCGTCAGCCTGTCAGCGCTGTCAGTCGACAGGCGTGTACGCTTATCGGTGATGATGCCACCAGCTGCACTGAAAACCTGCTCGGACAACACGCTAGCGGCAGGGCAGGCAAGAACCTCCAAGGCGTACAGCGCCAGTTCGTGCCACATGTCCAGCTTTGAAACCCAGTAGTTGTAGGGAGCTGTGTGATCATTTAGGACGATGGTATGGTCAGCTACGTACTCCCTCACCATCTTTCTGTAAAGATCAGCCCTACTCTGCCGAGACTGGGGACAGGTGACAGTGTCTTGCTGGGGTGACATAAAACTGGCAAAGGCCTTGTAAACCGTACCCCTGCCAGTGCTGGACAAGCTGCCTGGTCACCTACTCTCCCTCGCTACTTGTCCCGCAGAAGTACGCCCTCTGCCGCTAGCGCTGTCAGAAGGGAAATACTGTTTCAGCTTGTGCACCAGGGCCTGCTGGTATTCATGCATTCTCACACTCCTTTCCTCTCCAGGGATGAGAGTGGAAAGATTTTGCTTGTACCGTGGGTCCAGGAGAGTGAATACCCAGTAATCGGTGCTGGAATAAATTCTTTGAACGCAAGGGTCACGGGATAGGCAGCTTAGCATAAAATCTGCCATATGCGCCAGAGTCCCAACGCGCAAGAATTCACTCCCCTCACTGGCCTGACTGTCCATTTCCTCCTCCTCCAACTCCTCCAACTCCTCTTCTTCTGCCCATACACGCTGAACAGTGAAGGACTGAACAATGGTCCCCTCTTCTGTCTCGCCAACATTCTCCTCCTCATCCTCCTCCACCTCCTCCGATATGCGCTGAGAAACAGACCTAAGGGTGCTTTGGCTATCAACAAGGGAATTTTCTTCCCCCGTCTCTTGTGACGAGCGCAAAGCTTCCGACTTCATGCTGACCAGAGAGTTTTTCAACAGGCCAAGCAGCGGGATGGTGAGGCTGATGATGGCGGCATCACCACTGACCATCTGTGTTGACTCCTCAAAGTTACTCAGCACCTGACAGATATCAGACATCCACGTCCACTCCTCATTGTAGACT
This sequence comes from Engystomops pustulosus, assembly GCF_040894005.1. Classification (NCBI taxonomy): domain Eukaryota; kingdom Metazoa; phylum Chordata; class Amphibia; order Anura; family Leptodactylidae; genus Engystomops; species Engystomops pustulosus. The sequence goes on along the minus strand of NC_092418.1, from coordinate 47,221,836 downwards.
TGAGGAAGCTGACTGACCTGACTACCAGTTCTGGTGGAAGTTGACATCTGGCAGTCTACAATCGCTCTGCGCTGCTGGTAAACTCTGGATAACATGGTTAGTGTTGAATTCCGCCTCGTGGGCACGTCGCACAACAGTCGGTGAGCGGGCAGTTGGAGGCGGCGCTGCGCTGCCCTGAGAGTGGCAGCATCTGTGCTGGACTTCCTGGAATGCGCACAGATGCGGCGCACCTTCGTGACCAAATCAGACAGATTGGGGTATGTCTTGAGGAAACGCTGAACTATGAGATTTAACACATGGGCCAGGCATGGCACATGTGTCAGTCTGCCGAGTTGCAGAGCTGCCACCAGGTTACGGCCGTTGTCACACACAACCATGCCTGGCTTCAGGTTCAGCGGTGCCAGCCACAGATCAGTCTGCGCCGTGATGCCCTGTAATAACTCTTGGGCGGTGTGCCTTTTATCGCCTAGGCTCAGCAGTTTGAGCACCGCCTGCTGTCGCTTAGCGATGGCACTGCTGCTGTGCCTAGAGCTACCGACTGATGGCACCATGCCCACGGATGGTAATTCAGAGGAGGAGGTGGAGGAGGGGTGGGAGGAGGAGGAGGAGGCATAGTAGGCCTTTGAGACCTGGACCGAGGTAGGCCCCGCAATCCTCGGCGTCGGCAGTATATGACCAGCCCCAGGGTCAGACTCGGTCCCAGCCTCCACCAAGTTAACCCAATGTGCCGTCAGCGATATATAGTGGCCCTGCCCGGCAGCACTCGTCCACGTGTCCGTGGTCAGGTGGACCTTGTCAGAAACGGCGTTGGTCAGGGCACGGAGGATGTTCTCGGACACGTGCTTGTGCAGGGCTGGGACGGCACATCGGGAAAAGTAGTGGCGGCTGGGGACCGAATACCGAGGGGCGGCCGCCGCCATGAGGTTTCGAAAGGCCTCGGTCTCTACCAGCCTATAGGGCAGCATCTCCAGGCTAAGCAACTTGGAGATGTGGACGTTGAGGCCTTGGGCGTGTGGGTGGGTTGCGCTATACCTCCTTTTGCGCTCCAGCGTCTGGGTAATGGAGAGCTGAACGCTGGTGGATGCTGTGGAGGATCGTGGAGGCGAAGATGGGGTTTTCGCACGGGAGGTGTTTGGGCAGGGGTCCTGGGCAGGGGGCTGACTAGCAGATGACACAGGGGAAGGAGCAGTGGTGTGCCCGGCCGGAGGTGAACGGGCTTGGTGCCATTGAGTGGGGTGTTTAGCATTCAAATGCCTGCGCATACTGGTGGTAGTTAAGCTAGTAGTGGTGGAACCCCTGCTGATCCTGGTTTGACAAAGGTTGCACACCACAGTCCGTCGGTCATCCGGTGTTTCTTTAAAGAACCTCCAGACTTCTGAAAATCTAGCCCTCGCCACGGCAGCTTGACTACGGGCAACATTTGGCGCTGATGCACCAGCTCTGGCCCTGCCTCTCCGTCTGGCCCCACCACTGCCTCTTCCAACCTGTTCTGCTATAGTACTCGCCTCCGTCTCAGAAGCACTGTGTTCACCCGGCCTATCAACCCAGCTTGGGTCTGTCACCTCATCATCCTCCGATCCCTCAGTCTGCTCCCCCCTCGGACTTCCTGCCCTGACAACAACTTCACCACTGTCTGACAACTGTGTCTCCTCATCGTCCGACACCTCTTTACACACTTCTTCCACTACGTGAATAATGTCATCATCACCCACAGACTGCGACTGGTGGAAAACCTCGGCATCAGAAAATAGCTCAGTTGCAGCAGGACAAGTGGTTTGTGACTGTGGGAAGGGTCCAGAAAACAGTTCCTCAGAGTATGCCGGTTCAAATGCCAAATTTTCCTGGGAGGGGGCAGACTGGGGGGAAGGAGGCTGAGGTGGAGGAGCTGGAGGAGTGCCGATTTCGGTGACATGGGTGGACTGCGTGGAAGACTGACTGGTGGACAAATGGCTAGAAGCATTGTCCGCAATCCACGACATCACCTCTTCGCACTGTTCTGGCCTCAACAGTGCTCTACCACGAGTCCCAGTAACTTGAGACATGATGAACCTAGGGAGTGTACCTCTGCGGCGTTCCCCTGCTCCCCCATCAGCAGGTGGTGTCTCAACCCGCCCAGGACCACGGCCTCTGACCCCTGCAGTAGTTGGATGCCCACGTCCACGCCCTCGTTCTCTACCCCTAGCCCTCGGGTTAAACATTTTCCAAATTAAAGTGTAAACTTGAAAAAAAAAATTTTTTGTGTTTATTTTTTTTTAGTTTTTTATTTTTTTTAACAAAACGATGCTATCCTATTGCTATGGCTAGTTTCTAACCTACACTGACAGCACACAACTGGATTTTGTGCTTTGCAAGATGAGTTTGAGCTATAAAATGAAATAAAGGTAAAAAAAAAAAAAAAATCAGCAGACTCTGCCTAATTCTAATCAAACCCCTAATAAATTGTCCCACTTCGGTGTTTGAGGTGGATATGTGTGTCACTAAGAGCTAAACACAACGGTCGCAGGTCTCCCAGCAAATTCCTCACAGTATGGTACTAGCTGCACTACTAGTGCCAGCAAGCCCAGCCACAAGCAAATAATAAAAAAAAAAAGTATAACGTTATTGTAGGCCTAAGTAAGCCGTTGGGGTTCTCCTATGGCTATTTTGTAGCCTACAATGAGAGAACACTGCTTTGCAAGATGAGTTTGAGCTATAAAATGAAATACAGCTAAAACAAAAAAAAAAATCAGCAGACTCTGCCTAATTCTACTCAAACCCCTAATAAGTTGTCCCACTTTGGTGTTTGAGGTGGATATGCGTGTCACTAAAAGCTAAACACAACGGTCGCAGGTCTCCCAGCAAATTCCTCACAGTATGGTACTAGCTGCACTACTAGTGCCAGCAAGCCCAGCCACAAGCAAACTAAAAAAAGGAAAATATAACGCTATTGGAGGCCTAAGTAAGCCGTTGGGGTTCTCCTATGGCTATTTTGTAGCCTACACTGAAAGCACACTGCTTTGCAAGATGAGTTTGAGCTATAAAATGAAATACAGCTAAAACAGAAAAAAAATCAGCAGACTCTGCCTAATTCTACTCAAACCCCTAATAAATCGTCCCACTTTGGTGTTTGAGGTGGATATGTGTGTCACTAAGAGCTAAACACAACGGTAGCAAGTCCCCCTGCAAATTCCTCACAATATGGTACTAGCTGCACTACTAGTGCCAGCAAGCCCAGCCACAAGCAAATAATAAAAAAAAAAAGTATAACGTTATTGTAGCCCTAAGAAGGGCTGTTGGGTTCTTGTAGAATCACTCCTGCCTAACAGTAAGCTAATAGAACACCCTAACGCTTTCCCTGACCAGCAGCAGCTCTCTCCCTAGCGGCATCCAGACACAGAATGATCCGAGCAGCGCAGGCAGGGGCTAGTCTATTCCAGGGTCACCTGATCTGGCCAGCCAACCACTGCTATCGACATGTAAGGGTACCACGTCATGCTGGGTGGAGTGCAGAGTCTCTTGGCTTGTGATTGGCTCTGTTTCTGGCCGCCAAAAAGCAAAACGGCGGGAGATGCCATTTTCTCGAGCGGGCGAAGTATTCGTCCGAGCAACGAGCAGTTTCGAGTACGCTAATGCTCGAACGAGCATCAAGCTCGGACGAGTATGTTCGCTCATCTCTAGTGGTAAACTTCCTCTAACTATATAAATTAGTAATAGATCCCCATGAGACAAAACAGATAAGGATGGAGGGACTCCTGAATAGACTTCTTTCACTTAGGATTCATTCACATTGGCGTTATTATTCATGTCTTGTGTTTCACTGATTTCCATGGATGCCACACAAAGTCATTCATTTCTATGGGTGTTTTAACATTGGCTTCTATTTTCTCCGAGCCATTGTCCGTGGAAAAAATTATGAAACATGTCCTATTTTTTCACTGATGCAGATCACAGAAGGCAATAAAAGTCTATGGGTCCGCAAAAAAACTGACGCAAGATCTGTTTTTTTTTCACTGATAAGGTTGAAAAACCAGATGTGACGTCCGTGCTTAAATGTCGCACTATCCGCAGTTGGCAGGATAGATGGTGTTTATTTGTGTGTGAACTGTGGCTTAGTGTTTGTGTTTGGATTAACTGAGCCACACCCTGCTTCTTGCATTTCATACCAGCCCAGCAAGGGTTACTAGCCTGATGGACAGTTTCCCCAGTGTGCTGCTGGAGGCGTGTCCGGGATCGGCTTTATATACCTGCCTATTCCTATCATACTTTGCTGGCTATTTCAAGCCTTACCTGTGTTTCTAGTGCTCTTTCTATCTTGTTTGGTATTCTGTGTTTTGTATCCAATTCTGTACCCTTGCAGCCATCTTGGTTTTGACCCGGTTTGTGTTTCTCCGCTTGTCTGTGGCCTGTATCTGGACCTGACCTGTACATAACCCGCTTGATCCTGACCTGTATATAACCCGCTTGATCTTGACCTGACCTGTGTACAACCCGCCTTAAGACCTGTATATAACGTTGTTTGTCCGTCCGTATCGCTTACCTCCTAGTGTTATCCCGCTTTCCCTGTCTCAGACCTGTGTTAGTATTCTGTGCACAAGTGTGAACACTGGTCTATTCCTGTATTCCCGTTACCTGTCCACTCCACCATCCAGCAGCTGCCAGAAGAAGTAAGTCTTCCCTTTCATCTTATAGGGTCGCTCAGGGACCGTCAGTTTGGTTCCTGATAGTGGGTTCGCCCTTATCAGGGCGGTGTATCTGCTTTAGGCAGGGCCTTAGCCCGCAGGGACGTCGCAGGGTGAGTTCGCCACCACTTACCTAGTCTGACAGCTAGCGCTAAGCCTGGTTGTCGTTGCGTGTTTGCTTGGCATGTACTGATACCAGGTGTGATATTTTCAAAGTAATGTGAAACCTTCAGTTTTTTGGGGGCCACAGAGACAAAACAGGGACAAAACGGAAGAAAAACATAGACACAACGGAGACAAAATGCAATGGATGCGCAACTGAAGCTGAACACTAATGTCAATGTGAGAGAGCCCTTAGAATAGGTGGATCAGAATGAATTACTGTAACAATAAGTGGTGGAGTGGGAATGTCCACAGTCACATGAGTGTCTTATCTTTCTGTATATACAGTACACACTTTTTTAAGCAAAGCTTTGTAATGATAGTTTTTTAATTCATCTTTTTGTTATGAAGATGCAACCTCTGATCACCAAGGTCTGTTCAATTCAGATGTGTTCTTACACACATATATTATATATTATTTGTATTTATTTGTTTGTCTTGTTCCATTCTGAACACATTTTATTCACATTGCCTCTTTAACTAAGTTTTTATTTCAATTGTTCAATTGTTTTATATGTGCCCCTCACTGTTCTGGCAGGCCAATGAAAGCTCACTGTGTCTAATATAGCTGGTTATATGAATGTATTTTGTACCTGACAAACTTTTCCATCTCATTTCTTCTTTAGAAGCATTGTCGCATCAGCTATGATTGTTCTTACTGGGTTTTACATTAAATCAATGAAGTTGTTATAGATTTCCTGTCTCCATGCAAATCACATGCATGATACACATAAATATGTAATATAATCATAAAGATGCTAACAATAAACGCACAGGTAATCCTGGACTGATGGGTCATGTATCAGTATATAAAGCTACAGAACTGAAAGAGTCACTGAGTGTCAGCATAAATTTATTTAATAACAATGATTAGGCGCACGGTAAAGGAAATGATGTTTAAAGTTACATTTGCAAAGTATTCTTATTAGCAATCTTTGAGAACCCCAAATCAGTGCAGAACACCTACTGTGATCCTCACTATGATTAATGAACTCTGCGGGCTTCCATGTGCAGCTTGCAATTAAGATGTTTCTCCAGTTTTTATCTTTCTAAGCAATGCGTGGACTTTTGCATCCAACTGTGTTTTTTCTTATAAAATACAAGTCTAAATTGATATCCTAGTGTACAGCCAATATACAATTAAGAAGTTGACTTAAAGTTGTGTAGATGAAAAAAGAAAACCAAGAAAATTAAGATGTATAAATTTGCAATGAAAACCAAGAAGTGCTAGTCAGTCCAACATAGGCATTATTGTGTAGAAGTGTTATACGTAGGGTAAATATTTATATATATTTGGCAATGATGGACATACAACACATATCTGAAAGACAACAGAAATGCCTTGAAATCAATCTGCAAATGGATTGGCTCTAAACCTACAATAAGAATACTGAGGAGATTAATCGGAGGTGATTACTACAGAGACAGAAAAAAACTGGAACAAGATTCAGTTCTAGGCTGGAGTAGAGGCAAGTGATGCAGTCAGCATTTGCTGTATGATTCAGGAACAGATACACTGTGAATATAAAAAGAGCGATAAAAGAAGCTACTGCTAGCACAACCAGGATGCATTCAAGTACAAGAGACGAAAATAGAATACAGAAAGACTAAGATCCTGAACAAAGCTGGAAATCTATAACCAACGGTACATTGCTGTCCTGACACATATCTCTCAAGTCTCTCTCACTGATTGAAAAACCATCTATGGTTATTACCGTAGGGAGAGGTTTATAGATGCTAGACATCCATCACCCAGGGAAATGAGGGATCAGGCATGCTATTTCTCTCAATTGCAGACAATTATGGGGGTTACCCAGGGGAGACTTGAGGCAACCATGTGCTGTGTGCTGTTTATTATTTGTAGTTACCACCTTCAAGTCTAGATCTCTAAATCCTTAAGGACAAGCTCGTTCCAATTTCAAGTTGTTACTTACTGCAATCCAAAATCCACAATGTTTTTATTTTTTTTTTGTTTACAGAGCAGTATGAGGGCTAGTTTATTGCATTTCATAGTGACACCATATAATATCCCATGCAATGTACTAGCAAGCATGAAAAAATCCAAATGAAGTGAAATCGGCAAAATAAAGTCAGTTGCATAATTTTCTTATGGGCTTTGTTTATTGGACAAGCCAGTCCAATCAAGACATTGCTTTAATAGTTGGGTCAGTTTTTATATACTTTATGATTCTTAAAAAATTGACATATTCAGGTACATTTTCTATGGGAGCAACTGTCATATTCATTTATATCATTTTGGGACCTGTAACCGTTCAGTGATAGAAAGGTTGTACATCTCCAATTTTGTAGCTGACAGGAGATTAGCCAGCTGTTGCTGGAGCTCTCTCTATTTTTGGAATTCTCTTCAATTTTTCCAGCAGAGCTTAGAAGTAATAAACAAACTAAAATATCCTAAATAGTAAAATGTCAAGTACAAGCAGCCAAAACAACAATCGTTTCTTAGGCCTACAATAAATTGGCTTTGCATAGATGTGCAAATATATATTTTACTAAGTGCACAATGGTTCAGCCTACAGATACACAGATATAATAATAACTAAGGATACTAGAAAGGCCTAAGATGAAAAAATAGGCATTCACAGGATACAAAGAATGCACAGGCCCCTGTAGATGTCCAATCCCTCAATACTAACAGAAAAAATATGAATCACCCCAGCAATAGGTATATAAGTAAGATGTTATAGTTATATTATATGCTCTGATAAGCAGAGAATCATGTCATATGTAAGTGGAAAATAGAGACTGGAGGAACCATCTGGTGTCTATACAAGTGACTACAATGAATGAGGCTTACCCGTGAGCATTATGGTGGGAGGTTAAGGACAATTCTAGGAGGCCACTGTATATACCCTGATGTGCGTTTCACACCTATTGCTTCTTCATGAGACAGAGCTTTACATTTTCCCCTTAGCCTCAGTGTTCATGAAGAAACCTATATATCTACCTTACTATACCCAGGGTCGCTCACATTAGCTGTAATATAATCCACCATTGGTGCTACTCATTAGATAAATGGATAGATGAATCTCAATAAATCCAAATAAGACGCAGATCACTGAAAGCAATAGCATCATTCTTAGGACATGAATGGTACTTTAGATCACATACAATCATGCAAAAAACGAAATATTGTACATGAATAAATAACTAAATCTTATTTTAATGGAATTTCAATGGAAGAAATTTAGGTTTTGCTCTCAAAGCTTTCTCCAAAATGTGCACTGTACTGCCAATACAAAAGTTTAGTGTAAGGCTATTATTTCATGTTCACCATTGTTAGTCTTGGCTATAAAAGCCCTAGGTTGTTACTCTGGCCTCCATTCAATGACCAGGATAGTAAACCCAGGATTGAAGTCACTGGGGCACATGTATCTTTGTTTTTTTGTCTGTGGCTTTTCTTGTGTGCTTGTCTTTTGCTCTTTCTTCAGCTCTTATGTATCTTTGAATCTGGCTGCCTGTGATACATGTGTCTTTATTGTTTCTTTCTCTTAACCTGTATTGGTCACTTGTTTTGTGACAAATGAAGGCTCTTTGGGCAAAGATACACATCGGCGTGTTTCTTGACACCTGGGTGTAGGCACAAAATAATGTGTAAGTAACTGCTAAAAAGGCAGCAAAATATAAAAATGTGCATAAAGAAAAGAACAAGGTAAAATAAAGATACATGTCGCCCACTCAATAAGATAATCACATTTTATTATAGAAATTATTATAAGAGAATCTTGAAAATGTTATTGTGTTCTTATCTGATGATTATTTATAGTGTAATGAGTAGGCAGATGGTAGATTACAAAGTAGGTTGTTATATATGAATTATTAAAGTCAAAACTGAGATTTATATAATATGGACACTCACATAGCTTGCCAGCAGATGGACATTGCCTGAAGCCTTGGAGTGGTGCCATAAAAGACTTGGTGATTGATCATGGGTCACCTATGTGCCCCTTCTCAAGGAATATCCTGTGCAATCTCCACAGGAAGGGTTTATCCATTAACTTGGGGCATATATCAAAGGCATCAATTTCCTGGTGCTCAGGAGAGCTGTGTTGTTGCAGGCCCAATTCTATTAACTCTGGAGGGCAATAAACAAACATCTGGTGTGAAAAGGTAATACAAGGACACTTTCCCAGGGGCAGCTTTATTGGGTCAGGTGGGCATTAAATACCATCCATGGGAGGTCACCCAAGCCATTTGGGACAAAGGCCTGAGGAAAAGATACCAATTCCAAGTACGAGAGCGCCATCCTGAGGAAGGAGTAAATGACGACACCAAGGAGGCCAATATCCTATTACCGGAAGCTGATTGGCGACAAGTCATCATGAAGGCCGGAAGATATCCGAGTAGGGGTGGAGTCATGGGCGTCTGTGGGTGTGATTGTGATAGCAGTTGAGCTATATATGTATAGTCAAAGAGTAGTCTAGTACTAACCTACTAATGATGTATATAGTCTTGTGTCTGTTAGTCATGTAGTCTTGAGTGTAGTCAGATACTGTGTGTATCTGTAAATCCCAATAAAGGACATTGAGGAGGCATTTTATATTGTATTATTTTCTTTTTATACTTTGTCATCTATTATACCTTTTTAATTAAACAAGCCTTTCTCCAAGTTTGGACTCTGCATCTTCAAGGAACAATTCTTAGTTAGAGCAGGTAGAAGGATAACCCCCAATTTTACATAGGTCAGTGGGGAACCCATAGTAAATAAGTCAGAGTTTAATAAGTCGGTCAACCCGAACCACATTGAGATCAATATGGACCTGAACTTTGTGACCACAAAATGGCTGTAAATTGTGAGTGATAAGTGGTAGAAGGCTGCAAAATGGGGGATATAACAGAACAATTGCCCTGAAAAAAATGGGGTATGGAAAGTACCTAATAAAATAGAATTAGAATTTTGAAAAAGGTGTCAGAACAGTCCAGGGGAAGGAAAAGGAGGTTTAGGTGGATGTGGTAATCTAAGTGGAAGAGGTGAAGGAGGAGAAAGCCCACACTTGATACAGCCAAATCTCATGGGATCCACTCCTGGTTCATCTTAATATTCATTATTGTGATGTCCTGTATATTTGGCAAGAAGATATGTTGATGTCTTCCATGCAAAATCTAAACATGACAATTTAAATATAAATTTGACAAAATATGTAAATAACTGAGTGTAGTGAAAATTGAGTGGAGAATTTTTTAAGACATCTCTGTTGAGGTGAATGTGGTAGGTCACCTCCAGACATCAGTTAATTCATTTTTGCATGATTTATCAGCACATCTTCAGTATATAATCAAAGCCATCCCAGTTGGTCAATTCCTCAAGATGTGGTTAATCTAAACTCACTGGCCACTTTATTAGGTACATCTGTCCAACTGCTCGTTAACACTTAATTTCTAATCAGCCAATCACATGGTGGCAACTCAGTGCATTTAGACATGTAGACCTGGTGAAGACAATCTCCTGCAGTTCAAACCGAGCATCAGTATGGGGAAGAAAGGTGATTTGAGTGCCTTTGAACGTGGCATGGTTGTTGGTGCCAGAAGGGCTGGTCTGAGTATTTCAGAAACTGCTGATCTACTGGGATTTTCACGCACAACCATCTCTAGGGTTTACAGAGAATGGTCCGAAAAAGAAAAAACATCCAGTGAGCGGCAGTTCTGTGGGCGGAAATGCCTTGTTGATGCCAGAGGTCAGAGGAGAATGGGCAGACTGGTTCGAGCTGATAGAAAGGCAACAGTGACTCAAATCACCACCCGTTACAACCAAGGTAGGCAGAAGAGCATCTCTGAATGCACAGTACGTCAAACTTTAAGGCAGATGGGCTACAGCAGCAGAAGAACACACGGGGTGCCACTCCTTTCAGCTAAGAACAGGAAACTGAGGCTACAATTTGCACAAGCTCATCGAAATTGGACAGTAGAAGATTGGAAAAACGTTGCCTGGTCTGATGAGTCTCGATTTCTGCTGCGACATTCGGATGGTAGGGTCAGAATTTGGTGTCCACAACATGAAAGAATGGATCCATCCTGCCTTGTATCAACGGTTCAGGCTGGTGGTGGTGGTGTCAAGGTGTGGGGAATATTTTCTTGGCACTCTTTGGGCCCCTTGGTACCAATTGAGCATCGTTGCAACGCCACAGCCTACCTGAGTATTGTTGCTGACCATGTCCATCTCTTTATGACCACAATGTACCCAACATCTGATGGCTACTTTCAGCAGGATAATGCGCCATGTCATAAAGCTGGAATCATCTCAGACTGGTTTTTTGAACATGACAATGAGTTCACTGTACTCAAATGGCCTCCACAGTCAACAGATCTCAATCCAATAGAGCATCTTTGGGATGTGGTGGAACGGGAGATTCGCATCATCGATGTGCAGCCGACAAATCTGCGGCAACTGTGTGATGCCATCATGTCAATATGGACCAAAATCTATGAGGAATGCTTCCAGCACCTTGTTGAATCTATGCCACGAATAATTGAGGCAGTCCTGAAGGCAAAAGGGGGTCCAACCCATTACTAGCATGGTGTACCTAATAAAGTGGCCGGTGAGTGTAGATATGTGGCACAGGATAGTGATCTGGAGCTGCATTTTGTTGATAGAAGCTATAGCCATAGAAGATGAAAAATGTTTATAGTAGGGCAAGTAATCTCAAACCACACTGTTATCAGTATCAAATAATACATCAAAAAATTGATTTATCTATACATATAAAAGCCTTCTATTATGCTTCTTGTGGTGGCAAAAAGGCATATATTGACCTTATATGCAGGGATTTCAAAGTCCATGAGAGAGAACACATCCTTAATATAGAAAAAGTGAAATAGATAACAGCTCCAGCTGGCCTAAATGAACAGTTAAGCTTCTCATTTTTGTAACAAACACCTGTTTTATCTTGTGTGTTTTTGTGATATTTTATTATCTACCATATATACTTGTGTATAAGGCGAGTTTTTTAGCACAAAAAATGTGCTGAAAAACCCTAACTAGGCTTATACTCGAGTCAAGAAAAAAAACAAAAAGTGTACTCACCTTCCGATGCTTCCCCAGCAGGTCCTCTTCCATACATCGCGGCTTTGGCATCTCTGTTTCCCTGTCTGTTGCAGGCATCTGACGTCAGCTGCATGCTGACATTCTAATGTGTGCACCGCATACTACGATGTCAGAGAGCGGCTGACATCATGATGCCTGTGACGGACCGCACGAGGACACTTAGCCAATGCCGAAGCTGCGATGGATAGAAAAGGACCTGCCGGGGGGAGGGGGGGCGTCAAAAGGTCAGTACACTTTTTGTTTTTTTCCTACATGCATTATATTGGGGCAGGGACTGATGGGCTATATACTACAGGGGGCTTGCAGGCTATATACTAGAGGGGGCTGGCAGGCATACACCAGACTGTCATTGTTTATTATTATTATTATTATTATTATACTCTTTTATGCCTAATGTACAAAGGATTTTTACTATACCATTATTATGGTTCTAAGTATACAATTTTATTTTGATTATATTTTTCTTTTAATTTTGGTAATCACAATATCCGTATATTTAGCCTTTATATACTTACATAGTATTAGATATTTTCCCACTGTTGACGTGGAGCACATGCATGAGCACCATTGTTCTTCCGCTCCGCCGGACTTTTCAGTGCATGCGCATGACTTCCTGGCCCTGACATGTGAGGGAGAATGTTATGCACATTAGCGCTGTCCTGACAGAAATGGGAAAGGCACTTGGATCGGAATCATCAAGTCACTGCTGAAGGAGCTTCATGAACTGGTGATCCACACAAGGTTTGTCACGAAAGAATGCAGTAAAGCAGTAACGCCTTAGGATACAATCTGCAAAAGGCATGTTGGGGTATTGCCGGTCATGGGAACCATACACCAGTGCACATGTTTGTACGCCACGGTTGTGGGATGCTAGGGGCTTGAAACTGCTTGATTGGCTGCTCAGCAAGCACTCACCAAGCTTGGTACAGACCCAAAGATTTTTTTTTACAAAGAAAATTACTAAGTCAACTGCTTTAAAGGTTAAATTACAGCACTCTTGTACTTTTGGAGGCCTAGATGACGTGATATTATACACACGAAAACCTTTCTTTATATGCTACCATTTTGAAGGAAATATAGAATGGCCCAATTTAGTATTGAAAGAGGTAAAGAGTGGTCCAGTGGATTTTTATAAGTGCCATATTATAGAAGTGTACAAGTCAGATATCTAAATTTATACTTCTCAGTACAGTTGTCAAGATAGCTGACGGGGTGCTTACAGCTTTGCTCTCTATTTGTCAATACCTGAGACATTCTCCTCATATGTGCAGACATGATAAATAGTATAATAATATAATATCATAACATCTGCTTTCCACTGCATCCAAAATGAAGATCTGAATGTCTTAAACGACCCAATTTACCACTTGTGAAATGAATGAAAGTTGCCGCTCAGTCGCCTATTCTTGAAGACACCGTGATTAGCAGCAGTCTTCTTGTTTGATCAAATGAAGAAAAAAAGGAGAATTAGTGTGCACTGTGACAACCATGAAATATATTCACATTTCCCTTAATTGTGCTTTAGAAAAGGGGTTTTAGCATAGCTCCTGCACGCCAGGGATGACATTATCTTGATGATCAGAGATTGTATCCAGGTTTTAGCTCTATGCATTAATGTAGTGCAATCTTCTCACTGCATACCAAATGAACATTTCAGCAGCAGGTTTAATAAAGTGCTTTACTGTCTTCCAAGCTTAGGTAATGAAAATGATTGTAAGTAGAACAGGACAAGGTTAGGACATGTTTTTTTTTAGTTTCTATGTTGTTAATTTAAATACCTTAACTTTGAAATATGAAGTGGCAGGGAGACTATGTGCCATATTTATCAGGTCTTGTAAGCCTGTAATCTTGTGTACAAACCCTGAAATTGGTGCACTTCCAGGCACACAGCAATGGCCTGTAGCCTGCAATTCTACACCCGAGCCTCCCGATAGATCCAGAGGCTACCAGGGGCATGGGCACCATACATATAATAAATGTGGCCATATTGTCAATTTTATCAAGAATGAAGAAAATTTGTACATGATTAGTTGTGTAATATATTGAAAAAACTATTCTGGTTGAGATTGTTGGGAGGGGGATTCAGGGTATGTAATATAATAGCCCAACAGAACCTTTAGGCTTGTTATGACCCGACAAACTTTATGCTATGTACAGCTGACACCCAACAGAAACGAGCAAAAAAAAAAATCTAAAAATCCAACTAATAAGTCTTCAATTTGTGAAAAATGTGCATGTATCCAAGGAAATAAACATGGCTTTGGATAAAAATTTGTGATGTCATGCACCAAAATGTAGAAGGCAATTTTGAAGTTTTAAATAACTCAGACAACAGGAGGTGCAGTCCTTCCCATATTAACAGGAAGTAACAGGAATAAGAATACAGAATATTTTTTTTTAAATATTCCACAGTGCAATGTCTCACTACGAGCTCAGGAACACTACATCACATGTCCTGACCAATCAGCCAATTAGCAGATACCCACCCCCTGTGATGTCACATGCTATCAGAGCCACTATAAATGACAGATACTGTTCAAACTCCACCATTAGATTGCTGACTGGGCATGAAGAGAGATGCTACGTGCAGGGAGAAATCAGACTGTACAGTGCAGGGATTAGAAGCAAAAGTGGCCCAGGAAAAGTCACTCACCTGTCATCTATGTGTTGATTATTATCAGGATTGGATTTGTAGTTATTATCAGGGGTGGATTAAGCCTGTCATGGTCCATCACTTGTATGAATATTATAACCTGCAGGTCTGGAATTCACTTCCAACATATGGTACTGGAATCAAACTTCTTGTGGAAGAACCTTGGAGGGCCTTCAAAGGTCCTGAAATGGCTTTCGTGTATATCTGTATGTATATAGATATATATGTGGATTTAATGGGTGAAGGTCCTCCTCGGTATGAAATTTTGTCGGTGGTTTGGGTGGCCATGGGCCCCCTCGAAGGCCTGGGCCCCAGGCAGCCACCTTTAATGTAACCCACTACTGGTTATTATGTACCTTTTGCAGAGAATAACTGGTTGTTGATGCAGACTCTCTTCTCCACCTTATCTATAGCATTAGGCGTTGAATCAGTCAGTAGAGTGGCAGTGCTGCAGTCTAACATGTCTGGGGTAGAAAACCTAGCTCTCCTAGCAGAATTTAGCTGTCATCAAACAGATAGTGCTGCAGTGGCAGATTGTTGCAGTGGCAGATTGTCCTCAAACACTGGGAGGGGAAAAATTCCTTATTCAGCAGTATGGGAATTTTTTTGTAAAACCAAATGATCACCCAAGTTTAGCAATATGTAGAAATTTGTAACCAGAAAGTGACACGTGGACAGGATGTTGATGATGGCACCACAAACACATGCAAAAACACTATCCAATGGCCTGGGAAAATGCAGCAAAAATGTAGAGATACAGCCTGAGACAGCACATTTCAGCACCCAGCATCTATTTCCGAGCAATCAGGATTCCTCCACTTCAGCAAGTGAAACCTGTGCTTTCATCTCCTCATCCTATTTCTGCCTATTACTACACTCATCAGCAATTGATCACTGAGGTGATTGCTAGGAAACAACAGTATACCTGCACCCATCCAACGGTGATGAAGCTGAAAACACACCTGGTCATCCTGCAGTCTCTTCCTTTTAAATGTGTTGGACTCTGCACTTTTCAGAGAAATCAGGGCTTATGCTAAACCAGTGTGTAGAGTCACTATTTTTCTTCCAAAGCTGTTCTGGTCATAAGCCTGTGCAGCAGAAAGTGGTCAAGTCCCTTTCAGTATTTTGCACAGTTTAAAGGGTATTCCCACAAGGAAAAGCTACAGGCAGATATGTTCTGTATCTGGGGAGCCACAGCAGAAAGGCATTGCAGATGTAGTGTCTTTTGGAATAGCAGAGATGTAGGAGAGCTGACTGTCATTGTGTGCAATATGCATCTCATGGATCTCAACATCTCTGATCTGTCTCATCTCTTTCTATGTGTCAGATACTAGAACAATGTTCAGAAACTAAATGAAAGAGTATATAAACCTGTACCCTGATAATCTAAACACGGTGTCAGCTCACTGAACTAGATGGATCATAATGTGTCTTCTTAGAGAGTTAGATTATTCACAGTCTGCATTTTGTAGGTGAGGAGTCATAGCAAATTGATATCCATTGTAAGAAACTAATTATACCCATTACACCAAATACTACTCCAACCATGAAGGATGATAAGTGATGTATGTGCTGCCAGATGACAAGGTTTCATAACTCCTTTAGACCAAAAGCAATTGAACTCTACAACAGGTGGATATGTGGAGCAGCTAAATTAACTCTCCATCCCCCTCCCCAAATCCTTACATCCAAAATATTTAACTTGGTTTTCATTTTTATTGTATCGTTTACTTTTTTTTCTGCATTTGCATCCTTGTTCATGTCTATGTAGGTTATTTTCATTATTGTGTACAACCAATGCCGGAGCTATGTACACTGAAATTTACTGTGCCTTGTAGCTTGTATTTTAGTTGATTTCTGTGTTGGAAATCACATGCTGCACTTATTGTTAATATTTGAATTGAAAGTATGATGTGCTGCCCCAGTGTGGATTCCCAAATAGTGGTTCTGCCGATTTCATAATTTGTTTTGGGACTTGGTGTGGGAGAAGGGGGTTCCACGCATCAAGTTAGAAAAATTGCAGCTCCTCAAACACCAGGGTGGTCTGGCACTGCCAAACGCATGGGTATATTACTTAGCAGCCCAGTGTCAACATATGAGTGGCTGGGCCAGGGAGGAATGCTGTTGCACTTGGGAGGTGACATGGGCTCGCTAGCTGCACTGGATGCAAAAAGATTTCAGGGGATTGCTAGGGCTAGACCGACGTTGGGGTTGCTGCAAAAAGTGTGGAAAGTATACAAAGGTTTGCTGGGAGTAGAAAATTATACTAAATACACGCCCTTGTGGAACAATCCCATCTTGGGGGAAGTGTTTATTCTGGAGGATATGCAGAGGTGGGGTAGCAAGGGGGTTTCCTACTTGTACCAACTGTAATCTGATGAGGTATTGAAGTATTTCCAGCAACTAAGGGAGGATTTTGAATTGCCACAGTCCTGGTTTTTTCAATATTTGCGGTT
This sequence comes from Engystomops pustulosus, assembly GCF_040894005.1. Classification (NCBI taxonomy): domain Eukaryota; kingdom Metazoa; phylum Chordata; class Amphibia; order Anura; family Leptodactylidae; genus Engystomops; species Engystomops pustulosus. The sequence goes on along the minus strand of NC_092418.1, from coordinate 47,204,847 downwards.
GAGACATGCTTTACAGACACAAGCTCAATCCGGTTCATTGGAGATAGGCTCTATGAGAGTGTTGGAAGGGGTAGTTAAGGCTCAAGGGACTAAAAGGATAATTTCCCTGCTGTATGTATTCTCTCCAAAGTATTGGGGGATCCTATGGCCGAGAATAAAAGGAGATGGGAGGAGGAAGTTGGGGCATCCTTTGGCCGAGACTAAAAGGAGATGGAAGGAGGAAGTTGGGGAGCTATCGGAGGAAGAATGGACGGAGGCGACGAGTTCTCCTAGTATCTTATCCATGAATGTTGCACAGAGGAGGTCTCAATTGTTCTTACTGCACAGAGTATATAGGACGCCATATGTACTATTTAAATGGGATTGAGGGAGGATGCAAGGTGTCCCATGTGTCAGGAATAGAGGGCAGACAGATGGCATATGGAGGTATGGAGGTATCCAATTATATTGGAGGCTCTATTGGATGCATGACGACTTGGTGGATTAAGGGAGAGGTGGCAGACCAAAGAGTTGTTGGGAGGGGGTGGTTGGGTGGACCTGGGGAATGTTCTATGTATTTATACTGAATATACACTTGTATTAATATGTACTGAATACTGGCAGTTTGTAATGTGCTTATCTATGCTATAAGTGAAAACAATAAAAGTTTCTGATTTAAAAAAAAAGTAAGCATGATGTGCACATCTACAAAAACTGTTTGAAACTTCTGAATTTTAACTAGGCCCATTTGTCTACTTCTTCTTTGACCTCTAATGAGGAATAAAGCACTGAACATCTTAGTGTTGAGAATTATACTTAGTAGTGGCTATACTTGACACTTTACAGCTCTACAGCTCTAATGCACGTCAAAGTTTGCCTACAACATACGTTTTTTTTTCTGCAGCTCCAGGTTGACAAATTCAGTTGTGCTGAAAATGTTCCTTTCCAAAATCAAACGCACTTGTCTTTACAAGTTTGTTTGACTTTTCTTGTCTCTCTTTCTTACTTGTACATCAAGAAGAAACGGCAGTTGCTTAGCAACACACATCAGATTTAACAATAAGATGGTTTAATTCACTTTTAAACACCTTCAGTTTTATGAACTTCGCTTTACCGACACATTATTTTATATTAAGCACTTAATTGTTGAATATAAAAAGAAGTGATGGGGAATATTTATTAATATGTAGGAATTAAATGTTAGAAGTTTATCACAAATAAACTTAATGCTTAAAGAACCTCTTGAGAAATATAAATGAAATGACAAATGATGGATTTAAAGAGCACCATAGTACATTTGTTAAAAGATGACATGGTGGCCTTTCTTGTCTTCTCGTGTAGTGACTTCATATTCCCCAGCTCTTTACAGATCATGGGGTACATATACAAACATAATAAGACACTGCAGGGTAATAACATGGCTGAATGAGGGCCATGCTGACGAGAGCATAGAGTCTTTGAAGCAGAAGCCATGACACAGAAGGTAACAGCATAAATAAATAATGCTAAAAGAACAGTCACCAGCCTCTATCAATAAATACAGAAACCAGGGTGCATCAGTCTGCAGAGTAACCTGTTTAATGGTATAAGGCACCATATAGATGGGAGGAGAAATCAAAGGAGGTTATAGAAAAGAAAGTTACAGTTGATTTTGTTGACTTTCTGGCTAGAGAGCTGAAAGGAAAAGCAAGGGAGCACAGGATGCTTCAGCCCAAAAAAGTACAGCATCCTCAGGGGAGGAGCTGGTGATCCTAAGTACCAAACACTGCAGAGATATAGAAGAATGAGAAGAGAGTAATTTAACATTGAGGAGATTATTGGAGACTTTAGATTCAATATTTATCAGAGTATATAATGTGGAAACCAGATTGTGTCAAGTAGTGAGTTACCTGAGAGAAAATGGATTGGATGAGAATAGACTTAAGCGTTCCAGGAGTTTGGAGATGAACAGGAGATTAGTATCTGGTTGGTAGTTAACACCACTGGGTGGATCCATGGAGGGCTTATTAGTAATGGGATTACAACCTTGTTAAAAGGAGAGAAAGAAACCCAAAAAAAGATAGTGGTTAAACATTTTTGTGAAGTGGAAAGTGACTTCTGGGGAGAGGGGTTGTATGAGATATGAGGGAGTACAGGTAGTGGGGAGAGCAGAAGAAATTAGCCTGTATCATTCTTCCTGACTTGCTGAAAGGGAGAGAGTGGGCAGTATGAAATACAGGAAAGAATGGGATCCATGGAGTTTGGTTATTGGGAAATATCCTGTTGTATACAAGTGGCTGCATTTTTAGTACTTAGTTTGTTAGACAACATTGGTGAAATAGACCTGTTTGGCACAATGAAGAGCAGAGTTATAAGCTGTTAACATAAATCTGTAAAGTCTGCAGATGTACGCAATTTTCTCTATGGATGTTTGGCAAACTTCGAACACTGCTGATTGAAACAGGTTTCGGCCTTGTGCCAAGGTTAAGTGCACCTGTGTTGAAAATGATGCTATTGACAATAAGGTTATACAGGTTACTAGCATGGTTAGGAAGGGTAAAGGAGGACATAGGGGACATAGATGACCACAAGATTACTGTGAGTTGGTGACTTTTAATGGCAGAAGGGTTCCAGTATGTATAATGGGATTCTGAGAAGAGGTCAGTTTGGCCTGTTCTGCAATGCCATGTACTATAGGCACAGGGCAGGATGGCTTGGTGATCAACAGTTAAAACCACACAAATATGTAAATAATGGTTTCAGAAACATCCATCAGACTTCAACATAGAGTGATTTGGCACCGCACAGAAGAGTACAATTGTCCCTGCTTTTTACCAATCCACAACAAGATTTCCTTGCAGTTATAAGACTTGGCAAACCCAAACCAGGAAACTTCTATGATGAAGTTTTTGTGAAAATATTCAGGACTTATTCACATTGAAAGACATTTATCATTAGGTAGGGACTGTGTTCCAGTTTAAATTCTGTCTTGGCCCTTAACCCCTGTCATGTACCTAACAAGCCTTGCAAGCCCATCTTTATGGACTTCTGGTCAAAAATCCCTACACTGAATAGGGAAAGATGACCAAACACACAACAGATAACAGACAGACAAGTAAGTCAGAATTGGGTCAAATCTAAGATTGCGGCGAAGCAGAGAACTGAATAGCAAAAATGATGGCCAAACAACGACGCAGAGGTCAGATACACAGTATAGCAAAGCAATAGCAAAACAAATATGGGGAGGTATCCTGAGAACTATACTAAAATCAGCAATGGCTAATAGAAGACATATAAAGGAGTACCCTGATACAATCCCCAGCTGCTGAGTGGAATGGGCGTCCATCACGCAAGTTAAGGCTATATTCACACTGCCGTTGCCCGCCCGTACCGTACCGTAGCGGGCAACGGCAGTGTACGGGGAGAGGAGGAGGAGGTGAGCGCAGCTCACCCCCGCCCCTCTCCATAGCAACCTATGGCGCACGGCCTCTTATTACGGGAAAAGATAGGACAGGTCCTATCTTTTTCCCGGGTACGGAACGGTACGGTGCCGCACGTGTGCTGCACCGTACCGCTCCCGTAGGGTGCCGTGCGCCCATAGGAGTGTATGGGGGACGTATATCGGCCGTATATACGTCGGCCGTATATACGTCCCCCATACGTTCGTGTGAATGTAGCCTAAGTGTTTGTCGGACAGAGCTGAGCTGCAGAGGAACCAGGTGTGGTTCAATCAGTCCCAATACAGCAGCAACCTTAATCAAGTCCATCTAAGTTACATTGTGTGGACCGAAGATGATGATGTCAGATGTTATACATTGATTAAGGATTGTAGCAGGTAATGTCTTTCAGCATACACTCACCGGCCACTTTATTAGGCACACCTGTCCAACTACACGTTAACACTTAATTTCTAATCAGCCAATCACATGGCGGCAACTCAGTACATTGAGGCATGTAGACATGGTCAAGACAATCTCCTGCAGTTCAAACCGAGCATCAGTATGGGTAAGAAAGGTGATTTGAGTGCCTTTGAACGTGGCATGGTTGTTGGTGCCAGAAGGGCTGGTCTGAGTATTTCAGAAACTGCTGATCTACTGGGATTTTCACGCACAACCATCTCTAGGGTTTACAGAGAATGGTCCGAAAAAGAAATAACATCCAGTAAACGGCAGTTCTGTGGGCGGAAATGCCTTGTTGATGCCAGAGGTCAGAGGAGAATGGGCAGACTGGTTCGAGCTGATAGAAAGGCAACAGTGACTCAAATCGCCACCCGTTACAACCAAGGTAGGCAGAAGAGCATTTCTGAATGCACAGTACGTCGAACTTTGAGGCAGATGGGCTACAGCAGCAGAAGACCACACCGGGTGCCACACCTTTCAGCTAAGAACAGGAAACTGAGGCTACAATTTGCACGAGCTCAACGAAATTGGACAGTAGAAGATTAGAAAAACGTTGCCTGGTCTGATGAGTCTCGATTTCTGCTGCGACATTTGGATGGTAGGGTCAGAATTTGGCGTCAACAACATGAAAGCATGAATCCATCCTGCCTTGTATCAACGGTTCAGGCTGGTGGTGTCATGGTGTGGGGAATATTTTCTTGGCACTCTTTGGGCCCCTTGGTACCATTTGAGCATCGTTGCAACGCCACAGCCTACCTGAGTATTGTTGCTGACCATGTCCATCCCTTTATGACCACCATGTACCCAACATCTGATGGCTACTTTCAGCAGGATAATGCGCCATGTCATAAAGCTGGAATCATCTCAGACTGGTTTCTTGAACATGACAATGAGTTCACTGTACTCAAATGGCCTCCACAGTCACCAGATCTCAATCCAATAGAGCATCTTTGGGATGTGGTGGAACGGGAGATTCGCATCATGGATGTGCAGCCGACAAATCTGCGGCAACTGTGTGATGCCATCATATCAATATGGACCAAAATCTCTGAGGAATGCTTCCAGCACCTTGTTGAATCTATGCCACGAAGAATTGAGGCAGTTCTGAAGGCAAAAAGGGGTCCAACCGGTTACTAGCATGGTGTACCTAATAAAGTGGCCAGTGAGTGTATATCCAAGTTATACTATGAAATACCAAAGTGACACAGATGGCTTTAATAGACACATTTCTTTACCTTCAACAAAGAGTTTATTCACATGAAATTTCCAGGGACCAGTCTTTTTACATTTACTCAAAATTCTAGAGAAGTTATTTGAAGATACTTTCATGTTTCATTAATACACAGCAAATGACGGTAAGCCCTAATTGTTTTGAAGTGATATCTAAAAGGACACAGGTTAGACATATTTGTCTTCTTATATCTATTTGAATAGTCCTTCAGGTTTATTCACTGTACATCTTTACTCATTACATAGCCAGAGGGAAGACCTTGAGCCAGAAATGTTCAGCTTTATTATACTTTGTATGTTCTTTAATAAATGACTTTTTTAATTCTTTACAGAACCCTGTGGAGATTTTTCAGCAAAATTACTAAAAGCTTTAAAGTACTAAACTGCAACATATTTCTTACAGTGAATGAGTCTTTGGCCATGCTCTAGGTTTTATTCCATCTAAGCAAAATGTGCAATCTATTAATTTGAATCCATACATACCCCATCCCCCGCAGTTCCTGCTGCTGGACATGTCCCTGGTTTATCATGCTTGATAATAAGTGTGTAATCATCACTATATTTAGTTTTTTAGTCGGTTGCTTGCAGTGCATCTAGTATGGCCAGTATGTGGGAGACATCATCTCACTGAGGCAAAGTGCTGCGGTGGCAGTTACACACATCATTACTATGCTAACAGAGCAAGACAGTCTGTTAGAACATCACTGGGACAGGACCATAAAAGGGAGGAGCTGTAACTTAAAACTGAGGGATCATGGGACTTGTAGTTGCAGTTGGTGGCCACCTTGTAGATAACTCCACCCACTTTGGAAAGCCCATATAATTTTGTGAATCATAAAAGCAAACTATTTAAGTTCTGTTTTGTGATTAATGACATTGAGGTTTGTTGTATTGATTTATTTATAATAGTATAGATTTTTGCATCAGATGTTCATAATGCCGGAATAACCCTTTAAGTTATTCACTAAGTCTAGTACTCTGCATATCTTGGATGAAGAGAGTTTTAGGGGGTTTTGTTTAGAAGGGTGAATGGAAGGCAATTGCAGGCCTGTAGAATTATTGAGAGATAAACCTTAAAGGGCGTGAAATAAAGGAGACAGCAGTAGTCCAAGATGGTCAAACACTATAAAACAAAACGGTTATACTAACCTTTATTTACAGAGGCTCAGTGGTGAGGTTAAGGGTTTCCAGTGTTTCCGGTATTTTCCTCTACTACAACGCGCTGCATGTATTGAGATAATAAAATTCTTTAAAATGGTTCTTCTTTATTCCATTGAAATGTTATAAAAGATGTGTTTCAAGCCCGTAGTGGGCTCTTTATCAGTAACATAATAAGTAACATATCTTTATGCTATGAAGATATTCATGGAAAGGTCCTTTGAGACAAAGCAAACACTAAGGTTTTGCGTGTTGTGCCAGTATGTGCAACCACCTTAGGTGAGCAACATCCAGGTGTGTAACATGAGGGGGTGCATGTGCGGCCCATGAGCTTCTAGTTAAGCCACTGGCAACATCCTATAGGGCCGCATGGGGGCTCAGTGGTTAGCACTACAGCCATGCAGGAGTGGGGCTCTGGGTTCAAGTCCCATCCAGGTCAACATCTGCAAAGAGTTTGTATGTTCTCTCCGTGTTTGCGTGGGGGTCCTCCGGTTTCCTCCCACACTCCAAAACATACTGGTAGGTTGATCAGATTGTGTGCCCCATTGGGACAGGGACTGATCTGGCAAGCTCTGTGCATCATTGTGTAATCTGTGTGAGCTTTATAAATAAAGGAATATTTATTAATTATCTTATATCTCACTTTGTATACCAACAGTATTACGCTATTGGCACCACTTTCTGTTCCCATTCTATATAGCATACTTATTTTTCCTTCAGTGGTGATGTTGCATTGACTTTTACAGTAGACACTAAAAGCTATACTACCCTATTAAATTATCTGACCCAATATTGTATGATATACTATACTGCTCAGCAACCCTGTGATCCGTATGTAGGATTGTGCAGAGGGTCATAAAAAACATAATTTTACTCTCCTTGATGTGGCTTTCAACAGTTTTAAAATCTCAGACATTATCTTTACATAAAACTCTCTGAATGATACTGTGTTTTGCAAAAATTATTTGTAATTGCACACATTTTAGTGATGGCCTTTAAATGATCTTTAAACAACATTTTGGCTATCCATGTATTTTTTTCATTTTAGTGTTCTTTTAAATTTTACATGGAATTTGACACATAGTCCAAGTACTTAGGCGTTATACCGCACGCAGCTATTTCAATTGTGAATTTCCGAGTTAATTTTTGAGATAGTGTTGATTTCATGTGATTACCTCTGCTGTGTTTTTTATTATTCCTTTCTCAATTTGACTCAAAACCACCATCTCCTTGCAATTGCCCACTCCATACATTTCACTTTAGTAGCATTGACCTTTGCATGGTTATTATTATATCCCTAACTACTAATGTTTTCATTGCCAACCATCCAGATAGATCTTTTTAATTATCGCAAATTACTTCAATTAAGAGTTGCAGCTCTCGGCTTGTAATTTGGCATTCTGTTTTTTAAAAGCCTGTTTAATTTTTTTTTCTTTCTTCTGCTACAGAGAAGGGTCTCTTATTCCAAGTTCTTTATCTAAGAATGTGATTTTTACTGAAATAAACAGAAACACAAAGTAGGCTTTTTTTTGCTTATGTTCTATGTAGAGATTGAATAAGCTACTCACCATAAGGAGAACTCTTACTCCCAGAAAGTAGAGCACATGGAACAGACAATAGGTAGAAATGAGGACAACAAATGAGCAATCAGGACGGCACGTCAATGCAAGGTGTGATAGGAAGGTTAGCTGTGTCTGTTAGCACAGTGTTCGGAGCATGGAACAGATGCCAGTACACCAGTAAATGAAGAGGGGGCCAAAGGAATGCAACAACCATACAGCAGGACTGCTACCACCTCCTTTGTGCAAGTAGGAACAGGAAAAGCACTGCCAGAGCCAGTGCTGGATTAAGCTTGGTGGAGACCCTAGGCACAAAATATGGTTGGTGAGCCGATTGAATGTAGTCCAGACAGGGAACAACAATCGCTATATACCACTGCCCAGCAATAACTATATGAACCCGCCCAGTGATCACTATATACAGCGCCCAGAATTCACTATATACAGCGCCCAGAATTCACTATATACAGCGCCCAGACATCACTATATACAGCCCCCAGACATCACTGTATACAGCTCCCCCAGCAATCACTGTATACAGCACCCCCAGCAATCACTGTATACAGCTCCCCGGTAATCACTATATACAGCTCCCCAGTAATCACTGTATAAAGCTCCCCCAGCAATCACTGTCTACAGCTCCCAGTCATCACTATACAGCCCACAGTAATCACTATATACAGCCACCAGTAATCACTTTATACAGCCCTCAGTAATAAATATGTACATCTCCCCAGCAATAACTATATACAGCCCCCAACATTACCTATATACAGTCCCACAGCATTAACTTGTATATACCACCTATAATAACTATATACAGCCTCCTATAATAACTATATACAGCCTGGATATAAACAAAGTTGGCAGCGTCCTGCTACAGGCGGTGCCGTGATGTTGCTGCACCATGATGTCACACGCTGCGATGTCACATCTTTGTCTTTGTCTATTGTCTATGGTAGAGCAGGAAACTTATTGTTCCCTCGCTCTGCCATAGACGAAAGTCAGGCATGTCGCCGGGGAGCACGGAACCAAATACACTGCCCGAATAGCCCACATTTGGTGGGGGCCCCTTTAAGGGCAAAGTGGTGGGGCCCCCACACACAGCAAAGGATTAGCCCATTAGAAGTTGAATATTGTAGAAGGTATTTGTCTCTATCCACAAACTAAGGTAGATTCAGTCCGAAACAACACAGACAGTCTGTTTATTGAAGCCAAATCGTCTATAATCATATCCTCATTATGAACATAGTCACTGCATCGTTCTCCTGTGACCTTTGGTGCGTCTCAGAACTCCAATACGCATGTGCAGAGGACCAGTGTGAGTTCACCGCAGAGTGCCAGCGATTAACACCAACGACTGTTGACAACTTCTCATGCATAGATCGTAGTAATTTTAATCCTTTTATACGTCCCCCAACGGTAGTGTGAATGTAGCCTAAGGACATATGTTGAACTATCATCTACATCAATACAGCTGAAAGCCAAAGTATATATAAAAGGCCAACATATTCAAGGTGAAAATTGAGTTATACATAGATACACTGCACATAGCTGAAGACTCAAATTTGTGCATTCTTAATAATAATTTTTAACAATTATTAATTGAATTAAAATAGATATTTAAGGAATGAATTTTATTTCATATTTGAAAGTTTATGGTTTTATCAGTGTTTATAAAATTGATGAAATTTAAAACATTTTTCAAATTTACCATGTTTACTAGTGCCAATCTTTTTTACATCATTGTAAACCTGTTCCTCTACTTGATAGCAGTGCATGGGCCTCATGAAAGGTTCCCTCTAAGTGTTATATATGTCAGAATTAATTAAATATCTATTTCTTTTCTATTTACGTTTTTTTTTTAAATCATTATATCTTGACAAGAGCCATATCTCTATCTTTATGCTATGAGGAAACTAATTTTACTATTGAGGTATAATTATTATATCATTTTACAGACCAACACATTATCTGAATCTCAATCAATAAAAAAGGCAAAAGAATCTGAAAATGGCTTATGGCATAGACAGCTGAAGGATGTGGGTAAAATGCATTATAAATGTAATCAGCCTGAACTCTATAATATTCCTTAAAGGGGTATTCCCAATAAAACAAGATTCTTAAATATACTGAGGATAACAAAATAATACACTCTCCAATTCAAAGTTATTAAAATAAAAAAAACTGAATTTCACAGATATAAGTCCAACCTGTCTCTATCAGTCCTGGTTCACAATTTCGGTTGCTCTGAGCTGCTCTATGCCTTGCATTCCAAGAGGAGCTCACACAGAGACTTCCTTCCGGCAAGAAACACATAGTGAGGAGAGTATATTTACAAGCTACAGACAGATAAGTTCTGTATCCAGGGGATGGAAGGGAGGCATATATTTTAGAGCTCTGTGTATGGCTATGGCTGTTATAGCAGAGCTGAGCATGTCATGTGCAATATGCATCTCATGGATCTCATCATCTCTGATCTGTCTCATCTCTCTTTCTATATGTCAGATACTAGTAAATGTTGAGAGGTTAAATGAAAGTCTAGATAAACCTATACCCTGATAAGCACACTGTCAGCACACAGCATTATATAGCATTATATGGATCATAATGTGTCTGCAATCTTACACTGACCAACAAGTGATATGAGTCAAAACAGCAATAAAACTGAGTAAAATAGTCAAGTAAGGGGTTAAAAATTATCTTTATTGTGCAAACATCACTAGGGGATTGAAATTCGAGAATTTTATTTTATGGGCAAAATCCTTTAAGTTTTAAGCATTTATCAGAGCTTTGAGAGAAAAAACATAATATAACCTTGACTTTCTATGGGTTAAAGTATGTTTAAATTATTAACATTTGGTACCATAGACTGTTCTAAAATAATTAATGACTTTGCGTTTATAATTATCTTTATTGTGATTAATTACCATTATGGAATTATCAGTAATTATCTTTTTAATTTAGTATTCCTAATTTTGTAATTAATGGGAAATATGCAGAACAATTGAGATTTATTTCTTTGTCAAGAAGAAAAAAAAATTGTAGAAGTGTTTTATAAATGCTAGGATTGTTTTACATTAGAGTTCTCATTACAGATACCAATGACATTTACTATATAATAATAAATCTTTATATAGCACCATCATATTCTGCAACACTTTACAGATTAAGGGGTTCATATACAAACAAAATGAGACATTACTGTCAGAACTCATAAATTGTTCTGATTGGATCAGGTTTCAGGCTTCTTGCCAGAAAATCACATCCAGAGCTGCTTGTGATTGACAGCTCCCTTCCTGATCTTTGGGAAAGATGAACTCGTTTTGTCTGTAGCTGCGGTTTGAGTGATGGACGGCACAGCCAGTCAGTGTTAGAGGTACTGCCTTATATTCTACCCAGCCCCTTTATTGGGTACTGGTTATTCAGTCTAATCTGTGCATCTTGTGCTCTTGCTATCTTTGTTTGCTATTCTGTGTATTGACTTCTGCTTTGCCTAAGGACCATTCTTTTTGCTTATTGATTCTGTACCTTTGCTGCCATCTTGGTTTTGACCCGGTTTGATAGACTCCGCTTGTCTGTCTATATATGTGGTTTAGATTTCTGTTCAAACCGTTCTATCTCAGGATTCCTGTCACCTGTCCGCTCCACCATCAAGCAGCTGCCAGGCGAAGTAAGTCTTTCCTGTCATCTTGTAGGGTTACACAAGGACTGTCAGTTAGGTTCCTGATAGTGGGTTTGCCCTTGTCAGGGCGGTTCATTTGCTGTAGGCAGGGCCTTAGCCCTCAAGGACGTTGCACGGTGAGTTCTACACCACTTACCTAGTCTGACAGCTAGTGCCAAGCCTAGTTGTGATTGCGTTGTTGCTGGACAGGTACTGACAGTTACAGAGAAATAATATCATCAAATAACAATAGTAATGAGAGCCATGCTTATGATCTATGAGATAGACAACAAAAAAGATATAGTTGTTGTCAAAGAGCAATGGGTATTTTTCTACAATGTTTCTATTGCCACCAATTTAACCCCTTCAGAAAGTAAAAAGTTTGTAGCTAAAGGCTCAGCCACATTTTTTTGTATTCTGACTTGCATTATTTTGTATGGTCATAACTTTTGAACACTTTTACTTATCAAAGTGATTTTAAGATTGTTTTTTTTTGTCACATGTTGTACTTAATTTTTGCGGTAAATTTTGGCTATGTTCTGTGTTTATTTATAAATAAAAAATTAAGTAAATTAAATAAAAATTTTTGAAAATTCTAAATTAGCTTGTTTTCGGGCAGATAGTTTTACCACCTAAATAAGTTGCTGAATAACATTTCTTATATGTCTGCTTTATATTTTCATAATTTTTGAAATATCTGTAAAATGTATTTGATGTATGCAGCTTACAAATTGAACATAGGTTTTCCGTAATTTCAAGGAGATTTCAGAATTGACTTTTTTGGGGATCATTATTGTTCTTTGTATCATTCACTTTATTAAACAGGAAAGAGATAACAAGTACAAATTACATTTATATAGTGCGTGTTATACACATCAAACAGCCCCTAGCACTCGCAGGAGCGGGGGTATAATTTGTGGATGACATGTAACTGTGTAATACAACAAGTTAAGTTAGATAAAGAATATTTGAGCTATGTAGTCGTATAGCGTGAACAACTTAGTTGTAACTTGTAAATTAAGGTGACAAAAGCTCTACTTCTGGAGTGAAAAATAGTTAAAGGCCATGTGCTGTCTTGTGCTTATAGTTAGGGCATACGTGCAATAAAAACAAGTTAAAAAAAACCTTTTCAGAGAGGTAGAATATCTTTAGTGTGAGAGGGGTATCTAAGGAGGAAGGGTAGGATAAGTGTAGGAAAGTAGGGACGGGAGATAATGGGTCCACAGATTATTGCTGTTTATCTCAGGTCCCTTTAACTTAGCGATTTTGTCTAAGGCTATATTCACACTGCCGTTGCCCGCCCGTACCGTACCGTAGCGGGCAACGGCAGTGTACGGGGAGAGGAGGAGGAGGTGAGCGCAGCTCACCCCCGCCCCTCTTCATAGCAACCTATGGCGCACGGCGCCGTATTAAGGGAAAAGATAGGACATGTCCTATCTTTTTCCCGGGTATGGAACGGTACGGTGCCGCATGTGTGCTGCACCGTACCGCTCCCGTAGGGTGCCGTGCGCCCATAGGAGTGTATGGGGGACGTATATCGGCCGTATATACGTCGGCCGTATATACGTCCTCCATACGTTCGTGTGAATGTAGCCTAAGCGTTCACACAAAAGAGACATATCCTGGGGAGTTCCAGAAGTCCAGCCAGAGCCCCCAGGTCTTAATATGTTGATCAGTGGTTTGTTGGGAGTCTGCTGTGAGTTCTTCCATCCTATGTATCTTTGAAATTTCAGGGAGGAGATCTAAATTAGATGGTACCTTAGGGAATTTCCATGAGCTTGGTATCAATGTTCTCACTTCTATCAATACAAACCCCCATCAGTAATTGTCTGGCCTTATGTATTGCAAGTGAAAACATATTAAGCAAAAGGGTAGCAGGGTCATTGTTTAGTTGAATGCCTATTGAAATGAGGTTTAAGACACTAGTCCAATAGGGTCGCAACAGGGGGCACTCCCACCAAATGTGAGTCATGCTATCTTGCCGGTATCTCCAACATTCTTTGGGGAAAGAGGGGTAGATCCTGTGAAATTTAGCAGGTGTCCAATACCACCGGGAGAGGATTTTAAAGCAGGTCTCCTGAACTCTGCCTGAAAGTGATAGTCTATGGCATAGCTCAAAGGATTAAGACCACTCCTCCTCAGTTAATGTCTTCCCGAGCGCCAGCTCCCACATTTTGACATATAGTAGCTCTGATCTGACCCATCTGGCCAAAAGTAAGTCATTGGTCACTGAGATTGCATGGAGAGTTAAGGACTTCGATACGCACATTTGTTAAATTGGGGTTAATGCTCTGTGGAGATTCAAATGACCTTTATTAATATTGTAGAAGTGTTTTAGTAGCGTATATATTCCCACATCAATTTTATGGACCCTGTATCATTTTATCCAAGGGCAAAAGACCCAAGGCCATGTAAAAGTCAGTGTCGCACCCTGCAGCAGAGGTGCTAGAAAGTCACGATGGCAACCCGGTGTGAATTCCGGATTATTCACTACTGAAGTCATTGGCCCATCACAGCCGTCATCGTTTAAGTAGCTTCAGGATTTGGGAAGTCACGTAGGGCACTTTAGCTAAATGGTGGTCATGTGTTAGGTATGTAGGGGACCACGGAAGTGTGAGAGAGAGCAGATTCTCTAGACTCACCCACAGCTTTGTGTGGAACCAATCCAGCACTCGCGCTAGGACTGCTGCTGTGTAATAACCTTTGAAGTCACACAGCCCCAGTCCCCCTTGGAGTTTTCTGGGTATGCGAGTCAGTCTAGCTATCTTGTGCAGAAAGGATAACCAAAGAAAGTGGTTCATCAACTTCTGGCATTTACAGTACAGCACTGAACGGCACTTTGTAAATATAAAATGTCAGCAAAAGTACATAGTAATGTAAGTATCTGTGCCAAAGACATATGATTACAAGCACAGGATATGCAAAAAAAACTGTTTGTACAATTATACAGGGTTATCCAACAAACATGTCAGAATACAGTATTAGATAAACTACATGTGAAGTGCCTGCCCCAAAAGAACTGTCCAGGGAGGGTAAGTAGTATAGTCTCAAATAAATAAAATAGTCTCCGTAGGACCATCACTTTTATGCACCTCAGTTGCCAAGTCAGTTGTTTCGATGTCCAATTTGTTAGGTCGCCCTATAGCCTCTGTAGGAATTGCCCATAGTTACCGGAGAATGTTGTGTTTAAGAAGGCAGGAACCCAAATTCCCATGTAAACTATGTCTTCCGCGGACCAGGAGAAGGGGTAGCTGCCTTTTAGGGCATTTGTTGTTGTAGAGTCAAGGCCTATCCCCATAGCTGCACTCTTGTCGGCCTGGGTTTTGGTGCGCGCGGATGCCTAAAGTAGAGACTGGCGTGTTTGCTCCCAGATTGACTTGAGATCTTAAACCAATTCCTCCACAGCAGGAACATCAGAAGGCTCAGAAAGAGGAAGAGGTGGGGGTGCATGTCATCCAAAGACAACAAAGAAGGGAGCAGTATCGGCAGATGCAGAGTCCATAGAATTATAAGAGAATTCTGCCAAAGGTAGGAGAGAAGACCAATTGTCCAGAGAAGCAGAGACAAAGTGATGTAAATAGCACCCCAGAGTCTGGTTGACCCTTTCCACTTGACCATTAGCCTGTGGATAATATGCAGAAGAGAAGTCCAGTTTAGCTTGCAGTTGACAGTACAGGGACCACCAGAAATGGGAAACGAACTGGACCCCAAGGTCCAAGACAATGTGCAGGGGAAGTCTGTTGCCAGAAGATGTGCAGGAAGAACAGGCTGACAAAGCATGGAACAGAAGTACCAGTAGTACCGAGATATGAGAGCAATGGATCTCTACACCCCAGGGTGCCCAGCCACGAAAGAGCAATGTCCCCAAGTTAGTATCCTCTTCTGAAGAGCTGGTCAGACATAGGTCTTGCCAGGAGGAAGCTGTCATAGGTCCACAGGAGCAGCAAAAAACAGTCGTTCTGGAGGAACGATATAATGAGGGACCGATTCTTCCCCAACAACATCAGAGGCACGAGAGAGCATTGGCTTTGACATTATTCTCAGCTGGATGGAAATGAATAAGGAAGTTGAATCAAAAGAAGTAGAGGGACCAGGGAGCCTGATGAGGGTTGAGATGCTGAGCAGTCTGGAGATACTAGAGATTCTTGGAGTCAGTGCAGATATACACCGGGTGAGCTCCTTCCAAAAGATAGCGTCATTCCTCCAAAACTAGCTTTATGGCCAGAAGTTCCTGATGACCAATGGAATAATTCCTCTCTGTGGCTTAGAAGGTCTCAGCGAAAAAGCCGCATGTGAGGGTTCGAACTTTGGGCCCTATCTGGGTGAGAATGGCTCAAGCACCAACAGATGAGGCATCAACCTCCAGCTGGAATGGCTTCTCCGTATCAGGCAATTGTAAGGACCGGCGTAGAAGCAAAGGCAGAAAGCTTCATGAAGGCTTAGTGAAAGCTTCTTCAGCCGCCAGAGGCCAGAGTCTAGGATTGGCATTCTTCTTGGTCAGCGCCACAGTAGGAGATACAAGAGAGGAGAAATGTGAAATAAATTGCTGGTAATAATTGGCGAAGCCCAGAAATCTCTGTATGGCACGTAGTCCCACTGGGCGAGGCCACTGAAGTATGGCAGACAACTTGGCAACATCCATCTCTAGTCTTTTGTCAGAAATAATGTATGCTAGGAACAGAAGACTATTCTGATGAAATTGGCATTTCTCGAGCTTGGCATAAAAGCAATTGGCTCTTAGGAGCCTGAGAAATTGCCAGACGTGGATCTGATGAGACATTAGGTCAAAAGAAAACACCAGAATATCATCCAAGTAGACAACGACACAAGTGTAGAGCAAGTGTAGGAAGATATCGTTAGTTAATTCCTGGAACACCGATGGAGCATACTCAAAATGCCCATCACGAGTATTGAAGGCTGACTTTCATTCATCGGTTTTGTGGATGCGGATAAAGTTATATGCCCCCCACTGATTTAGTTTGGGGAAAACCTTGGCAAAGGATAGTGGTTTTTCACTGAGGCTTTATTGAGACTACAGTAATCGATGCACGGATGGAGGGAACCCTACTTATTGGCCACAAAGAAGAATCCAGCATAGACAGGACGACTTGTGGATGAATCCCTTTTGCAAATTCTCCTTGATGTAGGCCCACATAGCCGCAGTTTCGGGCACAGATAATGAGTATACCTGACCTTGTGGAGGAGATGTACCAGCAGCAGGTCAATGCGGCAGTTGTTGGAACGTTGCAATGGCAGAATCTCCACTTGCATCTCAGAGAAAACATCTGCATAGTAATTATAAAAAGCGGGAAGACCTGACAGCTGCTTGGAGGAGTCCACAGAAGACATGGGGGACACCAGATGGAGAGCCATGAGAATGGCACTCCAGTCCCCAATGGAAGATTTCCCCAATCTGCCAGTCGAGCACTGGAACATGTTGCTGCAACCACGAGAGGACCAAAAGCCTGAGGATGTAGACTGGGGGAGCACATAAAATGTCTCTCCTTGTGCAATGCCCCAATTTGCAGAGACAAAGGCTCAGTACGATACTGGAGTGGGTCATGGAGAATCTGTCCACTGATGGAAGAGATAACCAGCAGCTTCTCTAGGCGAGTCCAGGAAGGCTGAAACTTCAACCGGGTGGCCTGTTCCAAAACTGAGAATAACAAGAACATTCAGACGAGGATAAGCTTTGTTCTCACCTAGGGATGCTTCTCCCAAGAACCCTAGGTGCGGGCATTTCCCGAATGCTGGGGGTGGACTGGACAAGACATAAGAAAGTGCTCCAGGCTGGCACAATAGAGGCAGTGGTTCTCCTGTCTTCATCTGGAATGCTCTTGGGAACACAGACAAGCTCTATCCACCTGCATGGACTCCTCTGCAGCAGGCATGGAAGACAGCTGAGGTGGTCTTTGGAAGACTGGAGTCAGGCTGGGCAGACGTCGGGTCCTGATTGCGGTTGTTTGAGACATTGCTCATCAGATAACTCAGTAAACTGGATGTCATCTGTACAAGTCTGGAAAGAAAGTGATATTATCAAGTTTTCCCTTGACTCTTGTGTTCTGCATAATTTGTTACTTGAGGCTGTAGAAATGGATTCTGCATATTACGTCTCTCAGCCTTCCGGGGTTTGCACTCTATACTATAAGCGCTCTTTGTGCCTATTCCATTTTGATGGGGGTGTCAACTGGGAGGACAAGGAGCGTGCTAAATATTCCTGTGAGGGTGGCAACCAGATCTGGTTAGAGAGTAGCTTCCATCAGGCCCTGGATCCTGATATGGTTGCGGCAGTTTGTTTCTTGTATCAGTGGCGCTGCTGCACAGCCTGACCCTCAATTTTATCCTGTAACACTCCGATATCTCTGCTTGAAACGCTTCAAGATCTGCCGCACTCTCTTGCAGATTAATAATGTCATCCCACTTATAGATCTCTATCCCATGTTCCTTTCAGGTCAACAGCTAGATTATCTATATCCCTCTTAGAATGGAGGAGGAGCTTGTAGTTTGGGATGTCCCCTTAAAGTAAACCTTCTCTGGAGGGGGAAGATCTGGCGGGATGGGGGTGTAGCATTCAGCTTGCACCTCCATGATGACTGCCAAAGCCCCTGCTGTAGGTAGTGGGGTGGGAGCAAGAGGTGAAAACTTAGGTGCCTCTGCATTTATGGGAGGTTGTACAATGGGGAGTTGGAGCTCATTTTGCCCCCTAAAGATTGGGTGCTTCCGGGAGACTTGCCATTTCAGGCTGTTTGTGCTGTGATGGAGAGCACTACGGTGCCAAACCGGTGTGACAAGGGTGCACACCTAGCACATCATATTCCCTACTTTGCTCTGGGCCTGCAGGTCCTCTGCTGGTGATCTGTGGTGTGGGGCAGGTGTTGTATCTGCAGCGAGTGTGCAGACAGCTGCGGTGCCAACTGAGAATCTCTTAGGCTCTCCTTAACTCTGCATGGCAGCTGGCTGGAGCCCTTCTTTTTCTCAGTCCCTGAGACATGTGGGGAAGATGGCGGCGTGACCGGTGTGGACGGTGATCGCTCCTGCAGAGGAGAGAAAAAGTTGTAGATAGGTGTAGCAGACACCAAGCTGCTTTGTAGGCGTTTTGATGCCCAGTTTGCTTCAGATTTCCCCATAGATGGTGCAGATTAGGTCCCTAATGCTGTGCCCCAGCTCGGAGCTCACTCTAGGCATGTCTGTCCGCTATCATCGCTGGCTCTGCCCCATCAATATTGTTTTTAATCAAATTTGAAATAAATAATATTAGAAACCCCCATTGTGTCAACCCATTGCACCCCTCAAAAAACAGCTGAAACGGCTTTTAGGAAGATTGTTAACATGAGATATTCATAGTAATTAAATCAAAATGGAGATGAAATTTAGAATGGTCTAATTTTGGCAGTAATACATTCATTTAGCCCTAAAGTTTGCACATTTTCAAAAAATAAAGAGAGAAAACCCATCTTATGCTATTTCTCCTTAGTACGGAGACACCACAAATGTGGACGTTACTTGTTATATGCACCCATGCACCAATGTTTGCACTTAGCTGCAGGATGGTCCATCAGTTGTCGCCTGCAAATTAGGGTCCATGCCGTTTGCAACATCAGACCAAAGTTGCTACTGCACCTTTTGTGGTCCAAAGGGGCTCTTCCTCCTGCGAACCTAAAATAGACTCTTCTGTTTCTCTGTGTTTAGCTCTCCATATCCTATAAAATATATTACTTCTCCTTCAGCAGGAGATGATTAATTTTAGTTATGGACTCCAATTTCATTTGAATCCAGTTAAATTATCAGGTCATGCTAACAAAAGTTTTTACTTTGCTTGGAAATAATGCTCCAAAATATAATTAATATAAGAATTATTTCAGAGTACACTGTGTTAAATTGACTGGCAAAAACTGTACTAAAGCTTTTCTCCAAAAAAAGCATACAATTGTATTAATGGTATGCAATGCACTTAGATCATTGTGTTAGGGGTCAGAAAAGATGTGAGGGGCTTTAAAGGCAACCTGCCATGGGGCAGGCATTTTTTACACAATGACATGTTCCAATTTCCTCTGGCATGTTAGTTTAAATATTTATTTGTGGTGCATCAGAATAATCCCAGTGCTTTTTAATTGTTTCTCTAACATTACCTGGCTCCTTGCCAGCAGTGTGTGATGAGTCCTGGGGATGGGCAGTTCACATTGCACAAATCGTCTTCTCCTCAATTTCTCCCTCATCCTCACTTGTTTCCATCTTCGTCCCTCTGTCTCTCCCCTGCTCCCTCATATGTCAGCTCACTGCCGCAAGCAATTCCCATTTGAATTGCCCCCCCTGGAGACACACCGCACACTACTGGCAGGGAGCCAGGTAATATTAAACACTTTAAAAATAGCACTGGAACATGCTTGAGGCTATTGGAACCTGTCATTGCGTAAGAATTCCTTCCTTCCTGATGAAAGGTTCCCTTTTAATATCATTTCGGTTATCTATTGGCTGCACCTTTAATTCTCAATATTATATATCCACAGAGTTCTGTCATACATCTTCTTTTCGTGGTTAAATACCTTTCAGAGTGCAATTATTAAAACCATTTTACTTGGAAGGTCCCAGGGTTTCTAATGATGTGCAAAAAAACCCCAAATCCTCATGAGGTCTTGTTCATCATAAAATGAATGAAAAAAGTTATAACTTTTGCAATAAGCAATCATCCAAAACGTCCTGTTTCTTTAAAGGGTTAATAATGCACTACACGTAGGGTAATGTCATATCATTTGTAAGCATGTGATTCATATCTACTTGCACAGCTTGGTACACAAACCTGAAGAGAATCAAATGTGCATAAAGCTGCCAATTCCGTTGTACTGTGAATATTCCCCTCTGGCCACTCTGATATTCCTCTGCAAGTTCCACCTTTCTGAATTCTACTCTGTTGTTTTCTTATTTCTGTGTAACCTTGGTTCGGCCAGTTCAGTAAATGAAATATTCTCTCAAGTGCAATTTACTTGGCAGAACATGCAGAAAACCATAAGACAGAGCTGACACCTGCTCTTGTAAATGGAAGGTCAACTGGTATCGCCATCTGCATCATCATTAGCTTCAACTCACACATTACCTACAAGTATTCTATCTTTGTTTTTGCTGTCAAAGCCTTCTTTCCTTCTGCAGAGTTACTTTAAAGGAGAATAACTGGGAAAACTTTCAGAATATAAATTTTTCTGTATATATTATGCATGTTTCTCCTTTGAAATCTATGAACAACAGATGTTTAACCTAAACTATTGGGATTCACCATGTGTAACTATGCCCTGGATTATGATAGTAATATGTGAACAGCATTTTTCTTACAAGCTTTCAATACTACAAAGAAGTTTAAAAAGGCAGAATGACTAAGGTCTCACGAATGACTTCTCTTTAGTTAGTCGTGTGACAAATAATAATAAATAATTCCCTATTGCTTTTCTTAGTAGGATTGTTTTACATTGTCCCTGGTTTACCAAGCATTATAGTGATCACGTGTTGATTAGACATGCAATGTTTTCACATAATTTTTTCTAACAATTCTGTCTATGTCTGGCCTTCAAGGTTTCTAAGCAATTAATTTCACTGAAAATACTTTATTTCTTCTAAAGATGTTTGATGATTTTCCATTTTTACTTACCGTATGCACTGACATTGAGTATAATGTCAGTACTCGCCCTCCGATGCTGACCCCCGGCGTCCTCTTCTCCCCATCCAATCTGCTGTAGCAGAAACTATGACGCGGCAGTGTTGTCACGGAACTCGTAGACATGCAGGGGTTAGTGCCGGTTGGATGGTGAGTACTAAGTTTATTTTTTTAAGGACATTACATTGATTGGGGCACTCAGCTGGCCATTAAATTAATAGGAGCACTTTGGACAGAACAGAGAGGGGGCAAGGTGAAGAGGTTGTATGCAGGGTCGGACTGGCCCAGCAGTTGACCGGAGGATCCTCTGGTGGGCCCAGACACATGTGGGGCCCTCTCTAGTCACCTTCACCACTGGAGGAAACTAACTTTTTTTTATGGCATCGAACACTCGCAAGCCCCATCTTGGTGGTGCAGGAGCATCTGCCCTTTGCGGCTTCTGGATATACTCCTTGCATAATAGCTGCAGTGGAGATTTCAAAGGACCTTTGATGAGGTCATCACCATAGAGCAGAGTTCTGACTGCTAGAAGCTGATGTATCCTTCAGAGAGAGAGAATGAGAAAGAGAATTCCTCTGACTATAGATGTCATGTTTCAGTGCTGGTATTACACAATGGTGCACATTTACTCACCCGGTCTCTGTGCCATCCCCGATCCAGACTGAGAAGTTGGGAAACCCGACGAAAATGCGGCCATGGGACCCTTAGTAAATAAGCCCAGTTATCTCACAATTATCCACTCAATACACAACACTGAGCTTGGTTACGATGTATTTCTACATGTGTGTGTGGGTGTGGCCTTCATTATAAAAGACGTTGTCCAAGCTTGTTTTTTTTTTTTTTTTTTAAACAGTCAAGTGGAGAGGTTGTAAAGACAAGAAAGCAGTTGTACTTACCCGCAGTAGTGCTCCAGTCCAGCGCTGTGCCCCCAGTCCCTGTACGTATACTGAGATGCAGCAGTGATGTCACTGCTGTACCTCTATACATACAGACATGGGGTGATGGGGGCCCAGCACTTTAACGATGCACCAGAGGGGAGTAGGTACAACTGCTTTCTTGTTCTTACACCCCAAACCCCTTTAATTATGGAGGGCACAGTATATGTTAGTGCAGTGGGGGCTAACCTATGGCACTTGTGCCAGAGGTGGCAATTTAGAGCCCTTTCTGTGGGCACTCAGGCCATCACCAGAGATGACTCCAGGTATCTTTCTGCAGTCCCAGACAGCCCAGGACTTGCTGTGCACAGAGCTATTTTAAAGTAACTGTGCTACTTAGGACTACTGGAGGAGTGGGAAGGTGTGGACAGATCTACCTTGATATCTCCATATATCCTACTCACATCTCCAAAACTTTACCTGAATTGCACCACTTCTCTGGAATGCTCCTTCCCAGACTTATAAGACTAATACCCAATCGCTTCAAACGCGCTCTCAAAACAAATGTCTTTAGGCAAGCCTATTACATTCCCTAACTGCAAGAAACTTCAACTCTCACCTTAATAACCTATCCTGTGTACTCCCCCATCTGTTATCCAGAAAACACCAAATACTAAGCTACTGTTACTAAGCTAATACTAAGCTATTAATGTCTCTGATTGCTGAATCCATTTTTAACCCATCTACTGTCTTTTCTGCAGTGATATATATCTGTTAATTGCCTTTGTATTGCATGTGTCTGACAAGTATGGGACTGCAGTTATACATTGCAGTTAGACAGGGCAGGAGACAGGTAAGAGGGCAGAGAAAATTATGTTTGTCTAAAAATGTTTTCCATTTTCTCTCTGTTTGCTATGGTTGTTTTACTTGCCTACCGTCCATCTATTCCACCAGTACCAACTATCCATATCAATGCCTCACTGCTTCCCTCGCCTTTCTACACCACTCACACACTCTATGGGGGATATTTATCATACGCTGGCTTCTGCCTCTTGATGTATCGGGCTGCCAGCTGCGCAGCGTCTATCCTACGCCAGGCAGGGCCTGGCGTAGAAAAAAACGCAGCCGGCGACTTTTCACCTATGAAAAGTCGCCAGCAGCAGGTGCGGGGACAGTAACGCCCCGCGCCGGCCCACTCCCGTCCGCCCGCGCCCCCCCTTCATGCCCCTTCACGCCCCACTGGCGTCAAGGTGGCGGATTGGGGAAAATAATCGCAAAAGCTAGCATTTGCGATTATTTCTGGTGGTGCGCAGAGGTCCTGATAAATATGCCCCTATATGTTATGTAACCAGACTAACTTATCACAGTATTCTGCTGTGAAGCAAGAAATAACTTATTATAAATCTCTTAAGCATCTTTTGTCTCTTTTCTTTCTCCTTCTGCTTCCTGCAGGGGGCATCTCTCCTAACCCAGTGCCACCTTCTGCTTATTTTAACACTTCACACAGAAACTCTGCTAATTTTATAAAGATTCAGTGTATCCCCTCTTCTCCTCCTCCACCCTTAACCCCTTTTGAATGTGCCATATGGAATGCCCGCTGTGTGTGTAATAAACTAGAATCTGTTCATGACCTATTTCTTTCTAAGTCCTTTCACTTGTTGGCCATCACAGAAACATGGATCCAGCAGGATGACTCCGCCTCGGTTGTGGCATTGTCTTATGGCGGTTTACACTTTTCTCACTGTTCCAGATCTGAGAATAGCCAGGGAGGTGTGGTAGGCATACTACTCTCTCCAAGAAACACTTTCCAGGTCCCACTCTTACTTTTCCATCTCTTGAGGTTCACACCCTCAGACTTTTCGTCCATTCTCTCTTCATGTGGCTGTAGTATACTGTACTACTGGCTCATCCTGTCAGTTCTTTGACCACTTTGCCTCTTGGCTCTCTCACTTTCTATCCTGTGACATTGCAACCATCATCATGTGAGACTTCAGTATCCCTGTTAACACTCCCATTTCCCCTCCTGCCTCTCAGCTCTTAGCACTACTTCTCTTTCACAACTCTCTAATTCCCCCACTCATAATGAAGGAAACATCCTTGATTTGGTCTTCTCCTGACTTTCTTCAATAGCTAAAAAAACAGGCATTTCCTGGCTGCAGAGAGCCCGTAGGGTGTTGTAGAACGTTGTGCCATGCTTGGTCTTCAAACAATGCTGTGTTTTGGTATGACATGCACATGACAGCCGCGGCTCTTAGAATCGCTTCACTCTTCACTTCCATGTGCACTTACAAATAAGTGAAGCAGGAACGTAGCCTGACCAGGTAACGTCTGTGCCAGCTCGAAAGGACCGAGCTGAGGGCCAACATCCCACTATAACATCAAAGAGATCACTCTTTTTACACTGACATCAGATGATTCCATAGATTACAACAGAACCTGTTCTGTTAAACGCGGATACATGTGGAAAGCCCCCCAAAAGAGTTCAGAGGATGTCGGCAGTAATTTTGCATTGACGTCACTGATCATTTTGCCCTTCTTTTCACGCGTCAGTGTCCTCTATCAATCGGTCAATAATCCATCAGTATTGCTAAAGCCAAAAACAAACAGGAGTTGATCCAGAATAAAGATGAGCAGCAAATGGGATACTTGCATGTCCTCTGTGTTCTGTATCCACTCCTGCTTTTGGCTATCAATCCTGAAGCTTTTCATCCTTCTGACAGATAAAATGAAGGGGAAAACCAAACATAGTGGCAATGTCATAGAGTGATGGAGGGTGAAAACAGCATTATGGAAATCACAGGGTGTTCCAGGGAGACAGCAGTCAGTTGGTAGCAGCATGAGTAGGCTGCAGAGTGGCAAAATGACAAATTATGGAGGTGGCGGAAACATGGTAGGCCACAAAGTGGCACAATGATAAGAGTGTGGAGGTGGCGGCAGCAGAAGCAGCAGCAGGAGCCCACAGGTGGCAGCAACAGGGATAGCCACAGAGTGGCACAATGATTTAGTGTGGAGGAGGCATCAGCAGCAGGATCCCACAGGTGGCAGCAACATGGTGGCAGTAACAGGGAAAGCCACAGAATGGCACAATTATATAGTGTGGAGGTGGCATCAACAGCAGCAGCAACAAGAGGCCACAAAGTGGCACAATGATAAGAGTGTGGAGGTGGCGACAGAAGAAGCAGCAGCAGGAGTCCACAGGTGGCAGCAACAGGGAAAGCCACAGAGTGGCACAATGATATAGTGTGAAGGTGGCATCAGAAGCAGCAGGAGCCTGCAGAGTGGCACAATGATATAGTGCGTTGGTGGCATCAGTAGCAGCAGCAGGAGCAGGCAGAGTGGCACAATGATATAGTGTGAAGGAGGCATCAGAAGAAGCAGGAGCCCGCAGAGTGGCACAATGATATAGTGCGAAGGTGGCATCAGAAGCAGCAAGAGCGACAAAGTGGCACAATGATATAGTGTGTTGGTGGCATCAAAAGCAGCAGCAGCAGGAGCCCGCAGAGTGGCACAATGATATAGTGTGAAGGTGGCATCAGTAGCAGCAGCAGCAGGAGGAGCCCACAAAGTGGCACAATGATATAGTGTGTTGCTGGCATCCGAACCAGCAGGAGCCCACAGAGTGGCACAATGATATAGTGTGTTGGTGGCATCAGAAGCAGCAGCAGGAGCCCGCACAGTGGCACAATCATATAGTGTGAAGGTGGCATCAGTAGTAGCAGCAGCAGCAGGAGGAGCCCACAGAGTGGCACAATGATATAGTGTGTTGGTGGCATCAGAAGCAGCAGTAGCCCGCAGAGTGGCACAATGATATAGTGTGAAGGTGGCATCAGAAGCAGCAGGAGCCCGCAGAGTGGCACAATGATATAGTGTGAAGGTGGCATCATTAGCAGCAGGAGCCCACAGAGTGGCACAATGATATAGTGTGAAGGTGGCATCAGTAGTAGCAGCAGCAGCAGGAGGAGCCCACAGAGTGGCACAATGATATAGTGTGTTGGTGGCATCAGAAGCAGCAGGAGCCCGCAGAGTGGCACAATGATATAGTGTGAAGGTGGCATCAGAAGCAGCAGGAGCCCGCAGAGTGGCACAATGATATAGTGTGAAGGTGGTGGCATCATTAGCAGCAGGAGCCCACAGAGTGGCACAATGATATAGTGTGAAGGTGGCATCAGAAGCAGCAGGAGCCTGCAGAGTGGCACCATGATATAGTGTGGAGGTGGCGGACAATTCCAGTCCCTGGTAAAGATGGTAGGAGGCAGATGGTGCAACTAGCAGCAGATGTGTGGCATCAGACAGGTGGCAGCATCAGAATAGTAGCTGAGGCAGGTAGTTAGAACCCCGACTCATTTCTCAACGTTTGGAGGAGGCGTCATGGCTGATCTAATCTGATGCATTAGGCATTGGTGAGTTCAAATCCTGGCCGATCCTACCCGATCCTACCCTGATTCATCTTGACAAAGGTCAGTCTCTCCACATTACGTGGAAAAGCAGGTTCTCCTGGGGGTAGCGATGGCCCCCGCCGCACTGAACACCCTCTCCGCAAGTTGCGGCCAAGTATCAAGTTTGGCTGCCCAGTAGTCCATTAGCCGTTCTGGCGCTGCAACTCGAGGAGGGTTTGCTTGGCTTTGTAAGAATGGCTGAAGTGCGTGCACAGTGTCCTGGCCATTTTTAGAATGTCTTGCAGATGGGTGTAAGACTTCAGGAACTTGTTGACTACCAGATTGAACACGTGCGCCATGCAGGGCGCATGGACCATCCCTCCTCTGTTTAGTGCGGACACCATGTTCCTCCCATTGACTGTCACCATGGTTCCGATTTTTAGTTGTCGCGGAGAAAGCCACACATTGATTTCTTCTTGCATGACGCGGAGCAGTTCCTCCCCTGTGTGACTTCGTTCACCCAGGCAAACCAGGTGTAGAACTGCGTGACACCGCTGTGCCCTGCACATGTGGTATGATGGAGCAGCGCTTGTGGAGGCTGAGTTGGTATTGGAGAAGGAGGAGGAGGAGGCGGACACTGCAGCAGGAGCAGCAGTTTGACAACGTGGAGGAGAAAACGCCGTCTCTTGTGGAAGTTGTTGGTGTGGCTGGGCTGGAAGCACATTCACCCAGTGGGCCTTAAAGGACATATACTGGCCCTGACCATAATTATAGCTCCACACGTCCGCACTGCCGTGCACCTTGGAAGAAACTGATAAGCTCAAGGACTGGCCCACCTTCTGTTGTACATATTGCTGAAGGGCTGGCACAGCCTTTTTGGAAAAAAAATTGCGGCTTGGAACTCTCCACCTCGGTTCGGCACAAGCCATTAGTTCTCTGAAAGGTGCAGAGTCCACGACTGCAGTACCAACAACTTCGACAAGAGCACGGTCTGCACCTTAGGATGGCTCGACGCATAGAGTCTTGTCTTTTTTGTAATCACCTCGCTCAACGACTGCTGGCGTCATGCGTAGCGAGGAGCAGGAGCATCTGGACCGGGAGATGATGTCAAAGACAAACAGCTCCCTTCGGCAGAGGTGCTGGAGCCTTGACGTGCTGAAACAGCATGTGTGCCACTAGGTGCTGCTGCTGTTGCTGCGCCTGCAGGATGGACCGCATCTGACACCCATTTCTCCCAGGCCATTGGATGGTGGCGCTGCATGTGTTGGCACAGGGCCGTGGACCCTCAGCCCGTGAGCCCTCTTCATACATCCCTTATACCTCTGCACCGTAGAGCTACGGCGCAGAGCGTTAAGGGGTTAAAAAACAACGAGGGATTGGTCCACCAATCACTTCTGCAGATGCATGAAAGTCAAACAGATTTCTTCCTATTCGATTTTGTCACTAAATAGAACTGCTATTTGGGGTATACAGATCCCCCTTAAAGAACAACCAGGGATTGGTCCACCAATCGCTACTGCAGATGCATGAATGTCAAACAGATTTCTTCCTATTCGATTTTGTCACTAAATAGAACTGCTATTTGGGGTATACAGATCCCCCTTAGAGAACAGCGAGGGATTGCAGCAAGAATCGCACAGTACAATAGCAGCAGCTGGACGCTACAACTTGAAGTGTGAAGTGCTGAGATAGAAAATGGCTGGTTTTATAGGGCTGTGTGACATCACATAAGCCTGCTGGTCACTGATTGGCTTACAGGGGGTGTTCCTTTCTCCTTCCCAGAGTTCTCTGCCCCATGTAACACGTTGTTCTCGTGCCTATTTAGCAGAAACATGAGGGGGAAAAAAAACAACTTCGTTCCCACGAATCAGCATAAACTTCGGCTTCGTGGCGAATCAAATTTTTCCTGAAATTCTATCCCGAAGTTAGAATCATTAGAATTGATTCGCCCGTCTCTAACTATAATCATACTGTCAGAAGCACGCTAAGTGAGATGGCACCACTAACTATCTGAAATGCATGCTATTCAAACAAAAGGAAGTGGAGGACAAAAGGTGCAGGACATCACAAAGCCTTTAAACGATGGTTGTTTCGTGCTAGAAAGTGCTTCATCCGGTGTGTTTGTGTGTAAAAAAGAAAGTGAAGGCTCGTGTATTTATGGTACCCCTGGGACTGCCTCTGCCGATTGGTCATTAGATAAATTTTTCTTTGGTGTATCGGCCTGTCAGTCGGTAGCTGACTAATGTGTTAATTATGCTGCAGTTGAGCGGACTCACAGTGCCTTACCTGGCGTGCAAACACACCTGGTCATGGGGCGTGTCCTCACCACCCAAATCCATGCGTTCCCAGGACATGCGCACGAAGTGACCGCCCAGCACGTGACATGGTGGGTAGGGTCACGGCCGACACGCCTCCCCCAATGGTGCCAGTCCGGGCTCAGGTAAATGTGCCCGAGTCAGGGAGGTAAGTGTGAATGCAGTTCACTTCGTGCTCTTGTCCTGGGCGTGCGTGGATCTGGGTAGTGCGATCGGCACCGCCTCCCTTACAAGGACTCGCTCCATGGCCAGGTGTGTTTACACGTCATGATGTTATATATATTACTATATGCAACCCACATGACCATATTATGAGTTTTGGATGTTTGCTCTAAATAAAAATACTGAATTTGCTATCTATCAGTCTTATCAGAATATCTAACAAGTGTGGGTTTTCTGTCTATTACAGCCTGGTGTGAGAAATGTAAGAAGAAAATATTATAGTGATTTGGTATTTTTTCTTAAAAACAATGTTCATGAGTCAAAGATATGATCTAGATTTCTAGAAAAGTATAATAAATAATTTTAGAATGTATTTTGGGGTCTGGTGTCAGATTTTCTGTAAGGCTGGTTTCACATTAGTATGTGATCAGTCTGCGATCATGGATGTGAGAAGTATATCAATTTAATGCAGAGTTCAGTCCCCAGTAGTGAGATCAGTCAGTGGCATAGCACTTCTCACGCCCGTGACCACGAATAATCATGGACTAATGTGAAACTGGCCTAAATGTAGGGCATTGTTTTAATTGGATATATAAAGGCCTGTCATTCATTTCATTGATAGTATTCAGTAAGATCCCCATTAGTATAGAAAATAAAATTACCAGAATTGATTTGAACAACAAACTTTATGGATTATCTGTAAAAAGGTTATAATTAGAGATGAGCGAACATGCTCGTCCGAGCTTGATGCTCGGTCGAGCATTAGGGTACTCGAAACTGCTCGTTGCTCGGACGAATACTTTGCCCGCTCGAGAAAATGGCAGCTCCCGCCGTTTTGCTTTTTGGCGGCCAGAAACAGAGCCAATCACAAGCCAGGAGACTCTGCACTCCACCCAGCATGACGTGGTACCCTTACACGTCGATAGCAGTGGTTGGCTGGCCAGATCAGGTGACCCTGGGATAGACTAGCCGCTGGCCGCGCTGCTCGGATCATTCTGTCTCTGGATGCCGCTAGGGAGAGAGCTGCTGCTGGTCAGGGAAAGCGTTAGGGTGTTCTATTAGCTTACTGTTAGGCAGGAGTGATTCTCAAAGAACCCAACAGCCCTTCTTAGGGCTACAATAACGTTCTACTTTTTTTATTTTAATTTGCATCTTTTACCATTTTGTGAGGAATTAGCAGGGGGACTTGCTACCGTTGTGTTTAGCTCTTAGTGGCACACATATCCATAGCAAAGACCGAAGTGGGAAAATTCAGTAGGGGTTGGATTTCTATTAGGCAATAACTCAGTGTCATCTCATCTGGCATAGTAGTGTGCTTCCTTTGATACTTGGCTAGAAAATAGCCATAGGAGAATACAAATAGCTTCTTGAAGCCTACAGTAGCGTTCTATATATTTGATTTCTGGTTGATCTGCTGGTGGCTGTAGTTTCTGCAGTGCATGTACTTGCCAATTCTGAGCAATTTGTAGTGAGACTTGCGACCGCTGTGTTCTGCGCTTAGTGGCGCACATATCCATAGCAAAGGCTGAAGTGGGAAAATTCAGTAGGGGTTGGATTTCTATTAGGCAATAACTCAGTGTCATCTCATCTGGCATAGTAGTGTGCTTCCTTTGATACTTGGCTAGAAAATAGCCATAGGAGAATACAAATAGCTTCTTGAAGCCTACAGTAGCGTTCTATATATTTGATTTCTGGTTGATCTGCTGGTGGCTGTAGTTTCTGCAGTGCATGTACTTGCCAATTCTGAGCAATTTGTAGTGAGACTTGCGACCGCTGTGTTCTGCGCTTAGTGGCGCACATATCCATAGCAAAGGCTGAAGTGGCAAAATTCAGTAGGGGTTGGATTTCTATTAGGCAATAACTCAGTGTCATCTCATCTGGCATAGTAGTGTGCTTCCTTTGATACTTGGCTAGAAAATAGCCATAGGAGAATACAAATAGCTTCTTGAAGCCTACAGTAGCGTTCTATATATTTGATTTCTGGTTGATCTGCTGGTGGCTGTAGTTTCTGCAGTGCATGTACTTGCCAATTCTGAGCAATTTGTAGTGAGACTTGCGACCGCTGTGTTCTGCGCTTAGTGGCGCACATATCCATAGCAAAGGCTGAAGTGGGAAAATTCAGTAGGGGTTGGATTTCTATTAGGCAATAACTCAGTGTCATCTCATCTGGCATAGTAGTGTGCTTCCTTTGATACTTGGCTAGAAAATAGCCATAGGAGAATACAAATAGCTTCTTGAAGCCTACAGTAGCGTTCTATATATTTGATTTCTGGTTGATCTGCTGGTGGCTGTAGTTTCTGCAGTGCATGTACTTGCCAATTCTGAGCAATTTGTAGTGAGACTTGCGACCGCTGTGTTCTGCGCTTAGTGGCGCACATATCCATAGCAAAGGCTGAAGTGGCAAAATTCAGTAGGGGTTGGATTTCTATTAGGCAATAACTCAGTGTCATCTCATCTGGCATAGTAGTGTGCTTCCTTTGATACTTGGCTAGAAAATAGCCATAGCAATAGGATAGGATTGTTTGGTTCTAAAAACTCAAAAAAAAACAAAAAACACAAAAAAAAACAAAAAACACAAAAAAAACACACAAAAAAAAAAAAAAAAAGTAAAAAAAAAAAAAAAGTTATAACTCTCATTTTAAAAATGTTTAACCCCAGGGCTAGGGGTAGAGGACGAGGGCGGGGACGTGGGCGTCCAACTACTGCAGGGGTCAGAGGCCGTGGTCCTGGGCGGGGTGAGACACCACCTGCTGATGAGGGAGCAGGGGAACGCCGCAGAGCTACACTCCCTAGGTTCATGTCTGAAGTTACTGGGACTCGTGGTAGAGCACTGTTGAGGCCAGAACAGTGCGAACAGGTGATGTCGTGGATTGCTGACAATGCTTCGAGCAATTTGTCCACCACCAGTCAGTCTTCCACGCAGTCCACCCATGTCACCGAAATCCCCACTCCTCCAGCTCCTGCACCTCAGCCTCCTCCCCCCCAGTCTGCCCCCTCCCAGGAAAATTTGCCATTTGAACCGGCATACTCTGAGGAACTGTTTTCTGGACCCTTCCCACAGTCACAAACCACTTGTCCGGTTGCTGCTGAGCAATTTTCCGATGCCCAGGTTTTCCACCAGTCACAGTCTGTGGGTGATGATGACCTTCTTGACGTAGTGGAAGTGTGTAAAGAGGTGTCCGACGATGAGGAGACACGGTTGTCAGACAGTGGGGAAGTTGTTGTCAGGGCAGGAAGTCCGAGGGGGGAGCAGACTGAGGGATCGGAGGATGATGAGGTGACAGACCCAAGCTGGGTTGAGAGGCCGGGTGAACACAGTGCTTCTGAGACGGAGGAGAGTCCTCGACCTGAACAGGTTGGAAGAGGCAGTGGTGGGGCCAGACGGAGAGGCAGGGCCAGAGCTGGTGCATCAGCGCCACTGTCAACTAGTGAAGCTCCCGTGGTGAGGGCTCTTGCGGCGAGGGCTAGATCTTCAGAAGTGTGGAGGTTCTTTAAGGAAACACCGGATGACCGACGGACTGTGGTGTGCAACATTTGCCAAACCAGGCTCAGCAGGGGTTCCACCACTACTAGCTTAACTACCACCAGTATGCGCAGGCATATGAATGCTAAGCACCCCACTCAGTGGCAACAAGCCCGTTCACCTCCGGCCGTGCACACCACTGCTCCTTCCCCTGTGTCAGCTGCTAGTCAGCCCCCTGCCCAGGACCCTGGCCCAAAAACCCCATCGTCGCCTCCACGATCCTCCACAGCATCCACCAGCGTTCAGCTCTCCATACCCCAGACGCTGGAGCGGAAACGCAAATATAGTGCAACCCACCCGCACGCCCAAGCCCTTAATGTGCACATCTCCAGATTGCTTAGCCTGGAGATGCTGCCCTATAGGCTAGTAGAGACCGAGGCCTTTCGCAACCTCATGGCGGCGGCCGCCCCTCGGTATTCGGTCCCCAGCCGCCACTACTTTTCCCGATGTGCCGTCCCAGCCCTGCACCAGCACGTGTCAGACAACATCATCCGTGCCCTGACCAACGCCGTTTCTGACAAGGTCCACCTGACCACGGACACGTGGACGAGTGCTGCCGGGCAGGGCCACTATATATCGCTGACGGCACATTGGGTTAACTTGGTGGAGGCTGGGACCGAGACTGACCCTGGGGCTGCTCATATACTGCCGACGCCGAGGATTGCGGGGCCTACCTCGGTCCAGGTGTTTCAGGCCTACTATGCCTCCTCCTCCTCCCACCCCTCCTCCACCTCCTCCTCCGAACTACCATCCGTGGGCACGGCGCCATCAGTCGGTAGCTCTAGGCACAGCAGCAGTGCCGTCGCTAAGCGACAGCAGGCGGTGCTCAAACTGCTGAGCCTAGGCGACAAAAGGCACACCGCCCAAGAGCTATTACAGGGCATCACGGCGCAGACTGATCTGTGGCTGGCACCGCTGAACCTCAAGCCGGGAATGGTTGTGTGTGACAACGGCCGTAACCTGGTGGCGGCTCTGCAACTCGGCAGACTGACACATGTGCCATGCCTGGCCCATGTGTTAAATCTGATAGTGCAGCGTTTCCTCAAGACATACCCCAATCTGTCTGATTTGCTCACGAAGGTGCGCCGCATCTGTGCGCATTTCAGGAAGTCCAGCCCAGATGCTGCCACTCTCAGGGCAGCGCAGCGCCGCCTCCAACTGCCCGCTCACCGACTGTTGTGCGACGTGCCCACGAGGTGGAATTCAACACTGACCATGTTATCCAGAGTTTACCAGCAGCGCAGAGCGATTGTAGACTGCCAGATGTCAACTTCCACCAGAACTGGTAGTCAGGTCAGTCAGCTTCCTCAAGTCTACAATGAGGAGTGGACGTGGATGTCTGATATCTGTCAGGTGCTGAGTAACTTTGAGGAGTCAACACAGATGGTCAGTGGCGATGCCGCCATCATCAGCCTCACCATCCCGCTGCTTGGCCTGTTGAAAAACTCTCTGGTCAGCATGAAGTCGGAAGCTTTGCGCTCGTCACAAGAGACGGGGGAAGAATATTCCCTTGTTGATAGCCAAAGCACCCTGAGGTCTGTTTCTCAGCGCATATCGGAGGAGGTGGAGGTGGAGGAGGATGAGGAGGAAGAGGAGGAGAATGTTGGCGAGACACAAGAGGGGACCATTGTTGAGTCCTTCACTGTTCAGCGTGTATGGGCAGAAGAAGAGGAGTTGGAGGAGTTGGAGGAGGAGGAAATGGACAGTCAGGCCAGTGAGGGGAGTGAATTCTTACGCGTTGGTACTCTGGCGCATATGGCAGATTTCATGCTAGGCTGCCTATCCCGTGACCCTCGCGTTCAAAGAATTTATTCCAGCACCGATTACTGGGTGTTCACTCTCCTGGACCCACGGTACAAGCAAAATCTTGCCACTCTCATCCCTGCAGAGGAAAGGAGTGTGAGAATGCATGAATACCAGCAGGCCCTGGTGCACAAGCTGAAACAGTATTTCCCTTCTGACAGCGCTAGCGGCAGAGTGCGTAGTTCTGCGGGACAAGTAGCGAGGGAGAGTAGGCGAGCAGGCAGCTTGTCCAGCACTGGCAAGGGTACGCTTTACAAGGCTTTTGCCAGCTTTATGTCACCCCAGCAAGACACTGTCACCTGTCCCCAGTCTCGGCAGAGTAGGGCTGATCTTTACAGAAAGATGGTGAGGGAGTACGTAGCTGACCATACCATCGTCCTAAATGATCACACAGCTCCCTACAACTACTGGGTTTCAAAGCTGGACATGTGGCACGAACTGGCGCTGTACGCCTTGGAGGTTCTTGCCTGCCCTGCCGCTAGCGTCTTGTCCGAGCGGGTTTTCAGTGCAGCTGGTGGCATCATCACCGATAAGCGTACACGCCTGTCGACTGACAGCGCTGACAGGCTGACGCTTATTAAAATGAATAAAGGCTGGATTTCTCAGAATTTCCAATCTCCACCAGGTGAAGGAAGCTCAACCTGAATAATTGATCCACTCCTCCTCCTCCTCCTCATTTTCCTCCTTCTCCTCCTCTTTGTACAGTAAAGCAGAGGAAAATGGCTATTTTTTGACAGGGCCCACTGGCTCTTGCTATACTTCATGCATTTAATTTTTCTGGAGGGCCACCTACCCGGTCCTCTGTTTGAAACAATTTTTGTGAGTGCCACATACAGGCACTCAATCTATTCCATTTTTCTGGAGGGCCACCTACCCGGTCCTCTGGTTTGAACAATTTTTGGGACTGCCACATACAGGCACTCAATCTATTCCATTTTACTGGAGGGCCACCTACCTGCTCCTCTGGTTTGAAGAATTTTTGGGACTGCCACATACAGGCACTCAATCTATTCCATTTTACTGGAGGGCCACCTACCTGCTCCTCTGGTTTGAAACATTTTTGGGACTGCCACATACAGGCACTCAATCTATCCCATTTTACTGGAGGGCCACCTACCTGCTCCTCTGGTTTGAAGAATTTTTGGGACTGCCACATACAGGCACTCAATCTATTCCATTTTACTGGAGGGCCACCTACCTGCTCCTCTGGTTTGAAACATTTTTGGGACTGCCACATACAGGCACTCAATCTATCCCATTTTACTGGAGGGCCACCTACCTGCTCCTCTGGTTTGAAACATTTTTGGGACTGCCACATACAGGCACTCAATCTATCCCATTTTACTGGAGGGCCACCTACCTGCTCCTCTGGTTTGAAGAATTTTTGGGACTGCCACATACAGGCACTCAATCTATTCCATTTTACTGGAGGGCCACCTACCTGCTCCTCTGGTTTGAACAATTTTTGGGACTGCCACATACAGGCACTCAATCTATTCCATTTTACTGGAGGGCCACCTACCTGCTCCTCTGGTTTGAACAATTTTTGGGACTGCCACATACAGGCACTCAATCTATCCCATTTTACTGGAGGGCCACCTACCTGCTCCTCTGGTTTGAAAAATGTTTGGGACTGCCACATACAGGCACTATCCAAATTAAATTGTCTCCATAGCAGCCTCCACACGTTGTCTCCATTCCTACCTCCAAAAGTCGTCCATATAGCTGCCTCCATACATCGTCCCTTTATCAAACGAGGTGTGTCAGGCAGAAATTTGGGTTGTTTTCATGGATTCCACATCAAAGTTGTTAACTTTGTCGCCACCCTGCTGTGTAATCCACAAAATATACTTGCAAACTTTTACCATTTAGGGATATTATTTCAGCGCTTCTTGCGCATCTGTTTACATTCCCCTCACCCGCCATATCCTAAACTTATAAGAACGCTACTACACTTGATCTTATACAAAAGTGCTGTTTGGGGAGTAGCCTAGAGACAGGGGCTTGGATTTGCGAAAGCTCGCCTGGCAGCGGAGCGCCAGCTCCATGCGCATCATGCGCTTCTTGCGCATCTGTTTACATTCCCCTCACCCGGCATATCCTAAACTTATAAGAACGCTACTACACTTGATCTTATACAAAAGGTTCTTAGAAGTGCTGTTTGGGGAGTAGCCTAGAGACAGGGGCTTGGATTGGCGAAAGCTCGCCTGGCAGCGGAGCGCCAGCTCCATGCCAAGATCCAACTAACATAGTTTTAACTGCAGCACCTTTAATCTACTACTAGTTCACTGCCTCCATACATGGTCCCCTTATCAAACGAGCTGTGTCAGGCAGAATTTTGGGTTGTTTTCATGGCTTCCATGTTAACTTTGTCGCCACCCTGCTGTGTAATCCACAAAATATACTGGCAAACTTTTATCATGTACCGATATTATTTGAGCACTTCTTGCTCACCTCCTTTGGTTCCTCTCTGCCACCCATTGGTTTGAAGCCTGAGTCCATTTAGGGTATGTCGCCATGACACTCTCTAGCCTGCTGCCGCTGCCTCTGCATGCCGTCCCCTATAGTGTCAGGGTCAATTATTGCATGTTTTAGATGCTATCTAGCTTCATTCTGTCACTCTGTCATGGCCATGCTGTTGCCCATAATTTTGGCATAATGGTGCGTTTAAGCAGCCTCAGAGGCATCCATGCATGCTGCCCCTGCTGTTTCCTGTCCATTTCCGTGGTGTTTCCATCCTTTTCTGAGGTTCCCAGGTGTTTGGCCAAGCTTCCCTGTGCAGAGCCTTGGTCCCCTTGAAAAATGCTCGAGTCTCCCATTGACTTCAATGGGGTTCGTTATTCGAGACGAGCACTCGAGCATCGGGAAAAGTTCGTCTCGAATAACGAGTACCCGAGCATTTTAGTGTTCGCTCATCTCTAGTTATAATACAATGTATAAAGCCTTTAATTGCTATTTTTTATTTTCAGTCAAGACTTAGTTTTTTATTCTTGCAAATATTTGTTTTGCTGACTTATTTTAAGAACATCTGTTTTAAATGTCATTTACATTTCAGGCAGTTAGCAGACCCAGCAAAGCAATAGTGATGAGCCTAGACAATAAAACAGGCAGTGTAGATAACTTTCAACCTTTCTGCTATGATTGCAAGGTTATGACATCTAAATGAAAACACAAACTCATCTCACACAAAATACCTAGGAGAACAGATGGAAGAAACAATTATCCTGCAATCTGCATATTACTACTTCTAAAGTATTTTCCCCTTTTCCTTTTGTTTTGTGTTTTTCTTTTTTTTCTGTAGAAAAGAACATGTCCAGAAATACAGTGCAAAAATGTTTTCTCTCGGCAGTGAAAAAAGTGTTCAAAAACTCACACAGTCCCCAAAATGGTAATAATGAAAATGTCAACTCATCCCGCAAAACATTTCACCTAATACAGATCTGTAACCATGAAGTATGAAAAAGTTATTAGCCGCAGAATAGGGCAAAATTACATCTTTATTGTACAAAGGGTTTTAATTTTTTAAAATCTATTGAAACTGTATTAAACATGTATAACTTTGGCTTCTCTGTGATCTTCCCAACCCAAATAACAAAGGGGATATGTCATTTGGAGTGCACAGCGAAAAAGGTAAAAGAAGGGTCCACAAGAAAAGCAAGGTTATTTTTCCAAACTGTGCTGCTTCTCTTAGGTCTTAAAACTGCAGGAGAGTTGAAAGATCCAATACAGTAAGTCCCAGTAAGTCTGGTCATTTAACCCCTTAATGAATCGGCTTTTTACGGTGGTCATTAAGGGTACTTCTTCTGACGCGTACGCCTTTCTTCAGGACACCGGGTCTCGCTTGTGCCGGTGTCGGGCTGTGATCTTACAGCCCAGACCCGGCTTTAACACCCGGGATCGGAAAAACTCTGATCCTGGGTGTTTAACCCCTTACACGCCGCGGTCAAGCATGACCGCGGCGTGTAAGCGTGTCCCACGTGGATCGGACCCCCCGGTGTGCTTACCGGGGGATCCGATCCCTCCTGCTGCAGCCCCGGGTTCTAACGAGTGACCCGGGGCTTCCTGCTCCTCTACCCGCCGGGTTCTGCCTTCCTGGCAGGACCCGGCTGTAAATAACTGAGTATGTGCAGCATGCTCAGTTACTTACACTATACACTGCAATACAAGTGTATTGCAGTGTAAAGGCTTGAATAAGTGATCGGACGATCGCTTGTTCAAGCCAAGAAGTAGAAAATGTAAAAAAGTAAAAAAAAAAAAGATGAAATCATTTTATTATATAACTAAATAAATAAATAAAATAAAAGTCCCATAATCTCCCCAGGTACACATAAAATGCAAATAAAGTATATAAAACACAAAAACACGTACAGATTTGGTATCACCGCGTCCGCATCAATCTGTACAATAAATCTAAATCAATCTTGAAACCGCTCGGTGAACGATGTAAAAAAAAACTCGAAAAACTTCCCGTAATATACAATTTTTCATCAAACACCATCACAAAAAATGTTCTAAAAAGTGATCAAAAAAAGTTACGTTCCCTACTATGATATGACTGAAAAGAACAACTCTTTTCGCAAAAAATAAGCCCTCAATGAGGTCTGACAACAGAAAAAATACAGAAGTTATGGCCCTAAAAAGTTGTCAATAGTAAAAACAATGCAATATTCTCCAATATTGGTTTTGCTTTGTTTTGAAAATTGAGCAAAGATAAGAAAAACTATATAAATGAGGTATTACCGCAATCGTAGTGAACCAGAGAATAAAGATAAAATATTATTTTTATGTTAGGTGAGCGGGGGGGAAAAAAATGCTAAAAATCCAAAATAAAAATTTATGATTTTGTTTGTGTCCCCCTTGAAATAGTTAATAAACTCTCATGAATACGCTATAGACCCCCAAAATGAATTATCTATACATTGTATCTCATCCCGTAAAAAATAAGCCCTCATATGTTTGCATTACCAAAAAAAATAAAAATTTATAGGTTGTACAATGTGACAATACAAATCTGCTGTGAATGGCGCCTCCATTCATTCTATACTCGTCCGTGCACCCGTACAGAAGTTTACCACCACATATGGGGTATCAGTACACTCGGGAGGAATTGGGCATCAAACGTTGCAGTGTGTTTCATCATTTAATTTATTCTGAAACTGTCAGTTTGGCCTAAATGAATGTATTTTCCCAAAAAAATTCCATAGTTTCTAAATCGCAGGTCCATATTGTTTTAACCCATGTGAAACACGTAAAGGGTTAATGGACTTAATAGAAGTTGTATTACATACGTTGAGGGGTGAAGTTTCTATAGTGGGGTAATTTATGGGGTTTTACTATTATTTAGGCCTTTCAAAGTCACTTGAAAGCTGAGTTGTCCCTCAAAATGTGAGTTTTGGCAATTTTCATGAAAATGAGAAAAATCGCACCTAAAGTTCTGCGCCTCATAACATCCTAGAAAAATGAGAGGATGCATAAAATATCATCCCAACATAAAGCAGACATTCCGTAAATGTTAATTATCAAGCTTTTTGGGTAGTTTTACTTCCTCCGTGTGTGTCTGAGCTACGTAGTAGCTACCTCTGGCGGCCTGATTTAAAAATCAGGTGTGGACGCCAAAGGCTTCAGGCAAGATGAAGCGTTGACAGTAACGCGAAACGACTCGTCCCTGGAACGCTCCTTAGCACGATATTCTCCTCTCCCTGTGTACGCCAATTTTAAAGATGTATGAATAAAAGAAGAATTTTAAGAAAACGTGGTGAGTGCCTACCTTTCTCTTTCTCTCAAATTTCGCATGTTGTCCTTTGTCGCTATGTCTCTTGATCTCCCAGTACTAATGGTGGGGGACTAAGTATTGGAATCTCCATTTGGATAAATATCATATGGCTCTATACCTGTGGGAATTTCCCCCCATGATTTTGATTCGATTTCTGCTAAAGTGCATAATGTTATTACAGATTCTGTTATAACAGTATTCGTGCTATTCAAGTTCATGGGTCACTGTCCCGCATTGATCAAGCTGTGGACTCTGAACAACTGTTTAATTTCTTGGAGGTGGTCGAATATCTTCCATACAGTGTGTCTAACCACAGTCCAATTAAAAAACATTAGCAAATTTGGGGTAGAGAACCATGTCATAGCATGTCATAGCATGTTTTGTCGGCTATACTCCTTTTGTCTACAATTAGTAGAGAAGGATTGCTGGTATAGCAGATATACCGTATTTTTCGGACTATAAGACGCACTGGACCATAGGACGCACCTAGGTTTTAGAGGAGGAAAAATAAGAAAAATGTTTTTTCTCCAAATAGTATGCCAAAGTATTTAATAAAGTAACAGTAAATAACTGGGCAGTGCAGCCATGTTCCTCTTTGGAGAGGGGCAGGGGCGAGCAGCCTATCTTTAGATGCTGGCACGTGCTGGCACGTAGTCAGGGGGTCTCAAGAGTTACCAGGGTTGTATAGGTATGAGTATATGTGACAATGGTCACAAGAGCTTACAATCATTGAGGAGGAGGAGGACACAGGAGATGACAGTGCTTGTACAATGGTCACAAGAGCTTACAATCAATGAGGAGGAGGGGGACAGAGGAGGTGACAGTCCTTGTACAATGGCCACAAGAGCTTACAATCAATGAGGAGGAGGGGGACAAAGGAGGTGACAGTGCTTGTACAATGGCCACAAGAGCTTACAATCTATGAGGAGGAGGACACAGGAGATGACAGTGCTTGTACAAAGGTCCCAAGAGCTTACAATCTATGAGGAGGACACAGGACGTGACAGTGCTTGTACAGTGGTCACAAGAGCTTACAATCTATGAGGAGGAGGACACAGGAGATGACAGGGCTTGTACAATGGCCACAAGAGCTTACAATCTATAAGGAGGACACAGGAGATGACAGTGCTTGTACAACGCTCACAAGGGCTTACAATCTACCAGGGGGACAGCAGCCACTACATACCAGGCAACAAGTGGTTAAGAGTGTGAGAGCAGAGACCCGGGGGAAGGGAGCACTAATCACTTATCTGATCCTGTGCTGGGAGAGAAGTTACAGGTCAGACACAGCGCTGTACAGGCTCGCGCTCCTCTCGGGCTACGGGGATTGTCAGTGATTTTCTCCTCCCCCTCTCTCTCTCCACTGCTGCCATTATTATCATGTATATCAGTGCCCTGATATACATGATATACATCAGAGCTGGCAGAGCGCAGGGGTGCTGCCATCCATTCCCTCCAGCAGTGGAGGGCTGAGAAGAGGAGCGGAGCGCAGCGGCACTCAGCACAGCCGCTGCGCTTCACTGTGAAGGGCTGCGCTTACTGCCAGCATTAGCTGGCAGAGCGCAGCCAGATGCCCTCCATTCCCTACATCTGGACTATAAGACGCACCACTGTTTTTTCCCCATTTTCTGGGGGAAAAAAGTGCGTCTTATAGTCCAGAAAATACGGTAGATGTCACTGTTCTTACCTCAGATGTCTTAGAAAGATATTATTCTTATTATAAATAACTCTATCAGTCTCAGTTGACTGTCAAGAGTGAAGCAGTGACAGAATATTTCTCTAATATTTTCCTACTGAAACTTACTCCGGAGGTTAGTAATCAATTAGAAGGGCAGATAACTATGGAGGAATTGGAGGATGCATCGGTGGAACTTGCCAACGACATGGCCACAGGGTGTGACGGTTTGCCTGTTTAACTCTATAAGTTACATAAGATCCATTTTCTCTCACCACTGTTAAAGGTATTTCAGGAGGCTGCCTATTTAGATCAATGAGGGAGGCCATAATAGTCATAACCCGAGCTCATACAGGCCTATATACCTATTGACAGGGGATGTTAAGTTTCTGATGAATGTGTTGGCTAGATGCCTGTTGCCATTGATAAAAGCCCTAATCCATG
Source organism: Engystomops pustulosus (assembly GCF_040894005.1). Classification (NCBI taxonomy): domain Eukaryota; kingdom Metazoa; phylum Chordata; class Amphibia; order Anura; family Leptodactylidae; genus Engystomops; species Engystomops pustulosus. Next base: position 47,162,790 of record NC_092418.1, on the reverse strand, counting down.
AGGATCAGCTGTGGTTAACATTAGGCACTTGAACATTTGAACATACAGAGAGGGGTCCCTGACCAGGGTATCCCACTGTTGTCTCACTTGACTCTGCCAAGGTCGGCCAACAGTGTTTAGTGGGACTATTTATGGATGAGGATGGGTTTTGGGCCCCAATTTATGAAATGGGCATGAATTTTGTACTCACAACCATGTGCTAGAGTTAGGGGAAATGGTGGTTTATCAGAAACTCCAAAGAGGAGTGTATCTCCTTATATGCATATGCTGTATTTCTATATTTGGGTGATGTAGATAGGGCTATACTCAGCCAGGCTATGGAGCTAATCCTACAGTTCAGATAGTTGGGACAAGTCTATTATCCTTCAATTGGCCACACTTTCTCAAGGCTCTCAAGGGTGTCTCTGTGAATAGTCAGAAAATACAAGTACCTTGGTATAGTAGTATCTCATAACTCTTGGGATTATATAGAGGATAATTTAATGCCCTCGCTGAGAAAATGTAAGTAAATACATGGTGCAGACTCCCACTGTCTATGGTGGGTAGAGACAATTTGATAAAAATGGTGCTTATGCCGAAGTTACTTTACATCCTACACTTATATGAATACCATTCTGTTTATTTTATAGCATAGAGAGTATGCTCCTTAAACTCTTACGGAAGAAGGCTCACCAAAACTAATGGAGCACCAAAACTAATGGAGGATAGGCTATCCCAAATCCATGGATTTACTTTCTAGAAGCCTAGGAACATCAAATGAGGAGGTGGCGCAGGTCCCAAACCAGGCAGGTCCTAATGGGAAATTGGTATCACAATGACAGATATGAAACCACCTATTGTGGCCATAGACAAATAGGTAAAACAATGACGTCTAGTGATGTGAGATGTCTTTAACCGAAGGGCTTACCTAGTGTTCATGACTACAGTAAAGTCTTAGTCTTTAATAGTATTTAGTAGTCTTTAAATAATATGTATATTAGTATTTAATATTATGCTGCAAATTTTACATTTCATAGTATTTGTCCCAGCATATGCAATGCTATATTTCTTGGTTGAATTTTGCTACAAAATTAAAAAGCCACTTATGGTAGGTACATATTAGAAACACCTGTCTGCTGTGTTAGAATAACTGTATCTGATCTTTTTTGAGTTCTCATAGGAATTCAGTTATTGACCATTTTGATGAGAAAGCATAAGGTCAGCAAAAAGATGCATCAAACAGTTAGCCGCCTTTTTTACTTTTGCCTCATCCTTCCGTAGAGAGATTAAATTTGTGCATACCATAATAAATTATTTTCCTAGTAGCATATACTAAGTTTAAACTTGTATAAAAGACAGCATTAAACGTTATCCGCTGAGCAAGGTGTCAGCATGTAAGAAAGTAAGCTGTGGGATGTAAGATTAGTGTGGCTTTCGTACTGTGTCAAAAACAGATCCGAAAAATGAAAATTTGATTTGGGATTTCCATCTACCTGCAAATGTACAACCTTACCCCTTCTAAACTTTACTTAGCTCATGTTTTACACTTAGTTTGTGAAACATAGTATGCACAATTTTTGCCGATGTTGGAGCTTTGTTAATAACTTATTGTATTTCCCTGTAACATGTATATATATATATATATATATATATATATATATATATATATATATATATATATGTATTCGAGTATAAGCCTAGTTTTTCAGCACAAAAAAATGTGCTGAAAACCCAAACTCGGCTTAAACTTGAGTAAAAAAAATTATATCAAAACTCACCTTTCTGGCTTCCCCAGCTGCTGTCTATATACTGTTGCAGGGGGCTGGCTGTATACTGGGGGATATGGGCTGGCAGGCTATATACTGGGGGGCAGGGTCCGGAAGGCTATATACTGGGGAAGCTGTGACCAATGCATTTCCCACTCTTGGCTTATAATTGAGTCAATAGGTTTTCCCAGGTTTTTGTGGTAAAATTAGGGGCCTCGGCTTATACTTGGGTCGGCTTATACTCAAGTATATACGGTATATATTCACAGATCTGTTAAATGAGTGTATTAGCTAAGTCTATAATCTATACAGTTAGGCAGCAGAGCAACCTAAAGCGGGGTATCCTTACTGGGGTTTCCATTAAGGTGTCCATCATATTGCTAAACATAAAAGTGCGGATTATGCAGGATTTCTGCCCTCTAGAATACTGTGTGGAGAGCCTCTGAAGTATATGAAAACATAGCCTTAGGAAAGAATAGATGGTCAGACTGTGCACACAGGACTGCTGCAGCCTGTAACCGCACACCTTACACAAGACCACAGCCGCCATCAGGAATCTCTTACTTCCTGACCCTTCCCCTAAAAATGCCAGTATTAAGCCCAGGTGGAGGAAGTATGGCTGACTAATAAATCGTATGAGAAATGTACAAATACACTCACCGGCCACTTTATTAGGTACACTTGTCCAACTGCTCGTTAACACTTAATTTCTAATCAGCCAATCACATGGTGGCAACTCAGTGCATTTAGGCATGTAGACATGGTCAAGACAATCTCCTGCAGTTCAAACCGAGCATCAGTATGGGGAAGAAAGGTGATTTGAGTGCCTTTGAACGTGGCATGGTTGTTGGTGCTGGAAGGGCTGGTCTGAGTATTTCAGAAACTGCTGATCTACTGGGATTTTCACACACAACCATCTCTAGGGTTTACAGAGAATGGTCCGAAAAAGAAAAAACATCCAGTGAGCGGCAGTTCTGTGGGCGTAAATGCCTTGTTGATGCCAGAGGTCAGAGGAGAATGGGCAGACTGGTTCGAGCTGATAGAAAGGCAACAGTGACTCAAATCGCCACCCTTTACAACCAAGGTAGGCAGAAGAGCATCTCTGAACGCACAGTACGTCGAACTTTGAGGCAGATGTGCTACAGCAGCAGAAGACCACACCGGGTGCCACTCCTTTTAGCCAAGAACAGGAAACTGAGGCTACAATTTGCACAAGCTCATCGAAATTGGACAGTAGAAGATTGGAAAAATGTTGCCTGGTCTGATGAGTCTCGATTTCTGCTGCGACATTCGGATGGTAGGGTCAGAATTTGGCGTCAACAACATGAAAGCATGGATCTATCCTGCCTTGTATCAACGGTTCAGGCTGGTGGTGGTGGTGTCATGGTGTGGGGAATATTTTCTTGGCACTCTTTGGGCCCCTTGGTACCAATTGAGCATCGTTGCAATGCCACAGCCTACCTGAGTATTGTTGCTGACCATGTCCATCCCTTTATGACCACAATGTACCCTGTAACATCTGATGGCTACTTTCAGCAGGATAATGCACCATGTCATAAAGCTGGAATCATCTCAGACTGGTTTCTTGAACATGACAATGAGTTCACTGTACTCAAATGGCCTCCACAGTCACCAGATCTCAATCCAATAGAGCATCTTTGGGATGTGGTGGAACGGGAGATTCGCATCATGGATGTGCAGCCGACAAATCTGCGGCAACTGTGTGATGCCATCATGTCAATATGGACCAAAATCTCTGAGGAATGCTTCCAGCACCTTGTTGAATCTATGCCACGAAGAATTGAGGCAGTTCTGAAGGCAAAAGGGGGTCCAACCCGTTACTAGCATGGTGTACCTAATAAAGTGGCCGGTGAGTGTATATGCTCACATTCTAACACCAAAGAGAAAAATATCTCCAATATCTCATGCTCATTTTTTTACATTTTCCTACAGCTATAGCTATACAGCTATAGAGCAGCTATAAACAAATCACGTGTCCCACTTTAAAAGGTAATATCTCTAGGACTGGGCACCTAAAAACAATTTTGGTGTCTTAGTTAAGAAGAGAATCTCCCCATTATTATAGGTGATACATAACTAGAGATATCCACTGTTAAACGTGCAGTTAAAATGTGATTTTTTTTTGTGATTATTTGGCTAAGTGCCACGGATTAGGAGATATGATGGGTTGAAGAAAGCCACCTTCCAGCCTGTCAGCTAGGAGCTGCAGGAGCTGCAGAAAACACTTAGCAAATGTATTGTGGATTGTGAGGGATAGTGATGGATTTTTCACATTTTTATCTGTCTGCTAATTCTATAAAAATGTTATTATTAAAATTATTCTATCAAATTAATGTCTACATGTCAAGAATAAAACAACGTAATAATTGGTATAGTTAAAATGATAAATTCCCGCGATATTGTGAATTAAAGGTAATCTAACATCAAACTCAAGCATGATAAACTTATTCATAGATCCAGGCACAGTGACTGTGGTAATCTTCTTATATTTGTTATCCATGGCCTCCTGCATTCTAAAATCCACTTTTAAACTGATCCTAGTTAGCCAGAAGGGCTGTGGAGGGTATTACTATACCCCCCCCCCCCTGTGTTGTTGAGGTGGGGGAGTGCTCTTGAACAGTGTTACAGCCTCTGAAACTGCTACAAGGGGGCTCTGGTAACACCCCCAGGTCCCTATTTGTATAATTTTAAAAGTTGATTTTGGAAGGAAGAATAACAAGCATAAGAATGTTACCACAGTCACGGTGCCTGCATCTATGAGCAAGTGTCCCTGGTTTAGCATGCTCGATTATGGTAGATTTAGTTTAAAGAAGAGCAGAACAGAACTGCAAAATTGACCTGGACATTCAGCCACTAATGACCCTTTGTGTTAACCATATCCAGAGTCATTAATTCTAGTCCCCAAGGAGTTGGTGGGTTTAAAAGCAAATTTGCAACAGAGTAGAAACTGAATACCAAAATCCCAAACACAGCCATGTGACAGGATGTCGAGAGGCATACATGGAGGCCTAGAACCACCCCACTAAATGTCTGGCAACTGGGTAAAATGTTTTCAATGCTTTGTGAGTTACTGATTTCCCGCAAAAGTGAACACTATGCAAAAGTAATTTCTGAGAGCTGTTTCATGTTACAGTTGAGGAACCTATTTACTTCTCCTTTTAGCAAGATCTTTCTGATAGCAATGAAAATGTTATCTTGTTCCAGCAAAAAAACATCTTACACAAAAGATAGGCCAAAATCAAGGGTTTTTTTGTACAAAAGGTTTTCAAAACATAATAATAGATTTGGTATATAGATTTGGCATCACTGTGATCATACCGACCCAAAGAATACATTTGAGTTGTCATTTAGAGCTAACAGTGGAAGACATTAAAACAGAGCCCAACAGAAAATGACACAAATGTGTTTTTTCGACAATTTCACCACATTTGGTTGTTCTCTTCATACAGCTCTGTACAGAAAAAATAAAAAAGTTATGGCTTTTTAGGATAGGGAGCGAAGAATTAAAACACAAAAAAGAAAAAGGACAGTGGCGTTAAAGAGGACCTGTCTTCCTAAAAAAACGCTCTAGGAGCTACTTACTAAAGCAAGCAACTTCTAGCTTTCACCTTCCAATAAAGCTAGCAAACACTGCAGTGCCATACCCTGAGAACTTACAGTGGTCTGGTGTATTCATGAGGGGGTGGTCCGAGGTGCTGCTTCTTCCCTGGCGTACCCTGCACACTTCACAGCCAAACTGCACCTAGTCCAGTTTGCACAATTTTTGATAAATTTGGGCCACTGGTCCACATTTATAAAAGTGTTTGCACTAGAGTGTCTGCGCCAGTTTTGGGTCACGGCTGAATTGCGTCCGACAAGTGTTAGTGCTTACTGAGACCGTTCTCTACAATTCTGCAGCATAAAGTTCACCCAAAAAAAAAAGAGGTGCATTCTGTCGGAGCAATCCAGGAGGCGCCAGATTCATGAAGAATTGGCGCCACAATTCATGAATCAGGCACACCCTGCACTATACACAGGTAAATTGCACATAGTACACACTGCACTGTTTGATAAATGTCGGCCAGTGTCTTTTTCTTTAAAAGGCTCTTAAACCACTTACAAATGCAGAGCATCTTCACATGCATCTTCAAAGACCATTATTTTAATTTTAGAACATTGGCAGCAAACCTCTTACTTTCGAACTGTTCTATTTTAGCCATAATGTGTTTCATTTTAGCATCTGCACTCATTTTATTTCACTGATGCATGATTTGCATAGGAAAAATTGGACCTTTTCCAGCACATTATTAAATGCCTTTTTCTCTTCTTACAGAACATTTACTACAGAGAATTTCAACCGCATATTAGTTGCCAAAAAATCACTTTGGAAATATGAAATACTCTTTATTGCATATGAGTGTTTCTCCAATGCTCCCAGGTTACATCTGTGTAATTGTAAAACTAACAAATCACATTTTTGATCAGTGTTTAAGATGCCTTTTATTAATGTAAAATAACATTTCTATTTTTTTTTTTAATAGAAATTACAATTGATAACTGCATTGTTGTCCACGGGCAGTTTAAATAAAGTTTGGCAAATGTCAGAATTCTGATAAGACTAAGCTTATATATTCAGTTGCTTATTGTAAACTTTTTAAAACTAATTTCTGTATGAATTTAGATTATAAAAATATGGGTGCATTTTATATACCTATGTAAATGTGTATTTTCCTTTATAACATTTTGAATGTTTTCAAAGGAAATCTACTACCAGGATCAAGGATTGTGAAAAAAAGTACACTTACATGCTGGTGTGTGCCTCGTCAGGATGAGCTCTTTTTTAGCTCCTTGTGACCATGTTTTTACAAAACAAAAAGCTATCACAAATATGTAAATGAGTCTGAGGGGCTCTGATGGGTGTCATCAAACCCTTTCCAGTCTCTGCTGTTAATGCCTGCCTCCTCCCCTTCCCAGCCAGAGAGTGTTGAAGCAGATAAGGTCTACCATTCAAGAGATTTGCTCACGTGCTGTAGGTGAATGATGTGGTGACAGAGCTCAACAGACAGGCATAGTACTCAGCAAAATTCCCAATAAAGTCCAGGCCCTTTATTAATACATCCCCATAGCAGGGCATGCCAGGTGTAACTAATTACATCATAATTGGTTAACATACATTCAAACAATAGCTCATGATTGGCTGTCGAAATAACACCTCTGATTGGTTACTACAAGGGTCTAATACATTTGATAGGTTAATACTGAAGCATTCTTCTGACTAGTCAAATCTCAATATATATGTTACATAATCTATATTAGCTATTGATTTATAGTTATTGCTGGTAGGCACATAACTTATCTAATCTTAACACATGGCTACTAGTTAGTGAAGTTTTAAAGAGTCGGCATGTTTAGCAGGCAGGTGCCATCTTTTTGTTTTGTCACAGAGAAATTAGAAACACATAAAGAGAAATAGTCTTCATCCAGTGTCTTCTAGTGGTATATAGGGGGAAAGCTGACAAATCCTTCATCAAAAACCAGTGATGTCATCCAGCTCTTGGCAATTCCCGTGCATGCAGGGTCATCTCATGTGCAGCCAATTGGCAATACCGGGAATGACCAAGCCAGGGATGTCACCAGCTCCATAATTCCCATTCTCCTTCAAAATGAGTATGTACAGTACTATGTACGAACACACGCCCAAATGGCTCAAACTTTTGTCGGAGAATTAACATAGGAAGGGCACAGCACAGAGTTATGAAAAGATGATCAGGAATTATTGTGAGGCTTCTGGCAGTATGGATCAGACCCAAGAAAATCAGTGGGGCTCGATGATAGAAATAACTGATCTAAAGAATTGGAGATCAAAGTGAAGTAAAAGAAAATGTAAGCAATGTGAACAATACTTGAAAAGTGCTCACCTTTCTCAATTCATAGCAAGCGTGTAGGGGAAGTACTGTAGCGCTGCTGCTGTCCCATGGTCCTGTGGGTCAGACACTGAGATCAGCATGGATTCCCAATGGAAAATGCAAAGCATGCAAAGGGGTTTGAACCAAGAGAATGAAGGCGCTCCTACAGAACTTAATACAATATAAAAATAATATTAATATATAATATTCATAGGGACACAATATACACTGAAACCACCTTAAGTTAGATTTTGAAAAGACATTTCACAAGAAATATTCCAGTGGCTGATGCTGGTTAATAAATCTGTTGCTCAATTAGACTATTAGACTGTCTGGTCTATCTTTCTCTATCTTTGTCTATAAGTTGGCTTGGTTTATGTATTAAAATTGTTTTCTGAATTTAGAGAGTTTTCGGCCCCTTTTCCTAAGAAGCCAAACCCATTTTTTATTAAAAGTTGTAAAAATGTCATATGTGACACAAAATGTAGTAGAAAGCTTTTTGGAAGATATTAGGCCAGAATTGGTACATTCCAAGAATGTTTCAACTGGTTACTATTCTAGCCCTTAATAATTCTCTATGTTCTCTTGTTCTATATAACAACGACAAAGTGCCTCCCTCTTTAACACTGTAAAGCCATAATATGGTTGATTCTATAAGAAGATACACTAGGGGACATTAACTATGGCGTTTCTGACAGTTTTTTGGTGCTCTCATCACATATTCTGCTTTTCAACCTACTTATTAGTTGGTAGCACCAAAAATAGGACTTTTTCCGCCTGCTCTCTGCTCCGAAAAGTGGTGTTGTTTTAGTGGTGTATAAACTCTGAAACAATTATTGTGTCATGGCCATTTTCGATATAAAAAGAAAACTGGATTTGTCCTGTGAGGACAGTACCACCCATTTGTCACATAAAATTTAACTTTTATTTCTAATTAGTTTAAAAAAATCAATGATGGATCAGAGATCATTTAACTATAGGTGAAATGCTAAAACTATCAGACAGATGTGCAAAGATGGAAAAGGGTACCCCTGAGGACGCCACGTGCAGTGGCGAAACATGCCGGGGGGGCTAGTTTGTGATTTACTATTTTAGACTCAGCAGAGTGCCGAAGTGGTTTGCAATCTAGCGCTTATACAAGCTGAATGTGTGATGGATTGACTGGAAACTATCTATAGGGCAAGAGATAGGAATTTTACTCCCCCCTCCCCCCCTCCCCTTAGCAGGTTGAGGCCATGCAATAGGAGTGTTGTTGGGCTTTGGATGTATCGCATCACAGTCAGGAGATCTGAGGGATCATATGGGAGTTAGACCACACAGCTGGGTAATAATCTTATGACCAATTGCCCTATATGTTCCACACCATCACCCTTTTCCATCTTTGCACATCTGTCTGATAGTTTTAGCATTTCACCTATAGTTAAATGATCTCTGATCCATCATTGATTTTTTTAAACTAATTAGAAATAAAAGTTACATTTTATGTGACAAATGGGTGGTACTGTCCTCACAGGACAAATCCAGTTTTCTTTTTGATATTGAACAGAACATACACCCAGTCACCCTGGTCAAAACAAATAGCTTGATCATCAATTTTTTGTATGGCCATTTTCGGGCACTGAAAACTGGTGAAAAGTAGACCAAAAGAAATTGTACTTACATGACCTCAGTTTTAACAAAACTACAGTACTTTGCTGCACATTTCTCAAGATACAGCATTCCATTACTAAACATCTTTCCACTTTGTATAATTAGAGCTTGTTTTCTACTTTTAGGCGTTTTGCAGTTATAATTTAGTCCTTTTAGTGTGCATTTAACTGAACCTATTTTAATGTGCAATTTCTGGAATTATGTAACATCAATTTAAGACCTGAAATGTATTACTTTCATGTGTTTAGAAGTGATAGTAGGCTTTTACATTTTTTTCTGTCTTTAAGTACCTAATATTTTCTATTGCTGATCCATATACTGAATGTAGCGTGTGTGCATTCCTAAAACTAAAAGGGTAAGTGCAGTCACTGTTCAGTGGAAAAAACGGGTCCAGAGGACAGTTATAACAGTTCTTCAATAGTCTTTTCTGATTTGTAATGGGAAAATGCATAATCTTGTATATGATAGTTCTGGTGCTGCATGTAATACCCTGAAATCTGCAATTCTGATGACAGTACAGTAGATAAAATATGTCATAACTTTGCATTATTCAGATCAGGTCTTCCTGATGCTGTAATGCTGCTGTAAGGGAACAGGCTGGATAGACAGGACGGATTTACAAGGACAGTGAGACCTAAGAATATGCCTAATTGTCAGGCCTACCCTATGCAGTAGGTTATAAGTTGAAGTTCCCTTTCTGCACCTAAGTGCGAACATGGAGACAAAGACAGGACAATAGAGACATCAAAGAGAAGTCGACAAGATACAAGATCATTCAATCAGTTCTTTCACAAGCAGACATGTGAGTGGAGGGAGATTATGTCCATCACAGCCGATTAACTCCACAGATGACACACGAGTGTTGTGGAAATCATTTAACCCTGTAACAACTTGGACCTTTTTCGTTATTGAGTCTTGTGATTTGCTCCCCACTTTCAAAAACTCATAAATTCTTTTGTTTCCCATCTACAGAGCTGTGTGTTGGCTTGTTTTCTGTGTAAAAAAATTGTACTTTACAGTTATTGCATCTAATATAACATGCCGTGCACTGGAAAGTGGAAAAGAAATTCCAAATGTGGTGAAATTGTCGAAAAAACATGTTTGCACCACTTTCTTGTAGGCTCTGTATTCATGCTTTTTACTTACTGTTCCAATTGACACCTCCACTTATTTCCTTGGGATGGTACGATCATGGGGATACCAAATTCATATTGGATTTAAAATGTTTTAATAGATTTTTAAAAACAAAACCTTAAGTATATAAAAAAATCTTACATTTGCCATTGTGCTTCTGGCACGCATAACTATTTAATTACTCAGGAGACCTAATCAGTTTGAAACAGCGTTGTCTACAGTTGATAGTCTGTTCCTGCTGGAATAGATATACTGGTTTGGTTTTAATCCCTCATCATGTCATAAGGCCTCTTGTAAGTCATGCTTGAATGTCAAGAGAGCTGCCATAAATGGTAGCTAAAAGAGGTGTTGTTTTCCTTATCCCATCCCGGAAAACGTTGCGTATTTTTCCTCATTCTAGAGGATACAGATATATTTATGATGTCAATATGATGTGAAATTGAGAAAAAGTGGTGATTCGGACATTTGGGCATTATTTTCCGTCATGGAATTAAACACCAAGAATAACCTGTTTTATGTTTTGCTTGCTAGAGCATTTTAGGATATGGGGATTCCTAACATGTTTATAATTTTATTGTGATTTGATTTGAACCTTTAGGCTTTTATATTATTTTTTACTTTTTTAATTTCTTATTTTTTAAACCTCCAAGGGTACTTTAACCCATGGGTGTCTGATCACGTCTACTATATACTGCAATACTGAAGTATGGTAGTACACAGGAGCTATGCTAATGACCTCCAAACATCTTCTGAGTCAGATCAGGCTGAATAGTCTAGTACAGACTCCCAGCTGACAAGGTAACCCCTATGACCTCACAGGGAGCGATGATTGAATCCAATATGGCGGCACAGCTTTGCCTGACGCATTTACATGGTTAACGCCCGCAATGAGTTCCAGCACCAACCACAGGTGTTACTAGTGGGTATTTGCTGTAATAGGTAGAAAACACCCACCTGGTACAGAGAGGACAAAGCTTGTGAGCCCTCTTCTTCCAATCGCTCCCAACAGGGGCCATCCTAATATGTTGCACGCCGGGGATGGGGGGGGTTTAAGGTTGTCAGCAAAAGAGTAAACCACTGTTCAGACTAGCAAGGATAGAATGAAACAAAATGACACTTATCAACACATCTTTGGACATCAGCGATATATTCTGTCTTTGAAATAGGACTGAACAGGCTGTGAGACACTGAAGGGGTTAACTGTGGATGGGCGGTATGTTTCCCCTAGGTTTTGCTATTATGCAAGGCCTTAGTGCTGAGGTTGGGTGTCCAGCACCTTGGACACAGGTGATGGGAGCAGCCCAATCAGTCTTTTTTAAAACCGTTTAGCAGAGCTGAGAGTGTTGTCTCTCTCTGGAAGGAGGCTGGAGAGCACACAGCCCTGACCTCTGTGCCTGGAGCAGCCAAGTGATTTTGTATAGTGGTGAGTTAGTGAACACCTGTATAGTTAGCACCCTGACGGGTAGGATTTTTGTTTATTTAATGCCTGAATGTAAAGGCTGTTTTATTTTGCTGCTACAATAAACGCAGGCGAGACCTGTTTGGACTAAACCTTGGTGTCACTGTCTTGAACTGCATCACAGCACCCCGCTGGCAGTTTGCGGGCAGTTCAAAAAGACATACACCTGAAAGGCTTGCTACATCCTGCAACATTGCATGGCCTGGGTGAAAGCAGCAGGCAAATTGCAGGATACAGCCAAGATGGAGGACTTTATTAAATACCTGCAAGAGGAGGCCAGAGCTAATCGGCAGCAGCAGCAGGAAGAGTCCCAGGCTAATCGGCAGCTGCAGCAAGCCATGCTCCAGCAGCAGGAGGAGAGGTCCCGCCAGCAGCAAGCCATGTTCCAGCTGCAGGAGGAGAGGTCCCGCCAGCAGCAGGAGGAGAGGTCACGCCAGCAGCAAGCCATGTTCCAGCTGCAGGAGGAGAGGTCCCGCCAGCAGCAGGAAGAGTCCCGAGCCATGTTCCAGCTGATGATGAAGAAGTTGTCTGGCATTATGGCAGCACCGCAAGCGACGACTACTGAGGGGTCCCATAATGGTCTGCAAGGGTACCCGGTTGTCCAGCGTTCCGCACGGGCTGCAGTACAAAAGGCTTTACAAAAAATGGCGACGACGGACGACGTGGAGGCGTATCTCACTGTGTTCGAGCTAGTAGCTGAGCGAGAGGAGTTACCGGCTGAGCAGTGGGCAGATGTCCTGGCACCGTTCCTGACCGGCGAGTCGCAGAAGGCTTACTACGACCTGAGTGAAACGGAGGCCCGTAAGTACCCCCAGCTAAAGGCGGAGATTCTGGCTCGTCTTGGGGTCACCGTTCAAGTTCGCTCCAGCCGGGTCCACCAGTGGGCTTACTCAGAAAAATTACCCCCACGCTCCCAAATGCATGACCTGATCCATCTTGTCCGGAAGTGGCTACAACCAGAGGACTGCACCCCAGCACAGATGGTAGAGAGAGTGGTCCTCGACAAGTTCACCCGTTCTCTGCCCTCTCGGCTCCAGCGGTGGGTTGGACAGGCCGGTCCCACAAAAGCTGAGGAGCTTGTGTCCCTAGTAGAGAGGTATCGGGCTACGGAGGACCTTCTACTTACCTCTCCCACACGAAGCAGTGCCAGTGACAGGGTCACCAAACCAGCTGGTAAGACTGCTACTGCGGAAAAGGGGAGACATGTCAGGTTGGGAGGGGGTTCATTGGGGGGCGTGGATACCCAGAAACCCAGTGAGGCTCGTGACAGAGGTCATGGCCGTATCCAGTGCTGGCGGTGCCATGAAATGGGCCATATTGCTGCCAACTGTGCACTGTCAGTGGAGCCAATGGACTGCAACCAGACCTGGCGAGTGTCACTGTTTGCCCGGCCGGTTCTGGCGGCCGAGTCAGTCCCGGATGCAGAACCCCAAGTGTGCATGGTCACAATCGGTGGTCACACAGTGGAAGCCTTGCTAGACTCGGGGAGTCTGGTCACCCTGGTGCGGGGAACTTTGGTTGATCCTGGACTGTACAGCGGGCGGAAAGTGGGAGTGTTGTGTATACATGGGGACACTCGCGAATATCCCACTGCTGTCATCAACCTACATACCCCTTGTGGTACTATTACCCATGAAGTGGGGGTGGTGGGGACCCTGTTTCATGAGGCTATTATCGGCAGAGACTTACAGGTGTTTTGGGACCTCTGGAGACGAAGACCCACCTCAGGTGCTGTTGCAGATAATGGACGTCAGGTATGTCCGGCCTTGGCCCCTGAACCCTTTGAGGCCGATGTACCCACACCAGCAGTAGGAGTGACCCCATGTGATGAATTCTCTCCCCTAGAGGTCCTAGCTGGTGAGGTCGAGGGCCACGAGGAGGTGGCCGACATGCCGGACCTTGAGGTTTCCCGTGAGAATTTTGGGGCTGCACAGCTACAGGACCCTACCTTGTTTAAAGCACGGGAGAATGTTAAGGTGATAAATGGGGTACTCCAAATACCAGGGGCTGACAAAATATACCCCCGAATGGTGATCATTGGGGAGCTGTTGTACAGGGTCGACCAGATACGGGGTGAGGAGGTTGAGCAACTTGTAGTACCCCAATCTCACCGTAGGCTGGTGCTAGAGTTGGCACACAAACATGTGCTGGGAGGGCACTTAGGTGCTGAGAAGACCCGGGAGAGGATCCTGCAGAGATTTTTCTGGCCTGGGGCTTGGGGGGAGGTAAACCGGTATTGTAGCTCCTGCCCTGAGTGTCAACTTACTGCCCCGGTGTCCCACTTCAGGAGTACTTTGGTCCCGCTACCAATCATAGAGGTGCCATTTGAACGGATTGCAATGGATCTGGTTGGCCCCATAGTCAAATCCTCAAGGGGGCACCAATACATCCTGGTTATCCTGGACTACGCTACGTGGTATCCCGAGGCGATTCCATTAAGGAACACCTCCTCCAAAAATATTGCAAGGAAGCTGTTCCAGGTATTCTCACGCACAGGCCTTCCCAAGGAAATCTTGACTGACCAGGGTACCCCATTCATGTCTAGGGTAATGAAGGAGATGTGTAAGTTACTGCAGGTAAAACAGCTCCGCACCTCTGTGTATCATCCTCAGACAGATGGCCTAGTCGAGAGGTTTAACAAGACCTTGAAGGGGATGCTAAAGAGGGTGGTCAGCAAGGATAGGAAGGACTGGGATTGTTTGTTGCCCTATTTGATGTTTGCCATACGTGAAGTTCCCCAGTCCTCCACGGGTTTCTCACCCTTTGAGTTGTTATATGGCCATTCCCCACGTGGGCTTTTGAATATAGCCAAGGAGACCTGGGAACAGGAGAGGACCCCCCACCGTAGTGTGATAGAACACGTCTCCCTTATGCAGGACCGCATAGCGGCGGTAATGCCCCTTGTAAAGGAGCACATGACAAGGGCACAAGAGGCCCAGTCTAGGGTCTACAATAGGTCAGCCAGACTCAGGACCTTTAACCCTGGCGACAGAGTGCTAGTTCTGGTGCCCACAGTTGAGAGCAAGTTCTTGGCAAAATGGCAAGGACCATATGAGGTCATGGAAAAAGTAGGGGAGGTAACCTACAAGGTATCTCAGCCGGGGAGGAGGAAACCCGAACAGATATACCACGTGAACCTCCTAAAGCCATGGAGGGAAAGAGAGTCCCTGATGGCCGTGGGAGTAGAAAAAGCATCTGTCCCCAAGAAGGGGACACCGGAGGTAGGTGTACCCGATGCCAAGGTGCCTGAAGTACGGATCTCGGAGTCCCTCTCCAGGGCCCAGATTCAGGAAGGAAAGGAGTTTGTGCTCCGAAATGTGGATGTGTTCTCTAAGTTACCGGGACGTACTTCAGTCATCAAGCATGATATCATAACCGAACCCCACATCAGGGTACACCAAAAACCCTACCGGGTCCTTGAAGCGCGCCGGCTAGCCATATCCGAAGAAGTCAGGCAGATGTTAGACCTGGGGGTTATCGAGGAGTCTAAAAGTGACTGGTCGAGTCCTATTGTGTTGATTCCCAAACCTGATGGTTCCCTACGGTTCTGCAATGACTTTAGGAAGTTGAACGAGGTGTCCAAATTTGATTCTTATCCCATGCCCAGGGTTGACGAGTTGATAGAACGACTTGGACAGGCTAGATTCTTCTCCACCCTTGACCTGACGAAAGGGTATTGGCAGGTACCCCTTACTGACAGAGCGCTTTTGTTACTCCTGATGGGCTTTTTCAGTACGTGGTACTCCCCTTTGGGCTACATGGGGCCACATTCCAGAGGTTAATGGATCTCGTCCTAAAACCTCACCGGAAATATGCCTCGGCCTACCTGGATGACATCATAGTTTATAGTAACGATTGGGAGAGTCACCTGACCAAGGTGCAAGCAGTGGTAGACTCCCTGAGGGCAGCAGGGTTGACAGCGAACCCCCAAAAATGTGCACTGGGTCTGGAAGAGGCCCGTTACCTGGGGTACCGTATTGGGCGAGGTGTCATCAAACCCCAAGTAAATAAAGTGGAGGTGATCCAGCAGTGGCCACGACCTATGAGCAAGAAGCAAGTGAGGGCTTTCCTAGGCATAGTGGGCTATTATCGCCGATTTATCCCCGATTTTGCTACCATAGCGGCACCCCTGACTGACCTGACCAAGGGTAGCAGGGCGGTGATGGTAAAGTGGAGTGAAGAGGCTGAGGGGGCGTTTCAGCGACTTAAGACGGTTTTGTGCGAGGGACCGGTACTGATCACCCCTAACTTCACCAAGACTTTTATTGTGCAGACTGACGCTTCTGACGTGGGCTTAGGGGCTGTCCTGTCCCAAGTAGTGGAGGGTGAGGAACATCCTGTGACATTCCTGAGCCGCAAGCTCACACCCCCTGAGAAGAACTATAGCATAGTTGAGAGGGAGTGCTTGGCGATAAAATGGGCTCTGGAATCCCTGAGGTATTACTTGATAGGGCGACAGTTTACACTGGTGACCGATCACTCTCCCCTCACCTGGATGAGTCAGGCCAAAGAGAGGAACGCCAGGGTCACAAGGTGGTTCCTAATGTTGCAGAATTTCAAATTCACGGTAGAACATCGAGCAGGAAAGCTGCATGGGAATGCCGATGCCCTGTCTCGTACCCACTGTCTGATGGCCAAAAGTGTTCGCCCCCACAGCGTCAAACAGAGGGGGAGGGTATGTGAGACACTGAAGGGGTTAACTGTGGATGGGCGGTATGTTTCCCCTAGGTTTTGCTATTATGCAAGGCCTTAGTGCTGAGGTTGGGTGTCCAGCACCTTGGACACAGGTGATGGGAGCAGCCCAATCAGTCTTTCTTTAAAACCGCTCAGCAGAGCTGAGAGTGTTGTCTCTCTCTGGAAGGAGGCTGGAGAGCACACAGCCCTGACCTCTGTGCCTGGAGCAGCCAAGTGATTTTGTATAGTGGTGAGTTAGTGAACACCTGTATAGTTAGCACCCTGATGGGTAGGATTTTTGTTTATTTAATGCCTGAATGTAAAGGCTGTTTTATTTTGCTGCTACAATAAACGCAGGCGAGACCTGTTTGGACTAAACCTTGGTGTCACTGTCTTGAACTGCATCACAGCACCCTGCTACCACGGTCTCTACTGGGGCAAATCTCCCACAAGGCACAGATGTTTACAATGTTCCCATTGCTATCAGCTAGATGGAAAATATCCAAATCTGAGTATGCATGTGGATTTTAAGCCTCATCCTACTCATAATGTAATTA
Organism: Engystomops pustulosus; assembly: GCF_040894005.1. Lineage (NCBI taxonomy): Eukaryota > Metazoa > Chordata > Amphibia > Anura > Leptodactylidae > Engystomops > Engystomops pustulosus. The sequence continues at coordinate 47,145,665 of NC_092418.1, read as the reverse complement.
TTAAAGGAAAACTAACAGTTACTTTACAAAACAAACCTCACGTATACTAACCCTCGGTCCTCTTCATGCCTTCATACCTGCTAATTATGCATACCCTCACACCTTCCTCTCCCATGCTCCCACCATGGGAGAGACAGGTGCGGGGCCTGCATAATTAGCAGCTCGGAGCGCCGGATATCTTATACCCGCGCTCCTGCCTGTTAATAATGTCTTTTTTTAAAGCTGATCCCGGCATGTCCAGCTTAAAGAAGAACACTGCCGGGATCAAGAAGAAGAGGACCAGGGAGAGTTTGTCTGGTTTGTTTTTTAAATAAGGAGAAACTGATTAACTACATTCCTAAAGAGTAATAGTCATTTTAGACAATTTTTAAATTACATTTATACCTTTTTTTGGGACTGTATGACATTTTGATCCATGTTTATTCAACTTTTTATGTGTGGTGAATTAGCACAAATGTGTCGAATCGGACAGCCCCTAAGGATTTGAATGGCACAGATCATTGTTAACACTACGTTGTGTCAGGAACCAGGTTGTCAGTATCTTATGGGGCTTTTGTTCAATCAGCTATTGCTTCAATACTTCTAAGCTTATGCAAGCATGCACAGTATAGACAAATGGAAGTTTACAGAAAAAATATGCAACACCCTCGCCGATGCAATGGCGAGGGAGGGTTTGCGAATACGTCCCACCTGCATGTAATCCCATTACACTACATGGTCCTGATAGGACATAGGGGTATTACAGTGGTGAATCCTGCCTGGCAAGGCAGAGGTTAAGTATTTTGTATGATGCAAGATGCTGTTATCCAATGATATGTGTTACATCCTGTGCTCTGTAAGCTGAGATGTGATTGGAGGAGCAGCCACCACCTGACCAAAGGGAGGTAATAAAACTCCCTGGCCAGGAATATTCTGGGTCTCAGATTCTGGGGGATTCCAGGAGATCTTCTTTCAGAGAGATTCTAGTGTAGGAGAATCCTAGAGAGTAAGTGAGTGAGTAATCTCTGTCTAGCCCATACCAGAGAAGGAAGAGCCTAGCCCCTGCCTCTGAAGAGTGGAGCATCAGACTAGAGTTAGTGTAGTGAGGAAAGGGGTATTATCTTACCTTTAAAGGTGATACCTGAAGCCCTACAGGACAAGCTGAAGCTTCCTACCAGGACACAGCTGCCTCCCAGCCTGCCCTCTACATCCAGGCTGGTGAACTATCTCCTGAGGCTCCCTCCAACTCACATCTCAGCACTCCATCTGCCTGTTAAAGGCACGTTTGCTGCGGTTCCTGCCGGTTCAAATAAAGAACTGTAAGTTGTTTTCTTCAACTTCTGTCTCCGTCTGGTCCCTGCTAATACGGCTGCCTTCATCACCGGCACCCTGTCCATCACCCAGAGACTCACACTCGGGACATTAAAGGGGTTGCCCCAGGGAGATCCGCTATAGCAGCCTCTACCTCATCATTTCTTGCCAACACCACCCTGCTGGAGACCTGCCAGGCTGTAGGACAGCCCTCCGGTTCCCCCGTACCAAGCACCGTGACAATAGCGTGCTTAGGCCGCAACCGCCAGCCACTCCGGTACCGCGGGCCCCGGCTGTTTCCAGGCCTCACCTCAAGGGCTAGGCCCCGGTGGGGGATGTTGCAAGTGGCGTCACGAACAGGATTGATACTTCTGTGCCTTATTACGGCATTAAAGACTTTCCTTTATTGAAAAGACTGTGCTGCCTAACCCTGCTGCCATCCGGGTTTAGGCCCAAGTATTTGTGTGTTTCTACATTGAACTTTATACTGCTGCCACGTGCTGTCGAGCGCCGCTCCAGCACTCAAGAGGTTAATTCCTGCAAAGACTATGTCAGCTCTGCTACATCCGTCGCAGCCGCGCCTGAAGATTTACCTCAGAAACTGTGGCGCAGCAAGTAATTCCAGCCCGCCAAAACCTTCACTGGCGGGAAACCCAGAGACATCGCTAAGCTCCGCCCCCTGCGCGTATGGCGCGAATCCTGCCTCAGCGCGCTGTGGCGCAGCAGAAAATTCAGCCCGCCACAGCTCCTGGCGGGAAAGACTCAAGCTCCGCCCTCTGGCGCGAAACTCTCCCGCGCTGCAACGCCTGTGAGAGCCCACAAGGTACCTCAGAGTCAGCGCAGCCGCCATCCAGCATCAAAGAGGTTAATCGGCCATCTTGGATTTCTCCACGTGCTGTCTCCTGTCCTGAAGACATACCACACAGCCTCCGAGATGAAGAACCAAGTGTCGCATGGCTTGCCCACGAGCCTCGGGCCCCTTCCTCTGCTGCACCGCTTACTGCTGTCTCCCGTACGCAGTCTCCAATGGCGGATTCTCCACAGCGGCTGCCTCCTCCGATTCCGGACCTCCTGAGGACCACCGCGGATGTGAGTACCATGGCCCCCAGGGCCTATATCACAGTGACTGTCACTATATCTCCCTTAGCCTCGGCTACAAAAGGGACTCTCTTAAAGGGGCCTGACCCCTTATCTAATGCTGCTGATCGTCCTGCGGAGTATCCAGGACCACCTGCTAAGAGGCCCAGGCTGTCCGGTGAGAAGGCCCTGCCAGCTACAGAGGTTACCACCGCCAGCGCAACAGCGCCCCCAAGAGCTGCAGGTCAGTCCAGGAACAACAATCCTTCAGCTGTCAGCAGTGAAGAAGTTACAGCTCCTGCGGTCATCATCATGCGCTCCACAGCGCCCCCAGCTACAGAAGGTCAGCCAGAGAAGTGCCTGCCTCCTTCCGTTGCTGAGATGCCTGCCGCCGCAGATGGCTTCCCTGCTGTTCCAGCTCCAGCTTCTGGGTCTTCCATGTCAGCAGTTCCAGTTTCTACCACCAGATGTCTTCAGGTGACAGATCTCAACACTGCTTTCTTCACCCAGGCTGATGATGTCCATGCTGCAGTTCCTGCTTCCATGCCTGCAGCCATTGCTCTTGAGCAGCAAGATTAACCCCTGAAGGGCTGTAGCCCACTTCAGGTACTGTGAATATTGTACATATGTATATTTATTACTGCTATCCCATTTGGGCTGAGCGCCCGCTCACCCTTATTTATCTCAGTCAAGAGACATACCTTGAACTGATTATTGTCATGTGCTATGATAGCACCTCTTCCTCTGCCACAGCAGAGATTTCTTCAAAGGACTCTGTCCCTCTCCAAATAGAGGAGACCCTTTGCATCTCAGTGCACTTTTCCCCACATCAAGGGCTGTACCCAGAAGATGGACTTTGTTACTAGAGACCTTCTGAGAGACTTTTGCCAGATACTACCAGGAAAAGTTGCAATGTAATTTATTATCATTTTGCACTTAATGCCTTCCTTTTAGGTACGAACATTATGTTTGCACTTCCATGCCTTTTCTTTGCAGGAAAAGAGACATTTGCTATCGTGCTACCCTGAGTAGCCTATCTACCTCTGTAACGTTTGTAACGTTCAAGATGTGTACCCATTGGGCTCCTAAGCCAATGTGATCTTAACCTGTTTGCACACTGTCAGAAGATATGCCAGTAGTCTGCATTAACCCTTTCATAGGCTTTTCAGGTTGTAGTGTGGCTGTGTCGGACCGTCTATTTGTAAAAAACACTGACCGCTACCTTATCCCTCAAACCGAGGTTTGCACGTGGGGGTAGTCCGTAAACTGCGGGTCTTTAGGGGACCGGGGGTGTTACAGAGTTAGCACCTGGATGCCACTCATACATGGGTAAGGATGCCAGTCAGGAGGTACTCGTGTCGCATGTGCTAACGCAATGCAGATATACACACTATATAATTGCCGCCAGGGAAGAAGCGTTGATAAAACAAATATACAGGCCTTGGTGCAAGGAGTGGATTACAGGACATGACACCACACCTTTCCTACTGTACAGTTCGGTTTAATGGCGTCAGCGACCAACTGTCATACAGCTACATGTTTTTGTCTTTAGTCCGACACCAACCCAGGTGCCTGTCTCCAGGACCCTGGGCGGTTTGTCCCTACACCTCACATAGCCTGCACTTCCCAGAAGTGCCCTTAGCCCCCTCTGTGCCCCAAACCATCTGTAGTCGAGCCGAGGGCGGCTCTTTCAATTGCCCCCGGGGTATGCAACACCCTCGCCGATGCAATGGCGAGGGAGGGTTTGCGAATACGTCCCACCTGCATGTAATCCCATTACACTACATGGTCCTGATAGGACATAGGGGTATTGCAGTGGTGAATCCTGCCTGGCAAGGCAGAGGTTAAGTATTTTGTATGATGCAAGATGCTGTTATCCAATGATATGTGTTACATCCTGTGCTCTGTAAGCTGAGATGTGATTGGAGGAGCAGCCACCACCTGACCAAAGGGAGGTAATAAAACTCCCTGGCCAGGAATGTTCTGGGTCTCAGATTCTGGGGGATTCCAGGAGATCTTCTTTCAGAGAGATTCTAGTGTAGGAGAATCCTAGAGAGTGAGTGAGTGAGTAATCTCTGTCTAGCCCATACCAGAGAAGGAAGAGCCTAGCCCCTGCCTCTGAAGAGTGGAGCATCAGACTAGAGTTAGTGTAGTGAGGAAAGGGGTATTATCTTACCTTTAAAGGTGATACCTGAAGCCCTACAGGACAAGCTGAAGCTTCCTACCAGGACACAGCTGCCTCCCAGCCTGCCCTCTACATCCAGGCTGGTGAACTATCTCCTGAGACTCCCTCCAACTCACATCTCAGCACTCCATCTGCCTGTTAAAGGCACGTTGCTGCGGTTCCTGCCGGTTCAAATAAAGAACTGTAAGTTGTTTTCTTCAACTTCTGTCTCCGTCTGGTCCCTGCTAATACGGCTGCCTTCATCACCGGCACCCTGTCCATCACCCAGAGACTCACACTCGGGACATTAAAGGGGTTGCCCCAGGGAGATCCGCTATAGCAGCCTCTCCCTCATCATTTCTTGCCAACACCACCCTGCTGGAGACCTGCCAGGCTGTAGGACAGCCCTCCGGTTCCCCCGTACCAAGCACCGTGACAATAGCGTGCTTAGGCCGCAACCGCCAGCCACTCCGGTACCGCGGGCCCCGGCTGTTTCCAGGCCTCACCTCAAGGGCTAGGCCCCGGTGGGGGATGTTGCAAATATAAATTCCCAATTTTAATAAATCCATGAAGAAGTGCACTGCTGATTTAAACACACAGTTCACGATGTCCTGATAGCATTAAATCCTTATTCTACAGAAATAAAGTATCAAGCAAAGAAGAACCTTACTTTTAATAGTTAAGGATTCTTTGCAGACGGGGTATATCCCATAGGACTGGCACATAGCAAATGTGCCAATGTTCAAAAAACATCAAAATATTAGTACAGAATTTAACAATAACCTTGTAACACAGCCTCACCATGGATTTATGAGGGATTGGTCATGTCAGTCTAAACTTCTTTGAGGTGGTAAATTCTAGACTGGACCTGAGGGAGGCTGTAGATTTTGTTTATCTAGATATTTAATACAGTGCCGCATAAAAAGTTCGTAAATAAAATGAGAATGTTGGGAATAGGAGAAACGAGCATAATTGGGTTAACTATTGGCTTAGTGATAGAAAGCAGAGTTGTTGTTTATTGCATATGATTGGATTGTGTTTCAGTTACCAGTGGATGTTGCAAAGGGACACTATTGGGCCCTCTCTGGATAAAATTCTTCACTAATGACTTTATATAGCGTTTATAGAGTAGCATTTCAACATTTGCAGACGTTACTTAGCTCTGCAAAGAAATCAACACAGATAATGTTAGTCTAATATTACAGAAGTATTTGGGAAGGCTGGAGACTAATGAAGTTTTATGTAGATAAATGTAACACCAGAATTAACCCCCCTGAACTTTTGACTGAATGTTCACATTGTCTTAAAGTCTTGAAGACCAAATGAACACGTTTCTATTAAGATACAACAGAGTCAATAGGATTAACATAGCTTTTTTGTGTTTCACAATAGTAAGCAGATCATAATTCTTCTGTTGCTAATAGTAAATTGCTTATGATGATGAATTTTGAAGACATAACCTCTATGTTTACTACCAATCTCTATATTTATTTACACAACATTATTTTTTAAGCATAATAAAATAATTTGATTTTGAAATTCTACTTTTTCTACATAAACACTATCAAAACATAGCAGTCACATATGCCTAAGTGTCTGCAAAATAAATAAATATTGCAGATAATAATAGTAAATATTTCTATTTACTATATGACCTTGATGCTGACCACCCACCTACAAAAGAAACGGGGCTCCTGATGCTGCGTTAATCACGGGAGAAGGGCCAGGTTTCCAGCTGTCAGCATTAGACAGAGACCATAGGGAGAAGTTTGAAGCAGTTTATTACTGCTTCCGCCTTTGCCTTATGCAGTGGATACAGGAGCTGGCACTGTCAACAACTCTATAGACCTGGCAGTCACGTGATTGCGGGGTCTAGGCGGGTTAATCTGAGCTTTTGAGTCGTTTCCCCCTGCATCTGATTAATGCCCCACGAAAACTTGAAAAAAAAAAAAAAAAAAATGTAAAGTAAAGAAATATTTCTATAGTTCACAATGAACTTCTTGCATAAAATATGCAGTGGAAAAAAAAGTTTTGGGCCTGGGATCAAATACTTATTTCCTCCACTGTATATACAGTATGTATATACTATGGTGGAACCTGTAGCTGTAAACTGTTGTTCTTGCTACTGCCGATGGTGGCCATTGAACATGTACAATGCAGAACATTAAAGGGTTAAACATTGCTACTCACTTTACATAGTTGCTATACACTGTAGCTGTAGTCTGGAGAGGAAAGGAAAAGTAAAGAGAATTATAAAGTTAGCATAGAGGGAAGAAGGTAGCAAGAAGTTTTGAGTGTGCGGAAGGGAGGGAAATGGCTTGTGCATACAGTAGTGGGCTGTATAGGGGAACATTTTAATGGGTGCATAGAGATGTGGGCTTTAAAGGGAAAAAATGAACAAAGGATGATACCTACATACTGCATATATACTAGAACCAGAGACTCAGCTTCATCTTTGCTATGTGTACCTTCCCCATCTGCATTCAACCTGACCTCAGGATGTTAATAACTGTAGGGCCACACTGCTGGCTCCATATCAACTGCTAAGCCTGCTACTGCCTTAGTTACACCCCAGCTTAGTCAACTTTGTTAATATCAATCAATATATTTTAAATTGGAATATTTATTTAGTCAACAATTCTAAACCTGCAGCATAAACATGTGTAATTTTTTTATTCAGAGAGCATTTTAATATAATGACAACACATATAAAGGCTGTTTGCAAGCTTCATCACAGCACAGTTAGCTCAATGTCAAAACATAGGTCCTCATAGAGTTTGTGAACTTTCCAAATAATAGCTTCATTTCAGAGAAGTGTTGTCTTCTTGCATGGTTACCACTTAACCCTTATGCAATAGGGAAAAGAGAGCTTTATTTAGCTCATTACTAAGGCAGTTCAGGTATTAGCATTCATGCATTCGTAGAAGAAGAGATTCATTTCTTTTGTCATTGGGGTATTGTCTGTGATAATAGACAGGCTATTCTGGACTCAATGTTGGTACACAGGAGAATTAAGTTTACGCATTTAACATCTTTATTCAAATCCCTTAAAGAAATTGTCCAGCATTATCACTCCACTGTGGAACGCTGTGTGCTTCTGGCATTATCTGTTAATGTCTCCTGAGGTGTCTTTCTCACTGAATGTACTTGAACTTCTATATCCTTTTGAAATATATGCTAAATATTGTAAATGAATTGAAGGATGTTTACTGCAACTGGCCATGTTTCTATAAATACTGGGGGCAAGAATGTAGACCTCTTGCACATGACCAATGTTTACGTCCTTGTGCTACCCAATAATTCAATGGCCCCGTGTATGAGCTGACTGGCCATGCTGCAAGACTCAAGGCAGGTCCTCGCACATGAGTGGATTACAGTACACATGCCGATATCACAACCAAAGGACCAAGGGTCCATTGTTTGTTGCCTGAGAATGAACACCTTCATGTGCGGGAAGGAACGTTCAGACTGGTGTTAGGTGTTGGGAAGGAAATTATTTCTCTACTACGGTAAATTGGCTTCAGTCTTGAGGTTATTTGTAATGAGGGTGTAAGCAAGGTGGCTACAAACATGGCTCAGTCACACAAGTTTTGTCAGGAGGAATGGGCCTGAATTCCTACCAAGTATTGTAAGAAGCTTGTGGACATCCAAACGTTTGACTTGAGTTATACAGTTTAGAGACATAGTACCAAATACTAACGAAATGTATGTACATTTGCAGATAGTAATAGCATAAAATAATTTCATTATACCTTAAGAATCTCATTATTAATAATCAATAATAATAAATAAGAATTTATTAATTTAGCGCCAACATATTCCGCAGTACTACACAGAGCTAGCCAAACCATTCCCTGTCCCCATGGGGCTCACAATCTAATCAACCTACCAGTATGTTTTGGAGTCTGGAAGGAAACCGAAGGACCCAAAGAAAACCCACGCAAACACAGAGAGTAGTTGACCTGGATGGGATTTCAACCCAAGACCCTAGAGCTGCAAAGCTATAGTGCTAACCACTGAGCCACTGTGCCACCCATTTTTGTGAAATTTGGCAAAAAAATGTTTGTACTCCTAATTAACCTAAAACGGTAAAGGTTTATTCTGTTTGAATGTCAGATAGTGGGAAAAAATATTAATCAATATATAAACTTCTGGTTTCAATTGCAGATAGTTAGTTAGTGGTGGTGGTGTCATGGTGTGGGGAATATTTTCTTGGCACTCTTCGGGCCCCTTGGTACCAATTGAGCATCGTTGCAATGCCACAGCCTACCTGAGTATTGTTGCTGACCATGTCCATCCCTTTATGCCCACAATGTACCCAACATCTGATGGCTACTTTCAGCAGGATAATGCGCCATGTCATAAAGCTGGAATTATCTCAGACTGGTTTCTTGAACATGACAATGAGTTCACTGGCCTCCATTGTCACCAGATCTCAATCCAATAAAGCATCTTTGGGATGTGGTGGAACGGGAGATTCGCATCATGGATGCACAGCCAACAAATCTGCGGCAACTGTGTGATGCCATCATGTCAATATGGACCAAAATCTCTGAGGAATGCTTCCAGCACCTTGTTGAATCTATGCCACGAAGAATTGAGGCAGTTCTGAAGGCAAAAGGGGGTCCAACCCGTTACTAGCATGGTGTACCTAATAAAGTGGCTGGTGAGTGTATTTTGAAATTAAGCTGTAGTCAACAGTGCTCTACAAATTATAACAATAATAATAAGAGCAAGGTCTCATGCAGACAATTGTTTGCTCGACTGGGCTGTAGCCCAGTCGAGCAAACAGGAGGGACAAGGGTGAGCGATCCTCACCCCTCCTCTCTCCATTTAAAGTTGAGCACCATGACTGGGAGCCACAGACTTCTATGGGAGGACATGATCTGGCTGCAAATTATGCCACAAGATCACAGGCCCCCATAAGCTTGTGTGCATGAGGCCTAATAATGATATAATACTCATTTCCAACCTCTACTAGAAATAAATGGATCAGCATTATACCCATAGCCACTACTCTATTCATGTGCAAAGGACTCCCAATTTTGTGAACAATGAAGGTCACAGTTGTCAGACCTCCACCTATCAGACACCTATCACTTATCTTGTGGATAGGTCATAGGTTGTTCAACTTGACTCAAGACTACATGGCTAGTTTCCCACAAACAAGCCGATTCTCAGTTGTAAAAAAAAATTGACGTTTTCTTCTATATTTTGTGGATGATTTGCAATTTTGTGGCATTTTTTTCATGGATACTCATGAACTATTTGAAATGAGTGTACAGTAAAAATAATTAGGGCTCTTTCACATTGGCGTTGGTTTTCACATCCGTGGTTCAGTGATTTCCATAGATGCTTCACAAAGCCATTGATTTCTATGGGAGTTTTCAAATTGCCTTGTATTCCACTGATCTGTTGTCTGTGGAAAAAATTATGAGTAGTGTAGATTTGTACCGTGTTAGCCATGGAGAGCAGAAGAAGAGTGAAGAAATCAGGTGACACCTTTTTGAGGCTAACTGAGTATATTTGATGGTGAGCTTTCGAGAATACTAGTTCTCTTCGTCAGACATGATGTTATGCACGAAACAGAAATTTCACAGCATTTTATACACACTAAACAGTGATCATCAAAGGATATAAAAAAAAAACCTCTAAAACAACAGATTGATAAAAACAGGGACATCTTATTTACGACAGGACTGCAATAAAAACATTTTTGTGGACAAAGAGACAAAACTGATGCATCATGGAGTCAAGACAGAAGAAAAACAGAGACACAACTGAGACAAAACGCAATGGATGTGCAACTGAAGCTGAACATCAACGCCAATGTGAAAGAGCCCTAAATGTTCTACTTTTACACGGAATATATTGGGGCACACTTACTAAGAATGGTTCAAACTCAAAAGTGTGACTTGCCTGTGTATTATGCAGGGTGATCCAGATTCATTATTTCTGGCATCCGTTCTTCATGAAGTCCTTAGTAAATGTGCCCCCATGGTATTTAGTGCAGCTGTGTGCTATTAAAAAAAAAAACATGACCATTTTGTTCTGTCAAGGTCTTGAGCCCTAATGCTTATTTACTTGTGTTGATTCACACTGTTCATAGTACATTTTTTGGATGCATATTTTCTATAAAACTCTAAAAGTTGTTTTTTTTAATATCAGCTTAAAACATTTTGTCTTTTGATAGCTTTCAAAGATTTTTCAGTAAATGCTTTGAATTTTTGCAAAGTGAGAAATATAATTGAATACATAATCTTTCAACTGTTATGTTTCATTAGCATCGTGTATTGCATTTGTGACCATTTAACTGTAAAAAATATAAATTTTAGGTTTTTTTCTGTCTCAAAAGCAACATGACTTGATAGGTTGTATAAGGACAAGCTAAAGTGATTCTGTTACTGTAATGCAACTAAAAAGCAGATACTTAAGATGGTTTTAGGTACCTCTTTAAACTTTGAAGTAATTACTCTTTTATATATGCTAAAGTAAACAATAATGAATTAACATAATGTGCCTGTCAAGTGCTAACAATAAATTAAGCACTCAAGTTTTTAATGCTTACGCTGAAGGCTACAAATGCAAGTAAAATGAACAGCTAAAATGGAACATGTATGCAAGAATACGAAAGAAATACACCAACGGCACCTGCAATTTATTTCTTTTGCTACATTTTTGATTACACATTAGAACCTCCTCTTTATCTCTTGAGAATGAGGAATAATTCCAAAATGAGCACAGATTTTCTTCTTGTGTCTTGTACAGATGGACTTACAAACTACCGAGAAGGAGAAGAATGTGCCACATTATTTCCAGTCTATTCATTCTGCACCTAATTTCTTCTATTTACTAGTCTTTTGTGCCTAACAGCCTCTCCTTTTCAACCAAAACACTCAATGTGATCTTAAATACTGCAACAAAAAGACCAAACAAAGGCGTACCTGTAACAAGAAGTGTTGCTAGGCCAAATAATTTTTTGTCCTAATGCCCCTGACAGTGGGACACTCGTCCTGCTGTCAGGCATCATCCTAGATGATTACTGTAGAATGGATCCGAAAGGTTTGTGATCAACTACACAGACCACGCAGATTTATACTATGTGCCCATGAGCTCAGCAGGAGGCGATGATATTCCAACACTGTCTCCTGGTTTAAGCAGCCTGGAGAAGGAGGAGCAAAGCCTTGTCCTGCAGACTGTCTGCTGTTTTTGCCAGCAATGCCAAAGAGAGCTTTCCATCTACATATGTATTTACTGTATTTGGAATCCTGAGATTGGCACATACTAATAGGTGTATTATGGCACCTATATGAGGCACATATTGGAGAAATGGATGGGCACTTATACAGGAGTTATATTTCTATAGTAATTTCTATCTAGATATAAGAATCCATAGCAGTCACCAATACTACCAATTTCTCTCTCCACATATCACCTATACTGCCTGCCATTTATGTTTGTATACATTATTATACATTTCTATGATTTAGATACGTTAGTGTCCTCATCCTTGGCTACATCATTCATTTTGTTGTTTATATTGTCCAGTGTGGTATTCTATATACAAATTGTTTTAGGTGCCTTTATATATATATATATATAGTTTCAACTTACATACAAATTCAACTTAAGTACAAACGAAGGAACCTATCTTGTATGTAACCCGGGGACTGCCTGTATACAGATTATGCTGTATAATATGTATATAATGGTGCACATCCCCCAATCTTTAGTGTCAGGTTAGATGACAGGGGCCCCCTGACACTGAGGGTACCATAGCACCCACATTACGCCCATGGATACACTATCTACAACCATCTATAAGCCTCAAACATCCACTATTTTCCTATGGGTCCTAGTTATGCTCTTGCTCTGTGTATATGTCGATGCATTGTTTCTAGCATACACTAGAGGAACCCCATGTACTGGATCTTCTCTTTATAAAGAAAGTCTCTTTGCACAGTGGGCTACTCTTACACAAGAAAGTTATCATCATGACCAATTTATTCTTAAAAATCTTATACACACACCAATAAAAGAGAAATCATAAAAGTAACAAAGTAAAGCAAAAGTCAAAACACAGTGCAGACACTACAGGGACCTATTAAGAGGTATCAGAGGTCTTAAGACTAACATTTCTAGTGCATCTACAGCAAATGGAGATGGCTTTCAATTAAAGAATATATATATAGAAAGACTGGTCATTCCCCAGACGACAACACTTTGACTCTTAATATGTATGCACTCCGCCGTTCTTTTAATGTGCTGCCTGACTGACTGATTCATTTGTTTTTGTTTGATTTTCCTTCTGTTTTTTTACTGAACAGTCAGGTAAAGTAAGATAACACATACTGTGTTCAAGTGAAAATTACTTTGCCTTTTCTCAAACTCCCACAGGCAACTGAATCAATATATTTATTGCACCTTTTGCTGTGCGTCTGAGCTGTTTGCCTGTATTAACTAATTTCAAAGCTTTGGCCTGAAGGATGTTTCCAGTTCTCATGGTAGCCTCCAAATGCCACAGTGTTGATTTCTCTACATTTAACAACAAGCTTATTGCATTAATATTACTTTGCAACTTTTTATTTCCTCAGATAGAAGCTGATAAATCTTAGTAGGAAATCGAGACTTACAAACGATGAACATTTTTCAACTTTTTTCTCAATATAGCAAATGCCAAATTATGCAAAGTGAAAGCAAGGATATTTTTCAAGTATTATTAAAGTTTTTGCAAAAGTTCGACTACCTCCAGGCGCAGCCGTTTTACTTGCTTGTTGTATTTGTTTTAAATGCGATCAATAACGTTTTGGTAGATTTTATAGACCAATGGAAGTTTGAATGTAAAATTTTTCTTGTTAATCCTTTGTTGAATGTCATATACTGGTTTCAGTTATAAATGTGTTTTATCCATTTAATGTACACAATATTAATTTAGTCTTTTTAACCCCTTAACGCTGAAGCCACTTTTCACCTTCCTGACACGGCCCATTTTTTCAAATCTGCCCTGTGTCACTATAAGTGGTCATAACTTCAGAACGCTTTAACATATCCATGTGATTTTGAAATATTTTTCTCGTGACACATTGTACTTCATGTTAGTTAAAAATTTTGGTGGTATGTTGTGCATTTATTTATGAGAAAATCAGATATTTGGTGAAAATTTGGAAAAATTCGCAATTTTCAAAATTCAAAATGTTCTACTTTTTCCACACATAGTCATAACCCCAAAAAACGTAATAACTAACATTCACTGAATGTCTACTTTATGCCTCAGTGGTTTTTTATGCATACTCTTATTTTTGTAGGATGTTATGGGGCTTTGAATGTTAGGTGCGATTTTTCATATTTTCATTAAAAAAGCTAAATTCTGCTATTGAGGGACCTGCTCAGGTTTGAAGTCACTTTGAAAGGCCTAAATAAAAGTAAAACCCCATAAATTACTCCACTATAGAAACTACACCCCTCAACGTATGTAAAGCAACTTTTATGAAGTTTGTTAACCCTTTAATTGGTTTACAGGGGTTAAAACAAAATTGGATGCAATTTTGAAATTACATTTTTTTGGGCTAAATGAATGTGTTTTTCATAAAATGTACAAATTCTCAGTGGATAAAATACCAAAATGCTCCACAAAATTTGATACCCAATCTCTCCCGTGTATAATAATACCCCATATGTGGTGGTAACCTGCTGTATGGGCACACGCCAGGGCATCGAGGGGGGAGCTGCGCCATTCAGAGCAGATTATGCATTGTCACTTTATAATGGCTATACAATCTTTATTTTTTTGGCAATTTGGACATAAGGGCTTATTTTTGCGACATGAGATGCACTTTACAAATACTTCATTTTAGTGGGTCTGTAGCTTTTTGATGAGGTTTTATTAACTCTTTAATGTATGGAGGAAAACAAAATTGTCAATTTTGGGTTTCTTTTTCTTGTATATTTTGGGGGTCGTACACCATACACTAAACATACTATAATATTTTTATTCCACAGATCACTACGATTATGGTGATACCTCATTTATATAGTTTTTTATATATTTTACAATTTTACAGGAAAAAATGAATATAAAGAAAATCTCATTTGTTTTTGCATTGCCATCGTTTTCGGAGACTTAACTAAAATATTTTTGGGTTGACAAAGCTGATTTATGGCTTATTTTTTACGTGTTGAGTTGTCCTTTTCAGTGGTACTGTTTTGGTGCACATAACTTTTTTTTGATCACTTTTGTTTAGGGATTTTATGAAAATTTACATTTTTGGAGAGTTTTTCAGGTTTTGTTTTTACGGCGCTCACCGTACAAGTCCAATAATGTTTCTGACTTATTGTAAAGATTGTTACGGACGTGGCAATACCAAATATGTGGGGGGTTTTGGTGATTTTCTGTTTTTTTTACTTTATTAGATGTGTATAGGGAATGTTTGTGTTTAGGGGACTTTAACTTTATTTAATTAATTATTTTTATTAAAAGGTGTGTTTATTTTGTGTTTTTAACTTTTTCTCTTTACTTTTACAGGTTAGCTTGAACAAGCGATCCACTGATCACTTGTTCAAGCTATTCTTCACCTAATACAGTGTAATACAGATGTATTACACTGTATTATGTGACACACTGAGTATGCTGCGCATGCTCAGTGTGTCACAACCGGGTCCTGTCCCCGGAAGGAGATCGCGCAGCCCCGGGCACTGGCAGCGATCGGAGGCACTTACACCCCCCGGTAAGCGCCGCGGGGGGGGTCCAATTACAGTCAAATGCCCCTGACACGCCGCGGTCAGTGCGACCGCGGCGTGTTAGGGGTTAACACCCGCGTTCGGAGAAATCTCCGATCGCGGGTGTTAGAGGCGGGTGTTGGCTATAATATATAGCCGACACCCGCAGCTTCTGGCGCAGGCTCCGTTCTGGAGCCGGCGCCAGAAGCATGACGTACTATTACTGTATTTTGCGGGAACGCAACTCCCGCCATGCAGTAATAGTACGTCAAATGTCGGGAAGGGGTTAAATTTATGTAAAAATAAAAACATACTACAATAAGCAAAAAAGACGCTTATTTGTCGGCGTACTTTAGAACCCCTTCTCCCCCAGGTGCTGCCAGATACATTGGGGCTTATTTACTAAGGGTTCGCGGATCGCATTTCCGTCAGACTTCCCGTCATTTTCGGGCTTGGCGCCACTGGGACAGGTATTAAGAAGGGGATTGTGTAGCACACGATTGGATTTTGGCGCAGCGGCGCCGGCTTTCATGGGACAGAAATCGGAGGGTGCGCTGTCAGAGGTCAGGATTTAACATTCAATTTGTGTCGCGAGACAATGCACTTACATACCAGGAAGAAGAAGGTGAGCTCCCGCGGACCTCAGCAGGCAAGCAACAGATGCAGAATATCGTTAATCTCAGCAGATGTGCATTGTGGTCGGACAAAGCACTTTTGGGGATTGCGCAGGATGGGTAAATAAATGAGCCCTATTAAGAGGCTTAGGCCTCCTGATGTATCTGGCACGTGGCTGCACCAGCAAGCAAAACTAGCTGCTAGCTGGTGTAGTTGTGCACAGAAAAGAATGAAAACATTAAAAGTTAACTTTGCATAGTGTAGATAATGCACATCCACATGGAGATGGCAGGAATGGAAAATTAGTCACAATTACTGGTGAAGTTGCCCTGATAAATGCCCCCCATTATCTTTAAAGGAAATTTATAAAAGCAACCATAGGCTCTTAAAGGGCACCTACCACCATGATTCTACCTATACAGTAAAGGTAGATCGGTTGGTAGGTGGATGAATGGGACGTGAGGATAGCCTTTTTTGGGCTAATCCTCATGTCCCGGCTATGCTTTAGTAAACTTTAATGCTGGTATATGCAAATTTTGTTAAGCGGCTACTGGGGTGTGGAGTAGCCGGACATGAGGCTACTAGTTGCGGCTACTCCATGCCCCAGTAGCCTCGTTCCTCCACCTACCATGTAGTCTTCAGCGCGCAGCACCTTGTAGCTGCGCGCCCTCTCCGAATAACTGAAGAACGCAGGCCTACGGGTGCGCGGCCGTAGCTCTGAGGCCGGTGCTACTGCGCATCCGCAGAATGCTGGGTACTCGGATGAGTAGCCGGACATAAGGCCACTAGTTGCAGCTACTCCACGCCCCAGTAGCCTCGTTCCTCTGCCTACCATGTAATCTTCGGCGCGCAGCTCCTCGTGGCTGCGCACCGAAGATTACATGGTAGGCGGAGGAACGAGGCTACTGGGGCGTGGAGTAGCTGCAACTAGTGGCCTCATGTCCGGCTACTCCAAGCCCCAGTAGCCGCTTAAAAAAATTTGCATATACCAGCATTAAAGTTTACTAAATCATAGCTGGGACGTGAGGATTAGGCCAAAAAGGGCTATCCTCACGTCCCATTCATCCACCTACCACCCGTTCTACCTTTATAGGTAGAATTGTGGTGGTAGGTTCCCTTTAAATGTGTGCAAACAATAAAAATGACCAGGTAAACCCTTGCCTAGCAGCTGTAGAAAGGAAAAAGTTTTGTTGGGGGCATATACTAACCTTCAGTTCTCTTTTTTTATTCCAGCAAAAGGTAGTTCCTTGATATAAGGAATCAAACTTAATGGGGAATAGAGGAAGTGTCCCCTCTCCCTGCTTTCAATTTGTGGTTGAGCACCTTCGGAGTATCCTCAAATTTCCAAAAATAGCTCTTTTGTACATGTACAAGGAATAGATGTATTGTCATCTTAGCCCAGACCCGGCACTAACACTCAGGATTGGAAAAAAAAAATCAGATCCCAGGTGTTTAACCTCATACACGACACAGTCAAGGGGATCCAGGAATCCAATCCTTTCTGCCACAGGCCGGGGACTGGCGTGTGCCTGAGGCTGCTGGCTCCTGTTCATGCAGGTTTCCGCCTCCTCACAGGACCCGGTGTCAGCATGCTAAGTTACTTACATTGTATATTGCAATACAAGTGTATTGCAGTGTAAGGGCTTGAACAAGCGATCGGGCTTGAATTAATGCTTGTTCAAGCCCAAGTGTGGAAAAAATTTTTAAAAGTTAAAAGAGCAGTAAAAACCATTAATAAATTAAATAAATAAATCTAAATTATCTGATTATTGAACCTGCTCGGTGAACAATGTAAAAAGAAAACACGGAAAACATCCCGTATAATTTTTCATCAAAAAATGTGATAAAAAAGTTACACACCCTAATATGACAGGACTGAAAAGAACAACTCTTTTCACAAAAAAATAAGCACTCAATAAGACCTTTAAACAGAAAAATACAGAAGTTACGCCCCTGAAAAGTTGTAAAAAATGTGATTTTCTCCAATATTGGTTTTGCTGAATAAAATTGAGCAAAGATAAGAAAAACTATATAAATGAAGTATCACCGCAATCGTAGTGAACCAGAGAATAAAGATAAAATATTATTTTTATGTTACGGTGAGCGAGAAAAAAAAAGTGTTAAAAATCCAAAATAAAAATTGATGATTTTATTTGTATCCCCCTTGAAATAGTTAATAAAATCTCATGAATAAGCTATAGACCCCCAAAATAAATCATCTATAAATTTTATTTCACCCAGCAAATAATAAGCCCTCAAAAGTTTGCATTTCCAAATAAAACTAAAATGTTATAGCCTGTAAAATGTGACAATACAAATCTGCTCTGAATGGCGCTGCTTCCATTCCATGCCCAGCCGCGTGCAGTACAGAAGTTTACCACCACATATGGGGTATTGGTACAATCGGGAGAAATTGGGCAAACTTTGTAGGTCATTTCAGATCACACCTACTGCACAAAGCAGCTGCTGACTGTCCACAAGGATTTCATCCTCGCTGTATAGGGGTGCTGAAACCAGACCACCTACTTGATCTCTGGCTGAGGAAAATGAACAGGACAGAGGCTGGTTGAGGACAGGTGAGTGCCTCTGACCTGCTGCTGGGCCATGCCAACTAAGTGTTGTATATGATTAACCCACAGACTCTTGGCTGGGGTTGTCAGATGTCATCTGGGAGGAAATGGATGACCGAGTCAACCAATCGACAACCTTTGGGTTGTTTATCAACACACTGCCAATAGATGACATCGGCAGTTTTGGCCTCACAGAGTCACCCCTGCAGCGTTGTCCCCTTACTGTGCTGTGACCTGTGTCTGCTCCACCTGCCACCTCTCTGTATGACATATTGTTTAATCAAATATGTTGATTTGATACAGATCTACTTTATCTACCAGAAAAACTTGAAATTTGGGGTATACAGAAGAAAAAGAACTGACACCCTGGGATACGAGCAGAAATCACTACAGAAAGTATGTGGATTTTACACAGAATACTTCCTATTCACTTCAGCAACAAAAAAAGAACTGCTATTTGGGGTATACAGATCCCCCAAAACGTACACCCTGGGATTTGAGCAGAAATCACTAAAGAAAGTATGTGGATTTTAAACAGAATTCTTCCTATTCACTTAAGCAACAAAAAAGAACAGCTATTTGGGGTATACAGATCCCCAAAACAGACACCATGGGATATGAGCAGAAATCACTATAGAAAGTATGTGGATTTTACACAGAATTCTTCCTATTCGCTTCAGCAACAAAAAGAACTGCTATTTAGGGTATATAGATCCCCAAAACAAACACCCATTGAGCAAAAATCACTACAGCACAGTACAGTACAAGCATCTGGACGCTACAGACAGCACATGCAGTGTGAAATGCCGAGATTGCAAATGGCTGGGTTTTATAGGGAACATGATTGGGTTACAGGTCTGCATATGTGATCGAGGGTCTTCCTTTCTCCTTCCCAGAGTTCTTTGCTCCGTGTAACACGTAGTGCTTGCACCCATTTTGGTAATAAAGGGGGGAAAAACTTTGTGACGAATCAAATTTTCTCTAAAATTTGGACCGACCTCCACTTCATTAGAATCGATTCGCCCATCTCTAGTTGCAACTAATGAACCTGTAATGAAAAATAGACTAAGAATTTAACTAATAAAAAAGTACTTTAACAGAAGTGCAAGAAAATATTGAAATCTCATTAAGAATTTTACATCTATTTCACTGTTGATCAAAGTAATTAAACCAAGCGGAGACGCAAGAACCCTCCTCTGTATAACATTTCTTTGCATTGCTAATTATAGTACTGTGCACTGAAAGTATAATGTGTTGATTAAAGATAAAGAATATAGGTCATGTACATTGTGTTACATTTAATGAAGTATAGTTATTTCTTACATTCAGATGTGGAGAAATGTATCCGTTTCCTGGTTTTTGTGAAGTTGCTATGCAATTTTTATTACTATTTCCATACCCTTTGGATTTTATTACACTGGAGAGATATATCAGAAAATGAAAATCTCTAGCATTGTATGGTGGAAGATAAAGAGATCATAGATCACCTTATTAAAAACTCAATAAAATTAGAATTTTAAATTTTGTTGGATTTATCTATTTCCTTCCCTCAACAATGTTGTTTCTTCCTAAAGTAGGCTAAGAGAATAAATCCTATGACTCTTTATTTAAGACATGCAAAGGTGTTCTAAATTCAAAAGGAATGCTCAACTAATATTATTAAGTCATCAAAACATGTATAAAACTGTATAAAATTAGGACTTTGCTACATAACAGTAAAATGTGGCATATTTTCCAAATACCTTTCAATTACTCAACACATATAAAATAACTGTTAAATGTGTCAGATCAATTGAAGCAAAAGAAACTCTAGAGAAAATGTTTCTATAAACTATCCATAGAAATAGACAGGTTACACTTAGAAGATTATGATAGACTGGCTGACCTTAAAAGATTCTGATAGATGGGTTACACTTAAAAGATTCTGGTCCTTATCTGAATGAAGGCTTTGAAGCCACGGCCTATAGTAACCTATTTTCTGGCTGTAGAGTATAAATGCTGATGATAATTAACTTATATTCAGCAAGTGCTAAGTAATTATAGTACTTTAGTTAAAGACTCAAAGGAATGTCCTTCTTCCACCCTCTAATTTAAGAAAGCTATTTGAGACCATCACAATTCAAATTTGTATGATACCGTAATTGCAGGATCTAAAATCCCTAATTATTCATACTGCTAAAATTATTATAAGGCTTCAAGAACAGAGTCATGAAAAACGCACCAATTTCTTATGGCTAAGACTTTATGCTCACTAATGGAGTTCTTTTCTGGGCCTGCAAAAGCTGTTGGTTTGGAATCCATTTGTCAACAAATTTTCCAGATTGGCACAAAAAAAACCTAATTTAAAAAAACTATTTTAATATCTTATCTTAACCACTTGAAGGGTAACATGACTGTGTGTTTTCTAGCAACAGATCTGCAAATACGGACAGCCCACTTATGGGGCACATTTACTTTCAGGGTCACCAAAGTTCACAGAAAGTGCATGGTCTGAATATAATGCACTTTGGCACGATTCACTAAGATCGTGCACCCGAAGTCATGAATGTGTTGCTTCCTCGCTCAGGTCCGACAGAGTTCACCATCTTTTTAGTGGTGCATTTAAGTGCTCGGACTTGCAACACAATTTGAAAGTTAAATCCCAAGCTCAGCCGAACTGTCCGACGGCACGCCCCCTATTCTGTGTTGCAAGGAAGCCAGCCCAGCTACACCACAAACAGAGTTGCGTGCACCACAATCCCAGCGCAAACACTTGTTAAATACCTGTGCAAGCTGTTTTAGCCCCAAAAACGGCGCACAGTCTGACAAAAGTGCACTTGTGACCCTTAGTAAATGAGCCTCAATGTTCATGAGCATTAAGTACACTTCCTGTGCCTACATATTGTAGTACTATGCCTCTATATTCCAACATATTGAATATTTTATTTGACAAATACATTTTATTAAAATCCCTTGGGACCAAGATGGATTTTAAAATCTGCCGTGTTACTATAAGTGGTTATAACTTAGGAAGGCTGTAACATATTCAGGGGATTTTTAGAATGTTTTGTCATGACACATTGTTCTTTTGCATTTAGTTATGAATTTTTAGTTTAGTTTTAAAAAGTTCTCAGTTTTCAAAGTTCTAAATTCTCTGCTTTATAGGCAGATATTCATAGCGCCAAATAACTTCAGAGCTAACATTTTCTGAATGTCTGCTTTTGTTTATAATTTTGGGTGCAATTTTTCACTGTATATGTAAAATTGGGTTATCTAGAGTCAGGGTGGACACCACAATTACAGAAGAAATAAAAATGAGATATCGATCTTAAACTACAAAATCAAGACAGTTTCGAAATTTTTTCCGTGCATTATATTTGGCCAAAAATGTATTTAAACCACAAAAATTTGGATATGAACCCCAAAACTTCAACAGAAAGGTGCTTAATTATTTTTATGTATTATACAGAAGCAAGACAATTGGAAAATACACATGTCCACAATTACCACAGCTGGAATTTAGTTTATAAAATATAATTTTGCCACATTCTAGCAAAATACTCTACAAGCTATAAGTGACAACACACCCACTGGGTAGGCCATATAAACACAAAGATCAGACAATCCCTGAAGATATTTAAATCCATTGAAATAAATGAGTTTACACTTTACGCCATATCATAAAGACACTCGGAAAAATGAAATTTATATAAATATGTACACAAAGCCTCTGGATCACTTAATTCCTTATATACAAATATGTCAGAAAAAACTAAATATGTAATATATATTGCAGCAGTGTGTAAGTATTTAAAACACATCCTGTTGTGTAAGATCGAATTATACTTTGTCATTTTCATAAATACAAGTAAAATTTAAAAGGACTGTATTCCAAGTACCAGCAGTCAATGTAGCTTGCTGCGAGTAGTTATTGTGATTTTTAAAGGAGGTTTCGAACCAAAGCATATACATTGTTATACATAGTGCTGTGCCTGAGGTGGCAGATTTAAAAGATACTGAAGAGACGATCACAGTCATGCACTGACCTCTCTTGCTCTTAACTTGGCTTAACACAATGTATCCGTTTTGCCCAAAATGTTCCTTTAAACTATAAACAAAGCGGAAAGAAAGTGCTAGACTGCTAAATGATCTCAGCAAGCAAAAGAATAAAAGTAAAGATGTGGAAACATTCTGGTTTCAAGCCAATACTGTAAAAACTGTATATAGTAATACAAAAGTATAGTAAAAAAATTATCATGCATATAGTTTATAATTAAAAGCTAGAATTATAGGGGTGCCGATTTCAGGAATATACAGTAGGTACAAAAAATATTCAGACCCCTTTAGCTTCTCACTCTTTGTTTTAAAAAAACTGGGATATCACATGTTCATAAGTATTTTGACCCTTTGCTGTGACGCTCATTTTAACCCACATGATGTCCCTTTCTTTCTGATCCTCCTTGATATTGTTCTAATCCAATCCTTCCCTGGAGTCCAGCTATGTTTAATGAAACTGATTGAACTTGATTAGGAAATGAACACACTTCTCTATACAAGACCTCACAGCTTACATTACATGTCAGAGCACATGAGTATCATGAGGTCTAAGAAATTGCCCAAGGTGCTCAGAGATAGAATTGTGGCAAGGCACAGATCTTGTTACAAAAGAATTTATGCAGCACTCAAGATTCCTAAAAGCACAGTGGCCTCCATAATACTTAAATGCGAGAACTTTGGGACAACCAAAACTCTTCCTCGACCAATCGTAAGAGAAGAACCTTGGTGAGAGAGGTAAAGAAGAACTCCAAGATCACTATGGCTGAGCTCCAGAGATGCAGTTGGGAGATAAAAGAAAGTTCCACAAAGTCAACTATCACTGCAACCCTCCACCAGTCGGGGCTTTATGACAGAGTGTGAGGACAAAAAGCTTCTCCTCAGTGCAAGTCATTAGACAGCATGCATACATACAAAAAAACATGAAGGACTCACAGCCTATGAGAAATACAATTCTCTAGTCTGATGAGACAAGGATTGAACTTTTTAATGTAAATTCTAAGCAGTATGTGTGGAGAAAACCAGACATGGTGGTGGCAGCATCATGCTATGGGGGTGGCAGAATCATGCTATGGGGGTGGCAGCATCATGCTATGGGGGTGTGTATTCCTGCTGCAGGAACGGGACAACTAGTTAAAAATAAAGGATGAATGCGGCCAAGTACAGAGATATCTAATGCCCATCCCTTCAGGATTAATGAACGGGCATTCATTCCTACATTAACGAGTGTCTGAATCTTCCTGGTGTCTGCTCCCCTAAGATGTGTCTTCTGGGCCTGGTAGGGGACATTTCTTAGGCTAAATTTGAGAGGGTTTTGTTCAGACTGCTAATGTTGTATGGCAGGAAAGTTATTTTGCTGAATTGGAAGCCTCCTAAGCTCCCCACGTTAGCCAAATGGATCTCGCTGATAAATACGGAACTTCCGATTTATAAACTCGCTTACACGGCTAGAGGTACTACAGATGATTTCTCTTTGATCTGGGATATGTGAGTGACTGCCCAGATTGCTTCGGGAGGGGAGGAGGAATATCTCCGTCTGTATGAGGTGTGAATGGTTGGGTGAATGTGTGCTCTCCACCTTGGGGAGGGGTGCCTCTTATGCGGCAACCATTTCTTGTTTGTTGCTTCACTGGCTGATGCAATTGTCTCATACTGATAACCTAATTTGCATGATTGTACCTTGTAATTCCCTGAGACAGATGTTTGCCTTTGTGTATTCTTAAAAAATTAAAATAAAGTAAAAAAAAGTACAGACATATCCTGGATGAAAACCTCTTCCTGAGTGCTGTGGACCTCAGACTGGGCCAATGGTTCACCTTCCATACACACAAAGCCCACAGACAAAATTACAAAGCAGTGGCTTCAGAACAACTCAGTCACCATTCTGTCTAGCTCTGTCCAGCCAGAGCCCTGGACGTAAACCCGATTGAGCATCTTTAGAGAGACTTGAAAATGGCTTCCACCAACATTCACAATAAAACCTGAGGAAACTGGAGAGGATCTGCAAAGAAAAATGACAGATAATACACAAATCCAGGTGTGAAAAACTTGTAGGAAAAAAGAAATAGTATAAACATTTTCAGCTCATCAAAAATAGAGATGCCGTATGTAGATCCCTCAGAGGCAAAAAGATCCAAGATGAAGGAACATATGACAAAATGGGATGACTCCAGCAATGATGCAAAAAAAAAAAGTGAATGGGAAATAATATTAGTTGTTTTAACGAGCCACAGCTCTTCCTCCTCCAAGTGCACATGGCTTTTAATGTTTTTCTTTAAATGTAAGGCCCCTTCCACACTAGCGAGTGTGATGCGATGAACTCGCATCACACTCGCAACGCAAGCTGCCGGGAACGCACGGCCCGAACGCTGCACCGCGGGAGTGAACTCAGCATGTCAGTTCACTCCCGCGGTGCAGCGTTCGGGCCGTGCGTTCCCGGCAGCTTGCGTTGCGAGTGTGATGCGAGTTCATCGCATCACACTCGCTAGTGTGGAAGGGGCCTAAGATTTCATGTTTTTACCATTCATTTTTAACTCGAAGCCACTTTTCACCTTCCTGACACGGCCCATTTTTTCAAATCTGCCCTGTGTCACTATAAATGGTTATAACTTTAAAACGCTTTTACATATCCAAGTGATTTTAAAATTGTTTTCTCGTGACACTTTGTACTTCATGTTAGCTAAAAAATGTTGGTGATATGTTTTAAATTTATTTATGAGAAAATCAGATATTTGGTGAAAATTTGGAAAAATTCTCGATTTTCAAACTTCAAAATGTTCTACTTTTTCCACACATAGTCATAACAGCAAAAAATCGGAATAACTAACATTCACCGAATGTCTACTTTATGTGGACATGGTTTTTTATGCATGCTCTTATTTTTGTAGGATGTTATGGGCCTTTGAACGTTAGGTGCGATTTTTCACATTTTCATAAAAAATGCAAAATACTGCTATTGAGGGACCTGCTTAGGTTTCAAGTCACTTTGAGAGGCCTAAATAAAAGTAAAACCCCATAAATTGCCCCATTATAGAAAATACACCCCACAACGTATGTAAAACAACTTTTATTAAGTTTGTTAACCCTTTAATTGTTTTACAGGGGTTAAAACAAAATCGGATACAATTTTGAAAATACATTTTTTGGCTAAATGAATGTGTTTTTCAAAAAATGTATAAATTCTCCGTGGATAAAATACCAAAATGCTCCACAAAATTTGATATCCAATCCCTCCCACGTATAAATATACCCCATATGTGCTGGTAACCTGCTGTATGGGCACACGCCAGAGCATCGAAGGGAAGCTGCACCATTCAGAGCAGACTATGCATTGTCACTTTTTATTGGCTATACAATCTTTTTTTTGGCAATTTGGACATATAAGGGCTTATTTTTTTGCGACATGAGATGCACTTTACAAATATTTCATTTTAGTGGGTCATTAGCTTATTGCTGAAATTTTATTAACTCTTGAATGTATGGGTGAAAAGAAAATTGTCAATTTTGGTTTCCTTTCTTTTTGTATATTTTGGGGGTCGTACACCATACAATAAAAGTACTATATTATCTTTATTCCACAGATCACTACAACTATGGTGATACCTCATTTATATAGTTTGTCATTTATTTTTACAATTTTACTGGAAAAAAAAATAATAAAGAGGAAATCTCACTTGTTTTTGCATCGCCATCTTTTCGGAGATATAACTTTAATATTTTTTGGTTGACAGAGCTAGTTTACAGGGCTTATTTTTCATGTGTTGAGTTGTTCTTTCAATTGGTAACATTTTGGGGCACATAACTTTTTTTGATCACTTTTTAGAACATTTTTGTAAAGAGATTTTCTGAAAAATGTACATTTTTGGTGAGTTTTTCGTGTTTTTACGGCGTTCATCGAGCAGGCTCAATAATGTTTCTGAGTTATTTTACTGATTATTACTACATTATTATTACATGTGTATAGGGAATGTTTGTGTTTTGGGGACTTTAACTTTATTTAATTCTTTTTATTAAAAATGTTTTTATTCAATTTTTGTCAGTTTTTATTCACTTTTACAGGTTAGCTTGAACAAGCAATCCACTGATCGCTTGTTCAAGCTATTCTTCACCTTACACATTGTAATATAGATGTATTATACTGTGTAATGTAACACATTGAGCAGAAGGCAGGACCCGGTTCCAGGAAGAGGATCACGCAGCCCAGGGTACTGGCAGTCCCGGGGCTGCGATCGGAACCACGGACCCCCCCGGTAAGCGCAGTGGGGGGTCCCATTCTTGTGAAATGCCCGCGACCGGAGAAATCTCCGTTCGCAGGTGTTAGAAGCGGGTGTCGGCCTTTGACGTAATAGTACTGCATTTTGCGGGAACGCACCTACCGCGATGCAATACTATTACGTCAAATGTCGGGAAGGGGTTAATATTTTTTGCATCAATGTGAAAAACTTGTAGCATCATTCCCCAGAAGAGTCATGGCTGTATGAGCTCAAAAGCTGCTTCTACTCAATACTAAGCAAAGGGGCTGAATAGTTTTGTCCATATAATATTTCAGTTTTTTTGTTTAATTAGCAAAAATATCAAGATAGGTTCAGAGTGTACATTAATGACCAATTGTTTCTTACCAATTGGCTGCAATGAAACAAAGAGTGATAAATTTAAAAAATACTTTCTATACATACTGTAACTACCAAAATTACTGCTATGGGGCACATTATATAGTATGTGTGACATGTGTATATCTCTGGTATGTATATGTACAGTATTTTTACTATCATTAGTAACATACTACTCATGTCAGCACATTTTCAGGCCCATTTGAAGTTTACTAATGACTAATTGACTAATGACTAATGACCATATGGAGGAGACATGAAAGGTCATGTGGTCAAATGATGAATAAAACTTTTTGGTATCTCCACTAACTTCACTCACTGGGTTTGGAGGAAGAAGGAGGATAAGTATAACCCCAAGAACACACCAAAACTGTGAAGCATTGGGATGGAAATCTCATTTTTTGGGTGTGCTTTTCTACAGAGGGGACAGGACGACTGCACCGTATTGAGGGGTGTCTGTATGTGCTCATGTTTCACAAGATTATGGCCAACAATCTCTTTCTCAGTTAGGACATGGCTGGATTTTCCAGCATGAAAATGACCACAACCACACAGCCAGGACAACTAAGAAGTGTCTCCGTAAGAAGCATTTCAAGGTCCTGGAGTGGACTAACTAGTCTCAAGACTTGAACCCAACTTTTGGCGGGAGATGAAACTCAATGTTGCGCAGCAACAGCCCCAAAACCTGAAATGTCAATATAGCTAATCAAAGCCATTTTGAATTAATCTAACCTTCAATCTGAATACTTTAGCATTTCTATAGCAATGACTATGAGCCTTTTAAAGGGCTGACTATAAGGTAATGAATAGATGGCACTAGAGAGTGTTATTCTGCATGAGCTACACTTTCTAAACTTATGTTGACATCATTCATATTTTTAATCTTTTTTCTTGATCTGAAATGACATGGATAAGCCCTAGGTAGGGATGATTATTGTGTTAAATGTGTGTAATTTCTTGCACATAAACATGCTGTGGGTAAAAATACAGTCATAAGCTTTCACACTGCGCTTCCCTCACTGCTAGAAATATTTTTTTACCTTGTAAGAATAGATTGGTTAGAGGCACTGTTCCTTCTATTGTGGAGAAAAGGAAATGATAGTGATAAAAATTTAATTTGGAAAGAAGATTTTGCAGATTGTGAATTCAGCCCTTCAGGTTGCAGCGCTCATTAGATTGATCATTTATGTTTGCTCAGCCTACAGCAAAGGTTGGAGGGAAAAGGGTTCCTGAGTTTTCTATACAACAAAAATAAAATGTATTAAAAGGAACTTTGACAAGTAGGGAAAATGACAATGGGATAGATGATGGATAGATAGATTCATAGGGGGTTATTTATCGTGCATCGGCGTATGGTAGCCCTACCAAGCATCGGGCGCAGCAGGATACATCAAGAGGCCCCAGCCTCTTGATGCATCTGGTGGGGACCTGCGCAGCAATTATTTCTAGATCAGGCTTGACAAAGGCTTCATGTAGAAGCTGAAATGTTGTGATATATTTGGAATAAATCCACTTGTTTTTTCATTCACTACATGGAGAGCTTCTGAATTCTTTGTATCTACATCGGGCCCTGGATATATAGACAGAAGATAGCTGATAAGCATCTTCACCTGGGCATTCAACCAAGGGATATTCAAATAGCAATACATCCTCTGCCCACAAAAGTCCACTTGCAGGAGGCCCCTTTACAGAGGACCCTGGGCAAATGCCAGAGTTCTGTCCCTGCCTATAACACAAGTGTCAGAAGTGTCTTTGTGAGTATATCTGGAAATGTTGCATTGTCCTGAAGTAGGCTTTCCAAAATCTAAGCACTGTATTGCATCATTCTGTCCTGCTGAATTTCATCTTTCTTATCAAGGCTAATTAAATCTAAGAAAGTCTTTCTTTGTTCTATTGATTCCACAGGATAGAACCAAGGAGATGAATATATTATCAAAGTCGATTCTTAAGCAACTAGCCAAAATCTAAGTTAAAGTAGTTAATCCCTTATTGATTCCTTTTTTCTGTTGTAATATATACATTATGAGATATAGTGGCCCCTTCTTTAGAACATTATCTGTAGTGTATAATATTAATAGTCTCATTACAATTTCAGATACATTTAATGGGCTATACTCTCAAATGCACTGTATTTGTCACCATTAACGCTTTAAAAACATAATGGATGTTTCATTTAAAGGGACTGTTGGCAGAACATTAAAGATGTGCAAAAAAAGTTCTCATTTTTCATGGCCTAAAGTTGAATATACAATTATTCTTTAAAATACTTTTACTAATGGAATTGCTGCCTTTGTAATGAAGTTTTGGAACATTTCTATAATAAAGCAGTAAAGTCTGAAAAAGAATCTGTCACATTACATGTGCATAAGGTTAAAAAGCACATACTGTAAGTTGCAATTTGAAATATCTTTACACACTTTTATTGTCATCTTTCTTTTCTTATTATCACATACTTGGTGTAAAACTTTTATGTGGCACACAATTGTGGCCTCTCTAGTTGTAATGGTAGATACTTAGGGATAAAAATGAACACTGGACAACTTATTTCTATGAAGTTCTTTGAAAGTTTTTTAAAGCACACTTTAAGCATGCATCTCCATGTGTGTCACTAGTGTGCAGGTTATTGTACTTATACATACTTGTACATATATTGTATATAAATACTAGCTGTAGATCCTGGAGCTGCCCGGTATAGGAAATTAATTTTAGAGACTGTCTCTGACTGTCTCTTTCAGTGACCGTCACTGACTGTCTCCATCTCTGACCTTCTTGGTCTCTGGCCATCTCTGAGTGACGGTCTCTGACCGTCTCTGTCTGTGACCATCTCTTTCAGTGACCATCTCTTTCAGTGACTGTCTCAGTGTCCATCTCTTCAGTGACTGTCTCTGACCATCTCTTTCAGTGACTGTCACTGACTGTCTCTGAGCATTTCTAAGTGACTCTCTGTCACTGACTGTCTCTTTCAGTGACTGACACTGACCATCTCTGACCTTCTCTGTCTTTGACCATCTCTGAGTTACTGTCTCTCAAAGTCTCTTAAAGTGATTGTCACTGACCGTCTCTTTCAGTGACTGTCACTTACCTACTCTTAGTCACTGTCTCTGACAGTATCTTTCAGTCATTGTCTCTCTCTCTCTCTCTCTTTTTTTAATGAGGAGATTTATCAGAAGTGTCTTAGAGCAGAACTCAGAGCTCAAGTTTCATTTGGTTTCCATGGACAACTGAAACAGTTTTACCTGAGACATTTCTGATAAATATCCCCCTTTCTCTCTATCTCTATCCATGTTACCTCACACATTAGTCTTATACTCATTGCCTATAGTAACCAATTAAAACTTAGAGCTCATATTAATGACCTGTGACAGAATTGCAACCAATCAAAGCGCAGCTTCTACCTGTCACATCAGCAGCAATGGCTCCTGTATATGGTGGTTAATAAGTGTATTTTGAAAAGCTTCGGGTGAACATTTCGGCTCATCATCTATAGCGAAGGATCGATCCCTATAATCGAGAGAGAAGAATCGTTCCACCTTTCGATTTTCTCTGCTGGCAGAGAAATCTATTGCCGGAGAACCCCACAGACTGGTTATCATGTTGAAGACTGTTCTGTTGAAAGCCCATTCCCCTTGGCGAATAATTCTGCAACTTAAAAAATCTGCCTGAAAATTTTCCGAACCCTTTATGTAAATTGCATTTAAAGATTCTAGGTATGTTTCTGCCAACCGAATAATCTGAGAAACAATCTCCATAAGGTGTTGACCCCTTGTGCCACCTTGTTTGTTTATGTAGGCTGTTGCTGTGGTGTTGTAATCCCTTTAGGATGGCCGACAATTATTTCCCGTTGCAGGAAAGCTCAACCTCCTGAGGGTCCCAGGAGCCTTAAAATGTCTTGCCCTCCATGTGAGCACCCCATCCCCAGGGGCTGGTGTCTGTTGTGATAACTTACCCTGAATTTAACACCCAGGGGAGACTTATTCTCAATTTTTGAGGTATCAACCACCAGTTGAGGGATTTTTGCACGACCACAAGGATTTCTATTACCATGTGTAGGAAGGCTGTAATTTCGGAAGCACTCTTGAATGAAACTGTGCCCAAGATACCGCTGCAATGGTAGCTACCAAACATCCTAGAAGGGACATAGACCCCCTGATAGAAATTTGGGGAGGGGATTTTTACCTGGTTATGCTTCCCGTTATCTTTTCCTGTTTCTACAGCGGAAGAAACAACTTTTGGCATTTGGAACCTACAGGAGTAAACCCACAGGAAAACTTTTTGAAGGCTAGGGGCTGTGCATGACTTTTTCACATCTATGAGCCACCCAAGGTACTCTGCAAACCTTGACAACCTGGTCCTTTACCGCTTGTTCTGAGGAACCCACCAAGAGGAAGTCATCTAAGTATAAAAAGGCCCTGATCTATCCTTATAATGCCTGCCATTTCTGAGACAATCTTGGTACTTGGTACTCAATACTCTTGGCGCTATAGCTATACCGAAAGGGAGTGCTCTGTATTGCGAATGTCCTATCAGAACCACAAATCTTAAGTATTTCTGGTATTCTGGATGAATAACTACATGATAGTAATTGTCTGTAAGGTCTATAGATGCCATAAAACATACCGGGAATAACAGATTTACTGCAGAATTCCACATTGGAATTTTGAAGCTTGGCCGCCGTAGGTGTTTGTTTAAAGCTTTTAAAATGTATTATTGTTCTTAAGGCCCCACTGGGTTTATTTATCCAAAAGAGAGTCAAATAAAAATACTTGACCTTCTTCCCCTGTTGGGACTTGACACAATACCTTCTTGGAAAGGAGCGTAGCAATTTCTGACACCCCAATGGAACATTTGTAACATTGAACTCCTGAAGAGGGGGATTTATGAAGTCCAGAACTACCCAGTGTAGGATGGACCTCAGGATACATTCGCTGTTTGATATCTGTTTCCAGGCATGAAAGAAGTGGGATAGTCTTCCTCCTACCTGGGACCTCACGTCATTGTGGACGGGGATGGGTTTGTTTGGGCTGTTCTTGATGTCGATTAAACAGGAAATCTCTATTTTTCTGAGCCTAGAATCTTTGTCTCTTCTCTGGAACCTTGTTCTCTGAAAGGCCCGAAAGGATGTGGATGTGTAGGGTGCATAAGAGGAAGGGAAACCTTTTTTTCTGTATCCCGCCTTTTCCAGCAGGTCATCTAAGATGAGACCAAAGAGACAGTTAACATCACAAGGAATACAACAAAGTCTACTCCTAGAGGTTATGTCTCCAGACTAGTTTTTAAGCCACAGGACCCTCCTTGCCGAGTTTGACAAAGAGGCTGGCCTAGCTGAAAGTCTTAAAGTATCAACGGAGGCATCTGCCAAGAATGCCGCACCCTTTTGAATGTTAGCCACAGAAGTATTTAGAACTTCCCTGGGTACCTTATTCGGTATGTCTCCCCCAAGCTGGTTTAACCACAGTAAAACTGAGCAGGCCACACAAGCTGCTGCCACTGCTGGTTTAAGGGCAGCTGTAGCGGACTCCCAGGTCTTCTTTAGAAACCCTTTGGCTTTCCTATTCATGGGGTCCTTTAAGGAACTTATGTCTTCAAAGGGCAGGGAAGAACCATGGAACATTTTTGTAATAGAGGCATCAATTTTTGGTGGAGGAGCCCAAGAGGATGTGGGATTTTTTTCAAAAGGATATTTGCTTTTAACCGCCCTGGGAATAATTTGTAAGGGTTTTGCCATTCTTTGGAAATTAAAGCTGAAATGGTACTGTGAATCGTGAATGTAGGCCTTTTCTTTTCTGCCAACCCCTCAAACATAATGTTCTAGGCAGATTTGCGTTCTTTTTAATCCTCATGTCCATGGTGAATCTAACCATTCTTAGTGAATGATCCATGTCCTCAATTACAAATAAGGGGCTTCCCATCAGCTCTTCCTTCTGTCTCGTCCCTTATTATTCCCTCCTCCTCTGAATTTGGAAGTTCCTCCCTTGTCTAGTGACCACAGAGGTAGGTCCTGGGAGGTCTCAATCCACTAACACCAGTCTTGGATCAAGAGTGTTTGTAACCGTCACCTGAACCTCTTCTCTAATCATGGATTGGAGAGACTCCAGCCATGAGGAGGATTTCTCTGTAATTATTTTTCCAATACATGATGCACAGGTATTTTTTTCATAATTTGATGGTAACTTTCTACCACAAATTCTACACTCTCTGTGGTGTTTTTAGTGTTTTTTTAGGAACCTCTTCTCCCTAAAAGTATTATAAGATAATCATCAGGATACAAGTGAGAATAACACCATAAGAAAAACTCACCACTCTTCAGTTGCCAGAGTTGGGGTTCTTAGAGGCTCAGGAGCTTCATGCCTATTTGCCATCTTCTTGGCCAGCACTGAAAGCACCAGCCCTTCACGTTGCCTGGCTTCCTTTTGTATGCTTAAGCCATGCCCCTCTTCGCCACTCGCGGCATGGGGAAAACTATAAATATAAATAAATATAAAAACTATTCTCTCTCTCTCTCTCTCTCTCTCTCTCTATATATATATATATATATATATATATATATATATATATATATAAAATTATATACAGTGTATTTCCCAGAAGGAGGGCTAATACTCCTGGGCCTCTCCTGGATCCAGGAGAGGCCCAGGTCTAGTCGTGGCTCTGGCCATCAAGCGTATGCGCGCCAAGGGAATCTCGCTTCGTCACTTGCTCTCCTCGTCAACCAGCGTGAGGCACGCATCCAAAAAGAGGAGATCGGTCGTGGTGAGGTAGTGAGAGGACGCAGCCATGCCGAGGAGGCGGTCGTGTGCGACCCTCGTGATGTGTCGTGACAGAAGTCGCTGCTCACTGTGAGTCCTGCATCGGTCTGTGCTGCCAGCCTCAAAGATACTGACGGACCCACCAACTAGCGGTCCGATACCTAAAAAATAAGAAAAAAAAGATGACATTCCAACCAGAAGTTGGGGGCGGGTCCCTCTCTCTGGTTGGTGCCGTCGTGGTGCTGGGGAAACACTATGCTCATCAACGAGTGTACTTTAATGAGCAAAAAAACTTTAATGTTACCAATTGGCAGCAATGAAACAAAGACTACTATCTACTTTCTGTACCCACTGTAGATTTTAAAGTCTGATATGTTGATATGTTTTTCTACATGGATGGCTGAATAAAACTAGGGTAACTTTGGCATTTGTCCACATCCCTCACCATTAACATTTACTATTGTATGCAGAGACTTTTCTTGGCCACTGAGATGTAAGAAGGGGATTTCTGCTCCATCCTGTCATTTGACATGGTAAAGGCGTTTGATAGGGTGGAGTTTCCTCTGGAGGGTGAAGACAAAATCTGGAATAGTAACCAACTTCAACACATATGTGAAATGTATGTATGATGGGTTCATGACCAGGGCAAGAGTACCCAAGAGGGTTTGTCACCACTCTTGTTCACTCATTGACAGTGATGTTAAGAAGAGAGGCAGCTGTATAGTTTGTGGAAGAATTTGGTGGTTTCTCAGGCCTGGAAATAAATTGGTGGAATTCGATCTTAATGCCAATGGATACTGAGGTTCGAGAATATTTTTCAAGAGACAATATCCTATCCTTTACAGATCTGTTAAAGTATTTAGGTATACAGGTGTCCAATAGCATAAAGGATTTTCACAGGTTGAATTTCTTACTTCTGATAGAAGTACTATGGAAGAAAGTTTTATGTTGGGGTAAATTGCCATTATCCAATGCAGATAAAATTTGACTAATAAAGATGATTTTGGGGACTTTATCATTTGAAAGCAGGGGGTTTGCTGAGATATTGCAATCATCACATGGGCTTAAGACAGGTAAACAATTAAATTACAGGGATTAACACTATTGAAATGATTAGATTACTATTGAATACTAAGAATATAATATTTGGTGAGAGAACAAATAAATCAAATGAAACACCAACTTGAAAAAAATAGTAATAATAGTAATAATTGGGGGAAAAGTTCATAGGAAAACTATAAAATTCTCATTGAATTGGAATCAGAGTTATTAACTTTAACTTGGTACATATGATTTATTATACTCCAATCTTTATGCACTTGATGAAAATCGGGGAAGACTCTATACCAAATGCAAAAACATAGAGGCAGATTTCTCGCTGTATGGCATTGTCCAATTGTTTTAAAGTTTTAGAAAGATATTTTTGAATATACATCAGAAGTTTTAGATATTACCTTTGTTTTATTGTTTTTATTGTCTATCCTTTTCTAATCAAGAATGAAGAAATATGGGAACGTTGACATTAGAATATTTTATTTGTCTTGCCGGTGTGGAAGGGGTGGGGGTGGGGGTAGTATAATGTGGATAACTTATGTTAGAGTTTATTACTGCCACTCGTGTATACTGTGTATATGTAATTATGCAAAACTTTTGTGACTTAATAATACAACTGTTGTATACGGAAGTAAAAATGTTGTTTATTTCTTTTTGACATTTACATAAATTACATAAGGCTGCTAAGAAAGGAGTACACCAATGCTCAGACTAGCAAGGAGAGAATGGAACAAAATCACACTTATGACACGAGCACAGATGTTACAGCAAATTTATTAATCTGTTTACAACAGTACCGTATATACTCGAGTATAAACCAAGACCCCTAATTTTACCACCCATAACTGGGAAAAACTACTGACTCGAGTATAAGCCGAGGGTGGGAAATGCATTGGTCAACCCCCCCCCCAGTAGTATACAGCCTGCCAGCCCCCAGTAGTATACAGCCTAGCAGCCCCTAGTAGTATACAGCCTGCCAGCCCCCCTGTAGTATACAGCAGCTCCTGTAGTATACAGCCTGCCAGCCCCCATGTGGTATACAGCAGCCCCTTGTAGTATACAGCCTGCCAGCCCCCTAGTAGTATACAGCAGCCGCTAGTAGCATACAGCCTGCCAGCCACCATGTAGTATACAGCAGCCCCTAGTAGTATACAGCCTGCCAGCCCCCATGTAGTATACAGCAGCTCCTGTAGTATACAGCCTGCCAGCCTCCATGTGGTATACAGCAGCCCCTAGTAGTATACAGCCTGCCAGCCCCTAGTAGTATACAGCAGCCGCTAGTAGTATACAGCCTGCCAGCCACCATGTAGCATACAGCAGCCCCTAGTAATATACAGCAGCCCCTAGTAGTATACATCAAGCCCCTAGAAGTCTACAGCAAGCCCCTAGTAGTATACAGCAAGCCCCTAGTAGTATACAGCCGCCTCTAGTAGTATAGAGCTGCCCCTAGTAGTATACAGCAAGCCCCTAGTAGTATACAGCCTGCCAGCCCCTAGTAGTATACAGCAACCGCTAGTAGTATACATCAAGCCCCTAGAAGTCAACAGCAAGCCCCTAGTAGTATACAGCAAGCCCCTAGTAGTATACAGCCGCCCCTAGTAGTATACAGCCGCCCCTAGTAGTATAGAGCCGCCCCTAGTAGTATACAGCAAGCCCTTAGTAGTATACAGCAGCCCCTAGTAGTATACAGCCAGCCCCTAGTAGTATATAGCAGCCCCTAGTAGTATACAGCCTGCCCCCACAGCCCTTAAAAAAATAAACTTACATACTCACCCTCCAATGTCAGCACGGCTCCTCGATGTCAGCGCGGCTCCCCGATGTCAGCGTGTTTCGTCTTGGTGCCAGCCACCATGTAGCATACAGCAGCCCCTAGTAATATACAGCAGCCCCTAGTAGTATACATCAAGCCCCTAGAAGTCTACAGCAAGCCCCTAGTAGTATACAGCCGCCCCTAGTAGTATACAGCCGCCCCTAGTAGTATACAGCCGCCCCTAGAAGTATACAGCAAGCCCCTAGTAGTATACAGCCAGCCCCTAGTAGTATATAGCAGCCCCTAGTAGTATACAGCCTGCCCCCACAGCCCTTAAAAAAATAAACTTACATACTCACCCTCCAATGTCAGCGCGGCTCCCCGATGTCAGCGCGGGTCCCCGATGTCAGCGTGTTTCGTCTTCTTTCTTCTCCCGGGCTCCTCTTCTTTCTTCTTTCTTCCAGCATGGATGCGGCCATGTTTTCTTCCAGTAGGCGCATACTATGACGCGGCCGCTGCTGACGTCATAGTATGCGGGGCCATGAAGAAAACATAGCCGCGTCCATGCCAGAAGAAAGAAGAGGAGAAGAAAGAAGACGGAACCCACTGACATCAGGGACATCGGGAAGCCGCGCTGACATCGGAGGGTGAGTATATAAGTTTATTTTTTTTAAGCCGAGGAGATGTTTTTCAGCATATTTTTTGTGCTGAAAAACTCTGCTTA
Organism: Engystomops pustulosus; assembly: GCF_040894005.1. Taxonomy (NCBI): domain Eukaryota; kingdom Metazoa; phylum Chordata; class Amphibia; order Anura; family Leptodactylidae; genus Engystomops; species Engystomops pustulosus. The sequence continues at coordinate 47,108,318 of NC_092418.1, read as the reverse complement.
TACATGAGAATATAGAGTAATTTGCACAAAAAAAATTGTCTGACCAAATTTATCAATATCCTTAGGCTACTTTCTGACACTTTTACATTTTCTGTGTATCCAGAAAATGATGCTATTTTGTCAGATGTTTGGGGCAATTTTCTAGCATAAAGTACGCCAACTAATGGAAGGTGCTTTGCATGACTAGACGGTCTTATACAATGGCATACTTAACATCCAGCATAACATACTTTTTAAGAAACCTGACACAGTATAAGGCTACATTCACAAGAATGTGTTATTTCTCCAGTCCTGCATTTACATGCTGTATGAATCCGTATATATACGCCATGTGCACGTATGGAACCATATCTGTATAAAATATGGTGAGCTGGCAAATGATGGATGGCGGACTATTGGCTGGCTTACATAATGCACCTCTCAGTCTTTTGGATACTTCACGTATATATGGGGCATACGGACGCAAATACATGAGAAAATACGACATGCTCTATATTTTTATATGGCTGAAAAACTGTACAGTACGGTGAACAATAAAGCCATTCAATGGAAGGCTGTATTGCCTATTGAAAAGAATGGGGATGTATGGTTTACGGCCGTTTGTCCATGTTCGTGTAAATGTAGCCTAAGACTGACTAGTGTCAGTCTTAGTATCAGTGGTGCACCTTACAACACTTTTTGCATTACCATGAGACCTAAAGACAGGGTTAACTGTATTGCCCATTTGGTACCTCAATTGCAATGATGGAAGTAGCGAAAGACAGAGATTTCCTTTCTCCTATCATATCCAGTCAGATTTGATGTGCATAGGTTTTCTGTTGTTTATTTAAAAGGTTTGAAACACATTGATATAACTGATTTTATTCCTTTGTTTTCTGTTTTTTTATTAGCAATATTGTAGAGTAGAAATAACAAGGTACAACAACAAACGGACTTTTCCTAGTCACAATTTTTCACATTCTTACATTTAAATGCATGTTTTAGCTTGGATAGAACTATTCGGTAAAATTTTAATGTGTATACTGATATTAATAGCTATGGAGAACAATAGTTCAGCATCTACTGTCAGAAACTGCAAACGTTGCTTCAGCATGTGTTGAAATACAGAGATAACTATATATGATGCAGAAAGAGAATCTTGGATTTTTCTCCAGGCTCCAGAGATAATGACTGAGTATTCCACAATGTACATGCCTAGAATGTTAGAGCAATAATGGCAGAATATTCCTTATGAGTGTATGCAGGGTCACACTTCCCTCTTGGCATGCTTCTAACAAAGAATTCCCTATACCATATTTTCATGGGTTTATTAAACAAATATACTAAATATGTATTCTGCCCTGAACAAGTTATAGATATTCTATAGCTGTAGAGTGGTGGAATGATGGAATATTAACCAATCTTTCAATAGATTTAATATACTTTTCATTGTGCATACTGTAGAAGAAAATGAGGTTATGGGCCACTTCCTTGATTATTATCTTTTGAATTGCCACAGTAGATATGATAGCAGAGAAATAGATGAGTAAAATTGTTTCTATGGTAGTGACAAAATGATACTACAATGAGAAAATAGCTGACCTCTTTTAGTGCATCATCTCCATAAATGTTTATAATTTAATCACAAATTTAAATAATCTCAAGTTTTCTTGAAATGGTTTAAATTCCATTTATTATTTTATATCTAGTGTGTGTGATGCAAATATGTGTAATTGGGTGGTTACTTGACACAAAATGATTCAAGGGAAACTGTATTTTATCTGTTGATAACCCTGTATATGGCCACGGTCACACGTACTGCTAGCCATAACGCGACGCTAGCGCACAGGGGAGGTCCTCGGCCCGAACGCACATGCGTTTCCAGGGAAGCTGATAAGCCGATCGCATGCGTTTCTCTGGAAATGCATGTGCGTTCGGGGCCGAGGACCGCCCCATGTGTGCTAGTGTAGTGTTATGAACAGACGCCTAGTGGTAAGTGTGACCGCGGCCTATCAGTAGTCACCAAACTCCAGGGTGTGGCCAAAGACTAGCCCTGTTACAACTGGGCAAAGGCCTAAGAACTCACTGCTCCCGTTCCCACACAGCAGCAGTAATATTCTCAACTCTGCTGCAGCCATCAGGCGAGATAGTAGCATCACACCATGCCTGATGGCTTCAGAGCTGTGCCCAGAGCAGGGAAAATGACTGCTTTAAGAGAATGGGGCACATTTACTTACCCGCTCCTGTCACGATCCTGCGGCGCGTTGTCCGACGAGGATACTGGTCTGCACTAAGGTCGTGCACCCAATATCCAGCAGGTGTCGCTGCTACACCAACCTTCTTCTTCCTGGTGCATGTAAGTGCTGATCTTGCGACACAATTCTTTTTTTAAATTCTGCGGTTTGTCCTAATCCGTTGGGTTGTCCGACGACCATGCCCCCTGATTTCTGTTGCAGCGCCGATGCACCACAATCCGATCGCGTGCGCCAAAACCTGGGGCAATTCAGCGCAAATCAGAAATATTCGGGAAAACCCGCTGGAATCCCGGATGCAGGACCGTTAGTAAATGTGCCCCATATAAGAATATATTATTTTTACCACATTAACTGGAGGGGGGGGGGGGCATAAAGAGGGCATTACACCTGGGGTTCTGCAGGAAAGGGGGTATACTATGTGGATTCTACCATAAGGGGCATTCTCAGGGCCGGATTAAGGATGGTGGGGGCCCCTGGGCGCAAACTGGTGGGGGCCCTTCCAACAATGTTTTTGGAAGTATATAGCCTGCCAGCCCCCTGTAGTATATAGCCTGCCAGCCCCCTGTAGTATATACCCTGCCAGCCCCCTGTAGTATATACCCTGCCAGCCCCCTGTAGTATATAGCCTGCCAGACCCCTTAGTATATAGCCTGCAGCCCCCTGTAGAATACAGCCACCAGCCTCCTGTAGTATATAGCCTGCAGCCCCCTGTAGAATACAGCCACCAGCCCCTGTAGTATATAGCCTGCCAGTCCCCTGTACAATACAGCCACCAGCCCCTGTAGTATATAGCCTGCCAGTCCCCTGTACAATACAGCCACCAGCCCCTGTAGTATATAGCCTGCCAGTCCCCTGTACAATACAGCCACCAGCCCCTGTAGTATATAGCCTGCCAGTACCCTGTAGAATACAGCCACCAGCCCCCTGTAGTATATAGCCTGCCAGACCCCTTAGTATGTAGCCTGCCGCCCCCTGTAGTATAAAGCCCCCAGTCCCCTGTAGAATTAAGCCGCCAGCCCCCTGTATAAAATGGCCATAAAATAATAAACTTCATACTTACCTCACATTCCCTTCCAGTGATCCCACAATGCTGCAGGCTCTTCCTTGCTCTTCAGGCAGCTGCCGGCCACTGAAAACACAGCTGCCATCGCTGGGGGAGTTCGCCGATGCACTGTTTTGGCAGCAGCATGTAGTGATCGGACGCTGACAGCGTGATGTCATCACTTGCCACCGGTGTCCCATCACAACCTGCTGCCACCAAAACAGTGCATCGGCGAACTCCCCCAGCGATGGCAGCGGTGTCTCACTGACAAAGCTCACATCCTAGACCCCTATGTGCGATGCTGAGGGCCACAGGCCACAGTGCATCGCACACGGAGACAGTCAGCGACTCAGCTGAGCTGAGTTGCTGACTGTCGGAAACTGGTGGGGGCCCCTTAAAAAGTAAAAGTGGTGGGGGCCCCGGGGCTAGAGCCCCAGGAACCCCTCCTTTAATCCGGCCCTGGGCATTCTAAGTAGGGGGCTATTTAGTAAGGGAGGAATTTAAGTGAGGCAATAGAAAAGGCATTATAAGTGGGGACTGCAGAATAGGGGCTGTTATACGTGGGGGTTTTAACAGGAAGGGGGCATTCTTTGTGGGAGCCACTAACGAGAAGGCCATGATTAATTAAAGGGGAGCATTACACATAATATAATTACTTCAGCGCCTTTTGTTTCTAATTTGACTACAGGGATTATACATTTTTTTTTATTTTAGTGTGTTTTATATATAACATAATTAAAGAGGGGGGATGCTTATAGTTTTGGAAATCAGCAACTCTCATTAAGAGACATTTTAATTTGAATCAATACATACCTTAATGTAGAATATTTCAATGTAGAATATTTCAAGATATTTAAGGAGTTTTATTCATTTTGCCCAGGGCCATATGGTTATACCAGCCCTTAAGATGACATACTTTTGATGATATACTAGCAAAAGACAGGCAAAAAGAATACAGCTAGTTTAGTGTAAAGCTATAGAGATTTACCTTTTACTGGTGGACTACCTAACACAAACATCACACCTCCGGTGTCATAGAGAGGGCTATCATAGTTTATTTATCTGAATACATACAAAAATAAAACTTTTCTTTTCAATATTTTGGATACATTTTTCATATGTAAAAATTGTTATATATTTTCCATCTACTTGACAAAAGGACATTTTCACTGTTATTTACTATTCTAAATATATTTTACTCTTAGAGAAACTAATACTAAAGTGAAATTAAATGTGACATTTGTGAGCCTGGAAAATATTGCATGTGCAAAGCAATTTGTTTACTTTATTTAAATACTTTTATGAATTCTGACATTTTGCTATTTTTTTTAATATAATATCAGCTAGCAGCTATGCAATACCTGATGAATTCACACCTAAATAACCAAAAACAAAAACTTCTGGAATAAAATAAACATCATATGGCATTTCATTTCTTCATATCCTGTGTAGAGTTCTTGATTACCTATAAAAGCACCGCTGGTTAAAGTCATCATCAGAGGGGATCATCAGACATTTATTTTAAACATCAATTTTTTTTTATGCACATTGTGGGATTTTGGGGTAACTTAGTGCTAAAGATCTTTATCTAAGGCTCAAACCACCCTTTTCAGTTGTAAGGTGACTTCCAAATTAACTGCTCTAACCAAAATGGCTACTGGTACTGGGATGAGAGCAGAAACCAAGACACACACTCCAGTCTTAGAAAATGCAGACTTACAAGCTTCACTAGCTTGCCGCCGCATATATAAAACGCAGAAAATGATCTGCATATGGGTGTGAAAAGGTGAAAAATACTACAATGCTACAGGGGAGCTGTATATACCAGAACCTCCCCTTTAAGACATTTTCCCAAATGAACTTCATTATTGAAAAAATACTAGACTAGGGAGAAACAGAATGTTTATACTAATTCTCCTTGTGTTAGCGCTTTACTTTGTCACAACATGGCCTTCAAACAGAGGAGCTACAGAAAAGACAAGGTAAACAATAGTGATTACAAAGTAATTTCTAAATAGTTCACACCAAATTATGTTTGAATCATGACATGGCTGGACAGTGGACAACATGACCCCTGGCTAAGACAAGATGGCGTCCGATTGGACAAAATGGCGTCCATAGAGAGATATGATATTGCTCACACTTAGCATCAATGATAGAAGCTTCTGGGCCTCATAGATTTCTTTTGTGGTGCTGAGTGCCAAAGCAATAATGTAGGAGCTTTTAGCAATCCAAAATAAATGGATTTATTCAGCTGTAAGGCAATTACAGGAACAAAAATTACAAACCACTTTGCGCCTACTTAGGGCACCAGCTCACTTCTTGAATCCTAGCTGCCTTCTAGATGGAAGAAACACTGCTGAGATCCCTCATTGGCACTCTGGCTCTCATTGAGCTCAACCAATGTCCTTTCTGAATTCCAGTCCTCTGGGGACAGACCACCTGTATGTCTCCAACTGGTCCAAAGTCCACCTTCTGACTGCAGGACACACAGCACCGCCTTGCTGTGAGCTCTCCCTTTGGAGTTGGCCAGGGATGGGAGTGGTCAAGGTCCCTTTCCACCTTGGTTTTGACTCTCGCTCCTTAGTGCTCTCTAGGTTCACACTCTTACAACATGTATAATAAGTTGTCCAATACATAAATTAAGTGTTAATAAATCACAATGCTATATATAAAATTAATGCAAGTTGCAGGGTCTGGAAAACCACATGTTACTTTTCCTCACAGCAATTTGTTTATATTTTATATCTTTGAATTAGGATCTGTTTTTTTACAAAATAAGAGTATTAGTCAGTGATATCATATCACTGCCTGGATCCTAAGTATAAAGTAAAAAGGCCTGTTAATGGGGCCCTGATGGGACAGCACATATGGAGCTTACACCACACACCTGACCTGTGCTGGTTACTTCTTATGCCCATTATCACTGGTTAACTGATTAACACCTCAACAACATTGTGACGAACATTTAAGTCACATTGGGGCAGATTTATCAAGCAGTCTGAAAGTCAGAACATTTCCAATTGCCCATGGCAACCAATCACAGCTCCCCTTTAAAATATTCATGAGCACTGGTGAAATGTAAGCTGAGCTGTGATTGGTTGCCATGGGCAACTGGAAATATTCTGACTTTCAGACTGCTTGATAAATCTGCCCCATTGCCTTTAAGGGTATAGAAAACACCCACCAGTGTTAACCCTTCAAATTTAGCCAGCACATGCCAACCGCCATCTTGGCTAGGATTCTTGCCCCATTAATGTTTTTGGGGATGACAATCCATTCACAATTCATCCATGACATCTTGGAGTCTCTAAGAGACTTCAGGGACTGTCAATCAACCCAATCTGTAACAGTAAAATGATTATTCCTGGTTGTGTACCTCATAGGGGAAAATAGCACCCAAAGAATTGAATAAAAAGTGATCAATAGATCATACAGATCCCAAAATGGTAACAATGAAAATTTTAGCTCATCCTATAAGAAATGACAACTTACCCAGGTCCATACATTGAAGTATGAAAAAGTTTATTTTCTTAACCCCTTACCGAGGTGTGACGTATTATTATGTAACATGTTGGCTGAGGGTGTATGGAAAGTGCTCACAGGTTTCCACCTGCAATTGGTGCTAATCCTATGATCACCAGCAGCGGTAACGAGCCAGTGCTGCCATATTGGCTTAGCTTGACGCTCCCAAACAAAAGGCTGTATGTTTTCTGGCCGTTTGTTCCAATAGATTCCTTTTGTTCCAAGTGCATTCCCATATACTGCCATACTGCAGTATGGCAGTATTTAGGAGTATCACTCAGAAAACCTAGGGTTAAAGCACCCTAGGGGGTCTGGAAAATAGTAAAAAAAAATAAATAAAAAAGTTTTAAAAATTATACATAAAAAAACAAAAAATTTGAATCCCCCCCCCCTGTCTCTAGAACTGATATAAAAATAAACTGCAAAAATCATAAACATGTTAAGTATCTCTACATATTAAAATTGCAATCTATAAAAATATAATAACAGTTATTCCAGATGTTTAGCCTCAAAATGAAAAATAGCACCCAAATATCCAAAATGCCATTTTTTAGTCATTTTCCAACATCTAAGAAAAGGTAATAAAAAGTGATCAAAAGGACAAACATTCCTCAAAAAGGTAGCAATGAAAACCTCTCATCCTTGTTAAAAAATGACATGCCACACATCTTCGTAAGTTATTAGCGCCAGAAGATGACAAAATGAAGATTTTTTTTGTACAGGTTTTAAATTTTTTTTAATGTATTAAAACACATTATTATTAATTAATGTATTAAAATACATTAATCATACATTTAATAGCCTCATGATTGTACGGACCCAAAGAATAAAGGAGATATGTCATTTTGGGTGCACAGTGAAAACCAAGCCCACAAGAAAATGGTTCAAATGTGTTTCTTTGCCAATTCCACTGCATTTGGTATTTTTTCCTTCTTCCCAGTACATGGCTTAAAAATTAAGTACAGGCAGTCCCCTACTTAAGTACACCTGACTTACAGACAACTCCTAGTTAAAGACGGACCCCTCTGCCCACTGTGACCTCTGGTGAAGCTCTCTGGATGTTACTATAGTCCCAGACTGCAATGATCAGCTGTAAAGTGGCTGTAATGAAGCATTATTGATAATCCTTAGTCCCATTAAAGCAAAAAATTTTGAAACTCCAATTGTCACTGTGGCGAAAAAATTTTTTGTCTGGAGTTACAATTATAAAGTATACAGTTTTGACTTACATACAAATTCAACTTAAGAACAAACCTATTGAACCTATCTTGTACATAACCCCGGGACTGCCTGTATTGTCACTGGGAAATGCAATTTCTTATGCAGAAACAACTCTTCACATGAAAAAATAAAATGTCATAGTTTTTTGAATGTGGGGAGTGAAAAATTAAAACATAAAATCGAAAAAAGATCTGGTTAAAATCTGGGGTTAAAATCTGTTAAAATAAAACCTATACAAATTTGGTATCTCCATGATTGTACCAAACCATAGAATTAAGGTGAGGAGTCATGTGGAGTGCACAGTGAAAGACGCAAAATAGAGCCCATAAAAAAATGGTTTAAATAAGTTTTCCTGTCAATTTTGAAGAATTTGGAATATTTTTCTAGCTTCTCAGAACATGCCATGGAATATTAAATAATGACACAAGAAAGCACACTTTGTTTCACAGAAAACTTGCACTCATACAGTTCTGTACAAAGGAAAATAAAATCGATTGTTAAATTGGGGAGCGAATGGAAAAATGCAGGTGTCACGGTCTCGGATCGCTGACACACCCTCTCCGGGGCGCTGCCCCCCCGGCCCTCTGCAGTAAACTCACCTCTTCACGCTCCTGCTACTGTCCAGTCTGGTCCTCGTGCGCGTTCCCGCTCCCTAGTGTGAAAGCACGCCGGCACTCTAGGATTTAAAGGGGCAGCACACCACTGATTGGCGCTGGTACTCCCGGATTTCTTTAAGAGGCCGGCTGTTCCCAGGATTCTTTGCCAGATCTATGAGCCCTTATGCCTAAGAGAAAGCTTCCTTTGTGTTCCTGTACTTGTTCTCCTGCCTGCCTTGCCTTTTTTCCTGTTGTGATCTCAGAACTGACCTCTGCATCTCTGCCGCCTGCCCTGACTCCGTGCCCGTTCCTGACTTCAAGCCTGGACTCCGTTTCTGTTCAGCAACCTCAGCTGCCACCACGGGCTAGTCGCACCTGTGGAACGACCAGGTGGCACCCCGTCGCAGCATGACCATCCCACTTTGCGGCGGGCTCTGGTGAAAACCAGGTGCCACTTATATTCTGGTCCCAGGTGTCCGCTAGTACCATCTCCAGCGGTGGTCCATGGACCCTGAAACATGACAGCAGGTCAGGAAAAAATAAATAAGCTTGTTTTTAAATGTAAAAATAAATACAATTAATAAGTAAAATAAAATTGTCCATCTGATTTCCTGAGCCCATGTCAGGGAATCATTTATGGGGTCTTAATTTTTTTTACCATTTTAAGCCAATTAACAAAAATTGTTAATTCCGGACTCCCACACTTACCACCAGTAACTTACCTAAAAACATTTTATTTATTACATCTTTTTCCCTCAAAGGATTTTTCTAGAATCCAAAAGACAAAACGTGCTTCCACGGCTCTAACACGGCTCTAATAGGTTTTCACTTTCAGGTATAACCACACTGAATGAAGATAATCTGCTTCATAAACTTTTTTACACTCTCTGGTCTCTGTAATTTCATCTTTTATAAATCCAGTGGAATATGATGTAATCTGTGGAGGACATTACATTGATCTAGTCCATTAGTAGCACTTAGGCTACATTCACACTGCCGTTGCCCGCAGTACCGTACCCCTCTCCATAGGAACATATGGCGCACGGCGCTATACTACAGAGAAAGATAATGCATGTCCTATCTTTTTCCGAGGTAGGTGTGGCACCGTACCGCTTCTGTTGGGCGCATTGTGCCCATTGCCGTCTATGGGGGACGTATATCGGCCCGATATACGTCGGCCGTATATATACATCCCCTTTGCGGCAGTGTGAATGCAGCCTTAGTGAAACACCCTTTATATTTTGTATATTCCCTCCATTGTGTCTGTCAATGGGCCAAAATCCAGTGTTTTCTTGAGGGATAACATTAATTCTTCCAATTATTGTTATAAATTCCCTAAATATGCGAAATTACATTCTTTGTTGTACCCAACTAATAAATTCTATGCAGTCATGAACTTCCATGAAATCTCCTTTATTTCACAGCTCTGGCATCTCCTCCATTGTATTGAAGAAGATCCTTTATTTCCTTTCCACTTGCTGGCAAAACTACTTATCTGACATTTTGCTAAATTTCAAAACATAAAATGTATTCCAAAGTGGAGCCAATTTAAGACTGTCTTTATATCCAACCACTTTTTCATCCACTTCATGCTTATTTTCCATCTAGTGCAAATTCTCTTAATGGATGCAGAACAATCCCTCTTTAATATCAATGCAGAACAGTCCTTTTCAAAGGGGTATTCCAGGAATATGAATGTCTGATAGCTTCTAGAATGTCTGGAGCTTAAATCGTTTGTTTCTTTCACCTACTTTATCTGTAAGTGCCATAACCGCACATTACATCAGCTGCAATGGGGTCTCAATATATGTGTCACTTATATGTTCTGACTGTGATGCTACAGCCCAAACTGTTTGTGGACTGACTAGAAAGCTAAATCTTATCATCCAGTGGCTGGGAAGAGGGGACGCTACCTGCACATAAGTGTCATATGCCTCATACCCTCTGACCAGCTCTGCCATGTGTGCCCCTATGTGATAGATGTGCACCCCCATATATATGGTCGGTGTGCACTTCTCACTACATGTAATCAGTGGGTGGAATATGTGCCTCCTGGATGCCATCTATGAGTGAACAAGTGTGTGCATGCCTGTACGGAATCTATGAGTTTGCATGCATGTTTGTGCATGTATACAGGTTTTCTATTTCTATAATACCCTATTTGCTGTCTGTTTGTACTGAAAATGTTTGTGGAATGTGTTAGTCAATGTATAGATGTTTGTGTAAGTGGCAAAGGCAATTGAGCATATGCAAACAGTGGGGGTCATTTATCAATGAATTTTTTCCCCATACACCACTCTGGGTGGCGGAGTGTGAAGAGGGCCATGCTCAAGGACAATGTGGCCAACATGAGGTTTTCCTCCTCTGTGCACCAGCACCTGTTCCAGTAAAGGTTATAGCATACCTCCCAACTTTTCACAAAGAGAAAGATGGACAGAAACCACACCCCTGCTCACACCCCCTTTTTTAAATGAATAAATTTACATTGATTCATTTTTTTCATGGTGCTGTCACACACGGAGCTTGCAATGCATTTAGAAACACAATTCAAGTGCATAGGGGGGAGGGCCATTGCCAGATATAATTTGTGATTCCATGGAAAAGCATTTGATTGGTAACCATTAACCATTGTCTTGCATATCAACAATAAACAACTGGGTGCAATTTACCAATCACATGTGTTTTGAGCTTAGGTTACTTACCGATCGGTGGATCAGTGGGGATCATGGATATTATCTTTATTAGTCTTTATTATCTTTATTTAAACTCTGTTTTAAACAAAGGCTGATCACAGCTCTTCTCCTCATTACATAATTACTGAATTATTATGTTAGATAGCATCCATTAGTAAGAGAAAGGCGTAGATTTGAATGGAAAACAAGTTAACATTATAAATATCACTTAGAAATGTTACCATTACCCCGGTGCCTACTGCCACAAAGGGAGCCAGAAAGAGTTGGGTAAAAACCAGTTCCTAGATGGTGAGGCACTGGGGCAGCTGCAAGCAAGTATTAATAGGTTGGTAAAGCCATCGGCTTTCCCAGCCTAGAAACGCTAGGCTGCTGTAGTTTTTTGTATTTCCCTTGAAGGCAAAGATTCCCCCCCACAGTTTTTTATAAATAAATGGGGAAAAAATAGGCTGCTCCCTCTATACCTTTTTTTTTTTTAAACTGCAAATGTGGGACCATACGCAACCTAGCCCAACTGACAAAAAGTATGATGCGACCAAACAATGTATTCCTAAAAGGCCTCCCCACGTTTGGTGCCCATTCAAAAGTTATAGTTACAGTTATTACTATATAGTTATTTTATTTTATTTAAAGTTATTTCAATGGATGTGCTGCCTCAATCGCTTTTTCTTGGATATTCGTATAGTTTAATTCAAAGACAATCTGCATTTTATTAGAATTGATAAAATATGCTATCCTAAATTGATAATTCCCAAAAACAATGCTATTTTAATGATGTGCTGTGCTGTGCTTCCCTCCCCTTCCCCTGGATAAAGATCTTATCCATCTGTAGCTCGTAGATTTACTCTCCTCACGCTGCTTGCCCTCAAGAAGTCAGTGTGTGTATGAGCTCGTCTTGGAATGCAAGGGGAGGGGCTAGAGTGCAGAGAGGAGCGTCAGACAGGAGAACAATTGGGAACATTTACTTAGAAAGTCGAAAACTGCACTAAAAGTGCTATTTCTGTGTATAATGTGGGGTGAAGCGATTAACTAAGATCCTGCACCAGAAATCATGAATCTGTCACTTCCCTGCACTGGCCCAACAGAGTTCACCTTTTGCGTGGTGCACCCTTAACATAAGGCATGCAACACAATTTGCAAGTTAAATATGGCACCCGTTCCGAATCAGTCGGACCAAGCCAAGTCACGCACTCTAATTTGTGTCGCAAGTAGGCCAGCGCAGGTGCATCACAAACGGGTTGTGTGTGACATAATAGCAGTGCAGACACTTCTTAAATACCGGTGCAAGCAGTTTTAGTCTAGAAGAACGAGCACAGTCTGACAAAAGTGCGTCGCAAAGCCCTTAGTAAATGTGCCCCAATATGTCTTCCCTATCCTAAAGTCAGAAGATGGTCGGATTATTGGATCCCGGGACAACCAAAATTGTGTACACCAGGACTGATAGAGACAGGTTGGAATTATATTGAATTATACACTCACTGGCCACTTTATTAGGTACACCTGTCCAACTGCTCGTTAACACTTAATTTCTAATCAGCCAATCACATGGCGGCAACTCAGTGCATTTAGGCATGTAGACATGGTCAAGACAATCTCCTGCAGTTCAAACCGAGCATCAGTATGGGGAAGAAAGGTGATTTGAGTGCCTTTGAACGTGGCATGATTGTTGGTGCCAGAAGGGCTGGTCTGAGTATTTCAGAAACTGCTGATCTACTGGGATTTTCATGCACAACCATCTCTAGGGTTTTACGGAGAATGGTCCGAAAAAGAAAAAACATCCAGTGAGCGGCAGTTCTGTGGGCGGAAATGCCTTGTTGATGCCAGAGGTCAGAGGAGAATGGGCAGACTGGTTCGAGCTGATAGGCAACAGTGACTCAAATTGCCACCTGTTACAACCAAGGTAGGCAGAAGAGCATCTCTGAATGCACAGTACGTCGAACTTTGAGGCAGATGGGCTACAGCAGCAGAAGACCATACCGGGTTCCACTCCTTTCAGCTAAGAACAGGAAACTGAGGCTAAAATTTGCACAAGCTCATCGAAATTGGACAGTAGAAGGTTGGAAAAACGTTGCCTGGTCTGATGAGTCTCGATTTCTGCTGCGACATTCGGATGGTAGGGTCAGAATTTGGCGTCAACAACATGAAAGCATAGATCCATCCTGCCTTGTATCAACGGTTCAGGCTTGTGGTGGTGGTGTCATGGTGTGGGGAATATTTTCTTGGCACTCTTTGGGCCCCTTGGTACCAATTGAGCATCGTTGCAACGCCACAGCCTACCTGAGTATTGTTGCTGACCATGTCCATCCCTTTATGACCACAATGTACCCAACATTTGATGGCTACTTTCAGCAGGATAATGCGCCATGTCATAAAGCTGGAATCATCTCAGACTGGTTTCTTGAACATGACAATGAGTTCACTGTACTCAAATGGCCTCCACAGTCACCAGATCTCAATCCAATAGAGCATCTTTGGGATGTGGTGGAACGGGAGATTCGCATCATGGATGTGCAGCCGACAAATCTGCAGCAACTGTGTGATGCCATCATGTCAATATGGACCAAAATCTCTGAGGAATGCTTCCAGCACCTTGTTGAATCTATGCCACGAAGAATTGAGGCAGTTCTGAAGGCAAAAGGGGGTCCAACCCGTTACTAGCATGGTGTACCTAATAAAGTGGCCGGTGAGTGTATGTATTTTGTTATCCTAAGTATATTTAGGAATCATGTCTTCATGGAAATACCCCTTTATGGCACAGTTTTTTAATTATTAATGGAGAGGAGATGTCTTGTACTTAAGGGATAAACTACTTATGACCTGTACTATGGCTAAGTCATTAGTAGTATTTGGGATTTTAAAAAAAATGCTTTATTTTGAATAATTTAACAATACAATATAATCATAAAAGATTTTGATTAATAATTATTAATGCCTATTTTTTTTAGCTATTGTTGACTCTTTCATAAGTGGGACATTTGAATTTTTTTGGAAAGGGAAACCAAATACTAATACCCTCATATGTTGTCAATAAAGTAAGAAATAAATACACAGATCCCAACTGTAGATATACTGGTTTTAAATGGTGAACTGGTAATCCTACATCTGAAAAATGACTACAGGAACACTTGGGGGGATGGAACTTTAAAAAAATATTATTTAGCCTCCTACAGTTTTAATTTTTTTAATGGTTTGAAAGTGGTCAACAACTGTAAGGTTTGGGAAAATAAAGGAAGCCAGCTGAATAAACCAAGATCCCATCTTTACTACAAGAAAATAAAGTTTGGTCAGCATCTTAAATGAAGGTAAGAAAAAAAAGATTTATTTTATTATGGTAATTTATACAATAATCAGGTATTTTATTATATTACATAAAATGAGAATGTCAATTAGTTAGGTAATTGGTTATTAATGCTGAAATTAATCTGTGTTTTGTTTTTATGCTAAGACATTCTTATAAGAGAGATTTGTTCACAGTAAGAACTGAAAAATACAGTGTTCTTTTATGTACATTTTTTAAGCATATTTAATATATTTCAGTACCTGCCAAAAGCAGTTTTCATTAATAATGGTATTATCCTTTATGAATTGTCTGTATAGCAATTCATCTGCAAGAACTCACCCAGTGTCATATTAGATGTACTGTAACATAGGTCAGACACAAGACTATCACCGCAAGCTAAGCCTGAAATGCTGAGGCTTTAATAAGCATTGAATCACAGAACAATCGCAGGAGAGTAGCACCTTTGAATAACATGCTTTACACTCTTCTCTGATGTTCTGCTTGTTGGGCAAATTTATATCTACAGCCCTTTAAACCTATTTCTTTTCTCCCAGAAGACCCTTTTCTTTAGTTGGTGTTGTGTGCTGTACATACTGATAATGAATAAATAACACTGTCATCTTTTCATAGATCTAAAAACTTGCTGTAGACCTCAGAATATTTAGTTTTTTCCAAGATCTTATTTCTGAAAACAATACGACAAGATATTAAAGTGGATTATATATTTTTTCTTTTGCAAAAATAAAACTTTGAGCACCATTATAAAAGCCTCGTTGCTCCCCCAGATGTGAACCTGGAGGCGACGATCACAACCATCAGCCCATGAGCCGTTTCTATATACCTTTAACAACAGTGATGTATGCTATAATGGTGTGCGTCATGAAGGTGTTATATACTGACAGAATCCCCAGCAGACATCATTTATAAATGGGCAGAGGAATTGAGCTTGGGGCTACCGTATAGAACAAAAGGAAGATTTGGATTTTCTATTTACAAGCAAGCCAAGTAACAGCACTTAATGTCATGTTACAGCTCACATCCAAATAATGTTAGGATATATAAAAAGTAAGATATAGGGGGTCATTTACTAGGGGCGATTCACGTTTTCCCGACGTGTTACCCGAATATTTCCGTTTTGCGCCGATTTCCCCTGAATTGCCCTGGGATTTTGGGGCACGCGATCGGATTGTGGCGCATCGGCGCTGGCATGCATGCGATGGAAATCGGGGGGCGTGGCTGAACTAAAACCCGACGGATCCGGAAAACCGCCGCATTTTAAAAAAAATGTGTCGCGGAGCTAGCACTTACCTTCACTAGGAATAGGCCGGTGAACTTGAGTGCGTTCCGATGCTCTTCAGCGCAGCAGCGCCACCTGGTGGACATCAGAGGAACTGCCTTAATGAATCCTGGCCGGACCTGAATCCACCGCACAGAACGCGCCGCTGGATCTCAAATGGACCGGGTAAGTAAATCTGCCCCATAGTGTTACCCCTTTATTAAGCTGCTTATAAAAGTAGGTGTTACCCCGATGCAGCAGTGTTACCCTGCTAGCATTACTGGAACCCGCCAATAACGCTAATAACTCCAATTCCCTAATCCAGGATGCATTCACCTGGCCGGTGATCAAACCATAGCCCTCTTCCTTCACAACCAGCACAGGGATATTCAAATAAAGATCTAACTAGTGTCTGTCTGACATATTGGGGCAGATTTACTTACCCGGTCCTGTCGCGATCCTGCGGTGCATTGTCCAACGAGGATTCGGGTCTGCCGCGATTGACTAGGGTTGTGCGTCCGATTTCCTGCATGTGTTGCTTCTGCGCTGAGGTCCACCGGAGTTCACCATCTTCTTCAATACAGAAAGATATAGTCGCCAAAGAACTAAGAGGAGAATGCAGTACAAAATTGCTAGGCAAATGCATAGTTGGAAATATGAGCAAATGGCTACCAGAAAACATATGATAGGATTATCATATATAGCCAAGTACAAGACTATAGCATGCAGAGAAAACTGGTCCACAAAACGTTCTAAAAGATGCCAGAGCCCTGGTCCCTAAGGTGTTTAGATCTTATAGGCAGGGCAGCAATAAGAGTGGGGAGAGATTATGTCAATCACAGCACATTAACTGATGATGAACTAGGAGACTGATGGGTGCGGTGGAATTAATCAACTCTGCTAGCAAAGGAAAAACAGACTAGCAAAAACATGAAACAAACTGGCACTTATCAGTGCATTCTCAGCCATGCCATAGAGAGGATGATGCAGGCACAGTTGTTTTAATTATTACGTGAAATGATTTTCAATATACTGGAAGTCCATTAAATTGTTTCCTTTATTTGCCTTTACAGTACAGTTTCCTGATATTTTCAGCACTTGTTATAATGCATATGGCTACTGAATATCCTTATCTATACTTCTGCCTTCAGCTTTGTCACATATGTCAAAAGAATAGCAGTTTAACCAAAACTATTAACCAGGGTTAAAGCCCTGCTACACTGATTTATTGAAGCCTGTGTCCAGCTATAAGAATATATCCTGCTACCAGTCTTTGTTCACATTTAACTGCTTTTACCATAATTACATGCTGCTTTCGATGATAGACTGTTTTCTGACCAGTTCTGTAGTATCCAGCTGCCAAACAGTTGCCAACAGCATTGCATTCCATTATCCAGCCTAAATACATCACTTAATATGGAAATAAAACACTAGCTTTTCTCAATTTTTGGATTTAAGTAAGAAAGAAATTGTTGTTGAATAGTTAATAAAATTTATAAATGATTATTATATGGGTTTTCCTGGAATTTTGAAAAATTTATAGGGGTTGGGTCACAGTCCCTGAATACTTGCAGGTGTTAGCATCCCTGCCTGACCAGAAGTGATAGAAGTCCTGCAACCTATTTTGTTTAATTAGTTGGACCATCAAACATAAAATAGTATGAACCCTGAATAAGATTCCCCATGTCAATACTGCTAGGCTGTTTTATAGCCCTTTTTCTGCCCCCTGTTGTCCAGGATCAGGGTTGTTTTATTTACATTTATATTATATATTCCAGCTCTCCAAATCACCGATTCGCCTGCAGTAGTGGGAGTGCGGCTGTTGATGCTGTGGCTCCATATACAAACACAAGCGTTAATAGATAGACCCATCGGACCACAGCATCATAGAGGAATGCATTTAGCATGTTTGTTATTTTTATACCCCCTAGGACTTGCAAATAAAAACCCTTGATCTTGGATAACCCCTGTAGCCTCTTAAGGATGCAGCTATTTCGTAATGTAAAGCACAGACATATATTTTGTAATCTGCCATGTGTTTAACTTGAACTTTCAAACACTTTAACTTAGCAAAGTGAGTTTTTTTCGTAACATGATGTACATTATAATAGTGGTAAATTTTGATACATGTTTTGCATTTATTTAGTCAAAAAAAAAAAAATTGACTACATTTTCTAAAAAAATTCTCCTTTTCTATCAGATAGTTTAATCGTTTAATCATTTTTTAAAATGTCTTTATATTTTATTACATTAGATGGTTTACAAATCAAACAGCTGTTTCCCAGCTTTTTAAGGAGATTTCAGAATTGACTTTTTTGGGATCATTTTTGTTTTTAATGAGCCTTGAAATTTATAAATATATATATATTAAAAAGCTGGGAAACAGCTGTTTGATTTGTAAACCATCTAATGTAATAAAATATAAAGGCATTTAAAAAAATGATTAAGCGATTCTTCCTTTTTTTTCAATATGTCACCTTTATATGTAAAAGGTGCTTTGTGGCATTTTTATAGATGTTTTATGTTTTGTTAATTTTTTTTATCAGTCCCACCATGGGACATGAATAAGCAATCATCTCATGTTACCCTGCCATTCATTAGCATAGCAGGGTATTATCATAGCTGTCAGCCTATGCAAACAAATCAGTTGACACAGGCACGGTAATATCCTGCCGGTGCCAGAATCTTACAAACTCTGACTGTAGACAGCACTGGGATCATAGATCAGACTCTGGGGTTTCCATAGAAGAGTCGGGGACATAGTGGAAGGTCAGGACAGGTGGTAAAGGTGATCCTTTACCACCAGTCAGGAACGTAGCAGGAGGTCACAACGGGAATCACACAGGCAGAATGGGAACGCTTTCGCAATGGCATAGAGCACAGAGATCCGGCTGGGTTTGCAGGAAGAGGCTGGCTATTTATAACAAGCAGGGACCACCAGCCCCACTCAGTGGCACTCTGACCCTTTAAATCGCATGCAGCCAGCTTGCACACCCTAAGAGGTGGGGACCGCGGGAGACAACGATAGAGCGCGGTCAGGTGAGTCAAGCTGCCGTGGCCGAGCTGGCGGCCAGGCGGGCACACGGGTGTGCCTGTGACCCGGGACATGGGTCGAAGGAGCTTCTGAGACAGATATTTTTCTTGAATAGTATTTAATTTTCTCATTGTTAATAATAGTAATGATTTATATTGGTGGGTCAGATTCCCTGTGTATCTCTATCTGTGGGTACTGCCTTGTTTTATCATGTTTTTTGCTTCTAATTCTTTTTTTTTATTATAAAACTGAATAAGCTATTATTCTAATGCTACAGTGTTTATCCTCTTTTTGTTTCTTATTTTCTTTTGTGTTATGATTTAAATTGGGGCACTGCCTTGTTTTATCATTTTTGCTCGTATTTAATTATTTTATAATAAAATTTGATAAACTAATACAAGAAAAACCATCTCTTTTCTGCTACCTTGCAAGGCAGCTTTCTTACCATCAAGCATGATTTTCAGGAAGCCTAATGACATGATGTGGGATTATCTATCAGTGTACCTATTCTAGAAGGAACAGATTCCCAACTGTAGACAGTACTGTTTCATTCCCTCAGTATGTCACTTGAAATTGCTTAGATTTTGAGGCCTTGTTAATAACTATTATGTCATGTTCTTGTTTCTGCATTCAGACCTAAATTCCCAGGTGGATATGCCAAGTGTAAATCATGACTGTGTAAAACCATAACTTGCAGTAAATGATCCAAATAATAAAAGGCAGAACAATGTTCAAGAATGACTGTGCTAGCTATAATGCTTTGCACATGGGGTGTCCAAAGTTCATCCCCTCAAACTAGACTAATATTTTACAAAATACTTTAATGAATAGGCTCTTCCTATGGTGATATTTAGCTATACTGCACAGCTTTAGATAACTCGAAGACTCCCTACATAAATAAATGCATTGTGAACTACATTTCAACTAAAATAAAATACAGAAATGAATGCTTTGAACTTAAAACATCATTTCAACCCCATGAATCTGGTAGATATGAGAAATATATAGCAGCCTTGTATTTTTCAGTAGTGGAAAAACTGGCACTTCACTGGGCCAAACGTAATAACTTTCAAATCATGGTGTTCAGAATGTTCCGGTTCCTTGTTCAAATGCTTGACAGCTTTTCTACCAAAGACACCTTGGTGTAATATGAGATGCAGCAAAGTTTTCTAAAGTCAACAACACATCAAAAAGTTTTCCTCCTGTCACGAATGTTAGGGAAATAGTTTCATGTTGTACATCAGAACACCGATTAATATTACTGTATTCATACATTACAGTGTGCTTTATCTTGTTCTCTGTTAAGAGACTGGGATTGCAGCATAAGAGATGCATGTGGAATTACACTATTAGTAACCGTGCATGTCATTTCTCCTAAGCAATTATTTTGAATACCTAAACACCTAATTATGCCTTCTAGCAATGGTCTCCTCTGGTGCCTGCTAACAACCTCAGTCCTTCAAGCTTTCACATACTCCAAACCTGCAAGTAAAATTGGCTTCATTCACTGTATCATAAAATATTCCAGTTATCTATCATAAATTCCCAAAGACCAACAAATACTGTAAACTACCGTAGGTTACTAGATAATATACATGGATGAAGTGTAGCTAATAAGTTATATAATCACCTCATTTCTCAGTGGGTTTGATCATTTATCATTATAAGTTCCAGGATAACTTGGGTTATTGACCCTCTTGGCTAGCTTTGTCATTCAGAACCTGTTCCCAACTTCCTAGTTAACAAACTTTGTCTAATTTATTCATTCAATACATTGTCAGGTGGTATAGCATTTCTGATAATATAGTTTCTGGTCAGGTTCAGAAATTATGTAGGACCCTCTTTGTCATTCTATATCATAACTAAACTTTCAACATCATTCTATATAGTGCAAAAAATTATAATCAAGTATTATGTGTGTTTCTTCCTTACTTAAAAGGCACCTATCAGGACAATAAAACTGCTTAGCTACTTATACTATCTCACAGCTCCCTAGCCCACCCCCAGTTATAGCAGTGTTAAATTTCTAACTTTATTGTAACGTACCGAAAAGCTATGAAACACTACAGTACGTACAAGTCCAATCGATGGGCCTAGCTTCCCATGGTCCGGCTTATTCATGAGGGGACTGTTAAAGCCATTCCCCTCTCTTCAGCTTCTCCCACACATATGTCAACGGTGACTGCCAGGCTCGATGCTGCAGTAACCAACTCCTCAGATCGCCCCCTCATAAATAAGCCAGACCATCGGAAGCTAGGTCCGCCGATTAGACCTCTACGTACTGCAGTGTTTCATAGCTTTTTGGTATGTTCCAATAAAGCTAGAATTTTAACACTTCTGTAACTGGGGGAGAGCTAGGGAGCTGCTTCCTATAGTAAATGCTGCTAGAGAGTTATATTGTCCTGACAGGGTCTCTGTAAAGGAAATGGGGGAGGACATCTTCAAACGACTATAAAATCTGAACAGTGGCATCTATCAAGACAGTCCTGGTGCCATATTATAGAGGAGAAAAAAGTTTTAGTAAAAAAATATTATTTTATTAATAAAGCTCTCCATTCTCAAATTTAACTGCAACAGTGAATATCTCCAGTACTGTAGGACTGAGAAACACAATCCTGATATGTAAAAGGGAGAGTCTTCTTTTTAAAATGACGCCAGAAATGTTTGTAGGTGCCCCCATTCATAAGATATAGCGGTTTGAAGTGTGCTCCCCCTTCAGCCTGTCAGCTGCAGGCATAATGTAGGAGCTACAGGGAGACATAGCTTACAGTTCGCAGAAGTTCATGCACCTCTGCATCTGTATCTAAACCCTGGGAAGGGTCGACAGATTGAAAATGACAAAAGAATGTTCTAAAATAAACATTGAATAAATAAAACTATCCTTTTAAGTGAAAGTCTCACATGTGCAACATCCCCCACCGGGGCCTAGCCTTTTTCTTGGGGCCTGGAAACAGCCAGGGCCCGGGATACCGGAATAGCTGGCGGTTGCGGCCTAGAACAGATGTGATTGGCTGATGGAAGGACATCACATCAAACAATTAACTCCTGCCTTCCTAGGCAGGATCTACCACTGCAGTGTTCCCCGTGTTGTGTAGTGACCTGCTGTGGGGTTGATCAGACTCCACACAGGTTGCGAGCTACATATTGGGACGTATTCGCAACAACCACTCTGCCTTGCATCGGCAGGGGTGTTGCATACCCCCAGGGCAGTTGAAAGTCACGGTGGCTTAGTGGTTAAGGCATTGGATTCGTATCCTGTTCGTGACGCCACTTGCAACATCCCCCACCAGGGCCTAACTTTTTTCTTCTCGTGGGGCCTGGAGACAGCCGGGGCCCGGGATACCGGAGTGGCTGGCAGTTGCGGCCTAGGCACGCTAGTGTCACGGTGCTTGGTATGGGGACCGGAGTGCTGTCCTACAGCCTGGCAGGTCTAGAGCAGGTGGTGTTGGCAAGAAATGATGAGGGAGAGATGGTTATAGTGTTTCTCCCTGGGGCAACCCTTTGGTGTTGGCAAGAAATGGTGAAGGAGAGATGGTTATAGTGGTTCTCCCTGGGGCAACCCTTTGGGGACTGGAGTATGAGTCCCTGTGTAATGGATAGGGTGCCCATGATGGTGACAGCCATAGTAGCAGGGATCAGACGGAGGCAGATGTTGTCTAAAAGCAACTTACAGTTCTATATTGGGACCAACAGGAACAGTGGATAACGTGCCAAACGAATCTTAACAATGATAGCAGGCTGGGGATGTACTTGGAGAGGGAACCACAGGGATTGATCACCAGCCTGGATGCAAGGGCAGGCTGGGAGATAGCTGTGTCCTAGTAGGATGCTTCAGCTTGTCCTGGGTTACTTCAGATATCACCCTTGAAGGTAGGATGATACCCCTTTACTCTCACTAACTCCTCAGGGCTCTACTGTCTCACTACTTTGTCTGACTGCACTCTCTGACTGCCTGGTCTCACTGACTCTACTCACTAGATTGACTGTAGAACTTTCCTGACCAGAGGTTTTATTACTCCCACTGGTCAGGTGGTGGTTACTCCTCCAATGGCATCCCAGCTTACAATACAGCATTAGAACCAATGTGATTGGCTGATGGAAAGACATCACATTAAACAATTAACTCCTGCCTTACCAGGCAGGATCTACCACTGCAGTGTTCCCCGTGTTGTGTAGTGACCTGCTGTGGGGTTGATCAGACTCCACACAGGTTGCGAGCTACATATTGGGACGTATTCGCAACAACCGCTCTGCCTTGCATATGTCATGAAAATAACATGATAAAAATTGTAGAGGGGCATCACGGTGGCTTATTGGTTAGCATTACAGCCTTGCAACGCTGGGGACTTGGGTTCAAGTCCCAGGGTCAACGTCAGCAAAGAGTTTATATGTTCTCTCCGTGTTTGCGTGGGTTTCCTCCGGGTCTTCCAGTTTCCTCCCACACTCCAAAACATACTGGTAGGTTCATTAGACTGTGAGCCCCATTGGGGACAGGGAACGATTTGGCATACTCTGTGCAGTGCTGCGTAATCTGTGTGCGCTATATAAAGAATTATTATTATTATTACAGCAGATATGTACTGTTCCAAAGCAGAACTGCAAAATTTGACCTTGACATTTGAGCACCAATGACCCATGGTCCACAAAGGGTTAATGTAATCCCTGATAGCAAGATAATAAAGCACAGGTCCACAAGAATCTTTCTAAATATTTTTTTAAACAAAAGGAAGCAGAACACTACATTAAAATAGTCTTGCAATTGATCCACAGAAAAAGCAATTTAGTTATGTAACAAGTAGACTATTTAAAGTAAAAATGTTTATTGATACACCACACATCACAGAAATCATCTCAGGTTACTGTATAACATTCTGTCTTAACTAAAGTTTTAGAACTTCCATTTGCAAGTGTGCAATTGAATGTAAATGAGTCCTGAACATCACTATGCTAATTACATGCATGAAAAACAAAAAAGAAAATCAAATGAGCAGCACTAAATAGAGAAAGCAACTAAGTATTTGTACTCCGAGGAGAACTTAATGAAACTGGTGATTATGATGTGGGGAATTAGTAATATATTGAAGGTTATCTTGAGCTTTACAGGGCAAAATAACATCTGTGTGTAGGCAAAGCAGGTTATGGATTTTACAGAAAAATGGCTCCCCAACCAACAAATAACCATTTATTTAAAGCTTTAACTTTTCTTTATTTTACTACAGATTTAACCATTTCTGTATTTAGATTTGCGATAACAATTGCTTCTGTAATATCAAATAATCATTTATGGTACTGAATATGACTGACACTGAACTGAAATTAAATGTGACTTCTCTTGGATGTTAATGTTTATATAATGTTTATTGCTACTTTAGTGCCAACTTTGCTTGAAATGACAAGGAAAATCCCATTGTTATACAGGTTAGCATTGGAACACCACATTAAAGTACCTGCTCCCTGAGATTCCTTGGCTGAGGATCTGGACCTTCAATACTGTCATCAGGTTGTTTGTGTCAAGAGCCTCTTCCACGTTCACCTTTGCCAACTGGATGACTACCTTTATGTACTGCACTTATTAAACCCCTTCCTGAAACTTAACGTCAAGTGCAGCATTGCAGGAGGTAACATGCCATGCTATTACTTCATGATTTTGGCACTGGGTCACAAGCAGAACCAGTTCCAGAAACTAGGGGTGTCAGCTGTATAATACTAGAAGATGTAAGGCCAGAGATGTAACTCTGATCATTTTTATTTACCCCTTACACAACATGTTCAAGCATAACTGCTGCATTTAAGGGGACTCTGGCATTCCCCTCCTTTCATGGATCTGACCCTTGTGCTGCTTACCAGGGGGTTACAATCCTTCCTCTGACAGTCCTGAGGTCTGATGTGTACCTTGGGGATGCCCAATGCCCTGGCACGTCAGATCCTGCATGCTCAGTCAGCTACACTGAAATTTTAGTATTGCAGTGCAGTGGCTTGAACAAATCATCAGATTTGAGAAATCTGAAAAAAAGTAAAGAAAAAGTATAGCAAAAATAAAGAGAAAACCACAGACTTATTTAGTAAGGCTGCTTCCACAATAATCAGTACAATAAATCTGAAGCATTATTGAACCCAAAGGGTGAACACTGGAAAAAAAATTAAGAAACTTACCAAGAAACATGATTTAACAAATCCCTTCACAAAAAAAGTTTTAAAAAACTAATCAATAAAAAATGTGTGCCCTAAAATGATACCACTAAAAAGAGCAATTTGTGTCACAAAAAAATAAGCATTCAACCATCTCTGTCAAATGAATAATAAAAAAGATGTGCTTCTGAAAAGATAGAAAAAGCTAAAACAAATAAGATTTTCTCCAAACTTGTCTTTATTTGGTAAAATTGGTAAAATAAAAAACACAACATAAATGGGGTATTTCCATAATCATACTGACCTAGAGAATAAAGACAATGGGGAGTATGTAACGTGGCGCAGAGGCCCTGAACTATTCGCAAATGCTAGCTTATTGCTAGTGGGGCTTGAAGGGGCATAAGGAGGGGGCACGGCCTTCCGGGAGTGGGTTATTATGTGTTATTTTATGGTACTGCAAAAGGTTAAAAGAAAGACTAAAAATCTAACAAGAATTGATGAATTTCTTTTACTCCACCCTTAAAGAGTTAATAATCTCATTAATAATATAGTAATTTGCTCTGAATGGCACTCCTTGCAACCAATGCCTTGTCGTATGCCTATACATATAAGTCTACCACCACACATGGGTATAGGCATAGTTGGGGTAAATTGGGTTTCAAACTTTATGGTGCATTTTGACATTTATTTCATTGTGAATGTGTAATACATGTTTTCTCCCAAAAATGTTCTAGATTGCACCTCCATATTTCCTACCTTACCAGTTGCAGACTTACTGCCTGGTACCACAAAACACCAAAGGTCTGCAACTGCAATTGCTCCACTGGCCCTTGGCTTGACCCATCTCTTCCCCCGGGGTGGAGGTCCCCACCAGCTACTTATACAGCACTTTTAGCTGGCTGCTAATTAAACCTAAGTAGACAGTCCTTTATGTAGAAAATCTACTGTATTGGGAGCCGATTCTTACCTTACTTGAGGCAAAAATTGAAAATGCTGCCTTGCGCCTAATGATGCTACGTCACACACTTATAGTCATAAAGACAAAGACGTTAGTGACGTCTAGTACCTTACCGGACACTACCTTCCATGGTTTATCTCTAATGAATTCACAGTCAAATGTCTTCAGCTCAATGAAGCACAACTCCACTTACAGCACAACAGTCACTTACATTATAATGGAGTGTGTTACTAAATATATATTATCCTCACAAAACAACTGAAATAGAATAAATCAGCCGTTTGATGTTAGAAATACTATGTTCACATACCGTATGTAAAATAAACTGCTGCGCGCAAATGATAGTTATAAAAAGGAGACATTTATTGTGTTTTATCCTATCTGATTTTATAAATATGACCCTATATAACTCTGAAAATTTGGGTGTTTTACTTGATTCACATGCACAACTGAGAAGACTCAAGATTCCTTCAGGATCCATCTATCTACCTACCTGAGCCATCTATACAGACATGCCTATCAGATAATATTTTCCGAGGTAATCTAGGAATGTTGTATCTTGGTGATCTGACGGATAATTAGACATCCGGGGAAAGTCCTGACATCCATGCTCTGGGGAAGAACTAATATTGTCTACTCTTAAAATGTGAACGTGAACAATTATCATATGTATATTGAATGCATATATAGAAGTCTCTAGTACATTGTGTAACTCCTATCCTTTTCATGCTGGGGGAATTGGATACTATGAGACCAAAAAATACATTTGACTAGTATTTCTTTTAATACTTTTTTTACACAGGTTATTTCCTAACATTATAAAAATGTAGCAGAACTCCCTAATGTATCACCAAAGTCTATAGGGGACTAATACGAAAAAAGAGAAGCCAACGTGAGTGTAAAAGATATCACAAAAGAAGTCTACTTGAAATAAACACGTCACGTCTGCAGAGAGTTACCTTAAATCTAGTGTGATGATTTGTCTCTAAAGTTGTTCTTCAATGAATGTTCAGTATGTCATTCAAATATACTCCGCTAGGGGATTCATTACCTATTTCACTGCAACAGGAGATCATTAATTGCCTGTCCCCCATGGGAATAGCATAAAAGTGCATGAGAAATTAAGGTGTACAAGGAGAGAAAACATTAGAGGAAAAGGAGATGGAGGGAAATAGATACAGAGGATTCAGCAGAAAGCTTAGATATCAGGCAAAACTCAGCAACAGAAAGTTTCTAATGTTAGCTCCAAAATATAAAGTTTATACTCTGGACCAATTAAATTTAATATTTTTCATCTACCGTATATACTCGAGTATAAGCCGACCCGAGTATAAGCCGAGACCCCTAATTTTACCACCAAAAACTGTGAAAAACTACTGACTCGAGTATAAGCCGAGGGTGGGAAATGCATTGGTCAAAACCCCCCAGTAGTATACAGTCTTCCAGCCCCCAGTAGTATACAGCCTGCCAGCCTCCAGTAGTATACAGCACTGCCCCCAGTAGTATACAGCCTGCCAGCCCCCAGAAGAATACAGCAGCCCCTAGTAGTATACAGCAGCCCCCAGTAGTATACAGCAGCCCCCCTGTAGTATACAGCAAGCCCCCCTGTAGTATACAGCAAGCCCCTAGTAGTATACAGCAGCCCCATGTAGTATACAGCAAGCCCCTAGTAGTATACAGCAGCCCCTAGTAGTATACAGCAGCCCCCCTGTAGTATACAGCAGCCCCCCTGTAGTATACAGCAAGCCCCCAGTGGTATACAGCAGCCCCTAGTAGTATACAGCAGCCCCTAGTAGTATACAGCAGCCCCCAGTAGTATACAACAGCCCCCTGTAGTATACAGCAGCCCCCATGTAGTATACAGAGTGCCCCTAGTAGTATACAGCCTGCCCCTAGTAGTATACAGCATGCCCCTAGTAGTATACAGCCTGCCCCCACGGCCCTTAAAAAAATAAACTTAAATACTCACCCTCCGATGTCAGCGCGGCTCCCCGATGTCGGCGCGACTTACCGATGTCCCCGATGTCAGCGCGTCCCGTCTTCTTTCTTCTCCGCTGCTCCTCTTCACTCGCCCATGTTTTCTTCTAGCAGGTGCATACTATGACGCGGCCGCTGCTGACGTCATAGTATGTGCGGCCATGAAGAAAACATGGCCGCGTCGATGATAGAAGAAAAAAGAGAGAAGAGGAGCCGCAGAGAATAAAGAAGACGGGACGCGCTGACATAGGGGACATCGGTAAGTCGCGCCGACATCGGGGAGCCGCGCTGACATCGGAGGGTGAGTATTTAATTTTATTTTTTTAAGTGGGTAATTTTTTTGGGGTAATAGACTTGTGTATAAGCCGAGGGGACGTTTTTCAGCACATTTTTTGTGCTGAAAAACTCGGCTTGTACACGAGTATATACGCTAATTTTTAAAGGGTTGGTTCTAAAAACTTCAAACACGTCTCCAGCCCTCATTGTGCCAAAAACTCTAATGTGCAACAGCTTGGAACCTGCATAGATTTCAGTTCATGGTGTAATTTAGGGAAATTTGTCTCCACAGTAGGAGGCTACTGCACCCCCACCCCCACGCCAAAAACCCTGCTGATGCTTAGTCCACATATCATTAAAGTCACAAGTGCAGGGGAAAATACTTTCACCTTTTTCAACATTTTTTAATTTTAAACAACAGAAAAACTACTTGTAGATATCATCTTACACTTCCCTTACGTCTTTAGTCGCAGAAGGAAATATACTTATCCTAGAGTTGCTCTATTTGTAAAACTTTCTTGTATCCGCTTAATATGCTAGAACTAAACAACAAAATCTAAAATAAGTTACAAAGTTTTCCTCTATCTCCACTAATTATTATTTTAGTTTATTTAAATCTATTTTTTTCTGTGTTTGTATAAGTTAACAAAAACAAAAATGCTCAATAAAAATGTATTTGATTAAGAAAAAGAATATTAGACTGCTAGGCAGTTTTTCCATGTACAGTTCACAACACAACTGCTTATTGGATACATTTCTACAAGTAGCACTTAGCTGTCACAGGATTTCACATGCAATAGAATGCCCCCCTTGAAGGAGGGAGCCACAGCACCAGAGGTCAAAATTCAAAAGGATTTATTTACAAGTGCATCCAAACATGATAAGCGCGACGTTTCGATAAGCAATGAATCTTTATCAAGATGCTTGATAAAGATTCATTGCGAATCGAAACATCACGCTTATCATGTTTGGATGCACTTGTAAATACATCCTTTTGAATTTTGACCTCTGGTGCTGTGGCTCCCTCCTTCAAGATTGCTGACTCCTGGTTTCCGGCATCAGAAACTTTGGCCGCGGGCACCACCACAAATTGATCCACATTTGAAGAAGGATTGCTGTCCTACCTCTCCATTGTATAGAATGCCCCCCTCCACTGCTGCCTTCAGCAAACTAGCAACTATAAAAATTATTTCTAGAGAAATCCACTGGTAGGTGGCTTTCTTGGGCTGGGGCCCTGAGCAATTGAAAAGGTTCACTTCATAATTTGCTCCCCCCAACCCGCAGAGTTATGTTGAAGACGATTATAGAACCTCATAATATGCACCTCAGCTGCATCACAATCTCAGTTGATGGACATCACAATACTCAATGCAGCTGCTGGAGACCATCACAATTCATGCCTCAGCTGCTGGAGAACATTACAATACAATTTCAGCTGCTGAAGAGCCTCAAAATACACACATCAGCTGCTGTAGAACCTCATAATAAACAGCTGCTGCAGAACCTCATGCACAGAAGCACATACATACACAGACACAAGCACATGCATATATCTGACTCAGAGCTGATGCCGGCTCAGCTAGAGATCTGAGCCGAGCCGGCATCGGGTAGGAGTGGGCTCCGATCGCGGGTGTTCAACTCTTTAAATGAAGTGGGCAGCGCGAAAATTATAGAATTTTCTCCACATTAGGGTTTTATTTGGCAAATTTAGTAAAACGTAAGAAAAAATATTCAAGTATGGTATCACCGTAATGTTATTAACCCATAGAATAAAGATAACATGATTATACGGCTATACGGTGAACACGAAAAAACTAAATAAAAAAGAGTAAAAAATCCAATACAGTACAGCTTTTCTACTCCTGCCCCCAAAAAAAGCTCATAAATTTTCAACAATAGGGGATACCAACCCCAAAATGGTAACACTGGAAAAAGCATCTCATTTTGCAAAAAATTGCCCTAATAACGTCACCTGGCCCCAATAACGAAAAAAGCAATTTTATAGCCTGCAAAAGAAGCCAATGAGAAAACTAAAATCCTGGCAGCTGCAGGCAGCTCCTTCCCACCTGTGTGCCCATAAAACAAGTAACCGCCACTTGTCTCTGTGCTCGGGAGAAATTGCATAACAGATTTTAAGATGGATCTTCTTTTTTTATCTTTTGGAAATTTGTAAGTTTAAGGGTTAAATGAACGTATGACCGTCAAAATTTGACCATTCTAAATTTCACCTCCATTTTGATTTAATGACTAGGAAGATCTCAAGGGATTAAAAGTCTTCCTAAAAGCTGTTTCTGATAGTTTGAAGGGTGCAGATTTGAAAATGATTGATTACCGTATATACTCGAGTATAAGCCGACCCGAGTATAAGCCGAGGCCCCTAATTTTACCACAAAAAAATGGGAAAATCTATTGACTCGAGTATAAGCCGGGGGTGGGAAATGCATTGGTCACAGCCTCCCCAGTATATAGCCTGCCAGCCCCTGCCCCAGTGTATATAGCCTGATAGGCCCTGCCCCAGTGTATATAACCCCCCCCTCCCCGTTGTGCAGCACAACAATACCATTGTAGCGGATGGATCGCACAGAAGATCTAAGGGGGCCGCCGGAAAGGTGAGTTTTGATTTATTTTTTTGACTCGAGTATAAGCCGAGTTTGGGTTTTTCAGCACATTTCTTGTGCTGAAAAACTAGGCTTATACTCGAGTATATAAGGTATATAGGGTTTTTTTTATGTTAAGTATTTATCCCCAAAATAGTCAATTCTGAGAATAAAGACACATTTTACAAAAAATTCATAATTTTTTTCTTTTTTTTTGTAAATAAACCCAAAACTTATTATCCAAAATTCACCACTATAATGAAGTACAACTCGTGGGGAAAAACTACCTCAGAATTGTTTTGATAAGTAACAGTGTTCAAAAGTTATAACCATATACGATGGGAAGAAGCATTTTGGTGGGCATCCAAAGCCTCTAAATGCGCAAACCTATGGGAGGTTCATGTAAAAATTCTTTCCAGATGGTACTATACTCCAGCACAATTAGCAAGAATTTTCCCAGGAACCTCAGACAAGTGCTGGAGACAATGTGGAGACAAAGGTTCCTTACTACACATATTTGGAACATACCCTATCATCTTAATAATATAATATCTATCACAATGGAAAAACAAAAACAACCGGATATGTCTTTAGCCCTTTTGGGGCTGGGCATAACCAAAATTCCTCTTAAATGTCGCAAACTGATAGGACATATCTTACAAGCAGCAAAGCTCTTAATAGCTAGAGCTTGGAAATCAACTCAGCCTCCAAACATATTTGATTTACTGGAAATGTTAAATCAACATTGCCATCTGGAAAGAACTCTTGCTCTTAGAAATAATACCCTTAGAAATCACTACAAAATGTGGAATTCATGGTATAACAACACACGATTAAACCCGGACTAGGTTTTGGTCTGTCTCCGGGCATTCTCCTCATTTAATGCTCTCAATTTGGAAAACAATAAAACATATATAAAACATATAACCATATAAAGCGACGCATGTCAGAATACAAAAAATGGGGTTGAGCCTTAAAGGGGTATTCACATTTTATTTAATTTATTTACCATTTGTTAATATCTACTGCTGCTAGATGTGAATATGCCACTTTTTGCAGTTGTCATTGGATATAAACAAGTTCCCGTATTGCTGTAGAACTGAATCTCGCTGCTGTGTACTGCGAACAAGTTTTTATCTCGCCGCAGAGCAACTGGTTTATTCCACACCTTTGTCTGTCAACTTGCTACTGCTGGATGTGAATAATTTACTACATTGCTGTAGGCTATACCAATATTCGGACAATTGTGATAATCGGTCTGGCACACCTCTCTCCGAGGTATAGTGTAAAATTGATAAGGCGCCAAAAGCAGATAAAAGTAATAAACGCAGATCACAGGGCACGTCATCACCTAAAAAGAAAGTAATGAACAAAACAGAAAATAAAATATACGGCAATCCCCTCAAACAAGAACTAAAGTCAGTCAAAAAGTAGGAAGTGAAGGAAAAGAAAATGTTAGATTTAACACTGCAGGATCACCAATGGAGGACTCTGGATGCCGAGGAAATATATGGTCGACGTGTAGTGAATACCTCTGTTGATAAAGACGCTATTGTAAAGATTCTACCATATGTTAACATTTCTTCAATTGGATGTGATTAAAAAAATGTTCTTGTGTGAAAATAATTTCTCATAAATGTAGCCATGTTGTCCCTTAGAAACAAGATAGCTTCCTTGGAAACGACCACCCTACACTCTGGCAGTGGTGGCCAGACATGCACTAGTAAACCCTGCTTGGCCTCCTGGATTCAGTGATCATTACCACAGGTCGGCTGTGGGACATGCAGTAACTTCTGGACATTTCATATACAAAAACTTTTTCTATCTTTGTAAAATCCCTCCAGCAGAGGTGGCCGTATCCAAGGACACAGTCTTGTTTCTAAGGGACCATATGATTCACACTATTCTGCAAATTCAGGCAATCTCACGCCACACCTGATGCTTAATACAGCCCTGAACATTGGCTCAGCAACAAGTTTTTCAAAAACTTTTTAACCCCTTAAGGACGTAGGGTTTTTTCGCTCATTTCTTGCTCTCCACCTTGCATAACTTTTTCATTTTCCTGTGTGCAAAGCTGTGTGAGGGATTATTTTGTGCTTAACAAATTTTACTTCTCCGTCACACTATTTAATATTCCATGCTGCGTATTGGGAAGCTGGAAAAAAATTCCAAATGTGGAAAAATTGGAAAAAAATGTTCGCGTCACGTTCTTGTGGGCTCAGTATTTACGACTTTCAAATAACACAATAATAACAATCACGGTGATACCAAATTTAAATATAGATTTTATTGAGTTTTAACACATTTCAAAATGATTGTGTATGACATTAATACTGACACTAATAACTTTTTCATACTTTGGTGTATGGAGCTGTGTTAGATGTCATTATTTGCAAAATGAGCCGAAATTTTCATTGCTACCATTTTGAGGTCTCTGCGACATTTTGGTCACTTTTTATTACTTTTTTTATGTGATGTAAAATGGTGTAAAAGCTGTGTTTTGGACATTTGGGCACTATTTGCCGTTATGTGGTTCACTGCCGGCAATAATCATTTTTATATTTTGATAGATCGGGCATTATTTGTTTATTAGGTTTTATATCAATTCTAGGGAAAGGGGGGTGATTTGAACTTTTAGGTTTTTAACATTTTTTAAATATTTTTTTAACTTTTCTGAAACTTTTTTTTTACTGTTTTTTAGACCCTCTAGGGCAGTGGTGGCGAACCTATGGCATGCGTGCCAGAAAGGGCACGCATACCATCTCCCCAGTCTTATTAAAGTTAATCATTGTAGCTCTGGCCAGGATCTGTCCATTGCAGCCTGGAGCTGATCAGCTGATCAGATCAGCTCTGTAACTAGTTTTGCCTTAGTGAGACAGTAGCAGCCGATCAGTGCTGGGCCCTCCTCCTCCTCAGCCCGGGAAGACGAGTACAAACGTAAAGAGGAGTGAGAGTCCACAGAACGGAACCCACAGCATCATAAGAAGATAAGAGGTCAGGAGCTGCTGTGTGTGCTTTTCACATCAGCAGTTCAGTGTAAGGCCTCTTCCACACTAGCGTTGCGTTTCACGTCAGGGTGCAATGCGTGAAAAACTGACGTTTTTGCTGCGTTTTTGTTTCATTTTTGTTCGCGTTTTTTTGCGTTTTCGGTGCGTTTTTCACGCGCTTTTTTTAAGTCAATGGGACTTTTTCAAAGGGACCAAGGTTCGGGAATA
Organism: Engystomops pustulosus; assembly: GCF_040894005.1. Classification (NCBI taxonomy): domain Eukaryota; kingdom Metazoa; phylum Chordata; class Amphibia; order Anura; family Leptodactylidae; genus Engystomops; species Engystomops pustulosus. The sequence continues at coordinate 47,074,268 of NC_092418.1, read as the reverse complement.
AAATGTTTTATTTAATTGAAAAAGAATGTCTTCTGATAAGATAGCAGATGTATGCAAACATCTACAATCTATTCTTCACTGTTCCGCGCGCGTATATTATCTCCCGACAAGTTATCAGATGTGAAGAACAGTGAAGAATAGAATAAAAACAGTGAACACAGTGAACACAGGATCATTTAAGTGAAAAACACAGTGCAGAACACAGTGCAGAATAGATTACAGATGTTCGGCACATCTGCTTACTTGTCGGGAGATACGCGCGGAGCGGTGCGAACAAAATAGCATGTGAAGAACAATATATATGTGTGAAGAAGACATTGCAGATGTATGGAAACATCTGCAATGTGTTCTTTACACACATATATATTGTTCTTCACATGCTATTTTGTTCGCACCGCTCCGCGCGTATCTCCCGACAAGTAAGCAGATGTGCCGAACATCTGTAATCTATTCTGCACTGTGTTCTGCACTGTGTTTTTCACTTAAATGATCCTGTGTTCACTGTGTTCACTGTGCTCACTGTTTTTATTCTATTCTTCACTGTTCTTCATTGTGTTTTTTTAATTATTTGATCGTTCGCGAGCAGGGGAAATACTGTTATACTGGTCACCTAGCAACCCTTACGTTTAAAACGCATTGCACTCGCATTGCACTTGCAATGTTTGCGAGTGCAATGCGTTTTTGATACGTCCCCATAGACTTGAATGGGGCGTGAAAAATGCGCGTGAATCGCAAAAATAGAGCATGCTGTGATTTTGACGCGCGTGCAAACGAACGCAAGCACGCGCGTGCAAAACAACGCAAATGAAGAAAGAGCCATTGAATACAATGGGACAGAGTACAATGCAAGTTCTGCGCGTCAAATGCACGCGCAGAACTCGCGCGTGAAAAACGCCAGTGTAGAAGGGGCCTTAGAGTTGCAAATGCTTTAAGAGGTTCTGTCAGGTGGCTTTGGGACACTAAACCAACTATAGATAACTGTGATTTGGTGTCCCAAATCACCCTGTATCACAGCTGTCTGTTGCCACATATATACTGGTCTATGTCTGAAATGCTCATCACCTGCATAAGACGGCCCATAAAGCCAGCATAGCTTCACAGCAGGCAGCGCATGCACAAGGTGGCCGGGTGCTATGCTGCATCACTGGCTGTGCGGTGCATGTGATGAGCGCTGCGAACAAGTATGTATGTGGCAACAGACAGCTGTCATACGTGTGATCCCAAATCCACCTGTGCCTACACCTTCCACCCCAGAACGACCACCACTTTGCCCTACAGATCCCCTGCCAAATTGGATTCCCCAAACCTTAAGCCCATAACGGAAAATAGCACCAAAAGATCAAAATACCACCTTTTATAATAAAAATATTATAAAACCTATATAGGTTTAGTATCACCGTACCTACCCAAAGAATATATGAGATATGTAATTTGGGGTACACAGTGATAGCTGTAAAATCCAAGCCCACAAGAAAATGTCACAAAAGCATTGTTTCACCAAATTCACTGCATTATTCAGAAAACAGACCCTCACAAAGTTCTTTACATGGAAAAATAAAAGTTAGATTTTTGAAGGTGGAGAGTGAAAAACGGAAATGCAAAAAAAGATGGCAATATTTGGAACAAATAGAGGTGGGCTCCAATGGGGCATTGAATAGAATATTGAAGTCCAGTTCTGCTAAAGGATTGATCTCATATTCTTATATAGTGCTATTAAATGACTCTAAGAATATTCCATTAAAATGTTGGGAACATTGGAATAGAGAGGTGGGCCCTATTGAAGAGGAGCAGTGGACTGAAGCTTTGGAATTGGTGCCAACTCTCTCGCCCAGTGAAGCGCGTAGGATGTCTCACTTATTTCTTTTGCACCGAACATATAGGTCACCCCAAATACTAGTTCGGATAGGAGCTAGGCCTAATTCCGAATGCCCGAGATGTGCAACTGAAGAGGCAGATATACTCCACATGATGTGGGGATGTAGGGAACTGGAGTCTTTTTGGAAATCTATATTAGAATTGACGCGTAAAGTCTTCTCGGTAACAATTGAGGAAAGTCCCCTAGCATGTCTATTGGGAGTACTGAAGATATACAACCTGACAGAACCTAATAACATTGCAACACAAAGATCCTTATATCAAGCTAGAAAAGTTAAAGCTGCTCATTGGATTAGGCCTAGGCCACCGGATAAGAAAGCGTTTATAGACCGTTGAATGCAATAATACTATTGGAATATAGCACGTATGTGAAGAGGAATGGGGTCTCCAAATTTGAAAAGATTTGGGGCAAGTGGCAAGATACGCCTTGTTTACCATCAAGCTCCCTTATAGGACTAAGAACTAGCTTAGAATACCAATTATCATTGGCAAAATAAGTAAAGATAGGTTTAGGTCTTCTTTAATATGTGAATAATTATATGAGACCTGACGGGTCTTAGTAGAGCTGGCTCGCAAGGGTGGGTGGGGGGAGTTGGGAAGGGAAGGAGGGAGTATGCTAACAATAATAAGCATATATGATAAAACGTAAATCCTGTATGGGAAAAAGGATACAACTGTAATTCTCTTGTAATGCTTTAATGAGTATAATTTGAGTTTGTATTATTGTATAAAACCAGAGCTTATTGTAATGATATGTACTTACTTCCCACCAGGTTGTGCTTGTTGGGTGTGTTGTTATATAAAAAATGTTCAATAAAAATATCTCATTCAGAACTGCTGTCACTATATGGGGGTAATGTTAATCAGTATATGGCGGTAATATTCCTCACTGAATGGCAGTAAAACAGTACTCATCACTATATTAGCTTCTAGTATAGTGTTATTATTGGTAATGTTGGCCATTCTATAGTGGTCTTTATTACCAGAATTATGCTATTTATGTGGTTGTAATGGTGGCGTCATGATGTCAAAGGGGTATTTGTCTTTTGTATAGTGATATTGTGGCACTATTGGGATAAATTGCTGTGTTGGCACCTTGCAATAAAAATGTCGGCTTTGGATTACAGTTTGGGCGCTCGGTCTCTTAAAGGTTCGCCATCACTGCTCTAGGGTACATTAAAACCTAGATGGTCTGATCGTTCCTACCATATACTGCAATACTACTGTATTGTAGAATATGGCATTTATACACAGTATACTGGCTCATTGTAACGAAACTACAGAAACCATGCAGCCTCGGGTCAGACAAAAACTCAAGGCTGCCACGACAACCAATCGCCCCCTCCCAATGAGGTTCTAGGGAGCAACAATTGGATCCAAGATAGATCGGATCCACGCGCCGCCTTTTAAATGCCGCCGGTAGCATCGGACGGGTTAATAGCCGCGATCGGTGCAAGCACCGGCCACAGTTATTAGCAGTGGGGGTTGTTGCATACACATGTGTATAAAGAGGGCTCAGCCCGTGAGTCCTCTTTACTCACCACCGGACCCTCTGCATCGTTCAGCTAAGGGGCAGAGCGCCAAAGGGTTCAAAAGGAAATCTACCATTAAAATGATATATGACAAACCAGGGGAAACTTACTTATAGCACCGGGCACTCCTGTTACAATGGTTATCCATGGCCTCCTTCCTTCCAAATTACCAGATCCCCTATGTGTCTTGGGCTTCATGGGCTTTTTCACTGTCTCCCCCCCCCCTTTTTACCTCAATACTTCACCCCTCACTCTGCCTGATGTAATCTCAAAGCAGCAGAGGAAATTTCAGCACACAATGGGAGGTGGAAATGCTCATGTGTAACAAGCTGTGAATCTGCAGCAAAGAGCAGCTATAATAAAATCCCCAGGAGCCCGTATGACTCATTAGCATAATTGATTGATAAGTTGATTGTAGAAGGAAGGATCCAAAAAGAATGATTATAAGAAGTTATAAGAGAGGAGGTATACGGGTCACCCTCACATGGGTCCCCGGCCTGTTTTGTTTGTACATTTTGTGTTTTAGATGTTTTTAGATGTATATGGAGTTTGTAATGTTTGTCTTCTTATTTTTCAATAAAGATTGTTGTATATATCTTCAGATTTACATTTGATTGGCCGTTTGTTGTGCACTGCTTTAGCTTTGTTATTTCTAAGAAGTTACCCACAGTCACAGAGCCTGGATCTATGACTAGGTGCCCCTGGTTTATCATTCCTGTTTTTGATGGCAGACTTTTTTTAAAGGGAACCTGTCATCAGGAAGGTCGCTTTTATATGATGACACGTTCCATTAGCCTCTGGCATGTTGATTTAAAAAATGCCTTTGTGGTGCATGCAGATAATTCCAGTGTTTTATAATTTTTTCATTACTAATACATGGCTCCCTGCCAGTGATGTCTGGTGAGTCCTGGGTGTTTCAGAGTTAAAATGAGAATTGTTTGTGGTTATGACATAAGTGGGGGTGTGAGCAGAGGAGAGGGCAGGGAGGGGATGGGTGATAATGGGGGAATAGAGAGGAGGCATTGAAGAGAAGGTGAATAGGGAAATTTGAACTGCCCCACACATTGCTGGAAGGGAGCTGGTAATGTTAAAGGGAACCTGTCATCTGCAATTGGTCTAAACCACTACCAGCATATTGTCAAGCAGTGTAACACCTTATAGTGTATATTTATTTCATGATTCAGTGTGATGACATCATCCAGAAAATCAACTTTGAAGTGAGAGGTAAATTGGTTGTATAAAGTCAATGAGGTGGAGAGTTTTACACTAAAGTCAAGGTGAAGAGCTCTGAATGCCTCCTCCTCTGTGGTTGAGATCATGCCTCAGACTTCATGAGATCCGTTTGGTGATGTCTCTGGATGCAGGACCATCAATTACAGTTAAGGGGGCTTTCTGAGGAGGAGAAAGATTGAGTCTCCGCCTCCTTGACTTTATACAACCAATTTACATTTCACTTCAAAGTTGATTTTCTGGAAGATGCCACCTGGCTTGGCCATGAAGGAAACACTGCCTGGAAGGTGTTCAGCTGCTTGGCAGAATACTGGTAGTGGTTTATTTGGTCAATTTCTGCTTACAGGTTATTGCTAACATTGCCAACAGTTAAAAAGCACTGGAATTATTCATATCATGATGAAATAATTTTAAAATCAATGTCAGTGGTTATTGAAACCTGTATTACGTTAAAATTACCTTCCTGATGACAGGTTCCCTTTTAATCTAAAAAAACTTTTCAAAGAAAAGTTTATTAAAAATATAATTAGGTTACAATACAGCAAAACACATACAGACAGAGACTGTTATAAGATACCTGTTGCATCTTAAAACATCTCTAGTCCTGTACAAACATGTTGTTGCATGCCTTAACCCTTTCTATTCATTATATGCATATACTGTATGTAGGCCTGCATAATGCACTTCAAATAAAGTTAGATTTTTTTATACATTAATACATTTGGTTAAAATAAACAATATATAAAAGAAACCTCTGGCAAATGTATAAAAGAATCCTCTGAGCTTCATTGTTCAGTATATTCTTTTATTGGCAGCCAATGTTATGGAGTCAGGAAGGCTAATGATGAATATTTCTTCTCTAGCGGTGCTGAGGCTCTTGCAGCTTTGATTGGATGTTTCTTTTTCTATATCTTTATAAGTGTTACATCTGTTCATGGGGTATTAAGAAGCCATTCTTCAATATCATTCAGCTTCCTTACAAGAATAAGAGCTACATAAGATTTCCACATATCTGAATGTTCTGAATTTCTTTTATATGTATTATTTTATTGAACTTCCCATTATAGACAGTAACATATGGTATAATGGGAACAGTGCAAGAAGGATTCTAAAACTTTACATAAACATATATTGTAAATACTCATAGGAGTAAATTCCAAGATTTAAAAAAAAAGGTTTTTAAAATAGTTTACATAGTTACATCTCTACATTACATTTAAAATGAATTATCACGGCATTTCAATGGCATTGATTTGGTCAATAGTAATCGCACATGATCCTCCTATACACAGGCTGGAACAAGGGGACGGCTTCATGGGGAGGAAGACATTGTTGTATACTTCTGGCTGCAGCTTATCTATGAAAGAAGAAGAGGATCTGGCAGGCCAAATACAATTGCTGGAACTTTATCTCTTCCACTGGCAGATGTGAGGAGAAATAACGCCCAGGCAGAGTTAACAAATCCTGACAAAATTGTGGTTTGAGCCAACAATATTGTAATGTGTTTGGCCATCTTTATGTTGTTATAAAATTGACAATTATTGCACAATGGCCCATGTTTATCCAAACCAACTCATAGTAATATGGGCAGCAGAAGAGAAATGTAACTTCCCTATAAATTATATCATTAGTAGTGGTTTACAGAGATAATAAGAGTCACATAGCAAAAATTAGGATAGGCCTGTGAAGTATTGTTATATGTTTAATGAAAATGATTTTATTTTTATATGCTTGCCAAATGCTGAAACTAAGAGGATGCTCAACAATGGAAGAAGATAGATAACAGTGTGATAACACACTCCTGTGCAGATAAGAATGTAAGGATCTCTGGCTGATTTACAATATTAACAATTCCAGAGAAAGAGACGTCTTTTGTTTCTTCGATGTGATAATTTACTAACCAATGAACTATGGGCATTGCTTCTTAATTTCTAACTAACCAAGCCCAGGTCCTGCTCCACTGAAAGTTTCTGTATAATCCTTTGTGATGCAAATAAAGCATCTCATTTCTACTTAGCCCTGCATAGCATCAGTGCTCCACAGAGATTGAGATATTATACCATACTTCTGTCTTGGTGTGATTTCTTTGAGGTATGTTAACAGGGGCAGAATGACTTGATGCTATTTCCATGAGTATTAGGTGATTTATCCCTGTTTGCTAAAGCTGCAGGTTTTGTATAGGAGAAGTCTGCACAGGTTCTTATGATGTAATGGCAAAAGAGATAGAAAACAAATTGAACCAACCAGGGCTTTGACACATTTTTAAGGTCCTTGTAGCTGCTGTCTGCTGTTCCCTTATAGTCCCAATGTCCTAGACTCCTAATACAATGGGTAAAATTCTTATTTCTTAAATGAGACAAAACTGCTCAAAAGAATAAAGATCTGACTGAATAAAATATTCTCATTGAATACTTTTTTTTGTACAAAGTTGAATGAGCTATCAACAAAATCACAAAAAAATCACCAATGGAAATAAAATTTATTAACCAAAGGAGGCATGGATTTGGCGACACCCACAAAATTAAAGTGGAAAAAAAACAACACTACAGGCTGATCCAACTTTGTCAAAATGTGGGTCAGTATTGTGTGTGGCCTCCTGAGGGATCTCCTCTCAGACCTGGACTAAAGCATCCGCCAACTCATGGACAGTTTGTGGTGCCGTTGTGGTGATGTTGGTGAATGGAGTGAGACATGATGTCCCAGTTGTGCTCAATCGGATTCAGGTCTGGGGAATGAGTATGCAAGTCCATAGCTTCAATGCCTTCATCTTGCAGGAATTGCTGACACACTCCAGCCACATAAGGTCTAGCATTATCTTGCATTAGGATAAATCCAGGGCCAACCACACCAGCATATGGTCTCACAAGGGGTCTGGGGATCTCATTTCATGGCTAGCTCTGGTGAGCACATGGAAGGCTGTTTGGCACTCCAAAGAAATTTCACCCAACACCATTACTGACCCACTACCAAACCAGTCATGCTGAAGGATGTTGCAGGCAACAAATCGCTCTCCACAGCTTCTCTAGACTCTTTCATGTCTGTCACTCAGCGTGAACCTGCTTTCATCTGTGAAGAGCACAGGGCACTAGTGGCGCATTTATGATTCCTGGCGAGCGTCCTTCACGGTGTTAGCCTGAGAGAACAACCATCTGTTGGCATTGGATCCTCATTCTATCCTCATGGAGTTGGTTTCTAACTGTTTGTGCAAACACATACACATTTGTGGCCGGCTGGAGGTCATTTTGCAGGGCTTCCTCCTTGCACAAAGGCAAAGTTAGGAGTCCTGCTGCTGGGTTGTTGTCCTCCTATGGCCCCCTCCATGTCTTCTGGTGTATCTCCTTGTAGCACCTCCAGCCTCTGGACACTACGCTGACAGACACAGCATACCTTCTGGCCACAGCTCGCATGGATGTGCCATCCTGGTTGAGCTGCACTACCTGAGCCACTTGTGTGGGTTGTAGAGTCTGTCTAATGCCATTACAAGTGTGAAAGCACCACCAACATTCAAAATCGACCAAAACATCAGCCAGAAAGCGTTGGTACTGAGAAGTGGTCTGTGGTCCCTACCTGTAGAATTCTTTATTGAGTGTGTCTTGCTAATTGCCTGTGAAATTGAATGTCCATCAGTATTGCTTTGATTTCACAGAAGTTTGATTCACGAGGAATTATATTATTTTGTTTAAGTCTTCCCTTTGTAGTTATAAACAGTGTATATTCTCCTATCAGAGCTTGAATAGCAGGCATGGGGAATTGAATTACTTAAAGAGTAACCGTCATTTCAAAAAACCTTTGATATGTTGTAGGGCAGGTAATTTTAAGCCCTTTTGCAAATGGATTAGATACCCGAATCTTGCTCCTTCCTCTTGTACTCTACAGACTTCCCCTAGATGTCAGCAATCTCACATATCTCTGTTACTATGGACATTCCGTCTTCAGAAAGAAGCTGAGACTACTGAAGAAGAGACACGCCCCCATCTCTCTCCCTCCAATCAGCTGATTACCTCCTGTCTCACTGCCCCAGCACTCAGGCAGAAGCCCTCACTAATGTAGTGACCAAACACCTACACATATCTCTCCTCAGCTTCCCCTACACTTGTGTATCCCCACAGAGAAAAACTGCAGCCCCACCTCCCCCATCACCTCACACAAAGAAGTGGCAGGAGACAATCTCCAAGTCTGCAAGCTGTCCTGTCATGTGCTGTGCTGGAGTATTACTTAGATAGATAGGTACATAGATAGATAGATATGATATACATAAAGTATACAAAGATATATAGATAGATATGAGATAGATAGATAGCTAGATATGAGACAGATAGATATGAGATAGATGGATATATATGAGATAGATAGGTAGATAGATAGATAAGTAAAAAAGTAAAAAATAGGCTGCACACCACAAGGCTTGAGAAAGGATTCTGAAGAGGATCCAAAACGTAGCACTTTGGTGAATAGGGTACCCACTCGTTTTTACATTGTGGTGTGCAGCCTATTTTTTTACCTTTATGCATGAAGAGGTGGAGAGTCAAACCACTGAGAAGGGCGAGCACCCAAACTAAGCTTCCTAAAGTGGTGCAGCTGTGAACTTGATTAATGTATAGATAGATAGATAGCCCTGGTGTCTGTCATTGGTCAGCAGCAGGTGCTTGTGATGAGGTGACAGGAGGCAGGCTCCTCCCCTCCATCTTGCTGATTGTAGTTTTTTGACAGCTGGAAACCATGGTTACTATGGGCCAAAAGAGGTACTAAATGAGGACTGAGAGGCAAAATACTTTGAGGAATGATTCCCAGGGACACCTGAAGCATAATTATGTATTTTAGTTTTTTTTTGCTCAGAATGACAGCTACACTTTAAGCTTGTTCTTCTCTGTAACACAAATTGCATTGATAATTAATACAGTATATAAGTAAAGCACTACTCAAAGACTACTCAATTCTTAATTCATAACCAAATGTCTATTAAATGTTCAGTATTTTTTAAAATGCATGTTTTACAATTTAATATTTTATTCGAAATGAATAACAACATGAAGTATGACAATCGAGATATCTTTAAAACAGATTCTTAAAGACAAGACATGTACAGTACCGTATCTTCCAGCAAAACTTCCATTAAACACAGACAGTGAAATTTCTTCCTATTTGATTGGGTGACTTGAGGCTTCTGGGCCCTTTCATTTTTCCTTTGATTACAGCTATTGCTATTCTCAAATGTTATTTTGACATCCAGTGTGGGTAGTAATTGGACAGATAGCAAACTTACAAAGCTATGATGGACTTAAAATAGTGTAGCTTTGATTTCTGTGAAAATATTATAACTATTACTGGGTAGTCACATTCTGTGAGACAGCACGCCATTAAAATAATAGAACATTGCTTCACAAAATGATTTGCTATTGCTGGTGGTCTTGTGAGAAGTCTGATTGAAGATGTACTGGGCCTGAAAACACCTCTAATTATGGACCTTCAGCGTCTTCTGCACGTAGGATGTGAAACATCACGCCTATCAGTTCTGTTTTTATCAGGGTAAAACCTTATCTCTAATTGGTATATTTGAAATGCCAGTGGTGAACCTAATGAGTAGTATTGTAGCTGAGCTGTAGGCATTGAGAATTAAAGGAAATATTTCCCTGTTAACTAGGTCACCTAAACCGGTAGCCTTAAAGGCAGCATATAACAGGTTAAAAATCAAATCAACAATCACTGATCTCCCTTCATCTACTACCCTGCAGGTCTATTTTACCAAACCCCCACTCCACAGCGAAATTGCATTTAACATGCCAGCAGTCCCAAGTTGTGTGCACAACAGTGACTCCCGGGGACATTCATTGGTGGAGAAGGCATGACAGATATTTCTTTTATATCAAGACACGTAGGACTGCAGAAGCGATGGAATAGGAGCCAACGTCAACAGGGGAGATAAGTACCTGTATTGTTGTTTTATAGCCCATTATGCCTCTCTAAAACAAATATTAACGGCACCAAAAAAACAGGCTGGCGGTAACGGGTGGAGCCTCAGCTGAAAGGAGGCGCCTGATAGGGCAAATACGTGCTGTTCTGATATCACCCAGAGCCACATACAGTAAACTGAATCTTATAGTCACATTTTATCCCTAGGGGTCCACAATCTAGCTCTCTAACACCCCTCCTATGTATCCTTAACTTTGATGCCTGGCTAATCCCTCTGTCTCCTCACTTCTCCTCTGCCAGTCTCTCCACTAGATACCCATTGCACAGTGAATTTAATTTAAAATACTAACCATGACATACAAAGCCATCCACAACCTATCCCCTCCATAAATCTCTGAACAAATTAGCCAGTACCATCCAACACGTAATCTACGTTTCTCATAGGACATTCAGCTTCACTCTACTACCATCCCCTCTTCTCACAACTGTATTCAGGACATCTCAAATATTCTGGAACTCTCTAACAAAGTGTGTCAGATTGTCTCCCACCTTCCAATGCTTCAAATGTAACCTGAAAACCCACCTGTTCAAGATTGCCTACAACACAGAATGACCCACATTTATCAAGGGTTATATTGACCTTTTTACCACCATAGATGTTTCTTCTTTCTATGAAACACTTGCTTTTTTTATCTTGTACCTATTGCTATTACAATGGTGTAAATGTGACTTTTTGATCACTTTTTATGGTGTTTTTTTATTTGGTTGGATGCACTAAAAACATAATTTTTTTCTGTTTGCTGTGTGTGATTTTTTTAAGGTGTTCACCATACAGATTCATTAATTATTTTATTTTTTTTGGTTATAAATGACATGGAAATACCTAATATCTGTGGTTTGTTTGGTAATTTTCACTTTTTTATGTTGTTTGGGAGTTTAATTCTATATAGGGGAATTTAGGGGACTGTTATTGTGCTTTCCTTTTTTTACTTTTTTTTTTACACTTTTTTTTGTCCTCCTTTGGGACCTAAACAAGTGTTCATCTGATCATATATGCAAAGGATGACACCTGCACTACTCAGACCTGCTCCTGGCAGGTGCCAATTGCTGGGGGACAGGTGGGTAAGCCCTTTAGGTGCTGGGGTCATGTTTGACTGTAGTGCCCTTAAGGGTTAAACAGCCAGGATCATAGTTATTGCTATCCCTTCTACTGAGGCAAAGGCTTGGCTGTTGCATACATAAGGAGAGCCCGTACGATCTCCATGATGCTTGAGAACATCATGGTGCGCTAAATACAAGCTCACCATGCCCCCAATGTCATTGTGCATTAAGGGGTTAAATGGCTGTTGGATTAAGGCTTCATACATACAACCATGTATAGAGGCCATGTGGTCCCATAGGGAACCATTTTCATTGTATCGTTATCGTGCTGTGTAGTCACTTCCAATGCACATTGGCAGGGTAGGTGGTGCCACCCTCCTATATCATATGGGCCGGAAACAGGCGATAACAAACCCTGTTTGCATCCCAGAAAGCACAGGTTGTGTGATTGAAGTCTTACACAATAAAAGTGGTGCTAGAAGGAGAAGAGTTGTGCTATAAACCTATTTCGGAAGATAGATCTTATTCTGGAATATATATGCTGATGGATGACCCTCTAAATTTATTTGCAGTCTGGTAAAGGGTATCTTATGGTTCCTAAGATTCCTCTGCAATATATTGAAGTCATTTAAGAAAGGGGTAAATGATATCATACTGTGTCAGTCTTTTTGGAAACCTCTTTAAAAGGCACTATTCCTTGTCTTTCCATGGATAGGTCCCATCATTTGATGATACAATGGCTCAGTTTGATTATTGGGCATATGCCATGTCTGCTATATGGAGGTGATATGGAGTTCATGTTACCCCAACGGGCCATCTTCTACTACTAAATCTGGAAGAAAAGACTCCACTGGTGACCTTCAATTCACTATAAGGAATGTAAGGGAAGCTTAAAGCATGGCTGGGAATTCTACTTCTCTACTACAGAGAGGAATTAAGTTAAAAGGGTTTTCCCATCTGGGCATTTACATTTAATTTAATTCATTTGCCATATGTAAACATTTCTTCAATTGGATGTTATTAAAAAAAATGTTCCTGTGTGAAGATAATTTCTCATAAATGTAGTCCCTTAGAAACGAGATAGCTTCCTCGGATACGACCATCTCACATTTTGGCAGCAGTGGCTAGACTTCAGCGATCATTACCACAGGACGAAATGTGCCACAAGCAGTAACTCCTTGGGCATTTAATATTCAGAAACTTTTTGTTTCTTTGTGCAATCGCTCCAGCAGAGGTGGCCGTAACCAAGGAGTCAGTCTGGTTTCTAAGGGACCATATCACTACATTCATGAGAAATTATCTTCACCCAGGTACATTTTCTTTAATAACATCTAATTGAAGAAATGCTTATATATGATTAATGAAACAGAATGTGAATACCCAGATGAGAATACCAGTTTAATTATTTGAATAACGGACTGACACATTCATGGGTAAAAGAAGGGCTAGGAACAATCCTTTTGCCTTTGATCTGTCCCTTGCACCACCCCCAAGGAAAATACTAATACAGTTTATAGAGTTTATCAGGAAACTCACATTTACCCAAAGTCTCTTTAAGGAGGGCTTTTCCAAGTGAGTAACATGTAATGAAACAAATATTTTAGAGGAGAAGAAAGGACCACAAATATTACTTTCAGATGTAGTATTCTAAAAGCCACAGGGTGGTGTAGAGGTATAAGGTTAGGCAATCCACTTGGGACAGAAGCAACATAATCCTCTTTTAGGAAAAGGAAGAAAAACATAAAAGGGACAGTGTTCTAGGAGGTAATGTCTAGATTGAATACCTGGATAATAGACCCTTTAAATCCCAATAAAGACCTGTCACTATGTTTATGCTCTATGGAAAGACCCTATATACAGCAATGGTAGACATCCTGAATGCAAGTCTTTCAAGCTGACCAGAATGCCACCAAATTCTTAGCTCAGAAAAAAAAAGTTGGAAACAACACCCAAACTTGCCCAATCATTGTGGCGGGTGCCCGCAGCAGAAAGATCCCAGTTGCATGGGTCCAGGAACACAGGGACGTAAGTACAGTGGTAGCAGCCTTAACAACTGCTATGGGGTCCACAGTGTCAGATGGCCCCACTGTCCAACCTAACACACTAAATAGAGGATGTGCATCATGTATCTGTGATGTATAAATGCTGTATGAGTATACAGTGTATAGTGTGTGTATATATACTGTATTTACTGTATTATACACAAGTGTGAGCATACAAATATGTGTATTATTTAAGTGGGAAGGGGGGCCCCATTCAGAAGCCTGATATGGGGCCCTATCTCTCCTAGTTACACCCCTGCAGGAAGATACAATTGAGTAAAAAAGCAGCAGCACCACGTTGTAATTCAGTGAATCAAGTGTTCTCTTTATTCATCAGAAATGCATGCAATGTTTTAACACAGTCTTTGTCAAGCATAGTATTTATACAGTGAAGATCTGATATATGTACCCATTACACAGTGACAGTGCTGCAACACAGGAATAACAAAAACAGTAGATTCAGCATACTAACAACCAAGGGCAAATTGTCTGTTAATTGACTGTATGAATATTATAGCCCCTACAAGTCTGGGATTCAATTCCAGATATGGTCCCAGAATGAAACTTCTTGAGGAATTGAGGATGTGTCCTTTCTGCCCGCTTTCAATCTGCGGCTTCAGGACTGTTAGAGGACCTGAAATGGCTCTCGTGTACATTTGATTTTAAAGCATGAACAGATGTATGAGAATTTCTTGGGTGATGGTCCATCTTAGTATAACATTTGGTGGGCGATCTGGGTGGCCATGGAACCCCTAGAAGGCTTGAGCCCAAACTACCTGTATTATAATCTGCTACTGCTAACCACTATGTAATGAAAGAACCATAGACAGCACACAGCAGATAGACTGGAAACCTCATAAGCATGTAGCCAGCCTTTTCAAGGATACATTATTAGCTGTGGCAAAATACACAGTTTGGTAACTCCTAACAATACCACATATTCTGTAAAACACAGCAGATATAGTGTGATAGCTTGGGCATGCATGGCTGCCAGTGACACTGGATCACTTGCTTTTAATGATGTCACACAGGACAGAGGCAGACAGATGAATTCTGAAGTGGGCTTAAAGGGTTGTCCGAAACCCTATGAAAAATAGATGTCTGGCTGGAGGGAACTGCTTTAAAAATATAAACTTGTACTTACCTCCATGGCCCCTCCCGTTGTCCCACCGTCTCCCTGGATAAACAAACGGGCATGGAAACTGCACTGAGAACAGTTTCTGGTTGAGGTGGCCGACACGCCCACTTGACACCATTCCCAGCGCTGTATCAGGTGCTGAGATATGGGGATGTGTTTGGGCGTGGCCTGCCACCTTGGCTGGAAGCTGTTCTCAGCGCAGCTTCCCTGCCCCTGGAAGCAAACACTATTCCCCTCTGGCAGAGTGTAATATAGAATTATTACTAATGACAGCAATGGTAGCCTTTACCAGGCTCCCGACTATTATTACACTGATAAGCATTTAGAGCTGGTGGTGCCCATGAGCAAACCTGTTAGGTGCCATTGACTGCCAACACTGAACACGCCAGTTACCAACAGGTGTCTATGACCCCTCTACATACACTCCTTCATGAGAAGCTGATATATATTTACAGTGGCTTGTCATGAAGGAGTGAATGACAGTGGAATTTATTGTTCCTCAGAGGTTGAATTATTTACCACATTTTGTGACCTTTCAAGCCTTTCATTATATGAAAACCAAGAATAGAAATAGGACGCACTTACTTTTTTCATATTACTGTAGAAAGAAACTTCCTTAAGCATCTCTTTAGTAACCCATCATGACTCAGTACAATATGGGCAGTTGGGCCTTGGAGCATGGTAAACTTTTTACATCTTTGTTGCTGTCATTTCTTCCAATCTGAGGTATAAATGACAACATTCTTTTGCATTTACACATATTACTTTAATTGTCTTTTATTGTCTTACATCACTGTGTATATATATATATATATATATATATATATATATATACGTATATTCTGGCGTATAAGACTACCTGGTGTATAAGACGACCCCCCTCTTTCCTGTTTAAAATATAGAGTTTAAGATCATAGTATCATAGTATATAAGGCTGGAAGGAGACGCAAGTCCATCAAGTCCAACCTTCAAGAATTAAATAAATGTTTTATCCCCATAACCCGTGATATTTTTTCTCTCCAGAAAGTCATCCAGGCCTCTCTTGAACATGTACATAGAGTCGGCCATAACAACCTCCTGCGGCAGAGAGTTCCATAGTCTCACTGCTCTTACAGTAAAGAACCTTTGTCTATGGTGATGGTAGAATCGCCTCTCCTCTAGGTGTAGAGGATGCCCCCTTGTCCTGGTCACAGGCCTAGGTATAAAAAGATCTTTGGAGAGATCCTTGTACTGTCCGTTCAGGTATTTGTACATTGTAATGAGGTCTCCCCTCAGTCGTCTTTTTTCTACACTGAATAATCCCAAATTTTGTAATCTGTCATTGTATTCTAGTCCCCCCATTCCCCTAATAATCCTGGTTGCTCTCCTCTGCACCCGTTCCAGCTCTATTATATCCTTTTTATACACTGGTGCCCAAAGCTGTACACAATATTCCATGTGTGGTCTGACCAAGGATTTGTATAAGGGCAGAACTATGTCTTTATCATGAGAATCTATTCCTCTCTTGATACATCCCATTATTTTATTTGCTTTAGCAGCAGCCGCCTGGCTCTGGTCACTAAAATTAAGTTTACCATCCACCAATACGCCCAAGTCCTTTTCAGCTTCAGTTTTACTAAGTAATTGACCGTTTAGAACATAATTATACTTTTTGTTTCCATGGCCCAAGTGCATAACTTTACATTTATCTACATTAAACCTCATCAACCATTTCTCTGCCCATCCCTCAAGCTTCCACAAATCCCTCTGTAATGCTAAACTATCGACCTCAGTATTTATTACTTTACACAGCTTAGTATCATCTGCAAATATTGAAACTTGACTGTGTAAACCCACTACAAGGTCATTAATAAAAATATTAAAAAGAAGTGGCCCCAATACTGACCCCTGTGGCACTCCACTGGTAACATCAACCCAATCTGAGAATGTGCCATTAATGACCACCCTCTGTTTTCTATCACTAAGCCAATTACTTACCCAGATACACAGATTTTCTCCTATATATATTGGCCGTATAAGACTACCCCTTTTCCAACGCATACAAAACACCGGTAAAAATTTAAAAAAAAACTGATTTGAATTTAACATGGTCCTTTTTTAAATTTAAATTCTTATGACATGCAAGTATATAGCAGGAAAACAGTCGCTCATAAACATAAGGCATACAACAACAACAACATTACCATTACAGCACAGCCCCCAGTAGTATACAGCACAGCCCCCAGTAGTATACAGCACAGCCCCCAGTAGTATACAGCACTGCCCCCAGTAGTATACAGCACTGCCCCCAGTAGTATACAGCACAGCCCAGCATTAAAAAACAAAACAAAACTTATATACTCACCCTCTGGTGGCCCCGATGTGCTGCGCTGCTCCCCTGATGGCCACGCGGCTCGTCTTCAGTGTTCCGCGCCGTCTTCTTTCTTCTGCTGGGCGCCGCCATTGATCTTCCTCGGGGAAAAACATGGCGGCGCCCAGCAGAAGAAAGAAGATGGCGCGGAACACTGAAGACGAGCCGCGCAGACATCGGGGCCACCGGAGGGTGAGTATGCGCCCATGCGCCGCTATCTTTTTGAGGCTGCCGGCAGCTAGCACCGATCGCGGGTGTTATCGGTAAGCCTTTGCTGCAATATGCAGCATACACAGAATACACGGCGGGCGGTCGGGATTACCGGCGTATAAGACGACCCCAGAGAAGACAGAAGATTTTTCTGTCTTCAAAAGTCGTCTTATACGCCGGAATATACGGTATATATATATAATATATATATATATATTAAAATAACTAATTCAAAATAAGTCGTTTTAAAGTTGTGGAAGTCAACTTTCGACCGATTTGGAAAGCTCTGTGTGCGCTATATAAATAAAGCAATTATTATTAATATTATATCATTATTAAAATTCTTATATTAAAGTCAATTGCACAATAAAATGCCCTTCTGTTTAACCGGTTCGCGACCGCCCGCCGGACCGCCCGCTCATGGGCTGAGCCCTCTCCGATCGCGGGTGTTATCACATTGATGGCTGCCGGCAAAGCTGCCGGCAGCCTCAAAAAGATAGCGGCGCATGGGCGCCGCCATCTTACCTGGGAATCAAAAAGCCAGAAAAAGCAGTGTGTCACTGACACAATGGGTTCAGAAAAACATAACAAATTTTATTTATATCAAGCACTGAACACAAACACATATCTAAAATCAATTAAAATTGTACCAAAGTACATACAATTCTCTACCATGTTGTGCAATGTAGTTGGTGCAGAAACAGGACACCTCCTGAGTGGGCAAAATGTACCCAAACCACCCCTAAATATTGAGAAAACATGTATAAAGTGCAAATTGCATATATCAAGCTGCCATAGAGGTAGATGCTAAGTAAATGGATGCCTACAATGCAATCATGGTATACATTCAATAAAAGTAATGGAGGCAAACCCTAGTGCAAAATACAGATAACCAGGCCATGAGCCAGTAAAATAGCAGCATACAAACAGGGTGGTAAAGTGGTCAGGAGGTGGACGGCTCACATTTGGCTGTGCAAGGTTCATTTTTCTTTGATTGCCATCTTACCTGGGATCGCCGTTCCCCGTGACGTCATCGGGGAGTGGCGATCCGTCTCCATGGTAGCCTCGGGTCTTCCGATAGCACATCCCCATATACTGCCATATACAGTATGGCAGTATATGATAGGATAGATCAGAAAACCTACGGTTAAAGTATCATAGGAAGTCTGAAAAATAGTAAAAATAAAAATAAAAAAAAGTTAAAAAAAAAAAAATTATAATAAAAAAACCTAAAATTTCAAATCACCCCCCTTTCCCTAGAACTGACATAAATATAAATAAACAGTAAAAATCATAAACACATTAGGTATCGACGCGTCCGAAAATGCCCGATCTATCAAAATATGATAACGGTTTTTCAATACGATTAACCCCGTACCGGAAAATAGCGCCCAAATTCGAAAATGGCACTTTTTTCCATTTTGAAAAATATAAAAAAAATCGATAAAAAGTGATCAAAAGGTCGTACAGTCCTAAAAATTATATCATTGAAAATATTATCAAATTTCGCAAAAAATGACACCACCCACAGATCCGTACACGGAAGTATAAAAAAGTTATTAGCGCCAGAAGTTGGCAAAATCAAAAAAATAATTTTTGTACAGGAGGTTTTAATTTTTGTAAATGTATGAAAACATTATAAAACCTATACAAATTTGGTATCCCCTAAACCGACCCAAAGAATAAAGTAGACATGTCATTTGGGGCGCTCAGTGAAAGACGTAATATCCAAGCCCACAAGCAAATGGCGTTTTTTCCCCATTTTCACTGCATTTGGAATTTTTTTCCCACTTCCGAGTACATGGCATGGAATATTTAATACCATCTCTATGAAGTGCAATTTGTAATGCAGAAAACAAGCTGTCACAGCTCTTTACGTGTAAAAATAAAAAAGTTATAGATTTTTGAAGGTGGGGAGTGAAAAATGGACATGAAAAAACAGGAAAGGGCCCGGTCCTTAACCGGTTAAAGCAATCAATACATCCACTGTGTTGAAATACCTGATTTCTAGAATTAAGTATTAACAAAAAAGTCCCACATATTACCAATAAATATTGTCAAGATTCAATTAAAGGAGTCAATGAGGGTCACATATATAATCAAATAACAATTTTCTCTGCTTCCACGTCTTTCACTGCTCTAAAGACAGCCAAGAAGACACAGTTACTTTATGGCTCCTGTCCGAAGCACACAAGTAGAAGTAATCTCCTATTGCAATCCTGCTTCTCTGGGGCGGCTTTCTCCTTACTGGGACTGTTCGTTGGTACTGTTGCTGGTTCCGGTACGGATGCAGAGTCTTCCTATTCCGGTAACACACCCCTCCGTTCTTGGTTCCAGTTCTCCACTTCTGGTTCCGGGCAATGCCAACTTTTACATCAGTTATTGCTCCCAAGGAAAGAAATATGATCGCCAATAGTGCAACAGGTTTAGCAGTCAAAAAGGAGTTTGTTTTATTAAATATACTCACATAGCTAAAAGGCCTTGAATAATAAAAGAAATGCACATTCGGTATTTGCCTGCCTGACTCAGAGTTTCGCCAAAATGGCTTCTTCCGGGGCTTACTGACGTGCAGTTATTCCTCACTTTTATAGCAACACCTCAATTCTGATTAATGGCAACAATATTGAAACATTTAAAATTCTTATTGAATAGAAACCGACTCTGGAAATACTCATTATTTCATTAATAAAACCCCCTAAAATTAGTGAATAAGTAATCATTAAAATACAAACGGAGCAACAAAAAAATGAAACTCTTGAATGGATACAATAATTGAATACTCTACTAACGATAAGAGAATATGTATATATATGAAACTATTTCGCCTTCATAGAAAGTATTTTATCTCAAAGACCTAAAGGAGCTAGGTTTTTTAATTGGAAAATCCAAAAGTATTCCCTCTGGCTCATCTTCTTCAATAGCTCCTCCCATCTCCAGTGTGTGGACACTTTTTTGATACTAAAGAAAGAAGTGCCTTTAGGGCTCTTTTGATGGTGTTTAATATAATGAGCAGATAGGGAATGGTCCATTTTTCCTTTTCTGATATTTCTGAAATGTTCGTTAACACAAGTTTTTAATTTCCTTATTGTCCTTCCAATATATTTAAGAGCACAGGGGCAGATGATCATATATATCACCCTGTTACAGAGACAAGTCGCAAAATGCTTTATATCGAATATCTGTGAGTTATCAGATGATGTGAATGAGCGAGTGCCTCCAGTTTGTGATACACCAACACTCTTACAAGCCTTAGGCTATATTCACACTGCCGTTGCCCGCCCGTACCGTACCGTAGCGGGCAACGGCAGTGTACGGGGAGAGGAGGAGGAGGTGAGCGCAGCTCACCCCCGCCCCTCTCCATAGCAACCTATGGCGCACGGCCCCGTATTACGGGAAAAGATAGGACAGGTCCTATCTTTTTCCCGGGTACGGAACGGTACGGTGCCGCACGTGTGCGGCACCGTACCGCTCCCGTAGGGTGCCGTGCGCCCATAGGAGTGTATGGGGGACGTATATACGTCGGCCGTATATACGTCCTCCATACGTTCGTGTGAATGTAGCCTTAGATTTAGATTTAGCATCTGTAAAAAACTTTGTGTTGTATCCATAGTGGAGATAATTATTTATACAACTATGGACTATAAGATCATTTATACTTTTAGACTTGGGGTGAACTACTTTAGGTTCTATCAATAAGTGTCCTATAACTGGATCAAACTGTAAAATGTGACAATTTTTCTTAATGATTTTTCTTATTTTATGTGAATCACTAGTATAATTTGTGATTAATGGAATAGTGATTTTATGTCCCCCATCCATCACTTTTTTGTGATTTTTATTCATATATTTATTTTCATTTTTTTTTGTCCCATTGGAATTTCTTCCTCTATTTCTATTAATAACATAATGTCCATTTATAATTAAAATGATAGGACTTCAAGAAGTGTCATGAACTGTTTCTATACAATATATGTTCATGCATAATAGATGTGTAGAAATCCTTTTCTTTCCTTTTCCCTTCTAAAATTAGATATTTTTTCCTCTCTCTCCCAAGCAAGGTCTTCCGATAGTAAAGGGATGATATTCATCATTTGAAAACATTGAGCTCTCTCAATTCAGGGTTCTAGTGCAAGTCGACAGAACGTTAGTGGCGTACATCATTTTTGATTATCAAAAGTGATTCATCAGTATGAAAGCTATAGAAGTGGGGCGCACCAAGGTAGCCTGAACCATTATTTTCTTCAATTAGACATTCCCAGTCTGAAGACTGCACTTTTATCTTCTGTATGAAATTGCCAGACTCTATAGATTAACGTTGTGACCTTAAATATCTACTGCAATAGGCTATGATGTTATCCAAGCTAACAATCTACATCCAGTAGAATCTTAATTTAAATTGACATTATCTTCTGAGGAGACTCACGTGTATTATCTGGTGATATTTCCGAATACCTGCTGTGAATAGATTACTTAAAATCAGGAATTGTTTTGGACATATGACATATAAACCATTTCATTTTTGCAAGCTGGCTGACTAAAATTCTCCACATTGTCAAGATAAAGTTTAATAGCTTTATAAATGATGACAGGACACTGGAAAAGCCATTTAGGTTTAATATCAAATACCAATTAAATACTGAGATTATTCTTCATGTAAAATAACCCTAGAAGATACATTAGAATAATTGCTTTGCTCAGTATTTCTCTAACATTTTTCTGATTAAATCCAATAAACGAGCATAAAAACATATAGGTTCCACATGAAAAGATCCAGAGATCATTACTATAGATCTATATTTTAGATACATTTTAATTTAATACCTCCATTGTACTCATTACACAGTGGTCAAAGTTCTACTAAAGAATATAACTCCAAAAAGCTTTTCAATGGTTTTGGTCAAAAGTAAAGCTCAGGACCAGCTCAGGGCAAACCGGGGCAAGTGCTGGGGCATAAAGCTGCTGAGAGGGGTGGGGCACATAAGGCTGTACATAAGGAATCCATGGGGGTGAGGGGGACTTAAGTAAAATAACCAATAGGGGGTTGTTAAGCATGAGAAACTAGAGAATATTTTAGGGAATATTTACTTTCGGTTTTACTTTTCTGAATTTTTAATGCCGTCATGTGAGTTCACTACAAAGGGCCCCACTGAGACTCTGTCAACCAGGGGCCTACTAAAACGTGGAGCCGACCCTGGTAAAGCTGATGGGGCTTATTGTTGTATTGTTGGCAGCCACATTGGGCGAGATTTCTCTTTCTAGTTTTCCTGTCAGTCTAGGAAGGGCGGCATGGTGGCTTAGTGGTTAGCATTACAGCCTTGCAGTGCTGGGGACCTGGTTTCAAGTCCCAGGATCAACATCTGCAAAGAGTATGTATGTTCTCTCCGTGTTTGCATGGGGTTTTCTCTGGTCCTCCGGTTTCCTCCCACACTCCAAAAACATACTGGTAGGTTGATTTGATTGTGAGCACCATTGGGGACAGGGATCGATTTGCAGCGCTGCATAATCTGTGTGTGCTATATAAAAAAGAATTATTATTATTTATGGCTAGTGTCTTGGTCTTATTTGTCTTATATGTTTTTCTTGTGTATGGACTTGCTTGCTTGTCTTCTCTGCACTTCTGTCATGTAGGATTCGACTTGTAAAAAGAAGTTGCAAATTTTTGCTCTCAAAAAGTGCTGTTTATTTCCACAATGTTCGCCAGCTGAAACTAGGTGAGCTTTTGCACATTTTTTGTGACTTTTTAAAAAAAAATAGCAAATGGTCAAATTAACTATAATAATGTGGGTCCATGGACATGTGCACAACCAGTTGAAGTGATTAAAGCTGATTAAACACTTGTGACTTTTTCTTTTTAAACATATTTTTATTTGTATTTTCACACATTATTTTCCACAAATGGCACATACAACAATAAGGGTATGAAAACCCAACAATTATATCCCCTGCAAAAGGTTGCCACCAATGCAAAGAATTGTATATAATGTTGAAAAGGTGAACAATCAATGAACCAAAAAACAAAAATTCCACCACATTGCAATCATGAAAGAGTTAAAAGATTCAACTTTATTTTGTTTTACATATATCAAAAAGACATGAATACACTTAGACATATGCTCAGGGGGTCATAACCCTGGCTAGACATGGCGGGGGTATGGATAAAACCATGTATGATTGTATTGTTCAAGTGAAATGACATACATTAAAGTGCTATATGGGAAGGACCAAGAAAATTGTCCTAATAATGAATTTACCAGTAAAAAATGAAATGTGAAGACTGAGTATATCAGACCTTACCCATGAGTAAAGAGGCCCCACGCCGACCCCGACGTACGTTTCAGCCATCAAGCCTTCATCAATAAGGGTATACAGATCTTTTTTTTATAAACAATTAACACATACACTCACCGGCCACTTTATTAGGTACACCATGCTAGTAACGGGTTGGACCCTCTTTTGCCTTTAGAACTGCCTCAATTCTTCGTGGCATAGATTCAACAAGGTGCTGGAAGCATTCCTCAGAGATTTTGGTCCATATTGACATGATGGCATCACACAGTTGCCGCAGATTTGTCGGCTGCACATCCATGATACGAATCTCCCGTTCCACCACATCCCAAAGATGCTCTATTGGATTGAGATCTGGTGACTGTGGAGGCCATTTGAGTACAGTGAACTCATTGTCATGTTCAAGAAACCAGTCTGAGATGCTTCCAGCATTATGACATGGTGCATTATGACATGGTGCATTATCCTGCTGAGAGTAGCCATCAGATGTTGGGTACATTGTGGTCATAAAGGGATGGACATGGCCAGCAACAATACTCAGGTAGGCTGTGGCGTTGCAACGATGCTCAATTGGTACCAAGGGGCCCAAAGAGTGCCAAGAAAATATTCCCCACACCATGACACCACCACCACCAGCCTGAACCGTTGATACAAGGCAGGATGGATCCATGCTTTCATGTTGTTGACGGCAAATTCTTACCCTACCATCCGAATGTCGCAGCAGAAATCGAGACTCATCAGACCAGGCAACGTTTATCCAATCTTCTACTGTCCAATTTCGATGAGCTTGTGCAAATTGTAGCCTCAGTTTCCTGTTCTTAGCTGAAAGGAGTGGCACCCGGTGTGGTCCTCTGCTGCTGTAGCCCATCTGCCTCAAAGTTTGACGTACTGTGCGTTCAAAGATGCTCTTCTGCCTACCTTGGTTGTAATGGGTGGCAATTTGAGTCACTGTTACCCTTCTATTAGATCGAACCAGTCTGCCCATTCTCCTCTTACCTCTGGCATCAACAAGGCATTTCCGCCCACAGTACTGCCGCTCACTGAAATTTTTTTCTTTTTCGGACCATTCTCTGTAAACCCTAGAGATGGTTATGCGTGAAAATCGCAGTAGATCAGCAGTTTCTGAAATACTCAGACCAGCCCTTCTGGCACCAACAACCATGCCATGTTCAAAGGCACTCAAATCACCTTTCTTCCCCATACTGATGCTCGGTTTGAACTGCAGGAGATTGTCTTGACCATGTCTACATGCCTAAATGCACTGAGTTGCCGCCATGTGATTGGCCGATTAGAAATTAAGTGTTAACGAGCAGTTGGACAGGGGTACCTAATAAAGTGGCCGGTGAGTGTATGCTCATGGTTAATGTGGTTACATTGTCATTTGTTTAGGTGAATTCAACGATGGACCACAGTCCAGGAAATAAGAATTGTAACTGCCAATAGTAAGTTGTCAAATGCATTCCTAGTAACCTTCTTACTAACATCTCTGAGCTTAGATAATACCCTGCTGAAGCTGGTCATATTGGGTAAACTGCACTGTCCCTAGTTGTCCCAAAAAAATGGGGCATTCCACAGTGATAGGTGTTTAGAGATCTCAAACGCTAGCTCAAACTTCCCACGAAGCGTTCGCCAGGTTGCTACAGCATCTTTGCAAATTATTGTTTTTTTTCACTCCAGGGTGCAGAAACCCTAATGGGGAATGTAACAAGGCTTTCTTGGAAAAGGGATGCCTTTTCCAGCGTGTAATCTGAAAAGAAGCTACCCTTTACCCAATAAAATATATGCCTTGCCAGGCATGTCAGGTTATACAGGCAAATACTAGGTGAATTCTCTCCCCTCCTTTCCTTATCCACTATCCATTTGTCTCTCTTATTCTGCTGCCTTTTACCCTTCCATAGGAAGCGTGAGAAAGCAGAGTCCAGTCGGAGGTCATGCCACAGTTTCAGTTCCCATAGAATCTTATCAATGAGAGGGGGTGTAGTTTAGTCTGTACGCCGATTCCTGTTTCCGTCCTATGTTGATCCCCAAGTACTTAATATGAGCTTTTGCTACTGGAATGTCCACAAAGACCCCTGTCACCCACCCATCTGTCTCTGTCAAGGGGAGTATGTCACACTTATTATGGTTCAACTGAAATCCTGAGTAAGTGCCAAAATGCTGCGGCTTCCGTAGGATTCCTGGGAGGTCAGATCTAATTTCTGAAAGAAACAGGATGATATCATCTGCAAATAATGCAGAGAACAGTTGGTGAATAAGAAAGCCAAATTCCAGGAGGCAAGACAGGGGCTTCAATGGCAAATTAAATAGAAGAACACTCCTGCCTACTCCCTTTCTACAGTGGGAAAGGTGAGGAGATTAATCCTGGAGTCCGTATTCTTGCCAAAGGGTTCCTTTATAGTACCTGCAAGAAGGTCCTAAAAGATCACATAATCCCATAAGGTCCAAGACCTGCCCTTGCCACCCCCAGCGTAGATTGTCTAAGGCTTTTTCCATGTCCAAGTTGACCAGGGCAGGTAGGGGACTCGACTTTAGGGTCTCTCTCCGTGGCGCACACCACCACCAGCGAATGCAATACCTATGCTAGCCTACTAGCCAGGGTCTTAGAAAGTATTTCCAAGTTTGCGTTGCCAAAGGAAATGGGGAGGTATGATCCGGGTTCCACCCTCCCTTCTTTGTGTAGCAGCTTAATGTAAGCCATATTCATGTCCCGAAACAACATCTGGCCCTGTAAAACCTTGGAGAAGAGTGCCCTCAGTACCGGTGTCACCTGGGTTTCCAGCTGCCTCTACACCTCCCCCAGAAACCCGTCTTGGCCCGGCAACTTCCCAAATGGTAATGAGCAGATGAGCGGGGCATTGAATAGTGTTTTCTGCTCCTCACTCATGGGAGGGTGACTCCATCAAGTAAGCAGCCGGGTCGTATTGTGAATCCTCATAAGAATTACACGTTTTAATTTCTTAAGAACCATTGCTATTTTTTGGGGCGGACCATAGTCCCTTAACGTTCCAGTTGACAACGGTTCCAGGTGATAATTGGGTACCTAGAAAGTGGATGTTCCTGTCTTGCTAGCTATATGTGAGCTCTTTCCCCTCTTTCATTCCCGCCGCCTCTTGACAAAGGGTCTCCCCTATAACCGGACCTGCATACTACATGTTAACCAATTGAAAAAAACAAATCTCACAAATCGCAGAATCCCCAAGGTAATGCGGACAATGACGTAAGCCAAAACCTGGGAGCAGAGTCTAAGTGGCACCCGGTTTTCACACTGCAAAATGGGTTGGACTTGCTGCGGCATAGTACCACCAGGTCACTCCACAGGCTTGACTTTGTCCTCGGTGGCGGCCAATACGAGGTACAGAGTCGTGAGGCAGAATCATTTTAGGTTGTTTGATTGATCATACCATACCATTTACTGCCATACTGCAGTATGGCAGTATATGGGGATTTACCACATATGGTAAATCCCCCACAGGGATTTAAATGCCTCAGGCAGCTTTGCATTTTCACCCACCTTGTATGGCGAGGGCTCAGCCAATGAGCCATCTCGATACACCCGCAGCCGACATGTGACATGCTATTACGTCACATGTTGGAAAGGGGTTAAAGGAGTCTGAATACTTTCAGTCCCCACTGTATATATAGCTATACACATACTATTATGTTGCCATGTATTCCTTTTTTATTCCCATGTGTTTTACAGTGTAGTTGGACATGTTATAATACATCTTTTTCTTGTGGTGTAGTAGATAAGGAGATCCAGTGTTCTCTGCTGTTTGGCTTGTTCTGCGCTAGATCTCTTTACAAGCAGTAACTCTGATTCAGTGTCCTGATTGGCTGGGCTGTTTCTGAATATTCATGTGAATGCTCTCAGTGCTATGTTTTCCCTTAGCTGATATCACAACCTGCCTACTTCTGGAAAAAATGAGAGAATTTTACAGATAGGGCTGATGGATATATGATATATCTAAGGAAAGGAAGAAGCCAGATGCATCATATAGGTTTTGTTGGAATTGTTGTCAAACTCTCTCCAAATGTGCTAAAGCTATTTTTTGTCAAGTAGCTTTACTTAAGCTAATAGGACACCTTTTAGGCATGTTAGAGAAACCAATGCATACTCTATGGGCCAGGTACGCATGCTTTTAATGCAAGCCAAACTAATCCTTCAGACATTTTCCAGAACTGAATATAGCATAACTGTTATCCAATAAAATACTAGCACCAAATGAATTAAGTAAGGTTGTTCAGAAAATGAATAATGGTAACCCAAGAAAAAGAAATCAACTGAAATTTGGTGCCATAAAAAAAATATTTTATTTTAAAAGAAATCACTGTAAAGAAATCAATGCAGTATAATGAGTGCAGTGAGAGCAATATCATTATTTTAAAAGTTGAATTTATATGGTTAATTTTTAATGAATACTTTAAAGAACACTATGTTCGGTTGTAACGCTGATGTTACTTTGGCTTAGAAGCCAGTACAAGAACATATTTGAACCAGACCTCAACTTCTGTTTCATTGCAGGATACTTCCATAATTTCCAGGAACCTTAAAAACATAAAGGTAAAAATTTAGTAGTTCATCAAAGTGAAGATCTGTCATTCAATTATTTAGATAATATTTTATAAAGTGTAGTTGAGGAATTTCAGACATTGGGGATAAAAAATAAAGTACTGTTTGTACATGCATCATTCCTCCTGACTGTATCAAAAATATTGCACAAATATTCCCTTTAACCCATTAACACCACAGCCCTTTTTCGTGTCCATCTTTCACTTTCAACTTTTTATTGCTCTGTGCACAATTTTGTGAGTGCTTGTTTTCTGCTTCCTAGTGTCAGGATTTAATATTACATTCCGTGTGATAGAAAGTGGTGACATTTCCACATTTCTTGTCATATCTGTGTTTTCACTGTGCTCTCCATATTACACCAACCCTTTATTTTTCGGTAAATTGAAAAAGATACCAAATTTACTTGTTGTAAAAAATGTAAACCTTTTGTACAAAAAATAAAAATCCTAGTATTGCCATATACTGACACCAATAACTTTTACATACTGTGGTGTATGGAGCTGTGTAAGGTGTCTTTTTTTTTTGCAAAGTGGGCTGACACTTTCATTGCAAAAATGGTGACTGTAAGGCCATTTGATTACATTTTGTTTCATTCTTTAGGTCTTGGAAAATGGTGAAGACGTGGCATTTTGGACATTAGGGCACTATTTTCTGTTACAAGGTTCACCACTAGGAATAATCCTTTTTATATTTTGGTAGATCTGGATTGGGATGCAATAATACCTAACATGTTTACGATTTCATTTATATATGTCAGTTTAAGGGAAAGGAGGTGCCTTAACCCATTAAGGACCGGGCCATTTTCGTCTTTTGCATTTCCATTTTTCACTCCTTATCTTGTTTACTGTGTAACAAATTGTACTTGCTAGTGATAGCATTTCATATTCCATGCTGTGTACTGGGAAGCTGGAAAAAAAATCCAAATGCAATGAAATTGTAGAAATTAAGCCTTTTTCTTGAGTTTTCCTGTTAAGGAGCTTTTTTTTCTTGATGTCCCCCACCCCTATTGTGACGTTTAACTTTTTCAACCTTTTTACCTGTCCACCTAAACGAATTATCATGGCATGCACCTTCCTGAAGTGTCTTGATGAGGCTGAAATCCCTACACTTTCATTGACATCAGACAACCATTTGGGTAAGCTCTGGGGAAAAAAAAACGCAAAAAAACTTTCCGAAAAAAAATTATTTCTAATTAATACCTTTAAAAAGAATGATCTAAAGGTGATAAAAAAAAAGTTAAGCACTCTAAAATAAGACCACTAAAAAGAACAACTCTTCTCGCAAAAATAAGCCCTTAACCAGATTTGTCAGCTGAAAAATAAAAACGTTATGCATATTAAAGATGGTGATCCTAAAGTGAACAAGAATTTCTCCAAATTACTTTTAATTCAGTAAAAATAATATTAATAATATATATAAATGAGGTATTTTCGTGATCGTGGCGACCCATAGAATAAAAATAATATACTATTTTTATGGTGTGGTAAATGGCCCAAACACCCCCCCAAAAAAAATCTTCCTAAAAATTGACTATTATTTTTTTCTCCAACAACAAAGAGTTAATAAAATCTCACCAATTAATTATAGATGCCCCAAAATTATATACTAGAAAAGTGCATCTCATGTGGCAAAAGAAATAAGCCCCTATAGGTCCACATTAAAAAAAGAAAAAAAATTATAGCCTGCAAATCTGCTCTGGATTTTGCCTCCTTCCATTCTATGCCCGGCCGTGCGCCCATACAGTAGGTTACTACCACATATAGAGTATCAGTGTACTCGGGAGGTATTGGATATCAAACTTTGTGGAGCCTTTTTTAATTTAATCCATTGCAAATGTTTAATTTTCCACCCAAAATGAATGTATTGTCAAAAAATATTACAATATGTAGGCCACGCCTCCATTTTGTTTTAACCCCTATAAAACACCTAAAGGGTTAACAAACTTCTTAAGCACTTTTTCATATGTTGAGGGGTGAAGTTTCCATAATGGGGTAATTTACATGTATTTCTATTATTTAGGCCTCTCACAGTCAATTAAAAGTGGAGCAGGTCCATCTAAATACAGGTTTTGGTGATTTTCAAAAAAAATTTGAAAAATGGCACCCAAATTCTGATCCTCATTACATTCTAGTAAAATATGTAGAATCTTAAAAAACCATGCCAACATAAAGCAGACATTTAGGAAAAGTAAATTATGAATTTATTTGACAATCTGCATCAAAAGTAGAGAATTTAGAACTTTGAAAATAAAGAATTTTTCAGAATTTCTGCAGAATTTTGTTTCATAACTAAACACAAAAAGATATCATTGCAATTTTTAAACAAATTTGAAGTACAATGTGTCAAGAGAAAACAATCTCAAAATCCCCTATATTTTTTTTTTATAGCAATCCAAAGCTATAACCATTCATAGTGACACAGGGCAGATTTGAAAAAGTCCCGAAGGGGTTAATGGGACATTTTATGTAATTCTTAAAGAGAAAAGAGGACGGAGAAGGTTCAAGCAGCCATCTCAGAAAGAGTGGTGGAGGATGTGGTTGTGGGTCACATTTAAGAGTCACATAAGTTGGTCTCTTAACCTTTTGATGTAATTAACAAAACTGTTTATTTTACACAGAGCATATGTAAAGCAAACCTGTCACCATGAATATAAATTTTAGATTGTGACAGGCCTATGCTATGGTGATTTTAAAAATGCCTTTGTCATCATCATGAATCATTTCAGTACTTTATAAAACAGTATTTCACATTATCTTTAACAGGAGCTTGTGATGAGTTCTAGATGAGGGAGAGGTAAGCTACACAGTCTTTCTCCTCTCCTTCACACTCATCCAACTCCCTCGCCCCTCCCCACTTCCTGTCATGTGCAATGAGCAGGCAGGGGAGTGAGGGGGATGGTGTGGAGTAGAGGAAGAATGCATGAGGAGACCAAGACCCATGGGAATCACCACAAGCTGCTGGCAGGGAGCCATATAATCTGAAATAAAGTTTTATATAGTACAGGAATAATTCAGAATGCAGACAAAGGCATTTTAGCATAGAATATGGTAATTCAACCTATCACTAGCTAAAATTACATTTTATTTTAACTACATCTACGCTTAGCAAATTATAGAGATGAGGAGTTTTTCATGAAATGTAACATTAAGCAAAATTAAGACTTACTTTCTCTCCATGTCAGGAGTCAAATAATAGAGTTGCCAGAAATCGGCACAAGTTAAAAGCAAAGCATACATTTATAGTTTGATCTTAAGATGCTGTTGCTGTGTTCAGCAGTGTAGTGAAGAAGGCCAGAAGCAACTATCTGGCTAATATAGTAGTGTTTATACATGAAGATGAAGGACCCAAATTTAGCTAATATTTAATAGCGCACATTTACATAAAAATACAGTAAATTCAAGAATAGAATAAAATACAGGCAGTCCCTGGGTTACGTATAGGTTCTGTAGGTTAGGGTTAGCCCTAATGTCGGAACTGTATATTTATTTAACTCGAGACAAATTATTTTTGGTCTCTGTGACAATTGGATTTGAAAAATGTTGGATATGTTGGAAATGTTGGATTTAAAAAATGTTAATTGTTAATCCTGGTTCTTATGACAAGAACATCTTTGATAACAGTTACAGCTGTTTGTAGCCTAGGGCTAACGTACAGTAAATTAACAATTACCAAAGGTCCGTTTGTAACTAGGGGTCGTCTGTAAGTTGGGTGTTCTCAAGTAGAGGACCGCCTGCATTATACAAAAATGTAAATGGACATGAAAGCTTCTGTTTGACACCCTTATACACCACCAGACGTTACTTGTGTTGATGCCCCCAGTACTAGTAGTACTGCTCTTAGGTCACAGGCAGAGAAATGGCTCAATGTTGTTTGTCACCAACTCACTACAACTGCAAAGGAGATATAAAGCTTTACTTACAAAATAAGTATATTATACTTAGTCAATGTTAGGAGTTTAAAAGGCTACATGGAGTTTATACGGTGTCTCTTCATGGTAAAGGAATAAAATGGAATCTAAAGAACATAATAGAGATGATAAGGGCCCTGATCTTTTGGACCTGAGGGACCAGATATTTTTGATGCCAGAAGCCAAAATCAAACTACAACTGCATAAATACTGCAAAACAACACTTGAGAACTGTAATAAAGTACAACCAAGGGTGGAATGTGTTGTATTGGAAACGGAAATGAACATATGAACATCTTCATGCTTCTTCCTATATCTCAATTTCTACGTGTAGGTTGCAGAATTTCCCTTGTTGCTTGGTACGCACGACTAGTAATTTCTTGTCTCCTGATTATTTCCCTGGAAACCTACTGTACCTTAGTTTTAAAGATTAAAAAGATGAGCCTCATATTTCTATTTCATATCCTAAATGCATGCTATCACTTGTATTACAGGCTGTACAGCTATACAGGGTAATATTAAAAAATATAAAAGAATACTTCACTGATCTTACCTTTGTTCTATTGTTTTTATGAAATCATTAGCTTTTTCAGGTTCAAGTCTACGATAAGTCTGGAACATGGAGAAGGTCTGAATAAGGCCAATGACGTCTGCTAGAGGCATTTTAGTCTTTGTAGCCATGTCATGCTTCCTGCAATATAATATCTCAATTACAATCCATTACAATCTATATATCAAAATCCAACAAAGCAAAAATCCAAAGTCGCAGCACATATTATACTTTCCGTAGTAAATAACTATCTTCTAGTCGCTAATATTCCACCAGCATTGCACAGATCATACATTATTGATTTTGCACAGAAGCTACAGCTATAAATTCTGTAGGTTGAGTTTACTTCACTTAGAACTACTTCCTGCCCAATGAGACAGAAGTTAAAATAAAATATGCTTGTGCTGTGACATCAAAAGTGGGTGTCAGCTACTAACCATTAAAAGACACAGCCAACTTCATTTTTGCATTTTCTTTCTTCACTTTCCTCCTTCCCTAAAATCCACTGTAAAATCTGTATAATAGCTTTTTGAATTTTATCTATACCTACAGTCAAGATTGGTAAGAACACTGAAAGGGAATACATCAGCAGGTTTATGGTAAAGGTTGCAAGGGTCCGGTGACTTGAGTGTGTTCCGGACCACCGCTGCATGCACCTTGCGCAGTTAATTTAGGGCCAGTATA
This sequence comes from Engystomops pustulosus, assembly GCF_040894005.1. Classification (NCBI taxonomy): domain Eukaryota; kingdom Metazoa; phylum Chordata; class Amphibia; order Anura; family Leptodactylidae; genus Engystomops; species Engystomops pustulosus. Next base: position 47,040,884 of record NC_092418.1, on the reverse strand, counting down.
CCTCACTTCTCTGCAAATGCTTTGAATTCAGGATGACTCCACCGTGCAGTGAGGTGTACTAATGTTATCTGTCCTATGCAGATATCTGTCACTGAATCACTGCTGCTTTTACCAGTTTCAATCGCCAAACCACCACCACAGACACAGTTAATGTGAAAAAAAAATGTAGGACCATAACCCCAGTTGCTTGAATAGTGAAAGGTTTCCTTTAAATTTGTGCTTAAAAATGAAAAAGATCTATTAAAATGTACATACCTTACTTTGTCTGTATAGGGAATGGAGTCAAAAATTTCCTTATAAGCGGTTTTCACATGATGCACCTTCTCATGTTGATATTTGCTCAGAACATCTTCAACCTGAAAAAGATTATGAGAGATTTCTCAACCTGCTGATAACCAATAGTGAAGAGAGTTGTAATCAGTAAAACACTACAGCAAATAATGACATGTTATACCAAAATATGAAAAAGTACAGGTGTCAAAAAGTGGTAAAAAAGCAAAATTTTTTACACTTGTCTTTTTAAAAGGTATTCAGACCTTTCAAAGCTCTGTAACCGTACTGAACAATGAACTATAGGGATGTGTCATTTGGATTCCATGATGAAGCAGTATAAACAAACCACAGTTTCCCAGTACATTGCATGGGAAATTAAATGAAGCCAATTCAAATGTACAAAAGTATAGAAGAAAGTAGCCTCCCAAGATTCACAAAATGATGGTATCTCTTAAAATGCCTTTTATTTACAAGATGGTTTTCTCCAATATCACTGTCCGCATAATTTCACAACGAGGATGTTACTGGGCACATGTTTTTGTTTATAATTATTATTGTGAAGTCCTATATTAATCACCATATGATATTATCACAAACATTACCCATAGTATGACAATACTTTATGCATTCAGTTTCTATAGAAAAATGGTGGTGCAGGACCACACGCAGTTCCTATGGATGTGTATTACTAAGCCATATGTGCTCCATAAGGGCTGTTTTCCCCCTTTAAGCAATGCTTCTAGAATGAAATTTCTTACAAAGAAATGTACTGGCATATGCTATGATATTTCCTTTCTTATGCTTTGTGTATGAATCACTGTGAATAGAAAACTGCATGCACCTCAGTAACCTTTAGTAACAAGACTGTAAGCAGAATAAGTATGGAACAATAAATAATTGTATTGAATTGTTAAGTACTGACCTCAGAAAAAACCTTGGTCATCTGCTCTGATCTGTCTTTGTAGTGCACTTCCATATGCGGAAGGTATGAAAAAAATGCAAGGCATCCACCAGGTTTAAGAATCCGGTCAACCTGGAAAAGTTCAGTTGCACATAATTGCAATGCAGAGCTCATCCACATAAAACACTAGGATTCAACTTTCAAGCAGATGTTGGAAAATATACATATTTTATTATGGCTATAAAATCAAAAGTGTAAAAAGAAAATTCCAGAAATAAAATAATTAAAACGGTATAAAGAAATAACAATGTTTAATAAATTTATTAAAGGTTGAAAAAACACAAGCCCATAATGTCCACTCTCATTCAGTGTTGATCCATGATCTTGAAGATGGGTAAAACCACTAATGGACGGACACCAATTATCTTATATTGGAGATCAAAATTAGAGAACAATACACAATTTCCTAAAAGACAAGGTCATTGTGAAGTCCTACATGAATATGCCCTAACAAGGGTAAAATAGAAGTATTTGAAGTTTATTTCATAAATTGTAAATATTCTAAAGCACATAATAAAATGTCTTTATAGAAAGGTCTTTTATAATAAGATTATTATTAATAAACCTATTATTATTACTACACAGGGTAAGGATCTGTCTAATCAAACAGTATCTCAACGTTTAAGAGCATTTGGACTGAAAGCCCAATCTGCAGTGACCAAAACACTCATTACCAGAAAGAATCAAAATACTACTCATCTTTACTGAGGAGCATGTGGTGTGGACAGAGAAGCAGCCCACCCACAGTTCAGTTTAGTAATGAAAGCAAATGTATTTGGGTGTGATAGGAACCATTATGTTTGTCAAAAAACTAGGTAAAGACTGAACCCAAAGTAAAGAAATCAGTGAAAGGTGGTGGAGGCAGTGTCATGGTTTGGTGAAGGTTTTTCTGTAGCAGGAGTAGGATCTCTCATACAGTTACATAGCAGAGTGAATGCAAGTGGTCCCTTCCTTTAATTCATCACCCAATCTGCCAGCAATTTTCATGCAGGCTAATGACCCCTGTCACACAGCAAAACAGGTAGTTCCATGAAACAAAGCAAAGCAAGAATGGTAAGTATAGTGGCACTATCCCTGCACCGTTTTGCACCCTCTTTTCAGGAAGCAAATTGCTTGATGGGATTGAAAAATCCATACAGACTGTTTAAAATGGAAAACCGGCGGTGCTCAAATGATGCTTAACATAGTCCAAATTTCATAGCAAATATTTAAAAAAGCTCATGAGCTTGAGAGATTGCATTCACTCGCAAAACGTCTGTCTCTCATCCCGTCTGCCCCCTGCTCCTATCCTATCCGGATTCATGTTTTTTAAAGGAATGCAATAAGGAAGATTGATGTTTTTATCGGTGAGTACTACATTTTTTCTAAATAGTTCATTGAAACAGAAAACATTCAAAAAATAAAATGGCCATCCCAGAGTTCTGATCTAAACCCAATAGAAAACCTCTGGAAAATCCTTGGTGACAACGTTATGGCCAGGAAACCCACAACAGTCACAGAATTGTGGAAAAGACTGGAAAAAGAATTGACCAAAATCACACCAGAGTAGTGTGAGAGACCAGTGATGTTCTGTGGTTGAAGATGTGTCATTCAAAGCAAAGGCCTGTGAACTTCTTACTGGTTGGTGATTGTTGTAGCTTATAGAAAATGTAATTACAATCTTTCTCTGTGCTACAGTTATTGCTGTACTATACTTTGGTAATTTTGTAAAATAATGTGGCATGGTTTACCCCTTACAAAAAAATCCATCAAATCAGTAGACATTTCTGAAAAACTCACTGATCACATAATGTTCTCTAATTTTGATCTCCAGTGTATGTATCCTATACTTCCCAACTCCTAATGTGGCAAGTTAGAATACTCCTGGATCTACCTTTAACTACCATCAGCCCACATCCTGTAGCTTGTATCAAGAACTTTATGAGACCTTCTGCAACATTCAATCAAGGAATAAGTATAAGCATTGATCCCATTGATCAACACAGAACACAGAACAATCTCGGCCTAAATCCTGCCATGGTTCCTGCCGTTTCTACCTCTCTGGATGGGGCATTTCAGAGTTTTACTACACTTAATGTAAAGAATTCTTTCAAATATTCTTGTATTATAAATTATGAGTTGCCTTATTTATAGTGTAAAAAAGGTGCAGGCTGAGACATTTTTCACACTAATGTATTTACCAGAAAATAAGAGGATCTTTTATTGTTGTATATCATAAGTAAGAGATTATTTTCAGGGGATGTCTTAATTTTTTCCCATAGAGAAAAATCTATATAAATTAATTAAAAAAAAATATATATAAACATGTCTTTTCCCAATGAAAACCAGGCACCCCTAAATGAATCATTCCCCTTAAACCCAAAACAATTAGAGTTGGCGAGTGCCGATTGTCTCTCTCTCACACATGTGCATCACTGCTGTGAAAGGCGTATCACTGTCACTATGCCGATCCAGCTGCGAGCCATGTGCAATGCTTGGCTCTCCCTGGTGACCAAAAGCAGCAACAAGAATTACTTTTGCCTCTGTTAGTTCCTAGTTTTTTGTATCTAAGCTATTACTCAATTCTTTAAGGTGACCCTTCTGACCCTTGATGCTTCCTCTAGTATCTCCTGGTTTTAATTTCCTGACACTGGTGTCTTCTGGTCATGTGGCTAGGGTTTTGTGTGTGGCTGATGGGTTTCTCCTGTATGTATGCGAGGCCTACCCATGGACTTGTGATTTCAGCTTTGCCATTACAGTGTCTTCCAAGTCTTGATATTCTTAATTTTGTTTTTGAACTCTTATTACCCTATTTAGTCTTATGTTGTTGTCAGTGCTCCATCAGGCTGTCTCCATTCATGGGTCCTTGACCCTAGTCAAGTAACATGTTGCTTTATCTTAAAGCTTAAGCTTATCCATTGGTGTATACTGCCTAGTTCCAACAAACTATTGGTAGACTAATGGATTAAATGTGGCTTGTGATTATGTACTCAACCTGGGGAATAGCAATGAAACCTGCTAGCTTCACTGTTTGGCATTTTACCCCTATGATTTTTTACGGGCATTTTAAATGAATTATAAGGGTTTTTTTTCTTGAAATAATTTGAGAACAAGTTTTTCTATCTTTTTCTATCTAAATCATTGTGTAAACTAGGCAGTGACAGACTTAGGGACTGACTGTTTTGCTTGAACAATAAAAGGTGATAATTTCAGATGCACTATGAAGTTGTACAAGACAAGTCTTTTGAAAAAGAAAATAAAGAAGAAAACGGTTTATAGACCAACATTTTATCAGACCGCATGAAAGAAATTTGGGGTGCAAAATCTGTGTAAAACAGTAATGATTTTGAGATTTTCTTTTAAAGAATTTGATTCTGAAAAAATATATATATAATTTTTTAGGTACAAGATAAAATCTAAACATTGAAAATTGCCAAATATCGTGTCAACATCTCCACAATTGGCAGGAAGAAAAAAGCATGGGTTTAATGTAGTTGAAAAGTTTTAATGGGACATGAGTTGCCAAGTTGGGTTTGTAGCTTGATATAGTGTTTAAAATTTTACAGCAACTTTGATAATATTTTATTCTTACATCAGTCTAGATTCATAGGTTTACAGAGTTGTTCAGCCAACATTCTTTTCATTGAGTAATGCATTTGTGTAGAAATAAAGCTTATAAAAAGCCTCTGAATGCCCACAGTAAAATTTCTTTAAAGGTTATCATACTGAAGATTTTCTTACATCAAGTGCACAGAGCAGAGATTAATCTTGTGCATTTACGGCAGACTTACCAAGGTACAGTGTAATGCAGAAAAATGTATAAGCTATCCTTTTCTGAAAGATATCAAAGGGAGTCATTTTTCTTACCCATATCAAATTTTCATTTTACCTCTTTCAGAAACTTTACAATGTCAAACCAATGGACAGCAGCACACGCGGTTAGAAGATCCACAGAGGCATCATCTACTGGTACTTCTTCAGCTGGAGCGGCTCTGTAGAAATTCTATATCTTATTATATAACATCTTTAACTTTTAACAACATTAGATGGCACCAGGACCATAATTAGAGCTCACGCTGCCCTTAACATTAAGCATCCCCACTCTGTCAGAATACTAACCTTTGTATTCCCACTGCTATATACTATACCTTCAAGACTAGAAGCAATAGCCACAGTATCCCCAGTGGCTATTTGGCAAATACAGCCCTGATAATGTACAGGCGGATACCCGACTTACAGACGACCCCTAGTTCAAGACGGACCCCTCAGGTTACTGTGACCTTTCGTGAAGCTCTGTGGATGCTTTACTATAGTCACAGACTGCAATGATCAGCTGTAAAGTGTCTGTAATGAAGCTTTATTGATAATCCTTGGTCCCATTACAGCAAAAAATTTTGAAACTCCAATTGTCACTGGGGCAAAAATGTTTTTATCTGGATCTACAATTATAAAATATACAGTTTCGACTTACATACAAATTCAACTTAAGAACAAACCTATGGAACCTATCTTGTACGTAACCCGGGGACCGCCTGTAATTAACTAACGAAGCCATCACAGTAATATTTTTTCAAAAGTCCTCACCTGAATGTTGTGTTTGGAAGTTTAAGCGCATTTGCCGCCTCCTCAATTTGGGCTTCACTAATATCCGTTCCCAAAACCTTTTTGAAGTGTGGAGACAGAATTTTTGTGCTCTGTCCTGTTCCACAGCCAACATCCACGGCAAGTTCATATGGTTTGTTTAACTGGAAAATAGAAGAAATAAGATTTACAGTATTGAGAAAATATATATATATATATATATATATATATATTGTTCTTTGGAAATTCAAATTTCAAAAGATATATTGTGCATTCACATAGATCCACTTGTTCGCATCTGCAAAAAATGGTTGTAGATTATTTTAGAGTCCTCTTCCCCATTAAATATGGTGAATTTTAAAACTGCCTAGCCTATGTTTACGCTTTGCTATTCTATGTTCTCTGTCTCCTGGGTATCCTTATGACATTTGCACTAATGAACTAATTAATATTATGCACCATTTTTTGTACTCATTGAAAACGCCAAGCATACTTATAGTTTAAAGATATTGAACACCTCCCACATTAGACATTTGGATTTTCCTGTGTCAGTCTGGTTTTCATTTTGCATCTCTTTAAATTTTTTCATGTGTTTTCACATGTATTTATGTGCAAGATTTGATGGAATAAATAATGAATGTGGCCCAATAAGTCCTGTATGATGAACTCTGTACTAGTTGAAGGACTGAATGCCATTAGAGGGGGCTCTGAGCCACTGGAAACGGACATCTCCACTGACCCTGCTGGAACTCCAGGCTAGGGTTCAAGGGGTCGTTGTCATGGAAAGTCTGACAGCATCACTGAACAATACTGTCCCCACCTTTAATATGGTATGGGAGCTGTGAGACACTTACTGGGCCCAGCAGAGGAAACTAGATCGCTGAAATTACACCCCCTTTCCCCTCCTCCTTTTTCTTCTCCATGTCTGTCAATGTAAAATGTTCTTTGTCTCAGTTATGTTGCAATTTGTTATTGAAAGTACCAATGTAAATGTGATTTGTGTATCGTTCTATATCTTCTATATGCCTATTGCATTGTTCCCTCTTAAAATGGGACCCTTGAAAAGTAGTAACATACTGCCAGTCACAGATTCATTTAAATGTTTACTGTATTGATTTTTCTGTATCTGTGTGTAACTTGAAAAACTTTGAATAAAAATACAATTGGAAAAGAAAAAAAAAAAAAAAAAAGAGGGGGCTCTGAGTGCTATCTTCGGAACCCATGCAATAGGTTAGCCACCAAAGACGTCAGGGGGTCACTAGCTGACTGGTGGGGGTCTCAGTGATGGGACCTCAAAGATCATGAGAATGTTATACTCCTATTGTACCCCAGATGAACAGAGCTGCCAGTCATGCATGTGTCCAGCAGTATTATTTATCTCTTTGGCGCTGATGGAAATAGCCATGCACCAAACTCGACTATCTCCGTCAGTTCCATATAGCAGAGCGAATGTGTGACTGGCTACTCCTTTCTTTTGGGGTACGATGAACCACCGTTCTTGTGATCCGTGGTAGTTTAATCACCAACCAATCAGCAACTTGCTTTTTTAAACGTTCTCTCCACTGATCAGTTGAAAAAAAATTTAGAAGACCGTCCTTTTTGTATTCACCGACAACATTAGATGAATGCAAAAAAAACGAAGTGTGAAAAACCCCATTGAAAAGAATGGTTCAGTGAGGCATCAGTGAAAATTCACTGAAGCCAGGAAGAGAAAAACAGTCTGTATGTGTCCATAAGCCAGAATGGGTTTAGTGAAAAATTAATGATGTGAAAAAAAAACGCCAGTGTGAAAGAGCCCTAAGTATAATGAGCATCCACGGTGTGAAAAAATATTCTTTATTTCAGTTCACCATCCTCTTTGATGTAGAGTTGACATTTTATGTGCTCTTCGATATATGACTACAGTAAAGTACATTGGACGATTATGCCAAATGCACTTTTTCCAGCATTCATTGCCAAGCAACAAAACAAACATCACTGACAGAAAGGGAACAGACTTTTTTCCACTAGTGCAGGCTGTCAATGTCAGTTCTGGTCTTTGAACTGCTGTAATTTGGATTGAAAGATGTTACTTCAAATAAAATTGCTAAAGCTTTACCATTTTTGCTTTACTAGGAAATAAAATCAAGTCATTTCAGAGACCTAAAATGATACGCTTTTACTTTAATGTATAACTTTGAAATCATACAATAAATGGGCAGTAAAAAAGATACTGATCAGAACTATATTTATTTCCCTACTGGACAATGTATTAATGAATGAATGAATTAAAGGGGGCACTGTATGTGATCATAACTGATCAGGAGTGGTGGGACATGCAGAGAAGATGGGAGCTCGCATAAGAAAACAAAATATGCTAAAAATTAACAGCAGGTTAATATGGGGGTGCTTGGTGGTTGGCAATGACACAGACTCCAAGGTTATCAGTGCAAATGTTGCGTTTTATCCACTCCAACAGCAGTGTTCAATGGCAGCAGATAAACAAAACATAACATAAACCCTGCCGTCTGGGTGCTTACTAAACAGAAATTGGTTACCTCACCTAAAATAGCAACGAACAGTTCAGAATACATATTCACAATGAATTAAATGACAAAATGCTCTTAGTTTGATACCCAATTCCTCCCCTGTATGTGGTGGTAAACTGCTGAATTAATACTGCAGTACAGTTGTATATGAATATAGGGTGTAAGTGAGACCCCTTGGGTTCAAGTACCTAAGGGTGCATGAAATTATTTTATACACATTTTTTTTAATTAACAAAAACTTAGTTACATTTTTTTCACCATTTCGCATCTCCACACACTAAAGTATGAAAAAGTTATGTGTGTCAGAATATGGACATGCAAGACATTTTTATGCCAAGTTTTCTTATTTTTTTAAAGTATTAAAGGCAATCTACCATCATAATAAAGCATGACAAACCAGTGGGCATTTACTCATAGATCTCGGCACCATGACTGTGGAAATCCTTCCTTGTACAACTTTGAAAATTTTGCTTATGAGCCCGAATGGCTCCAGGTGATGTTACCAGAGTGTCTCTCTGCTGCAACTTCACGGGCTGTTACAGTGTGCAAAGAGCATTTCCAGTTTCAGCGTGGGAGGACGCTGAAACTTCCTCAGCTGCAGTGAGATTACATCAGAATCATGCTGAACCCTCTCTTTAGAAGTTGGGTGGTTACTGCATATTGCAGCAAACACCCACTGGTAACAAATGCAGCAAACACCCACTGGTAACACCTGCAGCAACCATCTTGGCAGAGATCGTCGCACATCAAAGAAAGACGATATTTCGCCATGACAGCCTTGTGTCTTTGTAAGGCCCGAGGCTGTGTAGTTTAAAACCATCTGTTACATTGTAAAAGGTTATATGTAATATCCTTACATACTGGAATACTGTAAAAATGGTAAGATCAATCAGACAACCTAGAGTTAACGTACCCTAGGGGGTCTGAAAGATAGTTTCATAATGTCCCAAATTGTCCAATCTATCAAAATATCATCAACAGTTATTCTTGGCATTTAGTCACATAATTTAAAATAGGGCCCATGAGTCAGAGTTGCCACTTTTTAAACATTTTGTAACATATACATTTTTTTTCATAAGTGATTAAAAGGTTGTACAGTAAATGATAGCAAAGAAAACAACAGCTCATCCCACAAAAAATTACCGTATATGCCGGCGTATAAGACGACTGGGCGTATAAGACGACCCCCAACTTCTGCCCTAAAAATATAGAATTTGGTATATACTCACTGTATAAGACTACCCCTCTCCCAAATGAAAAAAAGTCTGCTTAAAACTTTGCAAAACAAACAAGAGAGCAAGTGCCTGGTGATCATAACTGTAAGCTGCGATATTAATGAAGATCCGACATGCTTCTGTAAGTGCCGCCTGTGACCCCCAGCTCTGTGACGCCGACCGCTGTCACAGGGCGGCTGCATTAGCATACAGCGAGCCGCCCCGTCAGCGCGTACTAAGCCTCTTCTAATGACTGTGAGAGGCGGACTGCCGCGCATGTGCGGCGGTCCCAGGAAGCGGCTCTCTGCGCGCTGACGGGGAAAAAAAACACCTCACACAGTGCGGCCCCCGTATATCCGGCGTATAAGACGACCCCCCACTGTAGCCATTATTTTAAGGGGTTAAAAAGTAGTCTTATACGCCAGTATATACAGTACATGTCACACAACTCTGTACAGCAAAGTATGAAAAACATGTTAGAGCCAGAAGATGGTGAAACAAAGAATTTTTTTTGTACAGAAGGTTTTCACTTTTTTTTTTTTTTATTTGGTATCCCCGCAACCTAAAGAATAAAGAAAACAAGTCATTTGGCCACACAGTGAAAGCAATAAATACAAAGTCGACAAGAAAATGGCTCAAATGTGGTTTTTCACCAATTTCATGTCAGTTGGAATATTTTCCCCAATTCCCAGTACACAGCAAGGAATATTAAATACCTTCACTACAAGGCGCACAAAACAAGAATTTACACAGCTCTTTACATTGAGAAAAAAATTGTTATAGATTTTTTAATGTGGGGAGTGAAAAATTAAAAAGCAAAATCAAAAAAGGGCCTAAGCGTTAATTGGTGAAGTCCATCCAAAATTGGTGGAACTGCATTTTTTGTCAATTGGCAAATACACTTTATATAGGAAGCAGGGGCGTAACTAGGAGAGGCTGGGCCCCATAGCAGATTTCTGCATGGGGCCCCCCTTCCCCTTAAAATATATATATGGCAGGCACACGTCGGGCGTGCTGGAGAGGAGGAGAGGTGAGCGCAGCTCACCCCTCCCCTCTCCATAGAGAATAGAGCCGCATGGTCGTTCTTACGGCCATAGATGGAGCACGCTCTCTCTCTTTTGCTCAAAACAGTGAGTACTCGTTGTGCTCACCGTGCCGAGACCTGGCGTATAGAAGCTTATGGGGGAAGTATATCCGGCAGCAAATCTGCGGCCAGATATACATCCCCAATATGTTCTTGGGAAGGTACCCCTATACAGTCATGTTTATACAATTACACACATTTATACACTGATATATACACACCTTTATATACACACATAAAGTTCTACTCTCGTATACTCACACCCTTATACATACAAGCATTCACTTATACACACATTTATGCACTCATATACATTTATACACTAATACACAGAGTATATACAAACTAATACAGTATACACATTATATACATATAATACATTTACAATACACACACATATATATATAAATATATATATATACATACATACACAAATACAGTATACACTGACCATATATACACATACATGCAGGATAAAAACACCATATACACACATGTTGCATATACATACAGAATATACACATACATTCAGTATATACAGCATACATACTTACCACATACAAAAACACACATCATATATATATAATATAAATACATGCATGTAAAAATACAGTATTTGCTTCAATGCATTTATACACAGTATATACATGTATACATAGTAGATGCATATATACACATATACATAGGATTTACACATATATATATATACGGAATATGCATAAACAGTATATATATATATATATATATATATATATATACAAATAGAAAAATAAGGCGGCACTCCAGTTTTGTGGGAAAAATCAAGTGGTTTTTATTCCCAACTGGGAATAAAAACCACTTGATTTTTCCCACAAAACTGGAGTGCCGCCTTATTTTTCTATTTGTATTGACTGTGGGCTGTAGCCTGCCCGTTGGAGCGTGCACCCACCAGGATTTGTTAAGCAGTGCCGCTTGGAATCTTTTTTACTCTTCTATATATATATATATATATATATTTATGTATACACAGTATATATACAATATATACACATATACACAGTATATACACACATATTCACAGTATATATACAATATATACACATATACACAGTATATACACACATATACACAGTATATACACACATATACACAGTATATATACAATATATACACATATACACAGTATATACACACATATACACACATATACACAGTATATATACAATATATACACATATACACAGTATATACACACATATACACAGTATATATACAATATATACACATATACACAGTATATATACAATATATACACATATACACGTATATACACAGTATATATACAATATATACACATATACACAGTATATACACATATACACTGTATATACACTGTATATACACATACACTGTATATACATATGTACACAGTATATGCATATAAATACATATATACATACAGATAAATACATATATGCATACAGATAAATACATCTGTATATACTTACCTTTTAGGAAGTTTGGGGGCTGTATGGGTGTTCAGGCAGGTGTTCAGGTGGGTGTCCAGATGCATTCAGACGGCGGGGGGGGCGCGCGGAGGAGGGGGGGGCGTGAGCGGGGGAAAGGGGGGCCGAGCGGGGGAAGGGGGGGCAGAGAATCAACTGTGCCGCCCTGCAGGCTGATGAGCGGGCAGGTCAGGGAGATGAGGGGGGCGGGTCAGAGAGGTGGCTGGGGGGCGGGTCAAGGATATGAGCAGGCAGGGATCCTGGAAAGAGGTGCGTGGGCGGGCGGGCTCAGGAGACGTGTAGATGCATAGAGAGGGAGGGGCCCGGGGGCACGATCCGGCACTGCAGCCCCGGACCACTTACCCCAGGCCATGGCAAAGCACTGCAGGGAGCGTGCATCCCCGGGCCCCTGAACCTCACGGGCCCCGTAGCAACTGCTACGGCTGCTACGGCGGTAGTTACGCCACTGATAGGAAGTTCCTCAAAATAGTTGGTAGGCATAGAACAGAACAAGTGACAAACAATGATAACCTAAAATAATAATATGAAAACCCAGAATGGTTTTCCTATTCAAACATTTTAAAGACAGAAAAATAAATAACAAGGGTAGAGTTATTTGATTCATAACAAAACAGCTGATGGGTGACTTAACCATGTACAGTGGGTACGGAAAGCATCCATGTCTCGGGTCGCGTGGCCACCCGTGCCCCTCTGTGTGCCCCAGCGCCCTGCAGCTCCTACTCACCAATCCTCACTACTGCTTCCGGTCCTGCAACCGTGTCCCTGTCTCCTAGGGCTTAAGAAGATTTAAAGGGCCAGCGCACCATTAATTGGAGCTGGCCATACCCAGAATCCTTTATAATCCAGCCTCTTCCTGCACACCCTGCTGGATCTAGTGCCTTAGAGAAAGCTTGACTCATGCTCTGTGCTGGTATTGTGATTGTGTGCTGTAATTGTGACCCCGGTTCTGTTCCTGACTATGCTCCTCAGCTGCTCCTGTCCCCGACTACGATTCTGCTCAACGTCTGTGTATCTTGCCTTGGCTGCCGCCGCGAACAGAGTCGCACCTGTGGAACGACCTGGTGGTACCACACCGCAACAATTCCAATCCACATTGTGACAGGCTCTGGTGTAAACCAGGTATTGGCTTATGTCATCATCCGTGGTGATCCAGTGGGTCCACTACCCCTGGAGCCTGACAATCCAGACCCCTTTAAATTTTTCACTCTTTGTTTCATCGGCACCAATTAGTAATATCAATAAAGTACTTTATTTTTGAATGTATGAATGTACACTCTGCGCCCCATCTTCACAGAAAAAACTGAAATTTAGATATTTTTACTAATTTATTAACAAAGAAAAACTGAAATGTCACATGGTCTTAAGTATTCAGACGTTTTGCTGTGACACTCATATTTCACTCATGTTGTCCATTTCTTTCTGATCCTCCTTAAGATGGTTCTACTCCTTAAATGGAGTCCAGTTGTGTTAAATTAAACTGAATGGACTTGATTAGGAAAGGCACACACCATACCCACTGTATATATTGAAGGTTAATAGAGAGGTTCCCGCATGCTTGATCCATGAATGGCACAATAGATTTCCTGCTTAAATTAGAATTTGCATCTCCTCATCATTCTGTTCACATTTTGATATTAAACATCATGAGACCAAGACGACACCTAACATTTGATCAACAGAACCCCACCACTGCAAGGCTTCAAGCAAGAAGTTTTGAGACAGAAGTGGCCCCTGAGCCTAAAGTATTGCAGAGTGTCTGCAGTTACAGAGAGGCATAGAATAGGATGTCCCTTTGCCACATCGCACACTGATGATTGCTTCATTGTGAACAATCCCCTGCTGAACCAGAAATTTAATGGTCAACAATGCACCAGTTCATTGAGGTAACATTATTAGAAAACAACTTTATGGGAAAACATACAGGATCAGCTGAGTCACTTTGTAGAGGCTTGTAACTCTGCACTCTGGCACCTCAATGAGTGGAGGGATAGCCCTTCAAAAAAACTGGGATGTCTTGTCTCAGCAGACAATTTATTGACTTGAAAACAGCATGAAATAAATGAGAAATTATTGAAACATTGATATTTTATCGGTATATACCCAGCTGGTGTTGGTTTTTGTTTCAATAAATTGTTTGAGATGACAAAATCAACATGCATCTACTTATATTCTCAACTTTCATTATGCATCATTGCGTGAACTTTATATGGTTTCTATAAATTTCTCCCAAAAGCCAAATATCCCTTACTTTTTGTAAATAATAAAAATGGACTGCTAGTTGGCACTGCTGCAGTATGATGTACATGTTAATACATATTCTCAGGAATTGCTAAAGAAACTTTACAACTTCTGTTGAAAAGATAATGATAAGACTGCATTGATCACATTACTGGATACATATAATTTTACTAAAAGACTGTGTAAATACTGAAAATAGGTTCATACGATTGAGTTGATTTGATAGTACCTATGAAATGCAGCCAAAGACTTATAGTATAGCTGTAGCTCCCGGCGTTCCCCGTGATAGTAAATAACCGCTTTTAGCTTTCACAAAATAGAATGGGTTAACAAAAACATTTCATATCTATCTAGATTATAAGAATTGTGCAGCACTTCATATGGGGAATGAAAAAACAAGTGGATTTATTCCAAACACATCGCAGCGTTTCAGCTTCTACATGAAGCCTTTACCAAGGCTTGACAAAAGCTTCATGTACAAGGTGTTGCAAATGCTTTCTATCTATATACCTGGAGAAATTTCCAGGCAGCAAAGTATACAAACCAATAAAAGGGTGGGTGCCCACAAGTCAACAAAGGTCCCTCCAAAGTATCCAAAGAAAAATAAGCAGCACTCCAACAGCAAATCCAGTCAGAACGCTACATTTCAGCTATTGGCATGACAAAACACTCTGAAGCATTGCGTTTGGAACAAACACCATTTTTCTTTTTGAGCGGATTTGCTGTTTCAATGCTGCTTAATTTTTCTATGGATATCTATCTATGCAATTAAGTGCAAATACACAGACAGTGCTTCATTATTCCAAATTTCAAAAAGTGAATGAATCAAATTTTAAAATGTGGCCACGTTTTGGTGTCCAACCACCTTTGTAAAGCTTGAAAAAGGTGGTTGGACAACGAAATGTTGCCTTGTACTGTACCTTGAGATATAGATCTAAAATACAAAAATTGTTAAGACCAAGATTAATCTTCAGGCTATAGTGTTTTAACACAAAGCTTTTCTATTATCATAGATTAAAAGTATTTTACACTTTGTTACTAATGTTTTATGCAAAGGTGTTTTTAATTAGAGATAGACATAAACCCATTCATATAGGCAGCATTCTCCAAGTAAACGGCACTTACTTTCACCAGAAGCACCTTGGACTCCCTATGCTTTCCCTCCCAATGACCGGACTGTTCATGCAGTTCCAGGAGGGACAGAATAAGGATGAACTTGATTCCTTTTCCAGATGCCCTCTCTGCTTACCTTTCAGTCATACTAAAGCCAGGTAAGGATCATACTAGGTGCCAAAATGATCGCCCTATATAATTTATAAATGTAGATATAAAGCTCCTCCCCAAGATACTGGCCAAGAGGACCATCGTGGAGCAATACATTCACCCTGGCCAGGTAGGTTTGTTCCCACAGTTATTTGATACAGGCTAGGTGGGATAATTATCTGCCCAAGCAAGCTGTGTGTTTATCAGTAGATTTACATAAACCGTTTGACTGTATGGGGTTTTCACCACCATTTTTTTATCTCTTCTCAAAAACCTTTTTTCTATTCCTTCAATCTGGGTCATTGTTCAAGGTTTCCTGTCTGCCCCCATCACCATTAAACATGGGATCCCTCCAACGGCTCTAATGGTGAGATAAAAAGGTTATGGGAATTAGAAAGATTAGACATAAATATTAGGATTATTGTTATGACTTTAACAGTCAAAGGGAAGGTCTAAAAGTATCTTGTCTAGATCAACACAAGAACTTTAGGTTACCTAGTGACTGTCCTATGGAGCCACAGTGAGTATAGTTTGCCATTAGTAATCTTCTACAATGCTTCCAATTTAAAGCAGTGTGATACTGACTTTATAGACGTATGATCATATTTCAGCAAATAATCAAAATAGTTCCAGCTATGATACATTTACAATATAGTACTCATTTACCTGCAAATCTCCAAAATAGCATTTTTTCATAAGACAATGATTATTTTACTGAAACTTCTACTTACTCTTTCATTAAGATAACTGAAGATCAGGTCTTGTATCTCTGGTGCTGGAGAAAAACGGTATTTTTGGTAATAGGATGCATGCTCCTTACCCTCAAACAATCGTGTAGCCATATGGAAATCAGTCAATCTTCAACCTGCATAATAAATAGGAACAGTAAAGTAAAAGAATACGGTTTACAAATGTCAATGTTTACCACCAAATACTTGAAAGAAAAGAGGGGTCAAACCTCCAAAGTATACTCAAATCTCATTCTTTAATGAAACATATAAAAACATAAAATTCAGAAAGCAATAATGAATGGACTACAGTGAAGTTTAAAATACATGTGTCCAAGAATAATCGCCGTAAGTGGCATAAAGGTAGGTAATACAGAGTAATAGGTCCCATATGGGTATGGAGCTAAAGAATAACAAATATCACTTGGTGAATACAGTACATACAAGACACCTATAGAGTACAAAATATTTGACTGGAAGAAAAAACCATACCAGAGAGATGGACCACACGTGAATGACCCCCGACACGTGTTTCGCTTTTGATAAAGCGCGATAGCGAAACACGTGTCGGGACATTCACGTGTGGTCCATCTCTCTGGTATGGTTTTTTCACCAAATACCTTAAGTAACATGTTATCTATTTTCTATGGGTCATTACGATTACAGCAATACCATATTTCTATAGTTTTGCTTAGATTTTACTAATTTTGTAGAAAGACACCTAACGTGGGGAAAAAAATCTATCATTTCTGCATCACAATTTTCCAAGTGGCTTAACATATTTGGTCTATAGAGTTGGTTGAGAGCTTGTTTTATCATTCTTTTATCACTTTTAATTGCATTTTATGTAGGACAAGAGTTATGGCTTCATCCTAAAGGGGTTAATAAGACAGTTTCAAAGTTAGTCAAATATTTCTTCCTTGAGTTAGACAAAGTAAATAATTATCTTTAAAGGTATGTAAGGGATACATTCCTATATCTGTTTAATTATATCTATGATTTCCTAACTGTGAAGAATAAGATCTAATGTAAACATAATATATACAGGCGGTCCCTTACTTAAGGACACTCGACTTACAGACAACCCATAGTTACAGACAGACCCCTCTGACCTCTGGTGAAGCTTTCTGAATGCTTTACTATAGTCCCAGACTGCAATGATCAGCTGTGAGGTGTCTGTAATGAAGTTTTATTGATAATCCTTGGACCCATTACAGCAAAAAATGTTTAAACTCACATTGTCACTGGGGCCAACATTATTTTCGTCTGGATCTACAATAATAAAATATACAGTTCCGACTTACATACAAATTCAACTTAAGAACAAACCTCCGGACCCTATCTTGTACGTAACCTGGGGACTGCCTGTAAACATATATAAACATAATACAAACATAATATATAGGTATATAGGTACTTTGATAGGTACAGGTATAGGTACCTACCAAATAGTGCCATTCTACAGTATGATTTACCACATTTATTACAATGTGCAAATCATACATTGTAATGAGTTAATCTTTGTTAGACCCAAGGCTTGCATAGTAACCGATCGCCGCTCCCGATAAATTCATATGGGGTGGTGATCGAATTCAAGATGGTGGCCAAAATTTAAAAGCCTCCGGCAGCTTTGCTAGAACGGTTTACAGGGTTAACAACTGCGATTGGTGCCAGCACCGACTGTGGGTGTTACTGGTGAGTGTTTGCTGCAATATGCAGCAAACGTCCACCTTGTATGGAGAGGGTTCAGCCCATGAGCCCTCTACATATAAAGGAAGCTGATGTACAGATATGTCACACGTCGGTAAGGACTTTAATCCCTTGCCTCGGATGACAGTTCGTGACCAAGCCCTACTTTTTGAATCTGACATGTGTCACAATAATTGATAATAACTTTTGAATGATTTTACATATCCACTTAATTTTGCGACTATTTTCTTGTGACATATTGTACTTCATGTTAGTGGGAAAAAAAATTTGTGATAAGTTTTGCATTTTATTCTTAAAAAATGGAAATTTTGCAAAAATTCTGTAAAAGTCAAAGCGCTATGTGTGGTGCCAGCCTAAGGGTGCTAGCATACAGGGGTGGGCCTCAGAAAGCAGTTTCTTTTTTTTAATGCAAAACAACGAGTTTGGTTAACGATCCCATGCGTTTCCATTAAAATGTATATGCAATCAGAGTAAGGACTGCCAAGTACGCTAGCACTGTGTTTGTAAATGCAGTACTAGCAGTCCATGGCTTTTGATATACAAGGGACACCCACCGGTGTCTCCCCCGTGGAGCCGATGCCAGAAGTTGGACGTAATACATTTGTAGTAGTATGCAAGTCAGTTTTAAAGTAGGGGCTCCCAAAACGGGCGTACACTTACAACCATTCTTGCAAAGAGGTCAATACTCTGTGAAACGGAAAGCTTGTGTGAAAGCAGCCTGCGGGGGAGATTTATCAGAATTGTCTTAAAATTCTAAATCCGAACAAGACAGAAAATGGTTACCTTGTTGGCTAACTCACTTTTCAAGTCAAGAAAAATACATCCATAAATCGGTAAGAAATCCAGCAGAATGTACCAGTACCATAAGTAAAACGTAACTTTTAATAATTACTGATAAAATAAGTTCACCGTGAACCACAACAGTATCAGCATCAACCATCAAGTCAGCAAAAACACATCAGAAAGGGAGCTCGTTCAGAGCTCCAATATGTCTCGTCTGACACGGTCCCCAGTAATACCTCACCGTGTCTTAGTGCATTCCTGTATAGCATATGACACGGTGCATCATCTCAAAACCATGGACCAACATTAATCCGGACAGTAAGGAATAATAGGGTGGATCTCACCAGTCTTCGATGCGCCATCTCGAGTGGTAATGGTCTGGAGGTACAGGACCTATTAAGCCCTACGATCGCTTTGTATCCTGACCCCGCAATATTGCTCCCGCCCTGACAAGGACGGTCCCAGTACTGTCCCTTTCAGACCCTGTCCCTAATATGGGATTACATATTAGGGACTAACAGGGTCTGAAAGGGACAGTACTGGGACCGTCCTTGTCACTGTGAACTTATTATATCAGTAATTATTAAAAGTTACGTTTTATTTATGGTACTGGTACATCAGAATTGTCTTACAGCAAAACTGTTGTAGTTGCTCATGGCAACCAATCAGAGCTCAGCTTTGATTTTATAAACTGCTGTGGGAAAATACAAGATGATCTCTGATTGGTTGCCATGAGCGTTCACACGTTGCAGTTAAAACTGCATCGCAAGTGAAAGACATCAAATCAACAGGAGATTTGTATTTGTGGAACAGCTTTCTCCTTCAAAATCAAATTCACCCGTTCAGTTCATGTCTTTCACCTGTTAAATTGACAAAACTGCACCTAAAACCACCTCAAAGCTGATTGCGATGCAGTTTTAACTGCAACGTGTGACTGCACCCTCAGAGTCTTTGACCAGTATACGAGTGCCTCATTTATCAAGGTTTTTAGACCTTATTTTGGCACTTTCCCAATTAAGGGAGCATGGCTTTTGAGAAATGGGTGTGGTCTTAGAACAAATGGGTGTGGCCTGCAGGAAATCATCTGTGCACCAAAAATCCTGGTGCACTATTTAGACCAACTCAAACTAGGTCTAAAGTAGTCACCAATGGTTTTATTCTGCTCTAGAATTTATGATCACAATGATAAATCTGATTTAGAAACTGGCAGATTCTGAGACACATTGTTGAATTCCTCCCTGTGAGTTGACAGGATTCCTTACTTCATACAGAAATATGATACAGGGACTGCCGAACTGTAGCACCGGCACTGTAATGCTTGTTACAGTGACAGGGACTGTCATATTTCCCTATGATGCAAAGACTCCCATCCACTGCGTTTGTATTGCGGTGTCTTATATATCTATAAGATACCGCATAATATCTTAAAGCCCAGTGTTCTATGTCCGATATAATGGACACAGAGCGCTTAGAGGTTAACTAACTGAGCACGTGTCAAGAGAAACGCATGCGATCGGCTTATCAATCCAGGGAAATGCATGCGCGTTCGGGCCGAGGACCTCCCCCTGTGCGCTAGCGTCGTGTTATGACAGACACCTAGCCATATGTGTGACCGTGGCCTAAGACACCGGCCGAACTGTAGCACCAGCACTGTAATGCTTGTTACAGTGTCAGGGACTCCTTGCATCATATTTCCCTATGATGCAAAGACTCCCATCCACTGCGCTGGCAGTCTCCTATGGTCTGCCTCTGGCCTGCACATGGGTCCGTTTCCATGGGTCGAACACAATGTAGTCTGTGGTCTCACAATGCACTGGCATTACAAGTCGGTCGGGAGATATCATAGGACGCATTTCTCCCTATCAGTGTGTCACGTGTGAGTGCAGCCTCAGGGTAATATCCACCTACCTGACTAGTAAAAGGCTCAGCAACAAATGGTCTTTTCACATCCCACAGACTCAGAGCAGAATGTGAATGGGTTAGCAAAAAATCCTGTAAATGCAGCAGAAAACCCCTGCATTCATGTGTAGTGATTGTCAGCTATTCGTGCCGCTCACCTGGTGTCCCGCTGTGAGGCCGCACTCTCCTGGAGGTGCTCTCCGTGTAATGTATGTGCAGGGAGTCAGAGCTACTTGTACAGGAAAGTTATGGTGACCTTTGGACTGGAATATGTACAATGCATGTGAGGGGCGGCGCCTGCTGTGTACATGTCCCCACTGATAATGTATGTTGTAGATGTGTGCACACACACAGCAGAGAACATCAGTATACAATAACATGAGATGCAACACAGTCACACACCTCCAAGCACCATGTATACAATGTATATACTCACAGCATCACACACATTACAGTCCAGGAAGCTGCCGCATGCGCACATGGAACCTTCCAGCTCCTAGCTACTGAGCAGCACGCAGCAGACGACAGGGTGACACTGAAGTACAATGCTTAGTTATAATGATTGAGAACATCTATAACGTACGAGGTCATGTATCTACAGCAATTGAGGCAAAATACTTTGTCCGTGCACCCCCGTGTTGTGCTAGCAGTTGGTATGATCCTGCAGTGTGACGTAGAGGCACAGGGCGGTGCAGAGAGGCTGAGGCTGAGGCTGAGGCTGTGTCCTGGGGTGACCTGCAGTCACTCCTGTCATGTCCCAGCACTGCTCTTTACTCATGGAGAGGCTGTATACTAATGCTGTATACTCATGGAGATGCTGAGGGCAGTAATAGTACAATATGATATGAGAGGACTTACATCTCATTTCTTAAGTTATTTCCCGCCAAAACCGGGGGCGGTCTCACAGAGTGGCTATAATAATATAATAACACCTCACCTCTGCACTCGGTGTTGGCTCACACAATCACTGATGTACAGAGCTGTAAAGTGGCCCTTAACCCTTTCAAAGCCAATGCAATCAAGAACCTGTTTGCTTTTATCCTTCGCACTAACCCTTTCCCTGCCAGGTGTCTCTGGAAATTTTGTAGCATTTTAATGCGTACAAATACAACCGAAATTACAGCATAAACTTTATAGTAGACCCCAACAAACTACATATTTTCTGAAAGCAGGCACTGAAAGGGACGTAACTTGAGGGTGTGCAGAGAGTGCGATCACACCTGGGCCAAGAGGCTAAGGGTGAAGACACACACTAAGTGCGTTTTCAGATCGTTAAAAACGCACGCGTTAAAAAATGCATGCGTTTGTGTCAGTTTTTCCGAAATTGCGCAATGAAAATGGACAAAAACGCATGCGTTTTTAAAAAAACGGATGCGTTTTTTAACGATCTGAAAACGCACTTAGTAAAAACGGCCCAAAAACGCCATGTGTGTCTTCACCCTTAGGGGGCGCACAAGGTTTCACTTTCCCATATGAGACAACTAGTACAGGCAGTCTCCGGGTTACATACAAGATGGGATCTGTAGGTTTGTTCTTAAGTTGAATTTGTATGTAAGTCGGAACTGTATATTTTATCATTGTAATCCCAGCCAGAACTTTTTTGGTCTCTGTGACAATTGGATTTTAAAAATGTTGGGTTGTCATAAGAATCAGAATTAACACTAAAGCTTCATTACAGACACCTGTGATAACTGTTACAGCTGTTTATTGTAGCCTAGGACTAAAGTACAATAAATTACCAATATCCAGTGGTCCGTTTGTATCTAGGGGTCATATGTAAGTCGAGTGTTCTTAAGTAGGGGACCGCCTGTACTATAAAACATACATTATAATCGGAGGCCTGGCACAGACTTTGCACTGGGGCCCAACAGCTTCAAGTTACGCCACTGCACTTGTCCCATTTTCAAAAGTGCATTAAGGAGTTTAGAGACCCCTTCATGGCACCTTCATGCAAATTTTGATTCACAGTGTAAAAATATTTTTGATACGAATGAAAATTAACTCTGATAGGAAAAAATGCACCCAACGTAGAAAATAATTAGTTTCAACTCCTAAATGTAATAGATCAGCAGCTCTCAACCTGTGAGTTGTGTCCCCTTTGGTCAAACAACCTTTACAATAGGTCTAAGACAATTGGAAATATGTGTTTTTCAATGGCGTTTGGTACAGAGACACCCCAGGGGCAGAGTGCTGGCACATACCCCCGTCCTCTGCTTCTCTCCATCTATAACACAGACTGTAAGTGCACAGTCTGTATAATAGTAGATGCATTGCAGATAACGTGTGATGACGTGTCTGCCTATGCCTGGTCTAAGACTGCAGAGGCCTATGGCCAGAGATGACCGCAGGCGGAGACTGCTGCCTAATGGAGGAATTCCTGTGACTACTGTGGGGCATCACTGTGACTGCTGGCTACTGAGGTCATCACTGTGACTGCTAGCTACTGGGGGCATTCCTGTGACTACTGTGGGGCATCACTGTGACTGCTGGCTACTGTGGGCATTCCTGTGACTACGGACTACCGTGGGGTATCACTGTGACTGCTGGCTACTGGGGGAATTCCTGTGACTATTATGGGGCATCATTTGATTGCTGGCTACTGGGGGCATTCCTCTGCCTACTGGCTACTGTTGGGCATCAATTGTGTGAAAGAGCCTTAGAATCAGTGTATAAATTAATGTCAATTCCATCCAACAACACAAGTCATTCTGTCCTTAGGGAATTTACCTTGGGTGTGGATGGGATTTGTTTAAATCCCACTGCTATCCAGTCACTGAAGCAGTTTTACTATAAAAATGTGTACACTATTCTCTATGGGGACATGGGAGAGCCAGAAAAAGGGCTCCTGATGACAGGTTCCCTTTAAAGGAAACCTACCATCACGGATGTACTGAATAAGGTAGATCCGATGACAGGTTCCTGTATTTTTTGTTAGCCCTATGCCTAATTTTATTAAACTTTTACTGTCCCACTTTTACTGATCCCTGTCTTCATCACATAGCTCGCTGTAGCTGCACACACTTGTCTGTAAAGCCGGAGTTTTGTGCATGTAGCCTCTAAGGACAATTTGCTTATATATAACACTAGCTGTAGCTCCCGGCGTTGCCTGGGATAGTAAATAACTGCTCTTAGCTACAACAAAATAGAATGGGTTAAAAAAAAAATATTTTATATGTATCACCGGTAGTCTCTTTCAGTCACTGTCTGTCGGCAGCAGTCTCTTTCAGTCACTCTCTGTCTGTCGGCAGCAGTCACTTTCAGTTACTGTCTGTCTGTAGCCGGCAGTCTCTTCCAGTCTCTTTCAGTCTCTTTCAGTTACTGTATGTCTGTCGGCAGCAGTCTCTTTCTGTCACTGGCAGTATCTTTCAGTCACTGTCTGTCGCCGGCAGTCTCTTTCAGTTACTGTATGTCTGTCGCCGGCAGTCTCTTTCAGTGACTATAAAGAGAAATAAACAGAAAAAAGGCCACAGGGGAGGCGCCTTGGGTGATATCGTTTCACCAGTGGAATGAATTATTAGTATATCGGCTCACCTTGTTGCCACCCAGAGGGAGCCGGTATAGAAATCAAAGTATACGCAGGAAAAAGAGCACTATATGGGGCGCTATAAACAATCCAATGAATCAAAAGTTGTGTCTACCAATAAAAAACTTTAATAATGTAATAAAAATATAAATATTAAAACAGAATAAAATATTCTCATATATATTCTCAATAAGAACTATTAACGCGTTTTGGGGGTTGAACACCCAGTGACTGTCTGTTTGTCGCTGGCAGTCTCTTTCATTTACTGTCTGTCACTGGCAGTCTCTTTCAGTGACTGTCTGTCTGTGCTGGCAGTCTCTTTCAGTGTCTGTCACGGCAATCGCTTTCAGAGCTCATGCTTCATTTTTGAACAGCTGATCTCTGATTGGTTTCCATGGGCAACTGGAATAGTTTTACCTCCGACATTTCTGATAAATATCCCCCCCCCATCTCTGTATCCCTATTCATCTTACCTCACACATAAGTGTCTTCTACTCATTGCCTATAGTAACCAATCACAGCTCAGAGCTCATATTAATGACCTGTGGCAGAACAGCAACCAATCACGGCTCAGCTTCCCACTGCCACAGGAGCAGCAGCAGACGATGGCTTCTGTGTATGGTGGATAATAAGTGTGTTTTGGAAAGTGCGGGGTGAAAATTTCAGCTCAAAATCTGCTCTAAGACGCTTCCCGAGTCACAGAGATCGCCTGTGCAAAATTTGGTGATTGTAAATGCGACGCTACAGATTCCTTTAGTGGACATACACACATACTTACACTCAGCTTTATATATTAGATATGATTTGTATAAAGTACTGGAGCACTAAAATGTTAATAAAAATAAGCTTAGGGCTGATAAAGAATATAGGAACCTGCCACATGTTCTACCTTATTAGGTAGATCCGTGATGTTACAGAAGGGCCATTTAAGGACCTTTTAACCCCTTAACGCTGAAGCCACTTTTCACCTTCCTGACACGGCCCATTTTTTCAAATCTGCCCTGTGTCACTATAAGTGGTTATAACTTCGGAACTTCGGACATGGTTTTTTATACATACTCTCATTTTTGTAGGATGTTTTGGGGCTTTGAACGTTAGGTGCAATTTTTCATAAAAAACACAAAATCCTGCTATTGAGGGATCTGCACAGGTTTCAAGTCACTTTGAGAGACCTAAATAAAAGTAAAACCCCATAAATTACCCCATTATAGAAACTATACCCCTAAACGTACGTAGAACAACTTTTATGAAGTTTGTTAACCCTTTAATTGTTTTACAGGGGTTAAAACAAAATCGGATGCAATTTTGAAAGGGAAATATTTTGGGCTAAATTAATGTGTTTTTCAAAAAATGTACAAATTTTCGGTGGATAAAATACCAAAACGCTCCACAAAATTTGATACCCTATCCCTCCCGCATATAACAATACCCCATATGTGGTGGTAACCTGCTGTATGGGCACACGCCAGGGCATCGAAGGGAAGCTGCGCCATTCAGAGTAGATTATGCATTGTCACTTTATAATGGCTGTACAATCTTTATTTTTCGGGCAATTTGGACATATAAGAGCTTATTTTCTGCGACATGAGATGCACTTTACAAATACTTCATTTTAGTGGGTCATTAGCTAATTGATGAGGTTTTATTAACTCTTGAATGTATGGGTAAAAAGAAAATTGTCAATTTTGGTTTCCTTTCTTTTCGTATTTTCTGGAGGTCGTACACCGTTAATTAAAAATACTATATTATCTTTATTCTACAGATCACTGCGATTACAGTGATACCTCATTTATATAGTTTTTCATTTATTTTTACAATTTTACTGGATAAAAACTAATATAGAGGAAATCTAATTTGTTCTTGCATCGCCACTAATAGTTTTTGGTTGACAGAGCTAGTTTAGGGCTTATTTTTTACGTGTTGAGTTGTTCTTTTCAGTGGTATCATTTTGGCGCACATAACTTTTTTTGATCACTTTTTAGAACATTTTTGTGTAGAGATTTTATGAAAAATGTACATTTTTGGCGTGTTTTACGGGTTTTGTTTTTACGGCGTTCACCGAGCGGGTCCAATAATGTTTCTGAGTTATTGTACAGATTGTTACGGACGCGGCGATACCAAATATGTGGGGTTTTTTGGCGATTTTGTGTTTTTTTCACTTTATTGCATATGTATAGGGAATATTTGTGTTTAGGGGACTTTAACTTTATTTAATTAATTCTTTTTATTAAAAAATGATTTTATGTAGTGTTTTTAACATTTTTTATTAACTTTTACAGGTTAGCTTGAACAAGTGATCCACTGATCACTTGTTCAAGCTCTTCTTCACATTACACAGTGTAATACAGATGTATTACACTGTGTAATGTAACACACTGAGCATGCTGCGCATGCTCAGTGTGTTACAGCCAGAAGGCACGGACCCGGCTCACAGAAGAGGATCGCGCAGCCCCGGGCACCGGCAGTCCCGGGGCTGCGATCGGAGCAGCGGACCCCCCCGGTAAGCGCCGCGGGGGGGGGGTCCGATTCTTCTCAAATGCCCCTAGCACACCGCGGTCAGCGCGACCGCGGCATGTCAGGGGTTAACACCCGCGATCTGAGAAATCTCCGATCGCGGGTGTTAGAGGCGGGTGTCGGCTATAATATATAGCCAACACCCGCAGCTTCTGGCGCGGGCTCCGTTCTGGAGCCGGCGCCAGAAGCATGACGTACTATTACTGCATTTTGCGGGAACGCACCTCCCGCCATGCAGTAATAGTACGTCAAATGTTGGGAAGGGGTTAAAGGTCCTCCAAAGGTCCTGAAACGGCACATTGAAAGCAGACAGATGTCAAGCACCATCCATTCTCTAAGACGTCTGATTCTAGTACCATATGTAGGAATTGAATTCTGGACTTGTAGAGGCCATAATATTCATACAACCCAGGGCACATGGCCATCTTAATCTGCCCCTGTTTGGTTGACTCAGTGGGTTGGATTGTCATGGCTTGTGCACAACCAGGAATTGCAACATTTCAACCCCCCTTGGCGTGGAGTGGGCAAGAGCAGTGATGCCCTGCGCCAGGAACTCAATTCTATGACACCCAGCGTGTGACACAATTCTGTCGAGGCACTATACTGCACCATACACTGGGAAAAGATAGGGGATGGGTGGGCACCCCTCTTGAGAGGGGAGGGTTGTGCAGCACTGAGAAGATGCATAGGGTGCCATAGCTGAACCTTTGTATCAGAGGGGCCCATGAGTTTTTAGATATATTTTTAAAGGGCACCTGTCATTAAGTCTCTATCACTTTTTCTGCCACCACTACCTGTTGGAGCAGATCACAAGGATCCCATCCCAGCCTTTATCTAGTTATTTCATACATTAATCATTATAAAATCATCTTTTCTTTATTATGTAAATGAGGCTGGTCACATGGTCAGAAGCAGTGATGTCAACCCTGTTACCCCTCCCCTCTCCTCACCCTGCTCATGTCTGTGTGTAATGTATAGTAAAGCATTGCTAGTGTGTGTGCTGCATCTGCTGACATGCTGCATCCTCCGAATACACATCAGCTACACAAAGTACCTGATATGTTCTGCTATAGCATGGCTGCCTGGAGCTGTTGTATCTCTCCTATACACTCACAAGCTACAGAGGGGTGGCCGCCAGCACCAGGAAGCACATCATTATACAGCCTCACATCATTATACAGGCTGTCAGTCAAGCACTGGGGGTGTGGCTGTGCCTCCCACTCATGAATAAGCTGGACAGCTTGAATATGCTAATGACTCATTGGACATTTCACAGGTCATTTGTGTACAGCTTTAGGACCTCATTGCTTAGGTTTACAGGCATGTAGAGGGACAATGAAGGGATGGAGGCAATGCTTTATAATGGCAGTTTATGAAAATATATTTACATTAGGGGGTTATTTTGCATGACAGGTTTTCTTTAAACAAATCTTCCTACAGTATATGGATCAGAATGCTTATACAGCATCTAGTCATTGCATTTTTGCTAAATTAAACATTAAATGTATGCAGTCATATGATCAAAAGGTATCGTCTTTTTCTTTCTGCTTTGAAAACGTTTTTTTTTATTTCTGATGCAACAAAAAAACATATTGAGCATGATGCCATGTAATCTAAGGCCAGTTCTGTACAGATGCCATCACTGAAAAACATCCAATTCTTTCTTAGTCAGCCTTGTTACTGAGATGTAATATTCTCTGATAAGCAGTAGGAAGAAGCTTGTGAAGTGTATTATTGAATGGGACTGTAGTAGACGTATAAGCTTGTAAAGACTGGAAACATGGAATGATCCACAATGTGTTACATGACATTTCTATTTTATATATCACATTTATATTCCTAATATTTTGCTTTTTCTACTTCACAATGACAGTTTATATTTATAGTTTGACAGTGACTAGATTTTTCTTAGAACTGGAATAAATATTGAAAACTGGACAAGGGAGAGAAAAGTAGGTGACAGCAGCAATTGTAAAAATCACAAAGTGGAATTTCATGGAAATAGACTAAATAACCAGGGCACAAAAAGGGCTGGATCAAATAAATTAGATTTTAAAGTAAATCTACCATCAAAATCCATCATGATAAACCAGGGACACTTACTCATAGATCCAGGCACTGAGACTAAGGTAA
The DNA here is from genome assembly GCF_040894005.1 of Engystomops pustulosus. NCBI lineage: Eukaryota > Metazoa > Chordata > Amphibia > Anura > Leptodactylidae > Engystomops > Engystomops pustulosus. The sequence continues at coordinate 47,011,968 of NC_092418.1, read as the reverse complement.
TCTTCTTATATTTGTTATCCATGGCCTCCTTCCAAAATCAACTTTTGTTTTCATGTATTGTGTATTGTCACTGTTATGCTATATTTTTATGGAATGTGACACTATTTTTACCAGTAGGGAATAATAAATTATTATCTTATCTTATAAGTATGGTAATGAGCCAGAAAGGCTATGGACATGTGAGGGTACGGTCACGCGCTGCATTTGTGGAGCGCTAGCGCTGCCTTTACAAGCGCAAAGGGCCATGCCTTGGGCTGATCTCATAAGCGTTTCCAGTGAAATGCATGCGTTTCTTTACCACAAAGGCGTTTGGCCCGAGGCATGCTCCCATTGTGCTAGTGCTCCATTTGTAAACACATAGCTAAAGCTATTACAGAAGTCCTCTCCTGGGGAAATAATTTGAATGAGCCTTTAAATGAGTAATTTTCTCCTAGAAGTTCTTGCAAGTGATTTATGGGTGTCACATGATAATTTTGGTAGCAAGATATATTGGATGCTGAACGCAGTGACTTAACGCTCAGCGCCCCATATTTAGGACGCAAGCACTTCCTGTTTCTCTGAGTGTTAGGGGAGGGTGAGGATCGCAAGGTAACACCCACCCACTGACATCACAGGACCAATTTGATTGGTCCTGCGTTGTCCATCGCTGAAAATAGCCAGCCAATGCAGACTGGCCAGTTACAGTGATGTTCGTCATGATCGTGTCATGGCTGATCTGTTATGACATATTGTAAGTTAGGACAGATCCACCGCTCTCCAACGCCACCATTCTGCATTTGGTGGTGTTGGAGAGATACGTGTGATCTGTCCTGTAAATACTGTTGCACAATCACTATTACACCCCATCGTCCAATTTTCCTTGCTTTATGTCCCCTATTGTCTGCCCCCCCCCCCCAAAACCGCACTTGTGCATTGTGATAGTAGAAGTAGGAGTAGTGCACATGGTGTGTGGAGGAGGTATTAGTGAACGCCATATGCGGAGGTTGTAGTAGTACAAGCGGTGAGCGGATGTGGTAGTGCACGCCTGTATGTGGAGGAGCTAGTAGTGCACGTGTATGCATAGGATGTAGTAGTGCATGCAATTTGAGAACTTGCTACTAAAACTATAAACCTAAAAAATTATGGTAATAGAAAGGACACAAACGGTCACAAAATCAGTTTTATATGTTAAAGTGTTAAAAAGTTATCACGACACTGGTCAGATTAAAAAAAAAAGGCTGAGCCTTAACGCGCAAACTGGTTGCGTCCTTAAGGTGTTAAAACCAGTAAAAATACCAAGGTATTGGATGGAATACTTCAATATCTTGGGGCTGACAATATTTTTCTCTATATTGCGATTTACATGGCACTGCTCTACGTGTTGATAAAATATGTGGGGAAATAGATGAACAGCTGGTGTTGCCCCATTATCAGGATGAACTGGCTCATTAGAATGTGCTTGGAGGACAACTGGGTTATGAAAAGAACAGAGAGTGCATATTACAGTGGATTTACTGGCCAGGGGTGTATACAGAGGTGCAGAAATATTATGAGTTCTGTCCTGAATGTCAGCTTACTGCTTCTCTGGTCCCATTGCCCAATGTAGAGATCCCTTTTGAAAGGATTGCAATGGATCTGGTTGACCAACTGTTAAGTCTGCTAGAGGGCTTCTCTGAGGTCTTCCCTTTAAGTAAGGGCCAAAACCATATCAAAAGTTATTTAACTGGATTTTTCCATTGTCATATATTTTTGCATCCTTTACCTGCTTATAGAGATGATTACTGTAGTGGACACAACTCTGGTATGTATGCATTGGGGCCCGTGTCCCAGATCTTTTGTGACCCTAGCAACACCCCTGCCTCTGTGTATTATCCACAAATTGATGGTCTTGTTGAAAGATTTAATGAGACATAGAAAAGCATGTTAAAGATGGTTGTGAGTAGAGATGGAAAAGTCTTTTGACATATTTTATGTGTGCTATATGTGTAGTTTCCCAATCATCCAGAGGGTTCTCATCTTTCAAACTAGTATATGGCAGGCACCCACATGTTCTCCTGGAAAACATAGATCTGCGAGCAGGTTTCCATCCCTTATCACAGCCCAGCCCTGGCACTAACACTTGAGATAAGAAAAACTCCAATCCAAGGTGTTCCTCTGTCACCCACTGGCACTTCACAGCAGCGATCGTGTGGTGCCGATGGTGTCACACAGCAGCAGGGGTCCACTAGTCTGTGACTTGTATGACAAAAGGGATGAGTCTGTATGCCAAAAACAATGCTAATGTGGCAGAATTTTGGCACAGCTTCCTGGCTTAAACTAAGCCAACTGATAAGAGGTGCAAAGTACAACTAGACAGTCTTATACAACCAGATTTATCATCCGGCATTAGATAAGACCGGCATTGCAACGGTGTTGTAAGGGTGGTAAAGGCCCCAATGCTTGCGCATTTTTCTTTCAGTAATGCCCACTCCGGTACATAATCCCCTGACATGTAGTTGTGCCAATAACAACAGAGGCTAGAGAAAGCATCTTGCAGCGCGAAATGGCCCATCGCTTTTTATCCTGTTACTAACTAAAAAAAACACTTTTACATGCCTTGGTCTTCTTGCTGTGTACTGTTGGACAAGGTCACAGTGACAGTGGAGCTAATGGCTCACTATCTATGAGATTGGGGAGAGATGCCCGGGCCCCAGTTGTTTTGACCTAGCGACGCCTCTGGTGCATTGTCTTGCTTTACAACAATATTGATATACCAACAAAAAGATTTATGTAATCCTTTATGCACTAAAGGGAACCTGTCATGAAGTTTCAACCTCAACCTAATGTCAGGTCAACCTAATAACAGGTTCCTGTAGCCTACAACACATACAATTCAGACAAAAAAAAAAGTCTTCTACTTCATTGAGTACAAAATACACTGAACATGGCTTACTGCTGATAAAGCAAGTCCCTGTGGCGATTCACCGAGGTCGGAGTCACGGCAAACCCTCCTCTTACCATCTTGTTAAATTCCCCTCAATTCTTCTGATAGTTTCCATAATGTTTCAAAGTGATTTTTCAAGTATGTCTCTATGACTCGGACATCATAATAAAATGATCACATGGCTTGGGTGCTTCATTGTCAAATGGCTAGATACATTATTTGTCATTGGTCAAAGCCTCATGAGAGGTTTCCCTGAAGGTTACACGATATAGGCTTTCCCACTGTCTTGACCATGGCTTACTTGTTCAACTACAGAGTTCTGCAGGGCATTACTAAATGTTTCATCTCCTGATTCTCCATGATATTGTTGCTCTAAGCAATATGTCTGTAGGCAGGTTCTCTCCAGGGAAGAGGGGCTTTATATTTATAAGGCTGGTGTCCTCTTCACTTGGGGAATAGGGGAACACACAGTGCTCCATTTCATACAGCCACTGACTTCCAATCATGCATATTTGTTTAGGGCAAAACATACATTTTAGCCTTAAAGTTAAACGTTAAAGTAAAAGCCTATTTTATGCCTAAAAGTTTTAAAATCGGGACATGATCATGTGTGCATACCAGGAAGACTAATGATCACTCAGTGAGAACATTTTCCATTAGCAGTGATACAGCTCAATAAATAACTATTTCTTCCTTGTGATGTAGCCTGCTGTGCACAGATAAAGCTCTGTGTAGGCTGAAAAGTAACAGAAAAGCTTCTGACATATACACTACAACTATCCATAGGTCTTCATGGCACTCTACCTAAAACAAGCAAAAACAAGCAATAAGGACAATATACTCCATTCAGCCTAAGTCTATATACTGTAGTTCTGGCTTATAAAATGCATGAAAATGTTTTGGGGATAATGCTTATTTATGCAAAAATTTTGCAACATTTGCAGTTTTAGTGTGGCTACCTACCCAGCATGATCAGCTGCTGATCACAGCCCATGCAGAGTCCTCTATCATAGACCACTCTGCAGATCACAAAGAAATACAAAGCAAGTACCCTAAATACTGGCAGGAAGAAAGAAGAGGTGCTGCAGACGAAGCTGTGGCGGACCTGCCACGAACATGAAGAAAGAAGAGAAGCTGCCCGGGCCGTCGGAATGGTGAGTACCGAGTTTATTTTTTTTACTGGCTGGCTGGCTATGTTACTACAGGGGGCTGGCTGGCTATATTACTACAGGGGGCTGACTGGTTATCTTACTACATGGGGCTGGCTATCTAACTACAGGGGGCTGGCTGTCTATCTTACTATAGAGGGCTCGCTGGCTATCTTACCACAAGGGGCTAGCTGGCTATATACTACAGGGGGCTGGCTGACTATATACTACAAGGGCTGGAAGCTATATAATATAGGGGGCTGGCAGGCTACATACTGGGGAGGCTGTGACCAATGCATTTCTGACCCTCATCTTATACCCGAGTCAATAGGTTTCTCCAGTTTTTTGTGTTACAATTAGGGGTCTTGGCTTAAACTCGGGTCGGCTTATATATAAGTAATCCTAGTGTCACTTTCTAAACATGCTTCTGTTATGCCAGCGCTGCTGTTTAGAGACAGAACCTGAGATTCCTTCCAATCAAAATTATATAGTCTGGAAATATTATTATAAAATATGACATATAAAAATATGTATCAATTACCAGATGAGGACAGTTATATAATTGGGGGAAGCAATCTAAACATTGGCAGCAGCCAATGCTGCTGTGCACTCCTCCTCCCGTTTTCATGGGGTAGAGAACGAACAGGATGACATATTGGTATGCCCTAGCCCTCCATTGTGAGGGTACATTGGTAATCATGTTTGTGACATATGCACACAACATAGTGCTGAGAACGAAACCTGAACATAGACTTACAAGTACTTATGGCTTAGGTTTCCAACCATTGCTGGCTCAAAAGCCACTCTGAAATAAATGGTCTTAAAGGGACTTGCTCACTAGCTTTTACCCCTCTAATAACTACCAGCAGCCTCAGGTGGGGTATGATATATCCATTCTATTAAAGGACTTTTTGCTAAAACATTGCCCATTTACCAATAAAAAATCATCAGCTGGGAAAAATAATTTTTTCCATAAAGCGTTGTTGTCTGCACTGGCTTGGTTACCGAGTTGCTCTTAGAAAGGAGATACAATTTCAGCCCCAAGACCATTTTCTGTCCCTGGGACCAAAATCTATCCCGAGCTCCAGAAATGTGTCTACCAGTTGGAGAACAGGCTGAGCACCCTGTCCTGTAGTGGAGCAATGGCCACTGTGGCAATGCATCGGTGATCAGCTCGTCCAGTCTGAATTTGTAGCCATAAGGAAAGGCAGCAGACATCCTAATAAGGTGAGTGTTTTTTACAGCACCCAAAAATGGCAATGACATTCACTTTTTCGGAGCCGAGCAGGCTGAAAAAGTCATTTTTCTCATTCGCCACGACAGCACCAACCAAGAGAGGATCTGCCCCTGGGATAGGAAACTGCAGCATAAAATGAATGCTCCTCCCCACCAGCCTCAGTGGTTTTCTGTCCCAGAGGGAATCCGAGTGCTGTTGAGCAAAGGAGATGCTCACCTGGGGGGGGACCCCCGACAGTGGGGGAGTTCCGAGGGCGTCTCTGTAAAGTCCTAGTGAAGTCCGGAGCCCCAGATTAATGCCTGATCAGTAGCGTCAGTGTCGCGGAGTGGGCCTAGGGCAGCAAGAGCCATGTACGTGTTCTCTCGCACACTTGCAGGGAGTTGCCAGAAGTCTCCGGAGTGCAAGAGGAAGGGGCGCTACATCTGAGTGTCTGCCTGGCAGGGCTTCTATACATAGAGCCGCTGATAGGATATGGTTAACGATCCATGTGGAGGGGTGACTGCAGTATATAACCTGTCCTGCAGTTAGTCAGCCTTTGATTAGAATCGTCATCCGGATCTCCATGTGGATTGTGAGTACTGGTTTGGAAAGCAACAGGAAGGACCCTCCTGAAACCCCTCAGTGGACTTCTACACCAGTATGAAGGCATCTAAAGCAGTGAGTCTGTTCCCTGTACTTTGTTGCTGGTCTAAATAGGGCCTCCGTTATTTATTCCAGGGGGAGGATATTCCGAGAAAAGCCACCAGTAAAACCTGCCATAGAGAATGCAGGGTCAGTGAGGCTAGACTTCCCTCGGGTTATCAAAAGGTTACCTGTGAGACCTGTTTGGGGAAGATTTGAGCTGAGGAATCGGCAGCTGTGGTTGATTCCTTCCAAAACATTATTTGGGAAGAAGTTTGTAATTCCCTCAGGAAGATCCCTGAGGAACACCCGGGCCCATCTGCTTCTAATGCTCCGGGATGTACATAGACAGCCCAGGCAAATAGTAACTCTGACTTGGAAGAGGAGGGTCAGCTGAGTGGTAGCCTTATCTGATAACTCAGAGATGGACGATGCAGTGAAGCCAAGTTTCTTACCAGAGGAAATGAATCACATCACGTTTGAGGGTCTGAGGACCAAACAAAGGTATTCCCGATACATAAGAAGATCTCTGACCTCATGAAGAATAAGTGGAAAAGACCAGACCAAAAAATGTTTGTACCTAGAGTTATTAAGCAAAAATACCCTTTTCCTGGGAGGGGGTCCCAAAGATAGATGTATCTATTTCTAAAATTTCCAAACAGGCTTCCTTACGCTTTGAGGACATGGGTTCCTTAAAGGAAACCCGTCACCACTATTTTCACAAATACAGGTAGTGGCAGGTTCCTATAGAGCTCTAGTAACTATCTGACACCCTGCTTTTAGCTAAAAATTGTTCCCCTCAGATCCCCATAAAATCAGAGTTATAATCTTGCCTGGTAACTATGCAGCTTTGGAGCGAGTCCATGGGGGCGTGGCCTAATGTCATGTGACCAGGGTGACATCATCAAAGGTCCTTGAGCTACTTAATATGAAAACTATACCCCATGTACATATATGACCACATAAAACCATCACAGCAGCCTCCATGGACTTCTACCCCTCTCCATGCAGGCTGCTGTGATTTCATGTGATAAAACATGCTGTGATTTCATGAAATATATGCTTAGTGTACAGTTCCTAATGCTACAAAAGCTATAGGACCTGCGATGATGTCACCCTGGTCACATGACATTATAGCAGCATACAGAGATAGGCATGGGGAGGAGCTGCTGGATTCAGCCTGAGGAGGCCACGCCCACCTGGACTACATGTAGCCATGCTTAGTTACCAGATAAAACTATAAAGTTGAATATATGGGGATCTCAGGGGTATAATTCTTAGCTACAAGCAGGGTGTCAGATAGTTATTAGAGCTCTATAGGAACCTGTCACTAGCTGTATTTGTGAAAATAGTGGTGACGGGTTCCCTTTAAGGATCCCATGGACAAGAAGGTGGAGGGGTTGCTACGAAAGACCTGGGAAGCAGCAACCACCTTGTTTAAGCTCAACATTGTGGTATCCCACTCTCTTATCCTCTGTTTGGACCAACTACTGGCAGATATCGAGAGTAAAGTGCCAAGAGAAAACCTTATTCCCTCACTGTCCATCATTAAGAAGGAACATCGTTCTTGGCTGATGCATCACTAGACGCCCCGCAGCTAAGGGAGCAGTGCTATCAAGTTCTGCTAGGCATGCCCTCTGGCTAAAAAAATGGATGGGGGATTTGAATTCAGAATATAAGTTATGTGGCAAAAAATAGGAACAGGAAATCTTTTCTCCCACCCAAGAATGTAGAAAATATCTTGAGGGCCGTGGGACAGTTCAGGGTTTATCCAGTTGTCTCTCTCCGTCAGGTCTTATGATTGCAGCCATTCCAGGGGTAGCATGGGCTCAATTTCACTTGAGACCCTTACAATCATGTATTCTCAGTCATTGGGACGGGACCCCTTCCTCTCTAGATCAGCCCCTTTAATTCTCCACGGAGGCCCTTCTTTCCCTAAGGTAGTGGGAAGATCGTCAGGGACTCTCAGTCGGACTCCTGTGGTTTCAGGAGAAGATGCACATTATATCTACACATGTCAGACCCAGGGGTGGGGTCTCATCTGGGAGAGTTAGGCTGGTGCCGCACGCACCGCTTTGTCTGCGTCCGCGCCCCGATCGCATCAGCATTTCTATGTAAACGCCTGAGATCGGGAACGAGCCGCCGGTGTTTTGCGTTAATTTAATGCAACACACCAGCGGCTTGTTCCCGATCGCAGGCTTTTCCATAGAAACGCTGATGCGATCGGGCCTCGGCCCGCCCTGGTAGGCGCGGCTTTGTCTGCGTTTGCGTTTTCAAACGCAGACAAAGCGGTGCGTGTGGCACCGGCCTTAGTATTCCAGAGCACCTAGCATACAGCCACCAGGGACAGATCCGCTAACTTCAAGGAATTGTTAGCAGTCCTGAGTGCCTTATAGTCCGCAACTCCAGTAACCCAACACAACAACAGTGGCAAATGTAAATCATTAGGGAGACACCCAGAAACTCAGAATTTATGGAGGTAGCAAGTCATATCGTCTCCCTCACAGAAACCTCTCTGTCCTCCCAAGTGGCAGTTCATATCAGGGGAAAAGACAACGAGGCTGCTGACTTCCTGAGCCACCAGCCTCTAAAGCAGGGAGAGTGGTTCCCTTTAACTATATAAATACAATAGTTTATACAGTTCAATAGAATCTCAAGGATGTAATCAAGATCAGGCCAGGACTTTTAAATTGTTACCTTCAGCAGAAAATATCACGGTGTGTTTTATCTCAGTATATACCACTGTATACCATGTCTTATACTTTGTATGTAGTCTACTGTAGACGAGATGCTCTGTATATTTTTATCTCCCTTTTCCTTAGATATATAACCGCTAATGTTTCCTGGATAAACAATGCACAGCTCTGACCTCCATTCTGTTGACAGCAATAGTATATGATGCACTTTACCAGAGGATGTTCTGTATGGAACAGAGAGATTGCTTTACTTGGCAGCAGGCATGTTTCGCACACGCACCTCGTTGTCCTGGGCCAGGTACTACGCCTGTGCTTATGTGTCGTCACCTGGTTAGATGTTGGCTTTATGGAAAGTTTAAAGGGCCTTCTAAGATTTCTGAAGCTGCCCCAAACAATTGGAGTGGCTAGAGATTGTGAGCATCTGGCCACATCAAGTGGTAATAGCTGTGTGATACTGGGATGGATGTTTGTCGTTCCCAATATGAACAGTGGTGTAACAGTGCGTTTCCATAAGCTCAAATGAGATTCTAATAGTGCTGAAGTAGACAGTATAGATCACTAGACATGTATCTGGACATCTATCGCCTTCATCAGTAGTGAGTTTGTCGTCACATTCGGCCATTTCTTTTGACCTTTCTAGTAGGTCAAAAACCTTTCCAGAACTTGAAAGTCAGTGTGAAACCCTGATCTGTATCAGTTGTATCAATTGTGTACATATCCATATACATCATTATGCTGTTTGTCTATACATATACTTCATCAAATAAAGTACAGGGACAAAGATGAATATAAAAATAAAACTACAAGTCAAATATCTAATATATACAGCTGAGTGTATTTGTGTGTATGTTTGTGTGTGTGTGTGTCTGCACTGTCACGTTTACAATTACCAACAGTTATTAACCACCATATGCAGGAGCCATTGTCTGCTGCTGCTGTGGCAGTTGAACCATGATTGGTTGCTGCTATGCCACAGGTCTTTAATATGGGCTCTGAGCTTTAATTAGTTACTATGGGCAATGAGTATAAAACAGCTTATGTATAAGGTAAGACAGATAGAGACAATGAGAGACAGGCAGGGAGAGTGAGTGACAGAGAGACAGGCAGGGAGAGTGAGTGAGTGACAGAGACTGGCAGGCAGAGTGAGTGACAGAGAGACATGCAGTGAGAGTAAATGAGAGACAGAGAGATGGACAGGGAGAGTGAGTGAGAGATAGACAGGCAGGCAGGGAATGTGAGTGAGAGACAACATTCAGCTATTTCCACCTGTCCTTGTGAAACTAGCAGACAAGTGTTTGGTTGTTGAAAAGTTTAACAGGAGTATATTCTAATCCATTTAATAACCCTCAAGCAGAATGTCATGTTTTCCCACCTGGCTGGACCCAGCATTCTGCCTGTCACCTCATGGAAGTGCATAGGCTGACACTTCTAATGCACTGCTTTACTGCTATACATGGTTATTGCAGTGCAATAGTGTGAACAAATGATCAGATGATCACTTTCTCATGCACCAAAACAGTAGAAATAAAAACAAGTTAAAAACGCACAAAAAAATAGAATTAAATAAAATGTCCTAAAAGCCCCCAACACATATAAAACAATATATAATTCATAAAAGTGAAAAAAGTAAGAAAAAAACACAACTTATTAGATATCATTGCTTCCCAAAATTCCCCAATCTATGAAAATAGAATAATAATTCCTTTATTTATATAGCGCACACAGATTACGTAGCGCTGCACAGAGCTTGCCAAATCAGACTGGGATGGAGTGACTGACATGGAACAGGGGAGCCATGGTACCTCACTATTCCTTGTAGGAGACTTCTGAGATCTGCACAGACACACAGCTCTTCTGCTAGCTACACACAAAGAGTATCACATTAGTGATGGGTTGTTCGGGAATGAGCCAGCACAAAGATCTGGCTCCTTCACGTGAACAACATAAGTTGGCTCCCCTCAGTGAGCCGATGGCTCACTTAACCCCAACCCTAAATAGCTCACCTTACTCTCTTTAACCCAATAAAATCAGGTTAGAAGGAACCAGAAGAGTCGGCTCTTCTTAGTGAGCAGAGCCTAATCCAGCTCACTAAAAAGAGCCACACATTCCATCAATGCATAACATGACCTCCCCCTCCTTCCAGAGTGAGGATCTGAAGATGTGCCATTAATGATGGCATCTACACACATCTTCCCCTCTTCCCGGCAGTGTAATTTTATGTATCAACCTATTATGCAATGCTGGTAATCTACTAAATACATCTTTAGATTTGTTGCCATGGAATAAAGATTTTATTTTAAACTGAATCACTGTCTGAAATAAACAATCAAATACAGTCATGTAGTATAACAATTTACTATAATTTTATGTAATATATAATTTTATATATCATTTACTATAATAATCATGTACTATACTATAGTCATTTCACAAACTGCATTATCTGGTTATTGCCAATGAAGACTGATTAATATTTTTTTTCTTATGATACTCAGTTACTTTGGCTTAGAAGCAAGCAAAACAACATGTTTGCACCACAGCTCAACTTCTGTTTCACTGGAAGATACTTCCATAATATCCAGGAACCTAAAGAAAAAGAAAAAAGAGCCACAAAGAGAATGTGTTTCAATTGATGGAAATCTGGCATTTTTTCATTTAGTTTACTTTCAATATACTGTAGGTGCGAAAAGATAGACATAGGGGTGGTAGTGGGAGTACTGTATGTACTTGTTTTGTGTAAGTGACTGTGCCAGTTTGTGCTGCAGCTCTAACCACATTTTTAAACAAAACAGATTTATCAGTAACTATGCTTTGTGTACATTTCATTAACCCCTTAGTGACCAATCTCAATTGTGCCTTGATGACCAAGGCCTATTTTTCAAAACCAGCATGTGTCACTTTATCCAGTAATAACGTTAGAATGCTTTAACCCAAGTGTTTTAGAGTTATATTGTGATATTTTGTACTTCAAGTTAGTGGTAAATTTTGGTTGATATATTTACGGTTAAATCAAGTTTATTAAACAAAGAAAGAAACAAACCAAATAGAAGATTATAGCAGCAGCGCTATAACAAATTTTAAAGGTAAAATCAGAGACATCAAGCACAAAATAGCACATACGGGTAAATATTTACATCATTACAAAGTCCAATTTAATGTCCATGTCCTGCAGCTAAGGGCTCCATCCTATACCACACATTGCATATTAACCAAAATCTCCTGAGGCAAGAGAACTTTAGCCACTACCCCGCTCCTACTAGCACAGGCCTACAAAAGGACTAGCCCCGGAGGCACAAATAGGATTAGGTAAGACGCAGGAGAATAGCTTTAACTTGAGGTATTAGAATATACCCGTACCTAGAGGCACAATAATAATGGAGTACGGTCATTGGGTGATGGTCTCCACACAGCAATATGGAGAGACCAACTTTCCCCTACCAACTTCAAAGGTGCCGTTTGAGACCTAGGCTAATAAGTCTGTGGTGACCCTGTGGTGTTACAACGTGCTTAAACGTAAGGGGCGTCTGAGGTGGTACCCATAAAAGGTGGGACAAAAAGGAAGTTAAGGAAAGACAGAGTGTAGCATATTATTTTTAACTTTGTTTTTACAATACTAGCATATGAACTAGCGATCATGTGATACCTGTAACTAGTCCATATTGATATACTGCAATAACCATGTATTGCAGTGCATTAGAAGTGTCAGCCTATGCACTTTCATAGGCTGATAGGCACACTGTTCGGCCCGACCCAGGGACCTTCATTGGATCCGTGACTGCAATCGCATTGGTGCCAAGAGGAAAGGGAGGGAGCTCCCTCCCTCACCAGATATGTAGATCCCGCAGACACAGCATTGACCGCGGGATCTAATAGGTTAAACAGGCCAGATCGGAATGAGTTCTGTTAGAGCAGGGTACCCGATATCGTATTTCCCGTGCAGAACAAAAAAAATGTAATTTTTTTTGTTACATCCCCCCAATTTTTTTACATTCTCCCCACATTTTAGCATGATAAAATTATTCTCTTTTAAGGAAAACTCATATGTTCATATGTCGCCATATTCTGAGAGTTATAACTTTTTTATTCCTCAATATGAAAGATCATTATTAAGGTTTGTTTATTGTGGTATAAGATAGTTTTTTACTTTTGCTATGTATGCCCTTCTAGGAAGACAGGCATATGCAGCAGGCACTATACATGCCCTTCTAAGACTTTTACATAAGTTAGCACAACTTTTTAAATTCCTCAGTTTTAAAATGAACATGAAATTTTGTATGCAAATTCCTAAAGCTGTTTAAATGATGGGAACAATTAAAACATATACTGACAACTTATAGAATTTCATCTTAGAATTATATATAAGTGTACAGGACTATGAACTCTAAAACTACAGTCACCCAACAGCCCTGCCTGCTTGTCTCGGCATCTTTTAGGCGATACAAGACAACTACAAAGATGGTCACAAATAACACAAAGCGAGCTTAACAACCTGGGGCACAACAGAGATAGCATACAAAATTTTATATACAGAAGAATAGTCAAGAACATGAGCCCGGCATTGAACCAGAAGTACATATGTATAGCAAGTGAAGTGTAGACAAGAAAGCTATCTAGAAAATATTTAACTAGCAATCAGTATAGCGCACATGGAAAATTTACCAGTAGGGAGCCTGCTTCAGGTAAGAGGGGCAGAGCTCTGAGATTTAGAGAGTTATCCTTTGCTGGTTCAGAGCAAAGTTTTCAAAGAGCGGTGCAATGTGGTTTCAACCAGCAGTCCAGCCATAGAGTACTGTTCAGACTGTCGACTGAAAAGAACAGACTGAAAGCTGTGTTATTTTGCTTTCCAGTTTAAATATGATAATTTATCCCAAAATATGTTGTTTTGCTTTTTTACCGGATGAATAGGGATTTCCAATGGAGACAATACAGTATCAGTTAATTTAGTAGGGAAATATAATCCAAAACCTGAAAAAAAATCCACAGTTTTTACTTATGTTTCTCTGCTACTGAGCCTCACACTAACACCCTTCATTTGGAGAAAAAAATTCTCCATCATACAGATAAAGTTGTGCAGCATCAGTTTCACACTACCAATGTGGGTCCTTGAATCAAAAAACACTTGGAGTCTTGTTTCCAGGACCAACAACTCTGCTGGGGACTGGACTCATCTATGATGTAAAAATCATATTTACAGACTTGAGGCTTATTGTCACACCACCAGTCAGACCACGCCAGAATACTGCATGCAATTTTGGGCCACAGTGTAGTGGAATGCTCAAGTGGGCCACATTAGGCATACTCTGGCTCTGTGAAAATGGCAGCAGGATCGGCAGCCTGGTCCCTGCTGCATCTTTACTGCATGGAAAGATCAAACTTTATCAAGGTCGCTAAAGAGAGAGAAGGAAAGGGCTTCCCCATGTGAACCCCCCCTGGCCTCTGTGCAATGTGATCATGGGGTGCTGAGGTGTTGCCATGGCAGGTGGAGGTCTCAGTGACTGCTCAAAGCTGTGTCTAATAAGCATATCTGTCAGTTTTGCACTTTGACAGTTTAATACACTATAGTACAGAAATACTGCAATGTATTGTATGAAGGAGCATTGTATCCAAAAAGTATGTCCCCCTAGTGGGACATTAAAAAAATTAAAATACAGTTTAAAAATTAATAAAATAGATAATAAAATAAAAAAGCACGCCTAAAATCACCCTTTTATCATAGGTAACTATATAGTGTCTTAAAATTTAATTAAATAAATAAAAACACATAATGGTTATTGTCACATCCATAGCGACCTTGGATAAGCTGAGTGTATGTTTGTGTATATGTGTGGAATGTGTGGTATATGTAGGAATCTGGACCATCACCAAAATTTGCACAGCTGCTCCCTTTGACTCAATGAACGTCTTTGTGGCAAAATTTCCACCCCATGTTTTTTAGAATATACTTATAAACCACGATATACAGGAGCCATTGTCTGCTGGCTTCTGTAGCAGTTAACAACCAATCATAGCTCAGGTTGTATTTTGTCACAGGTCATTAATATGAGTCCTGAGCTTTGATTGGTTACTACAGGCAACGGGTATAAGACAACTTATGTATGACGTAATATGTAAAGTTATATGTGAGTTAATATGATAGATGTACAGATATAGAGAGACAGAGAGAGAGAGAGAGAGGCGGGCAGGGAGAGACTGAGAAGCAGTTGGAGAGAGAAAGAGGTTGAGAGAGACACAAAGGGAGAGACACACAGAGTGAGAGACAAAGTCAGTGTCAGTATTTGAACCGGCGTCCTGTGGCCGTTCTAGTCGGGTTCTTTGAGCTTTTTTGCCTGATTGTTTTATAACTATTTTTTTGTTGCTGGTGTTTCTGCATTACCTTCTTGTGTTTTTAGGTCTCTGCTGTAGTAATGTGTATTATCCTATCAGGAGTATTCGGGCTCCATTTAAGGCTAGTTTGTCATTCAGTATTTGCTAGGTATTGTTGTATCTGCAGCTTATCCCTGGCTTTGTTCTGTAGGAATATCTATACTTACTAAGTAGCTTGTTTCTTTGACTTCTGGTATTCAATCACATTTCTGTCTGTTCCCCTTTTAGTGAGTGTGAGAGAAACATACTATAAAGTCATAAGCCAAGTTTCATTAAAACAGAATTCTGCTTAGTTGTATCAGTAGTGGGAAGCCAAAAGGACAGGTGGGTCCTTAACTGAACAGAAAATGTAGAAATCTTTAATTAAACTTTTTTCTCTGTCAGATCTACACTTGGTTCAAATAACCCCACCCACATGTGTCACCCCTAAACCTACTTCCAGCGCATAGCATCCAACCGTCCCGGATTTGGGAGGACAGTCCCAGTTTTTTACCTCTGTGCCACCATCCCAGACATTCGGGAGAATGTCCTGGATATTCCTGCTTTGTCCCGCGGTTGTCACGTCTTCATGTACCGTCTGCTGCGCTTGTCCCGCCCCCGAGTTCCACCTCCTGTTCAGGACACTCTAGCTCACACTCTGGCTGCTACCGTAAATCAAGGAGGTGTGATAAACTGAATTTTATCACCACCAGCCGGGCTGTGCTGTCTTTTAGCCCAGCCCAGCAACTCCCTCAGCACTAGTACGGCCCGCCCCTCCTGTGTAACAATGCTGCGTGCAAGATAGAGAAGAGGACACGATAATAATAATAATATAATAATAATCTTTATTTATATAGCGCCATCAAATTCCGTAGCGCTTTACAAATCATAGGGGACATATACAACTATATTACATTACAAAGAACAAACAGTCATATGGAACAATAGGAGTGAGGGCCCTGCTCACAAGAGCTTACAGTCTTATGAGGATGAGGAGGTGACACAAGAGGTTGTATAATGGTCCAGCCATTCTTTATAAGGGAACAATATAAAATAATTTAATAAATAATTTACTAAACAAACACGATAATCACCCTGACACAGTGCAAGAAGAGTGAAGTTATAAGTTGGGGGACAGGAGGTCACAATGTAATAAGCAGGAGGCCACAATGTGGGAAGCAGGAGGCCACAATGTGGGAGACAGAAGGCCACAATGTGGGGCAGAAGGTCACAATGTGGGGGACAGGACGCCATAATGTGGGGGACAGGAGGCCACAATATAGAGGACAGGAGACCACAATGTGGGGGACAAGAGGCCACAATGTGGGGGACAGGTGGCCACAATGTGGGGGACCGTAGGCCACAATGAAGAATGCAGGAGGTCACATAGTGGAGGACAAGAGGCCACGCTGTGGTCTCTTGTGGACAAGAGGTCTACTCTGTGTTGTCTATATGGTGCTTACATTTTGACATGGATTTTAAACTATGAAATAAAGAAAATCAAGTTTTTATGCATCTTCCGTGATCATGCTGGATTTCTCTTGGGTGTGAATTTTCTACTTTAAGTCTTACATGTTTTTTCCGTGCACCTGGAAGATTGCTGAGTGAACCAGGATGGTGAGCTGGTTTGTTGGACCACAAAGGATAATACCACATCCCTTTTCTAGTCCTGACATGATTTCCCCTACATTGCTCTACCATCAGAATCATGCATGGTAAACCAGGGGCAGTTACTCCTACATCCAGAACCCGTTACTGTGGTAACCTAATATTTTTCTCAGGGTTTTTCATATTTTGGACACTGGTCTGTTGTAGTTTTGGGACTCCTCTAGTCCCCCTAGATACATATGCACCTCTTCCAATCCCCTTAGATATGTATACACTCTATATGCATCTTCTTTTGCCATTTATTATTTTGTACTTATATATATATATCTCTTGTGTGTCTTGGTTTTTAGTATGTCTACTCTCCACTATCCTAATCTGACCATTTTACTGTGAATATTGTGGCTAAAAAGGAGAAAAGCGCTTTTGCTATGGTCTGGCTTCTAACTGAATGATGTGCCAGATCTCTATTGGAGGGTAAAGAATTTTAATGGAGTGTCTACAACTAATTTATGAACCTTTTTCACTTTATCTATGTATTCCAGCTCGAATGATTAGGATTAGAGATGAGCGAGCACTAAAATGCTCGGGTACTCGTTATTCGAGACGAACTTTTCCCGATGCTCGAGTGCTCGTTTCGAGTAACGAGCCCCATTGAAGTCAATGGGAGACTCGAGCATTTTTCAAGGGGACCAAGGCTCTGCACAGGGAAGCTTGGCCAAACACCTGGGAACCTCAGAAAAGGATGGAAACACCACGGAAATGGACAGGAAACAGCAGGGGCAGCATGCATGGATGCCTCTGAGGCTGCTTAAATGCACCATTATGCCAAAATTATGGGCAACAGCATGGCCATGACAGAGTGACAGAATGAAGCTAGATAGCATCTAAAACATCCAATAATTGACCCTGACACTATAGGGGACGGCATGCAGAGGCAGCGGCAGCAGCGGAAGGCTAGAGAGTGGCATGGCGACATACCCTAAATGGACTCAGGCTTCAAACCAATGGGTAGCAGAGAGGAACCAAAGGAGGTGAGCAAGAAGCTCTCAAATAATATTGGTACATGATAAAAGTTTGCCAGTATATTTTGTGGATTACACAGCAGGGTGGCGACAAAGTTAACATGGAAGCCATGAAAACAATCCAAAATTCTGCCTGACACAGCTCGTTTGATAAGGGGACGATGTATGGAGGCAGTGAACTAGTAGTAGATTAAAGGTGCTGCAGTTAAAACTATGTTAGTTGGTTCTTGGCATGGAGCTGGCGCTCCGCTGCCAGGCGAGCTTTCGCCAATCCAAGCCCCTGTCTCTAGGCTACTCCCCAAACAGCACTTCTAAGAACCTTTCGGATAAGATCAAGTGTAGTAGCGTTCTTATAAGTTTGGGATATGGCGGGTGAGGGGAATGTACACATCTGCGCAAGAAGCGCTGAAATAATATCCGTAAATGAAAAAAGTTTTCCAGTATATTTTGTGGCTTACACAGCAGGGTGGCGACAAAGTTAACAAGTTTGATGTGGAATGCCCTGCAATAGCTCTTGGGCGGTGTGCCTTTTATCACCTAGGCTCAGCAGTTTGAGCACCGCCTGCTGTCGCTTAGCAACGGCACTGCTGCTGTGCCTAGAGCTACCGACTGATGGCGCCATGCCCACGGATGGTAATTCAGAGGAGGAGGAGGTGGAGGAGGGGTGGGAGGATTTGGAGGTATAGTAGGCCTTTGAGACCTGGACCGAGGTAGGCCCCGCAATCCTCTGCGTCGGCAGTATATGACCAGCCCCAGGGTCAGACTCGGTCCCAGCCTGCACCAAGTTAAGTGTAGTAGCGTTCTTATAAGTTTGGGATATGGCGGGTGAGGGGAATGTAAACAGATGCGCAAGAAGCGCATGATGCGCATGGAGCTGGCGCTCCGCTGCCAGGCGAGCTTTCGCCAATCCAAGCCCCTGTCTCTAGGCTACTCCCCAAACAGCACTTCTAAGAACCTTCTGTATAAGATCAAGTGTAGTAGCGTTCTTATAAGTTTAGGATATGGCGGGTGAGGGGAATGTAAACAGATGCGCAAGAAGCGCTGAAATAATATCCGTAAATGGTAAAAGTTTGCCAGTGTATTTTGGGGATTACACAGCAGGGTGGCGACAAAGTTAACAACTTTGATGTGGAATCCATGAAAACAACCCAAATTTCGGCCTGACAAACCTCGTTTGATAAAGGGACGATGTATGGAGGCAGCTATATGGACGACTTTTGGAGGTAGCAATGGAGACAACGTGTGGAGGCTGCTATGGAGACAATTCAATTTGGATAGTGCCTGTATGTGGCAGTCCAAAAAATTTTTCAAACCAGAGGAGCAGGTAGGTGGCCCTCCAGAAAAATGGAATAGATTGAGTGCCTGTATGTGGCAGTCCAAAAAAGTTTTTAAACCAGAGGAGCAGGTAGGTGGCCCTCCAGAAAAATGGAATAGATTGAGTGCCTGTATGTGGCAGTCCCAAAAAATTGTTTAAAACAGAGGACCGGAAAGGTGGCCCTCCAGAAAAATTGAATAGATTGAGTGCCTGTATGTGGCACTCCCAAAAATTGTTTAAAACAGAGGACCGTGTCGGTGGCCCTCCAGAAAAATTAAATGCATAAAGTACTATACCTAGAGCCAGTGGGCCCTGTCAAAAAACAGCCAGTTTCCTCTGCTTTACTGTAGAAAGAGGAGGAGAAGGAGGAAAATGAGGAGGAGGAGGAGTGGATAAATTATTCAGGTTGAGCTTCCTTCACCTGCTGGAGATTTGAAATTAGGAGAAATCCATGCTTTATTCATCTTGATAAGCGTCAGCCTGTCAGCGCTGTCAGTCGACAGGCGTGTACGCTTATCGGTGATGATGCCACCAGCTGCACTGAAAACCCGCTCTGACAAGACGCTAGCGGCAGGGCAGGCAAGAACCTCCAAGGCGTAGAGCGCCAGTTCGTGCCACATGTCCAGCTTTGAAACCCAGTAGTTGTAGGGAGCTGTGTGATCATTTAGGACGATGGTATGGTCAGCTACGTACTCCCTCACCATCTTTCTGTAAAGATCAGCCCTACTCTGCCGAGACTGGGGACAGGTGACAGTGTCTTGCTGGGGTGACATAAAGCTGGCAAAAGCCTTGTAAAGCGTACCCTTGCCAGTGCTGGACAAGCTGCCTGCTCGCCTACTCTCCCTCACTACTTGTCCCGCAGAACTACGCACTCTGCCGCTAGCGCTGTCAGAAGGGAAATACTGTTTCAGCTTGTGCACCAGGGCCTGCTGGTATTCATGCATTCTCACACTCCTTTCCTCTCCAGGGATGAGAGTGGAAAGATTTTGCTTGTACCGTGGGTCCAGGAGAGTGAACACCCAGTAATCGGTGCTGGAATAAATTCTTTGAACGCGAGGGTCACGGGATAGGCAGCCTAGCATGAAATCTGCCATATGCGCCAGAGTACCAACGCGTAAGAATTCACTCCCCTCACTGGCCTGACTGTCCATTTCCTCCTCCTCCAACTCCTCTTCTTCTGCCCATACACGCTCAACAGTGTAGGACTCAACAATGGTCCCCTCTTGTGTCTCGCCAACATTCTCCTCCTCTTCCTCCTCATCCTCCTCCACCTCCACCTCCTCCGATATGCGCTGAGAAACAGACCTAAGGGTGCTTTGGCTATCAACAAGGGAATCTTCTTCCCCTGTCTCTTGTGAGGAGCGCAAAGCTTCCGACTTCATGCTGACCAGAGAGTTTTTCAACAGGCCAAGCAGCGGGATGGTGAGGCTGATGATGGCGGCATCGCCACTGAACATCTGTGTTGACTCCTCAGGGTGCGTTCACACGTTGCAGTTAAAACTGCATCGCAATCAGCTTTGTGGTGGTTTTAGGTGCAGTTTTGTCAATTGAACAGGTGAAAGACATGAACTGAACGAGTGAATTTGATTTTGAAGGGGAAACCTGCTCCACAAATGTCATTCACCCATTCAGTTCATGTCTTTCACCTGTTCAATTGACAAAACTGCACCTAAAACCACCTCAAAGCTGATTGCGATGCAGT
The DNA here is from genome assembly GCF_040894005.1 of Engystomops pustulosus. Lineage (NCBI taxonomy): Eukaryota > Metazoa > Chordata > Amphibia > Anura > Leptodactylidae > Engystomops > Engystomops pustulosus. The sequence continues at coordinate 46,991,375 of NC_092418.1, read as the reverse complement.
TTTAACTGCAACGTGTGACCGCACCCTCAAAGTTACTCAGCACCTGACAGATATCAGACATCCACGTCCACTCCTCATTGTAGACTTGAGGAAGCTGACTGACCTGACTACCAGTTCTGGTGGAAGTTGACATCTGGCAGTCTACAATCGCTCGGCGCTGCTGGTAAACTCTGGATAACATGGTCAGTGTTGAATTCCACCTCGTGGGCACGTCGCACAACAGTCGGTGAGCGGGCAGTTGGAGGCGGCGCTGCGCTGCCCTGAGAGTGGCAGCATCTGTGCTGGACTTCCTGAAATGCGCACAGATGCGGCGCACCTTCGTGAGCAAATCAGACAGATTGGGGTATGTCTTGAGGAAACGCTGAACTATCAGATTTAACACATGGGCCAGGCATGGCACATGTGTCAGTCTGCCGAGTTGCAGAGCCGCCACCAGGTTACGGCCGTTGTCACACACAACCATGCCTGGCTTCAGGTTCAGCGGTGCCAGCCACAGATCAGTCTGCGCCGTGATGCCCTGTAATAGTTCTTGGGCGGTGTGCCTTTTATCGCCTAGGCTCAGCAGTTTGAGCACCGCCTGCTGTCGCTTAGCGACGGCACTGCTGCTGTGCCTAGAGCTACCGACTGATGGCGCCATGCCCACGGATGGTCGTTCGGAGGAGGAGGTGGAGGAGGGGTGGGAGGAGGAGGAGGCATAGTAGGCCTCAAACACCTGGACCGAGGTAGGCCCCGCAATCCTCGGCGTCGGCAGTATATGACCAGCCGCAGGGTCACACTCGGTCCCAGCCTCCACCAAGTTAACCCAATGTGCCGTCAGAGATATATAGTGGCCCTGCCCGGCAGCACTCGTCCACGTGTCCGTGGTCAGGTGGACCTTGTCAGAAACGGCGTTGGTCAGGGCACGGATTATGTTGTCTGACACGTGCTGGTGCAGGGCTGGGACGGCACATCGGGAAAAGTAGTGGCGGCTGGGGACCGAATACCGAGGGGCGGCCGCCGCCATGAGGCTGCGAAAGGCCTCGGTCTCTACTAGCCTATAGGGCAGCATCTCCAGGCTTAGCAATCTGGAAATGTGCACATTAAGGGCTTGGGCGTGCGGGTGGGTTGCACTATATTTGCGTTTCCGCTCCAGCGTCTGGGGTATGGAGAGCTGAACGCTGGTGGATGCTGTGGAGGATCGTGGAGGTGACGATGGGGTTTTTGTGGCAGGGTCCTGGGCAGGGGGCTGACTATCAGCTGACACAGGGGAAGGAGCAGTGGTGTGCACGGCCGGAGGTGAACGCGCTTGTTGCCACTGAGTGGGGTGTTTAGCATTCATATGCCTGCGCATACTGGTGGTAGTTAAGCTAGTAGTGGTGGAACCCCTGCTGATCCTGGTTTGGCAAATGTGGCACACCACAGTCCGTCGGTCATCCGGTGTTTCCTTAAAGAACCTCCAGACTTCTGAAAATCTAGCCCTCGCCGCAGGAGCCCTCGCCACGGGAGCTTCACTAGTTGACACATTTGGCGCTGATGCACCAGCTCTGGCCCTGCCTCTCCGTCTGGCCCCACCACTGCCTCTTCCAACCTGTTCTGGTCGAGGACTCTCCTCCGTCTCAGAAGCACTGTGTTCACCCGGCCTCTCAACCCAGCTTGGGTCTGTCACCTCATCATCCTCCGATCCCTCAGTCTGCTCCCCCCTCGGACTTCCTGCCCTGACAACAACTTCCCCACTGTCTGACAACCGTGTCTCCTCATCGTCGGACACCTCTTTACACACTTCTTCCACTACGTCAACAAGGTCATCATCACCCACAGACTGCGACTGGTGGAAAACCTGGGCATCGGAAAATTGCTCATCAGCAACCGGACAAGTGGTTTGTGACTGTGGGAAGGGTCCAGAAAACAGTTCCTCAGAGTATGCCGGTTCAAATGGCAAATTTTGCTGGGAGGGGGCAGACTGGGGGGGAGGAGGCTGAGGTGCAGGAGCTGGAGGAGTGCCGATTTCGGTGACATGGGTGGACTGCGTGGAAGACTGACTGGTGGACAAATTGCTCGAAGCATTGTCGGCAATCCACGACATCACCTGTTCGCACTGTTCTGGCCTCAACAGTGCTCTACCACGAGTCCCAGTAACTTCAGACATGAACCTAGGGAGTGTAGCTCTGCGGCGTTCCCCTGCTCCCTCATAAGCAGGTGGTGTCTCACCCCGCCCAGGACCACGGCCTCTGACCCCTGCAGTAGTTGGACGCCCACGTCCCCGCCCTCGTCCTCTACCCCTAGCCCTCGGGTTAAACATTTTGAAAATGAGAGTTATAACTTGTATTTTTTTTTTAACTTTTTTTTTTTTAACTTTTTTTTTTTTTTTGTGTTTTTTAGTTTTTAAAACCAAACGATGCTATCCTATTGCTATGGCTATTTTCTAGCCAAGTATTACAGCACACTACTATGCCAGATGAGATGACGCTGAGTTATGAAAAAAATAAACGTAAAATAAAAAAGGAAATGGCAGACTGTGCCTAGTTGAAATACAACCCCGGGCCCTAATAAATTTTCCCACTTCGGTCTTTGCGATGGATATGTGCGTCACTAAAACACAGTGGTCGCAAGTCTGACTCCAAATTGCTCCCAATTTGATAGTAGATGCACTGCAGCAAGTACAGCCACCAGCAGATCAACCAGAAATCAAATATATATAACGCTACTGTAGGCGTAATTAAGACGTTTGTATTCTCCTATGGCTATTTTCTAGCCAAGTATTACAGCACACTACTATGCCAGATGAGATGACGCTGAGTTATGAAAAAAATAAACGTAAAATAAAAAAGGAAATGGCAGACTGTGCCTAGTTGAAATACAACCCCGGGCCCTAATAAATTTTCCCACTTCGGTCTTTGCGATGGATATGTGCGTCACTAAAACACAGTGGTCGCAAGTCTCACTCCAAATTGCTCCCAATTTGATAGTAGATGCACTGCAGCAAGTACAGCCACCAGCAGATCAACCAGAAATCAAATATATATAACGCTACTGTAGGCGTAATTAAGACGTTTGTATTCTCCTATGGCTATTTTCTAGCCAAGTATTACAGCACACTACTATGCCAGATGAGATGACGCTGAGTTATGAAAAAAATAAACGTAAAATAAAAAAGGAAATGGCAGACTGTGCCTAGTTGAAATACAACCCCGGGCCCTAATAAATTTTCCCACTTCGGTCTTTGCGATGGATATGTGCGTCACTAAAACACAGTGGTCGCAAGTCTGACTCCAAATTGCTCCCAATTTGATAGTAGATGCACTGCAGCAAGTACAGCCACCAGCAGATCAACCAGAAATCAAATATATATAACGCTACTGTAGGCGTAATTAAGACGTTTGTATTCTCCTATGGCTGTTTTCTAGCCAAGTATTACAGCACACTACTATGCCAGATGAGATGACGCTGAGTTATGAAAAAAATAAACGTAAAATAAAAAAGGAAATGGCAGACTGTGCCTAGTTGAAATACAACCCCGGGCCCTAATAAATTTTCCCACTTCGGTCTTTGCGATGGATATGTGCGTCACTAAAACACAGTGGTCGCAAGTCTGACTCCAAATTGCTCCCAATTTGATAGTAGATGCACTGCAGCAAGTACAGCCACCAGCAGATCAACCAGAAATCAAATATATATAACGCTACTGTAGGCGTAATTAAGACGTTTGTATTCTCCTATGGCTATTTTCTAGCCAAGTATTACAGCACACTACTATGCCAGATGAGATGACGCTGAGTTATGAAAAAAATAAACGTAAAATAAAAAGAAACTGGCAGACTGTGCCTAATTGAAATACAACCCCGGGCCCTAATAAATTTTCCCACTTCGGTCTTTGCGATGGATATGTGCGTCACTAAAACACAGTGGTCGCAAGTCTGACTCCAAATTGCTCCCAATTTGATAGTAGATGCACTGCAGCAAGTACAGCCACCAGCAGATCAACCAGAAATCAAATATATATAACGCTACTGCAGGCGTAATAAAGACGTTTGTATTCTCCTATGGCTATTTTCTAGCCAAGTATTACAGCACACTACTATGCCAGATGAGATGACGCTGAGTTATGAAAAAAATAAACGTAAAATAAAAAGAAACTGGCAGACTGTGCCTAATTCTACTCAAACCCCTAATAAATTTTCCCACTTTGGTGTTTGAGGTGGATATGTGTGTCACTAAGAGCTAAACACAACGGTAGCAAGTCCCCCTGCTAATTCCTCACAATATGGTACTAGCTGCAAATAAAAAAAAAAAAAAAATTATAACGTTATTGTAGCCCTAAGAAGGGCTGTTGGGTTCTTTAAGAATCACTCCTGCCTAACAGTAAGCTAATAGAACACCCTAACGCTTTCCCTGAGCAGCAGCAGCTCTCTCCCTAGCGGCATCCAGACAGAGAATGATCCGAGCAGCGCGGGCAGCGGCTAGTCTATCCCAGGGTCACCTGATCTGGCCAGCCAACCACTGCTATCGACGTGTAAGGGTACCACGTCATGCTGGGTGGAGTGCAGAGTCTCCTGGCTTGTGATTGGCTCTGTTTCTGGCCGCCAAAAAGCAAAACGGCGGGAGCTGCCATTTTCTCGAGCGGGCGAAATACTCGTCCGAGCAACGAGCAGTTACGAGTACGCTAATGCTCGATCGAGCATCAAGCTCGGACGAGTATGTTCGCTCATCTCTAATTAGGATCTCTCATGGATCTCTTCATAAGTTTCATCTATGAGTATTCGTGGACCAAACAATTTTTTGGGTTTATTTAAATGAGTAACCCCCTCTTTTTTTCTTCCTGGGATTTAGTTTATGGACATTAATGAACTTTAGGAGGAAGAGAGTGGCATCTCTCTTCCTTCCCTTTTTGTGCTTTTTTTCATGGTTTATATGATTCATGTTGCCGACTCCCCTCTATACCAATCAGTGTGCCTCGATATGTTAGGTACTAATGATTTGGGTGTATTGTTCTCAGCTATGGCATCCCATCATAGAGGTTATAGATATGGGTGTGATTAAATTCAGAGTTACTTCCATATACATGTCGACCATTGATGTTAGAAACGCTCATTCAGGTGATGCACATAAGGTATGGTGAGGTAAGGTTTTTTATTGTAAATAAATTAAGGCAGTTCGCGGTTATTTACTGGTTAATGGTACCATCTATATTGGTTGATTTTTGGATTTTCATATTCATGTTCGTACTTTATATTCTCCACACATTTATATATTTACTCTCATATTCTTTCCTGTTTGTATTGTTAATGCTACAGGGAATAACAATACTCATAAACACTTGGGGAGGCTGTGTAATACTGGGGGAATGCTGTGTATAGCGGGGGGAGACTGTGTAATACTGAGGGAAGGCTGTGTATAGTAGGGGGAGGCTGTGTATACTGAGGAGGTTGTGTATAAAGGGGGAGGCTGTGTATAATGCAGGAGGTTGTGTACACTTGGGGAGTACTTTATATAGTTTAATTTGTGAATATGTATATGGGTGCTGTTATAAATAAATAAGGGGAACTTTATATAAATCAGGTACGTATATAAATTAGTAGGGTGCTGTAGTTCAGGGCTTGTGGTATATATAATACATTATACTATAATTTATTCAGGGGAATATATAAAGGATGTTTTATGTGGAGAATAGTGTGTTCTGTCATATTGTGAGGATAATATATATTTAGGAACATGCTCCATTATGCTGTAAGTGACTGTGGGTTTTTTAGGGGCGCAGTGCTGCAGGTAGCTCAAGACATTTGAATGTGACTTCAGCAGAAATAATGCATGGGCGGGAGAAATCGTAAAGAAGTCCTTTTCCTGATTTGGCATTTCATCACCTATGTACTAAATGTCACTAATGTTTGTGTCATTGACAGACTACTAGTGTTGCAGGTGGGCAGCATTTTCAATTTTTTGGCTCAGGCTTCAAAAATGCTAGAATCGCCCCTGCGCCACAGACATCTGCGGGCATTTAAAACCATAGAACATTGAAAGCTCCTCTGATTAGCATTTACATTCCAATACCTTTTTTCTATTGCCTTTATATAATCCTTTGCGTTTTCAGGTTCAAGTCTATGATAAATCCGGAACGCTGATAAGGTTTGGCAAAAACCAATTATATCTCCCACAGATATTCTGGTCTTCGTAACTATGTCAACAATCCTATAATAGATATAGAGTGCTTATATATTATCATCCATTTTTTTCATACAAGTTATTAATCAAACATCCAAAAATATATGATTTATAAGATCTACTGCACTTCTAGAGCCCCACGGAAAATCCACAAAATACATATTTATCACAAAATTTTGAAAACAACATTAACTTACCACAATAAATTTACCGGGCATTCAGATCTCAGGAAATAAATGGTATTGTTTATGTAATGAAAAGTTATACATTTTTCCAATATGCTTTATGTATCAGTTTCCCATGGTTTTCTAGATCTGTGCCGGCAGTCCATTCATAAATTAACCTCTTCAGGACCCCATTTTTCAAATCTGCCCTGTGTCACTATAAGTGGTTATAGCCTTGGAACAGTTTAACATATCCAGGGTACTTCGAGATGGTTTTCTCTTGACACAGTGTCCTTTAAATTAGTAAAAAAATTTGGATGATATATTTTGTCTTTAGTTATGAAAAAAACGTAAATTTGGCAAAAATGTTGAAAAATTCTTCATTTTCAAAATTCAAAATCCCAAATGTTTGCTTTATGTTGGCATATTTTTCTTTTAAATCCACATATTTTACTAGAATTTCATGAGGCTTAGAATTTGGGTGACATTATTTGAAAAATCACCAAACCCTGTATTTTAATGGACCTGCTCAACTTTCAATTAGCTGTGAGAGGCTTAAGAAATAGCAAGACTCGTAAAGTATCCCAAAATGGAAACTACAGCACTCAACGTATGAAAAACCACTTTTGAAAAGTTTGTTAGGATTTTAAAGGATTAAAACAAAATGGAGGGGCAGTCTACAAGTTGTAATATTTTTGGACAATACATTCATTACGGGCAAAAAAATCAAACATTCGCAATGGATTAAATGACATAAATGTCCACAAAGTTTGATACCTAATTTTTCAAGAGTTTGCCAATACCCCATATGTGGTGCTTACCTTCTCTATGGGCACACGGCCAGGCATAGAATGAAAGGAGCGCCTGTTTTATTTATTTATTTATATTAAAAATATTTGTAACTTATTTTAACTTTTTTTACTTTATACAAACTTCAAAGAGCAATGGTCCAATCACTGGTTCAAGTCCAAGATACTGCACTACTAATGCATTTTGGAGCAGGCACGGAAGGCAGGCACTTGGTAGACCTCGTGGCTGCCCTGAAGAGGATCAGATCTCCTGGATCCCAAGGGGTTAGCACTCGTGTTCAGAGACGACTTCGACCGTGTTTGTTTAAGCACAGTGTCAGCTGTGATATACCTGCTGCTTTTGGTGCCGGGTCTGATTGTGACCCGTTGTTAGAAGCTTGATGTAATAGCACGTCCGGGCGCAGAAAGTACTTTTCCCACACTTGGACATATTATCACGTCCAGTTGTGGGAAGAGGTTAATTCCAGTGGAAAAAAAAATTCTGTCCACAAAAGCGGACACAAATTCTGATTCAAAGCACTGATTACTATTCATGACCTCCAACCAGCTGAGAATGTTTAAGACATCACATGACTATGGGCAGATTTCTATTCACTGAAAACAAACTAGTAAACTTGCATGACAGCAAGCAGAGATCTACAAAACATTGGATTTGATACAGCATGTTAGTGGAAAATTATTTAACTTTTTAAGTATACACACCAAGGATTTTATATTCCTCAAATTGCACAGATTAACCTATAAAACTACATTTACAATATGATTCAATGTTGGTTAATTTTTCACAAAAATAATGATGTTGGTTGGATGCACTTCCTATATGTTTTACTTATATGCAACATCCACTGCAAAATCTATATTTAGAGGTGGACACAGAATTCAGATGAGTATGTCTGGTACTTAGCCATGGCCGTTGTTCTTTAGAACACCAGACTTAAAGACAAACTCTGTCTCAGCCACAATGCCTAGCTACATGTTTTTTAATGGTTTTACACCATTTTAGGCGGTTTCAGAAAAGGTCTCAGTAAAGATAGGTGAGGCATCACAGGAAAAAGTCATTGAGCTAGCTCAATTATTAGATGCTTCAAAGCAAGACTGGAAACCTTTACACCAGACCACATCAGCTTTATCGTCAAACATCAGACAGTGGCAAATGTGATGCAGGACGAGGAGTAGGCAGACATTGGCATTGGCTAGAGTGCTGTCTTTGTATAGGCTAGGAGGGGCACAGGTTTGAATGGCACCCACACTTTGAAGGCAGTACGGTGCTCAGAAATCACCAACAGTAAATATGTCCTGACCACACAATCTTCAGTGTGCCATGAGATGGGGCAGGAGATTAAAACGGCAAATGTATCTGGGCTGTGTAAGGAGTGAGAGCAGCAAAGGATGTTGTCCCATCTCTGTGTGCAGGAGAGCATATAGGACCTTACTGCAGTTCTGTTTCACCCTTCCCACTGACTGCACTGTTATCTCTACCACTTGGTACCAGCTGTGTGTGTTCTGGGCAGCACTTCCTCCTATGCCTGAGATTACTAGATTGCAGTTATTGTGAAATACACACTTTATGGTGAGTGTTGGAAGATTTTCTAGTAACTATGGTGGCCATGTATACATTGCTCATTTCTCAGGTCAAACACTGAGACTGCTGTCTTCCCTCCCATCCCTGCTCACACTTGTTCTGGTGGGGACATATAGCTGAAGTGAAAGAGGTGGCTCTTGTTAGTGCCCCTGCAGTGTGCTATGTCCAGGCCTGGCACCAGCACCCAGCTTACCTGGGCAAGTCCCAGGACCCAAGGGTGCAGGAGGGGCCCACTTGGGTGCCAAACAAAAACAATTCTGCTCCCCCCGGATCAATTGTACCAGTGTCACTTTAAGACACTGGTACAAATGATCACCTTCCGGCTTGTGTAGTTTACTGCCTCTATTCTGCACCCCCGATGAGCAGAATACATTTCCTTGTTCCCCCAAAGCGTCACTCAGCAATGTACTTGTAACAATGTGGTTACTGGGGGGGGGGGGCACTAAGGGGCCCACTAAGGCTCTGTCGCCCAGGGGCCTACTTAAACCTGGAGCCGGCCCTGACTATGTCCTCTCTGTTCCCTGTGATACCTGGTCTACAGTAGAGTAACTTTTAAGGTAAATGTATATAGGTGAGTGTGCTTGTATGTATGAGTATCCATGTAGACTGATATACACAATTTTTTGTATGCCTATGGCCAGGGTCGTAACTAGGAGAGGAAGGGTTCCATAGCAGACTTTTGAATGGAGCCCTCCTTCCCCCTCAAAAAGCATTTACACATTACATATACACACAGATAATGTTTATAGACCATATATACACCAATACAGTATATACAGACCATACACCATATACATTCATACATAGCATAAACACACACATTTATAAATTCATACACAATATACTCATTACAGACAGTCTTCTTATTCCAGGAAGGTCAGTGGCCACAGAGCTAACTTCACGCAGCCTAGTAGCCGCTGACCACTTGGGGGAAGTAGACAGCAGGAAGTAGAAATTTCCAGTCCTGCCATTCTGCCATCCTCACCCTTGATATTTTGTAGTTGAGCTGATGGTTCAGCTGTGAGCGTTGGAAGAAGTGCACTGTTATATATGTATTATGCTGTACAATATGCAGTGTAATATGTATATAATGGTGCCCATCCTTCATTCTTTAGTGTGTCAGGTCGGGTGCAAGGCCCCCTTACTCAGTGGGCCCCATAACAAATGCTATCTCATCTACCTTTGTAGGTACACTCCTGCCTAGAACACCAAAATACCTTGTCCTGACCCTGACACAGCACAAAACTGTCTAGTTGTACCAGGCACTGGTCATACGTGCAACACTATACGTACTATACAATAAGTCTTTAACAGCCCGTATCTCACTACAAGCCTGATGTTTGCTTTTCATTTTATCAGCAATGTTGACCTAGAATAACACCATTTGAAAGTAAGTCAGTTAAATCATCTAATTAGACTTGTGTGAATAGGCCACACCAAAATTGCTAAATGGATCACCTAAATATATTTTAATAAAAGGAAAATATAAAAAGCTAAAAACCTTAATTTGTCTGTATATGGAATGCAATCAAAAATTTCCTTGTATTCTGTTTGGACATGATGCATTTTCTCATTTTGATAGTTGGTCAGAAAATCCTTAACCTGGAAAACATGACAAGAAAGATTTGCATTTTGCCCATAATCTGGATTGAAGTATGACCAGTATGACATCTTTGCAGCTAGTTGTACAGTAAAATATAATGGGGCAGATTTGACAATGGAAGTGCAACATTTTTTAGTCTTACATTAGTAAGGTCTTCGCTTTGAAATAGTTCAGCGTTAGGGCTATTTCACACAGTCAATGATCAGTGAGTGATCAGAGTTATATGTCACAGGCTGACCACACAGCTTGGAAATGGATTCCTGTTTCTTTGCTAAACAGCAGCCCTGTAGCAAGTATGAAACAGATAAAACATTGACTAATGCAAGAAAATTCTATAACCGATATATTTCTTGTGTCCAGTATATCGGTTAAGTCCTGTCTATATATAATTCATAAAACTGTTTCCGGTCATACAAAAAACAGCATGCATTTTATTCCAGAAAGTATCCAAAATTTAATAACTCATTTAAGGCATTTGGCCTCAGGGTTTTTATGTTATAAATTCACTGTCTCTCACTTTTTAATAGTTGTCTGTCTTGATCCCTTCCACGGATTTTCATACTGATATTGGCGATTGCCAAACACTATAGCTCCTTAGAATTTGACTGATGTTTTTTCCTAACATATTTTGCCACTGAAGTGGTGTGGAAAGTTTTTTTCTTTCTCTTAGATTCTGCTTGCATTTTGTCATAGTTACTAATGCGGGTTTTGTGTTCCCTAGCTCAGGTCCTAAATTCTCTGATTTGTTTGTCTCTGTACAGTAGGCTACGAAAGCAATGAAACGCATAAATTACAAGTTGTGCAGGTAATGGGGCACATTTACCAAGAGCAATGCTAAATGCAGTTTGCCTGTGTATAATGCAGAGTGCACCAGATTCAGGATACCTGGCGCCCCTTTCTTCATGAATCTGGCACCCCCTGCACTGCTCGACAGAATGAACCACTGTTTTTTTTGGTGCACCTTTAACATAGGGCATGCAACACAATTCTGGTGGACTTGATAAATCTGGCGCACGGTCCATCTGAGCACCGGAATGCCCTGTAATTTGTGTTGCATGATGCCTAGTGCTGCTGTGGTGCAGACACTCCTTAAATACCTGTGCAAACAGTTTGCAATTTTAAGAAAGTACAAAGTATACCAGAAAACTGGCGCACAATCCTTAGTAAATGTGACCCAATATGTTCTCTTATGTTGGGCATGGTTTTTCTGTAAATCTAAAAATAATTTTTCGTTATGAGGACTTGAGATACTGTACAAAGGCTTCAGGGGTAAGAACCTGGATATAAGTGCCGCTTACTAATATTGTCCCATTTTCATGAGTGCATTACCTACATTGAAGCCATTATCTGTAAGCACTTTATCCTCGATTGCTTCAACAGTTTGTAAGGTCTAGTTACTCTTTTGCCAGGGACGATTAAAGATTTCATTTGTATATGGATCCCCGAAAGAGCCTGTGGTGAAACAGTTGTCAGGACGTAGTCCTTCAGCACTGCAGACAGAGATGAACCTCTTTGCTGCAATTTCACTTGATGAAAATTATTTTTTCATTTTAGACTTTTTCTTTGAATCCAAGACAGAAAAATTGCATCTGGTTTTATAAACTTTATTACAGATCCAAAACATTTCTATACAGAATAATCCATAGGTAATTTTATAGCTTCACACTTTCAAATAAAATATATTACTCTACTGAAATTTTCTAAATACTGACCTCCAAAAAAAGCTTAGTCAACTGCTCTGATCGATATTTGTAGTGTAGTTCCATATTGAGTGTATATGTATAAAAAGCAAGGCATCCTCCAGGCTTAAGAATCCGGTCCACCTGAAATAATATGGTTTAAAGTATGATCAATGCTGAGTCAATTCACAATAAACACCCAGATGTATAGCAAATAATATAAAGAAGTGTCCAAAACCTTAAAAATCTGTAAATGAAATAAACAAATGTTGTTCTTCCCCAGGGATCCAAATACAAATAAACAAGAGAAAAATCTCTTCCTCCTGATCCACAAGCAAAGTTCAGCTGATTCCAGTATTTAGCCCATAACAAAATTGCAAGGTTTAATTGCAGGGTTGTCTCACTTACAATAATGGGCATCTTTTTTCTCCTGCTTTTTGCATCATCAGTTTTTTTGTGCTGTTTGCATTGTAAATCTTTATACATCCTTGGGCTGAATAATATATTGTTAGAACACCTTAAAGTGGTAGCCCAATCATTTGATAATTTCGATAGCTTATCAGAGCCATAGTTTGTGCGACCTAAACTTCTTGTATGAACTACCTTGTAAAGTTTAGCCACTTTATTCTACTCCTTTGAATTCTGCTATTATTTGTATTATCTCTTCTGAGTAGGAGATTTGTTGGATGTATACTTTCCTTAAACTTCAAATTTTTCAACTTTATAGTTGACTGACCAATTATTTGCACTGTGGTTATCTTATCACATACATGCCCTTAAATGTCCTCTCTTGGAATGTAAGGGGAGGCTTGTAAATGTAAGTCATTCACTGCATGTGATTTTCTTACAGAAGACCCACCTGATCACTAAGACCACCTGACTAATCTCAAAAGCTTAGATCCAATGATCTCTACACTTGACTCATAATAGACATTTTAGAGGTGTTTCTCTTCTTATTGACCGATCTGTATAATGGTAGGTGATGCAGACCCATATGGTAGATTCATTTTTACTTATACACATATAGACTGTCATCCAAATGTTTTCCTGGCCGTCTACATCCCTCCTACACACTCCCTGCCTGTTCTGCATGAAGAAACCTGTTTTGCGACCATTGTGGTAATTTTGAAATTGGATAAGAACCCAATGGAATGTGGTTTCATAGGAGTATATCCTTTCTAAATTTGGATTATAAAATCCTCACCAAACTTATAGCTATTAAACTGAATAAGGTTATTTCCACAATTCTGATCAAGGTAGGTTCATGCCAGACTGAAGAACCTCAGACAACTAATGTTATCACTCAAGTCGTTGTACCGAATGCGTTTTGCTATTGGCCCCACTTTTGCAAATGGACATCATCCTTTTTCCCTTCAGAGAGGCACTCACCAGGGCTGCCCTCTATCTCCCCTATTATTTGCTTTGGCCATAGAACCCATTGCTATATAGCAACATTCTGACCCTACATATGCGGGTATTCTAAGATATTGATATTATCGACTTCTACGGTACGTACTCAGGAGTTCATATAAACCGGGACTATCTTAAGTTTCTCTTCATCCCCGGTCATACACGATCTCTCAGTCACTTCCTACTACTGGCGATTAAAGCTATAACATCCCTTTAAGCACTAAATTTCCATCAACAACCATCTCTTTTTACAACTAAAAATAAAATTCAGGTAGAAGAGGAAGGGTGTGGTCTAGCTACTGATTGGGGCTTAACTACAGTGGTAGCAACCATAGAAACCGCTACGCGTCACGCAGTGTGAGGGGCCCTGAGCTGATACTAAAGAATGCACCTGCAACACCCTCGCCGATGCAAGGCAGAGGCGTTGTTGTGAATACGTCCCACCATGTAGCTTGCAGCCTGTGAAGGGTCTGATCAACCCCACAGCATGTCACTACATAACAACTACATAACACAGATGAGCACTGCAGTGGTAGAATCTGCCTGGTAAGGCAGGAGTTAATTGTTTTCTGTGATGTAATTCCAGCAACCAATCACATGTGTTATACTGTATGTCAGTGAGCTGAGATGTAATTGGAGGAGTAGCCACCACCTGACCAGTGGGAGTAACAAAACCCCTGGTCAGGAAACTTCTAGAAGTCAGTTCTCTCTCAGAAGAGAGTGCAGTGTGAGGAGAGAGTTCACTCTCTCAGATTAGAGACTCAGAAGAGTCAGTGCAGCCAGCACATCAGACAAGAGCAGGTGAGCCCAGCTTCCTGCCTGAGTGTAGTGAGTTAGTGAGTGAGGAAAGGGGTATTATCCTACCTTCAATTGTGATACCTGAAGCAACCCAGGACAAGCTGAAGCATCCTACTAGGACACAGCTATCTCCCAGCCTGCCATTGCATCCAAGCTGATGATCCATCCTGTGGCTCCCTCCAACTACATCTCCAGCATTCCACCATTCTGTCAAGGCAAGTTGCTACGGTTCCTGTCGGTTCCAATAAAGAACTGTAAGTTGTTTTGTTCAACATCTGCCTCCGTCTGGTCCCTGCTACTATGGCTGCCACCATCACGGGCACCCTATCCACTTCACTGGGACTCATACTCCAGACCCCAAAGGGTTGCCCCAGGGAGAACCGCTATAACAGCCTCTCCCTCATCATTTCTTGCCAACACCACCCTGCTGGAGACCTACCAGGCTGTAGGACAGCCCTCCGGTTCCCCATACCAAGCACCATGACAATAGCGTGCCTAGGCCGCAACCGCCAGCCACTCAGGTACTGGGGGCCCCGGCTGTCTCCAGGCCCCAAGAAAAGGCTAGGCCCCGGTGGGGGATGTTGCAAGTGGCGTCACGAACAGGATTTATACTTCTGTGCCTTATACTGGCACTATAGACTGTCCTTTATTACAAAGACTGTGCTGCCTAACCCTGCTGCCATCCGGGTTTAGGCCCAAGTGATTGTGAGCATTTTTACATTAAACTGTAGTACTGCTGCCACATGCTGTCGAGCATCACTCCAGCACTCAAGAGGTTAAACCCTGCAAAGAACTTTGTCAGCTCTGCTACATCCGGCGCTGCCGCGCCTGAAGCATTTACCTCAGAGGCGAGTGGCGCAGCACGGAATTCCAGCCCGCCAAATCCTCACTGGCGGGAACTCCAGAGTCGTCACCAGGCTCCACCTCCCTGCGCGAGTGGTGCGAAGTACCGTGGAGGAGGAGCTGGAGCGTTTGCGGCCGGCACCGAAGAGGGTTAATCGGCTATCTTGGATTTCGGCGCAGGCCGTGCCTGTAGCCTGCCAGCAGCGTGCGCCTCATCTGAAGTTCCGGCACACGTGTCCTGGGACTGGAGGAGAGCACCGCTGAGCATCACCAACCCCCTGATGCCTGCCGGACATCGGGAACGGAGTCCCTCGTGCAACTGAGCTGTCCTGTCACCACGGCTGATCCTGAGTGAGTACCGCTGGGGAAGTTAAAGGGGGGTAGAGATTGTTTCCGAAGCTAGGTTATTGGCTCACCTCCCAGGGAATAGTGACTGTGTCTTAAAGTGCCCACATCCCATTCTAGCCATCGCCCATAGCAACGGACATTGTGTAACCCTGCAGACTTCCCTCAGCTAGGCCAGTCATGTCCGCCCAGGACGAAGATACGGGACTGGAGCAGGTCCCGTCCCCTGGTCCCTCCTCAGGGTACCGGAGCATGTTAAGTCCTCCAGAGAGTCTCTTCAGCCCTGCTACAGCTAGTGTCCCTGTGATCCCCACCATGATGCCTCTGACTATGCCCTACTATCTGGGGGCCCCCTGGTTACCCCACTACGAGGGAGAATTACACACTCTCCCTGAATTCAGAGACAAATTGTTAGCCACCTTCGCACTGTACCCGCTCACAGAGGAACAGAAAGTGGGCATCCTAACCAGGCAGTTGAAAGGACCCGCTCTCCGGGAAGTCAAGTCTTGGCCCCGAGAACAGCGTCAGAATGTGGTCCAAATTCTTGATAGGCTGCGCAACACCTTTGAATAGTGTACTGTTTCAGAGTTGAAGCAGCAATTCTTCGGGAAAAGACAGAAGCCCCAAGAGTCCCTCCGAGACTTTGCCCTCTCCCTACAGGAGACATGGAAGGCCATAACCCGTCTTGATCCCAAAGACGCTGAAACCTCTGGCCAAACCCTGAGGGAACAATTCATTAATGGACTTGTTGATAGAAATCAAAGGTGTCAACTAAAGATCATCTCTTCTCAACATGCCCAGGCCTCCTTTCTTGAGTTTAAGGAAATTGTCATTGACATATTAGGGGACCGACCGCCTACTGGACCGCAGAAAGAGCCTTAATCCGTGGAAATGGAGGACTCTGCTCTAGCTTGCCATCCAACGCAGTCGACATCACCTACTCCTGCGGCTACGGAAGTTGCTGGCTTAGCAGGACAGGTCCCTAATCTGGTGGACACCCTGCATAAAATACTCGATCGGTCGGCCTTAATTGATACCGGCTCTCAAGTGACCACTCTCCGGAGTGCTGCCTTCAAGAAGTGCCAAGGAGGAGCATCCTTAGTCCAGCCTCCTAAGGCTTACTTGAACATTATTGCTACGAACGGAAAACCCGTACCCATCCGCGGCTACTGGGAGCCCACGCTAACCATTGGAGACACTGAGTTAACCAGACAGGGCGTAGTGGTACTGGGTACCAATGTCCTCCGCAACTGCTACCCTGAAGTGCTGAAGGCTCTCCACGACTCCCTGCCAACAGTGCCCAACGGTTCCCGGAAGGTAATTCAGGAGACTATGCAGGTTCTAGCGGCGCAACAGAAGTTTGCTGGCCCTAATGGAGAAATCTGCAGAGCCTGGATCAAGGATCCCCAACCTGTCCGCCTTCAACCTGGGACTGAGACGTTAGTATGGTGTCGAGCTTGCATGGGCGTCCAAGGTCAAGACTACCAGGCGATAGTAGAACCTCTACCAGCTGATGAAGACCTACCCATTCTAGCCGGCAGGAGCCTAGTCACTGTATCCCGAGGACAAGTACCCATTCGACTACTAAATGTGGGAGACTCCCCAGTGGATCTGAGAAAGTACCAGGCCGTAGCCACTCTCTTCAGCGTTCATCCTGAAGACTTGGTGGAAACCTCTCTGTCTGCCTCCCAACAGCTGGAAGTGAAGCAAAGTGCTGAAGGTGAGCCTGCCGAGCAATCCTGGTGGCTTGAGCTCAATATTGGAGACAACGATTTTACTCCTGCAGAGCAAGTACAAGGTGTCCTGGATGTCGTTATGAAGCACCACCAGGCCTTCAGCAAACACCCACTGGATTTTGGGCAGACTACCCTGATCCAACATACCATCCCTACTGGCTCTCATCCTCCTATCAAGGAGCGGTACCAGCCCATACCTCCAGCCCGCTACCAAGAGGTGAAAAAGCTGGTACAAGAGATGTAGACAGCCAACGTTATCCGGGAGAGTCACAGCCCATGGGCTGCCCCGCTGGTCCTTGTGAAAAAGAAGGATGGAACCCTTCGATTCTGTGTTGACTATAGGAAGATCAACAATATCACCCACAAGGATGCCTATCCTCTGCCTCGAATCAAGGAATCCCTCGCAGCCCTAGGGTCAGCGGCCTACTTCTCTACCCTGGATCTGACCAGTGGCTACTGGCAAGTGGCCATGGCGCCGGAAGACAGAGAAGACGGCTTTCACCACCCCAATGGGCCTGTTCGAGTTCAACAACATGCCGTTCAGGCTATGCAACGCCCCAGGCACATTTCAACGGCTGATGGAGAGATGTTTGGGTCATCGCAACTTCGAGACCGTCCTGCTATATTTGGACGACATCATCATCTACTCCAAGACTTATGAAGACCACCTCCACCATCTGGCTGAAGTCTTCCAAATCCTGATCAAACATGGGTTGAAGGTCAAGCCATCCAAGTGCCACCTGCTACAACCTAGCGTCAGGTACCTGGGACATGTGGTGAGCGCTCATGGAATTGAGCCAGATCCAGAGAAGATTGCAGCTGTCCACGACTGGCCTACCCCATCAACCATACCGACATCAAAAGCTTCCTGGGATTTGCCAGTTATTACAGGCGTTTTATCCCGAAGTTTGCCCAGCTGGCGGCACCCCTGCAAGAACTCCTAAGGGGCCTGCCAAAAGAGAGCCAACGTTCCCTAGTATCCATTGAGTGGACAGTCGAACGAGAAGCTGCCTTCCAGATGCTCAAGCAACGGTTGACTGAGCCTCCGGTGTTGGGATATCCAGACTACAATCAGCCTTTCACCCTATACACCGATGCCAGCAAGCAAGGCCTCGGGGCTGTACTATCCCAGCTCCAGAACGGAACTGAAAGGGTCATAGCCTACGCCAGCCGTTCCCTCCGAGAACCGGAACAAAACGACCAGAACTACAGTTCCTTCAAGTTGGAGTTTCTGGCGTTAGTCTGGGCTGTGACCGAAAAGTTCAAGGACTACCTGGCGGCATCCTTCTTCACTGTCTTCACAGACAATAATCCCTTGGCGCATCTGAACACCGCTCGTCTTGGAGCACTGGAACAATGGTGGGCCTCCAGACTTGCCAACTTCAACTTTACCATCAAGTACCGGGCTGGTAAGACCAATGACAACGCCGACGCTCTGTCCCGTCTCCCTGAGAGGGAGACCCTCCACGGATGCTCAGTGAGAAGATGTGGAGATGCCAGCGTTCTATGCCCGGTTTGTGCGTCAAGATGCCCAGAGAGTTTACTCCTTACCGTCAGAGGCAGTGCCAGCTACTCCTCAAGAAGAGTCAGAGCCCCCTGCGGAAAAGGACCTCTGGATAAGTCTTCAGGCTGATAGCCGCACCATAGGAGAAGTAATGGACTATCTCTCTAGTGGGCGAGTGCCTGAAAGAATCCGCCGCAGAAGAGCTGATGGAGAACTGTCTTAATTGTGGCGCCAGAGAAAGACTCAAAACAACAATATTATGCAGAAGGAGAACAAACTGGGTGTATGCTGGCAAATATGGCCCAGACAGAAACCTTTTCCATGGGCTCCGAAACCAACAAGGGATGTTGTTAACCGATACGGCAGGAGTGCTTTTATTTTTGTAGGAGTTTGTACTCTTCTAGGGAAGTGTATACAGAGGAGCAGTTGGATCATTTTTTGCAAGCTATTACTTATCCACAGCTGAGCAAGGAAAAGAAAGGACTGCTGGTGGCACCAATATCTTTAGAAGAATTAGAGCAGGCGGTGGCAGGTATGGTGAATGAAAAGTCTCCTGGGTTAGATGGTCTCTTATTGAAGTGTTTTTTAAGTGAAAGTTATTTGTTGGAGCCATTGCAGTATAGCTTTAAAATAGGCCACGTATTTGCTTCTTGCTAGGAGACACTAAAAGTAGCGATTCAGGAGTTTAGGGATCCGCAGACTGGCAAAACTTGAACAGACCATTTAGGGTGGTTGGCATAATGCATGCATATTAGTCTGGCTTTATGTCATCTAAGGTCATAGCACACATTCTGAGATGTCTGTTTATCAACCTGCAGGTAGACCCAGTCTATGCAAACAGTAGAGCAATATTATCTCTTGACATTTCAAAAGCGCTTGAGTGCAGCTACCTGTAGTTGATGCTATGTAGAATGGCTTTGTCCCGCTATTCAATCAGTGGGTACAGTTGTACAGGGCTAGTGGCAAGTGGCTTGGCTAAAGTGAATTGGGCGTTGTCAGATTATTTTCATCTGGAGAGGGTTACTAGATATTTGCACTGGCAATTGAGCGTGGGCTGTTGAGTGCACCAACAGTTATTTAGATTTAGGAGAGGATAGAGCTTCACAAACCTGATAAAAATGAACTTAATGCCTCGGTTGCTTTATGTACTTCATAGGCCCAAACCCCTGATGAAGCTGTATATAGAGCAAAACATTTTGGGGGGCTGTGTGTCAGTTTTAACTAGCAGTAACATAGTTGTGATCAGTGACCTATTCCACTCTACAAGTAAGCATGAGCATGCAAGTTACACTAGGGGACAGTGTATGAATATTAGGAGTAACAGCTGTAGGTCTACTTGGAGTTGCAGTTGCAGCAGTGATATTGAATTGGGGAGTGTGTTTGCGATGGTGGAGTGAGCCAATATATGCCTACCTAGTGACTACACTTATAGTCATCTGTTTGGATAAATCGACCTACTGAGCTAAGACCTGAGTGGTAGACACAAGATGCTGTAGAAAGGGACAGTTCTCTAGCACCAGCAGTGATATTTTCTATACTGTCAAGTGGACAGAGCGATACATCTTTTGTGCATGTAGATGAATAATTACCTAGTCACAGACCTAGCTACTAGGAGGGTAGACACTGTTTCCAATTGAAATACCTGAAGAATATCAAAGGGGACATTCCCATACTTACAGAACACAAGTGTGTCTAGTATCATATATACTGTTCAAGCTCACACTACCACTACCGTGTTACCAATAGTAATAAAGACATTGATCTATCATTACACGCTGTGATCAATAAAGTCCTGTATTGTGAAATCCCGCCACTGCAACCCCACTTTACTTCACCTTGTTAGAGTGTATATTCATTCAACATTGGATCACAGTCAGGATTTTGCCAGACACTTACCATATATACTTGTGTATAAGCCAAGTTTTTATTTTATGTGCTGAAAAAGCCCTGGTCGGCTTATACTCGAGTTAGTATAAAAAGCACAACTGAAACAGCATGTGTGAGGGAGCCGGGCAGCTATGTCAGCAGGGTGTCAGAAGCTAAATCACCCAGGATAGATCGCTGGCTGATCTGGCAGAGCGGGGGAAGAAGGTAAGAGCTGCTGATCACAAGGACGGAGTTCAAGCACGTGCAAGGCTGAGCCTGCAAACAGGGGAGATACAGCACCTTTTCGACATCCTGAGAAGCAGTACATACGGAGGTTCAAGTCAACAGGAAGGTCGGCAGGTCAGGTCAGCAGTGTAAACACAGGGGACTGTGTCTGCAGAGGGAAGAGCAGTCCGAAATACAGCAGCTGTGTGTGTGCAGCCAAAAGACAATTGCAGCTGCACTTCAGGTACCTGAAGTGTATTTTAGCTGCACTTTCAACTTTACTAACAATTATACAAGTTGTGTAACAATTAAATACACTACTCCCTGCTAATCAAATAGACTGCTCACTATCTGCAGGACATAATAAACTGACTGTGCTCAAGTAGAACAAGTGTAGTCTGTCTGTCTGTGCTCCTAACATGTGTGCATACAAGGACTGTTACATCTGCACATTAACATCTAAACAAACTCAACTGTGGCTTAAAGTGGTGTATTAACTAATGTATTTCATTACTCAGGGAGCCTGTGACCAATGCATTTCCCACCCTCGCCTTATACTCAAGTCAATAAGTTTTCCCATTTTTTGTGGTAATATTAGGTGCCTTGGCTTATATTCGGGTGGGCTTATACTCGAGTATATATTTATGATATCTTTGAGCAAACATTTTTCCTGTTTGACATGTCTCTAGCACATGCTTTTTGTGTTAATGGTGTGAGACTAAGGTCCTCCCATTATCTATAACAATTATAGAACGGTTGATGTTTTACAATCACAAGTTATTGTTCTCCCTTACAGAGAGGGTTACTGGTACAAATTCTTCACATATCCGTCCATGATCTACATATCTTAAAAAAAAATCAAAGTTATTGGATGATTATTCTCTCATGGTGTGGTATTTTCAATGGCCAACAGTGTAATAGCTTTTTCAATTTTTTTTATTGAAGATTTGTGTATAACATACCGTATTTACTCGTGTATAAGCCGAGTTTTTCAGCACAAAAAATGTGCTGAAAAACTTCCCCTCGGCTTATACACGAGTCAATGCTTATAATTAAAAATGACCAAAAAAAAACAACTTATTTACTCACCCTCCGGTGGCCCCGATGCGCAGCGCTGCTCCCCCGATGTCATCGCGGCTCCTCTTCTGGCTTCCCGGCTCCTCTTCTTGCTTCCACGCCGTCTTCTGTCTTCTTTAACATCGTGTTGGGCGCAGCCACTGTTCTTCTCCCGTGCGGCGCCTAGTATGACGTCAGCAGCGGTGCGTCATACTAGGGGCCGCACGGGAGAGAACAGTTGCGGCGCCCAACGTGATGTTAAAGAAGACAGAAGACGGCGCGGAAGCAAGAAGAGGAGCCGGCAAGCCAGAAGAGGAGCCGCGATGACATCGTGGGGAGCAGCGCTGTGCATCGGGGCCACCAGAGGGTGAGTAAATAAGTTTTTTTTTTTAATTCTGGGCTGACTGTATACTACTAGGGGCAGTGCTGTATACTACTAGGGACAGTGCTGTATACTACTAGGGGAAGTGCTGTATACTACTAGGGGCAGTGCTGTATACTACTGGGGGCAGTGCTGTATACTACTGGGGGCAGTGCTGTATACTACTGGGGGCACGCTGTATACTACTGGGGGGCAGGCTGGGGTGGCTGTATACTACTGGGGGCATGCTGTATAATACTGGGGGGCAGGCTGGGGTGGCTGTATACTACTGGGGGCATGCTATATACTACTGGGGGGAAGGCTGGGGCGGCTGTATACTACTGGGGGCAGGCTGGGGTGGCTGTATACTACTGGGGGCAGGCTGGGGCGATTGTATACTACTGGGGGGCAGTCTGGGGTGGCTGTATACTACTGGGGGGCAGGCTGAGGTGGCTGTATACTACTGGGGGGCAGGCTGAGGTGGCTGTATACTACTGGGGGCAGGCTGGGGTGGCTGTATACTACTGGGGGCAAGCTGTTTATTATAGGGGGCTGGCTGGCTATGTATTTGGCTGGGTCTGTGACCAATGCATTTCCCACGCTCGGCTTATACTCGAGTCAATAGGTTTTCCCAGTTTTTGGTGGTAAAATTAGGAGTCTCGGCTTATACTCGGGTCGGCTTATACTCGAGTATATACGGTATGTTATGGTAATTGTTTATTTTGATTATGTGCATTATCTCATTGAATGTTAGCTCTAGACTGGGTCTAATAGGCAAACTGTCAGTAAAACACTAATAGATACGGTAAATTGCATTGCAGAAGGACTGCAATATATTGTATGAGGGATCAAGGTATGCCCAGTTTAAGTTCCCTGGTGGGACAGTGAAAAAAAGTTAAATAAAATAAACAAATACAATATAAAAACAAAAAAACAGCACAAAAATAACTAATTTCCCTATTTATATTCATATTGTGTTAAAAAAATGATATACCCCCACAAAATTGCTAGCGTCCTTATTTATACCTGTATTGTGAAGGATTTAAAAATAAAATAAAAAATAGCATTTTTAGTGCTTCCAACTTCCTAAAAATATGTAATACAAAGCAATCAAAAAGCCAGATGTGCCCTATAATAGTACCAATCTTACCATTCCTTTTTCCTGCAATAAACAAGCCCTAATAATCGTCTTTTGATTAAGGAATTGATTAAGGAATAAAAACTTTATATTTCTCAGAATATGGCAAAACATAGGCAAAGATGTTTCCTTGCTAAAGCAGTAAAACATAAAAAATACTAACTGTATCACAGAACTACTTTATTTTATACTACAGAATAATTTTAATATGTTTATTATACTGTATGACGTACTGTGTAAAAGTTTTAGTTAAAAAAACGAGTGGCAAAACAGCTGTTTGATTCTTTTCCGCTGCAGGAGTTAATACATTTCAATCATTATGCTGTTTTTATGATAAAACATAGACCCTTGCAAAATATAAATCTTAACACCAAAAACAAGCCCTCATATGCCCACGCAGGATAAAAAATGTAATTGGAATTTAAGCAGGGAAAAAAGTGCCATTTTGGGCCATGTCCTTAAGCTGTTAAAAATATTGTTAACAGGCAGTATTAGGGGAACTGTACACAAACCCAAAATGGAGAATCTGTTAGAAAGTAGTTCAGGCATTAGCAACCACTGTTCTCAAGTGAGCCAATTAAATTACCGTATATTAGTAAAGAAGGTCAGATTTACAGCTCAGAAAACCAAAACTGATTTATTTAAAAAAGTTTTTAAAAAAAAAAATAATAACATACAACATGATGAGGCCACAGGAAAATAAAAAACTGCTATTGGATTGAACATTCAAAGAACATGCTTTCTACAAGGAAAATTCTCACTTCCACCTTCAGCTAAACCCTGCTACGCCCATACCAGGCGTTTGCTGCAATCTATGGACGGCACTGAAACCGTCTCAGCACCCACCATGTTTGAACGTCTGTGCAAGTCCACAACTCATACTTCATGCCCCATCTCCGATATCTACACTCACCGGCCACTTTATTAGGTACACCATGCTATTAACGGGTTGGACCCCCTTTTGCCTTCAGAACTGCCTCAATTCTTTGTGGCATAGATTCAACAAGGTGCTGGAAGTATTCCTCAGAGATTTTGGTCCATATTGACATGATGGCATCACACAGCTGCCGCAGATTTGTCGGCTGCACATCCATGATGCGAATCTCCCGCTCCACCACATCCCAAAGATGCTCTATTGGATTGAGATCTGGTGACTGTGGAGGCCATTTGAGTACAGTGAACTCATTGTCATGTTCAAGAAACCAGTCTGAGATGATTCCAGCTTTATGACATGGCGCATTATCCTGCTGAAAGTAGCCATCAGATGTTGGGTACATTGTGGTCATAAAGGGATGGACATGGTCAGCAACAATACTCAGGTAGGCTGTGGCGTTGCAACGATGCTCAATTGGTACCAAGGGGCCCAAAGAGTGCCAAGAAAATATTCCCCACACCATGACACCACCACCACCAGCCTGAACCGTTGATACAAGGCAGGATGGATCCATGCTTTCATGTTGTTGACGCCAAATTCTGACCCTACCATCCGAATGTCGCAGCAGAAATTGAGACTCATCAGACCAGGCAACGTTTTTCCAATCTTCTACTGTCCAATTTCGATGAGCTTGTGCAAATTGTAGCCTCAGTTTCCTGTTCTTAGCTGAAAGGAGTGGCACCCGGTGTGGTCTTCTGCTGCTGTAGCCCATCTGCCTCAAAGTTCGACGTACTGTGCGTTCAGAGATGCTCTTCTGCCTACCTTGGTTGTAACAGGTGGCGATTTGAGTCACTGTTGCCTTTCTATCAGCTCGAATCAGTCTGCCCATTCTCCTCTAACCTCTGGCATCAACAAGGCATTTCCACCCACAGAACTGCCGCTCACTGGATGTTTTTTCTTTTTTGGACCATTCTCTGTAAACCCTAGAGATGGTTGTGCGTGAAAATCCCAGTAGATCAGCAGTTTCTGAAATACTCAGACCAGCCCTTTAATTTAAGTGTTAACGAGCAGTTGGACAGGTGTACCTATTAAAGTGGCCGGTGAGTGTATATATATATATATAATTTTTTTTAATTTACTATTATTTGAGGTTCTGATCACTCATACATATAAAGTGATGAACTTGTTAACAAAGTAAGCCTCAAGTGCACCACTCACTAAAACTGGTAGGAAACAAGAATTTAAGCAGAACATAAAGAAATGAAATCCTCATCATTCTCAGTTAAATATAATCCCCCTATAGCAATATTCAACTTGTATAAACACATATTGGGACACATTTACTAAGGGTCTGTCAGACACATTTCCGTCGGGTTTCCTGAATTTTTCCATTTTGCGCTGAATTTACCCTCAGACAAGTCACATGTTGCTTTTTTAAAAAGCATGCAAACCAAAGTCCAGCCCTGTGACTACCCCAGGATTTTGGTCAGGATGCAAGAGTTAGTTATAACACACAATTATATTGTAATGCAAATGCTTAGAAAAAGCAGAGAGGCATTTTTGCAATGCAGGTGTAATGGGCTGTTAGGTCCCTGGTGACAGGTTCCCTTTAAAGGCTTTCATTCTAATGATTTTATGTGCAGATATTAATCTTTTGTTTCTATGTCAGACTTAGCACAGCAATAGTCATTTTCTTAGCCATATAAAATTTTCACTTTACCTCAGTCAGAAGCTTTTCAATGTCAAACCAATGGACAGCAGCGCACGCAGTTAGAAGATCCACCGAGGCGTCATCTACTGGTACTTCTTCAGCTGGTGATACTCTGTGAAATTGACATCTTATATGTAACTACACTATAACTATGGCCTGAGTTCTTCTGCTATAATCATACCAATAATTCCTTCAAACTCTAAAAGTTCTCACCTAAATATTGTGTTTGGAAGTTTAACTGCATTCTTGGCCTCCTCAATTTGAGCTTTACTAATATCTATTCCAAGAACCTTTTTGAAGTGTGGAGACAGAATTTTTGTGCTAAGTCCTGTTCCACAACCAACATCCACGGCAAGTTCATATGGTTTGTTTAACTGGAAAAGCATAAAACAAACATTTGTGAAGCTTTTAAAAAATTAGTCAACATAAACAAATAAACAATTGACACAGTTAAACCATTTTTATATGAAAGTCCAGCTGAAAATGTATTACATGAAGATGTTTCTTGTCATTCTCATGCTGAAAATTTTGAGTGCATTTTAGTAGAATTCTAGTAGAATTCTAATTAATTATGGCTTTGAAGATACACATTAAAACCTGATTCACGTAAAAACTGCACTTCTAGTTTAGGGTTAACAAGATGTTGCTATCCCTAACAGCCATACGAGCAGACCAGTTAGTTAGATGGTAGTACAGGTAAGCCAAGACAGCTAGTCGTTGTAGGGAACTCTATAATCAGGAAGATGGATAGAATAATCGCCAAGACCTCAACCGAATGGTTTGTTGTCTCACTGTTGCCAGGGTTCGGCATGTGGTGGAAAGGGAGGGGCTGGGGATGACCCACCTGTTGTGGTCCATGTTGGAACCAATGACAGAATAGATGGTAGGCGGAGGAGCCGAAAGAATAGTTTTAAAGAATTAGCTTCAAAGCTTAAGGAAAGGACCTCCAAGGTAGTATTCTCTGGAATGCTACCTGTGACATGCGCTACACAGAGCAGACAGCGGTAGCTCAGGGAGTTAAATGCAGGGCTTAGATCCTGGTGTAGAGCAGAGGGATTTGGGTTCCTAGAGCACTGGGCTGACTTTTCATAGGGGTACAAGCTGTTTTCCACAGATAACTTGCAACTAAATGGAAAGGGGGTTTTTGAGATCCACAAGTTACAAAACAAATAGCGAGGATATATGTGCCAGTAAAATTACTATAAATAACTGTGGGAAATTAAAGTGTATGTTCACAAATGCCAGAAGTATTGCAGGCAAAATGGGTGAGCTTGAGGGTCTAGTATTACAGGAACAGTTATATGTTGTTGAAGTAGCAGGGACATGGCTCGATGCATCACATGATTGGGGTGTTAATATTCAAGGTTTTACACTCTTTCGGAAAGACAGGGCAAATAGGAGAGGAGGTGGTGAATGTCTGTATGTCAGAAGAGAGTTAAAAGCGATTGTGAATGAGACCGTGGTCTCAGAAGAGTGTGAGGAGGCTGAAACTTTGTGGGTTAAAATTCAAACCCAGGAGAGCTTTGAGAAAAACAAATTTGGTGTAATTTATAGACCCCCCCCCCCCCAATATCTCTGAGGAAATAGAGGGTCACCTATATAAACAGATGGAGCAGGCTGCACAGGAGGGGTTAGTAGTGGTAGTGGGAGACTTTTACTTACCAAATATAAATTGAGTTTAGGGCTCTTCTTCATCTGTGAAGGGGAGACATTTTATTTACTTTCTGCAGGAGAATTTTATGGTGCAGCTTGTAGAAGATCCCACAAGATGTGATGCATTGTTGGACCTTGTGATTTCAAACAATGTGGAAATTGTTCAAAATGTTAGTGTCCGGCAAACCCTTGAGAACAGCGATTGTAACATAATTATTTGTTGTAAAAAGCATAAACAGGTGGGAAAATTGAAAACATTGAATTTTAAGAAGGCTAATTTCCCGAAATTCAGGGCTTTACTACAGCATATACCGTAGACTGGGATCAGATACTGTCATGTGATGATACTAATGTTAAATGGGAGAAATTCTAATCTATCCTGGGTCATTATACTTCTAAATGTATTTGAATAGGTAACAAGTATAGAACAGTAACAAGACAGGCTAGATTACACCCTGTGTGGCTTACAGCTACCATTAAAAGGGAAATTAATGATAAAAAATATAAATTTGTTGGGTCGCCTAAGGCATTCAATAGTTACAAAACACTTCCCAAAATCTGTAAGAATTGGACTTGTTTGATTTATATGAGAGAATGATAATTTTTTGCAAATTTTATCAAAAAAAGTTGCACAATAGTCTTGAGCTACCTATACCATTCTATTGCATATATCTGTTCGAGACTGGGGTTTTTTTGTGCAAAACTTTTTTATACTTCCACATATGGATTTTAAATATATACTAGGTTCATCTCTGAAAAAAGTATATACAAAAAGAATCCAAAGGAATCATTTAAAGGAAACCTACCAGTTCAAATTGTTGGTGTAAGCTGTAAATACCGAGCACCAGTTCAGGGTGAGCTGGTGCCGGAGCTTACTTTCTTTAGTGTTATAAAACGCTGCATTCCGGTTTAAACACTTTTTAATGTTTATAGCTGTAGCTGCTTCGGCGCTGCGCGCGACGGTCGTGCAGGATTCAGTTTGCATAAAATGGTCCAGATGACAATGAGGGTTCACAGTCCAGAAGGCAGGGGAAAAATGACACATGTACAGATTTTTTTAATGAGGCATATTGCAACGTTTACTATTGTCGTCTGCGCTATTGATCTACAAAATGTTGTGAAAAGTTTAGTTATCCTCTAGATAGCTCATTAGTAAGTGAATTTTTAAAGCTACTGTAACATTTACTGTATATACTCGTGTACAATTTGAGTTTTTCAGCACCTCGGACATACTGACATACTCACCTTCCGGTGCCCCCAATTCTTGTTGCGGCATCCCGATGCTCCAGTCCCCACGGCTCCTCTTCTGTCTTCTCTATAGTGTAGCCGGCAGAGGCGAGGCCATGCGCTCTTCCGCCAGCACACACTATGATGCAGCAGTGTCGCTGCTGATGACGTCATTGTGTGCGCGGGCCGGCAGAGCTCATGGCCGCAGCAGAGAGATGACAGAAGAGGAGCTGTGGGGAGCCGCACAGAGCATCTGGGAGCTGCGCCGAGAATCGGGTACCGCCCAAAGGTGAGTATGTAAGGTTATTTTGTTATGTACTGGGCAAACTGGGGGCTAGCTGGCTGTATACAAAAGGGGGCTGGCTATAAACTACAGGGGGGCTGTATATTAAAGGGGACAACGAAAATTTTCATTTATTTCTGTAAATTAATACAAGGAAGATTATGCCAAAATGCACTAGTATCCGACATTTAATGCCGCACAACACAAACATCACATCATATTTTGACATATTTTCACTGACATATTTTGAGAGATATACTACTGATGTATAGCAACATTTCAAGGCTTCCCGTGAGCCCTCTTCTCTCAGAAGTGGACAGTGGCAAAGATGTTGACTACAACATTTCTAGTCCCTTACCAGAGATTCAGGACCTAGAAGAACATGCTTCCCTGATCAATCTACTATGTTGTCCTCTTAGGCCCTGCTCTCAGAAGTGGACCCTGGTCAGAGATGTAAATCATGACTAATAAGCTCCTCGACTCTGATGCATGAATGAGCAGTCCTAATGCTCACTGGTCAGATTCAGCACCGTCCACTGGCCCTATGGGCAGTTATATTGAGCCTGTGGGATTGACTTTAATACTAGTGGTGATAGACGTTCTCCATAATATGTTTGTGTAAAGGGAGATGGCTCCTTCTGGAGCCATAAGCACCCTGGAAAAATGACTGTGGTGTTCTTTTGGCATGATACAGCAGATGAGGATCCTTTGCTTACAATACAAACATGTCATTGCATCTGAAAATTATTCAATTAAAAAGCTGCCCTACAAAAAGCTCAATGGCACGCTTTCCCTTCCGTTCCCTGCCATCTGCCCAGATAGCGGGTTACATCCACATGTGGGGAGTCCTCTTACCCGGAAGAAACTGCAAAATATATTTGTAGATGGATTTCCTACTTTTATTCAGTTTATGTGGGTAAATTTTACAGCTAAATGAACGTATTAATGATAAAGGGTTAACAAATTTCCTGAGTGCCGTTTTGAGGGGTGAAGTAAATAGAACAGGGTGATATGTCAGGTTTTTTAGTAACAGAACTTCCAAAACCCTTATAGAAATTAAATGGTTCCTAAAATAATAGATTTTAAAACTTTCTTGAAAATATGAGAGAATGCAGCTTGATTTGTGATCTTTCTAACATCCTAATAAAACAAAAGGATACATATAAAATGACGCCAACACAAAGCTGAGATGAGGTAAATTTTCGTTAATCTTATTACTTAAATTAGTTACTATCAGTTTGAAAAACAGAACATTTTGAAATAGCTAGTTTTTTTCAAAATGTTTATCATATTCACTTTTTTTTCTTGAATAAATAAATCAGCCAAAATTTTCCACTTACCTGAAGTACAAAATACAACTCAAAAAGTAAGGCTAGATTCACACAAACGTATGCCCTCTTGGTATATCCGGTGACCCATTCCCTCTGCACAGAAATGTGCGGCGTACGGGCCATGCACTTGGGGAAAGAAAGGACATGTCCTATCTTTTCCCCATGTACGGAGCAGTACACACGTGTGGCACCGTATCGCTCCGTGCGCCCATTGCCGTTTATGGGGGACTTTTGTACAGCCATAAGCTTGTGAATGAGGCCTTAGTTAAAGCATTTTAAAGTTATTGCCAGATAAAGTGACACATGCTGTTTTTGATAAATATGCCTTTGTTATCAAGGCACAAATAAGCTTGGTCACTAAGGTGTTAATCACTATTATTATTGTTAAAAGGCAAACACATGCGTTCAGGTCAAAACAACTATGCATTTGTTAATGTATTTTGCTCAATGTGTTTTCAATGCAAACACTTTGTTATATGACTGCCGCTTTGTAGGGGTTCTAGATTATTTAAATTGGGGGTTCTGTATATTATAATTCTAAAATCATTGATTAGAGGGTGCTATATGTAATTTATTCAATGGGTGCAGTATATATAATTAATGGGGGTGCTGTGCTATTAATATAACTATTGCTATAGCTATTACTATAACTCATTTCGGGAGTCTATATAGTAGATAAAATTTATGAAGCATTTATGTATGCAATGTGGTATTATAATAAAAGATAGAAAACCAATGGATGCAATGAGGGGGGCCCCACAAGTCAGTCACGCTAAAATCCCTAGTGGCGGCCCTGTCCTAATATAATGCATAATACTTTCATACACCACTTCAAGTCTTT
This sequence comes from Engystomops pustulosus, assembly GCF_040894005.1. NCBI lineage: Eukaryota > Metazoa > Chordata > Amphibia > Anura > Leptodactylidae > Engystomops > Engystomops pustulosus. The sequence continues at coordinate 46,960,201 of NC_092418.1, read as the reverse complement.
TTTAATTAAAGTCTCTTGTTTACCAAAAATCTGCCCTTACTTTTTCATGTAGATAGCTAAAGATCATGTCTTGTATCTCTTGTGCTGGAGAAAACCTGTATTTTTGATAGCTAGATGCATGCTCCTTCTCCTCAAACAGTCGTGTAGCCATATGGAAATCAGTTAAACCTTCACCTGCAGAAATAACATGGAAAAGCAAGATATTCAGCATGTGCTAAAGAAAGGAAGAAAGTCATAATTGAATTAGTTGAAACCTCTAGTACAATGAGATTATATATATATATGTATGTATCCACAATGAACAAACGATGTCTGCGCTTTCGGGGATGATGCAGATAAAATCAAATTTCTTTATTGTGTACAATTAAGATCCAGAATTGGCAGATAGCATAGGTGTAAGATCCAAGTAAATGACCATTTACTTGGATCTTACACCTATGCTATCTGCCAATTCTGGATCTTAATTGTACACAATAAAGAAATTTGATTTTATCTGCATCATCCCCGAAAGCGCAGACATCGTTTGTTCATTGTGGATCTTGTGCCTGCGGTCCGTGGGGCTTCTATTCATGGTCTTCGCGCTGGGGGCCAATTGCAACAGAAGGTGAGCAGGAACAATTTCTCTCTTTTTTTCTATATATGTATGTATGTATTTCTTCCACTTCCTTTTGGATCTTAAAAGGTTATTCCCACAAAGACAAAGAGACAAATTTTTAAATATTCTCAGGATAACAAAATAACATATTCTCTAATTCACTGTTATTAACAAAAATATAGCATTTCACAGATATAATTACACCCTGTCTCTATCAGTCCTGGTGTACACAATTTCAGTTGCCCCTGGTTTCAAACCCTGGATCTTCTGACTTTAGGGTCGACAGACATCTTGTTCTCCTGTCTGACGCTGAGCTCTTCTCTGCCTCCAGCACCCACCCTTGCATTGCAGGACGAGCTCACACACTGATTTACTGTCGGCACATTCCATCGTAAAGAGGGCTACAAGCTACAGGTAAATAAGTTATGGTGAGGGGGGAGGCACATCAGATCTAACAGTGTGTTGTGGCAGAGCAGAGATGTAGCAAAGCTAAGAATGTCATTGTCTACAATATGCATCTCATGGATCTCATCTCTGATCTGTGTCATCTCACTTTATATGTATCAGATACTAATACAATGTTTAGATGGTAAATGAAAGTGTATATAAACCTGGACCCTGATAATCTAACCACATTGTCACCACACAGAGAACTAGAGGGATCATGAAGTGTCTGCCTTGAGAGTCCCCACCCACCCCTGGAATCTTACACTGGCCATCATGGAGTGATAGGAGCTAAAACGGCAATAAAACTGACTACAATTGTAAAGTTAGGGGGTAAAAATGATATTTACTGTGTACACCTCACTATTGTGTACACCTTTCATGGGCAAACCCCTTTAAGGGGTGTAAGAATTGGACAGGGTGTAGCAAAAAATAGCTTTTCAGAGACCAGTTGGCTGATGTATACATTGTTAAATATATGTTTTCTACTTTCCCTATATATAGTTTTCACTTTTACTAAGCATTGCTTCTCTCATATAATATATGGCATGTGATAAGGCATGGAGTATGGATATCTCTCAATGCTATTAATGACAGCATAGGCAAGATGAATGTCCAAACAAAAATGGAAACTGTTACAAGAAAGAATGCTTCCCTATCTATATACATGTGTTACTTTATCTTTTAAGAGGACTCCCAATGAAATAACTGTTTAGGGACACACTCCTAGATAGTAGCACCAAGCCGTTAAATTGTGTATATGTTTAGAAAAACAAGGACAAATATGCCAAATATGATAGACTTGAAGTATTTCCCCTAGGACGCACACCATCTTCAGAATAGAGTTCCCTAACCACTATCTATTTAATTGCCACTTCATTTTAATTTTAATGTAAATTTAATTTTCCATGAACTTTTATGAATTTCTCTGGAACTGCCAAGCATGGAACGCTGCATATGTGATATGGAATGGGCTTGTTAGCTTGTTAACTTTTAACACGCTATGTAAAATACTTTTAGCAGTTCTTAAAAATGTCCTTTTGGGGGGTGGTGTTCTTCACTCACACATACATATGGAATGTAAAATTCAGTCAAAAAATTCCAGCAGTAAATCAGCAATATATGAACATACATGGCACCTCACCTGTTGTCCCGCTCCTGAAGTCAGACTGCTGCTCTCCTGTGCAGGAAGTGCTGTGGTTCCCCTCTGTGTGTCACTACTACTTCCACAGGGAATGTTAGTATATTTGTACAAATATTAACACAACTATACATTTGATGGGTCATGTGGGGTGATATGTAAATGTACAGTAATTCTCTTTAGAAGGGGATTTACATCAATGGTATATTATCCAGAGATGTGCATATAATTGTAGTTTACTTATACAAATTACAGAACATCTAACTAAAATAACATGGGGAAAACAAATTCATATGACAGCCGCCTGTACAAACTGTGCAGAAATACATAAATAATTAGGCTGAGTTTATATTGGTGTTCATCTTTCCATTATAAAATAAAACATTGAAAGAAACCTGATGATTTCTGGATAGTGTCCGTCTCTGTCCATTTAGAGGATTTATCATTAAATACTTGGGAGTGGGGAGGGGGGGGGTAAGTCATTGGGAATGTGTGTGTGTGTGTGTGTGTGGGGAGGGGGGGGAATCGTTGAAGTTCTATCAGTTTTCTAAAGATTTTTGAAGTGTATCTTTTCACAAAGTCGCAAATTTAGGTGCAAATTCACTCCAGTCACCACCGGGCATATTGAAATCAAAAGAACAAGTTAAAAGTTTTTTGTGACTTATTTTATTTAGTAGTAAAAAAAATCACAAAACCTGTGCAGATATTGATGCCTTATGTGCTGAAATGAAACTACATTTATCAGCCACTATAATAAATCTCATGTGAAAAAGACTTCCATGGAACCCGTAAAATGCAAACAAAACTGGAGTAAGATATCTAATGCTAAATTTGCTCCAATGAGTTCTCTGTTGAAAGAGCCTCCTTACTATATAGCACTGCCTCTTACCCCCTTCTATTATACAGCAGCGTCAACTACCCCCTCTACTCATTATCTGCCCCCTATACAACAGCAGTTGACAATAGAACAACCCACCTATACAGCGGCCGAGGCCTGGCGCCAGCACCAGGCTAACTTGGGCAAGTGCCAGGGCCCTGGGGTAATGGAGGGGCCCACTCGGTTCCCCAGATCAATTGTACCAGTGTCGCCAGGGGCGTTGCCAGGTCAAAAGAATTTGAGCCCCGGACGCAAAGCCCACTGCAAAGCAGGATGGTCCTTCCAAGGCTTCAGCCCCGAATCTTTTGGCCAGAGCCCCGTATCCCCCCGGGTCAGCAGGACATCTGCCCCACTGCCCGGGAGATTCCTTTCCTCTCTCATCACGATCTGCCTCAGGACACAGATCGTGATGAGAACATTTGCACTCACTGCTTTCCCCAGCAGGAGCTGCAGCCTCGGAGGCTGAAGGACCTTTGATGTTGTCATCACACGACCTGCCGGGGAAAGCAGTGTACAGAGCTGCATCTGTGAGGTGAGGGGGGAGACATGACAGGGGCCATGGAAGGGGGAGAACATGGGTGGCTGTGTGGGCACATTACTTACTGGGGGGCTGTGTGGGGGACATTACTTACTGGGGGGCTGTGTCTGGGGGACATTACCTACTGGGGGCTGTGTGTATACAGGGGGAGGGGGGGCAGTGTGTATACAGGGGATGGGGGGCAGAGTGTCCAAAGGGGGGAATAATGTGTACACAGGGGGATGTGGTGGGGCAATGTGTCAATACGGGGGAGGGAGGGCAGTGTGACTACTGGAGGGCGGCCCATAAAGGAGACCACTAGGGCTGTGTCGCCCAGGGGCCCACTAAAACCTGGAGTCGGCCCTGCAGTGGCCCCTTTTGCTTCCCTCTTGTTCCCATTTCTTTACATCTTACTCCTTTTGCCTCCCCTGTGTATACAGTGCCTCCTGTACAGCGCCCCCCCCCCTCGAAACAGTGCTCCAGGCGTTGTGCTCCCCTAGATACAGTCTTCTTTATAAAGTGCACTCCCTGTTCTGTGCTCCACCCTTCTCTATACGTTGCTCACCCTTAATCAAGTGTTTCTCCCTTTATACAGTGCCACCCTCAAATACAGTAATTCCACTTTATAGATTGTCCCCCCAATAATAGTAATCCTATATAACAGTGCTTCACAATTACAGTTCGCTTCCTCTATACAGTTCCCCCTTGTCCCCTGTTCTCCTTTCTCTATATAGTGCTCCCCCTTTACACTACACTGCACTCTTTTCATGCTGCCACTGACATCCTATAATACATTTTTTTCTGTGCCACGGAAAGTAAAAATAATCCTAAATTATTTTTCAAGTATATAAATGATAAGAAACTAAAAATGAAGAGTGTGAGCTCTCTGAGTAATAACCTGGGGGTCAAAGTAGAGGGAGATGAGGAAAGAGCCAATTTATTGAATTTCACTTTAGCAAATGAGGAGCCAATATACAAAAAAGGATCAAAAAAGCAATCCTGGAAATATTTGTGGAGTTTGTTAGAGATGCTATCCTGAAGTACTGTAGGTAACCTTATAACCCAGCATCAGTACGAGGAGGTAACTTCTAGACTGGACCTTGGGGGAGGCTGTGGATGTTTTGTATCTGGACTTTTTTCAAGGCATTTGATACAGTGCCACATAAAAGTTTGGTACATAAAATGAGACTGCTGGGACAAGGGTAAAATTTGTGTATTTGGATTAGTAATTGGCTAGAAAAGAGAGAATTGTCATTTTTGGAGAATTCACAGATTGGGTTGGAGTTACCAGTGGGTTCTCACAGTAGTGGACCACCTTCTTTGCTATATTTAAATATATATGGCCTCAAAGATGGTTCATACAGTCAAGTTTGAAAATTTGTTCCTGATACTAATAATATAATAATACAGAGGGATTTGTGGAAGCTGAGGAGGTTTAATGTAGATAAATGTAAGGTAATGGACTTTGGCCATGGAAACAAAAAGTACAGTCAATTACTTGGTAAAACTGCAGCTAAAAATATTTGGGAGTATTGGTGGATGGTAAACTTAATTTTAGTGACCAGCGCCACAAGCTGCTAATGAAGCAAATAAATCTATGGAATGTATGAAGAGGGGCATAAATTCTCATAATAAGAATATAGTTTTGTCCTTATACAGATCACTGATCAGACCGCACATGAGATATTGGGCCACATTTATCACTTTTGTGCGCCTAATGTTTTCTGCTGCGCCTTGTTTTGGGCGCATTATTGTGCCTGAATTATCACACGATGAAAACATCTGTGATAAGTAGCTTCTAATGGTCATATGGATCACTTGTGATTCCCAGCATGCCTTGGCGCAGCAAACTATATTTAGGCGCAATTGTTAAATCTCACTCTAGCTATCACATGAGCAGAAACCTGTTGCCAAACGATGAGGAGACCAGCAATTGCAAAGCGTACCACAAATCCAAGGACGTCTCGACCTGCAGCAACCACTGGCAGTTTGCCAAGAGCCAGCACATCCTTAGCTCCAAGCCCTGTGTCTGATGAAGCATCTGAATTGTTATCAGCTCCCAATATTAGCGAGCAGTCTAGTGGGGATTCTCCTGGGAGTGCATTGGATGGAGTCCGACTTCGTAAAAAAAAATTTACTAAAAAAGAAAAACTTCTAGTATCCAAGGTATGTGTTTATATTGACTCTTCCATGTTCTGTATTTGTTTTAACTTTCCCTGTGTCTTTTTATTTAAACATTTTTAATGTCACAGTCGTGTTTAAGTCTGTCTGTTACCTATTTGAATGGTTTTTTTTGTTTTTTTTTGTTCAACATTGTCAACCTAGTGATTGACACTAGTTTTTCAACAACAATTCTACACAGCTGTTTGAATGCATTTTGACTGCCATGCAAACGCTAAGTTTGAATGCAGCCAAATACATCCAAACCATAATTTTCATGTAATTTTAAACTGTTAACTTAAAGATTAGCTCTGGATTGGTCATTTATGCTACACAGACCATGAGATGTTATTTTGAATTTGTGTTTTTTATTTAATCTCAGTTTGTTGCAAATTTTGATGTTTTGTTTGGCCGCAAATCTGCAAAGACCCCCCCTAGTGTTAAAAATTCCATATTGTCTCAAATTTGTGAACAAATCAATGCCATTGGTGTTGAAAAGCATTCTGTTGATGACCTTCGAAAAAAATGGCATGATTTAAGGCGACGAGTCAAAACCAAAATTACAACTTCATTAAAGGATTCCCAGCATGCTACTCCAGCAAATTCCGCATCTTTGTTATTTGACAACTTGGAAGAGCAAATTGCAACCACACTACATCCACATCAGTTGCGTGGATTGGGGCCATTTGATGTTCTCCGCCGTTACACTGCTGAAGGTAGTTTTTTTAAAATTTGAATTATCAAAATGTCTTTGTGTATTTTTGCATCTAATTTTTTTCCAGAAATAGCCGGACCAACTCAGATGGATGTTGACGATGCTTTAACCCCATCGATACTGGAGAGTAATCAGACAAACAACTCACCACAATCTGCCACTCTTGTTGATGCCAATGTGTCACCCAGTTCAAACCCAACTCCTGTTTTGCAAATATTTAATGAGGCTCAAAAAGTATTTTTGGAAAAATATATATCTTCACACACTTCACTACTTGAGGGATTAATTGCAACAAAGGAAAAAATTTCTGTGTCTTTAGAAAAAATATCAACAGTCCTTACAGAAGGATTACAATGTTTACATAAAGATGTAAACAACATATCACAACAATTAGTATGCATTAAGGAATGTTTAGGCTCACGTACTCCCTCATATAATAGCCCTAATGTCCCACCAAAAAATATATCTACCACATCAACACCAAGCTTTGAGAGTGATTTGGAGAGCAATTGGGGAGATGAGCCACATGAGCCACATGTTCAACATCGCCCTACTGTGACCACTCAAATTACTCCACCCTCTGCTGTAAATATGTTTTTGAGAAAGGGAAAAGCATTTCCTCGCCAAATGATGTTTTCACCTGAGCAGTATAGTGAGACTCAAGTGTAAAAATGTGTGTCCTCTAAAAATTTGATTTGGTTTATGGTTAGTGCTTTTTTTTATTTTTGGCCAAAAAAGGGCAACCTTATTTTTTCGAAATATATATATACACTGATGTATATTTACTCCAAATATAACATTTAAAACAAACAATGCTTGCTTCCTTCCGCATTTGTATTGGATTTTATACTTTGATGTTTATGACAAAACTACGCGTCATGGTGTGTGTAATCCATGTGATTATCTGATCTCAATACAACACGTTGAAAAAAAAAAAAAACCCGCTCCAGCTCTTCAAGAGTCAAACTTAAATTAACCCATTGCCAAGAAGGTTTGCGGTATCAGTCAATGTAGCGTCCAGAGGATGGCGACACTACAAATAGACTGCCCAGTACAACAGGCAACGTGGAGGGGGCCTTAGGAGTTGAAAAAAGCTTCATCATGAATAATATGTTGCCCTCAATGCAAGGCGTGAAAGGATAACCAGTGGCTGAGACCTGAGTGAAGTTGGCTCCCCCACCTTGTTCAAATCAAACTAAATTGGTGTCAAACGTTTGTGCTTTGTTCGGGCTGGTTTGTGCAGCTAAATTTTTTGTTTATGCTGCTTTTGTTTTTAATATATGAACAACAAATAAAAGTTCAAAAGTTCTCCAAGCCCCCCCACATTAACCGAATCCTGCAAAACTGGTTGCAATCGTTATTGCTACGTTTGTGCAGCAAATCTTTTCCTTAGTGCTGATATCAGTTTTAAGGTATGTTCAGGTGTTTAGGATGACCTGGTAAAAAAAACCTAGTGACACTTCCCTGGTTTCATCACCAGGGTGAGCTAGCAAACACATTGAACTTTTATAGTAATGAACTGTGCTGACCTTTGCCAAAAAGTATGAATATATTTAAAATGATAGCGGCAGAAACACAAATTTCATCTGCACAAACCAGCACAAACGTTGGACACAAATTTTGTTTGATTTGAACATGGTGGGGGGTACAACTTCACTCAGGTGTGGCCGAGGCATGCAAAATGCACTATAAAACAAGGTTGTCCTGTTGTATTTTAACCCCTTAAGGACGCAGCCATTTTGTAGCTTAAGGCTCAGCCCGATTTTTTGGATTCTGACTTGCGTCTCTTTATACGGTTATAACTTTTGAACACTGTTACTTATCAAAGCGATTCTGAGATTGTTTTTTCCCCACATGTTGTACTTCATTTAAGTGGTAAATTCTGGCAGATAAGTTTTGCATTTATTTACAAAAAAAAAGAAAATATGATAAATTTTTGGAAAAATTTGCCATTTTCGAAATTCAAAATCATTGCGTTTTCAGGCAGATCGATTTACCACCTAAATAAGTTGCTGAATAACATTTCCCATTTGTCTACTTTACATTTTCATAATTTCTGAAATGTTTGGATAATTTATTTTGATGTCACGCGGCTTGCAAATAGAATATCGCTTTTCCGGATTTTCAGAATTGACTATTTTGGGGATAAATACAGTTTGGAATGAAATTTTACATATTTAGCATCAAAACCCCCTATATAACCAACCCATTTTCAAATCTGCACCCCTCAAACTATCAGAAACAGCTTTTACGAAGATTGTTAACCCCTTGAGATCTTCATAGTAATTGAATCAAAATGGAGGTGAAATTTAGAATGGTTATATTGTTCCCTTATACGTTCATTTAGCCCTAAAATTTACACATTTCCAAAAGATAAAAAGAGAAAACCCACCATACAATTTGTTCTGCAATTTCTCCTGAGTACAAAGACCCCCCACATGTGGCCGTTACTTGTGTTATGGGGGCACAGCGAGGTGCAGAAGGGAAGGAGGGCGCTGCAGCTGCCAGGATTTTAGTTTCCTCATTGGCCCCTTTTGTAGGCTATAAAATTCTCGCTTTTTCGTAATTGGGGCCATGTGATGCCATTTTTTTTGCGGGATGAGATGCTTTTTCCAATGTTACCATTTTGGGGTTTGTATCACCTATTGTTGAAAATTTAGGAACGTTTTTTGAGGACAGGAGTAGAAAAGCATCAATTCTGTACTGGATTTTTTACTTCTTTTTTTTTTGGTGTTCACCGTATAGACTAATAATCATGTTATCTTTATTCTATGGGTCTATACGATTACGGGGATACCAGACATGAATATATTTTCTTACGTTTTACTAAATTTGTCAAACAAAACCCTAATGTGGGGAAAAATCTATCATTTATGTATTGCCGTCTTCCAAGTGGCATAACATTGTTACTTTTTTGGCTACGGAGCTGGTTGATGGCTTGTTTTTTGCGGGACATGTTGTACTTTGCACCAGTATCATGTCGCAGTACATATGGTTTTTTGATCACATTTTATAGCATTTTTTGTGGGATTGAAAAGGTAAAAATCATAATTTTTGGAGGGTTTATAACAGTTTTTTTTTACGGCGTTTATCGTGCGGGTTCAATAATGATTTACTTTTATTCTACGGGTTGTTACGGACGCGGTGATACTATATATGTGGGGTTTGTGTTATGATTTAGACTTTTTTTTGAGTTATATGTTTCTTTATATGTTTTGGGGGTTTGGGGCATTTTTAGTGATTTATGACTTTATTTTTTTATTGAATAACTTTTTTTTTTACTTTTTCACTTTTATACCATGGGACATGAAGAAGCAATCATCTGATTGCTTCTTCATGATAATATTCTGCAATACTGATGTATTGCAGAGTATTATCAGTGTCAGCCTATACACTTGCATAGGCTGGCACTGTGCCAGTAAGATGACGTCACAGACGCCATCTTACTGGCAATTCTTGCAGGTAACTCTGGGGTCCAGATCGGACCCCAGAGTTACTATAGCAACGATCGGCGCCCCCCGAAAACGGTTCGGGGGGGCCGATCGTGGGGGAAAGATCCCCCAGATACATGTTAGATGCCGCGGTCGCGCTGACCGCGGCATTTAACGGGTTAAGCACCCGCGATCGGAGACAACTCCGATCGCGGGTGTTACACTGGGGTGCCGGCTATTAGTTACAGCCGGCACCCCGTGTTTCCCGATGCCGGTTCGGCTCAGATCTTGAGCTGAACCGGCATCAGCTCAGCGTCCGATATATCGGACGCTGAGCGCTAAGTCACTGCGCTCAGCGTCCGATATATCGGACGCTGAGCGTTAAGAGGTTAAGGACCCTCAATATCTATGGAGCTTCTGATAACTGCATGAGCTTTACTTTTAGATTTTGAGTTAATTATTTAAGACTCTAAAGTTTGGTTACATGTGATCATCATGTTCTTAGACAGAAAATGGACACACTTGCATCACAAAATAATTTTTATTTTACAAATACAATCTAACTATTTTATTGTGACTATTAATAGATTGAACACAAATATTATTAATCCACAGTTATTAACCCCTTAGCGCTCTGCGCCGTAGCTGTACTGCGCTGAGTCCCGCGAATTGCGTTCAGCGCAGTACAGCTACTGCGCAGAGACGATGCCGCTTCAGCGCTGTATAGCAGCCAAACCGGCATCGTTAGCCGCGGGATTTCAACGGTAATCTACTGTTGACATCCCCGGCTAACTCCCGCGGTCGGAGTGGGCTCCGATCGCGGGTGTTTAACCCGTTAAATGCCGCGGTCAACGCGACCGCGGCATTTAACATGCCTTCTGGGGGTCTTTACCCCACGATCGGCCCCCCGCACCGTTTTCGGGGGGGGGGGGGGGCGATCGCTGTATTGGCACCTCTGGGGTCCGATCGGGACCCCAGAGAAGCCTGGAGGGTTTACCTTTAAGATGGCGTCTGTGACGTCATCTTAAAGGCAAAGTGTCAGCCTATGCATCTGCATAGGCTGGCACTGATAATACCCTGCAATACATTAGTATTGCAGAGTATTATCAAGAACAAGCAATCAGATGATTGCTTGTTCATATCCCATGGTGGATCATGTAAAAAAATGTAAAAAAAAATGTTTTTCAATAAAAAATTACTTTATAAATCACTAAAAATGGCCATAAGCCCCAAAACATATAAAGAGACATATAACACTCAAAAAAGTCTAAATCATAACACAAACCCCACATTTATAGTATCACCGCGTCCGTAACAATCCATAGAATAAAATTAAATAACTATTGAACCCATATGATGAACGCTGTAAAAAAAAAATGTTAAAAACCCGCCAAAAATTACGATTTTTACCTATTATATCCCACTAAAAATGCAATAAAAAGTGATCAACAAAACATATGTACTCCAGAATGATATTGTTGCAAAGAACAACATGTCCCGCAAAAAACAAGCCATCGACCAGCTCTGTAGCCAAAAACGTAACAATGTTATGCCACTTGGAAGACAGCGATGCAAAAATGATAGATTTTTCCCCACATTAGGGTTTTATTTGGCAAATTTAGTAAAACATAAGAAAAAATATTCATGTCTGGTATCCCCGTAATCGTATCGACCCATAGAATAAAGATAACAGGATTATTAGGCTGTACAGTGAACACGAAAAAAAAAAAAGTAAAAATACCAGTACAGAATTGATGCTTTTCTACTCATGACCTCAAAAAAAGTTCCAAAATTTTCAACAATAGGTGATACCAACCCCAAAATGGTAGCACTGGAAAAAGCATCTCGTCCCGCAAAAATAATGCCATCACATGGCCCAAATAACGGAAAAGCGAAAATTTTATAGCCTTCAAAAGGGGGCAACCAGAAAACTAAAATCCTGGCAGCTGCAGGGTGCTCCTTCCCTTCTGCGCCTTGCTGTGCCCCCATAACACAAGTAATGTCCACATGTGGGGGGTCGCTGCACTGAGGAGAAATTGTAGAACAAATTTTATGGTGAGTTTTCTCTTTTTATCTTTTGGAAATGTGTAAATTTTAGGGCTAAATGAACGTATAACCGACAAAATTGGACCATTCTAAACTTCACCGCCATTTTGATTCAATTACTATGAAGATCTCAAGGGGTTAACAATCTTTGTAAATGCTGTTTCTGATAGTTTGAGGGGTGCAGATTTGAAAATGGGTTGGTTATATAGGGGGTTTTATTGCTAAATATGTAAAATTTGATTTCAAACAGTATTTATCCCCAAAATAGTAAATTCCGAAAATACGGAAAATCGCTATTCGATTTGTAGGCCGCGTGACGTCAAAATAAATTATCCAGACATTTCAAAAATTATGAAAATGTAAAGTAGACAAATGGGAAATGTTATTCTGCAAGTTATTTAGGTGGTAAATTTATCTGCCTGAAAACGCGGTGATTTTGAATTTCATTTTTTTTTTTTTTGTAAATAAACGCAAAACTTATCAGCCAAAATTTACCACTAAAATGAAGTACAACATGTGGGGAAAAAACAATCTCAGAATCGCTTTGATAAGTAACAGTGTTCAAAAGTTATTACCACAGGAAGAGACACTGGTCAAATTTCAAAAAAAAGTTGCGAGCCTTAACCTGCAAACAGGCTGCGTCCTTAAGGGGTTAAAGAATCCTATTAACACAAAAGTCACTTTTTAACTGGAAAAATAACGTTGGGTAATTTGTTCACGAACTTGCTGCCCATCAACACTGATAATGGTGTCTTCTTCACCTTGTGAGCTGATATGTTCACGCAGATCTTCAGCTATGTTAATAGGGATGTGATGCTTGACCGCAATGTTATGTAGGACACAACAAGTGATAATAATTTTGCAAACAAAATCAGGTTTGTAAAGCAGCGCACCTCCAGAAATATCAAGACAACGGAACCGGGACTTGAGTAATCCAAAGAGCCGCTCAATGTTGCATCTGGTCTTCCGATGACATTTATTATAATTTTTGAGCCAAACTCACCGGCTTCTTATACGGTGTTATCAACCACATATTTAGTGAGTAGCCATTATCTGCTGCAAAAAAAAAAAAAAAATGAAAACAAAAAAAGAAAAAAATTGACATACAATGATGAGTAAAGGGTTATAGGTGTTGAAAAGTTGTCTTACCCAGAACAACGCTGTTTCCATAGGTTCCTTCAGAAAATGCTTGTCCTAAGTGACTATTGTCCAGGATGAATGCATTGACAGCTTCCCGGGTATTTCGCCACAACATCTACAATATTAAGCCAGGGTCCACACGCCACTTGAATATTAATAGAATGGTACATTTTCCTATTACGATACAAATTCTCAGTATCTTTGGGGGGCACTAATGCCACATGAGTGCAGTCCAATAAGCATAATACATTGGGAAATCCAAATTGCACAAAAAAGGCTTCCTTGTTGTTCCTTACTTGTGTTGGAGTTTCAGGGAATGAAATGTATTCTGTGCTTATGTCATTGATAGCATTCACCACCTTGTGGATCATGCTGCTGAATGTAGGCTGTGAGAAGCCATACCTTGCAGCAACAGTATGCTGAAACGACCCAGTAGCCAGGTAATGGAGCACAGCTATTATTTTTAATTTCCCTGGTATAGCATGAGTACGTTTAGTTTTTGGTTTAATGTAACGTTTAATTTTTTGGTAGAGTTCGTCTGATAGGCGACATGATTGGATCAGCTCCTCATTGTTAATTGTAGAGACCAATACTCTTGGCCTGAAGATGCGTTCTCTACGCATACGAGTCAGTACATACTCCCTTTGCCTTTCCTCTGTTGGCTGCTGTTGATGCAGAAACATCAGTGGGAATATGATATCCTTTTGACGTGTTTGTCGTACAATTTGTCGTCTAAAAAACATGACAAACACATTGTCTAAATTTAAATTTTGCACAACAAGAATATTAGTGGACATGTTTGGATGTATGTTAATAGTGTATTCTTACCTTGAATAGGAATTGCCAGCCACTCTTTGTTTGTTCCTATGCATCCATTTATGAAAGGCCATGTGGTGTTTTTTTTTTTAACACTCTGCACAGAGAAATTAAGATAAGCACAAGATTAATGTCAGAGACACATTGTCATATTACATACACACTTTTTTAAGTAGATTTGTAAAACATAAACACACTGAAGGTTTAATGAGATCACTTTCAACCAGAAAAAAAAAAATGTCTGCAAAATGTAGAGGGAACCAGAAAAAACTAAACAAACAAAAAACAACAATTGATTACATCTTTTTGAAAAAATATTAATAATATTCAATATAATTTAGAAATAGAACGTCAGGTGAAGGCAAAAGCATCATCCCAAAACATTTCACAATGCAGACTACGAGTGATGAAAGTCAAAGTATGGAAGGTAACATTATATATTTTTCAAAAAGGATATTAAAAATGAAAAAAACATCACATAACAAAAACAAAAAGACAAATGACATCAGCATACATTCGTGCCTGGAGGTGGGTGGACTAAATCTTGGCTAGTGCCACCTAGTCCCCTGGGCTAGGGCTTGCACAGAAGAGACAGGGACTAAAAGGAAAACCTTTTTTGGCTGTAATTGTGGAATGGATAGCCTATGTGACAATCAGTGGTCATTTGTGAAAGGTTTCATCCATGGTAGATACGTGAATAGGGTAAATTTTAACACGGGAACACACAAAGATCCTCAATAGGATTTTATTGGGGGTTTTAGAACATGTTGATATTTAGTCCACACTGTTCATTTAAAAAAACATCATCAGCCTCTAACATCATGTCCAACGTTCACAATTAATAATCCAGACAACATTTGTTAATGCGTTCATTTTGCAATGTTAATTTTACCATTTGAGCACAGACTTTTGAAAAAAACAAAAGCATATATTGCTTCTTGTCTGGCTATTAAGAGCACTCGGATGTTGCATTCAGGAACATGGGTCTTCCGTGGCCTGGTCATGTCTGCAGGCTAGACAATCTTGCAAAAGTTTGCATCTGTTGAAAATTTACACAGAGTTACATTATCAAGCACTAGTATGTACTGTAGGCAATATTTTAAAGAGATGCAGGATATGGATTAGAAGGGCCACTGTCAGACACATCCAATGCATGGAGCATGTATAGTAGAACCCTGACTCTTCATTCGTTGTGGCTGGTGACCCTTTTAGTTTTTCTTATACTTTTTATTATAAAAAATATATTGCATATTGTAACAACACCACCACATCACCAACCCCCAACCCCAGCACTTGTGTCACATTTCATCGTGCCTCTTGCCTTTGAAATGACTAGAAAAACATCATCACAAACAATGTGGTGTTCAACACATTTTTTTTTTTTTTTTTAAATCAGATAAATTTTTATTTGATTTTATAAACACAAACAAACGAGTGGTCATACATTACAGCTCTATGTCCAAGGTATGTTACAAGCAGGAAAAACATTTCTGTATTATACTGTTTTACAAACAACCGTAAGCCATTTTCCAATAAAGACAGTATCAAAAAAAAGGGATCTGGCAGTGTTTGGATCAATGTTTTACAAGGAGTCACACTGACCAACCTCCCCCCCCCCCCCCCCCGAGGACTGAGCTAAGTTGCCCAGAAGCACTTCATTCCAAGTTCCCCTTTATGTGGCTAAAGACAGTTGGTACTGCAGACTCGCTCTGAGTTGGAGCAAGGATCGTGATGGCAGTCCTGGTACATCCATCCATTTCCCCCATATTTTTTCAAATTTGGCTATAGAATTTCTCTTCAGATATGTTCCATATTCCAGCCTAATAATGTTGTTGACCCTATCAATATAATCCCTTATTGCCAGAGGCCTTGGTTTTATCCAATGAGCAGCAATTAGCTTCCTGACCTGGTATAAGGCCCGTTGGATCCCTATAATATTAGAGGACGAGACATTATTTATATCAAGGATTCCTAATAAGCAAGCGAGGGGGGTTGCTGGTATGACAACTGAATACACCTTACCCAGGAGTTCTAACACCTCCTTCCATAGTTCTTCTAATTCCCCACATTCCCAGATCATCTGTAGAATACCCGCCTCTTCTATCCCACACCTGGGGCAGGATGAGTCCCCACGGACGCCTATTTTACATAACAGTTGTGGCGACCTATAAGCTCTATGCAGCATGAGTAAGTGTGACATTCTGTAGGGCTCACTTGGAGACCGAGTTGGTACAATCTCCAGGCAGTCAGACCATTGTTCATCTAGAATTGGACCAATATCCCTCTCCCACTTAGCCCGGCATTTCAATGGTATATTTTCCAGTTTTTTGTTTAATAATACTGTGTTATAGAAGGAAATTAACCCTTTAGTAGAAGTAGACAACAAAGCCCTATTCAGAGCACCACAGGGCCCAACCGTGATTGGCGTCATTCTGTGTTGAGTGTCATAAGCATGTCTCAGTTGCAAATATTGAAAGAACCAGGAGCAGGGGAGCTCATAGGTGGTACTAAGATCTTCAAATGTTTTGCACACCCGCTCGGTACACAAATCCTCCAAAGTAAGTATCCCCTTCTCCTCCCAGGGAAAAAAGCCTTCTAGCCTAAAAATTTCTGGCAAAGCCGGGTTTCTCCATAAAGGACTATAAGGAGTGAACTTGGCTGTACCCAACATGTCCTTCACCTTACACCATACCTTCCACATAAGCAACATCGTTGGTTTCCTACTAAGTGGTCCCCCTCCAAATTCAGCTTCCAGGGCATGTACCGGGGTTGGAAACCCCGTCCATCCTTTAATTAGATTACCTGCAGCATTGACCTCCTCTTTTTTACCCCACCCTACAAAATGTTGTATTTGAGAAGCCAAAAAATATAACCAGGGATCAGGGATCGCTAGGCCCCCATCCATTTTACCTCTTTGTAGCGTTTCCAAACTGATACGTGCCTGTTGACTCTTCCATATCAGTTTACGGAACATCCCTTGTATCCTCTGAAAGTAGGTCTGTGCTATCCATACTGGAGCGTTATGCAGGACATACAAGAGCTGTGGCATCAGAACCATCTTAATGAGGTTCCCTCTTCCTACCGGTGACAGAGGGAGCTTACACCATGTATTAATCTTGGTCAGTGAGCGAGAGAGTAAGGGCTCTAAATTATCTTTTATGTAGTCCTTCGGTTGGCTTCTTACCACTACTCCCAGATACTTAATTTTTGATGCTACCTGTATAGGACCTATAGTTTTGGGGTCCCCCTGAATAGGATCCAGGGGTAGTAACACTGACTTGTCCCAATTGATGTGGAACCCTGAGTATTGCCCAAAATTCCCAAGGATACTCATTACCCCAGTTAGGGAACTGTCTGTGTCGCCCAAATATATTAAGAGGTCGTCGGCGTAAAGAGAGACCCTCTCCTCCCTTTCTCCCCCCTTGAATCCCTGTAAGTCTGGAGTAGATCTAAGCATAGCCGCCAGCGGCTCTATTGCTATCGCAAATAAGAAGGGGGAGAGGGGACAACCCTGCCGTGTCCCCCTCTCTAATTGGAATGCATTAGTCCATTCACCTTTATTCTCGCTCTTGGAGAGGTGTAAAGCAGTTTGACCCATTCTATATATTGTGGCCCAAACCCTAGTTTTTGCAGCACGGCCCATAAAAACTCCCATTCGACGCTGTCGAAGGCTTTGGCAGCGTCAAGTGAGAGAACCGCCCTGCCATTCCTGTCTCCCCCCTCCGCCTAGATATTCAAGTACAATCGTCTGATATTGATTGCCGTGGATCTATCCGGCATGAACCCGGATTGGTCCGTATGAATGAGTGAGGTGATAACCCCTAAAAGGCGATTGGCTAAGGCTTTAGCCAATATCTTAATATCTACTGGCAGCATTGAAATCGGGTGGTATGAGTCCAGGTTGCGAGGGTCTTTACCAGGTTTTGGTACCATAGCAACTATCGCCTCCTGCATTGACGGCGGGAGAGTAGTATGTAATTTGGACTCCTCTAATACCTCTAGTAGCTTGGGCAGAAGAGTTTCCTGATGTTTTTTGAAAAATTCCCCCGGTAGACCATCCAGCCCCGGGGCCTTATCATTGGAGAGGGATGTCAACGCTACCTCCAACTCCTCTATTGTCAAAGGGAAGTCCAAACTCTCTGCTTGTTCCCGAGTTAGTCTGGGCATTTCTAAGTCCTCCAAGTATCCCAATATGTCATTTGTGTCACACCTGAGCTGGGATCTATAAAACTCTTTATAAAAGGTGTGGAAAATCGCCAATATTTCTTTATCCCCCGTGACCATCGAGCCGTCTGCGGACCAAAGCTCTTTAATCTGCGTGTGTCCTTTTTGGTTATTAATTATGCAAGCTAATAAATGGCCTACTGCTTCCCCCTGAACAAAATATTTTTGCTTTAGAAAAAATTTCTTATCCTCCGCCACTTTTAAAGAATGCTCCCTTAAGAGAGTTTGAGCCTCCTTCCAATTGGTCTCAGTTCCAACTGAGGGATTCCGTACAAAGTCCTGTTCTGTAGAAAGGACTCTATGCTGTAAGTGATCAGTCAACTCTCTGGACCTAGTTTTATGCCTATTGATCTGTTGCCTATATATTCCCCTAATGTACATTTTCATGGCATCCCATACTAAACTGGTTGTGGTGGAGTTTTCGTTTCTTCGAAAAAATGACTCTATTTCATGGCGGAACAAATCCCCTTTATCTACTATCTGTATCCAAAAGGGGTTTATTGACCAACTACCAACTTGTCGGGGAACCCCAGCCGGTATAACCATCTTAATCAGCACTGGTGAGTGATCTGACACACTACGTGGCATGTAATCTACATCCAAAATATAGTTATGCATTTGTGGTGAAATGATAGCAAGATCTATTCTTGATAATGTATTATGAGAGCTCGAGTAGCAGGAGTACTGTCGGGCATCAGTATGGGTCACCCTCCAGTAATCATACCAACCAAGCTCATCCAAGATTCTGGCCAGGGCCGTGGGGGCGTCAATGCCCACGGGCACCCCTCCCCCCCCAAACCTATCCTTATAAGGTGAAAGGACCATATTATAGTCTCCCACCATTAACACCGGTAGCTGTGGTAATCCATTCACAAGTGTCAATATTTTCCTTAGGACCTCACAAGTAAACGGTGGGGGGATATATAATGCTATTAGAATTTGGGGGATCTTAAATATAGAACAGTGCAAGCACACAAACCTTCCTTCCGCATCTATCAGAGAGCAAAAACATTCAAATGGGATTGTAGCAGGGACCAACACACTAACTCCCCTTGCATGCGTTGAGAATACAGAATGATAACTGTGGGATGCCCACCTTTTCTGTAGGTAATGTGTATTTTCCTTTGTCAAGTGTGTTTCACACAGACATAATATTGCCGGAGAACGCTGCTGCAGTGTGGAAAATACAGCCATACGTTTAGTAGCATCCCCCAAACCTCTTGTATTCCATGAAATAATATTAAATTGCCTAGCCATCACCTCACATGTCCTCCAATAAGAGCAAGGGTACTTATAAAGCCCCCCTCGCTAATGACCCCCAGGAACTGACTCTTCCCTCCCCCCAAACCCTTCCCAACCATCCACCCTCCCCAGATAACATAACCCCAACCAAAGACATTCTCCCAATTGTGGAAGACAGGGGCAATATATCTACTGTCCCGCATCTGCCTGATATACTGAGACAATATGAACAACATAGCTATACAGTACAAAAGTAGCATTATAACTATATAAGCTATGACGGGGCTCCTTCCCGCCTAAGAACAGTTAACAAACATATTAGCTTATTATAACTTGAGGTCTGCCTAAAGAGGTCACCATCTCTCACCCTTTTTCCCCACATCCAAGAAGGCACTAACAATAACATAAAAAAGAAGCCATTCACTGAGCTTCCCGGGCCAGCTCTTGGAGTCGTCTTTCATTAGCGTCTAGCCATTTTGCAGCTTCTGATGCCAGGTCAAAGAAATGAGTAGTCTCGAATGCCACAACACGCAAACTGGCCGGATAAAGCATGGAATACGGGACTTGTAGGGCTCTCAAGCGACGTTTTATCTCCACAAATTTCACCCGCCTCTTTTGAACCTCAGCGGAGAAGTCCGGGTAGAATGATATTTTATTTCCATTAATGGTTAAATCTGGATGGTCCCTTGCAGCTCTCAAGATTGAATCTCGATCTTTGTAGTGTAAAACCCGCAAAATAAACGATCTCGGCGCCGCCCCTGGTGGCAAGGGTCGGAATGGAACCCTGTGGGCTTTTTCCACCACAAATAAAGGTGATAACACCTCTGGACCCATTTTCTCCTTTATCCAGGTTTCTATAAATTCCACTGGATCTTTGCCTTCTGCCTTTTCGGGAATGCCAATGACTCGCAAATTGTTACGGCGAAGTCTGTTCTCCAAGTCGTCAGATTTAGAGATAAGCAGAGAAACATTATGAGACAATCGTTTTAACTCCTTGTGAATGGGAGGCATTTGATCCTCAATATCACTGACTCTGTCCTCCACCGCATGGTCTCTCTCATTTGCCTTCCTTAGGTCCTGCCGGACCAAGTTAACATCCTCCTTCAAGCCTGATTATTCATGGTCAGTAGTGCTGAACCGCAGTGTACAACCGCAAGAAATACATCTTTAAGAGTAGGTTCTTCAGGTACCTGAAGGGAGGCCTCAAGTTCTGCTGCAGGTCCCGGTGGTAATGGACCCTTAGAGCCCTTCTTTTGGCCCTGGGATAAAGGAGCCTCTCCAGTATCCTCCATTTCAGCATCGGAATTAGCCTCCTCCTGTCGCACAGTCCCAGTTGCCCTAACCGATTTAACTGTAGAGGGTCCTGCCCCCTCCCGCGCAAACCGCTCCAGCCTTGCTGCGACATCCTGAAATCGAGCCGTAGAGGTGTCTTTAGGCTGCTTAGCAGGTGTGTTAGGGCCTCCCTCCTTCCCCTCCTTTCTGCGCGCTCCAGACCGCGACATATTTATGAGAGGGACGAGTGAGGGTTAATGTACCCAAGCTGGTGTAGTAGATGTAGCCAATAAATCGAGCTGGCACCTTTGTTGTGCCTGTCCCAGGGTTCCACTGAGTCCAGTGAGTGTTAAATACAAACAGGCCCCTGTAAAAGCTGGAATTGCAGGAGATACAAAGAGACAGAGATCAGAGCAAAGGGTACCTTGCTTGACAGCCTTTTCAATCTGTACAGAATTAGCTTGCATTAGCTTTCAAAATGGACCTGATGAAGGAATGTCATCTATTGCTATAAATTACTCAGTTCTATCCGTGTTTGCATGGGATTCCTCTGGATCCTCCTATTCCCTCATACACTGCTAAACATACTGGTAGACTTATTTGATTATGAGGTCCATGGTCAGAGGAAAACATTAGCTATGGTTTTTTTTATCTTTTATGAAACTGGCTGTGCTTCATAACTAATCAATTTAGCAAAATCAATTAGGTGTTCAGTGAGAATGTATTTAAACTGGTTTCAATGAACCTAAATTACATTACAAATACTTTTGATTGATTTGCGCAAGTAAATGTGTATTTTGAAGACATAATAGCTGTTGGAAACTAACAATGATGTGCCACAACATTGTAATTTTGTTTTGTATTTTGCAAACCTTAAGCACTTTTTTTTTGTTTTGTAATAGAAACTCAAAAAAAAAAAAGAACACACCTGAAAAATCATCATTGTGTTTAGAATTGCCACAAGAAACACCTCCGGTAGGTGGATACAATGAGATGTTTCAAATGTCAATAACCTTAATTTACAAATAATTAAACATTCAATATTTCCCAAATAAAATAAAATTTCTATTGATAAACACATATTTTAGGTGGCCCATTTTCCATATTAAGACCAATATATATTGGTTTTAATAGTATATAAAGCATTTCAATTACCTGAAGTGGCCTAAAAGATGACCATGGTCACAGAAGTGCGTGGGGCCTTACTTGTTGAGCCAACAAGTAGCAGAGATGAATGCCAATTGTGATATTTTTGTAACAAGGGCAATGTTTGTTTGAGTTTATTTTGAAATGTTTGTGATCTTACATATAAGAGGCAAATCAATATTTTTATTTAAAAACGTTAATAAAGTTTGTTCTTGATAAACGTAAAAATTTTCCATGTATTAATTTACAAAACATCATAAAAAATGAAATTTTCATCCATGATAAGGTTTTTGAGATATGTGCATGTAAGCAACATGAAAAAAAAAAATTTATTGTTGTTTTTAAAAATTCACTGGACCATATTTTTTTTTTTTAAATCACATGACCACATATAAAATAAAATGATTGGTTTTTGTAAAAAAAACATTGACACTTCTGTTGCAATGGTCAGGAAAGTGTCAGAATGCAGACATGTTACATGTGTGCATTGGCTTAGTGCCGTCTTCAAATTGCAAAAGTCGCAAGTGATGAATATCATTAGGCGCAGCAAAACATCTGGAATTGAACGATAGATGAGGGAAAGGTGGTTATTTTAGCTGCGCGGCTAATTTGACATTTAATCGCAAACAGGGCGCAAAAACGGTGCGCCTGAATGAAAAGGCGCAAAAACAACAGAAAATACGAGTGATAAATGTGGCCCATAGTGTACAGTTTTGGGATTTAGTGTATAAAAAGGACATAGTAGAACTGGAACAGGTGCAGAGGAGAGCGACCAAGAGTATTAGAGGAATGGGGGGGGGGGGGCGGGGGACTAGAATACAATGATAGATTACAAAATTTGGGATTATTCAGTTTAGGAAAAAACAGGGGAGACCTCATTACAATGTACAAATACCTGAATGGGCAGAACAAGGATCTCTCCAAAGATCTTTTTGTACCCTAACCTGTGACCAGGACAAGGGGGAATTCTCTACGCCTAGAAGAGAAGCAACTGTCACAGGTACCCCCACGATCCATGTCACGGATCGCAGGTGTACCCGTTTCCTTCTCGGTGGCGCTGGTCCTGCTGCCCCGGCTCTGGACTTACCCCTCCACGTTCTGACTCCCGTCTGGACTAGGCCCCACGTGCGTGGGCCTAGGGCAGTGATGGCGAACCTTTTGGAGACCGAGTGCCCAAACTACAACTAAAATCCACTTATTTACCATGAAGTACCAACATGGCATTTTAAGCATTAACTTATTGCTACCTGTTATTCCACATCTTTCAATTGTATCACCCCCCCCTGAGGCAACCAATACAGTTGAAAGAAGGAGAGCAAATTCAGACTCTCGTTGTAGCATCATCTCTCCAGGGTCTCTCTGTATAGGAAGAATGGTGGGACCAGCAGGAGGATCTCCAAAGACAAAGCAGTTCTGTCAACACCTTCTCACTTTTCCAGCAGTTTCAAACACCCAATGAATTGTCGCTTTAAAATAGCGCTGAGAGCAGCATCTCCTAAGTTGCCTGGGACTTAGTGGATTTGGTCCTATTTGGTAAACTCTATCCTGGGGTGATGGTCTGAGTGCCCACAGAAATGGCTCCGAGTGCCACCTCTGGCACCCGTGCCATAGGTTCGCCATCACTGGCCTAGGGCATGCACAGCAATACTCTGAGATTTAAAGGGCCAGCGCACAGGTGATTGGCGCTGGCCACTTCCGGGTCTGCATTTGATCCAGCGGCTCCTATCATTCCCCGCTGGATCTTCAAGCCATTCCTGTGAAGGGAAAGCCCTCCTGTGTCTCCAGCGCTCCTTTGTGTTCCCATGTATCCTGCGTTCCAGTTCCTCCTCCTGTGTTCCTGTTATCCTACTCCTGCATTCCTGTTCCGTGTGCCAGTCCGTTCCTGTGTTCCTGTTCCGTGTGAGTCCTAGTGTTCCTTCTCGCGCTGTTCTCCTGCTGTCACCCGGGGCTCGGACTGTTTCCTGCATTGCTACCTTGGCTGCCACCGTGGGTTAGTCGCACCTGTGGAACGACCTGGTGATAACCCGCTGCAGAAGGACCATCCTGCTTTGCAGCGGGCTTTGGTGAAGACCAGGTGCCACTTAGACTCCGATCCCCGGTGTCGGCTAGTACCCACGGTGGTCCAGAGGGCCACAGTCTCTGAATCCTGATAGCGACTCTACAATTGCCAAAGACCGGGATTCTTTACAGTAAGAGCAGTGAGACTATGGAACTCTATGCCGCAGGAGGTTGTTATGATGGAGTCTTTGTACACGTTCAAAAGAGGACTGGATCCCTTTCTGGAGAGCAAAAATATCTCGGGTTATGGAGAAAAATCATTTATTTAATTCTTAGAGGTTGGACTTTTTCCAACCTTACATACTTATGATACTATGACTAGTAACACAGACACCTCATGTACCATATAGACTCTGATGAAACATTGAGCAAAAGAGACAGAAAGAAAAGCATCAAGCATAATAAAATAATATCAATGGAGCAGTAACTTGTGTCTCAATATTCACATGTAAACTACCTATAAGTCTGATTTATGTCTAAATTACTATGCAAAGTTATCCCAATGTATAATGACTATAAATAAAGATTATCTTAGGTTTATATCTTGAGACAGGTTATTGAATAGTCCTATTTTATGTCAAAGTTTTGAATCAGTATATTTTTTAACCTCTTCCCGCTCAGCGTCCGATATATCGGACGCTGAGCTCAGTGACTTAGCGCTCAGCGTCCGATATATCGGACGCTGAGCTGATGCCGGTTCGGCTCAAGATCTGAGCCCCAACCGGCATCGGGAAAGACGGGGTGCCGGCTGTGACTGATAGCCGGCACCCCAGTGTAACACCCGCGATCAGAGTTGTCTCCGATCGCGGGTGCTTAACCCGTTAAATGCCGCGGTCAGCGCGACCGCGGCATCTAACATGTATCTGGGGGGTCTTTCCCCCACGATCGGCCCCCCCGAACCGTTTTCGGGGTGCGCCGAAAGTTGCTATAGTAACTCTGGGGTCCGATCTGGACCCCAGAGTTACCTGCAAGAATTGCCAGTAAGATGGCGTCTGTGACGTCATCTTACTGGCACAGTGCCAGCCTATGCAAGTGTATAGGCTGACACTGATAATACTCTGCAATACATGAGTATTGCAGAATATTATCATGAACAAGCAATCAGAGGATTTCTTGTTCATGTACCATGGTATAAAAGTGAAAAAGTAAAAAAAAAAATGTTATTCAATAAAAAAATAAAGTAATAAATCACTAAAAATGCCCAAAACCCCCAAAACATATAAAGAGACATATAACTAAAAAAAAAGTCTAAATCATAACACAAACCCCACATATATAGTATCACCGCGTCCGTAACAACCCGTAGAATAAAAGTAAATCATTATTGAACCCCCACGATAAACGCCGTAAAAAAAACTGCTATAAACCTTCCAAAAATTATGATTTTTAGCTATTCAATCCCACAAAAAATGCTATAAAATGCGATCAAAAAACCATGTGTACTCCGACATGATACTGGTGCAAAGTACAACATGTCCCGCAAAAAACAAGCCATCAACCAGCTCCGTAGCCAAAAAAGTAACAATGTTATGCCACTTGGAAGACGGCAATACATAAATGATAGATTTTTCCCCACATTAGGGTTTTGTTTGACAAATTTAGTAAAACGTAAGAAAATATATTCAAGTCTGGTATCCCCGTAATCGTATCGACCCATAGAATAAAGATAACATGATTATTAGTCTATACGGTGAACACCAAAAAAAAAAAGAGTAAAAAATCCAGTACAGAATTGATGCTTTTCTACTCCTGCCCTCAAAAAAAGTTCCTAAATTTTCAACAATAGGTGATACCAACCCCAAAATGGTAACAATGGAAAAAGCATCTCATCGCGCAAAAAAAATGGCATCACATGGCCCCAATAACGCAAAAGCGAAAATTTTATAGCCTTCAAAAGGGGCCAATGAGGAAACTAAAATCCTGGCAGCTGCAGGGCCCTCCTTCCCTTCTGCGTCTCGCTGTGCGCCCATAAAACAAGTAACGGCCACATGTGGGGGGTCTCTGTACTCGGGAGAAATTGCAGAACAAATTGTATGGTGGGTTTTCTCTTTTTATATTTTGGAAATGTGTAAATTTTAGTGCTAAATGAACGTATAAGGGAACAATTTGACCATTCTAAATTTCACCTCCATTTTGATTCAATTACTATGAAGATCTCAAGGGGTTAACAATCTTCGTAAAAGCGGTTTCTGATAGCTTGAGGGGTGCAGATTTGAAAATGGGTTGGTTATATAGGGGTTTTGATGCTAAATATGTAAAATTTCATTCCAAACTGTATTTATCCCCAAAATAGTCAATTCTGAAAATCCGGAAAAGCGATATTCTTTTTGTAAGCCGCGTGACATCAAAATAAATTATCCAGACATATCAAAAATTATGAAAATGTAAAGTAGACAAATGGGAAATGTTATTCAGCAACTTATTTAGGTGGTAAATCTATCTGCCTGGAAACGCAATGATTTTGAATTTCGAAAATGGCAAATTTTTCCAAAAATTTATCATATTTTCTTTTTTTTTGTAAATAAACGCAAAACTTATCAGCCAAAATTTACCACTAAAATGAAGTACAACATGTGGGGAAAAAACAATCTCAGAATCGTTTTGATAAGTATCAGTGTTCAAAAGTTATAACCATATAAAGCGACGCAGGTCAGAATCCAAAAAATCGGGCTGAGCCTTAACCTGCAAAATGGCTGCGTCCTTAAGGGGTTAAAGAACCAGGATATGTTTATGTGGATAACCATGTGTACATGGAAGACTAATGATCACTCAGTGAAAACATTCTCCATTAACAGATTTTCTACTCAATAAATAACTATCTCCTCCGTGTGCTGTAGCCTGCTGTGCACAGATAAAGCTCTGTGTAGGCTGAAAAAGTAATAGAAAAGCTTCCAAAAGTTTCCATAAGGCTCGATTCATCTCATGCAGGCAATAAGAGGTTTTGGGTTATATTCATTCGCATATGCTTTCATTCAACTTTATCAGAAGGCATGGAAGACTTCACTTTCCTTTAGAGAAGACCACCCCATAAAACATGTAAACTATTTATTACAAAGAAAGTCAATGCACACCATACAGTATGCACTTTTACTACTCAGCATAACTTTTACAATGCACTATTGAATGATAGAATACACAAAACCATATAAAACCCTCAGAGCAAAAATGACATATTTGGCAATAATAGCAGTAATGAAGGATAGCTCTGGGACATAATGATGGCCACTGGCAGTTTAGGGAATGATTTTTCTGGTGGGAGGAGGCAGATTGCTCTGCAATTTCAACAAAGGCACAGTAGGTAGGTGAGTAAGATTTACTGTGCCTGTTCTTATAAGACATCAACATAACATTTATACAATGAAATGGAAAGCTCTTTGAGCGTTGCATCAAGATGAAATACAATCAAAGCAATTGTCATTGATGTCCATATGTCTAAGTTAGTCAATATAAAATCTTTATTCTTGCCCAACCCACTTGTCTGTCTATTTTGGAATACATACTAAACCCAAACAGCAGGTCCAGTGACCCCAAAAGGGAACATTGGGATTCATGCTTAAACCATAAAAAGAAAAATTCAAGACTCAGAACTCAGAGGAGGATAGAATCGTAGTAAAGTGGGAAGTAAGAAAAAGATGGAGGTTAAGGGGGACAAGTTGGGATGGGGGTGCTGGGGGGGGGGGAGTCATGTAACTTATCCAGGTGAATGGTTGATATTTAAGGTTTTGCAGCACCCCTCTTTACTTGGGGGACTGTTTGAATTGAATCCAGGGTTGCCATGCTTTGTAGAATCTTTCATTGGTTCCATGAACAGAGGAGGGAAGATCCTCCATGTACATCAGATCGTTAACTTTTGCAACCCACATTCCCATTGTCGGTGGAACGGTTTGCTTCCACAACAGTGGGATGCAAGCTCTCGCAGCGGTCATCAGGAAACGGACCAAAGACCTCTTATATCTTTTTGTGGACATGTCGCAGTGGTGGAAAAGGAGCAGGGGAAAAAAAGATATGTAAAAAGGAGCCTTCCGCTTCTCCACATCTCCAATTGTGCATGTTCTTGTTGAAAGGTTCCATTTAACAGGCCCTGTTAACCTGATCGTAAATGATTCACCCCATAAGTTTTTCACTTGTCTTAGCAATTTTACAAAATTACACAATTTCTTAAAAAAAAAATTCAATAAATTGCACAGCATTTAAAACTCAAAAAAACAAAAGCAGAATTGATGTTTTGACAATCAAAGTTGTTCAATGGGTTAAATGTACCCCAAACATGGTAACATTAAAAGGCAACAGTTCCTGCAAAAAAAACAATGCTTATAAAGTAACAAAAACAGAAAAATAACAAAAAGTTAGAGGTTCGGGATGGTGACCAAAAAAAAAACTTGGTCCTTAAAGCGAACCTGTCACCAGTGACCCTCACCACCAGCACCACTAACCACACACAGATGTCAAAGTTCTATGTGTCCTGATCAGTTTTAATCCACATTACATGACTATTTTGTATAAATAGTGGAATATCTTTATATATTCCACTATATATTTTTTAAATTCCTTTGTTGTAAATCAAATTTTATTTATAAATAACCCATCCTGCTCACTTGAGCCAAAAACTACAATCCATAAGTATGAAGGAATTACATCTCCTTAATTGCCAGCTGGGTTCATGTAATGGCAGCTGGTCCCAAGGAAGGAAGCTATTTGGCTCACATTGTCTCTCCACCCAGGATTGTGGGACATCACTTCTTTGCTCCAGTTGCCTCCTCCTAATCCAGTGCCGGTGGCCATGGGTGCTGGAGGGGCCCACTCGGGCCCCTGGATCAATTGTACAAATGATCACCATCCGGCTTGATTACTTTTCTGCCTCTATGCTGAGCTCATCGCACAGGGGTAGGATGGGGGACAGTGTGTTCACAGGGGGTAGAGGGGGGGCAGGGTGTCCACAGGGGGAGGAGGGGGGCATTGTGTCCACAGGGGGAGGAGGGGGTGCAGTGTGTCTACAGGGGGAGGTGGGCAGTGTGGCTACTGGAGGGCGACCCATGAAGGGGCCCACTAAAACCTGGAGCCGGCCCTGCCATGAGGAAATGGTAGCATGCATCTGTCTGGGGAAAGACCACACACCATCCAAGGAATGTTGACTGGGATCCAGGAGAAGGCAGATGAGTGGTTGCTTCTGCTGAACCTCAAGCCCAGCAAGGTGGTGTGCGACATGGCCAGAGCCTTGTTTTGGGCTGAGTCAGGTTGACACATTTACCTTGCCTTGCGCATGTGCTGAACCTGGTGCAAAGCTTCCTGGCCAACTGCACAGACTTGTCAGAGCCACTTCATAAAGTGCATTTGTTCACACTTTTGCTGTTTACATGCTGGTGTTGTATACATTTCTCCACTGCAAAGTAACTTTGGCCTGTCCAGCCACAGCCTCATATTTGATCTACCACCTAGGTGGAATTCCACTGTGCATATGCTGGAAAGGCTATATGAGCAGAAGCAGACAAAAGTTGAATTGCAGAATGCTCGACCACCAATGACTGCGCCACCATAAGGGACATTTATTCAGTGCTGCATTGCTTCTAATATATACTTTATGTTCTGGTCTGAGCTCAAT
This sequence comes from Engystomops pustulosus, assembly GCF_040894005.1. NCBI lineage: Eukaryota > Metazoa > Chordata > Amphibia > Anura > Leptodactylidae > Engystomops > Engystomops pustulosus. The sequence continues at coordinate 46,930,778 of NC_092418.1, read as the reverse complement.
TTCTCATAATGGCAGATTCCAGATTCCGGACACTTTTATTCAATGCTGGATGTTAAACCGATGTTTGTGAGTATATTTTATTGAAGAAATGCCACCGTACTGTCCACCTTAATTTGTTTAGTGTCTTTATGACACTATTGGACCATCGTTTCATGTGATCGGAGTGGATCCTGTGGACTATATGAGTGAACATAGACAGAACTGCTGATCTTCGCCGCTCCCCATGAATTTGGTGAAGTAGTTAAAACCATTACATTTTCACCTCTTCTCATTGTAATCTGCCATTATGAGAGGTTGAGCTCAGATCAGAATATATATATTTTTTACACATTGCGTGACTTTACAGTTATAGACAATTATACGCCAAGAAGCTACATAGGACTAATGATAAATCTCCCCCTGTGTTTCTATGGTTAAATGCTCCTTCGCAAACTGCACCAGCTGATTTCATTTTAATCTCACCTGCTTCTAATATGCAAACAATATGCTAGTGCTGATAATCCCATTGTCAGCAGTACCATGCCCGATCTTTCCCTGCTTGAAAAAAGATATACTGGCCATGATGGCGGATGTAATAGTGGCAAAGAAGGAAGAAGAGGAGGAACAGGAGTCAGGCCAGTTTTGGTGTAAGTGACAATGTCAGACAGTTTCTGCTGCAGTTAATTAACTCTGTAAGGACATGGCACTTTTTTTGTTTTTCCCTGCTCAAATTCCAAAAGACATAACCTTTTGATCTGACATGGGTATATGAGGTCTTGTATTTGTCTTGGATTTGTATTTTCCAGTGGGTTAATTTCTATGGTAAAAAATAGCACAATGGTTCCAATTTATTAACTATTACCTATGTAATTACGTGTTCAACCCCCCCACCCATTTTTTCCAATCAAAAGGGGGACACAAAAGGCTCAAAATATCCACTAATCAGAAAACATATATATATACTCACATTCGGCTTCATCTCCCCGGGCACAGCGGCTCTGTCTTCCCCTCTTCCAGCCTGGGTGCATGACTATGACACTCCGTTGTCGTGGCCGCGTCACGTGATAGGGTGTAGGCACAGGCCCTTACACTTTGACGTCTTCCGGACGTGACACAGTCATAGTGAAACGCCCAGGCCGAAGGAGAAGAAAGAGCCGCGGGGCCGGGGAGAACAAGCCAAAAGTGAGTATAGATTTTTTATTTAAAGGGCCAGGCTATGGACATTAAATTAATGATGGGGGGAGGGGATTTATATAAAAGGGGTGGAAATTTCATTAAAAGGGGGCATCAGGGGTGGACATTTCATTAAAATGGGAACATCTGGGGTGGACATTTCATTAAATAGAGGCATCTGGGTGGATATTTCATTAAAAGGGGGCATCTTGGGTGGACATTTCATTAAAGGGGGAGCATCTGGGGTGGACATTTCATTAAAAGGGGGCATCTGGATGGACATTTCATTAAAAGGGGGCATCTGGGGTGGACATTTCATTAAAGGGGGAGCATCTGGGGTGGATCTTTCATTAAAAGGGAGCATCTAGGTGGACATTTCATTAAAAGGGGGCATCTGGGGTGAACATTTCATTAAGGTGGGGCATCTAGGGTAGACATATCATTAAATGGGCCATCTGGGGTGGACATATCATTAAATGGGCCATCTGGGGTGGACCTTTCATTAAAAGGGGGCATCTGGGTGGACATTTCATTAAAAGGGGGGCATCTGGGGTGGACATTTCATTACAGGGGGCATATGGGGTGGGAATTTCATTAAAGTGGGGCATCTGGGGTGGACATTTCATTAAAGTGGGGCATATGGGGTGGACATTTCATTAAAGGGGACATCTGCTGTGGACTTTAGGTGGCTGACTGTGGACTGCGGGGGTGACTGCGAACTGGGGGGAGCTGACCGTGGACTGGGGGGGTACTATGGACTGGGAGCTATCTTTATACTGAGCGGGCACATGCTGCAGCTATCTATATACTAACTAGGGGGTATATATATACTGAGTGGGCAGTATATCAGCCAGACAGCACAGGTACTGAGAAGTGGTCTGTGGTCCCCACCTGCAGAACAACAGCATGTAAAATTGATTGTCAATCAGTGTTTCTTAAGTCCTAAGTGGACAGTTTGATTTCACAGAAATATGATTTACTTACATTTTATTAGTAAGGAGAGCTGCTAGACATTTTAGTAAAGATTAGCGATTTCTCAGCTTTTTTGTGGTAAAATTAGGTGCCATATGGAGTATGAATATTTTTTTCTGAAAAGGCCAAAGACAAGGGGACATTATAGGTTTGTGATGCTATAGAAAAAGGGGTATTATAATGTGCCCTTTTCTGCAGCCCCCTTCTTATATTGTCAAACATCAGAAAATGGAGCACTTTTAGGAGGGGCTACAGAAAAGGGGCAGCTGCCCTACTACATTGTCCCCATTGTGGCTTCCACAATACATGGGTCCCATACTTTACATTACAAACATCTCATTGTGCCACATACTAATGTTCCTTGAACGAGGCCGAACAAGTCATACTGGATTTTATACCTTTGGCCTCTGCTAAAGCCACTTCAATGTGACCCTACTCTGAATTATGTCCCATCAATGCCCCTCCACTTAAAGGGGTTTTCCCACCAAGCAAGTTAGGCCCTATCCAGCATTAGATGCCCCTACCAAGCAATTGATGTAAAAAAGCCAGCAATGGAAGTCCTCCATCCCCTCAGTGTGGCGCCTCTAACATGAAAGTGGTTCCATTGTGGCAGAATATACAGAAATCCCTCATTTCTGAGTATATATTCTGGAAATTATTATTGAATTCATGCACTGTAGATAAGATATTGCCAACCTTTATTAGATTGAGAGCTACACAAAAACTAATGGTCTGAAACTTCACTCTTTATTAAAGATGATCATCAACAGTATGGATATAATCAATTGTCATATAAAAAAAAAACTAAACAAATGAATTAAACAGAACAGTGTATAAAAATAAATTGCTTGTTATATGACCCTGACCCAGAGCCAAGTGACAGTGATATTGATTGTTATTCTGGTGTTAACAGCCATTCTTATGATTCAGACCCTAAGGCCGAGTTCAGCAGCTCTATGTAATCCCTCGTGTACTGTTAGAATGTATTTGCAGCTGCCAACAACATGGGAGTCACATGGACGGGTCCACGAGCTACATGTGTCTCATAAGACTGAGCTTTCCAAACATTTAGCCTGAAGCAATAGTTTGGTAATGTCATTAAGAGCAGGTAAAAAACAAAATCAATAGTACAAAAGATTCCTGACATCCAATAATACACGGAAGTAAAACAGTAGTTTAAAGAGAACCTGTCGCCAGGGACCCCTTTTCAGTGCACCACAGGTCCACATCAGCAATAGAAAGCCATACCCAATATAGTTTTTATAATAATCCTTGCTTTTTTAATTTTCATAAACTTATATTAAAGTTTACTTTTTTTCCTCTTCTGGTGTGCCCAGTGCAGGCTGGATGTGTTCATTGGGGAGCAGTTCTCCCCAACCCTCGAGAAAACTGCTCCATCATCATGCAGATTAAAAAAAAAAAAAGATGCCCAATGCATTACTACCATCACCCCTTTGATTCTCCTCTCATGATGTCCCAATACTGGTTCCGCCCGTGGCTCCCACAGATGAAGTGGAACCCACCACTCTGTCGCTACATTGATCTGCGCATGTGCGAGACAATGAGGTGCCAGAAGGTACACAAACTCTGTAGCGAGTTGTGTACCCTCCTCACTGCCTAGCGACCCCAACAGCAGTGTGGCGCATGCACAGATCGATGTAGAGACCAGGCGGTCAGCTCCACTTCGTCTGTTTATATTCACAAGAAGATGCTGACCATGCAGGCGCAAAAGGGGAGAATCAAGGGGGATGATGGTAGTATTTTTCCAATGGGTGTATTTTTTTTTAATCTGCATGATAACAAAGCCGTTTCCTGAGGGCGAGGGAAACAGTTCCTGAATAAACACAGCCAGAGGTACAGTTCTCGTGATCTATGGGTTCTCATCACTGATACCCTCACTGACTAACTGCAAGTTAGGCCTGTGAATAGGGTCTAACTTGTTTCCTGGGGAAAACCCTTTTAGGAACATTTTTTTATCAAATAGTCCACAGAATAAATCACTGTTCCGGAGTGTGGCACACAGTGGGGCTCATTTACCGAGTTATTACAGATTCCCGAATATTACCGTTTTGCGCTGAATTGCTCTGGGTTTTTGGCGCACGCAATCAGATTGTGGCGCATGGGCGCTGGCTGAAATCGGGGGCGGGCTGTCGGACAACCCAACAGATTCGTACAAACCGTGGAATTTAAAAAAGGATTTGTGTCGCAAGATCAAGCGCTCACATGCACCAGGAAGAAGCAGGTGAACTCCGGCGGACCTCGGGGCAGAAGCGACAGATGCAGGAACTCGGGTGCACGGGCTTAGTGAATCGTGCCGGACCCAAATCCTCGCCGTAAAACGCACCGCGGGATTACGACAGGACCGGGTAAGTAAATGTGCCCCAGTATGTATCAATTATATACTGGCAGATTTGAAACAAGCCTTTCGTTCACCTGGAGCAAAGGTTCAGTTCACTAAAAAAGTAATAGTATCCAGCACCAAGATGTAGAAAATTAGTTATTTATTATCACTGGCCCACAAGTGTTTGCAACAGTTTTCAATCTGAATGTGTAAACTGTTTACACACATATTTATGAAGTTTTTTCACAGTGCAGCTGTGCCACAACGTTCTGCACCTAAAGGAGCGTTCGGGTGCTGATTCAGACTGTGCGCCTCATTTATTATAGCCTCTTGACGGAATTGTGTTGCACGCTATATGGTAATGGTGCACCAGTGGTGTCTCTACATCTTTTTAATTTTTCTTCAATTCAGTGGGTTTGAAACCATTTTTCTATGCCTTGATGCTGGATACCGTATTTTTTTTTTGGGGATCTTACTATTGTCCCCACACACAGAAATATGTGCATCAGCACCTACCACTGGAACACACAGGAGGTGAGCTGAACTTCTTTTTCTATATTGTTCAGTTCACTACTCTTTCTTTGCATCTCAATTCTCAAGAGTGGCTGCCATCCCAACTCTGACAGCCATCACCAAAGTAGATGCACAGTCATCTTCACAGTCTTCATGCATAATAATAATAATAATTCCTTTATTTATATAGTGCCTACAGATTCTGCAGCGCTGCCAAATCGATCCATGTCCACATGGGGCTCACAATCTAATCAACCTACCAGTATGTTTTTGGAGTGTGGGAGGAAACCCACACAGACACGGAGAGAACATACAAACTCTTTGCAGATGACCTGGATGGGACTTGAACCCAGGACCTCAGTGCTGCAAGGCTGTAGGGCTAACCACTGAGCCACCGTGCTGCCCTATACACTAGCATTTTACTTGGTGGTATGCCAATATCAGTAAATCTGCCTGAATGTTTCCGGTTTCACTATTTAATTCCAAAATTACATTACATTACTGTTAGGCCAACGGTTCAGGGATTTAACCATCTCTTTTTTCTTTGATGGTTGATCTTAGACATTCCTGCCCATTCCTAAAATAACATAAGAGTGTAACTATACAAACGTATTCTCAGGGATATTCCAGTATAATCATCCACTTTATTGTACTGAGGACAGATAGTTATTTCAGAGTACGTAAGTTTCTAGTGCCTCACCATCATGAACCTTGATAAGTATCCTCCTTGCTGCATACTTCAGATATATTACTGTGGCTTATCATGAAACTATGCAAAAAATGAACTAAGTAGAAACAGTGCCTTCTAGTTCCAATTGCAGCTGGGAGGGGAGTTGGGAGGAATTAGTCAATCGTTATTACTCTCATGAAGTTTTCCATGGCATTATGGACTGAAATGCTCCTAAGATTTATTGTGTGCACATTCTAGGCATTACACTAGCTAGTCAGATGGCCACAGAGATCATACAATATAAAACAAATAGTTTTGCATCCATACATTGTAAAGGTAAATATATGTGCACCCTCCAGTGCCTTATTTATTTTATCATTTTAAAAACATTATTTATTTTTATTAAGGGGATACTTTGATGCCTTTTACAATATATTGCAGTACTTGTAAGCCTAATAGGCCTCCATACATGGCTGTCAAGGAGGTCTTGTTCAGCCATTGGCTACCATAGCAATAACACGGCCCTTGTGGGGGCCGGGAGGGTGACGGAACGACCCCTATTCCTCTGTCTCTCTCTGTAGTTGCTGCAATCATGCTTCATTATGGCAGTTAAGGGTTTATATTGCCCTATACAGAGCTATCTCCACCAAGGGCAGTTGCAGCAGAGACTAGGCTTTATATAACAGTCTCCTGCTCCTTATTAAGCTGACACTCTCACACTGCCAACCAGATCATCAGGACGACATTTCTCTTCCTAATGTAGCCACTGCCCGCTAGTTAGGACAAGCATTCTCGTCATCTTTGTTGCTAACCTATTACCGTATTTTTCGGGCTATAAGGTGCACAAAAAATCCTTTGATTTTCTCAGAAATCAAAGGTGCGCCTTATAGTCCTGTGCGCCTTATATATGAACATTACTAACAGACAACAGCTGCCTTGAACTGTGCACAGGTCTGCCACCTGCTGGTCATTCATCCTTATAACCAGGTGTGCCTTATAGTCCAGTACGCCTTATATATGAACCTAGACATTTTAGCAGGCATTTATTGATGGTGCGCCTTATACTCCGGTGCGCCTTATAGTAATATAATAAACATGGATGGTGCACTTTGTGTTATATAGTATAAAAATGGGGAGCTGGAAGAAATATAGTACTGCTCACTTGGAGGCAACTTGTATCAGGCACATCATTGATATCAAGATCATCAAAGACAAAACTGTCGCGATCCGCCCCCCAGGAACTGGAATGGGGGGGTTGTGCTAATGAATGTTTGTGAAATGAGTAAGTAATTAAAAAACTGGTTGGACAACATATCTTTATCATTAAATTAATGTATTATTTATTAATTTATAATTCTGATGTGAATACAATAGGACTATGTGTTGCAGGAATGGACCATCCACTTCATTAGGTCCAAAGATAAATATACTACAGGCAGTCCCCGGGTTACAAAAAAAGATAGGGTCTGTAGGTTTGTTCTTAAGTTGAATTTGTATGTAAGACAGAACTGTATATTTTATCATTGTAATCCCAGACAGAACTTTTTTGGTCTCTGTGACAATTGGATTTTAAAAATGTTGGGTTGTCATAAGAGTCAAGATCAACAATAAATCTTCATTATAGACAACTGTGATAACTGTTACAGCTGATCATTGTAGCCTAAGGATAAAGTACAATAAATAACCAATGTCCAGTGGTCCGTTTGTAACTTGGGGTCGTATGTAAGTTGAGTGTTCTTAAATAGGGGACCGCCTGTATATATATATATAGAATATATGTAAAAACATGTAGAAAATATGTAAATCTAAAATGTTTACATATACACACATATAAGTTTAAAGGGGTTTTCTCACTACACAATGTTAGCAGCTTTCAGTAGGATAGGTAATTACAATGAGATAGGTGAGCTGTGACACCTGGCACCACCGCCGCTCTGAGGTGTGCAGCTCAGCCAGCAGATGCACACAGGATGGGGACAGAAGCAGGCAGTTCTGTTGTGTAGTGGTGGTTCAGAGCACAAACAGGCTTGGGTCTTTCTTATTTTCAATGAGAGCCCACCCTAATGTAGTCCTGAACTACCACTACACAATAAGCTGCACTTTCTGCTGGCGATTATTCTTTCAGCTGATCAGTGGTATTGCTAAGTACATCTCATCTTGTTCATCTCAAATTTTAACATTTTTTTAAAAGTCTTTTTTATAGAATTTTTCTTTTACATTGCATAACAGAAACATAATATACAGCGCTATGCATTGATCTCTTTGATCTATTTGTCTTTATTACATTTCTTCCTGATTATACATTGTGTGTTTATGTATACAGAGACCGTGCAGCTCCATATCCTTGTCCACTAATACCTCTCTCTGATAACTGAGAACTCAAAACGAGTTTGGAAAGATAACAAATGAAATAAACTTACATCCTTACCATCCTATGACTGAGATTGGTGACCTATTGACCGGGAAAGTAATGACCATTGCGTTCCATGGCGGTATGTAATTACTCTGAGTTGGGTTGAGTGGAGGGGTACGCTCCCTATTATCCTTTTAATGCTCCCATACTGCAATTTCCCTTTCTTATGGTTACTCGGTCAGACCTCTTACTAGCGGAGACAGGTTAGAATGTAGAGTTTAGGGTGATCCAGGGGTCCCACATATCATGAAAGGAGGACTCGTTCATTTCATATTGATACTATACCCTACAGAAAGCCTGTTAATTTGTTGTGGCTGGGAAGTTTTACTCCAAATTTAAAATTCCTTGCAGCACCATGTCAGGTATAAGGGGGATTAGAAGACAAGCAGAACAGCAGGTATTCTGTTTACACATTTAGTAACAATGATATATACCATTAAGGTAAAAGGGGCCCATTCAGAAGTCAGCTATGGGGCCCTGCCTCCCCTAGTTATGCTCCTGGTTAAGCCTATATCACCTTCTTGCTTTTGGTGTATTTGATTGTGTGGCTTGGGTATACTATTACATTTTGCAGTTTTGCTCTTCTATTGGTTATTATCTGCAAAGAATTGCTTATTTTCTAAAATCAGTGCTGGACCAGTTTTTAAATAGAGGAAAACCCCTTTAAGCCATAAGATCTGTAGTGACAGACGTAGACGCTTCTATTGACATTTAGTAAGTCACTTTTTATTGAGAGGAACCTTGGAATGACATCAGTTGTTCCCCTTGTTCCAGCAAAGCTGTACTGTAATGTAATTAATATCACAATATTTTGATCATTTGTATCAACAAGTATGCTATAACTCAATCTGTGGAGTAATACTGCTGTGAGACATATTTCTATGAGCAAACAGATCCATATGCGTTCATGATAAAATCTGGATTAAAAGCAGTTGGCTGTGTAGCACCAAATTCATGCTTAACCGGAGCTTAGATTTCACTTGTAAGTGTTGTACAAATATTTCATGTAGTGCTGCTGATATTTGACATACTGCACCAGTTTACATTCCAGGAGAAGCCTGCCTCGCAATAGCAACAGAGGCTTATGTTTTATGGAAGTTTACACAGAGCTGAGAAATTAAATTAGCACTTAATATTTTAAAGAGACTGCGAACATTTGACCTGATCTGTTACCTTTATAGGAATCTCAGCAATGTCTATTATGCCCATATCCATCTGACTGAGTTATCTCTTGCATCAATGTCAGTTTACAGTAAGTTTCCACATTACTACTGAATATAAGTGTAAGGCAATGTAATATGTGTTTTATCATTCATGTACTCACTGGAATTTTTTTGTTTGGAGCCAACTAAAATATTACATAATGGAAGTATATCAGGGACAAATCAGTTATATCGTAATATTAAATGTTACTGAAAATGAGAGCTTCACTATAACGTAGGATAGAAAAGAAATATAGAATGAAAAGGAAATAACATATTTCTAGATTTCTATCAAACACTGGGAATGTGCGGCAGCATGTTTATCAGGATATTAAGTCCATACATACAGATATAATAATCTTGTTACTAGCAAGAAATACTGGTCTATTTCTATCCTATTCTTTACCAAGGTCACTTTTACCTTCAAAAAGTGATCTTTATAGAAGCTTATTTCTATTACAATTACAAAAGATTCGTGCCATTTTTATGCAGCTTTCATTGAGGACATAATGACCTCAGGTTGGCTGCTACAAATTTGTTGGTGGGTGACCTGCAGCGATTTACATTTGCAACCAAAGTGGAAGGGTTTAAACAAATCCTATTCACATGCTGCATTAAAAAATGTGCCTGTATGTCACCTGTGAGAGTTGTCAGTGAATCTTCCTCCATATGACGTGATTGTTTACTTCAGCTTAACCCCTGCAAGACCAGGTCCTTATGCTTTTTTGTATCTCCGTTTTTCACTTACCCAAAAGCAAAAAAGTTTACAATGAAAGATACAATGATCCAAATTTATTAAAGCCCCTGCAAAAGTTTTCTGTCCGACTTTGTGCATTCTTTTCAGTTCAAAATGCTTGTACTATAGCCGACACAACACAAAATTCTGCACCAAAAGGGGCGTTTCGGTGCACAGTGGGACTGTGATCCACATTTATCATCCAGTGTTCAACAGAACTGTGTCTCATGCTCTATGTTGAAGGTGCACTCTGTCGGAAAAGTGCAGGGGGCTCCAGATTCATGAAGGATGTGTACAAAATACTCAAGATCTAGAAGAAGATTCCAAATGCATGTTCTTTTCTCCATTCAGAGTTCCATGAAGACCTCATGGGGGAAGGAGAGGAGGGGTGATGATCAGTACCGATATTTACGCCACACAAAGATCACTGACACAGCTAAATGTTTTCTGTCTCAATCTAAGTGCTTTAATAACATCAATACAGTTCAATACTTGTAATAGATTCTCTGTAATATAATTGTGCTAATGTTTAAAGTACATCTACCATCGGAATTTCTTGGACGTTGAGTTCTCTTCTATGAAGAACATTTTTGTGTAAAAGTACTTATAAAAATCTGCTGATGAGCCGGAGGTGCTCCGGCCTACGTCACTGGGCGGCCTCTTGGCTCTGAAGATTATATATAAACGCCCCCACTCACTAGTCCCACCCACTGATCCACTTGCCAGTGATGTCACCAGATCAGAGGGCAGGCCCAGGTTTAACTTCATGGAGTCGGGGCATGCATATTTAATTAGTCTTTGGAGTCAAGAGGTGCTCCGATTACATAGGCCAGAGCATCTCCTTATAAGTTCTTATTCACATGGCTGCATATGTTTCTGCAGTCAAGAAGAGTTCTTCATAGAAGAGAACTCAATGGCCAAGTAAGTTTGGACAGTCTACCATAAGAAATTCTGATGGTAGATGTCCTATCTAAGGGTGAGAGAGAGTTATGGGGCATATCCTCTACTGTCTGTGTGCAGCATATTGGAGAAATTGTAGCAAATAATTTCTCCCTAGTAGCTTTGGAATCCTGAACATGAGAGAGAACACACTCCACCTGTAACCACATTGACTGTAACTAGGAAGCTGGACTAGAGAAGAAAGGTAAGCACAAGATCCTTTTGTCATTTCATAATATTTTCTTCTCCTGGACTCAAATTAGTTCAACCTGGACAACACATTGAAAGAAAGGCTAATTAAAAAAAACAGGAGCAAAGTCAGTACTATGTGAGACTTTGTTACTTGTATCATGTCCCTTGTCACTGATGCCCTTTCTCCTTTTTTGCTCTTCCGTTTTTAATTCCCCACCTACAAATATGCATAACCTGTTTGTGTTTCCATGTGCAGAGCTTTGTAAGGGCATGTTTTTTTTTATAATAAATTGTACTTCCTAGTGATGTTATATCCCATCCAATGTACTGGAAAGTGGGAAAAATGTATTCAAATGTTGTGAAATTGACATAAAAATGCATGTGCCATTTATACATCTTTTACTGTGCACTCCAAATGATACCTTCACTTTAAGAAGTTTCTGCACCATATATGTGTCGCAGCTGCACTATTCTTCACATAATAGGGCGTTCCGTTGCACAGTCCGACCATGCACCACATTTATCATGCAGTCCGACAGAGCTGTGTTGCACGCTCTACGTTAATGTGCACCAAAAAAAGTTGGTGCATTCTGTCAGAGCAGTGCAGGAGGTGCCAGATTCATGAAGAACGTGCAACACAATTCATGAATCTATTGCACACTGCACCCTCTACAGGCAAACTCCACAAAGTGCAGTTTGCACTATTTTTGATAGATGTGGGCCAATATGTTTATGTATGTTTATTTATATTTTGAAAAGGGGGTGGGGTGTATTGAACTTTTTATGAATTTTTATCTTTTTTTTGAAAAAATTTGTACTTCTTAAAAACTATTTTTGTATTTTTAGGTCCCCTAGGTACTTGAATGCTCATAGCATGAACTGAAATTCAACTGCAAACATGGCAATGGACTGCTGAGATTTAAATGGTTAAAACTTGTGATAGGTGCCAGCATTATGCAGCAAACACCCATTATGTATGAAGATGGCTCAGCTCATGGGCCATCTGGATAAATCCTCAATGGAAATGTGCCATACCTGTATGTCAGATTTTGTTGAGAGGTTAGTCTCAGATGTGAATCAGAGCAGCAAAGTCCTCACCTTAACACCTGCTGATGCTCTGGACCTGTGTTACCTGACAGTTAGAAAAAGTCCCTCCCTCACTCCCTTATAGCCAATGCTGATGGCTTTTATGAATGTTTTTCATCTTGAGGTTATGTTCACACTTAAATTTCTGCAGCTGAAATCCTTCCCATATATCTGAAAAAGGTTTGCAATAAATAATCCAAAAGTAAACATTGATGCTCCCAAATCTGGAGGATTTTTTTTCTCTGATATCCTTTCAACTTGGAACTAATGTTAGAATCCACAGTATATGTTTTATTCTTCCTTGTGTGGATATTAATATTTATCTCCTGGAAGGCACACTTAATTAGTAAAGATTGCTGTCAGCGCTTGTAAACTTCCTCCGATAATAAAACCTCTCGTTCTCGTTAAAGTTCTTATTATGTTTTTTGTATTTAGTGGCATCCCCATAGATCTTCCATTTCTAAATAAATGTAGTAAAATTGTCCTTTTAGGCCTCACAATGACAATATGTAATTTTTAATTAAGCATTTCCTTTGATCTGAACATGTAACTGACATCACAGCTGCTGTAAAGTGTCTATAACCTGCTGTCAGTTACCTGTGAAGACTTTGAATTCTTCCTTCTAATAACAATTTTAGAAAATGTTTTTAGTCAGATTAACACTTAACATTTCCATACATCATTTCAGACATGTTTGTTACATATTAAAAGTAAATGAAATCCACAAAATTAGTTTGTTAAAATTTTCATGGTAAATTTCACATTTATTTAAAATGTATAGCCCATTATGTTGAATAGGATTCATAATCAATTTTTATTAAAACCAGAGTTAAAACTCTAGGTATATAAAGGACAAAGAAAACTGCAGCACTCACCAGTTAAAGTACCGTATTTTTTGGACTATAAGGCACACAAAAAAAATCCTTAGATTTTCTCTGAAATCAAAGGTGCGCCTTATAGTCCAGTGCACCTTATATATGAACCGTAATTACAGACAACAGCTGCCTTGAACTGTGCAACTGTCTGCCAACTGCTGGTCATTCATCCTTATAATCAGGTGTGCCTTATAATCCGGTGCGCCTTATATATGAACCTAGACATTTTAGCAGGCATTTATTGATGGTGAGCCTTATAGTCTGAAAAATACGGTAGTCCATATTCTTTATTCAAAGAATCTTTATACAAATGTCAGCAACCGATCAGGTGGAGTAGGAGCAGGGAGACGCTACATGAGTAACAGCCTGTTTCACACTACACAAAGCGCTTGTGTATTGGTTCTTGTTGTTAGAGTTAAAACTCTTCTTCTAATTTTGAAGTTTTTATTCTCATTTTTTTTCTGTTCATAGTGTTTTACTCAGTTTGCTTCTATTCTGTTGTGATAAGAAAAAATATATACGGTATATGCTTTACAGCAGTCTCATAGCTTTGGCAGCAATTGCCTGGAGTCATTGAGATCTATGGGAGAATTTTCTAGTGGCCACAGTGAAAATTACAGTATATGGTACTATAAAATATAGAAAAACTTTAAAACAATAATCCAAAAGTGTACAAAAAACTTTTTATTTATGATTGAATTGCATGTAAATGTAAGGACATTTTAGGATTCACCATTGATGAAGCATTGGCACCATCACTGGGTGTTTACTAATCATATAACATGAAAAACGGTCTTCCATTTGTTTAGCGTGAAAACTATAGAAAGCATTTTTGAGGAACCACTATAATGAAATGGTAAAGCAGTATGTGATGATTTCATGGGAGTAAAAGCTTTTAGTGTTTTCCCAGGAGTTTGTAGGTAATTACAGATTCCCACTCACTTCACATATTCATCCATCTCAGTCATAAATTGTATCATGTGAAGAAGACGATAATTTTTTGTAAGAAAATTGAGTGCAATGTAATTAAAAATGTCTTTCTGAACTACAGCATTTATACATACTGAGAACTTCTAGTAAGCATCCAATATTAAAAATTCATCTTAACCGGTCTTCCTTTAGCGTTGTATAGTGATGTGCCATCAAGGGCGCAACTACAATGGTAGCTGCCAAAAGTGGAGGGTGTGCACCATTATATACATATTATTCTGCAGATTGTACAACAGAATATACTTTATATGATGTATATATGCTATATCTATCATGTATATATGTTGTATCTGTATAGAGTGTATGGTGTATATATATACTGTATTATACTTTTTGTGTATATATGCTGTACGTTTGTATTTGGCACTGTATGTGTATGTATATGCTCTATATGTTTGCACATAAGTGATTGTAGCTCACATGTGTGAGTATACAAATATGTATATTTTTGTGGGAAGGGAGGCCTTGCAAAGATCAACCCTTTCAATGAGTCTGCTCACCCACCTATGATCGATGCTAAAGGTAAGCAAAAGCTTCGCCCCTCGGAAGAAGCCACCAGAATAAATAAAATGTAGTTTCTCTTTATTTCAGTCTCAGGAACATAACAGCTTTAGTGCATACGATCAACGCGTCATAACTAAGACGCGCTGCGTCGAAACGCGTTGATCGTATGCACTAAAGCTGTTATGTTCCTGAGACTGAAATAAAGAGAAACTACATTTTATTTATCCTGGTGGCTTTTTCCGAGTGCCAAACCTTTTGCATTGCGTGGATCCTATGGCGTGGATGGGGTAGCAAACACCGAGACCAGGGAAGCTGGGATTGTCTACTTTTGGGTGAACTGGACTTTTTCACCCTCGGGTGTTCTTCTTATGTTCTTTATGATCGATGCTGGTACTGATCGCTGGTGTTATCCTTTACATGCTGCGGGAAGAGCTGCCATTGACTATTTTGTGTATTGTAAAGTTAGAACTTCTCATCTGCTTTTGTCATATTTAGCTAGTGACAGAACCTTTATGTGGCCTAATAAAACATGTTAAAAATAAGTTTCAAACTATATAAAAATTCCCTTTTGGTGCTTTTTACACAGGTTCCTTTGTGGCTCTGTTTACTACTGAACAGTTAACTGGAATAAAATGTTTTTCTTGTATTCATTATAGATAGACAACTAAGTTGACCCATGATAATGTATATGTATCTTCCAATATCTCACTTTGGCAACTTGCATCTGTTTAACCTGCAATGTTCATGAAATGTTAATGTAGCTCCTATCTCTGAAACATTTCTAACCATTTTTTTTTTGCTTTCCAGTTACCCGCTTGGAATGCATTACCAAACACCGAAAGACGTGTATTATAGACCTATGATCTGACCTTGCTGTCTTTATACATTATCTGAAGCTTTCTATTTTTCATTTCAAATTAGATAGAGAAAAACTTTCTACATTTCTGTTTTCTCCTCTTTTGATCTTTCTAAATGTTGACCTTCTTCACCTTTCTTTCAATAATGGATTAACTTGATTTATGAACGGTAAAATGTAACTAGTTTGTTAAATGCGTTGAGTTCAGCATGACATTGTTTTCTATCTCATTGTTTGATTGGATTGTTATATTAAATAGCCGTAATCTTTCTACCATATACATAACTCACTAACAGTTAGGTTTATTTGTTTTTTGGATGCAATTAATGACATTGACATTATATCATAACAGTAGGTCATTTAAGAAAAAACATGCAATGGTAATTTCCTCATCCTAAGCAATTTAATGACATAAATCGAAGGTGGGTATACCCCCCAAAATGTCTCAATAACTTCTCATGTGGCCTTGAGTATCAATTACAACTTCACAACAATGTTTCATGCTGTTCACAAGACATCTAATTGTCTAATTCAGGCATGTCATCCAGCTTTTCCATGGCCATTGGGGTTCTAGGTCAGAAACCAAAAATGCCTCTGCACAGCAATTCAACCTATAACATAGTTTTTCCATGGGATTCAAACCTGAAGAAAATGTAGGAGCAGTAGCGTTTCCATAATGATGCATAGCACTCTCTTAGACATTTTCAACATCATTGGGAACGATTACTGCTCAACATGAGTTTGTGAATTTGTCAGTGAACAGTACTAAGGCCCACTGTTTGAAAGCTTTTTGGTCCATGGAAGATTATGACACCTGTGGTAAAAGTATGAAGTACGGCCATGATTTATTGAGTGAAGCAACCTCCAATATTTTTTATTACATTCACATCTAGTCATAGTCTGCCTTAAACAAACCCCCAAAGCTTTGTAGTTTAAATGGTAATTACACCCATATAAGATCTGCTAGGAAGAAATGCTAGTTCGATGCCCAAATACCCCACAAGGTCCATGTATAAATGATGGAATAACAGGAGAAATTACCAGCTCACGGATAGTTGATCTTGAGTAAAACAAACGGCTTTTATTTATGCGACTAAGAACACAGATTTCAGCCTACATGCAATTTTGTCCCTACCTGCTTTGGAACACACCTCAGTAGATACCCTTATTAGGTGTACTATTCAGCAGTATTATTCAGCCCAACACCAATGTTGTCTATGCATCCATCCTCTGCTCTCAATCTTTTGTTTTGGCATTATTATATGTTCCATGATGGTCAGGTTAGCTGATTTTAACATTCCATATTTTGAATCTGTAAATTATGGGCTCATGCTAATGGCCTTAGTCAGTCATCTTGAACCTCTAAATAACACCTAGAAGGCTGCCCAAAGAAATGTTTGTTTATTATAGATAATAATTCATGGGAGTATGAAATTGAATAACATGGGGACTTGGTGGTAGCCACCCAGTGTGGATGTATAAGGGGATGTAAGCCCCTAATGGCTTGTGAAGTGCAAGCTGCTGCAGATTCCGGTATACAGGAAAGATTTCCTTATATAGTAGAAAATCAGAATTGAAATAGGACTACTGGATACAACATCGCGCTGCTTAATGGGACTATTCATGAAAGAAAAGATAAGTGCATACTAATGAAAATGTGGAGCATAAAAACATTTACACTCAGTTACAAATTGAGGACAATGCATTTCGGGAGAATTTCCCCTTATTCCCCAAAAGATTTTCTTGTTGTCGTTCTGTAGTGGATAAAAAATGAGGGTACATTCTACCAGAGAGTAGCGCTCATATACAATAAAATTTATAGAACTTATACATCAGAGACATTAAAGGAAACCTACCACTTGAAGTGGCAGGTTTAAGAAGAAAACACCGAGCACCAGCTCAGGGTGAGCTGGTGCTGGAGCTTATTTTTGTTAGTGTTTTAAACCGCTGTATCGCGGTTTAAAACACTTTTTAAACTTTATAGCCGTGAGGTACGCGCTCGGTGCTTACCATGCGCGCGACCGTGCGCGCAGCTACATAGGAAGTGAAAGAGAGCCGCGCGCATGGTAAGCGCCGAGCGCGTACCTCCCTGCGCCGGCTATAAAGTTTAAAAAGTGTTTTAAACCGCGATACAGCGGTTTAAAACACTAACAAAAATAAGCTCCGGCACCAGCTCACCCTGAGCTGGTGCTCGGTGTTTTCTTCTTAAACCTGCCACTTCAAGTGGTAGGTTTCCTTTAAGAGTTGCAGTTTAGAAATGGTTCATACATATGTTCACATATATCTGATAAAAAATGCTTAAAATTTTTGCGATTGTAGTACAATGGTCATAATTGGTAGCATAGAAAGAAGAACAATACAGCAACAGATGTGATATATAAAAAAACAGTTTTTTTCTATTTAAAATGAAATAAGATAAGCTATAGCATAAAATGTGATTTTTTCATGTTGATGTACTTCTGTAATATATAATATAAGCAAATCGATTGTAATACAAATATGAAAAAGCAGCCTAATGTTAGAGATAAGTAACTGGTGGTGTCCTGATGTGGCTGTAGTGTCCTTAGAAGTTTTAAAAGAACGGATAATGGAAAACTGTGAAGGAGGGATGGATAAATAAATAAATAAATGAGAGAACTGCTGGGTAAATTGATGTGTGGTATAGGGTGCTTTCAGAATTGGGCTTTTAGGATACTCCTTAACACTAATCTGCGTGGTGAGCTGGTATGGGAGTAGCAGTGTGTGGAATAGTCCAGATAGAGAGGCACGTAGCCTTATTGTGAAAAGAGACAATGCTGTGGATGGGAATGAGGGATTAACAATGGTGGAATAGTTTACAAGATAGATAGTTATAAAGGGAAACTAAGATTTAACTTACTCAGAAGTGACCGTCCAGGGCGGCAGCAGCACGAACACTGTGCATGCCGGATAGCGGTCAGGTTTAAATAGCCCGGCAGTGTAGTGCGCATGCGCAGTCTGGTCGAGGAGTTGTGTCGAAAGGAGCATGCGTTCGGCATTCACCGGTGTTGTGGTGCGCCTGCGCACTGAGGTCGGGGGAGTGTGTCGCACGGAGTGTGCGCACAAATGAATGGAATGTTGTGTCTAATGAAGTCAGTGCAAGGAGGGCTCGGGCGGGGAGAGTGGGTGTTTTGCCGCATGGGGTTTGCGACCCTAGGGAAATGGATGAGGTAAATGAGATACGATAACCATAGGTTTCTCGAACAGTTAGATCTGTAAGTGATTGGTTTCAGAGAAAATTGGGTCTGTGTGATCAGTAAGCTGAATAGAGAAATAGGAGGGATATTGGTTGGACGGTAGGTATGGAAATTAGTAGTTGGGTGCAGCATGAATGTTTAGAATATATCACAGAATGTCAAGCACAAAAATTTTTTTTCAACATTGTATAGATATTTTATCATGTAAGGATGCAGGTATGGGAAGTTCTCTATGAGAACTCTCAGCCTGGAGTACATGGGCCATCCACATTCCACTGCTCCAGCTGCAGATATTTGGGCACATTTAGTAAGGGCTTTGCGCCACTCTTTTGTCAAACTATGTGTACGTTCTTCTAAGCTAAAACAGCTTACACAGGTAATTAAGAAGTGTCAGCTCCAAAACTGTTGCATGCAACCCTTTTGTGGCGTAGCTGCACTAGACTCCATGGGACACAAATTAGAGGGCGTGCTGTCAGTTGGTCCGACTGATTTGAGCGCCATATTTAACTTGCAAATTATGTTGCACACCCTAAGTTAGAGGGGCACCGCAAAAAAGATGGTGAACTCTGTCGGGTTAGTGCGAGGAAGCGCCATATTCATGATTTATAGCGCACAATCTTGGTGAATCGCCACACCCAGCATTTTACACGGAGATAGCACTTTTAGTGCAGTTTCCGACTTTGTAAGTAGATGTGCCTCATTGAGTTCACAGATGCGCATTTTCCATGTTAATGATGAAACTAAAATGCTGGTTTTCTTGTTTTCTATGTGGAGACTGACTAGGAGAGCAGTGGTGAGGGTTTTGTGGAAAAAGATTTGAGGGCTGATGACAATGACCTAGAGCCAATGTGGATCAAAAGCCAGGAGAGTTCGTAGAAAGAGTTGGTGGTCATAAAGCCCTAGGTAGCCAGCAGAAGATGAGGACAGCCCATAGCCACAATGTCACCTGCTACAACCCACCATGCCCATTGACTGTGTACACAAAAGCAGACCTAAAGGATCTTCCTGGAGTACCATTTTTGCAAGAAAAACACAAAGATTTGCATGTTATGTCACCAGTTCCTGAAGCGACTAGCCTATGGCAAATAAAACATGAGCTGCAGTGGATGACAAACAAAAGAACATAGAAACACCTCAGGCTGCTTCTGTTGTTTATGCCTCTTTATGCACCGCCACCTGATATGTAGGCAAGTATGCATGGGAAGGAACATTACTTCTCTTTAACTGCCATCTGGGTTACTTCCACAACCCAGGATCATTCCTTGCATCCTGTTGGCTCCCTCTCTGCTTTCTGCTCTCCTGCCTCATCATCCAGTCATCCCAGCGACTTCAACACCAGTTTCAGCGCAGCCATTGGGAAATGTCAGAGAGTCATGCTGTACCTCATCTGTCTGGGTGAAAGACAATAGACTGCCAAAAATAGGATCCATAGACGAACTCTCTGGATCAACTAAAAGTATTTCCCCATTTCCGCCACCTCTACCTGTGAAGGGGGATGGGGACGGCCAAGTCGTGGGTGGGCACGGCTGTATCTGTGCCTGGATATTCTAGAATAATTTATCTAGGTGCTTCACAATATGCACAAATCTAAATGTGCAAGTAAAATGCATCACCATTGGGATGCCGACACCATTTACAGATATTGTGTACATAAAAATGTATGTTTTACAAATTATACATAATTGAGAGTATCAAATTAGGAATACTTTGTATTTCATTTATTTTATTCTTTATGTTTAATAATAAAACTGATACCTTTGGGTACAATAGAATGTGGGAGTACATATTTTTGATTGAAAGAGCCTTTATTGGGGGGCGTGGTTTGGCCGCGAGTAAAGATGGCCGCGTGAGCACCGAGCTCCGTCTGCCCGACACCTCACGAGCGACACAACGAGCGGCTCCACCGGCGAAAATGCCAAGCAAGGCATCAGGAGGGATGGCGGCACCCCCAGGAAGAAAACGGGGGGCGAAAGACTCCAGTAACAGGCCGATAGGCCAATTCTTCAGAGGCGGCTCGGTCCGCAACAAAGATGGCGCCGTCAGCGTGTCCCGCGCTGCAGCCCTAACAAAGCAGCGGAATGATCAGCGCACATCACCGGGCAGCAGCGCTGCAGCACCCCGCAGATCACCCCCTACATTTGAGGTGCCAAACAGGTGGAGTACTAACTCCCAGGAATCCTTTACCCATTATGAATCTTCCCCAGCACGTATGGAAGATGATTGTAGCATGCCTCCATTGTGTCTGCAGCAAGGCAGCAGCTCAGAAGCCTCCTCATCACCAACTCCACATATACCAGGAGACTCCAGTACACCATCAGGCAGCCCAGCCAAACAGAGGCAGAAAAGGCAGGAGGACTTTGCTGAGGTGAGAGCCTTTACAGAACTTGGTGATTCACAGTCTGCTGAAGTGGACATTTTTGCTTCATACCAGGCATCAGATAAATACGTCTCAGAATGTATGTTAAAATCAATGCTTGAAGCGTTACGATCTTCCTTGCAAAAGGACTTATCATCTCTGATTAAACCATTACAATCCTCCCTAGATGAGGCGGTGGAAAGAGTCTCTCATATAGAGAACAAAATGGCGGACTTTGCTAATACATTTAACGAGCTTGCTGACTCCCATAATGCGCTTGAAGATACAGTGTCCCTAATACAGGCGAAGCAAGTCGATTCAGAAGACAGGGATAGGCGAAACAATGTAAAGATAAGAGGAATTCCAGAAACAGTACCAAACTCTCAACTGAGAGACTATGTCCAACAAATGACGAAAGCCCTAATCCCAGATCTCGCAGATTACGAATTGAGCATCGACCGGGCTCACCAAGTCCCCAAGCCGTCAAACCTGCCAGAGACGGTACCCCGCGACGTATTGGCGAGATTCTCCTTTTTTAATACGAAAGAGCAACTGCTAACTTTCTCAAGGAAAACCCACAATCTACCATCCCCATATTAATCTATCAAGTTATTTGTGGATCTATCAGCGGTAACATTACAAGCCAGGAGAAACTTCACGTCCATCACTTCACTTCTTCAAGACAACGATATCCCATACAGATGGGGTTTCCCCACTAAAGTATTGGTGAAACGCCAGAACGCCGTCACCGCAATTAAAACAATCGAAGAAGGATTTGAACTCCTAGCAACTTGGGGCATCTCTAAAGAAGCTATTGAGAGAGTGAAGAACAAGTCAACCAGACCATCTAGAATTGATCCAGAATGGCACTCCAGAGGAGCCACTTGAACTTTTCTAGCCAAACGTCCATAACGTGAGGACGGGTAAGAACGCAGCTGGGAAGCTCACGTTTCCACACTTTTTGTTATACCATTATTCCCCCACACTGAGTACCTGTATTCAAAGAATCTGTACAGAACTGTTATGTTAATGTGTTATCCTAAAATGTTTAACACCTTTGTTATGTTAGACCTGACATATGCTCGTGTAGCTGTTCTACTATCACAGAAAGGGCCCAGAATACCATGTTACCACACTCTTGAACCGTTAGTAACTAACCCCCCCTTAGATATTAAAATTAAGTATTAAATTGATGTCACTTAACGTGAAGGGGCTTAATAGCCCCTTCAAGAGGTCCCTGTTCTGGAGAGAAGCACTTGCTAGTAAAGGAGATATAGTATGTATCCAGGAGACACATGTCTGTCAAAAGAATCCCCCTACTCTATCACATCCGAAATTTCAACAGGTAATTATGTCTTCATACAACCAAAAGAAAAGAGGGGTTCTTATAGCCTTCAAAGACACACTGGCAGTGTCTATCCATCAATGCAATATAGACCCACAAAGTCGTTACATAATAGTACTTTGCACCATAAATAATTTGGAATACACACTTGTAAATCTATATGCCCCGAATAGAAGACAGAAAACCTTTCTTGGTAAACTTTTTAAGAAAGTAAAGGAAATTAAAAGGGGGTCTCTAATTATATGCGGAGACTTTAATACTGTAGGCCATAATTCGTTTGACACCACATCCCAGTCACGCCTTAGAAATTTCACACTGAACCCGTTATTGTGGGAAAATGATCTCTATGATGTGTGGCGTGTCCAACATACATCAGAGAAAGATTACACCTATTTTTCGGCCAGACATGGAACGTACTCACGCATAGACATGATTCTTACAGATAGATATACACTGGAAAAGGCAACACAATCCTCCATAGGAAACATCCAGTGGTCAGATCACGCTCCTATTACATTATCGTTCTCTGATGCATACTCATGCAACACAGATTTTATTTGGCGAGCAAATATGACTACTATAGCTTCCAAAAATCACAGCTCTTCGATAGAGAACAAACTAAAAGAATAGTTGAAGATTAAATACTATTCGCAGGATCAGAAAGCAGGGTCCCTACTGGCGAGGCGCCTTAAACAGCGCAGCCAGAAATCTAAAGTACCATTTTTATATCACCATACCTCAGGGGTTAAACTAATGACACCCAGAGAAATAGCCAACGCCTTTATGGACTATTATTCCAATTTATACAACCTCACGAATGATAATGGAGTCTCCCCCCCCCCCCCTTTGCAGGGACCATAGACTCATTCTTAAAAAGCCTACATCTCCCCAGAGTAACTGATAATCAATTACAAACATTAAACGCCCCATTGACGATAGCTGAAATAGAAAATACGATCAAGTCACTCCCCTCAAATAAATTCCCGGGCCCAGATGGCCTCCCAGGCCTGTATTATAAAAAGTTTTCATCAACCCTTTCACCCTATTTATTGAAAGTATACTCCCTGGCAGCTGCCAAGGGTGAATTCCCGAAAGAGATGCTGGAGGCAATAATTATCACCCTCCCCAAACCAGGGAAGACTCCCGACAGGGCTGCAAACTTTCGCCCAATATCTCTCCTCAATGAGGACGTAAAATTATATGCCAAGATCTTGGCCAATAGGCTAAAGACAGTCCTCCCAGACCTGGTAACCCCAGACCAAGCTGGTTTTACACCGGGCAGACAAGCTTCGGACAATACCAGGCGTATCATTAATTTATTACAACTCTGCGAACTGAATAAGATAGAAGCATCCTTTGTTACTGTCGACGCCGAAAAGGCGTTCGACAGAGTTAATTGAGAGTATGTCTTTGCTACTATTAGGGCATTTGGTATAGAAGGACATATGCTTATGGCCATTAAGGCTCTCTACTCCCATCCCTCAGCTACTGTCTTTGTAAATGGAGTGCGTTCTCGGGGGTTTCGTTTAACAAATGGGACCAGACAAGGGTGCCCCCTTTCCCCTATAATTTTTGTATTAACTATAGAACCTTTGGCGATTGTCATTAGATCCCACCCAAACATTACAGGAATCAAAGCGGGCGGACACGATCATCGTATTGCACTATTTGCAGATGACATCATTTTGCTCGCTAGCTCATATCTTTGATATAATGTCAAAATACAGCGAAGCTTCATTCTATAAAATAAACAACACAAAATCGCAGGTGCTTCCTGTGAATATCAATAAGCAACAATTAAACTATCTCAAAGGGAGGTACAAGCTGGATTGGAAAGAGAACTCAGTAGACTATCTAGGCATAAGCATCACATATCCTGTAACTAACCTATTTAAAGCTAACCACGCACCCCTGATAACAAAAATAGACTCCGAGTTAGAAATGTATTCAAAATATACTCTAACGTGGTTCAGTAGAATCGCAACATACAAGATGATGACATTACCCAAATACCTCTACCTGTTCCGTACCATGGCCATCCCTCTCCCCAACTCATTCTTCACCAAAATTAAAGCCCAACTTAACAAATTTCGCTGGCAGGGCAAAAAAACGAGAGTTTCCTCTAAAATCTTAACTAAACACAGAACGATAGGGGGAGTACGCGTCCCAGATCTACCACCCCAGTCCAAATGTCTCACCATCCGTACTACTGATGAAGCTTGGCGCAAGCTAAGACTAAGCTATAGGGCCACTACAGCTATACCCCTACAGCAGATTCCACTAGACCTGCTGGAACTAAACATACCAGATTTAAACATCTCCTGCTGGCGATATTTGGGTATCCATTCCTTGGCGGATTTATGGTCCGGGGATGCAATAGCACCGTTTAACTTACTCATGAAAAAATACTTTATTCCAGTAAAGGAATTCTACACTTACACGCGTGTTCGCCATTTCTTGCAGGAATTGCCTTCTAATGGTCCCATCTATAATGCCCAATTAGCTAAAATAATACAAGAAACCTCAAGTTTTAAAAAGGGGATTTCCCTCTTCTACACTATGTTAGGGGAAAAGAAAACCTTTGCTAAACTGCCCCACATGATATGCTGGGAACAAAATATGAATGCAGTATTCACAGATGACCAGTGGAAGGGGGCACTGCACATAGCGAACACACATCTGAGATGTACATCTCATTTAGAAGCCATCACCAAGACCCATATACGTTGGTATTTTACCCCTTATAGACTTAACAAAATTTTTCCCTCCACTTCTAATTTATGTTGGAGAGTGTGCGGACATACAGGCACCCTCCTTCATATCCTTTGGGCATGCCCAGGCATCCGTAGTCTATGGGAGGCAACAGAGAGAATCATATGTAGAATAACCCAGACTAGTACCATTTTATCCCCAGCCACGGCCTTGCTTTTAATAGATGTTAATAAACTTCCCCCACCTAGCAGGAATGTTATCACACATCTATTAATGGCCACTAAGCTCACCATCACTAGACACTGGAAAGAGACAAATGGTTCTAAGATAGAAGAAGTTATTTCCTTGGTCAATACTAGTTGCAGGTATGAAAGAGCTATCTCATTCCAAAATACCTAAAGATCTGGAACGTCTGGATAGGCAGCCCTTACTATACTGAATAAGAGGATAGACACGAGTGTAGAACAGGTCGTTGTTTTAAGAATTTGTATAGTTTTTAGAATTTGTATTGTTACACATGTTGTTATGATTGGAAACCACTCACAAAACACGACTAAAGGATCCTGGGAAAAACAGGACACTTTTTGTTCATTTCACATCTGGTTCTATATACATGGGAATACCATTAGACACCAGGACAGCGTCGACTAACTCCGGCAAGAAACAGAACTCTGGAGATTCGCAAAGACCTTACGTAACATTGAGATATGCGATAGAATTATCCAGGTTAACATCTGCAACATTATGGTCTTGGAATATTGATATATTTTCCATGTATGTTTGTTTTTGGAAAAATTAATAAAAAATTTATTAAAAAAAAAAAAAAAAAGAAAAAGAAAGAGCCTTTATTCACAGATACACAGTAAAACTTACAGACAGTGTGTGCCATGACGCAACATGGGCTTTGTACAAAGCACACAATAAATTAAGATACACTCCTAGCACTGTCCTAACACTATGGCAGAATAAGTGCTACTCTAGCATACTAGCTCAGGCAAACAAAAAAACACACATTTTTCAAATAAAACAGCTAACCTGCAACAGGGGATACAGATGGGAGGGGGGGGGGGGGAAGGGGAAGGGGGTAAGTTTTCACAGGCCTGAAGCTTTATTGAAAAATAACAGACACATGAGGGAGGTAGGGGGGGAAGGAGAGGATGGTAAGTTGTCTTCTTCCTGGATGCCTCCTTCTGTGAGGAAAGAGGCAAAGTCCCATGACTCCCTAAATAAAGTCCATGGTCAGATAAAACAAGAAAAACAAAGTCCACAAGAGAAAAATGAAGAAGTGGCTTGTCAGTCATCTTCTTCTAAGTCCACCCTGCTGTCAAGGGAGGCGTAGTCTCTGAGCTGGCTCAAGACTAGCCGGTGACAGTCCTGGATGGACAAAGTTTCTCTATGAAGGGTGAGGCGCCTCCTGGCGTACCACAGGACGTCTTTGAAGCAGTTCATAAGACGGCAGGCATCCTGTATGGCCCCCACCGTGTGGGTGCCTTGGAACAGGCCATAAAGTGCAGCGTGGCACGTCATGGTGTTCCTGGGCACAGAAAGAAGCAGTTCGTGATCCAGAGCTTTCAACAGGCCCCGAGCAAAGGGGCATTCCCAGAACAATTGCAATGATGTCTCCTCCACAAAGGGACACCGGGGGCAGTACTGGGTTTTGCTCAGGTTGCGGGCTGCCATAAATGACCGGGTGGGGAGGCCCCCCTGGATGGCCATCCATGACAGATCCTTGTGCCAGTTGTTAAGCCTTTCGCACGACATGTTGGACCACACGGTGTCCATGGTGCTGGTGGTCAGCCCCGGAACACACTCCACAAGATCCTTGGCTCTGATGACTTTGTGGATAGTTTTAGGCTTCCACAACTCCGGCTTGAGTCCCTCCAGATGTTGATCCCTCACAAATTTCACCGCCCTGGCATAGTACCAGGGAGGATCCCAGTTGTAAGGGAAGGAGCTGTTCCACTTGTCCCAACTAAGCCCCCGCCACAGGAGAAGAAGGAAAAAGCGGGACATGGACTTTCCGGCAGAGTCCCTTGGTGTTCGCAGAGTTCTTCGGACCATGTCACACACAAAAGAAATCCAAAGCAAAGTGGGGATGTCGGGGATGCCCTTACCCCCCTTGCGAGGCTCCTTGTACATGACAGACCTTTTGACTCTGTCCATCTTTGAACCCCAAACAAACTTAAACACGGTCCCTTAATATTTTATTGTTTTTTCCTTGTAAACCTTTCGACATGGTGTGACTATTGCATACCAACCTATAGGAGGTTTTTCAATAAGTTATAGTGCGGTAAATTAAGGCTGCCTTGTAGGCATGTAGGCAATTGATGCTCCACTTGGGGATTCTGGGAAAATATGCAAATAGTTTTTCTATGATGGGATAAGGCAGCCTTAATTGGCAGTCTCCTTAAGGAGAAGTAATCCTGACCTTAGAAAAAAGCCTCTCACCTAGCCAAACCAATGAAGGTCATGCTTGATGTCAAGAGAGCTGCCTTACAAGGTAGCTAAAAGAGGTGTGGTTTTCCTTATCCCATCCTGGAAAACCTAATTTCATATTTTCCCAGAATCCTCTAGTAAAGCCTCAATGGCTATAAGACTCCACACCTACAAGGAGGCCTAATTGACAGTCTCCATAAGGAGAACTTATACGTCCTGACTAGTAGAGGTGAGTAGTAACAAACTTTAAGTTCGTCCTCTGGGTAAGGTGGTGCTGCCTAACTTATATTTTGGTTCCGCTCATCTCTAGTAATTAGTACTGTAACTGGCATTGGACTTTAGAAATAAACGAAACATGGACACTGCAATTAAGAAATAATTAGTTAAATTATTAGTTAAATTGCAGTTAAAAGTTTGCTGAAAATAATACAAACTAAATAGTAACATAGTACTGTACGATGAAGATATTACTAACACTGGTACGTATGCAAATGACACTAAGACTTGGAATGTAACAGTGTATGATGCTGTAAATGCAAATAAAACTAACACCAGTCCTTTAAGATATTACTGTATGTTGCTGTAAATGCAGATAGTACAAAAACTGGTGCTGTAATTAAACACTGTATGATCCAAATAGTACTAAAACTTGTCATAAAGGTATTACTATCTGATGCTGTAGGTGCAAATAGTACTAAGACTAGTCCTTTGCAGTATTACTGTATAATGCTGTAAATACAAATAATTACTAAGACAGGTTGTTAACCCCTTTTTGCTCATTTCTCACTCTCCACCTTCAATCCATAACTTTTTCATTTTCCGTGTACAGAGCTGTGTGAGGGCTTATTATGTGCGTAACAAATTTTACTTTCCCGTGGTGTTATTTATTATAACATGCCGTGTACTGGGAAGCAGTAAAAAAATTCCAAATGTGAAAAAACGCATGTGCGTCATGTTCTTGTGGGCTCAGTTTTTACGACCTTCACTCTGCGCTCCAAATAACACCTCTACTTTATTCTTTGGTTCGGTACGATCGCGGTGATACCAAATTTATACAGGTCTTTTTGCGTTTTAATACATTTTCAAAAATTAAACAAATGTGTACAATAAAGGAAAAAAATAATTTTGCCATCTTCTGACACTAATAACTTTTTCGGACATTTGGGCGCCATTTCCTGTCTCGGAGAACACCGCCGGTCATAACCGTTTTTATATTTTGATAGATCGGGCATTTTGGGACGCGGCGATACCTAATGTGTTTGTGATTTTTACTGTTTATTATATTTTATATCAGTTCTAGGGAAAGGGGGGTGATTTGAATTTTTTATATTTTATAAATTTTTTAAACTTTTTTTTTTCTTTTTTTTTCACTATTTCTTAGACCTTCTAGGGTATATTAACCCTAGATGGTCAAATTGTTCCTACCATATACTGCAATACTACTCTATTGCAGTATATGGAGTTTTTGCATAGGATTCATTACAATGAGCCACTGGCTCATGTTAACGAATATGCAGAAACCGATTACTTACCCCCATTGACGTTTGGGGGAGCAACAATCGGAGGTAACAGGGCGGTGCATGGGCATTTAAAATGCCTCCTGCGACTTTGACAGCACCGACGGCGGGTGTTAGCGATGGGTCTTTGCTACAATATACAGCAAAGCCCATCTCTGTATGAAGAGGGCTCAGCCGATTAAAGGTATTACTATATTATGCTGTAAATGCAAATAGTGCTAAAACTGGTTTTACAACAGAACACAGTATGATGCAAATAGTGCTAAGACTGGTCCTTTAATCTATTACTGTATGATGCTGTTAATACAAACAGTGCTAAGACTGGTGCTGTATTGGAACACTGTATTATGCATATAGTACTAAGATTGGTCCTTATCTCAATCAGCAGCCAAGACAATAAGGCCAACAGGTGACAACAATATATGTATCTAAACCATTCTTTCTTTTGTTCCTTGAGCTTGCACCCCTGATCCTAGCCATATCAGAGGGTGTTTATACAGTGTTTTAGTGTCTAAAGCTTTTATGTCAGACGTCAAGATAACAAATACAGTATTGCACGCAGGATCCTGTCAATGGACCAATATTCAGGTAAATTTCTGGTTGCAGATTGTTTGGTTTAATGTTAGTTAATGAGTATTAACACCCTAATGGCATATCACATGAAAGTGCAGAGTTCTACTCCTTTCCATGCCTCCATGCCTTTTTGAGACTTTTTTTTGTCTAAATTTACTTGTCCCAAAGTATAGAACAAGAAACCAACACAGTGATGAATCCCCTCAGATATTGGGACATAATTAATAATCTATTTATGACATGGAGAGCAATTTACACCAAAAATGTAACCTAATCTTGCACTAAATTTATTAGAAGGTTTTAGACAGTTTTGCAAATGGTGCAGCAATAGGGGTGTATTGGTGATAAAAGCAGCATCATCTTTAAAGGGGCATAGCCTAACGTGTATAAAGTTGCCATTATTATGCTTATTATTCTTATTGAGCTTGAAGCTAAAGTATCATATAAATTACCTTGAATGCGGAATAATAATTTGTTATAAAATAATCATAACCAATTTTCATATTGTACAGGAAACATACAAGACAAAATGATACAGAAGAAAGAATGGGTGGAGGAGTAATTGTTAAGGTTAATTCCGTATTCAACAGTAATTAAAAGTATAGACATGTCAGAAAAAAACCCTGTACATTGTTTGCAAAATAAAGAGGAAACCTTGACTAGAATTATTATATGTAGGCAATGGGAAGATGTAGGGAATTACAGTTTTTCAGGTGGGTGAAATTATTCTAATGGTGATAAAAGGAGTTGTTGTTTTAATGGTAGAATATAATACTTGAGGTTGAATATCCTAGTACACAAACTTGAATAAACAGACTTAACATTCTTATACTAATCCTATTACCGTAGTTAAGAATTTGCAAAATTAATTAAAAATAGGAATAAACAAGTTTGTTAATGACATTTACTTATATGTTATGATTTACAGTCTAAATCCAAACATCTAATGAACTTAATCGTTAGCTGCTCAACCCAAAACCAGGGCTCTTCATAGATTCATATAACCTATCTGCAAAGTAGATTCATGGTGGTTGTCATCATGGGCAGAGCATCACTCCGTCACTCCTCTCCCATCTTCCTCTCCTTTTGGCCACAACTTTTTGTATAATGCCACAGATGGGGGAACAGCCAACAATTGTGCAGTTAGTACAGTTGTGCAGTTAGTACTGCTTGCTCTCTGGGCACAGAACTAATACACTTGTGCACCTGTGTCTAATGGCTGACCTGACATGACAGAGACAACATGTTTTGGAAAAGTTTGTTGTATTGTAAGCTATAAACAGATGTAAGCATGATTATAGATAATAACAAGTAACAGTTATTGTCCGGAACTATAAATAAATATGCTGTAGATTGGGAGCAATAAATGAAACATTTAATTGCAGTGGAAGTATGAAATAATCATTGATCCATGAGACAATGTAAGTAAGTAAGTAAGTAGTTGTACATAAGGCAAATAGGGCTTTGAAGAGGAAGTGTTCATAGCACAAGTTCTGAGGGAGCAGGGGGAGGGTGAGACAGGATAACAGCTCATAAATCTAAATCACAGAGGGGAGAGGTTAGCCTGTCAGGCCTCATTAGCTTAAATAACTGTAAAACAGTGCACAAGGCGCTGACTAGGGTAGTACTGTGAGTGAAAAGGGCTGTGTCTCTGTGTTTAGTGCCCTCGGTGGTGTGGTGCTGAAAATCCCTCCTTCCAGCAAAAAGGGGAAATCAGTTGTGCATACCCAGGTGATGTCAGCAGGGTAGGATATTTATATGTGCAGTAGGGGCAGAGCTGCCGGAGAAGTGGAGGCTGGTTTTATTGAGGGATACAAAGCATGAGAAGTGGAGGTTGGTTATATTGAGGGATATAAAGCAAACTCCAAAGAAGGAGCCTATTGATCAGTTTCCAATACTTGACACATGATTGTGTGATGTAACAATAATACACATTGCTATGTTGTTTATACTTTTTGGAATATTGTTAAATTTATTATTTCACCATCTGTTTATTTATTCACGATGTCATGTCCTGCGGGGGATATAAACCCGCCCTATACCACTCTACACTGTGCTTGAGAATGGCTGCATAGAATTAGCCGAAACGTAGTATTCACCACTGGTGGAATAAATATTTTCTATTTACTTTGGAGTGCTGCTTCCCTTCTTTGGAGTTTGTATTTGGAAGATCTTGAGTCGGTTATTCTGAAGCCTGTACCCACATTGGATTGATTCCAGTTAGCCACTGGGCTGCTCCAATAACCTGTTTAGCTTGAGGGCTATAGAGCAGGAGAAGTGGAGGTTGGTTATATTGAGGGATATAAAGCAAACTCCAAAGAAGGAGCCTATTGATCAGTTTCCAATACTTGACACATGATTGTGTGATGTAACAATAATACACATTGCTATGTTGTTTATACTTTTTGGAATATTGTTAAATTTATTATTTCACCATCTGTTTATTTATTCACGATGTCATGTCCTGCGGGGGATATAAACCCGCCCTATACCACTCTACACTGTGCTTGAGAATGGCTGCATAGAATTAGCCGAAACGTAGTATTCACCACTGGTGGAATAAATATTTTCTATTTACTTTGGAGTGCTGCTTCCCTTCTTTGGAGTTTGTATTTGGAAGATCTTGAGTCGGTTATTCTGAAGCCTGTACCCACATTGGATTGATTCCAGTTAGCCACTGGGCTGCTCCAATAACCTGTTTAGCTTGAGGGCTATAGAGCAGGAGAAGTGGAGGCTGGTTATACTAGCAGAACTGTCTATGTGAATGTAGCAGAGAGTACATTGCAGAGATGTGCTTGTGACCACCAGGAAGTGATTAATAGGTATCAAGCATATTTTTCCTTGTTTATGATGTCTAAATATGGGATGTGTCTTAAAATCTGAAAAACTACTACAATTATCTTTATTAATATTTATTTTATACTATTGATACCCCTTTCCCCCAATGAGTTGGCAATTGCTCTGGGTTTCTTCCCCTTGGTCATATTACATCTTGGCCTGCTTTTATTCTTTCACTAAATTGTGCTTTTTTTGTGAAAATCTATATATATAAGCTTTTCTGTGGTGTCTGTTAATTTTTGAAGAAATAAAGTTTATTTTTATATTTTGGTAATTTGAATCCAGCTTTTGTTCTGTCTTCCAGGGTTTATGTTTAATAAGTTTGCTTAGAAGCTCCCTCAATTTTCTTATTGAGGTATATGTAGGTTTATGATGCCATCAGTGTCTTCCTGAATAGAAAAACATAGTAGACTTCAGTCATGGAGTTTAATTACTGTATGTCAATGAATTGTTCTCACTCCGTATTTTTATTACTGTTTGATGTGATTTATCTTTTGCCATTCAGTTTATACTAATGCCAACTTATGACTGTATTATGCGTAAAATTTGCAACATTTTTTGGCGCAGATGAAACCATACTTAAAGGAGTATTTCCATGAAGACCAGATTCTTAAATATTCTCAGGATAACAAAATAACACATCTAATTCACTGTTATTAACAAAACTACAGCATTTCACAGACATAATTCCAATCTGTCTCTAACAGTCCTTGTATATACAATTTTGGTTGCCCTGTGATCCGACCATAAATCAGAAGTCTAGGGTTAGGCAGGAAAGATTGTTCTCCTGTCTGACTCTGTAGTGAGCTCTTTGCCTTCAGCCCCCACCCTTGCATTCCAAGATGAAATCACACAGAGACTTGCTACTGGCACATGAGGAGAGTTAAGCTAGAGACAGATAAGGTCATTATCTAGGGGAGGGAGGCACAGCAGAGCTCTCAGTGATGGGCTGTGATATGGCTGTGATAGCAGATCTCATCATCTCTCTTTCTATGTGTCAGATACTAGTGAATGTTCAGAAGCTAAATTAAAGTGTATATAAACCTGCACCCTGATAATCTAACCACATTGTCAGCACACAGCATCTTATAGCACTAGAGGAATCTTGAAATGTCTGCTTAGAGTATCCCTGCCCACATTCTGGAATTTTACACTGATCACCACTAAGTTACAGGAGCTAAAACCGCTCTGGCAGGATCTACTCTTCATTAAGAATTCTTTGCCCTGGTTTTCAAAAAACGTCTTTTAAAAATTATGCAAATTGGCCTTCAGCCTCCATTTATACCTATAAAGTCTGGTGTCCCCAGACTCATTCGCATAATTTTTAGAACCCTTTATTCTTAAAAACCAAGGCATAACAAGCTAAAAGAAGAGCGGATCCTGCCAGACGGGGCACACACCAGTATATCAGTGTGCTTGGTTTACAATCTTTGATCCTGGTGGTAGATGTCCTTTATGGAAAACTTAGAAAATGAAAAGAAGTGACTTGAGACATTTTTGCAACATTTTTTAGACATTTGTAACAAATGTAGCAAAAAGAGATCTGAAAAAACATTTAACACAAGGAAAAAGTGAGATTGACGGAAAAATAAGATATATAGAATATAGATATAAGATATATAGATATATAGAATCTGTAGAATCTTATCTAGTGACATAGTTAACGTTAATGAAAGGTTTATTACTAACTGGTAGTTAGTGTTTAGGGTCAAGAAAACAAGTGCATAGGTTGTACAGAACAACTTTGCTTTTGCATTTTACCATGCCCATCTATAATATACAGCTATGCCAATTATTCTAATCACATTTCAGCTCTTCCCTAGGCCCTTTATTGTAGTTTGATTGCAGCGAGTTATATTACCATTCATCTCAGTTTTACAAATACACATCATAAGCACAGTATTATAGTGTAATTCAAATGACAAAAAGTGTTGACAAAGACAAATGAATTACTTTGTGCAATGAAAAACAACACTTGAAAGATGATGTAATTGGGACAGAAATTAATATAATGCATACCACATAAATTCTACATGACAATTATGTTCACTTGTTTTGGAAATATAAATGAATTCATTTCTAAGGATTACTTACCTTAGCTGGAGGGAGACAGAGGGAAGAAAACAAAAGATTAAACTCTATGCTTAATTAAAATGTGTGTAGAATGAAACAACTTAATAGATTACAACCTGTACATGTAATTGGGCAAGAGGAGGATTAGAACCAAATGAACTTTACATTTGCATCTTTAATTGAAAAAGGTTATTTATTAACAATATTATGAATACATGTGCCGTGTCAGGGAAACCACATACTGCCTGCAGCAGAACAGCCAAGTTGTCATGTGTGTGGAACAAGAAGTCCTCATTTATACAACATGTATGGGCTCTCATAGGGGCCTATTAAAGTGCACTTTGAATGTAAAACAGTTGGAGTTGTCAACCTACGTTTTGCATATATTACTGCAGTAATATATGCAACAGCAAAGTTACATAAGTGAGGGGCATTCACTAAATAAATATACAGGCGGTCCCCTACGTAAGAACACTGGATCTTAGTAATTTGCTGCACTTTAGTCCTATGCTAAAATAAACAGCTATAACAGTTATCACACATGTCTGTTATTAAGATTTATTGTTAATTCTGGTTTTTATGACAACCCAACATTTTTAAAATCCAATTGTCACAGAGACCAAAACATTTTTGACTGGGGTTACAATAAGTATACAGTTCCGACTTACATACAAACTCAACTTAAGAACAGACCTACAGAACCCATCTTGCACGTAACCTGGCGGGAGAGTTATCATATGCCGCCGCTCGTGCTGTGGTATTTGATAGCGTGCCACCCCCCTGCATCCTGCCTGATACATCAAGAGGCTTAGGCCTGATGTATTTGTAGATTCACTAATGCCAAATAAATGGATATGTTATCAGTACAACCATATTTATAATTAGAATCATTATAAAGGCTATGTTTTAAAATTCACTGTAGTTACAAACATATCAATGTTTCTTTGCTTTAAATAAAATCTTGGCTTTACCTTGCATTCTGCTATTATTATGTCCAGCTAGTCCATATCTTTTTAATACAGGCAGTCCCCGGGTTATGTACAAGATAGGTTTTGTAGGTTTGTTCTTAAGTTGAATTTGTATGTAAGTCGGAACTTTATATTCAATAATTGTAACCACAGCTAAAATTTTCTTGGTTTCTGTGACAATTGGATTTTAAAAATGTTGGGTTGTTTAAGAATAACTGTTACAGACAATCATTGGTATAGTAAATAACCAACATCCATGTCACGGGTGCTCCAGCGATCCCGGTCTCGGATTGCGGGCGCACCCGTGGTCCTCCGTGGTCTTCCGTGTGCCCCCACTGCAGCCCCACCATCTCTGGGGA
Source organism: Engystomops pustulosus (assembly GCF_040894005.1). Classification (NCBI taxonomy): domain Eukaryota; kingdom Metazoa; phylum Chordata; class Amphibia; order Anura; family Leptodactylidae; genus Engystomops; species Engystomops pustulosus. Next base: position 46,894,945 of record NC_092418.1, on the reverse strand, counting down.
AAAGTAGGTGCCACTAAGACTCCGGTCCCAGGTGTCGGCTAGTACCATCTCCCGCGGTGGTCCAGAGGATCCACTGATCCACAATCCAGAAGTACGTTTGTAATTAGGGGTCGTCTGTAAGTCAGGTGTTTTTAAGTAGGGAATCGTCTGTACACAACAGTATCCATATATGTGATCATTAGTGAATCCATGATCTAAAAGAACATCACAACCACTTCAACAGGTTCCTGCTGTGCTAGGATATATGTTGGATGCAGTTTATTCCTCCTGGGAGCATCACTTTATCCATGATCCACCTTGAACCTTATCTGTCAAGTGGATGCCCAATGTATCAAAATTGGCTTGTAACTTATGATCTTGTATCTTTCACAGACCGATTTAATAATGTTGGACTCATCGGTTAACCGGTCACAGTAACATCACTTATAACCGTTTAGTAGGAAGTATCATTGAAAATAACTTTCTATAGACAGTTCCACAAAATCAACAACTCCAGAACCATCAACTCAATTTAAGAAGCCCATGTCTTGAATTTCTACCTAGGAAGAAATGTGTTTGTGAAAAAGTAACCGTTTAAAAGAAAATGTACATTCTGCAGTTTCTGCGGGCTGGGTTAATTAATTTGTCATTCATCATAACCTAGATAAACATTACCCGATTCTTGGCTGGTGATACAGTTACCTTGTCCCACTTCCTAACTGAGACACTGAGCTTTTCATCATTAGTATTTGTAAGTCATTGTTCTCAATGGAATTTCCTTCCTCTCGTACAGTTTGACTATGTGCTCGCCATCTGTTTTAAAAGCTTTTTTCTCTTCATTTTACTTTTAAATAGCAGTGAGTACAATACGTAAATGAATTTACTGGACCTAATTTGGAATTGATCTTTACAAACACATATAATTAACACAATGTAATTAATACAAATGGAAAAATAGAATATAATTATACAATCAGATTCCTTTTCAACTGTCATTAACTAAATATATGTCCTGTTCAAGATTTCTAAATTTGTACAGTGTAACTATGGTACCTACCCTCCTTACCGAAAAATAACAGCTGTAAATGTACCAATACTGCTCCCAAAGTTTCCACAACCACTGGATCTTTAATTTTTGCAACATTTAGTGGGTAGCATGTGTTTCATTTTTCAGAGCATGTTATGTAATACATTACGTATTTACTAGGTGTAAAATAAATCCTTTATGTTGTTGTTTTGGTCTTTATTATATTTTAGTCTTCTTCTACATAAATACAAACATGGAGCAGGAAAACCTTTGGTTTGCTGATGTTAGTGTCAGAACTTGCAAATTGCTCTGAATGGGATCAGGTTTCAGGCTTCTGTGCTTGTAACCACATCCAGAGCTGCCTGTGATTGACAGCTCCCTTTCTCAGGATCTCTTCTTGGGAAAGCTGGGTGTGAGTTTGAGCTTGTTCTGTCTGCAGCTGTGGCTTGAGTGAAGGATGGCTGAACCAGTCAGTCAGTGCTGGAGGCAGTATCTATCACTTCCTTTTATTTTGCCCAGTTCCATCAGAGGGTGCTGGTTATTCAGTCTTCCTTTGCTGTAGTGCTTTTGCCATTCTGTTGTTTGCTATTCCGTGTATTTGACCAATTGCTATACTTCTTTTGATTCTTCTATTCGATTCTGTACTTTTGCCGTCATCTTGGTTATCTGTCTGTCATGTATCTTCAAGTGTGGCCACGCCTTCTCTGTATCCGACTTGTGTTGGTTTTCTGTGTATCAGTGTGAATACTGGTCTATCTCAGTATTCCAGTTACCTGTCAACTCCACCATCCAGCAGCTCCCAGACAAAGTGTCATGGCGGTCTTAGCTGCTGCAGGCAGGGCCTTAGCCACAAGAACTTAGTAGGTTGAGTTCGCCACCACTTACCTAGTCTGACAACTAGAGCAAAGTCTGGCTGTGGTTGTGCTGTTGCTGGACAGGTTCATTACAGTTAGTCTTTCAATAACGATAAGAAAATACCCCTGAAAATAAAGTCATTGTGAGAGAAGAAAAATATAATCCTATTACATATACAGTATAATGTTATGCTTTATGAAAAAGGCTAAAAAGTTCTTAAAAAGTCTACTGAATAAACCTATATTATATAGTAGACACAACCATTTATTAAAAAGTTACAAACTGATCAGTTATAGATTTACCCATATCGGAAACCCAAGTCATTGCTTAAAGGGGTATTCTCATCTGGGCATCTACATTCATTTTCATTAATCTGCCATATATAAACATTTCTTCAATTTGATGTTATTAAAAAAATGTTCCTGTGTGAAGATAATTTCTCATAAATGTAGTCATGTTGTCCCTTAGAAACAAGATGGCTTCCTCTGATACGGCCACCTCACATTTTGGCAGCAGTGGCCAGACATGCGGTATTGAGCCCTTCCTGACCACCTGGATTCAGCAATCATTACCACAGGATGTCTGTGGGACCTGCAGCAACTCCCAGACATTTCATATACAAAAACCTTATGTTTCTTTGTGCAATCCCTCCAGCAGAGGTGGCCGTATCCAGGGACACAGTCTGGTTTCTAAGGGACCATATGACTACATTTATGAGAAATTATCTTCACACAGGAACATTTTTTTATCTAAGTTTATATATGGCAGATTCATGACTCTGAATGAATACCCAGACGAGAATACCACTTTAATTCCACTGGGATGTAGCCATTTCTGATCACAGGATGCCAATAAAGTTTAAAGCTATGCTAGACTCCCTGCTCTTCCATTTGGATAAAAATAAGGCATTGGGTGGGACACATGCATTTATTAACGCAATGTTAACAGCTATGTAATCGGGCAAATCTCCTCTTCTCAGCTGTTCTGATGTGTTTGTAAACTGTCACGTGTAAACATACACTATAAAACACCTACATAGGAATAAAAAGATGAACACATGGCAGCATCACAAGCTGTCCCCTACTTAAGAACACTGGACTTACAGAGCATCCCTAGTTACAAATGGACCTCTGGCTACAATTATAAAATATACAGTTCCAACCTACATGCAAATACAACTTAAAAACAAACCTACAGAACCTAGCCATAGAGCCATTATACTCTATGGATACTGCTCCATATCTGCAGACCACCACTTTCCTGTTTGCAGGATCTGATACAGTCCTAAGAACTGATGGGGAGCCTGAGGACTGGCGCTATTTTTGCATTCAACACACATTAAACACAAACAGCTCTGCTTCATACCATTGACACAATAGGCCATCGTCGGTGCTAACATCTTACACCTGCTTGAAAATTCTCTTCTGCCCATGATGAAGCATGTAATTGTGGTACAGGAGCAAGAGAAGGGCATCCTTGATTCCATAAGCAGAGCGTGAGACAAAGATAATGGGGGTACAAGCGCAAATTGGTGAAGACACTTATGACGAAGTTCCCATCCAACTTTGTCTGCTCAATGGCAGAGTTCTCTGTAGGGTTGTGCAGTAGTGGATTGGCTGCCAGATTTACCCCAGCAATAATCCAGCAGCCAGGTGGATTCTGATCCATAAACTGCATAGATTTTTTGCATGGTGTGTTTTGCATTGCAAAGGTATATGTCACTTCTTTGCTATGGACAAAAAATCAGCAGTGATAAGACTTAATGCACAACATGCACAGTTTACCGTCAGGGTCTTTACATGTTTTGTGTGGCGAAGTTTCATTTTTACAGTATAGCCTTTGGTAATGTAATCTAAAATGAATAATCTGTGAATTTGTGTCTTATATTTTTAAAGCATTTAATTAATGCAATTAAATTTAAGGTATAAAATGTATAAGTTATCTTGGATACATCTCTGAATAACAATGCATTGAGTTCGCTAAGTTTTTGACTTGCTTCATTTATTTTAGATGGTTATCTATCTGGCATGTGTGTTTGTTCTCCTATAACCCCCTTCTAAGCTTTTGCCTATGCCTGCTGGTGTTTATTTGTGGCAAAATTGTGACTTTTTTTGGCCGCATCTGGATTTTAAAGATACATGTGCTTCTCAATATATTAGAATATCAGCAAAAAGTTTTTTTTTGGTAATTCAATTTATAAAGTGAAGCTCATACATTATATAGGGTGGATTTATTAACGCACTTGCGCCACAATTCTGGTGGTTTTGCACCAAAAACACTGTCTAAAATGCCTTGCACCACAATTATCAAGGCTTTTAGACTGGTTTTTGGCAGTTTTCCAACTTGTCCGAATAAGGGGCGTGACCTTCAGGGAAATGGGCATGTCCTTGTGAGAAAGGGGCGTGGTGCACAGTTTAGACCAACTAAAAGTAGGTCTAAAGTAGGAACCGACAGTCTTACACTGCACAGTGAGAGGTCTACTGGATGTTTAAACTAAAAACACTCTCGTCTAGCGGCCTTAATGAAGTAAATGAAATCTTATAACACAATAAATCTTTTTTTCAAGATTCATAAAAACAACTCACTTTGCAGTTCATCTTTTGGGAGTGTCGATTGGATTTCAAGTCCTCCCTTTCGTTGGAAAGCTCCGGCGCAGGGCATGTGGCTCCGTGCATCTACATCGCTGCTAATCCATGAGCGCCTTTCATGAATTTGGTCGGACTTGACCTCCGTAGTTGTAGTTTCGAATAATAAGATCTCTAGTCATCCCCATAATTGTAGTTCTGTCCCGTGCGATACGACTGCCTTTTTTAAAAGTTTGGCACCAATCGGCTTCCGTAGCCGAAGTTTTTTGACCCTCTGCCACCTCCATACTTGTAGTTCTATCGTATATTTGTTAGGTCTCAAAAGATATGTGTTTTATGTTATGGTAATTACATATGGTGTAATATGGTAATTTTATTGTAAGCCTGCTGTGTTGGAGAGAAACCTTGATTATAATCTACCGATCTGATCTGGAACGGCATTCATCACCTTATACTAAAAACCGGAAGTGGTCATATCCTTAGGTGATGACCATATCAGCGGTTACTATAAATCGACATCTATATCTCTGTGTAATTTATGAACCAGATGAGGCGCTCGGTTCGAGTGCAAAACGCGTAGTTCTTTTAAATTATTGATTTTTATTTATTTATTTTAAACCTGCAATTTTATAATTGTTTTTCTTTTTTGTATACCAATAAATTGGATATTTTATCACGAGCTAAGACTCCCAGCGCCGTGTAGATGCTCAATATGCATCATAGATGCGCCATTTGAAAAAGTTTGTGTATATAATTTAAGGGAGACACTACTTACAAAAGATTAATTGGGGAATGTTGTATAATATTACATTTAAGATGGACCGAGTACATAATATAACTATTCTCACAGTTGATAGTGTTCCAGATTTTACATATGTAAAATAGACCATCACGCTGATCAAAAGTGCAAACATGTGAGGTCTGCAATACCTAAAAACTAGAACATTGTTCTGGGTTATTAACATTTTTGAATATGGTGGGAAAAGGAAATCTTTGCCTCAAATCTGCCTCTTAACATCAAGCATGACTTTCTCAGGAAGCCTATTGACATAATCAGGGGTGAACTGGGAACATATAATGGCCCTTGAAAGAGAACTAAAAGTTGTCCCATGTAGTAGTCGGTTCCTATTTTTCCAAAGGTGGGGCCACAAGTAGGTGGAATCAACGAACCATAGTCACCTTTTTGGTAGATAAGGCAAAACAAATGGTAGAATGAATGCAGGTGGACAATAAGCAATGTGGTGTGTATATTGATGAGGTTGTGCAGCAGCTGAGATGTGTTTTTAGAGGTTCTGTAGCAGTTTTGGTAAGGTATGTCTTATGAGGTTATGTAGAAGCTGTGTTATGTAGAAGCAGTCTGCAGCAGCGGAGATGTGTATTCACATGTGTTGAAATACACATTTGCAAAGAAAAAAGTAGTTACAAATTGGTTGTACAAACATGCAGCTGCTCATAGAAGGGGTAAAGTAATATTCAAACAAGTGAAACAATAAAGAAAAGCCCCAGGTTTATTATTTAGCATGCACATATTTGCACATTAGGCACAGTTTTGGCCAACTGTTAGAATTGTTAGCATGAGAATAATATTTAAACTCACAGAATTCCACTTAGAACAAATACAAATTACTAATTTTTACATTTCAAATGCCGCTATGTAATTTTTGCTGAAGCATATTGAATTTCATTAGCAATTCATTACTTGATGCCAGTTCGTTTTGCAGAGGGAAATGCCCTAAGGATACTATTTTTCAGTTGTTATATCAATTAACTTGTCATATAATTGTCAAAAAGAGACAGCTCTTCCGGTCCAGTGATTATTATGCCACATTTACCTTAGTCCCTTGACATAGTTCCATTTATGTGGTATAGATGCATTTTTTAATAACATTGAGCGTTGAGACGCCTTTTGGTTCATTAAAAACGGCAGATATTTGTTTTGCTTGGCATTTACTTTATTTAAACGTGAATCGAAATTCATTAAATATATTTTAACTCTGATAAATTTAAAGGGGTTTTCCAGGCTGAAAATATTTATGAACATTACTAAGTATAGATTATCAATTCAAGAATTGCTGGACATTAGCTCCCATTGAAATAAAAAGAAGTGTAATGGCAGAAGTCCATGCTACCTGGGCCAGCTATCACCTACACTGGGACTCCTTATTTTAACCTCTTGTATGTCCATGTTGGTAGAAAAGGATAAAAATGAATGTTTTTTTTTAAAATGAAGGTTAAAAAAAAAGAAATAGAAAACCTTAAAGAAAGTTCAAACTAGTTAGGGTCATTCTGGGCTTAGGAAAAGTTTAAGAAAAGTTGGAGCCAGTGGGCTGAGTTCCTCTATGTACAAATACTTCTAGACTGGACCTCTGAATAAATCATTTGGAACGTATCTAAAAAGTGATTGTAGTAATGAGGGTATTGTTCTTCTTCAATACTTTGTGGACCTTTGGGTCTCATTTTTTTTATCACCTTTGGGCCCCAATGGATTACATTTTTTTTTAATCTTGACAAATTGAGTTGCCATATTTTAATACTTCTCGTGAAACCAAACAAAAATATTTCAGGAAAATCATAGTGAACCTTAACAAGCTGTAGACATAACCTACTATATACAGCAGGTGAAATGTAATATGTTACCAATTTTCAAAGCTATTGTCTTGAATTTCTCACCAGATCTCCCTTAAAACCCATTAGCAAAATGAGTCCAATGTTCAATGCTTCTTTCATTCACTGTATATAAATTCTATAGTTCAATAAGTTTTAATAATTTTGATCTATGTATTGTGAAATTGAAATCTTATAAGTAACCGTCAAAATGGCGCGCATTTATGTACATTCTAGCATTTTCTATTGTTATATATTTCAATAATGTTGCCTTGCTATATTATTATATTTGAAAGATAATAGGGTATCACATATTTTCTGGAAAACAAATTTTACGTAGTTAAAGGCAGAACTTATTTAGACCATGGCAAACCCAAGTTACAGGGTCGGCTCCAGGTTTCAGTGGGCCCCTGGGCGACAGAGCCTTAGTGGGCCGCCCTCCAGGAGCCACACTGCCCCTCTCCTTGCATGGAGCCATGTTGGCTGTAGAAAGGCGGACCCACTAGTTGGTGATGACACCACCGCAGAAGCTGAGCATTAGAGTACACAGTAGAACGTGACTTATCTAGATTAAATGATACACAGTTTCCTTGTCCGAGCAACAACTTGACCCCCAAATTACAGCATGCTTTATATTCTCTAATCTAATAAAAATGTCATTATAAAAATGGCTGATAAAGGGGGTAAGGTTGTTGGTTTGGACAGGGTCCTGTACAGGTTCAAGGTTATGGATATCCTTAATGATACCCATATCTATAGGAAATTGAATAGTAATCCCACCTATATATTTAAAGAACAGATTAGAAACATTGTACTAGAGGGCATAGATTTGGCTACCATCCAGGACTCAGATCATTTGCACATTTTGGTTGGAAAGACAATTATATATTGGTATATATAGTCCATATTCGGAAGAACTATGTGAAATTATTATTGATGTGACCAAGTTTCTACTTTCACACAATAATTTTATCTGTAACTATATATTTCACTGTAGTGACACAATGTAGTGACATACTTTTTTTTACAAATAACACCTCTTTTTACCTCAAATTCAAATAATGCATTAAATGCTGATTTTTTTTTTTAATGCAAATTCTATGAGAGGATGAACATTATTAAAATAAGCCACAATTGTCAGAGAACTCATCATTCTCTAGCCTCACATTATTCAATAAATTCAGTTTCACAAAATGACATGAAAATATTGGTGTAACTTGGAGCCACATGGGCGGCTATTAAGGATGCCTATAACTGCAATTAAAATTTTAAATCTAAAATAATTCTTAGGGAGAATAATCTCCAATAGACTTCTACAACAAGAATTTTTTTGGATAGACAAATTGGAATCATTACACCATCAGCAGCAGCCCCTGCAGGTCTGTATAGTTGAGGACATGCACAATTTGTCAACTTGCTGCTATAAGGTTCCTGCTGTTGTTGCACACCACCTTGCCAGTTTGAGGTTCAGCAAGCAGCACACAGCACGTAGCCAGTTTGTTAAGCCTCGTTTTTTGTAAGCTGGCATGTGACGCACGCCCCCCAATTTGTGTTGCATGCAAGCCAGCGCATGCGCCACAATCCCAACACACACTTTTTAAAATACCTGTGCAAGCTGTTTTAGCCCCGAAAAAGGTGCATAGTCCCACAAAAGTGCTCACCGCGACTCTTTGTATTTCATGTTAGTAAATTTTAGTTCTAATTTTGTCGGTAATACATTAATTCCAAAAGATAAAAAGAGAAAACCCATCTTAAAATTCATTATGCAATTTCACACATATGGTTGTTAATTGTTGTATGGGGGCACAGTGAGCCACAGAAGGGAAGAAGCACCTTGCAGCTGCCCGTTTTGTCCTATAGACATTGCCGCCCTTTTGTAGGCTATAAAATATTAGTTTTTCTGATGGTGGGGCCATGTGTGGACAATCTTTTTGCGGGAAGAGCTGTATTTTCCAGTGATACCATTTTGGGGATTGGTGTGCCCTTTTATAAACACATTAACTTTTTTTGGGGGGGGGGGGTAAAGGAATAGAAAACCATCAGTAATGTAATAGATTTTTTACTTTATTTTGGGGTTTTGGTGTTTACCATATAGCCTTATTATTATTCTATGGGTCACTACAATTACGCGTATGCCACGTGTGGATATTTTTTCTTAAGTTTTCCTAAATTTCTCCAAATAAAACCTAATATGGGGAAAAATCTATTGTTTTTGAATCGCTGTCTTCCAAGTAGCAGAACACTTTTATTTTTTTGGCTTCAGAGCTGATTAATGGCTTGTTTTTTGCAGAACATGTAGTACTTGCAGGGTATTATCACATGCATAGGCTGATACTGTGCCTTTAAGATACAGCCACAGACGGGATCTTAAGGGCACTGCCTGCTTAAAGGAATGATCAGCGCCCCTCCAAGACAGGTTGGGGGGAGCATCGTTGGGAGAGACCGCAGGCAGGCAAGTTAAATGCCACGCTGACCACTACATTCAATGGGTTAAACACCTGCGCTGGGAGATTACTCCCAGTTACTGTTAGTTACAGCCTACACCCCATGTTTTATGATCCAGGCCCACAAGCTGGGCCGGCATCAGCTCTGCGTCCAATATATCAGATGCTGAGCATTAAAGCCGAGAGGTTAATACCTGTTTTCAATTGTTTTGTATTCAATAAAATTTGTATCATTTTTTTCATATAACTTTATCTAAGGCTTCATTCACAATGTGTGGACAGGCGGACACACATTGGGCACACTGGAGAGAAGGAATGAATGAGCGCTGCTCACCCCACCTCTTTCCATGGAAAATAGAACATGCTTAATAGTGCGGCACTATCTTTGGCCATGGCACGGTATGGTGTACACACCTTGTGTTCACCATACAGATTGCGGGCACCATAGATAACTATGGGGGACGTATATACGGTATGTGAATGCAGCATAAGTCTGACTTTTTTGTGTCTAGTGTTGCCATTATGAGAGTAGTCCAATATGGAGGAGTGATACATAGTACTATGATGTTTATCAATTTGCTTAAACAAGTTATCCTCAGTAGTCCAATTTTGGTACTATAACATTTCCACAATCAGTGATGGTTTGGGGGGCCATATTATCTGCTGGTGTAAGTCCACTAAATTTTACCAAAGACAAAGTCAGCGCAGCCGTTTACCAAAAAATTTATGAGCACTTTATGCTTCTCTCTGCCTACAAGCTTTTTGGAGATGGAATTTTTATTTTCCTTTGAACCTGTACACTCTGCCATAAGTACCACCAATACCTGGTTTAATAACCACAGTTTCACTGTACTTGATTAGCCAGCAAACTCACCTGACCTTAAACGAGGAGACACTAAACCCAACAATGCATATAATCTGAAGGCTGCTATCAAAGTGACCTGGGTTCCATAACACCTCTACAGTGTCATCAGCTGATCTCCACCATGCCACGCCACATTGATGCAGTCATCCATGCAAAAGGAGTCTTGAGCAAGTAATGAGTGCATTTACTGTACATACTTTTCATTTGGCCAACATTTCTGTGTTCAAAAATTTTATACCGTTGATCTTATATAATATTAAAATTTTCGGAGATGATAACTTTTGGGTTTTCCTTGGCTTTAAGCCGTAATCAATAACATTCACATAAGGAAAAACTTGAAAACGTTCACTTTGTTTGTAATGACTCTATGGGGGGGGATTTAACAATGTGCCTCAGATTCTGCCAGTTTCTAGCTAGAAAACACAGAGAGGGGGATGAGGAGAGGAAAGAAGAAAAAGTACCAATATAAAGTAAAATCCTGAGCCCAGAATATCCCCTATACCCCCAAAGGAAATAAGTGTGTGTGTAGAAAAATGATAGTCACCGTGCTACAAGATAATCCTGAAGACCGTGTAATATAGAAATAGACTAGTGTGCTAATTAAGAGCGACCAATGGTCCCAAAATGTGTGAAAAAAATTTATTTATATAAAAATAGTGTGGAAAATTGGACACTAAAGTAGTGAATGTGGATCAACCGTGCTGTGAAAAAGTGATTAAGTAAAAAGACTAATATGTGTGTGGAAAAATCAGTTAGGGGAGGAAGAGACCTCCGCTATACACCCAAAACATAAAGTGATAACATAACCAATATGTCATATTTACCAGGCTTCTATTGGCCGATGTATCGAGGAGTTAACGTTCTATTTCTGCTTATAAAAGCCTGTAAAGAGAAGGTCTTCATTAATGTCCCGAGGGACCAGGCTCCCCAGCCTGAAAATCCATCTAGACTCTCTGCGTAAGAGTTCAGGTACCAGATTGCCACCCCGGATCGAGGGGCGAAACATGTCCAGGGCCACCACTTTGAGTCCCTGTGTCCTACCTGAATGATGTGTGCGAAAGTGCATCGCAACAGTCGACAAGGTCTTCCCCTGTGAGAAGCTGGATTCCGCGTTGTTGATTGTAGACAGATGCTGTTGTATTCTCTTACGCAGTTGTTGAGTTGTTTGTCCCACGTAGAGTTTTCGGCAAGGGCAGATGAGTGCATAGATAACATTAGTAGATTTGCAGTTAATATAGTGGCGTAGAGGAACCTTATCAAAGCCGGGCACATTTAGGTGGTTCTTGGAGACCTGCATGAGGGGACAGACAGAACAGTCACCACAAGGGAAAGATCCTTTAAGTCTCATCCCCGTGCCAATTGGGACCGTTGATCGTTTAAAGTGACTTTGTGAGAGTCTGTCCTTGAGGTTCTGTGCTCTCCTTGCAATCAAAGTTGGTTTTGTATCTATTACCCGTTGAAGCTTTGGTTCTGCCAGTAATATATTCCAATGTTTCTGCAGAATATAATGCAAGTCATGCCACTGATTATTAAATGTGGTGACAATACCTGGTTTGGGTTCAGATTTCCGTCCTCCTGATTGGAACAGTTCTTCTCTCTTAGATCGCCAGGCTCGAGTGTATGCCCTTGACAGAGATCTTTTCGGGTACCCTCTCATCCTGAAACGTTTAGTCAGTTCGTTGGCATTTTCCCGAAAGTCTGTATCGCGGGTACAGTTCCTCCTCAAACGGATGAACTGGCCCATTGGGATTCCAGTCTTTAGATGTCCAGGGAGGAAACTATCAAAGTGAAGTAGGCTATTGATTGGTAGCCGTCTTCTTGTGAAATAAGTTGGTTATTAGTTGGTTATTCGATACCGACACTTTGAGGTCAAGGAAATCCGCAGACATCTGTGAAAAATGGGACGTTAAAATAATATTCCATGGATTTTGGAGGGGGGTCCATCCCAAATCAGAAGCACATCATCAATAAAGCGGTACCAACCGACTACATGCTGACGAAAATCCTGCCTGGGGTACACGTGTGCGTCCTCCCACCAACCCAAAAAAAGGTTGGCGTAGGAGGGCGCACAACGTGCCCCCATGGCGGTTCCAGATACCTGTCTGTAAAAGACACCATCAAACACGAAATAGTTGTGTTTTAGTACGTACTCAAGTAAGTCCAAGAGGAATGAGTCGTGTCGTCTATCTCCAGGGGCTGCAGAAAAAAATCAACATACATACAGGGTTTCTCCACCAGTCCACCAATCCCTGACACGATGGGTCTCCCTGGTGGGTTAGTCAGGGATTTGTGGACCTTAGGTAACATATAAAAGGTGGGAATAACCGGGTCCTTAACAGAAAGGAAATGATGCTCCTTTTTGGAAATGATGGTATGAGGCCGAATCCAACAAATCAGTAAGTTTCTTTAAGAAGACCTTTGTAGGGTCAGAGGGCAGGGGGGAATAGTAGATTCTGTTTCCTAGCTGTCGTTTAGCCTCCACCAAGTACAATTCTGTGGGCCATAGAACCACATTCCCCCCCTTGTCCGCCTCCTTTATCAGAAAGTTGGGATTAGATGCCAAATTACCAATGGCCTGGCGTTCTAGTTGGTTCATATTTTCCCCACTTAGTTTGTTCTCAGGTAGGCGTGCAATTTCCCCACATACACTCTGGTAAAACATTTGTATGGCCGGTACCAAACCCAAATTGGGGGTCACCTGTGAAGGTATTCTCAAGGTACAGGGGCGCCTACCTGTCGGGTTAGGTATCTCGTTCTCTTGGAGCAAGTCCAGGAGATCTCGAAATGTCTGTTGATCTTCTGCAGGTATGGTGTCCAATATGGAAGGCTGTTGGTAAAAAATGTTAAAGGCCAATTTTCTGCAGAAGAGAAAAAGATCTTTAGTAAACTCAAACTTATCCAGTCTTTTCATAGGTGAGAAGGAAAGGCCCTTCTCAAGGACCGCTAATTCAACAGGGGATAGAGTATAATCAGACAGATTAACAACTTGTAAATTACCATCCATGGGGCCACGGGTGTTCCTCTGTGTGGTCACTTGTGTCGGGTTTTGCCCCTCTTCTGATGGGGAGATTGATCCTGATTGCGTAGTGTTCTCTTTTTGGGGTTTGTTTGTTCTATGCTTGCCACGTCTGACCTTCGATCGAAATCGCTCAGAACGGTGGATAAAAAAATCCTCACTGGAGGTGATATCGGTATTGGTGTTCAGTCTCATGCCCCTATAAGGGGGTTGTCTGCGGTTTCCTTTATGATTCCACCTATATGCTCTACCCTTGCTGAAGTCCATTTTGTCCCTCCTCATTTTATGTTTTTTCCCTTCAATAATATCCTTTTCAAATTTATCTATGGTATCCTTCAGTTGTAACTGAAAGGGTTGTACCAAAGAAGTCAAGTCAAAGTTGGATAGTTTGGTTTCAAGGCTTCGAATGCGATCTCTCGTTTGTGCCAAAATTTCCCTGTCATGTGTCAACAGCATATGGATCATAATCCCAGAGCATTGCAATAAACCCTTTTCCCAAATCTCCTTAAAAGTGTCTTCCACTTCCCATGAGGGAAAAATCTGTACCCTGAGGCCTCGGGGGGCTATATTCAGTTTGTTATACTCCTCCAGAGACCTTATATTCCAAAACACTCGATTAAGGGTCTTATGTGCCTCCAACAATTCAGCAGAAACTTTTTTAAAATCTATATTCCCTGTATCCTCAGTTTCCAAATCAAACACTGAAGAGGTCTGACTAGACCAAAATGTCTCACGTGCCTTAAGATCCATGGTAAATCGTACAAGCTAAATAGCAATATAAGACGCGTGCAAAAAAGCCCACAAGAAACGGACACTAAAGAAGCAACCTTAAACTATGAATTCACAAAAGAAGGGTGTGGGCCCTGCACAGCCAATATGCACCGGTTGTTTTATAGACACAAAAATGCCAACAATTGTATACAAGAAGAAAGCGTGTCAAGACAATCAAACTATAAACAAAATATCAAACTTTATTTACACATATGCAATTTTTTGACAAACACTGACCAATTTAAAAACTCTTAAAACGTGTAACAAGTACACAAACAGGACTCAATGGGATGAGAAAGTGTCCAAGTCATCCCAAGAAAACCACCCTGGCTACAACAAATCTTATCTGGTGTTGATGAATATACAATAAAGGCTCCTAAAGGGAATCAGCTACATGAAGTTCATGGTAACACAACAGTATAGTAAACTTTTTCCTACATAACAATGATTATAAGAAATAAGGCACTGTGTATCTGCCGTGAATATACAAAATCATGATAGTTTACCAAACAACACCAGAGACAGCCAGGGGGTCGTGATGCCCCACGCGTTCCGTCACCTAAGGTGACTTCATCAGGGGAGAGCAATCAGCTGAGTCGGTGTGGCGGCTTTTATAACAGTAGTGGGAGTCCCCTTACCTGCGGGCTGCTCAGTTCACATCCGGTTACTGCACCGGAAGTGTCAGATGTTGTGATTACGTGTGCGACACAAATAGCGCCAGAAATATTTTTATGCGCCCGCGCTGTATACAGGTGCGCCTAGTTCGAATTTAGGCGTATGGGCAGCGCCAAAAAAATATTTTTATGCGCACACTTAAAGAGCACTGTATAGAGAAGCGCCTAGTTCGTATTTGGGCACACATACGGGAAAAAGTCAGTCGCACAGTATAAACCCTTCTATTAGAGGGCCCGAAAATGCAGAACCAATAAGGTGCATGCGTCGTCACTAGGGAGATAGATAAACACATAAGACGATTATATCCATTTAGAGGTGAAGTGTGGCTATGCCACAGTCAAACAACACTTTGGTTGGTTTAGCCAGCCAAGAACCAATACATCACATCACATAGATGCCATCATGGTAATTGGCATAAGCAGGGAGCCCATCACCATATTGCCTGTTGAGATAGATGCATTATAGTGAAAAAATTATATATAATATATGATAACACAAATATAAGAACAGAAAACAGTGAGAAAAGAAAGAGTGAGGAACCCAATAAAATGGAGAAGAAAAAAGAAAAAGACAAAAAAGTAAAATAGCAAATTAACATTCACTATCCCCAAGATATTATTGTCCGATGTAGGCAGATATGTTGCCCAATATTTGACGCCTAAATACAAAGGTTCTCATTATATCAATACAGTGTATCCACAGTACGGCGCATGAGACTAAAGTCAAAAGGACAAAAAAGCATGAGATCTCACCATACGAAGTATGGGTACCAGGTGTTCACTATTTGGCGCCTTGGTGCAGGTCTTACACTAGATGGTACTAATAGTTCAAATTTGTATTGTGCGGCGCATAAATACAAAATTCTCTCTAGTCGACACATGTCGATAGGGGAATAGCATCTCCAACCCATATCAACATGGATTCCCACTGAACAGAGTATATAAGCGCGTATTTACACGTTTTGCGCTGACCCAGACATATATACATAGTTCCAAGCATGTAATACACATGCGGAGGTCCGTAACAGCGAGCTAAAAGTCCATAACCTATAACTAGAGCGTGCAGATTACAAGCATAGCGCATATTCATGTAGATGTTAAAATTGCATGTTTATCATGTTCGGGCGAACCTTTTAGAGACCAAGTGCCCAAAATGCAAACCAGACCCACTTATTTATTGCAAAGTGCCAACACGACAATTCTAGCATTAAATTATAAAAATCTTCTTGCTCCGTGCTATACCACAGCTTTAAAGGGTCCTGAGGACACCAATATCTTTGACAGAAGGTAGGAAAATTCAGATTGCCATTAGAGCTTCCCTGAACATGAAAAATTGTGGGGCCAAGAGCAGGAGCTTCATGGCTCCAATGATAATCTGACCATGTCCTCACCTTCTCTTCCTGCAGTCTCAGGTAGACCAAGATGCTTCACGTTTTGGGCTACTTGGGCCTGCAAGAGGATCCCTCAAGTCCTGTCTGGTGAATTCTGTGCTGGGGCAACAGCCTGAGTGCCCACTGAGAGGGCTCAGAGTGCCACCTCTGGCACCCGTGCCATAGGTTCGCCATCACTGGCCTATAAGTACAGAGCAGACCCCCGTTCAGGTACAGTCTGTGGGGACCCCCACTGCCATAAAACCACAGCCGTCACACCTAGTATGTAATAACAAATAATAGACGTAAGTGGTACAGATAAGTCAAAAAACATTCCTTTCATATAGTAACAACACAGGTGTGAGATAGTAAATCCACTACAAGTCCATTTCAAAATTACAAATAGCAATAATTCTTTAAAAGTTAAATCAAAGACCACGGAGACAGACATCAGACCAATTCTGTCGCAGATGGTACCGGGAAACAAAAAAGGAGGAGCAGGAGAAGGGTCACGCATCTTGGGTTGTTATAATTTCCGATGAAGTTCCAATGTAATGATATGAAGGACAGATGGGAAATTCTACAGGTCCAGGGTGCGAGGTCTATTCAACTGAGTGTTAGTCCTGGAGAAATAAACGTTAGAGGTTTCTATTCCTCAAAGAGGAAAGAGAAGAAGTGGGGCCAAAATAGGTAAGATGTAATCCCAAGGTTATGCTAAGACAGAGAGGGGGATGAGGAGAGGAAAGAAGAAAAAGTACCAATATAAAGTAAAATCCTGAGCCCAGAATATCCCCTATACCCCCAAAGGAAATAAGTGTGTGTGTAGAAAAATGATAGTCACTGTGCTACAAGATAATCCTGAAGACCGTGTAATATAGGAATAGACTAGTGTGCTAATTAAGAGCGACCAATGGTCCCTAAATGTGTGAAAAAAACGTGAAAAAATTTATTTATATAAAAATAGTG
Source organism: Engystomops pustulosus (assembly GCF_040894005.1). Lineage (NCBI taxonomy): Eukaryota > Metazoa > Chordata > Amphibia > Anura > Leptodactylidae > Engystomops > Engystomops pustulosus. The sequence continues at coordinate 46,877,789 of NC_092418.1, read as the reverse complement.
TGGAAAATTGGACACTAAAGCAGTGAATGTGGATCAACCGTGCTGTGAAAAAGTGATTAAGTAAAAAGACTAATATGTGTGTGGAAAAATCAGTTAGGGGAGGAAGAGACCTCCGCTATACACCCAAAACATAAAGTGATAACATAACCAATATGTCATATTTACCAGGCTTCTATTGGCCGATGTATCGAGGAGTTAACGTTCTATTTCTGCTTATAAAAGCCTGTAAAGAGAAGGTCTTCATTAATGTCCCGAGGGGCCAGGCTCCCCAGCCTGAAAATCCATCTAGCCTCTCTGCGTAAGAGTTCAGGTACCAGAATGCCACCCCGGATTGAGGGGCGAATCATGTCCAGGGCCACCACTTTGAGTCCCTGTGTCCTACCTGAATGATGTGTGCGAAAGTGCATCGCAACAGTCGACAAGGTCTTCCCCTGTGAGAAGCTGGATTCCGCGTTGTTGATTGTAGACAGATGCTGTTGTATTCTCTTATGCAGTTGTTGAGTTGTTTGTCCCACGTAGAGTTTTCGGCAAGGGCAGATGAGTGCATAGATAACATTAGTAGATTTGCAGTTAATATAGTGGCGTAGAGGAACCTTATCAAAGCCGGGCACATATAGGTGGTTCTTGGAGACCTGCATGAGGGGACAGACAGAACAGTCACCACAAGGGAAAGATCCTTTAAGTCTCATCCCCATGCCAATTGGGACCGTTGGTCGTTTAAAGTGACTTTGTGAGAGTCTGTCCTTGAGGTTCTGTGCTCTCCTTGCAATCAAAGTTGGTTTTGTATCTATTACCCGTTGAAGCTTTGGTTCTGCTAGTAATATATTCCAATGTTTCTGCAGAATATAATGCAAGTCATGCCACTGATTATTAAATGTGGTGACAATACCTGGTTTGGGTTCAGATTTCCGTCCTCCTGATTGGAACAGTTCTTTTCTCTTAGATCGCCAGGCTCGAGTGTATGCCCTTGACAGAGATCTTTTCGGGTACCCTCTCATCCTGAAACGTTTAGTCAGTTCATTGGCATTTTCCCGAAAGTCTGTATCGCGGGTACAGTTCCTCCTCAAACGGATGAACTGGTCCATTGGGATTCCAGTCTTTAGATGTCCCGGATGGAAACTATCAAAGTGAAGTAGGCTATTGATTGGTAGCCGTCTCCTTGCGAAATAAGTTGGTTATTAGTTGGTTATTCGATACCGACACTTTGAGGTCAAGGAAATCCGCAGACATCTGTGAAAAATGGGACGTTAAAATAATATTCCATGGATTTTGGTTTAATGATTCCACAAAATTTTGACAGGTAGAGAGGGGTCCATCCCAAATCAGAAGCACATCATCAATAAAGCAGTACCAACCGACTACATGCTGACGAAAATCCTGCCTGGGGTACACGTGTGCGTCCTCCCACCAACCCAAAAATAGGTTGGCGTAGGAGGGCGCACAACGTGCCCCCATGGCGGTTCCAGATACCTGTCTGTAAAAGACACCATCAAACACGAAATAGTTGTGTTTTAGTACGTACTCAAGTAAGTCCAAAAGGAATCCAAAGGAGTCCAAAAGGAGTCGTGTCGTCTATCTCCAGTTGATTTCCGGTCCAGTTGATATGCCACAGCTGCTAGGCCATCACCATGCGCTATATTCGTGTAGAGGGCTTCTACATCAAGGGTGACGATCCAAGCCATGTTTGGAATGTGAAGATGCTTGACTTTTAAAATTAAATCCGCAGAATCCCGGATGTATGAGGGGAGATCCAAAACCAGGGGCTGCAGAAAAAAATCAACATACATACAGGGTTTCTCCACCAGTCCACCAATGCCTGACACGATGGCTCTCCCTGGTGGGTTAGTCAGGGATTTGTGGACCTTAGGTAACATATAAAAGGTGGGAATAACCGGGTCCTTAACAGAAAGGAAATGATGCTCCTTTTTGGAAATGATGCCATGGTATGAGGCTGAATCCAACAAATCAGTAAGTTTCTTTAAGAAGACCTTTGTAGGGTCAGAGGGCAGGGGGAATAGTAGATTCTGTTTCCTAGCTGTCGTTTAGCCTCTACCAAGTACAATTCTGTGGGCCATAGAACCACATTCCCCCCCTTGTCCGCCTCCTTTATCAGAAAGTTGGGATTAGATGCCAAATTACCAATGGCCTGGCGTTCTAGTTGGTTCATATTTTCCCCACTTAGTTTGTTCTCAGGTAGGCGTGCAATTTCCCGACATACACAAATGTTTTACCAGAGTATGGCCGGTACCAAACCCTAATTGGGGGTCACCTGTGAAGGTATTCTCAAGGTACAGGGGCGCCTACCTGTCGGGTTAGGTCTCTCGTTCTCTTGGAGCAAGTCCAGCAGATCTCGACATGTCTGTTGATCTTCTGCAGGTATGGTGTCCAATATGGAAGGCTGTTGGTAAAAAATGTTAAAGGCCAATTTTCATCCATGGGGCCACGGGTGTTCCTCTGTGTGGTCACTTGTGTCGGGCATTGCCCCTCTTCTGATGGGGAGATCGATCCTGATTGCGTAGTGTTCTCTCCTGCTCCTCCTTTTTTGTTTCCCGGTACCATCTTCGACAGAATTGGTCTGATGTCTGTCTCCGTGGTCTTTGCTTTAACTTTTAAAGAATTATTGCTATTTGTAATTTTGAAATGGACTTGTAGTGGATTTACTATCTCACACCTGTGTTGTTACTATATGAAAGGAATGTTTTTTGACTTATCTGTACCACTTACGTCTATTATTTGTTATTACATACTAGGTGTGACGGCTGTGGTTTTATGGCAGTGGGGGTCCTCACAGACTGTACCTGAACGGGGGTCTGCTCTGTACTTATAGGCTAACATGATAAACATGCAATTTTAACATCTACATGAATATGCGCTATGCTTGTAATCTGCACGCTCTAGTTATAGGTTATGGACTTTTAGCTCGCTGTTACGGACCTCCGCATGTGTATTACATGCTTGGAACTATGTATATATGTCTGGGTCAGCGCAAAACGTGTAAATACGCGCTTATATACTCTGTTCAGTGGGAATCCATGTTGATATGGGTTGGAGAGGCTATACTCCTATCGACATGTGTCGACTAGAGAGAATTTTGTATTTATGCGCCGCACAATACAAATTTGAACTATTAGTACCATCTAGTGTAAGACCTGCACCAAGGCGCCAAATAGTGAACACCTGGTACCCATACTTCGTATGGTGAGATCTCATGCTTTTTTGTCCTTTTGACTTTAGTCTCATGCGCCGTACTGTGGATACACTGTATTGATATAATGAGAACCTTTGTATTTAGGCGTCAAATATTGGGCAACATATCTGCCTACATCGGACAATAATATCTTGGGGATAGTGAATGTTAATTTGCTATTTTACTTTTTTGTCTTTTTCTTTTTTCTTCTCCATTTTATTGGGTTCCTCACTCTTTCTTTTCTCACTGTTTTCTGTTCTTATATTTGTGTTATCATATATTATATATAATTTTTTCACTATAATGCATCTATCTCAACAGGCAATATGGTGATGGGCTCCCTGCTTATGCCAATTACCATGATGGCATCTATGTGATGTGATGTATTGCTTCTTGGCTGGCTAAACCAACCAAAGTGTTGTTTGACTGTGGCATAGCCACACTTCACCTCTAAATGGATATAATCGTCTTATGTGTTTATCTATCTCCCTAGTGACGACACATGCGCCTTATTGGTTCTGCATTTTCGGGCCCTCTAATAGAAGGGTTTATACTGTGCGACTGACTTTTTCCCGTATGTGCGCCCAAATATGAACTAGGCGCTTCTCTATACAGCGCTCTTTAAGCGTGCGCATAAAAATATTTTTTTTTGGCGCTGCCCGTGCGCCTAAATTCGAATTAGGCGCTCCTGTATACAGCGCGGGCGCATAAAAATATTTCTGGCGCTATTTGTGTCGCACACGTAATCACAACATCTGACACTTCCGGTGCAGTAACCGGATGTGAACTGAGCAGCCCGCAAATAAGGGGACTCCTACTACTGTTATAAAAGCCGCCACACCGACTCAGCTGATTGCTCTCCCCTGATGAAGTCACCTTAGGTGACGGAACGTGTGGGGCATCACGACCCCCTGGCTGTCTCTGGTGTTGTTTGGTAAACTATCATGATTTTGTATATACACGGGTGATACACAGTGCCTTATTTCTTATAATCATTGTTATGTAGGAAAAAGTTTACTATACTGTTGTGTTACCATGTACTTCATGTAGCTGATTCCCTTTAGGAGCTTTTATTGTATATTCATCAACACCAGATAAGATTTGTTGTAGCCAGGGTGGTTTTCTTGGGATGACTTGGACACTTTCTCATCCCATTGAGTCCTGTTTGTGTACTTGTTACATGTTTTAAGTGTTTTTAAATTGGTCAGTGTTTGTCAAAAAATTGCATATGTGTAAATAAAGTTTGATATTTTGTTTATAGTTTGGTTGTCTTGACACACATCGGGAAAAGTAGTGGCGGCTGGGGAGCGAATACCGAGGGGCGGCCGCCACCATGAGGTTGCGAAAGGCCTCGTTCTCTACCAGTCTATAGGGCAGCATCTCCAGGCTGAGTAATGTGAACGTTGAGGGCTTGAGCTAGTAGTGGTGGGACCCCTGCTGATCCTGGTGTGGCACAGGTTGCACACCACAGTCTGTCGGTCATCCGGTGTTTCTTTAAAGAACCTCCAGACTTCACAAAATCTAGCCCTCGCCACGGAAGCTTCACTACGTGAAACATTTGGAGCTGATGCACCAGCTCTGGCCCTGCCTCTCAGACTGTCCCCACCACTGCCTCTTCCAACCTGTTCTTGTATAGGACTCGCCTCCGTCTCACAAGCACTGTGTTCACCCGGCCTATCAACCCAGCTTGAGTCTGTCACCTCATCATCCTCCGATCCCTCAGTCTGCTCCCCCCTCGGACTTCCTGCCCTGACAACAACTTCACCACTGTCTGACAACCGTGTCTCCTCATCGTCTGACACCTCTTTACACACTTCTTCCACTACGTCAACAATGTCATCATGACCCACAGACTAGAACCGGTGAAAAACCTGGGCATCCGGAAAGAGCTCAGCAGCAACCGGACAAGTGATTTGTGACTGTGGGAAGGGTCCAGAAAACAGTTCCTCAGAGTATGCCGGCTGAAATGCCAAATTTTCCTGGGAGGGGGCAGACTGGGGGGAAGGAGGCTGAGGTGGAGGAGCTGGAGGAGTGCTCACTTGGGTAACATGGGTGGAATGCGTGGAAGACTGACTTGTGGACAAATGGCTAGAAGCATTGTCCGCAATCCACGACATCACCTGTTCGCACTGTTCTGGCCTCAACAGTGCTCTACCACAAGTCCCAGTAACTTGAGACATGAAGCTAGGGAGTGTAGCTCTGCGGCGTTCTCCTGCTCCCTCATCAGAAGGTGGTGTCTCACCCCGCCCTGGACCACGGCCTCTGACCCCTGCAGTAGTTGGACGCCCACGCCCTCGTCCTCTACCCCTAGCCCTCGGGTTCAACATTTTCAAAATTAAAGTTTATTATATAGACATAACAGAAATATCAACTGTAAATTTTTTTGTGTTTTTTTGTGTTTTTTTAAATTTTTTTGTAGAACAAAACGTGCAGAAGAAATCACACAGCAACCACAGAAGATGATTGCTATGGCTAGTTTGTAACCTACACTGACAGCACACAACAGGATTTTGTGCTGTGCCTGTGACTTTCAGTTTTGAAAAAAAAAAAAAAAAAATTCGGAAGACTGTGCCTAATTCAATCAAACCCCTAATAAATTGCCCCACGTAGGTGTTTGAGATGGATATGTGTGTCACTAAGAGCTAAATAGAACGTTCGCAAGTCTCCCTGCAAATTTGTCACAATATGGTACTAGCTTCAGTAGTAGTGCCAGCATGCCCAGCCACAAGCAAATAAAAAAAAAAAATATATAACGCTATTGTAGCGTTAGAAGGGCCTAAGAAGGGCTGTTGGGTTCTTGTAGAATCATTCCTGTCTAACACTATTCTAATAGAACACCCTAACTCTTTCCCTGACCAGCAGCATCCAGACAGAGAATGATCCGAGCAGCTCGGGCAGGGGCTAGTATATTCCAGGGTCACCTGATCAGGCCAGCCAACCACTGCTATCGACATGTAAGTGTACCAGGTGATGCTGGGTCTATTGCAGAGTCTCCTGGCTTGTGATTGGCTCTGTTTCTGGCCGCCAAAAATCGAAACCCCGAGAGATTACATTTTTTCGAGCGGGCAAAATACTCGTCCGAGCAGTTGCGAGTATGCTTATGCTCGAACGAGCAGCAAGCTCGGACGAGTATCTTCGCTCAACTCTAATATTTACCATATAACTTTTTTTTTGTTGTTTTTAAGCTCTTGTGGATGCAGAGGAGAAGAAGAAAGACTATTTCAGGCCAAGGCATTAAGAAGTTAAATCATCAAGTCTTTGGTTCTATTGACATTTATCAAATAAAAATTGTACGGAGGCGATAAGTAAATGTACTTGTACTACTAAAATTGTATCCTTTCATTGGTATTGTTCAAGCACTGTTTGAGGGTAAATATCTCATCCCATTTATCACACATATTCAAGGTAATGTTTATCCTGACAATTTATATGTATGGCCATAGACCTGTTTATTTGCATCTAGAGGACACTGTGACTAATACGTTGGAAGAAGTGAAAATCAGTCTAATCATGTGCTTGTTTGATATAACATTGCTGTTTGCAGATGGCCTATTAGATCTAACTTTATTGACACAGCAAAAATGTACGCAAAATATATGCAAAATATCATCAGGCAAATATGATGTGTGAGGTTGCATACATATTTGATAAGCTTAGATGAAACATTAAAAAGTTTAGTAGTTATGTGATGAAAAAGCAGAATAAGACATTTAAGGACATTTACCATCAGATATACTAGATACGAGCTCTCCGGCACATTCGTGCTTGCGCAACTTCGCATGGGGAAACATCACTGGACTATAAGCCGCACCTTTGATTTCTGAGAAAAATTTTTGTGCGCCTTATAGTCCGAAAAAAAATGGTATATATTCAAAGGAAATCTACCATCAAGATCAAGCATGATAAACCAGGGACACTTACCTATAGATTCAGGCACCATGACTGTTGACATTTTCTTATAATTATACAGGATCTTTTTACTTCTAAAATCTGCTTTTAAAATTATGAGTGCTGTGATCTTTAAATGCCGGTCGGCACCCTCTGTGACGTCATCAAAGGCCGCTGACAGCTGGAAGCCTGTTAAAGACTGCCATACCTGTCATTTCGATCTCTGTATTATAGTCTGTCTCAGACAGACTGTAATATAGATGTAGTATATCTATAATATACTGCAATACAGTTACAGTATATTGCAATATATTGTATAAGTCATCATATGCTCTGGGCTTCATCTACTATAGTAGGGCTTAAATAATTGAATAAAAATGTATTTTAAAAAAATTTAAAAAAACTAAAAAAAGGCTAAAAGTTCAATTCATCCTCTGTCCCTAGAACACAGATAATTCCCAACGGTAAAATTGAATTTTGCTATGTTATGGCATTTTTTTGTGGGATGAGATGCTTTTTTCAGTGTATCTCCCATTGTTGAAAATGTAGGAACTTTTTTTGAGGTCAGGAGTAAAAAAGCATCAATTTTGTACTGGATTCTTTCCTTTTTTGGGGAGTGTTCACTGCATAGTCTAATAATCATGTTATCTTTATTCTGTGGGTCAATACGATTACAGGGATACCAGACATGAATATTTTTTCTTATGTTTTACTTAATTTGCCAAATAAAATCCTAATGTAAGGAAATTCTATCATTTGTTCATTGCCATCTTCGAAGTGGTATAACATTTTTATTTTGTTGGCTAAGGAGTGGGTTGATGGCTTGTTTTTTGCGGGACATTTTGTACTTTGCAACAGTATCATTCTGAAGTACATATGTTTTTTATCACTTTTCATTGCATTTTTTTGGGGATTAAATAGGTAAAAATCATAATTTTTGTCAAGTTTTTAACAGTTTTTTTCAATAATTATTTACTTTTATTCTACGGGTTGTTATGGATGCGGTGATACTATATGTGGGGCTTGTGTTATGATTTAGACTTTTTTTGTGTTATGTCTCTTTATATGTTATGGGGATAATGGTCATTTTTATTGAATTATTTATTTTTTATTGAATAACATTTTTTAAACTTTTTTACTATTTAAACCTTGGGACATAAACAAGCAATCATCTGGCATTGCTTGGTATTGTTTTGGCTCAGTTGTGGTATAAATGCTGACTTTCCATTGCGCAAAATGAACATAGGATAGTGCAAAATCACTTTTAAATTATACCCTGCCTGACCCAAATTCATTATTTGCATACACAGGCAGTCCCCGGGTTACATACAAGATAGGGAGGTTTGTTCTTAAGTTGAATTTGTATGCAAGTCGAAACTGTATATTTTACAATTGAAGTTGTAGACAAATTTTTTTCTTTTGCCCCAGTGACAATAGGAGTTTCAAAATTTTTTCTGCAATTGGACCAAGAATTATCAATTAAGCTTCATTACAGACACTTTATAGCTGATCATTGCAGTCTGTGACCTCTGGTGAAGCTCTCTGGATGCTTTACTATAGTCCCAGTGGGCAGAGGGGTCCGTCTGTAACTATGGGTTGTCTGTAAGTCGGTTGTCCTTAAGTAGGGGACCGCATGTACTAGCTTTCACAATACGACTGAATTCATAATTTGCAATTTGGTACAAATTTTCGTTAAACCGCTAATTTATGCCAGTCCCTACCCTGCTCTATGTTGAGACTTTTAATGGGGCTTTTTTTGCAACTATAAAGTCCCTTTATTGAGATGCCATGCTATTTTAAGTTGTATTGTGCTGTCATCCATGTTAACCATAACTAAGAGGTACTTCACATACTGGTATTTTTCTAATCTGCGACCAATGACTTTTTGACCCTTCCCACCTGTGTTGACCACACCCATCTGGTCTGACCCCACCGACAATAAAGGGCCACTATTATAAATGTTTCAAGGGGCACTTTTTTTCCCAGTCCACCCCTGGTCCAATGACCCAGTTTTCTGCAACCCTTGTGTAAGTCCAGGGGAAATCCTTTATAGCAAATGGATAGAAGTCCTAGGTACACAGGAAAGGGTTATATGATCCAGAGGGGTTACATACATTCTATAACTCAAGTGTCCTGCATCTGTTTATTCAGATATGTGAAAGCAAACAAGGGAAACTGTACAGAGGAGGATAGGAGTGATAAGCTAACACAAAAGTGACTTGGAACAGTGTATTACAGAGAACTGTGCAGTAACGTATGCCTCCACTTGTGAATTTTAACCACTATGCTTATAAGTGAACTGTGCTGTGAGCATCTTGTTCTACTGAAGTAGAGACTTGTAGCCAACATGACAAATGACCATCTCAGCCAGAAAGTAACCAACATACTCTATGGGACCACCGTCACCAGTCCTACTGCTATTGAATTGGTAGGGGTTAGTGGTAGTGGCCAGTGTTGCACACATATCTGATGAAACTAAGGCACACAGTGAAATACAATACATATTTCTTGGTGCTTGAACTTACAGAGCCCCTCCACTGCCCTTTTTATTAAAAATCTTAATATTATTTATTTCAATAGTCATTAAATTCTAAAAATGAAATGTATCTTAACCAACTAAATCAGAGGACATATGGAGGCGAGACAAAAAGTGAAACACAAATGACACATTCAATAAGCAAGATTTTGCCTCCACATAAGGCAAAAAGATTCCACACAGATATACAAAGTAAAATTGTACAAGATACCCAGGCAGAGCCAGAAACTTCAATGAACCATCTCTAAGTGCACCTTTAAAAGCTATTCATACGTTTTATTCATTGAAACCTAACAGCTCTATCTAGGTATATCAACATCAGTGCAGTACATGGAGATACATCTGCATTATGCAAGATAAAACCAGCATTTTATTGTGTTTCCTGCATACAGAAAAACGGCCTCGTTCCCCGTAAAGAGGTTTCAAGCTTTTAACAATAAATATACCTTAACTCTATCGGTGCAGAGAAAACTGCATAATATTCTACAATATTGGAAGAAAGTATAGAACATCCTGCCTGCGAGGGCTAGATGGCTATACAATGATTTTTATATTGCCTGGCTACGTAACATTCCAGATCCAATCAATTTTGCAAGTGACACGGCATAATGTGATACATTATTAAAGTATCTTGAGGAACTGTGCCTGTTGTTAGTATTCATGCCCAATTAATCCTGGCACAATGAATGATGGATTCCTCCCTTGGTGCCATGTGCAGAGATTACAACATTACATTTTTGCATTATGGGTGATATTGTGAATGTCAATAATTGGCAATTTAGGCTAGTGGGTATACAGACAAATCGTCTTAGTTAGATCCATAAATATACTTCCGAAGACAGACATTTGGCATTTCACTTTGCAGATGCTCAGGGCGATGGTTTCATTCTTTTATTTTCATGTTATGATGGTATACCCTGCCATCTATAGACAACAAAGAAAAAATGTTTTGTCCAAGTGCTTTATTATGTAACTTCATATAGCAGCTCCAGGCACATATTTACATTGTGTTATTAAGATAACACAATAGAAAAGAGATTAAAGAGAGATTTGGTACTATTCAGTCCGCACCAATGTTACTTCCATTCTACTGTAAATTTGTATATAACCCCCTCTAATCCTCTAAAACACAGATTATATATCAGTTTATGGTACTTGATGCAACACGTTAATAAAAATATGTTTGATAGGGCCGGTTGCTGCATCTACCTGGGTCCCAAAGATAGATCTTGGGATAACAATAGTGGATAAATAGAAGAAATAAACAGGCTACATAATGACAAGATGCCATATTGGAATGAATTGGGAAAGTTAAAATATTTTATTTGTTGTGGACTACACATTTCGAGAGTGAACTCTCTTCCTCGGGTCCATTAAATTTACACTATAGAGATATATAAAAAGAAAAAGAACATATACAAAGAAGTCAATAAAATACATGATAAAAATATCATCAAAGAAATTAATATTCATAAAAAATTAACATGCATGAATTAATAAAAATACAAAGATTACTATATATATATATTGTCTCCAGTTTCTTGCTGTATCTGGCGGGTGGCTTAGCAGCATCTATTTCTATGCCAGGTCCTCTATGCCCAGTGAGTGTGAAATATTATCGGGACGTAGCGTCCCTGGTAATTAGAAGGAAATTTTCTGTAGCTGCAGATCAACATATTCTGACTACACATGATGGAGTTAATGCTTGATATGATGGAGCATCCTGGGGAATTTTTTGGGTCCGACTCCTTATGAATTTTTGGCAAATAATAGAATATTGCTGTTTTAGTGATTCTTTGAATAATGTAGTCTTTCTCTTTTTTGTTTAGGATATCTTTTTTGAAGGCTTCTATAACCAGAATATTTAAATGTGAAATTAGAATTGGATAGTTTCACTTGTAACCTAGCTAAGGATCTGAAGGCTGTAGGACTGCTGAAAAATTCTCAAAAGAAGGACATTTGTTATAGGTGGGATTAAAGGTGGAATTAGGTTTGAGCTCTGTGTGTCTATAGGGGTTCTGTGTTACTTTTTCCTCTGTTTTACTTTACTTGAGACATTCCTGTCTTAATGTAGGTGCAGATGGAGGGTCATGTGATCTCTACCTGTCCATGAACAATCACCCTGCCAAAAACTCGATCTTCTATTCATGAATACTATCATAAGGTCCTGGCAGGCTGATTGCTCATGGACAGATAAAGATCACTTAACCCTCCATCTGTGACCATGTCTGGCTGATGAGATAAAACACAGGAGGCTTCACTTTACAAAGTGGAGCAGTACTTTTAATAGATGTATATTTCCCAATATGCTGCTCCCCACACTTACACAAACATTACAGAAAACATGATGTAAAAAAAAAACTCCTTTATGCCTTGGCATGAATGACAGCAATAGCCAGCCACCTTTTTACAAGATTAGACCAAAGTGAAACTAAAATAAAAAACGGATTTGATTTGATGACTGAAAAATTACAGATTTGTAGCAAATGTACAAACCAACAAATAGATTTGCATATCTCTATTCTACTGTATAAAGGCTTTTTCACGTATGTAAACCGGGATTAGTTTAGGAAGTGAAAATTTGGCATCACTGAATAAATAATTTGATGAAGCAGAAATGCTGCCCTAAACACATAAAATGACTTAGTTGTCAAGGAGTTAATAGACTGTTAATAACTGCAATGAAGTCTGACACTGACAGAGATGGAGCTTTGAGAGAATGGATGAGCTTTTTAGAACAATGTAGGTTTATATGCCATTCAGGCTGTGTAGAAATCCGGATGATAAACCCTATGGATGCTGTAATGTCTGTGATTAGTGTAAAAAAGCCTTTATTACTTAGAATTGTTGGACAGAATAAAAATATACACTACGTGGCCAATAAAAGCACTTTGCTAGTGGTCATAGTTTTTCCTGGGTACTATTCTGAATAGAGAAGGTAATACTCAATAGAATTGCAGTTCTATCAACAGTAGTTTCAAGAATACAGTGGTAGAGAAAGGACATGTAGGAAGTAGTATGACTGGGTGACCCTGTACTGTACCCAGTAGTGGCCCAAGCCTTCTAGGGGGCCCTTGGCTATCCAAACCACCCATGAAATTTTATACTCAGAAGGTTCTTCACCAATGAAATCCTTATAGACGTGTCCCTTCTATCGATATACATGTATACAAGAACAATTTCAGGAACTTTATAGATCCTCTTAAGGGCATGAAACTGCTGATCGAAAGCAGGCAGAAGGGACACATCCTCCATTCCCCACAGAGTGGGATTCTAGCACATTGGGGCAGATTTACTTACCCGGTCCATTCGCGATCCAGTGGCGCGTACTCTGTGGTGGATTAGGGTCCGGCCCGGATTCATTAAGGCAGTTCCTCCGACGTCCACCAGGTGGCGCTGCTGCGCTGAAGTTCCCCGGAATGCACTCAAGTACACCGCCCTATTCCTAGTAAAGGTAAGCGCGAGCCCCGCAACACTTTTTTTTTTTTTTTTTTTTTTTTTTTTTTAAATGCGGTCGTTTTTCTGAATCCGTCGGGTTTTCGTTCGGCCACGCCCCCTGATTTCCATCGCGTGCATGCCAGCGCCGATGCGCCACAATCCGATCGCATGCACCAAAATCCTGGGGCAATACAGGGAAAATCGACGCAAATCGGAAATATTCGGGTAACACGTCGGGAAACCGCAAATCGGGCCCTTAGTAAATGACCCCCAATATGTACTAGTTTGGGCTATTATATTCATACAGCCCAGGGCCCATGGAAGTCTTAATCTGCCCCTGACTGTACGCTTGCTATTATACAATAAACATATCTAAAGAACAGATTTTAGTCTTCTGTCAAATTTACTTTACATGGAATCTTTCAGAAAGGTCACAGCGCAAAACCCTCAGTATCAAGTAGTTTGGAATTCTATAGGATAACAATCTACATTCTGCCTACTCTCGCATGGACAGGAATGGAATTTCCTCTGGATTCATTGTTTGTTTACAGCTCCTCCAGCATCCCCGGAGTGATATCATTGGTAATAACTTAGGTTTAGACATTTATTTTATTTATTTTATTTACTTAAACCTAAACAAAACTGTTATCTTTTATAGTGCAGAGGGCGCCAGATTCAAGATTTCTGGCACATGTTCTTCATGAATCTGGCGCTCCCTGCACTGCCCCGACAGAGCGCACCACTTTTTTTTTGGCGCACCTTTAACATAGGGCGTGCAACATATTTCTGTCTGACTTGCATGATAAATGTGGTGCATGGTCTGACTGAACACATTTCCTCCATTGTTGCCCCACAGGCAGATCTGTGTGATTTCCTTTCCCTCATTGACTCCTTAATAAAGTCAGTCCTATGAGAGGAGCCTGTGTAATTGTTGTTAGTAGCTATAACGGTAACATATTCTTTAATTCCCTATGTTATAGAGCTTATGATATACGGTCTAGACAATTTCAGAATACAGGAAATCCTTGTGCCTATACGACACCTAGATCCTCAAAAGCTCAAGTGCAAACTATGGGGGCATGTATGAAGACCCATTGTGCATTGTGCACCTTATCTATAATGCGGCACAGGCAGCAAAAAAACTCCTTTAGCACAAAACGTTTTACCCAAGTGCAGGAGTAAAAGACTCCAAAAAGACATGATCACTGGCGTCTGATTCCCATGTTACTATGCAATTTGCCTCAATCTGATACATGAAGACAGAATGTGCAAACACAGAACAGTTGAGAGAATGATACAAGTTATTGCTTCATGAAATACTTTAGTTAGACTTTTTTCCATTGAGGAAGCCATATTTACTGATCTAAGACCAGGTTTCTGTGCACATGGCCAGCAAACCAAAATCTTACAATCAATAGTGGAGCAAATGCAAGTGCAATATACTTAGGTACAGTTACCTACATATCTATATTTCTCATACAGATGGGAGCTGTTTAGCCATTTATTTGCATGTGGTTGCAGTGTACTAGGATTCATTCACAATTTTATACAGAAATGTAATATTGATTTATAGAACAAACCCCCCACCCACCCAAGTATTACCAATGCCCATATAGGTGTTAGAAACTTGCTGCTTCCATCCAATTTTATAGGGAAGCACACTATTGCCAACAATTGGGTGTAGCGTGAATGGCCCACATTTATCAAAAATAGTGCACACAGTACTATGTGCAGTTTGCCTGTGTACAGTGCAGGGTGCACCAGATGCATGAATTATGGCGCATGTTCTTCATGAATCTGGTGCCCTCTGCACTGCTCCGACAGAGTGCACCATCTTTTTTTGGTGCAGCTTTAACATGGGGCGTGCATCATAGTCCGACACTGTGCCAGATTGTCCATTTCAGTGCAGAAGAGTGCAGCACTACACAAATGTGTAGTGGACACTTCTTAAATACATTTGCAAGCAGTTTGCACTAAAAAGAATGTGCAAAGTCAGACACAAAACTGGTGCAGGGGATTTAATTTGGACCGATGTCTTCCCTTAAATAATTGGGGAAGATTTATCATAAGTCTCTTAGAGCAGAACTGTTCTAGTTGCCCCACAGCTGTTTATTGTTGCTCCACAGTTGCCCCACAGCTGTCCATAAAATTAAAGCTGAGCTCTGATTGGTTTCAATGGGCAACTAGAACAGTTTTACCCCAGAAATGTGATGATAAATGTCCCCCATTGTCTTATAATACCGAATGATTGGCTATTATATTGGCTAGCAGATTATTGGTCACACTCATAACATTAGACATAAATCTTTAATTTGCTACTCAGAAACTCAATTGTAATGAATAAATACAGAATGTTTCCTACACATAATGAAGTTGTGTAATTCATAATCTACACTATGATAATATGTTATAACGAACACAACAAAGATAATAATCATGTTTTGTAAAGGATTTATTGAAACGAAGAACCATTATAAAAATAAGAATATGCGAACCATTTGTAAACCAGAAAAGTAAATACGTGTACATTTTGTATTCATACAAATAAACCAAGGGATCTAGTTTCCCCCAGGATTAGCTTCAGCGCTACAATTGCATTGCTTTCTGAACACATTATACATTATATGTTATTGAAAAAGAATAAATGTTCCATTGTAGACTACTTATGCTAATTATTCATGACAAATTGGCAAAAACAAAATGCATGTGGCCAAGGAATACAGGCTTGGATTAGGAATAAAAAATATAATAATGTAGAAACTCTGTCATAATAATAGCAGCAAAATGGGAATAGGAAAGATAACATCTAAACCTGAAATTGGATACATGTTTCAATAAAGAAAGGTGTATAATATATGCTACAAATTCTAGTAACAGAAAAGAATAGGCTAAAAGATGCACAGAACAAGGAGTGTCAAGTTCATTTTTATTGAAATTAGACCCAAGCCTATAAACTGAAGTTTGCACATTTGAGCCATTTTTCTTGTGGGTGGCTTTCATTGTGCCCTCCAAATGACATGTCTCCTTTATTCTTTAAGTCGGTACGATCCATATAAATCTAAATAAGGTAGACAGCAAATATTATATTATATGTAAGTACAGGCAGGTTACATACAAGAAGGTTCTGTAGGTTTGCTCTTAAGTTGAGTTTGTATGCAAGTCGGAACCGTATACTTTATTATTGTAACCCCAGTCAAAATTTTTTTGGTCTCCTGTAACAATTGGATTTTAAAAATGTTGGGTTGTCATAAGAACCAGGATAAACAATAAGTCTTAGCTTTTGTTTACTGTAGCCTAGGACTAAAGTACAGTAAATGACCAAAATCCAGAGGTCCGTTTGTAACTAGGGGTCATATGTAAGTCAGGTGTTCTTATGTAGGGGACCGCCTGTAAAATGCATTATAATACCTGCCAAACCATATTTTATGCAAACTGCAAATAACACCCGCAGTTATAACTGGCACCGATTGTGGGTGCTAAACCTTTAAATGGTGCTGGCAACAATTATATTAATGTGCATGGGGGAACTTACATGCCATCACGAGGAGCAACGAACCTTCCCAAAATAGCGGCAAGTAAGTGTTGACGTGCAAGCATTTAAATGCGAACAGTGGCTCTGCTGATCACTGTCATAGTTCAGTCTTTGCATGAATATAATGAAAAGCAATAAAATATTTAACTATTAAAACATATACTGTAGAATCCACAATAATTAGGCCCCATGCACACGACCCTCAGGGGGACGTATGTACGGCCGCAAGCTTGCACATACCTCCCCCATAGACGGCAATGGCCGCACGGAGGCACCGTACCACTCCATACATGGAGAAAAGACAGGACATGTCCTATCTTTCCCCGTGTTATGGCGCCATGCTTCGCTATGGAAAGGGGAGGGGTGATCACTCCTGCTCTCCATTGCAGCAAACGTATGCAGCCAGGTGGGCATACGTTCATCTGAATGTAGCCTTAATTGTATAAATATTTTTATGATATGTTTTGATTTACTATTGCTTTCAACTACCTTAGAATGGAGCAAATACAATTACCATAGAAAATATGAATAGCTGTAAAACTGTTTGTGATCCTGAAAAATCGCAAAATGAGTGCCTTTTGTATTCATGAAAACAAGGCAGGGATGGAAATTCCCTCTGGATTAGCTTTAGTACTACAATTACAATGCTTGTTGAAAACATTGCATTATATATTATTTAAAAAGAATAAATGTTCCATTGTAGACTCCTAATGCTAATTATTCATGACAAATTGGCAAAGACAAATTGCATGTGACCAGACTACACAGTTTGCCTCCCGGGATACGGGAGTTCAGTACAGCTTCAGATTAAAATCCCATTGACTGTGACAGGTCAGGTTCAATTCAAATGTAATTAAATATTGACGTCCCCAAATCCATCAGTGCTAGAGCACTTCAAAGCCTTACCATCCTCTTCAGCTATTTCCATGTAAAATAACTACTTGGCTTCTGTCAACAGACAAGAGTTGTTTTCCCACTTATCGCACCTAGTGATAAGGATTTGTGTTGAAATTCAATCACAAACGTAGAAATTCAGATTAGCAGAGCT
The DNA here is from genome assembly GCF_040894005.1 of Engystomops pustulosus. Lineage (NCBI taxonomy): Eukaryota > Metazoa > Chordata > Amphibia > Anura > Leptodactylidae > Engystomops > Engystomops pustulosus. The sequence continues at coordinate 46,860,160 of NC_092418.1, read as the reverse complement.
GCTGTCTAGAAGTATTTAATAGTAAATCATTTAAAGCATCACTTCATTTTTACAAGGATCTGTTAATAATAGTTCTTTATACAGCGCAAAAAAAGGTTACTTGCTTCTGTCCTTTAGCTGCAGTTTAATGTGATGTAATGTACCATTAATAAAAGATCCCCTCAATCAGCATGAAGCCTTCATGTTATTCTAGAGGATGCCACTTAGAGAAAGTTTGAAAAATGCTCAATGATCAGTAACTTTCACTGATATTACATAAATCAATTGCGCAAGAAATTTAGAGAAAACTGTCCATTCACTGACCTATAAAATTACAGCTACCCATAGATGTCAAAGGAAAAAAAGCGGTAACTATTGGAAGCGAGAAGCAGGCATATAAATTGTGCGGCAACTAATAGTTATTTTATATCTCACCTTAAGTGAATGTAGGTACATCAATACTGTTCAATGCTGTTGTGTAATGTCCTCCATGTTGCTTTTGAGAAATTGAGGGAGCTAGAAATTGAGGGAGCTAGGGAAAAAGCAAATTGCTCAACAATTAGTTACCCTCTACCCATCATCTTCCATAAAATTGAGAATAAAAATGAGACTGAAGCATACTTTCTAGATTTATTGCTACCGGTCAGGTACACAGACATGGCATCTTATATAGAAATACAGTATAGATGTAAGGAGCTGTCTAGGGAGACTGATCACCTCTCTAGGAGGTTTCCAAAAGAGGGATACTTTGTAATTGCAGCTGGGACCACTACCTGGGAGGGCAACAGTTAACATTGTCTTTAGCCAATAATATTCTGTGTTCTTCACTGTAAAGCTGGAAGCTGTTTGGAGAGTGCTGCCAACTCACTAGGGGAGGATAAAAAGCATCAGAGTCTTTGGTCAGACTCAGTGGGGCAGATTTACTTACCTGGTCCTGTGTCCACTAGGTGTTGCTGCTGCGCTGAATTCCATCGGAGTTCACTGAAGTTCACCGTCCTCCCCTGGGTGCAGGTAAGCGCGTGTCAAGCGACACTTTTTTAAAAAAATATACGGCGGGTTTTCAGAATCCGTCAGGTTTTCTTATGACCACGACCCCCGATTTCCGTTGCGTGCATGCCGGCACCGATGCGCCACAATCCGATCGCGTGCGCCAAAATCCCGGGGCAATTCAGGGAAATCGCAAAGGCGCAAATCGGAAATATTCGGGCAATGTGATGGAAAAACGCGATTCGGGCCCTTAGTAAATGACCCCCAGTGAGTCAGCAGAGTGAGAAACAAGGTCCAGTGTGCAGCTCCTGCAGAGCTGCCATCCAGACACACTACCCGGAAGCAGAGGTGTCTCAGGCCTGCTGCCTGACACTTGTAGCCAGTTAGGAGACTAGGCTAGAGCAAAGGTCCACTGTCCGGACTCTGCTCCATCTTAACCAGCTCAGTCGAAGTTACTACCAGGCTGTGAGAAACCCTTCCTGCACAATAGCTATCTCCTACCAGCTTTCAAGCCTGCTGAACCTGCTGCTGATGTAAGGTCGTTGCCTGCTCTTAAACTCTTAATAAAAAACTGTGAGTTGATGTGCCATGGTGCCAGTGATAGTTAACTTTGTGGAACCTTCTCCCATCTCCCTACTGCATCTGTGGAGCTCTGTCACAGTGATCTTGGGGTTCTTCTTTACCTCTCTCTCCAGGCTCTTCTAACACAATTGCTTAGTTTGGCTGGATGGGCAAGTTGAGGAAGAGTTGTGGTTGTCCCAAACTTCTTCCATTTAAAGATTAAATGTATCCAAAACTGTAAGTTATTTCAAGATTTCTGTTGTCCAGTGTGATCCCCGACATGCCGCTAACACCATTGGGCTCCCCTTCACCAAGGGTCCCTGGATCCATTACAACACGCACAACAGAAGGATCTCTTATCTACTTCTTTGCCTTGTAATCTTCTTGCATCTCCTTGCTGGTCCTGACAGGTGTGCACAAGACCTGTTTCTGTGGATTAAGCCACCATGACAGATCCTGGCATCAGGCCACACTGAAGTCAGCCACTCTGGTCCCTGGGAATCCAGCTGCCCCCACACAGTGGTCAGGCCCCGGTGGATTAACGTTGCAGGAACACAGAATGTAACCAATAGAAATAACTTGTTCCAACAAAAAAACATACTGCCACATTGCTCCTTCACCAAAGACTTACAAACTTTATGGTTGTTGACAGGGGATGACACAGAAACACTTCTATTTTTGCAAAAAGTGGTTTTATAATGCAAAGCATGTACAGTAGAACACACATGCTTCAATCCATTACATTGCAAAAGTAATATTATTATCAATGCCAGACAATCAATGTTGGTAAATTTTTTCTTCAACTGTATTTTTATCAGTTTTTCATAAAAGAAACAGAGGAATATTCCTCAGGGAGAGGGGTTTGGAGATACATAAACTTGTTTAGACCCTCACATGGGTCAACATGCAAGTCCATTAATACATAAACATTTGTTGTCAACAAAACTGATGCTCAAGTCATGCCGAAGTGAATCTTCAATCCAAAGAGTGACGTCAGCTATCCCATTATAACATTGAAACACGTAAGACAAGAGACATGACTAAGGAGTGACACATAGGGATTCGGGTTCGGGGGGTTGAGGTGGGAACCCTCGGGCTTGTGGTCATTATGCTTATGGACCAATATGTGTCCCATGGCACACATACAAGCTAAAAAGAGTTCATTTTGTTATTTAGGAGAGCTGTCAGGTATTCCATATTGCGGATTTCCCTTACTCTGGCGTAAAAGTGCGCCCGAGAACGGGGTGCTGCTAATATTGGTACTTTTTTAAATGTGAAATATAGTAGTATTGATATTTCTTCTAGAAGGAGTTAATAAAAAAAATTACACATGCCCAAATATGGTGCAATAACAAAGTACAAATTATGCCACAAAAAACAAGCCATAATGCGGTAACATTGACAAAAATTTGTTGGCATGTGACAAGGAAAAAAAATATATAAACCGGCTTTGCTATTAAGGACCAACATTGGTCAATCTCTAAATTAAAAATCTTTCTAGCTCCAGAAGTGTGTCCATAATACTCTTGTCCCATCACTCTAGTGCTAGTCTAATTTTTCCTTGTGACATCAGATGCTTTCCAGATTTCTATTACAAACTGTTTATGAGACTTACCAATGGTTTATATCTTGTGGTAAACACTCTTTGTTCTTTAGAGAATTTTCTCGATTTGACAAGCTGTTTTTCCCCAAAGGACAATAAAACTTTCACATTCCTAATATATGAACTGCTTCAACTAATTACTACTACAGTTGTTTACCTCCCTCCTCATATTAAAAAACATCATCTTTACATCACTTGTCATTTACTGTACTATTTCTATGTATGCATTTTACTATTTTTGTGTATACATATATTGATCTTCACATATGCTAAAGAATCTCTATAGTTACTGTTACAAACCCTCACTGTTAGGTAACATCACAGAGTGTACTTACTCTAGAAAGATTCACAATTTTGTACATAAATCAAGATGGTGCCTTCATGCGAAATTCTACTCTCTTAGCCCTGGCACTAACTCAAACCTTAGATAAATTTCAGTTATTCTTTACTTATTAAATTGTTATAAGAAGGCAATTAGATGCCTGACTACAGTAATCCCTTTAGAAACCTAGATTACAGACAATCTAATTAGCTTTATGATTACAGGCGGTCCCCTACTTAAGAACACCTGACTTACATACGACCCCTAGTTACAAACGGACCTCTGGATTTTGGTAATTTACTGTACTTCAGTCCTAGGCTACAATAAACAGCTTTAACAGTTATCACTGGTGTCTGTAATGAAGCTTTATTGTTAATCCTGGTTCTTACGACAATAATAAAGTATACGGTTCCGACTTACATGGTGGGGTGGTGGTTAGGTTAGGGTGGAGTTGCAGGGTCGAACTCCGAAGCTGGATGGTAGTCCAGGAGGAGGTATGCAAATAGAGAGAAAAAATTATGGGGTAGGATTAGAGATGAGCGAACATACTCGTCCGAGCTTGATGCTCGATCGAGCATTAGCGTACTCGTAACTGCTCGTTGCTCGGACGAGTATTTCGCCCGCTCGAGAAAATGGCAGCTCCCGCCGTTTTGCTTTTTGGCGGCCAGAAACAGAGCCAATCACAAGCCAGGAGACTCTGCACTCCACCCAGCATGACGTGGTACCCTTACACGTAGATAGCAGTGGTTGGCTGGCCAGATCAGGTGACCCTGGGATAGACTAGCCGCTGCCCGCGCTGCTCGGATCATTCTCTGTCTGGATGCCGCTAGGGAGAGAGCTGCTGCTGCTCAGGGAAAGCGTTAGGGTGTTCTATTAGCTTACTGTTAGGCAGGAGTGATTCTAAAAGAACCCAACAGCCCTTCTTAGGGCTACAATAACGTTATAATTTTTTTTATTTTTTATTTGCAGCTAGTACCATATTGTGAGGAATTAGCAGGGGGACTTGCTACCGTTGAGTTTAGCTCTTAGTGACACACATATCCACCTCAAACACCAAAGTGGGAAAATTTATTAGGGGTTTGAGTAGAATTAGGCACAGTCTGCCAGTTTCTTTTTATTTTACGTTTATTTTTTTCATAACTCAGCGTCATCTCATCTGGCATAGTAGTGTGCTGTAATACTTGGCTAGAAAATAGCCATAGGAGAATACAAACGTCTTAATTACGCCTACAGTAGCGTTATATATATTTGATTTCTGGTTGATTTGCTGGTGGCTGTACTTGCTGCAGTGCATCTACTATCAAATTGGGAGCAATTTGGAGTCAGACTTGCGACCACTGTGTTTTAGTGACGCACATATCCATCGCAAAGACCGAAGTGGGAAAATTTATTAGGGCCCGGGGTTGTATTTCAATTAGGCACAGTCTGCCAGTTTCTTTTTATTTTACGTTTATTTTTTTCATAACTCAGCGTCATCTCATCTGGCATAGTAGTGTGCTGTAATACTTGGCTAGAAAATAGCCATAGGAGAATACAAACGTCTTAATTACGCCTACAGTAGCGTTATATATATTTGATTTCTGGTTGATCTGCTGGTGGCTGTACTTGCTGCAGTGCATCTACTATCAAATTGGGAGCAATTTGGAGTCAGACTTGCGACCACTGTGTTTTAGTGACGCACATATCCATCGCAAAGACCGAAGTGGGAAAATTTATTAGGGCCCGGGGTTGTATTTCAATTAGGCACAGTCTGACAGTTTCTTTTTATTTTACGTTTATTTTTTTCATAACTCAGCGTCATCTCATCTGGCATAGTAGTGTGCTGTAATACTTGGCTAGAAAATAGCCATAGGAGAATACAAACGTCTTAATTACGCCTACAGTAGCGTTATATATATTTGATTTCTGGTTGATCTGCTGGTGGCTGTACTTGCTGCAGTGCATCTACTATCAAATTGGGAGCAATTTGGAGTCAGACTTGCGACCACTGTGTTTTAGTGACGCACATATCCATCGCAAAGACCGAAGTGGGAAAATTTATTAGGGCCCGGGGTTGTATTTCAATTAGGCACAGTCTGCCAGTTTCTTTTTATTTTACGTTTATTTTTTTCATAACTCAGCGTCATCTCATCTGGCATAGTAGTGTGCTGTAATACTTGGCTAGAAAATAGCCATAGGAGAATACAAACGTCTTAATTACGCCTACAGTAGCGTTATATATATTTGATTTCTGGTTGATCTGCTGGTGGCTGTACTTGCTGCAGTGCATCTACTATCAAATTGGGAGCAATTTGGAGTCAGACTTGCGACCACTGTGTTTTAGTGACGCACATATCCATCGCAAAGACCGAAGTGGGAAAATTTATTAGGGCCCGGGGTTGTATTTCAATTAGGCACAGTCTGACAGTTTCTTTTTATTTTACGTTTATTTTTTTCATAACTCAGCGTCATCTCATCTGGCATAGTAGTGTGCTGTAATACTTGGCTAGAAAATAGCCATAGGAGAATACAAACGTCTTAATTACGCCTACAGTAGCGTTATATATATTTGATTTCTGGTTGATCTGCTGGTGGCTGTACTTGCTGCAGTGCATCTACTATCAAATTGGGAGCAATTTGGAGTCAGACTTGCGACCACTGTGTTTTAGTGACGCACATATCCATCGCAAAGACCGAAGTGGGAAAATTTATTAGGGCCCGGGGTTGTATTTCAATTAGGCACAGTCTGCCAGTTTCTTTTTATTTTACGTTTATTTTTTTCATAACTCAGCGTCATCTCATCTGGCATAGTAGTGTGCTGTAATACTTGGCTAGAAAATAGCCATAGGAGAATACAAACGTCTTAATTACGCCTACAGTAGCGTTATATATATTTGATTTCTGGTTGATCTGCTGGTGGCTGTACTTGCTGCAGTGCATCTACTATCAAATTGGGAGCAATTTGGAGTCAGACTTGCGACCACTGTGTTTTAGTGACGCACATATCCATCGCAAAGACCGAAGTGGGAAAATTTATTAGGGCCCAGGGTTGTATTTCAACTAGGCACAGTCTGCCATTTCCTTTTTTATTTTACGTTTATTTTTTTCATAACTCAGCGTCATCTCATCTGGCATAGTAGTGTGCTGTAATACTTGGCTAGAAAATAGCCATAGCAATAGGATAGCATCGTTTGGTTTTAAAAACTAAAAAACACAAAAAAAAAACAAAAAAAAAAAAAAAAGTTAAAAAAAAAATACAAGTTATAACTCTCATTTTCAAAATGTTTAACCCGAGGGCTAGGGGTAGAGGACGAGGGCGGGGACGTGGGCGTCCAACTACTGCAGGGGTCAGAGGCCGTGGTCCTGGGCGGGGTGAGACACCACCTGCTTATGAGGGAGCAGGGGAACGCCGCAGAGCTACACTCCCTAGGTTCATGTCTGAAGTTACTGGGAATCGTGGTAGAGCACTGTTGAGGCCAGAACAGTGCGAACAGGTGATGTCGTGGATTGCCGACAATGCTTCGAGCAATTTGTCCACCAGTCAGTCTTCCACGCAGTCCACCCATGTCACCGAAATCGGCACTCCTCCAGCTCCTGCACCTCAGCCTCCTCCCCCCCAGTCTGCCCCCTCCCAGCAAAATTTGCCATTTGAACCGGCATACTCTGAGGAACTGTTTTCTGGACCCTTCCCACAGTCACAAACCACTTGTCCGGTTGCTGATGAGCAATTTTCCGATGCCCAGGTTTTCCACCAGTCGCAGTCTGTGGGTGATGATGACCTTGTTGACGTAGTGGAAGAAGTGTGTAAAGAGGTGTCCGACGATGAGGAGACACGGTTGTCAGACAGTGGGGAAGTTGTTGTCAGGGCAGGAAGTCCGAGGGGGGAGCAGACTGAGGGATCGGAGGATGATGAGGTGACAGACCCAAGCTGGGTTGAGAGGCCGGGTGAACACAGTGCTTCTGAGACGGAGGAGAGTCCTCGACCAGAACAGGTTGGAAGAGGCAGTGGTGGGGCCAGACGGAGAGGCAGGGCCAGAGCTGGTGCATCAGCGCCAAATGTGTCAACTAGTGAAGCTCCCGTGGCGAGGGCTCCTGCGGCGAGGGCTAGATTTTCAGAAGTCTGGAGGTTCTTTAAGGAAACACCGGATGACCGACGGACTGTGGTGTGCCACATTTGCCAAACCAGGATCAGCAGGGGTTCCACCACTACTAGCTTAACTACCACCAGTATGCGCAGGCATATGAATGCTAAACACCCCACTCAGTGGCAACAAGCGCGTTCACCTCCGGCCGTGCACACCACTGCTCCTTCCCCTGTGTCAGCTGATAGTCAGCCCCCTGCCCAGGACCCTGCCACAAAAACCCCATCGTCACCTCCACGATCCTCCACAGCATCCACCAGCGTTCAGCTCTCCATACCCCAGACGCTGGAGCGGAAACGCAAATATACTGCAACCCACCCGCACGCCCAAGCCCTTAATGTGCACATCTCCAGATTGCTAAGCCTGGAGATGCTGCCCTATAGGCTAGTAGAGACCGAGGCCTTTCGCAGCCTCATGGCGGCGGCCGCCCCTCGGTATTCGGTCCCCAGCCGCCACTACTTTTCCCGATGTGCCGTCCCAGCCCTGCACCAGCACGTGTCAGACAACATAATCCGTGCCCTGACCAACGCCGTTTCTGACAAGGTCCACCTGACCACGGACACGTGGACGAGTGCTGCCGGGCAGGGCCACTATATATCTCTGACGGCACATTGGGTTAACTTGGTGGAGGCTGGGACCGAGTGTGACCCTGCGGCTGGTCATATACTGCCGACGCCGAGGATTGCGGGGCCTACCTCGGTCCAGGTGTTTGAGGCCTACTATGCCTCCTCCTCCTCCCACCCCTCCTCCACCTCCTCCTCCGAACGACCATCCGTGGGCATGGCGCCATCAGTCGGTAGCTCTAGGCACAGCAGCAGTGCCGTCGCTAAGCGACAGCAGGCGGTGCTCAAACTGCTGAGCCTAGGCGATAAAAGGCACACCGCCCAAGAACTATTACAGGGCATCACGGCGCAGACTGATCTGTGGCTGGCACCGCTGAACCTGAAGCCAGGCATGGTTGTGTGTGACAACGGCCGTAACCTGGTGGCGGCTCTGCAACTCGGCAGACTGACACATGTGCCATGCCTGGCCCATGTGTTAAATCTGATAGTTCAGCGTTTCCTCAAGACATACCCCAATCTGTCTGATTTGCTCATGAAGGTGCGCCGCATCTGTGCGCATTTCAGGAAGTCCAGCACAGATGCTGCCACTCTCAGGGCAGCGCAGCGCCGCCTCCAACTGCCCGCTCACCGACTGTTGTGCGACGTGCCCACGAGGTGGAATTCAACACTGACCATGTTATCCAGAGTTTACCAGCAGCGCCGAGCGATTGTAGACTGCCAGATGTCAACTTCCACCAGAACTGGTAGTCAGGTCAGTCAGCTTCCTCAAGTCTACAATGAGGAGTGGACGTGGATGTCTGATATCTGTCAGGTGCTGAGTAACTTTGAGGAGTCAACACAGATGGTCAGTGGCGATGCCGCCATCATCAGCCTCACCATCCCGCTGCTTGGCCTGTTGAAAAACTCTCTGGTCAGCATGAAGTCGGAAGCTTTGCGCTCCTCACAAGAGACAGGGGAAGAAGATTCCCTTGTTGATAGCCAAAGCACCCTTAGGTCTGTTTCTCAGCGCATATCGGAGGAGGTGGAGGTGGAGGAGGATGAGGAGGAAGAGGAGGAGAATGTTGGCGAGACACAAGAGGGGACCATTGTTGAGTCCTACACTGTTGAGCGTGTATGGGCAGAAGAAGAGGAGTTGGAGGAGTTGGAGGAGGAGGAAATGGACAGTCAGGCCAGTGAGGGGAGTGAATTCTTACGCGTTGGTACTCTGGCGCATATGGCAGATTTCATGCTAGGCTGCCTATCCCGTGACCCTCGCGTTCAAAGAATTTATTCCAGCACCGATTACTGGGTGTTCACTCTCCTGGACCCACGGTACAAGCAAAATCTTTCCACTCTCATCCCTGGAGAGGAAAGGAGTGTGAGAATGCATGAATACCAGCAGGCCCTGGTGCACAAGCTGAAACAGTATTTCCCTTCTGACAGCGCCAGCGGCAGAGTGCGTAGTTCTGCGGGACAAGTAGCGAGGGAGAGTAGGCGAGCAGGCAGCTTGTCCAGCACTGGCAAGGGTACGCTTTACAAGGCTTTTGCCAGCTTTATGTCACCCCAGCAAGACACTGTCACCTGTCCCCAGTCTCGGCAGAGTAGGGCTGATCTTTACAGAAAGATGGTGAGGGAGTACGTAGCTGACCATACCATCGTCCTAAATGATCACACAGCTCCCTACAACTACTGGGTTTCAAAGCTGGACATGTGGCACGAACTGGCGCTCTACGCCTTGGAGGTTCTTGCCTGCCCTGCCGCTAGCGTCTTGTCAGAGCGGGTTTTCAGTGCAGCTGGTGGCATCATCACCGATAAGCGTACACGCCTGTCGACTGACAGCGCTGACAGGCTGACGCTTATCAAGATGAATAAAGCATGGATTTCTCCTAATTTCAAATCTCCAGCAGGTGAAGGAAGCTCAACCTGAATAATTTATCCACTCCTCCTCCTCCTCATTTTCCTCCTTCTCCTCCTCTTTCTACAGTAAAGCAGAGGAAACTGGCTGATTTTTGACAGGGCCCACTGGCTCTAGGTATAGTACTTTATGCATTTAATTTTTCTGGAGGGCCACCGACACGGTCCTCTGTTTTAAACAATTTTTGGGAGTGCCACATACAGGCACTCAATCTATTCAATTTTTCTGGAGGGCCACCTTTCCGGTCCTCTGTTTTAAACAATTTTTTGGGACTGCCACATACAGGCACTCAATCTATTCCATTTTTCTGGAGGGCCACCTACCTGCTCCTCTGGTTTAAAAACTTTTTTGGACTGCCACATACAGGCACTCAATCTATTCCATTTTTCTGGAGGGCCACCTACCTGCTCCTCTGGTTTAAAAACTTTTTTGGACTGCCACATACAGGCACTCAATCTATTCCATTTTTCTGGAGGGCCACCTACCTGCTCCTCTGGTTTGAAAACTTTTTTGGACTGCCACATACAGGCACTCAATCTATTCCATTTTTCTGGAGGGCCACCTACCTGCTCCTCTGGTTTGAAAAATTTTTTGGACTGCCACATACAGGCACTCAATCTATTCCATTTTTCTGGAGGGCCACCTACCTGCTCCTCTGGTTTGAAAAATTTTTTGGACTGCCACATACAGGCACTATCCAAATTGAATTGTCTCCATAGCAGCCTCCACACGTTGTCTCCATTGCTACCTCCAAAAGTCGTCCATATAGCTGCCTCCATACATCGTCCCTTTATCAAACGAGGTTTGTCAGGCCGAAATTTGGGTTGTTTTCATGGATTCCACATCAAAGTTGTTAACTTTGTCGCCAACCCTGCTGTGTTATCCACAAAATACACTGGCAAACTTTTACCATTTACGGATATTATTTCAGCGCTTCTTGCGCATCTGTTTACATTCCCCTCACCCGCCATATCCTAAACTTATAAGAACGCTACTACACTTGATCTTATACAAAAGGTTCTTAGAAGTGCTGTTTGGGGAGTAGCCTAGAGACAGGGGCTTGGATTGGCGAAAGCTCGCCTAGCAGCGGAGCGCCAGCTCCATGCGCATCATGCGCTTCTTGCGCATCTGTTTACATTCCCCTCACCCGCCATATCCCAAACTTATAAGAACGCTACTACACTTAACTTGGTGCAGGCTGGGACCGAGTCTGACCCTGGGGCTGGTCATATACTGCCGACGCAGAGGATTGCGGGGCCTACCTCGGTCCAGGTCTCAAAGGCCTACTATACCTCCAAATCCTCCCACCCCTCCTCCACCTCCTCCTCCTCCAAATTACCATCCGTGGGCATGGCGTCATCAGTCGGTAGCTCTAGGCACAGCAGCAGTGCCGTTGCTAAGCGACAGCAGGCGGTGCTCAAACTGCTGAGCCTAGGTGATAAAAGGCACACCGCCCAAGAGCTATTGCAGGGCATTCCACATCAAACTTGTTAACTTTGTCGCCACCCTGCTGTGTAAGCCACAAAATATACTGGAAAACTTTTTTCATTTACGGATATTATTTCAGCGCTTCTTGCGCAGATGTTTACATTCCCCTCACCCGCCATATCCCAAACTTATAAGAACGCTACTACACTTGATCTTATCCGAAAGGTTCTTAGAAGTGCTGTTTGGGGAGTAGCCTAGAGACAGGGGCTTGGATTGGCGAAAGCTCGCCTGGCAGCGGAGCGCCAGCTCCATGCCAAGAACCAACTAACATAGTTTTAACTGCAGCACCATTAATCTACTACTAGTTCACTGCCTCCATACATCGTCCCCTTATCAAACGAGCTGTGTCAGGCAGAATTTTGGATTGTTTTCATGGCTTCCATGTTAACTTTGTCGCCACCCTGCTGTGTAATCCACAAAATATACTGGCAAACTTTTATCATGTACCAATATTATTTGAGCGCTTCTTGCTCACCTCCTTTGGTTCCTCTCTGCTACCCATTGGTTTGAAGCCTGAGTCCATTTAGGGTATGTCGCCATGCCACTCTCTAGCCTTCCGCTGCTGCCGCTGCCTCTGCATGCCGTCCCCTATAGTGTCTACTATCTAGCTTCATTCTGTCACTCTGTCATGGCCATGCTGTTGCCCATAATTTTGGCATAATGGTGCATTTAAGCAGCCTCAGAGGCATCCATGCATGCTGCCCCTGCTGTTTCCTGTCCATTTCCGTGGTGTTTCCATCCTTTTCTGAGGTTCCCAGGTGTTTGGCCAAGCTTCCCTGTGCAGAGCCTTGGTCCCCTTGAAAAATGCTCGAGTCTCCCATTGACTTCAATGGGGCTCGTTACTCGAAACGAGCACTCGAGCATCGGGAAAAGTTCGTCTCGAATAACGAGTACCCGAGCATTTTAATGCTCGCTCATCTCTAGGTAGGATTAATTGACGCACTACTTCCAGAGATAGATAAAAGTTAGAGTTTTTATTATTAGTTAATATTTTGATATTTTGACAACGCGTTTCAACACTGTATCGATGTCTTCATCAGGTCTTTAGTTATAATGAAAAAATAGAACAAACAACAAAACACATATAAAAAATAAATTAGTAAATTAGTGAGGATTAATGAGTGACACACACATTTGAGCAAGGAACATATATCTGTAGGAAAGTATGTGCATAGGTATATGATATGATGTGTAAAATAAAATGGAAGGTTATAAAATGAATGATATAATTTATTATAATAAACATGTAAATCCATCATAGAGAATGTCACACAAATTGCAAATAGGTTAAACTGCATGGCAAGAAATCAATAGCATTAATAAAGTATAATTAATAGATAATAAATAAACAATAAAATTGATCAATAAATTCTGTATGATAAAAACATAAGACCGCGCGGGGTGCGAGAGGACCATTCAATAATCAATTCATTGATAAGAAATTGTCACGATCAGGAAATGTTTGTGAATGGTTTAGGTAAGTTAATATAAATATGAAAAAATATGAGTTAGTAATTAAATAAATGAATAAATAATTATATGCTGATTAAATAACTGGGGATAAACTATATACAGTAGAGTGAAGAATTGCTGTATTGATCTACCTGTGGAAGGGGGATAAGGTATCCATGCCGGAAATAGGTGTTATGGTGTAGAGAAAATATTAATAAGTAGTGTTATGGTGTAGAGAAAATATTGATCTAGGGTTGAACTGCAGCGATTGCTGGATCTACATATTCAGAATTTAATAGGGCTAGTGCGAGACCGAGATGTATCAGTGTGTGTATGAGAAACCAAAAGTATCCCCCCAAAACAAGGTCGGAGGGAAGAAAGGAGTAACCAGAAACCATTGTATGATAAGCAGATAAAATACTTTTATTTGAACAATAACAATAAAATGACAAAAGATGATGTAGACAAGTTGATACAGTAGATGACACAGAAAAACTAGCGTTCAGAAACCAAGGCAGTAATGGAAAATTAGTGTGTATAACATGATGGACTGTGGAACCCAAAATAGGGGGGGTAGGGAACCCACTGAAGTACTGGCTGGTAATAGCTACCGTGCCTGGTGCTCATACAAAAATGTGGGAACCTGCACAATAATAGAAGGGAGTCCTTACCCCCAGACGAAGGCTCATTCCAGAGCCGAAACGCGCGTCGGGGCCAGCGTTTCAGTCCAGGCAGAGGAACATACTGTCACCCCATTGGTAAGGACTCCCTTCTATTATTGTGCAGGTTCCCACATTTTTGTATGAGCACCAGGCACGGTAGCTATTACCAGCCAGTACTTCAGTGGGTTCCCTACCCCCCCTATTTTGGGTTCCACAGTCCATCATGTTATACACACTAATTTTCCATTACTGCCTTGGTTTCTGAACGCTAGTTTTTCTGTGTCATCTACTGTATCAACTTGTCTACATCATCTTTTGTCATTTTATTGTTATTGTTCAAATAAAAGTATTTTATCTGCTTATCATACAATGGTTTCTGGTTACTCCTTTCTTCCCTCCGACCTTGTTTTGGGGGGATACTTTTGGTTTCTCTAGTGATTTGATGAGTGTAACCTGTGCGTACACCAATAGGTGGGGGGCCACTTTTGGCCAGAATCGAAGGGATTTGTGCCACTGGGCCGTTACCTGTTCCCCACTTGCCTAAATCTGATCTGCTGCCTTTGGATTCAGTGTGTGTATGAGTCCAAGCAAAGGACCATTGACCAATGAGGTGTAAAAGCTAGACAGGACACTGAGGTGAATGCCGTGTGCTAACTAATTGTATAAGTGGCACACTGTAGCTGTAGACAGACGTGCATCCCGAGTCAAAGTCCGATCTAAAAGACATAGACTCAAATGATATTCGCCGAGTGTGAATCCATGCATGAGTCCTTGTCTTGAGGACAATAAGAAAGCTGGAGACAGGAGTCACGGAGGCGTCTGGAAACACTGGAGGAACGCGGAGGCGTCTGGAAACACTGGAAGAACAGGAGCATCTGGAAACGCTGATGGGCAATCACTTCAACAGGAAACCTTGGAAGATCCTTTAGAATGCTGAAGATCCGGCCAGGAAGGAAGGGATTAGCCAGCGCCATTCAGGAGGACACTGGCCCTTTAAGTCTGGGAGATGGGGCAAACGCGAGATTTGGAAGGGAGCGTTCAGCCTTGGCAGCAGGAGTGAGGATGCGGCCTAGTCGGGAAGCAGGCTTGTGGAGAGGTATGTCCGGGCCAGGGAGTGCAGCGCCATGCTGGGGGGCACGGGTGTGCCCGGAATCCGCGATAAGGATCGCGGGGCATCCGTGACAGTTTGTTCTATTTTTTTCATTATGACTATAGACCTGATGAAGACACCAATACAGTGTTGAAACGCAAAATATCGAAGTATTAACTAATAGTAAAAACTCTAACTTTTATCTATCTCTGGAAGTAGCGCATCAATCAATCTTACCCCATCATTTTTTCTCTCTATTAACAATAGAGACATAAACAGTTGTAAATTAAAAAGAGAATAAAAATGAATAGCCTTACTAATGAATAGGAAAGTTACTCTCATAGTGAGATCCAGCATAAGAATTACGGGCAGCCTTTTCAAAAGATAATGGATTTTCAAAATGACTGACAATGGACATTTGCATAGCCCAATAATTTATCCTTGATGGATTTTCCTTCTGCCCCCAGATTGTGATGTTTATATGTTAATATGTACTGTACCGCTCGTAATGCTTCACAGAAAAGGTTACAATTCTGCCAACACTAGTTGACTGGGTACCCTGTTCTGTATCACAGGCAGTTATATGATCTGGCCAGATTCCTCAATAGATTTAGCCCTGAGGTTTGGGAGAAATATGGAATAATTTCCCTACCCTGAACCTATGCTGTTAGCGGGGGCCTATAATAACAGGTTATGCCCAAGTTATTTAGAAATATACAATCTCCTGTCTCTAATTTTTTCTGTCTTTGTGCTTTTTTGACGTATACGTTAGTGATATATTCCTCTACAGTGGCCATTTTGGATCAAGCGGCCATTTAAGTGACGCGTTTCGTCACAAGCGTGACTTCCTCAGGGCCAGAGGTGACGTAACATTGTTTAGGTGTTTTAAGTGTTTTTACCCTTTGATGATTGTCTTGTGTAGATTTATAAAATAAAGAATTGTGTCTTCATTTTTGTCGTTATATGCATCTCCTTGTTCCTTTTTGTGGTTTTGGTCTATTTCATTGATGCATGACTGCTTTATTGTTACTGTGTTCTCTCTTTTGTTTTGTATGTAAAAGAAAATACTAATGCTGAAATATTTGATTACAAGAGAGATCCATTGAACGAGCTGAAGAATTTGAAAAAAATAACCTCAAGTCTTTGTATTCAGATTCACCCATTACCCTTATTGGGGCTCATTTACTAAGGGTCGAGGACTGTTGTCAGACTGCTCGTCTTTTTCGGGGATTGGACTTCTTGGATAGGTATTTAACAGGTATCTACGCAGGGATTTTGTTGCATGCTATCGTTTTTTTGACGCAACTGTGCTGGCTTCCATGAGACACAAATTTGGGGGGCATGCCGTTGTACGATCCAATTTGGTCTGAGCGCAGGATTTAACTTTCAAATTGTGTCGCAAGACAATGCACTTACATGCACCATTTAAAAGAAGGTAAACTCCGTCGGACCTGAGCGGGGAAGCGACACATGCAGGATATCGGGCGCATGATCTTAGTGAATCGTCGGACATTCGGTGAACTCCAGCTGATGGGTAAGTAAATGTGCCTCATTATCTTGTTGCTCTCTTCTGCGTCCCATTTAGTTCAACTATTTCCTTCTTTTACACTGGTGCCAGGAATAGTGCACAACCTATACAAAAATATTCCTTTCATATGCCTGTACCCCTGCATTTGTTAGTATACACCTTTAATCATATTTGGTATTCATGTATAAATATAAAACTGAACATTGCTGTTGATCTGCTCTGGATATAAATATAAGATTCATTGCTAAGTCAGAGTCAGACACAGATACACTGAATCACTTAGACATATGTAATTGTGAACATTACCACATATTAGCTTTGCAAATTGGGCTGTGGACAGGTGCCTCTAATGTGGACACATGGCACTTCACAATGCAATGCAAAACCTAGCTTCACTTTGACAGATGCAACCATTCCCAATTTCAGTGTGTTGTTCCCCATCCAATCTATCCCGGCAATACACAGGCACATCCATCCAAATCATTATAATACCAGTCTACAGCTGTCACAAGTCAAAGGTATAATATCACTCAGCTGATCTGTCTGTTATAACACCATTTATCAGTAATCTAGAGAATGAATATAAATGTCATAGCTGCGGCAGGGATTATGCGGAGCAGTTATTGCAGGCTTTGGAATAATATCTTGTATTATTGCAATAATGTTGACTAAGGATGTGAAATCATAGTGATGAATATTTTCTATATATAACTGATTATGCTCATGTTTGGAACAGGATGTATTGCTGTCCCGAAAATTGGATATATTGGCAATGCTTTTAATAAATTCTATACAGTACTAAGTAAAGCTGACTTTTTACTGCATCTGAGGTCTTTGTGTGGTCCATCACAGTCAGTCAGATGCATTGGCTATCATCTATAGCTAATATAAAACATGCCTCTATTATTTTCATTATTCTTAATATAACAGCAGAAAAATGGAAATATAGACGTGTCTGAGAGCAGATCTGTTCCAGTTGACCATGGCAACCAATCAGAGCTCGGCTTTCATTTTCTCACAGCTGTTCATAAAACTAAATCTGAGCTCTGATTGGTTTCCATCGGCAACTAGAACATTTTTACCTCAGACATGTAAACGTATCTGAAAGCCAAACTGCTTCTAAGAAAATGCAGTCCAGCATCATAAATAACAGAAGGAGCTCAAAGATTGATGTATAGTATTGTAGGAAAACACACAGTGAATGGGAGAACCATAGACACCACCCCCTTTGTCCCCCTGGTAGCTACGCCTCTGACTATACATACAGGTTGGTCCAAAAGAATGTACACATTGTGATAAAGTAAAAGGTGTTGTTCGGAGGGACCTGCATCTGTTGTACAGTACAGGCAGTTAAAGGGTTATGGTAAACGCCCTAGATTTGTCTGTAGTAACCCAGGGTTAATGCAGACATGTGGTAAGCAGGAGAAGTCTGTTTGGTCTATGTTGGCCTATCTAGCATAGACACTTTTGTAAAGTCTGTACTGGGCCTGCTTATTATGGAGTAGGGGTAGGCTGGTGGTGGGATGCCTACTTTGGACTCCAGGCCAGAATCAGTAGATGTGGCAGCTCCTGGGGATCTGAATGCAGGACTGTGCCCATACACCTGAGGCTGACGGCACACGTGGTGTTTTGAACCCATTTTTGGGACGTTTTTAAGCAGTCTGTTAAAAAACACATCCGTTTTTGACCCGTTATAAATAAGATAATTGGTAAAATTGTAAAAAAAAATGGAGACGTTTTCAAAAACGCATGTGTTTTTTAACGGACTGCTTAAAAATGGCGCCAAACGGGCTCAAAACGCCTCGTGTGCCGCCAGCCTAAGGTTGAGTGCCTCCTGATATACTACTGGCCAAGAGCGGGTGCCTGGCAGCCAGGTGCATCTGTATAGAGGGACCTGTTATTGTGTTAGACAGAACTCAGACAAGTAGGATTTGTTTTTGTTTATGCCTATGTTGAGGCTGAATTTAAGTTGTTTGACGAGTGTGAATAAAACACTTGATTTGGACTATAACCTGCTTCCTGAACTACTACCTTGTGTCTGCCAGAGCGATTCCCCACAACATATAATACTTATCTGTATAAAAAAGAAAGGGTGGCTGTTACAGTAACACATTACATGCTCATTTACTAAGTTTAGGCATAGCTTTGAATTTTATTTTAACATAAATCTTTTTATATTAAATTCTTAAAAAGATCCATAACATCACATTATTGCATGTTCTTCCTTCAATCTGGAAAACTGGAAAATTCCTCTCTTCTCTTTCCTTTATGGAAAAAGCATTTGTGACTGCCATGAATATTCAGGCCTCAGGAAGCCAAGTTTCTCTTTAATGGTTTGAACCAAAGAACAGCATGAAACCAGCTAAAAACACTAAAGTATGAAATGCACTAGAACATTTACACTGGATACTGAACGATCCTGCCCTGCCCATGTCCTGGAATGTTTAGATATGAATATTAACAAGAGAGTGAATGCAAAAATAACTGGATTACACATGTATCTTCCCCAAGATAAAAATGTTATTTAACACTCACTGGAAAGGTCATATAAATCATACACTGGAATTTCATGTTTCCATGCAGGTTTTTCCCTGACTCGATAACAGCTGTACAATACTGTGTCTTCACTGATATAAAACCGCTTATCCATTATAACTAGAGATGAGCGAGCACTAAAATGCTCGAGTGCTCGTTACTCGAGTCAAACTTTTTACGATGCTCGAGTGCTCGTTTAGAATAACGAACCGCATTGAAGTCAATGGGAGACTCGAGCATTTTTCAAGGGGACAGGGAAGCTTGGCCAAACACCTGGAAACCTCAGAAAATGATGGAAACACCACGGAAATGGACAGCAAACAGCACGAGCAGCATGCATGGATGCCTCTGAGGCTGCCTAATGGCACCATTATGCCAAAATTATGGGCAACAGCATGGCGATGACAGAGTGACTGAGTGAGGCGAGATAGCATCTAAAACACCCAATAATTGACCCTGACACTATAGGGGACGGCATGTGGAGGCAGCGGCAGCAGAGGCAGGCTAGAGAGTGGCATGGCGACATGCCCCAAATGGACTCAGGCTTCAAACCAATAAAAAAAAATTCCTTTTGGCGAGGATAACGTGTAGCACTGTACCAGTGCCATATATCTGGTGAAACACCCAAAAAATGAGCCTGACACAGCTCGTTTGCTAAGGGGACGACATGTGGAGGCATCTGAGGAGACGACGTCTGGAGGCTGCTATGGAGACAACGTGTGTAGGCAGCTATGGAGACGGCGTGTGGAGGCAGCTGTAGAGAAGGCATCTAGAGGCTGCTATGGAGACGACGTGTGAAGGCAATGGGGACAGTTATGGCACCCGAGGTGGTCGTAAGGAAGTGAGAAAAGAGGAGTGAAAAGATAGATTTTAGAGGTAAAAGGTTATAGGTTGTGGGTTGAAAGTTGCTGCAGTTCAAACAATGTTAGTTGGATCTTGGGATGGAGCTGGCGGTCCGCTGCCAGGCGAGCTTTCGCCTGTCCAAGCTTCTGCCTCTCGGTTCCTCCCCTCCCAAAATGGGCCTGGGGGCCAGAAGCGTTTACTTTGAAAAAATTATCATTTTCAAAGCAGGTGGGGTCATTTGAATATTTCATCTAGGAATAATGGAATAGCATAGCGGTTCTATTTTTTATTTTTCTCGGACATGGTTCCATGATTAAGAGCGATGGTATGGAGCATCTATATTGCGCTACTATGATTGAAACTTCAGGTCTCCAGCAGTTATGTATCTGGTGAAACACCCGAAAATTCTGCCTGACACAGCTCGTTGCTAAGGGGATGATGTGCTGTATTTCCTCTTGCGCTCCAGCGTCTAGGATATAGACAGTTGAAAGCTGCGCATGGAGACATTGGTGGACGCTGTGGAGGATTGTGGTGGCAAAATGGACAGGAAACAGCAGGGGCAGCATGTATGGATGCCTCTGAGGCTGCCTAATCTTGGGATGGAGCTGGCGGTCCGCTGCCAGGCGAGCTTTTGCCTGTCCAAGCCCCTGCCTCTCGGCTCCTCCCCACCCAAAATGGGCCTGGAGGCCAGAAGCGTTTACTTTGAAAAAATTATAACTTTCAAAGCAGGCGGGGGCTACAAACAGCACTTCTAAGAACCTTTTGTATAAGATCAAGTGTAGTACTGTTCTTATAAGTAATTGGCCTGGTTATGTTGGGGGAGGGGAACGTAAACAGATGCGCAAGTAGCGCTGAAATAATATTGGTCGAAGATAAAAGTTTGGCGGCATATTTTGTGGATAACACAGCAGGGTGGTGACAAAGTTAACAAGTTTGATGTGGAAGCCGTGAAAACAACCCAAAATTCTGCCTGACACAGCTCATTTGATAAGGGGACGATGTATGGAGGCAGCTATATGAACAAGTTTTGGAGGCAGCTATGGAGCTGATGTGTGGAAGTAGCAATGGAGACAACGTGTGGAGGCAGCTATAAAGACGACGTGTGGAGGCTGCTATGGAGACAATTAAATTTGGATAGTGCCTGTATGTGGCAGTCCAAAAAAGTTTTCAAACCAGAGGAGCAGGTAGGTGGTCCTCCAGAAAAATTAAATAGATTGAGTGCCTGTTTGTGTCAGTCCAAAAATATTTTCAAACCACAGGAGCAGGGAGGTGGCCCTCCAGAAAAATTAAATAGATTGAGTGCCTGTATGTGGTGTCCAAAAAAGCTTTCAAACCAGAGGAGCAGGTAGGTGGCCTCCAGAAAAATTAAATACATAGAGTACCTGTATGTGGCACTCCCAAAAATAGTTTAAAACAGAGGACCGGGTAGGTGACCCTCCAGTACTATAGCTAGAGCCAGTTGGCCCTGGCAAAAAAATAGCCAGTTTCCTCTGCTTTAGTGTACAAAGAGGAGGAGAAGGAGGAAAATGAGGAGGAGGAGTGCATACATTATTCAGGTTGAGCTGCTTTCACCTGGTGGAGAATGGAAATCCTGAGAAATACAGGCTTTATTCATCTTGATAAGCGTCAGGCGTGTTCGCTTATCAGTGATGATGCCACCAGCTGCACTGAAAACCCGCTCTGACAACACGCTAGCGGCAGGGCAGGGCAGGCAAGAACCTCCAAGGCGTACAGCGCCAATTCGGGCCACATGTCCAGCTTTGAAACCCAGTAGTTGTAGGGAGCCGTGTGATCATTTAAGACGATGGTTTGGTCACCTACGTATTCCCTCACCACCAAGATCAGCCCTACTCTGCCGAGACTGGGGACAGGTGACAGTGTCTTGCTGGGGTGACATAAAACTGGCAAAGGCCTTGTAAAGCATGCTGGACAAGCTGCCTGCTTACCTACTCTCCCTCGCTACTTGTCCCGCAGAAGTACGCCCCCTGCCTCTAGCGCTGTCAGAAGGGAAATACTGTTTCAGCTTGTGCACCAGGGCCTGCTGGTATTCATGCATTCTCACACTCCTTTCCTCTACAGGGATGAGAGTGGAAAGATTTTGCTTGTACCGTGGGTCCGGGAGAGTGAATACCCAGTAATCGGTGCTGGAATAAATTCTTTGAACGCAAGGGTCACGGGATAGGCAGCCTAAAATCTGCCATATGCGCCAGAGTCCCAACGCGCAAGAATTCACTCCCCTCACTGGCCTGACTCTCCATTTCCTCCTCCTCTTCCATCTCCTCTTCTTCTGCCCATACACGCTGAACAGTTCAGGACTGAGCAATGGTCCCCTCTTCTGTCTCGCCAACATTCTCCTCCTCTTCCTCCTCATCCTCCTCCACCTCCTCTGATACGTGCTGAGAAACAGACCTGAGGGTGTTTTGGCTATCAATAAGGGAATCTTCTTCCCCTGTCTCTTGTGACGAGTGCAAAGCTTCTGATTTCATGCTGACCAGAGAGATTTTCAACAGGCCAAGCAGCGGGATGGTGAGGCTGATGATGGTGGCATCGCCACTGACCATCTGTGTTGACTCCTCAAAGTTACTCAGCACCTGACAGATATCAGACATCCACATCCACTCCTCATTGTAGACTTGAGGAAGTTGACTGACCTGACTACCAGTTCTGGTGGAAGTTGACATCTGGCAGTCTACAATTGATCTGGTAAAATCTGGATAACATGGTTAATGTTAAATTCCACCTCGTGGGCACGTCGCACACAGTCAATGAGCGAGCATTGGAGGCGGCGCTGCGCTGCCCTGAGAGTGGCAGCATCTGTGCTGGACTTCCTGAAATGCACACAGATGCGGCACACCTTCGTGAACAAATCAGACAGATTGGGGTATGTCTTGATGAACCGCTGAACTATAAGATTTAACACATGAGCCAGGCATGGCACATGTGTCAGGCTGCCAAGTTGCAGAGTCCCGGGTCAGTAAAAACATAGCAATTTATTTCATATTCTCTAAAAATTCACAGAGGCAGATGAACATATAGGAGAACACAGACATACACAGCGTAAATGCCTACGCGTTTCGGCAAAAATCCTTCATCATGGCATTTTTTCGCGTAGGCATTAGCGCTGTGTATGTCTGTGTTCTCTTACACTTTAGTAATAACTAGAGATGGGCGAATCAATTCTAACGGAATTATTCCAATTATTCAAATCGATTCTAGTGGAATTCGTTTTGAATTTCAGGAAAACTTCAGCACAAAGTTTACAGTGATTCAAGGGATTTAATTCCCCCCCCCCTTTATTAGCAAAATAACCGCTACCACAACGTGTTACATGGGGCAGGGAACACCCTTGATCACATGTGCAGACATTTAAGCCAATCAGTGACCGGCAGCCTTATGTGATGTCATGATGTGATGAACAGACGGCCATTTGCAATCGCGTCATTTCACACTGCATGTGATGTCTCTAGTGTCTAGCTGCTTGTACTCAGTAGCTGATGGAGTGATTTTTGCTCTAAGTCCAGGGTGTCCGTCTTGGGGATCTGTACAGCTCAAATTTCAATTCTTTTTTTGTTGCTAAAGTTGATATCAAGAAATATGCCTCAAATCCACATAGTTGCTGGAGTGATTTTTTCTCAAAGTCCAGGGTGTCAGTTTTGGGGTTCTGTATTCCCCAAATTTCTATTCTTTTTTGTTGCTAAAGTAGATATCAAGAAATTTGTGTCAAATCCATATAGTTGGTGGAGTGATCTTTTTTCAAAGTCCAGAGTGTCAGTTTTTGGGGTTCTGTATTCCCCAAATTTCAATTGTAGCAAGAAATCTGTGTCAAATCAACATAGTTGATTAACCAATATGTCAGACAATGAGGTGGCAGATGGAGCAGGCACAGGTTACAGCACAGTAAGGGGACGTCGCAGCAGGGGTGACTGTGATTTCACCAGATAAATGCTGTCCTGGCAAAACACAGAGAACATTTAATCCAGAGGTAATGAGGCCCTGTCCTTCTTGTCCAATAATTAGTTTCCTAATATCTGCCCCTTGAAAATGGAGAAATGATATAGCATGACTTGCACATTGGAACAGCATGTGAGAGTTGTACAGCATCATCTGTGTACACGGCCAGCGTTTTTGTACCATATCTCCGATTTCCGTAGACCACTGTACGGTCTCAGCACCTGATCTGAAAGATCAAACCCACCCATGTATTTATTGTAAGCCAGGATGCAGTGTGGTTTGGTGGCGGCAGTGGTGGTACCTCATACAGAAGTGAGGGTGCTGGAGTTCCCAAGAATTGTGGTCAGAAAAAGGACATCGCTTTTGTCCTTATACTTAATTCCCCCCACCCATTATAAGTGTCTATCTAACAAGGGTTCCAGGGGACCTCTATGGTTTTTGCGTACAGTGCCTCCACACGCTACAGGACCTTGGTAACGGAGTGATTGGAATAGTGGAACGCTAGGATAAAAGTTATCCACATACAAGTGGTAAGCCTTATCCAGCAGTGGGTGCACATATTGGTCAATCAGAGCTTTTTGGGAGATGGCATGATGCCACCAGACATGGCCCCTTCCACTCATGATTGTCACCGTGTGTTGCTCTAATTCAACCCAGCGATTACCATTGTGACAAATATTGCTACTATTGGCTGGTCTCGATCGACCAGCCAGTAGCGGCAAACATGGACAGAAGGGGGCAGCAAAACTCCTCTGTACCGTGAGGCAAAATCATTGGCTGTCAGGAACAGCTGCCATCTTGCTCTGATCACCGTGTCTACTGACATGGTGACCGGTATTACTGACGTCCTAAGTGAAATTGCTGCTATTGGCTGGTCTTCATTGTTCAGATCTTGATCAAGATCTAGATCTTGCCACCACATTTGCTTTGTGCCATTCATTTTACTGAACTTAGATTGTCACATGTCTACATTCAACCAGTCTAGTATATTAGATTTGTTGTATTGGATGTGTTAGCTGCAGTGGCACCACCCACACCAGATTGACTCTTCTTACGGTATAAATAGAGTAAAAACCCTTAAGTTACTCAGCTTTTCCGAGATTACGAATCTCCCATTATTGGCATATAGGCGTTCCACCTGTATTTTTGGCTTTATATGACCTGCAAGTTAAAGTCCATGATCTTTCCACGTTTACAACAATCCCCTCCTGTGCAGCCTGCTCTATGTATTTATACAGTTGACCTTTTACTTCATTAGTGATATTGGGGGGTCTCTAGATTACACCAAAAAAATTTTTTTCAAAATTCCCCTGACTTTGAATGTCAACCCACTAAGTTTTAAATCCTCACACACTTCAATGACTATTGTCTCATTCACAATTTCTCCCTTTACTTTCATGGCTCCACTGACATAAAGACATACTGTATACCACCTCTTCTCCTATTTGTCCTGTCCTGCTAAAATAGCGTGAAACCTTGAGGACTAGCACCCCAGTCATGTGACATATCTAGCCATGTCTCAGTATTACACTGTTATTTTACCATTGTGTGACAGAAGTACTTTGTTGATGATATTTTGTTAGGCCACTGATAGGATTTATGTTAACTGGACAGTTTGGCACAGTATAACTTGAAAATGTCAGTGTTTTTGTTTCAATCCGATTCTTGTGGGGGTTTTTTCCACGCCCTTTCAGGAGCACTAATGGAACCCATGCCTGAGAAGGAACTACGTGAGCAAAATCTAGAGCGACAGACAATACATTCATTAAGGATTTTGTCTCAAGATGTGAAATATACGTAGTGACATCATTATTCATTCTATAAATATTTGTTCTTCTGAAATATTTTTTTTTTAATTAAAATTGAGTGTGTTTCCAAAGGATAACGTGCTCAAGGCTTTAACAAGTGAGTGATCTTGGATTACCATTGTCGTAGTTTCCTTTTAGGAAACACATGGGTGTTAGCTTAGATGGCTTCCTGGAGAGTAACATAAACCAAGGCTAAACGATAGTCATCATTTAATTAAAAAACAGCATGAGAAAACAAAGAACGCATTTTAACCTTGCTGCTATGTATTGTTGGCTCCTGAATAATCCATTAAAAACACATAATGGAAATGATGATTCTCTACACTACATCTTGGCCCACATTTAAAAGACTTTTGTGTGTTTAAAAGTTATTGTTTTCAATCCCTTAGATTTAGAAACAAATCATTTTAACAATGGAAACATATCTCATGACATATTCAGAAATCACAAAGAAGTGGTACTTAACATGAACAAAGCTGTAATCAATGGCCACAGGTCCAGTACATGTATTGAAATAAAAGCAATGTGACATGGAACCTTTAACACATGCTGAATACGCCAAAATAGCTAACTGTACCTGTAACTATGTGACATGTACCTTAGAGTCGGCTTACAGTTTGGGTGGAGTAGGACTGCGCTGCACTCTGTTCCAGGGTTATAGTAAATTTGTAGAGTATCTCTGCCCCATACCCCATTAGGCTGATTGGAAAGAAGGCGACATCAAGAGGAAAAAGACAAGTGCCAGGAATTGATATTTTTTCATGCCTTGTGAGCTGGTGGGTGGAGAATAGGTTTTTTAACATACTACAGACAAAGGCAGAAGAGATTTTGTGGTCATTCACATTAAAGATCATTCCCATACAGTGGACATTTTATAAGAAACACATCTGATGTTCTGTCAACAATTACTAGATTTCTGGCTGCAGAACAAATGTGATTAGCATTTGCTCATCTGTGACCAGATCACTGCCTAATAGTCAGGCATGATCATTCATATGCGTATTGCCTCAATTACTGGTCTTACTACCTTACTAATAAGGTGGGTCCGGTGGCAGATTCATGTAATATATAGCAGGATAGCCCTTTTTAGGGCTAATCCTTTAGACCCCTGTAACATTTCTAATCTTTTATTACCCTAATATGAAAATTTCTGAAAGAGGCTACTGAAGCATGGAGTAGCCAGAGCTTAAGCTACACAGTGCAGCTACTGCATGCCTCAGTAGCCTCTTTCGATCCTCCTACCAAGACATGTTGGGGCAGATTTACTTACCCAGTCCATTCGCGATCGAGCGGCGCGTTCAATGCGGTGGATTTGGGTCCGGCCGGGATTCACTAAGGTAGCTCCTCCGACATCCACCAGGTGGCGCTGCTGCGCTGAAGTCCGCCGAGGCCCACCGGAATGCACTGAAGTTCACCGGCCTATACCTGGTGAAGGTAAGCGCGAGTCCCGCGACACTTTTTTTTTTTAAATTGCGGCAGCTTTTCTGAATCCGCGGGTTTTCGTTCGGCCACTCCCCCGATTTCCGTTGCGTGCATGCCAGCGCTGATGCGCCACAGTCCGATCGCGTGCGACAAAATCCTGGGGCACTACAGGGAAAATTGGCGTAAATCGGAAATATTCGGGTAACACATCGGGAAAACGCGAATCAGGCCCTTAGTAAATGACCCCCATTCTGTGTGTAGCTCTTCGTAGCTGTTTGCACTTTTCTATGAAGTTTGAATTTGGCGCATGTGCAGTAGCTCAGGTTTCAGTGCTGAGACCACGTAGCCGCCATCTCTGCATAGATAGTCTATAAAGAAGTTGGATGAGTGTGTGCAGCTACGAGGAGCTGTGCGCAGCAGATGTCTTGGCAGGAGGATCACAAGAGGCTACTGGGTCGTGGAGTAGCCGGGCCGTGTAGCTTCAGCTCTGGCTTCTGCATCTCAGAGTCGCCTCTTTTCGAAATTTTCATATTAGGGTAATAACAGATTATAAAAGTTACGGGGGTCTAGAGGATTAGCTATAACAAGGGCTATCCTACTATACATTAGATGAACCTGCCACCGGATCTACCTTAATAGGTAGATCAGTGATGGTATGTTTCTTTTAAAAGAAATCTACTGAGATGAAGGATTGTAAACCAAGCACACTTACCCTCTGCTGTGTGCGCCCTCTGGCAGGATCTGCTCTTCTGTTATCTTCTTCTTCCCTTGTTTTAACCAAAAAAAGTTTTAAAAATTGTGCAAATGAGCCTATGGTGCTCCTGGCTCAATAGATATTATTGAACTTGAACCCCCCAGCCAGGGGTACACATCTGCATGTAAGTGTGCTTGGTTTACAATACTTGACGCTGGTGGTAGATTTGCTTTAACCCTAACAATGCAATGTGCTATGTGACCAACATTTCACAAGGTTTTATTTTTACTATGATAGTGTGCTTAAGCACCTGCTTATCTCAATTTTCACTGTAGTAATAATATTGTCCTTTGAATGTGAATAACAAGGCACCAAGCAAATTATTGTATTGTTTAAACAGGTCACATACTTTCCTTTCCTACTTGAGCATTGGAAGCAGAGGAATATGAGTCATTTTTGTTGGAAAGTTTTATTTGACCTTTACAAAGCAGGTCAAATTCCTTCCAAGGTGGATCTCTTCACATAGAAGTGTTGTTAACTCTAACGGCACAGCTCTTTCACCACACATGGAGAGTTAATTTTCTATAATGGCTTTCACTAAGCATAAAATCATTATGAGCAGGACACCTACATAAATAAGAATCCCTGTAATCAAGCTAAAAAGGAATGTCAAGCTTCAGTGTCAGGTAAGGCATTAGCAGCGCTGTTAAAAGTATATGCCCTCTACTCACTGAGTGGGTGGCCTGGAGCTTTCAACAAATGGAATATCACAAAAAGAATAACTGTTTAAACACATAACACATTCATGAAATATTACTACATGTACTTAAGAAGCAACATTGTTTAACACCCATATTCTCCATATGAAGAAAGTGTATGATTTGCATCACCTTACAATTCCAACCTTACTATTGCTATCAAATGCTTTCCATAATTTATTTTTCATATTTTATATTGCCGCTAAGAAATTCCACACCACATAACAATGTAGATTTATTTTTTTTTATTATTCTGAGGTTTAATAAATGAAAGGCTTCATGTTCTAAACCGCTGTGAAATAACTGTTAAAATATAGTGTAGAGAGTTAGAAAGGATAGTAAAGCAATATACAAGCACTGTTATCTAATCACAGTAAGAGCCCTATATATACCCTGTATAGTACACACGCCTTCAAGGGGTATTCCAGGAATCAGCATAATTCATATACAAATGGGTACTCAAAATATAAGCTAATGTCCGTTAATTTCCTCCGCGCAGTCCGTTGCAGGAGGAGACACAGGACAGAAGATGGCTGCTGGTCACATGTCCACATCACATGTCCTGTACCTGCCTGGGCAGGTCATGTGATCACCACTAGGTTTGGCTGTAGTTGGTTGGTTGCAGTGCATCCAGTAAGGTCAGTGTTGTGGTGATGGCAGTTACACATCATTACTATGGTAACAGAGCAAGAAAACCTGTTACATCATCACCAGGAGCAGAGCATAAGAGGGAGGAGGAGTTACTGAGAACTAAAGGATCATGGAACTTGTAGTCTCCAGTGGGGACCATCTTAGTGATAACTTCACCGACTTTAGAGGGGCCATAAATTTTGTAAATCCTAAAATCAAACAATTTAAGCTTCGTTTTGTGACTAATGACATTGAGTATTGTTGTATTCATTTATTTATATCATCATGGGTTTTTGTGTCAGACGTTCATACCCCTTTCAGCAAAGATTAGCCTCAGCTAAGGGATCATGACCTGAGAAGGAGCAGAGGTGTCATAGAAGGAAAAGAAATACTCTACAACGGCCTCTTCAATCTGTGGCTATCCTCCTCCCAACATGTGGGAAGTCATTTTATATGTCATCAGGCGGTTGGTGCACCAGGGTCATGTCCTCAGCACTTGGATACACAGTTAATCCAGATTATTCTAGATTTGTCTGGTGAGATGTATGGGGTAACATTGAAAGAACTACGGTAAGTGATGTAGGCAGGAATAGCAGTGCTCCAGGTGCTGAGGACATGGTCCTGGCAGGGGCGTAACTTAAGGGGGTGCAGAGGTTGCAATCGCCCCGGGGCCCAAGAGGTTTAGGGGGCCCTTATGATGTCACTTTACCATACTATTACTATAAACCATACATTATAGTCGGGGCCTGGCACAGACTTTGCACTGGGGCCCACCAGCTTCTAGTTATGCCACTGGGTCCAGGTGCACCAACTGCCTCATTTCCATGCAAATTAACCCCTTCACCCTCTGCGACAGATATATTTGCCTGAAGGGATGCTATGAAGGGATACATACAGAGATGGCTTTGCTGCATATTGCAGCAAAGACCTATTGATAACACTCGCGGTCGGTACTTGCACCAATTGAGGGCGTTAACCCCTTGTTTGCTGCCGTCAAAGACGCCTGCAGCAGTTAAAACTCATTAAACACATCTTTATTGAGATCGCTGCATTTTCATTGCATTTGAAACGCATATACAACAGCTAATGAGAGGTAATTTGCCTAATTACATTACCGTTTACGTTTGTAAATGCAATGTTAACGCATGTGTTAACAAAACACATGCGTTAACACTTTATTAACTATGCATTTTGTAAACAGAAATGTTAACAGTGACGTAATTAGGCAAATCACCTCTCCTCAGCTGTTGTATATGCATTTCGAACGCAATGAAAACGCAGGTCAAAACGCAACGTGTCAACGCGCCCTGAACATCATCAGGGGCAGAGATTGGTTGCCATGGCTACTTGAAATAATGTAAAAAACGCCATATACTGCAATACTACTGTAGGAACGATCAGAACATCTAGGGTTAAATTACCCTAGAGGGTCTAAGAAATAGTGAAAAAAAAATGTTTAAAAAATCTTTAAAAATTACAGTAATAAAATATTAAAAATTCAAATTACCCCTTTCCCTAAACTGATATAAAACTAAGTAAGCAGTAAAAATCACAAACACATTAGCCCAATGCCCGATCTATCAAAATATAAAAACAGTTATACCCGGCGGTGAACCACATTGTCAGGTTTGCTGGGGAGAATGCTAGGACTTCTGGTTCTTCTGGTGGTGCTAGCAGCGTTCTCCGACCTCCGGCACGTATCCGCGCAAACTCCACCTCTCGTCCGCTACCAGCGGTCTCTGGCATGCGCCCTGGGCAGCGGCTGCTGAGACCTTGCGCTGTCTAGGAGTTCTGTTATGAACTGCTGGGACTTGTGGTACCTCTGCATGGTGCCTGCGATTGTGCTTGGTTATTCTGCACCATGAGGAGTTAATTCTCAGAAGTTGTCCAGCTCCTATCAGGTTCTGGAGGTGGGGTTCTGGCTGCATAAATTGCAGCCTCACTAGTCACCTGTGCCAGTGTTTCAAATCCCCTCATGGCTTGCTCTGTGCTTAGGTTTGACCTGCTCTTATTCTGTATTGTTGTGATCTCGGCTAGTTTTTGACGTTGACCCTTTTGCTTACTGATTTTGCTCTTGACATACCCTCTCGTTGTGACTCCGGCTAGTTTACCACTCTTTTGTGTTTTATGTTTGTCAGTCTCTTTGTGTTGTTCCCTTCCCACACTTATCCAGTGTATTTCGAGTATTCAAGTAGTCGCCCCAAGGTTTAGCGTGGGGGGGCTATAGAAAGGGACAGAGGTTAGGGCAAGCTCAGGGCACACTATCCCCTGTCTTCTGTGTTACCAAACCCTAACACACATGATAGAAAATAGCGCCCAATTGTCCAAAACGCAACTTTCACACCATTTAACATCACATAAAAAAATGTAATAAAAAGTGCTAAAACATTTCCCCCAGTCCTCAAAATGGTAGCAATGAAACCGGCGGCTCATTTTGCACCATACACCAAAGTATGAAAAAGTTATTAGCGCCATAAGATGGAGAAATTTTTTCAAATGTTTTGTACACATTCATTTAATATTTGAAAATGTATTAAAACTAGAGATGAGCGAACATACTCGTCCGAGCTTGATGCTCGTTCGAGCATTAGCATACTCGAAACTGCTCGTTGCTCGGACAAATACTTCGCCCGCGCAAGAAAATGGCATCTCCCGCCGTTTTGCTTTTTGGCGGCCAGAAACAGAGCCAATCACAAGCCAGGAGACTCTGCACTCCACCCAGCATGACGTGGTACCCTTACACGTCGATAGCAGTGGTTGGCTGGCCTGATCAGGTGACCCTGGAATAGACTAGTCCCTGCCTGCGCTGCTCGGATCATTCTCTGTCTGGATGCCATTAGGGAGAGAGCTGCTGCTGCTGCAGGGATAGCGTTAGGCTGTTAAATTAGCTTTATGTTAGGCAGGAGTGAGTCTACAAGAACCCAACAGCCCTTCTTAGGGCTACAATAACGTTTTATTTTACTTTTTTTTGGTTTGCCTGTGGCTGGGCTTGCTGCCATTAGTAGTGCAGCTAGTACCATATTGTGAGTAATTTGTAGGGAAACTTGCTACCGTTGTGTTAAGCTCTTAGTGACACACATATCCACCTTAAACACCGAAGTGGGACAATTTATTAGGGGTTTGATTAGAATTAGGCAGAGTCTGCTGATTTATTTTTTTTTACCTTTATTTCTTTTTAGAACTCACAGTAATCTGCCAAAGCAGTGTGCTTTCAGTGTAGGCTAGAAAATAGCCATAGGAGAACCCCAACGGCTTACTTAGGCCTACAATAGCGTTATATTTTCCTTTATTTTGTTTGCTTGTGGCTGGGCTTGCTGGCATTAGTAGTGCAGCTAGTACCATATTGTGAGGAATTTGCAGGGAGACCTGCTACCGTTGTGTTTAGCTCTTAGTGACACACATATCCACCTTAACCCCTTAAGGACCAGGCCCTTTTTCGTTTTTGCGTTTTTATTTTTCACTCCCCACCTTCAAAAATCTATAACTTTTTTATTTTTCCATGTACAGAGCTGTGTGATGGCTTATTTTCTGCGTAACAAATTGCACTTCGTAGTGATGGTATTAAATATTCCATGCCGTGTACTGTGAAGCGGGAAAAAAATTCTAAATGCAGTGAAAATGATGAAAAAACACATTTGCGCCATTTCTTGTGGGCTTGGTTTTTACAGCTTTCACTGTGCACCCCAAATGACATGTCTATTTCATTCATTGGGTCAATACGATCACGGGGATACCAAATTTGTATAGGTTTTATAATGTTTTCATACATTTACAAAAATTAAAACCTCCTGTACAGAAAAAAAATTCTTCATTTTGCCGTGTTCTTGCGCTAATAACTTTTTCATACTTTGGTGTATGGAGCTGTGGGTGGTGTCATTTTTTGCGACTTCTGATGTCGTTTTCAAAGCTTCTATTTTTAGGACTGTTCGACATTTTGATCACTTTTTATAGAATTTTTTCTATTTTTCAAAATGGCAAAAAAATGCCATTTGCGACTTCGGGCGCTATTTTCCGCTACGGGGTTTAACGCAGTGAAAAACGGTTATTATATTTTGATAGATCGGGCATTTTCGGACATGGCGATACCTATTGTGTTTATGATTTTTACTGTTTATTTATATTTATATCAGTTCTAGGGAAAGGGGGGTGATTTGAATTTTTATGTTTTTTTAATATAATTTTTTTTTTTTTACTTTTTTTATTTATTTTTTTTACTATTTTACAGACTCCCTAGGGTACTTTAACCCTAGGTTGTCTGATTGATCCTACCATATACTGCCATACTACAGTATGGCAGTATATGGGGATTTTGCATACCATCTATTATAATGTGCAGATCGCACATTATAATAGATAGCCTCGATCATGACAGCCTGGGATCTTTGTGTGATCCCAGGCTGTCATGGCAACGGATCGCCACTCCCCGGTGACGTCACGGGGAGTGACGATCGGAGCCAAGATGGCGGCGCCCACGGGCCGCCGGCTCTTTAGTGCCGCCGGCAGCTTTGCCGGCGGCAATCAAAGGGTTAACACCCGCGATCGGTGCAAGCACCGATCGCGGGTGTTAGCGACGGGCGTTTGCTTCATTATGAAGCAAATGCCCGGTGAGTATGAAGAGGGCTCAGCCTGTGAGCCCTCTTCATACTCCCCCATGCGCAGTAAGACGTAAGGGTACGTCTTATTGCGCTATGGGGTTAAACACCGAAGTGGGACAATTTATTAGGGGTTTGATTAGAATTAGGCAGAGTCTGCTGATTTATTTTTTTTTACCATTATTTCTTTTTATACCTCAAAGTCATATTGCAAAGCAGTGTGCTTTCACTGTAGGCTAGAAAATAGCCATAGGAGAACCCCAACGGCTTACTTAGGCCTACAATAGCGTTATATTTTCCTTTCTTTTGTTTGCTTGTGGCTGGGCTTGCTGGCATTAGTAGTGCAGCTAGTACCATATTGTGAGGAATTTGCAGGGAGACTTGCTACCGTTGTGTTTAGCTCTTAGTGACACGCATATCCACCTCAAACACCGAAGTGGGACAATTTATTAGGGGTTTAATTAGAATTAGGCAGAGTCTGCTGATTTATTTTTTTTTACCTTTATTTCTTTTTATAGCTCAAAGTCATCAGGCACAGCACAAAATCCAGTTGTGTGCTGTCAGTGTAGGTTAGAAACTAGCCATAGCAATAGGATAGCATCGTTTTGTTAAAAAAAATAAATAAAAAACACAAACAAAAAAAAATTTAAAGTTTACACTTTAATTTGGAAAATGTTTAACCCGAGGGCTAGGGGTAGAGGGCGTGGATGTGGGCGTCCAACTACTGCAGGGGTCAGAGGCCGTGGTCCTGGGCGGGGTGAGACACCACCTGCTGATGAGGGAGCAGGGAAACGACGCAGAGCTACACTCCCTAGGTTCATCATGTCTCAAGTTCCTGGGACTCGTGGTAGAGCACTGTTGAGGCCAGAACAGTGCAAGAGGTGATGTCGTGGATTGCGGACAATGCATCTAGCCATTTGTCCACCAGTCAGTCTTCCACGCAGTCCACCCATGTCACCGAAATCAGCACTCCTCCAGCTCCTCCACCTCAGCCTCCTTCCCCCCAGTCTGCCCCCTCCCAGCAAAATTTGGCATTTGAACCGGCATACTCTGAGGAACTGTTCCCACAGTCACAAACCACTTGTCCGGTTGCTGCTGAGCAATTTTCCGAAGCCCAGGTTTTCCACCGGTCGCCGTCTGTGGGTGATGATGACATTATTGACGTAGTGGAAGAAGTGTGTAAAGAGGTGTCGAACGATGAGGAGACACGGTTGTCAGACAGCGGTGAAGTTGTTGTCAGGGCAGGAAGTCCGAGGGGGGAGCAGACTGAGGGATCGGAGGATGATGAGGTGACAGACCCAGGACCACGGCCCAAACACCTCCCGTGCGAAAACCCCATCTTCGCCTCCACGATCCTTCACAGCATCCACCAGCGTTCAGCTCTCCATACCCCAGACGCTGGAGCGCAAAAGGAAGTATAGCGCAACCCACCCACACGCCCAAGCCCTCAACGTCCACATCTCCAAGTTGCTTAGCCTGGAGATGCTGCCCTATAGGCTGGTAGAGACCGAGGCCTTTCGAAACCTCATGGCGGCGGCCGCCCCTCAGTATTCGGTCCCCAGCCGCCACTACTTTTCCTGATGTGCCGTCCCAGCCCTGCACAAGCACGTGTCAGAGAACATCATCCGTGCCCTGACCAACTCCGTTTCTGACAAGGTCCACCTGACCACGGACACGTGGACGAGTGCTGCCGGGCAGGGCCACTATATATCGCTGACGGCACATTGGGTTAACTTGGTGGAGGCTGGGACCGAGTCTGACCCTGGGGCTGGTCATATACTGCCGACGCAGAGGATTGCGGGGCCTACCTCGGTCCAGGTCTCAAAGGCCTACTATGCCTCCTCCTCCTCCCACCCCTCCTCCACCTCCTCCTCCTCCGAATTACCATCCGTGGGCATGGCGCCATCAGTCGGTAGCTCTAGGCACAGCAGCAGTGCCGTCGCTAAGCGACAGCAGGCGGTGCTCGAACTGCTGAGCCTAGGCGATAAAAGGCACACCGCCCAAGAGCTATTACAGGGCATCACGGCGCAGACTGATCTGTGGCTGGCACCATTGAACCTGAAGCCAGGCATGGTTGTGTGTGACAACGGCCGTAACCTGGTGGCGGCTCTGCAACTCGACAGACTGACACATGTGCCATGCCTGGCCCATGTGTTAAATCTCATAGTTCAGCGTTTCCTCAAGACATACCCCAATCTGTCTGATTTGCTCACGAAGGTGCGCCGCATCTATGCGCATTTCAGGAAGTCCAGCACAGATGCTGCCACTCTCAGGGCAGCGCAGCGCCGCCTCCAACTGCCCGCTCACCGACTGTTGTGCGGCGTGTCCACGAGGTGGAATTCAACATTAACCATGTTATCCAGAGTTTACCAGCAGCGCAGAGCGATTGTAGACTGCCAGATGTCAACTTCCACCAGAACTGGTAGTCAGGTCAGTCAGCTTCCTCAAGTCTACAATGAGGAGTGGACGTGGATGTCTGATATCTGTCAGGTGCTGAGTAACTTTGAGGAGTCAACACAGATGGTCAGTGGCGATGCCGCCATCATCAGCCTCACCATCCCGCTGCTTGGCCTGTTGAAAAACTCTCTGATCAGCATGAAGTCGGAAGCTTTGCGCTCGTCACAAGAGACGGGGGAAGAAGATTCCCTTGTTGATAGCCAAAGCACCCTTAGGTCTGTTTCTCAGCGCATATCGGAGGAAGAAGAGGAGAATGTTGGCGAGACAGAAGAGAGGACCATTGTTCAGTCCTTCACTGTTCAGCGTGTATGGGCAGAAGAAGAGGAGTTGGGGGAGTTGGTGGAGGAGGAAATGGGGAGTCAGGCCAGTGAGGGGAGTGAATTCTTGCGCGTTGGGACTCTGGCGCATATGGCAGATTTCATGCTAGGCTGCCTATCCCGTGACCCTCGCGTTCAAAGAATTTATTCCAGCACCGATTACTGGGTATTCACTCTCCTGGACCCACGGTACAAGCAAAATCTTTCCACTCTCATCCCTGGAGAGGAAAGGAGTATGAGAATGCATGAATACCAGCAGGCCCTGGTGCACAAGCTGAAACAGTATTTCCCTTCTGACAGTGCTAGCGGCAGGGGGCGTACTTCTGCGGGACAAGTAGCGAGGGAGAGTAGGTAAGCAGGCAGCTTGTCCAGCATGCTTTACAAGGCCTTTGCCAGTTTTATGTCACCCCAGCAAGACACTGTCACCTGTCCCCAGTCTCGGCAGAGTAGGGCTGATCTTGGTGGTGAGGGAATACGTAGGTGACCATACCATCGTCCTAAATGATCACATAGCTCCCTACAACTACTGGGTTTCAAAGCTGGACATGTGGCACGAACTGGCGCTGTATGCCTTGGAGGTTCTTGCCTGCCCTGCCGCTAGCGTGTTGTCCGAGCGGGTTTTCAGTGCAGCTGGTGGCATCATCACCGATAAGCGTACACGCCTTTCGACTGACAGCGCTGACAGGCTGACGCTTATCAAGATGAATAAAGACTGGATTTCTCCGGATTTTCATTCTCCACCAGGTGAAAGAAGCTCAACCTGAATAATGTATGCACTCCTCCTCCTCATTGTCCTCCTTCTCCTCCTCTTTGTACATTAAAGCATAGGAAACTGGCTTTTTTTTTTTTGCCAGGGCCAACTGGCTCTAGCTATAGTACTCTATGTATTTAATTTTTCTGGAGGGCCACCTACCCGGTCCTCTGTTATAAGCAATTTTTGGGAGTGCCACATACAGGCACTCAATCTATTTAATTTTTCTGGAGGACCACCTACCTGCTCCTCTGGTTTGAAAACTTTTTTGGACTGCCACATACAGGCACTATACAAATTAAATTGTCTCCATAGCAGCCTCCACATGTCGTCTTTTTAGCTGGCTCCACACGTTGTCTCCATTGCTACCTCCACACGTCATCGCCATAGCTGCCTCCAAAAGTCGTCCATATAGCTGCCTCCATACATGGTCTCCTTATCAAACGAACTGTGTCAGGCAGAATTTTGGGTTGTTTTCATGGATTCCACATCAAACTTGTTAACTTTGTCGCCACCCTGCTGTGTAATCCACAAAATATACTGGCAAACTTTTATCATTTACCGATATTATTTCAGCGCTTCTTGCGCATCTGTTCACATTCCCCTCACCCGCCATATCCTAAACTTATAAGAACGCTACTACACTTGATCTTATACAAAAGGTTCTTAGAAGTGCTGTTTGGGGAGTAGCCTAGAGACAGGGGCTTGGATTGGCGAAAGCTCGCCTGGCAGCGGAGCGCCAGCTCCATCTCAAGATCCAACTAACATAGTTTTAACTGCAGCACCTTTAATCTACTACTAGTTCACTGCCTCCATACATCGTCCCCTTATCAAACGAGCTGTGTCAGGCAGAATTTTCAGGTGTTTCACCAGATACATAGTGGAACTCGGCGCATCTGTCGCCGCCATGCTGGAGACCTGAAGTTGCAATCATAGCAGCGCAATATGGATGCCCTATACTGTCGCTCTTAATCATGGAACCATTTCCGTAAAAACAATTAAAAATAGAACCATTATGCTATTCCATTATTCCTAGGTGAAATATTCAAACGACCCGGCCTGCTTTGAAAATTATAATTTTTTCAAAGTAAACGCTTCTGGCCCCCAGGCCCATTTTGGGTGGGGAGGAGCCGAGAGACAGGGGCTTGGACAGGCGAAATCTCGCCTGGCAGTGGACCGCCAGCTCCATCCCAAGCTTAAGCAGCCTCAGAGGCATCCATGCATGCTGCCCCTGCTGTTTCCTGTCCATTTTGCCTCCACGATCCTCCACAGCGTCCACCAATGTCTCATTTCAACTCTCTATACCCCAGACGCTGGAGCACGAGAGGATATGCAGCACATCATCCCCTTATCAAACGAGCTGTGTCAGGCAGAATTTTCAGGTGTTTCACCAGATACATAGTGGAACTCGGCCCATCTGTCGCCGCCATGCTGGAGACCTGAAGTTGCAATCATAGCAGCGCAATATGAATGCCCCATACTGTCGCTCTTAATCATGGAAGTCGTCTCCATGGCTGCCTCCACATGTCGTCCCCTTATCAAAAGAGCTGTGTCAGGCTCATTTTTCGGGTGTTTCACCAAATACTTTATGGAACTTGGTCACTATGTCGCCACCATGCTGTGTTATCGACTAAATATACTGTCAACCTTTTGTTCACATAGGAAATCATTTCACCTCCTTTGGTGAAACCTGAGTCCATTTAGGGTATGTCGCCATGAGACTCTCTAGCCTGCCACTACTGCCGCTGCCTCTGCATGCCGTCCCCTATAGTGTCAGGGTCAATTATTGCATGTTTTAGATGCTATCTAGCCTCATTCGGTCACTCCGTCACGGCCATGCTGTTGCCCATAATTTTGGCATAATGGTGCGATTAAGCAGCCTCAGAGGCATCCATGCATGCTGCCCCTGCTGTTTCCTGTCCATTTCCGTGGTGTTTCCATCCTTTTCTGAGGTTCCCAGGTGTTTGGCCAAGCTTCCCTGTGCAGAGCCTTGGTCCCCTTGAAAAATGCTCGAGTCTCCCATTGACTTCAATGGGGCTCGTTATTTGAGACGAGCACTCAAGCATCGGGAAAAGTTTGTCTCGAATAACGAGTACCCGAGCATTTTAGTGCTCGCTCATCTCTAATTAAAACACAAGGAAACCTGTATAAATTTGGTATCACCGTGATTGTACCACACCAAAGAATAAAATAGACATGTTATTGGGAGCGCACAGTGAAATTAGAAAAAACTGAGCCCACAAGAACGTAACGCAAATGCGTTTTTTCTCCAATTATTCCACATTTGGAACTTTTTCCAGATTCCCAGTACACGGCACGGAATAATAAGTAATGTTATGGAGAAGTAAAATATGTTACATATAAAATAAGCCCTTACACAGCTCTGTACATGGAAAAAAAGAAAAAGTTATGATTTTTGAAAGTGGAGAGCGAGAAATGAATGAAAAAACGCTGCGTCCTACTGGATATAACTTGAAAACTAATAATGGAATAATAGAGGTATGATGGAAATCACAGTCTATTCCTCTACAACATTCTCCCAGTAGATCATAACATTTGGTGGAGGTGGCAGACAGACAGACAGACCCAAAGAACAAAGGTTATACATTATTTGAGTCCATAAGATAATAGCGCACATGCTTTTTTTTTGTCAACCTCACCATGTTTAAACTAGATTG
Source organism: Engystomops pustulosus (assembly GCF_040894005.1). Taxonomy (NCBI): domain Eukaryota; kingdom Metazoa; phylum Chordata; class Amphibia; order Anura; family Leptodactylidae; genus Engystomops; species Engystomops pustulosus. The sequence continues at coordinate 46,820,474 of NC_092418.1, read as the reverse complement.
CTTGAAATATCAACTTCGGTCACTAGAAAGTACAATTTTTACCGCAGGTTACAAGTCCCCATATGACGCTATAAATGGGAAGATAATGAAGATGGTCTTTGGTATTCAGAAAATGAAAAACGGTCCTGGTTCTTGATGGGTTTGACTGAAAAAATTTACAACAAGTTTATGAGGCAGGAATTCTGCATACTCTTAATGCTTATATGATACTTACTAGTGGGACATTCTACACATGTAAAAATATCTACTGTTTGGCATTGTACACAGTAAATCTTATTTATAGTTTATATTATAGCAATGTTCTCTGTCTGTCATGGATGGAAAAAGTAAAATGTTGAAAACTGGAATCTGTTGACTATATTTATTATATTATCTTTTATGAGTGCTGGGGTTGAGCTACTTTACAGTACCAGAAATAGACAGTAATATTTTAGGGGAGCATGGTGAATTGGGATTGGCATCAATAGAGATTTAGTATTGATTATGCTTAAGAAATAAATGATGTGATGCTTGTTGGAACATTACAGTACAGTAAGAAATAGAAAAAACCTGCTGTTATGTTCCAAAAAATGTTTTTAAAGGCTAAATCTACACCCCTCTAGTGGTGTCCATTACTGTTTTAATTTATGGAAAAGAATAGCGGACACCTAATACTGATACTGAAGTTTCCTTTAATTTTGCTGTTATATGGATATGACAAATGGTGAACTGAGCCAAGCCTAGGAAAAATAAAATCCCCTACAGTAATCTTATGATCATAGAATGCCCTATTGGATATCTTCACATAAAGTGCCCAATTACTAGTTGTAAAGTAGCCCATGGTAAAATGTTTTATTAAAGAAAATACATTTTTATACCTATAAAAATTAGCATCTCAGGGAACTGGAGGCAGGGCTATTCTAGTGTTCTTCCCTCTATGGTGCATTACTATCCGGCTCTTTCAATTTACGCAAGGATTGACAGCTTAAAAATACAGGCCCACATTTGCACCAGTTTTCTGTCTGACTTTGCACTAGGAAGAATGTGCACACTGTTTGCACATGTATTTATTAAGTGTTTGCACCAGTTTTGTGTTGCAGCTGCACTGTGTCCAACAGTGCACCAAAAGGAGCGTTCCGGGGCACAGTTGGAGCATGCACCACAATTCTGTGTGACGTGGGCCACAATTCTAAAGCATTAAGAAAGTGCACCAGAAAAAAAATGAATCTGTTGCACACTGCACTCCCTATTGGCAAGCTGCACATATTGCAACTTGCACTAGTTTTGATAAATGTGGGCTACAGTGTACAAAAAATGTGTGGACCTATCAGGCATGGCATCACAGTCAGTGAACCAAGAAATTCATTTTGCATATAAATGTTGTTTTCTCTAAAATTGCGGATTTTTAGGAAACTGAAAAATTATGACTAAAAAGCTTATAAAGTGCCATACACAATACATATTGTACTTTCGGGGTGATTTGGTAGCTCTAAATTTACATTTGGAAATGTAAGTAAAATTAGAACTATTAGCAGTAGTGTTTATATTTTTTTCTGGGATCTTGTTAAGTATCCGTTTTTATTTAGGGATCTTGTCTGGGTGCTAAATTTTTCTGGTGCCATGAAATGTGTACTAACTTTTGAGATTTGTATTATAATACATAATCTATAATGATTAGAGATTGGCAAATTTTTCAAAAATTCAATTCACTGAATTCACCAAATTTTCCAACAAAATTTGTTTTGACCCGAATCGAATCATGGCGAATCACGTTAAAAAACAGGTATTTCCTGGCTGCAGAGAACCTGTAGGGTGTTGTAGAATGTTGTGTTATGCTGAGATATATGCATAGGGAGCGTGGTTTGGTCTTCACACAATGCTGTGTTTTAGTATGACACGCACATGACAGCCGCTGCTCTTAGAATCGCTTCACTCTTCAATTCCATGGGCACTTACAGGGGCCAACTTGACCAAATAAGTGAAGCAGGGACACAGCCTGACAAGGCAACATCTGTGCCAGCTGGAAAGGACTGAGCTGTGAGGCCAAGATTACGACAGAACCTCTTCTGTTAAACGCTGATACATGTAGAAACCCCCCAAAAGAGTGCAGAGGGTGTCGGCAGTAATTCTGCATTGATTATTTTGCCCTTCTTTTCATCCGTCAGTGTCAATAATCCATCAGTATTGCTAAAGCCAAAAACAAACAGGAGTTGATCCAAAACAGAGATGACCAGTAAATGTTATATTTGCATGTCCTCTGTGTTCTGTATCCACTCATGCTTGTGGCTATCAATCCTGAAGATTTTCATTCCTTCTGACAGATGAAATGAAGGGGAAAACTAAACATAGTGGCAATGTCATAGAGTGGTGGAGGGTAGTCATTGTAGGCCACAGAGTGGTACAATGACAAATGATGTAGGTGGCAGCAACATTGTAGGCCACAGAGTGGCAGAATGACAGAGTGTGGAGGTGGTGGCAGCAGCATGAGGTCAGAGAGTGGCACAATGACAAATTCTGGAGCTTGCAGCAACATGATAGGCCACAGTGTGGCACAATGACAGAATGTGGAGGTGGCGGCAGCAGCATGAGGTCAGAGAGTGGCACAATGACAAATTCTGGAGGTGGCAGCAACAAGGTAGGCCACAGTGTATGGTGGTGGTGGCAGCAGAAGCAGCAGGAGGTCAGAGAGTGACACAATCACAGTGTGTGTAGATGGGTGGCAGCAGCAGCAGGCCAGAAAGTGGCACAATGACAAATTCTGGTGTTGGCAGCAACATGGTAGGCCACAGTGTGGCACAATGGCAAAGTGTGGAGGTGGTGGCAGCAGCAGCAGGAGGTCAGAGAGTGGCACATTTACAGCGTGTGAATGACAAAGTGTGGAGGTGGGTGACAATTCCAGTCCCTGGTAAAGATGGTGGGAGGCAGATAGAGCACTTGGCAGCAGATATGTGGCATCAGGTGGGTGGCAGCATCAGAATAGTGGTTGAGGCAGGTAGTTAGAATCCAGACTCATTTCTCAACATTTGGGGGAGGCGTCATGGCTGATGTAATCTGATGCATAAGGCATTGGTGTGTTTAAATCCTGGCCAATCCATGCCTGATTCATCTTGACAAAGGTCAACGATGGCCCCCACTGCACTGAACACCCGCTCTGATGCCACACTACTGGCTGAATAGAGTATACTGGGGACTGTCGGAGATGGCGCACACAGTGAACCACGTCATCAAGATCTCAGGAAACGTTAATTTGATATCTCGGGTCACAATGCGTTTCAGAGTCGTAAAGACTCCTTTATCAAGTGATAAAGTGTAAACAGTGATAAAGTGATAAAGGTGTCTTTATGACTCCGAAACACGTTGTGACCCGAGATATCAAATAAACATTTCCTGAAATCTGCCGACGTGATTCACTGTGTGCGCCGTCTCCTACAGTCCCCAGTATACTCTATTTGACTTCGATCCAGACCGTCCTGGCAACCGCATCTCGACGACGACTGCACTGATACCCTCACCAGCACCCAAAAAGTGATAAATAGTGTTGTGCCTAATTCAGCACAGCCGGATCTGGTGAGCCTACAACCATATATCTTTGATATTAACACACTATATACAAACAATACCACCATATGAGCGCCTCTCGGTCTACAATACTGGACGGCAGGACAGCTTCTCTACTGCAAACTCCGCAAGTTGCGGCCACACATCAAGTTTGGCTGCACAGTAGTCAAGGGGATCCTTTACCTGGGGTGGTAGAGTACTGTTCATGTAGGCCACCATGTAGGCTGGTGGTGGGTACCCTCCTCACTAGGCGGGTGAAGAATGCTGCTCATTAAGGACTTCAGACTTAAGCCGCTGCTTATGGAGCTGCTACTGCTCCTATCCGCCCCCCCCCCCCCCATCCCAGTCACGAGAGTTCAGACCTGACAGAGGATGGACAATGGCGCACTGTCTGCACAGTATTTTTCTATAGTACGCCAGTTGTTAGTCCCTCTCAGCAGCTGGAAAAAAGGCACCCATTTTGGACCGGTAGTGAGGGTCCAAAAGGGCGGAGAGTCATTCCTATGCCGGATGTTGACTATTATGAAGTGCTGTGTGAAATGATGGGTTTGCAAATGGCTGGCTGTTTTTATAGGGCTGTGACATCACATAAGCTAGCCGGTCTCTGATTGGTTTACAAGTATGCACATTTCATCGAGGGTGTTCCTTTATTCTTCTCTACCATGAAACACGTTCTGCTGATGGCCATTTTGCTAATAAAGGGTAAAAAAAAAATTGTTCCCACAAATCACTGTAAACTTCGGATTTGTGCAGAAACTAAGGTTTCTGAAATTCGAAACAAATTCCACTTCGTTAGAATCATTTTGCCCATCTCTAATTATGATATAATGTGATATAATGCTGGTACTCATTTTGTTAATGTGTTTTATGATACAGGCGGTCCCCTACTTTAGGACACCTGACTTACAGATGACCTCTAGTTAAAGATGGACCCCACTGCCCCCTGTGACCTCTTGTAAAGCTCTCTGGAAGCTTTACTATAGTCCCAGGTTGCAATGATCAGCTGTACGGTGTCTGTAATGAAGCTTTATTGATAATCCTTGGTCCCATTACAGCAAAACATTTTGAAACTTCAATTGTCTCTGGGGCCAAAAATTGTTTTGTCTGATGCTACAATGATAAAATAAACAGTTTCAACTTGCATACAAATTCGACTTAGAATAAACATATGGCACCTATCTTGTATGTAACCTGTAACTGCCTGTATATATAAAACTCAGGGCATCAGTGAGGTCATGCACAGTCATGTAGAAGCTTAGTTGTTTCCGATGTAGGTTCTGCAAATATTGCAATTCTACAAACTAGCCCAATAATCATTGGTATTTTATATAATTAATGGAGTGTTTGTCATATACTCCCAACACATACTGTACAGACTAAGTGTAAAATCAATTTAGTTGTAACATACTGTCTTGGGAATAAGCTTGATCAAATTTACAAGTACTGATTACAGTTGCCGGAAGGTGTTCAGGCTTTCCTTGAACGATCTTAACCTGTCCAATTTCATAATCCTCTGTGGAATGATATGTTATTACTGGATTTACACATTAATATTTCACACATTGACTGAGCATGAGGGTTCCTTTAAAATGGGCTAATTCTGTGTTTGTGACTAAGAATAAAGATAAAACTGGGTTATTATTAAAACAATTTTAAAAGCTATTGGTCAGGACATTATTGGTTGTAAATCATGATGGATGGCCCCATAAAACTCAGGTTCGACCTAGATTTGGTGAATCTGGATTTTAAAACCCTGTTTGAGTGGCTGGTGCCAGTGGCATTTAAAGAGTTAATAACCACGATCAGTGCAAGCACAGTAACTGTGGGCATTACAAATGTACAAACCGGAACTTGGGATGTTCTATTGTATGCTAGCAAAACATCTGTTCATGCTGTCACGGTTAGTATGTGTCACACTTTTGGTAACATTAACATGTGACGAAGTCCACCAAAGAACTAAATTGCTCACATCTAAAGTCATCAGAAAGCTAAATAAAATAATTCATTTTTATCTGTTGATTTTTTAATCACTGTTTGTAGTTTATTATGCATAAGGACTTCTTCAGACATCTGGTTCTTCATGCTCAAAAATCAGCCATTGGTGTGGAAGAAATCCAGAACTGAGGATCAGAAATCTGCAGCAGAATGGCAGTTTTCATTTCTTTCTATTTTAAGCTGACGGGTGTGTGTGGCTACCACAAGCCAAGACTGCCTCATGAAATTGATGAAATTCAATTCAATTTAAACCCACATAGGGGAGATTGGCACCTAGTAGTCACCTTCACTAGAAATGCATAAAGTCACAGTATAAGGCTTATTACAATGGTTGAAATCAATTGTCTGCTAGCTGTGATTGGCTTAAAAAGGCACCAAATCAGAATTTCTTACTTGTACTTCTTGACTTTTGTTATCCAGATATCTCTTTACTGCCCTACTATTCTTTAGTTTCCACTGTAATGATCTTGATAGTGCTATCATCTCCCACCACAGGCTGCTGCTGACCACTATCAACTCCTACTCTTTACAGCGTAACTAGTATAACAACCTGAACCGGTGAGTATAATAGTAAATCCTTCAACCAAAGGTAATCTTCACCCCAGAGCATCCTTTTTTATCTTTCTATTGTAATCAAGATAAGAATGGGGTAGTCATGAAGTAACTGGATTGGCCATCCATCACTCAAATCACACATGCCACCCCACAGCTCAGAAACAGGATGTAATCACCCAGCTTTCCACAAAACATACACCCAACTCAGCCAAAGGACCTAACTGTGTAGAGCAAGCTGCCAATCACATCAGAGCATCCCTGGGTGTGGTTCACAAGCCCAGAATTCTGCAGGAAACACTCATTCGGTGAGTTCTGACAATACCACTACCTCTTAAGGAGGAGCTTCTGGGTACTCAACAAAAAATATTCTATCTGTTTTATTGTACATGATGCATAGGACTTTCAATGGGGTCTTGATGGCTGTGCCAAAAATGAGAACATGTTGTATACAGCGGCATCTGCTTGCAGATTTCTGGGTGGATCTGAAAACACACGAGAAAAATGGGAATCAAATATATAAGTGCAGAAAAATTACACAAAATGCACAAACTCAGTTAGAGATACATTTCTTGTCCTGTCTAATTCAGACGCAATACTCCCAATATATACTGTTCAATACCCAAACTAGTTCACTCATAATGCCCACTAATCTCAAGGCAACAGGATGGCAAAACTGATACTTCTTATGGAACTCACATACTCACGTACCCCCTATCAAAAATAACAAATTCAATTATCCCATGCAGTTTAAAGATATTTGGGCACATTTACTTACCTGCTCCCTGCGCGATCCACAAGGTGTGTTGTGTCGTGCGCCCGCCCGAGATCCTGCATGTGTTGCTTCCTCGGTCAGGTCCGCTGGAGTTCACCTTCTTCTTCCCGGTGTATGTGAGTGCATGTCTTGCGACACAATTTGAATCGGATCGTAGGCCGCCAAGCAAAGGTCCCCCCACCCCCCGATTTGTGTCACGTGAACGCCGGCGCAATTGCGACACAAAACTATCGCGTGCCACACATTCCCTGGCGCGATCCACTAAAAGTCGTGCAACCTGACAAAAATGAGTGACACTTAATAAATAAGCCCCATTGTCAACAGCATGTAAAATCGTTATTATTAGGCAATTTCTCCAGAGGAAAATAAGACACATCTTAGAATAGATATCTGCTACCACATAAATCACAGTCATTCCCTGAGAGGTAGGTAGATTTGTGATGTAAACTATGGGTAAGTGGTTTACTTGAAATAGGCAAGGAAAAAAGTACCTCTGCAAGATGGCTCTCTAGCAGACACAAAACAACAACTTTTGGAGGCGAACTAGTAACAGGTTCAGAGTTTTGTAAGTCACAGAAACCAATTTGGTATCTTTGGCCCCTGAGTCAACAATGGCTTTGTCAGGCACCTTATTTTCAGCTAAGGAAAAAGCAACAGGCAACCTTATCGGAGGTTCTGGAAATACCTGACCCCCAGAGTGACCTCCTTGGTTATCACTGAGGCCTTGATGCTTTTTATACACAGATATGTGGTAAGGCAGAACTGTATGAGTTCCCACAGTAAAAGCAAATGTTATTCCCCTTCCGGAGATCTCATTGTTACTGAGGTGATATAATTCCAAATTCAGCTTGCATTGTTTCTTCAACTTCTACTTGTGTAGGTGCATAACTCTACTTTTGCCATTTTATAAGGAGTGGAAGGTACAGAGGAAGGAGACAGATGACACTCAGAAAGAGTGGGAATAGAGCGTTCTCTTTTGCATTCCCTAAGCTGAATACGTCTCTTAACAGCCAGAGACATAGCCCCAGATTAATCAATAGGGATGCAAACAGTGTAGTTTGCATCACTAATGTGCAGAGTGCTCCAGATTATTGAAAACTGGTGCATGGTCTCCATTAATCTGGTTCACCATGCACTCCGCAGTCATACTTAAATTGAGTGCACCAGTTTTCTTTTGTATATTTAGTTTAATGGCGGTGCACCACAATTCTGTTAAGACCCAATTGAGTTCTGTATAAAATGGCATTTTTTATTATTTTTATGGGGTTTTTATTATATAATTTAATATGGGGCCACTTTAAACAGTTGATGGTTTGATGTACATAAATTAGGTGAGGCACCATATCTAAAATAATTCATATAGGGTTTTTTCACTGTATGTTTGTAATGAAAGAAAATCTACCATCAAATAAGTATGATGATGTTAGTTATCTATGGCCTTTCTTATTCTAAAATCAACCTTTACAATTATGCTAATGAACATGAGGGGCTCCTGTGATCTGGATTTACAGACTGTTACACTGTCTCACCCATATGTCCTTATGATAAGAATCTATGCCTCTCTTGATACATAACCTATCTAAGAAAAAGCCATTACGATCAAAAAATGCAAAATACAGATATATCTTTATTGGCTAATCAAATAATACACAATTTAAAAACAGAAAGACAAGCTGACACAGGGGCTTCTGTGTCAGACGGCAGGTGAACCAGTCACAATGGGTACGTGCAATATGGTTGTTTTACTGCTTTCATGATAGGCTATAATGAATTTATGTGCTCTTAGTGCAAGATATGCAATATGGCTGTTTTACTGTTTTCATGATAGGCTACAATGAATTTATGTGCTTTCAGAGCAAGATATGCCCCCTCTTGGATGTACAGGCACTATGCACTTTAAACATTGTATACTGATTCTAGGTCATCTTAGGATTACTCCCCCTTTTGGATCCACAGTATATCTCTCTGGGCACACCTCTCCTAGGAGGGTAGCACCCATTCCCATATATCACCCTGCAATATTCATCTGATTTTGTGTAGTGTCCTCGCTTCCCCTTTTATGTGACCAACTTGTCTTTCTGTTTTTAAATTGTGTATTATTTGATTAGCCAATAAAGATATATCTGTATTTTGCATTTTTTGGTCGGAATGGCTTTTTCTTAGATAGGTTTTGTGTTTATCCAAGCCAACCACATTGCGTATGTAGGAGCTAACAATAGAAGTGGAGTATGATAAGGAGACCATAGGGGAATATATACTGAATCTATATGTCATTGCACTTCCTCCACTGTATACATATGTATGCAGCTGCACCATTAGTGTTCTCTTGATACATCCCTTAATTTAATTTGCTTTATTAGCAGCTGGCTGGCTCTAGTCACTAAGACAAAAGGAAATCAACCACCAAAATCAAGGATTGTAAACCAAGCACTCTGACAAACTGGTTTGTGCCCCCTCTGGCAGGATCCACTTTTCTTTAAGCTTTGTATACCCTTGTTTTTAAGAATAAAAGGCTTTTAAAATGTTGCAAATGAACCCTGGTTAAAACCTATGGAGTCCAGAGCCCCTCGGGCCCATGAGCATTATTTTAAAATCCTTTTTTGTAAAAACCAGGGAATAAGAAGCTGAAAGAAGAGCAACTCCTGCTAGAGGGGACACACACCACTATGTCAGTGTGCTTGGTGTACAGTCCTTCATCCTTGTGTTAGATATCTTTTAAGTTTACTGTCCACCAATAACCACACATCTTTTTCTGCTGAAGTAACTGACTATTTAAAACATAATTATACATTTTTTTTCAATGCCCCAGGTGCATTACCTTACATTTATCTACATTAAATTTCAATAGCCATTTCTCCCCCCAATCCTCCAGCTTTTACAAATCCCTCTGTAATATTATGCTATACTACACTTAATTAATTACTTTACAGAACTTCTACAAATTTGTGTAGGATTTTGAAAGAATATATGAATGGTGTCAGTGATCATAGAAAGCAATAACTAGCAAATCCTTCCTACAGGTGTAGCTGGACAAATTATGGGCTAAGTGTAAGATAAGTGATTACAGTCAAGTCTCCAGAAGAATACATGATAATAGTACACCATGTTAGTATCTTGGAAGGGTTATCTGCCACCGACATCATTGATAGAGCAGATTCTTGAATATCTAAGAATTTTAATAGTCTATAAAATGACACACATGCATTGGGTGATTTTTGTTTAAGGAAAAACAAACAACAGCACAACACTCTCCAAAACTATTTCAATGAAGTTGATCAAATACCAAATACCATGGCAGATGCCACCTTAAAACTACCAGAAAAGACAAATCAACAGGCCAAATTGCATACAACCCCGGGTTTTGATGGCTTTAAGTGATGTGAGGGCGTAGCAAATTCAGTTTGTTAGAGGTCCAATCGTGGAGAATGTTGCTGTATATAACCTTATAAAATAGTCTCATGACTAATTTATGAAGGGTCAGTCCTGTCAGATTAATCTGATCAGCTTCTAACTGTTCTAAACTTAACCTGGTGAAGGATGTGGATGTTATGTATTTAGACTTTTCCAAGGCATTTAATAAAGTACCACAGGCAAGTTGATACATAAAATGAGACTGCTGGAACTAGGGAGAAATCTGTGTATCTGGGTTAGCAATTGGCTTAGTGATAGAAAACAGAGGGTCATTATTAATGGCACATTCTCAGATAGGGTTGATGTTACCAATGGGGTGTCACAGGGGTCAGTATCAGCAACACTTTTTACAATATTTTATATAACCTTATAACCTCTTAGAGGGTTTACAAAGTAATACTTCAATATTTACAGATGACACAAAGATTGGTAAAGTAATTATTGCATATGAAGATGGTATAATACAGAGGTATTTATGGAAGATGTCATATTGGGCAGAAAAATTGCTAAGGAAGTTTAACGTAGATAATTTATGGTTATACACTTGGGCAGTGTGTGTGTAGCTGATATGTAGCAAGAGCTGGAGAGTGTCATTTTGTGTAATATGTGTCACGGGTGCTCCCGCGATCCCTGTCTCGGATCGCGGGCGCATCCGTGCCCCTCCGTTTGCCCCCGCTGCAGGCCGGTCTCTGCACTCACCTCTCCCGGCTCCTGCTCTTCCCCGGACTGCCGTGCGCGCGCGTCCCCTGCCGAAAATTTAAAGGGCCAGCGCACCGCTAATTGGTGCACTGGCTCAACCTCACCTTTAAGAATCCTGCCTCTTCCTGTGTCCCCTGCCGGATCTTTGTGCCTCATAGCCTTAGAGAAAGCTTCCAAGCGAGTATTCCTGCGTTCCTGTGTATTCCTGCGTATTCCTGTATTCCTGTGTGTTCCCGCTCCTGAGTCCTGTGTTGCCGTGTTACCTGAGTTCCTCCGTGTTGCTGTGTTCCGTGTGCCTGTGTTCCCGTTCCCACCTGCCTGGACCTCCTGTTGCTGACCCCGGACTTGGACCTGACGTTGCATCTCTGCCGCCTGCCCTGACCCTGTGCCTGGACCTGTCTAGGAGATTGTCATCCGCTAAGGTACCTTGACCTCGGCTGGCACCGTGGGCTAGTCACACCTGGGAACGACCTAGTGGTATCCTGCCGCAGCAAGTCCAACCCGCTTTGCGGCGGGCTCAGGTGAATACCAGGTGCCGCTGGGCTCCGGTTCCGGGTGTTGGCTAGTTACATCTCCCGCGGTGGTCCAGAGGATCCACTGATCCTAACAGTAAGATCCGGCCATGGATCCCGCCGAGGTTCCGCTTCCCACTCGACCAAACTTTGCCGCCATAGTGGTCCAGCAATCCCGGGAGATTGCCGCTCAACGCGAACAGCTGGATCAAGTCACCACCATGCTGCAACAGCTGCTAGCCGCCCAGCAACAGCAACAGGTTCCCGTGTCTGCTCCCGTGGCTCCTGCAACCCCGGTCTGCCTTCCTGCTGCTGAACCACGACTACGGCTGTCTATGCCCAGCAAATTTGACGGAAACCCCAAACAGTGCAGGGGTTTTATTACTCAATGCTCCCTACAAATAGAACTTATGCCTTCGCAATTTGTCACGGAGCGTTCCAAGGTGGCATTTTTCGTCAGTCTTCTCTCTGGGAAGGCCCTGGCCTGGGCCACTCCACTTTGGGACAGAGGCGACCCGGTCACGGCTACTCTTGCGGCTTTTCTGGCGGAGTTCCGGGCCGTTTTTGAGGAACCAGCACGGGCTTCTTCTGCCGAGACTGCGTTGTTGAACCTGCGCCAAGGCAACTCATCTGTGGGAGAGTATGCTGTTCAGTTCCGCACCCTGGCCTCTGAACTTGCCTGGAACGATGCAGCTCTCAACGCCACCTTTAAGAAAGGACTCTCGCCGCAGGTCAAAGATGCGCTGGCGGCTCGGGATCTACCGTCAACTCTGGGTGGTCTCATCACACTGGCCACTCGGATAGATGTCTGGTTTAAGGAACGCGCCGAGGAACTTCGCTCTGAGCATCCTCAAGCTCAGGTAAGACGTTTTCCTCGCCTCGCACCTGCCTTCCAAAGACCGCTCCAGCCTCCGCCTGTATCATCTGCTGAGGAACCTATGCAGGTGGACAGAATCCGGCTCTCTCTACAAGAGCGTTCCAGAAGACGACAGGAGAACCTTTGCCTGTATTGTGCCAGTCCAGGGCACTTCATCAGGACTTGTCCTGTTTGTCCCCAACGTCCGGGATACGCCAGCACCTAGGGCTCTTGGGAGAAGCGTCCCTAGGTGTGTGCCAAGCTTCTCCACGTCTGATTATTCCTGTGCTCCTCAGCGTAGACACCGGCACCCAGATTCAAGTTTCTACTTTCCTGGATTCAGGCTCTACAGCGAACTTTATGGACGCAGCCCTGGTCTCCCGGCATCACTTCCCAGTGGTTCTTCTTGAGAAACCATTGTCCATTGCCTCAGTCAGTGGCCAGATTCTTTCCATGCCCATCCGGTTTCGCACGGAACCCCTGCTTCTGCAAGTTGGAGCCTTGCATAAAGAAAGACTTTCTTTTTTTGTACTACCCCAAAGCACTTCCACCCTCCTGTTGGGTCTCCCCTGGTTGCAGCAACATGCCCCTGTGCTGGACTGGTCCTCTGGAGAGATTCTCCGTTGGGGCCCGGCTTGTTCTTCTCATTGTATGGATGTCCCTCGTCCGCTCCCTGTTTGGACTTCCACCTTGTCTCCCAAACCCCTGGAGGGGCTCCCAGCTCCATATTTGGATTTCGCAGATGTGTTCTCCAAAAAACAGGCAGAGACTCTTCCTCCAGAGAGGCTTGGCTGGCAGCTCCGGTGGACCTTCGGCAATTACCTCCCGGCAAGACTTATGTACGACCTGGATTTCGAAAGAGGATCCTGACCTGGGGACATTCTTCTCGAGTGGCTGGGCACCCTGGGGTGCCTGATTTCCCGTTTCTATTGGTGGCCTGATTTGGTCAAGGACGTTCGGGATTTTGTGCGGTCTTGTGCCTCTTGTGCTCGCAATAAGCCCTCACGACAAAAACCAGCTGGTCTTCTGTTGCCGTTACCCGTGCCTACCTGCCCGTGGTCTCACATGGCTATGGACTTCATTACTGATCTGCCGCCATCATCTGGCAATACCGTTATCTGGGTGGTAACAGACCGCTTCTCTAAGATGTCCCATTTTGTCCCTCTACCAGGTTTGCCTTCAGCCCCACGTCTTGCCAGTCTCTTCTTCCAGCACATCTTCTGGCTTCATGGCCTTCCCCGGCACATGGTTTCTGATCGAGGTGTTCAGTTCGTGTCCAAGTTCTGGAGATCTCTGTGCAATCAGCTGCAAGTGAAATTGGACTTTTCCTCTGCCTATCATCCTCAGTCCAACGGCCAAGTAGAGAGGGTGAATCTGACTTTGGGATGCTATCTCCGCCACTTTGTGTCCGCTCGTCAGGATGACTGGGCTTCTCTTTTACCATGGGCGGAGTTTTCCTACAATTCCCTGGACTCCACTTCTGCTGGTTCTGCTCCCTTCTTTATTAATTACGGACTGCACACACGGCCTCCTCTTCCGTTACCTGTGTCTGCAGATGTTCCTGCTGTGGAGGACTTGGTACAGGATCTAAAAGCCATCTGGGAACAAGTCCGTACCTCATTGCTCCAAACCTCTGCCAAGACCAAGCATCAAGCGGACAAGAAACGTCGGCCTTTTCCTGTCTTAGCTCCTGGTGACAGGGTCTGGTTATCCTCAAGGTATATCCGACTGAAGATCCCTGGCTACAAATTGGGACCCCGGTTCTTGGGTCCATTTGAAATCCTCAGTCGCATCAACCCGGTGGCCTACAAATTGCGGCTGCCTCCTAGCATGCGCATACCCAACTCCTTCCACGTTTCCCTCCTCAAACCAGTCATCTTAAACCGCTTCACCCGACAAGTTCCTCCCCCTCCGGCCCCACAAGCGGACTCTACTGATGTCTTCGAGGTGAAGGAGATCCTGGATACTAAGACAGTGAGAGGTAGGCGGTTGTTTCTGGTAGACTGGAAGGGATTTGGTCCTGAGGAGAGATCTTGGGAGCCAGAGGATAACATCTTGGACAAGAGCCTGCTCCAACGTTTTCTCAGGCCCAAGAAGAGAGGGAGGCCGAAGGGGGGGGGGTACTGTCACGGGTGCTCCCGCGATCCCTGTCTCGGATCGCGGGCGCATCCATGCCCCTCCGTTTGCCCCCGCTGCAGGCCGGTCTCTGCACACACCTCTCCTGGCTCCTGCTCTTCCCCGGACTGCCATGCGCGCGCGTCCCCGCCTCCTAGGGCGCGCGCAGCTCCTGGCGAAAATTTAAAGGGCCAGCGCACCGCTAATTGGTGCACTGGCTGAACCTCACCTTTAAGAATCCTGCCTCTTCCTGTGTCCCCTGCCGGATCTTTGTGCCTCATAGCCTTAGAGAAAGCTTCCAAGCGAGTATTCCTGCGTTCCTGTGTATTCCTGCGTATTCCTGTATTCCTGTGTGTTCCCGGTCCTGAGTCCTGTGTTGCCGTTTTACCTGAGTTCCTCCGTGTTGCTGTGTTCCGTGTGCCTGTGTTCCCGTTCCCACCTGCCTGGACCTCCTGTTGCTGACCCCGGACTTGGACCTGACGTTGCATCTCTGCCGCCTGCCCTGACCCTGTGCCTGGACCTGTCTATGAGATTGTCATCCGCTAAGGTACCTCGACCTCGGCTGCCACCGTGGGCTAGTCACACCTGGGAACGACCTAGTGGTATCCTGCCGCAGCAAGTCCAACCCGCTTTGCGGCGGGCTCTGGTGAATACCAGGTGCCGCTGGGCTCCGGTTCCGGGTGTTGGCTAGTTACATCTCCCGCGGTGGTCCAGAGGATCCACTGATCCTAACAATATGCATCTCTCATTTCTGATCTGTTTTATTTTATTCACTAGTATCTGTGTCGGATACTAGTGAATGTTCAGAAGTGAAAATGTAAGTGTATATAAACTTTGTACCATGATATTCTAACCACATTGTCAGCTCACAGCATTAAATGGATCATAATGTGTCTGCCTAGAGAGTCCCCGCCCACATCCTGGAATTTTACACTGACCATCACTGAGTGATAGGAGCTAAAACATCACTAGGGGATTGAAATTTGAGGATTTTCTTTCATGGGCAAACCCCTTCAAGGAAATGGGCAGCCTTACATAATGACAGATTACTACCTTGGGGTTACTCAGGTCAGAACAATGATGGCTAATGGGTGACCTTAAAATGTCTGAATGGGCGATATAGGGATCTTTCCAAAGATCCTTTTATACCTAGGCCTGTGGAGAAAATAGGGGACATCCTCTATTGCTAGAGAACAAAAAGGAACTCTTTACTGTAAGAGCAGTAAAGAGTTCCTTTAATTTGGACATATAGGGGATTCATTTTTTTCCACATGAGATGCACTTTTCTTGTACAAAATTTTGGGGCATCTGTGAGTAATTGATGAGATTTTATTAACTCTTTGTTGGTGGAAGAAATGCAAATGATCAACTTTTGGTAAGACTTTTTTGCTTTTATTTTTGGCCAGTCACCATACCATAAAATGATGTTTTCTCTATTCTATGGGACGCTACAATTACCAAAATATTTCATTTATATGGATTTTTTTTATTGTTTCCCAGTTTTACTGAATAAAAACTAATTTGGAGAAAATCTAATGTTAGCATCATCTGCAATGTGTTCTTCACACATATTATTCTTCACATACTATTGTGAAGAACATCGCTCGGCACGCGTGTCTTCTGATAAGTTAGCAGATGTACAGAACGTATGCAATGTGTTCTTCACTTAAATGATCCTGTGTTCACTGTGTTCTCTGTTTTCATTTTATTCTTCACTGTTCTTCACTGTGTTTTGTTCCGAGGAACGAGCCGCTCCGAATAATGAGCCGTTTCAAGTATGCTAATACTCGAACGAGCATCAAGCTCAGGCGAGTATACTCGCTTATCTCTAGTTATTTTGTTATCCTGAGTACATTTAAAAACTTGTCTATGTGGGAATACCCCTTTAACTACTATAAAACTATTTTAGAAATATGTATCTGAAGGGTCACTTGAAGACTTTGATAATTATAAAACAACAAAATCGGAAATAAAATAATCCAAAGAAGATGTAACTGGTTACACCATAGATATTATAGAACTTCTCTGCCTAAACATATTTTTAAAGTAAAATAACATTGGTTGTTACATAACTTTTCATAATTCCTTTTCTCACCTTTCCTCAAATTCCATACCCCTTGCTTTTCTTGATCAAACCTCTTTTCAACCATACTATGTGTGATGTTCCAGACCCCTTAAGGGTATGCAAGGTCTATTAGTTATTGTTTTTCATTGACATAAACCAAACACACAGGTTCCAGGAGGCACAGAAAGTGAGACAGAGTTGTCCACAAAACCTCTGGTATTGCACAACACTTGCCCACAACCCTAAACAGCCAAAACTACCCTTTCAGTCACCTCAATGAAACTGAGCCCTGTTAGTACAGTAGTCTGCACCATATCTCTGGTCCACAGTGGGATTATATTGTGCCACTCAACCCACAAATTCCCAATTCTTTGTGTTTTGTTTATATATACGAGACATGAAGTACAAGTACAAATGGTGTACAGGAAGTTTATGTAATACAATGAAAGTCAATTTCCTTGTGCTGCACCAATGGGTAGAGATGGTCAGCATTTTCAGTTTCTTTCTACCTTTTTTAATGTGATCTTGTGTTGTAGAAATCTCCCAGGAGTGAACATGGACATAACTACACTTTTGTGTTTCTGATGGGATGCTGAAGCTGGGGGTCAAGCTCCTGGCTCTTGTGATACCGCACCTCTGGAGAGACCCAATATGCTGAACGCCGGGTTGGGGTTTGGTCCAGCGGGTCCATGTGATAAACAGCCAACAGGTTCTACCAGAGCTGGTTTCTGAACAACTCTAAGGGACAAAGGGTTGACCACACCTAGGACCATTGGTCTACCAGGAGCTCATAGCAGACCTTCATATTATCAATGGATCCTTTTACCTTGAACAGACAGGGTACCACTATGTAGTTCCCTGAGCCACACCTTAAGTGAACCCTGCTGGACCATACCCTGGTACAACTGTGCTTTGTCCCAGACCACCAACTTGACATCTGAATCCAAGGGAGACTGTGTCCCTTGCTCCTGAAGAGTTTTAAGGCTCTAACACTGCCTGAAACCCTTGACTGGAGGTGGCAAGATTAGGAGAGACCACTATATCTACAATCATTACCATATGATCTGTCTTCAGGCCTCCATGTGACCTGGCAGCCACTTGGTTGGAAGGGAAGAAGTTGCAGCCCTCGAGAGGTCTCAGTTCTCTAACTGCTTGAGAAAGTCGCAATGGTCAGTGCAACAACATGTAGCATTCACTTCCACTCACCTTTTGGTCACCAAGGCAGATAGGCAGACCTTGTCCTAATACAGCCTGGTTAGGGATTAACCTGGGAGCCCAGCCACTCCTGGTAATTTACCATGCTCACCTGCAGGACTTACCCAGTAGCTGTTTTCCCCTGTCTCTCCCTATAATGGGAATCTCAAAAGATAACAGGTGTCAACACTGGATGACTGGCTACTTTCTTTCTGTGTAAAATAGGAAAAACACACAGATGCCAGCTCACCCCTCCTTGGAATGTCAAGTCCGGCACGGACCACCCCTCTGCTGGGGCTAACGGTTATAGTAGAGGAAGAAGTATACGGTCCAGCCAGTCTTCAAACATGAGTCGTATCTTTATTGAAGTTACATCAAAGAATAAAATCCACTCAGGCAAATGGTTACAAATGCCTACGCGTTTCAGACAGACAACCTGTCCTTAGTCATGGCTAACACACATTGTTAAGATCCACAAATATATAGCGATACAGACAATCAAACAATCAGAAAAGACACCTCCCCTTACTCCGCCCCCCCCCCAGGTGGAGCCTCGGCACTTCCGGTACCTCCTACTATGAAAAAGGAATCATTCACAATAATGATTAATCACACAGTATTGGTAGTATTAGTGAGGCGTAAATTCGCCCGTCGCATCGTGTATTATGTCGCTTTCGGTACATTCGGCTCTGGTCATGTGACGCGTGTCAGCTGACACATCCAAGTCACGTGAACCAAGGTCATGTGACATGCCGGGGGTCGCGTAGCAACCTGAGGAAAATATTGCGGCTTTGGACATCAGAGTGGTACATCCTAAAGGGGTGCCGTCTAGATGGAGCTGGAAGAGACCTCCTGTCGGCATCGCAGCGAAGACCCAAGAAACCGCTTTGGACGGGGAGCCCGGGCAGCATCCAACGGGAACCGCGCGGCGCGGCCGAGAAGAATCTCCCCCCTCAGGGTAAGTATCTATAGTGGATCAAAACATAGTTGTAATTAAAAAACAAAATATATTCAATATAAAACAGTTTATGTTTGATTTATCTCTTACAGGCACTTGTGGGACCAGCATTGCCACAAAAACATATCGCAAACCCACAGCTGGCAACACCATTCTGCACGCTAAATCC
This sequence comes from Engystomops pustulosus, assembly GCF_040894005.1. Taxonomy (NCBI): domain Eukaryota; kingdom Metazoa; phylum Chordata; class Amphibia; order Anura; family Leptodactylidae; genus Engystomops; species Engystomops pustulosus. Next base: position 46,801,636 of record NC_092418.1, on the reverse strand, counting down.
CAACATCCACCACATACGAAACGGGCCATTCCGGTAGGGGAACTGACGAGGGTCAAGAGGAACTGCAGTAACAACTCTACATTTCATACGGAGGCACTAGGTGTCTGCAATAGATTAAGAAACAGAGGGTACCCAAAGTGGGCACTAGCAAGAGCCCATAGTAAGGTCAGTAACAGAGACAGACATGACCTCTTATATCCGCAACTTTTTACCCATAATAAGAACTCAAATATAGCCCCTGTTCCTACGTTGGTTCTGCAATATAGTTCACAATTTAAGGCTATTTCCAACATTGTACACCAACACTTGCCCCCACTCAAAACTGACCCCACGTTGGAGAGAATTCTTGACGATGGATGTAGAATCGTCAGCAGGAAAGGCCAAAGTTTGGCCAATATCCTGTCTCCTTCTCTTTTTTCCACCCAATCCACCTCGACCTGGCTAGCTACACAGGGCTTCTACAAATGTGGTGCATCACGTTGCCTTACTTGTAAATTTGTAGCCAACAAAAAGAAAGATTTTTGTTCCAGTGATGGTCAAACGAAGTTTCTCATCAAGAAGCTCTTAAACTGTAACTCTGAGAATGTGGTGTACATCATACAATGTAATTTATGTAACCTAATGTACGTCGGGCATACTACCCGCAAATTCAAAGTTAGATTCTCGGAACATTTACACGATATTTTGAACCCTGCAGGTCGTAACTTATCTGGAGCATCACAACATTTTGTTAAACTGCATAACGGAGACACCCGTTCATTAAGTACGTATGCAATAGAAAAAGTTCATAAAAATGTTAGAGGAGGTAATACAGGAGCCCGCCTAGCTAATAGAGAGGCGTATTGGATTTTTACCCTTGGTACCTCTTCCCCACAGGGTTTGAATATCAAACGGGAATTAATGTATCATTATTAGCCTTAGATATATATATATCTCCTCTTTATTGTACTGATAGTGCTCCATGTTCCTCTGTTCCTGAATATATCACATATCATCATGCATGCCACTGGTCAGTGCCGAGAATCTTTTATCTTTTTTGCACACATAAACTGTTTTATATTGAATATATTTTGTTTTTTAATTACAACTATGTTTTGATCCACTATAGATACTTACCCTGAGGGGGGAGATTCTTCTCGGCCGCGCCGCGCGGTTCCCGTTGGATGCTGCCCGGGCTCCCCGTCCAAAGCGGTTTCTTGGGTCTTCGCTGCGATGCCGACAGGAGGTCTCTTCCAGCTCCATCTAGACGGCACCCCTTTAGGATGTACCACTCTGATGTCCAAAGCCGCAATATTTTCCTCAGGTTGCTACGCGACCCCCGGCATGTCACATGACCTTGGTTCACGTGACTTGGATGTGTCAGCTGACACGCGTCACATGACCAGAGCCGAATGTACCGAAAGCGACATAATACACGATGCGACGGGCGAATTTACGCCTCACTAATACTACCAATACTGTGTGATTAATCATTATTGTGAATGATTCCTTTTTCATAGTAGGAGGTGCCGGAAGTGCCGAGGCTCCACCTGGGGGGGGGGGGCGGAGTAAGGGGAGGTGTCTTTTCTGATTGTTTGATTGTCTGTATCGCTATATATTTGTGGATCTTAACAATGTGTGTTAGCCATGACTAAGGACAGGTTGTCTGTCTGAAACGCGTAGGCATTTGTAACCATTTGTCTGAGTGGATTTTATTCTTTGATGTAACTTCAATAAAGATACGACTCATGTTTGAAGACTGGCTGGACCGTATACTTCTTCCTCTACTTTCTTTCTGCCCCTGGTTCCATTGGCCATCCTTGCAGCTACTGGATATGGAACTGCAACTGATAATACTGCTGAGTTGATCTTAAGACTCCAACGGCAAAAGCTAATGCTGGTAGCCTTTAGTGTCTGGGATTATGCATTCTACACTCACACACTATTATCTAAATCCCACACCACTCGGCCTCCAATAAGTAACGTTTTACACCCTTAAGAGTATGCAAGGTCAATTAGTTATCGTAGACACTCCTTGAATGCTTGGGTTTTGTGAGGCACATGAAGTGAGCTAAAGTTGTCCTCACAACCTATTGTGTGGCACATTTGCCCAAAACAGCCGACAGTCCCCTTTAACTTGCCTTAGTGATACAGGGCACAGTAGTCTGCCACAAACTATTGTTAGAATTATGGCATTATATGGGGCCAGAAGTTAACCCAGGTAATGTATGTATAACTAACCCATGGACAATGGAATTTTTGGTTCAAGATAAAAGAATAAACCAGGTTAAAATGATATATTTATTTGCCTGAAGGGCACATTAGTCAATTCAATAAACACAAGAGAATACATGTAGAGTAGACAGAGTACAACTTACAAGTCGTGTATAAAAGTTTAAGCAATCCAATGAAAGTCAAATACCTTGTGCTGTACCAATGGGTAGGGATGCCCAGCACTTTCAGATTACTCCTGCCTTTTTGATGTGATCTTGTGTTGTAATAACCCTTCTTGACAAGAACAAAGGCCAAAGGACCCATTTGCTTTTCTGCAGACAACCCCCTCCCACCCAAAAGCTGCCAGTAACATAGCCTGGGTTTACATAATAACAGTTCCAGCGCCAAGACACCCGTCCGGATCTCCAGTGTCTTTTGAGACCATCCAAGGCCTCCAGAATAGACTGAGACCCAGGTGTGCATTTGTCTCTCTGCCGTCATCCCAGAGATGTATCTGGTATCTGGCTCGGGTCGACCATAATTACTTAACAGGCATATGGAGTTATAAGCCACATACCCTTATGAAGTTCTGGAGGGAGTTCTATAAAAATTCTTGGTGTCAATGAGTCTGTTCGAGGTGTGAAGTGGCTTGCACCCCTCCATGCATATAAATACCCTATCCAGCTTATATTAAAGATGAGGCTGCGGGAGGTGAGGGATAGTTGTGACATGTTTAAAGCACCAAGGTACCTGACATGTTCCCCCCCTTGCTATGTAACTACGAAATATGTTATTCACTTACTGTTGCTTCATACTAATATAATGGGCACCCACAATAGATTATGTATGGCATCTGAGGTATGTATGTGGAGGAATCCAGCTTATGAAGACATATACAGTGTATTATTGACAAAGGTGCTATAAACATTCCTTTTTATTTTCACCGGACATTTTGCACTATAATGCTCTATTGTCTGCACTGTTCTTTTGACCATGTTTCTCTGATTAGAAAATCTTGCAAAAGACATACAGAGATATGATGTGTATTAATAGGATTCTGCATCTGTTTTTTTCAGAAAGGGAGAAGGAAGAAGAACAAGGTTATATGAAGGTTTGAAGCCCTGTATTCAATGTCTGATCTGAGGATTGTATTAGTTATTTGGTTTCTGGGTTATTCATTGTGATGTACTGTGGTAGTTAGTGGATCTGGGTTGCTGGTTACCAATGGCAGATGCTCATTGGTCCATTTTGGGATATTCATCCAAAGTTACATTTGGTTCATTTGGTTACAAATCTACTTGTCACTTCTATATAATCTCCATTGATTAACATTTCATGGATTTATTTGTTATGGTACACAATTTCACTAGAACAGTGTTTCACAAAATTCCCAAAGTACATCAATATAAAAGCTTTATTTTGCAAAAAAAAAGAAAATATGCTGGTCATAATTTGAGAACAACAATAACTGTAGCACAGAGAAATATTATGATTACATTTTATGAAGGTTACAATGGTCACCAATCAGTAAGAGGTTTACAAGCCTTTGCAGGGGCATAACTAGGAGAAGCAGGGCCCCATAGCAGACTTCTGAATGGGCCCCTTTATACACTCTTACACACATTTATGCACTTTTATGTGCAAACATTTGCAAACATTTATGCATTGAGAAATACATCTCTATACTTACACAGATCTGTCTGAGTAGCTGCTGGCCACATGGGAGGATACACAGCAGGAATTAGAGGGGAGAGATTCCTAGTCCTGCCATTCTGATGTCTCTTCCCTCTCCCTCTCTTATTATCTGAGCTGCCAATTCATGCTTGGAAGATGTGATATATATTGAGTTGTACAATATGCAGCATAACATGCACATGATGCTGCACACCCTTCATTCTATAGTGTGTTCAGGTCAGATGCTGGGGCCCCTGACATTGCTGGCCCCAAATCAGCTGCTACTGCTGTAGTTACACTTCTGGGCCTTTGCTTTAAATAACTTCAGTACATCTGCGGCCATAGGACATCAATAGTCTCTCACATGGCTGTAGTATGCTATTAGCCAACTTTTCATCCAGTCTCTTCCCCAGTTTTGTGACTGTTGTTTAATGAACATAACTTACCAATGATTTTCCAAACGTTTTCCTTTGGAGTTAAATCAGGACTTTGGAAGTGCCACTTCATTGTTTCAAAGAACTGCAAAGAACAGGGGGCATTACCCTGCATGAAAAATGTTGGGTGATGGAGTGAAGCATGCAAGGAAGTAATCACATGTGGTTGAAGAAGGCTTCATGCACACTTGCATTCTTTCTGCCATGTAGCTGTATGAGAGTTCCTACTCCTACTGCAGAAAACATTCCCCAAACCATGACACTTCCTCCATCATCTTTCACTGACTTTTTTTACCCACTTTGGGTTTAGTTTTACCCCAGTTTGCCAACACGGTCAACGCCCTCACCACACTAACTTTTCGGAATGTTGGGAGCGTGATGAAAAACTCCAAAAAGGCTTTGATATGTAATATAATAAAATTCTGAGATGTAAGGGGCCCACACTCTTCATACAGCCCGGAGTCCATGGTAGCCTTAATTCACCACTGCATGTGACTAAAGCAGTCTCTTCAAGTTGAGCTGTATGATAATTCTGCCCTCAGACCAATAAAGTTTGACATTGGAAACTGGGTAAGTACAGCTTCTGATGACTTTCCATTCAACAGACCTTGAAATTTCACATATAAAGTACTGTATGTGATAAATCAGATGTTTACTCCCATTTTCTGCAGGATCCTTCAAAAATGCAGGAATGAAAGGATAAAAAGAAAAAATAACTAAAAATATCAATTATATTAATATTGCCATATTGAGTGTGGAGCTTGTAGCTAACAGGCTGAATAATGAAGTAAAGGGCTGGCCACTCTTTTATCATCTAACGCCCTCTAGCAATCCGGTTAATGCACGTTTATAACTTCTGTTACCATGAGTATGAGTATGTAGTTCTGGACTGTTACATTCTTGTCTTTTATTGGATTATGCCTGTTTGTGGCCATATAAAAGTATACTGATAAACGCTGTTACAGGGCCAAATAGGCTTATATCAGGGAATCCCTACAGCCTATACCTAGTCCTGTGTATAATATTTTATACATATGTCTGAGAGATGCCTTAGATATACTAGCAGGAATGATATATTTCATCCAGATGAGACCGTTCTTACACATTTAAGATACTTGATGCAATTTACTAGATCCAACGGAGGAAATATAAGTTTCTACTGCTACTTCTCACCTTTTTTCTATGTGTACTCCAATAGTTTTCAGATTTTGATTCTTTCTTTTTTTCTGATGAAGGTCAGATAGACCAAAACATGAAAATATTTTGGTTTGCTCTATGTGCTTCAATAAACTGGAATATCATTTTCAACATATTTTAGAGTGCTTTGTTATTGTTATTTGTCTTTCCATAGGGTGAACATGTTTGTGTGCAGTGAGCCAAAGGAACATAGGAAATCCCTCCTCTTTTTTAATATTTCCACATTCAGTTTTTTATGCAGTTATTACAGAAGAAAACATATTAAGACAGAGATTATTTATTATACGATTTTAAATCTAGTTTTTGCTTAAAACCCCCCAAAATAAAACCTTTCAAAAAGCTGACCATCTACAGGAATCCTAACCCACAGGAACTATTTAGTTTCCAACTTCAGGTAAAGCCTACTAAAGTTCAACATAATTTCACTTAACAGATGACTGAAGGAAAAATCATCAATGACTGTGGTGTGGGTTTAGGGCAGTAACTACTAAAAATAAAAAAATAAAACATTTTTTCTGACAAAGGAATTGATTCCTGTGTACAATTTTTTGATCAAATATAATTATTCAGTTGTAAAGCATTTTATCTAATATAGGTTTCAGTTCTTTCCTATTTGTACGTATCTCCTAGAATTACTGTCCCAAGGAAGCTTAAAAATGACCCGTTTTATTAGATAATGCCATGTGTGTCATTAATTCCAGCCGTATACTGCACACGTGCCACTTATCAGTTTTGTTTTATTGTGGAAGAGAGAAGCCTACACAATTGTTTTGTAGTTAGGACCTCTGTGGTCAGTGCCTCTTCCATCTGGATTTTGTCTTCAGTTTATTGCTGAGATTAGTTCTTCTCCATTAGTAAGAACTCTCTAACTACAGCTATTACGGTGGTCTGGAGAGCATCTGCTGTATCCCTCCAAATTGGAAGGTAGTTGCCACATTCACTTGCAGGAATCGTGATTAGAGTCATGATTAGTTAGATTTACTTGAAGGACTACCATTTACATGTGAACCACATTATCTTCAAACTAAAGTTCTAGGGTCTTGTACATGTTTGATGTCAAGGGAGTTGCCTTACAAGGTAGCTAAAAGAGGCGTGGCTATTCCAACCTGGAAAACTTATTTGCATGTTTTCCAAGAACCCCTAGTGGAGCATCCATGGCTATAAGTCTCCACACACCTACAAGGCGGTATTAATTGGCAGACACTGTAAGGAGAACTTCTCGACCATGGTCTTGTATACAACTTCTGCAGAACACCCGGTAAAGTTTTTTCCCTCAGTCCAAAATAGCACAGTCTGAATTGGTTGCGTGCTGTCAACACAATATGACTGTATAGAGCAAAAGGCTGGCAGTGACAGGATGGACCAGAGGGGAGGACTGTTGTTTATTATACCACCTGGAGTCCATAAAAATGTATATCCCCCAACTTGTGGTGATACAGGGAGGTTGTTGTGCCCAGGTTTATAACGCTATAACCAATACTTTGTTGTCAGGGGGCTTGGTGTGAATTTTAAGGCCCAGCACAGCCGCTTTAAGTTATATTTCTAGTGTCCAGATATTCTAGACCTGACAAAGACTGGCAAAAATGGTCTATTCAATGTTTACTACTACTTTTATTCTACATAAAGCTATACACTTTTGATTATTGTTGACCAACAGCTATCCTGCCTGAATTGGTATAGATGGGTTATTTTCTGAAACAGTGAAAGGGGAATAGCAGAAAGCACTTACCTCTACCTCAGCTTATCTCCCCATGTAGAAATGAACAGGTAACAGAAATCCTATCTCTCCACATCTCTCTGGTCAAATACTGAATAGTGAATAGGACTGTGGGTTGGACTGACAGATATTTTTGGCTATGTTCAGTATAATTACTGTTATCTGGTAGGGTTCTGTATGTAAAGTGCTCATTCCTATGGCGGTGGTAGTTTATGCTGTTAATAGGCATACCATAACAAAACAGCATCGAGAGAAACCACTCACAACAAGGGAAAGACTCGCTAACAATAACTACAGCTCTTCTCTCTAAAAGAGCTCTGTGAAAACGGAGATCTCTAACCTATATTTGTAAGGAAAAAGAAATGTAGATGTGAACCACATCATGAGTTATTCCCTTGGCAGATGCAAACAATGCTTCTCTCTGAAAATAACTTCATCCAGGAAAAAAACATGCTCAGTGTTCCAGTGTATCATAGCAGCCAGCCAAAAGTTTTCCCCTGCAGCCAAGAGAAGCAGGGATGGCTCCTGTCCAACATAGGGTGTTTTCTGTGCCTGCATGAAGTCATTATGGAACTATGGCATGTTAAAAAAAAATATGAACCTGCACATCTAGGAGTGCCGTGACATGGAGTGTGTGCTCTGAACACACCCCTGGATCTGAAAAGTTTGGACAATTCACATTTCACCTCCCACAGGGTGGAGCAGAGGCTTAAAAGAGAAGCTGGAATGTAGATGCTGGCAGTGTTATGCTGCAGACTAGTGTGTCATACTATCCTATCAAAGCAAACACTAATCAAAGGAGAAGAAGCCAAAGAAGAGAACATCTGCTACATTCACAATAAGTTTTCTAGATTATATCGTAAGAAAACACAAGAGGATACGTGAAGCAGTTGTAAAGAGCGATTTGTGAACATCTATGAACATGGAGGAAGATGCAATTCAAATAGAGAAGAGCAATGAAGAGTTTCAGAAGATGGGTGATCATGAGAGCCAGGAGCTGGTGGTGCCCAGCCACAGCCCAGCAGAGTCCCCCAGCTCCAGCCCTACACCCCAGCAACTAGTGGCGGACTCCATTAAAGACAGTAATCAGGTCAACGCCATCACAGTCCTCACCCTGCTGGATAAACTGGTGAACATGCTGGATTCAGTGCAAGAAAACCAGCACAAAATGGAAAAGAGGCAGATTGACATAGAAAACTCAGTAAAGGGAATCCAAAATGATATCACCAAGCTATCCAAAAGTCATACATCTACCAGCAACACTGTCAGCAAACTTCTGGAAAAATCTCGCAAAGTAAGTGCCAACATGAGAGAAGTTAAGGATCGTATGGATAAGCAGACTGTGCAGGTGAAGAAGCTGGAGAGCAACCACAATCAACTCCTGAGAAGGAATAATTTCAAAGTCTTGATCTTCCAGGTGAGTTTTACAGAAATTGTACAAAACCCTATTTTTTGTCTACAAAATTAATTCAGGAAAATAACTTTTGAAGAGTTTCTTGTTTGCATTACAAGTACAGACTGGTACCCTGTACAGCCACTCCCTTCGCACTATTAAGACAGCGATACCTAGGTTACAGTTATCATTGTATTTCATGATAGATATACAAAACATAGGAAAATTTAAAAACATTAACTCAGTCTATCTATCTATCTATCTACCAATTCTTCCAAGTGATAACAATAAAATGTGCCTAAAATAATCACTATACATAGTTGAAAGAAATGTTTGTGGTATTTTTAAATTAAACCATATAAAACACAGAGGAAGTGAATCTAGTAGTGGCTAGTAGTAGTAGGTGGTTTGGGTGATAGCCCAGGGCCCAAGACTTTTAGGGAGCCCACCCACCAAATTTTATACTCAGAAATATCTGCACCCATTAAATCCTTATAAATCTGTTTCTGCTTACAATATACATATATACAAGAGCCATTCCAGGACCTCTAAATGTCCTACAAAGGTCCTAAAACAGCAAATTGAAAGCTGGCAGAAGAGACACATCCTCCATTCCCCAAGAAGTCCTAGTCCTAGTTTTTTAACACCTAACACACTTCCCTGTATCTTTCTATGCCCTCACAGATATGGCCATAGTTTCTATAGCTCTGTGTATGAGTAGACTGGCTGGACCACAAATTATAGAGCAGGTCCTATTTGTGCCGGGTTTGCAGCTTGGGCAATTCTCTTCTATTGTCATTGACATGTGAGCAGAGCTCCCAAAACAATGACAAACTGGCCACAAAGAATGGACCGTGGGTCTGTTGTTTGCTCCCCTTGAAGAGCACACGTTCATGTGCAGGTAGCATTAGTCAATCAACACAGACATCACTTCTCAATGTAAATATTATTTATTATTTTAAGTTATACCTGATTGAAGCATTACTATTGGTACTATTACAAGTGGTGAAAAAAAGATGAGAAAATTGGGCGTGGTATCCAAAGGGCGCTTGTTTTGGCCTGCATTTACAATGTGGAATAAAGGAGCATTCACCAGATCTAAGCCTGTTTATAGCAAATGTTTTACATTAAGGTGAGTAGTAGAGATTTGAAAGCTTGGTAAACATATTATGGAACAATCACATTATATTAAGTTGACATGTATAGCTTTAGCTACATTCTTTACTTTATGGGCAATATTTCCATCCTGCATCTCAGCACAGATGTAATACCAGTGTATCAGCACAGATTATTAGTATATGACAATTCTCTGTAGACAAATTCTTCAATCCCCAAAACTGTGTTCTAAAACACAAAAATTTACTAAAGCTGGAATTTGGATGCATCATTCACAAGCCTATCTTATTCCAATTCATTGAACCAAATTTTTGCCAAGCCCACACCAAAATCCACCTGCTATGTGTGAAATTGCCAAAGGAAAATATTCCAATTTATACAGCAGGTTTGGCCTGCAGCTTTCAATCTGACTGAAATCAATGGTAGAATCAACCCAAAATGGGCTGCTTGTCACAGTAGTGGATTAAATACTGAATTAATGTGATGCACATCCAGTAGGGGTGTTGTCCCAGGAAGACATGCCTTGTTTTCCAAGTATTCTAAATAGCTGTAGTCTGCTATGTAGATAAGGAAACCACTCTTCTCAGTGTTCAGATGTCACTTGCTATAGCAGTGAGGGGCTACCATTATTCATACCTCGCACCTGCACTACGGGACAATGGTGGTTACACTTCATAAAGCAAGGTGGATGTCATTCCAGTGACCACATGAGGGGTTAATGCCTGCTGCTTTTTTACTTAACCTCACAAGTTAATAACTATTTCCTCCCCACCCTGCCCCACCCTTACTATAGTTCTGTCTCAGAATACCCCTTTATCCCATCTGGTTAATACTTTATACAGCTATTCCTGTATTACTCATACATATATGGTTTGAGGCATTGACATAATGAAAAGAATGATTTTATTGTAGAACATACTTATGCTTCAGATTTTCCCTTTTCCTTTTCACTTACTGTGAATATCATGTGCTCGAGTTAATCGTGAATAATTCAGACCAAAAATGGAAAAGTTGAATCTTCAACCTTTCAACTCTGAGTATTTTGCCATGTGTCCAATTCTGTTTAGCATTTCTTAACTTAACCCTGTGCTGTGTCCGTTTTCTTGCACAGACTTCACCACACTTCATTTTAATAGTTGAGTTCAGAGAATCAAACTACATGACCTTCTTTATGACCTTTATAGAAAATGAAGACTTTAGTAAACCTGAAATAACTTTTTATTCAGTGGAAACTATACTTTGTTTTGCAATGAGGGATTGGATAATAATATGTAGCCAAAAGCTAGTAGTCTCAGAGTAGATGCTACACCTCCCTAATAGGGAGGGGGGTGAGGGCAGCAAGGGGCATGTCATTCTATGGTAAGCAATGGACACGGTGGAGGATAAGCTGGGGTTAGCAAAATTCTATAAAACCGATCTGCACCTTACTAAGTTGATACACCATACCATTATCCTTTAGTCAACTGATGGTAGTGTGTATACTAGTTAGTGTACCCTACTCAGGATTTATCATTATGGTGACACATCTTGTCCTCACATGTGATATTTAGGTCCTTGCTGCATAAGACTATATTAGACATTATACCATTGGATGTTACATTTATATACATAGTTTATTTTAAGGGGTTAGCCACTTAACAGGGTAAGTGTAAGACCCTAGTAGGGTCAACCATATTATAAGTACCCTGTTAAGTCTGCCGCAAACTGTCATAAGCATCTATTCACATTACCCCTTGGACAGAAGGACCTTACGCCCTACAAACACTGATATAGGAGGGGTTATGACACAAAGTCCTACTGACTGGTGGTCACATTACCCATGGCTCCTGGAGGCTCCCGACAAACTATTTCAGTGAAACTTGTAAACTACGCCTTCATGGCAGTGCCAGGTATAAATCTATCCATTTGATGTTTCTCTTTTTAGGTTGCAATCTTAGTTTTTTGTTTATAAGTACTGGCCAAATTACTGACCTTTGAAGATGTATTATGGTGCAAGGGCAAACTCCTCCACACATTCAGTATTAAACCCCATACACAATCAAGTTGGTACTTTTGCCAAATTCAGACAACTTTGATGAATTGTATAGACAAATATCTGGTTATTTCTATGCTATAATAAAGAGATCCAGTCTCGTTCATTGTTTAAGGATTTTTTTCAGTATTGATCACAAGGCAATACTTGCAGCCATAACCTCTGCATTATCCATCCTTGGTTTTGATTCACAGTTCCTATGTAATACAAGTATACAAGTATCTAGTATAAATGTAGTAGGGCATTGTGCATATACAGCTAGTGACAAATATTTGTGTGGGCACTTTTTTCCATATGGCAAAGGTTAGGAAAAATTTGGCCTTGTGTCACATTTCTGAATGTGGTGTAAAATCTCAGCACTGAATATTTTACATTCCTCTTGAGCAAGCAGACCCAGCCCAGGATAAGACTAAGCTGCATTGTTGTGGCACTGACAGCCAGTAACTTGTCTTCAACTGCCTTTCATGGATGTTACGTATAGTGAATCCCCACCTCGAGACCCCTTCTTCATCAAGACCATCCTCTGTAAAGAGACCCCCCGCCATCATAGGGCAAAATACATATTTATACACAAGTGCAGGGGCATATTTTTGAGGGGGTTCACAGTATGCAGCGGAAACACGGCCAAGAAGCCTTAGGGGTTTTATAAAGTGTTTCATTCCTATAAAAGGAGGGATTTAAATGATACATTATAGTTAGTTAGGTAACCTGATACAGATTGTTTTTTGTTCTTTTTTAGAGTCAAGGGCACAATATCAAGTGTATAACAGTAAAATATGGGCACAGGAATATTTTGTTATCGACTTTCTACTGTTATCTACTTGAAAAAGTAATTATTCTGTATCATCTAACATAGAAATATACAGAAAACATTACTTGTCTCCCCTCTTCCTTGTTTACCATATGCCTGTGGTTTCCCAAACTCGGTTTACCATACCTCCTAACTGTCTCACACTGAGAGGGACAGTCCTGGATATACAGGGCCTTCAACACAGGCGCTGGCTACTTTGTCCGGGCCCAGATTAAGTTGAGTGCAGCGGTGAGATTGGGAGCGGGCAGCCCACCCAATGCCCCCCATTGAGTATATGTTGTCTCCCATCCAACCTGCCAGCTTCAGAGCTGATCATAGCAAAATCCATTACCATGGGGTCATTGGGAAAGGTGAGTGTTTCTTTTTTTTAACAGCAAAAAGAAAAGAAGGGGGACGGGGATCATCTGACAGAATTGGGAACATTATGAACTTGGTGGTGCTAAAATTAAGGTATTATAAATAGAAGTTTACAAGAAAGGGGGCATAAATCCAAGTTGTTAGAGAAGACATAAAGTACAGCATTGTAAGTGAAGAGTAGAAAAAGGGTGTTGGATTAAAGGGTGGATTTTTAACAGGGGCCAACAGAGAATGGGGATTATATAGTGTGGGGGTGCACATGAAGCCTCTCCATGCAGGCTTAATGAAACCATGACATTCTGCTACCTCATGTATCATTCAAAGGTTAAATAGCAGAGCCACTCTAGCAATCACGGGCCACTGTTATACATTTACCACTCCCTGATCTCCACCCCATAACATCCAAAGTGGCGTGTGAGGTGGAATTCTGACTAAACTGTTGGATTGGAAGCTTATTACATGCCAAATGTGCAGAGGTGTGCATTTTCGCCTATGATGTTCATGCTCATATGGAAAGGGGCACAAACACAATTTGGTTATGTGCATTTTGTAGCTTTGCTCTTACCAGTCAATAGGGATAAAGAGAGAGGCAACTGCAGAAATAAAAAGAATAAAATCCTTTTCTTATTAATATGACCCTATATGATCTCTATCCAGTGGGTCAGATGCTTCAGAAACCCAACGGCCAGGCATCTGTCTCTCCACCTAACACCAGATTAGATTTATGATATATAGCTCATCACATAGGGAGAAGGAGGATAGGTATTCTTCATCAGATAGTAGAGAATGCTATTTCACTGTGATCATTCATGAACTCTAGGTGTTACAGATCTACAGTTATGTGAACTCCAGAAGGCTGCACTAAGTTTGTTTTTGCTTTATCCTTCATCAGTAATATAGTTTAAGGCATCATCAATATTATCTGACGTTTGTATCTTCTCTTGCAATGTAAAGAAATGAATTATTTAGCTGTGAAAAGCAGAAATCTCTCTTTCTGGCAGGTGGATGAGCTGGAATGTCCTAAGATGCATGCCCTCCAGTTATGGAGAAGTTCCCACATTAACTATTACACAATTTTGATTTTAAAACCTATAACCTCTACATTTTAACTTTTAGTTCTTTCCCCTATGTTTCATAAATTAAACAAGACTTGCGGTAAAAATGAGCCGACTAATGGTGCAGTCTTTTTTCCAGAAACACCTTAAAAGGATAGCAGGGCGATTTGGAACACTTAACCATCCACAGGTGATTATGGCCTGGTGGTTTAGTGCCCCATACCACCCTTTGTGATTTTTCTGCTCCAGCGCGTTGCAACAAGCAAAGCTGATATAGTACACCCCGGCTTCACTGCGCAAGTGCTGTAGGTACAGCCCATCCACAGTGAAGCCGGAGCATTTTCTCAGCTTCACTTGCCACATCGTAAGAGAAGGTGTCCGATGTGCCTCATCAGACTCACATCATAAAAGTTTTTACATTTTTTTACTTTTTCTCCACCTGACTTCATATAGGTCGATTTGGGACCCTAAATCACAAGACCATAAGGACCTGTAGTTGGTGTAGGGTCCCAAACCAACCTGACAGGTCCTCTTCAATTTGGTTGGGCAGATGTTACTGCTGTTTTTGCACCAGACTTTTGGCATCATATGAAGAGCAGATGGTTTTTGCTTTCAAGACACTTCGTTATGTAAAGAGGGTTTGACTATGTCAGGATTAAAAATACAGGCGGTCCCCTATTTAAGAACACTCGACTTACATACTACCCATAGTTACAAACGGACCTCTGGATATTGGTAATTTATTGTACTTTAGTCTTCGGCTACAATGATCAGCTGTAACAGTTATCAAAGGTGTCTGTAATGAAGCTTTAGTGTTAATATTGATTCTTGTGACAACCCGACATTTTTAAAATCCAATTGTCACCAAAAAAGAACCAAAAAAGTTCTGGCTGGGATTACAATGATAAAACATACAGTTCCGACTTGCATACAAACTCAACTTAAGAACAAACCTACAGACCCTAACTTGTATGTAACCCGGGGACTGCCTGTACAACAAATATATTATTTGGCATGATCCAGCTTTTTGCCATAAAATACTGGTCTACATTTAACCAACAGATGAGTAAAAGATACCTGTATGTTTATTCATGCACCATAGATAACAATTTAATAAATGCCGTTACCATTAGATTCCTGCTCTGGGAGATCACAGATCAGCTTGGATGCCATCAGCTCTAAGCAACGGAAATTTAGTGATAGAGCCTGCAACGGGGAAACAGAAAAAATCACATCATATGTTAGTAATTGTAACATTTTGACACTTTTTGACATTGTTATGTACAGGATAGTTTAAGGCTTATTTCATTATTATTATTACTATTTTTTTTAAACTACCATTATGTAAGACAATAAGTTATTTTCTTTTTGTCCCCTGAATAAAGACACCATCAAAATCAGTTCAATCTGGTCCAATCTTAAATTTTAAGAAAACCCCATGGGGCACATTTACTAAGAACAGGGCAAACTGCACTAAATGTAGTTCTCCTGTATATACTGCAGGGGGTGCCAGATTCAGGATTCTTCATGAATCTAGTTACACCTGCACTGACAGAGTGCACCAACTTTTTTTTTGGTGCACCTTCAACATAGGGCGTGCGACACACTTTGCATGATAAATCTGGCGCACAGTGTGACTTGAGCACTGGAACGCCCCCTAATTTGTTTCACATGAAAAGGGTCGCGTACAACACATTTGTGGTATACCTGTGCTTGTACAAGCAGTTTGCCCCTAAAAGAGTGTACAAAGTCCGACAGAAAACTGGCGCACGGCCATTAGTAAATGTGCCCCCATTGTGTACTACAAGAAGGGAACTAACTGTTTTGATGTTAGCTACTGTAAGTAATTCCCTCTTTGCTGGGCTCTTAGCTATAACCAGGAATCTTTTGTTTAATTAATATGTTATATGGTATAAGACGCTTGACTGATGACATGTATGTGATATGAAGATTGAATAAGATGCTCCATAATTATGTTGTCAAAACAAATATTGTTTTCTCCTTGATTTAGTGGAGCACAGTCTAATGCAACAGAAGCATCCAAATCATGTTACGCTTTGCTTCAGTTCAAGAAGTGATGTACAGTCAGCACACATGATAACATAAATGTACATCCATACACAGAACAAGGCAGCTTTATAATTGAACATGTCAGTTACTCAACTATCCTGCGGTGCTCAGCTACATGATAGGATCAAAGATGTTCCTTCATTGAATGTGTGGGAAAAAAGGATTATGCAGATTCCAGTGCTGTGTGTGTACTACAGAGCGATTCTCATCAGGCCATGTATGGCCAGCCTCTGTTTAGCCGTCCTTTAGCAAGCTTGAAAATTGTCCAAGTACATTCACAGCTGAAACCATGATATACTTACTGATGAGAATTGAAAAGAATACATACCGTACATTGATTGATTCCATTTAGACAGCCCCTTTTCATACTGTAAGTCTCATTACAGCACAATGACTTTAAAGTAAACCTGTCACCAATAAACTATTAGCACCATCAGGGTATGAAATGTCCTTTTTCTTTTATGTAAAATCTCGCCTGTTGACCTACAGAAAAAAATCTCCTCTAAAGTTGTGTGAAAATTAGCAGAGAAGAGTCATATTTGCCTGAGATGATTTAGAGGCTGCAGGTAGAGTGTCATTTAAGACGCCCCTATCTTCAGTTCTATAGTGCCTAGAAATATACTTTTGATGAAAGATACAAATCTCATTTTTCAGATCACTTTAGGCTCCTGTTTTGTTGAAAAATGAGATTCTTATTTTGGATATGACACTCCCTCTACAGCCTATAAACTTTATCATCTTAAGCAAATATGACTCTTCTCTGTTTTTTTCACATGACTTTGGAGGAACTTTTTTAAGATAAACATTTGAAATTTCACATAAGAGGGGATTCCATAAAGGATATTTTATATCTGAGGGTGCTTTAATTGGAAATATATAGTGATGTGTTCCCTTGTCACTGAAGCCTGTGTCCAAGCCCTATTTTTATAATCTGACATGTATCACTAAGTGGTTATAACTTTGAAATGTTTTAACACATGCAGGTGCATGATTTTAAGATTGTTTTCTTGTGTATTTCATGTTATTTGAAGAATTTGGGTGTTATGTGATATGAAATTTGGCTAAAATTTAGAATAATTCTACATTTTCAAAGTTCAAATTTGTCTGTTCTCCGGGCAGATAATCACACCACCCAAAAATCTTGGTATCTAACATTTCCCTATTATTGCTTCATATTGGCACTGATTTTTAATGTGTCCTTGCATTTTTCTAGGATGTTATGAGGCTTAGACCTTTAGGTGCGGGACCTGTTTAGAGGCCTGCTCAACGATTTTGAGAGGCCTACATAATATTTAGAGCTGGTTTAGGGCTTCTCTTTTGTGTAAAGAGGCGTTATTTCCAGTGGTATCATTTTGGGACATGTAACTTTTTGATCCCTTTTTAGAACAATTTTTGTGAGGAGAGGTGCCAAAAAAATGTATTTTCTATACACCTGGATTTGATCAAGCGATGCTCTGATCCCTTATTCAAGTCCAAGCCACTGCACTGCAATACTTATGTGAGATGGTGATTGCAGGGAACTAGGGCAGTTTCTAGGCTGCTTGCTTAACAAAGCAGATTTTAGAAAAGTGCCCCCTCCACAGAACACATAAATCAGCTGCTGCAGAACCTCATAATACACACCTCACCTGCTGCAGCACCTCATTATTACGGGGTCTTGTTCCCACGATTGCAGGAGCAAGAGAAATGACAGCAATGTCACACATACATACATGCGATACAAGCAATGGACTAATCCTGCAGACACCTACACATACATACATGCAGTACATATGATACACTAAGACTTCAGGCAGACAAACACACATACAATACATATGACATAGAAACTAATAAAGCACACAGTTACTTACATACCCTGGTATTGGAGGCAGAAGTCTTCTGGTGAGTGATGGGTGTCGACTTCAGAGCAGGTGACTTGCAGGGAGGAGTTTCTGTCTACCATCTTGTCATCCCAGGAGACATGTGACCTTGATGCCCTTCCCTATCCAACTGTCACAGGAGAGGGACAGTGCTGAATTCTTTTCTATAAGGTGAACCCCCGACAGACATTAGAACTGGGAGCTGTGCCTCCCCCCTCCCTCGCTGACACGGCTACAGGAGAGAGGTGTGCCTTTCATTGACTCTTTTTTCATGTGATAAGTAGTCTGAAGGAGGGAGCAATAGAAGGGGTCTTTGGAGGTATTGTTTGAGTTCAAACTGTTAAAATGGGAGAAAAGGGCAATGGATAACCACTCACCCTCACATAGAAAAGGTAAATGTATGTACCCTTCCAGCAGTGTGTGGTGAGTCCCGGGGGAGGGGCAGCTGCAGCCTGTGTGTGCCGGTGTCTCTGCATGCTTTCTTCCTCTCCTCCACAAAACCCCCCTCACTGCCTGCTCAGTGCACATGACAGGAAATGATGAGGGGTGAGGGAGCTGGATGAGTGTGGAGGAGACCGAGACACAGGCAGACACAAGCTGCAGCTGCCCCCCCCCCCCACACACACACACACACCCCTTGAGACTACCAAACACTGCTGGCAGGGAGCCATGTAATGTCAAGTAAACTACTGAAATGATTCAGAATGCTGACAAAGGCATTTTTAAATCAGCATAGCGTATGCTATTGGAACCTGTCACATTCCTAGTGACCGGTTTCCTTTAAGTACTGTAGTCTTCATTTTCTAATACTATAACTAGTGATTAGAGATTAGGATTTACCCTGTGTTTCCATTGTGTTGTGCACTCTGCCACCACTTATGCTTTTAAAGAGGTACGAATAAAGAAACTACTATTTTTACTGCTACATTCTTCTGAAGCGCTGGTCTTTTCTACAATAGTGATTAGAGTTGCATCAACAATAATGTAGACTTGGTGTGCTCTAGTCTGATTCGGGTATCACCAACACAAATGGTAAAATAGTGGTATATAGACTGGAACCATAATAGGCTGACAACACTGACAATAAATTGCTAATGTAGACATCCTATAATTACATTTAATACCACAAAAAATAAGTAAAAACATAACAGTAATGCATTTAGGGCCCATGCATTTAGTACAATTCATCTGTTATGTCCATATATTAATAAAACCATACATAAATTTGTAAAGTAACTAATATGTTAGTGTTCATATTGTTAATATTTTCTTGCAGTGTCCGATATACTGTCAAATATGCTCATACGTATGGGTGATGTCCAATCTGCGTGGTATATACCGTATATATAAAAACACACAACATCCAATTTAGCTCTTCGTTCTCACAACATATTTGAGTGCGGATATGTTAGAGAAGTACTCACAGTGTCAAGAGGAGAGGTATTTGTTGTTAAACAGTTAGTTTGCAGTACTCACGCACAGGGCCGCCATCAGGGAGGGTTTATTATGACTGTGTTTAGGGAGCCCTAACGAGGAGAAGGGGCCCCTTGTCACAGAAAACCCTCCTCCCTTCCCAGCTGCAGGGAACTCACTGTGCACACAGGGCTGGAGTATCATTCTGTGAGGGGTGGGGGCGCCATAAAATTTACCAGTTATGGGCCCCAAAATTCTTCGTGGCGGCCCTGCTCACACACAACTCCGGCACCCTGGAGTAGGTTAGAGCGGCACAGCCATTGTAGTTGGTTCCACGTTTTCTAATAGCCGTGTCTGTGGGTTTGCGGCGCACTTTTAGCTGTGGGACTATTTATGGAAAGATAATTATTACCATTTTACCATCTAACGTATCCAAACCTTATGCTGGATTCACACGATAATCATTAAGTTCAATGGGAGCAACAATGTTTTTAACATTCCCATCACTACATATACATCAGCCACAGGTCCCAGAGGTGAGAATTTCATCTATGGGGTAATTTTGGAATATTCTGAGGCTATTCCATACATATCTGAGATAGGAAAACCTCTTCATGAAAATGGCAGAAGAAATGTATGCACTTTTTAATGCAGTGTGTATATCATTATACTATGCAATTTTATCGGACGGTCCCTTTAAAGAAATGCAAAAATATCAGAAATTGATAATAAAACAGCATGTATAAAGAGCAGTTCTATTATAATGTAAATCTTATATAATAGGACCTTTTCTTCAGCTTAGGGAGTTATGTGACCCCTTAGGAAAAACCACAATTGACTAAATTTAGATATTTTAATTAATGTGCTATTGATATGCTATGGAAGCTTAGTTTAATAAGCACCAAAGTGGTTTCCATGACATCTGATAGCATATAGATTGCATAGCTTTGGCACCATGCTGTGCCCCTTCTGAATGAATTCTCACAGGAGCCTGTTTCCTTACAATAACTAGTTACCGTGGTGATCATTAGAATAAGGTCCTTAACATATTTGGGTTTTAAATTGAAAAATATAGTTAATATTGCAACATGTCCACATGTATTCACAATTTTACACTGCATATTACAATGTAGCACCGGAAGAGGTACCGGATTAACTATAAATGGGGGGATTATTTTTGTCACTTTTTGTGAGGAAGAAGGAATACAACCATAAATTTAGTTCAAGCCAATCCGTAATCATACAGAAAAACTAATAGAGGAATCTTATACTGAAATTTTAATAGGGTAGTAACATTGAATTATTCCCTTCCACCAAAATTTGCAAAATATTTGACTCCTCCCCCCTGTCTAATTCTTATATTTGACAAGAATGTTACTTTTTAACTTATTTGCTTGCAAAGGTACAACATACAATTAGCTACGCAACAATGATAATGTCATACAGTTGCAGGTTTGGGCTATTCACTCCACCTATATAAATGCATTTTACAGTAAAAAAAAAAAAGTGCTAAGGAAGGTGTGTTCCTATTTCAGCAAATCATTGGGGCACATGTATCGTAGTTTTGTCTCTCTGAGGTGAATTTTAGAGACTTTTGGCGGCTAGTTTTTGCACCTTATGTATGATCCTGTCTTTTTACTTGTGATACATGTGCAGTTTTTCCTATCCTGGCAGGCGCAAATTTTGGCTTCTTTTTGAGACTTTTTGTTGCAAACGTCTCAAATCCACATGGACACAAGCCACGTGAGGGGGGTTTATACAGGAGAGGACATAAGCCACGGGAGGGGGTAATATACAGGAGTGGACTGATAATTTGGGATTTAACATGTTGCATTTTTATGCATTTTGAAACCTATTACAACAGCTGAGGAGAGGTGATTTTCCTAATTACATTACTGTTAACATTTGAATTTTCCAAACCCATAGTAAATGCAATGTAAACACATACGTTAACGTGGCGTTTATATTGCGTTTTATAAACGCAAATGTTAACAGTAATGAAATAAGGCAAATCACCTCCCCTCAGCTGTCGTAATAGGTTTCAAAATGCATTAAAAACGCAATTAAACTGCTACACGTGACCTCACCCTTAGAAGTAACCAATAAAAGAAAAATATGCAAACATTTAAGAATTTTGACAAAAGAGGTTAGTGTGCAAAATGTTAAAGATTATAATTCCAATTTGCATGTTAAAATCAGGTCCATGAAAAAAAAACTTCCTTTGCACCTGCCCTGGACCAGGTGCTGAATTGAGCCAAAAATGGCTCATTATAATATACAGCTCAGTGCACCTGTGTGACATCACATGACCATGGACGGGTTTTCATACACTGGCAGAAACGGTAAATCTTTCTATAGATTGACAGAAGGAACAGATGTAGAATACCTTGAGCAATTGATGCAGAGTATCTTGGAAAATTGTATATTTTTTCATCATCCAAACGCTAACATTTATGTGCCAAAGCGGGAATACTCTTTAAACTAAACATCTGGTTCAAGTGATGTTCCAGAGCATTGTTCTCATTGTGTTGCCCACAGTGACTTCAGCAGCAATATCCATCGATTATTTCAAGGTCAATGAAAATCAGTTTTCACGATTGATTTCTTGCATATTATTCTAATTGAAGCCACATACAGTATGTACAGATTTTTATTTCTTCATTTGAATACTAATAGGTGTCATATATGTACATTTTTTCTACTGTATGTGTTGCGTTCAAAATGTCTTAGAAGGTCAAGTAAATCAGTGTTAGTTAATATATTACTATTTCTCCTACAATGATATAGGAGAAACTTAAAGTCTCTTCTTCCATACACTAAAACCAGCACTAATATTAAACCAATGTACCTGTTATCTATATTCACTCTCCTTTCCACCTGCCGGCAGATTTCCGATAGCTCTTGCCCTTGTTCCTTGTGACTCCGACACCCGCATTATTTACCACAACACTTAAAGCGTTTTCATCCCAGCATGACAAGTTTCCTAGCAGATAGTTTGTTCACTTTTATGTAGGGCAAACAGACAAGTGTGAAATACGAAAATCCGCTCAGTGCGGTACAACTGCAAGGAAACTGCCTTCATATTTATTAGCCGTACTATTTTGTACAGGTTTGCAGGCATTAAAACATATGGGAGGATGATAATATTCAGAAATTGAACAATCAATCACTTCTACGGCCTAGGAATTCCAAACCTGGCAGAGGTAATTTGATTACCTTATTCAATGAAAATCAGTGTCCGTATCCATAAATCACTGAGCGTGGCAGATGAAAAAAGCCCTCTTTTTATAGTGTTGTCATTGGAAGATTCAGGTGGCAATTTTGCAATGCCGCGCAGGTGACACAATTATTAACCGCATTTATATAGCATACCTTTCAGTGTGACCCATTTACCACAGACATTGCTTTGCTCCAGGTTTCACACTTATTTCCCAGCTGCATGGACTGTCAGCACTAATGCATTTTCTGGTACCGACATTTGACAGTATTAATCGGGGCATAAGGATAAAATTTCAGAGCATAGGTATATATGTATCTATATATATGGACATCTCTAGTTATGTTATCTATTTATAAACATAAAACCATGACCGCTACTGTGGCACAACTACAATTAAACTGTGGATTTTGTCTAATATTAGGCTTTTTGTAATCAATTTTTGGCCAAAGTGGAGAAGATTTAAAGGGACTTGTAGCCGAGAACAATATTTTTGTATCTCTGCAATGCCAGTGATACCCACATGACATACATCATCATACAAATTCTGTTATGTTCCCATGTCTTGCAGTGATCTTGTTCCATTCATCATTTACATAACTACTGCAGTCAATCATTGACCCAGGAAGGCTGTGTTCATGTATACCAATGGATAGTTCCAGTAATATAAATTATTTAGGGCTTAAAGGAAATCTACCATCAAAATCAAGATAAACCAGGGACACTTACTCATACATCCAGGTGCTAGAACTGCCAGAATCTTTTTATATTTGTTATCCATGGCCCCCTTCTTTCTAAAATCAACTTCAAAATGTATGCTAATGAGCCTAAGTAGTTACCCTAGCTTTTCTGTGATCTGGCTTTACATGCTGTTACACCGCATTGCCTTCCCTCCTCCCCCTCCCCACAGATGGGCTAGGGTAGCTCTTCTGGTTCATTAGCATAATTCTAAAAGTTTATTTTAAAAGGAAGGTGGCCATGTATAAGAAATACGGGAGCCTACTTAGTGGGGGTCATCTTATTTCTGTTTGTTTTGGCTAGTTTTGCCTGTCTTTTTTCCATCAGCTTCTTTGGTAATTTATCAATCTCACTTTTTCCTTGTGTTAAATGTTTGGTTTTTTTTGTTACAAATGTCACAAAAATGTTGCACAAATGTCCCGAGTCACTTCTTTCCATTTTCTAAGTTTTCCTTAAGTATGGTTTCGTCTGGAGTTTTTTTTCTCTAAATAGTGTCACAAATATGAGACAATTTGAAATTATAAATATCATTTGCGACATTTAGCACATCTGGAATGGAAGATAAATGTGTCTTACAGAAGAAAAACTAATTTCGAAACTTGCAATGCGACAAAAAATGTCTCCAAAAAAAGAGAAAAGGCAGGAAGAAAAATAAATATAAATGACCCCCATAGACTAAAGTATAAGCGTGTGGAGGGAAATGCAGCATCATCCAGATAGCCCCCCATATATTTTTGCTATCCCCTCATGTTCCCCGCTATCCTAATCTTCTAATAATCTTCTGTATTATTGATTTCCCCTGCAGGTCATGTGATCGTGCAGATCCTTTAGCCTCCAGGAAGTAATATTCCCCGGGGGGCTGCAGGACCTGGATGACAATTAGGGTCCTGCAGGGAAAAGCAGAGTGCTTAAAGGAACTTTACCATCAGGATGAAGGATTGTAAACCAAGCACATTGACATACTGGTGTATGCCCCCTCTGGCAGAATCTGCTCTTCTTTTAGCTTCTTATGCCCTTAATTTTACAAAAAAAAAATTGCTGTTAGTTGAGCTCCAGGCTCAAATAGCTATTGGACCCGGAGACCCTAATTTTCATAATTTTTGAAGCCATTTTTTTGAAAAATAAGGGCATAAGAAGCTAAAAGAAAAGTGGATCTTGAGAGAGGGGGCACACATCATGTAAATGTGCTTGGTTTACTTGTTGCTTGGTGTCGCTGCAGCGGCTTACAGCAAGTTATCTATGGGTGTGAGAGTGAGACAGACAGACTGACAAACATACAGAGAGAACAGTCATCCCCCCATGGGAGATGGTGGGGGTAGGGAGTAGGGACAGAGACACAGGTGACACGTTGTTGCTTAGTGCTCCATCCACCTTCCCCCCCCAGAGCATTCAAATAAACTTTATTATATATAGTGAAATCCTGGGACTGCCCCTCACAATCTACATAGACATGTGACTTATGACATAAGAGAACGCATGATGCCATATATGTCCTTTACATAAAGCTGATGATACAGCTAGAATGCGCAACTAAATATAAAAATAGTCTTTAGTGATGGGGGAAGTCTTGCAGAGTCCAGCTACAGCTATCATTCACAGAGCTGTACAATGTCTATTCTTGTCAGAGGTCAACGACCTAAGACAGCCAGCACAAGGCAATAATTGTGTTCACATAAACTTAATACATTATTATTTTATTTGCATTCACATTTCCTCCTTTTGAACACATTTATTGCCTCCTTATGTTGTTGCACCCAAACAGCTACTTCTGGCCGGATCCCCCGGACCAGGACACTCGAACGTCATTCACCAGTTGGGCCACAACCTCATAAGGAAATACTAAAACTCTGGAACTCTTGCAGACCAGTTATTTCACTATATCTAAGGGATTGTATCAAATAAAGTATTGAAGTAGGGTGATCTTCTTATGCGGCGCCAAACTCCAGAAGTTCAAGGGTCACATCATCTGACTTCAGAAAGCTTTAATCATCTCCCCTTGGACTCTGCTGGGCTTGGACCACAATGGACTTGTACTGTTTCAGCATCTTCAGCTGTTGCTTTAAATTACCTTACACAAAAGCAAAACACAAGCTTAAAAGACAGCAAAAACAGCAAAAATACACATCTCTACTAACAATACATTTAAAATCCCAAAAATTGATTAATCCCTCAAGGCCACCACCAGTTGACTAAACAAACTAAGACAGGCTGGTCACCAGAAATTCTCATCCTCTACTGAGTTAGAAATTATGGTTTCCTTGAAATTAAGGTCCCTTGACCTTTAAACTTGCTCAACATCATGTTAGACCCACAAAGACCAAAATGATCTATATGTAACAGATAGAACCCACCACCTGGCACATGTCATACTACTAGAAAAGACACTACTTTTAACAATACTATGCCAGGTCCCAATAATTTAACAAAAAAACTTCCATAAAAAGGAAACACTTATAATAAAAATTATATTTTACTATGGTCACATGATGTTTAACAAGCTTATAGTCCCAATACTCCTACATGAAAATTAAAAAGGCTGACATATAAACACTGTACATCAGACCAGGAGACCTCTAGTAACTGGTTCTCCTGATTTCTCATCAGTTGACAAACATATCTCATTAGTTAACACACATTTGTCATTGCCTCCAGAACTCCAAGCTGGACGGTCTAATACAGTCTTTCCACCTTCCCTTCCCACTTCTCTTCAGACTAAGGAGTGTGGAAAGCCTGACCTCTATATCCAGAATATTTAAAACATTCAGTTTTGAGTGAAGATTGTACCTTTTCAGTAAACATAATATCTTTAGCACTCTTCCTGGTACATCTACCTTCTGTCCACCTGAGAAGAGATCTGCACAGACCAGAACATCCTTATACTCACCAACCCTTGACAGTCTCAAGTTACCCTTTGCAGTCGCTGAGATGTGTAAGCTGCTCCATGTGTCTTTCTGTAACTCACACAGTGTTGTAAGGTTATGGCACACACATATATCATTGCACAAATCTGGCAGCATTGCTAGATCCCAGGGTGACCCATCATCATGCAAAATCGCACATATTCCTAGTCCTGACACTTGTCCCTCTATCCACAAACTAAACCATTATGGAAACATAGTTCTAGGCAGACACTATTTTATTCCTGCTCCCATCACTCCAAGATACACTGAAGGCTTCCCAGTGCTTCCTCTCAGCCATTGGGATCCATCCTTGCAGCTCATCTAACACGACTACAGGACCTTTATCCTCCACAGTCATGAAAGAGACCATATCCTATGGGAAAGGTAGAGCAGGGCAGCAGCCTCAGCTGCCTCATCAGATAACATATATGTGCCCACACCTTGGTAATACATAATACAGAGGCAGTGTCAGGATCTCAAACACTCATCAACATTCATCATGAGATTTCCTGAGGACCCAGCAAGGTCTTATCATCTCAGACTTGGCCATAACCACAATACTAAAGACACCTCTTACCAGCTTACATGTATCAGCGATTGCCCTCAGACCCTCCTGTGATGACAGGGCAGGGGTGGTTCTCTATCCCAGCTGTCAGGATGGTAAGAAGATCTCTGATCTAGTAGATTCCTCAGGATGAAATCTACAAGACAACCTAAAGTATCAGTTAGACAATGAGCAATGTAGTCAACCTGTGCTAGGAGAATTTCCTGTGACTAGTCTGTTCTATCCCAACAGTCCCATATGTCTGTCATTCCTTATTTAACCATATCATATCTCCCGTCTTTTTGGACCCTGAATATGTAATATAGCAGGGTACAAAACACACTACTATGATATAAAAACAGAATTAAATCAAGGAAGGGTTTCATACCCACTGAGACAGACAAATGTTCAATAGGAGACTGAATATCTCACTAACCTAAATAACTGGACTAAAACATACTTGATGATAATATTTGTTTGTGGCCTTGTAAATCAATATAAAAAGCAATTTGAATAGCTCAGGTAATAAATAAGCAAAAAGTGGTATATGAACAAATACAAAGTAAACATTGAATGAAGATGCATAGAGAAATCATTCTCCCACAATAGTCTCAGACAGACCCTTATGCTGTTATCTCTATGATCCACACACAAGGAAACTTTGCACCTGTTGTAGACAACAAAAAAGAAATACAAATCACTGTATGTGATAGCTGTCGGACATCACAAGTGAAACAAATTACACCAAAAAGGGTACTACAAAATAAATTTCACATAAATAGACAATGGGCCCACATATGACACTTATGACAAATTTATCACTGGAGCTCCAACTACAACTGCGCAGAATTAACACATATAAACAAATAAAACAAATAAAGACATTGCCAAGATCTTAATTGCAAATGTATTCTTATAATTTACCTTATACATTGGATGCCTGGGCAGCCCTTTACCCAGGCACTAAAAACCATAAGTAATACAATTTCTACCATACAATAATACAATGACTTTACAAGTAAGTGACATTTAAACAGACTCCAAAAATGTGACATAACCTATTCTTAGCCCCAAATGGACACAGATGGCACTTTGCTCCTGTCAATCAATTGGCATGGATCTTTCCAACATTCCACAACATGCACATAACTCCAGAAGCAATGGCATGCACCTAAAAATAGGAACGTCAATTTTTACACATGCACAATTACACAAAAACAGACAAAATGCACACAGAATGCAAAACTGAGCTCATTTGTTGTCACATGACCTGGTACCAGTTAACCAATTTGAAGGATATCCATTACATTTTACATCAAACATTTTCAACATATTGAAATTACAAATAGAAAGTTCTCTCTTTTAACTCACATTACCTGGAAAAAAACATAAACACGTTAATTCACTCATACTATTTCCAGATAAGGCATAATTCTTAAAGTTGTTAAAAGTTACTGTTAGTTCATTGTGTCTAGCTCTCCAAATCACATCACTTTAATCTCTGGCTCCCAGGGGCCGCATCTTTTAAACTCCATAATTCTAAATGGACTCAGCCCATGGTATCTGAACCCATTCTCTAACTCCCTTCTCCACATTGTTCAGTAACTATTTCTGCTGCCGTAGCTCCCCACCCTCTGTGGTCATCTCTGCATTAGCTCTAGACCCCGATATTCCCATACTACCAGTCCGCACCTTACCTTAATACAGGCGCAACTAATTAAACAAAAGAGGCTGATCAAACCCCCCATATCGGCAATCTTCCCACTATCTGACACCTAGAAATCAGTAATCCTAATTTCCACTGGATCAAGTGTCTAGCATCAACTTGTATACCGCAGCTGGTTAAACTACCACCAGAATCTGCTAGGCTCCATGCAGAAGGCCTTAAACAACATCAATGAGTTACTTATCATATGCAGGAGCACTCGAAACAATCTATCCTATGTTACACTGGCCCTTGGAGCATTGCCTAGCTCGTACTCCAGTACTTCTTAACAACAACATCAGTCCCACAACCTAGGAACATCACACAGTCAGTTTCTTATTCTAACAACAACTAAACATATACAACTGTACATACACTCAACCCATAGAAAACTATACTTCCTACTTAACACCGAGAAAACAACACCTGGACAGCAGCTAATACAATTTTGTCAATTGTCTTACTCACCAGTCCAATGGTGTGATTCCCTGTTGTCCTGTTAGCCACTGCCGGCCATGAATTATTTCTTTTGGTTCCTTCCATAATCGCGGACGATAGCCCCCAAATAATGTCGCTGCAGCGGCTTACAGCAAGTTATCTATGGGTGTGAGAGAGTGAGACAGACAGACTGACAGACATACAGAGAGAACAGAGTCATCCCCCCATAGGAGATGGTGGGGGTAGGGAGTAGGGACAGAGACACAGGTGACACGTTGTTGCTTAGTGCTCCATCCACCTTCCCCCCCCAGAGCATTCAAATAAACTTTATTATATATAGTGAAATCCTGGGACTGCCCCTCACAATCTACATAAACATGTGACTGATGACATAAGAGAACGCATGATGCCATATATGTCCTTTACATAAAGCTGATGATAAAGCTAGAATGCGCAACTAAATATAAAAATAGTCTTTAGTGATGGGGGAAGTCTTGCAGAGTCCAGCTACAGCTATCATTCACAGAGCTGTACAATGTCTATTCTTGTCAGAGGTCAACGACCTAAGACAGCCAGCACAAGGCAATAATTGTGTTCACATAAACTTAATACATTATTATTTTATTTGCATTCACACTTGGCAATCCTTGATCTTGGTTGTAGATTTCCTTTAATACACACTTTTCCTTGTGTTTTGCGGGTAGGGGAAGTACTGGTGAGAACAGGTAGGTTCTCCTGCTTGATGACTACTCAGTGATGGGCCGGTGTGACTTTTTCAGCATTAAAAATGTGCAAAAAATGCCTATACCTGAGTATATATGTCACAGGTGCCCCTGCAACCCATGTCTTGGGTGTCAGGCGTACCCATGTGCCTCTGTGTGCCAGCTGCAGCCTCACTTACCTCTCCGCCCTCCAGCGCCATATCCTGCGGCTCTGTGCTCGTGTCCCCACCTCATAGGGCGCTCTGTTAAAGGGCCAGTGCGTCGCTAATTGGCGCTGGCCAGCCGCTGACCTGTGAAATGGCCTCTTCCTGTGACCCTTGCCGGATCTTTATGCCATTTAAAAAATGTTCCCTGGCCATCTGTGTACTATCCGTTGTGACCACCTACTACGTTCCTGACTTTGATTCTCTGCTGCCTGCCCTGACCTTCTGCTACGTCCCCGACTCCGATCCTGTGCCATCTGTCCTGCTCTTCTGCCTTACTACGACTCCGATTTTGCCAGTTGACTCTGTACCTCGCCTTTGCCACCACCACGTACAAGTCGCACCTGTGGAGCAACCTGGTGGCATCCCACCACAGTGAGTCCAACACGCTTTGCGGCGTGCTCTGGTGAAAACCAGATGACACTTAGACTCAGGTGTCGGCTTACGTCATCGCTTGAAGTGATTCAGTGGGTCCACCACCCCTGATACAGACAATGTACAGTAACCTGTTTCCCTTCTCTAATTTTTACAGATCCAGATAACAACCATGAATTGTAAAAATATTTACCTTCACATATTTCCAGATAATTTAATTTCTTGTT
This sequence comes from Engystomops pustulosus, assembly GCF_040894005.1. Taxonomy (NCBI): domain Eukaryota; kingdom Metazoa; phylum Chordata; class Amphibia; order Anura; family Leptodactylidae; genus Engystomops; species Engystomops pustulosus. The sequence continues at coordinate 46,771,243 of NC_092418.1, read as the reverse complement.
GCAGCTTACAATGTTATATAGTAAGCATATTTTTCTTTCAAGATGGTTTCACAGGTTTCACAATTGAGGCTTCCTTATTCATTTATTGTATAACTGATTTGTACAGATATGTGATCCTGAGCTTGGATTTCAAGCATGTAAAGTGCTCAAGATGTTATCTGAAAAAACTTTGACTCGCCTTATGGGAAAATCTATAAACCCTACGTGAACTTCTCACATAAGTCATTCAGTAGATGACTATAGGGGTACAGAATAGAATAAGGAATACTATATTAATAACTTGAACTTTACAGTATATTTTGTTGAAGGGAAATTGTGTATAATATAAAATAAATTTACCTTTAAAACAGTATACGTCTGTATGGATTTTCACTCCTTACATTTTCTGCTAAAATGTTTCTACTAGTAGATATAGCGTCTATATGTTCTACAATCAGAGCAAAGAGTTTGTATGTTCTCTCTGTGTTTCCTCCCACACTTCAAGACATACTGATAGGTTGATTAGATTGTGAGTCCCATTGGGAACAGGAACTGATTTGGCAAGTTCTGTGCAGCTCTACGTAATCTGTGTGCGCTATATAATTATTATTATTATTATGACACCTGGTAAAGTTTTACAGGTGACTATTTTTTGTAACTAGGGCTCTTTAAAGGGCACCTACCACCCCGATTCTACCTATAAAGGTAGATCGGGTGGTAGGTGGATGAATGGGACGTGAGGATAGCCCTTTTTTTGGGCTAATCCTCACGTCCCGGCTATCTTTTAGAAAAGTTTAATGCCGGCATATGTAAAATTTTTTATGCGGCTACTGGGGCGTGGAGTAGCCGGACATGAGGCTACAAGTCGCGGCTACTCCTTGCCACAGTAGCCGCAAATGCTACTCCTCCTACCATTTAATCTTCGGCCCTCTCCTAGTCCCCCGGCATCTGCGGCCTTCTGTGCATGCGCAGTAGCTCCGGCCCTGGAGCCGCGGCCACACAGCCGAAGGCCAAAAAAAGGCTATCCTCACGTCCCATTCATCCACCTACCACCCGATCTACCTTTATAGGTAGAATCGGGGTGGTAGGTTCCCTTTAACTATCTTACATTTCAAGAAACAATAGAGGTCTCTATTTTACATTTTCAGAGTGGTTAACTGTCTCTATTTTAGATTTTTAGAATGTCTGGCTACAACTGAACATGTCTGAAATAAATCATTTCTGTAACATTCCTATGTAAATGATTTCGGGGCTGATAGAAATGGAGACACATTTGTTTTGTTTCAGTCTGAACGTGAGAAATTTCCGGACCTTCTTTACAACTTAACCCCTTCCCGCACCCTGACGTGATTCTACGTCATAGGATGCGGGTAGTTCCCGCACCTTGACGTAGAATCACGTCATGGCGATCGCCCGGGCTCAGAAGCTGAGCCCTTGCGATCGCCGCGGGATCCCAGCGGTACGCGGTAGCTGGGATCCCGCAGTAACAGCCGGGATCGCGACTATCGCGATGCCGACTGTTTAACCCTATAGACGCCGCGGTCATAGTGACCGCGGCGTCTATTGTGTATCGGCGCGACGATCGGCACCCTCTGTGCAGGGCACGGAGGTGCCGATCGTTGCCATGGCAACCCAGAGGCACGATCAGGTCCCCTGGGCTGCCTATGGCAGCTGCCTGCTAGGATCGTGCACTGTGCACGATCTAACAGTGCAGCTGTCAGCCTATGCAGAATGCATAGGCTGACTATGTAATATGCTGCAATACATTAGTATTGCAGCATATTACAATGAACAAGTGATCAAATGATCACTTGTTCATGTCCCACCCTGGGACAAAATAAAACAGTAAAAAAAAAGTTTAAAAAAAAGGTGCAACTAAAAAAAACTTATTTAAAAAGAATAAAAGTCCCATTAAGTCCCGTCCCATGCAGTAATCATATAAAACATAAAAAAAGTGAAAATCACCAAAAAACCCACAACATATTGGGTATCACAATGTCCGTAACAACCCGTACAATAAAATAAAATGGTCACTGAACCCGTACGGTGAACGCCGTAAAAAAAAAACACAAAAAACCTCACAAAAATTATTACATTTTCACATCTGACCGCATAAAAAGTGCATAAAAAGTGATCAAAAAGTAAAATGTACCCCAACATGATACCAAGAAAACGTACAGCTTGTCCTGCAAAAAATAAGCTCTAAACCAGCGCTGTAAACAAAAAAATATAAATGTTCTGCCCATTGTTACTTGGCGATACAAAAACAAGTAAATGTCTCACAAAATGAGTTCTATATTCTGCAAAACAAGTTAACCATAAAAAAGCCATACAAATGGGGTATCGCCGTAATCGTGATAACCCATAGAATAAAAATAACACATTATTTTTATGGTACGGTGAACGTCCGAGGAAAAAAATGCTAAAAACCATAAACAAGAATTAATGATTTTTTTAACCACCACCAAGAAAGAGTTAATAAAATCTGATTATTGGCTATGAGCCCCCCTGTAAATGATGTACCTGAAAAGTGGATCTCATCCACAAAAAAATAATCTCCCATATATCCAAATTACAAAAAAAATAAACATTTTATAGCCTGTAAGATGTGACATTGCAGATCTGCTCTGAATGGCTCCTCCCCCCGGTCTATCCCCGGCCGTGCGCCCGTACAGCAGTCACCACCACATATGGGGCATCCTCATACTCGGGAGACATTGGGTATCAAACTTTGTGGAGTTTTTTGTCATTTAATACTTTGTGACGGTTTAATTTTTGGCCAAAATGAATATATTGTCTAAAAAAATGACAGCTTGTAAATTAGACCTCCATTTTGTTTTAACCACTGTGAAGCATCTAAAGGGTTAACATACTTCTTAAAGTTGATTTTTTACACATTGAGGGGTGTACTTTCTAAAATGGCATAATTTATGGGGGTTTACTGCTGTTTAGGCCTCTCAAAGTCAGTTAAAGCTGAGCAGGTGCCTCTAAATAAGGGTTTTGGCGTTTTTCATAAAAATGAGAAAAATTGCTCCCAAAATTCTGAACCTCCTAACAACCTAGAAAAGAGAGGGGATGCATAAAACCCTATGCCGATATTAAGCAGACATTCGTGAAATGTTAGTTATAAAGTTACTTGGGTGCTATGACTATCTGCCTGAAAAGCAGAACATTTTGAACTATGAAAATGAAGAATTTTTAGAAATTTTTGCCAAATTTAAGTTTTTTTCATAACTTAACACAAAATATATCATCAAAATTTTTCTATTACTTTGAAGTACAATGTGTGACGGTAAAACAATCTCAAAATCCCCTGGATATGTTAAAGTGTCAAAAAGTTATAACCTCCTATAATGACACAGGGCAAAATTTTAAAATCAGGCCTGGTCCTAAAGGTCTAAAATGGCATAGACACGAAGGGGTTAATGAAATGCAAAACAATAATCAAAACAGTTCCTATTTATACAGGAAGCAGGTCACCGTGCAGGGCTAGAATAAGCATCCTAGACATTACAATATTTACAGTACTTTGTTCAAAGAACGTTTTAGTTCCCAAGGGCGTAACAACTTCTATAGTAGCCATGGAAGGTGCTGTTGGGCCCAAGCTGTCAAATAAGTCAGAACACAGTTATACAACATTGCTGTATAAAGTGGTTCTCCACAATCCTCTTATTCCAGTATAAACATCTGTGGTCAAGAAGACAATATTATAGGTACCATTTAATAAATGACTGTGCTTGCACAGCATGGGGGTCATTTATAATAGTGAGATCTCTGTTTTTTTATGCTTATTTATCATAAGGGTTTTACTGCTAAATGTATTCAATCTCATGTTTGGTTTTATTCTTAAATTGGTGTAATTTGCACCTTTTTCCTAATCCCATAAAAGAAGTGTGCTAACACCAAGGTTTTACACCAAAAAAGCACAATAAAACAAGCACATCTTCCATGCTAAGATAAATAGGGCATATATAAGACAGAAAGCAACTATTTCAATTTTGTACAACCATTGGAATAGCACCTACAAGAAGGCACACAAATGGCTAAAATCAATTAAAAAGGTGCAAATAGAGAGAAAAATAAAATAACTATGATAAATGACCCCCATAGTGGAAGTAAATGCATTTGAATTAGCACTAGTTCTCAGGGTGCATATGTATTTTCAATTATTTGTAGCTACAGCCTGGCAACAAGTGGTTATTCTTACTTGTTTACCAATGCAGGAGCAAACTTTCGATGGGCACCCATGGGGCACAGACATGCAGCTTTATAAATTTCCACCTGTGATGTTCATGTGAAGTGGATTGGATCCCAATCATAATTTTGCTAGGGAACAACCACTCATTAAGACCATAGGAGCACAAAACTTCCTCATCTGTACTGTACACTCACCGGCCACTTTATTAGGTACACCATGCTAGTAATGGGTTGGACCCCCTTTTGCCCTCAGAACTGCCTCAATTCTTCGTGGCATAGATTCAACAAGGTGCTGTAAGCTCCTCAGAGATTTTGGTCCATATTGACATGATGGCATCACACAGTTGCCGCAGATTTGTCGGCTGCACATCCATGATGCGAATCTCCCGTTCCACCACATCCCAAAGATGCTCTATTGGATTGAGATCTGGTGACTGTGGAGGCCATTTGAGTACAGTGAACTCATTGTCATGTTCAAGAAACCAGTCTGAGATGATTCCAGCTTTATGACATGGCGCATTATCCTGCTGAAAGTAGCCATCAGATGTTGGGTACATTGTGCTCATAAAGGGATGGACATGGTCAGCAACAATACTCAGGTAGGCTGTGGCGTTGCAACGATGCTCAATTGGTACCAAGGGGCCCAAAGAGTGCCAAAAAAATATTCCCCACACAATGACACCACCACCACCAGCCTGAACCGTTGATACAAGGCAGGATGGATCCATGCTTTCATGTTGTTGACGCCAAATTCTGACCCTACCATCTGAATGTCGCAGCAGAAATCGAGACTCATCAGACCAGGAAATGTTTTTCCAATCTTCTACTGTCCAATTTCGATGAGCTTGTGCAAATTGTAGCCTCAGTTTCCTGTTCTTAGCTGAAAGGAGTGGCACCCGGTGTGGTCTTCTGCTGCTGTAGCCCATGTGCCTCAAAGTTCGACGTACTGTGCGTTCAGAGATGCTCTTCTGCCTACCTTGGTTGTAACGGGTGGCGATTTGAGTCACTGTTGCCTTTCTATCAGCTCGAACCAGTCTGCCCTTTCTCCTCTGACCTCTGGCATCAACAAGGCATTTCCGCCCACAGAACTGCCGCTCACTGGATGTTTTTTCTTTTTCGGACCATTCTCTGTAAACCCTACAGGTGGTTGTGCATGAAAATCCCAGTAGATCAGCAGTTTCTGAAATACTCAGACCAGCCCTTCTGGCACCAATAACCATGCCACGTTCAAAGGCACTCAAATAACCTTTCTTCCCCATACTGATGCTTGGTTTGAACTGCAGGAGATTGTCTTGACCATGTCTACATGCCTAAATGCACTGAGTTGCCGCCATGTGATTGGCTGATTAGAAATTAAGTGTTAACGAGCAGTTGGACAGGTGTACCTAATAAAGTGGCCGGTGAGTGTATATTACTGCCATAGAGCAGCGACTACATTGCTTAGCTATTTCTGGAAATGCCCTTAAAGGGGTTGTCCGAGTTCTTGAAAAAAAGCTAAAAGTGGCCGGGACAGGGCTGCTTAAAAAAAAATAAAGATGTACTTACCTTCCGGTGCCCTCCGGTATCCAGCGCTGCTGTCACTCCGGTCCGGGCGCCACGTAAACAAACATGGCCGCCGGAGCAGCGCTGGATTCAGCTTCCGGCCGGCCGTGGCCGGGTACGCCTATCCGTCCCTATACACAGCATTGTGTATGGGGGCCGGAAGGTTGTCTGGTCCGGCCGGAACTGAGTCCAGCGCTGCTCCGGCGGCCATGTTTGTTTACATGGCGCCCGGGCCAGAGTGACAGCAGCGCTGGATACCGGAGGGCACCGGAAGGTAAGTACATCTTTATTTTTTTTTAAGCAGCCCTGTCCCGGCCACTTTTAGCTTTTTTTCAAGAACTCGGACAACCCCTTTAAGTTAAATGGGGAAAGACTCTTTCTTGTCATTCATAGGGGTCTCATATTTAAGTAATCTTTAAAGTCCTGTGTTATTCGGATCATTTAAAAATAATTTTAAAAAAAACAAAGAATTGGTTCTTATAATGACCCCAATGCTGACCATGGTCCATTATGAACATTGACTATTGAAAATGACTCTGTTTTCTATCATTCAATCAATTTTTTTTACTCATTTGCTTATTTTATCATATAGTATAGAGATCTATATTTTCTACCACCCCAATGTGCCCCCCCTCATCCCCAGCTGATGTAATTTAAGGGTAATGATAGGTTGTTATAATGCACTGAGACTTTACAATGCCATTTTTCACCTAAAAGGTTTTACATAATCCCATAAATGATTTAAGTTTTATAGATGGTGAAATACTAAGATATGAAATTTTGACTTTTTTCAGTGATGGTGTTTACTATATGGAGTAAATACTTTTATTTTTTAATAATATGGATATTTTCAGTTTTAGTCATCTTAATTGCAATCAGAAATGCCAAACACGTATGTTAAATGTGAAAGCGTCTGGTGTTAAAGATCTCTTATCCAGAAATTATCCCACATTGATGGCCTCCTTTTAAGCTCCAGTGCCCCAAGCTGTAAGATTGCATACTGGCAAATATCATACTTCCAGTAAAATCACTATGGGCTTTTTGATTTAATGAATTGATGGACTGCTTTCTCTCAATGTGTCTCAGATGAGCTTTAAAGGTTTTGATCTCTTCTTGAAACGCTCTTCTCGAAAGGTCACTCATCCCATGTTCCAAGAATCCTCCACTTCATCACCGCAGATCGTGTATCGGCTTTATCTTCACTGTACGTAAAGTACAAATCACAGCAGGAAAGTTGGCTCTTTTCTGTAGAAAAAGTCATGGTTTTAGGTTTCCATTAGGTAGTAATTCTATTGTATATTTAGGTTACGAGGTCTATGTAATAAGTGTTAAATCTGTAGTGATACCGACTAGTAAATTATTAATCCATCTCCATAGATACTCGAATCCTATTTTCTTATTCAGTCCCAGTCCAAGAAATTTAGCATCGCAGTGGTGTGACACAATTTCCTTATTGCCGAGCCTTTCCTCTGGCCATTTTACCGCTCATTAACTCTTGAACGTGAGCCAACCTAGCATCAGCAAACAGAAGTAATCTCATTAAGTGTTCCTACCCCAAGGTAAAGTGAATAGTGCTTAATTAATTGTTCACAATTATTACCTGATGGCCCACATGATGGAAAAGACTTATTTGTGACTGGACCACTGTTTTGAAAAACAGGTTTTCTAAAAGACATAATTGGAATTGCTAGCTGTGATAATTGTCCTCGAATAGTTGAAAATTCCTTGGCAACCCCATCATGTTTGAGATCCTGGTGTACCAAACAAGGCAGTAAATTAACATAGCTTGCAACGCTGAGAAAATAATACATTCTGACTCCTTACGGCTTGTATTGAATAATGATTGACTGGAAAACATTTAGGAAAATACAATAACTCACCTTTCACAATCTTCCCCGACATTATGCGGAAACAAAAGTTAAAGGGAATGCATTTATGTACTAGAAGCCATTAGCCAATCTATAAATATAAGGTGAGATGTGTATGCTAATGAGGAAGCGGAATAGATCTGCGGTAATAATTTGAAGTACAGATCAAAGGAGTAATTATGGCCTGTTATATTCCATTTCATTGTTGCTTAATACAATATAATAGCTCCATTATCATTTTGATTCCATAAGATATGCAATAGAGATAATGTGCTATGAGTATGAATTCACTACTTTAGTCAATTTCATCTGACTAGAAGCAGTAGTTCATCGGAGGAGAGAGAAGCTGAAGACCAGTTATTTAAATACATTCATACTAATGGAAATAAAATATATTCTACTCTGATTTTATTAGGTATAATACAGTTTTATTTAATGGTATTAAATGGTGAGCGTTCATAAATCTGATAAATGCTACCATCTGCCATATTAAAAAATATGGCGTGGTTTAATACCATTTGCCCATGTTTTTAGCATTTAACTCTTGCAGTGTGTACTAGTACATAGCAGGATCTGTGAACGCAATATTATTGAACCACGATGGTGCCTCTATCCACACATTGACTTGTAGGTGCCAGCTGACTGCGACAAATAAGTGGTTAAAATGGAGCTTTCATTCTGCTACGCCATTGTGGCGCTATAGCCATGTGACTGTCTCGCTATGACAAGTAAGTGGTTAAAATGGAAGGGTCATTGTGCTCCTACAGCGATGTGACTTAGGGGTGATGAAGGGATATTATGGTTGTTTGGAACTTAAGAATGCCATCTATAAAGGCCTACTAGGATCTGCCCTGTAACAAAAAAGTAAACCATGATGATATCTTTAGGAAAGAAAACCTCATACAGTTATGGGGGGGATTTATCCTAGGAACCAGTATTCATACATAATATATGGTCACATTTTGTTCTTGTAATGTCATTAGAAGCTAAAATGAGATCTAGCATCAAAATCAAGCATGATAAACCTGGGACACTTACACACATAACCAGGCAACATGACTGTCAGGGGCAGTTTAAGACAACCATGGGCCCTAGACTGTATATATATATATATTCGAGCCCCTACAAGTCCGGTTTGGGTAGCCATGGCCCCCTTGGGACCCAAACTGCCTAAATTATAATCCATTACTGATCACTGTGGTTATCTTCTTCAATGGCCTCCTTCCTTTAATAAGGAGTCTGAATTACTACTGGGGAGGTTCCCAGAGCTGTTACAGTATACAAGGACTACTGTGTGCTGAATCTTTCCATGCTGCAATGAGATTACATAAGGAAGAGGGAGGGATAACGTGATGAGGGGGCAGGGCGAGAAAGTGTAACAGCCAGTCAACCTAAAGTACGGAGGTACTCTGAGAACCACTCCAGGCTCATTATAATAATCTTGAAAGTTGTTTTTAGAAGGAAGGATGCCATGGATAACAAATACAAGAAGATTATAACAGTCACAGTCTGGATCTATGAGTAATTGTCATTGGTTTATCATACTTGGCTTTAATGCTACATTTCCTTTAAGTGCTTGCTTAAAGTATATTGTAAAGTATGTAAGGCAGGACCAAAGCCAAACCACTGTATTCATCTTTGAGCTACAGGTTTAATAGAGCATTACCTGAGGTGTGTACAGAAAAATACCTTATTCAATAAATATTGTAGTAATGGAATGTGACATTTTGGTGGCCATTTGTCTTTACTTTTCTTCCTGATTTTTCTTTCTTTTTGAGACATTTTTTGGCGCATTGCAGTTTTTCGCCTTTTTGTCCGCCGGACATTTGTTTTTCGTCAATAAGACAATCTTCTATTCCAGATAGATAGAATGTCGCAAATGACATTTATAATTTCAAATTGTCTAAAATTTGTGACATTTTTTGGCACAAAAAACTCCAGATGACACCATACTTAAGGAAAACTTGGAAAGTGGAAAGAAGTGACTTGAGATATTGGTGCAACATTTTTGAGTCATTTTTAACAAATTTCTCAAAAAGATATCTGAAAAGAAGAATTTAAATAGTGAGATTGATAAATAACCAAAGAAGCAGAAGAAAAAAAAGACCAAAAAAGTCAAAAACTAGCCAAAACAAGCAGAGATCAGATAAATGACCCCCTTTATGTACAATCTAATAATAACACCATTATAGTGGATGCTGCTTAATAAGTTACACAGCAGAGTTACACTCAGTTACCATATCCATATTGCACTACAGAAACTAGGACGCGGTACTGTAAAGCCTCTGCATAGCCTCAAGGCCCTCTCTTACCAGGCAACCCCCTGTGTACAATTTAGTGTAAGGTAAAGTCTGTGTCCCTGTATAACTGACTATAGTCTTGTAAAATAAAGATTTATTTTAAGCTCCTACATGAATGGAAAGGTTGTATTAATGTATATTGTATGTATATTTTAACAATTATTTTTAAATAGTTCACATAAAAAAACAAGATACATTTTGAAGAATACTTTACTATAGGCAGTGTACAATGGCACAGACAAGAGACTAATATATCCCTATGTTTCAGGCATTCCTGAAGGGCCCCATGCATTTAAAGCGTAACTATAATTTGAGATTTTTTTTATTGTGTGTGGAAAACATTTTTGTAATATACTTCATTAACACGTTCCATTTTGTTTGTAATCAAAATCAAGCTATTTCCTCCCATATAGATCCGTATACCAGCCTGTACAGTGTGTGTACAGTACAGGCTGCATGAGTTCACATCGAAAATCCCTGTGTTTGGTTAAACAGCTCTGAAAAGGGCGGTTTAACTACTTCACTTTCTGCTTGATCTTTGAAAATAATGCTCATAGCGCATAACTACATCCCGTAACATGCAGGAAAGGAGAGAGAGAAATTCTTCTTCTTTCTGGTAGACAAATTTGTTTTAGCAACGTAGAAGTAACATTGTAACTATGGGGCATATTGCAGTCTGTTTCTTTGCAAACTTTATGAAGTACCGTATATTAGAAAAATGTTCACAAAATCCACACATTATCAAAAATATCTGAATTGATGGTTACACTTTAAATGGGAGTCCTACAGCACCACTGTATATGAAAGAGTCATAACATGAGGCCTCAACTCTAAAAAAAAATATACAATCACTATACCCTTCACTAAATAGCCAGATCAATACTGTTGCTTTTATACAATGTGTTCATTGCTATGAGGATGTGTCCTGGTTTCCCTGATAATGTTGCATGATTCTACAGACCTAACTTTATAGGACACTAATAGGGGTATTTAGGTCACATATCTGTCTTATTGATTCAAGGAGTCCCACAACATTTATCCCAGCCTGGACTGTATGTCTGCTAGTTGTGCTTTAGGGTCTTTATTCATTTAGGTGACCCAGAAAGACCTTGGGAGGGATTCACTCACATGATGCCAACCAGCAGCAAGCTGCACTTGATATAGGGCTATGAAGAAGGTAACAAAATAACAATACATTTTGTAACCTATTTTTATGTTTAAGGGTTTTCCATGTCAACTTTCACCTAAACAATTACTCTTAAATCAGGTCCCAAATTTGGGGTATTATACTAAAGTATAAATGGGGTATTATACTAAAGTATATTTATATAAGTGCATTGTTAATTCACAAACATAAGACTACAGAAATAAAATCGGTATTAATAAAAACTATAACAATAATAATAATCTTTTGTATTAGGTATATTATAAAACTGTATTGCCACGTGGTATAGAAATAACGTACAAAACTTCCACACTCTAATGAACATACGTGTATCTTTAATAAACATAAATGAATTGTGCACCAGTAATTACATCGCAGAAAATGTTGCAAATGAAACTATTAATTTCCCTGTAGAATACTGACTAGGTGGTTATGAGTCTTAACTACAAACAGGAATTTTTGGCTTACATTTTCCTGTTTTGTGATTCTATTATTAGACTTGCATTATATAGGAAAAAAATTAAAGCTTAACAAAATCTAAGCAGATTATTTTACATTGCACTGTATGTACTGGAGTATAAACTGCCCCAAGTGTACCGTATTTTTTGCCCTATAGGGCGCACCGGACTATAAGGCGCATTAGTCCGATGCGCCTTATATATGTAATAATTACATATATAAGGCGCATCGGACTATAAGGCGCGGGGTCCGGGGGCCGGGGGCGTGGCGGAGGTCTGGGGGCGTGGCGGAGACCCGATGTGACGCGGCGACGGGACGCGGCGACGGGACGCGACGCCGAGACGCGACGGGGAACGCGGGGAAGGTGAGGGGGAGTTGGAGGAGGGCAGCGGACCATACTTACATAGGTCCCCGCTACCGGTCTCCCGCTGGAGATCTGCTGTCTCCGGTCTCCGGTAGCGGGGACCTATGTAAGTATGGTCCGCTGCCCTGTGCCCAGCCCCATACATAGGGCGCACCGGACTATAAGGCGCACTTTGGATTTCCACGGAAATCCAATGCTTTTAAGTGCGCCTTATAGTCCGGAAAATACGGTAACCTGAGGCAAACTGGGAAAACTTATTAACTAGGGTGGGAAATGCAGCAACTACTCTCTAATAAAATGTCCAGCAGCAGCGCTCCTTCATCAATAAAATGTCCAGCAGAGCTCTGTATTAAAATAAAATGTCCAAAAGAGCCCCCCATTAAAATAGTGTCCAGCAGAGCGTCCCATTAAAATAAAATGTCCAGCAGAGCCCCACATTAAAATATAGTGTCCAGTAGAACCACCCAGTAAAATAAAATGTCCAGCAGAGCCCCCTATTAAAATCAAATGTCCTGCAGAGCCCAAAATGAACCACAAAGTTGGGGTTTGTGTCCCCGGACACAAGCCCGAACTTCATTAGACATTATTAGACTTCTTCCTAATGAGAGGAATGCAGAGAACCACAAGTTATCATTTAGTCCGATGGACTCCATGTAGACTCCAGATCCACTTATTTTTGTGCAAGTTTTGCTTGAAGGAACTTCCTTGGAAATCAGTCTTTATTTTCCCAATCCCCCTTAAGAGGCTGCCATCACAATTGTGAAATGTTCTCTATATTCCATTTTTTATATGCTTTGTGAATAAACAATGTTGTATTATCTTTTAAAACTAACACAGCCGACTATAGCTGCAGACACTTGTGTCACAAGAGCATGAGAGGAGTCCTACTTATCAAGAAAATGTCTTAATAAGTATTGAGCCCAGAATCTAATGGGTTAATCTGCTGGAATTAGCCTTATCTTTAAAATACAGCCAGTACCCATTAGGGATGCCTTTGGCACTGCTTCTTTGCTGGCACTATTGAAGAACGATGTATGACTGTGTTGAACATTACCTTTATGCCTCAGTACACAAATGTAAAGGTTTGACTGAGTGTTTTCTTTACAAATGTATTTTTCAGTAGGAATAAGAAAGTAATTTATAAAAGTTGATATTTCTTTTACCCTTACGACATACTATACATTTATAACATTGTAGCAGCTATATCAAATGCATTTTAGTTTTGGCTGCCTGTCAGATTCTGTTAGAGGTAATGGGAAAGAACTTAGGATGGGAGAACTTTGATTACTGTCCTTTCAAGCTGCGGTGATGAAGAGAAAGTGGCAAAAGAATTAATAGCAATTACCTGCGAATCATCTACTTCCTAATTGAGAATGTGCTATCAGAATGAGAAACTGTGCACAGTTCTCTACTTTACCAAGGGCATTGATGTACGGAATTACAATGTTATTGTATGTTATTGTGAAATGTATGGATAAAATAAACCTGGTCTTGTACTGTATTTACTAACATCAAAGAACTCAAGACTGGTCAGATAATTTCCACTATACTTTCCGAGAGCGAGATATAATAGAGGAAGAGTTATTGTGCTCCATTGTATGTAGTGTATAGATAGTATTTAGAACAGGAGAGATAGCAAGTGTACAGATAAACCTATTCACACAGGATAAATGATATTCTTTAATAGTAATAATAACCAGGAACTAACTATATAAAAGCCTTGAGAAACTTGTTTGATTTGATAAGATTTTGCAGATCTGTATTTGCTTCTCTTAGAAATCCTTGTCATACATTACTACCATAAAGGTACCATAAAGGTACCATAAACTTATTAACATTATAACAGACCTGAAGGGGTTAACTCACTGGCAATAATGGACCTATGTCATTAGAGAAAAGCATTTTGAACAGGTTTTTTATATACAGGCAGTCCCCGGGTTGCGTAAAAGATAGGTTCTGTAAGTTTGTTCTTAAGTTGAATTTGTATATAAGTCAGAACTGTTATATTTTATTGCTGTAACTCCAGACACAATGGGGCACATTTACTTACCCGGTCCTGTCGCGATCTCCGAGGTGCGTTGTCCAACGAGGATGAAGTCCGGAGCGATTCACTAAGATCGTGCGTCCGATATCCTGCATGTGTCGCTTCCCCGCTCAGGTCTGCTGGAGTTCACCTTCTTCTTCCTGGTGTATGTAAGTGCATTGTCTTGCGACACAATTTGAATTTTAAATCACGCGCATAGTCCGAATCAGTTGGGTTGTTCGACAGCCATGCCCCCCGATTTGTGTCGCATGAAAGCCACTGATCAAAATATCCCAAGAGACTAAAATCAGTCAATGGCAATAGTCATGGTGCGGTGAGCACTCGCTGTCTGAGCCGGGCGGCTGCATGGAGAGATATATAGGACAGGTCCTATATTTTGCCGCATTACAGCCTGGGCCACTCAACTTTCAATAGAGAGCGGTGAAGTGAGGAGTGCTCACGCCTCCTCTCTTCTGAACCTGGCTGTATGCATACTTTTGACTGCATTAGTCCTTAACTTTGAAAAAAAATGTATAAGCTATATCATTTGTGTTTCTTAGTCATTTACTTTTCGCTCAAAATAATTTCTTTCTTTGACGTACAAAACATCAATTATTCATTGTAAATAAGCAGTTAACAAGTGTTCGTTTCAACTTTAATCAATCTAGCGGATAAAGAGCACTAAGTATATTCATGATTTACATTAATTTGGGAGTAAATGAGAGGCTATGGCTTTATAATATTTTATCTTATTAGATGGGAAATCATGTTAAATAGGTGTCCATCTCTCCGCAGCTGTTATTCAGTGCTTTTTAATTCAGAGCCAATGGCCCTTCTGTCTGCATAATGAATCATTGGAAGTATTAGAACCTTACATGTACAGTATATTAAGTTGTCTGGTAGAAGACTGTAACAGCTTTACTTGACTCTGGGTTGCAGTGAAGGGAGGGTTATCATTTACTGACTTTACATTACAACTGTCCCCTGAGTAGAGATATATTTTTGGAGACAATTCTTTTCTTACGTTCCCAGCATTGCTCATGAGTGGTATTTAAAATCTAGCCTCACTTACATCTTGTTTCAAGTAGATGTATTGCCACCGTTTATTGAGTTTCTGTTTGAGTAAATGGTTTCCGTGTCCATGGAATAAAGGAACCTCATCTTTGATTTAGTGTAACATTTCTTTTCACATGGGCAAGAAGTTATTTATGTTACATGAACTCCGATTCTTTAGTTTCCTACAATACATAGAATATAAAGAAGACCAATGAAATGAAGAATCTTGATAGTATTCTCAAGGGGACATATTTTTTTTTTAAAGATATATAGTTATTGTAAAGAGTGCATAGTCAGTGGGGGCCCCCAGAATTTGAATTGGGGTCCACGATTTTCTAGTTACTTTATGTTTTATATGTGATTTCATTCTGATATCTTGGGGTTTAATATATAAATAAAAGATCTACTGTAACCTGTCACACAACAGTCCCTGTCCCTGATTGGGCATCACATCCTATCTCAAACACCCACAAATACACACAAGGTCAATTTCATAGAACAGCAAATTATCTATAAGAAAGGTTTATCACAAGCACATATTATAATTGCACTTGTTATTCCATAATTATAGATTACAAAATATCCAGTGTGTAGGGTTATTTTGCAGCCAGGGTCTGGTTGGTCCACCAGTGACTCTGCCTCTCACAGGTACTGCCCTGGGACTTCAGATGATGGGGCAAGAGGCCTTCAGCTCTCTGCATAATCACTGTGTTCCCCTGCTGCAGCTGTATGCAACAGAGGCCGGCAGGTGCAATATGATGATATAATCTCATCTGCCAGGATTACTGCACAAAGCAGCAGGAAGAAGAGCTGCAGGAGAACGGGGAGAGGTAAGTAATTGGCTTGTTATTTTTTAAATTATGCAAAAACAAAGAAAGGAAGAGTATAGGGCGCCCACAAGATGAGGTGGAGGTGAGAGACCACAATATTAGGAAAGATGAGAGTGATCCACAGGATGAGGGGAGTTTGGGGGGCTGGGCAAAACATGAGGGGGAGATATGGGGAGCCCACAATATGAGGGAGAGGTTCACAATATGAGGGGGAGCTGAGGGGCCACAATAGGAGATAAGGGGCCACAATAGGAGGGGAGAATGAGGGTCATAATTGTAGGGGGGAGATGATGGGCCACAATAGGAATGGTTGAGGGTGACCACAGTGTAAGGTGGAGATGAGGGGGGAAAAGTATGAAGGGTCACAATATGAGGGACAGATAAGCGGGCCACAATATAAGAAGGATATTAGGGGACATCATGGGGTCCACAGATGAGGGGGTCCAAAATAATAGGGGAGATGAGGGGTCTCACAATATGAGCGGGAGAGGAGGGGTCCACAATATGAAAGGGAGATCAGGGGACCACAATAATAGGGGGAGATAGGTGGGAATATGAAGGGAGCTAACAAGGATTACTTTTAAAAAGAGGTCTTACCTATTGCTGGACACTGAGGCTGCATTCACACAATTGTGTTTTGAAGTGCATTTCAAGTACATTTGGAGAATGTCCTCCTCTGTGTGTTTAGACCTAAATGCCTCTGCCAGCAGGGGTGCACCTGCCATGAGGCGAGTTGAGATTCTCGCATATATGGCGGCACACTGTATGTATTATATGATGTATGGCGGCACGCTGTATATATTATATAGTATATGGTGGCACGCTGTATGCATTATATGGTTTATGGTGTCATGCTGTATATTTTATATACTATATGGCGGCACGCTGTATGTATTATATACTATATGGTGGCACACTGTATGTATTGTATGGTATATGGTGGCATGCTGTATGTATTATATACTATATGGCGGCATACTGTATGTATTATATGGTATATGGCGGCACACTGTATGTATTATATGGTATATGGCAGCACGCTGTATGTATTTTATGGTATATGGCAGCACACTGTATGTATTGTATGGTATATGGGGGCACGCTGTGTGTATTGTATGGTATATGGTGGCACGCTGTGTGTATTATATGGTATATGGCGGCACACTGTATGTATTATATAGTATATGGGGGCACCCTGTATGTATTATATGGTATATGGCAGCACACTGTATTGATTTTATATTATATGGCGGCACGCTGTATGTATTATATGGTATATGGCGGCATGCTGTATGTATTATATACTATATGGTGGCACACTGTATGTATTGTATGGTATATGGCGGCATGCTGTATGCATTATATACTATATGGTGGCATACTGTATGTATTATATGGTATATGGCGGCACACTGTATGTATTATATGGTATATGGCAGCACACTGTATGTATTATATGGTATATGGAGGCACGCTGTATGTATTATATGGTATATGGCGGCATGCTGTATGTATTATATACTATATGGCGGCACACTGTATGTATTATATACTATATGGCGGCACACTGTATGTATTATATGGTATATGGCAGCACACTGTACGTATTTCATGGTATTTGGCAGCACACTGTATGTATTGTATGGTATATAGGGGCACGCTGTGTGTATTGTATGGTATATGGTGGCACGCTGTGTGTATTATATGGTATATGGCGGCACACTGTATGTATTATATAGTATATGGGGGCACCCTGTATGTATTATATGGTATATGGCGGCACAATGTATGTATTGAATGGTACATGGTGGCAAGCTGTATATATTATATGGTATATGGCGGCATGCTGTATATATTATATAGTATATGGTGGCACGCTGTATGTATTATATGGTATATGGCAGCACGCTGTATATATTATATGGTATATGGCGGCACGCTGTATTTATTTTATATTATATGCCGGATTGTTGTATGTATTTTGTTCTTTGTGGTAGCTCACTCTGTTTTTAATATATAGTACAATGGGAAGCTCTATGTATTTTACATTGCTTTATTTTCACATTAAACCAATATGATTGGGTCTGGTCCTGACACTCCTTTATATATTACATATATGGAGTGGGGCGTCTTTTTATAGCTCGCCTCAGGCAGCAGAAAGGCTAGGTGCACCCCTGTCTGCCAGGTAGCAACAAGTGTTTTGCGTTTAGGTTTAAACACATACAAATTCGGGTAGGAAATACACCAAATGCGTTCAGAATGTCCTTCAAATGGCAATTCAATTGCATCTTGTATACATGGCCTTATGAGTCGCTTACACATTTAATACACATTTCAAACACAATGCAGAAAATGCAAGTCAAGATACATGAGCAATTTTGCCAACATCAAAAATAATTATGTGTTTTGGGTTGCATTTTGCCTAATGCATTTGCAACCCAATGCAAGACGCATGAAAACAAATCATGTAAATGCGGCCTGCATAGGTGCAGGTATTATTCCCATTCTATTATTACTTACATGCACATTTACTTGAAAGTGTCATATTACTAAAAATAAAGTAAAAGGTATTTTCACGTTTTTTAAACATTTGGAAAATGAAAAAATATTTTCTTATATGGTATTTTAAGACAAGATTCTTAAGCCCTTAATGACACCATATTGCGGTTTTATGGTGGCCATTAATGGTACTTCTTTTGAAGCACTGCCTTTCTACGTTGGCACTAGAAGAAGAAGAAGAAGAATAGGAAATAGTCTCCAGTAAGTGCCGGTACCAGACTGTGTTATCACGGCCCAGACCCGGCACTAACACCGGGGATTGGTAAAACTCTAATCCCTGGTGTTTAACCCCTTACACACCGTGGTCAAGCATGACTGCAGTGTGTAAATATATCCCTCTTGTTCAAGCCCAAGTGTGGAATAGGTTAAAAAAAAATTTAATAAAAAGTAAAAATTATTTTATAACACAAGATTAATAAATAAAATCCCCTAATCACCCCTGTTACATATGAAAACCAAATAAAGTATATAAAACACAAAAAAGACATACCGTTTATATGCTCAAGTATAAGCCGAGTTCTGCTGTCCAATTCTAGGCACCGGTTCATAAAAAGGATGCCCTGGAGCTGGAGAGGGTTCAACGTAGAGCCACAAAACTGATAAGGGGTATGGAGGGTCTTGGTTATGAGGAAAGATTAAAACAACTAGATTTATTTAGTCTGTAAAAGAGACGACTACGAGGGGAGATGATTAAATTATATAAATACATGAATGGTCCATACAAAAAATATGGTGGTAAGTTGTTTCAGATTAAATCAAATCAAAAGACGAGGGGGCACTGTCTCCGTTTGGAGAAACCAAGGTTTAATCACCGGAGGCGACAGGGCTTTTTTACTATGAGAACTGTCAATCTGTGGAATAGTCTGCCTCAGGCGCTGGTCACAACAGGGACAGCAGAGAGCTTCAAGAAGGGTCTAGATGCCTTTTTACACCTAAATAGCATTGATGGTTATGTTATATAGAATAGTTTCCCCTAAATCCCTTCCTCATGCAATCCCTTCCGTTCTTTGGTTGAACTTGATGCACAAGTGTCTTTTTCCAACTGTACTATGTAACTATGATACTATGATACTATGATGCTATGATGCTATGAAAAATGTGCTGAAAAACTTCACCTCAGCTTATGCTCGGGTCAAGAAAAAAAAATAAACAGTGTACTCACGTTCTGACGCCCCCCAGCAGGTCCTCTTCTATACAGCAATTCTCCGTCATTGGCTACGTGTCCCCACACTATCCGTCGCAGGGATCATGATGTCTGCCGCTCGGCACACACTATGATATCAGCGAGCAGCTGATGTCACGATCCCTGTGCGGGGACACTGAGCCGATGCCGGAGTATTGTTGTATAGAAGAGGACCTGCCGCGAGGGGAGGGGGGTGTGTGGAAGGTGAGTACACTGTTTGTTTTTTCCTATATTGGGGGCAAGGGCTATATACTAGGGGGCTGGCAGGCTATATACTGCAGGGGGCTGGTAAGCTATATACCACAGGGGGCTGGCAGGCTATATACTATAGGGGGCTTGCAGGCAATATACTAGGGGGCTGGCAGGCTATATACTACAGGGGCTGGCAGGCTATACACTACAGGGAGCTGGCAGGCTATATACTACAGGGGCTGGCAGGCTATACACTACAGGGAGCTGGCAGGCTATATACCACAGGGGGCTGGCAGGCTATATATCACAGGGGGCTGGTAGGCTCTACACTA
This sequence comes from Engystomops pustulosus, assembly GCF_040894005.1. Lineage (NCBI taxonomy): Eukaryota > Metazoa > Chordata > Amphibia > Anura > Leptodactylidae > Engystomops > Engystomops pustulosus. The sequence continues at coordinate 46,751,194 of NC_092418.1, read as the reverse complement.
CAGGGAGCTGGCAGGCTATATACTACAGGGGCTGGCAGGCTATACACTACAGGGAGCTGGCAGGCTATATACCACAGGGGGCTGGCAGGCTATATACCACAGGGGGCTGGTAGGCTCTACACTATAGGGGGCTGGTAGGGTATATACTACAGGAGGCTGGGAGGCTATATACTACGGGGGCTGGCTATATACTACAGGGGGCTGGCTATATACTACATGGGGCTTGCAGGCTATATACTGGGGAGGCTGTGACCAATGCATTTCCCACCCTCAGCTTATACCAGTTTTTCCAGTTTTTTTGTGTTAAATTAGGGGTCTTGGGTTATACTCGGGTTGGCTTATACTCGAGTATATGCATCGAGTCTGCATCAATCTGTAAAATACATCTAAAGCAATATTGAACCTGCATGGTGAATAATGTAAAAAAAAACAACATGAAAAAGTCCTGTAATATATCATTTTTCTTCAAATACCCTCACAAAAAATGCGATCAAAAGAAGTTACATGTCCCAAAATGGTACCATTGAAAAAAAACAACCCTTTTCGCAAAAATAGGACCTCAACCCTTTATGCCTCAAAAAGTTATGCCTCTAAAAAGTTGTTGATACTTATATAAATGCTATTTTTTCCAATATTAGTTTTGCTTAGTTTGCTTGGTTTTAACACAGGTAGTGAGGGATAGTGGACGAATCAGTAGGGCTAAACTAGCCAGTAAATTGTTGTCTGTTTTCTTTCTTCTTTCTTTCTATATTTATTCATATTTTTGCTAATTCTTTATGGGAAGGTATTGTTGGAAAAGAATAATACATTTTTGAGGAAAAAAAAAAAGCTAAACCATGTACTATGATTATCTAAGAACATTGTCATCACACAGCATCTCATAGCACAGAGGGATCATGAAGTGTCTGCTCAGCTAGTGCCCGTCCACTCTGCTTAATCTTAGTGACCAGCCTAAACAATGTAAGGAGCCAAAACAACAATAAAACTAGGTAAAATTGTAAAGTAAGGGGTTAAAATTATCTTATTGTGTAAACATCACTAAGGAATTGAAATTTGAGAAGTTTCTTTTATGGGAAAACCCCTTTAAGAACATACACCACTATACCAGGCCAGGCACGCCTTTTAAACAAGCCTTCCAAATCTCCCTACCATATTTAACCTGTGAGAAGGAGGATTTATATCATTGACCAAAATAAGCACCTTTATACAGTAAAATCATATTTAAACCTCCTTCACTATTCCTACATGCAGAAATGAGTTTTCATTATAATTGGGGATAGTGATTTGTGCCCAATTTAAAATGTCTAAGGCTAATATAATCTTCCTTTGGAAGCAATTATTTGCTCTAAGATTAACTAGAAAGTCTTTAGATCACCCAAGTTTCTTTATTAGTGCATTGATTTAGAGTTCATCTGTACCTTTTCATGCTAAAGCACGCCTTTACAAGCGTAGTCTAAATTTAGGTACAAGCTCAAGATAATCTAATTTTCTACTCTGCTGCTAAATTAACTATTAGTCATGCTTGGATATACTCTGTTATACCTTACCCAAGTGCAAAATAAATTCACCATGTTTTAACATATAAAAATAATACCAATGGCTTTCTTCATTTATTTCCGTTACAATTGAACAAACTTTCAACCAATCTTTTTTTATTCTTTTATTGTAATTAATGGTTAATATTAGAATTTCATACATTTAAAGGACATCTACAATCAAAATCAAGCAAAATAAACCAGGGACATTACTCCTAGATCCAGACACCGTGACTGTGGCAATCTTCTTATATTTGTTATACATGGCTTCCTTCCTTTTAAAATCAACTTTAAACATTATGCTTATGAGCCTGAGGGGCTACCCTATTTGCCTTGCGATCTGGGTTTACACTGTCTTCCCCCCTACCGCTCCCTAAGCACAGCAGGAAGTTCCAACTACAATGGTGCTGAGGGAGTAGGGGGAGTACTGTAAAGCCAGATAACAATGGGGCTAGGGTAGTGCCTCAGGATCATACACACAATTTAGATCACAAAAGAGCCATTCAACAAAATTTTAACAGTCGATTTATGATGCTTGATTATGATGTTAGATTTCCTTTAAGACTTTGTATAGCTGCACTATAGACAACCATGTGTACTTTTCGTCTCTGTCATAGTAAAGCATTGCTAAACACTTGTGTATTCACTTTGTATGTGCAAAGAAGATGATCCTACATCCACAGTATGTGTGAGGGGGTAATTTGTGATCTCACACCAAGAATTCCAAGCCATTCTGTGCAACACCTAAGACGCTCTCTGCTGTTCATGCAGCCATACTGCATAGTGAAGGAACATATATGTTGAACCTTGTTTGCAGCTGAAATATTTGTATAAGAACAGGAAGAGTAATATTGAGCTATTGTGGATATATTTCTGATCTTTCTTAGAACATCACTGTGATAGAACTTTTAGGTGAATATTTATGGTTTTTGGACGTTTACCCTGTTCTGTGACTGCACTGTCCTGATCATTACCCAAAAAGGTTTTTATTTGTGTTTTGCTGATTGTTCTTTGTTCCCCTGTGAATACAGGGAGCATCTTATTCGTTTTTGATGGTAGTAGACTGGCTGCGCTTTTGGAGCTCTGCCACAATCCAAACAAATGGGAGGTAGGCTCCAACAGTGCAGCAACAACCCTTGCGGTATATACAGAGTTTTCTCCTTTCAGCTCATTACACTCTTCAAATATCAACTGTTTGGATGCATGGTATTGGACCATCACCAGTCTCCAACATATGGAGATGCCAATAAGTGTAAACTCTTGGACAACCCCTTTAACACTCCTCTGCCCATCACTGTTATAAATAATTATTTCAATAGTCAGTTAATAGCTTTAGTAATTATTAAATTGCTGAGTTAATCAAAACCTTTATTAATTAGGACACATACCCCTTATAGATTCTTGCTGTTTACAGTATTACATGTACATATTTTACATTTTACACTTTCTGTACTCTGTTTTAATATTAAAAAAAAAATCTCATTTACGGTACGCATTTGGACAGTTTATGTAGTCGTGTAAGGGTTAATAATATCGTTATATTTTTTTAAATGCTCAGTTCCCCTTAATTTATAATGATTTATTGCATTTACCATACCTTTCTGTATGTTGATGGCTATGACTATTAAAATCCTGTGTTTTTTATTTGTATTCATATTTTGGTGTACTCTATATTTACTCTAATTACTATTTTTTTCTTTTCTATAAAGGAAGAAAATGAAATTCCTGCAAGTGTCTTTGTGAAAGAGCCAACACCTGTGCCTAGTATAACAGAAGGTCCAGAAGAGCCCACTGACCTGAACAAGTCTCAGGAGGAGACCATGCATACAATTGACCTTTCTTCAGATGATGAAATTAATCATGAAGATGATGGTCATGATGACAGTATGGATGAAAAATTAGGGCCAAGTAGAGCTGAGAAAATGAAAAGGTCCAGCCTAAAGAAAGTAGACAGTCTGAAGAAAGCATTTTCACGTCAAAATATTGAAAAGAAAATGAGCAAGATCAGCACTAAAATTGTGTCCCCAGAAAGAAGAGAGAAAATCAAAAAGTCTTTTACCCCATCCCAAAACAAATCATCAAAGGGATTCAAAGTTCCAATAGGTTTTAGTGTGAAGAAATCCAACGATGATGAAATTCATCCGGAGGGTGAAGGGAAATCCCCTACAGAGGGTGAAGGGATGTCCCCTGGGGATGAAGAAGAAAAAGCTGTGAATGGTCAGGATGACAGCCCAGTGGCTGAGAATCCTCCTGAGTTGCTTCCTAATGAAGAAGTAAAAACAGTTGAAGTCTCAATAGATAAAGAGCATAAAACAGAAGAAGATGTGAGGAAAAATATTGAGTTGTCTATTGTTGAAGACGAGGAGGAGAATAATGCAGACTTTGAATGTGAGAATCCATTTAGCACTGAGTACAAGCCAAAGCCTGGGGAGCTAGAAGAAGCTTACGAAGCTCCTACACAATCGACTGCTCTACAGATAGACCAAACCGCATAAAATTGTCATAGCGTGCAGTCATCTGGCTAAAAGTTGTGATTTACACAGTAATATACAGATCCAAAATAAAAACAAGTTTATGTGTGAATAGATAAGTTTAGTTGAAAGCAATCCAGTTAGGAGAAGGACTATATCCGTTATCCAGTAAGCTAGAGAGCAGATAGGATTCTTTGTTTCATAAATGGTTTTGGAAAATGTATATATCTTGGAAAACTAGATAATAGGACATTGACTTGTTCATATTGATAAATCTGTTTCCTAGCTATCTCTATATCTATGTGATAAATATGTACTCTAAAACATACATTGCATTACATTGGTTATTTTTGTGTTACTAAATATTACTTAACATGCCTTAAGAGTAGATGGGGGTGTTAAAAACAATATAAACACCTATATGTAGATGGAGTGACCTGATACATTATCTGGATATTATTTAGTCGACACAAATTAGGTATCAGTCACCTTTCATGGTGATCTGACTTATTTCAGTAGAATATATGGGACCACCTGTCTAGGGAACACCTGTTTTAATAGAGGCAGTCAAATACATTAATGTGTCCTAATTTTCCTATATAATTATTAACAAATCAAGTGAAAGAAAGAATAATATATAGTATATTTTCAAGTAAACTTCTTATTGTCTAGTTATAGTTTTCCTCTTTACTTTTATTGTTTTTCTTCCGTATCAATGTTTTTATATGCTAAGTAAGCAAGCAAGACTCATTGTTGGATATCAGGTGTAACAACTTTATGTAAAGGTCCTATACAGCTAATATAAGGGCTCCCTGTACTTTTTTTTAACATACTTCTGCTTTGGTCTGAGTCACCATTATTGGTTATCAATTATGCTTCTTTTACATAATGATAACAAGTATTAAGAGAACGACACACTTATTTTTGAATGGAATGTTGTAACATAAATCATATGTTGGTAACAGAGTTCTTGTAGAATCTATAAAGCGCTACAGAATTTGATGGCGCTATATAAATAAAGTTTATTATAATTTGTAGAATATAATCTTTTGAAAAGGATCTAAAAAAAGAGTCTAAGACCATTTGTTTGGGATTCTTTTCTTTCTATATTCACATTTTTTGTAGCTATATTTCTTATATGATTCCTTATACCAATGGACAACATTCCTCAACTCCTTTGACCTGTGAGCCCCTTCATTTATTACTACTATTAATGTTGTATGAATGCTTAAGGTTTACAAATCTTGAGAAAAATGGAACACTATTAGCGGAAAACAAAATCTTTAAAATCCTTCTATTTGTAGTCAAATAATAATAGAGAAATCCTAATATTCTGAATGAATGATTTACATATTTATTTTGTTCATTCAATGGCTTAAAGCAATTAACATTATATAGATTAGAAAGTATAGATGTTCTACTGAATGATACATAAAAGAGATTTGATGTACTTTTTATTATAGCTAGAGACATATATAGCACTGCACCTTACTCTGCTTTATACACATGACTATTTTATAAATTCTCTGTTTATATATTGCTGTTGGATGTATAGAACATATTCTATCCACTAGTGACTACTGTAGAGGATTTGGAATGTTATATTAATAAAGAATAATGAGAAGATATTCCTTCCATGGGGGGAGTATGTGTGAGGATTACAGAATTGTCTATGCAAGTTATATTCATAGAAACATACAACGAGAGAAGTTGAATCTACATCTGTAAGAAGGTTATGTAATATTTCATCTACTTTATGTTGCCCTAGAAATGTTATCCGCTACCCTCAAACCATGAAGCACATGTTCCCTAGATACAGTATACAATGTCAGATAGACATTCATGGAATAATAGCCTTTTTACAGAATGTGCATCTTTCCAAATCTTGGTTTTTATGTTTTGAAGTACAAAATGCAGGTGTATGGAAGAACTGGATATGTATGTATGGTGATAAGTGGACTGTGATATTTTAAATATGCTAATTAAAAAAAAATCCACAAAATACAAGTAGTCCAGTCACCAGCCTAAATAGGGAAGGCCCCTTTATTATTAGAGTCTGGGGATCGGATCTCCCACTTGAAGCTCACTTGAAGGGAGAAAAAAACAATACTGGGAAGTAGTGACCAGGCCATGATATTAAAGGGGTTGGAAACTTTATCTCAAGTTTTTTGTAATGTGTGTGTGAAGGGCAGGATAATAGGTAATTTACCAATATACACTACTTATAGTTCTGCAGCCCTTTCCTAATCTGTATAGTGAAGTCTCCAGTCTTTTACCTCATCAGTCAGACATTCCTGTCCGTAAAATGGTCGGAGATGGAGGGTCATATGATCTCTAACTGGTGATAGTTTATGGACAGATGTATATCACATGACCCTCCATTTGTGGCCATTTTATGGATAGGAGTGGTCAGCTGATGAGGTAAAAGACAGGAGGCTTCACTTCACATATCAAGAAAGCCAAGCAGAACTATTTATAGATGTATATTGGTAAATTACCTAATATCCTGTCCCCCAACCACCCTTACCACACCCATTACAAAAACATGAGGTAAAGTGGCCAAACCCTTTAATGTCATATACACACATACATAATTAATGGGTATAAATATGTAAGAAGCTATTTAAAATAAAAGAAAACCACTCTACATGTGATAAAATAAAAATTCAACAGCATTTACACTTCTGCTGGGGATAATCATTTATGTTCATTTGGCCCTCCTGGTTTTAGTTTACAAGTGGATAACACATGATTTTTGAATCTATTGAGTACCAAGGTGCCCAATCAGTTCCCAAGCAGTAACATGTTGTACTACTGGTATCATGGCTCAATTACTATTGGGTCTAGTGGTGACTTATTGTTTTTTTGGGCGGGGCTAGAAGAGGGAAGGTGAGTGCTTTTTGTTTTTTGTTTTATTACGTTTGTAGTTTTGTTATTGTATTTTTTTTTTGTTGGGATAAAATATCACTCTGGATGTGTGTACTGGAGAATTTCCAGACACTACTTTACTTTAGTTCTTATCAGGTATAGGGGTATATAATGGAATAAGTTACAGTTAAAAGTAAAATATGCCCATCTGGGCACTCACATTTAATTTAATTCATTTGCCATATGTAAACATTTTTTTTTTAATATCATCCAATTGAAGAAAAGTTCCTGAATGAAGATAATTTCTCATAAATGTAGTCATGTTGTCCCTTAGAAATGAGATAGCTTCCTCAGATATGACCACCTCACATTTTAGCTGCGGTGGCCAGACATGCGCTATTGAGCCCTGTCTGACCACCTGGCTTCAACGTTCATTACCACACGATGGCTGTGGGACCTGCAGTAACTCCCAGACATTTCATATACAAAAACCTTTTGTTTCTTTGTGCAATCACTCCAGCAGAGGTGGCCGTATCCAAGGACACAGTCTTGTTTCTAGGGACCATATCACTACATTTATGAGAAATTATCTTCACACAGGTAAAAAAAATTTTAATAACATCTAATTGAAGAAATCTTTGTATGTGGCAGATTAATGAAATTGAATGTGGATGCCCAGATGAGAATACCCCTGGCTGATATTGGCTGTTTTCTGGAGGCCAAATGGTAATTTTCTTCTTCTAACAATCCTTTTATTGAATTTTCATAACACACACATATACACACAATTTCTAAAAGACATTTAAAACCATATTAACTGCTTTGTTTATTATAGATAATGTAGAAAATAACTTCTTTATGGAACATAGGCACATTAACTAAACTGTATTAGTTAAAAAAAAAATATATATATATATATATTTTATTACATTGTGCCACCCGGCACCAGCAAATTCACAACTTGATTCCTACAAAATACATTTTTAGCTGAAAAAATATTTAACATTATTTTATATAAACAATAACAATTGAAATATCTTTAAAAAATACCAAATTAATTAAAGGCACCATAATCTATTTAGATGTTAAAATTAACTCTTAAGCTTGAAATCTAACACTTTAAGAAATGCACAATGGGAAGAACTTTTTAGTCGGTTCTTCTGAGTGTTACTTGATGTTTTATAAGCTTCCCACAAAGTCTCTGACCCTTGATGTTATTAATAGATTCATAGTAGATAAGCATGGAAATAGACGCATGGCCATCAAGTCCAACACATAAGTCATAGAATGTTGATACAGAGGAGAACTAAAAAATACTGTACAAGGCAATTGGACCAAATTAGGGGAAAAATTAATTCCCTACCCCAATATGGCAGTCAGAATAACACACTACAAAAATAATGAAAATAATATTCCAATCTACTTTTCAAAAGGGAAGTGAAAGGCCTAAAATGCACAGGGTAACAAATGTCTGCAAAATTAATACCAAACCATTTAGTATTTTAAAAAATATTCAGGCACGTACTGCTTCATAAATTCCTTTTGGAGTTTGGAGTTTTTCCGGTTTGAACACTGACATATATTAGAAGTCTGGAAATTCCGGTGATGTATTTCTACTGTGGTGATAAACTAGTTTTATTTAACCATACTAAGGCACTGTTTAACTTCCTGTTAAATTCAACTAGATCCTGGACACAAACTATAACAAAATGCCAGAACAGTGTACAGACTTTAATATAAACTAATTAACTGTATTTGGATTGCAATTTGGTCTATAATGATTATTACTAATTTTATATGTCATCCCTAAAACATATAAAGAACACACTAGGGGAAGAACCCGCCATACTGGTAGTGAAACACTGAATTATTATTATTATTATCTAAAAAAATATAAAGATTTATTCTACTGCTGGCTATTTTACCTGTTGTAAAGGTTTTTTTCTGAGTTGTTTAGCAGTGTCTAGTGGACTGACTTCAGTGTATGGTTATTTCCATCAATAAGGTTTAGATAAGTTTACATAAGATATTGTAAACTGGGGATAACCTATATGAGGGCAGACCACAAATAAACTTTCTGTTCATTTAACTTTATGTAATATTAGTAAAATAAATGACATTGGAAAATGATTGATTAACAACACATCTATCAAGAGTATCGCAGATCTCATGATTACTCTCCCAACCGAGACTGACCAAAAAAGTCATGACTACTACTCATGATTGCTACCAGCATCTTAAAGCAATTAACTTTTTAGTTTTTTCTTCAGTTTTAAATGGATTTCTTTTTTCTAAAAAATTGGGGGAGTATCTGTTATATTTCTAGTTTTTATGTCAGTCTAGTTCCTTTTTCCTTGTTTCTTTGTATGATTTGCCTTAGGTAGATTTTCCTTGTGTTTAATGGGACCCTGTTCCAGTTTTTCTAACATTGCTCCCGGGTGCGGAGGCGGCAAAAGGAAAATGTTTTTGTGCAAAAATGTCACAAAGTTGGTTGTGCTGTTACTTTCGTTCGGTTTCACCACCTGAGATCAGATGAGCTTTTGCACATTTTTTTGTGACTTTTTAAAAATTGCATATAGTCAATATAATGAACATGTGACTAGAGATCTGGAATTATAAGATAAATAGAGTGAGTTCTGCTGGAGTCATGCACCATGAGTTGCGATGAAAATAAGGAAGAGTTACAAAAAAAGTGCAAATTCACAACTGCTCAAACATTTGAGACTTTCATGTACTAAGATGAAAAAAAAGAGTTGTGTATTATTTAATATTATAGTTCACGCAAACCATTTATTTTATTTTATAATATTGTTTGCCAAATATGCAACAAAACTATAAAATGTAGCACATCATCAATGTGGAACAACTTGGCCTAGTGTAGTCTTCTGTACATAGATGTCATTTTTATTGTGTAGTTGACTTGTATAGTAGGTATAGATTGACATGTCACTGTGCTAGTTAAGCTTAGGAGTTAAGCTTTTATTTTACCACAGCCAGGGTTGGCTCCAGGTTTCAGAAAGCCCCTGGGCAAAAGAGCCACAGTAGACCCCTTTGCAGTGAACTCACGTAGCAGCAGTAAAAATTCAGAAACTAAAACAGTTTCCTGTTCCGTAAAATATTCCATAGTTTATCATACCAAACAGTCCCCTCATGCTTATTTTACATATACCCCCCCTCACCCTCTATGGATTCATTAGATACAGCCCCACTAACCACCATGGATTACTTTTGTTCAACCCCCAGCAGCTCCAGGCCCCAGCACTTGGCCAGGTTTGCCCAATACTGTTGCCGGCCCTGACAGCAGCACATAAAATTAAAGCTGAGCTCCGATTGTTTGACATGTCCGACTAGAACAGTACTGCCCTTAGACAGTTTTGATAAATTAGGGCACATGAGATTTTTTTTCCTATGTGAGTCCTACTATGCCTTCTAATGTTCCAATGAAAATGACAAGTGTGCAAATGTTGAGATATACACTAATGTGAATAGTTCTACGTTGCCATCTATGTTTTATATTGAATAACTTGTGACTTATTTTGTGAGTAAATACAGAAATGCTGTATGTTTTATTTGTAGAATCAAGTTATGTGTCATTCCTTTGGTTGTAATGTAATTGTTATCATCTGGCTTGTTAGGCATTCTACTAAATATAAGTTTCATATTCTTTTTTCTGTCTAGCTTACTGCTCAGTTGTGAACGTGCATGAAACGATCCGCAGATTTTATAATGCCAAGTTTGACAAGTTTCCATATATGAATATATTTTTGTATACCTATAGTTCAGCACTTCTACACCACCTGTAACAAGCAATATATTGTAAATAAATCACAAATAAAAATTCTAAGGTTTTTGAATTTTTCTTTCTAAATTAATGTTTTAATATGCAGATGACAAATTGCAGACAATCTATTTATAACAAGAAACTTTTCTAAAATGTCAGCTGTTTCCAACCACTAATATCTGAAATACAGCCAGTATCTAGACCACTCTAGGTGATGTCTGGTGGATTCCAAAACAACTCTTTGTCCCACCACAGACAAACATTACATTTCTTAATGCCATTGTATGAACTGTTAATTTAGTAAATAAAGTTTATAAGAAATAGTAAACATTCAGATATTCATATTCATATTCAGGGTAACTCCACCTTTTTAAAACTGGCTATTTTTAAGTTAGGCCAATCCCTTGGGAGTTCAACTGTGAGGGCCATCCTCATGGCTGTTTCTCAAGAGTGTGTCTTACAGTATTATTGACATACATAAGGTTTTCACATGCTGTAGACATCCGGTGCCAAATAACTGAGGTATCAGGCCAGATTCAGTTCGCTGACCTTGTGTTTAAGATTTATGATAAATACTAGAAAAAGGTTATTCCAGAAATGTTTTAGTGTTTGTCCTTAAGTTAGTTCAATCACTTATGCCACTTCAGTGCCACGTGGGTATGGAAGGGTGTGTAGAGGGCCCTCCACCCAGCGGTATAGCATTACCCCTTAGTTTCTGACAGGAATGAATATGGAACTGGCTTTTGGCACATACATAACATCAATATGCATCTGTTCTGTAAAGCAGACTGTGACTCATCCAGTCACCAGAACAGCTATAAAGCACTTTATTATAACTATAGCCCCACACATAGACATAATTTATGTTTAGCAATCAAAAAAGGACAAATATGGAAACAAAATGCAGGAGATAATAATAAATCAAAACCTGAATAATGGACAATACCATACTTCCTCTAGTGACATGGCAATTCGGTCTAGAACAACAATGATAACTAAACAATACTGTAATCCAAGATTCTCGCACTAGAGAAAATGGTAAATTATTTTGATTCTGTAATGTTGTGTACATATGTACAGTCTAAAAGGGAAGTCTCAAACACATCAGGAGAAATTATTACACAAACAAACATGTATTTTGACCAATACCATGTGTTTTGCCAGTTAACTGCATAAACAGGTAAATGTAGAGTTTTGGTCAAATAGCATACAAGTTCAGGGAGGAGTTTCTCCTGTTGCATTTGTAATGTGATTCAAAAAACAATCCAAACTGTGGGCATGGCCTTAGACTAGGTTCACACTTTGCAGTGGAATTGCATTCTGCATCACTCGTTTTGCATTGTTTACATACAAAACATGTCTTGCTTGTTACCAACATCATGCATATGCAAACAGAACAAGCTTCCTTAACACTTCTCCTGAGTAGCATTTCAAAATGTGTGAACCCAGTCACAGGGTATGCTCAACAGCGGATCTTCATATAGGCAGTATACTAAATAGCTTTAGGTTAAAAAAAAACTGTATACTCACCTCCGACTTCTTATCCCCGCTACTCTGTCTTCTCCTGTTCCAGCCAGCGCACATACACTATTATGTGGTGGGTCACTGGAGACATTTCATTATAGGGAGGCCAGTACGGGCTGCTGTGGTGTGGTGGGCAGAGAAGATTTTGCCTCAGGGCATGAGGTTGGTTTGGATGCTGGGGGGTGCTAGTCGTGTGAACAGCCCAGGGCCTATGGGACAGCTGATCATGTAGCCGCTGTTCACTTAGGTTTTGAGTTGGTGATGTGAGCAAGTCTCATATTATGGGATTTACCTGCATGTGCCCTCTTACAGCTGTTTCAGCAGGTCATGGAACTTTTTTTACACTCATAAGAAGGATGTTTCAGCCTTTATAGGAGGCAAATTCTGGGTGCAATTTGACACAGATACTGGGGCTGATTTATCAAGTTTTCTGAAAGTCAGAATATTTCTAGTTGCCCATGGCAACCAATCACAGCTCAGCTTTCATTTTACCAGTGCTCATGAATATTTTAAAGGTGAGCTGTGATTGGTTGCCATGGGAAATTAGAAATATTCTGACTTTCAGACAGCTTGATAAATCTGCCCCACTCTGTGTGACTCTTAGACACAACACAAAACCCTGCATACGACCCCCTCACACAACACAATAACCAAATATTATAAAAATAGCTTAGGTATATAGGGTAACATACTTAGCACTGAAGCTCCTGTGTCATCAGGAGGCTCCATTACCATCAGAGGAGGTTTTCAGCAGCAGTTTTTCCCAGCAGCAGCAGTAGGGAGAGGTGGAGAAGAGCCAAAGCCTGCCCTCCTCCTCTGCCCTCCTTCACATCCAGCCATCTTGCCGATGCCAACTCCATGAAGCAGGATAGTAGAGGCATCACTCCTAGATGCTGCCACCTACTGACCACTATAATTGCATTCCCTCTGAAGCAGCGGAGATGTGTTTATGGCAACTTCCTGAAGAGAGAGTGTCCTGCAAGTGTTTATGCTGGATACTGGAGGTATTTGCCACCCTAATGGGGATCCACCATTTAACATAACAACAATAGTACTTGATCTTAACTTTTTCTGGCTTGTGCTGGAAACAATTAAACAAGCCTTCAATGAAGTCCACTGCATGATACAGTACCTCTGGCACACAGTATTTCTTATCTTTGAGAAATACCAATGTGGGAAGAAAATATGAGAATAGCCATAAGTAGTTGCCTCTAGTCCTTTAATAACGATCACAGTTAGACTCATAGCCAGCCAGAAACTGACCCCTTTTGTAGTATAAATGTTAATTACACGTTAGAGCCCAGACAGGATCTGCCCAGAAGGAATGTTCGGGTGTTACCTGGCAACTTCGGGTGGTCCATGTTTGTCAAAAAATATATATTGAAGCTTAACTTTAAAGGAAACCTACCATGAGAAATCTACTACCTCCCTCAGTAATTTAATAATCCTGGAACCTAACCTAACTTTTAAAAAACTTTATTTTAGTAATATGAAAATTAACTGCAGGGGCTAATGGGGTGTGTACTAACCTTAGCCCCAGTGCCCGACCAGGCTAGTACACGCCCCTGTAGCCCCTGCAGTTAATTTACACATTACTAAAATAAAGTTTTTAACAAGTAAGGTTAGGTTTCTTCATCTTTCATAGGGGGGCAGGGTTTTATGTTGTAAGTGGGGGTACATCACAACTAGTTTCAATTTTTGCTGTAGATTATGCTGGAATGTTTAGGCCAAAACAAAAAGTGCTATTCAAAAGTCATAGGCAATATAAGCAAATTATAACAAAAATGTAAGTGTATCTCTAAAGCCTGCTGTCTGGTACACAGCATTAGGCCAGTTTAAAATGTCTCACAGTTAGGCTACATTCACACGAAGTATGCCCGCCGTACCGTAGTACGGAGGGCATACATCGGTGCTGCGGAGAGGAGCAGGGGATGAGCGCTGCTCACCCACGCCCCTCTCCATAGGAAGATACAGCGCACAGCGCCGTATCACAGGAAAAGATAGGACATGTCATATCTTTTCCCGGGCTACGGAGCGGTACGGTGCCGCACGTGTGCTGCACCGTACCGCTCCCGTACAGGGCTTTGAGCCCATAGAAGTGTATGGGGGACCTACATTGGCCGTATATATGTCGGCCGTATATACATCCCCCATACATGTGTGTGAATGTAGCCTTACAGGGGCACATTTACTAACAACAGTGCCAAATGCACTAAACTGCACATGTGTAGGGTGCAGAGGATGTCAAGTTGAGGATTTCTGGCGCACGTTCTGCATGAATCTGGCTCCCCTCTACTTCTCCGACAGAGTGCCCCACTTTTTTGGGGCACCTTTAACATGGGGCACGCAAGACAGACTTTGCATGTTAGATCTGCCGCACCGTCCGACTGAGCACCGGAACACCCTCTACTCTGACCTTTTTAATTAAACAGTTAGACTGTTTGGTTACCCACATGGCTAATGTCCTAATTGTTTGGACAGTGCAAGCTACTTTCTCCCCTCATTATGACTACTGTGAAAACGTATTGAACATGTCCTCCTTGTATGTTTACTAGCTAAATTTGGCTTATACAGACACTCTCAGTCCCAGGCCAATCCCTTAATCCCCTCCAGAGTTCTGTCCATATTTTCTGGAGAACCCATTTTGTTCTATGCTTCTTAGTTTAGTCACTGTACACAATATCTGACATCTCCCATAGAAATTATGTAGGTGCACCAGATGGTAAAGCAACACACATAATGCACTAAGAAATCATTTGCATAAAATAAAAATTAAATTGTCTCTATAATATTTCATAGCAATACAGAAATCTAATTATAATGAAAGATTGCTGAGAAACAGGATAAAATGCCTGGAAAGCTTATAATGTGGCCTAAACAAAGCTGCTTTTATTTATAGGGCGATATAGGAGTAGGTAGACTGCATTTAAAACTGCCATATGTAATACTTTACATTTTCTCAACCATATAAAGCTGATACCAATTAGCCCATAATGGGGGAAAACCTTCTTCCTATTCCAAAAATGACAAATGTGATATTTTCCGTTGAAGTAAGGCATCCAGACACCGTTCTCCTGCCCCCCACTCCCTGCATACCTACTCTCCCAGTTTTCCCCTCCGGGCTCCCCCCCTCCGCTCGCGGGTACCCACCCTCTTTTATACAACATGGTGGCATTTTATACTACATGGCAGCACACTGTATGCATTTTATACTACATGGCGGCAGTCTGTATGCATTTTATACTACACGGCGGCACACTTTTTGCATTTTATACTGCCTGGAGGTATGCGGTATGCATTTTATACTACATGGCGGCACGCTGTATACATTTTATACTACATGGCAGTACGCTGTATCTCTCTTATACTACATGGCAGCACGCTGTATGCATTTTGCATTGCTTTATTTTCACACCAAACCAATATGATGGATCTGGTCCTGACACTCCCTAATATATTACATATATGGGGGGGTTGCCTTTCTATGGCTCGCCTCGGGCAGCAGACAGGTTCACCCTGTGTACACTCTCTCGGTAGCCCGTGGCTCAAGACTTCTAGGGGCCTATGGCCACACAAAAAACCCATTTGATTTTATACTCAGAAGGACCTTCACCCATGAAATCCTTGTACATCTGTTCCTGCTCTCAATATACATGTACACAAGAGCCATTTCTGGACCTTTGAAGGTCTGTCAAAGGTCCTGAAATCAAAGACTAAAAGCAGGCTGAAGGTAAACATCCTCTATTCCCCAAAAAGCTTAATTCTAGTACCATATGTATGAAGTGACATGTAGGGGCAATAATATTCATACAGCCCAGGGCCCATGGCAGTCTTAATCCGCCCCTGTCCATTTGTGCTATATGGTAAAAGGGCAAAACTTATCATGAGCATCTTTGCCTCTGAAGATACATCCCATCATATTATAAGCCTTGGCAGCAGCTGCCTGAGCTATACAGGTCATCCGCATATTTTGAAATTGTACTGTGGTAACGCCAAGAGCAGATTAACATATCTAAAAATATTAAACAGAAGAATACCCAGTACAGACCCCTGTGGACCCCACTGGTCAGTGTGACCTAGTCTGAGGATGTGCCATTAGGAGGACCTTCTGTTTCCTATCACTTCATGTCATTTATTTTGTAACTTGGGCGAACTTATAAAATGGTTTGCTCATTACTGGATTGTGGTCAAATTAAAAGGGTAAATCTCACAAAAGTAACAGTTCTAGAGAAAAGGCTTCAACCCCTGCTCAATCTGCCTAGAGAATAGATGGGACACATAAATGTTATTATTTTTATGGTGTATATGCGCTAAACAAAATGTCACTACAGTAACAGATGGCAGCAAATTTGTCATTGTACACATACTATCTATAATATGGATTGTCAGAACGATTCTCCCATAGTATTGCAATGCAGTGTTTGTCATTGTCAGGTATGCAGTTTACCTCATTGATATTCCTGAATTTGTCTCTCTGGTGAAGCACACTGTGTTTCCTTTGAATTTGCATAAACGAGGACATGAAAATGATACATGGTTATGTAAGGCAATTCATTTTAGTGTCTCCACACAAGTGATGGTTTAGCAAGTACATATGCAAAATGAATGGAATATGTAAATACCCCGGTGATTGTATTTTTTATGAAATCAATAACATAAAGGAAATGATATGGTAGGTGAATTTTGAGCTCACATAATCATCCATAAGGAATTTTAAACATGTTTGGTGTAAGAATGAGAATAAAATGAATAGTCATCAAATAAATAAACTCATCATTTCTAGCATTATCAACTTGTGATCAACAGGGACTCGGGTGTTAGTTTTTGTAGTGAAACTGATTGATTTTAACTATTGAAGTACACCTGAATCTGTACAGCAAATATAGGGTTGTATGCAACCTCAAAGGCTATCACTTATCTCAAGGACTATCATTTCTCATGAACATGACTGTGTGCGCAGTATGGAAACGCAAACAGGGTCTGCGGCCCCCATTGCACCGGATAGGGTGCAAAATCAATTAGGGCCTAATGTATCACAAAGAGTCTATGTTAATCCCCCCACATCAAAAATAAGTAATTGTTCAAAAATGAAAAAGAGGATGTGTATAGAGAAAATATTCTTTATTATATTACCTTATATACTCAAAAAATGTGCTGAAAAACTTGACCTCGACTTATACACGAGTGTATAAAAAAAACATAAACTTACATACTCACCTTTCGCGGCTCCTCTTTCTCTTCACTCATAGCAGAGTGGGTAGAAATGCGTCCATGCACTCTGCCCTCCGGCGCAAACTATGATGATGACACTGAATCATAGTATTTGCCCACTCTGCTACAAGTCAAGGGAAGAAGAAGTGGAGCCGTGGAAGGCAGGTATGAAAGTTTATTTTTTTGCTTATTTATTTATTACTAGGGGGGCTGCTGCAAGGCATTTCTTTACATGACTGTGACTAGGCTTATACTCGAGTCAATGCATTTTCCCAGTTATTTGTGTCAAAAATTGGGGGCCTCGGCTTATACTCGAGTCAATGCATTTTCCCAGTTATTTGTCGTACAATTAGGGGCTTTGGCTTAAACTAGGGTAGGTTTATACTCAAATAAATATGTTATATGAGATTAAAAAAACCAGTACAAACCCAAAAAGTGTAATTTGCCATGATGGAGAGCAAACAGTTAAGTGGGTGGCGCACTCTCCAGAGCCTGAAACCGGAAGTATGCCATACCCACAATCATGAGACTGGCTGTCTGGGTTGGTCATGGTACAGTGCTGCATCCATACACCGTGACCATGCACAACAGACCTCTATGTGGGCTGTGAGCTAGCCGCAATTACTGCAGTTAGCTCACAGCCACTCATATAGGGTTGTGTGGATGAGGCCTCAAAGAACTACTATAACCGAAATGCAGTGCAAAAGTACAAAAAAAAATTTAAAAAAATTAAGATCACCCCCTTTCCTTAGAACTGATATAAATATAAACAAATAAAATCATAAACATGTTAGGTACCAACACGGCCAAATGTCTGAATTGCCACTTTTTTGCCTTTTTGCAATAGCAAAATATTTATCAACAGATCATACAGTCCTCAAAATGGTTGCACTGTAAACATTATCCTATCCCTCAAAAGTTACACCTTATAATAGGTCTGTAGAACCATGAAAAAGAATAGGGCAAAATCAAGAGACATATGTTTGCACAAAATGATTTGTTTTCTTAAATCTATTCAAACATAATAAAAGCTAGATAAATTCTGCATTCCTACAGACCCATGGAATACAGTAGAGGTGTCATTAAGTGTCACACATGTATTTTTTCTACATTTTCATCACATTTTGATTTTTTTCCCAGCTTTCTAGTACAATTTGTTACACAAAAAACAAGCATTCCTTCAGCTCTGTTAATGGAAATACCGGTAAGGAATGTATTTTTAAAGATCGGGAGTGATATCTCATTCTGATTCCAGTAAATGTAAAACTTGTTGGATTTCATTCCAATGAATCTCTTAAAATTTCAGTCAGCTACAGTTCCTTGCGAAAGTATTCAGCCCCCTTGAACTTTTCTACCTTTTGCCACATTTCAGGTTTCAAACATACATATATAAAATTTAAATATTTAGGTGAAGAATCAACAACAAGTGGGACACAATTGTTAAGTGGAACGAAATTTATTGAATATTTTAAGGTTTTGTAAAAAATAAACTGAAAAGTGGGGAGTGCAATATTATTTGCTCCCCTTAAGTTAATTCTTTGTAGCGCCAATTTTGGTTGCAATTACAGCTGCTTGGGGTATGTCTTTACCAGTTTTGCAGATCGAGAGACTGAAATTCTTGCCCATTCTTTCGTGGAAAAAAAATGGAGCTCAGTGAGGTTGGAGGGACTGATTTGGCAAGCTCTGTGTAGCGCTGCATAATCTGTGTGCGCTATATAAATAAAGGAATTATTATTATTATTATTATTATAGAGAGTGTTTGTGAACGACAGTTTTCAGCTCTTTCCACAGATTCTCGATTGGATTCAGGTCTGGACTGTGACTTGGCCATTCTAACACCTGGATATATTTATTTGTGAACCATTTCATTATAGATTGTGCTTTATATTTGGAATTATTGTCTTGTTGGAAGATAAATCTCCGTCCCAGTCTCAGGTCTTTTGCAGACTCCTACAGGTTTTCTTCCAGAATGGTCTTGAATTTGGCTCCTTACATCTACCCATCAATTTTAACCATCTTCTCTCTCCCTGTGGAAGAAAAGCATCACGTTGCCACCACCATCTATGACAGTGGGGATGGTGTGTTCAGGGTTATGAGCTGTGTTGCTTTTACGCCAAACCTATATTTTGGCATTGTGGCCAAAAAGTTGACAGAAAACCTTCTTCCACATGTTTGGTGTCTCCCAGGTGGCTTGTTCAAGTTTGTGAAATCTTTTTGTATCAAAATTTGGCTTTAAATTTCTCTACAACAGTATCACGGACCTGCCCAGTGTGTTTTTTGGTCTTCAGGATGCAAAACCCTGAGACTATTGCAGAGCAGGTGGAGACCGGTTATATATTGGATTACACACTGGTGGATTATATTTATCATCAGTCATGTAGGACAGCATTGGATCATTCAGAGATCCTTACTGAACTTTTGGAGTGAGTTTGCTCCACTGAAAATAATGGGGGCGAATGATATTGCACGCCCCACTTTTCAGTTTATTATTTTTTACAAAAGTTTAAAATATCGAATAAATTTCACTACACTTCACAATTGAGTCCAACCTGTTGTTGATTTTTCATCAAAAAAATTACAATTTTATATCTTTATGTTTGAAGCTTGAAATGTGGCAAAAGGTAGAAAAGTTCAAAAGGCCCGAATACTTTCACAAGGCACTGTACTCAGATAATTTTAGCTTTCATTTGAGTCAGGGTTTTCTCAGACTAGAGTGTCTTATGCGCAGCTGCAAAATGTTTAAAGTTTGTTTGCAATCCTTGTGTCTTCCTTATTGTGTCCTTGTTGTATACACATTTTTTTATGTCTGCAAAAAACAAATGGAAGGGAGTTAATCACAGCTTGTACACTTGCAAACATATGTACAAGCTATGATTAAGTTGAAATTCCCAATACAGGGTTACATTGCAATTACTCTGCCCTATAGCCTGTGTCTATAGGGCAATTTCTCTACCCTATTGATTGCACTGCTTATAGCCTGTGTCTAAATGGTCAGACCTGGTGTAGAAGTGCCCCACTGACACAGCACGTCACAGCTGATCATCGCAATTTATCAGGAAGCCAGAGCCTCCTGTCGGATATATCCGGTGGCTGTTGAGGGCGATTGCACATTAATTGCCATTGTATGATAAATGTGCCTCATTGTTGGCTAAAATTAGATGGCAAAAAAGGGGTATTCCTTTCTTATATGTACTCAGGATAACAATATAACATTTTCTAATTTACTGTTATATCTGTGAAATGCTGCATTTTTGTTAATAAGTCCAACCTGTCTCTATCAGTCCTGCTGTACACAATTTCAGTTGCCCCTAGACACGACCCAGTAACTTCCGTCTTTGGGTCCGGTGGCGGCCATCTTGGATGAGATCGTGCAGATTATATTTTTGTCTCTCTCGGCTCTGAGCCTGTTGCCACTCCACCTGCATGGAGCTCAGAGGCTCTCAATGATCACTTCCTCCCAGGAGATTTTAGCAGAAAGAGAGGCTGCAAACTACAAGCTACAAGGAGATAAGTTATCTGGCGCCACATTTGTATTGCACATGACCATTTTGTGGTGTGGCTGCAATATTTCCACAGGATAGGGCCTAACTTGCTGATCATTGGGGGTGTCAGAGCTGAGACCCCCACAGATCGTGAAAATGAGGGGCCCATCGGACCCCTCATTGAGGCTTCAGATTAATGTAGCAGACGGACGCGCATGCTACATTAATCTCTATGGAGCTGACGGAGATGGTAAGCATGGCACTTGCCAATTTCTGTCAGCTCCATAAAGATTAATGAAGCAGAATGGTCATGCACGACGGAACAATGAAGGGTCCCTCGTTTTCGCGATCTGTGGGGGTCTCAGCACTAAGACCCCCATTGATTAGCAAGTTAGGCCCTATCCCATGGATAGGGCCTAACTTTAGTTTGTGGGAAAACCCCTTTCAAGGCAAATTACTCAAGGTATGAATGTATACATCCCTGGGATTACTGTGATGACATTTTGGTGTAAATACAGGCCAGGGTGTAGGTTGCTCCCCCCCCCAAAAAAATTGGATTGACACAGTTTCACAAATGTTATTGGGGTAATATTTGCTTGTAGCTGTAATCTTGACTCAATAGTAAATTATATTTGTCTTTGACTTTGTTGTTTATGTTCGATTCCACTTTTGTTTTATCTGAATTCATGTAGTGAGTCTATGTATATATATTTTTTTTTTTTTGGTTTGTCGAAAAATGTTCTTTTTTTTGGAGCACTTGTCCTTTGATGTCTTAATGAATTTGCGCCAAATTGCAAATCATGAATTCAGTTCAGTTTTCTATACAAATAATGAATTAGGCAAAAGGACTTTGCACTGTCCTATGTTTATTTGGCGCAATGGAAAGTTGCAAAACAGCAGTTGTAGCACAACACTGCTTCAAAACAATGCCAGACATAGACAAAAAACCCAATGAGTAATTCCGCCCAATGTGCATATACCTCTCAAGATGTCCGCACATAAATAGAAAAACTCCAGTACAAAAACCATATATACGTATTAATATTTTTTCATAAGAACATTATAGTTTCCGTATGAACCCATCTCCTTATATATATTATCAACTGGAAGGTAGTTATTATCCTGAAATTACATAAAATGTGTTTTGTTTCTATTATTGTCCATGGCCAGCTTCCAGCTTCATTATTATCACTTCGCTACAACAATTTTATTGTTCCATATTATCAGCCTTTTGCTGCCAATACAATAAATGTGCATTTAGTAGCTTTGGCCAATGAGCCACTACTGCAAATACTACTTAAGCCGCATCCAGAGAAACAAAGTTTTAGTTTAATCGCCCCAGAAAAAAAATATTGAAATAGATTCTTAACACTGCGTTGTTATCTCCCAGAAGAGTTGAAATATTCTGGCTGGCACTGACAGACTTTACCATGGCAACATTTAATTAGGGTAAACTGTGACTCATATTTTCTTGTTAGAGGTCTGTTTTTCTTTCTAATTTTGGCTAGGCTTAACTCTCTCAAGTACATTAAGTTACATATACGGTTACATCGAGACCGTACCTCATTTACCACAACACAACAGCTTAGCGGTGATATTTTGTTACACATCAGTAAATGAGAAAATCAGGAAACTGTGAGAATTTATCAAATGTTTTACATTATCATATATATTCCTCCAACAAATTACACATGGGGGAAGATTTATCATAAGTGCTTTAGAGCAGAACTGTTCAAGTTGACCATGACAACCAGTCAGAGCTCAGTTTACATTTCCTCGCAGCTGTTCATAAAATTAAAGCTGAGCTCTGATTGGTTTCCATGGGCAACTGGAACAGTTTTACCTCAGACACTTCTGCTAAATCTCCTCCATGATATCCAGGCAAAGGCTACACATGTACCACCGAATATATAACATACACCACTGAAAAGTATACAACTATTACATTATAATTACAAGGATTTAAGGTTTATTAGGGTTCATGTGCTTGAAAAATATGGGACAATGTAAACTGGCAGTGGACCTTGATCTTGAATTTTTTGACATAAATATATTCGACGGGGGATGAGATTATATCCCACTTCTATCACTTCAATTTATGTCCTTCATGTTGTTTTAGTGCCAAGGAAATGGATTTCGACGTGTTCCAGTCTCATGAATAAAACATTCATCTACAGGGTAATACATGGTCAATGCTCTGCAGCGCCACCACAGGGAAAATGAAACATTGCACGGTCACCTGTGAAATAAATAGACTGTTGGTGTAATACGCTGCTGTGCTGGGTTATTTGGAGTGAATGCTCTGTGTAGCCCTTCACAGCTACAGGTAATTACTATAAGATCTGAACAAAGAACACCTTCTGGGCACTTACAATGTCCTAATCCGAGAGAGTCTTCTCGCTACAACATTCTGTATTGAATTGTGTTAACACATTGTGAGCTACGGAGGTGCTTTCTGCTGACAATATTTTTTGGGTATTTATTCAGCCTCAGTTAAAAAGATATTTGCGGGAATATTAAAAATTCTAAGGCTGTTAAAATAATATAAATGTATAAAACGTTCTAAAGTAATTCAACCCATTCCTACAATAGCAGAAGGACATGGGTCATTGTGCAAGTCACTGTACTGTTATGGCACCATTACAGCTGGATGATGGTTAACATATACAGCTCAATTTTTTTTCTCACTGACGTACTGGTGGACCTGATGTACTACAAGAGCCAAAGAGCAAACTTTGCCCAGGGTCTGATACCTGCTATAGTTGTGGTGGATATGCATTGCATCTGCATCTTGAATTGGACTGTGCAGAAAAGCACAGCTTTTACCAAAAGTACAGAGCTCTGAGGATAAATAAATAAAAAAAGACATAGCGGCCCCTTCAATGCGCTATATGCAGAAGACTACAGAACAACTTTGCATTAGGAAATTAACCAACAACATTAGAGTCTACTACTTTTGACTGTCATGGTGTAGGGAAAACAACAGAACTCATTCATTATTACAAACGTCATCTTCATGAAAGACACGTTGAAATACAAAAAAAAATATACTTGTATTCATATTTTACTGGAAACATAATGACAAATAGGAACGTTCTACTTAACATAAGCAGCTAAAGTCAATGGAATGGCAGCCGTGCTTCACATGGCCAATGAGCACCCAGTACATAGAAATACTTTTGGCAGGACTACTTAGGATAATGAGACACAGATTACACTAGCGTTCTCCCTGTCAGTCTTGTGTGACTACATAAACTCATTCCTGGTACACCAAACCAAACACAATTAAGCATCCTTATTCTCCATGTTCTCATTCATAATTCATTCCCACCACTTTATAAATCCATTCCTAGTTTTCTTTTTTTTAACGCTTGGAGTATCAGATGCTTTTTAAGCCGTGAACTATTAATAGATAATTTACATCTGACCCATAGAAATCCTTGCCCTAATTTATTATTAGTTTTCATTTCTGATAAGTTGCACACGTATAGAGCTTTCCATAATGTATTCCCTTTAGCAAGATTATTCTGAATACACGGTAACAAGCACTAATTAAACTGTCTGCTTATGATTTACATTTCTCTTCAATGAAAATACAGTACACCTGAGACGCATATTATACAAAATTACAGAAGTGCTGCAAAGTGGGCTTCTGCTCTGCAGCTTAAAAAGAACATACTCTTCTTTGGGTCAAAATAGTTTTGTACTTTCTATTTTAAAAAACATAATCACATCCTATAGTCCTATCACTTAAATAATATAAAGGGAGATTTATCAAGCTGCCTAAGAGTAAGAATGTGCTTAGGCAGTTTGATAAATGTTCCCCCAAGTGTCTCTATAATGCTGTCAGCTATAATGTTTCACTATATTGTGTCACAGTGTCATTTTTCACAAAAAAGGCCTGGAAATGGCCTTACAAAGACCCATTAGTCAAGCGATTGGGAACATTTCTTTGTTTCCCATTAAAACTAATATCTTTATTTGTTCTCTTTAAAAATGATGATCAATGTCATATGTGTATCCACAAAGTGACTATGTGCCAAACAGAGGTCACTAAAATGTCACTACATTGGGACACATTTACTAAAAATAGTGCAAACTACACTATGTGCAGTTAGTCTGTGTAGTGTGCAGAGGGCGCCAGATTCAGGATTTCTAGTGCAGATTCTTCATGAATCGAGCAAATCTGAAAGAAAAACAAAACAAAAAACCTGCTCTATCACTTCTGGATGGGGTGGTGGAGGTGCCGTTCTGTAGCTCGCCTCACACAGCAGAGAGTTTAGATTCATCTCTGTTTAGAAGCCAAAATAAACAATGATAAAGGTGTTAAGCAATTCATTGCAATGATCTCACTAAAGTGTGGGCGAATATATACACATTGTTGTTTATGATAAAAGAGTTTTCTGTGTGTGTATATCCCAAAAAGAAAGGTAGAAGCTGATAAAAAAAAGCACATCTATGTGATGCCCAACAGTACAAGGAAAGTATTTTCTACTAATGGTCTCATATACAATATCTTGCCATCTCCATAGCCTAAAATGAAAATACTGCACAAGTAAAAATTCACAAAAGATGCATACTCTGACATTTTGAACAAAAAAACTTTAAGATCAAAAACATATTCTAAAAATGACCTGAAATCAAAGTAGTCTAAGTGTTCTTTCACTCTTCTCGATATTGTCAATGCAGCTTCCAACTTCATACAGGAAATTCTTTCAAATGAAGTACATTTCCCATGTAATAAGTTGCTGCTTTACTCAACACTGGAAGCTTTCTAAGACATAAAAGGTCAGTTAAAACTACCTGACTCTATTGCAGAAGGCTGGCAAGAATGAGTGTTGCTATAAAAGCTTTCAAAGGTGAAAGGATTCACTTATTGTCAATCTTATTCGGACTTGAGAAGGTTAAAGGACATACCGTTTCAAAAGAACCAGACGAATCCTTTTATCTAGAAAAAAATATATCATGTATCAAAGATCCATTTTCTACATACACTCAACAATGTGTTTGCCATTTGTATGTAACATTATCTCCAACCAGTGTTTGATGCAGTCTTAAAGCTAGGAGAACATTTTTCTGAAGGTTATACTGAATGGTTTTTCATGCATTATGTACAATATCAATGGCAGCTTTATATAATAATCTTAGGCTAGGTTCACACTACCGTTCAAACCTCCATTAAAAAAAGTAGAGGTTTAACGTATGGAGGTTTAAAGTATCAATTAAAAATTCCCATTGACATCAATGTAAATATTATGTCATCCATTATGTTCCATTTAGGCTGGGATCATTTATCCAGGCTTTTTTTGGACGGATAAAACGATGGCGTCTGCAGTACATTTCCTATGTTTGAAAAAAAAATGTATGGATAACGAATCCCTGCCTAAACGGAACATAACACATGACATAAAATTTACATTAATTTCAAAGGGAATTTTAACTGATATGTTAAATCTCAGTTTTATACCTTTTTTGGGCAGTGGATTAAAGGGAAAAAAGTAGAGCTTCCGCTGTTACATCGATTTCAGGCTCAACCAATGTTCGATCACAAATTCATTTTATTCAAAAAGTATTGAATAATGAAAAACATGTATTGGGGCGGACGCTCCACTCGTCAGGTTCTTACATATTCGGGATCTAGTTGGAGGAGGAATATTGCTGACTGAAAAGCAGTGGTAATCTAAAGTGTGGCGGATGTGCTGGTGCAGGGTACACGGCTTACCACGTTCCACTGCAGCGGCAAACCCTCTTTCTCCAAGACCTCAGTGTAGCAGTACACAGAGGAAGCTCTACTTTTTTCCCTTTAATCCTCTGCCATTTGCAATATGGTCCTTCCAGGAGGAACCGGTAGGAGCACTGCAGCGCTATATCATCTCTTGACACACTCTGAGTAATTGTGCTCTGAGCATAACTACCCCAGGTGAGAGCATAACTAACCTGACCTTAGTCACCAGAAATAGGGTTCCCTTGAACCAACGGGTATTTGCCCTATGAGCTCCTTTGTGTCCTTTTATTTTTTGTACCTTTTTTAACGGAGGTAAGGAACGGAGGTTTGAACGTTGGTGTCAAATTACCCTTAATAGTGTTGGAAACCCATTCCAGAAATAGATCACATGCCTATTCTCTCAGCATTAGAAAATACATCAGTCAGTAATACTGTTTCCATGACAGGTATATGCAGAGCGATGAAAGTTTTAGGTTATTTAACAATGCTCGCAGAAAATGTGTTTGTAACATTAATTATTAGACGCAACAGGAACAAGCTTAGTGTTGGCAGGAAATGTCAAACCAGTCTTTCTCCAAGCAGCATGCTTACAGTAAAGAATGACAAAAAATACCTGGTATAAGGTTAATGGAATATAAAATATATTAGGCACAGCAGAACTGACCTGAAAGCTATGTTTTCCTGAATCAGAGTCAATATTGTAAACCCTCCAGCTTTATTCTGGCAGGAACAGTGCAATATAGCACAGCTGGTCTCCATTGCAAAATAAAAAGCACAGGCGGGTGGCACGGACTAAAAATTACATATCATGCTACCTCCAAAGTTAAATAACTGCTTTATGACAAATGATCCCTTATGCCGTCTGAACACAATAATAACCTGTTCAGCTGTGTATGGGACCAGTGGGTGCAGGATGTCCAGGATAGTCTGAATGCAAAGTATTACGGAACAATTAGACTTGGTCTCTAAGTCTTCAAATGATGACTAGTGTGATCCCCTTATTAAATAGCAATTGCATCATTACATTTATTTGCTAAAGGGCCATCAAAACAACCATTAAAAATAGATATAAACAAAACATGCTGATTCTCACAAGTAATGTAGCCACAAAGCAGGGCCAATAGTACTCTATAAAACATGCATTTCAGGCTCCAAACAGATCAGTTCTATGAAAGGCAGGTTCATGGAAGTGTATTCTATAAGACAAAACTCAAAGAAGTGTCCAGGAAGTCTTTAAAATATATACAATACCAAATACCATACATTATGTAACTACAGAACTGCCCTGACTTCATAATACAGAATTATGACCCCTTTCACACTAACATTATTTTCCGGTAGTATGCAGCACATACCATATTGTTTCGATATGGGTAGCTTACAGCCACATGCTTTACAATTTGGAAATATGTCTATCCATTTTTATGGACGTATTGCCCAGGAAAATACATGGGAAAAAGATTGAGCTTGCTCTATCTTTCCCCGTACATACAGGCTATCTATGGGAGCAAAAACTCTATCCCATTGTGTGGCACAAGAAAAAACGCACCCTGCTTAAATCAACTTTTCCTATTTAAAATATTTAAAATGCACTTCATATTAATATACTATTTAAATAAAATGTTTTGTATCTAAAATGATTTAATTAACCTATTAGACACATATAAAACCTGTTTACCAACCAATAAATACAAATACAAAACTGTAATTTTAACTGCGTTGATCCAGAAGGTTGAACATATACAGCAACAGAACCATGTTAAATACAGTACCAGAGCAAAAATCATACCATAAAGACAGCATCATGGCCAAGTTCTAAACAGATATAGCTCCACAACCAAGTCCAATACTGATAAATTCAGCACACAACCAAGTTTACACATGTTTACTGCACCAACACTACCTTGAGTACATAGAAACAGCATCTGAACTGTGATCAGTAAATAAATATCAGAGCACCAGAACTCAGCTCAGTACTAAAAAATACTACCAGAACCTAGCTGAGTACATTAATACAGAACTAAGCTCAGTGTACAAAATATTGAGTGTAGAAATGTGAGCTCATATGTAATAACAGCACTTACTGTAAATCCGATGACGTCTGATCTGAGAATTATCCTTCATCATCATCTTCTCTATCTTCTTAACATAAATGTAATACTGTTCTGTAGTTCCCCTAGTGATCAATATTATGCTACCACAGTAACCAATATAGTAACATTCCCTTCCTAATCCCCAATATAGTAATAATACCCCCACACAGAAGCCAACATATTAAAGGGAACTGTCACGATCAGAGGTAGCGGATCCTCTGTACCACCGCGGGCGTTGACATAAGCCGTCACCTGGGACCGGAGTCTAAGTGGAACCCGTTTTTTAGTGCTCCACACAGTAGCCAATATAGTAATAGTGCTCCACACAGTAGCCAATACAGTAACAATGCACCCAGACAGAAGCTAATAAAGTAACAGTTCCCCACACAGTAGCCAATATAGTAATAGTGCTTCACACAGCAGCCAATACAGTAACAGTGCCCCCTCACAGAAGCTAATGTAGTAACAGTTCCCCACACAGTAGCTAATATAGTAACAGCAGCCGCACAATAGCCAATTACACAACAGCAGTCGCACAATAGCCAATATAGTAGCAATGCCCCAAACTGTAGTCAATATAGCAACAGCAGCTGTACAGTAGCCAGTATAGTAATCGCAGCTGCACAGTAGCCAAGATAGTAACAGTGCCCCCACACAGTAGCCATTCTAGTACCCCCACAGTAGCTAATCTAGTCACAGTGCTACCACACAGTTGCTAATGGACACATTGCCCCCACACAGTAGCCAATACTCACAGGCCAGTAGTCACAACAGCAGCCCCTAGCAGCCATTAGTCAGAGTGCCAGTCCCCCGTAGCAACAATAATGCTGCCAGTAGTCACAGTAATGCCCCCAGTAGTCACAGGGATGCCCCTTGTAGCCAGAAGTCCCAGAGATACCTTCAGTAGTCAAAGGAATGTCCCCAGTTAGTAGCCATTAGTCACAGGGATGTCCCTAGTTATTAACCAGTGGTAACTGGGATGTGTCCCCACTAATCACAGGGATGCCCCCAGTAGCCAATGGTGTAAAAAATAATAAAAGAACATGATACCTACTTGCACCATGATCCCAGAGCTTTGGCGCAGGGGGCGCACAATGACATCACATGCCTGCCTGTGACAGGTCACCTTTGACCCCATGCAGGTGGATGTGTCATGCTGGCACGTTGTTGGCCCATATGATGGAATGAGAGCACAGAAGCTTTTGGCTATCATCCTCTGCTGCAGTAAATAAGGGGTGGGAGCTGGTGCGCGGACCCGCATTGCCCCAGCTCTGCGAACCGGTCATGTTTTTAACATGACATTGGTGGTGGTTTGAATTAAAACAGGGCTATAGTCTGTTGAGAAGTATGTAGAAATATTGTTAGCCAAGAAAACTTCTTCTGTGGTGTTAAATATTTTTGTGAAGATCCTTTTTATGCCCTGATAGCTAGCAGCAAATATAATTTGTCTCTTTGACCAATAAAGGTGTAATTCCTTAAGCACTTTTGTATTTTTTACCCAAAAGTATTTAACATCAGTGACAGGGCTAGAAGCAAAATGTTCTCGCTAATAGTAGTGACTTGCAGAGTATTGAAGAAGAGCTTCCATTCCAGTGATTGAGACCAAATAACATAATGGAAAGTTGTATGGGTAATGGGCAAAATGAATACAAGCATGGACACAGATGGAGGAAGCCCTTTGGGAACCACTATTCTGGAACGGGAACCAATGTTCTGAAACTTGAGGGACAGGCTAGTGGAACCAATTTATTGTGTAATAGAGCACCACAGAAATGTGTGGATTACTAATATAACAGCACAACTGTTCATAGTAAGCTAGTATTTATGACATTTCAACCATTAAAGGGGTATTCTCGTCTCTGCATTCACATTCAATTTCATTAATCTGCCACATATATACATTTCTTCAATCAGATTTACCAGTGTGAAGATAATTTCTCATAAATGTAGTCATATGGTCCCTTAGAAACAAGATTGACTCCTTGGATATGACCACCTCTGCTGGAGTGATTGCACAAAGACACAAAGGGTGTTTGTATATGAAATGTCCGGGAGTTACTGCATGTCCCACAGCCGTCCTGTAGTAATGAACGCTGAAGCCAGGTGGTCAGGAAGAGCTCAACAATGCATGTCTGTCCACTGCTGCTAAAATGTGAGGTGGTCGTATCTGAGGAAGTTCTCATTTCTAACAAACAACACGGCTACATTTATGAGAAATTATCTTCGCACAGGAACATTTTTTTAAATAACATCCAATTGAAGAAATGTTTATGGATGGCAAATGCATTAAATTAAATGTAAATGCCCAGATGGGAATACCCCTTTAAAGTTGTGCTATTTGGAAAACTATAGTTGATTCATGCTAGTATGGAAGACTGAAGAATGGGACAATAACACACAATAATGAGTGTAAATGGCTACACACATAAAAAACTACTTCATGAAAAATATACAAAAACCATGTGTCAAGTAGCAAAAAGACAAATCTTTATTAATAAATCACACATAATACTCGGACAAAACAACATTAAAAACAATTAAAAAGGAAACAGCCCAACTGTTTCCCTATGACAAAAAATGCAGGAAAGACAGTGGTACCTGATAATAGCACAAGAATGTGCAACACCACTGTCAATACATGGGCAAGGGAGTAATTGCAAACAGTGCCCTCTCCAGGTTAGAAGCTGTCAGAGGGAGTCATGAACCCTCTAGAACAGTGATGGCGAACCAATGGCACTGGTGCCAGAGGTGGCACTCTTAGCTCTTTCTGTGGGCACCCATGCTGTCACCCCAGGACAAAGTTCACCAGACAGGGCTTGAATCTACCTGCAGTTCTAGACTCAACACTTTTTTAAATTGTCATATTGGTACTTGATGGTAAATAATTAGGTTTTGGTTGTTACTTAGGCACCTGGTCTCTAAAAGGTTTGACATCACTGCTCTAGAAGGTTCTATCACTGGGTTATTAGGTTATTACATGGTAGTGTTTCACCATGTACACTGGTGTGTCATTCTAGAGTTAGCCACCACCTGACCAGGATAATAAAACCCCTGGGCTGGGAGGGGCTAGAGTTCTTTTCCAGAAGGTCTTAGGCCCTAGCTCTCTTGGAGAGCACAAGATCCTTTTACCAGCATACAGAGTGAACACACCATAAGTGCTGCACACAGAACTGAATCCCAGGACCAGCGTCAGGAGACTCAGAGCTGCAGCTTCCAGTACTGGACACAGCTCCATCCAAGTCTGCATCTACTACCAGGCAAGTGAACCATTCCTGAGAACCCTCTCCATGACCACTCCAGTACCAGTTCTGCTGTGAGACCACTTAGGCCTGTTTCCTGCAGTTGTTCTAATAAAGAACCGTGATTTATTTTGCACAATGTTGCCTCCATCGGATCCCTGGATATGGCTGTCTACCACCACGGGCTCCCCATCTATCAAACAGAGACCATATCTTACAGACACTAAGGGGTTGCCCCAGGGAGAACCAGTACATCAGCCTCTCCCTCCATATTTCTTGCACACACTACCTGCAGGAGACTTGCCAAGCTGTAGGACAGCCCTCAGGTCCCCATACCAAGCAGCGCGACATCAGCGTGCCTAGCCGCGACCCCCAGCCACTCCAGTATTCTGGCCTCCAGGCCCCAAGAAAAGGCTAAGCCCCAGTGGGGGATGTTGCAAATGTATTACTATAGAGCCCTGTTCTGAACACTGTCCTAAGGGAATGTGTGAGATATGAAAAACAGAGCAGGTAAATAGATTGATGGGTAATGATCTAAGATGAATTGCAGTGTATAATAATCCAAAGAGCACATGCAAGTACCAAAAAGATGTCCACTGACTCCTATATACGCCAACAGTATACAAACATGAATAATGTGATAAAGTGGCGATACGTTGATATCGATCTAATTGCGATATGTCAAATCCTAGGGGTAAAGTATGTGAGCTCAGGCCCTATGTTTACGTGCTTACAACATGTATATTCCTCAGATCTGTAAAGTGCAAATAGTGCAGTATATATAAAAATTATTACATATATAAAGTGCAACCATTAATAGATATTTCATAAAGTGTGAGACAACAGATAATATATAAATAAAGAATATATATATATATATATATATATATATATATATATATATATATATATACATATACAAACCATATAATAAATATTTGTTACAGGGAAATATCATACAAGACATAAAATATAAAATATATAAAATTTCATAATAAACAATGACAATAATAAAAGAGAAAGAATGAATAGAAAGAGATCCCTGATCCATATGTAAATAAATATTACCAATAAATAAATAAATGAATGAAAAATAAAAAAAACAGACCCAAAAATGCTCAGGCACATTACAGACATACACACACATGGGCCATGCTCAGACACACATCCATACATACCCCAACCCAACATAATCATTACCAGAAAAGGACAAAATAGAACAGAGATGGTGTTCAAGTACAAATATAATGCAGTATATGCAAATACATATAAATACATACACATATAATGCATTATATACAAAAATATATGCCCTACAACATATAAGAGGGTTTTCAAGAGCAATGACGTAATGACACAAGTGCTGCGTGTGCGGGCCCATCCCTCTGTAAGGGGCAGGTCGCGGTAGCACACTCTGCGATCACAATCGTTATGCCCCTGCCTCTATTGCTGTGTGAGATACTGTGTTCTAACCAAATAGATTATCACTTATCACTTTAGCTTCTGAACATTCACTAGTATCTGACACATAGAAAGAGAGATGAGACAGATCAGAGATGAGAGATGATGAGATACATATAACACACAATTACATTCTTATCTCTGCTATATCTCACCTATAACACATTCTGTCAGATCTACTGTGCCTCCCTCCCCCTCCTCTGGATGAAACCCTTATCTGTCTGTAGCTTGTAGCTTTCACTATGCTCACGCTGTTTGCCAGCAGGAAGTCTCTCAAGGTGTGTGAGCTCGTCTTGGAATGCAAGGAGAAGGGCAGGATGCAGAGAGGAGCTCAGTGCGGAATCTGACAGGAGTAGAATATGCCTTCCTGACCCTAAAGTCAGAAGATTAACAGTTGGATTCAGGGGCTGAGGACTGAGACAGGTTGGATTATATCTGTGAAATGCTGTATTTTTGTTAATAACTGTGAATTAGAGAATGTATTATTTTGTTATCCTGAGTATATTTAAGAATCTTGTCTTCGTGGGAATACCACTTTAAATGGGGCTCTGTAATGGACATGTCATTAAAGGGGAGCTATACTATGGACATTTCTTTAGTGAGGAGAGGCTATTGGGCATTTTATTATTAGTCAAGGGAGGCTGCTGGGCATTTTATTTGTGAGGGGAGGCTGCTACGAATAGCATTGTATGGCAGGAAGCATGTGTGATTGGCTTCTCTATCAATTTTGAGATCCGTGGGTACCCCAATTGGTTATTTCCACCAAGCACAGTATATAACTCCTTGTCTGTGTGTGTGTGGGGGGGGGGGCGGCGTTCTATAATTCACCTCAGCCAGCAGAAAGGCTAGGTTCAACCCTGCTTTCACATTGACATTTTTTTCACGTCAGTGACTTTTCCCTTAAGTCATTTCAGATTATGGGCACATAAAGATTTGATATCTCTCCCTGTCGTCAGTGCTTTTTCACTGATGCCACACTAAGCCATTTTCTTCTATCGACTTTTTTACCAGTCTCTTTCCAGTGAGCCAATGTGGTTGGTGAGCAAAACAGGCAGGCTCCAAATTTTTTTCCACTGACCACTGATCAGTAGAATTAAAAAAAAGTGTGAAAAAGCACATTAACCTCTTAATGACCTAGCCCATATGGGTTTTTAATTTTTCACTCCCCACCTTCAAAAATCTATAACTTTTTTATTTTTACACATAAAGAGCTCTGTGACGGCTTGTTTTCTGTGTAACAAATTGCACTTCATAGTGACGGGATTTAATATTCCATGCCATGTACTGGGAAGTGGGAAAGAAAATTCCAAATGCAGTGAAAATGGTGAGCAAATGCATTTGTGATGTTTTCTTGTGGGCTTGGATTTTACAGCTTTCACTGTGCACACTAAATGACATGTCTACTTTATTCTTTGGGTTGGTTCGATCACTGGGATTCCAATTTATTAACCCTAGGTCGTCTGATTGATCCTAACAATTTTTTTTAAGAAAAAAATTTTTAAGAAAAATTTAAGAAATTTTCCTTGCACATTGTAATGAAATGGTTAAAACGAGACTTTGGATGATGTCACTGGGAGTGACGATAGATGGCGGCACCCATGCTAGCACCGATCACGTGTGTTACCAGTAAGTCTTTGCTGCAATATGCAGCAAAGACTTAGCTACTATGGACAGGGCTCAGCCTGTAAGCCCTCTCCATGCACCCGTACCCGACGCACACCATAATATTACTGCGCGTGTCGGGAAGTGGTTAAAAAGAAAGGTTCAGTAAGGCATTAGTGAAAAATCCCTAAATCCCAGAAGAGAAAACAAAATCTGTGTCTATAAGCCAAAATGGCATCATTGAAAAATAAAAACATCAGTGAAAAAAACACCAGTGTGAATCCGCCCTAGTTCAGTGATTAAAATATGGTAGAAAAAAACACAGCACATTAAAAACAAATGTAAGGCAATTCAGACAAATGGCTAAGTCAAAGCACAATGGGTACTATAAGGTGATGAGTCCAGGACAGGACCTATACCAGAATTGAAGAATGGTCGTAACGGAGGAATAAAAAACCAGGATACTAGCATGCGCCTTTCAATTTTAGATGAAATTTATTTCAAAATAAGTAATTGGTGGACTACTCGTTGAACAGCTCCCTTCATCAGGTCCAAACCGCATAGTCCACCCATTACTACTTTTGAAATAAATTTCACCGGAAATTGAGAAGCGCGTGCTAGTATCCTGGTTTTTTATTTCTCCTTGACGACCAGTGATTCTATTTTTGACTTTTCAAACAAATACTGTAATTACTTTTGTTAAAGAAAAGCTAAAGAAAAAATAATTGTTCTACTTCAGCATATTTATAATACATTATTTTTCTGTACTTAATTTTATGTACTGATTTTATTAAGATTGTTATTATTCAAGTTATTCTGCCAAAATAAAAGAGACAAAGGCGAGAAGGTTGAAAGTTCAGATTTTACACAGTGGAACATTGGCTTTCCACCAAATGTATCTTCAGAACTTGCAGGGGGAGTGTTGTGAAAGTCTACATTCTGTACTGGACAAGAACCAGGAGTTATGTCTCCTTAGCACAGGAAAAATGATACAATACAAAAGGTCTTTTATTTTCCCTTATCTGTGTGCAGGGTTTTCCTTTGTTTTCCAAATGTGGGTCTAGCTTATTGTGATTGCCTGAAGGTTAGCCATGTAGCCATGCAGCTGTATGAACAAGGGAAATCCTGAAAAAGTAGCATTCATTTTCAAGTATTCTGAACAGTGGGATACTAGTTTATAAAGTAGTTTAATTGATGAAACTTGAAAACAGAACCGTTGTGCAGCCTATATATATATTTTTTTTTTTTAAACGTTGCTTTGTCTTAGGGCTTAACTATTGTGTTTTTTATGTTTAATACATAGCATACAATTAACAATTTGTAGCCCCGTTTACCACTAGAGGATGCCTTTTTCGTATGGAGTCAAGTAAGGCCCTTTCCACACTAGCGAGTGTGATGCGATGAACTCGCATCACACTCGCAACGCAAGCTGCCGGGAACGCACGGCCCGAACGCTACACCGCGGGAGTGAACTTAGCATGTCAGTTCACTCCCGCGGTGCAGCGTTCGGGCCGTGCGTTCCCGGCAGCTTGCGTTGCGAGTGTGATGCGAGTTCATCCGAGTTCATTGGCGAGTTTGCCAATTAAGGCCGCCTTATAGGCGTGTGGAGACTTAAAGCCATTGATGCCCCACTAGGGACTTCTGGGAAGTATGCAAATGTCTGCATTCTATCGCCCTCTGGTGGCTAGTATACAGATAGCTTTCGGTCATGATTCTGCATTCTATCTACCTCTTGTAGCAAATATGCAGACTGTTTGCTGAACTCCCTCTGGGAGTCTGCACTTCAGCCCTGTCCTGCAACTTCCTCCGGAGGTCACGTGATCTATTCTGTGGGGTGGGCTATAAATGTGTTCTCTGAGCCATCTGTCTTTGCTTTTGTATCAGGTCTCTACTGGGTACTCTAGCCCTCTGCCTGCTCCGTTGCTCTGATTATTTGTGTGTTCCAGAATCTGCATTGTGACAACGACTCCACAACCAGTTCTTATCCCTCCCTTCAACTTTGAGTCCTGCTATGCCATTTGCTTGTCCTAGGCTTCGGTCTATATATATTTTTTATATATATCTTTTCTAGAAAGAACAGATTCCCTGTAGACAGCACTGTTTTCACCTGTTTGGGTTTCCTCAGTACAGAAAAGGGAACTGGATTGACTCTGTGAGAGGCTATTGACTAGGGTAAGAAAGTAAGAGTCCTCCTTATGGAGAGTTTGCCAATTAAGGCATCCTTATTGGTGTGTGGAAACTTAATGATCCACTCTGGATGCTCTGGGAAGTATGCAAATATGTGAAGTCTGCAAGTAATGTGATAACTTAGTGGCTAAATTATCACATCTCACTGCTTTATTTTTTTCTACAAACATAAATTGACTTGGGAATGGGAACCTTATAAACCTATTATAGTCTAAGTGGTGTGTCAACATTTTTTTGTCCAATAGGAATTTCAATGATATGGTGTAGAAGGAAACTGTAATGTGTGTCCCACAAATGGGACACCAAAATTCCAAATGGCAGCCCTGTACATGTCTACCACCCATAATTGGACGTAAATACATCAAAAAATTTCAAAAAAAGTTTAATTATTTGTACTGTGAAAAAAAAATTGATGTCATGACAGGGAAGAAAGCCTTTGAGCCCTGGCTTTCCACAATCTCTGTTCCTTCCTACTTGACAGCATTGTGCTAAACCATAGCCATCAACTGCGTTGCAGTCCCTACCCTAAATATATATGCACAGAACAAGACAGACAAACAAAGCAAACCAAGTTAACTCCAAGATGGAGGCAAGGTACAAAAGCAGCAAAAAACAGAATGTTCAGGGGATGCATCATTATCTATGACCATTGTTTAAATTAGCCCATTCCTATCTTAAAGTTACCACAACATCCTGAGGAATTGGAATGTCGGCAAAGATGTCTTGATTGTGACATTTGACTTTGAATCCCTATATACCTCATAGATATTTAAGACATATGAATGGGTTTGCCAGTGGCAAGGTTCTTCATATATACTTCTATCATGAGCCCTGCACTTTGTGAGTTGATCTTACTCCACCTGCAGCTCCAGGCAACCTATTTGGGGACAGCTGGTGCATCCTCATAAGCTAATTTGTTCTTGGGGCTGTGGGAGAGGACACTACAACAGTAATGGAAAGAGTGAACAAGGTATTATTCTGGTCAAGCTTCATTGATGATGTTCTGTTTCTGTGGCAGGGTTCAATCAAGGAGTTGGAAGACTTTTATTGACTATGAATGATGAAATTCTTGGATGTTTTGATGGAGATTGATAGGAATGGATTCATCACTACAGACTTCTGTAGAAAAGGTCAGTTTCCTCAGGCATATTTTCTCTGAAGATCAACTGTTCGAAAAAAAGGCTAAGGATTTCAGTGTATGCTACCACAAACTGTAACTGTAACTCCAGACACAGTGGGGGGCATGTATCTATTAGCATTCATTTTGGTGCAGGATGGGGCTGGAAACATGCTATATTTTTCAGTCTGATGTAAGTGCAAGGGATTAATGATTTGGCGCTTATTCGGCTCATACTCTTGTCAAGAAAAAAAAACAAAAAGTGTACCCACCTTCCGAAGCCCCCGGGCATCGGCACACACTATGATGCCAGCAAGCGGCTGACCGCATGGGAACATGGAACCAGTGCATTGCCGTATAGAAGAGGACCTGTCGGGGGGCGTCAGAAGGTGAGTACACTGTTTGTTTTTGTTCCTACATTAGGGGTCTCGGCAGTATATAGGGTAGCTAATTACTGTTCAAAAATTATTTTCATGAAAAATTTGTAATAAAAAATGTTATTTATAAGGCTATTTTCACTTATTTTGTGGTATTGCCTTATTTAACCGCTTAACGCTCAGCGTCCGATATATCGGTGCTGAACTAGCGAGACTGGCGTCCGCATGGTGGGTTTTTATATGCGCATTTTTACCTTTTGCTTTGTGAGTATGTTTTTATCTGAATAAACTTTTACTTGGTTGGACATACTACACTATTGCTGCCTAAATCTTTTCTACAGTAGCCTGTAATTGCTTGAATGGTTACGAGGTATAGGAAAGTGCAGCTGAATCGTCTGAACAGTGGTCTATTCTCATCTTGATGCCTATTTGTGTGGAGCTACACCAGAGATGTTCCTAAGGAGTGAGAGTGGAACGACTGGAACGACTGATTTGCCAAAGAACATTGAAAAGACTTAAAAGGAGCTCCGGTCATATAACAAAACAGTTGTGTGGAACAACTTGTGTTATAGAGGCGACAGTTTTCAGCAAAGTAATAATGACAACAATTAATGAAAATACTAGATACATCATCATAAAATATATACAAAATATAATACACTTTTTATAAATGTTAAGTGTTAACTATCATTTATACAAAATATACACATGCCCATTTCTGTAATGTAGAAAAGGAATAGCTACTGAAATAAGTAAATAGAGCAATGGAATATGGTGTATTGTTTTATAATAGTATAATATTGATAGTACAGGCGGTCCCCTACTTAAGAACACTCGACTTACATACGACCCCTAGTTACAAACGGACCTCTGGATATTGGAAATTTATTGTACTTTAGTCCTAGGCGACAATAAACAGCTGTAACAGTTATCACAGGTGTCTGTAATGAAGCTTTGGTGTTAATCCTGGTTCTTATGACAATCCAACATTTTTAAAATCCAATTGTCACAGAGACTAAAAAAGTTCTGGCTGGGATTACAATGATAAAATATACAGTTCTGACTTACATTCAACTTAAGAACAAACCTACAGACCCTATCTTGTATGTAACCCGGGGACTGCCTGTATATAGAGAATGTCTTTAAAAAAGGTAAACTCAGGCTCTTCTGTGGTCGCTTTACCTACCCCTTTAAACAATGAATTAACAGTTTACTGCTGACATAGCATTCACTAAAGTAAATGGGTGCAATGCCTGCTGTGCACTTGGAGACAATGGGGCTTATTTACTAAGGGTCCTACGTAACGCTCTTTTAACGGATTTTGGAGATTTTTGGGGATTTGCGCCACTGTGACAGCTATTTCGAAGGGGATTGTGTCGCACGCGATCCAACGGATTCAGACTTTTAAATTGTGTCACAAAACATTCACTTACATACACCGGGAAGAAGAAGGTGAACTCTGGCGGACCTGAGCGCTGAAGCGACACATGCAGAATATCGGGTGCACGATCTAAGTGAATCACGGCACAATGCTTTCCAGTTGGACATTCTGGATGGGGGAACAGACAAGGGACTGGTACGTAAATTTGCCCCAATGTACAGTAAGAAACTTATTCAGAGAGATACAGGGTGACTGCACCAATCAAATCCTTATGGATTTTTTTTTAAATAAGTCATTATTAGTATTTCTCCAGTACAGCCACATCCTTAACGGGATAAGCTTTATCTTCTTTTCCTAATATTTCACTGATATTTATTTACTCCTGTGTGCAAGTAGACAAGGGG
Source organism: Engystomops pustulosus (assembly GCF_040894005.1). Taxonomy (NCBI): domain Eukaryota; kingdom Metazoa; phylum Chordata; class Amphibia; order Anura; family Leptodactylidae; genus Engystomops; species Engystomops pustulosus. The sequence continues at coordinate 46,710,736 of NC_092418.1, read as the reverse complement.
CATCACCAAGTGTAGGCAAGTACTATATTGCATGACAATAATGTATGTTACACTATGGAAAAAAAAATAGGCTTGTACAATTACTACTAATACATGAGTATTAACCTTTTTTTATTTGAATTTGTTTAATCCTCATGGGATCACTGTATATACGCTACTGCCAGAGGTTCCCTTCTTTACTATTTCTATCAAGGTAAATTATGTAAATTTAGACAATCCTTATTTCACTGGACTATCTGAATAATAACTTTAATTATAATCCTCTACAAGATAGACCTGTGGCTGACATATAACAATACCGAATCTTTAAGCTTTATTTAGCCCTTTCACACAAGCCATTGCAATGAAATATGCTTCAGACAATTACCATAATAGAAATACTTGCTGCCATTACATTATTTAATTCACTGTTAAAATAATCTCAACACGAAATCAATGTGAAGATACTGATCTCAATATGTCAAACTAAGAAAAATACCGAGGCTGAAAAGCTTTTAACTATATTCTTTGTTATGTTTTACCTAGGGATTGTTTCATCTCTAAAAGCTTTGATAACCAGGCCCCACATTCCAGTTCGGAGATTACAGCATTTATTATGACTTCAGAATATTCCTATTTCTTCTGAAATCTAGGTCACTTTTTTGGAATCAAAAGTAAGTGTAAAGTATTTAAGACATAATAATGTATAATCTGGGTAAATAATATTGTTGTAAAAGACTCGTCATATTATGAAAAGCTACAGTCGTGTGATCAAATTATTTTCTGAATATTTTATCCTGCTTTGGTTTAATATATTTCATTTTTATTATTTTTTAAAAATAAAAAAAATGAAATGACAATTACTTTGCTATAAAGTTTACAGTAATAAATGTCTTAATATATTTGTTATGAAGCTGCACCATTTACTCACTGGCACACTCATGCCTGAACTGTCTGGTGTGTTCCTTGGTCTTCATGAAGTTCACTAATGGTCTGATGTAGTTATAATGAGAATAAATCAGATATTTTCTATTTTCTAATTAGGTGACTTCTAAAGATAATTGTACACATTGGATTATATTTAACGGTATCATAGTACAGAGGGCTGAAGACACACGCATGGCACAAATGTTTTCTATAGGTTTCAGATTCACTTGATACTTTGGGTTGATCTATCTCATTAAATAATACTCAAACAAATCTAAGTTTATACTTGTAGCATTCATTATTTTTTGTGATTCACTGTAGATAAAAAAAATACCAAAAACATGAACAGTCCATAATTCTAAGATATTAGAAATGAACCCTTTTCATCCTGTGCTGAAATAATGTGTTGCAGCATTTTTGTAAAATATGCCATCCACAACATGCTTCCAATGCTCCTCTTTGGGTCCCCTCGCAATGCTCACACACAATGACGTCTGCAAGCGGCTGACACAAATCTGTGCGCCGGCTGAGCCCGAAGACCTGAAGAGGAGCGGAACCAGCCAACGAGTAGCCAAAGAAGACCAAAGGACCCAAAGAGGATCTGAAGCAAGAAAAGGATCTACAGGGGGCGTCAGAAAGGTGAGTACAGTGTTCTTTTTTTTTTTTTTTCGTACAGAGGGGCAGGCAGGCTATATACTACAGGAACTGGCAGGCTATAAAATACAGGGGGCTGGCAGGCTATATACAGGGGGGCTAGGCAGGTACCTCGGCTTATACTTGGGTCAGCTTATACTCGAATATATACAGTATATTCTATATGCTTTGGGTCAAATTTGTTAAAGAAAAATAGTTGACAGCTGGCCCACCTTGATTTACATAAACAATGTTGTGGATGGGATATTTTACAAAAATGCTTCAACACATTATTTCAGCACAGGATGAAAAGGGTTCATTTCTATTATCTTAGAATTATGGAATGTTCATGTTTTTGGTAGTTTTTTTTTATCTACAGTGAATCACAAAAAAATTCATAAACCTGAACTTTTCCTAATTAATGAATGCTACAAGCATAAACGTAGATTTGTTTGAGTATTATTTAATGAGATAGATCAACCCAAAGTATCAAGTGAATCTGAAACGTATAGAAAACATTTGTGGCATGCGTGTGTCTTCAGCCCTCTGTACTATGATACCGTTAAATATAATCCAATGTGTACAATTATCTTTAGAAGGTCCGCCAGAGTTCCCCTTCTTCTTCCCGGTGCATGTGAGTGCTTGATCTTGCGACAAAAATGGTTTTTTAAATCCTGCAGTTTGTCTGAATACGTCGGGTTGTCCGACGGCCATGCCCCCCAATTTCTGTCTTGTGAAAGCCGGTGATGATGCGCCACAATCCGATCGCATGCACCAAAAACCCGGGACGATTCGGCGCGAAACAGCGCAAATCGGAAATATTCGGGAAAACCCAACGGAATTGGGGCCGCAGGACCCTTAGCAAATGAGCCCCAATATGTTCCAATATACCATTTGGAAAACTGTATGATCTTTTGATCAGTTTTTATTCCAATTCGTTTGTGAGGCAAAATGGCTAAAAAGTGTCAATTTGGAGATTTGGATCTTCATTTTCCCATTATGGAATTTCTGAAAAATTCGCATTTTAATTCTTATGCTAATAAGGCAGTTGGTGCCCCTAGGTTGTGTAGCAATACCCTCTATCAGAAAAGAAGGCGATTTGTCTTGTGAAGAGCATGGGACAACACTGGAAGAGTGCAGGCACCTATTGCCTCAATAAACCTTTCACAACTGCTCAACGTAAAATTACATTGACCTCGCCTGAATGGGTGTATGGAGAGTACTCGCGTGCTGAGCACCTAACGTGGCACTGTGGCACCTGCACAGCGTCAGTGAAAAGCGTCACATGTGACACCATTGAATGGTGCTGATGAATTCCTATAATAGCTTGGAGCCTGCAAGAGGCTTAAAGGACACCTGTCATCAGGTCTGTGTCACTAGTCCTGTCACCTCTACCTGTTGGAGCAGCTCACAAGGATCCCATCCCAGCCTTTATCTAGTTATTTCATACATTATTCATTGTAAAATCATCTATTTTTTATCATATAAATGAGGCTGGTCACATGGTCAGAGGCAGTGATGTCACCCCTGTTACCCCTCCCCTCTCCTCCCCCTGCTCATGTCTGTGTGTAATGTATAGTAAAGCATGGCTAGTGTGTGCTGCATCTGCTGACATGCTGCATCCTCCTAATATACAGGTGAGAGACACAGACATCAGCTACACATGAATCTGACATGTTCTGCTGTAACATGGCTGCCTGGAGCTGCTGTATCTCTCCTATACACACGCACACACAGGCTGCAGGGGGCGCCAGCACCAGGAAGCACATCATTATACAGCCTCACACCATTATACAGGCTGTCAGTCATGCACTGGGGGTGTGGCTGTGCCTCCCACTCATGAATAGAGTGGACAGCTTGAATATGCTAATGCTTCATTGGACATTTCACAGGTCATTTGCATACAGCTTTAGGACCTCATTGCTTAGGTTTACAGGCATGTAGAGGGACAATGAAGGAATAGAGGCAATGCTCTCTAATGGCAGTTTATGATAATATATTTAGTTTAGGGGGGTTATTTTGCATGACAGGTTCTCTTTAACATTTTTTTGCCATTTTGCCTTCTATAAAACTTGAATGAAAAGTGATCAAAAGGTCTTACTGATGTCCAAATGGTATAATTGAAAATGTCCTCTCATCCCGGAAAAAACTACACCATGAAAAACATCTTACAGGGGCTAACATACAAATCAAAATGGGACTATCTCAGAAACAGAATAATAGACAGAAATACAAGGGAACTTGCAAGGGAATTTTTCGAAACTGTTTGGCTTTTTCACTTTTCTTTAGTTATCTATGGGATTGGACCCTGTGATACCTTCATTGCTTGGATGATATATGCAAACTTCTGTTTGCACTGTATTATACCTGTATCGTTTCCAGGGACAGGTTAGGTCAGGAAAAATAGGCTTTGATACAGGCAGACCTGGGGAATTTACAGACATCACACAGGGTATATCATTTAGTGTGATGAGCCCAATATTGCAGTTGAAGCTGAAACTCTATGCTCCTGGCACTGCACTATTATGTCACAGCGTGTGAAGGGGTTAACTAAGACACATTTACAAGATTATTTTTTTTTTATTTTACATACAGTGAAGCAATGCAATGTTTTGAAAAGTATACAAGAGATTTTGATGCACATTTTTGTCTGTTTTGTATCTCCCTTATGTCTAAATAGCCCAAAGTGAAATGGCTTTCCAGAACCACCAGCTTCTTGTCACAGCAATAACCACTTACAGATTTTAGAATCAGAGGATGAGTGCATTATTCTGCTGCCAAACGTCACCTTAGCAAAACAAGCAGTAGATTCGCTATAACAAACCCTGTTGTTGAGGCACATCTGTTTCAATTGTTGTCTGTTCTGTTGTTTCCTCGGCGAGAGCTGACTCAGTCATAATGATATATGTTAGATATCAGTCAGCTTGGAGTGCTGCCTGTACATTTTCATTTGCAAGTAAGCCCGGGAATTAAAAAGAATGGTGACTGATTTTATTTTCATTTTTACTGCAGAATAACCACTCTTTTCACTGCATGATTATTGCCTAAATGAAAACTTGATTAACTTCAGTCCATACATATATGTTGATATAATGGAAAAGAAGTTTTGTGCCTGAGCTCAGATCCATCTTATTCACTTAAAGTAGCAACCGCAAAAATAGTTTTCCTTGGCCAGTAAGAAAAGGGAATGATGTAAATTGTACTGAAGTCCTTAGCTCTGTCATGTGATACAAAATATGATCACATGTCAGATCCTCAATTTATTCCCTAACACTGACACTACTGTCTCTAGTTTTACCCCATAAAACTATCAGCCCTTTCATGCAATGTATCAGGATGTCAAAGTAGAGTCATAGTTTGCCTAAGATGGGTCACTCTCAATGTCCATATCTTTGGTTCTATATTTCCGGCCTTTTATATGGCACTGTATGTAACTGCCTTGGAAAAGTTTAGATGTACAACATCCACAGCCTCCCCCAGGTCCAGTCTGGAACTAACCTCCTCATTGAAGCCGATCAGGTTAGTTTGATAGGACCGATCCTTCATAAACCCATGCTGCGCTATAGGGTTAATTGAATTGATATACTCCAGAATACACTCTCATGGACTAAGTAAAAAAAAAAAAAAGGGGACAAAGAAGAACTCTGTGTATATTTTGGTTGCAACTTGCATGTGGACTTGCATAGTCCATAGACTCAGTTGATGAATTCAGATAAAACAAAAATGGAATAGAACATAGAAAACCAAGTCAGAGACAAATTGTAGCAATAGATTCCCCCCATTAAGTGTAATTTTCCATTTGCAAAATAGATGAAAGTAGTGAACACTCTATGTCCCTATAAATAGAATAAGAGCCCCTTCACACAGCAGCATCCTGGCCAGTAGTTTTATATGAGTGTAAGAGCAAAATAAAATGATGGATCATACCGAGAAAATGTAAAATGAGAAACATTTGTGAATATTCTGTGTTTAGGATCTGATTTTGGCTTCCAAATACTGATGCAAAATACAGACCAGATATTAATGATGTGAAAGTGGCCTAAATACAGTACATATGAAAAATACTCACTTCATGGCTAAGTAAGAGTAGCCTTACGAAATGCTTTACCACAGTCTCAAACAATTGGTGATTGCTTGCGTTTCAATGTACAAGAATTTCAGAGAGGATAACCAAGGGAAATATTTAAAGCAAATCTTCCCTTCGATAGAGATTTTGAACATATATATTAAAATCCTCCTATCTTTAGTTTCTACCTGCCATTCTGTATATTACTGACCAAGCCGCAACATCTGGGAGATTTCCAAATACACATGTAACAAATCTCTGCAAAAGTATGACTGCACTTTAACTATGTCCTAAACATTTTCCAACAGATGAAAAGATTAACTTAAACCTATTTACTTAAAACCTTGAAGATTTAGTAGAATTACACAGCAGAGGGTTGTGCATATGATTACTGATCTGTATGAAACTATTAGAAAGGAGAAAATCGTGTGGTGAAGATGGAGGATTGCAGCAAATAAAGCGCATTCACTTCACAAATGGAAAGCAAAGCTCAAACTGTTATTTCAGGGTGACAAATAACATTTGAATAAATAACTGACTACAATTTAGACTTCTAGCTCTTTGACATACAATAAGTCATTAAAGTATATGCAAAGGTTGCAATCACATCTGGGCCCAAGAGGTTTAGGGGGCCCTTATGGTGTCACTTTCCCTTATGAGAAGACTATTACTATAAACCATACATTATATTTGGGGGGCTGGCACAGACTTTGCACTGAGGCCCATCAGATTCTAGTTTCACCATTGTATAGAACACATCTAGGATGTCAAAGTTCCTGTACGACATTGGGATACGCTCAACTGCGGTATGCCCCAGGTGCGGGAAGATCCAGCAGATATGCCACACATGCTGTGGTTGTGTAGTGGCCTCTCCGCATTTTGGATTGATAGAGTATATGTAATAAAAGTACCTAGGAATATAGTTACAGGTTTTTTGGGGTCTACAGAAGAGCTTGCATTAGACAAACTGGGGCAAATTGTGGCGGGAGATTGTTATATATGGTAATAAAAACAATGGCGGCTAGGTGGATTCAGGCAACCTCTCTACTACAAAAAGTTCAAACAATGTTGGTAAATGAGAGAGCGATATATAAGAAGAGGAAAGTGCATGCCAAGTTAGAAAAGCTTTGGGGTCCTTTATTAGATGCCCCTGGTTTGGAGTCAACAAAGTTACTAAGGGAAAGACTCTTGCAATCTAGTCTGAGTCTATAGGTATGGGGGATGTACTGCTCTAAGGGAATTATTGTCCTTAATGTGTTGTTTCTGTGATATTTTCTGAAAGGACCTCTTCTGCCCTGCATGGCGCTTTTTCTCTCAAAACTGCCAATTTGTTGAATATATTGTTTAATGGTTGTAACCTTGGCAGGGAAGGGACGGATGGGGGGGGGGGGTATGGAGTTATTTGTTTTGTATTGTGTAAAAACAATAAAAGAATATCTGATTTAAAAAAAATATATAGAACACAGTAACCAATTAAAGCACAGTTAACAACTGGAATGATTGGTTAATATGTTCCATAAATATAGTTTAGTGTCAATAACATAGTATTTTCATAATGCACCAGAAGGTTGTGGAAACAATGTCACAGCAGATGACGTGCAGCCCTATAAATTACTAAGACATTTTTGGATATACAGGCAGTCCCCTACTTAAGAACACTTAAGAACCCGACTTACAGACAACCCCAAGTTACAAACGGACCTCTGGATGTTGGGAATTTACTGTACTTTAGTCCTTGGCTACAATAAGCAGCTATAACAGTTATCAAAGGTGTAAGCAATTAAGCTTTATTGGTAATCCTGGTTCTTATGACAATCCAACATTTTTTTAAAACCAATTGTCACAGAGACCAAAAGAAATTTGTCTGGGGTTACAATTATAAAATATACAGTTCCGACTTACATACAAATTCAACGTAAGAACAAACCTACAGAGCCTATCTTGTGCATAACCAGGAGACTGCCTGTATCTATTTTGAAAAAATCTGTATCCATGACATATTGATTGTATTGTATATACATTAACATTTAAGCAAACAGTCCGATTCTGGAGCAGCACAGCGAGTGTAATGGATCAAGTCCAATGGTGGATGCACGCCTCCAACAAACCCGATCCACCGGTTTGTAAGGTCAGATATCCAAAAAAATGCAATGAGGCAGCACTCCAGTAAGTATAAAGGTGATCTTTATTCACCCATGGCAAAATAAGTTGCAACGTTTCAGCTCATCCATAGAGGTCTAGGGCACACTGCATCATGACCTGGTTGGACGGCCACCGTGCAGAATATGGGACATGTAATCTACATCACTAGATCACTGTAGCGGCAGCTTGGCTCTCTATGGAGAGGAGAGGAGTGAGGAGCACTCAACACCCTCTCATTCCTCCATGCTGCCGTGTGCTATGTGTGTGTATATATATATATATATATATATATATATATATATATATATATATATATATATACCCTGTGTGTACCCTATGACCTTATTTTGTTTTAATGAGGTGAAATAAAGAATGAAACTTTTAAGAAATAATGGAAGCTAGATGAATATTTTCTTTGATGTCTTACAATCCGATGATCAACAGATCCATCCCAAACTGGCAACTACATACAATTGCAAGGTGAATGTTTTCCTACTAAATTCTCATTTTTTTGTAAATGCACAATAAATTGATAGGCCAAAGTACAAATGAGAAGAGACTGAATACAGAAATATCTTAGATTTTCTATTTCTTGGGTTCACCTATTTATACTACTGTAGGGAGAGTGAAGCCCTGATCCATTTTGGCACCACAGGATTACGAGCTGGCCGTGTATTATTTTATCCTTGTATAATGTATATTTGATTATACATGATGTAAATACAATGATGGAGCAAGCAAATGTTCTCCTGCTTTGAGTTCAGCAAACAAATATATACTTTAATTTATGCCTGATGCCTCACTATTCACCTGTGCAAATTTTCCAAACCATACAAGTAGAGCGCATGTAAACCAGCCTGTGTGTGTGTTTTGTCTCCCAGCGAAACAGGAAGCCAATTGTAGCAGATGGGCAATCAGCTGCTCTGCATCAGCTTCTGTGTCGGCACAAGGAGCAACAGATGGTAGTGTATGTTACTTCATTTAAACAAGCTTCATTTTAAGAGTAAAAGTGCTAAATTTATTGCTAATAATTGAGTGGTTTATCACCACAATAAATGCTGATGCAAGAAATCTGTTTGAATATTTTTATAGAAATAAGGGGCAAAAATAGGTATTTCAGTTTTGTATATTACTTTAGGGAATCTAATATACTATATACACATATACACACATATATTCTAATATTATAGTACACCATTCCGGCATCAATGAAGTTAGATCATATATATTTGCCCTAACCCTAACTCTATTGAAAGTCTAGTAACTTGACCTATGTCACCAAGCCAATCTAGATATGCTGTAACACTGGAACTGAGAACCATATGCAAGATTGTTGTCAATATCCCCAGTATATGAAGATATCATATTTTTGATGGCAGTCATTCAGGGTTATTGTTGACTCACAACTCCCATAGTAACAATCACCATAGTACCCCATGATCACATTTCTTGGGTCAAATGGGGCTGTCCAGCCCCTACTGTTAAGAATATTTCTTTTGGTGGCGGCTTTCTACCTTATCTTTGCCCTGGACTGTTATGCTCTTGGGTTTCTGTCGGAAGCCTGTTAACTGCCCCTTGCAATGAACTTAACCCTCTTTGCCAAACAAGTCAGAAATATGTGACCACACAACAGGAGGCCTCAAAAATGTTGGTACCCCTCGTTTAATGATTAGTCACAGAAATAACTTGAAACTGACAAATGTAAAAATAAATTTCCATGAAAATGAGTTTGGCCTTTTCCAGACGGCATGTTTCAGCTGCTTCCAAAGATGCTCAACAGGATTTAGGTCAGGGTTAGTGGAAGGCCACTTCAGAATAGTCCAGTTTTCCTCTTAGCCATTCTTGGGTGTTTTTAGCTGTGAGTTTTGGGTCATTATCCTGTTGCAAGACCCATGACCTGCGACTGAGAGCAAGCTTTCTGACACTGGACAGCAAATTTCTCTCTAGAATCCCTTCATAGTCTTGAGATTTCATTGTACTCTGAATAGATTCAAGACACCCTGTGCCAGATGCAGCGATTCAGCCCCAGAACATAATCCCAGAACCTCCTCCATGTTTCACAGTAGGGACAATTTTCTTTTAAAGATGTGCTTCATTTTTCTGTCTGTGAACATAGAGCGGATGTGCCTTGCCAAAAAGTTAGATTTTAGTCTTATCTGTCCATAGGGCAATTCTCCCAGAAGCTTTGTGGCTTGTCAACATTAAGTTTAGCAAATTCTAGTCTTGCTTTTTTATAATTTGTTTCCAACAATGGTGTTCTCCTTGGTTGTCTCCCATTAGGTCTACTTTGACTCAAACAATGACGGATGGTGTGATCTGACATTTTATCTGTTTAGAAGTTTTTCTGGGCTCTTATGTATATTATTCGTGTCCAGTGAGGCTGGCTACAGTCCCATAGATCTTACATTTCTGAATAATACGTGAGACAGTCACAGAAACATCAAGCTGCATGGAGATGGTCTTTTAATCTTTACCTTTAACATGCTTTTCTATAATTTTATTAAGCTCCTGAAACAACATTCTTTCACTTCCTCTGTTCCATGTTGAGCATGTTACACACCATGCCACCAAACAGCACAGTGAGTATCTGTAGACCTATATACAAGCCACTGACTGATTACACAATTGTAGACACCTGTGATGCTAATTCGTGGACACACCATGATTTAACAAGTCTCTTTGTTCACATTTTTTTCAAGGTTACCATCATTTCTGTCCACACATGTTTCTTGGGTGGAAAGCAATGTCTGCCTTTCATTTGCTCATTTTCATAGACATTTGAGTTATTTTTATTTTTGTCAGATTAATAGAAAATCTTTTTTTTCATTAACCCCTTCCCGACATTTGACGTACTATTACTGCATGGCGGGAGGTGCGTTCCCGCAAAATGCAGTAATAGTACGTCAAGCTTCTGGCGCAGGCTCCTGAACGGAGCCGGCGCCAGAAGCTGCGGGTGTCGGCTATATATTATAGCCGACACCTGCCTCTAACACCCGCGATCGGAGATTTCTCCGATCGCGGGTGTTAACCCCTAACACGCCGCGGTCGCGCTGACCGCGGCGTGTCAGGGGCATTTAGCTGGAATCGGACCCCCCGCGGCGCTTACCGGGGGGGGGGGGCAGCTTCTTCCGGGAGCCGGGTCCGTGCCTTCTGGCAGGACCCGGCTGTGACACACTGAGCGTCACATAATACAGTGTAATACATCTGTATTACCCTGTATTAGGTGAAGAATAGCTTAAACAAGTGATCAGTGGATCACTTGTTCAAGCTAACCTGTAAAAGTAAAGAAAAAAAGTAAAAAACACTAATAACACACTTTTGAATAAAAATAATTAATTAAATAAAGTTAAAGTCCCCTAAACAGAAACATTCCCTATACACATCTAATAAAGTGAAAAAAACTTAAAATCACCAAAATACCCCACATATTTGGTATCGCCGCGTCTGTAACAATCTGTACAATAAGTCAGAAACATTATTGGACCCGTACGGTGAACGCCGTAAAAACTAAACGCAAAAAACTCGCCAAAAATGTAAATTTTCATAAAATCCCTTCACAAAAATGTTCCAAAAAGTGATAAAAAAAAAGTTATGTGCACCAAAATGGTACCACTGAAAAGAACAACTCAACACGTAAAAAATAAGCTCTAAACTAGCACTGTCAACCAAAAAGTATTAAAGTTATATCTCCGAAAAGATGGCGATGCAAAAACAAATGAGATTTTCTTTATATTTGTTTTTTTCCTGTAAAATATATAAAAAAAACTATACAAATGAGGTATCACCGTAATTGTAGTGATCTAGAGAATAAAAATATTATAGTATTTTTAGTGTACGGTGTACGACCCCCAAAATATACAAAAAAAAGAACCCAAAATTGACAATTTTCTTTTCCTCCATACATTAAAGAGTTAATAAATCATCAAAAAGCTACAGGCTACAGGCCCACTAAAATGAAGTATTTGTAAAGTGCATTTCATGTTGCAAAAAATAAGCCCTTATATGTCCAAATTGCCAAAAAAATAAAGATTGTATAGCCATTATAAAGTGACAATGCATAATCTGCTCTGAATGGCGCAGCTCCCCTCCATGCCCTGGCGTGTGCCCATAGAGCAGGTTACCACCACATATGGGGTATGGTTATACACGGGAGGGATTGGGTATCAAATTTTGTGGAGCGTTTTGGTATTTTATCCACTGAGAATTTGTACATTTTATGAAAAACACATTAATTTAGTAAAAAAATAAATAAATTTCAAAATTGCATCCGATTTTGTTTTAACCCCTGTAAACCAATTAAAGGGTTAACAAACTTCATAAAAGTTGTTTTACGTACGTTGAGGGGTTTAGTTTCTATAATGGGGTAATTTATGGGGTTTTACTTTTATTTAGGCCTCTCAAAGTGACTTCAAACCTGAGAGGGTCCCTCAATAGCAGGATTTTCCTTTTTTATGAAAATGTGAAAAATTGCACCTAACGTTGAAAGCCCCATAACAGCTTACAAAAATGATAGTATGTATAAAAAACCACGGAGGTATAAAGTAGACATTCGGTGAATGTTAGTTATTATGTTTTCTGGTGTTATGACTCATGTGTGGAAAAAGTAGAACATTTTGAATTTCAAAAATTGAGAATTTTTCCAAATTTTCACCAAATATCTGATTTTCTCATAAATAAATGCAAAACATACCACCAAAATTTAGTAACTAACATGAAGTATAATGTGTCACGAGAAAACAATTTCAAAATCACTTGGATATGTTAAAGCGTTCCAAAGTTATAACCACTTAGGCCGCGGTCACACGATCCGCTAGGCGTCCGTTCAAAACGCGACGCTAGCGCACAGGGGGCGGTCCTCGGCCCGAACGCACATGCGTTAACAGGGAAACGCATGCGATCGGCTTATCAATCGCATGCGTTTCCCTGTTAACGCATGTGCGGTCGGGCCGAGGACCGCCCCCTGTGCGCTAGCGTCGCGTTATGAACGGACGCCTAGCGGATCGTGTGACCGCGGCCTTATAGTGACACAGGGCAGATTTGAAAAAATGGGCCGTGTCAGGAAGGTGAAAAGTGGCTTCAGCGTTAAGGGGTTAAATTAGGGGCACAATTTTGTCCATGTGCACATTATTGATAAATTGAAGTCAAGGGCGGAATGATTCTGGTTGGCTAGACACTGCATCTAAATGCAATGTCAGCCATCCAGTGCATCTACAGCAAGCATGCACAATCCATGTCCTGTGGTCTCACATCACACTCGCAATGCATACTGCCCGTGTCTCCCGGCCCGAATGCTGCAAACCGGGACTGAACTCAGTATGTCAGTTCAGTTCCTGTTTGCAGCATTGGGGCAGGGAGACCTGGGAAGCATGCATTGCGAGTGTAATGCGAGTTCATTGCATCATACTCGCATGTGTGGAACTGGCCTTAGAGAGGGCTAGACCCAACAAACATTCCATTCGTTCTAGGCCCGCTAGTTTTGCTAACTTGCTAGAGTCATCACCCAGGCTAATAAAAGCTGGACGCTAGTCCTGTCATATAGCGTGCCATGTCTGACGGAAACCAGCCTTTTAAACACAGCTGATTTTAAACACGCTCACCAGTCATGTCTGCCTTCCAATCATGTGACTTGCATCTCTGATCTTATCGTCAGGTGAAGGATGACGCTTCGGCGGTAAACATATCAGATAAAAGTTGTGGTAAGAGAGGCAGTAGCTTCTAATAGGTAGCTCCATATTTGTTGCATAATAATTGATGTACTATATGTAGATACCTCACTAATATTGTAGTAAGTACCCACAGATTATTACCATTTTGGGGGATTGAACGCAGTTTTCTATACTAAACAGTTGTATTACATTGACCAGCAAACTCACAATATTATTTAGTCAAAGATTAGTGTATCATAGAGGTGCTAAATAGAGTATTTTAGCAAGGTCTGCAATCCAGTACTAAATGCACTTCAGTAAAATGGCACACGCCATAGGGTAAAGGGGTAATTGCAGAGGTTACAGTATTATATGGTAAATTGATAGTAAATATAAGAATGGAATTGTTATCGGGTGGGCTATCATTGGACAGTATACACAGATGAACAGTTACTTTTAACTGAAAATTATTACAGTTGTGCAGCAGATATTTACTTTTAGGATCTAGATTAATATGTTCATGCCCCAAACCTATTTCCTTCGGCAGTTCTCCAGGAGTGCCCAACGTCTGTGGAGAAAATCGGGCACATCTACAGACTTTGTGCGCTCCAAATTCTTGCTTAGAACTTATAACATATTTATACCGTTAACACCATTTCATCTCACCACCATCTCTCAACTAACTCCCTCCTTGCCCCCTACAATCTGGTTTCCGCTCTATACATTCCACTGAAACGGCTCTTTCTAAAGTCTCCAACGATTTTCTCATTGTTAAATCCAAAGGTGACTATTCTCTCCTTGTTCTACTAGATCTCTCGGCAGCATTCGATACTGTGGACCACTAGTTCCTCCTCAGCATGCTTGAAGGACACTGCAGTCTATTGGTTTTCTTCCAATCTCTCTGACCGCATTGTCTCCTTTTCTGGATCTTTCTCTTCTCTTCCTCTCACTGTTGGGGTTCCTCAGGGCCCAGTCCTAGGTCCTCTTTTTTCCCCTCTATACTGATTTGGTTTTCAGTATCATCTTTATGCTGATGATACCCAGCTATATACTTCTACACATAACATCACCCCTGCCTTGCTACAGAACACCAGTGACTGTCTCTCTGCCGTCTCAAAAATCATGGCCTCTCTCTTCCTTTGCCTTCCAAAACGGAACTTCTTGTCTTTCCACCATCTACTAACCGACCTAACCCTGATCTCTCCATTTCTGTCTATGATGTCATTATAACCCGCGGCAGCACGCATGCTGTCTTGGGGTTGTGCTGGACTCTGACCTCTCCTTTGCATCATATATTCATTCTATTAGTTGCTCTTGCTGGCTGCACCTTAAAAATATTTCTAGAATCCGACTATTTCTTACAATTGAAAACTCTAAAACACTAATTGTCGTTCTGATTCAATCTTGCCTAGACTACTGTAACTCCCTACTAATCAGTCTTCCACTCAATAAACTCTCTCCTCTACAAAGCTCTTCATAATGCTGCACCCCCATACCTCTCCTCTCTCATCTCAGTCTATCACCCAACCCGAGCTCTTCGATCTGCTAGTGATCTTAGATTATTCTCTTCATTAATTCAAACTTCCTACTTGTGTCTTCAGGACTTCTCCAGAGCTGAACCAATTCACTGGAATTCCCTTCGCCGGTCTATCAGACTAATACCCAACCCCCAATCCTTCAAAGTTTCTCTTAAAACTTATTTATTTAGTCAGGCCAATCACACTCGCTAACTGAATTCAACTATAACCCTTTATTAACCAAATCTGTGCAACCCCCCCCCCCCCACACACACACACAGACTTTTGACTTTGTATATAAGATGATGGTTGAAAGCTGGTTCAAGCAGCATTTTTTATTTATTAAATTATTTTTATTCCATCCCCTTATAAAAATGGCTGGACCATTATACAATATCTTATACCTCTTTCGTCACCCCCCTCATCCTCATAGACTGTAACCTCTTGCAAGCAAGGCCCTCACTCCTATTGTTCCATATGACTGTTGTTACTCTGTAATGTCATTTTATTTGTATGTTCCCCAGAATCTGCAACAGAGCTGCTGGGTCTAATTAGATCCAGTACAGCTCTGATCAGAATCCTCAGGCACCAGTGGTCATTTCCCCTGTAACTGAGGCTCTTATAGATGACTCAGTTACAGGGGGAAACCTGTAAAAGAAAAAAAAAGTAAAATTGACCCCTTAACAACACGCTCTGTAATAGTACAGCACACATCTGGTGCGGGTGCATGGAGAGGGCTCACGGGCTGAGCCCTCTCCATAGGCGGTAAGTCTTTGCTGCATGTGCTAATTGCACATTGTAATGAATGAGGAAGAAAATCCCCTGTAATATAAATAAACAGTAAAAAATCATTAACAAATTAGGTATTGCCGCGTCCAAAAATACCTGATCTATCAAAATATAAAAACGTTTTTCTCTCAGTGTTTAACCCCGTAATGGAAAATAGCGCCCAAAGTCGAAAATGGCACTTTTTTGCCATTTTTAAAAATTCAGTAAAAAGTGATCAAACGGTCATACAGTTATAAAAATGGTAGCATTTAAAACGTCAAAAGTAAAAAATGACACCACCTGCAGCTCTGTACACCAAGGTATGAAAATCGTATCGACCCATGTCATTTGGGGCTCACAGTGAAAGCCGTAAAATCCAAGCCACAAGAAAATGGTGCAAATGAGTTTGGAAATTTTTTCCTGCTTCCCAGTACGTGGTATGGAATATTCAATACCATCACTATAAAATGCAATTTGTTAAGCAGAAAACAAGCCATCACAGACCTATTTATGTGTGAAATAAAAAAGTTATAGATTTTTGAAGGTGGGAAGTGAAAAATGGAAATGAAAAAACAAAAAAGGGCCAGGTCGTTAGGGGGTTAAAAAAAAGCCTTTTATGACCTCATGGGGGACATATAAACTAAAAACACACACAAAAAAATATTAATAAATAATCATAAAAATACTATGACAATTGAAAATTTAAAGTCCACTTTTAACACCAAATAAAAATGAAAAAAAATGTTTAAACCTTTATTGCCTTTTTAACTAGCTATATGTGTCCAGAAAAACAACAGCACAAAAATTTTTAAGTCAGCATGCAAAAACAAAACAGTTATGGCCCTTAAACCGGCGCTTACGAAAATTCGCTAAAACTAAGGTGTTTACGAACCAAACAAAGAAACAAGCAACAAAAGTACATTTAAAAGCAGACTGGCAGGGCCCAGAGTCCTAGGGAAAGCATGGCAGGATACACATGTCCAAGGCAAGTGTCACAGAATACACATGTCCAAGGTAGGCTGGACAGGATATACAGGAGTCCAAGGCAGGCTTGTCAGGATACACAGGAGTCCAAGGCAGGCTTGGCAGGATACACAGGAGTCCAAGGCAGCAGTCGCAAAATACATATGTTCAAGGTAGGCTCGACAGGATATACAGGAGTCCAAGGCAGCAGTCGCAGAATACATATGTTCAAGGTAGGCTCGACAGGATACACAGGAGTCCAAGGCAGGCTTGGCAGGATACACAGGAGTCCAAGGCAGGCTTGGCAGGATACACAGGAGTCCAGGGCAGTAGTCGCAGAATACATATGTTCAAGGTAGGCTCGACAGGATATACAGGAGTCCAAGGCAGCAGTCGCAGAATACATATGTTCAAGGTAGGCTCGACAGGATACACAGGAGTCCAAGGCAGGCTTGGCAGGATACACAGGAGTCCAAGGCAGCAGTCGCAGAATACATATGTTCAAGGTAGGCTCGACAGGATACACAGGAGTCCAAGGCAGGCTTGGCAGGATACACAGGAGTCCAAGGCAGGCTTGGCAGGATACACAGGAGTCCAAGGCAGGCTTGGCAGGATGTACAGGAGTCCAAGGTTGCCGTGGCAGAATACGCATGGCCAAGGAAGGCTTGGCAGGATACACAGGAGTCCAAGGCAGGCTTGGCAGGATACACAGGAGTCCAAGGCAGGCTTGGCAGGATACACAGGAGTCCAAGGCAGGCTTGGCAGGATACACAGGAGTCCAAGGTTGCCGTGGCAGAATACGCATGGCCAAGGAAGGCTTGGCAGGATACACAGGAGTCCAAGGCAGGCTTGAAAGGTATACTGATGTCCTCAGAGCAGGTAGGCTCGACAGGATATACAGGAGTCCAAGGCAGCAGTCGCAGAATACATATGTTCAAGGTAGGCTCGACAGGATACACAGGAGTCCAAGGCAGCAGTCGCAGAATACATATGTTCAAGGTAGGCTCGACAGGATACACAGGAGTCCAAGGCAGGCTTGGCAGGATACACAGGAGTCCAAGGCAGGCTTGGCAGGATGTACAGGAGTCCAAGGTTGCCGTGGCAGAATACGCATGGCCAAGGAAGGCTTGGCAGGATACACAGGAGTCCAAGGCAGGCTTGGCAGGATACACGGGAGTCCAAGGCAGGCTTGGCAGGATACAAAGGAGTCCAAGGAAGGCTTGGCAGGATGTACAGGAGTCCAAGGTTGCCGTGGCAGAATACGCATGGCCAAGGAAGGCTTGGCAGGATACACAGGAGTCCAAGGCAGGCTTGGCAGGATACACAGGAGTCCAAGGCAGGCTTGGCAGGATACACAGGAGTCCAAGGCAGGCTTGGCAGGATACACAGGAGTCCAAGGTTGCCGTGGCAGAATACGCATGGCCAAGGAAGGCTTGGCAGGATACACAGGAGTCCAAGGCAGGCTTGAAAGGTATACTGATGTCCTCAGAGCAGGTAGGCTCGACAGGATATACAGGAGTCCAAGGCAGCAGTCGCAGAATACATATGTTCAAGGTAGGCTCGACAGGATACACAGGAGTCCAAGGCAGCAGTCGCAGAATACATATGTTCAAGGTAGGCTCGACAGGATACACAGGAGTCCAAGGCAGGCTTGGCAGGATACACAGGAGTCCAAGGCAGGCTTGGCAGAATACACAGGAGTCCAAGGCAGCAGTCGCAGAATACATATGTTCAAGGTAGGCTCGACAGGATATACAGGAGTCCAAGGCAGCAGTCGCAGAATACATATGTTCAAGGTAGGCTCGACAGGATACACAGGAGTCCAAGGCAGGCTTGGCATGATACACAGGAGTCCAAGGCAGCAGTCGCAGAATACATATGTTCAAGGTAGGCTCGACAGGATACACAGGAGTCCAAGGCAGGCTTGGCAGGATACACAGGAGTCCAAGGCAGGCTTGGCAGGATACACAGGAGTCCAAGGCAGGCTTGGCAGGATGTACAGGAGTCCAAGGCAGGCTTGGCAGGATGTACAGGAGTCCAAGGTTGCCGTGGCAGAATACGCATGGCCAAGGAAGGCTTGGCAGGAAACACAGGAGTCCAAGGCAGGCTTGGCAGGATACACAGGAGTCCAAGGCAGGCTTGGCAGGATACACAGGAGTCCAAGGCAGGCTTGGCAGGATGTACAGGAGTCCAATGTTGCCGTGGCAGAATACGCATGGCCAAGGAAGGCTTGGCAGGATACACAGGAGTCCAAGGCAGGCTTGGCAGGATACACAGGAGTCCAAGGCAGGCTTGGCAGGATACACAGGAGTCCAAGGCAGGCTTGGCAGGATATACAGGAGTCCAAGGTTGCCGTGGCAGAATACGCATGGCCAAGGAAGGCTTGGCAGGATACACAGGAGTCCAAGGCAGGCTTGGCAGGATATACAGGAGTCCAAGGTTGCCGTGGCAGAATACGCATGGCCAAGGAAGGCTTGGCAGGATACACAGGAGTCCAAGGCAGGCTTGGCAGGATACACAGGAGTCCAAGGTTGCCGTGGCAGAATACGCATGGCCAAGGAAGGCTTGGTAGGATACACAGGAGTCCAAGGCAGGCTTGAAAGGTATACTGATGTCCTCAGAGCAGCTAGGCTCGACAGGATATACAGGAGTCCAAGGCAGCAGTCGCAGAATACATATGTTCAAGGTAGGCTCGACAGGATACACAGGAGTCCAAGGCAGCAGTCGCAGAATACATATGTTCAAGGTAGGCTCGACAGGATACACAGGAGTCCAAGGCAGGCTTGGCAGGATACACAGGAGTCCAAGGCAGGCTTGGCAGGATGTACAGGAGTCCAAGGTTGCCGTGGCAGAATACGCATGGCCAAGGAAGGCTTGGCAGGATACACAGGAGTCCAAGGCAGGCTTGGCAGGATACACGGGAGTCCAAGGCAGGCTTGGCAGGATACAAAGGAGTCCAAGGAAGGCTTGGCAGGATGTACAGGAGTCCAAGGTTGCCGTGGCAGAATACGCATGGCCAAGGAAGGCTTGGCAGGATACACAGGAGTCCAAGGCAGGCTTGGCAGGATACACAGGAGTCCAAGGCAGGCTTGGCAGGATACACAGGAGTCCAAGGCAGGCTTGGCAGGATACACAAGAGTCCAAGGCAGGCTTGGCAGGATGTACAGGAGTCCAAGGTTGCCGTGGCAGAATACGCATGGCCAAGGAAGGCTTGGCAGGATACACAGGAGTCCAAGGCAGGCTTGAAAGGTATACTGATGTCCTCAGAGCAGGTAGGCTCGACAGGATACACAGGAGTCCAAGGCAGCAGTCGCAGAATACATATGTTCAAGGTAGGCTCGACAGGATACACAGGAGTCCAAGGCAGCAATCGCAGAATACATATGTTCAAGGTAGGCTCGACAGGATACACAAGGGGTCCAAGGCAGGCTTGGCAGGATACACAGGAGTTTAAGGCAGGCTTGGCAGGATGTACAGGAGTCCAAGGTTGCCGTGGCAGAATACGCATGGCCAAGGAAGGCTTGGCAGGATACACAGGAGTCCAAGGCAGGCTTGGCAGGATACACAGGAGTCCAAGGCAGGCTTGGAAGGATACACAGGAGTCCAAGGCAGGCTTGGCAGGATGTGCAGGAGTCCAAGGTTGCCGTGGCAGAATACACATGGCCAAGGAAGGCTTGGCAGGATACACAGGAGTCCAAGGCAGGCTTGAAAGGTATACAGATGTCCTCAGAGCAGGTTCACAGCCAGACCTGAGTCATGTACCAGTCAGTGTAATCCGCTCTGAGGTACCTGTGAGGCAAGATTATATTGAGCCCTAAATTAACCCCCACCACAGCAAAAACAGCCCTGAGCCTAATTACCAGCAACCCAGCTTTCCAGAGATGAAGGAAAGCTGGGTGTGGTTCTCAAGCCTGCCAGCAGAGGGTCATGACAGTTGTTTTCCTTTTCCAGACAGCTTTGATTGAATTTCACCACACCCATCTGTTTCCTGCCAGCAATAACCCATTGTGATTGCTGTGAGTTTCTCTGTCGATTTTGTACCTTGTTTGTCCTCTTGGTTTTTGCCTGGTTCTGGTAACTGTTCCTCTCTGTTTTTTCTGTGTTTTGCACTTTGGCGCAGGAAGGGAACAGTGAATAGTTGTCCCTAACACTTAGGGTAGGCGATACAATAAGGCATGGACCGCCCGAAGGGGCTTTAATATCAGGGTTCACAGTCTCTGTGCCGCCTGCCCAATCCCACACCCTGTATAACAACACCTTTTTCTATTAAGGGCATATTACAGAGAACAACTTTACAATATATAGAAATATTTGTTGTACAGGTCATTACTATATTTATGTAGGTTAATCATGTTTTACTTAGACATCTATAATTCCATTTTTTTATAGTTAGAAATACTACAAAGGAGTGTCACAAACACCAGGATTTCCTTTTTTTATCCATAACTGATAATTCTCTATACAGTGGTAGTGATGCATTATCTTGTAAATCAATGCCTCTTTTGACACTTGACAACATCCAACTGACTTAAGCTTCAGCTGATTATTTAGTTTATGATCTACATCAAGATCCTTCTAACATATCACTCCCCTAGGGCATAAATCTTGTAGGGATTAAATGTACTCAGTTGCATAACTTTGTAGTTATCTACATTTGACTTCCTTTGCCATGTTAATATGATATCCAATAAATACAAGTCACCTTTTACCAAATTGTTTACTGTATATCAATCACCTTACCGTTATTTTACTCTGTTTCATGGCAAGTACCATAACATTTATATTTTTCTATAAATGTAGCTGAGAGATTGATTTTTGTGGGACAAACTGCAGTGTTTAATGGCACATTTTCAAGGCATATATATATATATATATATATATATATATATATATATATATATATTGTGGGGAATTGCTCTGGTAGTTGACTGGTAGCAGTGCAGGAAGCAGTGACACACGCAGGTTTAAAAGTCCAACTTAAGTGTTTATTCACACTTGCAAAACAGAACACAAATTCAGCCTTGGCTTAGGCACATGCAAAAACATTATAAAAGTAATTCCTGCCCGGCTAGGCGCTGTCTAATACATTTTGAGGACCCTAGCTATCCGGGTACCAGGCTGCCTGGCACACGCTCTTGGCCAGCAGCAAGACAGGAGACCCTCAGTTACCTTTGCTGTGAGAATGCAATCTCGCTTTCAGCTCTCCAGGTAGGGCCTCTCCTACTGCTTCTGGCCTGCAGACTAAATCAGGCCCTAACGAGGCCTGTGACCTGCACCTGTGGGCTATACAAAAGCCCAGGACCGAAGCCCGGGTGGAGTAGGAGTCCCACTACCAGCCTACCCCTACTCCATAATAAGCAGGCCCAGTACGGACATTACCAATGTGTCTGTGTTAGCTAGGCCAACACAGACAAAACAGACTATTCCTGCTTATCATGTCTGCATTAACCCTTGGGTTACTGCAGACAAACCCAGGGCTTTTACCACCAGCATTTCATCTGCCTGTAAGACAGATAGCGGTTTTCCCACACAACACCTCTCACTTTCTCACAATATATACATATATATATATATATATATATATATATATATATATATAGTATTAATTGTTATTAACTCTTTCTGGGAGGGAATTACAAAAACTGCAAAACATATTTTACATTTTTTTACATCAAAAACCCTTTTATCTCAGTATAAAAATATTATTAATATATCAATAATTTTTTTTTTTTAGTTTTTTGTCAACTGAATGAAATGATTTTTAAAAAGACTTTATTTTTACAGCGCATATGATGAGGAATACATAATGTAATGTTTATATAATATGGGTCATTATGGCTGTGGAGATCATTTATGTGTGCTTTTGGAAAATTGAGGTCATAAATGTCTAATTTTATAAACAAAACATCATTTAACAAGTTTCTTCTTAAGATGAATTTAAAATCACTTTCATAAGCTGAAGTGCATTGTCCGACAACAATGCGCTCTGCCGTGATTCATGAAGATTGTGTGCCCGATTTCCTGCATCTGTCGCTTTCCCGCTCAGGTCCGACAGAGTTCACCTTCTTCTTCCAGGTGCATGTAAGTGCATTGGTTGCGACATCATTTGCGACTGCTTTCAGTCCGAATCAGTCAGATCGTCCGACGGGCCGCCCCCCCCCCCCATTTCTGTTGCATGACAGCTGGCACTGATGCGCCAAAATCCGCCGGTGCAACACAATACCTTTCTAAATAGCTGTCACAGCGGCGCCAATCCCAAAAACTTTTCAAAATACGAGTAAAGTGCGTTCCGCAGACCCTTAGTAAATAAGTAAATAACTAAGTAAATAAGGCTGTATGAATAATATAGCCCCTAAAAGTCTGGAATCACTTCCTACATGTGGTACTAGAATCAGCTTCTTGGAAAATGGAGGATGCGTCCCTTCTATCTGCTTTCAATCTGTGGTTACAGGAGGACCTTTAAACGCTCTGAAGTGGCTCTTGTGAACATGTTTATTGAGGGCATAAACATATATACAAGGATTTCATGGGTAAAGGTCCTTCTCAGTTTAAAATTTGTGGGTGGTTTGAAAATGTTTTCACAGATGTGAAACATCTTGGCAAGGTTCAAAAACATTGGGGGAGATGTATTAACCGGTTAAGGACCAGGCCCTTTCCTGTTTTTTCATGTACATTTTTCACTCCCCACCTTCAAAAATCTATAACTTTTTTATTTTTACACGTAAAGAGCTGTGTGACGGCTTGTTTTCTGCGTAACAAATTGCACTTCATAGTGATGGTATTAAATATTCCATGCCATGTACTCGGAAGCGGGAAAAAATTCCAAATGCAGTGAAAATGGTGAAAAAACGCATTTGCGCCATTTTCTTGTGGGCTTGGATATTACGTCTTTCACTGAGCACCCCAAATGACATGTCTACTTTATTCTTTCGGTCGGTACGATTAAGAGGATACCAAATTTCTATAGGTTTTATAATGTTTTCATACATTTACAAAAATTAAAACCTCCTGTACAAAAATTATTTTTTTGATTTTGCCAATTTCTGGCGCTACTAACTTTTATATATTTTGGTGTATGGAGCTGTTGGTGGTGTCATTTTTTGCGAAATTTGATAATATTTTCAATGATATCATTTTTAGGACTGTAGGACCTTTTGATCACTTTTTATAGATTTTTTTTATATTTTTCAAAATGGCCAAAAAGTGCCATTTTAGACTTTGGGCGCTACGAGGTTAAATGCATTGAAAAACCAATATCATATTTTGATAGATCGGGCATTTTCGGATGCGTCGATACCTAATGTGTTTATGATTTTTACTGTTTATTTATATTTATGTCAGTTCTAGGGAAAGGGGGGTGATTTGAAATTTTAGGGTTTTTTATTATAATTTTTTTTTTTTTACTGATCGAAAGGGGGGTGATTTGAAATTTTAGGGTTTTTTATTATAATTTTTTTTTTGTCTGATCGATCCTATCATATACTGCCATACTACAGTATGGCAGTATATGGGGATTTTCCTCCTCATTCATTACAATGTGCTATCAGCACATTGTAATGAAGGGGTTAAAACGAAATAGCCTCAGGTCTTCGGAAGACCCGAGGCTACCATGGAGACGGATCGCCGCTCCCCGATGATGTCACGGGGAGCGGCGATCCCAGGTAAGATGGCGGCGCCCATCCGCCGCTATCTTTTTGAGGCTGCCGGCAGCCATCGCTGTGAAAACACCCGCGATCGGGTGTTACCGGTAAGCCTTTTCTGCAATATGCAGCAACGACTTACCGGCTATGGAGAGGGCTCAGCCCGTGAGCCCTTTCCATGCAGCGCGACCCGACCGCCGCCGTGAATACACGGCGGGCGGGCGCAAACTGGTTAATGTGTCAGTCGTTAGACCAGTGCAGAGTACAACTAAACAGCTCTCTGCTACACTAGATTAATCCCTTTGTCTGATGCTGGATCATTAATCTGATGCAGTATAAGTCTGGAGTACTTTACACTCCCTAAAAGCTGGTCTAGTTTGATGTGCAAGAATTTAGAATTTTCTGGCAAACCGGCTACTTTCTGTCAGGCCAGGCCCCTTTTTTTTTTACCAAAGAGGGTTCACTTTTTGGAAAAACTGCCTTAAAATTGGTCTAAAACCCTCAATGTGGCACATGGCATTTAAAGGGTCCAAATTACCCCAGTATTCTGGGGTAGACATATTGATACATCTTTGCCTTTATATACACATTGGCCCCTCTGTCCAGGCTTTTGTTCACCTCTTCATGAAAACAAATCAGTTTTCCAATCACCATCCTTTGTAAAACCATAATGACTTTTAGATAACATTTTTTGTTTCACATACTACATATATACACTCACCGGCCACTTTATTAGGTACACCATGCTAGTAACGGGTTGGACCCCCTTTTGCCTTCAGAACTGCCTCAATTCTTCATGGCATAGATTCATCAAGGTGCTGGAAGCATTCCTCAGAGATTTTGGTCCATATTGACATGATGGCATCACACAGTTGCCGCAGATCTGTTGGCTGCACATCCATGATGCGAATCTCCCGTTCCACCACATCCCAAAGATGCTCTATTGGATTGAGATCTGATGACTGTGGAGGCCATTTGAGTACAGTGACCTCATTGTCATGTTCAAGAAACCAGTCTGAGATGATTCCAGCTTTATGACATGGTGCATTATCCTGCTGAAAGTAGCCATCAGATGTTGGCTACATTGTGGTCATAAAGGGATGGACATGGTCAGCAACAATACTCAGGTAGGCTGTGGCGTTGCAACGATGCTCAATTGGTACCAAGGGGCCCAAAGAGTGCCAAGAAAATATTCCCCACACCATGACACCACCACCACCAGCCTGAACCGTTGATACAAGGCAGGATGGATCCATGCTTTCATGTTGTTGATGCCAAATTCTGACCCTACCATCTGAATGTCGCAGCAGAAATCGAGACTCATCAGACCAGGCAACGTTTATCCAATCTTCTACTGTCCAATTTCGATGAGCTTGTGCAAATTGTAGCCTCAGTTTCCTTAGCTGAAAGGAGTGGCACCCACTGTGGTCTTCTGCTGCTGTAGCCCATCTGCCTCAAAGTTCGACGTACTGTGCGTTCAGAGATGTAACGGGTAACGGGTGGCGATTTGAGTCACTGTTGCCTTTCTATCAGCTCGAACCAGTCTGCCCATTCTCCTCTGACCTCTGGCATCAACAAGGCATTTCCGCCCACAGAACTGCCGCTCACTGGATGTTTTTTCTTTTTCGGACCATTCTCTGTAAACCCTAGAGATGGTTGTGCGTGAAAATCCCAGTAGATCAACAGTTTCTGAAATACTCAGACCAGCCCTACTGGCACCAACAACCATGCCACATTCAAAGGCACTCAAATCACCTTTCTTCCACATACTGATGCTCGGTTTGAACTGCAGGAGATTGCCTTGACCATGTCTACATGCCTAAATGCACTGAGTTGCCGCCATGTGATTGGCTGATTAGAAATTAAGTGTTAACGAGCAGTTGGACAGGTGTACCTAATAAAGTGGCCGGTGAGTGTATATCTTTAAGCTTACAGTTGACTCCACCTATTTGTCAGTTGTTTGAAGATCTAGAAATGAAACTCACATTTGTTTGTTCTGCCAAGAAGAGAATCCGCTTTCAGAATATCTGAATATCTAAAATGCAAGTGTTCAAATGGTCATCCCATGGGACCTCCTCATCAATATCTGCTCTAGCCAGCTGCTTAACACATTGGCAAATGCCACAGTGAAGATCGAAACCTCTATTAGATCAGTGGCAGTGACGAACTGTAATTACATTTCAAGATACATGTTGTTCTTCTATTAATGGTATCTTTGGGCTTATCATCACTCTTCAAGAGCTTAGTAATGCTACATCAAGCTCAGTCACACGTAAACATATTACAATTTATTTTTGTCAAATGGAAACCCAAATTTTTCTTTGATTCTTAGATTCTACTGAATATCTAGTTTTTGATATGGTATACTATACAAGTTTATTAAAGCTAAACCTTAAAATTTTCTTCTGTAAGTAACAACTAATTATGATGAACATAGAAATAGGAATGCCATTGTATAACCTCCCTAGCACCTTACAATTATCGGTCATTCTTTACAATCCACACCCGAACTTGCTACTGCTATTTATTTTGGTATACCACTGCATTGAATAGTAGCGAAGAAATAGAAAACGCGGCCACTCACCATTAAAACTTCTTCTTTATTTCATCATCGGGTAAAAAGTACAGTGGCACAAGCCGGTCAGTCTGTATATATTTCTTCACAGGCAACTCATAATGTGATTCAGTGGTGTATCTGGCCCCCGTGTCTCTGGGTTATTCTAGAAAATGCCTGATGACATAAGATCCTCAGAGGATCACAGAGGATGGTACCCATTGGGTCGTTCTCCCACACTTAGATCTGGACATAAGTAGGCTCCTGGACAGTCTGAGACACTACTTTATAGTATCATAAACATTGATTCATATTGTCCCACAGCAACAAGAGAAAAACAGGGAATTTAAAGAGAAATTACTTTTCTATGGGTACAACATGAAAAACCAGTTGCATTGTGGGTATTGTCCTGGTATCATGGCCTCACCAATACACCTACTGTGACTTTCTTTTGCACCAGAGATGGCGAAATGGAAGTTACTTACTCTTCTTAACCAGAGTTATATCTTTGAATTTTAATTATTTTGGGGTTATGCCTTTATGATAAAATGTTTTGGGTTTTAGATACCACTAGTAAGACAAAATGGGTTTCCCATGGGGCATGCGCCTAAAATATTGCTGAATTTTTTGAACCAACCAATGGGTGTTGATAAGTTAGACTAGACAGTGTTAAACTACAAAAGATGTATGCTTCTCAATGAAACACTGATAAATCTAGTGCAGAATAAGATAGTCCAGTGTCTTACCAGTGGTGTAGCAATTTGGGCCCGGCTCTAGTAAAGGCCTACATCTGTCAAGCGGCAGGTGCAGGCCCAAAATGTGTGTCATTGATTCAGCGACGCAGGCAGATCCCTGCACTGTGATTGTGTTCACTCTGTGGTGCGGTGCAGCTGTGATAACATCATCTCGCCACCGCTTCATACAGTGTATGCAGGCAGAGCAGGGGGACGTGCCTGCCAGCTTCAGTGAAGATAAAGAGTCGAAGTGCCAGACCAAGGAGGCAAAGTAAGTAATAGGTTTATGTTTTTTAATGGCTCCTACTTCTGGACAGTAAATTCAGTGTATTATTAGGGAGGAAGGAAACTCCTGGACAGTATATTAGTATGGGGGGAAAACTCCAAGACAGTATATTATCGGGGGGACTCCTGGACAGTATATCATTAGGAAGTGGGCAGAAACTCCTGTACAATATATTATAAGGGGACTGTGTATCATTAGGAGGGGGCACGCCTGGACAGTATATCATTTGGAGGGGGAAACCCTTGCATATTTTATCCTTGGGGGGGGGGGGCTCCTGGAGAGTATATCATTAGGGGGGGGGCTCCTGGACAGTCTGTTATTGGTGGGGACTCCTGGACAGTTTATCATAAGTGGGGTGGGGTCTCCTGGACAGTATATTCAGTATATTATTAGGGGGGATGGAATCTCATGGACAGTAAACTAATAGTGGGGGAACTCCTGGACAGTATATTATTGAGGGAGGGAGCTCCAGTTAGATGGGTAGGGGGAAACTCCTGGACATCATTTTATTAGAAGGGGGGGGGCAAAAAATCCTGAACAATATATCATTAGGAGGAGGGGGAGTAGGAACTCCTGGAAAGTACATTATTGGGAGAGGGGGACTGCTGGACAGTATTATTAGGGTGGAGAGGAATGGGACAGTATATTATAAGGGGACTAATGTGCTCCTGGACAGTATATTTTAAGGTAGGGAATGGGGCTCCTAGACAGTTTATTATAGCAGGGGGCTCCTGGACTTTATAATAATAGAAGTGTCAGGACTTGAACCAATGGACTCCACTGTCCCAGCTCTCTGGACAGTTCCAGTGCTGATCCTTGGCCTAGTTCTTGATCTTCCAGTTCCTAGTTCCTGTTTCCCTGGTTTTGCTCCACCCCTTACTTAATTGAACTCTCTATTTAAACCCAGCCTTGCTTATACTTCCTTGCAAAATTATTATGCTTCCAGCCTGTAATCTAGCTTGTCACCTATTGTAATGCTATTGACTTCTACTGTGCAACCACCACCAGCTTTCTCCTGACTACGATACCTGCCTGCCTCCCAAAACTGATGCTGATCTTCTGTGCTGCGACCTCTGGCTTTCTCCTGACTACACTACCTGCCTGTTCCTCTGCTAAGCCTCTCCTGTGTGCTGACGTCTGGCTTCACCAACTACGATTCATGCCTGCAATTACCCAAGTAAGTTGGCAACACTTAGACTCCAAAACCAGAACTAGCTTGTTACAAGAAGACTGCTGGACAAATGGAGGCTGCTGGATATTTTATTTATGGCTGGGGGCTGCTGAACAGTGTATATGTCAGCTAAATTTACTCAATTAACTATTAAGAGGGGCAGTTTTGCTACATATTAATTACTTGAGCTCTGCTGACTTCACATGGATTGCTGAAGGGCTGCTGCTCTGCTATTTTAATTAATAATGGGGTGCAAGGTTACATATTATTTAATGGGGTGCTGCTTTTCTAAATCTAAGTGAATTTTAATAAACATAAATTAATAAGAGGATGCCGTTGCTGTATAACATTTACTGGGTGCATATAAATTAGGAGATGGTTTTTATCCATATGACATTATATTGTGGTGTTTTCAGGGGCAAAGTTTTGAGCTGACGACATCTGGTGGTGAGTTCTGTAGCAGTAAGTCCTACATGGTAGAAGATTTCAAAGTTCTGTAAGTGATGGTATTGCCATCTGCGAGGAGCCACCAACATGAAAACCAGTACAGATCAGAGGTGGAAGCAGGGCCAAGGAATACCTGGGCAACCTGGATGATTGATGGATGATTATTAGTATGGTGGATGGGTTGATGGAGATGCTACAACCAGACTCATCCCATTCACAGACTTGAGGCTGTTTCTTGCAGGACAAAACTAGATCTGTTTAATAAATCCTGGGCAATATTATCTAAGAATATTTGGAAAAATATAAATAGTCGTATTTTCCTTATTATATGAAGCTAGATATGTTTTTTTGACAGTAACCTCTATGGTGCAGCTTCTCACGAAAAAAAACCTTCTCTGTATTTCAAGAGCAGCGGTAGTCCTGGAAACATTTCTGCAGTAAATCACTGCAGTCGATGGCAGTTTCAAAGATTCACTTCTAATAAGTTCTCATTAAAATCATGAAATAGTCAGTTAGCAGCATTACTGCTAATAGACTGAATAGCAGCCATCTATTTTCCATGAGAAAAAAATGCTTGTTTGTATTGTAAATAATCTGTACAATAATGAGAGCAAGCACTGTGAAAGGAATTAAGCTGCATCAACAAGACAAGAGATGCAACCAGATCATGATAAGACTGGATATTGGAACACTTTTCTGGATTTTCTGGAAATCTATTATGATTTCTACCATATCCACCCAAGCCATGCTGTGCTGTATCCTGTAAATAAGATTTCTATATAGAACATATTTACATTAAGGGGGTTTTCATTTAAATAGATATGTATGTCCTATCAACATAAGGTATAAATGTCTGATCTTAGGGGTACCTGCTGTTGGTCCCCTGCAATCAGACCACAAGTCACCCGGATCTGTCAATACTATTAAAGAGGTGGCCGCTTTACTTATGTTTTTTTTTTAAATTGTGTGGACGGCGGGACAAATGGTGAGAAAGATCTTCAGCCCATAGATCTGTTTCTGCTCTCAATACACATGTACACAAAAACCATTTCAGACCTCTGAAGGTCCTGAAACCGCAGACTGAAAGCAGGTAGAAAGGACCCATCCTCTTGATTCTAGTACCATATGTAGGAAGGGATTTCCAGACTAGTAGAACTAGTAGTAATATTCATACAGTAATTTACCAATCTACTACTATTAATAGTTCTGCTTGGCTTTCTTGATATGTAAAGTGAAGCCTCCTGTCTTTTATCTTATCTGCCAAACATTCCTATGCTTAAATCTTCAAGGGCCAGGCCGTGGGAACAGGAGCGTGGAGAGGTGA
Source organism: Engystomops pustulosus (assembly GCF_040894005.1). Lineage (NCBI taxonomy): Eukaryota > Metazoa > Chordata > Amphibia > Anura > Leptodactylidae > Engystomops > Engystomops pustulosus. The sequence continues at coordinate 46,679,940 of NC_092418.1, read as the reverse complement.
GTTCAGTTCGGGGACCCGAAAATGGTCCGTGTCAGGAAAGTGCAAAATGGCCAAGTCATTAAAGGCTTAAAGTCGGGGGCCCTAGGGGGTCTGGAATTATGATTAAAAAAATATTAAAAATGTAAATATATAAAAATTCACATCACCCCTCTTTTCCTACAACAAATATAAAGATCAATAAACAAATAAAATTGTAATTGTAAATTGTTTTTTTTTAATTTCAGCCATTCCCACAAAAAATGACACCTTACACAGATCCATACACCATAGTTATTGGTGTCAAAATATGGCAAAACTAAAAAGAATGTACAAAAGGTTTAAGTTTTTTTTAGTATTAAAGCGTAATAAAACCTATATAAATTTGGCATCTCTGTGATTGTACTGATCTGAAGAATAAAGATGAGATATCATTTAATGGACTTGTGTATAAGCCGAGGTGGGGTTTTCCAGCACATTTTTTGTACTTATACACAAGTATATACGGTAGCGAGAGGAGTAAAAATGGAAACGCAAAATTGAAAAATTGTGCAATAAGGAAGTGTTTTGATAAAGTACAATGGGAGAGATTTAGCACTACCATTCTTCTACATGTTAGAACAAAAAAAATCAGATTTTTGTGCAGAGACTCTTTTGCACACTTCCTTGCGACTTCCACCTCTGCACCACAATTTTTTGATGCACCTTTTTTTCAATGGATTTATTGTATTTATCTAATAAATCCAGCTGTTTAGACGAAAGTTAAATGTATTCACCGACTGGGAACTGACCTGTCTAACTTTAAAACCTTAAAAATTTCAGGTTAAAAAAATTTCAAAAAAATCATTTTAGACAACAGTACAAAAAAATCTAATCTAAAATGCTTTATTTAGAAACATCAAAAGTTATGCAAATTTTGACAAAAGGACAAAACTGCTGATTTTAATTCTTTTTTTTTCTGGAAAAACATTTTTATTTTTAAACAAAACAAGCTGCCGGAGAACTGTCTTGCGGCTGTAATATGTAGACAATATAACCAAAAGCATTAAAATAAGTCTGTTGATGCTACAGCCATATCATGGTGTCTTTGCACATCATGTATAGTTAATTTTCTATGATTTGATAGGTTTATTCTGATTTCGAAGACACCAGATGCCTTTAATTCATGTATTTATTTGCGCATAATGGACCTAAATATAGGCTTTCTTTATCCTATAAACTGGCAGAATGATCGGTCTCTCTGGAAACAAGAAGCACTACCAATAATGTGTTCTATTCCCATCATGGAGCTATTAAATAAGCTTCTTGGATAAGCTAATAAAGACACCGATTGAAATAAGTTATGACAATTATTGGCAAGAGGCAGCACAGGCTAGTTAGAATTTTGGATGGGAATGGGCTTGGGACATTTGCAGGCTTGGACAACACATGACAGTTTGTGAAGAGAACAATGAATATCATTGTGATGCTGCCAAATCAATTTCCTAGTTCATAATAACTAAAAGAAAGATTGGGGGAGATGATCCATTGAAGTTTGTCGTTATGCAACATTTCCCACTGTCCTTATGGCGCTTTTTTCACAGAGGCCCAATATTTCTAAATTTCACTGGATCAGTAGCTTGCCATGATGGTTATCAATGAGATCTTTGTTCCAAGAAGCAATGTATAAGCAGACTATTTGTTTTTGCGAATTAAACCATCTAATTTGTCTATATGCAGTCATACAGAAATAATAATAGCAAATTGTTCATTATTTGTTAGAATAAATTGTTTTAAACTCGGTTAAATAAGACTGAATTAATAAATAGCAACGGGGTTAAAAAGACTGAAGTCACTTTACATGAATCAATCCCCAGAACTGGAAGTTTCAACATCAATTGCTTCATGTACAGAACATGGTCATCCATAAGTTGAATGTCTTCTTTTTTACTTAACAAGCACCTTACATTTTACTGCACCTGATCCTGGTCTTTAACCTATGCACCTATGCCATTGTAAAAGCAATTCAGGTGTCAGTTGGAGGTCAGTGCATGCATGGTGCCTGGTTACCTCTGAAAAAGGTACAAAACTGGATGTAAACTCTTGTTCTTCAGTCTAGGCTAAAGAACTCAGTGAGAATGCAATATATACGTCAAGGCTTTTCTATATGGGCAGCATGAACAAGAGCAAAATCATCTATGTATATGGGAAATGCAGCAATCCTCCATATGGTGATACAGGAGCTTGGAGGGTGGTGTTTTCAGGTGGGGGGGGGAGTGTTCTGGAGAGAGAGCGGGTTATTGCACCATTCCACTGACTGCTAGGGAATTGTGGCAGAAGAAGTCAAGAGTCAATACAAGGAGAGTGACGAATCGAGGAATGTGGTTTTACGTGGGCGTATTAGAGACTGTGTGTGGGTACTCAAAAAGTAGCAATTTAGAAAGGCGAGTGCTGAGGTGCAGAGGGCTTTAAATTTCCTGGAGAAGCCATCAGTGACCACTGTGGAAGCTTGGGGTAAAGCCAAGAAGAAGTTTCGTATCTTGGTGGAAAGGATAGAGGACTTCATTTGGTCGAAATGTGAGTAAGAATTACAAAAATTTGGGGGCATGTCAGGTAAATTGTTGGCAAATTGGGTAAAGAGACGCCGTCCTCAGAGTAATTTTTTGAGGATGAGGTGACCCGACGGCACAATGGCAGTATCTCCAAAGGCATTGTACCTGGAATTGCCATGGCTATCGTCCAGTTGACCAGTTGCAAACACTCAATGTGGCAGTAACAACAGAGGAAATACAATGGACCATAAAGGCATGCCCTAATGGCAAGGCACCCGAAACGGATGGATATACAGGGGGTCCTGTATCAGCTCGCAAAAGTTAATGACAGTGAAAGATTAAAGAGAGCCCGTCATGCATAATAACCCCCCTAAACTAAATATATTTTCATAAACTGCCATTAGAGAGCATTGCTTCTATCCCTTCATTGTCCCTCTACATGCCTGTAAATCTAAGCAATGAGGTCCTAAAGCTGTATGCAAATGACCTGTGAAATGTCCAATGAAGCATTAGCATATTCAAGCTGTCCACCTTATTCATGAGTGGGAGGTACAGCCACACCCCCAGTGCATGACTGACAGCCTGTATAATGGTGTGAGGCTGTATAATGATGAGCTTCCTGGTGCTGGTGGCCACACCCCCTGCAGCCTGTGTGTGTGCATGTGTGTGTGTTTAGGAGAGATACAGCAGCTCCAGGCAGCCATGTTACAGCAGAACATGTCAGATTCATGTGTAGCTGATGTCTGTGTCTCTCACCTGCATATTAGGAGGATGCAGCATGTCAGCAGATGCAGCACACACACTAGCAATGCTTTACTATACATTACACACAGACATGAGTAGGGGGAGGAGAGGGGAGGGGTAACAGGGGTGACATCACTGCCTCTGACCATGTGACCAGCCTCATTTACATGATAAAAAATAGATGATTTTACAATGAATAATCTATGAAATAACTAGATAAAGGCTGGGAGGGATCCTTGTGAGCTGCTCCAACAGGTAGTAGTGACAGGACAAGTGACACAGACCTGATGACAGGTGTCCTTTAAGTTGTTGTCTAGGAGTCATACTGTACACCAGTTTTTTTGTGTATTCAGGTGCTCTGGATAGGGACCCAATCCCATAGGCAAATAAAAATGCGGAATCCAGTAACACTGATCTTGATTATGAAATAGATGTGAAAATTGGCATAGTTTGAGACTGTTTAAGTACCAGGTACGCATGTCTTCTACTTAAACAGAACCAAACTATGCCAATTTTCTCCAGTTTTCACATCTATACATGGGCTTGTTTGTTTCACCTGTATATTTATGTGTAGCACATGTAATATATGTGATCCCTCATTCCCACTATCTCAGATTTTTTTGACATTCAGAATTTCCAAACTCATCTATTGTATTCCATTATATTGCAGAGTCTCATGAAGGCCAGAGTTTGACTGAAACATCACTATATTTGTTTGCTGATTAAAGATATCATTCACTTTAAATCAAAATCAGTGTGACTGGATTCCACATTTTTAGTGAAAGATTAAGAACCTACCAGATGTGAGATATTAGAATCTGGCATGCTTATTTTGGCACGTAGCTGATTGGCTTGGAGGCTAATGTAACCTCTTACACTGAAATCCGCTTTTTGGCCTCCAAGCTTCTTTGGAATCACCTGGGATTTTCGCAAGGGAGTCAGTAGGCTCTTCGTGGAATGGAGGGAAAAAGGGATTCTGACTGTTAGAGAGCTGCTGCACTTGCTGGTGGCTATTTAGAAAAGATTTAGTTTTGAAGTTTGGGCTTAGGGTTACTAAGGGTCACACGCTGCTCTTTAGTGGGACTGTACACTTTCTTCTAAAATGGCTTGCACAGGTATTTAAGAAGTGTCTGCGCTGCATTTGCGACACAAATTAGGAGACGTGCTATCGGATGGTCCGACTGATTCGGACCGAGCACCATATTTAACTTTCAAATTGTGTCGCACGCCCTGTGTCAAAGGTGCACCACAAAAAGATGATGAACTTTGTCGGACCAGTGCGGGGAAGCGACAGATTCATGATTTCTGGTCTTAGTGAATTGCCACATGCAGCATTATAGATGGACAATGCACTTTTAATGAACTCCAGTGACTTTGTAAGTAAATGTGCCCCAATGTTCTTAGTATGGCGGGACACGCAATTCAGCATCTTACACAGAGCAATCTATGCTTTTTATCTGCCACCATCGCCGAGTTTCGCAGACCGCTTGACCACATGCCAGGCACCAGTGACTGATCTTTACCATGGTCTTTGAACTGCCAATGTACACAGACCTTTTGGGAAGAGGGGCACAAAATTGCTTTGGAAATCTGGGGACAGAGTGTTCCAAGGGACCCAGTCATATATCTATTTTATTATTATCAAACACAGGAGGAAGAGACACATTTGAATAGGGCGGATCTACTGTGACTATTTCATACATCCAGTATAGTGGCAAAGAGGTGTCTGTTTCAGGGTGGTTTGTGCAACTATGTCATGATGTATGTTTTGAAGACCTATAAGCCTGAAACTTGTTGTTTTGTATATGAAAACAGTAAAAATATATACAGTGTGTGTATGTATGTATATATATTTAGATCTCATATAAGCCGACCCGAGGTACCTAATTTTAACACAAAAAAACTGGGAAAACCTATTGACGCGAGTATAGGCCGAGGGTAGGAAATGCATTGGTCACAGCCCCTGTAGTATGTAGCCTGCCAGCCCCTGTTGTATATAGCCTGCCAGCCCCTACAGTATATAGCCTGCCAGCCCCTGTAGTATATAGCCTGCCAGACCCCTTGTAGTGTATAACCTTCTAGCTCCCCTGTAGTAAAAAAAAGAAAAACACTGTACTCACCTAACTAAAACAACCCCCCCCCCCCCCCATAGGCCTCATCTTGCTTCTGATGTTCCAGTGCCTCTTCGGGTCCTTCAGGTCCTCCGCTTGCCGACGTCATTGTTTGTGAGCTGTCGGCATCCCAAGTAAACCCAAAGAGAAGCGGAATGACCAGAAGATGCACCGGAGCATCGGAAACAAGAAGAGGACCTAGGGGGAATGTCTGTAAGGTGGGTACAGAGGTACAGTACAGTTTTTTAAAGACTCGAGTATAAACCAAGTTAGGGTTTTTCAGAGCAAATTTTGTGCTCAAAAACTTGGTTTATGTTTATATGGTGAATATGTGTAATATGTATATATATGTGAATATATATATATATGTATGTGTGTGCATCATATATATATATATATATATATATATATATATATGTATATTCAGAATGGTGGCTCAGTGGTTAGCACTACAGCCTTGCTGGGTGGGTTTCTTCCAGGTCCTCCGGTTTCCTCCCACGCACTAGTACACCAGTACATCAGTGCATCAAATCAGTACAATCAAACTTGATCAATAATAAGGGAAGATTGGTTAATAATATAGGAAAATTTACTTCCTGACTTCAAATATAAATCCCTGGATCAGTGTCCCAATAAAAATGATTTAGCTCCAGCGAAAGACATGTAGGTTCTTGAATAAGTACAACGCATCAGCTATCGCTACAACCCATAAGCTTTATAATAATAATAATAATAATAATAATCTTTATTTATATAGCGCCTTTACAATTTACTGACAAAAAAGGATACTTATCGGAGCAGCTGCACACCCAAAGAGTGTTCCAATAAAGGGGGATATGTTTCAGGATCTCTGCGCCACATTAGTGGGCCGTGAAAGGGGGGGGCAGCCGGCTAGTAGTGGGCTGACGCAGTGCGTTACTTTCCCCACGCACTCGCGGCAGCTAGAGACTTTTTTCACATGTGAAACTCTGTGCAAAACCCCGCCGGATACATCAAGAGGCTGTGTGCGACGGGACCATTTGAGGAGCCGGAGATGAAGACAAAAGAAGACCTGTGGGGGCATCGGAAAGACCAGTGCTGAGTTTTTGGGTTTTTTATGCAGGGCAGGGGGCTGCTGGCTATATACGGTGTGGGGGGGAAGGCACTGGCTATATACAGGGGGTGCAGGCACTGGCTATATACTGGGGGGTGCAGGCACTGACTATATATTAGGGGGCTTCTGGCTATATACTGGGGACAGGCACTGGCTATATACAAGGGGACTACTGGCTTTATACTAGGGGGCAGGGGTTGGCTATATACTGTGGGGCTGCTGGCTATATACTGGGAGACTGTGACCAATGGATTTCCCATCCTCAGCTTATACCCGACTCAATAGGTTTTGCCAATTTTTGGTGTTAAAATAAGGGGTCTGGGCTTATACTTGGGCGACTTGTACAAGTACATATACATAAAATTATATATATGAACATATATATATAGAGAGCACTTAATGCATGGCAGTGGTAGGGCATTTTGACGCAATTATGGCATATAATAACTAGAATGGAGGTTACATTATGACTTAATTGGGACAGGTGAGAACAGGTAAAGCAATACGTACTTCTAATTTTCTAGAAGTAATGGTGTTTTCTAAATACTTATAATGCGATACTTACTTTGACTCGCTCCTTAGGAGGTGCTGCGATGACATGTTGTACGGCTGGCAATCTGGGGGAGTTATTAACACAGAGTGTGTGGCGCATTTGTACAGAACAGCAGTATTAGGCAGGCAAGAGGAAAGTCGGGCTATGTGTTAGAAATATGGTAGGACTCTAACAAGAAGGAGGAAAACATGTATGAAGAAGAATTTGAAAAATTAATAGAATAAAAGCTCTAGATGTGGTATAATAAAATCTTATGTAAGTGGAAGTGTATTTTTATACAATCAGATACAAGGAAATAAATAAATACATACTTAGTAGACCATATGGCTGAGCAGAATTATAATAAAGGGAAAATGCATTCATAGATGACAGTAATGAAAACATTAATTAGTCATAATTATGATATGACAATAATAATAATACTGAAAAGATGATGGCTACTAATAATATGGAATACTGGACACAGGGCCGGCGCCAGCACTGGGCATACCCAGGCAAGTGGCGGGGCCCAGAGTTGTTGGGGGGGCCCACATAAGGCTGTACATTAGGAATCCAAGGGGAATGAGGGAAACTTGTATAAAATAACCATGATGGGGCTGTATACAAAAATAAACATGATTGGGCTGTAAGGCATGCTAAACAAGGCAATACTTTAGGGAACAGATGACTGTTTTAGTTTCTGAATTTTTAACGCTGCTATGTGAGTTCACTGCAAAGAGGCCCACTGACACTGTCGCCCAGGGGCCTACTGAGACATGGAGCCGGTCCTGACTGGACATAAGCATAATCTAATGGTAATTCAATTTTAAAAGACACTTTCCAAACATTCATTTAGACCAAATGGAGCTAAACAACTCAGTTTTCAGATCCATAACATTTTACGTTTCTGGAGTATTTTATAGCGATGTGGTGTAGATGGGCTAATATGATCAACAGTGGTGACAGAAAAATCTCTGTTGTTTCAATCGTGATTTGTGGCTGCATGTCTATGAAGAGGGAAGCCCTCGTCAATGTTTTTTCTATGTGTATTAAGCCTTTCTCTAAGGGGACAGATGGTACGACCTATATATTGCAGTCTACACGTCCATCCAATCAGATATATCACATAGTTAGAACTGTAGTTCATGAAAGTCTTGATGTTGAAGACCTCCTGAGTGACATTTAACCAAAAGGAGGTGTTTCTCGGTCTGACTCACAGCCCTTACAAGTATGCCCGTATGGTCGAGGAGAGCTCTTAATACTTAGGCGGCTAGGTGCTAATATATTTACCATTCTAGACCTCCTGAAAGTGAGTTTTAGTCTGTCCAGAATGACCCCTTCAACAAAGGGATTGTGGAGAAGCCCATCCCAATGTTTGTGCAATATTTTTCTAATGGTTGTGCTACCTCTAGTGGAAATTAAACTAAAATTGTGTTCCATATTGGCAGGATCGGTCGTGGTGAACCCACTAAACCGCCACAAGCAATGAAGTGACCCAACACCTGGGAGTGGAGTCTAAGCAACACCCGGTATTCACCAGAGCCCGCCGCAAAGTGGGTTGGATTTGCTGTGGCGGGATACCTCCAGGTCACTCCGCAGGTGAAGTACAGGGATGGCAAACAAAGTCGGAGTCGAAGTCAGACATCGGCAGCAGAGGATCGAAGTTGGGAACATAGCAGACGGTCAAGGCGGAGGATCAAGGTCAGAAAATTAAGAAAAGGTCACAACTGATAAATCACTGAAGTCTCAAAAACAATGCTTTCTCTAAGGCAACTGGGCACATAGATCAGGCAGGAGTCATAGGAAGAGGCAGGCTATATAGCAGGGCAGCGGCCAGCCAGCGCCAATTAGCGGACCGCTGACTATTCAAAGAGCTGACGCGTGCACGCCCTAGGGGGTGGAAACATGTGCCGGACATGTGTCACAGGAGCACAAATGACACATATTAGATGTAGAAAGGTCGGCAGTGGGTTTATTGGGGGGTCCAGACAATTGGCCTGATTTATTGTCCTGCGCTCGTATAGGCACTATTCACAAGAGACTTAAGGTAACCTTTGGCTATAAACCTATTAGTGAGGAGATTACTTTGTTCAATGTAGTCAGACATCTATACAGTTTCAACTCACCCTTTTGTATTGACCAACGAGTATGGTTAGGAGCCACTTTTTAAAATGGCTACTTGTGAAATCTAGGTAGCTATTACTGTCTACCTTTTTAAAGTGTGTTCTTGTCTTAATAGCACATTCTTTGGAATGAAACACTACTACATCTGGAAACTCCATATTATTAGTCGCCATATTGCTGGTGAATCGTAAACCCCCATGAATTGGTATTCAGATCTTTAACAAATTTAGTCGCCTCTTCCACAGTGCCATCCCAGATGATTAAAAAAAATCAATCAATGTAAAAGATGCATTTCTTGAATATGTCATGTTTGTAAATACACTTTTCTTCAAACAAACCTACATATAAATTAACGAAGCTTGGAGCAAATTTGCTCCCCATCGCTGTACCTCTTTGCTGCAAGGAGATATGGTATAGGAAGGAAAAATAATTATGTTCTAATATGAATGGAATAGATTTAAGTAAACATTCTCTTTGTGGTGATGACATGTTTCCGTTCCTATTACAGAAAAGAAGAAATTGCATCTGCAACATCCCACACCACTGCCTAGCCATTTCTTGGTGGCCTGGAGGTAGCCGGGGCCCACTGTGGTCATGGTGCTTGATATGGGGACCAGAGGAGGCAGGTCTCCAGCAGGTGGTGTGTACAAGAAATATGGAGGTAAACCCCTGAGGTGTCTGTAGGATGAATCCCTAGGTGATGGACGGGGAAGCCTGTGGTGGTAAGCAGCCATAGCCAGGGATCAGTTGTGCAAATCAACTGACAGTTCTTTATTGAAAAGCAGGCAACGGCCAGAAATGGGTAACAGCAGAATCTTTATGCTGGAAAGGTCATGAGTTGGTCCACATGAACAGTGCACGCAGTCTGATAGTAGATGCAAGCTGGGCTGGTTCAGATGGAACTGAGTCCAAGTGGTGGAAGCTGCAGTTCTGGGCTTAAGTCTCCAGACTAGCCCTGTGTGCCAGGCAGTAGGCCTGATGCACTAGAAGTTCTTGGGATTAGTGGCTGTACCAGCACTGAAGGGGTGCTGCTCACTCCAGATCCTGACTGAGACCTTAGACCATGAGGTCTGACTGTGTGTTCTCACCCAGCAGGGGTTTTTATACATCCCCGGGTCACATGGTAGCACCTCTCCAATCACCCTCCAGCTTGCATAACAGACACATCATTGGATAATAACATACACCAGTTAACTGTTTTCTTGCCAGACAGTATCTACAGCTGCAATTACACTATATTCAGATTCTAGAACCTTCTTAGAGAGGTGATCAATCTCCCTTACAGCTCCTGACCTGAGGAGGTCGCTATTCTCAACTACCAGCCTGCCTATGCATTGGCAGGGGTGTTCCACATCTATGCCCTTATCATGAGGTATATTCATGTGACGTAATAAGCACATAGATGTTTATCCTTGGAGCACATTTCTAATCAGATCTGATGAATCTAGAATTAAGAAGGGTAGATTTTTAAGGTATGGTTGGAGGAAGAAATCTACATAGTTTATTTATTATTAATGCATAAATAGAATTTAGGTCAGGTTTTCACGGCATTGGTTGCTAATGATGTTTTGCTGGTAGTCAGTAAGATGGACTTTTTTGGATGTATTTCTGCAGCCTCAGTCTTCTAAAAGTCTCATTAAATGTTAAAGCATAAACTTGTGACAGGGATGTTTTCATATGACTTGCAAATAAGATCTCCCAGAAGTGATGGAATTTTTTTCTTAACAGAGTTACTTAGCTTACTGATGGTTAAGTCCTGTAAGTAGCCTGTAAGATTCCTTGGTGAAAAGCTATTATGTCTCTTTGTACCACCAGACAAAATTTTTCATGCAGAAAATATGCAGTGTAAGGGCGCATTCACACATTGCGTTTTGACATGCGTTTTCATTGCGTTTGAAACGCATATACAACAGCTGAGGAGAGGTGATTTGCCTAATTACATCACTGTTAACGTTTCCGTTTACAAAACGCATCGTAAACACGATGTTAACGCATGCGTTAACAAAGCGTTAACGCATGCGTTTTGTTAACGCATGCGTTAACATTGCGTTTACAGACGTAAACGGTAATGTAATTAGGCAAATTACCTCACTTCAGCTGTTGTATATGCGTTTCAAACGCAATCAAAACGCAACGTGTGAACGCGCCCTAAGGCTACCTGCACACGACATGGAAATAAGGACGTGTGCTAGCCGTATTTTCTACATTTGGCACACATCCTCTTTCATTTGGATGGGCTAATGCATACGCAATGCTAGCATCCGGGGGTAGGCCTCGGCCCGATCACATATACGTTTTCAGTGAAACGCATGCAATTGGTAATAGCACCCAGTGTCTTGCATTTAAACAATACAAGACACTAGGTGCTGTTTACTGGTTCACTGGAAACTAACATTTGATTGAGCCGACGCCCAACCCCTGGACGCTAGTACTGAGTATGCATTAGCCCGTCAGCTCCGCTGAGTGCAGTTTCCAATACAGCCCTGGGAATAAGGATAGGAATAAGGGTGTGGCCAGCCAGAAGCTGAATTCAGCAGAGTTCCCGTGCCCCTGTAAACAAACAGGGCCATAGACCAGCAAGACTATGGTGTGGGACAATGGGAGCGAGAAGGTGAGCTTTTTTAAAAATACCTCCCCAGCCCACCTCCAAGATTTTCAAAACAGTTGGACAACCCCTTTAACTATAGAACTCTCTGCCAGGCAGCTGCTAATAAAGCAAATACTATTATGGAATATGTCCAAAGAGGAATAGATCCTCATGATAAGGACATAGTTTTGCCCTTATATAAATCACTGGTCAGACCACACATGGAATATTGGCCAAGATATATTATTGTGTCTGTGCCAGCTTTGCACTAAAAAAAAGTGTATTTGGAGTTTGCACATGTATTTATTAAGTGTTTGCGTTACTTTTTTGTTGCAGTTGCATATCCTGAAAACAAACCAGATTAAATAAGAGCATGTGACACTATTAAATAATGTGGCGCAAAGTGCTCATTTAGGGAGTTAATCTGCACTAAGGTAGGTTTGCACCTGTGCTCATATATCTGGGCCATTTTGCACAGTTTTGGGTATCAAAGTATAAAAAGGACATAGTAGAACTGGAATGGGTGCAGAGGAGAACAAAGGGGCATCCTCTACACCTAGAGGAGAGGTGATTCTACTATCACCATAGGGATTCTTTACTGTAAGAGCAGTGAGACTATAGAACTCTCTGCTGCAGGAGGTTGTTGTGATGAAAGCTTTGTTCATGTCCATGGGTTATGGGAAAAAAAAACATTTGATTAATCTTATATGTTGGACTTGATGGACCTGTGTCTTCTTCCAACCTTATATCCTATGGTACTATGATACTTTATCCGTTTACCAAAAGTATGTTATGTAAGTTATGTTCTGCTACCATATCTATGTAGTCAATGTGGTTCCATTCCTTTTTAATTAAGTTTGTTTTTCAAAGTAACCTTTGTTATGTTACCATATTGATGCAGTAAGCTTGGTTCTGGTACAATATCTATAGTAGAGTAATATATAATATACAGTATATCTATGATTCTAGTGCTGTATCTATACATTCCGGCAAATAATTGATACTGTTTGTGTAATGAAAATGCTGGACAAGAGGTTAAGCTTAATAGATCAGTGACGGTCAGAAGTATTTAGGGAAGTTTTTAGCGCCTTTGTGGTCTGTAACCCTCCTTTCCCAACCGAAGACATGTGTGGTCACAATATGAGGAGGCAGTCTACCATATTTGGATTCACATGATAAATCTGAGGTTAGCTGTCACTTAAAAAAAAAAGTGCAATGCAGTGATATTCCTCATACCCCTCAATTAATTCAAAGAGGGTTTCCTCTGTCTTTTTCTAATGATTCATGGATGTATATAGTGTATATAATGTTGTATCATCTTGTTATAGAGTATGATATGCTCTACCTGAAACATTATGCTTGGTACTGAGTTGCAACATGCAAATCAATATGCCTACAAATAATCAATGGTGGTGCTGCACAGGATCAGCAACCACAGAGAGCAACATTAATCATAGTAGACAGACTATGCACAGTCACAGCACTGCAAACCCCACGGTGCTGATGATATCCTGGGCTGGTGTCTAGGGGAGTATTATATGAGCCAGGCTGTTGAAATGTCTTGACAGCATGTGTGCTCTATTTTACATACCAAGAAATTGTTTTTAAGGAGGCAGTGCTATGTGAGAATAAGAATTTGGATACGTAACTGCTCACGACAATCATCCTCTTCCTTCAGCACAACATAACAGAAGGAAGTGCAAAAAGCAAAGAAAATCCTGTGTCAAGCACAGACACATAGTAAAGCATGTGATTTCTTTCTATATCAAAAGACCAAGCAATGACTTTGCACCATCAGGATAAAATTATGACACATATTAATAATATTAATTCTTTATTTATTAAGCGCAAACAGATTATGCAGTGCTGCACAGAGTTTGCCAGATCGGTCCCTGTCCCCAATGGGGCTCACCAACTAATCAACCTACCAGTATGTTTTGGAGGAAACTGGAGGACCCAGAGGAAACCCACGCAAACATGGAGAGAACATACAAACTCTTTGCAGATGTTGACCTGGGTGGGACCCAGGACTCCAGCGTTGCAAGGCAGAAGTGCTAACCACTCAGCCACTTTGCTGCCCATATCTAGTATGATAGATTAACAATCTTTCTGCATTTACAACAATATTAAAAGGGTAAAAATATCTGTGCCTAGAGTAAGGCTTGTAGATCACACCAATTCTTGTATAGGCTTTGCGACATGTAATGCATTAGTGTATACAAATTCTTTATATTTTAGAGCACAACTTGTTTAAACCATCCAGTAATGTAGTTGACCAAATGTTTCTCTAGGAAAATGGTCAGTTGCCCTACTGTAGCTTATAGCGATTATTTAGGGCAAATAAAAACTCAGCAGTGTATTCGCTGCTGAGAAGTGTTAGAAACTGGCGTGCTCTTCCTCATTTCTCTAGTATTAACGTTTTTCAGGTCTGAGGGACCAGCAAGCAGTGACTTGCAATGACAATATGATTCATTGTTACATGGACTTTCCCTCCCCAGAGTGAGAGCTCAACCTCTTCACAACCAGGGAAGTACTATGTGGAGAGAATTCAAGGGCTTTCTCCATACTTGGCAGGTGTCAGCTGTAAAACAGTTGCTGCACACAGGCTTTGTCATCTTTAAATGGTAATCAGCATCCCCTGTGATGTCACCAGAGAGCGCAGATCAGTTGCTGTTAGAGGCTCCCATAACTGTCCATCGGTACTCTTTTACAGTCTTCAAGAGGCAGACTGTAGCAGAGAGACAATACACTAAAATACAGTAATATCTTGGCTGTGATTGTCCCTCCACATGACATCATTGGAGAGCAATTTTCCTTCGCTATGACAGCCTAGAGTCTGAATGAGACTGTTACAATGTTCCGGTGGCACATAGTAATAGATTATCAGTAAATTCATCACATACTTCACTTGGTAATATATAAATATATTAAAGCTGTAATTCCTAGCGTTGAGCCTCATAAGTTCCAGTTCTACTATGTCCTTTTTATACTCTGGTACACAAAACTGTACACAATATCTCATGTGTAGTCTGACCAGTGATTTATATAAGGACAAACTATGTCCTTATCATGAGAATCTATTCCTCTCTTGATACATACCATCATTTTATGTGCTTTAGCAGCAGCTACCTGGCTCTGGTCACTAAAATTGAGTTTACCGTCCACCAATACTCCCAAGTCTTTTTCAGCTACAGTTCTACTACGTAATTGACTGTTTAGAACATAATTATACTTTTTGTTTCCATAATGCATAACCATTGTGCATAACCTTACATTTATCTACATTAAACCTTATCAACCATTTCTCTGCCCACTCTTCAAGCTTCCACAAATCCCTCTGTAATGCTATACTATCAACATCAGTATTAATTAATTTACACAGCTTAGTATCATCTCAAATATTGAAACTTGACTGTGTAAATCCACTACAAGGTAATTAATAAAAATATTAAAAAGCAGTGACCCCAATACTGACCCCTGTGACACTTCACTGGTAATGTCAAAGCAATCTGAGAATGTGCCAATAATGAGGATCCTCTGTTTTGTATCACTAAGCCAATGCTTAACCAAATACACAGATTTTCCCAACCTTTTATGCGGAACTGTCAAATGCTTTGGAAAAGTCCAGATATACAACACGGCATGGAAAATAAAATATATAATATATAATAACAAGCCAATATACAGCTCCGTACACAGAAAAATAAAAAAGTAAAAACAAAAAAGAGCATCAGAGGTCAATACAGGGCTTATTGCTGTATGTACAAAACTGGAAGCGTGGGAAATATAGAAAGAAAAGTTATGAAGACAATGGTGCACATTTACTCACAATAGTGCAAACTGCGATATGTGCAGTCCTGTGGAGTGTGCAGGGTGCACCAGATTCAGTATTTCGGGCGCACGTTCTTCATTAATCTGACCTCCTCTGCACTGCTCCGAAAGAGTGTACCACTTTTTTTGGTGCACCTTTAAAAATTCTGTCGGACTTTGCATGATAAATCTGGCACACGGTCCTACTGAGCACCCCTAATTTGTGTCATATGAAGACTTGTACAGGTTCACTATTAAAAAATCATAGTTACTTATCACAACACACACATAAGGTTTAAAATGAATCTACTGAAAAGAAAAAAATGATTTTTTTGTTATCTAGAAGCTGCTGAAGGTTATGGCACGGAGGAGTGTGAATGAGATTAGTAATCTTGTGATTAAGTGCTAAACCTTCTCAATGTATATGCATATTAAACTCCCTCGTGTTGGAGTGTTTTAATGTTAATCACAATGTGCACCAGGAATAATAGCCTGAAATTTTCACCTACGTTAAATTGTTTAAAAGCCACTAATCCTAATCCCCATAATGCTTTGCATAAACAGCCTAATAAAACCACACATGCTACTTGGATTTCTAATTACTTGCATATTTAATTTTCATTATTGCAAGGTACATAATTTATGGAAATGTAGCTATTTTATGTCACTTGTATCTTGTTTAAGGTGTTTACCTGTTAGTGTGGCGGAATCTCGTTGGACAGATGGACATAATTCCAGTACGGATGCAAGTAGAGCAACTTATTAGGGCAGATTTTTCAGAACTGTAGACTGTAGGCTAGAGGAGGGCAGCACAAGTTACCCATAATACACTTCACTACTAGAGATGAGCGAACATACTCGTCCGAGCTTGATGCTCGTTCGAGCATTAGCGTACTCGAAACTGCTCGTTGCTCGGACGAGTATTTCGCCAGCTCGAGAAAATGGCATCTCCCGCCATTTTGCTTTTTGGCGGCCAGAAACAGAGCCAATCACAAGCCAGGAGACTCTGCACTCCACCCAGCATGACGTGGTACCCTTACACGTCGATAGCAGTGGTTGGCTGGCCAGATCAGGTGACCCTGGAATAGACTAGCCCCTGCCCGCGCTGCTCGGATCATTCTGTGTCTGGATGCCGCTAGGGAGAGAGCTGCTGCTGGTCAGGGAAAGCGTTAGGGTGTTCTATTAGAATAGTGTTAGGCAGGAGTGATTCTACAAGAACCCAACAGCCCTTCTTAGAGCTACAATAACGTTTTATTTTACTTTTTTTTGTTTGCTTGTGGCTGGGCTTGCTGCTATTAGTAGTGCAGCTAGTACCATATTGTGAGTAATTTGCAGGGAGACTTGCTACTGTTGTGTTTAGGTCTTAGTGACACACATATCCACCTTAAACACCGAAGTGGGACAATTTATTAGGGGTTTGATTAGAATTAGGCAGAGTCTGCTGATTTATTTTTTTTTACCTTTATTTCTTTTTATAGCTCAAAGTCATCAGGCACAGCACAAAATCCAGTTGTGTGCTGTCAGTGTAGGTTAGAAACTAGCCATAGCAATAGGATAGCATCGTTTTGTTAAAAAAAAAAAACAGAAAAAAAAAAATTTGAAGTTTACACTTTAATTTTGAAAATGTTTAACCCGAGGGCTAGGGGTAGAGGACGAGGGCGTGGACGTGGGCATCCACCTACTGCAGGGGTCAGAGGCCGTGGTCCTGGGCGGGGTGAGACACCACCTGCTGATGAGGGAGCAGGGGAACGCCGCAGAGCTACACTCCCTAGGTTCATCATGTCTCAAGTTACTGGGACTCGTGGTAGAGCACTGTTGAGGCCAGAACAGTGCGAAGAGGTGATGTCGTGGATTGCGGACAATGCTTCTAGCCATTTGTCCACCAGTCAGTCTTCCACGCAGTCCACCCATGTCACCGAAATCAGCACTCCTCCAGCTCCTCCACCTCAGCCTCCTTCCCCCCAGTCTGCCCCCTCCCAGCAAAATTTGGCATTTGAACCGGCATACTCTGAGGAACTGTTTTCTGGACCCTTCCCACAGTCACAAACCACTTGTCCGGTTGCTGCTGAGCAATTTTCCGATGCCCAGGTTTTCCACCGGTCGCTGTCTGTGGGTGATGATGACATTATTGACGTAGTGGAAGAAGTGTGTAAAGAGGTGTCGGACGATGAGGAGACACGGTTGTCAGACAGTGGTGAAGTTGTTGTCAGGGCAGGAAGTCCGAGGGGGGAGCAGACTGAGGGATCGGAGGATGATAAGGTGACAGACCCAAGCTGGGTTGATAGGCCGGGTGAACACAGTGCTTCTGAGACGGAGGCGAGTCCTATAGCAGAACAGGTTGGAAGAGGCAGTGGTGGGGCCAGATGGAGAGGCAGGGCCAGAGCTGGTGCATCAGCGCCAAATGTTGCCCGTAGTCAAGCTCCCGTGGCGAGGGCTAGATTTTCAGAAGTCTGGAGGTTCTTTAAAGAAACACCGGATGACTGACGGACTGTGGTGTGCAACCTTTGCCAAACCAGGATCAGCAGGGGTTCCACCACTACTAGCTTAACTACCACCAGTATGCGCAGGCATATGAATGCTAAACACCCCACTCAATGGCACCAAGCCCGTTCACCTCCGGCCGGGCACACCACTGCTCCTTCCTCTGTGTCATCTGCTAGTCAGCCCCCTGCCCAGGACCACTGCCCAAACACCTCCCGTGCGAAAACCCCATCTTCGCCTCCACGATCCTCCACAGCATCCACCAGCGTTGAGCTCTCCATACCCCAGACGCTGGAGCGCAAAAGGAAGTATAGCGCAACCCACCCACACGCCCAAGACCTCAACGTCCACATCTCCAAGTTGCTTAGCCTGGAGATGCTGCCCTATAGGCTGGTAGAGACCGATGCCTTTCGAAACCTCATGGCGGCGGCCGCCCCTCGGTATTCGGTCCCCAGCCGCCACTACTTTTCCTGATGTGCCGTCCCAGCCCTGCACAAGCACGTGTCAGAGAACATCATCCGTGCCCTGACCAACGCCATTTCTGACAAGGTCCACCTGACCACGGACAAGTGGACGAGTGCTGCTGGGCAGGGCCACTATATATCGCTGACGGCACATTGGGTTAACTTGGTGGAGGCTGGGACCGAGTCTGACCCTGGGGCTGCTCATATACTGCCGACGCCGAGGATTGCGGGGCCTACCTCGGTCCAGGTCTCAAAGGCCTACTATGCCTCCTCCTCCTCCCACCCCTCCTCCACCTCCTCCTCCTCCGAATTACCATCAGTGGGCATGGCGCCATCAGTCGGTAGCTCTAGGCACAGCAGCAGTGCCGTCGCTAAGCGACAGCAGGCGGTGCTCAAACTGCTGAGCCTAGGCGATAAAAGGCACACCGCCCAAGAGCTATTACAGGGCATCACGGCGCAGACTGATCTGTGGCTGGCACCGTTGAACCTGAAGCCAGGCATGGTTGTGTGTGACAACGGCCGTAACCTGGTGGCGGCTCTGCAACTCGGCAGACTGACACATGTGCCATGCCTGGCCCATGTGTTAAATCTCATAGTTCAGCGTTTCCTCAAGACATACCCCAATCTGTCTGATTTGCTCACGAAGGTGCGCCGCATCTGTGCGCATTTCAGGAAGTCCAGCCCAGATGCTGCCACTCTCAGGGCAGCGCAGCGCCGCCTCCAACTGCCCGCTCACCGACTGTTGTGCGACGTGCCCACGAGGTGGAATTCAACATTAACCATGTT
This sequence comes from Engystomops pustulosus, assembly GCF_040894005.1. NCBI lineage: Eukaryota > Metazoa > Chordata > Amphibia > Anura > Leptodactylidae > Engystomops > Engystomops pustulosus. The sequence goes on along the minus strand of NC_092418.1, from coordinate 46,660,701 downwards.
ATCCAGAGTTTACAAGCAGCGCAGAGCGATTTTAGACTGCCAGATGTCAACTTCCACCAGAACTGGTAGTCAGGTCAGTCAGCTTCCTCAAGTCTACAATGAGGAGTGGACGTGGATGTCTGATATCTGTCAGGTGCTGAATAACTTTGAGGAGTCAACACAGATGGTCAGTGGCGATGCCGCCATCATCAGCCTCACCATCCCGCTGCTTGGCCTGTTGAAAAACTCTCTGGTCAGCATGAAGTCGGAAGCTTTGCGCTCGTCACAAGAGACGGGGGAAGAAGATTCCCTTGTTGATAGCCAAAGCACCCTTAGGTCTGTTTCTCAGCGCATATCGGAGGAGGTGGAGGAGGATGAGGAGGAATAGAAGGAGAATGTTGGCGAGACACAAGAGGGGACCATTGTTCAGTCCTTCACTGTTCAGCGTGTATGGGCAGAAGAAGAGGAGTTGGAGGAGGAGGAAATGGAGAGTCAGGCCAGTGAGGGGAGTGAATTCTTGCGCGTTGGGACGCTGCCTATCCAGTGACCCTCGCGTTCAAAGAATTTATTCCAGCACCGATTACTGGGTATTCACTCTCCTGGACCCACGGTACAAGCAAAATCTTTCCACTCTCATCCCTGGAGAGGAAAGGAGTGTGAGAATGCATGAATACCAGCAGGCCCTGGTGCACAAGCTGAAACAGTATTTCCCTTCTGACAGCGCTAGCGGCAGAGGGCTTACTTCTGCGGGACAAGTAGCGAGGGAGAGTAGGCGAGCAGGCTGCTTTTCCAGCACTGGCAGGGGTACGCTTTACAAGGCCTTTGCCAGTTTTATGTCACCCCAGCAAGACACTGTCACCTGTCCCCAGTCTCGGCAGAGTAGGGCTGATCTTTACAGAAAGATGGTGAGGGAGTACGTAGCTGACCATACCATCGTCCTAAATGATCACACAGCTCCCTACAACTACTGGGTTTCAAAGCTGGACATGTGGCACGAACTGGCGCTGTACGCCTTGGAGGTTCTTGCCTGCCCTGCCGCTAGCGTGTTATCCGAGCGGGTTTTCAGTGCAGCTGGTGGCATCATCACCGATAAGCGTACACGCCTGTCGACTGACAGCGCTGACAGGCTGACGCTTATCAAGATGAATAAAGCCTGGATTTCTCCGCATTTTCCTTCACCAGGTGAAAGAAGCTCAACCTGAATAATGTATGCACTCCTCCTCCTCATTGTCCTCCTTTTCCTCCTCTTTGTACACTAAAGAATAGGAAACTGGCTATTTTTTGCCAGGGCCAACTGGCTCTAGCTATAGTACTCTATGTATTTAATTTTTCTGAAGGGCCACCTACCCGGTCCTCTGTTTTAAGCAATTTTTGGGAGTGCCACATACAGGCACTCAATCTATTTAATTTTTCTGGAGGACCACCTACCTGCTCCTCTGGTTTGAAAACTTTTTTGGACTGCCACATACAGGCACTATCCAAATTAAATTGTCTCCATAGCAGCCTCCACATGTCGTCTTTTTAGCTGGCTCCACATGTTGTCTCCATTGCTACCTCCACACGTCATCACCATAGCTGCCTCCAAAAGTCGTCCATATAGCTGCCTCCATACATGGTCTCCTTATCAAACGAACTGTGTCAGGCAGAATTTTGGGTTGTTTTCATGGCTTCCACATCAAACATGTTAACTTTGTTGCCACCCTGCTGTGTAATCCACAAAATATACTGGCAAACTTTTATCATTTACCGATATTATTTCAGCGCTTCTTGCGCATCTGTTTACATTCCCCTCACCCGCCATATCCCAAACTTATAAGAACGCTACTACACTTGATCTTATACAAAAGGTTCTTAGAAGTGCTGTTTGGGGAGTAGCCTAGAGACAGGGGCTTGGATTGGCGAAAGCTCGCCTGGCAGCGGAGCGCCAGCTCCATCTCAAGATCCAACTAACATAGTTTTAACTGCAGCACCTTTAATCTACTACTAGTTCACTGCCTCCATACATCGTCCCCTTATCAAACGAGCTGTGTCAGGCAGAATTTTCAGGTGTTTCACCAGATACATAGTGGAACTCGGCCCATCTGTCGCCGCCATGCTGGAGACCTGAAGTTGCAATCATAGCAGCGCAATATGAATGCCCCATACTGTCGCTCTTAATCATGGAAGTCGTCTCCATGGCTGCCTCCACATGTCGTCCCCTTATCAAAAGAGCTGTGTCAGGCTCATTTTTCTGGTGTTTCACTAGATACGTTATGGAACTTGGTCACTATGTCGCCACCATGCTGTGTTATCGACTAAATATACCGTCAACCTTTTGTTCACATAGGAAATCATTTCACCTCCTTTGGTGAAACCTGAGTCCATTTAGGGTATGTCGCCATGACACTCTCTAGCCTGCCACTGCTGCCGCTGCCTCTGCATGCCGTCCCTTATAGTGTCAGGGTCAATTATTGGATGTTTTAGATGCTATCTAGCCTCATTCGGTCACTCTGTCATGGCCATGCTGTTGCCCATAATTTTGGCATAATGGTGCGATTAAGCAGCCTCAGAGGCATCCATGCATGCTGCCCCTGCTGTTTCCTGTCCATTTCCGTGGTGTTTCCATCCTTTTCTGAGGTTCCCAGGTGTTTGGCCAAGCTTCCCTGTGCAGAGCCTTGGTCCCCATTGACTTCAATGGGGCTCGTTATTCGAGACGAGCACTCGAGCATCGGGAAAAGTTTGTCTCGAATAACGAGTACCCGAGCATTTTAGTGCTCGCTCATCTCTATTCACTACACTAAACTGGCCACAGGTAGAATATAGCAGCCTTATAACTAGCACATGCCTGCATTAGAGTTGTGCTTAACCCCTTAAGGACGCATTTCTCGCTCTCCGCCTTCAAAAATCCATAACTTTTTCTTTTTTACGTTGAACAGACCTGTGTGAGAGCTCATTTTGTGTGTAACGAATTTTACTTTCCCGTAATGTTATTTATTTTAACATGCCATGTACTGCGAAGCTGAAAAAAAATTCCAAATGTGGAAAAATTGAAGAAAAAAAAACGCATGTGCATCACGTTCTTGTGGGCTCAGTTTTTACGACTTTGACTGTGCGCTCCAAGAAACACCTCAGCCTTATTCTTTGGTTCAGCACGATCGCGGTGATACCAAATTTATACAGGTTTTATTGTGTTTTAATACATTTTCAAAAATTTAAATAATGTGTACAAAAAAGAAAAAAAAAATTTGCCATCTTCTGACGCTAATAACTTTTTCATTCTTTGGTGTACGGAGTTGTTTTATATGTCATTTTTTGCTAAATGAGCCGACGTTTTCATTGCTACCATTTTGAGGTCTGTGCGACATTTTGATCATTTTTTTATTCCATTTTTTATGTGATGTAAAAAGGTGTAAAAGTCGCATTTCGGACATTTGGGCGCCATTTCCCGTCTCGGAGGTCACCTCGCCGGCCATAACCTTTTTTTATATTTTGATAATTCGGGCATTTTGGGACGTGGCGATACCTAATGTGTCTGTGGTTTTTACTGTTTATTATGTTTTATATCAGTTCTAAGGAAAGGGGGGTGATTTGAATTTTTAATATTTTATTAATTTTTTAAAACTTTTTTTTCTTTTTTTTTTCACTATTTCTTAGACCATCTAGGGTACATTAACCCAAGATGGTCAGTTCGCTCCTACCATATACTGCAATACTTCTGTATTGCAGTATATGGCATTTTTGCAGCTTATTCGAATCTGCAGAAGCAAGGTAGTCTCGGGTCAAACGTAGACCCGAGGCTACCATGGCAACCGATTGCCTCCCCCAATGCCGTCTTTTAAATGCTGCCGGCATTAGCGGTGGGGGTTTGCTGCAATATGCAACAACCCCCACCCTTGTATGAAGAGGACTCAGCCCGTGAGCCCTCTTCATACATTCCCTGTACCTCTGCGCCGTAGAGCTATGACGCAGAGCGTTAAGGGGTTAGTGGGGTTCTACCGAGGTTGACAAACATGCCCGCTTTATTCCAAACACAGCACCACACCTGATCATGGGTAGTGTGTGGTATTGCAACAAAGCTCCATTCATTCATTTATAGTTTAGCTGCAATACCAGCACAAATCATGGTCAGCTGTGGCGCTGTTTTTGGAAAAAAAGAAGCCATTTCAACCCCGGGAGAACCCATTTAAACAAAATTCTATCAAAATCAAGCATGATAATCCAGCGACACTTACTCATAGATCCACGCAACATGATACACAAGGCACGTCTCACCCCCTGCCACTCGCTCAGCACTTATACAGTATAACGTCATGTAAAGTTGCAGCATGGGGGCTCCTGTGTTGGATCTTCCGGCTGGGAAACCGAGCTTGGTTTCACTTCCTTTCTGTCCCCACTGGCTTGTTTCTCAGAATGACAGAAGGATTGCAATAGTACAACAGGTTTCAAATTTCTTTTAAAAAATTTTTTCAATCAAAATGCTCACAACAATTCATGTGTAAAAAGGCCTGGTATATATAAAGTACGCCCAGTTGATCATGCAAGGGCATGATCGATAAAAAATATAAGATTAGCACAGTATTAGTACCTGGATCTACGAGTAAGTGTTCCTGGTTTGGCATGCTTGATTTTGATGGTTTCCTTCAAGACTCGAAACCTGTACCTCTATTGACAGTGGGCAGTCTGGATCAAGTCAAAAGACCACAATATACTCAAACGTGGAATTTTAAATAAAGAATAAACTTTATCGCAAGGAATTTAAAGAGACAATTTGTGCATGACAAATGAAAGCACAGACATTTTGGTCACCCAGGACCGATATCTGATAGTTACAATAAAAACGTGTGCAAAGTCTGGCGCCGCTGTAGATATATCTCCTTAAAGGATATCTACCACCTACACCGCTAAGGACATCCACACCAATAAGGACAACAAGGAGTCAATCTTAGACACTTGGTAATGCATTTGGGCAGGAATCAGAGGGGCAGTGGTATAGCATGGTGGCATTTGGGGACCCAGACCATCACCCCAGCACAAAATTTCCAGACAGGACTCAAAACCTCCTCCTGCAGTCACTGGCCACACAGGATGTGCTGTGATCAGGGCTATTTTAAAGCAACACATCCTTAACTGTCTAGAACTACAGGAGGAGCAAGGTGGTGCAGACATGGCTGCATTATTATAGTAGCTCCTGCTCTGGGCTCCGCAATTCTTCCTGTTCAGGGGACCCTGGAAAGAAACTACAATGATAGTCTGAATTTCTCCTCTTTCTCTTAACTGTATTGGTGTCCTTAGGACGCCAATACAATTAAAATCTGTTACTGCTTAAATGTTGGCACGATGCATTTAAACAAGTGGGTTTGGTTGTAGTTTGGGCACTCGGTCTCTAAAAGGTTCGCCAACACTGTCTTAGGATCATCAGGCACTGCCATCTTATCAAAACATATGGAACTTCAGAAAACATTGATTTGCTTCTGTAGAGTACAGTAGTAGAGCAGTATATATTTATATACTCCAAAAATACTAAACTCGCTTGTGTGGTATTTTACAAGCCCCTTTAAGCCTTGTATATATCTTGTTACAGCCCTAAATACGACATTTCATTTTAGGCTGTATCATTGATTTTCCTTGCTATATTGTGAATAAGGTAAATTCCTATATCTTGTCCCAAACTTAACATCTTCCCACATAATGAAGTTCCAAGTTACTGGGCTGTTCTGTTTGTCTTTATAAGTAGCAGTTCCCGTCAAGTCAGACTGCTCGTGTGTGAAGAGAGAATATTCTGTGCTCCTCAGCCTCTCAAGTCCTTACTGTTGTATGGTATAAGAATATGAAATGTGTCGGTTTTTTTTATACTAAATTAAAGTTGATTTGTTAACAGTTTTCTAGAAATGGTGGAAATAATTTTTTGCTGATCCAGTTATTTAAGACTATCATGAAACACTTAACCAGAAGGACTGGAAAGAGTTGTACCAAATACAACTGAATTGTTGTCACAAGAACTAAAATGTTTTCCCATTTAAGAACATGTTGACATTTTTCTATTGCACTAAAGCTGTTGTATTTGTAAAAGACAAAACCTGATCAACCATTATACCTGTCACCCTAATTAGTTCCTCACCGTCTTATGACAAAGTGTCACTGGGTACAAAGTTTTAGCAGTGGATTTTGTAAATAAAAAGCAAACAGATCCTGTACTATACATGCAAATAAAATGCAAAGTGGTGGATCAATACCAGATATGCAATAAAGCACTGAGGATAGTTCTAATGCTTTAGCAAAAAAAAAAAAAATAATTTATTGATCTATTAAAGGGAGTTTACCAGTAGTTTTAAACAACCATAAAATAGTTGCAGACAGTTTTAGACTGCAGCCCTGGAGAGCTGTGTTACCATACACCTTTGTGGTACTGGTTTATGGAAGTTCCTCTATGTGTTTCACTTGTCTTAGACCATTTACAAGTGAGCTTGGCTTGTCTTAGAATAAAAATAAGGCCTAACTAATATCTGGTGGTACCACCCTGTTGAGGCCACTGGACACAGTAGGATCTGCCATGGGGGCTACCTATTTACAGGGGGCAGTGTGCTGGGGCTACCTATATATTGGGGACAGTGTACTGGGGACTACCTATATACAGGGGGTAGAGTGCTAGGGTCTACCTATATACTGGGGGCGGGGCACTGGGCTGTGAACTTCCTATATGCTCTGGGGGGCAGTGTGCTGGGGACTACTTATTTACTGGGGGGGGGGATGTTGGGACTACTTATATACAGGGGGCAGTGTGCTGGGGCTATCCACATACAGGGGGCAGTGTGCTGGGGCTATCCACATACAGGGGGCAGTGTGCTGGGGCTATCCACATACAGGGGGCAGTGTGCTTGGGCTATCCACATACAGGGGGCAGTGTGCTTGGGCTATCCACATACAGGGGGGCAGTGTGCTTGGGCTATCCACATACAGGGGGGCAGTGTGCTGGGGCTATCCACATACAGGGGGCAGTGTGCTTGGGCTATCCACATACAGGGGGGCAGTGTGCTTGGGCTATCCACATACAGGGGGGCAGTGTGCTGGGGCTATCCACATACAGGGGGCAGTGTGCTGGGGCTATCCACATACAGGGGGCAGTGTGCTGGGGCTATCCACATACAGGGGGCAGTGTGCTGGGGCTATCCACATACAGGGGGCAGTGTGCTTGGGCTATCCACATACAGGGGGGCAGTGTGCTTGGGCTATCCACATACAGGGGGGCAGTGTGCTGGGGCTATCCACATACAGGGGGCAGTGTGCTTGGGCTATCCACATACAGGGGGCAGTGTGCTTGGGCTATCCACATACAGGGGGGCAGTGTGCTTGGGCTATCCACATACAGGGGGGCAGTGTGCTTGGGCTATCTACATACAGGGGGGCAGTGTGCTGGGGCTATCTACATACAGGGGGGCAGTGTGCTGGGGCTATCTACATACAGGGGGGCAGTGTGCTGGGGCTATCTACATACAGGGGGGCAGTGTGCTGGGGCTATCTACATACAGGGGGGCAGTGTGCTGGGGCTATCTACATACAGGGGGGCAGTGTGCTGGGGCTATCTACATACAGGGGGGCAGTGTGCTGGGGCTATCTACATACAGGGGGGCAGTGTGCTGGGGCTATCTACATACAGGGGGGCAGTGTGCTGGGGCTATCTACATACTGGAGGCATATGCTATGGTTACCTATATACTGGGTCGTCCAAAAAAAGAAAAAAGACAGCAACCAATCTATTTAGCAAAATAGACGCCTGATGACGTCACACGCATGTGAGCAGAGAGCACGGATGAGACACTGCCCGCACTGCTTGGAAGTCAATAGATTCAGGGAGAAGATGAGCCGGGGAGAAGAGGATGTTGGGGGTGAGCGCTGGAGGTGATTACTAATTTTTTATTTACATGACTCAGCTTTTACTCTGATATAATATATACCCCAACATGGCCTTTATAGTTTCTTATAGGTAAATGAAAAAACCCACCTCCTGACGAAGCATCAGCGAAACGCGCATCGGGGTGTATGGTTACTGGCCTCCTAGGATCCCCTATCAGGCGTCTATTTTGCTAAATAGATACGGGTAAGCAACAAATGATTATGTGTATGGTGGGAGCCGGAAGGTACCTCCGGTCCCCACTTCACATAGGACTGTATTGAGGACACATCCTCTTTATTATACTCCCGTTTGCATTATTTACTACCATCCATCAGACTGTGTAGTCTGCAGTACTATTTTTTCATACATTAGGTTCTGGGGTTCCTTTAGGGCGCTTATGTTTTCGATGGTTGCCCCAATTTCCATCAGGGGCTAAATTGTTTCCCCCCATTTCTGTCCCTATCATTTGTGTTTTTGTAATGTGTGCATTGTCACTTTAATAAAATATATTGTTTATTATATTTATTCTTTGAAATTTTTTTCCGGCTCTCTTTTGGGTTGTGAAATGAAAAAACCCAGCCTGGCTTCAGTATAAGCCAAGGTGCCTGAATAGTTAAATAGGTACATTAAGTATGGTTCAAAAAAGACATACCAAGTTCAACTAAAGAAGTGCTGGGAAGGGGCTGAGGGTAAGGGGTGTAAAGGAACACAAGTCTTTATTGTAACGTAACCATCAATGTTATTTTGCTGTAAGAAAGCATATAAAGTAGATCCTTCTTGAAGCTCTCTGCTGTCCCTTCTGTGACAGCCCCTGAGGTAGGCTATTCCACAGATTGACAGCTCTTACCATAAAGAAGTTTTGTCTCCCATGGTAATGGAACCATATTTTTTGTATTAACCATTTTTTATTTATATTAATCATGTCCCCTCTTAGTCATCTCATCTCAGGACTAAATAAATATGTTTTTAATCTTTGCTCATAACTGAGACCCTAGATACCCCTTATCATTTTTCTGGATCTTTATTATCACTTTCTACCTCCAGGGTGTCCTTTTTATGGACTGGGGGCCAGAACATATTCCAGGTGTGGCCAAACCAGTGCTTCTTAACCCTTTAAGGACCCAGCTCTTTTGCATCCTAAGGACCCGGCCCGATTTTTTTCAAATCTGCCATGTGTCTCTTAATGAGATTTTAACTTTAGAACTTTAGTTTACCAAGGTAATTTTCAGATTTTTCCGTGACATGTTGTACTTCACTTTAGTTGTATATTTTGATTGAAATGTTTTGCATTTATTTATGATAAAATGTAAAATTTTGAAAAATTAACAATTTTCTGATTTCTAAATGTTATGCTCATTATACAGTTTGTTCAACCTCCCCAATTGGTAGCTAACTAACATTAACTGTATGTCTGCTTTATGTTCGCATCAGATTTTTATGTTTATTTTACTAGGATTTTAGGAGGCAAACAAATCAATTAGAAATTTTGCACATTTTCACGAAAATTAAAGATTCTATTATTTTAATGGATTATTCATATTTATAGGGGTTTTATATAGGGAATTTTCTATTTATGAGAAACTCCCCACAAAGTACCACATTTTTAAATTGCACCCCTCAAACTGTTGAAAACAGCCCTTGTTAATTTTATTAACCGTTTAGCCCTAAAATTTACATGCTCATGCAGGATAAATTAAAAACTCACTTCTCAGATTTTGTAGTGCAGCTTCTCTCAAGTCCGGCAATACTCCACATGTGGAAGTAAACCACTTTATGGGGCTATAACAGAGTGAAGAAAGGAGCGCCCTCATGCTTTTGGGGGGCAAATTTTGGGGGGCATGAAGATCCTCCATAGACTGTATTTCACTTCACAGCTTGGTGTCATCTGAAAAAATAGACACAGTGCTATTATTCTGACCTCTATGCCATTAATAAACAAGTTTAACCGATTAAGGACCGGCCCCTTTCCTGTTTTTTCATGTCCATTTTTCACTGTAACAAATTGCACTTCCTATTGTTGGTATTAAGTATCCCATGCCATCTACTCGGAAGCGGGAAAAAAAATTCCAAATGCAATGAAAATGGTGAAAAAACGCGCCATTTTCTTGTGGGCTTGGATATTACGGCTTTCACTGAACGCCCCAAAAGACATGTCTACTTTATTCTCTGGGTCGGTACGGTCACGGGGATACCAAATTTGCATGGGTTTCATAATGTTTTCATACGTTTACAAAAATTAAAACCTCCTGTACAGGAGTGTGCATGTAAACAGCTCCAGGACCTGCACTGCAGTGATCTCATAAGCATGTGACTGATCACATGATTTAGGTCATCCAATTACATACCAGGAATGACATGTAGCAGAGCTGTTTGTGTTAGAAGGTTTGAATATAGTAGAAATGCGTATGTATGAAATTGTAAATGCACAAATAAAAACAGAACTCAGGCTCCCATCAGTTCTAATGAATGGATCAGATCCTGCACACACAGCACAATGTATATACACTGCAAACTCTTTGACCAGATCTCTTTACAATGGAAAGTGGTGGCCTGCAGATAGGAGGCAGCTTCCGTAGAGTATAACTGCACACAAAAAAAAAAAATCAGAGATTGAATTTAAAAGAACAGTCTTTTAGGGAAGTGGTCTTCTTCTGCAGAGGTTTATGTTTTATATCTATTAGCCGTATATCTCAGGATAGGAAAAAGCCAGAAGCATGATACAGGTATCCAATTTTGGACTGGGATACCTTAGGCCCACCAGTAAAATCTAATCTTGGGGCCTACCACAGCTGTCAGTTTATTATCTATTAATATAATCATATAAATACATAGGATAGTTGAGATGCTCTATGCTAAATATATGTAAAATTACAGAGAGGGTACCTTGTCCAGCACTACTTATGCAGGTCCTGGGGGCCCACCTAACACAGGGGCCCACCGGTGGATCCACCTGTGGGCCAGTCCGAGGCTGCAGGTATCATTTGAATTGTTGGCAAACGCTCTCTCTAGCTGTGCTAACACTATTTTTTTTTAGATTTACAGTTACGCTTTAAGTGTTTCAAGGTCATTCTATATAAAAGGACAATTTTCCTCAACTGCACTAACTAAAAGAATGCATTGAAATCTGCCATAGCTTCAGTAAAAAGCCTGAATGTAAGTAATAAATGCTAGCTGCACTTTCCCAATGATATGATGTTGTTTTATAGAAAGCATGGTGATTAGGCTGCTAGGATTCTCTCATATCTTTCCTAACGATCTGCAAAATGATAATGTCAAGAATTCACGCTTTGATGTTAGTCATTACATTAATTCAAGAGATAATTATTTAATCAGAAATAGTCTCTCATTTGATTTGATATAATTTAAGAAAAAGGAAAGCTGGTTAAAAGATTTTTCTAGAAGTCTAATTTTAATGCAGTCAACAACGTGATATTTTTCCTAACACTGAAGCTCATCAAGAACAAACTCATTAAAATTCACCCAAATAATCCCAAAACACTTTGACAATAGCTCGCTGCATGACCTATTTAGCACAAAATTCTGAGGAACAACAGAAGGGTAGGATTTTTCAAACTCATTTAAAAATTGCTGTGCAGTTTCATTGTAGTTCAGCTATTGGCTCAAAAATGAGGCTAGTTTCCCAGTGTTTTTCTCTGTCAAGACGTCTATTGTACTGTTACTGGGTAGCAATATATATGAATCCACAATGAAGGCTCCTGACGAGAAGTGGAAGCTGCTGCCAGACTGAGACTTCAACATGATCTGTGCGGAGGAATGCAGTATGCTAGAATAGCAGTCTCTCTGCGTGGTGCAGTGAATTAGTAGCAGTTGTAAATCAGATGGATATTTTATTTATTTATATATTTTTTTCCTGTTTTAGTGTTATAGATAGGGTTTTAGCCACAAACTATTGTTTAGTATAGGAAAAGAATAAATTTCATACATACAATAAAATCTGCTGTGTTCTTGTAAACATTGTACGGTGTGTAGTACAGGACATTCCCATAAATCTTTGACAGACCTTTGTGCAACAGGACTCTTATAAGGTTTGGAATCTCCCTTGTTGTATATAAAGGTGTAAATATGGATATACATAGAGGAAAGAGCCATCATTCAAGTCATAGAGTGACAGTGCCCTGCTGCTAGGCTTCCCAAAACAGAAGAAGAAAGTAGCCAGGAGCAAAACAAAAAACTGGAGCTACTCCCTTATGGAAACTGACTTAGGAGCCTTATATATAACAGCAGGTGGAGAAGCTGTCAGTGAGCTTGATGCATCTTGCTGGCAGGGAGCTAGATATATTCTTTTCAAAGTCGGTCAAACCATTATAGGGCTATTGCCATCTGGGCATTCACATTTCATTTTATTCATCTGCTATATACATACATTTCTTCAATTGCATGTCATTAAAAATAATTTACCTGAGTGAAGATCCCTTATAAGTAGACATATGGTCCCTTATAAACAAGATAGTCGTCCTTGGATACAACCACCTTTTCACTCTGGCACCGATGGCCTAGTATGCACTATTGAGTCCTACAGGATGGCTGTGGGACATGCAGTAACTTCTGGACATTTCATAAGCAAAAACTATATGTTTCTTTGTGCAATCACTCCACCAGGGCTGGTCATATCCAAGTTCAACAATCTCTGGTCTAAGGGACGACATGGCTACATTTACACAGGTAAACTCAGCCAACCCAAATGTACATGTTTCTATTGGAGTCAGTCTATTTACCGTCAGCCAATAAGCAGCCAATATAAAAAGCTGATTTTAGCAATAAACAGGAGGTGTATATAGCCAAGGTTCATGGATAGTGCATGTAGAAATGGAAGATGGGCACACATCTTCACAGGAAATCTATCCAACAGGTCTTCTTTATTTAGATATAAATTCCATGCAGCATGTGAGATACAATTCCAAAAACATTATCTCAAAAAACATTAAATTTGAAATCTACATTAAGACCCTTGTGTCTCAAAGTGTCTAATGTGAAAATCCACCATAGTTCTCTCTGTTTAAGTAATCGTTCATGGTCAACCCTTCCACGTAGGGGAGGTATATTATCAATAATTTTGCATTTAAGATGTTTCTCTAAATGACCCGCTTCAGAAAAATATTTAGGAATTGGTAAATCCTTCCGCCCAGAAGGTATCCTGTATCTGTGTTGTGTCATAAGGATCTTAAATTCTAAAGTGGTCTCCCCCACATAGAGGAGACCACATGGACAACTCAATTTGTAAATCACAAAGCTGCTGTTACAAGTTAAGTAGCATCTGATCATATAAGTCTTATCATTATGTGTAAAAGAGAGACCCTTTTCCATATTTCCACAATTTCCACAATTGCAGCAAGCAGTCATGCCACAAATGCCAATAACTATTTGGAAAGACCCTATATCGATTTTAACAAGTCTATCTTGCAAAGGTTGGGATTTCCAATAGGCAAACAAAGGGGGATTAACAATTTCAGGTATAGAAGATCCACCACTATTCAATTTAGACCAATTCTTTTTGATTATGTTTGCAATGGTGTCACTCTTGTCACAATACATCGAAACAAAAAGGATTCTAGTCATGGGCTTAATGTCCATAACATGCTGGGCCCTTTAAGACTCCTAGGTGACTTGGACATAGACTTCCTGTGAGACATCTCTGCAATAAACATCCATTCCTCCATGGAAAAAATTATATTTGGTATGGAGAGTCCATACAAAAAATATGGTGGAAAGTTTTTCCAGATTAAATCAAATCAAAAGACAAGGGGGCACTGTCTCCACCTAGAGAAAACAAGGTTTAATCACCAGAGGCGACAGGGCTTTTTTAATATGAGAACTGTCAATCTGTGGAATAGCCTGCCTCAGGCACTGGTCACAGCAGGGACAGCAGAGAGCTTCAAGAAGGGTCTAGATGCCTTTTTACACCTAAATAACATTGATGGTTATGTTATATAAAATTGTTTTCCTCAAACCCTTTCTCATCCAATCCGTTCCCTTCCTTGGTTGAAATTGATGGATATGTGTCTTTTTTCAACCGTATAAACTATGATACTATGATTCATTGATTAAGAATAGTAGTAGGCTTCTGGTTAGATAGTATAGCAGAGGGAATGTTAGGACATTCCCCCAGTGCTTCAAGTTCAGAAACAATCCTTGAATCTAAATTCATTTTTCACAGTCTTGCTGCGACTAACTACACGCATTTCTGGGTTCCTTATAAAATAGGTTCCATAGGTTTGTTCTTAAGTTGAATTAGGTTGTATGTAAGGCGAAACTGTATATTTTATAATCTTAGTTCCAGACATTTTTTTTTTCTGTCCCAGTGACAATTGGAGTTTGCTGTAATGGGACCAAGGATTATTAATAGAGATGAGCGAGCACTAAAATGCTCGGGTACTCGTTATTCGAGACGAACTTTTCCCGATGCTCGAGTGCTCGTCTCGAATAACGAGCCCCATTGAAGTCAATGGGAGACTCGAGCATTTTTCAAGGGGACCAAGGCTCTGCACAGGGAAGCTTGGCCAAACACCTGGGAACCTCAGAAAAGGATGGAAACACCACGGAAATGGACAGGAAACAGCAGGGGCAGCATGCATGGATGCCTCTGAGGCTGCTTAATCGCACCATTATGCCAAAATTATGGGCAACAGCATGGCCATGACAGAGTGACAGAATGAAGCTAGATAGCATCTAAAACATCCAATAATTGACCCTGACACTATAGGGGACTTCATGCAGAGGCAGCGGCAGCAGCGGCAGGCTAGAGAGTGGCATGGCGACATACCCTAAATGGACTCAGGCTTCAAACCAATGGGTGGCAGAGAGGAACCAAAGGAGGTGAGCAAGAAGCGCTCAAATAATATCGGTACATGATAAAAGTTTGCCAGTATATTTTGTGGATTACACAGCAGGGTGGCGACAAAGTTAACATGGAAGCCATGAAAACAACCCAAAATTCTGCCTGACACAGCTCGTTTAATAAGGGGACCATGTATGGAGGCAGTGAACTAGTAGTAGATTAAAGGTGCTGCAGTTCAAACTATGTTAGTTGGATCTTGGCATGGAGCTGGCGCTCCGCTGCCAGGCGAGCTTTCGCCAATCCAAGCCCCTGTCTCTAGGCTACTCCCCAAACAGCACTTCTAAGAACCTTTTGTATAAGATCAAGTGTAATAGCGTTCTTATAAGTTTAGGATATGGCGGGTGAGGGGAATGGAAACAGATGCGCAAGAAGCGCTGAAATAATATTGGTAAATGATAAAAGTTTGCCAGTATATTTTGTGGATTACACAGCAGGGTGGCGACAAAGTTAACAAGTTTGTTGTGGAAGCCATGAAAACAACCCAAAATTATGCCTGACACAGCTCGTTTGATAAGGGGACCATGTATGCCTACAGTTCATGCCAGTCGCTGCTCTGGCTGCCAGTCTCCTTTCGAATACAGTTTAAAATAATAACCCTCATCCATAAAGCTCTGTATAATGCTGCACCCCCCTACCTCTCCTCTCTTATCTCAGTCTATCGCCCAACCCGTGCTCTTAGATCCGCCAGTGATCTTAGATCAACCTCTACCCTAGTGCGGACCTCCCACTCGCGTCTCCAAGACTTCTCTAGAGCTGCACCAATTCTATGGAATGCTCTGCCCCGGACTATCAGACTAATACCTAACCTCCAAAGTTTCAAACGTGCTCTTAAAACCCATTTCTTTAGGCAAGCCTATAACACTCATTAACTGCATGAAGTTTTAACTCTTCTACTAACCCGTCCTGTGTCGTCCTCCCATCTGTTATCCAGCAACCAACAGGCACCAGACTTCTATGCAGTCCCATTCACCCTGGACCTGGTGACGGCTGAGTGGTTCAAGCGACAGCAATTCCATTTATTATATTTTGTTCTATTCCCTAAGAAGAATGGCTTGACCATTAAAAATTCTTTTACCTCGTGTTACCCCATCATCTTCATAAACCGTAAGCTCTGGCGAGCAGGGACCTCACTACTGTTGTTCCATACAAATGTTGTGCTCTGTTACATTACATTTGTATTTGTTTCCTATGATTTGTAAAGCGCTACGGAATATGATGGCGCTATATAAATAAAGATTATTATTATTATTATTATTATTATTATTATGGAGGCAGTGAACTAGTAGTAGATTAAAGGTGCTGCACTTAAAACTATGTTAGTTGTATCTTGGGATGGAGCTGGCGCTCCGCTTCCAGGCGAGCTTTCGCCAATCCAAGCCCCTGTCTCTAGGCTACTCCCCAAACAGCACTTCTAAGAACCTTTTGTATAAGATCAAGTGTAGTAGCGTTCTTATAAGTTTAGGATATGGCGGGTGAGGGGAATGTAAACAGAAGCGCAAGAAGCGCTGAAATAATATTGGTAAATGATAAAAGTTTGCCAGTATATTTTGTGGATAACACAGCTGGGTGGCGACAAAGTTAACAACTTTGATGTGGAATCCATGAAAACAACCCAAATTTCTGCCTGACACACCTCGTTTGATAAAGGGACGATGTATGGAGGCAGCTATATGGACGACTTTTGGAGGTAGCAATGGAGACAACGTGTGGAGGCTGCTATGGAGACAATTTAATTTGGATAGTGCCTGTATGTGGCAGTCCAAAAAAGTTTTCAAACCAGAGGAGCAGGTAGGTGGCCCTCCAGAAAAATTGAATAGATTGAGTGCCTGTATGTGGCACTCCCAAAAATTGTTTAAAACAGAGGACCGGGTCGGTGGCCCTCCAGAAAAATTAAATGCATAAAGTACTATAGCTAGAGCCAGTGGGCCCTGTCAAAAAATAGCCAGTTTCCTCTGCTTTACTGTACAAAGAGGAGGAGAAGGAGGAAAATGAGGAGGAGGAGGAGTGGATAAATTATTCAGGTTGAGCTTCCTTCACCTGGTGGAGATTGGAAATTAGGAGAAATCCAGGCTTTATTCATCTTGATAAGCGTCAGCCTGTCAGCGCTGTCAGTCGACAGGTGTGTACGCTTATCGGTGATGATGCCACCAGCTGCACTGAAAACCCGCTCGGATAACACGCTAGCGGCAGGGCAGGCAAGAACCTCCAAGGCGTACAGCGCCAGTTCGTGCCACATGTCCAGCTTTGAAACCCAGTAGTTGTAGGGAGCTGTGTGATCATTTAGGACGATGGTATGGTCAGCTACGTACTCCCTCACCATCTTTCTGTAAAGATCAGCCCTACTCTGCCGAGACTGGGGACAGGTGACAGTGTCTTGCTGGGGTGACATAAAGCTGGCAAAAGCCTTGTAAAGCGTACCCTTGCCAGTGCTGGACAAGCTGCCTGCTCGCCTACTCTCCCTCGCTACTTGTCCCGCAGAACTACGCACTCTGCCGCTAGCGCTGTCAGAAGGGAAATACTGTTTCAGCTTGTGCACCAGGGCCTGCTGGTATTCATGCATTCTCACACTCCTTTCCTCTCCAGGGATGAGAGTGGAAAGATTTTGCTTGTACCGTGGGTCCAGGAGAGTGAATACCCAGTAATCGGTGCTGGAATAAATTCTTTGAACGCGAGGGTCACTGGATAGGCAGCCTAGCATGAAATCTGCCATATGCGCCAGAGTACCAACGCGTAAGAATTCACTCCCCTCACTGGCCTGACTGTCCATTTCCTCCTCCTCCAACTCCTCTTCTTCTGCCCATACACGCTGAACAGTGAAGGACTCAACAATGGTCCCCTCTTGTGTCTCGCCAACATTCTCCTCCTCTTCCTCCTCATCCTCCTCCACCTCCACCTCCTCCGATATGCGCTGAGAAACAGACCTAAGGGTGCTTTGGCTATCAACAAGGGAATCTTCTTCCCCCGTCTCTTGTGACAAGCGCAAAGCTTCCGACTTCATGCTGATCAGAGATTTTTTCAACAGGCCAAGCAGCGGGATGGTGAGGCTGATGATGGCGGCATCGCCACTGACCATCTGTGTTGACTCCTCAAAGTTACTCAGCACCTGACAGATATCAGACATCCACGTCCACTCCTCATTGTAGACTTGAGGAAGCTGACTGACCTGACTACCAGGTCTGGTGGAAGTTGACATCTGGCAGTCTACAATCGCTCTGCGCTGCTGGTAAACTCTGGATAACATGGTCAGTGTTGAATTCCACCTCGTGGGCACGTCGCACAACAGTCGGTGAGCGGGCAGTTGGAGGCGGCGCTGCGCTGCCCTGAGAGTGGCAGCATCTGTGCTGGACTTCCTGAAATGCGCATAGATGCGGCGCACCTTCGTGAGCAAATCAGACAGATTGGGGTATGTCTTGAGGAAACGCTGAACTATCAGATTTAACACATGGGCCAGGCATGGCACATGTGTCAGTCTGCCGAGTTGCAGAGCCGCCACCAGGTTACGGCCGTTGTCACACACAACCATGCCTGGCTTCAGGTTCAGCGGTGCCAACCACAGATCAGTCTGCGCCGTGATGCCCTGTAATAGTTCTTGGGCGGTGTGCCTTTTATCGCCTAGGCTCAGCAGTTTGAGCACCGCCTGCTGTCGCTTAGCGACGGCACTGCTGCTGTGCCTAGAGCTACCGACTGATGGCGCCATGCCCATGGATGGTAGTTCGGAGGAGGAGGTGGAGGAGGGGTGGGAGGAGGAGGAGGCATAGTAGGCCTGAAACACCTGGACCGAGGTAGGCCCCGCAATCCTTGGCGTCGGCAGTATATGACCAGCCGCAGGGTCAGACTCGGTCCCAGCCTCCACCAAGTTAACCCAATGTGCCGTCAGCGATATATAGTGGCCCTGCCCGGCAGCACTCGTCCACGTGTCCGTGGTCAGGTGGACCTTGTCAGAAACGGCGTTGGTCAGGGCACGGATGATGTTGTCTGACACGTGCTGGTGGAGGGCTGGGACGGCACATCGGGAAAAGTAGTGGCGGCTGGGGACAGAATACCGAGGGGCGGCCGCCGCCATGAGGTTGCGAAAGGCCTCGGTCTCTACTAGCCTATAGGGCAGCATCTCCAGGCTGAGCAATCTGGAGATGTGGACATTAAGGGCTTGGGCGTGCGGGTGGGTTGCACTATATTTGCGTTTCCGCTCCAGCGTCTGGGGTATGGAGAGCTGAACGCTGGTGGATGCTGTGGAGGATCGTGGAGGCGACGATGGGGTTTTTGTGGCAGGGTCCTGGGCAGGGGGCTGACTATCAGCTGACACAATGGAAGGAGCAGTGGTGTGCACGGCCGGAGGTGAACGGGCTTGTTGCCACTGAGTGGGGTGTTTAGCATTCATATGCCTGCGCATACTGGTGGTAGTTAAGCTATTAGTGGTGGAACCCCTGCTGATCCTGGTTTGGCAAATGTTGCACACCACAGTCCGTCGGTCATCCGGTGTTTCCTTAAAGAACCTCCAGACTTCTGAAAATCTAGCCCTCGCCGCAGGAGCCCTCGCCACGGGAGCTTCACTAGTTGACACATTTGGCGCTGATGCACCAGGTCTGGCCCTGCCTCTCCGTCTGGCCCCACCACTGCCTCTTCCAACCTGTTCTGGTCGAGGACTCTCCTCCGTCTCAGAAGCACTGTGTTCACCTGGCCTATCAACCCAGCTTGGGTCTGTCACCTCATCATCCTCCGATCCCTCAGTCTGCTCCCCCCTCGGACTTCCTGCCCTGACAACAACTTCCCCACTGTCTGACAACCGTGTCTCCTCATCGTCGGACACCTCTTTACACACTTCTTCCACTACGTCAAGAAGGTAATCATCACCCACAGACTGCGACTGGTGGAAAACCTGGGCATCGGAAAATTGCTCAGCAGCAACCGGACAAGTGGTTTGTGACTGGGGGAAGGGTCCAGAAAACAGTTCCTCAGAGTATGCCGGTTCAAATGCCAAATTTTCCTGGGAGGGGGCAGACTGGGGGGGAGGAGGCTGAGGTGCAGGAGCTGGAGGAGTGCCGATTTCGGTGACATGGGTGGACTGCGTGGAAGACTGACTGGTGGACAAATTGCTCGAAGCATTGTCGGCAATCCACGACATCACCTGTTCGCACTGTTCTGGCCTCAACAGTGCTCTACCACGAGTCCCAGTAACTTCAGACATGAACCTAGGGAGTGTAGCTCTGCGGCGTTCCCCTGCTCCCTCATCAGCAGGTGGTGTCTTACCCCGCCCAGGACCACGGCCTCTGATTCCTGCAGTAGTTGGACGCCCACGTCCCCGCCCTCAGCCTCTACCCCTAGCCCTCGGGTTAAACATTTTGAAAATGAGAGTTATAACTTTAATTTTTTTTTTACTTTTTTTTGTGTTTTTTTGTGTTTTTTAGGTTTTTTTTGTGTTTTTTAGTTTTTAAAACCAAACAATGCTATCCTATTGCTATGGCTATTTTCTAGCCAAGTATGAAAGCACACTGCTATGCCAGATGAGATGACGCTGAGTTATTAAAAAAATAAACGTAAAATAAAAAAGGAAATGGCAGACTGTGCCTAATTGAAATCCAACCCCTAATAAATTTTCCCACTTCGGTCTTTGCGATGGATATGTGCGTCACTAAGCGCAAAACACAGCGGTCGCAACTCTCACTACAAATTGCTCACAATTTGCTAGTAGATGCACTGCAGCAAGGACAGCCACCAGCAGATCAACCAGAAATCAAATATATATAACGCTACTGTAGGCGTAAGTAAGCCGTTTGGATTCTCCTATGGCTATTTTCTAGCCAAGTATGAAAGCACACTGCTATGCCAGATGAGATGACGCTGAGTTATTAAAAAAATAAACGTAAAATAAAAAAGGAAATGGCAGACTGTGCCTAATTGAAATCCAACCCCTAATAAATTTTCCCACTTCGGTCTTTGCGATGGATATGTGCGTCACTAAGCGCAAAACACAGCGGTCGCAAGTCTCACTACAAATTGCTCACAATTTGCTAGTAGATGCACTGCAGCAAGGACAGCCACCAGCAGATCAACCAGAAATCAAATATATATAACGCTACTGTAGGCGTAAGTAAGCCGTTTGGATTCTCCTATGGCTATTTTCTAGCCAAGTATGAAGGCACACTGATGAGATGACGCTGAGTTATGAAAAAATAAACGTAAAATAAAAAGAAACTGCCAGACTGTGCCTAATTGAAATCCAACCCCTAATAAATTTTCCCACTTCGGTCTTTGCGATGGATACGTGCGTCACTAAGCGCAAAACACAGCGGTCGCAACTCTCACTACAAATTGCTCACAATTTGCTAGTAGATGCACTGCAGCAAGGACAGCCACCAGCAGATCAACCAGAAATCAAATATATATAACGCTACTGTAGGCGTAAGTAAGCCGTTTGGATTCTCCTATGGCTATTTTCTAGCCAAGTATGAAAGCACACTGCTATGCCAGATGAGATGACACTGAGTTATTAAAAAAATAAACGTAAAATAAAAAGTAAATGGCAGACTGTGCCTAATTGAAATCAAACCCCTAATAAATTTTCCCACTTTGGTGTTTGAGGTGGATATGTGTGTCACTAAGAGCTAAACACAACGGTAGCAAGTCCCCCTGCAAATTCCTCACAATATGGTACTAGCTGCACTACTAGTGCCAGCAAGCCCAGCCACAAGCAAACAAAAAAAAAAAAGTATAACGTTATTGTAGCCCTAAGAAGGGCTGTTGGGTTCTTGTTGAATCACTCCTGCCTAACACTATTCTAATAGAACACCCTAATGCTTTCCCTGACCAGCAGCAGCTCTCTCCCTAGCGGCATCCAGACACAGAATGACCTGAGCAGCGCGGGCAGCGGCTAGTCTATCCCAGGGTCACCTGATCTGGCCAGCCAACCACTGCTATCGACGTGTAAGGGTACCACGTCATGCTGGGTGGAGTGCAGAGTCTCCTGGCTTGTGATTGGCTCTGTTTCTGGCCGCCAAAAAGCAAAACGGCGGGAGCTGCCTATTTCTCGAGCGGGCGAAGTATTCGTCCGAGCAACGAGCAGTTTCGAGTACGCTAATGCTCGAACGAGCATCAAGCTCGGACGAGTATGTTCGCTCATCTCTAATTATTAATAAAGCTTCATTACAGACAAAAAAATGTGATTAATCTAGCAACCATGCAGGTATACAGGCCAGAAGTTGTAATAAAACTTGAATTTATTTCATCCTTTAAAAAGTGATTAAAACAGGTAACATCATGGAAAAAACTGAATGTGTTGTCTGCCCCGGAAGAAGCGGAGACTGGGTGGAAGCGCTCCGCAATAGGGAGGCATTCTACATCCTTACCATGAAAACTAGAGTGCCGCATGGTTTAAAGGGGTATTCCAGGAATCAGAATAATTCATATACAAATGGGCACTCAAAATATAAGCTAATGTGTAATTAGTTGTTATTTAAAATTTTGCTCCCCTTAGCAGAAAAATCTGTTGACATAGACTGTAATGAAGAATTAAAATGCTACTGGCCCTTTAATCAGTCCATTCATTTCCTCTGCGCGGTCCGTTGCAGGACAGAAGATGGCCGCCGGTCACATGTTCACATCACATGTCCTGCACCTGCCTGGGCAGGTCATGTGATCACCACTAAGTTTGGCTGCTGTTGGTTGGTTGAAGTGCATCCAGTATGATCAGTGTTGTGGTGATGGCAGTTACACATCATTACTATGGTAACAGAGCAAGAAAACCTGTTACATCATCACTGGGAGCAGAGCATAAGAGGGAGGAGGAGTTACTGAGAACTAAAGGATCATGGAACTTGTAGTTTCCAGTGGCGGCCATCTTAATGATAACTACACCTACTTTAGAGAGGCCATAAACTTTGTAAATCATAAAATCAAATTATTTAAGCTCCGTTTTTTGACTAATGACATTGTCTATTGTTCTATTCATTTAGTTATATCGTCATGGGTTTTTGTGTCAGACGTTCATATTCCCGGAATACCCCTTTAAATCTAATAAATTATTTGATGTATATATATTAAGTAATTATGCTCACGTTTTTGTTTGCTGCTTTCTCCATATATTACTGTTTGTTTCTATTCTCCTCCCATAGTTAGTGACGTAATCAGTGACCTGTTTACCGCCTACTTCCGTCTTTTTCACATATAATCAAACCATGCATTGTCAAGCCTAGACTATGATTTCGCTATGAGAGCGCTTTCACCCAGTCTCCGCTTCTTCCGGGGCAGACAACACATTCAGTTTTTTCCATGATGGTACCTGTTTTAATCACTTTTTAAAGGATGAAATAAATTCAAGTTTTATTATAACTTCTGGCCTGTATACCTGCATGGTTGCTGGATTCATCGCATTCTTTGTCTCCATTATACTGATTCGGTTCAGCTTGTCCGCACACGAGCTCCTAACAAGTGGAATTGAACAAACTTTTTTTTTTCTTTGTTACAGGCACTTTACATCTGATCATTGCAGTCTGGGACTATAGTAAAGCATCCAGAGAGCTTAACCAAAGATCACAGTGGGCAGAGGGGTCCATCTTAAACTAGAGGTCATCGATAATTTGAGTGTCCTTAAGTAGTGGACCGTCTATATATACACAAAGGTATGGTTACACAGTACTTCAGGGCCAATATCCAATACTGTCTTCAGCTTTGTATACTCAAAACTGGTAGTAGTCTCCATTTAAAATAGTTTAGGATTTTAGTATTAAATTTGCCTCTTGGGATGTAAAACAACTTTTCCTATTATCTTTTACCTATATGCAGTAGTTTCCTTGCTATCCCCCTCAGATTACCTTAGTGCTGCAATGGCTGCCTCCTCTCCATGTTCTGATAAGCACTGGAATCGGTCAGAGAAACAAAGTGTAAACAAACTACGGATTCATGGGAGGGAAGGAGCTGCTGCTTGCTGCTCACAGGGAAGGAGGTCATGTAACAGTGAATGAAGCAGAGCTGGATGTTTGAATGCATATGTCTCCTGCGCAGAAAAGTAAGGTACAAGATCTTCCCTATTCCCTCAGTCTCTCCATCCCAGTCTGTGAATCTACAGAAGTCTCTGTCTGTCTCTGCTCTTCCCTCTGCTCCCTTCTTCACCTTGTCATGGCAGATTCAGCTCTGTGTAGATAAGCTATTAACCCTTACTGCTCACACAGCACAGGCTATAGACTTCATATAACTCGTATACTTATGATGTCTACCACTTATTACATGTTTCCTGCTCCTCCATGTGGTGGAAGCTGCCAGGGTGGTCACTACATACATCCTGTATGTGCTCTGTGTAGTATTCAGCGGATTTACTTGTGGGAAACTAAATGGATTTAATGCTAAATTACTTTGAGAGAGAACACAAGGCATCATGGGATTGGTGGGCAAGCTAGCTGGCCTCAGCCTGAGGGCATAGACTGAAAGAAATTAGTCTCCGCCCACTTCACGTTTAGTGAGAATTATTTTTGTCAAACAGTTTCAGAACAGAAAATGTCATAACTTAGGAAAGAAAAGGACGAGCAACACAAAGTAGGCAGCGTTCTGGTTATTTTCAAAGAGGGAATCACATATAATAATTTGGTAAAATCACCAGAGTCGGATCATAGGGGGGGCCCCCACCACTTTTCCATTAAAGGGGCCCCCACCTAGTAGGGGCGATTTGGGCGGTGACATGACCGCCCGAATCGCCAACAGTGTATATGGCTCTGGGCATCCCGGGCTAAATCTCAGCGATGTACCTGCCTTTCGTCTATGGCAGAGCAAGGGAACAATAAGTTCCCTGCTCTGCCTTAGACAATAGCATGTAAACAAAAATGGTGGCGCACAGTGTGATGTCACTTCGTGTGACGTCATGGCGCCGCGACAGTCACAGCGCTGCCTGTAGCAGGGCGCCATCTTTGTTTACATCCGACACCGGACTGCATATAGTTATTTATTATAGGGAGGCTGTATATAATTATTATAGGGGGACTGTATACAGTTATTATGGGGGACTGTATATTGTTATTATAGGGAGACTGTATAAAGTTATTATAGGGGGGCTGTATATAGTTATTATAGGGGTGTATATAGTTATTATAGGGGGACTGTATATAGTTATTATTGGGGGTGTATATAGTTATTAGAGGAGGACTTTATATAGTTATTATAGGAGGACTGTATATAGTTATTATAGGCGGACTGTATATAGTTATTATAGGGAGACTCTATATTGTTATCATAGGGGGACTGTATATAGTTATCATAGGGGGTGTATATAGTTATTACTGTGGGCTGTATATAGTGATTACTGTGGGGGCTGTATATAGTGATTGATGAGGAAGCTGTATATAGTGATTACTGGGAGCTTTATACAGTGATTGCTGGGGGGCTGTATTCAGTGATTGCTGGGGGGCTGTATACAGTGATTGCTGGGGGGCTGTATACAGTGATTGCTGGGGGAGCTGTATACAGTTATTGCTGGGGGAGCTGTATACAGTTATTGCTGGGGGAGCTGTATACAGTTATTGCTGGGGGAGCTGTATACAGTTATTGCTGGGGGAGCTGTATATAGTGATTGCTGGTGGGGCTGTATATCATGATTGCTGGGGGAGCTGTATATAGTGGTGTTTGGGGGCTGTATATAGTGAATTCTGAGCGCTGTATATAGTTATTGCTGGGGAGGCTGTTTATAGTTATTGCTGGGGAGCTGTATATAGTGATGTCTGGGGGATGTATATAGTGAATACTGGGCACTGTATATATTTATTGCTGGGAAGTGGTATATAACGTTCGCTGTTCCCTGTCTGGACTACAGTCAATGGGGGCCCCCACCATGTTTTGTGCCAATGGGCCCCCACCAACCTTAATCCGGACCTCAAAATCACTAAAGCTTACAGTTACGCTTTTTAAAATAAACTTTTCTATTTAATTCAAATTAACTATCTGCAACCGTTTGGGGAAGGGGAATCCATCTATAAATTATGCTGCATTGGAAGGATATGTGTTATACCTACTCCACTCTGCAGTAGAGTGTGTATATATGTGTACACTGTGATGTTGCCATGTCTTAATATTTTTATTCCTATGTAAATGTTTTATATGGTAAAGTGACATGTTTAATTATATACCTGTTTTAATGGCTTAGTGGAGTACTGTATGTCCAGTACAATATTCAGGGATCCAGTTATGTGCTGTGGCTCTGCAGTGCATGTCAGTATAGCACCAACCAGGACAAGATTCTGTGTTTTGATTGGCTGAGCTGCTTGTTCTAGGCTTCAGAGCCTTTAACTGATTTCACAAACAGGAAGTGCCCTCGTACTTTAGAAAATGCTAGAGAGTAAAATTAAGCTGGATCTTAGGATAGGAAGAAGCCAGCAGCATGATATAGATATTGTTGGCATTGTTGTAAAAGGCTCTATTCAGCAATACTAAACAATGTTTGGTCAGGTAACTTCATTACACTTTAAATGAAATAAAATCATGTTTAGTAACAGAGTTGTTCTTGGGTTGGTACTAGAGTATGGCAGTATATGGTGATTTTACACATCTAATACATTGTAATTGATGAGATAATCAGACATCCTCAGGTCTTTGTATGACCCAAGGCTGTCATGGTAACTGATCGCCTCCCCTGATGACTTCACAGGTGGCAGAGATCAAATCCAAGATGGCAGCACCCATGCGCCATTTACAGGGTTAACACTTGCAATCGCTGCCAGCACCGACCACGGGTGTTACCGATGGGTGTTTGCTGCAATATGCAGCCGCAGCCAGCCCCATACACACGCAGCCAGCGTATGACGTACAGGTAAATCACACATCGGTAAGGGGTTAATCCATGTTAGAAAATACTAGTCCTCTTTTCAATGCATCCAATAGAAAGAAAAGTTGATTTCTGTGATACCAAGATTGCTCTGTAAACAATCCCCTTAAGCTTCTTCACAACCACCAAACTAAAATTTAATACATCTTGATTTTTAAATAATTCAATTATATTTTTTGCAAACTATATGAAAATTAGACCTATTGCTGTATGTATTCTGCAGCAGGTCTGATGAGATTTATTAAGTGTTTGCTCTTGTTAATTTGGTTTACTACTTTATAAAGCACAAGGATCATTACACATACAACAGCTGGATATACATAGAGAGCTATAAAACACATCAGACTCTTTGCCATACAACTTCAGGCTAGTTATTCAAGCACATGTTGGATGCATAGAAAAAGGTTATGTTTTGAACACTAATTTGCAATTAAAGTTAAGTATTATCTTAACCAAGCTTAAGGGCATAAATACAACAGTAACCCTAATATTGTTGAAGTGCTATTGTTGTATTTTACAAATACCTGAGAATTTATAAATGTAGTCATTAGGTTATGCATTAAATAGGTTCTGTAGGTTTGTAATTAAATTGAATTTGCGTGTAAGTAGGAACTAGTATATTTTGTAAAGTGTAATTCTACACAATTTTTTTTCCTCTTTCTGAGCACCTGAATTTTATGCCTATTATGTAAGTTGGGCCTATTTTGATGCTGATGCTCCAACTGTCTAATAATGCTCTTTACTCTAAGCCAATGGTGAGATAGGCCAGAGCTTGATTATTAGTTAGGAGGCAGAAACTGGTGGAGAAGCACTGATATACCGAGCTTATAGGAGTCCGGCATATTCATGAAGGGGCGGGACTAGGAGGTGTGACTGGCGCATGTAGCGCGGCAGTCACCGCCGGCCTATATTGTGGGAGGGGCGGTCCGGGGAAGAAGCCCCCCCCCTCATGAATACACAGAACAGCGGTAAGCTCAGCCCGGCGTTCTAAGGCTATGGCGTTGCGGTATGTTTCGATAAAGCCAACAGCTTAACACTGCTAAAAATGGAGTAGCACTAGGTAAGCAACTCCTAGTGTTTGTAATCACCGCAAATGCAGTGTGTGAACCAGGCCTTGATTTAGTTTACATGGTAGATTTTGGTGCAGATTATCCTTATCAAAGTCTCCTCTATTCGTTTTTCTGCTACATAACAGAAACAGATAAAATTTGATTTGGTGGGTCCATCAGTTGACTAAATCCATTAGGACAGACCCTATTTATACTTTTCGTTTTTCAAATACTTTCAAAAATATAAAGAGGAGTATTGTTATTCTACTAGAAAAACATTAGTGCAACCTCTGGCTTTTGAACCCCTATGTGCATCTATCACATGTATTATTCCTCTTGTTTTACAAAGTCTTTGATAGCAATTGCTGTTTTACTTATTGTATTTCTTGTACTTCAATCTGCTTACAACTTACAATAATTGCTAACACTCAGCATTCGGCTTGTATTTGTAAATAGCAGATAATGTGAGAAATCTTGTGAGAAATGAATTTGGGTTTTGTCTCGAAGTGGTATCAGGGACAGTTTTCTTTACCTCAAGCTGTCTTTTTCAATAAGAATTCTTTGTGATATGAAAAGCACTATGTTTCCAGCATAAAGAAACTTATAAAATTTACACGGTTGACAAGAAGTTTCCCTGAAGGCAGCAAGAACACAGAGCAGATTGAAACAGACAGTTAATTTGTAGCCGAACAAAAAAAATAATGATGCCATAAAGCTGCTTCAGGATTTGATTCTGTGTTAACAGTGAGCTCTATTCTGATACTGTACACATATACAATATGGAAAATGCAAAAAGAAAAAATCAGTTATCCACTATAATGATTTACCATAGTGCACAAGCTCCATCTGCTGGATGAAACCATCCTCAAATCATTATAAAACATGTCATTTCCCAACACAAGTCTGAGATTTTATGAAGGTTTATAACACTTGAACTGGTGAGTTTTTCATGCATTTAACAGAGTATTCCCTATCCTCGATTTTAATGCTATTACACTTCATCTCAGTTCAGCTAAAATTACAAAAGTCTTTAAATCTCAACAGACATAGAAGCTATTCACATGGCCTGATTACTAGACAGACATAAATAGATAGAAAGTTACATAGATGATAGAGATAGATAGACAGATAGATAAGAGTGTATTATTGTTCTGTATTCACCATTTTCTACACCCTTTCAGCTACCTTGTAAGGCAGCTCCCTTGACATCAAGCATGACCTACATAAGGCCATATCACATGTTGCGGGATCAAAACCAAACCAGTATATCTATTCCAGAAGGAACAGACTCCAGCTTAGGCACACAAGTGTCATCATCTATAGCAGAGAGAGGAGGAGCTTCTACCTTAGAGTTTCTCCTCTTTGTCTTCCTACTAGTGTTTAATTCAGCAGACTGTTGAGGATAAATCTTTAGCAGTCCAGTTTTGTCAGGGCCGTCTTATTCCTGAAGGAACAGACTCCCACCTGTAGACAGCACTGTTTTGACCTGGGTCTCCTCAGTACAGCATAGGGAACTGGTTTGGCTGGGTGAGATGCATGTGACTAGGGTCGGGAAGTAAGAGTTCTCCTTACAGAGACTGCCAATTAAGGCCACCCCAGCCTCCATGGCTATAAGATTCTACACTCCTACATGGTGGCCTTAATTGGCAGTCTCCGTAAGGAGAACTCTTACTTACCGACCCTTGTCACAAAAAAACATGCTGTGGTTTCTCTTCATAGAGAATGAGTCTTACTTACTTACTCCCTACCTTTCTCTCTTGTATCTGTCTGGTTCAATAAAGCTTTGGGCCTGCGAACAAAACACACTCCTTCTCTCTCCCCCCTCCATTTTGTGTTTTCTTCGAACAGGTCAATTGCTTTCATTGATTTCACTTGTATTTTTTGCTTGGTGGAGCTTGTATGTTAGAGTAGCATTTCTGGTATAGAGTTAGCATGTCTTAGTCTTCGCTTTGTGTCTGTAAATGCTAGAAGTGAATCTTAATTTATTGTGTGTTCATGTACAAAGCCCATGCTGTGTCATGGCTCGCACTGTATGTAAGTTTTTCTGTGCGAATCTTGAAAAAAGCTCTTTTCAATCAAAAAAATTAAGAAGACTGGAGGATTCCTGCAGATTAAGTGCAGTATTGTTCTTTTAAGAACACAGAGCTAGTACTCACTTGAATCTTGATTCACCTGAAGAGAACCGGAGAAGCCTTTTTCTCGAAGAACTCAATTGGGAAGATTTGCATAGCTCCATCCTCTTCTTGGAAGCTTTTTCACACCAAGCAAAGCCACTGGAACAAAGAAACTGAAGAAGAGCAAGCACACCCTGGAAAAGAAGATGGAAGAGGCCGCAGCAGCTGCTTCAACCCCAGAAGCCTCCTCCTCTGCGTAGCAGCCACAAGCTCCGCCCTACATGAGGGACACGTTGACAGTGCGACAGAAGGAAATAGACGGAAGGGTACTGGACATGACGAAATAACTGTTTTACAAGAAGATTCTGCTAGACCAGGGTGTCCAAGCCTCGGACATCTTCGGCCTAGCTGGACATCTCTACAAGAATTGTTCAGAGAGGAAAAAGGCCTGGACAGACGTGGTTGCAATGGCTCCGGCCAAGGGATTTGAAGCTCGAAAGCCGACTGTGATGTCACCGCAGCCCAGGGCAAAGGTGTAAAAGAATGCATACAAACAGTCGGAGGCGTCAAAGCCTGGAAAGTCTGGTAATACAAAGAAGGTGACACCTTCCAACTCCCACCCCTCCCTAATCTCCCATAACCTTTCCTCCCCCCTGTAACCAGCTGAGAATGCCACCCTCCCTCTAGCAGGCATCTCAGGTATTCTGTCACCAGCCCCAAAGTCAATCCTCCCGCCCCAGTCCATCCCCACCCCTTTCGGAGAGGCGACACTAACAACCTACTCCCCGCCGTCTCTCCCCTTGTGGTGACAGAAGCAAGCTTCCCCATCCTCTCCTACACCCCTGTCTCCGATCTTGTCTCACGCCCCTGAACAAATTGCAAGACGAAAGCAGATGCATGCAGATGGGGAAGAGCGCCGTCATGGGAGTCGCCAGCGACTTTTACAGCGACCTCTACTCCGGAAGCCCACTGACGACGAAGCCGCTGCGAGGTTCCTGTTAGGTATCGCTAACACCCTCGATCCTGCAGGTGCCAAGGCAATGGACGCCCCTTTGACGGTGGCCAAGATGCTCTCTGCCGCTAAATCCTTCAGACCCGGCAGGACTCCAGTGAGCCAGTGACGGTCTCCCAGCTGAGCTCTACATAGTGCTGGGGGACCTCATCTTCCCGGACCTGCTGGAGCTCTTAGAGGAGATGGTGGTGGAGGGCAGGACCGTCGCTGAGGCAAGGACTGATCACGGTCTTGTACAAACGGAAGGGAGAGAGGTACGATCTGAAGAACTGGCGTCCCATCTCTCTGCTCAACATGGACTACAAGATCTTGGCCAACAGGCTGAAGGGAGTCATCGGTGAGATCATCCACCCAGACCAGTCCTGCGGCGTCCCGGGCTGCAGGATCTCCAAAAACCTGCCCCTGGTGAGGGACACCCTGCAATACTTCATGGGCCAGGTCCTGCGTGGGTTCGGGTTGGGTAAGATGTTCTGCTCGTTTGTTGACCTAATGTACCTTGACATCCACAGCTCGGTGTTGGTGAACGGCTGGAAGACTGACTCCTTCCCGGTGCTATCGGGGGTCAGGCAAGGCAGTCCTCTCCCTCAACCCTTCTTTTTGTTTGCGTTACAGAGCTGTTCACGGAGTCTATCCGGCAGAACGAATGGATCACCGCACCGGGACCCAGACGCGACGAGGTCAAGTGCTCGGTGTGCATGGACGACGTGACGGTCTTCTGCTCTGACCAGAATTCGGTGACGGAGCTCTTCTAGACCTGCGAGGAGTACAGACAGGCTTAGGGGGCAAAAGTCAACTGCAAGAAGTCGGAGGCCATGCTTTTCGGAGACTGGCAGCTTGCTTCTTCTGCCCCCTTCACCATTCAACAGGACTTCATGAAGGTTCTGGAAGTTTGGTTTGGGAAGGAAGGCACAGCCCTGAAGACCTGGCAAGAACGCTTGGCCAAAGTCAACACCAGAGTCACCCTGTGGAGCCTCAGACAGCTCTCCTTGGAGGGGAAAACCCTTCCTCCTGCATAACGAGGTGCTGCCCATACTCCAGTACGGGCACAGGCATGGCCACCCCCGGCCCCGTCTGCAAGGCTGTTACCAGGACCGCTTTTCATTTTGTTTGGGGCTCAAAGATGGACCAGGTCAAGCGAGCAGTCATGTTCAAGGAGCCAAGCAAGGGGGGCAAAGGTGTCCCGGATATTTCCACTTTGCTCTGGATCTTCTTTGTTTGCGACTGTGTGCGCAGGACCCTGAGGAACTTTGCAAGATCTACGGGAAAGTCCATGTCCCGCTTTTTCCTCCTGCACCTCTGGAGGAGGCTCGGCTGCGACAGCTCCATCCCTTACAACTGGGACGCGTCCTGGTACTACGGCCAGGCTGTCCGCTCTGTGAAGGAGCACCAACTGGAGGGACTCAAGCCCGACCTGTGGAAACCAAAGACAGTGCACAAGCTCATCCGAGCCGAAGATTTGTTGGAATTTGTCTCAGGAGTCACCCTAGACACGGCCAAGACTGTCTGTGCCAACTTGTCCTGGGGCAGACTGCTCAACAGCCACAATGACATATCGTGGATGGCCATCCAAGGGGGGCTGCCCCTGCGGGCCTTCACGTATGGCCAAAGACTGAGCAACACCCCCTACTGCCCCTGGAAGGAGGAGACCCCCCTGCACCTGTTTTGGGGGTGCCCCTTTGCTCAGAGCCTGTTGGACACCCTGGAGCCCCATTTCCAAGACTCTGTGCCCAGGAGCTCCATGACAAACCATGCAGTGCTTTATGGGCTGTTCCAGGGCACTCATGCCATAGAGCAGTGATGGCTAACCTTTTAGAGCCTGAGTGCCCAATTCAGTTACAAGGAGGAGAGCAAATTTGTCTAATGTTGCAAGAAGATTCTGCATAAAGATTCTTTGAGTCCTGTCTGGTGAACTTCATTCTGGGGTGATGGCCTGGGTGCCCACAGAAAGGGCTTCGACTGCCGCGTCTGGCACCCGTGCCATAACTTCACCACCACTGCCATCGAGTATATCCAGGCCGCTCGGCTCCTTATAAATTGCTATAAGGATGCCAGCTGGTACGCCAGGAGACTCCTCACTTGGTACAAGAAGTTCCACTGAAAAAGCTCCTGCCCACTCTGCTAGGTTTACCAAGCAGTAGAGGCGACAACACTGTGGTGCCAAAGCAGGAGTCTATGTCTTCTTCGTCTTAAAGGAATCCTACCACTTGAAGTGGTAGGTGTAAGATAGAAATGCTGAGCACCAGCTCAGGTTGAGCTGGTGCCATAGCTTATTTTCATTATTGTTCTAAACTGCTGTATCGTGGTTTAAACACTTCTTAATCTTTATAGCCAAAGCTGCTTCAGCGCACGGTGGTACGTGCTTGGTGCACCATGCACACGACCGTGCGCGCAATTCCCCGGCATTTCCTATGTAGGCATGTGCATGGTGCGCCAAGCGCATACCACCATGCGCTGAAGCAGCTTCAGCTATATAGCAATTTAGGACACTAATGAAAGTAAGCTCCGGCACCAGCTCACCCTGAGCTGGTGCTCGGTATATGCATCTTACAGGTTTCCTTTAATTTATTGTATATGTCAAGTCGCAGTCTGTGCCATGATACAGTATATGCTGTATGTATGTCATTTTGACTTATGTTCATTCAATAAAGGCACTTCCAATATCACCTTTGAGAATACTGTTAGGGTTTATGCCATGTTTGCCATTTTAGAAAGCTTTTAAGTATTACTGCTTCTCTCAAGTACTTCTGGCAGATTGGATGTTTAGGAGCCCGCTGATTTGCATCTGCAATATCTATAGATGCCATGTAACACTCCTGAAATAGCAGATTCACTGTTGATCTTGTGGATTTTGCCTTGAAGTTTACAGTAGTTCGTAGAGACCCATCCAGTTTCTTTATGAAGAAAAGAGTTGCGTAAAACCCTGTGCCTCGTTCTTGAAGGGGAACCCTTCTGAGCACATCCTTCTCCAGGAAGTATTTCACCTCCATTTCAGGCCTGCTGACCTGAATGATCCCTAGGATCCAGCTGCTTCCTGTGATCTTATTCATTTCTTCTTTGAATAAAGGTCTTTCCCCCCCTGAAACCCTGGCGTCATTTCTGACTGGGGCTTGCTGGAGTCTGAGGACCGGGAAAACATAAAGCCCTTGGATTTTCTGGTGGACATCCAACATTCCTTCCAATCCCTGGGTCCTTGTGTTGTACCGAATTTTCTTGAGCAACAAAAATTCTTTCCTTGTGGCTTTCGTTCTCTGATAGCCTTTTTTTCTTGTCCACAGCTTTTTCTAAAATCTTGTCCAGTGCGGATCTGAAAAGAAATTCCCCTTTGCAGGGAATACTGTATAGATGATTCTTAGACGTTAAGTGGTAACATTCGCAATTAACTGAGATCTTGGAGTGCCTTTTTTAATACTCTCTTCTACTTGCTTGAGCCACAGGAGTGATCTAGATACACAGGTAGCAGCAATATTTGGCTTAAAGGTTCCCCGCTGAAGCTTACCAGGAACAACATAAAAAGCTATCCCCTTTCTTGTTCTTGGGGTACTGTATCCTTCAAGGGAGAGCTGCCTTCTTGGAGACCTTTGAGATGGCTATGTCCACCCATTGTACCACCACGGACGATGACTTAAGCCGACACCTGGTAGCTGAGTCTAAGTGGCACCTAGTTTTCACCAGAGTCTGCCACAAAGCGGGTTGGACTTGCTGTGGTGTGGTACCAACAGATCCCTCCATAGGCACTACTTTGTCTGCAGTGGCGGCCAAGCAGGGTGCAGAATCGTAAGGCAGAGACAGAGTTATGGACAGACAGGAGGTCAGGACAAGCAGCATGGTAACAGAGTCGGGGACATAGCAAAGTTCAGGAAAGGCAGTACTGGAGCGAAGTTAGGAACAGAATCGAGGTGACAACGGGAAATCACAATAAATGCAGAGGACATAGGGCATAAACTTTCTCTAAGGCACAAGTCACGAAGATCCGGTGGGGCATAAGGGAAGAGGCTGGCTATTTATTAAATACCTGGTGGCCAGCACCAATTAGAGGCCCTAGGAGGCGTGTGTTGAGCAGCGGGAGATGCCGCTGGAGCACGAAGAGGTAAGTTAGACTGCAGCCTACACGGCGGCGCACTGTTCGCTTGCGCCTCGAGACAGATATTTCCTCTTTATAGCTCTGGGAATAGAGATTTTCTTTTCTGGCTTCCTCCTCTCTGCCTTAATTTAAGAGTTGTTTTCTTGGAATGGGAAATATCCTCTTTTCCGTTCCCCTAGACCAGGGGTCTCAAACTCGCGGCCCGCGGGCCAACTGCGGCCCGCGGGACAATATTTTGCGGCCCCCACCTGGTCGCGCTGCATGGAGAGGGCTCATGGGCTGAGCCCTCTCCATAGCCGGTAAGTCTTTTCTGCATATTGCAGCAAAGGCTTACCGGTAACACCAGCGATCAGTGCTAGCACCGATCGCGGGTGCTTTCACAGCGATGGCTGCCGGCAAAGCTGCCGGCAGCCTCAAAAAGATAGCGGCGCATGGGCGCCGCCATCTTACCTGGGATCGCCGCTCCCGTGACGTCATCGGGGGCGGAGATCCGTCTCCATGTTAGCCTCGGTAGCACAATGTAATGAATGAGGAGGAAAATCTCCATATACTGCCATACGGTAGTATGGCAGTATATGATAGGATTGATCAGACAACCTAGGGTTAAAGTACCCTAGGGAGTCTGAAAAATAGTATAAATAAAAATAAAAAAAAGTTAAAAAAAAAAAATAATAATAAAAAAACCTAAAATTTCAAATCACCCCCCTTTCCCTAGAACTGACATAAATATAAATAAACAGTAAAAATCATAAACATATCAGGTATCGACGCGTCCGAAAATGCCCGATCTATCAAAATATGATGACGGTTTTTCAGTGCGTTTAACCCCGTTACGGAAAATAGCGCCCAAATTCGAAAATGCCACTTTTTTGCCATTTTGAAAAATATAAAAAAATCTATAAAAAGTGATCAAAAGGTTGTAAAGTCCTAAAAATGATATCATTGAACATATTATCAAATTTCGCAAAAAATGACACCACCCACAGCTCCGTACACCAAAGTATGAAAAAGTTATTAGCGCCAGAATTTGGCAAAATAAAAAAAATTATTTTTGTACAGGAGGTTTTAATTTTTGTGAATGTATGAAAACATTATAAAACCTATACAAATTTGGTATCCCCTTAATCGTACCGACCCAAAAAATAAAGTAGACATGTCATTTGGGGCGCTCAGTGAAAGACGTAATATCCAAGCCCACAAGAAAATGGCGCAAATGCATTTTCATTGCATTTGGAATTTTTTTCCCGCTTCCGAGTACATGGCATGGAATATTTAATACCATCACTATGAAGTGCAATTTGTTACGCAGAAAACAATCCATCACACAGCTCTTTACGTGTAAAAATAAAAAAAGTTATAGATCTTTGAAGGTGGGGAGTGAAAAATGGACATGAAAAAACAGGAAAGGGCCCGTAACCGGTTAATCCCCTTCCCTCCGGTGCTTGAAGAAGATGAAGTCGCCGCTCTGAACGCACTTGGTGCAGGTCAGAGCGGCGACTTCATCTTCTTCGATGGGAGGGACACGGGGAGGCAAGTACCGGGTGGTGGGGGGGGGGGGGGGATGGAGTGTCCCTGACTGGGCTCAGTGCGGTAGGAGCTTGGGACCCCTCGGTACACAGGACGCGTTCATAGAGAAAAAAACGTCTCCCAGCTTGGGGCTTTCCTTGCACTGGGAGACGCCATGACATTTGAATCTGAATAATGATATTTTGTAAGCGCATTTTGTGTGGAAAACTTGATGCGGCCCAGCCTTACCCACAATCTACCTCCAACGGCCCCCAGGTAAATTGAGTTTGAGACCCCTGCCCTAGACCCTGAAACATAGCATCCATCACTGAACGTTCTTCCTTCTCTTCCTCAAACACCATTGTTGCTCTGACCGGTTTTATTAAGTGGTCTGTATCATCCGCCGGAAACAGGGGTCTGCCGTCTTATTCCCTTCCTCTGAATCTGACAATAACTCCCCCGAATCGCAGTTTGAGTAGTCCCACACTCTAGAAGTGTCAGGAGAACTGTGGTATTTGAAAGATTTCTTCACCCCTTGAATAGAGTTACAAACTTCTGCATAAAAGTGGGCATTTCAAACAAAGTGGATTGATCTTTGGCCATCCTACGCTGGATACATGATTCACAATTTGGCTTTGGATGTGAGTTAGGAAGACTATCCCAACAAATCCTACATGTGCATTTTTAGTTTTAGTAGTGGAATTCACACTACGTCTCTTCCCTCTATATAAAAAAAATAAAATAAGAGATGAACATAACCATTTTAATGGCTTGGTAAGGCCACACTTATCACCAAGTGGACTATCCTGCCAGACTGCAATTATGGTAGTGGTGTCCACTAATCTCTTGCACTTCTATCCAAACTCATTTCGAGGCTGTTTTAGAAGGGTCCTCTGACCAAAGCACAGCAGCAAACTGGAGCTAAATAGATCCTGTGGTCGGCTGTAGGTGTAGAATACACACAGGGACTGCTGTGTGGGATCTGCATATTAAATTTGCTGCCCTCTGGCGTCACAATCATGTGGGAAACCAACTAGCCCTCTAGCAGAGATGTGGCTCTCTGCCATTACTCAAATGCGGATGCAGCCGTAGAGTAGCTACATGGAGCGCCCACATGGCAGCTCCCTATCCTCCTCGCGCAATCCCCCACGAACATGGCACACTCCAAAGCCACTTCGCCACCTTCAGGCTTCGCTGCAGCAAGCAGCCTTTAGGACTTCCCCACCAAAGCATCTTCCTACTGAGGTAAGCCTCCAGCGGGTGGACAATTCATGGCAACCGGGGGTATGTAGAGACTTCTTTTCCCCCACTTGCCACGCATGGAACCTCACTGAGGTTCCCTCGGTCCCTGTCAGGGACAGGAAACCACTAAAGGTTGAAGGTGGGGCTGCGCTTTTAAAGTTCTGGGTTTCCGGTCCCTGGGGGCAGACCCCTCTCTCTAGTTGGGACCTGTCATGGCGAAAGGGGAGAATTAACATTTCTGGCATGCTTTGGGGGATTTTTTTTTTAAACCGTTCACTGAGCAGGCCCAGTAATGTTTCTGGTTTATTGTATAAATTGATATGGACACGGCATTACCAAATGTGTGGTGGTTTGTTTGTGATTTTGTGTTCTTTGTACTTTATTAGATGTGTATAGGGAATGGTGGTGTTGGGGGACATTAATTAATCATTTTTATTACAAAAACTTGTATTGTTTTAAAACTTCTTTTTTTCCAGATTGTCTTGAACAAGCGACTGCTTTTTCAAGCTATCATTGAGGTAACACACTGCAATACACTGTGCATACTCTTAATGTGTTACAGTTGGCTCTGGTCAGGAGGCAGGGCATGACTTCTGCAGAGATTTTGCAGTCCCAGGGCACTCATCGAACGCCGGGGTTGCCATTGGAGGATTGGACCCCCCGGTAAGTGACCACGGTGTGTAGCAGATTAACAGTCACAATCAGAAGAATCTCCAATCATTGGTATTAGAGGCGGGCGTCAGCTGAGCCTCAACTGTTAATTTCACTAATAATTTGTAAAATTAAACTGAAGTTTCATCTTAGTGGGAGACCAGCACCCAGCATCCCCACAGATGTAGTGAGAAGATGATAATTACATAATAAGTAAACAGAACGAAAAAACAACAAGAGAGGACGGCGCCTCGTGTAATACTGTTGGGATCAATGGTTGGTGAGAGAAGAGAGTACTGCTCACCTGAAAGCACCTTGTTACAGTGCAGTTTGTAGCCCACCCTGGGGAAGGGTTCCGGATCGTATGGCTAGTTGAAGCCAATAGCAGGAGTAGATGGATGGTTTGTTCTAAGCAGCTCCCACAGCTCCAAAATACCCGGACCTCGAATAGAGGCCGGTGTAGACAGTGGAGTAAAAAACGGAAAAAACAGGAGAAAGAAGCTATCGTGGGGCGCTAATAGGCCAAATCGTATCTACAATAGTGATAAATAGCTGGAAATAATCTGTATTGAAAATATTTTATTATATAAAACAACAAACAGTGATAAAAATAAAAGTCTAGGTAACGCGTTTCGGTTATAAAAACCTTCTTCAGACCAAAATAGACAGATAATACAACCGGCAGATAACCTGTATGTAGATAGATAAAAAATAGATACTTACAATAGCTGAAATTACATTATATGAATAGTTTGAAAGCAAGAATAATGCAATATAAGGAATAAGCAAATACATTGAGTAGCATCACATATCGATGTAAACAAAATTAGTGTATGATAAAATGACTGTCTCAAATACTCTATAACTCTCAAAATAATAAATTTAGAAAAAATTTTAAAAAATTTAAAAAATTATGAAATAAATAAATAAATAATAGATAAACTAGGTAGACTTAGGTAAATAGGAATGTAATGAATGAGTAAAACTAAGCCACAAAACGGAATGAATGGATCGCTACATGATTAAGTATGGGAACTGATACAAAGGAAGTATATAGATAATCTGTAGTGAAGTATGTATCTAGAAGTAAGGAACTGGCTAGGAGTTGAGATAAACAGGGGGGGAAAAAACAAAAAACAGAGATATACTCATACACAATGTATTAGGGGAGAGAAGGGGCAAGGATTCAGGCAAATGTAGAGATATACTCACGGTCCAGCTAGGTGGCTGTAGTGTGCTGCCTGGAGGATAGAAAGAATGGGCCACCAGCTGTCTGCCCTCTGCCTTATATGAGGAGGATTTTTTTTTTTCAATATCCCTTCTTTATTAGGATGATTGGGACATTGGAATGTTCTTTTACATGATCCTTTTCTTAAAGACTCCATCGCACACAACCCCAAAATAACTTCTAAAAGACCTTGTACATTGAAGAATATGTTGGTCTAGGATCTAGGTCTGCTGCTTCATGGTGCTGGGGGGCAACTGGGTATTGGTCCCTGCTGGTGCTGTGCTGCGTTGCAGCGGCGGTGGATGCCATATGATGCCGTAACTAATAGCGTAGGGACCCACTAGAGGTCACCGTGAAGCGGTTAGTGGACTTTGCAATTTGTAAATAAGAACCTCAAGTTCGGTTTATAGATCATTGTATGATGTATGGTCCATTTTTTTTCTTGACGTTTTACTAATTTTGCAAAATAAAATCCAAAGTGGGCAAAAATCTATTGTCTTTAAATCGCCGTCTTCCAAGTGGCATAACTCTTTAATTTTTTTGTCTACGGAGCTGGTTGATTTTTTTTTTTGTAGGACATGTACTTTGAACCTGTATTATTATGGAGTATATATGTTTTTTTTATTTTTGGGTAATGGGTAAAAATGGCTAAAAATCATAATTTTGGGGGGTTTTTGACAGTTTTTTTTACAGGGTTCTTCATGCAGGTTCAATAATGATATATTTTTATTCTACAGGTCATTACGGATGCGGTGATACTATATGTGTAGGGATTATGTCACGATTTTTACTTTTTTCACATGATTTTAATGGGGCTTATGGGCATGATGGCATTTTTAGTAACTTATTTGTTTATTTAAGAACAATTTTTTTGTTTTATTTTTTAGATTTTTATTTGTTCCACCATGGGACATGAGGAGGCATTCATCTGAATTCATGATAATACCCTGCAATACAGATTTATCACCGGGTATTAGCTCATAGGCTGAAACTGTGGCTGTAAGACCCTGACAGGATCTAACACAGACAGGATCTTACAAGCAACAGCTGTGGACAGCCCTGCAGTCCTGAGCGGACCTCAGCGCTGCCATTGCATTGAAATGCTTCCCCCAAAGACGGAGCTGGGGGCCATCGTGGGGGAGAGATCTTTAAATCATGGGGGAGAAAGATATTTAAATGCCATTTAACAGGTTAAATACACACAATCAGAGCTTACTCTGACCACGGGTGTTACACTGGGGTGTCAGCTGTTAGGTACCCAGTGTATACCAATGCCAGTCAAGTTCTGATGATGAGGTGAACTGGCATCAGCTTAAGGCTGAATTCACACGGCACGGCAGGCACACGTCGGCGCTGCTCACCCCCGCCCCTCTCCATAGAGGAACATGGCGCACGGCATGCCGAGAAAAGATAAGACATGTCCTATCTTTTCACGGGATACGGAGCGGTATGGTGCCGCACTTGTGCGACACTGTACCGCTCCAGTGGGGCACCGTGCTCCCCTTTGCCGTCTATGGGGGGCGTATATAGGTCATATACGGCAGTGTGAATGCACGTCACTAAGCTCAGTGACTGAAAGCCATCGCTGAGCATCAAGAGGTTAAAGCAATACTGGCACACTGACACAATGGGGCACATTTACTTAGCCATCAGCTGGAGTTCACGGAAAGTGCATTGTCCGACAATAATGCAATGTGCCGTGATTCGCTAAGATCATGTGCCCGATATCCTGCATGTGTCGCTTCCCCGCTCAGGTCCAACAGAGTTCACTTTCTTTTTACTGGCGCATGTAAGTGCTTGGGCTTGCGACACAATCTGAAAGTTAAATCCTGCACTCTGTCCAAATAAGTCAGATGGTGCGACGGCACGCCCCCCAATTTGTGTTGCATGGAAAACAGTGCAGCTGCACCAAAAGAGGATAGCGTGCACCAAAATCCCAGTGTACACACTAGTTAAATACGTGTGCAAGCCGTGTAATCCCAGGAAAAAGGCGCACAGTCCGACGAAAGTGAGCAGCGCGTCCCTTAGTTAATGAGCCCCAATGAATTACAAAACGTCTGGGTACTGGTTTGAGTAAGTTTTTCCTATAGAACAAATGAACAGTAAATAAAATTATCTAGAAACAATGCGTTTCTAAGGCCCCTTCTACAATTGCGAGTGTGATACAATGAACTCGCATCACACTCCCAGCGCGTGCTGCTCGGATTGCACGGCCCAAAACGCTTCAAACCGGGACTGAACTGACATGCTGAGTTCAGTTCTGGCTTGCATCGTTCGGGCCGTGCAATCCGAGCAGCACGCATTGCGAGTGTGATTTGAGTTCATCGCATCACACTCGCTAGTGTAGAAGGAGCCTAGAATGTGTATTTTTATTTGTTTTGGTATTTAAAGGGCACCTGTCATCAGGTCTGTGTCACTAGTCCTGTCACTACTACCTGTTGGAGCAGCTCACAAGGATCCCATCACAGCCTTTATCTAGTTATTTCATACATTATTCATTGTAAAATCATATTTTCTTTATTATGTAAATAAGGCTGATCACATGGTCAGAGGCAGTGATGTCACCCCTGTTTCCCCTCCCCTCTCCTCCCCCTGCTCATGTCTGTGTGTAATGTATAGTAAAGCATTGCTGGTGTCTGTGCTTTATCTGCTGGCATGCTCTCCCTCCTATACACATGTGAGAGACACAGACATCAGATACACATGAATCTGACATGTTCTGCTCTAACATGGCTGCCTGAAGCTGTTGTATCTCTCCTATACACACACAGGCTGCAAGGGGCGCCAGCACTAGGAAGCACATGGAGGAACCATTATACAGGCTGTCAGTCAAGTACTGGGTGTGTGGCTGTGCCTCCCATTCATGAATAAGCAGGACAGCTGAATATGATAATGACTCATTGGACATCTCACAGGTCATTTGCATACAGCTTTAGGACCTCATTGCTTAGGTTTACAGGCATGTAGACGGACAATGAAGGGATAGGGGCAATGCTTTCTAATGGCAGTTTATGAAAATATATGTAGTTTAGGGATTTGATTTGCCTGACGGGTTCTCTTTAACCAGCTGAAAACGCTTGATAATGCAACAAGGCTGTTCCAACATAGCAATATTTTGTGGTGCTGCTTGATATTTGAGAAGGTACTGTTGATTGAAGGCATTGAAATTTATTTAATGAGCATGACTTTTGGAATGAAGTCTGACTGCATAAACCTTACACGAAATACAAAGGCATTTTGAGGATTTTCATTGTAACATCTTAGGATGCATTTGAGAAACGCCAACGTTTATGTAAACGTCGTATCCATCGCGTATGTTGGAACAAAAAAAATATACATTTTATTTTTTCAGTTCCGCACCTTCTAAAGCCATTCCTATGTGTCCTTAACAAGATGAAGAATTTTAAGATCTAATACTTGTAAGAATAAATCATATTATAAGGATAACCTTTGAGCCAGAAGCGCAAGGTAACGCATGCGCAATATCCAATGTATATAAGGTTGGGGCAAAGTTTAGACAATAAATGTAACCCACATCTGAATGAAGTATAAGCAAGAAAACACAAAAGGCAGATGTATATGGGTGAAAGGGTATAGCAACTTTTATTAGAAAATGTGTGAGTTTAAAAACACTAATTGTGTTCCATCAGAAATGGTGATCGAGCTACACCGGAAAAAGTTATGGCGCATGTATCAGTAAAGGTCAGTTAATTTTTGAAGAACTGGTTAGCACAACCCAATACAATATAAAATAGCCTTATGCATCAGGATAAGCATGAGAAAACAAAGCAGAAAGCGATGCACAAAAGCGGCTAATGCATAGATACTCAAGATGTACACCAAAAATTACTTAATTTATTGATTTCAAAGACAAAAAAAAACCATACAAAGACATCTAAAACCATTTAAAACAAATAATGTACATAAAAAGACTTGTGTGGAGATCCCGGTCTGGGTCAACCACAACTGACCTCTAATCCAGGCAAGGGATACTGTCTAAACACCTCTACCCATGATTAATAGTATGAAAAATGTAATATGTATTTCATATACCCTAACCAACAAAATTACAAGTAATGGGCGATGGAAGGCCCCAAAATCATCCTGAAATGGTAATGAAACAAACATATAAAGTGCAAAGTGCTGCAAATGAGACAACTGTCAAAAACCCCCTGGTGTGTGAACCAATGTAAATTTTCAATATAAAGTGCAAGGTGCAAATGGCAAAAAAGCGGGAAAATGAAGGTGCTGATCCTGTGAATCAGGGTTGGGATCTTACAGCATGTGATGAATTGTAGAAAAAAAAAATCCTGTAAAGCTGGTAGAGCAATGGGAAATGAGGAGGGATGCGAGGCGAACGGCGAAAGGTCAATCAGGCGCACATAAGAAAACCACTACGGCGAAAACTAATACCGGTAGTATGCACATGTGTCCATAATAATATGCGCATGTGCCCATGATGCAATAATGATCCTAATATTCCGGATGTGCGCTTGCGTCCCCCAACACAGCTCAATCAAAAAATAATAAAAATATGAAATATAATTATCAATGACACAAAGCCAAGCTAGCTATACAACTGATTAAATAAAGAATCATGCATAATACTATTTAACGCATGATTATTCATTTGGAAATACATATAAAATAAAAGATATATAACAT
Source organism: Engystomops pustulosus (assembly GCF_040894005.1). NCBI lineage: Eukaryota > Metazoa > Chordata > Amphibia > Anura > Leptodactylidae > Engystomops > Engystomops pustulosus. The sequence goes on along the minus strand of NC_092418.1, from coordinate 46,616,648 downwards.
TGTGGAAGGCCACACAAGCACGGCAGAGTCCAAATAAGTATTCAGGGATATTATCACGAAAAACAAAGTGTCATACAAATTCCTTTGGTTACGAATAATATATAGCAATTTAGCATGATTTGGAGATATAGTCCATCAAAAATGTACTTTCCCTTCTCTCTCCCTTTCATGTCAGAAAGGATAATTATTAGAGATGAGCGAGCACTAAAATGCTCGAGTGCTCGTTATTCGAGACGAACTTTTCCAGATGCTCGAGTGCTCGTCTCGAATAACGAGCCCCATTGAAGTCAATGGGAGACTCGAGCATTTTTCAAAGGGACCATGGTTCGGGAATAAAATGTGTTAATTAATTGAAAAAGAATGTCTTCTGATAAGTTAGCAGATGTATGCAAACATCTGCAATCTATTCTTCACTGTTCCGCGCGTATATTATCTCCCGACAAGTTAACAGATGTGAAGAACAGTGAAGAATAGAATAAAAACAGTGAACACAGGATCATTTAAGTGAAAAACACAGTGAAGAATAGATTACAGATGTTCTGCACATCTGCTTACTTGTCGGGAGATACGCTGTCCCGGGATCCGCTGCTCTTCTTCCACTGAAGTCTCCCCGATGTCTCCGTGCCCCTCGATGTCTCCGTGCCCCTCGATATCTCCGTGCCCCTCGATGTCTCCGTGCCCCTCGATGTCTCCGTGCCCCTCGATGTCTCCGTGCCCCTCGATGTCTCCGTGCCCCTCGATGTCTCCGTGCCCCGATGTCTCCGTGCCCCGATGTCTCCGTGCCCATCGATGTCTCCGTGCCCATCGATGTCTCCGTGCCCATCGATGTCTCCGTGCCCATCGATGTCTCCGTGCCCCTCGATGTCTCCGTGCCCCGATGTCTCCGTGCCGCTCCCTGATGTCTCCGTGCCGCTGCCCGATGTCTCTGTGCTGCCGCTGCCCCATGTCTCCGTGCCCCGCTGCTCTCCGTGCCCCGCTGCTCTCCGTGCCCATGTCTCCGTGCCCCATGTCTCCGTGCCCCGCTGCTCTCCGTGCCCATGTCTCCGTGCCCCATGTCTCCGTGCCCCGCTGCTCTCCGTGCCCCGCTGCTCTCCGTGCCCCATGTCTCCGTGCCCCGCTGCTCTCCGTGCCCATGTCTCCGTGCCCATGTCTCCGTGCCCATGTCTCCGTGCCCATGTCTCCGTGCCCCATGTCTCCGTGCCCCATGTCTCCGTGCTGCCGCTGCCCCATGTCTCCGTGCTGCCGCTGCCCCATGTCTCCGTGCTGCTCCCCGGTGTCTCTGTGCTGCTCCCTTGTGTCTCCGTCCTGCTCACCGTGTTCTGCAATGTCTTCTTCACACATATATATTGTTCTTCACATGCTATTTTGTTCGCACCGTTCCGCGCGTATCTTCCGACAAGTAAGCAGATGTGCCGAACATCTGTAATCTATTCTTCACTGTGTTCTTCACTGTGTTTTTCACTTAAATGATCCTGTGTTCACTGTGTTCACTGTTTTTATTCTATTCTTCATTGTTCTTCACTGTGTTTTTTTAATTAAATGCTCGATCTCGAGCAGGGGAAATACTCGTCCGAGCAACGAGCCGTCTCGAGTACCTTAATGCTCGAACGAGCATCAAGCTCGGACGAGCATGTTCGCTCATCTCTAATAATTATCTGTGGAAATGACCACTTCTCTGGTATCATCATAATGTTCTTGGTGTATTGTCCACATGCGAGACCACATGGAGGCACAAATTGGTCCAAAAAGTTTAATATCAAGGCGAGAATATAGACAAATGTAAGACTGAAAACCAATGAATATAACATTAATGGAAGGTATGGTACAATAAAAAAGTAAGAATGTGGTTATTTAACAATAAAACACACACCCAGGAGAAATAAGTGTGGTCGAGGTGAGTAGAATAGATGAAAGAGGGGGAAACAAAATGAAATAAATAAAAGCCTATAATTAAGAGGTCCCAGAGACCTGCAAGAGAACAAACTGAATTAGTGACAAGGCACTAACAATATAGGGGTGATGAGAAGTATATATATATACCTGAATGTATGTAGTCTTCATGACTTTAGAACCCATGGGTATCCACCAACTAATGCAACCTGAAAATAAATACATGAAACACACAAAACACAGTGTAGGGAATGTATTACAGTGATAGTGTAGGGGATATATTACAGTGGTAGTGTAGGGGATATATTACAGTGGTAGTGTAGTGGATGTATTACAGTGGCAGTGTAGTGGATATATTACTGTGGCAGTGTAGGGGATGTATTACAGTGACAGTGTAGCAGATGTATTACAGTGGCAGTGTAGGGGATGTATTACAGTAACAGCGTATGGGATATATTACAGTGGCAGTGTAGGGGATGTATTACAGTGGCAGTGTAGGGGATGTATTACAGTGACAGTGTAGCGGATGTATTACAGTGACAGTGTAGGGGGTGTATTACTGTGATAGTGTAGGGGATGTATTACAGTGGTAGTGTAGGGGGTGTATTACAGTGGCAGTGTAGGGGATGTATTACAGTGGCAGTGTAGGGGATGTATTACAGTGGCAGTGTAGGGGATGTATTACAGTGGCAGTGTAGGGGATGTATTACAGTGGCAGTGTAGGGGATGTATTACAGTGGCAGTGTAGGGGGTGTATTACTGTGATAGTGTAGGGGATATATTACAGTGGTAGTGTAGGGGATGTATTACAGTGGTAGTGTAGGGTATATATTACAGTGGCAGTGTAGGGGGTATATTACAGTGGCAGTGTAGTGGATGTATTACAGTGGCAGTGTAGGGGGTGTATTACAGTGGCAGTGCAGGGGATATATTACAGTGGCAGTGTAGGGGGTGTATTACTGTGATAGTGTAGGGGATATATTACAGTGGTAGTGTAGGGGATGTATTACTGTGGCGGTGTAGGGGATGTATTACAGTGGCGGTGTAGGGGATGTATTACAGTGGCGGTGAAGGGGATGTATTACAGTGGCGGTGTAGGGGATGTATTACAGTGGCGGTGTAGGGGATGTATTACAGTGGCAGTGTAGGGGATGTATTACAGTGGCAGTGTAGGGGATGTATTACAGTGGCAGTGTAGGGGGTGTATTACAGTGGCAGTGTAGGGGGTGTATTACAGTGGCAGTGTAGGGGGTGTATTACAGTGGCAGTGTAGGGGGTGTATTACAGTGGCAGTGTAGGGGGTGTATTACTGTGACAGTGTAGGGGATGTATTACAGTGGCAGTGTAGGGGATGTATTACAGTGGCAGTGTAGGGGATGTATTACAGTGGCAGTGTAGGGGGTGTATTACAGTGGCAGTGTAGGGGGTGTATTACTGTGATAGTGTAGGGGATGTATTACAGTGGCAGTGCAGGGGATGTATTACAGTGGCAGTGTAGTGGATGTATCACAGTGGCAGTGTAGGGGGTATATTACAGTGGCAATGTGTATACGAGTTCAAACACATAATTGGATATGATAACCAAACAAAACTTACCCAAATAATGGTTGTACGTTTCTACTAATACAATATATATTCATTGTTTATTAAATACGGTGAAGAGAAAGTCCTTGTTTAAGCCTTTTGGGGCTTGGAAGTCTACTTTGAAAATCCACCGTGCTTCACTGCGAAGTAGAGCCGGGGTAATATTACCTCCCCAAGGATTATTTATCACCAGGTCAAGACCCACCACTCTGGTTCCATGTTTCATTCCCTGATAGCAAGTCCTTTAGTGTGCGGTAACTGTGGAAAAGGGTTTTTCCTGGCCAAAATGGGCCTCCACATTTATGATTATAGACAAATGCTGCTGTATGCGCTTACGTAATTCTTGAGATGTTTGTCCAACATATAATTTGTCGCATGGACATTTCAGAGCATGAAATTTCAGAGCTTGCGAAATAAGGTGGTAACAACTTTTTCATTTTGGACGAAAATCCACAGGTCCAGGAACTCTGCTGAAACCTGTGAGAAATGGGAAGTGAGACAAATATGCCATGGGTTAGTAGTATTGAGTTGTTCAATAAACTGTTGACATACATTTAGAGGTCCATTATGGCTGCATGCGCATACTATTAGTTTTCGCCCTAGTGGTTTTCTTATGTGAACTTGACTGACCTATATTGATGCATGCGCCATAACTTTTTTCCGTGTAGCGCGTGAGTAACCTCTGGTTTTCTCTGGTGTAACAGCCACAGAACTGCGGCCATGTGCTCTGCTGGCCGGTGCGCACTATGATGTGTCAGTGTTGCCGCTACTTATGTCATATGTGCTGTAACAGTAGATAGAAGAGGAGCCGCGGAGACCAGAGCATCGGGGAGCCGCACCGAGAATCGGGGGTGCCAGAAAGTGAGCATGTACGTTTATTTTCTTTATGTGCTGGGCAAACAGGGTGCTGGCTGGCTGTATACCACAGGGGGCTGACTGGCTATATACTGGTAGGCTGTGACCAATGCATTTCCCACCCTCGGCTTATACTCCAGTCAATAGGTTTTCCCAGTTTTTGGTTGTAAAATTAGGGGTCTTGGCTTATACTGGGTCCGGCTTATACTCGAGTATACACTGTACATAGCCTTATACAGCACCATATGTTAAGATGTAAATTTTCTTTTGGGCTGTTGGCTGGTTTACATACATTTTCAAGGGCTAAACACAGGATGTGCAGCAATGCACAAATCAGACTATTAATTCATGTACCGCAGCCTGTTTTTTTAACTTGGAAACCATATTTACAAATATTTGTAAAGTTACAATTTGCATTACATGGCACAGATGTTCAATAGAAAATGATTTTAAATAGAAGTAAAATGGTAACGTTTTGCTTACATAATAGAAGATTACAAACATAACTACATAGTATGCAACGTAATAAGGATACACAATATCTGTCTGACAAGTTCCATTAATGCTCCACTTGTGCAGTTTACATAATGAGGGACTTCTCAAGATTCCTTTTGTGAGCTACACTTCACACCTAGCAATGTGCAGCATGTGTTACTGTAGTGAAGCATTTACTGGCTTGATGTATATTTTCAATCCCACAAACACTCTCAGTGGGTTACTTGCTTAGATGGCTGCATTAAGAGAGCAGGTGTTTGCTCACGTGGGATGTCAAAGCGTTCTCCTTAATGACTGTCTACATTTCTGCGTGATATCCAGCCAGGTATATTTTTGCATCTTTCTGGTTGCCTCAGCTTATTCCCACTGGTCCCTTTTCCTCATCTCAGCTGCCACTGATATACTATTACTGTATAATATGGTGACAAGCAAACAACCTTAGAATACAGAGCAGCAGCTGGTTTCAAGAAACTTCCCAGCTGACTCTTACTCTACTTACTCCACTTAGGAGACCCTCTTGTGATCATTTGCACATTATACAGATTGCCAATATTATACTATACAAGTAGAAATTCAACCATATTTTAATGTGTTATGCAATGTGCTTAAACAGCAAATTGTGGATTAAACGGCAAAAGTAAAGTTTAAAATAAGCAGCGTTTACCTAGGAAAACAGGACAAACGTGCAGACAAACATGTGCAACCCATAGAAACTGACCCGCGTGTTGGTCCAATCCCATATACTGCATACCTTGTACAGGATGGGAGTCCTTGCATCATACAGAAATATTATTCAGGGACACCCTGTTTGCTGGCTGAACTGCAGCACCAGAAGGCTATTAATTGCTACAAGGTAGGACTGCAGTTTGGCTGGCAGACAGGGAGTACTTGTAACATTTTATGATTTACAGACTCCCGTGTAATGCATGTGCAATGTATGCAGCCCATGGGATCAGCGAATGAAACAAAAATGTGTGCCAAGGAGTGGATGTTCTAGAGGTAAACATTAGTATTTTGTTGACTGGGAAGTGCGCTATGAGCTTTGAGAGTCCCAGGTAAGCAACATACTGAAATATCAGCAGAATGCAATCATGTTTGGTGAGTCAGCTTGGGAATTAGGGATTCTTTAGTTTTTTGGGTGCCTCCATGGATCTGCAAAGGAACTGGACCAAGCGGTTTACTAAATTCTATTTGGCCATAAATCAGACTAAACCTCATTTCTTGTAACAAATTTATATATGCTCAAAGCATGTGGAAAAAAAAGACTAGATCGTAGCACTTAGGAAATATGCAAATAAGGAAAACGCCCCTTTAACATCCAGCTTCACTTGATTTGGCATTAAAGCCAAACCAGTATATCTATACCAGAAAAAACAGATTCCCAATTGTAGACAGCACTGTTTCAATGTGTAGGGAATTGATTTAGCTGAGTGAGAGGCTTTTGACTAGGGTTAGGAGGTAAGAGTCTCCTTACTGAAATTTTGCCAATTAAGGTCACTTTACAGGTGTGTGGAGACGTATAGCCATTGATGCTCCACTAAGGAATTCTAGGAAATATGCAAATACATTTCCAGGATGGGATAAGTAAAATAATGCATCTCTTTACCACCTTGAAAGGCAGCCCTCTAAAACCCAGCTCCTAGGAAATCAATTCAAACCTGGATTGTAATATAAAAAGGCAACAGGATTTAGAAACACTCAGCTTACACTGGCTACAGTTGTAAAGTTGAGCCAAGACAGATATTATGAAGTTTTATTGGAAGTGTACAACAATCACAATAAAGAAAATGACCACAATACATGATGTTATGTCTTCACATGTCATGTGTAAAACAGAATAGAAAAATCATTAAAACAAAAACAAACAATAACAAACTCTACAGTGCTGCTGCTAGACCACGTCCATAATTTCCATCAAATATGGGGTACCAGTTTATGAATATTTTATTATTTTTTAGTGTGGAATGCTACCATATCCTGTTTACCAACGAGTAAATACTTAAAGGCTAAAGATATTTTTGTAAAACTATTTTGCAGAATATACATTTTTTCACAACAGTTTCCCTACAGTAATGATCAGGATGATCTTAAATGGATTGTCCTTTAATCCAAAACTTTAAGAGTAAGTAGAAGATCCTAATAGGTTAGGTACCATATGCATGATCCTATTGAAGTTTGGGGTTCACTGGAACATGATCCACCTCTTCCTCTATCCTCTGTGTTCTGCTGGCTTCCGGTGGATGGAAGGGGCCATGCAGTCATTACTCTCTACACACACCCTCCATTATCACCGCTCCCATAACAGTGGTTGGAGAAGCATGCGGATCCTAACAGCCCACCGATCTTGTCGGCATTCCCATCCAACCACTAATTTGGGAGTGATTATGATGGAGTGGGCGTGCATGCAGTAATGACTGTACGTTCCCCTCAATCAACCAGAAGCCCAAAGTACTGCTGCCCGCAGGTCATGTTCCAGCAGCTCTCTGTATGGAACCCAAAACTTTAACAAGGTAAGAATAATATAAACAACCCTATATGGGTGTTATATTGTTCACGTTTGGGATTAGTAAACGCCTTTAAGATTTCTTTTGACCATGGGCAGGTTTCCCACATGCTCTTGAATGCCTCACTGAGTAGTGCATTTATATGACTTCTCAATACAAGTCAACAAAAGTGTTTCTTCCTCTTAGGTGAATGCATGCTCACATCCCTTAGAAAGATGAACTACATATATGTCACAAGTCAGATAATGCAAGAGCGCTCTGCACTAGTCATAGAAAGTTCTAACAATGGCTACTACCTTGGAAATAAGCAGCTAGTAGTCAAACATAGTTATTTAGTAGAGGGATTTCTAACAGAAAGCTAAATAAAATTAGGCAAAGAATAAATGTATCCATAATCTATATACAGTGAGAAAAAAAATGTTCAAAAAAGAGGATTGATAAGATAAGGGACATCTGTTCATTAGGGGGGGACCTGGGATCTGTTCACTAAGGTGGGCAAACTGACAGTTATCTACCTAGTTTCAGTGCTAATGTGCCAAGCATCTGCTCCTGGGAAGCGACCCGGTGTATATGATATCTGGGCATTCCCTCTGCCAGTATAGAGACTATAGAGATTAATGAACTATTCAACTCCGGTTATGATCCATCAGATAATAGAGTAGACCACCACTGTCATCAATATATTAATAAACTATTCAACACCAACTAGTGATGATCATGGAAGAAGCCTTAATAACAGCACTGCAGTGATACCTAATGTAACATACATTTATTATACTAGCTGACTTTGTTCTACTACTGCACATTTCATCTCATATATTCATCTAGCCTTTCATTACCAATGCTTTTATCTTGGGCCGCATTGTACTGAGATCTAAGACACAACAGATGTTTTTTACATCTTATGGCCGTCTCTAAACAATTGATTTTCATATACACTGACAGAAATGTGCCTATGGTAATCACTATCTTAATTTAATTAACAAATTAGCATTACAATTTTGCTGACTACATTCATTGCATCAGTGTTAAAGAAACCTTTCACCAGAGTGCTATTTTTATCACAGGACAGGTTGCTATAGACAAAGTACAGTATATGCCAAATATGTTTTTAAAAAAATGTCTGTGTTATATGGTAATTGAACTAAAGGTTGTGAAATGGCTCACTGCCAGATGCCTAAGGGTCCCAGAGAGGAAGATTTCAAATCGCAACTTCCATCTGCTCTATAATATATTCACTGCTCTCCTGGCTCCTGCACCTCCCTCTCCCCCCAACATCCTCTCCTTGCACTGAGATGCCAGAGAGAGAGGTTGTCTTCAGTGAGCTGACCTGTCACCAGGGGCAGGAGACAGGAGAGCAGTGAATATATTATAGAGCAGGTGAAAGTTGTCATTTGAAATTTTCCTCTCTTGAACTGAATCTGGCAGGACACCATGTAAAGTTTCACATAACTTATTTCAAACACCATATAACACAGGCATTTAAAAAAAACAACTATTTGGCATATAGAGTACTTTGTCTATAGCAACCTGTACCCTGATAAAAATAGCACACTGGTGACAGATTCCCTTTAAGAACATAGGTGATCACTGTAGGAAACACATGGCACAGTTAAGATTGAAAAAGATTCATGTAGTTCCACTCTATATGAACTGGGTGACCCTAAAGCTACTGCATACGCCCTGGAACGGGCGTCTGGGGTGGCCTCCAAAGATTTTGTATGCAATCAAAATAAAACCCCTAACATTTTAAAAAATACCCTTTAAAAAAATAAAAGGTTTCTTGGCTAGTATGTATCAATTTACCTATGAATTGACGGGGGGTCATATCATTTGAACCAGTGAACAGATTTAAAAAACTGGATGTATAAAAAAGATAAGTCCAATACTAACCCTAAGGTTTCTCTGCTGCTCCAAAAGCTTTTGGCTTTTGCATCGACACCCTGACAACAGGGATTACTATCCATGTGTGAAATCGGTGACTTCAGCAGGTAAATGTTACAGTGGTGACACCGCAGATAAAAGCTTATCTCTAGAATCTGTATTCAGCTTATTTTTATAGGTCTAGTCTAACAAAAGGGAAAATCCCTTTATGGTGTTGATGTCTGTTGATATGAACTTAGATTGTTCTGTTATACGAATGAGGCCTATGTAGACTGATTTACATATCCCTAAGACATTATTATCTCTACATTGGTTTGCGGTCACAATAGTTTGCTCCTGTGCAATGCTATTATTGGTTTAGATCTGAACATGGACATAATATTTTCCCTTTTATTATAATGGACTTTAAAAATCATCTTAAGATTGAACAGAATTAGTCCATTGAACAGAACGTTTACTGAATGGTTTGTGGAGTCATAATTTATGACCTTGCGTCATTACCTCCACTGTACAATTCAAATCTAATTTCCAACTTTTTTACCTGCTATTGTTCTCCTAAATTTGCACTTTGTATTCAAGATTTGGTGGAATTGGAGACTTTGTCCTATAGCATTCAGATTAGGTCTGAGAGGAGGATTGTAAAGTGGTAGTAGAGTAAACTTCAGACACATGTCCAACCAATATTTCTGCAGAGTTGAACCAGAAGAAAGAAAAACCCAAGAGGACAGACACTAATCATCCTATATTTGGGGAAAAATTAATTCCCAATTCCAAATGTGGGAATAAGAATAATCCCTGAATTAACTGTTCATAAATCCAACATCTTGTATCAGACACTTCAGCAGTCCTGACCTTGCCCAACATTCATTATCTGTCATACTATAACTATCAATGCCCCTTGTCATAACAAACGTAATCTAGCCCTTTCTTATATGCTGACATAGTTTCGGCAATGACTCTCTTTTGGAGTAGGATATTTCATTTGAATTAGTTTGTTTTTACCTTTTTATGACCCTAATATTTCATTATATTTTTCAAATTGAAAATATATGTAGATTTAGCGTTAGTATGACCTGATCAAAAAAGCTTATTTTTAAATTATAATACCCTCTTATGTGAGTGACATATTCTCAATATTTAATATATCATATACTGTAGGTCTTCTTGGACATGGGAAGAATAATCCACAAGACCCTATTTAGAACACATATTTGTAAGTGTGTGAATGTAACATCAAGAGTGACAACCACATTCTCTCCTTTCGGTTTTCTTGAGTCTATCCCTGGGCTTTCTTTAAACCCACTTCAGGGTAATTGCACAGACACACTTCAACAGAATACAGAGAGATTATTTCACTTCTCATCAACTATTGTAAAACTCAGAGAAAAAGGTATTAGATTGAAAGTAAGCCCATGGGTTAGCTCTATAATAAGAAAGTGAAGTGTAACAAGATGACCTAAACAGAGCTTAAAACACATCAGTGTGACTGTGATTAGATCAAGGAAAGCAGCGTAATTCCTCTTCTATCATCACATTGTCTTCCACTTTCTCTCCCTGAAAGGTCATTGCTGGCTGAATTTATTTATTTCAAGTCGAGTGCTATTTATGCAGCCTGGCAGATTGTTCTGTATCATATCTGGATATCTGTGGCTAAAAGCTAATGTATTTAATGTGGCAGAAGTGTCATTGGATGAAATAAACCAACGCATTTATTTCTCATAAGTTAAATATTAGTCACATGCTGTTTACCCGGAACATGCCTGACCCCAAACACTTAACTAAATACGCTAAATTCCTATACTGTGATCAACATTAGCGCTACAAATCTGAAATAAGTGCACAAGGTGAGCAGGAATAAACTTTGACACTTTTGCTTGTAAAAATAAAGCAATAAATAAAATATTTCATCAAAGATTAGCATGTACATTATCATCTCATGTTGCAAAAGATACTTTTATGTCATTGGCTGCTAAGGGCATAAAAGTAGAGAATGTCATGGTGTTGCCACCATCTTCCCTTGACCTTATCCCTATAGAGAACCTTTGGAGTATCATCAAGCAAAAGATCTATGAGGGTGGGAGGCAATTCACATCAAAACAGCAGTTCTGGGCTTTTCTGAAATCATGCAAAGAAATTCAAGCAGAAACTCTCCAAAAACTCCCAAGTTCAATGCAATGGATGTAAAAATTGTGAAGGTGACATCATAGAAAGTACCTATTACATGTAACTTGGCCTATTAGGATGTTTTGGATTGAAACAGCTTTTGATTTCAGTGAATATAGCCTCCTAATTCTGCAAATTCAACAAATGACCATTTTCAGGTCTTTACAACCTATAAAATGTAGTGATAATGATTTGGAACGGTGCATTTTTAGTTTTTATTTAATTCTGAAGAATCTTGCAAAATACATCCATACTGCATACTTTACCAAACTGGAAATCTCTCAATTCCTCTCTTTTTAGACTGTAAATTAATTGGGACACATTTACTAAGAACAGGGCAGTCTGTACTATGTGCAGTTTGCCTATGTAGTGTGCAGAGTGCAGCAGATTAAGAATTTCTGGTGCATGTTTTTCGTGCATCCGGTGCCCTCCGCACTGCTCCGACAGAGTGCACCAGCTTTTTTCCGGTGCACCTTTAACATCGGCAGTGTGACACATTACTTTTGGACTTTGCATGTTAAATGTGGTGCACGGTCCAACTGTGCATCCGAACAGCCGTCTCAATTATTAAGTTTGTGGCATGTGAAGAATAGTGCAGCCGGGACACAAAAGGGTCGCATATGACACATATGTGGTGCGGATATTTCTTAAATACACATGAAAGCAGTTTGCACATAAAATAACCTGTAAAAGCCAACAGAAAACTGGTGCACGGTCCTTAGTAAATGTGCCCTATTATGTCTTAAAGAAACTCTTCACCAAAAAAGGCATATATCTCCCTATTTCATAAATTCATCACTAAATTCTTATTATTGTATATAATACCATTTGTCTATTATCTAACATAATACATCCCTTCTGGCAGTGAAGAATTTTTTCCTTTGTATGCCTGGGCAGTCTTGCATCAAACTGGTGCTAATTGGACACTTTCTTTAAGGTATCACATTAACAAGTGTTATTTTTAGTGGTGAAATAAAGTGATCTCCAAGGTCTGCAGGCAAAATGACTATTGCAGTTAGGGTGATAGTTAGATCAACATAGCACTTGTCAAATTGTCTTTGATGCTCACTAAAACAAAATAGTCACTTCTATAATGAGCCATGAGACAGATCCACATTCTACTTTATAATAGCTTTCTCTTTTCCCAGTGTAAGCCTATTAGACTCTCTTGATTCCCCTGTGGTTGGTATAAGAAAAATCAAATAACTCTCAACATGTTCTTTATACATGGAATTCTTCTTCTGCCACAGACAGGACTATAAAATAAGCAGTCCATTAAATTAACTATCTGCACGGAAAAAAATGGTGAGACCACAATACAATGATTTGTATCTAGATGACTGACTGAACAAATGTTACATTATTTAAAGGGTTCCAGGAGTAAAAAAAAAAATTGCTAAAGTTTCATAGACCAGTAACTTCTGTAGGACAATTGGGAGATAAAAGAGAATGTTTTAATTAAGGTAATGGATTAAAACAACGTGCAGGATATACATTTGCAAAAGACGCTCTAATGCTTGAATCACACAATGAGGAACATTTACTTAGGGCTGTGCGCCAGTTTTCTGTTGGACTTTGCACATTCTTTCTAGGGCTAACTGATTACACAGGCATTTTGTGGCGCAGCAGCACTATGCATCATGCGATACAAATTAGGGGCCTTGTGGTGCTCAGTCCAACGTCCCATGTGAAAGGTTCACTAAAAAAGTGGTGCATTCAGGGCATGGCAGAGAGCACCAGATTCATGAGGAACGTGTGTCAGAAATCCTGAATCTGGTGCACCTTGCACACTACACAGGCAAACTGCACATGTGCCCCAATGGGGTTCATTTACTAAGGATCAGTGGACCGCATTTTCGTCGGGTTTCCCGATTTTTAATTTTTTTTATTTATTTTTTTTTATTTTATTTTTTTAGTTTTGCGCCACATTTAACTGGGGTTTTTGACGCACGCAATCAGATTCATGCAACACAAATAGGGGGTGTGGCCATCGGACAACCCGACTGATTTGGACTGAGCGCAGGATTTAACATTCAAAATTGTGTCGCAAGCCATGCACTTACATGCATCGGGAAGAAGATGGTGAACTCCAGCGGACCTCAGCGGGGAAGCAACACATGCAGGAAATTGGACGCATGATCTTAGTGAATCGCCGCAGCTCCGAATCCTCATCGGACAACGCACAGCGGGGATCGCGACGGGACGGGTAAGTAAATGTGCCCCAATGTGACAGCTGACAACAGAATGTGATTCTTGATTCCAATAACTGGAATCCCTTCAAATTCCAGCTGCACCCCAAACTGTCATTTTTATGGTGAATCACTGGCACAACCAGCAGAACATGAGGTACTGGATGGCAGCACTACCAATGCTAAGTACTACCTGACCATGCTATATAAAACTATGTTCCCATCCTTTCTGACTTAATGAGAACCTGTAAGGCAAATTCAAAGTATAAGCTGCCATTAGAAAGCATTGCCCCTAGATTGTCCCTCTACATCCCTGTCAACTGAAACAATCAGGTCCTAAAGCTGTGTGCAAATACCTGAGATGGGTCCAATGAGACATTATCATATTCAGCTGTCCAGCTTATTCATGAGTGGGAGGCACAGCCACATCCCCAGTGCTTGACTGACAGCCTGTATAATGATGTGACATCCCTGGTGCTGGCTGCTTCTATGTGCTTCCTGGTTCTGACGGTCTCGCCCCTTGTAGCCTGTGTGTATGAGATACAACTGCGACAGGATGCAGCCATGTGTATGGGAGTAGAAGGCATGTCAGGTACTTGTGTAGCTGATGTCTGTGTCTCTCACGTGTGTGTGGACAAAGAGAGAATGTCAAGTACTTGTGTAGCTCATGCTTGTCTCTCATATGTGCGTAGGAGGAGGGAACATGTCAGGTACATGGGTAGCTGATGTCTGTACCTATCACATGTGTATAGGAGAACACAGTATGTCATTCACAGACACTAGCAATGCTTTACAATATATTACACATAGACATGAGCAGGGGGAGGGGAGGGGGAACAGGAGTTACATGACTTTATTTCTTCATGTTCCCAGCCTCATCTGCATAATAGAGCAGCTCTCAAGGATATCATCCTCTAACGGGTAGTGGTGACAGACAGGTGTCCTTTAAAGGGAACCTGTCACCAGGGACCTCATTTTCACTAAAGACAGGTTGCAGAAGCTTATTGCACCTGCATTGCAAATATGTCTTTCTGCCTTTTCTAAGCATTTGCATTACAATATAATTGTGTGTTATAACTTACTCTTGAATCCTGACAAAATCCTGGGGTAGTCATGGGGGTTGGACTTTGGTTTGGATGCATTTCAAAAAACAACATGTGACTTGTCTGTGTTACTCCCTCCTCAGATCTCGGCCCCCACCTTTGTGCTCCTGTACAGCTCCACCTCCTGCTCCTTGTCAGAGGTCACAACTTGGTGAGATGACATCAGTGGGGGAGGGACAAGCTGTACAGGAGCACAAAGATGGAGGCAGCCTGCAGCTCAGACAAGTCACATGTTGTTTTCTGAAATGCATCCAAACCAAAGTCCAGCCCCTGTGACTACCCCAGGATTTTGTCAGGATGCAAGAGTAAGTTATAACACACAATTATATTGTAATGCAAAAGCTTGTAATGCAAAAGGTAGAGAGGCATTTTTGCACTGCAGGTGTCATGGGTTTTTACAATCTGTCTTTAGTGAAAATGAGGTCCCCGGTGACAGGTTCCCTTTAAGATGGCAGTTTCACTTGTTAATTTCAACAGGATGTGGCTCCATGGTAAGGGTGAGTGGCGATTACCCACCCTCCTGTTGTCTGCTGAAATTTTGCAGTAGCACAGCTGCTAATAATCATATAACTGTAATTGCTCTGCTAGGAGATACCCAGCAGTGTAAATGGTTCATAAAGCTAAAACGAATGGTGGATTTCCTTTAAAGGTGGTGTAATCATAAATTAGAAAAGACACATTAATGACAGGTTCTGCTCCACAGGAATGGCACAGAATGGACTTAATACAATTTTGTTCTGAACAGTCAATTACTTGTTAAAACTGCATCTGAAAAAGACTTGGGGGTATTGGTGGATGGTAAACTTAAAGGGGTTGTGTCACCATAGCAAATGGCTGTAATTGGGTCCAATGCATTGTGACAAGTACTTTCACCATTTACACTTATTACAAAATCTGCAGCCTTACTGAGATAACTCCCTTTGTCCTGGTTGCTGGCGCCCTCTAGTGGTAGCTGTGTCCCGTCCTGAGCTACAGCTGATCTGGCCGAGTCTGCGCACAAACATTCCACCAGCTGCTCTGCACTACAGATCACTCCACACTGAGAGATCACCTGACACACTGCAGCCAATAGGAAGTGAGACAGGGGGCAGAGAGCTCAGCCGTCTACACCAGTGAATGAGGTGATTTCCACTGCTCCACATTTGCTTCCAGCAGCAGATACAAGGTAACTGCAGACATACATGGATCATAGCAATGTAGCAGCCCTTTCCTCCCTCCACCATTAGTCAGGTCACACAGGAGCCTACAGCAGCAGATACAAGGTAACTGCAGACATACATGGCTATCTGCTGCACAGAGGAGTCCCCCATAACATGGATCATAGCAATGTAGCAGCCCTTTCTCCCTCCACCATTAGTCAGGTCACACAGGAGGCTGCAGAGATAACACAAGTAACAGGCTGAGCTCTGACCTCTCCTGATGCAGTCCTCCTCCTGTACTCTCCTGTACCAAACACTGTCCCTCCATGCTACCCTGCTCTCCTGCAAAGGTGCCCCTGTCCCTGACAGGGCTAAAGATCAGTAACATGTGAGAAGCTGTCACCTATTTATCTACACATCCATGCATGTCAGCCTGACCGACCATGTTGCTGTGAGAATACATAGTACATGTGTACTATGTGCAGTGTCCTGTGTAGTGTGCAGGGGGCGCCAGATTCAGGATTTCTGGTGCACGTTCTTCATGAATCTGGTGCCCCCTGCACTGCTTTGACTGACTGCACCAACTTTTTTTGGTGCACTTTTAACATGGGGCGTATGACACATTTCAATTGGACTTCTATTGGATCAGTAATGCAGGGACTATTTGACCACAGCAGGTGGAAGGAGACTCTGAAGGTTGTACAATAACTGCCGCTGTCAGTGCTGTGCATGTGCCTGGCCCCTCCCACATCTGCTTCTGTGTGGAGCAGAATAGAGGCTGAACAAGCATCATAATAACAAATAGAAAGGTATCTTTACTTCCAGGTAACCTTTACATATAGATTTTTGAAATATTTTAACCTCTTTGACAGCTTTTTGCAGTCAATTGTTTCGTGGCATAACCCCTTTAAATTTAGTGACCATTAGCAGTTGCTAATAAAGCACAGAGGAATAGATTCTCCTCATAAGGTCATAGTTTTTACTGGTCTGACCACACATGGGATATTGTGTACAGTTTTGGGCACCAGTGTATAAAAAGGACATAGTAGAGCTGGAACGGGTGCAGAGGAGAGCAACCAAGATTATTAGGGGAATGGGGGAACTAGAATACAATGATTACAAGGATACAATAATTACTAAACTTGGGGTTATACAGCTTACAAAAAAGATGGCTGATAGGAGTTCTTATTACAATGTACAAATATCTGAATGAGGTAGTACAGGGATCTTTTCAAAGATCTTTTCTGTGACCAGGACAAGGGGTCATCCTCTACGCCTAGAAGAAAGACGGAAAAAATATAACGGTTGTGGGGAAAAACACATTTGTTTAATTGCAATAGGTTGGGCTTGATGGACCTGCATCTTTTTTCTAACCTTATATACTATTATGATACTTGGTGTTTTTTTGATGTTCACCTTTTTGTGGACATGATAGACCCTTATTGCCAGCTTTTACAACTATTCATTAGGAATTGTTTTAATATGTTTTATAATACAACAGAATTCTATCAGTTAGTAATGAAGAAATAAATCCATGCTAAACCTAAATTGGTGAATTACTGAATTTAAGAGCAGAATATTGAATTGCAGAATTTCTAGCAGGTACTTTTTACACTGCACTTTCTGTGGCCTTATCTTCCATTACAGGATATATACTAATTTACTTTCATATCATTTATTTAAAATATTCCCCGAGAGTCATGGCATTTCTTTAAATGCTGTTTCGTCTAAGAATTCTTTCTGCGAGCAACTTGAAAAATTACTCCTGTTTCAGATTCTAAGGTCAACTCTTGTGGTTTATGCTAGAATTGCTTCCCAATGTTATGTTTCTTTACTAGACACATACTTTACAAGATGAAGCAGTAAAATGTATTTACCACCAATGTAGTACTCCCTAAATCCTTTTAAACAGTGACAAGTTTACACCACATATATATACTAACCATACCAACTCCCCTACCAGTTACATAAGACAAAATTATATTATTACACAGATCTAATTTGGCAAAAACCTAAAACTATGAATGAATGAATGAATGAATTCTGGACAGAATGGACCACATTAATTGTATTCATAAAAGGAAATGTTTTCAGTTAAATATGCTAAGTTTACAGTCATGATATTGTTAGATATTTTTGTGTATAAATGCATGTTATTAAACCAATATTACCAATAAAATGTAGCCACGTTAGAAAAGAGATTGTTGTCCTTGGATACAAAGTTTTACTTGCTCACTACTATAATGCGCTTCCTATGTGTTAAATTTAATTTTGGGGAGGGTTGGGGATCCCCTATTTCAAAGGATATTTTATTGCTTCACAGATTGCTCGCCTTGCAAAATGGAAAGAGACATACTGGTTAAATAAGATGGTACTAAGTTCACAGGGCAAGGTGAAATCCGTCCTGGAGTTTCTAGAAAGTTATATAGGTATGGAAGAACCTTTTGACAGATGGGCACTCTGTGGAGCATTAATAAAATCCTGGAAGTTATATAAAGAACTCCTAAATATACGTGGCTTTATAGAAGAGACCCCTATCTGGTTCAATAGGAAATTAACAGAAGCAGACAAAATTCCGGATAGAATATTCTGGGGGAACCTGGGGATTAGACAGGTTGCACAAGTTTGGAAGGATAATAGGGTAGAATCATTTAGTAGATTACGGGATACATACGGTTTAAAAGATAAAGATTGGATTTGTTACTTGCAACTTTCACATGCACTAAAAGAAGATGCACGCAGATTAATAATAAGATTTGAAACACATGCAGGGATTGAGTTGATAAGGAAGGGAGGGTCTAATAGAAAGATGGTATCAAAAATATACAGACACGTGGTAGCGGGGATAGCACAAATGGAAAAATGTAAAGCCAGAAATAAATGGGAAAGAGTGGTAGGCAATATTGAAGGAGCAGACTGGATAAAAATCCAAAAAAACACAAAAAAAGGGTCAATTAATGCTAATCATAGGATTATTCACTTTAAAATAGTGCATCAGATTTATTATACACCACTAAGTTTGTCAAAAATGGGAGTAAAATCGAACTCCAGATGATGGAAATGCAGGGCATTGGATGCCGATTTTTATCACTTGGTGTGGGGATGTCAGCTAATAGGGGAATTTTGGGAAGGAATTTTTAGGAACATTTCTGGTAGGTTGGAAATTAATCTAACTAGGTCCTTCTCAACGGCCATATTTGGTTTAATAGAGAACCCAGAAATAGAAAGGAAATACGGAAGATTGATTCTTAGACTAATGAACGTGGCCTGTGTTTGCTTAGCACAAAAATGGGGCTCGGAAAATCCTCCTTCGAATGAAGTTTGGCATAGTTACACTCTTCGTATCAAAAACTTTGAGAAGAATATATCTAGGAAGAACGGTGCCCTGGGTAAATGGGAAAAGATATGGGCAAAATGGGAGTGAAGAGGGGTTCATACTGTTATCCTTTTTTTTTTTTTTCCCTTTTTTTTTTTTTTTCTCTTTCTTTTCTGCGTTCTCCAGCGGATCAATTAGGGAGGAGGGGGGGAGAGGTGGGAGGTAGGTAGGTAGGTAAATGTTGTAAAATAAAGTTTGTTAAGAAAAAAAAAAAAGCTATATAATTATATGAACTGTAACATAATACCGATAGGTGAATATATACCTAAAGACGGGTAAAACCTGAATTACCGGTATTTTCAGAAAAGAAAAAATAAATAAATAAATAAAAAGCTCCATCTTCCTTAAGACAAGCATCACATCTTTAAAAAAAAATAAATAAATAAATAAAAAAATTTATTAGGACTTTTTTATTTACTTTGTCATACAAAATTTGTATTATATAAAATGTTTTTTTTTAAAAAAAAACAAAAAAACAAACCAATATTACCAATAAAATGTAGCCACGTTAGAAAAGAGATTGTTGTCCTTGGATACAAAGTTTTACTTGCTCACTACTATAATGCGCTTCCTATGTGTTAAATTTAATTTTCTTTTAACAAGGTCATTATAAAACAGCTACTAATGATCATCTTAGTAAAAAAGCATTCAAAAAACATTCCAAATACATTGGATATAATAGGGAAAGGCTCAGGCCGGTGATTTCTATGTACTTGACACAAATGATAACACATCATTACAAAACATACTGCGCCATCTCTAAAGACCATATATTCACCTCCGTTTAACATGCCTGTCACTAGTGATTTTGTTTGTCATATATCTTTTCCATCTTTCTAAGCAGAAGATACACTGCTGGAAAAAATGCGGAAGGTTGACTTTCGGCTGGAATTACTGGCTGTAACAATCAGCTTCTCGATGCCCATGAACTGTGACAGGATGACACTCTCTTGTTGTGATGTAATCCTGTAGGAGATCTGTACTATGTGCATTGGAGAATCTTAATCCTTTCCCCTTTGTCATCAACCCAAATCTGAGGCTGCAGAAGGGCAATTTACCTGCCAGCTTCCTCTCCTCACAATCATTTATTCTATCAGATGCATTATGCATTAGTTATCGCCTTCTGTTTTGAACACTTGAAAGTGCTGACTGTCATTTTATATCATCTAACGGGAGCATAGGGAAGTAAACGTATGATACAGGACTAACAATACCGCCAAAGCACACAGCACGTGAAATATGTGATGGATAAGATTTTATTGTCTATGTGTTTAACAAAGAGAGAGAGAGAGAGCAGTTCACCCACTTTTATGTTAGTAATGTGAAAACAGTCAGTCACTGCTCGTGCTCCCGCTTAGCTGTATGAGGACTTGTTTTCTTTCGGACAAATTGTACTTCCTAGTCTCAGCATTTAAAGGAAATCAACCAAATCATTTTTATTGTAATAAAAATCACAATGCTAGCATACTTTTATAAAGATAATCGCTGGGTGATTGCTCCTTAAAAAGACTTTAATTCTTATGTAAATTAGCCTGCAGGGCTCCAGGGGGCATTAGCGGAAACCCTACGGGCGCCAGCAGGGGCGTAACTTTAGGGGGTGCAGAGGTTGCGATCGCACCCGGGCCCAAGATGTTTAGGGAGCCGTTATGGTGTCACTTTCCAATATGAGAAGACTACTACTATAAACCATACATTATAGTTGGGGGCCTGGCACAGACTTTGCACTGGGGCCCATCAGCTTCTAGTTACGCCACTGGGTGCCAGCTGCAGTGCCTTTTTGGGCCATTCCGTCCCAATACTCTCTCATAATGCAGATGGAGGGTGGCGGGGCTGTGGAGGCTTAAAGTCATTTTTAGGAGCAATCGCCCAGCGATTATCTTTCATAAAAGCATGACGGCCGTGCTTTGTAGAGTTTAATTGATGTGGTAGATTTCCTTTCATTTACATTCCATACAATGTGCTCCGAAGCAGGAAAACTAAATTAAAATCGAAAGTGTATGTGAAATTGACAAAAAAAATACCTTATATACTCGAGTATAAGCCTAGTTTTTCAGCACAAAAAATTGTGCTGAAAACCCAAACTCGGTTTATACTCGAGTAAAAAATATATAGGTTTTACCAGGTTTTTGTGGTAAAATTAGGGGCCTCGGCTTATACTTGGGTCGGCTTATACTCGAGTATATACAGTAGTTATCCCATTTTGCTACAGGCTTTTTGTTATGCTTTTGTAGCTCTGTAACTCTTTTATACTTTAGTGGACATTTGGACTTTATAACTTCATAGATCTGGCATTTGAACATAGGAGGATACTTAATATGTTTATGATTTTTTTTGTATAAGCATTTTATGGAATTTTTATATTTTTATGTTTTGTTTTCACTGGCAGAAGTTTGGGTAAAGGGCGGTTTAAATGTTGACTGTATATTGAACATTAAAGTGCCCTCATAAGCCTTCCCTAGTGGTGCATAGAGACACATGTTATGCACTGAAATTTGGAGAAGTAACTGCTATAATTTTGGGACTGAAATAGTGAAAGATATAGATCTGGACTTGTAATTTTTTTTTACATGCGATCCCCTACTTAAGAACACCTTACTGCCGACCCCTAGTTACAAACGGACCTCTGGCAATTGGTAATTTACTGTACTTTAGTACTTTATCAAAGGTGTCTGCAATTAAGATATATTGTTAATCCTGGTTTTTATGAAAATTCAACATTTTTAAAATCCAATTGTCTGAGGTTACAATTATAAAGTATACAGCTCCGACTTACATACAAATTCGACTTAAGAACAAACCTCCAGGACCTATCTTGTACGTAACACGGGAACTGCCTGTATATGGTTTCCTTTTTCCTAAAAAGGTGTATAAAAAATATGCTAATGAACTGTATGTGTGCTGGACTGGAGATAAGGATGTAGCTTAAAATCTACATTACTTTTACACCACTAAATAAAATAGAATCCAATAAAAATAAAATCTGATGCTTGACAGCCCCTTTATCATCTTTCATTATGTTGATGCATTTACAGTAAATATAATTCAGCTCTCATTGATGGAAAGAAAATTAGAATCTAAACGTATGTATCTTATAATAAACGTATAACATGTTAAACCAAGCCCTATTATTTGCATCTGAAAAGCAGTAAAAAATGTTTCACATAAAAAGCCTAAATGAGCTACGGTAAGACATAAATAATTGTCTGCCATTATGCAGCGAGATATGCTTGATTACAATCTGGACGCCGGAAGGATTTCCTTTAATCCTCTTTATTTTCAGTTTTTAATTCAGTTTCCTTTTAATTAGCTTTACTTGTATATGATGCTTGTTTATCAGTTCCAACTTTCCCTAATCTTTTCTGCATTTATTCTATTTAGAATAGCAATAGGGAGATAAGAATATAATAATGTCTAGAAATGACCCTAAAATAAACTCTTTCAACTCTGCACTGGTAGCTTTATAGCAGTTTTTCCTGGAATATTGTATTAATCCTAACTTGACCACTATTTTGTATATGGATTTATTGTATACGCTAATTGGCATAGAGAAACCAATGGTGCACTCTGTACATTAAATCTATGCCTATTGTAATGTCAATGAACTTGCATATATGTGTTCAATATTTATCCAAGGGCAAAAACTATTTATTTTAATATCACTTTATAAATACAAATATTTTTTTTAGTGCCCAGAAGTAATTAATAGGGTTTTTCTGCATATCAATTTATCAGTAACTTCAGCTAGGACTGCATACGTCACTATGTAATGTTTTATACTATTGGAAGAAGCAGGAATAAAGGAATACTAAAAAATATGCATTGCATCAAGCAGATGCAGGGTCTGAGATAAATGTCAACAGAACAGAAAAGTCATATTCTGGTCTTTTAATACTAACAAAATGTGTATAATTTAATTTTTCATGTGTAGTTATTTATTGTTAGAAGAAAATACCACTTTATCCTTGACTATTTAATATTAAACTCTCTGCTGAATCTATCTTGGTCTCCCAAGACCCACTGTCTGCTCACTTAAAGAGATTATCCAGATCATTGCCACAAACTGAGCTGCCACATTTGGGTTTACAGTTACGGTTGGTGATTGACAGGGCACAGAAGCTGCTGATTGGTATCACTACGACCACAAAGGACACTCAAAATAAACATAAAATTCCACATTACTTGTACGGTAAACAGAGGTGCTAGGGTAGCAAAAGATCCGGGCCACAGGCCCCAATGTATCATCATTTCTGAAGAGTCCACTCCTGTACACAGCCCCTCACATGTTCTTGCAGCAAAAACAACCTATACGGCTATAGAAAACACAGGCAAAATCTTTACCTATTCCAACCAGTAAATGCAGGTGATGTGTCCTCGCATCGTACCTGTTCTCTATCTTTTCCATTAGGCCTAGTATCACCATGTCTCCTCTTTCACCAACACATTGTCTAATAATAAACCAAAAAATACACTAATACTTATCTGTTTTCCCTCCTTATTCTTTCAGGCTTCTGTGCAGGACAACCGACGGTCACATTGTGTCTCCTGCTCCTGGCTGCTGTCTTAAGCTGCTCCAAGCAGGAGACGCGATGTAGTTACATTATTACGTCTCCTGCTCTGTGTAGTGTTGCATGGAGCTGATAGCTCAGTGCTCCACTATGCCACTCATCTCTTTCTGTGCCCTTGACGATACACATAGGGAAGAGAGTGGGGAAAACTCCCCGGTCAGTGTGAATATTTCCTTCTACCACTAGTGTGGAGAATATTGTAGAGGGATGACATGTCAGGTCACTGCTTTCATGTCAAGTCAAAAACATCTCCAAAATCTGGGGAGCAGGACAAATGCCCTTCTGGGTCTCAGTCTGTTCTCAAACCCTCAGATGAGGAGATATGCACAACTCCAAAGGGAAGCATAGACACTGAGGTCCTGGCAGTACAGAAGGTATCAGTACTGTTGTTCTGTGATATTCCCTTGAGGGGTTCTTACAATTAGGTTTATACGATTCAGTGATTTAACCCTGGTGCAGGTAGGGTGTGCCCAACAAAGTGGATAAAAGCTTAGGATACATGTGGCACTTTATTGCCTTCTAGAGAAGGTCACACCGAACTTCTTGTTGGTGGAAAGAAATCACATTCCAGTGTCAGGAGCAACTTTTTAACTGAATTACAATTTGTCTGCTAACTTGGTTGCACCAACAACTGTAGTTTATTAGATTGCAGTTAGATGAAGAGTAGTCAGGGAAAGTTTAGTCCTGGACAATCCCTTCAATTCTTTAAAAAACGACATAAAGGATTTAAAAACCTATACATTGCTTACACGTAGAATAAATGTAAAATGTTTTTTCATATGAACGTTTAAAAGGTACATTTTAAAAGACAAAAAGCTTCACTTGCAGTTTTTGGTCCATCCTCTCGAAGGAAGTGTTAATATAAGTAATTCAATAGGCTTTATGTACCGAAAAATGGCGCAGTTCAAAGACACTACTGGTCCTGTGAAAGATAACAACCCATACAGTGATGAAAAAAGAAAATGAAAACTTGAGGGTCTTGGATAGATGACAATGGGAAAATGTAAAGAAATGCTTGGTCATTAAGAGGAAAAGGGGCTGAAATCAACTGTCCCCCTCAGAAGAGCTGTGACATGTAAACTGCAGCAGACACATAAAAAATATCATAGCAAAACAGCTAAAAAGGATATAGTGACTGAGACAAAACGTTAAAGGGGCTGGCCACTTTACCACATGTTGACTCATCCTCGGATGTTTTCCCTAATAATGCGTATCAACGAATGTTCTCGATATGACAGCTCCTATTAGATTTTATTAGATAGTTTAATTGATCACCACATAAATGTGTCTGATCTTGAAGTAAAAAGAAAGTATAAGGAAGTAAAAGTTACGTAAATCTAAAAATATGACAAAAAAAATCTGTTTAAGATGTCCGACCTCTGACTAAAACCTAACCTTGCATGTCATTTTTCTCAGTGAATTAACAGCCCACTATACTTCCATAATAATTCATCTGAAACTGTTAGAATGTTTCCATATGGATGACTGCAATGCTCAATGCAGTAGAACAGACCCCCAATTTCGGAATCCCGATCCCGCTCGTCAATGTAGGTTATCCTAATGTTATGCATTGTTCTTTCTATTGTAGCTTCATTCATCTATAGATTTTAAATTGCTGATTTTAGTAAGCAGAAAGATTATTTTCATTTCATTTATATTAAAATACCATTGTAACAGCACCAAGTTCTTAGAGGGCTGCCCTAGAAAAGCCTGGTGTGCTCACCCTCAGTAGATCTTGTAGCAGCTTATGCAATTCTACATGAAGCAGATAAAATTTCATATGCATTTAACCAGTCAGGCTTCAAATTTGGTGTCAGGCTTCACTGAGCCAATTTATAATAGTTAATTCAAATGTACTATAAGGAAAAAAAAAGCAGTAATGCATATAATATTCCCTTTTACTATAAAGCGTTCTAATGACACCCACACTATGTCAGATCTGCTGACATTCTAGATTTCCATCGTATATGGTTATACCATAAAGTAACGTTTACAATAAATACTACAGATGACCCAGAACACATTGTGCTCAATGGTTAAAGTCTGAAGTTGTCTCCTTTATTCTAAATGTTCTAATTTGATGCCATTCGCATAGCTCTTAACACCACCAGGGGTCACATCACAGTTCTTTTGGATATTTTGCTGAAAAGGGCAAACTGTAGTTCCATCAATCATGCCTTGTTGAAAACATGCATAAAAGCTGAGCATAAATGTTATTTTCTATTGAATTTGGCAGCTTCTGTAAGTATGCCAGATTTTACTTGGCTGGCAATATATGCATGTACAGTATAGAACTATAATTAACCCCTTTACAACTGCCATACAGCTATATATGTCTTATTTGCACATGCTCCTTGCAGAAAGGACATTTATAAATGTCTTGACAGTGGCCAACTTCAAACGAACATTTCTCAAAAAACCTGATACCTTAACACAATATCAGTGTCTTATTAAACAGGATATAAAATATGATATATGGATTGTGCATGGATGCTTCACAGCACTGGAGAGATCCACTCTTGAATTTGCAGTAAAAACTGTAGATTTTTATATACAGCTTTCTATTTCCGAGATTATAAGGCAAAATTATATATTATACAGATGAATGTGTACACGTCAGCATCACGGCTCTGTGCACCCACTGCCGGCCTATCCAACATAAATACTTCCACCGTATATATACGTCCCCCAACGGCCGTCTGAATGCAGTCTAACTGTGACTTTACAGCAAAGACTTGCTGGCTATGGAGAGCCCTATAGTGAGCCCTCTCCATGCACCCGCAGCCGACTCGTGACGTGCTATTGTTTTACAATATTAATTATTTGCTGTAATGTCCTTAAAGTGGAGTAAATGTTTCACACTATCTCAGTTTAGATGGTCAAGGTGCTTTTTTGATAATTGGTTTTCTTAAAAGGGTTGGCCACTTTTTAACCCCTTCGTGTCTGAGCCATTTTAGACCTTTAGGACCAGTCCTGATTTTTAAAATTTGCCCTGTGTCATTATAGGAGGTTATAACTTTGTGGTGCTTTAACTTAAACAGGAGATTTTGAGATTGTTTTACCGTCACACATTGTACTTCAAAGTAAAAGAAAAATGTTGATGATATCTTTTGTGTTTAGTTATGAAAAAAATTGAAATTTGGCAAAAATTTCTTAAAATTATTCATTTTAAAAGTTCAAAATGTTCTGCTTTTCAGGCAGATGGTCATAGCACCCAAGTAACTTTATAACTAACATTTCCCGAATGTCTGCTTTATATCGGCACAGGGTTTTATGCATCCTCTCTCTTTTCTAGGTTGTTAAGAGGTTCAGAATTTCGGGTGCAATTTTTCTCATTTTTATAAAAATTGCCAAAACCCTTATTTAGAGGCACCTGCTCAGCTTTAACTGACTTTGAGAGGCCTAAACAGCAGTAAAACCCCATATATCATTCCATTTTAGAACCTACACCCCTCTATGTGTAAAAAATCAACTTTAAGAAGTGTGTTAACCCTTTAGATGCTTCACATGGGTTAAAACAATATGAAGGTGTAATTTACAAGCTGTAATTTTTTTAGACAATATATTAATTTTGGCCAAAAATTAAACCGTTACAAAGTATTAAATGACAAAAAACTCCACAAAGTTTGATACCCAATTTACCCAAAGTATAAGGATGCCCCATATGTGGTGATGACTGCTGTATGGGCTGTATAGAGGGAAGCAGCGCCATTCAGAGCAGATCTGCAATGTCACATTTTACAGGCTATAAAATGTTTATTTTTTTGTAATTTGGACATATGGGAGATTATTTTTTTTGTGGAAGAGATCCACTTTTCAGGTGCATCATTTACAGGGGGGCTCAATAGCTAATAATCAGATTTTATTAACTCTTTCTTGGTGGTGGTTAAAAAATTATTAATTCTTGTTTATGGTTTTTAGCATTTTTTCGCCGGACGTTCACCATACCATAAAAATTTATGTGTTATCTTTGTTCTATGGGTCATCACGATTACGGTGACACCCCATTTATATGGCTTTTTTATGGTTAACTTGTTTTGCAGAATATACAACTCATTTTGTGAGAAAATTGCTTGTTTTTGTATCGCCATGTAACAATGGGCAGAACATTTATATTTTTTTGTTTACAGAGCTGGTTTATACCTTAATTTTTGCGGGACAAGCTGTACTTATTCTTGGTATCATGTCAGGGTAAATGTTACTTTTTGATTACTTTTTATGTGCTTTTTATGAGGTCCGATGTGAAAATTTCATAATTTTTGCAAGTTTTTTTGTGTTTTTTTTTTACGCCGTTCACCGTACGGGTTCAGTGACGATTTTATTTTATTGTACGGGTTGTAACGGACGTTGTGATGCCCAATATGTTGTGTTTGTTTGGTGATTTTCACTTTTTTATGTTTTATTGGGTAATTGCATGGGATGGGACTTTTATTCTTTTGATCACTTGTTCATTGTAATATACTGCAATACTAATGTATTGCAGCATATTACATAGTCAGCCTATGCATTCTGCATAGGCTGACATCAGCACTGTTAGATCGTGCTGTAAGCACGATCCTAACAGGCTTCTAGTGAAGGCAACCCTGGGGTCCTTATCGGGCTTCAGGGTTGCCATGGCAACGATCGGCACCTCCGTGCCTTACACGGCGATTCACCATAGACGCTGCGGTGATCGCCATGACGTGATACTACGTCAAGGTGCGGGAACGACCCGCATCCTATGACGTAGTATCACATCAAGGTGCAGGAAGGGGTTAATAAATCTCTTTCATAAGACACTTCTCTGTGTATTTGTACCTGAGTCTTTGCTTGCTTTGACAGCCAGGTGTTACAGAACCTTGGGTGTACTGTACTCCTTTAACCCCTTAACAACACGTGATGTATAGTCAACTGCGGGTGTTTGGAGAGGGCTAATGGGCAGAGCCCTCTCCATAGCCGGTGAGCATTTGATGCATATTGCAGCAAACACACACCAGTAAAACCCACGACTGACGCTAGCACCGATTGTGGGTGTTAGCCATGCGATTACCGCCGGAAAAGCGTTATAAAGCAAGGGCGCTGCCATGTTGGTTTGGATCATTGCTCTGTGTGACATCATTGGGGTGCGGCAATCTGCGGCAATTTGGTCTCAAATCACTGCTCTTTCCCTTGAAGTGATATAAATAAAAATAAACAGTAAAAATCATAAACATTTTATGTATCGCCGCATCCCAAAATGCGGTGTTTAACCCCGTAATGAAAAATAACAAAAAGTCAATGCCAAGTCAATTTAAAAATTAAATAAAAAGTGATCAAAAGGCCGGCCATACAGTCCCTAAAATGGTAGCATTGAAAAGATCATCAAAAGTCACAAAGAAAACACACTAAGCTCTGTACACTGAAGTAGGAAAAAGGTACCCAGAACATTTTTTTTTTTTTTTTTTTTTTTTTTGTACTGGAGGTCTTAATTTTGGTAAATGTATGAAAACATTATAAAACCTATATAAATTTGGTATACCTGTGATCATACCCACCTAAAGAATAAAGTAGACATGTCATTTGGGGGTCAGTGAAAGACGTAAAATCCAAGCATACAAGAAAATGGCGAAAATGCATTTTTTCACCAATTTCACTGCATTTAAGTTTTTTTCACCACTTTCCAGTATATGACAGGAAGGTGGGGAGCATGAAAAAGAGCCAAGTTGTTAAGAGGTTTGTGATAAATATGGCCGGGGGGGGGGGGGGGGGCTTTTACTACTCCAATCCCCCACTTCCCTCCAGTCCTCTCCCAATTAGCCTAATGGAGCTAGCCAACACTACAAAGGCTGCGGAGGAACTCCGGCTCTGCAGGGGGTAGCTTAGTTAACTAACACCTTGCTTGTGCAGCCATGGTGTCATCTGAGCTGATATCCCCCCCATTTTCATAAAACTCTTAAACCAATACGTTGATTAGGGACAGTTATGGAGTTATGGTCCATGTCAGCCCAAGGGCAATTACATTTTTGGATTTGTTATCTTCAGGAGATCACAGCGGCCCAATTCCCAATATCTCTGGATAGGACCATAGCAAATGGGTCAGTTATGGTATCCATGCGATCCAGGAATTCGCCCAGATCCAATGATACCAGAACCCTGACCCTATGACTTCTCCTTGAGAAGCTATGACTTCTCCAATGTTCTGGACTTAATACCAGGTAGGAAGGACCCATGACCCCTCCTGGGAGTGGACAGAGGTGTGTCTACACCTGATATAATCAGACAACTCGGATGCCTCTCATCTTTTGTCTGGGAACCCATTTTAAGTGCAGAGGAAGATCTTAAGGTGTGGACTATCAGGTTCCATTAGGCCCACACAAGGTAACTAACTTACTGAACTGCCAATACTCGTAGTGCTACAGTTATATTTTGTACTGTTTAACTGTATACATATCTATTGTGTGTACCATTCGTCTAGCGTGCCCTTAAGGCAATTAAATACAAAATTTAACATGTGCTGCTCGTTTATCTCGATTCACAAAGCCAATGTCCGTGTTTCTCGGTTATATACATGCTACCGGGTTGGTTCCTCACCCTATATAATCCTATTACAGACCGGGATTATATTAAAGGTGAACTGGTGGCAGCTTAATAGGGTTGATAAGGTTCTGTTTCACTGAGGCTAGTGAAAGGGGTCTTATAGCCATTCAGGGTTGTGATTTATTGTTGTGCCATATCCAGTTGTTGTGTGGACAGCTTTAAATCACTTCCTGCACCTCTCAGAAGCCATGCGTTCTGGGAGTTTCTAAAAAGGATAATTAAGTGACCATGCGTACCCTTCCTTGGTCCGAAACGTCACGGCAGAGTCACTTCTAAATCATTTTAGATGTGGGGTGCAAAGAAAGGATGACTGACTGCTCTATGGCTCTATGAATGCCAGTCATTTTCATTTACTTTAGTTTTAACTGAATTTATTATGTAAACTGTATGTTTTTTTACCCAGGAAACTGCTTGCAGAACATCTAACATCAAAATCCATCATGACTTACTCAACTTACTCATTGACCCAGGCATCGTGACTGTGGTAATCTTCTTATATTTGTTATCCATTACATCCATCCTCCTTACTTATAAAGTCAACTTTAATAATTATTTTAATGAGCCGCCTGAAAGGATCTGGGGGAATTACCAGCGCCCCTCAGCGATTTAGATTCACAGGCTTTTACAATGAACATTTGAAGCATGTGAAGCTACAGAGCTGAAGGGTTCTTGAAATACCAACCAGTCGTTCCGGCTCATTAGCATACAAACGTTTAATTTAGAAGGAAGAAGGCCATGGATAACATATAGAAGATTACCAGTCACAGTGCTTGCATCTAAGTATTCCTGGTTTATCATGCTAGATTTTCAATGGTAGATCTCATTAACCTCTTCCCAACAAAAGACGTAATATAATGGCACAGATTGAGGCAACTTGCTGTACTATTACATCCTGCTTCTGGCATCGGCTCATAGGCGGAGTGTGTGCCAGAAGCTGCGTTTGTTATCTGTGTATTACAGCGTTCTGGGAGTGTCTTAAAAGGATAATTAAGTGACCTTGCGTACCCTTCAAAAGTCACCCGCCTGTAAGGGGGCACCAATACTGCAAAGGTGCTGGGATTAAGTGGCTCAGGGCTGCACAATATCTTTTGAAGGCCGGCCAGCAAGCTTAGTGGATTATATAACACAGTGCAATAAATTTATAGAAGATTACCACAGTCACAGGGCCTGGACATAGTCTGC
The DNA here is from genome assembly GCF_040894005.1 of Engystomops pustulosus. Classification (NCBI taxonomy): domain Eukaryota; kingdom Metazoa; phylum Chordata; class Amphibia; order Anura; family Leptodactylidae; genus Engystomops; species Engystomops pustulosus. The sequence goes on along the minus strand of NC_092418.1, from coordinate 46,585,164 downwards.
CATGACACCTGCCATATGTCTGTGGTACTTTTCTCCTCTCACCAAGGCTCTTCTCCCACAATTGCATGATTTGGCTGAACGGCCAGAAAGAATTGTGGTTATCCCAAACATTTTCCTTGAGTGCTGCAGAAATTCTTTTGTAACCTTGACCAGATCTATGCCTTGCCACAATTCTGTCTCTTTGGGCAATTCCTTAGAAATCATGGTTCTCACATGGTCTGTAAAATATGCAAAGTTTTCCAGGATGGAATAAGGAAAAACATGCATCTTTTTAGTTACCATGTAAGGCAGCTCTCTTGACATCAAGCATGACCTTCAGGAAGCCTAATGACATGATGCAGGATTAAAACCAAACCAGTATATCTATTCCAGAAGACAAACAGATTTCCAACTGTAGACAGCACGGTTTCAACTGGGTTGGATCTCTTGTGTACAGCGTACAGTACTTACTAATAAGCTGCAATGAAACAAAGCTTGAAAATTTTTAAGGGGACTTTAATACTTTCCATACCCACTGTATATGTGGCATTATGGGGGACTTATTCTTTATTATGCAGATACACAGGCTGACACAGACACTGCTGGGTACTGCCCCTGGCAGTCACAGTTGGCAGGCTTGGGATCCTGCGATTGGCACCCCCCTTTGCAGCGCCATTGATTGTGGGGGCTGTGGCAGCAAAGTTCAGTAACCTAAAGGGTTAGCTGTCAGATACAAGCAGGTTCCCGAACAGATGGAGATTGCACAGGCTCTGCTTCAAAGTCTGTGCAATCTTCATGACGTCAGGGAACACCACGGTGTGATAAGTACAATCAAGCCATGGTGTGGCATGGTGTAAATGTATCAGTGCAATGGATCAGTTGCTCGGTCAAAATAGTGGCCATTAAAAAAAAAGTACAGGATGTCTTAAACAACCAGTTTTTCAAGGAACACAGACTAATTTATCAATGAAAAACAGATGCCAGACTGAAGCAAACTGTAAAAAACACGTTGTAGTCTGTCTTTCACTGCCAATTCTAGCCACATGTGTGTGCAGGTAGCTCAAACAAAGGAGCACGAGTCAGAAAAACAAAGACATTTTCCACAATCATCCAGCATCCCTTTCAATCATTCTCGCTTTGAGAAATAAAATGGGTTTTCTTTAGAAAATCAATTAACCCAGAATTTCTAAACTAAAGAAAATATTCCCAATTTTCTGTAATTAAATAGAAACCTTTGTCCCAACCTATAATTAAAACATTTTTATTGGGTTTTTGTTTTTTTTTTTAATTTGGACACCTGACCATGTATATAAGAGAAGTCTCAGATATCATCTTGCTCCAGTGTATCCCAATTTGGTATATCACTGTGACTCATACAGAGCAGTCATTATTGCACTCATGTAGATATACACCCACAGACATTTCTGTACAGGACAGCTATTATGAAGGCAAGTGGGGAGGAACCAGACTAAAGACCCTCTCACACCCCAACAGATTTCGCTGACATATTGGCATTCTAAGTAAATCCAAGGCTACAAGTTATTCATGGATCGAAAAGAACAAAAAAGTTTAATATCAGACCTAAACTACAGGAGCAGTTTAAAAAAGGATTCTTGTTTTTCTTAAAAAGTATTAAATAACTGACCATATATGAACCCAACATAAGCTTCAAGTTTAGATTTACTTGACAACCCATTTAAAAAAAAAAATAAAATAAAGAAAGAACAGCCATTTGTAAAAAATGAGGTTTACTAATAACATGAGGGAAACCCGTATAGACTTGTGTATCACTTTTAGCATTGTTCCTAAATATGACCATAGGCGGATTTAAACACAAAAGGTAGGTATATATGGGAAAACCCCTGTAATCCCAGGCTGAATGCAGACTGCACTATGCAATTTATACAGAAACATTGCAGGAGTCACAAAAAAAAAAGGAATATAGAGAGATTGCGTCTGCAAGTTCAATTTGGTCCAGTGTGGCAATTCACAAATCCTATACATTGCTCCAAATTCAATATCATTATAGTTTCCGCATACCATCTTAACTGCATTGAGATACAATATAGTTAAGAGATCCATCTCTTCACATTAACCATAAATAAAAGTGCACTAAGTGTTCAAGTAGAGCAGTCGTCTCCAACGTGTGGCTCTCCATTTGTGGAACTACAAGTCCCAGCATGTCGTGGCAGTCTGTGGTCGGCAGAGCATGCTGGAAAATGCAGTTAATCCCTAAGTGGAGGGCTACAGGTTATAGAGAATGGTGTGTCGTTCTGTGTAGCATATGAAAGTATATTCAAGTCATCTCTTTGCTCTTCTTGGGTCTCTTCCATTGCTGATAGTGGCAACTGTTTGCTGAGCAGGATTTGTTGGCGGAGGAACTGGTGGTTGGTTTACAGGTCCTCGTCCATTTGTCCTACCATTGTTACTATATGAAGATGAATGATTAGGAAACGAGTTTACGGATCCCGGCACAGACTGTGGCCCATTACCTGTAATAAGTGACGCAAGCATTAAGAATGTGTTTACACAAAGAAAGACAAAGTTATTTTGGCAAAGCATTAAAATTCCAATGACTAGGTATGCAGCTATGCCCATAGGATGCAGGTTTCTTTTGTCATTTCCAGTGGACTTGACAAATTACTGTTTGTAAAAGGTGTACAAGCAGAGTTTTTGGCTTATACAAGAGTCCTTCGCTCCTCTTTCTTCTCGCTGCGAGTAACAGTAGGCAGACACACCTCTGCCCACTGTTACATACAGAGAGAAGAGCAGCGGAGGGGAGAATTGGGAGAGCTGGAAGGTGAGTATGCAAGTTTCTTTTTTTAATTTTTTTTATACGCAGAGGAGGTGTAAGGGGCATTTCATCAGTAGGGAGGTGCCTGGCTGCACAGGGCATTTCATAACTGGGGGGCTGGCTGCATGCATGGGGCATTTCATAACTGGAGGAGGCTGTGACCAATACATTTCCCGCCCTAGGCTTATACTCGAGCCAGTAAGTTTTCCCAGTTATTTGTGGCAAAATTAAGGACCTCGACTTATACTCAAGTCAACTTATACTCAATTATATATATATTATATATATTAATTATATTCTGTGTGTAACAGTGGGCAGAGGCGTGTCTGCCTACTGTTACTCGCAGCGAGAAGAAAGAGGAGGAGCGAAGGACTCTTGTATAAGCCAAAAACTCTGCTTGTACACCTTTTACATACAGTAATTTGTCAAGTCCGCTGGAAATGACAAAAGAAACCTGCATCCTATGGGCATATATAATATTATATATATTTATATTTTCCCCCCAAATATAGCAGCAAGACTAACTCACTAGATTAACATCTCATCCCAAGAATCTTTTTTCCCCATAAAATGATATATATAACGAGTGTTTAGGTGAAATGGTCGGCTTCGACAATGGCAACTAACACATACACTGTCACAGTATAATACAGCAGATATCTGCCTTATATGGAGAGGGCTTCACCTATAAAGCCTTAATCTCTTGTGGACACACGTTATGCCCTTCTTATACACTGGTGACCTTTTATTTGTGGTTTGACTCCTATTTATGGTATTTTTTAAGAATTCACATTCTCCGGGGAGCTTACAGCTAAATTTTCACTCCCTGCCATGCACTTACCTGTGTTAGGGGGGGAATTATTGCTCTGATCCATATGCACCTGTAAGACAACATTTCTTTTGTTACATCAATGAAATTTGTGTCTGAAAGCAAGTAAAATGCAAACCCTTTACATGCCTCCATATTAATTTACCAGTACTTGGAAGCACGGCAAGGTATATCAGGTGACAGGCTTAAGCGGTTTATCAATGATTCATACACCATTGATCCTGTCTGCCCACACTATACCATCAGCTTCATACAACACAGGCACGTACTATTCTAGAGAAGTGTAGACTTTCCAAATATTCCTGATCTTCGCAAAAACACATCTGCTGCAAGAAGACCAGCAACAGATCTACAGCAGCACAAAATAGAACAGAAATGGTATATATACAGTATATGTAAACAGTGCTACCTTTACCCGGTCTCTACAAACTCTATACAAAAGTATATTTTATTATGTACTCTGTAATAACAGTCATAATAGCTTTTAATTTGAGGCCTTTCTGCACTCCTGAAATGGGACTTACAGCTTTGTTTGGATTCGCTTTTGGTGGCTGGTTGGCAAAGTCTGGATTTGGTTCACTAAAGTTTGGCACTTCTGAATACACCATACAAAATCTATAGGGGAAGAAAGTGACAACTTTAATTTTAATTCTTTAAGGAAAAAAAATGATAAAAAAAAAAAATTAATTCTTCAAAATGCAAAGTCCATCTCAGGTCCAGGAAACTCCAGTCATAAATGACAGTAACCTAAACTTTACAAATTGGACATTAATTGCGTAAAAGGAACGCTCTCAGTCATGTTTTGGCAATTCAACCATACTATGAAGGCCAATACACATAGAGGCTTATAAAAAAGTTGCTAAGGTTGTATCTTCAGACTCCATCAACAACCCCCTCCCAAAAATAACATGAAAGTTTACAGTTTGAGCTTCTTGTAAAACTCGTATGTTACATTGACTGCTCTTTTAATTGACTTTCCCAATGTTTGTGTTACTTATGTAATAATTTGGGTACCAATACACTGCCATTAAAACATAACTAATCCTGTAAAACATATATTTTTTTTATTGGAGAGATGAATAATGCAGGCAATCATAGTAAGCTTTGTTATATACTTTATAAAGAAAAAGCTTTTTTTCTTTTTTTTCTGCAGCTTCTTTGCCTTGTAGTGAGCAGCATTTCTGAAAGTCTTCTCAACACTTGTCCCCACCAGAAAAGTTCAGCTCTAAGGAAACAATCCTAAAGACTTTTCCTTAAAATATATTACAAATGTTACTATTATCAACTGCATTATTAATTGTGGTCAATAAATAACTTTTGACCAAACAAATTAAAGAAAAAAACTTTCATTCTGGTTTAAAGTGCTCTGTGCAAATAATACCAATTGTCTAAAGGAAAGGGACAACTTGTTGTAAAAGGGTGTATTTACAGTATGGGATAGTATACAGTTTTGCTTCTATTATTATGTAAGCATGTACTGGAAATATTCCCAGACTTGCACATTGCATTGTGGTATTGTAAGTAAAATGGTAGCTTCTTGCTAATCTTCAGAATTTTGATTTTTAAATGTAGCAAGGTCAAATATAGTTACATTTATTAATTTACAGTATTAATAATTTCATACCATTCGTTGTGACCACTGCGCCAAAGTAAAAAGATTTTTAAAAAATAGAAGAAAAACAAAAATTTAAAACCCCATATGGTAAAAAAAAATTACATAGCCCCATAAAAAAAACCCAAGTAATGTCAATTTTTAGACTTAACTATAGATTTTCCACTAACATCCAAACACAGCTTTCACACATCAATATTAGATAAGTATTTGTAAATTGCTACCAGGTGGAACATTTAAAAAAAAAATGGTGTCCTAAATACCCAAAAATAAAACAGTGATACTTGTCTTATATTTCCCTAGGTCAGTGGTGGCGGACCTATGGCACGAGTGCCAGAGGTGGCACTCGGAGCTCTTTCTGTGGGCACCCAGCACAGAATTTACCAGATTTACCAGATAGGACTCAAGCCTTCCTCCTCACTCGGTGCTATTTTAAAGTGACACTTACTAGGCTGCCAGGACTACAGGAGGAGCGAGAAGGTGTGGACAGGGATGGATTATCGTTGGAGCTCCTGCTTTGGGTGCCCTGATTCTTCCTCTTCAGGGGACACTGGAAGGAAGCTACAATCCAAATGTCTCCTGCATTCTATTGTATTGGTGTCCTCAGGGCGATCAATAGGTTACTGCTCAAATGATCATGTTTGCACTTTGCGACATACAGAGTGCCCAAACTACAACTAAAACACACTTTTCTAAAAGATTCGCCATCACTGCCCTAGGTGTTCCAGCACTTAAGTTCTGCAGAGCTAAAGGTATTTGAACAGGCTGGGCAGTATGTGACCACTACGGTCTATAGGCAGGGGATTTCCAGCCGATTGGCTGTAGGGGCCAAAAGAGACTGAGCGCATCATGGGAACTGCAACACTTGATTGCTTGGTGAAATAAAAGTAGATAGTGGTTTTCAAAAGATCTCACACACAAAGACACACAACACAAATAAGACTATAGTTTAATGTTCTCCTCTTCCATGGCTGCCTTCTACTGATCCCTGATGGGAAGTGCTTTTACAGCTGTCATGGAGAGGAGTCCATATCACTAGCTACAGCAGTATGCAGCATGACCACTGAGGGCGCCAGTGGGCAGGAAGAGATGGCAGCACTGGAAGAAGCAGAAGAGATTACATTTCTTTCACTCTCGCAAGAACAAAACACTAAACATACACCAAGACCACATTCATAAATCATGTGTTGCATAGTTTCTTGCACGTATTGGTAAACATGACAAAATGTTATATTTTTCTGGAAAAGAGGTTAAAAAAATGTTGTTTTGGATACATATAGGATTTTTCAACTTGCAAGTGAAGCAAAGTACAATGCCAAAATCTCAATGAAGTCTGGTCATCATGCACATCATCCAGCTGAACCATCCAGACTAGTATTTGACTGAAACAGGACAGAGCTAGCATGGAGGTGGTTTTACCTTTTCACAGCCCTAGAGGGTGCTCCCTCGGGTCAGGGTAGTGTGTGGAAGCTCGCATTGCGGCTGCCTGCACCGTACCTGGCCTGTGAATAAATAGAGGACTTCAGTTTTCCATGCTGCCAGTCCTTTAACATTAAACCAGAACAAACAGTGAAGAAAGGTTCATTCTGAAAGAAAACTCTGTAATAACATGAACACAAAGTTACATGCAAAAGTAGGTCCAGATGCCACCTGGAATTAGAAGTATAATGCCCATGACAACTTTGGAGGACCAACCACCTGTTCAGATAAATAGTCGTCTATCAGCAGGCACAGTGTGGGGAAGGAGCAACTAAAACTGGAACATGGATTTATATTCTAGGATTATAGCTGGACTTAGAACAGTCTGGTGAACACAGCACAGCTCCTACTCTCCGCAATGAGCGAGAGCGAAAGCAGGCTTCTGGTTGCATATTACAGCAGAATGGAGAGGCTGGGCAGCAGTTTGTATACAAGAGCAATCTGAGTACATACAGTGCACCATGTCCAGATACAAATCCATGAACACAAATCCATTTTCACAATTCTGCAGCTACTTACAATACACAAAGCCAGGGTTACAAACAACTCCAGGGCTTCTACACAGCACTGTCTGGTCAAAAAGGCTGGTAGACTCCCTGTAAAAGTACCTCAGCGCCCTCATCCATCTATTTATTCAGCACTAAACTAAAAAAACTGATCTTCTAGTTGCTGTGTTAACAGATTTTTTGCCTTGACAATACCTGTGTTATGAGATGTGCATGATCGCTGCAACACCTAGAGAAGGTTGTCAGATCTATGGTTGAACTTAGCCATGATGTCTTATGTGTATGATTAGGGAGAAACCTAGTTATACTTTTTCTTTCCATGAGCACCCTACTAACTGCAAACCAGACTACAAAGGCAGTTCTTCAGCAAAAGATATGCCTTGTGTGCATATACTGCATATAAGCCTCTTACACAAAGTGAAACTAAATGGACAATAAGAACCTTAATCCCTAAATGAGCATTTGCATCTGAAGTTAGGCTGCCGCATCCTACAATGGACGGTGAATGAGTGAATACCCAAGAAATGCCTCCAAAATGAAAACATAATTGAACATTGTGGATGGGCAGAGTTTTTACCAAAGGAAGCAGCCAAAAAAAAGAAATAAAAAGTTCAGGATTGACTGAAACGAGATACAGCAACTTAGCGGTTTTACAAGTTGTGACTTTGTTTCGTGGTATTAAAATATAGAGATAAATCTGTTGTATATTTATTTGCAATACAAATAACTATAGTGGATGGTAACAAGTTATTGACGTGCGAACAATGATACATAATGGATGAATCCGATGAGCTCATTCCAGAAATGCTGCATAACAAATTGAAAGTGACATCAGATGCTCATTTTGTTGACAGCAGAATTTAATGCTCGGCTGGTGGAAACAAAATACATCACTTCCCATGAACAGGCAGTGTACTTACTCTCCTATTTTCTGAAGTTCCCCTCCTCTTCCACTGTACAGTGTTAGGCATCCTTTCCACATCGATGCATACCTTAAAAACAAGTGTAAATCATCTATAAAGGTCACACATCAAGGCTGTTAATAACCGAAATGGTAGCATCCTGCAAAAAATTATATCATACACAGCAAAAAAGTGGGGTTTTTTTACTTTTTTTTTTAAACATAATAAAACCTATATAAATTAGATCTCGTCATGAGGATGCTGACCCAAACAGTAATAGGGAGGTGGAGTGCAAAGTGGTTTTTCATCAACTTCACAGCATTTAAAATATTTTCCCAGCTTGAAATGCTAAATGATGTCACCAGGAAGTGCAAATTCTTATGCAAAAAACAAACCCTCATATCGATCTGTAAAACAGACGCTCAAAAAAAAATATTCTGGCTTTTGGAAGTTGGGGAGGAAAAGATTGAAACGTAAAAACAGAAAGGAGATTTGCAGCAAAAGGTTAAGGAAGAAGTAAACTTTTTATCCTCAGAAGTCGAATAAAGCCTAAACATGGAAGGAACATAAAAGAGAAAACTTGGCCTAGACATACACCCATGTCGTGTAATGGACAGTATACAATTTTTGCTTTAACCGTACATACAGGCCCAAAGTAAAGACTATGCACTCCTATCACTCCAGCTCTGGTGCAAATAAAACATTGTCTTACAGTTCAGCGTTAAACAATAAGCCATTCTTCTTCACAGACAGCCCGTGCTTAGCTTGCACAGCTAAACATGTAGTAACTCATGCCAGGCTGCCATAATAGGAAAGCCAGCTACAACATACTTCACTGTTTGCTTATGTGAGCACAAAGGGAAGTTCTGCCTTCTGCCCTGATCCTGTTGATCCGGTTTAGATACACATCAGCACCACCTGTGATCAAATGCCATTTTTCTGCCATTTTTGAGGTTTAGCATTTGGAAATTAACAAGGCAGTCCAAAGGGCAATGTAATAGAGAGCTCTTCAGTTCAGAGAGCTCATGCCACTGCACATGAAGGGGTTAACTACCAGGTTACTGTACACATAGCAGAAAATGTTCTTATGCTTCACCCGAGAAAACTTGCCAAAATCGTTGATTCTCTAACGATCCTCGAGAAAGGTCATGCCGAATATCAGAATGGTGGGGTGCACACCTAGCACCTGTCCAAGAGCTTTTATCTCTTGTAGTTCTGACAGTTTCATAGTGGGGACACAGGTGTCCTTATTAAAAGACCTCCTCGCAGCCAACATAACCCCCTTTAACCCTTTTCCTGCATAGAAATGTGTGCTCCAGCTCTATGTTAGACTAGCTCCACCCCAACCAGCAGATTTCATAATATTTCAATGTTTTGGAAGTCGAGTCCATTTCGCAAATATTTCTAGCACATTGTTTATGTTGCACAACAATGTGATTTTATAGGAAAATACTTTCTGGAATTTATGAAAAGATTGTAAAGTGCAAGTCGTAACATCATTGCAGCACAATATGAACATAATATTTTTCTTTCTGTATAATATAGTATAGGATGGAAAAGAGCATAAACTATCTGAGATAAGCAGCAGCAGTACAATCTCACAGAAATCAGCAAAAAGAGCCTGGCATTTCCCACAAGGCATCCAATCTACAGGTCGGTATGTTGACAAGCAGGAGGAGCGGGACAGAGTGATATGTAATTATGTACAAAAGATGATTGGTTTGATATTCACACCTCAATTAGGAATTCAAGGGTGGTCCTAGCTGGCATAGCCATTATAGCCATTTATGAGGACCAGCTTTCATAGTCCTCAGAGAAAAGGCAGCCGGTAACTGGATCCCCCACCCCCCAAAAAAATAAGAACAAGTCAAAACTGTGTAAAAATATGTTCAAATCAATTTGGATAAATACCAATACACTCCACCGCTACTGTATTAGGCAGCTGCAGGCAAACATGTCCAGCCTGCGGACTGAACACGTTGCACGGGATAAGAGTCCCTGCATCATACAGAGAAATGATGCAAGGAATCCCTGTCTGCTGCACAAAGTGGAGCGACGGTCCTGTAAGAATTCTTAGTGTCAGTGCTGCAGTTCGGCAATGTGTGCAGTCCATGGTATGGGACCAACATATGGGTCTGTTTTCAGGGGTTCAACATGTTGCTCTGTAGCCGGCAAAATGCTGCAAGATTTTTGAGCCAAAAAAAATATATATAAATGAATTAAAAAACAAAAAGACCTGTTGCAAGGGAAAAATTTGCTGTCAATCTCTTGAAAAAAAAAAATCTGCATCTAAAGGAATAAAACACTACAGATATTTATACCATATAAATCTACAGGAAATAAATACCATACATGAGAATACCCCTTTAAATCAGATTTGCCACATAAATTGCTTGCAGGTACCCCCCCAATACAGACGTATAACCTCAACTGAACAATCTTGCTTGTAAAGGACTGGATTCTCATAAAATAGGGTTTACCATATATGTTATGTGTACATTTCCTATTACTCTATAGTAAAGTTTAAAGGGGTATTCCGGGAATATGAACGTCTGACACAAAACCCTTGATGATATAAATAAATGAATACAACAATACTCAATGTCATTAGTCACAAAACGGAGCTAAAATAATAATGTGATTTGTGATTTACAAAATTTACGGCCTCTCTAAAGTAGGTGGAGTTATCACTAAATGGCCGCCACTGGAAACTACAAGTTCCATGATCCTTTAGTTCTCAGTAACTCCTCCTCCCTGTTATGCGCTACTCCCTGTGATGATGTAACAGGTTTTCTTGCTCTGTTACCATAGTAATGATGTGTAACTGCCATCACCACAACACTGACCATACTGGATGCACTGCAACCAACCGACTACAGCCAAACATAGTGGTGATCACATGACCCTGCCCAGGCAGGTACAGGACATGTGATGTGGACATGTGACCAGCGGCCATCTTCTTTTCTGCGACGGACCGCGCGGAGGAAATTAACGGACTGATTAAAGGGCCAGTAGCATTTTAATTCTTCATTACAGTCTATGTCATCAGCATTTTCTGCTAAGCGGAGCAAAATTTTAAATAACAACCAATTACATATTCGCTTATATTTTGAGTGCCCACTTGTATATGAATTATGCTGATTCCTGGAATACCCCTTTAAGTTTAAAAATTCTTGCACTTAAAGGGACTGTCCACCTGTGCCATTAAGATATCATAATGCAGCGTAGTGGAACAATGACTTCTATAAACTTGCCTGTATCAACCCAAGGGGGACTTGGCCCAAGTATCTGTTACAATTAGCTGCTGACAGATGACGTCCTTGCTGAGGGTCAGTCAGTGTAGAGGTTACAGCTGAGGTCAATGATAAGTGGTTTGTAGACCACATCCAAAAACAAGCTACAAGATACAGCACCAGGCTGCCAGGGCTTGGAACAAACGGGGCAGACAAGGTTTACTAAAACGTTGCAGCTGTACCACCCCTGTGATAATAGTCTATGCAGGGAACAACATGCTCATCCTCTTCCTATCACTACCACTCAGGGCCAGCGATAGAGCGTCACCATAGCTGGCAGTGTCCCACAGGCCACAACTTCTGTTACCACGTAGCTGTGTACATCTGCTTAGCAAACAATAACCCTTGAGAATCCTTACACTGGGAAGACTCACAGGTACACCCAAAACCTGAGCAGTAGATCAGTTTACAGGAGGAGATTCACTTTCCATACAGCTGCAATCTCATCACTTTCTGGACTTTCAGTGGCCCAAGAAAGTACCAGGTGGTGTGTGTGGTGTGTGTGCCGGCACCATTTATCATCACATACCCTCTTGTCAAGCGAATTATGTCTCCTGGCTGTATAAGGCTTCCAATTTCATCCCACACCGAGACGGTGATGCTGCCCGTTTTATCTGCCACTTTGCAGGACCTCACTTCATGCCCATCTTTAGTTTTTGTAACTCTGCCTGTGTTGAAGAATCAAAATGGAAAAACAAAACTGGGATTTAGTCACAAAAAAAAAAAAAATATGTCACAACTTGGATCATCTAGAAGTGAAGTGATCATGTAAGATAAGGGCACAGCTGGGATGCCCACGTGTGTGCCAAGCACCTGCTGCTCACCTACAGCCCCTCATGAAGGGCCCACTTACCTATCTCCAGGACAATAAAGATGACATTTAAATTTTTCTGTCCGGTCTTAATGTCTTTTATGGACACGTACGAGTCGTTTAGCACGTTCATTATGATTTATGAGCAGCACAAAGCATTACTGATCACAGGGGGGCTGAGTACTGTATTGTGTGGACCGTGGAGCTCGCACACACCTGGATCTGATTCTCTACCACAAAATTAGGGACAATATCAAAAGTCAAGGCAACAAATGCCTCCAGAATTCAGGTCAATAATATTCCGGTGAACACAATGCTGCCCCCAGTGGCCAGGCAAGGTCAGCGCAAGCCGGAGCAGTGAGCTTCCTTATCAAAGCGACACGAGCGGCTTGCGCCTGACGTTACCACAAAGCAACTAATGTCGTGTATTTGCCCCTTTTCGATGATTTGTGCCCTCTAAACCTTTTCAATAGCTAACACAAGCTCACACGCCACCACCTCTCTCCGCTCCACACAAATGTCTGCAAGCATGTGCGGCGTAACCTCACTATTTATATGTGGATTGTACCACTGCAACACTTCCGAGGGGAAACCGCTGTGTGATAAAATTGCCTTTTCATCGGGCTTAGAAGTGGTCTAAACGGAGTAATCCCTCCATCCAGAGTATTATTTATTTTACGAATACTTATTACATCGACCAGCCTTTCTCACACTGAATTTACACCGCCATAAGGTTCAGATGCGTCAAAGACGTGAATGGAACAGTCCCCGGCATCTGCCTGTTCTTTTCTAACGAGTGTACAGAAATCCTTGAGTGTGATTGGTTAGTTGACGGTAAAGAGGCGTGGTCATTGGTCTTTTGTCCTCTGATTCCTGATTCAGTGGTTATTGAGGGTGTGAGTGCCCGTATGGAGTGCTTGGGCTTTTGCGGCTCCTTGTGATTTCATTGTGCACATTTAATGGCGCTCAGCGTTATGTAAAGGTAGCATGGTACGTGTATGTTTTATCCTGCATCAACCATACGGTCTAAATATTAATTTGGTTATACCATTACAAAGCAGGAAGTTGCTAAACAGGAATACACGTATAGTATGCACATACATTACACTATAGCCTGTAGATACACTAGCCCTGCATGCATCAGTACACTTAGATACACTCAAAACGTCCACTAGGAAGTTGACTGACTAATTTTGTGGGTCCCCACCTATACAGATTATTTTACCATCTTATAATACCACATCACCATGCAAACATAGATAGGTTCATAAAAACATAACTTACTGCATAGAAACTATTACATAACTAAATATAGTCAATACCAAATCCATTTAACTACATAGGTACAGCACTGGAACCACGCTACTACATGTATATGGTACCAGGAACCATTACTACATAGATACAGGACCACGCTTACTACTTAGCTATAGCACCTGAACCAAGCACAGTGCGACAGGCAAAGGCTGCGATTAGACGAACGTACGGCTAAGGCCGACCGGGCATTCGTGCAGCGTACTGGAGAGGAGGAGGAGTGACCGCTTCCCTCACCATAGAAATGCATGGCATACGGCCCGTGAACACAGGAAAGATAGGACGCGTCCTATCTTTTCCCTGTGTACCAAGAGGTTCCGTATTGCTCCGTGCTGCCATTACCACCTATGGGCGACGCATGTATGGATGCAAGCTTGCGGCTCTACGTATGTCCTCCAATACGTTCGTCTGAATGCATCCTTATACTGCTCCAGATCACAGTGTCTGATGCTGGATGCTAAATCTCATGTAGTACGAGATTGGCTCCATGTAGGTCGTCCTCTTAGAAGAACATAACAGCGAGTCACAGCAAAGAGGATGTGGTGCAGAATTGTGAGCTCATGGGTAATACCAGCACTTACTGTAAATCTGGTGACTCACACAACTTCTTTGATTGGGGGATTTCTATTTCATAATGTCTCTGCAGATATAGCAACACAAGTTATTCCATAGCTGCCCCATTGGCAGAGGTGTAACTTACAGCTGCTGGGTTCCAATGTAGAATCTACAGTGTATTGTATCAATTATGGAACTGGTCTCCTCCTATGGGGTAAAGACGCCCTTTTTGCCACCCTCAATGTTTGGTAAGATAAGATAATCCTTTATTAGTCCCACAGTGGGGAAATTCCAAACATTACAGCAGCAGAGAAAATACAGAGAGTGCAGTACAAACAATGACAGAACAATAATATTAGGGATACATGAACAAAAAGAAAAAAAAAGGTGATAAAAAGCCAAAAAAAAGAAGACAAGTAATGATTGCCAGTTTGCTAATCAGTCTGTGGATGGGACCTGTAGGGACTGGTTAGGTGGGGGGCACAGGTTACTTTCCTTTGGGCCTTGTTGGTTGACCAGCCTGATCACAGCAGGGAGGAATGACTTCCGATAACGCTCCCTTTAATTGGCCAATTCACTATAATGGGTATGATTCCTATCTGAATAGAGATGCAAATTGTCCTCTCCACTTAGAAGTTATGGAAACACAGCTTTGTGTAAAACCTAATGGAGAAGTTTGGTGGCTTATCTTTAACTAAGACCTTTAACTGTTGCAGCAGTATATGGTAAAAAGACCATAGAGGCCAATAGAGATGATTATCCGTCCATTCAAAGTGTCCTTGGCTGTAAGTTTCCTCACGCCTGCAAAGTCTCCTTAAAGGACATCTACCATCAGAATTTCTGAAAGTAGGAGCCCAAACGTACTTGGTCGTTGCATTTAATAGTATGAGGAACAGTTTTCTAATCTCCAGGGACTGCAGGATGCCCCCGAAAAAAGAAATTATGGCAATATGCTAATGAGCCAGAGGAGCACTGGCCTACGTCACCGGAGTGCCTTTTGGCTCCTAAGACTAATTAAATATGCAGACCCCAACTCTTTGAAGTTGAGCCTGATCCACACACAGCCAATGACTTCACCAGCGGACAGGTCCAACAAGTGATGTCGACGGCTGTCTCTGGATCAGTGGGTGGGACCAAGCGCAACTAGAGATTGTGGGGGACGTGCATATTTAATTAGTCTTAGGAGCCAAAAGGCACTCCGGTGACGTAAGCCTAAGCTCCTTAGCATATTTTTATATTTCTTTTTAGGGCCATCTTTCAGTTCCTGGAGATTAGAAAATCTGTTCCTCATAATATAAAATAACAAGTAAATTAAGGCATATACCATCACAGCAAACCTAGCATGGTGAGCTTGCTGCGCCTCGTTGCTCAATTCTCAATACTAACAGAAGTAGAAGGTTTGCTGTGTGGTGAGCCGACGTCATGAGGGGATGGATGTACAGAAGGAGGGGGTAGGTTGAATATCGTCTAGCTGGACACCAAGGGTCAAAATATGGTAATTAGAAAGCACTTGTTAGAGGAAAGTGACCATTTGTTTTCATGCATTGTGAACCAAGTATACCTTGAGAGCGACATTGATGCAGAAACATATCTTGTTTAATTCCTGATCTGAGTGGTTTTGCTCAAAAAACAATTATAAAATTCAGGACCTTGGGAAAACTGCTTTGCATGCTGTCTTCATAAACACATTACACGGAGCTTCCTGAACTGTCCAGACAGGACTTATCAACCTGTGCTGGATCACTCATACACAGCAGCTAGGGGACAGTGCAGCAATTGATTACTTCTGCCTGTCAGGCACAACACTTTTAATGTAAGAGGAAAAGCACTGAGCAGCCAAAGGAGCAACAGAGCCTCATTATCATAATTTTATAAATATCATAAATATATATATATATATATATATATATATATATATATATATATACTGTATATACTCATCACGCACGTACATTCACCTGTTTAATTTTCATTTACAGGCCCCCTTGTTACAACCCTGCTTCCCCTGAAAATAAGACACCCCCCCCCCCAAAAAAGAAGACATACTGCAATTTTAGTCAAGCTTAGAAATATAAGATGGTTCCGACGGGCGTAACAGCATGACGTAGCGACGTCACGCTGCACAGCTGCCCCGCCTTCCGTACCTGCTCTCCCCTGCTGACCGGGTCTCGGCGTGCTGGCTGCCGTACCGATGATGGGGGATCGTGCGGGGGATCGTGCTCCGTGACCCCGATTCTTTGGATACCCGCGCTGGGGCAGTGACATGCCGCGATACGCTGGTGGAGGTCTCTTACTCCGGTCACCGCTCCGTTTAGCCGGTTCTCCAAGCTCCCGCCTTGCTGTTCCCCTGCTGCTCCGGTGAAGATCTGCTGTTCCGGTGGGGTTCCTTGGCTCTGGCTCCCTGTGCATGAGGCCGAATGTTGGAGGGACACTGCGAAGATACTGTGAAGTCAGGATACCGGGCTGGTCCGTGGCGCTGACCGGTGTAAAGTGCTCCCTGGTCTACTACTAAGGTGGTGTGATCGGGGGGGCTCCCACTGTGTCGGCGCGGCCTGGAGTCGGATCCCGCCACCCATTTATCCCTGTTTTTCCTCCGTCCTCTGCTATGCCGCTATCCTGATTTGGATCGTTGGAGATTTCTGGAGTAATGCTGGAGCTACTCTGCAGGATGGGTGAGATGTATCTGCTCATGGTTATCCCCGCCGCTTCGCTTATGCTGCTATTTACATGCTCTACTAACTGGTACTAATTGAGGCTGCTGGCTTTGCTTGCTTTGCTAATATAATATTGGCCACTAAAAAGTTCTGACTTGCTCCTCATTTAACTTGATGTACTGGGATGCTGACAGTAACTATGTGCTACTAACCGGTCCGTAATATATGGATTGTTGTTTCACGCGAATTTTCCCTTAAATACGTTTATAAGGGCGACTGGACATCTTGGATTTCAGTAAAGACTATACAGAAACTGCCATCGCGGGGGTCCTTGGAAGAGACAATAGTCAGTTAACAACATCGCTTTCTCACAAACAATTTAGCAATATATGGACTTTACTCTTATACTATTATTGTCGAAAGTACCCCCATAGGCTGTCTTGATTTTAGTAGAGTTTATATCAATTGACTCTTAGAGGCGCCTTTTTTTTTGTTTCTAGGAGACAACAACGTGGCTACAGGCTACTTTGAGAGTTTGACTTTCTGTATCCTATAGATGTTACAGATCAATTTCACCAGCCTTTTTCGCATATTGTTTGTTGGTTTACTTTACGGGTTGGCAGTATTGGTTGTTGTGCATTGTCTTTTCAGGATGCCACCTAAGAACGCATCAAGGAAATCCCTGGGGACTACACCCCCTAGGGAGAAAGAGAAAGGGGGGTCCAAAGGGGACAATTCTACAAAAATAGACAAACTATGGAAGTCCCCCTCAGTCAAAACCCGTACCGGTTTGATTACACAGAAAAATCCTGAATTAGAGGGCCAGGACCCTAAAAATAGAGTACAGGGGTCGAGATATGCAGTGTTAGAGGCCGAAGAACAGGAGGAGGAAGAGGTAGGAGCAGGGGGAGGAAATGCCATGCTCAGAGAGATCCTGGACTCTATTAAAATATGCAATTCAGCAATATTCGACCTCAAAGAGCAAGTGGGGGCGCTGAGAGGGGATGTCTCTCTCCTCAGAGAGGAGGTAAGCAAGGTCAGAGATAGACAGAAAGTTACGGATGATAAAATTATCAATATTGAAAAAGAAGTAAGCTTACTAAAAAAAGCCTTTTCCGCTACCGAAAGGGAAAATAAGACTCTCAAAGGGAAAATGGCCGATATGGAGGACCGTTCTAGGAGAGCTAACCTCAGGGTTATAGGGATACCAGAAAAGGCTGAAGGAGAAGACCCCGTCACGTTTATTAAAGAGTGGTTGTTGGAGAAAATAGGGAAGGAACATCTCTCATCCAATTTTGATATAGAACGCGCCCATAGAATCCCCTCAGTGTCATACGTCCCCGGTAATAACCCCCGGACCTTTATATGCAAAACATTACTGTCTAGAGACCGCGATATGATACTTCGAAGAGCACGTGATTTAAAAGATTTATCAATTCAAGGAGCTAAGATATCGCTTTATCCGGATTTCTCTAGGGATACCCTCGAAAAAAGGAAAGGTTTTCTTGAGGTGAAAAAAAGGTTGAGAGATAAGGGCATTATCTACTCATTGATGTTCCCGGCTAAATTGAAAATTATTTTTCAAGGTCAGTCCCAGTTTTTTAGCACGCCGGAACAAGTCTCCGATTGGTTAGACCTCAAGGGACTATGATCCATATGTTATAGATGGATATTTGTTTAGTATAGGTCAGTTTCGGGGGAGCAGGGGTTGGACAGGGGTGGGTAAGTGGCCTAAGCAGGAAGAGTTCTACCATGGTAGGACAGTTGAGGGGGTATGGGGGGGAGGGTTGCTTCGTTGCTGGAGATGTTGTAGGGTTGCTAGTTGTCCCTCTTTCCCCATCCAATGGGTACTAGGTTTATATCTTGGAATATAAGAGGGTTGAAAGACCGGTTGAAGCGCTGTATTATTTTTGATTATATTATTAAGCAACTCCCCGCAATTGTGATTTTATTAGAGACACATCTCGATAAAGATTCCGTAGCTTTAGTAGATCGGAGATGGGCTAGTCATGTGTATAATTCAATTTTTTCATCTTTTTCCAGAGGTGTATCCATTTTGGTTCACAGGTCAATCTCCTTTCAAGTTTTAGACTCTCTGTGTGATACAGAGGGGAGATTTGTTTTTTTATGCGCTAGGGTAGAGGGTATTAAATGCGTCGTAGCAGGGGTGTATATCCCACCCCCCTTTAGATATGACGTATTGATTAATCTGATGCGGTTCCTGGAGAAGGTGGGTGAATGTCCCGTATTGGCCCTAGGGGACTTCAACTCTGTTATGTCAGAGAAGAAGGACCGATTGGGGAAAAGAAACTACGCAGATACATCTGCGAGAGACACCCCCTTCGCCAGGTTCTGTCAGGAAATAGGGCTGTCGGATGTGTGGAGGTCTTTAAACGGGGACGCACCAGCCTTCTCATGTTATAATCGCTCTCATAATTCATTTTCCAGGATAGATTTGGCGTTGGCCAATGACTCTGCCGTTGGTTGGGTGCGGAAAATCCGATACGATAACCGGTCTGTTTCTGATCATTCCCCACTGGTTCTTGAGTTGACTCCCTCATTCAAACCCGCTCCTAAGTTTTGGAAATTAAATGCACATTGGTTGTCTTTATTGACAGATGAAGACAAAATTAAGAAAGAAATGTGTAGTTTTATATCTGCCAATAGGACCTCGGATAATGTGGGATTGATCTGGGACGCGATGAAATCCTTCCTCAGAGGGATAATAAACTCTGAAATTATATTTCTTCGGAAACAATGGGCTAGACATGAGCGGAGCCTAAAAGACGAAGTTAAAAAAAGAGAAAGGGAATATCAGGCTAATAGCTCGCAAGATTCACTCGATAAGTTTAATAAAGCACAAGAAGAGTATAACAGATACATTGCTAATAAGGCTGTGCAGAAGTTATTCTTTCTCGATCAGAAATCACACTGTGAAAGTGGTTCTCCATCAAAAGGGCTTCTATATAAAGTTAAAAAACAACAGGAAGCAAATAGGATAGCCAGCATTAGGAACTCTTTTGGCGAAGTAACCGGTAATGCACAGGAGATTGGTGCAACTTTTCTTCAGTTTTTCCAAAAAATCTACTCCTCAGATCTGGAAGTGTCTGTAGAGGAGATACGTAAATATTTAGATAATATCCAATTTCCTAGATTACGGACAGAAAGGGCAGATGGACTAGCTGTACCAATCTCCATTTTGGAACTCGAGGATGCTCTGTCATCCTCGAGACGTAATTCTGCACCAGGGCTGGACGGCCTGCCCCTAGAAATCTACCATAGATTTAGCTCTATTCTTCTCCCCTTGTTAGTTGAGATCTGGGAGACAGCACAGCGAGTGGGGAGGTTACCTGAATCTTGGTACGAGGCATGTATAGTTTTGCTACCCAAAAAAAATAAAGATCCTTTGGAAGCAGAGTCCTATCGGCCGATATCAATTCTTAATACCGACGCCAAATTGTTGGCCAAGGTGCTCTCGATTAGATTGAAAGAATGCGCGCCTATACTTATACACGAAGACCAATGTGGCTTTGTGGCTGGCAGACAGGGTAAAACCAATATAAGACGTTTGTTTTCGAGCCTTCAGTTGGGACAGGGGGGGTCGCGCTCCATCCTGTCATTGGATGCGTCCAAAGCCTTTGACAGGGAGGAATGGGACTTCCTCTGGGAGGTTATGTCCAGATTTGGTTTGGGTGTCAGATTTGTGGAATGGGTAAAGCTCTTTTATCAAGCTCCTAGTGTCAGTATCAGAGTAAATGGAGAATACTCCCCTTTTTTTACACTCTCGAGGGGCACTAGGCAGGGCTGCCCCTTGTCTCCCTTATTATTTGCATTTTTCATAGAACCATTGGCAATAAAACTTAGAGCGGATAGGGAGATCGGGGGCGGAGGATTAGCTGGTTCAATGGATAAGATTATGCTGTATGCCGACGATGTCTTGCTCTGTCTGAAAGATTCTAATATATCGGTCCCTAAAGCTCTGAAGGTGATCCAGGAGTTTGGAAGGTTTTCGGGCTTCCAGATTAATACCCACAAGTCTATATTGGTCCCAATTGACTACGACCCTCAGTCCAGTTTAACGTTAATAGATTTACAGATTTCCTCGTCATGTGAATATTTGGGTTTAAAGATTACACCTAATGTGGATGACTATATTTCGATGAATCTGTCCCCACTATTGGCAAAATTGAAAAGTAAGGTTAATACATGGAATACGTTACCTCTTAATCGAGCAGAGAGAGTTGTCCTTACTAAAACCATCTTGCTCCCCCAATTGTTATACGTGGTGTGCAACTCTCCCTGTTGGATTGGTAAGAAATGGTTCGGTCTTATTCGTGCTGTCTTAAATAAATTATTGTGGGGGAGGAAAAGGGTTCGGATTAAACAGGAAACTCTAATGGTTAACAAGGAGAGGGGTGGTTTGTCGCTCCCCTCCTTGTACCACTATTTTTTGTCTTCACAGCTTCAGTTTATCCTGGAAAATGAATGCACCAGTTTACTGCAGGCGATCAGTGCCCGGGTGGGGTGGAGATTTGACTCTATGCTTGTTCTACTGGAGTCTGGGCAACTTAAAGGTCATAGTACAAAAAAACTCCCAGTGGCTGCGTTGCTGGGAAATACCTGGAGAGATTTTAAGAGGCTATATGGGATTAAGGGGGGATTTAAATTTACCCCATTATGGGGCAATCTTAACTTGGTAGAACTTAATAAAATGGAAGATGTCGGTTTTTGGAGAAGAAAAGGGATCTACTCCTTGGAACACCTGGGGGAACAGGGGGGGTTACCCTCCTTTCAGGTTTGGTGTAGGAAGGGGGTTCTGGAGGAGAAAGACTATTTTAGGTATAGTCAATTAGCACACGCAGTTAGTAAAGAATTAGATCACGAGAAGTTCACGGTACACGAAGGGGGTAATTGTTTGGAAATTATAGGGTTAGAGCCTTCACTATTGAAACTGTCTAGGATCTATAGTTTGATTAGATATGATATTGATCAGAACTTTAGCCACATAAGTCAAGTAAAATGGATAAATCAGGTTGGTGTTATCACAGCGGCACAATGGCGAGATATTTATAAGAATGTGGTTAGATCCACTATCAACTTAAATCACAGATGCACTCAACTTAATATTTTATATAGAATTTATCTTTCACCACTTTTGATGTTTAAAATGGGGTTAAGTGAAAACTCTAATTGTAAGAGGTGTAAAAGGAGTTATGCCGACATCCTACATGTTTTATGGGACTGCCCAATTATTAGCCTATACTGGGAGGAAGTTTTTAAGATAATAGAGAGTCAGATCCAGTGCTCCTTGCCACGTCTGGCTACTTTGGGGTTACTGGGCCTGCTCTCGATTCCGAAGAACTCGAAAGTTAAAAGGGACCTAACGTTGAAGCTTTTTTTCCTTGCTAGACTAATTTTAGTGAGGCACTGGAAAGACGATAAAGCTCCAGTAGTGAAAGAATGGAGGAATCTGGTGGAACGTACCAAAAAGTACGAATGTGGATACGAGGAACGCTACGGGAATGGTAGAAGATTGAGATTGATTTGGGACCAGTGGAGAAATGAAGAATAGAGGGTCTTTGTACGCCCAAGGGGCCCATTGGAGGGGTATTCTGGGACAAATTAGTTAAATTTTCCTTTTTGATTGACGTCTCCTTCACATCTCCAGCAAGGGCAGAGGGTGGGGGGGGGATACGGGGTTTGAGGGGGGAGGGGTGGGTCTGTGATCTGTGGCTATAGATTATTGAGATGGATATATTTTTTTTGCTTAACCGACGCACCCTTAAAAAAAAAAAAAAAAAAAAAAAAAAAAAAGGGGTATTGATTTTCGTAAACTAATGTTGCCATTTTTTGCGGTATGAACATGCATTTTATGACACGCTTAATGGCACAATTGTCGTTTATTGTCTGAGAAGGTTCTTATGAGTTTCTCAATGTTTATTATTGGAATAAGTTGTAATAATTGCACTTGTCGAAATAAAGAAAAAAAAAAAAAAAAAAAAAAAAAGCTTAGAAATATAAGGCCTCCCCTGAAAATAAGACCTAGCGGGAGTCATTTCAGCAGCTCCCCCCATGCCATACATTAGTATTAGTAGATGATTTAGATACTGCAAGAAGTTGTGACATAAGCAAAGGCGCACCCGGGTGCCTCCCTGTACCGCTGGACCCCAGCACAGCATTTGGGAAACACACACCTAGGGTTTCTGGGAGAGGCGTTCCTAGGTGAGAATAAAGCTTTTCCTCGGCTGAATATTCAGGTCCTACTTAGCTCAGCAGCCAATTTCAAGTTTCAGCCTTCCTGGATTCTGGCTCTGCAGGAAATTTCATGGATGCTGCTCTGGTCTCCCAGCATCATCTTCCTGTGGTTTGTCTTTTCAAGCCACTGGTCATCTCCTCCGTCATTGGGCAGATCCTCTGCAATCTATCACCTCTATGTCTGCAAGTTGGGGCGTTGCACAAAGAGTATGTCATTTTATGTGCTACTGCTGTCCATGTGTTCCGTCCATCTGGGTCTTCCTTGGTTGCAGGGCCACGCATCCATGCTCAACTGGCAGACGTGGGAAGTTCTTCTGTGGGGGCCGGTGTGCCAGTCACGCTGTTTGGTGGTACCTCATCTGTATCAACTACGACTTTTTCAAGTGTTCTCCAAGCCTCTGGTGGGTCTTCTAGCTTCTTACTTTGCTGAAGTCTTCTCAGGGAAGCAAGCGGAAACTCTTCTCCGCACTGTTCCTACAACTGCCCTATTGACCTGTTGCCGGGCACGGTCCAGTGTACCCACTGTCAGTGCCTGAAACCCCTATGTGAAGGAGAATCTGCAGAAGGCTTCATACGCAAGTCCTCTTCCCCTGCTGCCGCCGGGTTCTTCTTTGTGGCTGTGAAGGACGTTTCTCTCCATCCATGTATAGATTATCGTGGCCTTAATAAGATTACGGTGAAGAACCGCTACCCACTACCATTGATCGCGGAACTCTTCGACCGTCTATGTGGAGCCAATGTCTTCACCAAATTGGACCTACAGGAGGGGGGGGGGTGCGTATTATCTCATCCCCATCCGTGAAGGCGATGAATGGAAGACCACCTTCAATACACGTGATGGACACTTTGAGTATCCGGTTATGCCCTTTGGACTCTGCAATGCATCAGCCGTATTTCAAGAGTTCGTCAATGACATTTTCATAGACTTGCTTTATACCTGTGTCTTGGTATACCTGGACGATAACCTGGTGTTCTCTAAGGACCTTAAGTCCCATAAGGCCCTTAGGCCTTAGGCATCTTAAGGCCACTAGCCTATATGCCAAACTCGAGAAGTGCCAGTTCTACCAAAAGAGACTTCCTTTCCTCGGGTATATCATCTCTGACAAGGGACTACAGATGGCCTTGCCCAGTAAAACCTCATGCTATCCAGGGATTCCTGGTTCATACTGCATTTTTCCTTCCTTGTGGCGCTGACCAAGAAAAATGCTGATCCTAAACTCCTTGGTTGGTGCTGGAGCCGTTATAACCAAAAAAAGGTCCAAAGGTCGAATCCTCACATGAGGCTTCTTCTCAAAGACCTACCTTTGCAAAAGTGGCGTTGTCTTCTGGAATGAGCTCGTCTTCCGGTCTATATTTACACAGATCACAAGAATCTCCAAGTTGTCCCATTTCATTCCTCTGCCTTGTCTACCGTCATCTCCTCGTCTTGCCAGCCTGTTCTTCCTCCACATCTTCCGGCTCTGTTCTTCCCTCTACACATTGGGGAACATTTACTTACCCGGTCCATTTGCAGTCCAGCGGCGCGTTCTCCGACGTTGATTCGGAGCTTGCCTGAATTCACTAAGGTCGTGCGCCCGATATCCACTAAGTGTCGCTGCTGAAAGCCGGTGCCGATGCGCCACAATCCGATCGTGTGTGCCAAAATCCCGGGGCAATTCGGCGCAAACAGGAAATATTCGGGAAATCCGACGAAAATGTGCGATTCAGACCCTTAGTAAATGAGCCCCATTATCTCAGACTGGGGGGTCCAGTTTGTTTCCCGGTTCTGGCGTTCCCTGTGCAGCCAAGCAAGTAAAGCTGGATTTCTTGTACCATCCGCAGTCTAATGGACAAGTGGAGAGATTTAATCAGAATCTGGGCTACTATCTACGCCATTTTGTTTCCCCCAACATGATGACTTGTCCACCCTGTTGCATTGGTCAGAATTTTACTACAATTCCTTGGAATCTGCAGGAACGCTCCCTTCTTCATTGTTTATGGATAACATCCACGCCCACCTCTTCCACTTTCTGTGCCTTCTTATGTTCCTGCCATGGAAGAGTTGGTTCAAGATCTTAAGTCCACCTGAGAGCAGTCTCGTCTTTTCCTACTTCGGGCATCTGCTCAAACCAAAAACCAGGCCAACAAAAAACACAGGCCCCGTCTGATCTTCTCTCCAGGTGATAAAGTGTGGCTGTCCTCTAGGTATGCCCGGCTGAAGCTACAAACTTGGTCCTCGTTTTCCTCGGTCCATTCGAGGTACTGAAGCACATTAATCTTGTGGCTTACAAGCTTCGTCTTCCACCCACCATGAGCATCCCGAACTCCTTCCACGTCTCCTTTCTGAAACCTGCCATCCTGAATCGCTTCTTGCTGCAAGTACCTCCTACTGCTCCTGAAGCTGATATCACCAAAGTATTTGAGGAAAAAGGTCCTAGATATGAAGTTGGTCAGAGGGAAGCGGTTCTTTCTCGTCGACTGGAAGGGGTTCGGGCTGTAGGAGAAGTCTTGGGAGTCTCTGAACAACATCCTGGTCCGTGCTCTTCTACAGAGGTTGCTTCAGATTAAGAAGAGGGAGACAGAAGGTTGTCCCAAATCGCAGGTGCACCCATGTGCCTCGTGGTGCCGCTGGACCCCAGTTGCAGCCTCACTCACCTTCCCTTGTTCCAGCAGCGGACCCCAGGCTCCGCCACACGCATGCCTGAGCTGTAAGATTTTAAAGGGCGAGTGTGCCAATGATTTCCGCCTGTCCTGACCTTCTGCCTTGTCCCCGACTCCAATCCTGTGCCGCCTGTCATCTATATTGGATTTTATTTTTCCAATTCTTTATGATTTATACAAATAGAGTATTCTGGAATTGACTTCTGAGACCTTTCCTAATCTCTAAGGCTAAAACTTCTACCTAAATCTTTTCCCCATTTTATTATATAATTGGCTGTAATATTATCTTTTTTTTAATTGAGAGATTTCTATAAATACTTAAAAGAAGTTTATCCAGGTTTTAAGTTTGTTTTGCCACTTTATTGATAAATTGATAGGAGCATCTTTGCAAGGTCAATCTTCTTATAATATTCTGTCGTTTTATAGAGCTACAGATTCTCACATAAACCAGAAAGTCACCCCTTCAAAGATACCAGCCTCCCTTGCTTCATCAAAATGTATTATTCTGTTACCTATTATTAGATCCTTTAATGTAAAGTTTATCGCATCTTTGCCGAAAACTACTAGGCCTTAGATTCTGTACTTCACCTTGGCCACCACCATGAACCTGTGGAGTGACCTGGTGGTATACCGCCAACCTGCTTTGCGGCGGGCTCTGATGAAAACCGGGTGCAACTTAGACTCCGCTCCCAGGTGTCGGCTTACTTCATCGCTTGCGGTGGTTCAGTAGGTTTATAATGTTGATTTTTTTTTTTTTTTTTAAACAATAAATATGAATTCTTGTCCATGAAAATATAGAACACCCCCTGAAAATAAGACCTAGTGCCTTTTTAGGAGCAAAAATGAATAGAAAAGTATAAATGGGGATAAGTACTGAGATTTACCACAGCGCAATAGTGATAACACATGAATCAAAGAAATATTAGCACATAAAAGAAAAAGTTTGTTTAAAATTGGTGACCTTACAGCGTCTTCAGGTGCTTGGATAAAACAGTGAGGAATTGATAGGGTAATAAGCGCTCCATTGCTAGTCGCCAACAGAACGATTAAACCTCAGTCTCTTCTCCACCAGGGTCTGTCAACAGTGGAACTTGCACCTAGTTCCTTTTTGATACACACATATATCTTAATGACTCAAAGATTTGGCCAATTATCTACTTTAAAATGTTGTTACTTGGACCGGTGTTCCCAAAAAGGGTTGTCCACCACCTGTACTTTAATACAAGATGTCATTGTGATGCACCATTGAACAGCGTATCTCTTGTACCTGAACTTTTTACCCTACCAATTCCTCATTATTTTCAGGTAAACAGGGTATATGTTTTATTTCTTTTAAAATTGCTCAATAAATACATGTTTAAAAAAGTCTGGGCAACTGCTGTAACAACCATCTTGAGCTTAACCTGTTGACTGTTTATAGGTGCCAAAATCAAAGGATAAAATTCTCATAAAGTAAATCATGACCAAAGTTCATTCTATAAATACAGCACCAGAATCAAACTCACTAAATAAATAAAGAACCATAGACAAGCCCGGTCCATAAATGCAGCATCAGAACCAAACTCAGGACATAAATACAGAGCCAACCTACATACAGTATTTTTCGGACTATAAGGCGCACCGGAGTATAAGGCGCACTATCAATAAATGCCTGCTAAAATGTCTAGGTTCATATATGAGGCGCACCAGATTATAAGGCGCACCGGATTATAAGGATGAATGACCAGCAGGTGGCAGACATGTGCACAGTTCAAGGCAGCTGTTGTCTGTAAGTACAGTTCATATATAAGGCGCATTGGACTATAAGGCGCACCTTTGATTTCTGAGAAAATCAAAGGATTTTTTGTGCGCCTTATAGTCTGAAAAATATGGTACATAAATATAGAGTTAAGTGAATAATTACAACAGGAGAGCCAAGCTACAATACATATGCCACCAGAACCAAGCTCAGAATATAGAAATAGTCATGCGCAGTACATAAATATAGCACCAGACCAAGTCTCAGATCATAAATACCACACTAAAACCAAACTAAGTACATAAATACAGAACCAAAACTAAGCTCATACAAGTTCATACAGTAAATAAAGCATATTACCCATGATCAATACAGAACTAAGCTAAGTATCATGAATACAGCATCAGAACCAATACAGGTACATATATACAGCACCAAAACCAAGTATAATTCATAAAAACAACAGCAGAACCAACACCAGAATCTCAGACAGGTTGTACACATTTAGGTCTAGTCCTCTAACGCTAGCAGTGAATCTATCCACAGCCTAACTTATTAATTGCACTTACAGATTTGTGACCATAAAAATCATTGACCCTACGTGTTTCTGCTTTTGTATTTCAGGCAAACAGCTAACTATGTGTTTAATTGTTACACTAGTCTAAGTAGCTCATTTTTTTCTCTGGTTAGACCTGCTAGACTACAATGGTGGTTACTCATCTAGTTGTATGGTGAAAAAACACAGCAGCGTGCCACTGTTGGGAAGCTATGCAGCCACGCTGTGGTCATAATCCTTTATATATAAATAGCCTATCCCCTGTGTGATGACCCAGTTGGGTCAGACCCAATAACATGTGTAATATATTGTTGAAGATATACATTACATGCTATCAGTTTCATATTTTGGGAAGTTTCATCAATATGATAGAAGATACTACAGAGTACTGTAAGGTGAATGTATTTATGAAAATAGAGCATTTAAAGGGGTTTTCCCACAAAACAAGTTAAGCCCTAATAACAGGATTGGGCCTAACATGCTGATCGGTGGGGGTCTCAGGGTCACAGATCACTAGAACGAGGGGTCTGATGTACCCCCTCGTCACTCCCGAAGATGAGCCAGTGGATAGGGCCTAACTTATTTTGTGGAAAATACATTTGCATTGTGATGCTTCCTGATATGGTACTGTATAGGCTAAATTCACTTTTGTGATATGTGTAGAGTTTTTTTTGTTCAAAAAAGCCAAAAAAAAGCGCAAAAACAGAGAAAAAAAGGAAAAAAGCCTGATGAAAAGAATCAGTTATTTATCACATAGTAGTGAATGAGGGAACTGTAAATAGATGACAAAATGATGCATTACATCTAAAGCAATTTGTGTTACAACTGATCTGTGAAGGACACAGGTTCAGAGCAGGTCACAGGTTCAGAGCAGGTCACATTCTCCACTTTTTGTTATTGAAATTTGGGGCAAATTGAGATCTACTAATTGACATGTTGCACATGATGCTAATTTTCCTGTACAAACAATCGACGCCTCATCAGAAACTGATATATTCCGTTTATGACGATTTTACAACTCATTGTTTTATCTGCACTAGTGCGAATGAACGACTTAGGTCATGAAAGTTTAGGGGATTTCCTAGTTTGTCTATTGTTGGCCTAAATGATCAATCACTTTCATACAACTAGAAAGACTACATTTTTTTAAATGTTTTAAATCTGTTATTCAGTGAAGAACAATATATTTTCAATCTAAATCAACTTCAAAGATAAATAAAACAGCCCCTTTCTTTGGTGGATCCTTTTACTGCAGTGTCTCAGTGAGTGTTATTCCTAAAGATGAGCACTAGATGGCAGTATAAAACTGCTGATTGGCTGTGTTGCATCTGTCAGCTAATCCAAGTAGAATCTGGTTTCATATAGAATAATCCTGTTACATTTCTGATCGATATTATTGATATTGATAACTAGTGTACACTTGTAGGAATGTGAATATGTGCGTTTATATTTTATTTACACAATACTTTAAGTTTTACCCTTATTATAACAGCTGTATCATGACATCTGACTTGCTAAATAAATGGTGCCCCTAAGACCGGTGCGCTCACCCGGGCTGGGCGCAGAAGTCCCTCCCTACTCAGCAATCTGGCAATAGATACTGGTTCACAGTTATCAAAAACATTGCAAATGTGCAGTTTGCCTGTGAAATGTACAGGATGCGTCAAATTCATGAATCTGCTACTCCCTGTTAGAGCACCAATTTTTTTGGTGCACCTTTAACATAGAGCGTGCAACACAATTCTGAGACTGGATGATAAATATGGCACACAGTGCGACTGTGCACAAGAACGCCCTTTATATGCAGAATTTTGTGTTGCGTCGTGTATAGTACAGCCCCGTCACAAATGTGTGGGTTGTGACTCATTTGTGTCTCGACACTTCTTTAATACATGTTCAAGCAGTTTGCCCTAAAAAGATTGTGCAAAGTCCTACAGAAAACTGGTACAGGGGCTTTAATAAATCTGGGCCAGTGTGTTTACCACATTGGGGCTGATTTACTAACCCGGTCCTGTCGCGATCCAGAGGGTCTTCCGGCGATTCACTAAGGTCGTGCGCCCAACGTCCACCAGGTGTCGCTGCTGTGCCGAGGTCCGCCGTAGTTCACCATCCTATTCCTGGTGCATGTAAGTGTGTGTCAGGCGCCACGATTTTTTTTTAAATAGCATGGTGGTCGCATTCTGCCAGTTCACAGCCACAATTTCGGTCATGTGCATGGGGCCTAATGTGGGTGTCTATTGTCTGGTGGATAAGGTTATCTAGCCAACCTGCTCTAATGCAACATAAACACCAGAAATTGAAAAGTAGTTTCTGGTGCAATTTATGGATACAAACTGACAAAATGTAATTCAATATACAACTAAACTTTCTGTATGTATCCATAAAATTCCCATAAATTGTACAAGGACTGACAGCTCAGTAGTATTGTACAGGTAAGATAGCCATCTGTATCCACTTGATGTTAGAAATACTGCAGCAAGCAATAACTCTCAACTGAGCAAACTACACTGAAATACACATATGCACTCATCTATTTCCATAATGGCTACTGAGATCTGCCAGTCCCAGACATAGACCTTGATTCTCCTGGGAGTCTGGCCTTTTAGGTGACCAGTGCTTTGTGCACAGCATTAGTCATCACCTCATTCTTCATGTCTTCATTGTTTGCACAGGGATACACAAACAAGAGGACGTCACCAGCCTGTCACATGCACAGCGGGCCGGAACATCTCCATGCAACACCTTTATGTTGTCTTTCCAAACAAGTTTTAACAAACCTAGAACAAGGATTGTTGGCATGTTGCGTTTTTTACTATGGTAAAAAAACAACAGTCTCTATGTGAATGAGACAGCACACAAGAAAAGTATAGCTCACCCCTGTGAGATCCCAAATCATACAGTGCAGTGTGTTTTATACTAAAGGTGCAGCAGCGAAGTATTGAACCTCCTGGGGGTTCAATACATTGGAAATGTTATACTAGCACTCTCAAAGAAAAAACATCTTTAATGATGATGTCTATAAAAGTACATATCCATATCTACTGTAGTAGCTTATGCTTTTCTGACATACAAATACACTTAATTGCTTAAAAAGATACTGGTACACTTGGTCAAGGGGGTCCGTGTTCTCCCCCTGTTGGCAGCAATAAGTTCATATAAACTGAACTGGGAGAGGAGAGACAGCGGCTTCCACACATTTCTTGTAACCAAATTCACGTGGGGATGCCATGTTTAAAAGAGCCACACTCAGGGGCGGCGGATACTCCATCTGTGTGCTGTAACCTAGCGGCAGCACATGCTCTGTCCTGCTGCAAGATTAGAGGGGGAGAGTACAGACGGAGCAGGGGAGACAGCCAGAGTGCTGTAGACCAGAGGGGCATTGCTGACGCCCCCAAGAGCACTTCCACTTCATTTATATAAAGATGAACGTTTATTAGAAGCAGAGCTGTATTAGGAGCTTAGCCGTACTCACCCTGCTTGGAGATTGCAGCATTAAAGATGAATACAACCAGGGGTGCACCTAGCCTTTCTGCTGCCTGAGGCGAGCTATAAAAAGACGCCCCCCCCCCCCCACTCCATATATGTAATATATCAAGGAGTGTCAGGACCAGACCCAATCATATTGGTTTAATGTGAAAATAAAGCAATGCAAAATAGATAGAGCTTCCCACCGTGTACTATAGAATAAACACAGCGAGCTATTACAAAGGACATATACATACAACAATCCGCCATATAATATAAAATCAATACAGCGTGCCGCCATATACCATATAATACATACAGTGTACCCCCATATACCATATAATACATACAGCGTGCCCCCATATACCATATAATACATACAGCGTGCCGCCATATACCATATAATACATACAGCATGCCCCTATATACCATATAATACATACAGCGTGCCGCCATATACCATATAATACATACAGCGTGCCCCCATATACCATATAATACATACAGCGTGCCGCCATATACCATATAATACATACAGGGTGCCGCCATATACCATATAATACATACAGCCTGCCACCATATACCATATAATACATACAGCGTGCCCCCATATACCATATAATACATACAGCCTGCCACCATATACCATATAATACATACAGCGTGCCACCATATACCATATAATACATACAGCCTGCCACCATATACCATATAATACATACATCGTGCCGCCATATACCATATAATACATACAGCGTGCCGCCATATACCATATAATACATACAGCGTGCCACCATATACCATATAATACACACAGCGTGCCGCCATATACCATATAATACATACAGCGTGCCCCCATATACCATATAATACATACAGCCTGCCCCCATATACCATATAATACATACAGCGTGCCCCCATATACCATATAATACATACAGCGTGCCCCCATATACCATATAATACATACAGCGTGCTGCCATATACCATATAATACATACAGCGTGCCACCATATAGTATATAATATATACAGCATGACACCATAAACCATATAATGCATACAGAGTGCCACCATATACTATATAATATATACAGCATGCCGCCATATACCATATAATACATACAGCGTGCCCCCATATAGTATATAATATATACAGCGTTCCTCCATATACCATATAATACATACAGTGTGCCGCCATATACCATAAAATACATAGTGTGCCGCCGTATACCATAAAATACATACAGCGTGCCACCATATACCATATAATACATACAGCGTGCCGCCATATAGTATATAATACATACAGCGTGCAGCCATATACCATGTAATACATACATTGTGCCACCATATACCATATAATACATACAGCATGCCACCATATACCATATAATACATACAGCGTGCCCCCATATACCATATAATACATACAGCGTGCCGCCATATACCATATAATACATACAGTGTGCCGCCATATACCATATAATACATACAGCGTGCCACTATATACCATATAATACATACAGCGTGCCGCCATATACCATATAATACATACAGCGTGCCCCCATATACCATGTAATACATACAGCGTGCCGCCATATACCATATAATACATACAGCGTGCCCCCATATACCATATAATACATACAGCGTGCCGCCATATACCATATAATACATACAGCGTGCCGCCATATACCATATAATACACACAGCGTGCCGCCATATACCATATAATACATACAGCGTGCAGCCATATACCATATAATACATACAGCGTGCCACCATATACCATATAATACATACAGCGTGCCCCCATATACCATATAATACATACAGCATGCCCCTATATACCATATAATACATACAGCGTGCCCCCATATACCATATAATACATACACTGTGCCCCCATATACCATATAATACATACACTGTGCCCCCATATACCATATAATACATACAGGGTGCCGCCATATACCATATAATACATACACTGTGCCCCCATATACCATATAATACATACACTGTGCCCCCATATAGTATATAATACATACAGTGTGCCGCCATATACCATATAATACATACAGCGTGCCGCCATATAGTATATAATATATACAGCATGACACCATAAACCATATAATGCATACAGAGTGCCACCATATACCATATAATACACACAGCGTGCCGCCATATACCATATAATACATACAGATGCAGCCATATACCGTACAATACATACAGCGTGCCCCCATATAGTATATAATATATACAGCGTGCCGCCATATACCATAAAATACATACAGCGTGCCGCCATATGTTATATTTTACATGGTGGCATGCTGAATGTACACACATGCATACTGACTATACATACAGCAAATACATTTATAAACAGTATATACACCAAATATAGACACACACACATACATATACCACATACAGAATATACAAATATATATATACATACATACTTAAATATACATACATACAAAGAAGTTACCTTACCTTGTTTCTTCTTGTCCTCCAGTGGGGGGTAGGCTTTGCCAGGGAGGTGGGAATCAGTCCCGGGGAAAGGGGGGAAACGGAGCCAGGGGGGGGGGGGGACCGGAGCCGGGGGGAGGGATCGGAGCCGGGGGAGGGGATCCGAGCAGGGGGTGGGGAACCGGTGTGGACTTTGGACCGGGCGGGTGGATGTGCCGGCCGGCGGGCCGCGAGGGGAAGTGCTGGGAGGCCGGTGGAAGTGATGAGCGGGCCGCGAAGGGATGTGCTGGGAGGCCGGTGGAAGTGATGAGCGGGCCGCGAGGGGAAGTGCCGGCTGGCGGGACGGTGGATGTGAAGGGCGGGCCGCGAGGGGAAGTGCCGCCGGGTGGATGTGATGGGCGGTCCGCTAGGGAGTGTGCCAGCCAGCGGGCATGTTGATGTGATGGGCGGGTTGCGAGGGGAAATGCCGGTGAGCGGGTGGATGTGATGAGTGGGATGCGGGGCGAATTGTGCCGCGCGGTTGGCTGTGATTGGGGCGGGCCGCGGGGGAGTGTGCCGGCAGGCTGGAGGATGTGATTGGCTGGTTATGGGCGAGTCTTCCGGCCAGCGGGCAGGTTGATGTGTAGGGCAGGTCCATGTGCCGGCTGACGGGGGACGTGGTGGCCGGAGCACATGCCGGCAGGTGGGAGCCCGACGCCGCCCCCTCGTCTAGCAGGAGGAGCGCCGCCTGAGGCGAGAATCTCAACTCGCCTCATGGCAGGTGCGCCCCTGAATACAACTATATATCAGAGGTAGATTTTGAAAAACTTTGGTTCAGATGTGTATTGGAATGATTTTAATGTAGCCAGATTAGATTCCCATTAAGCGATAGTGATCGGACAGACAACCTCCAAAATAAATTAACGCTCCTGTAAGGTATTATGGTTTTCTGAAGAAGATAACACATTTAGAGAGGAGTACTCACAGTCAACTCTTTGCTTCTACAACATGGAACAGAATCTGCAGCAGGAACTTGAATCTGGAGTGGCTGGCTATGATGGCAGCTAGGCCACACATGTCACGGAAGCCTTGGGTGCTGGTGTAGGCCATGTCCGTACCCGCTTAGGTCAGCAGGTTAGAGGCAAGAAGTGAGGGTGTCTGTGTGTGTAGAAGGTATCCCGCAGGGTGTATAATTCCCAGGCAGATATTATGTGGTAGGCATGTGGTGGTAGTGCAGGTCAGGCCAGAGTGAAGCGGAGATCTTTAACAAGTCACAGTTCCTTTTATTGGCGGTCTTCAAACAGCAGCACAACAGCGTGCTGGCGATAATAATCCCTGCACTTGGATGGTGAGCAAGGCTGTAGATTGGCTGGCTGCAGCATTTGTAAATGCCATTGGCTTACAGGAACATCAACAACGACCAGTGGTCAGCTTTCCTGGGAAGAATATCTTATGGAGCCAGGTTGGCTCTGCTGCATCAGCAGTACGACAGCAGAGTGTTCAGTAGCAGAGACACAGTAATCTCAGAAGAACAGATTATAGAACAATAACTAAAACTATAGACCCAGAAGTCCAGCAGAGAACAAATCTATAATCCCTTTGTTCTGGAATATTCTGAGGTGCCAGACAATCAGCCTGCTTGCTAAACTCCAGGAAGATACATTTTATTGTAAAACAGAAACATTAACCCTTTCAGGTTACAAAAAGTCATAGAAAATACATTTAAATATACTAATGTACTGCAGTGCCCTATTTCAGCCACTTGGCGGTAGTGTTGTACTATGCAGACGATTCAAGGGATAAAAATATGCAATTAAAGGGATCCTGGGATATGAAAATGGCCTTGTTACCAGTCACACCAGGTCCCTTTCGACGGAGCACCATGGAATTCCTAGTGACCCAAAACCAGGACATTAAACATCCTTTAATAGGCCCAATCCACTGATTCTGGTGTAGTTTAAATTGTCTTTCCAGCCCCCACCGTTCCCAAGTAATCAGTGTCATTATTGTCACATCTCTAAAGTCAGATGGGTGGAGCCTGGTTGTCTTCTCCAGGACAATATATTTGAAAGCAGTGGTTTAATTAGCATAAGTTATTGTTTTACCGCTCCTTGGCTGGAGCAATCATATTGGTCACCGATTTATGCTAATTAGGCCTCTCTACTGTCAAATGTATAATCCTGGACTGGAGCAGAGAATTTGACTGTAGAGATCAAAACATAATTAGATTGAATGGGAGCTAAAGAAATAATCTTAGCTGAACCAGAATCAGTGTAAAAACCACCAAAGGATAAACAGTGGCTAACAAACGCCATAGTGGCTGCTCCAGGGCCAGGAAGTTAAGGGGCCCAGGGACGCACGGCCCTTTCCTCTGTCCTTGCAATGTTGAGCTCCATGATCTGGGGACACACGTCCAATTGCTGGACAGAATTCACATGAATGTATGGGGGACGTATACTTCCCTCATAGGGGTCTATAGTGCCAGGGCTCGGTATGGTGAACACAACGAGCGCTCACTGTTCCGAGCTGTGGCCACAAAAAAGATAGAGCCTGCTCTATCTTTGGCCATAAGAACGGCCATGCGGCTCAATTCTCTATGGAGAGGGGAGGGGTGAGCCGCAATCACCTTTCCAGCGCAGCCGACGTGTGCCGGGCAGGCACATGTTTATGTGAATTCAGCCTAAATATGTATATACATTTTTTAAGTGTAAGGGGGTCACATGCAAACTCTGCTATGAGGCCCAACATCTCCTAGTTATAGATAAGGTATAGAGTTGGGGATCGGTAAGGGTGGTGTACGGTCTCCATTGAGCTATTGTTAAATGTAATGTGTTGCAGCCATACAGCTAATTAGATTTGAACTCTACATATCTTTTTACAGAACACATTTAGAAACACTAGAGTTCAGCATGTAGCTGAGGCAGTATGCAGATTAGTATAACAATGCCATGCATCCTGCTAGATTCAGTGGCTCCACATGAAGGTTTAGCAGAGTAAACTAGCCCAGAGCAATGTGAGCAATTTTCCCAGCTTCCTGGATTGTGGGAACTTTGCCTTTCCTGGGAATAACAGCTATTTTTAACATTTTTTATTATACAATTTGTCACAGGCCTGTCTCAGGAGACTATCAACAAGCAGTTTCAAACAAATTCCAACCACAAACACTTCTCCACATGTGATTTAGAACATCTGGCCTTATACCCGAGACTGTTAGATGGACCTTATACTGGACAGGACAGCTGCTAGAAGAACAACTCTACTAAAGGCTTAATGTGACAGCGAATAGTATCATGAATGCTACAGGCAATATTTAACCTGGATATAAATGGTTAATAGAAAGTCACAAAAGGGTTCTGTTTTTTGTTTTGTTTTTTATTGAAATTTCCTGCTTTCATGAGCAACAGAACATTTTAGGTTTTACACCAGGAAATGCCTTCTCCTGCCTCCATTGTTTATTTGTGGAGGGAGATGCATCCTATGAGATCTGTGACAAGGAGAGGGGGAAGGGAAGTAGCAAGTCTTCCTTACTGCTAAAACCCATGGATTTCACCTAAACAGTGTTGGAAATGTCATTTTGCCAGCCTTAAAAACTATATAACAATACAATAATGCAGATACAGGTCTGAAAATATTATTATTATTATTATTATAGAAAGTAACAAGTAAGCCCAGCACTCCGGATCTTCAGAAAAATCTACTGTACTATGGACAAGTAACTTTCAGACCTTATACAGCAAGGCCCTTATTTCTGAATTATTTTTTAAATTAAATATTTTGTACACTAGAGCAAGACTGCTTACTGGCTTTTTTACAACAAAACAGTTTATACAGGCGGTCCCCTACTTAAGGACACCTGACTTACAGACAACCCATAGTTACAGACAGACCCCTCTGACCTCAGGTGAAGTTCACTGAATGCTTTACCATAGTTCCAGACTGCAATAATCAGCTGTAAGCATACCTCCCAACTTTTGGACAAGACAAAAGCCCCTCCCCCTTTTTCTAAACCACGCCCATTGTCCTACCCACAAGCATAGTATAATATCAACCTTGAGGGTCCCCACATAGTACAGTGCCCCTTACTTTGGCCACCCACCCACCCCCATGGACCTGTATAATATCCCATAAAGCAAATCTGCAACATATAAAACCCATCTTTAATTTTATCCTCCATTGACATTCGTTTTCCACTTTTATTTATCTCCCCAAACTTACACATAATATTATCTGTACCCTTACTCCCACCCCTTCTCACATGGTGTGGTCCCTGTTCTCTATCCTCCTCATAATGTATCCTCCTGTCCTCCAGTTTCCTCCTGTAGCCTCCTGTCCTCCAGCCTCCTCCTGTAGCCTCCTGTCCTCCAGCCTCCTCCTGTAGCCCCCTGTCCTCCAGCCTCCTGTCCTCCAGCCTCCTCCTGTAGCCCCCTGTCCTCCAGCCTCCTCCTGTAGCCCCCTGTCCTCCAGCCTCCTCCTGTAGCCTCCTGTCCTCCAGCCTCCTCCTGTAGCCTCCTGTCCTCCAGCCTCCTCCTGTAGCCTCCTGTCCTCCAGCCTCCTCCTGTAGCCCCCTGTCCTCTAGCCTCCTGTCCTCCAGCCTCCTCCTGTAGCCCCCTGTCCTCCAGCCTCCTCCTGTAGCCTCCTGTCCTCCAGCCTCCTCCTGTAGCCTCCTGTCCTCCAGCCTCCTCCTGTAGCCCCCTGTCCTCCAGCCTCCTGTCCTCCAGCCTCCTCTTGTAGCCCCCTGTCCTCCAGCCTCCTCCTGTAGCCCGCTGTTCTCCAGCCTCCTCCTGTAGTCTCCTGTTCTCCAGCCTCCTCCTGTAGTCTCCTGTCCTCCTCCTGTAGTCTCCTGTCCTCCAGCCTCCTCCTGTAGCCCCCTGTCCTCCAGCCTCCTTCTGTAGCTCATGTCCTCCAGCCTCCTCCTGTAGCCCCCTGTCCTCCAGCCTCCTCCTGTAGTCCCCTGTCCTCCAGCCTCCTCCTGTAGCCTCCTGTCCTCCAGCCTCCTCCTCCTGTCCCCCAGCCTCCTCCGGTCCCCCAGCCTCCTCCTCCTGTCCTCCAGCCTTCATCTGTCCCCCAGCAGTCTCCACCTGTCCTCCAGCCTCCTCAAGCATCCTCCTGTCCCCCAGCCTCCTCCTCCTGTCCCCCAGCCTCCTCCTCCTGTCCCCCAGCCTCCTCCTCCTGTCCCACAACAGCCTCCACCTGTCCCCCAGCAGCCTCCTCCTGCAGCCTTCTCCTGTCCCCAGCCTCCTCCTCCTGTCCCCCAGCCGCCTCCTCCTGTGCTCCTGTAGCCTCCTCCTCCTGAAGCCTCCTCCTCCTGCAGCCTCCTCCTCCTGTCCTCCTGCAGCCTCCTCCTCCTGTCCTCCTGCAGTCTCCTCCCACCTCCACCTGTCCCCCAGCAGCCTCCACCTGTCCCCAGCCTCCTTCTGCCCTCCAGCCTACTCAAGCATCCTCCTGTCCTCAGACTCCACCTGTCCTCCAGCATCCTCCTCCTGTCCCCAGCCTCCTCCTCCTGTCCCCCAGCAGCCTCCTCCTGTCCCGCAGCAGCCTCCTCCTGTCCCCCACGAGCCTCCTTCTGCCCACCAGAAGCCTCCTGTCCTCCTGTAGCCTCCAGCCCCCCCTGTCCTGCTCCTGTAGCCTCCAGCCCCCCCTGTCCTCCTGTAGCTTCCAGCACCCCCTGTCCTCCTCCAGTAGCCTCCAGCCCCCCCTGTAGCCTCCAGCACCCCCCTGTCCTCTTCCTGTGCCCCAGCTCCCCCTTTCCTCCTCCAGTAGCCTCCAGCTCCCCCCTGTCCTCTTCCTGTGCCCCAGCCCCCCCCTTTCCTCCTCCTGTAGCCTCCAGCACCCCCCTGTCCTCTTCCTGTGCCCCAGCCCCCCCTTTCCTCCTCCTGTAGCCTCCAGCCCCCGTAGCCTCCAGCACACCCCCCCTGTCCTCTTCCTGTGCCCCAGCTCCCCCTTTCTTCCTCCAGTACCCTCCAGCCCCCCTGTAGCCTCCAGCACCTCTCTGTCCTCTTCCTGTGCCCCAGCCCCCCTTTCCTCCTCCAGTAGCCTCCAGCCCCCCCCCCCCCCCGTAGCCTCCAGCACCCCCCTGTACTCTTCCTGTGCCCCAGCTCCCCCTTTCCTCCTCCAGTAGCCTCCAGCACCCCCCTGTCCTCTTCCTGTGCCCCAGCCCCCCCTTTCCTCCTCCAGTAGCCTCCAGCCCCCCTGTAGCCTCCAGCACCCCCCTGTCCTCTTCCTGTGCCCCAGCCCCCCCCCCTTTCCTCCTTCAGTAGCCTCCAGCCCCCCCCCCTGTCCTCTTCCTGTGCCCCAGATCCTCTTTCCTCCTCCAGTAGCCTCCAGCTCCCCCCTGTAGCCTCCAGGCCCCCTGTCCTGCTGTAGCCTCCAGCACCCCCCTGTCCTCTTCCTGTGCCCCAGACCCTCTTTCCTCCTCCAGTAGCCTCCAGCTCCCCCCTGTAGCCTCCAGCACCCCCCTGTCCTCTACCTGTGCCACAGCCCCCCCTTTCCTCCTCCAGTAGCCTCCAGCCCCTCGTAGCCTCCAGCACCCCCCTGTCCTCTTCCTGTGCCCCAGCCCCCCTTTCCTCCTCCAGTAGCCTCCAGCCCCCCGTAGCCTCCAGCACCCCCCTGTCCTCTTCCTGTGCCCCAGACCCTCTTTCCTCCTCCAGTAGCCTCCAGCTCCCCCCTGTAGCCTCCAGCCCCCCCCCCTGTCCTCTTCCTGTGCCCCAGCCCCCCCTTTCCTCTTCCTGTGCCCCAGCCCCCCCTTTCCTCCTCCAGTAGCCTCCAGCCCCCCATAGCCTCCAGCAACCCCCTGTCCTCTTCCTGTGCCCCAGACCCTCTTTCCTCCTCCAGTAGCCTCAAGCTCCCCCCTGTAGCCTCCATCCCCCCCTGTCCTGCTGTAGCCTCCAGCACCCCCCTGTCCTCTTACTGTGCCCCAGCCCCCCTTTTCTCCTCCAGTAGCCTCCAGCCCCCCCTGTAGCCTCCAGCACCCCCCCCCCTGTCCTCCTCCTGTGCCCCAGCCCCCCCTGTCCTTTCTGTAGCCTCCATCCTCCTCCTGGCTCCTCTCCCTGTGACCCCGCTGCCCCCTCAGTCTCTTACCTGCTGTCATTCCATCTTCTCCCCTGGACTCGCAGAGGGGGCGTGGCCAGCCGGGGGCGGAGCTCGCTCCTCACATGATTGGTGCAGACATCATGTGAGGAGGGAGCAGGGGCTGGTACCGCCTCCTCCCGGCCCCAATGAGTTGGCTGCTCTGCAGCTCTAAACTACAGGGGCTGGAGGAGGCGGGACACAGCGGAAAAAGTGGGCGGGCCCGGGACATTCTCTCCCCCTTCCGTGGCAGCGTGACAGAGCCCATAAAACGGGACTGTCACGCTGAAAGCGGGACGGTTGGGAGGTATGTGTAAGGTGTGTGTAATGAAGCTTTTCCAATTGTCACTGGGCAAAAAATGTTTTTGTCTGGATCTACAATTATAAAATATACAGTTTCGACTTACATACAAATTCAACTTAAGAACAAACCTCCGGACCCTACTTTGTACGTAACCCAGGGACGGCCTGTACTTTGCTTATATGAGCATCTTACTATGAACCAAGGGTGGAACTAGCCGTACCTTAGTAAGACCATGCTTAAAGTGGTTGTCCAGAAGTAGTGCTTGGTATTGCAGCTACCAGCACCAGCACAAAGCATTAACAGATGTGCAGTGTTTTTTGGAAGACGGCAGCCATGATTTTCCACCAAGGTCTAAAAGCCTTAATAAATGTGGCACAAGACATTTTAGACTGACAAATCTTTCAAAATTGTGGCCCAAAATGCATTAATACATTTCCCCCCATTGTGCGAAATATTAAATCTATTTTCACTGTAGATTTCTTTATCCGCAGCAAATAAGTGACATAGCTGTGGGTCGTAGTGCGAAAATGAGCCTTTGTAATTCTAAGGTCGACCCCTGCCTCCTCCCCCTCAGATTTGCAGCAGTATCCAAATCAGGAAAGCGCAGATTGTTTAGACACTTGTGGAATAGATGCAAGATTATATCTTCTCTGAATCCCACAGCCATTCTGCAACCTGTACAGGTACCCCAAGTGTCAATGCATCCGGACATTGATAAAGACATGAGAATTCAAAATAATTGCCCAACTGTACATTCATTAAGAACAATTACTACTTGTGTCCTTACACTATGATAAAACCATTGGAGATCTTAATGCCCTACAGAAAGGGATTATTTAGTTCTCCTATATAAGTAGGTAGGAACAGTAACTGTCCCAGTGATTTGGCCACTCCCACTTGTTATTGTAATGATCCATCCTAAAACACTTGATGGTCACAGACATAACGGATTATGACAAGATTTCTTCTGAACATGCAGTGTGAATGAAGGGGCAGGACTTGGAGCAGCAAAGTGTTAAGATTATCAATATTTCATAGCAAACAAGGATTTTGGCCCTCCCACTTGCCAGGTCAAAAGTGTTAAAGACTAGTACAGTTATTTAAGATGGATTGAGATCATAAATAGAGATGAGCGAACATACTAGTCCGAGCTTGATGCTCGTTCGAGCATTAGCGTACTCGAAACTGCTCGTTGCTCGGACAAATACTTCGCCCGCTCGAGAAAATGGCATCTCCCGCCGTTTTGCTTTTTGGCGGCCAGAAACAGAGCCAATCACAAGCCAGAAGACTCTGCACTCCACCCAGCATGACGTGGTACCCTTACACGTCGATAGCAGTGGTTGGCTGGCCAGATCAGGTGACCCTGGAATAGACTAGCCGCTGCCCGCGCTGCTCGGATCATTCTGTGTCTGGTTGCCGCTAGGGAGAGAGCTGCTGCTGGTCAGGGAAAGCATTAGGCTGTTCTATTAGAATAGTGTTAGGCTGGAGTGATTCTACAAGAACCCAACAGCCCTTCTTAGGGCTACAATAACGTTATACATTTTTTTTTTATTATTTGCTTGTGGCTGGGCTTGCTGGCACTAGTAGTGCAGCTAGTACCATATTGTGAGGAATTTGCAGGGGGACCTGCTACCGTTGTGTTTAGCTCTTAGTGACACACATATCCACCTCAAACACCAAAGTGGGACAATTTATGAGGGGTTTGCTTAGAATTAGGCAGAGTCTGCTGATTTATTTTTTTTTTTTACCTTTATTTCATTTTATAGCTCAAACTCATCTTGCAAAGCACAAAATCCAGTTGTGTGCTGTCAGTGTAGGTTAGAAACTAGCCATAGCAATAGGATAGCATAGTTTTGGTTAAAAAAAAAAAAAAAAAACACAAAAAAAAAAATTTAAAGTTTACACTTTAATTTGGAAAATGTTTAACCCGAGGGCTAGGGGTAGAGGACGAGGGCGTGGACGTGGGCGTTCAACTACTGCAGGGGTCAGAGGCCGTGGTCCTGGGCGGGGTGAGACACCACCTGCTGATGAGGGAGCAATGGAACGCCGCAGAGCTACACTCCCTAGGTTCATCATGTCTCAAGTTACTGGGACTCGTGGTAGAGCACTGTTGAGGCCAGAACAGTGCGAAGAGGTGATGTCGTGGATTGCGGACAATGCTTCTAGCCATTTGTCCACCAGTCAGTCTTCCACGCAGTCCACCCATGTCACCGAAATCGGCACTCCTCTGGCTCCTCCACCTCAGCCTCCTTCCCCCCAGTCTGCCCCCTCCCAGCAAAATTTGGCATTTGAAGCGGCATACTCTGAGGAACTGTTTTCTGGACCCTTCCCACAGTCACAAACCACTTGTCCGGTTGCTGCTGAGCAATTTTCCGATGCCCAGGTTTTCCACCAGTCTGTGGGTGATGATGACATTATTGACGTAGTGGAAGAAGTGTGTAAAGAGGTGTCGGACGATGAGGAGACACGGTTGTCAGACAGTGGGGAAGTTGTTGTCAGGTCAGGAAGTCCGAGGGGGGAGCAGACTGAGGGATCGGAGGATGATGAGGTGACAGACCCAAGCTGGGTTGAGAGGCCGGGTGAACACAGTGCTTCTGAGACGGAGGCGAGTCCTATAGCAGA
This sequence comes from Engystomops pustulosus, assembly GCF_040894005.1. Classification (NCBI taxonomy): domain Eukaryota; kingdom Metazoa; phylum Chordata; class Amphibia; order Anura; family Leptodactylidae; genus Engystomops; species Engystomops pustulosus. Next base: position 46,541,332 of record NC_092418.1, on the reverse strand, counting down.
ACAGGTTGGAAGAGGCAGTGGTGGGGCCAGACGGAGAGGCAGGGCCAGAGCTGGTGCATCAGCGCCAAATGTTGCCCGTAGTCAAGCTCCCGTGGCGGGGGCTAGATTTTCAGAAGTTTGGAGGTTCTTTAAAGAAACACCGGATGACCGACGGACTGTGGTGTGCAACCTTTGCCAAACCAGGATCAGCAGGGGTTCCACCACTACTAGCTTAACTGCCACCAGTATGCACAGGCATATGAATGCTAAACACCCCACTCAATGGCACCAAGCCCGTTCACCTCCGGCCGGGCACACCACTGCTCCTTCCCCTGTGTCATCTGCTAGTCAGCCCCCTGCCCAGGACCACGGCCCAAACACCTCCCGTGCGAAAACCCCATCTTCGCCTCCACGATCCTCCACAGCATCTACCAGCGTTCAGCTCTCCATACCCCAGACGCTGGAGCGCAAAAGGAAGTATAGCGCAACCCACCCACACGCCCAAGCCCTCAACGTCCACATCTCCAAGTTGCTTAGCCTGGAGATGCTGCCCTATAGGCTGGTAGAGACCGAGGCCTTTCGAAACCTCATGGCGGCGACCGCCCCTCGGTATTCGGTCCCCAGCCGCCACTACTTTTCCCGATGTGCCCTCCCAGCCCTGCACAAGCACGTGTCAGAGAACATCATCCGTGCCCTGATCAACGCCGTTTCTGACAAGGTCCACCTGACCACGGACATGTGGACGAGTGCTGCCGGGCAGGGCCACTATATATCGCTGACGGCACATTGGGTTAACTTGGTGGAGGCTGGGACCGAGTCTGACCCTGGGGCTGCTCATATACTGCCAACGCCGAGGATTGCGGGGCCTACCTCGGTCCAGGTCTCAAAGGCCTACTATGCCTCCTCCTCCTCCCACCCCTCCTCCACCTCCTCCGATTTACCATCCGTAGGCATGGCGCCATCAGTCGGTAGCTCTAGGCACAGCAGCAGTGCCATTGCTAAGCGACAACAGGCGGTGCTCAAACTGCTGAGCCTAGGCGATAAAAGGCACACCGCCCAAGAGCTATTACAGGGCATCACGGCGCAGACTGATCTGTGGCTGGCACCGCTGGTATGGTTGTGTGTATGTGGCTGGCATGGTTGTGTGTGACAACGGCCGTAACCTGGTGGCGGCTCTGCAACTCGGCAGACTAACACATGTGCCATGCCTGGCCCATGTGTTAAATCTCATAGTTCAGCATTTCCTCAAGACATACCCCAATCTGTCTGATTTGCTCACAAAGGTGCGCCGCATCTGTGCGCATTTCAGGAAGTCCAGCACAGATGCTGCCACTCTCAAGGCAGCGCAGCGCCGCCTCCAACTGCCCGCTCACCGACTGTTGTGCGACGTGCCCACGAGGTGGAATTCAACATTAACCATGTTATCCAGAGTTTACCAGCAGCGCAGAGCGATTGTAGACTGCCAGATGTCAACTTCCACCAGAACTGGTAGTCAGGTCAGTCAGCTTCCTCAAGTCTACAATGAGGAGTGGACGTGGATGTCTGATATCTGTCAGGTGCTGAGTAACTTTGAGGAGTCAACACAGATGGTCAGTGGCGATGCCGCCATCATCAGCCTCACCATCCCGCTGCTTGGCCTGTTGAAAAACTCTCTGGTCAGCATGAAGTCGGAAGCTTTGCGCTCGTCACAAGAGACGGGGGAAGAAGATTCCCTTGTTGATAGCCAAAGCACCCTTAGGTCTGTTTCTCAGCGCATATCGGAGGAGGTGGAGGAGGATGAGGAGGAAGAGGAGGAGAATGTTGGCGAGACAGAAGAGGGGACCATTGTTCAGTCCTTCACTGTTCAGCGTGTATGGGCAGAAGAAGAGGAGTTGGAGGAGGAGGAAATGGGCAGTCAGGCCAGTGAGGGGAGTGAATTTTTGCGCGTTGGGACTCTGGCGCATATGGCAGATTTCATGCTAGGCTGCCTATCCCGTGACCCTCGCGTTCAAAGAATTTATTCCAGCACCGATTACTGGGTATTCACTCTCCTGGACCCACGGTACAAGCAAAATCTTTCCACTCTCATCCCTGGAGAGGAAAGGAGTGTGAGAATGCATGAATACCAGCAGGCCCTGGTGCACAAGCTGAAACAGTATTTCCCTTCTGACAGCGCTAGCGGCAGAGGGTGTACTTCTGCGGGACAAGTAGCGAGGGAGAGTAGGCGAGCAGGCAGCTTGTCCAGCACTGGCAGGGGTACGCTTTACAAGGCCTTTGCCAGTTTTATGTCACCCCAGCAAGACACTGTCACCTGTCCCCAGTCTCGGCAGAGTAGGGCTGATTTTTACAGAAAGATGGTGAGGGAGTACGTAGCTGACCATACCATCGTCCTAAATGATCACACAGCTCCCTACAACTACTGGGTTTCAAAGCTGGACATGTGGCACGAACTGGCGCTGTACACCTTGGAGGTTCTTGCCTGCCCTGCCGCTAGCGTGTTGTCCGAGCGGGTTTTCAGTGCAGCTGGTGGCATCATCACCGATAAGCGTACACGCCTGTCGACTGACAGCGCTGACAGGCTGACGGTTATCAAGATGAATAAAGCCTGGATGGTGAACAACAGGTGAAAGAAGCTCAACCTGAATAATGTATGCACTTCTCCTCCTCATTGTCCTCCTTCTCCTCCTCTTTGTACACTAAAGCATAGGAAACTGGCTATTTTTTGCCAGGGCCAACTGGCTCTAGCTATAGTACTCTATGGATTTAATTTTTCTGGAGGGCCACCTACCCGGTCCTCTGTTTTAAGCAATTTTTGGGAGTGCCACATACAGGCACTCAATTTAATTTTTCTGGAGGACCACCTACCTGCTCCTCTGGTTTGAAAATTTTTTTGGACTGCCACATACAGGCACTCAATTTATTTAATTTTTCTGGAGGACCACCTACCTGCTCCTCTGGTTTGAAAACTTTTTTGGACTGCCACATACAGGCACTATCCAAATTAAATTGTCTCCATAGCAGCCTCCACATGTCGTCTTTTTAGCTGGCTCCACACGTCATCGCCATAGCTGCCTCCAAAAGTCATCCATATAGCTGCCTCCATACATGGTCTCCTTATCAAACGAACTGTGTCAGGCAGAATTTTGGGTTGTTCATGGATTCCACATCAAACTTGTTAACTTTGTCGCCACCCAGCTGTGTAATCCACAAAATATACTGGCAAACTTCTATCATTTACCAATATTATTTCAGCGCTTCTTGTGCATCTGTTTACATTCCCCTCACCCGCCATATCCTAAACTTATAAGAACGCTACTACACTTGATCTTATACAAAAGGTTCTTAGAAGTGCTGTTTGGGGAGTAGCCTAGAGACAGGGGTTTGGATTGGCGAAAGCTCGCCTGGCAGCGGAGCGCCAGCTCCATCTCAAGATCCAACTAACATAGTTTTAACTGCAGCACCTTTAATCTACTACTAGTTCACTGCCTCCATACATCGTCCCCTTATCAAACGAGCTGTGTCGGGCAGAATTTTGGGTTGTTTTCATGGCTTCCACATCAAACTTGTTATCTTTGTCGCCACCCAGCTGTGTAATCCACAAAATATACTGGCAAACTTCTATCATTTACCAATATTATTTCAGCGCTTCTTGCGCATCTGTTTACATTCCCCTCACCCGCCATATCCTAAACTTATAAGAACGCTACTACACTTGATCTTATACAAAAGGTTCTTAGAAGTGCTGTTTGGGGAGTAGCCTAGAGACAGGGGCTTGGATTGGCGAAAGCTCGTCTGGCAGCGGAGCGCCAGCTCCATCTCAAGATCCAACTAACATAGTTTTAACTGCAGCACCTTTAATCTACTACTAGTTCACTGCCTCCATACATCGTCCCCTTATCAAACGAGCTGTGTCAGGCAGAATTTTCAGGTGTTTCACCAGATACATAGTGGAACCCAGCCCATCTGTCGCCGCCATGCTGGAGACCTGAAGTTGCAACCATAGCAGCGCAATATGGATGCCCCATACTGTCGCTCTTAATCATGGAACCATTTCCGTAAAAACTGTTAAAAATAGAACCACTATGCTATTCCATTATTCCTAGGTGAAATATTCAAACGACCCGGCCTGCTTTGAAAATTATAATTTTTTCAAAGTAAATGCTTCTGGCCCCCTGGCCCATTTTGGGTGTGGAGGAGCCGAGAGACAGGGGCTTGGACAGGCGAAAGCTCACCTGGCAGTGGACCGCCAGCTCCATCCCAAGATTAGGCAGCCTCAGAGGCATCCATGCATGCTGCCCCTGCTGTTTCCTGTCCATTTTGCCTCCACGATCCTCCACAGCGTCCACCAATATCTCATTTCAACTCTCTATACCCCAGACGCTGGAGCACGAGAGGATATGCAGCACATCATCCTCTTATCAAACGAGCTGTGTCAGGCAGAATTTTCAGGTGTTTCACCAGATAGTGGAACTCGGCCCATCTGTCGCCGCCATGCTGGAGACCTGAAGTTGCAATCATAGCAGCGCAATATGAATGCCCCATACTGTCGCTCTTAATCATGGAAGTCGTCTCCATGGCTGCCTCCACATGTCGTCCCCTTATCAAAAGAGCTGTGTCAGGCTCATTTTTCGGGTGTTTCACCAGATACGTTATGGAACTTGGTCACTATGTCGACACCATGCTGTGTTATCGACTAAATATACCGTCAACCTTTTGATCACATAGGAAATCATTTCACCTCCTTTGGTGAAACCTGAGTCCATTTAGGGTATGTTGCCATGAGACTCTCTAGCCTGCCACTGCTGCCGCTGCCTCTGCATGCCGTCCCCTATAGTGTCAGGGTCAATTATTGCATGTTTTAGATGCTATCTAGCCTCATTCGGTCACTCTGTCATGGCCATGCTGTTGCCCATAATTTTGGCATAATGGTGCGATTCAGCAGCCTCAGAGGCATCCATGCATGCTGTCCCGGCTGTTTCCTGTCCATTTCCGTGGAGTTTCCATCCTTTTCTGAGGTTCCCAGGTGTTTGGCCAAGCTTCCCTGTGCAGAGCCTTGGTCCCCTTGAAAAATGCACGAGTCTCCCATTGACTTCAATGGGGCTCTTTATTCGAGACGAGCATCGGGAAAAGTTCGTCTCGAATAACGAGTACCTGAGCATTTTAGTGCTCGCTCATCTCTAATCATAAAATCAAATACTGATGTAGGAACCTGTGGTTGATGCAATTGCATTGCAAACACGCTATTGCATTTTGGGGTCGGGGAACCAAATTGTGATACTTTGTGATTTTAATTTTAATTATTTATTCTCAAATGTGGCAGACTTTTTTTCAAAAATGTTGCGAAAGCTTTTACACACATCTGTAGCATGTGCTTTGTGCTTGAATTTCTTTAAAGGGAACCTGTCACCAGGAATTTTAAAATTATTCATACAGACTACTATATAACCCTACCAAAGTGCTGGTAAAACTAGGCCAAGTTCAAACCTGTGTTCCGCAGTTTGTTACACCTTCCGTTAATAATGGAAAAAATAGCGCAACAGCCCTCATTTTTTTTCTTGTTAGCAGTTGCGAAACCAAAAGGTCCATTAAAGTGTATGGTGGACGGAAGGTGAAATTTACAATCTCCATTTACCGAGGGCATAACTAGAAGCCACACCGCAGGTGTGAACACGGACTAAGAATGCTCATTCCAAGTCAAGACAAGGACCGCTCTAATATTTTACAAGCACCTTTTTACATTTGTGTTGTAGGACCATGGTCATTTAACTTTTTTTTCCTGGTTTTCAGCAGACCAGGAAGTTTCTAAGATAAATGACTTCCTTGTTCAGCCATGCATTTCTATGGGAAGACTGATCTCAGATGCAGATAACCTCGAGATACCTGCAGAAAAGTGATGGAAAACCTTGTCTATCTTATGCTCTTATGTAAAAGAAAACTCCCTCACAGGAAGCTGCATGTCCTAATGTTTCTTGTCCTGCTTGGGTGTGCTTTGTTGTATGTCTTGTTACCTGATATCTTCTGCCTGGCTGGCCTTGGATACCTCACTGTAAATCTGCTTCCTTTGCTCTAATTTGAGCTTTGTTGTTACCTGCTTTTCATCTGCTTTGTTTCCTGGTTCTACTGTTTCTGGATCTCGGTGACCTTCCTTGGTATAATATTATGTATATATACACATTGCCTGCCAGTTTTCTTGCAACATTATGCTGTGCACTGAGGTACAAACATTTGGGGGTTTGGGTAAGCCATAACCACCACCCACAGCAGGACTGGTGGTCCATTGCTCTAATTTCCAGACCCCTGTACAGTGGTTAAAGGTTGAAAACCATGAATTCATTAGGATAATGGCCAAAATCCAACCAATGATTGGGCCCCTAGGAGAAGCCAGGGAGAACCAGCGAAACACATGTGGGACACTACTAATCCACATTAGTAGCGAAGGAATAGCTTACCGAGGAGGGCTCTGTAGATAGATGTTAGTGCTGTCAGTCCCAGCACGATCCGTGCGCCACTCTGTAGTGTATCAGCTGCACGAGGTAGACAGCTGTCGGTGACTAGACGGATGGATCGTATCCTCAGCAACTCTAGATGCGAGACTCCCGCATAAGTAAAGACCTCTACTTATTGTAATCCCTACAAATTTATAAAATACTACTAGGTGTGATGTAAAGGAACCCAAAAGAAATGTCACTGGTGTTACCTAAAACACTATTCTTATGTTTTATATATAAACAATAAAAGTTACATTTTAACCTTTTCACTCACAACTTTCCCTCTTTCCCCAATTCCTCCTCTTACTCACAGGCCCCTAGCTTACAGTGCTCGATTTTGATGGTAAATTTCCTGTGAGAATTCTTCCTTTTACTTTGCCAGAAATTACGGTATAAAGGGGAAATTCTGTCAAAAATTATCACATTTTATGACTGTAATTTGTCAGTAAAATTTATCTGGAGAAAAGAAAAAACACATCACACCGAGGCATTTTATGTCATATCTTCAGTTTATAAAAGATTACTTGCAGTAAATTACAAAGAATGCGATATAATGCAGATCTAGAGGAGAGGCCCTTGTGTGCAGCTTCTATAGGTTGATGACTAATTAAAACAATTATGGGCTTAAAAAAGGTAAAGAGCAGCATGATAATGAGACAGTATAACAACATTATAAAAATTAATACCAGAAATTCTCCTCTGTACCATTTAGCCTCCTACAGGAAACTAGACACCATATGCAGATTTTCGACACTCAGCACCCCTGTCATTGCGGTAAACTTACACAAGTATTTTATTACACACTATTGTGAAATATAAATACCAACGTGAATGATTATTGCACATTGAATAGGATTCCTCACAATACATAGAGATAATCCCATCTGACTTCATATCCAATTAAATTTATTACAATGGCAGAAATATTAAAGGAAAGGGTTAGTGTCCTGGCATGTATGGGATTGGGTCATTTTGGAAATTCCTGGAGATTACCAAAACTGTCCTATGACTTGTTATTGGAGCTCCACGGTTATCTTATATAGGGATCGGATTCACTGGTGATCCAGCAAGCCTATGTAGTTTGAGATCTAAGTGCTGTTCAGTATGCTTCCAGTAGGTATATATCCAAATTACCTCATTCCACCCAACATCATATGGAGGACCACGCTGTTTTAGGGTGGTAGCCCCTCATCAGTACAGAGCAGTGCTAAGGGGCAAGCACCCTGAAACCATGTGGTCTACAGATGGACATCACAGGTTTGCCTTATGTGGGATAATTTGCGTACTTATTGCCTTGGAGCATTGCCTGAAAACATAGTCTTAATAAAATATACAAATAAGAGGCTGAAATCATAGAAACATTTTGTTGGTTAAAGAACTCAACGTGAAGCTGCTATGAATTTAGCTACCTACATTTGTTATTACATGGTCTTGTAAAGCTACCTATCCTGAGGGATCTAATCAAGAGCAAAAGAAATGGAAAATTAGATGATACCATTCTTCTTTGTGGAACCTATGACCAGACGGTGCACATATGAACATATCAGGTCACAACAAATTACTCTAGACTTCCTATAAGTAATTACACATCTGTCAACGCTCCTAGAGTACACATTTCCTTCATACTTACCAGAATCATATACACAAAATAACATACAATAATTATTAAAACACCAAGTACCAACAAATATTAAAGGTACACCCCAGACAAAATATATATTGAATATTGCAAGGCCCGATGGGCAATACATGGCTCACTGTGAATTGTCCACAGACTCGAGCCCTACACTGGGCAGTACACATGAGTTTTGTCCAAAATGTTCCTTTAATAATTCTTTTAGTTACTTTATTCATCGGTTCCACAAAATATATTTTTTATTTACCCAATTATAGGTAAATTTTCTGGTTTTCTTCAACGAATACAGAATCCCTCATTTTGTTAGCTTCAAGAGATTAAGGGCAAAGATAAAAATTCTCCAAAAATAATTAAAAAAAATATCAAATTATTGCAACACATATGGATAGATTGTAGATAATGGAAAACCATTTGGCTGAAGGAGAGATAGTAGATTGAAACATGACGGTAGTTTTATGGAGGACAAAAAATAGAGGCTCAGTATGAGAGACCGCAGATAACATTGTTTGAATCACATGTGTCTAAGTACCTGACAAAAACCTGTCTGGTTTGATCAACTGCAGGAGATAAAAGAGCTGTAGAAATTATTAAATTACGTAAAAGCTAAAAAATGTTCTTACACATTATTAGGTCTTTCCGACTGAAGGCACATTATCAACAACCTCTCTTGGCACAATCCAAAATATTAGAATTAAAAAAAAAAAAAAAAAGCTGAAACCCCCCTCTCTAAAAATTGCACTGATACAACTGAAAATGTCCATTTGGTAATGACTTTGCTATTAGGGTACAGCCACTTCCAGGAGGCGATTGTTTTTCCGCTTGCATGTGGGAATGTTACCATTCTTCTGGGTCCCTTGGATGAATTTCACACATACTTTATCTTGCTTGAACTGCACTAAGAACCTATTTAAAAAAAAAACAGACAATAGATAATTAATCGCTCAGACAACAATTTCTACAAAACATTTTAATCCTTTTCAACAGAAGATCTAGTGCTGTAAAGCCTGTTGATTAGGGGCGAGTTTGGTCTAACTGGAATAAAAACATTTTTTAAAAATCTTGTTTTTGACAACTTCAGATTAAGTGCAAGTATATAGATCCAACGAAACCATCAGGCAGCCAGATGTACTGTAAACAAACTTAAAACTATCTTGGATGTATTTTGCATCCTTGGCTTTTCCCCACCCAGTTAAATTTACAGTAACATATTAGAACAGGTGGAAAAGATAGATTAGATAAATAGATAGACAAAGGGTTGACAAAGATTAACTCCACGAATCAACATCAAATTAACTTAATGTTTTGTTTTAGATTATGAGTACTATATGTGTACAAAGCCATTAAACATTATAGGGGTTGTATACTTTAAGCTCATTACAAATAATTAATATTGTTTGTGTAATGAAAAGTTATCAAATTTCCAATATACTTTCTGTATCAATTCCTCATGGTTTTCTAGATCTCCGCTTGGTGCCCTTCTAAGGATGTTTCTCAGTTTATTCCCTGTAGATAAAACACTGCACCATGCTCATGTAATTTAATGTCTTGTTAGCATCACACAGCTTTGCATGCACTTGAGAAGATGCAAAGCGTATATTGGGGCACATTTACTTACCCGGTCCTGTCGCGATCCCCGAGGATGAAGTCCTGTGCGATTCACTAAGATCGTGTGCCCAATATCCTGCATGTGTCACTTCCCCGCTCAGGTCCGTCGGAGTTCACCTTCTTCTTCTCTGTGTTCGTGAGTGCTGATCTTGCGACACAATTTGAATTTTAAATCCCGCACTTAGTCCGAATCAGTCGGGTTGTCCGACAGCCACGCCCCTGATTTGTGTCGCATGAAAGTCGGCGCAATTGTGCCAAAATCTGATCGCAAGTGCCAAAAACCGCTGTTTAATGCGCTGCATATCTGAAATAATCAGGAAACCTGACGGAAATGTGGTGTGCTGACCCCTCGTAAATGTGCCCCACTGTGTGTTATAACGAGCTATGTGAGATCACATGACCATGGGTCGGTGTTTATCTACAGGAAGTAAATGATGAAGCTTCCTGTTGCATGATAGCAAACAGAGATCTGGGAAACCATGAAGAATTGATACAGGAAGTATATTGGAAAATTTTTGAAACTTTGATTACACATGCAATATCAATTATTTGCTGGAATGTTCTCCCCTTTAAATACTTAAATATCAAACAAATATGTTACTGAAGCCCTGTAAAATGAATGGCCCATCCTACAGATGTGTTGCTGTCTTCAGGACAAATAGCTGCACGATAGTTTAGCTGGATATAGTCTGTGTTTTATTATCATCTGGATAACAGTTTTCAGGCTTTTATTAGAACACACATACCTATTAGCATAGACTTTTTTCCGGTTAGCCATATGGAGCATGAGACGAGTGAAGAAATCAGGCAATACCTTTTTGAGGCTAACCAAGTAATTTCCTTTACCTGAGAAATGACAGCTTCCACCCCAAACACACAAGACAATCCATTATATACAGTCAGGCTATATGTGAGCCATATCTGCTCAAACAAAACAGACCTGGAAAACCACTAACTGGAGCTAAAGGCTGAATTTACAGCCCACAACTGGAGATCCCCTGTCATATTCCCATGGAACTTCATAAAGGTACAAGACTAAAAGAAGTATTGCAAGTCCCTCCTCTTTACCTTCCCGCAGTCACCAAACCTGAAACAACTTGTTGTCCGGAGTGCCCTGATGCCCCCATGAGAAAATAGCACCTCACCCTGCCTGAAAAACATGTTAGCACATTCACACGAGTGACCATGTACCTGTACCACACTTACAGCAGGTACATAAGATCAAGGGGGCACTTTCCTGCAGGTCTTCCAATGTGGTCGCACCACAGACCTGTATGAAGGAGAAACTTTCCAGAGACTTAGGCTACATTCACACTACAGTATGGGGGACGTATATGCGGCCGATATTCGTCCCCCATACACTTCTATGGGCTCACGGCACTGTACGGGCCGTACGTACCGCTCCGTAGCCCGGGGAAAGATAGGACATGTCCTATCTTTCCCCGTATTACGGCGCCATGCGCCATTAATTCCTATGGAGAGGGGCGGGGGTGAGCTGCGCTCACCTCCTCCTCCTCTCCCCGCGCTGCAGTGTGAATTTAGCCTTACATTGATCCTCTATTAACAACAGATGGATCTCCAGAGAGGACCACACTGGTGAAGATTTGCACATTACAGTTTTAATGGGACATTACCAAACCCAGAGGGAAAGGAAATAAATTAACGCAGCGATTTAACGCCTTACCCATGGCAGCTTCATGACCACCTATCTCTGACCTGGAGGCCACAAACAGAGCCTTGTCGCGCCTCACAGTCTGGTTATTACCATCCTGCTATAAATAGGATGTCTGTGTATATATCATTCTCTTGTTCTCATGATCACTGACCAGTGTGTATAAAACACTGTTTCATGCAAAAAATCATGTCAAAAGCACCAAACACTTGTTTACTATCATATTATAACTGGGTTCTTGTAATATTTGCCTATTAGTTTTCTTTGTGCAGAGTACAAATCTGAATTAATAAATTAAATAAGTCTAATATTTGAGATTAAAATCCCTGCCACATGACTTTTACCATTCCAGTTGGTGTTGAAGATGCGCTGCATTAATAGAATACAGGCAGCCCCCGGGTTACGTACAGGATAGGGTCCTTAGATTTGTTCTTAAGTTGAATTTGTATGCAAGTTGGAACTGTACACTCACCGGCCACTTTATAAGTTACACCATGCTAGTAACGGGTTGGACCCCCTTTTGCCTTCAGAACTGCCTCAATTCTTCATGGCATAGATCTAACAAGGTACTGGAAGCATTCCTCAGAGATTTTGGTCCATATTGACATGATGGCATCACAAAGTTGCCGCAGATTTGTCGGCTGCACATCCATGATGCGAATCTCCCGTTCCACCACATCCCAAAGATGCTCCATTGGATTGAGATCTGGTGACTGTGGAGGCCATTTGAGTACAGTGAACTCATTGTCATGTTCAAGAAACCAGTCTGAGATGATTCCAGCTTTATGACATGGCGCATTATCCTGCTGAAAGTAGCCATCAGATGTTGGGTACATTGTGGTCATAAAGGGATGGACATGGTCAGCAACAATACTCAGGTAGGCTGTGGCGTTGCAACGATGCTCAATTGGTACCAAGGGGCCCAAAGAGTGCAAAGAAAATATTCCCCACACCATGACACCACCACCACCACCCACCACCAGCCTGAACCGTTGATACAAGGCAGGATGGATCCATGCTTTCATGTTGTGGACGCCAAATTCTGACCCTACCATCCAAATGTCGCAGCAGAAATCGAGACTCATCAGACCAGGCAACGTTTTTCCAATCTTCTACTGTCCAATTTTGCTGAGCTTGTGCAAATTGTAGCCTCAGTTTCCTGTTCTTAGCTGAAAGGAGTGGCACCCAGTGTGGTCTTCTGCTGCTGTAGCCCATCGGCCTCAAAGTTCGACGTACTGTGCGTTCAGAGATGCTCTTCTGCCTACCTTGGTTGTAATGGGCGGCGATTTGAGTCACTGTTGCCGAAAGGTTATCAGCTCGAACCAGTCTGCCCATTCTCTGAGCTCTGGGATCAACAAGGCATTTCTGCCCACAGAACTGCCGCTCACTGGATGTTTTTTCTTTTTCGGACCATTCTCTGTAAACCCTAGATATGGTTGTGCGTGAAAATCCCAGTTGATCAGCAGTTTCAGAAATACTCAGACCAGCCCTTCTGGCACCAACAACCATGCCACGTTCAAAGGCACTCAAATCACCTTTCTTCCCCATACTTCCGCCATGTGATTAGCTGATTAGAAATTAAAGGGAACCTACCACCACAAATCTACCTATAAAGGTAGATCGGGTGGTAGGTGGATCAATGGGACGTGAGGATAGCCCTTTTAAGGGCTAATCCTCACGTCCCCGCAATTTTTTGGTAACTTTTATGAATCGTTTATGCTAATTTTATTATGCGGCTACTGGGGCGTCTGAGGCATCTGAGGTTACACGAGGCGGCTACTCCACGCCCCGGTAGCCTATTTTCTCCTCCTACTCACCATCTTCGGCGCGCAGCTGCTCGTAGCTCCGCGCCCTCGTCCGACAATCCGGCAGTCTGCGCATGCGCAGAACAGCAGGCCCGCGCCTGCGCGGTCACTGCTCCGAAGCCGGGGCTGCACAGGCGCAGGCCTGATGTTCTGCGCTTGCGCAGACTGCAGGATCGTTGGACAAGGGCGCGGAGCTACGAGCAGCTGCGCGCCAAAGATGGTGAGTAGAAGGGGTAAAGTGGCTACCGGGGCGTGGAGTAGCCGCCTCGTGTAACCTCAGATGCGGCTACTCCACGCCCCAGTAGCCGCATAATAAAATTAGCATAAATTATTCATAAAAGTTACCAAAAAATTGCGGGGACGTGAGGATTAGCCCTTAAAAGGGCTATCCTCACGTCCCATTGATCCACCTACCACCCGATCTACCTTTATAGGTAGATTTGTGGTGGTAGGTGCCCTTTAAGTGTAAACGAGCATTTGGACAGGTGTACCTAATAAAGTGGCCGGTGAGTGTATATTTTATCATTGTAACTCCAGACAAAAACAATTGGATTTTCAAACTTTTTTGCTTCAATGGGACCAAGGCTGCAGACACCTTACAGCTGATCATTGCAGCCTGGGACTAAAGTAAAGTATCCAGCAAGCTTTACCAGAAATTTCAGAGGACAGAGAAGTCCCTCTGTAACTACGGGTCATCTGTAAGTTGGGTGTCCTTAAGTAGGGGACTGCCTGTACTAGAAAGAAGCAGCCACAGGTTTCTTTTTGACACCGTCTTTTTTTTCCATTATTTTCTAAAAATTGCTCAATCAGACATTCAGGCGCCCATATGCTCGATGGTTGTAGAACTAAGGCCAAGATTTCAATCAAGATCAGATGGACAAATAATGCTTTGATATAAACCTCTCAAATTGATCAGTGTTTGCAGTCAGCTATGAGTGAATTTGCTTTCCTGAACATGTTCCATATCGCAGAGTTTAATAAATTATAAATACACATACTCATCTGCAATCTCTATGATAATCTTTTGCTTCGTCTGCATCAGGGTAGTTCGATAAAGCTTGGTAGCCATCTCTATAAGATGATCGTTGCTGAAGAGGAAATCTCCTTTGGAAGCTGCAGCAGAACCCTTGGTATAAAAAGGGAAAATAAATGAATTCCATTCGAGAAATGGCCCTTTAATGGCAATTTGCAATTACAGAAGCTGGAAAAATGTTGGAAGTCTGATGAGTCAGAAGCCAAAAGAGCCTCTGCTGAGCCAGCACTTAACATCACAAATCCCCATCTGCCTGTAACTTTGCTAGAGCCACGTTTCATATTACATAATATGACCCAGTAACCCAGTTCATTTGCTGGTAGAAGATTCAACTGTAGGCATTAGGGTGTTGGACATTACATTTTTTTTTTAAATATTAGGATGCCCCCCCACACACACTCTTGCCCACGGCCCTTTTCAACAGTGTGACTCAAGATTGCCGGACATGGGTATCAGTGTAAAGGATACGAGTATCCTTGATAGCCAGAATATTTTAAGGGTTTTTCCTAGATGCCACCTAGGAATGCTTCATTTACATGATAGAAATGCTTACATATGGTCTTCTGTAAATAATTATCTGTCATCTGGATACGTTGTATATCAACAGCCTCCATAGTTGCAGTTCCAATGGTTGGAATTTTTTGGACTTAAATTCTAAATGTTTTACAACATATTCTCATGCAGAACATACATAAAGGGGTATTCCCGCAAAGTCAGGTTTCTTAAATGTACTTGGGATAACAAATAACACATTCTGCAATTCCCAGTTATTAACAAAAATACAGCTTTTCTCAGATATAATTCCAACCTGTCTCTATCAGTCCTAGTGTACACAATTTCAGTTGCCCCTAGACACAACCCTGTTACTTCTGACTTCGGGTAGAGGAAGCCATCTTGGATTTCTTTGTGACGGCCGTGGAGCCGAGTTTCTCTCTGCTCTCTGCACGCTAGCCCCACCACCTGCATTTCGGGACAGAGCTCACACTGACACATACACTGACATCCTGCTGTCAGCACCTGAGGAGAACTACAAGCTACAGACAGATAAGTTCTTTACCTGCGAAGGCACAGCAGGAAGGCACAGCAGATCTAATGTGTTGTGGAATAGCAGAGATGTGGGAATGCGACTGTCATTGTGTGCAATAGGCATACTATGGATCTCATCATCTCCGATCTGTCTCATCTCTCTTTCTAGGTGTCAGATACTTGTATAATGTCCAGAAACTAAATGAAATTGTTTATAAACCTGTACCCTAATAATCTAACCACATGTCACCACACAGAGAAATAGAGGGATCATGAAGTGTCTGCATAGAGAGTCCCTGCCCACCCCCTGGAATTTTACACTGACCATCATGGAGTGATAGGAGCTAAAACAGCAAAAAAAATGAGTAAAATTGTGAAGTAAAGGTAAATTAAATTATCTGTATTGTGTTAACATCACTAGGGGATTGAAATTTGAGAATTCTTTTTCATGAGAAAACTACATTGTAGTATTCTACTTCTTGTTACGTCATCAGAAAAATGCTAGCTGAAACGGTTTTAGTGTATAAAAAAAAAAGCAAAACCCATTTGCCAGAAGTAGCAGGACAGTCATTTACACTTGAGGAATTAAGCACACCAAAACCACATGCATCTTTTGCCACAATAATAGCCAACACTTTCCTGGAAAGTCTTTCCACAAGAAAGCGACCATTCATACAGAAGAGTGAGAGTTTGGGTACAGAAACCAAGCCGTAACCAGGGCAGTAATAAGCCAAACACACTTCTATGTCATGTGAGGAAAAAAAAAATCACTGCGGTATCTCCCGGAACATTAGCAAGTCATGGATGGGCAATAAATGCAAACTTCATGGAGGTCTGTATTTATTTTATCCCCAAACACCATAGATTGCTGCATGTAGATACAGCCAAGTACTGGGCAGTGATGAGGAGTAGCGGTTCCCAGAAACATCTGCTCCAGATCATTGTCTAGCTTATGAGCCTGTGCAACTTTTCCATCAGTTCCAGTCAATTCCAAATGAGTTTAAGAGGATTGAGACAGCAGCCAGTTAAAGTCTTCCACAATAGATCAACTATTTGGCATACGGTGCCAGTCATTCTCCACATTCAGAATTCCATTTAGTGGAAGTCAGTGACATCCAAAACCTTGTGAAGCATCAGACCATTTAACAAAATTGTAATAGAATAAATTAGAAATAATTAATTGTATTAATTCTATTAAATAAAGAATTTCTATTTTGCATTATATATGATGCCCATTGTAGACAGGTAATGAATCAGGAAGACATTTGCGGACTAGCCATGATGTCGTCATCTCCAGGACTGGCAGTATATGATCTTACAATACAGGGCAGACATACCTCTTTGAGATGAAGTGCAAAGAACCCATCATTTTGGGAACTCATGCTGATTTTGGTGACATCTCCTAGAGGAACTTCCAGCTTAATTTGGCCTGACTTGTGGTCAGCAATAATGACATTACTCTTGGTCAACAAGAAGATCCTGGTTGCTCCCTGTGGAGTAAAAGGAATGGTTAGCTAACTGGAGGCATATCCTCTATCCCACTAAAATGCATCTTTACCAAATAATAATAATAATTCCTTTATTTATATATCACACACAGATTACCAAATCGCTCCCTGTCCCTAATGGGGCTCACAATCTAATCCATCTACCAGTATGTTTTTGGAGTGTGGGAGGAAACCCACAACATTACATGCAAAGCATTGAAAAGCAGTAGATTATTTTTTCTGTACAAGCAAAACATCTTCAGTTCATCTCATATCAAAGAAGAAACATTTCCGTTAAACAAGTTCCACATCTTGATCCACCACAACATTTTCCTTAGGGATTTTATTCAGAGCCTCAAGTTTGACAACAGTCTGATGCAGATAGTGGAATATTCTTTATATTAGTAATCATAATCATCAAGTTACAACTGCAAGTGTTCTGGAAACTTGCCAATTAACCTTCTGTAAACCTGGTATAGAGAGTCTCTTATCAAAGTCCATATACCATATATACTCGAGTATAAGCCTAGTTTTTTAGCACCAAAAATGTGCTGAACCCCCAAACTCGGCTTATACTCGAGTAAAAAGAAAAAATATCAAAACTCACCTTTCCAGCTTCCCCCGCTGCTGGCTATATATTGGGGCAGGGGGCTGGCTATATACTGGGGGATATGGGCTGGCAGGCTATATACTGAGGGGCTGATGCTGGCTATATACTATGGGGTAGGGTCCGGCAGGCTATATAAATGGGGAGGCTGTGACCAATGCATTTCCCACCCTCGGCTTATACTCTAGTCAATAGGTTTTCCCAGGTTTTTGTGGTAAAGTTAGGGGCCTCGGCTTATACTTGGGTCAGCTTTTAGTCGAGTATATACGGTACACACAGGAACTATCTGGAGAGTACATTATATGATACATATTTTACAGATACACAGCTGTATATTTTACTCACTGTCCTTTAGAATGTATACATAGTAATATTACATTGCGTACTTATTATGGAGTGTTCTTTCTTAAGAGTATTGTATTTATAGCTGTGTTTTTATTTGAATTTTTAAAACGTAAAATATTTACACAAAAGATATAGCCAAGAAATAGTGAACTATTTTTAACTAAAATCCGATAGCTGACTTCTCAATGACTATTTTTATTGATGCATGCGCCTAACTGGCCTAGGAAGGTCAAAATATTGTATAGCTCAGTTATATTCACCATGTGAAGGCAAAAAATCAGGATCTCACATTGTGCTGCCAAGAGAAAAGGAAAAACACTCCTGAGAATCATAGACTTATTAAAATGGTCAGAAAGTCCCCTTTCCAGGTTAAACCTCTTATACTATAGATTGTATGTAAGTATATTATTTGCATCTTTTAATCCCCTCATATTAATTCACCTTTTGTATTCTGTAGTAAGAAATAATATTCAAAGACTGTCAAGATCAGTCCGGACAAGAGCATGAGCACATCCTATGCCTCTGTTCACAATACTATTGTGGCCTACATCATAACTATATGGGAATGAGGGAGAAATAAGGCGGCATGGACCTTCAACAGTCATACAACCTAGAGTCTTGGGGGACATTCACACAGCATTGTATATATTAAATGAGGATAATCAGGGTGGCCACTAAAACCATATAGGGCTGAAAGTTGTTGGATATCATGGCCAAAAATGTACAAAATGGATGAAAGAAGAATTGGATCTTTTTAAATTAATTTTAATTAAACATTTCACTCTTACCTTTCCATTGGCTCGGTTGATCTTACTCACAGTATCAGCAATTATTATTTTATCTTCAATGGCATCACTTAACTTCTTATATTTGGGATTTTTGGTGATTTCCAAATAATCTCCTTGGAATGGCTGTCCAACACTGTAATATATGAAAAAGATTAGTTAAAAAAGATAAATACAGTTTATGATTGAAGATGTATTCCCATTTTAGGATTTATAGCGATTGATGTGGGTTCCAGAAGCGGGATCCTCTTCAGTCAGTCACTAATGGCATATTAGAAAAATTTTAAAGACAATGTCCACATAATAGGGGATAAATGTCTGATACCTGGATATCTAATTGCGTCCTGGATAACAAGAGCTAAAGAGACACCTAGAAATCACAATGTAAATCCCTATGTAAGTAGAATATACATGTGTGGCTGTTTACTTTAGGATTTCTTGATATACTCGAGTATAAGCCTAGTTTTTCAGCACTAAAAAAATGTGCTGAAAACCCAAACTCGGCTTATACTCGAGTAAAAAATATATAGGTTTTGCCAGGTTTTCGTGGTAAAATTAGGGGCCTCGGCTTATACTTGGGTCGGCTTATACTCGAGTATATACGGTAATCTCAACAGTCCAATGATGGAGGAGCAGTGTGGAATGTGTACTCCACTCCATTTATGCTTTCAGGACACAGCTGCAAATGTAGCTCCCACCAGATAAAATATACATTTACAAAAATTGTGTAGAAAGGATGAAACTAGGCCTATAAAATAGAAGCACAGCAACTAGTGGAAGAGCGAATGTGTAACAATGGGTATGTGTTAATCTTTATACTTGTCAGGTTAAAGGATTTGTACAGTTAAAACAGTGGTTAGGATGATGCTGTTATGACAGCAATGCATCTTTGTCAGCCCCTTTATGTCATCTTTCTGGACATCCATAAGACTTGCCTGTTCAATATGCTAGTACATGCAAGATTTAGGAGGATCAGTGTATATGTTCTGCCCCAGGCATATTTATATGGGTGTATAGGAAAGCCTGACTAGTCATACCCAGGAGGAAGGATTGACACATCAACCCATTTATAGAGAAACCTGTGTGCTAGTACTTCTTGCCAATTATTTGTGAAAATTTGTGACCAACCCCTCTATGGACCAAAATAACACCCCCAATGCAATGCTGCGACATATAATGCTACCTCTTAATTTATGGCAGCCCCCTGTCCTCCATCCCCTCCAACATTTGTTATGCACATTTCCCTCATAGCAGTTCTTCCTCTTCTGCCACGGTTCTGAATCTACTGTAGGAAGTGGGGGCCGGGCTTGGCTGGGATGCATCTAGGTGAGGTGCTACCTCCACACAGAACTGTACGGAGTTAGCAGGAAGCTGATCCTGCCCCCTAGTCCTAATACAGGCGGTCCCCTACTTAAGAACACTCGACTTACATACGACCCCTAGTTACAAACGGACCTCTGGTAATTGGTAATTTACTGTACTTTAGCCTTAGGCTACAATAACCAGCTGTAACAGTTATCACAGGTGTCTGTAATGAAGATTTATTGTTAATTCTGGTTCTTATGACAATCCAACATTTTTTTAAATCCAATTGTCACAGAGACCAAAAAAGTTCTGGCTGGGATTACAATGATAAAATATACAGTTCCGACTTACATACAAATTCAACTTAAGAACAAACCTACAGACCCTATCTTGTATGTAACCCGGGCACTGCCTGTACCTACACTTCACTGCAAATATCGCATTTCAGGAAGAAGAGGAGGAGGCTGGGCATCCAGGGACACTCGCCTAACCACCCGGGATAGTTGAAAAAGCGGGACTGTCACACCAAATCTGGGACAGTTGGAGGAGAAGTACACAATGTTCTGTGAGCAGCCTTAACAAAGACTTGAAGAAGAGTGAAGAAATCTGGCGATAGCTTTTTGAGGCTAACTGGCATGGCTGGATTTCTTCACTCTTCTTCTGCTCTCCATGGCTAACAAGTTACAAATCAACACTATTAACAAAGACATGTTACCTGGCAGGGTACAACGTTTTCTTTTCCTTAAACAGTTCACTTGCTTCCAGTTTTTCATCATAAATGAACTTTTTCTGTTCTGTGAATTGATCCCTGTATTTTTTGCACTTAAAAAGAGAAAAAAAAAAGTGTTTTCATACAGGTTATCGCTAATGGCATTTTATAGTAAAGTATTCTGAGACTTTTACAGTTCCAGACATACACTTTTTTTTCAGAGAGCAGGGATTTCAGAGTCAGTGAGGAAGATCTAACAGGTCAATTTATAACATAGCTGTGTAGAGCTTAGATTATAGCACTGAAAATAAAGTGCAAGTACTATGACGGGCCTTGGATATGCTGCTAGAGTACGTCACATTTATTAGTTGCCATTGTTTTTTTTTAACCTAAAGTCTTTTTACTCGTTCATAATTTAAATATTTAAAAATTGTAAAATATGGTCATCTCTCCCCCTATCAGTCCCTGGTAGAATCAACTTAATTAAAATAGTAGTCCTTCCCAAATGCCTATTACAGCACATATTTGTATCCATGCCTCGATCATTCTTGAGCTCCCTGGATTCAATGATGATCTCCTTTATCAGGGGCCAATCCAGGTCCAAGCTTCAGCTGGCTGAGCTGCAGCGCCTGAAAGACCATGCAGGGATGGCCTTGCCAGAAAGGGCAAAAAATTATCTGGCTAACCAGGCTTCGAGGCTCGGACCCCCGACAGCATTGTTCCCCGAGTATCTCCTATCTGCCTACTTAGATGGGGTGTCCCTGTGGTCCGTACTCAAAAGTTCATTTAGAGGCACACTACTCCCTATACATCTCACTGCCCGGAAGGTGTGGAGAGCGGGCAAACAGATCATCCCACCAGCAGATACCCAGGCAAAAAACTCCCCTATGGGGGAATGTCATGCTCCCTCATCTTCAACAACTGGGTGACGAATGTTTGTAGTTCACAATAGGAACAAAAACTTTAGGGGACCTGTACTATGCTCTTTACTCGAACTGGAAGTGAAGTTTGCTATAGCCAACGCACACTTCTATCAGTAGCTGAGGCTTCGCCAAGCGTTGTCTGCACAATTTCTGGTCTCATCATTTAAAATCACAGCTTATTTCAGAGGGGGCAGATGGTGGTGTACAAACTCCAGGATCCCTTATAGCAAGAGAAGTAATGCTTCCATGGGACGGATCTTTCAGAGATGACTAAACAGTTCTCTTAGACTTGTAGGTAGTAGTGCACAGTGGATGTTATGTTTGTATACTACTGACCTCATGGAAGCTGTGTTTCACTTGCTAGGAACCATCGTAGCACAGAATATATTATTTTCAGTCACATGGTTATGTGTAATGGTTGTCATTGTAAAGGAGAAGATTAAACTGTAATTTCAACATCGACCACAACATTTGCTATGACAGGATTGACTATAATGGCCAGTTTACAACTGCTATGTGTTATACAGTAGATCTCTTGGTGGGACATATTTAAAGGGGTATTCCCATCTGGGCATTCACATTTAATTTAATTTATTTGCCATACGTAAACATTTCTTCAATTCGATGTTATTAAAAAAAAATGTTCCTGTATGAAGATAATTTCTCATAAATGTAGCCATGTTTTCCCTTTGAAGCGAGATAGCTTCCTCGGATACGACCACCTCACATTTAGGCAGCAATGGCCAGACATGCGCTATGAGCCCTACCGACCACAAGGCTTCAGCGTTTATTACCACAGGACAGCTGTAGGACCTGCAGTAACTCCCGGACATTTCATATACAAACACCCTTTGGATCTTTGTGCAATCCCTCCAGCAGAGGTGGCCGTATCCAAGGACACAGTCTTGTTTCTAAGGGACCATATGACGACATTTATGAGAAATTTTCTTCACACAGGTAATTTTTTTTTTAATAACATCTAATTGAAGAAATGTTTATATATGGGAGATTAATTAAACTGAATGTGAGTGCCCAAACTAGAATATCCCTGTAATACACTGTACAGATGAACAATAATATACTGTACTTCTGGAAAACTTTGCTTACAGAAAGCTGCTAGTTTATTATTGAAAGTTTCATTCATTATACAAGTTTATGTCAACTGTAAAACAAGCAAGTTTATAATCACTGCAGGAATGGAATTTTGTCATTTCCTCTATAAGAGAATTTCTTCCCATCCCCCATTCAAACAGAGCAGCAATTATTGTAAAATGGAGATGTAAATATAGAGAGATCCGCAGCCACTTTCATAGGGCTTCATCAGAAAAATGTTTTACACCAAAATGTTTTGCCACAAAATGCTATTTATGCATCAGCTAAGAAACTTCTCTCTGCACCGTTTTTAAAGTTTTTTTTTTTTAAACACACTTTTCCACAGAAAATGCAGCAACGCTGTGTATGTATGAAACCTTGTAATGCACTTAATTTTGTACATATTAATACTAGCACAAATAGGTTTTCTTGAGGCTACATTACATTTTCTTCATAAGATCAGCATATACACCAGGAATATCCATATACAGTATATACTGTAGTATAAGCCGAATGTGGCAAATGCATTGGTCACAACTTCCACCCAGTATATAGCAAGCCAGCCTGCCCATGCCCCAGTATATAGCCAGCCTGCCAATGTCCCCATCATATAGCCTGCCCATGCCTCCCCAGCAGGGGCGTCGTTAGGGTCATAAAAGATTCGGGGCATGGGCCCCAATTCACATGTGCTTGTGCTAATAACAACAGTTATTATCATATACAGCTACAGAAACCACAAGGGAGATTGCTACCTGTTTCCTCTGGCCCCTCAAAGTGTCAACCACCTAATAGCCCCTCAATTAGAGTTGAATACTATAAATACAAATTTCCCTTGAATACCCCTTCAACATGACTCTCACTAATCAGGGTGACACCCACCTATTAATGCTTCAAACCTGTAATGACCCACACGAATTATGCCACAATGCCACCACGCCAGTAATACCCTCACAATAATTATGCTATAAGGCCAGTAATGCTCCCATGCTAGTAATGCCCCACACCAGTAATGTCACCAACCAGGTAACAACCCCACACTAGTTATGGCCCCATGCCAGTCACATACCTCTCTTCACTAAAGGAGGAGGTGCGGTGATATGATTATACCACGTCTCCTGCACCCAGCCACTGTACTGAGCTGCAGGAATCAGGAGATGCGATGCAGTGATGTCACCCAGTTCCCTGCACTCTCTAGTGGGGTACGGCGCTGATGGCAGAGAGAGGCAACTCTTTATTTTTATTTTAATATTTTAAGAACTGACTAGTGAAGCTAAATTAAATCCAAGCAACTTACAGGGTCTGAAATAAAAGTTAAAAAGATAAAGTTTTTAAAAAATCCCTTTTCCCTATAATGCAAATAAAAATAAAATCATGAACATGACAGGTATCACTGTGTTTTAAAAAACCTGATCTATCAAAATATAAAAATGATTAACCCACGATATGAATGCTGGGACAGAAAAGAAGAATACATTTCCAAATTGGCTCTTCTTCACAATTTTCCCACCCATGAAAATGTGAATGTCATAGGTGGTAAGACGTAACAAAACTATAGAAATGTAATATCTCTGTGATTGTACTAAGTCAATGAATGAAAGGGAGGTGTCATCTGAACTGTACAGTGAAAACAAACCTTATTTGTGTATTGTTTTTCCAGTTCCCAGTATGACATAGAATGTAAATGATTTCAGTAGAGTATTATGTCCAACAGATAACAAGCCCTCATAGGAGTACAGAAAAATCTAAATAAATATGTAGTAAAAGGCAAAAATGCAAAATCCTGTAAAAACCTGGTCCTGAAAGAAAGGCTGCATTCACAGTTTTGTGGCTGGATATTCATCCCTATAGACAACTATGGTAACCCGGCAGTGGTACTGTGCCACACGCCGCACTGTACATGGGAAAAAGATAGAACATCCTCTATCTCTCCCCGTGTGTATGGCTGGGCTGCGCCATTTCCTATGGAGAGCTGCTCACCCCTTCTACTCTTTAGTGCGCCATTGTATGCGAGCCTAATGTGAATTCAGCCTAACTTCAATGTCTGTTGTGATTATCTGAGCCTTCAGAACAATAGAAGTAATGACATTGTGAGCACAGCACCAATTTTATAGCAGTGAAATAATTCAAGTGCAATGTTCAGTGCATATTTGGATTTATTACTGATTTTTGTCAGTTCACAGATTAATAATAGTTATGATTTTTCTTGACTGAGAGAATCATGACACTTAATGGGCAGTGTAAAAGTGTACAATATACACAGATAAACATCCAGCTCAAATATACATATAAACACACATAGCTCCCAACCGTCCCGATTTTGCCGGGAGAGTCCCGTTTTTCTTACCTCTGCCCCGCTATGAGATTGTCACAGATTTTCCCCCCAGGTCAATAATTACAATAATCTCTGAGAAGATCCCTCCCTAAATACCAAGGCATTAAATCTGTATCACAGTGTAATAATAGTCATAGTTCTTAGTTACCAAAATTCTATACCTTGCTAATTACAGAGGTTATAGCTCAGTTGGTTGAGGCGCTGTGTCATTATTGTACATGGACACTGCAGGTTCTGGGTTCAAATCCCAATGAGGATAATTTTTTTTTTTTTTTAATTGAGATGATTTTTATTATTATAATATGGCTAAAATTTGGGGCGTGGCCAGGGAGTGATTGGGGGAGTGATTGGCGGCTGCTACGCGTGCCGCCATTTTGTCCCTCTTTCCCTTTCACAAATGTTGGGAGGTATGTAAACACACCTTAGCACTTTCATAGCATGTCTATATCCATGTACATTGCAATAGATTCTATACATTAACAAACTTCACACAACACATTTACTTGGTAAGCCTGTGACTTCAGAGGAATCAGTAAGCAGGACATGGAGACTCACACTTGCTGTATGTATCCCCCCTGGTCTCTCTGTCCCGACGATCTGATAAATGAATCACAGCAAGTGCCGCTAGTGATTAGCTGATGATGTGGTGG
Organism: Engystomops pustulosus; assembly: GCF_040894005.1. NCBI lineage: Eukaryota > Metazoa > Chordata > Amphibia > Anura > Leptodactylidae > Engystomops > Engystomops pustulosus. The sequence goes on along the minus strand of NC_092418.1, from coordinate 46,515,874 downwards.
GAGCTAGATAGCACAGGGAGCAGTGGTGGGGGATGGGGGTATACAGTTATAGAAGGAGCTGGAGTTAATAGCAGAACAGTGCAGAACAGAGGCTACACAGAGCTGCTAAGTGAAAGAGTCTTCTGATGGAAGCAGTAAGCGGCCGCTGGCTTTCACATGCTGCTAAGATGCACAAATGTACTCCCTGACCCTGGCCCTGAGCTTCCCGACAGCAGACGTGTCCTAATGATCCACACACATCCGGGGCACAGGGCAAAAGCCCGAGCCCCGGATCTTTTGACCTAGCGACGCCCCTGCTCCCCAGTATATAGCCAGCTTGTCCATGCCTCCCCAGTATATAGCCAGCCTGCCCATGTCCCCCAGTATATAGCCAGCCTGCCCATATCCCCCAGTATATAGCCTGCCCGTGCCTCCCCAGTATATAGCCAGCTTGCCCCCCATGCCTCCCCAGTATATAGCCAGCCTGCCCATTTCCTCAAGTATATAGCCAGTCTGCCCATGTCCCCCACTATATAGCCAGCCCATGCCCCCCAGTATGCCCAGCACATAAAGAAAACTCTGTACACACCTTTCAGACACCGCTCGCAGGTCCTTCTCTTCTTGACTGCTGTCAGCAGCAGATCCTTGTATACTGGCCGTGCACACACTATGAGGTCAGCAGCTTGTTGACCTCCTAGTGTGTGTGCTGCCTGTCGCTCACTGCGCAAAGTTTAGTTTTTTTAGCACATTTTTTGTGCTAAAAAACTAGGCTTATACTTGAATCTATACAGTACATTACATTTACTGGCAGATTGAGGCAAAAAAGATGCCTCCAACTGCCAGTAAATGTAATGTACTGTATAAACTTGAGTATACAAAACGTGTGCTAAAAAACAAAACTGGGGCTCATTTACTAAGCACCGCACACACACTTTTGTTGGACTGAGCACCATCCGTAAAGCGGTTTGCTCAGATATTTAAGAAGTGTGTGTGCTGGGATTGTGTTGCACGCAACTCTTTTTTTGTAGCGCAGATGCGCCGGCTTCCATGCGGCACAAATTAGGGGGCGAGCCGCTGGACAGTCCCACTGATTCGGACTGAGCATGTTATTAAACTTTCAAATTGTGTAGCAACCCCAATCACTTGGATGTATTACTAAACAGATGGTGATAATGCACGGTGCCTTATAGTAGCACTTTCAAAGACAATGCATGTGACCGGGTAAGTAAATGTGTCCCACTGTGTCAAACTCAGACTGGAAAGCGTTATAAGCTGCGTCTTTCCATCCTGCTCCCTAATACAAAGTGACCTATATGTTCATTAGAGGCCAATGGAGCCTATAAAGGAAAAGTTGCAACGTACTGCATCCCTTCCCTGGTTTCCGGTGAGCATGCATGTTGCTCAGAGAGGGAGGTCCCCGGTGATGTTACTGTTAACATAAAGGATAGTTTGTCACTGTGGGAAACATCCTGAATGTTCCTCCTCCCACTTTCAGGTGGGGAGGCAAGGAACAGGATGACTGTACGTGCATAATGTGGGATACCTTACAATGGAGGGCTAGGACGTTTTTCAGGAATAGCCCCTGATCACTCAATGTTTTCTCCCTCTTTGAGGCAATTCTCAAGCTGTCCCTCCCTTCCTCCTTATGTTATTGAGATGTTATGTTTTTTGTAATGTTTTTTTTTACCTTTGCATTTTATAGTTTGAAGTCACAGCAGGTGGAATGGTTGAAGATTTAAGATGGTGGTTGCTCGGTTGGCCAACTTGCCAGCTGGGAGTCCAACTGGAAATACAGCTTTCAGAGCTCAAAAATGTGCAATTCTATCCAAGTTTTTGGATAGCCTGATTTAGACTGATTTTTGGATATTACGGGTTAATATATATAAAAAAAAATAAAGCTTTGATCTAATTTTCACCCAGCAAGAAGTGTCGTCATACTTTGGAAGTTGCTTACACAGTTAAAGTGGTTTCCCCACAAAGACAAGTTAGGCCATATTCCGTGGATAGGGCCTAACTTGCTGATCAATAGGAGTCTTAGTGCCGAGACCCCCAAAGATCGCAAAAACAAGGGGCTCGTCACTCTATAAGAGTTATGGAGCAAACATTGGACCCCTCGTTTTCGCAATCTGAGACCCCCACTGATCTGCAAGTTAGGCTCTATCTTTGTGAGAATACCATATAAGTGCCCTTATAGGTGGTTTATACGGTGTTCTGTTGCAGTCTAGTGAAGTAGTACACACCCACAGCTCCTAGTTCAAAAGAGAAAGTGACATTCTCTGGTGGCTTTTACCTTAAAGCATCCGAACTCTTCCACCCATACACAACATACAATAGTGTTTTGCCGAATGCTTGTCTTGTCTACAACTTTCTACATGCAGCATCTTTAAAATGTAAGCATAAAGGTGTCCCTACTGCGGATTTTGTGGGAAACCAGTGTTGTGACTTGGGATATTTAACTAAACCTACTAACAATATATATGTTAGTCTGCATTTTTTTGAGCAAAACTGAAAATCCATAATTGTATTCCTGTCAGTTACTGGAAAAACACATAATAAAACCACATAGTGCACACTGCCGAATTAAATCAGTGTCTAATGGTAGGTCCTTGTTTGCTTCTAATATACATAATATACATAAAATAGCATCCTACACCTTCAGTATTGGCAGAGTGCAATAGCAATTCTCTCTTGTGCATCATTATTGGCTTCATCGGTCAGTCTAAAGCTTTTGGCAAACCCTTTATGGCTTGCACACCTCTTTCAAAGTCCAAGTCTGAAAAGAAATATTTTCCCAAGATCTCCTAAACATGAACACACTGGAAACGTTAAAACCAGATGATTACATCTTCCCCGGCTAAATCAAATGCATACCCTCCACAGATGGAAAATCCTCTTCATTTCCTTGTGTGTAGCATCCAAAAAGAGGTAAGGTCTTGTTGGCCAACTGTTGTCTATTGGCGACACGGAGGGAACCTTATTCTTCATTTCCAAGAAGTACTTTTGCATCTGTGATAAAAAGTTAAATTCAATAAAAGTAAGACTCCACTAATATGAGATGATCTGTTGGAACAAAACATGTTAAAAGTAACAGACTGCTAGATTATGGCTTAAGAAAACTTGCTGGTGCTTTCCATTAAAGACCGTTCTTCATGGCAAGTTGTCCAGGTTAGTAACACGAAGTAGAAAGGGTTTTCTTGGCTAATGCCATCACGGGTTTGTCCACTTTACCTCATATTTTGTGTAATGTGTGTAAGTGTGTGGGGGGGGGGGGAAGGATATCAGGTAATTTACCAATATTCATCTATTAAAAGTTCTTCACCACTTTCTTGATATGTAAAGTGAAGCCATCTGTCTTACTTCGTTAGCCAGATATTTCAGTCCGTAAAAAGATCATAGATCGAGGGTCATGTGATCTCAACCTGTCTATGAGCAATCGCTTTGCCAGGATCTTAATCTTCTAATTATAAGATCCTGGCAGGGCTATTGCTCATGGGCAGTTAGAGATCATGGTCCTCTATTTGCAGCAAACCTCTTTAATGACCAATGCATAGAACAAGTCATTAATAGGTAATCATGGGGTTGTAACACCTTGCCATTGATCGACGCTATGGAAGTCCGCCGAGGCAGACGGTTTTGTCCACAGTGCATCAACTACCCAGGCATTGACTTATTGGAGCTGCACCTGCAGTGTGCATAGGTGGCCACTACATTATGTATGGAGCTTCTATGTCTACTTACTGCTCCTTGGAGAATTAGTTACTAGTATTAAAAGGGAACCTGTCACCAGGGACCTCATTTTCAAGAAAGACAGGTTGCAAAACCCCATTACACATGTCTTTGTGCCTTTTCTCAGCATTTTCATTGCAATATAATTGTGTGTTTTAACTTGCTTGGCTCCCTGCCAGAATCCTATGGTGAGTCCCAGCGTTTGCTTTGGTTAGGATGCATTTAAAAAAAAAAAAAAAGCATCTATCTTGTCTGTGCTGCTCAATCACTCCTCATCTCTTTCTGCTTATGTACCTCCTCTCACCGGCTTCTTCACTTACACAAGGACAGAGCTAACAGCGTGGGGAGCGGACATCAGTGAAGGAGGGAGGAGTTGTACAGGAGCAGAAAGGTGGGAGCTGAGAACTGAGGAGTGATTGAGCAGCACAGACAAGTCACACGTTTTATTTTGAAATAAAGCAACCAAATCAAACCCTGGATTTAGCAAAGGATTCTGGTAGGAATCCAGGTAAGCTTAAACACACAATTATATTGTAATGAAAATGCTGAGAGAATGCCCAAAGACCTATTTGCAATACAGGTGTAATGGGATTTTTCAATCCGTCTTTAGTTAAAGGAAACCTACCACTTGTAGTGGCAGGTTTCAGATGGCAATATCGGGCACCAGCTCAGGGTGAGCTGGTGCCGGAGCTTATTTTAGTTAGTGTTTTAAACCGCGGTATCGCGGTTTAAAACACTTTTTAAACTTTATAGCCGGCGCAGGCAGGTACGCGCTCGGCGCTTACCGTGCGCGCGGCTACATAGGAAGTGAATGAGAGCCGCGTGCATGGTAAGCGCCGAGCGCGTACCTGCCTGCGCCGGCTATAAAGTTTAAAAAGTGTTTTAAACCGCGATACCGCGGTTTAAAACACTAACTAAAATAAGCTCCGGCACCAGCTCACCCTGAGCTGGTGCCCGGTATTTCCATCGGAAACCTGACACTACAAGTGGTAGGTTTCCTTTAAAATGAGCTCCCTGGTGACAGGTTCCCTTTAAAGACCCAAATTGTCAACTTTTGTTGAAAGCAGAACAGTATACACAGGCCAATCCAAGAATAATCTAGCACAGAGAATGCGTGACACACATGATGCAAGCTTAAGTTCTGAGCCGACACGTGTTGTGAATTTATTAAAGTTACTGGATTCATCCGTTCAAGCTGTGCCTACATTCTTTTTGGATCTGCGTGTATACAGTTACTGCATTTTGCTCAGTTGTTCGCATTCCCAGGGGAGACTCCAAGGTGTGGACAGGTCATCTAACGGGATGCACTTCTCCTTAAAGGGAACCCATCACCAAGGACCTCATTTTTACTAAAGACAGGTAGCAGAAGACCATCACACCTACAGTGTAACAATGCCTCTCTGCCTTTTCTAAGCATTTGCATTGCAATATAATTGTGTGTTTTCCTTGCACCGTGGAAAAATCCTGGGGTAGTCACAGGGGCTGGACTTTGGTTTGGATGCATTTAAAAAAACAACATGTGACTTGTCTGTACTGCAGGCTGCCCCCATCTTTGTGCTCATGTACAGCTCCTCCCTCTCCCACTGATGTAAGCTCACCAGGCTGTGACCTCTGTGAAGGAGCAGGAGGGAGGAGCTGTACAAAAGCAGAAAGGTGGGGGCTGAAATCTGAGGAGTGAGAAACACAGACAAGTTAGGGTTGTTTTTTTTTAAATGCATCCAAACCAAAGTCCAGCCCCTGTGACTACCTCAGGATTTTGTCAGGGGGTAAGAGTAAGTTCTAACACACAATTATATTGTAATGCAAATGCTTAGAAAAGGCAGAAAGGCATATTTGTACTGCAGGTGTCATGGGCTTCCGCAACCTGTCTTTAGTGAAAATTAGGTCCCTGGTGACAGGTTCCCTTTAACACCACATTACATGCTATACTATGTAGCACAATAGGTGAGCATTTGATACAAAGAATTATGCACTTGGTAATATCACCCCCTACAAAATCCTGCCTGCTGCACGGTACACGTTGTAAGCAGCAGATTGCACCGTTCTTATGCAGTGAACTGCTGTCTACAATCTAACAACTTCTAAAAACTTATAGGTTAGGCAATTGTTTTCAGATTTTAATAGGCTAAATAGGGGCACTATTTCCCCTGTCTTGGAATTTTTTTTGTTTATGGTGCAATTATCAAGTCTAAATGGGCGATAATGGGAATGAATGCCCCTAGGAACATCCTTTGACTGGGATTTAACCTTTTAAAATGGCCATAATAGTGCAAAACACTTACTATTCTCTGTATTGTAAACTCATAAATTTTCCTTCCAGCATTGGCACGGAAAAACTTCCTGTATTCTCTGCGTACCTACGTAAGAAAAATGAGCAGAGTTATTGGAAGCTTTATGTGATTAAGAGGGCCCTGGCACAAATCAGGAGAATAGCAACAGTACTGGAGGGAAGACCACAGGGGATGGGAGAAACTGGTTAGTTACAACCAACATTGTGACATATAAACAACACATGCACTTAACAAAAAGGACATAGGATTGAGTCTCTGAAATGTAAAACAGATGACAAATACATGGATGTGAACATATAGCTGCAATTAAGCATGAAAAGGATAAAGAGAACATTGAAATCAGATGATAAAATTTATACACCGGCCCCCAACATTTGCAACTATGTATTTTATGATTTTAAATAATTTACTCTTGGAAAAGCAACATTTAGGGAAACTTATCTACAATATAGAACTCTCTCCTTCCTTGAACTTATGAGCACACAGTACACGTTATATGCAAATCCACATTAACAAAATTCCAGCGCTGAGGTTTAGACGACCAGTGACTAGCAATAAAAATATGTCTCAATGACATCACTGGAAGATTTATGGACTAGAAATAAAAAAAGATTCTTGGTAACAAAAGTTTTTCATTTAGATGTCTTCAAGGGACGTGCATCAATCTAAAACAATTTTTTTTTGGCCACAACAAACAAGGGGATGACTGTTCATGAATGTCTCACTACATTCAAATGTCCAGTTGTATCACAAATATCCAATGGATTATTGCATACAATAAGTGCCAGAGATGGAAATATCCCTTCAATATTTAATTAATTAACAACATTAAGTGATAGACCTGAGGTTTGTAAACATAAAAATGTACCCAAAGATAGAACAATGGTGAACATTGGAATATATACATAATACCTTGTTAAATAATAGTATTGTAAAGAGTAAAATGTCCAGCTACAGTTAGAATTGGAGATGCATGGCCCCCATAGTAGGCTTCAATAAAGTACATGTATATACACATACATACACTGTATACACAGACATCATATATACATCATTGATACAGCATATAGTATATACACAATGTGTGGTATAATATGTATATTATGGTGTACATCCTTCACTCTTTAGTGCCTCAGGTTGGATGATGGGGCCCCCTGACACTGTGGGCCCCATGCAGCTGCTATGGCTGCTACCACAGTAGCTACAATAAAGACACTATGGTTTGGTCAAGAGTTCAAAAGACTATCTGGAGAAACAAAATTGGCATCATTAGGCACAATAGCCTTGCAGTGCTGGGGACTGGTAGAACAAACTACCTTCAGATGGAGGCCTTTCTAAGATTTTATGTTTGGTGTTACTGTAGTAGACAACAAATAGAAAGGCGCCTCATAATGTAAAGCAAGTTAAGAATTATAATCCGGGGAGCATTCTGTAAGAAATATGCTCACCTTGGGTAAGGAAAGAATAGCTGCTCACACTTTGTTGCATTGGACACTTTGGCATCCCAAAGACTTCATAGCATTCAAAAGCAACAAAAGATTAGGGCTTCAAGTGCTTCCAAGTCATATTGCAGGTCGTACAGGAGTGGAGGTATCTTTGCATGTAAAGAGCTTGTTTGTTTAGGAAAATTTCAACAGACCTCGTGTTTTCGGTGCGATATCAGTGTTAGGCAGAAACTGTAGGAATCAGTCCTCCAGCTCTGAACTCTCCAGTTTTGGCCTGAAGAAGATGTGGTTATGGTGTGGACATGCATTGCCCGTTTAAGATTTCATAAAGAAACCATTTTTTTTTTTGCAGGCAAATCTACACTCCTGTATGATCACCAATATGACCTGGAAACTCACTTTGCTGCTTTGGAACCTGTGTTTTTGGTATTCAGGTACTAGTATGCATTTAATGTATAGAATTAAGATTTTCTCCAGAAACTACATTGTGCTGGACAAGTCCATAGTGCACGGAATAATGGTCTTCTCTATATAAGTAGGCAGTCATATATATGCTTCAAAATATAAGCACATGTGGTGTGTGTTTGATTGGATGCCTGAAATTGTAGCATTGTACTGGTAAAATGTATTCCACCCACACTGCGTATCTGGTCCTCCTTACATTTAGCAAGTTAAAAAGTTTTTAGATGGTCGTTCCTTGATCTTCATAAAATTTAAAACAATGAAAAAGGTCAAGAAATTCTATTATAGTTAGGGAATAAAGTCTGAAGAAGATCGAATAACATATACCGAAACACAAATCAGCTTTTGTACCATGCTCAGAATTGTGCAAGAACCAGAAGCAAGCAGCTGGACATGGAGAGGAAACAATCAGAGATTGGGGTTAGTAATAAATGAATTTGACATCAGTAGAGGAGGTAGGTACCTTTAGTCCAAGCCAGTAAGCCCAAATGACTGCAACTGCATGCTTACGCCTAGCCTCCTCCTTCAAGCGTTTCAATTCCCTCCGAGCCTAAAATGTTTAGATATTAAGTGGAAACATAGCTGGAAGCAGATAGAAAATTCACCAGAAGAGAACTTCCCAGATGAGGAAAGTAGTCCAGACATAAAGAAAGTCCTGTCAGTAGGTAAAGGAAGAAATATAATACTGGACCTTGGATGCAAGACCTGATGCGCTGGTCAGAGATTAAATTGTAACTGGGAGAAAAATATAGAGTACTGAGGCAGCACAGATATACCAATACTGTGCAGTTCAGATGTATAGATAAGCTATATATTGCAGCCAAGTATAGCAAATATTTTACAGCCCTTATGCTGTATGCATATTGTAGGTTACTGTATTTTGGACCACATTATCTGGTGACTTGTACTACTTTCTGAGACTTTTTTTTCTTGAAGTTGAGACCTATAGGTTTCAACTGTGTCAAAGTAAGGCTACATTCACACGAACTTATGGGGGACGTATATACGGCCGACGTATATACGGCCGATATACGTCCCCCATACACTCCTATGGGCGCACGGCACCCTACGGGAGCGGCACATGTGCGGCACCGTACCGTTCCGTACCCGGGAAAAAGATAGGACCTGTCCTATCTTTTCCCGTAATACGGGGCCGTGCGCCATAGGTTGCTATGGAGAGGGGCGGGGGTGAGCTGCGCTCACCTCCTCCTCCTCTCCCCGTACACTGCCGTTGCCCGCTACGGTACGGTACGGGCGGGCAACGGCAGTGTGAATATAGCCTAAGTCTCAAAAAGTAATAGATAATGTTGTGATAAATTCTCCCTTATGTGTGTAACTAAATCCCAAGAATACCTTTAACATAACCATACTACAGACATATTACCAACCAAATGCAGGACTGCAATTTATCGTCCTACTACTACTGTTGTTACATCATTGATGGACATCTACGACCAGGATGACAGATTGTAAACCAACCACATTTATTTAAGCTTCTTATGTCCTTGTTTTTACAACAAAAAAAAAAAAGTCTTAAAACGTTACTCAAATGAGTCTGAGGGGCTCTGGGGTGAATTAACAGCTATGAAACCCGGAGCACCTCAGGCTAATTTGCATAATTTTACAATCCTTCTTTGTAAATATAAGGACATGATAATCTAAAATAAGAACAGAAGCTTAAGGAAAAGTGGATCCTGCCAGAGGGGACACACACCAGAATGTGCATATGTCAGTGTGCTTGGTTTACAATCTTTCATCCTGGTGGTATATTTCCTTTAATGTAGCCTATAAGTGGTCAAAGTATAATACAGACATGTTCTATTGCATTATGGCTTCTGAAAGTGGCTTCTTTAGATAAAAAAACAGCCACCATGAGGTCAGGTCAACCTGCGGGCTGATTGTTATAGAGCAGGAGGAGCTGAAGAGGTTGTGCATGGCAACCTTTCTGCTGGCAGCGTGTTCTAGAAGAGGAGTAGCTGTTCTCTCCCTGTTTGTGTGGGTTTCCTCCATGTCCTCCGGTTTCCTCCCACACTCCAAAACATACTGGTAGGTTGATTAGATTGTGAGCCCCATTGGGGAAAGGGACTTATTTGGCAAGCTCTGTGCAGTGCTGCGTAATCTGTGTGTGCTATATAAATAAAGAAATTATTATAAGCATTGCCTCTGACTAGATGATAGTTATGCTGAATCTTTTCATACAAATCCATACAGCTCCTGCTGCTCTATAACAGGTTGTCTATATATAGGATACAAACCTACAGGACAATATGTAGAATATGCTCAGCCCCTCTTGCCTTACCCTGCGCTGTCTGCAAAAATAACTGCCTTTCAAAATGACAGCTACAATACACCTACATGTTAATTAATATATTTTTTTTACTTGTACCCATTATGTTTTGCCTTACACCCCCATACTGGATATAAAACATCGATATATAGATGTCTTCTCTATGTATCCCTAGATTGGATATTCCTTAATTTACTCCATGTAGTATGCCATGTCATATAGAAAATTAAACTATAACAGGTCAACAAGAAATCACAGTTAAATAAAGTCATTGGATTGTAACAAAAGATTCTTCATAAATTATGGGGAAAAAGTAATTATTTTTCTTGTTATATAGATTACAAGAACATGCACTGAAGATCTCCGTTGTTCATGCATAAAAGTCATTAAAAAATGAAGTTAATAATTCCTTCAATCTATCATAACATTAAGCGAGCAAGCATGCATTCATAATGATGAACGCAACTGGGGTCATTGTGGATGAGATGAGATAAGGAGCTGGCATGCACTTCTCCAGGTTATTGGTCTGGTTAGTCAGATCATACAACTGATGGGTGATGGTGGTCTGGATGTATGCGTGAAATACCTTTAGTCCAAGCCAGTAAGCCCATATTACAGCAATAGCATGTTTATTCCTAGCCTCTTCCTTCAGTCGCCGCAGTTCCCTTCGCGCCTGTAGTGCATTTAAAAGGAGGTTAAAGAGAAGCTTAGAAAGCGGAAAAGGTTGTGGCAGAAATCCGTGAGCCCGGTGAGGGAAGTGAGGGTACACAGGGTGTGGCAGTTTTGGTTTTATATCAGCAAGTAAATTGGTTAATTGAGAAGGATCTCTCTATAGTCTACTATGACACCTTTGTGTGTGGGGATTAAATGACATCACAAGATCCATTGTATGTGCATTACCTGGGTCCCATGCCAATAAGCTGCGATTGTTGTAGCCGCTTCATTGCAAAGCTTCTGATATTTAAGCTCCCGAAGGATCTTCCTTGCCTATGAAAGACCACAATAAAATTATATTAACATATATATAAAACACACATATAAATAGTTTACATTGTATACAACGTGGGTTTTATCAATACTTCTATGCCAGTTTTTGGCTTAGAAGTGCTGATCTAATCGCAAATTCTTGTGCAGTGAATAAATGTGTGATTACAATAGTACAATAGTAACTAAGTCACCTCTACGTCATATTGGCATGGAAATGTTGTAGAGGGGCGTGGCTGTTGGAAGAGTGGGCGGGCCTGCGTACTTTTTAAAAACAGTCATGCAGCCCAACAGATACCAAGAGGCCAGGGTGGAGGGGGGGAGTCACTGGCGTCTGAGCACCGGCGTATCATAAATATCTCCCATGGTCTCAGATGAGTTTTCAGAATAATCTCATCTGTACATAAGGAGTGCCACTGTTTCGTTGTAGGATTTGCATTCTACGGGCTCCAACTCCAATTGTCAGTTCTTCCTGAACTAGTGAGTAGAGACCAATTAAATGGACGATTCAAAGATAGAAGACGTTTTACTCTCTCGCATTAGCTCAGAGGCAGCATCACCATAGTCAGCGGTGCTGTTACAGTGTTACAGACAGGGAGTACTTGCATCATATATCTCTATGACGCAAGGACTCCCATCCACTACTCTGTAGTCAGTCCGTGGGATTTGACTAGCACATGATCACGTTTCCACGGACCAAGCACGTTCATTTGCAGGGGGCCTAAGACATCAAGGTGAAGTACTTAAAAGAAGTATGTTATGTGTGGCACTTGAGGCAGGATAGAGAATTTGTTGTTTGTGTCTGAGATGTCGAGAAATGTTGTTTTCTCTGCTAAATTATACAAGGATTCTTATATTCACCTGATTTCTGCAAAAATTTTTAGTGGCTAGTTTTTAAATAGTAATATAATAAAAATAGTTATTTTTTTACTGCACTCTAGTATTGGAACATTTATTTATGGGACTGCATCCAGAAGATGAGTAAAGTCTTTTTTTTTTTACTTTAAAACCACAGTTTTCTTCTTGGCTAAATATAACCCCTCTTAGCATATGCCAGGGAGCCAGACAATGTGCAACCCTTTAATCAGTAAAGCATGGCCCCATCCATCAAACCCCAGATTTCTCCTTCAAAAGAGTCTGACCCCACCCTCTCTGGTGAAAATGTGTAGCAAAGGCATCAGCGTAGGAAACAGATCTAAACTTTTTTTCAACTACAAACGGCTAAAAAGCAACACTACTGTTGGAATCAGGGAGTTACATTACAGAAAAGAGTATATTAAAAAATTTAAGCTGTGCAAATATTTTAAGCAGGTGTGGTAAAATAACAATACTTTCAAAATAGAGGTTAGGATTTATTTTGCAGCAAAACGTGAATTCAATAAGATCCATTTTCAGGATAAAAAAAGTTCTGGAAGTGATGACCCTTAGGGAACAGATCTCAACTGAATTTATCATGAACAGTTTTCTGGCATACAAGCCATAAAAAGCTGCAATTCCTGGCGCATGAATTTCAACTTTACCACTCATCCCCCCGAGCCATGCCACATCCACCTCAAATGGGCAGGGAAAGTCCGTTACATAGCGTAGGTTATACTGCAATTCTAGAAATGATCCTGGCGCCCTGAGAGGAAAGAGCTTTTTTGTATATCGGTTTAAAAATATTGAATTTTCTGTGCCAGTGAGAAAAAGCTCAAGACCATTGCACCATTTGCCGGCTCTGGCTGGGATGTTTGGAACAACATCCCTGCAGAGATCCTACAAAAACTTTCAAACTTCCTAGAATAATTCATACGGTTTTCAAGGGAAAAGGTGGTCACACCAAATCTGAATTTGTTTTAGATTTTGAATTTAGCATTTTTTTTATTTTAACCAAATTAAATTAACTTTTCTGTTCTGGAAGTGTTCTCACTTTTTTTTTTAGTACTTGCCTAAAACCTTAGTGCTGACACTGAACAAGCAAAAGGATGGGAAATTTTATTTAGTAGCCTGCAGGATTGGGCATGTAGCTGTGGATTATAATACAAACTATAGATTAAAGAACATCTACCACCAGGATCAAGGATTGTAAACAAAGCACACTGACATATGGACATTCTGGTTTTGTGCCCCCTCTGGCAGGATCCACTTTTCTTTAAGCTTCTTATGCCCTTGTTTTTTAAGAATAAAAGGCCTTACAAATTATGCAATTGAGCCTGAGGCACTCTAGGCTCCATTAAAACCTATGGAGCTCAGAGTCCCTCAGGCTCATTTGCATAATTTTAAAGAGTAACTGTACAGGGTAAAGGTATTTTTCACCACATATCTATAGCTCTTTGGATGTAAAACAACTTTGACTATTATATGTGTTACCTAAATCCAACAGTTTCTTTGCTATCCCCCTCAGATTATTGAGGCGCTGAAATGGCTGCTTCCTCTGACTGTGCTGAAAAAAACATGGAGTCCCTGTTATAAACAAATCTACAAACTCTACGGACTCCTGGGAAGGGAGGGGCTGCTGCTCAGTGCTTACTAGGGAGGAGGTCATGTGACAGAGCTCTCTCTGTGTATGTAGCAGAGCTGGATGTGTTCCAAGACTGTGGATACAGATGTCTGGATACAGAATAGTAAGGTACAAAATCTCCCCTGTTCCCTACAGTACCTCCATCCCAGTCAGTGATTTTACAGAACTTTCTCGGTCTCTCTCTGCACCTCATGCTGCTTCCCTCAACCACCTTGTTATCTGCACTTTCTACACTGTGCAGTTAAGCTATTCACCCTCGGTGCTCACACAGCAAAGGCTATAGACTACATGTTACTGGTTTACTTATGATTGCATCCACTTAATACATGTTCCCTGTGCCTACAAGGGATGGAAGATTCTAGGCTAGTCACCATATACATCCTGTATGTGCAGTGTTCAGCGGATTTGTGGGACTTGTGGAAAACTAAATGGATTTAATGCTAAATGTCTTTGAGAGAGAAAACAAGGCATCATGGGATCTGTGGGCAAGCTAACTGGTCTCAGCTTGGGGGCATAGACTGACAGACAGTCTCCGCCCACTTCACCTCTGGTGAGAAAGATTTTTGTCAAACACTTTCAGAACAGAGAGGGTGAAAAGGGTGAGCAGCACAAATAAATTGTTCTGTTTGTTTTTAAAGTAGGAATCACATATGGCAAGCAATAAGAAGCTAAAAGAAGAGCAGATAATGCCAGAGGGATTTACAATCCCGGATCCTGATGGTAAATGGCCTTTAAAGTGTATATTCAGAGAGAATAATATGATGCAAAAATTATAAGTATCGTACATTTCATACAATACGACATCCCTTAGGAACAGAACAATGACGTTAAAAAAAAATACTCCGGATAGGACAACTCACCTTCCAGCCCCTGGTATATGACTGCACCACGACGGTGGAACTTTTAATCCGCTTGTACTTATTCTGTTGCTGTTAGAGAGAGTAAAGCAGTACATCAGAAAGTAATCTGCAGCTTCAGTGACAGTTTTTTGCGGTTTTAATAACAATGATATACAATACATTGTAAATAAGCATTTATTGTGTACTAACAGGACAATGTGGAAAATACAGCAGTCTGTGCCAAATATGTGTGTACAAAACAGATTGTAGACAAATCGGTACCAGTTACAGAACCAGTTCAAGTTGTCTGTGCCAGGATTCCAAAGTAATTTGTACCACAAACATGTATGAAAAACCTTGGTCCACATTTATTAAAGGGGTTTTCACTGATTTTAGCCACTTTTTCCACCACTCATAATCAGGGTGTGGCTTATCAGAAAAAAAGTAAATCAGTACAATGAAAAAAAGTAAAAGTTAGTGCGCCAAAATTAGGTGTAGTGAACAAGACCAACTAATAGATGTTGCAAAGTATAACTCGACTGTCAAACTGCTTTGGTTGTGTCATCCATCATCAGACAAAGTGGCGCAGAAGAAAACGATCTAGTCCTACTCTGCACTGGTCTAATGTGCGACACATTGATACATCCTCCTCCTCTCTATGTTTAAGTGCAATAAACTGCCATAGATTATAAAAATCTATGGATGCCACAGGTTACATAGTGGAGATATTTATGTATACAGGCAGTCCCCGGGTTGCGTAGAATAGATAGGTTCTTTAGGTTTGTTCTTAAGTTGAATCTGTATGCAAGTCGGAACTGTATAATTTATTTTTGTAGTTCCAGCCAAAAATTTTTTTGCCCCAGTGACAATTGTATTTTCAAATTCTTTTGCTGTAATGGGACCCAGGATTATCAATAAAACAGACACGTTAAAGGGAACCTACCACCACAAATCTACCTATAAAGTTAGATTGGGTGGTTGGTGGATCAATGGGACGTGAGGATAGCCCTTTTAAGGGCTAATCCTCACGTCCCCGCACTTTTTTAGTAACTTTTATTAGACTTGTATGAAAATTTTCTTATGCAGTTACTGGGGCGTGGAGTAGCCACATCTGAGGTTACATGGTGCGGCTGTGCGGTCACTGCACAGCCGGGGCTGCACAGGCGCGGGCTTGCTGTTCTGCGCATGCGCAGACAGCAAGATTGTCGGACGAGGGCCGAAGCGTAGCTGCACGCCGAAGATGGTGAGTAGGAGGGGAAAAGAGGCTACCGGGGCGTAGAGTAGCTGCCTCTTGTAACCTCAGATGCGGCTACTCCACGCCCCAGTAGCCGCATAAGAAAATTTGCATACAAGTCTAATAAAAGTTACTAAAAAAGTGCGGGGACGTGAGGATTAGCCCTTAAAAGGGCTATCCTCACGTCCCATTGATCCACCTACCACCCGATCTACCTTTATAGGTAGATTTGTGGTGGTAGGTTCCCTTTAAGGCAGGTCATTGCAGTCTGGGGTTAACCCCTTCCCGACGCGCGCCGTACTAGTACGGCGCGCGCCGGGTCCCGGTGCATGGAGAGGGCTCGCGGGCCGAGCCCTCTCCATAGCCGGTAAGTCTTTGCTGCATATTGCAGCAAAGGCTTACCGGTAACACCCGCGATCGGTGCTAGCACCGATCGCGGGTGCTTTCACCGCGATCACCTCCGGCAATGCTGCCGGAGGCTTCAAAAAGATGGCGCCGCATGGGCGCCGCCATCTTGGCGCGGATCTTCGCTCCCCGATGACGTCACGGGGAGCGGTGATCCGTTGCCATGACAGCATCGGGCCTCACGAAGGCCCGAAGCTGTCTCGTTTTAACCTATTCATTACAATGTGCTATCAGCACATTGTAATGAATGAGGAGTAAAATCCCCATATACTGCCATATTGCAGTATGGCAGTATATGGTAGGATCGATCAGACAACCTAGGGTTAAAGTACCCTAGGGAGTCTGAAAAATAGTTAAAGTAAAAGTAAAAAAAAGTTTAAAAAAAAAAAATTATATTAAAAAAACCTAAAAATTCAAATCACCCCCCTTTCCCTAGAACTGATATTAATATTAATAAACAGTAAAAATCATAAACACATTAGGTATCACCGCGTCCGAAAATGTCCGATCTATCAAAATATAATAACGGTTTTTCACTGCGTTTAACCCCGTAACGGAAAATAGCGTCCAAAGTCAAAAATGACATTTTTTTGCCATTTTGGAAAATATAAAAAAATTAATAAAAAGTGATCAAAAGGTAGCACAGTCCTAACAATGATAGCAATGAAAACGCCATCAAAAGTCGCAAAAAATGACACCACCCACAGCTTCGTACACCAAAGTATGAAAAAGTTATTAGCGCCAGAAGATGACAAAATCAAAAAAAAAATTTTTGTACAGGAGGTTTTAATTTTTTTAAATGTATGAAAACATTATAAAACCTGTACAAATGTGGTATCCCTGTGATCGTAGCAACCCAAAGAATAAAGTAGACCTGTCATTTGGGGCACACAGTGAAAGCTGTAAAATCCAAGCCCACAAGAAAACGTCGCAAATGTGTTTTTTCACCATTTTCACTGCATTTGGAATTTTTTTCCCGCTTCCCAGTACGCGCCATGGAACATTAAATACCGTCACTACGAAGTGCAATTTGTTACGCAGAAAATAAGCCATAACAGAGCTCTTTATGTGGAAAAATAAAAAAGTTATAGATTTTTGAAGGTGGGGTGTGAAAAATGGAAGTGAAAAAACTAAAAAAGGCCAAGTCGTTAAGGGGTTAAAGAAAAGCATCCCGAGAGCTTCACCAGAGGTCACAGGGGGAAGAGAGGTCTGCCTTTAACTAGGGGTCATTGGTATGTCAGGTGTCCTTAAGTGGGGGACCGCCGGTATTTTAGCCTCTGAGCTACATCCATCCCCCTCTAGTAACCCAGGGTTAGGTCATTATAACATTGTGCTTCACCTCAGTAAAGACATAAAAAGTTACTGTAAAGTGAGCAGAAAATATCTGATTAAAAAGATGCACTTTACAGAAAAAGTAACTTACAAGGTAACGCCTGACCCAGGCAGCCACAACAACCTGACTCCTCTTCATCAGTAAGAAACGGGTGCGACACTTCCATCCCCTGTAGATTTTCTGAATTAAAGTGGCGAGGTCTTCTAAACGTTCCTTTCTTAGTTCTTCAAGTTTGAACAACTACAGTGATGACAAAACCAAAATTATACAGCAACCAAGATATGATTTAAAAACTTTTAGGAGACGTTTGACCTAAATATAATAATGAGATTTATTCGCTGGTGTGGCTGTGAAAAGTTTACCAGTTTTTTTTATAAGAAAGCAGAAGTACCACTTAAGGCCTCATGCACACAACCTTATGCGTTTTCTGTTCTAGTTTTTGTGATCACAAAAAAAGGCTGTATGTCTACCATATATTGCACGTACACCACCGCAAGCGAGCTGTATCCACAACAAAAAACAAAATATAGACTTCTATGGAGATGCCATGCCGCATAAACGGCAATAATATAATTTTAACTTTGCAGTCTGACAGCCAGTTCACTGTGCGGCGAGAATAAGGTGATCTTATAGATGGTTTCCCATTAAAGTCAATGGGGCCATTTGTAGTGTATATGACATTAAAAAACTTATTTATATGTTATCTATGTTTTATGAATTCACTGATGCAAAGCTTGTTAATGTAATATGAGCATACTTTTTAAACATTTTATGCAAATATGGCATTTTATGCATATTATGCAAATATGGCAACCTACTGTTCTTGGGTTACGAATAAATATTTTTGATCTCCCAAAAGAAAATTCTTCTTTAGGAATTTCCAGGTCATTGAGCAAGACTTCAACACCAGCTCTGAGAAGACAAAAAAGTTTAATATTAAACACCAGTGCAGGACAGAAAAGGACCTTCAGAATCCAGACTTTAAAAGAAATCTACCATCAAAATAAAAGTATGATAAACCAGGGACACTTACTCATAGATCCAGGCACCGTGACTGTGGTAATATTCTTATATTTGTTATTCATGGCCTCCTCCCTTCTCCCATCTTTTTATGCTAATTACCTCTGTCTAATCTTATTATTGCAGCAAAGGAAGTTTCAGCACACAGTGGGTAAGGGAATTGCTCCTAGCATAATAAAAGTTATAAGTTTATAAGTTGTTTTTAGAAGGAAGGAGGCCTGAAGGGCTCTGGGGGAGTCGGGGGGAATTTTCCAGAGCCCTTCGGTGCTGTAGATTCTTGGCTGTTACAATGAGCAAAGCAGGTCTATCCTCCCCCTGCACTTCCTGCTGCTACTAGATTAAAGAGGGAGAAAGGAGAGAGCAGGGGATTGGGTGAGACATGTCCTGCTCATTGTAACAGCCCGTTAATGTGCAGCACTGAGGGTTTCTGGTAATGCTTCTGGCAAGAAATGGTTGAAAAACCACACAGCAAAAAAACAACTACAAGCCCTAGTTTGCGGACAGAGACCTAAAGAAGTGACTTGACATGACTTGACCAATGGAATCAATACCCCTCGGTGACTATTTGAAGCTACTTTGCATGGGCATTACATAATGGAATATGATAAGGTTCATCAGCTTTTCGGTTACTTGGGTTTGGCAGGAATGGGTTGTGTTTGGAAAATACAATATAAAAATTAACGTAAGGTTTTGGGCTCCATTCACATCCAAGTTGGAGACTCCTACAACGCTTCAGTTACCAATTCTGTCATATATGCCATATAATATAGCTCAGCCAGCACAATGTGAAACAGTAGAGATCATGACCGAAAACCAAAAGATCCCATTATAAAAAACAACAACAAATTCTAAGGTGTTACAGTGCATGAACTTTATCATATTGATCTTGGTGATCAATTGGCAGGGGCTGGGTGTAACAGAAGTACAGTATTAACAAGAAAAACTATATAAATTCAGCAAAGCCATAAAAATTAAAAAAAATAAACATCTTTTTACTACAAATTAAACACCAGAAAAGAGATAATAAAATGGTTCAACTTTAGTTTTATTACAATTCCAAGCCATTTACAATTTGTTTTAGCTTCTCAATAAGCTCATGAAACATTAAATGGTGACAACATAAATAAAGTTTTGGCTTTTGTAAGGCAGGAAGGACAAAAATTAGAAATGCCTGAAACAGGAAGGTGTTGAGGGTTATGATATGATAAAAAGGTAAAATCTCCAGAGCAGGAAGTGACAGCCTATTATAAAGGCCAGTAGCCATTGTGAAAACATGGTCTTCTATTTTGTGTGTCTCAATGAATCAATGGTTGCAGGGATTGAAATCCCAGTATGTAATCTGAACCTGCAATTATGAGTTACCACCCTTTCCTCTATTCTCTTCTTGCTAATCTACAAGGGAATAGGTGGTAGGGGTAAATTTAGAATTGCAGAAAGAGACTACTTAAAGTGTGCAAGCACAAAAACACAGGTCCAACATTAAATAACTGACAACAACTGCTGAAAACTGCCAAAATTGGCCTCCAACTCCACCTTCCATTTTCATTGGGATATACATAATCTGTCTAGCTACGGTCTTTGAATATTTGTCACTTTTAGAATGTATGCACAATAATAGTGGAGTTTGTTAAATAGGAGTTTAGACTTGACTTTTTATTTAAAGGAAATCTACCATCAAAATCAAGCATGATACACCAGGAGCACTTACTCATAGATCCAGATACTGTGACTGTGGTAATCTTCCTAGATTTGTTATCCATCTCCTCCTTCCTTCTAAAAGACTCTAGGGGGATATCAGAGCCCCTTCATGCTGCAGGCTTCTAGTTCATTAGCATAATTTTACAAGATGATATTAGTAGGCAGGAGGTCATGGATATCAGAAACAAATATAAGAAGATTACCACAGTCACTGAGTCTGGAGCTATGAGTAAGTGTCCCTGGTTTATCCATGCTTGATTGTGATGGTAAATTCATTGTGATGGTCATTAATGCAATTGTCTGGTTGTTAAAGTGCTCTTTACTTACTCTAAACCTAGGCTTCATCTCTAAACATAGAACAATATTTCACTTACGTATAAAGTTTGTAACACTAGAAATGTAACACCACCTCTAAAAGAAGGTTATTATCCAGCTTCACGCTCCAATTTCATCAGTTAAACAAAGAAATCCTAGCAAATTATTGTCAAATGACTTCTCAATACCATAGGGAGCACATACAATACATGGAAAACCCATAGCTCCAAGCTAAAACATGTTTTATGTGTCCTGACAGTATAGAACAAAGCAATAACTGGCACAATTTCAGACTTGTGGAAATCATGGTAAAACGGACACATGGTAAAAACCTGGCGGAAGTCTTGAGACAGCAAAAAGAGAGGCAGAAAAATGAAATAAATAAATGATGCTACGAGGCTCAGCACAAGAGCACATCTCTTTCATGTGGGGCAGAGAACTTTGCAAGGGAATTTGCTAAAAATATGATTGTTTTGCCACATGTACTGCAAATGAAACGTCAGCAGAAAAGCACAGCAACAAATGCCTGCTCTGTACTGGCTCTTCCCCATGAAATAGGAGACTTGTTACTTGGGTTTTATATTTGTGTCCATCCTGCTCTCATTTACTCCATATACATATGTTTTTCATAATATGATGGCATCCTGCTGTAAAAAACTAGAGAGAATAGAAAAATGCCAGATTCTATCTGGACTAACATAGATGTCAGAATGAAAAGCTGTCATTTTAGAATGCCAGGTTGTAACTACCCTGTTTCCCCTAAAATAAGACATTCCCCAAAAGTAAGACCTAGTACAATTTTGCTCCGGCTTAGAAATATAAGGCCTCCCCTAAAAATAGGACCTAGCAGAAGTCATTGCAGCAGCCTCCCCCACGCCATACATTAATATTAGGAAATCTTTTAAAGAGGATCTGTCACCCAATTTATCGGCACTAGGAGCTGCTTACTAAAGTAAGCAGCTCCTAGTGCTCGATCAAACGCCCCAGTGTTAGAGAGAGGTTTCCGGTAACGCTATCAAACACTGCAGCAGGGTAGGATGCAATTGTCGGACAGCTCGCAAAGCTGTCCGACGTATTCATGAGGGGGTGGGGCTGGGGTGTGGCTAGGGGGCGGCCTAGCGTGCGGCATTCACTGTTGGCCTATGGAGCTAGCGGGGCGGTCTGGGGAAGAGGCAGCGCCTCGGATCGCCCCCTCATGAATACATCGGACAGTTTTGCAAGCTGTCCGATGATTACACTGTACCCCGCCGCAGTGTTAGATAGCATTACCGGAGGTTTCCGGTAACACTATCACTGTAACACTGCGGCATTTGATCAAGCTCTAGGAGCTGCTTACTTTAGTAAGCAGCTCCTAGTGCCGAAAATTTAGGTGACATGCTGGAGAAGGTTGTGACATGGGGAAGACTTCATGGAATAAATCACTGTGCTGCTAATGTGATCCCAGCAGCTCCCAGGATAAGAAGGAGTCATTTATGGGAAGTGCTTTTACTAAACATGAGAGATTTGGGCCAATGATTCTAATAGAAATGGAGTCACAAGAAATTCTGCAAACTCTCAGAGTTTGGAGAGTTATAAGGAGGTTAGAGAAGTAGATTTTTTGTTCAACGATAAATGTAAATTCTTGTTCATGGAAAAATAAGACATCCCCTGAAGACCTAGTGCCTTTTAGGAGCAAAAATGAATATAAGACACTATCTTATTTTCGGGGAAACAGGGTAGTCCTCCATTTCATCAAACAGCTAAAAAAATCCTAGAAACATACAAAAGCCCAATATTCAAACGGCCGGTTAAACCTGTACATAAAATACATGTCTCCAGCGATGTGTCTACGCAATACTACATAGTCAGCTTGTTCTCATATCACATTCAGAAATGGACTGTTCAGAATTAAGAGGGATTGTCCAGTTCCAGCAAATAAAAGTTATTGATTAATGATAAAAGTTATCCAATTTTCTAATACTTTCTGTATTAATTCATCACAGTTTTCCAAATCTCTGCTTGCTGTCCTTCTAGAAGAATTCTACTTTGTTTACTTCCATTAGATAAAAAGCTGTCCCTGGTCATGTGATGTCACACAGGTGCACCGCTCATTAGTATCACACAGAGTAATCAGAGCAGTGCACCTGTGTGACATCACATGACCATGGACAGATTTCTATCCACTGAAAGTAAATTTGGTACCCTAAAGAAAGCTTCTCTCACACGTGGCTTTAATGCATGCGATCGGTATCCAGCACCAGCGTCTTTTTTGTCTTAATGCAAGACACCGGGTGCTGGTTACGTATCACATGTAGCATACCCCCATGCCCTTTGATTCAGTTTCTAAATGCAGTAAAAAAAAAAAACGCTTCGTGTGACAGCACCCTCAAACCACCTGTTTTGCATATAAACAATGCAAATCACGTGTTGCTCGTTACAGATGGCCTACGATTCAAAGATGTGATCAGCGATCAGCACAAGCCCCTCCCTGTTCTAGTTGCAATGCGTTTCAATATGCATTACAAGCAGGATGTGTGACCACAACCTAAGGCCGCGTTCACACGATGCTTTGTGTTTTTTACTGCGTTTTTGGCGCATTCCAAAGGTTACATTGCATTTTAGCAAAAGCAGTGGAAACGCAATGTAACCTTGGTATGTAATCAAGACTGAAGCCTTTGGAATGTGTCAAAAACATAGCAAAAACGCGACGCAATGCATCATGTGAACACTTATTCAAGTAGAGGAAAATTGAAGAACTGCAATCTATAGAGATGCCCAACTTATTCGAATATGAAGCCTCCTTTTAAATGGCTAAACTTCAGGATTAACTATTTAACCTGCACTTTGTGACCAATGACAGGATCATCTTACTAAATACTGCCGCAGACCTCATTCGCAGACTGCAGTAGATGCAGGTCACAGACGGCTGACAGAAGAGATTACATTAACTGACAGCATTAAACGACTCAGCAAGACAGAACAAATTGCTAACATTTGACATTCTGCACCTCAGAACAGGCAAAAACATGTCAAATAGCTGAAGACATTGCACAGGAATGTATTGCTCAACGTCATGTCAAGGGAATAAATTGATGTCATTACTCCCACCAAAATGTATCAGCCATTTCTCCTGACGCTTGCAAATTTTAAGGGAGCAGCATAAAAGGACATAAATATAAACGGGTAGAGAAACTAAATATATAAACAGAAATCTACCAATAGATGTCATCTTTAGTAACATTACCGCTGTTGGGTAGCTTCCCACAGTGTGATTAAAGCTAAATATTTATTAAGAGCGCGGAGATGTCACCGGTGCCACTGTGGCCTCAGAGTTTTGTGGCCATTACACACCCCTCTGCACTTCTTCCTCACCTCCCTTGACTTCCCTATTCTTTAGACCACATAGAAGAGGGAGGAGGGGAGAAGTGCTCCCTGTAAGAGCCAGAGACCCGGTGAGGCTGCGAAATCGAGGAGTCAGAAGTTTGGCTTACCGACTGCTTTACATCAACTCCACCTACACCAAAATAGTCACAACTCCACAGCCCTGTTTTCTTAGTAACATTAGCAGTTCTAAGGTGAGTGCAGGCATTTCTGCTCTGGTCTGTAGCAGAGGAACTTCCCTTCTGAGCATGTATATAAAGTGCAGCCACAATTATCTCATTCAGCGCCCACTTCCCGGGTCCTCTCCTTCCACTCTGCTCTGCTGGTTGAAAGCAACAGCATCAGGACCCAGGGCAGAATCGCCCTAGGTGCAGGAGAGGACTCAGGTGTGAAAAGTGGTCAGTTGTTCTGTACTGCTCCCAGATCTTCTCCTGCTCCCGCTGAGCGGCCCATGGAGGAGAGAAGAAACTGCAGTGTGGAGCAGGGAGAGGAAGAAGAGCCAGGAAAGGAGAGAATTTATTTTTTTGTCTGCTCTGGGGGTCTCCATTATTACTAGTCGTCTGGGGTCTCCAGTATAATTGACTACTGTAGAGTCTCTCGATTATTATCAATGTCTGCTCTAGTGTCTCCAGTATTATTATCATCTGGGCTCTCCACTATTATTGTATGCTCTGAATGCAGTACTTGGTTTCTGAAGTAGTGTTTATAATACTGGTTACTGGTGTGGCCTCATTAAGTTGAGCAGTATGAGAATGAATTCTTTTGATAAAAGTCGAAATAAATGTTGGCCTAAAGAAAAACCTGCTAGCACAACAAATTTAGCAGGAATAGACATTTTCTTTAATAAGTACATGATTAAAATATGTCAGCTATCTGGCTCCTGAGCAACACATCAGGGCTGCACATTCAGAGTACTGAAGTTGGGGGTTACAGTCAATAGTGTATGTATCAATTCTGGCTCTGAAATAAAATAAATAAACAGGCAGTATAATTATATTTTATAATTGTAGATCCAGACAACATTTGTTTGGCCCCAGTGACAATTGGAGTTTCAAAATGTTTTGCTGTAATTGGACGAAGGATTATCAATAAAGATTCATTACAGAAACCGTACAGCTGATCATTACAGTTCATAGACTTAAAGGGAACCTACCACCACGAATCTACCTATAAAGGTAGATCGGGTGGTAGGTGGATGTATGGGACGTGAGCCCTTTTTAGAGCTAATCCTCACGTCCCCGCTAGCGTAGCATAAACTTTATTGCCTTGATATGTAAATTTTATTAAGTGGCTACTGGGGCGTGGAGTAGCCGGACACGAGGCTACACGGCGCGGCTACTCCACGCCCCAGTAGCCGCTTTCCCCGCCTACCCTGTGATCTTCGGCGCGCAGCTCCTGGCAGCTGCGCGCCCTCGTCCGAGAAGCCGGAGTTCTGCGCATGCGCAGTAACTCCGGCCTCGTTCCCGAGATCGCGCATCCTCGGGCTCCGAGCGCAGGCCCGAGGATGCGCGATCTCGGGAACGAGGCCGGAGTTACTGCGCATGCGCAGAACTCCGGCTTCTCGGACGAGGGCGCGCAGCTGCCAGGAGCTGCGCGCCGAAGATCACAGGGTAGGCGGGGAAAGCGGCTACTGGGGCGTGGAGTAGCCGCGCCGTGTAGCCTCGTGTCCGGCTACTCCACGCCCCAGTAGCCACTTAATAAAATTTACATATCAAGGCAATAAAGTTTATGCTACGCTAGCGGGGACGTGAGGATTAGCTCTAAAAAGGGCTATCCTCACGTCCCATACATCCACCTACCACCCGATCTACCTTTATAGGTAGATTCGTGGTGGTAGGTGCCCTTTAAAGGGGTATTCTCGTCTGGGCACTCACATTCAGTTTCATTTATCTGCCATATGTAAACATTTCTTCAATTGGATGTTATTAAAAAAGAAATTCCTGTGTGAAGATAATTTCTCATAAATGTAACCATGTTGTCCCTTAGAAAAGAGATAGCTTCCTCGGATACGGCCACCTCTGCTGGAGGGATTGCACAAAGGAACAAAAGGTTATTGTATATAAAATGTCCGGGAGTTACTGCAGGCCCTTCAGCCGTCCTGTGGTAATGATTGCAGAACCCAGGTGGTCAGACAGGACTCAATAGTGCATGTCTAGCCACCGCTGCCAAAATGTGAGGTGGTCGTATCCGAGGAATCTATCTCGTTTCTAAGGAACAGAATGACTACATTTATGAGAAATTATCTTCACACAGGAACATTTTTTTTTAATAACATCCAATTGAAGAAATGTTTACATATGGGAAATGAATTTAATTAAATGTAAATGCCCAGATGGGAATACCCCTTTAAGTAAAGTATCCAGAGAGCTTCGCCAGAGGTCACAGTGGGCATAGGGGCCCGTCTTTAACTAGGAGTCTTCTGCAAGTCGGGTGTCTTTAAGTAGGGCATGCCTATACATATATATTTCAACATTGTATTTAGTTATTTCAGTAAACTTTTGAATAATCATATATGGGGTCAATTTGAAGGATGCAAAAACTGAGAATACACTGTAGAAGTGTGGCTGGCTAGTTCTATAGCTTGGCATTACAGTACCTTTTATACTACAAAGCATACAATGTACATTACTTCTAGAATAAACCTACCTTGCTGGTCCCTTCCAGTGTGGCCATGTCTGTTTACACAACATCTTGTATCTTTCCAGGCAAGGCTCATATGGTTGCCTAAAGGCGTAACCAGCTCTTCTCACCCTGACGTTTTCTAGAAGGCCAAGGTAACTGACTTGGTGTCGCACTAAGGCATCATTGAAGATATGGGAAGCCTTCTTGTCATTTGGCTTGATGCATCTATAAGTAACAACAAAACCTATGAAGAAGGCTGCAACTTTCTTTTATGGATGTCTTTATTTCTATTTTGGATTCATAAATATGAAATGGAAGAAATATACAGTCTTTACCGGATATAGTTGGGATTCTTTGTAAGCAAGTTTTTCATGAGGGTTGATACTGAAGCTTTAAATTGAGAGCCTGCAGTTGGTGGCCTCTTGAGGTTAATCTTGGCTGGGTTGCCCTCTGGGAACATATCCTTGATAAGTCCATGGTTTGATTTCCACATGGCTTGTGAAAGGTCTCTATAGAGCAAGTCATTATTCTTATCAACAAATCCTTCTACTTGGTACATGACCTGAAAAGCAGATGAACAGGAAGTGGAAGAAGTTGCATTATCGATTTCCCATGACTGCAGCAATAACTAATTGCTATATAAATCCAATCAAGAATATAAAGCCATCACCACATATTGAAAAAATATTAAAATCTTTAATTACAGTAACAGTATGTAAAAGTACAGTTAAGATGAAAAATGTTAGAAAAGGTGAACAATTCAACACTTGATGCACACTAATAGAATTCAGTAAATATCTACATTTATTGTTACATATACAACAATAGGCATCAGGGGCACAAATGTAAACAATAACAGCTGTTCACAATATAGTAAACCTACAATAACTTCACATGTGTTTAAATAGCTGTAAACACCAACATTTCACAAATATATTGCCACAGAGAAACGTCAACAATATTGTATTATCATAATGTGTCACTGCGACGTACGTTTCAGCACCCTAGCTTTTTCCCACCCCTTGGTGAAAAAAAATTTAACCGTTTATTAAAAAATAAATATTAAAAATAAA
This sequence comes from Engystomops pustulosus, assembly GCF_040894005.1. NCBI lineage: Eukaryota > Metazoa > Chordata > Amphibia > Anura > Leptodactylidae > Engystomops > Engystomops pustulosus. The sequence goes on along the minus strand of NC_092418.1, from coordinate 46,488,301 downwards.
GATTTCTTGGCCTGAACCAGCTGAGTGCACCTACTAAAAGGGAGAGCCCCAAATAGCCCCAAATAACTGAAATTTACAGAAGGGCCTTGGAATGAAAACTAATCATGATAGTAACATACTTAAGGGAACCTGTCACCAGGGACCTCATTTTACTAAAGCCAGATTGTAGGAGCCCATCATACCTGCATTGCACATATGCCTTTCTCCTTTCTCTAAGCATATTTGTATTACAATATAATTCTTATATAATGTGTTATAACTTACCTTGCAGCCTGACAGAATCCTCTTTGTAGTTCTAGGGGTTGACTTTGGTTTGGATGCATTTCAAAAATCAACATGTGACTTGTCCATGCTGCAGACTGCTCAGCTCATGGCCCTCACCTTTGTGCTCCTGTACAGCTCCTCCCTCGCCCAGCTGTATCGGAGCACAAAGGTGGGGTCCATGAGCTGAGCAGTCTGCAGCACAGACAAGTCACATGTCTTTTGAAAAGCATCCAAACTAAAGCCCAACCCCTGGGACTACACAAAGGGTTCTGTCAGGGTGCAAGGTAAGTTATAACACACAATTATATCTTCATGCAAATGCTTAGCAAAAACAGAAAGGCATATGTACCATGCAGGTGTTATGGGCTCTTTCAACCTGTCTTTAGTGAAAATGAGGTCCCTGGTGACAGGTTTCCTATAGCTTTTCCCTGTACAGAATACACCCGCTTCTGGAGGCAAGCAGAAACGTTTAGCTCTTGTACTAGACTAGTGGTAACATTATGATTTAATCGCATGCTGCCCTACATAACATTGCCGTATCAATAATAGATAAGAACTTAGGTAGCTGTTCTCAAAGATACCTTGCCAGCGTAATGCTGAATCCTGAAGCAGCTGTGCGGCAGAGATGTGTCATTCAGGAAGCGAGAAGACTTGCTCATTCGACTCTCAAAGTGCTGATGAGTGGCACAAATTTGATTCAGCTTCTCCAGGAACGTCTCATCAGTGACTGTGCCTGGGCGTAAGCATTCTTCATCCAACATGGCCAGGATCCCATTTTGGTTCTGAGGTTTAAGAAAGGAATACACTTTGGGCAAAGATTTTGCAGTCCCTGGCTTCTCCAAATCGCAATTTAATCCATGTTTATTATAATTTATCATCTAAGAATCTAATAATCAGTTGGTAGATGAAATTATTACACAAAAGCCATGTTTAGTATTGGCTTGTGGAAGGCAAAACTTTGATTACATGCATATACCAGCAACTTTACACATAATTGAAAATATCCAGCATAAATTAACATGTTACAGATGACACCAGCTTATTCATAGATTTAGCATTCAGTTTATTACATTTGTACTTTTTTCATACTCTTGACAGATCTTTACACTCTCTACTTACATTCTCAATCAGATCACATATAATGGCATTGTTGAAGTATTCAATATGTGTCCACTCGATTCCCTAGGAAAACAGAAAAAAAATCGTTACCACTCTGGAAGAAACAGGCAGGAAATGAATTGTAGGTCAAACATCTGATTTCAAGTCCCTTGGGCAGCTTTTGATGTATTCCCATTCACTGAACTGCCAAATAAATCTCCAGTCACCAAACTTTCTCACCACTTGCCTGTTGTGGTGGTTCTCCAACACACGGCGGAGCAATGTTCTGCACAATCATTTTACACTGAATTAGTTAATGTCTTACAGGCTCAGAAAAGCTGTATCCTTTCATCAACTGCTTGACCAAATTGAGTGCCCTGGAACTACTTCCAGACTTGGTCTCCATTCCATTCCTGATCTGTGTCAAATTCCCATGCACTTACATGGAACTCAGCCAAAAAACAAAGGCAGCAAGCATTAAGGTCAATGGTGTTATGTGTGTATTTCTTGAAGTTTTATTACATACAGTCCATGATTTGGAATTTGATCTAAATCTGACCCTTAACAATAGGGAAAAAAAAAAAAGAAATGTATGATATTATGGAAAAACATTAACGTCTTTCGTAATGCTGAAAGCTAAAACCTGAAGAGCTGTGGCTGTATAGGTTAAGTGAATGGTACTAACTATTAATACACTGCTAATGCAAAGAATAGCACCATCTTTGTAAGAAAACCACAATGGGGCAGATTTACTTACCCGGTCCATCCGCGATCCAGCGGCGCGTTCTCTGCGCTGGATTTGGGTCCGGCCGGGATTTATTAAGGCAGTTCCTCCGACGTCCACCAGGTGGCGCTGCTGCACTGAAGTTCCCCGGAACGCACTGGAATACACCGAGCCGGGCTGAGTGAAGGTAAGTGCAAGCGTTTTTTCCGAATTCGTCAGGTTTTCGTTCGGCCACGCCCCCCGATTTCCATCGCGTGCATGCCAGCGCCGATGCGCCACAATCCGATCGTGTGCACCAAAATTCCGGGGCAATTCAGGGGAAATCGGCGCAAATCGGAAATATTCGGGTAACACGTCGGGAAAACGCGAATCGGGCCCTTAGTAAATGACCCCCAATGTGTTTAGAATAGAAATATAACTGTTAACAGAAGCTTAAAGACTGACATAATGATATAAAACTGTAGCAGTATACAACAAAAACAAACACCATTCTTAAGAATTATAATAATTTAGAAAAAGGTTATTTTTGCATCTTGGTGTGGTCAGGTTTACCCTACAAGCCCTAGAGCCTAGAGATATTGCAGATTCTGGGCCGGACACAGCTGAAACTCTCCAGTTATTGACATCCTCTAAATCATATGGTGACAGTAAAATCCAAGTTGAGTTTACTATGCATTTTGTATAAACATTGTTGTCTCATGTCATTAATGTTTATATTAGAATCATTTGAGAATGTAAATTTAGGGTTATGTTTCCATCTACAGAACATTGTTTAAATTAAACACCCTCTATATAAAGTGCAGTTGCATATTTGCATTTAAATAATAGGTTTTGCCGTCTTCTTGATGGTCCTCTATGCTTAGAGGGGAATATAATAAACTGTTCTATAATTATCCAATACTTCAGAAAATCCAATAATCTGATGTTAATCCAGTTCTATTGATGCTGGATTAAAGGAATTTCAGTGTGTGTAAATACATAGCTATGATTTCCTTTACCTGGGGCAAACATTAATCTAAACCCCTCCCCACTAAACCACTTACACAATGCAACAATAATGAATAGTCAATAAACATTGGCTCATATGTTGTCCTCCAGGTGGTTTCATTGATTTACTCACCTTCCCGAATTGGGTCTAGAGGTGAAGGTAAATAAAGAAAACAACAAAAGGCCCCCAGAGCTGAACTAATGGCAGAAGGTATGTTGAATATTTATCTCAGGTTTTATTTCCCCCTTACAGTACACTACTATTAACCTATTCATAAGACAGGTAATTAGAAGCCAATCAAAGGGGAGGGGGGTGCCGGATAGGGCATCAGCAGTGTTATAAGAGGCCCAAAACACCCGTTTACTACATAAACACCCTGGCAGGGAACAGAGCCCTTGGGGTTAGGGAGAGTAGTCTATAGACAATATGAGGTGACCAGTACTATAAAACATTATAGTAAGGGGAGCTATCACTTACCTCATGTTTTTTGCAATGTGTGTATAAGTGTGTGTGGGGGGGGGGCATGATATTAGGTAATTTATCTATATACATCTATTAAAAGTTCTGCAGCGCTTTCTTGATGTGTAATGTGAAGCCTCCGATCTTTTACTTCATAGACCAGACATTCCTGTCTACAAAATGTCTGCAGATGGAGGGTCATGTGATCTCTAACTGTCCATGAGCAATCGCCCTTCCGTCATTCTTCATGAACCTTTAGAGATCACATGACCCTCCATCTGCAAAGGTTCATGAAGAATGACGGAAGGGCAATTGCTCATGGACAGTTAGAGATCACATGACCCTCCATCTGCGACCATTTTATGGACAGGAATGTTTGGCTGATGAAGTAACAAGCCGGAGGCTTCACTTTACTTATCAGAAAAGCAGAACTTTTAATAGATGTATTTTGCCAAATTACCTAATATCCTGCCCCCCACATACATTACAAAAAACATGCGGTAATGTAGCTAATCTCCTTAAAAACAGCATGTGCAATAGAAGCCAAAGCTACCAGGAAATCTAGTTTCTTGTACACATGAAGAATACCACCCTGCAGTCAGAATGATGTACCCTGGTGATGCTGCTTGTTTGGGTCATTCAATCCATGGATGTGATTGGTCACAGGTTGTAACAGAATAATCTCTGTACTGTAGTCATCTGAATTAGTTTGTAAGGGAATTATTCATAGTTAACAAAAGGAAGGGTTAAAAGTTGATAAGACTAAAATAGGTTCATAGTCAATTGATTTAAAAAGTGCAGGTGCTAATGAAAAATGTACGGTAAATAATTCTATAGATCATATATGTTTTATTATGAGCAGAAATGGGCTAGGACGTTACTCTTATTATTATTTGCTTATTAGTAGAATACCATTTCAGATTTTCAATATTTTTATGGTATAATTCTCCTGGACATTTAAAAAGAATCTTTAACCAATTCCACCCCTTTTTGTGATCTGATATGTGTAGCTTTAGCGTCTCTGGCACAATTGAGGTTGGTTTTCTATCCCCTACTATCCTGGAGCAATCAGTGCTATTAGATTTAGAACCCAATACGCTAGTTAGTCGTTCAGTCAAGAGGGCAGGGTCAGACAGTCAGCTGCAGCCATGGACCACCCACCTGACTGTGGGGGCCAGAGAAAAACTGCACAAAGTGAAGAGACACAGAATGTCCTGCAACTTTTACTTTAGCAACTGGGCCCAATCATTAACCATCATGCCGTATACCGGTAACAAATAAATCTACAAATCTGAAAATAAAAAACTGCAAGACTTGCTAAGGCTCCACACCATAGATAGCATTACAATAGAAGAGAACACCGCTATAGTAAACACTACGGATGCCACCACTACGGACAATAGATAGATACACCGATCAGCACAGAGCATGCCTACAAAACTCGCCATAGGCTGCAATCATGGCCATAAAAATAAAATCAAAAAATTATATACATTTTAAAAACTCAACAATATTGGTAACACATTAATTAAAATTATAGAAGATCTTTATAAGTTTTCCAAGGGGTTACTTTATTTGAAGGAGATAGTTAAGTGGACATGAAGTTACTCAAGTGGCCTCATTTATTTCTTAGGACAAGTTTTCTACCTGTTGGCATCCATGGGAGCCCGGCACAGCAACGCAAATTTAATTTGCTTAAGCAAAGTTATTCAAACACATGTCTCTCTTCTAAAACAGCAAAAACAATGGAGGACTGGTAAAGATACTGGTATGCAAAGAGACAGGATAACGGACACAGACCAGGCCCTGTCACAGTATTACAATGATGATTGAGAAATGAAATTCTATAGATGCTGCACTGGCTATGCTGGAGTACATCAAAATTCAGTACATAGCCTTACTAGACCACGTGTGTCTATATATTATATAGACTAGAAGATGTAACTATGTAATAAAAATGTAACTGTGATGACAAAACTTTAATAAAATAAAAAATATAATAATAATAATAATAATAATAATATTAAATATATTTTATATAGACTAGAAATAACAGAAAATATTTCGAACAAGAGAGATTGGGGGGATATTTATCAACTTGCCTAAAAGAAAGAAAATGCTTAGTTGTCCATGGCAACCAATTACAGCTCAGCTTTCATTTTACCAGTGTTCATGAATATTTTAAAGGGGAGCTGTAATTGGTTGCCATGGGCAACTAAGCACATTCTTACTTTTAGGCAGCTTGATAAATCTCCCCCATTGTTCTCAGAGCTTATATTCATACAATGCATGTAAATGTGGTTAATGTACATTATTCCATATTTTCTCGACCTGTAAATTGTCAGTCATTATTATAATGGAAATACTTTGTGCTCTTTTTCCTGCATTGCTTCCCTTGAGGCTAAAGTTGCACAATATCACCATCTGGGGAGGGGGCGCATTCCACCCACTAATTAGTCCCGTCACAGCTGTGACACTGGATTACAAGTTGTAATGCCCATATAGTCAACACTCTGCACAATAATGGGCTGTAACCCTGAGATTTTATGCCAGTATTTGATGTTTTTATGCCTAGTATGTGATGCAGTGCTGTATAGATAACATATACATGATATGCATAATTATTGGAATATTTTATTAATATATATTTAATTTGTCTTAACAGAACACTCTCTTCATCCATTGATTCCAATATCATTGCACATCCTCTCCGCAATGGGCTCTACTTTTTTTATGGTTACTTTTAATACACATGACTTGCCAAAAAAATCCCATTTAGGCGAGTCCGTGCGGTGTCCAGAGTGCACCTCTAGGAAGTCCTGACGCACTGGGAGAAACCAGGACAGGAAACCCAAATACCAGGGTAGCGTCAAAACGTTACAAAAAGTACCTTACCCGTCTTCTAAGCAACCTAAATATACATTTCAAATTCACAGGTAAAAACGTAGATAACATTACCTCACGTATATATTCCTCCTGTTCTTCCTTAAGGGTCAGTTCGATGAAGATCTGTTGCAGTTTTTCGTTGCAGTAGTTGATGATAAACTGTTCAAAACTATTCTCCTGTGAATATCAACAATAGGTCATTGATCAATACAGTATCAACATCTATTACCACCTTGTATTTGGGGTATGTTCTAATGTATCACATTTGTTGCAGAAATGTGAGCAATTTATATATCTGTTCTGTATCTGTGTGGCATTAAAAAAAATTCCTAGTTTTGGAAGACCACTAGCAAATGGGTATGAAGATGCCCTGTGTCACACCTCAAAGACTAAAGCGGTTGTCGGGGAATACATAAAATTGAAAAAAATAAAATTTATGGCTAGGGGCCTCTTATGACCACTTCTCTCCGCGCTCACTGCCGGATTCAGTTTCTATACAGACTGCAGCGGCATGCTTCTACGGCCGGAGTTCAGGGTGTAGACTCGTGGATTTGGTCGGGGCAGCACCACTGGCCTCTCTGTACAAGCAGAAGCCTTCAGTGATGGGTGGTGACATATACACACTTGATCATGCTGAATATGCATGTATATGGTGGGGTTGCCACAAACAGCACCTTCAACCTTATACAAGCAAGTTACTCTTGCAGAATGCACTGAACACGTAAGTGCACATCTTCCATTTAGTCTAGGGCTATAAAAAAGGTATTTTAAGCATCTGTACAGATAACTGAAAATAAGCTATATAGCCAAAAGGAACTATGTGTAAGGCATAAACTAATAACCCACAGTAAAATAGAACTATGTATGGAACACAAGCTTAAAAACCAGCTGTGACAAATGCTTCACAACATCAATATCCAGTCATTTTATATGTAAATAAGCACACAAAGGCCCACACACTTCATCTCATCACACAAGCTTCAAAGCCAACCACCACAAATGCTACAAACATCAATGAACAGTAGTAGTGCTATATGGAGAGTCATAATAAGCACACATAGAAATGCCACACACTTCATCTCATCACACAAGGCAAATTGGTTAACATATAACATGCAAAGAAATGCTCACTGTACCATGATGAGTACTTACTGAGTTCTGCAAGTAAAAAAAGTGAGAAACCACAAAAGTCAGCTCAAAGGATAACTGCCCTAGTTTATAAAATATACGGAATAAATCAAGCCGTCCCGTGACCGGTATGATAATGAAGTTTCCTACATGTAGGCTCAACCTTCCTCATTTTGGTTTATTCGTCCCCAATTACAATCAGAGAGAATTGTTTGGCTGCTTGTTACAGCTGCACAGTTCTTTGTTCCCACCCTAGTTTTCATCAGTCTGTTACAGCCAGAACATTGGAAAGGTAAGTAACTAACAGTACCCTAGGTATACAACAATAACTCTTCCACTCCCCAAGGATACAGAGACAGATGTTTACCGATATTGAATTCTTCAATTCAAAAAGAACAATTAATTATTAATTATGTAATATTCATTAAAATATTCTTTAAAATAGTTGAAGGATCCCCTCAATTTCAATAGAAGACTCAAGCTTGCATATTAAAACAAGCAGCCACAGCTTACAGAGCACAGCAGACCGTGCACATTAGATGGATATGGGTTAAAACAACTATTTTTGGTAGAAACAACTGTCCATCTAATTACTACAGGGCCATCTGAGTCAGTCCCAATGGCAGATGTCCTCAGAGAGAAGGGCTGGGCATGTCGGAGGTCAATATGCCTAGCTACTTGGTGACTTAAGATTACCTCTTATGGGCTGGTGAGAGAAACAGTTGCTGGGAGTGGAGGTTCAGGAAAGTTAGCCATCAGTTGAGTCAGAGTTTGGCCAACATTACATAAAGTATTGGAAATTTCCAGGTGTTGGGCCAGTAACAAAAAAAAATTTTTTTAGTTATACATATAAAATAAAAGTCTCACTCTCCCACTTGGAAGCACATGTAGCTGAATGGGGCAGGAGGAGAAATAGACAACAACTGTTAGGACTTTTTGAGCACCTTTATAACACATCTATCCAGATTTTAAGTCTGACATATTCTGTTTTTTTTTTTTTTTTTTAATTTAATTTATTAGCCATCATAGAGTCTCCTCTTCTTGTTGTGTAATTTGCACCAACTTAAAAGAATAAAGTTTGCAGAACTTATTGTGGCAAACCATGCACAACACATCCTCAGGCTCATATTTCTGTCATATGATCATTTATCCATAATGATCAAGGGTCGGATCACAAAAGGTCAAGCCTATTCTGCTCAGGGCCAATGTAACAGGAGATTGTGTCATTGTTCGGCATATCCTGAGCCTATCCAATTTCAATGCAAATCTGTGCATTTCATGATGTCACCCTCATACATCTGTGCTATTTAAAAACTGGATAAACTGAGATTTTCCCAGAATAGACACGAAACAGCAGAGGCTATAGTTATCTGCACAACAATGCCAATTACCTGCAGGCTCTATGTAACTATATGTAGAAAATGGACATCAAAAGCACTAATGAGCAAGTTAGATCCAAGAGCTAAGACTTGCCAGAATTTCAAAATACTTAAAATAAAGGGACACATATCATGCTCAGGGTCCATTTTATATATTAGGTTCTATAAGTGTATAGCTAAGACAAACCAAAACACAAATGGTGCATCAGAAGGCATAACATTTGCGATAAATGGAAGGAAGTTAAAAAGATTCTTCTTGGAGATCAATATCCTTTACGGTATATAAAAGGTGCTGAACTGGTGCTGCAATACAAACCATACAGCAGTACAGATACATACTACACAAGCGGTAGCCTGGCATTTACAACATTCTACTTTTGTATATAAGAAATCATTGAAAACTTTGATTCTATAGCAATTATTTCCTACGATAATGGCAAAGACCACAAAGAAAATCTATACTAGGCTAGCTTATAAAAGAAAGAAGACTAAGGGCATTAATAATGTACATATTCGGAATGCTTTAATTATAAGACAAGCCAGAAAGGAAGTCGGCAGTGAAAGAAAAATGTTGATGTTCAAAAATAATCCTCGAAGCTCCACTTCCTAACCAAAACTATTGTGGGAAAATTAGAAAGATATGTGAAATATCCAAGGCCTTGCCCTACCCAGCCCTTACACAGCTTGTTTCCATGATATGCTGTTGAATCTAATGTTAGAAACATTTGTTTACAGACCACAGAGGAGATGCAATCATCAGGTCGCTACAGCGGGATGGTTCTAATATGTAACAATTGTAGTAGGTAGTGGTATAAGTAGCTGGTTGTAACATGCTGTAAACTGTAAAATGGAGAAATATACATTTACTGGGTCAGTGGAAGAAAAGTTGTTGGACACCTTGATCTCTGTAGCGGTGGCCAGGGCTGTGGAGTCAGAATTGGTACCAATTTTGGTGTAGTCGGGGTTGTGATAAAATGGACTGACATTACAAACATAATGGAAATTTCTAAGTTTTTATAATTTATTATATGTCTGTTCTATTATTGATCTAAGGATATAGACCAGGGGTAAGCAACATTTATTGGTCCAAAGGCTGCATTGTCATACTGCTCAACTTAAAGGGGCGGCATCAGTAACCAGCACCCTAGATGCACCAACAACCACAGTACAGCACAAAATGCCAACCCAGAAATTATAAATACCATAGTACAGCAATAAATACCATCCCAACAACCAAATACTTTAAGAGAAGACAATAATAGTGCAAACCCCAAAACAAATAATATTACTGAAGACCACATAACAGTCTGCTCTGGGGGTCTCCAGGATTTTAAGACTGACAATACCCAGAGCAGATAAATAGTGATACTGTAAATCTGGAGACCCCAGAGCAAAAGTAAAACTAATAATACTGGAGACCTCCCCCCCCCCCCTCCCAGTGCATACAAATATTGAAGAACCCCATAGACTACAATCCTGGAGACCCATAGTGCATAAAACTAATAATACTGGAGACCTCTCCCCCCCCCACCTCCCAGTGCATACAAATATTGAAGAACCCCATAGACTACAATCCTGGAGACCCATAGAGCATAAAACTAATAATACTGGAGACCCCCCCCCCCCCCTCCCAGTGCATACAAATATTGAAGAACCCCATAGACTACAATCCTGGAGACCCATCGAGCATAAAACTAATAATACAGGAGACCCCAGAGCAAACAAAAAATAAATAAATCCTCTCTTTTCCTGCTCCTCTTCCCTGCACCACACTGCAGCTTGTTCTTTTCTCTGCTCCATGTCCCATGCTGGTTGTATGCAGCGGCATCAGGACCCTCTCCTGCAGGGGCCCTGTTTTGAGTTCTGACCTCCATGTATCTGGAGTGTCTGGAGTCAGGACACAGAGCAGAGCGGCAGGAGGGGAAACAGGCGTTCATGCCACCTTGCCTGCATACTTTAGAAAAAACCTGCAAACATTTGTATACATTTGCCGCAAAACTACGCCAGGTTGGCTGCCGACAGGATACATAAAGAGGCCTAAGCCTTTTGATGTATACGACAGGACAGGGCAGGGGTGGGCGTGGGCTTTATCATGTACCGGCACACAAGCAACAGCGTATAATTAAATTCTCTCATTGTGTGTCTAATCATCAATATTTAGATTGTCAGCACAATAGTGTCGGAAGGAGCATACCTAAAAATTTATGGGACAGTGTCTAGCTATAGAGAACATGCGGATGCCAAATTCTTAATTGTATAATTAAGTTGTTTTTACTAGTGGTACATCTAATCATAACCAGATTACCTCCAAAACATCAAACTAACATTTATGCTGCAATATAAGGACCCTTTAATCGTAACAGACCTTCACGGTTTGTTATAATTTTGGCCCACTGAAAGATCCTCTGGTACTGCAGTGGGATGATTCTGTTCTGCCTTTTTCTTCAAGTATTAATATTATAATAGATCTAAAGGTTTGAGAATTGTATTTGTCTTTGGTTGGTACCATTTGGAATGCAGGACCATGGTATTTCATCAGTCATCTCCCTTGCTCAGCACAGCTGAAGAATGGATTGTGCTGACATCAGCATGCTGCCTCCACTGCACCCTACACACATTCATTTCATCATGTACTGTATGCACACACAGCTAGGACTCCTGCCAGACCCCAGGAACATTGCCGTGCTGAGGGGAAACGTCCGCCACAAGAGAAGACATTAATAGCAAAACCAGATGAAAAGAATCTCACCACAAATTATTTACAAACAATTTTTTTAAATGGTGTAAAACATTTAATTAAAACACAATTAGATACTTTTTCCAGGGGTATAATAGGGTTGTATGTAATAGGAACCTGTCAGCAGCTTTTAAACCACTAAACCAACATCACCCTTTGGGAGGGTATTAAAAATCGAATTATCTAGCATTTCCTCTCTTACGTTAAAATTTGCCTTTCTATAAATATTAAAAAAAAAATCCCCCCAAAGCCAAATGCAGTCAACCTTTGCCAGAGAAGAGTCATGCTAAGCGGCTGAAGGAGCAGTGTCATGTCAGATATCCGTATCTTGACCTCCATATAGTATCTAGTGTCTATATATAGTTATTGTGATGCTAAGATTCTGTTAGACACAGTAAGGAATAGGAGCTGCAGCTAAACATCTGATTCCCAACTGTTACATCTCTGGGAATCACAATCCTGAAAGTATAGACGCATCTTTAAAATTACACCAAAAACTTGGTAATAGGTCCTACAGAGTTCAACATAGGGAGTGTAACACTATCCCCTCCAGCCTGACTCAACTAAAAGAAAGAAGCGTCATTCTTTGAAATGAGAAAATGGTTGTGTGGCATGCAATTCCTAAATCTCAAAGGCAATTTGAATGGGAAGCTTGTACCATAAAGCTTGTGTCAAGCTGCTCGGTTCAATGCATGAAACTTGGAGCTACATTAAGCTGAAATTCTGATGGAGTTTCACACTTGATGTGATGTATCTATGATGTAATGCATATCCTGCACCATGTAATGCACTTCTGGCCTAGCTATATGCCTAAACCACTAGCAGACACTTTGGGGGAAAAAGTTTTGGAAATAAAACTTTACCTATCCATACTTTGTTCTTAAAAGGAAATCTACCATTTGTTTTCATGCATTGTGAACCCAACATAACTTGAGAATGCGACACTGATGCAGAAACATATCTTGCTAAAATCCATGATCCAAACATATCTTGCTAAAATCCCTGATTGGTTTTGCTCAAAAAACAAAAATGATAAAAATCAGGACCTTGGGAAAGCTGGGTTGCATTGTAGATGCCTATAAACATTACACAGAGCTTCCAAAACTGTACAGACAGGACTAATCAACCAGAGATGGATGACTCATATAGAGCAGCTTTGGGATGATGCAGCAATTTACTTCTGCCTGTCAGAGACAACACAGTCATCATTCTCTGGAGCTGTGCATGATTAGGGTAGAGAAGCCCTGAGTCAGCCACTGGTGCAACAGAGCCTCATTATCATAATTTTTTTAAGCAAAACCACTCAATTCAGGGATTAAAGATGATATGTTTCTGCATCAGTGTAGCTACAGCATTCTCAAGGTATGTTTGGTTCATAATGCATGAAAACAAAGGGTAGATTTCCTTTAACCACAACCCCTCCGTGCACATAGTTACAGAGTGCCTGTACATAAGAGCGTTAATAAAAAGGATTAACTTTATGCAGAGATTGAATATTCCTGTGGAAAATATGTGCACGTTACCATAAGATTTTATGACTCATCAGTACCACTTGTAGCAGATTACCATAGGCAAGCATAAAAAGTCTTACCTCAAAAATCTCAAAGCCGTAAATGTCCAGAACTCCCATTACCTTCTTTCTTACTTTACTTTGTGCCTTAAGAAAAAAATATATACCGGTATGTATTATTGTTATTACATTTTTCAGTCTTTCTAAAGAATATAAGCTGGATGACTTCATTTGGCCATATATCAGCAATTGTAGACTTCAGTAATTAAGATTTGGAGCATCTGGTCCGGTTGGTGAGACACTATATTATGGGGCTTATTTACTTAGGGTCCGTGGATCGCATTTCCGTTGGATTTCCCAACATTTTTGCGGGATTTACAATTAAAATGGTGTCGCAACCAATGCATTTACATACACCAGGAAGAAGAAGGTGAACTCCGGCGGACCTGAGCGGGGAATCGACACATGCAGGATATCGGACGCATGATCTTAGTGAATTGCGGCATAGTGCGGCAATGCACTTTTGGGAACTCAGAGGGAGCGGGTAAGTAAATGTGCCCCTATATGTTAGATCCTTTTTATATTCTCTGGGGTAAAGTCAACCAATTTAATTTCTAAAGGATATGTATGGTGCCCAGGGTATTCAGGTTCAAAGGTGACTATACAGTCTGAATACCTCCACCTTTTAGACACATCAAGTTTTTGCAAGCCACACTGCGCAACTAAAAAAATATGTATACTTTTGAGGAGATTTTGCTTTGCAACAGGAGAAATTCTAAAACCTCTTTCCTGAAGAGAATTTAACGCTGCTCACCAGCACAATTGCCAAATAGATGTCGGCTTTGTCATACAAACAGTCAAAACAGTGCAAATTTTTTTTGCAGGAGAGGGAAAATAATGTGGCACCTGGGAAGCAGGCAGGCCACAAACAATGCACTCAGTCGTTGCTTGTGGCCAACAAAATAATTCATCTCCGCACCTGTTTTATACATTAATGTTTAGGCCTTTTTCAGTATTTTCCGTCAATGTCTTCTACAACCTCTAACTTAATTTTCTGTCACTATATTGGCATGTGGGACGAGGATGAAGCAAAACTGAAGGGGAGGGGATCAATCATGCCTTTTCTACCAGAAAACGGTCAGAGAAGGCATGATGGGCCTCCCCTTGATGTTGCTGGTCACTGCCCAAATCTTTGTAGACTAAAAATTGTACACATTTATTTTTAACATAAAAAGTTTTTTTTTAAGTGTTTTAATAACTAATAAAGACTGTGCATACTGTACCCTTATGCTTTCATTTATTCTGTTAACAAGCCAGGAGAACAACCTGCTGTACAGGTTCTTAGCCAGTGCATCCCGTGCATAGTAGGCCTAGGTATAAGAAGTGGAAGGAAAAAGAAATGTTAAAACTTGAAATGGGGAGGAAGTGGGGGTTGAAACTTTTGCCACTGTTATATTCCCCATAATCTGTAAAGCGTTGTGAATTTGATGGTGCTGTATGTAAATTATTATTAAACGATGAATGCAAACTCTAACTTGCTTTATAATTACAGATGCATGACAATAAGTTCCTCTGAAGCAGGCACCATTCATATTCAACTAACAAAAACAAATTACTTTATTAATTATTTTTTTCTAATATCTGTATACACTGATAAATATCTACTAGATACAGAAATGTTATTGTACACAAATGGTTGTCCTTAATAGGGAAGTAAAATAAACACAATGCTCTGTCCTTGAGATTGTAGCTGAATGCCACTAACAGGTAGTCACATTATCTGTGTTGCTTTTAAACAAAGGCAAATCTTTAGTTAATAACTAACCTGCGCAACATTGAGCGTCGTAGAGACCTTCTCTTGTTTAGCTTCTACTGTTCGGAAACTGAAAGCTCGTTCGAGCACACTCTGGTCAATGCCCGTCAGCTCACAGATTTCTTTCAATTCTATTGTTATTAATAAGAGAATACATAAAGTGTCAAATAACAAATGAAGGCTAATAAGTTTTCATGTTGTGATAGGGTCCCATTTAAAAAAAAACGTTGGGGGTCATTTACTAAGGGCCCGATTCGCGTTTTCCCGTCGTGTAACCCGAATATTTCCGATTTGCGCCGATTTCCCCTGAATTGCCAGGGATTTTGGCGCACGCGATTGGATTGTGGAGCATCGGCGCTGGCATGCACGCGACGGAAATCGGGGGGCGTGGCCGAAAAAATAAATCTGTCGTGGAGCTTGCACTTACCTTCACTCAGCCTAGCTCGGTAAACTCCAGCGCGTTCCGATGCTTTTCAGCGCAGCAGCGCCACCTGGTGGACAGCGGAGGAACTACCTTAATAAATCCCGCCCGGACCCGAATCCAGCGCAGAGAACACGCCGTTGGATCGCAAATGGACCGGGTAAGTAAATCTGCCCCATTGTGTTTACATGTTGTCCAATCAGCATGATATATAGAGCATGATAAGCTTATTTGAGGCTTCTCCCCATGCCACCCTATGCCCCCACATAGATATGCTGTGATTTCATGTGATCAGATGAGCATCAGATGATGCGGCCCGGGTCACATGACATTAATTCCTGATGTGAAGAAGGCTGCTGGATTCAGCCTGAAGAGGCCACAACTCGCTCTAGATCTGGCTATATGCAAGGAAAGATTACAATGTTGATTTTATGGGGATGTGAGGGAAACAATTTTTAGCTAAAAGAAGGGTGTCATTTAGTTATTTGGTTCTATAGCTGTACTTGTGAAAATGTGGTGGCAAGTTCCCTTTAATGGTGGAAATGTCATCAAAGGAAAACATTATAGTAAGTAATACTAGTCTCTTTGCAGTCACTTTTAATTAAATTGTAGCATGTTGAGGCTTTACAGCACATTCTTTCCTGTGGCTAGGCCTTTGTCTGTGGTCATCATGTAGTCATTTAGAGAAGGCCACACCTATATATTTAAATTCCCTGGATATCTTGTAATGTCAGAGACAGAAAGACATTAAAATCCTTTAAAGTACTAGGAACACATAGACTTCTTGTGTTGGGGGATTATTAGCAGTAACTCTTTCCAGGCTATAATTTGCTCTCCAGGAAGTTCAGCCCTTAAGCTATCATTTTCATTTACTGGATCACTTAATAGCAACAAAGTCTACTTGTTTACAGATCACATTTTTTTGGTTTATGTCATTAGAGATTCTAATTGTTGTCTAGCTCCAACTGCGTCCTTACCATTTTTATCTTTAATTTTGCTTTCATCCTGGCCGTTAACACGAGATTCTGGTTTGAACTCAATGTTCCCCAATTTTAGCACTGCAGCAACAACTTCTAAGACCGACTGTGTTTCGTGCTCCATAAAGCCTACGATCTGCATAGCATTCTGCAAAAAGAGTCAGAAATATTTAAAGAAAGGGTCATTAATACAGGATATTTATCTTTTCAATCATAAGTTGTTTTTCAACTTGTTTTACAAACTATGTATATATTATGTAGAATTGTGTTCCCTTACATCCCTTCCCCATCCATTCCCTTTCTTTCCTTGGTTGAACTTTATGGACATAAGTCTTTGTTCAACCATTCTATGTAATCATTATCAGGTGGGATATCCCTAATCTATGTTACTTCCAGGGCTCTCAGTGTTCAGCACTTTATGGGGGTCATTTATCTTTGGTCTGGAAATTTGCACTGGTCTTTTTTTTGAGGGGGTGTTGGGATTATTTGGTTTATGTTAGAAGTTATTAAATCTGGTATATGATTCTATTGGGTTTTTGCAACTTCTTTTTTTGAGGAACCCAATCTAATGTTCTCCCTGAGCCAGCAGGGGTGGGGATTTTTTGTGTGCCTTGTTTTTCTATTTTCAAAGAAAAAAATGGCACTTTTTACAACTGTTACGGAAAAAAATGTGAACAATTTAAACACTGTCTCGGCTAATGTTGCTGGGTGAGTGAAAAAGGCGCAAATCCACCTTTGCACCCAAAAAAGGCACAAAAAAGTGCAAAACAAGAGGAAAGAATGTGATAAATGCCCACCTATGTGCACAATCCCATATTCTTAAATGGAAGACACTTGCAGATACAGGACAATAGAAAGTGGTTTTGCAGAAAACAATAAAATTATAGGGGTAGACCTAGGAGAGGAGACCTACTCATCAACATTTTATGAAATTGCAGATCATTTCAGCCTCTATCATCGTGTTATCTATTATGACCACGCTTTTTTCATATATTTATTTAATACTAATTCATTGCCAGATACCCCAGTGTAAATGGGAATGAGCTATAAACAAATGCCAACAGTACGTTATTAGGTATAAGAGTTTTACAGTAATAATGACATGCCACAACTATTCTAAGGAAGGAAGTGAACAACCAATTCACATATTATTTAACCAATTCGCATTGAATAGTAGGCACACAATCTTACATATACAAGTTTTTCTACTCACATAGGGCATTTTGTGCAGCAAAATAGTTTGACCTATACATGTCCAATAACAATGGCCCTGTCATTCATACTCGTTGATAATTTCTCCATATGGAAAAACTACCCAAAATGAAAAAGTGACTTAAAATTACAAACAAAATGTATTCATGTAACCTAATCCATGTAACATATGTGCTGATAGAGAGCACAAGATCCATGTAGTAATACATATAGGTCTTACCCTGACAGTTCTGAAGTTTGATGCATCATCTATACCATTCACTTTTGCAGAATCTAAGCTGAGATAATTGTACTTGCTGAAATCTCGTTCCAGTTTTAGTTTATCTAGCAAAATAAAATTACCAAATTAAAACATAAAAACACATAAGCATTTGGCAAAACATCAATAGAACATAATAAATTGTAATAATAAATGTTTGAAGCCTCTTGGACGCCACAGTTGACATATGATCCAGTGCAGGATGAAAATGCAAAAAAAAAAAAATGAAAAAAACATAACATTTTTCTGAATTGCTAAAAGGCACATTACTTACTTAGTAGATCCTCAGAAGCACCAGACAACAACTGATAGAAGACATGGAAATTTCTTTCCGCTCTTGGCTGTCTGACAACCCTGGACTTTTCTAGGAGATCTAAATAAAAATGAGAAAACTCAAAGCATTAAACAGATGTCATGCGAGTTTTTTTTTAATTCTAAAAATATTTGGCACATTATTGAATATATTAATAGAGAAAAATTCCCAAAAAGAATTAATAGGGCAATAAAAGCCTTTTAATAGTTTGAATTATACAAATCTGATATGTAAATATTTTCCACAATAAATTTGTTGGCTCGGTTCCAACCCGGTGATTTTATAAATAGGGTTGGTACACTATGCGTGGAGTGAGAAGCTCTTAAAAAGGACATCTGCAAAAATGTGGGACTTTTTTGTATTTGGTATATTGTAATAAAGTTTTTGATTCTTTTGCCTATACACACTTGCCTTTTCTTGTTGGTTCTAAACTTATCTTTTTGAGTGTGTTGGCTCCATGATATAACCCATTGTGTATTTCTACACACCCCACACCGTTTGGTTTATGACATCTGCAAATTAGTAATTTAGTTTGTCCCTCTTGTTTACCTTATGTGCTAATATTAGAGGCCCCACGTGAACTAACCATCTCTACATGTATTGATATGCGGTATATATGCTTACACAAGCTTTGTAATACTGTGATCTGCTATCTGTGTACAATTGTTTGTTTTTTTTCAAAAATAAAAAAAAGTAAGTGTGGGGAAAAAAAAAAAAAGTACATCAAACATTAGAATGAAGGTTTGTAAACCAAGCACACCGACATACTGGTGTACCCACTCTGTCAGGATCTGCTCTTCTTTAGTACGTCACACGTCAGGTGCAGGTGCATGGAAAGGGCTCACGGGCTGAGGCCTCTCCATAGCCGATAAGTCTTTGCTGCATATTGCTGCAAAGGCTTACTGTTGTTAACCCGCGGATCAAAAATCTATGCCATCTTGGCGAGGATTGTTTCTCCCAGTGATATCATTTGGGGGCGGTGATTGGTCACTATAACAGCCTCGGGTCTTCTGGAGCCTGAAGCTGCGGTAGGAAGGGGTTAAAGGACCTGTCACCAGATTTTGACCACCCTGACTAACAATGCCTGCTGATAAAGGATTACAAGTTCTCCCCATATCACCTAAAATTAGCTGCCAGTAGGGCACTGTACTTTTATTACAGATGTTTTTCTGATATGCAAATTAGCTTGTTACTCATGTCTGGTGTTTGTGACTCTGCTCTCTCCCAGGCTGGCAGTGAACCACACCCCATTATTTTGACTTACAGCTCTGTGTCTCTTGAAATCCCTGCTCTGCCTCTTTGTACATTGGAACCATCTGCTAATATTCAACTACAGACATTTAAACCCCTATGTACAAATGGGAAATATTATGTAAATTTTTACACAGTGCCTTGTGTTACATTCATGTGAGCTGTGACATCATTTCAGGCTCTTTAGTCTCTCAACAATAGCAAACTGTACACCATGTATGTGATGAAATCACAGCAGCCTCCATGGAGGATGGAGAGGAGTAGAAGTCCATGGAGACTGCTCTGACTTCATTTGGTCAGATACATGCATGGGGTACAGTTTGCTATTATTAAGAGGCTAAAGTACCAGAGATGATGTCACTCTGGTCACATGACATGAACTGTGACCAGTAAGGAGACATAAGGCATGGGGAGGATTAGATGGGAGGGGCCGGTCGAGCAGGACACCCCCCCCCCATCTGATGCCAGGTAATACAAGATAAAAAGGTGATTTATGGGTATGTAAGGGAAATAATTTTGGCTAAAAAGAAGGTTAATAGGTTGAAAGTCATTAATAGAGCTCTATAGGAACTTGTCACTGGATGTATATGTGCAAATGTGGTGACAGGTTCCCTTTAAGCTTCCATGCCATTGTTTTTAATACAAAAAGGCTTTAAAAAATTGATTAAATGAGCTTGAGGGGCTCTAGTCTCCATTTACACCTGTAGAGCTTGCAGCCCCTCAGGCTAATTTGTATAATTTTAAAAGCCTTTTTTGTTATAACCCAGGGCAGAAGGGGCACACACACCAGTGTGCCAGAGAGGATACACACCAGTATGTCAGTGTGCTTGGTTTACAATTCTTGATCCTGGTATTAGATGTATTTTTAAGGAAATCTACCATCAAAAATTAAGTATGATAAACTAGGGACACTTAGATCCCAGCACAGTGACTGTGGTAATCTTCTTTTATTTGTTTTTAATGGCTTCCTTCCCTCTAAAGGTATACAAATGAGCCTTAAAGGATATGGGGGTGTTACAGAAGCCCTCAGTGCTCTGGCTTCATTAGCTGTTATTACACTGTAGCATGTCTTGCTCTCACCCTCCCCAATGCACTTCCTGTAATCTTGGTAGCAGTGAGCATACAGTGGGAGAAGTGTAGAAGTGCTCCTTCAGAATATAACAGCCTGTGAATCTGCAGCACAGAGCAGTTCTGGCAACGCCACCAGTGCCTTTCAGGATGATTAACATAATTTTAAAAGTTGATTTTAGAAGGAGAGAGGCCATGGATAACAAATATAGGAATATTACCAGTGTCACAGTGCCTAGTCTGTAAGCAAGTGCACCTGGTTTATTATACTTCATTGTGATGGTAGATTTTCTTTAAATTAGAGGCACAAAGGTTAAATAAACTAGGTGTCTACACTGCCCTCTATAATATTAGCTGTAAAGGAGTCAGTAAATTGAGTGAATTTTCTTTTTTTTTTTAGAAAGTGTAAATCAGGGTATAAAACACAGCAATTACAGGGGAAATTACAAATGAAATGTGTTCTGATTAAATGAGTACTTGTATTTTGTGACAATATGCATTTTTTCTTCAATTCTTACATTGTAATTTCACAACTTTCACGGTAATTTCAATAATGACACTATAAACCAAACATCCACAGAACTAACTAACTTTTGTTTAAGGTAGCTACTTCTTCCTTTGAGCCTTTTATTCAGCTATACTGATGCAACATTGATTGATCACTTCATTCAGCAGCCATTAGAAGGTACATACACTTCTGCAAGAGTTTACATTTCAAAGGAACACATCACAAAGGAACCAGAGGCATGTGAAACCAATAAATTATATGATTTACAAATACAGATCCCGAGCTTATTGTAGAAATGTTCCAGCTTGTTCCAAAACAATGAAAAGACCTTCACAGGACAAGACAGACAGAATATAACGACTACCAATGTATTGGGCTACTGAAAAGAATAGAGCAGAGAATATTTATAATCAAAATGTTATGTAAGGGGTGGCTCACAAAGGGTTAAATGAAGAACTTGGAAACACTTCCAGCACTCCAGCAAGGTTGTAGCAGTCAAACTCTTCTTAATTATAAAATAAGATAAAAGCCACATTACAGTCAGGTGGGAACACGATGACCGATGAGATTCGGCTTGACCTAACAAGCCTTAATCTTGTTCTTGAGATTACGGCTTCTTGGGGCAAGCCGAAACAAGTTGGTCATCATGTTCCCACCAGACTGTACTTGTGGCTTTTATCTTATGTCCAAATAAAGAAGAGTTTTTCTGCTATGGAGTGGTGGAGGATTTTCCCCAAGTTCTGAAAGTATTACCCTGCTCAAAGGTTAACAATATCCACCTGTCTAGCAGGTAGCAGCTAAGTGGACTCACAAATAACTGGTGTTTTCATATTCATTTACAAAGAGTTGTTCCTTGTATAATAGAGTCTTAAGGGGAAAAAAAAAAAATATATTTCATGGAAAGATAGAACCCGTGTGAAGCTTTGGCAAGCTTGAACACAAAAGATTTTTTTTTTTTTTTTAAAGCACTCTTCTACATTAATGTATTTTGATATATAAAAGATTATTTTAAAGGAAATCTACCACTTTATCAAAGTAACAAACACCTAATCACCTAAAAAAGAGATTTATAAAAAACAGGCCAGAGCGAGGTGACAAGATGTCTGGCGCTTCGGGCTGCTAATTATGCACACAGGGGGTGTGCATAATTAGCAGCCTGAAGCGCCAGACATCTTGTCACATGGTGTCACCTCCCTCTCCAACATGGGAGAGGGAGGCATCTATCACGCAGAAGGAGGGCATTCACACCTCCCGTGTGACATCAGCTCCCTCTCTCAGCATGGGAGTGTAAGGTGTGAGCGGCATGAATAATGAGCAGCACAGAGCACCGGACATTTTGTCCCCTCACTCTGGATTGCTTTTTATAAATCTCTTTCATAGGTGATCCTGGCGTGTCAAAATTAGCGAAGACCACCACCAAGTCAAGATGAAGAGGAGGACAGGCGAGTATGTGTAGATGTTTGTTTGAAAGGAAATCCACCACTTTACCAAAGTAACAAAGTGGTTTGAACCCGTTGTGAATAACTCTATAGAACTTATGCAACTACAGTTTAAAAGGGGGCTTTCCTATGAAGTAAACCATTAATGCTACAGCCATTTTCCATTTTTGTGTTCCCACTCCTTACTCCACACTATCCAAAGTCTGTAACATTTTAATTACTCGTTTACAGAGTCATATGTGGAAATTTTACAGTGTATACATTATTATACATGCATTATTGCACATGCCAATGATTGCCAATACATTTACATCTATTATATGATGTCTACTGTCCATTATTGCTTTATTCTTTTGTAAGCTTCTGGTTTGACCTTGTTCCATCAATAAACTGTTCCTGGCTTCTGAAGATAGCTGTGCTGACGGGTGCCTGGATCTGACCATGAGCCTAATGCAGTCAGTCATGTGAGTGGTAAACAGGAAAATTCAGCTGACTAAGTACGAATTGTCTGGCTAGATAAAGGGCAGGCTGTCTGGAGATGTATCTAGTTGTTCTAGGCATTTAACAAGATCATTTACATCTGCACATCAGAAGCAGAGCTGTGTATACTGCGCAATAAAGATAATCTCATCTGGACACTTGGATTATTTTATATGCAGTTAGGAAGAAGGGTTGTATGTAACATTTTATATTTTACATTTTATTTTATAGTACCACTCATGCCTTGTAAATATTCATACATACTGTACTTTAGGATGTCACAGCCAGATACTAGTCTCTATACTAGTATCTATACTCACAGAAGAATAGGAAGTAAATGTGTGTATATACTCCATGCTAAAGAAGGAAAATCTCCCATCTCTAATTGACCAAAATTGATTACCATAGGTTTATTGAACTGAAACATATGTTTTAGATGAGTCATAGTGTGGTAATAATATTAAAAATAATAGTCTTTTTTATAGAGCACCATCAGGTTCCATAGCGCATTACAGATTGCAGGGAACATATACAAATAAAATAAGACATTACAGAATAACAACAGTCATATGAAACAATGGGATTGAGGGTCCTGCTCATCTATGAGGATGAGGGGGTGACAAAAGAGGTATAAGAGCTTGTATAATGGGCCAGCCATTTTTCTTTTGTTATAAGGTAATGGAATAAAAATAATTTAACCATCCATCAGCCGCCATCTTATATACAAAGTCTATGGGACTGCAAAGAAGCATTTTCCAGATAACAGACAGTGGGAGTTAAAGTTGCATGCAATGCAGTTAGCAGGTGTGAAAGGCCTGTCTAAATAAATGTTTTTTTAAAACACATTTGAAGCTTTTGGGGTTGGGTATTAGTCTGACAGAGCAGGGTAGGGCATTCCAGAAAAATGGTGCAGCTCTGGGGAAGCCTTGAAGACGTGTGTGGGAAGTATGAATTAAGGAAGAGGATAATCTAAGATCACTAGCAGATCGAAGAGCACGGTTTGGACGATTGACTGAGATGAGAGAGGAGAGGTAGGGGGGGCGCAGCGTTATGAAGTGTTCTTCAGACCAATGGAGCGAAGCCTCTTGAGGAGGAGCTGGTGGTCCTTCGTGTCAAACGCTGCCAAGAGATCCAGAAAAAGGAGGAGAGAATAGTGCCCTTTGGATTTAGCAGTGAGGAGATCATTGGAGACTTTAGAAAGAGCAGTTTCTGTGAAGTGCATAGAGCACAGATTGCAGGGGGTCAAGGAGGGAGTTAGCTGAAAGATAGCGGGTTATTCGAGAATAGACCAGGCTTTCTAAGAGTTTGGAGATGAAAGGGAGGTTAGAGACTGGTCGGTACTTAGCAGCACTGGATTAAATGGTGAAATCACTAAATGGTAAAAGATATCAATTGTCTAAATGCATAATAAATCATATTATATTAAAAACAGAATTACATAAGTATCTATTGGTGTTTTTGTAGTTGTCATATAGTGTGCTTCCCCCATAGCAACATCCTAGTTCTGTAATATCTACTGCAACAATAATTGATCCAGTTGCCATCACCACTCTTAATATTTTTACTTACAGTTGCTAATAACACCACCAAGTGGGTCTCCCTTGAAGTCAAATTCAATGTCCATGTATTTGCCCTAAAATAAACATTATACAAAAATGTATTAGAAAGGTAAAAAGCACTTTAAAGTAGCACAAATACACAATTGATTAAAGATTTGTGTGTGAAAATCAGATGACGAAATATACAGCCTTGGATGGCACCTAGTATACAGCCAATAGTTATGGTTTCACACATGTCTAGGAGAGGGTTTACGCAAAGTAGGTGTTAAAATTCATTACAATTAGAACCAAATTGGTTTCTTTGTTAAATCATTAAACAGCTTTATAAATACTACAGTAATGACTGGGGGCTAATGGGGAATTCACCTGCTCCCTTGTGGGCCAGTCCAATCATACTCACCTGTGGTGCCAGTCAATTGGAGTCATTGTGCCCTCTGTTCACTTACAGTTTATCCGTCTGCATACAAAGCATGTTACCCATACGTGAAAGGGGGTCAAAATAATATAAATAATAGTTTTGTATGCCAGTGATAGATATTTAAGGTCAATTAATTTGTTTTTTTTGAACAGGCTATATTGTGGCTATAATAGTGGACATATGGAATGGGGTAGATTTTTCACAAAAAATGCAAACACCCTCACACAACACTTTAGCAAGCAACAAACACTTACAAATCTGGAAGAGTTGTCGTTCCTTACAGTTTTTGCATTTCCAAATGCTGTTAATAGAATGAAAATAAAAGTTAGGTGTGCATATTCATTCTCTAACAACTTGGTAAATCTAGGCGTGTAGTCTACAACCATCAACCATAGATTTAACTATATAGTAACAAAAAAAACTCCATCATATAAGCAGCATAGACACCATTTCAGTTCTATGAATTCCTTGCGGAATCCAGGAATCAACAATATTTTATCAAAACTGTACAGGCAGTCCCCAGGTTACATACAAGATAGGGTCCATAGGTTTGTACTTAAGTTGAATTTGTATGCAAGTCGAAATTGTATATTTTATAATTGTAGATCCAGACAAATTTTTCTTTTACCCCAGTGACAATCGGAGTTAAAATTTTTTTTTGCTGTAATGGTACCAAGAATTATCAATAAAATAAAATTACAGACACCTTACAGCTGATCATTGCAGTCTGGGACCAAAGTAAAATCCAGAGAGCTTCACCAGAGGTCACAGTGGGCAGAGGGTCCGTCTTTAACTATGGGTCGTCTTTAAGTCGGGTGTCCTTAAGTAGGGGACCGCCTGTATACGCTTTCATATACAAGTGTTTTTCTAATGTTTATGCTTTGCAGTAGTAGGATCATACAAATTTCAGCTTCAAATATACAGATATAAGTAGGACAAAATCTAGAAGAGCAAAGGTAAAACCAAACCAACCATTCCTTCCTTACCTTCTAGAACTGGATTTGACTGCAACAGTTGTTCCTTCACTTGATTCACTTCAGCTCCCTTACCACATACGGCTGCTACATAGGACATGACCAACTTACTTGCCTCTGGAAGACAATATAAAGACATAATTGTATACACTGTATAACTTTATGTTTTAAAACGCATGTAAATCAACATACACAGTTGTAAGTCTATGTTCACATCTGAGCTTGAGTGTCCATCCTGCTCAGCTAAAGGACAAAAGGATGAAAACAGAAGCCTTCAGGTTTAAAATGGACAACTATGATCAGGTAAAACCTAAAAATGTGTGTGAGGCCCAACAGAGTCATAACTATAGCCTTGTATTGCAAACATAACTTGCAAATCATGTCAAAAATGGTTAACCACCATGAGGGGTTACTACAATTCACCATAATTTGCAAGTAGGACATCTACAGTATATGCCCTGGAAGTATACAGCAATTTAACCTGCACAAACCTTGCAGCAAAGTTAAGCTTGTGTCTTCTGTGATCTCTGTCCACAAATTGGCACATCTACAACAAACCATTTAAAAGTTAAAGGGAACTTGTCATCAGGAATGTCATTTGTAGCTGGTGACAGTTCCCAATAGCCTATGCTATGATGATTTTTAAAAGGCCTTTGTCAGCATTCTGAATAATTTCAATACTTTATAAAAGTTTCATTTATATAACCTGGCTCCCTGCCAGCAGCATGTGGAGAGTTCCTTGGGAGGGCCAGCTGCAGCCCATGTGTGTGTGCCTATGTCTACAAATGTATTCACTCTCTACTTCACACCATTATAAACTACTGAAATGATTCATAACACTGAAAAAGGCATTTTTAAAATCAACTTCGCATCGACTATTGGAACCTGTCACCAGCTAAAAATGACATTCCTGGTGACAGGTTCTCTTTAATGTCAAGTTGCCAACTACGCAATTACATGAAAAAAACAATAATTGAAAACCAGAAACAATTCATCTTCTCTGGTTCAAAACAAAATGTATTGTAATTCACTAAAACATAACTGCTATTTTGGCTTTGTCGTGTGTTAGACGGCTGTATAAGGGGGGGGGGGGGAGAATTGAGATTTTTCAAAAGACATGGGCAGACAATAGGCAGGAGATCAATGCGAGTGTCAAGTATTGGAACAGATAACACTAGTACTGCATGAAGCATTGTTTGAAGAACATATTCTACAGCCCTGCTAACACCAGGTAAGCTTTGATAATGGTTGCCAACACAGTAAAACAGATTATATATGTACAAAGTGTCCTGAAAACAGATATCCGCCCTTATCTGCTCCTCTAATGCAGAAACGAAATGTCAAACGATGGGGAGGGGAAACCACATAACATCTTCCTTTGTAATACAGCAGTCACTGATTCTTTATCTTCAGTGCTACATTATATTCAGGGAAAACACTGACCCATATTACAGGAGAATAATCACCTTAAGCTTAAACATGTTAAACCAGGGGCACTTATTCAGCCCAATTATCCATGGTCTCCTGCCATCTAAAATTAACTTTAAATGATGCCAATGAGCCTTTAAGGCTCCATTGGGTATTACCAGACCCTCTGTGCTATAGTTTCACAGGTTGTTACACTGTCTCCTCCTCCCTCCTGCTCCCTCAGCCTAACTTAGGCACATACATTTTTGCACACTGTAACAACCAATAAAGCTGCAGCATGGAGGGGCTTTGGTAGCAACCCCCATAGCACTACTGACTAATTAGCTTAATTTGATTTTAGAAGGAAGGAGGCCATGGATAACAAATATAAGATTATCACAGACACAGTCTATGAGTAGGTGTCCCTGTTTCATCATAGATTTCCTTCAAGGGCAGCCAATAACTAATATAAGTACAAAATATTTCAGAAATTTTCTTATGCTCAAGTGCAAATGATTTTGACTATGTTTTGCATGTGCTCTTAATATGTGGATGGAGATTAACTTTAGTACATAAATCATAAAGTATTAAGCCATCTCAAAAAAATCCACAAAATTCCACACAGTTGAAGTTTACAAATATAGATCAAACCAAATCATTCACTTAACATATGACCAAAAGTACCTCGTGCAGACAACAGTATATACATTGTGGAAAATAACCAATACAGGAAGGCTGACTATTATACCAACTATAGTAGTATGTTTTGTTAAGACACAACTGTAGACTAAATACCTTCCTTGACCTTAGCTCTAAATTTGATTAAATAGTTTTCCGTGTTAATATGAATTTCATGAAAGAGAATGTGGACTGACCAATGCAATTCCAATAAATAAAATCATACTGTTCCCTAAATCATACCCAATATGCAAGAAATTCCAATAAATAAAATATGGATTAAGATTGAGGACATATCAGTAGGATAGGTCATCAGTATCAGACCTGTGCCAACCAATCCAGTGGCAAAAGATGCAACATAAACAGCTCCATGTAGTGGCCGAGCTCAAAGGCTGGAATTCAGCTTTTATTCACTTGTAATTGATGATTGACAACCCCCACTCATAATGATGGACACAACTGATAAAGATATTTATGACCCATCCATAAAAAAGTTCTTAAAATCTGAAGATTACTATATTATATATTCACTTGTGAAAACTACAGGATAAAGTCTGACAGATGGAACGCAGTCACAAGAAAGGTGTCCACAAGTAACCTCTAGTGATCTATAGTGAAAAAAGCACTGATGTGGATGCTTGGTGAACACTTCATCACAAGGCCGGATTAAGGCGGGGTTTGCGAAAAACTGTATTAGACCCCATTCACAATGGTCGTGGGGGGTAAATATACCTGGATATACATCACCATAGACACCAATGGCGACCTGGACCCGGTACAATTTACCGTATCCCTGCGGAATACACTAATCGCTTTGATAGCAGGTCCAGCTCCAGGATTTAGTGGGCCCCTTCATGGGCCGCCCTCCAGTGGCCACACTGTCCCCCCCTCCTCCCCCTGCGGAATACACTGCCCCCCTCTCCTCCCCCTGCGGAATACACTGCCCCCCCCTCCCCCTGCGGAATACACTGTAGCGGAATACACTGCCCCCCCCCTCCTCCCCTTGCAGAATACACTGCCCCCCCTCCTCCCCCTGCGGAATACACTGCCCCCCCTCCTCCCCCTGTGGAATACACTGTCCCCCCCTCCTCCCCTTGCGGAATACACTGCCCCCCCCTCTTCCCCTTGCGGAATACACTGCCCCCCCCTCTTCCCCTTGCGGAATACACTGCCCCCCCCTCTTCCCCTTGCGGAATACACTGCCCCCCCCTCTTCCCCTTGCGGAATACACTGCCCCCCCCTCTTCCCCTTGCGGAATACACTGCCCCCCCCTCTTCCCCTTGCGGAATACACTGCCCCCCCCTCTTCCCCTTGCGGAGTACACTGCCCCCCCCTCCTCCTCCCCCTGCGGAATACACTGCCCCCCCCTCCTCCTCCCCCTGCGGAATACACTGCCCCCCCTCCTCCTCCCCCTGCGGAATACACTGCCCCCCCCCTCTTCCCCTTGCGGAATACACTGCCCCCCCCTCTTCCCCTTGCGGAGTACACTGCCCCCCCCTCCTCCTCTCCCTGCGGAATACACTGCCCCCCCCCTCTTCCCCTTGCGGAATACACTGCCCCCCCCTCTTCCCCTTGCGGAGTACACTGCCCCCCCCTCCTCCTCTCCCTGCGGAATACACTGCCCCCCCCTCCTCCTCCCCCTGCGGAATACACTGCCCCCCCCTCCTCCTCCCCCTGCGGAATACACTGCCCCCCCCCTCCTCCTCCCCCTGCGGAATACACTGCCCCCCCTCCTCCTACCCCTGCGGAATACACTGCCCCCCCTCCTCCTCCCCCTGCGGAATACACTGCCCCCCCCTCCTCCCCCTGCGGAATACACTGACCCCCCCCTCCTCCCCCTGCGGAATACACTGACCCCCCCCCTTCTACCCCTGCGGAATACACTGACCCCCCCCCTTCTACCCCTGCGGAATACACTGACCCCCCCCCTTCTACCCCTGCGGAATACACTGACCCCCCCCCCCTTCTACCCCTGCGGAATATACTGACCCCCCCCTTCTACCCCTGCGGAATACACTGACCCCCCCCTCCCCCTGCGGAATACAGTGAAAAATCCATAACTTTTTCATTTTTCCGTGTACAGAGCTGTGTGAGGGCTTATTTTGTGCGTAAGAAATTTTACTTTCCCGAGATGTTATGGGGAAAATGTGCGTCATGTTCTTGTGGGCTCAGTTTTTACGACTTTCACTCACCTCTACTTTATTCTTTCATTCGGTACGATCGTGGTGATACCAAATTTATATAGGTTTTATTGTGTTTTAATACATTTTCAAAAATTAAACAAAAGTGTACGAAAAATAAACTTTTTGCCATATTTTGACGCTAATAACTTTTTCATACTTTAGTTACGGAGAAGTGTAATGTGTCATTTTTTTTTTGCGAAATTAGCCAACGTTTTCATTGCTACCATTTTGACGACTGTGTGACATTTTGATCACTTTTTATTGTTAATTTTTTAAACTTTTTTTTCACTATTTCTTAGACCCTTACATTAACCCTAGATGGTCAGATCGTTCCTACCATATACTACAATACTACTGGATTGCAGTATATGGCGTTTTTGCAAATGATTCATTACAATGAGCCCCTGGCTCATTGTAACAAATCTGCAGAAACCATGCAGCCTCGGGTCTGACGAAGACCCGAGGCTGTCATGGCAACCGATCGCCGCCCCCCGGATGATGTTCGGAGGAAACGCTCTGAAGAAAGATGCTGGCGCCCAAGTGCAAAGAAGAGGTTAACACCGACTGCGGGTGATAGCGATGGGTCTTTGCTGCAATATGCAGCAAAGCCCATCTCTGTATGAAGAGGGCTCAGCCCCTGAGCCCTCTTCATACACCCTTCATAGCTCTGTGGGGGATCTATCCGTCGCAGAGTGTGAAGGGGTTAATAGAATAAAATTATAGAATAACGGCAGGATCTGGTGTAAGCAGATTTAGTACAATATATCCGTGCAAAATTAATATACCTACTAATATTAATCATACGACTACTCTAGCTTCAATTCCAAGTACAATTTTGCTTTGACATTTGGTTTTACTAGACCACTCCAAAGCTCGCAGGATGGAGCATGTAAATGATCTATTAGATAACAAGGAAGTTACTCACACTTCCAAGTCTAGGTATGGCCAGTCTGAAGTCTACTTAGATTAAGTAAAGAATTTGTGGTATTTGACTACTAATCACATTGGAATTCACATAAAAAAAACATTTATGTTTTCTTCTTAAATAATTAATACATTAATTTCCCAGCACAATATATAAGCACCAGGCAGACAGACAGAACCGTGTTCAAAGTTCAGTCAGGAGAAAAACTCCCAACGATGAAGCAATAAAACATTATCAAACATTCCTTTATATGCAAAAAAAGTGATAATATCAAAAATGTTGTAGTTTAGTCTGATCCCATATCTTTTGTACATTTGTATAAATAAGGAATGTGGAAAAAGTACAACATCTAATCTCTGTAAAAAAAAAGTGTTATTCGCTTACAATTCTATATAACAGACTTAAATTCACACACTATTAATAATTATTTCTATAGAAAACGAGAGGTACTTGGAAAAATACTAAGCACTG
The DNA here is from genome assembly GCF_040894005.1 of Engystomops pustulosus. Taxonomy (NCBI): domain Eukaryota; kingdom Metazoa; phylum Chordata; class Amphibia; order Anura; family Leptodactylidae; genus Engystomops; species Engystomops pustulosus. The sequence continues at coordinate 46,456,772 of NC_092418.1, read as the reverse complement.
GCACACCAGCACAAAGCAAAATGTCCATTTTCCTACAAAATTAGTTTGATAGTCAGGCTTTGTATTGTAACCTGGCCATAACCCCCACAAACACCATGGTCACCCTCTAGTCCAGCTTTGTCCTTTTTATTCATTGGGGCCCACATCTGGCAGTATCCCATGTCAGACTAGTCTGACTAGTGATTAGAGATCTGGCTAGTGATTAGTATAAGGGCAGAACGATGTCCTTATTATGAGCATCTACGAAACAACTCATGATGTTACTTGTCCTAGCAGCAGCTTCCTGGCTCTGGTCTTACTATCCACCAGTATCCCTAAATCTCTTTTAGCTTAGGTTTTAGCCAGTGTCTTTCCAGTTTACCAGTACATTTATCTACATTAAAACGTTATTACCCATTGTGCACCCATGCATCCAGCTTTCACAAATCATTCTGTGTTTACTTTAAAAGTGCCATCTGCAAATATTGCAAATCCACAAAACCCTATATAAGGCCATTAATAAAAAATATATATATATATTTTAAAAAAAAAGGGAAATACTGACCCATATGGCAGCCCATGGATTAATGAAACACATTCTGAGAAAAAACTTAACATCAGGAACCTACCTGTTAAGGTAGATCTTGTGGTAGCTTCCCATTAATATCCTAGACCTTATAAACATTTTCAATAGTGGGTAGGTATTGTATGTCCATACTTTAAACCCCCTCACAAAGATGATCATATTGACTATTTAACAGGTTAAAGGGGTATTCCCATCCGGGCATTTACATTTAATTCATTTAATTCATATGTAAACATTTCTTCAATTGGATGTTATTGAAGATAATTTCTCAGATACGACCACCTCAGATTTTGGCAGCAGTGGCCAGACATGCACCATTGAGCTCTGCCTGACCACCCGGCTTCACCGTTTATTACCACAGGACGGCTGTGTGACATAAAGCTTTTGTTTATTTGTGCAGAATATAACAAAGGGTTCTCATCTGGGCATTCACATTCTAAGTAAAACTTTCCTACGTAAGTGTGCAGTCTTCCTCTGAAGTGTGAACTGTACATACATGATCTAATATATTTCTTTTGAACACTTTAGGGGAAATTTATCTGGTGCCATTTCCTCTCTGTACCCAGGTTCCTTAAAGATATTTGATTCTACCTAAAATTACCATTTATAAGATGGACTCAGAAAATTAAGAAATACAAAATGCTTGGTGGTTATTGGTGTCCACTGATGATCACAATACATCTTAGGCCCAGTTCACATTTTGCTCTTCCATTACTTCATGGATCTGAAGACCTTCCTTTCCCCATAGAGTTGCATGGACTGATGGCTTGATTTCATCCTAGTTCTAGGTTTTGCTCTTGTTTTTTTTTTTTTTTTAATAACAACCACAATGGTTGTCCATATAGCATCACCTGCCTATGCTGACATCATGTTTGATGAGACGCTCATGCTTTGTAGCGGCTATCTTTATTTTTTTCACATTTTTAGTCTTGTGGGTTCTAATTCTATGAACAAAATAACATGTAATTTATAAGACTATACAAGTCTTGCAACCCAATGTCGCTAAACAATATGGTAAAGCTGGCAATACATGATATAGTGTGGGAAGTGAAAAAAACTAATTAAAAAATGTAAAATGGGCTATGTTGTTATAGGAAACCTACCATTATGAATCTATGTAATAAGGTAAATCTGATACGTAGTAGTCCAGTAGTCTCTCCAAAAAGTTAGCATTTTAGATAAACTGTAAATTAGGTTAGAAATTATTATAGGGTTTAGGAAAAGATAGTTTAGGGTTTGTGATACGAATGATGCATGGACAACCATTGTGTTTATTATAAAAACGAGAACAAAACATGAAATCAAGCCATCAGTCCATGCAACTATATGGGGAAAGGACAGTCTTCAGATCCATTTAGTAATGGAAGAGCAAAATGTGAACTGGGCCTAAGATGTACTGTGAACACTAGTACACTGTGGACAGTGGACACCAATAACCATCATACTGATATGGTCATATCTGTTCTTTTTCTGCACCACTTTAACTTTTCATAAAAAATGCTTCATCATCTTTTTTTATTTATAAAATTAGTCATTTTAGATAGAAGCTAAGGTCTATAAGGAACCCGGTTACAGAGAAGAAATAACACTAAATAAAGTTCCCCTAAAGTCTTCAAAAGGAAATATAATAGATCATGTACCTCACACTGCAGAGGAAGACTACACACTTCCTGCTGCATGCACACGGATGTACGCCAGCACGGCTACGGGCGGGCATTTGTCTGCCGCGATGGAAAGGAGGAGGGGTGATCCCTCCCCTCTTCATTGAAATGCAGGGCGTAGAGGCTGTAACACGTGAAAAGATTGTACACAGGACATGTCCTGAGTGGTACGGTGCCGCATGTGTGCAGCACCGTATCGCTCCGTGCGGCAATTGCCATATATGGGGGACCTATGTATGTCCACAAGATGTGAATGCGGCCTAATCTGTTAAATCATTTAGATGATCATCTTTGTATAGGGTTTAAAATACTTACCCGTCATTGAAAATGTTTATAAAGATTATTGTGCTTGAGTTTAATAAATAAAGTAGCATCAATCTGTAAACACACCTCCATCACTAAGTGATTCCGTAACCATTTGCATTTCTAACAACTTAATGCAGCCCTGAAACCTCCTTTTCCACAGCCACAGGAAATGGCTGTCTCCGATCTGCAGCATGGCTTCAATTATGCTAATGAAATAACGATGCTGCTAATAAAATTGCTGGGGGATTTCTTCCTTACAAGGCAAAGACAGATTATTCTTCTATGCCCAATTAACACTCCTTTCCTGCAGATCCATTATAATCCAATATATTACCAACTTTTCAGTTTGTAATAACCTTATCTAATAGTGAATATTCATCATTCTCTTGCTTTAACTGTGGTCAAAACAATGCAAAGACTTATCATGGAAATTTCTTACAACCAGCTCCCAAAAATTGTTATATACAAATACATTCCAGCCTCCAAATGTTGTTACACCAACTGCACCACAAAGAGGTCTTAGAAAAAATAGCGGTAAGCGTCAGCCACGTAGACCACGAAGGTGCTTGTGCAAAACCAATTCTTCTTTATTAGCGTTTATAGGTGCATATATACATGGATAAAAATGGATGTCGGAGATCAATGCGTTTCCTCTTTATCATGTCTTAAGCATAATTAAGACGTGATAACGTCGAAACGCGTCGATCTCAGACATCCATTTTTATCCATTTATATATGCACCTATAAACGCTAATAAAGAAGAATTTACTTTGCATAATCACCTTTGTGGTCTTCATGAATGCCGCTTACAGCTATTATTTTTACGTTTGGGATTGCTACAGTCAATGATCCGGTAGTGTGCATCGCCATACGGTCTGTTTGCAGGAATGTATTCAGGTGATTGGGTGAGAAATCCGATTTTTTTTCCATGTACAAACAGTTCTTAGATTACAATAATTGATTGTTAGATTACAAGAAGTATACAGAGTTGTAGCTTGAAGCAACCACATCATACCTGTCTTTCCTGCTCCACTTTCACCAGTGATGAGAATGCATTGGTCCTTATCTTGGTCCCTCAAAGACCGATATGCTTCATCAGAAAGAGCATAACTGCAACAAGTAAAAGCGAAAGTCAGGAAATATTTATGTCCATTCATGAAAATATGCAGTATCCTCATATACTAAATAGATGGTGCAAGTAGCTTTACATATTCTAAAAAAGGTACATAACCAAGACACCCTTGAGAAATCTCTATCTCAAGTGTGCAATAATGAAATATAGCCAATATTTGCTTGGAGAATAAAGTGGAAGACCAAGTAAAGCAGGTAGAATATGTTAGAATGCAAAGGGCTTGCCTAACAATGTTCAAGCAACTGAACACATTTTATGCTTTAGATGCTTTAAATGAATCTAAACACTATGGAACTCTCTGCCGCAGGAGGTTGTTATGGCGGACTCTATGTATATGTTCAAGAGAGGCCTGGATGCCTTTCTGGAGAGAAAAAATATCAGGGGTTATGGGGATAAAACAGTTATTTAATTCTTAAAGGTTGGATTTGATGGACTTGATATACTATGATACCAGGTTTTATTCAGTTTACTAAACTGATACAATGGTTTTCCACAAACGTTCCATCTTTCTCCACTGCCCTCCAACACCATATTTTATTAAAGCAACTCCTTTACCCACCTGGGCTGCCATCACAGCTCTTATACATGCACTTATAATTATCTAATCTGCTAAAAAGCCAAAGCAGAAAGACAGGACTAGAATCTCTCATCTCTACTTTATGTCATCTACTTCCCCCATGTGGTTAGCAGCTTCTTGAACAGATATGTGGATTCTGACACCCCCTGGGATAAGACTGTCTGAGAGTATATACACAAGTGTATATGAGTGTATAAATGTATGGATGTGAATATGTATTTGTGAGTCTGTCTGATGTGTGAATGCTAAATGTTTATATGTTATTTGCTGTGTATATGTGTTTTATGTCTGTATATGGTACTGTATGCATGTGTGTATATGGTGTGAATATACCTTATATATGTTGTATGTGTGTATTTGTAACTCACGTTTGTGACTATACAAATATAAAATACCAAAAAGAAGGAAACACCGCAGTATAACAAACCAAAATTACTTTATAGAATTAATAAGCTTGATAAAATCGCTCAGATATCCATAAAAAGTTGGAAATACAGCAGTCGGGCGTTCCCTGACAAAAAACTGATGACTTGCATTAATGATCATTACTTGTTCAAAATACAAATATAAACAAAGTTGCCCGTGTTTGAGTAATACATAAAAAGAAATAAATTCATATAAATAAATGCATATACCAGGCCCTGTGGGACAAGGAGCTGCCCATATTAAATAGACAAATGTCAGAATACATACTAGACTGAATAACCAGACTAATACCCAAGGATAAAGTGCATACATGCGTCTATTTAATATGGTATATGCATTTATTTATATGAATTTATTTATTCGTATGTATTCTTCGAACACGGGAAACTTTGTTTATATTTGTATTTTGAACAAGTGAGGATTATTAATGCAAGTCATCATTTTTTTTGTCAGGGTATGCCTGAATGCTTTATTTCCAACTTTTTAATGGATATCTGAGAGATTCTATTAAGTGTATTAATTCAATAAAAGAAACTATGTTTGTTATGCTGTGGTGGTTCCTTCTTTTTGGTCGGTCTTGCCACAGGTGCTATAAAGGGGAAGGGGGCACCCATTAAGAAGTCTACTATAGGGTCCTGCCTCTCCCAATTACACCCCTGTCATTAGACTTCATGCAAGTCATGCATGATGTTAAGGGGGCCGCCTAACAAGGTAGCCAAGAGGCAAGGTTTTCCTTATCCCATCTTGGGAAATGTATTTGTATATTTTCCATGAGTTAGCAGAATGGTAACCCTCTACAGAGGTTAATGGGGAAAACAGACAGGGTCACCTAAATAATACCCTGAATTAGGAGGCTGAATGTGTCCACATCCCACAATCCCTTTGCATACAAAACTTTACAATGTGAGACCCATCTTCATACAGATTTATTTTATTAACAAGGGTGTGACAAGCTCCCAACATCTTAGTTTTTGTGCCAAATCTTTAGAACATTTAAGTCCAGAATTTTAAATGGTTACAGAGGATAGTGAAGGAAAATCTAATAAAAACAACGGGAAAATGATGTCTTGTCTGGAGTTATTTCTAATCCACCATGTGTAGGCATTTAAATTAAAAACCATAACTATTGGAAAACTAATTCTGGTATCGGATTTAACATTTATAATTCTATAACCCACACTTTTGTGAGAGAAATGTAATAATGCCCTTTTTCTTCATATAGTCTAACATTTAGGAACAGCTAGCACTCATATCTTCTTGGTGCCCTCATATAAAGTACAGGCAGTCCCCGGGTCACATACAAGATAGGGTCTGTAGGTTTGTTCTTAAGTTGAATTTGTATGTAAGTCGGAACTGTATATTTTATAATTGTAATCCCAGCCAGAACTTTTTTGGTCCCTGTGACAATTGGATTTTAAAAATGTTGGGTTGTCATAAGAATCAGGATTAACACTAAAGCTTCATTACAGACACCTGTGATAACTGTTATAGCTGTTTATTGTAGCCTAGGACTAAAGTACAATAAATTACCAATATCCAGAGGTCCGTTTGTAACTAGGGGTCGTATGCAAGTCGAGTGTTCTTAAGTAGGGGACCGCCTGTATCTACTTTTTTGTTTAAACCTCAATTTAGAATAGCTCTAACTGGCACTGACGCGCTGTCTGGAGTTTCATGCAAAAGTAGTTTGCTATATATAGCAACGGAATTAACGCCACCACAAATTCAATGTCTCATGGTCTTCTCTGTAATTATATATTCCATTTTTAGGACAGTCAAATCTCATGGCTATTAAAACCAATAGGTCCAAGCAACAATCCCAGGGTCCGGGACATCTGCTACTGTGAACACCCAGTTTACAATTAGGAAAGCTGAAGAAACTACAGGCCATTGTGTCATACAACTTTTTACACAAATAAAACACAATTTACCTCTTACTACCCAAAGAATTTCATTATTATGGACTGACAAATCTACATGAATACATTAAGTATAGAAATTCTCAATTTATACCTTGAGATACGGTAATTAATTCATTCATTGACCCGTTTATGAATGGAATATGGTCAGAAATATCTATATGCTGACCAAATCATTCTAGCCAAGGGGCAGTGAAATCTTATTTTCACACAATAGATATACACCCTTGGTCAGTATGTGTGGTTTTACACAAACAACTGGGGTCACATCTGGGTGGAAATGGGTTTACATCTCACATAAAAATAAATTGATGATGGGAAAAGCGGCAATCATGTGAGGGTTATTCAGGGTTATACTTTGTCTAAACATCTTAATTATGAGCGCCATAATGGCGGTATGGAAAGGCTCACGGGCTGAGCCCTCTTCATTAAAGCTCTAAGAGATTTAAAAACAAAAAGGCCAATAAATAAATCAAATCTTTAAGTGTTTCGTTTCTCTGCCGATGATGGTGGAGGATTCCCGAGTAATTTTTCACGAATGCCTCTTGTATATGATCTGAAGCTCTCAGGGGATGGATAAGCAGCTGTCACCAAGCAAGGAAACACAATATTTAGCCAGCTGAACTCTGTATGGTCTAGATGTGCATGATATGAACCCATCACTGTCAGGACAAAAGTTTAAAGGGAACCCGAGTAAGTGATTTTGGACTCTTAACCACCCACAGGTCATTATGTATACTTATTAATACCTACTAAAAAGATATAATATATATAAATATATATCAATATTTCATCAATGAATACCTACAACTAGACTCTGCACATAATCAAATGCTAACATATGAATAAATCACCAACTGATTTATAAAAAAAAAAAAACACCTTTATTGATTATTTAGAAATACACATATACGGTCACTAGTACTTAAAAGCAACGCATAAAAACAACACATTGGTGGACAAAAATGAAGTGCATCACCCGATCCATATATAGATTTGGTAGGTTCTGTGTAGCACTACGTAATCTGTGTGTGCGCTATATAAATAAAGGAATAATAATAATTTATTATCATTATGTAACCCTATAGTAAATGCAGAAAAGGCCTAATTTGGGATAGTAGTAGTCACATAATGTATATCAAAATTCAATGCCCAAAGCATGGATCACTCATATACATCCATACAAAGTACATAGTACATGTGTAATCAAACAAAGCTAGGCAGTATATCATATTCACATATACAGTGCATAGTGCATACACATTTAAAGTGCATACATGAATGACCAGATAATGCCAACCAGGCTGCATATCATATCATATAACACATACATATACACACACACACACACACACACGTATAAAGTTCGTAAAGCATACATGAAAGATTTAGATATACCAGACAGGCTGTATGTCAAAATTGGGGCCCAAGGACCCACATAATCCCAAAGCACGTTTCACAGTCGCTTATGGTGCTCATGGGTTGATATACATTATGTGACTCCCAAATTAGGAATTTTCTGCATTTACTATTGGGTTACTTATAAATAAGGATCAGGTGATGTACTTCATTTTTGTCCATCAATGTGTTTTTAAGATCTGCCTCGTCGGACACCTAGGCAAGTATAAATTGAATTTTTTTTATCAAAAAAAAAAAAAATCGAGCCACCCAAAAGCGAATGTACATGTCCTCTTTAACCCAAATATCTGTCAAATACAGGAGATTTTGCCAGACTGGTGATACTCCAGACACCATTGCCAGTTACCATCTAACCATAACCATCTTGTTTATGCCACAATTTACAATAGTTCTAAGAGACCAAGTTGATATCTGAGTGCTAGCTGTTCCTAGATATGCTAAGAACACATGCTCTTAGACTTTAAAGTATAAGGGTATTATTACAAGTCTCTTGCAGTACAGTGGTTTATAAGAGCTATGGCTCCACCACAGTCACTAGCCATGTACTGTTCCTTTAGATTTGTGAACTTGAGCCAGATTGTGCTTACAATAAGAACATGTCAATATCTTGGTGAAGAAGCACAAAGTCTATAAAAAGTTTTTAGAATTGTTTAGTTATTTAATGACCAAGTTCCTCTCTTATAAGAGTTCCTTGCAGCAGTAATAACAACAAAGCAATAACCAAGAAAATATTTAATTTGGCAAATTATCAAATGCATGTTCATCAGACTGACCCCATGCAAAGGTACCGGTTTGTATCCGTAGCACATCCTGCCACTTACCTCTGGATCAATCTTCACACCTGGTTATAGATCATTAAAAATGGAATACTGGAATGTAACAACTGATGGGGAGATGTTGCTGCTGGTATTTTCACCCCACATTAAAGATGTGTTCAGCATGATAGGACCAAAGATCAGGAGGAACTGTTCCTACAAATGATCATTTGGCCAATTAAAACCTCATGTAAAAAGTCACGTTTTAACCATTATTTGATTTTTGGATAAAGAGTTATGAACACCAATGATCAGTGTTGTTATCTGAAAGTTAGAACTAGACGCGGGTAAAAGAAAGAAGAAACACAGAAGATGAACGTGTTTGTTAGCCAAAAAGCAATATATGAATAAGGACCAAGAAGCGAGTATACAATTAAACTGCATGCCATATTCCAACACTGTCCATATAGTGGTTGGTGCAAGTGCTAGTGTTATGGTTTAGGTTCGGCCGAAGCTACTGGACCCCAATCCCCGTTGGTTTGCTAATCACTTGTCAGTATAATTTTAATTTTCTTCGTAATGAGAGTCAAAAAGTTCAAAGGCACACTTATTTCAGGAACGTAAGGTGACGTTCCTTGTAATTCTCAGCTATTTGACAAATCCAATTGTTATGAACCCAAATGAGAATTTGTGTTGATAAGTTATGAACCACAAAAGAAAATACAGAATGGATTACAACAAACCACTTTCTAAAACCATTTTCAAATTGAAAAAAAACTCGCCCTTGATTCAATATGGTAGCTTTCCAGAGGATGGCCATGTCCGGACCTAGCCTAAAAGTTACGCCCCTCATCCAGTAGATTCAAAGATGCCACTTACCCTTTCATTTCTAAAATAAATGGCTGTCTTTTGACTTACGGTATTTATCATATGGTACTTTGCTGAAAGCCCAGGTTACACAACACAAGTCTTTCATTGGGCAGAAACAGCATTATACTTCATGCACACACTATTCTGTTGATTTATGCAAAGATTCATAAAGGTTAGGTATACTTTAAAAAAAAGGGTTGTCTGGGGATAAAAAAAAAAATTGATCTATGGCCAGGGGGCTTAGAAAAAAAAACAAACTACTTATACTTACCTCTCTCCACACGCCAGTTCTCCTGTGGCACCGCCAGTCACTGCCGGCCTTGTACCAACTCCTACCGCCTGTACTTCTGTCTGGCGTGTGCCAGAGGGCAGCAGTGAGATGGCGGCACTGGAGCGCCATAGGTGGAGAATAGGAGTAGTCTTACTACTTATAATCTTACTACTTATCCCTTGACAACCCCTTTACTATTAATATTTACTTGTTTCCTTAGGATTCTGTTGTGTATTGCAAAAGAAAATAAACTGTGAAACATAAGGAATAATTTTGTCCCAGGAGAATAGCCACTCCCCTTTCCACACCTTATCTTCTAACCACAAATTATGGCACCCAGAGTCGTCAGATCCAATTCTAATGTGAGCAAATAAATGACTTTATGATAGTATGCCTTTCTTTATCTTAACTATAAAGATTTCATTAACATTCCCACATTGCAGCAAATATACAGCATTGTCTAAGTATATTAAAATAAAACACAATTTACATTTGGATGAATACCCTTAACATGGTCTAGCTGTAATATAAGTCATGTAAAGCCTACATAGAAGAAAGAGTAAGCTAGAAAACCTAAATTTCCCAATAAGCAATTGCAATAGAGAGAACAACATGTTTCTATGGTGTAATGACTGCAACTTAGCAGATGTCCCGGAAATCCCCAGAGAATGTAGTATATATAACATGAATACATTTACTTCCAGCATATAACATGCATGCTGAAAGACAGTCAGGAGACATAGCAAGAGAACATTAAAAAAGCAGTACTAAATGCATTTGAAATCCCATATTTAGGTCTGAAATTTCAGGTGTAAATCTACAAAAAGTATGTTATTTCCTCTTTTTTGTCCACTGGTTACTAATGATGAAAACCAACATGCTATTCACCATTACAACCCCAATAGAGATTCTCCCCAGTGGAACAAGACCAACAGATTTCCTTTTGATAGCAACTTGAGGAATTCAGGTCTACCCTTCACACACACAAACTGCTACAAATGTGTGTTTCATAATTCCTGGTGTGACCAGTAAATGACCTATTTTTCTGCCATTTTTATCTTTCTGTAAAAGGGCGATGCCAAATTTTATTAGTGAAGATCTGACTGATGTACTCCCATCATCACGAGAACAGCCCCAAAAGTTCATGAAAACAGTGGACCTGCTCCTACTTACTGAATTAACTGGTAGCTCAAACAAAAGTGCTGCTGTTCTATTCAGTTATATGGGAGTGCCGGAAATCAGTACCTTTTATTACAAATAGATAGGGACAATGTGGATGCCAGATGACTAGTAGTTATAACTATCTTTGAAAAGTGGAGTTATCCATGTTGTAACCATGGGTAAAGCCACAACACATTAGTGATCTAGACTTGAAAGAAGTAAAAAAAAAAAAAACTAAAAAAGGAAACCATTTTTGGTCTATAAATTATTGCCATCTGCCGTCTTAAAAAGAACCATCAAATCAGCCACCAGTCAAAGGGGCTGCTCTGGTTTATGTCAATGAATGGGCATCAGTAAAAGTGGACCATAGCTAAATACAAGTCAGGTCCCTCACTCCACCCATGGAATACATGAGAACTTTTTACAAAAACCATCAGCAAAAAACAGGTATACAAATCATAGTATCATAGTATATAAGGCTGGAAAAAGATTCAAGTTCACCAAGTCCAACCTTTAAGAATTAAATAAATGTTTTTTCCCCATAACCCGTGATATTTTTTCTCTCCAGAAAGGCATCCAGGCCTCTCTTGAACATGTACATAGAGTCCGCTTTAACAACCTCCTGCGGCAGAGAGTTCCATAGTCTCACAGTAAAGAATCCCTGTCTATGGCGATGGTAGAACCTCCTCTCCTTTGGCGTAGAGGATGCCCCCTTGTCCTGGTCACAGGCCTAGGTATAAAAAGATCTTTGGAGAGATCCTTGTACTGTCTGTTCAGGTATTTGTACATTGTAATAAGGTGAGTCGGGGAGACCTTATTTTCTAAACTGAATAATCCCAAATTTTGTAATCTTGGTTGCTCTCCACTGTACCCGTTCTAGTTCTGCCATGTCCTTTATATACACTAGTGCCCAAAACTGTACACAATATTCCATGTGTGGTCTGACCAGCGATTTGTATAAAGGCAAAACTATGTATGGAAGAAATTATACTTTGGAGAATTTTTCAGAATTTCAACATTTTGAAAATTTGAAATATCATGCTCTTCAGACAAAAAAAATCACACCACCAAAATAAGTTGATAATGAACATTTCCTAAAAAATGTCTTTTTTATGTTGACTTAGTTTTTTCCTTCTTTAACCTATAACTAAAAGTGTTATTTTTCATGAAAATCATAAAAGACTCATGTTTTAAGGAACAACAATTTAGATTACAAGTGAGACTTTGAGAGGCCGAAAGAATAGTAAAACCCCATAAATTATACTATTGCCAGCATAACCCTTTACACGTTTCACAGGGGTCAAAACAAAATGTAGGTTCGATTTCAAAATTTATATTTTGTTGGAAAAATTTAATTTTTCAAAAAATGTACAAATTCATAATGGATAAAATGTCAAAATGCTCCACAAAGTTTGATACCCAATTTGTCCTGAATATGTCAATAACCTATATGTGGTAAATGGTTGTACAGCCGATCACTGACGGGAAGAAGTACCATTGCATAGTAGATGTCTATTGTCACTTTGTACAAGCTATAAAATCTCTATTTGTTGGCACAGTGGACAAACTAGGGCTTTTTTGCAGGATGTGATAATCTTTGCAGATATTTCATTTTACGGATAATTGTAGCTTATGAATGAGATTTTATCAACTCTCTCCCGGTAGAGGAAAAGAAAATCATTAATTCTTGTTTTAGTTTATTAACACAATTTGGGAAGCCTTTCACCTTACTATAAAAACAATATGTTAATGTTATACTCTGGCTTGCTATGATTCCATTCATATTTGCCCAGTATTGCTAAATGAAAACCAGAACAAAGAAAATAACATTTTTTATTTTTTCATCCTCTGATTGTTTAAGCTCATATACACACACACACACACACACACACACACACACACACGGGTATTGCAGTGTGCTGACACATGCTCAGTAAGGCCCCTTCCACACTTGCGTTGCATTTCACGTCAGAGTTTGATCAGGGTGCGATCAGGGTTTGGTCAGTGAAAAACGCGCATTTTGCATCAGAGTGCAATCAGTTTTCAGTCAGAGTTTGTTCAGTGTCTCAGTTTTTCACGCGCATTTTCAATGCAATTTCAATGCGTATTTCACGCGCAGAAAATGCGCGTGAAATGGACTCTGGACTGAGCTCTATCTTTTCTATGGCAATTGATGCATGAAAAACGCATTGCACTTGCATTGCATATGCAAGTGTCTCAGAGTGCAATGCGTTTTTGATGCATCTCCATAGACTTGTATGGTGCGTTTTTCACACGCGTGACTTACAAAAGTAGAGCATTCGAGATTTAAACGCGCGTTAAAAAAAATGCAAGTCTGAAAAGACCCATTGAATACAATGGGTCAGAGTGCAATGCAAGTTCTGCACGTCAAAAGCACGTGCAGAAAACATGCATGAAAAACGCAAGTGTGAAAGGGGCCTAAGTTACAGTCAGGTCCTGTCAGATGTTACAAGGCCTCGGCTCATGTGAAGGAAGGGGGTCCCATTCATGGGAGACACATGTTTAATTCCCACATGACCACGGCGTGGGCAAGGGGTTCACACCCAGCAGAATTGCCTCTGGTCATTGGGGTTAATGCTAGGGTTAGCTGTGATATGCAGCGGACACCGACTCTGTACAATGTCAGCTCCGCACGAGAGCTGGTGTCAAAACGTGTGCAATAAGAGTCTGATGCAGGACGGGAAGTACTTTACTGCATAATAGTAGGGAAGTGGTTAATATCACAAACCCGCTAGACTCCTTTAAGTACCTTACATCGCCCGTTCACTTGTAGAGTTCAGTCCGTGAACTTCCAATCATGTAGGGTCCTGCTTCAAGGACAAAAGCCACTCCAGGGGATGGAACCTGGAGCATCATATTGATATATTATGCATGGTGTTCCCACTTCCTTGTGACAAAGGCTGTTATCATTACAGTGTCTGCTCTACGTCACATCAGGGATGGAGAAACTCCATGCATCAAATATCAATATGGTGCTCAAAGTTCTGTCACCAGGATTGGGATCGGTCCATGAAGTGGGACCCTGCACTGTCGGTGGTTCACAGACTAAATTTCTGAGGACATTTAGGTAGTGTTGCCCATTTATGAAGTTTTTGTGGATTTGCCAGAATACGCCTGTTTGAATGAGTCCTCATTGGAGTAGACATGCTACCCAACATAGCTTATACTTAAAAGGGAACCTGTCACCAGGTACCTCATTTTTCACTAAAGACAGATTGTAAAAGCCCATGACACCTGCAGTGCAAATCTGCCTTTCTGCCTTTTTTAAGCATTTGCATTACAACCTAATTGTGTGTTATAACTTACTCTTGCACCCTGACAAAATCCTGGGGTAGTCACAGGGGCTGGACTTTGGTTTGCATGCGTTTCGAAAAACAACATGTGACCTGTTTGAGCTGCAGGCTGTCTCCATGTTTGTGCTCCTGTACATCTTGTCCCTCCCCCACTGATGTCAGGCTGACCAGGCTGTGACCTCTGAGAAGAAGCAGGAGGTGGAGCTAGACATGAGCACAAAGGTGGGGTTCAAACTCTGAGGAGTGGGTAACACAGACAAGCCACATGTTTTTTGAAATGCATCCAAACCAAATCCAGCCCTTGTGACTACCCCAGGATTTTGTCAGGGAGCAAGAGTACGTTATAACTCACAATTATATTGTAATGCAAATGCTTAGAAAAGGCAGAGAGGCAGATTTGCACTGCTGGTGTAAAGGGCTTCTGCAGCCTGTCTTTAGTGAGAAATTAGGTCCCTGGTGACAGGGACCTATGCATGTGTTAGCCTAATGCATGTGTTAGCCTAATGGCACCATTTGTGGCATCTGGTGATGTGTAGTACTTATGGAAGACAATATGTAGAGGACATTTCAATAGGCTTGTTGCAAACGCCAGGCCGTATGCTTTGTTACTGTACTTTTATGTGTAATTTTACTATTAATAAGACTGTATGACATTCTATATTGCATGACCACACGTTCCTCTACAGAGAGAAAGGAGACATCCCAACTTTAAAGGGGAATACATCTTTGCAGTCGCATCAGTTTTCTTTATCTCTAAATTGTGGCTTTTCATCAAGTTTGACACATTTTAGTGAGTGTCGCAAATACACACCAGAGATGAACACTTCACAGGACACATTTTCCAAGATATTTAAGCCACTTAAATAAATCTGATATACAGTCAGTCCCTGGGTTACATACAAGATAGGTTCTGCAGGTTTGTTTGTGGAATTTGTATGCAAGTCAGAACTGTATATTTTATAATTGTAACCCGTGCCAAAATTTTATTGGTCTCTGTGACAATTAGATTTTAAAAATGTTGGATTGTCATAAGAACCAGGATTAACAATCAAGCTTAATTACAGACACCTCTGATGACTGTTATAGCTGTTTGCTGCAGCCCAAGGCTTAAGTACAGAAAATTACCAACATCCTTAGGTCCATTTGTAACTAGGGGTCGTTTGTAAGTCGGTTGTGTTCTTAAGTAGGGGACCGTTTGTACTTAAGACATCAAAGGCACTCATAAAACACTCACACCACATGCTAGAAATATTATTGGGCACAGATGTCCAAGGTTGCGTCAAAAAATATGAAACTTTTTGGTGAAAAATGTGCATCAAAATCCTCTGCATGTTTAACACTTGCATTATGGTTTCCATTACAGATGTGAAGAGAGCCTAAACGACACAAGCCACAGCTTTCGGCTTACACTAGGACAGTACCCTTTGCCTTATTTAAGCAAACACTTATATCAGTTATTTTGACTGCAGAGCTTTACTTCTAGACAAGTGATCTGAAATCTTAATGAAACAGCTAGAGTCTTACATACATCTCACCTTTCAATAATCTTATTGTGACAAACCGTGAAGGAGTCATGGTAGACCAGCCAGGTTTAATAGAGATCATTAAAGGGAGTGGGGAATACACAATTACAGGTCATCCTCTAGATTCTATATTCATAGAACTGTAGTATGAAATGGTGTCATGTTGTTGCCATACAAGGACAGCCCATTATGGCATATGTTACAAAGGGGTTATATGGAATGTATTTTAATAAACTCACTATTTTTATAAATTCCCATCTTTCCACACAGAATTGTATTTTTGTTATCATTTTTCTAATAGCTCTTTACCACCTCACATAGTAATGTATCAAAGTGAAAATGAGGAACGTCATTAACCCCTTCCTGCACCAAAATTCACTGCATGCACAGTGCAAGTCACATACCATAAAACCAGCATTACTACATTCTTCCACGCTTTTAAGTTTGTGGGAAAGTGAGCAAGGGTCTATTTCAGTTTCAGATTCTCAAGGGCTTTGTAAAAACTAAAGCCAGATGTTTAAACTCCAAGGGAAAATAAAAACAAGTCCATGAAACGGGATCTGGCAAAAGAAGGGAAAAGTAGGGAAGGAGAAAAACACACACACACACACACACACACACACACACACACACACACCCACATATTTTATATACACACAGTATCAAGGGCCAGTTGATGGGGAGTAGTCTATACGGTCTATGTTCACCATTACTCAACATTATTTTCATTCTATATTAAAGATTTTTCATTTTCAAAATTCTTTGCCCATTCTGTCCTGATCTTCTGTACAAATCCACAATCGCCCTGCCAGGAACTTCATCTTATATTCATGAAAACTGTCACAAGGTCCTGGCAGGGTGATTGTTCATGAACAGATAGAGATCACATGATCCTCCATTTAGTAAGGAATGTCTGATTGATAATGTTAAGTAAAGCCTCCATCTTTTACATAAATAAAGCATCACAGAACTTTTAATAGATGTATATTACCGAATATCCTGCCTCCTACACTTACACAGACGTTACAAAAAAATACATGGGGTAAACTAGCCAACCTCTTAAAGCTACAGTTACACAAACATTTGTATGCAAACCACAGATCTTTCTTTCGTTTTTTTGTGGTCATGGTGTCTTCAATATTTTTTAGGATTTTGAGTAGTATGCCCTCAAAAATGGTCCTTGTGTCATTCATCTTTCTGGGTTAAAAAAAATAAATAAAAATTACTAACTTTCAGTAACCTGTCCCATCCCCATTGAAACAATGGCTAGTACACAGCCCAAAACTAAGGCCATCCGCACACGTTGTGGATTGTGGAAACCCACATGAGAGTTTTTAGGTCTATGGGCTTGTGTTATTCTTGGTGTATTTTTATGCAGATTTACAAGTGTTATTTCTGCATGTGTTTTTTTTTACTGATTTTGCTTCACCTAATTGTCTATCATTTCTAGCAAAAATCTGCATCATGATTTACATTTTCAGATGCACGTAGACTACAATTTAAAAAAAAAAAAAAAAACGGTGCAAAATCCACAAGGACGCATAAGAAAACTAATATGATTTTAATATTTTATTTTCCACACTGAGCAACAATGTCCACAAAGGAAAAAAAACAAAAACAAACATTGTCCATTTTTTTCCAAATCGCATTCACCTTAATGCTACTGTTACACTGCCGATTTTTCGTATTTTGGTACCGTACATATCACCAACATAGCCATTGTTACAGACAAAGTAACATCTAGATATATGCCAGATCAAAGGCTTCTCAGCAAAATATTGCCCCAAGTGTTGAACCATAGGCATGTTTTACTTAATATTCATTAACCACTCGAAGTCGGGACTGAATCACTGCAGGTTAGCAGCAACACAAGTCTCATCCATGCGACTTGGAAAATGAAAAATAATTAAACTGTGGGGTTAGAATCCACCACATGTGAATTACTGAAGCCACCAGTAAATTATAGCTGAAATCAGTGGGGGAGCCACCAGTAATTTTTATATGCCCGACCTTAGACAGTTTCTGACAAGGTGAAAGCTTAACAGGCAGCAGTGTCAGACACAATGAGAAAAAGTTATTTTTTTTAAGAAGGCATTTCTTCAAATGGTAAAAGATTTAGTCAGAAACCAAGTCAACTAATTGCCTCAGCTCATAAATGCAAGGACAGGAGTGTTAGTTAAACATAGAACGTGGTAGGCCATAACAACCCCACCTACTGTCTCTCTAGTCTCACTACTAAAGCCTCACAGATTCTATAACATAAGGCTCTAAGCTCCCAGCTTCTCTCCCGGTCAAAAAGAGCATTAGCGAGATGTAAAGGGCATTATTATAAACATGGCAATAAGTGTGGCAGATAGCTAACTAGAGCCTTTAGGGCCCAACAGGGACTTGCATCCCAGGAATTTTCTCCCCATCAGGTCATCGCAGACATCTCTTACAAAAAATTGAAGCAACTTTTTGGGACTTCTACCCAGCACTCCACTGACTTGAACGTTAGACCCAGCATGTGGACTTTGGTTCCTGAATGAGGTGCTATCTTGCAGAAACCAACATACCAATTCCCCCAAATGACGCTATTGGGGGTCCTTTAGCTTAGATCCTTATGGTCAGCCCCTAACCCTCTGACGGCAGGGGCTTCCTTCCGATGGACTCTCAGGACGCAGGTTATGGTGATAACCAAGTAAGGGAAGAACCCAAGTCAGTGTTCCAGTTACAGACCCATCTCCTAGATCAACACAGACCTTAAAGCGGTTTGCTCATGAAAGAAAATTCTCAAAGTTTAATCCCCTAGTGATGTTAACACAATAAAGATAATTTTTAATCCCTTACTTGACAATTTTACTCAGTTTTATTGCCTCTCTACTAATTGGTCTTCCACTCACTAAACTCTCTCCTTTACAATCTACTCTTAATGCAGCAGCCAGGATCGTCTTTCAGACCAAACACTACACGGATGCCTCCAGTTTGTGCCAGTCACTGCACTGGCTGCCTGTCTCATTCCGTATTCGCTCTAAAATAATAACCCTCATCCACAAACCTCTGAATAATGCTGCACCTCCATATCTCTCATCTCAGTCTATCGCCCCCAACCCATGTTCTTTAATCAAATATCACTGGCAGATCAATCTCTACCTTCATTCAAACCAGGACTTGTCAAATCAACTTGCACCAATTCTCTGGAATGCGCTTCTCCAGACTAAAACATATCCTACAAAGTTTTAAAACATGCTCTTAAACTCCGTCTCATTAGGCAGGCCTATCACACTTGCTAACTGCGTGAAACGTCAACTCCCCCTTTACTAATCCATCCTATGTCCTCCTCCCATCCATTATCCAGCAAACACCAGATATATACCAAGCTCCAGGCTTCTCTGCAGTCACTTTCAACTTGGGCCTTTTAAATAAGATGGCAGCTGATGGCTGGTACAAGCTGCAGAATATTTATTAAATTATTTTATATTGTTCCCTTATAAAGAATGGCTGGAGCATTATACAATCTCTTAACTCTTGTGTCACCCCTTCACCCTCAGACTGTAAGCTCTTGTGAACAGGACCCTCACTCCTATTGTTCCATATGACTTGTAATGTTATATTATATTTGTAAATGTCAGTGTAAAGCACTACAAAATTTGATGGCGCTATACAAATAAAAATTATTATTATTTATATCCATTTAGTTCTATGTGCTGACAATGTGGTTAGATTATCAGGTTTATATACACTTTAATTTAGTTTCTGAACATTGTACTAGTATCTGAGAGATGAGACAGATCGGAGATGAGATGATGAGATCCACGAGATCCATACTACACATGACTTTCTCTCCTCTGCTATCAAAGCCAGTACATACTGTCAGCTCTACTATATACCTCCCTCCGCCCTGGATAAAGAACTTCTCTGCCTGTAGCTTGCAGCTTTGTTCCAGTGTCAGTGTGGGAGAGCTCTGCCCTGGAGTGCAGGGAGAGGGACCTCTGCAGGGAGCAGAGGAAGAGAGAAGCTCCATTAGGCTTAGGGAAGATGGCTGCTGACCCTAAAGTCAGAAGATACACGGTTGGGTCTAAGAGCAACCAAAATGGTGTACAGCAGGACTGATACGGAGACAGGTTGGAATTATATTTATGAAATGCTGTATTTTTGTTAATAACAGTGACTATACAGAATGTGTTATTTTGTTATCCTGAGTACATTCAAGAAACTTGTCTCCGTGGGAATACCACTTTAAGATCTTCAAGAAGATCCTGTCAACGTGATTATCTGTTCTCCTTGCAGATATTCACTTGGATCAGGCAGGGCCACGGATGTTATTGTGAAGTTTATAGATTTACTATAGTGTATGCTCTGCCTTGTGTCTCTTCTGTTCCTGTTGCTCCCTCTCTGCTGCTTTCATACATAAAGAATTACAAATAAAACGAATTGCCCTAACCTTAGTGTGATCAGCCTTCTTGGGATTTACTTGTATACATCCTCCCTGGTCTTAATTTGGTGGAATAGGTAGGTGTGCTGTTGGTAAGTCATTTGAACATTTAGCAGAAAAGGTACAGAAGATTTATTTTCGTACCAGCAGCGACCAAAGTTTATGTTTGCTTATCTGTAGAAGCCAGTTACAGGTCTGTTATGTGACAACCTGTTTGCTTGCTACAAAGTTAAGTTATTCCCCAGTCGCTGTGTACATTTTTCATTCTTTGTTTCCTCCTGACCACCTGCTGGCAATAAAGCCTCAGTATTAGTACTTACTGTACAATACAATCTGTTCATCTACAACGACACAGCTTAACTGCTCAAAATGTACAAAAAAGCTAAAGGAAAAAAAAACCAGGTGATTACCAAACACTTGAATTATTAGGCACACAGAATCCTTATCACATCACCTGGAAAATATGTGTCGTTTTTCACAACATATGTTCTATGAGCTCAACGGCTTTTCAGACCAATCCTTGCCTTGAGGATATTCCAGGAAACAGTGCCTTATTAGCATAACAGAAAAAGATCTGAAAGGGGCTGCCCAACAGTTACAAATTACTGTACGGAATGTTAAAAAGCAACATTACTCAGGGGTTAAGAGGTTAACAAAACAAAAAAAAAAAAAACAGCAATGGCTCCATTAATGTAGTTGCATTAGGGCTTGTTTTCTGTGTGTCTGATTCTAGTTTTTAATGGAGCAGTTTAGATAACCATTTCTGTGGGAAGGATTAAAAATATATATATATATTTGGGTTTAATGGCGCTATCCAGCAAGAACATTAAAGACTACTCTGTATTAATGAAGTCTACAGAACATTCTTTGCTCTCAAAGAGACTTTTCTGTACATCACTGATAAATCACAGACAGGCTTGCTTTGTCGGAAACATCACCTGCCCGTCTTCCACTATCATTATGTATCTGTGCAACCAAAATTCAGTAGAAAACTTTCAAATACTGTATATACTCGTGTATAAGCCGAGTTTTTCAGCACAAAAAATGTGCTGAAAAACGTCCCCTCGGCTTATACACGAGTCATACATAAGTCATACAGTCATAAAAAATAATAAACTTATATACTCACCCTCCGGTGGCCCCGACCTGCAGCGCTGCTCCCCCGATGCACTGCTCCCCCGATGTCCGCGCGGGTCCTCTTCTGGCTTCCGCACCATCTTCTGTCTTCTCTAACTTTGTGCTGGGCGCGTCATACTAGGCGCCGTCCGGGGGAGAACAATGGCGGCGCTAAGGTGCTAAAACGTGAAGGTAGCGATGAGGCATTACAGGATTATAGAGCGAAAAATAAATCCTGTAAAAAGCAGATAAAGGCCGCAAAAATAGAGACTGAGAGAAATATTGCCAGGGAGAGCAAAAATAATCCCAAATTATTTTTCAAGTATATAAATGATAAGAAACTAAAAACAGAGAGTGTGGGTCCCCTTAGAAATAACATGGGGGTCATGGTGGAAGGAGATGAGGAAAGGGCCAATCTACTGAATGTCGCCTTCTCAACTGTCTTTACCCAGGAAAATCCCCTGGTGGAAGACACAATGAGGAATAATGTTAATTCTTTTTATAATGCCAACAGTTTAACCCAGGAAGAGGTACGGCGCCGCCTCGCAACCACTAAGATAGATAAATCACCTGGGCCAGATGGCATACACCCCCGGGTTCTGCATGAATTATGTACGGTGATAGACAGACCGTTATTTTTAATATTTGAAGATTCACTGAGGACTGGTTATGTTCCACAGGAATAGCGCATAGCAAATGTGGTACCAATATACAAAAAAGGATCAAATAGCGATCCTGGAAACTACAGACCCGTGAGTCTAACTGCTGTGGTGGGGAAAATATTTGAGGGGTTTATTAGAGATGCTATCCTGGAGTATCTCACTGTGCACAACCTTATAACCCAGTGTCAGCATGGGTTTATGAGAGATCGGTCCTGTCAGACTAATCTGATTGGTTTCTACGAGGAGGTAAGTTCAAGACTGGATCTGGGGGACGCTGTGGATGTTGTATATCTGGACTTTTCAAAGGCATTTGACACCGTGCCACATAAAAGGTTGGTATATAAAATGAGACTGCTGGGAATAGGAGAAAATCTGTGTATCTGGATAAGTAATTGGCTTAGTGATAGAAAACAGAGGGTCGTCATTAATGGCACATTCTCAGATTGGGTTGATGTTACCAGTGGAGTGCCACAGGGGTCAGTATTGGGGCCACTTCTTTTTAATATTTTTATTAATGACCTTGTAGTGGGTTTACACAGTCAAGTTTCAATATTTGCAGATGATACTAAGCTGTGTAAAGTAATAAATACTGAGGTCGATAGTTTAGCATTACAGAGGGATTTGTGGAAGCTTGAGGGATGGGCAGAGAAATGGTTGATGAGGTTTAATGTAGATAAATGTAAAGTTATGCACATGGAAACAAAAAGTCAATTACTTAGTAAAACTGAAGCTGAAAAGGACTTGGGGGTATTGGTGGATGGTAAACTTAATTTTAGTGACCAGAGCCAGGCGGCTGCTGCTAAAGCAAATAAAATAATGGGATGTATCAAGAGAGGAATAGATTCTCATGATAAAGACATAGTTCTGCCCTTATACAAATCCCTGGTCAGACCACACATGGAATATTGTGTACAGTTTTGGGCACCAGTGTATAAAAAGGATATAGTAGAGCTGGAACGGGTGCAGAGGAGAGCAACCAGGATTATTAGGGGAATGGGGGGGGACTAGAATACAATGACAGATTACAAAATTTGGGATTATTCAGTTTAGAAAAAAGACGACTGAGGGGAGACCTCATTACAATGTACAAATACCTGAACGGACAGTACAAGGATCTCTCCAAAGATCTTTTTATACCTAGGCCTGTGACCAGGACAAGGGGGCATCCTCTACGCCTAGAGGAGAGGCGATTCTACCATCACCATAGACAAAGGCTCTTTACTGTAAGAGCAGTGAGACTGTGGAACTCTCTGCCGCAGGAGGTTGTTATGGCCGACTCTATGTACATGTTCAAGAGAGGCCTGGATGACTTTCTGGAGAGAAAAAATATCACGGGTTATGGGGATAAAACATTTATTTAATTCTTGAAGGTTGGACTTGATGGACTTGCATCTCCTTCCAGCCTTATATACTATGATACTATGAAGAAAGAAGATGGTCGCCGAAGCCAGAAGAGGACCCGCGCGGACATCAGGGGAGCAGCGCTGCAGGTCGGGGCCACCGGAGGGTGAGTATATAAGTTTATTATTTTCTTTTAATGCTGGGCTCGCTGTATATTACTGTAGGCAAGCTGCACTGGGGGCAGTGCTGTATGCATACTGGGGGCAGTGCTGTATGCATACTGGGGGCAGTGCTGTATGCATACTGGGGGCAGTGCTGTATGCATACTGGGGGCAGTGCTGTATGCATACTGGGGGCAGTGCTGTATGCATACTGGGGGCAGTGCTGTATGCATACTGGGGGCAGTGCTGTATGCATACTGGGGGCAGTGCTGTATGCATACTGGGGGCAGTGCTGTATGCATACTGGGGGCAGTGCTGTATGCATACTGGGGGCAGTGCTGTATGCATACTGGGGGCAGTGCTGTATGCATACTGGGGGCAGTGCTGTATGCATACTGGGGGCAGTGCTGTATGCATACTGGGGGCAGTGCTGTATGCATACTGGGGGCAGGGCTGTATGCATACTGGGGGCAGGGCTGTATGCATACTGGGGGCAGTGCTGTATGCATACTGGGGGCAGTGCTGTATGCATACTGGGGGCAGTGCTGTATGCATACTGGGGGCAGTGCTGTATGCATACTGGGGGCAGTGCTGTATGCATACTGGGGGCAGTGCTGTATGCATACTGGGGGCAGTGCTGTATGCATACTGGGGGCAGTGCTGTATGCATACTGGGGGCAGTGCTGTATGCATACTGGGGGCAGGCTGTATGCATACTGGGGGCAGGCTGTATGCATACTGGGGGCAGGCTGTATGCATACTGGGGGCAGGCTGTATGCATACTGGGGGCAGGCTGTATGCATACTGGGGGGGTCTATGACCAATGCATTTCCCACCCTCGGCTTATACTCGAGTCAATAGGTTTTCCCAGTTTTTGATGGTAAAATTAGGGGTCTCGGCTTATACTTGGGTCGGCTTATACTCGAGTATATACGGTAAGTTTCTAAAAGATTGCAATTTAGAAAATAATTAAAATTTTATTTGACTCCCTTCAATGAGGTTCTTTTAGGTTTTCAATTTTTCATATGATTACACACACACACACATTTTTTTTTTCTTTTTTAATTGGCCATACACACTGGCTTTTCTTTACATGTTGGTTGGTCAAATGCTCCTTAAGGAAACTTACCATTATGGCTCTACCTTAAAAAGGTAGAACCAGTGGCAGGTTCCTGTATTCTGTGGCAGCCCAGGTAGTCTTCAGCGCGCAGTTTCACAGACGAGTGTGCACAGCTACAGTGACGCAACCTCATCATTGAAGCCAGAGATAACATTTTTATAAAGTTCTGCTTTCTCTAAGCTTTTGTATTACAATATAATTGCGTGTTATAACTTACCTTGCACCCTGACCATGTGTAGTCAAGGGGTTGGGGGTTTGGCTTTGGTTTGGATGCATTTAAAAAACATGTGACTTGTCTGTGCTGCAGACTGCTCAGCTCTTGGCCCCCACCTTTGTGTTCCTATACAGCTCCTCCCTCTCCCACCGATGTCAGCTCACCAGGCTGTGATCTCTGTGAAGGAGGAGGAGGGAGGGGCTGTACAGGAGCACAAAGGTGAAGGCTGAGCAGTCTGCGGCACACACAAGTCACATTTTGTTTTTTGAAATGCATACAACCAAAGCCCAACCCCTGAGACAACACAGAGGATTCTGTTAGGGGGAAAGGAAAGTTATAACACACAATTATATTGTAATACAAATTCTGAGAAAAGGCAGAAAGGCAGATGTCCAATGCAGCTTTAATAGGTTTCTGTGACAATGTCCCTGGCGACCGGTTCTTTTTAAGAAATACACCTCCATCAGAGGTTTCTGAGCAGTCACCTACCCTCATGTTGGAGCATTAACAATCTGTGTAAGAGGGGGCAGGGGAGCAGGACATACAGCATTCGCCAGACAGTCATCTTAAAATTTACTGAAGATACTAGCTTAACTCAAGAGAAATGTGGGATGGAATTTGAGAATTGCATTTGTCCCAGGTTCCGTAGACAGTAACATTATTTTATTACAAGTACATTACTGATATAGTCATGAAATGTGCTTTATCACATCAAATTCATAGAAAAGTATTTCATTCTCCAAAAATCACATGCAAGTATATTAGTCATATTCTTGTATTACACACAGTCTTTTAGTTAGATTGTAGACAAAGGCTTGTATTGCATAGGAACAAGGCCTCCTTGTTTCACAGCTCTCGAAATCTATTTTTTTGGTGCATGGAGCATTGTAATGAATTACTAAAAAAGAAAGTGAATCTGCTGAATTGGTATAATTTGGGAGCCGCATGTCACATTCGGTCAGTGGTTACACAATCCAGAGTGCATGTGGCTCAGGGCCACTGTCCGAAAGGCCAATGCTCTATATAGATGCTGCAATAACTGAATGTCAAGTGCTCACATTCCAGAAGTGACTGGACTACAGAACAAGCTAGAATTCTTCTTAAACATCAATTTTATTGGAAGTATTCTCAGTCCATAAGAATTACTGCAAAATATTACACTCCGCATATGTATATTTGTACACCCATGTCAATCAATATTCCTTGTAAAAAATAAAATTGATAAACTACATTTTTTGGGGGAATGTCCCTCCTGCACACAACCACATTATTTTGAATTCCATCATCCTCATGCCTGTTAGTTTTTACAGCCGAAAGGATGAGTCGACTGCAAAAACTGCAAATGATAGAGCAAGTCCACTTCCTGCCCGAGTTTGCAGCCAACGCAGTCTGAGTAGCCATCCGCTTATGACAGCCTACTGGACCTTTGCTTGCGGCCCGTGAAAAGGATGCGGTCGTGTGCAGGTAGGCTCACACTTGCCCCTTCAACGAGAAGCATATCAACTTTCAGAGGTCTACTTACTCATATTCATAAGAATATATGGATATTCATAAGAAATAAAAAAGGTAAAAAACAGATCAAAAGTTCTTAAAAACTCGATTTCAGTAAAGACTTGCAACGGTTCTGTAGCCTACTTAATATTGATTGTATTTCAATAAACAAGGGAGTAATTCAAGAGATCACTTGTGTTTTTTTTTATTAAGAGAGGTTGTGTCATCAAGTACCTTTTCTCCACTGGGACCCAGAAATGCAAACCTGCATGCTCAACCAACAATTTATACACTTTTCTTGAAATTTTCGGGCAGCCATCTCCTGCCAAACTACACAATTGGAATATTGGTTGGGCCCTCCCATTCTCGTGATAGCTAGGGGTTTGACTAAGGGCTACCGCTCCCCTCAACAATCAAACACTTATACCCTACTCTGTGTATAGAGCAGACTAGTACTTACGGGCACAATCCCCTTAATGTACAACAATGATCATTTCATTTACACTGGTTACAAATCAATCTTAAAAGTATGACAGAATAAATAAGAAATACAGAAATATAATAAATGTGCACACAATACTCACATATGTGGACTCAGTTCATAAAAGTTACGATTCCGGTATTCTTCTACTTTATCAGGTGTGTAAATGGGCAGTGACCTGTAGGGGTTTACAGATATAACCACACTTCCTATGTAGGTCTGTGAATAAAGAGATCCACCATGTTATAGAACATATAGATTGTAAAGTTTAATTTACACATTTCCCCATAAATTATACATCACAAATAACAATGAAAAATTGTATCTATTTCATAACTTCATCTAGTAAATGTATTCGGCATTTCAATGCTCATGTATTGGGACATCAATATATATTGGAACAGCCACAGATGCAGAAGGTGCATGTACTTTTGGTCACTATAATTAAGTTTACAGCAATGTGACTAAGTTGCCAGCACTGCCTAGCGCTGGGGTCCTGGTTTAAGTCCCATCCAGGTCAACATTTGCAAAGAGTCTGTATGTTCTCTTCGTGTTTGCATGGGTTTCCTCCCACACTCCACATAGGTTAATTAGATTGTGAGCCCCAATGGGGAACAGTGAACGATTTCGCAAGCTCTGTGTGCCCTACATAAAGAAATTATTATTATTTTTTAAAAGCATGAGGAGCGCAATGGGGGGAAATAACAGACTTGCGGCAGAATTCTGGTGGATTTGTGCCTTACACCACATTTATCAAGGCTCTTGGAACCTTTTTGGGACTTTTCTGACTTGTACAAACGAGTGTGACCTTTGAAAACGGGTGTGGCCTCACAGGAAGAGCCTATGGTCAAAGGAAAATCGTTTGTGCACCAAAAATTCTGCATGATAGTTTGGATCAACTGAAACTAGGCGTAAATTATGAACAGACAGTCTTATACTTCATCAGAATTTATCATCACATTGCCAAATCTGGTGGAGCAAAAGATTTCTTGTACGAGATTCAGAACCTGACACACTGTTAAATCCCCCTCACTCCGCAATATGGGCATCATTTGTTTTTTTTTCAAAGGGGGAATCAAATAACACAATTTTGTTACAATTTTGTAAAAATAATTATAGCTGCACTTTTCAGTTTGCTGGTCCAATTCAATATGATATTTTTAGAGGTTAATAACCCTTACAATTTCGTCTGAAAAGATTTTCAATATTTTTAGACTGCTTGATTGTTCCATTTTTCTAATATTCAAATTGAACATTGTCACATCTGTTGCACATGCGACATAATTGGTTCCCAGTGCAGCCAGTCATTTTTAATGGGGTTCCAGTAGGTTTAAGTGTTTTTCAAAATAGGGGCAAATACAATAGAAGGGAATTGTCTAAATCTTTAGGAAAGAGACTAAGTCTGATCAGTGGACTGGAAGAAATTTACAGCCATATGCCTAGATTTGTTTAAACACCTTCAAACATTAGAGTCCCAGAAATTATAAGTTAGACAGACATGGATTTACATAGTAAGAGTAGAGAGAACCTACATGAGCAGTATACATTTTGGGGTTAGTTTAATGGGGTTCTGTGTTACATTAAGTGCAATGGTTTTTAACAAACCACCTCGAAAAATTTTTTTAGCATTAAAGATAGACATTCTAGATATAATAGATACACATGTTAATTCAAACAGTCGAAAGCCATAATTATTTTGGGGAACATAGTACACCTCTAAAAGTTATGCATATTTTGTAATAAAGAAGCTAGGTATAGCACAGGTTTGCATATAGCCCCCATGTTTACTTGGGCATATTAATAGCAACTTTATAGTTCTTTTCTTTTAATTAAGAAACTACAGGAGCATAGTCAAATTCCTTGGATTTATTACGCTTTGGCATCTGCCCTCCCACAAGTTAATGTAGTACTTGGCATACCTCCCAACTTCATAATACCCATTTACAAGTGTAAGCATTTCCAACACCAATGCTCACTGAAATTATTACTAGAATAGATAGTAGAATAGGGCAGACCCCCCCCCCCCCCAACCAACATCATTTAACCCCTGGCTGAAGATGCCCCTTTTCCTTTTGTTTACATTTTTTACTTTCCTCATTTCAAAAGCTATACATTTAATTTTTTGTCTGTGCACAGAGCTGCATGAAGGGCTTGTTTTCTGCACAACTTCCTGACGCGCGTATTCAATTTTCCATACAATTTAATGGGAAGCTACAAAAAAATTTCATATGTTTCCAGTCATCCTCAAAATCTACAATCTCAATGGGGGACATTTATCCGAATTGAGGTAAAACTTGTCTAGTTGCCCATGGCAACCAAAGAGAGCTCAACTTTAATTTTATAAACAGAAGTGGGGAAATGAAATTTGATCTCTGAATAGTTACCATCGGCAACTGGAACAGTTCTGCTCTCATAAGCATAGGGAGGGAAATACAGATGCTACTCATTAATCAAATGTCCAGCAGCCTCCCGTCATTGATAAAATGTCCCCCGCAGAGTCCCCCCTGTAATGTAATGTCCCCTGTAGAAAATAAGGTTAAAAAAATATATACACTCACCGGCCACTTTAGTGCTAGTGACGGGTTGGACCCCTTTTACTTTCAGAACTGCCTCAATTCTTCGTGGCATAGATTCAACAAGGTGCTGGAAGCATTCCTCAGAGATTTTGGTCCATATTGACATGATGGCATCACACAGTTGCCGCAGATTTGTCGGCTGCACATCCATGATGCGAATCTCCCGTTCCACCACATCCCAAAGATGCTCTATTGGATTGAGATCTGGTGACTGTGGAGGCCATTTGGGTACAGTGAACTCATTGTCATGTTCAAGAAACCAGTCTGAGATGATTCCAGCTTTATGACATGGCGATTATTATCCTGCTGAAAGTAGCCATCAGATGTTGGGTACATTGTGGTCATAAAGGGATGGACATGGTCAGCAACAATACTCAGGTAGGCTGTGGCGTTGCAACGATGCTCAATTGGTACCAAGGGTCCCAAAGAGTGCAAAGAAAATATTCCCCACACCATGACACCACCACCACCAGCCTGAACCGTTGATACAAGGCAGGATGGATCCATGCTTTCATGTTGTTGACGCCAAATTCTGACCCTACCATCCAAATGCCGCAGCAGAAATAGAGACTCATCAGACCAGGAAACGTTTTCCAATCTTCTACTGTCCAATTTCGATGAGCTTGTGCAAATTGTAGTCTCAGTTTCCTGTTCTTAGCTGAAAGGAGTGGCACCCAGTGTGGTCTTCTGCTGCTGTAGCCCATCTGCCTCAAAGTTCAACGTACTGTGCGTTCAGAGATGCTCTTCTGCCTACCTTGGTTGTAACGGATGGTGATTTGAGTCACTGTTGCCTTTCTATCAGCTCGAACCAGTCTGCCCATTCTCCTCTGACCTCTGGCATCAACAAGGCATTTCCACCCACAGAACTGCCGCTCACTGGATTTTTTTTCTTTTTCGGACCATTCTCTGTAAACCCTAGAGATGGTTGTGCGTGAAAATCCCAGTAGATCAGCAGTTTCTGAAATACTCAGACCAGCCCTTCTGGCACCAACCATGCCACGTTCAAAGGCACTCAAATCACCTTTCTTCCCCATACTGATGCTCGGTTTGAACTGCAGGAGATTGTCTTGACCATGTCTACATGCCTAAATGCATTGAGTTGCCGCCATGTGATTGGCTGATTAGAAATTAAGTGTTAACGAGCAGTTGGACAGGTGTACCTAATAAAGTGGCCGGTGAGTGTATATATACCATTTGAAAACAAAAGTAGATAAAACATGTTCTATTACTGGAGTCTCCATTTTTAATAATCCAGCTGTCTAACAATCCACTACTAAGTGACAAATACAGGTATTGAATCACAGAATTCAATGCATGCATTTCATTTTGACTGCAGCTCGATAGTTAAACTTTCTCTAACCGTAATCTTGCAATGTAGACCTGGTCTAAAAGAATAATGGATTGTAAGGTATAAGTGAATAGTTAGGCATACCTCCTAACCATCCAAGATACAGAAAGCTAAAAGTTGATGGCTTCCTGCTCAACCATTATGTTACTAGGTCTCTTTTTTTTAAAGGCACACACTTTCTAACTATGGTACTAGAATAAGACTATTTGAGAAAGTTTACAGTCTTTCAAAAGGTCCTAAAAGGACTCTTGTACACATGTGACGTTTCCTTCAAACCCAATCCCATAAACACATAATTGTATACTTACATAAATTTCATTGTGATCAAAACGTTTTTTGAGGTTATTGATAAAAGATTCTTCATCGAGAGGTTCTAAAAGAACCATATCCCCCACTCCTATCATGTTGTCCAGGAGTGAGGTCTTACCCTCCGTTTTGGCCATGATGCCCTAGGGGGGAAAAAAAAGACAATTCAGTTTTCACACTTTTTTTTTTTTTTTATTGATTCTCATTGCAGCTCTCATTGCAATAGCAAAAGATAGGGGAATGCTGAAATCCAACATGCCAGAATCTGGTCCCTTCAGAATTAGCAAATACAGTCAATCTACGTGTAATAAATGTGGCCAAATAGACTCACAAAATGTGGCAAATGTTCAGAATAATCCTGCCCTCATTACCCACTGGCCAAGCATACGTAGATTGGGCACAATTATTTGGTGTCCAGTATTTGTGTTGTCCTTAAGAAACCAGTGCCACCTGTCAGTATATTGATATATCAGTTGCATCTTTAAACATGTCTGGTGAGGGTTCTTTACATTTTTGCTGTACACACCTACTGGATCAAGAGTGCACAAAAAATAGCGATATCTAAAAACTCCCAATTCAAAAAGGTCTCCAAATTCTGGCTATGTGACAGGTCCCAAACACATTTCATTCCCCTTTAAAAATGGTTGTGGAATACACAGATGGTTAACATGCCCGATAGCAGATTAAACATTATTAAAGAGCAAATGCTTGATAAATGTAGACTTCAGAATACTGTTTTGTATAAAACTGCACATAGCAAAAGACATCAGACCATTGTATAGAAGGTACCATAATGGAAAAGGAACCAATTCATTTTTGAAAGTTTTTGAAATTAGATGCATAGCAGAGAGTATACAGGCCCAGGAGCAGCACAGAACTATTCACTTGTTTTACAAAACTGCCCTTCAGGTCACTCACCTATAACAAGCAAAAGGCAAAATAAGCAGATGACCCTCCAGTCAACAGGTAAACGTTGCTTGTTTTTTCCAACAGCTAGATGCATACTACACAAATTGCCCCTATAGGTATATGTTGCCTTAATATAATCTTCACATATATTATTATATATTGTATGTATAAGTCATAAAAGTATTTATAATGTGAGTTAACTGTAATATAAGTATGTTTAATACAGACAAGTTCACTAATTGTGCTAGTTAAGTTGATGATTAGACTAGATGAACATTTTAGAAAGGCTTAATGTTGTATAATTAACCCCCTGAGTCATCAGGTTTAAAGTGAATGACACAAATAAGGACACACCAAAAGTGACACATACCCTGCTCCTAAACTTAAAGGGAAACTCCTTTTGTAAAATTAAAAACCTGCATGGAAGTTAAACCACTATGAAAACACAATTCTTCTCTTTTTAATTTGAATGAGGCTTTGCTTACCGTCCATCTTAACCAATATCCGGATGGTCTTCAGCTACCAGAGAGCAGCGAATTGTGAGCTCAGATCAGTTACACAGTTACTAGTGCTCAGAGTATAGTTCATAGTTCTGCAACGTATTTGCAAAAGTTACTCAACTTTTTGTCCACCTTTGAGCACAATCCCCACCCCCCCACCCCAATTTTACAGGGAGGTCAGAAAGTTTGTTCCGATTATTTTTTTTGACACAAAATAAAATTGCAAGTTATGAACTATTAACAGGAAATGTCACAGCTTGATGGCCCTTAGAGAAAAAAATTGGTGGGGTCCCTAACTATTGAAGTCAACACTGAATCCTAAAATCATATACAACATCTTCAACCAATGAATTCAGAAATGCGTCACTAAGTCCCAGTTACATTCTGCTAAACCTTACAGTAAACATTAGTGAAAGCTCGCCATTTCCTTTATGGCCCACATCTGGCAGATGCTCCCAACACTGCCACATTTCTGTTTCTGCATGTTGGACACATACATAGTTTTATTCACTACACCTATTTTAGGCCTCATTCAGACAGCTGTTATGGGGGTTGCGATCTTCTTGCAGGATTGGCAATCAGATCCCCACCCATATAGACCTCTATGGCTTTTTGTCATGGCGTGGTTAGCACACGGTGCATCAATGCACCTTAACAGTGAAGAGTGAAGAGCGCTCACCCCTCACCACCTCCTCCTCCCGGTCCGGTACTATCTTGGGATCTGGTCCGGATGGGCACACGGCCAGGTGAAAGAGCCCTTAGAGAAAGAGCTCATTGGATGAGGTCATAAGAGCTTACACAGTAATACAGCTAAATTACTGAGGCTCTGCATTATTGCTGCAAATTAAACAAAATATACAGTGTGTATAAACATATATAGTTGAGGAAGGCAAGTAATCAGATAAAACTACATGTAGGGTTACATATCGATTTTTATCATAATTATAGAATCAACATAAGCTTCACCCCCAGGATAGAATTAATGGCTAAATGGGGCAGATCTGGAGTTGGAAACTCATCCCTCAGCTATCTGCCCTCCAAATCTGGGAGATTTGGGAATACCAATGTTGCCTAGGCTCAGTGCCATTGACAAAGCAAAGGCAGAGCCAACATCAGAGCTGGGCGCTCATCCCTCTAACTCTTGTAAACAGCTATTTTTCGTTTGTAGAGAAAGTAGGCAACATTGGAAGTTGTGTGGCGTAGAGAAATAAGTTCAGGCAACAAAGTAAGACAAGAGCATTTAGGCTCACGATACACAAGTCGAGTATGGAGTATGTAGGAGAATGTCCAATGCAGAAGCACGTTGTAACCCCTCCCAGAAAATATATATTAATATGTATAATAGAAACCACAAGGGTGGTGGATTCTAACAAATCTTAAAGTATCCATTTTTCGTACGACTTTAGACCTACAACTTTTTAAAGACACCACTTTGAGAAGGCAAAGAAGCTGATCATGAAACTTTATCTCAATCCATGAGACTGAATAAATAACCAAAAGAACAGACTGCCACAGAAGACTTCAGACGTACTTATAGATCATATTGTTTTAGCAAATATAAATTCCACTCACACTACTGAATATTGAAAATACAGACTAATATAATAACAGTTATATATTTTTACTTGCATGCATTATGACCTAATTTTACTATTTGAGGATTATACTTAATATATTTTTTCCTGTAGAAAGAATGGTCTACATGGTTAAAAAAAAATAAATAAATGAGAATGTTAAAACAAAGAACACAAGTGCCTTAAATGCCTTACATTGCAACGGAAGATGCTGGGGGAGATTGTAAGAAATCACGTGAAAACAGGCTGGGAAAATATTCCAGACATGCATCTGTATACAAAACACAGCATGTAGTGAGGGTTAATAAATCAAGCAACAACAGGTGATTTAGTGACTATGTCCCTGCTAAGGAGCGATTTGTTAGTGTAGCAATCAATCAATACATTCAATCTGCCAATAGAAACTACCGCGCCTCCTACTATCCTATTAACCCCTAGTGTTGCAATGAACTGGCCACCTGGACAATATTTCAACATTCACCAATAATCAATTTCTGAATTTGGAACAAGGTATCAGATATGTTTAGCCTTTTTTATCCACTTTCATACAAAAGAGGTTGAAGGTATACATATGTGCAACATCCCTGCAAATAGCTAGGCAAGGTGGTTGTTGCGGATAGTGCCCTCTCCATGTTAGGAGCCGTTAGGGAGACTGATCACCTATCTAGAAGGTCTGTAAATACTCGAGAGCCTTGGAATTGCAGCCTGGTAAGGCAAGAGTTAACAGTGTGAAAATGTTGTCCAATAGGAATCTCTGTACTATTTTAAAGCTAGCTGGAATCTGATTGGAGAGTGCTACCACTTGACCAAGGGGGTACAGAAACTTCTGGTGGGCGGGAGCACATGGTCTGCAGTTTCAGTTAGAGTAGAGACTCCATCTTGTAGCACATGTCAGCAAAGCAAATAGAGGAGAGTGCAGTACTGTGCCAGCCATCGTCATAATACCAGGAGATCAGGAGACTTATGCCCCCAGAGCAGAGGTCCACGATCCGGACTCGGACTCCATATTTACCAGCCCATCCTGAAGTTACTTCCAGGCTGTGAACAACCTTCCTGTGGACCAGCTATCTCCATCAACCTTCCAGCTTGCCAAATCTGCTGCTACTGAAAGTTGAATAAAGAACTGTAAGTCGATTTGTACAACGTGCCTCTGTGTAATCCCTGAATCAGGCTGTATCACCATCACGGGCTCCTCATCTTCCAGGGACTCCAACATACACCCCAGGGGTTGCCCCAGGGAGAACCAGTTCTCCCTCCATATTTCTTGCACACACCACATGCTGGAGACCTTCCAGGCTGTAGGCCCGTCCTCCGGTCCCAATACCAAGCACCGTGACCATAGCATGCCTGAGGCCACATAAGCCACTCCGGCATTCTGGGTCCTTGCTGTCTACAGCCATCCGGAGAAAGGCTAGGACCCCGGTGGGGGATGTTGATAATTTTTTGTTATGTTTTTTTATTATTTACGGTTAATGAACATTCTGTGTTTTAAAGGAGTGGTACATAAATTGATTAATTTGAACCCATGGATTGATCAAGATCTCATCAGTGGGGGTCCAACTGATGGGAGCCCCCACTAACCATGACTACGAGAATGGTGATCCAGTTCTCAATAATTGATGAAGCGCCATCAACCCCACATCTCCCCTCCCATATGGAGAGATGATGGTCAATCCTATAGGGGTTTTTGACCATTAGGCTCAACACTGCAGAATAATAGGTGTAGCTTGTGTCTCTTTTCAACCTTACTAACTGCTTGAGTGTATGAAGATCTATGTGTCATACTTAAGTATAGGCTCCCTAGAGGCAGATTCACAATGCCACTTAGCAACCATCTAAATGTGAAGTAGAGGTAGAAACTGAAAGAAAGGCAAGATATATGAAAAACCATAAATGGAGCACATGGAAAAACTTTGTTGAAACAATGTAGTTTGTGTAGGACTGACCTAAAGTGGATTTCACAAGAGCAAGTTTATTCAGTTAAACTTGCAGCATGGGCATGCCAGAATGATCAGCGAAAAAGCCAAGCAACAGAACTGAATTCACATGCTTTGTTCAGTTTGTTGTTTAGCATTTGGGACAACAGGTTTTACTGAAAAAACTTGCTCTTGTGAAGCTGGTCTGACACATTCTACTTCTGCTCTTCATTTTTAAACAGAATGCAACCAGAATAGGGAGGGGCTTGTGCCGATAATATCCGATTTCCCCCTGTAACGCATACATATAAGCAGCTAAAATGCACCAATATGGTGTTGGTTTTCGATCACTTCAGTTTCAGTAGAAACTCATGCGATCAGCAGAAGCCCCTCCCCGTTCCAAAACATTTCAAAATGCAATATAAGCGGAACGCGTGACCACACCCTATATTCACACTGCCGTAAGGGGAAGTATATACGGCCGACGTATATACAGCCGATATATGCCCCCCCCCCCCCCCATACACGGCAATGGGACATGTCCTATCTTTTCCCGTATTACGACGCCGTGCGCCATACATCCCTATGGGGAGAGGCAGGGGTTAGCAGGGCTCACCTCCTCCCCTCCCCGTGCGCTGCCACGTGCCCGCTGTGCTATGGTACGGCGGGTAACGGCAGTGTGAATATAACCTTACGGTTTTGATGAGCAAGAGGAACAGTAGTTACCAGTTTCAGATTACACAAAAGGAAAGGAGCAGCTAGATCTCTATCCAGCGGCCCAGAGATATTGGAAAATAAATAGTCCCATAAAGGGGGAATGTAAAAGATAAATACACTAATATAGGCATGTTTTACGAACGCCACAGAAAAAGTTGGTTCAACCTATAGATTTTTTTGCCATTTAAATAAAAGATGGTGGTAGGTTTTGCTTTATGGTGACTTTAAAGGCTGGTTCATTTATGAGGACTTGATTGTTCATTTAATTGTTAATTAATGTCACGGGTGCTCACCCGTGCCCCTCTCTGTGTGCAAGCTAGGGGCCCGTGCCACTTACCAGTTCCTGTTCCGTAGACCGTGTTTATGCATCCAACTCCTAGTGGGCGTCTCTCAAAGATTTAAAGGGCCAGCGCACCACTGATTGGTGCTTGCCCTTGCCAGAATCCTTTATTACCCAGCCTCTCCCTGCTCTTTG
This sequence comes from Engystomops pustulosus, assembly GCF_040894005.1. NCBI lineage: Eukaryota > Metazoa > Chordata > Amphibia > Anura > Leptodactylidae > Engystomops > Engystomops pustulosus. The sequence goes on along the minus strand of NC_092418.1, from coordinate 46,419,555 downwards.
TGCCTTGAAAAAAAGCTTGTTTCATGCCCTGTGCTATTATTGTGATTTCCCATTGTGAACCCGGTTCCATTCCTGACTATGCTCCTCTGCTGCCTTGACCTATTGCTACATCCCCCACTGATCCCATGCAGCCCGTCCTGACCTCCTGCCTGTCCCCGACCACGATACTGCACAACGTTTCTGTACCGCCTTGGCTGCCACCGTGGACAAAGTTGCACCTGTGGGACGACCTGGTGGTACCACGCCGCAGCAAGTCCAACCCACTTTGCGTCGGATCCGGTGAAAAGCAGGTGCATATTACATTCCTGTCCCAGGTGTTGGCTTACATCATCGTCCGTGGTGGTTCAGTGGGTCCACTGGAGCCTGACAATAGATTACACAGTATACTTTTAGTTTTAATACTAAAGCCTATGAACCATATCTCTCACTGAGGCCTATGCAGTCAGATAGCCTTATGTCGGGATTACAGGTCAGGAAACTTTTTGAACATATACATCAATAGCTGTAAATAGTATTGCAGGTAATATTTCAGTAGTGAAGATAAAATGACCACCATAAATTGACAGCAACATGCACAAATAAAAAGCTACAGTTCATGATCTCCCTGGCTGAAAATCCTTATATCCCAGACATCCTCCACTGTGTCTCTCTATACCTCACTGTTTGAAGCCAACCCATTGCCTACATAACAGCCTTCTCAATCTTCATCTTTAGTGGGATTCTCCCTTTTCCTGACCTAGTTCCCCTCCTCTTCCCCACCTCCTCCCCGTTCTATACGTTCTGGACCCACTCAACAGAACGTACTGCAGACACACACTCTATATGTATCTAACTTCTAAAACCTACATAACGAAATGTAACACAACACAATAAAAAGATAATTAAAAGAAAAAGCTACAGTTCACAGTCAAACTATTTGGTTTAAAACCACTATAGTCACTATAGTTAATTTGTCTGGATTTCGTCATTATATGCTTGTCAAAAGACGTCCACCAGACGCTCTTATTCCACTTTTTCAGAAAAGCTTCTGTGTTGGTAACTTATACCACTTATACCCCAGATGTTAATTGCTGAAGTCTCAGGATTATTGCCTGCAGATGTGTGATGGCTGAGCAGCTATGCATTAACCTCTGAAAAAAAGGACTTTCTGTGAAAGGGTTGGAAAGTCTAGTAAAGTTGAAAGACTTGGAATTCTTTCTTCAATGTATCCATTTGCACCACTTACATTCTACATGGTTTCTGACATGACGTAATCCATTAAAATTACATTTGTCCCAGACTTAGAACTAAAGAAAGGAATTGCAGACAAACTGCATCACATGAACTTTGGTCATACAGACTATTGAAATGGTACCGGCATTCACCACATGCTGTATTAGGGAAAAGCTATCCCAGCTTATTGCTTCTGTTATAAACTCCTGCAATTATTATTGCACCCCTGTGCTATTTAGAGAGCTGTTGAAACAATTAGCTTGCCCATCAAGCCATGTTCCTTCCTGGTATCACACGTCTAAAACATTTCATGTTAAAAGTTATACACTAAAATATCATGAAAAGTACAACAACATTTATGATCAAGGTAGTAGAACGATCACATCAAACCAACAACACTTGCAAAAACTATGTGTTAAAAAGGTGCAATAAGGAGCAAAAGCTCCTGCTCATCCAGGGAAGTCCTAGGATAACCATTATATGCTTTTAAGGATACAAATGAATATGGCCGTACAGACTGACCGCTTTCAGTGCATGGATATTTCCTCTTTATAGATGAGCAGACACAAACTTCCTATTCGGGTGTGCACCACGCAACCCAGACATATTGTCAGATTGGCTGCAAACAGGAAGTTTGGGTCTACTCATCTCTATTCTGGATCCTAAATCCCTGGCCTCAATCTGGTAAAAACCCCTGGGAAACTTGCACAGAAGATCCAAATTTATGAAACCTACATTACTAACCATTTGCGTGGATAAATTTCCATACTGGAAAAAAAAAAGTTTACCATGTTCTGGTATATTAACTACTATACTGTAAAAATCAGCAGGTTGTAAGCCCACAGTGCAATCTGGATTGACCTTGGGCCACCACTTAGGGCAATATGCCTGTTCCTCTCCGTTATTAACTTTCACCCCTATACAGGGATATTGTGTACACTGCAGGGAGATTGCAAGACTGAGGGAATAGGAAAGATCATGTTTAGGGTCAGTCTGAAGACAGGGCAGGCAGAGTACAAGCAACATCAGGGAGAAGGTCAGGACAGGCAGTAGAGGTTAAGAAGCAAGTCGAGGTCATACATAGAGGGATACAGTTCAGGGATGTGGTCTCTAAACAAGCCAAGGGCCAAGCATGATTAGTAATCAACAAAAACTGGGTAATTGTACAGCAGGATTAGATAAACTTGGAACCATTGCTCACGCACTAGGGAACAGGCCATGCTGGAATATATAGCCCCAGGTGAGCACTGATAGGCTGGGAACACAAATACAGATGCACACACTGGCCCTTAGCTGAGAGAGCTGGAAGAGTTCCATCTACTTTTATAAATATTCCAGTCAATTTTGTCTGACACTCCCACCTCACTTTCCGTTTTTATCTTTTCAAAAGAATGGTTCTCCGTACAACAACGTCTTGACATGGAATATCGCCGTGGACCACTCTTTTGATGGCTCAGTTTTGCCTGGATTGTTCTCACCTGTATTATGCCCATATCCTGTTTAATGTACATTTTTTTTTAGAAAGTTTAACAAGATAATAATTTTCTACATAGACATTTCATGGATAAATCACCGACTTCTCGCTTTTGCGCAGTGCACATTCTTTTAAGGAGCCGACAAACATATTTAACAAAAAAAGGAGGATGAAATGGATAAATTTGCAAATAAAAGAAAAAAGTGTATACTTCAGTTTTTCACAGTGAATTGACTTTTTGGTGCTCCTATAGCTATACATCAGAACATTAGTGAATGGCAGAGCTGTGTATGTACAACCTCCTGACCTCATCACAGATCTGATGCCATGCAGCTGTTATCTACACTTTACCATGGAGTCCATGTGGAGAATGCTCGTAACTCTAGAGGTGGTCATTGGCAATATAATTGTTTGACAAAAGCCATTTCAGCAATCAGTACACCAACCACTTTAAGAGCAAGAGGAAATCCATTCCCCTCCCCGAAATACAGACATTGTGCTGCCACATACCGCTCTTCATCTGGAAGAGACATTTCTGGAATGTTCAAATAGATCATGAATTTGAGTAGACTGTGGGAATAAAGCCTTTCTTCACCGGAAGCTTTTGCACCCCTAACCTTATGTATTGAACATATTACTGCCAGAGAAACAGCTAAAGGGTGAGCATGGAGCAAGACTTACATGAAGTTGTCACCAAATGATGACTGGGAAAAAAATCTTGCAAATTTTTAATTCTGCAGTGTGGTTGCTGAAGGGTGAACAGAAAATGGCTCTTAAACATGTGCTCTTAGCTTCCCAAACTGATGTGAAGCATCTTTCTCTTGGCTTCTGCTGATTCCCAGGTTATTGTGAAATGAGCATGTTGCACATGTGAATAAGCCACACAGGTTTACAAAAATAAAAAAAAATACAAAGTTCAGACACGACTCTTTCATGTACAGTTATTGTGTACGGTTTTTGAGGATACAATGTCACTCCTTTCATTCTCTTTTTTGATCCGCAAAGAGACAAAATGGATGTCATATGGCTAAAAAAATTGTTACACAGTGCACTGATACAGTACTGACAAAAATTAACAATCTGCAAAATGGATCATCGCATTAGATAAGGGTTACCTTATCTAACGCATAGATAAGGGTTACCTGCTCAGTACAATCCTTAGAGGAGCAAAGACTTCCTACAAATACTTACTCTCCTACATCATCCAATGTAAAGGAAATTGTGTGACCACCAGAATATCCTTGTGTTAATAACAGCTGAGCACTGAAGGATTTAGTTTAAATCAATTGGCACTTCAGCTGGCAGTGTGGTGCTACAATGTTAAAGGACATTACCATCAGGATGAAGGATTGCAAACCAAGCACACGTACATACTGATCCTCTGGCAGGGTGTGCTCTTCTTTTAGCTTCTTAGGCCCTGGTTTTAAAAAAAAAGGCTGTTAAAATTATGCAAATGAGCATGAAGGACTTTTGACTCCATAGGTGTTAACAGAGCCTGGAGCAAGCCTCTCGGGCTCATTTGCATAATTTTAAAGAATCCTGACAGAGGGGGCACACCCCAGTATGTAAGTGTGCTTGGTTTACAATCCTCCATTCTGATGGTAGATGTCCTTTAACTGTTGGATGATCAGTGGAGAAGAACGGAGCTAAATTACAGGTTTAACACATCTTACTGATCGATATTTTAAGAATTTGGAATCTCCTTTAATAAAAAAAAAAAAAAAAATCTCTGGTCAGTTGCCAGCATGTTTGACAGCTCTCAGATACCTTGCAACAATTTTTTTTTACAATAAAATATGTTCCTATCAAAGATCAAAAAGTACTTGTAGTGGGGTATTACAGTGACATTTAGCAATAAATTGAACTGTGCCATAAGGTGAGTACAGTGTGCATCACACATAGCCATGGGTGTGCAGTCCCCAGTCATCAGTTTACATGATGATTAATTTACAGTTTCCTGTTTAGAACAGTGCATTCATTTATTTATTACTATTGTACATTTAAGACATTTCTGCTGAAAAAAAACCCCAGAGGCCACCAATTTTCTGCTGACACTTCTGGACTGGCTGGGATGTACACAAGGAGACCAGGGGTCACCATGTTTAGTAATATATCCACTCTCTTCCCTTGTAGACTACTCCTTTAATAGGTGTTGAGCTAAACATGGCAAATATATAAAGATAATGGCAATTGCACACAGACGTGGCCAGTCACTCCATGGCACGTGCAGTATATATTTTTGGTTCCACATTATCTAGAAACATGCTTTGTGTGTGGTAAAAAAAAAATTTAATCTTTCAGCAAACTACAGAATTGGAGATACAGGCAGTTAAATACATAGTTGTAAATGGGAGCTGCAGATTAAAATCCAATTCCTGTCTCTCCTTCACTGTCTATGGCCCACATTTATTAAAGGGAACCTGTCACTAGGAACCTCATTTTCACTAAACACAGGTTTCAGGAACCCATTACAGCTGCATTGTGCTCCTCTGCTGCTGTCAGCTCACCAGGCTGTGACCTCTGTGAAGGAGCAGGAGGGAGGAGCTGTTCATGAGAACAAAGGTGGGGGCCAAGAGCTGAGGAGTGAGCAGCACAGACAAGTCATATGTTTTTTTTGAAATGCATCCAAACAAAAGCCCAACCCCTGGACCAACACAGAGGATTCTGTCAGGGTGCAAGGAAAGTTATAACATACAATTATATTGTAATGCAAATGCTTAGAGAAAGCAGAAAAGCAGATTTGCAATGCAGATGTAATGGGCTTCCGCAACCTTTTTGTCTGAGTTTGCACATTCTTTTCAGTGCTAACTGCTTACACATGTATCTATAAAGTGTTTGTGAAACACTTGTGTTGTGGTTGCACTATACCCGGCGCAAAATTCGGCACTAAATAGGGCGTGGACCACATTTGTCACACAGCCCATGTTAAAAGGCGCACCAAAAAAGTTGGTGCACTCTGTCAGAAGAATTCAGGGTGAGTCACATTCATGAAGCACCACAAATCATGAATCTGGCGCCTTTTGCATACTACACAGGGAAACTGCACTAAGTGCAGTATGCACTGTTTTTTAAAAATGTGGGCCAATGTCTTCCGTTCTGTAGATCACAGAACTACAAGCTGGATGCAAACTGAGAAGATGAGACGTTTATCTTTAATATGGCACATGTTTACAGGTGCTAGAGAAATGACAATAAGGCCGTCTAAAGTGACTCACTCTGCACCCCCAAGGATGTGTCCACACATTCATTTTTTCAGATGCAGTTTATGATGCCCAAAAATTTGATGTTCTCACCCATTATGATCCATAGCTGCTTTTGGCTTCAAAAACTGCATTTGAAAAACTGAATGTGTGGCTGCAACCTAAGGGTGAAGACACACATGGCGTTTTTGGGCCGTTTTTGGGCCGTTTTTACTAAGTGCGTTTTCAGATCGTTAAAAACGCATGCGTTAAAAAACGCATCCGTTTTTTAAAAACGCATCCGTTTTTTGAAAACGCATGCGTTTTTGTCCGTTTTTCATTGCGCAATTTCGGAAAAACGGACAAAAACGCATGCGTTTTTTAAAAGCGGATGCGTTTTTTAACGCATGCGTTTTTAACGATCTGAAAACGCACTTAGTAAAAACGGACCAAAACGGCCCAAAAACGCCATGTGTGTCTTCACCCTAAGGGTGCGGTCACACATGGCGTTTTGAACCAGTTTTTGGCCCGTTTTTAAGCTGTTAAAAACCTGCATCCGTTTCTGACCGGTTTTAATTAAGATAATTGGGAAAACCAGACAAAAACGGATGCTTTTTTTAAATGAACTGCTTAAAAATAGCCCAAAAACGGGTTCAAAACGTCACGTGTGACCGCATCTTAAGGGCGATTCCACACGTTAGTGTTTTGATTCCGTTTTGTAACAGAATCGAAGCGTATCGAGGTGGCCCGTGGCCCATCGCATATGCTTTTCTATGAAAACACATGCGGTCGGCAATCAGTGCCCAGTGTTTTGTATTGTGTAAATGCGAGACACCGGGCGCTGATTCTCGATCGCATACGTTTGCATAGAAATGCATAGGCGATCGGCCGTGGGCCACCACAGTGCGATTCAATTCCGTTCCAAAACGGAATCAAAACGCCAATGTGTCGCATCAAAAAAACGCATGTGTTTTTGACAGGTTTTACCAATTATCTTAATTAAAACTGGTCAAAAACGGATGAGTTTAAAAAAAAAAACAAACAAAAAAAACGCATGCGTTTTTGGACTGACTGCTTAAAAAAAGGACCAAAAATGGGTTCAAAACGCCATGTGTGGCATCACCCTCAATATGACTCTTTTCTGCTCACCTGTAGGGTTGGTAGTTTAATGGAGTAAAGCAAAGTAAACCCTTATTGATGGTTTTTTTTTTTACCACATGAAACATTTAGTCAATACTGTGCCAATGCACACGATTGATGAGATTAAAAGGTTTATAGTAACTCCTTTTTATTATCCATGTGTGTGCAACAGAAGAGAGCCATGTCAGATATTTCCAAAAACATTCCCCCCCGAGCAAACTGACTACTGTGTGGCCCCTCCTCTGCCAAAGATACATAATACAATGGGTGCCAAGCCCTTCGGGCAGTGTCCTCCCCTTATCCAACTGAAGTGAAAACTGTAGTCTGCTTTGTGTACTCATAATCTGTAGCATTGTTGTAGACATACAAAAAGCCCAAATACAATAAACACAACCAAACTATATATAACAAGCATCCAATACTTTAAATAAAAAGGAGATAAGTAGTGTGCAGCCTCATCAGTAACTTTCAACCTAAAGTCAGACACAATCTGACCACTTTCTGTCTGCATTTCAGTTTGGGCAGCAAGAGGTTAACAGAAAAGTTGCCTTCATTAGATACAGTTCACCCAAAGAAAAAAAATGTATACCCCCCACACTCCTGAGGAGGCTAATCAGAAACATGCCTGATGCTAATTAAGACGAGGAGGGTCTTCTCACACTGCTCATTCACAGGCTGCGGTAACTTTTCCAGATATTCCTTGAAATTCAGGATAAAGTTTTTTTATAATGGAATCAGTTTGCCATACGGGGACGAGCGTTTATGTAACCAACTTTTTTTTGGCCAGAACATGCCTTTCAATACTTGGCGTTCCTGAAACTACACAGAGAGGAAATCACCCCATGGAGGTGTGAAGGTATAAGGTATCCCACAGCAGCAGTCCTGCCAGACACACCGCTCAGTTCTTCTACAATAGTCTCTTCACATAAAGGATTCTGGTAGAAATGTCGCAATAAACCTTGTGAGAGCCTCATGGAAGGAAGCCACATATCACTTATTGTCCACGACAGGGGCGTCACACTGCCACATACATCTGTACGTCCCTGAGCACAATTATTCTTATAGCACATACATATTGTCCACCCCACAAGAATCATTGACGGGGCACTCCCTAATGTCTTGCCCACCAGCTGGCACGTATACGGACCTTTGTGTGTCACTTTCCACTGGTCCGTATTTTTATCTTAGTACATTGAATGCATTGCATTATAAATGGGCGGCAGCAATATTCGGATATGATCCTGGGTCATTCAAAAGCAAAAGACTGGGGAAAAAAGTGGATTAAACATTGGATCATTTTGAATGATACTCAGGGTAACAGCTGAAACTAAGAATAGGAGGAATTTCTCACCCCAATATATTTGTATTGGAGAGTCTATGGCACCATGAGAGAAGTTTAACGTTCTTGTGGTTTGGTGTCAGTCAATTGTTCTGGCCAGAGGAAGTGGCACAGATGGATCTCACTGGAAACAAAGACTCAGGATAACGCATTGAGTACCATAGAAAAAAAAGTGACAGTCTCATGGTATGAGGGGTTAATGGCCAGCACCGAGCTTGTCTATTGTCCCGTCCATGCCCTGCAGATGGATTTAAATGCCCATTCTAGCACAAGACACATGGAGCGCACAATAAGGCAGCCAGTTACCCCGCAGAAGGCAGATCTGTGCTAGGACCAGACCACACAGAAAAGTTATACAGGAACCCAGGTTCATTCATTATGTTTGATACCTTTTTTGTGATGTATCCAAGTCTTCTAGTCTAAGCACTCGCCTCCCTTCCCTGCGACTATAATCCACAAGGATAGAGTAGAGATTGTGTCCAGCCAATCCAGAAAGGCTGGAAGCACAGAGAGAACAGATATCCCGCAGCTCCACTGCCCAGGGAGCGTGTGAATGAATGGGAGAAGCCTTACTTCCTCTCACTGTGCTACTATCCTGCTGTCTGGGAGAGGGGCCAGTATTGGGAGAGGTGCTACATCTATCCCAGCCTCTATAGCCACCTAGACTACTACATCACTCCGCCCCTGTCCCAACAGCCTGTGTGTACAGCGCCACCAGGTGGACACCCTGAGCAATTCCATCAATCTGCCTGTGTGAAAGATACTGCATGGATGCTACTTTCACATGGCAGCATTCTGGTCAGTATGTTGCATCAGTATTTGTAACCAAAACCCTATAAATAGGTATATTCACCTATCAGAATCTTTAGAAAGCTGGATTACGATAACTGAATTTTGGGACTTGGCATTTGATACCCCTGACAAAGCAAGGAGAAACACGTGTCGGGTGGTGTCCAACCTTGGTCTGTATATACCTGTGTATGTGTCCCTTGTCCTCTGTTATTCCTCTGGGTAATGTGCAATACTTGTTTGGAAGCAAATACCTTGACTTGTTCCAAAGACTAGACCTTCTATAACTCTATACAGGTTACTATCATCTATGTATATTTAGGTATTTGACCATCGGTGGACTTTTTCTGTGTATGTTGTTTTTTTAAATAGATTTGTTTTAATCAATCTAATAAAGTGTTATTTTATGCTTTCAGCATTTTGGTGTTTGTTACCTTTTTTTGTGCTGTTATTTGATTTTTGGAACAATCTTTGTAATCTAGTGGGGGTACATTGTGTCTGTGTCCTCTATTAGGGTGATGCCACACATGGCGTTTTGAACCCATTTTTAAGCAGTCCGTTAAACGCATGCGTTAAAAAATGCATCCGTTTTTTAAAAACGCATGCGTTTTTTGAAAACGCATCTGTTTTTGACCAGTTTTAATTAAGACAATTGGTACAACCTGTCAAAAACGGATGCGTTTTCAAAAAAGGCATGCATTTAAAAAAAACTGATGCGTTTTTTTAACGCAGCGTTTTTTAACCGACCGCTTAAAAATGGACCAAAAATGGGTTCAAAATGCCATGTGTGTCATCACCCTCACTTGTATCCGCGTTCACTAAACTAGGCATGTAGCATGTCCACTATTGCCCTTATGTATGTACAAAAGGTCTGTAGCGAGTGTGGCCTCCGTTACGTAACGAGAAAATAGGAATCTGTGCAGAAAATCTGCTATTTAAACAGAGTAAAAATTATGTGATATAAAGGTTTATGTGCACACTATGTGAAGTTTATATTCACAGAAATTGTCATGAAATACTGATATAAAATTCAGTTTCTCCTGCAAATTAACAGCAGTTCTCTCTTAAATCAGTGGAATGTATTACTTGGGGGTTTCTGTGTGTTTTAGGGCATTTTTTGCTGAGAATTTGGTGTATAGGAGTCAACATCAGTTTGTGGGGCTGAGTGGCATTACTTATGGCATTAAATGTGCCTACATTTTGGCAAAAAGAAGGTGTAATTTTAGACTACACAGATGATGACAGGACTTGGTATAAGAGGAGGAGGCCTCGCCCACAGCCTGGCAGGTCTCCAGGAGGTGGTGAGTGCAAGAAAATAGAGGTCACAGTGTAGGTTTTACCCTGGGGCAACCCCGGTGAGTAGATAGGGATCCCTGGTGAGGAAGGATGGGGAGCCCGTGATGGTGAAGCAGCCGGCTCCCCTCAATGAGCAGATGGCTCACTTAATCCTGCCCCTAACAATTGGGTTAAAAGTGGAGTGATGTGGGGTGAATGGCTGGCCTGCGGCTCCCTATTATATAGGGAACGGTTCAGGAGCCAGCTCTTCTTAGTGAGCGGAGCCTTATGAGCCAGCTCACTAAGAAGAGCTGTAATTCCCATCACTACTGTGGAACTTTCCAACCACTAGGTACTTTATAACCTCCCCTTGTGAACTGGCAGCTCCCTTGTCCAACCAGTTTTCTCCTACTATCACAGTAACACAGAGCATACAATTGGACAATGAGATTGACCCTTGCCTCCCAAGCAGAGACTTACAGCTTCATACTAGATTTCTATGATGGAGATTCTTGGTGAGTTGATCAGGCTTACACAGCAGCTCCTGACATGGAAAGGGGCCAATTTTTGGCAGGGGTGTTGCATATGCAACTATTTATGTGTGTGTGAAGTATTCATGTGTGTCATATGTATTGCATGTATGTATGTGCATATGTATTGTATGTGTGTCTGCCCAATATTGGTGTCATATTTATTTCATGTAGTTATGTGTGTATGCATTTTTAGGCCGCATTAACACATACCAGTTCTTGAAGTTTACCCCACCAAACACATTGCACAAGATATATTTGATTTCAATTCCTGCTTGGCTCACAGGTGCTGGCACATGCTATAGCGTTAGGTGGAGGTGGCATAGAGTGGATATATATGCATTCAAGAGGAAAGAAAGAGCTGGCACTTACCGCTGATGAAGTAAAATTGATCTTTTATTCCATATTGCTTTAAAAACTTCACTACAGGAGAGAGGAATAAAGCAGGAGCCCACAAGAGGCGACGGCCCGTTTCGCGCTACAAGCGCTCCTGGCGGGATTAAGCAGGAGTGCCAGCTCTATCTTTCCTCTTGAATGCATTGTTTTCTAAGCATCGTGAATAGAGATGAGCGAACATACTCGTCCGAGCTTGATGCTCGTTCGAGCATTAGCGTACTCGAAACTGCTCGTTGCTCGGACGAATACTTTGCCCGCTCGAGAAAATGGCATCTCCCGCCGTTTTGCTTTTTGGCGGCCAGAAACAGAGCCAATCACAAGCCAGGAGACTCTGCACTCCACCCAGCATGACGTGGTACCCTTACACGTCGATAGCAGTGGTTGGCTGGCCAGATCAGGTGACCCTGGAATAGACTAGCCCCTGCCCGCGCTGCTCGGATCATTCTGTGTCTGGATGCCGCTAGGGAGAGAGCTGCTGCTGGTCAGGGAAAGCGTTAGGCTGTTCTATTAGTATAGTGTTAGGCAGGAGTGATTCTACAAGAACCCAACAGCCCTTCTTAGGGCTACAATAAGGTTATACATTTTTTTTTTATTTGCTTGTGGCTGGGCTTGCTGGCACTAGTAGTGCAGCTAGTACCATATTGTGAGGAATTTGCTGGGAGACCTGCGACCGTTGTGTTTAGCTCTTAGTGACACGCATATCCACCTCAAACACCGTAGTGGGACAATTTATTAGGGGTTTGATTAGAATTAGGCAGAGTCTGCTGATTTTTTATTTTTTTTTTTACCTTTATTTCATTTTATAGCTCAAACTCATCTGGCATAGCAGTGTGCTTTCAGTGTCGGCTACAAAATAGCCATAGGAGAACCCCAACGGCTTACTTAGGCCTACAATAGCGTTATATTTTCCTTTTTTTGGTTTGCTTGTGGCTGGGCTTGCTGGCATTAGTAGTGCAGCTAGTACCATATTGTGAGGAATTTGCTGGGAGACCTGCGACCGTTGTGTTTAGCTCTTAGTGACACGCATATCCACCTCAAACACGAAGTGGGACAATTTATTAGGGGTTTGATTAGAATTAGGCAGAGTCTGCTGATTTATTTATTTTTTTTACCTTTATTTCATTTTATAGCTCAAACTCATCAGGCACAGCACAAAATCCAGTTGTGTGCTGTCAGTGTAGGTTAGAAACTAGCCATATGTATAGGAAAGCATCGTTTTGTTAAAAAAAAAAAAAAATTAAAAAAAATAAACACAAAAAAAAAAAAATTTTAAGTTTACACTTTAATTTGGAAAATGTTTAACCCGAGGGCTAGGGGTAGAGGACGAGGGCGTGGACGTGGGCGTCCAACTACTGCAGGGGTCAGAGGCCATGGGCGGGGTGAGACACCACCTGCTGATGAGGGAGCAGGGGAACGCCGCAGAGCTACACTCCCTAGGTTCATCATGTCTCAAGTTACTGGGACTCGTGGTAGAGCACTGTTGAGGCCAGAACAGTGCGAAGAGGTAATGTCGTGGATTGCGGACAATGCTTCTAGCCATTTGTCCACCAGTCAGTCTTCCACGCAGTCCACCCATGTCACCGAAATCAGCACTCCTCCGGCTCCTCCACCTCAGCCTCCTTCCCCCCAGTCTGCCCCCTCCCAGCAAAATTTGGCATTTGAAGCGGCATACTCTGAGGAACTGTTTTCTGGACCCTTCCCACAGTCACAAACCACTTGTCCGGTTGCTGCTGAGCAATTTTCCGATGCCCAGGTTTTCCACCAGTCGCAGTCTGTGGGTGATGATGACATTATTGACGTAGTAGAAGAAGTGTGTAAAGAGGTGTCGGACGATGAGGAGACACGGTTGTCAGACAGTGGTGAAGTTGTTGTCAGGGCAGGAAGTCCGAGGGGGGAGCAGACTGAGGGATCGGAGGATGATGAGGTGACAGACCCAAGCTGGGTTGAGAGGCCGGGTGAACACAGTGCTTCTGAGACGGAGGCGAGTCCTATAGCAGAACAGGTTGGAAGAGGCAGTGGTGGGGCCAGACGGAGAGGCAGGGCCAGAGCTGGTGCATCAGCGCCAAATGTTGCCCGTAGTCAAGCTCCCGTGGCGAGGGCTAGATTTTCAGAAGTCTGGAGGTTCTTTAAAGAAACACCGGATGATCGACGGACTGTGGTGTGCAACCTTTGCCAAACCAGGATCAGCAGGGGTTCCACCACTACTAGCTTAACTACCACCAGTATGCGCAGGCATATGAATGCTAAACACCCCACTCAATGGCACCAAGCCCGTTCACCTCCGGCCGGGCACACCACTGCTCCTTCCCATGTGTCATCTGCTAGTCAGCCCCCTGCCCAGGACCACGGCCCAAACACCTCCCGTGCAAAAACCCCATCTTCGCCTCCACGATCCTCCACAGCATCCACCAGCGTTCAGCTCTCCATACCCCAGACGCTGGAGCGCAAAAGGAAGTATAGCGCAACCCACCCACACGCCCAAGCCCTCAACGTCCACATCTCCAAGTTGCTTAGCCTGGAGATGCTGCCCTATAGGCTGGTAGAGACCGAGGCCTTTCGAAACCTCATGGCGGCGGCCGCCCCTCGGTATTCGGTCCCCAGCTGCCACTACTTTTCCCGATGTGCCGTCCCAGCCCTGCACAAGCACGTGTCAGAGAACATCATCCGTGCCCTGACCAACGCCGTTTCTGACAAGGTCCACCTGACCACGGACACGTGGACGAGTGCTGCCGGGCAGGGCCACTATATATTGCTGACGGCACATTGGGTTAACTTGGTGGAGGCTGGGACTGAGTCTGACCCTGGGGCTGCTCATATACTGCCAACGCCGAGGATTGCGGGGCCTACCTCGGTACAGGTCTCAAAGGCCTACTATGCCTCCTCCTCCTCCCACCCCTCCTCCCCCTCCTCCTCCTCCGAATTACCATCCGTGGGCATGGCGCCATCAGTCGGTAGCTCTAGGCACAGCAGCAGTGCCATTGCTAAGCGACAGCAGGCGGTGCTCAAACTGCTGAGCCTAGGCGATAAAAGGCACACCGCCCAAGAGCTATTACAGGGCATCACGGCGCAGACTGATCTGTGGCTGGCACCGCTGAACCTGAAGCCAGGCATGGTTGTGTGTGACAACGGCCGTAACCTGGTGGCGGCTCTGCAACTCGGCAGACTGACACATGTGCCATGCCTGGCCCATGTGTTAAATCTCATAGTTCAGCGTTTCCTCAAGACATACCCCAATCTGTCTGATTTGCTCACAAAGGTGCGCCGCATCTGTGCGCATTTCAGGAAGTCCAGCACAGATGCTGCCACTCTCAGGGCAGCGCAGCGCTGCCTCCAACTGCCCGCTCACCGACTGTTGTGCGACGTGCCCACGAGGTGGAATTCAACATTAACCATGTTATCCAGAGTTTACCAGCAGCGCAGAGCGAATGTACCAGCCTCACCATCCCGCTGCTTGGCCTGTTGAAAAACTCTCTGGTCAGCATGAAGTCGGAAGCTTTGCGCTTGTCACAATAGACAGGGGAAGAAGATTCCCTTGTTGATAGCCAAAGCACCCTTAGGTCTGTTTCTCAGCGCATATCGGAGGAGGTGGAGGAGGATGAGGAGGAAGAGGAGGAGAATGTTGGCAAGACAGAAGAGGGGACCATTGTTCAGTCCTTCACTGTTCAGCGTGTATGGGCAGAAGAAGAGGAGTTGGAGGAGTTGGAGGAGGAGGAAATGGGCAGTCAGGCCAGTGAGGGGAGTGAATTTTTGCGCGTTGGGACTCTGGCGCATATGGCAGATTTCATGCTAGGCTGCCTATCCCGTGACCCTCGCGTTCAAAGAATTTATTCCAGCACCGATTACTGGGTATTCACTCTCCTGGACCCACGGTACAAGCAAAATCTTTCCACTCTCATCCCTGGAGTGTGAGAATGCATGAATACCAGCAGGCCCTGGTGCACAAGCTGAAACAGTATTTCCCTTCTGACAGCGCTAGCGGCAGAGTGCGTACTTCTGCGGGACAAGTAGCGAGGGAGAGTAGGCGAGCAGGCAGCTTGTCCAGCACTGGCAGGGGTACGCTTTACAAGGCCTTTGCCAGTTTTATGTCACCCCAGCAAGACACTGTCACCTGTCCCCAGTCTCGGCAGAGTAGGGCTGATCTTTACAGAAAGATGGTGAGGGAGTACATAGCTGACCATACCATCGTCCTAAATGATCACACAGCTCCCTACAACTACTGGGTTTCAAAGCTGGACATGTGGCACAAACTGGCGCTGTACGCCTTGGAGGTTCTTGCCTGCCCTGCCGCTAGCGTGTTGTCCGAGCGGGTTTTCAGTGCAGCTGGTGGCATCATCACCGATAAGCGTACACGCCTGTCGACTGACAGGCTGACGCTTATCAAGATGAATAAAGCCTGGATTTCTCCGGATTTGCATTCTCCAACAGGTGAAAGAAGCTCAACCTGAATAATGTATGTACTCCTCCTCCTCATTGTCCTCCTTCTCCTCCTCTTTGTACACTAAAGCATAGGAAACTGGCTATTTTTTGCCAGGGCCAACTGGCTCTAGCTATAGTACTCTATGTATTTAATTTTTCTGGAGGGCCACCTACCCGGTCCTCTGTTTTAAGCAATTTTTGGGAGTGCCACATACAGGCACTCAATTTATTTAATTTTTCTGGAGGACCACCTACCTGCTCCTCTGGTTTGAAAACTTTTTTGGACTGCCACATACAGGCACTATCCAAATTAAATTGTCTCCGTAGAGCCGTCTTTTTAGCTGGCTCCACACGTTGTCTCCATTGCTACCTCCACACGTCATCGCCATAGCTGCCTCCAAAAGTCGTCCATATAGCTGCCTCCATACATGGTCTCCTTATCAAACGAACTGTGTCAGGCAGAATTTTGGGTTGTTGTCAGTATAGGGGGGCAAGACAACCAGACAGTGAGCCCTAAGGCTGAACCCCCCCCACTGTCCCTACCTACTTGCCTCAAGACAGCTCTAGCAACTGCGGACAACCTCGGTGGCGGTCCCTATACTATGTAAGTGACACACGTAACAGGACAAGACAGACAACACAATAAGGGGTAGTCGACAAGCCAGAATCAAAACCAGAAGAATCGCAGTACAAATTCAGTGGGCAAAAAACGGTAGTCAAAAGTCAGGCAGAGGTTCGGCAACGATAACAGAAGGTACAAAGAGGTCACAGGGAAATATGGGGAGCTGGGATATCCAGGTAAGAACAAGACAATAGCCAGCATGCAATTGAGCCACTAGCTGCCTTATAAGTAAAGCTGGAGAGACAGACAAGAAGCTGATAGGACTAGTGCTGATTGGAGCTGAAATCACCTGCATCAGTCCAGCAAAGACCAGGTAACTCATTAACTGCTGGACCAAAGTCATCGGGTGTGTCCAGACTCCAAAGGCACAATTCACATTGCACATTACTGTCAGAACTTGCTGCACCACCGCAATCGGGCGTGTCAAAACCCCTGAGACACAATTCACACTGAACGGTTCTGACAGTACCCCCCCTCTTATGAGGGGCCTCAGGACCCTTAATCATTGGACCAGGCTTAGAAGGATTATGTAAATGGTACCGCCGGACCAGACGGGGCGCATGCATGTCCTTAGCAGAGACCCACGTGCGCTCCTCCGGTCCGAAACCCTTCCAGTGGACCAGATACTGTAAGGAGTCCTGTACCCAGCGGGAATTCAAAATTTTCTCCACCTCATACTCCAATTCCCCCTGGACGATGAGTGGAGCCGGAGGAGGTGAAGGCAACACCGGTGGCACATATCTTTTAAGAAGAGACTTATGAAACACAGGATGGATACGAAGAGCATTGGGTAGTTTCAACCTAAAGGTTACCGGATTAATGATTTCCACAATGGTATAAGGTCCAATATATTTGGGTGCCAGTTTCCCTGACTGCACCCTAAGTTTCAGATTTTTAGCTGAAAGCCAGACCTTCTCACCTAGTACATATTGCTGGCCAGATATACGTCTTTTATTAGCATGTCTTTGATAAGACTCTTGGGCTTTTACCAAGTTCTGATGAGCTTGGGCCCAAACTGTGCACAGTTTAGAGAAAATGGCCTCGGCTGAGGGATTAATAGATTCTGCAGAATGAACAGACGAGTACCTGGGGTTAAAACCATAATTACAGAAGAATGGTGACATCTTAATAGCACGTTGTTCATGATTGTTTATAGCAAACTCTGCTAGAGAAATGAAGTCTTTCCACTTATTCTGAGTATCAGCCACAAAACATCTTAGAAATTGCTCTAACGATTGATTGGTCCTCTCTGTCTGTCCATTTGTCTGAGGATGGAATGCAGACGAGAAGGACAGAGAGATACCTAATTTGCCACAGAACTCTCTCCAAAACCTAGCCACAAACTGGACACCCCTGTCGGAAACAACATTCTCAGGCACCCCATGAAGACGTAGAATATGATTAATAAAAAGTGTGGCGAGTGTGCGAGCGTTAGGCAGTTTACGTAGTGGAATGAGATGACACATCTTAGAAAATCTATCCACCACTACCCAAATGACTGTCTTACCCTTAGATAGTGGCAAGTCGGTAATAAAATCCATAGAAAGATGCGTCCAAGGTCTCGTAGGGACCGGTAGAGGATGTAACAGACCCTCGGGTGGCCTACGAGGGACCTTGGACCTAGCACAAACCTCACAAGCTTCGACAAAAGCCTTGACATCTCGAGCCCAAGATGGCCACCAGTAATGGCGTGAGAGCAGATACTTAGTACCTGCCACACCTGGATGACCAGACAAAACAGAACTATGAATCTCTTCAAGAACTCGGAGTCGAAGGTTAGGCGGTACATACAACAAAGAGTCTGGAGTGTTATGAGGTGCTTGACCCTGAGATTCTGCAATCAGGGTCACCAAGTCAGGTTGCAAAATAGACACTACTACCCCGGGTCTTAAAACAGTATCAGATTGAGTTCTGGGGGAACTTTCTAAATCAAAGCTACGAGACAAGGCGTCAGCCTTGATATTACGGGAACCAGGTCGGTAAGTGACTTCAAAATCGAATCTGGTAAAAAACAAAGCCCATCGGGCTTGACGTGGCGAGAGACGTTTAGCATTGTCTAGGTAAACCAGATTCTTATGATCAGTGAGTACCACCACCTTATGTTTGGCACCTTCAAGGAAATGCCTCCATTCATCAAATGCCAACTTGATGGCCAATAGTTCCCTATTACCGATATCATAGTTACATTCAGCTTGAGAGAACTTCTTTGAGAAGAACGCAATAGGTCGCAGGTTAGTGAGAGTGTCCGATCCTTGGGACAACACCGCTCCTACCCCTACCTCTGATGCGTCCACCTCCACAATAAATGGACGTTCAAAATTAGGTTGAGTAAGTACTGGGGCCTCTGAAAAACACTTACGGAGCTTGTCAAATGCTCGGATAGCCTCATGAGACCAGTTGACAAGATCTGCCCCCTTCCTGGTGAGATCAGTAAGTGGTTTGGCTATAACAGAAAACCCCTTAATAAATTTCCTATAATAATTAGCGAACCCCAGAAATCTTTGTAAGGCCTTCAAATTATTGGGACGTTCCCACTTTTCGATGGCCACCACCTTAAGGGGATCCATACGGAAGGAATTAGGGGTGACGTAGTAACCCAAAAAAGAGACCTCCTGGATACCAAACTGACATTTAGACAACTTAGCAAACAGACTGTTTTGTCTAAGCAGTTCCATCACTACCCGAACATGTTTTATGTGTGAAGCCCAGTCGGGAGAAAAAATCAAAATGTCATCTAAGTAGACCACAAGAAAACGACCTAGATGCTGACGAAATATATCATTCACAAAATGTTGAAAGACCGCCGGGGCATTGCATAAACCGAAAGGCATCACTAGATATTCAAAATGACCCTCTGGTGTATTGAAAGCGGTCTTCCATTCATCACCCTCTCTGATTCTAATCAAATTGTAAGCCCCTCGCAAGTCTATCTTGGAAAACCATTTGGCCCCCACAATTTGGTTAAATAAGTCAGGAATCAGGGGTAGAGGGTGTTGATTCTTAACAGTGATTCTGTTAAGTTGTCGATAATCTATACAGGGTCGTAATCCCCCATCCTTCTTTCCCACAAAAAAGAACCCTGCTCCCAATGGGGAGGAAGATGGGC
Source organism: Engystomops pustulosus (assembly GCF_040894005.1). Classification (NCBI taxonomy): domain Eukaryota; kingdom Metazoa; phylum Chordata; class Amphibia; order Anura; family Leptodactylidae; genus Engystomops; species Engystomops pustulosus. Next base: position 46,400,077 of record NC_092418.1, on the reverse strand, counting down.
GAATGTGACCCTTCTGGAGACTTTCCTTAATGTACTCCCGCATAGCCTCCCTTTCTGGACAAGACAAGTTAAAAATACGACCTCGAGGAAACTTGGCACCGGGAATTAATTCAATGGTACAGTCGTATGGTCTGTGTGGCGGCAATCCGTCCACAGCTTTTTCATCAAATACATCCGCATAATCGGACAAAAAACTCGGAATACCCTCTTCCATGGAAGAGCACTCAGCAAAAGAAACCACCTCACAATGGGAGTCACATTCAGTACCCCATTTTACCAGTTCCCGGTTTGCCCAATCAAAAACAGGATTGTGCTTCTCCAACCAAGGCAAACCTAAGATCACATCAGACGACAGGTTATGCAGACACAAAAACTTCATACGTTCCACATGAACTGCCCCCACCTTAACCTCAAGGCAGGGAGTGATGTAACGTATATCCCCCTGAGCAAAGGGGGCTGAGTCTGCTCCTGTGACATTAACAGGAGATTGGAGCAGAAGGGGACACACCTCTAGACCGGAAAAGAACATAGGGTTAACAAAATTAGCAGAAGACCCCGAGTCAATCTGAGCATAACCAGAGATGTTTCTCCCTCCCAAAGACAATGAAATAGGCAATAATAACTTATTCTTATTGGTGAAGGTTACCTGTTCGCCTGAGTGACCCCCTCGATAGTCACTCAGGCGTAGAAGTTTTCCGGCGGTGGTCCAGGAAGGGATGGACATTGCCGGACTCGATGTCCTGCTTTCCCACAGTAGAAACATAAGTTGTTCAACACACGATATGCACGTCTGGTCTTGGCATCAGTAGAATCCACTTGCATAGGTTCCTCTGATGGGGGTATAGCAGAAGGGGAAGGACTAGGGTTGGTAACACGAATAGGTGAAGGTCTAAAAGCGTCTGATGTACCTCTCTCCTTTAGCCTGTCTCTCAAGCGTCTGTCAACTCGGATAGCTAATGTCATGCTATCCTCAAGGGAACTAGGAGTGGGATAAGCTACCAACAGATCCTTCAACCGATCATTCAGTCCGACACGAAACTGAAATCGGAGTGCCGAGTCATTCCAAGTGGAGGGACCACTCCACTGCCTAAACTCCGAGCAATATTCCTCCACAGGACGTCTACCCTGCCTCAGACCTGTCAAGTGACGTTCAGCATTAGCTGCACTATCCGGGTCATCATACAGTAGCCCTAGGGCCTGAAAAAACCCATCCACCGTCTGCAACTCAGGAGAACTAGGAGGTAACGAGAAAGCCCATTCCTGTGGTGACCCCTGGAGTAGAGACATAACTATGCCCACCTTCTGGACCTCATCCCCAGAAGAGCGGGGGCGCAATCTAAAAAACAATTTACACCCCTCCCGAAATGCACAGAATCTCTTTCTATCCCCACTGAACTTATCTGGGAGTTGTACAGGTGGCTCAGGTGGTGCTGGGGAAGCCATGGTAAACTGACGTGGGGCCGTCTCCTGCTCATGAAGCCGAACAGCTAGTTCCTGCACCATGGTGTTGATTTGCTGCATCTGTTCCACAATATTTGTCAACGCAGTTCTGCTGTCCATGACAGCGACAGTATATTGGGCTGGCTATTCTGTCAGTATAGGGGGGCAAGACAACCAGACAGTGAGCCCTAAGGCTGAACCCCCCCCACTGTCCCTACCTACTTGCCTCAAGACAGCTCTAGCAACTGCGGACAACCTCGGTGGCGGTCCCTATACTATGTAAGTGACACACGTAACAGGACAAGACAGACAACACAATAAGGGGTAGTCGACAAGCCAGAATCAAAACCAGAAGAATCGCAGTACAAATTCAGTGGGCAAAAAACGGTAGTCAAAAGTCAGGCAGAGGTTCGGCAACGATAACAGAAGGTACAAAGAGGTCACAGGGAAATATGGGGAGCTGGGATATCCAGGTAAGAACAAGACAATAGCCAGCATGCAATTGAGCCACTAGCTGCCTTATAAGTAAAGCTGGAGAGACAGACAAGAAGCTGATAGGACTAGTGCTGATTGGAGCTGAAATCACCTGCATCAGTCCAGCAAAGACCAGGTAACTCATTAACTGCTGGACCAAAGTCATCGGGTGTGTCCAGACTCCAAAGGCACAATTCACATTGCACATTACTGTCAGAACTTGCTGCACCACCGCAATCGGGCGTGTCAAAACCCCTGAGACACAATTCACACTGAACGGTTCTGACAGTTGTTTTCATGGATTCCACATCAAACTTGTTAACTTTGTCGCCACCCTGCTGTGTAATCCACAAAATATACTGGCAAACTTTTATCATTTACCAATATTATTTCAGCGCTTCTTGCGCATCTGTTTACATTCCCCTCACCCGCCATATCCTAAACTTATAAGAACGCTACTACACTTGATCTTATACAAAAGGTTCTTAGAAGTGCTGTTTGGGGAGTAGCCTAGAGACAGGGGCTTGGATTGGCGAAAGCTCGCCTGGCAGCGGAGCGCCAGCTCCATCTCAAGATCCAACTAACATAGTTTTAACTGCAGCACCTCCTTTAATCTACTACTAGTTCACTGCCTCCATACATCGTCCCCTTATCAAACGAGCTGTGTCAGGCAGAATTTTCAGGTGTTTCACCAGATACATAGTGGAACGCGGCCCATCTGTCGCCGCCATGCTGGAGACCTGAAGTTGCAATCATAGCAGCGCAATATGGATGCCCCATACTGTTGCTCTTAATCATGGAACCATTTCCGTAAAAACAATTAAAAATAGAACCACTATGCTATTCCATTATTCCTAGGTGAAATATTCAAACGACCCGGCCTGCTTTGAAAATTATAATTTTTTCAAAGTAAACGCTTCTGGCCCCCAGGCCCATTTTGGGTGGGGAGGAGCCGAGAGACAGGGGCTTGGACAGGCGAAATCTCGCCTGGCAGTGGACCGCCAGCTCCATCCCAAGATTAGGCAGCCTCAGAGGCATCCATGCATGCTGCCCCTGCTGTTTCCTGTCCATTTTGCCTCCACGATCCTCCACAGCGTCCACCAATGTCTCATTTCAACTCTCTATACCCCAGACGCTGGAGCACGAGAGGATATGCAGCACATCATCCCCTTATCAAACGAGCTGTGTCAGGCAGAATTTTCAGGTGTTTCACCAGATACATAGTGGAACTCGGCCCATCTGTCGCCGCCATGCTGGAGACCTGAAGTTGCAATCATAGCAGCGCAATATGAATGCCCCATACCGTCGCTCTTAATCATGGAAGTCGTCTCCATGGCTGCCTCCACATGTTGTCCCCTTATCAAAAGAGCTGTGTCAGGCTCATTTTTAGGGTGTTTCACCAGATACGTTATGGAACTTGGTCACTATGTCGCCACCATGCTGTGTTATCGACTAAATATACCGTCAACCTTTTGTTCACATAGGAAATCATTTCACCTCCTTTGGTGAAACCTGAGTCCATTTAGTCCATTTAGACTCTCTAGCCTGCCACTGCTGCCGCTGCCTCTGCATGCCGTCCCCTATAGTGTCAGGGTCAATTATTGGATGTTTTAGATGCTATCTAGCCTCATTCGGTCACTCTGTCATGGCCATGCTGTTGCCCATAATTTTGGCATAATGGTGCGATTAAGCAGCCTCAGAGGCATCCATGCATGCTGCCCCTGCTGTTTCCTGTCCATTTCCGTGGTGTTTCCATCCTTTTCTGAGGTTCCCAGGTGTTTGGCCAAGCTTCCCTGTGCAGAGCCTTGGTCCCCTTGAAAAATGCTCGAGTCTCCCATTGACTTCAATGGAAAAGTTTGTCTCGAATAACGAGTACCCGAGCATTTTAGTGCTTGCTCATCTCTAATCGTGAACTATGTGAGCTAGAGCATCCCCGCACACAGTTTGTTTCCAGATCCTCATTGCCTGGACTGATTGATTTCAAGTTAAATCTGCTGTGGGATGTTTTGTTTGCGCTGTGCCCCTCTGTTTTCTTCTTTTTGTATAAAGTGGATATATGATGAGCAGTAGCATCGGCACTGTGACAGTTAATACAGTGGAAGGAGGGTGCAGTTTGGCTGGCAGATAGGACATCCTTGCATTATATATCTGTATAATGCAATGACTCCCGTCGACTGTGTACAGCGCATAGGATCAGGACGCCTTATGGCCTGTTTCCACTGGGTATACAGCTGGTCTAAGCTTTACACAGTCAGTGGCAGGCATATTTCATGACCAAATTTTATTGTCATAAATTGGGCACTTAGTAGGAGATAGTAGGGTACTGGAGTCAATTATTGCAAGTCAGAAAAACATTCACAATTCTGATGGGGGCCCCGTTAGGAGTTTTGCCCCGGGGCCAAGTGGACTCTAGTTACGGCACTGATAACACCTATTTTTAAATAATGGCTAGCAATTAACCTCCATTTGCGCAAAACTTTGCACCAATGATGTGGATGAAGATAATTCCATACTGAATCATTTATGAAATTTTACATTCACTACTTTGCTCACTTTGTGTTTCAAAATGTGTCGGTAAAATAGGTGTCATACCACAAATTCAGGAGTAGTCTCAAAAAATGATACATTCGCACATGTGTGGGGGTTTGAAGTAGAGGTTCCCAAAGACAGAATCTTTTAGCTGGCAGTAGTATTAAATTGATTGTCCAAGTTTAATTATGATTCCCCATCCATAGGAAAGGAAGTGTGGCGCTTCAATGACTGTAGACCACATTCCCTGATACTATACATTATAACAGATAAAGGGGTAGCTATACCATTAAAGGTGTAGTCCAGGAATAAGAATAATTAATATTATTGAAAAATTAATAATCAATATTCATCAATATTCCTCACTCGGCTTATACTCGGGTATAGTAAAAAATATAAACTGAGGACTCACTATTCCGACGGCCCGGGAAACTCCTCTTCTATCTTCATGTGCGTGGCAGGTCCGCGACCGCTACGTTGGCTGCATGTTGAGGGATTTCTACTGCTCTGGAACTACCGGAACTCTGCAAATGTGTAACAATGTCCTCAAAAAATTTGCCCTCAAAATTCCAATGGCGCTCCTGTCCTTCGTCCTGTTCTGTGCCGAAAAAGGTTCATATCCACATGTGCCAAATTGCTGAAATTCTTAACATTTTTCATAAAAGTACTTCTATCATAAAGTACAATGGGGGGAACTCATTAAGACTGGCGTTTTGGATGCCAACCTTAAAGTTCCCCTCACTGGCACTTCAGCACCTGTATTCACTAAGAGGCTCCAGCGTAAATATAGGCATAAACTCCACCAGTTCTGACCTGTAGACCAGATTGGAATTGAATCTTTTGCCATAGTCTCTGCCTGTTTTCCGATGGAGACTATAGAAAATTGTTCACACCCCTGCCTGTCCTAAGGGCCAGTTCTAGACAAAATGGGGCCCTGGGCAAAACTAAAAGCAGGGCCCCAAAAAACTATTTTATGACCAGTCACAGTCAGCAAGAGGCTCCATTTAGTATGGTAAAACAAACTGTAATATCGGAGAATTTTATAGGAGATAGATCTGCAACACCCTCGCCGATGCAATGGCGAGGGAGGGTTTGCGAATACGTCCCACCTGCATGTAATCACCTCACACTACATGGTCCTGATAGGACATAGGGGTATTGCAGTGGTTAATCCTGCCTGGCAAGGCAGAAGTTAAGTATTTTGTATGATGCAAGATGCTATTGTCCAATGATATGTGTTACATCCTGTGCTCTGTAAGCTGAGATGTGATTGGAGGAGCAGCCACCACCTGACCAAAGGGAGGTAATAAAACCCCCTGGCCAGGAATGTTCTAGGAGTTAGTCTAGAGATCTTCTTTCAGAGAGATTCTAGTATGTCTATGCAGTGAGTGAGTAATCTCAGTCTAGCCCATACCAGAGCAGGAAGAGCCTAGCCCCTGCCTCTGAAGAGTGGAGCAAGAAGACTAGAGTTAGTGTAGTGAGGAAAAGGGGTATCATCTTACCTTTAAAGGTGATACCTGAAGCCCTACAGGACAAGCTGAAGCTTCCTACCAGGACACAGCTGCCTTCCCAGCCTGCCCTCTACGTCCAGGCTGGTGAACTATCTCCTGAGGCTCCCTCCAACTCACATCTCAGCACTCCATCTACCTGTTAAAGGCACGTTGCTGCGGTTCCTGCCGGTTCAAATAAAGAACTGTAAGTTGTTTTCTTCAACTTCTGTCTCCGTCTGGTCCCTGCTAATACGGCTGCCCTCACCACCGGCACCCTGTCCATCACACAGAGACTCACCCTCGGGACATTAAGGGGTTGCAAGTGGCGTCACGAACAGGATTGATACTTCTGTGCCTTATTACTGCATTAAAGACTTTCCTTTATTAAAAAGACTGTGCTGCCTAACCCTGCTGCCATCCGGGTTTAGGCCCAAGCAATTGTGTGTTTCTGGATTGAACTGTGTTAATGCTGCCACGTGCTGTCGAGCACCGCTCCAGCACTCCAGAGGTTAATCCCTGCAAGAACTGTACCAGCTCTGCTACATCCGGCGCTGCCGCGCCTGAAGATTTTTACCTCAGAAACTGTGGCGCAGCAAATAATTCAAGCCCGCCAAAACCTTCACTGGCGGGAAACCCAGATGACGCATCAAGCTCCACCCACGCGCGAATGGCGCGAACCCCGCCTCCTGTGGCGCAGGAAAAATTAGAGCCCGCCACAGCTCTTGGCGGGAAGGACTTGGACTCCTCCTACTGGCTAGAGGCGGACTTCCTGCCCCGCCTCAGAGAAACGCCAGAACTCGAGTGGATTTTGGACAGTGAGGACAGCATCATGTGGGGTCCTCCGCCCTTCCCTCCTGTGGAGCGTCCTGAGTTCTTTGAAGTCCTGGAGACCATGGTGGTGGTCTCTGCGCAGCCGGTCCGGAGGCCCTTTGCTGGGCACCGGCTGCATCGAGGACTGACCCGAGCATTCGTCACTCGGCGGTATGTCCAGACGGTGACGGAGTACCAAGTTCCACCCGGGCGGTTCCTCGTACCTATCCCGGTTACCATTCCGGTACCGCAGGCCCACGTGGAGGCGCCACGTGGGGAGGCCCCGACTCCTGTTGAGCCAGCGCCTGGGCCTACTGCTGCTGTGCTACCTGCTCCGAGGCCTACTGTCCCTGCTGTTCGGCCTGCTAGCCCTGCTGTGACGGTTCCTGATCCTCCTGCTCCTGTTCCGGCACCTGCCCGACCATCACGGAGATCCGAGCCTGCACCGGAGCCACGAGCCCCAGCACCGGCACCTCCGCAGCCTCGAGGCCGAGGTGAGGCCGCCCGCCAGCGACTCCGGGACGCTGTCTCGGAGCAGCGACGCCGCGAGAAGGAGGCCCAACGCTACATGGCCGGCCGGTCTACAGCTGGAGCCTGGGTGGAAAAGAACCGCACCACCGGCATGGTCCGGTTCTTTGATAAGCAGCGTGGCTATGGCTTCGCCACCCAGGACTACACCGGACGGGAAGTATTTATACCCCGCCGGTCTGTCAAGAGGCCTGATCTGCCGGAGAGCCAGCACAACCTGAAGCCAGGCGAGTGCATTGAATTCTCCCTGCAAGAGGGGCCCCGAGGACCCTGGGCGGCTGGTGTGATCCGGATCCCCGACTCCGATGAGGACTGCTACCTCCCGTACGACGACTGGTAAGAGGACGACGAGTGGCCGGAATCTCCGAACACCTCTTCTTCCTCGGCTGCGAGTCCCCGGGCGGTGACCCACGTGAATGCCCCATCCACGGTAATCGTGAGTACGGGTCCCATTGCCATCCATGGGCCTGGCATGATCCAGGGCGCCACCCCCACCGTCTCCCCTGCTGGGAGCATTGCCAGATCCCGCGGCTCTTCTGTGGGAGAAGACATCCCGGCTAGCGAACCTTGTCCGGAGGTTCCGTCTAGGCCCACATCTCCCCTTGCCGGTTACCAATGGGGTGATGACCCGGCCCCGGAAGAACCGGAGCTGGAAGGGGCTGCGGCGCTGCCGCAGGCCCCTGTTTATTTCTTCCTGGACCCCTCCGTGGTCCCTGGCTCAGTTGAGCCCCCGGCTGGAACAGCCGACACCCCGGGCGACAGCGCTCCTCCCCCTGAAGGTCCGGAGGATGTTGCTGCACCTGCAGTACCCACTACTGCCACCGGGTGTCCCCAGCCGGCACCTACTCCCGCTGAGGATGCACAGGATTCCCTGCTGGAGCTGGATCCTGTCTTTGCTGAACCCAGCGATGCAGAGTAACCCCTGAAGGGCTGTAGCCCACTTCAGGTACTGTACTGTGTATATATGTTTATTTCCTCTTATCCCTAAGGAGCCAGAGACTTTCCTGAGACTCTCATCCCTATTTATCTCAGTCAAGAGACATACCTTGAACTGATTATTGTCATGTGCTATGATAGCACCCCTTCCTCTGCCACAGCAGATAATTTCTTCAAAGGACTCTGTCCCTCTACACTAGAGGAGACCCTTTGCTTCTCAGTGCACTTTTCCCCACATCAAGGGCTGTACCCAGAAGATGGACTTTGTTATTAAAGACCTTCTGTGAGACTTTTGCCAACTCCAAGGAAAAGTTGCTACTTAATTTATTATTATTTTGCACTTAATGCCTTCCTTTTTAGGTACGGACATTCTGTTTGCACTCCTTATGCCTTTTCTTTGCAGGAAAAGAGACATTTACTATCTTGCTACCCTGAGTAGCCTATCTACCTCTGTAACGTTTGTAACGTTTTAAGATGTGTACCCATTGGGCTCCTAAGCCAATGTGAATTTATCACCTGTTTGCACACTGTCATATATGCCAGTAGTCTGCATTAACCCTTTCATAGGCTTTTCAGGTTGTAGTGTGGCTGTGTCGGACCGTCTTCTATGTAAAACACTGACCGCTACCTGATCCCTCAAACTGAGGTTTGCACATGGGGGTAGTCCGTAAACTGCGGGTCTTTAGGGGACCGGGGGTGTTACAGAGTTAGCACCTGGATGCCACTCATACATGGGTAAAGATGCCAGTCAGGAGGTACTTGTGTCGCATATGCTAACGCAATGCAGATAGACACCTTATATAATTGCCGCCAGGGAAGAAGCGTTGATAGAACAAATATACAGGCCTTGGTGCAAGGAGTGGATTACAGGACATGACACCACACCTTTCCTACTGTACAGTTCGGTTTAATGGCGTCAGCGACCAACTGTCATACAGCTATATGTTTTGTCTCAGTCCGACACCAACCCAGGTGCCTGTCTCCAGGACCATGGGCGGTTTGTCCCTACACCTCACATAGCCTGCACTTCCCAGAAGTGCCCTTAGCCCCCTGTGTGCCTCAAACCATCTGTAGTGGAGCCGAGGGCGGCTCTTTCAATTGCCCCCGGGGTATGCAACACCCTCGCCGATGCAATGGCGAGGGAGAGTTTGCGAATACGTCCCACCTGCATGTAATCACCTCACACTACATGGTCCTGATAGGACATAGGGGTATTGCAGTGGTTAATCCTGCCTGGCAAGGCAGAAGTTAAGTATTTTGTATGATGCAAGATGCTATTGTCCAATGATATGTGTTACATCCTGTGCTCTGTAAGCTGAGATGTGATTGGAGGAGCAGCCACCACCTGACCAAAGGGAAGTAATAAAACCCCCTGGCCAGGAATGTTCTAGGAGTTAGTCTAGAGATCTTCTTTCAGAGAGATTCTAGTATGTCTATGCAGTGAGTGAGTAATCTCAGTCTAGCCCATACCAGAGCAGGAAGAGCCTAGCCCCTGCCTCTGAAGAGTGGAGCAAGAAGACTAGAGTTAGTGTAGTGAGGAAAAGGGGTATCATCTTACCTTTAAAGGTGATACCTGAAGCTTCCTACCAGGACACAGCTGCCTTCCCAGCCTGCCCTCTACATCCAGGCTGGTGAACTAGCTCCTGAGGCTCCCTCCAACTCACATCTCAGCACTCCATCTACCTGTTAAAGGCACGTTGCTGCGGTTCCTGCCGGTTCAAATAAAGAACTGTAAGTTGTTTTCTTCAACTTCTGTCTCCGTCTGGTCCCTGCTAATACGGCTGCCTTCATCACCGGCACCCTGTCCATCACCCAGAGACTCACCCTCGGGACATTAAGGGGTTGCCCCAGGGAGATCCGCTATAGCAGCCTCTCCCTCATCATTTCTTGCCAACACCACCCTGCTGGAGACCTGCCAGGCTGTAGGACAGCCCTCCGGTTCCCCCGTACCAAGCACCGTGACAATAGCGTGCTTAGGCCGCAACCGCCAGCCACTCCGGTACAGCGGGCCCCGGCTGACTCCAGGCCTCACCGCAAAGGGCTAGGCCCCGGTGGGGGATGTTGCAGAACGATGATAGGGGGATTGATGGACAACACTGTGGCTCAGTGGTTAGAACTACAGTCTTGCAGTGCTGGTCAACATCTGCAAAGAGTTTGTATGTACTCTTTGTGTTTGCGTGGGTTTCCTCTGGGTCCTCCGGTTTCCTCCCACACTCCAAAAAACTGGTAGGTTGAATAGATGGGGACAGGGACAGATCTGGCAAGCTCTGTACAATTTTGACATTTAAAAATTAAATTAATTTACAGAAAAAAGAATTAAAGTAAACCCAACAAACCATATATTTTCTGAAAGCAGACACTTTCAAAATTGCATTAAAGAGCTTATACACATATACACTCATGCAATTTTGATTCAAACTGAAATATTTTATAAAAAATCATTTTTGTTGGACATAAACCAAGCTAATGACATAATAAAAGTCACTTTTAGATTTGCGCCATTGTATTAGCAGCACAATAACAGAACCCTCCGCGCTTCATAAGAATTTGAGTAAGAACGTCATAACATAGGTGTAAGTAATGGAGGATGGTGGGAAATAAAAACTTTATTCCAGAACATGTCTGTGTTTTTGGTGTTACATATAACTTTATGGACATGGGTCGTGGTGTTAATATATAAGAGGGACATTAGGCGAAGAGGATCGAATGTTCATCGTATCAGTCAATTTTTGCAAAAAAAAAACTATCACGAAATAAAAGGCAATAAGAGGGAAAGTGTGTTCTTAGATAGTTATGGATAGAGAAGGGTTAAATACATGAATATTAGTTGATATTATCCCTTCTCAAAATGTAGTAACATATAAAGTGAATGTTTCCATTATCTGTGAGGTGCAGCAGCTCCTGTGTGCAGCAAATTCTCCTTGTAGTCTGATGGCTAAGAATCTGGAGGGGGCTACAATACAGAGAGCTGTATCTAAGGCTCTGTGCAGTGCTGACTTTCAGACTCTTGATATATCTGCCCAAATATTTCTATTATCTATGAGGTGCAGCAGCTCCTGTCTGCAGCAAATTCTTCCTGTAGCCTGATGGCTAAGAATCTGGCGAGGGCTACACTTCGGAGGACTATATCTCTGGCTCTGTGACACATAGAACCTCAATTCATTTTTCCCATGAAAGAAGAGAGTCTCTTCTTTTATATGAATCTAATTGTGTTTATAAGTGTCAGGAAAACAGAGCTATTAACTGTTAAACTGCCATCAAGAGTGATTTTTATTTATAAAAATGGCACCCGATGTTCTCACTTTAAACCTGAATATCATTTGAAAGAAGAGATTCTCCTCTTTCTGGGGGCCCTGGGCAATTGCCCACTTTGCCTACCCATAGCGCCGGCCCTGCCTGTCCTCTGCCTGCGCACCCGTTCCGTACCCGTCCTCTGCCTGCACCACCCGCTCCCTGCCCGTCCTCTGCCTGCCCCACCTGCTCCCTGCCCCGACACTCCCAAAGTGGCATAGGGGTCGGGGAAATAGAAAAACTGGTGAGGATGGGGAAATGCATGTACCAGCTTTCTGGTGAAGAAGGCATAATGAATCTCCCCATTGTGTCATGAAAATACACCTCAAAATCTTATTGGTAAGTAAGATTGTTTGAAAAATGTGATCCCTGTCAAGAGGCTGAAAACTAACACTGGTAGCACTGTATTAAAGTCCAGTTCTTGTAAACCTGTATATAGTTTTTGTAAAACCAAGACATAAATCAATTATAATTTGTGCATATTTATGTGGTTATATGGTTTTAGAGAGTTTTTAGACACTTTTGCAACTAGTACTTCATGGGTTTGATCTCATAAAATTGATATAGTATAACATTAAGGGACATGCACCCTTAGACTCAACAGTCAGATTGTAAAACCTCATAGGAAGGTGGGGCCAGTATGGGGAAAATAAGGAGACATACTTAGGCTGCTCAGACTCCTAGTTCCCCCATAGTTTTGGTACTTCCACTTTTCTGGCCTGCTCCCAACCAGAAGTTCCAGGAGGTCACAGGACCATATTCATCTAATGAGTGGCCTCCTTGGACTAGGTGACAACGCAGGAAGTGGAAATAAAGTCCCCTGGAAAATGGAAGTGATGTCCCATGGTAGAAGGAGGCTACTCCCCGAAAGTTCAGATCGGATGCAAAAAAAGCAGAGCAAGCAAGTGTTCTGTTGCTTTAAATTTAGGATATTATATGGAGTAGCAAGATGCTGAACTACTTTTCCAAGGCTAGTAGTGGCAACTCTTTTGTGCCAGGTATTCAATACATTTTCTGTAAGTATGTATGATAAATGTAGCAAAGCACATTGGGAACACAAGTACCTTCTAATCATAAAATAATATTAGAGAGTGGAAAATTGGCATACTTAAAATAATTACAACCGTAATATGATCTCTGAAATCTTTCCCATCTTATGTGACATACATAAAATCTACAGTTGAACTAATATGTTTGGCTGCAGAGCAGTATAAAGTCAGTGCCTGAGGGTACAGTGGTAAAGGTGAGCAATGATTGGTTAGCAAAAAATCACATTAGAGAATGTTCTGAACATCTGGTACATTGTAAACCCCAGATTAGTGGAGTTACATGAGAGTTATAGTAACACACAGCAATCTGAAATGTATTGAAAATATTTTATCACAGCATCTGGTAGAGAATGGGTCTATTTTTTGTTCCATGCATAACATCAAGTCACGGCAAAAAATTCCTTTGGAGGTAAGTAATGGATGGCAAAAATCCATGTTACACATTACATTACACTAGGAAAGGGAGTACAAATGTGAACAGATCAGTTTGTATGTGGTAAGCCCCATTGCTTTGGATTTCTGGAGGATATTGACAATAGACATAAACTTTTTGGTGATCCCAGTGTTCATTGTTGCAGGGACATATGTACAACTCATGGCACTATATACACTGAGCCTGAATGACCCCATAAATGGTCACTTCTCAGTTATGGCCTTGATTAGGATTTGTTTATAAATGATCATAATCAGGGCCAGTTTTAGTGGGGCCCCAAAATAAAACTATTTTATGAACCATCTAGGTATAAGGTGAAATAAGCTGCAATTTTACAGGAATAAATAAAAGGCTACTCAGCATGGAATAGTCCACAGCTCTACCTCCTGGTTAAGGCAAGTCTTACACATGTATTCTGCTCCCACATTTACTAAGGGTCCGAATCGCGTTTTTCAGCCTGGTTTCCCGAATGTTTCCGTTTTGCAACGAATTCCGCTGGGATTTTGGAGCACGCGATCTGATTTCGGCGCGGAATTTAAAAAATGAATTGTGTCGCAAAATCAATCACTCACATACACCGGGAATAGGTTGATGAACTCCAGCGGACCTCGGAGGACCCCGGTGCAGCAGCGACACCTGGTGGACATCGGGCGCATGACCTTAGTGAATCGCCAGAAGAGCCGAATCCTCGTCGGAGAACAGGCCGCTGGATCGCGACAGGACCGGGTAACTAAATGACCCCCAATATGTACTGCATGTGCGGGATTTACTGAACTGAGTTCAGTTCAGCGGTTCCAGGTTCAGTCTAGTAAATTTCACAAACACACAGAACGAGTCTACCTACAAAAGAATGGAAAGGCACAGTTTTAATGAGGAAAAAATTTTTTGCTAATAGATAATCATAATTACTGCACCTGGCAGTTAGCTATTGATTTGTGAAAATAAAAAAAATTGGATTAATGCGCTGTAAGTACCTTGGGACACCTTATATCACAACCCCTGTGTCCACTTCTTCACTGTGCAATCCTTTGAAGTAACCCTCTTACAAGTGACAATAGCGGCTTGTTCATGCACATCCAGTAGAAGATAAAAACATGTCTGCCATTGGTCTACAATGATAAAATTAGGTTATTATGCAGAAATTGATTCAGTACTATATAAACTACAACATTACCCAAGATATTGAAGTCTTCAGATCAAATCCAGATGTCCTTCTGATAATTTATCACACAAGTGCTTTGTTCTCTGTTTATGGGGAACACAGTTTCTATAAAATTTGGAGATGTGAATCTCAGTAAATGGAGAAAGCTTCTTTCATTGTGAAGCATATTTCATTCATGGCTTCAGTTGAAAGTGTATCCCGTCTCATGTATATCCTTCCTCTGCTGCAGCCCTAAATAGATTATTTCCTTCTTATTTCCTGTCATCTCCCTTTCTCTGCAGGGTTTAGTGTAAAAAAGTAAAGAAAAAAAAGATGTGACCACAAAATATTTCTGGATAATTAGTGTCCAGTTATTTAGAGAACACAACTGTACTGTAAATAAACTTGTATGCAGAAGCTGATCTACAGCCGGGCCCCTGTATCGAGTAAAAGCATATGAAAGCAATAAGTCCTGTGTTATTTTTTGGGTCACGTTATGTTCAATGCAGACCTTCCAGGTGTATTATATCTATTTTATTCTATTCCCACTTTAAATGTTGTACCTTATTATACCTGATAATTTCAGCAGTGAAGTGGGACATATGCATCTTCCTGATAAAAGTGCTAAGCAAAGGACCCAATTGGGATGTCCCTTATAGGGTTACCCATTATATATCCACCCTGTTAAAGTTTGCTGTTCGTCCGCCATTCACCATGGGTCACATTACCTCCTGGCAGCAGGTCTCAGGACATCCTGTGTTGCCTGTGTCCTGCTGGCTTACGGCAGATTGAGGGAGACCTTAGTCATTACTGTCTGCATGCCCCCTCTGTCCATCCAATCCTCTATCAGTGGTTGGAGGGATGGGCTAAGGATGTCAGGGAAGGACCTATATTCAGGCTGTACACTTGGTAGCAGGGACACAGAACTAAGTGTTTCTGCAGCACAAAGCCATGAAGTCAGCAGGGACCCCCACTACAGCATTGTACAAGTGACCAGGGGTGATATTAATTGGTGATATTCTGCTATGTATTATGGTAATTGGATTGGGAAAATGTAAAATGGTGTGGGTCATTTCAAATCTTGAAACAGGGAGGCGTCAGGGAAGGACTTATATTCACTGCGTAGAATTCTTGGAATATATGACAATTGGTATCTTTTGAATTGTCCAGGCAGCTTTTTATGACATCCAGGAGTTTTTACAGCCTGATAAACTCTGACCTGAAGACATTTGGTCACCTTCCCTCCAAATACCCCCCCCCCCCTCTTGAATCAGGACTTGGAAACAAAGAACCGTTTAAATATCCCTGGACTCTCCCCCTCATTAACACTTTGTACAATCATGCAAAACAATTATAACTAATTAATGAATGGGAGGTTCTGAAACCTGAACTAAACAGAGATCCTATAAAACAATATGAGATACAGAAAATGGTGTTCACTCTATGGGGGCTGCTAAGACAAGTTGGGGTGTTCCATATTTCTCCCGCCTCCATGGCATCAGGATTTACTTTAATCTGTACGTTTCTGTTATTTTTCTGCCTTTTTAATTTTATAACTGTTTTGCCTTGTGTGTGTGTGTGTAATTATATTTTATTTTCATTTGGTCCCTGTATGCTCTGCAAACTCATAGGGGCTCATTTACAGAGGGGATATAAATAAGGAAGCGGATTTTCTAAGCCAAGTACGCGTTCACCAGAACGTCGGAATAGTGTCTAAATCAGGAAATCTTCTTTCACATAACCAGTATCTGGGGTTCTCCAGAAGTGGACCTCTTCGCCACAAGGAAGAACAGAAAGAACATCCAGGAGCGTTCAGCCATGTATGGAACAAGCCCCTCTTGTACGCACCCCCCTATTCCCTTAGAATCAATGGTTCTAATATATATTTTCCAGGACAGGCCCCGGATGATAATCTGTCCTCATTGGCCCAAGCAGAGCTGGTACCAGTTTCTAAAATCCATAGCTCTCCAAAAGCCAATAATTCTGCAGTCCAGATCCAGGCAGACTACAACTTTCAGTCTGGATACTGAGGCCAACTTCCTGAGTTCCCAGGGCCTTTCTAAAGAGGAGAAAAAGGGGAGGAAGGCTTCCATGACAAACATCGCAAGATGGCTGCGATCTGCTACTGCATTCCGTTATACAGAACAGGTGAAATCAGTCCCACCCAACAAAAAAGCACACTCCACAAGTGCCATATCAGCCTCTTGGGCATGGGGCGCCTTTTTGGAAAAAATATGCAAGACGCAACGTGGTCTTCTCCTTCCATTTATACAAAGCATTACCACTTTGCCTGGCTCCCAGGACCTGTCCTTTGTTAGGAAGGTGTTTTGTGGTTCCAGCAGGCTTTAGGTCCCTTTCACACTAGCGTTTATTATGTGCATGCTCTGCACGTGTTTTTGACTTTCAGAATGTGCATTGCACTCTGTCCCATTGTATTCAATGGGACACATTTACTAAGGGTCCGTCGGACGCATTTTTGTTGGGTTTCCCGACTTTTTCCCATTTTGCCCTGAATTGCCCCAGGTTTTTGGCGCACGCGATTGGATTGTGGCGCATCGGCGCTGGCTTGCATCCAACACAAATCGGCGGCGTGGACATTGGACAACCCGACTGATTCGGACAAACTGCGGAATTTAAAAATGAAATTGTGTTGCAAGATCAGCACTCACATGCACCCGGAAGAAGATGGTGAATTCCGGCGGACATCAGCGGAGGAAGCGACACAGGCAGGAACTCAACCTTAGTGAATCGCAGCAGACCCGAATCCTCAAAGGACAACGCACAGCGGGGATCGCCACAGGACGGGTAAGTAAATCTGCCCCAATGGGTTTTTGTCAGACTTGCATTTTTTTTCAGGCACACATGCTCATTTATTTTAACACAAGTGAAACGCGCATTGTGCTCTACAATTGAAAGTCCCCCCATACAAGTCTATGGTTGATCAATGGTCACAGAAATGATAGACCACAGTCATGAGTCTTTTTCACAAGCGTTTTATGCATGTTAGAAACACATTGAAATACAAAAAAAAGTGCGTAAAAAATGCTAAACGCTAATGAATCAGTTAAAAAAAAAATTGATGAAAATCGCAGGCAAAAACGTCAGTTTTTCCCGCTTTGCACTGTGACATAATCCGTAAATCAGGTGTGAAAGGGGCCGGACTCTTTTGTGCGGATCTCACAGTAAGATAACACATATTGTGTACCCTACAGGTGAACTTTTATTAACCATTCCTGTGCTGTTTTTTTTCTAATAAAAATGTTCTGCCTTTAACATCCATCCTAAGTCACATAAAACCATTTTCTTTGGGTCAATAGGCATCTGGCGATACCACATTTATAAATTACCTTACTTTGCATAATGAAATTGTGGAAAATGGTGGAAAAATAAAATTTTTGCATCGTCACCTTCCAAGCGCCATAACTTTTGACAATTTTTTTCAATTTGGCTGTGTGAGGGCCAAAAACTTGAACTGCAATAAAATGAAGTGCATCAGTGGGAAGGGATTCATATCTGTAGACCCTCCCTATTATAAATCATTACCATAAGCACCATTTATAATTGTTATTGGGTTTGTCCTTCTCTGACATCCTGGGTTATTTTCCCTGCCGTTGTCAGTGTTTCACCTTGGACCCTGTAAATAAGATGGCGGCTGAAGGCAGGTTCAAGAAGCAGAATTTTTATTTATTAAATTATTTACTATTATTAAATTATTTTATACTGTTCCCTTATAAAGAATGGCTGGCCAATCTCTTTTACCTCTTGTGTCACCCCCTCATCCTCATAGTCTGTAAGCTTTTCTGAGCAGGGCCCTCACTCCTATTGTTCCATATGAATGTTTCTATGCCAAACACAATGGGGCACATTTACTAAGGGCTTTGCGCCGCACTTTTGTCGGACTGTGCACGTTCTTCTAGGCTAAAACTGCTTGCACAGGTATTTAAGAAGTGTCTGTGCTGCTGTTGTGTCACATATGACCCTTTTGTGGTGCAGCTGCGCTGGCCCTCATGCAACGCATATTAGGGGGTGTGCTGGCGGTTGGTCCGACTGATTCGAGCCCCGTATTTAACTTGCAAATTGTGTTGTAAACCCTATGTTAAAGGTGCACCACAAAAAGGTTGAGCCAGTGCGGGGAAGCAACAGATTCACGATTTCTGCTGCATTCTTAATCTGTCACACCCAGCATTATACACGGAAATAGCACTTTTAGTGAAGTTTCCGACTTTCAAAGTAAATGTGCCCCAATTTAATTTGATAAATGTGCCCCAATTTATTGCAGACACCTTTGATAACAGTTGCAACTATTTTTTGTAGCCTAGGGCAAAAATACAATAATTTACCAACATCCAGAGGTCAGTTTGTAACTAGGGATCATATGCAAGTTGGGTGTTCTTAAAGAGAACCCGTCATGCAAAATAACCCCCCTAAACTAAATAGATTTTCATAAACTGCCATTAGAGAGCATTGCCTCTATCCCTTCATTATCCCTCTACATGCCTGTAACCCTAAGCAATGAGGTCCTAAAGCTGTATGCAAATGACCTGTGAAATGTCCAATGAAGCATTAGCATATTCAAGCTGTCCACTCTATTCATGAGTGGGAGGCACAGCCACACCCCCAGTGCTTGACTGACAGCCTGTATAATGGAGTGTGTGTGTGTGTGTGTGTGTGTGTGTGTTACAGCAGCTCCAGGAGGCAGCCATGTTATAGCAGAACATGTCAGATTCATGTGTATCTGATGTCTGTGTCTCTCACCTGTATATTAGGAGGATGCAGCATGTCAGCAGATGCAGCACTCACACTAGCCATGCTTTACTATACATTACACACAAACATGAGCAGGGGGAGGAGAGAGGTAACAGGGGTGACATCACTGCCTCTGACCATGTGACCAGCCTCATTTACATAATAAAGAATAGATGATTTTACAATGATTAATGTATGAAATAACTAGATAAAGGCTGGGATGGGATCCTTGTGAGCTGCTCCAACAGGTAGTAGTGACAGGACAAGTGACACAGACCTGATGACAGGTGTCCTTTAAGTACTGGACCGCCTGTATATATATATATAAATATTTGTTATTAATAATATTAACAATTCTTTATGTAAATAGTACCATTGTCATTGTTTATAGTATATTTAGAGAGCACCAATGAAACATATTAGGTATCGCTAGGGCCCAAAAGTCCCAATCTATCAAAATATAAAACGGTTGATCCCAGCAGTGAATCCCGTAAAGGAAAATAGGGCCCAAATGTACAAAATTCCATTTTTTTTTTGTCATTTGACAATACATAAAAAAAATGGTATCCACGTGATCCTAACCGATTCAAGGAATAAATTACATGTGTCATTTTGAGCATAGGGTTAAAGCCCTAAAAACTGTTCACAAGATATTGGCACAAATGCATTTTTTTGTTTAAACGATTTCATTGCATTTGGAATTGTTTACCAACTTCCCAGTAACTGCCATGGAATACTATAATATACAAGGAAGCAGAATTTGTTAGTCAGAATCAAAGCCCTCATACAGCTCTGTAAACGGAGAAATAAAAAGTTGTAGATTTAAAAAAAAAAAAAAAAAGGGGAAGTGGGTTAAAGCAAGCCTCCTCTGTATGGAGTCTCTCTGCTCCATAGTCTTGGCCATGGTTCCACCATATAGACTATTCCTAAGTGTAATATGTATTTATTATCACGGTCATATAAAGTATTGTTTTGTAATGAGTAAAATATTTTTTTTTTGGCATATCTGTATTTTTATACAATGCCCACAACCACATCCATTTTTAGGTTGAGCTAACAATGTATTATTGTGCATGAAATAAACACCTTGAGCTGTCACAAAGCTTAATGATGGGTTAGGATGAGGTCGCTTCAAGAAACAGAAATTCTGCCAAATCTCTTAAAATAATGTAGTTTATATGAGTACCAAAGCAGGTACTTGTGCATTTCCATATTTGTACCTTAATTATTCAGTATAGAGCAGGTGAAAGATATGTTATATTGTACCTTTCATGGCAGTCGTCCACTGGGAGGGGCTGGAAAGGAGCAGTTTCCACCCCCACCCACCCTTGGGAAATTGCTCCTCCATGTGTCCTTTTCAAATATATGAATAACTCCCCTCACTCGGGAGTGGCTGTAGAGGAGCAGGGGGTGTCGCTAAGCCAAGTGATGGGTGTTTTAATATATTTGAAAAAGACACATGGAGCAGTTTCCCAAGGGGGGGGGGGGGGCTGCTCCTTTCCAGCCCCTCCCAGCGGACGACTGCCTATTCACACAGCAGATGCTAATGAAAGGTACAATATAACATCTTTTTTTCTGTAAAACCTATTTTTTATACAAAAACACTTTGGCAGTGTATGTACTATGCTCTGTGGGGACTGGGGGAGTGCTAAAAATGGGTCTCCTGGTGACAGGTTCCCTTTAAGTTATGTGCAATAATGAGAAATTACTCCGGAAAAAGTAATAAAATGACAAATATAGTTAAAGGAAATTTACCATTTTAAAAAAGTAAAAAATATCTACAAATACTTCCCTATGCTTCCCTTCATCTTGATCCTGAAAATAGAGTTATAAAAAGTAGGCCAGAGCGCTGCTAATTATGCACGCCCTCACCACCTCACTGTATGGGAGAGGGAGGTGACGTCATGGGAGAGGCGTGAATTCACACCTAGTGTGAAAGATGGATAGAAAATCTCATGTCACAAAGTGGGTGTGCATAATTAATTCAATTCAAAAGTTATTTTCATTCAGTGTAAAAAATAGTGATCTCCTGTGAAATACACATCGGAATGAAAAACTTTGTGCCACATATTTCTTAAATATCTATCTAATGATCCTATAGCTGACCCTGTATTTTACCCACAGGGGTGAGGGCGGGGGGATGAAATTTTTTATTTAGAAACTACATCCAGCGTAGCCTAGGAACACTTATAAAATTGGTTTCCCAGTGATCAGAACCAAACCAAGGAATAAATTACATTCAGCGTAACCCATCCTGTGCCCATCACCAGAAAACGTAGTTTTTAACTGTTCAGTATGGCCGCGTTTCGTACAGATAATGCTTTTAAAATATGCAAAGGAGCCTGAGGCGTTCTGCTAAGTGCCTTTTGTCTCGGTCGATAAGTAATATATTCATGCCTCTAGGAAGACTGGCTTCACTTGCATGGCTTTGGGAGCCGGAGAAGTCACCGTCCCTCTCTCTGCCATGATTGAGAATCTCCGGTTCTCTTAACACAGTGTAGGCGGAGCTAGTCTGCTGAGGGGCATGAATAAATTACTTATCGCAGGAGCTAAAAGGCGCTCAGATGAGTGCCTTAGGCAAATTTATATATTTTAAAAAGAGCTATTTCTACAAAACACAGCAATTCTAAAAGATACAAAAAATAAGTTTTCAAGGGATGGGTAAAGGATGGAGAAGTGAGCTGTAAGCATTTACCATTAGGTAATGGAATGATAGATGTCTTTTAATAACTTAATTCTCCTCCCCACTGAAGATGGGGATTTTTCTCATTATCTGCCAAGATTATAAAAATCCAAAACTCTACATTAAGTGCTCAAATTTAGTATTATTGGATACATTTTTGTAAAATGTCTGAAGATACTTTGATAGACACAGCATAAACACCCGTCTTAGGTCTATAGAGATACAAGTCACTGATACAGGCGTCATAACTTCTATTTGGTGACATGGCATGGACTCCCGCAAAAACCATGTAACATATAGATGAGCAGGATGATCGCTCCAACTGATACTTCTGGTCAATATGAAGAGTGGGATCATTGCATTGTCCTCCCAGCATGCAGTGGGTGTTAGCTGCCCATGTAATGCAGTGCAGAATGATCCATAGATTTATGGCAGAAAAGAGGGAAAAAGCAAGGAGACGCCAGATGCATAAATTGTCTTATATGAAGTATAAAGTATCTTTCCACGTAACTCTTCTGAGCTGTGACATCCACTCCTCTGACTTACAATCCCAAATTGTAGAGAAGCACTGTACTGCACTTGTGCATTTGTGGCCAGATACAAAGATACAAATGACACATGATCCAAGTCTTCTGACTGGGTCCGGTCGGGAGTGAGCTTTGGGCTAGTGCCCAAAGCTCACTCCCGACCGGACCCAGTCAGAAGACTTGGATCATGTGTCATGTCCATAGTTCTGTGAGCCGGCAGCCCATTATTGGAGGCAGAGATGGATTTTAGAGACAGGTAAATGAGTGGGAGATAAGGGACGGGGAAAAAAAGAAGTATTTTATACTGAAATCCTTCATTTTATAAACAAAACAGAAAAACAAAACCACCAAATTTTTGTTTAAATTCCAAACTTTATTCCCCTCTTCAGGACCCCAAAGCTCCACAAACACTCAGCATTAAATAAATATGTGCTCAGTGCATGTCCAGTCTTTCATTGCAGTATCCGCAGCATGTAAACGCTGTCATGACTTGATTGGGGATAGCATATTGTGGACACACAAGGGACCAGAGTACTGTCTAGACAAGAAGTCTACAGACCACTGCACCGGCCCTAGGATCCTCAGGATGTGGTCTCTGTGCGGTAGCAGTTACTTATTAAGGGACATGGATTGCATTCCTTTGGCTGCTGCTCCCGTCGGGTCTTTTACTGCAAAATAAAATATATATTAATATGAAGAAAAAAAGTCACAAGTGCAAATATAATTACAGCCATCTAAACAAGCCAGAATAGAAGAGAAAATTGAGAAATAAGTAACCAAATTAGACACTCTTGATATATACAGGTTATATATCGTTCACCAATATCAACAATGGCCACATTAGCCCTAAGGCTCCCTTTAAAGGCTGAAGCCGTGCTATGCCATGATTAAGGACAGGTTGTCTGTCTGAAACGCGTAGGCATTTTATCCGTCTGTCTGAGTGGACCTTTTACTAAATAAAGAAACCATCAGTGTTTGGAGCCTGGCTGGACCGTGCACTTTCTTCTATGAAGCCGCGCTATGCCAGTAAACCATGACAAAGCATGCAAAACCTGTATAGCTCAATCCTGATAGTAAGCGTTTAGAAGCTCCCCGAAATTTAACATTCTCTTCTTAACCAAGAAACGCTTCTTTCTTCCCACCTTATCAGTAATACTCTTCTATCAACAACCACCTCCATGGCTGTAACACTAAGTTTATGTGTAAAAACAGCATGGTAGCTTTATGTGCCCGGAGCAGTGAAGATCCAGACATGGCCATTGTGGCTTTTACATGCAGCAGATCTTGTGGGCCACATAAAAGGAGATGGGTGTTGCACTGGCGCATGGACCGCCATACACCAGTACAGCAGCACCATTCCCAGGGTCCTTCTCTGGGAAACAATTTTGAAACAAATACTTTTGCATTACTTAAGTTGTGCACAGTCTTTTTGCAACAATTATTGTGGGGTTGGTTCCCTAGACTGTAGCACATGCATCCTAACCAAATAGAACAGATGGTTCAACTATTATAAAATGAGTCGGGGGTGGAGTATGCATTCTGCCAGCTATAAATTATTAATACACAAACTACACTATTCACCTTCTAAACCGCGTTAAATAATCAAAATGACATTATGGAATCTCATATTACCAATACCGAAATAAAATCTTCTAAAGCAGCGTCACAGTTAGAGCAATGTCTCACTGCGTGAAGTGTCCCTGTAGGACTATACCCAAGTAAGCTACATTGTCTAATGTTTAATATCTGTATTGTGGAGTGAATGCCAATCTCTTTTTAAGGCCAATTATTGCAAGATTTATGTAATTTGTCAGGTTGTCCCATTTTTTGTGTGGCCAACAATTTCAAACTGTACAATCTCAAGTAAAAAAAATAATTTCAGAATAACCATTTGACACCAACTTTTTTTTTCTTCCTCTTTCTTCTTTGCCGCCTCTTCCCTCTGTTTTCGGATGATTGCTAAACGGGCCAGGTCAGCCTTTGCTTGGTCTGTTTTCCCTGCTAAATGCATCTTCATGTAGCGTTCTTTTGCCTTTTGCTTTTCTATTTCCTCCCTGTCAGAAAATAAAATGTTTACAGATGAGAAAAGGGATGGTGGAAAAGGTGAATGCATCTGTTACAAGACGGATAACACAATAGGTTTCCATGGGTTATCACTTTCTTATAGACTTCATTTATATATATCACACACACAGTATACAGCCAGCCAGCCCCCTGCCCTCAGTATATAGCCAGCCCCCGCTTATACTCAAGTATATAAGGCATACACACACACACAATGTACACAGCAAGCAATGCATGTATAGGTTTCGTTCTACAGGCACATGTACAATTGCAGCCTGGTGAACACAGTTAGCCGGTTAAAAAATTCATGATGCGGCAAAGCACAGTGCATGCACCACACTGTGATTGTGCACAACAGAAGGCTAAGAGCTCACACCTCCTCTCTGGTAGCCAGAACAGAGAGTCACAGTATACAGAAGTGTCCTTCCTAACCTTTACTCTTGGCTAAAGCTACACTGAGATGAACGGCTTTAAAAAAACAGAAACAAGTTTTTGCACTACTTTGAGAGATGTAGATGTTAGGTGTGTCCGAACCACTGAAAGGGCTGACGTCAGTTGAAGACAATATTGGTATTCTGTTATTTATTTATTTTTTATCAATTCTGTTTGTATTAAACAGGGAAAGAAGCATACATCGACATTTATAAATCAGACAAAAAGGCTCTGTATTCATCTAGATTAGAGCTTGACTATCAGTGAATAATCATTCATACATATGCCGATTGACAGACAAAATCGACGAATCAATTATCCATTTTAAGCGGTTATTTTACAATGCGATGTATGTGAACAAGAGAAGTTGGTAACAACGCTTTGTACAACAGAAGGCAAAAAATGAACCAGACATAAAATTACAAAAATTAAGGAGTGAAGAGCTGCTTGTGGCATCTTGCCCCTGTAATCTACCCACGGTTGCCAGGTCTTCACAAACCGCTCGTGGGTGTGGGAAGCCCAGCTTGATAGTTGCTCCGTACGGCAGATCTGTGCTACCTTATCTTCCCACACAGAGATGGGAGGTGCGCTTGTTTGCAACCAGAATAGAGGTATTAGAGATTTTGCTGCCGCAGTGAGTGTAATGAGGGAACCTCATGGGGTGTATATGTGCCCAAGTCTTGCCCGCATCCCCAACACTCCCCTGTAGGGTGCAACCCCCAGTGAAATAAGGCTTCTGGAGTTCTATACCAACGCGCAAGTAACTTCTAATGATTCTCTTGCAACCTAACACATTTTGAGAAACCCTAGGAGTGTTTTAGAACCCAGCTTTTCTGTTTATCAGACAATGTAAGGCCCAGCTCTTTCTCCCAAGCTAATATGTATAAAGGATAATCAGGTGCCCTCCTGGGTATTCTGTTATTCTGTCTTCATTTCATACTGGAAAAATCTAGAGTCCTTAGCACAACAACTTCAACTGCATTAATTTTATTATAGTCCCCTGCTATCCACAGGATAAGATATAAGTATCTGATATTGGAGAGAATTCAGAGGTATAACTAGAGCCGTAGCAGACGCTATAGGGCTGGCAGGACACCAAGACGCCTGCTTGGTTGAGAGTTGGCCAAAGCACCACAAGGGTGACCAACAAAACCACTTATATAGTGTATATCCAATTGAGTAGCATCTTTATTTATTAAATAATTTTATTCTGTTCCCATTATAAAAGCTCTTATACTTCTTGTGTCACCCCTTCCCCCTGTAGGCTCTTGTGAGTAAGGCCCTCACTCCTATTGTTTACTGTATATATAAAGTGTATATACTGTATGCCGAAGTATGATATACACTCACCGGCCACTTTATTAGGTACACCATACTAGTAACGGGTTGGACCCCCTTTTGCCTTCAGAACTGCCTCAATTCTTCGTGGCATAGATTCAACAAGGTGCTGGAAGCATTCCTCAGAGATTTTGGTCCATATTGACATGATGGCATCACACAGTTACCGCAGATTTGTCGGCTGCACATCCATGATGCGAATCTCCCATTCCACCCCATCCCAAAGATGCTCTATTGGATTGAGATCTGGTGACTGTGGAGGCCATTTGAGTACAGTGAACTCATTGTCATGTTCAAGAAACCAGTCTGAGATGATTCCAGCTTTATGACATGGTGCATTATCCTGCTGAAAGTAGCCATCAGATGTTGGGTACATTGTGGTCATAAAGGGATGGACATGGTCAGCAACAATACTCAGGTAGGCTGTGGCGTTGCAACAATGCTCAATTGGTACCAAGGGGCCTAAAGAGTGCCAAGAAAATATTCCCCACACCATGACACCACCACCACCAGCCTGAACCGTTGATACAAGGCAGGATGGATCCATGCTTTCATGTTGTTGACGCCGAATTCTGACCCTACCATCCGAATGTCGCAGCAGAAATCGAGACTCATCAGACCAGGCAACGTTTTTCCAATCTTCTACTGTCCAATTTCGATGAGCTTGTGCAAATTGTAGCCTCAGTTTCTTGTTCTTAGCTGAAAGGAGTGGCACCCGGTGTGGTCTTCTGCTGCTGCCACAGGTCATTAATATGAGCTTTGAGCTGTGATTGGTTACTATAGGCAATGCGTATAAGACACTTATGTGTGAGGGAAGATGGATAGGGATATAGAGATGGAGGGGGGGGGGGAATTTATCAGAAATGTCTGAGGTAAAACTGTTTCAGTTGCCCATGGAAACCAGAGATCGCCTGTAATTTTATAAACAGCTGGGGGAAAATGAAATTTGAGATAAGATTCCTTGCCATGGGCAACTAGAGCAGATCTACTCTCAGACACTATTGTTAAATCTCCCCATAGACAAACTGACAGATACAGTCACTGGAATGACAGTGTCCGAGGGAGAGAGAGACAGAAAGTCACTGAAAGAGACTGCCAGAGACAGAGTTTGTCACAAAAATGTATATATAAAAAAAAAAAAGGACGGTCAGTGACAGAGGGTGACAGACAGTCTATAGATGTATGAAAAAATATTTTTACTAATATTCTATTTTGTCTTAACCAAGAACAGTTATTTACTATCCAGGGCAATGCCGGGAGATACATCTAGTAAAAACTAAATGTGGAAGACAAGAAAACCTCTTTTACCAGTCCTTTAACCATGTGCATACACTGCCCCTTATTCCTGGAATCTGAAGCTTCAGTATTAGGTAGTTACATGTGTATCTCTGACAACGGTCCCGTTTTCCTGGATGTTTTTATGGAACTTACTCATGTTTATACTAATTTGGAAATCTACTGTGTAGTAAGGTCTTTTTCACATGAGTGTATGAAAACAGCCGTATACTACCCATTCTGTATTGTTTTCATGCAGGCAACATACGGCCCCAAGCATTTCAATGGGTAATACAGACATGCATTTACACACCCCTGTTTTTTACCTTAACTTACCGTACTGTAAGCAAGGCATTCATTAAAAAAAAAAAAATATATATATATATAGAGGATTTTCTATTTTCTCCAGCATTTCTGTTCTGTATGAAGTCAATGGGAGCGTTTAAAATATGTGTTGCATCATATGCTGCTGTACAGTTAGTTTGGAAAGTATTCAGACCCCTTAAATTTTTTCACAACTTGTTTTATTGCAGCCAACTGTTAAGCTTTTTCTTGCTCATTAATATACACTCTGTACCCCATTTTGACCCCCATAGCATGATGCCACCACCACCACCGTGTTTCACTGTTGGGATTGTATTTGGCAGGTGATGAGCAAAGAATTAACATTCAGTTCATATTAAAGTTCAATCTTCATTTCATCAGACCAGGGAATCTTATTTCTTAAAGTCTGGGAGACCTGTATGCGGCTTTCATATGTCTTGGACTGAGGAGAGGCTTCCGTCGGCACACACTGCCATAAAGCCCCGACTGGTGGAGGATGCAGTGATAGGAGAAAGTTCAACAAAGTCAACTATCTCCTTACTGCATTTCTGAAGCTCCGGCACAGTTATCTTGGGGTTCTGATTTACCGCTCTCACCAAGGCTGTTCTTTCACAATTGCTTAGTTTAGCTGGATGGCCAAGTCGAGAAAGAGTTGCGGTCATCCCATACTTCTTCCAATTAGGGATTATGGAGGCCACTGTGCTCTTAGGAACCTTGAATCCTGCAGAAATAGTTTTGTTACCCTGGCAGGATCTGTGCCTCTGAGCTCCTTGGGCAGTACCTTAGATCTCATGATTCTCATGTGCTCTGACTTCCGCTGTGAGGTTCTATATATACAATTAATACTATAATTAATTAATACTAATATACTAATTAAGTCCGATGACTGAGTAGAACCTCAGGGTGCATTCACACATGGAAGTAACGCATGCGTTTTCAAAGGTATCAGAACAGCTGAGAAGAGGAGACTTGCTTGATTACATAGCTGTTAACATTGTGTTTACAAAACATGTGCATTGATGCAATGCTATCGCATGTGTCTGTTACACTAGGTTAACACACGCATTTGAAAACGCAATGTTAACAGATATGTAATCAGGTAAATGTCCTCCTCTCAGCTGCATTACTGCAATGTGCGAACGCACACTCAAGGAGGATCAGAAAGAAATGGACAGCATGAGAGTTAAATATGAGTGTCACAGCAAAGGGTCTGAAGACATACAACCATGTGATATTTTAGTTTTCCTGTTGTTTAGTACAATTGGCTAAACAAAGAGTGTAAAATTTAAAGGCGTCTGAATACTTTCTGTACCCACTGCATATATGTGCAGTATCCAGAAAGACCTGAACCAGTGGAAGGTGCATTCCCCATCCATTTAGGCATCCATTATTTACCAGCCCATGGTATTCTAAATGGATACAGTGACATACGTGCACCTATGGATGAAAAATGTCACATATATACAGATCCATACAGCACAGAAATAAAGGACTGGAAAACTAATATGTTACTGTGAAAGGAGCCTAATAGTTTTACCACTAGATGTCAGCACACCATCCCCAACACTTACTGTTACCTTAAATGCAACACAATGTTCTATAACATGTTTATCAAGTGCTGGATACACAGACCATATACTATATCTTGTATGTTTAACACATATGTTTATCTTGTACCCAGTATAAATATTTGACAAAATATTCTGCACTATATCAATATCACAAACCTTGACCATGTGATGTCAAGTTAAGATAAGGAGATCAAAAGGGAAACTCTTGAGAATTGTGTTAGGAAACTACTTCAGGGTAAGAATGCTGCAGCCAAATGTCAGGGGTCAGTGGTATTTCTTTCCAGACACTGCATCTCCCCCATAGGATTATGGTAATCATTGCTAAATATACAGCAGTCCCCAGGTTACGTACAGGATAAGAACAAACCTACAGGACCGAAGTTAAATTTGTATGTATAAAGTCAAAACTTTATATGTTAGTATTGTAATCCCAGACAAATTTTTTTTTGGTCTCTGTGACAGTTGGATTTTAAACATGGATTGTCATAAGAATCAGGATTAACAATGAATATTAATTGCAGACACCTGTGATAACTGTTACAGATAATTACTGTAGCCAGGGGCTAATGTAAAGTAAATTACTAATATTCAGAGGCCCGTTTGTAACTAGGGGTCGTCTGTAAGTCGGGTGTTCTTAAGTAGGGGACTGCCTGTATTGTGAGCTGTGCCTGGTGAATAAAGAACATATTTAACCCCTTCCCGACATTTGACGTAATAATACTGCATGGCGGGAGGTGCGTTCCCGCAAAATGCAGTATTATTACGTCAAGCTTCTGGCGCCGGCTCCTGAACGGAGCCGGCGCCAGAAGCTGCGGGTGTCGGCTATATATTATAGCCGACACCTGCCTCTAACACCCGCGATCGGAGATTTCTCCGATCGCGGGTGTTAACCCCTAACACGCCGCGGTCGCGCTGACCGCGGCGTGTCAGAGGCATTTAAATGCAAGTTAAAGTGAATCGGACCCCCCCGCGGCGCTTACCGGGGGGGTCCGCTGCTCCGATCGCAGCCCCGGGACTGCCGGTGCCCGGGTCTGCGAGATCTTCATCCGGAAGCCGGGTCCCTGCCTCCTTGCAGGACCCGGCTGTAAGACACTGGGCATGCGCAGCATGCTCAGTGTCTTACATTACACAGTGCAATACATCTGTATTGCACTGTGTAACCTGTAAAATAGCTTGAACAAGTGATCAGAAGATCACTTGTTCAAGCTTAGATGTAATTACCTGTAAAAAAAAGTTAAAACAATAAATAAAGGTTTTTTAAAATAAAAATAAATAATAAAAGAAAGTCCCCCAAACACCACATTTCCCTGTACACAATTAATAAAGTATAAAAAACACTAAATCACAAAAAAACCCCACTTATTTGGTATCGCCGCGTCCGTAACAATGTGTACAATAAATCCTAATCATAATTTGACCCTCTAGGTGAACGTGGTTAAAAAAAACCCCAAAAAACTTGCCAAAAATTAAAACTTTTTATCAAATTGCTTTACAAAAAATGTTCTAAAAAGTGATCCGAAAAAGTTATAAGCGCCAAAATGATATCACTGAAAAGAACAACTTGTCACGCAAAAAATAAGCTCACAACCAGCTCCGTAAACCAAAAAATACTATAGTTATGCCGCTATAAAAATGGCAATACTAAAACAAATGTAATTTTTTCTATTCTAGTTTTCCTTCAATAAAATTGGAGAAATATAAATAAAACTATATAAATGAGGTATCACCGTAATCGTAGTGATCCGTAGAATAAAGATAATATATTATTGTTATGCTACAGCGAACACCCCCCCCAAAAAAATGCTAAAAATCCAAAACAAAAATTGATGATTTTATTTTCCTCCACACGAAAAAAGTTAATAAAATTGCTTCGATAAGCTAAACACCCTCTAAAATAAAGGGTTTTTTTTACAGTGCATCTCGTCTCGCAAAAAATAATCCCTTATTTGACTAAATTGCTTAAAAAATAAATAAAGATTGTATAGCCCATTCCCAACGCGCGTTGTTATAGAACAGTGTGGCGGGTAGTGACTTGCCAACACTGTTCAGACACAGTGATCGGGGCAAGATGGCGGCTGTTCCTGACAGCCATCCATCCTGCCTCATGGACCAGAAGGGTTCCGTCCCCCCCACACCCCCAGTTCATGATCGCTGCTATTGGCTCATCAATTCAGACCAGCCAATAGAAGCGAATTTACTTATGACGTCAGTAATACTGGTCACTATGTCTGTAGACACGGTGATCGGGGCAGGGTGGCGGCTGTTCCTGACAGCCACCAATTGTGCCTTGTGGTTCAGAGGGGTTTTGTTGCCCCCCTCTGTCCATGTTTGCCGCTATTGGCTGGTCGATTTGGTCCAGCGAAAAGCAGCAATATTCGTCACAATGGGCATCGCTAGGGTGAATAAGAGCAACACTTGGCGATAATTTCCCTAAGGAAAACGAAGATATGGTACAAAAGTGCTGGCCGTGCACATTGTACAGATTACGCTGTACAACTCTTACGAGCTGTTCCAATGTGCATGTCCTGCCGTATCATTTCTCCGTTTTCAAGAGGAAGGTATTAGGAAACTAATATTGGGACAAGAAGGACGGGGCCCCAGTACCTCTGGTTTAGATGTTCCAGGACAGCATTTTCCCGGTGAATTCTGCTGCTTCTAAAGGTAGGACTCAATAAAGAGTCTGTTCCAAAAGAGGAGTTAGGATGGACACTACATACTACTAAGAGACCTGCGACACCTCCAGAGTGACAAAAGTTTAGTTGGTCCCCTGGTATATTCTACCTCCTTATACGCAACACATTCACAATTCACGCCCAACCTGTTGTGAATTCATTTAGGTAAAATTAATAATTGTAACAACTGTTATGTCCCGTTGCTCCCTATACCCCTCCATTATTTCATAAGGGGCGCCACATAACGGGCACTGAACTTTCCCGAAATAATTGCAATTTCCATCTTGGACTCCATTGCACATCATATTTGGAAACCACCTATATGTTCAAAATGCTCATTTCACAACGTGTATTACCCTACACCACATATTACACCTTGCTAAATTCCCCAAGGGGTGTACATTCAACAATTAGGGTCACTTTTCGGGTTTTCCTCTGTTTTGGTACCACTACGGCTCCCCAAATGTATCCTGACACATGTGAAGGATTTCTGTCAAATTTGGCCACTAAAAGACAAACATCCCTCTTTTCCTCTACTGTGCCCCCATAAAGCATTTTATATGCACATGTGGGGTACTTCTACACTCGGGAGTAATAGTTTTACACCTTTTTTGGGGTTATTTAATATATGATCCCTTGTAGCTTACAACAATTAGGGGTAAAAGTGACATTTATAGGAAAATTTTCACCTTTTTAATGTTTAGGGCCTAATTGGATCATTAACCTGTAGGGGCAAATACATATATTACACATTGCAAAATTCTCTAAGGGGTGTGCGTTCAAAAATTAGGGTCACTTTTCGGATTCTAATCTGTTTTATACCACTAGGGTTCTCCAAATGCATGTCAAACATTTCTGTCAAATTTGGCTTCTAAAAGGCAAACATCCCCCTTCCCTTTTACTGTGCGCCCATACAACATTTTATATACACATGTGGGGTACTTCTACACTCGAGAGAAATAGGTTTACACATTTTGGGGGGTTATTACATATTTTTATCCCTTGTGGCTATAAAAAATTAGGGGTACAATGACCTTTATAAGAAAATTTTCACCTTTTTCCTATTTAAGTCCTAATGAAATCAAACAACTTTACGGACAAATACACATATTACACCTTGCTAAATTCTCTAAGAGGTGTGCTTTCCAAAATGGTGATACTTGTTGGGGTTTCCCTCTGTTTTGGTACCGCTACGGCTCTCTAAATGCATCCTGACACATGTAAAGGATGTCTGTCAAATTTGGCTTCTAAAAGGACAACGCCCCTCTTTCCCTTCTGAGCTTCACTGCGTACCCATACAACATTTTATTTGCATGTGTGGGGCAATTTTATACTCGGGAGAAATGCTAGTACACATTTTTTGGGGTTGTTTTATCTTTAATGCCTTATGGGATACAAAAAATAGCCGTAAAAGTGACTTTTTTGGGAAAATGTTCATATTTTTCCTTTTAGGGACCTAATTGAAGCAAACACCTGTAGGGGAAATACATATATTACACCTTGCTAAATTCTCCAAAGGGTGCACTTTCCAAAATGGTGACACTTGTTGGGGTTCCCCTCTGTTTTGGTACCACTAGGGCTCTCCAAATGCATCCTGACACATGTAAAGGATGATTGTCAAATCTGGCCTCTAAAAGGCCAACGCCCCTCTTTCCCTTCTGAGCCCTACTGTGTACCCATACAACACTTTATATGAAAAAGTGGTGCAGTTCTGTGCTTAGGAGAAATAGTTTTACACATTTATGGGGGTTGTTTAATCTTTTATCCCTTGTGGCTTACAAAAATTTGGGGTAAAAGTGACTTTTTTGAGAAAATGTTCACCTTTTTTCCCTTTTGGGGCCTAAATGAATCAAACACCTGTTGGGGCAACTACACAAATTACACCTTGCTAAACTCTCCAAGGGGTGTACTTTCCAAAATGGTGTCTCATGTTGGGGCTTTTCTCTGTTTTGGTACCATTATGGCTCTCCAAATGCATCCTGACACATGAAAACTTTTTCAGCCATATTTGCCCTGCAAAAACGAAACAACGCTCTTTCCCTTCCAGGTGCCCCACTGTGTCCGTACAGCGGGGTACAGTGACAAAATGGGTATTTGCATACTCAGGAGGAATTGCCCTCAACATTGTAAAATGCATTTTCCTTTTTAACCCATTGTGAAGGTGCAAATTTTAGTGTTCAATGAATCTATTGTAAGATAAAATTACATTTCTGTAATTTCACTGTCATTTATCTTTCACCCTCATGAAACGCTCATAGGGTTAACAAAATTCCCAAAGGTTGATTTGAATATTTTGAGGGGTGTAGTTTCTGAAATGGTGTCATTTGTGGGGGTTTCCTGTCATGTGGGCCTTATAAAGTCACTTCTAACTAAATTGACCCTCCAAAAGTAGGTTATGATGATTTTCGTGAAAATCTGTAAAATTGCACCTAAAGTTATAAGCCTCCTAACATCCTAAAAAAAGGAAAACATGTTTGAAAAATGATGCCAAGTTAAAGCAGACATATGGAAAATGTTAGTTATCAAGTTATTTTAGTGATATGACCAACTTTCCAAAAAGTAGAAAATTTTGAATTTGGAAAACATTGTTTTTTTCAAAAATTTTGCCAAATTTCCATTTATTTCATAAATAAATACTAAATATATTGATTAAATTTCTCAACCAACAGGAAGTACAATGTGTCACGAAAAAACAATCTCAAAATCAACTGGATATGTTAAAGCGTTGCAAAGTTATAACCACTTAAATAGACACCTGTCAGATTTTAAAAAATGGGCCGTGTCAGGAAGGTGAAAAGTGGCTTCAGCGTTAAGGGGTTAAAACATGCTGAAACCTCTGCCATACCCCATGTTATCAGTGAGTAGCTGGTTTAGCAGTATATTACTTATACCTAGTGAGGACGGCTGGGTATGTCATATTATCAATCATTTGACTATTATAGTCCACGTGCAGCACCGTGACCCTGAATATAATGCAGACTGTGCATAAAATTAGGTTTTTTTTTTAAATTTGAATAAATATTTTACTATTCAAGTCACCTTTTGAAGAAGATGGTAGAAATGTTTAAAGAGGACCTGTCACCCAATAACACTGTGGCGGGGTACAGTGTAATTGTCAGACAGCTCGCAAAGCTGTCCGACATATTCATGAGGGGGCGGGGTTGGGGCGTGGCTAGGGGCGGTGACTGCCGCTTAGCGCGCAGCAGTCACTGCCGGCCTATGGAGCGAGCGGGGAAGAGGCAGCACCTCCGACCGCCCCCTCATGAATACATCGGACAGCTTTGTGAGCTGTCCGATGATTACATTGTACTCCGCTGCAGGGGCGTTTGATCGAGCACTTACTAAAGTAAGCAGCTCCTAGTGCCGATAAATGACAGGTCTTCTTTAAGAGAAATTCTAAATAATATTACTACAAGCAGTCCTCTACTTAAGGACACCCGACTTACAGACGGAATTAAAGACTAACCCCTCTGACCTCTGGTGAAGCTCTCTGGATGCTTTACTTTAGTCCCAGAGTGAAATGATCAGCCGTATGGTATCTGCAATAAAGCTTTATTGATAACCCTTCATCCAATTACAGCAAAAAACTACTGGATTTAAAAGTCATGGTTTTGCCCTATGCAAAAGAAATTTTAACATGAAAATTATTGGAATTAGATACATTAAACAAAATGTATTGTTCAAAACCTACCTTTCTCTTCGAGACAGCTCCTTAGGTCCCTCTAGATCGAGTTGAGTGACCTTCTTAGATGCCTGTGCTGCACGATTAGGATTCTCTATGTCAATTAAGCCTTCTACTCCTTTACGCTTCTGTGTATTGTTAAAATACATAAATATTAAAATCTTATTACTTCCAAATCTAATAGTAAAATCTTAATAATTACACATATATAGGGTTGCACCAATACCAGAATTTTGAGTGAAAAAGTATTGCGATACTCGATACTGATACAATCAGTAAAAAAGCTTTTTCTGAATTTAAAATGTTTATTAAAACAAACAAAAATCTGAATCAGATCGATTCTTTAGAAATCTATAGTTTGTATGACACTTGATTTAGGGCTAGATACATTTTTTTGGATACTTTTTATTGCTTTTTTATGGGGACAAGATGGCTAAACCCACATTTTTTTTACAGCATTTATCGTGCAGATTCATTAATGATAGTTTCATTGTGTGGGTCATTACAGACTTGTCTGTGTGATAGGATCTTATAAAGCAGGGCATCAGGCACCATGGTTTTTTAACTTGGATCCAAGCGTGATTAAGAGAATAGTTGCTTCTGGTGGTCCCTTCCTCCCACAACTGGCACCCCCGCGCCGCTTTCAGGGGTGCCGATACTGCTATGTTGCTGTTCTCATAAGCCCTCTTGGATTTAAGGTTTAATAAAGAAAAGAAAATGGTTGTCCTGAAGAGGTTAAGGAAGTATGATAAAAGCTGACATGCTGCCTGATGCCCTGGGACCTGTACTACAGGCTGTATGCAGAGCTGCTGGCAGACTGGAGAAGCCTTGGCCACCTCTAACCCCTCATGTGCCAGACAGGAGACATTGCTGCTACCTTGTACTCCGATGGCACCCTCCCCCCAGCAGCAGCTAGCGGGGAAGGCAGTCGGACTGTGGTCTTCCGCAGGGGAGCTCTCAGGAAGGTTAACCCCTTCCTGCTCAGCTCCTGTTGTAAAAGCTTCTCTCCAGCGCTAAGCGCTCTATGATCGCAGTGTCAGGGCAGGGGAGTGTATTGTACCATTCTGCCTTTCTGAAAACCGAAAAGGTACCAAATTTTCGATGGATCGTGCAACCATGGTGTTAAAAGTGCTTAGAAGTTGTACATCTATTATAAGGTGATATAGCTAAAGATATAAAACCTCTATTTAGAGATACCCATCAGTGTGAGTGAAATAGAAAGGAAAGGTGAAACAAAAAAATCATCAGTTTCACTTGGATATACCTTAAATTCATCATCCTCGTCGCTCTCATCGGAGCTGTGATCTTTCTTTTCCTTTGTGGGGTCCTCTGTAGCTCCTCCACTTCCTTCCTCGAGTTCTGCCTCCTATGCAAACAAATAAAATTGTTCAATTGGTTGGTCACATCTCAGTATTGTTTTTTTATGGGGCGAGGGGGGAATTCAATTCATCACTTTATATACAAGAGAGAGGGTTACCAGATTAATCTGTCCCCTTGTAACCTCAGCTGGGCAAAGCATGCAGCCAATTGATCTTCTTCCAGCCCGACTAACAGCATTATC
This sequence comes from Engystomops pustulosus, assembly GCF_040894005.1. Lineage (NCBI taxonomy): Eukaryota > Metazoa > Chordata > Amphibia > Anura > Leptodactylidae > Engystomops > Engystomops pustulosus. The sequence continues at coordinate 46,363,081 of NC_092418.1, read as the reverse complement.
CGGAAATTAGTGTTCATCTGCATTCCAGATTCTTTCCACAAATTACAAACACTGTAGTATACTAATTATTAAGCACGGTCATAGACAAATTTACCAACATTAGAAGAGAAAAAGTAAAAAAGAAAGGGGAAAAAGTAATGAAGAAAAGAATGGGGTATTCTAAATATTATTGTCCCCAGCTATCAGGCCAGTCACTCCATTTGGCTTCCAAATCTCTGGTTCTGAAAGCGCTTACTTCCCACATGTTATATTCCCTTCCTATTAACTCATTTACTTATATTACATTGCCAGTTAAGTGGCATCTACCACCAGGATGAAGGACTGTATGGAAATTAGCCTTAGGAGCTTAGCTAGCCCGCCCATGGCTCCCCAGTATGCAGCCAGCCCGCCCATGGGCCCCCCAGTATGCAGCCAGCCAGCCCGCCCATGCACCCCCCCAGTATGCAGCCAGCCAGCCCGCCCGCCCATGGCCCCCCCCCAGTATGCAGCCAGCCAGCCCGCCCGCCCATGGCCCCCCCCCAGTATGCAGCCAGCCAGCCCGCCCATGGCCCCCCCCAGTATGCAGCCAGCCCGCCCATGGCCCCCCCCCAGTATGCAGCCAGCCAGCCCGCCCGCCCATGGCCCCCCCCCAGTATGCAGCCAGCCAGCCCGCCCGCCCATGGCCCCCCCCCCAGTATGCAGCCAGCCAGCCCGCCCATGGCCCCCCCCCAGTATGCAGCCAGCCAGCCCGCCCATGGCACCCCCCAGTATGCAGCCAGCCAGCCCACCCACCCATGGCCCCCCAGTATGAAGCCAGCCAGCCCGCCCATGGCCCCCCCCCCAGTATGCAGCCAGCCCGCCCGCCCATGGCCCCGCAGTATGCAGCCAGCCCTTTGCACCCCCGGTATGCAGCCAGCCCGCCCGCCCGCGGCCCCCCCCCCCCCCCGGTATGCAGCCGGCCAGCCCTTTGCACCCCCGGTATGCAGCCAGCCAGCCCTTTGCACCCCCGGTATGCAGCCAGCCAGCAAGCCCTTTGCACCCCCGGTATGCAGCCAGCAAGCCCTTTGCACCCCCGGTATGCAGCCAGCAAGCCCTTTGCACCCCCGGTATGCAGCCAGCAAGCCCTTTGCACCCCCGGTATGCAGCCAGCCCATGGCCCCCAGTATGCAGCCAGCCAGCCCATGGCCCCCAGTATAGACTCAAGTATAAGCCGAGCCGCACACAACTGTGCTTATACCTGAGTATATATAGTATTAATTTCTGAAACATCGGGGTTAGTGACCATGCAGTTTTTTAATAATATCACCTTACCTGTACTCTTGTTTATATCTCTAGAGCAGTGGCGTATAACATTGTGTTAATTGCCACATTAAAGTCTGCACCAATAATTAGGTGACCCTTATATTTATTAGTCATTTTGGTGAAGACTATTCATGACAGTATTTACCTGCTTTACATTTTATTATGATATTTCAACCCCCTAGTATCTTGTTCGATATTTATATGTTGAAATAAAGTGGTCTTCTTGACTGTAATACTGCTGCCTTTCTCCTAATATCTGAGGCAACAAAAAACTGTGGCTAAAATGTATCAGCAAACTTGATGGTCTCCTCATACAATAGTGGAGATTCTTGTAACACTCAGACTTAATATGCTTCAATGTGTCATTATGTGGTCCTGCAGGCGTGTTTATTACACAGATTGTTCTCATCCCTAGCTCTTTATACAGTAAACGTGGCATGGGTTTGTCCGTTAGCGAGTTAGACAATCTTTGCAATACAATAGCGAGACAGACAAAAAGCAAGATATAAAGGATTGTTGAGTTAATAAAGTAGCAAATTCTGTAACTGCAAAAATGTTTATCAAATATACCGGAGCGTGGCCTGGTCGCCCCGTGGCCATTTTTAGAATGGTATACAGCTAGGTCAAGTATACAGATGGCAAGCATCTGCTTTGCCACATGAGTTTGCATGACCTTAGCTTAGGTCGATGATCAGACTAACAGCAGTTGGTGCAGTTGTAATAATAAATGTCCTATACTCACCCCTCTCCTGTTGGCTCTTCCCGTCACCCCAAGGCAGATTGCAACTGCTGCTGTAGCGGGACCCACTGTATACAAAGACCAGTGGAGCCACAATGAAGCAGAGCACCAGAGAGAGGTAATAAAGGGTAGTTTTTCTTTACTTTTAAACCCATTAACAATTTATATTTAAAAGGTCCTGATCCTGGACATCCCCTTTAAAGTGTGTGTATATAATATATACAAATACATATAAGACATTTGTTAAACACGATTATCAAACCAATGACAAACCCACGTTCACACAACTGCATTCGGCAGTTTCAGTTACACATTCCGTTTACAGGAGAAAAAAAATAGCTCGGCAACCTGCCTCTGTTTTTCCCGCTATTGATAATAGAAGGCCCAATAACGTCTATGGGGACTTTGTTTCAGTTACCCCCACCTTAGGCTATATTCACACGACCGTATGAGAGATCTATATAAACGGCAATGGGCGCACCACGCCTTACGGGAGCGGTATGGTGCAGCACACGTGCGACACCATGCTGTCCCTTAGCCGGGAAAAAATAGGACATGCCCCATCTTTCCCCGGAAATATGTCACCGTGCGCCATATATCGCTATGGAGAGGGCGTCACCCCCCTCCCTCCTCTCCCGATGCAGACATGTGCCAACAGTGCTACAGTACAGCGAACAGAGGTTCGTCTGAATAAAGCCTTAAACTGAAAGAATAGCGAAAAGATCAGACGCAGGTGTTAACTGGGCCTAACTCAGAAGATTTATGAGATAGAGAAACCATCACTTAGTAATCTGCCACATAGAGATGTCAAGTTACAGCAGGTCTCACCAACCCACTCACTGCGTACCAACCAAACATTACCCAGCAGTCCACTTCAACCTCTCCGCTGAGGGAACACTGCAGTGTCTCCCATTATTAATAGTTTAGATGAGCACAGCTAGGATAGTAGAGGATAGCAGCAGCCTACAAATAAGGGGAAGCACATGGTGCCAGTTCCTGCTATCTTGTCTGTAGTGATCAGGGGCAGTGGGACATGCTGCTAAGTGCATCCAAAGTATTGCAGCAGTACTGAATATTACCTGGTACTATCCTATAATGAATAAATATTTTCAGTTACTTTATCAGTTTCCCTTTCTTTTGTTCTTTATAATCTAACATCTTCAGTAAGTCATCAAGTACAAAATCAAGGCGTAAGTAAAGAGAAAAAATAAATTTTGAAAATAAATAAATAAATAAATAAATAAATCGGACAGATGTGTAGAAAAGTACATCAATTTATTTATTTCAATTACAGAGGATTACAAGTTTCAAGGGAGAACTTCCGTCTTCAGATCCAAAGCCAGAGAGTTGATCCGGCTTTGGATCTAAAGAGGGAAGTTCTTCCTCGAAACGCGCAATCCTCTGCAATTGAAATAAATTGATGTACTTTTCTACTAGTTGACGCCTATCTGTCCAATTTTTTGCTTCCACCCTGATGTACATATAGTGGACAATGCGATCCAGGATCTAGGACTCTGTGCTACTTCCATAACATTAAATTTGACTTGTAAAGTGCTACAGAATAGGATGGTGCTATGTAAATGAAGATTATTATTATAGGTTATTTTATAGCTTAAATAAGGTGCCCCCCCCCAACCTCATTTTTATATATTGTATCAATCGAGCACGGAGGAGGCTATGCTTGCTGTACTATGAATCCACTGGATGTGTATTTCTATGCAAAAAGAGGATGAAAATAAAAAGACCTACAGGTAAAAATAAAACATTCTGAGCGGAGAGTAAAATACGAAAAAAAAAAATAATAACAACACAATCCTGTTTTCTGTGAAAAGTGCCATCCTACAGTGTAGACCTACCAAAGCCTTCTCATGTTCAGCCTTAATCTGAGCATCGATCTCCTCCGGACTTGTGTACTGCCTCACCCGACCCTTGTGACCTCCTTTTCTTCCTGCATAAAACAAGATTACAGCCAGACTTCATACCTGTACTAGAAAAACGGACACGGAAAGAAAAACTGCTGATGTATTTTCTTGTATTTCTGACATTACCTTTTCCATACCCAGATATATTTCATCTTTATGAATGAAAGGATCGAGGACAAAAAGCTCACAGGAACCCAACCCGAGTATTAAGTGCCCCAGTGGCACTAGAAAAGCTGCCATCTACAAGATACCAATGGAGGAGGGAGAATATTGGATGAAGAATGTGTAGGAGGACAGGCCTGTCAGTCACTGGTTCTCCAGGGGGCAAGGAAGATCATTCATAGGGATCTAATGGAGTTGTCCCACAATAATTGCCTTTTATCCAGGACATTGTCAGATTACTTTAGGCCCCAAAATCCCTCTGTGCCCTGGCACTACCACAGTTAAAGGGAGTGTGAATAGAAGAGCTGTCTAGCTTTGTAGGTCTATGGGTCTACATGAGCATAGAGAACATTAGAGCAACATACAGTGAATGGAGAAAAAGAATCTTGAGACCAACGTTCTATCCATTGTTCATGAGGATCCACCTGGCAGAGCACCAAATGACATGACATTTATCATACGTAATAAAGGTCTACACAAGTGAGCACAATGGCATTAATAAGAATTGCTTTTTAGTTACTCAAAGCAGCACCATCTTCTGCATGGGAGTAAGCTGCAGAGGCTGTGCTGCAGTATCAGACAGTCCCCTTAAAGGGATTGTCTACATTTAGCAAATATATGTTATTATTTGTATAAGAAAAAAATTAAACAATTTCCCAATATACTTTCTATATCAATTCCACATGGTTTTCTAGATCTCTGCTTGCTGATCGCTGGGCAAGTGGAGTAATAAGCGGTGTGTGTTATAACCAGCCGTGCACCTGGGTGACATCACATGACCAACAGAATAACATCCACTTGAATTAAACACTGAAGCTTCATATAGAGTGACAGTGACCAGAGAACTAGAAAACTGGTGAGAACTGATACAGAATGTATATTGGAAAATTGTATGACAAAACAATACAATTAATGTGCTTAAAGTGAATGACTAAATAACATTAAAGGGGTTCTCCAGCCATTTAGATTGTCCCTAATAAGCTATAGCTAACACTTATAAGTTATATATGTAACACTTTTTCTCTATGATATATGGACCGCATACTGCAATTTTATCCCAGATTTAGTATTTTTTAATATCAATATTGAAGGTATCCATTACCAACCAATAGCAAGAAATAGTTATGTTTAACCAATAAAGACATTGCATACATTACATCTGTATAATTGCATCACCCTCAAGACGAGACTCCACCTAGGGGACTACAGCCTGGTACTGTTACCCACTGGGGCTCATCAGTAACCTACTTGATGTAACACTGGGGACAACAATGCTGGGTAACTAAAATGATGACACAATGATGAATACTGGAAAACATGAAATGAACCTTATGCAATTCCTTTTACCATTCTGATCACATTCTCACTAATCAGTGTGAGCATTCAATAAACCATTGCCCCATGACTAGACGAGAAGATTTAAGAAAACGTATGTTCAGTGTCATTGTCTTTAACAGGGTTTGTAAGGGGCAATGCTTGAGTTTCCAAACTGTATTTTAAAAAAAAATCTGAACATTTCTATGATTTCTATGTGGGCGCGCTCACAGTAATCTTGTATGAACCAGCGACGGCCATCAGACACTAAAAGCATGTGTGACAGAAGTAAACAGCAAGACCTTCCTTGGCCAGGGGTAGCAAATCATTTCTAAAGCTCTAAAACAGGTACGAATTGACATTTAATTAGTTGTTGATAGGATAAAGGATGATAAAACACATTAAGGGCAATGTTTGTCACCATACAACCCAGGAAGGTAACGTAAACTAAACTATTATAAACTAATGGAATGATTCAGATACAGACAATCAGCATAGCAAAGGCTATTGGAACCTGTCACCAGCTAAAAATGACATTCCTGTCTCCTGTCATCAGGTCTCTGTCACTAGTCCTGTCACCACTACCTGTTGGAGCAGCTCACAATGATCCCATCCCAGCCTTTATCTAGTTATTTGATACATTAATCATTATAAAATCATATTTTCTTTATTATGTAAATGAGGCTGGTCACATGGTCAGAGGCAGTGATGTCACCCCGGTTACCCCTCCCCTCTCCTCCCCCTGCTCATGCCTGTATAGTAAAGCATGGCTAGTGTGTGTGCTGCATCTGCTGACATGCTGCATCCTCCTAATACACATGTGTGACACACAGACATCAGCTACACAAGTACCTGATATGTTCTGCTATAACATGGCTGCCTGAAGCTGCTGTATCTCTCCTATACACCCACAGGCTGCAGGGGGCGCCAGCACCAGGAAGAACATGGGGGAGCCATTACACCTCACATCATTGTACAGGCTGTCAGTCAAACACTGGGGGGTGTGGCTGTGCCTCTCACTCATGAATAAGCTGGACAGCTTGAATATGCTAATGACTCATTAGGACCTCATTGCTTAAGTTTAATGGCATGTACAGGGATAATTAAGGGATAGAGGCAATGCTTTCTAATGGCAGCTTATGAAAATATATTTCGTTTAGGGGGTTAATTTGCCTGACGGGTTCTCTTTAAAAAGCTGCTTGGGGGGAGGGGAGCCATATGTTACCTTTTCTATGCTTCTCTCTCTCCTCCCTCACCATAGTGCAAGTTTAGTGTGGAGGAGGGGAAGCACCTGATGAGTACAGAAGGAGGGATTCCACCCAGTCACCATAACACTATAACTTGCTAATACTTGGATAGTTATATCAGGGATAGACTATATTAACATGTGTCTCTACTACTAAAATATACAATGTATGCTGAAAGATTAGTGACCTTGAATACCATCTGGTGCTCAATCCCTCAACCAGAATCTCCTCCCATAATAATGTAACAGGAGAGGTGGAGATGGGGGTCTGGCTGTGCACTGTATATATTGTATAGTGGTGGGGGTCTGGCTGTGCACTGTATATATTGTATAGTGGTGGGGGTCTGGCTGTGCACTGTATATATTGGATAGTGGTGGGGGTCTGGCTGTGCACTGTATATATTGGATAGTGGTGGGGGTCTGGCTGTGCACTGTATATATTGGATAGTGGTGGGGGTCTGGCTGTGCACTGTATATATTGGATAGTGGTGGGGGTCTGGCTGTGCACTGTATATATTGGATAGTGGTGGGGGTCTGGCTGTGCACTGTATATATTGGATAGTGGTGGGGGTCTGGCTGTGCACTGTATATATTGGATAGTGGTGGGGGTCTGGCTGTGCACTGTATATATTGGATAGTGGTGGGGGTCTGGCTGTGCACTGTATATATTGTATAGTGGTGGGGGTCTGGCTGTGCACTGTATATATTGTATAGTGGTGGGGGTCTGGCTGTGCACTGTATATATTGTATAGTGGTGGGGGTCTGGCTGTGCACTGTATATATTGTATAGTGGTGGGGGTCTGGCTGTGCACTGTATATATTGTATAGTGGTGGGGGTCTGGCTGTGCACTGTATATATTGTATAGTGGTGGGGGTCTGGCTGTGCACTGTATATATTGTATAGTGGTGGGGGTCTGGCTGTGCACTGTATATATTGTATAGTGGTGGGGGTCTGGCTGTGCACTGTATATATTGTATAGTGGTGGGGGTCTGGCTGTGCACTGTATATATTGTATAGTGGTGGGATGTCTGGCTGTGCACTGTATATATTGTATAGTGGTGGGATGTCTGGCTGTGCACTGTATATATTGTATAGTGGTGGGATGTCTGGCTGTGCACTGTATATATTGTATAGTGGTGGGGGTCTGGCTGTGCACTGTATATATTGTATAGTGGTGGGGGTCTGGCTGTGCACTGTATATATTGTATAGTGGTGGGGGTCTGGCTGTGCACTGTATATATTGTATAGTGGTGGGGGTCTGGCTGTGCACTGTATATATTGTATAGTGGTGGGGGTCTGGCTGTGCACTGTATATATTGTATAGTGGTGGGGGTCTGGCTGTGCACTGTATATATTGTATAGTGGTGGGGGTCTGGCTGTGCACTGTATATATTGTATAGTGATGGCTGGCTGTACACTGTGTATATGGTATGGTAGGGGAACCACATTGTGTCCCACCGATTCCATACACTGTGACATTACCCCATTGCTTCTCCCCACCAGCTGGGCCTTGGCGCCATCCTCCCCCCGGTGTCATGATGTCAGCACAGTAATCACTCCCCATCTTTGTCCGCTCAGAGCCGCCTTCCTGTCTGTACACACACATTACACACTCTACATAACCGCAGTCAGCCGGACATCAGGCTGCACATGGCCGCCGCATCCTCACCTCCTTTCGGCATGTTATCTTCACTCTTCTAGCTGCCGCTTCCTCTCCCACAACTTGATGGGCACGCGCCTTAGGGCCCTGAACCGAAGGGCAGTTCTTACAATTGCCTGTGTTTACACCTATTTCTAAAACAGCCGTATATCGCCAATATGCACAGAAATCCAGATGATTCCGAGATTTAATTGAGTAAAAAATAAATAAATCAGGATTTTGTGTCATTAACAGATGTAGAAGCCGGATTGGGCTGATATTTTCAGCAAGGCATTAATATGGACAACCTTTCTGATGCAATGTGCCGCTTTCTCCTGGTCCTTCACGCAGCGTCTTGGTTTTTACACTAGAATGTATGTGGGGGATGAACTTGTCAGACGTACAGTATAAAATATACGACGAACAATGCAGCGCGAGGAAATATGACGTAATTAATAGTGACCGGAAGTTTAGAAAGGCCCCCAGAAGGACCTGACGTAGTACCTAGGCGCTTACCCGGAAGTGGATCGAAATAACTTCCGGTGGAATAGTTTGATCGGAGAGGTGGTGTTGTGATCTTTCTCCGTGATCTGTGTAACTGTTATAGCAGGTAGGTGGGCCGGGTGTTCTCTGTATCTGGTGTAAAAGGCGGAGGGATTCTGTAGGGGTTTAAAGAGGTTGGCCACTCGTTTATATAAGTTGCCCGTGTCAATGCCTTTACTGCCTTAATAATAAACCCTGAATGAGTGATTCAGTCCTGCTACTTACTTATGTACAAACTCTCAATGATTGAACTCTGCTGAATATTTGGAACTGTAGCAACAGAGCTATTGATAGAGATTTTTATCTAGGACTCAAAACAGTCCTTATCATTTATATGGTGACTTTTGACTTAACCCCTTTATGGCTCCTTGGTACCTGGATGAGAGCACACACACACTAAGACACACCAGTCTGTTAAAAAATGCTCCCAGTTTATTAGAGCGCAATATAACAATCTTAATGTGTTGCACACTTGGCTCCTCGGAGCTAACAACGGCTCAGGACCGGTCCACAAACAGTCCCACAATTAAAACAAAAGAAAGAGAAATTACTCTGACCGAAGCTCTGACAATCCTTTATAAATTCTTTATGAATCCAACACAGTATATTGCTTGATGCATCGATCCATTTCAATGAGTATTGCACGTCTCCACAAGAATAGGTCACATTCAGACTAACTACAGCGCGTTTCCTAATCCTCCTTCATTGCCATCTCTCTTTAAGACAATTTCACTAGAAGAAATACACATATGGATAGTGTAGGATATTCTTTGTAGTTTAAAATTTTATTAAAAAATATACTGCAATGCTATTGGCCATGATGAGTATTTCTTCATAAATTCACTTTCTCTAAACATGTAGGTGAACTTTACATATTATTTCTCACTTCGAGCACCGTCTCCAGGGAGACATAACGTTTATACTAATTGCCCTTGTGTTAGCTCTGTCACAGCATGGCCTTCACGCAGATAGCAGGTAGCAATAGCGAAGACACAGTAAAGTTTCACACACAATGAAGTCTGATTTATGACATGGGCGTACACAGGTCAACAGCACCCTCCGGCTAAAACCAAAATGGCGGCTTGTAGAGGGATATATATTTAACAGCTATGAACTATTAATAGATGAATATTGGAAAATTACCTAATATGTGCCCTCCCCCACATACTTACACACACATTACAAAAAACATGGTATTACTAAAACATAGCTTTAATGACTTTGCTAGGTATGAATGGATTTTTTTTTTGTATTTATTTTGTGAAAAAAACAACAACCCATATTTACCTTGCAAAGTCATTACAATCTAGTTTTGGTACAGGCAGTCCCCGGGTTACATACAAGATAGGGTCTGTAGGTTTGTTCTTAAGTTGAATTTGTATGTAAGTCAGAACTGTATATTTTGTCAATGTAATCCGAGCCAGAACTTTTTTGGTCTCTGTGACAATTGGATTTTAAAAATGTTGGGTTGTCATAACAATCAGGATTAACAATAAAGCTTTATTACAGACACCTGTGATAACTGTTACAGCTGATCATTGTAGCCTAGGACTAATGTACAATAAATTACCAATATCCAGAGGTCCGTTTGTAACTAGGGGTCGTATGTAAGTCGAGTGTTCTTAAGTAGGGGACTGCCTGTATTACAGTCCAGATATGGGTTTTGCATGTTACCTTTGGTGATTAACCTTGTTGTGACATTGGTGCTCTTGTTTTTCATCATTATTTTAAACACATATTTGTGATAATCTGTGTTGTCAGGACAATGCCTAAAGTGAAGCGCAGCAGGAAGGCTCCTCCGGATGGTTGGGAACTTATAGAACCTACATTGGATGAGCTGGATCAGAAAATGAGAGAAGGTGAGGAGGCAAAAGCTTTTAGGAATAAGTCAATGAATACTGAGAAATGAATGTTTTGATTATAAATGGTGTGATAATGTATCTCATTCTTACTGTAACGCTGAATGTGCTGATCAGGGGATGGTTAACGCAATGTTTTATGCTGTTTATTTACCAGCTGAAACTGACCCTCACGAAGGGAAGAGGAAGGTGGAGTCACTGTGGCCGATCTTTCGTATTCATCATCAAAAAACCCGATATATATTTGATCTGTTCTATAAGAGGAAAGCTATAAGTAGAGGTAAGTTTATGTTTGCTTCATTCTAATTCATTCTTCAAAAACATAACTAAACATAACTAAATTGTGATGTATAGGATTTCTGAGATTGATGGCATCTTGGTTCTGTAAATCATGAATTTACTTTAAGGGAACCTGTCAACATTAAGTGACCTAATAAACCAGTGTGTAGTCATACAGCTGAACACCTTCCAGTTTATGTTTCTTTCATGACCCAGTGTGGAGGTAAAATCAACTTTTACCCCTACAAGTATTAGGATGTGCATGTATGTCGGGAAATGCGGGCAGTTGCCGCATCCCGACATACATGCACGTCTCGGGGATCGCCCGGGCTCAGTAGCACAGCCTGTGCGATCGCTGCAGGAGCATCACTGTATGTGACAGCCAGGCTCCCACACTAACAGCTGGGATCGAGATACTCACGATCCCGCCTGTTTAACCCCAGACGGAGGTGCCGACTGCTTCCATGGCAGCCCCGGGGTCCTATGAAGGTCCCCAGGGCTTTCAGCACGATCTAGCACAGTGCCTGTCAGCCTATGCATTTGTGAAAATCGCCACAAAACTCTACATATTGGGTATCACCACGTCTGTAACAAAATTGTTACTGAACCTGTACAGTGAACGCAGTAAAAAATTTTATTTAAAAAAACCCACAAATTTTCACATCCAACCTCCAACAAATAAGTTCTATATTGTGCAAAACAAGGTATCCATAAAAAAGTTATATAAATGGGGTATCTCCATAATTGTGGTGATCTATATAATAATATTTTTATTGTACAGTGAACGGCCTACAAAGAAAAAACCCTAAACCAGAATTAATGATTTTCTTATTCTCACCAAGAGAGTTCATAAAATCTCATCAATTGGCTATTGAACCACCCTAAGTGATCCAACTCAACAGTGAATCTTATCCCCATATGTCCATGTTACAACGAAATATACTCCAGTATAAGCCTAGTTTTTCAGAACAAAAAAATGTGCTGAAAACCCAAACTCTGCTTATACTCTAGTAAAAAAAATGTAGGTTTTACCAGGTTTTTGTGGTAAAATTAGGAGGGTCGTCTTATACTGATACTTATATACGGTAAACATTTTATGGCCTGTAAAATGTGATAATGCAACTGTGCTCTGCATGGCGCCTCCTCCCCTTCTATGCCCGGCCGCGTGCCCGTACAGCAGTTTACCACAATATATGGGGTGTCAGTGTACTCGGGAGAAATTGGATATTAAACTTTTTGTCATTTAATCCATTGTGAATCTTTAATTTTGGGCCAAAATTAATGTATTGTCAAAAAAAGTTACAAATTGTAAATTTCACCTCCACTTTGTTTTTAGCCATGTAAAACACCTAAAGGGTTAACAAAGTCACTTGAAAACTGAGCAGGTACCTGTAAATATAGATTTTGGCGATTTTTCATAAAAATGTCAAAAAAATGCACCACAATTCTAAGCCTTTTAACAACCTAGGAAAACGAGAAAATGCGGAAAAAGCCATCCCAACATAAAGCGGACATTTGGGAAATGTTATTTATAAAGTTATTGGGTGATCTGAAGATCTTCTTAAAAAGAAAAGAATTTATAACTTTGAAAATTGAGAATTTTTCCAAATTTTTGACAAATTTCTATTTTTTTTTTTTCATAATTAAATTAAACAGAAAAGATATCATCCAAATATTACCACATATTTGAAGTACAATGTGTGACGAGAAAACATTCTCAAAATTACTTGGGTATGTTAAAGCATTTGAAGGTTATAACCACTTATAGCGACACGGGGCAGATTTTAAAAAAATGTGCTTGGTCCTTAAGGGGTTAAAGTGAGATGTTAATTGCATGTATAAAGGTGGAGATTGTAGACTGGAGTCATTCCTCCACAGAACCCCCTTCACTGTTATTGATGGTCCGGCTTCCAGAGACATCACTTACCAGATCTCCTGCAGTCCGATGCATCATCCTCCTTGACTTTATAAAACCAATTCACAGCTCAATTCAAAGTTGATTTTCTGGATGATGTCACCACACTGGGCCATGTAAGAAACAAAAACTAGAAGGTGTTAACACTGCTTCACAATATTCTGGTAGTGATTTATTAGGCCAATTGCTGATGACAGGTTCCCTGGAATTCTATCATGACTGTAAGCTCCTGTGAGTAGGGACCTCATTCCTATTGTTCCATGTGACAGTTAGTACTCTGTAATGTTCATTTTATTTCTATATGTCCCCTATGATTTGTAAAGTGCTATGGAATATAATTGTTATCATGAAAGTGGAGTTATCATAAAAGCTATGTGTGGCTGACAATTCATAACATGCTATATTATTTAAATTGCTAAATTTATTGCATTTGTGAAAATTTGCACCAGCCTTGGAGCAACTAAGGTTGAAGTGTAACATTCCCTTACACAAGTGCCTGTGCCATACGAGAAAATCCTGCATCTCCTGACACTATTACGATTAGTAGTATTTTCATTACAGATTTGTATACCATAAACACCTGAGTGATATTTGGCTTTATCAAAATAAAACCAATTGTGTGCTTTTTTGTGAAGATTAAACACATTATTTTATTTTTTTTTATGGTGCACCACATTTTATTTGCCCTACAATCTATGACTACCGTATATACTTGTATACTCACCCTCCAGCTGCTCCCCCGATGCCCGTGGTAACATCCTGTAGGGCGCTGCCATGTTTTTCTCCCTGGCGGCACATAGTATAGTTTTTCTCCCTGCATCTGCCGGGAAGAACATGGCCGCGCCCTGCAAGATATTACCGAAGAAAGAAGACGGGCGCGGAAGACATCATGGGAGCAGCGCGGACATCGGGGGAGCAGCGCCGCACATCGGGGCCACCGGAGGGAGATTGTTTCAGAACTACTGGCATAGGCCCGATTATAATTTTTTATACATAATATATATATTATTTTACAGAATACATTTACAAGTATCCTTAATTGTATAAAAATGTCCAAAAACCTCAGCATACTGTACAAAATGGTGATTGTTTTGTGCTTTTATAGAACTTTATGACTATTGCATAAGGGAAGGATATGCCGACAAGAACCTTATTGCAAAGTGGAAAAAACAAGGATATGAGAACCTGTGCTGCCTGCGTTGTATACAGACCAGGGACACAAATTTTGGAACCAATTGTATTTGTCGTGTCCCCAAAGGCAAGCTTGAAGTGGTAAGAATTCTTTTATGGGAAGTTTAAATGTCATAGCCTTTCATTATCTTTTGTGGAACGTCTTTTAACCCCTTAACGCCGAGGCCCGTTTTCGTATTTCCATTTAACTCTCCACTTTTAAGCGCAGTTTTCTGTTACGGGGTTAAACACTTGGAGTAACACTTATTATATTTGGATAGGTTTTACTTATTGTTTGTTTATATCAGTTCTAGGAAAAGGGGAGTGATTTGAATTTTTAGGGATTTTTTAAAAATCTTTATTTTTTAAAGTACTCAGTAGAGTACTTTAACCCTAGATTGTCTGATACTATCGCAGTATATGGGGATTTTCCACATCTATTACAATGTGCAAATCGGACATTGTAATACATGGGCAACAACGAGACGGCCTTTGGTCCTTGTATGACCCGAGGCTGCCATAATAACACAACGCTGCTTCCAGATGAAGTCACACAGGCAGCAACGATCTAAACCAATATAGCGGTTCCCACGCGCCTGCAGCTTTTTAATGCCGCCGCCATCCTTGCCGATGGCAATCAAGGGCACCGAACGTGGGTGTTTGCCGCAATATGCAGCAAACATCCTCCATGTATGGAGAGGACTCAGCCCTTGAGTGTCGTCACATGTCGGTAAGGGGTTAAAATTACAAATGTTTTGCTCCATAGAAATGGCACTAGCCTCTTTGAAAGTTCATCAAGTTTTTAGCACACTTAGCATAGTACTTACAAATAAAGAAGCTTTGTAATTAATCTTATCAAACATAATCCCTCTTTTTCTCCCATCTCATTAGTAATAAACAGCTGTAGTATTAACCCCTTCAGTATGTTCTGGCACCTGCCGTGTTGAAAAGGAAGGTCGGATTAGTTGATGAGCAGATTAAAGGGGTTATCCGAGTTTACTAATAATGTAGGGAGGGGCAATTTAAAATTAATAAACGTGTACTTACCACCTCCGGCGCTGCCGATGTCCCGCGCTGCTGTCCATCTGATCTGTGTGCCGGTTTGATTACAAGGGTGCACAGGGAGCTTTCGGTCAGCCGGAAGCTCCCATCCGACACCATCTCCCAGCACCATTGCAGCCGCAGTTCAGTAAATTACCAGCATCCAGACAGCTTGACCAGAGGTCACAGTGGGCAGAGAGGTTGTTTGTAACTAGGAAATGTCTGTAAGTCGGGTTTAAAACAATTACTTGTACAGGTGGTTCCTGACTTTTAATATTTTTGCATATTCTCGGGCTGAGATAAGTGGGTGATCCTTTGTGCACATGCTAATAATTAGTCTGGCTAAATTGGGAGTGAATCTAGAGATGTGTTATTTGTGTACTTTACTGATACAATGTTTGTTTGCTTTCTTTGTTTCAGGGGAGGATTATTGAATGCACACACTGTGGCTGCAGAGGATGCTCTGGATGAAATAAAAACATTTTATAAACTTGAATATTTCAGATTCTTTTAAGATGAAGAATATTATCTTATTGTGGCTGTCTTGTGACCAGTTTTTTCATTTTTTTTTTAAGTATGTAATAAAGATGCTGTTTAAATCCAAAGAAATCTTCCTCTTGACAGTCTTATTTCCATCACAGCAGTCAATCTCAAAGTAATTGTTCAGGATTAAAAATAACTCTATATGACAGAGGGGCTATAAAAATAGGTCTCTTATGCCCCTCTACTCCTCCAACGCCAGCCTTAATTAAAGGAAACCTACCATTTGATTTGATGCATTATGAAGTAAACATACCTTGAGAATGCTGTAACTACACTCATGCAGCATCATATCTTGGTTAATCCCTGAGCTGAATGGTTTTGCTGAAAAAACAATTATAACATTCAGGACCTTGGGAAAGCTGGGTCAGGATGGGTGACAAACACATTATACACTGGAGCTTGTAATTACAAATGGAGGTTAGTCAAGACATGACTAATCAACTTGAGCTGGATCACTCATACACAGCAGCTGGGGGGGTGCAGCAATTGATTATTCTGTCTGGCGGGGAGAACAGTGATTGCATCATCATCCCCTGCATAGAAAAACTGGCATGCTAGAAGAAGCACTGATCCAAGTGCTGAAGGAGCCATAGAAGCGAGACCTCTTCATTATCATAATGTCACATGTTTTATCAGCAAAACCACTCGGCACAGGTATTAACCAAGATATGATTCTGCATCGGCTACAGAATTCTCAAGGTATGTTTGCTTCATAATTCATAAAATCAAATGGTAGGTTTCCTTTACCAACCTGCACTGCCAACCTCTGTATATTGGGACCAGCAGCGGCTGACATTCAGCTGCAGCTCAATGAAGTTGGAGAGAAATAAGTATAAGAGGTGCTTCTTTACTGTCCTCCCTCCTAGCCAAATGCAAATTTTATTCCCAGAAAAACGAATTTAAGATCAAATCAAAACATAAGTGATATTTTTGAGAACATGGTTCTCTACCCTAATGACATTTTTTTATTTTTAGGGGGCCCATAGGTTGATGCCCTAATGGGGACAATTTTCTCCTGCGTCTACTTCATAGTGTCGAAAAGTGACAGATGTTATCAAGTGCTTTTGACAGTTTCGATAGGTAGATTGTATAAAATACAGCCTATGGTTAGCAGGGTGCCTGCAAGCTATTGTTCTGTGTAGTTAAATGAAAAAATGAGAAAACAATATGAATACCCTAAGGTCATATTCACACAGTTGAATGTGAGAATTGTTAGTTGCAAAATGTTGTTCAGGAGAAGAGTATGACGTTAAAGGGTTATTGCCTTGCCAGAACATCAATCTTATACTCGTGAATACTATTATATGGTCCTGGCAGGGTGATTGCTCATGGACAGATGGAGATCACATGACCCTCCATCTGCAGCCATTTTATGGACAGGAATGTCTGGCTGATAATATAAAGTGAAGCCTCCTATCTTATGTCAAAAAAGCAGTGCAGAACTTTTAATGGATGTATACCTAAATATCCTGCCCTCACATGCTTTTCCTAAAGTGGACAACCCTTTTAAATAATGACAAACATAATAGCCACAGAATGCAAATTGAGAACAAATGGGGAGTGGGGCAGAGAAGTAGTATGGGCCTAAGCAACACCTTGGTTTTCTTCACTAGGCCGGTATTACACAAATGCATTAAGCCAAAGCTTCTATCCATCACTAACAATCATTGTGACAAATTATTTTATTAATAAAGATACAGTAGATTTATCCAGATTACATTATATACACATTTTTACATGTAAAGAAAGAGTCAATTTATTTCATCAGCTTTGGAGTTACTTTGCACTTTAACCCGATATTTCTGCCATGGGTGTTGGGGCTCTTCAGCACCCATCCAATCCAGCCATCGATTATAGTAGCCACGAAAGCCGTCTATTTTTTCTAGAAATATATTCTTTTTAAGGTACTGGAAAAGAAATAAAAATGACTTTGTAACAACAACTTGTAATCAATACGGGAAAGTAATCACAGCCGTACGGTTATATACTTCTTTTTGCAGACAGCAAGTATATAAACATTATGACAATTTTAACATATAAAATGGTGATGGATTGACTCTAAACATATTTAGGTAAAGGCTTATACAGTTTTACCACTACAAAAATGTATCTGAACAGGTACGAATGACCCTCATTCATGAAGGGGTTAAACACCATAAACAGTTAACAATATACAGGTTATATATAGTGTGGTTTTCAGTCTTACATATTTTTAGCCCGTCACATTACTGGATAAATATTTCCTCCTTATTTCACATACTTACTCGGTCAAAGTTTGGTGGGTATTGTGCTGCAAATTCCAGCTGACGGATAACCACTTCATTTGGAGCAACATTCCTGTTCCTCATGTCCCGTAAAATATCAGTCAAGTAGTCATAATTTAACCTCTTAACAGCCACATTTATCAATGTGCTGTATACATTGTTATTTGGGGGGCATCCTGCAATCTGCAGTCATTGCGTAAAAACAAAACAACCCTTGTTAACATTAAAGACAGGAAATCTTCCAAAACGTTATCGGGTAACATAACTACGGAATACGTTACCGTCATGTCCTCTAGGAGCTTTAAACCGTCTTCTTTTTTAACACATGCTCTAGCGAGATTGCAAAAGGTGTGCAGGTTTGGTGGAATTCCTCTTTGTGCCATTGTAGGCAGCAGTTCCTGTAAAAACACAATTTATATTATATGTGAGAGGTTTGATTAGGAGACATTTTGTGGGGAAAAAAAGGTCCCAAAATAATAGGTTAATTTCGGTTTCTTAATGTGAAATGGATCCTCTCACCAGATGTTCACTGATAAACCTAATGACAGCTTCCCATAGCACAATACTAACGCCTGCCCACTCAGTTTTTAACTAAAAAATAAATACTTCCTATCCCGGAAAAGGGCACCCTGCCAGATGGAGCAGCTAGTCACAAGTGGTGTGTGTTATTCATGAAAGTCACTATGTGAATAAGCCCATGTCTTCGCCATCTTCCTCATTGCTCCTTCCATTCAGCAGAGCAAAGGAAGACGAAGGGAGGAGGGAAGAGCGAGACATGCTGGAGACATGGGTAGAGTCGTTGCTGCCATGAATCACACACACACCACTTGTGACTTGAAGCTCCTTCTGGCAGGGTGCCAGGTAGACTTACAAAGTCCATTTTCTGGGGATAGGAACTATGCATTTCTTGCATAAAAACAGTGTGGGCACAAGTTAGTATAGTGCTATGGGAACCGTTAGTTTTTTTTCCTGACTTGAGTATAAGCCGAGGTGAGGTTTTTCAGCACATTTTTTGTGCTGAAAAACTCGGCTTTTACCCAAGTATATACAGTAGCTGTTATTTAAAACTTTGCTCCCAGTATTTAAAGGTCATATGATCATCACTATGTTTGGCTGTAGCCGGTTGCTTATAGTGGGTTTGATATCATGAAGAAGATGGCGTCATCATCAAGCAGTAGTGAAGCCCAAGATATCTGTGCAGGCAGGTCAGGACCGTTGTGTTGTCATTTATTGGGGCTGCAGGGACAAGAGAGGTTTATTTATGGGATGCACGTTAGCGGCTGGAGTGGTGTTGTCACAAGTCACTGCAGTCTAAGGCTACATTCACATGTAAGTGTGCTCTCTGTACTGTAGCATGACAGGCACCCAGGAAGAAGGAGGCTCACCCCCGCCCCTCTCCATAGTGTTGTATGGCGCCGTATTACAGAGAAAGATAGGACCGCACAAGTACTGCACCGTACCACTCCCGTACGGCGCCATGAGCCCATTGCAGTCTATGGGGGACGTATATAAGGCGTATATACTTTGGCCTTATATACGTCCCCCATGCGGCCGTGTGAATGTAGCCTAAAGCTGGAGGGACATGAGGGATTTATTTATATGGGACTACATGTTAGGAGGGCGGAGGACAGGAGTGTATTTACATGGGTCTATGTTGGAAGGAAAGGATTCAGGGAATAAATGTAGCACTGTTAGTAGAAAAAAGCAGCCATGCCAAATACCGGACAGAACCTTTTAAGGGAGGAGTGTGGGGCACATTTACTAAGGGTCCGACGTATTGCACAGGGGTTTTTGGCACATCGACGCCGGCTTTCACGCGACACAAATAGGGGGCGTGGCCGTCGGATAACACAACTGATTCGGACAAACCGCGGAATTTAAAATTCAAATTGTGTCGCAAGATCAGCACTAACATGCACCGGGAAGAAGAAGGTGAACTCCGGCGGACCTGAGCGGGGTATCGGCACATTCAAGAAATCGGGCACACACTGTAAGTGAATCGCGGCAGCTCCGAATCCTCGTTGGACATTCCGGATCGGCGGCATCAAGGGGACGGGTAAGTAAATGTGCCCCAGTGTGTTTTACCTGGGGCCATATGTTGGAGGGAAGCGGTGTTGGATAATGATGTACATTGAGGCACATGGCAGGTCATACTGATATAGGGAGAGATTTATCTAACGCTGGTGCATGGTACGGCAGTAAAGTATGTGATACATCCAGTATGGCCAGTGTGGGGCTGAGGTAATGTGCAGTAATGGCAGTTACACATACATAGTATGGTAACTGAGGGTTCATGGACATTGTACAGTAGTATCCCGTGTTGGCCATCTGTGAGATAACTCCGTCTTCTTTAGAAAGTCCATAACATTTTGTGAATCATAAAAGCAAACTATTTAAGCTCCATTTGGTGACTAATAACATTGAGTTTTGTTGTATACATTTATTTATAGCATAATGGTGTTTGTTTCTGCCGCTTATTTATTTCCGGAATACCCATTTAAGTGAAGTGTCAAACCAAGTCCAAATAAGTCATCCTTTCAGTCACCATTACTCATCCATTCACAATTCTGCAATTACTTCTGCTACTTTACTAAGATATACAGGACTTACCAAAGCCAATTTGAGATTCATAGTTTTACTCCTCTGCAACACCAAAGTGTTAAAAAAGGTCAGGTCGGGCTTTATTCCATATGTATCCATAAGGGCCAGCATTGCAGCTTCTGACCCCAAATCTGGTTTCACTACTTCAGCCAAGAGTGTGAAGGTTTTTATTGTAGGGGTGACTTGGTCTGCTTTCATTCTCTGAAGAATGCCTGGTAAGTCACCAATCAGAGCCAGTCTGTCAGATGGGGTAGTGACATTTGTAAAGGATACTATGTGATCAGTATTTATAGACAAGTCCAAGAGATTTGGCATATTACTAGTTTGAAGAGATGGCAAACTGGAAGAACAATGAGGCTTACTCATCTCTGCAGGTTCCTGTGAGTCCAAAGCTGTGCCATCAGGATGAGATGAGGAGTTGTCCAAGAGCAGCTGCTTCACACCTCTCCCTTCATGACCTTCCTTTCTCTTTTTGGCCCTCCTACTTTGCTTTTCTTTTTCTACATTTAAACTCAAGGGTTCCGTTTCCTGCTTTACTTTGCCTGAACTTAAACTCAAGGGAGCCAGATCCTTGGACTTCATGAGTAAATCTAGAGCTTCAGAAGAACCTCCAATTCCACAGTCTCTAGTGGCACGAATAAGCAAGTTATATGTGTTTATATCTGGCTTTATACCCATGTGCAGCATCTGCCTCCAAATCTGAAACACAAAAAGTTCCATAAAACAGTGGAACACTTCTAAACTAAGTAAATAGGTGCTCACCCCATCACAAGCCTGTAGGGAATACCTGCAGTGCATAGAGGAAGCCCTGGTCTTCATCCTTTATGCATCCCATAAATAGAACATTGAATACTTCAGGACCGGTGATATGGCACTTTTGGGCTATTTCCTTGAAGAAAGAAAAGACTAAAGTCAAAAACATTTAGTTAAGAAAATTAAGTGTTTGCAGGTTATAGTGATGTTACTGCTCAAGTAATTGAAGAGTAATTGACTCCAAAAATTTGGATTAGCAACTGCTTATACTCCACAATTCTGAAGCAGCTTTTAAAAAATTTTTTATAAAAAAAAGAATATACTGTTATCATGGGGATGTTTTTTAAATAAAATTCAATTTATACTCTAACAAGACTTTTATTAAACTGAGTGTCATTTGCTTCGACCATTTATGAAAATCAGAGAAAAATATCATCAATAACACTTGTGGATGGGGCCATAGGATATGTATGGAGGTTTCCCAATGAATGCTTATTATGTGGGCTTATACTATTTGCTCATACAGTGGCATATGTCTTCTGGTTCAGTTCCTTCTACCTGAATGCAGGAGGACGTGTGAACATCGGCAGCAGCCAGTGATTTGCTCAGGGGTCTCTCAAGTAATGTAACTTTCAATATTAGGATGGCTACATCACTAGGTAAACACCCACAGCACACACCCAATGGTGGCTTCCGATGGAGGATATACAGTACCATAGAAATCTTGGGTTCCCCTGGCTCTGTTGTGGGGATAGAAATAGGGGGATGGAAGTTTATAGAGGTATATAACTGCAGAGAAGGAGCCACGTCATCAGGGAAATTAACTGTTCATATACAGTGTCTCTACATAACCACGTCTCTAAATTATTTCATGTTATTCAATTAAATAATTTTTTGCCCAGACGGGGAATGTATTGGTATCGAGTATCGGGATACTACTCCTGGTATCAGTGTCACAATCAAAATTCTGGTATCAGTGCAACTCTACAGCACACCCAAGTTGACATTGTGATCCTTAGCCATACTTTAGTTTCATCCTATCCAACATCTGGAAAAGACTTAGGCCCGTTCCACACTTGCGAGTGTGATGCGATGAACTCGCATCACACTCGCAACGCAAGCTGCCGGGAACGCACGGCCCGAACGCTGCACCGCGGGAGTGAACTCAGCATGTCAGTTCACTCCCGCGGTGCTGCCTTCGGGCCGTGCGTTCCCGGCAGCTTGCGTTGCGAGTGTGATGCGAGTTCATCGCATCACACTCGCAAGTGTGGAACGGGCCTTAACCTCCAAGGATGCAGGTAAAATAGAATTGTAGCTTACGAATTTAAAGGGAACCTACCACCACAAATCTACCTATAGAGGTAGATCGGGTGGTAGGTGGATCAATGGGATGTGAAGATAGCCCTTTTAAGGGCTAATCCTCACTTCCCCGCACTTTTTAAGTAACTTTTATTACACTTGTATGCAAATTTTTTTATGCGGCTACTGGGGCGTGGACTAGCCGCATCTGAGGTTATACAACTGTTATATCATGGTGAATATTTAGTAAAACAGGAGCATGTCAGGAGCAGTGACTGGTCCTGTATATATTTTCCCCTTACAATCACTTAGTAGATTCCAATTCTACTGCATATATCAGCACTGATGCTAGGCATAGCCATTTGGACCCCCACCAGGCACTGATATTAGATGCTAGAGCATGCACATTAGAAAAATACTCAGCCATAGAAATAGTCTTTTTCTCCTTGTACCTTCTTCAGACACTGGATGCATTGGTGGCACATAAAAACTCTGGCCATTAATTACCTTGAAGATCTCAAAGCTCCCCTGCAGTCCTGAGCTCAGAATGCAGACTTTCAACAAGCTTCGATAAGTGATCGGGTTAAGCTGAATGTTCTTATCCATCAATTCCTGTCGGAGTTTGAGTGCTTTCTGCAGACCAGTGTCTTTCCATGGTGACTCTGCACAGGCATTGAAGAGGGCAGTATACGTGGCATCTGTGGGTACCAGACCCCTCTTTTTCATCTAAAATTCGGAACAAGTAGTTAGTATGTACTTTAATTCATGAGCTGGTGAAAATATGACTTTATTAGATAACATATATTTGTGTCTGTACCCCTCTGCTGTCTTTTGGACAAGGAAGCAGGAGCATAAGTAACAACAAGGGTAGCAGCTACTATGGGGCCTGCACTGTGAAGGCCACCCTGACTTTCACTCTAAAGAAGTCTGCTATGGGGCCCCGTCTCTACAAGTTCCTCTCCCCTGCATGGAAGCTGACCGCCTTTAGTGCTTACATGGCCAATATCTCAACAGCGAGTCTAAAGCTGAGTTGATGTATAAAGTCTGTCAAAATAGTATGTGCCAAACATGGCTTTTCAGGGTCATACTGATTCTGAGCGGCGGCTATTTACTAGTAGAGAACAATAAATACCATTGGATATGAAAAACTCACATGTACAAGGTTAAAATGGGATATATAAACCTGCACTACGTACATCTGAATATAACTTAAAAGCCTTCTTCACATATCCAACTCTACCGCATCCTCCTATAAGAACCGTGTAGTTACTTTCTTCAGGTTTTAGTCGTTCTTCTTTCAGCATCTTCACCTCAAAGAGCTCCAAGGCCTCTGCTAGCTGAAAGGCAGGAGAGAACACATGAAATGACAATAGGTGATGAACACATCACAGTCTTTATTATGGCATTTACTCTGGCTCTTTTACCTACAAAATGAACATACTGGACTACAATGTTGTTTTTGTTTTAGGCCATCAAACTAAATTTGTGAATGTCAGACTTTCTGCACCCCCATCGATTAGTTGTTTGAGCTGCACAAATATATACAGAAGGCAGACAGATGGATGTACACGATAAAGAGCACCCAGGGATAGCATTAACACCCTCATCCGTGGAGGTACCAAAAGCCGGACCTGAAATCATCCTAAAGACAGGAAACATGCTAGGAAGTTTTTCTCTTACCAATCTAATTCAACCTTCATCTACTGTGGCCATTAGTAGCCAAACAACATTGGGGGTCATTTACTAAGTGCCCGATTCGCGTTTTCCCGACGTGTTACCCGAATATTTCTGATTTGCGACGATTTTCCCTGTATTTGCCATGGGATTTTGCAGCACGCGATCGGATTAAGGCGCATCGGCGCTGACATGCATGCAACGAAAACCGGGGGGGGGGGGGGGGCAACGAAAACCCGACACGGATTCGGAAAAACCGCCACATTTAAAAAAAAAAAAAAAGTGTTGCGAAACTTGCACTTACCTTCACTAGGAATAGGCCGGTAAACTTGTGTGCATTCCGGGGGAACTTCAGCGCAGCAGCGCCACCTGGTGGACGTCGGAGGAACTGCCTTAATGAATCCCGGCCTGACCCAAATCCACCACAGAGAACGCGCCGCTGGATCGCGAATGGACCGGGTAAGTAAATCTGCCCCATTGTGTCCTTTCTCTGCAGTCCCATTGACTTTGGACTTCGTGTATAGGATGGAGGCTGACGGCCGTTTCAAGCAGCAGCATTTTTATTAAATAATTTTATTCGGTTGCCTTATAAAGAATGTCTGGACCATTATACAAGCAATTATACCTCTTGAGTCACCCCTTCACCCTCAGACTGCAAGCTCTTGCAAGCAAGGCCCTCACTCCTATTGTTTCATATGACTATTGTTACTCTGTAATGTAATATTATATTTGTTTATGTTGTAAAGCGCTACGGAATATGATGCTGCTATATAAATAAAGATTATTATTACCTTGCCTTCCTTTATTTTGGCCTTACACTGTAGGAAGTACCAATATGGCGTGTTTCTTCTTCCCCGGTACCTCTGATTAACCTGTTGTGTCTCCCCAGCATCATCCTCTTCATAACGCAAGTCCTGGATCTCCGGAGAAGATTTCTTATACACAGTTCTTGAGTATTTATCAGTCAATGTCCCAAAGTTGTCCTCCTGTGGTAGCTCTGGTTTACGGTCAGTATAGTCAGAAATACTCTGGAATCCTGTTATTCTCTGCTGACATAACAGTCTGTGCTTTATTGGAGTTCGAGTACAAGTTATACAAATGTGTCTGCACACAGGCTGTAGTTTAAGGAGGCGTCCTGGTGCCTGAGAGTACAAAGGCAACTTAGAGAGGATCTGCAGGAAGGCCATGGCATCGGACTATGATGTTCATGAAGCCTGAAAGAATACAGAAAATATATATTGTAAACAATAAGGGTGACCCATATGCCTCAGTGCTCAGGAACCAATGTCAGAGCCAATGGCTTTTGTCACAAGAATTTGGCTACAATAGCCAGCAAGCACATGTCCCCCTGCCCCCCCCCAGTATATAGCCAGCGCCTGCCCCCCCAGTATATAGCCAGCGCCTGCCCCCCCAGTATATAGCCAGCGCCTGCCCCCCCAGTATATAGCCAGCGCCTGCCCCCCCAGTAAATAGCCAGCGCCTGCCCCCCCAGTAAATAGCCAGCGCCTGCCCCCCCCAGTATATAGCCAGCGCCTGCCCCCCCAGTATATAGCCAGCGCCTGCCCCCCCCCCCAGTATATAGCCAGCGCCTCCCCCCCCCCAGTATATAGCCAGCACCTCCCCCCCCCAGTATATAAGTATATAGCCAGCACCTCCCCCCCAGTATATAGCCAGCGCCTGCCCCCCAGTATATAGCCAGCGCCTGCCCCCCCCCCAGTATATAGCCAGCGCCTGCCCCCCCCCAGTATATAGCCAGCGCCTGCCCCCCCCCAGTATATAGCCAGCGCCTGCCCCCCAGTATATAGCCAGCGCCTGCCCCCCCCCCAGTATATAGCCAGCGCCTGCCCCCCCCCAGTATATAGCCAGCGCCTGCCCCCCCCAGTATATAGCCAGTGCCTGCCCCCCCCAGTATATAGCCAGTGCCTGCCCCCCCCCAGTATATAGCCAGCGCCTGCCCCCCCCAGTATATAGCCAGCGCCTGCCCCCCCCCAGTATATAGCCAGCGCCTGCCCCCCAGTATATAGCCAGCGCCTGCCCCCCCCAGTATATAGCCAGCGCCTGCCCCCCCCCCAGTATATAGCCAGTGCCTGCCCCCCCCAGTATATAGCCAGCGCCTGCCCCCCCCCCCAGTATATAGCTAGTGCCTGTCCCCCTCACAGGTTCTATACTGTCTTCAGCTCCGGCTCCATCTTTGGGTCCCTCAGCTACGTGCACAAAACACACACAAAGTATATGATATATAGGCCCCATTTCTATATAATGAAAATTATATCATGATATAAACATGAAATAAAAAAGACATATTTAAATAAAAGACAAGATATAATTTATCAAATCTAAAGTTACTACATATCTCCTTGTCAGATGCCCTGTTCGCATGGTCCTGCAACGAATTCTATTAATTTTATATATTATATTCTATGTTGTATATGTATGTCTATATATGTTGCAAGTCTTTAATTATGTCATGTTTCTTTGAACGTGATCACATGACCGCAATAGCGGCTATTTTAAATATCACCTGTTTATGTCTCACGCAATGCCATGATGAAGGATTTTTCCGAAAAGCGTAGGCAATAACACTGTGTATGATTGTGTTCTCCATGTGTTCATCCGTTTCTACAAACTTTTAAAGAATGAAATAAATTTTTTTGTTTTATTTACTCTGGATCGTTGTGTGAAGCTGGACTAAACGCATAATTTTCTGTTGTGGACTTGGAACTGAGTTGTCCGTGCTCCAACTATGCCAGACACTGCTACATGATTCTCAGGTGAGCTGACTCTCTTCAGTATATAAGGATGTATGTACACAGCCCCAGTCTAGATACTTATATAAGGATCTATACACAGGGTGCAGCAAAAGTTGGGACGATGGAATATCTTGTGAAATACACATCAGATCAAAAAACTAAAAATATACGATATACAATACATGTTACTGTACTGTCTAGCAGGGCAACTTAACCCCTTACGGACGCAGCGTTTTTTCCCTCATTTCTCGCTCTACACCTTCAAAAATCCATAACTTTTTCATTTTTCAGACCTGTGTGAGGGCTTATTTTGTGCAATACAAATTTCACTTCCCAGTGGCGTTATTTATTATTCCATGCTGTGTATTGGGAAGCTGAAAAAAAATTCCAAATGTGGAAAAATCGGAAAAAAAAAAACGTGTTTGCGTCACGTTCTTGTGGGCTAAGTTTTTACGAATTTCACCGCGCTCTCCAAATAACACTCTACTTTATTCTTTGGTTCGGTATGATCACGGTGATACCAAATTTATACAGGTTTTGTGTTTTAATATATTTTCAAAAATTAAACAAATGTGTATGGAAAAGAAAAAAAATTTCGCCATCTTCTGATGCTATTAACTTTTTCATACTTCGGTGCCCGAAGCGTTTATTTGCGAAATGAGCCAAATGAGCTATTTTCCGCTATGAGGTTCACTCCCGGCAATAGAGGTTTTCATATTTTAATAGATTGGCCATTTGAGACGTGGTAATTCCTATTGTGTCTGTGACTTTTACTGTTTATTACGTTTTTTAAAATTATTTTTAAAAAACTGATGGTGGCATCATCCAGAAAATCAGCTTTGAAGTGAGGTGTAAATTGCTTTTTTGCCTTAAAATGCCCCCTTCAGTATAATTGGTCCTGCATCCATGGACATCAATGACTTCTCCTAAAGTCACATGGGATGAAGTGTACAAAGTCTGAGATAGCTTGACTTTAACACCTTGCCGACCGAGGGCGAACTATATCGTCCTCGTGCGGCAAGGGGTGTATGGAGAGAGCTCACGAACTGAGCTCTCTCCATACACAGTGGGTAACTGCTGTATAATACAGCCAACACATGCCTGTTACTGCCGCGGTCGGTGCTGGCACCGATCACGGCAGTTAACCTGTTAAGTCCTGCGATCGCACCCATACAGTCCTAAAAATGAAAGCATTAAAAACGTCATCAAAAGTCGCAAAAAATTACACCACCCACAGCTCCGTACACTGAAGTAAGAAAAAGTTATTAGCGCCAGAAGACGGCAAAATGAAGACTTTTTTTTGTACAGGAGGTTTTAATTTTTTTAAATGTATGAAAACATTATAAAACCTGTACAAATTTGGTATCCTCATGATCGTACCGAACCAAAGAATAAAATAGACATGTGATTTGGGGCGCTAAGTGAAAGCTGTAAAATCCAAGCCCACAAGAAAACGGCGCAAATGCGTTTTTTTTTTATCATTTTCACTGCATTCTGAATTTTTTCCCCGCTTCCCAGTATAATAATAAATACCATCACTATTAAGTGCAATTTGTTACGCAGAAAACAAGCCCAAACAGAGCTCTTTACATGAAAAAATAAAAAGTTACAGATTTTTGAAGGTGGGGAGTGAAAAATTAAAATGCAAAAATGAAAAAGGGCCATGTCCCTAAGGGGTTAATGCTAAACCCTATGCCTCCTTCACTTTATACATCTAACTTAAAAGTAGATTTTCTGGATGATGCCACCGAGCTGGGTCATGAAAGAAACATGAAGCTGTTGAACTGCTTGACAACATACTGGTAGTGATTTATTAGGCCAATTTCTGATGACAGGTTCCCTTTAATGGCAGTCCAACCTCTTACACATTGGAGAGATGATTAATTTTTAAGTCTCCTCCCATCTAAAGATGGGGAGTTTTCTCAATATTTTTCAAAAATCTATTCATGTACATTTTTAGTTTTTCGATCCAATGTTTATTTCACTAGCCCGACCTTTTTGTTACAACACTCTGTAAATTGTATACTCATATAAGGTTCAAGTCCCAGGGTAACATCTGCAAATAGTTTGTATGTTCTCTCCGTGTTTGTGTGTGTTTCTTCTGTGTCCTCCGGTTTCCTCCCACACTCCAAAACAAACTGGTAGGTTGATTAGATTGTGAGCCCCATTGGGAACAGGGACAGATTTTTAGCTCTGTGCTGCGTAATCTGTGAGCACTATATAAATAAAGGAATTATTATTATTAAGGATCTATAGACTGTGCATAGATATATACCGTATATTCGACGTATAAGACGACCTGGTGTATAAGACGACCCCCCTACTTTCCTGTTAAAATATAGAGTTTAAGATATATTCGCCGTATAAGACTACCCCTTTTCCAACTGCCCCCCAGTAGCTATAATTAATGTCCTGCCCCCCAGGAGTGAAGTTGGCCCCCCCACCTTGTTCAAATCAAACAAAATTAGTGTCAAACATTTGTGCTACGTTTGTGCTGGTTTGTGCAGCAGAAATTTTCGTTTGTGCCGCTATCATTTTTAAGATATTAATGAGAGTTTCCAGAGGTCATCAGAGGTCAACCAGCCCCCCCACCTTGCCCAAACCAAACCAAACTGGTGCCGAACAATTCTGCTACGTTTGTGCTGCTTACATTTTTGTTTGTGCTGCTTTTGTTTTGAATAAATTAACAAAAAATTCAAGTTCAAAAGTTCAAGCAGCCCCCCCACATTAACCGAATCAAACAAAACTGGTGTCAAACGTTATTGCTACGTTTGTGCAGCAAAAATTTTCATTTGTGCCGCTATCATTTTTACGGTATGTTCAGGTGTTTACATAGGTTAAAGGTGTTTAGGAAGAACTGGTAAAAAACAAACTTAGTGACACTTCCCTGGTTTGATCACCAGGGGGAGCTAGCAAACACATTGTACTTTGGAAGAAATGAACTCTGATGACCTCTGGAAAAAAGTATGAATATATTAAAAATGATAGCAGCACAAACTAAAATTTTTGCTGCACAAACCAGCACAAATGGAGCACTAACGTTTGACACCAGTTTTGTTCGATTTGGTTAATGTGGGGGGGCTGCTTGAACTTTTGACCTTTCATTTTTTGTTCATATATTCAAAACAAAAGCAGCACAAACAAAAATTTGAGCAGCACAAACGTAGCAGAATTGTTAGGCACCAGTTTTGTTTGGTTTGGACAATGTGGGGGGCTGGTTGACCTCTGATGACCTCTGGAAACTCTCATTAATATCTTAAAAACAATAGCGGCACAAACGAAAATTTTTGCTGCACAAACCAGCACAAACGTAGCACAAACGTTTGACACCAATTTTGTTTGATTTGAACAAGGTGGGGGGGCCAACTTCACTCAGGTATAATTACTGTCCTGCCCCCCACTAGCCCTAATTAATGCTCCCCCCCCCAGTAGCTATAATTACTGTCCTGCAACCCCAGTAGCCATAAATAATGTCCCCCACCACCAAACAGGGCCCTATATATTTAAGCTAAATAAAAAACATAATTCTTACCTTATCCCGCTCCTGTTTGTGCTGCCTCTCATCAGGGGATCCGGCGCATGCGTCAGCGAAAGTGATGGGTGTCGACGGCGGGTAAGTAGTGTGAGGTGGGTGGGACGGGGGCCCGTTCTAATTTTGAATTATGACAGCTCCGGGCCTTCCCTGATCCAGCGCACGGACCAGATGTAGAACAGTCCGTGCGCTGTAACAGGCAGGCCCGCGGCTGTCACAATTCAAAACATCTGCCCGCTGTGCTGCGCTGAGTTATCAGCGCAGCGCAGGGGTCAGGTGCGGGTCTCTGACTGACCGGCAGCGGAGCTTCGGTGGATCGCGGGAAAGGTGAGAAACATTACCGGCCTATAAGACGACCCCAGACCAGACAGAAGATTTTTCAGTCTTCTAAAGTCGTCTTATACGCCGGTATATACGGTAGTTACATATGTCCCTCAAGTTCAACCAAAGAAGGGAAGGGATTGGATGAGGAAGATATTTATGGGAAACAATTCTATATAACATAACCATCAAATTTATTTAAAAAGGCATCTAGACCCTTCTCAAAGCTCTCTGCTGTCCCTGCTGTGACCAGAGCCTGAGGCAGGCTATTCCACAGATTGACCGTTCTCATAGTAAAAAAGCCCTGTCGCCTTTAGTGGTTTAGTGCCCCCTCGTCTTTTGATTTGATTTAACCAGGAACAACTTTCCACCATATTTTTTGTATGGACTATTCATATATTTATATAAATTAATCATGTCCCCTCGTAGTCGTCTCTTTTCCAGACTAAATAAATGTAATTGTTTTAATCTTTACTCCATACTGCTTTTTTTTTCCTTCTTACAAATGTTGGTGAGTGTTTTGTAATTATTGATGGCTTCTGGTGACCCATCAGCTTTACATTTTGTGAATGCCCTCTTTTTATCATTCATTGCTCTTTTAACTGTATCTGTAAACCAAACGAAATGTAGAATTATAATGACCCAGGATAGATTTAAAGGTCTCCCGTTTAGCATTATCATGTGACAGTATCTGATCCCGGTTTATATCCGGTAGTGCAGCCCTGTATTTCGGGACATTTTGCTTTTTGAGGTTTAGTGGAATAAAATGTTGTGTTTTCTCATTCCCTAGTCTATACACACACACACATATATATATATATATATATATATATATATATATATATATATATATATACACACACACACATATCAGCAGGTACATACAGTGTATATATACACATATAAGCAGGTGCAGACAGTGTATGTGTATATATATATATATGTATATATATATATATATATATATGTATACAGATGCAGACAGTGTATACACGTGCCCCTGTGTTATTACCGCTCCGGTAGTCAGCACTCTGCTCCCATGTGTCCTCCTCTCCTCTGTCACAGGTCACGTTACCCAGCATGCACTGCCGCGGCCCAGCGTTTCCCTTTTCCCACAGTGCCTTGCGGTAGCTCGTTGAGCCGCTGTACGGCAATTATCTGCGGAGTCCCAGTCGGGGCTGATGCTGGTTCCCGGTGTGTGTGCGGCTCTGTGCTCCGGTCACCATGCAGGAGCTCATCGCGTGTGTGGATCATATTCGCTTCGACCTGGAGCTGGCGGTGGAGCAGCAGCTGGGGGCACAACCTCTGCCCTTCCCGGGCATGGACAGTGAGTGATGGGGCCTGGTACATCCTGGGGCACTGTACTGGGGCAGCCTCAGCCTGATGGGGGTTATGACGGGTGATGAAACTTTCCTGCAGCACGTGCCCCTGTGGATCTAGTGCTCGCTGGTATCAGCTGTCACCCAGCTTTCCCGGCCCCTGAGCAGCGCATCTGCCTGGCTGTAGGACTCTGCTTTACTGGATCATGTGATTCATCAGTGTGCAGGGTCAGGCTTCAGGTGCTTTGTCCCACCTATTGGTGGTCAGTTATCCAGAGGTTGGGTTGTGATGGGGGGCACTTTTCTGGCCGCAGCCCCTCTCCTGATCATACAGGGTGATGTAGCGTTGTAAGCACAGATCATCAGGGACACAATGACAGCAGCCATATTAGGCTGTAGAGCTGTGAAGGCTAACCTATTAGAGATTGAGTTCTCAAAATGAGACCCAAAACAAACTAGCTTTTCCCAAAGTGCCAACACAGCAATTAAGGCAGTAACAATCTTATTGCTACCAGAATCTTTGATCTCCAAACCGCCCCTGTCCATAGAGAGGTCTCTAAATGCCATCTCTGGCACCACTGCTCTAGAGGGACCTGGCAGTAGTCAGATTGGCAGCCTTCATGCTGATGGAATTTGTGTCACAGACGATCTCATCTCACCCATGTCAGTGGCCACATTCCCAAGATACCAGGTGGTAAAGGTGGCAGGGGGTCCAGTGCATTGCGTTTGCATCAGACCATCTGAACGTGGAGCACATGGGCATTGACTCACCTTGGCTTCACTTAGCTCCAACTTCCAAGAGGATGCAAGTCACCTGACCCTGCTGCCTTCACCACCTGGAATCAAGAGAAAACAGACACGTGTAAGGATACAAGGTTTGTGACTCTAAACACCAACTGCATGATGGCACTAAACCTACTGCCGGGTTTCCTTTAGCAACAATGTATTTCATGTGCCCCTTCTAAGACTACATTTACACTGTGTGGAACAGAAGTCTGTGACTAACCAGACAAGTACCTATAACATGCTGTGCTGTTTATACTGGAAACTTATGTAAATACAGGCAGTCCCCAGGTTACGTGCAAGATAGGTTCTACAGGTTTGTTCTTAAGTTGAATTTGTATGAAAGTCGGAACTGTATATTTTATAACTATAACCCCAGGCGAAATTTTTTTTGGTCTCTATGACTATTGGGTTTTAAAACTGTTAAAGTTGATTATTGTAGCCTAGAGCTAAAGTATAGTAAATTGTCAAAATCCAGAGGTCCTTTTGTAACTAGGGGTCATCTGTAAGTCAGGTGTTCTTAAGTAGGGGACCGCCTGTACATGACATGTGCTTATTGGTCTGTCAATACATCAGAAACTTTTG
Source organism: Engystomops pustulosus (assembly GCF_040894005.1). NCBI lineage: Eukaryota > Metazoa > Chordata > Amphibia > Anura > Leptodactylidae > Engystomops > Engystomops pustulosus. The sequence continues at coordinate 46,329,546 of NC_092418.1, read as the reverse complement.
TGGCTTGTAATGTACTAAGCCTTTTGTTCCAGAGATACTCAAGAGACTTATTAACTAAACAGTGTAGCCATTATCTGAGCTCCCCCCAGAGGCAGGAGATGAGTAGACATCTGGTGCCCTATAACTTTATACTATTCCCTATAACTTATCTCAAGATAAAGGATTATTAAATGTGTTGTGTTGAAGTAGAGAAGGACAACTTGTCGCTGTCCTGTTCCTCATGGTATAGCGATCACACAGACAGGCCACCGCTATATTTGGCTTTATGTGAGCACAGCACTGCGCTATCTCCCCCAGTCCTATAGAGATGAAGGGAGCAGAAGAGTCTCTAGAAAAGACCCCTGTTGTAGTGATGGTGGGAGGTGCACCCCACTGTTCAGAGCATATTACATATCCCAAAAATAAGTTGCTTTGAAGATTCTTCTCATAACTTCTTTATATTTGCCTGACCGCATCTCCCTAGACATGTGGCTTAATATCTTATCACGTTAGTATAATTCAGGCCTTGGTTAATGGTTCATGAATATTGTAATTTTCTTTGGGATCATGGATACTGGACGAAAGGAAATGTTTTTCAGTTTTGTCCTCGTGTTAATACTGTCTTTCTTCCCGCAGAGTCCGGGGCGGCTGTTTGCGAGTTCTTTTTGAAGTCCGCCTGCAGCAAAGGTGAATAGTCCTCTGCATTTATATGTTGATTTCTTCTCATCCACAATACTTTCTATATTGTATATGTATTTATTCGCCATTATATCATGGTTTTTAGGGGGTATGTGCCCTTTTCGTCACATTAGTGGGGAGAAGACTGTGGTCTGTAAGCACTGGTTACGAGGGCTGTGTAAGAAAGGTGACCAGTGTGAGTTCTTGCACGAATATGACATGACCAAAATGCCAGAATGTTACTTCTACTCAAAGTTTGGTAAGTTACTTTGTATCTTTGTGTCAGCATTTTGTTGTAAAATTTCCCTGTATAGGGAACAGAGACCTTACATCTGTGTGTTTATTTTTAAAGCAAAACTCGCCAGATCTTACTCCATTAAACTAATAGCACCCTCAGGTAGGGTATAATAAGAGCTTACCGAATCAGTCCCGGTCCCCAATGGGGCTCACAATCTAATCAACCTACTAGTATGTCTTCAAGTGCGGGAGGAAACTGGAGGAAACACACACTCAAACGTGGAGAGAACATACAAACTCTTTGCAGATGTTGACCTGTATGAAATGTCCTTTCTAGAATTCCCCTTCTTATGAGAAATCTCGACTACTTACCTATAAAGGAATAAAAAAGGGAGGGAACTGGATCTTTATCTGCAGGTCACATTTACGTCTATGGGGCTCATTTACTAAGGGTTTCTATCGGGTTTCTGGAATATTTCCTTTTTGCGCCGAATTGCCCCAGGTTTTTGGCGCACGCGATCAGATTGTGCCGCACCGGCATGCATGCGACAGAAATGGGGGGGTGCTGTCAGACAACCCGACTGATTCGGACAAACCGCGGAATTTTAAAACAAAATTGTGTCGTAAGATCAAGCACTTACAAGCACCAGGAAGAAGGTGAACTACGGCGGATCTCAGCGGGGAAGCAACACATGCAGGAAATTGGATGCACGACCTTAGTGAATCGCATCAGACCCGAATCCTTGTCGGAGAACGCACCACGGGATTGTGACAGGACCGGGTAAGTAAATCTGCCCCTATATCTTTAACTGCCTTTATCTCTGCTTTTGCAGCTCTCTGAACTACAAGCCTGTTGCAGTCTGAAAGATTAAATAATCTTTAATATGACATTAGAGGCCTTTAGAAGTGAAAATAGGCGCTTTTGACACGCAGCCTTTAAACTGTACTTGTCTTTGGCAAATGCTTGTCTGCTAATTTTTATGTGACTTGTAAACAGGTGAGATTTCACAAAAAAGAGTTAATGCTTAAAGGACATTTCATTCACTTCCTGAAGGTTCTGTTAGTTTGGTGGAGTCATAGCAGGCGACAATATCCCCTTAAAGGCTTCTTTACTTCTAGAAAAAAAAATTAGCATGCCTGCCTTAGGCTACATTCACATTCACATGAATGTGAGCACACATCGGTACGCCGGAGAGGATGAGGTATCAGCTCTGCTCACCCCTTCCCTATCCATAGGAATTAGCGCTGCACGCTTCCCCCATATACAGTACTGCAGCCGGGTCGCTATAGGTGTCTATGGGGATGTATATTCACCCTTGTGAATGGGGCCTAACTTATATTTTACGGCATTTGTACGGAGTCAGTATTGATTCTTTATGAAAGGAGCTTTACACAGTTTAGGTTTTGTTGGATAAACCCTTGTAAATTAGATCGAATTTAAGACGTTGACCCATCAAGTTATACATATAAACCTACAAAATAAATTTTGAATTACATTTATTTTTATTTCAAGACAAACAAAATAAGTTATATTTCATGAAATCTTTGTTTTTAGGTGAATGCAGTAACAAGGAGTGCCCGTTTTTACATATTGACCCAGAATCAAAGATAAAAGATTGTCCGTGGTACGATCGAGGCTTCTGTAAACATGGTAAGGTGTATATGGATTCATTGCTGATGTGGAAGTCTGATGTCGATGTGACAGTCTGTATTCAAAAGCTATATTTTTCTTCTAGGTCCTCTATGCAGGCATCGGCATACACGTAGAGTCATTTGTGTCAACTATCTAGTAGGATTTTGTCCTGATGGCCCCAGCTGTAAATTCATGCAGTGAGTACATTTCTTCCGATTTGTGTTCTGTATTTGTAAGAATACAGGTATTATCAGGAAAGGCTCTGTTCCTGAAGACTAAGAACGATCAGGGAAAATTCTTATACTGGAGCGGACAGCTATGTATAGATTATTTGCATAACACAGTTTGTTTCATTAGCATAATTATATAAGTTGATTTTTAGAAGAAAGGAGGCCATGGCTAACAAACATAAGAAGATTACCACAGTCACAGTGCCTGGATCTATTCTAACGTGAATTATTATTTACTAACTCCATTAACCCCCTTTCCTCTGATACCGCAACCTGTTCACTCTCCTCCTTTTGAGCCAGTCACAGAGGAAGAATTGTCCAGGCTCCTCTCCTCACCTCTCCTCTGCTCGCCTGGTCTATTCTCAACTTTCCCGTTTTCTCTCGCCTAACTCCCTCCTTGACCCCCTACAATCTGGTTTCCGCTCTATGCACTTTACTAAAACGGCCCTTACTTAAGCTCTTCCTCAGGATGCTTTGCTGCATTGGCCTGAAGGACACTGCACTATCTTGGTTTTCTTCCAATCTCGCACTTTTTCAGTGTCACCATTTCTGGATCTATCCGCATCTATCTTCTGTTACTCTCTGTCATGGAAACCTAATCTTTCTAAGAACGAACTTCTTGTCTTTCCACCATCCACTAACAGCGTCTATCCTAACCTCTCCACATCAGTCTGTGGGGTCACCATAACCCGGAAGCAGCAGGCCCGCTGTCTTGGGGTTGTGCTGGACTCGGACCACTCCTTTGAATGTGTTGCTCAATCTCTTGCTCACTCTTGCCGCATGCATTTCAGAAACATCTCTAGAATCCTACCATTTCTCACACTTGAAACTTGTTAAATGCTAAGTGTTCCTCTGATGCCTAGACTACTGTAACTCTATTAATCGGTCACCAAACTCTCTCCTCTCCAATCTATTCTTAATGCAGCAGCCAGGCTAGTTTTTCAGACCAAACGCTACACAGATGCCTCCAGTTCTTGGCAGTCACTGCACTGGCTGCCTGTCTCCTTTTGAATACAATCATAATTAAAATTGTAACCCTCATCCACAAAGCTCTGCATAATGCTGCACCTCTTTACCTCTGCTCTCTCATTTCAGCCTATCGTCCTACCCATGCTCTTCGATCTGCCAGTGATCTTAGATTAATCTCTACCTTAAAGGAAACCTACCACTGCTGATGGTAGGTATTAGCTGTAAACACCGGGCACCAGCTCAGGGTGAGCTGGTGCCGGAGCTTACCTTCGCTATATCGCGGTTTAAACACATTTTGATGAACAGACCCGAGGTAGCTTCGGCGCTGCGCGAGGCCGTCCGCGCTCGCGCCTCCATACGAAGTTCCTGAGCTACCTCGGGTCTGTTCATCAAAATGTGTTTAAACCGCGATACAGCGGTTTAAAACACTAGCAAAGGTAAGCTCCGGTGTTTACATCTAATACCTACCATCAGCAGTGGTAGGTTTCCTTTAATTTGAACCTCCCACTCGCGTCTCCAAGACTTGTTTAGAGCTGCACCCATTCTATGCAATGCTCAGACTAACACCCAACCTCCAAACTTTCAAATGTGCTCTTAAACCCCATCTCTTTAGGCAAGCCTATAACACTCGTTAACTTCATGAAGTTTTAACTGTCTTTGCTAACCCGTCCTGTGTCCTCCTCCCATCTGTTATCCAGCAACCAACCAGACACCAAGGTCAGGCTTCTATGCAGTCCCATTCTACTCAGACTTTGTATATAAGATGATGGCTGATGACTGGGTCAAGCTACAGCATTTCTATTTATAATTTGTTCTATTCCCTTATGAAGAATGGCTGGACCATAATATAAGCTTTTTACCTCTTGTGTCACCCCACTCTTCCTCATAGACTGTAAGCTCTTGTGAGCAGGTTCCTCACTCCTTTTGTTCCATATGAATGTTTGTGCTCTGTCATGTTTTATTATTTGTATTTATCCCCTATGCTTTGTAAAGCGCTACGGAATATGAGGGCGCAATATAAAGATTATTATTATTACTTTGATGGTAGATTTACTTTAAATCATTCTGTGCAAAAATAGACAAAAAATATTTAAAATGCAAAAAAGTAGACAATTTTGGATGTGCAAGTCTTTCATGTTTTCTTGAATTTGTAATATTGTGTGATTTTTGAGCAATATAATTTGCAGTGTTGAATAAAATGTATTTGATTTTGCAGTCCACGCTTTGAATTGCCAATGGGAGCTACCGAACAACCTCCTCTACCTCAACAGACCCAGAACCAGCAAAAGGTGGTTAACATTCTGCACTTTCTCATTATATGGTAGAGATGTTAACTAGAAAATGTCTATAGAGTTCTTCTTGCCAAAGTTTACAATGTTTTTTATAGTACACACTAACACCCACCATGCATTAATACAATACCACTAGGATGAAGGATAGTAAACCTTAAAAAAAAAAAAAAAATTAAAAACAAGAAGCTAAAAGAATAGTGGATCCTGCCAGAGGGGGCATACACCAGTATGTCAGTGTGCTTAGTTTACAATCCTTTATCTTGGTGGTAAATGTCCTTTTAATGTAAAGAAAAATTTCCTGAAATAATATATATCTTTGCTATATCACTGTGTGTCCTATGACATTTTTAATCTATTTGTATAAATCCATCCATACCAGCAGCAAAATAACAACCAGTCCTCACAGAGATCATCGTCCCTCATACAGTTAACAAGCCAGAGTTCGCCTCTTGGTCAGCAGCGATCTCCACAAACCATTGGGGTCATGCAGTCACAGAACAATAATGTAGGAAATCGGGGGCCAAGACCACTCGACCAGGTTACCTGTTACAAGGTAAGAGACTTGTGGATGCTGTTATATTGTCACCTATACAAACCAGGTATATAGGGTCGTATCCTGCGCTAGTTTTGGCTAAAGTCTGTGTCGACAGAAATATATTCTCCAGCTTAAAAACGCATTAACATTGTATTGAACATTTTATGTTGTATCAATCGAAGGCCCAAATGAATCAAATTGGTGATACGTGAACGAGCCCAGGTCTCTACTGATGTCTATCACTTTATATTTGCAGTGTGGAGAGAAGGGGCACTACGCCAACAGATGTACAAAGGGTCATTTGGCCTTCCTGAGCGGACAGTGACTGTGAAGCCCCACGTGTCGTCTGGAGGATCCGCTTGTTTGAGAAGTAAAAGCTTTTTCTTACGTGGAGAAGTAAAAGGACACTGGGCTTTATTTTTTTTTTTTATACAAATATATAATTTTAAATTTTTTCAAATGTCAGGGTTTTTCTCTTCTGTAAATAATTGAGCAAACATTTAATTTAGTCCGCAATTTCTAAAGAAAAATTTCCCATGTTTGGTCACTTTCCAAAATTATATTTTGCCGATTTTTCAGGGTTTTTTTTTCTTTTTTTTTAATAAAAAGTGTACATTTCTTTGTACTGATCTACTGCCTTTATTTCATTTTGTAATTCAGTGCTCTAATACATCACACTTTATTATCTATTCATAATGAAAAATTAAGTGCTCCGCTATATAAAGCACGGATGCTAAAGCGAACCTGTTACCAGGAATGTCATTTTTAGCTGGTGAGAGGTTCCAATAGCCTAATCCAGTGATGGCGAACCTATGGCACGGGTGCCAGAGGTGGCACTCAGAGCCCTTTCTGTGGGCACTCAGGACATCAGCCCAGGACAGCGTTCACCAAACAGGACCAAATCTATCAAATCTTCCTGCTGTTCCAGGTAACTTGGAGAGGAACTATAATGAAAGTCTCAATTTGCCCTCCTTCTTTCTACTGTATTGGAGGCCTTAGGCGGCCCATACAATTGAAAGAAGTGGAAGAACAGGTAGCAATAAGTTACTGCTTAAAATGCCACATTGGCACTTAACGGTAAATAAGGGGATTTTGGTTGTAGTTCGGGCACTCTGTCTCTAAAAGGTTCGCCATCACTGGCCTAATCTATGCTTATTAAAAAAAAATGAATCATTTCAGTACTTTTTATCAGTTTATTACACGTTACCTGGCTCCCTGCTAGCAGCATGTGAGGAGTTCCTGGGGTGGGGAGCTACAGCCTCCTCTTTTCCACACTCATTCAGCTCCCTCCCCACTTCCTTTCATGTGCATTAAGCAGCCAGAGGAGGGAGATGCATGAGTGTGGTGGAGAGGAGACGGGGAGCCAGGGATTTAAATTAAACTTTTCTAAAGTATGGAAACTATTCAGTATGCTGACTAAGGCATTTTAAAAGTCAGCATGCCATAGGGTATGGGAACCTGTCATCAGCTAAAAATGACACTCCTGGTGACATGTTTATTCATTTATGTGCTTAAAGTGAACAAGTCCCCTGAGGGAGCGTTCACACATTACATTTTGGCCTCTGCTTTCATTGAGTTTAAAATGCGTTACAACAGTTGAGGAGAGATGATTTGCCTAATTACATTACTGTTTACATTTTGTTAACATATGCATTAACAAAACACATGCAGTAACTCATTGTTAACACATGTTAACATCACGTTTAACATCCGTTTAGTAAACGCAGATATTAATAGTAATTTTCTCAGCTGTTTTAATGCATTTCAAACACAGGCCAAAACGCAACGTCTGAACGTGCCCTTAGGGTACCTGCAGGGTAGTTGCTATAAGATATACTAGTGGATAGACATTACGCACATCTCAGAAACCAACCAAAACCGTTTCTGATGTGACTTTATTGCCTTGACAGAAAGCGGAGCTCTATTTTTGCACTGCAAAGTTTGATTTCTGAACAATGATCCTTGGCAATAACGGAAATGTCTCTTATTAGCTGTGGATCAGACATTTTTTCTGCATTGTGTGTATGGAATTGTCATAAATCCCATAAACTACACCGCTACTGTAGTATTCTGCAGATGTACCACACGTATCAGCACGTCTACAGGTACTTAGTATCTTTTTATGGGAAATATAATGTTGGGGAAACTACTTCTTGTAGTAGCTCCCAATGCACATTGCCTATTGCTGCAGCAGCTGCATCCCCTGTTTTTGGCTTACTCTACTGTTAGGGGAAAAAATGTTTCCAAACAGTAGATTTCACAAAAGTCTAGGGGAACAGCCAGATATTTGTTCCAAAAATCACCTATAACTACGAGAGAAAATTAATATTTTTCATTTTTAATAGCATTTTATTAAGTTTTTAGGTTTCACAAGTTTTAGATGGAATATTATATCACTACTGTAGCTCAATATGTCAAATTATACACTCCAATGTATACAAGTTTTCCTTAGCATTATGACCACATCCCCCTGTTCCACCCTGCCAATTAGTGTCATAGTGGGGAGAAGACCTGCAGAATGGCTGTGAGGTTACCGCTGGGGTAAATTCTGCAACATATGTAAAAATTGTTAGGCTGTGTTCACATGTTCTGGTTAAATTGACTTTTGTAATCAGTAGTGTCAAGTTTTGCATCATTTAATGTTCAAAAGATGTGGTGTTCATTGATTGTAATTCGTCCAGAATGTATGAACACAGGGTGAACCATAGGTTCTGGTTTGGACCTCAAAAACAGCATCCTGAAACCTGAAGTGGAGTGAATGAAAGAGGAATCTGCACTTGTTTTGGCTTTGAAAACTGTGACAGAAAACAAAGATGAAATCTACCACATGGATGCAGTATTCTACACCAAGCAGTTACTTGCTGGTTTGTTTACGGTTTTCATTTTTTTTTTTTTATTAGTAAACCATCTTTTTAAATTATGCAAATGAGCCTAAAGGGCTCCTGTCTACATCACAGAAGCCCCTTCTAGCTCCATTGTCTGCTAATTATTCACTTCTCCATTCAGTTCTCTGGCTGGAGAGGGGCGGAGGCAAGAATAAAAGCAGAGTGGAGGCGTGAATAATTAGCAGATGACAGAGCCAGCAGGGGCTCCTGTGAAATAAGCCTTGAGGCTTATTTGCATAATTTTAAAAGTCTATTTTCAATAAAACTAAGCTATTAAAAGAAAAAAAGAATGGATCTGGTAAGAGAGCAGCTTGGTTTAGAAGCACAGCATCCAGGTGGACTACCTTTAACCGCTTAAGGACCGGGCCCTTTCCCGTTTTTTCATTTCCATTTTTCACTCCCCACCTTCAAAAATCTATAACTTTTTTTATTTTTACACGTAAAAATCTGTGTGACGGCTCTTTTTTTGCGTAACAAATTGCACTTCATAGTGATCACATTGAATATTCCATGCCATGTACTGGGAAACGGGAAAAAAATTCCAAATGCAGTGAAACTTGTGAAAAAACGCATTTGTGTCGTATTCTTGTGGGCTTGGATATTACGGCTTTCACTTCACGCCACAAATGACGCATCTAATTTATTCTTTGGGTCGGTACGATTACAGGGATACCAAATTTGTATAGGTTTTATAATGTTTTCATACATTTACAAAAATTAAAACCTCATGAACAAAAATTTTTTATTTTGCCGTCTTCTTGTGCTTATAACTTTTTCATACTTTGGTGTATGGAGTTGAGGGTGGTGTCATCTTTTGCGACTTTTGATGATGTTTTCAATGATATTATTTTTAGGACTGTACGACCTTTTGATCACTTTTTATAGAATTTTTTATTTTATTTTTTAAATGGCAAAAAAGTGCCAGTTTTGACTTTGGACGCGGTTTTCCGTTACGGGGTTAAACGCAGTGAAAAACCGTTATTATATTTTGATAGATCAGGCATTTTCAGACGCGGCGATACCTAATGTGTTTATGATTTTTACTGTTTATTTATATCAGTTCTAGGGAAAGGGGGGTGATTTGAATTTTTAGGGTTTTTTTATTATAATTTTTTTTTTTTTTTTTTTTACTATTTTTCAGACTCCCTAGGGTACTTTAACCCTAAGTTGTCTGATCGATCCTACCATATACTGCCATACTACAGTATTGGCAGTATATGGGGATTTTACTCCTCATACATTACAATGTGCTGATAGCACATTGTAATGAATGGGTTAACCCGAAGTAGCTTCGGGTCTTCGTGAGACCCGAAGCTACCATGGCGACGGATCGCCGCTCCCCGATGACGTCACGGGGAGCGGCGATCCTCGGAAAGATGGCGGTGCCCACGCGCCGCCACCTGTTTGAAGCCGCCGGCAGCTTTGCTGGCGGCGATCAGCAAGAAAACACCCAGCTTTGCCGGCACCGATCGCGGGTGTTACCGGTAAGCCTTTGCTGCAATATGCAGCAGAGACTTACCGGCTATGGAGAGGGCTCGGCCCGCGAGCCCTCTCCATGCATCGGAACGCGACCGCCGCCGTGAATACACGGCGGGCGGTCGCGAACCGGTTATTTTACGGACACAACCCTAAACTGCATCAAAACTGATTGTGATGCAGTTTAAACTACAATGGCTCAGATTTACCAATCAATCTGCGCCAGAATTCTGCATAGCACAATACTGTGCAAATAAAGGGGTGCTCAGGTGCACATTTCCATCAGCCGCCACATTTATGTCAGAAGTCCGGCAGAAATGTAGCACACGCCACTTAAAAGGGTATTCCCACAAAGACAAGTTTCTTATATGAACTCAGTATAACAAAATAACACATTCTCTAATTCACTGTTATTAACCCCTTCCCGACGCGCGCTGTACTAGTACAGCGCGCCCCGGGTCCTGGTGCATGGAGAGGGCTCGCGGACAGAACCCTCTCCATAGCCGGGAAGTCTTTGCTGCATACAGCAGTAAAGGCTTACCAGTAACACCCGCGATCAGTTCTAGCACCAATCGCAGGTGTTTTCCCGCAGATCGTCGCTTCCCGTGACGTCATCAGGTCTCACAAAGACCCGAGGCTGTCTCGTTTTAACCCATTCATTACAATGTGCTAATTGCACATTGTAATGAATGAGGAGGAAAATACTGCAGTATGGCAGTATATGATAGGATCGATCAGACAACCTAGGGTTAAAGTACCCTAGGGAGTCTGAAAAATAGTAAAAGTACAAATAAAAAAAAGTTAAAAAAAAAAATTATAATAAAAAAACCTAAAAATTCAAATCACCCCTTTCCCTAGAACTAATATAAATAAACAGTAAAAATCATAAACACATAAGGTATCGCCGCATCCGAAAATGCCCCATCTATCAAAATATAATAACGGTTTTTCACTGCGTTTAACCCTGTAACAGAAAATAGCTCCCAAAGCCATTTTGAAAAATATAAAAAATGTATAAATGGTGATCAAAAGATCGCACAGTCCTAAAAATTATAGCAATGAAAACGCCATCAATAGTCGCAAAAAATGACACCACGCACAGCTCCATACACCAAAGTATGAAAACGTTATTGGCGCCAGAAGGGGGCAAAATAAAAAATAAAAAATTTAAATGTATTAAACATTATAAAACCTATACAAATTTGGTATCCACATAATCGTAGCGACCCAAAGAGTAGAGTAGACATGTTATTTGGTGCGCACAGTGAAAGCTGTAAAATCCAAGCCCACAAAAAAACATTGCAAATGTGTTTTTTCACCATTTTTACTGCATTCAGATTTTTTTTTCCCGCTTCCCAGTACATGGCATGGAATATTAAATACCGTCACTATGAAGTCAAATTTGTTACGCAGAAAATAAGCCATCACAGAGCTCTTTATGTGGAAAAATAAAAAAGGTATAGATTTTTGAAGGTGGTGAGTGAAAAATGGAAGTGAAAAAATTAAAAAGGGCCAGGTGGTTAAGGGGTTAACAAAAATGCTGCATTTCACAGATATAATTCTATCTATCAGTCCTCCTGTACACAATTTCAGCTGCCCCTAGACAGGACCCTGTAACTTCTGACTTGGGGTTGGGTGCCATCTTGAATGAGATGTGCAGATGAGTTTTCTGTCTCTGCTGTGTTGCTGTAGCCACGCCCCCTGCAAGGAGCTCAGAGACACTGACAGATTGCATCCTGCCAGCACATGGTGAGGAGAGAGAGGCCGCAAGCTACAAGGAGATAAGTGATCCGGGAGAAGGGGGAGGCAGGCATTTATCTGTGAGATGTAGCAGAGCTCACAGTGTAAAGCTACATTCACATGGCGGTATGCCGCCGTGTGCTGGAGAGGAGGTGACCCCCTCCATAGAACACAGCGGTGCATGGCCGCAGACACAGGAAAAGAAAGAGCCATCGCATATATATATATCCCGACAGACGGGCGTGTGAATGAGGTCTAACTGTGTCTATCAGCCTATGTGTAATCTCAAGCATCTCTTATCTCTGATCTGTCTTGTTTCTTTGTGTGTCAGAAGCCAGATAAAAGTGTATATACACCTTGTACCCTGATAATCTAACCACATTGTCACCGCACAAAACAAGATGGGTTATAATGTGTCTGCTTAGAGTCCCCTCCCACACCCTGGGATTTTGCACTGAGCTCCCGAGGGAGAGATTGGAGCTAAAACAGCAATAAAACTGAGTAACATTGTAAAGTAAGAGGTTAAAATGATCTTTATTGTGTTAACATCACTAGGGGATTTAATTGAGATTGAGGGGATTTTCTTTAGTGGGAAAACCCCTTTAAACTGAGTGCATCAGAAAATCTCTGCTGCACTTTGTTCATGCACTCCAGGCCCAGATTCATGAAGACTGGTGCACGCTGCAGATTTGGGTGGACTACACAGTCTACTCCACCACTCCTGTTCCCTGCACTCTCAGGCCTTGTAAAATGCAGATCCACTGTCAGCACCTTCAAACTGGACTTAATTTCTTACTTTTGTACAATTTCAAAAACCTACAACATACAGTGTGAAAACATGCAAATACATTTTCCAGGATGAGATAAGGATAACCACGCCTCTTTTAGCTACATTGTATGGCAGCAAATTTGACATCAAGCATGACCTACAGGAAGCCTTATGTCATGATGTGGGATTAAAACCAAACCAGTATATCTATTCCAGGAGGAACAGACTTCTAACTGTAGACAGCACTGTTTCTACATGATTAGGTCTCCTCAGTACAGCATAGGGAGCTGGTTTGGAATGAGAGGCTTGTGACAAGGGTCGGGAAGTAAGAGTTCTCCTTTCGGAGACTGCCAATTAAGGCCACTTAAAGTGGTTAAAAATACTTAATCTTAGGGTGATGCCACCCTTAGGCTGTGGTCACACGTTCCGTTGTGTTCATACCGCAACGTTAGCACATGGGCGCAAGTATTGTTTAAATCCAAGACACCAGGGCCTAGTTAAGAATCGCATGCATTTTCCCCTGTTGCCATCTTCCCAGTCCGTGCCCCGTGTAAACAAACAGGAGCACGGAAACCCCGCTGCATTCAGCTTCTCGCCGGCCACGCCCATTCGTCCCTATTCCCAGCGCTGAATAAAGTGGGTCGGGTGGACGTGGCCGGACATAAGCTAAATGCAGAACAGCTTCCATGTGCCTGTATGTTTACATGGACCACGGACCGGAGAGATGACAGTGCAGGACACTGGGAGGGACCACAGAGGTAAGTACATGTTAATTTTTTTAACTAGCCTTTTCCTGGCCAACGGAGTTTTTTCCCTCTGACAACCCCATCAACACAACAGAAATGTAATTAGGCAAATCGCTCCTCAGCTATTGTATTGCGTTTCAAAACACAATTTAAAACAACATGTGAACGCATCCTACAATTCAGACAACATAGAGCAAGCGAGGTACTGTAGCGATTGCACCCAGATCTGAGACTGAGCCATCAGGTGTTCCATAGGTGAGGGCCTCCCCCTAGTAGTCATGTACTTTCAGGCTTTCACACTCCATAACACAAGTTAGTATGTGGAATTTTGGACATTCATTAATCCATCTGATTTGCAGAAATGTAAAAGCTGTATTTTGCATTTAGCCTGTACTGCGTTATGCACCAGGAAGATCAAGTATTTTAAACATTGAACCAATCAGGTAACTTCTGTGGGGCATCCTATGATTGTTAAGCAGAGCACATCTTATCAGGGCAGTATGTGGGTGTGTAATGAGATGAATTAATCATAATTAAACATATCTGAAATAAAACCTCACTTTCTGGGACTCTCCAACAACCCATGAAAATGGTATTATAAGCCTCCGGTTAGACATCTGCCATTCTGGACTACAAAATAAAATAAGCGGGTAAAAATGCATGAAGCGGTTTGTATACTGCTGGTCACATATTCTCTGAACACCCTACTACTGACCCGTGCAGGCGTTGCATTTGGATAAGAAGGGAAACAATCCTTCCATGCTATGATGATCTTTTACCACCATCAAGATCATACCTCTATAATTTGGCTTATCTTGTATGTAACAAAACCACCAAACCTCCAAGTCTATCTCCAGAAGTCGGCCCGAGTGATGTTGTGGTCATGCACCAAAGTCGATCGCCGTTTGATTTACTGACCATTAGCTTTATCATTGCTGTAAGTGGCATGTTTCCTGTCCACGGAGACACTTGTAAAGTAAGGGTGGACATAGGCCAAAATAGGATCAGTGAAAAAGCCAATGGGCACACACAGCTTGGTTCTCTCTACCAGGCTTCCCTAATTTATCACTGAGGAGAGTGACACGTGGCATGGTTGTTGCGTTTTGGAACACATTGAAAATGCCTTGCGCTTTCTTATTGTTGGATGGCGCATGCATTTTTAGTGAATTTAAGAACGCACCATGTGACAGCACCCTTAGGGCTTATTCACCTGGTAGTGATTGACTGTGCCCTTCATTTCACAAGCCAAGGACAGTGCTGGGGATGGGACTTCTTACATCATGATTATATGATTCACTGGGGGACATGTATCTTAGTTTTTTTTTCTGGTATATAATTGAGACTTTTGGTAGGTCTTTTTTCCTGTGATACATATGTTTAGTTTTTTGTATTTTGGTAGGCGCAACTTGCATTTTTTTTTTTTTTTTTTTTTAACTTTTGGTTTCAAATGTCTCAAGTGAACCCGGACACAAGCCATGTGAGGGGAGTCATGTAGAGGTGTGGAAACTACTGTATATTTTGGATGGGAGGCCATGACCAACATTTTTTTCTAGCCACACCCAAGGGCACATGAGGCTGCGGTCAAACGTGGCATTTGGGATGCATTTTTCTAATCATCACTTAAACGAAAGCTGTTTTACATGTTACATAGTTGGAAGTGTACGCAGCCGTGCTACCATTTTCACATCTGCTTACACTTCCAGCAATGCGCATCGGGAGGTGAGTACAGGGGGCAGGGGCTGCAGGCCATATACTGGGGGCATGAGTTAGTATGCTATATACCAAGCTTATAGTCGAGTCAATAGGTTTTCCCAGTATTTGTGTTAAAATTATACTCTAGTATATATGATTCCAATTTACATGTTAAAACAGGATCCAAGGAAAAAAAATCCTTCCTCTGGACCTGTCGTTGCCTAAAAAGCTACAAATAAAAAAAAAGGGAAAAGTTGCAAAGAACATCTGAAAATAAAGACACATAAGACACTGCACAAAGTGCAGACAAAAGGTGTATTTAAGAAACAAAAGTTGCAATACAGTCCCCCTATAAGTCCCTGCAATACAAAAGTGCCATATTATGTTCAATTTGTCTCAATTAACCATTTCTTCACCATTACATTCTTAAGTAATGGTGTACTATGCTCCTCTCTGCTTCTTCCAGGTTAAGCATAATCCATGACATTGTACTATAAAACCCTTTATAAGAGTTTATGAAAATATTAAAAAGGAACGGGCCTAATACTGACCATTTTTGAACTTCACTAATAACACAGAAGCTTGAAAATTATGCACTTCACTGAAATGTTGCACTTGAAATAAATTAACTTAAACTTGGATTACATCTGATACGTTGGAGGGCTGCTTGCTTCTCTACTATGAGCTACAGTTATGGGGGAATATGTATACTATCTCCCCATCTTCAAAGAAAGAAAAATACATGTAGTTTATAGTATGGAAAAACAATTGTTGTTGCGGTGAACAATTCGCCCCTACGGAGCAC
This sequence comes from Engystomops pustulosus, assembly GCF_040894005.1. NCBI lineage: Eukaryota > Metazoa > Chordata > Amphibia > Anura > Leptodactylidae > Engystomops > Engystomops pustulosus. The sequence goes on along the minus strand of NC_092418.1, from coordinate 46,313,880 downwards.
TCACGGAACAAGACCGGTCCACAAAGTCTCAATGTAAAGCAGGTTTTTTTTTAGAGAAAATAATTAATTTTCCTTCTAGCCGGAGCTCCAGAGTTCTTCTGGTCCTTCTCCTCATCCAAGCTGGCCAACCCAGGATATCACCTCCAAGGTGCCCCGGAAGAAGCCTTGGAGGCGAAACCCTTGGTTGGGCAGCTTGGTTGAGCTAGCCTCCCGCTATTAATTTTGATGCGCAATTTTACTTATGTTTGTGAGTTTGTTTTTTAATAAATTCTCAACCTGTTGAAACACACTACACCATCTGCCTATATGTTCCTCGTAGCAATATCGTCTGACAAGAATCAGTTAAGAGACGAAAGGGGAATAAACGCAGTGGTGCTGGTCTGAACTGAGGCATAGGTATCCATTCAACGAAATCCAGCATTAGCAATGACAGATCCTTCTGATGAAACTAACACTATAGGAGAAGGATTACAAGAACTCTGGAGCTCCGGCTAGAAGGAAAATTGATTATTTTCTCTTTAAAAAAAAACTGCTTTAAAGTATGGAGTTTATACTATGAGGTGTAAAAGAACAATTCTAAAGATGACATGAATATATGACATTTAGGTTATGTGGGGATATTTACAGAAAGGACGACACATCCAGAGGTGTTTTATAGACATATTTAATACAGAATAGAGACAGAAGCATCTGGTGTACTCTGTGAGGACTTCTGAGATCAGTGGTACTTTCTCCAGCGGTCATGCTCTATAACATGAAAAAAAAAAAAAAAAAAGATGTGAAAACAAAGCAGTAATCACACAGGATTTGCTATAATAAAAAAAATACATGCACATGATTTGTTAACACAATGAAACAGCCAGTAATTTCTTAAACCTGGTCTATATCGATCTATAGGTTGTGTATAGACAATGTAAAAATATATATAACCTCTGCTCGTAACATTATTTCCTTTCAAATTCTATTACATTATTGGTTTCTAAATGTTGAGACGTTCAGAAAGCCCAATATCTTCACTCCCCAGGTCAATAAATTAAAAAAAAAAAAAAAAAACACCAGCATATTCGACAAGTTTTACTATTTTGCACCATGAAATCACTTATTTATGGCTTATTTTTGAATTTTTAAATCAATTAAGCTTTTCTTTTTTTAAGAGGGGGTATGCCGCGGTTATCATTCACTATAGCTATCAAATTATGATATCAGTCTTCACAGATGGGTCATGTGCTAGTACCGGTGCCACGATTTATTTTACCTTTAGATTTAAAACAATGAAACATGGGAGCCTAGGCATATCCAACACTTACTGCGGTTATAGTCCTCCCCGCTGCCATCAGGCTGTTCAATAAACAAGGCCCAAACAGAAGTAACCTGCGCCCCCCACCTAACCAGTCCCTGCAAGTCCCATCCACAGACTAAACATCAAACTGCCGATCATTGCTTGTCTCTTTTCTGTCTTTTTATCCGCCTTTTCTTTTTGTTCATTTACCCCTAATATTATTGTTGTCATAGTTTGTATTTCACTCTCTGTACCCTCTCTGCTGCTGTAACGCTGTGAATTTCCCCACTGTGGGACTAATAAAGGATTATCTTATCTTATAGCAGAACCAGAGCCCAGTGGCTTCCCTATATAATACAGCCATACGTACGTCTCCTATAGTCCGGCAATTGCCACGTGGAGGGATACGGTGCCCGTAGCCATGCGGGCATACGTTAACGCAGGATCCGTTTTATGGAGTCTTTTAGATGTATTAAGCCACTTACTGATGTGATCGTATTCCCAGGTGTAGCTCAAAACTATATAAGCAGCGAGCACCATGGCGACTCCTCCGATTCCTCCCTTCTTCACATTGACGTACTTGTTATAATATCGATCATGACCTACATAATAAAAGCAAGAGTAAATATCACAATGGTAAGTGAAGGAGTCTACTGGCTGATAACAGGTGGTTGCATTGTGAGCATAACAGAAGATGCAATGCCCCAGCCATGTAAATACATACAGGAAGCACCCGAGTAGGGCCGCATTCACACCACCGTTGTGGAGACGTATATATACATCTCCATAGACAGCTATGGTGACCATGCACCGTACACGCTCTCCCCACGTGTTTGCGGCTGTGCAGCGCCATTTCCTATGTAGAGGGCAGCGGTGACCAGCGCACAGACTGGCGAGTACACATTCATGTAAACGTAGCCTAACAGTGATAGAACCGCAGGGAATTCAACAGATATGAATATTATTGGTGTCATATATAAATAATTGATAATAATTTAAAGAAAGAAAATAAATATTTGGTTGCAGAGTTGAACCCCACGATTCCTTCCATCAGTTTTTCTTTTTGTATATAGACATGCAGGACAGTGATTACATGATGTTGCACACAGACCCATTGCTGATATAATAACACAGGACGTCTTGGCTTTATGGTACTTGCCTGGTTCTATTTTCCTGATGCTTTACCCACTAATAATATTCACACTATTTTATATCTTAATCCCCCATAGGGATGGCCACTACTGTGACACTATTAGAGAGACTTATAAAGTATATATGCGAGACATCCAGTCGTCCCAAATAAGTAATATGTATGCACTATTTTTTTCTATTTTATTCAGCGCTGGTGATCCTCTGGATCCCCTGCAATATTTGCAGTTACCCTGGTTCCAGGATCACCACCCATTGCATTATCCCGGAGTGCTTCATGATATGTATCCGTGTATGCGTGGTTTAACTGTTTACAAGCCAGTTATGATCAGAGTCATTCCGACATTACTGTGGAATCAGGGAGGGGGGGGGGGGGATTCTATGCACACATGTTATACACATGTACTGCATATTTTTGATTGTAAAGATGTTAGAACTAGCAACAAAACAATTAGAATTATAAACATATGTTAGAATTATACTACATGTACATATTTTGACATTGATTATGTTTGCACCTACAATATGCACTTTAACTCCTTAAAGACCAGGTCATTTTTGTTTATCACGTTTTAATAGATTTTAAAAAATTAAAACCTTTTGTACCAAACCAACATTCTTCATTAAGCCCCATTCTGACACCAATTACTTTTTATTTTCAGAATACGAAGCTGTGTAAGGTGTCGTTTTTTGCAGGATGTGATGATTTTTCAATGCAACCAATTTGGGGACTGAATGACCTTTTGAAGGGTTTTCCCCACGAAAGCAAGTTAGGCCATATCCACTGGATCCTAATGACTCCTCGTCGCTCCATGAGAGTAATGGAGCAGACGGCCGAGCATGACCGTTCTGCTCCATGAATCTCTATGGAGCTGACGGAGATCGTCAGATTAATTGAGCAGAACAATCATGCTTGGCCGTCTGCTCCAAGGAGTAGCGGGGGGGGGGGGGGGGGGTCGGACCCCTTGTGCTCGCGATTTGGGGGTCTCAGCACTGAGACCCCCACTAATCAGCAAGTTAGGCCGTTCGGCTATCCCGTAGATAGGGCCTAAATTGCCTTTGTGGGAAAACGCCTTTAACCACTTTTTATATGTTGGCCGCTATTTTCCATGACGAACAGAGGATGTCATCAAAAGTCTTTTAGAAGAACGGTGGCTCTAATCCCATGTATAAAGGCATCCATGGAATATGTATAAAGACTTCTAAAGTACTGTGTGTGATTTGTGGGAAGGTTCCTGATGGTTAATTTTAAAGGACATCTACCAAAAGTTTACCGATGGTGGATGCGTCCTAAGACGTTCCTCAGGACTTCTTTTTTTATAACTATTTACGTCATTGCTGCAGTATACAGTTATAAAAATCATGCAAATCAGTCTGCGGTGCTCTGGCTACGTCACTAGAGCATCTCAGAGCGCCCGTCTCAATTTATTCACTTCCTCCGTTCTGATACATGTTCTGCATGGTCCCGCCCGTCCACAGTGCATAGAGCAGGTGACAGACAGGACATGTATAGGAACAGTGAGAGTGAATAAAAGACAAGGCACATCTACCACCAGTAAAACGGATAGTAGATGTCATTTAAAGAAAACCTACCATTTGATTTGATGCATTGTGAAGCAAACATACTTTGAGAGTGCAGTAAAACCACTCAGCTCAGGGATTAACCTAGATATGATCCTGCATCAGTGTAGCTACAGCATTCTCAAGGTATGCTTGCTTCATAATGTATCAAATCAAATGGTAGGTTTCCTTTAAAAAGGACCTGTCACCCCCCCCCCAAACCCTCCCCCTCTCCCCCCAAAAGACCCCCGGCAAATATGTTGGTTGGCAAGTTTGTTTAAATCGATCCGACCCCTTACCAAATAAGAGCTCGGATCCTCGTATCCTGTCTCCTGGCAGTCGGCCGTGAATACGGCCGGCTGACAGGGGGCAATCCGACCCCCCCCCCTCCACACCCCTGTCAGCTGGGACCTGTAAGAATAGCCAGCAGCAGCGGATGTATTGCGCATCCGCTGCCATCTCTATGCGATATGGCTGCAGAGGGGCTTATTCACAGCAACGGCAGAATATATATAACATTCGGCCGGCGATGTGAAAAAGCACGGCGGCGCCGCCGCGTAGCAAATAAATAGTTAGTACAATAATCATAATCTACCAATACTACACACCGAGAAGCAGCACAAATGTGGGGTAATAAGACTTCTGAAACAGGAGGTTCCGTTCCCATCTAGGTCGAAATAAAGGAAATCTGCCATAAAACTCAAGCATGCTTATAAATCCAGACACCATGACTCCTGACGAAGCATCAGTGCAAAACGCACGTCGGGGTGTACCCTCTGGCCTCCCCTCTGACCGCCTCTTTGCCTACCTTCACAATGCCTTTGGGTAAGTGTGACCTGCACTGTTTATAGTTGTCTATACCGGACGGTACCTCCGGTTTTATTGCAGTGACTCATGTGCTTTTGGGTCTATTTTGGATGAAATATTTTGATTATGGGGTCATATGGAGGAGGGGGGTCATAGGTACTCTGTGTCAGTCCCATTTTACATCTGGGACACCTTAGTACCCCTTATGTACTTCTAGGTACTCTCACTGGAAGTCGCTTATGTCTATTATTTTGGTATGTCAATAAAGTACAATTATTTTTCTTAAAGCTCTTTGTTCTGGTGTTGTTACCATGACTGTGATAATCTTCTTATATTTGTCATTCATTACCTCCTTTCCTTACAAAATCAACTTTTAAAATTATGCTAATGAGCTTGACAGGGTCTGTGCTTTACCAGCTGTTACAATGTCACCCCCACGCTCCCCAAGCCTAATGTAATCTCACAGCAGCAGAGGAAGTAGGCACAGTGGGAGGGGGAAGTGTTCCTGCACTGTGTAACAGTCTGTGAAGCTACAGCACGGAGAGGCTCTGGTAACGCCCCTTGGATCCTTCTGACTCATTAGCATAATTTAAAAAGTTGATTTAACAAGGAAGGAGGCCAGGAACAACAAATATAAGCAGATTATCCAATTCATTGTACCTGAATATACAAGTATCCATGGTTTATCATGCTTTATTGTGATGGTAGATTTCCTTTAAATGATAGAAAAAGGTAACTCTGCTTAGGGAAAAAAAAACAACATTCTGCAATATGAAATTTTAACCTTATAAAAGAAAAGTCATGTTGTCTTTCTGACCTCTGCGCAGAGAAGCAAAAATTCCATTGGGAGTGAAGTTACATGTGGAGAACCAGGCGGGCAGCTGTCCGACCTTTACATCCAGGAGACGCTTCTCTGCCAAGGGAACTGAAAAAAGTAAAATTGTAAGAAATTAGGTAAAAATCAGATTGTTATGAAGCATCATCTGAAATACACATATTACTACCTATGAAAATAATCACACCAAGACGTGTGAAGGATCAGCCACTCTCTACCTCTTAGAGGTCACTAGATGTGAAGCTTGAACAACTTATAAAGGAAACTAACAACTGTATAATGCAGTGGTTCTCAACCTTTCTAATGCTGTGACCCCACAATACAGTTCCTTATGCTGTGGTGACCCCAAACCATGCAACTCGCAGTAAAAACACATTAAAATTGCGGCTCCGATGGCTTTAGACGACCCCCGGTTTCGGTCGTTCGACCCCCGCTGGGGTCCCGACCCACAGGTTGAGAACCACTGGTATAATGTAACATGGAGACAGGACGCTGTATGTGTAGCACCCATGATACAGAGTAAGAGGACAGCACTCAGTGCTGTAGGGGGTCACTCACAGTCACATGTACCTCTACTCAATTGTTGGGCCCTTGTTATTTATACAAATATGTACAGGATTTATTCCATATACATGAGTGTTGTGTGTGTGAAGAAAGTGCTGAAGAGGAATGTGAAGGCACATTTTTTACCAAATATTTTATACAATGTTTCAATTTCCATAGTTTTTAAGACCATTTTAACTTATTGCACCTGGAAATCCACAATGTATGTGATGTGTGACCATAAGCTTAGCCCCAACACATGAGGAGACATGTATCAGTGTAGTCCTTCTCCTTGCACGCAGAGGTGACAGTAGTGCAGGTGACCTCCTCCTACCACAGGGCACAGAGGTGACAGTCCTGCAGGTGACCTCCTCCTACCACAGGGCGCAGAGGTGACAGTCCTGCAGGTGACCTCCCCCTACCACAGGGCGCAGAGGTGACAGTCCTGCAGGTGACCTCCCCCTACCACAGGGCGCAGAGGTGACAGTCCTGCAGGTGACCTCCCCCTACCACAGGGCGCAGAGGTGACAGTCCTGCAGGTGACCTCCCCCTACCACAGGGCGCAGAGGTGACAGTAGTGCAGGTGACCTCCTCCTACCACAGGGCACAGAGGTGACAGTAGTGCAGTCTCCCATCAGTAACCAGGGTGACCTCCCCCTACTACAGGGCACAGAGGTGACAGTAGTGCAGTCTCCCATCAGTAACCAGGGTGACCTCCCCCTACTACAGGGCACAGAGGTGACAGTAGTGCAGTCTCCCATCAGTAACCAGGGTGACCTCCCCCCACTACAGGGAGCAGAGGTGACAGTCCTGCAGGTGACCTCCCCCTACCACAGGGCGCAGAGGTGACAGTCCTGCAGGTGACCTCCCCTTTCCACAGGGCGCAGAGGTGACAGTAGTGCAGGTGACCTCCCCCTACCACAGGGCACAGAGGTGACAGTAGTGCAGTCTCCCATCAGTAACCAGGGTGACCTCCCCCTACTACAGGGAGCAGAGGTGACAGTCCTGCAGGTGACCTCCCCCTACCACAGGGCGCAGAGGTGACAGTAGTGCAGGTGACCTCCCCCTACCACAGGGCGCAGAGGTGACAGTAGTGCAGGTGACCTCCCCCTACCACAGGGCACAGAGGTGACAGTAGTGCAGTCTCCCATCAGTAACCAGGGTGACCTCCCCCTACTACAGGGCACAGAGGTGACAGTAGTGCAGTCTCCCATCAGTAACCAGGGTGACCTCCCCCTACTACAGGGCACAGAGGTGACAGTAGTGCAGTCTCCCATCAGTAACCAGGGTGACCTCCCCCTACTACAGGGCACAGAGGTGACAGTAGTGCAGTCTCCCATCAGTAACCAGGGTGACCTCCCCCTACTACAGGGAGCAGAGGTGACAGTCCTGCAGGTGACCTCCCCCTACCACAGGGCGCAGAGGTGACAGTCCTGCAGGTGACCTCCCCTTACCACAGGGCGCAGAGGTGACAGTCCTGCAGGTGACCTCCCCTTACCACAGGGCGCAGAGGTGACAGTCCTGCAGGTGACCTCCCCTTACCACAGGGCGCAGAGGTGACAGTAGTGCAGGTGACCTCCCCCTACCACAGGGCACAGAGGTGACAGTAGTGCAGTCTCCCATCAGTAACCAGGGTGACCTCCCCCTACCACAGGGAGCAGAGGTGACAGTTCTGCAGGTGACCTCCCCCTACCACAGGGCGCAGAGGTGACAGTAGTGCAGGTGACCTCCCCCTACCACAGGGCGCAGAGGTGACAGTAGTGCAGGTGACCTCCCCCTACCACAGGGCGCAGAGGTGACAGTAGTGCAGGTGACCTCCCCCTACCACAGGGCGCAGAGGTGACAGTAGTGCAGTCTCCCATCAGTAACCAGGGTGACCTCCCCCTACTACAGGGCACAGAGGTGACAGTAGTGCAGTCTCCCATCAGTAACCACGGTGACCTCCCCCTACTACAGGGCACAGAGGTGACAGTAGTGCAGTCTCCCATCAGTAACCAGGATGACCTCCCCCTACTACAGTGCACAGAGGTGACAGTAGTGCAGTCTCCCATCGGTAACCAGGGTGACCTCCCCCTACCACAGGGAGCAGAGGTGACAGTAGTGCAGGATCCTATCACACGGCCATCGTGTACACAACACCATATAGCACTGGGCCACATAATACCAGCATTAACCTTCCACTACTTTCACCTAATCCAGCGGCAAGACACCTTGATATACCGCACCACGCACCCAGGGTCCACTGTGAGTGCACAGCCAGGCAGTCGTCCTGTGCTGTCCTATATCACTCACGCACCGCGCTCACTTACCGATCTTATCCGCCATTTTGTCCTCCGGAATGACACTGAGCCGCAGGAAAGACAGAAAATCGCTTTACAGCGCAATGACCGCCGGGATAGGAGGAGGGGCCGAGAGTGACGTCACTTCCCGTTATACGAGAAACGCCTCCATCTTTGTGGTGGCGGCTGAATTTTTTTTATCCTTGGTGTTTGACAGCAAATGTTTAAGAAATATTAAAATGATCTCCCACAACCATTAACTAGTGAGTGACTGTAGTTTAACGTCAGATGGGATACAGCTAGCGGGATATTACATAAGGAAGTGTAATTGCTCAGCGATGAATCAGGTGGAGAAATATCACGACACCGATACAATACTTTCCAGAATAGGAAAAGATATTGGGGGTCATTAACCAAGGGCCCGAATCGCTATTTTGTGGCGGTTTTCCCGAATATTACCGATTTGCGCCGTTTTCCCTGAATTGCCCCAGGTTTTTGCCTCACGCAATCGGATTGTGGCGCATTGGTGATAGCATGCACGCGCCGGAAATCGGGGGTGGGGTTGCCATCGGATTCGGAAAAACCGCTGTATTTAAAAAAAAAAAAAAGTGTCGCTTGACATGCGCTTACCTGCACCCAGCATAGGATGATGAACTCCGGCAGACTTCAGCGCAGCAGTGACACCTGCTGGACATCGGGCGCACTACCTTAGTGAATCGCCGGAGGACCCAAATCCTCAACGGAGAATACGCCGCTGGATCGCAACAGGACCGGGTAAGTAAATGTGCCCCATTATCTCAATTATTAAAGGAAACCTACCACCACGGATCTACCTATAAAGGTAGATCGGGTGGTAGATGCATCTATTGGAGGTGAGGATAGTACTTTTTTATAACTTTTATTTCCCTATGCTAATTTTCTAAAGAGGCTAGTCGTCCGCGAAGCTGTCGTTCTGCGCAGAACAGCAGGCAGCGGCTGCACTGTCCCTGCTCTGAATAACTCCGGCTTCGCAGACGAGGGCGCGCAGCTACGAGCTGAAGATATCTGGTAGAAGGATCGAAAGAGGCTGCTGGGGTGTGGAGTAGCCGCGTCTTGTAGCCTCAGCTCCAGCTACTCCACAACCCAGTAGCCTCTTTAGAAAATTAGCATACTAGGGAAATAAAAGTTATAAAAAGATTGCGGGGACGTGAGGATTCGTCCTTAAAAGCGCTATCCTCACGTCCAAAAGATGCACCTACCACCCGATCTACCTTAATAGGTAGATCTGTGGTGGTAGGTTTCCTTTAACCCCTTAAGGACGCAGGGTTTTTTCACTCATTTCTCGCTCTCCACCTTCAAAAATCCATAACTTTTTCATTTTTCCGTGTACAGAGCTGTGTGAGGGCTTAGTTTGTGCGTAACAAATTTACTTCCCCCTGATGTTATTTATTATAACAGGAAAAAAATTCCAAATGTGGAAAAATTTTACGACTTTCACTCTTCGCTACAAATAACACCTCTACTTTATTCTTTGGTTCGGTACGATCGCGGTGATACCAAATTTATATCAGTTTTCAAAAATTAAACTAATGTGTACGAAAAAGGAAAGAAAAATGTTGCCATCTTCTGGCGCTAACAACTTTTTCACACTTTGGTGTACGGAGCTGTATAATTTTTTGCAAAATGAGCCGACGTTTTCATTGCTACCATTTTGAGGACTGTGCGACATTTTGAACACTTTTCATTGCATTTTTTATGTCATGTAAAAAGGTGTAAAAGTCGCATTTCGGACATTTGGTCGCCATTTCCCGTCTCGGAGGTCACCGGCGTCAATAACCGTTTTTATATTTTGATGGATCGGGCCATTTGGGACGTGGCGATACCTAATGGGTCTGTGATTTTTACTGTTTATTATATTTTATATTGGTTCTAGGGAAAGAGGAGTGATTTGAACTTTTAACATTTTATAAATTTTTTACATTTATTAAACTTTTTTTTTCACTATTTCTTATACCATCTAGGGTACATTAACCCTAGATGGTCAGATCCTTCCTACCATATACTGCAATACAACTGTATCGCAGTATATGGCATTTCTGCACACTATACATTACAATGAGCCACTTCAGACGAAGACCGGAGGCTGTCATGGCAACCGATCGCTGCCCCCCCCCCCCCAGATGGCGTTCGGGGGAGTGACGATTGGAGGTAACATGGCAGTGCCCATGCGCCGCGATGCTTTCAGCGCCGCTGGCTTTGCTGGCGGCAAAGAAGAGGTAAACACCCGCAATCGGTGCAAGCACCGACCGTGGGTGTTAGCAATGGGTCTTTGCTGTGATATGCAGCAAAGCCCATCTCTGTATGAAGAGGGCTCAGCCCGTGAGCCCTCTTCATACACCCTTTATAGCTCTGTGGCGGATATATCAGTCACAGAGCGTGATGGGGTTAAGGACCTCGCCCTTTTTAGTTTTTTAATTTTTATTTTTCACTCCCCACAATCAAAACTTTTTTTTTTTACATGTGAAAAACTCAGTGATGGCTTGTTTTCTGCGTAACAAATTGCACTTCATAGTGATGGTATTGAATATTCCATGCCGCGTACTGGGAAGTGGGGAAAAAATTCCAAATGCAGTGCGCCGTTTTCTTGTGGGCTTGGAATTTATGGCTTTCACTGTGTGTAACAAATGACATGTCTAGTTCATTCTTTGGGTTGGTGCGATCACGGAGATACCAAATTTGTAGAGGTTTTATAAGGTTTTCATACATTTACAGAAATTAAAAACTCGTGTACAATTTTTTTTTTTGTCATCTTCTGGCACTAATAACTTTTTACACTTTGGTGTACGGAGCTGTGTGTGGTATTTTTTTTTGCGACTTTTGATGTACCTTATTTTCCGGGGTATTAGGCGCATCGGACTATAAGGCGCATTAGTAATAAAGGCCTTATATATGGAATCATTCCATATATAAGGCGCACCGGACTATAAGGCGCAGGGTCCGGGGGCGTGGCTGGCAAATGGAGCGGAGACAGACCCGGCAAGAGGTGAGTGGTCTCCGGGGAAGGGGATCCGTTCAGGTGGAGTAGGGCAGCGGACCCTACTTACATAGGTCCCCGCTACCGGAGACAGCAGATCTCCAGCGGGAACTGCAGACCTCGTGGCAGAAGTTGATTCGTGCTATGGCGCCTGTTGTTTGTGCCGCGTGGTCTGCAGTTCCCGCTGGAGATCTGCTGTCTCCGGTAGCGGGAACCTATGTAAGTAGGGTCCGCTGCCCTCCTCCACCTGAACGGATCCCCTTCCCCGGTTTTTATGTGCGCCTTATAGTCCGGAAAATACGATAGTTTTCAATGCTACCGTTTTTAGGACTGTACGACCTTTTGATTACTTTTTATTGACTTTTTTATATTTTTCAAAATGGCAAATACGTGCCATTTTCGGCTATTTATATCAGTTCTAGGGAAAGGGGGGGTGATTTTAATTTTTAAGTTTTTTTATTATAAATTTTTTTTGAAACTTTTTTAAATTTTTACTTTTACTATTTTTCAGACTCCCGAGGGTACTTTAATCCTAGGTTGTCTGATTGATCCTACCATATACTGGCGTACTACTGTATAACAGTAAATGGGGATTTTCCTCCTCATTCATTCGTTGTCATTCATGTAATCAATGGATTGAAACGAGACAGCCTCGGGTCTTCGGAAGACCCGAGGCTGTCATGGCAACGGATCGCTGTTCTCCAATGATGTCACGGGGAGTGACGACCTTCAACATGCCCATGAGCCCTCTCCATGCACCCGCAACCAACCCGTGACGTGCTATTACGTCACGCGTTGTTAAAGGAATAAGGTGCAGTCACAGGAGGCGTTTACATCATGTTTAGAAACACTATGCAAACGTCTTGGTAGCCAGGCTCAGCACATTCGCAACTCTGTTTCTAATGAAACACATGCGATCAGTAATGACCAACCAGTGTTGTGCGAGGAGAGTTTCAGTTTTTTATGACAGTTTATTACATGTATTGTGAAGGTTGTCCTGTTAATGTTAATATAAAAGGTCTAATTTATTTTATGTATTATACATTTTTATTGCTGTATATACTCAAGTATAAGCCAAGTTTTTCAGTACAATTTTTGTGTGGAAAAAGCCCCACTTGGCTTATACTCCAGTTAGTACTCACCCTCTGGCACTGACCCTCGGCATCCTCTTCTCCCCACAATTCTGTCAGACTTTGTATGTTAAATCTGGCGCGACTGAGCAACGGAAAGCCCCCTTCAGTGCAGAAATATGTGTTGCATGATGACTAGTGCAGCAGCTCCACAAAAGGGTCACGTGCGACACAATTGTGGTGCGTACACTTCTTAAATAACTGTGCAAGCAGTTTGCACTAAAAACAACATGCAAAGTCCGACAGAAAACTTGCACACGGCCCTTAGTAAATGTGTCCCATTAATTTATGGTGGCACTCTGTTGCACATTTTATTAATTGGAGTTGCTGTCGACAGTAGGGGAGACTACTGGACATTTTATTGGAGAGTAGTGGCTGCAATGCCCAACCTAGGCTTATACTTGAGACAATACGTTTTCCCAAATTTTTGTTGTATAATTAGGTAACTCGGCTTATACTCTGGTCGGCTCATACTTGAGTATATACAGTAATTCAAATTAACTGTATTAATTATATGTTAAAAAAGGATAATGTAGTAATTATAATGCAGTCAGAAAAAATCATCCCATTAACAACCAGTAAGCCCATAGTCTGGTGGATAGAGGTGCTGTATCTCTAATGTATAGTGTGAAGGTTGTGAATTAAAATCCCTAACTGGGCATTAGAGGACATTCAGTACTAAAAATTACAGAAAACCCAGTATTGAACCGTTATGAAACACCGTTTTGATACATTGTGCAACCCTACTATGTACAGTAATTACATATGGAATTGTTATCAGCCAGCCATCTATTCTCACTCCCCTTTTACCCCGAACATGGACCAAAAATATGAGGCAGGACTACTGGATTGGGGGCTGGGTAAGTCTCTGCCAAGAGACTACTCTCATATTCACCATAAAGAGCCGGTTGTTAGAGACGACTCATTCGTGAATTAACTATCCATAGAGCACACATATGATGTACGCCTCGCCCCTCTGATGCCATCAGATACAATAGGAGACTCCGTCCTCCAATGTAACCAGCACTGGCTGCTCTGAGGCATGAACGCTGCACCCCCTTCCATGCCCACCTGGCTCAGAGGTTGTATAAATGGGAGAATTATTGCAATGACTGGTGGTTCTCTAAGCATTGTGATTATTGTTTATATGTATAGGTCTTGTACATCAGAAAAGTTGCTGTATAACACTTGAGAATGGTCCCCCATTGTGTCCCCCCTCATATTGTAGACCCTTCATATTATGCTCCCCCAGCAGCTCCCCCTCTTATGATGCCCCACTAATCCCCCCTCATATTATGCCCCCCCCCAGAAACTCTCACACATATTGTACCCCTTCCTAGTATCTCCCCCTTTTATTGTGCCTCACAGCTCCCCCATATGTTATGCTCCCCCCTGCAACTCCCCCTTATATTCTAGCCCCCTCACCACCTCCTTTTCTCACTGCTCACAAGGGACAGTTTTCTATTTGAAGCATAACTGTACAGTTCCTAACATAAAATAGTTTTATACAAGAAGAAACAAAAATACAAGTTGCAGTTACAGCTCACCAACCCATGATCTCCAATGCTTGTTGAAGGTGCACAGGAGATGGATAGGAAGCCGGGTTGGTTCCAGGGTACTTCTCCAGCGCTCAACAATAAATAAAATCAAATAAACTGTAATGCTCCATTAAAAATGCATGACAGACATGGGATGCATGTAAAAAGACGAGAACATTTCAAACTACACAAATCTTAAGTTCATAGTCATAGTCATGGACCATGAGTAAGTCTGTGTAGGTCGAAAGGTTCTGTTTTCTTACACTACTCTAATACGGCTACCCCAACAAGCTTCCTCTCGTCCATGGTTACCAAAAATCATGACAACGTGTTTTATTTCCACAGCTTCCCAGTACACGGTATGGAATAATAAATAATGTGACAGAGAAGTAAAATTTGTTACGCAAAAAATAAGCCCCCACACAGCTCTGTACACGGAAAAATGAAAAAGTTATGGATTTTTAAAGGTGAAGAGCACGAAATGAGTGAAAAAAACATGCGTCCTAAAGAGGTTAATAAATAAATCATAATAAAAACAATCACTCACCTGTTTGGAGAAGCCCTTATTTTCACACAAAATCTGCCCCCTGTTAAGTTTTCACAAATCTCAGAAAAACAAAGTGAAATTGGGAAAGACCTTTACCAAAGAAATGTTACTATTTATAAAGTCATGGCGAATAGCTAGGATTACTGGATGTTCAACCACTAGGCCCCTTATTGATCCTGAGAATTAAGGTGGAAGGGTTTGGACTAAGGCCTCATGCACACACACATATATTTCCGGACAACTATTACCCATACCATACCGTTTTCATATAGGTAGCATACGTCCACTTTCATTGTAATAGTCAATAAAGTCACCCATATGAATGGCCGTATCGCCCATCTTACCGTATCGTGAGCGTCATGTAAAAAAAATATAGGGCATGTTCTATTTTTTCCTGTATTTCCATTTTGTACACACTATAGAAGTTTATGGGGACATGAAAAAATACGCTTGGTCACTGCATACGTCCTGTTTATACAGTGGGTAGTCAAAGAGACCTGGACTTGCTGCCCTGACACCCATGGCCTGAGTAGATACCAGGCCCAGGCAGACATCAACCATCTGGAGTCTGAAGCATCCAACTATCTCCTCCAGCCTGAAGCTACCTTGCCAGACTGAGAGCATTTCTGTGGAACAAAATCCAACCAGCCATCTCTATCCAGTTGAAGTTACTGTTGTTGTGGCCATTGCCAAGCTCCAATAAAAGGACTGTATGCTTTACCAACGTTGCCTCTGAGTGATCCCTGTGCCAGGCTGTTTACCACCAAGTTGGACATAGGACTACCAGGCTGCTTCCTTCTTTACCATCTATACTGACAACAACCCTTTGGCGCACTTAATTACTGAGCACTTGAGCATTATTAAGCCTCCAGACTGGCCGATTTCAACTTCACCATCAAGTACTGGGCCTGTAAGACAAACGACAATGCGGATGCCTCATCCCGTCTCTCTGACCAGAGAACTGGACCTGCCACAGATCTTCAGTGAAAAGACGTTGAGATACTCACCTTTTGTGCCCAATTCGTCCGGCAAAATGCTTAAAGAGTTTGCTCCTTGCCCTCTGGGGTGACCCCTGGTTGCAGCAAGTAGAGTCCATACCACCAGTGGAAAAAATACTTCTGGTTAAGTCTCCAGGCTGAAAGCCGAGCGATTGGTAATGGACTATCTTTCTAGTGGGTGGGTACCTGAGAGAATACGCCGGGCTGATGGAGAATTGTCTCAACTGTGGCACCAGAGAAAGAGTCTGCAGCAGGGTCTACTGAAGAGGAGAACTCTGGACCCTGTTACATGTGACTGACTCTATCAGATTGTAATCCCCAGGATTACCACAATCAGTCCAGGCACTTTGGGACTCAGAAGAGTGAGGATACCCTCAGGAGGCAATTCTACAGGGTGAATATGAAACACAACATCGAATGTTGAGAGTGTCACCCCTGTGCCATCGCTCGAGGAGAGCGACATAACCAACGGGCCCCTATTACACCTCATCGTGATCCAGCGCCCCCTGGAGATCGTGGCCCTGGATCATGTGGAGTTGAAGCGAAGCTGATCTGGTCATGTCTATGCTATGACCATCATAGACAATTTCACCAAATTCGTGGTGGCTGAGGCAGTTAAGGACCATACCGCCTGAACCACTGCAGCGGCCCTGTGGAAAAGCTTCATCCTACCATATGAGTGTTTGGACAAGATCCCCACGGACCAAGCGTCAGTGTTAAAGTCCCAGATATTCCAAGAGTGGTGTACTCAGCAAGAAGCTGAGGACCACGGCGTATCACCCACAATGAAACGGGCTGTGCAGAAAGTTATCAGACACTCATCAACATTCTGAGGACCCTGGCCCTGGCCAAAAATGCTGAGTAGCCAAAACTTCTACCTGAGCTGGTGTACCTATACAAAAATACCACTCATTGTTCCATTAGGTACACTCCCTACTACCTGATGTTCGGGAGACACAGCCATTTCCCTGCAGATATAGAGCTGGACAAGGAAGCCCCTTACTCCCAATCTCTGCTTCCCTAGACTGGCTGAGTCCAAGAGCACCAGAGATGCCTGGTGGACGCCAGGGAGATTGTAGACCTTGGGGCATATCTATCATACGCTGGCGCTCGTGCATTTTCGAAGTGGCATACATCAAGTGGCAGAAGCAGCGTTTATTCTACTCCAGGCATATGAAAAGTCTCCAACAGCAGCGAGTGCACCAACGCAGGGACAGTAACACCCACAGGGCACGGCCGGGGGAGCTCCAACTTCACACCCCACTGGCTTGAAAGTGGAAGATTGGGGCAAATAATCACAAGTGTTAGCCACTGGTCTGATAAATATTCCCCCATAAGGTCAAAGGCACAGAGCAAACCAGAGGAGGACTTCTGCCTGTGCAGAGCCTCTATACCCAGGGGAGGGATTGTGGCTGCAGAATAACCATCCCACAAGTAAGCTAGATTGGCGTTGGGAGCATGAGCCATACCTAGCTATGGATAGTCTCCCCTGAAGTCTACGAGATTTCAAGAGGAGACTGTCCAATCCTCTGGGTGCACAGGAACCAACTGAAGAGGTGTCTCTGTTCCTTTACCCATCTGTCAAGGTCTCCTGTCCCAGTCCCAGGGACCATCTCCACTTCAGCAAGTTCTTGTCCGGAGAGGCTGTTGCCTCAGTTACAATCACCTCTGCTGATGCCCCTGGAGGATGACTCAATGCCTGAGGTTGCTGCTCTGCTTAATACTGAGGTACCTGACCCCTATCCCCTGCGAGTTACTAACGGGCTTGTCGCGGATTGAGTTGCTGTGCAGTCTGGAGATAGAGGAGGTTGATTGGTCCTTAGACGACTAAGGACGTGACGTACGTGGGACTGGTGGGACTCAAGATCTGGAGAGAACACCAGAATGTCGTCAAGATAGACCACGACACAGGTATATAGCAGATCTCTGAAGATGTTGTTGACAAATTCTTGGAAGACAGCTGGTGTGTTGCAAAGTCCGAACGGCATTACCAAATACTCGAAGTGTTCATCGCAAGTGTTAAAGGCGGTCTTCCACTCGTGGTCCTTGCGAATACGGATGAGGTTGTAGGCCCCACGAAGGTCCAGTTTGGAGAAGACCTTGGCTCCACGCAGGTGGTCAAACAGCTCCATAAACGGCAATGCATGGACGGAGTGACTCACCTTTTTTGGTCAAGAAGAAGAAGCCTGCTCCAGCCGGAGAAGAGGATTTACGTATAAACCCCCTTGGCAATTTCTCTTTGATGTAGTCCGACATTGCTGCGGTTTCTGACACGGAGAGTGGGTACACCCAGCCCCGAGGTGTAGGCGTACCCGGTAGCAGATCAACAGGGCAGTCGTAGGGATGGTGCAGTAGCAAAGTCTCCACTTGCTTATTTGAAAAAAACGTCAGCAAAGTCCTGATAGAAAGCTCTAGAGGCTTGGGAACCACGGAAGAGACCAAGACAGATACTGGATGAGGAACCACCATGCAGCGGGACTAGCAATCTGGTCACCAACAAAGAATCTCCCCCGTCTTTCAGTTAAGGACAGGTGCGTGGAGCTGCAACCACGGAAGGCCTATCAGGAGGGAGGAGATGGAATGAGGCAGCACATAGAAGGACAGTCTCTCCTTATGTAGAGCTCCGATTTGCAGAGAAATAGGCTGTGTGTGGTACCTGACCGGATCAGAGAGGACTTGGCCACTGACCGAGGAGATGACCATGGGCTTCTCCGGGGGGACCACTGGGATGTGATGCTGGGAGCTCAGAGCAGCATCCATAAAGTTCCCCGCAGAACCAGAGTCCAAGAAGGCAGAAACCTGAAACTGGCTACCAGTGCCAAAGCTGAGGAGCACGGGAATGTTCTGGCGTGGAGAAGCTATGCTCTCACCTAGGGACGCTACTCCCAAGAACCCTAGATGCGGGCGTTTCCTGGACACTGAGGACGGACAGGACAAGCCCCAAGGAAATGTTGTGGACTGGCACAATACAGAGGTCCAGAAGCTTTCTCAATGGCATGAGTGCGAAGATCGGTCGGAGAATACTGGGAGAGACCAGCTTTTATGCACTTCCAGGGGATGGCCAGCATCAATCAACAGTGCGCTGACCCTTTAAATCTTTCAGTGCCAGCGCGCCCTAGAAGGCAGGGATGCGAGCGCCGGGATGCTGGAGCCGGGACCAGAGCAAGGAGGGGCCAGGACGAGTGTGGCGCCAGCGGCATCCGTGACAATGGGAGAAACAAAAAAGGGCCAGGTCGTTAAGGAGCTAAGAAGAATTTGAATCTTGGGAACAAGATATTTGTAATACGAAAACCAGCAAGTTTCAGAGAGATATAAGTTTCTACAGAGATGGCACACTCTACAGAGAGTGTAAAGATGGAGACAAAACAGAGATAGAGTTAGGTCACGCTCCAGATCTAGAATGAGATCTAGATCTTCCTCTGTAGCTTTACACATCTCAAATAACAATCCACACAGACTGAGAGTACAGGGTAAAGGCCCCAATCAAAGTTCTGCTTTAAAGAAGGCTATAAATGTCTCAATTGGATTGGCCACTAGACAAGCAACAAAACGGAAATGGCACAATCACAATCCATAGAGAAAGAAATCCAAAAATAATCTAGAGGTAACTTATCTTCACATTCCTTCTCTGAGGCCCAAATATGAAGTTTTAAGCAGGGGACAAACTTTTTTCCCACTGATTCATTCAATTTCTTTGCAGCAGTAAAAGATCTACTGTATACTTCTTCTCAAGGAAGTTTGTTTTGAGGAAACCACATAATAGAAGTGTTGGTGCCCCTTATTTTCATACTGATTTGGAAAGAGAAGCTTTGCAAGTATTAGAGGACCTGTTACAGGAGCAGAAAATTCAGACAATTGGTTGTCCGAGATTTACCGTATTTTTCGGACTACAAAAATCCTTTGATTTTCTCAGAAATAAAAGGTGCGCCTTATAGTCCAGTGCGCTTATATATGAACCGTACTTACAGACAACAGCTGCCTTAAACTGTCCACAGGTCTGCCACCTGCTGGTCATTCATCCTTTTAATTAGGTGCGCCTTATAATCTGGTGCGCCTTATATATGAATCTAGACGTTTTAGCAGGCATTTATTGATGGTGAGCTTTATACTCCGGTGCACCTTATAGTCCGAAAAATACTGTAACGGGAACCTGTCACCCATTTGCACATATACAGCCAGTGACTGTGCCACGGATGCACCCGCGATCCTTGTCAAAGCAGTTCCTGTTGAAGAGAAAGCAGTTCCCAGCATTCCCAGACGCTTCTGTCTCCAGCGTTCCCATACGCTAATGTGTCTCCAGCGTTCCCATACGCTCCTGTGTCTCCAGCGTTCCTACATGCTCCTCTGTCTCCAGCGTTCCCATAAGCTCCTGGTGTCTCCAGCGTTCCCATAAGCTCCTGGTGTCTCCAGCATCCCTACGCTCCAGAGTTACCAGCTCCTGCTTGCCTGCCGTGAGTTCCAGCACATCCTGTCACCCCAGGCTCGGACTGTGGCCTGCATCCCCTGCTACCCTTACCTTGGCTGCCATTGCGGGCCTAGTTGCACCCGTGGAACAACCATCCCATGGCACCCCACCGCAGCAAGACCATTCCGCTATGCAGCAGGCTCTGGTGAAGACCAGGTGCCACTTAGACTTTGGTCCCGGGCGTCGGCTAGTACCACCATCTCCTGCGGTGGTCCAGAGGGTCCACCTCTCCTGTATCCTGACCTCTCCTGTGACCAAGTCTCCCGGTCCTCGGGTGACAGACTGGTTCCTATAGAGCCCTATTAACTGACTGACACCCTTCTTTTAGCTAAAAACTGTTGTCAGGACTGGTGGTAGTCGATCCTCTGTACCCATGCTCCCAGTACCTCTCCTCCGGACCGAACCCCTTCCAGACAACGAGAAAGAGCCACTTCCCTCTGACCAACTTTATATCCATGACCTCCTTTACCTCAGTTGTATCAGCCCCAGGAGCAGGAGGAGGATGACTGGCTTCAGGAAGGAGACAATGAAGGAGTTGCGCATGGTGGGAGAAAGGCACAGCCTTCAGCCTGACATATCTGGAGGAGAGCCACACTTTATAACCTGGAGAAAAAACTGGGGGAAGTCTGCATTTCTTATGAGCCTGAGTTTTGGTGCAGGAGGACACCCGAAATAAGAGACTGACGAGTCTGTTCTCAGATGGACTTAAGGTCTTCTACCAACTCTTCCACGGCAGGAACATCAGCAGACATGGAGATAGGAAGAGGTGAGCATGGATGTTGTCCATAAACAACGAAGAAAGGAGTGGCACTGGCAGACCTAGACTTCAGAGAGTTGTAGGAGAATTCAGCCCATGGCAGAAGAGTGGACCAGTTGTCCTGTCGGCCGGAGACAAAATGGTGAAGATAGCAGCCCAGGGTCTGATTAACCCTCTCAACTCTTCCATTGGACTGCTGATGGTACACATATGAGAAGTCCAGCTTCACTTGAAGGTGACCGCACAGAGATCGCCAGAAACGTGAGACGAACAGGAACCCACAGTCCAAGATAATGTGCAGGGGAAGTCCATGAAGCCGGAAGAAATGCAGGAAGAACAGATTGGCAACACATGGAGCTGACGGCAGACCTGGCAGAGGAACAAAATGGGACATCTTGGAAAACCGACCCGTTACTACCCAGATGACTCTATTAGAAGATGGGAGATCAGTAATAAAATCCATGGCTATGTGAGACCACGGGCAACTGGGTATCGGCAACGGCAGGAGCAAACCTGCAGGTTTGAGACGTGATGACTTGTTACGGGCACAAAATCTCGAACGTCCTTGGCCAGATTTGGCCACCAGTAATAGCGAGATATGAGATCTCTCACGCTTATTCGTGTTTGCTTTTCTAATATGAACAAAAAGTGAGGGACCACAATATGAGAGGAAGGGGAGGGGGTCTAAGAGAGAATATCTAAGAGAGGTGAGGTAGGCAATAATATGAAGAAAAAGTATATGAGGGGGATCTGAGGGGGTTTTACAAGAGGGAGAGCTAGGGGGGTGAAAAAGGGGGCTACACAAAGGGAGGGCAGTTTATGTGGGGGAGGATGGAAATATAATATACCAAAAAGGTATAAATGAAAAGGTCAGCTCTTCACGCAAAAGAATGGCATTAAGACATAAACAAAATACATAAATTTGGTATCTCTTTGATCACACACGGAAGGAATAAAGGGAATGTATCATTTGGACCACATAGTGACAGCCATAACAACAAAGCCATAACAACATGGCGCAACTGAGTTTTTGCCAATCCATCAAATTACAGTTTTCTTCCGGCTTCCTTGTACATGGTACAGAATATTTATCATTGCCAATAGGAAGTAGAATTTGTTATGCAGATAACATGGCCACATGTAAACAGAAAAATTTAAAAGACATGGATTATGGAAAGGGGCTAAACGGCAATGAAACCCATCTTCTTGGGGACCATTCCTGCTTCTGCCTCAACTCCTATTGTGCCAGTGGTTGGGATGACATTGCTAGCCTTTGTAATCAGAGATGCGGCAGTGATGGACCGCGGGAGAGTGGGAGTACTGGAGGAGGAGAGCATAAGTAATTAATTATTTTTAAAGCTGCCCCCCACCTCACATTCTTTTGGGATCCCTGGATAACCCCTTTAACCCCTTAGGGAATCTAGGGTGCGGCCCCATTTATTAAATCTGCCGTGTGTCACTATAAGTGGTTATAGCTTTGGAACGCTATGAGATATCCAGAAGATATTGATATTGTTTTCTCGTGACACATTGGGGCAGATTTATCAAGATTTATCTGAAAGTCAGAATATTTCTAGTTGCCCATGGCAACCAATCACAGCTCAGCTTTCATTTTACCAGTGCTCATGAATATTTTAAAGGGGAGCTGTGATTGGTTGCCATGGGCAACTAGAAATATTCTGACTTTCATACACTTGATAAATTTACCCCATTGTACTTCAAATTAGTTTAAAAATTTGGATGATATCTTTTGTGTTTAGTCATGAAAAAAAAACAAAATTTGGCAAAAATTTGCACCCAAATAAATTCATAACTTACATTTCCCAAATGTCTGCTTTATGTTGGCATGATTTTTAAGATTCCACATATTTTACTGGAAAGTTATAAGGCTCAGAATTTAGGTGACATTTTTAAAAATGTTTGGAAAATCACCAAAACACGTATTTATATGGACCTAATTTTTAATTTTAATTGACTTTGAGAGGCCTAAATAATAGCTAGACTCATAAATTACCCCATTATGAAAACTACACCTCTCAACGTATGAAAAGCCACTTTTAAGAAGTTTGTTAACCCTTTAGGTGTTTTATAGGGGTTAAAACAAATTGGAGGCGCGGTTTACAAATTGTTAGATTTTTTGACAATACACTCATTTTGGGCTGAAAATTAAACATTTGCAGTGGATTAAATGAAAAAAGGCTCCGCAAAGTTTAATACCCAATTTCTCTCGAGTACACTGATACCCCATATGTGGTGGTAACCTGCTGTATGGACACACGGCCAGGCAAAGAATGGAAGGAGGCGCCATCCAGAGCAGATTTGCATTGTCACATTGTACAGATGCACTTTTCTGGTACATAATTTTGGGGCCTTTATAACTAATTGGTGAGACTTTATTAAGCCTTTCTTAGTGGAGGAAATAAAAATCAATTTTTAGGAAAATTTTTGGGGAGGTTATATGGGTTGCCACAATTACAAAAATACCTCATTTATATAGATTTTTTATTTTTACTAAATAAAAAGTAATTTGGTGAAAATGTTGCTAATTTTAGCATCACCATCCTTTCATATGCATAACTGTTTTATTTTTCAGCTAACAAATCTGCAAATCGGCTTATTTTTTGTGAGAAGCGTTCTTTTTAGTGGTCTTATTTTAGAGTGAATAACATTTTTTAATCACTTTTTAGAGCATTTTTTAAAGGGTATTGATTAAAAATTACCTATTTTTCAGAGCCTTTTTTGAAGTTGTTTTTTACAGGGCTCACTGTGCGGGTCCAATAACTATTCCTTTGTCAGGGTCAGAGGTAGTAGATCCTATAAACCACTGCGGACGATGACACAAGCCAACACCTGGGACCGGAGTCTAAGTGGCACCCCGTCTTCACCAGAGCCCGCCGCAAAGCAGGATGGTCTTGCTGCGGCGTTGTAATCCAGTAAGGTGGCGCACTCAGAGTAGGATTAACATATAGAATTTAATATAAATCTAAAAACACAACGCGATTCGGGGTTAAGAAAACCCCTTTATCAAGTGAACAGAGACTGAGAAAGGTACGTAAAAACATATAAGGAAGGGAGGTCAAAATGTAGACAAAAACAATTCATTTAGTTGATGTTGCCCAGTTGTATAGTTCATAAACATATGAGAAGTGCAGTAATGGATCTATGTACAATAAAATAAAATATAAAATATCCAAATAGATCAAACTCTTGTATATAAAAAACAGTTTTTAAATGCCTAAAAATAAATATATGTATATATGTAAACATATGAAATATAAATAAATAAATGTACATAAATTTAAATAAAGAGGATATATAGGTTTATATGCACTCAGCAGTATTGGTGATAGTTAATTGGGGTCATAATGGGCTGAGGTAGTTTACTGGTCAATATGAAAATGAATTAGACTATCAATTTGACTCTAATTCATTTCGAGATGGGGAATCACCCAGAAAGTAGATTCCCCATGTTAGATTTCCGTTAACCCCTTAACGCTCTGCGCCGTAGCTCTACGGCGCAGAGGTATAAGGGATGTATGAAGAGGGCTCACGGGCTGAGTCCTCTTCATACAGAGGTGGGGGTTTTTGCATTTTGCACAAAACCCCCACCGCTAATAACCGCGGTCGGTGCTTGCACCGATCGCGGCTATTAACCCTCTAAACGCCGCCCGCAAAGTCGCGGGCGGCGTTTAAAAGACGGCGGCGCGTGGGCGCCGCCATCTTTTTTTCGATCGCCACGCCCCCGAACGTCATCGGGGGGCGGCGATCGGTTACCATGGTAGCCTCGGGTCTTCTCTTGACACGAGGCTACATGGTTTATGCAGGTTCGTTACAATGAGCCAGTGGCTCATTGTAATGTAAGACCTGCAAAAACGCCATATATTGCAATACTGTAGTATTGCAGTATATGGTAGGAGCGATCTGATCATCTAGGGTTATTGTACCCTAGATGGTCTAAAAAATAGTGAAAAAAAAAAGAAAAAAAAAAGTTTAAAAAATAAAAAAAATTAATAAAATATTAAAAGTTCAAATCACCCCCCTTTCCCTAGAACGGATATAAAACATAACAAACAGTAAAAATCACAGACATATTAGGTATCGCCGCGTCCCAAAATGCCCGATCTATCAAAATATAAAAACGGTTACGGCCGGCGGTGACCTCCGAGGCGGGAAATGGCGCCCAAATGTCCGAAATGCGACTTTTACACCTTTTTACATAACATAAAAAATGAAATAAAAAATGATCAAAATGTCGCACAGACCTCAAAATGGTAGCAATGAAAACGTCGCCTCATTTCGCAAAAAATGACCCCTCACACATTTCCGTGCGCCAAAGTATGAAAAAGTTATTAGCGTCAGAAGATGGCAAAAAATTTTTTTTCTTTTTTGTACACATTCGTTTAATTTTTGAAAATGTATTAAAACACAATAAAACCTATATAAATTTGGTATCACCGCGATCGCACCGAACCAAAGAATAAAGTAGGCGTGTTATTTGGAGCGAAGAGTGAAAGTCGTAAAAACTGAGCCCACAAGAACGTGACGCACGTGCAGTTTTTTTTCAATTTTTCCACATTTGGAATTTTTTTTCAGCTTCGCAGTACACGGCATGTTAAAATAAATAACATTACGGGAAAGTAAAATTTGTTACGCACAAAATAAGCCCTCACACAGGTCTGTACACGTAAAAATGAAAAAGTTATGGATTTTTGAAGTTGGAGAGCGAGAAATGAGCCGGAAAACCCTCCGTCCTTAAGGGGTTAAGCAGTATAATTATATAATAAGCAGCGGGGGCACAGTGCCTACACCAAACATGGGGGTCATTATGGTATGGGGGTCATTTATTAAACTTTTTTTGCACCTTTTTAGCGTGATTGCGATTCATGCAAGTTTCACTCTACTGCGCCTGAATCCAGGAGTGCATGTCTGAAATAGTAATAATTTTGCGCAATTTAGTAATAAATCATAATAATAGTAATAATTTTGCGCAATTGACTTTACGATACATTTTCCCCTATGCGTCAACTAACAGACAAGTGTTTGAATGGAAAGAGAGGGAATCACAGTCTAAACTTTACTCAGCGACACTACTATATTATATACTTATATCACGGCGTTCAGTCACAGTTATTACACAACGACTACGTGCAGCGCAGGACAGTCACATGGACGGGCACTGGGACTACATATTCCATGATGCTTCAAAACCGCACAGCATCATGGGAGATCCCTTCACTGCTGCACCACGGCGGCGCGTCACGCTGTTCCTGTGTCTCCGGCGAGTCTATGAATGATGACGTCAATGGCCAACTTCCAGCCGTAAAGCGAAGTCTTCTGTGAGGCAGGGAGTGCAGCCAGGACTGCGTGCAGCGCAATGCCGCCCAAGAAACCCCCAGCTCCCCAGGGCTCGAAGAAGACAGAACAGAAGAAGAAGGAAAAGATCATAGAGGTGACCTCCTGGGGCTCTGGCCGGTAGTCGGACGTGTGGTCGGGGTGACAGGGCCTGCCGGCTGTCATGTTTGTAGTAACGTGCTCAGTGTCCTGCGCCTGCCCCTGTCCTGTCCAGAATAGCCTGGACCCGGGTGATCGTGTGTCTGCTAGTGCTAGGGGGGAGATGAGACATGGGGCAGTGTTACTCTGTTTCCTCATTACCTCTTACACTTGGAGGCACAATAAGTAATATGTCTCTATGTACTACTATAAACTTACTGGCCACCACTGTGATCCAGCCCCACAAGGGCCCGCGCAGCGCCAGGCCCTGAATTTCCAGAGTTAGTGTTGCTTTTATGGCTCATATTGTCTGTGGGATGATTCTTGTGATTCTTGCAACCCAGGCATATGTTTTGGTGCAAGATAGAAAACCCCTGCATGCAGTATTTTTTTGGCATTAGACGCTGGATGGTGCTGTCTCACTCAAGCACGAGACAACTGGCCAGACACTGCTTGTATATGTCCTTTGTGTTGACGTATATATAAATAAAAGTTATGTACTTGCATTAAATTAAATTCCTTTTTTTTTTCTTTTGTAGGACAAGACATTTGGCCTTAAGAACAAGAAAGGTGCCAAACAGCAAAAATTCATAAAAAATGTTACGCATCAGGTTAAATTTGGACAGCAGAATCCTCGACTAGTAAGTAGCTAAATTGTTTGGTGTATGTCAGTGATGGCGAAAATTTCAGAGTCCGAGTGCCCAAACTACGACCAAAATCCACTTATTTACTGTGAAGTGCCAACATGGCATTTTAAGCAGTAACTTATTACTATGTGTTCTTCCACATCTTTCAATTGGATCGGCTGCCTAAGGCCACCAATACAGTTGAAAGAAAGAGGGTCTCGTTAGAGGAAGAATGCTGGGTCGAGCAGGAGGACCTCCAAAGATAATGCGGTTCTGTCAACACCACCTCACTTTTCCTGCAGTTCCAAACAGCCAATGAAGTGTTGCTTTAAAATAGCGCTGAGAGCAGCATGTCATAAGATGCCTGGGACTGTAGGAACATTTGGTGGATTTGGTCCTGTTTGGTGAACTCTGTCCTGTGGTGATGGCCTGAGTGCCACCTCTGTCACCCATTCCATAGGTTCGCCACCACTGTACTATGTGATTTAGTAACAGTTGTGACTATGGTTAGCTTCTGAAAGACAAACTATTTCCAGCAGGCCTGGATACAAAGCTCCTGGTACAACATTTTTCTTAACCAGCCTAGATCCAATATGAAATGCCAAAACTTTACCTATGATAAATTTTTTTATTTTTTGCATGTTTGCTGTATTATTTAGATTGAATAAAGCAGCAGGTATTCGTAGCCATCTTCTTTGCTTCTCATTACATCTTATGGTCAATATACATTTATTGAAATGAGTACAAGACAAGATATACAACTCCTTACATAGGCATACCAAGACATAATAATAGAACATTTTGTCACATAAATTATACAATAGTATGATGAAGCGACTTAAATCTCTGAGCTATGCGCCTGTTAGGGTATGAGGCTGCATTAGTTGAAGTGAGTGGCAGCATCGAGAGAATCAAAGTCAAAGTGACAATATAATAAGCCTGAGTAGTATTACACCAAACAAAGACAAAGTCGTCTACTTCCACAAACACATACATACAACAAGTAGTGCCAAAAAGAAGTAGATTATACGTTACATCGAGGACATAATAAATGCGCTTCTTATTACATCTTACTGGGCTAGAGATTCATTGCTTATTGCAAAGAAGCCAATTATGTCCCACGTTTTTTTTTTTTTTTTATATTGCGATACTTGAAATAAGTGTACTACAATTTTTATATCCAGCATCATAGTAACTATGCATTAATTTTATATACATTTTTTTTTTAATTGATGTAATCTTAATATTTTTATTTTGTTTTAAACCTAG
The DNA here is from genome assembly GCF_040894005.1 of Engystomops pustulosus. Lineage (NCBI taxonomy): Eukaryota > Metazoa > Chordata > Amphibia > Anura > Leptodactylidae > Engystomops > Engystomops pustulosus. Next base: position 46,285,595 of record NC_092418.1, on the reverse strand, counting down.
CTTAAATAACAAATATAGTGGTTAAAATAAATCTACCATCAATCATAAGTAACTTGCATCCAGGTACAGTGACTGTGATAATCTTCATATATTCGTTATCCTTGGCCTTCCTTCTAAAAATCAACTTTTAAAATTATGCTCTGAGGGGTTTGTTGCCAGTGCCCTAAAAAACACACACACTAACTGCAGGACTCACAGACCCTGAGTTCTTGCGATTTGTGAAGGCCCCCCACAGTCAGACCCCATCCCATAATAATAATTCCTCTATTATGGTGTTCCAGATTCTTTTATTGCCAAATAATCTTTTAAAGAAAATCCACCATCAAAATTAAACAGGGACACTTAGTCATGGTGCTTGAATCGAAGAATGAAGTAATCTTTGTTATCCATGACCTCCTTCCTTCTAAAGTCAACTTTCAAAATTATGCTAACATGACCGAAGCGTTCTGGGGGTATTAACAGAGCCCCTCCATGTTGCAACTTCTCAGGGTGGTAAACTCCCACTCTGCCTGCTGTAATTGCACAGTGGGGAAGGGGGTTCTCCAGCACAGTGATACAGCCCGTAAAGCTAGAATGAGATATATTATATACACAGCTGTCAGAAAAAAGTTTTTTTTTTTTTTGTTCTCCAGGTGGCACAGGCTGAAGGCGACAAAAAACTTAAAAAGGATGACAAAAAGAAAGAGCTTCAAGAGCTAAATGATCTCTTTAAACCGGTAGTAGTTGCGCAAAAGGTCAGCAAAGGTAAATTAACCGCATTTAATGTGTGGATTTTACAGGGTATGTGTGGAACGTGTAATCTCAAGGTTTTTAATGCCAATATCTTCTACGGTTCTTTTTTAAGTTGGGGGGTTACAATAAGGCCACGTTAACGCAAAATCAGTATATAAGCTTTTCAGTCAATTTTCCATTGCTCTTTAACCTCCTCTGTATAGGTCAAAGATATTGTATTACATATTACCCTGAATAATGTAAAAGTAACACTGCTGGTGAGAGCAGATTCTTACTGTGACATATTGTATAGATGTGGGAATATATTTGGGTTATATTTTCATTTGTGCCTTTGTTGTATAAAATTACTTTGTGTGATTTGCTTAGGTGCCGACCCAAAATCTGTTGTTTGTGCCTTCTACAAGCAAGGACAGTGCACGAAGGGCGATAAGTGCAAATTCTCCCATGATTTGTCATTGGAAAGAAAATGTGAGAAGAGAAGTGTTTATGTTGATGGAAGAGATGATGAGCTTGAAAAAGGTATAAATGCTCCTGACCACTGGCAATACCCAGTTATTGTCACCCTGGCGAAAGCAGGTTGATATGATCCATGTTAATGTTACGTTTTCTTAAAAATAAAATTGAAGAAGTGCTGATCTAGAAAGTGAAAATACTATAAACCAGGATATAGTAGAGAACATAAAACTTAACTTTTATTTGTTGAGGAAGAAGAATTGGTATTAAAACCAACTTATAGACACTTAACACATAAAGGACATATAGTAGCAGTGAGTGTCTCATACACTGTTAATACCCTTAGGGTTAGATAAACACATTGCATATCTCATTACTCTAGTGTGTGTATAACAGTGCTGTTAGTGTTTCTTGGTACCCTCCATTTGTCTTGTCTGTTTGTAGCTAAACCAAAACTCGAGGGAGGGCTATCCATAGGTGTAACAGTCCTTAAAATGTTTCATAAATGTGTCCTACTCCTTGCCCTGACATTAAAGGAAAACTGCCAGCTTGCCTTCATGGAGCTGAGGATTAGGGTCCCAAACCTTTTACTGTACCTGTGTTGTTAGCCCTGTTCATGAGATTCCAGGTGGTACCAGGACATCTGGTGCTACTATATGTGTCTTGTGCATTATAGGATACCAGGGGTGAAGGAGACGTTTGGGGCGGTAAATCCTTTTTGCTTCTGCAGTTTTGTGGTATACCTGGCTGTGTACTAAAGAAATAAGAAAAAGAATGACTGGTCATTCAATTTTATAGAGAAGGAGCTATGCCTTATCACTTGAATAGTGTGTCTCCATCACCCCTTGTCTTACTGGTATCGGTGATTTAGGGGACCCAGATGTACTGATGGGTTACCTTTCGACACATTGTGCAAGCCTTTGCTAGAGTCCCCACAATGTATTGGGTTACCCCTCTCTGATCTACACTTTAGAAGAAACTAATAGTGCACACACAAAAATGTAGACTGGACTTGCGTCTGCCAAAAGAAACAACATATATTTTGGTAGGGAAAAGTCAGCTCACCTGGAGGCACGGCAGCATATCACCAGGAGTCCAAGCACGGACACTCTTTGTTTAAAGTCCAGCAAATCCAAGAGATACGTGAAGTCCAGCTCAAAGACATTCCGGTTGTCGTAAAAGCAGGGCAATTTCTTTATTGTAGTATTAGAAGAAAGTCCAAATGCATACATTTGGAAATACACAACTACATTACTCATTACTACATTGTGTGTTTCCCTCTGTTGTGTATGCATTTGGACTTTCTTCTGATACTACAATAAAGAAATTGCCCTGCTTTTACGACAACCGGAGTGTCTTTGAGCTGGACTTCACGTATCTCTTGGATTTATTTATTTTGGTGGCTTTTGGCTGTAAACTTCTGCTTAGCTATTGGTGTATTTACAATGGCATTTCTTAATGTTGTCCAGGTTTTGATGCCCATTATATATGTTCGTACTTTTGTCTCTAGATACAATGGAGAATTGGGATGAGAAAAAACTGGAGGAAGTGGTGAACAAAAAGCATGGAGAAGCAGAAAAGAAGAAGCCTAAAACTCAGATAGTATGTTATATTATTGCTTATGGTAATTGCTACAGATAGCATTTTGATCAACCCTCCCCCCAGAGTTATCTGAATAAGTATAAGATTTGTCATAGAAGACAGATGAAGCACTCCTTAGGTTGATGCAATTTGAAAATAATTTTATTATGGCTGTGGCTATATTTATGTCGCCTAACAATTCTATGTTTGCCTGTTTTTGTCATTAAGGGACATCTACCACCAGGATCAAGGAAAGGATGTTAAACCAAGCACACTGACATACTAGTGTGTGCCCCCCCCCCCCCCTGCATGATCTGCTCTTGCCCTTTTTTTTTTTTTTTTTTTTTTGGAAAATAAAGCTTCCAGAATGTATTCAAATGAGCTTGAGGGGCTCCATTAAGCATTCTGGAGCCTGACACCCCTCTGGCTCATTTGCATAATTTAAAAACCATTTGTTAAAAATTAGGGCATAAGAAGCTTGGGGAAGAGCCGATCCTGCCAGAGGGAGCGCACACCAGTATGTCAGTGTGCTAGGTTTACAATCTTTCATCATGGTGATAGATGTCCTTTAAATTAGTCTATATACTTTGTCTTGTAAATATTTCATTGCAACAAAATGGTCAAAGCATCACAAAGTAAATGTTGTTTTTAGCAAATTCACAAAAAAGGCAGGCAAATGCTTCCACTAGATTGTCCCAACCTCTTTAAGGGTCAAATGATTTTGTTACTTGGCAAGTGATCCAAAAGGATGGACCAATAAAGTTGTATCTGTGAATATAGAACAATTTATGTTTAGGGGTCTATATATGGGGTCTATATGTCTATATACTTTCTAAAGCTGTGGTTTATATTTTTTGTTTTCCAGGTGTGTAAGTTTTTCCTAGAGGCAATAGAAAACAACAAATATGGCTGGTTTTGGGTATGCCCTGGTGGGGGTGACACATGCATGTATCGCCATGCTCTGCCTCCTGGCTTTGTACTAAAGAAGGATAAGAAGAAGGAAGAAAAGGAGGATGAGATTTCTTTAGAAGATTTGATAGAAAAGGAGGTATGCCACATCACATGGATAGTATCTGTCAGCCTTTGCATGGTTAATACTGCTATCGCTGATTTAAGAGGTGATGACTCTACAAAGTAATGTGAGTGTTGTGATGTTGTTAATTTTCTGAAATCTCGTTATTTCTTGTGTACTGTGATTGTTAAGATCACTGCACATGAAGGGGTTTACAAGACTATTGTACAATACATTGATTTAAACTGCCTTTATAGTAGACTCCACTTGATATTGGAGGAATAACCTTCCACCTGCTTGTCCATTCTGCACACCAGAGAGTAAAGGCAATGGCTAAACATTTTACAACTCCAATAATCTACGTTGGTGAACACTGCGTGCTTATGCCACTACCATTTCACCTTGTCTCCTCTCTAGAGTGCTGAACCTGTCAGACACTCCTAGTCTGTCATAACCGTGACAGCTATGCTTCCCATTACTACTTGGCTGCCCTGCCCCCCCTCTGACCTGGAGGATATCACTATATCTACACTAAGGACCAGGACAAGACCATCTGGGAGCTGCTTATTGGGCTTCACAGAATGGTATCGCATATGGTCCCGGGCATGGTTTTGTGTAGAGTAAAGCTCTTCTGTTGTATCTGCACTTCCAGCAGTACAATACATTGGTCATTTAAGGCCACTATCAATTCAATGTGTGTTTTTTTTTTTTTTTTGTAAGCCTTCCTTTTCTTTTCCCCTATAGCGTGCTGCCCTTGGACTAAATGTTACAAGGATCACCTTAGAATCATTTCTTGCTTGGAAGAAAAGAAAAAGGCAAGATCGCATAGAAAAAGCTGAAGAAGAAATGGAGAGGAGAAAGGCAGACTTTAAAGCAGGAAAATCTTTGGGGGTATTTCTTTTTATCACATTTTGTATCACTATTTCTGTATTATTGCTTCATAATGGATTGCTTCACAACTTACTTCCCATACCAAGTCAAAGGATTCTCCCACAGCCAAGCCAGTTCCCTACACTGTACTGACAAGATGAATAGACATTGTAACAGCGCTGTCTATAGTTGAGAATTTTTTCCTTTGGAAAGTGATATCCTGGTTTGGCTTTAATCCTGCAGCATGTCATTAGCCTTCTTGATTGCTAAGCTTTATGTACAGGGGACTTACAAGGTAGCTAAGAGACATTGTTTTCCTTAGCCCATCTTGGAAAATGTATTTGAATGTTTCCCAGATTCCCCTGGGTGGAGAGTCAATGGCTGCAAGTCTCCACACCTGATAGGCTATCTTCATTGGCAAAGGCCCCGTAAGGAGAGCTTTTCTTCCCGACTCAAAATGAACTTGTATTTTCCTCCTCTTCATAGATCAGTGGTCGTGAAGTGTTCGAATTTAGACCTGAACTCGTGAATGATGATGATGAAGAGGCAGATGACACACAATACATTGCTGAGAGAGATGAAGATGATGTAAGCTTTCAGTACTTAATATCTTATGCCATGTTTCTGTAACATTTTAGTTTCTCTGTAAAAGGAGGGATTGGTCCTAAGTGTTTCAAATATCTATTACTAAAGTGGAGATACCATACGACTCAATGCAGACTTTGTGAAAGGTTCTGTAAGCGGTTCACGGGGGACTTATCAATGAAGTGGCCGCTGCTGAGGCAGGAAATGGTTCATCCCATCCCAGATTTTGTTCTGGATAGTTGCCACACACTTAGTTTATCCTGCAATTACCACCACAGGGAAAAGAAATATTAGAGGGTGGGCATTGAAATGAGTGTGATCCTGAGTAACCAATGTGACATTGCTGGATAAGAAAATCATGGCGGCTTATGTTCAGAAACAGCACAACTCTCCAGAAGTTTTATCTCTAGACTCATTTTCATCAGAAGATGGGCAATGCATTAAAACTGCAATACCACACTATCTGTGAACCAGCCTAGCCCTCTATAACCCTAGAATATTCTATGTCATGCAGTGGTCATACAACACCATTTTTTTAAGTACTGTGTGTTTTTTTTTTTTTTTTTTATCTGATTATTTTTATTAACCGCCATAACATTTTGCGGACAGAAATCTAGTACTTACATCACAAAGTAGAGGCATAGGTGAAACATTCTAGAACAATGAGAGGTCCTAAGCTCACAACAAAAAAAATGACCAAAGTACCATCCCAAGTAAGAGAAGCATTAATGCGGCAAATATAACCTCAAGGCCTTTGGGTCATAAGGTAAACTCCTTTCCACTGTTATCCCATAGGACTCATTTATTACTCTGATCCGGCTCTTAAAAGATGTGAGATTTTGAGTAAATATTTCGTGGTATGTTGGTATTCTTCTGTCCTGCTATAAAAGGGTTTTTACTTTTATGTGTTCTTTGCTTTTACATTAAATGTATTTTATTGTAACAGACGGATATGTCAGATGTTCAAGATATTGACCTCAGTCGGTTTGTGCTAAAAGATGTGGATGAAACGGGCATTACAGTAGCAAGCCATGAACGTTTCAGCACTTATGTCACATCAACAGATATAGACGGTAAGTTTTTAACCGGTGTATGAAAAAAGAGAAGAATTGTTTAGAATGTCTTATATACATGATACAGTTGATGCTACTACAAATTTAAATAACCTAAAAGTTTTTCAACTATACAATTGATGAACAATCCTCTGCCTTGTTTAGCTTAGTCCTAATAGAGTCCAATAGTGGGGTTGTCTGGGGTATGGATCCCCACAGACTGATACCGTTGGCCTAATCTAAGGATAGGCCATGAATTGTTAAGCTCTGTAGCTCTCATTTTAATGCAGTGCAACCATCTTATTGACATATGTTCATAATTTCTTGACTCTTCAGATTCAAAGTTAAACGAAGCTTCGGGAGGCGACATGACAAATGGAGATCAGAGTGATTCTGGAGAAGTAAGTGAAGAGGACGACCAAGAAGAACTTGAAGACGCTGTCCCTGTGGATGAAAATCTTTTTACAGGGGAAGATCTAGATGAACTTGAGGAACAGCTGAATACCCTGGACGAATAAACATTGCTGCCAGATGCTCATATCATTAGTCGGGTATACAGACTGCCATGCCTTTTCAACCTGAATTTTTTTTAATGGGGAAACAAAGACGTTCCTTCCTGCTTCTACTGAGCACATCAAAAACAAGTAAACAAAACGTTTCTCGTCTTGTAATTTTCGACAACTGTAAATTGGTCAGACTCTATAGGAATGAAAAAATAAAGTTCTTACATGGATGTACTGGTACATGATCTGTTTTATTTAATACATTGTGCATTATTTTGCATTCTGTCTTCATTTAATAAAAACCTAAGGCAAAATCTCTTTTTGGATCTATTACAGTAAATCTGACGCCCGTCTCTTCATTCTCTGTTATTTAGGTCTATTATTGTTATGTGTAATCTACTGGAGTTGCCCAGTGTAACACAAGCAGAAAATAAGAGGTATATAGAAACGAAATCCCAATTGATTCACACGTGCTACCATTGTGCCAGCTTCAGGTCATAAATTTGATATTTCCATTTAACTATTGTGAGTTATCTGCAGGACAAATTGTACTATGTAGTGTTCCTGGTGACAATATTCAGTTTCCTGTAAAGCTGAAAAAAATTCCCAATGCAATGAAATTGACAAACTGTTCCACTACTTTGTATTTTTGTTTTTATGCCTTTCGCTGGGGGTTCAAGCGACAAATCCCTTTTAAATTCTTTTCAGTTCACTTAGAAAACATAAGTTCACACTGCAGTGATATATCATGAATGTTGGGGAAGTATACAATGGTGATTTTTCTCATCTCAAACAAAGCCAACTGAGGCTTGTAACTCTTCAGTGGTGGCCCTCGGATCAATGATTGTAGCAATAGGCAAGGTTTACACGCTGGACACCTTAATCTAATTTTGTTACAGTCCTGGGCTCTATTTTTGTAATCGAAGAAGGAAGAGACCAAGACTGGCTTTTAAATGCGTTTATATAATTTGTCGCAAAGACCGCCTCAACCAAATGGTTTGCTTAGTGCCAGGGTTCAGCATGTGATGGAAATTGTGGATAAATTACTGGGAGGGACTGAGAATGACAAAGTTGATGTGGTCCATGTTGAAACCGATGATTGAATAGATGGTAGGTGGAGGAGCCTGAAGAATAGTTTTAAATAATTATGTTCAAAGATGAACCCCTGAGAGAGAGATCGACGCTGAGCGCAGTGACTTAATGCTCAGCGTCAGATATACTGGCCGCAGAGCTGATGCCGGTTCAGCTTGAGATCTGAGCTGCACTGGCATCGGGATACACTGGGTGCTGGTTGTAACACCCTCGATTGGGATCGGAGTGGGCTCCGATCGCGGGTGTTTAACCCGTTAAATGCCACAGTCGGTGCGACCGGAGCATTGTGTCTTTCCCCCCCCACAATCGCATCTTAACTACCCCCCCCCCCCCGCCAAAGTCTTCGGGGGGCCAGAGGGGGATGTGTTGTCGATCGTTCCCCTGGCAGCCCTGAGGTCCGATCAGGATCCCAGGACTGCCTGCCGCAGTGCCTGTAAGATGGCGGTAAAAAAAAGTTATTCAATAAAGTAATCAATAAAAATGCCTATAATGCGCGTAACATATATAAAAAGACATATAAAACAAAAAAAAAGTCTAAATCATAACACAAGCCCCACATATTTAGTATCACCGCACCAGTAAGAACCCATAGAATCTTTTTCACATAAGTTTTGTGTTTATTTACAAAAGTAAGAAAATAATCAGCCAACCTTTACCAATAAAATGAAGTACAACATGTGAGGAAAAAATATTCTGAGAATCGTTTTGATAAGTAACAGAGTTCAAAAGTTATAACCATAAAAAGCAACACAAGTCAGAATACGAAAAATGGGGCTGAGCCTTAAGCTACAAAATGGCTGCGTCCTAAAGGGGTTATGCCATGATGCAGTTTTTTTGTTTTTTTTTTTTTAAATAAAAGCTCCCAAAGTGCTTTAAATATTTAGAAAACATATTAGTAATGGACACATTGGGGGTCATTTACTAATGGCCCGAATCGCGTTTTTACTTTGTTTTACCCGAATTTTACAGATTTTGTCGTTTTTCCCTGAATTTCCCCCGGGATTTTGGAGCACGCGATCAGATTGTGGCGCATCGGCGCCGGCATGCAACCCGTCGGATTCGGACAAACCGCCGTATTTTTTTTTAAAAATTTGTCGCTTGACACATGCTTACCTGCACCCGGCCTGGCTTGGTGAACTGCAATGCACTCCGACGGAATTCAGCGCAACAGCGACACCTGGTGGACATCGGGGGAACTACCTTAGTGAATCGCCGGAAGACCCGAATCCTCCACAGAGAACGCGCTGCTGGATCTCGAATGGACCGGGTAAGTAAATCTGCCCCAATGAATGGAATGACCTTTTAATTTTTGTTATTGATGCTTGTTTATCCTCTCATGTGTGTTATCCAGAAACCAATGTGGGAGGAGCCTGGGAGGCGCATGCGCAGTCCCAGACTGCTTTCCAGCTGCCCCTCTCATTATAATATAATATAATCTTTATATAGCGCCATCAAATTCCGTAGCGCTTTACAAATCATAGGGGACATATGCAGATATAATATTACATTACTGAGTACAAACAGTCATATGGAACAATAGGAGTGAGGGTCCTGCTTGCAAGAGCTTACAGACTATGAGGATGAGGGTGTTGACACAAGAGGTTATATATTGGTCCAGCCATTCTTTATAAGGGAACAATATAAAATAATTTAATAAATAAAAATTCAGCTGCTTTAACCAGCCATCAGCCGCCATCTTATTTACAGGGTCCAAGGGGAAAGTTACTGCAAAAAAAGCCTGGAACTTGGTATATATCTGGTGTTTGCTGTATAACAGACGGGAGATAGGACATAGGATGGATTAGTAAAGGGAGAGTTGACATTTTATGCAGTTAGCGAGTGTGATACGCCTGCCTAAAGAGATGGGTTTTAAGAGCATGTTTGACGCTTTGGAGGGTGGGTATTAGTCTGAGAGTCCGGGGGAGGGCATTCCAGAGAATTGGAGCAACTTGGGAGAAGTCCAGGAGACGTGCATGAGAGGTTCGAATTAAGGTAGAGATTGATCTAATATCACTGGCAGATCGAAGAGCACAGGAAGGGCGATGGACTGAGATGAGGGAAGAGAGATATGGAGGTGCAGCATTATTCAGAGCTTTGTGGATGAGGGTGATTATTTTTAAGTGAATACGGAAGGAGACAGGGCATCCGTGTAGTGTTTGGTCTGAAAGACAAGCCTGGCTGCTGCGTTAAGAATAGATTGTAGAGGAGAGAGTTTAGTGAGTGGAAGACCGATTAGTAGGGAGTTACAGTAGTCTAGTCGAGAGTGAATAAGTGCAACACTTAGCATTTTAGAAGTTTCAATTGTCATAAATGGGCAGATTCTGGAGATGTTTCTGAGATGCATACAGCAAGAGCGAGCAAGAGATTGAATATATGGTGAAAAAGAGAGGTCAGAGTCCAGCACAAACCCAAGACAGTGGGCCTGCTGCCTCGGTGCTATAGTGATCCCACAGACCGAGATGGAGAGGTCGGGGTTGGGTTGGTTAGTAGATGGTGGAAAGACAAGAAGTTCAGTCTTAGAAAGATTAAGTTTCAAGAAGAGAGAAGACATGATGTTAGAGACAGCAGAGAGACATTCGCTAGTTTTCTGGATTAAGGCAGGAGTGATGTTACGTGCTGAGGTATACAGCTGGGTGTCATCAGCATAAAGATGATACTGGAAACCAAATCTGCTGATGGTTTGTCCAATGGGGGCAGTATAGAGAGAGAAGAGAAGAGGACCTAGGACTGATCCCTGAGGAACCCCGACACTGAGAGGAAGATGAGAAGAGAAAGATCCAGAAAAGGGGACACTGAAAGTGCAGTCAGAGAGATAGGAGGAAAACCAAGAGAGTGCAGTGTCCTTTAGGCCAATGGATCGAAGCATCCTGAGGAGGAGCTGGTGGTCCACAGTAACGAATGCTCCCGATAGATCCAGAAGAATGAGGAGCAAATAGTCACATTTGGATTTTGCAGTGAGGAGATCATTGGAGACTTTAGAAATATCAGTTTCAGTGGATAGAGCAGAAACCAAATTGTAGGGGGCCAAGGAGGGAGTTAGCTGAGAGATAGCGGGTTAGTCGAGAATAGACCAGGCATTAGATTAGAGACTGGTCGGTAATTAGTAGCATCAGATGGGTCCAGTGAAGGTTCCTTTAGTAAAGAAAGTAAAGTAAACAACAGCATGCTTGAAAGAAGAGGGGACGACACCAGAAGAGAGAGAAGTTGAAGATTATAGTGAGGTGAGAAGTGACTGCTGGGGAGAGAGACTGTACGAGAAAGGGGATGGGGTCTCTGATGCCTGGACACTCTGTGACTGGCTCAAAGGAAGAGAGTGAACACGGTAAGGTACCAAAGGGAAGGGGATTACTGGGGTGAGAAGATTGAGCAATTATTTCCTTCTGAATGCAATCAATTTCATCCTTAAAGTAGATGGCCAGATCTTCAGCCCCAAGGTCTGTGAGAGGTGGCTGCATCTTTAGTGTTAGTAAGGAGTAAAGAGTATCAAAGAGCCTTTTGGGGTTGTTAGAGAGAGAGGATATTAGATTAGTAAAACCTGTTTAGCAAAGTGAAGGGCAGAGTTATAGGTTTTTAGCATAAATTTGAAGTGTAAAAAGTCTGCAGATGTGCGCATTTTTCTCCACGGACGTTCGTCTATCCTGGAGCACTGCCGAAGCAAACGAGTTTGTTCGGTCTGCCAAGGTTGCCTGCGTCTGTGTTGAAAATTTCCGATAGTTAGTGGTGCCATCTCATCTAGCGTGCTTCTTACAGTGTGATTATAGTGGTTACGACAGGCAAAGGAGGAGATGGGGACAGTGCAGACTGTAAGTTTTCTGTGAGTTGGTGAGTATCTATTGCACGTGTGTTCCGGTATGAATGATGGGTGGAAGGATTCTGAGAAGGTGAAGGATTATTGAAAGTAAAAGAAAGGAAGTTGTGGTCTGAAAGTGGAAAGGAAGAATTGGTAAAATTAGATATTGAAGATGGTCGAGAGAAGACCAAATCGAGGATGTTTCCCTCACTATGAGTGGGGGAATCGCAGAGTTGTGAAAGACCTAGAGAAGTAGTTAGTGCTAAGAGCTGAGAGGCAGGAGGGGAAATGGGAGTGTTAATGGGGGTGTTGAAGTCTCCCATGATGATGGTTGGAATGTCACAGGATAGAAAGTCAGAAAGCCAAGAAGCAAAGTGGTCAAGGAACTGATAGGGTGAGCCAGGAGGACGGCATACTACAGCCACACTAAGCGAGAATGGGCAGAAAAGTCTATAGCTGGATTCACACTGCCGTTGCCCACCATACGGTAGCACGGCGGGCACACGACAGTGCCAGGGGAAAGGAGGAGGGGGAGAGTGCCGCTGACCTCCGCCCCTCTCCATAGGAATATATGGCCCAGTGTGCCGTATTCTGTAGAAAGATAGGACATGTTCCTCCCGTTGGGTGCCACGAGTCCATAATAATGTATGGGGGACGTATATCAGCCCTATATACGTTGGCTGTATATACGTCCCCCATATGCTTGTGTGAATATAGCCTAAGGTTGTGGACCTCAAAAGATGGGAAAGTAAGGAGGAATGAACTGGAAAGTGCATTGTGGAGAGAGGAGTATGCCTACCCCTCCTCCCTGCCTATTCTCAGGTCTGGAACAGTGAGGCTTTCACTCAGCTGTGTGCTCACTGCTGTGGTGGACCCACTGAACTACTGCGAGCGATGATGTAAGCTGACACCTGGGAGTGGAGTCTAAGTGGCACCTGGTATTCACCAGAGCCCGCCACAAAGCGGGTTGGACTTTCTACGGTGTGATACCACCAGGTCGCTCCACAGGCAAGACTTTGCTTGCGGTAATGGCAAAGGCGAGGTAGAGAATCGGCCAGCAGAAACGTGGTCAGGCAGAAGGTCAGGAAAAGCGGCACAGGATCGGATTCCTGATGTAGCGTTAGATCAAGGCAGGCGGCAGAGAATCGAGGTCAGGAACGAAGCCGGAGGTCACAATGGATAATACACAGGAATTGCAGTAGACAGCGTTCCCTAAGGCTATGGGGTACAAAGATCCAGCAGGGGCTACAGGAAGAGGCCAGCTATTTATCAGGTCATTGGTCAGCCAGCACCAATTAGCGGTGTCCAGAGCCGGTGCAGCCCGGGACACAGGAGACGGGACTGTAGCACGGATTGGTAAGTCTGCCTGCAGACCCTGCGCACCCACCCCTGGACTTACCTCATCACGTTCCTGCTCCCTTCCAGACTAGGCCCCACGCGTGTTCCCGCTCCCTAAGGCGCGTCCGGTTAGATTTGAGATTGAAAGGGTCTGCATTTAATCCGGTGGCTCCCATAATTCCACTCCGGATCTTCAAGCCATACCTGTGAAGAGAAAACCCTCCTGTGTCTCCAGCGTTCCTGTGTGTTACCGTGTATCCTGCATTTCAGTTCCTCCTCCTGTGTTCCCTTGATCCTGCTCTTGGGTTACTGTCCCGTGTGCCAGTCCTTTCCTGCGTTCCTGTTCCGTGTACCAGCTCCAGGTTCCTGAAGTCCTTCTGTACCTTACTGCGCTGTTCTCCCGCTGTCATCCTGGGTTTGGACTGTCTCCTGCATTACTACCAGCTGGTACCCTGATGCAGCAAGACCATCCCGCTTTGCAGCAAGCTCTGGTGAAGACCAGGTGCCACTTAAACTCCAGTCCCAGGTGTCGGCTAATACCATCTCCGGTGGTGGTCCAGAAGGTGCACTGACTCAAAATCCTAACGCAAATTTGTACACTGAGCAATTTTTCACACAAAACCCCACATCTTCATTTGCTAGGTGGACCCCTGTAGATGCAGTATAGATAAAGAAATTTTGGGGTCTTGTGCTGCACATGGGAATTGTTAAAAAAAACTGACATTAGGAAGTATTGGAGTACTAATGCTTTTACAGTTCACTGAACAGTGATGACAAACTTGGCCCTGAGATAATTCTTAAATTTTTGCTTTACAATGATAATGCACAGTGCCTGAAAGCAGACCCTATATTAAATGAGGCGAATAAATGGGATTATTCAGTTTAGAAAAAAGACGACTGAGGGGAGACCCCATTACAATGTACAAATACCTGAACGGACAGTACAAGGATCTCTCCAAAGATCTTTTTATACCTCGGCCTGTGACCAGGACAAGGGGGCATCCTCTACGCCTAGAGGAGAGGCGATTTTACCATCACCATAGACAAAGGTTCTTTACTGTAAGAGCAGTGAGACTGTGGAACTCTCTGCCGCAGGAGGTTGTTATGGAGGACTCTATGTACATGTTCAAGAGAGGCCTGGAGAGAAAAAATATCATGGGTTATGGGGATAACACATTTATTTAATTCTTAAAGGTTGGACTTGATGGACTTGCGTCTCCTTCCAGCCTTATATACTATGATACTATTATATATACTATGAATCATTGACCATTTTGGCACTAAGTTTATCAAGGCATACACCCCTCTACAAAGTATCTGTTTAGACAAGTCTCTAATACATTTTAAGGGCAGGCTGAAATTCCTCCAATATCTGCCCAGCAAGATGGCAAGGTATGGAATTAAAATATAAAAGCTGTATGAAAGTACCTCAGGGTACATCTGCACATCTAAGGTTGATGGATAAGGGTTACCAACTCTATAAGGATAACTTTTATACCAGCATTCTACTATTCCAATCCCTGGATCTCTTGATAGGCAGCCACTCTGCAATCAGAACATGGTGTTAGTGAAGTAAAAGGACAAGAGGGATGTCCTTGTTCTGACCACAATTCATAAGGACTCCAGCACCCTCATACCTTTGTGAGAGGTACCACCACCGCTGCACCCAAACATATGGATGGGATTGACCTGTTAGATCAGGTATCTGAAGCCATAAAGCAAGCTAATGAAAACAAAGATATGGTACAAAAAGCTGGACGTGTACATTGATGACACTGTACAACTCTTACGTGCTGTTCCAATGTGCAGGTCATGCTGTTTCATGTCTCCATTTTCAAAAGATTGGTGAGTAAGGCACTGTTATTTTGACTGCAAGGACAGGGCCCCAGTACCTCTGGATTCAATGGCCTCTGTATTGTGCCAGGGCAAAATTTTGCCAGTGAAGTCCCCCAGACTACTACTAAAAGAAGTGAAACATGCCCTGACAAACATGCATCTGCATGAAAAATTTCTTTAGGATTTACCATACCATTCCAGCACCTTATACCCATCTACACAAATTTTTTTATTTAACTTCCATTTTGGATTAATTTATGGAAAAGGAACTATTGTAAAAAATGTATTGTCAAAGTGCTCAATATATTCCTTGATCATATCCATAGGAAATTTCTAAAATACACAAATGACAACTTGCTAAATTCTTCAAGGAGTGTACTTTCCAATATTGGGGTCACTTTCTGGGTTCTCCTTTGTTTTGGTACCACTAGGGCTCTCCAATTGTGCCCTGACAAACGTTGGGAGTAGACAATGCACTTTTACACCTTCTTCATAGGGTCTTTTGCCATTTGGACAACCCGGGTTCGGGTTCTTTGATTTTTCAAGCACATTTAATAGAATAATTCCAGAACGCCTTTGTGATAAACTGAGGGGTATGGCGGTGGGATCTACTCTGATACAGTGGATCTTCAATTACCTTACAGCGAGACCGCAAAGGGTGCAAATAGGTGCTACTAGATCAGAGGTGTCTTCGAGTAATTTTGGAGCCCCACAGGGGACAGTATTAGCCCCCTTTTTGTTTACCATTTACAGTATAAGTCGACTGTAGATTCATTTGTGACCTGATGTGGTGAAAATGGTCTGGAATTTAATCTAACAAAAATGAAAGAAATGGTGATTAATTTTACAAAAACTGTAAAGGGGGAGCAGGAATCCCTTCTGATCAAGGACGTTAAGGTGGAACAGGTCTCCTTCTATAAATACCTAGGAATGTTTCTTGACAAGAAGCTATCCTGGCATATGAATTCTGAGAAAGTATACAGGAAGATTTCCGGTAGACTCTTCTTCCTCAGATCACTAAGGTCATTTGATGTACAATAGCGAATGCTGATTGAATTTTAGCAGTCTGTAGTGGCGAGTGTACTCTATTATGCAGTGGTGTGTTGGGGCAACAATGTGAGCGTTGCAGACTCTAATAGATTCAAAAAGATTGCGAGGAAAGCAAGCTCATTTGTGGGTGCGCCATTGGAAAATTGGGAGACAGTTTTGTTTTCGAGAATGTTGACCAAATTGGACTCTGTTTTAAAGAACAACTCCAACCCCCTACACACTATTTTGAACGGGCAGCGTAGCACTTTTAGAGACAGGCTCCTACAATTGAAATGTAGGACCAACAGATTTAAATCCTCTTTTATCCCGTCTGTAATTGGCCTATTCAACAAGTTAGGAGCTGCTGATCTTAATGGTGACAAATGTTATGTGTGTATTTATACAATTGTATATGTATGTTATGTGTATGTTTTTGTATTGACTTGTGGGAGTATTTTAATGTATGTTGCGAAATAGCGGTTTTATAGCATTAGCAATATTTTACCCTATAGGGATACTAAAGTTATTATTCTAGTATTCTATTCTATTCTATTCTAAATGATTTCTGTTAAATTTAGCTTTTATAAGGGAAACATCCCTCTTTCCCTCTACTGCATGCCCATATAACTTTCTATATCCTCATGTGGGGTACTTCTACACTCGGGTGAATGCACATATTACACCATGCTAAATTCTCCAAGGGGTATTTTTCAAAATAGTATCACTTGTTGGTTACAACTAGGGCTCTCCAAATGCATACAAAGGCAACCATGGTCTTGATGTCTCCCATACGAACCGCATGGCCAAGGAACGCAATGTACGCAGGTAGGAACCCGGGAACCACCCACAGGACTGTTTGGAAAACATACAAAATTTTTAGGAGGATATCCATTTTCAAAGAGTTCATCCTGCCCATCCATGTAAAAGGCAACTTAGCCCACCCTGACATGTCCCTTTCCACTGCGCCCAGCAGTGGAGTGTAATTAAGGGTAAACAGTAAGGGGTCAGATGGGATTGAGAACCCCCAAGTACTTCATCGCCCCCCTGCACCACTTGAACGGCATGGAACTCAACAGTGAGGCCACCACCTAACCCGAGAGATTCAGGTTAAGCAGCTCTGATTTTGATACATTGGCCTTAAAGTTTGAGACTGGCGAGTTCCTGTCTAGCTCTTTAAGTAGCGCTAGGAGCCTGGGAAACATTTTAACTTTTTTTCCTTTGTGGGGCCCAATTGGATCTTACACCTGTAGGGGGAGATCATGCACATATCACACCTTGGTAAATTCTCACCAATGAGACCCCCACCGATCAGCAAGTAAGGCATTATCCTGTGGATAGGACCTGACTTGTTTTGTGCGAAAACCCCTTAGTGGTGTTAGCCACTAATAATGAACTTTACCAGGGTATGTACAGGACCCTAATAGAGTCAGCCATATTGTACTTACTCCGGTACAGTTTGCTGGGTCATGTGACCCACCTGTGTTCTGCTAGCTTCCTGGGGATGAAGGAGGCAGTGTATTCATTACTGCACTTCCCTCCCAACCCTAATTTTATTTTGCTCATATCCATGATGGACACATGACCACCCAAGAATGCCAGCATGTATGTTAATGTTAATAGACAGTTAAAGGGGTATTCCAGGAATAAGCATAATCCATATGCAAATGGATACTCAAAATATAAGCTAATGTGTAATTAGTTGTTATTTAAAATTTAGCTCCCATTAGCAGAAAATGCTGATGACATAGACTGTAATGAAGAATTAAAATGCTACTGGCCCTTTAATCAGTCCGTTAATTTCCTCCACGCGGTCCGTGGCAGAGCATACACAGGACAGAAGATGGCCGCTGGTCACATGTCCACATCACATGTCCTGCACCTGCCTGAGCAGGTCATGTGATCACCACTACGTTTGGCTGTAGTCGGTTGGTTGCAGTGCATCCAGTATGGTTAGTGTTGTGGTGATGTACAGGGATGGCAGTTACACATCATTTCTATGGTAACAGAGTTGGACAGTCTGTTATATCATCAGAGCATAAGATGGAGGAGGAGTTACTGAGAACTAAAGGATCATGGAACTTGTAGTTTCCAGTGGCGGCCATCTTATTAATAACTCCATCTACTTTAGAGAGGCCATAAATTTTATAAATCATAAAAATCAAACTATTTAAGCTCCATTTTGTGACTAATGACATTGAGTATTGTTGTACTCATTTATTTGTATCATCATGGGTTTTTGTGTCAGACCTTCATATTCCCAGAATACCCCTTTAATGTTAACAGATGTCTTTCAGGCTTCATGTAACAATCCAGTTAACACAGAGAGCAGAAATTTTAACTTTCTTACAGATGTTTAAAATCTCTAATGTTAGGCTACCAGCATCAGGCAGCTGCTGCCAAGGGGAATAAAGTTATGGGATGCTTGAAGAGAGGCATAGATGCTCCTGATAAGGACCTTATATAAATCACTGGTCATACAGGAAATGAGTGGGTTTAAGAAAAAAATGCCAAAAGCAATTTCTATGTATCAGCTTCCTTTATTTCTAAATAGTACATTTATAGATCTGTAAAAAATAATTCATGGCAATGCTTGTAAACATCTGTCAACTGCAGCATAGCAGAAAAATAAAATGAACAGGTAGCATTGAGGTGGTGTGGCACTATGGGCTAAATAAATACTAAAAACATGTTTCCAGTTGTTACATTTCTTCATTGCAAGATGATTATAAGAAATAATTGAAAATACATTGATTCTATATCAGTGTTTCATTCATATGATGTTTTTTTATATGCCACACACTAAACAATATGAAGCCGATCTTCCATTAAATCTTTGGGTAGAAATACAAAACTTTTCAGCCTATAAAAGAGCAAATCATCAAGTATAAAACTAAAGCAATGCAGATAAAGATACAATGGTGTAAAAGCTGGAGGGTCGCGCTCTTCTATACAATTTTCAAATCTTTCAATGCAGACTCCAGGCTCTAAATAGGAAAGAAAAAAATCATTGTAGAAATTCTTAAAGATATATTTCAGACTAAAACTTATAGAAAGATTGTAGTTACAAGTTGCATGTATATACTATACTGTATATGTGTCTATGGTTACAGAGAAATGACTTGAACATTAATACAACATAAATATAATTTAACAGTTTGTCCTAACAATATTAGTAAACTAGTAAAAAGGTGGTGGAATGAAACTAAATAGTATATTACTAGTAAAATTAAAAACTTTATAGTCAGCAACCTGGTTATTTTAAAGGGATCCTCCAGCTTTTGGATACTGATGCCCTATCCATTACTATGAGATTGGTGGGGTTTTGACACTAAGAGGACAGAGCAGGAGTCTGAACTTCTATGCACTTTAATAGAATCTGAGCTATAGTTGACTGCACTGAGATACTCAGAATAGATCTTGACTTTTTACCATGTTCTCTGTGTGCCGGAAGCAGCTGATTAGTCTTATGTCCTAGAGGTCTATATACTGGTTATGTCATCTATATCTAACAGAGTTACATGATGTTGATATACAGAGCATCATAATTATTCTACATGAATACATTGCTCACCTTTATGTCCCAGATACACATGCCTCCATCCATCCCAGTGGTGCAGAACTTGGTGCATTTTGCCTTCCCTCCAGTCAGCACAGAGATTTGACTGTGAAGTATATAAACCTATTAAATATTTTGTGTACCCAGTCTGTACCCAGTAACTTGTAAGAATACACAATAGGGGCATCGAAAAGTATCATGAGCACCTACAGTATACAAATGCTAATTTCTATACATAGTGAAGTTTTATTTAAGCAAAGTAACCACACACAAGTTATAGTAACAGTCATTAGAGCAAACCTCTGACTATGTCGTCTGTAAAATACACCTAGTGAGCCATTCAATATTAACTGGGACTGAGGGTTCCAGAGAACATATCCCAGATGAGAGCAAATTATCCATTTTATACTTGTTTATTATAGAAATACTTAGACTACAGATTTAGCGCTATATGGCTTTTATTATCATCATACATCTATGATGTGAATAATATATGTGAATAGGATGTGAAATATTCTATAAGAATGTTCCAAGGGACAGATTGACAATATTCAGTACCATTTTGTGTCTCTAAACTGAGGGATAACACAGTAGGGACTTGATGTGGTTATTACTTACCTTATACTGTTCTTGTGCAGAGACTCCAGGGCAGAGCTGTTGGTGGTGTCAGAGCTTGCCTTCTTATCCAGATTCTGAAATCTTTCTCTTGCCGTCAATCCTCTTTGAGAACTTTGCTTAGGAACATCCAGTTTTCCTCCAGAGGTCAGAGTCCCCTGGGCTTCATTATATGTGTACAATATAGGATAGCAGTCATGGCCCTGAAAAGGATAAATAAAAATTCAGGATAAAACTGATTATATTCTTATTTTGCAACACAAATATTAATTGTCTGTTTATAGGAATTTATGTATTGTCTCTACATGTGGTGGTATCAACACAATCAGTTTTTTCTCAGTTAAAAAAAGGAGTAGCTGCACAAACTAATGAAAAACTGTCCCTAGCCCTCTTCCATTTATTGCACTGTCAAAATCATAGCTGAAGCGCAACACACCGATAAGCTCTGCCGCACTGTGGCTATTAGCGGTCCGATCGCCGGGCAATATCTTCCAGCGGTCTGGTTTATTCATGAGGGGTTCATCCAGGTACTCCCCTCTCTTTTGCTTCTCTGCCCCTCCCATGCTAGATGGTGGAGATGAGTGTAACCTGAGCCAGGTTTGATGCTGCATTTTCCGGCCCGTGGACGACCCATGAATAAACCAGACTGCTGAAGGCGGCGATCGGACTGCTAGGTGCCACAGTGCGGCAAAGCTTATTGGTATGTTGCGCTGCAGCTATGCTTTTGACAGTATGATAAATTGAAGATGGCTAAGGACATTAGTATGCGCAGCTACTACTTTTTTGAGCTGACAGGTGTCCTTTAAGAAGGTCTGAATAACATTGCTGCAAGTAATCCACAGATAAATATCTGATGGCTACGGCAGCCTGTCTCTGTGTCTCTTGAATTCAGCTCTTCTGACCCCATCTCCATTACATAGATGGGCTGAAACCTAAAGTGAGATTTGAGCAAAGGAGGAGAGGGGACATTTTTTAATACAATTAATTGTCAAGTTTCTTTTATCCGATTAAACCATCAATTTAGAAATATAAAAAATAACAGTTATACTTTGAAGGGTTCATTGAAACCAATGAGTTGATTATCAATGGGAAGGTGTGTGTTGTTTACTAAAGGGACATTTTTACTTAAAGGGGTATTCTCTTGTGTGCAATCATGTTTAATATAATTAATCTGCCACATAGATACATCTCTTCAGTTGGATGTAGTCATGTTGTCCCTTAGAAATAAGATTGTTGTCCTTGGATACGACCACCGCTACTGAATTACAGAAAGAAACAAATAGCTTTTTCATATGAAATGGCTGGGAGTCACTGCAAGTCCCACAGCTATCTTGTGGTAATGACAGCTGAATCCAGGTGATTGGTCCGGTCTCAATAGCACATGTGTGCTGGTCGTATTCAGAGACAGCTATCTTTTTTCTAAGGGAAATCATTGCCACATTTATAGGAAATTATCTGCATACAGGAACATTTTTTATAATAACATGCAATTGACAAAATGTTTATTTTTCGCAGATTAATTAAATTAAATTACCACTGGCAAATATAACAACTGGCAAAGCATAATTCATTTTATTGTTATAAAAGAAAGAAGAGCACTTGCATTGAAATTAACTTTATAGCATACATATTATTACAGAATAGAATATTTTATTTAACTACACAGTCTAACATTTAAATGACATCTACCCATCAGGTTTACGGATGGAAGACCGCCCTCAATTAACTTGTCGTTACCTGTTCCAGGGGAAGTTACTGGTTTTCAATAGTGCCGGGATGGCTGAATTGCTGAGAAAATAACTTATGCTAGTGAGTCTGAGGTGCTCCAGGCGACGTCACCAGAACGCCTCATGGTTCTGGACGCTTGCACACCCCTATAATAAATATTCTCCCGGCCTACTTGCGCCGCAGTGATGTCACCTGGCTGTATGCAAGTCTCGTACATGTGATAACACTTTCCTTACGCAGCCACATCCAGCCCGCGCTGCACAATGAAAATATTAGAGCAAGACTTGCAGAAAGCCGGGTGACATAACTGGCTGTCTTTGGTGCGAGTGGGCCGTGAGAATATTTAATATGGGAGTGTGGATAATTTGCAAGCTGCTGGAGCCATGAGGTGCTTCAGTGACGTCGGCAGGTTCATTTGCAAATTTGTGCAAAGTTATTTTCTCAGCAAAACGCCCACCCCGGGACATTTGAAAACCAGTGCCTTACCCGAGGGCAGTCTTACTGATGGTAAATGGTCACTTGCATACATGATGCTGTAAAAATGAGATCTTGTTACAGTCCGGTCAATTGACTGGTTTAGGGATGAAAACCTTTACATTACTTCAATTCATTATAAAAAGGTAAATGTACTCACAGCAGCTACTAAACTATTTTCAGTGATAAATGTTACACACAGCAGAGGCAGGTTATCAGTTATGAGAGTAGTAACTCTGAAAAATAAGCAAAAACAGAAAAAAATACATTAAAAAGAAACTCATAAATTTGGATAATGTGCACATTACACTAATAAATAAAGGGATAGTCCATCCAAAACTAAATTTTCCTATATCCATTATGGTATTCCATGTGTCATCAAGTCTTTTCTTTGTGGTATCCATTGTGATAATGTTACGTATACCTTATATTTACCTCTTATATCTGCCTCTGGTGCATTATTTGGTATTTACATTTATTTACTAAATTAATGCATCACCAAACCTCTGATATTCTTGTATTATACATAAACTTGTTGTGGACAATATAAAAAACAGGAAGGAAAAGAAAGCATGGGAAATAAAAAAAAAAATCAAGATATAGGCCCACATTTATCAAAAACAGTGCAAACTGCAATATATGGGGGAGATTTATTAATCTGTCTACAACAGAATTGTGTCATAGTTTGCACTTATACAGTAAACTGCCTGTACCACATTTATAAAGGGTTTTAGACAGTTTTCTGGCTCTCCTATGACTAGCTCGACAAAAGGGTTGTGGCCCGCAAAAGGGGGCGTGTCCTCACCAAAATGGTCTGTGCGCCAAAAATATTGCAGAGTACAACTAGATAGTCTTATAAGGCACCAGATTTATCAACCAGACACTTATATAAGAATAAGACCGTCTAGTCTAACTCTACACTAACCTTAGGACACTTTTTATAAATCTGCCCCATGCGTGCAGAGAGCGCCTGATTCATGAATAGGCGCACATTCTTCACGAATCTGGCACCCCCTGCACTGCTCTGGAAGTGGGCACCATCTGCGTGCAGTCCGACTAAGCACTAACACGTCCCTTTAGGTGCACATTTTTTCTGTCTTGTCGGACACAAAACTGGTGCAGACACTTCATAAATACATGTGCAAACAGTTTACACATTCTTTCTGGTGCAAAATCAGACAGAAAACTGGCGCAAACACTTTAATAAATGTGACCCATAGGGGCACATTTACTAAGGGTCCGCAGCCGCGAATCCATCGGGTTTTTCCCGAATATTTCCTCTTTGCGCTGTATTTCACGGAATTGTGGCGCACGCGATAGATTTTTGCCGCAATCGCGCCGACTTTCGCGCGACAGAAATCGGGGGCGTGGCCACCGGACAACCCAAAGGATTCGGAAAAACCGCAGAATTTAAAAAGCCATTTGTGTCGCAAGATCAAGCACTCACATACACCAGAAAAAAGCAGGTGAACTTCGGCGGACCTCGGCGCAGCAGCGACACCTGGTGAATATCGGCGCACGGACCTTAGTGAATCCCGGCAGAACCCGAATCAGCGCCAGAGAACCCGCCACTGGATCGCGACTGGACCGGGTAAGTAAATGTGCCCCATAGTCTGTTATTGGGCAGAGAAGAGGCTGCACTGTAAAAAACAAGTGCAGTATGTATATAACTAATGCAGGGAATAAAAAAAGTCAGGTAGGGGTGTCTCCCTTTTTCAGTTTTTAAAGGAAATATAACACTAGGTTTCCTGATTATTAACTATTAAAGGAAATCAAACAAATGTACAGTAATCTGTTTTAAAACTGTATTTCTTTTTAGGCTAATTATCTTCAGAGGCTTCTCTACTTCTTCTGAATTAGCCTCTGTGAGTTTCAGGGCTAAGGATACTAAACGCACTAATTAGATTCCTGGCGGTAGATTTCCCGTAATTCAAGGTGATTCTGACTATAATCTTATTAATTATAATAATTCCTTTATTTATATAGTGCACACAGATGCCACAGCACTGCAGTCCCTGTCCCTAGGGGGCTCACAATCTAATCAACCTACCAGCATGGTTTTTTGAAATGTGGGAGGAAACCGGAGGACCCAGAGGAAACCCACACAAAAAACGGAGAGAACATACAAACACTTTGCAGATGTTGACCTGGATGGGACTTGAACCCAGGACCCCAGTGCTGGAAGGCCATATTGCTAACCACTGAAGGAGTTATGCTACTGTACTTACGTTTAACTTTTATATTTATATACAGTTAAACAAAGGATTCCGACAAATGGGTTTTGGCACTTTAAGTACTCTTGTGCTGTGGATTTTCCCAGAGATTTAACAGCCCCAGTTTTCATCAGCATGATGTTTTCTTTTATGTTTTTCCACAATAAAAAATGAGGTGATGGAAGACTAGCTATCGTCATGGCTCAATTTTACAAAGAAATAAAATGGAAGAGCAAGATGGAGGCCTTAACAGTCTCAATTTTAAGATCACACCTGGAGCCATGTCAAATACTCCAGTTTTTAGCTCTAGTGCTGTGCTACTAGTAGATAGGAAATAATATTGAGCGTTACAATCTTACCTCATCTTCTTTGCAGCATCAACAATACAGATGGTGCTGTCGTGGCTCACCCAGGCCATACGGTCTCCACTATGAGAGAAGCAAACACTGTGAACCCAACCACAGCTGCTACTGGACTCAAACATCAGTTCACCAAAAGGCATTTTGGAGCCCCATGGGGTAGGAGCTGGACGCTCCTCAACCTCTTTAATATATGATGAGAAAATCCTGTAAAAAAAAAAGAAACACACACATCACTTAACGTGGTTCTAACCTAAAAGGTGATCTTTTAACCTGCTCCCTAATACAGAATGTAAATGTTAAAGATGGGTTCCACGCTTGGGATCCTGTCCGATGAACTTTAGCAGAGAAACATGGACAACCTTTTAAATATACTACTACATTTATTGTTGGTCAAAATATAAATTATAAATTGACATTCAGATAAAAACTTATATACCTATACAGGTAAATTTGTACTACAGTATTTTGTGCAGCAGGTTTACAAGAATTCTTTGAAAGTTATCTGCCAGCAGTTCAGACCATACAAAGCTACCAACAGTGTAAGGTAGCAGCTCGGAGAGTAGTGTAAACATACCCTTGTGTATCTTGTTAGTAGCAGCGGGACTGTGAAAAATGTCCCCTTGAATAACTGCTCTAGTATTCAAGCAGAAGTCTGCTATGGCAGTAACTCGTAGCAGGGAGGTGGGCCTGTGTTCTGTGAAGGGATCTTGCACACCAGTGCAAAAGAGTGCTCCTATGCCTTACATAGTCACATAGTTAATACAGTTGAAAAAAGGCATATGTCAATATCAAGCTCAACCAAGGAATTAAAGGGATTGGATGAGGAAGGGATTTAAGGGAAACAATTGTATATTACAACATAACCGTCAATGTTATTTGGATGTAATAAGGAACCTAGGCCTATCTTGAAGCTCTCTTCTGTCCCTACTATGACCAGCACTTGAGGCAGACTATTCCACAGATCCTGTCTTCTAGAATTCTAAAATATAGAAACATTTTACACAGTTCTACTGCTACTAACAACAAACACAAAACATATATAGGTAAACATCTTTATAACAACTACTAATAATCATCATGATACAATATTTACAGTACTTTCATCCTGCATTCAACTTGATCACGTTACCTGCTCTTAAAATCACTGGAGCCTGCAGCCAGAAGGACATTGTTTGGGTGCCAGTCCAAGCTTAGGACTGTGGAGCGGATCGGCTTCTTAATATGTTTGCACACCCACCTATAATAAAAACACAGAAGGTCAAAGTATCGTTAGTTTTCCAAGATTCCAATTGCTTCTGCTTTTTCTTCTCTCTGTATTTTAGGTAGTGTTTTCATGGTCACATATCTTCTTTACAGTACTAGATCATAATATTCCCCCTTTTAAATATTTTAAGATATTTCTGCAATTACTGTATACAATGTCTAATTAATAGTTGATACATATTCACCAGGGGCATAAATACAGGGGTAGCAGCCATAGCAGCCACTATGGGGCCCACAGTGTCAGGGGGCCCTGGCATCTGGTGTATACGGTGTATGTTTGTGTGTAACTGTATGTTTGTATATGGTATTG
Source organism: Engystomops pustulosus (assembly GCF_040894005.1). NCBI lineage: Eukaryota > Metazoa > Chordata > Amphibia > Anura > Leptodactylidae > Engystomops > Engystomops pustulosus. The sequence goes on along the minus strand of NC_092418.1, from coordinate 46,259,201 downwards.
TATCTAAGTGTGTATTTGCTGTATGTGTTTGAATAGGATGTGTATATACTCTAAAAGTGTGTGTATATGAGATGTATATGCTGCATGGGTATATATGGAACTTTATGTATGTGTGTATATGTGGTGTGTATATACTGTATGTATGTTTATGCTGTATTTGGTGTGTATATATTGTATGTATATAAGTAAATCAATTTGTGCAAATATGAGTGTATAAATGTCTTTGATTGTAACGCACATGTGTCATTATATAAATATGTATATTTTTTTAAGTGGGGCCCTATTCAGAAGTCTGCTATGGGGCCCTGCCTCTCCTGGTTACGCCTCTGATATTCACCAGTCATTTTCTTGCTCAAAGTAACAGATTGAGATGAGCCTTGAACCACTGCCCACTGCAAACTTGTTTTCTTTTGGGGACCACTTCACACATCGAGCAGCGCGGTTTATCCTGAGTATGACAAGCGTGGGTTTCCAGGTGTTGTTTCGCAGGGTCCACACATAGGCATTTCTATCGGTACCACATGTCACAATACGGTTGCTCTCAGGAGCCCAATCAATACCTAGAACAAATTCAAGAAAATGTCTATAAAAGCCTTGAACTTGAATTTGCATAGCCACTATTATCATATTGTTATGTGGTTATCAGTGTAGACAACATAGACAAGAGAGAGCATGGGGAGGGTGAGCCAGTATAACAGTCTGTGAAGACAGAGCATGGAGGTGCTCTGGTAGAGCCCTTCTGGATCATAAGCATAATTCAAAAAGTTGATTTTAGAAGGATGGAGGCCATGGATAACAAATATAGCAAGAAAACTACAGTCTCTGTGCCTGGATGTAGGAGTAAAAGTCCCTGGTTTATCATGTTTGATTTCGATGGTAGATTTCCTTTAAAGATAAAGTCATTTTATTTAAACAAAGAAACAAAGTGATGTCCAGCTTCCAGTGGTAGTATAGTATACAGTACAAGTGTATACTATGACTAAGAGCTCTACAGTTTGAAACGTTTCAGGCTGCTTAGTGGCGCCATCATGTTTTAACTTTTTCATGTCTTTGTACACTTTTGCCTGGAAGCTGGACACCACTGACCTTGGCTCAGTAGTCCTGGCAGCTACTCCAAGTTGACTGGCTAGGAGGTGAGCTGTTTTTTACCATATTTTTTATTTTTATAAGTTTATTTATCACAGGGCAGCTTTTTGTTTGAGTGGTCATGGTGGTCATGCTGGCACTGTGATAATATCAGCTTGATCGGGCAGCGCACGGGTACACCCGTTATCCGAGACATGGATCGTGGGGTCACCCATGACATGCATCTTCATCTCTATATTATCATATGTATCATATCATACAATATTAAAATTATATCTCATTCCAATTGTTCCATCTGACCATGTTATTTCTCTGGAATGTCTTCTTGCGTCTGTATATATACCTCATGATCTCATTATCACCTCAAGTGCTGCTGAATATGTTGATACTGAAGTAGTACAGGTTGATATTACAGTATAGCTTGGAATGCCATCTCTTACCTGTGACTTCACCATTGTGTTCTTTCAGCTCTTGAATTTTGGTCCACTTAACTCCATCCTTTTTGTAAATATGAACATCATGACTGTTTGGACAAAAGGCAATTTCTGGAAAAATAAAAGGCCTTGAATAGAATATTTTGCATATGTGATTAAAGGGAACCTGTCATCAGTACACACATTTTCATTTGATGACAGGTTCCCCTCGTCTGTTTTATACACCTTTAATTAGTTACATCAGCATGTGATCACAGTTGGAGTGTTTGAACTGCGTCTCAAAATGCACCTTGTGAACGCAGCCATATTGTTGTTCTCGGTTAGGGATCGGGGGCTGTTAGAAATTTTGCCCTGGGGCCCAGGCGGATCTAGTTACACCACTGGTTATTGCTGCCACAATGCCACAGAACAAAAAAACATTTTCCAATTTAAGATACAGGTCTGGTAAGGTCCTAAAGCAGTGATGGCGAACCTTTTAGAGCCTGAGTGCCCAAACTTCAACCAAAAGCCACTTATTTATTGCAAAGCAATTTAAGCAGTAATTTATTTTTCCCTGTTCTTTAACAACCTTCAATCGTATCAGCCTCCTGAGGACAACAAAGCAATTAAAAGGAGGAGAGCAAATTTGTGTCGTTGCAAGAAGATTCTGCATAAAGATTATTTGAGTCCTGTCTGGTGAACTTCATTCTGGGGTGAAGGCCTGGGTGCCCAAAAAAGGGCTCCGAGTGCTGCCTCTGGTACCCTTGCCATAGGTTCGCCACCACTGTCCTAAAGCATTAGAGGTATTTGCAGAATAAGTGAGCTGAATTTTTTGTAAAATCATTGGAAAACAGAAATACTATGGTACTTTGGAAAGCGCTAACTCCTTTTAAAAGTTTGCCAAAAACTTAGATAGATAGATAGATAGATAGATAGATAGATGGCTACAAAGCCATTATAGTGTGAATAGATAGTTGTGAGCTTTAGTTTGAGAATAGGCCAGTGACTCTAACAATTAGTTCCTCCATTGAGGTACGAGGATGCTAGCCACATAAGCTTATTTGGCTGTACCTGTCAAATAATGTAATATATAAAGTATATATTGTCCACTAGCCAAACATAAACAAATACAATATACTTTCGACCTACTGAACCAACAACTAATAAGCGCTCCACACACACTTGGGGTTTTAAAGATTTATATTAACACAGAGATTAAAAATCCTTTTTAGTTAAAGTGACAATAAAATTTATGTTTCAGTAATTCACCTGGATATGGGACTAAGCTTTTTTGCCTCTGGCAATATTCTGTCTAATATGTAAATACGATGCCGGTACTTTTGTCCTTAATTTCTGCTTGAACTCCCTTTACTAGAGCACATTATTACCTGCACACTTATCAAACTTGGTTTGACTGCACCTGGCATGGGTTTGACTGAACCAGTTTTTCGACTTATAGTTCCAATAGTATTAGGTAATACCATCATATCTTTACTGTAATCCATGCAAAAATATCATCCATTACAGTTGATGCATGTTTCTGGTGTACTATGAATGAATATATTGTATAGGTAAGGTAGATGCAAGCTTCCAATTTCAGGAAGTCTCCTCTTCTTCATTCCTGAAATGCATGACCTCATTACATTCACATATCCCTTACCTTGTACAACTGACTACTCGAGCAACTGCAAGTGGATGTATGACACTGATGGTGGTAGAACTCATACATCTAAAAATAATCTTAGTGAAATCATTGTATAATACATACACACATTTTTTGTCCAGTTTCACATAAATATTAATTTTTCTCTAAATTTTAGAACTTACGAGTTCCATCTTTGTTCCAGGCATGGCAACTTATTGGTTCCAAGAGAAAGCTGTGAAAAGCCATTCCTATCTAAAGAAAAAAAGAAATGAAATAGAGAAAACTTAAACTGTTGTCCTGTTAATAGATTTCCTATTGCTCATATACAAATACACATTCGCTTTAAAAAAAACACTAGATTAAGAGCATATAAGGAGTGGAACAATCATGGGGCAACGAAATACATTATAAAGTACAAGTGAATGCAGGTAGTAAGGCAAATAGCTTGTGCCGTGCCAAATAGCCTATCCCATGCTCCCACTACCAATTTTACACATGTAGAAGGGCAAAAACATAATGAAAAAAAGAAGTGTATATAGGAAGAAGAAAAAACATAAGAAACTAATAAAAAGGGAGGGGGAGGTACAGTGGGTGGGGGGACATAAAAGTACCATGTTCGCCCATTCGAGTGGTTCTTCGGTTAACTTAAAGATCTTGGTATTCTAAAGAGAAACTCCTTCCAGCAGTACCAAGTTTTATGGAATCTATCAATAGTACCATGTACTGAGACCATCATGTCCTGCATTCATCTTAGAACCGGTGGCTCGTTCCTGTTAAGGTTGGGTGACACAGAAGACAGGGGATAGTGTGCCCTGCGCTTGCCCCAACCTCTGTCCCTGCCTATAGCCCCCCCACGCTAAACAGTGGGGCGACTACTTGAAGACTCGAAATACACTGGATAAATGTGGGAAGGGAAACACAAACAGACTGACAAACATAAAACACAAAAGAATGGTAAACTAGCCGGAGTCACAACGAGAGGGTACGTCAAGAACAAAGTCAGAAGGCAAAAAGTCAATGTCAAAAACTAGCCGAGGTAACAACGATACAGATACAGATACAGAGCAAGTCAACCTAATGCAGCGAGTGAGTGATGAAGGGATTTCAAAAACTGGCACAGGTGACTAGTGAGGCTGCAATTTATGCAGCCAGAACCCCATCTCCAGAACCTGATAGGAGCTGGACAACTACTGAGAATTAACCCCTCATGGTGCAGAATAACCAAGCACAATAGCAGGCACCATGCAGTAGTACCATAAGTCTCAGCAGTTCAGAACACAACTCCTAGACAGCGCAAGATCTTAGAGCAGCTGCCCGGGACGAGAGGAGGAGTTTGAGCGGATACGCGCCGGAGGTTGGAGAACGCTGCTAGCACCACCAGAAAAACCAGAAGTACCAGCATTCTCTCCAGCGAACCTGACAGTTCCCTATCGCAGGCGTTTTCATAGAAAACACTGATGCGATCGGGCCGCGGCCCGCCCCGGTGGGTGTGGCTTGGTCTGCGTTTGCGTTTACAAACGCAGCCAAGACGGCATGTCTGCCATCACCCTTAGTCGTTCAGTTTTCTAGCAATCTCCAACATTTTTGTTTAAAACGGGGATAAAACAGGGCAGGGCCAAAATACATCAAGTATTGTGCTGTCCTCCACTCCAAATCTCCAAATATAAGGAACGTACTTCAAGAAAATTGTGTCAAATTCAGTCTAGACTCAATACAATTACAATAAGATTTTAAAGAGAACCTTCACCCTCCTCCCAGTCACTGCTGGCCCTGCCTCTGCTTCCTCGTCTGTCAATCTGACTAGGAGAATTTTTTTTTTTTCAAATGAAGTGAGAGGAGAATTTTACACAGGAGGAGAGACTCGGCTCTGTAATGAACATCCCAGGGGACACAGCTGGCGCACGTAGCTCTTCAGACTCATTTGCATAATTTTAAAAGCCTTTTTTATAGAAAAACCAGAAGCTAAAAGAAGACCAGATCCTGCCCGAGGGGAGACACACTAGTACAGTGTTGGCTAACCTATGGCACTGGTGCCAGAGGTGGCACTCAGAGCCCTTTCTGTGGGCACTCAGACAATCATCAGTGATGACTCCAGGTATCTTCCTGCAGTCCCAGGCAGCCCAGGACTTGCTGTGCACAGAGCTATTTTAAAGTGACAGTGCTACCTGGGACTACTGGAGGAGTGGGAAGGTGTGGACAGATCTGGATTATCACTGTAGCTCCTGCTCCGGCCGTGACAATTCTTCCTGTTTATGGGACCCTGGAGGGAAGCTACAATGATCACCCAAATGTATTCTATTTTCTGAGTATAAATCACAAATTGGCACTTTGCGATAAAAAATTGGGTTTTGGTTGTAGTTTGGGCACTCGGTCTCTAAAAGGTTTGCCATCACTGCACTAGTATGTCAGTGTGCTGCCTCATAGTCCTGCCCCCTCATGAATACGTCGCACTGCTTTGAGTGTGGTCCGGCTTTCCGATTGTACTACACGGAGGGTTTCGATAAAGCTAGCAGTTTATCACTAGTGCTAGGAGTTGGTAGGAGCCTGCACATCCAGGGAGACCAGCCACAGGTTTGAATGTGGCGCTCACACTCCTCCTCCCCTCACACTCCTCATCACACACTTTATCAGGTTCCTTGATCTGTCAGCTGTCAGTGGATACAAGACAAAAAGCTGATTAACACAGCCTGTTTAAATAATGAAGAAAGGCAGTGGAAAAAGAAGGACATAACAACATATTCCTTAATAAAGTAACCTAAAATGTTTACTTATTACAAAGCTTATTATCTACAGTAAAGATTTTACAACTTTGTCAAAAGTTAAGTTATGTTTTTTAGCAGCCATAGTTGGTATATTTGAAGAACCAGCATATATAGGTATTGGTAGAAATGTTTGTCAAAACTGAAACGGTCTTTTGTTAATATCACTGAAACATGATGACTGCATTACTGCATATGAAAGACGTCTTTTATACAGAGAAATGTTTTCTTCCTCTAGCCAAACCACAGCTTAGTCAGAGAGGTCATACTGTGCTGAATTAGGCTTCACTTGTCTAGAGACAGAGCTAACATGCATTTTATTTTGCAGTTAAATACTAATTTCATCAAGTAAAAGTTGATAACTTTTTTTACACACACTGGGGCACATTTAATAAAAAAGTGCAAACTGCTTTTATTTTACACTTCAGTAGCTGATTATATCCATTTCATATGAAGGTCCTCATTTAATAGTTTTCCAAACAAAGTGGAGAATAGAATACTGAAAACACAAAATCTCTAAATAACATGAGTTATTTTCTGTTTAGTATACTGCACTATAATTCCATATACAAAAGTTAACTGGATATATATATTTTGGTAAGACTTTTCATTTATAGCATAGCATTTTGAAAACAAATTGGGGCAAATTTATCAATGTGTTTACGACAGAATTCTGTCATAATTTGTACCAATAAATATCTAAAAGTGGTTGTGCCAACTATTTCATTTATCACCTATCCACAAGATATGGGATAACAAGCTGATCGCAATGGTTCCAACTGCTGGCACCCCCACCAATCACGAGACCCCCCACAATCCATTCTCGGTAATTGATGGGGCAGTGAGTCAGGAATGCAACTTAGTGTATTGAATAGCAGTGTCAGAAATTGCCAATCACAGAATTCAGCATTCAGCTATTTCCAGCAATCACATTCACTATCTATGAGAGTTCTGGGGATAGTTGAGTACAATGTTTAGCAATTTCTGCCAATACCACAAAACTGAACAGAGGAGGAGGATGCATGCTCGGCCTGCCGCAACATCAATTAGTGAGAACAATTCTCTTGCTTGCTGGGGGTCCTGTTCTTGTAATTACTGGGGCCTCAGCAGTCAGACTCTCACCGCACCCCTATACAGACCGCCCCCTACTTAAGGACACCCGACTAACAGACGACCCCTAGTTACAAACGGTCCTCTGGTAATTGGTCATTTACTATACTTCAGCACTAGGCTACAATAAACAGCTATAACAGTTATTAAAGGTGTCTGTAATGAAGATTTATTGTTAATCCTGGTTCTTATGGGTATCCAACATTTTTTAAATCCAATTGTCACAGAGACCAAAAAAATTTGGCTGGGGTTACAATTATAAAATATACAGTTCCGACTTACATACAAATTCAACTTAAGAACAAACCTACAGAACCTTTCCTGTATGTAACCTGGGGACTGCCTGTACTGTGGATTGGGCAATGAATTAATTGTTGTTACAACCACTTTAAAGGAAACCTACCAGCATGAATTGGATCTACCTATAAAGGTAGATTGGGTGGTAGGTGCATCTATTGGAGGTGAGGATAGCCCTTTTAAGGGCTAATCCTTACGTCGCTGCAATCCTTTTAGAACTTTTATTTCCCTAATATGCAGATTTTCTAAAGAGGCTACTGGGGCACGGAGTAGCCGGAGAAGAGGCTACACGACATGGCTACTCCACGCCCCAGTAGCCTCTTTGATCCTCCTACCAGATATCGTCAATGCGCTGCTATGAGGAGCTCCGTACCCTCATCTGCAAAGCCTGTCGTCTGCGCTTGGTATCCGAAGATATCTGGTAGAAGTATCAAAGAGGCAACTTGGGCGTGGAGTGGCCCAAAAGTTAAAAGGGTTATCCTCACGTCCAATAGATGCACCTACCAACCGATCTACCTTTATAGGTAGATCCGTGGTAGTAGGTTTCCTTTAAATGACTTGAGCCACATTTACCTAGGGTTTAAGGCAGTCTTTAGACACTTTTACTACTACAACAAATGGGGCGTGACTCGAGAAAATGGGGCTTGAGGCAAATATTTTCTGGTTTCTGCTAAAGCCAACTGATAGGTGGTGCAAAGTACAACCTGAAAGTCTTATACAACCAAATTTATGATCCAGCATTATCCAACACTGTAATAAATCTAGTGCAGCATAAGACTTTCTAATCTAACTGTGCACTCATTAACTTTGATAAACTTTTGATAATTCTGCCCAAGTGCCCTCTAGAATAGAATAGAATACTTTATTATCGCCATAGGGGAAATAAATTGTGTCCCAACAACACCACCATCTGCATAACAATGAAATATACAAATTACACATATACAAACAATACAGACAATAATATTCATCGAAATGCATGGACATAAAAACATAAATAGAAAAGTATAAAAACAGAGAACCACCACGCAATAATGGATTATAAAGTAGATTAAATAAAAATTCCACGACTTGGTAGTAAGAACCACACTTACTTACCCAAGTTAGCTAACCCAATTACGCTAGGTAAAAACGAATTTTTCAATCTGTTCGTCTTACATTTAAATTGCAAAAACCTTGTACTGAAAGTACTCTGCTGTCCAATAAATATACTATGTAATGGGTTTGCTTCATTACCTAAAATAAACCTAAATTTGGAAAGCATACGTGAGCACAGAACTGACTCTCAGTCCTCCATCTTGGAACCAGCAGCATTTGTTAGCGTCCCCCACACTCACAATGTTTCCCCAGCATACAACCGCGTAAAATAAAACACTCCCAATTATAGTCTGAAAGAAGGACTTCAGCATCCTATGGTCCACATTAAACGATCTAAGGGATCTCAGAAAAAAAAGTCTCCCAGATGCCTTCTTGTATAATTTCTCCAAGTTTATATTATATGCCACGCCAACTTGTCATCTAAATCTACACCCAAATACTTGTAGCTTGAGACCTGCTCCACCTGAGAACCTCTAATCTGCATTGGTTCTCGGTCAGTATTCTGTTCCCTTCGGAAACTAATCACCATTTATTTTGTTTTAGATACATTTCCTCTGTGTGCCCCGCTGCGCTCGCTGTGCTTCTCACCTAGCCAGGTTCCAGTGGCGTCCTCGTCCACCTCTCCCTCTACCTGTGACGTCCGACGTTCCTGCTGTGGAGGAATTGGTCAGAGATCTTGAGTCCATCTGGAAGCAGACTCATCTCTCCCTACTTCGGGCGTCCACCCGCACCAAAACCCAGGCCGACAACAGACGCAGGCCTCCTCCAGTCTTCTCTCCGGGTGATGAAGTGTGGCTCTCTTCAAGATACCAAATAGAAAAGATAGTTTTTATGCAGCTCACCCCACACTTCTTGAGAAAGTCCACATTGGGAAATTAATCCAAACCCGTATGGCTTGCACATGTGGGAGGGCAGTCGCGAGATGCCGTTTGGACTGCGGACGGAAATCATAAAAACAATATTAATCTTTATTCGGGTTCCATTAAAACATCACGGTTGGTAGAGATATCGCCTACGCGTTTCGAGCACGTCCATGCTCTTAGTCATGGCATGACTAAGAGGACGGACATGCTCGAAACGTGTAGGCGATATCTCTACCACCCGTGATGTTTTAATGGAACCTGAATAAAGATTAACATTGTTTTTAGAATGTGCCGCATTCGTCTACCTTTTTGAAGCTTATGATCTCTTCAAGATACGTCCGGCTGAAGATTCCCAGGTACAAGCTTGGTCCTCGCTATCTGCGTCCATCTGAGGTGCTGAAACACATCAACCCGTGGCTTTTAAGCTGCGCCTTTCGTCCTTCCATGTCTCCCTTTTGAATCCTGAACCGCTTTTCATGGCAAGTATCCTCTGATGTCTATGAGGTGAAAGAGGTACTGGGTATGAGGTTAGTCAGAGGGAAGCGGTGCTTTCTTGTTGACTGGAAGGGGTTCGGGCCAGAAGAGAGGTCTTGGGAGCCAGAAAACAACATACTGGATCGTAGTGTTCTTCAGGTGTTCCTTCACGCCAAGAAGAGGGGGAGGCCGAAGGGGAGGGGGTGCCCCTGCAACCCCTGTCTTGGGTCACAGGCATACCCTTGTTCCTCTGTCTGTCCCGCTGCACTTCTCACCTAGCCAGGTTCCAGCGGCGTCTTCTATGGCACCTCCCGTGCGACCCTACTGCCAAGGGTGCGCCTGCTCTGTTAAATTTAAAAGGGCCAGCACACTGATAATTTGTGCTGGCCACCTGCCGTTCCTGATACATTCCCAGCCCCTTCCTATGTTCCCTGCCGGATCTTTGAGCATATGCCATAGAGAAAGCTCCCCTGCGACATTCCTGAGTATTTCTGCGTTCCTGGTTCTTCCTGTTCCTGCGTGTTCCTGCATTTCTTTTCCTGTGCTCCTGTGTGTTCCTGCGTTCCTGTTCCCGTGCTCCTGCGTGTTCCTGCGTTCCTTTTCCAGTGCTCCTGTGTGTTCCAGTCCATTCCTGTTTACTTCTGCCTGGACCACCCATTGCTGACCCGGATTGGACTTGACCTTGCATCTCTGCTGCCTGCCCTAATCCTGTGCCTGAACCTGACTACGAGACTGTCTCCTGCAAAGGTACCTCGACCTTGGCTGCCACAGGGCTAGTCGCTCCTGTGGAACGACCTGGTGGTACCCTGTTGCAGCAAGACCATCCCGCTTTGCGGTGGGCTCTGGTGAAGACCAGGTGCAACTTAGATTCTGGTCCCAGGTGTCGGCTAGTACCACCTCACATGGTGGTCCAGAGGATCCGCTGATCCCGAATCCTGCCATTTTGCTAAATATTAAAAATTCTATAAAAAGTGTTCAAAAGACTGTACAGTGCTAAAAATTACACCACCCAAAGCTCCATACACCAAAATATGAAAACTTTATAAAACCCCGTGATCGTACCGACCCAAAGAATATAGAAGACTTGTCATTTGGGTTGCACAATGAAAACCGTAAAATCCAAGCCAACAAGATATGGGCTAAGTGGGCAGACTTTTTAGGGCACATCTGTGCTGCTTGAGGCAGCTAGGAGCAACAGACCCAGATACACACTCTCAGCACACTTAAGACCTGCTGTGTACAAAACAAGAAGGTGTTTTGCGTCTTGGCCTAGCAGCAATATCAATCTATCACGGTATTGAGAACGTCTGATCAATGTTATTCCAAGTTAATGTCTAAAAAGAATTGGTGGTTTGACTTGTGGGAGCTGTATCGGATGAGAAGGGAATATTTGTGGGAGCTGTATTGAATAAGCAGGCAATACCTGTGGAAGCTGTATAGGATGTGCAGGCGATACCCAAGGAAGCTGTATAGGATGTGCAGGCAATACTTGTGGGAGCTGTATCGGATAAAAATGGAATGCTTGTGGGAGCTGTATGGGATGAGAAGGCAATACTTGTGGGAGCTGTATCAGATGAGTAGGGAATACTTGTGGTAGCTGTATCAGATGAGAAGGCAATACTTGTGGGAGCTGTATCGGATGAGAAGGCAATACTTGTGGGAGCTGTATTGGATGAGCAGGGAATACTTGTGGGAGCTGTATCGTATGAGAAGGCAATACTTGTGGGAGCTGTATGGTATGAGCAGGGAATACATGTGGGAGCTGTATCAGATGAGCAGGAAATATACTTTGCTCGGTGATTTTACAGGCACATTTAATTACAAACTTGAAGAGTGTTGTTCTTGATAAGTAGCAGGCAGGAAGGAAATGGAGTGTAGAAAGCTGACGCCACATAATAATGACCAGTTGGCATATCTGGTTGTGTCAGTATTGCGGAATAATGTTAATCACAGGCATGTGTCTATCCACCTTTTGCTGTGTTGCTATTTATTTCTATGTTGCTGACAAGATATTTTCATGTGCACTGCCATTATAGGTTTGTTTCTATGAGCAAGGCTTTGTTTGGTAACTATATGAACACTGCTGAACTGGAAACTTTGTGCCATATGTCATGTGCCAGTGACAAAGATGGCAAATATCTATTTTTTGCATTTACATTAAAAAATAATACTTAATACATAAGAATTAAATGTTTGCTCCTGCCAAAAAAAGAAGTAAATGTACATTACTGAATGTATAGATTTTTAGTTAAGCACCCACCCTGGCATTGCTACTCGGTGGGGGCCCTACTCAAATGCCAAAATATGGTGTATTGTAATATAATATATATATTCTCTTCTAAAAGTGTAATTAAAAATGTAACAAAGTGTAATAAATCAATAGGGCCGATAATAATTGTAAACTGTATATTTTAAAATTTGCTTCAAGGGATTAGTTAAACGTTAGGCGATTAATATAAAAATGGCATTGATCTTATACCTGGCAGTCCCAACGTTCAGCTTGTGAAGCAGTTCGGTGAGTGCTTCCCAGGCCTGTGATGTCACATCTTATCAGTCACATGGCCCGATTGTAGTTCTTTCGTACAAGAAAACAGGCTGAGCTGCAAAACGGAATACAGCCACTACACAATATATGGCACTGTGGCTTTAAAGAATGTGAAAAGGTCACATGAGCAGTCTCTTCTAACAGCTGATCAGTGGGGTGCTAAGTACTGATTATCTGCCGTTGATTACCTAAGGATAGATGATAGATCCCAAAAATTCACCAATTCTAGTAAACACAATTCAAACTTAACAGTTACTCTTGAACCCAAAAACGTTTACATCTAAAGGTATGTGAATAGAAATGCATAGCCCATAGAGTTCATTCCAGTTCTCCTTGGGACACTTGTTAGAGAGTTGAAACCCAAGAGGGCTGTTACTATTGGGCTGTGTCTTGCATTACCCATTGTTATTTTTATGTAGTGTACATAAAGAACATATGCATATATTCACACAAACTCACAAATATGGATGAAGGGCCCAAACGTAACTATGTTTGTATTCCCTATTCTTGAAGCATTTTGGCAGACAGCTCCAGTGTTTTGTTGTGTAAGAATGCACTGGATTTGCCGTTGGTTGGCTGCAGGGATAGGCTGCTCTAGGTGGCATCCTGGTGTGGACCAGCTGGTTATTTATTTGGGTGCAGAATTGCATTATATAGCAGAAAAAGTAGTGGGAAATGCACATTGGTTCTAAATTGGTTGCATCATACCAGGCATGAGACCTGCTTGCATGTCCTGCGTAGTGGGTGTAAGACTTCATTATCTAGGGCTCAAACAGCCCTCCAGTTGTAATTTCGAATGAACCCTTTTAGCCAAAAATGGCTACCAGTACCGGGATGAGAGCAGAAACCAAGACACACACTCTAGTCTCTTAGAAAATGTAGACTCACAATCTTTATTAGCACGCACCCGCATATATAAAACACAGAAAATCATCCTCATTGAAAAGGTTGTAAAATACTGGAATGCTATAGGCCAGCTTCAATATCTCCCTATACATCACTTTCCCAAAACATGTAGATGAACGTTCCATATTATTTCTCACACAAAGCACAGTCTCCAGTCCTGAGAGCCCTGAGAAGAAGACTCCAAAGGCTCCTCGGTGAGGCCAAAACATAAGATAAGCAGGTGCTGAAGCAAAAATATAGGACAAGACTCAAGGACAGAACTGTCTCTCAGCAGATGATTCAAACTGATGTTTGAATCATGAATAGACATTATTTACAATATGGCTGACAGTGGTCAGCATGACAAGATGGCGTCCACCTGGCCCAAAATAGCATCTGTAGAGAGATATATCTCTTACACGGGTGAACGCCAGTGGGTGACCAAGTATGTGGAACTAAATATAGGAATGCTGAGAAGCACTGATGGGAGAATATAACAGCAATCGATTTCCTAATCCTGCACTTACTAGGCTAAGTATTGTCCTTCATAGCACAGCAAGATCCTGCTGCTATTTTTACAAATTTGTAGAAAAACAACTTTAGTAGCCATGAGCATGTAAACTATTAGTGTAAGGAATGGTTGTGCTCGTATTTGGAAACGCAATGACATGCATATGTTAAAATTATCAACTGCAACATGGTAACCTCACATGGCTAAAATGTTGAGCAAAAAAGCACTAGTCCTTTGTTAAACCTGAACAGAGCATTACAGTACACCCATGTGTAAATTTGGTTGTTGAACAGACAATTCTAAATTAGTATTTTATCTTTGAACCAAGTAAATATTGCACAATATTGTTAAATTATTAGAGTTGGCAAAATCTAATAATGGAGTGTAGAAAGGGCGTGAGGTTCACACTGGCAGCCAATTCTCTCAATACAGGAAGTAACAGTATGATGGCAATGGATCAGAGAACAGATTTCCCTCTGTTTCTTACAATATCCTACTGTATAAGTATATGGGAAAAATACTGGAAGTATGAAGTTATATATACTGACGTGATATATTATCCACTAAGGGTTTTAGTTTAATTTATTTTTTGTGAAACGGCTCTATATTCCTGAACCATTAAACCGATTTAAAGTAAAATAACCAAATCTAATGCTTGAGGGAAAGTTTAGGGAAGACTTGCATAAGACATGAAGTAGCGTGCAATCATATGATTTGGCCAGTATCAGTGAGTGATGCTCCGTACTTCCTGTGAATAGCTGAGCGTACACTATGTTCTGGTTAAGTGGTCTACACTGCAGGTACTAAACATATATAAAAGCAATACAAGAGCCGCCTATACAGTGTTACTCCAGTGGCTGCACTTACTGCCTTATCTATTATATTTCTAGGAGGCTTGAACTATTTGCTTAATATTTTCTGTTGCAGGAGAAAGTTAACAAAGAACATAACAAGAATTCCAGATCCTAGAGATATTCCTAGATGTATTTCACCTACCTTAAACTCTTGTGCTGTCCGTTTACTGCAGATTTGATTGAAAGCAAAGTATAACGTCTGTTAAAGTTTTACAGAAGTTCTCTTTTCCTCTCTGAGTAATGCAGCAACTTCCTTGTGTGGGCGGAGGTGCTTAAAGCACAGAAAAGGCACAAATAAGCCAACATTTTCTCCCTCCCCCTTCTCTTCAGCGATCCTTCCTAGACTGAACTCAGACATAGTCACATCTGGATATTTCAAATGACCAAATATTCCCCATACTCCTAGAATAAGAATGGATTCTGTGTCAGCAAAGCGAGAGGGGTAGGAGGTCGAGCACTAAAGGGATGTTTTTAAACACTGCACCCTTTGTATTTTAGCTGGTGGTAGAATAGATTAGGGATAATGAGAAGGTTTTACTTCCAAGGATTCTTAAAATAATACAATTTCGGTCCATTAGAGTAAGTTCACTTTGTGCATTCCTGTGGTTTGCTCATTTATTTATGTATTGCCAGTGCTGCCTTGGACACATACAAATACTCAGCATTTCAGAATATGCTGACACTATCTCAATACAGGACAATATGTACATCAATCCTTTCATGCCCAGAGGTCTATTGGGCATTTATTGGCAGTATAGCCCACCTTTTCTAATGCCACATCCTAAGTGCATTGAATGCTACAGTGAGAAGATTTTCTTGCACAAATTTACTGTACATTTCTATGCAATGGTGGGATATTCAACAGATTTTCAATAAAATTGCATTCCCGATATTTGAAAGATTTTTTCTGCATTTTAACAGTTTGAAATTGTTTATAACACCAACTAGTATGAAGTAATAATTTTTCTTCTTCTTTTAGTGAATTGTAGGGCTTGAGTGAAACCAAATTGGAAATAGAAGGTTAGTGCCACCATGATTAATAATGTTTACATTCCGTGTGTATCCAAAGGCGGAGCTACAGCTTAATACAGGCAAAAGTCGCAGTCTGTAGCAAGAGCATAGGGTAGATGTAATATCACCACTCAGCCTGTGTATACTTTATCATCAATTGCAGGTGATAATGGGAAGATCCGCACTGGACTGTAGGTAAGTACCGCTGCAAGTTTAACGTCTTTCTTGTTTCATCAAAAAAGAAAAGATAGGTGTGCGACCCTCATAGGGTCAGCCATATCATACTTACACTGGTAAAATTTCTGATTAGTCGCTAGGAGCTGGGAGTCACATGCAGTTCCTACTGCATGCATGCCCCCCTATGATAACCACTCCCATATCAGTGGTTGGAGGGGGAGGTGGATGTTTTTGGCTCAGCTTTCCAACCACTGATATGGGAGTGGATATCCCACTGGCACTGCATACCTCCCAATTGTCCCGGATCCAGCAGGACAGTCCCAGTTTTAGGTTCGGGAGGTGTTGGCCAGGACAGCAGCTCTGTTGGTATCCTCTGGATGCTGACAGAGCTAATTACAGCGATAGTCCCTGCACCGCTCCTCTGCCAAAATAAAAAAGCTACTCACCTCTCCACGTTCCCCTGCAGCAACTTCTCTCTCCTCTGCAAGAGCAGCAGCTGGGGATGGGGTACAATAACAGGGAGAGCTGCTTCTGATGAGAATTCAATATCAAGGGGAGATGCTGGGTACTGGGGTACAAAAACAGGGGGAGCTTCGAGGGAAGGAAACACAACAACAGGGGGAGCTTCGAGGGAAGGAATCACACCAACAGGGGGAGCTTCAAGGGAGGGGGCACAATAACAAGGGGAGCTGCTGCTGCTGAGGGTGCAATAAAAGGGGGATCAACTGCTGTGGGGGTACAATAACAGGTGGAGCTGCTGGTTGGGGGCACAATTAGTGATCGGCTTTGTGTTTAAATAAGTCATGGGGACTGTATATGTACAAATGAATTATGGAAGGTCACAGTGAATATTACATGTATGCAGGAGGAACAGCACTATGAGTTGGGTTGGTAGGAATACACAGGCGGTCCCCTTCTTAAGGACACCCAACTTACAGACGACTCCTTGTTAAAGACTGACCCCTCTATCCACTGTGACCTCTGGTGAAGCTCTCTGAATACTTTACTATAGACCCAGGCTGCAATGATCTGTAATGAAGTTTTATTGATAATCCTTGGTCCAATTACAGCAAAAAGTTTAAAACTCCAATTGTCAATGAGGCAAAAAAATTTTTTGTGTGGATCTACAATTATAAAACATACAGTTTCGACTTGCCTACAAATTCAACTTAAGAACAAACCTTTGGAACCTATGGAATCTTGTATGTAACCCAGTGTCACGATCAGAGGTAGTGGATCCTCTGTACCACCGCGGATGATGACGCAAACGAACACCTGGGACTGGAGTCTAATTGATACACGGTTTTCACCAGAGCCCGCCACAAAGCAGGTTGGAATTATTGCACCGTGGTACCACCAGGTCGTTCCGCAGGCGCGACTTTGCCTGCGGTGGCAGCCAAGGTGTAGTGCAGAATCGTGAGGCAAACTCGTGGTCAGGGACAGGCACGAGGTCAAGACAGGCAGCACAGGCTAGGAGTCGGGGACAAAGCAATAGGTCAGGACAGGCAGCATGGAATCAGAGTCAGGAATGGAATCGAGGTCACAACGGGAAATGTGAATAAACGCAAAGGGCTTGGAAAACATCTTTCTTTCAGGCATGGAAGCACAAAGATATGTCAGGGAACATAGAAAGGGGCTGGAATTTATCAGGGCAGGGAGCTGGCCAGTGCCAATTAGCAAGGTGCTGGCCCTTTAAATTTTACAGAGCCGCCGCGCGCGCCCTAGGAAACGGGAACGTGGACATTATGGGGATCGCCGCTGGAGCCGAGACAGGTGAGACCAGGTGCTGTGGCACACAGAGGTAAACGAGTCCCCCTGCGACCCGGGATTTGGGTCACAGGGGCACTCGTGACACCCAGGGACTACATGTATATTATTTAGGAGGATAGTGTGAAACCGAGGGGGCGTTATACTTTAAATGATTGTGGTATTTTTAAAGAAGTGCAGCAATGAGCTGAAGACATCTGGCAAATTCAACGACAGTAAGTCAAGGATGGAAGTCACAGAGTTGCTTCGGAAATCATATTCAATGGTTTTATTTAGAAAAGTGTTTTTCCGACTGCTGCATGAAACTTGTAGCATTCAAGTCTATGGGATGCATTGAATTCTAACTCATCCTTTGTAATCAAAGCAGACTGCAGAATTTCAGTGACCAAACTCTGATAAAACAGATGATATCTGCAACAGTTATGTGAAATTAGTCTTATGTAAAGCCACGTTAGCCAAGCCCATACACAGTGTACATAGTATTGGAAGATTATCTGATATTTTTTGCATGTTACCAATGCGGAATGACAGCTCACTTTGTATTTAGTGTTTTTTTTTTACCCTTTTTTCAAATCTGCCCTGTGTTACTATAAGTGGTTATAAATTTGGAAGCCTTTAACATAACCAAGTTATTTTTATAAATAGTTTTTTCGCGACACGGTTATTTGGTAAAAATTTCAAAAAATTCTTGATCTTTTGAAATTCAACGGGGCACATTTACTAAGGATCCGCGGACCGCAATTCTGTCGGGTTTCCCGAATATTTCCTTTTGCGCCAAATTGGCCCCGGTTTTTGGCGCACAAGATCGGATTGTGACGCAACGCCGTCGGCTTGCATGCGACAGAAATCGGGGGGCGTGCCGTACCCAATTTCTCCCTGGTATGCAAATGCCCCATATGTTGTGGTAAACTACTGTATGGGCACACGCCGGAGCATTGAATGGAAGGAGCAAAATTCAGAGCAGATTTGCATTGTCACTTTTTAACGGCTAAACAGTCTATGTTTTTGGCAATTTGGACATAAACGCTTTTTCTGCAAGATTAGATGCACTTTAAAAATACTTCATTTTAGTGGTTCATTAGTTTATTGATGAAATTTTATTAACTCTTTAATGAATGGAGGAAAAGAAAATCATGAATTCTTATTCTTTTTGTAAGTTTTATGGAGCCGTACACCGTACCATAAAAATAATATGTTCTCTTTATGCTATAGATTACTATGATAACAGTGATTTATATAGTTTTTAAAATATATTTTTACAATTTTACTGAGGAAAAACTAATATAGAGAAAATCTCTTTTGCTTTTGTATTGCCACCTTTTCAGAGACATAACTAATATTTCTTGGTTGATTTGGACAGATTTCTGTCCACTGGAAGTAAACATAGAAGCTTTCCATAGAAGGACAGCAAGCAGAGATCTACAAAACTGTAAGGAGTTGATACATAAAGTATATTGGAAGATTGTATACCGTAACTTTTTATAATAAAAAGAATGACATTAATATGCTGTAATGAGAATACCCCTTTAATGTTAACCTCTCTGACATTCTGGTGGGAGACCTAAAGGCTGAGTTTACCTTCCGTTGGGCTGAGGCTGCCATTACGTACCTTGTACCATCCTTGTTCCATCCGATCTCACACTTCGCGGTGCACCAAAGCGGCCGTCCCCTCTTCTGGGACTTCGCTTTGAGCTCCGTATGAAGTCTGACCCCCTTCAGGCTTCCGTAGATTCCTGACGTCATGTCAGGCTTCAAGCGTTGCCAAGCGACCTGCCGTTTCCTACGACAGCATAGGTCGGTTTCCTAGATACGATGACACTTCCGGCCTCTCCGGTCCTTGTTTTCGAATTTTCCGTGAGACAATAATCTTTGTACTTTAAAATGCTATATAATTGATAATATAACCATGATATTTCCCGACGATGTAAGTTTTCTTTGTATCTGTGTACTTTTATTATCTTTTCGTTGGTTATGGCTATTACATAAGTTAATGACGTAACGATCAGTGTTTTCCCGGGATAACCCCGATGCACCTATCAATATCAATTTGTTTGTGTATATAAACCGTCCACATGACGAAGGCTCATGTACTGAGCCAAAACGCGTTGTAACTATTATTTTAAATTCTTTTATATACATTATATAATTCACGCTAGTTCCTAGAGGTTTTCCTGAAGCGCCGGACTCTCTCCTGTCTTCCACCGGGTACTCCCACTAACTCCGCATTCTGGATCAGGAAATGCTGGCAACCAGGAGACCATCGGCTGCTACATGAGACCATATATGCACTTTTCATTTTCTAACAAGGTGAGCGGCTAAAACCGCCGTATTTTACCAATTTTATTACATATTTTACGAGGTCAGCACATCTCGTCTCTCCTTTACCCTCTCTATATCCGCTTGGCCCATCAGACAAGCTCTGACAGACCAAGGGTGTAGCGTTCTTCCAGACCCTAACTACATATTATGAGAATGGAGGAGATGAGAGCTATGGAGGGGTTGGATGACTCACAGATTGATAGATTCACCAAGATCTGGTCCCCGTGGATTGATTTCCACAGTTCGATGGAATTTGCCTCTTGGATAGCAGGAGATGGTGAAGTCTGTTGACCTCTGTTATGTCATCTACCTCCCAGGTACTAACTAAGCAGTAGATAACTTGGAATTACTTTTGATTGATTCGCATTCCCTTTTCCCCTCTTCTTCTTCCCCTATGTGTTCTCTCCCATAGTTCTCTCCTTTTCTCATCTCCCCCTCTTTCCCTAGTGTGTTTTCATTTGTCTTTTTGCATCCTATATGTTTAGTGTGGTAAATGTTGTTAGTATCTGACAGGAGTTAGCCTTTACATCGACATTCTTCTTGTTTTGTACATGGTGAAGCTATTCATATCAAACTAGCTGTGCTTTAGGATGCATTATGCCTTTGTTAGTTTGCTTTAAGATATGTTTATATTTTATATCTGAACTTCTAGTGAATACTCTGAACTTTGTCATTTAATAATCTCAATAAACTTTGTTTATGACATTTTTTGACATCACGCATGCCCCAAGGCTGCCATCGGTGGTTCAGAAGCGCCGCTGGGTTGTAAGCGGCAAAGGGGGGGGGGGGGGGAATATGTCTGATTCACTTCAGAAGCTCCTTACATGACCGCGTCATGTAAGGGGTTAACACCCGCGATCAGAGGAATCTCTGATCGCGGGCGTTGCAGACAGGTATCAACTGTAATATATATGCTGACACCTGCAGCGTCTGGCACTAGTTCTGTTCAGCAGCCAATGCAGGATGTAGTAGTGTGTCACGTGCGGGAAGTCCCTGCCGTTCCCGCAATGTACTACTACGTTCAATATCAGGAAGAGGTTAAGCGCTTTAATTTTCTGCATTTGTCACACTTTCATAACACACTGCCCATTGCAAACCAATCTGTTCTGATTCATACCGTAGCAGTATAAATCTATTAGTATATATTTTATTCTTTATGCTGTCTCTCAGGGAATCTCTCAGTAGTTTAGATTATGTGCAATGTCCAACAGGATGGGCCTTTATTAAATTCTATACCCAACTAACTTCCTGGTTGCCTGGAGAGGATCTGGCCAGACATCTTCATGCCACCTTCACTCCTAGTGCCTTTAAAGCTAGGTAACACCTTTAAAGAGAACCCAGGCAAATTAACCCCCTAAACTAAATATATTTTCATTAACTGCCATTAGAAAGCATTGTCCCTATCCCTTCATTGTCTCTCTACATGCCTGTAAACCTAAGCAATGAGGTTTAAAGCTGTATGCAAATGACCTGTAGCAGGCCGATTCTAGCATATTTGCTGCCTGAGGCGAATATTAAAATGCTGTCCCCCACTCCTGTTCCATTTCCCGCTCCCTGTTCAGTAAATGCTGAAAACTTTACTAACAATTAACATCCCCACAGGCAGGATCACTGTGTGACTGACTACAGCTTTCGGGAATCATTAGTGGCGTCTAGTACCTTATAGATGACAATCTCTTCCATCAGTAGGACTTTATTCCGGGTTCTCCAATCCATGACGTTTCACTGCTGAATTCATAGCCAGATGTTTTCAGCTCC
The DNA here is from genome assembly GCF_040894005.1 of Engystomops pustulosus. Lineage (NCBI taxonomy): Eukaryota > Metazoa > Chordata > Amphibia > Anura > Leptodactylidae > Engystomops > Engystomops pustulosus. The sequence continues at coordinate 46,237,629 of NC_092418.1, read as the reverse complement.
GGGCAGCATCTCCACCCAGCGACCCTAAAAATACCACAGTCACTTACAGTATAAAGTCTCCTGGATAACAACACTGTGCTCCTAAATAATATATACCCCTCACAACACAAGTGGCCACAGGCTCCACACATGCTTAGTAATATACTGTATCCCATATACAGCCCCCCATCTTAGTAATATATGGTATCCCATACACAGCCCCCCAGCATAGTAATATACTGAATACCCCCAGCTGAAATCTGGACCCATATAAATATATACAGCCCCCCCCCCTGAAAAAAATAATCTGGCACCATATAGTATATACAGCCCCACCCCCCAGTATAATATTATTATGGCCCTATATAATATATACAGCACCCACCTCCCGCCGCCTGTGTCCCTGCATCAAATGGAGCGAAGCCAGCAGCCAGATAGGCGCTGCGTCACTCCACATACAAATCGCGTCTACATATCCCATATACAGCCCCCAAGCTTAGTAATATACTGTATCCCATATACAGCCCTCCCAGGTTAGTAATATACTGTATCCCATATACAGCCCCCCAGCTTAGTAATATACTGTATCCCATATACAGCTCCCCAGCTTAGTAATATACTGTATACCCCCCAGCTGAAATCTGGACCCATATAAATATATACAGACCTCTAGGAAAAAAAAAAGAATCTGCCTAACCCCCCCAATATTAAACAATTCTGGCCCCATATAATATATACAACACCCCCCTTCACAGAATAAAACAATTATGTCGCCATATTATATATACAGCACCCCCCCCCCCAGTATAAAACTATTATGGCCCCATATAATAGATACAGCACCCTCCCCGCAGTATAAAACGATTATGGCCCCATACAAAATACACACCTCCCCCCTCCCCCCAGTATAAAACAATTATGGCCACACAATATAAATATATACAGAAACCACCCCACTCCTACCCCCATTATATCAGTATTCACCCCTTATTAGCCACATTTAATAACAGTACATGAAAAATAATAAAACATACTCACCTCGAGGCAGGGTGCTCCCAAGACGTGCGGCTTCTGTCTTCTCGCGTCACTCCGCGTATAAAAGAGACAAGCGCGATTTATTTAGCTGGTGGGCGATTCAGGCGTCAACAGGTGCCCGAATCGTCTACATTAGAGTGGCAAATTTTGCCGCTCTTTAAAGGGCTCCTGCGGCCCTGCCTGTGAGAGGTCTAATGAGTCATCATCATATTCAAGCTGTCCAGCTTATTCATGAGTGAGAGGCACAGCCACACCCCCCAGTGCTTGACTGACAGTCTTTATAATGGTGTGAGGTATAACCGTGTAATGGCTTCTCCATGTGCTTCCTGGTGCTGGCGGCCACGCCCCCTGCGGCCTGTGTGTATGGGAGAGATACAACAGCTCCAGGCAGCCATGTTATAGCAGAACATGTCAGGTACTTGTGTAGTTGTTGTCTGTCTCTCACATGTGTATGGGAGGACAGTGCATGTCAGGAGGTAAAGCACAGACACTAGCAATGCTTTACTATACATTACACACAGACATGTGCAGGAGGAGAGGGAAGGGGTAACGGGTGACATCACTGCCTCTGACCATGTGACCAGCTTCATTTACATTATAAAATCATCTTTTATTATGATTAATGTATGAATTGACTAAAGGCTGAGATGGATCCCTGTGAGTTGCTCCAACAGGTTGAGGTGACAGAGACCTGATGACAGGTGTCCTTTAAGAGCTATTGTCCCTATTACTTATCTGCTCAGGTATTCTATGTATTAATACATTGCTGCCATCTACTGTGTAAAAGAGAGTTTGTATGTCTAAGTATTTCATGCTTTTATTTACCTTATGTCTGAAATGATTGTAGCTTTCCTGAGGCTTAGCATGCAGCTCAAGGGTTGACAGCCCAGAACTGTCTACACAGAAAAAAAAAATATGAATGTAAGCTTTGTATGGGGTTATGGTCTCAGGCTTTAGGTTGTTACAGAACTACATGCAGATTGTGATGGTACTGATGCAGAAGAGCCAACCCAACTACCTCGAGATTGGTTCTTCCAGTTCCTGCCATCTAAAGCTTTTCTCCTGCAAAGCCAGCCATCTGACAGCCTTGCTTGCCTCGGAGGAAGGCATTTGTTACCAGCCTGTTATCTGCAGCTTCACTAGAACAAGGCTACCATTACCCCCGCGGCTTTGCCAGCTCAAGGAAATGTGAAGACATCCAGTGCTCCAAGTCAAGCCAAAACTACATTTTTCACAGTCCTGTTGCTGCTAACATACACACAATTATCCAGGGATCAAACCACCTTTGATCACTATTAAAATTTTATGGGTGGAAAAATATGCATTAAATTGAACAGTTTTATTTATCCCCAGTTATTGGGGAACATTGTTTACATACACAGGGGAGGAAGACAGGGGTCTGATGCAACAGAGCCTTTTAGAGGCTCCTAGCAATCATTTAACTGATCTCTAACCCCTTTTTGATGCTTAGGAGCAGTAGCAGCCGTTGCTAATATGGCTACAACCATGCATCCCAGTTGAATAAACATTGATACCTATTGCAGCTGTGTCCCATGTATGGAAAGAAAGTTTATATAATCTTTTTGCTAGTTCTAAATAGAGTGAAACATACGCTTAGAATGGTGCAGGAGAATACCCTTGATGTCTTGCGTGATTTTTGCAGTCAGTCTTCTGGTTTCTCCATAACATTCACAAAAGTGGAAACGATTGGTTCAAGATTATGAATATTAAAAACCTCAGTAACTAGGAAACAACTGTATCCATAGAAACAAAGTATTAAAAAACCCACACACCACATACACAGTGTAAGTTAACAAGGTTTTCACCCAGGAAGGTTATGGCCAAGGCTAAACACTCAGAATGAATTTCCACAGTGCTTAAACCCAAATCAACGATTCTGCACCATTTTTTTTATACTACCCAAGCACATCCATGATCCAACATTAGAAAACAAATTGAGGGAGAATTTATTTTACGTTAAAAAGTTACTTGTGTTGGTTGCAATGCGACGTTGCCATACTAAAAACCAGTATTCTACCATTAACCCACAGAGACTCATTGCATCATTTAAGACTATAATAATGAAGTCCTATCGCCGAGATTGACAAACAGTGTGGAGGGTGTTGGATTGATAAATGTGTATGCCAGAACACTGACATAACGATAAACTGCCAATTTGCCCAAAAAGGACTTCGGTAAGAGTTACCTAATGAAAACCGGTAATTACTCACCGGTAATTGTGTTTCCTTGAACCACGACAGCACCCAACCAGAGAGAGGGATCCGCCTCCAGGGACAGGAAACCCAGACTTCAAATCTTGCTGTACGCCCCACCTCCTTCAGTGGATTACAGAGACTGTATGGGACTTAATGTTCTCGATTAATTCTGACCACCGTATCATTCAGTATCACTTTCACTGAGAGAATCTCACACCTCTGTGACACACACATAACGCTGAACACCCAAGTGTGAAAAGAATTTACAAGGGAGGGAATACCCAGGGTGCTGTCGTGGTTCAAGGAAACACAATTACCGGTGAGTAATTACCGGTTTCCTCCTCTCACCACGACAGCACCCAACCAGAGAGAATAACATAGATGAAAACTTTAGGGAGGGATAACCGAAGAAAGAACTCTTCGCCCAAAGGAAAGTTCCTGTGCACCTGCTACATTTAGCCTATAGTGCCTGTAGAAAGTGTGCGGAGAAGACCAGGTGGCAGCCTGACAAATCTGATTAACCGACACCTCTCTAAATTCTGCCCATGAGGAAGAGACTGCTCTAGTGGAATGGGCTTTTAGACCTTCTGGTATCGGCTGACCGGCTGCTACATAAGCGGAACTAATGGCTTGCCTAATCCATCTAGCTATAACTACCGCTGAGGCCTTCTGCCCCCTATTCTTGCCACCAAAAAGAACAAAAAGACTATCAGATTTTCTCCAATCTCTAGTCCTATCCAAATAGAGCTCAATGGCCCTTTTAACGTCTAATTTGTTAAACTCCCTTTCCCTATCCGTAGAAGGGTTACTGCAGAAGGATGGGAGCCTGATCTCCTGGGATCTATGGAATCTAGAGACTACCTTTGGTAAAAAGGCCGGGTCTGTCATCAGAACTACCCTGTCATCCAAGATCTTGAGAAAAGGCGCTCTACAAGATAGAGACGATATCTCTCCAACCCTACGGGCTGAAGTGATTGCTACCAAAAATACGACTTTAATGGTCAACCATTTTAGTGAACAAGACTCCAGGGGCTCAAAGGGGTCTTTTATCAGATAATTTAATACCAGAGTGAGGTCCCAGGGGGGCACCGTACATCTCCTAAAAGGGGTCATACGAGATGCCGCCTTTATGAACCGAGATATCCAGGGATGAGAGGCTAAAGGGGACTCAAACAGGGAGCTAAGGGCAGAAATCTGAACTTTAAGGGTGGCAGGTTTTAGGCCCTTATCTAATCCTGCTTGCAGGAAATCTAATATCTTAGCTATATTTGGATGAGCTAAGTCTATTTTATCTGGAGAACAAAAATCTGAGAATACTCTCCAGACCCTAAAATAGATCTTAGAGGTAACTACCTTTCTGCTCCTCTGCAGGGTTGTAATTACCTTGTCCGAGAGGCCTTTTTCCCTCAAGATGCGCCTCTCAAATTCCAGGCCGTCAGATGGAGGTTCGCAATCTGCGGGTGGAATACTGGGCCCTGGGAGAGGAGATCGTGACTCTCTGGAAGGATCCAAGGGTCTGATATCGAAAGCTCTCTCAGTACTGAGAACCATGCCCTCCTGGGCCAGAAGGGGGCTATAAGAATAACTCTGGCCTGGTCTTGTCGTATCTTCTTCAGTACCCTCGGGAGAATAGACAGGGGTGGAAATGCATAGGCTAGGCTGAAGTTCCACTTGATTGAGAAGGCATCCAGACTTAAAGATCGGTCTCTCGGGTCTAGGGAGCAGAAGAGCCTGACCTGTCTGTTCTTTCTTGTGGCGAATAAATCTACCTCTGGTTGACCCCAGAGTCTGGTTATCTTGGAGAACACCCTCCGATTCAGGGACCACTCTCCCTGACGTAAGAGATGACGGCTTAGGAAGTCTGCCTGCAGATTGTCCTTGCCCCTTATATGTACCGCCGATATTGATCTTAGATTGGCTTCCGCCAGCTCTAGAATCTGATGCGAGAGGCTCATTAACCCCTTAAGGACGGAGGGTTTTTCGGCTAATTTCTCGCTCTCCAACTTCAAAAATCCATAACTTTTTCATTTTTACGTGTACAGACCTGTGTGAGGGCTTATTTTGTGCGTAACAAATTTTACTTTCCCGTAATGTTATTTATTTTAACATGCCGTGTACTGCGAAGCTGAAAAAAAATTCCAAATGTGGAAAAATTGAAAAAAAAAACGTCACGTTCTTGTGGGCTCAGTTTTTACGACTTTCACTCTTTGCTCCAAATAACACGCCTACTTTATTCTTTGGTTCGATGCGATCGCGGTGATACCAAATTTATATAGGTTTTATTGTGTTTTAATACATTTTCAAAAATTAAACGAATGTGTACAAAAAAGAAAAAAATTTTTTTGCCATCTTCTGACGCTAATAACTTTTTCATACTTTGGCGCACGGAAATGTGTGAAGTGTCATTTTTTGCGAAATGAGGCGACGTTTTCATTGCTACCATTTTGAGGTCTGCGACATTTTGATCATTTTTTATTTCATTTTTTATGTTATGTAAAAAGGTGTAAAAGTCGCATTTCGGACATTTGGGCGCCATTTCCCGCCTCGGAGGTCACCGCCGGCCGTAACCGTTTTTATATTTTGATAGATCGGGCATTTTGGGACGCGGCGATACCTAATATGTCTGTGATTTTTACTGTTTGTTATGTTTTATATCCGTTCTAGGGAAAGGGGGGTGATTTGAACTTTTAATATTTTATTAATTTTTTTTATTTTTTAAACTTTTTTTTTTATTTTTTTTTTCACTATTTTTTAGACCATCTAGGGTACATTAACCCTAGATGATCAGATCGCTCCTACCATATACTGCAATACTACAGTATTGCAATATATGGCGTTTTTGCAGGTCTTACATTACAATGAGCCACTGGCTCATTGTAACGAACCTGCATAAACCATGTAGCCTCGTGTCAAGAGAAGACCCGAGGCTACCATGGTAACCGATCGCCACCCCCCGATGACGTTCGGGGGCGTGGCGATCGAAAAAAAGGTGCCGTCTTTTAAACGCCGCCCGCGACTTTGCGGGCGGCGTTTAGAGGGTTAATAGCCGCAATCGGTGCAAGCACCGACCGCGGTTTTACTGGTGGGGGTTTTGTGCAAAATGCAAAAACCCCCACCTCTGTATGAAGAGGACTCAGCCCGTGAGCCCTCTTCATACATCCCTTATACCTCTGCGCCGTAGAGCTACGGCGCAGAGCGTTAAGGGGTTAAGGACCCGCTTCGGGTACCTCCCTGGCGATTCACGAACGTCACCGCTGTGACATTGTCCGAGGCAATCTTCAGGTCTGTCCCCCGAATCATCGGCAGAGCTTGTCTGATTGCCTGCAGGATGGCTTCTAGTTCTCTGTAATTTGAGGACTTCTTGCTGGATTCCTCGTTCCATGACCCCTGGAACAAGAGTCCCCTGACCTGAGCTCCCCAACCCGTAGAGCTCGCATCCGTAATCATGGATAGGGGGTTCTCCTCTCTCCAAGGCCTGCCTGCCTGGAGGTTCTCTTCTCTTAGCCACCATCTCAGGGAATCCAGGATCTGTAGGGGAAGTGTAATCCTCTGGTCCAAGGAGGACTGGTCCCCCCTCCAGTTTTCCAACATGAAGAGCTGTAAGGGCCTTGCGTGATACATCGCCCAGAGCACCGCTGGAATTGCCGCTGTAAAGAGACCCAGAGTCCTCATAATCTCCCTTATGGTAGGGGATGGCTGTCTGTACAGCTTTTCCACCGAGGCTACAATCTTCACCACCTTGTCCTGAGGAAGGAAAGATTTCTGCTGAGTGGAATCTAATGTGATGCCGAGAAATATCTTTGATCTGGCCGGAGTAAGGGAGGACTTCTTCAGATTTATCATCCAGCCTAGGCGATGTAGGATCTTCATCACCACCCTTATCAAGGTCTGCAACTTCTCTGCCGAACCTACGATCAGCAGGAAGTTGTCTAGATATGGCACAGAGGTGCCCTGATATCTTCGTATGTAGGCTCCCACTTCTGATATTAGTTTTGTGAAAACTCTCGGTGCTATCGCCACTCCAAAGGGTAGAGCTCTGAATTGGAGGTGCTCTATCTTGCCGTCCATCATCACCGCCACTCTCAGGAATCTCTGACTGTCCGGATGAATAGGGACGTGGTAGTATGCATCCGCTAAGTCTATGGAAGCCATAAAACAATCCTGAAAGAGCAGGTTTACGGTTGACTTTATCGATTCCATCTTGAATTTTTCCACTTGTAGGTAGCAGTTTAGTGGTCTTAAATTTATAATGGTCCGGAATGTGCCGTCCGGTTTCTTTATAAGGAACAGGGTTGAATAAAATCCTGTCCCTCGATCCTGCAGTGGCACCCGCCGTAGCACCTCCTTTCCCAGGTCTCCAGAGCCTGTCTTTCTGCTCTTCCGGCCACTGAGGTTATCTTGAAACGCTGTGGGGGAGGGGATAGAAAAGGTAATTTTAGGCCATCTTGTATGATCCCCAAAATCCACTTGCTCCCTGTAATCTTGCTCCACTCCTCCTTGAACAGGGAGAGCCTTCCCCCCACAGGACCCCTGGCGTCATTGCTGACCGGGACGTTTACTGGAATCCTGAGGCCGGGAAAACATGAATCCCTTAGACCTCCTAGAGGGTCGCCACCCCTCTTTCTTGTCTCCGGATCTCTGAGGAGATCTAAATCGCCTTGAGGGGCGAAAAAACTTCCTCTCTTGAGGCCTTGTACTAGGAAAACCTCTCTTCCTGTCAGCTGCCTTTTCCAAGATGTTGTCTAGTTCAGACCCAAACAAGAATTCCCCCTCACAGGGAATACTACACAGATGACTTTTAGATGGAAGGTCACCTGTCCAGTTCTTCAGCCATAAGGCCCTTCTGGCAGAATTAGATAAGGCCACCGATCTTGCTGATAACCTTAAGGCGTCCACCGAGGCATCGGCTAAGAAGGCAGAGGCTTTTTGTGCAGTGGTAACCTCCGAGATAAGATGTGACCTGGATGCACCAGCCTTAATCTTCTCCTCCAGCTGGGAAAGCCAAACAAAAAGAGACCTAGAGACGCATGTAGCCGCGACGTTGGGTTTGAATGCGCCCGCTGCTGCCTCCCAGGAGCGCCTTAAGAAGCCATCTGCCTTTTTATCCATAGGATCTTTAAGCACACCTGAATCCTCAACTGGAAGCGCACTCTTTCTAGACACTTTAGAAACGGCAACATCTACCTTCGGTGCCTTGTCCCAAATCTCTGTCTCCTCAGGAAAGGGATACTTCCTCTTCATAGCTCTAGGGATAAAAACCTTTTTGTCCGCCTTGCGCCATTCTGCCTGGATAAGGGAGGAAATATTCTCATGGATGGGAAAAACCTTTCTCTTCCTTTCTCCTAGACCCTGGAACATAACGTCTGTTACAGAGCGTTCTTCCTTTTCATCTTCTAATTCCATAGTTGATCTTACTAATTTCACCAGATGATCAATATCCTCGATAGGAAACAGGGGTCTGCCTGACCTGTATCCTCTTCTGACTCAGATGATTCTCCCGAACTAGGGCCAGAATCTTCAAGCTGCCTGGAAGTGCCTGGGGAATTCTCTGACCTGAGGGATCTCCTTATTTCCTGCACAGAACTACGCACCTCCTGCTGGATTAGCATACGCATGGATTCAAACAAGGCCGACTGATCTTGTGCTAACAGGCGCTGAATACACTGGTCACAGTTAGGTTTTAAATAAGAGTCAGGCAGATTATCTCCACAGATTCTACATGCATGATGCTTAGACTTTACAGTGGCTTTCCCCTTACGAGATTCTTCCCTCTAAAATAAGAATCACATAAGACATCATCAGAACCAGTTTAAAGGCATGGTAAGGCCACACTCACCAATCAGCGGACTATCCCCCTACTCAAACTTTACCGTAGCGGTGTCCACCGACTCTCTACCACCTTCATTAGAACTCATCTTATTCAGTGGTGAGGATACAGCTCCTTTTCATCCACGACTGGAGCAACTCCTGTGGCTGGCTGTGGGTGCTAGAAACAACACACAGGACTCCTGTGTGGGATCTCCTTTTAAAACTCCCGCCTCTGACGTCATCTCCCATGTGGACGCTGGGCGGCGCGTCACTTCCGGTCCTCACCGGAAGTGGAGTCGGCGCCATTTTGGAGAAGACCACCGCGGGGAGAAGAAGCCTGCGCTCAGCCGCCTTTCCACGCACGCCTCCAACTCCGGATCGGAGGCGTGCCGGAGTCCGCCCGCACCCACAGACTGCGCTGCACCTCGCTGCATTCACCTTTCCACCGCCGCCGAGTGACCACCCTCCAGTAAGCCTCGGCGGGGGACCTGTGCAGCCACCTGGGGGTACCTGGGACTCCCATTCCCCCCTTTCACCGCGACTCCTGAGCCTCACCGAGACTCACTGGATCCCCCGTCAGGGACAGGAAACCACTGAAGGAGGTGGGGCGTACCGCAAGATTTGAAGTCTGGGTTTCCTGTCCCTGGAGGCGGATCCCTCTCTCTGGTTGGGTGCTGTCGTGGTGAGAGGGGGAAATATGTATTACAACGTAAATCAGGTAAACCTTTCAAAAAGGGAACCCATCTGTGATGTGTCTCGTCAGGTATAGGATAAAATAGGAAGGGAGGCATCAAAGTGCACTATAACGTGTGTCAATGAGAATGAGTATCATTTGAGGCAAGCATGAGCTCCTCCATATGTTGAAGATGAAAGAGTTCCTTGAACCAGACACTGAGGAGGTACTGGGGGACTTCAACTTTAGATTCAAAGCCGAATAAGGCAAGTGAAGGTAGTTGGACAGGAGTGTACCTCTAAAACGAATGGACATGGCACTGACAGATGGTAGCACAGGACAACCAGAGTGCCGGAGGTGGTAAGAATTTTTTTATTTTTTTTTTTAAGGGGGGGGGGGGGCTGTTACCGTCTCGAGCTTGTTGCTAGAAGATCTACCCAAGGACGTATCAAGGAGAGGGTACACCTGGTGATTAAGATCCCTGCAAAGTATCAAGGAGCCTTCAAAAGAAGAAATAGGTCATCTAGGGTACAGACAAAAAAAAAAAAAAAAAAAAAAAAAAGGGCTGTTGAAGTAGGTGTGAAGGGCATAAAAAAAAAAAACTGGCAACTGAAGGGAACAGTTCCAACTTCCCATCTCAGTTGTATCTAGCGTTCGGTTCCAAAACCTTAAAATGTGTAAAGATTTGTAGCTGAAAATAGAGCAACCTTTGGGTTTTAAAGAAAAATAAATAAGGATTTGTAAAACACAATGTTGCTACAGGAACAGAGGTTCACCTATTGTGGGGGGAGAGGAATGAAAGTAATAGCCCTATACTGTGAGCAGAGCTGTGGCCAAATAATGGTTATAGTAGTAGTAAGTGGTAACACAGTTTGAGTAGAGGTTATTGGCCAATGATAGAGCGTGCCTGAAGGCAATGAAAATACTGATATGGGGACTTTAGTATAAAAAAAAAAAAAAAAAAAAAAAAAAAGGCTAAGCCTAGAGGTTAAGTACGCACCAGGAGTCATCTATATAGTTGCGGTCTAGGTATATTAAAAGATTGTACACAAACTCAATGAGAGTAGGGTGTAATACGTAGGGGGATGAAAGAGTCAAGTTCACATATCTAGCAATAAACATATGGGCAGTGCAGCAACATCGATGGGAATATGCTACACCGCCAAATTAGGTATAGTGGGGCATCATTTGTGGTCAAACACTATAGTGCTTATGCCAAAAAGGATACCATTGTATTATAGAGAGTTAGAGCATTCTCTTGTGTGCGACTACTGGGAAAGACCAACACCTGACTGACGCCTTTTAGAAGTAGACAAAATTTCAGGACAAACCTGATTTTAGTATGGATTTGCACCAAGCGTAAAACCATGTTCATGACAATTCCAATAAATAATTTTACAGTTCGTAACCATGGAAGTCTGTATTGCAGCCCTTTACATAAGAGGTGTGCCTGTAAATAGCCACTTGTGGTTTCCAGGTGACAGAATACCAAAAACATAAATGCAACAAAGACAAATCAAATGCTAGAATTTAACTTTTATTTAGATTGCAGTAAATATTAGATACAAATTTATTAACAGATTAATTTATTTTATTTAGACAATCCTTGAATAAATATTAGAAGTTAAATGTCTCCTTCTGCACATTTGGGGCTTGGAACGTGTAGGAGTCTTTAGTAGCTTCTGGTACCAGTACAGCCATGTCATCTACGTCCTGATAAAGGGAAAACAAGCATTTACCATCAAGAACTGCATTCCTATTCTTAAGATAGCAGACAAATCAGCTGTTGCAGGACTGGCATTTCTGACCCAACTAAAAACAGAGCCCCACAAATCCTGTCCAGCATCTTGTTGCATTCGCAAACCATTGATGATAATGACATTTGTGCCCCCTAGGTCAAAATTCAGGGGTTTTAATCACTGCAGCCCAAAGTTGACATGCATTAGACCTAGTACTCCTGTGTTGAGACAGGATCAGAATGTATTTACTGTAAATGTAACGACTTTAAAAGTAGATTTTGGTGCAGAAAACCCAAATACGTTGCTTTGTATTTTTAATTATTAGGGTACAAAAGTTTGGCACGTACCAAGTAGCGTTAAGTTTTATTACATACCTCAACTGAGAAGTATTTCTCAATAAGTGCCAGAGCAGCATGATAAACCATATGGTTGTCATGAGTCTGTAGAGCTTCAATTTTTTCCAGTCCTCCCAACTCCTCTACAACTAGACACAGTTTGTCCAACTCAAGTAGTTTTTCAGCAGCCTGCAATATAAATTTGTTGGTATAAATGAGCAGCAAGTGAAAGTGTGTAAATGCCTCTTGGCAGGTAGAGTATGCCAGTATACTACTAGTTTGTACAAGTCAGAGGATCTCATTAACTTTACATACAACCTTGTTACAACAGCCCACATCAGTCTTGCCAAGTTTGTTTTGGCTCAAGTTCCCGCCACCGTTTTAATCTCTTCAATGATCAGTTATACAATTTTAAATTTAGACTTACCAGAAATATGTTGGAGATGGCATCTAAGATTACCAAGATTGTTTTGCTGTCCTTAACGGTTAGTAGGTTAAGAAGTGGTTCCAGCACTCCACAATGCACCAGCTGTACTACCTGCTCCACAGTGCCCCCACTGGTGTAATTGGTTACTGCCCATACAGCCTCTTTCTGGGCCTTAAAGTCACCCTAAGAACAGAAAACGTCATATAAAACTTTAAATACATTACATTGATGTTCAGTTCTACAAATGTGACCAAACAGCACAGCAGTGTGTGCGCATGTGACAGTCCAGATGCATTACAGTTGATCAAGTAAGGAGTTTCAAGTTTCTATAGTATTCAGGTCACTCTTCACCTTATTAAGAAGTTCCACCAGTGGTGGCAGGAGGCCACAGGTAATAAGTTGTTGAATCTGTGCAGCTGGACCTGCTGCAATGTTACTAAGTGCCCAGGCAGCTTCTCTTTGAACACTTGGCTTTGGATGGCGTAGTAGCTGTGGCAGGATAGAAAGGACTCCGGCATCTATGGCTACCTGGGTCTGTTTGTCTGTTCCAGTGACAATGTTCCCAACAGTACGTAGAGCTGGTGTCTGAGGAGAGTTATGGGAAAAGTAGAGACTCCACTAAAATATGTAATCTTATTCTGCATTGAACTCTACAATGTCTAGAGAAATAAACTGAGCTGTGGCAGTTTGTTAAGGTTGATGCAAATGCAACTAACCCCTCTAACAAATAAGCACAAACCACATGTTAGGACTTGCGAGTCAACATTTTTAAGAACCTAGTAACAAACCTGAGTGATACACTGATCACCGAAATGATGCTGATAAGTATGCATGGGCCATGGGGAGAAGTTACTTGCGGTCTTTAGATTCACTACTACAATTGTGTAGTTCTGTTGCAGTTTTGTCATATTTTTTACTATGCCAAAGCCCTCAATTGTTTAAATGACTAAGTGGACTTGGTATTCACTCACCAAAATGCTGAGCTCTTGACTTTGCATCAATTGTATTAGTCTATCCACAGCTCCAGTCTTTACCACAACATCAATTCTATCATTGGCTCCATCAGTAAGATACGACATTGCCCAACATGTATCTGATAAGATGTCCTTGTCTTCATGGTGCAAGAGCTGTGTAAGTGTTGGCAGGATTTGAAGAACAGCTTGCATAGGTGGGTATGGATTTTTGTTTCGACACAAGTTAGACAGGGTCCATGTGATGTTTCTGAGAAAGCCAATCTGAAATGTGGCAAGAAGTTACTGTAGATTAGAACTAGAGTTCAGATAATAAAAATAAATGGAAATAGTTATGTACAATAAAAGAGGGGGGTGTACCGGAGTTTGTGGTGAAACAAGGGATAAAAGTGGTGGAATCACATTGCAGTTGATCAGTGCATCTCTGTACATGGGACCATCACCTGGAGGGAAAAAAAAAAAAAAAAAAAAAGCAATGATCTACCATCCATATCATGCATGCATGCTAAAACAAAGGGCACTTACTTGTAGATCCAGGCACAGTGAACAAACATTTAAATTTGTCATCTATGGCTTCCTTCCAAAATCAACTCTTAAAGTTACACTAATGAGCCCGAAGGGCTACTGGGGTGGTTCCCATTTCATTTCACAGGCCGTTACACTGTCACCCTTCCCCTCTGCATAACGCAATCTCACTGCAGAGAACGTTTCGGTACGCAGTGGGAAGGGGGTGGCGTCCTTACATATTGTAACAGCCTGTTAATCTATAGCACAGAGGTCTCTGGGAACCACCCTAGTTGGCTTTCAAGCTCATTAGCACAATTCTAAAAGTTGATTTTAGAAGGAGGGAGGCCTTGGATAACAATTAAACTATAAAATCATGACCAAGTCTTAGCCAGATACATTACTCTAGACAAATATTGAGAACCTGATAGTCACATTAATACAATGTTAACTTATTTGTACAAACATGTGAAGTTTATTTTGCTAGCAAGACACCGGAAATACTATGTATATGGTTATGCAGGTACCATGTGGGCCAGGCATTGGTTTTGCCTGGGGAACATATTCAGTTATGTATAAAGCACATTGGTCACAGTTCTTGGTAGAATAATGGACACATTGGAGCATGCTGTTAGCATCACAAAATGGACATGATTCTTCGGTTGGGGTGCTAATGTGCACCTCATGGGAGCAACTATATAGTTTGGCAAACTATATCAAAGAAAAATCAGCCGGTTGCAGTCCTGGTTTTGTCCTACAAATTGGGGCCTTAGGTCAATAGAAATTCAAAAAAAATTTCAGTGGTTTCCTACACCCAACTGAGCAGTGACCAAAGCGTGTGGTAGCTAAACTACTGAAATCCAAATCCATTAACAACAAGGACCGAGCCCTTAGAGGTCTTACTCATCAACTGTACAATTTTGCAACACATTTAGAAAGATTTTGTTTGTAATAAAGGGAAACTACAGGAAAACACACGGTGTACTTTTTCACTAGAGACATTTCAGGTCAAGTCTTACCAGCAATGTTTCCTAAAGCCCATACTGCCTGTTCACTGATCTGCATGTGTGGGGAGGAAATCAGAGAGATGAAGGCAGGAATGGCTCCTCCATCAACCACAGCTTTTGTCTGTTCAGAGGTGCCTGAAGCAATATTAGTTAGTGCCCAAGCAGCTTCAAACTGCAAAGTACTGTTATCATGGTAGCCCAAGAAATCCACCAGCTTGGGTATCAGTCCAGCTTCAATAATGTCATTTAATGGAGGATTCCTTTCCCGAGACAGCATTTTCCTGCAAAATGATAGAAGTCAGACTTTCTAGAGCATTATACAACCACCAAGTTCTTTGCATGTGCATTGATCAAACCAGGACAGATTTATCCTAGCAGACTAAATTTGGATAAAGGACTTTTGCACAGCTTGACCCCCAAGTTTGGCCAATTTTAAGCCTACATATATCCCCCAATATCTAACTGGTAGAGGAAAAAAAAAAAAAACCACACATTTTGTTACCTTGCAGCTTGTGTACATTTTAGTTCAAAATCAGGGTTTCCAGAATTAATTCCTTCTACTATTTCATCCAAAGAAAGAGATGGCAACTGGAAAAAAAAAATATATCCTTATATAGTTATACCAACAACTATTGGTATTAAATAGCAAATAAAGCAAAGCATTGTCACAATTGAAGAGGCGCAACCCTTTTCTTCATAGCTGCCATAGTGCCACCATAAGACCCCAGCTGCTTATTGAGATGAAACCTTGTCGATTGGTTTTTGTACAAATCCACGAAAGAGTGTGCACCCACCCCCAATACCATGTTCATACTAGTGGTCATAACCTCCAATAATGGATGGACTAGTCAATCAATCTCTGGTTCTGCTTGTCACTTTCTAAAGGATTTAGTTTTAACACAAGCCGGTTGTAAGAGGGCTTCTAATCAAAATTCAGTTTTGCAATGTATTCAGAAAAAGGGAAGCTCAAATTTGAACTGGGAAAGTTTTCAAGCAAAGCAGTCTGTGGTATAACAGGAAAAAAAAAAAAACACACACACAAAAACACCACACAATTTAACCACCTGTTGACATCTCTGTTCAGGTGAGAGCGCCTCATCTTCGGGAAATGAAGTCACATTCCTTCGCTTAAGAATCTGCTCATCTTTCTTTGCTTTCCTGAGTTCCACACTGACTTCCACTCTCCGCCGCCTTAGTTCCTGCAACAAAGAGCAAGGAAGTAGAGTTACCAGTGGAAAGAAAAAAAAAAAAAAAAAAATATGTATACTGTGCACAACAGTTGCTAAATTTTTCAGCATGGACTAAAAGGACAGGTCTAGAGATGGTATAATGTCAAAAGGAAATTACAACACATGCCAATACAGTTTAAGTAACCTAGAAAACAGACACACATTTTTTAAAGCAAAAACCTAGAGTGGATTATAAAATAGCCTGCAAGGTCAGGTGGTACTCTTTATTCTCACTACCCCTCTGCGTTTTCACTGTGTTTAAAAGCAGTCCAAGAATGCACCATGTGAAAGCACCCTAATAAGTGTCAGAAAAAGGGGCACAGGGGCTTCTTTGGGTCAAATGTGCCCAAATAGGATTTCTTAGTAGCCTTAGATAATGAGTGTTGGAACAGCATTGAGCTACTTACTGCAGTGTCTTTGCCTTTGTTCTTGAATTTTTTCATGCGATCATCAGCTTCATTTGCAGGAGGCATCTTTATCAGAAAATTGTGCTGAAAAGGAATGTATCAAATCAGAATTTACAAACCAGTTAACTTTGTCAATAAATTAAACTCTAAATTTTGTCACACTTAGCCGAGAATCTGGCCTATACACATCAACCATGTGCAGTTTAAGGAAAAATCATGAGCAGATTGGGAGGGGGAGGGAAGGACAGTTATTTATACCTCTCATCATGGCTTTAAAAAACTGAATGCATAAGGCCTGTGGCACACGTGGCGCTTTGAACCCGTTTTTGGGCCACTTTTAAGCAGTCGTTAAAAAAAAACGCACGCGGTTTTTGAAAACGCATCCGTTTTTGAATGTTTGCAAGCGCAGACAAAGCCGCACCCACCGGGGCGGCCCGCAGCCTGATCGCATCGGAGACAAACCACCGGTGTTTTGTGTTAATTGACTGCAAAACACAGACGGCTCGTTTCCGATCGCAGGCGTTTCCATAAAAACGCCGATGCGATCGGGCCGCAGCCCACCCCGGTGGGTGCGGCTTTGTCTGCGTTTGCAAACGCAGACAAAGCGGCACGTGTGGCATCACCCTAATTGTACCAGAAGGCATATGCGTTTCTATGGGTCTCGCCTTATGTTTCCAAATGTGTGAATGCAGTGGCCTAATGGTTGTATTACACAAGCATTGTACACCACTGCCAACCCTTTTATAATACCAGTTTTTTTGAGTCAAAAAAGTACACTACGATATGGGGGACGCATGTATGGGAGCTTGCGGCCGTACAAACGCCCCACCCTCCCCCATAGATGGCAATGGCTGCACATGCGAAGAAGATAGGACATGTCTTATCTTTCCCCGTGTTACGGCCCATACGCAATTCATTGGGATGGGGGGGTGGAGGGGTTCATTGTACGGCTACAACCGGTCATATGTCATTGTGAATGCAGCATAAGGCCAACACCACCCCAGACATAACCACTGCTCAAGTCCGCAGTAGATATTCCAAAGTTATTCAAGCTAAAACAGACAGGTTTGAAATAAAACTATTAGTTCAAAATCCACAGCACGCATTTTAAACTGCAGGGGATTTTTTTTTTTAGCAACCCATCCAAAATACTCTGAAAACAGAGTATGAATAGCCTCTTGATGATATGCTCTCACTCATGAGGCACACCTGCTATTGACTTCAAAAACTGCATCCGTGGGGACGCATTACATAGAAATGTGACTAAAGGATGTGCCCATACAGCCATTCCAGAACTGTACGGCCAGCAGAGCCGAGAAAACGTCTGCATTACGTTTCTATATAATGCAGGAACTCCCATCCTCTGCACTGTGTGCAGCCCATGGAATTGTGGCACCATACAACACGTAGACAGAGGGTCACATGCAAAAGCCCTTGTCACTGCAGGGTAGTGGCCAACAACTTTTGTAGCTAAGGCGGCACACGTGGCCTTTTGAACCAGTTTTTTTAAGCAGGCCGTTAAAAAACCACATGCATTACAAAACGCGTGCTTTTTTTGAAAACGCATCCGGTTTTGACCCATTTTCATTAAGATAATTGGTTAAACCAGAAGTCGTTTAATGCATGTGTTTAAACTGCTTAAAAACGGCACATGTGCCGCCGGCCTAACCCACCATCTTCAATCTCCTAACAAATCAATATAATACACACTACGTATACATAAACCATCAGGTGACAAGATACAACGCATAACTTATAAACCTGGATTTCTAATTAATGATTCCACAAGTCAGAAAACAAATAGTAAAACATTTTATAGCAATTCAAATAACATTTATTAAAGAAATTCAAAGCTTAATTCCTAATACTATACTTGGCCACAACACATCTTCCAAAATTTGTAGGATAGCTCCCTTACCTACACAGCACAACAGAACTTCGACCAGCAAAAAAAACAAAACAAACCCACAACCTAGCACACCTACCTGGGCCTACGCCTTATATCACCGGGAGGGGTGTGGTTACTGCTCCATGAAAAGAGAGACAAAAAGCTCTGCCAGATATTTCTAGATGTACAATGTGATTCAAATGTACAGTAAAACTCCTATATCCACATCATATTTGCTGTGATGGCATTATTTTATCTTCTTGTAGAAAGTTCTACCTTAACTCTCAGGCTGCATTCACACATTGCAGTTGGATTGTGTTTTGTAAACAATTCAAAACAACGGATGATGGATACCGATCACATGCATTTTGCATACGGTGGCCGCGGTCACACTTTCCGCAAGACTTCCGTTCATAACACAACGCTAGCGACAGGGGGCGGTAGTCGGCCCGAACGCACAAAGTTTCCAGGGAAATGCATGCGATTGGCTTATCAATTGCTAGCGTCGCGTTATGAACGGACGCTTGCGGAACATAGGGCGAGGTCACACGGTGCTTTTTGGTTGTGTTTTCATTGCGTTTTGAAACGCATTACAACGACTGAGATGAGCTGATTTGCCTTAATACATTACTGTTAACATTTGCGTTTACAAAACGCAGTGTAATAGCAATGTTAACACATGCGTTAACAATGCATTTATGTTAGTTTTTGTTAACAAATACATTTACACTGGGGGACATTTACTATGGCGTTTCCGCCAGTTTTGTGGCGCTCTCACCACATGTTCTGCTCTCAGACCTATTTATTAGCTGTCGGGGACAGACAAAATGACTTTTTCCGTCTGCTCCGACTCTTCTCCGAAAAGGGGCGTGGCTTTGGCGGAGTGGAAACTCAGACAGAATTAATATGTGTCACAGCCATTTTTGGGCGCTGTAAACTGGCGGAAAGTAGACCAAAAGAAAACTGGTCTAGCAGGGACTGTTGGACACATTTCTGGTGCTTGGGACAGATTTTGGTCCCAGGGACAGAAAATGGGCTCGGGGACAGAAAATGGTTTCGGGGACAGAAATGTCTCTGCACAGCTCTACAATATTAAATGTGTATCTTCTTTCCGAGAGCAGGTCGGTAACAAAGCCAATGCAGACACCGACACTCTAAGTAAATGTCCCCCACTGTGTTTTGTAAACACACTTGTTAACAGTAATGTAATTAGGCAAATCACCTCATCTCAGCTGTTTAAAAATGCAATGAAAACGCAACCAAAATGCACCTTGTGACCATGACCACAGGGTGCGGTCACATGTCGCGTTTAACGCATGCGTTTAAAAACGCATTGCAACAGCTGAAGAGAGATTTGCCTAATTAAACAACTGTTTTTGATCCGTTTTAATTAAGATAATTGGTAAAATTGGTAAAAAATGCATGCTTTTTTTTAACGGACTGCTTAAAAACAGCCCAAAAACGGGTTGAGAGCGCCATGTGTGGCTTTTGGGTTGGGTTTTAAATGCCTTTTGAAACACATTGCAACAGCTAAAGAGAGGTGATTTGCCTAATTACATTCAGGGCACATTCACACGATGCGTTGCGCTGATCGTTGCGTTTTTGATGCATTCCACTGGCTTCAGCCTTGATTACATGGTAAGGTTACATTGCGTTTCCACTGCATCTGCTAAAACGTGAGGCCGCGGTCACACGATCCGCTAGGCGTCCGTTCATAACGCGACGCTAGCGCACAGGGGGCGGTCCTCGGCCCGAACGCACATGCGTTAACAGGGAAACGCATGCGATCGCCTTATCAATCGCATGCGTTTCCCTGTAAACGCATGTGCGGTCGGGCCGAGGACCGCCCCCTGTGCGCTAGCGTCGCGTTATGAACGGACGCCTAGCGGATCGTGTGACCGCGGCCTAATGTAACCTTTGCTCGTGATCAAGGCTGAAGCCAGTGCAATGCGTCAAAAACGCAATGCACAATGCGACGCAACGTATCGTGTGAATGCGCCCTCAAGCATGCGATGTTAACATTGCGTTTACAATGTTGGCAAATCACCTCTCCTCAGCTGTTAGAATGCGTTTCAAAATGCAATGAAAACACATTGGGGGACATTTGCTATGGTGTTTCCGACAGTTTTGTGGCGCTTTCACCACATGTTCTGCTCTCCGACCTATTTAGTAGCTGGCGGCGCTAGAAAAAATGGCTTCTTCCGGGTGCTCCGACTCTTCTCCGAAAAGGGCTGTGGCTTTGGCGGAGTGGAAACTCAGACACAATTAATTTGTGTCGCAGCCATTTATGGGCGCTGTAAACTGCCGGAAAGTAGACCAAAATAAATTTGGTCTAGCAGGAACACAAAACTGTGATATTGCACTGTTGCCTGTTCTCCCATTGTTGGACACTTTTCTGGTGCTCGGGACAGATTTTGGTCCCAGGGACAGAAAATGGTCTTGGCGCCAAAAATGTATCTGCACCGCTCCACTATATTAAACGTGTATCTTGTTTCCAAGAGCAGGTCGGTAACAAAGCCAATGCAGACACCGACACTTTATGTAAATGTCCCCCAATGTGTGAACGCAGCATAACATGTGAACGAGGCATATGCCCATTCCCATGTGCATTTTGGATGCATTTAAAAACGTCATGTAGTAACACAGCCGCCAGCAACTGCATCAGATTCACTGTCTTGCATGCCAGTCTGACACCAGTGACACACATGACGTTTAGTCCCCCAGACGAAGCCGTTTCCTGGCGAAACACGTGTTGAGGTTGCTGCACAGTACCGACGGTCTGCATGTTATATGCATTGAATATGGTTTCCCTTTATCTATTGTATTATCTTTTGTACTTTGATGCCATAGTAATGCCCTGAACATTTTCAGTGGCATTAATTATATGCCTTACCTTGGGTTGCTTATTACCATTGTTATTTCATAATTACTGAATGTATTTTTTGTGGCACTAGTATGTTATCCTAGGGCAGTGATGGCGAACCTATGGCACGGGTGCCAGAGGTGGCACTCAGAGCCATTTCTGTGGACACTCAGACCATTGCCCCAGGCCAGAGTTCACCAAATAGGACCAAATCCACCAAACCTTCCTGCAGTACCAGGCAACTTAAGAGATGCTGCTTTCAGCACTGTTTTAAAGCGACACTTCATTGTCTGTTTGAAAATGCAGGAAAAGTGAGAAGGTATTAACAGAACTCCATTATCCTTAGAGGTCCTCCTGTTACACCCACCATTCTTCCTCTACAGAGAGACCCTGGAGAGAAGCTGCAAAGAGAGTCTGAATTTGCCCTTCTTATTTCAACTGTATTGGTGGCCTCAGGGGGGCGATATGATTGAAAGATGTAGAAGAACAGGTAGCAATAAGTTACTGCTTAAAATGCCATGTTGGCACTTCACGGTAAATAAGTGGATTTTGGTTGTAGTTTGGGCACTCTGTCTCCAAAAGGTTCGCCATCACTGTCCTAGGGAACCTCTGCTGCTATACCTTCTAGTTAACATTGGGCATTGTGCAATTTTCCTGTGTGTTGCTCCAAATGTTTGTCATTGAATATGTATAAAATAATAAAATGAATTCATGAGGGGGCAGGACTATGAGGCAGCACACTGACATACTAGTATGTGTCCCCTCGGGCAGGATCATTTTAACCACAAAATTTTTTAACCACAAGGTTGTTTACATCAATTACTGGCTTTTGCTTGCATTTTATAGGTGTAGTTTTTGTTGACAAAGACAAAAAAAGTTAAAAAAATTGGGAAAGATGTTCCTGTTCCTCTTCCATTTAAATGCATGTCTTTTCGGTGCAGTCTCGATTTTGTGTTTTTGCTTTAGATTTTTACCATTTTAGAAAATGCACGCACTTTTGATTGTGTTGCATTTTGTGATGCATGTCTCTTTGCATTTCCCTTAAATTTTTCATCAAAGTCCCAACCTTTAAGGCGCGTTCACACGATGCGTTGCGTCACGTTTTTCGATGCGTTTGGCCGGCGCCACGCGTGGCGCTTTTGTCTGCGCTTGCAAACGCAAACGCAGACAAAGTCGCGCCCACTGGGGCGTGCCTCGGCCCGATCGCATCGGCGTTTCTATGGAAACGCCTGCGATCGGGAACGAGCCGCCGGTGTTTCGCGTTAACGCGAAACACCGGCGGCTCGTTCCCGATCGCAGGCGTTTTTGAAAAGACACTCCTGTTCCTGTTACATTGCAAAGCATGTCTTTGCGTTGTCTATGTCTCTATGATGCGTTTTTTGCATTGCGTTGCGTTTTTGTAACACACTGTAACTTATTATTGATGCGTTCTACGTCGCATTTCTCGTTTTGCTGTAAAGCAGAGTGCGGTGGGGACGGAAGTGATTGGCTTCTTTTTGCGGCACTTTAGCCCACAGGATTTGACTTTGATATTTGGAATGTGTGTATGTTCCCTTCTCTGGTGCTGATAAAAATGTCGCCAGCAGCGGCTATGGTAAGTGGGAAAAGGGGTTTTCCCACAAATTAAGTTAGGCCCGATCCACAGGATAGGGCCTAACTTGCTGTTGGTGGTGGTCTCAGTGATGAGACCCCCACAGATCACGAAATCAAGGGGTCCGATGGGGTCCCATGTTGCTCAGTCAGTCTATGAGTGTAATGGAGCAGATGGCTGCGCATGACCATTCTGCACCGTTCATCTTAATGGAGCTGACAGAAATTGCTGAGCACAGCGCTTGGCAATCTCCGTCTGCTCCATATATTGCGGGTGTTTAACCCGTTAAATGCAACGGTAAGTGCAACAGTGGCATTTAAACTGCCCGTAAGGGGTCTCTGACCCACAAAAATGGAGGACAGGTGGCCACAGTATTAGGATGTATTACAGAAGGTCAGGATATGAGGGGGATGGAAAACAAGAGGCCACAATATGTGGGGGGTGAAGGTCAGGGGCCACACCATGTAAGGAGGGGTGGGTGTATGAGTACAGATAGTATTATATATAAGTTTGGGGAGATAAATAAAAGTGGAAAACCAAATGTAAAGGAAGGATAAAATTAAAGAGGGAGTAATATATGGCTCCATAGGAAGGTTGGCCACAGTAAGGATCCTTAAACTATGTGGGAGCCATTAAGATCGATGCTATGCTATGCTTGTGGGTGGGGAAATTGACGAGCAATGGGCATGGTTTAGAAAAAAAGAGAGAGTGACGTTTGGCCCTCTTTCTCTTGCCCAAAAGTTGTGAGGTATGATACTTGAGGCTGGCTAGCTATATACTGGAGCAAGGGTTGGCTATATACTGGGGGCTGGTTGGATGGCTATACAGTGGGGACTGGCTATATAATGGGGCAGCGGCTGCCTATATAATGGGGCAGGGGTGATACTGGGTGATTTTTGTGGGGGATTTTTTACATTTTTATTTTAGACTTTTTTGACTATTGTTTTGTTTTTAATAAAACTTTTTTTTTTGTACATTTCACTTTGTTCCTGCAAGGGGGCACTGACTAAGATCATTTAATCTCTTGTATAATGAACTGCAGTGCAGGCATCTATTAGACCAGGCTGGCGGCTAGTCCTAGGCAACCCTGGGGTCCTTCATTGGACCCTGGGCTGCCTGATACCAGCGACACCCTGCGACCATTGCTGGAGGGTCCCAATTGGTGACATGTTTCGTGTTCAACTGCGGTGTCTAAGGGTGATGACACACATTGGTAAAACGTCAAAGATGTAATCGATTCTTTTTACAGTGTAGACCTGCCAATAGTTTTTCCAATATGTGTACCTTTTGTGGGTTCCGGTAGACACACACCAAAGGATGCTTGGGTAATATACTTTATGAAACAAAATAGATGTCACACAGCAGGATATACCCAATGACCACCAATACAACTTAACTTTTAATATACAGGCAGTCTCCGACTCAGAAATAAACCCTAGTTACAGACGGACCTCTCTGCCCACTGTGACCTCTGGTGAAGCTCTCTGAATGCTTTACTTTAGTCCCAGGCTACAATGATTAGCTGGAAGGTGTCTGTAATGGAGCTTTATTGATAACCCTTGTTCCCATGACAGAACATTTTTTAAAATCTGGCACAAAAAATAATTTTGTGTAGAGCTACAATTATAAAATATACCAGTTCTGACTCATCTACAAATCAATTGTAGCTTTAGCTGGCATTGAGCAAGGGGCGTCCATCCATTGTCACAGCAGTGGGGAGTCTCTGTAAGACTCCCAGACCGGTCATTTAGCCCCATCTTTTACAGGTAAGTACATCAGTTATGCTGATTTCTTGTCACTGAATTCCAAGCATTTATGTTTCTGTTCAGGAGCCCAGGCTTTTGAATTTTTCTTTTCTTACATAACGCACAACTCCCTGAGCAGTAGCTGCTACCGTAGTAGCTATCACAGTGACATACACTATCGCAACACCTTCCTATTACTTGCGCATAGTCTTTAAACCACTGCCGAGCATGCGCAGAAGGTCGCCCTTCTGGGCACACTGCCCCGCCCGGCGTGACGCATGCGCAGTGCTTCTCTCTCATTCTCGACAGTCTCCATTCCATTGCTTGGTTCGCGTTGACTGACCAGAGTCCGCGAATCCTATTCGCCCTGGTAAGTGGCAGAGCGGGCACCGGCACCCGGGGGGACACGGCGGAGGCTGCGGGGGAGTGGTCGCTACAATGATACAAAGCCTGTGCTAATAACTGAGGAGGAGGAAGGGCCGCGGCGGAGCCCATTTCCGGGTTCTTTCAAAATGGACCTGTCATATTATAATCAAGGCAGATGCTGGGGCATAGAATCTTACTGTGGCGGTACCGCAGGTGTGTGTGAAGGAGTGGAGGCGTGGGCCTGGTGATAACGCAATGTACATACAGTATAGAGAGGGCGGGAGTTCTGAGCCTTGTAGTCCTCCAGCCCCTCACCATGATGTATCAGAGGTTTCCTCCTCCATTCCCCATCCTCTATGTCACAGGGGTCTGATATATTCTTCAATGTAAAGGTAAAAGCAGCGCAATACATAAACCGCACGGCCTGAGGGGATCTGCACATTCCTCCTGTGTCTGTACTAGTGGGAGAGCTGACTGTCTGCCCTGTGTGACCACAGCCCAAGGGAACAATCCCTGCCACACACACTGAACGGGCCAGCAATGCTCCATTCATTTTGGGTTCAAGGGACCCCTCATTTCTGCCGTTGGTACCCCATAGCAAGGTATCCCCTATCCTTTGGATAACTTATAAAAAGGGTATTCCAGTCTCATTAAATTAAGTAATCTCTCTACTATGAGCAGCATATAATGTGCCGGGCTTCTTACATCTGCTTCTACATTTATGAACAAATTTGACAACTGGTCATAACCCATGGTCTTATCAGCAGGGAGTGTCCCAACGCTGTGGTTATTGTCTGAAGTAAATGCAAACCGCCAGGATTTACAGGGGGTTTTTTTCCCGTTAACACCAGCCCCATGCCAAGTGGATGTGGAGGGGTGTGAAGAGTGTCAGAGTTAGAGGGTGGAAAACTGGGCATTTATCCAGGGCCCCCTGTCCTAAGGGCCCCCTTACAAATGCACTTTTGTGGGCAGAGGATGTATTGTTCTTTAAATACCCCTTGGTTGATGCTTATCATCTATCTCCTGTCTATATATCTATCTCCTATAATTTGTCTATTTATTATGTATCTATCTCCTATCTATTATCTATCCATCTTCTATCTCGCTATCTATATATAATCTACTTTAGGTTTATGCATCTATAAAACTATCATCTATCTATAAATTTATATTATTTTTCATATTTATCTTCTATCATCAATCCACCTCTCATCTGTCTATCTCCTATAAAGTTCTCATACAGCCCCATATTACAGATACTTACCTACTACGGTTTTTAAAACTACAAAGTGTTATCATTGTGCAGGACTAAAGGAGCCTCTTACTGACTGTGACTGTTCATAAAATAGTTTTATTTTGGTGGCCCACTTTTAGTTTTGCCCAGGAGCAGAAGGGAGTGTTCTTGCCCTGTATCTGCACAATTCTGAGCCAGGCACAGTGATTAGGACAGATAGTGCATCACCTCTACACAGCAGCCTGTAATGCAATGATGATGCCAGCTTATTGACCTTGATCATAGGGGGTGGGGTAACTACAGGGGCTACTGGGCCCAACAGATCCAAAACAGCTTTGCAAATATTCTTATCATTCTAATAGAAAGCAACATACTGCACAGCCGCATAGCAATAACTTCATAGAAATCCTATTTATACGTACCAGTAATTTCACATATACATGGGGTGTGCCTGATAAAACATCTATTTTTATGTCTTTAGTTTTGTAGGTTTCCCCATAGGAAGAAATAAACCAGAATGTCTCTGCACCAGTTCCTGCTTGAACCCATCAGCTGCCATGCTTGGAATAAAGATCGTACTCGTAAGCTGCATCCTCTTGCTTTCTTTCCATGCTTGATGTCTGGAACCATCACCGTGGATTTATATTGCATGAGATTGTATCTGATTTTATGAAGTATTCTGCATGAAAAAGCAAAATGTCTCATAGCATGTTTGGGGGCTTTGTTGAGTATTTTAATATTGTGCATAATAAATTAGTTGGAAACATGCAAGTAGGTAACAAGCATTTATAGGACATGGTAATGTATGTTGCAAGAAGATTACAGTTCAGCGCTGCTGTTCCAGGTAGAAGAAGGGGAGTATGGAGAGGGCTCACAGTCTGGATGCTTTCTTCCATTTTGCAGAGCACCAACCCGTTCAATGCCGGCGACAAAGCTGCCAGAAGCATTTAAATCCTGGTGGTGCATAGGAGCCGCCATCTTCAGATCGCCATCTGATCGTTGTGCCCCATGACTCCAGGGCCTGTCATTTTGTAGAGATCTGTAACCATCTTTACAAAATTGCCTTATACTGCAGTATTGAACTATATGGCAGGGGATGATTAGAACCTCTAAAGTAATGCCTGAAAAAAAAAAAAACCTACAAGTTTGGATCGCCACACTTTTCCTAAAATTTATACAAAAAAATGGGTATCACTGCATCCTAAAAGTCCTGATCTAACAACCTATAAAACAATTATTCACTATGTTGAACCCTGTGGTGGAAAATAGTGGCTACATATCTGAACCGCCACTTTTTTGCCACATTACAACATACAAATAAGAAGTGATCAATAGGTTTGACAGAATATGGTGAAATGAAGTATTTTTTATTTTTTTTTGCAGAAAAGGTTTTAATTTTTAATATCTATTAAATCATAATAAAACCTATACAAATTTGATATCCCTATGATCATACCGAGCCAAAGAATACAATGGCGGTGTCTGCACTGATATCGGGCCATTGCAGGTACGCGATTAAAGACTGACCATGGTCATCTGTTCTTAGGATTGTTGGCAGTGTCAGTGGTCAGATCCCTATCAATTAGGGACCTGATAGCAATTAGAAAATGCTAAATGAGGACAGTAACCATCTTCTAGCCTACTCCGGTCTGCACATGTCTAGCCATAAAAGCATTAACATCTGCTCCTATATTATTTTGATGTGTCAACTGTTTTTTATAATGTGTAATATCCTCCATGTTTGAATGCTCATGGGCTGCTGTGTACTGATTGTTACAGAAATTGCATTAAGTCCTAATAACCATGAGGTACATATCTACAAACAAAATGGGAACCAATGGGTGAAAGTCCATGAATTAAAGGAGCACAACGGACACATTACAGGTAAAATGACTAATGATTATCTGCAAAACTTTAAAAGTATAGTAGGTCACCTTTTAAAAAAAAAAACAACTTGTTTTAGAGGCTTCCATGTCTAACAGTAAGGTAGTTTACATGTGCCATTATTATTTTAAGATTCCTTGGCTAACAACCAATAGTTAATATGTTGGCAAAATTAATTGTGGCTTGGTGTCAGATCCCACAAGTCAAAGTGGTTTCTAGGTATAGAAAATCTATTTATTGTACAAAAGCAGGTGAAGATGAAACCTGCCCCCTGGCCTTAAATATTACAATAATGTCACTAAACCCACCAATCGTTTAACATACAAATGCCCTGTTTCTGAAAGCAAAATTCACAGAAATGTATATACATTTTCACTTAATAATCTGCTTTTAATTTGATTTCTCAAGGCATTGATTGGGCTCCTAAAAGTGATCGTATAGTGACCTGCGGAGCTGATCGTAATGCATATGTGTGGAGCCAGAAGGATGGAGTGTGGAAGCCTACACTTGTTATCCTACGTATTAACCGGGCAGCCACTTTTGTCAAATGGTCTCCATTGGAAAACAAGTTTGCTGTCGGAAGTGGAGCAAGACTGATATCCGTGTGTTACTTTGAGTCAGAAAATGACTGGTTAGTACAACATTTTATCCCTTGAGAAACAACATATTTCTGGACCCTTAAAAGGATATTCCCACAAAGACCAGATTCATAAATGTACTCTGGATAACAAAATAGGGAATTAGAGAATGTGCTGTTATTAACAAAAATACAACATTTAACAGATATAACTCCAACCTGTCTCTACCAGTCCTGGAATACACAATTTCGGTTGACCCTGGTTCCGACCATTAACCATCTTACTTTGGGGTCAGAGAGATGTATTGTTCTTCTATCCGACGCTGCACTGAGCTCTTCTCTGCAGGGCCCCCCACCCTTTCACTCCAAGACCAGCTCACACGCTGGCGTGTGAGGAGAGTAAAGGTACAGCAGCAGAGATGTAGCAGAGCATGTACTATGGATCTCATCATCTCCAATCTGTCTCATCTCTTTTTCTATGTGTCAGATACTAGAATGTCCAGAAGCTAAATGAAAGGGTATATAAAGGGTTCCCTGATAATCTAACCACATCTTCGGCACACTGTATCTCACAGCACTAGAGGAATCATAAATGGTCTGCTTAGAGTCCTTGCACACACTCTGGAATTTTACACTGACCATCCTAGGTAGTCATATGAGTTAAACCGGCAATAAAACTGAGAAAAATTGTAAAGTAAGGGGTTAAACATGACCTTTATTATCACTAGGGGATTGAAATTTGAGAATGTGCTTTCATGGGCAAACCTCTTACAAGGAAATTATCATCAACAGCAAGCATGATAAACCAGGGACACTTATTCATAGAACCAGGCACTGGGACTGTGGTAATCTTTTTATATTTGTTATCCATGCTGTCCTTCCTTCTAAAATGATCTTTTAAAATGATGGTAAATTAGCCTGAGGGGCTCCTGGGGTTGTTACCATAGCCTCTCTGTGTTGCAGCTGTTAGACTGCCTCGTCCTGCTCCCTCAGCAGTTAGGTTTCTGCCTGATGTAATCTAACTCATGCACACACTAATGTTAATAATTTATGGTACTTGCCAAGTAAACTTGTTTTTAAGTGTGTATATTACTGAAATGATATGGAAATAACCTACAGAACTCTGATTGCAAGAGTTTACAATCCATTTATTTTCATATTTCAAAAGCTATAACCTGACAAGAGGGATGGTGGCCTTGCCCTTTGAGATATTTTACATAGTTTCTTACATTCAGTTGATCTATTCATTTATTAAGAAAAAAATTGACTGCTACAGACTCTACATAAGGGCTTGGAGCAACCAGTGTTCAACTGTTCTGGAATACAAAGATCATCAACTTGGATTCAAAGGAAGAGCTGGACACTGAGTTGTCAGACAAGCTCTGTGAATTTTTTAAAAAAAATATACGGAAAAGAATTCTAGTAAAATAATAAATTAGCATTTTAGTAAATAGGCCTTAGATTTTATAAAATAAAAAAACTCTCAAGTGTCCAAAGTATATAAATAAACTTTACATGTATGGTTTCGCTACAGTTAGTAAATACTATTAATTTTAGAGCAAAATACTATTGATAGTTTTCAGAAGTGTGATTTATTTACCTCTAGGTGGGTGAGTAAACACATCAAGAAACCAATCCGTTCCACAGTGCTGAGCCTTGACTGGCACCCCAATAATGTGCTTCTAGCGGCTGGATCCTGTGACTTCAAGACCAGGTATAGTATTCACATAGAAGTAGTCATTTAGTAGGTCAAATTTGAAATGTGCTTGTGCATTGTGTAACATTACCAGAGAGCAATGGTCCAACTTCACAGGATGGGGTAGTTTTAAACACCAGATTTAAAGGGGTATTCAAACAAAGACAGGATTCTTAAATATACTCAGGATAACAAAATAACACAATAAGGTAGAACCAATGGCATACTCCTCTAATCTGTAGCAGGATAACCCTTTTTAGGGCTAACCCTTAAGTCCTCCAAATCTTTTAGGGTGCGGTTACACGTCGCGTTTACTGCATGCATTTAAAACCGCATTGCTACAGCTGAAGGGAGATTTGCCTATATAAACAGCTCTTAACGCTTGCGTTTACAAAACGCATTGATAACGCATGTGTTAACATCACGGTTACCGCGTGCGTTTTGTAAATGCAAGTGTTAACAGCTGTTTAATTGGGCAAATCTCCCTTCAGCTGTAGCAATGCGGTTTTAAATGCATGCAGTAAACGCGACGTGTGACCGCACCCTCAGACTTTTTAATGGCCCTTATATGCAAATTTACTAAAGAGGCTACTGGGGCGTGGAGAACCCAGAGGTCCAGCTTCACAGACGAGTGTGTGCAAGATGTATTAGTAGGTGGATCGCAGGAGGCTAATGGGGCGTAGAGTTAGCAGAGCTGAGAATGTCATCATCTCTGATCTCTTTTTATATGTGTCAGAAACTAAATAAATAAATAATAAATAAAAAAATTAAAATAAACCCTTACCCTGATAATCTAACCACATTGTCACCACACAGAGAACTAGAGGGATCATGAAGTGTCTGCTTACAGAGTCCCCACCAATTTTACGCTGACCATTACTAAGTGATAGGAGCTAAAACAGCAATAAAATTGTTAAGTAAAATGTGTAAACCTCACTGGGGGATTAAAATTTGAAAACTTTCTTTCATGGGCAAACCCCTAAATATTCCCCCATCCAGAAGCAATCTCCGCCTGGTCGGACATGTTTTTCACACAACTGAGTTCTCTAGTTGCGGTCTAAGCTTAAAAACCGTCAGGGAGGGGGAATTTTACATGCCTTCTCCACCAGGGAGTGCATAGTAAATGCCCCTAAATGTGTCCAGTTTTCATCAGCGTTGTTTCCTTTTCTTTATGCTTTGTCTTCATCGTGGATGCACATTGTGTATTGTTTTACAGAGTGTTTTCTGCATACATTAAGGAGGTTGATGAGAAGCCTTCTAGTACACCATGGGGGTCAAAAATGCCTTTTGGTCAGCTAATGTCGGAGTTTGGTGGAGCTTCCAATGGCGGCTGGGTTCACAGCGTCAGTTTTTCTGCCAGTGGAAATCGATTGGCTTGGGTCAGTCATGACAGCATCGTGTCTGTAGTTGATGCATCAAAAAACATGAGGTAAGTGACCTTCTGTAAACTTGTGTCCCAGCCAGAGTTTGTGTATAGTGCTACAGGTAGTACGTTTGTGATTATGCATGAAATACAATTTTCTCCTCATAGAAAATAAAGATGATAAACCATAATACTGTATAATATGATAACTATCTGGTCCTCTGTTTCCAGCCTTTCCCTACTGAAGACTGAGTTCTTGCCTCTGCTGAGTGTGACGTTTGTGTCAGAGAACAGCGTGATAGCAGCTGTAAGTACCTTGTGTGTCTCATATTAGATGGATAGAAATATATCTACTGTGTGCTGTCACAGGAAAGATTTTTATGTTATTCCTTGGAGAAAGAAACATAGAGTGTGAGAAGGAAGTAAAGTTGAGAAATGGAGCTTTTTTTTTTTCTAGGCCCATAACCAAAACTGTCTGTCTGCAGCTTTCTATGGTCCAAACCTTACTATTCAGGCTGATAACAATAAGTTAATCTTTATATAGCGCCATTATAATCTGCAGTGTTGTACAGATCATGGGGTACATATACCAATAAAATAAGACCTTACGGAGTAAAAATATTTCCAGAGGAAATAATAGGACTGAAGACCCTGCTCAAAAAAAAATTACAATCTGAGAAGGAAGGGCTGTGTCATTTTTATGTGAAAAGGGGTCATTTCAAAGTGAGTAAATCTAAGGTAATCAACTGAAGCGGGATTGGCCCTAATGCACATTATTGACTTTATTGTGCAGTGGTCCAGCCCTTCTTTATAAGGAACAATGTATTTATTTGGCTTTTACAAGAGATTAACCCAGATTTTCTATCCTGCAGGGACATGACTGCTGTCCAATGCTTTTTACATATGATGACCAAGGCTCTTTGACATTCGTTTCGAAACTGGATATTCCAAAGCAAAGTACTCAGCGCAATATTTCTGCTATGGAACGCTTTAGAAACATGGATAAGAGAGCAACCACAGAAGACCGCAATACCACCCTGGAGACTCTTCACCAGAATAGCATAACGTAGGTACAAGGGTACTTCAAGGTATAGGGTTTACTATGCGGTGTCATTTCTATGTGAAATGCAATCATTTCAAAGTCAGTCAATCTAAGGTAATCAACTGAACCGGGGTTGGGCCTCATGCACATGACCATATTGGACTCTATTCTGCACCTTGACGGTGCAGTGAGACACAGTGCATGCACCATGTCTCACCGCATTGTGACCATGCCGGACTGCTGGGTAGTTTAAATGAACATCGTTAGGGTGAGCAGCACTCATCCTCTGATGTCCTATAAACGGCAAACAATGGCATACGGCACTAACGGTCATGTGCATGAGGCCTTCGTTTTACAAATTGTGTATTCTAATAAGTGGTAACGCTGCAGGCTTTCAATTGGAAATGTGACAGTGAAAATTAGTTGAATAGCTGATAGTTGCTGTTTGCCAAAGACATCCACACGGCTCTCCAACCAGTAACATTCAGTAATATGTAATGGCTTGTAGGTCAGGTGACCTGCGATTCAGACAGGTCGAAGGGAAGAACCTATTAGGTTATCACCTGTACTAGTCATTCTTGAAAAAAATAGCTCCAATCCTTTTAGTTTCAATTAAAATTTTTGTTATTTTTGTCTCACAGCCAGGTGTCCATTTATGATGGTGATAAATCTGACTGCCGTAAGTTTTGTACTACAGGCATCGATGGTGCTATGACTATTTGGGACTTCAAGGTGAGTTTTAGCATTTTTGCGGTAGTCGTTTAACTACCTCTGATTTACTTGTATACCATAGTACTGTTCTTCTTGTCAGTAGGCTGTATTCTTACACAATTTTGTCACTTGTTTGATAACTTTAAGGACATAGAGGAAAGGCTTTTTCAGAAAATATGTTGCGGTATTTAGGGGGAAATAGAAGAACATGTTACACTTCTCCCTCCAGAGGGCACCATTGTCTTCTTGCATGGCAACCATCCGTTCACGACGGCCTGTTTTGGCCTAGAAGTCACATACAAAATGAATGTGACGTTGTTATCAACAGGATTGGAACGCTGGGGAATTGGGGAATGGAAGCCCTCTGGAGAGGTTAGCACAGCATTTTCTTTTATCCCCGCCCACCACCACCAATGCTGTAAAGCAGGGAAAAAACTTTAGTTATTGTATAAGTATTTCAATTTACTTCAAGTCGTGTATTGTAGAGAGCTGATACTTTAATATTTAACAATAAGCTATGCAATAAACTAATTGTCTTATTATCTATTCTCAAAATTGAAGACCTTGGAGTCTTATATTCAAGGCCTAAGAATTATGTAACTGAAGAACAGCCATTACTAAGCAGCATCAACAAGCATCAGGATCTCCAAGAACATTCAAGAAATGGGAACTTGACCAGACACTTCACCGATCCATCTAACCTGGAGGGGTCTTTCCTATTATTCCAAAAGTAACTGCCAAATTCCTTTATATCCGAGACCTACAGCTTGTCACTGAAAAATATGGATACAAAATAAAATGAAATATGTTCTTAACCTATTGTGACGTGTCATTGTAACACTAATTTGTATGAATTGAATGTCCAACAGTTTCTTTTATCACAAATCAATATCCTCTGCAGCCCCTAGTCCACAATAGGGGCATCACATATAACCATTTGGTAAAAATAATTCAGAAAACAGTTACGCTTAAATATAATCATCTCTGAAATAATATATGTATCAATGATGTATAAATCCAGTGGTGATTGCATGAGCAGGGATAACTACACAAGATTTTGAAGAATTATTATTAATTTATATAGCGCCTACAGATTATGCAGCGCTGCACAAAGCTTGTTGTGGTGCGTGAGAAAGGGTTATCAGCTAAATTATGCTCATAAGGGTTTGTATATGCCCAATGTGGATCCGGACCGGTGGCTCAATGGTGCTCTCAACAAATTTGATCTATTTAGGGAAGGTATGAGCATAGTAGGAGGCAATTTGAATATGTGTCTAAATCCAGTGCTGGATTCCTCAGGCTCCCATCACATGGCATACAAACGACTGAGGACCCTTCGGCGCTATCCAGACTACAACTAGTGGACATTTGGTGGGTACTCTATACATTCTTATCAAAGACACAACAGTCATATAGCCAATGTGAGAAAGTAAGAGGTATTGTGTGGGAAAACCGCTATCTGTCCTACAGGCAGATGAAATACATGTGGTAAAAGCCCTGGGTTTGTCTGCAGTAACCCAAGGGTTAATGCAGACATGATAAGCAGGAATAGTCTGTTTTGTCTGTGTTGGCCTAGCTAACACAGACACATTTGTAATGTCCGTACTGGGCCTGCTTATTATGGAGTAGGGGTAGGCTGGTAGCGGGACTCCTACTCCACCCGGGCTTCGGTCCTGGGCTTTTGTATAGCCCACAGGTGCAGGTCACAGGCTTCGTTAGGGCCTGATTTAATCTGCAGGCCAGAAGCAGTAGGGGAGGCCCTACCTGGAGAGCTGAAAGCGAGATTGCATTCTCACAGCAAAGGTAACTGAGGGTCTCCTGTCTTGCTGCTGGCCAAGAGCGTGTGCCAGGCAGCCTGGTACCCGGATAGCTAGGGTCCGACAATTGTATTAGACAGCGCCTAGCCGGGCAGGAATTACTTTTATAATGTTTTTGCATGTGCCTAAGCCAAGGCTGAATTTGTGTTCTGTTTTGCAAGTGTGAATAAACACTTAAGTTGGACTTTTAAACCTGCGTGTGTCACTGCTTCCTGCACTGCTACCTGTCAACTACCAGAGCAATTCCCCACATATGGTGGAGGATGCGGGCATAGTGCAGTGAAGTATACACTAGTGCATGTCCTGGACAGCACTGAAGCTGCATGCCACGGCCATGGAGGAGTTAATCAAGCAGCTTGTCCAGTCCAACGTGCAGCAGCAAGAGACAAACAGATTGCTGCTCCAGCAGATAACAGCCCTGACCGCTGCTCAGCAAAGGACTGTCCCAGCAATGACGGTGAAGGACGCCAGGAAAGAGGTCCGCAAAGCTATGACCAAGATGACCGCCGAGGATGATGTGGAGGCCTATCTGACAGGCTTTGAGAGGGTGGCCACCCGAGAGAGGTTGCCACAGCAACACTGGGCAGAGGTGTTGGCCCCCTTCCTTGTCGCTGATCCCCAGCAGGCATACTACGACCTGAGAGCGGAGGATGCCCAGGACTACACCAAGGTAAAGGCAGAGATCTTGGCCCGACTAGGAGTGGATCAGCATCTACGCGCTCAAAGAGTGAATAGCTGGAGATACCAGGAGGCGCTACCACCGAGGGGGCAGATGCACCAACTTGTTCACTTGGTCCGCAAGTGGCTTCAGCCGGAGACATCAACCCCAGCCCAGATGGTCGAGAAGGTTGTTTTGGACCGTTTCCTGAGGGCCTTGCCGGGTGAGATCCAACAATGGGTGGGACACGGGGACCCGTCTGATGCCGAGGCACTGGTGGGGTTGGTGGAGAGGTTTTGTGCCACCCAGGCCCTAACAAAGAAAGCCCCTTATACCCAGGCGGGCCCTAAGGCACGGAAGGTCGTGTCACCCACAAATACTTGGCGCAGGGCAACGCCCAATGTCCGGGAAGTACCCCAGGGGAGGAGGAGGGGGGAGGCTCCCACCTGTTGGACCTGCCATGAGCCAGGTCATATTGCAGCCCATTGCCCCAATTCCTCAGAGCCCATGGACTGCAGTTCCGCCAGAAGGGTTTCTCTCTATGCTGCCCCTGTCTACACAGCTACTAGCCCCGACTCTGCTGATGAGCGCCACCTGTGCCGGGTGACAGTGGCAGGGCATCCAGCGTTGGCCCTGCTGGACTCACAGGGCGCACAATTGGAGTCCTGTGTATCCATGGGGACGTAAAGGACTACCCCACCACAGTTATTAACTTCCAGACCTCTTGTGGAGAGACCCTACATGAGGCCGCAGTTGTCAAGAACTTGCCCCATGACCTTATATTGGGACGGGACTTCCCCATGTTCTGGACTCTATGGCGGGGAAACCAAGAGTTGGGGGGTTGTTCTCCTGTGTTGTCTGGTCAGATCTCTGAAGCCGAGCCTGATGACCCAGACTCTGGAGTTCCTGCCGTAGGGGTGACCGCCACAGAAGATACAAGTGTAATGTTTCCCCTAGATGTTATGGCAGGCGAAACTGAGGAGGTAGTGACAGGACCGCAGTTGTCTGATTTGGAGGTATCCCGTGACAACTTTGGTACTGCCCAACTCCAGGACCCCACTCTGGTCCGCGCCAGAGAAAATGTGGTAGAAATTAATGGTGTACCTCAGCACCCAGGTGCTGATAAATTGTTCCCTCGTGTGGTGGTAAATCAGGAGTTATTGTACCGCATTGATAAGGTCCACGGTGAAACCCGGGAGCAGTTAATGGTACCTCAGCCATATCGTCAGATGGTGTTAGACCTTGCACATAAGCATGTGATGGGAGGGCACCTAGGTACCACAAAAACTCTGGAACGCATCTTGCAGCGTTTTTACTGGCCAGGAGTGTATGATAGGGTAAAAAGGTATTGTGAAACTTGCCCTGATTGTCAATTGCATGCTCCCATGGTACACTTTCGAAGTCCGTTGGTACCTCTGCCCATTATTGAGGTACCCTTTGAAAGGGTCGCCATGGATTTGGTCGGTCCTTTAGTTAAATCTGCTCGGGGGCATCAGCATATCCTGGTAGTCATGGACTATGCTACCCGATATCCTGAGGCCATCCCACTGCGGCACACCTCTGCGAAACTAATTGCTAAAGAGTTGTTTGCCATGTTCTGCCGGGTGGGACTTCCCAAGGAGATCCTCACAGATCAGGGGACTCCTTTTATGTCAAAAGTCACCAAGGAGCTATGTCGGCTCTTTAATATTAAACAGTTACGCACCTCTGTGTACCATCCTCAGACGGATGGATTGGTAGAACGGTTCAACAAAACTTTAAAGAGTATGCTAAAAAAGGTGGTAAACAAGGATGGGAAGGACTGGGATGTACTGTTGCCATATTTAATGTTCGCCATCCGAGAGGTCCCACAAGCCTCTACTGGGTTCTCACCGTTTGAGTTAATGTATGGCAGACATCCCAGGGGTCTCCTGGACATAGCCAAGGAGACATGGGAACAAGAGCCCACCCCCCACAAAAGTGTAATAGACCATATCGCAGATATGCAGGACAGGGTGGCAGCCGTCATGCCCGTTGTCAAAGAGCATATGGAGGAGGCACAAAGGACTCAAAGCCGGGTTTATAACAGGTCAGCAAAAGTAAGGAGCTTTAGTCCCGGTGATCGTGTGTTGGTGCTAGTCCCCACTGTAGAAAGTAAGTTTCTCGCTAAATGGCAAGGACCGTATGAGGTTATAGAGAAAATAGGAGAGGTGAACTACAGGATACGTCAGCCCGGACGGAGAAAACCCGAGCAGACTTATCATGTAAATCTGTTGAAGGCCTGGAAAGACAGAGAGAGTCTGCACACAGAGATGGTTCTGGCGAGTCCACCTCCTGCGATACCCTCACCAGCCGCAGATAAGCCTGTGCCGGAGGCAGAACTACGAATAGCCGATACCCTTACCAAAGAGCAACAGCGAGAGGCTCGAGAGTTTGTTGCAAGAAATACAGATGTGTTCTCAGAGTTGCCAGGCTACACATCTGTAATGAAACATGACATTGTCACTGAGCCAGGGGTAAAGGTAAGATTAAGGCCGTACCGAGTCCCTGAAGCTCGTAGACAGGCCATATCAGAGGAGGTTCAGAAGATGCTGAAGCTAGGGGTAATTGAGGAGTCCAAAAGTGAGTGGGCCAGTCCAATTGTTCTAATTCCCAAACCGGATGGGACGTTGCGATTTTGCAACGATTTTAGAAAATTGAATGAGGTGTCTAAGTTTGATGCCTATCCCATGCCCCGGGTGGACGAGCTTATTGAGAGACTAGGGGGAGCTCGGTACTTCACCACATTGGATTTAACTAAAGGATATTGGCAGGTACCCCTGACAGATAGGGCTAAGGAAAAGACGGCCTTTGTTACCCCTGAGGGCCTTTTTCACTATATTGTATTACCGTTTGGGCTTCATGGGGCCCCCGCTACCTTTCAACGGTTAATGGACATAGTGTTAAAGCCACATAGGAGATACGCCTCCGCCTATCTAGATGACATTATCATCTACAGCCAAGACTGGGTGAGTCACTTGGCCAAGGTACAGGCCGTAGTGAACTCTCTAAGGGCAGCGGGCCTGACCGCAAACCCCAAGAAGTGTGCGCTAGGAATGGAGGAGACACACTATTTGGGGTATGTGATCGGACGTGGTATAATTAAACCTCAGGTCAACAAGATTGACGCTATACAGGGTTGGCCTCAACCAGTGAGCACAAAGCAAGTCAGGGCATTCCTGGGCATTGTAGGGTACTACAGACGGTTTATACCAAACTTTGCCACCATGTCCGCTCCCCTGACAGACCTGCTGAAGGGTAAAAGGCCTGTCATGGTGCGATGGAATGAACAAGCAGAAGGTGCTTTTCAGGCATTGAAGTCTGCGTTGTGTGTATCTCCCATCCTCATTACGCCAAACTTCAAGAAAGAGTTTATTGTGCAGACGGATGCGTCAGATGTAGGACTGGGAGCTGTCCTGTCTCAGGAGGTGAATGGAGAAGAACACCCCATTACCTACCTGAGCAGGAAGCTCACGCCAGCAGAGAAAAATTACAGTATCGTAGAGAAGGAATGTCTGGCGATAAAGTGGGCATTAGAGTCCCTACGGTACTACTTGCTGGGACGACGGTTCCGTTTAATAACTG
This sequence comes from Engystomops pustulosus, assembly GCF_040894005.1. Taxonomy (NCBI): domain Eukaryota; kingdom Metazoa; phylum Chordata; class Amphibia; order Anura; family Leptodactylidae; genus Engystomops; species Engystomops pustulosus. The sequence continues at coordinate 46,198,261 of NC_092418.1, read as the reverse complement.
ACCACTCTCCTCTCACGTGGATGAGTAGAACTAAGGAGAAGAATGCCAGGGTCACTAGGTGGTTCTTGTCCCTCCAAAATTTCAGCTTTACGGTGGAGCACAGAGCCGGGAAGCTACAGGGCAATGCAGATGCCTTGTCCCGAACGCATTGCTTAATGTCAGGAGTTCGCCCCGGTGGGTCTGAACTGAGGGGGAGGGTATGTGAGAAAGTAAGAGGTATTGTGTGGGAAAACCGCTATCTGTCCTACAGGCAGATGAAATACATGTGGTAAAAGCCCTGGGTTTGTCTGCAGTAACCCAAGGGTTAATGCAGACATGATAAGCAGGAATAGTCTGTTTTGTCTGTGTTGGCCTAGCTAACACAGACACATTTGTAATGTCCGTACTGGGCCTGCTTATTATGGAGTAGGGGTAGGCTGGTAGCGGGACTCCTACTCCACCCGGGCTTCGGTCCTGGGCTTTTGTATAGCCCACAGGTGCAGGTCACAGACTTCGTTAGGGCCTGATTTAATCTGCAGGCCAGAAGCAGTAGGGGAGGCCCTACCTGGAGAGCTGAAAGCGAGATTGCATTCTCACAGCAAAGGTAACTGAGGGTCTCCTGTCTTGCTGCTGGCCAAGAGCGTGTGCCAGGCAGCCTGGTACCCGGATAGCTAGGGTCCGACAATTGTATTAGACAGCGCCTAGCCGGGCAGGAATTACTTTTATAATGTTTTTGCATGTGCCTAAGCCAAGGCTGAATTTGTGTTCTGTTTTGCAAGTGTGAATAAACACTTAAGTTGGACTTTTAAACCTGCGTGTGTCACTGCTTCCTGCACTGCTACCTGTCAACTACCAGAGCAATTCCCCACACCAATTAGACTATTTATTCATTTCACAGGGACATACATCACACCTTTGGACAGCAGAGCTAGGTAGTATTATCCTGTCAGACCATGCCCCAGTATAGATATTCCATCCATCCCTGCTGGGGAATGAAGATGGTCATTTAATCAGACTGTATTCCTGGACCCTAAACATTTTGTTCAGATTAGGAGCGCCATCTACCGGGATTTTCAGAGACATGAGACAACCGACTTGCTCCCTACATTAGTGTGGGAAGTGCACAAAAGTGCCCTGAGAGGAGAAATCATATAAATTTGGTGCATTTGTTAAAAAGCAGCAATCACGATTGCTTGATTCTCTCCTCACAAATCTCTGCTTTGGAGAAAGCACATAAGAAAACCAAGGCTAGAGGCACACATCTCGATTATTCACAAGGAGGGGATGGACCCAGCCTTGTGTGGAAGCTATCCACGGACGTGAAGTGGTGGGCTAAGGCTATGGCGGGTAAAATATGTAAGTTGTTGTCAAAATTAATATCATCAGAACAGACTGGAATTGTGCAGGGGCGACAGGGCTATGAAAACACAAGTAGGGCCATTAGGTTAGTGGAATAACCAAGAGACATCAAACTAACAGTTGGGGACAGATGCTGAAAAAGCATTCGATAGGATCAGCTGGAAGTTCATGAAACAGGTTTTAGAAACGCTCCGATTCCCACCCAACTTTATACAAGGAGTCCTCTCTATACACTACACCAGTGATGGCGAACCTTTTAGAGATCGAGTGCCCAAAATGAGACCCAAAAAACACTAGCTTTTCCCAAAGTGCCAACACAGCAATTTAGGCAGAAACAAATTTATTTCTACCAGAATTTTGGAACTCCAATCCACCCGTCCACACCTTCTAACTCTTCGAACAGGACCAAGCAGCACAGGATAGGTCACTTTAAAATAGCAGGGCACTACTTGGACTGCCTGTAGGAAGATGCCATGTCTGGCAAACTCTGTGCCTGGGAGACAGCCCTTGTGCCCACAGAGAGTCCTCCGAGTGCCATCTCTGGCACCAGTGCCATAGGTTCGCCACCACTGCTCTAGGGCTTCCTCAGAGCGGCTGGGTAAGTCTAGGTTAGCTATAAATTTGTGTATGTTCTCTTCCCATGGTAACGGCATTTTATCAGATAACTTCTATAAATTCTGGTAAATCTCTTGGAAGACGCATGCTATTCTTTTTGTCTCTTGTGTTTTCCTCCCTGGTGTAGTTTCTATTTCTGCAATGTACATTTTTTATTTTTTAACCCAGTAGGAGATCAGCTTGCCACTGTGATCTTCATGCACATAGAACTTACTCCTGGCTGAGAGAACCTGTTTGGCTGCCCATGTGTTCAACATATTTCTAACCTTTTCACTCAAGGCTGCGAGTCTCCAGATCCTCTATAGCACTTTTGGAGACAGAGTGCCCAAGCTACAACCAAAATCTACTTGGTTGTAGCAAAGTGCCAACATGACAATTTAAGCAGTAACTTATTGATTCCTGCTGCATCACAGGTTTAAATCGTATTGGTGGCCTGAGTTCACCAATACAATAGAAAGATGGAGAATTTTGGATTGTAGCTTCCCTGCAGGGTCACCTGAAGAGGAAGAATCAGGAGACCCAGAGCAGGAGCTCAAATGAAAATCCATCTCTATCCAGCCCTTCCCGTGCCTCCTGTAGTACTGGCAGCCAAGGACGTTGCTTTAAAATAGTGCTGAGCATGGTGCGTCCTGGGCTGTATTGGATCACAGGAGAAAGCCTTGAGTCCTAGCTGGCAAACTCTGTGTTGTGGTGAAGGACTGGGTGCCCACAGAAAGGGCTCCGAGTGCCACCTCTGGCACCCGTGCCATAGGTTCGCCACCACTGCACTACACCTACAACGAGAGTTAGGGTCAACGGCACCCTGTCAGAGCCATTTCTTATCACTAATGGTACCCGACGGTGATGCCCACTGTCCCTCTATGTATTCATCTTGACAATGGAGATGCTGCTGAGGTGGATCCAGGCGAAGAGAGAGGTGAAAGGTATTGACATAGGAGGGCACCATCACAAATCTGCAGCATTTTCTGATGATCTTCTGATATTCACCTCCAACTCAGAGACCTCTTTAAAGCCTCTTCTTATTTCACGTGCGGTGGCTCCAGATCCGCAACAGCCCTGTGTGCACGGCCTGGCCGGCGCACAGCTGTGATGTCAGCAGTGGAAGAAAGATGAGGCGCTGAACGCGGACCTGGAGCCGGCACCGCGCACATGAAGATAGAAGAGAAGCCGCCCGGTGCGTCAGAATGATGAGCACTCAGTTTTGTTTTTTTATATACCTGAGTATAAGCCGAGTGGGGAATTTTCAGCACAAAAATTGTGCTGAAAAACTCGGCTTATACTCAAGTCTATATGGTACTCGTAAATGCAAAAAAACTTGTTAACTACAATGTACTGAATGTCTGCTTTATGTTGACATGGTTTTTTATGTGTCATCTCATTTTTGTAGGATGGAATGAGGTTTACAACTTTGGATGCGATTTTTCACATTTGGTTTCAGTGGTACCATTTTGGCGCACATAACTTTTTTATTTACTTTTTGGATCATCTTTGTGAAGGGATTTTATGAAAAATTTACATTTTTACCAATTTTTCCGGTTTCGTTTTTACAGTGTTCTATGTTTTTAATCTAATGTACAGATAGTTATGGATGCTGCGATACCAAATATGTGGGGGGGTTTCACTTTATTAGATGTGTATAGGAAATGTTGGTGTTTAACCCCTTAAGGACGGAGGGTTTTTCGGCTCATTTCTCGCTCTCCAACTTCAAAAATAAATAACTTTTTCATTTTTACGTGTACAGACCTGTGTGAGGGCTTATTTTGTGTGTAACAAATTTTACTTTCCCATAATGTTATTTATTTTAACATGCCGTGTACTGCGAAGCTGAAAAAAAATTCCAAATTTGGAAAAATTGAAAAAAAACCGCACGTGCGTCACGTTCTTGTGGGCTCAGTTTTTACGACTTTCACTCTTCGCTTCAAATAACATGCCTACTTTATTCTTTGGTTCGGTGCGATCGCGGTGATACCAAATTTATATAGGTTTTATTGTGTTTTAATACATTTTCAAAAATTAAAAGAATGTGTACAAAAACGAAAAAAAATTTTTTGCCATCTTCTGACGCTAATACCTTTTTCATACTTTGGCGCACGGAGATGTGTGAGATGTGTGAGGCGACGTTTCATTGCTACCATTTTGAGGTCTGTGCGACATTTTGATCATTTTTTATTTCATTTTTTATGTTATGTAAAAAGGTGTAAAAGTCGCATTTCGGACATTTGGGCGCCATTTCCCGCCTCGGAGATCACCGCCGTCTGTAACCGTTTTTATATTTTGATAGATCGGGCATTTTGGGACGCGGCGATACCTAATATGTTTGTGATTTTTACTGTTTATTATGTTTTATATCCGTTCTAGGGAAAGGGGGGTGATTTGAACTTTTAATATTTTATTAATTTTTTTTATTTTTTAAACTTTTTTTAAAAAAATTTTTTTCACTATCTTTTAGTCCATCTAGGGTACATTAACCCTAGATGGTCAGATCGCTGCTACCATATACTGCAATACTTCTGTATTGCAATATATGGCATTTTTGCAGCACATTCATTACAATGAGCCACTGGCTCATTGTAACGAATCTGCAGCTGCCAGATAGCCTCGTGTCAAAAGAAGACCCGAGGCTACCATGGCAACCGATCGCCGCCCCCCGATGACGTTTGGGGGCGTGGCGATCGAAAAAAAGATGGCGTCTTTTAAATGCCGCCGGCGACTTTGCCGGCGGCAACGGGGGGGTTAGCACCGACCTCGGTTATTAGCGGTGGGGGTTTTATGCATTATGCAAAAACCCCCACCTTTGTATGAAGAGGACTCAGCCCGTGAGCCCTCTTCATAAATCCCTCATACCTCTGCGCCGTAGAGCTACGGCGCAGAGCGTTAAGGGGTTAAGGGACTTTTCCTTTAATTATTTATGTAACCAAAAAACCCACCCAATTGCGGGTGTTACAGGTGAGTGTCAGCTGTAATATACAGCTGACACCCGCAGCTTCTGGCACATACATTCAGGAGGTGGTGCCAGAAGCTGGACGTAGTAGTAAGTCACATTGCGGGAAGTCCTTGATGACCATGACGTACTACTATGTCAAATGTCAAGAAGGGATTAAACAGGTTTTTCTGAAGACTAATGCACCCTGGTTTCTGTAAATATCCATAGTCGCTGGTGACTGGTTCATTCAGCATTATTTGTTTAATTATTTTATCTCTTAAAGAATGGTTATACCACTGTACAAGTCGCCTTTCTCATTCGTATGCAATCATATGACTATTATTACTATGTGATATTTTGATTTATGTACCTCATGATCTGTAAAGCGCTGCGGAATATGATGGCACTATATGAATAAAGATTTATTTATTATTTCCTTTATTTTATCCAAACTGCAGACCCAGGCAGGAATAGGACCTGGGCTGAGTTTTGCGGCCAGGCTAATCGGCTCATGCTCGGGGATGTGAACACCCTGTCCTTGTGAGAGCCCTTTGAAATACATTTGTCCGTGGGCTATTCATTGAATTGCTTTCAAACTTGCGTTTTTCATGCACGCTTTCTGTGCGTGCTTTTGACGTGCAGAACTTGCATTGAAATCATTGGGTTTTTTCAGACTTGGATTTTTTTCATGCACACATGCGTGGTTTTTTTTAACGCATGTTTAAACCTCAGCATGGGGAAAAACGCACCATACAAGTCTATGGAGATGCATCAAAAATGCATTACACTCTGAGACACATGCAAGTCCAATGCAAGTGCAATGCGTTTTTCACTGATCAATTGCCATAGAAAAGATAGAGCTCAGTCCTGAGTCTTGTTCACGCCCGTTATCTGCGCATGAAAAACGCATCAAAAATGCATTGGAAACACTGAAAAATGCATGTGAAAAACTGAGACACTGAACAAACTCTGACTGAAAACTGATTGAAATCTGATGTAAAATGTCAGTTTTTCACTGACCAAACCCTGATCAGAATCTGACATGTTCTGCAACACAATTGTGAAATAGGCCTAAGATGAATTCACACAGCAGTATTTTTGCCAAAATATTGACAAAATATATCTGCAGGAAACTAGCCTAAGACCTCATTTACAAAGCCGTTCTTTTCTTGGCATACGGTGCAGTGCGCCATATATCCCTATGGCGAAGGGTGGGGGTGTGCCTATGTCCTAGGTATCCCTAGAAAGTATATGTGTAAGTCACTGCCTGACTGGAAGCAGGGTCTTCCGGGGGATGACCTAATATGTCAAGCCATGGTCCCTATATCTTTTTAAATTTAGCAAAACCATTTCATTTAAAGGGAACCTGTCACCAGGAGACCCATTTTTAGCACTCCCCCAGTCCCCACAGAGCATAGTACATACACTGCCAAAGTGTTTTTGCCTAAAAAATAGGTTTTACAGAAAAAAAAAGATATGTTTTATTGTACCTTTCATTAGCATCTGCTGTGTGACTAGGCAGTTGGCAATTGGGAGGGGCTGGAAAGGAGCAGTTCCCCCCCACCCTTGGGAAACATGTGACCTTTTCAAATATATGAATAACTCCCAACACTCGGGATTGGCTGTAGAGGAGCAGGGGGCGTTGCTAAGCCCAGTGATGGGTGTTTTCATATAAGTGAAAAGGTCACATGGAGTAGCAGTTTCCCAAGGGTGGGGGGGGGGACTTTCCAGTCCCTCCCAATAGGCAACTGCCTAGTCACACAGCAGATGCTAATGAAAGGTACAATATAACTTATCTTTTTTTCTGTAAAACCAATTTTTTATACAAAAACACTTTGGCAGTGTATGTACTATGCTCTGTGGGGACTGGGGGAGTGCTAAAATGGCTCTCCTGGTGACAGGTTCCCTCTAAGTAGGTTCCATGTTCCAGTCTAATTACCGTATATGGTTCATTACAGAATGTGAAAAAGATCTAATCTAGTGTGACAATATCCTTTTACAAGCCTGATACAATTCCCATTGAATTCTCAGCAGGCTCAGCAGACAAAGCTGTGGTTCAGTGTCAAGTTAGATCTGAAATACAGGTTGCAGAAGACAAAGAACTTCACGTCAGTGTTTGCCAAGTTTCCTACATTCCCAAAGCACATGCCCCAGATGGGAATCATTCATACCACACCAAACATAAATAGCAATACCAAGGTTCTATCACCTCTATATATGAAACATAGATGGGATAAATTTCTTCAAAGAAGAAAGGTCATATGCTTGTTACTTGCCTAAGTGCATGGAGACCCTAAAAATGGCTCAATTTTGAGCCCAACCTATTTGCCCTGACCATAGTTTAGGGCTACATGATATATTATTGTACTTTACAGAATTTTATTTTTTATCAAATTCGGATTCAAGTCCCATGAAACATATGGGAAGTGAAAAAAACAACCACATATAAGTAAAGTTTTCTTTGCTGAAAAATGCTAAAGTTCTGCATGTTGTATCTTGTGATTTAGATGCACCTCGGAACTCCTCTGGGTAATAATACATTTGAGTTATCGAAAGATAATACCCAGCATAATTCCTGGTATAAGTGAGAGTTGTGCCTCTTAGTTTAACTATCAAAGATTAGTGGAATACTTGATTTGCTCTGATTTTATTATTGATACTAAGCATTTTGATCTATGCACATGAAAGTGCATATAATGTGCATTTTAGAAGTCAAAAATCATGGCAAAATAAAGTAGACAAATATTCAAGAATAGTTATTAATTTTTTTAATGAATGTTTAATTACTTGTTCATTTTAGGGTCATAAGATAAAGAAAAGCAGAATTATTTTATATTTCAAATATGCACCAAACACATCAACCTAAATGTATTACTAACATAAAGAACAATATATTGTGTAAAAATCCATCATGATGAACCAGGGACACTTACTCATAGATCCAGGCACTGTGACTGTGATAATATTCTTAGATTTGTTATTTACAGCCTCTTCACTTCTAAAATTAACTTTTATATGTTCTCTGGCTTTACAACAGGAGCACGTCTCACCCACCCCCTGCTCCCTCGGCACGTCCAACTCCCTCTACCTGCTGTAATCTTATGGCAGTGGCACACAATGGGACGGGAGAAGTGCCCTCTGCACAGTGTACTAGCCTGTGAAACCAAGGCCTTCACTAGGAATTTCTAGGGACCCCTGACTGCAAATTTTAGGGCACCCGTTCCTCTGTGATAATGAGCTAGAAGTGCTATGTGAGGGCCCAGCCAGATCCACTCCATGTTGTATCTTCAGGCAGGACCGCCATCAGGACTCCAGTCATGGGCGTAGAGAACCGTAGAGAGGGCACTGCTTGGTGGAGCAGCATTCAGCAGGACACTTTCTCTGATCTCCTTCTATACCAAGCACAGCCTGCTGCATACTGCCCGACACTATGGAGGAATCACTGACAGGACTCATCTCCTCTCTGAGCTTACGCACTACCTCCACGGATCTGCTGAGGAGTATCACCTAAAGAGATTCATGAGGTGGGAAATATTTATATCTCCTGTCAGTGCTCTGGATCATTTTTGATAAATTTACTGCCCACAGTATTTCCAGGAGCTCAGGACCTGCAGCATTGGCTATGTTGGTGCTGGTGACGTATAATGTGGGTGCTGGGTTGGCTGAGGCTAGTAAATCTATTACAACAATGTAGACCCCAATGTAATATTCTATTTCTTCCCCTCCCACATCCTTCCTGTTCCTAACCCTCCCTCTCTGACGTCTGCTCACCGCGCAGCAAACCTTTGCACATGTGTAGTGAGCCCTACATCCTTGCGCCCGCGCAGTAAGGTGCTCGGCATCTCAAAGCGAACTGCGCAAGTGCAGCCTCTCTGCGCTTACCGACTTGGCAAAGCTAAATGCGCAGGAGCGAGGGTGTAGAGCTGACGGCACAAGGGGGGAGTATGCTGCGCGGGGAGCCGACGTCAGAGAGGGAGGGTTAGGAGCTGAAAGGATGTGGATTTGGAAATAAAATATTAACGAGCGGGGGGATGAGCGTAGTGATATGCTAATTGACAGGTGAACGTTAGATTTGAAGAGGCGTCACCACTAGACTTGGCCAGTGGCGTAACTAGAAGCTGATGGGCCCCAGTGCAAAGTCTGTGCCTGGCCCCCGACTATAATGTTTGGTTTATAGTAATATTCTTCTCATATTGGAAAGTGACACCATAAGGGCCACCTAAACCTCTTGGGCCCAGGTGTGATCACAACGTCTGCACCCCCTATAGTTACGGCCTTGGACTTGACCAAGACTTGTTGGCAGGCAACCAGGCAAGCTTTATCAGGGAATATTGCACAAACAGCGGGGAGGAGAGTTGTGAATCTAACAGTTATGTAATGTACTATGCAGTGCATTTTTGGCAAAATTAAGAATTTTTTTGTACATTTTTGTAAATGTTTAAAAACATTATAAAACCTATATAAATGTGTTATCCCTGTGATCGCACCGACCCAAAGAATAAAGTAGACATGTCATTTGGGGAGCACAGTGAAAGCCGTAAAATTCAAGCCCACAAGGAAATGGGGCAAATGCACTTTTTCACTAATTTCACTGCATTTGGATTTTTTCCCCGCTTCCCAGTACATGGCATGGAATTTTAAATACCATCACCATAAAGAAAAAAAAAGTTCTTACACAGCTCTCTATATGGAAAAATAGCCATACATTAATCAAGTTCACAGCTGCACCACTTTAAGAAGCTTAGTTTGGGTGCTCGCCCTTCTCAGTGGTTTGACACTCCACCTCTTCATACATAAAAGTAAAAAAATAGGCTGCACACCACAATATAAAGGAGAGTGGGTACTTTATTCACCAAAGTGCTACGTTTCGGATCCTCTTCAGAATCCTTTCTCAAGCCCTGAAGAGGATTCTGAAGAGGATCCGAAATGTAGCACTTGTGTGAATGAAGTACCCACTCTTTTTTACATTGTGGTGTGCAGCCTATTTTTTTACTTTTATATATGGAAAAATAAATACGTTTTGAAGGTGGGGAGTGAAATATGGAAACGCAAAAGCGAAAAAGGGGTTGAAGTTGATTTTAGAAGAGAGGAGGCCATGGATAACAAATATAAGAATATTCCGACTGTCACAGTGCCCGGATCTAAGTGGAAGTATCCCTGGTTTGTGATGGGAGATTTCCTTTAACATTCTTCACATCTTTAATATATTTCACATGACTGATGAAAATCTCTGAGCAAATCAGAAAATCCCTTTTTGATGAATATACCCATCCTCACACAATATAATATTGTACCATGCACATTTAAAGGTGATTGAAGAACATTAGCTGTATTTTGGAGAAGGCCTAACGGATATTTCCTTATACAGGCGGTCCTTTACTTAAGAACACTCGACTTACATACGACCCCTAGTTACAAACAGACCTCTGAATTTTGGTAATTTATTGTACTTTAGTCCTAGGCTGCAATAATCAGCTATAACAGTTATCACAGGTGTCTGTAATGAAGCTTTATTGTTAATCCTGATTCTTATGCCAACCCAACATTTTTAAAAATCCAATTGTCACAGAGACCAAAAAAGTTCTGGCTGGAGCTACAATGATAAAATATACAGTTCCGACTTACATACAAATTCAACTTAAGAACAAACTTACAGAACCTATCTTGTATGCAACCCGGGGACTGCCTGTATTATATTAAAGATTGCTAGACAGATTCAGCTGCTGACGAAAGAACACTTGAAGTTCTTTCCAGACAGAATTTTCAGCTTCGCAGTGAGGGATCATCTCTCCACCCCATATGATTGGTATATTGTGACCACGTAAATTTGAGGCCCAACAAAAAGGAAATCCTGGAGGTTCTATTAGATGACCGGCTCCAGGATAGGAGATCATTCTTCCCTTGTTTTGTCCATTTTTCCTCATTCTATATGAAGCCACTGCAGCAAAATATTTACTGTTGTAATATTGATCAGCTTCCCCAGCCACAAAAAGTATGCTCCCCTGTGCCTTCTCTACTGGAATAAGAGAAGAAGGACATTCCTGATAAAACCCAGCAGTTTTTAGGAGACCTTCTGAAGTAATCACCATCTTTTCCTGTGTGTAAGGTGTTCCTTTAATAAGAACTTTACCCTTATGGTAAATACTGCCACCAAATACATTGCAGGTTCCATTAATGCTGACCGTAGCCCCTACTTGTGGTAAATAGGAAGCCAACACCAGGGCAATCTCTGCTCCTTTTGAGACACCCAGAACTCCAACTTTTGGCTTTGAAACCTAAAATAAAATAACAATAATAACAATAATAATAATCAGGCATATGTAATTCATGTTGCTGTTTTACAGTTTTAAAGTTTTCCTACCAACAAAAGTTAGGCCCTATCCACAGAGTTCACAAAAACAGGTCTGATGGGGTCCCATGTACCAACGTCGGACCCCTAGTCGCTTCGTCAGACTAATGGAGTGGACGGGCGCGCATGACCGTTCTGCTCCATTAATTTCTATGGAGCTGACGGAAGTTGCCGAGAGCTGCGCTCACCGATCTCCGTCAGCTCCATAGAGATTAATGGAGCAGTACGGTCATGCGCAGCTGTCTGCTCCATTAGTCTGACGGAGCGACAAGGGGTCTGACTGACCCCTTGTTTTTGTGATCTGTGGGGGCCTCATCATTGAGACCTCCACTGATCAGCAAGTTAGGCCCTACCCCGTGGATAGTGCCTAACATTTGTTCGTGGGAACACCCCATTAAGGTTAAGGCTTTAAAAAATTTTTGGCAAGATCACAAGTCTACTCCTGACAATAGGTCATAAATATGAAAATCCCTTTAACCCTTTCATGCATGCCACAGGCTATAAATGTCCTACCTCCACATACCTGCTGCAGATTGCATGTGCATAGACGTCATGGCAGTGGCACAAGTCACACCGCTATATAATCTGAACACAGTTATGGTGTAATTTTAATGAGGAGAATCTCCCCTTGAACAACAAAATTGTGTTTGTAGGTCAGAATTGCTTTTTTTTTTTTTAATGTACAGATCCCACTCCCAACTATAACTTTTAACTATGGATATCTCTGGTTGTGTGACACCTAGAAACACAATCTCCTCTTTAAAATGACCTCAGAAATGTGTTACACGGTTAAAACAATATAGCCATTTGAATTCTCCCCCATCCTGGCCTGTCAGCTGAAGGCAGAATGGAGAAGGAGATGCAGGGAGACAAGACATTACTGAGGGGTTTTCAGAAGTACATGCACACTGTGCAATGGTCGCTGAACCTGACAGATTGATAACGTAAGGATTTTTAACATTTTGGTAAAAGATTATTGAATCTTACTGCTTATTGAAAAAAAAACACATATAAACATATTTTTTTCACATTTTTAGTTATTTGCCAATTCTATAAAAGAAAAACAGGTAATTAACAGCCAAAACCTTGATTGTCTATATTTTGTGATACTGTACCTTGGGATGTTTTAGAAGAAGATCTATAGCTTCTTCAAAATATTCCAGATGTAATTTTTGAAAAGATCGTGGTAGATCTGAGTAACCAAAATATGCCAGAGCAAGAACCACAAATCCACGACTAGCCAGGAGACTAGCTCGGTATTCAGTGAGACCTCCAGCTCCACCAGACAGGTCAATGACACCAGGGTATGATCCTTTTCCTTCTACAGTATGAGATTGTAAAAGAGCAAGGTAAAATTGGAAAATTAGCAAATAAGCAAATAATGGCATTAGAAAACCATTGATTATTTATATCAATTTGTTATGGTATTTAGCCTATTTATTCTTATGTGTATGTTCTTAATTGTAATAATACATCTATTAATTTTTGATGATCTGAGCTATTTTAATGAAATTTATAGGTGTTAACACTGTGTGAACATGAATTCAGAATGGTTATGAGTTATGAGGGTTTACGCCAAGTTCATTAGAAAGAGCGGGACTTATTTTGCCATTGAAAAAAATTAAATTCCCAGGAACACTGTTGTTACTATGTGCGGCAGAGTTCTTCTGCAGCCTTTGAATCCATAGCATGTTAAATCTTTGTACACGATAGGACATACACTTCCTGCTGGATTCACATTCAATATACCACTTCAAAAACTGCATCAAAATTGAAAGATGTTGCTTGTGTTCATGATGTAATGGCAATCATCTCTGAGGCTTTTTCTGTGAGTTTGCTGTGGTCTCAAAGCTACTGGGAGGAGACGTGGTGCCCATGTCTTACAGCTCCCCTTCCTTCAGCTTGGAGCTATGTAATGTGACAGCTCGGTGCACTTCGACCCCTCCGTCGAGAAAGTTGGAATTTGGAGGGGTTTTCAGTAGATTAGGAAGGAATGTCTGGAGGATAATAAAAGCCAAAAGAAGGAGACAAGGGAGTACTTTGCTCTGATATTAAAAAGTTTCTTGGACTCCATTCCACTATTGATTTTTGCAAAGCTTCTTTAAAAATTATTGACCGTTCAAGTCCAAAGTAAAATATACAGGACAGCAGAAGGAAAATCTTACCTCTCTTGCTACCTTGTAAGGCAGCCCACTTACCCTCAAGCATGACCTTCAGGAAGCCTAACATGATGCGGTACTAAGGCCAAACCAGTATATCTATTCCAGAAAGAAAAGGTAGACAGCGCTGTTTCGATGTGGTTGCATCTTTCAGTACAGTTTGGGGAACTGGTTTAGCTGAGTGACAGGCTCTCCATGGGGGTACTTGAAAGGATATATGCATTCATATGAGTGTTAATTTTTTTTCCCCCTATATAAACAGGTTTAAAAGCCATTGGGGAGATTTATCAGTTGTAATCTGCTTGCTTTTTGACAGTAAAAAGGTCTTTTTTTAATTTTGTTTTCAAAAACCCACAGGCTGACGAAAAAGAGACCTTCGAAACGTGTAGGAGATTCGTCCATTGAGGTATTCCGTAGGAAGGTGATGTCACTGGACTTTCGTTTGGACTGCTCACTGAGTTTTTGCCATTGGCCAGAGCACACTCCACATTCTATTGCTAGCTCCAAGGATCCATTTTGCCAATCAGTCTTGATTATACCTATTGCCTAGCATTCTGTCAACGTGTAACTTTAGCCATCTCCCCGATGTATGTGAGAAATGTGCAACTTTTTTACATAATTGCTTTTTATGTGACATTTTGAAAAAAAAAAGTCTCAAAACCCTTGCATAGAAGAACATTACTGCCAGATTTATTGAAGAAAATCTACTGCCAGGATGAAGGATTGTAAACCAAGAACACTTACATGCTGGTGGGTGCCCCCTCTGGCAGGATCTGCCCCTATTTTAGCTTCTTGAACCCTTGGTTTTTTTGTTTTATTTTAAGTTTTTAAACATTGGGGCCCATTTACTAAGGGTCCGAATGCCGCACTTTTGCGGCATATTGCGAATATTTCCGTTTTGCGGCGAATTGCCCCGGGATTTTGGCGCACGTGATTGGATTGTGGCACATTAGCGACGGCTTTCACGCAACAAAAATCGGGGATGCGCAGCCGTCGGACAACCCGACGGATTTGGAAAAACCACGGAATTTAAAAATTATTTGTGTCGCAAGATCACGCACTTACATGCACCAGGAAGAAGAAGGTGAACTCCGTCAGACCTCGGCGCTGCAGCGACACCTGCTGTATATCGGGCGCACGACCTTAGTGAATCCCGGCAGACCCGAATCCTCGCCAACGCGCCGCTGGATCGCGACTGGACCGAGTAAGTAAACGTAAGTAAAAGTAAACGTGCCCCTTTATGTACCTGAGCCCAAGGGGCTCCAGTATCCATTAGCCTAGAACCCCTTAGACTCATTTGCATAATTTTTAAATCCATATTTGTAAAAACAATGTCTTAAGAAGCTAAAGGAAGAGCAGATCTTGACAGAGGTGGCACACACCTTCATGTAGGTGTGCTTGAGTTACAATCCTTCATCCTAGTGGTAGATGTCCTTTAAAGTGACAAAAATGATAAATCTCACAGAATTTAAAAAGGCTTCAGATGTCTACCAAATGATAAAGTTCCCCCAATGAGTAAGAAATATGAGACACTTGGACCCAAATAGATATTTTCTGCACGTTAAAATCACCTGTAGGATGAAATAAAGTGCCTCGAATTCTCCCTTCTCGGATCTGAATTTTTTGAATTCCTGGAGCCATATGCCATCGTATACATGTCTTGGTGAGGGAAGGCTGTGGATCAGGAGATAATCCTATTGACACGCTATCAAACAGGTCCACAGTGTACTGAAATGGGTTATTTTCAACATCTTTTTTAACAGGACTTTGAAATGGTTTTAGAGGTTTTAAGGACCAAACCAGACCCATAGGATGTATGCCTTGGTAGGTTCCTCCTATTGCGGCTGTTTTATCTAAGCTGATCTCTCCTATATTGTCAGCTTCATAAAATGCCCGTGACTGAAAGAGCTGATCCTTGTCATCCTTGAGGGTTAATCGAATAGTCACTTTTTGGTAGGGTTGAAGACCTGTGACCTTAATTTGCATAGGTTCGTCAGCCAATCCCTTCTCAGGGACTACAGTGAGGTTGGCCATGTCTGGAAATGTACCTTTTAAAAGAGAAAACAAAGTTAAAAATAAAGACCATATACTTAAAATACACAGGCATTTTAGTTGTTGTATAGATTGTAAAATACATGATCATATTTCCTTTTGAATTCAAATTAGCAGCATCTAAGATAACAATATGATGTCCAAGCCAAAAAATAACATTTATTGACATTGGTTACTGGGTGGGGCTGTTTAACTTTAGCAGCCATTTGTTACTTCAGGGTGTTAGTAAGACTATAGGGTGCGTTCACACAATGCGTTGAGTCGCGTTTTTTGATGCATTTTTAAAGGCTTCAGTGGTGATCACATGCTGCGGTAGCATTGCATTCCCAATGCATTTGCTAAAACACAATGTAACCCCAGCATGTGATCAAGGCTGAAGCCTTCGGAATGCGATGCAACGCATCGTGTGAACGCTCCCTAGCACTCAGCAAGGATGCCCATGATAAATTACACAATTTCAAAAAACATGTCTGGAACACAACATAGACCATTTAGAACAGTGTTCCTTAACCTTTTTGTGTGGCCCACAAATACTCAATATCTAACCTCATCCCATATAATGTCCCCCTGTCTCCCCCTCTATAATGCTGCTTTTTCTGCTTATTTAATGTCTTGATAAGAAGACGGCTACAGAAAAGGGGACATTATAACACCCCTTTCTCCATAGCAACCCCCCGCCCCATAACTATAGTGTCTCCTTGTCTTTCAATGAAATGTCCACAGCTGCGCCCTCTTAACGCAAGGTCCCCATGAGCCCTCCACCATTAATGAAATACCCTCAACATTGCTCCCCACCCCATAAAATGATGCCTCCCTTTATGAAATTCCCCCCACATATAGTGTCCCCAGCAGTGCTCCCCCATCATATAATGTGCAGAGCAGTGCTCCCCCATCATATAATGTCCCCAGCAGTGCTCCCCCATTATATAATGTCCACAGCAGTGCTCCCCGTCATATAATGTCCACAGCAGTGCTCCCCAATCATATAATGTCCACAGTAGTGCTCCCCCCCCCACCCAATGAAATGTCCACAGCAATGGCCCCATAAAAATAATAAAGACAACACTTACCTCGGGCGCTCCTCTTCACTCCGAGGCTCTGACATCATCTCCTCTCAGGTTCCAAACAGAGGCACATCTCTTCTGACGTGTCTCTGCCCAGAACCTGAGGGGAGGGGGGGTATTCGGAGCTGCGGGGTGAAGAGGAGCACTGGAGGAAAGTACCGATTATTTCCCCCAAAAATTAAAGTTTTGGTCCTTGATAAAGCTGCTGGCAATGTATTTTGCCATGTGGGTTGTTTGAGTCGCATGAAAAGTTGCAAAAAAACCCAACAAAAGTTGCATTGTAGATCAGAGGGGATCATGAATCTAGTCCTATTGTGCAAACTAGTCTATGGAAAAAAATTAATTTGGCACAAGCAGGATCTATGTCAAAGTGACTTTGCACTGTCCTATGTTCATTTGGCACAAGTTACAACACAGAATTTGTACCACAAAGGTAGACAAAAACCCCAATGATAAATCCCCCATTGCTTCTTCTATACTGCTTGGAAATATATTAGTTATGATATAACAGATGGAGACCTAAATTGTGTATTTTGGACAATTATTGTAATTTTATCACTTATGCTGCTAGACATCACTCAAGAACATCTCTCACATCCAATCCTTCCTCAACCCAGAGTCTACAACTGCTAGTTTGAGCACTTATCTCCCGCTTGGACTACTGCAATAGCCTCCTCTGTGTTCTCCCAGCTATCTCTCTAATGCCGCACCTGTCTACCCTTAACTCTGCTGCTAATCCCTCCCCAGCCTAAGGCTGGCGCCACACGCAGCGCTTTGTCTGCGCTTGCAAACGCAGACAAAGTCGCGGGCCTCGGCCTGATCGCATCGGCGTTTCTATGGAAACGCCTGCAATCGGGAACGAGCCGCCGGTGTTTTGCGTTAATGTAACGCAAAACACCAGCGGCTTGTTCCCGATCGCAGGCGTTTCCATTGAGGCCCGCCCCGGTTGGCGCGACTTTGTCTGCGTTTGCAAGCGCAGACAAAGCGCTAGGTGTGGCGCCAGCCTTATTCAGAAGGATATCCCCTGGGAATGGACAAAAGAAACCAGGAAAGTGAAGTAGTATTTTCTAGATCAAGAAGTGGGGTACAATATGATGCTTCCGAAAAAGAGCCTTGGAGCCATAAAAACACAGGCTCATGAGCCAGCTACATTGTCAATCAGAGCACGAACACCAACAGAGCAGATACATACTCAGACTGAGGAGAAATGACTAGTCATGGTATTTACACTGAAGACATTTCACCAGAACAGCTGTGACTAAACATGAGCCTTTGATGACCATGATAAAGAAACCACTGTTGCAGTCCAGGGAAAGACTTAGGCCCCTTCTCCACTGGCGTTTTTCACGCGCGAGTTCTGCGCGTGCATTTGACGCTCAGAACTCGCATTGCACTCTGTCCCATTGTATTCAATGGGTCTTTCTCCATTTGCGTGGTTTTCAACGCGCGTGCTTGCGTTCGTTTGCACGCGCGTCAAAATCGCAGCATGCTCTATTTTTGCGATTCACGCGCATTTTTCACGCCCCATTCAAGTCTATGGGGACGTATCAAAAACGCATTGCACTCGCAAACATTGCAAGTGCAATGCGAGTGCAATGCGTTTTAAACGTAAGGGTTGCTAGGTGACCAGTATAACAGTATTTCCCCTGCTCGCGAACGATCATTTAATTAAAAAAACACAATGAAGAACAGTGAAGAATAGAATAAAAACAGTGAACACAGTGAACACAGTGAACACAGGATCATTTAAGATAAAAACACAGTGCAGAACACAGTGCAGAATAGATTACAGATGTTCGGCACATCTGCTTACTTGTCGGGAGATACGCGCGGAGCGGTGCGAACAAAATAGCATGTGAAGAACAATATATATGTGTGAAGAAGACATTGCAGATGTATGGAAACATCTGCAATGTGTTCTTTACACACATATATATTGTTCTTCACATGCTATTTTGTTCGCACCGCTCCGCGCGTATCTCCCGACAAGTAAGCAGATGTGCCGAACATCTGTAATCTATTCTGCACTGTGTTCTGCACTGTGTTTTTATCTTAAATGATCCTGTGTTCACTGTGTTCACTGTTTTTATTCTATTCTTCACTGTTCTTCACATCTGCAAACTTGTCGGGAGATAATATACGCGCGCGGAACAGTGAAGAATAGATCGCAGATGTTTGCAACTTATCAGAAGACATTATTTTTCAATTAAATAAAACATTTTATTCCCGAACCTTGGTCCCTTTGAAAAAGTCCCATTGACTTAAAAAAACGCGCGTGAAAAACGCACCGAAAACGCAAAAAAACGCGAACAAAAATGAAACAAAAACGCAGCAAAAACGTCAGTTTTTCACGCATTGCACCCTGACGTGAAACGCAACGCTAGTGTGCAAGAGGCCTTACTGCCTGCATATACTCTAAACAGAGCTTACCATAAATAACGTGTATGTATAGTATCTAACCATTAGCGTGGATTGGTGCTTGGTGCAATTTCCCCATTTATACTTCCAATTTTCATACCTGTTGTGGCAGGGTGGCTGCCACTAGAGAAGCTTTTGGGCATAAAATGTGCATTTTGCCTTATGAAAAGCTGAGTAGAAGACAGACCTGGAAAAGTTGGGTCTGTCTAATTAAGTTGATTAGTTTTCAGCTGGAGGGGCTGCACTAATACATGGGGCAGACTTCACACTGGGCTCCACCCTGGGGAAGAGACAGGCTACGGCAAAGGCCTGTGGAGCGGTGGCAGTGAACTGTTACTGTGTTTTTGGGGTGGCTGGCAGTAGGCCAGCACCTGGTGAGGTAGGGAACCTCGATGTTTAGTTAGTGCCGGAGAGGCTTAGGTATTATTTTTATGTTTTGAGTTTGTGTACTGCCAAATAAAGCTGGCTGAGGCCAGTCTTAACCTTACTCACATTGTGTGAATTCCCTGTGTGTGCTGGTCGTCTGCTTAGGAGACGACGATCCCGGAGCTAATCCCTTACATATGGTGGAGGATGCGGGCATGAAAATCAGCACACACAGCGAGATTTAAAGGGCCAGTAACCCTCATGTGAGAGACTGTTGTTCCTGCTGCTGGAGGCGCTGTGGTCACGGGAAGATTTGTCTTGGTGTGAGAGATATACAGAGACTGCTTGTTTGCTGTGGGAGTAATCACCATGGGTCCGATGGATGAGTTCCAGAGACGCTGGCGGCAGATGATGTGGGAGGACCTTGGAATGACAGAAGCCATTCGGGTTATGGAGACCCCAAATGCCAAGCCGAGCGGATCCCAGCCGATGGTTCGAGATGTCTGTGATCGGTCTGCAGTTCCTGAGGAGAGGTTGCTATGTGCCGTTGCCGGGGGCAACCGACGGGAGCAGCCTTGCAGATGTCTACGGATGAACCGGTGTGTGGCGGAATGTCCTGCGGCCAAGTGGCCACGTGTTGCAGCGTGTATGCAGCAGCGCAAAGATGTGGTTGCTAGGGGCAACCAACGGCGACAGCATGCGGCTGTGCCATGTGAGGTCAGTGCACCTCATTGTCCTCTGGTCAGGAGACCAGAGAAGTTGCCAGTCAAGACCTGTGAGATGATAGTGGGTGGAATCCCGCTGATGGTGGAACTGGACTGTTCTCAGGATGTCTCCAGAGTTAATCCGGACATCTTATTGTTCCTGAAGTACCAGCCAGGGAAGGGTAAGACTGTCTGGATTGACTTTGAAAGTGATATTGCGATTGTGACACATAAGCTGGAGATTTGTGCAGATCTGGAGGTGGAGTTCATCCTGGGGAAAAGCTTCCCTTTTTTCTGGGACTTGTGGGAAAGTATTCCAAGTAGTGGGAATAGCTGCTTTTCCTGGGAGACCCCTCTGACATCGGGTACAGTCCCAATCTCCCCAAAGGACGATCTGGAGAAGTCTCAGCGACCTGAGGTGATGGTGGGTGGAGTCTCAACAGGTTGCAGTCTGAACTGTGACCAAGGGGTCTTGATCCCACAGAAGGAGACTCTGCCACTGAGACTGATAAAGTCTGATGGACTATGTGATGATGATAATATTTGTGATGCCTTAATTTCTGAAGTTAAACCAGAAAAGTGTAATGTTGTGCATAATCTGCCTCTAACCTGTGATTATAGTGTTAACTGTGATTATATGACACTACCTGTAACATGTGACAATTCTGCAATGCCGATAACATCTGATAGCGTTACAATGTCTGTTCAGAATTATGCAGAGTGTGAACTAGGTGCAGCCCTAGATACTGAGAGAGTTAGCTCAGAGGTGCCCCTAGAGGTTGTGAGTTGTAATGACACAGGTAGCGAGCCTGAGATGTGTAATGTAGCTAATGGCAGTTCAGATAGGGATACCGCCATAGCAAGGGCAGGTGAAGATAATGAGATCCTGATTGTTAGTGGTTTCCCTTCAGCCCAGAGTTACACAAACAGTGAGTGTGAACAGAGCCCTAGAGAAGCAGCTACTCGCTCAGAACCTGCAGGAGGTGAGGATAGCCTGTGTCAGTCACCTGTGGAGGAGTCTCACATCAGTGTTCAGGAAATGTCAGGGGGAGACCAGACATCTGATACACCTGAGGCTTCTGAGGAGATTGATGTACTGAGTTCGTGTGTGAACAAGGCCAGAAGAAGCATCAATAAACTGAAGCGTCATGTGAATACTGGTTTACGGAATAACTGGTATAAATGCTACAATTGTCACGTGTCTTATAGAAGAAAAGATGACCTAAAGAGACATATATTACAGAAACATGAGTTGAAGATTGATATCTCGTACTGTCCTTTCTGTGATACAGTGTTTGCAAAGAAAAGTGAATGGGAGGTTCACATGTGTACGTGTTCGGGGAACAAAAGAAAGTGCCAAAATGGTGATGCCGACCTCCAGGTGTGTTCTGTCGGGATGTGGCACCAGAAGTGTCCTAGGAAGGAGACCAGGCGTAAACCAGACCCCTGTACACCTGCTGATGAACCGCAGAATACGCATGATGGCGTGCTGACTGAAATTGTGTGTGAACAGGGTGGAAGCGCCACTCTTAATCATACACCTACGGATGAGGGGACCCCAGATCCCCAGAAGGTGGTGGAACATGTGATGCACCAGCCCTTTGGTAGTTCTGCCTGCAGTGTGGTGAGTGCAGTCTACAACTCTGTGAGGGAAGGTCGCCCATGCATCCGCAGTGATCGGGATGTTGCTGAGAAGGAGGAGAAGCCCTTGACTGACGTTACAGTGACTGGATCAAGGCCTCTCATAGGCATTCTGGAGCCACCGGTTGCCACAAGTAATGACTTTGCTTGCAAAGGTTTGGGGAAACAGGAGTCCAACCTGGCTTTTCTTCAGCAGCCAACTGGAAAAGCCGTATTGAAGACAAATACAGTGACTGGTGCCCGAGACACTGTTACAGGTGCGATGTCCGGTATATTGGGCTGGGAAGCTGGTGCAGGACAAGGCGGTGTGGGTGTGACTAAGTCTGTAGTCTCAACCGTGATGGCCACCCAAGTGGGATCGCTTATAACCAGTAGTCTGAATACAGTCTTGGGAAAATCCAAAGAATGGGTTGATGGTTACCTCCCGAAGACAGGTGAAGAGCTGTCTCAGCCTGCTGAACCTGTGGAGGTTGAAGTGGCGCCAAGTCTACAACAAAGGGACCAGCCGAGTTGCTGTGTACGTGTGGAAGCTCTGTCGTCTTGTCTCTGTCATAGTGCATGCCAGCATTCTCTGGGCAAGTGGAGGAATACCCAGATGGGCCCTACAGAGACTCCAGCACAGCTGCACCCAAAGGTAGATCTGCCTGATCATCTGAAGAGCGAAAGTGAAGATGGTCTGGATGGTGAGAAGTGCCTTGAAGATATACCGGGTGATGACTGCAGTGGATGTGAGGAGACTGTGTCTGATATAATGTCAACAGAGCCCTCGAAATTCCTACACAGGAAAGACTCGGTGAAGACTGAGGTGTTGGCCAGCAAGGCGTATGAAGGACTGACCGAGGAAGAGGTCAGCCAGGAACCTAGTGCAAGCCATGAAGAGCTTAAGGCTGCCATTGTGGAAAGTCCATGCCAGGACTTGGGTCCGAAGTGTTAGCTGGAAGTGATGAGGATGATGCTGATGTTGATATGAGTTTCGCCAACACCGAGAGCGGAGGTTGTGACCTCAGAGGTAGCAAGCGCACAGCTTTGCAGACATGTGACCAGAAGCTCACCAATGTGAATCGTGCCCTGGTTCTGAACGGTAATGCCCCCTTCAATGACAAAGGAGGTGCCGAAGCTGAAGACTGGAAAACGGGCAAACCCGTGCGTGTCGTGTGCAATGCTAAGGGGAATAAGCACAGTGCATATGCCTCAGTGGATGGTAACCGGTGTGACGGCATCCACAAGGTGATGAAGAGATGGGGCCTAACCATGCCAAGCCCTGAGGGGTATGTGGAGTCTCCAGTAAAAGGCAAGAGAAAGAGGAGAAGAAAATCTATCATTGTTAATAGAGACATGATTGAAGATGATCAGTTGTGTGAAGGAAGAGATGCTGGGACTAATTTTGAGCTGTCTGTGTCTCCTGCAGTTAAGGAAAAAAGCTGTCATTTTCCAGGTATAGAAGATGTAGTAGATAGTAGGGTCTCTACAGTGCTTCTAGGAACCGTAGGGATTAGACCCCAATATAGGAGCTTTGACCCCGGAGGGAGAATTAAGCTTATTGATCAGGCCTACGGCCTTGATCACAGGGGGAGGATATGTGGCAGGGTGGCTGCCACTAGAGAAGCTTTTGGGCATAAAATGTGCATTTTGCCTTATGAAAAGCTGAGTAGAAGACAGACCTGGAAAAGTTGGGTCTGTCTAATTAAGTTGATTAGTTTTCAGCTGGAGGGGCTGCACTAATACATGGGGCAGACTTCACACTGGGCTCCACCCTGGGGAAGAGACAGGCTACGGCAAAGGCCTGTGGAGCGGTGGCAGTGAACTGTTACTGTGTTTTTGGGGTGGCTGGCAGTAGGCCAGCACCTGGTGAGGTAGGGAACCTCGATGTTTAGTTAGTGCCGGAGAGGCTTAGGTATTATTTTTATGTTTTGAGTTTGTGTACTGCCAAATAAAGCTGGCTGAGGCCAGTCTTAACCTTACTCACATTGTGTGAATTCCCTGTGTGTGCTGGTCGTCTGCTTAGGAGACGACGATCCCGGAGCTAATCCCTTACACTGTATATCACCTGAGCACATTCATTGCTAGTTTTGATTCAATGTCGGGGTTAAGGTAGTGCTGAGTTATTACCATTGCTGTTCCCCTGATTTAGTTGTCTTGTCTGCAGTGGCCTAACGATCGCGACCTGGCCCGGACCTGGCATGGGCCGGTATCTGTTGGGCAGCAGGAGTGGTCGCAAGAGAGTGGATTGGGAACCAATTCTATGTGTGTCATTGAGACAGCATTGATTCATCCCTGCACTCTGCCTGTGTTCACTATAGTATTGTACTGGGGTGGGGATGTACACTCACCGGCCACTTTATTAGGTACACCATGCTAGTAACAGGTTGGACCCCCTTTTGCCTTCAGAACTGCCTGAATTCTTCGTGGCATAGATTCAACAAGGTGCTGGAAGCATTCCTCAGAGATTTTGGTCCATATTGACATGATGGCATCACACAGTTGCCGCAGATTTATCGGCTGCACATCCATGATGCGAATCTCCCGTTCCACCACATCCCAAAGATGCTCTATTGGATTGAGATCTGGTGACTGTGGAGGCCATCGAACTCATTGTCATGTTCAAGAAACCAGTCTGAGATGATTCCAGCTTTATGACATGGTGCATTATCCTGCTGAAAGTAGCCATCAGATGTTGGGTACATTGTGGTCATAAAGGGATGGACATGGTCAGCAACAATACTCAGGTAGGCTGTGGCGTTGCAACAATGCTCAATTGGTACCAAGGGGCCCAAAGAGTGCCAAGAAAATATCCCCACACCATGACACCACTACCACCAGCCTGAACCGTTGATACAAGGCAGGATGGATCCATGCTTTCATGTTGTTGACGCCAAATTCTGACCCTACCATCCAAATGTCGCAGCAGAAATCGAGACTCATCAGACCAGGCAACGTTTTTCCAATCTTCTACTGTCCAATTTCGATGAGCAAATTGTAGCCTCAGTTTCCTGTTCTTAGCTGAAAGGAGTGGCACCTGGTGTGGTCTTCTGCTGCTGTAGCCCATCTGTGCGTGAAAATCCCAGTAGATCAGCAATTTCTGAAATACTCAGACCAGCCCTTCTGGCACCAACAACCATGCCACGTTCAAAGGCACTCAAATCACCTTTCTTCCCCATACTGATGTTCGGTTTGAACTGCAGGAGATTGTCTTGACCATGTCTACATGCCTAAATGCACTGAGTTGCCGCTATGTGATTGGCTGATTAGAAATTAAGTGTTAACGAGCAGTTGGACAGGTGTACCTAATAAAGTGGCCGGTGAGTGTATATTTATGTGCACCTGTAGACCCTTCTGGTCTGTGTATAGACTGGCCCCGGACACATTATACCCCCGGGTGTAATCTGTGTTATGTCCACACATTGGGGCTTATTTACTAAAGGTCCCACGGCTGCATTTTCATCAGGTTTTCCGTCATTTTTTGGGATTGCGCCGCTGAGACAGGTATTTAGAAGGCGATTGTGTCGCATGCAATCGGATTGTGTTGCAAATCGGTGGGCGGGCCGCCGGATGATCCGACAGATTCTGATTTAACTTTGAAATTATGTCGCAAGCCAAGCACTTACATGCACCCGGAGGCAGATGGTGAACTCCGGTGGACCTGAGCGGGGGAGCGACACATGCAGGATATCGGGCGCAGGATCTACGTTAAACGCCCCAGACTGCATGAACGTCGGACACTCCAGACCTCGTGAACTCCAGCGGCCGGATAAGTAAATGTGCCCCATTGTGTTTACGTTGCATTAACATTGCGTTGGTTTAAACCACATTTCTGTAAAAGCAATGTGAACGTAAGCGCTATGTGAACGCAATATTATCCTGCATTGACACACTTTTCATTTACAGCAAATTTACTTTGTGTTAACATCACATTAATGGAAACCATGTTTATGTAAATGCCATTTGAACATGTTTACACCGCATTTATGTAAACTAAATGTCAATGTGATGTTTGCACCGTGGCAATAATTTCACAGCGTTTACACAAACGCAATTTGGGATGTTAGGCTACGATTACACGTTGTGTTTACATAGTGCTAACATTGCACTGATTTAAACACAATGCGAACACCATGTTTACACCACATGTCCATAAACAAGGACAATTATCTTGTTTCTAAGGGACAAAATGGTGACATTTATGAGAAATTCTTCACACAGGGACTTTTTTTTTTAAAATAAAATGTAATTGAAAAAAGGTCTATATATGTGAGTGCCAAGATTTTTTTTTAAAGAATGCAGGAGTGGAGAAAAAAATAAGAGGGGGAGCAGCTTCTCATTATATGTTCTCACCATTAGGATGTGTACCTGCTACAAAACTGCATCAGAAAACCTCAATATGGGAATGAAGTCTGACAGTGATGGTTATGTGTTTGGAAACATATAGGTTTCTCACGTGACTTACCAGAGCTGGATCCCATATAAAATGTAGAAAAATTAAGTAATTCTTGTATATCATACTGTTACTGATGGCCTTAAAGGACATCAACCACCAGGGTGAAGTATTGCAAACCAAGCACACTGACATGTTGGTGTGTGCCGCTCTTGCAGGAACCACTCTTCTTTTAGCTTGATCTGTTTTTTTTTTTTCTTTTTTTTTTTAAAGGCTTTTAAAATTATGTAAATTCCTGAGGGGCTCCGGGCGCTGGTGTTAATGGAGCCTGAATGAATCCTCAGGCTCATTTGTATGATTTGTAAAGTCTTTTTTTTTCTTAAAAACTAGGATATAGAATGGATCCTGCCAGAGGGGGCAAACGCTAGTATGTCAGTGTGCTTGGTTTACAATCCTTGCTCCTGATGGTAGATGTCCTTAATGGAGAAGGCAGAAGCAGTTTAGTATTGCTTCTGCCTTTTCCTTTGTCACTTCATAGCACTGAAGTAGCACTATGCAGACAATGCAGGAGCTGTGCGCTGCCGCCAACTCTTTAAAACCGGTGGTCACAAGACTGCCGGCTCTGAACCAGTTACACAGCACTGCTGGGTCTAATCAGACCCAGTACTGCCTTACCCCTGACATTTGCCCCCGTAGGGGGTCCTTTTTTTCTTTTTTGTCCTTACAAGTTTTCCACTGTAACTGGGGTATCTAAGAGGCCCAGTTACAGGAAAAACCAGCCAGCAGAGACGTGGCCATGCAATGTGCCAGCTGGTGCATACTAAGATTTGGTCATAGTGTGCTCCAGCCAGAAGAGCGCAAGGCTGCGGCTCTGCCAGCTGTTACAGTAGACAGAAGAAAGAAGAGGAGCCGTGGTGACGGGAGCATCGGGGAGAAGACAGAAGAAGAGCCGCGCCGGCATATGAGAGCCGCACTGAGCATTGGCGACGCTGGAAGGTGAGTATGTAAGTTTATTTATTTATGTGCTGAGCCAAATGGGGGCTAGATACTAAAGGGGACAGGCTATATACTACTGGGGGCTGCCAGGCTATATACTGGGAGGCTGTGACCAATGCATTTCCCACCCTTAGCTTATACTCGAGTCAATAGGTATTCCCAGGTTTTGATGGTAAAATTAGGGTCCTCGGCTTATACTCGAGTATATACAGTACTTGAATATTTCCCAATAATTTTTTTTTTAAATCCCCTGTTAAATTATAAAGAACCCTGGACTGTACACATTCTATATCAAAACAAATTAAGGGAATTCATTTATAATTGTTTATTTTGAGTTAGGATGTTCTACATATATTACAAAAAGTCTTTTTTTTTTTTTCAACGTTTTGTATCTTTAACCCCCAAACAAACTAAAAAATGAAAAAATATTGAAAGGATTTTTTTAGCTTGCTATTTCTGTCACGTAAAAGCTGCAAAAATGTTTAAGGTAGCATGGAAAAAAAGTTATGTCCCTTAAAAACCAGTATGTACGAAAATTCACTGAAAATGCCCTTATCATTATAGCCTTTTCAGGCTTGGTCAAGGGGTTAAGGAATGTTAGAATCTATTTAGATAAAAGTCTCCATCTAAAAATTATCATTCTTTGAGGGTCCCAGGTGGACAGTTTGATCAGGCCTTTCTGATTCCCCAGGTGCCAGCCTTAAAACGTCATGTAATGTATTAAGTTCTGATTTCTTTATCCCTTTTTATTGTACCAAACAGGTTTTTTTTGCATG
The DNA here is from genome assembly GCF_040894005.1 of Engystomops pustulosus. Lineage (NCBI taxonomy): Eukaryota > Metazoa > Chordata > Amphibia > Anura > Leptodactylidae > Engystomops > Engystomops pustulosus. The sequence continues at coordinate 46,170,488 of NC_092418.1, read as the reverse complement.
GTATGTTTATGTCTTTTTAATGTATCACCCTTTTTGTATTAATTCCACTTCTAACCCTTATTTGTACACATTGTTCTTTTGAGATTAAACTTCCATTTAATAAGAGCCTTCTTGTGTTCTAACGGTTCCATAACTCTGAGGAGACGTTACCTACATTAATTGTTTAATTTGTGACTGATATTATGTTGGTGCATAGAATAATCTGGGTGTCTCGTCAGCCTATATATGACGAGTGGTGGCAGCGGAACGCACTCAGGTTCTTGGGTGGAGAGCTGTCAGAGCACAGTCCATTGAGACCCAGCAGGCTCCCTTCATGAACCTAAATCCAGTCAGTGAGCAGCCAGGTTGCTGACAATCACATTTACATAAATGCAATGTTAACACCATCCCCCTTATAGAAGAGGGCAGTACACAGTGTGGATGGATGGGCCGTATGTGGGAGCCATTAGTGTAGGCAGTGTGGGTGAACTAAAGGGTAAGGTTAGGATCATATTAAAGGCTTAAAAAATTTCAGTGTTCAACAACTTCCATCCCTCTTTAGAATTCAGAACTTTTGTGTACATTTATACTATGGCAAGGGACTGGGGTAGATAAGTATGGTTGCCTCTGTGGCCCTTTGAACCAGTGGTGGATTGAGAATACTACAGGCAATCTATATCTATAACAGGCAAAACATGTTTTGGAAGTAAACAATGAAAAAACATGGTGCTTGTTACCCATCACTGGTCTAATTGGTGTACTTAAAAGATTTCTGGTCACTTTGACACTATTCCAGGCTAAAAGGACATTAACATTTGCTTTTTCTCATATTTATATTACATGTACAGAGGGTGTAAAGTTCAAAGAGCATCTTTTATATACATCCATACACAGAACAACACAAATACAACTGCATGTCTAGATATGATCTATGATAACAGTCTGTAAATGTTTATTCATAATGTAAGATAATCAGCCCTTGACAAGAGTACAGTTGACCATACACCAAAGATTAAAGATGGTCAAATCTACTTAACATCTGCCAATAGGGGAAGAGTCCTCACACATTTTGACAAGCCTAATCCTTTTGATGTGCATACATATGGAGAGGTCAGATGGGGTAGCTGTTCTGCAAAGAATTGCTATATATACTGCTTAAAGGGAACCTATCAGCAGAAACTGAACTCATAAACCACTACCAGTATGTCATCAAGCTTCTTCCATGTCATGTTTCTTTCATGTCCCAGTGTGATGGCTTCATTCAGAAATTTAACTTTGAAGTGAGATATAAAATAGTTGTTTAAAGTCATGGAGGTGGAGAGTTTAGCTCTGCAGTCAAGCTCTCACCTGGACCATGAAAGAACCATTATCTGGAAAGTGTTCATCTGCCTTACAGCATACTGCTATTGGTTTATTTGGTCAATTTCTGCTGACAGAATTCAGCATATTCTCTATGATATAATATTCTTCAAAATAAAAAAAAAGTTTCCTAAAATTACATTTGTACATTGAAAATCCTTACAAAAGATGGCGGTACATCATATTTGTTACTAATTAAAGATCATTAAAGAAAAGTTATAAATATATTCAATTTTCACATACATTACATTTTCAATAGTCTAGGATACTGCCCTTTTAAAGGTTAATCTTTAATTTTTTTTGCAGATAATACCTAAAAAGCTGAAAAGAATGATAAATCCTACATTCAGCAGTGAGATATGGAATCAGTTTTTTGCCAGCTGTCAGATCCCTGAACCGCACAAAAACATTGCATGCCCTGTAACCAGTAAAAAAACAACCACGCCTTACATGAAACATTAATTCACGGCAAGTACAAAGCCACAATACAACTTACTGTACTTACTAATCTCTGGCAGAGTCCACACCAACTCTCAGCTCTGTTACAGTCTCGACAAGATATTAAATAATGTTATGTACTCACAAGTTACCTCCCACTAGATAACAGAGGTCAGAGTACAATACCTAACCTTATACTTTGCTATAAGTATCAAGTTACAATCATTCTACATATCTGTGCTGTTATTTATGCAAATCTGTTATTTTTAGTGTGATTAAAATAATAATTTTGCAAATGGAGTTGCTTTTTATTTATTATCCACTACATCTACAGCAATACAGATTTACCAAGTTCAGAATGAGGCTAAGTTCACACTACTCCCAGATTTATGTGATTTATCTCTATTAAAAAAAACAAAACAAAAAAAACCCAGATGATTAATAAACGGAAATAAACTGAAGACATGTCAGGTACATGACATGACAATTATCGCTCTAAATCTCATGTTTATCATTTCCTCTATCCACCTGTATTCCTCTACTATCTTTAAATCTAAAAAAAAACAAAAAGATTTTTCATCTGCACCAGTCGGGTGCCCAACCCGAAAATTCGTTAGATCCTTTTACATAAATATCAAAAAAATGGTGGCACACCAAAAATGATGAAAAAAGGAATAACTATATTTGTACTGTGGGAATAAAGTAATTCCTTTTTTCACTATTTTTGATGTGTCACCATTTTATTTATATCTATCTACTTGCAGTCCAAGCAGCGCTATCTGAGAAAGGCTCAGAGATGGAGCAGAAATGTTGCGGTAACATTCAAGTATGGACTTGTTTGGGGTGCTGCTGTTCTCTTCATTTAGCCATATATCTATCTATCTGACAAGAGTGTGTGCTAACACCCCACAGATGTTACGGCTACACACAACCCACACTATCATCTAAATTTGCAATCAGTCTATCTGTACTGTTCAAAAAAATAAAGGGAACACTTAAACAACACAATATAACTCCAAGTAAATCAAACTTTCCACTTAGGAAGCAACACTGATTGACAATCAATTTCACAGGCAATTAGCAAGACACATTCAATAAAGGAGTGGTTCTGCAGTTGGGGACCACAGATTACTTCTCAGTACTGATGTGGCTTTCTGGCTGATGTTTTGGTCAATTTTGAATGTTGATGGTGCTTTCACACTTGTGGTGGCATGAGACAGACTGTACAACCCACACAAGTGGGTTCAGGTAGTGCAGCTCAACCAGGATGGGACATCAGTGCGAGCTGTGGCCAGGTTTGCCGTGTCTGTCAGCGTAGTGTCCAGTGGCTGGAGGTGCTACTAGGAGACGTGGAGGGGGCCGTAGGAGGACAGCAACCCAGCAGCAGGACCGCTACCCCCAGCTTTGTGCAAGGAGGAACAGGAGGAGCACTGCCAGAGCCCTACAAAATGACCTTCTGCCGCCACAAATGTTCACGTGTCTGCACAAACTGTTAGAAACAGACTCCATGAGAATGGTATGAGGGCTCGACATCCAGACATGGGGGTTGTGCTGACAGCCCAACACCGTGCCGGATGCTTGGCATTTGCCAGAGAACACCAGGATTGGCTAATTCACCACTGGCGCCCTCTTCACAGATAAAAGCAGGCTCACACTGAGCACATGTGACAGAGGTGACAGAGTCTGGATACGCTGGAGAGCGATCTGCTGTCTGCAACATCCTTCAGCATGACTGGTTTGTCAGTGAATCAGTAATGGTGTGGGGTGGCATTTCTTTGGTGCAGTTGGCTCGACTTCCTAATGCAGGACAATGGTAGACCTCATGTGGCTGGAGTGTTCCAGCAGTTCCTGTGAAATGCAGGCAATGAAGCTATGGACTGGCTCTTTCCCCAGAGCATGGAGCATATCTGGGGCATCATGTCTCGCTCCATCAAACCACTGCACCACTGACTGTCCAGGAGTTGGTGGATGCTTTTGTCCAGGTCTGGCAGGAGATCCCTCTGGAGACCATCCGCAAACTCAACAGAAGCATGCCGATGTTGTAGGGAGGTCATACAGGCACATGGAGGCCACACACAATACTGAGCCTAATTATTGAGGGAAACACAAATCCAGGCCTCTATCAGTTTATATATTTGATTTCCATTGGTGATTTTTTTATGAGTTTGTTGTCAGCTCATTCAACTTTCTACAGAACAAGGTATTCAATGAGAATATTTCATTTATCCAGATCTAGGATGTGTTCTTTGAGTGTTCCCTTTATTTTTTGAGCAGTGTATAATAAGTGACAGCCAGCATGGGTTTACTAAGGATAGACGTTGTCAGATTAACCTGATCTGCTTTTGTGACAAGGTGAGCAGATGCATGTACAGAGGAGCACCTGGGGATATTGTGTTTTTGGACTTTTTACAAGCATTCTATACTGTCCCTCATAGACGCATGATGGTCTATTGATCCAGTAGGAATCATTTGCAGTTGGATTAAAAGCTGGCTAAAGGATTGTAATCAGAGAGTTGTGGTCAATGATTTCCCTCTACAGGCTACATTTACACAAACATATGCCTACCAAGGAAGGCCGCACTGGAGAGGAGGAGGGGTGACATCTCCCCTCTCCATTGAATATAATGCCGCACGGCCAAAGATGTAGCTGCAAAAAGGTAGAGCGTGCTCTAAAACGGTTCTATTGCTGTCTATAGGGGACGTATGTGCGGCCGTACATACGTCCCCCTCACAGTCATGTGAATGTAGCCTAAAGCCAGGAAGATTTTGATGTATCAAAAGTGGTATGGGATAGGAAGGGGCATGGAAGGCACAGCCTCACCTGGAAAATGGCGTCCAGTTCCAGACACCAATCCATAAAAAAAGATGGCCTGGAGCTGCAAACCAAGTTTGTAGGAGATTGATAAGACACTGGGGCTCATGTATCATTTGTTTTCTTTTGCCTCGTTTTAAATCGTTTTAAAGTTAGCTGAAGTCCTTATTCTTAGCAGCGCTATGTGTCTTTATCAATTTGCCGTTGTGATGCATGTTTTCTTTCTTCTTTGTCTCTTTTTTAAGGGCATGTATGGAACTAAGCATGGGTCAGTTGTACTTCATGTTGCCCCCCCCCAAAAAAAAATCTCTAAAATTTTCAAAAGATGCCAAAAAGAAAAAAAAAACTAAGTCAAAATAAAGATACACATCCCCCACTAAGTGAGAAAAAGCAATTAACATATACCAAGCTTTCCTCATGTCAAAGGCAAGGGGCTGTGAGAATTTTGGAACCCTACTTAGAAATTTCCATATAGAAAGTCATTCTTTAGGGGAGTCACTAGCGAATCGGTTGAGTATTTCTGCTTTCCCAGACTTATAACATCATATAATATATTAATTTCTAGTTGTATTTCACTAAATTTATTGTTTTTTTTGCACTGTATAACTGTACTTGGTTGTCATACAAAAGGGTGACACAGAGTTGTTTGTAAGCACTGTGTTTTCTTATATTAAAACTTCACTTTTTTTTTTATATAATTGTGTTTTTATTATTATTTTTCAGAAATATTTAACAAACAAGTTATCATGTACAAATATCACATAAAAACTTTCCAATAATAAAATAATTAAAAGACAAAAGAGAAGGGATCCATTTCCCCGTGGAGTATCAGCAGTGTAAATATCCTGTTTGCGTATCATAATGCAAAATCCAGCAGTAACATATGCCTACTATATTAAAACAAATACCAAAGATGGCATCATATCAATGCTGAGCCATTCTGAAGAGGTTGGGAAAAAGGGTACGGACAAAGACAAAGTCATTCATACTCACAACGACAACAATTACCACTTGGGAAGACACTAAAAGGATGGCCCTGTCACTCTCCTCCTCTTGCTCGTTCCTCAATCCAGTAGCGGTCCCATCGATCCCAGGTTTTGTCAAACTGTGGAATACGATTGTTCAGGGAAGCGGTCAGATATTCCATACTGCGAGTTTCTCTAACCCTAGAGAGAAGATCCATTCGGGAGGGGGGGGCTTGTCTCTTCCAAAACTGCGCTATCAGACATCTCGCAGCTGTGAGAATGTGTAAGCTCAGTTTTGTGGTTGCCTTGGCCATGGGGTGTGGAGAGACGTTCAGCAAGTGAAATAATGGGGAGAGTGGGATATCCACCTCTACGACCTCCCGAAGGAGAGTCTTTACTGCCTGCCAAAAAGGCTGCAACAATGGGCACGTCCAGAAGATGTGTTGAAGAGTACCTCCAACTGAGCCACATCGCCAGCAAGTATCTGGTGTGTCTGGGAATAATCTGTGTAGCAAGGATGGGGTATGATACCACTGCATCAGCAGTTTGTACTGGTTCTCCTTATGTGTAGCACACAGGGAGGTCTTAGCCGCCCTATGCCAAATCAGACGCCAAGTGTCCTGAGATATCGGCCCCCCCACTATGCTCTCCCACTTGGCCATATACGGGTGTGCAATGAGCTCGTCTGGGCTGGGATGGAGTAGTATCATGTAGATATCTGATATGAGTCCAGATGTTTGGGTCGCAGTTTTGCAGATGTGTTCAAACGTAGTGGGTGCCGAGACTGTCTCAGCACTGTCCAGGGATTGTAAAAAGTGTCTAATTCGAATGTAGTGAAAATTGGCCGCCTGTGGGAGATGGAATTTATCCTGTAGGGCTGCAAAGGGCAAGATCTTCCTATCGCGGTAATCCACAATATCTGCAAATCTGAATAAACCCTTCTCATGCCAGGGTTTAATTTCCTGCCCAGCCCCAGCTTGTTGCATGAGGGGAGTATGTAAAAAGGATTGCATAGGGGAGCACTTGGACACCAATGGGAACCTGGCCAAACAGGCCCTCCATAACTTAATCGTGAATGAGATAGGGCCTAGTTGGGAATCGGGCAGCGCAGGCGCCTCTTTGGGCCAAAGGTAGGAGTTAGGATGAAAAGGGGCCAGCCACAGTTTCTCTATCTCCATCCACTTAGAGAATGCCAGTAGGGTGGACCATGCAGGAATGCGTCTCAGGTGTGTTGCCCAGTAGTATTTGGTTATGTCCGGCACCGATAGGCCGCCCCTGGATTTGTGAGAGAGTAGAACAGACCTGGAAACTCTGTGTCTCTTTTTCGCCCAGATAAAGTGCAATATTGATGCTTGCAGGGATCTCAGAGCGCCCAACGGCACCGCTACTGGCAAGGTTTCAAAAAGGTACAGCAGCTTAGGCAGAATAGTCATTTTGACCGCTGCTATCCTGCCAAAAAGAGAGAGGGGGAGACTGTTCCAGTTATTAAGTAGAGTCCTTATTTCCTGAAAACTACCAGGAAAATTCTGCCCATACAGTGTATTGTAAGAGGGGGTCAGGAGTATCCCCAGGTACTTGATAGTGTCTGCTTTCCAGTTATATCTGAATGTGCCCTTCAATTGGTCTACCAGCGGTTGGGTAAAATTGAGGGGCAATGCCTCCGTCTTTGAGGTGTTCACTTTATAGCCCGAGAGACGGCCATATTGTTGTAGCCTCGCTTGTAGGTTGGGTAGGGAGATTAGGGGCTGAGTGATGGTGAGCAAGATATCATCTGCGAACAACGACAATTTAAATTCCTTGTCTCTAACCATAACGCCATGGATATTGGGGTCTAGACGGATAATGGAGGCCAAGGGTTCAATGCAAAGAATAAAGAGGAGGGGAGAGAGTGGACAACCCTGACGTGTACCATTCTTGATCCGCAGAGGTGGGGAGGACGCGTGTGGGAGCTTAATTTCTGCTGTGGGATTTGAATATAACTCCCTCAGAGCCTGGAGAAAGGGACCTTTTATTCCTATGTGTTCCAGGACTTGAAACATAAAGGGCCAGCTGAGGCGATCAAACGCCTTCTCTGCGTCTAAACTGAGAATTAGGGCCTGATCTTTTTGCTTATTAATTACATCGATAAGATCAATTGTTCTCCTCGTGTTGTCGCCACCTTGTCGTCCAGGTACAAAGCCCACCTGGTCCTTATGGATTACCTGAGGAATCCACTGAATCAGGCGATTGGCCAGCAGTTTTGTGAATATTTTTAGGTCTGCGTTTAGAAGTGCAATGGGCCTATAATTAGCACAATCGGTTGCATCTTTCCCAGGCTTGGGGATAAGGGTGATATAGGAATGGGTGAAAGTTGTAGGCATGGGTTCACCTTGTAAGAACGCGTTAAACACTTTTGTCATATGTGGCAGCACCACAAGGGAGAAGGTCTGATAGTAAAGATATGTGAGTCCATCTGGGCCCGGAGATTTCCCATTTGGCATTTCTTTGATCACCTCCTCTATCTCATCCGACGTTAACTCTGAGTTGAGCGTCTCGATGGCCTCTGAGGGGAGTCCTGGTAGGGAGCAGGAGCTCAGGAAGTCCGAGAGCAGCGTTTTTCTAAGGCCCTCATCAAGGGGTAGAGTATTTGGCAGGGAATACAGTTTGGCATAAAATTCTTGGAAGCGAGAGGCAATCGCTCTCGGGTCATGTAATAGATTTCCCCGGGGATCCCGTATAACATGGGGAGTTTGGTGCTCCCTCCTCTCTCTCAATTGTCTCGCTAGGAGAGAATGGTGCTTATTGGCCTGTTCGTAATACCGTTGCCTAGTAAACACTAGTAATTTCTCTACCTCTTGAGTCTGAACCTCTCGCAACTGCTCCCTAACCTCAATTAACTGTTGGAGTCTCCTCCTAGTGGGTTTGGCTAATAGGGCTGCCTCTTGTTTACCAATCTCCTTTCTCAATTCCTTTTCCAGATGGACCCTGTTTCTTTTCAATCTAGTTCCCTGTTCTATACAATGGCCTCTGAAGACCGCCTTGTGAGCTTCCCATATCATAGGGATAGAGGGGATTGAATCCTCATTAAGCTGAAAATATTCCCGTAGTGCTCCATTTAACTCCTCCTTGATCTGGGGTTTCTTAAGAAGGGATTCATTTAAACGCCAATGACATGCCCTCGTTGTGGTATGGCCCTCACTAAGCTGTAATAGAACTGGCGCATGGTCTGACCACGATATGTCTCCCACCTCTGCGGAATGCATCATTCGCAAGAATTGGATGTCTCCAAACCAGTAATCTATACGGGTATGGGTGCCATGTGGTGCAGAGTAGAAAGTAAATGAGCGGTCGCCCGGGTTGCCCACTCTCCACAAATCATATAAAGCAAACCTCCTGATGACTCTACGGAAAGCCGCTGAAATAGTGCTCTGTGATCTAGTGGCGGGATTGGGATCGATAGCCAGCCGGTCCATATTTTCTGAGAAGATTACATTGAAGTCCCCTCCTATCAGTAGGGGTGCTGCTGGGAGTCTGGCTATTTTATTCAGGACCTTGGTAATGAAGCGGACCTGCGATGAATTGGGGGCGTAAATATTGCATAAAATCACAGGCAAGCCGAACATTTTGCCCTGAATAATGAGAAAGCGGCCCATGGGATCCGCAGTTACTGTCTCAGGCACTATGGGGCACGAGGTGGAGAACAGGATCGCCACTCCTGCTTTTTTGTTCTCTGTAGATGCCATATAAGATACCGGGTAAAGGTGCTTAGCAAAATTAAAGTTCCCCGTCGTATCATAGTGTGTCTCCTGCAAGAACACCACATCTGCTCTACTCCTCTTTAGCTCATTAAGCGTGAGACGTCGCTTGCGAGCTGAGTTGAGTCCCTTTACATTGAGTGTCAAAAGCTGAACCATGGTGAGTTAGCTAACCAATACTCTTGGGCAAGATACACTGTCTCCCCTGAATAGGATGTAACTGGACAAGTTCTGTGTTAGGAGGGGGGGGAGGGAGGTAGGAGAGGCTAAGTGTGGCCTTTTCTCCCTAAGGCCCTAGAGTGACTGTACTAAAGGGTGTCAGTGTACAGAAGCCTAGAGCGTCAGAGAAACCCGTAGAGGCAACAGGGGGGGGCGACAGGGGAAAGGACAAACCTTGCACTCCACAAGACAAACAGTCAAGACAGATAAAAAAGAAAAAACAGTAATAAGAAAACAAGGATAAATTCCTAATACTATAACCAGGGAGAGGAGAATCTCCTGGCCCTAGTGCAGGTCTATTCAGCTGGTCTACCCCTAAAATGGGGGAGTATAGTCAGCTGAACCGGTTTCACCACCTCCTGTATCAACCCTATGCCAGGGTCAGAGGGCGGGATCCGGAGAAGACCCACTTGGTGGGGAAAAACGTGGCAATAGAACCTAATAGAGGAAAAAAGAAAAAAGCATCAAGTGTAGTTCTACACAAAAATAGAAACTGAGATATAACTCTAACTATCGAGACACTAACCCCGGTGCCCTTGTGCAAATTACATCTGAATTCACAAAAGAGGGGAAGGGTACCCCAAATCAATGCAAATATGGGCAAACATAAGACCCCTTTCAAACAAGTATAATAACTATAAAGGATATATGTTCAGCAGATGTTCCTCTCTAATCATAAGAGTCCTGGGATGGAGCTCTGGTTCGCGGCCTTCGTCTCTTCTGTTGCAGCTGGGTCTTATTCTGCGTTTGTCGCATCTGGGGGGAAAGGTCCCCCCAGTCGTCCAGTCGTGGAGTCGGGATGTTCCAGATGTCGCAGAATTCCTGCAGCTCCTCTATCGTTGAGAGCGTCGCCGTTATTCCATCTTTAGTGGCCGACAGGGCAAAAGGAAAGTTCCAGCGATAGGAAATGTCGTGTTGACGTAAAATGTCCAGCAGCGGCCGTAAAATCCGTCTCTTCTGAAGGGTGATCCCAGAGAGATCCTGATAAAGCTGTATGGTATCCCCATTGAAAGCAAAATTCTTTTTCTTCCGCGCCGCAAACATGAGGCGCTCCTTTAATTCAAAGTCATGTACACAGCAGACCACGTCCCTCGGATTTCCTCCCATTACTTTAGGCCTCAATGCTCTATGAGCTCTGTCAAGCTTTACTTGCGTTTCCGGCTCCCCCAATAGTGTCGAGAAAAGCGTTTGAAGTGTGGCACGGACATCTTCTTTACCTTCAACCTCCGATAGGCCCCTCACCCTTATATTATTACGCCTTCCTCTATTGTCGAGGTCTTCCAGGTGTCTGGCCATGTCTTGTAGTGTGACAGAATGGGAGTGCAGGGTATGTTGCGTATGTGCAATCTGGCGCCTTGAGTCCGCCTGTCCAGCTTCTAGGTGGTCAATTTTCTGCGTCATGCCCTGTATGTCACGCCGTATCTCCGAAATTTCAGATCTGAAAGCCTCCTTCACTTCAGCAATTAAAGATTTAAAGTCCTCTTTGGTAGGGAGATTCTGAAGATGAGCGTGCCAGAGTGGTTCTGATACCGGTGGTCTATTGGCCGCCATTTCGTCTGTGCCGAAGTTCTCAGGCGATGACGCCCATTCTGGGGAAGGTGCAGCGTAGCGGGCAAGAGTAGGGGTTGCACTTAGCTCATCTTCCGTAGCTTGGGACCGGAGGATAAACGGGATTCCAGGAACAAATTCCCCAGGCTGTGGGAGTTGGGGGGATCTCAGTGGGATGTTCTCAAGATGCCGCCCCTGTCCTTCGCTTTCAAACTGACCCTCATCCATAGGGTTGTGTTGTTCTTCAGAGGTCTGCAGATGTTGCAGGTTAGGCTGTTTCAGATGGAGGGGCGACCCCCCCTCAGTGTGGGGTGGGCTGCCTTTCTGGTCAGGATTCTGCAGAGGTGCCCCTTTAGTCTGGCGCTGCTGCGCTGCTGCATTCTGGCGCTTCTGCGCCGCTTCATTCTGGCGCTGCTGCGCCTCTTCATTCTGGCGCTGCTGCGCCGCTTCATTCTGGCGCTGCTGCGCCGCTGCAGTCTGGCGCTGCTGCGCTGTTTCATTCTGGCGCTGCTGCGCCGCTTCATTCTGGCGCTGCTGCGCCACTTTATTCTGGCGCTGCTGCGCCTCAGGAGATCCGCGCTGTCTGTCTGGCTGCGTGCCAGAATGGCGGCTCGGCGCGGCCTGAGAGGCCCGGACTAGGTCGCCGCGGGCCACGTGTGGAGGCGGCGCGGCGGTGGATACCGCGGATCCCCGCTTACCCGCTGCAGGCGTGGGTGCCATGGTGAGGGTGTCTGTCGGCTGTGGCTGGTTCCTCGGCAGGCCGTCGGTTCTCTGGGCAGCACGTGGTCCTGTGCTAGCTGCTGCAGAAGAGCGGAGGAAAAAGCGGGTGAGTGGTATTTCGCCCCCCCGTTTCGCGTTCTGGGGTCCTGAGGTCTTTACTCCCCTTCTGGGGGTCTTTTTAGCTTTAGGGGCCAGGGTAGGTCCCCTCCTTTAGGGTGAAATAGGCACCGGGGCTGCAGAGCTGTCTCAATGTGCTGCCATCAGGCTCAGGGTCTAGCCACGCCCCCCTTAAAACTTCACTTTAATAAGAGCTTTCTTGTGGTCTAACAATTCCCGTAAGGGTTCTTTCACATTAGTTGGTGTTCCGTATTTAAACAGATCAGTTTTGTCTGAGTGTTCACAAAAAAAAACAACAAAAAAACAGAAGGTAGAATATTGCTTTTAAAACATCAGACGTAGCTTTTTTTAAAGAAAAAACCCAACATAACAGATGTTGCTTTCTTTTCCTTTTCTACTGCCTTCCACATCAGTGAAATGAATCGGAAATGTATCTACGGACAACGGATCAGTAGAAATACAAGCCAATGTTACTAATTAAGCAATCAATTTAGTGTAAGGGTGCGTTTTCAGTCAGTTTAAAAACGGTCCAAAACCGCCCCGTATGGCAGCACCCGAAGAGTGTTTTCATTTTTTTTTTTTCACTGAAACCATTTTGGCTTATGGATACATACAGATTGAAGCCGGGAAGCAAAAAAAACAACTGCTTTTTCACCGAACTTACTGACATTCTTTTCCATTGCATTTTTCACACTTCTTTTTGTGTTCCCTAACAGGGAAAAAATTATTAATGTGTTCTAAACTGATCAGTGAAGAAATTTTTTTTTTAAATTTCCCTTGAATCTGTTCCCGGATTGGACATATTACTTTTTCAACTGTATTAACGGGGTAATTCAGAAGGGCAATAATAAAATTTGGAGCACAGGATAGATATTGCATTAGTAGAATAGTCGTGTACCATTATTAATAGAAGCACTGAGCTGATATAATGAATAATGCTGGACGCCTCTATATGTGAACTAGTAAGGCTGGGAGACCAAAACATTAACACATGGGCTTTACTTGTACGACAGAGCAGAAGAGGAGCAGAGTAATCTTACAACTGTCCCCATCTAGACTGCTGTGAATTATCCATCAAGCATGTACTGTAATACTCAATATGACATGTGCTACATAGATGGGTCACAAACCATTGGATAATACCAATGATGAACATATCCATTAATAACATCATCTCTGAAGGGAAAGAGTATTGTAATAAGACACAATTGGCTACAGCTTTCATCCCAGAGAACAAAAGCACCAGAAAATTGAAATGAAGCAGCTTGAACCTTAGGGTGAAGACACACGTGGCGTTTTTAGGCCGTTTTTGGGCAGTTTTTAGTTTTAGTTTTTAGTGCGTTTTCAGATCGTAAAAAACGTTTTTGACAGGTTTGACCAATTATCTTAACGCACCTTAGGGCGATGCCACACGTGGCGTTTTAAGACCGTTTTGGGGCCATTTTTAGTTAGTGCGTTTTCACATTGTTAAAAACGCATGTGTTAAAAACGCATCCGGTTTTTAAAAACGCACAAGTTTTTAAAAATCGGATGCGTTTTTTACGATGTGAAAACGCACTAACTAAAAACGCCCTAAAGACGCCATGTGTGGCATCACCCTTAATCGTCATGTAGTCCAGGAGAGCTCAAAGGCCCTAATACTCACTAGTGGAAATTAATGGTTATTGCCAACTAAAAGGGAAGCTATTACAGGAATAACAAGCCTAATTACACATTACCATAGCATGACAGCGGCTTCACATTGAGTTCAGTGAAAAAAAACATTTTGGCTTATGGACACATACAGATTGGTTTTCTATTTCCCAGTGATTTTTTTTTTTACTGATGGCTTACTGACCCATTCCTTTCAACGGGGTTGTAAAAAAACTGTGTGAAACAGCCCATTGAAAAGGATGGGTGAAATCAGACAGTGACAAAACTAAAGCCAGAAAGAGAAAAACAATCTGTATGTGTCCATAAGCCAAAATGGGTTCAGTGAAAAAAAAAAAATCATTGATCTAGACAAAAAAAACCACCACTATGAAAACACCCTTATACCAACTTGTGCCCATACTGTTTAGCTAAAAAAAAACCAAAAACATAGTTTCTATCCCCAGAAAATAAAGTTTGTAAGCCAACCAAGCACCCTGCCTGAAAAAGAAGGGTGTCCCAAGAGCATGTGCTATCCATGCAAGGCAGTGTCTTTACCTCATATCTGCTGGCATGTCCCTCCTACATCACTTGGGCTCAGTGGCGCAATGTAAAGCTGAGGGGCAACAGTGCAAAGTCTTTGCCAAGCCACTGACTATAATGTATTTTTTATTGTATTAGTCTTCTCATATGGGAAAGTGACATGTCCGTCTCCATGGCAGTCCCAAAGTCCATTGAAGGTGGAAATGATGTAATATTGTGGAAAGTTGTTCCAGATAAATCAAATGACGAGGGGGCAAGTATTAATCACCAGAGGCGAGGACTTTTTTACTATGAGAACACTCAATCTGTGGAATAGCCTCCCTCAGGCTCTGGTCACAGCAGGGACAGCGGAGAGCTTCAAGAAGCGTCCAGATGCCTTTTTACACCTAAATAACATTGATGGTTATGTTTTCAACCGTATAAACTATGAAAGTATGATGATGTCATCACATCACAAAGAGTCCAAAAACAAGTAACTCCTTCTGCAAAAAAAAAAAAAAAAAGCCCTAAAAAAGTTTGCCACATAAAACAAACAAAAAAAGTATATAAAATGGGATAACGCCATAATTGTACTACTGACCCACAGAACATAAATAACATGACATCCATGCTATACCGTGTATAAAATTAAAAACTAAATAATTTAGATTTGTTTCTTCATTGTGGCCAAAAAAGTTAATAGAATGTAATCAATGCAGTACAGAAACTCCAAAACAGTGATACTATACTCCTTGGGGGTGGGGCTTAGCTTTCAAATGGGGTCACTTTTAGGGGGTTTCTCTTGTTCTAGTATGTTACAGGCTCAGCAAATGCTACACAGCACCTGAAGTTTGTTTCAGCAAAATTTGCCCTCCAAAAGCATGAGGTGCTCCTTCCCTACTGTGCTTTATGGGCACATAAGGTAGTTTACATCCACACCTGGGGCATTGTCAGACTTGAGAAAGATTGCACAACATTTTAGGGTCAAACATTGATAAAATATAAATTAGACTAACTGCTAATTGTGTTTGCATGAGTCCACCTTGACAGCACCTGGAGGTTGTACCTTGACCTTACCTAGGGACAGGAAGTTGAGAAATGTTTAACCCCTACACGCATCAGGACATACTATAACATCCTGGTGCTGTAGGGGGTGGGGGGGAAATGTATGGAAAGAGCTCAACAATGGAAAGTGGTGATCAGTTGCCATGGAAGCCTACCATCTCATTGAGGCCATGTGTAATGATCTCTAATACCCAGAAGATGGCAAGCGATTAGTGATCAGCAGTACAATTGCTATGTACGGCAATACAGTAGTATTGCAGAATAGTATTAGCAGTCAGACCCTGCAGGGTAAATTTTCCCTAGAACATTTTCCCCTTTCCCTAGAACACAAAAATAAAACAGTAAAAATCAAACATGATAGAACAGGCATTTTGGGATCCGGTGATACCCATCAAAATCTAAAAAAAGATTATTCTTGTCCATGAACACTAATGAAAAATAGCGCCGAATCTTAACCGCCACTCTCCTCCCCCCCCCCCCAATTTTTCAATCCATGAACATTTGAATACAAATGATTGAATAGTCATATATGTTGCAAATTGATATAAATTAATACGCGTACCACAAAAAATGACACCTTACACAGGTCCATACACCAATGTGTGAAAAAGTAATTGGCTTCAGAATTTGGCAAAATATTTTTAGATTTAGATTTTTTTTTTTTTAAATCTATTAAACCCTAAAAAAAAAAACACCTATATAAATTTGCCCTCCCTGTGATCGTAAATACCCTAAGAATAAAGAGCAAGTGTCATTTGGAGCAGAGGATAAAAACTGTAAAACAGAGCCCACAAGAAACCGTCACAAATGTGTTTTTATGTCAATTTCGCTGCATTTGGAATTTTTTTTCCAGTACATGGCATGGAATATTAAATGGCAGCACTAAAAATTTGTCCTGGAGATAACAAGCCCTCACACATCTCTGTAAATGTAAAAAAAAAAAAAAAGTTATTGCTTTTGGAATGAGGGGAGAAAAAAAACAAAACAAAAAACACCCTAGGTAGAGACAGGATTACTCTAGAAAGAGGCTGCAGAGGAGGGGAACCTCGAAAAGTGCCATCATGGGGGACAGAACTGAAAAATCTGTATAGAACCTCCATTTTGTTTTATTTCATGTTCGATGCTTAAACAGTTAAAAAGCTTAACAAAGGTACAATTTAAAAATGTACTTTATGGAGAGTTTATAATACTGTATATACTTGAGTATAAGCTGACCTGAGTATAAGCAGAGACACCTAATTTTACCAACAAAAACTGGGGAAAAACTATTGACTCGAGTATAAGCCGATGGTGGGGAAATGCATTGGTCACAGTTCCCTCAGTATATAGCCAGCAAGCCCCCAGTAGTATATAGCCAGCCTGTCCCCTTGCAGTATACAGCCAGCCCCTGTAGTATACAAACAGCCAGCCCCATGTAGTATATAGCCACCCCCTAGTAGTATCCAGCCAGCCAGAACCCAGTAGTATCCAGCCAGCCAGCCAGACCCCATGTAGCATACAGCCAGCCAGACCCCATGTAGCATACAGCCAGCCAGCCAGCCCCCCGCGTGGAGCATCGGGCTGCCGGAGGGCGAGTACATGTTTATTTTTTTAAGTACTCGTAATAGACTCGTGTATAAGCTGAGGGGACGTTTTTCACCACATTTTTTGTGCTGAAAAACTCGGCTTATACACGAGTATATACAGTAAGTTTTAAACCCCCTATAAATATGAATAAGTCTCTAAAATAATTGAATCTTAAATTTTTGGGGAAAACTGGAAAATTGCTGGTTGTTTTGTAAGCCTGCTAACATCCTGATAAAATAAAAATTACATTAACATACAGCAGACATGTGGTTAATGTTTGTAATCTATTTGGGAGGTAAGACTACCGTATATAATGAGCATAACATTTAGAAATCAAACCATTAAAAAAACGCTAATTTACCACAAAATATACCACAAAAGGTGCTCCATATCATAAAACAATCAGAAAATCACCTTGGTAAGGTAAAGTGTTCTAAAATTATAATTGCATATAGTGACACATGGCGGATTTGAAAAACTGGGTCCTACAGGGGTTAAATGTGTTCTCCATCACCCATTAGACACAGCAAGACACAGGGAAAGGCAGTAGCCCTCCTCCAGTATTATGAAGGCCGATGCCCTCCTAGACACAGCCAAATCCGATGTAATTTAGCTTGAAGGCTGCGGTACTATCGTAAGCTCCTACACAGCTGAACCTTCCAGTAAGGGCCAACAGTGAAAATAAGTAACTGTATATAGACTTGAGTATAAGCCGACCCAAGTATAAGCCAAGGCCCCTAATTTTACCACCAAATACTGGGAAAATCTATTGACTCGAGAATAAGCAGAGGGTGGTAAATGCATTGGTCACAGCACAGTATACAGCCAGTCCCCTACATAAAAAAAATAAACTTACATACTGTAAAATGTGTAAATCAATTGAAAAAAAACAACACAAAACTCTCCATCCCAACTTTATAAAGAATTTGCATTTGTAATAAAAACTGGATGCAATCTAATCTGGTTCTCACAGCTACATACATCGATTCAGTTTTATATTTCCTCACAAACCATGAATACAACTGAAAATACCAACTGTCACTTGTATCTATAATTGTTACTGTATGGTTCAATAAACTTTATTGCTAGCGAGTGAGAAGCCTACAAGTCAGGCACATGTTCGGGTCGCAGCCCCATATTTATTTATGACAAGGAATCATAATCAAGTAGGACTCAAGCTCAACCAAGCAAATATAAACGTATCTAACATTAACTAAACATCTAGAAGTGGAGAAAAAAAAAAAAAGGAATAAGGGGGATAGGGAGAAAGGAAAAAGGGGGGGGGGAGGGGAAAGAGGAAGGGGGAGACAGGGGATCAATCACTACACATCACGGTTGGGGAGTATCTCAAGTTGCAGAAACGGCGAAGCCCACAATTACGACATCTATATCCAGGAGGTTAGAGCAGGTGAGTTCCTGAAAGTGTCCCATCTATACCAGGTTTTATGAAAAACATCATATAGATTGTTATCTAATGCTCTCAGTTCCTCCATTCGTCTCAGTCTGTCCATCTCCTCCACCCACAATAGTCTGGTAGGTGGAGAAGTGGATTTCCACAATCTAGGGATTACCTGTCTCATTGCCACTATACAGTGTCGCAGGAGGCCTTTTTTGATGTCTCTGAGCCGCCCTGGGAGCATTGATAACAGAGCAATATCAGGAGAAATGCTCCCTGTGGAGCCGTATAACTGCTTGTAAAGATCCCAAATGGCGTTCCACACTGATGCCACCACTCCACAATCCCACCACACGTGAAGCATGGTGCCCCTTTCCTTGTGACATCGCCAGCAAATAGGAGAAACCGAAGGGAACATGCTATGTAGGCGAGTGGGGGTTCTATACCATCTGGTAAGGATTTTAAAATTAGTCTCCTGGATTTTGTTGGACACCGACATCTTATGGGTTAGAAGGAGGGACCTTTCCCATTGTTCCTTGGTGAAGGTTTTACCCAGTTCCGTTTCCCATGCCCTCATATATGGCAGTGGTAAGTCCTCCCCCCCGCAACCCGACAACATCCCATAGACTAGAGACACTCCATGAGGCGTCAGTTTGGCCGAGCTGCAGATGGACTCAAAAGCCGTAGGTGTGGAGGTCAAGGTTCCCCCGGGAGTCAGAGCTTGAACAGCACTACGTAGTTGAAGATAGTGTAGCCATACCCCAGGATAAGGTCTCCTATCTCCCAAGATGTCGTTTAGAGAGCGTATCCCTGTTGTGGATAAAATCTCTCCCAGAGTCTTATGACGACCATTGTCATTTAGTAAAATAGGGCATCTATTTAAGGTTTCCGGCATTCCGGGAAGACCCATAACCGGAGACAGAGGACCGGGGACATTAATAAGTTTGACCTTGATGGCGAATTTGCCCCAGACTTTCAAGATGTGCAGCATTAGTGGTGAAATATTGTAGGAATCCCAATCACTCCTAGGAGGGAGCCAAAACAGATCTGGGAGATGGCCATTATTCAGTAAGGAACATTCCAGGTCTACCCATAGCTTCCCACTGTTTCGACTTGTCAGGTCAAGTACCACTTTACTAATGACCGCTCTATGGTAGCGTGAGAAATCTGGGAGGCCTGCCCCCCCTAGTTCTTTGTGTCTTGTTAAAATACTATGTTTTATCCGTGGGGGGGAGTTTTTCCAAACAAATTTAGTAGCTAGTTTCCTGAGACGATCTAGGAAAGCGGTGCTTAGATCTAAGGGAACCGTCTGGAAAATGTACAGGATCTTAGGCAGGGAGTCTATCTTAAGTGTATTCATCCTACCAAACCAAGAAAGGGAGAGAGAACTCCATGATTTGAGATCAGTTTCAATGTTCCTAAGCAGAGGCGCGTAGTTCAAAGCGTAGATTTGGTTAGGATCTGATGGAATGTGCACTCCAAGATATTTGATATGCCCATTTGCCCATTTAAAAGGAAGGGAGGAGGACAGGGAGGAGACCAGATGATTCGGGATATTAATGTTCAAGATCTCAGATTTTTGGACATTAACCTTAAAATTGCTTACTCTACTGTACGCCTCAAACTCCCTCATAATATTAGGTAAACTTACTACCGGATCCGAAACATAAATGAGTAAGTCATCAGCGAACAGTGAGAGTTTATAGGGTTTTCCTTTGACCTCTAGGCCTCTAATGGATGGGTTATCACGAAGTGCACAAGCCAAAGACTCCATCACCAGGATATAAAGGAGTGGTGACAATGGACACCCCTGCCTCGTGCCGTTACGGATGGGAAAGGGGGAGGATACCGACCCATTAACCCTGACACACGCTGACGGATTTGTGTAGAGGGCCATAATTCTGTTCCTCGTCTTTGCTCCCAACCCCAACCTCGTGAGAGTGGCCCCCAGGAACCCCCAATGTACCCTATCAAAAGCTTTTTCGGCGTCCACCGTAAGCAGACATAAAGGGGTCCCCGAGCGCCGAGCCCACGAGATTAGGGTGAGCGTTTTTAGGGTATTGTCCCTTGCCTCGCGACCCGGAACAAAGCCCACCTGTTCAGGGTGAATTAAGTTTGGAATAAATGGGGAGATGCGTAGGGCTAAAATCTTGGAGTATATTTTGAGATCGATATTGATCAAGGAGATGGGCCTATAGTTTCCGCAGTGGTTGGGGTCCTTACCCGGTTTAGGGATAACCGAAATGTGGGCTCTAAGAGATTGTGGGTCAAAGGGACTGTCGATGTCTATAGAGTTGAAGAAATCCGTCAGAGGTGTAGCTAGGGCTTCCCCGAAGACTCTATAAAATCTAGGTGTGAAGCCATCTGGCCCCGGGCTCTTGCCCATTTTCAGTTCCTTTATTACCTGCAGAATTTCTTCTGAGGTGAAGTCATTATCAATCGTAGAGGCTTCCTCTGGGGAAATAGAGTTTGGGAAATGAGATTCCAGATAACCTGAGATCTCCTCTACGAACCGTACAGGGTCAGCAGCTGGAACATCCAGACTATACAGAGCGGAGTAGAAGTTACTAAATTCCCGGAGTATCTCATTCGGTGAGTTAACTAAGGTGCCCTGAGGTGAGTATATGGACATTACTGGTGCCTGAGGGGTCCTAGGATGTAAGGTTTTGGCTAGCAATTTCCCGCACTTATCCCCATACTCGAAGTAGTCTTTTCTCACCTTATCTCTAAAACATAGGCTCTTTTGATCTAATATTTGGAGGATCTTGTGTCTAATAGTTGAAATTTCCGACTTCAAAAGATCAGTTGGGGAAGATTTATTAGCGGTTTCTTTAGAACCCAATTCCGAGAATAAGGAGCTCAGTTTTGCGGAATTTTCCTTTTTAAGACGCGCCCCATGTGCCATAAACACCCCTCGGATAGATCCCTTTAAAATCTCCCATCTAACTGGCATTGTAAGATGTGGAGCCTGATTTGTGGAGATAAAGTCCGTGATTACACCCCGGACTTCAGCTTCACATAGGGCATCATTTAGCAGGTTGTCATTTAATCTCCAGGAGAATTCCTTAGTGCGTTTGCCCAGGTGACCTAGCCACCCGTACACTGGGGCATGATCTGACCAAAGGGCGGAATCGATAGAACTCTTAGGACCCCGATCTAACAGTTAGTGTGATACGAAGAGGTAATCTAGGCGGCTATAGCTGTTGTGTGCTTGAGAATGGTGGCTATAATCTCTGACTCCCGGGTGAAGCACCCTCCACATATCCACTAATTTGAGGTTTAATAATGAGCGTCTCAGTCTACGTAGTGCCAGGTGAGAGAGTGAGGACCTACCTGTGGATGAGTCCAGTGCAGGATCAAGAGGGACGTTGAAATCGCCTCCTAGAATCAGTGCAGATCCTTCAGCAAAGACAGCCAATTTTTTCAGAACCCCCAAGCCAAAAGACACCTGGCCCTGGTTAGGAAAATAAACATTAGCAAGTGTGAAAACATTTCCCAGTAAATCAATTTTAAGAAATATGTAGCGGCCTTCCATGTCTATTTCCGTGGTCAGTATGGACGGATGGAACGACTTGTGAAAAGCTATGGAAACTCCACAAGCCTTCCTAGAGGGGTGAGGGCAGTGGTGCCATACAGGGTAGTACTTATTATGTAATTTGGGGATGCTGTCCACTTTAAAGTGAGTCTCTTGAAACATTGCTACCAGAACTCGTCTCTTATGGAGACGATATAATATTTGGCTTCGTTTCTCTGGTTTATTTAGACCCCTGGCATTGTATGTACAGAAAGTTAATACCGCCATAGTTTAGGTAAAGGAGAGCTTAGATCATGAGAAGATGATGTAGTGAGGGGATGGAGGAGGTTAGACCAGGAAAGAACGGGGAGGGAAGAGAGGGATGAACAAACATGACGATCATAACATACATGAAAAAATGTACAACCTAGGCTCCTAGTGAGCCTAGTAGATCTAAGATAAGGCATAAAAAGCCAAGGCGATGTCCAGCACCGCAACCCTAAGGGGGAGACGAGGAGACCAATGGGGGGCGAGTCTCCCGGCACATCTCCGCCAGAAAAAAAAGTGTATTCATATTACAAAAGAAAGTATATTAAGCGCTTCTAAGTTAGCAAGTTATTCAAATAATTAAAGATTATAAAGGTCCCTGTTAAACTCCCACAGGTATCGTATCCTGTGATAAATCGAGGAGTATAGGTGTTATTATAAAGCCACGTGGAAAAAGATTATAACAGCATGGTAAAGAAAGCATAGCAGGTAACACCTATCAAATATAAAAGTATAAAAAAAAAAACCCCGTTCAGGTTCCTGTAGAGTGATTCGCAGCTCGGTCAGAGCCTCTTCTGCGTGCTTCCTGCCACTTCTCTCTCGGCGGTTGAACCGGGGCCGAGTTGATTACAGGCCACTCAGGTAGGGCTATCTGTGGCAGCTCGAACGTCCCCAGGAATTTCGGAAGATCACCGAGGGATCTGAAGACAGCCGACTTCCCATTTTTCTGAGCGATCAGTTGAAACGGGTAGCCCCATCTGTACGGGATGTCCCTGGATTGTAATTCCGTCAATAGAGGACGCAAGGCCCTCCGCAGTTGAAGGGTTCTCTTCGCTAGGTCTGGGAGAACAATAATTTTGGATCCACGGAACGTGATATCCTTGAGCTCCCTAGCACGGCGGAGTATCTCCTCTTTTTCCTTGAAAAAATGGACTCGGCATAGGATGTCTCTGGGACGTTCAGAAGCCGCTGGCTTAGGGCCCAGTGTGCGGTGGATACGATCCAGTTCAATTGGAGAGGCAGAAGGTTGGTTCAAGATCTCTGCAAAAAACGCCTGAGCCCACTCCTCAAGTTTAGATGGTTCCACGTCTTCATTCACGCCTCTAATCCTTAGATTGTTACGGCGGTGTCTATTCTCAATATCTTCCAGATGTGTCAAAATGCTAGAGATATGGGATGCATGTTCCTGTAGAACTTGTGAGTGAGTGTCCAATTGATCTAGAATTTTCTCCTGGGCAGACTCCGCTTCTGCCACCCTGTGGCCAATGTGATGTATTTCTTTTTGCAAACCAGCAATGTCCCTCTTATGAGATTCCTCTAACCTTGAAAAAAGATTATTAATTTCGTGCCTGGTTGGCATGGCACGTATGTGTGCTTTCCAGTCCCATTCTTGTTGGGAGGCACTTGCCCCCTGGGATGGGGAAACATTGCCCCCCTGGCTTGTAGTGGGGGTGGGAGGTAAGGCCCTGTGAGGAGTGGAAGGCCAGGTTAAAGAAGGGGAGGCCTGGGATGAAGGCACATCTCCTCCTCTCCCCGATAGTGGGGGGTATTCTTCATGATGCCCCTCAGAAGGGGCACTCACCGTGGTGCCCGGGGACTGCGGGGCTGGCTCCTCCACTTCACCCAGCTCCTGTTGAGAGGATGGCGCTGCGGTGTGTGGATGACGGGCGGTCGCGGCCGCCATCTTGGGAGCCTCGTGCGCCTCGTCCTCAGGCAGCTCCGCTGTCCTGAGGAATTTAGTGATGGCTCCCGGGTCGGCTGCTGGGGGTGCCGTGGTCTTCCTCGGTCCCCTCCTGTGGACCATGGTGGGATCGGGGCTCAGAGCGCTGTGTGCTGCAGGTATCTGGCGGGAATGGCCGGGAGCTCGCAGTCAGTGCGACTTACTCCGCCATCGCTAAGCCACGCCCCCCTATAATTGTTACTGTATATAGCAGCTGTTCTCAACCTGTGGGTCGCGACCCCGGCAGGGGTCGAACAACCAAAACACAGGGGTCGCTTTTCTATTAAAATGGAATAAAATGTGTGTAATAAGAACTCACTGCTTGAGGACCTGTAGGCTGCTGCATATAGGGGAAGCTGGAGGACCTGTGGTAATGTCATCATCACATGACCCTCTGGTCATAGGGGGCAGTATTCTAGGAGTTATATCCTTGTACATAGGGAGGCAGTATTCTAGGAGTTATATCCTTGTACATAGGGAGGCAGTATTCTAGGAGTTATATCCTTGTACATAGGGAGGCAGTATTCTAGGAGTTATATCCTTGTACATAGGGAGGCAGTATTCTAGGAGTTATATCCTTGTACATAGGGAGGCAGTATTCTAGGAGTTATATCCTTGTACATAGGGAGGCAGTATTCTAGGAGTTATATTCCTGTACATAGGGGACAGAATTATAGTAGTTATTTCCTTGTACATGATTTGGGGTCACCGCAACATGAGGAACTGTATTGCGGGGTCACGGCCTTAGAAAGGTTGAGAACCACTGGTGTATAGTGTGTATTGTACTACTATGCACTGAAAAATAACTTCATTACCCTGCAACTTGTCAATAACATACCTGCAAAGTCTCAAGCACACTGGTATCAGCAATATTTCTTCCATCACATTTCTTCTGTGTTTTGGTAAACAAAATACATAAATGTATTTAAACAGATTTTAAAAGAAAATCTCACCATTTGATTTTATGCATTGTGAACCAATCATACCTTAAGAATGTTGTAGCTACACCGATGCAGAAACATATCTTTTTTAATCTCGGTTTCAAGTGGTTTTGCTGAAAAAACAATTATAACATTTTCTGTCTGCCATACAAAAGCACATTACACGTGGAGCTTCCAGAACTGTCCAGAGAGGACTAATCATCCTTAGCTTATACACTTGCTCATACACAGCAGCTGCCTGATTGATTACTTCTGCCTGTCAGGCATAACACTGATTAAATCATTATTTGGTGCAGTGCAGAACTAATGTACGAGGAGAAGCCCCCAGCCAGGCAAAGGAGCGACAGAGCTTCATTATCCTGAATGTTATAAATTTTTCAGCAAAACATGCAGCATAGGGATTAATCAAGATATGATTCTGCATCACTGTAGTTACAGCAGTCTCAAGGTATGCTTGCTTCATAATTTATCAAATGGTAGGTTTCTTTTAAAGAGTATTCCCATGATAAAATACTTAAATATATAGGCAGTCCCCGGGTTACGTACAAGATAGGGTCCAGAGGGTCGTTCTTAAGTTGAATTTGTATGCAAGTCGAAACTGTATATTTTATAATTGTAGATCGAGGAAAAAAAAAAAAATTTTGGCCCCAGTGACAATCGGAGTTTAAACATTTTTTGCTGTAATGGGACCAAGGATTATCAATAAAGCTTCATTACAGACATCTTACTGCTGATCATTGCAGTCTGGGACTATAGTAAAGCATCCAGAGAGCTTCACCAGAGGTCAGAGGGGTCTGTCTGTAACTATGGGTTGTCTGTAAGTCGGGTGTCCTTAAGTAGGGGACCGCCTGTACTCTGATTTTGGCATTCTATGTTAACAAAACAAAAAACAACAGCATTTTATAGTTATATTTTATATATTCTAAATCGGTCTCCATCAGTCCTTCCGTTTAACTTTATGGTCAGATCCATGGGAAACCAGAGAGTCTAGTCTATGGTGGGGCTGGTCTAGTGCATGTGATTGGTAACAAACACCTATTGTTTTGCATTGTTTACAGATCATACACAGTGATTGTTACGGATCGCATGCGTTTCAGTGGAAACGCATATGTGATGGGGCCGATTCCTGCCCACTTACATTTGCATTGCATTTCTAAATGCAATACAACCGCAAAGTGTGAATGCAGACTCAGGATTAACAGTCTGCATGTGTGATGAAGCAGGGGATAATATGCTGAACAGAACTGCAATTATATTGCACCACCAGATCCTGAACCTCTCTTACCCCCGAACTGTATTGAAAAGTTACATGAAAAAGTTAAATTGCAAGGTAAATAGATATAAATAATTTGTTAGAATTACTTGGGGGATCAGTTTTACCTGGTGACAGGTTCCAATAGTACTTATAATAGCTCACATTACCCGCCTAGCATAGGCTATTGGAACAGCTAAAAATGACATTACTGGTAAGGTTTGCTTTAAAAGGAAATCTACTAGCAAAATCAAGCATAATAAACCATGGAAACTTACTAAGACCCAGGAACTGTGACTGCAGTAGTCTTCTAATATTTGTTATCCATGGATGTTATCCTGGTTACCCAGGAACCCCATTCTCGAGATTGCTGGAGGGCCCAGGATGGAATAAGCAAAACACTGCCTCTTTGCTACATTGTAAGGCAGCCCCCCCCCCTTAACATCAAGCATGAGTAAAGATCAATGACATGATGCAAACCAGTAGATCTATCCAAAAGGAACAGATTCCACATTTTAGACAGTGCGGTTTTGATGCCCCTTGTCAGTATAGTGTATGCAACTGATTTAAATGAGTGAGAGACTAGGTCTGGCCCCATTCACTCAGGAGCCTTTCCCCAACTTGGTACAACCCCAAATATGACTGGTACAAAGTTAAAGGGGTATTCTCGTCTGGGCCTTCTCATTCAGTTTCATTAATCTGCCATATATAAAACATTTCTTCAATTGGATGTTATTAAAAAAAATGTTCCTGTGTTAAGAAAATCTCTCATAAATGTAGTCATATGGTCCCTTAGAATTAAAAAGACTGTGTCCTTGGATACGGCCACCTCTGCTGGAGGGATTGCACAAGGAAACAAAAAGTTTCTGAATATTAAATGTCCGAGGAGTTACTCAAGGTCCCACAGACGTCCTGTAGTAATGATCAATGAAGCCAGGTGGTCAGGCAGGACTATAGAGCATGTCTGGCCACAGCTGCCAAAATGTCTAATTTCTAAGGGACAACATGGCAACATTTATGAGAAATTATCTTCACACGGGAACATTTTTTGTTAATAACATCCAATTGAAGAAATGTTCACATTTAATTAAATTCATTTACAAATGTAAATGCCCAGATGGGAATACCCCTTTAAATCTCCACATAGCAAGGCCAACGTATCTAGATTTCCCAGGCAGTTGAGGAGGACATTCATGCACATTCCTTGCATGAATATCTACATTATGTGTTCACTTATGAAAAGTGAATGGGAACATGGACACAGTTGGTGAGACTTATCACTGATTCTAAGCTAGTTTTCTGACGCAGAAGCAGTCAAAGAATTTTTACAGCGACTGCACCACCTCCAAGCCATGTGGACCTGTGCCTGAGTAATTTTGAAAAATATGGATACTTGCACGCAAAACAATGGCAAGTCGGACATGGCGTAGTTTTGCCTGCTAGCCGCGCCACCCACCAGATACATCAAGATGCCTGAGTGTCTTCATGTATTTGGCAGGACACGGGGGCTTGGCCATTATTATTAATCTGCCCCTTTATGTCCTTCTAGCACAGTGGTGGCGAACCTATGGCCTCAGCACACCAAACAGTTCAAAGCTACTTAAAAGATGCTGCTTTCAGTCATATTTTGATACTTACTTCGCTACTTGGGACTGTAGAAAGAGAAAATGAATAGACAGGGCCGAATTATCTTTGGAGGACCTTCTGCTGGCCCCACGATTCTCTGTGGGACACTGGAAAGAAGCTAAAATGATGCAAATTTTCCATCTTTCTACTCTGTTGCTGTCCTCAGGAGGCCAATATAATTGTTGAAGAACAGGGAGCAGTAAGTTACTGCTTTTATTTTTGGTTGGCACCTCGTGATAAATATGGGGGGGTTTTGGGTTGCTTTTTGGGCACTTGGGGCTAAAAGGTTCGCCATCACTGTTCTAGCAGATTTAAAATCAAATAACTTTGGCTTAAACAGAAGTGAATTCTCTTTTAAAACAGAACTGTAAAGAAGTGGCCCAGTTCTCACACCAAATAAATTAAGCACCCAGTCTCCAGCAAATCTGTCTTCTGACGAAACTCCTTTCGTAGGATTTGTTAAAAACAGGGCACCATGTAACTCATTTTCTCAGCGGTCAGATCTGTATGAAGGGAATGGCAATGCCAGTACTAATGCTTTCTTGTTTTCAGTGGATGTTCACAAGTGTCCACAACAACCTTCTCCGGAGAAATAAAAGCCAAGCCCTCATATGTTATCTTCCTGTTAGCAGGCGTATTATAGAGGCCAAATGTATTGCAGCATTTTACTCCGAATTGAAAAGATGCTCATAAATGTTTCATTTTTTAGTTCTGCTAGGCAACGCTTCTTAAATAACTTAAAACATGAATAAAATACCAGACATCACACGCCGACAGCAGAGCGTATATACATTAAAGACGTGCTGATGCATTTACTGCCTTTTCGCTTTTACTGATGACTGCATTGATGAAATAAAATTTCATGAAAAAGACAATATATTGCAATTCAATGCAAACAAAAACATCCATGATGGGAAAAGAAAGGAACAACAAAATATAATAATGATTCCTGAGTTTTCAGGAGCAGTCCACATTATAACATATACAGGATACAAGTCCCCTGTAACTGTTCAATCTGTCCACAATCCAGGATTTCTTAATGCTGGCTGAGAAAGACAGATGATAGCTTAGTAGTTTCATACTGTATTTATTCATAACTAAAATCACAAATAGAGATACTTGCAAAATACTCTTTTGCTTTTTTCAGCCTTGATTTGTAGATACCAACCTGGTTGCTCGGCTTAAGCTCTCAGTCCAATGTGCATCAACAGATGGCCTTGGCTTCCTTTATCATAACTGCCATGTTTGGTCAGATGCAACTCAAGCACCAAATGGAGAGGATGTTTTAGAGATGGTATCTGGAGATGTCTCCTCCCCCCTCCCCTCCCCAGCCTTCCCATACATAATCCCAGAAGCACGATGAGAGATGTTTAGTACCAGACTTTAATTATCCCTCTGCCCCTTTCCTGTTTTAGCTCTCCCATTTGTGTGCTGCAACTTTAAGTTCTTCCACCTGTTCAAGAGTCAATGGGCAGATGCGTCACCGGCATTGCTCCCGTCCAATGTCGGCTTTGTCTGAAAAATTCAGGTAGGTCTGTGTGTCGAAGAAGTCTTGCTTGAATTTTTTTATTTTTTTTCACATTTCAGACAAACGCAGATATAGTTACTCATACTCCAGAAACTGCTTGTGATAAAAAAGCAAATACCTAAAAGAAATAAGGAGAAGAGGTTTCTATAAGTCAATATGACATTGAAAAGAAAACTTTCATTGTTGCTTCTAAAAAGGAAAAACACTTGTTCCAACGTGATCCGCACTTTGCAAAATGCTCTTCCATTTTTATAACAAGGAGCACATTATAGACAATAACCAACTCACCCTTCGCTATCTAGGACATCTTTAATGCTAGCCTTGGTGATAATCGCATCATCACACTTAAACCACTGGTCTTTGTGTTGTCTGATGAAGCTAGTGTAATGCCCACTCTCCAAGGTTCCCTGGTGATTAACTACTGCAAACAAGGAATACCTGGGGGGAGAAAACACAGAGAAGGATTTGTAGGGTGGGTAAACTGATGGATCCCTGTAGACTAGATTAAAAAAAAAAAAACACATCTAAATTTGAAACCACTTACTTATTGTCATTGTTTAGACTGTCTTGAGGCTGCTGATACTGACCATTCATTCTGCTTTCTTTGCTACAAAACAAATTGGGATACGAGTGAGAATATTTCAGACCAAAAATCTGCTATAGAGCTCTCCAAAGAAAGTCATAGTATATTACAAACTTGTCGACTTTCAGTAAATTGACATTTTTTGTGTAATGGCTGCAGCACCTGCATGTCCATCACCTGACCATGGACAGATTTCTATCCACTGGAGGTAAACAGAGAGGCTTCCAATATAGAAGGATAGCTAACTACTGTGGCTACAGCCAAACATAGTGATGATCACATGACCTGCCCAGGCAGGTGCAGGACATGTGACGTGGACATGTGACCTGCGGCCATCTTCTGTCCTGTGTCTCCTCCACAGGGACAAAGTCACAGGACTGATTCATTATACTGTATGACCACAACATTTATTTTCTGCTAAGGGGTGAAAAATTTTATATAACCAATTACACTTATATTTATTTACAGCTTATATTTTAATGATCCATTTGAATATGAATTTTGCTTATTCATGTAATAAGCATTTCTATCAACTGGCAAGTAAAACCATATTCACGTATTTTTCACTACACATATTATACTACATAATGTATTATATAATTATATAAATTATATTATAAATTATGGTAATTTGCAGAATTTCTAAAAAAACAAACCAAAAAAACCACTATGTAAAAACGAGGGCATAAGAAGCTTAAACAACAACAGAACCCATAAGGGGTGGCATGTCAGTGCGCCTGGTTTACAATCCTCGATCTTGGCAGTATTTATCTTTCATAGGGATAACGTCACCAGTGTCATTTTAAGCTGGTGATAGGTTCTAATATATTACATGCGTTTGTCAGCATTCCGAATCATTTCAATACTTTCCAGAACTTTTTTTCACATTACCTGGCTCACTGCATGCGACATGTGGTTAGTACCAGGCGTTGGCAGCTCATCCACCCTCATCCAGATCCCTCCTCTCACCATGTTGTCATGTGTATTGGACAGACAGGGAGGGAAGGGTGATGAGGTGGAATAGAGGAATCCCATATGACTCACCACACATTACTTGCAGAAAGCCAGGTAATGTGTAATAAAGTTTTATAAAAGTACTGAAATTATTCATAATGCTGACAAAGGCATTTTTAAATTAGCATAGCAGAGGCTGTCACCAACTAAAAATTCCTGGTGACAGGTTCACTTTAAAGGAAACCTACCACTTGAAGTGGCAGGTATAAGAAGGAAATACCGAGCACCAGCTCAGGGTGAGCTGGTGCCGGAGCTTATTTTTGTGAGTGTTTTAAACCGCTGTATCGCAATTTAAAACACACTTTTTAAACTTTATAGTCGAAGCTGCTTCGGCGCAGGGAGGTACGCGCTCGGCACTTACCATGCGCGCGGCTCTCCTTCACTTCCTATGTAGCCGCGCGCATGGTAAGCGCCGAGCGCGTACCTCCCTGCGCCAAAGCAGCTTCGGCCATAAAGTTTAAAAAGTGTGTTTTAAACCGCGATACAGCGGTTTAAAACACTCACAAAAATAAGCTCCGGCACCAGCTCACCCTGAGCTGGTGCTCGGTATTTCCTTCTTATACCTGCCACTTCAAGTGGTAGGTTTCCTTTAAGGAAAGCAGAGATATGGGTTATTCTGAAGGGGACTGAGCAGCTTGCAAAAGACACAATTGACAAGTAATTGTAATCAGGATTTTACCCCCTAGGTAAATATATCTGCATGCTGCTAGTCTGATGGAAAAGGCAGCTTGCAAGTCCCCAGAAATGTTCCACAGAAACTGACTGCTGTCCTACACAACTAACACTTCCAGGACATCCAACAGGATGAGCAGATCCTGAAGTCCAACATAGTATAGGGAAGATTATGGGAGATATTCAGTATAGAAAAGCATTTTTGGGGGTCTAATAATTAAGTGACTACCAACCTTTGCCAAACACTACTGGAATTAAATTAAAGTGGATACAAGAAAACATTGTAGTATAATTTTACAAGAACTGCTTAGAACTAGAACTGATAAAGGGATAACTTGCTGATTTGTGGATAAGGAATAACTTGTCATGCCTGGACAACCCCTATAAGAAGCTTGAAGTTAGAGTTTTTGTTGGTATGTGAAGAGCCCAAGTCAGTCGGAAATCAGGTTTACTGGGTGGGGGTTATTTATTAATAACTCTGCTTTCTTTATATGTGAAGTCTCCTGTCTTACCTCATCACCCAGAAATTCCTGTACATAAAATGGCCACAGATGGAGGGTCATGTGATCTACCTCTCCATACACAATCGCCAGTTATAGATCACATGACCCTCCACCAGCAGATGAGGGCTGATGAGGGGGGCAGACAAGGCTTCTCTTTAAATATTGAGAAAGCAGTGCAGAACTTTACACAAAGATGTATACAGGCAGTCCCCGGGTTACATACAAGATAGGGTCCGGAGGTTTGTTGTTAAGTGGAATTTGTATGTAAGTCGAAACTGTATATTTTATAATTGTAGATCCAGACAGAAAAAATTTTGGCCCCAGTGACAATTGGAGCTTAAACATTTTTTGCTGTATTGGGACCAAGGATTATCCATAAAGCTTCATTACAGACATCTTACAGCTGATCATTGCAGCCTGGGACTATAGTAAAGCATTCAGAGAGCTTCACCAGAGGTCAGAGGGGTCTGTCTGTAACTATGGATTGTATGCAAGTCGGGTGTCCTTAAGTAGGGGACCGTCTGTATTGGTAAATTACATAATATCCTGCTCCACACAGTACAAAACATGAATATTTTAATATCCCTTTCCAGTCCACTAGACAGATTCATACCTTGAGGCCATGAATGGTGTCATATCTAACTCCAAAGGGAATGACACATATGTTGTAATCTTCCGTCTTAATTTAGCCGAATGTTCAAACCGCTGCGTAAGGAAAAAAAAAAAAAAAAAAAGTTTTTAGGACTGTTTGGTCTTATCAAAAATATGCAGATATGAAAAAATGGGTCAGAAATAGTCATTTATGGAATTTAGGGACAGCGCAAGGGTAAGTAACTTTTTTACTTAAAAAATCTTAAGTAGATCATTTAAGGAGGACTACAAGTACCATAAGCAGTTTTTTATGAGGACTACTAGTACCATAACTAACATTTTTATGCAATGAGAAACATTACTCCCCCCCTCCTTAAAATTTGGATGCAAGGGCCTTTGCAAATTTGTTACATTACATGTTACTCATTAGGGTTATGTACAGTTTTATGTATTCATTTTTTATTTGTTGATGTTTTTTTAAGTTTGCGTTTTAAAAAAAGTTACTTATCCTCATTGTGCTGTGCTAAATTCTCTAATATAGCTATATCATTTTGTTAACCCTTTGATATCAGGGTATAGTACAGAGCATGTGCAAGATTATTAAGTATGATAGAAATGTGCAGCATTCCTAGACATAGTAATTGATTTGTGACAACAGGACTGGTTCGTCCCATCTTCACTAACCCTACGACACTTAGAAAACCCATGAGTAGAGATGATAGCCATGGCTAGTTGCTACGATTGGCTGTCCAGCCACTAACCCTGCAATATGTACGGGTTGCACAGCTGAACCCAAATGTTGGGTCTGCTCATCTCTACCCATGAGCCTAGATCTGTAGTACTAGAACACATAACAGATCACATCCATTTTCTTCCAAGCGCTTCACTTATTGTAGATTTATGCACACATTTTCTAACACTTGTAAAACCTTTTATTCATTTGAAAATGAGAAGCCGATCGCTTTAAAAACAAAATATGCCAATTTATATGTAACCCCATTTCCAACTAATTTTAGCCACAATATTAAATTTAAAAAACATGGCTTTTGAAATGCATTAACAGGAGATTAATTTATATAACATACGTAACGTAATTTGTTGTTGTGTTGTATACTACGATGAAATATTGAAATATACGTTTAAGTGTATTTATCAGTGCTCCTGTCCGAAATGCAATTTTTTAATCTGATGAAGTACGTCAGATATTTTTTCTTGAGCCTGAATATCACTGAACATTACTATCCACTAAATAAAAAGGTCTGCCTCCAAGTCATGCCACCAAATAGATTACATCAGTGGCCCTACTAGAACTGGCACAGTGCTATACAGCATGAAATAGCATGGTAACTCTACCCACTACACCACACGAGAAATTGTTGTCGTAAATATGTCCCGCATAGACGGCAATGGGCGCACATCGTTTTACGGGAGCGGTACAGTGCAGCACCAGTGAGGCACCATACCGTTCCGTACAACATGAAAAGATAGGACATGTCCTATCTTTTCACGGTATACCTCGCCGTCCGCCATATATCCCTATGGAGAGGGGCAGGGGTGAGCAACGCTCACGTCCTCCTCCTAACCCCGCGCACTGCTCTGTGCCAGTTGTGCTACGGTACGGCAGGCAACGGCAGTGTGAATCCTACCCTAGAGTAAAGATATCCCATTACAAAGGATGTGTTTTCCACATACAAGCTAGTAAAAAACTACACAAGTTTTATATACAGTGTGAGCTTATTTTAGAGCGTGATCAGGAGACCAGAAGCAATGATGTAAATAAATAAGTGGCTGTCTGTACTCTCGTATGAGGCAGCCCCATAGTAGTAAATGTATGACCGGTCACGCATGTGCGTCACTCAAAAGGCAGGAATGTGTGGCAACGTCCCCGGTTATTTCTATTGCTTGGGGTCCATTCACCCAGATGCCCAGTTCTTGACACACCCAATTCATCCCATGTATTTTTGGTGCTTGTGGTCTGCAGTATGATGTCCGCTATGCAGATAAGGTGGACAAGGAGACAATGGTGTGTCATGGCTTCCTAGTCCATCTCCTGCAGACAGACTGTATACATATGTAACAAATGGATGACTTTTCATGTGTTAGAGAGTGCCAGGCCTTATAGGATGACCAGAAGCAATCGACAAGAAGCAGCGGTGTTGTGTTCTTACTTTGAGATGAAAACAAGCCACAATTGGCAGTTTTTTCATAGTGAGCTGCTTAGTCGACTCTTGGTAACTATGGCAACCACTGCATTTGATTTTGGCACTACTTCCTAGATGCTCTGGCCGCGTAAACCTAGATGAGGACAGAAATTCATGTAGCTACACGACAAAGCATTGCATCACAATATACACACACTAAGATTTATAACATGTAAATTTCTTAGCCCATTTATTGCGGTTGTTATGTCCCAAGTAATGTCCCGTACTTAGAAATTCAGAAATATGGACCTTTATATACCATTATTCCTGCTTAATCAAAGTCTCATTACAGATGGTGTCTATTTGGGTAGGTGGGTCAAAGGATCTTTTGGCAGCCGGGTTATGAGCCCTCTAATTATTTGGCCTGACCAAACCAGCAAACAGGTTTCCTCCTTTTACCTAAAAGATGTCATCATCTTATAAAAATTTGTCATAATCTTGTAATCGTGTGATCTTTTGACCTAGCAGCGCACCATCAACCCTGCACTTTTTTGTGCCCAAAACTTACTAATGGACATCGCTGACTCCAGAGGTCATGACCTATGACAAGCTAGATCAGCTCCACCAGGTGAGCATAGCTATAATAGTGCATTCTAACCCATCATTGTTCCAATGTATCTACACCTTAAGGGTCCTGTGTAATTTACATATTCACAATTGTGCTAATGCTCATCTGGACATTCACCTTAAGTTCATCTGCCATATAGATATATTTCATCAATGCAGCCATGTTAGCCATGTTTTCCCTTGGAAACAATATTGCTGTCCTTGGATATGAACATCCCTACACCCTGGCAGAGGTGGCCAGACATGTGCCATGGAGGAGCGTGGACCACCCGAAATCAGCGTTTATTACCAGAGGATGGATGAGGGACATCTTTCATATACAAAAACAGTTTCACTTGTTATATCACTTCAACAGTGGAGGTCGTATCCAAAGACAGATGTCTTGTTTTTAAGGAGTCAACATGACTACACTCAGGTACATTTTTTTTAAATAAAATCCAACTGAAGAAATTATATATTATTAAATGTCAATGCCCAGATGAGAATACCCCTTCAATGTGTGTGGATAGTCCCCATATGTATGATATTTTTACAGTGATCCATTACCTTCGCAGACAATCTGTTAGTGTTGTTGTCCCAGACACATGACTTTCTCCGTTCACCACACCACTGTCACCGCCGGGGCTCAAGGGCCAAAATGGGCTTGAAGAGCCAGGTAAATCCAAGCTAATGTCCCAAAATGGATCTATTGTTGTGGAAACCCCACTGAAATAAATTGACATTGAGGAGAAATGATTTGTAAAATATAAAATAATTACAACAGTATATGGGTTTCCCATACTTTGTTCTTCTAGAAGTGGTAATGCTTTTATGGAATTTTCCAGTTTGACGCATTTCCATAACAAGTCTTCAACGAGATGCTTAGCTTTGGACATGCGCCTTTCATGCGCTTGTGCGTTATGCAGCAGCGCTTGATGTTATCCCTTCTCCTCCCAACATATATCAAGTGCCAATAAATTATTGATAAATCCCCTCCACATGAATGGTATGCAATGGTGTCTCTCCCAGCATGCAGTCAATAAACGATGTGTATGAGAACAATCAACAACCAGCAAGAGTAAGTCTTCAAAATAATCATTCACGGATTTACTCCATTCAGTTTTTCTCAACAGGAATCAGACTTTAGGAATTTGGACATGTGGGTCACAAAGAAGACTTCCGAGTCACAAACTCAGCACCACTACAGCCAAGTACGAAATCCTCTGGGGGAATTATTGCCCATTGAGGCATTTGACCTGTTCACTAGCCTATGCCGGGTTTAGCAGATGTTTCCAGATGTAAGTTGTTGTAGGAAACGCTTTGGAATCAGTTGCAAAAAAACTTGTGACTTTTTACCAAGGACTCTCAAATCCACAGACATCAACATCTCATATTCCACATTTATCAAGCAGTATAAACCACCATGAAAAATACAGACGTAGAAAAAGTTTAAGAGTTTTAAAGAGTTTTAAGCCTGGTTAATGATAAATCCTCTTCCTATATACTTATATTGCAAATTTGCACATGCATTTGTACATTAGGTTGTGACCCCCAATTTCAAGAATCTCCAAAATGTCATAAGACGACGACCGGTCTACAAATCTGATGATACACTACTGTGTGATTAGTTTACAGGAGAACCATTTAAAGGTCTGCCAATATAGTGAATGTGTTACAGTGCCATTATCCATTATAATAAAAGGTCTGTTTTTAGAAAGACTAAAGTGAAGTATTGACTTACTGGCACACTTGACAGGTTACATCAGACTGGAGGCCTCCTGTGAAAATTTGGTCTATAATGCAGTTACAGTGGTTCGGATTGTTGGCCTTTTTCCCATTGTCATCACCTGGAAAAGAAAAACAGATAAAAAGCATTTTACTGATTAATATATTCTAAAGTATAATAAAACATGAATACACATAGCACATTACCAGTGAATCTTAGACATTAAAAAAAATATGAAATATAATAGCTTTTAAACTGTAGATAACACCCTGCAATTTGTTGTATATGAACGCTAGAGTGAAGGCTATATACTCCACTAGTGATTACAAACATGTCGAGCATATGTACTT
This sequence comes from Engystomops pustulosus, assembly GCF_040894005.1. NCBI lineage: Eukaryota > Metazoa > Chordata > Amphibia > Anura > Leptodactylidae > Engystomops > Engystomops pustulosus. The sequence goes on along the minus strand of NC_092418.1, from coordinate 46,133,385 downwards.
TATGTACCATATATACTCGAGTATAAGCCTAGTTTTTCAGCACAAAAAATGTGCTGAAAACCCAAATTCGGCTTATACTCGAGTAAAAAAATATAGGTTTTACCAGGTTTTTGTGGTAAAATTAGGTGCCTCGGCTTATACTTGGGTCGGCTTATACTCGAGTATATACAGTAATTGGTATAATTGTGCTGGAGGTGGACATTAGACACTTACCTTTGCAGTGTCTGTGCAGTACATCTAATGCAGCAATTAGAAATTCATGTGCATCCTGTTGCTCGTACCCTGCTAAATGCCGTGCGTGTGTCCATACAAGGTGCAGTAGCCTATACGGAATGTGTGGAGATCGGTGCCCAGAGTAGAACTAAGTAGTGAGGAGATAAAGAAAACCAAGTCACTGCAGATCAGATCTAGATAAATGTAAGGTTATGCATTTGCGCCGTGAAAACAAAAATTATATAATTATGTTCTAGAGTTAACAGTAAATTATTTGGTAAAACTTCAGCAGAAAGAGACCTTCGGGTATTGTTGGATGGTAAACTAAAATTTTATTGACCAGAGCCAGACAGTTGCTAAAGCAATAATTATGGAATGTGTAAAGAGGAATAGATTCTCATGATAAAGACATAGTTTTGCCCTTATACAAATCCCTGGTCAGACCACACATGGAATATTGTGTACAGTTTTGGGCACCAGTGTATAAAAAGGATATAGTAGAGCTGGAACGGGTGCAGAGGAGAGCAACCAGGATTATTAGGGGAATGGGGGGACTAGAATACACTGACAGATTACAAAATTTGGGATTATTCAGTTTAGAAAAAAGACGACTGAGGGGAGACCTCATTACAATGTACAAATACCTGAACGGACAGTACAAGGATCTCTCCAAAGATCTTTTTATACCTCGGCCTGTGACCAGGACAAGGGGGCATCCTCTACGCCTAGAGGAGAGGCGATTTTACCATCAACATAGACAAAGGTTCTTTACTGTAAGAGCAGTGAGACTATGGGCAAATCCTGGTGGCTTGCATCCTGAGTATTTCTCTGTTATATGTACTCTGAGCAATATCCCTTGGTGATTCGTGACATGGTACGAATGTTATATTGAGGACTGAAGTATTATATGGAAAGGAGACTTCGAAACAGATCAGGATTGTTTAAAAACTAGAAGTTATTTAACACCCAGAAAAGTAGAGAGTTGTATTGAGCTCAACAATTACAACCCATGAATAAAGAATATGCAAAATAGACATAATGACAATTTAGAGGGGAATTATCTGGAAAGTCTTGTTCATCAGGCATGAATGGACACTGCAGACAGGGGCGGACTGGGAATTTAAAGTGGCCATGGAAAAAGATTAAAAGTGGCCCCATGATATAGGCGGGGCCAATTTACTTTAGGTGTGGCCATCACAAGTAGGCAGAGTCAACTAACCATAAGTGACAATAAGGGTGATGCCACACGTTAGTGTTTTGATTCCGTTTAGTAACTGAATCAAGACGCACTGGGATGGATCGCATGTATTTGTACGTAAATGCATGCATCACAATGAGTGCCCGGTGTCCCGCATTTGCACAATACGTGCTGATTGCCAATCATATACGCTTGCATAGAAACGCATATGCGATCGGCCGTGGCCCGCCACGATGCGTTTTGATTCAGTTACAAAACGGAATCAAAACGCTAAGGGCGCATTCACACATTGCGTGTTGGCCTGGGTTTTCATTGTGTTTGAAACGCATTACAACAGCTGAGGAGGGGTGATTTACTAATTACATTACTGCGTTTCAAACACAATGAAAACCCAGGCCAACACACAATGTGTGACCCCCCCCCCCCCCCCCACACACACACAGCAGGCGCCAGCCCCATCTCCCATACACACACACACACAGCACACACCAGCCCCATCTCTCCTCACACACACACACAGCAGACACCAGCCCCATCTCCCATACACACACACACACAGCACACACCAGCCCCATCTCTCCTCACACACACACACAGCACACACCAGCCCCATCTCTCCTCACACACACACACAGCAGACACCAGCCCCATCTCTCCTCTCTCACACACACAGCACACACCAGCCCCATCTCTCCTCACACACACACACACAGCAGACACCAGCCCCATCTCTCCTCACACACACACACACAGCAGACACCAGCCCCATCTCTCCTCACACACACATACACACACAGCAGACACCAGCCCCATCTCTCCTCACACACACATACACACACAGCAGACACCAGCCCCATCTCTCCTCTCACACACACACACCGCACACACCAGCCCCATCTCTCCTCACACACACACAGCAGACACCAGCCCCATCTCTCCTCACACACACACCAGACACCAGCCCCATCTCTCCTCACACACACACACAGCAGACACCAGCCCCATCTCTCCTCTCACACACACACAGCACACACCAGCCCCATCTCTCCTCTCACACACACACAGCACACACCAGCCCCATCTCTCCTCTCACACACACACAGCACACACCAGCCCCATCTCTCCTCTCACACACACACAGCACACACCAGCCCCATCTCTCCTCTCACACACACACAGCACACACCAGCCCCATCTCTCCTCTCACACACACACAGCACACACCAGCCCCATCTCTCCTCACACACACACACACAGCAGACACCAGCCCCATCTCTCCTCACACACACAGCAGACACCAGCCCCATCTCTCCTCACACACACACACACACAGAGCAGACACCAGCCCCATCTCTCCTCTCACACACACACACAGCACACACCAGCCCCATCTCTCCTCACACACACACACACACACAGCAGACACCAGCCCCATCTCTCCTCACACACACACACACAGCAGACACCAGCCCCATCTCTCCTCTCACACACACACAGCAGGCACTAGCACAATCTCCCCCCACACACATACAGCAGGCACCAGCGCCATCTCCCCACACACACACAGCAGGCACCAACCCCATCTCTCCACACACACACACACACACACACACACACACACACACACACAAGCACCATCTCTTATACACACACAGCAGGCACCAGCACCATCTCCCCACACACACACACAGCAGGCACCAGCACCATCTCCCCACACACACACACACACACAGCAGCAGGCACCAGCGGCATCTCTTATACACACACACCAGGCACCAGCACCATCTCCCCACACACGCACAGCAGGCACCAGCACCATCTCCCCACACACACACACACACACACACACACACACAGCAGGCACCAGCCCCATCTCTCATACACACACACACACACAGCATGCAACAGCCCCATCTCCCATACATACACACACAGCATGCACCAGCCCCATCTCCCATACACAGCATGCACCAGCCCCATCTCCCATACACAGCATGCACCAGCCCCATCTCCCATACACAGCATGCACCAGCCCCATCTCCCATACACAGCATGCACCAGCCCCATCTCCCATACACATACACAGCAGACACCAGCCCCATCTCCCATACACATACACAGCATGCACCAGCCCCATCTCCCATACACAGCATGCACCAGCCCTATCTCCCATACACATACACAGCATGCACCAGCCCCATCTCCCATACACATACACAGCATGCACCAGCCCCATCTCCCATACACATACACAGCATGCACCAGCCCCATCTCCCATACACATACACAGCATGCACCAGCCCCATCTCCCATACACATACACAGCATGCACCAGCCCCATCTCCCATACACATACACAGCATGCACCAGCCCCATCTCCCATACACACACACAGCAGGCACCAGCCCCATCTCCCATACACACACACAGCAGGCACCAGCCCCATCTCCCATACACATACACAGCATGCACCAGCCCCATCTCCCATACACATACACAGCATGCACCAGCCCCATCTCCCATACACAGCATGCACCAGCCCCATCTCTTATACACAGCATGCACCAGCCCCATCTCCCATACACATACACAGCAGACACCAGCCCCATCTCCCATACACATACACAGCATGCACCAGCCCCATCTCCCATACACATACACAGCATGCACCAGCCCCATCTCCCATACACACACACAGCAGGCACCAGCCCCATCTCCCATACACAGCATGCACCAGCCCCATCTCCCATACACATACACAGCATGCACCAGCACCATCTCCCATACACATACACAGCATGCACCAGCCCCATCTCCCATACACAGCATGCACCAGCCCCATCTCTCATACACAGCATGCACCAGCCCCATCTCCCATACACATACACAGCAGACACCAGCCCCAGCTCCCATACACATACACAGCATGTACCAGCCCCATCTCCCATACACAGCAGACACCAGCCCCATCTCCCATACACATACACAGCATGCACCAGCCCCATCTCCCATACACATACACAGCATGCACCAGCCCCATCTCCCATACACATACATAGCAGACACCAACCCCATCTCCCATACACATACACAGCATGCACCAGCCCCATCTCCCATACACATACACAGCATGCACCAGCCCCATCTCCCATACACAGCATGCACCAGCCCCATCTCCCATACACATACACATCATGCACCAGCCCCATCTCCCATACACACACACACAGCATGCACCAGCCCCATCTCCCATACACACACACACAGCATGCACCAGCCCCATCTCTCATACACACACACAGCATGCACCAGCCCCATCTCCCATACACACACACAGCATGCACCAGCCCCATCTCCCATACACATACACAGCATGCACCAGCCCCATCTCCCATACACATACACAGCATGCACCAGCCCCATCTCCCATACACATACACAGCATGCACCAGCCCCATCTCCCATACACATACACAGCATGCACCAGCCCCATCTCCCATACACATACACAGCATGCACCAGCCCCATCTCCCATACACACACACAGCAGGCACCAGCCCCATCTCCCATACACACACACAGCAGGCACCAGCCCCATCTCCCATACACATACACAGCATGCACCAGCCCCATCTCCCATACACATACACAGCATGCACCAGCCCCATCTCCCATACACAGCATGCACCAGCCCCATCTCTTATACACAGCATGCACCAGCCCCATCTCCCATACACATACACAGCATGCACCAGCCCCATCTCCCATACACATACACAGCATGCACCAGCCCCATCTCCCATACACACACACAGCAGGCACCAGCCCCATCTCCCATACACAGCATGCACCAGCCCCATCTCCCATACACATACACAGCATGCACCAGCACCATCTCCCATACACATACACAGCATGCACCAGCCCCATCTCCCATACACAGCATGCACCAGCCCCATCTCTCATACACAGCATGCACCAGCCCCATCTCCCATACACATACACAGCAGACACCAGCCCCAGCTCCCATACACATACACAGCATGTACCAGCCCCATCTCCCATACACAGCAGACACCAGCCCCATCTCCCATACACATACACAGCATGCACCAGCCCCATCTCCCATACACATACACAGCATGCACCAGCCCCATCTCCCATACACATACATAGCAGACACCAACCCCATCTCCCATACACATACACAGCATGCACCAGCCCCATCTCCCATACACATACACAGCATGCACCAGCCCCATCTCCCATACACAGCATGCACCAGCCCCATCTCCCATACACATACACATCATGCACCAGCCCCATCTCCCATACACACACACACAGCATGCACCAGCCCCATCTCCCATACACACACACACAGCATGCACCAGCCCCATCTCTCATACACACACACAGCATGCACCAGCCCCATCTCCCATACACACACACAGCATGCACCAGCCCCATCTCCCATACACATACACAGCATGCACCAGCCCCATCTCCCATACACATACACAGCATGCACCAGCCCCATCTCCCATACACATACACAGCATGCACCAGCCCCATCTCCCATACACATACACAGCAGGCACCAGCCCCATCTCCCATACACAGCATGCACCAGCCCCATCTCTCATACACAGCATGCACCAGCCCCATCTCCCATACACATACACAGCATGCACCAGCCCCATCTCCCATACACATACACAGCATGCACCAGCCCCATCTCCCATACACATACACAGCAGACACCAGCCCCATCTCCCATACACATACACAGCATGCACCAGCCCCATCTCCCATACACATACACAGCATGCACCAGCCCCATCTCCCATACACATACACAGCAGACACCAGCCCCATCTCCCATACACATACACAGCATGCACCAGCCCCATCTCCCATACACATACACAGCATGCACCAGCCCCATCTCCCATACACATACACAGCATGCACCAGCCCCATCTCCCATACACAGCATGCACCAGCCCCATCTCCCATACACATATACAGCATGCACCAGCCCCATCTCCCATACACACACACACAGCATGCACCAGCCCCATCTCCCATACACACACACACAGCATGCACCAGCCCCATCTCTCATACACACACACAGCATGCACCAGCCCCATCTCCCATACACATACACAGCATGCACCAGCCCCATCTCCCATACACATACACAGCATGCACCAGCCCCATCTCCCATACACATACACAGCATGCACCAGCCCCATCTCCCATACACATACACAGCAGGCACCAGCCCCATCTCCCATACACAGCATGCACCAGCCCCATCTCTCATACACAGCATGCACCAGCCCCATCTCCCATACACATACACAGCATGCACCAGCCCCATCTCCCATACACATACACAGCATGCACCAGCCCCATCTCCCATACACATACACAGCATGCACCAGCCCCATCTCCCATACACATACACAGCAGACACCAGCCTCATCTCCCATACACACAGCATCAAGCACCAGCATCATCTCACACACACACACAGCAGGCACCAGCCCCCCTTCCACCCCTCCAGCACTCACCTCTTCCTCCATGCTGCTAGGCCCGGGCTGTGCTGTGGGGGCGTGGTCTCCTGTGTAATGTGCAGGGCTGGGCCTGTGAGGAGCTCAGCGCTAGGGCTGACATCTGCAGGGGAGAACAGGCTCCTGCACTGCCACCCCTGCTGTGCATCCATATCATAAGGTTAGTTTATCATATGGATGCATCAGGGAGGGAGGGCAGTGCAGGAGCCTGAGCATAAGAAGTGATCTGCCCGACAGCTCGACACATGTAGTGAGGGAGAGGAGGAGGGGCCAAGCGGAGGAAGGGACCGGCCCCATCAGCTGCTCAGGGCACCGGCCCACCGGGAAGTCTCCCGGTAAAGTCTATGGCCAGTCCGCCCCTGACTGCAGATATTTCATTTGATGAAGGGGGAGGGAGAAAATTTGTGGGAAAGACCTGCCACATTATGCTGGACTTTTACAACAACCCTCATAAAATATATATATAGATTTTTTTTAAGCTTTCTGATCTAAAAAGCAGAGCTTGTCAAGAGATACAAAAAGAGTAAATTCTGTCATTTTATCCTAAACCTGCTTTGTAGAACAATTCAATGCAGGCTATAGTTTTGTTTGTGACAGCATTGGGAGTTATTTATACGATTATGTTTTTAATGGAAATGCATGCATAATATGCACTTTATAAATATACGCTAAGACATCCCTGTAGTATCAAAAACTAAACACTAGAGAAGTAAGAATTTTTGAACACACATGCATCATCGCCACCTAATGGTGAAGAGGACATTGCACCAAAAGTATAAAACACCTTTTCCTTTGAACATAAACATATGAAATTATAGAAATATATTTAAGTATAAAATAAAAAGTAATATAGATACAGCACATTAGATAGCTTTGGTTAGTGACCCATTATTTTAGAGAGTTCTTGTGTGTGATGCATTATGTCGTCCAATCTAGAATGACCATGGCAGGTGCAAAATGCCACAGAAATTATGTTTAATTAGGTTGAGGGCAATTCTTATCAGAATAAGCTGTTAAAAAAAAAGAAACTCCACATTCAGCTCCAAAGTACTTACCTCCTGAAAGAGTGTTGACATTTCACAAACCAAGCAAGAGTTCGGGCTTTGCATTTCACATTTGTGACGGTCAGAAAGGAAAAAGTCTCTTAGCAGGGGAGTGTGGGTAAGTGCCTGGACAATACAGTTCATAAAACACGTGTTCCCAAGATTGATTAAACCTCGCAAACCTGTGACAAAATATTCACAAAAAAAAAAAAAAAAAAAGAAGGTTGTTAGAACACTACCGTATATACACAAGCATAAACCGAAGAAGTTAATCTTATCACAAAAAACTGGGAAAACCAATTAATTTGAGTATAGGGTGGGAGGTGCATCAATAGCAATCTTGCCCCCCAGTCGGTAGCCAGTCTACAATCCTTGACCCTGGTGGTAGATGTCCTTTAAGGAAGGAGTCAGTCCTAGATTACAATATATTATATATCATACATACAATTTATGAAGATCATTGATAAACAAATGACAGACGGAAGCAAATAGGCCTCGAAGACAAGACAATATCATCTGTTATTGTCAGCAAATTTTTGCTTTGTTCATGTGCAGGTAGCCCAAATCCTCCCTCACTACAGCTAGTACTATACTTCAATAAGAGCCCCAGTTACAGGGGAAACAACCCTCCTGGGAGAAGACATTTTTGAGCAAAGCTGTACAGAGTCCGATGATAGATAGCAGCTCTGCCTAACCCTATTACATTTGGAGATCACATGTCTTATTGCTGCTGCATCTAATCAAATGCTTGTAGTAAACTGCATCTCCTGTCTCCTCAGTGTCTTCAGACCCAACCTGCTCCTGTGATCCCAACAGATAAACTATAGTGACGCTGAAAGAGTTAGGACAGGTATGGAGTATCTGCATTCCCCCGCTTACCAATGGTGCAGTTTGCCGTTATTTTCCTTCTCTTGGGATTATGTCGTAACAGCTCTAGCTCCCTCTTTGTTGGCTCCCATGTTGAATACTTTTCTCCAACACCTAGAAAAATAAACAAGTAAATGTAGAAGAATTATAAGGGCTGAAACAAGGACCACTTTTAGAGACAGAAAAAGATACAATTGCAACCATTATAATGATCTCTCCACTGTCAGGAGTGGTCACTGGGTGCTGCAGACAGCCTGGCAACACCCATCTTACAGATTTTTAAAATAATGCATTGGCTACTCTAGGTGGAGCCATCTACACCACAATCAGCAGAACAATGCATATTAAAGGGTGCAAAGAGTTGAACACACTCCACAGCACCTCGAAAGAAAGCTCCAGAAGGTTTGTGTGCATACAAACTGTGTTTCAGTGTCATACCAAACCCTTCATCAGGTTAAAAAAACAATTCCATAATAAACACATTCATGACCATCAGGTATATACAAAGAACAACAACATAACAAGCAGAAAAAAAACAAATGTCACACATATCCAGGGGCTGGGTGTAGTATGGAGGTATAGTCTATTGATTCGTACAGGGTTGTGCTGGACATTAAGTAAGCCTCCAAGTTTGAAGGATGCCAAGAAATGGGTACAACAGAAAAAGGATAACAACATCCCCCACCCCCCCAAAAAAAACACAATTATCTTACCTGTCATTGCATACTGGTAAGGAGATACCAAGGATGGAGCAAAAGCTTTAAAAATAAAATAAAATGTTAGCTATTCAAAATAATTTCTACCACCACTTTAGTACTCGCCGTAGCAATGACATGCTACAGCTGGTAAAGGATAAAACAAAAAACAGCCTCTATTCCAAAATTATGGCTAAATGCAGTGAAGGATTAGTGAGGGGCAAGCACCAAATTATCCTCAATGCATAGCAGGTCTATTTCCATTACTGTGACTACATTGCTGGACTTCAAATAAAAAACTATCCAGTGACACTTATAGCAAACGATCCCCATACTTAGAAGCATGTAAATTCTTTGCAATAGGTGCTGTTTATTAAGGAAATGATTATGGATTTATGATTATGGATTAGCAGCACTATTTTACCTTTGGGGGATTTGTTTTAACAAAAATCCAGAACAAGAAAAAAAACAAAACAAAAGTCTATACAAGCATAAAATTTATTGAGAGAGCCAACATCGCTGCATGGCAACAGTGTATGCAGCCATCTGCTTCTAGCACCAGCTGACACTAGAGCACCTAGGAAACCAGAACACTGAATCTGGACTGCCATTACCTCGAAGGCCACGTTCACACACATGAGGTTTTGAAACGCAAAGGCTGCATTACACACTCCGTTAACAAATGCAACATTTGCATTGCTTTTCAAAATGCAAATGAAAATGCCACACGTGAACACTTCCTATGTGTTTCCAAATGTACCAAATTTAAATGAAAGGGCTTGGCTTGCTTTCATCTAGAGACTGTCCTGAATTGTGTAAGGACTGGAGCTACAATATCAGACCATTTATTCCCCAACGTGCTAATAAAAGAAGAAACTGACGGGGAACCAAAAAACAAACACACAAAAAAATGAAAGTTCGCCACTTTACAAAAAACATGAGGTAATGTGTGTGTACGTGTCAGGGCACGGTATAAGGTATTTTCCAACATACATCTATTAAAAAGTTCTGCACCGCTTTCTTGACAAGTAAGGCTGGTGCCACACGTAGTGCCTTGTCTGCGCTTGCAAACGCAAACAAAGCCGCGCCCACCGGGCCTCGGCCCCATCGCATCAGCGTTTCTTTGGAAACGCCTGCGATCGAGAACGAGCCGCCGGTGTTTTGCGTTAAATTAACGCAAAACACCGGCGGCCCGTTCCCGATCGCAGGCGTTTCCATAGAAACGCCGATGCGATTGGGCCGAGGCCCGGTGGGCGCGGCTTTGTCTGCGTTTGCAAGCGCAGACAAAGCACTACGTGTGGCACCAGCCAGACATAAATTGGCTGCAGATGGAGGCTCCTCTTTCTGTCCATTAACGATCATCCTGCCAGGACCTTATGATAGCATTGTTAAGGGCGATGTCACACGTGGCGTTTTTGGTCCGTTTTTAAACATCCGTTTACCATGCATATGGCTGCTTACAACCTGTTTATCTATTAAGATAATTGGGAAAAACGGACCAAAAACACCATGTGTGGCATCACCCGAAGGGTGCGATAACACGTACTGCTAGCACTCCATTTACAAACGCAGCGCTAGTGTATGGGGCTCTGTCTGATCGTGTATCCGTTTCTATGTAAACACAAGCGATCGGTAACCAGAATCCGGTGTCTTGCGTTGTTTGTATACTATACCCATACACTAGTGCGACTTTTGTAAACATAAGTGTTAATACCAATTAAATAAAGCAAATCTCTCTTAAAGGGGTTATCAGGGTTTTAAAAATTTCTTAGGGTCGGGCTGTGGGAGGAGATTTAAAATAAACTTGTGCTAACTTCCTCCGGCGCCGCCGATGTCCCGCGCCACGGTCCCTGCGATCCATTCCCCAGGGGCACAGAAGACGCACACCGGGAGCTTCTGGTCCGCGCTGTGGCCGGCTCCTCCCATCAGTCCACATCTCTCAGCGCGTTGTTAGCGCTGGAAAATTGTGTCTGATGGGAGCTTCTGGCCGGCCGGAAGCTCTCTGTGCGCCCTTGTAATGAAACCGGCGCACAGAGAAGATGGCCTGCGCCGGAGAAGGCAAGTACATGTTTATTATTTTTAAACAGCTCTCCCCAGACCAGCCCTCAGTAATTTTTAAGACGCAGATAACCCCTTTAAGCTGTTGCATTGCATTTTGAAATGCATGTGTTAATGCCACGTGTGACAGTGGTGCAAAACATTTAGATGTATATTGAAAAAATGGCCAACCTCACTGACACTAGGAAGCACAAATAGTTTTTGGTGAGGAGGGGAGCAATCAGAAGACATACCTTGCAGTTTCCAAGCCTTTCTTTGTTCTTCTTTGGCAACTTGCTCCATTTCTTTATCATATATGTAGTCTTGACACATAAAGCAGTAAATACCCCCATACAACAAATCTATGGCTGCAGAAAACAAATTTAAAGTAGTAAGCACAATGCAGGAAAATAAGTCATGCTACTTGTAAACCACAGATTGTACTTGTTACAAACAAGCACATGACAAACCGTAGAATTTATTTGCCATAACTTGCTTGGAATAACCACTACAGTGCATAATTTTTAAATTTGAACCCAATATTTCAGTAAACTGAAAAAAGGGACTGAAGCAGATAAAATGTTGGACTTCCATTTAAAATGAAAGCCATAAAGCTACCCATTGTAGAGATATTATAGGGCTCCACTTACATAGGAGCATATTCATAACATGCTGCCGTATAATAGTGACAAATATAGCAGCAATGTTCTTCGTCAGGTTGAATCACCTTTCATTCCTTGCCTAGCAACACACAAGTCTCAGTGATGGAAGAAGCCAACAAACAAGCTTAGTGTGAATGATAATATGTACAGCGTGTTGCGAGAATATTCAGCCCCCTTGAACTTTTGCCACATTTCAGGCTTCAAACAAATATATAAAATTATATTTTTTTGAAGAAGAATCAACAAGTGGGACACACGTGCAATATTTTTTAGCGCCACCTTTTACTGCCATTACAGCTGCAAGTCGCTTGGGGCTTGTCTATCAGTTTCACACAGAGAGACTGAAATTCTTGCCCATATTACTTGGAAAACAACGAGCTCAGTGAGGTTGGATAGAGAGTGTTTGTGAACAGCAGTTTTCAGCTCTTTTGACTTGGCCAATCTAACACCTGGATACGTTTATTTGTTGATCTTCCACTGTAGATTTTGATTTATGCCTGGAATCATTGTCTTGTTGGAAGATAAATCTCATTCCCAGTCTTTTGCAGACTGCTTACTTGTAGAAAAGCAGGCCTAAACAATGATGCTGCCATCACCATGCGTGACAGTGGGGATGGCGTGTTCAGCATTATCAGCTGTGCTGCTTTTATGCCAAACATATCGCCAGAAATTTCTATTTTGGTTTCATCTGACCAGAGCACCTTCTTTCACATGTTTGGCATCTCCCAGATGGTTTGTGGCAAAAGACTTTTTATGGATATCTGAGAAATGGCTCTTCCATAAAGGGCAGATTTATGCAGTGTATGGCTGATTGTTGTCCTATGGACAGACTCTCCCACCTCAGCTGTAGATCTCTGCAGTTCATCCAGAGGGATCATGGTTCTCTTGGCTGCGTCTCTGATCAGTCTTCTTGTCAAGTTGAAAGTTTATAGGGACGGACGGGAGATTTGCAGTGGTCTGATACGTCTTCTATTACAATATGATCGCTTGCAGAGTGCTCCACGGGATGTTTAAAGTTTGTGAAATCTTTTTGCATCCAAATCCGGCTTTAAATTTCTCTACAACAGTATCACGGACCTGCCCAGTGTGTTCCTTGGTCTTCATGATGCAGAACCCTAAAACTATGGCAGAGCAGGTGTGTTTATACGGAGACTTCATTACACACATTAGTGTATGTGTACGTGGATTATAGTTATCATCAGTCATTTAGGACAACATTGGCTCATTCAGAGATCCTCACTTCTCAACTTCTGGAGCTGGAGTTTTCTGCACTGAAACTTAAGGGCCCCTTAAATATTGTACCCGCCAGTTTATTTTTTTCAAAAGTTTAAAATATCCAATACGCTTTATTCCAATTTACAATTGTGTCCCACTTCTTTTTTTTCACACAAAAAAAAGCAACTTTTTAAATCTTTATATTTGAAGCCTGAAATGTGGCAACAGTTCAAGGGGCCCCAAATACTTTCACAAGGCACTGTATGTCCACAAAGACACATAGTGGTATTCTGAAATGTAAATACTGATCAACTAACTGTTGATTAAGTAATCAATATGGGATTGGCCACAGTCCAACAACAATTTGGAAGATGCCACAGCATACGGTTGAGCACTGCGGTTCTTCACTGCTTGCCGAGAACGAAAGTGTCACCGCATGACCCATGGGAAAAAAAAGATAACGTCCCATAAATGTAACTAAATGCTCCCTCAGAAATAGAGGTCAGCGGTCCTTGGATAGGACCACTGCTACCGTAGTGATTGTGCAAAGAAAAGCTGTTTTTGCATGTGAAATATGCGAGAGTGACTGCATGTCCCACAACCAATGAACACTGAATCCAGGTAATCTGACAGGACTTAATATTGCATTCGCGGCCACCACTGCCAGGGGGTGGGGGTGGTCGTATAAAAGAACAGCCATCTCTTTTCAATGAGACAAAATGGCTACATTTACGGGAAATTATCTTCACACAGGGACATTTTTTTTCTTAACATCCAATTGAAGACATATATAACAAATATATTACATGTGAAAACGCACATAAGAATAACCCTTTAAATGCCAACCCTCAGCAATGAACTCCACATTGGGTGCCCTTTCCAAGAGTGAGGGACAGGGCAAAATGCAGACACATCACCACTCACCTAGATTATGTCTCTTAACTTTAGCGTGCTCGTGAATATGTTTTTTTGTGAAACAACCAAAGAACACACAGTACAGGCAAGAATGAAGTCTGTTCAGGTGGGCGCCACACATATGACAAATGCACGACTTGGCCTGTGGAAGAAGCAGTTCAGTGTCAGCACGATTCAGGTTTGAGTCAAGAATAACTTGCAATGAAAACAGAAAACATGGATTAAAAAAAAAAAAAAGTTAAATTAAAATTTCTAGGATTATAAATAAAAACTTTCTTTGTAGATTTTGAATATCAGGATAGCACTCAGATTTCGGTGACTGGATTATTCAGACAGGTCATCCCAAACCTGGGACCCCTGGTTAACATCAGATAGAGCCCTTCACCATTGTGTAAAAGGACGAGTAATATAAATAATTAAAGCTGTAGCACATAAAGAGTTAAACCACTCTGATATATAAAACATGGCTGCTCACACACTGGAGGAATTCCCATGGCAACCCCGCTGTGGAGGTCCCGGATCTACACTGGGTTGTATGGGGCTCACACTGAGCATTACATGAAGCATCAAGCTAAAATGTAATACCTGACATACAAACGATTTTTGATGGAGCAGGTTTTTGAATTTTTTTTTTCTGCTGATGCAGTAAAAGAAATGAAATTACACAAAATATTAGTGTACTTAAATCTTGGTAAAGCCTTTTCCATCTATAAAAAACTAAAGCGAGTTTCAGCCTTTCTAAATGCGCAACTCCTGGGGTGCAGATGCACGTTGACCTTGCGCCATGTAACCCACATTAATACATACATACATACATACATGTGTTTGAGGAAGGCAGATTTGCTGAAACATCACAATGTTACACGTTTTTCAGGAAATAAAAAAAACAAATCACAAGCTACAAAAATACCTCTTCTTGTGCTCAGGCTTTTTACTGGACTATAGGGGGAACACCCTTTACGCAGGAGACAAAGTCCTGCTTTTATAATAGGATGTCGGCAGCATTTCTGAATGGGAACAGAGAGGACCCAAATGTCCTCCGCCTTAAATTAAATCTACCCAGTTATTTAGTAGCAAATTACCCTTTAATGAGGCTGGATAGATCCCAGCGCTGCAAATAAAAAGTTATGTTTATGAGGTGCTGTACAAAAACTAAAAACCCCAAAAACACATTTTATGTAAACTACAAGGGCTCTAGAAGCCTTCCCCCACACACCCCACCACAGAGCCCTTGTCTCTCTTCCACCGTCTGGCTGTGCTGCAGCAATATCATTTCTACATAGTGGAGTGGGAGAGCAAAGGGAGCAGGGAATGTTAAAGCCAAACCTTGGAGGAGCTCTGGTGTAATTTTTTTTTTTTTAGTAAAATACCAGAGCACAGCTCCTAATAAACACATATTTAGAATCATGCTTTCCTTTTTTTTTTTTTAATTGTAACATTTTTATTAACAGGGTTTATTTCTTTTTAACAACAAAGTACATGTAGCCATCACATACATTTACACATTTAGTACATACTGACAGAAGACACTATGCCAGCGGTACATACAAGACGTGAAATGAAAACCCAGCCCAAAACCCGGTCGCAGCCGGCTGGCCCACCCCCTTTGTCCCCCTGTCCGGAGGCATCTCCCAACAGCTCTCCTATTACTCATGTATCAACCTATAACCTCAAGTGCGCCATTACATGCATTAAGCGTTTTGCTTATTAGACCAGGGCGATCTGGGACCGCGGGTCCCAAAAGTCTAAAATTTCTTAACTGCTTTTTGTTTCGGATAAACTCCATATTCTAGGCGTATATTATTCATTCTATTTTTATATTCCCGCAGAGTGGGTGTTGTGCGGCTGATCCAGTGGAATAGTATTTCCTTGTGAGCCTGATACAATGCAGAGGTAGCCTGTTCTAGGGTTGGCGTCTACTTCAATTTGAAATACTTGCTGTAATAATCTCAATACCACCCCCCTCCCCAATATTCCACCAGTTGCCCACATCAAGTGGAGAATGAGCATCAGGTTGTTCACATCAGCGCCAGTTAGAGTCAGACCTTACACCATATTTATGAAACATGGCCGGGTTTTGTAGACTATAGATTATGAATTGTGACATGCGTTGCCTTATGAAACATGGCCGGGTTTTGTAGACTATAGATTATGAATTGTGACATGCGTTGCCCCTCGCTAGGAGACAACAGGGGGACCACTTCCATCATACGTCTCCATCCATCATCATCTACGGGGCCCACATCTGCCTCCCACTTAACGCAAGAACCATATGGAAATTGATCCACATATTTGCCCAATTACCAGGAGTTTATAAATGATATCATGCCGGCTGCGTCCTCCCTTCCAGTCTAAATGTTTCCGGTAAGTTGGGGTTACGTCAAGGGGGGCTATGTTTTGTTGGGCCGCTGTTCTGAGTGAGGTCCCTGAACGTTTTCCACACTTTATTCATTAGCTGTAATCTGGGGAGTGTTTTATTGTGCATTTTATCTAGAGCCATCGCAGGACAGAGTACCTTGACCAGTGGCAAATCAATATGACCACCACTGCCCAACCATCCTGCCTTACCCAACCCTTGAAGTGTTGCAATTGTGAACTTCTAAAATACATACAGGGGTTTGGTAGTAGCAGCCCCCTGCATATTTTGTTCTTTGCAGATATTTGTATGGTATGCATGACGAAAATTTGCTTCCACACTAAAGCCCTGAAGATGGTCAGAATATTTTGGAAGTATCTTTGAGGTATCCACATAGGGTATTGTGTAGGATATATAATACTTGAGCCACAAAGATCATTTTACCAGATTTCCTCTCAAATAAGAGACACGTGGAAACCTTACTTCTGAGTCGGGCAAGCAATGGGTCTAAGTTGTTGGTTAGGAAGTCCGCGGGCCTAGCCATTACTTGCACTCCCAAATATCTGAAGGAGCTAACCACCTGTAGCTGCGCCACTTCCCACTGAACCTCCAGGGCTATTTCTGCATGAGGCAAGACTGCTGATTTGCTCCAATTTATTTGGAATCCAGAATATGTTCCAAAATCCTGTATCAAGGACAAAAGGGGGGTGATGTCCAGACATCCCACATATAAATAAAAGGTTGTCTGCGTATAATGATATACGCTCCTTCCCAAGGGGAAACAAAGAAATAATTCAAAATTACCTTTCTTTTCCGAGTTTCAGGCGTCCCACTCCAGACAAAGCACTGGTATATCGCACGTAGATTCTGCTTCCAATTCTCCACTTTAAAGCTGTTCACATGGGAGCAGCCGGCCGGACTCATGACAAACCCACATCCACTCTCTCAGTGTGGGGGTCCGAAGACACAAGAGGCTGCTCTCCGGAGAGGAGGAGGACAGGGCCAGATGCCCCGCCCTCCTCCTTATGCAGGGTGTCCAAACTTTTTGTAAGAAGCCTACCGCTGACACATGTGTATCATGTATGTGATGGAGTCCTAAAAATAAGCAAGAAAGTATGTGTTATTTAGGAGAGAAAAGGGAAATAATTTAATATTCATCCAGGTGATTCTTTTAACACAAAAAACAGCAATGTGCCATTGTCACTACTAATAATATCGCAATATACTCCCTAAGAAACAAGCCAAATCTACAGAAAATTAAGGACACGTGTACAGGACATTACACAGGTTCCATATATATGTGTGTGCACAGTTCAGACCCTTATACTCCAGCTCCATTGTTCTGTAACTTCCTTCTTATGTGTGTCATGATGCTGGAATGCCTCAAGTTGCCTCATGAAGATCTGAGCACAGATACCGGCACAATAAGACCATGTTCACATCACTCAACACAGCAGTACGCCAGCGTCTATAGCTTTGCAATGGAAGCCAACATTTGACGTGCCATAATCCACATAACATTTTAGTAAGGATGTCGGCGCTTCATGACTGGTCCCAAGACACAGCAGTCATGTCTATATCTGTTATTGCACAGTCTGCACTTACAGACTACTCTCCAATGAGGCCTCTACATCAATAAGAAAATCCACCAAAACATATTGCTTTGTATTAACTGGCAGATATTTGCAGATTACAAACTACATATCTAGACTGGGAGAAAAAAATCTGCAACATTTTACACGGACACAAATATACACACCTACTTCACGTCTGAACGGCCGTGAATGAAGAATAGAGGAGAACGGCTAACGTTCCAAGAAAGCTAATATAAAGAAACTGTATCAAAGCATAATGATATTTTATAGAATAGTCAGTATAAGGAATAGGTATACATCTGCATGAACATCACTCCAGACATTGCAGGCATCATGCAGGATGACAACTTTTAATACGTTTAAAAAGGGGGTGCATAGCAGATGTCGATAGACACAATGATATTGGCCGCTTCAGCATTCGATTTCTAAACTGCGCTGGAACAATGAAAGACAAGCTCTGGTTGCTGCGGGCAACAAGGTCCATTATATTTTCCATCACATAACAAGTGGAAGAAACATCATCATAAAAGCTGATGAGTGAACAGGTAGGAGCTTCCCAACTTCACCCGCCGCAGCAGTCAATAACTATTTTTAGCATGTACACACAGCGCCCTTTTATCTGCTGCTGCAGTACTTTACGCACAGCCATCCACATTAATGCTACACAAATCGTGCCCATGGCAGCCATCAGGATAACTGTCAGGTCGGCCGTCACTTACCCTATCCCTAATACAACAACTGTGCAGTATGTGGGACCATCTACTCAACTGAAATATATGGATATATTGGGACAACTGATCAGCAAGAGCTCTCATTACACAAGGAAGCAATGGTGCAGGGGCTGCTTACTGCTCTTACCAGCTATGAGGATGCACCCATCTGCTGATTGCAAGACATCTGAGCTAATGTGCAAGCTAAAGCTAGGAAAGTTTCTTATTTTACCTTATACAAGTAGTAAAGGATAAACATTGCACAGAAACTGACGGCAACATAAAGATCTTTCTATTGGATGCAATCCCCTGGAAGAATTCCAATTAATGGACAATTTAATCCAGGAAAAAAGTGGCTACGGCATATATAGCAATAACCCAATCAATCCCATTTTCACATTAATAGCGAGAAAGAGCGACAAAACCATCTTCCTTGTATGGGGCATCCACATTGGATTGGATGAGCTTTTTCTAGCATCAGATCTTTTATTTTCTAAAGGTAGAAGCCCATTTTCCTGGAATGTATATATCTCCAACATATTCCACAACGCTGCACAGAGCTTGCCAAATCAGTCCCTGTCCCCATGGGGCTCACAATCTAATCCCACCAACCACAAGCGAGGTTGGTCCAACAAAGTCGCTCCATGTGCTTGTGGTATTTATTGGACTGAACCAGAACCTCACCTGAGCTCATTGTACTGGTAAATCCTGCAGGTGCATGAAGCGAGTTGGTTGGACAATACTCAGAGGGCAACAAGCTTAAATGCCCAGCCAAATAGTTTATGTGGATTCAGTAATTCAATATGAGGTCAGCATTACAGAGACCAAATTTCAGTTCTGCTTTGCCAACTCATTGTGTGCCCACTTAGAGGAGACATTTACAAGTAGTTTACATGTTAAAGGGGAGGTCAATGTGTGTGGTAGTGAAACCTAGAAAATATTGAAGTGATACCATTCAAATTTAATGGTTCCCATCATGTCTGAAGCAGCATCTCTTTCTATCTCATGAGAGAAGGGGATGCTACATGTTATAGAAGGGTTGTCGGATCTTCATAAAAAGGGGGTCATGGGCAGGTACATATACATTATAGAAAAACCACAAATGTTTTTCTCTCCAATTTTATAAAACACTGCAGCGTCGGCAGCTGTATGAAGCATAGCAGCTGCAGGGTTATTAAGATTAGATACATGACCACAATGTCCTCAACAGCACCTGTCAGTGACCAGATATTGTCCTGTCATCTAAGATACCTCCGAATTCTACCCCATACTTGTCCATTTGGACAGCTATTCTCCATAGTTAAAACATTGAAAGTAATAAGGTCCATAGTAGTGTCTTACACAAAGAGCTCCTTCTGTCCTATAAAGGAATGTCCACCCAGGATAGATACTCACATTTCACGTGGAGGGTAAAAGAAAACTACAAGATAGCAACAGATCCCCTTCTGTGCCATCTCAGTCCTATATGGATTTGTGTGGACCATAAAAATATACAATAAGGCTACATGTAAACAACCGTTTGTGTAATTTTTTTTTTTTTTAAAACTAATACAATACAAATGAACGAGTTTTTCACAAATCCATGTAGATGCCGTAGAAAGCATCTCTATTCCTGCCCATTGTTTGTGGCTCCAACATTGGGAATACATGTGTCGTGCATAATGGTGGATCAGATACTAGGTAGCACCATCATGTGATTCCTTTAACAGGCTGATTTGCTTTTTTCTGTGGTTCTAAAATGATGACAAGGCTTGGCAATGGATTACACACTGGATATTGCCCACACAAATGGACCAAGGATCTGTTTGCGGCCCAAGAACAGCAGATGTTGGCTACCTATACAGAACCTCCAGATACACATCTGTCAGTTCGCAATAAATCGTTAAAAAAAAAAAAAAAGCTACAAATTGATGTTACAAGTCCCTTATATTGTAGCGAGCTTAGAACATTCTGTGTAGATTTTTAAAATGGCTTATCCATACATTTTGGTTTTTTTTTTAGTGAAATCTACATCTAAACCATCATCAGATGAGGTCATCTGCACAGCCATGATGTGGACAATAAAAACCTGTGTGTGGTGAGATGGCGCCACCCAAAGACAGCGTTGCACATTGCATGTCTAGCACTCCATTGCAATGTACATTAATAAAATGACTTCATATTACACAGGTGAAGATCACATCTTGCGCAAATCCCTGTGTCACAGCTACGCTAGCAATGTGTGTACAGGCGCGTCACGGATTGTGATGGGGGCCACAACAGCAAGTGATCCCCATGTCCAGACCATGTGATACAGAGGGATTCCCCATTCCTGGAGGGGAGGACAGGTGCCTGCATGGAGGATGACAGTGACAGCACACAGGGAGCAGCCCAGGTGTAATGTCATGCGACATGTGCACTGCAGCAGGGGCCGCCACATCTGGAGGGAGACACGCCCGGGGGTGCAGACATCAGCCCTTTGTGGTCACCATGCGTCCATTGAAGGGATGCTGCGGCTCCTGCCAGGCTGGGTACCCGCATCCGCCTGCAATCACCGGGGGCACAGGCTCCATCCTGCCCCGTGTTATGTACACAATCCCATACCTGCTCCGTACCCCGTACCTCCACCCTGTGGGGTCGCTCCCCCACTCCCTCCTCCTACTCGTGTCTCCGCCTCACCCGCCTGGGATGCAGACAAAGCGCCTGACGCCACTGCGCAGCGCACAGGGAAGAGGCGCCTCCAGTCCGGCCCGGCACACGCTGGACAATGTCGCGCTCCTCGCTGCGGCCTCCCTGGTATCACTAAGGCTATCCCCGTCTCCCCAGTCTCCGGAGGCGAAGCAGACCAGGAATCCCACCTCTCCCGCCGGCCGCGCCACACGACGAGGAAAGGCCGACCCCCTCCCGGGGCCTTTCAATCCAAATCACTTTGTCATTGGCTGCGCATGTTGCCATTCCGCTAAGGTCCCCGCCCACCTTGTCGCTCTCCATGGCGTTCTGCGCACTCCAGGGGCGTGCCTAACTGTCAATCATACCTGCTGTTTCCGCCCTCGTGTGACGGGACGGTTATTGTCTCAGTTGTGGATTGGCTTCGAGAGACGTCACTCGCGGAGGCGTGCTTTCTCAGCGCTAGTGTGCATACAGTGATTGGCAGGACTGACAGCCTATCGCTGAGCGAGTCTCACTGCCGGGTTCCGTCCTCCCCGCACTGGTGAGGTCACTTCCGCGTGTAATCACCTCCGTTATATCCTGCAGGGAGGAAGTGGAGCAGCTGCGCTGTGCATGCTGGGGGCGTTCATTGGGTCCTTACTGGAAGGATGTGATTGTCACTGGTCCTAGTAACATGAAGCATCGCCCTGTACAGGAAGACGGCTGCATGCTGCGCCTGTATCATTCCATGTAGAGACAATAAAATAACTTCATACGTCACACTCTTAGGACATCAGTCTCTTTATTTTGTTTTAGCTTAGGGGAAAAAAAAAGTCAAGAACCGTGAAAAATCCTACACAATGTGAACATCATGTTTCTATATTAGGTAACCACCCAATCCATTGCAGGGCGCAGATCAGTTGCTATCATTAGGTCAAAGGTCATCATTTAGCACCTGTATTTGTAAAATAAGACACAAAGTAATAAGCATAGAATGCTTATGAAATTTTGCCACGTGAAACCATTTTTAGGCTGTGGTGCGACCTTGTGCTTGAATTGCATTTGGAAAACATGTTGCAAACAAATCATGAGAAATTTAACCAAAATGCATGTGCATTGCAGGGGGCGGCTCATCCATTTCCGTAGCCCAGGTGAAGGAGAAGTCACTGTGATCTGTGTGGTTTTCATGTCTGTAGGAGCTGCAAATTAAAAATGTTGATCTGTGATTTTGTGTTATTGCATGTATTGATTAGGCTGAGTTCAGATACATTGTTACCACTGCCCTATGTGTACACATCTGCTTAATATTTGTTTTTTTAACCCTTAGGGCGTGTTCACACGGTGCGTTTTGGTTGCATTTTCATTGTGTTTGAAACACATTACAACAGCTGATGAGAGGTGATTTGCCTAATTACATTACTGTTACGTTTTTTAACACATGTGTTAACAAAACACATGTTTACTCGCCTCATTCCAAAAGCAATAACTTTTAAATTTTTTACGTTTACAAAGATGTGTGGGGGCTTGTTATCTGCGAGACAAATTGTACTTTTTAGTGGCGCCATTTAATATTCCATGAATTGTACTGGAAAGCTGGAAAAAAATTACAGATAAATTGACAAAAAAAACAGATGCAGAGTTTTATTGCGGGCTCTGTTTTTATGGGTTATATTCTGCGTTTCAAATGACACTTTCTCTTTATTCTTTGGGTCGCTACGATCACAGGGACACCAAATTTAAATACGTTGTAATTGATTAAAAAAAAAATGTAAAAAATAAAATTACACTATGGTGTATGGACCTATGTAAGGTGTTATTTTTTGCAGTGTGTGGGGCAGATTAATATATATGAATTTGGGACCTTTATTACTGTTCATTTTTTTAATTCAAATATTCATGGATGGGAAAAAGGGGCAATTCAGACATTTTGGCGCTATTTTCTGTCTATGGCCGGGAATAAGCTTTTTTATATTTTGATAGAATGGGCATATTAGGATGCGGCGATACCTATCATGTTTATTATTTTTATTGTTTATTCATTTTGATATGTCTTCTATGGAAAGGGGGTGATTTAAACGTTTACTTTTTACAAAAAAAAAATAAAAATTTACCATTATTTCAGAACCTCCAGGGTACTTTAACCATACAGGGTCTGCATGCTAATATTATATACTGCAATACTACTGTATTCCAGTACAGGTGGTCCCCTACTTAAGAACACCCGACATACAGACGACCCCTAGTTAAAACGGACCTCTGGATGTTGGTAATTAACTGTACTTTAGCCTTGGGCTACGATAAACAGCTATAAAAATTATCAAATGTGTCTGTAATGAAGCTTTATTGTTAATCCTGGTTCTTATAACAATCCAACATTTTTAAAATCCAATTGTCACATAGCTTATTGGCTGTGGTTACAATTATAAAGTATGCAGTTCTGACTTACATACAGATTCAATTTAAGAACAAACCTGCAGAAGCTATCTTGTACGTAACCCAGGGACTGCCTGTATATAGCAATTTTACTGCTGATCTCTAATCACCTGGCACCTGCTAGCTATTAGAGATCATTAC
The DNA here is from genome assembly GCF_040894005.1 of Engystomops pustulosus. Classification (NCBI taxonomy): domain Eukaryota; kingdom Metazoa; phylum Chordata; class Amphibia; order Anura; family Leptodactylidae; genus Engystomops; species Engystomops pustulosus. Next base: position 46,109,095 of record NC_092418.1, on the reverse strand, counting down.
ACATGGCATACCTACAAGGCTCAATGAGGCTTTAGGCTGCCATGGCAACCGATCGTCGCCCTCCGATGATGTTGCTCCCATGGGAAGGTAAGTTAAGTGTGTGGTCGGGTACGATTGTGGCACTTATCAGGTTAACTGCCTCAATCAGTGCCGGCCTGTGAGCTCTCTTCATACACACCCCCATGACATTATAGTTTCAAATTTTTTGATACAAATAATTTTCATTGACAGATGGCTCTGTAATTACTTAAAATCTAAGGCCCCTTTCACACTTGCGTTTTTCACGTGCGTTTTCTGCGCATGCTTTTGACTCGCAGAACTTGCATTGCACTCTGACCCATTGTAACCAATGGGTCTTTTGCAAGTCATGCGCGTGAAAAACACACCATACAAGTCTATGGAGACGCATCAAAAACGCATTACACTCTGAGACACTTGCAAGTGCAATGCGTTTTTCACGCATCAATTGCCATAGAAAAGATAGAGCTCAGTCCTGAGTCCATTTCACGCGCATTTTCTGCGCGTGAAAAACGCATTGAAATTGCATTTAAAACGCACATGAAAAACTGAGACACTGAACAAACTCTGACTGAAAACTGATTGCACTCTGATGCAAAATGTGCGTTTTTCACTGACCAAACTCTGATCGCACCCTGATCAGACTCTGACGTGATCTGCAACGCAAGTGTGGACATCCGACAGTAAAACATGTGTCAAATATTTTTTTAAAAATCCATCCAATGATACTAAAGTTGATGCTGTATTTTCACAAACTGGAGGTGACGTGGGGGGGGATCAAATTTGTTATGTAGAAACTATATTCAGTGTAACCCAAAAACAACATGTATGTTGTAGTTTTTTGTTCTACTTGTGGTGCTGGTTTAACCCCTTCGCGCACCAGGACGTACTATAATGTCATGGGCTGAGCTCTCTCCATACACAGCGGATGTTGGCTGTATAATACCTAGCTTACAATTTCATGGGTGCCGCCATCTTGGATGGCAGATCGACGCCCCTCCTGTGACATCATCGGAGGGCAGTGATTGGTTGCCATGGCAGCCTACAGTCTCATTGAGACTTGTAGGCTTGCCATGTGTAATGATCTCTAAGAGCCAGCAGATGGCAGGCTATTACAGATCTGCTGGAAAATTGCTATATACTGCAATACAGTCATGGCCAAAAGTTTTGAGAATGACACAAATATTATATTTTCACATGATCTGTTGCCCTCTGGTTTTTATGTGTGTTTGTTAGATGTTTTTATCACATACAGAAATACAAGTGCAATCATATTATGAGTAACAAAAGCTTTTATTGACAGTTACATTCAGTTAATGCAGCAGGTCAATATTTGCAGTGTTGACCCTTCTTCTTCAGGACCTCTGCAATTCTCCCTGGCAGCTCTCTATCAACTTCTGGACCAAATCCTGACTGATAGCAGTCCATTCCTGCACAATCAATGCTTGCATTTTGTCACAGTTTGTTGGGGTTTTTTTGTCCACCCGTCTCTTGATGATTGACCACAAGTTTTTGATAGGATTAAGATCTGGGGAGTTTCCAGGGCATGGACCCAAAATGTTTTGGGCCATTTAGTTATCACCTGCTGCTCTTGGACGGTTGGGAGAAGTTGCTCTTGGAGGACATTCTGGTACCATTCTTTATTCATGGATATGTTTTTAGGCAAGACTGTGAGAGAGCCCATTCCCTTGGCTGAGAAGCCGCCCCACACATGAATGGTTTCAGGATGCTTTACAGTTGGCATGAGACAAGACTGGTGGTATCGCTCACCTTGTCTTCTCCGAACAAGCTGTTTTCCAGATGTTCCAAACAATCGGAAAGGGATTCATCAGAGAAAATGACTTTACCCCAGTCCTCAGCCGTCCACTCCCTGTACCTTTTGCAGAATACCTGTCTGTCCCTGATGTTTTTTTCTGGAGAGAAGTGGCTTATTTGCTGCCCTTCTTGACACCAGGTCTTGCTCCAAGAGTCTCCCCCTCACAGTGCATGCAGATGCACTCACACCTGCCTGCTGCCATTCCTAAGCAAGCTCTGCACTGCTGGTAGCCCGATCCCGAAACTGAAACACTTTTAAGAGACGGTCCTGGTGCTTGCTGGTCCTTTTGGGCACCCTGGAGCCTTTTTGGTAACAATGGAGCCTCTCTCCTTGAATTCCTTGACGATGGAATAGATTGTTGACTGAGGTGCAATCTTTCTAGCAGCGATACTCTTCCCTGTTAGGCCAGTTTTGTGCAGTGCAATGATGGCTGCTCGTGTTTCTTTAGAGATAACCATGGTTAAGAGAAGAGAAACAATGATGCCAAGCATCAGCCTCCTTTGTCCAGTGGTGTGATTCTTACTTAATCATGACATATTGATCTCCAGCCCTGTCCCCATCAACACCCACACCTGTGTTACTGGAGAAATCACTGAAACAATGTTAGTTGCTCTTTTTAAGGCAGGCCTGCAATGAAGTTGAAATGTGTTTTGGGGGAAAAAGTTCATTTTCTAGGCAAATATTGACTTTGCAATTAATTGCAATTAATTGTAACATTCTGGAGTATATGCAAATTGCCATTATAAAACCTGATGCAGTAGACTTTGTAAAAATTCACATTTGTATCATTCTCAAAACTTTTGGCCATGACTGTATACTATGTTGCAGTATATAATATTATCAATCACACCCTGCAGAGTTATAGTACCCTGGAAAGTCTGAAATAGTGGTAATTTTTTTTTTAATTTTAAAAATTACAGGCAATTACAGGCCTGTAAGCTCAACTTCCATTGTGGGGAAAGTGTTGGAAGGGTTAGTAAAAGACTATATACTGGAGTATGTGACATCAAATGGTATAATAAGTGACAGCCAGCATGGGTTTACTAAGAATAGAAGTTGTCAAACTAACCTTATCTGCTTCTATGAAGAGGTGAGCAGGTGCCTGGATGGAGGAGCAGCTGTGGATATTGTGTTCTTGGACTTTGCAAAGGCATTTGACACTGTCCCTCATAGACGCCTGATGGGTAAAATTAGGGCTATTGGTTTGGCAGAAATCATTTGCAATTGGATTGAAAACTGGCTGAAGGATCGTATCCAGAGAGTTGTGGTCAATGATTCCTACTCGGAATGGTCACCAGTTATGAGTGGTGTACCCCAGGGTTCTGTGCTTGGCCCACTACTATTTAATATATTTATTAATGATATAGAGGTAGGAATTAATAGCACTGTGTCTATTTTTGCAGATGACACCAAACTGTGTAGTGTAATACAGTCTATGGAGGATGTTCATAGGCTGCAGGGTGACTTGGACAAACTGAATGTTTGTTCATCCACTTGGCAAATGAGGTTTAATGTGGATAAATGTAATGTTATGCACCTGGGGGCCAATAATCCAAAGGCAAAATATGTCCTTGGGGGAGTAAATCTGGGAGAGTCCCTTGTTGAGAAGGACCTGGGGGTACTAGTAGATCATAAATTGAATAACAGCATGCAATGTCAATCAGCTGCCTCTAAAGCTAGTAGGATCATGTCATGTATCAAAAGAGGAATGGACTCTCGTGATAGGGATGTAATATTACCACTATACAAGGCACTGGTTCGGCCTCACCTGGAATATGCTGTCCAGTTCTGGGCACCGGTCCATAAAAAGGGAGCCCTGGAGCTGGAGAGGGTTCAACGTAGAGCCACAAAACTGATAAGGGGTATGAAGGGTCTTAGTTATGAGGAAAGATTAAAACAACTAGATTTATTTAGTCTGGAAAAGAGACGACTACGAGGGGACATGATTAATTTATATAAATATATGAATGGTCCATACAAAAAATATGGTGGTAAGTTGTTCCAGATTAAATCAAATCAAAAGACGAGGGGGCACTGTCTCCGTTTGGAGAAACCAAAGTTTAATCACCGGAGGCGACAGGGCTTTTTTACTATGAGAACTGTCAATCTGTGGAATAGCCTGCCTCAGGCGCTGGTCACAGCAGGGACAGCGGAGAGCTTCAAGAAGGGTCTAGATGCCTTTCTACACCTAAATAACATTGATTGTTATGCTATATAGGATTGTTTCCCCTAAATCCCTTCCTCATCCAATCCCTACCCTTCCTTGGTTGAACTTGATGGACAAGTGTCTTTTTTCAACCGTATAAACTATGAAACTAAGATGGAATTAGATCTCTTCTTCAAAAATATATATAAAAAACATAAAAAAGTAAAAAGTTTAAATCATCCACTTTCCTTACATCATATATAAAAATAAACAATAAACATTATAAATATGATAGGTATAACCGTTCCCCAAAATGCCTGTTCTATCAAAATACAAAAAAGATCATTTCCGTCCGAGAACATCGTAAAAAGAAAACAGTGCCCAAATGTCCGAATCACCACTTTTTCCCCATTTTTCCATCCATGAATATTTAAATAAAAAAAGATCATACAGTCATATAGGTCCCAAATTGATGTAAATAAATACACCCACACATACTGCAAAATAAAAAAAATTTTTTATGTAAAAAAAATTTACATTTTTGAAATCTATTAAAACCTAACAAAACCTATATCAATTGTGTATCCTTGTTATTGTACTGACCCAAAGAATAAGGAGAAAATGTCATTAGTAGTGCAGAATAAAACACGTAAAAACAGAGCCCACAATGTGTTCTTTTGTCAATTTTTTTTTAGTTTTCCACGGAATATGAAATGGCACCAGTAAAAAGTAGAATTTGTCCCACTGATAACCAGCCCATATACATCTTTGTAAACATTAATATAAAAAAGTTATTGCTTTTGGAACAAGGGGAGTAAAAAACAGAAATGAAAAAAGGGTTGAGCCCTGTAAGAGTTAATGTGAGTCCTCGTCTCTTATATATCAGACTGCGTCCTCCATGTAATATATAAAAGATCCAGTGTGCCGCCATATACCATACAATACATACAGCTTGCCACCATCTACCATAAAAAACATACAACGTGCTGCCATATACCATATAATACATACAGTGTGCCGCCATATACCATACAATACATACAGCTTGCCACCATCTACCATAAAAAACATACAACGTGCTGCCATATACCATAACATACATACAGTGTGCCGCCATATACCATACAATACATACAGCGTACCGTCATATACCATATAATATATAGTGTGCCGCCATATATTATATAATACATACAGCGTGCCGCCTATTCCATATAATACATACAGCGTACCGTCATATACCATATAATATATAGTGTGCCGCCATATATTATATAATACATACAGCGTGCCGCCATATTCCATAAAATACTTACAGCATACCGCCATATACTATATAATATATACAGCGTGCCGCCATAGACCATATAATATATAGTGTGCCTTCATATACCATATAATACATACAGCGTGCCGCCATATTCCATAAAATACATATAGTGTGCTGTCATATACCATATAATATATACAACGTGCCTCCATTTACCATATACTACATACAGTGTGCCGCCATATTCCATAAAATATATAGAGTGTGCCGCCATATACCATATAATATATACAGCGTGCCCCCATATTCCATATACTACATACAGCGTGCCGCCATATACCATATAATATATACAGCGTGCCGCCATATTCCATAAAATATATAGTGTGTCGCCATATAATATATACAGCGTGCCCCCATATTCCATACAATACTTACAGCAATACTTACAGTACTTACAGTGTACCACCATATACTATATAATATATACAGCGTGCCATCATATACCATATAATATATAAAGTGTGCCTCCATATACCATATAATACATACAGCGTGCTGCCATATACCATATAATACATACAGCGTGCCACCATATTCCATAAAATACATACAGTATGCCGTCATATACCATATAATATATACAACATGCCTCCATTTACCATATAATACATACAGCGAGCTGGCATATACCATATAATATATACAGTGTGCCGCCATATACCATAAAATGCATATAGTGTGCCGCCATATACCATATAATATATACTGCGTGCCACCATATACCATATAATACATACAGCATACCGCCTTTTAACATAAAATAAATACAGCACTGTACTGTGTAGTATAAAATAAACACCTTGGGGCATGTTTATCAGGGCCTCAGCGGCACATATATCATTATTTATTATAGACCCATACAAGCTGTGATTTATGCGCCAGCATATGATAAATGTGGGGATATGGGGGATATTTATCATATGACGGCGCTCTTGCTGCTAACCCTGCCGCTGCATTTTCAGGCTCTGGCCTCTTGATGTACCAGGCAGGGTGCTGCGCAGCCTTTGGCCTCACGTAGAAATAACTTTTCACATGTGATAAATGTGTCCCATACACAGATATATACACACACTCTTACAGAATATTTTAAAAAAAATTCAAACAATGATCAAAGTCATCTTCATTTAACTTGTGTATTAGATGAATTTACATGGTCATCTCATCGACGCATTATTAAAATTAAAGGACAGATAAACATAAAACACAGAAGGAAGGTTGACAAATCAATGTAATTATTCCTGGGGATTCCAAATATGCAATAAAAACTGGTTCCCATTTAAGATTTTAAAGTTGTCTATGTGTATTTCTCCCCATTTTTTAAATAGTTTACCCATTTTGATTTTCAGCAATTACAGCGCCATCTGTCAATGAAAATTACTTAAATCGGAGACTGAATCAAAATAAATTTTCCTGGTTAACTCGAATGTGCAAAAAAAAAATGGGGGCTCCCATTTAAAATTTTTAAGTTGCCCCCCCTGTAACAACTCTCCCCATAAATACTACCCCTTGTGGGGAATCGCTCTGGCAGACGCTCGGACATGCAGGTTATAGTCCAAATCAAGTGTTTTAGTCACACTCTGCAGTCAAACAACTTTTAGCATAACCTAAAACTAATCCTACTTGTCTGAGTACTGTCTAATACAATGACAGGTCCCTCTACTATACACATGCACCTGGATGCCAAGCACCCGCTATTGGCCAGTAGTACATTAGGAGGCACTAAGTTACCATAGGTGTATGTCCTGCATTCACCTCTCCAGGACCCCCTGGACCAATGCAGGAGATGGTACTAGCCGACACCTGGGACTAGAATCTAAGTGGTACCTGATCTTTACCAGAGCCCGCCACAAAGCAGGATGGACTTTCTGTGGCATGGTGTCAATCGAGGTGCGATTAGCCCATGGTGGCAGCCAAGGTCAAGGTACAGAATCGGGATCCAGGCTTGAGGTCAGAGATAGTCACGTAGTCAAGGCTGGTGGCAGAGATGCAAGGTGACAGATCAGGTGCGAGGTCACACCAGGAATTCAAGAGTGGGAACAAGGGAGGAAACAGGAATGAACACAAGGAGTGCCGGGGACGCCGCCACAGAGAGGGGCACGGGTGTGGCTGCGATCCATGACATGGATCACGGGGACTCTCGGGACAGTACGCCCCCCCCCCCCCTTCGGCCTCCCCCTCTTCTTGGTCCCAAGAAATCTCTGGAGGAGGCTACAGTCCAGAATATTCTCCTTTGGCTCCCAGAATCTCTCTTCGGGCCCGAACCGCTTACCTCTCATGATCTTAATGTCCAACACCTCCTTAACCTCGTAGACATCTGGGGAGTCATACAAAAAATGCAAAAGTCCCTCTGCATCAACGTCCTCTGTAAATATTAGATAAAAAATAATTAAAAAATAATCAATAAGAAAAGACACAGTACCTCTCCATTTTCAAACATATGTACCCGAGTAGAGGCAAAAAACCTTATTTGCGCGTTATCACTCCTTGGTGTAGTGTTCTTTTTAAGCTCGATGCGTCCGTGGATCCTGCGGCTCCCACTGGAGATGTGGTGCGAGTGTCCGGTCTTCCGACTCAAAAACTCAAACTCCTCCAACGTTGGTTCCGCTACGGTCCGGAAAGGGAACACTTCAAGTCCATTCACCAATAAGGAGAGAAAGAACACACAATGGTGCAATAGGGTTTTGCGTAAAACTTTTTCTTTTTATTTCGTATACTCACAAAAAAACTTCTGATAAAAGACCTTATAAGAATAAAATGGTTGCACGTTCGACATTAGCAGCCCGACTCCGTGTTTCACCAGGTGGCTTCATCCGGGGCTTGTCGACGTGCACAGGTTGTTGTTCATTTATAGATAATGAATCGCAAGTACAAAAAACTTAACCCGACTGCCAGTTCTGGGGAGTCAGGCTCAGGAGCAGGAGGAGGAGATGCTGAGATAAGTAGGTCAAGATTACAAGTTTCAGGAGGGAGACATGGAAGGAGTTTGGGATGCGCATAGATGGAGGAATGCGGAGTTTATAGGACACTGGTTTGATGCGCTTGATTACTTCAAAAGGACCAAGGGACCAAGCTTGTCTTCAGCCGGAAGATAATCACACCTTGTTACCTGGAGAAAAGACAGGAGGAGTCCGACGATCTGTGGTTCGGAGAAGAGACTGGCGGGTCTGGTCCCAAATAGATTTGAGGTCCTGCACCAGATCCTCTACCGCAGGGACATCAGAGGGAGTAGACGAGTAGACAGCGGAAGAGGAGGACGAGGGATTTGTCCATAGACCACAAAGAACAGACCAGCAGACCCTGAGTCCAGGGAGTTATAGGAAAACACAGCCCATGGTAGCAGATCAGCCCATTTGTCTTGATGGGCTGAGACGAAGTGGCGGAGGTAATGCCCAAAGTCTGATTTACCCTTTCTACTTTACCATTCGACTGAGGGTGGTAGGCAGAAGAAAAGTGCATATTAACTTGCAGCTGATTAAGGAGCGTCACTTGGACACAAACTGGACCCCTCGGTCGGACATGATCTACAGCGGAAGTCCATGCAGTCCATGCAGAAGATATGCTGGAAGAACAAACTGGCAAGCCGTGAAGAAAACGGAAGAACTGGAAGGGGAACAAAAAATGGGACATCTTGGAAAACTGGTCTGTCACCACCCAGATGACAGTATTGTCAGAAGGTAGAGGAAGATCAGTGATAAAGTGAGACCATTGACCACATGAGACCATGGGCGACCGGGTATCAGCAACGGAAGTAACAGTCCAGCCGGTTTGAGACGAGAGGCTTTGTTATAGGCACAGGAGGAGCAGGAACCCAAAAAATCCCGGACGTCTTTGCCCGGGTCTGGCCACCAGTAGTAGCGAGATATGAGGGCCACGGTACATTGCACCCGTGGGTGTCCAGCCAATCGCAGAGAATTTCCCCAAGACAGGATTCTCTTCCAGAGTGCAGGTCTAACATACGTCTTGTCGGGAGGTAACTGCTGAAGAGCCAGCGGTGCTGCAACAACAAGTTGTTCAGGAGAGATGATATGCCGAGGAACTAGCTCCTCTCCAACGACATCCGAAGCATGGGACAGGGCATCAGCCTTGACATTCTTTTCCGCAGGACAGAAGTGGATTAACAGATTGAAGCGTGAGAAGAACAACGACCAACAGGCTTGTATAAGATTCAGGCGCTGGGCTGTCTGGAGGTACAGTAGGTTCTTGTGTTCTGTGTATACAAAAACGGGATGGAGAGCTCCTTCATGTAGATACCGATACTCCTCCAGAGCAAGTTTGATAGCTAACAGTTCTCTGTCACCAATAGAGTAATCCAGAGAAAAAGTCCTGGAAAAGAAATCGCATGTGAGAGTTCAGCCCTTAGGCACTGCTCCAGCTCCCATGGAGGATGCATCCACCTCAAGATGAAAGGGTTTCTCAGAGTCTATCCTCGTGAGAACAGGAGCCAAGGCAAAGGTGGACTTCAACCTGGAGAAGGACTCTTCAGCCGCAGAGGACCAGGCACGGGGATTGGCACCTTTCTTGGTAAATGCCACAATAGGAATGCAGAATAAACTGCCAATTATAGTTTGCAAAACCCAGAAACCTCTGGGTGTGGCCACTGAAGAACTGCAGACAATTTAGCAGGATCCATATGGAGGCCTCAATCAGAGATAATGTAGCTGAGGAAAGGAAGGCTCCGCTGATGAAACTGATATTTTTTAAGCTTGGCCTAGAGATGATTAGCCCATAGCAGGCCAAGAACCTGATGTACATGTGACTGATGGGGCTTGAAGTCTGGAGAATAGACCAAGATGTCGCCCAGGTAGACCACGACACACATATACAGAAGGTCCCTGAAATTTTCATTCACAAACTCCTGGAAGACAACAGGAGCATTAAAGAGTCCCAATGGCATCGCTAAATATTCAAAATGTCCATCACGGCTGTTTAATGCCGTCTTCCATTCGTCTTCCATGCGTATCCGGACGAGATTGTAGGCCCCATGTAGGTACAGCTTGGAGAACACTTTGGAACCACGTAGACGGTCGAAGACCTCTGTAATCAACGGCAGGGGGTTAAGTTTTTTAACCGTGACCTTGTTCAGCCCATGATAGTCTATGCAGGGATGCAGAGAGCAGTCCTTCTTGGTGACAAAAAAGAAACCTACGCCAGGAGGAGAGGAGGACTTGCGAATAAAACCTCTTTGCAGGTTCTCTTTGATGTTCTCGGACGTGGCAGCCATCTCAGGAACAGATAGAGGGTAGACACGGCCTCTAGGAGGAGAGGCACCCAGCAGGAGATCCACAGGGCAATCATAGGAACAATGCGGTGGCAAAGTCTCTGCCTGTTTTTTGGAAAAAACATCAGCAAAGTCCCGGTAGCATGCTGGCAGACCCGCCAGAGAGTTGGGTGACACAGAAGAAGTCAGAAGAGCTAGAGGTTTCCCAATGCAAAGCGAGTGGCATTAGGATCCCCAACTCAGGATCTCCAAAGTCTTCCAGTTGAGGACCGGAGCATGGAGTTGCAGCCAAGGAAGACCCAGGAAGACTGATGAGGTGGAGTGTGGCAAAATGTAGGACAGTTTCTCCTTGTGAAGAACTCCCACTTGAAGACTGATCAGTGGGGTACCGGATCTGAGAGAAGCTGTCCGCTGACTGAGGAAATGGCAAGGGGTGGCTTGAGCGGAACCACCGGAATGATGCCGGGAGACAAGGGTGGCATCCACAAAGTTCCCCACAGAACCAGAGTCCAAAAATGATGAGGCTTGCACAGGAGACACTGAGGTGCACAGAAACTGTCAGGCTTGGAGAAGCTGTAGTCACACCTAGGGACGCTTCTCCCAGGGCCATAGGTGCTGGCATTTCCTGGACATAGGGGACGAACAGGACCAGCCCCAATGAAGTGCTTAGGAGTGGCACAATACAAGCAGAGACTCTCCTTACAACGTCTGGAACGTTCCTGGATGGTGAGTCAGGCACGGTCCATTTGCATAGGCTCCTCTGCAGACAGTGCGGCCGGAGGCTGGAGCAGCCTTTGGAAAAACCAGAGCCAAGCTAGGTAGACGTGGAAGCCGGACTTGCGGTTGCTCGTGACGCAACTATTCAGCATGCTCCATGAACCGCACGTCAATCCGAGTGGCGAGGGTGATGAGACCATTCATAGTACCCGGCAGGTCCCGGGCAGCCAATGCGTTTTTGACCTGAGATGTCCTTTTTTAAATGTTGCGGACAGGGCCGCGTAATTCCAGGAGAGCTCGGAAGCCAGGGTACGGAACTTGACAGCATACTCACATACGGACGAGTCCCCTTGGCCTGAGTTCAGCAGCGCCGTTTCAGCTGAGGAGGTTAGAGTGGGTTTCTCGAACCGGACTGGAATTCAGCCAACTTTACTTTACATTACACTGCATTCTATAATTGTAATTTGAAAGACACAGAGTTTAAATTTTTGGTAATACTAAACGGACCATTATAACATGGAGTAAATTTCTCAGATGGAACTTTGAGATGCAGGTTCTTGGTAGATAGCCACACTCATTCCCTCAAAACATACTCAGGTCTCAGATTCTAAATTGGAGAATCACAGATCAGAGAGAATATTTTCCACAATGCCATGCAGGCGCAGAATGTGACCGATAAGATGCTAATAGTTTAGCCCTGAGCAGTTTTCTGAGAGGTACAAGATGACACATTTTAGAGAATCTATCACAAAGCTCCCAAATGACAGTTTTCCCCTGGTAGATAGGTAAAGCTGTAATGAAATCCATACAAATATTAGTCTAGCTTTTTCTAAGCAGCGGAAAATGAAAGAGTCCCTCTGGTAGCCTTCGGGCAACTTAGACCTGACACATACTTCACATGCTGTTAAAAACTCTTGAACATCACGTGACCATAAGAACCAGCTTTATGACCTTTCTACTAGATATTTAGTGCTAGCAATACCAGGGTGTACCAGGTTAACACAGAACACAGGTTAACACAGAAAAATGGTAGGAATACATTGGGGCTCATTTACTAAGGGTCTGTCATACGCATTTCCGTTGGGTTCTCCGAATTTTTCCAATTTGCCCTGAATTGCCCCGGGTTTTTGGCGCACGTGATTAGATTTTGACGCATCGGCGCCGGCTTGCACACGACAGAAAAGGGGGGGGGGGGCGTAAGACAGCCCAACGGATTCGGACAACATGCAAGATTTAACATTGAGAATTGTGTCATAAGACACGCACTTAAAAGCACCGGGAAGAAGAAGGTGAACTCCGGCAGACCTCGGTGGGGAAGCGACGGATGCAGGAACTCGGGCGCACGATCTTCATGAATCGCGCCGGACTTCATCCTCGTCGGACCATCCGAATCGGGGATCGTGACAGGACCAGGTAAGTAAATTTGCCCCATTATGACTGGTGGTTTTAATGCCAGTCATAAAATTCCCCCCACTAGTGCTTCGGCATCTGTACGGGTGCAAACTCCATCAGTTCTGACCTGCAGACCAAGTCTGAACTGGCAGTTATTTTTACTATATTAAATGTGGTGGGTCAGGTGTTCACACCCTTGCCCACTCCCCGACACACTCAAAGTAGCTTGTGGGTCGGAGACGCCCAACAATCTCTTCCAGCACTTGAAGGTAGAGATATTATTTAACCACAGGAGTATTTGTAGGCACTAGATCCTGAGAGTTAGCAACAGAGGTGGCAAGATCATGATTAATAACAGAAATCACAATTCCAGGTGATTCTATCTGGGACAACCTCTGGGGTGCTGTTATAACCAAAGGTGCGTGAAAGGGCATCTACCTTAACCCCTTAAGGACGGAGGGTTTTCCGGCTCATTTCTCGCTCTCCAACTTCAAAAATCCATAACTTTTTCATTTTTACGTGTACAGACCTGTGTGAGGGCTTATTTTGTGCGTAACAAATGTTACTTTCCCGTAATGTTATTTATTTTAACATGCCGTGTACTGCGAAGCTGAAAAAAAATTCCAAATGTGGAAAAATTGAAAAAAAACCGCACGTGCGTCACGTTCTTGTGGGCTCAGTTTTTACGACTTTCACTCTTCGCTCCAAATAACACGCCTACTTTATTCTTTGGTTCGGTGCGATCGCGGTGATACCAAATTTATATAGGTTTTATTGTGTTTTAATACATTTTCAAAAATTAAACGAATGTGTACAAAAAAGAAAAAAAATTTTTTGCCTTCTTCTGACGCTAATAACTTTTTCATACTTTGGCGCACGGAAATGTGTGAGGGGTCATTTTTTGCGAAATGAGGCGACGTTTGCTACCATTTTGAGGTCTGTGCGACATTTTGATCATTTTTTATTTCATTTTTTATGTTATGTAAAAAGGTATAAAAGTCGCATTTCGGACATTTGGGCGCCATTTCCCGCCTCGGAGGTCACCGCCGGCCGTAACCGTTTTTATATTTTGATAGATCGGGCATTTTGGGACGCGGCGATACCTAATATGTCTGTGATTTTTACTGTTTGTTATGTTTTATATCCGTTCTAAGGAAAGGGGGGTGATTTGAACTTTTAATATTTTATTAATTTTTTTTATTTTTTAAACTTTTTTTTTTCTTTTTTTTTTCACTATTTTTTAGACCATCTAGGGTACATTAACCCTAGATAGTCAGATCGCTCCTACCATATACTGCAATACTACAGTATTGCAATATATGGCGTTTTTGCAGGTCTTACATTACAATGAGCCACTGGCTCATTGTAACGAACCTGCATAAACCATGTAGCCTCGTGTCAAGAGAAGACCCGAGGCTACCATGGTAACCGATCGCCGCCCCCCGATGACGTTCGGGGGCGTGGCGATCGAAAAAAAGATGGCGGCGCCCGCGCGCCGCCGTCTTTTAAACGCCGCCCGCGACTTTGCGGGCGGCGTTTAGAGGGTTAATAGCCGCGATCGGTGCAAGCACCGACCGCGGTTATTAGCGGTGGGGGTTTTGTGCAAAATGCAAAAACCCCCACCTCTGTATGAAGAGGACTCAGCCCGTGAGCCCTCTTCATACTTCCCTTATACCTCTGCGCCGTAGAGCTACGGCGCAGAGCGTTAAGGGGTTAATATTCTTTGTGCCCGAGCGGTATGAGATGACCAAATTAAAATTAAATTAAAAGTAAAGAAAGGTGCCCAGCGAACCTGTCTAAGAGAAATCTGCTTAGTGTTATCCAAATACAACATGTTTTTATAGTCTATGCTAAGTTACCAGGTTTTGCTCCCTCAAGGAAATGTCTCCATTTCTTGAACACCATGGCCAAAAGCTCTCAGTTGCCCACAACAAATTTTCTCAAAAAGAAAGCCACAGGCTTAAGATTAGCGAGAACTTTTACCTGAGGTACATCAACCTCTACCACAAACGGATGATTCAAATCAGGTTGGACCAAAACTGGCGAAGTAACAAAGCATTTTTTTAACTGTGCTAATTCTTTTTCAGCTTCTAAAGTCCAATTGGTAAAATCAGCACCCTTTTTAGTACGATATGTCAACGGCTTAGCCAAAACAATACAATTTTTAATACACTTGTGTGTACACCAGAAATCAGTGTAGGGCTTTAAAAAGTTTTTGGTTTTTTTTAACCACAAACAGACATTTACACAGTTTAGCAAGCAAAACATTTTTATGTAGTCTTGAGAGAACACTCCATTAGTCCAGTCGGGGGGAGAAATAATAATATTGTACGGATAAACTACTACATATTAACCCTAAAGATCACAAAAAATGTTGTTAACAATTTGTTGGAAGACTGCAGGTGCATTACACAACCCAAAGGGCATCACAAAGATATTTAAAGTGTCCCTCTGGTGTTTTTAATGCAGTCTTCCATTCATCCCCTCCTCTCATGCAAATCAGGTTATAGGCTCTGTGCAGATCAATTTTAGAGAACCAGGAATTAAAGACACTGGATATTGATTTTTGACCATGATGTTATTGAGCTCACGATGATCAATACAAAGTCTAATTCCATAACTTTTTTCCGACACAGAAAAAACATTCCCCCAAGGTGGAATGTGAGGGACGGATGGGACCCTTCACACTTAAGCTCACATTCTGGGGGAGACAGATTGAAAATCCTTCCCTTGGGATAAAACCTATGCAGTGGTAAAGACTGTTTTCTTATCAAACACATCAAAGAAATCAGCAAATAAATCAGGCAGCTTTTCCTCTTTCAATACAGACATGAACAAAGCAGTACAATGGGAAGAACACGTAGGGCCCCATTTAAATAATTCCCCTATACTCCAGTCTAAAATAGGATTATTTACAGTTAACCAAAGAAAATCCAAAACATCAGATGACAAAAACACTACAAGTTCAGTGTGGATAGAACCACTTGCATGGATATTTCTTGAGTCTTGAAACTACACCCCCCCCCCCCCCCCGGAGGATCCTGGGTGACCGATCCTGGGTGACCGAATCCTGCCCTAGAAACAAAAGCAATATCAATAACATTAGCAACAGATCCAGAATCAACCATAGTTGTCAGTTGGTGGGGGGAAAGACAACCAGACAGTGAGCCCTGAGGCTGAACCCCCTCCCACTGTCCCTACCTACTTGCCTCAAGACAGCTCTAGCAACTGCGGACAACCTCGGTGGCGGTCCCTATACTATGTAAGTGACACACGTAACTGGACAAGACAGACAACACAATAAGGGGTAGTCGACAAGCCAGAATCAAAACCAGAAGAATCGCAGTACAAATTCAGTAGGCAAAAACGGTAGTCAAAGTCAGGCAAAGGTTCGGCAACGATAACAGAAGGTACAAAGAGGTCACAGGGAAATATGGGGAGCTGGGATATCCAGGTAAGAACTTAGACAATAGCCAGCACGCAATTGAGCCACTGGCAGCCTTATAAGTAAAGCTGGAGAGACAGACAAGAAGCTGATAGGACTAGTGCTGATTAGAGCTGAAATCAGCTGCATCAGTCCAGCAAAGACCAGGTAACTCATTAACTGCTGGACCATAGTCATCGGGTGTGTCCAGACTCCAGAGGCACAATTCACACTGAACGGTTCTGACAGTACCCCCCCTCTTATGAGGGGCCTCAGGACCCTTAATCATTGGACCAGGCTTAGAAGGATTATGTAAATGGTACCGCCGGACCAGACGGGGCGCATGCATGTCTTTAGCAGAGATCCACGTGCGCTCCTCCGGTCCGAAACCCTTCCAGTGGACCAGATACTGTAAGGAGTCCTGTACCCAGCGGGAATTCAGAATTTTCTCCACCTCATACTCCAATTCCCCCTGGACGATGAGTGGAGCCGGAGGAGGTGAAGGCAACACCGATGGCACATATCTTTTAAGAAGAGACTTATGAAACACAGGATGGATACGAAGAGCATTGGGTAGTTTCAACCTAAAGGTTACCGGATTAATGATTTCCACAATGGTATAAGGTCCAATATATTTGGGTGCCAGTTTCCCTGACTGCACCCTAAGTTTCAGATTTTTAGCTGAAAGCCAGACCTTCTCACCTAGTACATATTGCTGACCAGATATACGTCTTTTATTAGCATGTCTTTGATAAGCCTCTTGGGCTTTTACCAAGTTCTGATGAGCTTGGGCCCAAACTGTGCACAGTTTAGAGAAAATGGCCTCGGCTGAGGGATTAATAGATTCTGCAGAATGAACAGACGAGTACCTGGGGTTAAAACCATAATTACAGAAGAAAGGTGACATCTTAATAGAACGTTGTTCATGATTGTTTATAGCAAACTCTGCTAGAGAAATGAAGTCTTTCCACTTATTCTGAGTATCAGCCACAAAACATCTTAGAAATTGCTCTAACGATTGATTGGTCCTCTCTGTCTGTCCATTGGTCTGAGGATGGAATGCAGACGAGAAGGACAGAGAGATACCTAATTTGCCACAGAACTCCCTCCAAAACCTAGCCACAAACTGGACACCCCTGTCGGAAACAACATTCTCAGGCACCCCATGAAGACGTAGAATATGATTAATAAAAAGTGTGGCGAGTGTGCGAGCGTTAGGCAGTTTGCGTAGTGGGATGAGATGACACATCTTAGAAAATCTATCCACCACTACCCAAATGACTGTCTTACCCTTAGATAGTGGCAAGTCGGTAATAAAATCCATAGAAAGATGCGTCCAAGGTCTCGTAGGAACCGGTAGAGGATGTAACAGACCCTCGGGTGGTCTACGAGGGACCTTGGACCTAGCACAAACCTCACAAGCTTCGACAAAAGCCTTGACATCTCGAGCCCAAGATGGCCACCAGTAATGGCGAGAGAGCAGATACTTAGTACCTGCCACACCTGGATGACCAGACAAAACTGAACTATGAATCTCTTCAAGAACTCGGAGTCGAAGGTTAGGCGGTACATACAACAAAGAGTCTGGAGTGTTATGAGGTGCTTGACCCTGAGATTCTGCAATCAGGGTCACCAAGTCAGGTTGCAAAATAGACACTACTACCCCGGGTCTTAAAACAGTATCAGATTGAGTCCTGGGGGAACTTTCTATATCAAAGCTACGAGACAAGGCGTCAGCCTTGATATTACGGGAACCAGGTCGGTAAGTGACTTCAAAATCGAATCTGGTAAAAAACAAAGCCCATCGGGCTTGACGTGGCGAGAGACGTTTAGCATTGTCTAGGTAAACCAGATTCTTATGATCAGTGAGTACCACCACCTTATGTTTGGCACCTTCAAGGAAATGCCTCCATTCATCAAATGCCAACTTGATGGCCAATAGTTCTCTATTACCGATATCATAGTTACATTCAGCTTGAGAGAACTTCTTTGAGAAGAACGCAATAGGTCGCAGGTTAGTAAGAGTGTCCGATCCTTGGGACAACACCGCTCCTACCCCTACCTCTGATGCGTCCACCTCCACAATAAATGGACGTTCAAAATTAGGTTGAGTCAATACTGGGGCCTCTGAAAAACACTTACGGAGCTTGTCAAAAGCTCGGATAGCCTCATGAGACCAGTTGACAAGATCTGCCCCCTTCCTGGTGAGATCAGTAAGTGGTTTGGCTATAACAGAAAACCCCTTAATAAATTTCCTATAATAATTAGCGAACCCCAGAAATCTTTGTAAGGCCTTCAAATTATTGGGACGTTCCCACTTTTCGATGGCCACCACCTTAAGGGGATCCATACGGAAGGAATTAGGGGTGATGTAGTAACCTAAAAAAGAGACCTCCTGGATACCAAACTGACATTTAGACAACTTAGCAAACAGACTGTTTTGTCTAAGCAGTTCCATCACTACACGAACATGTTTTATGTGTGAAGCCCAGTCGGGAGAAAAAATCAAAATGTCATCTAAGTAGACCACAAGAAAACGACCTAGATGCTGACGAAATATATCATTCACAAAATGTTGAAAGACCGCCGGGGCATTACATAGACCGAAAGGCATCACTAGATATTCAAAATGACCCTCTGGTGTATTGAAAGCGGTCTTCCATTCATCACCCTCTCTGATTCTAATCAAATTGTAAGCCCCTCGCAAGTCTATCTTGGAAAACCATTTGGCCCCCACAATTTGGTTAAATAAGTCAGGAATCAGGGGTAGAGGGTGTTGATTCTTAACAGTGATTCTGTTAAGTTGTCGATAATCTATACAGGGTCGTAATCCCCCATCCTTCTTTCCCACAAAAAAGAACCCTGCTCCCAATGGGGATGAAGATGGGCGAATGTGACCCTTCTGGAGACTTTCCTTAATATACTCCCGCATAGCCTCCCTTTCCGGACAAGACAAGTTAAAAATACGACCTCGAGGAAACTTGGCGCCGGGAATTAATTCAATGGCACAGTCGTATGATCTGTGTGGCGGCAATCCGTCCACAGTTTTTTCATCAAATACATCCGCATAATCGGACAAAAAACTCGGAATATCCTCTTCCATGGAAGAGCACTCAGCAAAAGAAACCACCTCACAATGGGAGTCACATTCAGTCCCCCATTTCACCAGTTCCCGGTTTGCCCAATTAAAAACAGGATTGTGCTTCTCCAACCAAGGCAAACCTAAGATCACATCAGACGACAGGTTATGCAGACACAAAAACTTCATACGTTCCACATGAACTGCCCCCACCTTAACCTCAAGGCAGGGAGTGATGTAACGTATATATCCCCCTGAGCAAAGGGGGCTGAGTCTGCTCCTGTGACATTAACAGGAGATTGGAGCAGAAGGGGACACACCTCTAGACCGGAAAAGAACATAGGGTTAACAAAATTAGCAGAAGACCCCGAGTCAATCTGAGCATAACCAGAGATGTTTCTCCCTCCCAAAGACAATGAAATAGGCAATAATAACTTATTCTTATTGGTGAAGGTTACCTGTTCGCCTGAGTGACCCCCTCGATAGTCACTCAGGCGTAGAAGTTTTCCGGCGGTGGTCCAGGAAGGGATGGACATTGCCGGACTCGATGTCCTGCTTTCCCACAGTAGAAACATAAGTTGTTCAACACACGATATGCACGTCTGGTCTTGGCATCAGTAGAATCCACTTGCATAGGTTCCTCTGATGGGGGTATAGCAGGAGGGGAAGGACTAGGGTTGGTAACACGAATAGGTGAAGGTCTAAAAGCGTCTGATGTACCTCTCTCCTTTAGCCTGTCTCTCAAGCGTCTGTCAACTCGGATAGCTAATGTCATGCTATCCTCAAGTGAACTAGGAGTGGGATAAGCTACCAACAGATCCTTCAACCGATCATTCAGTCCGACACGAAACTGAAATCGGAGTGCCGAGTCATTCCAAGTGGAGGGGCCACTCCACTGCCTAAACTCCGAGCAATATTCCTCCACAGGACGCCTACCCTGCCTCAGACCTGTCAAGTGACGTTCAGCATTAGCTGCACTATCCGGGTCATCATACAGTAGCCCTAGGGCCTGAAAAAACCCATCCACCGTCTGCAACTCAGGAGAACTAGGAGGTAACGAAAAAGCCCATTCCTGTGGTGACCCCTGGAGTAGAGACATAACTATGCCCACCTTCTGGACCTCATCCCCAGAAGAGCGGGGGCGCAATCTAAAAAACAATTTACACCCTTCCCGAAAGGCACAGAATCTCTTTCTATCCCCACTGAACTTATCTGGGAGTTGTACAGGTGGCTCAGGTGGTGCTGGGGAAGCCATGGTAAACTGACGTGGGGCCGTCTCCTGCTCATGAAGCCGAACAGCTAGTTCCTGCACCATGGTGTTGATTTGCTGCATCTGTTCCACAATATTTGTCAACGTAGTTCTGCTGTCCATGACAGCGACAGTATATTTTGGGCTGGCTATTCTGTCAGTTGGTGGGGGGAAAGACAACCAGACAGTGAGCCCTGAGGCTGAACCCCCTCCCACTGTCCCTACCTACTTGCCTCAAGACAGCTCTAGCAACTGCGGACAACCTCGGTGGCGGTCCCTATACTATGTAAGTGACACACGTAACTGGACAAGACAGACAACACAATAAGGGGTAGTCGACAAGCCAGAATCAAAACCAGAAGAATCGCAGTACAAATTCAGTAGGCAAAAACGGTAGTCAAAGTCAGGCAAAGGTTCGGCAACGATAACAGAAGGTACAAAGAGGTCACAGGGAAATATGGGGAGCTGGGATATCCAGGTAAGAACTTAGACAATAGCCAGCACGCAATTGAGCCACTGGCAGCCTTATAAGTAAAGCTGGAGAGACAGACAAGAAGCTGATAGGACTAGTGCTGATTAGAGCTGAAATCAGCTGCATCAGTCCAGCAAAGACCAGGTAACTCATTAACTGCTGGACCATAGTCATCGGGTGTGTCCAGACTCCAGAGGCACAATTCACACTGAACGGTTCTGACAATAGTCCTATCTTTCATAGACAAAGATACTGGCTACAATATCTTAGAGACTGACCCGGAAGATACCTGATGCCTTTGCTCTTGTTCAGACACAACAGCAGGAGAGACTAAACTTTTTAGAAGATAGAGAATGGAACCTAGAGTAATGAGCCATGTCTACTCTAGACTTGCGCCTATCCCTTAAACCAAATCTACCATCAGATTACCTATGAAGTCTGAGCCAGGGTTTGAAAAAATATATATCGGCGGAGCAAGGAGGTTACATTTCATTTCTACTAAGCCATTACATTTGCAGCCATTCATAAGTTATATTTAAAGGAGATCAGTGATGGAATGGAGAGGTGAGTTGTAATAATCTACCATCAGATAATCCTTTAAGCGGTGGTCAATACAGACTGACAATGCCATAGCTGGCTCCAAAGAGCCAGGGTCAGGATGACCAACCCAGGTGTCCTTTACGGATTCAGACAGCCATCTTTTGAAGAGGACTTTCAGGGAAGGTTCAAACCAATTTAACATCACACTGTACTTTTGTAAGAGACAATAATTTGGATTCCGCACTACATGATCGGGCTCGGAATAAATGGAACCCGATGATTGAAAAAATCACACTAATTACCACGCCACTACAGACGTTCGGGGGCGCGGCGATCGTAATAAAGATGGCGGCGCCGGCAAAGGCGTTGAGAGGGTTAATGGCCGCGATCGGTGCTAGCACCGACCGCGGTTATTAGCGGTGGGGGTTTTCTGCAAAATGCAAAAAACCCCACCTTTGTATGAAGAGGACTCAGCCCGTGAGCCCTCTTCATACATCCCTTATACCTCTGCGCCGTAGAGCTACGGCGCAGAGCGTTAAGGGGTTAATAGCCCATTATATTGTATGTTACAGTGTTTACAGAAAGTATTTAGACCCCTTCAAATTTTTCACTCTTTGTTTCATTGCAGTCAATTGGTAAAATAAAAAACAAGTTCTTCTTTGCTCTTTAATGCACACTCTGCAACCCATCTTGACAGAAAAAACTGAGATGTAGATATTTTTGCTAATTTATAAAAAAAAAAAAGACCTTTTGCTCAGTATTGAGTAGAAGCACCTTTTGAGCTAGTAAAGCCATGAGTCTTCTTGGGAATGATTCAACAAGTTTTACCTCACGTTGGATGGTAAATGTTGGAGGAAGCTATTTTAAGTCTCTCAAGAAGATGCTCAATTGGGTCTAGGCTGGGGCTCTGGCTGAGCCAGTCAAGAATGGTCACAGAGTTGTTCTGAAGCCACTGCTTTATGCAAGGTATGTGCTTAGGGTCATTGTCTTATTGTAATTTGAACCTTTGGAACCTGAGGTCCAGAGCACTCTGGCAGAGGTTTTCATCCAAGACATCTCTGTACTTGGCTGCATTCATCTTTCCTTCAATTGCAACCAGTCGTCATGTCCCCGCACCAGAAAAACACCCCCATAGCATGGTGCTGGTACCACCGTGTTTCACTGTTGGGATTGTATTTGGCAGGTGATGAGCAATGCCTGGTTTTCTTTACACATACTGCTTAGAATTGACACCAAAAAGTTCAATATTTGTCTCATCACACCAGCGAATCTTATTTCTCATAGTCAGGAAGTCCTTCATGTGCAAACGGTATTTAGGCTTTCATATGTCTTGCACTGAGGAGAGGCTTCCGTCGGCACACTCTGCCATAAAGCCTCCACTAGTTGACTGGTGGAACTTTCTCCCATCTACCGCATCTCTGGAGCTCAGCCACAGTGATCTTGGGGTTCTTCTTTACCTCTCTCACCAAGGTTCTTCTCCCACAATTGCTTAGTTTGGCTGGACGGCCATAACTTCTTCCATTTAAGGATTATGGGACCACTCTGCTCTTAGGAACCTTGAGTGCAGCTGAAATTCTTTTCTAACATTGGCCAGATCTGTGACCAACCCATTACCTTAGGGGATTTGAAGGGCCAGACAACTAAGATATTATTTATCTTCACTATCTACCCACTCAATTTTCATGAGATAAGTCCTCTTTTGAATAGTTATGCCCTGCTGGAAGCCCCTTCTGATATACACAATATACACATTTGGCAGCTTATTGTTGCATCCCAACTCCCACAGTGGGAAGTGGATATAGACCTATCCTCCACACTGCAGTCTAAATTTTTTGAGAATAAGAGGAGCTTTCTTCACATATGGTCTTCTCAGGTTCTCTCACCCTTCTGCCAGGAGGATCAAAGGATCATGTTTATGTCTGGTTACTCTATTCAGCTGGACGACCCTTTGCACCACCATTATGATTCGTATGCTCGACAGTATAGGTAGTTCCCAGGTTATGGTCAGGGTATGTCCTGAGCGTTTGTTCTTAAAGGGGTTGTCCCATTTCAGCAAATTAATGTTATTTTTTGTATTATAAAAAGTTATGCAACTTTCCAATATTCTTTCTGTATCAATTCCTCAGTTTTCTAGATCTCTGCTAGCTGTCATTCTATAGAAAGCTTCTATGTTTACTTTGAGTGGACAGAAATCTAACCATGATGTACGGCTCATCAGTATCACAGAGGGTAATAAGAGTTGTGTGTTATAACGAGCCGCGTACCTGTGTGACCATGGTCAGATTTGTGTCCGCTGGAAGTAAACATAGAAGCTTTCTATAGAATGACAGCAGAGATTTAGAAATCCATGAGGAATTGATACAGAAAGTATATTGGAAAATTGTATACCGTATATACTCGTGTGTAAGCCGAGTTTTTCAGACCAAAAAATGTGCTGAAAAACTCATCTCGGCTTATACACGAATCAAGCAGAAAATAAAAAACTTAATACTCACCCTCCGGTGTCCGGATCGTTGGCGCGGGTCTTAGCGGCTCTTCTTCTTTCTTCTCTGTTCTCTTGCCGGCAGAGTCGCGTCCATGCGACCTGCCGGCGGGCACACACTATGATGCGGCGATGTCGCCGCTGATGACGTCATCAGCGGCGACATCGCCACATCATAGTGTGTGCCCGCCGGCAGGTCGCATGGACGCGACTCTGCCGTCGAGAGAATAGAGAAGAAAGAACAGAGAAGAGAG
The DNA here is from genome assembly GCF_040894005.1 of Engystomops pustulosus. Classification (NCBI taxonomy): domain Eukaryota; kingdom Metazoa; phylum Chordata; class Amphibia; order Anura; family Leptodactylidae; genus Engystomops; species Engystomops pustulosus. The sequence continues at coordinate 46,084,955 of NC_092418.1, read as the reverse complement.
AAGAGGAGCCGCCTTGCGCTGAAGATCGGGACCCGCGCCAACCATCCGGACACCGGAGGCTGAGTGTTAAGTTTTTTATTTTTTTTGGCAGGGGGCTGCCTGTATACTACATTGGGGGGCTGCCTGTATACTACATTGGGGGGCTGCCTGTATACTACATTGGGGGGGCTGCCTGTATACTACATTGGGGGGCTGCCTGTATACTACATTGGGGGGGCTGCCTGTATACTACATTGGGGGGGCTGCCTGCATACTACATTGGGGGGCTGCCTGTATACTAGATTGGGGGCTGGCTGTACACTAGATTGGGGGCTGGCTGTATACTACATGGGGGCCTGGCTGTATACTACTTGGGGCTGGCTGGCTGTATATTACACCCTCGGCTTATACTCGAGTCAGGTTTTCCCAGTTTTTGGTGGTAAAATTAGGGGTCTCGGCTTATACTTGGGTCGGCTTATACACGAGCATATACGGTAAGTTATTATAATACAAACAAAAACATTAATATGCAGAAAAGGGAATACCCCTTTAATTCCATTCTGCTTGTCCACTGACATTAGACATCGCTGCAGTTTCCTACTGCTCCAGCGCTAGCCGCAGGATCGGGTCTCCAGGCGTCAGAGACACTCAGAGACCTTAGGAGATGAGGTTTATTACCTCTTCTCCGCTCCTCACAGCATCTCGCTGAAGGTCGCGATGCACCAGCTCTATAGACTTGATGGTTACGTGACCGCCGTGTCTAAAGGAGTTAACAAGAGCTGCTGGGTCTGATCCCAGTACAGCTCTGATTAACATCACTTATCACATATAGATGCCCCACTTACAGGAGAATACTTGTAAAAGAAAAAGAATAAAGTAAAAGGGAAGAAATACATTTGCATTTGCCCATATAAAAAAAATCCCTACACTGCAAAAAACATTGCCATAGTCGCCCCATTTTCCTGAAACTATACATATTATACATCAAAACGACTCAAACAAAATATTCATTAATAATGTTCATTTTGAGTTCATTTGAAATTAATAATAAAAATATGCACTATAAATTACAAAAATACCTTTTTTCCAATTTTACCTCCAAAAAAATCTTTAAACTAATATTATGTTTTAACTAGCTCTATGTGTCCCAAAAAAACACCACAAAAATTTTAAGGTAGCACGCAAAACCGCCATGTACGAAAATTCGCTAAAATGCCTGGTCACTAGAGCCTTTTCAGGTGGCTTCAGTAAGGGGTTAAGTTGAATTAGTATGTAAGTCACAACAGGTATATTTTGTATATGTTACTGTTACGATAAAGAGAGGAAGCCCTAAACTTACTCACAACTCCTGTTATCTACCTAGCAAGCCTCACAAACCCTAGGGGTTATAGTCAACAATCCCTACACTGAATGAGGGAATAGTCAAATAACACAGAAAGGCTCAGATATACAGTATAGCAAAAGGCTCCTGCCTCTTGATGTATTTGGCAACTGGTCTGCGCAATGTTTATTTCTGGGCCGGGTCCTACCTGGCATAAAAATAGATGCAGAATGCAAACTTTCCCTAATGAAAGGTGGCAAACTGCTGAGAGTGTGCAGGGGCAGTCTAATGACATAGAAGCCCTAATATATGTCTTCAGTGACCTGATCCACATGGACATCTTACTTCTTTGATTCCTAACTTTTTTTAATTTGTCAGTGTGTAAAGCTGTACTTGATTTCTGTAAAACATATTTTAATTACTAGTGTCCGTATTTAACCCCTTATCACCGACACTAGTTTTCAGCTCAATGACCAGACTCGATTTTTCAAATCTGCCCTGTGTCACGATAATCGGTTATAACTTCAGAACGCTTTAACATATCCAGGTGATTTTGAGAATGTTTTCTCGTGACACATTGTACTTCATGAAAAAAAGTGAAAATTTGTAAAAATTCTTCATTTTCCAAGTTTGAAATGTTCTGCTTTCCAGACAGGAAGTAAAACTACCCAAAACGCATGATAATTAACATTTACGGAATGTCTGCTTTATGTTGAGATGATATTTTATGCGTCCTCTCCTTTTTCTCAGATGTTATGAGGTGCAGAACTTTAGGTGCGATTTTTCTCATTTTCATGAAAATCCCCAAAACTCACATTTTGAGGGACAACTCAGCTTCCAAGTGACTTTGAAAGGCCTAAATAATAGTTAAACCCCATAAATTACGCCACTATAGAAACTTCACCCCTCAACGTATGTAAAACAACTTCTATTGAGTCTATTAACCCTTTAAGTGTTTCACATGGGTTAAAACAATATGGATCTGCGATTTAGAAACTTTGGAATTTTTTTGGAAAATAAATTTATTTAGGCCAAAACTGATGGTTTCATAATAAATTAAATGATGAAACGCTCTGCAACGCTTGATGCCCAATTTCTCCCAAGTGTACTGATACCCCATATGTGGTGATAAACTTCTGTACGGGCGTACGGCCGAGTATAGAATGAATGGAGGCGCCATTCACAGATTTGTATTGTCACATTGTACAAGCTATAAAATTGAATTTTTTTGGTAATGCGAACATATGAGGGCTTATTATTTGCGGGATGAGATACAATGTATAGATAATTATTTTGGGGGGTCTTAAGCTTATTCGGGAGATTTTATTAACCATTTAAAAAGGGTCACACTCAAAATCATCAATTTTTATTTTGGATTTTTAGCATTTTTTTTCCTCCGCTCACTGTAATGTAAAAATAATATTTTATCTTTATTCTCTGGTTCACTACGATTACGGTGATACCTCATTTATATAGTTTTTCTTATCTTTGCTCAATTTTACTGAGCAAAACCAATATTGGAGAAAATCGTATTGTTTTTACTGTCGACAACTTTTTAGGGCCATAACTTGTATTTTTCTGTTGTCAGATCTGGTTGAGGGCTTATTTTTTGTGTAAAGAGTTGTTCTTTTTGATCACTTTTTAGAACTTTTTTGTGATGGTGTTTGATGAAAAATTGTATACTACAGGAAGTTTTCCGTGTTTTTTTCTTTATGTCGTTCACCGAGTTGGTTCAATATTGATTTAGATTTATTGTACAGATTAATACGGACGCGGTGATACCAAATATGTAAGTTTTTATGTGTTTTTGTGTTTTATATACTTTATTTGCATTTTATGTGTAACTGGGGAGATTATGGGACTTTAATTTCCAAAAATTTTTTTTAATTCTAATTATAAAATGATTTAATCTATTTTTTTTTTTTTACTTTTATACATTTTCCACCTTTTGGCTTGAACAAGCGTTCATCCGATCGCTTGTTCAAGCCTTTACACTGCAATACACTTGTATTGCAGTGTATAGTGTAAGTAACTGAGCATGCTCAGTAACATACTGCCGGGTCCTGCCAGGAGGAAGTGGGGACACTTACACGCCGTGGTCATGCTTGACGGTGGCATGTAAGGGGTTAAACACCCGGGATCTGTGTTTTTCCGATCCCGGGTGTTAGTGCCTCATCTGGGCTGTGATATCACAGCCCGACACTGGCACTTTCATTAACCGATGTCCCAAAATCTTCTTCTGACGCGCCGCCGTAGAAAAGCATTGCGTCAGAAGAAGTACCCTTAATGACTGACGTAGATTCCCGATAGGGCCGTCATTAAGGGGTTAATATTCCATGCTGTTTATGTAAAAAAATGGTTTTGGATTCAATCTACAATTCAAATCATCCCTGTCACGAGGAATCATGTTTTTAGCTGGTGACAGGTTCCAATAGCCTGTGCTACACTGTTTTTAAAATGCCTTTGTCAGCATTCTGAATCATTTCAGTAGTTTATATAGAGTTAGTTTACATTACCTAGCTCCCTGCAAGCAACATGTGGTGAGTCCTGGGGGGACAGCTGTAGCCAGTGTGTGCTTTTGTTAGTCTTTTCTCCTCCAAACGCATGTATTTCATTCCTCCATGACAAGTGCATTGAGCAATCAGGGGAGGGAGGGGGATGGTGTGGAGTAGAGGAAGGCCGCCTGATGAGATACAGGTACACAGGCTACAGCTGGGACTCACCACATGCTGCTGGCAGGGAGCCAGATAATGTGAATTAAACTTGTATAAAGAACTGAAATGATTCAGAATGCTGACAAAGGAAATCAGTCATGCTACCTTTGGAGTACTGACTGTAGGTTCCCATCCACACCAAGTGGGTCTGCAGGTAGTGAGGAGATTTAGGTATTTGGGAGTACAAGTCACAGCGACTCCTAAAGGCTATATAGCCGTCAACCTAGTCCCACTCCTCTCCCACTTCAAAGCAAAAGTAAGATCCTGGTGTAAACTCCCTATGTCATCGATGGGAAAGGGGTAACCTAGTGAAAATGATTCTCATGCCTCAGCTGTTTTATGTTTTACACAACTCACCACTATGGATCCCCAAACTACACTTTTCCAAAGTCCTTGGTCTGTTTCGGTCCTTGGTATGAAAAAAGGGCACTGCTTGCATAAAATACAATTATGCATGTTGTGGAAGCTGAATTTGTGGAAACGTCAGATAACGCTAACAAACACTGCCACACTGTATACTAGAAACGCTTCCAGGGCGGTCCGGCATTTCTAGTGTACAACGCGGCAGTGTTTGTTAGTGTTATTGAAGGTTTCCGTTAACGCTAGCAGTGCAACACTACGTCTGTTTTAGCACTAGGAGCTGCTTACTTTAGTAAGCCTAATGAGCTTACTAATGAGCGTGTCTACTACAAGCACCTCAATTCTTCCTTTCATCCTGGATGGATACTACAATCGACCCTCTCCACACACCTTTCCCTGACGTGATGCAAAATAGCTTTGAAGGTGGCAACAAGTGGGGCATAATCACTAGGCTGACAATTTTAATTTCTAAAGCAGGCCACAAGATGGCAGTAAAATGTATTTAAAATTAATGATCCTTTGACTTTGTAAGGTGGAAGGGCAAATTTGTTGATAAACAAGATGATTACTGGTCAAGTTCCAACTTTTAAATGGCAACAAAATGCCCACCTTAACCCTTAGGCTACATTCACACGAACGCATGGGGGAAGTTTATACAGCGTATATACTCCCCCCATACAGTTCTATGGCCTCACGGTGCCGTACCGTTCCGTAGAAAGATAGGACATGTCCTATCTTTCTACTGAACACGGCGCCGTGCACTGTGTATTCCGATGGAGAGGGGCGGGGGTATGTATTTCATAAGCTAGGTTCACAGGAAACGGTCTCAGATTGATAGTAATTATACATTTTTTTTGAGTTCCTAACGCAACCATCTAATTTACAATAAGAATTTCCTTCTTAACACATAATCTATAATCCCATTTTAAACTTTTGTATGTTTCCTACACTTCCCAGGTTCCGCAAGTGTTGCGTTCATAATGTAACGCTCGCACGTGGGGTGGGGGGCGGGTGGGCCTTGGTGCAATGGCATATGAGTTTCCAGGGAAACACATGTGATTAGTAACCAGATCCTGGTGTCTTGCATTGTTTAATGCAGGGGTAGGAGGAGGCACTTGCTGGGAGATGACTGGCTTCAGAAGACAGACATGGAAGGAGGTCGGGATGCGCAAAGTGGGAGGAAGGCAGAGCTTATAGGCCACCGGGTTGATGTGCTTCAGCACCGCAAATGGACCCAGGAAACATGGACCTAGTTTATAGCTGGGAATCTTCAGCCCGACATATCTGGAGGAGAGCCACACTTTATCACCTGGAGAAAAAACTGGGGGATGTCTGCGTTTCTTATCGACCTGAGTTTTGGTGCAGGTGGACACTGAAGTAGAGATTGACGAGTCTGTTCCCAGATGTATTTAAAGTCTTATACCAACTCTTCCATGACAGGAACCAGAGTAGACACGGAGAGAGAAAGAGGTGGGAGTGGATGTCGTCCATATACAACAAATAACAGAAGGAGTGGCACTGGCAGACTCAGACAGTTGTAGGAGAATTCTGCCCACGGCTACAAAGTGGACCAGTCGTCCTGACATGCAGAGACAAAATGACAAAGATAACAGCCCAGAGTCTGGTTAACTCTATCTACTTATTCATTGGACTACAGATGGTACACAGAGGAGGAATCCAGCTTCACTTGAATTTGACTGCACAGGTAACGCCAGAACTGAATCCCACAGTCAGAGACGGTGTGCTGAGGAAGACCAGGAAGCCAGAAGATGTGAAGGAAGAACAGACTGGCAAGGCGTGGGGCTGACGGCAGACCTGGCAGAGGAACAAAGTGGAACATTGTTGAGAGAAATGATCTCTTACCACCCAGATGATTGTATTACCGGAAGAAGATGGGGGATATGTAATAAATGTCCACAGTCAACTGGGTGTCGGCAACGGCAGGAGCAGACCTGCTGGCTTGAGACGTGACAACTTGTTATGGGCACAGGAAGCGCAGGAACTCACAAAATCTCGAACCTCCTTGCCCAGATCTGGCCACCAGTAATAATGAGATATGAGAGTGATAGACCTCTGCACTCCAGGGTGCCCAGCCACGCGTGAGCAATGTCCCCAAGTTAATATCCTCTTCCGAAGAGCAGGTCGGACATAGGTCTTGCCAGGAGGAATCAGCTGTAGGTCCAAAGGAGCAGCGGTTCTCCCCCAACAACATCAGAGGCAAGAGAGAAGGCATCAGCTTTCACTTTCTTCTAGGTTGAACAAAAGTGTATCAGGAAGTTGAACCGGGAAAAGAAAAGGGACCAGCGAGCCTGTTGAGGATTGAGACATTGAGCAGTCTGGAGATACAGGAAATTCTTGTGGTCGGTTTAGATATAGACCAGATGACAAGCTCCCTCCAGAAGATAACGTCATTCCTCCAAAGCTAGCTTTATGGCCAGAAGTTCCCGATCACCTATTGAATAATTCCTCTCTATGGCCGAGAAGGTCTAAGAGAAGAAGCCGCAGGTGAGGGTTCGACCTTTGGACCCTTTCTGGGTGAGAACGGCTTCAGCACCAATGGATGAGGCATCTACCTCTAGCAGGAATGGTTTCTCAGAATCAGGGTGAGAACGGAGCCAGGGGAAAAGGCAGACTTCAGCTTAGAGAAAGCTTCTTCAGCCAACGGAGGCTAGAGTTTAGGATTGGTGTTCTTCTTAGTCAGTGCCACAATGGGAGATACAAGAGAAGAGAAGTGTGGAATGAACTGCCGGTAATAATTAGATAAGCCCAGGAATCTCTGAATAGCACTAAGTTCTACTGGGCGATGCCATTGAAGTACTGCAGACAACTTGGCAGGATCCATCTGTAGTCCCTTGTCAGACATAATGTATCCTAGGAACCGAAGACTGTTCTCATGGAATTGGCACTTCTTGAGCTTGGCATATAGGCTTGGTGTGGCACTGAACCGGGTCATAGAGAATCTGCCCACTGACACTGATAACCAGCGGCTTCTCTAGGCGGACCACAGAAAGGTAATACTGGGAGACCAGGGCAGCATCCACAAAGTTTCCTGCAGAGCCGGAATCCAGGAATGGTGAGGCTTGAAACTGACTACCTGTCACGGAGCTGAGTAGGACTGGTATGTTCAGGTGTGGAGAAACTTTGTTCTCACCTAGAGACGCTTCTCCCCAGAACCCTAGGTGCGTGCGTTTCCCAGAGGCTGAGGATAAACTGGACAAGTCAGGAGAAAGTGTTCTGGGCTGGCACAAAAGAGACAGGTTCTTCTGTCTTTGTCGGGAACGCTCTTGGGACGGCAGAGGGTGTTTTTAAAAGACTGGAGCTAAGCAGGGTAGATGTATGACTTAGCTTGTGCTTGTTCAGCTCGCTGCTCCTCAGAGCTCTCAGAAAACCAGATGTCAATCCGAGTGGGCAGAGAGATGAGGTCAGGTCACGTGCAGACAGTGGGGGTTATTTACAAGGGGACCACGGACACAATTTCGTTGGACTTCTCAACGTTTTTTGGGTTTTGCGTGGCTGTAACAGATATTTAACAGAGGATTGTGTTGCACGTGATCGGATTTTTGCGCAGCGGTGCTGGCTTTCATGCAACAGAAATCAGGGGGCATGCCTTCGGACGATCCGACTGATTCGGACTGAGCACGGGATTTAATTTTCTAATTTTGTTGCAAGATCAAGCACTTACATGCACCAGGAAGAAGAAGGTGAACTCCGGCGGACCTGAGCGGGGAAGCGACACATGCAGGATAAAGGGCGCACGATGGACAATGCACTTTCTGTGAACTCCTCCGGATGGGTAATAAATGTGCCCCAGAGTGTCTTTTGTCCGGCAAGTCCCTTTTTAAAAGTTGCGATCAAGGTAGTTTCATTCCATGAGAGCTTGAGTGCGGAATTGAACCGCATAGTCACCGACAGGTTCCCTTGACGCAAATTCAGTAGGGGGGTTTCAGCAGGCGACGCCCAACCTGGTTCCTCAAAGACGGACCGAAATTCTGTAAGGGTCGTTCCTGTCTCAGAAGGGGGTAGCCCATGCCAGGGCTTTCCCAGTGAGAAGGCTGACCACAAATGCCACCTTAGACCTCTCCATAGTGAACTGTGTAGACAGAGAGCAGAAGCCCCTGCACAACTTAGGATCTCCGTTATAGTTGGAGGGCATATATAATCATAGTCTGGGTTCTGCAGAAGATGGTGAGGCCCCTGTAGGGGAGGTGCTGCAGCTGTTGGGTGGCCAGTAACTGCTGCATAATGGCAGTCAACTGGCTAAGTTCCTTACCCTGCAAAGCAATCTGCTGGGCCACTATAGTGGTGAGATTGGCCACTTCTGATAGCGGAACCTTGGCTGGATCCATGGCCGGATCATACTGTCAGGCTTCAGGGGTAGTGGACCCACTGAACCACCGTGGATGATGACATAAGCCGACACCTGGGACTGGAGTCTAAGTGGTACCCGGTTTTCACCAGAACCCGCAGCAAAGTGGGTTGGACCTCCTGCGGTGTGGTACCACCAGGTCCGCTCCACAGGCGCGACTTTCTCCACGGTGGTGGCGAAGCCGAGGTGCAGAATCGTGAGGCAGAGACAGGCATCGGGGAGAGGCAGGAGGTTAAGACAGGCAGCACGGGATCAGAGTCGGGAATGTCATGACAGATGGCAGAGAAACAGACTCAGGAACAGAAATCAAGGTCACAACAGGAAATCAGGAATAACGCAGCAAAGATTTCTCAAAGGCATGAGTCACAAAGATCCGACAGGGGACACAGGAAGGGGCTGGTAATTTATCAGGGAAGGTGACTGGCCAGCGCCAATTACCAGCACGCTGGCCCTTTAAATCTTACAGAGCCGACGCATGTGCTTGAGCATGGGGACAGCGCAGACCGCCGCTGGAGCCAGGGAAAGTGAGTGAGGCTGCAGACTGGCTCCGGGGACACAGGGGTGTGCCTGCGACCCAAGAGCACCTGTGACACTATGCACTAACACGTCCCTTTTGGTGCACTTTTTTTCTGTCTTGTCGGACAAAGTGCATCCCAACACAAAACTGGTGCAGACACTGTATGAATACTAGTACAGCGCAAGTTGGGAAGGGGTTAAAGCCCCAGCACGAGTTTTCTGTCTGACATTCTTTTCAGTGCAAGCTGCTTGCACATGTATTTATAAAGTACACTACACACAAAGCCACATAAAAGTCTGCACTGAAAGGGGCGTTCAGGTGCACAATCCCATCGAGCACCACATTTAGCATGCAGTGTCCGATAGGATTGTGTTGCCCGCCCCATGTTAGAGGTGCACCAAAAAAAGTTGGTGTACTGTCAGAGCATTGCAGGGGGTGCCAGATTCATGAAGAAATCCTGAATCTGGCGCCCCCTGCACATAGCACAGACTGCACTGTTCTCAGTGAATGTGAGGGGGAGACGTATTATGTGGAGAACCGTCACCTCATTCAGTGCACATCAAGTATTCGGATTTCAGCAGCCACTGGTACACGCATGTAACATAATACATATTCAATGCTTTATCTGAAGTTTTCCTAGCCAGGCGTGCTACATACATGACAGGCCACTCGTGTACATTGCGGCAGTGTATACACACAGTCAGCCACACACTGAGCTCTCTGTGTAGTCGCCTCAGTTTTCTAAGCTTCCCGCCTCTTCTATGCGTCAGCGCGGTGAGATCATGTGATTACTATAGGTTCCGCCCATCTTGGTCACATGACCGCACATGAGGTCAGGTACTGGTTGTAGCTTTGGGAGCAGTTTGTTGATCAAGAGGCCGTGGCCTGGATGTCAGCAGCTCCGCACTTACTGGATGAATGTGAGTGACCTGCAGGGGATGACACACAGCGCAGCCGCTCCGTCTATGAGGAGTAAGAGCCGGCCACGCTGCAGCACTGCCCATGTTATGGCCACTAGTAGGGCGCCCCCTGTTGCTGGTCGGTGCTCGTAGTAATAAGTCACCACTAGCAGTATTAGTAATCTCTCATTCTCTAGGGTACCTGTTGCTCCTGTGTGCCTGACTGCTGCTTCATTCCCTCCTATGGGGCTGTAGGAGATAACCAGACCGGCAACACCTCTAAATAACAATATGAAACCCTTTTCTTAAACCTTCTATATTGTGCTGTTTCTGTTATTGAAGGGGTTGTCCACTTTCGGCAAATAATTGATATGGTTTGTGTATGCAAAAGTTATGCAATTTACCAATATACTTTCTGTATCAATTCCTCGCCATTTTCAAGATCTCTGCTTGCTGTCTTTCTATAGAAAGCTTCTATGTTTACTTATAGTGGGTAGAAATCTGTCCATGGTGTGTAATGGACAGGCAGGTTTACAATCCGTTATCATAGAGTAATCAGAGTCGTGATAATAACCGCTTGCGCACATGCGTGTCCATCACACACCATGCACAGATTTCTATCCACTGTAAGTAAACATAGAAGCTTTCCATAGAAAGACAGCAAACAGAGATCTTAAAAATGGTGAGGAATTCATATGGAAAGCGTATTGGAAGATTGATATGGTTTGAGCAAGTAAAAATTATACAATTTATTTGTTGTAAATGGACAACCCCTTTAAGCATAGGTATATATAAATAAATTGACAACTGGATGTTACCATTTAGCAGTGTGTTACTACTGTCCAATCAGTCTTTCCAGTGGAAAGTTAAGACCCAGATTTCTATTGATTCATGTATTTCTAGGAGGAATGGGACAATGCAGTGTTATAGGTCTTAGTATGTGTCAGAGCAGGGGGTGTGATATGCATTAAACACTGTCCTGTATGAATAGTTATGTGTATAGTGCAAACAATCACTTCAAATTCTTTTGATGGAAAACTGTAAAAGAAAGTCTAAATATAAAAAAGTTGATCACACTAGTTATCACCTTGTCTATTATAATCTGTAAAAATGACATATTGTTCTGCAAAAAAAAAGTCCAAGCACAGCCCCAGATGTCACGCTTACATTTTTCTAACAGGGTAAAAATACTTTTTATCATTTTTGAGGAGTTTTTTTAGGATTTGTAGTCTAGGAAGAATATGGAATTTGTAGTAATATGACTGATCTATTCAATAATTTACCAGTGGCTCTCTAGCTACAACCCTTACAAACATCATTATAGAAAATAGCTTCAGGTCACACGACTCCCATCCGTTTTTTAAAATTTATTTTAACAGACCATTCTGTTAAATAGTAGAGCTGAGCGCTGCACTTGGTGGATAGGGCCTAACTTTTTTTTGTGGGAAAATCCCTGTAAGGGGTTGGCAAGTTCAACTAAAAACTTTTTTTTTTACTGTGTAAGTGTGGGGGGTAGGATATTCTGTAATTTACCAATATACATCTTGATAATTAAAGTGAAGACTTGTGTCTGTTACCTCTTCAGCCAGACATTCCTGTCTATAAAATGGCTGCAGATGGAGGGTCATGTGATCTCTAACTGTCTATGAGCAATCACCCTGTCAGGACTTAGATCTTATGATAGTATTTATAATTATAAGGTCCTGGTAGGGAGATTGTACATAGACGGATAGAGATCACATAATCCTCCATCTGTGGCCATTTTATGCCTGGCCGATGAGGTAAAGGACAGGAGGCTTCAGTTTACATATAAAGAAAGCAGAGAAGAACTATTAATAGTAGTATATTGGTAAATTACCGTATATTCCGGCGTATAAGACGACTTTTGAAGACAGAAAAATCTTCTGTCTTCTCTGGGGTCGTCTTATACGCCGGTAATCCCGACCGCCCGCCGTGTATTCACGGCGGCGGTCGGGTCCCGGTGCATGGAGAGGGCTCACGGGCTGAGCCCTCTCCATAGCCGGTAAGTCTTTGCTGCATATTGCAGCAAAGGCTTACCGGTAACACCCGCGATCGTGCTAGTGTTTTCACAACGTGGGCTTTGCCGGCAGCCTCAAAGAGATAGCGGCGCATGAGATCCGTCTCCATGGTAGCCTCGGGCCTCACGAAGACCCGAGGCTATTCCGTTTTAACCCCTTCATTACAATGTGCTGATAGCACATTGTAATGAATGAGGAAAATCCCCATATACTGCCATACTTTAGTATGGCAGTATATGGTAGGATCGATCAGACAACCTAGGGTTAAAGTACCCTAGGGAGTCTGAAAAATAGTATAAATTAAAATTTAAAAAAAGTTTAAAAAAAAAAAAATTATAATAAAAAAACCTAAAATTTCAAATCACCCCCCTTTCCCTAGAACTGACATAAATATAAATAAACAGTAAAAATCATAAACACATTAGGTATCGACGCGTCCGAAAATGCCCGATCTATCAAAATATGATAACGGTTTTTCAATGCGTTTAACCCCGTAATGGAAAACAGCGCCCAAAGTCGAAAATGGCACTTTTTTGCCATTTTGAAAAATATAAAAAAATCTATAAAAAGTGATCAAAAGGTCGTACAGTCCTAAAAATGATATCATTGAAAATATTATCAAATTTCGCAAAAAATGACACCACCCACAGCTCCGTACACCAAAGTATAAAAAAGTTATTAGCGCCAGAAGTTGGCAAAATCAAAACAATAATTTTTGTACAGGAGGTTTTCATTTTTGTAAATGTATGGAAACATTATAAAACTTATACAAATTTGGTATCTCCTTAATCATACCGACCCAAAGAATAAAGTAGACATGTCATTTGGGGCGCTCAGTGAAAGACGTAATATCCAAATATCCAAGCCCACAAGAAAATGGCGCAAATGCGTTTTTTCACCATTTTCATTGCATTTGGAATTATTTTCCCGCTTCTGAGTACATGGCATGGATTATTTAATAAAATAAAAATTTAAGGTACAGTATGGTAACATTTACAGTAAAATGGACGATGGTAATGTTGTTGTTGTATGCCTTATGTTTATGAGCGACAGTTTTCCTGCTATATACCTGCATGTCATAAGAATTAAAATTAAAAAAAGGACCATGTTAAATTCAAATCTGTTTTTTTTTTTTTAAATTTTTACCGGTGTTTTGTATGCGTTGGAAAAGGGGTAGTCTTATACGGTGAATATATCTTAAACTCTATATTTTAACCCCTTAACGCTCTGCGCCGTAGCTCTACGGCGCAGAGGTATAAGGGATGTATGAAGAGGGCTCACGGGCTGAGTCCTCTTCATACAGAGGTGGGGGTTTTTGCATTTTGCACAAAACCCCCACCGCTAATAACCGCGGTCGGTGCCTGCACCGATCGCGGCTATTAACCCCCTAAACGCCGCCGGCAAAGTCGCCGGCGGCGTTTAAAAGACGGCGGCGCGCGGGCGCCGCCATCTTTTTTTCGATCGCCACGCCCCCGAACGTCATCGGATCGGATCGGTTGCCATGGTAGCCTCGTGTCTTCTTTTGACACGAGGCTATCTGGCAGCTGCATATTCGTTACAATGAGCCAGTGGCTCATTGTAATGAATGTGCTGCAAAAATGCCATATATTGCAATACTGTAGTATTGCAGTATATGGTAGCAGCGATCTGACCATCTAGGGTTAATGTACCCTAGATGGTCTAAAAGATAGTGAAAAAAAAAGAAAAAAAAAAGTTTAAAAAATAAAAAAAATTAATAAAATATTAAAAGTTCAAATCACCCCCCTTTCCCTAGAACGGATATAAAACATAACAAACAGTAAAAATCACAAACATATTAGGTATCGCCCGCGCCTGTGCAGGCCCGCGCCTGTGCAGCCCCGGCTTCAGAGCAGTGACCGCACAGGCAAGGGCCTGCTGTTCTGCGCGTGCGCAGACGGCAGGATCGTCGGACGAGGGCGCGCAGCTACGAGCAGCTGCGCGCCGAAGATGGTGAGTAGGAGGGGTAAAGTGGCTACCGGGGTGTGGAGTAGCCGCCTCGTGTAACCTCAGATGCGGCTACTCCACGCCCCAGTAGCCACATAACAAAATTTACATATTAGGGTAATAAAAGTTTCCAAAAAAGTGCGGGGACGCGAGGATTAGCCCTTAAAAGGGCTATCCTCACGTCCTATTGATCCACCTACCACCCGATCTACCTTTTATAGGTAGATTTGTGGTGGTAGGTTTCCTTTAAACAGCCCCATGTATCTGACCTGACGCAGGACGGGTGAGCTGCAGCCTCAATAGTAGCAGCTCCTTGGTCTCCTCTCCAGCCCTGAGGAGCTGCATCATCAGTTCTGCTGTCCTTGTTGCAGGGAAAAACTGCCTGTGCGAGTGTCAGAGATGCTTGTACAGGCATTAATGCAACCTCTGCACAGCCTCTTAGGATGAGAGAATTTTTTTTTGTAATCTTGACGTTTGTAACAACCTAGAGATTAAAGTTATCATATTATATATGTCATATGAACACAGTAAATTAAAAATGCAATTACCGTAAAAGCCTGAGAATTGTATTTTTCCCAAGGGTTAATAGGATTTGATCAGTGTTATAACTCTATGCACCCCAAATTGGTGAAGTTTAAAATCCTTAGACAAAAACAACTCTCATGGCTTAAGTGACAGAAACTTTAAAAACTAATTTCTTTTGGAAGGTGTAGGTGGGTTAAAAAAAAACAAAAAAAGGACTTTACTAAACTTTCTCTTGACTAAAAAAATATATTATACCTGAACTCAGCTTCTGTAAATTTTTTACTTTGACTGCTGTTATGCAGGCCCTTTGCTGTCAAGTTGGCCGGAACAACAACAATGTGCCCACATGGGGCAAAAAGAGGTCTGGTCAACTTTGTTAATATTAAAAAAAAAAGTGTGTTTGGCTATCTATATATATTTATTGGGACACCTAAATGTGGTGCCCCTCATGCCTGTGGCCCATAGATTAGGATCAGCATTCAAAATGCTGACTTAATTAAATGTCCCTGCTACTTGTGAAACCACCATAATATACAGTATGCATAATTGTCAATTGAGTAGAACATGTTACCAGTGACTGGTTCAATGGTAGCGCTGACAATGGAATATCTCATGTAATAAATGGTTACATATCATAATGAGCGATTGTTTTTAAGGGTTTATCTGTTCAATCCATTTCTTTCCAAGTGATGCTGATTATCAAATATTGAGGACACTTTTTAATCATGTAGTTGGCGAATGATGATTTCTAGTTTGTGTATCCCACTGACTTGCATTGATGGGTTGCTGTGGGCACACATTGTTAATCTCCGGAGATTAGCGTAGGAGCTGTCCTGCATAGTATCCTGGCCTCCGGAGCTTCTATTCTTGTAATGTCACATGAACCTTCTATGTTTGTGACATTATGTGAACACAAGCTCCAGGAGTCCCTAGCTGCAGAGAGGAGCTTGTGAGTCTGCCATGTTATACTTATTTTATGTGGGATTTTTTGTCATCAACGCGTCTTAATAAGCAGGTCTTATTATGACAGGGCTGATCTTTGGGTATGTGGCGTTATTCTGATAAGAGGTGGACTTTGCTTCTTTTTTTATAGGACATTCAAGAACAAGTGACAGTCATGTCTTTGCAGTTTGTCCTTGTCATGTTGTAGAAGCCTTTGTATGTTGGAATACCTATTTAGTACTATAGGGCAATGTGAAAGCATTACACAGTGGGGTCATAATACTTTTGTGATGAGCACAGAAATGGATAGGCGTAGCAGGATGCATTACCTAGGCTTAATTTTGTGTCTATATTGGAAACCAATTGGCTCAGTTGGTTCTACTCGGCTCTTTTCTTCGCACATGTATTTAAGAAGTATCAGCGCCAAAAATGTGTCGAAAGCGACTCAGTTGTGCACCTCATTTACTATGGAGAGACGGACAGAAGTGTGTTGCATGCCCCATGTTAAAGGTGTACCAAAAAAAGTTGGTGCACTCTGTCTGAGCAGTGCGGGGAGCATCAGATTCATGAAGAACTGTTGCTACAATTCAAGAATCTGGCAACCTCTGCACACCACACAGGCAAACTGCACTTAGTGCAGTTTGCACTGTTTTTAGTAAATGTGCTCCATTGCATAAGGTCTCCAAAGGCACTTGGTGTTCTGTGTTTTTTGACCAGGATGTCAGTCACTTTCATCATGGAAATGCATTCAAAGTCTCAGGTTTGTGTGGTGGCTGATCCTTCCTTACTCTCTCTCACTCTATAGGATAGAGAACCCAGAAAAACCAACTTAGAAGACACCTTCAAAAAGGTGTAATAATACGCTACAAGAATCTGATTTGCAAGGATTTCAAAAAATACATTTATGAAAAATAATCTTTGATATTGGAACTACATTATTTAGTTAAAGAATAAGTCCAGAACCTCATTACTACTTTTTGTGCAAACAAAGCCACCACATAATAAAACAGATTTGGGCCCCTTGCACATGACTGTATATGGTGGCCATATGCTAGCTGTACGAACGGCAGCTAGGACATGGCAGCCATAGAGGAGTGCATTGTGCACGGCGGGGTACGGTGTGCACCCACATGTCACCATAACATTCCATTACTGGGAAAAAGATATATCTCATGCTATAAGAATGGCCCGGAGCAAAGTCTCCCTATGGAGAGCGGAGGGGTGAGGAACGTTCATGCTCGAATCCCAGCAACAAATGGGTACTAGATATCATACGGGAGAGTGTGAAACCTGTCTCTCATCATTATCCTCCCCCTCAAAATTTCAGGACTACTGCTCTGTTTCTACTGCCATTTGTGCACTGTAATTTGACAAGTAAAAACTCTGTGTGTAAAAGCGGTATTTGTGGAAGTACCAGCCGAGAAAAAGGACCCGGTTCAGGATGGAGACCTTAAGATCTTTTCTTCCAGAGGGAAAAATTCAGAAAATCCAAATGGCAGTATGATGTCTTTTTAAAGAATCCTTCCCCCTTCAAAAGGACAGTTATGGTCCTCCTAGGCCTCTTGGCAGACACTTCTTCAGCATTTCCCTGGGGGCAAATTCATGACCACAGCCTTCAACTACACATGTTGTGAATGTGGAACAGAAAAGACTTCTCATTGGATCAGAGGATCCTTCTTCTTTCAGAAGTGGTGGCAAATTTATCATGTGGTCTTCCCTGGAGACGAGAAAGGACAGTAGTTCTGACTACAGATGCAACTTCCTGCGACGGGGTACATCTGATTGGTCAGCTTTTTCAGGGTCCCTGTGACAGCTCTTTCACAGGGAGATCTTCAAATTTCAGAGAACTAGTGGCAAAAAGCGAAGCTCTAAAAGCGGCCCTTCCATCAATCCTCAATTAAGATGTGAGAGTAGTATGGGACAATACCACAGCGGTAGCTTTCCTAAATGAGGGTGGCAAAAGAAGTCCGATTTGATGTATTTGGCCTTCAAAATCTTCTATACAGTGGCAGATTTTTTGAGCTGGACCAAGCTGAAACCGGGGGAGTGGTGCCTGAACAGGGAGGTCTTCATGCAGATTACCAGACTTTGGCTAGTCCCAGAGATAGACTTATTTGCCACCAAAAAGAACGGACAGGTTGAAAATTTTGCTCTCTGAACCCACTAAAAAATCCAGGGGCATTAGACGCTCTATCAGTGAAATGAGAGTTGAGACTTGCCTATGCTTTCCCTCCGTTAGTCCTGCTCCCCAGGGTCTTTTAAGAAAGTCCGAAAGAATCACATAAGGGACACTCTGATAAATCCTTCAGGACCTAGAGCCAAGCCCTCTTGGGCCAAAAGAGAGCTATCACTTTCAGACCCATGGATTCTACTGGACAGCCCTAATCTCCTAGAGCAGGGGTCAGGAACCTTTTTGGCTTGGGGTTGTAGACTCCAAAAATATAGAAATAAATTAGTTCAATTCGTTAAATGCAGTATGTACTAAATATTTCAACGGAAAATGTGGAAATTATGGAATGTCCTATAAATGTCTGTTCTATTCCTGATCTAAGGTTGTAGGCTTTGTTGAATGTAGATGCACTTTTTGCTCATGCTCAGTAGTGAAGCTCCTCCCCTACAGATCATAGTAAATGTGCCCTGGGAATGTTTCTACTCATCTCATCACTGTCAGAGTGACCAGAAAATAGGGATAGGAGGATATGTAGACCATATCTAAAGTTTACATAAACTATGCTTTTAGTTGAGATGAATGTGGCTTCTTAATATGTACATGCATTGTAGTGAAGTGAAGGGGAAGGAATGTCTGCACTTATTTTAAAACTGCAGAGTGATCTGGAAAACTGGATTAAGGCAGGATTACCCAGTGTTCTCTATATACTGCTTTATGGTTTGCTTTTGCTTTTCCCCATGTTTGTAGAGCTGCTCTGATTCTATACACTATGCATAGAATAGGTGTAAATACAGAAACGTGCACATGAAAAAGTACTATAGACATAAGAGCCGAGCCTTCATTTTACCTAGTATTGCTAGACTTTGTAGCTGGCTGTTCCCAACGAAAAGCCTGATATTGAAAGTTCAATCATTCATCAAAACTGACTGTTCCTGAGGCAATTGCTCTATATCCGGACTTTGTTTGAGATGTTGCCCTTGTGGTTCCTGCATTGCCACCAGCGCAAGTCATTGTAAGGAGGCAGTACTCTAGCCATAAATTTAATTGGGTAAGACTTGAGGTATCCAGTGTGAAAGTAGCCTATGGTTGTATTCCAATAAATATAACTTGGTTTTTACAGTAATAAGACATTTTATCACATAAACATGTCCAATGTGCTTGGGAGTAAAAGTCGGATTCCACGGACGACGCATGGACCGGGTTTCATGCAGTGAACGCCCTAAGCGTTTGTATTATTTAGATCAGGGCATTGCAATGTGAATGTCAAAGCTTAATCATGAATGTGATATGCCCTCCACTCGGCTTCCAAGACTTGACTTTGAACGCTGTGCTTGGATTAATACGTAAGGAAGCTGAAGGATGTAGTGGAATAGGAGTAAAAAAAAAAGACCTCGTCATTAGTTCATGTATTTGTAACTTGCTTATTTATGTATTTTTAAACACTTATAAGTGGACAGGGAAATGTAAAAGTATAGGTTAAAGGTTATTACCGTACATACCCTATACACTAGAGTATAAGCCAACCTGTTGACTCGAGTATAAGCCGAGGGTAGGAAATGCATTGGTCCTAGCCTGCCCCCAATATACAGCCTGCCAGCCCCTGTCCCCCCATGTTTTTCCGAATCCGTCGTGTTTTTTTTACGGCCACGCCCCCCGATTTCCGTCGCATGCATGTTGGCGCCGATGCGTCACAATCCGATCGCGTGCGGCGAAATCCCGGGGCAATACAGGGAAAATCGGTGCAAAGCGGAAATATTCGGTTAAACCGTCGCAAAAACGCAAATCGGGCCCTTAAATGACCCCCTATATCTTATAATTGTAAGCCAAAAAAATTATTTGCTCTCTGTGACCAATGGATTTTAAATTTGTACGGTTGTCATAAGCTTTGTTATTCCTGGCTCTTAATTGCAAACGCCTTTGATAACTGTTACAGCTGTTTATTGTAGCCTAGGGCTAAAGTACAGTAAATTACCAACATCCAGAGGTCCGTTTGTAACTAGGGGTCGTCTGAAAGTCGGGTGTTCTTAAGTAGGGGACCGCCTGTACTTGCCTCTCTCCCGCTTTCACTGCAGGCTTCTGTTAGTATACAGAGGTTGGTGGTGACTCGCATTTACAGGTGGGCTCCAGCTACTGCATGCATTAAAGTGAACCTTTTAAAGGATTTGTTCACACATAGTTTGTTTTTCTCGTTGTATAACGACCTTTAATTGGTTTTTCTTGTGCTTCCTTGTGTTTCTCTGAGTGCAATAGAACAGTGGCTACTATTGAAGTGGTATTTTTTTGAATAATTTGTTTCTCTCTCCATCAGGAAGGGCCTCACTGGTTCAAAACGTACTGTGATGGACCTGACGTCATGGGTAATCCTTCCTTTCCTATTTGGCAGTATTGGGATCTACGGTCTATTCAGACTCTTGCAGAGGCTTCGTAGTAGTGCTTATGTTCAAGATGCTGTTGTTGTTATCACTGGTGCTACATCTGGATTAGGCAAAGGTAAGCCATTGGGATTTAAGCCTTTACGGACCAAACTTCTTTTTTCACTTTCCACATTTTAAAAGCTGTATGAGGGCTTGTTTTCTGCAGTACAGACTCAACTTCCTAGTGGCCCTATATTCTATGCATTGTACTGAAGAGCTTGATTCTAAATATATATTTTATATTCAGTACCTTAAAGGAATTCTGTCAGCACATTTTCACAAATATAGCTAGTGACAGGAGCCCTATTAACTGACACCCTTCTTTTAGCTAAAAATTGTTTCCTTCACATCACCAAAAATCAACTTTTATTATATTACTTGATATCAGAGCGGGTGTGTCCTGCTTGTCTGACACCTCCATCTACTTTTTGCATGTCATGTGACCAGGGTAATGTCATCTCAGGACCTGTTTCACTTGCAACATCTACCCCATGTATGTATCTGATCACATGAAATCACAGCATGACTTCATGGATTTCAATTCCTCACCATCTTCCATGGAGGCATGCTGTGATTTCATGTGATCAGATACAATGTCTACTACAACTGACAACTCCCCAGTATGGAGAGGCCTCAGCCAGTAAACACTCACCATACTGGCTTAAAGTACATCTGTAAAGTATAAAAACTTTTACCTAACTCTGCACTAAGCAAAAAATAAGCAATTCTCTAATTTACTCTAATTATCTATCTGCAGGTGTTTAACTGCTAGCAGATGCTTTACCTTGCTACCTCCCCCCCCCACCACCACCACCACCACCAGGCTAATCTCTGTTTGCCATGCTTTCTGGTCACCCGGGGAAACCCTATAATACATCTGCAGACAAGTCGAGAAAATAGGACCTTGGGTGATGTCACAAGCATGTGACTAATCACATGTTTCAGGTCGTCAAATTACAAAGTGCTCCCACTTCAGGAATAGCTGAATATGATTTTATAAAAAGGGATGATCTGTATACCAGGCTGTATCTTGGGTTAGGGAGAAGCCAGAGGCATGATACAGGTATTGTTGGAATTGTTGTGAAATGCTTTCTTCTTTTGTCAGTAACTTCACAGTTAAGCTTTAACTAAACCTTGGAATGCATTTTTTGTTTAAATTTCAGAAATGAATTGAATAATTGATCATAGTATAAAGAAAATCTACCATGGTGTGTTATCCATGGCCTCCTTCATTCTAAAATCTACTTTTTAAATTATGCTAAAGATTCTGAGGGGCTACTCTAGACTTTGTGTGATCTGGCTTTACAGACTGTTTTTGATTTACTGATTTTTAGAAGGGCAAAGGCAATTGATTTAAATATAAGAAGATTATCACAGTTCCTGGATCTATGAGTAAGTGTCCCTGGTTTATCATGCTTAATTCTGATGGTAGATTTTCTTTAACCTCTTAGCCCTTTGCGCTGTAATAGTATTGCACTCAGCTGCTCATGCTGAATGAAGAGGGCTCTTGTCATGCAGACATGGGGTTTTCTTTATATTGCGGCAAACACTGCTAATACCCACGATCAGTGCGTCGCCATCTTGTGATCCTTGTTCCCCCTGTTGTCACCGGGTAAAAATTCAAATCGCCTCCCTTCCTTTCCCTAGAACTGATATAAAAGTAGATAAACAGTAAAAATCACAACTGTGTTGCATATGGCCGCATCCCAAAATGCCAGATACATCAAAATTTAAAAACTGTTATTCCCGGCGATAAACCCCATGGAACCCGATGAGCCCAAATGTTCGATACGACACTTTTATTCCATTTTCCATCACATAAATTTTTTTTTTTTAAAAAGTGATCAAAAGGTTGCAAAGTCCTTAAATTGGTAGCAATGAAAATGTCAGCTCATCTTGCAAACACCGCTCCGTACACCAAAGTATGAAAAAGTTATTAGTGTCAGTAGACATTGAAATGAAATTTTTTTTTTAATTTTTGAAAATGTATTACAATACAACGCTTATATAAACCAAAGCATAAAGTAGACCTATCATTTGGTGCTCTTTATCAGGTTCTTTTATTTCTCAGCTTGGAGTGCAGGACAGAAATTTATACAAACTGTTTAAAGGGAGCCTGTCAGCAGAAATCTACCTAATAACCGTTTGTTGTCAAGCTGATAATCCTCTTCTAGATCATGTATCTTTCATGGACCAGTTTAGTGAAATCATCCACAAAATCGGCATTGAAGTAATATGTAATTTGGTTGTGAAGCTCTCCCCATGTCAGAATGCCTCTGCTATAATTGATACCCTGATCCAGAGACCTCATAACAGACTCTCTTGAAGTCACTATGTCAATTTTACAACTCGCTTCAATGTTGATTTCTCTGAATGATGCCGCCATGTTATCATCACCAACATGCATAAGTAACTGAGCCCCTAATTTCGAGTCACTTTTATAACTTGTTCCTGTTTTATATGACATATCAGGATAGTACAAAGTTATAAATGAATCATACAAAATCTATCAGGTTTATTTATTTTTTGTTTTTGGAATTCGTTATGGTTTAACATAATAAACAAGGGAAATGGTTTTTCAGGTAGGAGTACATGGACATGCATATTTAAGGGATACCTCTAAATAATGCATCCGAATATTTTGACACTGGACCACACACATTATTACCGTATATACTCGTGTATAAGCCGAGTTTTTCAGCACAAAAAATGTGCTGAAAAACGTCCCCTCGGCTTATACACGAGTCAATACTGACTAAAATTGACTAAAAAAATAATAAACTTATATACTTACCCTCCGGTGGCCCCGATGCGCAGCGCTGCTCCCCCGATGTCATCGCGGCTCCTCTTCTGGCTTCCCGGCTGTTCTTCTTCCTTCAGCGTGCTGGGCGCCGCCATGCTCCTCTCGCGGGCGGCGCCTAGTATGACGTCAGCAGCGGCGCGTCATACTAGGCGCCGCCCGCGAGAAGAACATGACGGCGCCCAGCAAGCTGAAGCAAGAATAGGAGCCGCGATGACATCGGGGGAGCAGCGCTGCGCATCGGGGTGCACGGTGAGTATATAACTTTATTTTTTTATTCTGCTGGGGGCACGGCTGTATACTACTGGGGGCACGGCTCTATACTACTGGGGGCAGGCTGTGCTGTATACTACTGGGGGCAGGCTGTGCTGTATACTACTGGGGGCAGGCTGTGCTGTATACTACTGGGGGCAGGCTGTGCTGTATACTACTGGGGGCAGCCTGTGCTGTATACTACTGGGGGCAGCCTGTGCTGTATACTACTGGGGGCAGCCTGTGCTGTATACTACTGGGGGCAGCCTGTGCTGTATACTACTGGGGGCAGCCTGTGCTGTATACTACTGGGGGCAGCCTGTGCTGTATACTACTGGGGGCAGCCTGTGCTGTATACTACTGGGGGCAGCCTGTGCTGTATACTACTGGGGGCAGGCTGTGCTGTATACTACTGGGGGCAGGCTGGGCTGTATACTACTGGGGGCAGCCTGTGCTGTATACTACTGGGGGCAGCCTGTGCTGTATACTACTGGGGGCAGCCTGTGCTGTATACTACTGGGGGCAGCCTGTGCTGTATACTACTGGGGGCAGGCTGTGCTGTATACTACTGGGGGCAGGCTGTGCTGTATACTACTGGGGGCAGGCTGTGCTGTATACTACTGGGGGCAGGCTGTGCTGTATACTACTGGGGGCAGGCTGTGCTGTATACTACTGGGGGCAGGCTGTGCTGTATACTACTGGGGGCAGGCTGTGCTGTATACTACTGGGGGCAGGCTGTGCTGTATACTACTGGGGGCAGGCTGTGCTGTATACTACTGGGGGCAGGCTGGGCTGTATACTACTGGGGGCAGGCTGGGCTGTATACTACTGGGGGGTCTGTGACCAATGCATTTCCCACCCTCGGCTTATACTCGAGTCAATAGGTTTTCCCAGTTTTTTGTGGTAAAATTAGGGGTCTCTGCTTATACTCGGGTCGGCTTATACTCGAGTATATACGGTATTTATTTATATATTCATTTATTTATTTTTTCAAATGTACTGTTAATCTTTCAGAATGTGCAAAAGTATTTTATAAAGCTGGTGCTCAACTCGTGCTCTGCGGGCGCAATGAAGAAGGACTGAAGGATCTCATTAATGAGCTATGTCGGATACGTAGTGGATCCATTCAGGTTTGTGAGGTTATTTTATAATAAGATATTCTCTTGTTTTTCCGATTTTCTGAACAATATGGATAGATAATAAATATTTTGATTTAAATTCCTTTTTATATGTACTGCCATTGTTCTGACATTTGGAGATCTGGTCTCCACACGTTATACACTGATCTGTTGCCACTAGGCTACATTAACAAACTGGAGGTTCTTAGTTACATTTTTATCCAATTGCATAAGGCCATTAAACACTTCACAGTGACTTTGATTTAGTCGCTATTGAGTGCAGCATCACATGGCATACACCGTCTCTGAAATGCAGCACCAGCAGAGACCATGACCCAGCAGCCCGCTAGTAACCATACGGGCAGGCTAAACTCCCATGGCTTTGGCCCAGGGTCCCCACCAGCACCACAGAAATGGTGGATGCCATGCAGTACCGCACCATGGAATGCTCACCATTCCATGTCAAAGAAACTGGCAGCCAAGTAGGTGGCCACTATATGAATTCTCCTGAGAATTTAAAACACCTGGGCTGAGTGCTGGTGCCAGGGAAAAACAACATAAATGAGGGGACAAATTTCAAACTATACCAACATTTGGAAAGAGATATTTCTGACAGATAAGAAATGCTTGTGGTGGTAGTCTGACGTAAGTGGTAGGAGAAAGCATGGGAAAAGCTGAGGGGAAGGTGATTGAAGAGAAGATATGACTTGTGCCATTTGAATTGTCGCTTCTGTCTTCTCCTCTCCTCGCTACATAGTGCTTGTAGTGAAGAGAGGCAGTGGCAGGGCCAATTCCTCTATAGACTTGACAGGCAACATGGTCGCCAAGGCTGATATAGTTACACAGAGCTGCTTGGCATCTAGACCTGACAGGCCTCATGCCTGTAAAGGCCACCTTCCTAAATGTTAGGGGGCTATTCCATAGTCTACAAATTTCATCAGACAATGTTGGATGTAGAGCCATCTTAACATTAGATGCAGTGGAAATGTTTGATAGAAAAGTCCACTGTATACTATGTCATACTATGCTCTCTATGGGATTTGGCCCATGCATCATCTCTTGGGCCTAATTGTTATATTCCATTCCAAACGCATGGATCTGACCTAATGGTGTGTTGTCTAGATCATTTCCACTTTTTTGGAGAACAAGTGCTTTTGTGCCTCCTGGGAGATTTGGGAAACCTACCGTATATACTCGAGTATATATTTAGTTTATAATTTTATATACCCAAGTACTCGCCATTCCGACACCCTGGGCAGCGCCTCTTCTTTCTTCACGCCAGCTGCAGGTCCCCGACAGATATGTGCGCGCACATCTGTCTGTGGCTGTATATGTGAACATTTGGTGAAAGTTTCCCTTTAAAGCCTTTTCAGGCCTAGTCAATAAGGGGTTAATTGATATGAATCTGTTTTTACCATCAATAAGGGAATCCCATATGTATGTTTTAAACAGGAGAGTCAGTAGTAGTGGGCACTGAGAAAATGCCCTCAATTGTTTTTTTTTCTTATTATTTGGCAACCTATAAACAGTAAAATGTTTATAAATAGAACATATAACATCTAACGTGGAATCATTACAGTCAATGTAGTAAATGCCAAGACGCAGCCCATCTAGCACTTAAAAATATTCTTCTTTGTCCTGCAGTTTCATAAGCCACACATGGTCATATTTGATCTGTCAGATGTGGAGGCTGTGACAAGTGCGGCAGAAGAGATCCTCCACCTTGTGGGGAAGGTGGACATTCTGATTAACAATGCAGGCATCAGTTATCGTGGAAATATACTAAACACCAAGATCAGTGTGGACAGAATGATTATGGATACAAACTACTTTGGACCAGTTGCATTGACTAAAGGTGAGGAATTCGATTTGGACCATGCATTCTGCTTAGCAATTGTTACTGGTGAGGGAGCCGCATTGTGTGCCACCTCTTTCTATACCAAATAGAACCCGGCTTTAACCCCTTATCTCCACAGTGACCAGGTAACTTTTTTTAAATTTTTTTTTTAATGTCAATGCCTTCTATAAGCTATAACTTTTTTTTTTCCTGTCACTATAGTTGTGTGGGGTCTTGTTTTTTATCGGAACAAATGTAGGTTAGTGCCATCAAACACAAACTGCGTACACATGCAGGTTGTGCACAGAAATAACATAAAAAAAATAAACAGAGTGGTGCACACATGGCTGTCGATCTTGTCTTACAAGGCTACATGTTACATCGACCACCTTGGGTGGAATTCATCCAACTAGCAAAATACAAATCGCACAGTAATAACAGGTGAGTGGTAAACTACAGTGAAAATGCACACCGTTCAATCCACAAAAGGGCATCAAGCAAGGGCATAGCCGAGGTAGAATATAGGGTCACAGATCGGTTTCTCAGGGCGCTGCCTATGCAGAAAAACTACCTTTTCATATGGTACTATAGCGTTAACAAGAGTTTTCTATTGAACACCTGGGAGGGCGTGGGTCTATCCAACGGAGTGCCACTGCTTTGTGCGCCATAAATAGCACCTCATGAAGGAAGATCCTAGTATGGTGTGGCCAAAGTTCCTCATCTAGGAGCCGGAATAAGCATATTGTGTGTGTTAGGTCAATTGGTGATTCTAGTATATTAGATAGTGCCGATCACCCCCTCCAAAAAGGAATGGGCAGGCCCAGATCATGTACCAGAAGGAGGCTGGTACACAGTTACACCTATGGCAACTGGGAGAGGGGATACAACCTATTTTGTGTAGCCGAATCTGAGTCGGGTAACATTGATGGATTATGTAGAGCTGAGTAAGTTTGTTATTAATGGAGGGAGATACATAACAGTGTGACTCAAGTAGCTCGGCGAAGTCCTCCTCACCCAAGGTGGGAATCGGTACCCTCCATTCTGCTCGTGCCTTACCCTGGCTAGGATTGCCTTTGGCTTGAATGAGGTATGAGTAGATAACTGAGATCTGACTACGCCTATCAAGGGGTATGAACAGAAGGTGTGATAAGAGGTTGGTGGAAATTGAGTGTGGAATGCCGCCTCAGTTGGAAGTAGCGATACATATCGTGCCTGTGTAGTTGGTGTTTTGTGGACAACTGCTCAAAGGACATAAGGATATTGTCCTGGATAACGTCATATACAGCTCTTGGGTAAAGTGAGGAAGGCCCGGGTTATTCCAGAGAGGTGACTCAAGGGGGTTGTCCTTATATTTAATGAGAAGAATGGCTTCTCGCCAAGTTTTCATGGCTACCTTATGTACCGGCAGGAGGTTATTGCCTGACCCTAGGTGTGCTGCTAAATATATTTCTAGAGATTGGAGCATTCCCCCCCCCCCCCACGAGCCCAGATGTTTCAGTCGCCCTGCTAAATAGTATAGGTAAATATCTGGGAGGGCCATGCCCGCCAGGGATTTTGGGCGCTGTAGATTGGCTAACCGCAGCTTAGATCGTCTCGACACCCAAATAAAGGGAATCAGCAGGGAGCCCATGGCCTTAAAGAATGATTTAGGGACGGGAACAAAAATGTTAGAGGTCACGTAGAGCCACTTGGGTTGCACCACCATTTTAACCAGGTTGATGCGTCCTGCCACCTACAAAGGGAGTTTGGACTATATTTCAAATTTGGACTTGTGTGGGATGAAAGACCATACATTCCTGTCTACCATCTATGCAGGTGATCTAGATGTACGGACCCCTAGATGCTTAAAAATGGGCAACATTTCCATTTCACTAGCTTTCAATGGACCCAAAGCTTGTCTATCCTGTAGATACATAATACTTGACTTTGTACAGTTTATGGACAAGCCTGAGAAGTTCCCATAACCAATAAGCTCTATCGCTCTGTTTAGGGATGTCTCTGGGTCTGAAAGGAAAAGGAGGTCATCCGCGTAGAGCCCCAACCTTTCTTCGTGTGCCTTGTACGTAATGTCTTTGTACACCAAATCATTGCAGAGCATCACCGCCAGGGGTTCCACTGCCAATCCAAAAAAGCAACGGTGATAGCGGACACCCCTGACGGATACCCAGTGCCAACTAAAACTGCTCAGAGCGGGATCCATTCAAAAAAGTACTAGCCCGGTGGTCCTGATATATAATGGATACCCATTTTTGAAACACTGGACCAAAGCCCATTTTACGAAGCACCTCAAGCAAAAAAGGCCATTCAATAGAATTCAAAGGCCTTGGCCGCTTACAGCGAGGCCAAGGCCCAAAATGTAGTTTTTAATAGCACAATTTTGGTTTCATATATCATACTGGTAAGCTTTTATGCATACAGCAGGGCAAAATCTCTTTTATATATTATAGTAGCTGTAGATCCTGGCACTGCCCGGAATGGGAAATAACTACTCTTGGCTATATCAAAATAGAATGGGTTAACAAAAAATTATTTTATATGGATCTCTCTCTCTCGGACTCTGTTTTTCTGTATCTGACTGTCTCTTTCAGTGACTCTCTGAGCATCACTGAAGAGAGGGTTCTGACTGTCACTTTGTCTATGGGGAGATTTATCAGAAGTGTCAGAGCAGAACTGCTCTAGTTGCCCATGACAACCAATCAGTGCTCAAGTTTCATTTTTGCACAGCTGTTTATAAAATGACAGATGACCTCAGATATTTCTGATAAATCCCTATGTCTGTATCCCTATCCATGTTACCTCACACATAAGCTGTCTCATTGCCTATAGTAACCAGTCAAAGCTCAGAGCTCCTATTAATGACCTGAGGCAGAATAGCAACCAATCAAGGCTCAGCTTCCAACTGCCGCAGCAGCAGACAATGGCTCCTGCATATGGTGGTTAATAAGTGTATTTTGGTAAAATTTGGTGATTAAAACGTGACTTTGCAGATTCCTTACATACATACGGAAAATTATTTCTTTTAGTACCTTTCTTTTGCCTAATGAAATACTTTTTGGGAGAAAAAAAATACTTGCATTGCCATTTTCCAAGTGCCATATTTTTTAAAATTGTTTGTCAAATTTTGGCTGTGTGAGGGTTTTTTTTTTTTTTTTGTGAAAAGACCTGTAGATTTTATTTGTACACACTTAAGGTGCATACGTTTTTATCATGATTTACCGTACTCTTTTTTTTGTCTAACAGATGATTTAAAAAATGTCAATTTGGGCATAATTTTTCTTTTTTTGTTTTTGTTTTGCAAGATAAATACTATTATAGTTTTGTAGCCTTGGTTTGAACTGCTGGAGGTACAAAATGTGTGTGTGATGTTACCCAGCCCCAGCACTAACTGCAGGACACTAGGTCCTGCAAACTTCTTTTGATGCAGCGCTGTAGAAAGGTGTCGCATCAGATGAAATGCCCTTAAAGGAGTATTCCCACGAAGACAAGTTTCTTAAATGTACTCAGGATACCAAAATAACAGAATCTCTAATTCACTGTTATTAACAAAAATACAGCTTTTCACAGATATAATTCCAACCTGTCTCTATCAGTCCTGGTGTACACAATTTTAGTTGCCCCTAGACACAACCCTGTAACCTCTGGACATCGTGAGCAGAGAAAAGTTGCAAGCAGATAAGTGATCCGGGGGAATGCGGAGGCAGGCACATACCTGTGAGAACAGAGATGTAGCAGAAGTATTTGATGATCCTTATTGTTAACTTAATTTAATCAGTAAATCTAAAGAAATAAATGTGTTAATTTAGTATTTTTGTTATTTCACTTTCAAGCTCTTCTGCCATCAATGATCAAGAATAAGAGAGGGCATGTTGTTGCAATCAGTAGTGTTCAAGGAAAAATAAGCATCCCTTTCAGATCTGCATGTAAGTACTAATGAAAAAGAATGCCGCGGATGCAACCAAAAATAATTCACATGTTTTTATAAGAAATAATTCTGCAAGTCTTCATTGCCACCTTCTTGTTGTAGTAGTTGAATCTTTTCAGGACAACGCAGTTTTAATTTGACTTGTTTTACTATGTGCATTACAAAATCCATAACTTTTATTTCTAGCTTTTAAAAGGGCCGTATGACTTGTTTGCTGTGTAACAAATTATACTTTCTAGTAATATTCTTTAATATTCTGTGCAGTGTGGAAGCTGGACCTATATGATATTTTGTTTCTATATAACAGAAGTTAGGGGCATCTGAACTGACATTTCCCTGCAGCCTCTAAACTTGATTCATTTAGGCAAAATCATTAATTTTCATAACTGCAGAATTACCTATTGCCCGTTTACCTTTAAGAAATCTAATCCAAAGGACACTTCATACCCTACCTAAGGGGGCTAGTAACTTTTAATCTGGTACAATGTGGGTGACATGGTCTCTTTTAATACTGTTAAAAGGGGAGCGCTGGGAAAGAGTAGATGACTAGGGTTCCAATTTTTTTTTTTTTTTTTTTGTAAAGTATTGACTGTCCTCTCATGTTGTCACATAGGGGGAGATTTAACATTGTTCAAAATGCACCTGCGTATAATGCCTTACCCCCACCCCACCCCTTTCTCGATAAATCCAAGAGGCGGCTGCGCTGGTCGGGCTGGTGTAGAATTGTGCCCTCTCTATGTCTACTTGCCTTGGAGTTGTTACAAAGGAGCAAATGGACAAAATTGTGAATATTTCAGGGCTTGTATTCCAGTTTTCAGACATACAAGACCTCATAAATCTGGCCCGTAGGACCTTGTGCAATTTATGCAATAGCTGTATATTTAAGTAAAATTAATTCTTATCTCACTTATCTTTTTCTTTAAGATTCAGCATCTAAGCACGCTACACAAGCATTTTTTGATTGCCTGAGAGCGGAGATGGTGTCACATGACATTGCCGTCACTGTGATAAGTCCAGGATATATTCAAACCAACTTGTCACTTAATGCTGTGACGGAAGATGGGTCAAAATATGGAGGTAGACATTTCTCAGTCCGTTTTCTTTTGGATATTGACTTTTTAAAGTGATATAACCTATTAGCAAACGGCCACATTCATTTCAATGGGCAAAACGGTAATCCATTTAGATGGTTGTATTGTCTACCGTACCATACTGTGAGAAAATATAGAGCATGTCTTATTTTCTCCAGTATTTCCGTTCTGTATGCCCCATAGAAGTCTAAGGGAACGTTGGGAAGTTTTGCGTATTTACCACATATGGTTGAACAATGTGTGTGTATGTATGTATGTATATATCCTGTCTCTAATACAATAAAATATACACCGTATATATACACATCGCATATAAATGCAATATAGAGACCAGAACCAGTGTGAGGTGCATTTTGTCAGCCAGCCATAATTTGCCAGCCCATCGTAATATGGTACAGATACCGTGAAGTGCACATATGGATGAAATTCATACAGCACAGAAATGCAGGACTGGAGAAATCGTATGCAGCAAATGCAACCTACCACTGAAACGGCTCAGCTCGTGAACCCTCTTCATACAGCACCTGCACCTCTGCGCCATACATGTACAGCACAGAGCGTGAACAGATGAAGACTGCCTCCAGGATGGAAATTTCAGACCTCCTGAAGAATGATGCAGATTACATTCCTGGCCTTCCTAATTTTACAAATGACATTTACATATGATATACTTTTACATATAGGCCCACAATAATAACCAGGCAGTTTGAAATCCAACAGATTCTAACCACATATTATTATTTTTTTTCTATAGTAATGGACAAGACAACGGCAGAAGGACGATCATCAGAAGAGGTGGCACAGATTGTCTTCCGAGCTGTTGGAGAAAGGAGAAAAGATGTTCTTGTAGCGGGTCTAGTGCCAACATTAGCTGTATACCTCCGAGCTCTTGCTCCAAAAATATTTTTTTCTCTCATGGCAGCAAGAGCCAAAAAAGAGAGAAAGCTTAAGAATGCATAGTAAGACAGATTTTTTTATTTGTCCTTCAGAAAGCGCAAATGTCCTATGGCTCTGGCTACTGGTTACTACTTGGCAACCTCACAGCACCCTTAATAAACATTTTTTACGTAAAAAGAAAAAAATGGTGGCCTCTTCTATTTGAATTGTATGTACCTGACCTCCTATGCACTAACATGAGGTCTTAACTTTATTGGTGCTACTTGGTATCTAATAAAGAATTGGTCTAGTAAAATGTTGTGCTGATACCACTGCCTCCTGTGCCTGGCACATGCCCACTGCCTATACATGCTGCTTGTGCGACAGATTTACAGGTGCTGGAGGAAAGTGCCTTTTCATCTGTGCAATTGGCTAATTGGAAGGTTTTGTTCTTCATAAGTTGCAAGTTTTAAATTCCTATTCTGAAAATTCATATTCAGATCTTAAAAATCCTAAATTTTATATAGAGGACCTACTTTTAAGAGAGATTTATTTGTTTACTGGGGGGGTAGGGGTTCCCATAACCTCTAAAAGCTAGATTCAAAGACTATTGTTCGCGCCCTGCTCCCGCCAGCTGTTTTGGCTTTGATGGGCGCCACCATGCTGTTCCTTAGTAGAGGTCACTTCCGGTTTGCGGCGCATACCGGGAGTGAGGTCAGAGGGAGTGTGTTTTAAATTGTTGCAGGTTTGTCACACTGACGTCTCCATTTGGTGCTCCAGGCCTATACCTTGTGTGCCTCTGAGATTAGGTACTGTTTGTTTCCCTCTTTCATTAAGTTATTATTATGAATTACCTTGCTCAGGTCTGCTGGGACTGGGTTTATTGAGATCCTGTACTGCACAGAAGCCATTATATGGACTTGTTTATGCGTGTGGAGACTTAAAGCCATAGATGCTTCACTAGGGAATTCTGGGAAGTATGCAAATAAGTTTTCCATGGTGGAAAACAATGCCTCCTTTTTTTTACCTTAAAGGCAGCCCGCTAAACACAAAGTATGACCTACAACAAGTCTAAAATCATGGTGTGGGGTTTGGTAGGATTCCAAAGAGAAGGAGAAAGGAAAAGGGGATAGAGAGAAGGAAAAGGAAAGTAGGCGGTTAAAGAAAAGGCTGAAAAAGCAGTCAACCTCCCGCAAATGCAATATGTGCAATGGGGAACTCTCTTTAGCCTGTTTGCCAAATATGTATAGACAATCTTATAAGAGATGAGAAATCTTTCAGACTAAATGGGTTCCTTTATTAGGGGCGAAAGTCCAAGTTCCGTGTATTCTGTGTAAAATCCTTCCCAAACTCCTCAGAAAAGACAAATGATTAAAGAATCCTATTTGGATGTCGCCTCTTGTTGCTTTAAAGATGACTGTGACAATGAGCCTTTTACCAACTCGCTCCTAATAAGATGGAGTGAAAGCACCTCTTCTCATTTAAAAGATTTAGACCCTATATTAAAAGCAATCACACTCTCTAAATACAGAGGAAGTAACTCTATATACTATAAGTATACTTTTCTATACGTAACTGTAATCTATCCAGGAGTAACTGTTGGGAAAGACCCTTTTCTTTTTGCTCCTAAGGATTCCAATCAATGAAACTTTGAAAGAGCTTATACTCGATGAATTTAGAAATCGCCTAGCATTTGATGAAGAATAGACTAAGTTGTGGAACACTGTACCAAGACCAGATGTTAAAGTACGAAAGAAGCTTAAAAAAATTTGACCTGCCGTTTGAAGACTGCATTCAACTTAAGAATCCAATGGATGGAAAGTTGGACGCATTACTTAAAGACCTTCAGCGATGCGAAATCTAAATTTAAACCTTGCAATTACATCAATTGCCCAAACTTTGTTCTTCTGGTTTTCAGAGTTCAAAAAACTGCATAAAAGATGAAAAACCAAGAAAATTGCTCGGAGACCATTCGTATGCTAAAACTCACAACTGTATTCACCATGGACGCTTGGCCGGAGTGTGTTTCAGTGCAAAATGGGCTTATCATTCCACACAATATGTGCACTGTGGCTAAGGCAGTAGAATGGGGATTTCGGATCCAATCCAGCTTATGTAGTATTCTCTTTATTGGTGACCTCATGTTCGGTCCTTAACTGGACTCCAATATGGAGAAAACGGGAGACAGAAAAAAATGATTCCCTGAAACCAGACAAACCCTTAAAATACAGCCTTCGGTTCTTGGACATATCTTCAAAATCCATACTCCAGACAGCCTTCTTTCCAGAAGTATAGAGAACCCGATTGATAGATCAAGTAAATTCCTTCCAAAGGGAACCATCTTGTTCGATAAGGCATGCTATAATAATGTTGTGGCAGTATGTGAGAGCCCAGGACTGTGTGTCGGATACTGTGATGAGTAGTACAGGTGCACCTCAAGGTACAGTTCTGGCTCCCTTCCTCTTCACATTGTACACAGCAGACTTCAGGTACAATTCATGTAGCTGCTACCTCCAGAAGTTCTCTGATGACTCTGCAATAGTAGGCCTCATTACAGGTGAGAACGACAGGGAGTACAAAGAACTGATCCGGAAATTTGTGGACTGGTGCCAGCGAAACCACCTTAGGATTAATGCTGGGAAGACCAAGGAGATGGTGATGGACTTTCGTAAGCACAGTCCTCCTTCTCAACCGGTGGTTATCCATGGGACAGACATTGAGGCAGTGAAGTCCTATAAGTACTTGGGTGTCCTCCTCAACAATAAACTGGAGTGGGCAGAGAACATAAACGCACTTCACAGGAGGGGTCAGAGCCGGCTACACCTGCTGAGGAGGCTGAGGGCATTCGGAGTGCGGGGGGCTCTTCTTAAGACCTTCTTCAACTCTGTAGTGGCACCAGCCTTCTTCTTTGGCATAGTCTGTTGGGGAAGCAGCATCTCAGCTAGGGAAAAGAGCAGACTGGACAAACTGATTAGGAAAGCCAGTTCTGTCCTGGGGGGTCCTCTTGACACAGTGCAGGTGGTAGCTGAGAGGAGGACACTGGGTAAGTTGAAGTCTATTCTGGAGAATAGCTCCCATCCCTTGCATGAGACTGTGGTGGCATTGGGGAGCACCTTCAGTGACCGACTGCTTCACCCCAAATGTGAGAGGGAGCGTTATCGTAAGTCATTCCTCCCCGCTGCCATCAGGCTGTTCAACAAACAAGGCCCAAACAGAAGTAACCTGCGCCCCCCACCTAACCAGTCCCTGCAGGTCCCATCCACAGACTAAACATCAAACTGCCGATCATTGCTTGTCTCTTTTATGTCTTTTTATCCCGCTTTTCTTTTTGTTCATTTATCCCTAATATTATTGTTGTCATAGTTTGTACTTCACTCTCTGTACCCTCTCTGCTGCTGTAACGCTGTGAATTTCCCCACTGTGGGACTAATAAAGGATTATCTTATCTTATCTTATCTTATCTTATGACCTCATGTATTCATTAGGTCCAATGGCGCCAAAGTCATACCAGAGTCATCCAAAACTGGATTTTTCTCTTTTTGGACAGGACTAAAAATACCTCTAGAAGTAAAAAATATCTCTAAATGGGTGAAATATTCACACTCTTTTAATGAAGGGGATGGCTTGGCAGCAGTGGCAAGCAAACCTAGTGGGAACTTTGCTTCAAGGGGTCAACCCAGTGTCACTACTCACTCTAACTGTGAGCGGTTATTACAGTGGTAGCATTCCTTCATAACCAAGAGGAGACAAGATCTCAAGATCTGATACGTCTTTCCAACAAAATATCCTGTTGGGCAGAAAACAATGTCCTATCGCTTCCAGTGTTCCATCTGAAGGGATCGGAGAACATGGTAGCGGACCTTGCGCTCCTCTTCAGGTCCCGGCACTCAGAATGCCGTCAGCCGATTGCCAACGTCATTGTTTGTGATCTGCCGGCATCATGAGGGGACCCTAAGAGGCACCGGAGCATCGAAAGCAAGAAGAGCACCTGAGGGGGGTATCGGAAAGGTGAGTACAGTGTGTCCATACAATTCGTGGTTCACTGACCAGCAGGCAACGCACACTGAGCAATTGTGCCGCTCTTCGATCACCCTCATCAGTAGGGCATGCAGGGCTGAATATGTGATGTTCTAAGCACCCCATGTTCAGATTGCATGGACATAGTCGCGATCCGTTACATTCTACTCTCATTATTGTTATGAGATTTAGTGGTCATTTATCATACCCCTGATGAGCCTTTGTAGGCGAAACATGGCATGTAGGGTACATATTGACCTTGTGCTAACACTTTTGGGCATATCTGACCCCAAATTTTAAAATCTCTTTGGGCACACTATTATCTGTCTCTCTTGTTGCTATAGTCTAGGGATAGTTTGCCCGACTCAAGTTTGCGGTTTAGGTGGCAGCTGTTTAATTGTAAATTTTTTTTGGTGTTTGTGACAACTGGACTTTAAAAATGTTGGATTGTCATGAGAACCAGGATTAACAAAGCTACATTGCAGACACCTTTAATAACTATTATAGTTCTTTATTGTAATCTAAGGCTAAACTACAGTAAATTACCAACATCCAGATGTCTGTTTGTAACTAGGGGTTGTATGTATGTCGGGTGTTCTTAAGTAGGGGACCGCCTGTAATCAAGATTTGTACAGTTGTCATGATGGTATCAATGAAAATGTCCTCTCATCATGCAAACAATGACAGTTATGAGTGTCAGAACATAGAGGGCAAGGCTTCCAACTGTTAAACATTTTTTTATATCATGAGCTGAAATCATATGTGGAGGACCAGTAAGGCATTAACCATTTTTTTATTTTCTCCAGGAGATTGCTTGTTTTAATGGAACTCACTCAGTCACTAGCTTTTACCCACTAAACTACCAGCATCCTCTGCTAGAGAATGAACTGTCCTTTTGAGGTTTGCCTCAAGTGAATTCTCACCCATTTACCTATATTAAAAAAAAAATTCATATGAAAATGAGGTGAGAAAAGTAATGTATTCCCTGTAATGAGCTTGTTTTTAAGACCTGAGGGAACGCTTCAGAAGTTGCTGTCTCTGGTTCAATAGAACCTAGAACCATGGTATGATATTGGTAAGAAGGGTGGTCCAGCTGTTCAAACTCCGTGCATTCAAGAAAAGCCTTGGTGGACGTATTGTTTCACAAAATACATTCTTTATTATCCACACTTTAAAAACACGGCCAGTGAATGAACAGAGGGAAAAACGCACAGCCACAGATAAGCACGTCTATGCGTTTCGGAAAGATTCCTTACTCATGACTGAATGCGGAGTGTGCACAGGTGAGTTAAATTGTGCAATTGTAGATCACATGATCACACTCCACATAATACAAACAACATGTTAAAAACCTGAAAAAAATATAACACAAAGTTATAATACAATGGGATATAGCGAACGGAGTGTGCACACTCCGCATTCAGTCATGAGTAAGGAATCTTTCCGAAACGCGTAGATGTGCTTATCTGTGGCTGTGCGTTTTTCCCTCTGTTCATTCACTGGCCGTGTTTTTAAAGTGTGGATAATAAAGAATGTATTTTGTGAAACAATACGTCCACCAAGGCTTTTCTTGACTGCATGGAGTTTGGACAGCTGGACCACCCTTCTTACCATTTGTGTTGGACTTGGAACAAAGTTTGTCCGTGCTGAAGAATTGGCTGTGCGGTGAGCTGACCTTTTTTCTTTCTATATACCCATGGTATGATATTACGGTAAATCTACAAATCTCTTCTTCATATCACATGAGGCTTTTGGATCAGTGAGCTTCAGGACCAGAGCTAAAGACGGTTAAATACATTGTTGAATTACGAGCTGCAGATGAAGATCCTGTACTGTCTAAAGTGACCCGCTTCCCCACTCCAACCGCTTTCATATGACATTGTATGAAAATGTAAACTGGAGATTTCACATAAGATGCACATAATTTCACACAAGGAAATCTGCCACTTCAGAAAAGTAAAAAAAAAAACCAAAAACCTAGAAATACTAGGTGATATCGCGGTGATGTTCTCTGCTAGTCTTGAAGTCTTTTTTTTCTAGGTGACTGCGGCATGTCATTAGTTGGACATCTTGTCCCCGCATTCCGAGTTGCTAATTATACACCACCTCCCTCTGCCATGCTGGAAGGTGACATCCTAGCATGGCAGTGGAGCGGGGGCCGTACATAATTATCAGCCCGGAGCACCGGACATCTTGTACCCACACTCCAGTCTGCTGGGAGGTGACGAAACACGAGAGGCACGATGCCACCTCTCTCTCCAAGCACGGGAGTGGGAGGTGTGGGGGGGCAGTGCATAATTAGCAGCCTGGAGCACCGGACATCTTGTCGTCACGCTCAAGTTTGCCAATTATACATTTTTTTTTTTTGTAGGTGATCCTGGATTGGGATCAACATCAAGAGGAGCGGAGGTGAGCATTTCAAAGTTTTTTTTTTTTACTCTTCTGTGGGAGCTAGTGATTTAATGGGAGTAAAATCTGGTGACCCTACCTGCCTGGGCAGAGACTTGAAAAATAGAAAGAAACACAGGCGGCGCCCCTAGTGCAATAGGTCACTTGAGTGTGATGAGATAGTAAAGGTAGCTGCTCACCTGAAGACACCTTGTGTCTTATGCGTTTAGAGCAGAGATTCGTTGTTCGGTCTCTTCCTTAGTGGTTGTTGGTATGCTGCGTTGGTGTGCTGCGTCTTCCCGGAGTCCGGTACAGGATTGTGCCGGATAGGGAATCACGTAGGTATAGAGTTTAGAAAAACCCGGGTTGGTATAAGACGCGCTGCCCGAATAGGTCCGACACAGGTAGTATGGTTCAAGGTAAGGTTTATTGGTACAATAGAAGGACTACGCGTTTCGGGGGTGGTCTACCCCCTTCATCAGGTCCGTGGTGGATACTAGGTAAAATGGTACATTAAAACAATACTTATGTATAAGATGTGAGATGCTCACTCACGTTAAAATAATAATATATAGCTGAAAGTGCATAGTACAATTACATAGAAAAATAGAAATAATACACAGATAAAATATAGAAAAAATATATAAGGAAAAATACAATGGTTTGTATGAAAGGTCCATAAAGTAGTAATTGGTATAAGTAAATAAATTAATGAGTTAATTCATGAATAAATACATAAAAGGCTATAAACATGTAAAAACAATCCCAGGAAAAAATTGGTAAGCAAGATGGTATCAATAGATCATCACAATTATGGTTATGTAGATGTGGAAGGGGGATATAGGGGCAGATATAATAGATGGTAGGAAAAGTGTGGGTGGTGTGGAAAAAAAATGTAATAGGGTATATGGTATAGTATAAAGAGAATTACCTTATGCGCCAAGGTGGTATGATTAGGCTGGGTGTAAAACCCAAAAGCAGTAGAGATCGGCTGTGAAGTGTGAACAGAAAAATAATAAATGTGTACTTGTATGTAATAAGGTCGGGTTGCAGGAGTAGGTGAAAACTTACTCGGTCTCGGGATGGTCCGTGCTTGAATCCGGCGCGAAGTGAGCGTCCCTTCTGGCAGGGAGCTCTTTTATGCGCGCGGGATTGAAAGAGAAACTGTGCACATGCGCAGTCGGCATTTAGATCATTGTCGTGATATGCAGAGAATCAGTTTGGTGTATAATGAAGAGTAAGGCTGGATTCACACGACCGGTGCCCGCCGTACCGTAGCACGGCGGGCACACGGCAGCGTGCGGGGAGAGGAGGAGGGGGAGAGCGCTGCTCACCCCCGCCCCTCTCCATAGGGATATATGGCGCACGGCGCCGTATGCCCTGAAAAAATAGGACCGCACCGCTCCCGTAGGGCGCCGCGCGCCCATTGCAGTCTATGGGGGATGTATGTCGGCTGTATATACGTCCCTCTTGCGGTAGTGTGAATGCAGCCTAAGGCTGAGTGGTTTAGTGTATCGCCACAGAACTGGGTGACATTGTTGGGGATGTATTGTTCTATGTATGTGAAATATATTTGCTGAAATAAATGATATTAGGGTGTATTTGTATGATGTGAATGATTGGTTGTTGTTGGAATGAACATTTCTGGGGTTACTTATTATGATGTAAAGAAATATTTAGTTAGCGCTGGAATCAATGTTTTGGGGTGTATGTAGGGGTGTATTTGTAGCGATGGATGTGGTCAGAGACTTGAAGTTTTGCATCAAACAGCTCACTTGATTGATCAGGCTACACCATTGTTGCAATAGCAATTTCATAGACAAAAAAAATTATGTGTAGCATTGTAGGTTGAATTGTTTGGACAGATAATTACTTCTATGAACATTGTATAGAGCCTGAATCTTCTAATTGTGCCCTGAAAGGCAAATAGTGCTCATTGCATTTTAAGCAATACAATACTTTAAAAAAAAAAAAAAAAAAATATGGGGCACACGTATCAGTTTTTGACCGGCTTGGTCATCAGACATCTACGAGAGCTTACTCCTTGCCGGACATCATATTTGATTTCGTAAAGTCTTCCTTCTGCACAGCCCTCTGTTGAAGGATTTCAGGAATCTAATTTGGAAACAGACTGAATAAGCATTTAATTGTGGATCCTTACATCTTTTATTAATAAATGTGGTGTCCAAAAAAGTGGATTGTCACGTCTCGCGAGACTTGGTTAATTTTCAGCATGTTTGAAATGATGTCAAACAAGGATGTGCAGTTTTTGCATTGGTCCAGCAAATCTGAAAACTTATAAGATTTCGTCTCAATGGCCTAACTGCAAAAAAAATTGTTCGAATTATTCGTAATGTTTATTTTTTTATGCATAATTGCAATAGAAAAATTTCATTTATATAACCAAAATATGTGTTTTCTTTTATTTTTGCTGACATTTTATTTTGGTAACTGGGAAGTAACTGTCTAGCATGCTCTATTTTGCAACTTTTTAGGCGCAAAAACAGGACAAATTGGGAGTCTAAAAGCCGTAGAAAAGGAACCAACAGCTGAAGTATATAGATACATGACACACTGCATGAAATCTACGGACCAGCGAAGTTAGCTACGCTGCAAGCAATTGCAGCTAATTTGTTGCAAGTCACTTAAAATTGCAGAAAAAGGATGTCCCCCAATTAAATAAAATTTAGGATCAATATCCTCATTTTTCATTTGTCCATTACAAAACTCAAAATTAAAAAGCATTTAAGAAAAAAAACAGATTTTTTTTCTCTCATGTTGCCTTTGCAATTTT
Organism: Engystomops pustulosus; assembly: GCF_040894005.1. NCBI lineage: Eukaryota > Metazoa > Chordata > Amphibia > Anura > Leptodactylidae > Engystomops > Engystomops pustulosus. The sequence goes on along the minus strand of NC_092418.1, from coordinate 46,043,649 downwards.
TGCACTTTTCTGTAAAAAAAAAAATGTAGCAAGGGTCTATATACTTCTCCCAGAAAAAAAGACCACAAGGGGGTGTTGTGTCTCTTATGGAGGGGGTCTAACTCCTCATGTGAGGATGGGTATAGCTTTTTAAAGGGGTCTACTCACCTAGACATTCACATTTAATTTACTTCATGTTCTTAAAAAGATAAGTTCCCATAAATGTAGCCGTGATGTTCCTTGGAAAAGAGATCACTGTCCTTGGAGACAGGACCCCTGCACATGTGCTATTGAGGCCGACCACCTGGATTTAGCGTTCATTACCACGGCTGTGAGATATGCAGTAACTCCTGGCCATTTCATATGAGAAATCAATTTGTTTCTTTGTACAATCACTCCAGGAGCAGTGGTCGTATCCAAGTACAGCTGTCCTGTTTCTAATATGACTACATATATAGGAAATTTTCTTCACACATATTAAAAAATTTTTACAGCTTCCAATTGGAGAAATGTTTGTATAGCGCAGATTAATTAAATGTGAATGTCCAGATGAAAATACTCCTTTAAAGGAAATCTGTCGCTCAAAATCACCCCCCAGAACCAACATGGCCTTTTTACAGGTCATCTCTTCACCAATCCAACAATGTCCATTGTTATCCCTATCCATTATATTTATAAAAAGATTTTTACAAATATGCAAATTACATAACATAGATTGAGTAGGCACATGAATCAATGGTCCTCTTGTGGATGAGGCAAAAAGCTGCTGTTAAGGTGACCCTCTTACCGACTGTTATATTATTTACAAAGCACTTCAATAGACTTACCCGCATTATGCCTGAAATCCTTCCGAAGACACATCAACAAATTTAGCAAGATCCAGGCTTCCACTCTCTCTGCGGCCAATGTACATGGAGGATTGGGGGTTCCAAATATACTTAAATACTTTTATGCCTCAAGGTTAACTCACTTGGTAACACTGCATAGATGAGGGGCAGAGTCACTTTGGGTTGGGGCGCTATTCAGCAGCATTCTTGCCCTTGAGTGCCCCTAGACGTGCTACTGTGGTTACAAGTCCTTTCCCTGTGTCTGCTCCTCTGGCGATATGGGATTGGGTTAGTGGTTGGACAAAGAATTGTATCGAATAGGCGACTTTTGCAATTGCCTGGCCTTGCGATCTTCAGAATTCTTCAAGACTACATATGCAATGCCTGATAGTGAAGTATTCTTATTTACCCAAATGCATCACTTCATTAAAAGCCTGAAAGAAATCTGTCCTGATGTTACGCTTTATACCCCTTTTGAAGGCCTTTGCTTCCACGTAGCTCAAGCGGGCCGTACATAGTCCTCCACCTACTCTCACATTAATAGAACCAATGGAAAACTAAGTTACATGTTAACTTGAAAGAGATTTATATAGGTATTACTCACTATGAGAATGGTAAGACATGGCAGTATGTACTTCCATGCTCTCGATCAATGTCCCCAATAGAAGCTAATTTTACAAAGTTTTGCTATGATGGTACCTAGTTCCAATTCATATATCCCATGTAATTTCCTCTTATTCTCAGTTATGCTTTAGGGGTTGTGGATGCACTTTATTTGGTGGGAATGTCCCAAGATGCCCAGATTCAGGAGGCACATTTATAATATGTATTATTCTATCACCATGATCAACTTGCCACTCACCCCAGTTAGGCTTTATCCAATGAGAAAGTACCAGATAACTCTCTCTTTGAGGAGGTTTCTCTCCTTTTTTCTTGATGAAAAAAATAGGCACTTCACAGGAAAAATAAAAAAATCAGTCCGGCTTGATTTGGTTCGAGCCAAGTTAATGTGGATCATCTTGAACGATAGACTTTACTGCCTAGTCAATGACAAGGAAACTCTACTCCTGGTTACTTAGCATCAATGAATGAACTACCATTCCAGAGCTTGATAGTGCTTACTGTTGACACCCATAGAGATTCTGTTCATTACTATGTGAATCATATCAATATATCTTTAGTAACTTTTACATTTCCTTGAAAACTCAATAAAAACATTGTGAAACAAATATGCAAATTAATGTGAACTGCACTTCAGAACCACCAATCACTTCCACCACACTGCCATCTCTTTCTTATTTTCAGAATGTGTGCGTAGCCAGTCCACCTACGACACCAGCAATGCAACCACGAAGACACTGGAGTCATTGGTGGACTGTACGAGATATGAAGGAATTGATCAGCAGAACTTCACGTTGATGTGCTTTTTTTTTTTTTTTTAATAGCATAACAAAAGGTAAATATTGATAAAATAGGCATCTTTCTATTAATGAAAAGATGACCAGCAAGAAGATGATCAGGAGGGGTCATTTTGAGTGATAGTTTTTTTACCTTAAAGGAAATCTAAATGTGAACAGTGCCTAATGAAAACTCTGCACAATTTTTGTACCCAAAGTACCAATCAATGTTCATTGGCGTATTCATACATTGGAAAGTGATATAGTAAATATATGGGTATAGAAATTGGTGAATGAGAAAAGGAAATTACACCCTCTTAATTTTATCATTTTATGTATCAGGATGTAATAAAAGGGAACAAAGCATCTGGTCCATGAAAGTTTAAAAATTAGGCAATTACAGATAAACAATACATTGTGTCATTATTCAACACACTAGACCAAACAAGAAAGCCATGTGTGAGAAATCCAAAGGCTCCGTGCTGCTGTGGATGTGTGCCGTAGCTTACCCCTCCCCTCTCTATAGGCAGTGACCCGGGCGCCTTCCTTTATGCAGAGCTCTGCTACAAGTTCCACATTTTAATTCTGCTGAGGTCAGGAATGGGCCATTGGTTGTAGATTTGGGGGTGTGCTTGGGATCCCTTTTCTATTGTGTGACCCAGTTTAAAACAATGAGCAGCTTTTATACACATGTCCCTACATTTGAATTGAACAATAAATGCTTTCTAATACAGTTGTGTGCTGGGGATCAGCTCTGCAGTAAACTCTGAATTTAATTAATATTTCTCAGTTAACAAGAAAATGTTTGTTGTTTTTCTTAAATCACAGACATGACTGGTACTTGCTGAAAGAGAGGTCACTTGGATTTTCCTAAAACTTGGAGTTATTGTAAGCTGAGGCATTTAAGCGCACCCCCCCCCCCCCCAAAAAAAAAAAAGTTATCATCAACTCAACTACCAGGCCACAAACTATAAGACTCTTGGCTATATAGTATGCCAACAGTATTTCCCAAGAGTCTGACATATGGCCACAAACTAGGCCTGTGCAACCCACTGTAAATACAGGCTGCAAATGTAGTGCAACCAATGTTTTTTTTTACAGCTCTATTGACTTCTATGGAAAGTTTTCTTGCCACAAACATGGCCAAGAGTAAGACCTACGCTGAGCTTTTCTTCGGGGACACTAAGCTCAGACATGGTGTGTATGAGCCCATAGAAACATATGGATACAAAAACAAGCCGCCAGAAACCAGGGCTGCATCACCTGTGTGCATGAGGTTGTAGGCAACACGGACAGAAATGTATTTATTGGTTTTATAGTAGCAGTTTTCTTTTTCTAGGGTCATTGGTACGTGAGCGAACCCCACACATCGATGACCCACATACTGTCTGTGGACCAATTTTACACACATTGTACAGGTAATTTGTGACCTGTCAGATACCACAATCATGGCATTCGAGACAGGAAGGAAAAATTGTGGTCCCTAAAAATGATAAGGTAATTAAGTGCACACTGCTAAAGTAATCAGATTAATAATCAATTTTGTGTTTTTTGGTTTAAAAAAAAAATGTCTGTGCCCATTAATAGAAACATCAACAAAAAATATTCCCCTTAATGGTTTAATACGCATAAACAGAAAGGATGGACGACGAAAGACTTATCCAAATTAAATTGTTTTTTATCCACAATAGGGAAGCAAGTAAGCCATCAAGTGTTTTGTTTTCTTTTTTGTTTTTTTAATTATTATAATGGTCACATGGACTTCTGGCTGGTTAAGTATGGTACAACAAATACTTAGGTGTCTATGTTAAAAAGGAAAACCCCTCCCTCTTATGCCATTTTGTGAGTATATTCCATGTTGCGTCTCGGGGATATTGCATTGACGGCATGTCCTCATCCTCCTAGTATAAAGCGCTGTAAATAACAGGAGCAATTACTTTTTTTTCTCTCCAATCTCTACCAAATTCCACAAAAAAAATAAGTGTTACTGTTGCATCCTTGGCATTGTGTGAAAATCATACAACGTAAATCTCATACAGCTTCTTGACACAATACGCCAGCGCAGCCAGAGCTATCGTGTTATGTAGTCTCTTTCTGTGGACGTCGTCCTTTCTTACAAGCACCACCGGCGTGGAGGAGGTAAGAGTGTGTAGCGGCAGTCTTGATAACTTATAGGCATCATACTCCACCTGGTATTTGCAGCAAGGATCAAACTGCCAGGAGATTCCATAGAGAGTAGAGCAGGCCAAGCTAAGGATGCCAGCTGGTAGAGACAAGTAGGGTGAATACTCTGAAGGCAAAACTAACGGGGTAAGAAGGCAGAATGTACCAGAAAGCACTGCCGATTTGTGCAGGCAATTTCCCACCGTTATCCAGCGGGCAGTTTCATCTCCAATGCGGGTTGGTTCGATTACTATATACTTGTACTGGGCTTCCAGCGCTTGCTCCAGTTCATATTCAAACTGGTCCTGTGCATTTTCACCATTGTAAATTTCGTGTACGATGTACCACTCGCTTGTGGAAAAGGGCGCCCTGACAAAAAGAATATCTTTAGAAAGCGGTACAACATGTCATAAGCAAAACAATGCATGCACATAGAAAGAAACAAGAGGCTGGGTGGTCCCTAGCAGCCAGTCTCAGCACTGCTTTCATTTTCTTGCCTTCCCTTATCAGCATAACATGCACACAAGTGCTCTGTGAGCTGATAGGTGGAAGGCAGACATGAAGCGCTATGGGGAATCAGTAACCTACTATAAGAGGTCACGACTGGGGAACCTTTTACACATCAAGCTGGCTTTAGACACAACATTTCTAACATTTGTGCATGTGCAGCTGCCAAAAAAAAACTAAAAAAAAAAAGTTATTGAAAAAGAACCGGGACTTACCTCATACCTACTACTACTGTGGTTGATGCACTGAAGCAAATTTCTCAAAAGTGACTAAAAGTTACAAAGGGCAGTCTCATACTGGAGCGGATGATATAAAGACTGTCTACTGGCTTGGTTAATGCCAGAACAAAGTGATAACATTCTGGATTTGCATATTTTTTTTGGCGCCCACACCTTTGCCCACCAAGCCCTTTCCAAGGCTGTTCAATTTACTCTAGCAGCTGTTGATATATCCAAAAAATGTCAAACCCCTCAATAAATTGACAGAAAACCTGTAACAGCCCTCCAATAGTAGTACCAGATTCAACTAGCACAGACGTGCACAACGTAAGCACTGAATCAAGTGACTCAGCCATCCACTACCTCCTTTCCTCCTTGTGTAGCGCCGTTGTGCTTGACAAAGGCGAGATATTACCGAATCACTGTGCAAAAATGTTATTTTACTGCATAAACCATAAAATGAATCATTTCAGGTGTTCCTGGATTTCCTCATAATCCCTCAATAAATGTGACTCAAGGCATAGGATTGTTTTTTTGCATAAATTATGATGAAATTCTTGCATAAACAGATTGATACATCTACCCCACTCTATCTTTAACCCCTTAAGGACGGAGGGTTTTTCGCCTCATTTCTCGCTCTCCAACTTCAAAAATCCATAACTTTTTCATTTTTCCGTGTACAGACCTGTGTGAAGGCTTATTTTGTGCGTAACAAATTTTACTTTCCCGTAATGTTATTTATTTTAACATGCCGTGTACTGCGAAGCTGAAAAAAAATTGTGGAAAAATTGAAAAAAAAACGCACACGTTCTTGTGGGCTCAGTTTTTACGACTTTCACTCTTCGCTCCAAATAACACGCCTACTTTATTCTTTGGTTCGGTGCGATCGCGGTGATACCAAATTTATACAGGTTTTATTGTGTTTTAATACATTTTCAAAAATTAAACGAATGTGTACAAAAAAGAAAAAAATGTTTTTGCCATCTTCTGACGCTAATAACTTTTTCATACTTTGGCGCACGGAGATGTGTGAGGGGTCATTTTTTGCGAAATGAGGCGACGTTTTCATTGCTACCATTTTGAGGTCTGTGCGACATTTTGATCATTTTTTATTTCATTTTTTATGTTATGTAAAAAGGTGTAAAAGTCACATTTCGGACATTTGGGCGCCATTTCCCGCCTCGGAGGTCACCGCCGGCCGTAACCGTTTTTATATTTTGATAGATCGGGCATTTTGGGACGCGGCGATACCCGATATGTCTGTGATTTTTACTGTTTGTTATGTTTTATATCCGTTATAGGGAAAGGGGGGTGATTTGAACTTTTAATATTTTATTAATTTTTTTTTATTTTTTAAACTTTTTTTTCTTTTTTTTTTCACTATTTTTTAGACCATCTAGGGTACATTAACCCTAGATGGTCAGATCGCTCCTACCATATACTGCAATACTACAGTATTGCAATATATGGCATTTTTGCAGGTCATACATTACAATGAGCCACTGGCTCATTGTAACGAACCTGCATAAACCATGTAGCCTCGTGTCAAAAGAAGACCCGAGGCTACCATGGTAACCGATCGCCGGCCCCTGATGACGTTCGGGGGCGTGGCGATCGAAAAAAAGATGGCGGCGCCCGCGCGCCGCCGTCTTTTAAACGCCGCCGGCGACTTTGCCGGCGGCGTTTAGAGGGTTAATAGCCGCGATCGGTGCAAGCACCGACCGCGGTTATTAGCGGTGGGGGTTTTGTGCAAAATGCAAAAACCCCCACCTCTGTATGAAGAGGACTCAGCCCGTGAGCCCTCTTCATACATCCCTTATACCTCTGCACCGTAGAGCTACGGCGCAGAGCGTTAAGGGGTTAAAGCTCATGTTTATGGGGTTTTTTTTTAACCTTTCCCCGGACAGAATTAACATACCTGTATATATTTGAGTATAAGCCAACCCAAGTATAAGCCGAGGCCCCTAATTTTTCCACAAAACCTAGTAAAACCTATATTTTTTTTTTACTCAAGTATAAGCAGAGTTTGGGTTTTCAGCATTTTTTTGTGCTGAAAAACTAGGCTTGTACTCGAGTATATATGGTACTTAGAGCAGATTCATAAAGATCTATGTTCCCACAGGACCAAAATGTTTTTGCACTTGGTGCGCGTTTGTAACTTCATGTGAAACACTAAAGGAAATCTGTAGGGCAGTGGTGGCGAACCTATGGCACTGGTGCCAGAGGCGGCACTCGGAGCCCTCTCTGTGGGCACCCAGGCCACCGCCACAGAATGAAGTTCACCAGACAGGACTCAAAGAATCTTCCTGCAGAACCTTCCTACAATGATAGGCGGATTTGCCCTCCTCCTTTCAACTGCGTTGGTGTCTTTAGGAGGCTGAACGATTGAAAGTTGTCAAAGAACAAGGAGAAATAAGTTACTGCTTAAATTGCTGCGCTGGCACTTTGCAATAAATAAGTGGCTTTTGGTTGAAGTTTGGGCACTGAGGCTCTAAAAGGTTCACCATCACTGCTGTAGGGTATGAACCCTGTTTGGACATAAAGAGATAAAGTTAGAACTTGGATTCCTGGTTATGGTGTTCAGCTAATATTAAGAAACTGCAGGTCTATCTAGCCACATAGCTGAGGTCAGAGGAAAGACACGGGGTGTGTTAGATTTACCTAATGAGCACTGCAGATGTAGCTGCACATAGATAACCGGTCTCCTCTTCTGTCTCCTGCTCACAATGAGTAGTGCTGAATCAGGACTATGTGGTGAATAGGAATAGTAGCAGTGCAGCTACTTGTTGTGTTTGGGAGTAGCAGAGCAAGTGCAGCTCCACAGGTCACACCAGCCTCTCTAGGGGGTTGTTTAGCTCTTATAAACTTTTATACTTCCCTCGATGGATCCACATGGGATTCAGTCTACACTCCAAGAGAGTGCTGTACCCATGGTACATGCAGAGAGGCCTGGCTGTGGTACAACAGCTTCACTGTGCATCTGAGACAAGTTTAAAACATTTCAATAGCGGGCACACAGCTACTACCTAAAGGGCGATTTGGGACACTAAACCACCAGCCCTTTAAGTCTTAATGTTCCCCAATCATAGGCTGTGATAATGGCTGTACAGAGAATTTTCTCTCTCCTCTCCATTCAGCTGTGAGATTCTCTAGAAGTGATTGGGTTTATATAACTAAAGTGCTGGCTGTGCACCCGGGCCTCTACATCATCATGTGACTCATCCTTTCCATCACTAAACCTGGGTTGGGTCACATGACCCTTACATTCGGGGACAGGACAAGTGGGCCATGTGCAATTAGAGCAGACAGCAGGAGACGTGGGGAACAGATTAATCACATTATGTGCTATTCCCAGCAGTCTCATAAGCCCTTTATGTAGTCATGCGTACTTCCTCCTGGACCAGGCTGTTAATGTGAGGGAAATGAAGGGGTTACCATCACATGAAGTTAATCCTGAGTACATTCATTTACAAAACTTACAGCGTTTGGCTACTCTGGAAGCGCATGCTCCATCTATTCCCCGTGTACATGTGTAGCACACCATACCACCGCCGGCCCGCCATAGCCATCTACAGGGACGTATATGCAAATTTGCAGCTGCATACACATCCCCACAGACAGCCGTCTAAATGTGCCCCAAGTGTAAGGAGCAGTGAAAACGTCTACACAGCTGCTTAAACTTAGAGCAATGAAGAAAAACGCTTCCAGGGTAGACAAACGCATCATAACATTTTAAAACACGTGTTCTGATGCACACAACCGGACGCAACTAACACGCCACATGAGAACGCAGCCTCATACTGCAAATAAATCACATAGCCCTAATCTGCCCACATTTAGCACAACTATGCTGAGCTGTGAGTATAGTGAACCATTATAAACCGCTGGCAGCACGTTGAAGAAATGTGCACAGTCATTTCCAACATAGCTCTATTATTATTTCCGTCTAATATGCCATTTCAGAGATATTCCCAGGTTAACCTGCATACTAATGTGGTCGCTGATCAAGGTCACGTCCTCAGCAAACAGAACACTACCATCCATGCCGAAATCTCAGCCCTGCCCCAAAACATCTCACAAACCAAATCTCTAGCTTATCATAGAGAGAGGGTAGTGGTCCAGCCAGGAGTAGCAGCGCTCCGGGGGTCAAGGACACGACCTTGGTGCTCCAACTATATCATTATCTTACAGATGGAAATGAGAGATTCTCAGAAACACCAGAAGAGACAGAACTTTGGGTGCAAATTTAGATTATTTTTTAGTAGTTGTTGAGAAAGGAATTTTAGACAAATTCAAGTGCATTTTAGGCAATAAAAGTCATCAGCCAAATTGGAAAATTCAACAACGGAGTATTTTTAGTGATAGTTTTGTCCAGGTGAAGGCGAACAGGGAAAGTTATCGCAGGTCTTTTCTTCCGTCTGCTGTAATCCCTATAATCAAGAATTGGCCAATTTAAGATCCAAGCAATGAAGTGTATCATGGTATGATGGGATTATCAGGGTTGGTGGACTGTTTTGTTGAAGGTTTTTAAAATTGTTTATAATTTTATTATGTAAATAAGTTATTTTTTTTTTTAACTAACTCCCTTTTCAGATAAAATTAATCTAATTGGATTTTTTTCAGTGGAAACCCCATTATATCAATGTGACAGAATGAGGAGAAAACATTATGAAGATGTCCTCTTATGATGTAGCAGGGGTGTAATGTATAACCCACTGTGGTATACAACACACATCACAGGAGGTAATAGTCACAGAAGGGGAGGGGATTTTCTACAATGTCATCTGTTATACTGTACAGGACAGTGTATTATCTGGGGGAAGAGATGATGAAGTGTATGTAACCAAACCCAAATTCCCCGGCCAATGGGCACAGGGTCAGCCACACCATGATTTCTTATATGACACAGCTGTAAATACAATGTGGATGTGAGAAGAGACTAGGAGTGCGGCAGAGAAGATGCCAGTGTGAACAGCGCCCACAACTACAGGCAGATGATTGATACCAATAATGTGACTGTTCCTCTATTAAGTTTCATTGGTCAATTCATTACCATAATACAAGTGCAGTATTTCATTTCCCGGAGCCGTCAGGGTTAATTAACCCCGTGTGTGCCGGGGGTCAGTGCTATTAGCAGCAGGTTACATCAGCGGGGTGTGCACATGGCGGCCTCCCCTGCACCGCTCTCATTCACAACCTCTGCCAGTCTCCCCTGACCTCGGGCCTGTCCCCGCTCTCCCGCACACACATGACAGGGAGGTCGCCCAGACCGCGGTGCAGGCAGCCCCCTGCAGGGATCGGGGCCTCAGCGGCCGCAGGGAGGGCGCTACCTGACTACCTGAGGAGACATCGCGGGCCATGCTCACCTATCTCTGCCTCCCAGCCCCGCGCGCCTCCTTCCCCAAGTGGCCATCTTGGAGACTCGGATCTCAGCTGTCTCCCAGCGTCCTGCGCATCTCCCGGTGCCTGATGGGAAATAGAGTACACACCACAGCTTAGCCTAAAATGGCGAAGGACTACAAGTCCCGGCGTGCCTAGCGTGTGCCGGCCAAACGCGAGGCTTCATGGGAGTTGTAGTTCTACTGCTGCATTTATTCATTATTAATTTAGGACATCATTAACCCCTTCGTGATCAGGCCTTAAAAGGTTTTAATGACCGGAGCATTTTTAACGAATTTTTATACTTCCTTATACGTTCTGTTTTTTTGGCCAATGCTATGAAAACTTTTGCTGCATTTTTTTCCGTGACACAATATATATATATATATATATATATAAAATTTCCGTTTTCAAATTAACATTGTTTAACCCCTTCACGCTCCGTGGCGGATATATCCGCCACGGAGCGCAGTGACTTAGCTGTAACTAATAGCCGGCACCCCAGTGTAACACCCGCGATCGGAGTTGTCTCCGATCGCGGGTGCTTAACCCGTTAAATGCCGCGGTCAGCGCGACCGCGGCATCCAACATGCATCTGGGGGATCTTTCCTCCACGATCGGCCCCCACGAACCGTTTTCGGGGGGCGCCGATCGTTGCTATAGCAACTCTGGAGTCCGATCTGGACCCCAGAGTTACTTGCAAGAATTGCCGGTAAGATGGCGTCTGTGACGTCATCTTACCCGCACAGTGCCAGCCTATGCAAGTGTATAGGCTGACACTGATAATACTCTGCAATACATCAGTATTGCAGAATATTATCATGAAGAAGCAATCAGATGATTGCTTGTTCATATCCCATGGTATAAAAGTGAAAAAGTAAAAAAAAAAAGTTATTCAATAAAAAAATAAAGTCATAAATCACTAAAAACGCCCCAAACCCCCAAAACATATAAAGAGACATATAACTCAAAAAAAAGTCTAAATCATAACACAAACCCCACATATATAGTATCACCGCGTCCGTAACAACCCGTAGAATAAAAGTAACTCATTATTGAACCCCCACGATAAACGCCGTAAAAAAAAACTGTTATAAACCCTCCAAAAATTATGATTTTTACCTTTTCAATCCCACAAAAAATGCTATAAAATGCGATCAAAAAACCATATGTACTGCGACATGATACTGGTGCAAAGTACAACATGTCCCGCAAAAAACAAGCCATCAACCAGCTCCGTAGCCATAAATGTAACAATGTTATGCCACTTGGAAGACGGCAATACATAAATGATAGATTTTTCCCCACATTAGGGTTTTGTTTGACAAATTTAGTAAAACGTAAGAAAATATATTCATGTCTGGTATCCCCGTAATCGTATCGACCCATAGAATAAAGATAACATGATTATTAGTCTATACGGTGAACACCAAAAAAAAAAAAAGTAAAAAATCCAGTACAGAATTGATGCTTTTTTACTCCTGCCCTCAAAAAAAGTTCCTAAATTTTCAACAATAGGTGATACCAACCCCAAAATGGTAAAAATGGAAAAAGCATCTCGTCCCGCAAAAAAAATGCTGTCACATGGCCCCAATAACGAAAAAGCGAAAATTTTATAGCCTTCAAAAGGGGCCAATGAGGAAACTAAAATCCTGGCAGCTGCAGCGCCCTCCTTCCCTTCTGCACCTCGCTGTGCGCCCATAAAACAAGTCACAGCCACATGTGGGGGGTCTTTGTACTCAAGAGAAATTGCAGAACAAATTGTATGGTGGGTTTTCTCTTTTTATATTTTGGAAATGTGTAAATTTTAGTGCTAAATGAACGTATAAGGGAACAATATGACCATTCTAAATTTCACCTCCATTTTGATTCAATTACTATGAAGATCTCAAGGGGTTAACAATCTTTGTAAAAGCTGTTTCTGATAGTTTGAGGGGTGCAGATTTGAAAATGGGTAGATTATATAGGGGGTTTTGATGCTAAATATGTAAAATTTCATTCAAAACTGTATTTATCCCCAAAATAGTCAATTCTGAAAATCCGGAAAAGCAAAATTCTATTTGTAAGCCGCGTGACATCAAAATAAATTATCCAGACATTTCAAAAATTATGAAAATGTAAAGTAGACAAATGGGAAATGTTATTCAGCAACTTATTTAGGTGGTAAATCTATCTGCCTGAAAACGCAATGATTTAGAATTTCGAAAATGGCAAATTTTTCAAAAAATTTATCATATTTTCTTTTTTTTTGTAAATAAACGCAAAACTTATCAGCCAAAATTTACCACTAAAATGAAGTACAACATGTGGGGAAAAAACAATCTCAGAATCGTTTTGATAAGTAACAGTGTTCAAAAGTTATAACCATATAAAGCGAAGCAAGTCAGAATCCAAAAAATCGGGCTGAGCCTTAAGCTACAAAATGGCTGCGTCCTTAAGGGGTTAAAAAAATTTGCTAGTGACAGTCGTTTTGATATATAATTTATGTATAGTTTGGGACAAAGGAGGCGACTATGGGGATGTTTTCATAGTGTAGTGGGGGAATTTTTTTTATTTTAATAGGGAATATTTATGGGGGAGTGTTTATTTTTAAATATGGGACAGGGACTGATGTGACGAGTTCTGTGCAGCGCTGCGTAATCTGTGTGCGCAATATAAAGGAATTATTATTATTAAATATATGAAATATTAAATATGTAATGTCATGTTTTAATTTTATATGTCCCCCATGAGGTCATAAAAGGCCCCGAGGGACATTTCCAAATTTTTTTCTTTGATTTTAATTTTTTTTTTTTAACTTTCTTGTTTTCATCTGTAAATGGGGCATCTATAAGAGCCTCAGTTACAGGAGGAAATGACCCCCTATGGGGGCAGATGTTTGATCAGAGCAGGACTGGGTCCGATCAGACCCAGCAGTTTTGATTAACCACTACAGACCAGGCGATCAAATGACCGTTAGGTCAGTAGAGCCGATGGCAATGCCATCACTGCACCACGTTGCTTCAGCAGTGGAGAAGGAAGAAGCGGTAATAAACTACTTCTCCCTATGGTCTCCATCAGTCTCTAAGCACGGGAGCAGAAGAAAACTGCAGTGACGTCTAAAGACGTCACTACAGACTCGAGACCTGCGCCCACTGATTTCTAAAGTTAGTGGGTGGTTGGGAATGAGTTAAAGAGGTTCTCCAGTGACAACAAGTTATGCACAGGATAGGGGCTGACTTGCCAATCAGTGGGGGTCTAAGTGATGGGGGTCTTGGATCAGTTGTACCCCCAGATGAACAGAGCAGCCAGTTTTGCATGTGCCAGTTGCTCTATTCATCTCTATGGTGCTAACAGAGAAAGAGATAGCCAAATATGGTGATAGACTATCAGCACCATAGAGTTGAATAGAGCAGCCAGCCCATGTATAACTGGCTGTTCTGGGCGCCTGGAGTAAAACAAACCCCTGTTCTCGTGATCCGTGTGGGTCCCATCACTGATGCCCCCACTGATGAGCAAGTTAGCTCCTATAATTACTGGAAAATGCCTTTATGTCCTGGTTATTTTCAGTTTTTTTACCTTTCCAATCTATCAATCGAATCCATTCACACATTTGGATATGGCAGCCATAAGTTAGCCGCAGAAACGGCAGATAGCTCCCGTCTGCCATAGACTGTGTCTGACTACACCGTGCCCGAGCTGTGCAGCCACGCCACAAATGATAGAGCAGGTCCTACCTCTTCCCGGCTTGGCTGCGTGGCCCCACTTTTCCATGTTTGGAAGCAGAAATTTCACACCTTAACAACGTACTGTACTATTCTGAACTTTTTAGCGGAATCTGAACTAAGAAACCACTACCAGTTTAAACCTTCCAGATCATGTTTCTTTTATGGTCAAGCCTGGTGGCATCATCCAGAAAATCTACTTTCAAATGAGATGTAAATTGGCTGTAAATTGTATCAGTCACCAAAGTTCTGGAACGACATTGACAAGTGTCCCTGGATGAAGGGCTGACAAATATAGTGAAGGGGTGTTTCTAGGCGAGGATAGCTTGACTGCAGAGCGAAACTCTTCACCTCTGTGACTTTATACAATCGTCTCACCACAACCACATCTTACTTCAAAGTTGATTTTCTGGAAGATGTCACCTCTCTGGGCCATAAAAGAAATAGCAACTGGAAGGAGTTAACCTGGTTGACAACATACTGATAGTGGCAGAGCCATCTCCATACATGGTGGGCATATTGCAGCAAACAACCACCAGTAACATTTGCACATTGTAATGAATGATGAGGAAAATCTCGATATACTGCCATACAGTAATATGGCAGTATATAGTAGGATCAATCAGACAACCTAGGGTTAAAATACCCTAGGGCAGTGATGGCGAACCTTTTAGAGCCTGAGTGCCCAAACTTCAACCAAAAGCCGCTTATTTACTGTAAAGTGCCAGCACAGCAATTTAAGCAGTAATTTATTTTTCCTTGTTCTTTGACAACTTTAAATTGTTCAGCCTCCTAAAGACACCAAGGCAGCTGAAAGGAGGAGGGCAAATTTGTCAATCATTGTAGGAAGGTTCTGCAGGAAGATTCTTTGAGTCCTGTCTGGTGAACTTCATGATGGAGTGATGGCCTGGGTGCCCACAGAGAGGGTTCCGAGTGCTGCCTCTGGCACCAGTGCCATGGGTTCGCCACCACTGCCCTAGGGGGTCTGAAAAAAAGTTTAAAAAAAATTATAATAAAAAAAACGAAAAAATTAGAATCCCTAGAACTTATATAAATATAAATAAACAGTAAAAATCATAAACACATTAGGTATTGCCTAAAATGTCCGCTCTATCAAAATATAATAACATTTATTCCTGCCGTTTTACCCTGTAACGGAAAATAGCACCCAAATTCGAAATTGCCACTTTTTTGTCATTTTGAAAAATATTAAAAATTCAATAAAAAGTGATCAAAAGGCCAACTTAAAGAACGAAGTAGACCTATCTTTTGGGGTTCACAGTGAAAGCCATAAAATCCAAGCCCACTAGAAAATGTTGCATATGCATTTTTTGCCAGCGCATGGGATAGGTAGGTGTTGTGAATATGCCCTTCTCCACGCCAACAGCTGTCTAGTGAGATTGATAACCACACTAGGAGGTCTGTAACATTAGTAATGAAACTTAGTAATTGCATCTTGAAGCCACTGCCTGGTAAGGCAAGAGTTAACAGGTGAAATGTTAATAACCAATAGGGCAAGTCAGGAGATTAAGCCCCAGAGCAGAGGTCCATCATCTGGGCTCAGAGCGAGTAATCCTTCCTGCGGACCAGCTATCTCCTACCAGCTTTCCAGACTCTTCAATCTGCTGCTATTGTTGGCTGCTGTTTGGAGTTGAATAAAGAACTGTAAATTTATTTGCACAACGTGCCTCCGTGTAATCCCTGGATCAGGCTGTATCACCATCATTGGCTCCCCATCCTCTATCACCCAGGGATCCTTATCTACATACCGGGGTTGCCCCAGGGAGAAACCTATTCCATCAGCCTCTCCCTCCATTTTCTTGCACACACCACCTGCTGGAGACCTGCCAGGTTTTGGACAAGGCCCCGTTCCCATATACCAAGCACCGTGACCATAGCGTGCCCAAGGCCACAACAGCTGGCCACTCTAGTATTCTGAGCCTTGGTTTAAGAAATTATTTCCTGGCGATGTGTGAACAATTTTCTCCACAGAGCACTCCTTAAGCACTGCTGAAGAAAATGGGTTAGGGGCGTGTGCCAAGGTTGCCGACATCTGTGTCAAAAGGCTCGGACTGAGGGTGCTGCCACCTCATCCAGGACACTTTTGAGAACATGATTATAATGGTTAGTAGCCAGGTTAGAATGATAATTCATAACAAAATTATTATTTAGTAACAGTTTCACAAACTGTTAACATAAAATGTCCATGTCATGGTGTCACCGTCCATTCGTACCCATGGGTAGCCATTTCTCCTGTGTTTTCTGTAGCTGTATATGATAGGTACAGTTGTTTATGACACAGGTGAGGTTGGTTATGTCAAGAATACAAGGTGCAGGTACAGGGAAGCATAAAAATATTTAAAGTCATGCTCAGCATTCTAGCAGTCACACAGCTGACCCTACTTTACTAGGCTATGGATTCATAGAGCATACAGAGACCAACATAAAAGTTAAAAGAAAAAAATATACAATAAGGAGTCCAGTGCTTTCAAAAAGATGTTACAAAGTTACTAAAAAAAATTTGGTTCACACCTGTTCACTCCATGTAACCCCATGGATAGTGGGACGCTATTCTTGTAATACGTTACCATGGACATTGAGCCAAGAGAAGTTAGGTGATGTGTAATCTCTTGTTTTATTGAAGTTTGAAAATAAATGTGAACGACTTGCAATAAATTTTTGTGCAGTTGTGGTGAAGCCTTTTTGAATGTATAGCTGGAATGAGTATAGTGTCCATAAAGTTTTCTTATTGCTGGTTTTTGTGATACTTAATAAAATGACACACAGCAAAGCAGTTACAAAATAAAAAGGGAGAAAAATAACAGAAACTTACAAATTAAAGTAAATCCTGAATTCCTTGAACATGGGAGAAATATGGAACACGTCAACTTGGCTGCCTCCAACATGTGAACCCTGTATTCCTCTATATTACATCATTCTATATTTTTTCGGTTTGGTTTATGTTTCAGAACCATCCATTGATTAATAAGTCAACAGTATATTTGACTAAATAATCAATGTACCGTATTTACTCGCGTATAAGCCAACCCAAGTATAAGCCGAGGCTCCTAATTTTACCACAAAAACCCGGTAAAACCTATATTATTTTTACTCAAGTATAAGCCGAGTTTGGGTTTTCAGCACATTTTTTGTGCTGAAAAACTAGGCTTATATTCGAGTATATATGGTATATGTGGAGTGGGGAGAGAAGACCATGTGGTCCTTTTGAAGTTTTCAGGAACAGACTTGAGGTCAGGTTATGAAGCTGTATCCCACCATCTTTCTTGAAAAAACAGAGAAGGATCCAAGCACAACAATTAAAAATTCTTGATTTATTTAATACAAGCAGGTTAGTAATGGCATCTGTCACAGGACACACCGGAAGTTCAGCGTTTCAGTGAAAACCATTGAGCTCTATGTGTGGACTTTACTATATGGACTACGGCATATCAGGTGAAGAGTGGTGATGCATTCATGCCTTATGTCTTCCTGAAAAGTTTATATATAAAAAGAAATTTGTGGTGCTGGGACCGTTCTGTGGTCTGGAGGCTGTTTGGTGAGCTGTACAAGTCCGCTAAGTTCTATGAAATATATACATTCTGTATCCCACCATCTTGTCATAAACTGTGCTAACAGCTCCAGAGAGGCTAACTGCACAATAGCTGATATCTTTAGTGCGCAGCTACGGCAGGCTTCGCAGACGAGGGTGCGCAGCTCCTCATAGCCAAAGATATCTGCTAGGAGGATCAAAAGGGCTACTGAGGCGTGGAGTAGCCCCGCCCTGTAGCCTCAGCTCCGGCTACTTCATGCCCCAGTAGCCTCTTTAGAAAATCTGTATATTAGGGAATTAAAAGTTATTAAAAGATTGCGGGGACGTGATGATTAGCCCTTAAAAGTCCTTAAAAGGGCTATCCTCACGTCCTATAGAAGCACCTACCACCCGATCTATAGGTAGATCCGTGGTGGTAGGTTTCCTTTAACTAAACATTCAGCACTGCCAAGGTTTGTATTCAACCCTCAGTGCAGCATGTAAAGGAAAAATGGTTTAAAACACTCTATGTAAGGTGAAGCAATGTCACTGGGGTGGATAAGGCTACAAATGACCATTGGCTGTATGAGAATTTTGGGCTCTTTACAACCTAGAATTTTATTAAATTCTGTACTACAGTGGGAAGAATTAATCAATTTTTAGGCTTAGAAAAGGGGATAAGCACTGATTTGCCTCTTTTTTTTTACTCCATTTTTGCAAAAACCTTTGCGTAAAGGAAATCTTTTTTGGGATCAAGGATTGTGAACCAAGCACACTGACATATCAGTGTTTGCTCATTTGTCAGGATCCACTCTTATTTAAGCTTCTTATGTGCTGTTTTTTTTTTTTTTTTTTTTTACCAAAAAAGGCTTTAAAGATTATGCAAATGAGCCTGAAGGGCTTCAGGCTTTAAAGGTGTTAATAGAGCCTGGAGTCCCTCAGGCTCATTTGCATCAATTTTCTTTTTCTTAAAAAAGCTGTCATAAGAAGCTTAAAGAATAGTGGATCCTGTCAGGGGGGCACACACCAATATGTCAGTGTGCTTGGTTTAGAATCCTTCATCCTGTGATAAACTTGCTTTAAATCAAGTTTTTCGCCACCCTTCCAAAATTTTGAAAACTAAGCGTGGCGAGGGTGGGGACAGGGTTTACTAAACATTTTCTAACATGAAAAATACATTTGACTCTAGTCCCTTAATCAAGGTTGTCATTTATATTCTGTGATGGCTTTTTTATATTGATTAACTTATTATTATATGTTGGTTAGCCTGAATGTTAATTTGTTATTTCTTGTCTGGTGTTGAGTCGTTTTTTACCATTTATGTTTTAGGCTTTGGTATTTTATTAAAGAGTTTCAGATCTAGGGCCTGGACTATCATTCATTACCTTGTCTACGATATGCATTAATGTTTATTTTCTGGTGTGAGGTCAGAATTATATATAGTGTGGTATGCTGATTTCACCATTTTATAGATTCTCCTGTTATTTTTGTTCATATTTTGTTGCTGATCTGATCGGGGGGTTGGGGAGGGTGTCATTTTTGCCATATTGTGTTATTCACAGTATCTTCAATAGCATGTATCAAGAACATCTTGGATAACAAGGGGAGCAGACAAATCTCTGTGAGCTAAGATAGCTCAGGTAGCAGCAGACACTCACACTAATGTGATGGCTGCCCCCTGCTGATGGAAAATAAAACTGCATCACACTAGGAGTCACACAGACCTGCACTGTCCTCACCACTTCTCTTTACACTAATGGTAAAATTAGGTCTAACATTTGATGACTCAGCTCTGAGAGGATAAAGGGAGTCATATTGTACTTCTTAGGACATACTCCCGCCTACTTATCCCGATACTTAGGATCCCCTCCGTTGTTATTTTGGAACTCCTGCCCCTTAAATATCTGGTTACTTTGGTCACTTGTTTCCTCCACTTATATTGTTACTTATGACCGCCTCCCACATTACTTTTTCAGTTAATTTGGATGCCCTCCCCCTACATTAATACCTTTATTGAATCCCTTTGCACACCTATCCCGTATGTGGCTGGATAACCCCATTAATACTTTGCCAGGCCATTACTGCAGGGGTTTTCTGTATTCAATAATCTGGCGCACTTGGACATTAGTGCAAACATTGAAACTGCACACATTGAAATTCATTTACTAAGGTTTGCAGAGCGTACTTTCGTTCGGACTATGTGCCTTTTTCGAGGATTACACAGCTTGCACATGCGCTGGCTTCCATGCAACACAATTTAGAGGGTGTGCCGTCAGATAATCCAACTGATTCGGACTGAGCACGGGATTTAACTTTCCAATTGTGTCGCAAGCCCAAGCACTTCTAAAAAGATGAATTCTGTCGGGGAGCGGGGAAGTGACATATGTAGGATATTGGGCGCGCGATCTTAGTGAATCACAGCACAGTGCATTATCGTCAGACAATGCACTTTCAGTGAACTACAGGGGGAATGTAAGTAAATGTGCCCCATTGTACTACTTCTGATACATTTGGGCCAGTATGTCTCTGATTACCTCAAATTTCATCATTACAATAAACTCTAGTAACTCAATGCCACTGGCAGCCATGCCTTACCAAACCATCACACTACTTCCTCCATTTTTTTTTTTTTTACAGAGGATGTGATGTGTTTTGGATCATAAGCTGTACCACACTTTCACCTTTCTTTTTTCTTTCCATTATTTTGATAGAGGTTGATCATGGTCTGTCCAAAGACCCTGTCTGGCTTATTTTTAACTTATCACTGTTCAGCACTGAACAGGGTTTCAATCTGTCTCGTCATATATTCCAGTGACCAAACCTTAAGGCTACATTCACATTGATGTATGCCCGCTATACCGTAACACGGTGGGCACACGTCGGCGCTGCTCACCCCCGCCCCTCTCCATAGAGGAACATTGCGCACAGCGCTGTATTCCGGGGAAAGATTGGACATGTCCTATGTTTTCATGGGGTACGGCACAGTATGGTGCCGAATTTGTGCTGCACTGTGCCGCTTCTGTAGGGCGCTGTGCGCCCATTGCCGTCTATGCGGGACGTGTATACGTCTGCCATATAAACGTGGCTGTGTGAATGCAGCCTATGATTGGCAAAAAGAGTAAAAAGGCTAGGCTCACTTTTTCTGAGGAGCACGTTGTGTGGATAGCAAAGTGGTCCACAGTTCATTTTTGTGATGAAAAGCAAGTTTAAATTATTTGGACCTGATGGGAAACATTGGGGCACATTTACTTACCCGTCCAGAGGAGTTTCCGAAAGTGTATTGTCCGACTTCTGTATTGCAATATATAGGATTTTTGCAGCTCATTCATTACAATGAGCCACTGGCTCATTGTAACGAATCTGCAGAAGCCATTAAGCCTCGGGTCAAACGAAGACCCGAGGCTACCATGGCAACCAATCGCCGCCCCCCGATGACGTTCGGGGGCGCGGCGATCGGAATAAAGATGAGCCCTCTTCATACATTCCCTGTACTTCTACGTAGAGCTACGGCACAGAGCGTTAAGGGGTTAAAGTAGTTCCTTCAAACAGAAAACATTGAAACAATGAATTGGCCACCCCAGAGTGATCTAAACCTATGGAAAAGCCTTGGAGACAACGTTATGGCCAAGAAACCCACAGCCTTCTCTGAACTGTGGACTGCAAGAAGAGTGGACCAATAATCCAGAGCCGTGTGAGACATTAGTGATGTCCTGAGGTCATTCAAAGCAAAGGCCTGTGCACACCTACTGACTGGTGACTGCTGTAACCTTCAGAAAATGTAACTATAACCCTTCTCTGTGCTACAGTCATTGCTGTTCTCTAATTATGATCATCATGTTTTTTGCAAAATAAAATTTTTATTTTGATTTACTTTGGTCATTTTGTAAAACATTTTTCTAGTGGCATGGGGTGCCCCTTACAAAAAAAAATCATCTCAATAGAGATTACATTATTTCTAAAAAAAATCAAGTGATCATACATTGTACTCTAATTTCTATTTCCAATATATGTGTATATACTAGAGGCATCTGTACATAGTTAATAATAATTATATTACTTCTTTTAAATATTCTGTATGGTCTAACTCTAAGGCTAAAGACTGTTGTGAAAAACTGTGTGCAGGACAAATTTCACAGCTCAACCACAGTGCAGTGGAAAGGACTTTGAACATCATAGTGATATATGATGCAAGGAGTCCCTGTTTCCCCAAAGAACAGCAGCACAGAAGTATAATCATGATAACAGTTTGTCGCTGCTATTTATTGGGGCAGCAGGGATTCCTTATGATATATGCACACAGCTGTATTTTGATTGGTGTATGATCCAGCCAATCAGAAGTAACTTCTCCCTGGACACATATTTATTTACTCTAAACTGAACACCACAGGTTTCGCATTATTTACATGCAACACATGTGGTGGATATACCCTAACCGAAGAATTTCAGCATTTGAAATGCTACACTTATCCCCTCTGAATCCCTTAGCGACTTTGCCCTTTTTCTTTTAGTTTTTTTTTCTATTTTTTATTTTTTACTTTTTTACAGAAATCTATAACTTTTCTTTTTCTTTTTAAATTTTTTTGGGCTTGTTTTCTGCGTAAAAAAATTGAACTTCAAAGTGACAATATTTAATATTCCATGTCGTGTACTGGGATGTGGGAGAAAATTGGTGATTGGAAATTGGTAAAAAAAACCCCGCATTTGCGCCATTTTCTTGTTGGCTTGGTTCCTATGGCTTTCACTGTGCATCCCAAGTGACATGTCTCCTTTATCCTTTGGGTTTATACGAAAATAAGGATAGCATATTTATATAGGTTTTACTGTGTTTTAATACATTTTTAAAAATTTAAATCTTCTGTAGAAAAAAAATATCTTTGTTTCACCATCTTCTGGCGCTACTAACTGTTTCATACTTCAGTATATGGAGCTGTTTAAGGTTTAATTTTTTTGTTGGATGAGCTGACTTTTTCATTCCTACCGCCTGAATGACCTTTTGATCACATTTTATAAAATTCTTAGCAAAATGACAAAAAAGTGTAATTTTGGACATTTGGGTGCTATTTTTCATTAAGGGGTTCAACATAGGGAATGACTGTTATTATATTTCAATATATTGGACATTTTGGGATGCGGCAATACCTAACATGCTTATGATTTTTACTGTTCCAGTTCTAGGGAAAGGGAAGTGATTTGAACTTTTAGGATTTTTTTACATTCTTTTTAATACTATTTTTCAGACCCCCTAGGGCACTTTAACCCTAGGTTGTCTGATAATCTACCATATACTGCCATACTACAATATGGCTCTATATGGTGATTTAACACGTCATCCAGTGGCACATTGTAACAGATTTATAGCCTTGGGTCTTACCAAACTTGGCCCTTTTTAATTTTTGCATTTACATTTTTACGGTGGGTCCTCTCTTAACGCCCATAGCCAAAATGTGGCCTACTTGTACATCACATATCAGTAAGGGGTTAATCCACCCGACTACAGAATTATTATTTGTCTGCTCTGGGATCTGTAGGGCCAAAACTCACAACTCTTATCCCACGGTGAGATGGTGGTATTAAGTAAAGGCTTGTCCAATTCTTTTGATGCTTTCACAATTAAAGATGACTTGCATCACTATTAGACTAGAGATCTATTAGACTCAAAGCTCTTTTGCAGACTCTCCACATCACCAGAGGGAGTTAAACACTATGACATTAAAGGGGTTGTCCAAGACTTATTAAAAAAACAAAAGGTGGTTGCTTAAAAAAATAAAGATGTAAGTACCTCCCGGCGCCCTCCAGGCGTCCTGCGCTGCTATCACTCCTGTCCATGCAGCATGTAAACAAACATAGCCTCAGAAGCAGCACTGGATTCAGCTTCCGGCCGGACCCGACAACCATCTGTTCTGCAAATACAATGCTGTGAATAGGACGGGTGGGCGTGAATGGCAATAGCTGGAAGCTGAATACAGCGCTGCCCCCGCGGCCATGTTTGTTAGCATGGTGTACAGACCGGAGCGACAGCAGCGCAGGACAGCCTGGGAGAGTGCCGGGAGGTAAGTACATCTTTATTTTTTTAAGCAGCTCCCTCCTGGCCACCTTTTGTTTTGTTTCAATAAGTCTCGGACAACCCCTTAACGACCTGGCCTTTTTTTTCATTTCCATTTTTCACTCCCCACCTTTAAAGATCTATAACTTTTTTATTTTTCCATGTAAAGAGCTCTGTGTTTTCTGCGTAACAAATTGCAGTTCACAGTGATGGTATTTAATATTCAATGCTGTGTACTGGGAAAAAAATTCCAAATGCAGTGCAAATGGTGAAAAAATGCATTTGAGCCATGTTCTTGTGGGCTTGAATTTTATGGCTTTCACTGTGCGCCCCAATTGATATGTCTACCAAATTTGTATAGGTTTTATAATGTTTATAAAACCTCCTGTACAAATTTTTTTTTCTATTTTTATTTTGGAGACAATAACTTTTTCATACTTTGGTTTACGGAGCTGTGGGTGGTGTCATTTTTTTGTAACTTTTGATGACAATTTAATTTCTATCATTTTTAGGGCTTTACGACCTTTTGATCACTTTTTATTGATTTTTAATATTTTTTTAAAATGGCAAAAAACAGCCACTGTAATTATAGGGTTAAAACGAGACAGCCTTGGGTCTTCAGAAGACCGGAGGCTGTCATGGCGACGGATCACCGCTCCCCAATGACGTCACGGGGAGCGACAATCCTTGGCAAGATGGTGACTACACTAAATGAACTGAATAACCCTTTTATAAAACCAGTAGACAAAGGGGGCGCAATTGTAGTGAAGAATAAAATGGATTACATTGAGGAGATCAACTTCTAATTAAGTGACACTCCTACATACATGCAGCTATAGCATGATCCTACATCTAGGGTCTCTAGAATAATTCAAAACACTTTTGAAAAACAACTGGCACTATTGACTCTAAAACAGCAGACTTCTTGGTGAATCACCACCCAATTACTCCAGTCTTCTATACACTCCCTAAGATAGAAAGAGACTCAAGAAACCCCCAGGAAGGCCCATTGTGACCTCCAAAGACACGATCTTGGCCTGTTAGCCATTTACCTAGAAAAAATTCTCACCCCCATAATCAAGACCACCCTCCTTTGTCCTTCATATATCTAATTTTTTTAACTCTTTCAAGGCCCTTTCTCTATTAACACACTCGACCATCCAAGTCACATGGGACATGTATACCTTGTATATCAATTTTTGTTTTGTCTTGTTTGTGATCAATATTACTTGCAACTACAGTACACGGAATGACTATGAGGTCCAATGTGCCCCCCCCCCCCATATACAAATTCCAACATGGCACATTTTGAGGAGAAACATATTTACAATGAACAGAAATTTAAACAATACTCAATTTACTGCCATCCTTATATTGACAATATTTTTTTGTATGGGTGGGCACGTTAGACTCCCTGTTACAATTCCATCAGTACCTATTACACCTCTAATTCACCATTCATCAAGACAAACTCCAAATAAATTTTTTGGGATTCCCTAATCCTACAGAATTCTGAGGGTAACATACAGGCGGATTTATATGTAAAACCCACAGACCATAACGCGCTCTTACACTATCATAGTTCCAGTACAAAAAATTCTCTACCACTGTCCACTGTCACAATATAGAAAGAAAACGGAAAGATCAGAAGAGAAGACCATTAAATTTACTCAGAGAGGTTATCCCCCCAAATAATTACAAGAGATGTAAATATGTAGTTCTAAGCGTATACTAGAGCTACTACTAAGCGTATACCTCTAGTACATTAATATCACTCCTTTTCACCTCTTCTCACAAGAATTGTGAATAAACACTAGTCGCTCCTCCAAAGATCCTATCCACAAATCCAGGAATTTCAAGAACTACCATTAATGTGCTATAAGCACATAAAAACTTGAAATACACTTTAGTTTGAGCAGACATTGGAAGCAAGTACCACGACAAACGTTTTTGGCAACCCCTAAAAAGGGCACTTATACATGCTTTGACTGCAACCAGTTTTCCACAGTCATACCTGGCGAATTCATCTATGGGTATGGGAGTCATCCATAAACGATAGGGGTCCATAGACAAGGAAGCATCTCCGTCAGATTCAGAGTCCAGGAAATTATATGAGAATTATGCCCAAGATAGGAGGGTAGACCAGTTGTCTTGTCGAGCAGAGATAAATTGCTGTAGGTAGCAGCCCAGAGTCTGATTGACTCTCTCCACTTGTCTATTAGACTGTGGATGATATGCAGATGAGAAGTCCAGCTATACTTGTAGTTGGTCGGGCAATGAACGCCAGAACTTGGAAACAATCTGGACCCATCAGTCAGAGACGATGTGCTGAGGAAGCCCATGAAGCCGGAAGATGCGAAGGAAGAACAGGCTGATAAGGCAAGGAGCAGATAGCAGACCTGGCAGAGGAACAAAGTGGGACATCTTAGAGAATCGGTCAGTGACCAATCTTACTGGAAGAAGATGGAAGATCAGTAATAAAGTCCATGGCCTTGTGAGTCCACGGGCACCTGGGTATTGGCAAAGGCAGAAGCAGACCTGCTGGCTTGAGACGTGATGACTGTCTTCCATTCATCAACCGCACGGATGTGGATTAGGTTATATGCACCCCGAAAGTCCAGTTTAGTGAAGATCTTGGCTCCTCGGAGGCAGTTAACCCCTTAACGACTTGGCCTTTTTTAGTTTTTTCACTTCCATTTTTCACTCACCAACTTCAAAAATCTATAACTTTTTTATTTTTCCACATAAAGAGCTCTGTTATGGCTTATTTTCTGCGTAACAAATTGCACTTCATAGTGACGGTATTTAATATTCCATGGCATGTACTGGGAAGCGGGAAAAAAATTCCAAATGCAGTGAAAATGGTGAAAAAACACATTTGCGACGTTTTCTTGTGGGCTTGGATTTTACAGCTTTCACTCTGCGTCCCAAATGACATGTCAACTTTATTCTTTGGGTCGGTACGATCACGTGGATACCAAATTTGTATAGGTTTTATAATGTTTTCATACATTTAAAAAAATTAAAACCTCCTGTACAAAATATTTTTTTTTATTTTGCCATCTTCTGGCGCCAATAACTTTTTCATACTTTGGTGTACGGAGCTGTGGGTAGTGTCATTTTTTGCGAATTTTGATGGCGTTTTCATTGCTATAATTTTTGGGACTGTGCGACCTTTTGATCACTTTTTATGAATGTTTTTATATTTTTCAAAATGGCAAAAAAATGCTTTGGACGCTATTTTCCGTTACGGGGTTAAACGCAGTGAAAAAACGTTATTATATTTTGATAGATCAGGCATTTTCGGACGCGGCAATACCTAATGTGTTTATGATTTTGTATCATTCTTTTATTGAACAAGATATGTGGTACAACAAGAATCAACATTGTAATGCACAGAAATTGTACAAAAATAGGAAGATACGAGCGCCCTTTGCGCACGCAGGCGCGGGTGCCCAGGTCTAACATTGGTGCATTTAATCAAGTCATACAATGTTTAGTACGTATATAGTTAACAGTTTGCATAAGTAAATATTAACTTAACCCCTTAAGGACGGAGGGTTTTCCGGCTCATTTCTCGCTCTCCAACTTCAAAAATCCATAACTTTTTCATTTTTACGTGTACAGACCTGTGTGAGGGCTTATTTTGTGCGTAACAAATTTTACTTTCCCGTAATGTTATTTATTTTAACATGCCGTGTACTGCGAAGCTGAAAAAAAATTCCAAATGTGGAAAAATTGAAAAAAAACCGCACGTGCGTCACGTTCTTGTGGGCTCAGTTTTTACGACTTTCACTCTTCGCTCCAAATAACACGCCTACTTTATTCTTTGGTTCGGTGCGATCGCGGTGATACCAAATTTATATAGGTTTTATTGTGTTTTAATACATTTTCAAAAATTAAACGAATGTGTACAAAAAAGAAAAAAAATTTTTTGCCATCTTCTGACGCTAATAACTTTTTCATACTTTGGCGCACGGAAATGTGTGAGGGGTCATTTTTTGCGAAATGAGGCGACGTTTTCATTGCTACCATTTTGAGGTCTGTGCGACATTTTGATCATTTTTTATTTCATTTTTTATGTTATGTAAAAAGGTGTAAAAGTCGCATTTCGGACATTTGGGCGCCATTTCCCGCCTCGGAGGTCACCGCCGGCCGTAACCGTTTTTATATTTTGATAGATCGGGCATTTTGGGACGCGGCGATACCTAATATGTCTGTGATTTTTACTGTTTGTTATGTTTTATATCCGTTCTAGGGAAAGGGGGGTGATTTGAACTTTTAATATTTTATTAATTTTTTTTATTTTTTAAACTTTTTTTTTTCTTTTTTTTTTCACTATTTTTTAGACCATCTAGGGTACAATAACCCTAGATGATCAGATCGCTCCTACCATATACTGCAATACTACAGTATTGCAATATATGGCGTTTTTGCAGGTCTTACATTACAATGAGCCACTGGCTCATTGTAACGAACCTGCATAAACCATGTAGCCTCGTGTCAAGAGAAGACCCGAGGCTACCATGGTAACCGATCGCCGCCCCCCGATGACGTTCGGGGGCGTGGCGATCGAAAAAAAGATGGCGGCGCCCGCGCGCCGCCGTCTTTTAAACGCCGCCCGCGACTTTGCGGGCGGCGTTTAGAGGGTTAATAGCCGCGATCGGTGCAAGCACCGACCGCGGTTATTAGCGGTGGGGGTTTTGTGCAAAATGCAAAAACCCCCACCTCTGTATGAAGAGGACTCAGCCCGTGAGCCCTCTTCATACTTCCCTTATACCTCTGCGCCGTAGAGCTACGGCGCAGAGCGTTAAGGGGTTAATATAGTTAATGAAGCTTTGTCAGAGATATGACATCCGTGGAATCAAAGCATCATCTTTATGGAGTGTTATTGTAAGATCATATCATCACATCATAGAGACTATTAATTGTCTATTAATTGCCTATATTCCTATAGTCCCCTTTTGTTGTTGGGGAGGGAAAACCCCATCACTAAGGAGGGAGGGAGGGAGGGAAAGTATAGGGAAGAAGGGGAGGCTAGTGTCAGCGAGTAAAAATCTTTTTAGCTATTTAATTACGTGAAGGAGAGAAAGTCCTGTGAGTTTCTAAAGTCATGCCATGGCCCCCAGGTTTTAATTTGTTGTTCGGTTGTGTGATGAGCGTCGGCTGTGAGTTCTTCCATCCTATGTAACAGCGAAATCTCTGAGAGGAGGTCAGAACAGGTTGGGACCCTAGTGGATTTCCATAAGCGTGGTATTAGAGCCCTGGCAGCTATTAATACGAAATTCATTAGCGACTTTTTGGCTTTCGCAGTGGAGATCGGGAGGATATTTAGCAGGAGAGTAGTGGGTTCATCGTTCAGTCTCGTGCCTGTTAGTTTCGCTATAAGTCTAATAACCCTGGCCCAGTGTGGTCTTAACAAGGGACATCCCCACCAGATATGAGTCATAGTTCCTGGAGCCTGTTTACAGCGCCAGCACTCATCAGAGCATGAGGGATATGCTTTGTTCAGTTTCGCAGGTGTCCAATACCATCGCGACAGTATTTTGAAGTTTGCTTCCTGAGCTTTACCCGATAGGGAAAGCCGGTAGCAGAGCTCGAAAGCTTTAGCCCAATCATCCTCTGATAGTGTTTTGCCTAGTTCGAGTTCCCAGGTCTTAACATACGGTAGATCCGACATCGCCCATTTATCTAGCAGCAGATCATAGATTGCAGATATAGCGTGTGGGATGGGAGTCTTTGATGTACATAATAACTCAAACGGGGTCAGTGACCTATGTAGATTTAGGCTACCTTTATTGGCGTTATAGAAATGTTTCAGTTGCGAGTATTCCCATCTCACTCTAGCTGTACAAGTGTCCGCTCCTATGACTTCCTCAATGGGTAGGAGACTTGTGTCGTTTACAAGTCTAGCAAAAGTCAGGGTTTTATCGTCTCTCAGGGGACGGAGGAAGTGACTGAGGCATCCTGGCGGAAAGTCGGGGTTATCAACCACTGGTGTCATAGGTCCATCAGTACAGAACAATTGCATTGCGTTGCTCATTCTTTTTACTAGTCTAAGGACATGTGAGGTTACATAGGGTGTTTTGGATAAGTGAAAGTTCTGGTGTACATATGTCGCCGTCCACGGGAGTATGGTCAGAGGGACCGGGGATAGGGTGTTTTCAAGGTGTACCCAAAGCTTACTTTTCCCAGAATGGAACCAGTCCAAAATGCGGGCCAACGTTGCCGCTGTGTAGTAGCCCTTAAATTCTGGTAGGCCTAAGCCTCCCTGATGTTTCCTCCGTATCAAGGTTAGTCTAGATATTCTGGGGGGGGTTGAAGACCATAAGAATTGGTTTATTATTTTCTGCAGCTTCCCGAAAAACTGACTTGGTAGTGCAAGGGGGATAGTTTGAAACAGGTACAAAAGCCGCGGTAAGACTGTCATTTTGATACAACTGAGTCGTCCCATCCATGTCAGCTGTTTCGCAGACCAGTTTTTGAGGTCACTCTGTAGATTCTGTAGAAATCGCCCGTAGTTGCGTGCGTAGGTCGTGTCAAGGTCTGCTGGAATTCTAATACTATGTCATCAGTAGACCAGGAGAAAGGGTATGCTTTTTTCAAATCAGTAATGGTGGCCTGAGGAAGCCCTATTCCCATGGCGACGCTCTTAGTAATATTGACTTTGTAATTACTATAGAAGCCAAAGGTATTGAGTGTTTCCATTAAAGGCGGGAGAGAGGTTTCAGGGCTAGTAATGTAAAGCAGGACGTCGTCAGCAAACGCGGAACATTTATACATTTGCTTCCCTACTTTAATTCCTGAAATGGCCTCATTTGTACGTATTGCTTTTAGTAGATGTTCGATAACAAGCGCATATAGGAGGGGGGAGAGGGGACAACCCTGACGTGTTCCGTTACGGATGGTAAAGGTAGGGGAGAGGGAACCATTTATTCGTATTTGCGCCTGTGGGAGGGCATACAGTGCTTTGATTCGTGCTAATGTAGTCTTTCTCAATCCTATTTGCTGCAGGGTCGCCTCCAGGAAGCCCCAATCCACCCTATCGAATGCTTTCTCTGCATCTAATGAGAGAAGTAAAAACGGTGTGGAGTTGGATTTCGCATGGTGTAGCAGGGAAAAGGACTTCAGGGTGTTATCCCTTGCTTCACGTGTTGGTATAAAACCTACTTGATCAGGGTGAACTAGTGTACCCATGAGGCGAGCTAGTCTACAAGACAGGAGTTTGGCGTAGATTTTTGCATCTACATTGATCAATGAAATTGGCCTGTAGCTTGGGCAAAGTTGAGGGTCTTTACCCTCCTTGGGAATCACTGTGATATGAGCATATAGAAAAGAAGGGGGAAAGAGGTTATTATCAGAAATGGAGTTAAATGTCGCAATCATGTTGGGAGAAAGGTCTTCTAATAGGGTTTTGTAAAACGCCGCTGTATACCCGTCGGGACCCGGGCTTTTACCTGATGGAAGAAGTTTAATAACTTGTTTGAGCTCCTCAGGAGAGAAAGGAAGTTCCAGACTTTCTGCTTCCTCAGTTGGTATCATGGGCAATGCTGTGTTTTTTATGTACTGCGACAAGGAGAGGGGGGGCTGGGGCGGTTGGAAGGCCGTTGCTGGAGGTGGAAGATTGTATAATGACTCAGTGAAAGCCTCAGCAATTTCCTCAGTTTTATGTACTTGGGCTCCATTATGTGATTTGATGGAGGGGATGTATGTTGATACCCTGGCGTCCCTAAGAGCTCTAGCCAGGAGTCTACCAGGCTTGTTACCCCACTCGTACAACGAGCGAGCATATATATGTTTTAGTTTCCTCTGACCCTCCTCTAGCAGAGTATTAAGTTCTTGTCGGGTGGCGGTAAGCTCTCTTAGAGTAGCTTCTTGTAGTGTCTGTTTGTGTTGAGCTTCCAATTTCTGGAGAGTGGTGAGAAGAGAGGAAATTTTGTGTCCCCTTTCTCGCTTCAACCTTCCCCCATGTCTCATAAGTACCCCCCTTAGTTCACACTTCAATGCCTCCCATTTGAGAGCTTCTGAGGAAAAGGTGTGCCTCTGGTCTGAGTTAAAAGCTATTATCGTTTGTTTAAGATCTGATAAACATAGTCCGTCAGTCAGTAAGGATTCGTTCAGTCTCCAACTAAATGGGCGTCTTTTCTGATGCGTGATACCTAATGTGCATGATACAGGGGCATGGTCAGATAGGTAAATCGATCCTATGTCAGAGTCCTGAATCTGCGAAAGGAGGTGGTGTTGAACAAAGATGTAGTCTATTCTACTGTAAGTATTATGAACCATAGATAGGAACGAATAGTCTCTGTCTGTCGGGTGACCCAATCTCCATACGTCACAAAGCTGCAGGGCATGTAGAGCTTTCTTGATTCTATTCAGTTTGTTGTAGGATATGGAGGATTTCCCTAAAGAGGTGTCCAAGAGTGGATTGAGAGCGAGATTTAGATCTCCACACAATATCAGTGACCCCCTAGCAAAAGTACAAAGTTCCTCAAGCGTCCTCACCAAAAAGGAGGTCTGCTCCGAGTTAGGAGCGTAGACGTTTGCTATGGTATACAATGCTCCCTGTACCTCGCATTTCAAAAATAAAAATTTGGCATCTGGGTCGGACTTAGTTTCTAACACTTTGCATTGAGCAGATTTATGGAAGAATATTGATACCCCCCTTGATTTCCCTTGAGGGTTAGTGCAGTGGTGAGATACAGGGTAATAGCGGTTTTTGCATGAAGGGGTCTGTGTAGAGCTAAAATGAGTCTCCTGTATGCATAGGATTTGAGCTCGTTGTTTGTGAAAATTATACAAAACCCGGGACCTCTTTTCCGGGATATTGAGGCCTTTCGCATTGAATGAGGAGATCTTTAGTGGTATCGCCATAGCGAAGTTGTAGGTTCCCTAGCTTATGTCGAGGTCAAGGGGTGAGTAGGGGGGTTTGTAGGGAAGGCAGAAGGAAACAGATGGGGAAGGGAGTCCCTAATGAAGAAGAAGTCTTATACAAATGTAAAACGGGTATCAAGCTATCTACTGGATAGCAAATATATTAATTGTAGCAGAAAGTCTGCTGTGCAGCAAGCACAAATAAACCTAGGTGCTTTACCAAGGTTTCACCTATTGGGGGTGAGTGACAGCACAATACAGGTCGTCGTCACGGAGTTGACCGTATTCCAAAATCAGTGTGTAATTCGGTCAATCTAAGTAAAGAGTACCTGCAGGCCGAAGTATATAGGTTGAAATAACACGTGTTAAACATGGTAGGGAACTAAAAACCAGTTATAGTCAAGAAAAGATGACAATCATGGGGAATAAACATTAGCAGGATAAAACCTCCACTCATTGTTTCCTGGAAAGAAGAAAAATATAACCATCTATAGCTAGAGTGTCCTATTGTATAGAACAGCGGATCTTTCAATCCATCTCACCACTCCAGTCGCAGGTGTAGGTGCTCTCAGTCTTCCTGGGATTCTGCATTTGAGAGACGGCGTCGCATCTGCTGTCTGCGGGGTCTAGGCGATGCTCCGCGCTGGTTCCGGGGGTTTCCCCATGATGAGATGCTTGGATTCGGTCTGACTGCTGTTAAGTTTGGAGCATCCCAGTCCGGAAGAGATAATGGTGGTAGATTTAAGTCTCTTAGGAAGGTTGGAAGATCTTCTAGATGAGTAAGAGTTGACTGTGTATCACCTGAACGAGCATACAGGGCAAAGGGGAAACCCCATCTGTATGATATACCTCTTTCCTGAAGTTGTGAGAGAAGTGGTCTCAGTATTGCCCTCTGCCGCAGAGGGCGCCTTGAGAGATCTGGAAACAGGTTGATCTTAGCTCCGTCAAAGTCCAGCTCTCCCTTTGCTCTTGCTCTTTGCATAATTCGTTCCTTCAGGCTGTAGAAATGTATCCTGCATATCACATCCCTTGGCCTCGAGGGATCAGCACTTCTCGCCCTTAACGTTCTATGTGCACGGTCCATTTCAATGGGCGTATCAACAGGGCGTTCAAGGAGCATATTAAATATTCCTGTTAAAGTAGCAACTAGATCCGGTTGATGAGTGGCTTCAGGAAGGCCCCTGACTGTTGAGCTGTCTGATCCTCTAGCTTCTCTTGTAGCACAGTGACTGCAGAAGTAATCTCAGACTTAAACGTTTCAAAAGCTGCCACACTTTCATGTAAATTAGTTATGTCTTCTCTCACCACTTGTAAGTCCCTGTCCCAGGCTCCACGAAGTTCCCCAGCTAGATTGTCCATATCCCTCTTAGAGGGGAGCAGTGCAAGTAGGGCTTGTAATTCAGGATGGCCTCTCAAAGTGAGAACAGCTTCCTCTGGTGGGGGAAGGTCTGCAGGCATGCAGGATTGGGATCCAGCCATAGGCTGAAGCCCAGGGGAGCTAGCGCTGGATGACCCCAGTGAGGCAGCAGCTCCAGGAGAAAAGATAGAAGCCTCTGCATTGAGAGGTAAGCCTACCTCCGCTCTGCCCTTTTGTGGGCTATTCTTGCCATTAGGCATGCTTTTTGCCCCTTCTGAGGAGGCTGGCATGGTGTTTGGGGTGATGCACTGGGAATTTCCCAGCGATGTGTCTCTGCTGCCCGTCCCCCGGTGTCCCTCAGGTGTCAGCGAGGGATTCAGTGAGGGAGTCCCCGGTTGCTGCGGTGAGGACAGTGTGCCTGTGTGTGCTGGGCTTTGTGGCGCTCGTGAGGGGAGAGGACACGCAGTCCTATTCTCCTTACCCCTTCGCTGTGCTGGCGGTGAGCGGTGATGCCGCGAGTGCGGGGCCGCACGTGTTAAAGATGGCGGCGGGCTCCTTCTGCCGCGGGTCCTCTCCGGGGATAAGGAGCTCTGCTGGAGCGGATTGAAGAACTTGCGGATCGGTGTTGCCGACACCGATCTGCTCTGGAGGCGTTTAGAAGCCCTGTTGGCCCCTGATTTCCCCATAGATTGGGCTGTGGACGTCCCTTTTGCTTCGGCTCTGCACGGAGCTCAGTTTAGCCGCGTCCTCTCGCCATCTTGGCTGGCTCCGCCCCGTGTTTATGATTTTTACTGTTTATTTATATTTATATCAGTTCTAGGGAAAGTGGGGGTGATTTGAATTTTTAGGTTTTTATATTATAATTTTTTTTTTTTACTTTTTTTTATTTTTACTTTTACTATTTTTCAGACTCCCTAGGGTACTCTAACCCTAGGTAGTCTGATTCATCCTATCATTTACTGCCATACTACTGTATGGGTGTTACCAGTAAGCCTTTGCTGCAATATGCAGCAAAGACTTACCGGCTATGGAGAGGGCTCGGCCCGAGAGCCCTCTCCATGCACCGGGACCCGGCGCGCTTCGGGAAGGGGTTAAAGAGTTCCATGATCAGGGATGTTGGGTAGCGGTTCTTCACTGTAATTTTATGAAGACCATGATAGTCAATACATGGGTGGAGAGAACCATCCTTCTTTGCCACAAAAAGAATCCAGCATGGGCAGGGGAAGAAGACCTGCGGATGAACCACTTCTGCAAATTCTCCTTGACATAGGCTGACATAGCCACGGTTTTGGGCTCTGATAGGGGATACACTCAACCCCGTGGTGGAGAGGTGCCCAGCATCAAGTCTATTGGGAAGTCATAGGGCTGGTGTTCCAGCAGAGTCTCCGCTTGCTTCCCTGAAAAGACATCAGAAAAGTCCAAGAATGGAGCTGGAAGACTCACCAGAGGCTTGGTGGACACTGGAGAGACCGTGGTGGATACGGCCTGAGGGACCACCAAACAGTGAAACTGGCACTGCGGTCCCCAGCGAAGAACCTCACCGGTATGCCAGTTGAGCACAGGAGCATGTTGTTGCAACCACGGGTGACCCAGGAATACGTGGATTGGGGTAGGACATAGAACAACAGTCTCTCTTTGTGCTAAGCCCCTACTTGTAGGCACAGGGGCTTGGTGCGATACTGGACTGAATCACAGAGGTTCTGCCCATTCACGGAAGAAATGATCAACGACCTCTCTAGGAGACCAGGGCAGCATCCACAAAGTTCCCGGCAGAGTCGGAATCCAGGAAGGCTAAAGCTTGAACCAGGCCACTTGTTTCAAATCTGAGTAGAACTGAGACATTCAGGCATGGAGCTTTGTTCTCACTTAGGGGCGATTCTCCCAGGAACTCTAGGTGCATGCATTTCCCGAACGCTGCGGACGGGCTGGACAAATCTTAAGAAAGTGCTCCGGGCTGGCACAATAGAGGCAGAGATTCCCTTGTCTTTGTTGGGAATGCTCCTGAGTAGACAGACAAGCTCTATCCACCTGCATAGGTTCCTCTGCAGCAGACACGGAAGATGGCTGAGGCGGTCTTTGGATGACAGGAGCCAGGTGGGTCAGTCGTCGGGTCCTGACTCACGCTTGTTCAAGACGCTGCTCAGTACGCTCTGAGAACCGGATGTCAATCTGAGTGGCCAGGGAGATGAGACCATTCATGCAAAATGGCTAGTTTTCGGGCAGACAGAGCATCTTCAATCTGTCCAGAAAGCCTTTTTTTTAAAGGTAGAGACCAAGGCCACTTCATTCCAGGCCAGCTCAGAAGCTAGGGTACAGAACTGAACTACATAGTCACCGACAGATAACTCCCTTGTCGCAAGTTCAGTAGGGTGGTCTCAGCAGATGATGCCCAGGCTGGTTCCTCAAAGACAGACCAGAATTCAGCGAAAGATGTGATGATATTAGCTGTGACGGGGTCTTTCCTGTCCCAGAGAGGAGTAGCCCAAGCCAAGGCCTTCCTGGAAAGGAGGCTGATGATGAACTTTCCACTTTAGACCGTTCCCTGATGAACTACGTAGGCATTAGTTTGATGTGCAAGGAGCACTGGGTGATAAAGCCCCTGCACAACTTGGGATCCCCATCAGACTTGGAAAGCATAGAGAGTTTCAGCCTAGGTTCTGCAATAGCTAGAGAAACCGGAGTAGCAGGAGGGACCGCAGGAACTTGACGCTGCCGCTGAGTAGCCAACAATTGCTGCAACATGCCGGCCACTTTTCCGAGTTGCTCACCATGCACGGCCATCTGCTGCGACTGCTGGGCCACGATGGTGGTAATATCAGCCAGTTCAGGTAGCGGAACCTTGGCGGGATCTATGGCAGGATCTTACTGTCAAGATCAGGGTTAGTGTACCCACTGTACCACCGCGAGCGATGACATAACCCAACACCTGGGAGCGGAGTCTAAGTGGCACCTGCTTTTCACCAGAGCCCACCGCAAATGCCCTTTTGGACTCCTGTATGTGGGAAAAACAACTATCCCAATTAAGGACAGACTGACAGATAACATATATCTACCATTTGAACAAACAAAAATTTGCTTCCAGTACCGTCACATTTTAATTCAAACCATCATCATCCTTCGCAATTAAGATATCAAGTCATCGAACAGATTGAGAAGCCGAGGGGAGAAGGAAATAGTATAGCTCTGTTATGACAACGTGAATCCTTCTAGATTCACACTCTGCAAGCAATTGAACTGAAGAGACTCAATCGGGAATATGACCGAACTTTCTCATAATAATTTATTCTAGGTTTCCAAGATACAGGCAGTCCCCGGGTTACATACAAGATAGGGACTGTAGGTTTGTTCTTAAGTTGAATTTGTATGTAAGTCGAAACTGTATATTTTATCATTGTAGTTCCCGACAATTTTTTTTTTTGCCCCAGTGACAATTGGAGTTTCAAATTTTTTTGCTGTAATAGGACCAAGAATTATCAATAAAGCTTCATTGCAGACAATTTTAAGCTGATTATTGCAGTCTGGGACTATTTTAAAGCATCCAGAGAGCTTCACCAGAGGTCACAGTGGGCAGAGGGGTCTGTCTGTAACTATGGGTTGTCTGTAAGTCGGGTGTCCTTAAGTAGGGGACCGCCTGTACAGGCAGTCCCCGGGTTACGTACAAGATAGGGACTGGGGGTTTGTTCTTAAGTTGAATTTGTATGTAAGTCGAAACTGTATATTTTATAATTGAAGTTCTAGACAATTTTTTTTTTTTTGCCCCATTGACAATTGGAGTTTCAAAATTTTTGCTGTAATTGGACCAAGGATTATCAATAAAGCTTCATTACAGACACCTTACAGCTGATTATTACAGTCTGGGACTAAAGTAAAGCATCCAGAGAGCTTCACCAGAGGTCACAGTGGGCAGAGGGGTTCGTCTGTAACTATGGGTTGTCTGTAAGTCGGGTGTCCTTAAGTAGGGGACCGCCTGTATTCCAGTTTTGGTTCAATATGTTATATATATAAAAAGCTTTTGATATATCTTTGTGCATCATGTTAAACTAAATTCTGTTTCCCTTTTTGCATTAGAAATAGTGGTACCTTCCAACATGGGACTGATACATACACATAGCTATCCTATAGCTATAGTGATGTAACATTTATTCTATTTAAAAACATATCTCTATATTCACTATACAGTAGAGTTTTTTGCTATAAAGCGTTTGAATTAAAAACAGAAAAAATTAAAGATTGCATGCTGTTGTGTGTCATGTTTTTAATTCTATATATTTTGGTCTGGAAATTCAACAAGAGCACCCATCACCTTAAAAACATATTTCAGTGTGATACCCTTTTTCTTCAACATCAACTCCCTCAGGATCGGTGGTGGACTGACAGATCGGAGGTGGTGGACGCACTTAACCACCATGAGCCGACACCTGGGACCAGAGTCTAAGTGGCACGCGGTATTCAAAGCGGGTTGGACTTCCTGCAATGGAATATCACCAGGTCGCTCCACAGGCACAACCTGCTCACTGTAGTGGCCAAGGCGAGGTACAGAAACGGCAGGCAAAATCGTAGTCAGGCAGGAGGTTAGGACAGGTGACACAGGATCGGAATCGAGGACAAGCAGAAGGTCAAGACAGGAAGCAGAGAATCGAAGTCAGGAAACAAAGCAGAGGTCACAACGGATAGATCACAATAGTCTCAACATAGCGCTTCTCTCATGCAACAGGGCACAAAGATCTGGTAGGGTCACAGGAAGAGGTAGGATATGTATCAGGGTAGGGATCGGCCGTCGCCAATTAGCGGCATGCTGGCCCTTTAAATCTCACAGAGCTGGCGTACCGTTGCAGCTGCTGCGTTGCCGTACAGGGCACACAGGTGTTCCTGCGACCCGAGATGTCCTCCAGACACTGATTTGTGCCGCTTTCCCCTCAATTGCCGACGGATTCGGAAAAACCGCCGCATTTAAAAAAAAAATGTGTCGCAGAGCTTGCACTTACCTTCACTCAGCCCGGCTCAGGTGTATTTCAGTGCGTTTCGGGGAACTTCAGCGCAGCAGCGCCACCCGGTGGACGTCGGAGGAACTGCCTTAATAAATCCCGGCCGGACCCAAATCCAGCGCAGAGAACGCGCCGCTGGATCACAAATGGACCGGGTAAGTAAATCTGCCCCAAAGTGATGCTGATAAGGTGGCCTTAATTGGCATTGTCTCCTTAAGGAGAACATCTACTGTCTGATCCTAGTCAATAGCCTCTCACATAGCCAAATCAGTTTCCTACACTGTACTGAGGAGACCCAACCAGGTCGAAACAGTGCTGTCTACAGTTGGGAGTCTGTTCCTTATGGAATAGATATACTGGTTTGGCTTAATCCCACATCATGTTTTTAGACTTCTTGTAGGTCATACTTGATGTTAAGGGGGCTGCCTTTCAAGGTAGCAAAAGGAGGTATTGTTTTCCATTTAACACCTTGGAAAACTTATTTGCATTTTTCCCAAAGTGATGCTGTTATCTACCTGACAGCTTCAGTGCTACATACAGCAGGATAGGAGAGATGAGAAGCTGCTGCCAGGGAAAGATGAGAGGCATGTACCATGTGTTTATTTTATTTATTAAGCAGCAACAGGGGAGATATTTGCAGACTGTTATATGAGGGGGAGCTGCTTTGTGGGGGCATAATATGAAGGGGAGATGCTGAGGGGCATTATTATGTCTGTATGTGTGGACTAATTATTGTGGTTATGTGGTATAGTAGCATATCATACCATCAAGGGCAGGAAGCATCTTCAAGTGTGGACTAACCATTTTCCCCATTAGTTCAGCAGAAGGTGACTGACTCACAAATTGCTTATACTTGTAGTACTACGCTTGTAAGCTACACTCGGTTTATGGGCTGTTTCAGCCGAAAGTGTGCAGCCCGTATAAACATGCCATATGATGCCATGTTCCCAAGGGCTGCACACAGAGCAGAAGATGAGAGTCACTGCATTATACAGAAATATATGCCTACAATGAACCACTTGTACAGGTTCTGGTTATGTGCCTATTCAATATTACATATAACCGTATCTACATGTGACCTCTGATAACATATACGAAATCACCCCCAGACAAAGGCTCATTTGAGCCGAAACGCGCATCGGGGCTGGAGTCACCCAGGACACGGGAACCGGCACAATTGATATTGGTAAGAAAGTTATTCTTCTTTACTTGGGGCACATGCTATATGATTATACATGTTCAGCAATACTGATTTTTTCGACTGCACATTTGCACTTTATTATATGCTTCCCCAAGTTTGATACTATGTATACTGCAAGGTTCCCATAGTGTCCATGTGGAGTGACTCCCTTGTCTGCGCATTACCATCTGTGGGTGCACATTTTTAACCAGTATTACAACTGTTTTTGTTTGTCAATTTCATAAAGATTCATTGCACCATATTGATTAGTGTGGTTTATGCTTTAGGCCTGTCCCCTTGTTGTGGACAAAATACGTTTAGAATTATACAGAAATATAATGGACAATGTTCCCTCTGCCAGCCGAACAGCCGCAATGGAACTGTAATAGTTTATGTTCTGGTGTGGCTGTTCAGCAGGCAGAGGGAACGTATAGAAATATAATGCAGGGACTCCCGTCCTCTGCTCTGTGTGAAACAACCCTAACTGTATCTATATTTATTCAGTGTTATGTTTTGTTTAGTGGACCCTTAACTAGTCTGGGACAGCACCTTGACTTTAGACCAGGGGGTTCACCCAAAGTCCATTCTTCTGACGATAATGCACTCTGGCGTGGTTCACTAAGATCGTGCTCCCGATTTCCTGCATGTGTCGCTTCCCCACTCAAGTCCGCCGGAGTTCACCTTCTTGTTCCCGGTGTATGTAAGTACATGTCTTGCGACACAATTTTAAAGTTTTGTAATCCGGGGACTGCCTGTAATAAGTAACCGATTAGTATTTCATTATCACCAGGGTCTCTCCTTTAACAATGATGGTATCATTGATTTTACAGCAGTGGAGTGGAGTAAAATGAACTTTTGGAAATCAAAATCATTTCAGTAAAGCCTAATGATTAATAAAAAGTTATACTACAGATACGGCCGTGTGCTCCCGTGGACCGTATCCCAGGTGAGCAAAGGGCCAGGAGGAGGAGGGGAGACGGATGATCATCACCCCACCTCCCTCCATAGGCAGAAGAGCCACCACAAGGTCATGGTGCGGTGATGTCCTGTGTGCTCAGGGCCGCATCTGCCATGAGGCGAGTTGAAAATCTCGCTTCAGGCGGCAGAATGCGGGTCCCTGTAAAGGGCGGCGAAATTCGCCGCTCTAAAGTGGGCGATTCGGGCGTCCATTAACGCCCGAATCGCCCACCAGCTAAATAAATCGCGCCTGTCTCTTTAAGACACAGGCGCGATTTATATGCGGAGCGACGCAGCGCCTTTCCGGCAGCTGCGTCGCTCCGTTCTAAGCAGTGACACAGGCGCCATGACGTCATGGCGCGGCGCCTGTGTCACTGTGCGGAG
This sequence comes from Engystomops pustulosus, assembly GCF_040894005.1. Classification (NCBI taxonomy): domain Eukaryota; kingdom Metazoa; phylum Chordata; class Amphibia; order Anura; family Leptodactylidae; genus Engystomops; species Engystomops pustulosus. The sequence goes on along the minus strand of NC_092418.1, from coordinate 46,002,166 downwards.
CCGCGTCTCACAGGAGAGCCGCGTGAACACCGGAGCCGCGCCGAGGGAGCAGCTGCCTGCAGGTGAGTATGATTTTTATTATTTTTCATGTATTTAATTAATTGTGGCTAATAATTAATACTGCGGGGAGGGGGGGGGGGGGTTATATATATCATATGGGGCCAGAATTATTTTAAACTGGGGGGGGGGGGGATCATGGAATGCTATTTTATTTGGGGCTATAATTATTTCTTTATTACTATGGGGGATGCAATATATATTTATATTATTTGGGGCTATACTGTAATTATTTTATACTGGGGGGAATGCTATATATATATTATTTGGGGCTATACTGTAATTATTTTATACTGGGGGGAATGCTATATATATATTATTTGGGGCTATGATTGTTTAATACTAGGGGGATGCTATAGATATTATATGGGGCCAGAATTATTTTATACTAGGGGTGGGGGTGGGGGTGGGGGTTCTGTATATTTTATTTGGGGATTTGGAGCTATAATTATTTTATACTGGGGGGGATGCTATAGATATTATTTGGGGCTATAATTATTTTATACTGGGGGGGATGCTATAGATATTATTTGGGGCCATAATTATTTTATACTGGGGGGGGATGCTATATATATTATTTGGGGCTATAATTATTTTATACTGGGGGGGATGCTATATATATTATTTGGGGCTATAATTATTTTATACTGGGGGGGGATGCTATAGATATTATTTGGGGCTATACTTATTTTATACTGGGGGGGATGCTATAGATATTATTTGGGGCTATTCTGGGGGGGATTCAGTATATATTATATGGGGCCAGAATCATTTTATACTGGGGGGTGCTGTATATATTATATATCACTATATCACTAAGCTGGGGGGATGTATATGGGATACAGTATATTACTAAGCTGGGGGGATGTATATGGGATACAGTATATTACTATGCTGGGGGGGCTGTATATCGGGTACAGTATATTACTTAGCTGCAGGGGCTGTATATGGGATACAGTATATTATATGTATATAGATTTTATCCCTATATAATGAAGGGATGTGTTATATGTGGGGTAGCGTGCGGTCAGTTGTGTTGTGAGGGGTATATATTATTTAGGAGCGCAGTGTTGTTTTCCAGGAGACTTCATACTGTAAGTGACTGTGGTATTTTTAGGGGCGCCGGGTGGAGATGCTGCACGGAGCTGAAGATATCTGCCCGTGAATTCAGCAGTGATACGTCATGGATTGGAGAACCCGGAATAAAGTCGTCCTGATGGAAGAGATTGTCATCTATAAGGTACTAGATGCCACTAATGTCTCTCAGATCCTGTAGTCAGTCACACAGTGTCAGGGAGCTGCCTGTAGGGTTGTTAATTGTTAGTAAAGTTTTCAGCATTTACTTAACAGGGAGCGTGGGGGGGGGGGGGCAGCATTTTAATATTCGCCTCAGGCAGCAAATATGCTAGAATCGGCCCTGTGTGTGCTCACTGTGTCCAGAAGTTATAGAAATGTATGGGGGCCATAAACCCATTGTGGCCATGTGAATGAGCTCTAAATAGCACTTTTTATATTCGTTATGGGCGACGCTGTCAACCAAAATGATGTGCAGCTCCTTTTCCACCAGAGAGGATCAGGGCAGGTAGGTAGGTGAATAGATGAAAGGCTACAAGCAAACTCTGGTCGGTGAGTTGGTCAAAGACCTTTTGTGGGGGTCTATATAATTGCTGTTAAACTGCAAATCTCTGTGTCATTCCACAGATGTGCAGCCCCTGCCCAAAACACAGAACATCCTGCCATGTTATCTCTCCCACCCAATGTACACACTCATTGGACAGACCCGTCATGTCATGAGGAGCACTGGACGCTTCTGCTGTCTGTCATATGTTCCTATAGAAGAGCTATGAGGGCACAGCCCGTGTTATTATGTGTGGGGAGACGTCTTGTAGGGGCCCCACTACTTGCAGGACAGGCTGGGGCCGAACAGAGCCTTTCCCCTGTACCTGAGCTTTGTCCCTGCCCCCTCCCTCCCCCTGTGACCCGTCCATCTCCCTCCGCTCCGCCCGTCTACCCGCCTGCAGTTACTCAGTTTCAACAACCAAAACAATCCTAGCTGGCAACGCGCCGCGGCCGCCATGGAGCCTGGAGAAGACTCGGGGGTGCTGGCCCTGCTGGCGCTGCGCTCTGCACCCTGCAGCCCCGTGCAGCCCGGGGGTCGCCCCGCAGCCTGTGACCTGGCCGCCCCGCCACATGAAGCGCCCCCGGCCCTGGCCCGGCTGGAGGGACGAGACTTTGAGTTCTTCATGAGAACTTCCCAAGTGATCATCGGACGTGACTCCAGCCAGGGCTCGGTAGATGTCAACATGGGGCGCTCCAGCTTCATCTCCCGCCGCCACCTTCAGATTAACTTCGTGGAGCCGCACTTCTACCTGCGCTGCCTGGGCAAGAACGGGGTGTTTGTGGACGGGGCCTTCCAGCGGCGGGGGGCGCCCCCTCTGCAGCTCTCCAGCCTGTGAGTAGGACATGGAGGCCGGGGGAAGGGAGAGGGGCCGCACACCCCTCACGTGTCACGTTATGGCGCCCGGCGCTCTCACGACACCATTATGTCAACACTCGGAGAAAACGTGGTGCCCGTGTGCTTTGGCCGCCTCACTCACTTCACTACAGGGGCAGGAGCCACACACAGCGGGGGCTTCTGGGAAGGGGCAGCCTGTAAGCAGCTCATGGGGAGTCACCTCCCTGTGTGACATGTCCCTCACTGCCCCCCGTGTACCGGATGGCGCCCTCTGTAGTCCAAATGTGTTGTTACCACTAGCAACCTGTCTGAGCTCCCTGGCTCGCATTGACCTCTGATTGGTTGCTTTATTTACCAAGGACATTTGCACAAATCTCATTGGTTGCTCTTTCTGTAGATTATTTGGGGACCATTCATAGTACAAGGGGTAGGACAGAGAAGACCCTCCCACATAGCCCCTCACCGGGCGAGGAGAGTCCCTGCTTTATATGATGTTGGTAGGACAGCGATCGCCTGTCATTGCATTTATGTCAGAGTTTAAGCTGAACAAATGTTAGTTTCTGGTCATTGCTCCACGTAAACATGGCCGTCTGTCTCCTGGTAAACACTTGTCGGCTGATTACATCCTTTCCGGGGACATAAAATCATTGTTTGTCGGCAGCTTCTGTCATGTAAACAGGAGTTGTGCTGCCAGGGAGGACATATTTTATCTTACCCCATACAGCTATTCCCACATGTAATTGGACTATACACTATATACATTCACACACTTGGGGAGATGTATGACGCTTCAGTGTTCTGTGCTGCCTTGGCGGATACCTCCATGAGGTTTAGGGTGATGCCACACATGGCGTTTTGAACCCCGTTTTTGAAAAATGCATGCGTTTTTAACCAGTTTTAATTAAGATAATTGGTAAAACCTGTCAAAAACAGATGCGTTTTCAAAAAAGGACCAAAAACGGGTTCACAACGCCATGTGTGGCATCACCCTTAGACCTCATGTATCTGCCAGGGTGCTGTCCTAGCGGCAAAACTATGCCCGGTCCCATCTTGCGTAGTTTTGAGTAAAAACCTGCAAACATCCAGCGGTGAATGTTCACGTGTAGTGGAAGCTAATCCTCATAGACCTGAACGCCCCTTCCATTATCTTCTGCTATTGGTAGCTGATAACAATACTCTGGCTGCTATTCTGTTTTTGGTGTAACATCTTGCCTGACACGGTGTGATCTTGCCCTTACGTACAGCTTCATAGCAGATGAGCTGCTTCCCTTTCTGTCAGAAATCTTGGGCTGGTACCGTGTGAGCGGTATGTGTGCGTGTTACATCACGTGCCATAATACAAAGATATTCCTTTCTAGGAGCATTGCTTCCAGTAAAACGATTTCCTATACAAGACCTCAGTTGTTGCAGATTTGTTGCAAAAATTAATTCAAAGTACAGCTTGCAGAATGTTGCAAAAACTTAGTTCAGGTGAATATTTTTTGCAACATATCTGAATATACCCTTAGGCCAGGTTCACACAGCACATTCTGACACAGATATTCCAAGGGAAAGTCTGGTCAAAATCCACCCAGGATTTGCCTTCCTTTGTTTTTTAATTTTTAAATTTTGGCAAAAATGTTCTAAATACTCTACTTTTGATGCAGATAGTCATAGCACCCAAATAAATTCATAACTTACATTTCCCCAATGTCTGCTTTACGTTTTTTTAAGATTCCACATATTTTACTAGAATGTTATGAGGCTCAGAATTTAGGTGCCAAATTTTTCGGAAAATTCACCAAAACCCTTATTCGTAGGGACCTGTTTTAACTTTTAATTCACTGTGAGAGGCCTAAATAATAGAAAGACTGGTAAATTACCCCATTATGGAAACTAGACATTTCTACCGTATGAAAAACCATTTTTAAAGGAAACCTACCACTTGAAGTGGCAGGTTTCTGATGGAAATACCGGGCACCAGCTCAAGGTGAGCTGGTGCCGGAGCTTATTTTCGTTAGTGTTTTAAACCGCGGTATCGCGGTTTAAAACACTTTTTAAACTTTATAGCCGGCGCAGGCAGGTACGCGCTCGGCGCTTACCGTGCACGCGGCTCTCATTCACTTCCTATGTAGCTGCGCGCACGGTAAGCGCCGAGCGCGTACCTGCCTGCGCCGGCTATAAAGTATAAAAAGTGTTTTAAACCGCGATACCACGGTTTAAAACACTAACGAAAATAAGCTCCGGCACCAGCTCACCCTGAGCTGGTGCCCGGTATTTCCATCAGAAACCTGCCACTACAAGTGGTAGGTTTCCTTTAAGATGTTTATTAACCATTTAGGTGTTTTATAGAGGTTAAAACAAAATGGAGGTATGTTCTACAAATTAATATATTTTCATAATACATTTATTTTGGGTGGAAAAATAAACATTTGCAATGGATTAAATGAATGAATGGAAGGAGGCGCCACCCAGAGCTGATTTGCATTGTCAAATTGTACAGGCTATAATTTTTTTTTCTTTTTTTAATGCGGACCTATAGGGGCTTATTTTTTTGCCACATAAGATGCAATTTTCTGGTACATAATTTTGTGCTATAGCTAATTGGTGAGATTTTATTAACACTTTGTTGGTGGAAGAAATGAGAATCCTCAATTTTTAGGGAGATTGTTTTAGGTATTATTTTTGGCCGTTTACCATACATATTATTTTTATTCTATGGGCCCCCATGATTACGAAAATACCTCATTTATATAGAATTTTAAAAAGTATTTTGGCGAAAATTTTGTTAATGTTACCATCACCATCTTTTCATATGCATAACTTTTTTATTTTTCGTCTGACAAATCTGGCTAAGGGCTTATTTTTTGTGAGAAGCGATGTTCGTCTTAGTGGTCTTATTTTGGAGCATGCAACATTTTTTTTAAAATCCCTTTTTTAGAACATTTTTTTAAAGGGTATTAATTTAAAAATGATCTTTGGGGCAGTAAATATAACACTTTGTGCTCCCGTTGAGGCGCCCTCTGTTTGGTAATGACATCCCGTCTCTGTTGTAGTCAAACAGACTCAGCACTGATGGATGAGGAGAAGATTTGAGTAGAAGTAGTCTAAAATAAAGGCATAGTAGAGTTCTGGCACATTTCAGGGTACATTTATATTCCTGTGTGTCTTTTAGAAGGCGTGTAATGAACAATGATAAAATGTCTACAGTTACAATCTCTTCTCAATTTTGTACATGTATAAAACCATATACAGGCGGTCCCCTACTTAAGGACACCCAACTTACAGACAGACCCCTCTGACCTCTGGTGAAGCTCTCTGGATGTTACTGTAGTCATAGACTGCAATGATCAGCTGTAAAGTGTCTGTAATGAAGCTTTATTGATAATCCCTGGTCCCATTACAGCAAAAAATGTTTAAACTCCAATTGTCACTGGGGCCAAAAAATTTTTTTGTCTGCATCTACAATTATAAAATATACAGTTTCGACTTACATACAAATTCAACTTAAGAACAAACCTCCGGACCCTATCTTGTACGTAACCTGGGGACTGTCTGTAGTTAGTTTTTGGATAAACGTCATGTTATGTTTTTTTATAACAAGGTGCCTTTCTTGTATAGAATCGTAGGTGCAAGAAATAGTATGGTACCGTAGAAAAGAATTCCAGATTTCTGATCCTTTGTATGATGCTGTGTGTTCTGTCCTCAGCACTGCAGCATAGGGAGGATCCAGCCAAACACTTTTTTTACCTCTTTAAATCCAAATTTCACGGACCGGTGATAGATGGGCATTAATTTAGTGTTGACATTTAAACATTTAGTTTTTGATGATAATTTGGTTTACCATGTGAAGGTTTCTTTAAAAATATTTCAGTGAAACCTCTTCAATAGAGGACATATTGTATGTGAAAGGTTTTCGGTATTGTGGACTTAATGGAGTCCTCCCAGTGTGTTCACACAGCACAGATTGCTCATAAAAATCTACAACTCCCCATGCAATTGAATACCTTCAGAATCTAGGCATAGGGTCGTCCTACTTACACATCTGCCACGCTCCATATCAAACCTTTGAGTGTGAGGCTGCGTTTACACGTTCCATTCCCGTCGCTTGTTGAAAGCGCGTAAGAAAAGTGCTTTTCGACATCACATATTTGTTTAGTAAACGGGCTCTTGTGTTTTACTCGCTTTAAAAGAATCAGATGCGTTTGCAGTGCATTTATTAACCCCCTGTAAAGGCTCTGTGTGAATGAAGCCTGAGCCCTGCAATTTACCTGCAGATATTGTAAAAAAATGATGTTTTAGATTTGTATTTTTCCATTTGATCATTCAGAATTTTTCTGTTGTCAGGGCAATAGTTGTGCTGTAGCTTGGCCTATTGTGCTGTACAGAACACATTGCAGCTGTTTACAGTGTAAACACATGAAATTATTCTTCCACTGAAGAAGCAGCCTGCTACTGGGGCGGCACTGTGCTTTTTAGTAAATGGTTGTGTGTACTTGCTGATCTAGTAATTGTCTAATTGGATTTAAAAAAAAAAAACAACAACATTTCTTGGGGTGCGAATATACAGGGCAGCCAGGATGTGCCTGAGATTAAGTAATTATGCTGATAATAATATTTAGTAACAGCTTCGTGTACTGTTAACATGAAACTGTTACTAAGTAATAATTTTGTACAGAATTATCGGCACAATTACTTAATTGATGTGACCTGCTGCATCTCAGCCGCCTCACGGCGTTCCGGTATGTACCTAAAGGGTGTGTTCACACGTGGCATTTGCATTGTGTTTACAAATGCAATAAATACAGGTCCGTTTGACATCAGGCGCCGCATGGACCTGCCTCTGCCAGACGGATTGAACAGAAGACCTGCGGGGGGCGCCGGAAAGGCTAGTATTTGTTTTGCTTTCACTTCTTTTTATGAATTGGGCAAACTGGGTCTGGCTGTATAACGGGGCAGGGGGCGACCAATGCATTTTCCACCCTAGGCTCACACTTGAGTCAATAGGTTTCCCATTTTTTTATGGTAAAATTTTGGGCCTTGGATTATACTTGAGTGTATATGGATTACATTAATTTTCAGATTGCAATACTCTGCCATTTTTGGTGGTCACATCAGCCTCTCATTTATAAAGGGTCAACAAAGGACCCCCCCACCCTTCTCATGATGGATTAGGATCCCCTACTAATTATCCTGTGTATCCCTATGTACAGGATAATTGGTAAATTCAAAACAGTGGAATAGCCACTGAGAGCAGCTGTATAGATACAGGGGTAGTCACCACTGAGAAGGTCACTTAGTTATAAGATTTTGGGGCTTTTTTATGTTTTCCTTTTTTTTTTTTTTTTTTTAAAGAAATGTATTTATTTTATTTATACTACAATTGGCCACTAGAGGGAGCATCATATATGTGCTGTATCAATGCAGGGAGAAGAAAGGGAGTCTACTATCAGTTTAGACCATATAAAGCTGCAGATGGTGTCAAGTAGCAGTTCTGGAGATCTGTGTAACCATACTATTGTATGTGGTGTTAGTAGCAGCAGGACTGTGGAAATAAATTGTATCTGGACCCGGGACACTATGGTACACCTTATGTGTGAGATATCTTCAATGAACACAGCACATCCCCCTCAAGGAGAGCAGTTTGAACCTTAAGGTCAAAGAAGGCAGCATTGTGAGGGGACTTCTTCAGTGCTCCAAGCCCAGCTCCAATCTTAGAATAGTTATGCATTTTCACAGTCCTGCTGCAACTTACAACACACACAAAGTTATGGAAACATCACTAATCTTTTTATTGCACCTGCTGTAGATCTGTTGATGTTGTTTGGGGACAGGTCACTGCTGCAATGATCTCTACACAAACAGCACATCACAAGCCTCAGTGACGCCATTGTTTGCTTAAAGGACAACTATAAGATCTGTGATTTGCAGCAACACATCAAAATGTTTAACCTACTTTCTATTTAAGAAGCACGGCACTTGTACTTAAAAGCAAGTGTTTTATCTTAAGGCAAGCTGTGGCCGAGTGCCATCATATATAAAATTTATATTCTTTACTGCTGGGCTTAGGTGGACCATATCTTGTAGTCACTATAATATATAATGACCGGATGTGCAACCTCTTCCCTGCAGTGTTTATAGGAGCACAGGGGTCACAATCGTGTATCATGTTGTCGTATAAACTATTTCTATATTGTACATCATTTTTCAGTTCTCTGTAATATAATGCCTGGGTGTTTCAATCCTGATGGTAACCTTATACTTATTTCACTCCTTAGATATAATACATTATATTTACATAGACTAGAGGAGACACTTCAGTGTACTGTATTGGATACATGTTTATGACAAGCTATGGAAATCGGAATGAAAACATCCAGTGTTTAACCATGCAGGATTTAGTCACTCGGAATATAATACTCAACGTAAAACTAAATATAAACCTTCTCAATACATCTATAATACTCAAAAGAATGAATTTCTCCAGATTGTACCTCTGTGCATGTATCATCACAAGAGAACTGTACTGTAATGAGCTTTACTGAAGCCTTGAGATGTGTGCAATGCTCATGGTACTGAATGGCTCAGTCTCAGTACTTAAAGGGATTGTCCCACTGTTTAAAAAATTCTGCAGGCGGGCTGGGGAGGGATTTTAAAAAAACCAAAGCTGTACTCGTCCCCTCTGACGCTCCTGATGTCCCTCGCTGTCGTTGTTGCACTGTGCCAAGCTTCTGGTTGGGCCTGTCCCGTCCCTGTTCCCAGCGCTGTATCAGGCAATAAGATATGGGGATGGGTGGGTGTGGCGGAGCGGCTGGAAGGAGAACTCAGCATCGCTTCTGTGCCCCTGTAAACAGGGACATTGGGAGCAACGGAGGAGGGAAGTACAGCTTTGGTTTTTTTTAAAAATCGCTCCCCAGCCCCCCTGCATAATTAAAAAAAGAAAAAAAACCTTTAAGGACTCCCTGACTCCACATCCAGTCAAACTTTGTACTTTATTTCTGCGGGTAACGTGATGAAACATATGTATGGTTCGGTAGTCGATGGACTGTTTGGAGCTGTTGGAGAGTTGATTGGAGCAGTAATATACATTCTGAGCTGCCACTCCATTCAAACTAGTGAATGTGTGACTGCTGTTATTTTTGGGTAGCCACAGTGGGCAGGTACTTTTCAGCGGTGATGTGGAGGAATTAAAGTTTATACAGTACCTGCTGAACTAGAGTAATTGTCTTACACTGTCCCCGATTTAGACTTTTTTTATTTATTTTTTTTTACAGGTGCACGTTCCGGTTCCCCAGCACTGTCATAAAGATAAAATTTTGCGCTCTGTATCAAGAAAAGGAGGTGAAACCTCCAATGCCGCCTTCACCCATATATCGTCACATTTCACCTTTGAAAATTCATATACCTGAACCAGACATGAGAAGTTTTGCCAGCCCCTTACCTTCACCGACTGGAACCATCAGGTGAAGCTTCTGTAACATATTTAATTTCTTTGGATCTTTTAAAGAAATCTGCCATCAGAATCGCTGATCTTAGACCATATTCACTTACATTTGCAACTTTTCCTTTCCTGTCCAGAACTGTATCTGTTCTATCATTGAATCCCTGTTCTTTGATAAAAAGGGTGTTTAAAATATGCTAATGAGTCTATAGGGCTTCAGTGTATACATGCGTGAGATTTGGAGGGCCTGCTTATGTCGCCAGCAGCCAAGAGTGAGGGAATAAATTAAAACACAGCAGGTATTGCCCCAGAAGACAAAATTCTTATACATATATACTCAGGATAACAAAATATCACATTCTCTAATTCGCTGTTATTAACAAAAATACAGCATTTTACAGATGTAATTCCAACTTGGATACAACTGTTAATCTTCTGACTTCGGTAAGATTCTTTTCATGACTAGCTTCTCTGGTCTGCACGATGCAGTGCTTGCTCTCTGCCTCCTTCCCCTCCCACTTGCATTACAAGACCAGCTCAGACACTGGCAAGCAGCACCTACCAGGTGCAGACTTTATAGCAGGGCTGACTCTGTGTTTTATTGAGTAGGTGAGTTAGGAGAGGGTCATTGTGTTTTATATCCATCTCATTATCTCTGATCTGTCTCATCTCTCTTTTTCTATGTGTCCGATACTAGTGAATGTTCAGAAGCTAAAAAAGAAGTGTAGATCAACCTGTACCCTGATAATCTAAGCACATTGTCAGCACAGTGTCTCAAAGCACAGTGATCATGAAGTGTCTGCTTGGAGAGTCCCCACCCACTTTTTTGAATCTTATACTGACCATCTGAGTGTTGACAATAAAACATAGTAAAATTGTAAGGTAAAGGGTATAAAATGATCTTTATTGTGTATACATCACGAGGGAATTAAAATTTAAGATTTCTTTCATGGGCAAACCCATTTAAGCCTGAGCCCCTCAGGCTCATTTGCATATTTTAAAAGCTCTTTTTTTTTTAATCGAAGAACGGGGATTAAATGATATAACAGATTCTGTTCTAGACAGGAAAAGAAGAGGTGTACATGTATGTGAATTTGGTCTACCATCAGTGATTCTGATGACATTTCCTTTAACAGCAGAAAGTGCTGGGGCATCAAAAAAGTAAAATCGGTCAAAGTTTATGCACAGATGAATCCGGTGGTGTCCAAATGTAAAGGTTAGAGACACTGGTTGAGCAGCGTATGAAGGCAAAAAAGATCACACATGGGTTTGCTTGTTGTCTTTTGTTAGGTCACTATAGGTGCTGTAGACACAATCTTACAAGATTTATTAATTTAAAGGGGGTTTTCTGTGCCCTCCAGTTGTTTTCATAGTAATGGTGGGTCTGCTCCTGTAACTCGCATTTATGTATTCGCATAGCTCTTTGTACAGTATTATATTTAAGTGACTTTTATCATTCTGGAAATCATTTTGAAGTTTCTTGTGGATATAAGGTTTTAGTTCTCTAGTTAAACATACAGGCAGTGCCTGGCTTAAGGACACCCAACAGACGACTTCTAGTTACAAACGACCATTCTGCCCACTGTGACCTTTCCGGTTGCTGGTAATTTACTGACCTTTAGTCCCAGGCTGCAATGAAGCTTTATTTTTGATCCTTATTCCCTTGACAACCCAAAATTGGGAAAATTTAATTATCACAGGGAGAAAAAATTTTTTGTCTAGAGCTACACCTACAAATATTCCAAGTTTCCCGACTTGCATACAAATTCAATATAAGAACAAACCTACAGAAATAATCATGTATGTAACACAAGGACCTTCTGTATATTTATTCCTAATAAAACACATTTTCCTGTTCTAGTGTCCCCAATTCCTGCCCCGCCAGCCCTCGAGGTGCTGGATCTTCGGGTTTACATTTCATACATAATATTGCATCTGAGCTGAAGCTGGTAGCAGAATGTGCGAAAGCTGCAACAGACCAACAGACAGAAACATCTGGAGGAGACAGTCCCAAGGTATGTGATTGTCATTGGTAATGTTTGTCATGCCATTATGGAAATACCTTTTGATAGGGGTCTTTTTGGTGAATCTGTTACCAGTTATGGAAGGTTTGTGTAAAAGAACCCCCTGAACAGAAATTTTATATGGGCTGATAATATAGCAGATGAGCTATTTTGGGTTATTTATTAGTTAAAGGTGGAAAAGTTCATTTTTTTTACTTTTCCTCCTACTCTTCTGACTCTGCTATATTACTGTACACATGCCTAAGGCTACCTAAATGACAGCCTGCTGAAGGACAGTCATGAAGTCTACAGAAATGTGAGAAGGGTGCAATACAAGATGAAGGGATTGGAGTAATATTTAGAGCTGCATACAGCCAGCCGCAGAGACTGTACAACTCTGACTTCTTTCAGGAAGCAGTTGGCTTTAATTTCTTTAAACTTTTGACATTTATTTAATGATGCATAGATATGACAATTTTCATAAGTATTGCCATATAACAATGTAAATCTATATGTCAATATATGTGCCTGACATATATTATTTTCAGGGTAAGATTATTATCACCTAGTGCACTGATTTATAAATCTCTTGGTTATGTACAGAAAGGTCCAGATAAGCCATCGCGATGTACGACTTTCTTGTGCATGAGAATGCCAAGCAGGGAGTCTACCTCTACCATATCCTTACATATGAAACCTCATGAGACAACCACTTTTAAGGCTTTGTTTTGATTCATGGCTTCTATTCTTAAATAGAACATGACTATAAAATTAACCCTATATAACTACCCCCTATATAACTACGTAATATGATGTCCTTATACATGCCTGTAAATGTAAACTATCAGGTCCTAATACTGATACTCTTATACACATGACTGACAGCCTGTATAATGATGTAACACTCCTGGTGCTGGCTCCTCTCCTGGTTCTGGCTGCCACACCCCTTGCAGCTTGTGTGTATGAGATACAACTGCTACAGGATGCAGCCATGTGGATGGGAGAAGAGAATGTGTCGGGGAGGGGTAACAGGGGTGATAACTTTCTCTCTCCATATACCAAGGCTCATTTGCATTATAAAGAAAATATTATTTTACAGTGATTTAATGTACGCATAAACAACATAAAGGCTGGGATGAAATCCTGGTGAAATGCTCTAACAGGTAGTGGTGACAGAATTAGTTATAGAGACCCGGCTATGACTTATCGCTGCTGCATTCACCCCCAGATGTCTTCAGCTCTGTGCAGCACATCTCCACACTGGGCAACTATAGACATGACAGTCACTTACTGTATAAATATACTGTGCCCCTAAATAATGCTTACCCCTTACACCACAACTGACTACGCTGTGTTCCCCATAAATACATTTTGCTGCCCCCCCCATCAATTATAATATATTTTGGACCAAATAAAATCTTATTTTATGCAGTGCCCCTGCACCCCTATTCCCTATTATCAATCACAGGACATCTAATAATAATAAAATAGAATACACAATGCCCCTTTAATTAAAATGATGTCCTTAAGGGAATTTATTACACATTCGTACTGTTCTGAAATAATCTAGAGCCCCCATTATAATATTATAAATAAATATTGGCCCAGATATTTGATAACTGGTGCAAACTCTGACTAAACACTACTAATCCCCTTTAGGTGCAAACACTTAATAAAACTTTTTCTTTTAGTGCAATGATAGACCAATAACTGGCACAGACAAAATGACATGTGGGCCATAGTGTTCACTGAATAAAACAAAAGGGGGCATAATAAAATAACTTTTACTCATTTAAAGTCAGGGGATACTATAGACAGTATTCCTTTGATTTTTAAGAGTGATTAAAAGTTTTTCATTGGTTTAGCAAAGAAAAATAGATAGTGCCTCAAAAATATATATTATACTTTTTTTTTTTTTTAAATTAATATGGTCAATAACATGACAAAACCACTTGCCTTCTGGTGGCTTCTGCTTCGTTCAGTTCTGGCCCCGGTGCAGTGATGTCATGACCCGCTACATCTGGTGACTTGCTTCTTAAAACAGCGTGGCAAGGTGAGAAACCCTGCTACACTGCTATTACATTTACCTGTACCGGTGTCTAAAAGATACCCGTACATATAATATTAAAGGAAACCTACCATTTCAAATGGTCGGTGTAAGCTGTAAACACCGAGCACCAGCTCAGGGTGAGCTGGTGCCGGTGCTTAGATTCGTTAGTGTTATAAACCGCGGTATCGCGGTTTTAACACTTTTTAAACTTTATAGCAGAAGCAGCTTCTGCTATAAAGTTTAAAAAGTGTTAAAACCGCGATACAGCGGTTTATAAAACTAACGAAACTAAGCACCGGCACCAGCTCACCCTGAGCTGGTGCTCGGTGTTTACAGCTTACACCGACCATTTGAAATGGTAGGTTTCCTTTAAAGGCTTCAGTAGATAAGTACTCGATGCAGACTAAGGGGGCCCAGAACCGGACTTCCTTGGGGTCCGCACGACAAGCTGATCATCGGCAGCAGGAGCTCCATGTTGCACCACCTAGTGCAGCAGAGCACCGAAACCTGGAAGCAAAGAGCTCCAGTCACGGTGTCATCCGAGCACCTGAAATAAAAGTGATCACAACCAGTGGCAAAGCGGACTGTATCCCTTCTGGCAAGCCAACAGCAGCAGCACAATGCTGTTTCACCACAATCTCTGTGAGCGCTGCACCAGCCCCCCGACTGTAGTAACCCCTATGCATGTCTTGTCTGCCCTACCTTATATGTTATTGTCACTATTCTATTACATACGTTTCCCTTCTATAATTTAATGTGGTCATGTTACTGTAACTGTTTGTATGCAACTAAGGAACTATCAACATGTAAGAATGTGTCTCTCGTAGTGTATGTATGTAACTGTAACGTTAAACCTATATCTCTAACTGTATGTTACAATTACCGGGACACTATGTATTAAAGAATTTCCACCCAGGGGACCAATAATGTACTCGTATTGTGGTGTAAACAAGATTTTGAATTTTTATAATTTTATTTATCAATTTTTTTAACCAAATTTGCAGATATCTAGAGATGGCTCCCCTGATGATCTCCACACAGTAGAGGGATTGGTTACCTTACTTTCACTTTTAAGTGAAAGTAAGCCTTAGGTTTTATTCTTTCAGTGCTCCTTGTAGCCAAACAATGTAAAGCTCTGGTATGTGTTTACATAGTAAACCATAATAAACTTAAAGGGGTTTTCCCACGAAGACAAGTTAGGCCCTATCCTATCCCTATAGGGTTAAACGGGGGGTTCCGACGGACTATTGGAGCAGATGGCCGTGCATGACCATTCTGCTCCATTAATCTCTATGGATCTGACTGAAATTGCCAAGTGCTGCGCTGTCTCCATCAGCTGCATAGAGCTAAATGGAGAAGAACGGTCATGCACGGCCATCTGCTCCATTACTCTCAAGGAGCAAGTGTAATGCTCCATTACTCTCATGGGTTGGTCGGACCCCTAGTTTTTTACGATTTGCAGGGGTCTCAGCCCTAAGACCCCCACTGATGAGCAAGTTAGGCCCTATCCTGTGGATAGGGCCTAACTTGTCTTTGTGGGAAAACCCCTTTAATATCATGTAATAAGATCACTGCAGAACAGCTGACAAAGTTTTCATACCATCATCATGGGCAAGAAGTAGAATATTATAATGCATTTTGTTTATTTTAGATGTCCTTTCAAAGCTATGTGCATTTTTGCCAATTTTTTTTTTTTCTTTTATGCCTTTTGTGTTTATAAAGAGGCTCTCAGCGATGCATTAAAGTGTTCTTACCCTTTGTGCCAGGCAATGTGAATGTTGTGAGCCACAGACCTAAATATATGCTATTCCTTGTCATTATTTTCTTTAGGATGAATCCAAACCTCCATATTCATATGCACAGCTCATCGTTCAAGCAATCTCTTGTGCGAAAGATCGACAACTCACATTGAGTGGAATTTATGCTCATATTACTAAGCATTACCCTTACTACAGGTCCGCTGATAAAGGCTGGCAGGTATGTTGTTTCTTCAAGAGCCCCGTGCTATTCATGTGTTGGACCTTTAATAGCTAATTAATAGCTTTCTCTGCTATTAGAAAATAATTGGCTTCACATCTTCAAAATGTAATAGATGATTGTGTGTAGAGTACATGGATAAGTCAGTCATATAAATTAAAAAATCAGTGTTTCAGCTACAAATTTTAAGACCATCACAAACTGCAAAATATAGCAATTAAGCAGATTAAAACTAAAGCCCATCATGCAACTTTGTGACAAATACAAATGATAAAAAAATGCATGAAAACATACATTTTTACATAAAAACTCACATCAAAGGGGAGGCTTACATACAACTAGGGATGTATAAGTCAAAGTAAGCAGATTTATATATGCCACAACACACAACATCATCCTGATTTTACACTCCCAAAAATGCCAGAACTAAAGCCATGCAATATTTGGTTGCAATTAGCAACTGTGTTGAAAGTATAAAATGCTTAAAGTTAAAAAAAACTCCTATCCTGTAACAACATTTTTTTTCCTGTATACAAAAATAACTTTTTAATTATTACACATTATTACACACCACTATTTGTGTGAGATTACAGGGAAGGGGAAGTGCTGAGGAAGGGGAGATGGTGTAATAGCCTGTGAAGCTGCAAAACAGAGAGGCTCTGGTAACACCCTCCAGAGCCCTCCTGGCTCATTAGCATATTTTAAAGTTTGATTTTAGACAGAGGCCATGAATAACAAATACAATAAGATTAGCACAGTCACTGTGCCTGGATCTATGAGTAAGTGTTTGATGTTGATGATAGCTTTCCTTTAATATTGCTTTGTTTTTACCTTTTTAGTGTGTGTATTTTTTCTGTTTTTGTTCTTTAAATTCTTGTTGGATTTTTAGTTTCAGCCTTTTGGTGCTTCCATAACTGTTACTATTTTTCTCTTTAGAACTCTATACGGCACAATCTGTCACTGAATCGTTATTTTATAAAAGTGCCACGTTCTCAAGAGGAGCCTGGAAAAGGTTCATTTTGGAGAATTGATCCAACATCTGAAGCAAAGTTAGTTGAGCAAGCATTTAGAAAACGGAGGCAGAGGGGAGTTTCATCTTTTCGTACTCCTTTTGGTCCGCTCTCTTCCAGGTATGCAATCATTTTCTTTACGTCATGACGTCAGGTGCTTGCTGACATTCTAGTGTGTGCGGCGCCATATGATGTCCATGGAAAAAGGACCTCCCAGGGTGGGGGGTGTTGAGGGGTATCGGAAGGGGAGTAAACATTTAGTTTTTTTCTTATAGGCTGGGCATTCCTATGGTTGTGACTGCTGGCTGTATACTTGGGGACAGGGGGCTGCTGGCTATATACTGGGGGCAGGGGGCTGCTGGCAGGCTATATCAATCAGAGGGGGAGGGGCTGGCAGGATGATTCATCGTATTTCATCATATCGTCTTATGCATAACAGCAGGCTATATACTGGGGGCAAAGGGCTGTCTGTCTATATACTGGGGGCAAAGGGCTGTCTGTCTATATACTGGGGGCATGATATGGCAGGCTATATACTAGGCTTATACTCGAGTCAATAGGTTTTCCCAATTTTTTTTTTTTTTTGTTTAAAATTGGGTATCTCAGCTTATACTCCAGCATGTACGGTATATATTGTTTTTACAAATATATATAGTTTAAATATGTCTCAAAACAAAGGCCAAACAATCCCACGAGGAGAGAAGACACAACACTCACCGGTATGTGCAACGTTGAAATCTTTATTCGGACGGACACAGGACAGGAGTGGTGCACGCCACGACTAGGCGACGGGCCGTTTCGCGCACAAAGCGCTTCCTCAAGCCTCAGACCTCGCGAGATCTCTGGGTCCGGGTAAAAAACCCGCCCCCGGCTCGCGTGGCCTTGGCAACAATAAACAATGCAATTAAAAACATATGGCAAGTGTCTTGGGTGCACCTGGGCTGTAATGCACCCGAGCACATACACCGTGAAGTTTTACATTAAAATGATATATCTAGTACACTAAACTGCAATATAGCAACTAAGCATAATTACATGGGATAAAGAGTAAGAGGTATTAGAAGCATAAGTACGAGTAATTGTCCAAACAATAGTAACACGGAACCACCTAAAGAAAAGGTGAGTGGTTAAGTTTTTTGGTCAGCAAAAAAAAAAAAAAAGGGGGGGGGGGACAAAGGAGAGGGGGTGGGGGGGAGGGAGAAGACAGAAAATGAAAATATAACACGGAATCGAAAAAAACGAGGGCATGGATCACTTATCTTATAGTGAACTGAACGGTTACATGAAAGAGGGGCGCTTTATAGAAAGACGCTCATATCATTCCTGTCATTCAATCCCATCGGGCCCAACGCATTATATTTTAGGATCAGTCTCCCTTCTAGTTGAAGTAAATATTTTTGGCGGTCACCTCCCCGGGCATCTACATCTACTTTTTCCAGCCCCATATACCTCAGTACATTGGGGTTCCCCCCATGCTCCTCTCTGACGTGGTTAATCAAACGGGGGCAGCCTTTTCCAGTACCTAAGGAGTTAAGGTGCTCACGGAACCTGGTGAACAAATTTCTGATGGTTTTTCCTATATAGAAAAATTGACATGGACATAATATTGCGTAAACTACAAAGGTCGACCTACAATTTATGAAGGACTAGACCCTGTGGTTAAGACCTGCCAATTTTATATTGTCGATTTGCAAATTAAAGCGACAAAAGTTGCAAGTGCCGCACTTAAAATTTATAAGATAAGTGATCCATGATCTCGTTTTTTTCGATTCCGTGTTATATTTTCATTTTCATTCATATCTGTATCTCCACTGGTTTATGTCTTCTCCCTCCCCCCCCCACCCCCTCTCCTTTGCCCCCCCCCCCCCTTTTTTTTTTTTTTTTTTGCTAACCAAAAAACTTAACCACTCACCTTTTCTTTAGGTGGTTCCGTGTTACTATTGTTTGGACAATTACTCGTACTTATGCTTCTAATACCTCTTACTCTTTATCCCATGTAATTATGCTTAGTTGCTATATTGCAGTTTAGTGTACTAGATATATCATTTTAATGTAAAACTTCACGGTGTATGTGCTCGGGTGCATTACAGCCCAGGTGCACCCAAGACACTTGCCATATGTTTTTAATTGCATTGTTTATTGTTGCCAAGGCCACGCGAGCCGGGGGCGGGTTTTTTACCCGGACCCAGAGATCTCGCGAGGTCTGAGGCTTGAGGAAGCGCTTTGTGCGCGAAACGGCCCGTCGCCTAGTCGTGGCGTGCATCACTCCTGTCCTGTGTCTGTCCGAATAAAGATTTCAACGTTGCACATACCGGTGAGTGCCGTGTCTTCTCTCCTCGTGGGATTGTTTGACCTACTCTGCATTCACACGTGCACCTCTGGGAAGCAGCGACCTGATGTCAGTTCACACTCTGGGGCGCCACTGAGTTTGGGTTGTGTGGAGAGGGTGGTGCCGGTCCCACTATCTTTCTTGCTTATGGTACGTTGTCAAAACAAAGGCCTCCTCATTGCCATGTAATGACAACTGTAAATTTTCCTTATGTTTGTCTATATGGAGCTGTAGTTTTCTTTGATTTTGTGGCCACTTTTTAATAAAATTTTTATTTGTGGTAGAAAGGCAAAAATTTGTGGATCTTCTTTTCAATGATGGCGTCCACTGTACTGGATAGTCATTTTTTTTTTGCATTAAATTGTTGATTTTGGGACATGTTTAAGGTTTTATTTATATATATTTCTCTTCTTTTCCTAGAAGTGCTCCAGCTTCCCCAACTTATCCAGATTCTGGTTTGCAGACCCCTGAAAGCATGTCTCGAGAAGGATCCCCTGTTCCACATGATTTTGGTTTTAAGATGGCCTCTGTTCCTGAGTATCGATACTCTCAGAGTGCACCAGGTGGGCGGTTGTATGACAAATTTCTTTAGGTTAACGACTAGGGACGAGTATACAACTCTTATAAGCATAAGAGGGCTTGTTTTTTGCAGTGTTAGATGAAGGGAAGTAAGAACTGTAGTTGTTATATTATAGAAGCTCAAAACTGGAGAGCTCCTGGCAGGGAACTGCTGTTACCAGATACAAGTTTTGATCCAGTTTTCCTTTGGAACAGTGTCCTGGCGGTTCACATCTGTACTGCACAGATTTTAGGTATTCACTGGATACTGTCCCCTCTCAACAGCTGATGTATGCCAAAATTTAAGGTGATTTCTAAAATGCATACTGGATCTTTTTCACTTATTTTTTTTTTTTCAACTTACATTTTTATTTTTCCAAAAGAAAAGTTACAAACAATCATGCTCAAGCAATAAAACATAGTATTACCAGATTGGTATAAGCATATACCGCACATCAATACATAAAGTAATAGTTAGGTCACGCAGGACCTCTTGTAGGTGGTGTAGAAGTCGAATAAAACAGGCAGCTTTAAATGACTCAATAAATAGCAGGAGAGTAAGGAGCAAAGTCCAGTTCTTACGGGAAAAAGAATAAAGTCTTTCATTCGAGCTCCATCTCTTTTGCTGCGTTACTTTATGTAAGAGAAATATAAAGAAAAAAAGTAAAAAGGGACCAAAGGTCCAACTTATCAACACACTAAATGCCAACACAAAACAGAACATACTATATCCATGGATCCCATTCCTAAATTAAGAATCTAGTAGCTAAAACATAGGTAGGTTGTCTCCAATAGTATCCCAAGGGGACCAAGTTTTGAGGAACTTGTCCGAGTTTTCGTGCAGCGAGGCAGTCATATGTTCTAGAGTTCGTATATGCCTGATGCGGGAATATAGATCTAGCATTGAGGGCGGTGCAGGACGTCTCCAGTGCAACGAGATCAGGGTCTTTGCAGCACACAAAATATGGAGGAGCAGTTTTGACTGCAATTTACCCATCTCCGGTGGAGGAAGCCCTAGCAAAAAGACAATTGGGTCTCTACACAAACTTATCTCCAGTACCCTTTCTATCACTAATCGAACCTTCTCCCAAAAAGGTTGAATAGCCCCACATTCCCAAAAGATGTGATATAGGGTGGCGTCTGGGGCTTTACACCTCCAGCAGATATCTGGGATGCTTGGATCCATTTTGTGTAAAAGCGCCGGGGTGTGGTACCAATGCATCAAGATTTTATACTGGTTTTCTTTGTATATAGTGGACAAAGAACCTTTCGGGGCCTTATCCCATACCTTTTTCCAATCCAATATCGAAAGTGTCTTACCCAGCCAGTCCTCCCATTTAGTCATGTACGCATGTTTATCTGAATTCGGGTATGTCTGGGCCATGAGCAAGACGTATAAATCTGAGATAAGTCCTCTAGACGCCGAACCCCTAAGACAGATCCGCTCAAATTCTGTAAGATCCGGTATTATGGGAGATTGTAGTATGGATATACAATATTGGTAGATCTGTGGGTACGTATTTGCGGCGGGGGCAAACTGATCAGATGCACTGCTGAGGTCTGATAGCTTAAGGAGGTTCTTGGTAGTTGGGTGTGTCAGGTCCCTAATCTGGAAAATTTTCATCGGCCTCCAAAAATTTACAAAGTCCGGTTTGAGACTTTGGGGTAGACCCGGTGTATATAGAAACGGGGTAAGAGGCGACTTCAAAGTAGCAAGAGAATATCGCATGCGACATCTTCTCCAAACCTCTCTAGTAAACGCTATGGGACCTAAAAGGGAATGTGTAGGAATTTCCAATGGTGGCCCCCATATCAATGCAGCGGGATGAGCGGGGGCTAACCAGAGCTTCTCAATTTCTGTCCACTTATTGAAGGCCGCCAGTGAAGTCCAGGATACTATGTGTCTTAGATGAGTAGCATAATAATACACCGCTATATCAGGTAGTCCCAGACCCCCTCGTGACTTGGGTGCTGTTAAGACTGTTTTTGAAATCCTATGCCTCTTGGAATTCCATATAAAATCCAAGAACAGTGATTGGATTTGCCTCAGAGTGCTAACTGGCACCCTCACTGGGAGAGTTTCAAAAAGATATAAAAATCTGGGAAGTATTGACATTTTTATAGCCGCTATTTTACCTAGCATAGAGAGATTTAGAGTACGCCAGCTTTGTAACTGCTTCCTCACATCTTGAATTAAGGAGGGGAAGTTTTCTTTGTATAGCGAGTTATATGATGCGGTAAGTTTTATCCCCAGGTATTTTATGGAGGTCAAGTTCCAAGTATAATGAAAGTTGTCCTCTAAAGAGCTTAATAATGTGGGGGATAGATGTACTGGCAATGCCTCTGACTTAGTCTGGTTAATTTTGTATCCAGAGACATTACTATATTCCTCAATTTCAGTGTTTAGGTTCGGGAGCGATATGAGGGGGTCAGTGATAGTGAGTAGCACATCATCCGCAAACAGAGCTATTTTGAACTGTTTGTCCCGTACCTCAATGCCCTTAATGTCTGGGTTGTTTCTGATGCGTGCTGCTAAGGGTTCAATGCTTAAAACATATAATAAAGGGGATAGAGGACAGCCTTGACGAGTACCATTATTAATTGTCAGGGAATTTGAATGGGCATGCGGTAGTCTAATTTGCGCTGTAGGAAAAGAATAGAGATTGGACAGGGCGTTCAGAAATGGTCCGCGGAAACCAAAGTGTGTTAATGTCCGAAACATGTAATGCCAATTTAATCGGTCAAATGCCTTTTCAGCATCTAGACTCAACACTAAGGCTTCTGATTTGGTTTTCTGCACCAGATCTATCAGATCAATGGTGCGGCGAGTGTTATCGCCTGCCTGTCTATACCGGACAAACCCCACTTGGTCCTTATGTACTAGGTGCGGGAGCCATTCACTTAATCTGCTAGCCAGAAGCTTAGTAAAGATCTTAAGATCTGTATTTAATAAGCTAATGGGCCTATAGCTGGAGCATTCTGAAGGGTCTTTGCCTTGTTTAGGGATAACTGTAATATGTGACGTCAACATTGTTTGGGGGATCGCCTCGCCTTTAAGAAATTTATTGAATAATTCCACCATGTGAGGCAGAAGAAGTGGCAGAAAAGTCTTGTAATAGAGGTACGTAAATCCGTCCGGGCCTGGGGCTTTATTTCCCGGCAAGTCTCCTACCACTTCCTCTATCTCCTCCGGCGTCACCACTCTGTTTAATTGGGTTAGGGCCTCTGTAGTTAAACGGGGTAGAGAACACTGGGAGAGATACTGATCTAGTTTTATTCGTCATTCAGGGGATGACGAAGGTAGTGTGGGTGGCAATGAATAGAGGCTAGAATAATAACAGTGAAAAAGCTCAGCAATCTTAGCGGGATGATAGTGTAGGGTTCCGCTTCTATCTTTAATGTGATAAGGTGTCTGGTTAACCATCTTATTTCGTAGCTGGCGAGCCAGCATCGTGTGCGCTTTATTCCCAAATTCGTAAAACCTACGTTTGGAGAATTTGAGCATGCGTTCGACATCTACCAGGTCTAGCTCTCTTATTCTCGAGCGGAGCACTAAGATCTTCCTAAGTAGAGAATGTGTGGGGTGAGACGTGTAATCCCTCTCCGCTTGACTTAATTGCTGTTTAAACTTAGAGTAATTCAAAAGTCTATCTCTCTTTAATTTGGAAGCCAATGATATTGCCTCTCCTCTAAAGACCGTCTTATGTGCTTCCCATAGAATCGGGACCGAAGGTGCTGTTGGGGTGTTCTCTTTAAAATAATTAACCAAGACTGTCCGCAAGGTTTCCCTGGAAGGTACTGACGTTAAAAGTGTATCATTTAGCCGCCAGTGCGTTGTTTTAGAAAGGGCATCTTCCAGTTGTATATCTATGACGACTGGGGCGTGATCAGACCATGTAATGTGGCCTATAGTTGCCACATGCATGGCTTTTAGGGCAGGGTAATTACCAAAAAAATAATCAATCCTAGAATGAGTTCTATGAGGCTGGGAATAGAAGGTGTACTCTTTGGCGGTAGGATTATTTACCCGCCATAGATCATACAGGGAGTGCTTACGAATTAATTGACGGAAACGTAATGCGAGTGATTTCACACTCTGTGGCGTTGGACGTGCAGGAAGGGTCAGGCGATCCGCAGTGTCTGAAAAAATAGTATTGAAATCACCCCCTAGTAGGAGTACTTCATTCTGGGTCGAGTATAATTTGGAGAGAACCTTAGCGAGGAAGGGCACCTGACGATTATTGGGGGCATAAACATTGCATAGGGTTACATTGAGATCATATATGGTACCCCTAAGAATAATGAAGCGACCTTGGGGGTCAACCTCACTATCCACTATTTGAAAGGGACATTGGCTGGATATCAGTATAGCTACTCCCGCTTTCTTTTTTGTGGGCGCATGTGCCATATAGGCTGTTGGGAACCAATGTTTAGCGAAATGGAAGGATCCTGATGCTGTAAAATGTGTCTCTTGGAGGAAGACTATATCAGCTTTAGCATGTCTTATTTCTTTAAGTGCTAGTCGCCTCTTGGCATCTGAGTTAAGGCCTTTCACGTTTAGAGAGAAGACTTTAACCATTTTCAAAGTAGTGAGGCCTGTGAGCTTTGTAAATGAAAAGTAGAGCAGATGGAAACTCGGCTATGGGGTCTCCCGGGGGAACCCAGCCGAATACTGTTTCCACTCTAGGCCTATGGGCGCTGGAGAACAACCTATAAAGGGATCCATGGATGTACCTTAAAATCAAATAACAACTTTCAATTAAGAACAACATAAGAACAAAAAGTGTGAATAGCGAGGGAGGCCTACTGCCATTCTCGCTGCAAATCCTCCCTAAAACCGTAACAAAGCACAAGAGGAATGTCAGCTCCTCAGCGAAGGAGCGAAGACTGTCAGGAGGATTCACTTCGGGGGGAAAATCACAACCGATTGTCAACATAGTATAGAATAATCTATCTTTAACCACTGAGTTTCACCCGGGCCTTATGATAAGGGCCTAACTGGGGACCAATTAAGCAGAGGGGAGGTCAAAGAAAGTAAGGAGGTATATATTAGTTAAGAAATATACACAAAAGATCCTAGTATACGATACATTTAACCCACCATACATTTGAAATATACCCATACTAACAGATCAAGGCATAGCGAATAGGTCAAAGAGAAACATCGACATAGATACTTATCGCCCCGTTGGAGGCCTCCGGTCCGGGGCTTTCTGCTTCTTCTTAGGTGGATGGGCTGGTTGCCAAGTTGGAGACAACATTGGTGTCGCTGGTTGCTGAGGCCAATCAGGGAGGTCAGGCGGATCAATCTGGAAGGTCTCGCAGAAGTCCTGCAGATCCTCCGGGAAGCGGAGGGTGGCAGAGAATCCATCTTTTCTAGCCGTCAAGCTGAAAGGGAACCCCCAGCGGTATGGTACCCCTTTATCTCGTAGCATGTCCAGAAGAGGTTTGATGGCTCTGCGTTGTTGGAGCGTAATCCAAGAGAGATCTTGAAAAAGTTGGAGCCGAGAGCCAAGGAACGATACTGATTTGAGTTGTCGAGAGCGCTTCATAATTTCCTCCTTGGTCACAAAGTCAGTAATATGACAAATAACATCCCTAGGGGGACCGCTTGTTTTCGGGCGAAGTGCCCTATGAGCTCTGTCCATTTTTAATGGAGTCTCCGGTGGTCTATCCAGGATCATATTAAACAGCCGCTGCAGGTAACCATGTATGTTCTCTTCGCCTTGCTGTTCTGGAATGCCCCGTATTCTAATGTTGTGCCGGCGTCCCCTGTTATCAAGATCTTCTACATGGCGTTTCAGATCCCTAATAGTTGAAGCTTGCTCAGTCATTTGATGTTGTAAGGTCGAGATTACTGCCCGGGCAGCGTTATGATCATCTTCCAGTGTGTCCACTCTTTGCGCCACCTGCTGTACATCTTTATGAACTGCTGCAATCTCTTGCCTGCAGGTTTCCTTGACCTCATCAATCAGCTCTCTAAAGTCCTTTTTAGTGGGCATTTGTTGGATATAGAGCCAAAGTGGGTCTTGGAGAGGTGGAGACAGCTGAGACAAGGAGGATAGAGGCATAGGCGATAATACTTGAGGCGTAGATGGCGGACTAGAGCTCTTGTGTAAATCAGGAGGCAGCTGTGGTGAGCATGTCAATAGGACATTATTAAGCGTTTCCCTGACGGCTGCAATTCCTGGAGAGTTTCTCTCATCTTCCCCTTGAGATAGAGAGGGTGAGGACGGCATGGAAGGCTGGTGTGCAAGTGAGGTCCATTCTATGGCTGGGGCAATCATCTCCATACCCTCCGCTGTGAAAGTTGGACCTGGTGTAGGGGGTGTAAGGGAGGGGGCTGGAGACCTCCGGTAAGCCGGGTCACCCTCCTGCGGTATAGACGGCTGGGAGCTTTGTTTATCTCCTGGGCGCAGTTCAGGAGAACCCCCCTCTATATTGCCAGGGCATTTACTAGATATATCTTGTGCCTCTGCTGGCAGGGGGGCTGTGGGGGGGCATGGTGGTGTCTTCCCCGCCACACTCGGGCTCAGCAGGGCCTCACAATAGGAAGCGCATGGTAAGCGCTGCTGCAGGGGAGAGGGGGAGGGTGCCTGCTCACCGCTCTGAGTTGCGGGCGCCATCTTGGATCGCGGCGCCGGGACTTCCACCGCTCGTTTCTTAAAGAAATCCGCCGCGGAATGCGGCATCCCCGGCCTCTCCTGGCTCCTCGAGAGGCGTGTCGTCTGCCCCCGTCGTCCTCCCATGTGTGGGTGAGCGTTGGCCCGCTAATTTAATTCAGATTTGCCCCGGGTAGTGGAGCGCTCAGTGGGACACGTCTGTTCCCTTCAACATCCGGTCACGCCCCCCCGGATCTTTTTCACTTATATGCACATATAAATCCTCTTAATTTGGAAAAACATGTGTGAACATGTGCCTATAAAATAAAAGAAGTTGATCATACATGAGACAAATGTTTTGAGGCAGTTGAAAACACACAAACCTGAAAACTTAAAAAGATGTAAAGCCAAATGATGGGTCTCACTGTCATGTGGCTCGTGTCTTTCACCACTTGGCTCCACCCAAGGGTATGTGAAATGGTGAGAAGAACACACAGTGCTCAATGCTAAACTCACCATGCAGAAAGAGAGGGACAGCATTCCGGTAAGGACAGAAAGTGGTCAGGGAAGAGACACTGTGCTGTCAGTCAAAAAAAGGAGGCGTGGCTCACCAGCAGCCGGAGAGAAAAATGTGACTCTTCTCTTCAGTAGTTGACTCACCTTTATTCATTTGCGTGTCAGAAAAACAGCTGTGCCTCAGTAGCAGATAATTTTAGGTGATATGAGGAGGACTCTTAACCCTTTACAGGTATTTATTACTGGTATGAGGGGTAAAGTTCTGGTGACAAAATATGAAAAAATGTATCTTAAAGGCAAGTGGGAGCATGTGCCAATAATCTATACAAAAGGGAAGTGAAGTTTAAATCCTAAAAAAAGAAATAGAAAAACGGCTCACCATGAGTGGGTCCGACAATTTAGAAGAACGACTTTGTGCATGGAATCCTAGGTTCAGTCCGGAGTCCAGACAGCTGCTTGCTTTAAATTGAATAGACAAAAAGAAGAGGTGGATTCCAGTATTTCGATTAAAAAAAGCTGTTAAAATGTAACATTTAATAAGTCTTCATAAAAACATGCTTGTAGCAAGTAACATCGACATGGAGACGCTGGACAGACCAGGTATGAGTAAGGACTAGGATGTTGTAGTCCGAAACGCGTTACCGCAGCTCTGTTTTTGTGTCCTGTGTCTCCATGTCGATGTTACCTGCTACAAGCAGTTTTTACGAAGACATATTAAATTTAATGTTTTAACAGCTTTTTTTTTTTTTTTTTACTCGAAATGCTGGAATCCACCTCTTCTTCTTGTCTAATTAATTTAAGCCAAGCAGCTGGGCTCCGGACCGCACATAGGATTCCTCCATGCACACAGTCGTTCTAAATTGTGACGTTAACTGCATAACCAAATCCTGTGAACAATAAATTAAGTAATGTGTGGCTAATTAGAGAATACTCCCTCCTTACTGCTAGGATTAGGAAATGGCTAATATTATTATTCTTAGAGCACCATTAATTCCATGGCACTAAACATTTTGTAAAGGTGTTCATGCAAATGGCATAAAACAAGCAGAAATAAGTCCAAAAGCCAAAAAACTAGGTTTAAAAGCAACCTGTGAGGTCCTTGGTGACAGGTGCCCTTTAATTGACATACATGGAAGGAGACCCATGAACGGTCACAATCTATGTTACATAAAGTGATTTGGGCATTGTGCTGGTATCCCCAAGGTGGTAACATGATCATGCTATCAGTGACTGCGACTTGTCTTTCACATTTCATGTGCACTGACTGAGCTTCCACACTTGCATTACGATAGCTTAGCTGCAGGAGCCATACTGGTCTATTGAACCCTGCCATGTGCTTTGAAGCCACGGCTGTTGAGACAATTTATAACTCTTTAGTTATTTAGTTGTTTGTTGTTACAAACCAATATGTATTTCTTTTTTTGTGACAGGTTCTCCGGTGAGTGCTCAGCCAGTTATCATGGCAAAGCCTGTACCCCAAACAAATTTTGTGGCAAAACCTTTGGCATACATGCCTGCTTCCATCATGACATCGCAGCCAACGAGTCATGCCATCCATGTGGTGCAGCAAGCACCTACTGTCACCATGGTGCAGGTATTGACGACCCCTACCAATTCTGCAAATGGATACATTATTGCAAACCAGAGGCCACCATGTACCAGAGATGACCTGCGTGGAACAGTTATGGATGGTGCCTCAGCTGCCAGAGGTCAGAATATTTTGCTAATTTTGACAAGATGCCATTTGTTCCTTTTACACTCGACTTTCACACTCGTTAACTGTGCATGTTATTTGCAACAACCATAGACAATTTGCTATGATTGTTGGACACTTTCTACCTAGCATGAAAATATGACACATGATACATTGGTTAAAGATGGAGTGTGGCTCTCTGACAACAGAGAACAGAACATGCAGCTTGAAAGCAGTAATATCCTATTTCTACACTACTGGATTTTTCTAAAAATACATCTTCTGGGCTGGATGTACTAGTCAAGTGTTGTTCATACAGGTCAATTGCTACTTGTACTTTAGAGCATTTTTCCAAATTGACAATTTTATGCCAGTGTTCTCCAGGACAAAATGTTTAGGAGATTCTCCTTAAAAATTTACAGAATTAGAACCAATGTAATTTTTCACATTATACAATAAAAAACATATATTTTTTTTAAATCTTCATTTCTATCAACATAATTTTCAGTTTACACAAACATGGACTCATTGGGGGAGATTTATCAGAAGTTCCTGAGAGCCAAACAGTTCTAGTTGGCAACCAATCAGAGCTCAACCTTCATTTTTCCACAGCTGTTTATAAAATTAAAGCTGAGCTCTGATTGGTTTCCATGGGCAACTAGAACAATTTTACCTCTTTTGATTAATCTCCACCATAGACTGAAAAGCAAAACGGGCACACAAATACAGTCAGAAAGACAAGAATGAAAAGCATTTTCTTGCTGAAAGTTGGACGCCTTTTTGAATGGAACTAGAAGCCAAAAGCTTTGTCCACCATGCATTGAGTGACTGTAGTGAATGGGCACCATGCCACTTTTTCCTGGAGAACCCCTTTAAGCTGAGGCAGGGGTCAGGAACCTTTTTGGCTGAGAGAGCCATAAGCGCCAAATATTTTAAAATATAATTCTGCGAGAGCCGTACAATATGTTTAAAAGGCCACTGACAGAACAATCGCACCAGCAGTCATTAGTACAGCAAGGAGTGTTCCTCCCCCGTGTACTAAGCCGCCACTGGACCGAAACAATGGTAATTCCCTTTAAAATAAAAAATAGATAATTTACATTTGAGCTTGTCCCTATACAGACGCCAACCGCTGCAGAAAATCCCCATACAGACGTCAACCGCTGCAGAAAATCCCCATACAGACGCCAACCGCTGCAGAACATCCCCATACAGACGCCAACCGCTGCAGAACATCCCCATACAGACGCCAACCGCTGCAGAACATCCCCATACAGACGCCAACCGCTGCAGAACATCCCCATACAGACGCCAACCGCTGCAGAACATCCCCATACAGACGCCAACCGCTGCAGAACATCCCCATACAGACGCCAACCGCTGCAGAACATCCCCATACAGACGCCAACCGCTGCAGAACATCCCCATACAGACGCCAACCGCTGCAGAACATCCCCATACAGACGCCAACCGCTGCAGAACATCCCCATACAGACGCCAGCCGCTGCAGAACATCCCCATACAGACGCCGACCGCTGCAGAACATCCCCATACAGACGCCGACCGCTGCAGAACATCCCCATACAGACGCCAACCGCTGCAGAACATCCCCATACAGACGCCAACCGCTGCAGAACATCCCCATACAGACGCCAACCGCTGCAGAACATCCCTATACAGATGCCAACATGTGTCTAAGCTGCTGCAGAACCTCACATTAATGTAGAAATGCAGTGGTGGGGGAAGATATGAGGGGATGATGCAGATGGGTCTTTAAAGGGACACTTAGGAGCTTCATAGCTGCTCCTGCACACAGGACACTAAGGGGTTAGTGCAGAGTGTGGCAGGACACTGGGGGGAGGGAGGACTTCTCTCTGGCTGATCCGGGCTGTTGAATCCTTCTATTCAGGTGCTGGATGCCTCCGGAGTGTGCAGCTCTCTGGTCTCATGTATGCATCTCCCGCACTGCTACATCCAACGCTGGGATTGGCAGCAGGCAGACAGTCTCCTCCCCCTCCCTCTCACACACGGAGGAGGCTGCTGCAGGGAAGGAGACGGAGGTGCCGCCCCTGAATTAACCCCGCGTACCACTGCGCTGCTCTGCCGAATACATCCAGGGGCATAACTACAGCCGGGGGAACAACAGGGGCCCCGGACATACGGCCAAATACGGGACCCTGTTCTTGACAGGCACTGTAGCAGCAGCTGTGGCTGTAGTTACGCCCCTGGATAGGAGCCCCGGCTGCGAGCCAGATGCGGCCATCAAAAGAGCCATATCTGGCTCGCGAGCCATAGGTTCCCGACCCCTGAGCTAAGGGATAGTTGCAATACTGAGGAATGAATAGAATTGCACATTATGTGCAGTTATGTGTCTGTAATAATGGGTTGCACATAGGTTACATTTTAATGAAGAGCCAAATGTTAAATGACCTCCGGTTACTCTTGTCGCCCCTCATGTTGCATTTCAGATGCACCTCTTTAATGTTATCTGAGAGCTGAGAGACCGTGAACAACTTAAAACTTTGAACTACAAATTTAGGAGAACTGCAGTGTGGTCCTATTCCAATGGATATGGCTGGCTATTGTTGTCTGCATACCCAGATAGCATGGAGTGCCACTGACATGCTGCATCACTAAACCCAGATTGGTGGTTCTGGTTGGGCCTCCATAATTTCATATTCTAACTTCTATATGTGACACAAAAATGTTCTTTATCATATTGCAGGCATCAAAGATGAGGTGAATACGATTACATTTGCTACAATTCCTACTCTTCCAACTGCAAGCCGAGTAATTCAGACTGTAGCAAGTGCATTGCCCCAAACTGTTCAGGGGCAGAAAGTTACACTTCTCCAGCCAGCGACTCCAGTCAGTATAGCCCAGCACTCTCCAATGGTGACAAAGGAGGCTGTGACAACTGCCGGCTTCCACGGAAATATGTATGGTACGTAGACAGCCTAGTTTATATATTAAAGGAAAACTATCATTTCAAATGGTAGGGGTAAGCTGTAAATACCGAGCACCAGCTGGTACCGGTGCCGGTGTTATTAACCGCTGTATCACGGTTTTAACATTTTTTTAAAGTTTATAGCCAAAACTGCTGCGTGCACGCGTCTACATAGGAAATGCCGGAGACGTTGCACGCAGCGCCGAAGCAGCTTCTGCTGTAAACTTTAAAAAGTGTTAAAACCACGATACAGGGGGTTAATAACACTAACGAAAGTAAGTACCGGCACCAGCTCACCCTGAGCTGGTGCTCGGTATTTACAGCTTACCCCTACCATTTGAAATGGTAGGTTTCCTTTAAAATTTATGTGTCCATATACAGGTAACGCTATACAGATCTACCCCTCTCCGTTTTGTTTCAGATAATTTTATTAGCCCCCTGTTAAAGTGGACCTATCACCAGATTTGCTCCCCCCCCCCCCTCATCCCCGACTAACAATGCCTGCTGATAAAGGGTTACAAGTCCTCCCCATATCACCTAAAATTAGCTGCCAGTGGAGCACTGTACCTTAATTAAGTCAGAGATACCAGTGAACCATGCCCCATTCTTCTGACAGCTCTGTGTCTCTTCAAATCCCTGCTCTGCCTCCTTGTACTTATGGACTGCTAATATTCAACTACAGACATATAAAGCTCTATGTACAGATGAGAAATATTGTGTCAATCTTTTTACACGGTGCCTTGTGTTGCATTCATGACATGTGACCAGTGACATCATCGCGGGTCTCTGTCTCCTGACAATAGCAAACTGTACACCATGTATGTGATTACATGAAATCACAGCAGCCTCCATGAAGAATGGAGAGGAGTAGAAGTCCGTGGAGGCTTCTGTGACTTCATGTAGTCAGATACATGCATGGGCTACACTTTGCAATTATTAAGAGGCTAAAGTACCTGAGATAATGTCACTCTGGTCACATGACATGAACTGTGACCAGTAAGGAGGCATAAGGCATGCGGAGGAGTAGATGGGAGGGGCCGGTCGAGCAGGACACTCCCCCTCTGATGCCAGGTAATATAAGACAAAAGGTGATTTATGTGGATGTAAGCAAAACTTTTTAGCTAAAAACTTTTTAGCTATAATAAGGGAGTCAGTCATTAAATATTGCTCCATAGGAACCAGTCACTGGCAGTATATGTGAGAATGTGTTGACAGGTTCCCTTAAAGCATATTAGTAAGATTATTATGTGTCTAGACTAGCTGGTAAGTAAAAGCAATATCAAGCATAATAGTTTTGAATGACCGGAAAAAGGAATCCATGTCCCATCTGACAGAAGTGATGACTTGTTACTGCTGATGAAATATAATAAACTCCCTTTTCCGTCTTGTTTTCGGGCAGCTCTTACCAACCCCCTGCAGCTTCTTGCTGCTCAGGCAAGCACCTCTCTCCCTGTGTCTGTGTCCTCTGCAGTAGATCGGGAGATCCCTAAAGAACCAGAGACGAAGAGGGCGCGTCTGGATGAAGGCTGTGGCCCACAAGCTGAAGTGATCACCTCTGTGTCAGCACAAGTAGAAGCAACAGGAGAATGAGAAAACATAAAATGTTTGTAAAGATGAATGTTCAGGTGATTGTAAAATACTTGAATTCACTTATTTTCAGGGAATTCTAGGAACATCGGTACCTAGGGATCAACCGTAGCCGATCTCCTACTCCCACCTTGGAAAGCTACAGGGACAAACAGCCTTCTGCTACAGTAGATTCTTAACAGTATCTGATGATGATTGAGGCCACGCCCTTAGTCATACCAGGGGTGCAAAGTGTTTTAGACAAATTGATTAATCTCCACCATTGCCTGTGCCAAACCAAATCATTGCTATAGTGTCTCAACCCCCGTCACAACTTTCATACTGATATATACTTCCTGTTTGCACGTCCCCTGCGGAGAGCATATATATATATATATATATATATAAACACAATTCTGGTGTCAGGATTGTGTTTCTAGGTAAAACAGAACCAGAGATATACATTGTTAAAGTTGCAGTAAAAATTATATTTTTAAATACAGGTCTCAATTCCCGTCTGTAAATTTCAGAGTGGATATCGCCGGTTCTGTGTCGCCTTGAAATGCAATCCTGATATTCTATTAAAGGGGGATATTATCCTCTTTAATATGACACCAGAATGAAGTTAGCCTCTTTCCAGCCTGTCAGCTGAAGACAGAATGCTTTAGGTTCTGCAGAAGACACTTTGCAAAAGCACCTGCACCCTCTGTCTCTGAACCTGGGAAATAGTAATGGATTGATACTGTTTATGTTTTTAACATATTATGCTAAAGGTTTATACAATTTTGTTGCTTATTTAAAAATTTTTAATGAGGGAAAAATTACAAAAAGAGCATATTTTTTCACATTTTTAATAATTTGTCTGCTAATTAAAAATTGTTCTCAATAAAATTATTCCATCAAGTTAAGATCTCACATGAACAAAAACAAGGTATAAATTGTTATGATGTAAATGATGATGTAAAGTGGATAACCATCATTTGGTGTACAGAACTGCAAAAATTGACCTGGACATTCAGGAACCAAGGAACCCCGGTCATAAAAGGATTAATCAAAAAAATTTGTTTCAAACTATAACTAGGACTGTAACTTTCACATTTAGACCTCCCCTTAAAGGGATTGTCCAAGGTTTGAAAAAACCCCCCTACTTTCTTCCAAATCAGCGCCACATCTGACTATAGGTAGTACGTGGTATTGGGACTAAGCTGCATAATATTTTTGCAAATATAAGTAGCCATGTTTTTAAAACCTTGAAAAAACCCTTTAAGTTTTAGATGTTCATATAATATGCAGATTTATGTGTCTTGCTTTGGCATTCATCCCTTTTACTTTCAATTTTTGTCATCTTGCAGGTCCTTGTGCACTGGAGGTGAATTCTCGGTAATCAAGCGCCTTTCCCCAGATGGATATGTAGAGAATGCATCACCCGCCACCACATAAAGATGACCTGTAGCTAAAGTGCTGCATGTTTTCAAATAAGCTATGTATGAAATGGTGCAGCTTTTGCAAGACTCTTCTAAACACATTACAAGATAATTTGGCACCTAGTTTAGTGTGCAGGATCCAGAGTTCTTCAGGACGCCGCTTGTGGGTTCACAGGATTGTGAGTGTAGAGTATAGGGTAAAGTTAGTCCTGGGATTACATTGTACGGGGTTTGCATGACCCTGGAGTGCAGTGTACAAGATTGCAGGCAATTTTGTGCTAAATTATCTACCATGATGTTATGATCTGACATGACTGTTGCAGGCAAAATTCTCAAAACGAATTATAAAAAAGTAAATAAAGAAGCCGGTCATTTTCTGTTTAGCTCATCTGACCATTTCAGCTATAGAACACTGCCTGGCCCTACTCAGCATTGGAACTAGTGGGTTTACCTTCCATCACTTCTATGGCACTATTTTATCAAGTCAT
The DNA here is from genome assembly GCF_040894005.1 of Engystomops pustulosus. Classification (NCBI taxonomy): domain Eukaryota; kingdom Metazoa; phylum Chordata; class Amphibia; order Anura; family Leptodactylidae; genus Engystomops; species Engystomops pustulosus. The sequence continues at coordinate 45,967,071 of NC_092418.1, read as the reverse complement.
TTTGATGGCTCCGTTAATCTTGGATACCTTTAATGTAAAATACGAAAAAATATATTGCAGATTTTTGTCTCTCTAGGTCTCCCCTTTTCTCCATTTGTAATTCTAACAATGCACAGAAAACCTCTGTTTTTTTAAGATAGATGGGGCAAATGCTATGACAGCTGTTTGAATGTAGTCATAGTCATACTAATGTCTTCACTATAGCACTTTTATGGACTTAATATGTGCCAATGAAACCTAAATTAGTAATAAGAGTTATTCAATTACCTAGTTGTGAGGACTTTTTTTTTTTTTTTGTTCATGAAAAAACCTATAGACAGCCCTGTTATTGACCCTGACACTTTTTTATGTATGGCAAGATCTTGTGTATGTTCTCATTTTTATGTGATTGGACACCCTAGGAGTACTTTACATGTTTAACAGCTATAAACTCTGCAATACATATAACCTTTTAAATGGAATTGCACACGGAAAGTCATGTCATTGTTAGTATGTCCAGGAGAACACTCCAGGTTGTTGTCTGCCCTGCATCTTTTGTTCACTTCAGTTAATTCAAAGGAAATCTCTCAGCTGTGTTATGTATAGGGACTTGAACACAAGCCCATGATCGGTCCCCGAATTACGAACTGAACAATAGCAGATTTTTCGGACTTGACATGGATGGGTCTTTGAGCATCATAGGGATACGTATGATGCATGGAGTCCATTCCTCTCCAGAAAACAGCAATTCTGAACTGTAATCATGATCCCTTCCTCTGCACTCTGTTTGTGAAATATGGCCAGCACAAGGTCTGGGCTTCATGGGCCAGGTCTCTTAGCCCTAAAACTAATCCCATCGTTATTGCAGAATACTATTGTGTCCCATGACAGAGGACCAGTATCAGAGAAAACCTGAGCACTTGCTGAATTTGGCTCTTCCCACTGAACACTTAAAACAAATTTGCATTAAAGTAAATTTTCTTGAAATTGACCTTCTATCTTGGAGAACTTGTGTAATGGAATCCTCTTGGAGGGAAAAGAGCAGCCCAACTCCCTTTAAATTACTGCAGATACAGAGAAATGATTCTGCTTAAACGGACAGAACTAGGTCAGGTTGCCAGAGGACACGATCACTTGGTGCCTTATCTGGGGCAAATGATTTTGATTCTAGATTACTTTTTAATATAAGAAAGTAAAATATATTTAATTTAATTGTTGAATATAGATTCTTTAATGGGAAAGAAGCATATCATTGATTTTAATTTTACTTTCAGTAGCTTAAAATGATATAACTTGCATCACTGGGTGCTCCATCATAGATTTATCTCCCAGCAATGTAAGGGCCATCATTTTAGGGATCCTGCCACTGACATGCATTACTGATGCTTTATGTTTGTTTGTTTTTTAATGAAAAGCTGAATATAAAATACACATGGCTTTTTTCAGAAATCTCTCATGATTCACTTACTTGTTAAATTGGCCTTTTCTGTTTTTCTCCTGGTTGAAATTATAGTGACATTATTGGGCTACAGAGGACGTTCTGAAGCAAATGTATATATTCCCTTATTCCTCAAAGGAACACCATGTCTTTAGTTTATAGGCCAACTGTATTGCTAAATGTTTTATATATTTTTGTATTTAACTCAAGTTAGTGTTTTTATTTCTCAGTTTAAAATTGTTTTCTGGGTAGTTCTGACATATAGTGGACATCTACTACAGCTACCAGCACAAGAGCATTTGCTTTCCTGCTTTTAAATATATATTAAACAGCCTTGTTTTTGAGGCTAATTGGTTAGTAAACTGAAATACGTCATTTAGTAACCTAAAGGAGGGACCAGTCACCCCTCCCAACTTTTCTGATTTCCGTCCATCAAGTCAAACCTATTAAATCATACCGTGTTGATCGATACAGAAGGAGGCAAAAACCCTGGAAGGCTGATGCCTGGATCAAAAGAAATTACTTGCAAAAAGTTTTATTCCCATACAATGGGGGGGGGGGGGTGTATCAATTTGTCTCAGGTTCCGCCACTTTCTAGCTGGAAAACACTTGTCTTTTGCTGCGACAGATTTTTCACTGTGATGATGAATTCTGATGCAGTATAAGACTTTTAGTTGGTCTAAACTGTCCACCAGAATTTTGGGCGCATGGACGATTTCCCACAAACCATGCCCCTTTCTTGTGAGACATCTCACATCTCACCCTTATTCGGACAAGTCGGGAAAGTGACAAAAAAGGTCTACAAGCCCTGTGGTGCAAGGCATTTTAGACAGCGTTTTGGTGCAAAACCACCAGAATTGTGGCGCAAGTGCGTTTATAAATCCACCACCTATAAAATGTGGTGATATTTCTCTTTAGAAAGGCATCCAGACCATGTTCAAATTAACAACCATTACAACACTTGCACTGCTATTAAAGTAAAAAAATCCCTGTCTGTCTGTCCTCTAGGCGTGGTAGATTGCCCCTTGTCCTGGCCAAAGTCCTAGGTATAAAAAGATCTTTGGAGAGATCTCTGTACTGCCCAATTAAAACATTTCTTACATTGTAATAAGGTCTCCCCTCAGATGTCTTTTTTTTTTCTAAGCTGTAGACACTGTATCAAATGCTTTGGAAAAGTCCAGATGCACAACATCCACAGCCTCCTCCAGGTCCAGTCTAGAGCTAGACCTTTCCTCCTCACAGAAGCTGATCAGATAAGTCTGTCCGAACTTATCATTCATAAACCCATGCTGATACTGGGTGATAAGGTATGTACAGTGAGATACTCCAGGATAAGTATCTCTAACAAACCCCTCAAATATTTTTGCCACAACTGCTGTTAGACCCACAGGTTTGTAGTTTCCAGGATCGCTTTTTGACCCTTTTTTATATATTGGCTCCTCATTTGCTATGCGCCAGTCCTGTAGAACAGAACCTGCCCTTAGTGAGTCTTCAGATATTAGAAATAATAACCATCCTGTGCCAATTCAGCTGCTTAGCGTTTGGGCTGGTAAATCTCACACTCGCTCATGTGTCACTGGCCTGGGTGGAGAAGTTAACAAAATGCTGCAACCCAGTTGTCTCCAAACGCTATGTACTGAAACCCTGATTATGCAACCAGAATGGTAGGTAAAAAAGTAAATGGACACAACCATGTAAAAGTCTAAATATTACACATATAAATAAACACTATTTTCTATTGAAGTAAACCCGCTAATATAGAATAATGTTTTATATTTTGATATTCTATGTTGATATAATTAAATTCTGTGACATTTGGCTTTGCAATCCAGAACAAATGGATGTCTGGTTGTTTTAATCCTATTATTAATTCTATTATTAATTGCAGGGTAAAGTACATTTTATGGAATAGACATTATGACATAGAACATGGTTAGAAAATAGGCCAATATATATGCAACTTTTCTCAAGAGGCTACTGGGGCTTGGAGTAGCCATGCCATGGCGCGGGAGCTACGGCTACTGAACGCCACAGTAGCCTGTTTAGATCCATTCTATCCCATCTTCAGCACAACGCTCACTGATGCTGCACACACTCAATTAAGAACCCGTAGTTGTGTGCATGAACATTGAAGGAGGAAAGCAAAAGCGGCTACTGGTGCATGTAGTAGCCGTAGCTCCCGCTCCATGGCATGGTTACTCCTTGCTCTAGTAGCCTCTTGAGAAAGTTAGCATATATATTGGACTAAGTTTTAGACCGTCCTGGGCCAGTAAAGATTTAATTAAAAAAAAGGATAGGACTTGGGTAGATCCATGATGGTAGGTTTCCTACCACCAGGATGAATGATTGAAACCAAGCACACTGACATATTGGTTTATGACTCCTGTGGCAGGATGTGCTCTTTTAACTTCTTATGCCCTGATTTTTACAAAACAGAAACGGCAAAGAAGACAGAGGGGTTCCATAGGTGTTAATGGTGCCTGGAGCTCCTCGGGCTCATTTGCATTATTTTATATTGCCTTATTTTTTTTAAAAAAGGGCACAGGAAAAGAAGAGTAGATCCTGCCAGAGAGGGCACACACCAGTATGTCAGTATGCTTGGCTTACTTACAATCCTTCATCCAGGTGCTAGATGTCCGACCTAGATTCTATAGTTAAAGAAGAAACATAATTTCCTTGAATATTTTTAATCTTTGCTGTCATCATTATCTCCCTTCTCCTCTTCTTCCTCCTCTTCCCTACCTGCAGTTAGCTGTCTCATGCTCCAGGAGGAAGGAAGAGCTTGCAGAGAGGAGAGATGATGATGATTGCACAAGGATTGCAGCCTTGTAACATACTTCCCCATGGCTAAAACCAGTTTGCATTCAGGGAGCCAGGTATAAAGTGAGTGGAACAGTGATGTTCATTATAAAAGCAGTTTGAGAATTCCTATTTTAATTTCCCTTTTAATAAATGTTTCATAATAAGATCTAGCCATTAGATTTACACTGGATTCGATCAGCTGCTGTCGCTAACATGTTTTCAATATGTTTTGAATAAGGAAATAAGATCAGCAAAGAAGTACACATCGGTAGCAATGCAATAATAAGTCTGTGGAAAACAAGAAACAATTCTGAGGTTATAAAGTGCTACATGTAAGCCAAGCAATTCACTGCACTCATCTAGTGTAAATATTAATAAAGTAACAGGAATGTTAATCCTTGGATGCTGAGTGTGCAGCAGCCAAAGATTACTTGATGCTAACAGTGCTGTGAAGAGGGCTGCTGTCAATGTTAGTGCTACTATAGATCTAAAATAAAGTCATAAAAATAGCAACTTTGTGTAAAGAGTTTTTCATCTGGATATATAATCCACATCACATGGAGGGAGGATCTGAGGCTGCGCTCTTGACAATCCTCTGTAGTGGATACGGTGATGGAGTTGGATACATATATATTATCTGCACCTCAGCTACTTTGTAGAAGGTGGGTACATACACAGAAAAACTATCACAAGAACTATGGATTTTTTTTTTTTTTTAGTAGAGGAAATCAATAATAAAAAAGAGAAAAGGAAGACTATAAGTTTACTTCCTTATTTCTTAATTACATAGGGACTGATCTCCCACATCTGCAATTTTTTTTCTTTCCATATTTCCATTGTTTTATAATTTTATAAAGGTAGAAGGGGTGGTAGGTGGATGGATGGGACGTGAGGATAGCCCTTTTTTGGGCTAATCCTCACGTCCCGGGTGTCTTTTAGAAAACTTTATTGTAGCTATATGCTAATTTTTTTCTGCGGCTACTGGGGCGTGGAGTAGCCGGACATGAGGCTACTAGTCGCGGCTACTCCACGCCCCAGTAGCCACGTTACTCCGCCTACCAGATAATCTTCGGCGCGCAGCTCTTGGTAGCTGCGCGCCCTCGTTCGGGTAGCCCGCGGGCTGCGCGTCCGCGGCTCTGGGGTCGGAACTACTGCGCATGCGCAGTAGACGGGGGACTGATGAGGGCTCCTGGTAGCTACGCGCGCCGAAGATTATCTGGTAGGCGGAGTAACGTGGCTACTGGGGTGTGGAGTAGCCGCGACTAGTAGCCTCATGTCCGGCTACTCCACGCCCCAGTAGCCGCAGAAAAAAAATTGGCATATAGCTACAATAAAGTTTTCTAAAAGACACCCGGGACGTGAGGATTAGCCCAAAAAAGGGCTATCCTCACGTCCCATCCATCCACCTACCACCCCTTCTACCTTTATAGGTAGAATAGGGGTGGTAGGTGCCCTTTAAGTATATACAAAATTGGACACCTTATTAGGGTGTTAACATTTTCCAGTCCTATATGTTATGCAGTAGTGCCAGTACTGGAGCAGGATCTACTTTCATACCTTCGATTGCGGAAATTAAATTAAAAATTTGAGTCCCAAATTCCTGGATATCAGGACATTTCCACCAAACGTGTATTGTAATACCTTTTTCTGACAGCCCTTCAAGCACTAATTTGAATAATCTTTTATACAGTGTGCTAGTCTGTCTAGGCACCTTTTTCAACGTTGCTCCATGTGATTAATGCAGGTGGATGTTCGTGACATTTCTTCAATGGCTCTGTACCATTGCTTAAACCCAATGTCCGTTCCCAGTTCTCGTTCCCCTTTGAACATGTAGGGAAATGTTTCCCTCTTATTGACACTATTTTAAAAAAAAAAGATATGCTATGGATAACTTTATTTTCTGACAAATAGTGTCATCAAATAAAGCTAACTTCTTACATGGCCCATCCTGCATGGTCTTTCTACAAATTTGCCTAAAATGTTTCTAATCTGTACCTTTCTTTCAATATCCATCTTTTTCTAAGCCCTTTTCTATTTGTAATCCCCTAAAGGAATTAACAATTTTATCTTCCATAATCCAATTTGTATACTTATAACCTTTAAGCTCCCAATTCTTAAGGCTTAAAGTAGTTTGCCCATGAAAGAAAAATCTCAAATTTCAATCCCCTAGTGATGTTAAGAAGGGAAGATAATTTTTAATCCCTTTACTTTACAATTCTACTCAGTTTTAATGCTGTTTTAGCTGCTATCACTCCGTGATGGTCAGTGTATGATTTCGGGGGGTGGGCAGGGGCAGACACTTCATGATCCCTCTATTTCTCTGTGTGGTGACAATGTGGTTAGACTACAAGGGTACAGGTTTATATACACTTTCATTTAGTTTTTGGACACATAGAAAGAGAGATGAGACAGATCGGAGATGACACGATGAGGTCTATTAGATGCATATTACACATGACTTTCTCCCCTCTAGTATCACAGCCATTACATACTGTCAGCTCTACAATATACCTTCCTACCTCCCTCCCTCTGCCCTGGATAAATAACTTATCTGCCTGTAGCTTGCAGCTTAACTCTCCTCACGCTGTGTTGCTTGCCGGCAGGAAGTCAGTGTCTGTGTCAGTGTGTGAGAGCTCCATCCTGGAATGCAGGGGAGGGACCCCTGCAGAGAGCAGAGGAAGAGAGAAGCTCCGTAAGGCCTCAGCCATGATGGCTGCCAACGGCAAAGCCAGAAGATACAGGGTCGGAAACCAGGGGCAGCTAAAATTGTGTACACCAGGACTGATAGAGACAGGTTGGAAATATATCTGTGAAATGGTGTATTTCTGTTTATAACATTGAATTACAGAATGTGTTACAGGCGGTCCCCTACTTAAGGACACCCGACTTACAGACAACCCATAGTTACAGACGGACCCCTCTGCCCACTGTGATCTCTGGTGAAGCTCTCTAAATGCTTTACCATAGTTCCAGACTGCAGTGATCAGCTGTAAGGTGTCTGTAATGCAGCTTTATTGATAATTCTTGGTCCAATTACAGCAAAAATTTTGAAACTCCAATTGTCACTGGGGCAAAAGAAAAAAATTTGTCTAGAACTTCAATTATAAAATATACAGTTTCGACTTACATACAAATTCAACTTAAGAACAAACCTTCAGACCCTATCTTGTATGTAACCCGGGGACTGCCTGTATTTTGTTATCCTGAGTAAATTTAAGAAACTTGTCTTTGTGGGAATACCCCCTTAAATTAGGTACTTGTAACTTGAAGCTTCTTATTTTTATTAAGGTTAAGGGTATTTTGATATACTTTTATGATATTTCCCTCATAGGTTTTTTCCCTTTCCTTATAAATCCTAAAAATAGCACTGGCAATTTATGTAAAAGGGGTTTAGAAAACTTTAGCAGGATGCATCTAAAAAGGTACAGTATTTTTGGCAAAAATGTCATTTTACGAATCTGTATCCTAGTTATCCAGGTGCTTTGGATATTTTTGTCTCATCCGTTGAAAGGCAGTCATCTTATATCCAACAGGTGGTGCTATAACATTATAACATTCTTAAACATAAGAAGAGATATAGTCTGTACACAGGAAAATGCTCTTCAATCTAGTGATGGGCACATGCCCCCTCAATCAGTGGCCATTTTTAAATGCATTGCCAAAGCTTCTGCACTGACAGCAAGGGAGACTGTTATAGTGGGGGCTATGAATATGTCACAGATCAATGGTCACTCAATGGCTAGTAAATGCAACAAGTATACCGTACATTTATTTTTCAATCAGGTTTTAGGAGAGCAGGAGGAAAAGACCGTTTTCGTATTCTAGTGTTTAACTGGGCTTTATTGTGGTTTTGGCATGTACCCCTGTGTGTCTGTATTGTGTTGCTATATCTGTACCTAGTTCTGTTTGATCAGACAGGTGTGTCTATACAAGATAAGAGCTTCATGTCCAAAATTCAGGAAGTAATTAGGTATAAACCAGATAAGACTCGGCTACCACATCTGCCTTTCCGTAAATTAAGATTACACTTTTGACTGTCCTATGATTGCAACTGGTTTACCATGCATTTAGATTAAAATATTAAACATATATATTTTTCATGGCTTAGTGTGTTAATTATTGAGAAAGTGACAAAAACAAAAGGGCAATAAGTAAAATCCATTCTGAATCCCTTTAAGGCCTCTTCCACATGGATGTATGCTCGCCCACCCGTAACCTGGGCGCTGCTCACCTCTCTCTATAGCAATACATGGTGCACGGCTCTATCTTTTTCCTGTCCATGGTAATGTATGGTGGCACCCGTGTGTGGTCCCCGTAGCGCAACCAGGCGCCATAAGCGTCTAAGGGGACATTTATTCAACCCAACAACGTCCATGTGAAAGGGGCTTAAAGGCTTCCACACATAATGCACTAATTCAGTCCAAGGACGTGTATTTTCCTCAACAGTGCAGGAGCCCAGCTGTATGTGACAGTCACGCCGCCAACAGCGTTCCCAGCTCTTCAACCCTTTAAGCGCTGCATTCAAACATGACTGTGGCATGATTCTGTCAGAGACCGGATCTGTCAGTGTGCTTTTTAGCCTATGCATTTGCCACCCAGGTGACTGTGGCTTCTGGTGAACATCTCCACACTCCGACCCTAAAACTAGGGCCGGATTAATGTTAGTGGGCGCCCCATTGAATATAGTCTAGACAGGGAACAGCAATCTCTATTTACTGCTCCCCAGCAATAATTATATACAGCTCCCCGAAATCACAATATACACCCGCAGGTGGCACCGTGACGTCGCAGCGCTGTGACGTCACATGCCGCGCCGCCAGTAGCAGGCGCACCACCATCTTTGTATACCTCCAATGATTGTCTATGGCAGAGCAGGGAACTTATAGTTTCCTTACTCTGCCAAAGACTGAAGTCGGGGGAACGTCTGCAAGACACGACCTGTGGAGCCCGGACCCAAATACACTGGGCGACCGCCCAAATCGCCCACATTTGGTGGGGTCCCTTTAAGGGCAAAGTGGTGGGGGCCCTGGGGTGCATGCCCTGGGCACCCCCCTATACTCAGGCCCTGCCTTAAACAATCAGTCAATACAATGTCTCCTAGATAACAATTAAGCAACTAAGTGCTCCACTATGTGCCCCCTGCATATGCACATAATACACTGTGACCCAACATTATTCTATAATACATAGTACCATATAATTTATCCCTCATTAAACCAGTAGCCTCAGCATACTACCCTATTATATAGGCAGCTCATGCCCTCAGTATATAGCCAGCAAATATATATCCAGCCAGCCCCCCCCCCTGTAGTATAAAGACAGCCTGCCCCCTCTGTTGTATATAGCCAGTGTGTCCCCCCTGTAGTATATAGCCATGCAAAAAAAATGTAATCATACTTACCTACCTGTGCTCCCTGAAACTATATGGTCCAGTCTGCATCCTCTCACTGTATGACCCAGGTAGTGCCGGCACCTTAGCAATGATGACGGCAGATGATGCCCCAGGATAGGAGTCGAGGGTAGCTTTACAGGCTCTGACCTACCACTTGTCCCAGCCCTGACAACAGAACAAGGTAGATCAAAACTAAACACCCTCCAAGCGTCCATAGCTACAATAAGGATAACCGGTTCATTCAGAAATAATGGGGTCTAAAAGTCACGATAACAAAACACAGTAGTAAATGGTGATTGAAACCTGTCTTGATCCAGTCCCAGAGGGTTGGTGAATGGGAAGACATCCTGAATCTAGCCACTGTCTCCCCAGCACAATGAAGAGCTACAGGGAAGGCTCACTCTGCGGTGGAATAGGAGGAGACATACTTTGGGGTTAACTTGGACTGCTTCACACATTTTGTCAAAGATTAACTGTTAGATCTGCACATATAATCCCTTATTGATAAGATAGGGCCATAGTAGGTGGAGAAAGGTGCCAGAGGTCTCAGATTAGGCCACAAGTCTGGAAAACCAGGGCAAGACTTACCCTGGCTGTAGTCAAGAATGCCAAATGGGGTACATATGTGACATACAACCCCCCAGACAAGGGGATGCTAGTTTAGATATAACAATTATATGCTCCTAATCTGTGAGTGGGCCCACCTCACTCCATCCGTAGGGCTTTCAGGAGAAGGGATGGGAAAGCAGTTATCTACAAGTTGCCTCTTGTAAATCTTCAGCATTGTGAAGCTGAAGATATGGAAGGTGTACAAACTTGGATAAAGCATAGGTACCATTTAGCTGTTTGAAAGAGCGGAGTACGCTCCCTTGCAAATGTCTCCAATGAAGAATACAACTTTGGCCCACCAATTATTGCCAGCCTTGACAGGAAGGGCAAGTAGATCAATAGAAAGTATATTTGATTTGGTGATTAGCTTGGTGCCTTCAGCATATAGGCTAACAGTCTTCACCACCTTGATCCCTTGAACTCCGGGGGGGCATCTGAGTTTCTCTGCCAATGGTTACACAATTAAGACATCTTACCTGTTTACCTATTATAAAATATCTCCTCCAAAGTCATGTCAAATTTAGAGGCTATAGAGGGAGTGTCACTTCTGACACCCATATCTTTCATATCCCATTAGGCTTGTAGTTCTGGGAGCTACAAAACTGGGGATGCAGGCAGTCGAAATCATATTTAAAAATGCATGTTCTGCTGTAACTTACAGAACCACAAGCCTGATATGATCAGAAAGATGAGATTCTCATCTTCAGTACGACACTTAGGTACTACAGTCTCTAAACTTCACTCATTTCAGACAAAATATGACTCTTCTCTGCTTATTTGCACATGACTTTGGGGATTTCATATAAAAAAGGGAATTCTAGAAAGGGCTTTTCATACCTCACCTTAGAGGGCTAGTAGTTTTATAGGGTTGTCAGGTTCCCTTGAAGCAATTCTATTGAATTCTATATCATAGAAAGTGGTTAGAAATACTGTTCTAATAAAATTGGCAAAAACAATTGCTGTTCAGAGAATAACCCAATGTTTGAATCAAAGTTTTGTGTTAAAAATCATATTATTTTTTGTATTCAATTTGATCATGGTAATTTCTATTTTTATAAATAAAATACTATAGACCAGTGGTGGCAAACCTATGGTACAGGTGCCAGAGGTGACACCCAGAGCCCTCTCTGTGGGCACCCAGGCCTTCACCCAGCACAAAGTTCACCATTCAGTACTCAAGACCTCCTCCTGCAGTCACATGCAGCCCAGGAAGTGCAGGAGGAGCAAGGAGGTGCTGACAGAGCTGGATTATCATTGTAGCCCCTTCTCCAGACCTGTGATTCATCCTGTTAAGGGGACCTTAGAGGGAAACTACAATAATAATCCAAATTTCTCCTTCTTTGTACTGTATTAGTGCCCTCAGGACACCAATACTTTTGAATGAACAGATCCCGGCACTCGCAGATTCTGATGCTTAAATTTTAATTATGAGGAAAGACATACATCAATGCAGGAACAGTAGTGGGAACGCGTTTTCGGCTCCTACTATGAGCCTTTATCAACCATGAACAGACAATAAACACATTTGAATACAAAGTGATTCCTCATATGTCCTGCCCACTGACGTCACATCCTTCCGGAATCCCGTGGTCCGAGGTGTGACGTAGTGACATCAGGTATCATTTTGGTTACGTTTCTAGGAGAAAATATAAGACAAAAATAAAGTTAATACTGATAAACAAACAGTAGTATAAATTATAACATGCTGGAAAGATCATAATCTCGGTTTAACCCCTTCGGTTCGAGTGTACCGAGTACATGTATCCAATATGCCTCTCGGCGTCGGAGAAGCATTTTGACATTGCCACCTCTCCTTGGAACTTCAACCTGTTCCAAAACTTGAAATTTAAGTTGGGAAATGGTATGTTTCCTTTGGAGAAAATGGTGAGGGATCGGTAATAGCTCATTTTTACATCTAATAGTAGATTTGTGTTTGTTGATGCGTGTTTTAACCGGTTGCATTGTTTCTCCAATGTACAAGTAACCACAAGGACACTTAATAGAATAGACAACATTTTGTGAATTACAAGTATAGTAACCTTGAATTTTAAACGCTTGTCCAGTGTGGGGGTGGTGAATAACGTCACCCTTCAGTACATTGGAGCATTCGGAGCAGGTTAGACATGGGAATGTGCCTTTTTTTTGTGTAGCTAAAAAGGTTTGTCGTGTCAGCTTTCTGTTGCCCCCCATGTCTGCACGTATCAATCTATTGTGTAGAGATGGTGCCTTTTTATTACTGATCAATGGTGGATTGTTGAATTCCGGTATGTCAGGATAAGCTGTCCTGAGAATATGCCAGTGTTTTCTGACAATGGTATCGATCTTAGTGTTAAAAGGGTGATATTGGTGGCTGAAAACAATCCTTTTGTCATTATTGGTCCGGGATGTAGTGGTGCCACTAGTGGCTGCATCACGTGTTTCTTTCAGTAAATAGGACGGATAACCTCTATAACGGAATCTGAGTTCCATTTCGTCTAGTCTATTTACTTTCATAGTTTCATCAGAGACAATCCTACACACTCGTTGAAATTGTGATTTCGGTACAGATTTTTTGGTTGAGTATGGATGATTGCTTCTATAGTGCAAAACACTATTCCTATCTGTACTCTTTCTAAATAAATCTGTACCCAATGTACCGTCTGGATTTTTGAAAACCATTGTGTCGAGAAAATTGATCTCTTCATTGCTACTCGACATGGTAAATTGCAATTCATCACGAATTGAGTTGAGGTGCAACAGGAACTGGACCAGTGTCTCATGTGGCCCCGCCCATACGCAAAAGACATCATCAATGTCATCATCCATCAACATCATCCATCAAGACATCATCATCAAGACATCATCCATCAACCGCCTCGGCTACCACCAGTGACTCTACCGCCTCCTCCACCACCGCTGACCAGATCTCAGGTACTGTACCTAGCCTGATTATTAATATTTCTTCAAAAAATTTAGACTCAGCCCAAATGAGTCTTTTACAAAAGGGGCTGTCTTTCAGCCCAGTTGGACAATATGATTCTTTTAATATGGATCTGGATTTACAAAAATTGTTTAGAAATGTCAGGCTCAAAGCCTATTTTGCTAACCAGGATAATGCATTAACTTGTGATAATATATCCACTACGGGTTTATTAAAATTGGATGATCTAGGTCTTAAGAATAAGAACTCCTTTAATGCTCCTAAACGATTCCATCCTGTAGAAACATTTGTAGATGTTGTTAAACGTGATACTACAGCTTTGACACAACATCTTAAGTTGGGTGATTTTACTGTGTCCAATAACCTCACCGGTGATGAATATAAAGCCCTTAGGTCACTGTGGTCAGACAATGATATCATTCTAAAACCGGCGGATAAAGGCGGTTCCATCGTGGTCATGGACCGAGAAGCCTATACTAAAGAAATATATCGTCAATTGTCTGACCGAGAGACCTATGAGAAGCTTACTTCCAATCCAACCTCCAGAATTAAGAATAGGCTAATGACCTTGGTGGATTTAGGTGTACAAAAGGGATTGATTGATAACAAACTAGCCAAATTTCTGATCAATCATGATCCAGTGGTACCTGTACTGTATATTCTACCTAAAGTGCACAAGACCTTGGTCAACCCGCCCGGAAGACCCATTGTGGCTTCAAACAATTCTATTCTCACACCCCCGTCTAAGGTATTAGAAAAGATACTTACTCCTTATGTGAAACAGAGTACCTCTTTCATACTGGATACCTCCTCATTCCTGAACACCATTAAAGAACTAGACAATATCACTCCGTCTGACCTATTGGTTACGATTGACGTAGTGAGTTTATATACCTCAATCAAACATACACTGGGAAGTGAGGCAGTCGAAAGAACATTATGCAATGATTCATCCATTTCAGTCGAATTGAGACAGTTTTTACTTGAAATGTTGGACATCGTGCTGTCGGAAAATTATTTCCTGATACAGGATGACTACTACTTGCAAAAGAGGGGAACGGCCATGGGATCGAATGTGGCCCCGCCCTACGCAAATTGCTATATGATAGCATTTGAAGAGGATCATGTATATAACAATGTTCTTTTTATCCAATACGCCAAACTTTGGCGTCGTTTCATTGATGATGTCTTTTGCGTATGGGCGGGGCCACATGAGACACTGGTCCAGTTCCTGTTGCACCTCAACTCAATTCGTGATGAATTGCAATTTACCATGTCGAGTAGCAATGAAGAGATCAATTTTCTCGACACAATGGTTTTCAAAAATCCAGACGGTACATTGGGTACAGATTTATTTAGAAAGAGTACAGATAGGAATAGTGTTTTGCACTATAGAAGCAATCATCCATACTCAACCAAAAAATCTGTACCGAAATCACAATTTCAACGAGTGTGTAGGATTGTCTCTGATGAAACTATGAAAGTAAATAGACTAGACGAAATGGAACTCAGATTCCGTGATAGAGGTTATCCGTCCTATTTACTGAAAGAAACACGTGATGCAGCCACTAGTGGCACCACTACATCCCGGACCAATAATGACAAAAGGATTGTTTTCAGCCACCAATATCACCCTTTTAACACTAAGATCGATACAATTGTCAGAAAACACTGGCATATTCTCAGGACAGCTTATCCTGACATACCGGAATTCAACAATCCACCATTGATCAGTAATAAAAAGGCACCATCTCTACACAATAGATTGATACGTGCAGACATGGGGGGCAACAGAAAGCTGACACGACAAACCTTTTTAGCTACACAAAAAAGAGGCACATTCCCATGTCTAACCTGCTCCGAATGCTCCAATGTACTGAAGGGTGACGTTATTCACCACCCCCACACTGGACAAGCGTTTAAAATTCAAGGTTACTATACTTGTAATTCACAAAATGTTGTCTATTCTATTAAGTGTCCTTGTGGTTACTTGTACATTGGAGAAACAATGCAACCGGTTAAAACACGCATCAACAAACACAAATCTACTATTAGATGTAAAAATTAGCTATTACCGATCCCTCACCATTTTCTCCAAAGGAAACATACCATTTCCCAACTTAAATTTCAAGTTTTGGAACAGGTTGAAGTTCCAAGGAGAGGTGGCAATGTCAAAATGCTTCTCCGACGCCGAGAGGCATATTGGATACATGTACTCGGTACACTCGAACCGAAGGGGTTAAACCGAGATTATGATCTTTCCAGCATGTTATAATTTATACTACTGTTTGTTTATCAGTATTAACTTTATTTTTGTCTTATATTTTCTCCTAGAAACGTAACCAAAATGATACCTGATGTCACTACGTCACACCTCGGACCACGGGATTCCGGAAGGATGTGACGTCAGTGGGCAGGACATATGAGGAATCACTTTGTATTTAAATGTGTCAGTGTTTATTGTCTGTTCATGGTTGATAAAGGCTCATAGTAGGAGCCGAAAACGCGTTCCCACTACTGTTCCTGCATTGATGTATATCTTTCCTCATAATTAAAATTTAAGCATCAGAATCTGCGAGTGCCGGGATCTGTTCATTCATATTTACTTGGCTTTGTCCGCACCCGGAGCACCGCTCACCCCCGGACGTGCATTCCATCTACTTACCTTGACCAATACTTTTGAAATCTGTGAGTTACTTTAAATTGGCATTGGGCACTTTGTGAAAAATATGCGCCTTTTGCTTGTCGTTTCGGCACTCAGTCCCTTAAAGGTTCGCCATCACTGCTATAGACTATAGATAACATGGACTCTAACATTGAAAATTGTTCATATAGCCCCCCATATTATTCAGTTATCTCCCTCCATATCATTAATTTAGACCCATATAATTCAGTTATACTCCCTCCATATCATTCACTTAGCCCCCTCCATGCCCCCATATCTATCATTAAGTTAACCCCAAATCAATCAATTATCCCCTTCTATATTATTCAGTTAGCCCCATACAATTCAACTATCCCCCTCCATATCATCCAGTTAGCCTACCCATATCATTCCGTTAGCCCCCCATATTTTTCTGTCATCTCCCTCCATATCATTCAGTTAGCCCCCCCCCCCCCCCAATATCATTCAGTTAGCCCCTTATAATTCAGTTATTCTCCTCCATATCATTCGGTTAACCCCCATATCATTCACTTAGCCCCCTCAAAATTATCCTTATCATTCAGTTAGCTCCAAATCATTCAATTATCCCCTCCATATAATTCAGTTATCCCCCTCCATATGATTCACTTAGCCCCCCATATCAATGACAGGAAGTGGGAAGGAGAGGAGACTGACACAGTAACACATAGGCTGCAGCTGCATCCCCTCCTCCCCCAGGACCCACCACATCACCTGCTGGGAGCCAGGTAATGTGAAATAGTTATGTAAAGTACTGAAATGATTCAGAATGCTGGCAAACACATTTTTAAAATCAGCATAGCACAGGCTATTGGATCCTGTCACCAGATAAAATCGCATTCCTGGTGACATATTTCTTTAAGTGAGGCTTTTTCCCCTTTACTGTGCAACTTTGAGAATATACAGTATATTGCCTACTACTATATAGCAAGTGTAACACATTTGGCGGAGACCACACCACATTTACAGATTTTTTTTTTCTCCAGTTTTAAAAAAGCAAAAAGACGCCCTGTATGATGAATGAGATATAAGGAACAGTATCACTACAATGATTTGAAATCCACAGCGTCCACGTAGAAGGTGTTTTATGAAGTGTATGAATATTATCAGACCATTATAAGCTCCAGGCGCATTGGTATTTAGCTTGTTTTTTAGCTGTAAAAGCATAGGAGCTCCTGCTGATAAAAGCGTAGCTCATTGCCTAGTGACAGATAAGATGTGTGCCCTGTGCAAGGGTCCAATACTGTGCACAGAGACTAAACTCTGTATTTGACATCTCTAGGATGTTGTTTTTGTTTCTGTTTCTCCTGCATCTGTGTAAATGTTTCGCTCTGTTAAGATCCAGTTCACTTTTTGCTGTACCAAGGTGTCAATTACATATCTGTCCTGTGCCCTGACCAGTTAGCTGGATGTTCGCAAAAACTGACTTGGGCTCCATGCACACAAGCAGATTTGTGCCATGAGCCGCAGGCTGGCTGGGGAAGGAGAGCGTTACTGCTACGTAGCCTTCCCCTATCCATAGGGAGCTACGTGGCTGCACCACAAATCAGGGCAGGAAAAGGGCCTGTCTTATCCTTTGAGGTGTGGCTACCAGTGGCCTATGGTGGCCTTGATCTAACTTCCATTTTTGAGGCTAATATCTAAATGGAGAGATTCACATGTATTATGTGACATTTTATAGTAGTGTTGTAGGCACATCATTTCATTATAATTTGGGTAGTGGGATTTCCAATTTTCAGTATATTGTATGGCAGTATAATCTTCCACTGCAGTACACATATTATTTAGTACATCATGGAGCTATTACTTATATACTTTATAAGACTTTATGTATTATATTTTATCAGACAATATTTAAATGTTATCACTGCTAAGAAAATATGTAGCCTTTATTTGTTACTTTGATAATAAAATTTATTTATATAGCACCTTCATATTCCGCACTGCTTTACAAATCACGGGGAACACATACAAATTAAATAAGAAAACGCAGTGTAAAAACAGAGTCGTATGGAAACAATAGGAGTAAGGACCCTGCTCACAAGATCTTACAGTCTGAGGGAGAAGGGGGTGGCCTTGCCTAAAGAGATGGGTTTTAAAGAGGACCTGTCACCCCCGAAAAATACCCCCACCAAATATGTTCCCCCTAATCCTGTCCCCAGCCCCTTTATATTTATTCAATTTGTATTACAATTTGTGCGTGCAAACATAGTTTTAATCGATCCGACCTCTTACCAAATAAGAGGTCGGATCATCGTACAGATGCCCCTGGCAGTCGGCCGTATTCATGAGGGGGCCGGCCGACACACCCCATCCACGCCCCTGTCAGTCAGGGACATGTAAGAATCGCCCTCAGCAGCGCCGAACATTAAACCGGCACTGTGAATAAGCCCCTCTGCAGCCGCTGTCAGCAGTACTTTGAGAATTGTACTATACTATGCATATTTTAATAGGTTTTCCAGAAGTTACTATTGATAACTATTAATTATCTATTCAATAAGATAATTTAAGTGTTGGAGGATAACACCTGACCCCACACTGATAAGCTTTGCCATGCCATAAAAGCAACTCCAATTATAGGGAAGCACCTTGCGTTGAGTGCATTACATTATAGTTTTGCTTATTACACTGTTAAGGATCTATTGTGTGCTACTCTTTCTCAATCAATGGTCATTTACACAAAATAGAGAAGAATCTGTTTAAAGAGAAGAAACTATTTCTCTTTAAAAACAATTCCCAGAACCATAACAAGCTTATAAAAAAAGTTCTGCTCTCTACTTCTCTCACTCAGGGTGAGAGAAAAACTTACTATCTAGCTCCAGCAGCCTCTGCCTGTGCCTGTTTCATTCTGTTCCTGGTTACTACCATTCCCTCTAGACTTCTATTTAATGTGATACCTCTGAGCTTTAATGTTTCCTTTTTCAGGAGGACGGACTTAACAGAGGTTTTAGAGTGAATGTTAATTTAGAAGATGGGAAGAGTCTGATAAATTAACAATGAAGAATGTTTTGTTGCTAAATTATGTAATCTCTGATATCCAGCACTAATTATTAATGCAGATTTTGTAGAAAAGTTAGCGAACATTTAAGTTATATGAGTCTGATTTAATTGAGGATGGTGGGTGTAAATATGATATCTACACAACTTATATTTGGTAGAAGACTTCCCTTTTTATTTGGTAGCTCTTACATTCACATTCAATTCCGGGCAGATGTATCCTCACGTGTGGCTGCATTGGAAGCAGCTGCTTGGTAAACTTTAGTCCACGTTTTTGCATCTTATCAGTGTTGTGCACAAATACAGCTTGATACTGCTGCTCTTATCATTACTTCTGCTTTGTTGTGCCAAATAAGCAGGCATATTACTAAGCATTTAGTTGAATATTCTATGTAATTTTATGGAAATGTTACATTTTGATGTGATATGACTGGTATGGAAATGTACATTTATTGTACACGCTGCTTCATGAATTGTGATAGTTTGCATAACTCTTACCGCTTTGTCGTGGCGGAGACAGGGCTATTCCTCTGTCAGTTGTGAATGGCTGAGATGGAAATAACACTTAAAAAAGGCATAGTTGCACAACTTATAACTACCCCTATAATATGGAAACATGCATCTACATTATGATTGAATGAGACCACTCTGTCCATTGCATATAGGCTACAGAAGTTAATACGGACAGACAGGGACCTCGGTAGGTCAAAAGATCTTGCACCCGGGCACCATGTTTCCCGGTCAATGGTACAGTTTTACAGCTTCTTGGCCACCATTCCTTTCGGATGCAGATAGGTTTGAGCACAATGGAGGAATAGAGAGCCATCTGTTCCCTGTTTCACTATGTAGCCTCCGTTTCTATATTAAGCCGCTCCGAGGCTTGCTTGATGCAGAGGTACCAATCAGCTCAAGATGGAGGACAGCAAGAAGCTTGCTCAGAGGTGAATATTCATTTTTTGTTGCTTTTTTCTACTATACAGTGAAGCTTTTATTATCAACCCCTTCATGAATAAGCCATTTTTAGGGCTTTAGGACCAAGCCTGATTTTTTCAATTTGCCCTGTGTCATTATAGGAGGTTAAACATTTGTAATGCTTTCAAAATACCCTGGATATGTTACATTGTTTTCTCCTCACACATTGCACTTCAAATTAGTAGAAAAAAATTGATATCTTTTGTGTTTAGTTATGAAAAAAATAAGAACTTGACAAAAATTATTCATTTTCAAAGTTCAAAATGTTTTGCTTTTCAGGCAGATAATTGGAGCACCAAAGTCATTTAATAACTAACATTTCCCAAACCCCGCATTGTATGAAAAACCAACTTTAAAAATTGTGTTAACCCTTTAGATGTTTCATAGGGGTTAAAACAAAATTAAGGTGTAATTTTTTTAGACAATACATAATTTTGGCCAAAAATGTATTAAATGACCAAAAACTCCACAGAGTTTCCCCCAATTGTTTTGGTAAACTGCTGTATGGGCAAATGGCCGGGCATAGAATAGAAGGAGTGCCATTCAGAGCAGATTTGTATTGTCAGATTTTACAGGCTATAAAATATTTTTGTAATTTGGACATATGGGGGATTATTTTTTTGTGGATGAGATCTAGATTTCAGGTACATCATTTCGGGGGATTCAATAGCTAATAATGAGATTTTATTACCGTATATATACTTGAATATAAGCCGAGTTTTTCAGCACAAAAAATGCGCTAAAAACCCCTAACTTGGCTTGTTCTCGAGTCAAGAAAAAAACAAAAAACAAAAGTCTTAAGCCCCCCGGCAGGTCCTCTTCTATCCATCGATGCTCCAGCATCGGCTCCATGACCCTGCGCGGTCCGTCGCAGGCATCATGACGTCAGGCACACTCTGACATTCTAGTATGTGCGCAGACATCGGCACACACTATGATGTCAGCGAGCGGCTGACATCATGGTGCCTGCAACTGACCATGCGAGGACACAGAGCCGATGCTGGAGCATCGATGGATAGAAGAGGACCTGCCGGGGAACGTCGGAAGGTGAATACACTTTTGGTTTTATTCCCACAGTTATTATATTGGCTGCAGGCTATAAACTGGATGGCCAGGGGCTGCAGGCTATAAACTGGGGGGCAGAGGCTAGTGGCTATATACTGAAGGGACAGGGTCTGCAGCCTATATACTGGGGGGCAGGGGCTGGCAGACTATATACTACAGGGGCTTGCAGGCTATATACCACACAGGCTGGCATGCTATATACCACAGGGGCTGGCAGGCTATATACCACAGGGGCTGGCAGGCTATATACTACAGGGGCTGGCAGGCTATATACCACAGGGGCTTGCTGGCTATATACTGGGGAGGCTGTGACCAATGCATTTCCCACCCTCGGCTTATAATCGATTAAAATAATAATGTAATTATTCTATGGGTCATCACGATTACGATGATACACCATTTATGTAGCTTTTTTGCAAAAGAAAGAACTACTGTATATACTCGTGTATAAGCCGAGTTTTTCAGCACAAAAAATTTGCTGAAAAAACTCGCCTCGGCTTATACACGAGTCAATGATAAAAAAAAAATTAATACTCACCCTCCGGTGTCCCCGATGTTAGTCGCGGCTCCCGGTGGCTCCCGATCCCTGTCGCGGCTCCCGGCGGCTCCCCGTGTCTTCTCTTCTGTCTTCTATCTTCTCTAGCCAGCAGAGTCACGTGCATGCGATTGGCCAGCCGTCGCACACTGTGATGCAGCGCTGTCGCCGCTGATGACGGCCTGCATCACAGTGTGCGACGGCCGGCGCCATCTCCCGGCCAGAGAAGAGTGAAGAAGCCGCCGGGAGACGCGATGGTGATCGGAAGCCGCCTGGAGTTGCGACGAACATCGGGGACAACGGAGGGTGAGTATTAAGTTTATTTCTTTATCTGTATACTACTAGGGGCTGCTGTATACTACTGAGGGCAGACTGTATACTGATGGGGGCAGGCTGTATACTACTGGGGACAAGCTGTATACTACTAGGGGCAGGCTGTATACTACTGGGGGCAGGCTGTATACTACTGGGGGCAGGCTGTATACTGATGGTAGCAGGCTGTATACTGATGGGGACAAGCTGTATACTACTGGGGGCAAGCTGTATACTGATGGGGGCAGGCTGTATACTATACTGATGGGGGCAGGCTGTATACTGATGGGGGCAGGCAGTATACTGCAAGGGGGCAGGCTGTATACTGCAAGGGGGCAGGCTGTATACTGATGGGGGCAGGCTGTATACTACTGGGGACAAGCTGTATACTACTGGGGGCAGGCTGTATACTACTTTGGGAAGGCTGTATACTACTGGGGGCAAGCTGTATACTACTGAGGGCAAGCTGTATACTACTGGGGGCAGGCTGTATGTTACATGGGGCTGCTGTATGCTACGTGGGGCTGGCTGTATACTACATGGGGGCTGGTGGGCGGTATACTGCATGGGGGCTGGTTGGCTTTATACTACATGGGGGCTGGTTGGCTGTTTACTACATGGTGGCAGGCTAGCTGTATACTACACAGGGCAAGCTGTATACTACTGGGGGCAGGCTGTATGTTACATGGGGCTGCTGTATGCTACGTGGGGCTGGCTGTTTACTACATGGTGGCTGGCTGGCTGTATACTACACCCTCGTCTTATACTCAAGTGAATAGTTTTTCCCAGTTTTCGGTGGTAAAATTAGGGGTCTCGGCTTATACTTGGGTCGGCTTATACTCGAGTATATACGGTAATTTTGTGAGAAATTTGCTTGTTTTTGCATCACCTTGTATTAATGGGTATAAGGCTAAATTCACACTGCTGTGAGCCCGCCGCACCGTCGGAATTAATAGGAATTAATGGCGCACGGCGCCGTAATACGGGGAGAGATAGGACATGTCCTATCTTTCCCCGGGCTACGGAGCGGTACGGTGCCGCACCATGCTCACCCAGAGCATATTTTTGTTAAGGGAACAAAGCCCCTATCTTAGAATTATAAGTTATATTAACTTATAACTCGGCGCACCGCACTTGGGCTCGGCGCACCATGTGCGCGCCGGTGCGTGTGCTGGATTCTGAAGTGCAGGAGAGCTGGTGACGTCACCGAGCTCTCTGGCACACGCGCGCCTGCGCAACTTCGCACGGCCTGTTTCCCCGTGCTAAGTCGCGCAGGCGTGTGTGTGCCGGAGAGCTCGGTGACGTCACCAGCTCTCCTGCACTTCAGAATCCGGCGCACGCACGGGTACGCGCATGGTGCGCCGAGCCCAAGTGCGGTGCGCCTAGTCATAAGTTAATATAACTTATAATTCTAAGATAGGGGCTTTGTTCCCTTAACAAAAATATGCTCTGGCACCAGCTCACCCTGAGCTGGTGCCATGTATATGTGTATAAACCTACCACTTTTAAGTGGTAGGTTTCCTTTAAAAATTGCATGTGTTTGAAAACACAATGCAAATGCATCATAGGAACACATCTTAAGTGCAAGTGTCCATAAAAGGGGTATTATTGAGAGTGGAGATCACAAATGGATTAAGCAACCATTTAGTGTGCAGCTTCCCCCTTGTGGTGACCAAAATGAGGGGCATTGTTAGAATAAATAGTGCACTATTTGTGTGGTACTAATATTTTCAGGAGAGGCTTCCTGATATTGTACTGTTACAGTATTTGAGGGCACAGAATTTTGGGTAGCCGAAGGATAACTCTCTTAGGAGACAGTGGGAAAGTGAAGAACATAAGATGTCTTTGTGATGCACTCAACAAGGACGATGCATAGCTAGAAGAGGAAACATGATGATGCTAGGCCTAATGGAGAAGATGAGGAATGAAAACAACTAGAATCTGAAGACATGTCAACTGCATTCACTGGATGGAATCGGGGTGTGCAGACTATATGTAGGTCGCCGCTGGCTACTTCAGATTTGGTACATATGCATTGGGGCCCGGACCCCAGATCTTTTATAACCCTGACAACGCCCCTGCGGTCAAAGCTATCGCCACACAGCTCATGGATGGGTCGCTAGCTGATGGAGACCAACAATCAACTACTTCTGAACTGAGCTTGTAAAAAAGCAGGACTTCATGCAGCAATTTTAACACAAAAAGTACAAATCTTAGAATTCAATATCAATGTTGAATAGCCCTAAAAACTAACTTGAGAGGATATAAATCCTGTTCTATTTATGACCTGCTTCCAAAAGTGACTCTCTGTCCTCCTTCTCATACTGTAATAAACCTGATCTACCTCACATACATCAGATAAAACACCATCAAAAGTGGACTCAAACAAAGACTGACCTCTAGATACCTGAGAGGGTGGTAAGTATGTGTCACTGGTGCCCCTGCAACCCATGTTTTGGGTCGCGGGCACACCCGTGTGCCTTCCTGTGTCCCTGGTGCCCGGCTGCAGAGTGGCTCCTCGCTCCAGCGGAAGTCTCCATGCTCCGGCGTGCACGTCCCCCTCTCCTAGGGTGTGCGCGTGCCGCCTTTCAAAGATTTAAAGAGCCAGCATGCTGATGATTGCTGCTGTCCGGCTGCCCTCCTTGTTAAATATCCGGACCCTTCCTGTGTCCCCTGCCGTATTTTGCGCTCTATGCCTAAGAGAAAGCTTCCCTGTGGTTTATCCAGTGTAATTGTTATTTCTGTTGTGACCTTTTGCTTTGCTACTGACTCTGATCCCATTCTGCCTGTCCTGAACTCCTGCCTGTTCCCGACTACGTTTCTGCTCTACGACTCTGTACTTCGCCTTGGCCACCACTGCAAGCAAAGTCTCGCCTGTGGAGTGACCTGGTGGTATCGCTCCCCAGCAAGTCCAACCCACTTTCCGCCAGGCTCTGGTGAAACCTGGGTGCCACTTACCATATTTTTCATATACAAACTCATCACTGCATCATCCATCCACATACACAATCAGCTCTGCTTCATCCATCCACATACACACACAGCTTAGCTATACACATTCAGCTCAGCTACACACACACACACAGAACCACACACACATAGAACCACACACACACAGAACCACACACACACATACTTCCCACATTCCCCTTCTTCTTACCCTGTCCCAGCATGGCAGTATGAGACCTTTGGTGATGTAAGAAGCATGTGATCAGTCACATGATTCTGACATCACTGCAGGTCCTGTACCTGTAGGAGAGAGCAGTAGGAGGCTCCTCTCTGGGAGATCGGGTGCAGCTCTATATTAGGGCATCACCCGATCTCCGATCAGGAGGGTCTGGCAGTGCTGGATCCTCCTGACCTCCGGTCTATAAGACGCAGGGACTTTTTAGAAAGATTTTTTCTTGCTAAAAAGTGTGTCTTATAGTTCAGAAAATACGGTAGATTCCGCTCCCAGGTGTCGGCTTACGTCATTACTTGCAGTGGTACATTGGATCCACGACCCCATGAATCCTGACAGTATGCCTATTTCGTTTTTTTTAAATACCTACTGATGAGAAAATCTTTTCAAAAACTAAATGTTGTTGAATGGATACCAGTATGGTAATGACTAGGTATTGCTAGAGATCTATAATGCAAAATGGAAAGAGAAAATCTAAAAATAGGAACCAGGAGAATAAGGGCACCAATACGCAAGGTGAAAGAAAATGTGTGGGCTTACTGTTGTTAAAGGAAACCTACCACTGCTCGCATGATGAAATCATGCGAGCAGACCACCCTGTAGGCTACTTAATGCTGATGCCGGCACATAGTTTAGTTAGGCTCGGCGAACTTTAGTTTTGCTAAAAAAAACGATTTTCTTACATATGTAAATGAGCCCTCCGGTGCTACCCCTACGTCATCTTCGGCTGGCGATGGCTTCCAATGTTTAATTATTCCTGTCTCCTTCATATTACCCGTCCTCCTTCAGGTGCCGAGAGCCGTGACGTCACCAAGCTCTCGGCACCTATCGCCGGCCGGCTGTGCGAGACTTAGTGCTTGCGCGATAAGTGCCGAGAGCTTGGTGACGTCACGGCTCTCGGCACCTGAAGGAGGACGGGTAATATGAAGGAGGCGGGAATAATTAAACATCGGAAGCCATCGCCAGCCGAAGATGACGTAGGGTAGCACCAGAGGGCTCATGTACATATGTAAGAAAGTCGTTTTTTTAGCAAAACTAAAGTTCGCCGAGCCTAACTACACTATGTGCTGGCATAAGCATTAAGTAGTCTACAGGGTGGTCTGCTCGCATGATTTCATCATGCGAGCAGTGGTAGGTTTCCTTTAATGATATAGTGGTTTGACCACATTTTATCAATGTCTATAGAGCTCTGCGGAGTCCTATAGTAAAAATTTCTTAGCCTTTTTAATATTTCAATATAATGCTTTTAAATACTGCAGTTTATGTCAGACTCTGATCAATGAGACTTCAAGCTACGAACAAAAAGTGATTGATCATTGGTGATCTCAAGAAACAAGCTGTAGTAAAGTAGACTTCTTCTACGTTTGTATTCAACATTTGTGTTCTTTTACTACTATTAAAGATTGAAGTACAGTATGTAACACAGGCAAGTTTCTGTGTGTGTATGTGTGTATATATTTAGTTTCCTGTAGGTTACGGCTCTATGGTTTCCTGTAAGCCTTTCTCATTTCCCTTTTATTGCTCCTCCCTTTAGAAAGATCTGAGTTAATAAACCTCCGAGTCGTGATTGCTGGCTGAGTACTACACATCATCTATCCATGAACAGGTGAAAGAGAAAGCAGGACAGCCACTCTTCAATGTATATTTATCATCACTTTACAGGGCTATAAATGCTGGCTACACACAGTAACTGATCACTGAAGGATCTGCCAAGGAGAAGGTCAGTGAAATTTCACTTTAAAGCTTATTCAGTTAATTTGAGATGAAAAATTATAGTTATTCTGTCCTTCAAGACATTGTATGGTACATGCTTGTTCACGTCATACCAGACATTTGCTTTTTTTAATATACAAATTGTAGATAGATGCACGGTGGCTGAGTGAGTAGCACATCTGCCTTGCAGCACTGGGGTCCTGGGTTCGAATCCCACCCAGGTCAACATCTGCAAAGAGTTTGTATGTTCTCTTCGTGTTTGCGTGGGTTTCCTCCGGGTACTCCGGTTTCCTCCCACACTTCAAAACATACTGTTAGGTTGTTTAGATTGTGAGCCCCATGGGGACAGGGACCAATTTGACATGCCTGTGCAGCGCTGCGTAATCTGTGTGCGCTATATAAATAAAGAATTAAAATTAGATGCAGCATAGGTTGTTCAGTCCAGCCGAGTTAGGCACTTGTGCATTACCTTTAGGATGTCACTGTGTGATGAGGTATTTGTATAACACATGTCGTCTGTGTATAGTAAAGGGTAAAAGGGCTGTGTATATTTGTGGCTTTAGTCTTAGACATGAAATCTAAATTATTTCGAACCTTAGACCTTATAAGTATAGCACTTTGTTCCTGTGTCTTTCTTCAGTAGGCAACATGAGAGTACACAGACATGTAGAATTAAAAGATTAATTTTCTGTGCAAAATCGGGTGGTTTTACTGTATAATACTTTTACAAATAAATGTCAAGATTTCAGAAGGAAACTAACCATGTCCAAAAAAATGCAGGGTGCTAGGATACTTTGTTGGTTTATAAGTAAAATAAATATGACTAGTTTTAGCATTATTCAGAAAAAAACATACTGTATTCCAATTTCTATAGCAGATTATGTTGTACTTTCAGTGTTTTTTTTTTCTTTTTCACAGCATAAAATAGAGACTTTCTGGTTTCCAAGAGGCTCATCGCCTTTTGCAACTCCTGGTGTAGAGAAGGATTTTGGACCACCAGGTCCTTTTGCATCAGCAGTTTAGTATCCTAAGTCTCTCTGTCATCTGGTAGGAGATAATTCACCCCAGGATCCTATTCACCTATTTCCTAATCGAAAGTTTATTACTATCAGAAGATAAAATTCGATAATCTTGTAATCCTCTGAAAGAAAGATAATAATGCAGGACTGAAGGACATAAGATTTAGCTTCATCCTAAATAAAGGATGCAATTGTGTAGTTGGAATGGAAGAACATTAGGGTATATACTTCCTAAAGAATGTTTTATAGATGACTGTTTTTACCTTCATGTTTAAAGAGGCCATGCTACTGCAGTTATGTTTGTGAGAATCCAGATAGAAGCAGTTTTGGAATATAATATAGGCAGTTTGGCCGGTAGTGCGGGGCCCAAGCCTTATAGGGGACCATAGCCATTGAAACCAGCCACCAAATTGTATACTGAGAAGGTCCTTCACCCATGAAATTCTTGTTCCTGCTCTCCATACACATGTACACAAGAGCCATTTCAGGACCTTTGAAGGTCCTCCAAAGGTTCTGAAATCACAGATTTAAAGCAGGCAGAAGGAACACATCCTCCATTCCCCAAGAAGCTTGATTCTATTACCCTATGTAGGAAGTGATTCAAGACTTGTAAGGGCTATAATATTCATACAACCCAGGGCCCATGGCAGTCTTAATCCGCCCCTGGAAAGAAAGTTTTTTTTTACCCCTTAATCTATAGTATATTTAATGGGCTAAACATGTCAATAAAGTTATATCTTAACATATCTCTGTAATTGATACAATTCTTTAGGTATGGTACAACACTAGATTATAAATTGTTTTATTTTGGCAGAGGTTGAAGCCACCATGTTCTCAACAGAGAAGCCCTCTGGATGCCACGCTTAGGCACAAGTGGTCTCAATAATTAGTTAATGTTAATGTTCTTATATGCTTATCATGTATACATTTTCTCTATAATATGAAACAAAAATTAGCACCCAGACTAGTTTTTGATGTATAGCCTTTAAAACACTGCTATATTTTGACTTGTTCTATTCAAATGTCTTGTGACATTGTTCTTCTTTGGTAATGCCACATTTATTTTAAGGAGGTGCAGGAATTAATGCATTTTATATTATTTCAGGTAACATTTATCTTATTTGTGGATTATTGGCTATAGTATTTGTCTGGTTGTAGTAACTTGTAGTAATAAATGTTCATTTAAGTTATTTGTTTCTGCCATTTTGACAAGGTTTCAGCCCATTGGTAATAAAACATATTTTTTCAAGAATCTGTGCGGAACCCATGAAGAATTCACACAAGTTATTTATTTGTTTCTTCACATGTAAAAATCAATAATCAAACAGATGTTGTGGATGCGTTCACATGTTGTAGTTAAAACTGCACCTCATCGTAATCAGTTTTGATGTGGTTTTAGGTGCAGTTTCTTCATTTAATAGGTAAATATATGAACCGAACTGGTAAATCAAATTTATTGAACTGCTTTGCTTTTCCACATCAAATTCACCTGTTCAGACAATGCATTTCACCTAAAACCACTTCCAAACTGATTGAGATGCAGTTCTAACTGTAACGTGCAAACACACCATAAGTTTCTAACTAAAGCCAATGGGATACTTCATTGTAGAATTTTCACAGTAATTTTAATGCAGAAAATGTTCTATAATCCTAATTTAAAATATTAATAGAACTGCATTATTTGGGGATGCGCATATGCAAAACATTTACTGCTGCAGATAGGTATTTTAGGTGTGTAATACAGCATTTGAAAAGTTTTCATGTCATGTAGACGTGGACAGTGTGGAATTTTCTCAGTATTTCCAATTCAGAGAGCGGAATTAGATGTTAAGGTAAAGTTGCCTGTAAATATAAAGTTCACAGTTTCTCCAATGCATTTTATGTGTTAAACCCAGTACTAGGTCAGAACATATTTCTCCTAATGAAACTATATCAAACTGTGTAATCAAATCTGCATATTTGCGTTAAAAATATTAATTATAGGCATCTAAAGTGGACCAGTCAGACATGTTATATTCATTATCCAATGACAATTCTGAAACATATTTTCTTAGAACTCTGTTCTTCTCTACATCAAGACATTTCCGTATCTTGACAAATAGGTGTCACCATTTCAGTTCAATAAATAAGGTGTTTACCTTTACAGTCTGACTGGCAGAATTAATAGAGCTATTCCTCTATGCATAACTTTCTATTAAAAATAACAAAGATAAAATAAAAAAACATTTCAGAATTGTTATAATATTGGAAATATATTTAAAAGCAAATAAAAAAAGACGGACTCCACTTGATGCAGGGACCTTTAATTGTATTGAAGCAGATCCTGAGTAATAGTTGATGTAGTATTTAAAGAACTTAAAGTGTAACTCTTCTTTCATAATGATTTTTACAAAATTGCTATCAAAACAAACAGAACAATACCTGTATTGTGGTGGTCTCCTTTTTAATTCCAGAGTTATGGCATTTTTCAGAAATTTTCTGCAACAACAGTGAATTGTGTGGAGGCTAACCCCCTCCTGTTTTTACGCTAAAGCGGAGTCAATTATAAGCTGCCCTTATTTTTAATTATTTGTGTTCTCTCATGGAGTAACATATAAGCAAATTCTGTGAGATTCCTACAAGTTAATTTACTGAACACTGTGCAGTGTGTGCATCCAGGACTATATAGTGACTAGCCTGACAGATTTCATCTCATAGAGGAGCATGGAATAAGTAGTAGAAACCAGCAGTGAAAATTAAGCATGAAGTGTAATCTGTGCTATGTGATCTCTAATGGTTATCTTTGCTATGAAGATAGTACAGCCGTAAAAAAAATTAATCTACATAGCATCAAATTAGAGTGGTAATTTATAAGTGTTTTTACCATAAACCTACACCAACTGACAAACACAACCTCCTTACTGGTAAACGTTGCATAAATAATGATAGTGGTAATCAGACAATGATAACATTGGGTCTGTGTTGCTGCCCACACGTGTAGTTTAGAGCTAGGTGAATGGGGGACAGCATGTGAACCACTTCCGGCAGCGCCATGTAAAGGGGAGGACCCAGGTCCATTGAAACGCCAGAGCCTGCAAAAATTGGCGCTCCATCATTGGCCCTTCTGCCAAACTTGCTTAGGCTACCACTGTAGTGCTGTTGCCTGCAACATATCCATTGATAAACTTATCTGGACTATGTTGAATATGATGTATTGGATCCCTTACATGGCTAAATGTTTTTAAAGAGATTGTGATTTTGAGAAAATTCCAGGAAAGTAACTCCAGCATCCAGACCAAAAAAGTTATTGTTAAAAGTCCACTTTTTATTGTAAGGAAAAAATTAAATACTGAACGTCACATACGTCTTAACAGTGGACTAGAATTCCTTTCCAGGAATTTTCTTGAGTACCTAAGTCTGGTTCCCACACAGCTCTTCGAGCATCGACCCTACTATGCACTGGTCTTACAGGAGGTGAGCTGTACCCTTCTACATTTCTATGGAGTGATTGTGTCTGTAGGTTGGTGTAGTTTTATGATAAAAACATTATGCGGTAAATGCAGTTGTGATCTGCCAAACACTGGCTATTTCTGAGCTTTGTTTGATTTCAATAATACATGTGTTAAATTATTAGAAAAGGGGTTAAAGAAACCATTTAAACGACAATAATTGTTCAGATTTATCCATCATCTGTATCAGTATCAGCACAGAAAACAGTACTGGAAGAAACAACTAAGAGGAATTGTCAGGCTATGTTACTGCATCCACCTCCAAGTTACTTTAAGAGCTTTAAAAAGTGTAGGCACATTTGTGTTTCGTTTAAGCATTTCTCAGCAGCTGTATATATAAAGATTATTATGTATATAGAATATTGCTTTAGCATTTCAGACCCACAAAAAGAAGCATTGTAGTATCACTTCCCTTTACTAGTGCAGAATACAGCTGACAGCTATTCATATAATAGTCACTTGACTAAAAGAGGAAGAAAAAACAAATCGAGGCAACATCCAAATTAGAAGCAGTGTATGGAAATAATAAGCTGTACGAGAAATGCTGAAATGCAAAAAAATAAATACACGTAGGACCACAAAGTCTGCACTATGTGCAGTTTGCCTGTGTAGCGTGCAGGATTCATGAATTGTGGAGCATGTTCTCTATGTATCTGGCACCCCCTGCTCTGCTCCGACAGAGTGCACCAATTTTTTTTCGGTGCACCTTTAACATACTCCGTGTTCTGTCGGACACTGCATAATAAATGTGGTGGACGGTCCGACTGTGCACCGGATCGCCCCTCTCAGTGCAGAATGTGTCGCATTTATGTTCATGTATATTTCACATATAGAAAGGGGTAAACTGTCTTACACTCTTCTGTGAAATAACATTGATTAACTTTTACCACTTTAAAGGCATGGGATGATATAACAATAGAGGATATGCACTAAGCACCTTAGGAAACGCTAACATTCACCATTTGAAGTATAGAACATTGAATGGGATAATTCACATATGTTTATTAGCATGAGACCTTAGGTGCTACTGATATGTTGTTAAAGAGGTAGCATTGACATGATATGAGGTATTGGGTTCTGTGACTGCAATCTCCATTTTCCGCTTTTCCCCCGATGTTGTGTGTCCCTCCAGTACATTGTATTTGTCCAAACAATCTTTTGTCTTAACATAATAACATAATAAAATTTTGATGCTTTTTGGTCATATTTAGATACTATGGAGCACAACATGCGATGGCGATAAATGTATGTAGACAGCTATAATTTGTCCTCCATGTTGAGGTTTTTCTAATGGTGATGATAAATGTGGCGCACGCCCCCTCTCCCCCTTGATTGACCCATTCAGTGCAGAATTTTGTGTCATGTTGGTTATAGTGCAGCGTTGACACATATGTGTTACAGATACTTTATAAATACATGTGCAAGCAGTTTGAAAAGAACGTGCGAAGTCAGTAAAAAATGGTGCAGGGGCTTTAACAAATGTGACCCAATATTTACACAGAAAAATGGGGAAAACAGGCAAGTTTCTTCTTCTTCTTCAGCTTCTAAGCTTCTTCATCTTCACCGCAGACGGTGGCTTAAAGGAAACCTACCACCACGGATGTAGCTAGGTTTACTAGTGGACAGAAATCTGACCATGGTCACACAGGTGCACAGCTTGCTATAACACACAGCTCTGAATAGTGTCTGTAATATAACAAGTCGTGCAGCTGTCTGACCATGGTCACATTTCTGCCCACTAGTAGTAAACATAGAAGCTTTCCATAGAATGACAACAAGAGTTCTAGAAATTCTTGATGAATTGATACAGAAAGTATATTGGAAAAATGTACAACTTTTTTTTTATCATAAAAACAATAACAATAATTTGCTGAAATGGGAATACCCCTTTTAAACTCCCATCAAGTCATGTGGGTGCTGTTTGCCCACAATGATTACCTTCTGCATCTCAAACTTACTGCAAGGAATATTCAGCCTGTTGCATTATCCTCATTCGTTGAGGCTACCAGTCTGGGGAGCTTCAACATATTGATCCATCTCATATATTTAGGTGAAACCTTTGTGTTGGCATCTAAGAGGAAATGAATTCTTTTTTGGGGACACGATTCTAAATTAGCCAAATGCACTAGAGTTTCAAGGCTCTACGGTGCCAACTTTGTATGAACAACATACAACAATAGAGCAATACGAACACTGTTGTCAATTATAATTTAACCCAAACTAGTTCCTACTAAAAATTATTATCATGTACACCAGGAAGGTATAAAGTATTCTCCTTAAAATGTTGGTAAACATCACAACCTGTAAAAAGTGCAGATTTAAAAAAAAACATACAAAAAGACAATGGCCCAGATACATCATTGTGTCTGCACATGTTTTGTGTCTACGTTTGCACTAAAAAGGTCTTTGGAGCTTGCACATGTATTTATGAAGTGTTTGCGCCACTTTTCTGTCGTGGCTGTACTTTACAAAACTGTGCACCTAAAGGGTCATGGTAGCGCTTAGTCTTAGTTTGTGGCATATTTATTACTGCGGTTTGCCACATTTGTGTTGCAACAGCGTGAAGCAAAGTGCAACAAGAATAAAAAGGTGCAACTGTGTCACATCCTGAAAACTGACCAGATCAACTAAGAGACTGCAGTGCTATTAGATTATCTGGTGCAACCTGCACATAAGTGAGGCAAACTACGCAAAAGCTGCCTGCACCACTTTTTATATATACCGTATATACTCGAGTATAAGCCGACCCAAGTATAAGCCGAGGCCCCTAATTTTACCACAAAAACCTGGTAAAACCTATATTTCTTTTTACTCGAGTATAATCCGAGTTTGGGGTTTCAGCACATTTTTTTGTGCTGAAAAACTAGGCTTATACTCGAGTATATAGCAGTTAGCAGCTAAACATTGTGGAGATCTCAATAATACAGTAAGTTGGAACTGTATATTTTATAATTGTAGCCCCAGCCAGAATTTTTGTGGTCTTTGTGACAATTGGATTTTAAAAATGTTGGGTTTTCATAAGAACCAGGATTAACACTAAAGCTTCATTACAGACGACTTTGGTAACTGTTATAGAGGATCATTGTAGTCTAGGGCTAAAGTACAGTAAATTCCCAAATTCCAGTTTGTAACCCGGAGTCATCTGTAAGTCGGGTGTTCTTAAGTAGGGGACTGCCTATATATAGTAACTTTATATTAAAATAAGCAAAGGCCTTTGTGGAAAATAGAAAGTATGAAATCAGGTGAACATGTGAACCACTATTCATGGACAGTTTAGGGAAGTTGTGAATCGTAAAGTTTTCCAGATAAATCTAGATTGGGACAGATTTATCAAGGCTTGTACGCCAGATTTCAGGTGTACAAGCCCTGATAAAAGTGCCCCAATGTAGATTTATAAGGCCATGATTTGCATGTATGTGAAGGGCAGATGCTGGGCATTCCTGCCTCACACTTCCACACTCACAGCCTCCTGATAAATGTGACTGGTGCCGGGTTTTTGTATGATTCTTTTGAAATCTGCACTTTGTACATGTTGTGGTGTTTACTATATATATATCTTTGTGATGTAAATGTTTATAATTTTTAGTAAGAAACTAGTTTGGGCTACATTATGATCCACAAGAGTGTTCACATAACTCATTGATGAATCATTTATTGGGTTTCAGAGTAGTGTGAGAGGTTAGGGCTGACCTAATGTAAATAGTAAAGTTATATTTTATATGCATAACATGAACTAAGCAGCGGGGATGTGCAAAAAAAAAAATGGCCAAAAAATGATAATCATCAAGTATATTATGACAATACTTCTTACTTTATTTAGATATAGTAGCACTAGCATAAAAACATTTAAAAACAAATGGCCATGTGAGCGATACCCCTGAGGAAGCCCGAGGAGGCGGAACATGTGGGGCACTATCTTCCATCCCCCCACATTTACACAGTGAAATCACTTTCATGTTATTTGGACTATATGCTTGACTGTTTATGGTATAAGATGCATTTTTTCACTTTAAAAAGGCACTTGCCACTTTATCTCTAGATTGACGTGCATTGTTTTAACAACTAGTCCTAGCAGGCTAAGATATCTTTGAATCTATTTACACCAGTGTTGGTCCATACCGGACCGTGTGGGGACTGACAGCATACTGCACATATCAGTCGTATTTATGCACTGAGTTATGGCTCACATGGCCATTTGTTTTTAAATGTTTTTTATGCTAGTGCTACTATATCTAAATAAAGTAAGAAGTATTGTGATAATATACTTGATGATTATAATTTTTTGGCTGTTTTTTTTTTGCACATCCCCGCTGTTTAGTTCATGTTACACATTTGACATTTGGGATGTGAGGCTAGTTAGTCCACACATCAGTATCTACATATTTTATATGCAGAGATGTAATGCATTTAAAATATATTATTCATATTTACATTGGGCCAGCACTGATCACTACATTTTTCTTAAAAAACTTTTATGTGCAAGTACTATAGAGATATTACAACTGCTTATTCACTGGGTGAAGGATAGCCAGTGTTGTGTCTAGTGACGACTTGAGTACATTAACCCTGCCTCACTGCTTGGTTGCGCCAGTGAAAAAATCATTGTAGTGTGAGAGGTTGTTCTTTTTTTTCATGAAGTACTATGTATCCGCTTGTCTCCTGACTCCTGGGGACAAACTGGACGGCCTTCTATTGTCACTCATAATTCCTGAACATCCATGGCAGCATATAGCAATGGATCCTTTTTTTCTTACAAGTACAGCATTGTAAAATAACAGATGTCGAATCCCCCCCCCCCTTTCTGGCGACTTCTTTCCCCAGCAATCTGCCTCCCTGCTACTCCGAAGTGTTTGGTAATTATACCATACTTTAAAACGCCTTCATGAAAGACTCCATGGGAGTAATTTTCAATAAAATCTTTCACATTTTTCTTTTGTGCCAAAAAGAAATAGTTGTTAAGTTGGATCTTAACTCTGGCCTTCCTTTGTCTGAAGCCTTCAACAATATTTGGGTGGTAGTAGATTGCTTCTCCAAAATGGCTTAAACATATTCCCTTGACTGACCTGCAGATAACAATCCTGTCCCTGTCCTTATTGAAACATTTCTTCTTCAGTATAACCAAAGATGAGGGTAGTACAGGAAATGAAATATCATATAGACAGTGGTCTACAAATGCCATAGTGTTGCCTTTCATGGTTGGTACGGCCATTGGTGTCCGCTGTTTCTACTACTGTCGCAACCTGGCCTGATTCCTCTGTTCCCCAATGTCCAGCTGGCTGGCTGGATCCTATGACCGGCAGATGTGTCAAGTCCAGAGATTTAAAGGACTAATGTTCCTTGTTCCTAACATACATCTTGCAATGCACACCACTTATTATAAAAAGACTTCCCTTTATGGGAGGTGCCTGAGCATTTTTTTTGTGTATCCATAGCTCCCAACCAACCCAGATTCGGCGGGACAGTCATGGTTTTTCACCTCTGTCCGCACGTCCTGGGTGGCTGGGAGAATGTTCCTAATCTTCCCTCACTGTCCTGCACAAATGGGGTTTTCCAGGCTCTGTGTCCTGGCCCCAATCATGCCTCTGTGCTGGTCACAATAAATTAGGTAAAGCGCCGACCTGCTAGTTCCACCTCCATCACAGATTGTGTCTAGAGCACAGCCTGGCACCTCCCCTAGAAAGCAGAGCCCTCCCTGTCCTCCCGCTGTTCACCCAGACTGTTTTAGCAATGGAGATCTGGCAAGGCAGAGGATGCTGCCAGATTTTGGGAGCTCCAGTCATTCTCCGGGAATGAATGCAAATAAAATGAGCAGCAGCCCTCAGAGATCCGCTTATCAGCAGAGCTGGTCAGCTGCTGTCTGCACTAAACTTGTTTCCCCTCCATGGAGCAGCAAGCCCTTGACCTCTCCTTGCTCCCTCCTCCTCACTGAACTTCCAGCCGGGAAGGCGGAGGAGATGCAGCAGAGCCGGGAGTGCACAGTGTACAGAGTGCTGACTGCCTAAGGAAGAAAAGAAATGCAGACCCTCCATACATGTTAAGGATGGGAAATCAGGTACTCCTGTGACTGCTGTCTGTATAGGCAAGCAGCAGCTAAATTGTTAAATACTTCACTTCCCATAGAGCCCCCTGCCAAATAGGATTCCCCAATCCCCTCAGTGCCCTGCTATTCTGCTTGGGGTTGTTATCTGTGTAAAAAAAAATGGTCCATCCTAGTGACGGTATTAAATATTCCATACCTTGCCCTGGGAAGCTGAAAAAAATTCCAAATGTGGTCAAATTGACAAACACTTGTGCATCATTTTCTTTTGGGCCCTGTTTTTACGGCTTTCACTGTGCGCTTCTAATTACGCCTCCCCGCATTGATTTTTTTAAAATATTCTTTATTGGGTTTTCTTGTATTTTAAAAACATTTTACATTTCATAATGAAGTGTCATATTCATATTAATATACACATACACACATACATTTCTTTCCATGTTCTCTTCACTTGCAGCACTGTGGGTTGATGTGTGGAAAGCCATTCTGTTAATAATATCTTTTTATCCGCCAGTATCAAAAAATCCACCAACTCCTCTTTCTGTTTATTTGACCTTCCCTCACTATTCTGGAAAATACCTCTTCACACTTTTATCTCCACATGTTTCCCAATATATATTCTATTAACCTCTATAGATTTTTCACTGCTTGACAAAACCAAAGGCAATGTATGAGATCTCATTTTAGCCTCCCACATTTTGGTTATAATCTAAAAATTTACTCTGGAAAGGGTGATTAAAAGCCCCATGTGCCCTTGTTACTTTCCTCCACTGCATTTCTCTCAACATCTCGGATATGGTAGGCTTCTGCGTATCTTTCCATCCCTTTAGCAATCTTCTTTCCTCTTCCTCTTTAGTCATTTAAGTTCTCTTATTTTCCTTCCATTTTTCTGCTATCCTTCCCTCAGAAACATCTTCTTCTTTCTGATTAATGCCCTTCCTAATTCATGCTATGGGCGGGTCCCATTCCTACCGGTTAAAAGTGACACAATCTGTTTTTGACTCCCTATCTGTAGTTCATGCAAAAAATGAGGGTCTCCTAGATTATATTCTATTTTCATCTGGTTAAATGTTTAATCTCCTCTTTTCTTTATCTACTATATTTACTACTTTGAGAATTCCTTTTTCCTCCCATTTTCTTATCCATTTTTTGGGCAGGCCAAATCTTCTTTGAAGTATTTTCCATACTACTCTTGTATCCCTCAATAATATAGAACTTTTCCCTTCCTTACTCAAATTTGCTGTTTTTTCATGCATAACTAGGCTTAACAATATGGAATCTAGTAAACTCTCCTTCGCCTCTCGGTCCACTAATACCTCTTGTCCCTTGACCACTGGTTATGTAGGTGATGTTGTACTACCTCATGTTTGGGAAAGAAAATTTCATGTCCTTATATCAACATGTTTTAATAAGAGAGGAAGATATTGAATAACATACATCAGTCTTGGAAATATCAGATTTTTCCTCCCAAATTATGATAGGGAAAGTTCCGGACAGGTAGGTAGGAAAAGAATTCTGCTGTAGTAAGGGACAGCTAGGAATTTTAAGTAATTGCCATTTTCAAGGCAGTAACTGTGTGTATGTATCACCTTACGTAACTACTGACCACATTTAAACAAGCTGCAAAAAACAATCATCCAGCTAGTATGTGTGAAGAAAGTGTTGGTGATGCATAATATATATATATGAGGAAGTAGATAAGAGAAACAAAAGGCTCAAAAAGATAACATTTGAGATTAGATAGGGCTGGACAAAAAACCCATCTTTCTGTTTTCCATTTTTTTAGTTTTTGATCTTTAATCTGTTTTTCAGTGTCTGGTTGTGCTGAGCTGAGCTAAAATACAAAGCACATCTATTATACAATGTACAGCTTTTTTTACAATACAGATCCCAACAACCAACAGCTTTTGTGCTGAAAAACTTTTTTAAAATGTTTTTTATTCATCTGTACAATGTATATGTACAAAAAAGTCTAAAACCCCCCAAAAGTAATTAAAAAAAACATATATAACCACCTACATACAAATAACATTAAAACCTTTCAAAAGAAAATGAGAACCTAAATACATTTACAAATAATTTCACTTGTTAAATATCCACTCTTTTTATAGAGAATGTGGTCCGTCAGACGCATTTTTGTTGGGTTTCACGACGATTTCCGTTTTGCGCCGAATTGTCCCGGGATTTTGGCGCATGCAATCGGATTTTGGCACATCAACTTGCACGGGACAGAAATCGGGGGGAGGGCCGTCGGACAACCTGACGGATTCGGACAACGCGAAGGATTTAACATTTAGAATTGTGTCGCAAGACACGCACTTACAAGCTCCGGGAAGAAGCAGGTGAACTCCGGCGGACCTCGGCACAGAAGCGACGGATGCAGGAACTCGGGCGCACAAGCTTAGTGAATAGCGGCAGACCCGAATCCTCGTCGGACAATGCACCACGGGATTGCGACAGGACCTGGTAAGTAAATCTGCCCCTGTATCTGACGTATAATTTACAAACTAAAGTTCCTGCTCCAGACAAGGTTGCAAATATTTTTAATTTCTGTGGATATTTATTCATATTTTTTCAACCTAGCCCACCCCCCAAACCTCCTCCAAACTAGCCCCAGCTCACAAAACTATTTCCTACTATATTTCAATGACAAATTTTTCCTCAACTCTAAAATAAGGATTAAACCAACTTTTCCACATATCCATGAAAATCATTAGACCTTTTGGTGTTTAGTTAAGCCATATCGTCCCTTAATTTTGAAGTACATAATTAATCATCCTTTTCCACATATTTATTGATGGGGGTTATTCATCCACCCACTTTTTAACTATACATTTATAGCATATATACAGGCGGTCCCCTACTTAAGAACACTCGACTTACATACGACCCCTAGTTACAAACGGACCTCTGGATATTGGTAATTTATTGTACTTTAGTCCTATGCTACAATAAACAGCTATAATAGTTATCACAGGTGTCTGTAATGAAGCTTTAGTGTTAATATTGATTCTTATGGCAACCCAACATTTTTAAAATCCAATTCTCACAGAGACCAAA
Source organism: Engystomops pustulosus (assembly GCF_040894005.1). Classification (NCBI taxonomy): domain Eukaryota; kingdom Metazoa; phylum Chordata; class Amphibia; order Anura; family Leptodactylidae; genus Engystomops; species Engystomops pustulosus. The sequence goes on along the minus strand of NC_092418.1, from coordinate 45,926,869 downwards.
AATGTTCTGGCTGGGATTACAATGATAAAATATACAGTTCCGACTTGCATACAAATTCAACTTAAGAACAAACCTACAGACCCTATCTTGTATGTAACCCGGGCACTGCCTGTATTAACTTTTCCCTAATTGCTGCATTTTTATTTCTTGAAAGAAATTTTATGCAATTGCAACACCCCTGCCGATGCAAGGCAGAGGGGTTGTTGCGAATACGTCCCACAATGTAGCTTGCAGCCTGTGTAGGGTCTGATCAACTCCACAGCAGGTCACTACATAACACAGGGGAACACTGCAGCGGTAGAGTCTGCCTGGGAAGGCAGGAGTTAAGTATTAAATGTGATGTAATATGTGTCATTTGTCAAGGCACGTTGCTACTGTTCCTGTCGGTTCCAATAAAGAACTGTAAGTTATTTTTGTTCAACGTCTGCCTCCGTCTGGTCCCTGCTACTACGGCTGTCACCATCACGGGCACCCTATCCACTACACAGGGACTCATACTCCAGACCCCAAAGGGTTGCCCCAGGGAGAACCGCTATAGCAGCCTCTCTCTCATCATTTCTTGCCAACACCACCCCGCTGAAGACCTGCCAGGCTGTAGGACAGCCCTCCGGTTCCCCATACCAAGCACCGTGACACTAGCGTGCCTAGGCCGCAACCGCCAGCCACTCCGGTACTGCGGGCCCCAGCTGTCTCCAGGCCCCAAGAAAAGGCTAGGCCCCGGTGGGGGATTTTGTACAATGTTTATCTCATTCAAAGGGAATCTGTCACCAAAGGCCTTTTTTGAATTTCCCATGTCCCTTTAGACAGTAAACATCATATACCCCAAAAGTTATTAACATTTCTATTACTTTGGTAAAAGATAAATTATATCAAAGTTTACCTGGCTCCCTGCAAACTTGTTTTCTGATTACTGGGGCAGGTGAAAAAATGAGCTGTTGCCCCACCCCTGGAAAACGCTTGTCATCCTTCACTTTCTAAAAAACCCTCCCTTTCACTGCACATGCGCAAATAGCAGTGGAGATGGGCAAACTGTCTCCACTGTATATGTGCATGTCCAGAACAAGGTGCTGACACCACAAGCGCAAGATGTTGTGTTAATGTTAATGTTGCATCCAATAACTGGCCTCGGTGATTACTTTGGATACTCTGGGATGTTATTGAAGCAGACAGTGGTGGTAATCTAGTCGTCATTTACCTACTAATATGCAAATAGATACTGGCACAAATTTAAAAAAATTTCTACATATGTTTGTATGTGTATATTGGATGGGATTTAGACATCGATACTGGTAGTCACTTAATCTAGGACAGCATAGTGTTGACCTATGATGCCCTTTCTGTGTCCTTAAAATCTTCATATTTTAATTTGTTGCAAATTTTAAAATCCATAAAAATGATTGTATGGGCATACAGACATGGGGATTACTTGTGACGCGTTTCAGACTTTCCATAATAATAGTCATTTTTACACCTGGGAAATCACCATGTCTGTATGGCCATACAATCATTTTTATGGATTTTAAAATTTGCAACAAATTAAAATATGAAGATTTTATTTATGCTGGATGGCTTGTATCTGCCATCACTGCAAATTACCCACTGAGATGATGTTTTGCCACAACGCTGGCCATACTGGATGCAATGCAACCATCCAATTACAGCCAAACATAGTGATGATCCCATGACCTGTCCAGGTGCATGTAATAACAATAAGAAATGCATTTTGCAATATTTAAAATACTGGGTATCTGCAGGAATAAGAAGCTTTAATTACTAAATTGTCTTTTCTAGAATAACACAAAATGGATAATGAAAATGACCTCTTAAAAAAAGAGGAAAATGAACTATGGGAGAACATTGAAAGCAATAGGAATATGCTGAGCCGCTACATTAATCCTGCAAAGCTAACACCTTATTTACGACAATGTAAAGTCATTGATGAACAGGATGAGGAAGAAGTTCTCAACTCAGTGCTGCTGTTATCAAGGACCACCCGCTCAGGTAAGCATTTGCTCACAAAATATTATTGTCAATTCTATGTAATTTTAGTTCCACAAAACTTAGAGCTAGATGTATTACTCCAGACAAGACGCTTAAAGGTTATAGTGTGAATTTCATTATTCAAGATTTAAACAGTGTAAAAGTGATACGTAACACAATGGGGAGCATTTATTTTTGGCACCCATTTTTTTCTTAATAAAACATTCATAAAGGGCATTTGGAGATACAATGCACTCTGTGAGTACAGCACATAAATAGTGGTCTTGCAGGACCCCACATAAAGGAGAAAGAAAATGAGAAACAATGTACAATTATACAGTATGCATACTTGGTCTCCTACCCTAGACAAATCAGTTCCACAGTAAAGAAAAAAAAAGAACACGTAGAAACATCCAGTATGTTTATAGTCATACATGTGCAAAGTGCACCTCTGCTCCTTCTTTCTATGAATAAATAACCACTTTTTGAGCGAGACGGTGTTATTCAATGTCTTGATCCAGTCACGGAGAGAGAGACTGTCTTCCTAGCATAGTACAAAGTTTTGGTAATAAAAGCTCGTTCTGCAGTATATTTGAACAAATTGGGGTCTACCAGAAGGAGGCTACCAGAAGGAGTTTAGGGTCATTAGGGACAGCCACTCCCATTTTGAATAACAGAAATTTACAAACCTTTTCCCAGAAACATCTAACCGCATGGTAGAACCATAATAGATGGAAAAAGACTCCCAAGGTCTCAGCAGATTAAGGACAGAGGTCCAGGAACCCAGGTTGAAACATACTAACTCTACTAGTAGTTAGGTATGCATGATGGAGTATATATACTTGGGACATTCTTTCTCCCAGGTTAGGGGATACCAGGTTAGGCAAAGAGAGGGCAAGATCCCAGTCCTGGTATGTCTGGTGACCAAGGTCCCTTACCCACCATACCCTCGCCAGTGCGGGTGTGAGTGGATAGTAACTTTCTGTACAACTGGGATATGAGGGCCCTTCCCGGGGCCTGCAGGAGGATTGGCACCCGATTTTGGCAGTGTTTTGCACTGTGATTATATATTGTGGTGCACAGCCTTATATTTGCCGAATCATAAGATGAGAAATGAGAGTCAGAAATGTCAAACCACATTCATGAAAGGGTTTATAAGTTGGTAGACTTGTTTTTTGTTGCTCTAATTTTGTGCCAACAAAGTGTCGGTAAACGAGAAGTGCATTCAAAAGCTATGCCCTAATTGTGTGAACAAAAAAAAGGGGCATGACTGTCGTAAAAGAAGCATAATAAATATGAGAGGTAACAGAAAAGGTGATGTGGCAGCCAGAAAACTGGTGCAGACCCAATAAATACCGCAGTAGCAGAATGTAGCAGAATGGAGACTGAAATTTGTAGCTCCGAGGACCTATAACCTGTTTCTTGCAATTGTAATAATTGAAGTTATGTTATTAATGTTCTATGTTCAGTATATTTGTAATAAAATGGCTACTGTGGCCAAAATTATCCAACACAGTAAGGCTACATTTACGCGAACGTATGCTGACATGTCCTGTCTTTTCCTGTTGTACGGAGCTGTACGGCGCCGCAGGTGTTCTGCACCGTATTGCTCTGTGCAGTCTTTGCCGTCTATGGGGGACGTATGTACGCCAGCAAGCTTGTGGCCTTACATACGTCCCCCTGACGGTCCTGTGCATGGGGCCTTACTGTGTTGTGTGATGATTGGGGTATGGGGAAGTAGGGAGAAAGGCTGGTGATGAATGACATGGATAATCTTGGCATGGGAACAATTGGCTTAAGTGGTGTAATAGGCTTGACATTGCCAGGGTCATGGTAAGTTATACACCATCTTAATCAGAAACAGTTTATAAAACTAAGTGCTAAATAAAAATGATTCCATGACTTTCATAGAGATAACATAATATGTAAATCTCATGTTTTCAATTGTAGGGCGGCTCCTGGACATTCTTCATACAAAAGGACAAAGAGGTTATATTGTATTCTTGGAAAGTCTTGAATTTTACTACCCAGAACTGTACAAGTTAGTAACTGGAAAAGAACCAACCAGGAGGTTTTCAACAATAGTTGGTGAGAGATACTTGTTATAAGAATCTGTAAATCCAAAGGTGAATGCCATGATAAGTGGTGTTGGCATGTTGGATAGTTGTGGTGTTGATTAGTAGACAAGCAAAACTGCAATATGCATACAGAGTATGCATGTTTCTGTGAGCCAAACCTTTTACTCTCCTATACTCCTAAAATCCTATGTAGGTAAATCTATACAATATTAAAGGAAGCCTACTACCTCCTAACCCACCCACAAGTAGAAATAGCATTGTATTGTGCACATCATAAGTTTTTTTTTATTGATTTACTGTCTGTCACTGAGAAACATGCAATGTATGTCTAAAGTACTTATAAAGTGTCCTAGATGATGCTTTTACTTGTGGTTCAGTTGGGAGGTGGTAAATGTTTTGATAATTCAATTCAAGTTTTAGCTAATTGCAACTCCACAGCCCTGCATGATATAGCTTTAGACCAACAATTATTGCATGTACATGGCCAGACTAACAATATTAGAAATTGGACAGTGACAAGGAAGAGCATATCTCACACACTTCCATTAGTGGTAAACCTCCATGGAACATGAAGTATGAAGTATAGTGTGCGCTTGTTTTGGATTGCACACTAAAGCCTGTGTGCCACTGAATGAGTTGATCACATATATATATACTCTCAGTCTCCAAGTAATTAGTAGCAGGAGTAGTTCTTTAATTTTTCATTGAAAAGCAGTACTTTTTATATAACTAGGGGGTAGGTAGCTTCCTCACCTAGGTACTATACTTAGCTTTCATTGGCTCATTTTAGTTGACAGCTGCCCAATGGCAGGAAAGCATATAGAGTAAATAACAAGTCCTGCATTTACTTTTCATGATGGAACTTATGGAATCTTATGGATATAGGGTATAAGATCTACTTCTTCAAGGTAATGTTGATCCTCTGAGGTTGTATAAAGATTAACTCCTCCCTGAATAACTTTATTAGAAAATCAAGGCTACAAGGCACAAGGTACTACAAGTACAATGATGTTAGATTTTTACAATGATTTAAACACGAAGTCAATGTTAGTCTATGAGAAATCTCTATGTTGTATGTAACATCCATCCATTTCTTTTAGTTGAAGAAGGGCATGAAGCTTTAACACAGTTTCTGATGAACGAAGTCATAAAATTGCAGCAACAGCTAAAGACAAAGGAGGTGCAGAAGTGCGAGCTTGTGGCTAACTCAAGACTTCTGGAGGATGAGAGAAAACAGTTGAAGCTGGTGAACTTAGAACTGATGACATTTCAGGAACGCTACAACAAAATGAAGGAGGAACGAAACAATTGCAATGATGAGTTAATCAAAGTAAAGGACGAGAATTATAATTTGGCTATGAGATTTGCTCAACTTAGTGAAGAAAAGAACATGGCGGTTATGAGAAGCCGTGACTTACAACTTGAGGTAAGTATAATTAGTTCTGTTTGAGTGGCCCAAATACCACACTCCACTCATGGAGAACCTGTTTGATGTCTTCATCAACCAGATAAAACATCTCACATCTGAAAAAGAGGAATAATTCATCCCGATTTCACATAAGCCTGTTACTCAACTTGTAGAATATCCTGAACAGTAACTGTTGCTTGGTACTAGTGGGCAGCTCAAAGAGTCACATCCTGCATTTATACATCGAGACAACCCTATGTTTCCCTGCAGTGTTTTTTTTTTTAGCAGAATTGGCAATCCATGATGTCTTTGTGAACAATCTGTGTATAGCAGAAGTGATACTTCTCATTCTGCTTTATAGTTTACAGAATCAGACACGACAGTTTTGATGACATTCCTTTAAATGCCTTTTTGGTAACCGTGTCCACAACACTACAAATGAAAATTCCATTTTATTGCTGGAAATGTTGTCATCTAAATAGATGCAGTGAGTCCACCTAATGTTGACCTAATCCTTGTGCCCATTGAGTGTTTTACCTTCTTGGTTCAACATTGCAGGAAAAAAATAATTTGGATCTCCAGTTCTACTATACTATGTTATTTGTTGTATCTTTACATTAGTATATATGTACCTAAATAAATTATATAATTTGATGAGAATGGAGAAATCACTCTCTATGTTATTAAATGGTTAATTCTTTATTGCACACTGCTATATTCTTACACCATATTTTCAATTCAATGCAGATAGACCGCCTAAAGCACCATCTGAATAAAGTAGAAGAAGAGTGCAAACTGGAAAGAAATCAATCTCTTAAATTGAAAAATGATATTGAGAATCGTCCTAAAAGGGAACAAATGATGGAACTAGAGCGTGAAAATGAAATGCTGAAGACAAAAATACAAGAGTTTCAGTCATTAATTCAGGTACTACTAAAAACTATTACTAATTCAAGTATAACTAAAACTGAACCCTGTACTCCTGCCCAAAAGTTATAATCTTCTGCACCTCTGTTATACAAGAATTGTTCTCTTTTCTTCTTTTCACTGCTGTATAGGATGGAGGCTGTAGTCTACCTGATTCTGACAAAGCCATAGTTGATATTCTTGAACATGATCGTAAAGAGGCACTAGAAGATCGCCATGAACTAGTAAACAGAATATTTAATCTCCAGGAAGAAATACGGCAAGCTGAAGATTTAAGGGACAAGGTAAAAAGTTTATATTTTTTCCCTAATAATTTTGAACCTTTTTTTCCATTAGAACTGTAGTGAACTTTTTTCATTTATTTTCTTTGAGTCTTTCTTATAGGAAATATACCATTGATTTGATTTGATGCATTATGAACCAAACACATCTTGAGACTGCTGTAGCTATACTGATGCAGGATCTTGTTTAATCCTCGAGTTGAGTGGTTTTTGTTGAAAAAACAATTATGACATTCAGGGCCCTGGGAAAGCTGGATTGCATGCTTCTTGCAATACACAAACACATTACACAAGCTGTCTGCACTGTTCCAGATAGGACTAACCAAACTGAGCTGGATGACTCATACACAGCAGCTGGGGGATGGTGCAGCGATTGATTACTTCTGCTTGTCAGTGATTACATCATTCTCCTGAACAGTGTAAGAAGAGAAGCACTGAGTGATACAGACTCATTACCCTGAATTGTATAATTGTTTTTTTTAGCAAAACCAGTCAGCTCAGGGTTTACACAATATATGATCCTGCATCAGTGTAGCAACACCATTCTCAAGGTATGTTTGCTTCATAATGCATCAAATCAAATGGTAGATTTTGTTTAAAGGACATCTACCAACAGGTTTACTAATGGTAGATGGATGTCCAAACTTGCATGCTTGTCCTTTAGTCTAGGGGATGGTAACATTTTTATTATCTTTAGGAACCTCTGAATTAGTGTAAAAGTGTCTTTATAAATTATGCACATGGGCCGCAGGTGCTTTGGCTACATTGATCGTGACGTTGCACTGTCTGCGAAAGTGATGATTGGGACTAGACAGCAAAGTACACAGCGGGGGGGGGGGGGGGATCCGGTTGCATACATAATCGCTCTGGTGACATAGCCAGAGGACCTGTGGCTCAAATGCATATTTTTAAAAAGACTTTTTTTTACACTAATTAGGACACCCCTGAATATAATAAAGACATTGTTATCTTCTAGAATTAAGGATGAGCATGTAAAAGTTTGTCCTTTAACCACTAATTTTAACCAAGGTCTAATTGTCTAACCAAGCCAGGTGACTTCAGCTCAGGTCAGCACAGTGACTCGGTAGGGCAGCATGGTGGCTCAGTGGTTAGCACTACAGCATGGGTTTCTTCCTAAACTCCAAAACATACTGGCAGGTTGATTAGATTGGTGACGGGGACTGTTTAGGCAAGTTCTGTGCAGCGCTGCGTAACCTGTGAGCACTATATAAATAAAGGTATTATTATTAAATAAAGGAATTATTATTTGTATTCTAGTCAACAGTATCTGCCGGGCCACTATAGAGAATGTGCTGAATATTAAACCCTCATCAATTTCATAGTGATTACATATTCTACGTATTGGTCATCAATATTAACAACAGGGAAGTCCCCTTAAAATCTTTTAAAATATATGTAAATACTGTATATGAACAAAGACTAAAACACTTTCAGAATACGCAGTCTTTGTTCACATCAGTGTAATGGCAGATCCCAACAAATCTTTATGGACTGAGATTTCAGATTATTTTATAGCAAGAATACCTTAACATACTATACCAGTGGTGGGGAACCTATGGTATGGGTGCCAGAGGTGGCACTCAGCGCCCTCTCTATGGGAACCCGCCCCTTCACCCCAGCACAGAGTTAAATTGTTGCATTGGCACTGTGCAAAAAATATGTAGGTTTTGGTTGTAGTTTGGGCACTTGGTGTCTAAAAGGTTTGCCATCACTGTACTATACTGTTCTTGTTGTCAGAAAGTAAGATATTTGATGAGAGCCTTCCATGAAATTGTTACAGTACTTGCCTATTATTGAAACACTATTGAGTGTGTTCCCATGTATTGCATTAAACAAATATCAGAAAAAATAGAAATGATCATTCAGATGTGTAAAGTTTTACATATAGGAAATACACTTTCATGTGCCTATAATCCAGAATGTATATAATGCAATCCAATGTTTATTCTATAGTATTTGGAGGAAAAAGAGGACTTGGAGTTAAAATGTTCTACTCTGGCAAAGGATTGTGAGATGTACAAACACCGCATGAACACCGTCATGGTGCAGTTAGAGGAAGTAGAGAAAGAACGGGATCAGGTAACTAAAGTATCAATCTGTGTATATTTCAACCTTTAAAAAGTTAGGTTTTCTCCACAATCCTAGGTATATAAAATACAAGTTTCCACTATGGTAGGGCGTCTACCATTGCCAAAGTTTTCTCTACTTGCTAACGAAGTTTCCTTAAGCCTTATTGTCTGAGAGTTATACATCCTGCATCATTCAGTAGATGCCCAGTCTAAATAATTCTATATGTATTTTACTGCATGTCATACAGTAAATATAAATTATTTCTGAATGTTTATAAAAATACATCCTTAATCACATTGTATATATAAATTATAATTATAATATGTTCTTTTTTTTATCTTCATAATAGGCATATCGTGCACGGGATGAAGCCCAGACACAGTGCTCTCAGTGCCTTATAGACAAAGACAAGTACAGAAAGCAGATCCGAGAGCTAGAAGAGAAGAATGATGAACTTAGGATTGAAATGGTCAGAAAAGAGGCAAAAATTGTGAATCTGGAATGTAAACTGAGAAGACTACTAAAGGATGGTGTTGCTTTGGATCAGGTAAATGATTTCTTTTAGGAGGAAGAAGCAAAACATAGAAGAAACTCAGTATTAACAGTTTACTGACAACCCTCATACATGGAATTCTGTGTGTGCGTGTGTGTGGAATGGGTACATAAATTACACTTAGTTGAAAAGTTCCCTGTAAAGGACAATGAGGCACATTTACTAAGAACAGTGTAAATTGCACTACGTGCAGTTTCCCTGTGAAGTGTGCAGGGGGCGCCAGATTTAGGATTTCTGGCACACGTTCTTCATGAATCTGGTGCCCCCTACACTGCTCCAACAGAGTGCACCAATTTTTGTTGAGTGCACCTTTAACATGGGGTGCGACACAATTCAGTCGAAATTTGCTTGCCAAATCTGGTGCACAGTCTGATTTAGCATTGGAACATTTTTCAGTGAAGAAATTTGTGTTGCATGAAAAATAGTGCAGCTGAGCCACAGAATGGTTGCATGCAACCCAAATGTGGCGCATGCACTTCTTTAATACCCGTACAAGCAGTTTGCACCTTAAAGACTGTGCAAAGTCCACCAGAAAACTGGTGCAGGGCCCTTAGTAAATGTGCCCCAATATGTAGTGTATAGATGTGGCCAGGGGCTTAACTACAGTGGTAGTTGTTATTGGACCCACAGTGTCCGCACTCTTCAAGCTGACACACTAAAGAGTGGAGGATGGATAATGCTGCCTATTATACACTATAATATGCATATAGCATATATATGATGTATATATGCTGTATATGTATTTGTATCTGTGATGTGTATATGCTGTATGCGTATACAGTGTATGGTGTGTGTATATACTGTATTATGCTGTATGTGTGTATATATGCTGTACGTTTGTTTATGGCACTTTATGTGTGTGTATATGCTCTATATGTATGCACACAAGTATATAAATGTGTGATTGTAACTCGCGTGTGAGAGTAGACAAATATATATATTTTGAAAGTGGGAAGGGTTTCACCATTCAGAAGCCTTTTATGGGGCCATGCCTCTCCTAGTTATGCCCCTGGATGTGGCTCCAATATATGAATAGCATTTTTGCCTGAGATGCTGCTGGAGGACTTCTTTACATCACAGTGCAGTTACATCCAATGATGTCTACTATGGTGGTGGAATGGGGTAAAATCTCCAGTAAGGAGCAGGTGTCTGTAACATGCAAGTATGTGCTGTGAGAATACTCTATCCCTCCTTCATTACTTGTCTATCTTCTGACCCACTGCTATTTTCGGCATTAAAATGAATGGCATGACTGGCAGCCTGTGTCATCGATCTATTCCACCTGAAGAGACTAAGATTGAATTGCCATTCAAGAAAGGAATTCAATGATTTTTTTTTTTGTTGTATAGCACTTATTTTTTATTTTACAGAGTTTGCCCAGAAATCTGCATATAGTCATGCCCCCAAACTCAAAGACAAATGGTCAAGATGCAGAAGACTCTTCAGATTCGATGGGATCTCCAGATGATAAATATTTCTTCAGTGATGAGCCAAAGAAAAAGAGAAGGATGAACATAAAGGGTATACCAGAGGTGTGTTTCTAAACCTTATATAGTCATACAAGAACAGGCTATTTTGTCAGGTAATGTATTAGGATGAAGATCAGTGTGGTGTCATACCCTTTGTATTGGCCATGCAAAGTAACTGAAGTTCAGTTGCATTAAAGTGTTTAGTCGTATTGAAGTGAATTGGAGATAGATTTAGATGGTTGCGTAGCAGGGGAGGGGGGAGGGTGTGTGACTGAGCGACTGAAGATGCACGGATCTCACTTTCCAAATTTTATTTTGTTTTCTGTTTGGGGGGGGGGATGGGCTAATTTTTTAGGGATAGATTAGAAAATAGTAAATAATCATTGTATTATCAAGGACCTGAATACTGGAAAGTGTTTAAGAAAGTTTTAAATGTAAGTAAAAGAGAGATGTAAGATTAATTTGGTTGAATTCTAATTTTGGAAACAAGAGTTTGTATTTGAAATCTATGATATATTGTTGTATAATTGAAATTTAAAATAAAATAATAAAAACTTCTTAACCCGTTCTTGCTCTGCGCAGTACATGTATGGCACAGAGGTGTGGGTGCTGTATGAAGAGGGCTCACGGGCTAAGCCCTCTTCATACAGAGGTGGAGATTGCTGCATATTGCAGCAAACACCCACTGCTAATACCCGCTATGAGACTGTGGCTCATTGTAATGAATACTGTGTAAAACTCCATATTTAAAACGCTATAAACTGCAATACAGTAGTAGAACTGATATAAAATGTAATAAACAGAAAAAAAATCACAAACATGTTCGGTATCATCACATCTCAAAATCCCTTATCTATCAAAATATAAAAACTGTTATTGCTGGTGGTGAACCCCATAACAGAAAATAACGGCCAAATGTCCAAAATGCTAATTTTACACCATTTTACACCACATAAAAAATGTAATAAAAATTGACCAAAAGGCTGCACAGTCCTCAAAATTGTAGCAATGAAAACGTCAACTCATTTTGCAAAAAATGACACCTAACAACATAGTATGAAAAAGTTATTAGCTTCAGAAGTTGTCTTTTTTTTCTTACACATTTGTTCAATTTTTGAAAATGTATTAAAACACAATAAAACCTATATAAATTTGGTATCACCGTGTTCGTACCGAACCAAAGAATAAAGCTGTGGTGTTATTGGGAGTGCACAGTGAAAGTTGTAAAAACTGAGCCCACAAGAAAGTGACCCCAATACGTTTTTTTCCAGCTTCCCCACATTTGGAATTTTTTTCCTGCTTCCCAGTACTCTCCATGGAATAATAAATAACATCACAGAAAAGTAAAATTTTTTATGCACAAAATAAGCCCTCACGTAGCTCTGTACACGGAAAAATGAAAAAGTTATGGATATCTGTAGGTGGAGAGCAAGAAATGAAAAAAAAAAACCCTGCATCCATAAGGGGTTAAAGAAAAAGAACGGGAAATAGCTGCAGTGATCAGACACAGCCACAGAAAGTGTATGGTGTCGCACTTTGGAGCTTTCCGTCCTGAAACTGTATTAGCCTTCAGAGAGCCACAAATCTGATATTGATGAATTATCCTTAGGACAGGTGACACAGTGGGCAGTATTCAGGCCTGTACTACATCCAACAAATATCAAGTAGGTAACTGGTAGGTTGCTTGATATTATTAATACTTGAAACAGGCTTTGAGCATATAATGACAGTGTGTAACTCAATGAAAGTGAGCACTATATGGATTCTATCTAATATAGAACTTTATCAGACAAGATCATATGTCATCTTCCTAGTCTGCTTGACATAAACTTAGAACGAATGGCTGCAAAGTATCTCAAAGGCCTTCGTCTGATAGTATATGACTTTAGACATGTTCAACCTGTATAATGGGACTTTTCTGACATAAAAGATGAATGTGTTCACAAAATGAGATGTGAACGTAGCCTACCAGGACACAAAGTAAGCAGCTTATGATAACCACTGATTGACCTTGACAATAGACAAATGCTTAAGGGAACCCGTCATGAGCAAATGGCCTAATACACCACTAGCAGTATGTTAACAAGCAACTAAACAGCTTCTAGATAATGTTTCTTTCATGTCTACTGTGGTGGCATTATTCAGAAAATCAACTTTGAAGAGAGATGTAAATTGTTTTTTTGAAGTCAAGGAGGCGTAGATTTTAACACTGAAGTCAGGCTTTCCCTGCCTTGAAACACCCCCTTCACTATAATTAATTGTCTTGCATCGAGGGACATCATTGATTAGATCTCCTGATGTCCAGCACATAATGTAAATACCATGGGAGGAGGTGTTCAGAGGCAGTGAGAGCTTGACTTCCATGTTTAACTCTCCGCCTCCCAGACTTTATACATCTAACTTGCATCCCACTTCAAAGTGGTTTTTTAGATGATGCCAGAAAGATGGACAATGAAAGAAACATGATGTGGAAGCTGTTCAACTGCTTGACAACATATTGGTAGTCGTTTATTAGGTCAGTTTCTGATTACAAGTTCCCTTTAAAGAAAATCACCAAGTATGTAAAAGTAAAAAAGCACTGAAAATACTCACCTACACTCCTCCACATCTTGATCCCAGTGCTTATCTTCTCTAATTTTGACACCCCGGGATCAGCTAAAAAAGAGATTTATAAAAAGCTAGCTGGAACGCAGGGATGAGATGTCCGGCGCTGCAGGCTGCTAATTATGCATGCTCCCTTGATGACATTAGAGGGTGGCATATACTGTATCATACAGCACACATCTCATCCCGCGCACCGGCCTGCTTTTTATAAGTGTCTTTTGTAAGTTATTCCAGCATGTCAAGACTAGAGAAGACAGCCAGCAGGATAAAGATGAAGAGGAGCGTAGGTGAGTATTTTAAGTATTTTTTTTACATTTACATACTTGTTAATTTCCTTTAAACATGGATTAAGTTCAATTAGAGACATCTATTTCACAATGTGCAAAATATTGCTCATCATCAGTGTTCTTGAGGGTTGTTGGATAACCTGTAGACAATTATTTTTATGTACATGTTTTCACAAATAAAATATATTTTTTAACATATTGGCACCAAAAAGTCTTCAATTTCTTCATCTGGAGATACATAGAGCTCAGCTGTATAGAAATGAATAGAGTTTAATTGCAATCACACACATTACCCATTGTCATGAGAGGAGCTGTTTTTGGAGAAAAGCAGCCAGGTTTTTCAACCCCCAACAACCTCTTTAAGTACATTATGCTGCATTGGTCACTTTATTATATATGATGGGCAACATCATATATGTACAACACTAATGTCTATCTCACACTACTAATATTTATTTCACTTTGGTTCACAGATATTAAGGGCAAAGTCTCCAATTTCCAGTAAGCTGAATGAATTTCAAGGTTAGAGATGTATTCAGAATTTTTATCTAATTGGATATAGTATATGGAAGTGAGAACTCCTTGACAATTGCAATTCATCCCGGTAGTAAGCAAATTTATGGTTAAAATTTTTATTTACATTCTCAAGCTCTTTCCTGTCCCTTGGATATATGCCACAGCCAATCAGTGCTTTGCATGTCTTCAAGCTATCCAGTCCGCTGGCTTTAGCTGGGTGGTCTGGTTCAGAGAGTAGAGGGCTGCTTATATTGGCACAACCTACTTTTAAGGTACTTTTTGAAAGGCCTATGCACTATTCAGTGCTGCAAAGGGTTTCAAAAATATTCATATTCTCTGAACTGTACCTCACTTCTAAGTGATACAGCCACAAACTTGTAGGTATTTTATTGATATTTTATGTTATAAACCAACAAAGTATCAAGTGTAGAGTCAATACAGCTCTTTAACAGCTTTGGATATCTAAAGGCTCGGAGTGGCTGGCTAGTGCGGCATTGGGCAAGCTGTGGTGACGGTGCTTGGTATGGGGACCAGAGGGCTGACCTACAGCCTGGCAGGTCTCCAGGAGGTGGTGTCTGCAAGAAATATGGAGGGAGAGGCTGATGCAATGGTTTCTCCCTGGGTCAACCCCTGAGGTGTCTGTAGGATGAATCCCTGGGTGATGGATGGGGAAGCCCATGTTGGTAAGCAGCCATATCAAGGGATCACACGGAGGCAACCTTGTGCACATCACCTTACAGTTCTTTATTCAACAGCAGACAACGGCCAAGCAATTAACAGCAGTTTCACAAGCTGGAAGAGTCATGGAGAGCCGATCCACAGGAAGGTTTACTACAGCCCGGTAGTAGGTTCAGGCTAGGCTGGTACAGATGAAGCTGAGTCCAGGTGGTGGATCTCAGTTCTGGGCTTAAGTCTCAGGACTTGCCCTGGGTGCTAGGTGATGACCTGAGACACCTGCAGTTCCTGGAAGCAGGAGAGTGGCTGTGGCAGACAGACCATGAGGTCTGGTTCTGACTGTAGACTCTTATGCTCTGACTAAACCTGACTGACTGCACCATGTGCTTCTGCCCAGCAGGGGTTTATATACTCCCTGGTCAGGTGGTAGCACCTCTCCAATAACCGTCTATCTTGTTTTACAAGAACATAATTGGACAGTAACATCTCATAGTTTAACTCTTGCCTTACCAGGCAGTGGCTACTGCTGCAATTATGAAGCTCTCCAATACCTAGAGACCTCCTAGAGAGGTGATCAGTCTCCCTAACAGCTCCTGACATGGGGAGGGTGCTATTCACAACTACCACCTTGCCCATGCATTGTCAGGAGTGTTGCACTTGCAAAGTAGAAAACATTGGTGAAAAGAAATTCAAAAGTTAAGCCATGATTATTCTGAGTCTATTGCACACACATAAAAATGCTTTGATTTACACCAGTTGTTTTCCATTTCTTTAATAGGATGGATGTAAAATCTAAAAAAGTAGAGCCTAGTTTCTATAGTAGTTCCATGGTACAACTCCCATCAGACAAAACTTCTGAACTGAACAGGGACTGATGCAGTCATGGTTCACTATGGTACCAGACCATATCATGTTTCAAGTTTCCGCCAATCTAAAAAAAAAATGGTGAATTCAAGCAATGTCACAATCGTCTCATACGTAAACAAGACAAGGTTGCGGAGTAGATATATAAATTTACATACAGTAAATATATATACCATATCTCATGCTGCTGAAATTTTTAGTAAAATACAAGACCCCATAATAGGGCAAACAATACAAACATTAGGTCGAAGGACCAAGTGGGATAGGGAAGGTGATTTGTCTATTTTTCACACTCATGTTTGCTGTTCCCCTTGAACACTTCCTGCCACAATTCAAAAAGGTTTGTTTCTATTATTTTATCTTCAACAAAATTGATTATCCAAAGTCAACAACCTCGAACTCAAAATACAGACAAAAGTGTCAACAGGCTGCTATACATTATTTATAATGGTTACTTTAATATTAGAATATGCTAATTCAGTTATCAACTCTCACATCAAAATGTAATAGGTAACATTCAACACAACCATCATTAAACATAAATATTACTGTAATAATTAGTTAAGGCCATGACTTTCAATGATTCTGTAATATATACTATGTTATTTACTAAAATTAGTAATCCATAATCAATAATAAATTTAACAAAATCCTTGACTTAATTTATATGCTATAGATTTCTTCTTCTTCATGTTGCCCTATTTTTGTTATCTGCGTGGCTTTGTTTTGTAAAATACAGTGTTTTATGCCTAATTGAGTATTTTACATCATATTCTGCAGATGATCCTGATAACCGGACAGACTTCAATAACGGTCATACAAATATGGCTTTCCATAGATCTGGTTCATTCAGCAACACCCCCATGAATTGTTCGAATATTCCAAAGGTATAACAATAGATGTGGTTATAGAATATTCTTTTTAATATTTTTGTTATGTTCCTTCTGTATTTACTCATGCGTATAAAAAAGGACAATGAATTATTACAATGTAAGCTTTATACTGAGGTGCTAAAGCATGCATGCATTTTAGAAAATTTTACATCATGAAAAAATTGCTGGTGGTCCTGTGTTCAGGATGTGGAAAAGTTGCATTATGAACAATAGAAACCTGTCATGGCCATGAAAACTGTTTTTTGCTTCCCACTAGAGAGTGCACTATACACTGAGCAGATGCATTAGAGGCTATGGGGGGTGGGGGCAAATGAAACTCTATGGCATCCATTGTCGGCCTATGCTGAGCATGCAATGTTGGCCTTTCCTTGGTGAATAAAATATAGACAATTATGTAACTCAGGAGATGTGTAGAAATGGCACCAACAAATCATTGTCGGCAGCAGATGTTAGCTCTTCTTGCTTTCATGAGGGAGAAAGTGAATCAGACATATGAATCCTCCATTGTAAGGATACTTTGGGGATGTATCCTTACAATGGAGGGCTAAAAATGTGTTGTGAATGTAGCCTAATGTGTACTTTTTTGATCCAAGCCTACAATAAAATATAAAGAAATGTTCTGTTTAGAGAATAGTCCCTAATTTATTACCTAAAATTGCCAATTACCCCAATTATACAATATTTTATAGTGAGGCTGGCATTTCTATGGCAGGCCCTGTCAGGAATAGTGCACCAGCATGGAGCTTCCCACTTGGCGTGGAAGGTAGTGTAAGGGTCAAAAAAGTCTCAATTCCTGTCTGTGCACCAGTAATAAAAGTCTTGATAAACTCAAGAAAGTATTGTTTCTTACTAAAAATAGAAACCCAAATATTTGCAGAATGAAAAAAATATCAGCACTCCACACAAAAAGCAAACCAAAATACTTAAGCAAATTAAAATAGAATAGTCGAAATCTTAAGTGTATGTATCGTTTTTGTGCAGTTCCCTTTGAAAAACCGTAGTTTCAGTATCATTTCTACAACGCCAGAACCCCCTGGAAATGACTCTATTGTAAGAAGAAGCAAGGAAGATGTACCTGCGTACTGGTGAGGAGATCAGTCATGTGATCAGACAAAAATAAAATGTATGTCAGTCATATACAGAAAAATATAAACTGCTCTATATCTTCTTAAACCCTTACAGTCCTGTTGATGAAGACAATGATAGCATAGAACTTGATGGTAAGTTAGATCCACGCTATTCTGCTGTAGATTGAAAGGAGGCTTAGTGTTTCTCAATATCTGTAAGTATTATTGAGCTGTATTTATACGAGATCGCCATAGAGTATAAGCGGTATTCTATAAGACATAAAAGTTCCAAATAAGATGTAATGTCTGAGGACAGATCTTACCAGTTGCATGTAGAAAAAATACGGTCTTTAAAGGACACCTGTCATCAGGTCTCTATCACTAGTCCTGTCACCACTACCTGTTGGAGCAGCTCACAAGGATCCCATCACAGCATTTATCTTGTGAATTCATACATTAATCATCCTAAAATCATCTTTTCTTTATTATGTAAATGAGACTTGGCAAATGGATAGAGAAAGTAATGTCACCCCTGTTCCCCCTCCCCTCTCCTCCCCCTGCTCATGTCTGTGTGTAATGTATAGTAAAGCATGGCTAGTGTCTGTGTTTACCTGTTGACATGCTGTGTCCTCCCATACACATGTGTGAGACGCAGAAATCAGCTACACACATACCTGACATGTTCTGCTATACACACATGAGAGGCACAGACATCAGCTACGCACATACCTGACCTGCTTTGTTCTGCTTTGCACATTTGAGAGGCACAGACATCAGCTACATGTGTCTGACATGTTCTGCCATACACATGGCTGCATCCTGTAGCAGTTGTATCTCATACACACAGGCTGCAGGGGGTGTGGCAGCCAGAACCAGGAAGTATAGAGGCAGTCAGCACCAGGGGTATCACATCTTTATACAGGCTGTCAGTCAAGCACTGGAGGTGTGGCTGTACCTCCCACTCATAAATAAGCTGGACAGCTGAATATGATGATTCTTAGACAATAAGGGACAATGAAGGGATGCTTTTTAATGGCATATTTAGTTTTGGGAGTTAATTTGCCTGACAGGTTCTCTTTAATTAACCCCTTCACATTCTGCGATGGATATATCCAACGCAGAGCTATGAAGGGTGTATGAAGAGGGCTCAAGGGCTGAGCCCTCTTCATACAGAGATGGGCTAAGCTGCATATTGCAGCAAAGACCCATCGCTATAACCCTCGGTCAATGCTTGCCCCGATCGCGGGTGTTAACTTCTTCTCTGCCGCCGGCAAAGTTGCCAGTGGCACTTAAAATCAGTTGTGTTTGGTTGCCATGACAGCCTCGGGTCTTTGTCAGACCCGAGGCTACATGGTTTCTGCAGATTCGTTACAATGAGCCAGTGGCTCATTGTAATGAATCATATGCAAAAACGTCATATACTGCAATACAGTACAATCTGGCCATCTAGGGTTAATGTACCCTAGAGGTTCTAAGAATCAGTGAAAAATAAAATTTAAAAAAGTTTAAAAAATGTAAAAAATTTATAAAATATTAAAAATTCAAATCACCCTCCTTTCCCTAGAACTGATATAAAACATAATAAACAGTAAAAATCACAAACACATTAGGTATCGCCGCGTCCCAAAATGCCTGTTCAAAATATAAAATCGGTTATTGCCGGTGGTGACCTTCAAAACGGGAAATGGCGCCCAAATGTCTGAAACGCGACTTTTACACCTTTTTACATGACATAAAAAATTTAATAAAAAGTGATGAAAATGTTGCACAATTCTCAAAATGGTAGCAATGAAAACATCGGCTCATTTCACAAAAAATGACACATCACACAGCTCCTTACACCAAAGTATGAAAAAGTTGTTAGCGTCAGAAGATGGCAACATTTTTATTTCTTTTTCGTACACATTTAATTCATTTTTGAAAATGTATTGAAACACAATAAATCCTATATAAATTTAGTATCACCTTGATTGTACCGAACCAAAGAATAGAGTAGAGGAGCGCAGAGTGAAAGTCGTAAAAACTCATCCCACAAGAACGTGACGTGCGTTTTTTTCCAACTTTTCCACATTTGGAATTTTTTTCCTGCTTCCCAGTACACGGCATGGAATAATAAATAACATCATGGGAAATTAAAATTTGTTACACACAAAATAAGCCCTCACACAGCTCTGTACACTTATAAATTAAAAAGTTATGGATTTTTGAAGGTGGAGAACGAGAAATGAGCGAAAAAGCCCTGCATGCTTAAGGGGTTTAAGGGCATCTACCACCAGGATGAAAGACTGTATGCCAATGAACCTGAGGTGCTCCAGGCTCCATTAACACCTATGGAACCTGGTGCCCTGCAGGCTCATTTGCATTCAGACCTTCATCCTGATGGTAGATGCCCTTTAAGGTCACAGTCCATCTGCTCCTTCACAGCCTCCAAGGTATCATTTACACTAAGCTGCTACCTCATTCCTAGTCGCAGATCTAAAGGGGGGGAGGAGTAGAAACAAGCAGAACGAGTGCTCACCGTTCCGAGCTGTGGCTATATCTTTGGTCGTAAGAAAGGCCATGCGACTCTAATTTCTATGTAGAAAGGAGGGGTGAGCAGCGCCTCCATGCCATATGTTTGTGTGAATGTAGCCTTTGTTTGTTTTGTTCAATGTCTGCACTAAGACCTAAGGAGGGAGTGTCTTCTAGTTGTCCTGGGACATTAGGGCTCAATGAGGCAATAAACAGGTGTTAGTTTTGTGGGTTTACCTTAGGGCTCACTGTTCTGTTTGTCTTCACACTACCCCTTGCAGTACATTAGTGGAATCAGACTGAGAAAAGTTAAGTGTACAGTACCCAAACTTTGATTAGACACTCAAACAAAAAAATCTAAACACAAATAATAAACATAATTAAACTTTGTATTGCTACTGCTTTTATTGTTCTTTCTGATCTGAATCATATAGATTGTGAGACCTCATGGGCAGGCTGCTCCTACCACTTCCTAATCACTTATCTTATCTTGTAATGTAATGTCATGTTTGTGAACCCCTTAATGATTGTACAGAACCCTGAAATGAATGGTGCTCTATAAATAAATGATAAAAATCTGAATATATACTATATATACATACATACTCATTATTGGTTGCTAACTATTGTGTTTCTGTGCACTCATTCAGATGAATTCTCCTGTGGACCTCCATCTATTCATTCATCATCTTCTTCACACCAGTCAGAAAGTCTGGACATGTATGACCTTGAGCAAGTTAATTCTATTTTTAGAAAGTTATCTTTGGAAAGGTAATTCCAGAGCCTATAGATATGTGTTATGCATGTCCTGGATGCTGCACATTCTGCATCATATTGTTTCACCAGTGTTTGCTTTCCTCTGCGCACTTGTCATAGTGCAATTGTTGTAGCTTTTAACTTTACGTATTGTAATTTTATTATTTATGCTAATATGCTAATAATATATATCTAATGACTTCTTTCGCATTTAACCACTGAGAATAATGATTGGTTGTAGTGGTCATTGGATCCTCACTTATGTCAGGCTATCTATCCAACAGCTGATGCTAGGCCAAAACAGAGTGATAAAACACACCCGCGATCCCAAGCACATTCCAAAATCTCCACCAGGGTTGACGCCATGCAGCAGGATACTGGAACCCGGAATGGCCAGATGTAGGCCGCAGGAGTAGTAATCTAGTTCCTTGGTTCTGTTGTAGGTCTCATCTACACCTGTCTGCGCCAGCAAGGAGAAGCAAGAAGAGGGGGAGGCCTCAGTAAAAGTTTCCCCTTGGGATACTCCTAGTTTATGTGACTAATCCCCGGCAGATGTTATGAGTGAGGCCCCTGATGGTAGCAGCAGGCCAGGGAGACACAGTAGAACAAATTCTTATAACAACTAAAGGTTCCTTTATTGGCAGGCATAGAACAGCAGCAAATAGCAGGATGGCAGTAAACGCCTTCATTTGGAGGGTTAGCAGGGCGGCTGTAGATTGGCTGGCTGTGGCGACAGTGAATGCTGTGAGGTTGCAGGAACATCAGCATGGAACAGTGGTCACCTTCGCTGGGACTATCTCAGATGGAGCAAGGTCAGCTCTAAAAGACTAGGACAAAAGTGAGATCAGAGTCCAAAGACCCAAAAGCCCAGACAGAGTCTAATTTTATAATCTCTTTTTGGAATAATTGTGACTTTTCAAAAAAATTGCAATTCATAAATCCTGCTTTCCAAAATCATGATGCAACTATTTTTTTCAACTGTAAATATTTATTGATTTGATAACATATAAAAGATGTAATTATGTACACATATGGGAACATCATAGATAATAAAATAAAGGAATGAAAGGAGTACAACACGCAATAGTCGCTTAGTCTCGTTACCAGAAGCATTTCAAAAAAGTGTTCCAAAAACAAAAGAAAACAAATGAAAGTTTATATAAACCATCAAGTAACTGTCAGGATAAGGAAGAAAACAAGAGCAAAATGAAATAATTGAATAATAAATACAATAACTTAAGCAAAATGTAATACAGTAGAAACAATATACTGTACAGTAAGGCAAAATAATCAAACAAAAGACGTCGACAAGGGCTTACACAGAAGGGTTGGGTAACCGATAAGAGGAAGGAGGAAATCTTATCATAGTATCATAGTTTATACGGTTGAAAAAACGACACATGCCCATCAAGTTCAACCAAGGAAGTGAAGGGATTGGATGAGGAAGAGATTTATGGGAAACAATTCTATATAACATAACCATCAATGTTATTTAGGTTTAAAAAGGCATCTAGACCCTTCTAGAAGCTCTCTGCTGTACCAGCACCTGAGGCAGGCTATTCCACAGATTGACAGTTCTCATAGTAAAAAAAATCTAGTTGTTTTAATCTTTCCTCATAACTGAGAAACTACATACCCCTTATCATTTTTGTGGCTCTTCGTTGAACCCTCTCCAGCTCCAGGGCATCCTTTTTATGGACCGGAGACCAGAACTGGACAGCATATTCCAGGTAGGGCCGGACCAATGATTTGTACAGTGGTAATATTACATCCCCATGGCGAGAGTCCATATCACATGACAAGATCTTGCTGGAATTAGGGATTTAGAGGCAGCTGATTGACATTGCATGCTGTTATTTAATTTATGATCTACTAGTACCCCCCGGTCCTACTCAACAAGGGACTCTCCCAGATTTACTCCCCCAAGGACATATTTTGCCTTTGGATTATCAGCCGCCAAAAAGATCCTAGAAACTCAATAATAAATCTCCCCCTATGAGTTACTGATTTTTGAGGTGTAAATTCACACATGGCTTTTCCATTTCAACTTTTTTGTTATTAATTGGATTGGCCACTTATAGAAAACTTTAACGGGGTTGGTATAAGACCCTAATGAGGTCACCCATATTACTTACCCTGATAAAGGTTCCAATGCACAGCATCACCTGACCATGGGAAACAGAGCTAAGAACGTCCTGTGATGTCCCATGTCTTGCTCATTTCTTGCTCTATTATTGTTTGCACCTCCCCTCCATCCAATGCTTCTTAAGGTTTTATAATTACCTTGTTAAAGTTTTCTTAATTACATAAAGACAAACGTAGTGAGATCACTTCTGAGTTGATGTAGTGCTTAAGGCCTTGTAAGTTGCATATTTATTTATTATATACTGTTATGTAAAACATACAGATCAAATAGGGAAACATTTCTTTTTGCCAGAATTGTATAATATAGTTGATACTATAACATACATAAAGAAAAGCGTTGCCTCGCGGTGCTGTTAGAAAATTGCTCACCTATTTTGGCTAGTTAAATTAGCTAGGTATACAAAGAAGGGGAAACCTTTGTATTTGTTGCAGCCTCCCTTGCTTGGGCAAGGTGAAGTTGTCCAAAAGATACAATGTATAATGGCGGAGAAATAAAGAGGGATAGTGTTCCCCTACATGGTCTGGGTCATCAGTGGTTCAAATTGATCAAAGCGAGGATCCAAATCGGTGATGTAAACGGACATTTATTAATAAAATGGTGACGCATTTTGATTCTTCAGGCAGGTTCTGGTGATGATGGAGCAAAGGTCCTCACTTTGATCAATTTGAACCACTGTTGACCCAGACGTGTAGTGCACCATTAACCCTTTAATATAAAGCACTTTTTATGTTTGACGTTTATAGTAGGACTATTTCTGTTGTTGCAGACCTTTTCGCCCATCTGTAACTTTAACTGGACGGATCAGGACCATGAATCAACCCGTGAACTATACAATAGTGAATGGAGATAATCTTATGACAGAAATCTCATTGATTGGTGGTAATGAAAGGGGCATTTTTATCAATTCAGTGAAGCCAGGATCCGAAGCAGAAAAGGCACATCTAAAGAAGGGACAGCAGCTTATAATGGTGAGCTTAGCATTTATTATACTACAACTTTTAAAAGGTTTGAAGGCTATCCAGTGCTGTTCATATAAACATTGGCTCCAACATCAGATCAAAATTTGGGGTTTATTGCAATATTCTATTAGCTTTTACTTCTGTACCTATTTTGTAATAAAGTAATGTCTATAAAGTTGTAAAATATAAATATTTGAATGCAAAACATCATAGACTGAAAGCAGGAAGAGGAATGAACATCAGCAGCATCCAGGGAAAGCCAGACGTGGATGCAATATGTTACATCCGTCCCCCATGGCCCTTGCTATAAGCGTATATGACGCTCAGCAGGAGGTAGCAGCATGGAAAGATAGAGTGACATATACTGGTCAGATAAAGGCAAAAAGGATTCCTCTGTCTGCAAACGAGACATTGGGGCACATTTACTAAGGTTTGCGCTACTCACTTTTGTCGGACTGTGAGCCGTTTTGGGGGATTACATGGCTTGGGCAGGTATTTAACAGGTGTCTGCGCTGGGATTGTGGAGCTCACAATCGTTTTTTGGCGCAGCTGCATTCCGACTGATTCGGACTGAGCGACACATGCAGGATATCAGACGCATGATCGTAGTGAATCGCGGAAGAGTGCATAATCATCTGACAATGCACTTTCTGTTAACTTCAGCGGATGGCCAAATAAATGTGCCCCATTGTTTTGTTTTCTGGTATATGTTTTCCGGCACAGTATTTCTGCAGTATTCGTTGATCGTAATGAAGAAAACAACATTTCAATGTAGCAAAAAGAAAATAAAACCTTCCATCACAGGTTGTTTGAAACATGCATCAGAACACACTAACGTTACATCAAATAACTCATAATAAAAACTCATTTGTACTACTTATTGGAGAGAAGTTCCCAGATGTAAAAAAAAGGGGGAAGTGTGAAATTTTCCGAGAAATTAAATTCATATCTGATTAAACTATCAAATTATCTTTATTTTTGCAGCTTGATGGATACATTAAAGGAAGAAAACAATCTTTTCTGATGGATGTGAGTACAAAAGAAGAAGCTCACTGGGCAATGCAGAGGTGTAAAGGACCTATTACTGTGCACTATAAATTAAATGAAGAAGGTAGAGAGAATTCAAGATATTTTTTTCCCATTTCTGAAGCTTCTTAGACTTTTACGTTTGTTTTTTTTATGTAGGACATAAACAGGCATTTATAAAGTGGCTTTTATGGACCTTTATCCGACTGTTTATTCTTGTACTTGGTTTTGCAGGTTATAGCAAACTGGTTAAAGATCTTGAAGAAGGAAAAATTCGTTCTGGAGACTCATTTTATATCCGTTTGAATCTAAACATTTCTAACCATTTGGACAGCTGCACAATGTCTGTACAATGTGATGAGATTGTCCATGTCCTTGATACTATGCATCAAGGAAGATATGAGTGGTTATGTGCCAGGATGGATCCATTTACTGACAGAAACCTGGAATTTGGAACTATTCCTAGCTACAGCAGGTGTGAGATTTATCATAATATTCCTATCTGTGACTTTTTACTTACTTTAAGAGGATTTGAAAGATATGGTTGCTTTTCATCCTCCATCGATCGCCTCCCACTATTTTTTTTCACTCTATGCCTGTTATGTTTTGTTGTTGGTCTGATGACAGAACGGTTCTATAAGATCTACAAACTATTGCCTAGTGACAGCACTGATCCACCACTCCGGCTATGGCTTCATCTAAATATAGTATTCATTTATTGCTCCACATGCTATACCTATGGGTTTATGGTTTTGCATCCTTTCTTATGTCACAGGTTATTACTGTCTTATTGTATTAGTATCTGGTATCTAGGGGGCATACAGACATCCTGTTGTAATCCCCTTTACTGTTCTGTAAGTTGGGTGGGAGAAAATAGCTTAATGCAGTCACCTCAAGAATTTTACATCTCTCGTGACCCACACTGTATTCCACTGTCACTGCCTGTACACCTTTAAAAAAAAAGCTACCGGTAATACAGTTTTGTTATAATTTATATAAACAAATATGGTTTCTTTCTTCCAAAAATTATCACCTGTCTACAAGTTTTGTGCAATAAATGTTCCTCATTTATTGTAGTGGAGCTCTACCGCAACATCGGCCATATTTTTCTAAAGCTAAACAACCACTTTAGAGGATCCAGATCAAACAGCAATATGCAGAAATATGTTTAAGTGAATTGAAAAACATATCAGTTCCCCCGCAGGTCTACTGGTACTGGAGTACTGCAGTTTAGTGGTTCTGCTGTGTAGCCACACACAGAGGACAGGTCACTGGCCAGTGACCTGCTTGGAGGTCTCCCCTGAGGGGTTGAGGGTTGTAAATGACCTCATACACATTACACATTACATGCAGCGATATGTTTGAGTTAAAGAGGACCTTTCACCACCCCCAATATGATAAAGTGTCAGAGAATATTATCATACTCCCCCCCCCCCCCCAACTGTACTGTAGCTCCTCCTCTCTGACGATACAGCAGATTGAATAGTCAGACATCGGGGCTCATATCTCAGGAACGAAGGGGGCCAGGAGGAAAATTCAAAGTGCCCCGGGAATCAGTGTGTCAGTCCCTACATGATGGTATGTTCACTTTATGATATTTGGGGTGGTGAAAGGTCCTCTTTAAATCTGCTTCTGTTATGAAGCGAAAAATCAACACATACATTAAGCAAAAGGGAATGGTACATTTTTCGGAAATAATAGTGATGTTCTGTTCCTTTGTTTCACTATACATGTTCTCTCCTTTTTAAATACTATACATTATTCCACACGGAATAATGTGGAAACTAATGGAAAATGAGTACATTTCTGATATGTACAGAAAATACAATACAAGATGACATTTGTGAGAATTTTAAATCTCTATGGCCCTGTAGGTTCATTAAGGCATTGTCTGTAAAAAAAACTGTATCAATATAATAATATATGATACAATTGTTATACAGTAAACTCTACAGACACAACAGCTCATAGAGGGCTCCTACTGTACCTTCCTTATATCATAGTGTGTATTGTGTTTTATAATATTCGGTCACTAGTTTTTGTTATAAGCAATTTCCCCTTTTATCAGGGCCCAACAATTATATTTGGTAAAGCTTCAAAAATTATTACAAAGGAATAAGGATGAAACTGAAGGTTCAAGTAACACCTTGCGACCTATGAAGGTAAAGGAATCTGTATTGTGTTTGCTGTCTCATCATATTTGCAATTTACATTCTGGGGATATATCCGGGTAAAATGCAGAACATGAAGCTCAGATGTATGCAATTAAATACAGTGCAGTGATGATCATAGGCTTATATTTGCAAACATGTATCAATTGTGGTATAATGATTTGTTTGATGCCATTTTTCTTCTCTATAGTAACCCAAAAAAATGCTTAACTACAACAGGAATTCTGGTAGTGGTAGGCACGCGACAGTGGTCAGGATGGCAACCACTAGCCATATATCACATGGATTAACTATATTCAGCCTGGACCCCCCTCAGCCTGGACCCCCCTCAGCCCCCATTGATTAACTATAGGCAGCTAGGACCCCCCTCAGCCCCCATGGATTAACTACATGCAGCCTGGACCCCCTCAGCCCCCATTGATTAACTATAGGCAGCCTGGACCCCCCTCAGCCCCTATAGATTAACTACATGCAGCCTGGACCCCCCCCCCCCCCTCAGCCCCCATGGATAAAATATATACAGCCTGGGCCCCCTTCATCCTCAATGGATTAACTATATGCTGCTTTTTGGTTTTGCTTTGGGCCCCGGCATTTGCCCAGGTATGCCGAGTGCTAGGGCTGACCTTGCTTATGGGCCACCCAAGGATCCTAGACTCTCACTTTAGTTATGTCTCCTTACCTCTTTCCATGTCAGTGGCTTGAGATTGGAAATTCTTATTATGTGGAAAAATAGAAATATTATTGATGAATTAATGAGATTTTTGGAAGTCCCATTCATACTTATGCCCATGAAGAGCCAAACAGTTTAGGTTATTGTTACATGAAAGAGAATAAACTTCTTTCTACAGCTGTGGCTGAAAGCACATGTGTTTTCTGCCGTAATCTGTTCTATCATAGAACAGGGAGGGGAGGGAGTTATGGTTACAATCCAAACGTTACATATATATTAATAGTATAAATATGCCTTATCCCCTCTGTTATTGCTTCCTATTAACATTCATTTCCTAAATACCCCAGAATGCCCTTCAACCTGAAGAGTATTCACAGAGTGATTCAAAGACCAGTCCTCGGCTTTCAAGAGCAAGCTTTCTTTTTGGGCAAATTTTTCAGGTAATCTCTTTGCTGTAACTAAAGGGAACCTGTCACTTTAACTAACCCAAACTAACTTAACATATCTTTGAAAACTGCTATTATACAGCAGTATAGCTATCCCTATGTTGTTATTCCCCATGCCTGAAAAATGTCACAGTCTGTTTGTAAAGATGACTCAACATCTATGCAAATAACCTCATGTGAGTCCGATCATCATCTTTACTTTGAGCCTATTCATGTCCTTCCTGAAGGAATGGGTAAACTGATTTATCTTCAGCCAGTCTCATGCAGCCAGTTTCTCCCTCAGCCCCCTCATTCACCCTTCCCTGTGGAATTCTATTTAGCAAGCATTTCCCTCATTCCTGAATGATGTAGCAGTGTCGAGTTCACTGGGCTGAAGAGAAAGCAGTTCCCTTGTCAGTCAGGTAGTTGGAGATGAGGAGTTAGAAGAACATGAATGTACATAGATGGTGGGGGAGATTTATCATAAGTGTCTTAGAGCAGAACTGCTCTAGTTACCCATGGCAACCAATCAGAGCTCAGCTTTCATTTTGCCATAGCTGTTTATAAAATTAAAGCTGGGGCAACTAGAACAGTTTTACCTCAGAAACTTGATGATAACACTCCCCCACCGGGTGAGTCAACTTTAAAAACGAACTGTGGAAATTTTAAAGGCATGGTAAATAACAAAACAGGGATAGTTGTACTGCTCAATAATAGCAGTTTTAAAAGTTAGGTTTAGTTAGTGTGGGTTAGTTTAACAGGTTCCCTTTAATAATAATTTGCTATTGTTAATCATCACAAGTCATACATGTACAACGTTTGGATCACAGAAGTTTTTGGCTTGTTTACTTATGGTGAATAGATATGCAATGTGCATCAACTTTTATTGTTAGGAAGTATGTGAGTCAGAAGTATTAACTGCAAACAAAATCTTTAATGTATTTCTTAAGATTTAATCAGTAGTGGATTAAAGATCGTCTGCAGCTTGAAAAACATGGCTGCTTTCCTCCAAAAACCGTTCTTCTCCTGACCATGGGTAGTGAGTGGTATTGCAACTAAGCTCCATACACTTTTATATAGCTGAGGTGCAATATCAGCACATACCATGGTTAGGTGGGGTTCTGTTTTTGGAAGAAAGCAGACATGGACAACCCCTTTAAGGCTACCATTACAGGTCCCTAATGGTCTAAAGATTGAAGTTTGTAGAATATAGACACAGCCCACTTTCCCTGTCTCCCAAATATATAATTACCAGACCGTCTTGAAAAAGGAACAAAAAAGAACAATATTAATAATAATTGATAAAATTGCCTAACCCAGTTGTGTGTACGCACCGCCATATTAGCTTAGGTCAGTGATGGCGATCCTTTTAGCGGCTGAGTGCCCAAACTTCAACCCAAAACCCCCTTATTTATCGTGAGGTGCCAACCAAAAATTAAAGCAGTAACTTATTGCTCCCCGTTCAACAACTTTTAATCATATTGGCCTCCTGAGGAAAGCAACACAGTAGAAAGATGGAAAATTTTCATCATTTTAGCTTCTTTCCAGTGTCCCTCTGTACAGAGAAAATCGTGGGGCCAGCAGGAGGTCCTCAAAAGATAATTCGGCCCTGTCTACTCATTCTACCTCTTCCTACAGTCCCAAGTAGCGAAGTAAGTATCAAAATATGACCGAAAGCAGCATCTTTTAAGTTGCTTGGAACTGCAGGAAGATTCTTTGAGTCCTGTCTGGTGTGCTGGGGCGATGGCCCGAGTGCCCACAGAAAGGGCTCTGAGTGCCACCTCTGGCACCCGTGCCATAGGTTCGCCACCACTGGCTTAGGTCATTGCTCCCTGTGATGTCATCGGGGAGAGACTATCTGCTACCATGACAGCCTCTGATCTTTATAAGACCTGAAGCTGCGTAATTTATTAAGACCTGTTACAATATTCATCTTTTATACAGATGATGTATAAAATCCACATATACTGCATACTATATGCAGTATACTGTAGTATACTACTATACTATAAATCAGACAAGCTATGGTTAAAGTACCCTAGTCGATCTGAAAAATAATGATAAAAAAAATTAAAGTTAAAAAAAAAAAGGTTCAAATCACCCCCCTTTCCCTAGAACTAATATAAAAATAAATAGATAGAATCATAAAAATGTTAAGTATCGGAATGTCCCAAAATGTCTGATCTATCAAAATGTAATAGTTATTCCTGGCATTGAACCCCGAAATGAAAAATGGAGCAAAAAAAAAAAAAGTCACCTCACAGAGCTCCGTACACCGGAGTATGCAAAAGTTATTAGTGGCAGAAGATGCCGAAACAAAGAAGTTTTTTTAATGTATTAAAACACAATAAAACCTTTATAAATTTGGTAATTTGAGGCACATGGTGAAAGCTGTAAAAACCCAAGCCCACAAACAAATGCAGCATGGAATATCAAATACCATTAGTTTGAAGTACTATATGTTACACAGAAAACAAGCACTCGCACAAGAAAAATAAAAAAAATATGGATTTTTGAAGGTGGGGAGTGAAAAATGGAAACACAAAAACAAAAAAAGTTGTTAAGGGGTTAATATACCATTTAAGAACTTGCTTGATAATTTAATTTATATACGCTCCCTTCCCCCTCCCCCGCTTATTTAAATTATTTACATGCAGTAGCCTGTGTGCTTGTGCCGAAGTCTCATCTCCTCCACACTGATCCAGCTCCCTCCCCACTTCCTGTCCTATGCATTGAGCAGTATGGTTGTGAGGGAGACGGATGTGTGGGGAGACTGAGACATAAACACACTTGCAGCTTCCCCACCCCTGGGACTCACCACATGCTGCAGGAATGTGAGAAATGCATTTATATTTCTGATATGTCAAAACTGATGCTAGACTTAGTTTAAAGCTTATGGGTTTCTATGAATGTTTCTGAATCCTTTATTTACAGCGTAATTGTTTGATTTTTAGTTTGTCAAAGGCTACGAGAATAAATACAAAAGGATGAATAGCAATGAACGTGTGCGCTTGGTGTCATCCAATCCAGCCTCTATTGAAAGTGTAAAACACTTCTTAGAAAAGCAAGATGGTAAGACTTCTTTCATTATATCACAATATAAATGACATTACCTTCACTGGTTTATTGGTTGCTACATAAATTATCAAGTCTTCATGTATTGGCACAGTACAATTCAGGATTCAGACCATCAAGACTCGAGGGGAACTTGTCAGCAGAAAGTGACCTAATAAACCAGGACTAGTATGTTGTCAGATTAAAACTTTCCGCATGAGTGTCATGGCCCATGAAATGTAAATTGGTTAAATAAAATCAAGTTTACGCCCCCCCCCCAAAGCTGTTATTGACATCATGCACCAGACATCAGGGGAGCCAGTCAGTGATGTCCCTAGACACAGGAACATGAATTACGGTGAAGGGGGCATTGTGAGGAGCGGAGAACTTGATTTCAGAGCCCAACTCTCCTTCTCCGTGACTTTATACAATTATAGATTTTCTGGATGCTGCCACCACACTAGGCCATGAAAGAAACATTAATTGGAAGGTCTTGGGCTACTTGATAACATACTGGTAGTGGTTTTATTAGATTTATTTTATACACATATACCATTTACCAGAGGAGTAACTTGAATCTCCTAGGCTACAAGGCGAAACCACCATAGTCCAAAGGAATTAAAATGTTGCTAAGCACAAAGGTCTTTGAGACCCCTCAGGCACCAGGGCCAAGTACAACTGCTAAATCTGCACCTCCCTTTAACAATAGTTCTGGGCTAACATAAAGTCTGTCTATAACTGCATTATTCATTCTCCTTTAGACAGACTAAAGGGGGTCATACACACTCAAAACATGTCAACCGAAATTCTTCCTGACTCTTTCATACATACATATACATGATTTGTTAATCCAAGCCTGCACTTTTTCTTTTTTACTGGCAGCAGCTCAGCTCAAAATCATTAGGACACTATGAAACACACATGATATATGCCTGTTTAGATGCTATGTGGGATGCATTATGCCTTCTCAAACAGTTTTTTGGCTTCTCCACTTTGGGCTTGTCAGGGAGCGGAGCAAAGAAGGCAGGTGAATGCCTGCCAAGCAAAAAACTCTGCCAGATCTACAGATCGGAAATAGCGGATTTTACACCCACATTAAGGCTGCATGCACACTGCCGTGAGCAGCGTGGCAGCGTGGGGAGAGGAGGAGGATGTGAGCGCAGCTCACCCCAGCCCCTCTCCATAGCGATGTATGGCCGCGGCGCCGTAATACGGGAAAAGATAGGACATGTCCTATCTTTTCCCGGGCTACGGAGCGGTACGGTGCCGCACGTGTGCTGCACCGTACCGCTCCCGTAGGGCGCCGCGAGCCCATAGTAGTGTATGGGGGACGTATATCGGCCGCATATACGTCGGCCGTATATAAGTCCTCCATACTGTAGTGTGAATGTAGCCTTACTAAGAGGACAGAGCCTCTGAGTAAATATGGACGCACAACCTCCAGTGGGGGAAATTTTAAGACTCTCTCTAATAATTGTCTCATTTGTAAAATCCCATTAGACTTGGAACAAGATAATGACATTACAAAAAGCCTGAACCTGGTACCTTACAGTTCTGTTCATAAAGTCCATGTGGAGAAGAGGAGACCGATTCTGTTTGCTCCTAACACACTGGCCAAAACTATTATTCAAAGACTGCTAAATTCTATCGGTGCTTTAGAGTTCAATATATGTAAGCCAGGTAAGTACACACATTATTTATTTATATATATCTATCCAGCTAAATCTTACTTAAAGAGGGCCTGTCACCTGTAAAAACGGCACTAGGACTTGCTTACGTGCTACAACAGATGCTGCAGTGTTACACTGCTACCATTATCGGAAACCTCTGATAATGCTAGCAAACACTGCCGTGCTGTACAATAGCAAACGCAAGACCTCGCTGTAAGTGGTCAGGCGTGTTCATGAGGGGGTGGTCCAAGGCAATGCTTCATCCCTGGACCGCCCCTCCAACTCCATAGGGCGGCCATGACTGACGAGCTTCATGCGCCAGTCACTGCCCCTATTCTCTCCCCCTCATGAATACGCCAAACCGCTCACAACACGGTCCGGCGGTTTCTATTGTACTACACTGCAGTTTTTGCTAGCGTTATTGGAGGTTTCCGATAATGCTAGCAGTGTAACACGGCTAGGACTGTTGTAGCACAAAAAAGTTTTACTAGTACTAGATATATCTAAGGTTTGGGCATACAATATGAGGCAGTAGGGGTTCAATGTACAAATCGTATGCTGCTGTGAAACAATATATCCCTGCCATGCCTATAGCTCTGTAAATATACATGGCACCTTATGTCCGACGATAATGCATTGTGCCACAATTGTGCCAAGATCATGCGCCCAATATCCTGCAGGTGTCGCTTCCCCGCTCAGGTCCGCCAGAATTCACCTTCTTCTTCCTGGTGCATGTAAGTGCTTGCAACACAATTTGAATGTTAAATCCTGTGCTCAGTCCAAATCAGTCGGATCGTCCAAAGGCCCCCCCCCCCCAGATTTCCGTCACATGAATGGCAAAATCTGTTCGTGCGACACAATCCCCAGTTAAATATCTGTCCCAGCGGCGCAAATCCCAAAAACGTTGGAAAATCCACCAAAAGTGCGATCCACGGACCCTTAGTAAATAAGCCCCAATGGGTCAATGGAATGTCATAGCTGGTAGGATAGGTATGTCACAAAAATATTTAATAGTCACTGAGATACCAACATTTGTCTTTTATTAACAGAATGTGGAACCAAAGACATTTTTCTGAAGAAGCAGAAAACTGAAACAATTCTCTACTCAAGAGAAAAGAACCCAAACTCATACGAGTGGATTACTCCGGCGAATATTGAGTCTGTTATTGCAAAGGTATGCTAAAATATATAAAGGAAAAAGAATTTCAGAGGGTTAAATAAAAAAGAAATTCAAAGACAGCACTGCGTCTAAGCTGATACAGAGGGGTGCAGCACCCACAGGTTCAGTTCTCTTGTTGGTATATAAAGAGAAAGACAGGCAGAGCTCCAAATGTCATTGTAAAGTTGAGGTGAAGTGTACAGGCGGTCCCCTACTTAAGAACACTCGACTTACATACGACCACTAGTTACAAACGGACCTCTGGATATTGGTAATTTATTGTACATTAGTCTTAGGCTACAATAAGCAGCTGTAACAGTTATCACAGGTGTCTGTAATAAAGCTTTATTGTTAATCTTGACTCTTATGACAACCCAACATTTTTAAAATCCAATTGTCACAGTGACCAAAAAAGTTCTGCCTGTTATTACAATGATAAAATATGCAGTTCCGACTTACATACAAATTCAACTTAAGAACAAACCTTGTATGTAACCCGGGGACTGCCTGTATTTCAAGTACAGCAATGTTTCCGTGTATTACACCTTTGTCAAGCAGCTGTATAAATGTATGTAAAATTAAGCTAATTGTCCTCTAGCCTTCTATTCCTATCTCAGATATGGCGGTAAAGAAGATCCAAAATTTTGGATGCTACTTACAAGCTAATAGGAAACCACTTCCAAAATATTCCTTCATATTTGATTAGAATGGATTGGCTAAAGCAGACAAACTTCTGTTTTTACGTAGTGTACATAGCTTCCCGGCGCCTCAGTCAGCGACTGTACATGACAGGGTGAGGCTGTTATTAAAAAGGCTGCATGTGGATGGCATATTACAAGGGGCATGTGGCTGGCATATTACAGGGGGCATGTGGCTGGCATATTACAGGGGGCATGTGGCTGGCATATTACAGGGGGCATGTGGCTGGCATATTACAGGGGGCATGTGGCTGGCATATTACAGGGGGCATGTGGCTGGCATATTACAGGGGGCATGTGGCTGGCATATTACAGGGGGCATGTGGCTGGCATATTACAGGGGGCATGTGGCTGGCATATTACAGGGGGCATGTGGCTGGAATATTACAGGAGGCATGTGGCTGGCATATTACAGGGGGCATGTGGCTGGCATATTACAGGGGGCATGTGGTTGGCATATTACAGGGGGCATGTGGCTGGCATATTACAGGGGGCATGTGGCTGGCATATTACAGGGGGCATGTAGCTGGCTTATAACAGGGGGCATGTGGCTGGCGTACAACAGGAGGCATGTGGCTGGCTTATCACAGGGGGCATGTGGCTGGCTTATTACAGGGGGCATGTGGCTGGCTTATTACAGGGGGCATGTGGCTGGCTTATTACAGGGGGCATGTGGCTGGCATATTACAGGGGGCATGTGGCTGGCATATTACAGGGGGCATGTGGCTGGCATATTACAGGGGGCATGTGGCTGGAATATTACAGGAGGCATGTGGCTGGCATATTACAGGGGGCATGTGGCTGGCATATTACAGGGGGCATGTGGCTGGCATATTACAGGGGGCATGTGGATGGCATATTACAAGGGGCATGTGGCTGGCATATTACAGGGGGCATGTGGCTGGCATATTACAGGGGGCATGTGGCTGGCATATTACAGGGGGCATGTGGCTGGCATATTACAGGGGGCATGTGGCTGGCATATTACAGGGGGCATGTGGCTGGCATATTACAGGGGGCATGTGGCTGGCATATTACAGGGGGCATGTGGCTGGAATATTACAGGAGGCATGTGGCTGGCATATTACAGGGGGCATGTGGCTGGCATATTACAGGGGGCATGTGGTTGGCATATTACAGGGGGCATGTGGCTGGCATATTACAGGGGGCATGTGGCTGGCATATTACAGGGGGCATGTAGCTGGCTTATAACAGGGGGCATGTGGCTGGCGTACAACAGGAGGCATGTGGCTGGCTTATCACAGGGGGCATGTGGCTGGCGTACAACAGGAGGCATGTGGCTGGCTTATTACAGGGGGCATGTGGCTGGCTTATTACAGGGGGCATGTGGCTGGCATATTACAGGGGGCATGTGGCTGGCATATTACAGGGGGCATGTGGCTGGCTTATTACAGGGGGCATGTGGCTGGCTTATTACAGGGGGCATGTGGCTGGCTTATAACAGGGGGCATGTGGCTGGCCTATTACAGGGGGGATGTGGCTGGCTTATTACAGGGGGCATGTGGCTGGTATATTACAGGGGGCATGTGGCTGGCATATTACAGGGGGCATGTGGCTGGCATATTACAGGGGGCATGTGGCTGGCTGATTACAGGGGGCATGTGGCTGGCTTATTACAGGGGGCATGTGGCTGGCATATTACAGGGGGCATGTGGCTGGCTTATTACAGGGGGCATGTGGCTGGCTTATTACAGGGGGCATGTGGCTGGCTTATTACAGGGGGGATGTGGCTGGCTTATTACAGGGGGCATGTGGCTGGCATATTACAGGGGGCATGTAGCTGGCATATTACAGGGGGCATGTGGCTGGCATATTACAGGGGGCATGTGGCTGGCATATTACAGGGGGCATGTGGCTGGCTTATTACAGGGGGCATGTGGCTGGCTTATAACAGGGGGCATGTGGCTGGCATATTACAGGGGGCATGTGGCTGGCATATTACAGGGGGCATGTGGCTGGCATATTACAGGGGGCATGTGGCTGGCATATTACAGGGGGCATGTGGCTGGCTTATTACAGGGGGCATGTGGCTGGCTTATAACAGGGGGCATGTGGCTGGCTTATTACAGGGGGGATGTGGCTGGCTTATTACAGGGGGCATGTGGCTGGCATATTACAAGAGGCATGTGGCTGGCTTATCACGGGGGGCATGTGGCTGGCTTATAACAGGGGACATGTGGCTGGCTTATTACAGGGGGCATGTGGCTGGCTTATTACAGGGGGCATGTGGCTGGCTTATAACAGGGGGCATGTGGCTGGCACATTACAGGGGGCATGTGGCTGGCTTATAACAGGGGGCATGTGGCTGGCTTATTACAGGGGGCATGTGGCTGGCATATTACAAGAGGCATGTGGCTGGCTTATCACGGGGGGCATGTGGCTGGCTTATAACAGGGGACATGTGGCTGGCTTATTACAGGGGGCATGTGGCTGGCTTATTACAGGGGGCATGTGGCTGGCTTATAACAGGGGGCATGTGGCTGGCACATTACAGGGGGCATGTGGCTGGCTTATAACAGGGGGCATGTGGCTGGCTTATTACAGGGGGCATGTGGCTGGCATATTACAGGGGGCATGTGGCTGGCAATATTACAGGTGGCATGTTCCAGCAACTATGTAGCGACTCCTGTAGCCCTCTCTATGCCTAGCAAGCAGCGATGTAGAGTAGCGCATGTGCAGATGAATGCAGCCTTCTCCGCGTGCCACAGCATGCTGACCGCGAAAGGGCGAGAATACCTCATGCAGTCAGTGAGAGTTGCTAAAAGCGGGCAGATCATCAATTGATGACATCTGCGGGGGTGGCACGGCAGGGGGTGCCGATATGCCGGGTGATGGGTGTTTTTAGAAATGTAAAAATGACACATGGAGGAGCGGTTTCTCAAGGGTAGGGGGTAAACCGCTCCTCTATAGCCAGTCCCAGGGGATGAACGGACTAGTCACTGACTAGACAAATGGTTTTACTGAAAAAAGATCTGTTACATATTAACTTACAATGCCATGTGAGCAGTGACTAGTCCATTCGTCCCCTGGGAGTGGCTATACAGGAGTGGTTTACTTCCCACCGTGGAAAAACCACTCCTCTGTAGCCACACCCAGGGGACAAATGGATTAGTTGCTGCTCATATGGCATTGTAAATGGGTCTCTTGGTGACAGGTTCCCTTTAATGTCTGCAGAAATAAAATAAAAACTTAGTCTAAAGGTTGCCTTAAAAATGTGTATTTACCCCTCACATGGCTTAATCATTACTACTTTGGTTGCTGTCATTATTATTTTCTTTTATAGAATGCATACTGTTTGCTTGATATTGGATTGCAGTGGACGAAAGACTTAATCAAAGCGAAATTGTACCCAATTATTCTTCTGATCAAAATGCCGGAGAAGAACATGAAAAAGTTCAGGTATTAAAAGACTTTGTTTATTTCTTCTATACTGTGGATATTATAGTGGGTACCTGGTATAGTATGTGGATACTTGGGGTTAATTTTTCCTGCTTCATTATAAAAAAACAAAAAAAAATCTAGACAGGAATGGATCCATCATGATCCATGATGGACAATCGTGAATTCTGATGGTTTATGACTAGGCTGGACAAAAAGTATTGCATACATTTACATGACTTTATGATCACAAGTGGTAATGTGGAAATATTTTTATTCTACCGCTTCGTCTTTAACATTCAACACTGTATCTATGTAAGATCTGGTTTTTCATAAAACCAGGTTTATGCTGTTCATGTAGAACAATTATTATAATTGGAAAATGTCAAAATTGATATCAGTAAGCTGTAAAATCTGAACATTATGCTCATCTACCACAGAAGGCTGTTGTCAAAGCAAGAAAATGAAGAAGAGTTCCTACGTACATGTCGTCAGAAAGAGAAGGAGTTGGAGTCCCTTCCTTGTCTCTATGTGACCATAGAGGCCGATGGGTGGAATACCATTGATGATTTAATTCGCGTTATCAAGGAAAGAATTGCTGAAGAGCAAAGGAAGACAATTTGGATAGAAGATCCTCTATTAAAGGAGAATAATTTCCTTTAATATAAAGATAAATAACTGATAATGTATATCCATGACTTCACCCCAGATGTGAAAACTTTCAAAAGACAAAACTTCCAAAGTTCTTTTGGTCCACAACATAGGTAATGCCAGGCACTACAATGTCACTGAAAAGCAAATGAATGTCTATATGTAATTCAGGTATTACCCATCTGTGACTGATCAGTGGCTCTGACACTGTGCTCATGGGGAATAGCAATCAGGATGAACAATACTATACCTCCTGCCTGAACTGATGAATGTAGCATGAAAGCATGGAAGAACCTAGAGCAGGATTATGAGAAGAAGGCTTCTACCTACAGACATCTTGTATCCCTATAGCCCCTTATAAATGTATAGGCATTTTAAAATGTTCAATCTTCTTTTCTTTTTTACATTTGTATACCTCAATGAGGTATCGGTTGTATATTTGGGGTA
The DNA here is from genome assembly GCF_040894005.1 of Engystomops pustulosus. Classification (NCBI taxonomy): domain Eukaryota; kingdom Metazoa; phylum Chordata; class Amphibia; order Anura; family Leptodactylidae; genus Engystomops; species Engystomops pustulosus. The sequence goes on along the minus strand of NC_092418.1, from coordinate 45,887,434 downwards.
TATGTAAGTTATGGTCTAAATTATTATATGCACAGGCATCTGCTAATGAATACAAAGGTATAGCACTTGGCGTCTAGGAGCTAAGACTAACCTTTCTTTACACAATAATAAATGACGGAGTGCAAATTTTGTACATTTGTATATCTGATACCGTTCTAGAATGTATATTGTTGTCTAAAAAATATGCATTTTAAGATATAGATGTATATAGGAAAATGATAAAATGTTGCAGAAAGTTTTTTTTTATGTAATAGAAAAGAAACAATATGACATGACGCAGAGTAACCAATATGGAGTTTGGTTGCTTATGTGAACCTGAAAATGAATTCACAATGCATCTTTTAACTAAACTGCTCAGGTAGAATTGGCCTGTTGCGGACTGGGTACATAGGATACCTCATTGAGTGCAATAGTGAAGGTTGGAAATATTTGTACCTTAATAAACAATAACAACCACCAATGCATTTTTATGGTTGAATATTTAAGAAACAGCCATCTCTTTCATCTTGAGTTGCAGACAACAGACTTTTTTATGTGCACAAATAATAATGATGTCCACATTATCCGTTATCCGTGTTACACTGTAAAACTCCTCAATGGAACGTTCTTTACATCTCCAGCTCGACCATAAGTGTTGGCAGGTAAGTGATATCTGTGTTCGCACTCCTATGACTGATGACACTTCAGGCCCAGCAGGGATTTTTAAAAACTGACCAGAGAGAAGCAATATGGTAATGCAAAGCCAAAAAAAAGTATGAACCTTTTATTTATTTATTTTTTATCTTCCCCCTGCTCTACCCTCTTTATTAAGGAAAAGATTTCCCATGCCATTTATCTTTACAGCTTTCTCAGGACTTAGAATTTTGATCTACATAAATATAAATGCATTATCGTTTTTTTAATGATTCATATATGTATCACAAATATGAAATAGGTACAGCCCATTGGATTTCACTAAAAGTGTTTTCCTGGCCATAAATATAAATTGCCTACCCAAAATGAAATCAGTGTGACACCTTCTTCAATGGAACCCATCCATTGTGAAATAGCTTTGCAGACTCACTGACGTAAATGGGAGCTGTTCTAGTTCAGGTCTGAATGGCCAACACACAATGGATGCTACCTGCCTCTGTCTACCTTGGACTAAAGTAGAATGTATGTAGAATGGCAAAGTATGTAAAGTAATAGGTTTACTTCACTGTTAGGTCACCTGTACACAAACATGTTCGGTTCATGGAAAGGGGACCGTATTGTGGTGGGATTCAATGGACCAAGCACAGTGCAGTGCAGAGGAGTCTTTGTATCATAGTGAAATATGTAGCAAGGAGTCCCTGCCGGCAGAACACAGCGCTGTGCTGTTACAGTCTTAGCATTGCTGAGCACTCCTTACATCATCATAATTCAATATGATTCAAGGACTCCAATTCCCTGCTCATTCCATGGGATCCCATTTCCATGTGTGCAGGTGCCTTAGAGATAACCATGAATCTATGAGGAGAATAAGGAACATTCAATACTGATGCACTTTCTTATAGCATCTGTTACAATTAACATGCATAAATGCAAGGTCCTTTCCAACATGGTTCCATCCGGTAGTAGAAAAAGAAGCCAAGCCATTTGTACATATGTATAACAGAGTGCAGTGAGACAGCGTCGGCCAACTGTGCATTCAGAAAACCTGATGTTAGATGATTCATCTAAGGCCACATATCACCATTCTGCATGTATACCATACATTTTTAACAAATCTGCCAGTAACTGATGTGTGTAATACAACAAGTTTGAAGTGCTAATTTATTGAATTATTTTCCTGTCTGTTTATATAAGAACCTGCCCCTGACAATTGTGGAAGCAACTTAATGTTGTTACCAAGTAAAAAAAGTTGTGGCTTTTCAAGTCTAATGTCAGAGTTCCTTTAAGGCAGTGGTGGTGAACATATGGCACGGGTACCAGAGGTGGTACATCTCCCCAACACAGAGTTCACTAAATAGGACAGGAGGGGATCTAGAATAATGATCCAAATTTCCGCCCTAACTTTCAATGGTATTGGTGTCCGGAGGATGAAGATATTGTTGGAAGTTGTTGGAAGAGTAGGGAACAATAAGTTACTGTATAAATCATCATGTTGGCACTTTATGATACATTAGTGGGTTTTAAGTTGCAATTTGGGCATTCTGTCTCTAAAAGGTTTGCCATCACTGCTTTAGGGTATGCTCCTGAGCCTGAAAAGCTGTAGCAGGGAAGGGGGGTGAGTGTTGGATGTCAACTGTCAGGACACCCCATGACTTGCATCAGTTTTTATCTCTTCCTGGCTTTAGGCATTTCTGAGGCATTCTTCTCTGTGTGCTTTTTCACACCTGTTTACAAAATTGGAGCGCTTGTCCTATTTTTTTTTATGACAATAGAAGTTTATGGATCCGCAAAAAAAATTCAGAATTTGTGTGCAGTCAGTTTTCTTTTCACTGTTGCTGGAAATGCAGGTGTTTTGTCTTCTAATCATTGTATACAGGGCCGACGCTGTTAAGCAGCAATTCGTATCCGGCAGGATGCTGGGCTGCATCTCTGCACTTTGCAGCTGCAGGCAGGACGGAAGCGCTAGACTTGAGCGGAGGACTAAGACTCACATTTACTAGTCCATGGGGGGGTTAGGGGGATTCGTATAATGCATTGGGGGGTGAGGAGGGGCTGGATCTAATTAATCGATGGGGGTTAGGAGACTGTATATAATTAATCTCCACCGCTACATGAATTTACTGCAAAGGGGCCCAGTGAGGCTCTATCGCCCAAGGGCCTACTGATTTCTTCTCAGACTCATAGGCTTCTTTTGTCAGTAAAAAATATGCCATCCATCAGTCGAAAAGCACATAGAAGAATGCTTCAGTATAGAATCAGTGAAAATCAGTGAAAATCACTGAAGCCAGGAAGAGAAAAAAAAGCATATGTGTGATTAAGCCTTTAAGCCAGGGGGTCGGGAACGTCTGGCTCGCGAGCCAGATGTGGCTCTTTCGAAGACCGCATCTGGCTTGCAGACAGGGTGGGCGATTCAGGACAGGTGCAATAGATATGCAGAGCGACGCAGGTGGCGGCTGATGACATCTTGGCGCCTGTGTCTCTGCGCTGAGCCGCAAGAAGACGGAGCCGTGAGAAGGCGGGAGCCGTGAGAACATGGAGCTGGGAGAAGACGTGGTGTGGGAGCAGAACTGCATGTAAGTATAAGTTCTATTATTTTTTTTGGCAATGTATGTATTAAACCGGGGAAGGGGTGGCCTGTGGGATCTGGATACTTTTTTTTTTTTTTTTCCTACTGGGGGATCTGTATCCTTTTTCTTACTGGGAGGACTAGGGGATCTGGATACTCAATGTACTGGGGAATCGGAGTACTCTTTATACTGGGAGGACTGGGGGATCTGGATACTCTTTATACTGGATACTCTTTATACTGGGAGGACTGGGGAATCGGAGTACTCTTTATACAGGGAGGACTGGGGGATCTGGATACTCTTTATACTGGGAGGACTGGGGGATCTGGATACTCTTTATACTGGATACTCTTTATACTGGGAGGACTGGGGAATCGGAGTACTCTTTTTACTGGGAGGACTGGGGGATCTGGATACTCTTTATACTGGGAGAATTGGGGATCTGTATACTCTTTATACTGGATACTCTTTATAGTGGGAGGATTGGGGTATCTGGATACTCTTTATACTGGGAGGACTTTGGGATCTGGATACTCTTTATACTGGATACTCTTTATGCTGGGAGGAGTGGGGGATCTGGGCACTCTATACTGGATACTCTTTATAGTGGGAGGATTGGGGTATCTGGATACTCTTTATAGTGGGAGGCTCTGTATATAGTTATGATTGATGGGGAATTCTATATAGTTGTACATAATATAAACTGGCAGGTGGCTCTAATAGGCTGTAAATAAATTAACTGTGAGGGGGGCTTCTGAATATAATAAAACCAGGGTGGGGGTATTTATATATGGGCCAAAATTTATCAAGCAGGCCTGCTCTTTTTATCAGCGTCTTTTTATCAATAGGAGCTCAGCGGAGGCAAAATTTCCCAATGTAATAGGTATGGGAATGGGGACACCACCTATAGTTGCTGAATGGGGAACCTACTGGTTGTACTGGGTAGCCATACAGCTAACACCATATCCACCCAGTGGGCCATGCTGGGGTGTAGAGAGTGACCCTAACAGCTGAACACGGCCAGTGCCAACATCAGACAAATTCGAGCCTAAAAGAACACAGCTCTTCTAGAGGTCTACTGAAGCTCTGTAGCACAAGGACCCAAAGAAACCTGGAGCCGGCCCTCCTTACAGACAAATCCACAAATCTAAATCTAAGAAATAATGGGGGTCATTTACTAAGGGCCCGAATCGCTTACAACGCTGAGAGATAGGGACGCATGGGAGGAGCCGTCCACATCGTGGACCGGAAGCTCCCTGTGTGCGGCTTCCGTGCCCCTGTAAACAAACAGGGGCACGGATCGAAGGGACCGCGGCGCAGGACAACGGTGGCGCCGGAGGTGGTAAGTCCATGTTTATTATGTTTAACTAGCCCTCCCCAGCCCGGACATAAAAAAAATTTAAACCCGGATAACCCCTTTAATGTTATTATTTGCATGATGAAAAATTATACATTTTTCCAATATACTTTCTATATCAATTTCTAGATCTCTGCTTGCTGTAATTCTATACAAAAGCTTCTATGATTACTTCCAGTGGACAGAAATCTGACCATGGTCACACAGGTGCGCGGCTCGTTATATCACAGAGAGTAATCACAGCTGTGTGATATAACTAGCCGTGCACCTGTGTGACCATGGTCAGATTTCTGTCCACATAGAGGCGTTCTATAGAATGACAGCAAGCAGAGATCTAGAAATCCATGAGGAATTGATACAGAAAGTATATTGGAAAAAGTTATAACTTTTCATTATAGAAAGAATGGCATTTATTTGCTGAAATGGGAATACCTATTTTCACAGCAAATGACTCTGCTCAACATCTTGATATTCAGCAGCTAGCAGGCTTCACATCTAATCTTCTGCAGACATTCAAAGCACGCTTTGGAGAATTTCGTGAGCATACTCGTCCTTTTAAGTTCATCACCCATCCACAGGAGTGTGCACTGGACAGCGCTGACCTGCGTTACATCCCCGGTGTCTCTGTCAGAGATTCTGAACTACAAGTTGCTGACCTGAAGGCCTCAGACATGTGGGTGAATAAGTTTAATTCAATTGATGAAGATTTGGAAAAAATTGCAAGACAGCAAGCAGAGTTAGCGAGCAAACACAAGTGGAGAGAAATGAAACAACTTCAACATTCGGACCAGGGAATTACCATTGTTTTGGTCCAGTTGTGGCTTAGTACAGCAGGGGGGATAGTCCTTACTGTACTAATGACTGCTGTAGCGATTGTTCTGTCAGTGGCCCTTTAAACATATTGTACGCCTCTAAGAATTATATTTTAAAATATGTGGCGCTTATGGCTCTTCCAGCCAAAAAGGTTCCTGACCCCTGCTTTAAGCCATGATTATCCTGTGCTGAATGGTGGGTGGTAGGACTTAAAGGGATTGTCCACTTTCAGGAAATAATTGATATTGATTGTGTAATGAAAAGTTATGCAATTTTCCAATATACTTTCTGTATCAATTCGTAATGGTTTTCTAGATCTCTGCTTGCTGTCCTTCTATAGAAAGTGTCTATGTTTATTTCCAGTGGATAGAAATCTGTACATGGTCATGTGATGGACATGCAGGGGCACAAGCCGTTATTATCACAGAGCCGTGTGATACTAATGGGTCCTTCACTTGTGTGACATCACATGACAATCCAGTGGAAATAAACATAGATAATTACAAATTTTTTAAATAGGAACCGTAAATCTGTAGAAATAATTAACATGCTGCAGACTCTGACCCTCCAGTATATGGACTGGATTTGTGTAAACCCTGTTCAGTACTCTCCTATAGGATACAGTGAAGGAAATCATTATTTGATCCCTGGCTGAATTTGTAAGTTTGCCCCCTGACAAAGAGATGAACAGTCTATATATTTTTTACAGTTAGGTTAATTTCCCCCAATGTTTCCACCTCTATGCTTGACAGTGGACCCAGTGTTCTTTGGGTCATAGGCAGCATTGCTCTTCCTGCGAGTTCCGGTGAGTTGAGTTAATGCCAAACAGTTCAAATTTTTGACTCATCTGACCACAGAATCTTCTCCCAATCACTCACAGAATTATCCAGGTGTTCATTGGCAAACTACAGAGGGGCAGCACATGTGCCTTCTTGAGCAGGGAGACCTTGAGGGCACTGTAGGATTTTAAACCATTAAAGTGTAATGTGTTACCAATAGTTTTCCTAGTGACTGTCATCTCAGCTGCATTGAGATCATTAACAAGTTCTCACCATGTAAGGGGGGTTTCACATTGGGGTTTTTTTCACATCAGTTTGGCTTATGGACACACATAGATTGGTTTTCTCTTTTTGGCTTCAGTGATTTTTCACTGGTACCCGACCCATTCTTTTTCAATTGTTCACACTTCATTTTTTCGCACTGATTCAATGTTGTCTTTGAACACAAAAAGAGCAGGTTCTAACTGTGAAAAAGGCCATTGAAAAGAATGGTTCAGTGAGGCATCAGTGAAAAATCAATCTGTATGTGTCCATAAACCAAAATGGGTTCAGTGAAAAATCACTGATGTGAAAACAACGTAAATGTGAAACCACCCTTAGGGTGAAGACACACGTGGCGGTTTTAGGCCGTTTTGGGGCCGTTTTTCATTTTTTAAAAACGCGTGCGTTTTTGACAGGTTTGACCAATTATCTTAATTCAAACTGCTCAAAAACGCATGTGTTTTTTACAATCTGAAAACGCACTAACTAAAAACGGCCTAAAAACGCCACGTGTGTCTTCACCCTTAGGCTGATCTTTTGCCTTTCTCATGATCCAGGAAACCCCGTGAGGTGAGATTTTGCATGGTGCCCCAGATCAATGTTGATTGACAGTCATTTTGTATTTCTTCCATTTTCATACTATTGCACCATCAGTTGTCTCCTCCTCATCTGTCTTACTTCTGGTTTTGAAGCCCATTCCAGCCTTGTGCAGGTCTATGATCTTGACCGTGACATCCTTAGAAAGCTCTCTGGTCTTGCCCAAGTTCTAGAGGTTAGGGCTGTTTCACACAACATGCGCAGCCCGTGTAAGGCTGGGTTCACATCACTTTTTTTGTATACGCTAAGCGTACACGCCAGGAAAGCACCCAATGTATAGCTTAGCCTATACATTGACAAATAGTTTCAAACTAAGGCAAAGTTGTTCGTTCTGTCTGTACACTAAACGTTCTGTCTGCCAAAAAAAGGCAGGATGGAAAGAGGTAGCAAGCTATATCGTATAATCCTGTAGCCTCCGCCTGAGAGACATACTGTATGTGCTCAGCGGAGGCAATAAAAGGCTATGGGGAGTGGATGCATTGTATTGCATCCCTCCCCACAGTCCCCAAGAGCATACATAGTGATGTCACTGTCCGTCACAAAATGGAGCTTAAATTGTTTGATTTTATGATTCACAAAATTTTATGGCCTCTCTAAAGTAGGTGGAGTTATCACCAAGATAGCCGCCACTGCAAACTACAAGTCCCATGATCCTTTATTTCCCAGTAACTCCTCCTCCCTCTTATGCTCTGCTCCCAGTGATGATGTAACAGACTGTACTGCTCTGTTACCATAGTAATGATGTGTAACTGCCATCAGTGCATACTGGATGCACTGCAACCAACTCACTACAGCCAAACATAGTGGTGATCACATGACTGGCCCAGGCTGGTGAGGGACATGTAATCAGTGTCCATCTTCTGTGCTGTGTCTGCTCCGCACAGAGAAAATGGACTGATTAGTGGGCCAGAAGCATTTTAATTCTTCATTACTGTGTATGTCAACAGCATTTTTCTGCTAGGGGGAGCAAAATTTTAAATAACAACTAATTACATATTAGCTTATATTTTAATGAACCATTTGTCCTGTTTTATTGTACAGGACATTATGGACATGACGATACTTTATATGTGGGGTTTTTATGGGGATTTTCAATAGTTTTATATGAAAGTGTTAATGACTTAAAAAAAAAAAAACCTAAATCCCTATTACTTATATTTTGATTTAAAACCATTTTTGTTTAAAGGAAACCTACCACTAGTGGCAGGTATAAGAAGGAAATACCGAGCACCAGCTCAGGGTGAGCTGGTGCTGGAGCTTATTTTTGTGAGTGTTTTAAACCGCTGTATCGCGGTTTAAAACACTTTTTAAACTTCATAGCCGAAGCTGCTTCGACGCAGGGAGGTACGTGCTCAACTCTCCTTCACTTCCTATGTAGCCGCGCACACGGTCGCGCACATGGTAAGCGCCGAGTGCGTACCTCACTGCGCCGAAGCAGCTTCGGCCATAAAGTTTAAAAAGTGTTTTAAACCGCGATACTACGGTTTAAAACACTAACAAAAATAAGCTCCGGCACCAGCTCACCCTGAGCTGGTGCTCGGTATTGCCTTCTTATACCTGCCACTTCAAGTGGTAGGCTTCCTTTAACTTGTCCCTGTATGCGAAATGAACAAGCAATCGTTTGATTTTATTTTACAATATAATGTTGAAATCAAAGGAAATCTACCACTATAAATCACTAATAGTGAGCTAAACATACCCACCTAACGTCCTCTTCATCTTCATCTCGGCACTTATCTTCTTAAAGCTTGACACGCCTGGATCACCTAAAAAAAGCATCTCGAGGTTCGGGGACATGATGTCCGTTGCTCCGGGCTGCTAATTATTCTTGCCTGCTGCCTGACGTCACCCCCCATTCCCAAAATGGGAAATGGAGGTGGTCGAGATGTGTTAATAATTGACAGCCCGAAGAGCCAGACATCACGTCCTCGCTCTCCGGCATCCTTTTTATAAGTCTTTTTGTCAGCTGAACCCAGCGTGTCGAGCTTGAAGAAGACCAGCGTCGGGATCAAGATGAAGAGGACGTTAGGCGAGTCATTCTGTCCTATTAGGTGACAAAATTTGAGTTGGCAAAAGGTTATCCCAAATCACTTTCTTAGTTCAGATACTGTGACATGACAGAATGCGGCTACATCTCGTCACCAATAAATTAGGGTGATATACTTCTCTCTGTGTGAATCAATAATGGCATTTTATTGTATTTCTTTAGATTATATATACATCATTAGAACAGGCACATAGGGTAGAAAGTGGTGATATAATAAGAATGGCCCAAAAAAAAATCAATCTATCTTTAGTACTGGGATAAGTTCTTTCAGGGCTTTTGAAGTTGAAGAGCTACAAGACACAGCTCATAGTAAGTCCTGATGATATCACTCCTATGCACTCCTGGTCCTCTCAGTGATCACTTCAGGCAGAGACTTTTTAGCATAAAATGTCTGCTTATACACCAAAGAAGAGGCAACTGCCACAGTGTCCATGGAATGTGTCCTCAGGATTTGTTCTGCACGGCTGCTGGATCTTCTACCTTCTGAGCTGTTAGTTTCTGAACAAGTTCCTCTACACATATTTTAAACACAGGAGTGGGGTCCTGGAACAGATGACAAACAATAGAAATGTATTATGTATTATCAGAATGACTGCACCCCTGTACACAAAGCCAGGTCCATACAGATATGATTGATCAAGCCAGCCCAGTTCTTCCTCCCCAGAGTCCTGAACCCCATTAAACATATTTCGAATGAACCTGAGAAAAAAATGCGAGCCAGATCCTTTTGACAAAATATTCAGACTCCAAACATTTTTTTTCAAAAGAGGGACTAAGGGCCCATTCCCATGACTGTGAATAACATTGGTATCCCAGCTGTTTTTTTTTTTTTTTTAACGGATAACACATTGCAATACTTTTTAAAGGTGTTTGCCCGTGAAAGAAAGTTCTCAAATCTTATTCCCTTAGTAATGCTAAGATGATAACTTTTAACCCATTACTTTGCAATTTTCCTCCGTTTTATTGCTGCTTTTGCTCCCATCACTGCATTACTGCTCAATGTAAGATTAGCGGATATTTCCTAATTCCTCTGTGCTACGCTAGTGCACGGGATGCTGTAATCTCTGCCTCCTGCCCGTCCCCCTGCAGTACAGGAGATACTCGTGCATGTCATAGGAATCTGATCAGACAGAAAGATCTTTTTTGCACTTTTCAGGCGCATCTTTGAGTTTGCTTTTTTGTGCAACTTTTTTCTTTTATGCCACTGTCTAGCATAGTTCCCCATTTAGCTTGTCTGCACTCCTGCGCCACATGTATATTGCATGGCCAATGTTTCAGGATGAAAAATCCACTAAGTTATATCTGAGAAGAAACAAAGCAGTAAAAAAAAAAAAAAAAAAAAAAAAAAAGAAGGAAGGACAGCCACATAAAGCCGGCCTTAAAGGGGTTGGCCACTTTAAGCTATGTTGTTTTGTAATGTGTACCCTCCATCAGCATCCATTTTATGGACAGGAATGTCCATAAATTACAAAAAAAAAAAAAAAAAGTAAAGTGGCCAACCCCTTTAAGATACAAGAGTGCAACTGACTGCATCCAAGTCCCATCCGTGAAAATAATAATGGTTATTAGGATATTAGAGAGCCAGGAAATTCACAGAAAAATCAATTCATTTTTTTCAAGGACAGAAAAATTTAAATTTAAAAAACCTGACGGCTCATGAGCATTTAGCCTAACTCCATATTCATTTCTATGGAGCTCGCATGTCATTAGAGGCCCTTCACATGGCCAATACTTTGATCAAATAGCGTACTTGTACACTTCTTACAGATTTCCAAAAATATACCTTTTTTTCTAAAAGTCTTTGCTTTTCTACAGCTTCTTCTAAGGTTAAACCAACCCATTCAGCTTCCTCCAAAGGGATTTCAAATTCCTGAAAAAAACAAAAACAAAATTATGGAAAAGCATTAAAAACACATGAACCCAATTGTGTATTTAAAAAGAATATTAAATGGAGAAAAGTCTCTGGCGGGCACAGCCCCAACGATACCGCCGACAGCCCAAAGCGTGGCCCGACTCTCCAGGGGCAGGGGTGATCACGGCAGGACTTTCCAGCGGTGCTCAATCAATGTATATAAGAAGATGACGGCACTCACCGGTTCCAAAAGCATGAAAAGCGTCCTTTATTGGTGGGGAAGCATGCAGGGGGGTAAACAGACAGGTCCTGGCAACGGTGCCGTTTCACGCACTGTGGCGCTTTCTGAAGCCGATCAGGCTTGATTGTCATAAATCAACTGTGGCGCTTTCTCAAGCCGATCAGGCTTGAGAAAGCGCCACAGTGCGTGAAACGGCCCCGTTGCCGGAACCTGTCTGTTTACCCCCCTGCATGCTTCCCCACCAATAAAGGACGCTTTTCATGCTTTTGGAAACGGTGAGTGCCGTCATCTCTTTCTATGTTTATGTATTTAAAAAGAGACGCAAACTCGTCCAGTGGACATCAGTGCAAGTATGGGCACCACCCCTGCGCCAATGTGCTTAGAAAATGGCACAGTCCAGTTGATTTATGACAATCACTGCTTCCATTTTTTGGCTGTACCTTTAAAAATAACATCTGGTATGTATGCAGGGGGGGGATGCCCATTCCCCCCTCTTCTCCTGGGATGATACTGCACATAGCATGAACAATGCATCCAAGGGCAGCTATGACAGTACAGGATCAGACAGTCACACTGACAGCTCGAGTGCCATGGGGACGGAGGAGCTTGTTCCTGACTGCTGAAAAAGGGCCACATGAGCAGAGATCGGAGTTCCGGTCAGAGATCAGGCCAGAGGTCATAGATGCTTAGGCAGGTGCCATCACAACCTCTGGTGGACACAAGGATCAGTCCCATTATAGGAAATGTACCTTGTACTTGTTGTAAATCTGCTCTCTCTTTTCAGGATCATTTGGGTAAAGATCTGCATCTTTCTTCGCCAGATGCATTAGCATAGCCCTTTTCAGTTCCATTCCCAGCTTTGAACACAGGTCCCTCTGCGGGGTCTAGAATACATGAATATTAGTGCTGATAATAGTTACATATTATGCACAAAGGCCTCAGTCCATAAGATGATAACTGGCATAAACCCCATAGTGGTTTCTTCTTTTACTATCCCACAATGTAGGTTACAATCCTTCATTAAAAATATTTGACAACTTACCTTAAGGATATAAAAATCAAAACCATAAGCAGCATCTATAAGATCCAGAGTCCTCATGGTAACAGCGATGGGAAATGTGGTGTCTAGAATCTCGCTGTACAGCTGTCGGGAGAATAGCTGGGGCCTCCACAGTTTCCTTACCCTTGAAGTAAGCTATGGATGCAATAGAAGGAAAGGCAAACATTACAGGTGTGTTCTGCATCATTGCATCTCTATACAATCTTTAAAATATACTATCTTTAAAGTGTCCGTCTAAAGGGGCTGCATCACCAAGACCACCCTTTCTATAGTGAGAAACAAAAAGACAAGTACAGTAGATCTAGGCCATCAGATGATCTTGCAGGTGGAGCTCCCGGAACCCCAAGTAGCAGCACAATATTATACATGCTCCTGTCTGCCTTACATTATAGATGCTGCAAGGGAGATAAAATATTACACAGCAAACATTACAACGAAGGCTGAGACCACCATAGAAAGACCCACAGAGAGGGGTTGTCCTGGTGTAGGCAAAGATCCTTCACTAGACATACTAGGGTCATGCCTACCAAGTGTTCCAGAAATGCATACTGGTTATACCTTATCATTATTTGCATATCGAAAGCCAGAAATCCAGCCCTCTCCACCCCAGAGTCCTTCATCAGCCTCGGGAGGAAAGTAGGGCAGCACCGGGACATCCTGAACACGTTCCCGCTGTCCTGTCTTTGGGTTTAGTCTGTACTTCAATCCATGTGGTCGCCAATGTACTGGAGTGGGCTTCTCTGTATCATTCAGAGACTTCAGATAATGCGCGGGCAGGCGGGTATAGATACCTTCCTTCAGTTTCAGTGATTTCCAGATAGCAGGTGGGTACTTGTGAAGAGGCATCACTGGTGGAACAGGAAAAAAAAGACAATACTATATATTTAGAAACTAGAATCAAGTTTATGTGTGATATGTATGTAGGAAATAACTCACACAACTGAAGTGTACCTACAATGAAAATTATATATACAGACCGTCCCCTACTTAAGGACACCCGACTTACAGACTACCTCTAGTTAAAGACGGACCCCTCTGCCCCCTGGTGAAGCTCTCTGGATGTTACTATAGTCCCAGGCTGCAATGATCAGCTGTAAGGTGTCTGTAATGAAGCTTTATTGATAATCCTTGGTCCCATTACAGCAAAATTTTTTGCAACTCCAATTGTCACTGCTGCCTGAACCCAATCAGAAATCTTTGGTGGGAGCTGAAACTCAATGTTGCCCAGTGGCAGCCATGAAACCTGACGGATCAGGAGAAGATCTCTATGGAGCACTGGGCCAAAATCCCTGCTACAGTGTGTGAAAACCTGCTCAAGAAATACAGGAAACGTCTGACCTTTACAATTTGTTTCGGCACCACATATTACGTTCTGTTTTTCTATGTGATCAAATACTTATTTCATGCAATAAAAGTTTCTGTCTCTCCCAGTTGAAGTGACCTACAATAGAAATTACAGACCTCTCCATTCTTTGTAGGTGGGAAAACTTGCAAAATCAGCCTGGAATCAAATACGGTTCTTATTTCCCCCACTGTGCATTTATATGTACACATCCCTGGGAGAGCTGATCTGCCAGTGATAGCTCTATAGGCATCTCACAACCATTCCTCGGTACTGACAGACACCACTGACATCTGGATCAGAGAAATGGCTGATGAAACCCATTGATTTTTTATTGTGTGCGCACACAAACACAGCACAGCCGCTGAGGAGATATGCCTGATCACATTGCTGTCAACATTGCGCAATGTGTTAACGCCACTTTCTTCTCCTACGCCCGCTCCCACCACCCCTTCTTTGCTGTAGTCTCACACAGTGGGAGCCGGAGGTGCTCCTGTATAGTGTAACAGCCTATGAATCTGCAGCACAGAGGGGTTTTGGTAACAACCCCCAGAGCCCCTCTACCTCATTACCATAGAGTTGATTTTAGAAGGAAGGAGACCATGGATAATAAATATAAGAAGATGACCTCAGTCACGGTGCCTGGATCTGTAAGTGACCCTGGTTTATCATCATGGATTTTCAAGGTAATTTTCCAGTCCATTTCACATAAATGAAACCACAGATTTCCTAGATCAGGTGGGAGGGAAGTGGGTTTGTACAAAAAATTGTGAGACCCTGGCAGGGTCTATGTCTAGAACGTTGTTAAAAGTCACAAAAGCTCCAATGTGACAATTTAATAGCAAAAACCTGGTGTAGATATTAGGATAAATGTGGGAGCAGTATAGAAAGAGAGCGGCACTCACAGAGTAGACACTACACACGGGAGGTCTGTGTGGATTCTTCCCTGGAGACTCGGTGAGTGTCGGTCTATATCTATATTGCTGGATATCTATGTCGCTCGGAGATTGTCTCCTGTTCCTCAGTGCTGCTCCTTATGTTGGTTTGTACTCTGGCTGTGCCAATGTGTTCTATCTGTTGACTTTTCAGCATTTAGGATTAATGTGCCCCAGTGAGTGATGGAGATAACTGTGCTATGGAGGTGCAGGAAACTATGGTCTTCCTGAGGCTCCTCTCACTAGTGAGTGATGGAGATAACTGAGCGCTGTGCTATGAAGGTGCAGGAAACTATGCTCGTCCTGAGGCTCCTCTCACTAGTGAGTGATGGAGATAACTGAGCGCTGTGCTATGGAGGAGCAGGAAACTATGGTCTTCCTGAGGCTTCTCTCACTAGTGAGTGATGGAGATAACTGAGCGCTGTGCTATGGAGGTGCAGGAAACTATGCTCGTCCTGAGGCTCCTACCACTAGTGAGTGATGGAGATAACTGAGCGCTGTGCTATGGAGGTGCAGGTAACTATGGTCTTCCTGAGGCTCCTCTCACTAGTGAGTGATGGAGATAACTGAGCGCTGTGCTATGGAGGTGCAGGAAACTATGCTCGTCCTGAGGCTCCTCTCACTAGTGAGTGATGGAGATAACTGAGCGCTGTGCTATGGAGGAGCAGGAAACTATGGTCTTCCTGAGGCTTCTCTCACTAGTGAGTGATGGAGATAACTGAGCGCTGTGCTATGGAGGTGCAGGAAACTATGCTCGTCCTGAGGCTCCTACCACTAGTGAGTGATGGAGATAACTGAGCGCTGTGCTATGGAGGTGCAGGAAACTATGGTCTTCCTGAGGCTTCTCTCACTAGTGAGTGATGGAGATAACTGAGCGCTGTGCTATGGAGGTGCAGGAAACTATGGTCTTCCTGAGGCTCCTCTCACTAGTGAGTGATGGAGATAACTGAGCGCTGTGCTATGGAGGTGCAGGAAACTATGGTCTTCCTGAGGCTCCTCTCACTAGTGAGTGATGGAGATAACTGAGCGCTGTGCTATGGAGGTGCAGGAAACTATGGTCGTCCTGAGGCTCCTCTCACTAGTGAGTGATGGAGATAACTGAGCGCTGTGCTATTGAGGTGCAGGAAACTATGGTCTTCCTGAGGCTCCTCTCACTAGTGAGTGATGGAGATAACGGAACGCTTTGCTATGGAGGTGCAGGAAACTATGCTCGTCCTGAGGCTCCTACCACTAGTGAGTGATGGAGATAACTGAGCGCTGTGCTATGGAGGTGCAGGAAACTATGGTCTTCCTGAGGCTCCTCTCACTAGTGAGTGATGGAGATAACTGAGCGCTGTGCTATGGAGGTGCAGGAAACTATGCTCGTCCTGAGGCTCCTCTCACTAGTGAGTGATGGAGATAACTGAGCGCTGTGCTATGGAGGAGCAGGAAACTATGGTCTTCCTGAGGCTTCTCTCACTAGTGAGTGATGGAGATAACTGAGCGCTGTGCTATGGAGGTGCAGGAAACTATGCTCGTCCTGAGGCTCCTACCACTAGTGAGTGATGGAGATAACTGAGCGCTGTGCTATGGAGGTGCAGGAAACTATGGTCTTCCTGAGGCTTCTCTCACTAGTGAGTGATGGAGATAACTGAGCGCTGTGCTATGGAGGTGCAGGAAACTATGGTCTTCCTGAGGCTCCTCTCACTAGTGAGTGATGGAGATAACTGAGCGCTGTGCTATGGAGGTGCAGGAAACTATGGTCTTCCTGAGGCTCCTCTCACTAGTGAGTGATGGAGATAACTGAGCGCTGTGCTATGGAGGTGCAGGAAACTATGGTCGTCCTGAGGCTCCTCTCACTAGTGAGTGATGGAGATAACTGAGCGCTGTGCTATTGAGGTGCAGGAAACTATGGTCTTCCTGAGGCTCCTCTCACTAGTGAGTGATGGAGATAACGGAACGCTTTGCTATGGAGGTCCAGGAAACTGCTGGTCCTGAGGCTCCTCTCACTAGTGAGAACAGGACCCTTCTTCCTGTGATCGTGGGGGTCCCACTGCTGGGATGTGGCTTGTTCTTCATTATGATACTGCAGACCAATCCACAGGCGCCAGGAGGTAATTGGTTGGGGGTCCAGGTTGCAGACCCCTCCCCCCACCCCCACTAATCAAGGGTGTCAGTGCCAATACTTATAATATACAGGGGACACGGCTTCTCCCAGTGTATAGCCGGGGTGATGCTCCTCTAGGATCACTGCAGAAGCCACATGACATAAAACGCATGATCTGTGTGAATATGGCCTTATTCTGTGTGACTGGAGGGGGCACTGACTCAGGTGCTCTATAATGCTGAGCTGCACATGGGGTGACTGCACATATACACCGTCACACAGCGACATACACAGCGCCCCTGCACCGGGCACAAGCACGGCTACCGCCTGTGACACAGAGCACACGGGGCACCGATATTATCGCGATATCTGCCGTACACACAGTAACTATCACATACCTGACCGTCGCTCTGGTAATGACAGCACAAGGACACCCGGGAGGAGGCACGTGACTCACAGCCGCCGCTTTCCGCTTCTGTCGCAATGTTATGACTTTAACCAGAGCGTTCCTGAAATCACGTGGTTTCCCCAATACGGTGACTTCTAGCGACCTCTACTGCCGGAGGGAGGTGTAGTCATCAGTATTGGAGCAATACAAAGATCTATGGCCGGAAAAGTGTCTCCATTCCAAACAAGCGCTTTATTTACTTATTTAAATACATGTTTGCATTAAAGTCTTATCCCCTCAAACCCACAGCCACTTTCAGTTTTCATTATTTACGAACTTCCCCCAAAAGAAGCAAATTTTCCCAACCCCCGCAGATAGGTCACATGCAGCCTGCCAATCCATGACTTGTGCTCTGCGCCCTCCTGACAATCAGGGCTGATTCACACGTGGCTTTTGTTGCGTTTTTAAACACGAACATGAAACGTGTGTTTCATTTAACCCCTTATCACCGACACTAGTTTTCAGCTCAAAGACCAGACTTGATTTTTCAAATCTGACATGTCTCACGATAATTGGTTATAACTTCGGAACGCTTTAACATATCCTGGTGATTTTGAGACTGTTTTCTCGTGACACATTGTACTTCATGTTAGTTACAAAATTTAAGTGATAAGTTTTGCGTTTAGTTCTGACAAAAACTTAAAATTTGGCAAAAGTTTGTAAAAATTCTTCATTTTCCAAGTTTGAAATGTTCTGCTTTCCAGACAGGAAGTAAAACTACCCAAAAAGCTTGATAATTAACATTTCCGGGATGTCTGCTTTATATTGGGATGATATTTTATGCATCCTCTCACTTTTCTAGGATGTTATGAGGTGCAGAACTTTAGGTGCGATTTTTCTCATTTTCATGAAAATTGCCAAAACTCACATTTTAAGGGGCAACTCGGCTTTCAAGTGACTTTGAGAGGCCTAAATAATAGTAAAACCCCATAAATTACCCCACTATAGAAACGTGACCCCTCAACGTATGTAAAACAACTTCTATTAAGTCTATTAACCCTTTAAGTGTTTCAAATGGGTTAAAACAATATGGACCTGCGAAACTTTCGAATTTTTTTGGAAAATACATTCATTTAGGCCAAAACTGACAGTTTCAGAATAAATTAAATGATGAAACGCACTGCAACATTTGATGCCCAATTCCTCCCGAGTTTAATGATACCACATATGTGGTGGTAAACATCTGTACGGGCGCACGGCCGGGCATAGAATGAATGGAGGCGCCCTACACAGCAGATTTGTATTGTCACATTATACAAGGTATAAATTTGCATTTTTTTGGTAATGCGAACATATGAGGGCTTATTTTTTATGGGATGAGATACAATGTATAGATAATTCATTGTGGGGGTCTAAAGCTTATTCATGAGATTTTATTAACTATTTCAAGGGGGTCACAAACAAAATCATCAATTTTTATTTGGGATTTTTAGCATTTTTTCCCCCACTCACCTTATGTATTTTATCTTTATTCCCTGGTTCACTACGATTGCGGTGATTTATATAATTTTTCTCATCTTTGCTCAATTTTCCTGAGCAAAACCAATATTGGAGAAAATCGCAACTTTTTAGGGCCATAACTTCTGTATTTTTCTGTTGTCAGATCTGATTGAGGGCTTATTTTTTGCGAAAACAGTTGTTCTTTTCAGTCGTATCATATTAGGGAACAAAACTTTTTTTGATCACTTTTTAGAACATTTTTAGTGTTTAGTGTTTGATGAAAAATTGTATATTACGGGAAGTTTTTCGAGTTTTTTTTTTACGTAGTTCACCGAGCGGTTTCAATATTGATTTAGATTTATTGTACAGATTAATACGGACGCGGTGATACCAAATATGTACTTGTTTTAGTGTTTTATATACTTTATTTGCATTTTATGTGTAACTGGGGAGATTATGGGACTCTTATTTTATTTAATTATATTCTAAAATGACTAAATCTTTTTTTTTAAACTTTTTTACATTTTCTACTTCTTGGCTTGTTCAAGCCCTTACACTGCAATACACTTGTATTGCAGTGTATAGTGTAAGTAACTGAGCATGCTGAGCATGCTCAGTTACAAACAGTCGGGTCCTGCCAGGAGGCGGCACCCGGCACAGAGAGGAGCCGACAGCCTCGGGTCACTCGTCGGAACCCGGGGCTGAGGCAGGAGGGATTGGATCCCCCCCGGTAAGCACACTGGGGGGTCCGATCCACGGGGGACACACTTGCACGCCGCGGTCATGCTTGACCGCGCCGTGTAAGGGGTTAAACACCCGGGATCTGAGTTTTTCCGATCCCGGGTGTTAGTGTTGGGTCTGGGCTGTGATATCACAGCCCGACACCGGCACTTGCAGGACCTGATGTCCCGAAATCTTCTTCTGACGCGCCGCCGTAGAAAGGCGTACACGTCAGAAGTACCGGCGGTCATTAAGGGGTTAAACCACATTTGCTTTTTGGCCAAACTCCCTTATACTTGCATTTTGGATGCGTTTAAAAACACCACAAGCACCACAAGACTATCGGCGAGTGCAGCTGAGAAATCTTGACTGCCCCCAGGTCCTCTACTATCCCTGATACTGCTTGTATGTGTCAGGGTCAGGAGCCAGAGCAGAGTGCCCGCATTATGTAGTAAGGTATCCAGTGTTATCATCTTCTTTGAGGCTTCCAGTATTATTTGTCCACTCTGGGGGTCTCCAGTGCTATTATTATCTGCTCTGAATGCAGTATTTGGTTTTCTGGGGTGAATTTAATGCTGTACTACTGCATTTATAATTGGAGGAGGACATTTTGTGCTGTACTGTCGTTGGGTGGTGGTTTGTGGTGCAGCCCCTTATAGTTGAGCAGTATGACAATATGGCCCTTGGAACAATAAATGGAGTCGGTCCATTATATCACGACTGTCTCCACAGCCCTGCATACCTCAGCCGGTAATTACAAAGTTCCTGTATAAAATCTGCTGTCAGTGACCTGTTTATACATGGGGCACATTTATCAGGGCCTGTATAATTCAGACTGCGTAGCTCCCACCCATCCCAGATTCGGTGGGACAGTCCCTTTTTTTTTAGGCACTGTCCCGCTGTCCCAGGGTGGTTGGGAGAATGTCCTGCCTGACACACTAGAGCTGCAGAGCTCAGACCAGGAGGGATAGCACTCCATTTCTGCTCTACATCAGAGATGTGTAGAGGTAGCTCCTCCCCCAACCCTTCACCGAGTTCTCAAAGCGAGGGAGAAGAGGAATGATAAGTAACAGCGCAGAGTTAATGAGATCCATGAAATGACACACTCAGCTCTGCTCCCTCACCTAATCAATAAAACACACACCATAAGCTCTGCTATAAAGACCTTATCTGTCTGAACAGGGAGCGTATTACTCCCTGCTCTGGCACGGCACACTGGCAAAGGGGCTCGGAGCTCCCCGGCAGCTAGCTAACAGCAGCAGACGAGACCGGAGCCATGCATCTGGCTCGTGCTCTACTCTAGGGGCCCACAGCTGTCATGGACCCTTTGACACTTCCTGAAACCACGATCGTTAGACCCCTCAATACAAGACACGCGGATCCCATTCTTCCCATCTTTGCATTTATTAAAATGGATATTTGAAGACATTTGTCCATGGTGGAGAGTTTTTAGGCCCCTTTCCCTGTATCTCAGTATTATGCTATGCTATATATGCTGCTTTACAAATAAGGCAAGGCAATAGTTAATGTTAGCAATCATTTATTTGACACGGCAGGCATACAGCATCAGGCACACTGCAAAATAGTAAGACATTTCATTTATATTTACATGTTCAGCTCTGACCCTCAAGTAACCTCTGTTCTGCTTTCCTCCTTAACCTTCATAAACTTAACCAAAAAAATGTTAAAAACAATTGAGGATCAGAGTGCAAACACTGATATACAGTATTAAATCAAAGGCACATCAAGCATTGTAATCATTTCTTAATAAATTATTTCTATACCGTAGATTTGTAGATTTTCAAGTAAAGTGCATCACATTAAAGGACATCTACCACCAGGATAAGGATTGTAAGCCAAGCACACTGACATACTGGTGTGCCCCCCTCTGGAAGGATCCGCTCTAGTTTAAGCTTCTTTTACCCTTGTTTTAACAAAAAATAGGCTTTACAAATTATGCAAATTAACCACAGGGGTTTCAGGCTTCATAGAGGTTTATTAAACCTGGAGCCCCTCAGGCTCTTTTGCATAATATTTCAAGCCATTTTTGTAAAAACAAGGGCATAAGAAGCGAAAAGAAGAGTGGATCCTGTCGGAGCAGACACAAACCTGCATGTCAGTGTGCTTGGTTTACAATCCTTTATCCTGGTGGAAGATGTCCTTTAAATCTTATTAAATAAAAAATAACTTAGGTTTGTTAAAGAGGATCCGTCATCATGTGAGCCATGTTGGTTTCAGTAAAAAATTGTTTTAATTAACTAGGCCCGTGGAAATGTAAAATCCATTTTACAATGTATTCATACATTTTTAGAGGAATCACAAAGGAACAGCAAAATGCAAAGTTCAAAAAAGCAATGACCAAAAATGGATTTAATGGAAATTTTTTTTTTTTACTAAACTATACATGTCAGGAGAGATGACTGGTCCTCTTTAAGTAAATGAGAAAGCTAGTATATATGCATTGTAAAATCTCCTTAAATTATTTTAAAGAAATCAAATACGAAGTTATCTTGTATAATAATTATGTAGCTTAAAGGGGTAGTCACAAGTTTGATAGTTATCAAATATCAACAGGATAGGGCAGTGATGGTGAACCTTTTACAGACCGAGTGCCCAAGCTACAACTAAAATCCACTAATTTACCATGAAGTGCCAACATGGCATTTTAAGCAGTAACTTATTGCTACCTGTTCTCCACATCTTTTAATTGTATAAGCCTCTGAGGCCACCAATACAGTTGAAAGAAGAAAGTCTAATTCAGACTATAACTGTAGCTTCTCTCCAGGGTCTCTCTGTACAGGAAGAATGAATGGTCCAACAGGATGACTTTCAAAGATAATGCAGCCCTGTCCACACCTTCTCACTTTTCCTGCACTTCCAAACTAAGTCAATGAAGTGTCGCTTTAAAATAGTGCCGAGAGCAGCTTCTCTTAAGATTTTGTGGATTTGTTTCTGTCTGGTGAACTCTGTCCTGGGGCGATGGCCTGAGTGCCCACAGAAATGGTTCTGAGTGCCACCTCTGGCACCTGTGCCAGAGGTTTGCCACCACTGGTATAGGGGATAACAAATAAGTGAGGCTTGGCCACTGGGACCCTCACCAATTTTATAAAGATGTGCCTTTTCCTTTTAAATGATGGATCAAGCAGGTCGAGTAAATGTCCTGATAGTCCATTCTATGTCGATAGGAGTGTCAAAAGTGCTGAGCACATCGCTCATCGATCTATGACACTCTTATGGACCATAACTGACAGTGCTAGGGATACCCAAGAGCTGATGGATCCTGTTCTCATGACCCCCCCAACGATCAACCTGTTAAACCTTTCTTTGGATAGAGAATAACAACCAAACTTGGGACAACTCCTTTCACAAAGTATTTAAAAAGGAAAAAAAAAAAGTAGAAACCCGTATGTGCAACATTACTGTATAGCTGGTAATAAATGTATTTAGTGATGCCTGCCTTCTGAAGCTAATAATTTACAAATGATACAGTAGCGCAGACATGTCCAACACAATAGAAACACCAATTTGGAATAAGTGAATCCTATTCATGTTTATGGTTCAAGTTCATATCTGTAAACCTGGCTCTAAGCTTCAGAGCTGCCCATCATGGCATCTACATTGTCTTCGTTATACATTTATCATAGAGAAGAACAACAGAAGCCAAAGAAAATAGCCATGGAAGAGCAGCTCCATTCCCCGTCTAGTGTCTGATCCTACCAGCCACCGCAAACAGTTTCTACTTTATCTTGTAATCTGACACGGAATCTGACTATCACATGAACGTATGATTTCTTCAGTCCTGCATTTCTGTGCTGCATTAATCCGTATATACATGATGCATTTAATCCGTATGTGCACGTTTGTAACTGTATCTGTACTTTATCAATATAAAATACAACTGGCTGCCAAATGATGGCTGCCTGATAGTGGGGGTTGCATTCTGTCAGCCATCCATGTTTGCCTTCATCCTATATTTTTATAGTATGTAGGGAGAATGCAAGGTGCATAACACCAACCAACTTAAAAGTAATGTTGGTCTTTAAACAACATGTGGTTTTCTAGGTCCACTTTAGTCAAAGTAAAAGGTACCATTCTAAAAAATCCATTTGCCTTTTCTTAGCAATTTTAAATAATTACCGGTACTCATTGTGTATTTGTTATTAAAGGGAACCTGTTGTGAGTATTTAGCCCTGCAAGTTGTTATGCAGGACAGGATCAGTCATTTCCTTCTACATCCTGGGAGATTTAGCACAATGGGGCACATTTACTTACCCGGCCCATTCGCGATCCAGCGGCGCGTTCTCTGCACAGGATTCGGGTCCGGCTGGGATTTAAGATGGTAGTTCCTCCGCCGTCCACCAGGTGGCGCTGCAGCGCCGAAAATAATCTTAACGCCCCGGAATGCACCATCCCATAGAAGGTGAAGGTGAGCGCTCCCCAAGCGACACATTTTCGGTTTTTAAATGCGGCGGTTTTTCCGAATACGTCGGGTTTTCGTTCGGCCACGCCCCCCCGATTTCTGTCGCGCGCATGCCGGCCCCGATGCGCCACAATCCGATCACGTGCGCCAAAAACCCGGGGCAATTCATGTACAAGCGGCGCAAATCGGAAATATTCGGGTAACACGTCGGGAAAACGCGAATCGGGCCCTTAGTAAATGACCCCCAATGTGTATAAAAGTACTTTACAAATGCAACGACTCTAAGAAGTCACAGGGGCAGAGAAGTCCCCTGGACCAACTAATCCCCCATAGGACATCATCCACCATGAACTTGTAATAATGATCACCCACGCCAGGTGGGGACACCCTAAAGTGATTTTGACGTCAATGACTCCTTAGAAACGTTTTAATGTAATGTTGAATCTTCTACAATATAGAAAGACTTCACTGTGATCAGTCACTGTCTGGATTAACAGGTTGGTGGTGTTTGTGGGCCTAAATCCTCATGACAGGTTCCCTTTAACGAATTTACGGTGTTACATATTTGAAGTCCATCCTTACCGACATCATTTAGTTATAATTTCATAAAATAAAAATTGCTAAAAATGTTAACTCTAACCATGGGTAAAATCATTAGCTTTCCCTTTCTGACAGATTGTTGTATAGCTGCGGATATACATGCTTAGAGATACATTGATAGCTTGGTGGACCTCTTTCACTGGATACAACATGAAACACATTTTCTAGGGTCAGCAATTACAACTATAA
This sequence comes from Engystomops pustulosus, assembly GCF_040894005.1. Classification (NCBI taxonomy): domain Eukaryota; kingdom Metazoa; phylum Chordata; class Amphibia; order Anura; family Leptodactylidae; genus Engystomops; species Engystomops pustulosus. The sequence continues at coordinate 45,863,047 of NC_092418.1, read as the reverse complement.
GCAAGTCATTGGTTTAGAGTATAGTTTGATAGAGACAGTGGAATTTGACATTGAAGCAAACACTAGAACAACTTTGCAGCTTGTAGATACATTGAGATCACTGACAATCTTACTGTACCATAATTACTGAATCTGTAAAGAAAATGTATATAAGTTAGTAGAGCTAAGTCTGAAGGAGGACCCCAAGGGCCTTGTACCACAAAATGAAATGAAAGCTCAATAAAAACAATGTGTCTTCTTAGAACTGGAAAGTGTTCTTATATTTGATATTAAGAAGGTGATCCAAGTCCTCAAGGACTAAAGTGCTAGTGACTGGAGTATCTCATTCTGAAAAAATCATCTCTTATCCCGTCAGTGTTGACCTCTTCAGTGCCAAACCATATGATTTTTGCAGTGCTGATATCTTCCTTCAATTTCCGCTTAGAAACTGTCAAAGTTCCAGGATCCTCCGTTGTGTTGGGGCCAGTCATCAGCACGTAACAAGCATGCCGGCTGCGCTCAAACAGGGCAGCTACAAAACATAAGAGAATATGAGGTGGTTACAAAGCTGAATGACAGGTTTCCATCAGGAATGACCTGATGACAGGTTTCCAAAATACTTTAATTCCTTCACTACTGTCATACACGTCCTATCTGCATATGTTCGGTGCAGAAAGGACTTTTATAAACGTCAGTGACCAACTTCAAACACCTATATCTCCTGATCCATGATACCTGGAAACAATTCTGGGTCATATTAAACAGGATAATCTTGCCTTTAAAGTTTTCAGTACATTTTCATATTAGATTTTTATGTATAGATTTTATGTACCGTACCATTTCAGGTTCTTATTGTGGATATCTCTGTTAAGCATCTATACGCAATAATAAAGGGGAGACTCTCCAGAATTGTTTATCTAGATGGCATGGTTCAGGAGATTAAGGCATTTGAGGTGTGCCCGCTCCAGCCGGTCAGCTGAAGGCAGATTGTAGAAGTCGCTGACATTAGTAGTCAATTATTGCCACTTTTTTTTTAAAGAAAATATACCATTTGATTTCATGCATTATGAACTCAGCTCAGGGATTAAACAAGATATGCTTCTGCATCAGTGCAGCTACAGCAGTCTCAAGGTATCATTGGTTCATAATGCATGAAATCAAAAGTTAATTTCATTTAATTATTAATGCAGTTAATAAAACTATCCTATCAAGTTAGTCTCACATGTCATGAAAAAAAACCAAAGTAAAATAGTTGTAATGGATAAAGCATTTGCAGAGATATCTTCATTTAAAGAAGGACATAGGAGATCAAAAATTGACATTCAGACACCAATGACCATCGGTCACTAATGGGTTAATCTATATTATATCCATACAACAGGAATAAGAAACTACAATTGTCTAAAAAGGCAGTTGGGTATAATATGATGTAAATGCATTTATCAATTTTCCATCAATTGTTATCAAGAATGCCCAGCAGATTCTCAGTAGGAGGGGGGGAGGGGGGGGGAATCTTCCAAAATCCTGAAAGAGTCAGCAGTTCTCCCAGACATCCCTTGTACCTCAAGCCATTCTCTCACATCCCACCACTCCCTATCGCAGTATTAAAAGTTGTTGAAGACAACATGGATATGAACGATTCATGATAATATTCTAGTTTTGGATAAGCCATTTGTTAACTTTTCTTGCTGTTAAAGGGGATTGTCCAGATGTTGAAAAACATGGCTGCTTTCTACACCTGACCATGAGTAGTGCACTGTAGTGCAGCAGAGCAGCAATACGGATCAGGTGTGGAGCTGTTTTTGGAAGAAAGCAGCCATGTTTTTTTAACCCAAGAATCCAACTATAGAAGCACCTTCAAACACAAAAATTCTTTCTAAAGTCTGTACAGTGTATAGTGCCTGTTCTCCAGGACACAGCTAAATGCTCCTTGTTAACATGCCATCCAGGATAGACTTCAGCAGATGAGTAATAGTTACTTTTTATTGCCCATTTGGATGTGCACGTACCAGTAAACGTGATTATATTTTCAGTATGGTTGTTCAGTTGGAGAAGCGCATTTGGATGTGATGGGTGAAACATGAACAAGTTTTCTTCAAACTCCTACAAGACATAGGAATATTAATTATAGGTAATAAGCAGCAAAGATGTCACAGGTCTACAAGAATATATCAATGACATGCACAGCCTCACTACTAATGCAAGTAAATGTTTTTTTGTTTTATGACAACCTTGGAATAATCTCTGTGCCAAAGCATACCTGCCAAGTCACTGGGGAGGCCCCTAAAATGTCCCAGCAAACTGCTCAAGCATTGAGCACACTCATCATCATTTTTAGGTGACAATGGAACTTTACATGCTGGTTTCATCCCAAAAAGAGAAACACAACAAAGAAATGGGGAGAGGCTTTTTATCCCAAACAGGCGTGGATTTAAACACACATCCCATATTCACCTGTGATTGAAGGGAAGGCATTTCCAAGGCAGGTACCTTAATATAACAAAGTAGACTTATCTTTCTCTAGCTACACTTTCAAATGTCCCAGCTCCTGTCTATGAAAGGACACTGCCAGCTTGGCTGGTCCCCTTTATCGGACCGGAATAAGGAGCAAGACGTTTATCCTTTTTATCTTTTCTTGCTCCTGCCCAAACCCCCAGTTGTTTTTCCAAATTTCATGGAAAACCCTCTGCAAAATGCATGCAAAATACTGTATGGCTAAACCTGAAAATCCTGGCTTTCACTATTCTTCCCGTTTCCCCCAGAGCCACTGTAGACTAGTTTTGTGTAGAGGAGCACAGACTGACTTACGCTGTTGAAATCTGAATAGTTTGCTCCCCAGAACAGAAATGTAGAGCGATGATCTCCTGTATTTAGCATGGTAGGGTTTTGTCTGGCATTTCCCAAATCCAGTTCATATTCCCACTGGAAAGCACCACTGTTGCTGTCTACAATGATGACCTGAACACAAGATTATATTGAAAAAGAAGAGACAAGGATGACAAATATCAACAAGACACTATATAGGCTGCTAAAAGCATAAGGCTAAAATAGAATAACCACACTGTATACAGTACATAAAAATGCATTCACAATGCATTCAAGGCTCCATTAAAACAATACACTTATGGCAGGGCCGCTTTTTAATAATATATATATTAGAAGTCTGGGCTTCAAGTCAAGATCAATGATGTTATGACTGAGATAGAGGTTAAAGAAAAGAAAATGGAATATTGAAACGAAAAAGCCTTAAAACAGCAACAGAGGTAAACAAAGGACAAAACATTCTACATTTGGGAATAGCAATTAAAATATATATATATTAACCATAATAAAGTGAGAAGAAAAAAAAAAAAAAAAAATATATAATGAATGTAGTAGTTGGTATTTGCAAAATGGCTACAACTCACCTTCTTTTTGTTCACTCCAGTCTCAAGCTCCATCATTATAGACAAGACATCTCTTTTGAAAAAACCCAGAACTGGTTTACTAAAAATTAAGTAAGAGTAGAGGTGTAACATACAATATGTTGGTTTCTTGCATCTTATGCGCAGGTTAACCATGGATTTTCTTGCAGATTCTCAAGGGATTTCTCATCTCCCAATTCATGTAAAATTTTCGCATGGAAAGACTTTGCATGAAGAACATAGAGTCTATGAAATACTACACACTACAACACTACATCATTCAGTTCAGGAATAAAAAGTGATCTGCATTAAAAGTGCCACCACGTGCTTAAAGTGTAACCGTCATTCTGTGCAAAAAAAAAAAAAAAAAAAATTAAAATAACATAACTCTGCTACAGATGCGGGACCTGTCTCTTGTCACCTCATCACAAGCACCTGCTGCTGACCAATGAGACCATATCCATCTATCAATATATCTATGTATCTATCTTTCTACATTTGTACCTACCTATCCAAGTAAAGCTCCAGCACAGCACATGAGGGGGCAGCTTGAAGACTTAGAGAGTCTCTCCTGCCATTTCCTGCTGTGGAGTGTGAGGTGATGGGGGAGGAGGGATTGTGATCGCTCTGCATCTTGTGTCTGTGTGGATTATTTGTTTATATACAAGTGTAGGGAAAGCTGAGGGAGAGATAAGTGTAGTTGTTTGGTTACTTAGGGCTTCTCAATACACATGACTGACTACTGGAGCAGTGAGACATGGGGTAAATCAGCTGAGAGCAGAGAGAGGACAGGTGGGTGTGTCTCTCCCTCTGTAGTCAGCTCCTCAGTGAAGACCAAATGTGCCTAGTAACAGCCATATGAGAGATCACTGCGGAATACAAGAGGAAGGAGCAAGATTCGGGTAACTAATCCAATTGCAAAAGGGCTTAAAATAACCTGCCCTACAACATATCAAAAGTTTTTGGAAATGACACTTTAAGAAATAGGCACTTTTATGACTGAACCACAAAGGAAGCATTTGTAGGAATAGGTCTTGGCTTAAAGGAAATCTACCACCATAATCTAGCATGATACACCAGGGGCATTTGCCGTGACTGTGGTAATCTTCCTATTTGTGTTATCCATGGCCTCCTTCCTTCCAAAATCAACTTTAATAATTAGGGTAAAGAGCCAGAAGGGCTCTGGGGGTTGGGGCCTTACCAGAGCCCCTAAATTCTGCAGATGTACAAGCTGTTACAGTATGTAAGCTGCACCCCCTCTACAACAAGCAGAGGGAGGGTTAAAGTGCTAAGGAACAGAGGGGGAGGGGAGATAACAAAACAGCCAATGAAACTGCAGCACAAAGGGGCTCTGGTAACACCTACCAGAGCCATTCAGGCTCAAAAAGTACAATTTTAAAAAGTTGATTTTAGAAGGAATGAGGCCATGGCAAACAAATATAAGAAGATTACCACAGTCACGGTGTCTCTCTCTCTCTCATGTATATATATGCAAATGGCCCTGGTTTAGTATGCCCGATTTTGATAGTAAATTTCCTTTGTGCCAATGAGCAAAGATTTTTTTCTGTTGTAAACTGTGACAATAAATAGTTTGACTAGGAAATCATTTTGTCAGATTAACTCTAATGCATCCGACACTATAAAACTTCTAAACACATCATCTTACATTTATAGGATCATATAAGCCAGTAATAGATAGTATGTGTGAATATTATATATATACACATTATATATATATACACACACATTATATATATATATATATAATATATATATTACACATACACACACACACACACACTAGGAAAGAGTCCAAGCAGCACAAACCATAGGTTCAAGATGATGGGTGCAGGTTTTATCAAGACCGGGCCATAGGTCCTCCAAAAATAGCAAGACAAAAAAAAAAAACAGCGCTCCAGCAGGCGGTAGTAAAAGAAGTGGGTCCCTTTATTCCATCAGATGCAACGTTTTGGCCCTGTGAGAGCCTTTCTCAAGCAGTGTACAAGTGATATATGGGGGCCATTTATACAAACATAGAAGGGTCACATGACCTTAGAAGACACACCCATTAAACAATATACATAAAGTGTATCATAAAATAGTGCATAAAAATACATTATATATCCAGTGAGCACAAGGAATCCATGACACAATAATCAAGCCTTACCTTAAAATACTGGTGGTATTTACAGACCACAATGTTTGAAATTTTTGACCATCCAGCAATTCTGAAACTTCAGATCTCACCACTAAAATGTTATTATAATATCTTTCAGGGACATTTAATATGTAGAGAATTTTACCAGAACTAAAATATAAACAGAAAAAGAAGATGTATAAAAGATAAAATTGAATCTAATGAAAAAAGCAAGTATTAAACAGTGTCAGGATTGAGGCAGAGGTCGCATTAACGCCTCACGAAGAGTCATAGATGTATGTTCGGGTGCCATTACTCCCCAGAATAATTGGCTAATGTAAAGGTACACTTGGCAATTATGCCCTGTAGCCACGGCCTGAGTGTTCCGCCGTGCACAGCAATTGTGTAAAGGAGGAAAACAACATTTCTGTCATATGCTCTCAACTATGTGATCATCTCCCTGTGTCCACACAACTTCATACTCATAGCTGCATCCTGCAAATGAAGGAGCTGGGATGACATCATCATCAGACGATGTGTCACACAGTGTGGGAGGAGCCAGACTCTGGACTGTGGGCGGGGAAGTCTGCCTGTGCCGACACTGTAGGAGCAAATGCCAAAGAGCCAAGTGTTCCGCCTTATGCCTCTACTATGGTAGAGAGTAGTGGTTGGCCTGTGTGCTCGTCTCATACTCGTGCTACTATTTTGTGTGTATGATAGTCATGTAGCAGAGCGGTGTGTGCCTCACGCATGTAATGTGTGTATAATAGTCATGTAGCAGAGCTGTGTGTGTCTCATGCATTACAATAGTCATGTAGCAGGCCTGTGTGTGCCTCATGCGTGTAATGTGTGTATAATAGTCATGTAGTAGAGCTGTGTGTGTCTCATGCATTACAATAGTCATGTAGCAGGCCTGTGTGTGCCTCATGCGTGTAATGTGTGTATAATAGTCATGTAGTAGAGCTGTGTGTGTCTCATGCATTACAATAGTCATGTAGCAGGCCTGTGTGTGCCTCATGCGTGTAATGTGTGTATAATAGTCATGTAGTAGAGCTGTGTGTGTCTCATGCATTACAATAGTCATGTAGCAGGCCTGTGTGTGCCTCATGCGTGTAATGTGTGTATAATAGTCATGTAGCAGAGCTGTGTGTGTCTCATGCATTACAATAGTCATGTAGCAGGCCTGTGTGTGCCTCATGCGTGTAATGTGTGTATAATAGTCATGTAGTAGAGCTGTGTGTGTCTCATGCATTACAATAGTCATGTAGCAGGCCTGTGTGTGCCTCATGCGTGTAATGTGTGTATAATAGTCATGTAGTAGAGCTGTGTGTGTCTCATGCATTACAATAGTCATGTAGCAGGCCTGTGTGTGCCTCATGCGTGTAATGTGTGTATAATAGTCATGTAGTAGAGCTGTGTGTGTCTCATGCATTACAATAGTCATGTAGCAGGCCTGTGTGTGCCTCATGCGTGTAATGTGTGTATAATAGTCATGTAGTAGAGCTGTGTGTGTCTCATGCATTACAATAGTCATGTAGCAGGCCTGTGTGTGCCTCATGCGTGTAATGTGTGTATAATAGTCATGTAGTAGAGCTGTGTGTGTCTCATGCATTACAATAGTCATGTAGCAGGCTTGTGTGTGCCTCATGCATGTAATGTGTGTATAAAAGTCAAGTAGCAGAGCCTCATGCACAAGATTTTGTACTCCTTGTCGGCTAAAAATAATCCTCCAAAATGCCAAGATGAGTATTTTTACTCTGCCTTGGAAAACGTAGTGCGACCTCTGGATGGGGGACTGTCTAAAAAAATTGTTATCCTGTCTTTTAGGTTTCCTTCAGAGCCATAGAAGTTATGGTCATGTCAAATAAGAGGTCCTATACAGAGAATATTTATTACATACCCTACCCTGAAAACTATCCTGCTAAAGAAAGAAAACTACATCAGGATAGTTGATATTAGGAGGTATAATGAAAACCAAATGTCAATGCAATAACATCATGTAACATAATGACACACCTAAAAGTAATTATACACCAAATTTATAGATATAGGTCCAAATTCTATGCCTAAGCCATATTTAAAGAGTGCATAAAATGTCAACAATCTTTGGATAAATTAGAAGTACAGTTTGTATACATGAACACCAACACTCTATTTCTGACCGTTATAAGCTCTAATACAAGTTCTAACTTTCCATCTCGAATTCTCAGTCGACTTCTGATCATAAGGGACATTACAGAGATTGACTTGCATTCATATAAATAAAGCACATGGGGTGAGATAGAAACCTTTTATTTAGTTAAGGAGGCGTTTATATTATCCTGTAATGCAAAAACTTTCCATACATGCGATTGTACTATTGATTTATGTATAGTCTGCTGAAACATGTATGACCATCTCAACTCTTCCTTTAGACTTTGCTTTGTTAATGTACATTAAAACAATGCCAGCTATGCTAAAATACAATTATTACTAAAAATATACCTGGAAGAAGCTGTTACTGGAATAAATCCTGCAGAAATATTTCTTTGTGCCTCCCAGTCGGAGTCTTGCACTGAGGGTAAAGATTTTGCTTCAGGTCCTGCAGTTTGGGAACACAAGTCACTGACGGAATATGCAGCAATGGAGGAGCCTGTTGAAGAAGAGTAATGTGTGTTACCTGCTCAGTCCTACCATGTTATATTCTATTTTTTATTATGGCAATACTTTATGTCAATTAATAACAAAGTTATACACTTCACTGGATGTTAATCATGTAGGGGAGATCATTTTGACCATATGCAGGGCTGTATATAGAAGGGAAAGGTTTTTTTTTACCTTTGTAAAACAAGACATACTGAGCCATTGACTTTGTCACATGTGTGTAATAACCACTTGGTTGTTCAGTACCAATTGTATGCGTCTGTCCGATACGGTCTCCTTTTTTCCCTGAAAATATAGCACTCTGCAACTAAGGAAGCAAAACACAGAAAGACTGAATGCAGTTTCTAGAAAATTGAAAAAACACAGTGAGAACTGCTATAGACTGTGGGAAATGAGAGCAATGGGGCTTCTTTACTAAGGGTCTGCGGCCGCACTTTCGTCAGTTTTTACAACGTTTTTGGGACAGGTATTTAACAGGTAAATGTGTCGCACGTGATTGGATTGTGGCGCTGGCTTTCATGCAACATAAATCGGGGGGGGGGGGGGGAAATCAGACAATCCGACTTAGGCTACATGCACACATGTCCTATCTTTTCCCGGGCTACGGAGCGGTGCCGCACGTGTGCAGCACCGCACCGCTCCCGTACAGGGCGTGAGCACATAGAAGTGTATGGGGGAGGTATATAGGCCGTACATACGTTGGCCGTATATACGTTCCCCATACATGTGTGTGAATGCAGCCTTATTCGGACTGAGCGCAGGATTTAAACGTTCAAATTGTGTCGCAAGATCAGGCACTTACATGCACCGGGAAGAAGAAGGTGAACTCTAGCGGACCTGAGCGGAGAAGCGACACATGCAGGATATCAGGCGCACGATCTTAGTGCATCGTGGCAGAGTGCATGATCGTCGGACAATGCACTTTCGTGAACTCCGCAGGACCAGGCAAGTAAATCTGCCCCAATGAGTTATTGCTTTGAATAAAGTACACAAAATCTTACCTTATTTTCCACATAAAGAAAAACCATAAGATCTTCTACGCCATCCTTATCCACATCTGAAATTTTCAGCACTGGCTTTATAACAATGGAATCAGCTGCAAATCCGAGTGGCTTCTCCCACACAGTATGTCCTATAATACAAGGAGAGATATAGGATTGTATGAAATTAAATTGACTAGATAATATAGGAAAATTGTTAGGAAATGTAATAAAATTATATTTGGTTATTTAGTACTGGACCATGATTAACTTACTTTAAAGAGTTCTTATAGGCATTTGCCACTAATAGGAAAGTTTGCCATAGGTAGTATGCCCATATTTCAATTGGTAGACTTTCTAATGTGTCTGTAGAAGGCGCAGATTACGTGACGCAGGTCACTGGATTACCTCCTCATGTCCTAACGACGTCTGGTGGATCGGGGGAGCACTTTACTGTATCCACATCCCCTTTGTGACAACCACTCCCAGGACAGTAGTTGGAGGGGTGCGCAGCTGGCTTTGGGACACCCCTTCGACCAATGACTCATGGTATTCACTGCTGAGGTGTGCATACAGTAAAAAGCTCCCCCCCCATGTCATCGGATGTCTTCAATCACATGACCGGCAGCTGCTATGAACAGAACAGTAGAGGTAACTAGGGTAACTAACTTACATTGGCAAACTTTCTTATTAGTGCACCTTTAAGTGATCTTCTAGAACATTGCTTTAATTGTTGATTCTTATTATTGTCATATTTATATCATATTAAATATATTGAGAAATATGGCTAGACAGAAAAGAGTTGACGATCTTATTCATCAGATAGGTTCAGGGTTGGGTGTTGTATTCCAGTTTATATCTATTCATTTCAATGGAGATGAAGAACAATATCACATACAGCCCATGTGAATGCAATCATGTAAAATTCCTTCACTCCAATCTGCAGATCTATGCCCTACTTAACTATTTCCTTAGCAGCCAGGGTGTGAATCAAATTCCTCACTTAAACAGCAGACTACACTGCATAGTGATGAATTAAAGAGATTAGTTTGCCACATTGTTCGCTCAAGTCTCTTGAATTGTTGGGAGCTGTAATGATCAGCTCCATGAAAAAAAAGGTTTTAAAAAAAAAGTATGAATTATTGATATGGGCATTCAGACAGCAGAAAATCTTAGTCTTGAAAGGGTTAACAATCCTGGTCCAGCAGTTGTCAGCCTGGTCGTATCCCAATATCTAAGTGATGTCTGGGCTATCAATATTAGTACAGACATCTACAAGTTAAAATCTGTAGGAAGATGACCCTGAGGGCGCTCTGCCCTAGAAGAATCTGGCAGAGATCCCAGATCACAAACCTCCACCAAGGCGAATTCCTAAAGAGGTTTGCTACAACTGGTCATTTTAATGTGTTCCCAAAATTCACTATAAAACCTAGATTTTTAAATACAGTAGATATTTAATTGCACATAACAAATCTTACCTGTTTTAGAATCGACTGCTACTACAAATCCAGGTTTCCTTATAACCAGACATCCAACACTATCCACACCACCAAGGTTATGGAAACTGCACTCCACTAACTGCACATCTCCATCAGAAACAGGTCTAACCCACAGGGTACTTCCATTTGTCCCGGACAGGGCAGATAAGAAGAAGCATGGGGACTGGAAGCCTGGAAACAATGAAGATAATACGTTATCTGTTATTGCTGAGAGAAGATGTAGTCTGGTACCTATTTCTGCAGCCACCACTAGAGGGAGTGTGGGAGGTTACTGCATACAGTTATGGGTCTGAGGCTCTTTATATATTCCCATGCACTTGCAAAGATCCCAGTGTAAGGCCCCTTGAAATCAAACATTTGGGATCCGTTACTACGGCCACATCACAGCCCATCAGACATATTTAGGACCCAATCACGGTTCAGTGAGCACACACCACACTGATCTGGCCGAAAAACGTAGGATGTGTCCTGTATTGTTCTATTTTTATGGCCGTTGGTGAACATCACACACACACGAGTCGTTATCATAGCCTTCTTTTCCCTAATTGTGTATTCTTCAAATCATTTGTTCTCTGTAAACGCTCTGTAAAATGCTCTCTGCCCAACCCTTGAGCTAAACATACACAGCTTTGTCTGAATTTACACCATATTGCACTGACATATCCCACTGTATGCTTATACAGTGGGATAGGTCTCCCGGTGCCTCCTTCTTTCCCGGTATAAGGAATGGACATAGGAGTAATTGTTAATCTTTATTAACAAGGTCTTAATGGCCCAGCGTGTTTGGGGGTGAGGTACCCCTTTCTCAATTGAAAAAGAGTGAAAAAAACGAATATAATCGGTGCACCAAGGAAAATCACTAAAATTGATCAATCCCACAATTTAAGTGATTATGCTTGGTATAATAATATATAGTTTTATTTCAGTCTTTTTGACTTAAGGGGTGCCTCACTCCGAAACGCGTTGAGACGTTTACACCTTAGTAATAAAGATTTAGAATTACGTCTATGTCCATTCCTTATACCTGAGTGCGTCATTACATTAGACATTTAACCAATAGTCCACTTTTACAGACGATGACATCACTAGGGTTCTCCAGTCTTCTGAACGACGTATATACTGAGCATATATATTGGGAGCTTCCAAAGAATATACTCAATGTATACATAACACTAAAGGTGAACTTAGGCTAACAGTGTAAAAAGTCCAAACAAACATTCATACCCCGCTTGCATCTGAAGAGATTATGCTTCCATTTATAGCATGTGCACAAGAAGCTGGTTGATGCTAATCCAAGACATAGAAAAAATGTTGCAGGAGCTTTGGCACTTCCATACAACATCAAAACTTTGTTTTCATAGTAGTTTAACTGTTGTACAGATGTCATGGTCACACTGGACTAGACCTACACATTTTGAACAGGTTGGTTCTCATTTATGGACACCATGGTAATAACAACAAGCGGGTTTGAAACGCATAGGCCTAGTCCAGTGTGACCAAGACGTCTGTACAGCTTTTTAAACTACTATGAAAACAAAGTTTTGATGTTTTATGGAAGTACTGCAGCTCCTGCAACATTTATTCCAACACCATGAAAGCACTTCACCTGCACAGGTGAATGACTGTGTGATTACTTAGATGTTTGTTTTTGCAAATATTATTGTACTTGAATTGTAATAAAACAAAGCTGCTGGGCCTCAATGCAAATCTGAACCAGTTTCTCCAGCTATAATATATCATTTATGGACTGGTCTTTTTGTAGTAAAGGAGTGTATGAAAATGTAGAACACAGTGCTCTGCTATCTCCAACACTCCCATTCACCGGAGATAGCCATGTGCTGCGCTTGGAAATTCCTGACACTCTATACTAGAATGGATACTCTATACTACTGAATGGAGAAAATGCTGCTCCAACCAGTAATGAGTACGAGACCCCTGTTCTCAATTTATGAAAATGCAAAGGGAAATGTAATTGTTTTTCTACAGACAGTGGCTAGAAAATAGTAAAAGACCTGTGTACATCATGCCCTGTATTTTGCATCAGTATTGTTTTTGCCAATAATGGTACATCTTTTCACAACCACTCTCGATTTTGGCTTACAAATACTGATCTAAGAGCAGCTGATTCTTCATGTACAACATCACTAAATGCTGTAGCCAGAGGTAAGATAAGTTGTCTTTCTCCATAATGATAGAGAAAAAAAAGAAAAAAAGAAAAATTTTCAAGCACTTTAGAAAAATATATTTCTCTATGTGATTTCAATGCCCTACCCCCCCCCCCTCCCTTAAAAGAAAATAATGATACAAAAAAAAAAATTAATAAGAAGCTAAAAGGAGATCAAATCCTGTTAGAGGGGGCACACACAAGTGTGTCAGTTTGTTTGGTTTACAATTCTTTATCCTGATGGTAAATGTCCCTAAAGGTAGAAATAGCCTGACAGGCTCTGCAAACCTCAACTAGTTGCAGGATGTGGCTTCCTTGTCAGCGTTCAGAGGCTGCACTACTAAGGTGGAAGGACTTACACTGCACCAGCAGCTTTTACATGTGAACCAGAAGCAGAATTACTTACCATCATCCACACAGGATACATTTAATGTGCTGGAATTGTCACTTTTAAAAATGAAGAGAACATCTTGTACGTTATCTGTGTTCACATCTTCTGTGGCCAGAAAAGGATAACCAACTGCTCCCCAAGAAAACAAGAGGAAGATAAGTCCATTACATTGACATCAATATATCCTCTGTAACACTTAGTTAACTTTGGCATGTCTTCTACCTTTAGCACTACCTTATCCACTACTTGTTTCTAGTTTCCCGTTTTACAACTACAACAGCTCGTGCGTGCAATATAAGTAGAAGTGAATTAATGTATATAAGGGAGCGTATATAGCTCACTGGTTCTGTAAACCAAGAAAACCTTTGGATGGCAGGAACATTGGGAGAGGATGTAAAATATACAAGTATGGCTCCCTTTTCTGGAGTCTTGCTGGGATGGAAGAGAAAGGAGAACGCTGAGAATACCAGTGACATCAGCATTCTCGCTTCTGTGACCGCTGCATCAACTTATCAAGTCACCAGAGCAGCATTACCTGAGAGGCAGAGAGAACTTAGTACCCCCAGTTGCGATAACGCATTGTCATGACTTTTAAAAGCACAATATAAGCACAGTGTGAGTACCCCATAGGAATGTGCCATGTACCATGAGAGGTAAATAATTAGCCTTTGAGGTTGTGACCTGCTGCAGGAAATTAATGACTTAATTGTGGATATTTTTGTAACAGATTGTCAGGATAAATAATGCAGCAAAAGTACAAAAAAAGCACTGTCTAAATATAATATATATATCTGTAACACAATCAAACATTTTACTATGAAAACTCACTGAAAATCATGATAAAACATCTCCTGTCAAATGCATAGTTGGCTGCAAGGTGTCTAGGGATGACTAATAGCTGTTTTGGGGAAGTGTATGGACATTGGTGACCGTGAGGTCATCCAATTATGTGGTAATAATCCATCAATAGTTGATCGGTTTAGCGCCACAGCACTGATCAGCTATTCTGCTGTGTGTGAGGCCGGCCACTTTCAATAGATGGCACCAGCCGCCAACTGCCTGTGTTTACAAGGCGCCAAATAGCTTATTAGCATGAAAGACAGAGTGGCAGCTGCCCACAAAACAGCTTGACACAATCCAACATAAAATGTTGTTGATACATTTAAATGTATGCTGCAAATAGTGACATTTTTGTTTTCTGTAACTTACCAGAGTTGTTATAATGTACGCTCCACGTTCTTTGAGACAATGGTCTAACTGGGCAAGGAATGATGAATGAAAAGGCAAACACTGCGGTTAAGCACAGAAACAATGCGCCAAAAAACATGGCAGTGCGAAGCTTTGACAGACGTGAAAGTCTGCTCGCCTTCTTAATGCACACATCCTTGTCTGCACCGGTGTCATTATTGTTCTCTAATGCCTTTCCTTCATTATTTTTCAGAGGCTGGTCTTCTTCATCCGTATCCTTGTTGTTCATGATAGCAGCACAAGAGACACGTGTCTTCTGGAAAGAGAAAGTAGATTGATTATTAGTACACCATTTAGCAGAAAGCAGGAACCACTGTCTCTCTACTGACAACACAGTCTACAGTGGCTCTGACAGCAGCACACGGGCAGAGTAAATGTGGGCCCAAACAGCAAGAATGACAAAAAATGTAAGACATTTTGAATGATGGAACTTCTTTAAATCATACCTCTGTGTTAGTAGCAGCAGGACTATAAAGAATATGGATTTACAAACCAGAATTGTAGCACTGTAGTTTGAGTGTCCTAAAACTGCTGTGCCCCGGAGCTACTCCACAGCCCTTCCCTCTAAACCAGATACCTCCAAAATAATATCTGTATTTTTAATTTCCTGTGCAGACGGCATGGAAATTTTAAATTTCTTTATATTTTCTGCTACAGATCTGCATCTATTACATGCGGATTTTCTTGAAGATCTGGAATGGAGTTTCATGAGTAGAGACCTTTATATGCAAAAAGCAAGACGTTGTCAGTGCACATATGTAGTGCGCTCAGTTGTCTGTATGGTTGAGGTTTGAGAATGAAGATTATTATATAATTAAGAATACATGTATTTTTTTTTACTATAATCTTTATTAAGAATTATGGGGACTGTGATGGGTATAAAATGATTCATAGGCTGATGAGGTAGAATCCCCACATAGAACAATCTTGGCTTCCTTGTTATAATCAACCAAAAGTGCTGAACCGGGTACATTTTGAGGGTGGGGGGCAATAAAGCAAATACTCTGCTTTTTTTAATTCTTGGCGGGGGTTTTAAGAGTATCAATATAATACCTGTATCCACTAGAGGTCTAAGAAGTTGCAGGTGCTTGAGCAAGGAGCCGGAGGAGCAAGGTGATAGAAAGCGAGAACTGCAAACTCCCATAGCAATAAAAAGAGCACTTTGATTGAATTCAAAAGTGTGGGTTTTGTCTTGGTAGGAGCAATAAGGTTTAAGGTATTTGCGATAGTTGTAAGGCCGCGGTCACACGTACCGCTAGACGTCCCTTCATAACGCGACGCTAGCGCACAGGGGGAGGTCCTCGGCCCGAATGCACATGCGTTAACAGGGAAACGCATGCGATTGATAAGCCGATCGCATGCGTTTCCCTGTTAACGCATGTGCGTTCGGGCCGAGGACCTCCCCCTGTGCCCTAGCGTTGCGTTATGAACGGACGTCTAGCGGTACGTGTGACCGCGGCCTAACAGCCATGCCCAGAAACAACAGTAAATAGGAGTATCCTTGAAAAGACAGCTCTGGAGCCAACCTGGCAGCTTGCGATAATTGTCACAAGTGTGCGGATAGTGTAGCTTCTAGACTTTTAGGTGGGAGGTTGCAGACTGAAGACAACCACTGATTCAGAAAGCCAACAGATTATCTCTATTAACTCTATTTCCCCGAACACCCTGCTATATAATGTTTTTATATCCTTCATATTCTTTGCCATCTATTTGTAAGACTTTAGAACCGTGGTAGAATTGTCCATACATTCCTCAAATACTGATGTTTGGTGCCCTGTTTAGCAGATTTCAACATTAAGTATGTTGGTTAAGTCGGCTGAGAGCTTAGCCAGGTCTTGTTGGAGGAGACCCTGGGTTTGGGGGAAGGAGGGCGACCTGCTTAGGAATGGATTACTTATATGAGGGTTGAACGGGCTGAGGAAGACCAGGAAAGTCCAAGCAATTGTCAACAGAGGAGTATGATCATATGTCGAGAAGAGTTGATATAAGCAGGGCTGGGGAGTCAAGAATCGTAGAGTCATGATAAAATGGACCAACTTTGACATCACAAATATTTAATATATATTATACAGCATGACATGGATGTAGCGGGGTTGTGCGTGTACATTATACAGCATGACATGGATGTAGTGGGGTTGTGCATGTATACCACACAGTACGACATGGATGTAGTGAGATGTTTATATCAGGGCTGTATTAGCCACAGTCTGGGACCATATGAACACTTCGAGCGTCAGTTTAGGGACCCAAACGTGATCTTACACGCAAAAATGGCCCCATTGGCTTTAATATGAGCACTATATTTCTCATATTGTTTAGAACATAACGATAAAAATAGAACAGGTCCTTTTTTTTAGTTTCTTGTGTTATGATCTCTACATAGAAGTCTATGGGGGAGATTTATCAGAAGTGTCTGAGGTAAAACTTTTCTAGTTGCTCATGGAAACCAATCAGAGCTCAGCAATTTTTATGGGAAAATGAAAGCGGAGTTCTCATTGGCTTCCATGGGCAATTAGCACAGTTCTGCTCTCAGACAGTTGTGATAATTCTCCTCCTGTCTCCATAGAAACCTTCCTTTTTTTAACCGACACAGCTCACTTACAGTGGACATGGGGGACATATGGAGTCCGCAAAAACTAGATTGAAACATGCATACGGTTGTGTTCATGTTAAAATGCTTTAAAAAAAAAAAACGGATGACAAAGAAACAGAAATAAACTGAATATAATTGACAAGTGTCCTTTAATAGCTGACTTTGTGTCCTATCATCTCTCTCATATATATTAGAATAACTGTATATATCTTAAAAAAAAAACGATTTAATAACTGATTGGAAGGACTGACAATTTTGGAATCTCTCCAGTTTAAACGGTAGTGTGCTGCGTCACTTTCCGCCTTGTCTAGGTGATAACACGGAGTCCTGTAGAAGTATAACGCTGCTCTAGAAGAAGTGCAGCTCTCGGTGGCCTCACATACCCCAGTGCACCCGGTAACAAGACGTTACTAAGTCATATTACATCCTGGGGGGTCTCTACTACCACGCTAGTGCTATAGAAGCCCATCTTATTTCCTGTCACCCCCCAGCACCCCTGTGCAGCCTCACTCACCCTTCCCCGTAGAAAGTTCTCTCTGCGCTTTCCCACACACAGCGGAACTAAAGCTCAATTTATGTGTTGCTGCACGGACGCACAAGGGAGAGGAAACCTCTACTTCCGGCCTTTGCGGTTTCCCACAATCCTCTGCTGAGGGTCGCCTGACTGGTTTGTGGGAGGATAGTCGTCAGCGGGAGGAGAGAGACGTGTGCCCGGGCAGGCAGCTGCAAACATGTCGGCTCAGGCCCAAATGAGAGCCCTGCTGGACCAGCTTATGGGCACGGCGCGGGATGGTGAGTGCGGCGGCCTAGGCCTCCGAGGTGGCGGGGGGTGGGGATAGCTGGAGCACCGTGATTGTACTGAGGCCTGCATACCGCACCTGGCGCTGCAGGCCCAGGGATAGACATGTACACAAGTAGCATCTGCCCCCGTGATCACTCGTACGGGGCACCCCATAGCTACGAAGTCCGCCATAGGACTGCGCCATCTGCTGGCCGGTGCCTGACTACACGTGGACCTGAGAAGCCTCCAGCCGCTCTATTGTGAGGAAGCGTGAGGGACACAGATGTAGCAGAGCTGAGGGTGTGCTGAGGCATTTCCACTCCTCTCATTACAATAGTCATTTTAGTGCATGATCTTCAGGTTTTCTAGCATCTTGTATGTCTGATCATAGCCTGACCCACTATCCCGCTCACCTAGTAGATTAGATTTCATCACACATCTGCATTATGGTGGTCATTGAGGATCCAGATGCTGCTGCTGTGTATTATGGGTCTCATCTCATTGTGTTGGCAACATAAGAGCTTTCCTTTAGATTTTTCAACCCCAAAAGTCTAACAGATGCCACAAACTATAAAAGGGGTAATGTGATGTTCCTTTTTCAATTCCTTTTTTAAATTTTACTAACTGCTATCATTTGGAATAGTGCAGTATGTGCCATACCCTGGGTTCATTTAACTACCCAAAGCATATGGTATCTCCTCACTGCAGATATGACCATGCAATGTGTAGCCAGTCCTTTTCTGTACTACTGCACATCATGGTACAAAGTTAAAATACATGTATTGTGCATCTTTGAACTTTATACTGAAAAAAAGTTTTCAGAGTTTGTTATGGGCCACTGACTTTCAAGGGTTAAGAGTACAAGGGTGGTGAGATAATAGATGAGAGAATCTGCTCTAATCTGTTTTCCTAGGGGAAAATATATAAATTTTTTGTTCAGAAAACCCATGTAAGAAATTTCTGGAATAAAAATGTGAACATTTTATTTTTTAGTAGGTCATTAATATAAGTGAGCATGTTATCTGGGATACCCATGATCAGATGGGCTTAAAGGAAACCTACCATGAGGAACTTGCCATCAGAAGTAGATCTGCTGCTAGGTGTCTCTGCCCTAATCTGTAATTTAATAATCCTGGAAAATACCATCAGATTGGTTATGGTTCATCTGTTAGGGTATCTCCTATCCTGTGGATGGAGGATAACATGCTTACTTGCTTAACCCACATTTAAGGGATTTACCAGAAAAGTAGGATCAAAATCGGTGATGATCAAATATGTTGGCTGGTTTTTGTCTTGCAGGTGATGAGACCCGGCAGCGAGTAAAGTATACAGATGATCGTGTCTGTAAAAGTCATCTCTTGGATTGCTGTCCTCATGATATTCTAGCTGGAACGGTGAATAATAATCCATGCTTTTTATTATTGAATTTCAATTACTTTCCTATTTGGTTTAACCGCTTGTGTTACGTTAGACTTCATTCAGACCGCAGTATTCTGATCAGTATTTTTAAGCAGGTGGAGACTAGAGCCAGAATGTTGGCCGGGTCAGACCTAGTATAAACAGCACTGACCTGGTGGAGCTCACGTCTGGATCTACTAAGAGGCTGGAGCCTCTAAGAAGGTCCAGAACGCTGGGGGGAATATTAAGTGTGGCCATTCTTAATACATTCTCCCCATTGTCTGAGAACTTGTAAATCCTTTTTATTGATCTGAGTTCATATTACTAAAACATTGTGCTAAAATCATTTCCCTATTGTTTTCTTTCCACCAGAGGATGGATTTGGGTGAGTGCACCAAGATTCATGACTTGGCACTGAGGGCCGATTATGAAATTGCAAGTAAAGAAAAAGATCTGTTCTTTGAGCTTGATGTAAGTTGTTTTTGTTTCTTTCTATGTGTTGTACTGAACTTTGTGGATGCCTATAAAATCACTGATATAAAGAAGTGACTAAATGCCTGTCTTGCTGTTGATTTCATTTTCACGTAAGTTCCTATGGGGGACAGTGGGGGGTCTGCGGGGTTGGACAAGGATTTTCTTCATATGATTGCAGTTATTCTACTGTTGGTTCATTATTTTCTTGTGTTCAGGTGTATATTATGCTACAGTATCTTGTGTTTATTTGTTTTGTTTTAGTTTTCTCTTTTGTGAGCATAGCAAAACTTGGGGGGGTGGGTGATCTAAAAAAAATGGATTTCATGGAGGACATGCTTCCATCAGGGAAGAGGCTGGATGGAGCAGAAAAATTAAATCTCAGATCACTGCTTCAATGCTTCACCATTCTGGTCTGATTGTATCAATATAGCATAATAATGAAAGAAAAAAAACACAATTATTTATTACAAGGATGGCACTTTCCCCATTCTGGCAGAAACCTGTCTGTACAAACAGGTTTTTAAACTTGCAAAGAGTTATAGCAGTGCTGGGTAACGGTGGGGCAAAAGGGGTTTAGTCTGAATATACAGGTCCCTACTACAGAATAAAACCCATTCCTTTGCATTAACAGAATTGTAGCACAGAATTGGCCAAAAAGAAACATAGCCTTCCTCGGTGAGTGCCGTTGGTTTCTCCACAATGAGCAGAGCTGACTTTTTAGTCATTTAGTCTGGTGGATGCCATGTGTATTCATCCGTAATCCATCTCTCTTCCCTTTATTTTCCTTGTGCTGCTCCTAATTTTTGTTTACATATTCAGCTGATCTGAAGGCAATTTTGATAACTTATAATCTTTCAGGCAGGGTTCTTTCTCTGTTGTGCCATGTTTGTAACAATGTTAACATGTTATTGTTTAACTCCCTTTTTGTATTATTTTGTACAGTGCTGCAGAAGATGTTATCTGAGCCGTGTGCAGTGTATCCAGCAGCAGGCTGGTTAAGTGTATTTGTTGGGGGGATAAAGTGTTGGGGCTTAGATGATAGGAAAAAGACTGTATTACTGCCTACATACCTCTTGATATAAAACAGTTGTTCATTACTTTACCATACTTTATGTCCTAAGTTCTAGTTATGTGCACTGTATACATTTCTTTTGCATGGAAATTGGTGAATGACGCTGTACATTATAAGCAGTAGTACTCCGCAGTCACTAAATAGAACACCTCTAAAGGCCAATAGCGGATGTATAAAGGAGCTCATTAGTGTAAAGTAAAAACTTGGGAGTCACAGTTGTCTGTGTGTTGAAGATTTAGTTGAAGGATGAAACTTATTGTATATTTTGATATTTTAGGCTATGGAACATTTGGAGTCGTTCATTGCCGAGTGTGATAGAAGAACTGAACTCGCAAAGAAACGTCTTGCTGAAACTCAGGAGGAAATTAGTGCAGAAGTTGCTGTAAAGGTATTTATATCCTATGATAAGAATTTAAATGTTTTTTTTTTTCTGATATTAATGCTGTATCCTGAGATTAGCCCATCAGCATTAAATCTGTTGGGTGTGCCTTGTGTAGATAGCATTTTACAGTAGCTAGTGAAGCGTGAAATAACACACAGAGAAGAGTTGGTAGCACAGCTCTGTTGTGAGTAGTGGCTGAGCCAAGTTACTGCAGCTTAAAGTACATCTGTCAACAGGTCTGTCACTAGTCCTGTCACCACTACCTGTTGGAGCAGCTCACAAGGATCCATCCCAGCCTTTACCTAGTCTATTCACACATGAATCATTGGAAAATCATCTTTATTATGTAAATGAGAAAAGCATTGCTAGTGTGTGTGCTTTATCTGCTGACATACTGTGTTCTGCTATACAAATGTGAGAGACGCGAACATTAGTTACACACATACCTGACATGTTCTGCTATACACATGGCTGCATCCTTTAGCAGTTGTATTTCTCATATACACATATAGGCTGCTGGGGCGGCCAGCACCAGGAAGCACATGGAGGAGCCATTACACCATTATACATCACACCATTATACAGGCTGTCAGTCTGGACAGCTGAATATGATAATGATTCATTGGACATCTCTCAGGTCACTTGCATACAGCTTTAGTACATGATTGCTTACAGCCATATAGAGGGACAATGAAGAGATAAAGGCAATGCTTTCTAATTGCGGTTTATGAAAATATATTTAGTTTTGGGGTTTAATTTGCCTGATGGGTTCTCTTTAAAGGGGGTTTTCCACAAAGATCAGATTCTTAGGATAGCACAATAACATTTTATAATTCATTGTAGAGACTTATTCTCCTAGCTACAGATAGATAAGGTCTTTATCTAGTGGAGGGGGAGAGAGACATATAGCCGAGCTGAGCTAAGAGTTTCATTATGCTTTATATGCATTTCATAGATCTCTTATCTCTGATGTGTCAACTCTTTTTCTGTGTCAGATACTACTAGAATGTTCAGAAGCTAAATAAAAGTGTAGATAAACCCTGAACCCTGATAATCTAAGCACATTGTCACCACACAGCATCTCGTAGTATGAGGGATCATGAAGAGAGCTTAGAGAGTCTTACCCCACATCTTACACTGACCATCACGGACTGATAGGAGCTAAAACAGCAATAAGACTAAGTAAAATTGTAATCTCAAGGGGGGGGGGGATAAAAATGATCTTTATTGTGTAAACATCACTAGGGGATTAAAATTTTATAACTTTATTTCATGGGCAAAACCCTTTAACTCCCATTCAACTGAACCTAAAATAGCTTGAAATGATCACCGCACTCTATTTTTAAGGCAGAAAAAGTTCACGAGTTGAATGAAGAAATTGGAAAATTGCTGGCAAAAGCTGAACAACTAGGAGCTGAAGGGAATGTTGAAGAATCACAAAGAATTCTTATGGAGATGGAGAGAGTAAAGGCCCGAAAACGAGAGGCTGAGGTGGGTACTATTTATTTATTTATTTTTTCCCCCTTCTCAGTATTTTCTAACACAGTACATGACTTGCATGATGAACATACACTGTGATACTTAGAAATACTTGTTGATTTTCAATAATATTTACTTATAACTAGACAATTTAAACCTATATCTGATGTGATATTGTTATACTTAAATAAAATTAATCAAATCAATGTGGTGACTCCAGTGCCCTTGTTCTTTGTCCCATATTTCCCCCATTTAAAATGTTTTGGATGAGGAGTCCTAAAGTTACATTAAATCATTATAGGGATTGCCAGAGGGCTGGGGGTCCATAGCTCCACTTGTGGTGTTTGGCATCTTTTCCTAAGCTATCTCCTAGTGCAGTGGTGGCGAACCTATGGCACGGGTGCCAGATGCGGCACTCAGAGCCCTTTCTGTGGGCGCCTGGGCCATCTATCCAGCACACCAGACAGGACTCAAAGAATCTTCCTGCAGTTCCAAGCAACTTAAAAGATGCTGCTTTCCGTCATATATGAAAGTGATACTTACTTTGCTACTTGGGAATGTAGGAAGAGGGAGAATGAGTAGACAGGGCTGAATTATCTTTGGATGAACTTCTGCTGTCCCCACAATTCTCTGTGTACAGAGGGACACTGGAAAGAAGCTAAGATGATGCAAATTTTCCATGTTGTCCTCAGGAGGCCAATATGATTGAACATTTTTGAGGAACAGTAAGCAATAAGATACTGCTTTAATTTTTGGTTGGCACCTCGTGATAAATAAGGGGGTTTTGGCTTGCAGTTTGAGCACTCTGCCGCTAAAAGGTTCGCCATCACTGTCCTAGTGCATCTGTTCTCTCTATTTTCGGGGGCTCTGTAGATTTTCACTTCATACTACCCACCTCACTAAATCCCATAGTTTTATAGCAGCTAAACAATGTCACTATATTTTATATTTCTGCATTCATATTTCCAATACAACTAACACACCTTACCCTATGTATGGACAAAACAGTTTCCTTGATGCTTGGCCTTTTTTGCTATACAGAAATAATAGCAAGTTAATTGGATGTTGAGTGGATGGGTTAGCTGAGGACAGCCCCAGTTGTGGTACATCTGCTTTAGTAGTTTTATTACTGGTGAAGCTTCTTTTTGATCTACCCTTTTAACATAAAGGTTTTTTATTTTTAATTGTGTGATTTAACATTGATGGTTTTCTAAACTTGCCTATTCTTCTCAGGATGAATACCGCAATTCAATGCCTGCATCCAGCTTCCAGCAGCAGAAACTGCGTGTTTGTGAAGTGTGCTCTGCATACCTTGGATTACATGACAATGATCGTCGACTTGCAGATCATTTTGGAGGGAAGTTGCATCTAGGATTTATACTCATCCGAGAGAAACTTGAGCAAATGAGAGTAAGTGTTTGCCTATATCTGACTGTTAAAGGGGTATTCTTAGAATATGAACGTCTGATACAAAAACCCATAATACTATAATTAAATGAATACAACAAAACTCAATGTCATTGATCACAAAACTGCTTAAATAGTTTGCTTTTATGATTCGCAAAATGTTATGGGCTTTCTAAAATAGGCCGTTATCTCTAAGATGGCCAGAACCTTTTCTGCTAAGGGGAACACAATTTTAAATTGCTAATTACATATTAGTTTATATTGTAATGACCCATTTGAGTATGAATTGTGCTTATTCCAGCAATACCCCTTTAAGTGTGTTCATCATTTGTTGAGAAATTCGTATAACATTTGTATGTTTTGTGGATGTATCTAACGGTATAACTTGTTTGGACATTAAATCTGATGCTTCATTGGATTCTCATGGACACTGCACTTATAGGGATTACAATGATTTTTCTAGTACACTGGCTTTCACATTGAAAGATGTAATCATTTGGTGATAATTGGTGATTTCTTTTTCTAAAGTAGCTCAAGGTTTTTATTGAAAATTATAAAAAGCTCTAAAACCAAAACCCGCACAAATTGCGGCACTCAGTTTTTGTAATATGCCACCACATCATGAGATGTGGATAGATTTTTTTTTTTTTTTTTTTTTTTTTTTTTTATGTAATAGATTCTAAGAATAAAGATGACCAACTCACAGTAGTGGGAATTCCAAGCAGATAAAAGCGTTATGGAATTTGGCGCTATATAAATATTTTATTTCCTTTTATGGTTTTTCGACCTCGCTCCATCTTAGTGATTGGGATAAGTGAAGGTGGCACAATCAATTCTGTGGATTATCAGTCCCAGATCAATATTTTATGGCATAACCAACTTAACTCTTGTATTATTACTCCGATTTAGAAAACCGTCGCTAGCAAGCAGGAAAAACGAAATCAGGAGCGTTTGCGGAGGCGAGAGGAGCGAGACCGGGAAGAGCGAGCAGGGAAGCGGTAGGTGTATATAGAACAACTAACTGGAATATCAAAATGTATCTTTTACCAAAAGCTATCGAGAAGCTTATATAGATATTTTTAAAACCAAGAATGTAAAATATATTAGTAATTTGTGTCCATATCACCACTGGGAAACAAAGAGAAACAGTGACTTTTTGCTGTGTTCTGAGGTTTCCCAAAAACTTCAGGGTTCCTCGGAAACCTGACTGTAGAAAACTTGTGTATATACAGTTATGTTTTGAAGGGTTTAAATTAAGATTGTGTTTTAATTTTAGTTCGCGTTCCAGAGAGAGGAGGAGACGAAGATCACGATCATCTTCTCGTGACAAACGAAGATCGAGGTCAAGGGACCGCCACAGGCATCATCGTAGTCGCTCAGGGAGTCGTAACAAAAGTCACCACGGCAGTTCACGTGATAGGGAGCGTTCAAGAAAGTAACTACTTTGAAGCAGATAAAACAAGGTATTGATGTGTGTTTGTGCATGTGTCTGTGTTTGCTTTGGAATAAGCCTTATATTCCCATCATAACAATTTAATGAGTTGAATAAGTTGAAAATTTAATAGGCTTTACCAAAATATGTAGAGACTGGGTTCATCTACAGTTCCAGAGTGTGCATGTACTTCTGTAAAACTCTCAGCTCTGTCTCCCTTCACCTTTTCCATTCTGCCTCCGACTGACAGACCGGAGGGGAACACCCTTTCACTGGTTATATCTTATAGAAGCACAGTTCTGGTGTCATTTTAAAGAGGAGAATCTCAGGATTTTGTTTTCAGGGTTTCACTGAAACTAAGTTATCCACTGTTAAAAGTTGTAGTAAAGATGCCGTTTTTATATAAAACTCTCCTTCTAAAACCGCATAAGCAATCCATGAAGGAGTGACAGAATGAGGTGAACACTTATGGCAGTTGTGAAATGGTTAATGTTCATTTTTCTTATATTTTAGGTCTGCTGGAATTATAAATCCACCATGTTTCAGTCCTGAAGTCTGATTTTGCATATGGGGAACTTGCAGTACTTCAAATAACATTCTTTGTGTTGTATTTTTAAGTAACCGAGCAATGTTCTATAAATGATAATAAAGCTTTTTTCTTACTGAAAACTCACATTTGATAAACTTAATTTTTTAATTTTTTTTTCAAAATAGCAAAGTTACTCTATTCAATTCTGCTTGCCCTCGATTTTGACAGCAGTTGGACGATGATTAAAATACTTGTTTAGTGTACAGAGTTTGTTCATCGTGATTGTGTTTTATTTTAGGAGAGAGGTGAGAACATAAAATACCAAAAAATTGCTTTGTGAAGATAAACCTTATATCTTGCCACTTCCATGTATACGAGATGTAACGGTACCAGGTTCATGTGTTAGTATATTCTAGGAAAAAAAAACCCTATCCACTATACGTTGGTGTTACAGCTCTACCTTGCAGATGTTAGTATGGATTTGAAAAAAGTTGTATAGGACGTGTAGCATCTTCTTACATACTTTTTCACTTTTTGTTTATACCTTTGAAGGCGTAATGAGCAAATAGATTGTGTTTGCTGAAGCTACATGATATGGATCAAACCTGTTTGTATACTCTGTGGTTAAAGCTATGTAGATTCAACTGTTTGGCTTGGCAAATAAAAAAAAACAAGAAAAGAAAAATGTTTTTTTATTTTGATTTAATCTGAATCTTTATTGCCACCTGGATGTAGAGCCACTGTATGTACATGTTTAGGAACAATTTGTATATACCCTCTTTCCCTGAAAATAAGATAGTGTCTTATATTCATTTTTGCTCCTAAAAGGCACTAGGTCTTATTTTCGGGGGATGTCTTATTTTTCCATGAAGAAGAATTTACATTTAACAAAAAAATCAACAAAAAACAACTTCTCTAACATCCTTATGACTCCCCAAACTCTGAATGTCATGCTGTATTTCTTGTGACTCCATTTCTATTAGAATCATTGGCCCCCAATCTCTCATGTATAGTAAAAGCGCTTCCCATAAATGACCCTTCTTATCCTGGTAGCTGCTGGGATCACATTTGCAGCACAACAACCAGTGATTTACTTCCATGAATTCTTCCTTCTGCAGCATAGCATATAAGTGATATACAAATATTAATGTATGGCGTGGGGAGGAGCTGCTGCAATGACTGCCACTAGGTTTTATTTTCAGGGGAGGCCTTATATTTCTTAGCCGGAGCAAAATTGTACTAGGTCGTATATTTGGGGTGATTTCTGATTTTAAGGGGAAACCGGGTACTAATAAACTCCATGTGGGAGATGTATCACAAGCGTCTGAGAGAAAACCTGTGCAAGTTGCTCATGGAAACCAATCGGGTTTCCCTTTTCTAACTGCAGTTTGTAAAATCAAAGCTGAGCTCTGATTGGTTGCTACAATCAACTAGCTATTCAACTGGAGATAGTGGAAAATCCCAACAAAAGGGCATAAACAGAAATGTAATGGTAATATCCCAGAGTGATAACTCCATTATTTTGCACCAATGTGGAGGTGTTTACTTAGGAAAGGTAGGATTTTCTGGTAAGCCCAGTTACTTCTCACTGTATGACCACAGTAAATGGCTTAACTGCAGTACTGAGGAACCATGACCTGGATACCTGATCTTAATGAACATGTGAAGGGATGTGTTGCTCTGGCAGGGTTACTACCACATACATAGAACTCAGTATTGATTCAGGCACACTCGCTTAGAGCTTATCAACGTATGCAGAATCTTTATTGCAATAAAATACTACACGTGTTATGTTATGGCTTAAGTCAGTAACGCATGTACCGCTGAAGAAAGAGACGACTATGCCGTATGCGCTTGAGAACTGCGCTCTTCTCAAGTACAGGTGTGTAATAACTTTGACAAGCTTTACATGTGTGTGCCTGGATCAATACGGAGTTAAGTGGATTCCAACAGATAAGAACAAAGTGCTTGGCATGTAATAGTGCAGCAGACAAAGGAAAAAGATGGGGTTATCTTTTGCAGAAAAAGAACTGAGGTCTTAAAAACAAATATTTATCAACTTTTTTAATTTGGTTAAAGCCAAAGCGGTGTGTGGATCAGAAAGGTAGAGTAAGGATGGAGGTTGAGGTTGTCAATGACTTATAGGAAACCTCATTCCACAAGGGGGCGCTGACGACACACTTTTCCTGCAATTCCTTTCCCTAAATAGATATAAATAAATGTATAGATACATACACACAGAGTTATATAACCACTCACAAGACTACTAGATTTGTACAATCAGTGCTTTATTGACAGTTGTTCATGTGGCAGCAATAATTGTCTGTTCAGATGTTTATTATGTGGTACATAAGAGTTAAAAGTAGGCTTGGCTCATAGCAGCCACAAGAACAGAACCAAATTTCTCCCAGACAGCCTGTACTTGAGGGGTGAGAGCAGTTCCCAATTTCATAGCTAAGACCAGGACCAGAATTTTAGCCATATGCTGTAGATAAATAATAAGACATTACAATCACCTACTGTTGTGCTTAAATTTTGGAATGTAGCTGTAAGTTAAGTGGCACCACCCAGTTCTGCTTTTATTTAGCACATTACTAAAATTATTTATTGTGCTACATTTAGCAACCAAAAAGAATCATAAATCTACTTGAATTTACTGTTCTTTTTTCAATTGTAGAATTATATCAATTCAAACATTGATGCCTCCTTCATTGGTTTCCCACAAACGTATCTCAATATTACACCCATATATATATATATCAGTTATTATAAAAACACATCTGTGTATCATATATCAAATTGTATCATTTACTCTGACCTTGAAGTTCCCAGGATCCACCAGGAGCTTCTGTGCATGGATTTTGCTGAGGTTAGCCAGGCAATGTTTCACTTCATCTAGGTGCTGGATGGCATTGCCAATAGCTTTGAGCACCAGCCTCCCATCAGCCTTCACCTTGGGATTGCCAGCGATGATGGTGAAACTGGATGGGTGATCCAAGAAGCTAAAGTATCTCTGCGTCCAGGGGTACACGATGAGTAGCCTAAAATATCACATATATTAAATAACATGAAAGCAACAAACATTCTGTTTCTACATTGAATAAAGATATTTTTTCATACACAACTAAATTGCAGCAAGAGGAAGTGTTTTTAGAGCTTAAAGTTATAACAATATTAGAGGACATCTTGTGGTGTACTTACCTGGTCAGGGCTTCTTGGCCATCAGCATCAATATCCACCTTTGCCCAGGTAGAGGTAAGGATGGCCTTCTCTTCAGATGTCCAGTGGACCATGGTGGCTATTAATGTAGGTAGCTGCTGAGGCTTTACAGTCAGATATTAGATGCTTCTATGCTTTATGAATTCTTACCCTGATTTCTAAAGAATTTTATAGTCATACCCCGTCTTAATTTTGCTGAGTCATAATTATTTTTCTCAACCTCTGATGAGACGTAAGCATTTTATTTTACAAAATCGAGATATGTAGAGACTTTGTGTGGATCAGAGGATGTGTTGTAGTTTTATGTAACTGAGCAATAAATGATATCAAAGCTTTCTAATTACTGAAAACTTTGTTATTCAATTCTGCTTGCCTTCAATTATTTTTTTTTACTAAATTTTTTAAACTGGAGTCCAAATTACGGATGCACTTAAAATGGGAATCCCTTGACATGTCTCACCCACAAGCATAGTCTAATATCGACCATAATGGCCCCCACATAATATAGTTATTGTTACCCTTGCTGTGGCCAATCCCCCTATGGATCCATATAATACCCCCTAATGCAACACACAAAACCCCTCCTGTCCTCCATCCTTATCTGGTGAAGTTATCCAAAAGGTCCTATGGTTAGATTCCCTTTTTTTGAATACATGTAGTGTATAATAATATAATAATAATTCTTTATTTAGCGTACACAGCTTACGCAGCACTGCACAAAGCATGACAAATCAGTCCCCGTCCCCATGGGGCTCACAATCTAAACAAGCCCCTGTCCTCCAGCTTCCTCCTACTTTAACCTCCTGTCCCCTATCTTCCTCTTCTTCTAGCCCCCTGTCCTCCAGCCTCCTCATACTGTGGCCCCCTGTTCTCCAACCCCATCATACTTTGGCCCCCTGTCTTCCAACCTCCTCTTCCTGTGGCCTCCGACCTCCTAGAACTGTGGCCTCCTGTCATCCAGCCTCTTCTTCCTGTGGTCTTCCTGTGGCCTCCTACCTGTGACCCCCAGTACTCCTGCCTCTGCATACTGTGGCCCCCTGTCCTCCAGCCTATGGATACTGTGGCCTCCTGTCCTCCAACCTCCTCTTCCTGTGGCCTCCTGTCCTACATCCTCCTCGAACTGTGGCCTCCTGTCCTTCAGCCTCCTCTTCCTGTGACCCCCTGTCCTTCAGCCTCCTCTTCCTGTGACCCCCTGTCCTTCAGCCTTCTCTTCCTGTGACCCCCTGTCCTCTGGCCTCTGCATACTGTGGCCCCTGTCCAACCAGCATCTCTTGTCTTGCAGCCTCCTCCTGTGGCCCCCTGCCCTCAAGCCGCCTCCTGTGACCCCCTGTGCTCCAGCTTCCTCTTGTTACCCCCTCTGCTCCAGCCTCCTGTGGCCCCTTATTACCCTCACACATAAGGAGAACAGAACATCTTTCAAGAAAGAGAAAGAATGAAGGAGAATTAAATCTATCATCTTGCATCATATTTTGCAGTGGTCACCAAAGCAATGCTCTTTAGCTTAAGGGTTAATTGCCATGTTCCTACAGGTCCGCTACACCAAATGAGCGGGAGATTCTAGGGCCTTCTGTAGCCGAGCTCCTCCTGACAATTCTCAAAGTTTCAAATATTCTACTTTTTTAGACATCATAAATACTATTTTTCTTTGTATTTCTATAATTTGTTTTACGTTTCCTTTTTTTAATGGATGTTAGTTTTAGTAGAAGGTTCTCAGATTTTCAAGAGATTTGAAAAACGCTAACTTTTTGGTGACCAATTTCATTTAGAAGTGCCCTATAAAGGCTTAGCCATCCAAAAGTTTTTTTAGATGGACCTCTTTTAATTGGGTTAACTCAGCTAAATACTAACAACAAAAATGTTTAAAATGCCAGTTTAACCCTTTATATATAACTCAAAAAAGGATTTTAAAAATGATCAGGAGGTGGGAATTAGCTGCTGAGAGTGTACTTTTTGAATGTGTTCTGGCGGTTTCCCTTATCACATTATCACATTATTTTTATTATCCCTTCCTTCTAATAACGTAGGGATGGGTTGAGGTTTTTGGGAGATCAATGTAACACGCTTGGTAGAGCACTACCTATATGGATATCTTAGTCCTTTGGACCCTGATTGACAGACACCATTGACTATTGTTATATCTCAGTCCTATAGATTGGCTCTCTTTACACCAGTCAGATAATGGGCTTGTTAGCCCCTGATTTCCTATGCCCCTTGCTCCTCATACATCACATCCCATACATAAGTAGCAGTACGCTGGCTAACTTAGCTCCATTCATCTGCTGCTAACTAGCTCTCCTCCTTCTCTCTCATGCATCACAATCCATTCACCAACAATGATTTTCTGGCTATCTTAGCCCTATTGGCTCAACAACTATCCCTCACTGCCTGTGTTAAAACCTAATGTTGCCCCCCCCCCCCCCCCCGACATGTTTCGCCACCTAACGTGGCATCATCAGGGATTTGGGACAAAGACCGCAGTCGGACTCCGATCACAGGCTTTTAAAGCCTCTGTTGTGACATCACAGTAAGGGTGTGTATGTTTCCTCCAATCAGATTCTCCTAACAGATAACTCCCCTTATTCCAGATTGGTTCTAATGCGTCCAACCTCAACCACAATTGGTCTACGGCGCCTGCGCTGACACATAGGCATATTGCTGATGTGGCGCAAGCGCCAACACTTGAAGTTATATTCCAGTGTGCTCAGCCTCTTAGTATACTATGCGCATGCGCCACAATGTGTTTCTGGCCCATGCTTAGGCATATTGCAGTGTGCCACTTTTTATGGCGCATGCGCCGACATTTGGGAATGGTAACGATGGATGTGATGGATGGATGTAATATCATTGCGTCCATATTTAGTATTGTTCTGCGTTGGCCTATAGCAGTGGTGGCAAACCTATGGCACTGGTGCCAGAGGTGGCACTCTGAGCCCTCTCTGTTGGCACCCAGGCCATCACTCTAGAATAAAGTTCACCAGACAGAACTCAAAGAATCTGCCTGCAGAATCTTCCTACAATGATAGATGAATTTGCCCTCCTCCTTTCAACTGTGTTGGTGTCCTTGGGAGGCTGAAGGATTGAAAGTTGTCAATGAACAAGGAGAAATAAATTACTACTTAAATTGCTGCGCTGGCACTTTGCAGTAAATAAGTGGCTTTTGGTTGAAGCACTGAGGCTCTAAAAGGTTCGCCATCACTGGCCTATAGCATGTATTTCAGAATCATTTGTATCAGATTTTGGCATGCAATAGAATTTTCTCAATTGTGACATCCATTGGTATTCCTAGTGTTTAAGTCTCATGAGTTGGTAATTTCATATTCGTCTTGGGAATCGGCGATGTTTCCATGTATTTTTTAGATCATACAGTTGGAGGATTAGGGAAATGGGGCAATCTATATATTTAGATATATGTTTAGATGTCCATATGCGGGTATATGGCTCTTTTCCATATTGGGTTAAACTTTTGTTATCCCTATAGGATAGCTCATTCTTAATGTTATCTCTATCCCTACTGTCCCCTATATATTCCCATATGTATAAATATATGTATGTTCATGATAGAGCATATGAGTCACATCCATATTAGTTTGCGGCCGCATGTACGTCCCCGCAGACGGCCATGTGAATAAGCCCTTAGTTGTCGATGCACCTGTGATAAGGGAAACCGCCAGGAATGAGCACATTCAAAAAGTACACTCTCAGCATATAATTCCCACCTGATAATTTTAAAATCCTTTTTTGAGTTATATATATAACTGCTATATGTTTGTTTGTTTTTTTTAAAATTTTGAATAAAGGTTACATTTTGTTAGCACAAAAGGGTTAAACTGTCCTTGCGGCATTTTTGCTGTTACTATAAAGGCTTATGTACTGTAAACCCCCACAAGTAACACCATTTCATGAATTTATCTCAAACTATTCAAATTCACTTTGAATCCTGTAAAGCCTTTAATTCTTTCTCAGGAATCAAACAAAAATGAGTTGGAAATTTTTACATTTCAACTTTTATATAAAGTCATTTAGCCCTAAAATTTACACATTCAGAAGGTATTAGAGTTAAATATACAAACCCCAAATTTTTGCCCTGTTTCTTCCGAGTACGGCAATACCTGACATGTGGAAGTCAACTGCCGTTTTGCCGCACAGCGATGTCCAGAACAGAGTTAGTACTATTTTGTGATAAAATTGTGTAAAAATTGATATTTTTTTAATCAAATATGCCATTTTAATTGCAAATATATTGTGCCCAACTCATACCACTTTAGACAAACACCCCAAAAATCATTCTGCGGGTTGTCCCGAGTACGGCAATACCCCATATGTGCCAGTAATAAATAGGCTGAACACACAGCAGGGCTGAGAAGGGATAGAGAAAATTCATCTGCAGTTATGGTGAGCATTTTAACCCCCAACATGCTGCCCAAAATGCAATGCTAAGTAAATGGTGCAGAGTAAAAATTGCAATTTTTTCTCAAATATGGCATTTTTTTATCATGAAGAATTTTTAGTTGCCCTTAGGGACCAATACAGTAGAAACCCATGAGAACTGACCCTATTTGAAAACTACACCCCTCTATGAATTAATCTAGGTGTGTAGTGAGCATTTTAACCCCACATGTAGACACCAAGGATAATGCATAATGTATAGTGCATTGTACAAAATATCCATAATGTCATATTGTGCCCAGCTGATGCCACTGGGGGCAAACACCCTGAAAATCATGATGTGGGTTCTCCCAGGTACAGCTATACCCCATTGTTCAGGGAACAATTATATATGCAGGGACTGTGATAAATCCTGAAACAATCTTTCATACAATGGTGTAACAAGACTCTACTGGGCCCTGGTGCAAACTTTGGATCCGGGCCCCCATACAAACTGTCCCTGTCTCGCACATTACACTTGAGAATACACATTTATGCTACACAAAATTATACTCATAGAACCATAATCCTTATACACCTTATATGTAGTGTCCAGCTGCCTCCCTTATTAATATACCTTCCAGCAAGTCTTTTTAAAGAAATGTTCACAGCAGCCCTTTAATGAAATGTCAGCAGAGACCACCTTAATGATATGCTCACAGCACCCCCCTAATGAAATGTCAGCAGAGACCCTTTTAATTATATGCTCACAGCACCCCCTTAATGGATTGTCAGCAGAGACCCCCTTAATGAATTACTCCAGATGTGCATGAAATGCATTTTAAAACGCAATTCAATTGCATCTCGCCCACTGCAGTGAGTGAAAAGACACTAAGAGGGTAAAACACTTTTATCAAGATAACTTTTTACCATATTAATTCCCAATCCCATTTGATCGCTTATCGCTTAAGCCTGCCGAGGTGACATCAATGTTCAAAGAATATCACCAGTACAGCCATCGACTTTATATAATAATAATAATAATAATCATTTTGTGTATATAGTAACAGGAGCCGGTGTGGGATCGTAGCAGAGCCAGTGAGGTATTTTATCATTTTGCATTGCAAAGGTGATCCAAAATGTATTAAATCTTGGTGAATGTAAATATTACATAACCTATTATGTGCTCCAATAATAATGTACGTATAATATGTTTATGGTTTTATTTCTTCTTACGTCATTATGTTACAGTTTTTGGTAAACACTATGACAGAGATGTCTTTTAGATGTCACTACAGAATGGTCTGTGTCATGTGCCTACGTGCAAAATGTGCAAATGGATTATCTCTACATATCACCAAGAGACATGTTTATTCCAGTGTCTGATAAGTGTTGATAAAGCGTCACTGAAACGCGGACAGGCTGACAGCTCTCATTGGATGATGAAAATAACATTTTTTTTTTACTTGGATGAATTTATGAATGGTAAGAGATATCCTTTAGATAGGTTTACATAATACGTAATTGTATAATTTGACAATTATTTTATCCCAAGGGGTTTTTGGTACAGTATTTCTGATTTCTTTTTCCAGTCCATAGTTTTTACTTATTCTAAGGCAATGTAATATGAATAGTGATTTAAAGGTGATGGCTGCTGTTGGTGTATGTTGTGGCTTATATGACATTCACTAATAGGGGAACATTTACTTAGGGCTTTTCACTTCTGTTCTAGTGTTTGTTCGTATTAAAGAAGTGTTTGCACCACAAATGTGTCTCACGCAATCCGTTTCTGGTGCATTCTTAATGAATTTGGCGCACCTTGCATTACAAGCAGAACACTTTTAGTGAAGTTTCCTACATTCTTAGTAAATGTGCCTCATAGTGTGCATCCTCCTGCTTAGTAGAGGTATAGATTCCCATCAGCCTGACCCCCTTCCATAAGACAGCTACGGATAAAGGGACATTTGACTAAACATGTCATCCTGTGAATGAGCTTTACTTCAAAATTTGTACAAAATGCAAACACTTTATTTTTTATAGCCAGGACAACTTCATTGTAAAAGCATCAGTTGCTCAAATAATGAGCACTTTGCTCACTCTTATGGAAAAAAATATTTACTAGTCATGTACTATTCACAAGGTAGGAGATAACTATCTGATTAATGGTGGTGGTTGTCCACTAATCCGCCCACTAGTCAGATGCGTAACCAGCCCTGGGTTAAAATAATGGACCTGCCCTCCCTCTTCACACACACTTTACTCCTTCTTTCAACAACCAGAATTATGCTCAATTTGTGGGCCAAACTGGAAAAGTATGGGTCAAAAGAAATATCTGCACCATATTGGGGCACATTTACTTACCCGGTCCAGTCGCGATCCAGCGGCGCGTTCTCTGCTCTGGATTCGGGTCCGGCCGGGATTTATGAATGTAGTTCTTCCGCCGTCCACCAGGTGGCGCTGCTGCGCTGAAAGTCATCTCATCGCGCCGGAATGCACCACCTCGGACCAGGTGAAGGTAAGCGCTCCCCAAGCGACACTTTTTCGGTTTTTAAATGCGGCGGTTTTTCCGAATACGTCAGGTTTTCGTTCGGCCACGCCCCCCGATTTCCGTCGCGCGCATGCCGGCGCCGATGCGCCACAATCCGATCGCGTGCGCCACAATCCCGGGGCAATTCAGGTACAATCGGCGCAAATCGGAAATATTCGGGTAACACGTCGGGAAAACGCGAATCGGGCCCTTAGTAAATGACCCCCAGTGTATCTGAATCTCAATAATGCCACTATATGTATGAACCAAACAATACCACCAGACCATAATCACGTATTAAAATCACACAATGACACAATGTTACCACCATAGTAGTATCAAATAAACTGCACTATACTAAAATCCTATTGCCACAATATAATGTCATAGTAGACAGCACTTCTGTGGTTCTTTGGAATTATATACAAAAACAAAACTAGCGCATTACTATTCAATAAGATTCCTACCTAATACACAAACTCACCATCCAAAGCACCCCAGATGTGTAACATGCCAACCTATACTGTAATGAAGCGGCCTTTATGACCAACATTGTGTCCCTCTGAGTGGCCCATTGAAATTCTATTCTTGGTGTTCACATGTATTGCTCTTCTTTGTCTTTGTGTTTACTAAAGGGGTAAATAACACAACTGTGTGCCAATATTGAAATAAGGCCCCTCTAATATTGCTCCACATAAAAGGTATGCCTTGATACACCCAGACAAATTAAGCCTCTCTTTTGTGTCTCATTTAATCTTAAAAATAATTCTCTGATTTGCCTTATATAGAGTTAAACTGTACCCCCCCCCATTGCTGTTCTCCATTTAAGTTATGCCCCCATTTAGAAATATACCCCCCTTTTATGTCTAGACATAATGCCCCAAAAAGAAATATGCCTCCTAATTGTGCTTGATTAAAAGTTGTGCTACTGTAGGTCCCACATAAAAATATCCACTCCCTTGTGCCTCATACAGACATTGTGACCCCATATGCCCTACATAGAAATACATAGCACCGATATTTACTTCATATGACATAATATCATTCTTCCTAATTTCAGCAAAACAAAAAGCACTTAACTCCAATCTACAACAGCTAGAACCTCTTCCTTCTCGCTGTGGCCTGTGCAGGTGGTGTTATATGAGTAAGGGTGCTTGTACAACCGAAATGTGTAAGACAACAGATTGCTACATGGATGTATTTCTAAGTCTTGTTTAAATAATGCTAGGATCACCTATTTTCTGCAATCTGATTGGTCTCTGACCCAGAATGAATAGCGCCTATGCTACCTTCAGCCCCATTCACACAATCGTAATGGTGGCCATGTTCTTTCAGCACAAATTATGTCAAGTTCATATCCACAAATATTCATTGTGTCCGGTGGACACACAATGTCCTGTATTTTGTTGGATTTGCTACACGGTCGCTCGCAGCCAGCTGTACCCTCGAGGCGAGCTGAGTGTCCCTGCATGGCTGGGAGCGATGCGCTGCAGCACAGCCGCTACGCATTGCTCACAGTCCTAGAGAGATAGAGTCAGCTCAATGTCCGCAAGTCTTATGTCCACATACATTTATCCGACCCTGCTCATGATTGGTCCCAGCAGTTGGATTCCCACAGATCTGCAATCTACCTCTAAATTTATATGATTGTCCCATTGGTTTATAAGATGATTTTATATATTTATACAGTGTTTCAGCATTATCCGGTCTAGTGGTTGTCTAGGGATAGTAAGTTAGCTCAGTCCACCAACACTTCTGGAGAACTGAGATAAAACTCCAGTAGTATGTGGTTAAGTCATGGGAGAGTCACTTATGCCTTTGTTTTTCAAATGTCAGAATTCTTAGGACACTTCATGTAGCTGCAAAACATGGGGGTAGGAGGCTTCATGTATGGGGTTAAATTAGATGTTAGCTTCTGGTTCTGTGTTGGCCAATGTGCACTCGAGGCACATAGCTCCTCCATATCTCTATAGCTTATAGAATGAGATGTGAAGATGGGAGATTAGTCTATCATTTATATAACTAGCTGTGAGAACTAACAGTACAGTGTATACTATGCAATAATTAGTGCTCCTATCCAATTATTACTACTCCTGGCCTATCAAGATTCAAAACAGGGAAGCAGCACTCCATGAAAAAATCAGTGTTTTATTTCGCCAGTGGGCAGATGCGACGTTTCAGCTGTCTCAATGCAGCCATTTTCAAGCATAATTAGTGATAGTACAAGGCGGGTTTATATCCTCCACAGGATGTGACATCATCGATCAAGTTACATTGAATAAAGCAATAAAAAGACATATTGAGCAGTGGTAATATAGTCATACAGTGTTACAATAAATCAAGTGAGTACATAATTAGTGTGTTTACAATGTTACCAACAGACAACACCCCGGGGATCCGTCATGCCTGCATAAATAAATAAACCAATAGCGCATGTCCTAAAGGTTGCCTAGGTAACCAGGAAAACTCCTGGCCTATTAACTGATACTGAACTAATAAATAAAAGTTCAAAGTAGCCATAAGCTGGAGCAAAGGAGCCAGTCGAAGAGGCTATAGTAAGTGCATCATGGGAAGTAATGAAACTTTACTATTCGATTATTAGCTGTCATTAGGGCCAATGGCAGGCTTTTAAGGCACGGTTTAAAACTCACCTCCAAGACAGTCTCGTTTTTAAATGCAAAAAGTGCATAAAAACTGTAATATAACAAATCTGATAACTGAGAAACTTTTACAAAACTAAACATAGTACATGGGGACGGTACTAAAACCACATCAAAACAGCAAGAAAACAAGGCTTACTACATACGGAATAAATATTGCTACTTAGATTCGTTACCAGAACCAATATTACAATATAGATATGTTGCCAGAACCAAGATTACTACATAAATACAGTCCACAAGAAATATGAATGAGTAAATACTTTCCAGCACTTTCTTAAATCTGTAAGATGACGATGACATTGACAGTCACAGTACGACTCTGTTGGGACACTGAATGGATGACAGGGGGCCTGGAAGGAGGACAGAGTAGCCTGAAAGGAGGACAGCGGGGCCTGGAAAGAGGACAGAAGGGCCTGAATGGACGACAGTAGGGGCCTGAAAGGAGGACAGAGGGGCATGAAGGGAGGACAGTGGGGCCTAAAGGGATAACAGATTAGCCTGGAAGGAGGAC
The DNA here is from genome assembly GCF_040894005.1 of Engystomops pustulosus. Lineage (NCBI taxonomy): Eukaryota > Metazoa > Chordata > Amphibia > Anura > Leptodactylidae > Engystomops > Engystomops pustulosus. Next base: position 45,823,770 of record NC_092418.1, on the reverse strand, counting down.
AGAGAGGCCTGAAGGGATGACACGGGGGCCTGGAAGGAGGACAAAGGAGCATTGAAGGAAGGACCTGGAAGCAGGACAGAGGGGCCTAAAGAGACAACAGGGTGAGGGGGGCTTTGAAGGAGGATAGAAAAGCCTGAAGGGATGGTAAGGTGGGCTTGAAAGGAGAACAGAGGGGCCAAGAACGAGGATAGAGGGACCTGTCAGGAGGATAGAGGGGCCTGTCAGGAGGATAGAGGGGCCTGAAGGTATGACATGGGGGCCTGGAAGGACCAAATATGGGCCTGGAAGGAGGACAGAGGGGTTTATAAGAACAACATAGGGGCCTGGAAGGAGGACAGAGGGGCTTGAAGGACAACAGGATGGAGGAGGAAGGAGGAGGATAGAGGGGTCTGGAAGAGGAGGACAGCGGGGCCTGGAAGGAAGAGCCTGAAGGGACAACAGGGGGGGCAGATTCAGGATTTCTGGCACAAGTTCTGCATGAATCTGGTGGTCCCTGCACTGCCCCGACAGAGTGCACCCCTTTTCTTTGGTGCACCTTTAACATCGAATTTATAATGCATTTCTGCTGGACTTTAAATGTTAAATCTGGCGCATGGCCTGACTGAGCACTGGAACGCCCCCTTCAGTGCAGAAATTTGTGTTGGATAAAGCATAGTGCAGCCACGCCACAAAACGGTCACATGCGACACAAATGTGGCATGGACACTTCTTGTGCCTCAGCAAGCAGTTTGCACCTAACAGAATGTGCAAAGTCCAACAGAAAACTGGCACACGGTCTTTATTAAATGTGCCCCAAAGTGTTTTGTAAAAAGTGAAAGGCGGTGGAGGAAGTGCCATGGGTTGGGGAATGTGTTCTGCACCAGGAGTTGGGCCTCCTATACATATATAGTTTTTATTAGAATCTTCTCTTACAACATGTGTGTTCATTCTTTACTCAATCAGCCAGCAATTTTCATGCAGAACAATGTCCCCTGTCACACAGCAAAATGGCTAGTTCTTAAAAACATTGAAACAATGTAATTGGCAGCCCAGAATCCTGATCTAAACCCAATAGAAAACCACTGTAAAGTCCTTTGTGACAAAATTATGGCTAAAACCCCCACAAAAGTCACAGAACGGTGGAAGAGACTAGAAGAAGAGTGGAAATCTTCAAAATCCCACCAGAGTCGTGTGAAAGATTAGTGATGTCCAGTTTTTTTGTGTTATTTTTAGCTTTTCTGCTGCATAGATTTATCATAGGGATGATATCACAAAAAAATGCACAACAAAAAAAGGCGCCAAAAAAGCACATCCAACTAACACAAAATCCCACTTTTGTCTCTAAAAATTAAAAAAAATATATATTTATATTTATAATAATTATGCATACTTTTTTTATTTAGTTTCTTAGGTATGTTTTCTAGAGTCACATTAGACTATGTCATTATTATACATCCCTAGATATAAATGATGACCCACATTTATTAAAGTGTTTGCACCAGTTTTCTGTCTGACTTTTCACTAGAGAGAACATGCAAACTACTTGCACGTGTATTTATAAAGTGTCTCCAGTTTTATGTCATGGCTGCCTTGTGTTTCTTACAAGACAGAAAACTTGTGTGTTAGGGATTAGTCGGACCGTGCGCCACAATTCTTATGAACAAAGGGCACCAAACCAAAATAGAGCATACTTCCAGATCAGTGCAGGGGGCGCCAGATTCATGAAGAACTGGCACCACAAATCATGAATCAGGCGCACCCTGCACACTACACTGGTAAGCTGCACATAGTGCACACAGCACTGTGTTTAATAAGTCTGGGTCAGTAACTGCTAATCTTAGTCAGTGATAGAAGACTTTAGACATTATCTGGTACTGTTACAAAAATATTTATTTGTGACACAACTTAAAATTCAAGCAAGACAAACATTATAACAATAATTTAGAAATATCCGTGGCTCAGAGCAGCCACCAGGACATTGATGAACTTCTCCCAGGCAGCCTGGACCTGAGGGGTGAAGGCAGATCCCAACTTGGTGGCCAAGACGATGACCAGGACTTCTCCCAGACGCTGAAGAAAGATGAAAAATGTTTTTTGTTTACTTTCTATTATAGTGCACTTGATGTTAACATTAATATATACGATTAAAAAGTATCATTTGTTAAGTCTTTTGTTTCTATTCAGCAGTAATATATTTTCCTTAATAATGTGAGCATAAAGAACAGATTAGTGTACAAGGTAAGTTATGTATTCTGTTCAAATTAGCAACACAATCAAGGCTTGATGTAGGGGCTGGCATACTGGACAATGGTTTAGGATGGAAAGTATCATGGAAAATTGTATAACTTTAGAATATTAATGATTTGCTGAAATTAGACAACCCCTTTAATCTTAAAGAGGGCCTTTCACCAGGTTTTACCCCTCTAACCTACCTGCCCCCTTAGGTAGAGTTTGAAATTTCCGTTCTAGAATTCCCTCTTTTATGGGAAATCTCACCTGTTTAACTACAGAAAATCTCCCACAAATTCAGGAAAATGTGGCTCTTTTCATCCCATGAGTCAAGTTTAGTTGTTGCAGGGATAGTGTCACTTCAGAAGTCCTTGCCTTCTGTTCTATAGTACCTAGAAACATGCAGCTGGTGTCTTATATTAAAGATAAGAATCTCATCCTTCACATCCCATGAAGCTTCATTGAGCTACAGAACTGGACATACAGGCAGTTAAAACATAGTTGGGAACTGGATCTTTATCTGCTTCTTGCATTTTTAACTATGTCCTCAACTGATTATGTTAACTCTAACTGTTATGCTGTTCCCTGCTAGCTGTAAAGTGAAGCTGCAATGCATGATTTTGATGGTAGATTTTTATTTGAATCATAATAAAAAACATCAAGATAAACATGTAATATATTTTTTTGAGAATCAAAATACAAATATTCAGTTTATCAATAATGTACCTTGAAGTTTTCGGGGTCCACATGGAGCTCCTGGGCATGGGACTTGCTGAGGGCAGCCAGGTGATGTTTCACACTATCCAGGTGCTGGATGGCACTGCCAACAGCTGTCAGCACCTTCTTGCCATGAGCCTTCACCTTGGCATTGCCATTGATGGCGGTGACATTGGAGAGGTTTCCGAAAGAGCTGAAGTATCTCTGGGTCCAGGGGTACACAACGAGCAGCCTAAAATATGACAATATAATATCAGATTATTAAATAAAAGTACATTTCCATTTTAAAACATTATTTGGATCAATCACCCAGTTTTTTTTTACAAATATCAACTATATGAGATTAATATAACAAACACAGAACACACCCATATGATAGTATACGTTAGTATATTGCTAGATCAAATTGAGAATACCAATGCAAGTTTATTAAATTTTGGAGACATTTAATCCCATCAGATAATCTGCAAACCTATACATTTTGCATAACTTTACAAGATTAACTCATATTTCAAAAGAAAATGGCCATAGTGGTTACGTGACCAACAACACTTCCTGTTTAACCGGAGGTGTCACCAAAGGACCAAAGCAGGAATGGGAAGCCGAAAATATGTAGCTTTCTAGTATACTTGAAAAAGAGCTTTTACAATGACAAGCTTTTTTATTAATTTTTTTTAATAAATGGAGCTAATGCCATAATGGCTAAACAATAATAAAATTTACTAGTTATCTACCATAAAGATTACCTGCTCAGAGCATCATGACCATCCTGTTCCACATTGACTTTGCTCCATACAGAAGTCAGAGCGGTTTTCTCTTCGGCAGTCCAGTGAACCATGGTGGCTGAGGATTAGAGGTTGTTAATACTGCAGTGGTGGGCAAGAGTGGATTGTGGAGACATGACAGAAGCCTTCTTATTTATAGGAAAGATCTGCAGGGTCCACCCATTGACCACTACTTGCTGTGTCACACACTCAAACATTTGATAGGTCTGCAAATAAAAACTGCATATCAAGCAATTGTAAAGTCAGACATTTGTATCCTGTTTATAATTAGAGTTACAACTATATCTATTGCATAAAGGCTAAAATGACCAGCAACCTAAAAAACAAGCCTGGACCTCATTCACCATTAAGTATTAACTTTAGTATTTAGTAGCAGTGTTTTTAAGCCAAAACCAGGAGTTTATAAAGAACCTAAAACTGGGACAAATCTTTCCATGATAGTTTATGGTTCATTCTCAGTTTAACAGCTGCTTATAGACATATTAATGATAATATTTAGATCCCGAGTAACCATGTTCATTATAATTACTACATACAATACAATGAATACGGATGGTCCCTGCTGGTTCTCCAGCAATGATGTAATCTACTATAGTTATAAGTCTTCTTATAAAATACATAATCCCCTCTTTTATGAGGAGCTGAATCTATTTTGTTTTAGTTGATTTTCTAAATATTATAGGGAAAGACCATCAAGGTCATTGTTCTCACCTGTTCATTATTACAGTATGATCTAGGTAAATGTACTATTGTACTAGTGGAATATTTTGACAACTATGAACTGATTAAGTTTTGTCACATAAAATCCTTTGTTAAAAACACTGATGAAAAACACTTCTTATGTCAGTGGTCAGCTTGTACAATGCAAAATGCTTGTTCAGACAAAACCGAAAATTATATCAAATTAGCTTTATTTTTTTGCAAAGAAAGTCAATGACAGATAAGATATTTCCATATATCAAACATTTTTTACGTTTCTTCTAGCTGGACACTAAGATAATGCATCTTTTTGGGTGGTCAGGGAGTGTGGGATGGGTGGATTCTCGCTCTTCCTGTAAGATAGTATTTTTTAAGTATTCTTGCTGATTCAAGAAGTATAGGAAAGATGTTAAGTAAAAGTAAGTGAAACCTTATAATAACATGGATTTCTGCATTGACTATTAATTCAATTTTGTGCTAATTCCACACAAGCAGATGTAGTGTTCATGTTATTTCTACACACAGAGAGGGGCTACATTTACCAAATTTTTGTTGGTCTTGCACAGGTATTTAATAAGATTCTGTGCCGCTATTGTGTCTCACGTGAGCCTTTTGTGGGGCAGCTGCGCTGGCCTTCATGAAACGCAAATTAGGGGGGCATGCCGTCGGTCGTTCCGACTAATTCAGACTGTATTTAACAAGGTAATTGTGTTGCACGCCCTATGTTAAAGGTGCACCACAAAGATAGTGAACTCTGTCGGGCCAGTGCGGGGAAGCAACAGATTCATGATTTCTGTCGCAGGTTCTTAATGAATCGCCGCACCCAGCATTATACACGGAAACTGCACTTTTAGCAAATGTGTCTCAGAATGTTAAGAAAAGATGTTCCACCATTGTTTTTTGCTCCATTACGACACATACAGCAAGATGGGGACAGATCAATATAAAGATTAATCATTAGAATGGAAGTGGCTTATTACAGCTGGTACACATTGCAGGCAAGAGATGAGGACTAAAGACTTGAGTTTGCTTATAGCAGCTGCAGTCCTTGTTATCTTTTTGTAATCAGTTCTGTCTTATAATGTGCTACATAATACTCAAAGTTACTCAAGGCAAAATAAAACTTTTGAATGTTTCACACAAATCTTTTTATTAATCCTTTACATTATGCCAGAGAAATGTATGCATACCCTGCACATACACAAAATTGTGAATTATTCATCGACTTTATTGAATTTTGCTAGCAGAATGCAATGAACCACTCTGTAGCTGATCTGTAATACACTATACTTTTTATAATAATAATTAATTTTTATTTATGTGGCACACACAGATTACGTAGAGCTGCACAGAGCTGTCCCCAATGGGGCTCACAATCTAATCAACCTCCCAGTATGTTTTGGAAGAAACTGGAGGACCCGGAGAAAACCCACACAAACACGGAGAGAACGTACAAACTCTTTGCAGATGTTGACCCTGGGAACCCAGGTCCCTAGCGCTGCAAGGCTGTAATGCTAACCACTAAGCCACTTTACAGAATAAATGTTTTTTGCAGGTGATCTGAGGATTACAGATCACCTAGTAGGTATAAAGTGTTTCATAGCCCATGCAATGCTACTCAGGAAGAAAGTAAAGCTAGCATTAGAAGATTTTATTGTTCTAGTATGGTCAAAAGGTAAATTCCCTGAATGCCTCGCCAACTTCCATCTTGTTAGAGAACAGTTAGGGTATTTCTGGCACTGGTATTGTGCTAAGTTTTATGTATTTAGTAACACATGGCTACTTAGCTTATTGCTCACAGAAGTAGTGTAAATGTAAATGCTGACATAAAGATGTGCCCTCTTATGTACCACAGACTGATACAGGACATGACACACTCCCTGTTCCGATGCACATCCCAGCCGTGTGCTAAAAATAAACAGGACCGTCAAATAAGTGGTCCAATTCTACAGTGTTTAGGTAGTTTGACAACTCTTTTTTTCAGAGGTTTTGCAGAACATTTCTGAAGAATTAGCACATGTAGCAGATTTTAGTAAGAGGGTTGATAAGGTTGTCATGATGGTCATGGAGCACTACAAGTGACATTATATATGGGATATTTTCAGATGGTGTCATAATTTGTTTTCAATGTGGTACTGCCTTTTGAAGTTTTATATTCACAGGGTGCAGTGTGATAATATTTTGAGGGGATTCAGTGGGTGTAATTATAGATGGACTTAGGCATCTTCTACACTTGCAAGTGTGATTCGATGAACTCGCATCACACTCGCAACGCATGCTGCTCGGATCGCACGGCCCGAATGCTGCAAACCGGAACTGAACTCAGCTCAGTTCAATTCCGGGTTTTCAGTGTTCGGGCCATGCGATCCGAGCAGCATGCGTTGCGAGTGTGATGCGAGTTCATTGCATCACACTTGCGAGTGTAGAAAGGGCCTTAGAAGGATATATGTGTGGGAAGGCATATGATCTGCTGCAAAAATATCTTTAACCCCTTACCGATGCACGCCTTACTAGTACGGTGCATGGAGAGCCGGAAGAATTGGCTTACAGTTTGCACATAAGTTGCTGTATGAATTAGTAAGTCAGGTTATTGAACACATGACCCAGATGAGTAATTAAACAAGCACCTAATTTAAGGAATATGTGGTTTTTGATAGAAATCTGATAGTAATCTGTTTATCCAACTGCTAGGGAGCAAGAATTGGACCCCTGCCAATAACTAATTTATTAAGGGGCAGGCTTACATCTTTCTTCTCCATTAAATGCTATAAGGAATGTTGAAATTTGCCGAGCACAGCACAATTTCTAACATTCCTATAGTATGAATGGATTAGTAGGACACATGTTGGGGATCCTGTTCCTGTGATCAGCAGGAGACCTAGTAGTCTGTCCCCCAACAATCAGAAAGTTATCGCTTATCCTATCAATAGAGGATAACAATTAAACGTTGTAATTCCCCTTTAATTCCACACCTACACATGTGCAACACCCTCGCCGATGCAATGGCGAGGTAGTGCTTGCGAATACGTCCCACCTGTAGGTAACACCACATTACACTACATGGTCCTTATAGGATCAAAGGGGAAATTGCAGTGGTTAATCCTGCCTGGCAAGGCAGATGTTAATCTGTGATGTAATTATGTCAACCAATGTCTGTGTTACATCCTGTCTTTGTGCACTGAGAGGTAATTGGAGGAGCAGCCACCACCTGACCAAAGGGAGGTAATAAAACCCCCTAGCCTGGAATGTTCTAGAGGAGAAAGAGAGAAATCTCTCTCAGGAGAGAGACCGGTCCTAGTCAGGCCCTCTGGGTCTGCAGGACGTAAGCAGAGAGTAGTTAGCTGAGCAGCAGCTCAGAGACTCTAGCATACCAGACCAGTGCAGGAAGAGCCTAGCCCCTGCCTGAAGTGGAAGATAAGACTAGAGCTAGTGTAGTGAGGAAAGGGGTATCATTCCTACCTTCAAGGGTGATACCTGAAGAGATCCAGGACCGAGCTGAAGCATCCTCTAGGACACAGCTGCCTCCCAGCCTGCCCTATACATCCAGGCTGGTGAAATACATCCTGTGGCTCCCTCCAAATACCTCTCCAGTACTCCACCTGTTAAAGACACGTTTTCTGCAGTTCCTGCCAGTTGCAATAAACGAACTGTAAGTTGTTTTCTTCAACCTCTGTCTCCGTCTGGTCCCTGCTACTACAACTACCCTCATCACCGGCACCCTGTCCATCACCCAGAGACTCACACTCGGGACATTAAGGGGTTGCCCCAGGGAGATCCGCTATAGCAGCCGCTCCCTCATCTTTTCTTGCCAACACCACCCTGCTGGAGACCTGCCAGGCTGTAGGACAGCCCTCCGGTTCCCCTGTACCAAGCACCGTGACAATAGCGTGCTTAGGCCGCAACCGCCAGCCACTCCGGTACCGCGGGCCCCGGCTGACTCCAGGCCTCACCTCAAGGGCTAGGCCCCGGTGGGGGATGTTGCAAGTGGCGTCACGAACAGGATATAGACTTCTGTGCCTTATTACGGCATTAAAGACTTTCCTTTATTAAAAGACTGTGCTGCCTAACCCTGCTGCCATCCGGGTTTAGGCCTAAGGACTTGTACGTTTCTGGAATGAACTGTGTTATACTGCTGCCACGTGCGGTCGAGCGCCGCTCCCGCACTCCAGAGGTTAATCCTGGCAAGAACTGTACCAGCTCTGCTACATCCGGCGCTGCCGCGCCCGAAGATTTTTACCTCAGAAACTGTGGCGCAGCAAATAATTCCAGCCCGCCAAAACCTTCACTGGCGGGAAACCCAGATGACGCATCAAGCTCCACCCACGCGCGAAGCGCGCGAACCCCGCCTCCTGTGGCGCAGGAAAAATTAGAGCCCGCCACAGCTCTTGGCGGGAAGGACTCGGACTCCTCCCACTGGCTCGAGGCGGACTTCCTGCCCTGCCTCAGAGAAGCGCCAGAACTGGAGTGGACTTTGGACAGAGAGGACAACGCCATGTGGGGTCCTCCGCCTTTCCCTCCTGTGGAGCGTCCGGAGTTTTATGAGGTCTTAGAGACTATGGTGGTGGTCTCTGCGCAGCCCGTCCGAAGACCCTCCGCTGGACATCGGCTGCACCGAGGATTGACTCGGGCCTTCGTCACCAGGACATGTTACCAAACGGTGACGCAATACCAAATCCCACCCGGGCGGTTCCTCGTCCCTATCCCGGCTACCATCCCGGTACCGCGGGTCCACGTGGAGGCGCCACGTGGGGAGGCCCCGACTCCTGCTGAGCCAACGCCTGGGCCTAGTGTGGCCGCTCCACCTGCTCCGAGGCCTACTACTCCTGCTGCGCGGCCTGCTAGCCCCGCTGTAGTGGTTCCTGACCCTCCGGTGGTTCCTGCTCCTGTTCCGGCACCTACCTGTCGTCCAAGGAGATCCGAACCTGAACCGGAGCCACGAGCCCCAGCACCGAAACCTCCGCAGCCTCAAGGCCGAGGTGAGGCCGCCCGCCGGCGACTCCGAGACGCTGTCTCGGACCAGCGACGCCGAGAGAAGGAGGCCCAGCGGTATATGGCCGGCAGATCCACAGCGGGAGCTTGGGTCGAGAAGAATCGCACCACCGGCATGGTCCGGTTCTTTGACAAGCGGAAGGGCTATGGCTTCGCCACCCAGGACTACACCGGACGGGAAGTATTTATACCCCGCCGGTCCGTCAAGAGACCTGATCTGCCGGAGAGCCTGCACAACCTGAAGCCGGGAGAGTGCATCGAGTTCTCCCTGCAGGAAGGACCTCGAGGACCCTGGGCGGCTGGCGTGATCCGGATCCCCGATTCCGACGAGGACCGCTACTTCCCGCAGGACGACTGGTATGAGGACGACGAGTGGCCGGAGTCTCCGAACACCTCTTCCTCCTCGGCTGCAAGTCCCCGGGCGGTGACCCACGTGAATGCCCCATCCACAGTAATTGTGAGTACGGGTCCCATTGCCATCCATGGGCCGGGCATGATACAGGGCGCCATCCCCACCGGTTCCCCTGCCGGGAGCATTGCCAGGTCCCGCGGCTCTTCTGTGGGAGAAGACATCCCGGCTAGCGAACCTTGTCCGGAGGTTCCATTTAGGCCCGCATCTCCCCTTGCCGGTTACCAATGGGGTGATGACCCGGCCCCGGAAGAACCGGAGCTGGAAGGAGCCGCGGCGCGGCCGCTGGACTCCGTTTATTTTTTCCTGGACCCCTCCGTGGTCCCTGGCTCAGTTGAGCCCCCGGCTGGAACAGCCGACACCCCGGGCGACAGCGCTCCTCCCCCTGAAGGTCCGGAGGATGTTGCTGCACCTGCAGTACCCACTGCTGCCACCGGGTGTCCCCAGCCGGCACCTACTCCCGCTGAGGATGCACAGGATTCCCTGCAGGAGCTGGATCCTGTCTTTGCTGAACCCAGCGATACTGACTAATCCCTGAAGGGCTGTAGCCCTCTCCAGGTACTTTGTCCATTGTAAATATATGTGTATTTATCTCCATTTACCCCAAAGAGCCAGAGACTTTCCTGAGACTCTTACCCTTATTTATCTCAGTCAAGAGATTATACACTGTCATGTGCTATGATAGCACCCTTCCTCTGCCACAGCAGAGATTTCTTCAAAGGACTCTGTCCCTCTCCAAAAAGAGGAGACCCTTTGCTTCTTCATTGCACTTTTCCCCACATCAAGGGCTGTACCCAGAAGATGGACTTTGTCAGTAGAGACCTTCTGAGAGACTTTTGCCAACCTCCAGGAAAAGTTGCCATGTAATTTATTATCATTTTGCACTTAATGCCTTCCTTTTTAGGTATGGACATTCTGCTTGCACTTTTTATGCCTTTTCTTTGCAGGAAAGAGACATTTGCTACCGTGCTACCCTGAGTAGCCTATCCACCTCTGTAACGTTATGTTATAAGATGTGTACCCATTGGGCTGCTAAGCCAATGTGATTTTGCTAACCTGTTGCACACTGTCAGAAGATATGCCAGTAGTCTGCATTAACCCTTTCATAGGCTTTTCAGGTTGTAGTGTGGCTGTGTCGGACCGTCTTTTTGTGTAAAACACTGACCGCTACCTGATCCCTCAAACTGAGGTTTGCACATGGGGGTAGTCCGTAAACTGCGGGTCTTTAGGGGACCGGGGGTGTTACACAGATAGCACCTGGATGCCACTCATACATGGGTAAGGTTGTCAGTCAGGAGGTACTCGTGTCGCATATGCTCATGCAATGCAGATAGACACACTATATAATTGCCGCCAGGGAAGAAGTGTTGATAAAACAAATATACAGGCCTTGGTGCAAGGAGTGGATTACAGGACATGACACCACACCTTTCCTACTGTACAGTTCGGTTTAATGGCGTCAGCGACCAACTGTCATACAGCTCTTACATATTCTTTGTCTTAGTCCGACACCAACCCAGGTGCCTGTCTCCAGGACCATGGGCGGTTTGTCCCTACACCTCACATAGCCTGCACTTCCTAGAAGTGCCCTTAGCCCCCTCGGTGCCCCAAACCATCTGTAGTCGAGCCGAGGGCGGCTCTTTCAATTGCCCCCGGGGTATGCAACACCCTCGCCGATGCAATGGCGAGGTAGTGCTTGCGAATACGTCCCACCTGTAGGTAACACCACATTACACTACATGGTCCTTATAGGATCAAAGGGGAAATTGCAGTGGTTAATCCTGCCTGGCAAGGCAGATGTTAATCTGTGATGTAATTATGTCAACCAATGTCTGTGTTACATCCTGTCTTTGTGCACTGAGAGGTAATTGGAGGAGCAGCCACCACCTGACCAAAGGGAGGTAATAAAACCCCCTAGCCTGGAATGTTCTAGAGGAGAAAGAGAGAAATCTCTCTCAGGAGAGAGACCGGTCCTAGTCAGGCCCTCTGGGTCTGCAGGACGTAAGCAGAGAGTAGTTAGCTGAGCAGCAGCTCAGAGACTCTAGCATACCAGACCAGTGCAGGAAGAGCCTAGCCCCTGCCTGAAGTGGAAGATAAGACTAGAGCTAGTGTAGTGAGGAAAGGGGTATCATTCCTACCTTCAAGGGTGATACCTGAAGAGATCCAGGACCGAGCTGAAGCATCCTCTAGGACACAGCTGCCTCCCAGCCTGCCCTATACATCCAGGCTGGTGAAATACATCCTGTGGCTCCCTCCAAATACCTCTCCAGTACTCCACCTGTTAAAGACACGTTTTCTGCAGTTCCTGCCAGTTGCAATAAACGAACTGTAAGTTGTTTTCTTCAACCTCTGTCTCCGTCTGGTCCCTGCTACTACAACTACCCTCATCACCGGCACCCTGTCCATCACCCAGAGACTCACACTCGGGACATTAAGGGGTTGCCCCAGGGAGATCCGCTATAGCAGCCGCTCCCTCATCTTTTCTTGCCAACACCACCCTGCTGGAGACCTGCCAGGCTGTAGGACAGCCCTCCGGTTCCCCTGTACCAAGCACCGTGACAATAGCGTGCTTAGGCCGCAACCGCCAGCCACTCCGGTACCGCGGGCCCCGGCTGACTCCAGGCCTCACCTCAAGGGCTAGGCCCCGGTGGGGGATGTTGCACATGCTTTATGTTTAGGTACCAGAGGGACAATAAAAAAAAACAAAGATGGCCTTCTTGAATATAAACAGTTGACAATGATATTTACAGAATGAAAAAGCAAGAACACGAAGCTTGGGTTGTTTTAATTTGAAAATAGCATTTTATTTTACAGACTGCAAGCTACTTTATACATGGATGGTATGACTACTCATAGCTACTCATAAAAGTCGTTTAGAAATATCCATGGCTCAGAGCAGCCACCAGGACATTGACAAACTTCTCCCAGGCAGCCTGGACCTCAGGGGTGAAGGCAGATCCCAACTTGGTGGCCAAGACGACGACCAGAACTTCTCCCAAACGCTGTGAAATGAAATAAAAAATATTCAGTTGAATGTAAAAAATTATAGCTGTAATATATATGTACATACGTATGTGTGTGAAGTTAATATCTCACATATACTATAGTAAGTATGGCATTATAGTAACTGAATTCTCAGAGGGATTTGCAAGCAATGTTTATATAGAATAGAAACGAAATTTACTTATGTTATTTAGAAATGTTATACCTTGAAGTTCTCGGGGTCCACATGGAGCTCCTGGGCATGGGACTTGCTGAGGGCAGCCAGGTGATGCTTGACATCATCCAAGTGCTGGATGGCACTGCCAACAGCTGTCAGCACCTTCTTGCCATGAGCCTTCACTTTGGCATTGCCATTGATGGCGGTGGCATTGGAGAGGTTTCCAAAAGAGCTGAAATATCTCTGGGTCCAGGGATATACAACAAGCAGCCTGAATGTTTTAAGAAGTATGGAAAAATTAAGTATGATAATAATTTTCTACAAATTCAGATTATAACAACTCTTTTAACTTAAATGACTGGTAAAAGGAGTTATGACATTCCCCACTGTGGGACTAATAAAGGATTATCTTATCTATCTTATCTTAGCAGCCAAGTAATACAATATAATAGGCATATTGACGTGTAAGAGAATAAAAATTAATTTGTTATAAAGCTGCAGTTCAACTGACAAGTAATGACAATGATGTAAATAAAATGAATAACAATATAGCATATTCTGAATACATATAGTTCTACATGTGTATTACCTGGCCAGGGTCTCTTGGCCGTCCTTCTCAACATTGACCTTGCTCCATGTGGAGGTGATGGCGGCTCTCTCTTCAGCAGTCCAATGAACCATGATGGCTGGTTTGTCTAGTGCTGCTATACACTGGGAATGACAGTGAAGTCATGAACGGGATTCTCCTTTTATTAGGGGCATAGATAAGGTCCACCCATTCTCCATTATTGCTGGGTCATTCTTTTGCCTTAGAAAAAAAGTGCCTTCTAATCAGTTAAAAATGCTGAGCACACGTTGCTCATTATTAAGATATCTTTGTCCAAACTAATCTAATGGACAAATTAAATATCATAGTATAGTCTATATAAGGTTAAAGGCCATCAAGTACAACCTATAATTCTACAGTGCTGGCTCAGAGGAAACAAAAAAAGTGGATGCCAATAGACCCAATGTATGGAGACATTCAGATTATTATGCTGTGTATATACATGTAGGCCTACTGGGATGTTTAACTAACAAAGATAATGACATCCTGAGTGGCGTGGCAGTAATGCCGTGTCCCCTTTATTGTTTGCCTTGTACAGTGATATAGATTTTTGGAGCTTCGAATTTAGGGAATGAAGTTGTCATTTGTCTTTGCATTCTCTGCTAAGTACCAATATAACAATCAGAGGCAGCACGATGCTCTGCAATACTATTTTAATAATGCTCTAATTTACTGTTTGTTTAAAGGGGATTTCCATGAATATGAACCCCCCAGGGGAACCGGATAAGGAGATAAAAAAACAAACACATTCTAACCCCACACTGGCTCCCATATTGTTTTGGTACTTTCAATACTTTTGGACTCTGTGTCACATGGGTGGTTATTGTAGAGTTTGCACTGTTTGAAACTAATAAGGATAAATTCACAAATCTTTGTTGGGCTTCCATTATTCTTTGTTTAAGAAGAAGAACCGTAAATTCAAGGCAGACCCCAACACACACACTTTACCTTATAGTCTATAGCATGAACCCTTACGACCTGACTGTAGTCAGTAGGGTCTTTCGGGCACTGTTGGGTGTGTTTGGTGTTCTGTTATAGATTTTTGATCATTTTATAGATGACAAAAAAATCCTCAGTTTTCTTTTTCATCCTGAACTTTACATAAAATCTGTGATAGAGGCTCCTCCCAGAGCTTCCAATGTCAATGTGAATGTATCCTTTCTGGTACAAATGGAAGACCTTCTCTTGTATCAGTTGCAATTGACCTTCCATCATGTTTCAGTTGTTTACGATGGTAAAAATAACACAATGCTTCTGCAATGTTTCTTAACATGAAAGTCAATTATGATACTAAACTGAAGATCAGCTGCACAGGACATAAGTATCTAAAGGTCCTCTGTCTCCCTGTATAAACCCTGTCCCAGCTTCCTATAATCTATTCGTTTGGATGTAAATACTGGAGCTATATTGTTGCGATACTGAAAACTGTATTGCAACCCCATACAGGAGAGGCTGTGCTTTAGATGATATTTGTGATAATTAATTGTGATAATTAGTTTGATTGGAAAAACCATTTACTGCACAAAATACTGAAGCAGCAGTTCTATATCCTGATGTCCCTCCCTGAGCTCTCATCTAAATCAGCAGGAAAGACAGCTTATCATAGACACCAGAGACTTGAGAAAGCCTCCAGCCAGTTTAAAAGATATTGATGCATTGTTTCACACCAGGTTCCTTTTACATGTAGTATAGAAACATTTATTAGACAAATTATTTCCTAAAGAATCATTTGGTTGTCCATGAACTAGATGTATACTAATGCTTTTCTCCATTTGACATGCATTCACAGCCTTTACACTATTGTTTATACTTGACACAAATTTTCTGACTTTTAAAATGCATGTAAAAAATTTAGAGGCAATTTTGGGTGCTCCCTGGTATTGAATGGAATAGAATGTTGTTTTCTCAACCTGCCAACTTATTTAATTAGTGGGAATGGGACTCTCCTTCCCTAAATTGCAGGGGTTAATTCTCCTAATCGGTAGAGGTCCTAACAGTCAGACCTCCACCAATCAAATTGTCATCTCCTGTGGATTATTTTGACCTTGGTAAATGTTGACTGTTCTGGCCATAGAAATAGTAGTATAGTGACCTAAACTGGCTGCATTAAGTGCTGGTGCTACTAGCACTGTTAGGGGCCCCATGCTGGGAAGGGCCCTGCCAGATTGGTGGCCAGTCATAGGGTGTCCTCTCCATCATAGCTTTACCAATGCCTCATGTACCCCCTCTTCGTCATTCACATTTGGGTGGTCTGCTCAAAGATGGTTCACTGCTTATATGTATAAGTTTTTGGCTTTTCCTAGAGCTTTTATGTAGTAGATTTTTAATGCAATTCATTCTGTTTTGCAATCTACAAAAACATGTTGTAGACGCATAGTTTCTATGTTTACACTTAGGCACATCACACTTAAATACATAGAGGCAATGTTTTTGCATCTTAATGTAATAACACGGATAATAGGTATTATGGTAGACACGAGAGAAAACGTAGGTAACACGATAATAGACAAGTAATGGAACAATAGCTTACTTACTTTTTAAATCTATGACAGTATGACTATGACAGTATCAGGAGCGATGCAATTATATGGGACTTTGTGATACTTGTTATTAGTATTAAAAATACTTTCAGCTAGTGCAAATGATAAGATGATGCTAAATATTATGGTGGTTACCTGTTGACATTGAATGGGACAATGTTATGTTAACCCATCAGTGGGAATCACCTTGGATGCTTTATATTGCATTCTAACTATTAAAGATTGTTACTGGAGCCCCCGCGATCTATGTCTCGGATCGCGGGTGCACCCGTGCCGCTCTCTGTGGCACTGCCTTCCGGCCCCAGCACCAAACTCACCTCTCTGCGCTCCTGCTTCTGTCCGGCCTGGTCCGTGCGTGCGCCCCCACACAAGGATTTAAAGGGCCAGCGCACCACTGATTGGCGCTGGTACTCCCGGGTTTCCTTAAAGGCCGGCTGTTCCCAGGATTTCCTGCCGGATCTTTGCGCTCATTAGCCTTAGAGAAAGCTTCCCTATGAGTTCCTGTGTCGTTCCTTGTTCCCGTTCCCTGCCTCTGCCTTGAACTCGTTGTGACCACGGACCTGACCTCTGACCTCAGCATCTCTGCCGCTTGCACTGACTCATGTTTCTGTACTGCTACCTTGGCTACCACCGCAGGCTAGTCGCACCTGTGGAACGACCTGGTGGCACCACTCTGGTGAAGACCATGTGCCACTTAGACTCCAGTCCCAGGTGTCAGCTAGTACCATCTAAAGCGGTGGTCCAGAGGGTCCACAGAGCGAGAACCCTGACAACGATATTATGATGGTGTTTAATTTTGCATATCTGTCACTTCAATTCTAACAATTTTATTCCTTTTACATCTCTTTGGTATTATTTTTGGTTGTTATTATCCTTTGAGTTGCGCAAATATTTACATGCACTAAAGTATAAAATTACATATATAGGGGCTTCTTTACTACAGGTCCGTGGATCACACTTTCATCTGCCTTTAGAAATTTTCAGAATTTGCGCCGCTGTGACAGATATTTAGAGGGGGATTGTGTGATCGGATTGTGCATAAAAATCTTCCCGCCCTTAGCCCCTGTATTATGTTCCCATGGAGAATGTGCTGTTCCGATGTGATGGTTTTTCTCTACCATTCTCATGTGTACCTGCAGATTGTTCTTTGTATTTATGTTTGTATATAATTTCAATAAAGATAAAATTTGTTTTACCTGTTGGTATGTTTAAATTGGCTTAGTTTCTAAGTAGGTGAATGACTGGAGGCAAGTACTGCCCATCCACAACCAGTTTCATTGTGTTTTTTTCCACAATTCACTGCAAACACATGATTAAAAGAAACCTACCACTTTAAAATTGTAGTTAGAAGCCTCAAATACCTTGCACCAGCTCAGGGCGAGCTGGTGCCGGAGCATATCTTTATTATTTCCAGAAAGCGCTGTATTGCTTTTTAACACTGTTGTAATCTTTATATTCTAAGCACGCTTCGGCACACCTTGATACGTGCTCGGCACACCATGCGTGTGACCGTGCGTGCGCCTGAATAGAAAGTGCTGGGGAGCCGGTGACGTCACCGAGCTCTCGGGCACAGTCGCG
Source organism: Engystomops pustulosus (assembly GCF_040894005.1). Taxonomy (NCBI): domain Eukaryota; kingdom Metazoa; phylum Chordata; class Amphibia; order Anura; family Leptodactylidae; genus Engystomops; species Engystomops pustulosus. The sequence goes on along the minus strand of NC_092418.1, from coordinate 45,806,078 downwards.
CCTGCGCAACTTTGCGTGCGAAGCCGGCCATGATAAAAACTTTAAGTTGCACAGGCACGAGTGTGCCCGAGAGCTCGGTGACGTCACCCTGAGCTGGTCCAAGGTATTTGAGGCTTATAACTATGATTTTAAAGTGGTAGGTTTCCTTTAAACCTGTGCAGCAGATACACTGCATTTCCCTGAAAGACAGGAAAAAGCAGAGTACAGGCATCAGTCTGTAGGAGATAAGAGGGCTACTAACTGTGACCTGAGGGGAAAGAGGGAGACACCGTTTTTGAATGGGTAACTGAATGAGAGGGGAAGGAGAACATAATGGGGGAATGAATGAAGGGAACACTGAATGAAGGGGACAGCAGCAGGAAGCTTGCATTGGAGGGAGTTAATATTTTGTTATTAAAGATGCCAGAAAACTTGAAAAACAGTGCCTCCATTCCCTAGAGGGAACGAGCAGCCTAATAAGGACAAGTGGTGCCAGTAGAATGAACCTGTGCACGGAACAAGTCTCCTACAGCTCTGAGCAGGGCCGGATCACAGGCGTGGCTCCCGGGGCGCGAGCCCCAGGGCCCCCACCACTTAGCCCTTTAAAGGGGCCCCCACCGAATGAGGCCGATTCGGGCGGTCACACGACCGCCCGAATCGCCAACAGTGTAGTTGGCTTCGGGCTCCCCGGCCGATTCGCACGATGTTCCTCACTTTCGTCTATGGCAGAGCGAGGGAACAATAAGTTCCCTGCTCTGCCATAGGCGATCGCATAAAAACAAAGATGGCGGCCCCCTGCCGCTAGCGGCGCAGTGCGTGACGTCTCAGCGTGTGACGTAGCAGGGCGCCGCCATCTTTGTTTACATCCGACACCGAGAAGGAAGATGATGACGGCGCGCATCAGGGGAACGCTGGAAGGTGAGAACAATTTTAGTTTATCTGTGACTGTATATAGTTAATTATAGGGGGATTGTCTGTATATATTTATTATGTGGGGAGGGTGTTGTATATAGTTGTTATGGGGGATTGTATGTAGTTAGTTATTATAGGGGGTCTGTATTTAGTTATAGGGGTTGTATATAGTTTAAGGGGGGTATATAGTTATTATAGGGGGTGTATAGTTATTATAGGAGGACTGTATACAGTTATAGGAGTGTATAGTTATTATAGGGAGACTGTATATTGTTATAGGGGGACAGTATATAGTAATTATAGGGGGTGTATATAGTTATAGGGGGACAGTATATAGTTATAGGGGTATATAGTTACTATAGGGGGCTGTATATAGTTATAGGGGTCTATAGTTATTATAGGGGACTGTATATAGTTATAGGGGGACAGTATATAGTTATTATAGGGGTGTATAGTTATTTTAGGGGGACTGTATATAGTTATTATCGGGGGACAGTATATAGGGGGAGCTGTATATAGAGGTTGCTTGGGGAGCTGTATACAGTGATTGCTGGGGGAGCTGTATACAGTGGTTGCTGGGGGAGCTGTATATAGTGATTGCTGGGGGAGCTGTATACAGTGATTGCTAGGGGAGCTGTATATAGTGATTGCTGGGGAGCTGTATACAGTGATTTCTGGGGGAGCTGTATACAGTGATTGCTGGGGAGCTGTATATAGTGATTGCTGGGGAGCTGTATACAGCGGTATTTAGTGATTACTGGGGGAGCTGTATATAGTGATTATTGGAGAGCTGTATATAGTGATTGCTGGGGGAGCTGTATATAGTGATTGCTGGGGGAGCTGTATACAGTGATTACTGGGGGAGCTGTATATAGTGATTGCTGGGGGAGCTGTATATAGTGATTACTGGGGGAGCTGTATACAGTGATTGCTGGGGGAGCTGTATATAGTGATTGCTGGGGGAGCTGTATATAGTGATTACTGGGGGAGCTGTATATAGTGATTGCTGGGGGAGCTGTATATAGTGATTGCTGGGGGAGCTGTATATAGTGATTGCTGGGGGAGCTGTATACAGTGATTACTGGGGGAGCTGTATACAGTGATTACTGGGGGAGCTGTATACAGTGATTACTGGGGGAGCTGTATACAGTGATTGCTGGGGGAGCTGTATACAGTGATTACTGGGGGAGCTGTATATAGTGATTGCTGGGGAGCTGTATACAGTGATTGCTGGGGGAGCTGTATACAGTGATTGCTGGGGGAGCTGTATATAGTGATTGCTGGGGGAGCTGTATATAGTGATTGCTGGGGGAGCTGTATATAGTGATTGCTGGGGGAGCTGTATACAGCGGTATATAGTGATTGCTGGGGGAGCTGTATATAGTGATTACTGGGGGAGCTGTATATAGTGATTGCTGGAGGAGCTGTATATAGTGATTGCTGGGGGAGCTGTATATAGTGATTGCTGGGGGATCTGTATATAGTGATTACTGGGGGAGCTGTATATAGTGATTACTGGAGGAGCTGTATATAGTGGTTGCTGGGGGAGCTGTATATAGTGATTGCTGGGGGAGCTGTATATAGTGATTGCTGGGGGAGCTCTATATAGTGGTTGCTGGGGGAGCTGTATACAGCGATTGCTGGGGAGCTGTATACAGCGGTTGCTGGGGGAGCTGTATACAGCGGTTGCTGGGGGAGCTGTATACAGCGGTTGCTGGGGGAGCTGTATACAGCAGTTGTTGGGGGAGCTGTATACAGTGATTGCTGGGGGAGCTGTATACAGTGATTGCCTGGGGAGCTGTATACAGTGATTGCTAAGGGAGCTGTATACAGTGATTGCTGGGGGAGCTGTATATAGTGGTTGCTGGGGGAGCTGTATACAGTGATTGCTGGGGAGCTGTATATAGTGATTGCTGGGGGAGCAGTATATAGTGATTGCTGGGGGCTGTATATAGTGATTGCTGGGGGCTGTATATAGTGATTGCTGGGGGGCTGTATATAGTGATTGCTGGGGGAGCTGTATACAGCGGTTGCTGGGGGAGCTGGATACAACGGTTGCTGGGGAGTGGTATGTAGCGATTGCTGTTCCTTGTCTGGACTACATTCGATGGGGGCCCCCACCATATTTTGCGCCCAGGGGCCCCCACCAACCTTGATCCGGCCCTGGCTCTGGGAATGGCAAAATAAAAAGTTATGGCCTTTGGAAGGTGAGGAGTTAAAATCAGAATACGGCTGCAGTATGAAAGGGTCACAGGAATGGGGGTCTGTTGTATCCAAAATGAATGGAGTGGGAGGAGGGGTGTATGCACATGTGTCCATTCACTGTCTATGGCACTGACTGAGATAGCCAAGTACGGTGCTGAATTATCCCCCCCTGCGCCATAGAGATTTACTGGGGAACATGTTGTACTGTTCATCTGTAGTACAATGGATCTCAGTTCTTAGCATCCTGAAATTTCACAGATCAGCCAAATATCCTTAACTAGTAGCTTATGGCAACATGCATACCATGTGACCCAGTCAGCTCTGTTTGGAAGAGCACAATATAAATCATGTTATTTACCTTTGTGTTTGCTATAATTTTTTTTCTTTCCATATGTTATTGGTGTGGTGGCTGTGGCCTTGATGCAATGGGGGTCCCGCATTTGGTTGCAGGCAGTATCTGAATGTGTGTCCGTTTTGCACTTACAACAAATCGTAATACCATTAGATATTCTAATATGCGCCGCATTTTTATGTGCGCTGTACAGTGAGAACCTAATGTATATGCCCCGCTTAGTGAGAACCTTGCGTATATGTGCTGTATAGTAAAACCTCTGTGCATATGGGCCGTATAGTGAGAACCTTGTGTATATGCACTGTATATTGAGCACTCTGTGTAGATGCGCTGTATGGTGAGAACCCTATGTATATGCGCCGTATAGTGAGAACCCAGTGAAGAGGTGCCGAATAATTAAAATCTGTGTGTCAAATTATAATAATTTTACATATTTATGATTTTTTTTTCTTTGCTATATGCTTTCTAAGTCTCTATGCTTGTTTCAATAATTGTTAAAATGTATATACATGTTTTGATTTATTTTCTCTAACAGTCAATATGGTCCAGTTTGTTTTTACAATCGATATTGGTATATAATGGTTTTTCTTGTAATACACAACTTTTGTAAATGAACACTGTTAGCTTACTTATGAATATGCACTGGTTGTCACAGCGATGATGAATGCGCTGTGTTGTTCGTCCTCCTACAAACACTTTGACTATACAGGCTTGCACACGCGCACTACTGGTTTCTGGACCGTGCGCATAAATATGATTGTGGTGCTTCACAATATAGTGGTGGTTCTTTACAAGTGCACATAAAACTCGATTCTGGCTCATCTTACCTTGCGTATGCATAAATTTAACTGTGACACTTTATACTTCCAGCCCACTAATCGGATGTGGGCTGAGCATCTGCAGTAGAGGGGACTCCCATTGCTGCCATAAAAGCCACCACACTCACTCACTCTACTGCTCTCCCCTGATGAAGTCACTTTAGGTGACGGAACGCGTGGGGCACTACAACCCCCTGGCTGCCTTTGGTGTTTTGGTTCGGTAAACAGCTATGATTTCATCTGTATACAGGTTAGATGCATTGATTTATGTTTGATTGATACCTTTGTGTAGGAGATTTATATTACCATGCCACTCAACTTACCAACACCATTATTATTTTTACTTTGCAGTCAGGGTGGTTTATTTGGAATGATTTGATACTATTCATCTCAATGAGTCTTTTTTGTTTGTGCACTTTGTTACACTTTTTAAGTGTTTTTAAACTGGTTACTGTTTGTCAAAATATTTTGTATGTGAAAAATAAAGTTGATTACCTGTTTAAACATGTCACCATCAGATTTCAGTCCTTTTACACAAATCTATTCCTTTACTTTTATAGAACTTCACTTCACAATTTTCTCCTGGCAGCACTTCCCACTAAGGCCTCTTCCACACTAGCGTTGCGTTTCACGTCAGGGTGCAATGCGTGAAAAACTGATGTTTTTCACGCGCGTGTTGTTAGCGTTTTTTTTTGCGTTTTCGGCGCATTTTTCACGCGCGAGTCAATGGGAGAATCGAGCATTTTTCAAAGGGACCATGGTTTGGGATTAAAATGGGTTATTTAATTAAAAAATAATGTCTTCTGATAAGTTGCAAACATCTGCGATCTATTCTTCACTGTTCCCCGTGTATATTATCTCCCGACAAGTTAGCAGATGTGAAGAACAGTGAAGAATAGAATAAAAACAGTGAACACAGGATCATTTAAGAGAAAAACACAGTGCAGAACACAGTGCAGAATAGATTACAGATATATGTGTGAAGAACACATTGCAGATGTTTAAATACATCTGCAATGTGTTCTTCACACATATATATTGTTCTTCACATGCTATTTTGGCCGCACCGTTCCGCGCGTATCTCCCGACAAGTAAGCAGATGTGCCGAACATCTGTAATCTATTCTGCACTGTGTTCTGCACTGTGTTTTTCTCTTAAATGATCCTGTGGTCACTGTTTTCACTGTGTTCACTGGTTTTATTCTATTCTTCACTGTTCTTCACTGTGTTTTTTTAATTAAATGATCGTTCGCGAGCAGGGGAAATACTGTTATTCTGGTCTTCTAGCAACCCTTACGTTTAAAACGCATTGCACTCGCATTGCACTTGCAATGATTGCGAGTGCAATGCGTTCTTGATGCATCTCCATAGACTTGAATGGGGCGTGAAAATTGCGCGTGACTCGCAAAAATAGAGCATGCTACGATTTTGACGCGCGTGCAAACGAACGCAAGCACGCGCGTCAAAAACAACGCTAATGGAGAAAGACCCATTGAATATAATGGGACAGAGTGCAATGCAAGTTCTGCGCGTCAAATGCACGCGCAGAACTCGCGCGTGAAAAACGCCAGTGTAGAAGGGGCTTAAGACCTAATTGATTGAGCTCTGCTCTCCCTCAATACCAAATCTTGCAGCCCTGGACATGAGTTAAATAGACAAACAAAATATATTTCAAAATAACTTTATTTTACTGACATTTGCAAGTGACTCAGAACACATTGATCAAAAAAACAACACAGTGATTTAGAAATATCCGTGGCTCAGAGCAGCCACCAGGACATTGATGAACTTCTCCCAGGCAGCCTGGACCTGAGGGGTGAAGGCAGATCCCAACTTGGTTGCCAAGACAATGACCAGGACTTCTCCCAGACGCTGTGGATGAAGAGAAGAATATTATCTTAACATAAATGTCCAATGGTATGTGATTACTTCCAAAAATAAATAACAGTAGTTGTATGACATATTAACAAAGTATATATGTGTAGTTAATATCCCTCTCTGTTTTAAGCTCTGTTTTTAAGAAGATTTAAAGCAATTTATAGATATAGAAAGCAACATTTTTATGTTACTGTTACTTGTAAATAATATACCTTGAAGTTCTCGGGGTCCACATGGAGCTCCTGGGCATGGGACTTGCTGAGGGCAGCCAGGTGATGCTTGACATCATCCAGGTGCTGGATGGCACTGCCAACAGCTGTCAGCACCTTCTTGCCATGAGCCTTCACCTTGGCATTGCCATTGATGGCGGTGGCATTGGAGAGGTTTCCAAAAGAGCTAAAGTATCTCTGGGTCCAGGGGTACACAACAAGCAGCCTATCATTTATAAGAAGAAGAAAAAAACAATAAATATTCTGCTAGTTTTCCACATTTTACAGTATAAACACCATCTTTATTTAATTGAATAGCAAATAGAGTATAACACTCAAATATACCACATAGTATTATTATTAATTGCTATGAGATTAAAGAAACAATTTGTTATAGTGTAGTCAATCTAATCTACAGCTGTAAGTAAAAATAATAGCACTATACCCACCTTTTTAAAATGGCTATATCATATCATATTATTGAACACATAATAAGTCAGATATCAGTGGTTAAACGTTGGTATTACCTGGCCAGGGTCTCTTGGCCGTCCTTCTCAACATTGACCTTGCTCCATGTGGAGGTAATGGCGGCTCTCTCTTCAGCAGTCCAATGAACCATGATGGCTGGCTTGTCTAGTGCTGCTATACACTGGGAAGGACAGTGAAGCCATACTGATGGATCTTCCTTTTTATAATGGAATTTCAAAGTTCCAGCCCTTCTCCATTACTGCTGTGTCATCCTTGTGCCTCAGTCCCTAAAAATCTGATTGGCTTAGTAAAAAGTTAAAAGGCTTCTTCAGCAATTTATTATTTCCTTGTGACAGAAAACCACTCTGATCAATTCTTTAACACCAGTCCCAATACATTAAACATGTCAATTAGTTGTAGTCACCCTGAAATGAGTGGGTTAACTATAAATTATTTGAGGATTCTAGATTTCTTGTTGTTAGGGGGTTTCACTATTCTGGTACCTCATGAGCAAATGTTTGTACATTTCATCCTGAAATAGCCAGTTTACTAAGTGTATTAAACAGAAAATGTATCTGTATTGAGGCTACATTCATACGGTGAAAACGCCCCTATTTATGGGTAACCATTCTTTTTAATTGGGAATACAGCGTTTCATTGAATGGCTGTATTGTCCTCCGTACTGTACCGTTTTTGAGCCGTATAAAATTTCTCATGTATTTGTGTCTAGAGTATAAGATGCAGGTTACATACAGGCTGCATACGGTTGCGCTGTATATATGTGCAGTATGCAGAACCAGTGGGAGGTGAATTCTGTCAGCAGTCAATAGTCAGCCATCCATCAATTGCCAGCCTACTGTATATTATACGGATACGGTGACATATGTGCATATATGGATGAAAAACGTCATGTATATATACAAGCTCATACTGATTTATAAAGTACGGAAATACAGGACTGGAGAAATCACACGTTTGTGTGAAAGTAGCATTTATCAAGACCGGCTTTTTTCATGCCAGTCTTAATAGCCCCTTACTTTTGCGTAGTATTCGTGTAATATATGATGAGTGGCTATAGTCAATTATAGAAAGTCTTTATGCTAAAAACCTGGTGTGAAAGTTGTTCAATCTGGTGGAACCCATTTGCTCTGCCTCTTCCCTGTACCTGTCAGGCCCCCTTTACCGGAAGTGGCAAGTGCGGCATAAAACTTCGTACATTTGTACATTTTCTGCGTTTAGGATCAATTTCTTATTGTTAATAAATAATTATGTAAAATACTGACCAAAATACTGCCATGTCAAAACTGTTGTGTGATAAATTATCAATGTCAATGGGTGAGATTACATAGCAATAAATATAACATTGTTAAAAATGTGTTTCTCTCTTATTTGGTTGCTGTGTATCATTTGAGCAGTTTATTTCATTGTAATGAAATAGTAATCAATGTTACAGAACAATGCCCAAGATATATAAAAACTGGTGCAATCTGCCTTTGAGTAGTTTGCGTCACTAATGTGCACTTTGCGGCAGATTATCCAATAGTGTTGCATGCTCTCAATTAGTCTTTTTTAGTTTTCAGGATGTGACACAGTTGCACCTTTTTTGGTGCACTTTGCTTCATGCTGTTGAGACACAATTGTATCGAGTTGCAGTAATAAATGTGGTGCAGACTTCGACTTAGCGCTACCACACCCCATGAGGTGCACAGTTTTCTAAACTGTCGGACAAAGTGCCGCCATTACACAAAAGTGGTGCAAACACTTCATAAGTGCTAGCTCCAAACACACTTTTCTGGAAACAGGCATAGACACAATAATATATCTGGGCCATTGTATTCCCATTCACTTACATGAAATTTTGCTGACTCTATTGGGCATGTCCTGATGACTCAGGATATAAGACAGCATTTTTTAAAACTCTTCCTTGCCCTTGTTTAAACTCCCTTTTACTTCTGATCTGCTTTTACTGATACCAGCACTGACTAATCAGTCCTCTGGGTTGAACATTCTGTTTCCTGTATTGGCCATTTACATATTTATGAATGAAATACATAGAGGTACTTTAATTGCTAATAATACACATATAAAAGGAGTCACTATATGGCATATAGTCACTTCTGCATTCTGTATAAGATGATACAACTTTCCCACTACACCTATGCTACATATATGGGTATATCGCATTATTGCTTATTATTCTGCAAATATACGGCATTGCTTATATTATGTATACAGTGGATACAAAAAGTATTTAGACCCCTTTAAAGTTTTCACTCTTTTTTTCAATGCAACCAATTGGTAAGATCAAAAAAGTATTTTTTGGTCCATCAATGTACACTCTGCAACCCATCTTGACATAAAAAAAACAGAAATGTGTTTTTGCTAATTTATTAAACAAGAAAAGCTGAAATATCCCATGTTCGATATACAAAGGTTACCTCTCGACAGAGAGGAAAAGGAGGATCGACTAAAAAGATGCAAATGAATAGTAGAAATTTTATTGGTAATATACAATACTCAAAGTTAAAATACATTTAAAATAACAAGTGGTGAGACACAAGAAAGAGAAAAAGAAGCGGGCCGACCCGGACAGGGCAAAGTTGAAAAATTGTGTCTGATGTCATGGTAAGAAGCTGAACCATTAAAGGCTAAACACCTTTACCATTGAACTGCAGTGATGGAGGTTTTTGTCCACAAGGTGGTGGTGGTGTTAACTAGAGATGAGCGAACATACTCGTCCGAGCTTGATGCTCGATCGAGCATTAGCGTACTCGTAACTGCTCGTTGCTCGGACGAGTATTTCACCCGCTCGAGAAAATGGCAGCTCCCGCCGTTTTGCTTTTTGGCGGCCAGAAACAGAGCCAATCACAAGCCAGGAGACTCTGCACTCCACCCAGCATGACGTGGTACCCTTACACGTCGATAGCAGTGGTTGGCTGGCCAGATCAGGTGACCCTGGGATAGACTAGCCGCTGCCCGCGCTGCTCGGATCATTCTCTGTCTGGATGCCGCTAGGGAGAGAGCTGCTGCTGGTCAGGGAAAGCGTTAGGGTGTTCTATTAGCTTACTGTTAGGCAGGAGTGATTCTACAACAGCCCTTCTTAGGGCTACAATAACGTTATCCTTTTTTTTTTATTTGCTTGTGGCTGGGCTTGCTGGCACTAGTAGTGCAGCTAGTACCATATTGTGAGGAATTAGCAGGGGGACTTGCTACCGTTGTGTTTAGCTCTTAGTGACACACATATCCACCTCAAACACCAAAGTGGGAAAATTTATTAGGGGTTTGATTTCAATTAGGCACAGTCTGCCAGTTTCTTTTTATTTTACGTTTATTTTTTTAATAACTCAGTGTCATCTCATCTTGCATAGTAGTGTGCTTTAATACTTGGCTAGAAAATAGCCATAGGAGAATCCAAACGGCTTACTTACGCCTACAGTAGCGTTATATATATTTGATTTCTGGTTGATCTGCTGGTGGCTGTAGTTGTTGCAGTGCATCTACTAGCAAATTGTGAGCAATTTGGAGTGAGACTTGCGACCACTGTGTTTTGCGCTTAGTGACGCACATATCCATCGCAAAGACCGAAGTGGGAAAATTTATTAGGGCCCGGGGTTGGATTTCAATTAGGCACAGTCTGCCATTTCCTTTTTTATTTTACGTTTATTTTTTTCATAACTCAGCGTCATCTCATCTGGCATAGTAGTGTGCTTTAATACTTGGCTAGAAAATAGCCATAGGAGAATCCAAACGGCTTACTTACGCCTACAGTAGCGATATATATATTTGATTTCTGGTTGATCTGCTGGTGGCTGTAGTTGTTGCAGTGCATCTACTAGCAAATTGTGAGCAATTTGGAGTGAGACTTGCGACCACTGTGTTTTGCGCTTAGTGACGCACATATCCATCGCAAAGACCGAAGTGGGAAAATTTATTAGGGCCCGGGGTTGGATTTCAATTAGGCACAGTCTGCCATTTCCTTTTTTATTTTACGTTTATTTTTTTCATAACTCAGCGTCATCTCATCTGGCATAGTAGTGTGCTTTAATACTTGGCTAGAAAATAGCCATAGGAGAATCCAAACGGCTTACTTACGCCTACAGTAGCGTTATATATATTTGATTTCTGGTTGATCTGCTGGTGGCTGTAGTTGCTGCAGTGCATCTACTAGCAAATTGTGAGCAATTTGGAGTGAGACTTGCGACCACTGTGTTTTGCGCTTAGTGACGCACATATCCATCGCAAATACCGAAGTGGGAAAATTTATTAGGGCCCGGGGTTGGATTTCAATTAGGCACAGTCTGCCATTTCCTTTTTTATTTTACGTTTATTTTTTTCATAACTCAGCGTCATCTCATCTGGCATAGTAGTGTGCTTTAATACTTGGCTAGAAAATAGCCATAGGAGAATCCAAACGGCTTACTTACGCCTACAGTAGCGTTATATATATTTGATTTCTGGTTGATCTGCTGGTGGCTGTAGTTGTTGCAGTGCATCTACTAGCAAATTGTGAGCAATTTGGAGTGAGACTTGCGACCACTGTGTTTTGCGCTTAGTGACGCACATATCCATCGCAAAGACCGAAGTGGGAAAATTTATTAGGGCCCGGGGTTGGATTTCAATTAGGCACAGTCTGCCATTTCCTTTTTTATTTTACGTTTATTTTTTTCATAACTCAGCGTCATCTCATCTGGCATAGCAGTGTGCTTTCATACTTGGCTAGAAAATAGCCATAGGAATAGGATAGCATCGTTTGGTTTTAAAAACTAAAAAACACACACAAAAAAAAAAACACAAAAAAAAGGTAAAAAAAAAATTAAAGTTATAACTCTCATTTTCAAAATGTTTAACCCGAGGGCTAGGGGTAGAGGACGAGGGCGGGGACGTGGGCGTCCAACTACTGCAGGGGTCAGAGGCCGTGGTCCTGGGCGGGGTGAGACACCACCTGCTGATGAGGGAGCAGGGGAACGCCGCAGAGCTACACTCCCTAGGTTCATGTCTGAAGTTACTGGGACTCGTGGTAGAGCACTGTTGAGGCCAGAACAGTGCGAACAGGTGATGTCGTGGATTGCCGACAATGCTTCGAGCAATTTGTCCACCAGTCAGTCTTCCACGCAGTCCACCCATGTCACCGAAATCGGCACTCCTCCAGCTCCTGCACCTCAGCCTCCTCCCCCCCAGTCTGCCCCCTCCCAGCAAAATTTGCCATTTGAACCGGCATACTCTGAGGAACTGTTTTCTGGACCCTTCCCACAGTCACAAACCACTTGTCCGGTTGCTGATGAGCAATTTTCCGATGCCCAGGTTTTCCACCAGTCGCAGTCTGTGGGTGATGATGACCTTGTTGACGTAGTGGAAGAAGTGTGTAAAGAGGTGTCCGACGATGAGGAGACACGGTTGTCAAACAGTGGGGAAGTTGTTGTCAGGGCAGGAAGTCCGAGGGGGGAGCAGACTGAGGGATCGGAGGATGATGAGGTGACAGACCCAAGCTGGGTTGAGAGGCCGGGTGAACACAGTGCTTCTGAGACGGAGGAGAGTCCTCGACCAGAACAGGTTGGAAGAGGCAGTGGTGGGGCCAGACGGAGAGGCAGGGCCAGAGCTGGTGCATCAGCGCCAAATGTGTCAACTAGTGAAGCTCCCGTGGCGAGGGCTCCTGCAGCGAGGGCTAGATTTTCAGAAGTCTGGAGGTTCTTTAAGGAAACACCGGATGACCGACGGACTGTGGTGTGCCACATTTGCCAAACCAGGATCAGCAGGGGTTCCACCACTACTAGCTTAACTACCACCAGTATGCGCAGGCATATGAATGCTAAACACCCCACTCAGTGGCAACAAGCGCGTTCACCTCCGGCCGTGCACACGACTGCTCCTTCCCCTGTGTCAGCTGATAGTCAGCCCCCTGCCCAGGACCCTGCCACAAAAACCCCATCGTCGCCTCCACGATCCTCCACAGCATCCACCAGCGTTCAGCTCTCCATACCCCAGACGCTGGAGCGGAAACGCAAATATAGTGCAACCCACCCGCACGCCCAAGCCCTTAATGTGCACATCTCCAGATTGCTAAGCCTGGAGATGCTGCCCTATAGGCTAGTAGAGACCGAGGCCTTTCGCAGCCTCATGGCGGCGACCTCCCCTCGGTATTCGGTCCCCAGCCGCCACTACTTTTCCCAATGTGCCGTCCCAGCCCTGCACCAGCACGTGTCAGACAACATAATCCGTGCCCTGACCAACGCCGTTTCTGACAAGGTCCACCTGACCACGGACACGTGGACGAGTGCTGCCGGGCAGGGCCACTATATGTCGCTGACGGCACATTGGGTTAACTTGGTGGAGGCTGGGACCGAGTCTGACCCTGCGGCTGGTCATATACTGCCGACGCCGAGGATTGCGGGGCCTACCTCGGTCCAGGTGTTTCAGGCCTAATATGCCTCCTCCTCCTCCCACCCCTCCTCCACCTCCTCCTCCGAACGACCATCCGTGGGCATGGCGCCATCAGTCGGTAGCTCTAGGCACAGCAGCAGTGCCGTCGCTAAGCGACAGCAGGCGGTGCTGAAACTGCAGAGCCTAGGCGATAAAAGGCACACCGCCCAAGAACTATTACAGGGCATCACGGCGCAGACTGATCTGTGGCTGGCACCGCTGAACCTGAAGCCAGGCATGGTTGTGTGTGACAACAGCCGTAACCTGGTGGCGGCTCTGCAACTCGGCAGAATGACACATGTGCCATGCCTGGCCCATGTGTTAAATCTGATAGTTCAGCGTTTCCTCAAGACATACCCCAATCTGTCTGATTTGCTCACGAAGGTGCGCCGCATCTGTGCGCATTTCAGGAAGTCCAGCACAGATGCTGCCACTCTCAGGGCAGCGCAGCGCCGCCTCCAACTGCCCGCTCACCGACTGTTGTGCGATGTGCCCACGAGGTGGAATTCAACACTGACCATGTTATCCAGAGTTTACCAGCAGCGCCGAGCGATTGTAGACTGCCAGATGTCAACTTCCACCAGAACTGGTAGTCAGGTCAGTCAGCTTCCTCAAGTCTACAATGAGGAGTGGACGTGGATGTCTGATATCTGTCAGGTGCTGAGTAACTTTGAGGAGTCAACACAGATGGTCAGTGGCGATGCCGCCATCATCAGCCTCACCATCCCGCTGCTTGGCCTGTTGGAAAACTCTCTGGTCAGCATGAAGTCGGAAGCTTTGCGCTCCTCACAAGAGACGGGGGAAGAAGATTCCCTTGTTGATAGCCAAAGCACCCTTAGGTCTGTTTCTCAGCGCATATCGGAGGAGGTGGAGGAGGATGAGGAGGAAGAGGAGGAGAATGTTGGCGAGACACAAGAGGGGACCATTGTTGAGTCCTTCACTGTTGAGCGTGTATGGGCAGAAGAAGAGGAGTTGGAGGAGGAGGAAATGGACAGTCAGGCCAGTGAGGGGAGTGAATTCTTACGTGTTGGTACTCTGGCGCATATGGCAGATTTCATGCTAGGCTGCCTATCCCGTGACCCTCGCGTTCAAAGAATTTATTCCAGCACCGATTACTGGGTGTTCACTCTCCTGGACCCACGGTACAAGCAAAATCTTTCCACTCTCATCCCTGGAGAGGAAAGGAGTGTGAGAATGCATGAATACCAGCAGGCCCTGGTGCACAAGCTGAAACAGTATTTTCAGTGCAGCTGGTGGCATCATCACCGATAAGCGTACACGCCTGTCGACTGACAGCGCTGTCAGGCTGACGCTTATCAAGATGAATAAAGCCTGGATTTCTCCTAATTTCCAATCTCCACCAGGTGAAGGAAGCTCAACCTGAATAATTTATCCACTCCTCCTCCTCCTCATTTTCCTCCTTCTCCTCCTCTTTGTACAGTAAAGCAGAGGAAACTGGCTATTTTTTTACAGGGCCCACTGGCTCTAGCTATAGTACTTTATGCATTTAATTTTTCTGGAGGGCCACCGACCCGGTCCTCTGTTTTAAACAATTTTTGGGAGTGCCACATACAGGCACTCAATCTATTCAATTTTTCTGGAGGGCCACCTACCTGCTCCTCTGGTTTGAAAACTTTTTTGGACTGCCACATACAGGCACTCAATCTATTCCATTTTTCTGGAGGGCCACCTACCTGCTCCTCTGGTTTGAAAACTTTTTTGGACTGCCACATACAGGCACTCAATCTATTCCATTTTTCTGGAGGGCCACCTACCTGCTCCTCTGGTTTGAAAACTTTTTTGGACTGCCACATACAGGCACTCAATCTATTCCATTTTTCTGGAGGGCCACCTACCTGCTCCTCTGGTTTGAAAACTTTTTTGGACTGCCACATACAGGCACTCAATCTATTCCATTTTTATGGAGGGCCACCTACCTGCTCCTCTGGTTTGAAAACTTTTTTGGACTGCCACATACAGGCACTCAATCTATTCCATTTTTCTGGAGGGCCACCTACCTGCTCCTCTGGTTTGAAAACTTTTTTGGACTGCCACATACAGGCACTCAATCTATTCCATTTTTATGGAGGGCCACCTACCTGCTCCTCTGGTTTGAAAACTTTTTTGGACTGCCACATACAGGCACTCAATCTATTCCATTTTTATGGAGGGCCACCTACCTGCTCCTCTGGTTTGAAAACTTTTTTGGACTGCCACATACAGGCACTCAATCTATTCCATTTTTATGGAGGGCCACCTACCTGCTCCTCTGGTTTGAAAACTTTTTTGGACTGCCACATACAGGCACTATCCAAATTGAATTGTCTCCATAGCAGCCTCCACACGTTGTCTCCATTGCTACCTCCAAAAGTCGTCCATATAGCTGCCTCCATACATCGTCCCTTTATCAAACGAGGTGTGTCAGGCCGAAATTTGGGTTGTTTTCATGGATTCCACATCAAAGTTGTTAACTTTGTCGCCACCCTGCTGTGTTATCCACAAAATACACTGGCAAACTTTTACCATTTACGGATATTATTTCAGCGCTTCTTGCGCATCTGTTTACATTCCCCTCACCCGCCATATCCTAAACTTATAAGAACGCTACTACACTTGATCTTATACAAAAGGTTCTTAGAAGTGCTGTTTGGGGAGTAGCCTAGAGACAGGGGCTTGGATTGGCGAAAGCTCGCCTGGCAGCGGAGCGCCAGCGCCATGCCAAGAACCAACTAACATAGTTTTAACTGCAGCACCTTTAATCTACTACTAGTTCACTGCCTCCATACATGGCCGCCTTATCAAACGTGCTGTGTCAGGCAGAATTTTGGGTTGTTTTCATGGCTTCCACAACAAACTTGTTAACTTTGTCGCCACCCTGCTGTGTAATCCTCAAAATATACTGGCAAACTTTTACCATTTACGGATATTATTTCAGCGCTTCTTGCGCATCTGTTTACATTCCCCTCACCCGCCATATCCTAAACTTATAAGAATGCTACTACACTTGATCTTATACAAAAGGTTCTTAGAAGTGCTGTTTGGGGAGTAGCCTAGAGACAGGGGCTTGGATTGGCGAAAGCTCGTCTGGCAGCGGAGCGCCAGCTCCATGCCAAGAACCAACTAACATAGTTTTAACTGCAGCACCTTTAATCTACTACTAGTTCACTGCCTCCATACATGGCCGCCTTATCAAACGTGCTGTGTCAGGCAGAATTTTGGGTTGTTTTCATGGCTTCCACAACAAACTTGTTAACTTTGTCGCCACCCTGCTGTGTAATCCTCAAAATATACTGGCAAACTTTTACCATTTACGGATATTATTTCAGCGCTTCTTGCGCATCTGTTAACATTCCCCTCACCCGCCATATTCCAAACTTATAAGAACGCTACTACACTTAACTTGGTGTAGGCTGGGACCGAGTCTGACCCTGGGGCTGGTCATATACTGCCGACGCAGAGGATTGCGGGGCCTACCTCGGTCCAGGTGTTTCAGGCCTACTATGCCTCCTCCTCCTCCCACCCCTCCTCCACCTCCTCCTCCTCCTCCGAATTACCATCCGTGGGCATGGCGCCATCAGTCGGTAGCTCTAGGCACAGCAGCAGTGCCGTCGCTAAGCGACAGCAGGCGGTGCTCAAACTGCTGAGCCTAGGTGATAAAAGGCACACCGCCCAAGAGCTATTACAGGGCATTCCGCATCAAACTTGTTAACTTTGTCGCCACCGTGCTGTGTAAGCCACAAAATATACTGGAAAACTTTTTTCATTTACGGATATTATTTCAGCGCTTCTTGCGCAGATGTTTACATTCCCCTCACCCGCCATATCCCAAACTTATAAGAACGCTACTACACTTGATCTTATACAAAAGGTTCTTAGAAGTGCTGTTTGGGAAGTAGCCTAGAGACAGGGGCTTGGATTGGCAAAAGCTCGCCTGGCAGCGGAGCGCCAGCTCCATGCCAAGATCCAACTAACATAGTTTTAACTGCAGCACCTTAAATCTACTACTAGTTCACTGCCTCCATACATGGTCCCCTTATCAAACGAGCTGTGTCAGGCAGAATTTTGGATTGTTTTCATGGCTTCCATGTTAACTTTGTCGCCACCCTGCTGTGTAATCCACAAAATATACTGGCAAACTTTTATCATGTACCGATATTATTTCAGCGCTTCTTGCTCACCTCCTTTGGTTCCTCTCTGCCACCCATTGGTTTGAAGCCTGAGTCCATTTAGGGTATGTTGCCATGCCACTCTCTAGCCTGCCGCTGCTGCCGCTGCCTCTGCATGCCGTCCCCTATAGTGTCAGGGTCAATTATTGGATGTTTTAGATGCTATCTAGCCTCATTCGGTCACTCTGTCATGGCCATGCTGTTGCCCATAATTTTGGCATAATGGTGCGATTAAGCAGCCTCAGAGGCATCCATGCATGCTGCCCCTGCTGTTTCCTGTCCATTTCCGTGGTGTTTCCATCCTTTTCTGAGGTTCCCAGGTGTTTGGCCAAGCTTCCCTGTGCAGAGCCTTGGTCCCCTTGAAAAATGCTCGAGTCTCCCATTGACTTCAATGGGGCTCGTTACTCGAAACGAGCACTCGAGCATCGGGAAAAGTTCGTCTCGAATAACGAGTACCCGAGCATTTTAGTGCTCGCTCATCTCTAGTGTTAACCGCTGTGGTATATATGATGTATAGTAAATATATATATAGGAACTTTGAGTGCTGCAGAAATTCTTTCCTTAACTTGGCCAGTACTGCCTGTGCCTTTCCACAGTTCTGTCTATGACCTCCTTGGGCAGTTACTTAGACCTAATGAAAAAAATAACTATAACCTGGCAATTTTCACTTTATTTTATGAATTTAAAGTAATCCAAAATGTTTCAGTCTCAGTGACCTTCATCAGAAATGGATAACTGGGGGTAAAATGGATAGGATAGTAGCCAGCCCTAAGCTGCAGTTAGCATGGCGTCTTGTTGTGGGGCAGCGTCTCATCGCTATTGGAAAAGTTTTACAATAGCAGTGAGAATCCGCTCCACACCAAGATGCTGTCAGGATCAGTGGTAGTGGATCCTCTGTGCCACCATGGGCGATGACGGAAGCGGACACCTGGGACCAGAGTCTAAGCAGTGTTCACCAGAGCCTGCCGCAAAGCAGATTGGACTTGTTGCGGCATGATACCACCAGGTCGTTCCACAGGTGCGACTTTGTCTTCAGTAGCAGCCAAGGCGAAGTACAGAATCGTAAGGCAAACTCGTGCTTGGGGACAGGGAGGAGGTCCAGACAGGTAGCACAGGATCAGACTTGGGGACATAGAAGAAGGTCAGGACAGGCAGCACAAGAGCGAGGTCAGGAACAGAATCAAGGTTACAATGGGAAATCTGGATAATTGCACAGGGCAAAAACAAGCTTTCTCTAAGGCTATAAGGCACAAAGATCCGGCAGGGGACACAGGAAGGGGCTGGGAATTTATCAGGAAAGGTGGCTCGCCAGCATCAATTAACGGCGTGCTGGGCCCTTAAATTTTACAGCTGCAGGAGACACCGCCGGAACCCCAGGAGGTGAGTGAGGCAGCAGGCCACACGGAGGTACATGGGTGTGGGGCACCCAAAACATTGACCCCCACCTTTGGCCTCCCCCTCTTCTTGGCCTAAAGGAACCTCTGAAGAAGACTATGATCCAGAATGTTGTTTTCTGGCTCCCAAGACCTCTCATCTGGCCCGAACCCATTCCAGTCAACGAGAAAGAACCACTTCCCTCTTACTGACTTCATACCCAGGACCTCTTTCTCCTCATAGACATTGGTGGAGTCCGCCTCAGGAGCTGGAGGTGGTACTTGCCGGGAGAAGTGGTTCAGGATGACAGGTTTCAGAAGGGACATGCAGTGTTTGCTCACAGATGGACTTGAGATCTTGAACAATTTCCTCCACGGCAGGAACATCAGCAGGCTCAGAGAGAAGAAGAGGTTGGTGTGGATGTGGATGTTGTCCAACGATAACAAAGAAGGGAGCGGCACCAGCAGATTCAGAGTCCAGAGAATTATATGAGATTTCTGCCCAATGTAGAAGAGAAGATCAATCATCCTGACGAGCAGAGACAAAATGCTATAGATACCAGCCCAGAGTCTGGTTGACCCTCTCCACTTGACCATTAGTCTGCGGATTATATGCAGAAGAGAAGTCCAGTTTAACCCCTTCCCGACATTTGACGTAATAGTACTGCGTTCCCGCAAAATGCAGTACTATAACGTCATGCTTCTGGCGCCGGCTCCGTTCAGGGTGTCAGCTATAATATATTTCTCTGATCGCGGGTGTTAACCCCTAACGCTGACCTCGGCGTGTTAGAGGCATTTAAAGTGAATTGGACCCCCCGCTGCGCTTACCGGGGGTGGGGGGGGGGGGGAGGGGGGTCCGCTGCTCTGATCGCAGCCCTGGGACTGCCAGTGCCTGGGGCGGCGCGATCCTCTTCCTGGAGCTGGCTGTAACACTCTGAGCATGCACAGCATGCCCAGTGTGTTACATTACACAGTGTAATACATCTCCATTACACTGTGTAATGTGAAGAAGAGCTTGAACAAGCTCTGGATCGCTTGTTCAAGCTAACCTGTAAAAGTAAATAAAAAAAGTTCAAAACATTAAATAAAAACATTTTTTAATAAAAAGAATTAATTAAATAATTAATTAATAATGAATTCCATCGGAGTGCACTGAAGTTCACCGTCCTACGCTGGTTGCAGGTAAGCGCGTGTCAAGCGACACTTTTTTTTTAAATGCAGTGGTTTTTCCGAATCCGTTGGGTTTTCTTACGGCCACGCCCCCCGATTTCCGTTGCGTGGATGCTGGCGCCGATGCGCCACAATCCGATCGCGTGTGCCAAAATCCCGGGGCAATTCAGGGAAAATCGGCGCAAATCGGAAATAGTCGGATAACCCGTTGGAAAAAACGTGATTCGGGCCCTTAGTAAATGACCCCCATTAAGTCAGTCAGCAAAGTACTGGCCTACTTTTGTATATCGACAGGGAACAATACTACTTCTCAGAGGATGAAAACAACAGACTTTAAAAATGCCTGACTGATGGATACGAATTGAGAAAACCAGAAAATTGTAAACTAAAAGAATTTCAGTTGAATGAGATCGATAAATCTACCATGACCTGCTGGTTTTCTAAAGCAGAATCTAAATGAGATTTTTCTAGGTTCATATCCCCCCTTTGGATACAAATGCTGTTAACTATTACAGGGGGTCATTTACTAAGGACCCAATTCGCGTTTTCCTGACGTGTTACCCGAATATTTCCGATTTGCGCCGATTTTCCCTAAATTGCCCCGGGATTTTGGCGCACGCGATCGGTTTGTGGCGCATCGGCGCTGGCATGCACGCGACGGAAATCGGGGGGCGTGGTCGAACGGTACCCCGACGGATTCAGAAAAACCGCCGCAAAATTGCCCACACAGGGCCATACTCACATGCACCACGATGAAGACGATGAACTCCGGGGCACCTCGGCGGACATCGGCGCAGCAGCGCCACCTGGTGGACATCGGGCGCAGGACCTTCATGAATCGCTGGAAGACCTGAACGCTCGTCAGAGAAGCCGCCGCTGGAACGCGAATGGACCGGGTAAGTAAATGTGCCCCATAGTGTCAATGCTACCAACTCACTATATGCCTTTTATTTAATTTCTAAACTATAGACATACATTTCATCAATTGGTTGTAATTAAAAAAAAATGTACCTATATTGTGAATATTTACAGTAGATGGGTCTTATGTGCCTTAGTTACAGTCTCCTGTTGTCTTTAGATGAGGCCACCACCACACATCAGGCGGACAGAGCAGGCAGCGTTACTACAGGGGTAGAGGTCATCTGTACATTGCTGGACAGTTTTGAGCATTGATTTATACAGCTCATACTTATATACCGTATATACTCGTGTATAAGAGTACAAAAAATGTGCTGAAAAAAGCCCCCTCGGCTTATACACGAGTCAATACATGTGTCATTCGACTTAAAAAATAATAAACTTATATACTCACCCTCTGGTGGCCCCGATGCGCAGCGCTGCTCCCCCGGAGCCCAGCACGATGTTACTGAAGACAGAAGAAGGGCACGGAAGCCAGAAGAGGACCCGCGCGGACATAGCTGTATACTACTGGGGGAAAGCTGGGCTGGCTGTATACTACTGGGGGCAAGCTGGGCTGGCTGTATACAACTGGGGCAGCCTGTATACTACTGAGGGCAGGCTGGGCTGGCTGTATACAACTGGGGGCAGCCTGTATACTACTGGGGGCAGGCTGTAAACTACTGGGGGTAAGCTGGGCTGGCTGTATACTACTGGGGGCAGGCTGGGTGGCTGTATACTACTGGGGGCAGGCTGGGTGGCTGTATACTACTGGGGGCAGGCTGGGTGGCTGTATACTGCTGGGGGCAGGCTGGGGTGGCTGTATACTACTGGGGGCAGGCTGTGGTGGCTGTATACTACTGGGGGCAGGCTGGGCTGGCTGTATACAACTGGGGTGGCTGTATACTACTGGGGGCAGGCTGTATACTACTGGGGGCAGGCTGTAAACTACTGGGGGAAAGCTGGGCTGGCTGTATACTACTGGGGGCAGGCTGGGTGGCTGTATACTACTGGGGGCAAGCTGGGGTGCCTCTATACTGCTGGGGGCAGGCTGGGGTGGCTGTATACTACTGGGGGCAGGCTAGGGTGGCTGTATACTACTGGGGGCAGGCTGGGGTGGCTGTATACTACTGGGGGCAGGCTGGGGTGGCTGTATACTACTGGGGGCAGGCTGTATACTACTGAGGGCAGGCTGTATACTACTGGGGGAAGGCTGGGCTGGCTGTATACTACTGGGGGCAAGCTGGGCAGGCTGTATACTACAGGGGGCAGGCTGTATATTATAGGGGGCTGGCTGGCTAGCTATATACTGGGGGGGTCTGTGACCAATGCATTTCCCATCCTCGGCTTATACTCAAGTCAATAGGTTTTCCCAGTTTTTGGTGGTAAAATTAGGGGTCTCGGCTTATACTCGGGTCGGCTTATACGGTATACGGTATACAGTATATACGGTAATACTTTTATCCAGAGACAACATTGCAAATACGCTCAAGGTACTTTCTTTGACTTGTAGTATTTGCACTTTACTATGTACAATGCATTGTCTATAACTGTATATGGACACACTGCCTGGATTTTCTATATCTTGAGTTCCTCCCTCTGAATATACTTTTTGTACACCTTTAAATATATCCTATTTAATAAAGGAAGATATTTTATCTATTTTTGTTGTGGGTCATATTTCTGGCTCTTTTCTTCTTTTTTGATATATCATCATACAGTCAATCTAATCTTTCAAAAAGGTTACTAGCTAACATTAACCATATGTCTGCTATGACATAATTTTTTATGTTATTCTATTAGGATGTTAGGAGGCTTTGGTATCAAACAGCAATTTTCCAGAATTTCCAGAATTTTTTAGATTCAATTATATTAGATTAATATTCATATTTATAGAGACTTTAAAAGTCCTATTTATTAGAAACTCCCCACAAAGTGACACATTTTCATATTGCTCTCTTCAAACTATTCAAAACAGCCGTTGTTAAGCTTCTTACGTAATGGCGTTGGACATAATGGCGTCTCTATACAGAATGTTCAAATTTTTGCAATAAATGTTTATTTTGCCCTATAATATACATGTTCATGCAGGATAAAAAGAGAAAACACATCTCAGATTTTGTTGTGCAGATTTTCCTGGAATATGGCCATACTCCATGTGGATGTAAACCACTTTATGGGCCCAGAACAGACTGCAGAGGGGAAGGAATCCCAATTTGCTTTTGGAGGGCAAATTTTGCTGAAACAAATTTTAGGTGCTGTGTATAATTTGCTGAACCTACAAAAAAACTGAAAAAGTGACCCCATTTTGAAAACTAAACTCCTCAAGGAATACAGTAACATTGTTTTTGGCTTGGTTATACCTCATGGATTATACTCTATTAACATTTTTGGCAGGAATGCAAACAAAAATCTATTCTGATAAAGATTTTTTACTTTTATTTTTTGTTTTATACACCACATAGCATAAATATCAGGTTATTTATGTTATATACTGTATGGCGGGCATATTTTTTTATTATTTTTTTCTATGTTGTGCACCATACATGTTAAGTAATGATTTTATTTTATTGTATGGGTTGTTACGGATGTGGTGATACCATATATGAGCAGTTTGTGTTTGTTGTGTTTTTTACATGATAGTTTGATTATATTTGGGGCATTTAGAGGACTCATAATTTTATTATTCCATTTTTTATTTGTAAATACTGTTCAACTAATACACTTCCATACTGATGTATAGCAATGTATTAGAGTAGTCAGCCTAGGCTGACATGCACAGTGACAGATCCTGTAGGAGGAGGCAGCCCTGGGGGCCTTCTGTGGAACCTGCAGCTGCCTTGAAAATGATCAGCAACCACCAAACCTGGCACGCGGGGAGGTGATCAATGAGGGCAGGTCCAGAAGCCCTACAGTTGCCATTGTAGGGCTTATGTTTGACTCTGGCACCTACATTCCCAGCTGTTACAGCAGATTCAAGGCTATCACATAAAGCCGTACTCCTGGCGCTGTCACCGTTGACAGTTTTTATAGTGACAGTTTTGCGTCAGAGAAAATACATGTGCAGGTGCAGGAACTACCCATGGACGTGAATTTTTGTCCAGGTTCAGCAAGGGGTTAACTTTTATTCATTATTTTATACACCGAATAGTATAAAAATAATGTTATTTATGTTCTCCAACTAATTTGGAGAGAAAAATCACTTGTTTTTGCCTCTTTTAAGAGTTGTAACATTTTGATATTTTGATGATTGAGCGGTATTAGGGTTTATTTTTTGCATTAGAAGTTTTACTTTTTATTGGAATCATTGTGGGATAAATGTGACTTTTTGATCGCATGTTTTTTGATTATTTTTTTCAGGGTCTCCCACACTTCTGTCCAGTTGACAGTTGCCATGGGGACAGCAGTGCAGAACGAAAATGCATATCCAGGGGCAGAAATCACCAGCCGCCTGGTCATGCATTTACATCCAAGGTTGTTAAGGGGTTAATATATGTTAAAGAGGTTTTCTATCAACACGGAAAACATCCAGGGGACAACACATAAACACATAATTCCCCGCTCCCTCGTTGCTCTGGTATTTTTGGGTCCTTTGTTTGACTGGAAGTTGCGGAGGGCGGTTACAGGTCCTGTTTCATCCATTGAGTGGTCTTCTTGGACCAAGGTACAACACGGAAAGTGAAGATGTCTACCAGGAATACAGTGTAGAAATAAACTATTTGCCAAATTTCTTTTTGCTCTTACCCAAGTTCTAATAATGGCCACCCAGTGAGGGAGACGTATTGATGTGTCGGTTTTTAGGCCAGTGCAGAGTAGAACTATTACTATAATAATCTGCTGTGTCAGATTATTAATTATGTCTGATGCTAGAGGATAAATCTGGTGTAGTATAAGACTGTCGAGTCTAATTTGCACCTCTTTTTAGTCTGTCTTTTTTGCTACACCACACTATTGAATTTTCTGGCGCATAGACTGAATGTTCTGGCACACAGGCTTCAGCACATTGTAATGAATGAGGAGTAAAATCCCCATATACTGCCATATTGCAGTATGGCAGTATATGGTAGGATCGATCAGACAACCTAGGGTTAAAGTACCCTAGGGAGTCTGAAAAATAGTTAAAGTAAAAGTAAAAAAAAGTAAAAAAAAAAAAATTATATTAAAAAAACCTAAAAATTAAAAATCACCCCCCTTTCCCTAGAACTGATATTAATATTAATAAACAGTAAAAATCATAAACACAATAGGTACCGCCGCGTCTGAAAATGTCCAATCTATCAAAATATAATAACGGTTTTTCACTGCGTTTAACCCCGTAACGGAAAATAGTGCCCAAAGTCAAAAATGACATTTTTTTGCCATTTTGGAAAATATAAAAAAATTAATAAAAAGAGATCAAAAGGTTGTACAGTCCTAACAATGATAGCAATGAAAACGCCATCAAAAGTCGCAAAAAATGACACCACCCACAGCTCTGTACACCAAAGTATGAAAAAGTTATTAGCACCAGAAGATGGCAAAATCCAAAAATAATTTTTTGTACAGGAGGTTTTAATTTTTTTAAATGTATGAAAACATTATAAAACCTGTACAAATGTGGTATCCCTGTGATCATAGCAACCCATAGAATAAAATAGACCTGTCATTTGGGGCACACAGTGAAAGCTGTAAAATCCAAGCCCACAAGAAAACGTCGCAAATGTGTTTTTTCACCATTTTCACTGCATTTGGATTTTTTTTCCCGCTTCCCAGTACGCGCCATGGAATATTAAATACCGTCACTACGAAGTGCAATTTGTTACGCAGAAAATAAGCCATAACAGAGCTCTTTATGTGGAAAAATAAAAAAGTTATAGATTTTTGAAGGTGGGGAGTGAAAAATGGAAGTGAAAAAACTAAAAAAGGCCAAGTCGTTAAGGGGTTAAATAACAACAAAACGACTAAAGCCATATTACTTCGTCTTCTCTTTAAACTAAAATCGAAACAGATTCTAAGCGACATTACCAAAACCATTTCCTTTGTTTGGCTTAGATTCATAAAACTAAGAGATGGTATTAAGATTAATTATTCAGATTTTAAACTTGAATACTTAGTAGGGGAAATTCCGAACTAGCTTGGCATCCTTTGATATCTCTTCACTAAATGAAATCTCTGAAAAAGGTAAACTAATGAAATTCTCTGATTTACAAGATAAATATGGTATACCAGTCAACTTTTTTTTCAATACTGTTACAGGGGATATTATTCATAACTGGACCCTCTGCTCTATTATTATATATATATTACATATAGTGTAAATGGATACAGTATATACTGATAGCAGTCACTGATACTCTGGGGTGAGATGTCAGTGTGTACTGAAGCCATTGGGTCATTAACATACCAAAAGGCTTTGAACAGTAAGAAGCCACCATGAACCAGGTGTGAGATTCCCTGCACCCACTGGGGTCTATCCTAAGAGGGTCTTAGGGTGGAGTTATAGGTGGTGGGAAGGGATTACACACAAGAATATTTAAGCATGGTAAAAACAGAAATCAGGCTCTCTTTTGTCTCTTGCTCCTGACCTCCCCGGACGTACAGCACTTACCTTAGAGACCAGGTCATATATTGTGTGTGCTTTCTGTGTATGTATATAACTTTATAAGAGTAATTATAACATAGTACTTATTATAATATAGTAGACTTTATACGTGTACCTATAGATATTCCAGGTGTTATGTGTTTTACCATATATATACATAGCTAAGTGTTTACAGTGAGTGTGTATATATTAGCGTAACTATATGTATAACCTGTAGCCGTATCCCATTCACACGTGGATCTGTGCCCTGCACGTGTATTGGAGTAGATATATAGATGCTATTGTGCATGAGTCTCTATATGTACATGTATATGGTCAGGTACTGGATGTAACTCCTGCTTCAGGGTACATCCAGGAGTTTCTGTAGTGTTAACTATATATTGTATATACATACACATTACTGCGTCCGGAAGGGGTTAGGAGAAGAAGGTTTGTCTCTATGTATTTTGTATTGTATTTTATGTAGTTACTTTGTCACATGTATGTTGTTAGTAAAGTCTTTTTGTATATAAGTATCTGTGAGGGTTGTATGTTATTCCTGTGATATATGAAGGACTGGAGTGGGTGCTTATGGTAAATAGCACAGACTAAGGGGCTGGACAGAACCACTGTAGTCTAGAGGAACGGAACAGAAACACAATCCCCCAACCCCCCTTTATCAATGGCGAGCCAGGCCCAAATGTCATGATCCATCTTTATTAGGATATAGTGATGAAATTGTTGTTATACTGTGAACTTAGGTTATTAGACTGGGTAGCTTCGGACAGGTAGCACAGTTTCATCTGAGGCCTAGTATGAGTGTGGTTATTGGCAGCGAATCTATATAAGTTCAGTTCTTAGGATTCTGGTTGTTTTCTGTTATCAGACCCTTGTGAGGTGAACCTGGTGTGAGGGTCTTTGCTTTGTATAGTCCTTAGAACAGGAGTAACACTGATCGCAGGGATACAATGACTGGCAAAGTGGAACATGTGACTTTTGAAAAGTTGAGTAAATATAGTTCGTTTAACCCTGTGTTATCTAAGAAAGAGGAATCTATTGAGCTGCTATGGGAATCCCTGGTAGAGCAGGCGAGTTCCTATGATAAGTTGCATATTGCTAAGCGCAGTGTACTGAACCAGACATCTAAGAGGCTCCACATGATGGCCAAGCTTGTGTGTGTATTTGAGGAGGCCATAAGTAAGATTGAGAAGATAGATGGAGACAAAGGTTCCTGAAGATTTGCATTGCAATTGTTGTAAGGAAGGGGTTAAACGGCTGAACAGCTTAGAGACACAACTGGAACAGCAAATGAAGACTATAAAAGAGAGGGAAAGCCGCATGCACACGCTGCAGTCTCAGGTCGCTGAGAAGGAGAAGTATTATGCAGATGTGGATAAGGTGTTTATACAGTTATACATGGAAATAACCGAATATAAGCAAAAAGCAGCAACTACTGAGGTGATTATTGAGAACTTGAAATGTGAAATAGCAAAAAGGGATGAGATCATCTGTAGCATGCAGACGTCCATAAAAGAGTCTTTGCCCACGAAACAAGTTTGTGTTTCGAGTGCAAACAGGGGGAGAGATGAGACTGAACCTGCGGCTGCTACAGATCACTCCACACCCCTGCTTGTTACTAGGCCTGGACTAGTGGGCAGTGGAGTAGATGGAGGGACAAGCATTGCTGGTGGGATAGATGGAGGATTAGAGGGCGACTCTGAGACTTCACTGATCAGCCATAACCTGCATGTGTGTGACAGTAATGTACAGGAAGCACAATCTTCCCATAAGATGGAGAGGATGCAATATCTGTTGAATATATGTAAATATATCCCAAGCTATGATGAAAATTTAGATCCCTTCACTTCCTGTGACACGTTTGAAGGTTATTGTAAAAAATTTTCTGTTCCAATGGAACTGTTCAGATGGAGCTGTTCAAGCTATGGCTACCAGCACATCTTTACCAAAGATATGAGGCCATAGGGAAAGCAGCCCCCAGTAACGGCCAATTTCATGATGAGGGAGACAGACTTTCCATCCTCATGAAATTGGTAACAGGGCATTTGGATGTCACCCCAGACATACTGGTTAACTTCAGACCAACCATCTATGATGAGCCCTTGTCTCTGTGTGGGAGGTTTGAAGTTATGTATAGAAAGGTGACTAAGAATCATAGTCCAGGAACCCCACAAGGAATGATCCGCATGTTTGTGGAGAAGTTTCCATATCTTGATACCACAATTAGATTGAATGCAGCAAAAGAAGCTTCACTCATGGAGGCTGCCCTGGTGATAGAACAGGTCAGACAGGATCTACTCAAAGATAGAAGGTCTATAAAGATCAGGAAACAGATAGCAATTCACCCCAGACTGCAAGGAACCCATGTACAAAAGAAAGCATCTCCCAGCCAAATACTGAGGAAGTGGGGGGGTGTTAGGTGTTTTCACTGTTTACAGTATGGACATATAAAGAGGTTCTGTCCACAAAGGGTTAACCTGTATGAACGGGGGATGGTCTCACAAAATGAGGGGCACAAATGTGTGGCTTCACATGGAGCAGGACCACACAACTGTACAACAGACAGCCCTACTGGGAATCTGCTGCAATAGGCTTAAGGTTGGGGATCCATAATACACTTGGCCAAAATTAGTAAAATCATGGATTCCCCATATAATGGCCAGGATGTGTATTGTAAACCTCATTAGCTCTCATTGCTTGGTGATGAGATTCTATCACCTAGAGGGGGGAGGGAGGAGGTTTACTGTCCCTGAACCTGTGTAAATAGTCTGTTTGTAACAAGTGTTAATGAGGTCCAGTCCTTTTGTTTTCAACAGCTCAGAGGAGCAGAAGTGCAAGGGAAGTGTATTGTTCAGTCATTTATGGCTCAATCCTGGAGTCAGGCCTCTGCCTGTAAAGACAAAGGTGTTAATCGTAAATAACAAATTTGGTCTTTCTTTATGTTTGTATATTTGTTTTGGCAATATGATGGTTCTTAACCCCTTAAGGACACAGCCATTTTGTAGCTTAAGGCTCAGCCCGATTTTTTGGATTCTGACTTGCGTCTCTTTATACGGTTATAACTTTTGAACACTGTTACTTATCAAAGTGATTCTGAGATTGTTTTTTCCCCACATGTTGTACTTCATTTTAGTGGTAAATTTTGGCTGATAAGTTTTGCATTTATTTACAAAAAAAAAGAAAATATGATACATTTTTGGAAAAATTTGCCATTTTCGAAATTCAAAATCATTGCGTTTTCAGGCAGATCGATTTACCACCTAAATAAGTTGCTGAATAACATTTCCCATTTGTCTACTTTACATTTTCATAATTTCTGAAATGTCTGGATAATTTATTTTGATGTCACGCGGCTTGCAAATAGAATATCGCTTTTCCGGATTTTCAGAATTGACTATTTTGGGGATAAATACAGTTTGGAATGAAATTTTACATATTTAGCATCAAAACCCCCTATATAACCAACCCATTTTCAAATCTGCACCCCTCAAGCTATCAGAAACAGCTTTTACGAAGATTGTTAACCCCTTGAGATCTTCATAGTAATTGAATCAAAATGGAGGTGAAATTTAGAATGGTCATATTGTTCCCTTATACGTTCATTTAGCCCTAAAATTTACACATTTCCAAAAGATAAAAAGAGAAAACCCACCATACAATTTGTTCTGCAATTTCTCCTGAGTACAAAGACCCCCCACATGTGGCTGTGACTTGTGTTATGGGGGCACAGCGAGGTGCAGAAGGGAAGGAGGGCGCTGCAGCTGCCAGGATTTTAGTTTCCTCATTGGCCCCTTTTGAAGGCTATAAAATTTTCGCTTTTTCGTTATTGGGGCCATGTGATGCCATTTTTTTTGCGGGATGAGATGCTTTTTCCAATGTTACCATTTTGGGGTTTGTATCACCTATTGTTGAAAATTTAGGAACGTTTTTTGAGGACAGGAGTAGAAAAGCATCAATTCTGTACTGGATTTTTTACTTCTTTTTTTTTTGGTGTTCACCGTATAGACTAATAATCCTGTTATCTTTATTCTATGGGTTGATACGATTACGGGGATACCAAACATGAATATATTTTCTTACGTTTTACTAAATTTGTCAAACAAAACCCTAATGTGGGGAAAAATCTATCATTTATGTATTGCCGTCTTCCAAGTGGCATAACGTTGTTACTTTTTTGGCTACGGAGCTGGTTGATGGCTTGTTTTTTGCGGGACATGTTGTACATTGCACCAGTATCATGTCGCAGTACATATGGTTTTTTGATCACATTTTATAGCATTTTTTGTGGGATTGAAAAGGTAAAAATCATAATTTTTGGAGGGTTTATAACAGTTTTTTTTACGGCGTTTATCGTGGGGGTTCAATAATGATTTACTTTTATTCTACGGGTTGTTACGGACGCGGTGATACTATATATGTGGGGTTTGTGTTATGATTTAGACTTTTTTTTGAGTTATATGTCTCTTTATATGTTTTGGGGGTTTGGGGCATTTTTAGTGATTTATGACTTTATTTTTTTATTGAATAACTTTTTTTTTTACTTTTTCACTTTTATACCATGGGACATGAAGAAGCAATCATCTGATTGCTTCTTCATGATAATATTCTGCAATACTCATGTATTGCAGAGTATTATCAGTGTCAGCCTATGCACTTGCATAGGCTGGCACTGTGCCAGTAAGATGACGTCACAGACGCCATCTTACTGGCAATTCTTGCAGGTAACTCTGGGGTCCAGATCGGACCCCAGAGTTACTATAGCAACGATCGGCGCACCCCGAAAACGGTTCGGGGGGGCCGATCGTGGGGGAAAGATCCCCCAGATACATGTTAGATGCCGCGGTCGCGCTGACCGCGGCATTTAACGGGTTAAGCACCCGCGATCGGAGACAACTCCGATCGCGGGTGTTACACTGGGGTGCCGGCTATTAGTTACAGCCGGCACCCCGTCTTTCCTGATGCCGGTTCGGCTCAGATCTTGAGCTGAACCGGCATCAGCTCAGCGTCCGATATATCGGACGCTGAGCGCTAAGTCACTGCGCTCAGCGTCCGATATATCGGACGCTGAGCGTTAAGAGGTTAAGCTAATGTTGTACACAGAACTCTCTGCTCTCAGTGATTGGATATTCACCTGGTAACATGTTGGACAATTACAAAATAATATCCACTAAGATTGGTTGTATAATCTCCCTAATTTCTGGCACCTCAGTAATTAAAATTCGGGTAGAGGGGTGATTACCTGCCCCTGTCTAAGTGCAATAGGTCTCAGGAAAGGAAGTGGTCAACTATCTCTAGGACCTATGGAACGTACAGTGTAATTCGCCAGCAAAGTCCGCGGCGCAGCCAATAGTCCGTGGGGCATAGCTCTCGCTATTGGGGATTCTGCAGGGAGTGGGTAAAACCATGGTGAACTGCAGAGGCGCATTATGGCACAATGACTGTTCAGTCGGACGCGGGTCTTTTAAGCTGCCGGTCAAAGGGGAAGCACCATAGGAGTGACATTCCCAGCCTTGGTTTATACCGTGTGATCTGAAGGTGCCAGGTGTACAGTATATAAAGCTTGCTTTTTGCTAACCAATGTCTTAGTGGTATATCTGAGGTAAAGGCTCTGTCCACAGGGGGAGAACATCATGTCTCCTGATTGATGAGGTGAGAATAAACCATGGTGGATGTACATAGAATAAATGTATTGCAGGTTGTGTTCTGTATCATGTTGCAGTCACTGAGGATTCCTCCTCTATGCAGTGTCCTCTTCCATTGATCATCCCAGGTGGAGACACACAGAGAAGCAGCGAGTGTCTGTCTGCTGAAGGAAGTGCAACTAGCCAATCCCTCTTCTACAAAGATGGCGTGAAAGCTGGAACCATTCATCCAAAGATTGGGCCAAAGATGCAAATGAACTTGTGATGTGCACTCAAGACCATATGGACTGTGACCTCTAGATGAAATATAATCTTAATGTCTTTCTGTTTTTATTTTACACCCATACATGAAAGGGTGATTTTTGGTTGTATTTGTCTTTATTTTGTACTGAGTTTGTTTTATTTTATGTCAAACATCATCACATAGAAGAGCAGACTCCAGCATAGTGTGTCAGGCATCTGACATCAGGGGGAGATGTTACAGGGGATATTATTCATAACTGGACCCTCTGCTCTATTATTATATATATATTACATATAGTGTAAATGGATACAGTATATACTGATAGCAGTCACTGATACTCTGGGGTGAGATGTCAGTGTGTACTGAAGCCATTGGGTCATTAACATACCAAAAGGCTTTGAACAGTAAGAAGCCACCATGAACCAGGTGTGAGATTCCCTGCACCCACTGGGGTCTATCCTAAGAGGGTCTTAGGGTGGAGTTATAGGTGGTGGGAAGGGATTACACACAAGAATATTTAAGCATGGTAAAAACAGAAATCAGGCTCTCTTTTGTCTCTTGCTCCTGACCTCCCCGGACGTACAGCACTTACCTTAGGAACCAGGTCATATATTGTGTGTGTTTTCTGTGTATGTATATAACTTTATAAGAGTAATTATAACATAGTACTTATTATAATATAGTAGACTTTATACGTGTACCTATAGATATTCCAGGTGTTATGTGTTTTACCATATATATACATAGCTAAGTGTTTACAGTGAGTGTGTATATATTAGCGTAACTATATGTATAACCTGTAGCCGTATCCCATTCACACGTGGATCTGTGCCCTGCACGTGTATTGGAGTAGATATATAGATGCTATTGTGCATGAGTCTCTATATGTACATGTATATGGTCAGGTACTGGATGTAACTCCTGCTTCAGGGTACATCCAGGAGTTTCTGTAGTGTTAACTATATATTGTATATACATACACATTGCTGTGTCCGGGAGGGGTCAGGAGAAGAAGGTTTGTCTCTATGTATTTTGTATTGTATTTTATGTAGTTACTTTGTCACATGTATGTTGTTAGTAAAGTCTTTTTGTATATAAGTATCTGTGAGGGTTGTATGTTATTCCTGTGATATATGAAGGACTGGAGTGGGTGCTTATGGTAAATAGCACAGACTAAGGGGCTGGACAGAACCACTGTAGCCTAGAGGAACGGAACAGAAACACAATCCCCAACCCCCCTTTATCAAATACCTTCAAATCAGAGAATTTTTTAGAACTAATAAAATACTTGAAAAAATAAAAAAAAGCTCACAAGCAATTGTAAATATGGTGTCTCTACTATCTATTCGGAGTTAATATCCACCAAAATTAAATATAAGTTAAGCTATATGGTAAAATGGGAAGGATATCTTAACAAGCAATTTTCTATCGAGGAGTGGAGGAGAGCCCTGTATCCACTAGGTAAGACAGCCATTTGTGTCAACCACATAGAAACTCTTAAGAAAATTCAGTTGGGCTGGTACCTGTCACCCGCTAGAATTTCAAAAGCATTTCAAGCTTATAGTGACAAGTGTTGGAGGGGTTGCGGGTTAAAAGCCGATATCTATCATGTACTCTGGTCGTGCCCCCGAATAAAAGATTTCTGGGACAGTATCTTCTCCATCATTACTAGGATCTCAGGCACAACAATCTGCCCAAGCCCAGAGCTCGCATTACTGAATCTGACTGCAGAGGGTATTCCAGTAAAAGTAAGATGGATAATTGACAAACTTTTTATAGCTACACGTGCTGAACTTACCTCAAAATGGAACAGTGGGAACCCTCCGCTCCTGGAAAATATATATGAGAGACTATCTACTTATTATAGATATGAAGAGATACTATCCAGGGATGAAATAATCCATATAAAACAACTTAGTGAAAAATGGGCTTCCCTGACAGAGATAAAAACTTGTTTAATCCCTTAACGCTCTGTGCCGTAGCTCTACAGCGCAGAGGTATAAGGGATGTATGAAGAGGGCTCACGGGCTGAGTCCTCTTCATACAGAGGTGGGGGTTGTTGCATATTGCAGCAAACCCCCACCGCTAATAACCGCGGTCAGTGCTTGCACCGATCGTGACTATTAACCCTTTCAACTCCGCTGGCAAAGTCGCTGGCGGCTTTTAAAAGACGGCGGCGCGCGGGCGCCGTCATCTTTATTACGATCGTTGCGCCCACGAACGTCATCGGGGGGCGGCGATCGGTTGCCATGGTAGCCTCGGGTCTTCGTTTGACCCGAGACTATCTGGCATCTGCAGATTCGTTACAATGAGCCAGAAGTATTCCAGTATATGGTAGGAGCGATCTGACTATCTAGGGTTAATGTACCCTAGATGGTCTAAAAAATTGTGAAAAAAAAAATAAAAAAAAAAGTTTAAAAAATAAAAAAAATTAATAAAATATTAAAAGTTCAAATCACCACCCTTTCCCTAGAACGGATATAAAAATAATAAACAGTAAAAATCACAAACATATTAGGTATCGCCGCGTCCCAAAATGCCCGATCTATCAAAATATAAAAACGGTTACGGGCGGCGGTGACCTCCGAGGCGGGAAATGGCGCCCAAATGTCCGAAATGGACTTTTACACCTTTTTACATAACATAAAAAACTAAATAAAAAATGATCAAAATGTCGCACAGACCTCAAAATGGTAGCAATGAAAACGTTGCCTCATTTCGCAAAAAATGACCCCTCACACATCTCTGTGCGCCAAAGTATGAAAAAGTTATTAGCGTCAGAAGATGGCAAAATTTTTTTTTTCTTTTTTGTACACATTCGTTTAATTTTTGAAAATGTATTAGAACACAATAAAACCTATATAAATTTGGTATCACCGCGATCGCACCGAACCAAAGAATAAAGTAGGCGTGTTATTTGGAGCGAAGAGTGAAAGTCGTAAAAACTGAGCCCACAAGAACGTGCCGTTTTTTTTCAATTTTTCCACATTGGGAATTTTTTTTCAGCTTCGCAGTACACGGCATGTTTAAATAAATAACATTACAGGAAAGTAAAATTTGTTACGCACAAAATAAGCCCTCACACAGGTCTGTGCACGTAAAAATGAAAAAGTTATGGATTTTTGAAGGTGGAGAGCGAGAAATGAGCGAAAAAACCCTGCGTACTTAAGGGGTTAAAGAGAGATGCTAATGAAGGAGGATTAGGAAACGCGCTGTAGTTGTGACCTATTCTTGTGGAGACGTGCAATACTCATTGAAATGGATCGATGCATCAAGCAATATACTGTGTTGGATTCATAAAGAATTTATAAAGGATTGTCAGAGCTTCGGTCAGAGTAATTTCTCTTTCTTTCATTTTATGTCAAGATAGAACTCTTATTTTATGTGTTTATTTTAGTATATCTCCCCCAATATTCAGAAGAATAAAAGAAGTTCGGCACTCACTGGATCTGTTAAAATCGTTATGCAGCTTTATTCATCATAAAACAGGTACAATAAAGGCAATAGGCAGATGCAAAGAATAGGATGCCATACACATCTACATCTGACACGTTTCAGACCATCAGGTCCTTAGTTATAGATCTGAAACGCGTCTGATGTAGATGTGTATGGCATCTTATTCTTTGCATCTGTCCACTGCCTGTATTGTACCTGTTTTTGGATGAATAAAGCTGCATCACAATTTAAATGGATCCAGTGAGTGCCGATCAACTTCTTTTATTGTTCTGCTTATACCTACGGGAGTAAAGACCCTCTCTTGGATTGTGCCCCTGGTGGTGAGCAGACCTGACCCATTCTTTGCCTATTAGCTCCCTCAATATTCCCTTCATTCTTCAATGCTATACAGAATATGTTTTTTTTACCCCTCAGTGACTTTGTGCAATTTTTTGCCCTTCCCATGAGGAAGCTGTCCAGCGGGAGATAAGCTAGGGGATTTTTTCCCTAACTTGGTAATGTAGTGTGACTTTTTATGTACTATATTTCATCCACTCAGTTTGCTGCTTTGTACCTTTTTGTGCTCACCTTTGATTCATATTTTGTGGATACTACATATGTATATTTTCTAACACTATATGCTCTAAAAAAGTTAGCTCATGTGTTTTCTGTAGTCACCAACTACTTGGCCTTATCTAGGTGTTATACCTTGTTAGCGCTATTTTACTCGTGGAGCACCTGTTTATTTAACCCTGAACTTAATACTGTTTACCCGCTCGCAAGATCTATGTATTTTCTATGAATAGTATATTGCCTGTGGTGGGCAGTGTTTTGTTGTGCACATCATAGTATGGATTTCTATCTTCTTATTTCTTACTACTCAAAAGATTATGAATTTCGGACCCTTAACATAGTTCAATGTTCGGTGTATGGCCCAATGTGTGAATTTTCTGACCCGGGTTTAGAAACAGCAATACCTTTGTCACCTTCTGTCCTAAAGCTGCCCAGACGATTTTGATACAATGGCCTATGCATATTCACATCTCCACCAACACTATCTAAATAATGGATTTAAGTCAGTGTAAATCCACAGAGTAAAACAAGGTTCTTACCCTATATATATATAGTATACATGAGGATTTTAATATGGTCCCATGCACATATATGGATTGATGCATTACTCCGGCTCTATTATTTATTAAAAAACTATTTCTTAAAGAAAGGATATTCGATACATGAAGTGTCCCATATGTAAATGAAAAATATAACACACCCTCAAACTATATTCTGAGACAGACCCTATTCTGAATGACAAATGGTTGTTGAAAATAATTGAAATTAATCCTATTAATTGGTCGCATCACAATCCCATGTTTTGTTTAAAACATTAGTACAAATACCTTGTACATAACTAAGACAATACAAAGAAAATAATAGAAAACATTTCCAATTAACCTTTATTATATGAAGAACAAATATGAATTACACCAAATAAATTCCAAACAAGCAAATTGTAAATTGTTAGCTAATGAAATGAAAGCCAAAGAATTCTAAACCAAAACAGCATACTACATGAACAGAAGTTAAAAGACAATACTAAGCACATAAAATTATTCAGAACAGATTTCTACCTATTATGAATGACCCTTAAATGATTTGCATCTTTAGAAGGAAATACCCCAATCAAATGAGGAATTAATAACAATTTCATTAAATGAATGTTGAAAAACGTCCTTCATTAATACCAAAGCAAAAAGAACATTTAGACAGCGGAAGTTAAAAGGAAATTAAGTTACGCAGGAAAAAAAAAAACTGGACCAGATGGTATATTGGATGTTATTGGTTATTATAAAATATTCCATGGTATTCATAGAATGTAAGCTTGTAATGTAATAATATATTTTTTATGTCCCCTATGATTTGTAAAATGCTACGGAATATAATGGCGCTATATAAATAAAGATTATTATTATTATTATTAGTTACTAGTTATTCCAATCCATTTAATTCAAATCATCTCCCTCACATCCTTTCCCTGGAAGTGAACAAGACGTTTGACAGGGTCCACTGGCGCTACGTAGCCTCAATGATGATTTTAGGGTTCAAAGTATCCATTATAGAGGCTGTAATGGAAATATACATCAAACCTAACACCTCAGTGTACTCTACACCTCTAATATTTGCAGTTGAAAAGAAACCATTTGTAAAGCATATAAGATCACATTACAGGAATTCGATGAACAAAAATGAACAATGAGTAGGGACATGGGATGCACACCTGAAAAAAAAGAGGAGTACTTGGGGGTATACTGTGAGGAAGATGGAGACAGGATACTGACTGAACCAGAGAATGGGACATGAGGGTGCACAGTTGTGCAATATAGTGTGGGACTAGAGGGGACAGGATGAACCTGAGGGCGAAGGCTGTGTTATAGTGGGAGACATGGGGTGAAGGCTGGGGTATAGAGGGTGACATGGGGTGAATGCTGTTTTATAGTGGGAGACATGGGGTGAAGGCTGTGTTATAGTGGGAGACATGGGGTGAAGGCTGTTATATAGTGGGAGACATGGGGTGAAGGCTGTGTTATAGAGGGACACATGGGGTGAAGGCTGTGTAATAAAGGGAAACATGGGGTGAAGGCTGTGTTATAGAGGGAGAGGTGGTGAGTGTTGTTGCTTTTACTTTTATTGTCTATGGATCTCTAAACTTGGAGACCACATAGTTCTGCTTCGGTCTCTAACATTGTTCACATTTGCTGTGTATACCGCCTGAGTGTGGATAGTGCCCACCATATCTATTCCACATTGTTTCTATTACATATACAAATAAGACATTACAGAATAACAACAGTCATATGAAACAATAGGAGTGAGGGCCCCTTTGTCAAGAGCTTGCAGTCTGAGGGAGAAGGGAGTGACACAAGAGGTATAAGAGCTTTTATATTGATCCAGACATTCTTTATAAGGTAAAGGAATAAGGTAAAGGAATAAAAATGCTGTTGCTCGAACCAGTCATCAGCTGCCATCTTATATATTATATTATTAGCTTGATAGTCCGGGTTGGGCAATCTAGAGAATTGGTGCAGATCGGTAGAAATCCTGGAGACGTGAGTGTGAGGTTTGAATTAAGGAATTATCTAAGAATAATCTTATGAATAATCTAATATCACCGGTAGCTCTAGACCGAGATGAGAGAGGAGAGGTAGGGAGGAAGAGCATTGTGTAGATCTTTGCGGATGAGGGCGATCAGTTTAAACTGTATTTGGAAAGATACGGTGTCACGGGTGTTCCCACAAGCATATCGCGGGTCACGGGCTCACCCGTGCCCCACGCTGCCCACACATGCAGCACCAGCGCCGCTCACCTGTCCCGCTCCCGATTCCCAGCTTCATCCGTGGATGCGTCCCCATCTCTCAGGGCGTGCACGCTGGCTTCAGGAAATTTAAAAGCCAGCACACCGTTAATTGGCTCTGGCTATTTTCCCAGTAGGCTATTTAAACCTGCCTCTCCCATCACACCCTGCCGGATCTTTGCGTTCCTTCATTCCCGTGTACCTGTGTTCCCGTTCCCATCTGCCTGGACCTTCCGTTGCTAACCCCAGATTGGACTTGACCTTGCATCTCAGCCGCCTGCCCTGACCCTGTGCCTGAACCTGACCACGAGACAGTCTCCTGTGAATGTACCTCGACCTCAGCTGCCACTCCGGGCTAGTCGCACCAATGGAACAACCTAGTGGTACCCTGCCTCAGAAAGACCATCCCACTTTGCGTTGGGCTCTGGTGAAGACCAGGAGCCACCTAGACTCCGGTACCAGTAGATGGCTAGTAGTACCGCCCGCAGTGGTCCAGAGGATCCACGCATCCCGAATCCTGACAGTAAGATCCAGCCATGGATCCTGCCAAGGTTCTGCTTCCCGGTGGGCCCAATCTTGTCTCCATCATGGTCCAGCAATCCCAGCAGATTGCTGCACAGCGTGAACAGCTGGGGCAAGTCAGCGTCATCCTGCAACAGCTGCTAGCTGCCCATCAACAGCAACAGATTCCTGAGACTGGTCCCGCGACTACTGGCACCCGGTCTTTCTTCCTGCCACTGAACCTAGGCTACGGCTGTCTATGCCTGGCAAGTATGATGGAGATCCCAAGTTGTTCAGGGGCTTTATAACCCAGTGCTCCCTGCACATAGAACTCATGCCTTCTCAATTTGTGTCGGAGCGATCCAAGGTGGCATTCATGGTCAGTCTCCTCTCCAGGAAAGCCCTGGCTTGGGGTACCCCTTTTTGGGACAGAGACGACCCAGTTATGGCTCTCACTGCATTTATGGCAGAGTTCTAGTCCGTGTTTGAGGAAACCTGCATGGGCCTCCTCGGCTGAGACTGCATTGTTGAACCTACGCCAAGGGAACTCGTATGTGGGATAGTATGCAGTTCAGTTCTGTACCCTGGCCTCTGAACTTGCCTGGAAAGATGCAGCCCTTATCGCCACCTTTAAAAAAGGACTCTCTGCTCAGGTCAAAGACGCTCTGGTGGCAGGAGACCTGCCTTCAACTCTGAGTGGTCTCATCACACTGGCCACTCGGATTGACATACGATTTAAGGAACGCGCCAAGGAACTACGCTCAGAGCACTCTCAAACCCGTGTTCATCGTTTTCCTCGATTGACACCTGCCTTCCAAAAGCTACCCCAGCCTCCGCCTGTATCGCCTACTGAGGAACTTATGCAGGTGGACAGAATCCGTCTCTATAGGAATGTTCCAGACGACATCAGGAGAACCTCTGCCAGCCCAGAGCATTTCATCGGGACTTGTGTTGTCCGTCCCCAGCGTCTAGGAAACGCCAGCACCTAGGGTTCTTGGGAGATGCGTCCCTGGGTGTAAGCCGAGCTTCTCCACACCTGATGATTCACAGCATTGGCACCGGCACCCAGATCCAGGTCTCTGCTTTCTTGTAATCTGGTTCCGCTGGGAACTTCGTGGATGCCGCTCTGGTCTCCCAGCATCACATCCCAGTGGTTCGCCTCTATCAGTGGCAAAATCCTCTCTGACCGGCTTCAGTACTGCAGCAAGCCTCTATCCTTGCAGGTCGGAGAGACTGTTTTTTTATGTCCTTCCACAGTCCACGTTCTCCATCCTGTTGGGCCTTCCGTGGCTGCAGCTCCATGCACCAGTACTCAACTGGATGACAGGGGAAATTCTTCGTTAGGGTCCATAGTGCCAGTCCGGCTGTATAGTGGCACCTCTACCAGTACCCATCCTAGTCACCTCCATGTCTCCCAAGCCCTTGGAAGGCCTACCAATGTCTTAACGATTTTTCACTGATCTATTCTCCAAAAAGCAAGCAGAGACTTTGCCGCCTCACAGTCCCTATTGTTTTGTTGCCAGGTACCCCTCCTCCCCAAGGTCGGGTGTACCCGCTCTCGGTTCCAGAGTCCACAGCCATGTCGGAGTATATCAAGAAGAACCTGGAAAGAGGTTTCATACAGAAGTACTCCTCTCCTGCGGGTGTAGGATTCTTCTTTGGTACCAAGAAAGACGGCTCCTTGCGTCCTTGCATTGACTATAGCGGACTTAACAGGATCACGGTTAAGAACTGCTATCCTCTGCTGTTGATCATGATGCTCTTCGACCGCCTGCATGGTTCCAGAATTTTCTCCAAGTTGGACCGGCATGGGGCCTACAACCTTATCCGGATCCGCGAGGGTGACGAATGGAAGACAGCATTTAACACCCGAGATGGATATTTCAAATATATTGTGATGCCATTTGGACTTTGTAATGCTCCAGCTGTCTTCCCGGAATTCATCAATCACATCTTCCGAGATTTGCTGTATACGTGTGTCGTGGTCTACTTGGACGATATTTTGCTCTTCTACCCGGACCTTGAGTCCCACCAGTCTCACATGCGGCAAGTTCTTGGCTGTCTATGGGATAATCGTCTCTGCACCAAGCTCAAGAAGTGTCTGTTCCACCAACAAAGCCTACCTTTCCTTGGTTACATAATCTCCGACAAAGGTCTCCAGATGGATCCAGTCAAACTGTCCGCAGTTCTGCAGTGGCCGCGTCCAGAAGGTCTACGAGCCATCCAGAGGTTCCTGGGTTTCGCACACTAATACCGGCAGTTTATTCCACATATCTCCACTCTGGTGTCTCCGATTGTGGCGCTCACCAAGAAGGGCGCTAAACCACGCCTCTGGCCTTTGGCGGCTGAAGAAGCCTTCACATAGTTAAAGTCCGCCTTTGCCAGGACTCCTGTCCTCTCAGACCTGATACGGAGAAGCCTTTTATTTTGGAGGTGTATGCATCTTCTGTAGGTGCAGGGGCGGTGCTCACCCAGAAAGGGCCTAAGGGCCGAACGCTCATGTGCGGCTTCTTCTCTCAAACCTTTTCTCCCGCAGAGAAGAATTACTCTATAGAGGATGCAGAACTTTTGGCCATCAAGCTTGCCCTGGAAGAATGGCAATATATTTTGGAGGGAGCTCGCCATCCAGTCTGCGTTTACGCAGATCATAAGATACCTCTAGACAGCTCAACGTCTTAATCCCAGGCAAGCCCGTTGGTCACTCTTTTTCTCCCGTTTTAATCTGATGATCCACTTCTGACCTGCGGAGAAGAATATCAAGGCGGATGCCCTTTCCCATGACTCTGATGTCGTTGGAGAAGAGCTGGTTCCTCAGCATATTATCTCTCTGCCGCTGCGGTGGATCTTCGGCAGCTTCCCCCTGGCAAGACATATGTCGGACCTGCTGTGCGGAAGAGGATTTTGTTTTGGGGACATACTTCACGCCAGGCTGGGCCCTCCGTGGCCCTCATCTCGCACTTCTAATGGTGGCCTGACTTGGTCAAGGATGTTAGGGACTTTGTGGGATCCTGCACCTCCTGTGCCTGGAATAAGCCTTCCCATTGCCGATACCCAGTCACCTGTGGTCACACGTGGCTGTGGACTTTGTCACGGACCTTCCATCTTCCTCGGGCAATACTGTCATCTGGGTGGTGAGAGACTGGTTTTCGAAGATGTCTCATTTTATCCCTCTTCCAGGTCTGCCATCTGCTCCACGTCTTGCCAGCCTCTTTTTTCAACATATCTTCCGGCTACATGGCCTTCCTCAACATCGTCTTTGATCGGGGAGTTCAGTTTGTTTCCTGCTTCTGGCGTTCTCCCTGCAGCCAACTGCAGGTAAAGTTGGACTTCTCCTCAGTTTACCACCCTCAGTTCAATGGACAAGTGGAGAGGGTAAACCAGACTCTGGGATGTTACCTCCGTCAAGTATCTCCTCCTGCTCCTGTGGCTGACTCCTCTGACATCTATGAAGTAAAAGAGAAGCTCGATATAAAGACGGTGAAGAATAAGTGGTTCTTCTTGATTGACTGGAAGGGTTTCAGGCCGGAGGAGAGATCTTGGGAGCCCGAGGACAACATCCTGGATCATGATCTCCTGCAGAGATTTCTTCAGCCCAAAAGGAGGGGGAGGCCAAAGGTGGGGTACTGTCATGGATGTTTCCATAACCAATATAGTGGGTCGCGGGCTAACCCGTGCCCCTCCCTGTTTCCCGGCCTCGCTCCATGCGCGTGCATCCCCGTGTCCTAGGGCGCGCACGCCGGCTTCAGGAAATTTAAAGGGCCAGTGCACCATTAATTGGCACTGGCCATTTTCCCAGAAGGCTATTTAAACCTGCCTCTCCCATCACAGCCTGCCAGATCTTTGTGCCTACATCTTAGAGAAAGCTTCCCTGCGACATTTATGAGTATTCCTGCATTCCTGTGTGTTCCTGCTCCTGAGTCCTGTGTTTCTGCTCCTGTGTGTTCCTGAGTCCTGTGTTCCCGCTCCTGAGTCCTGTGTTCCTGCGTTCCTGTTTCCTGTGTACCTGTGTTCCCATTCCCATCTGCCTGGACCTCCCACTGCTGACCCCGGATTGGACTTGACCTTGCATCTCTGCCGCCTGCCCTAACCCTGTGCCTGAACCAGACCATGAGACTGTTTCCTGCTAAGGTACCCCGACCTCGGGTGTCACCGCGGGCTAGTGGCACCAATGGAATGACCTAGTGGTACCCTGCGGCAGCAAGACCATCCTGCTTTGTGGCGGGCTCTGGTGAATACCTGGTGCCACTTAGTTTCCAGTCCCAGGTGTCGGCTAGTACCACCTCCCGTGGTGGTCCAGAGGATCCACACATTCCAAATCCTGACAATGGGCAACCAGTGTAGTCACTGGCAGTGTAGTGTTTGGCCTAAAAGAAAAGCCTGGCTGCTGCA
This sequence comes from Engystomops pustulosus, assembly GCF_040894005.1. NCBI lineage: Eukaryota > Metazoa > Chordata > Amphibia > Anura > Leptodactylidae > Engystomops > Engystomops pustulosus. The sequence goes on along the minus strand of NC_092418.1, from coordinate 45,762,094 downwards.
TTAAGGATAGATTGCAGAGGAGAGAGTTTAGTGAGTGGAAGACCAATTAGTAAGGAGTTACAGTTGTCTAGACCAAGGGTTAATCAGATTGTTTGAGAATGGGTGAGACATAGACATGTAAGTACAAGCTTCATTTGAAGGTCACTAAGGCCTGAAAACCTCAATCACACCCTAGAAACTGCTGGGTCTGACACCCAGGGCAGTTTTTACAGCTTATGCTGCCTAAGCACTAAACTCCAATTCCAAACCCCATTAAAAGCTCAGTTATGTATTATATAAAGCACTGTGGGGTCATTGTGCCTATATTGGCTACTGTGGGGGCACCATTACTATCTTGTTTACTGTGTACAGCTTCTATGGTTGCTACTTCTGTAGTTATGCCAGTGAATGCAGTTGTTATGAAATGGGAGTAGATATGAAGCAGTTGCCTTGGTTTTCTGGTTCTATCATATTCACACAAAAAGATTCTTTACTATTTAATTCTTACTATTTAATATAGTATTAAATGTGACGTTCTATGTTATTTTATTTAGTATTACATATGAGGTTTTATTTTATTTTATATAGTATTAAATGTGAGATTCATAGCGCACAGTTATATAATTGGTGCAAGCCCATCTGCCATGTTACGGCAACCTCATTCAGATGGGTCCCTACACCTTACTTGTATAAAAAAAGATATTGGACTATATGTGAACCACAGAAACATACGCAAAGCAATATGGCTTCCCTGACATATAGAGAGTGTAGTAGAGAAAGTGGCAAGAGAGGAAGGGAGAGAGTGCATATAGTGTGACTATGCTCACCGTGTGTGGTTGTACTTCGGATAGGCACAACGCTATTGAGAGCTTTTCGGCAAATTGGGTCTGGTGCTGCCTCCAGAAGGTGATCTCCTGTATGAAGTTGCCACACTTTTTCAAGTGAACAAAGACTAATGCCGAGGGTACAGCGTACATGTAGATCAAAATGCCCATGAGGGATCTACACTGTACCCTCGGCATTAGTCTTTGTTGACTTGAAAAAGGGGTCCCTCAACCCGAAATGCATTGTGTTTTAAAGACCTTTAATAAAACCTACCATACACCTAGCTCTGAGTGCGCCATCCTTTTGGAGCACAATCACCGATCACTCCCACATATAGAGTGTGTGACATGACCAATACAGTGCAGTTTCCTCTAACTTTTGGAAGGGGAGAGAGAGAGATATATTCCTGTCCTGTATATAATGTTTTGGGTCCCACTATAATAAATTGGACCACAGATTTTCTATGGGATGAAAAATTTCTTTTAAAAAAATCTGTTCTCCTCTGTATCTTTTACTATCATTCAAAAATGTATTGAATATATTGTCAACAGATAGAAGGGGATCATACAAAAACAAAAAAATAACATAAACAGTGCACTTGCCTTAAGGGGCTTGTACATACGCGTATTACGACCATTCACATGAAGAGCTAATGCAAATGGCTATAATGAGGTTCCGGTGCTTACACATGAATGGAAGAGACCGTTTCCAAGCCTTCGTTTGCTCTACTTATTCTAATTATATGGATAGTCAGGGAATACCACACAAAAATGAGAAGCGAAAAAAACAATAGATAAGCCAAAAAAAGCAATAGTTAGTGGATCTTCTATGTATTTTTAAACTCTACTGTGTAATGGTAATGCTTAGTTAGGGCTACACTTTGGTTTTGGTAATAATACCTATTGAGCAATAGAAGATCAGACTTATGCTACTTTAGTAGTAAAGAAATGTGGTTTTGCTATGAATTGCAGCATCATCTTCTCTGGGGCCAGCAGAGACAGACATGCTTTGGTCTGGGGCCTGTGGCCTCACCCACGCACTGGCCTGGGGTCCATAGCAGCAGCCATTCTCTGGACTAGGGCCCACATTGGCAGCCATGCTCTGTCTGCGGTGGCAATTATTCTTTGGTCCAGGACCACAGACAGGACTCCCACAATGGTTCATTCCACTGTTCCAGATCTTGCTTTCTCATCCCTGGTATCTTGTTTGCTTATTCTCTTGCTACTAATCCTGCCCTTCTATTCTCTGGCTCCTGATTGTGTTTTACTTTGGATGTCTAGTTCCATGTTCTTGAACTTGGTTTCTATGCTTTGCTTGGCCAGTCCCTTGGTCCAGTCTTTGTCCGGATAAATATTATTCTCACATAATATAAATCTCATTTTGTCCAGTGAATATTGTTTTTGTATTCTTGGAAATCGAGGATGGGGGAGTCCAGTGCATGATGCATGTTCAGGCCTTGTGTGATATGTGCACTGGCATTTGACTTATTCTGTGTAAAATATCAGGATCAATAAGTTAAAAGATTTCAGCAGTGTAAAATTAACAGAGACATGGCTGTTACCAGGGATAGCGGGGTAAAGTAGTACTGTACATGTATAGTGGATGGAGATTATCGTACCAGCTGCCACCTGTACCCATCATATATTACATACTGATAAATTACTTTGACTTTTCTTGTATTAATCTTTTACACATTTCTCCCCCACTGTATACTGGGGTAAAAGAAGAAGGAAATGGGTACACTCAGTAGATGAAGAATTGTACTTAAAAAAAAGCTACCATCAAAAACAGGCATGATAAACCAGGGACACTTACTCATAGATTCAGGTAGTGTGACTGTGGTAATCACAATCTGATTGGTGGGTGTCTGACCGCTGGGACCCCACCAATCATTAGAACTGGGGGTTTTGTTCTCAATAATTAAAGCAGTAATCCGGGAATATAATTGTCTGATGCAAAAACCCATAATTGTATAAATAAATGAATATAACTTAAATAGTTTGATTTTATGAGTCACAAAATGTTATGGGCTTTCTAAAGTAGGCAGAGTTATCACCAAGATGGGCGCCACTGGAAACTACAAGTCTCATGATTCTTTAGATATCAGTAACTCCTCCTCCCTCTTATGCTCTGCTCCCACTGATGACTTTCTTGCTCTGTTACCATAGTAATGATGTGTGTTACTGCCATCACTACACAGATGACATCGCACCACAACACTGGTCATACTGGATGCACTGCAACCAACCAACTACAGCCAAACATAGTGGTGATCACATGACCTGCCCATGCAGGTGCAGTACCTGTGATGTGGACATGTGACCAGCGGCCATCTTCTGTCCTGTGTCTGCTACGCACTGAGAAAATCAACAGACTGATTAAAGGGCTGGTAGTATTTTAATTCGCCATCGTAGTGTATGTCCACAGCAGGAGATCAAAATTTGGAGATCAAAGGAGATCAAAATTTTAAATAATAACTAATTACATATTAGCTTATATTTTAAGGACCCATTTGTATATGAATTATGCTGATTCCTGGAATACCCGTTTAAGCAGGTCAAACATGCCTCCTGCCAATAATATGGAAGTCCAAATATTGAAATGAAACCAAGCACTGCCAAATCACTCAAATCAGTCAATCTGATGACAAGTTTCTCACCACTTTCTTGTACTAAATATATTGTTCACAGAAGAGCTTAGAAAACTTGTAAACCTCTTTATATAATGTCCACTAGGAGTCTGTTTCCACCGATTTCTCCTCTGTGTCTTCAGTTTCTTCAGGGGAACTACATGAAGTAGAATAGATTCATGATATAGATCAAACAATTAAAAGTTTTTAAAAAATGATTATTCTACTTACAAAAATAAAAATAGATAGTGCTTTACAATAAAAGTTAAGTGAGGGGAACACATGTCCGACCCTGGTTTTTACCACCTTTGCTTCTTTGTTCAGTCCATGAAAATAGTGGGAAACTTGTCATCAGATTGGCTCAGTTATTTGGAGGTGGAAGCTTGGTTTTCTTTCAATATTTGGACTATTTGTTTTTTTTGTGGACTTTTAAGCCTCATTCACACAGCTGTTGGGGGACGTATATACATTGGATATACGTCCCCTATAGGCTGGCAATGGGTGCATGGCACCATATGGAGCTGTACTGCGCAGCTCACGCGTGGCACCGTCATGTTCCGTACCTGGGAGAAAGATAGGACATGTCCGGAATACGGCGCTGTGTCCCATGTTTCTCTATAGAGAGGGTTGGGGTGAGCGGCGCTCATCCCCTCCTCCTCTCCCCAGCGCCGCCGTGTGCCCGCCGTGATACGGTATGGCGGTCACACATTAGTGTGAATTTAGACTGTGACATGCAACCTTCTATATATTACTTCTGTGAATAATATGGAAGTGCTGGAAATTGCCAAGATAAATTGTATAGGGCTGGGATCGAGAAAAATTAGGATTCTGGACCGAAACCCACCTCATAGTTTTGTCAGTAAAACATGGGAGCTTTCTGATCAATTAGATAAATTAGCCGGGTTCTGTGCTTTATAGTGCTATAGCAATGTATGATCGTCGCCTAATAGAATGTTCCTTTACAATGTGACCAGCAGGTTATGGCACATGGGATCCTCCCGTAGCTGAATTTGTTCATATATGTCTGTGAGTGATATGCATAAGTTTCCTGTGTAGCAATTTATAAGGAAGAACAGAATAATAACTTTTTTAACAATTCTTTATTTTCCTTTCTACAAGTCTTTGACAATAACAGAAGATATCTTAGTGATTTAGAAATATCCGTGGCTCAGAGCAGCGACCAGGACATTGATGAACTTCTCCCAGGCAGCCTGGACCTGAGGGGTGAAGGCAGATCCCAACTTGGAGGCCAAGACGATGACCAGGACTTCTCCCAGACGCTGTGAAAACAAAACTAAGAGTTAGCTTTGTGACACAAAATGTTACACTGTTTTAAATGAATGCATATACATAAAGCATAGGGATATCCATAGAAACTGTCCACCACTGTGTGCACTAAGGAACGGGAGGCCATTGCGCTACATCTTTACAATCATTTCACTAGCTTAGAAGAAGGAAAGTAAATGGGCCAGGTCCATTACACTTTGCCAGTTTTCTGGCTGACTTTGTACTAGAATAACTGGTGCTTGTATTTAAGAAGTGTCTGTGCCAGTTTTGTCGTGGCTGCACTGTGCCAACAATAAAGAAAAAATGTGCACCTGTGGGACGTATTAGTGCTTAGGCTACATTTACACTGAAGTATGCACGGCCGGGCGGACGTACCTCAGCCGCAATGGAGAGGAGGAGGGATGACCGCTCCCCTCTACATAGTGATCCATTGCGCATGGCCAATAACATGGGGAAAGATAGGACATGTGCTATCTTTTCCCTGTGTACGGAGCAGTATGGTGCCACTCTGTGCGGCCATTGCTTTCTATAGGGGTTGTATGTATGGCCGAAAATTTGCGGGCGTACATATGTCCCCCATATTGTCATGTGAATGTAGCCTTACTTAGAGTTTGCAATTTATTTAATACAGCAACATACTCAACATAATTTTGTTAAAAAAAAAAGATGGTGCACATTTCCTGAGAAGTGCAGGGTGCGTAAGATAGTGTAAGACAGAGCGCCATTATTCAATTATCTGGCGCACCCTGTACATTTGAAAGGCAAACTGCACATAGCACAGTTTGCACTACGTTTGATAAATCTGGCCCAATAACTTCAAGATAAATATCATATAATACATAGTTCTTTACCTTAAAGTTCTCGGGGTCCACATGGAGCTCCTGGGCATGGGACTTGCTGAGGTCAGCCAGGTGACGTTTCACACTATCCAGGTGCTGGATGGCATTGCCAACAGCTGTCAGCACCTTCTTGCCATGAGCATGGACCTTGGCATTGCCATTGATGGCGGTGACGTTGGAGAGGTTTCCGAAAGAGCTGAAGTATCTCTGGGTCCAGGGGTACACAACGAGCAGCCTAATGAGAACAAAATATGATTTGTTTTATATACAGTTTAAGAAATCTAAACTAATAGTTACGATTCACACAGTCATAGTATGTGCTGGGAAAGATTTTCAGCTTGAATACGGTCAATAGAATCTGTTTTCTACTAAAGGAAATATTCCTGTTTACTATTTCCTGTATGCATGAGAACCTTTCTGAGCATAGAAAGAGCAGAGATATCAATAAATACATGACATGTAATTCTGAATATTCTATTGTATATAAATATATATCTGCACAGCTCCTCCTGCTTTATAACATGCTGCCAGTAGATACTATATGGTGCTCAATCTGCTCATATTCTCCTGCACCATAACATACTGCCTCTGAGCAGCTCCTCCTGGTTTTTAACATGCTGCCTGCAGATAGTACAGTCTATCAGATAATATAGTGCTCAGCAAATCTTACTGGCTGAATATAGGACTCTATAAAAATGCTTCTCAGCTCCTCCTGCTCTATCACATTCTGCCTGCAGATAGGACACTGTGTACTATCTGCTCAGTTCCAATAAGATGCTACCTGTAGATTGGATTATTGATTTTCGAGTACTTACCTTGCCAGGGTATCATGGCCGTCTTGTTCAACATTAACCTTGGCCCAGGTGGAGGTAATGGCAGCTCTCTCCTCAGCGGTCCAGTGCACCATGGTTGCTGTTGGTTTGGGGTTTGTTAGAGATGAATGTCTTGTGATGTGCTGTACATCCTGGCCACTGAGTGTCCATTTTATAGTGACCTTTCCAGAGTCCACCCATGCATGTATCTGCTGCCTCATCCTCCTACTAACCACAGTCATCTGATAAGTTTGTAGAAATGGGTCATTCTATTGACTATTGTACTTTGTAAATATATTACATCATCAATTTTAGACGTGTTAGATTAAAAAGACATTTGTGTACAGTTAATAATTGCCTTTCACTTTCATATATAACAAAATACTTGCTGTCAGATCTATGCAGAAAACAAGTAACATTTCCCAATGAAACATAAAGAAGACTGATGACAAAAAAAAGAAAATGGGGTCCATCTAGTCTGCTCTTATATCATTTGTATCCTAAAAGAGAAATTAGTTTATTACTGATATCAGGGCCGATTCTAGCATATTTGCTGCCTGAGGCGAATATTAAAATGCTGCCCCCCCCCCCCCCCGCGCTCCCTGTTAAGTAAATGCGGAAAACTTTACTAACAAGTAACAACCCTACAGACAGCTCCCTGACACTGTGTGACTGACTACAGGATCTGAGAGGCATTAGTGGCATCTAGTACCTTATAGATGACAATCTCTTCCATCCGTAGAACTTTATTCCGGGTTCTCCAATCCATGACGTATCACTGCTGAATTCACGGCCGGATATCTTCAGCTCCGTGCAGCATCTCCACCCGGCGTCCCTAAAAATACCACAGTCACTTACAGTATGAAGTCTCCTGGATAACAACACTGCGCTCCTAAATAATATATAACCCTCACAACACAAGTGATCGCACTCTCCACACATATAAAACATCCCTTCATTATATATATTCTACTGGAATTATAGCAGGCACAGCACCAATCAATATACAACACCCCCAATTTATTAATACAGACCCCTAACATTTAGTTTAAATTATGCAAAATAATCTATGGTATCCTATAACTAATATATCCCACCCTGTTATTATATTACATGATTTTACATACAGTGCAACCCTGACCAATGTGAATATATAGCACCCCCTAATATACAGCCCCCCAGCTTAGTAATATACTGTATCCCATATACAGCCCCCCAGCTTAGTAATATACTGTATCCCATATATAGCCCCCCCCAGCCTAGTAATATACTGTATCCCATATACAGCCTCCCAGCTTAGTAATATACTGTATCCCATATACATCCCCCCAGCTTAGTAATATACTGTATCCCATATACAGCCCCCAGCTTAGTAATATATGTATCCCATATACAGCCCCCCCAGCTTAGTAATATACTGTACCCCATATACAGCCCCCCCAGCTTAGTAATATACTGTACCCCATATACAGCCCCCCAGCTTAGTAATATACTGTATCCCATATACAGCCCCAACTTAGTAATATACTGTATCCCATATACAGCCCCCCAGCTTAGTAATATACTGTATCCCATATACAGCCCCCCAGCTTAGTAATATACTGTATCCCATATACAGCCCCCCAGCTTAGTAATATACTGTACCCCATATACAGCCTCCCAGCTTAGTAATATACTGTACCCCATATACAGCCTCCCAGCTTAGTAATATACTGTATCCCATATACATCCCCCCAGCTTAGTAATATACTGTATCCCATATACATCCCCCCAGCTTAGTAATATACTGTATCCCATATACAGCCCCCCAGCTTAGTAATATACTGTATCCCATATACAGCCCCCCAGCTTAGTAATATACTGTATCCCATATACAGCCCCCCTGCTTAGTAATATACTGTAACCCATATACATCCCCCCAGCTTAGTAATATACTGTACCCCATATATATCCCCCAGCTTAGTAATATACTGTATCCCATATACATCCCCCCAGCTTAGTAATATACTGTATCCCATATACTGCCCCCAGCTTAGTAATATACTGTATCCCATATATAGCCCCCAGCTTAGTAATATACTGTATCCCATATATATCCCCCCAGCTTAGTAATATACTGTATCCCATATACATCCCCCAGCTTAGTAATATACTGTATCCCATATATATCCCCCCAGCTTAGTAATATACTGTATCCCATATACATCCCCCAGCTTAGTAATATACTGTACCCCATATACATCCCCCCAGCTTAGTAATATACTGTATCCCATATACAGCCCCCCAGCTTAGTAATATACTGTACCCCATATACATCCCCCCAGCTTAGTAATATACTGTACCCCATATACATCCCCCAGCTTAGTAATATACTGTATCCCATATACATCCCCCCAGCTTAGTAATATACTGTATCCCATATACAGCCCCGCAGCTTAGTAATATACTGTATCCCATATACTGCCCCCAGCTTAGTAATATACTGTATCCCATATACTGCCCCCAGCTTAGTAATATACTGTATCCCATATATAGCCCCCAGCTTAGTAATATACTGTATCCCATATATATCCCCCCAGCTTAGTAATATACTGTATCCCATATACATCCCCAAGCTTAGTAATATACTGTATCCCATATATATCCCCCCAGCTTAGTAATATACTGTATCCCATATACATCCCCCAGCTTAGTAATATACTGTACCCCATATACAGCCCTCCCAGCTGAAATCTGGACCCATATAAATATATAACCCGCCAGGAAAAGAATAATCTGGCCTCATACAATATATACAGCCCCCCAGTATAAAATTATTCTGGCCCCATATAATATATAGAGCACCCCCCCGTCCCAGTTTAAATGTATCTGGCCCCATATAATATACACAATACCCCCCCCCCCGCCCCAGTTTAAATGAATCTGGCCCCATATAATATATACTGCATCCCCCCAGTATAAAACAATTCTGGCCCCACAAAATATATACAGTACCCCCCCCCCAGTATAAAACAATTCTGGCCCCATAATACAATATATACAGTAACCCCCCCCTTCCCCCCACCTCCAGTATAAAACAATTCTGGCCCCATAATACAATATATACAGTAACCAAACCCCCCCCCCCCCCAGTATAAAATAATTCTGGACCCATACAATATATACAGTAACCAACCCCCCCCCGCCCCCAGTATAAAACAATTCTGGCCCCATGTAATGTATTACCGCCCCCCCCCCCCAGTATACATCAATTATGGCCACATAGCCACATATAATGTATACAGTATTCCCTCCCCCCTCCCACGATAACGACACCTCCCCACTCCCCCACATAAAATAAGTGACAGTACATGAAAAATAAAAAAAATCACACTCACCTGCAGGCAGCTGCTCCCTCGGCGCGCGGCCCCGGTCTTCACGCGGCTCTCCTGTGAGCCGCGGCTCCGCACAGTGACACAGGCGCATGACGTCATGACGCCTGTGTCACTGATTAGAACGGAGCGACGCAGCTGCCGGAAAGGCGCTGCGTCGCTCCGCATATAAATCGCGCCTGTGTCTTAAAGAGACAGGCGCGATTTATTTAGCTGGTGGGCGATTCGGGCGTAGTGGACGCCCGAATCGCCCACTTTAGAGCGGCGAATTTCGCCGCCCTTTACAGGGACCCGCATTCTGCCGCCTGAGGCGAGATTTTCATCTCGCCTCATGGCAGATGCGGCCCTGACTGATATATTTAAATTCACTGTATATTTATATTCTACAGAAAACCACTAGAAGAGATGTGAAAAATTCACAAAAATGTTTTAGTTTTTAATCATTGTGGGTTCTCTATGAAGTTTTTTTTAACCCTTTTGGCTTCTCAAAACAGACTTTGCAGTTTGCAACCAAAGTGTTTATTTCACAAACAGCACACAATACACAGACAATCTTTTAGTCGATCAATTCACATTGCATCACAATATAGATATGTATGTCTGATCTATTTTCAATTATCACACATAGGGGGTAATTTTTTCTCTTATATTTGGAACTTTTTCTGGTGTATTTGAAGAGGGCCACATTTATCAAAAATATTGCAAACTGCATTATGTGTAGTTTGCCTGTGGAGTGTGCAGAATGCAGCAAATTCATCAAAATTGGCGCCTAGTCTTCATTAATTTGGCGCCCCTGCTCTGCTCTGAAGTGGGCACCACTTTTTGGTACACTTTGTTCATGCAGAATTGTGGCACAGACACAAATGTGTCGCACGTCAGGAATAAATGTGGCGCACAGTCCAACTAAGCACTAACACTTTCTTTTAGGAGCAGATTTTTTCCATCTTGTCGGACAAAGTGCAGCCGCGACATAAAAGTTGCGCAGACACTTTATAAATACATGTACGGACAGTTTGGACATTCTTTTCAGTTCTTTTAAAGTCAGAGAGAAAACTGACACAAGCTCTTTAATAAATGTGGAACAATACCTCACTAATAATAATAAATAATAAACTCGGATCCAGTGTTGTACAGGTCAGGTCTCTATGTCCTGCTCTCAACTGAGAAATAAATAGACTTTATCTAGTCCATGCAATCTACTTAATGGAATTGTGTTGTTGGAATATATATATATACCGTATATACTCCGACCCGAGTATAAGGTTCTGTGTTTTCCTCCCACACTCCAAAAACATACTGGCAGCATAGCTCCCAACTGTCCCGGATTCAGCGCGACAGTCCTGGTTTTTCGCCACTGCCTGGCTGTCACGGGCAGCTGGGAGATATTCCCTCCAGGTGGGAGATATTCCCTCCAGGTCCTGCACTGGCTGGGGTTGTCCCGGCTCAGTGTCCCGCCTTATATATACTTTCAAAGCCTGAACTTGCGTTTATGAATGGCTTCTACAGACATTGGTCAGGTTAGCGCAGAGCGCAGGGACCACGTCGTCAGTGAGAGATCACCATCTGTCCATATATGGTGTCTACAACTCCTAGGGCTTCCCCAGACACAAGGTCCAATTCAATACATTTTTGCTTAGCTAACTAAGAGCTGTTAACTGCTACTGTTACACTGTGAGACAGACTTAATGCACTGAAATATAGAGAGGGATCTTCTCAGAGATTATAATTGTAATTATTGAGACAATTATTATTATTATAAATTGTATTATTTTTATTATTATGGAGACAATTATTAATAATAGTAAAACAATAATAATTGTCTCCATAATAATAATATACCATAATTACAATAATAATCTCTGAGAAGATCCCTCTCTATATACATCAGTGCATTAAAGGGGTATTCCCATTTGGGCATTCACCTGTTTGACCACCTGGATTCAGCAATAATTACCACAGGACGGCTGTGGGACATGCAGTAACTCCAGGACACTTTATATACAAAAACCTTTTGTTTATTTGTGCAATCCCTCCAGCAGAGGTGGTCGTATCCAAGAACACAGTCTTGTTTCTAAGGGACCATAAGACTACATTTATGAGAAATTATCTTCACACAGGAACATTTTTTTAATAACATCTAATTGAAGAAATGTTTATACAAGGCAGATTAATGAAACTGAATGTGAATGCCCAGATGAGAATACCCCTTTAAGTCTGGGTCACAGTGTAACATTATCAGTTAACAGCTCTTAGTTGCCAAAAATCATCAAATTTCTATCTCCTAAGCCTGTATAGATGCTCTGTATCATTATGGCACATGAACTGTGCAAGTTCTAGGTTTAAATCCCAACCTGCCTAAATTTTTTTTAATATTATTGAGAAGATGATTTTTTATTATTGTAATATGGTAAAAATTTGGGGCTTGGCCAGGGAGTGATTGAGTTGTGGCTTAGGGGGATCACCGCGGGCTGCCATTTTGTCTCTCTTTCCCTTCCAGAAATGTTGGGAGGTATGCTGGTAGGTTGAATAGATGGTGAGCCCCATTGCGGACAGGGACCGATTTAGCAAGCTCTGTGCAGTGCTGCATAACCTGTGTGCGCTATGTAAATAAAGGAATTATTATTATTATTAGAAGGCTCCCCGAGTGGTTGGGCAGTATAATCTCAAGTCAGCGGCAGGAGATCAGGGAGAGAAGACAGAAGTAGTATTTGCCATTTCTGTCTTCTCAGCTTCTCATGCACTGCACTCGATCGAGGTCTGCTGCCTGTAATCATGTAATGAATCCTGTGATTGATGAGAAGTTGGTACTGAGAGGCTTCTGCAAAGCTGCCATATATGTATGGTTCTGTTTTCCCAGGCAAGGGTTCCTGTTTTATACAGGAGGCTGAGTGACCCCATAAGTAAGCGCCTGTGATCTTGGTGCCTTTAATTCTTTCCTGGAGATGGCACTCAGATTATCCATATAATCTGTTGATGAACATTTAGCATCTGGAAAACCACAATCTGGGTTCCTTCAGCTGCAGTGTCTCTGCCTGAAATATCTATGTCTTATGTATGTGTCCACCACCAAATAGGATACATACAGTCATTGTTTCCCCATTCCCTTACACTCTATATTATTATATATTTTATATTATTTTTATTTTATTATTTCCATAACTATTAAAAGATGAAATTAATCATTGTGTATATTTATGTATATATGAACAGTCTTAAAGTTATTTACACCCTCCAAAGGTAGCCTACAAGTAGGTGTTATGTGCGTCAATTACCCGGGATAACCCACAAAAGCAAAAAGTGTAAATTACACCAACTGTCAGTTATAAAATGGTGTGAACAATGTAAAAACGGCCTTCATCAATGTATAAAGAGGCTTGGAGAGAACTCGGATGTTTTTCTACACAGCCCCAGTGGTAATACAAAAATGTCACCAATTTATATCAGATATCCAGCAGTTGGTGAACACTGTTTCATGTTTTACAGTATCACACTTTAGGCTGCATGCACACGAACATGTGATTTCTCCAGTCCTGTATTTCCATTCTGTATGAATCCGTATATACACGCCGATTTTCATCCATATGGGCATGTATGTCACTGTATCTGTATAAAATACGGTGAGCTGGTAAGTGATGGCTGGCTTACTATTGGCTGACAGACAGAATGCACCTTCCACTGGTTCTGGATACTTCACGTATATACGGCACGGAACGGAAATACGGTGGAAAATAAGACATGCTCTATACCAGTGGTGGCGAACCTATGGCACGGGTGCTGGAGGTGGCACTCAGAGCCCTCTCAGGCTGTTGCACCATGGCAGAGTTCGCCAGACAGGGATCCTCCTGCAGTCTCAGGACTTGCCATGTTTAGCATTATTTTAATGTGGAGCATCCTGGTATACCTGAGGCTGCAGGAAGAGAGAGGAGGTGTGGACAGGGTCAGGTTATTATTGGAGCCCTTCCTGTGCGACCCCTGAATCTTCCTGTTTAGGAGGCTGTCAAGGGAAGCTTCAGTGACCACCCAAATTTCCTCTCCTTCTGACAAAAATATTGGTGCCCTCAGGCCCATTGAAAGCGGTGGTACAGCACGGAGCAAGAAAATTGCAATAAGTTACTGCTTGAATTGCTGTTTTGGCACTTTGCACAAAATATGCAGGTTTCGGGTTGCAGTTTGGGCATTCAACCTCTAAAAGGTCCGCCATCACTGCTCTATATTTTTATACGGCTTGCTTACGGTGCGGTACAGAACGGTGGGCAACACGGCCATGTACATGGATGGCCTTATTGCCCATTGAAATGAATGGGGCTGTATGCTACTCGTATGTATGGCCATATAAACGGCTGTTTTCATACGCTCTTGTGAATGCAACCTTATGGTTAGTATCATTATCACTGTGCTTCAATTTATGCGGCTTCAAAGCTGTGCAACAGTATGTGTAGTACAGACTAGCAAAAGAGTGTTAATGAGCACTGCTCGTGATATTACAATGTCACACTAGTGGTCAGCATCAACCACACTTTGTATTCATTTTTTGCAAGATAAACATCTTGCATTAGTGTGTACAAACTATAGAAATGTTATAGTACTGTAGTTAAACGGCAACATGCAGCCAGTCTGAGAACACACAGATCATTATAAGTTAGATTGCAACATAGGATGCTAGTGCTGATAAAATTACAACAATAATGAGGCGACATTGGCCTACTCTCCTGGCAGATCCTGATCTTTTAGAAAGGCTATAACATTATCTCTCAACAACATATGGCAGAGGAATGAATCTGAGAGACCATCTGGACCACAGGCTGCACCCTCATGACAGATCGTTGTATGGATGTTCTCATTGGCTATGAAGGTGTACTCGCCGCTCGCCATATAAACTCTAACTCCTGATGAAGCCAGTTGTTACCGGTGAAACATGTTGGGGCTTGTGCTCTATGAATTTTAAATTGCTTTAATCCTCTAATGTGTATGCCACCAAGCTGGTCAGCTTCCTTGGTAACCAGCCACTATAAAGGCTAACAATAGTGGCTTGATAGGCAGATACTGTCTCACATTATATCGTTATCGTTATATCGTTGGCTGGTATAATGTTTAACTACGGTATTATACCGTTTCTATACGATACACCCTAATGCAAGATGTTGATTTTGCAAAAAAATGAATACATAATGTGGTTGATGCTGACCACTAGTGTGACATTGTAATATCACGAGCAGTGCTCATTAACACTCTTTTGCACATACTGTTGCACAGCTTTGAAGTCACATAAATTGAAGCACAGTGATAATGATACTGTGATACTGTAAAACATGAAACGGTGTTCACCAACTGCTGGATAAATTGGTGACATTTTTGTATGTTTTTGTATGGGGCTGTGTAGATAAACAGTCTAGTTCTCTCCGAGCCTCCTTCTTCATACATTGGTCATTTTTACCTTGTTCACACCATTTTATAACTGACAGTTGGTGTAACTTACACTTTGTGCTTTTGTGGGTTATCCCCATAACACCTACTTGTAGGCTACCTTTGGAGGGTTTTAGTCCTTTTAAGACTGTTCACATTTACACAAAAATACACCATGATTATTTTAATCTTTTAATAGTTATGGAATAAAAGATGTATTTTAGTGAGTAAGGGAACAGGTAAACTATGACTCTTTGTACACTATTTGGTGGCTGATTTATTAAGTCCCTTCCTTACACTGGTCCTCATCAGGACTTGCAGCAATTGATTTCGATTTCTGAGGGATCTTTGGGAAGGATCACTGGCTGCTCAATCCTTGAAGTTGTATTTACGTTAGGGTAAAACTCACAGCAGCAAATCAGAATCAGCTCAGAAAAAAAAGCTGTGTTGGGATTGGTTGTTTTGGCCAATTTTGCTGGTTTTCTTTTAGACAGTTTCCCTAATCTGAAAATTGTCAAACCCGAAGTAAAGATCATCTGATCTGATGTTCTTTCAGTAAAATCTTATAAGACAACTAATTGTGTTGTGAACATCCTTTTACACTGAGGCATCTCTCTGAACACTCAGCCTTACTGGATTATTACAACGTACATTGGGTATGGTTAAAGTTTCACACAAGAACTGAATGGATTGTTATCTCTTTAATGTACAGATGGTATTAGGAATACATTTTTTAAACCTTCAGGCTACAGATGTGCGTGGTTAAGGAGGACCTCTCATCCCAAATATTTCCTCAAGTAGCTGCTTACTAAAGTAGCCCTACCCCAGTAGTAGCAGTGTTAAATCATAGCTTGATCGAAACATCACCATAAGCTAGCAAACACTGCAGTACATAGCCTTCGGAACATCAGACCATGTTTGCAGCAGTCCGGCGTATTCATGAGGGGGAGGACTGAGAAGGCGGCGACTGACGCATGAATCTTGGCAGTCACCACCGGCCTATGGTGTGGGAGGGGTGGTCCAGGGCAAAAGATGAGAAGAGGGGAGCACCTCAGCAGCCCCCTCATGAATATGCCGGACAGCTGTAACCTTGGTCCAGCGTTCGGACAGCTATGTACTACAGTGTTTGCTACCTTATCATTATGTTCCAATAAAGCTATTGATTTAACATTGCTATTACTGGGGTTATTTCGGATGATAGGTCCTCTTTAAGAGATTAATTATCCAGTTTTGTGCTTTATATTACTACTATAAAACTGTGATTAGAAGTTGATCTGTATCTTGGGAGCCTTGCATAGTTGAATTTGTTCATGTATGTCTGTGAGAGAAAGGCCCTGAGTTTCATGGGTGGCATTTTATAAAGAAGAACACAATAATAACTTTTATAAGAATTCTTTATTTTCCTCTCTTCACATCTTTAATATTTTCATAACAAAATGTCTCAATGATTTAGAAATATCCATGGGTCAGAGCAGCAACCAGGACATTGATGAACTTCTCCCAGGCAGCCTGGACCTGAGGGGTGAAGGCAGATCCCAACTTGGTGGCCAAGACGATGACCAGGACTTCTCCCAGACGCTGTAAAGACAAACAAAAGTTAGTATTGTAACTCATCTGTGACATTGTTGTGAATATTTGCAAAATAATTAATTTTTTTATATCTAAAATATCAGATATATGCATGTATATATAATAGTAAAGAATATCCCCAGTCTGGGGACCCCAGTGAGGGTCTGCACTAGTATTCTATGCACGGCATTGTACTGCATTTTAATCTAGCCGGTGAAAAATGAATGGTAGTAGAAATGTGATCTGCCATCAAAATGAGCATTAAATCTGCAATTATTTACCAGTAGGTAATGCTTGGATGCCTCACTATTGAAGCATTCAGCTCCCTGGATAATTGAGATGTATTTTCAGGAGAAAAATGAAAACTAATATAAGTAATTCTCTACCTTGAAGTTTTCAGGGTCCACATGGAGCTCCTGGGCATGGGACTTGCTGAGGGCAGCCAGGTGATGCTTGACGTCATCCAGGTGCTGGATGGCACTGCCAACAGCTGTCAGCACTTTCTTGCCATGAGCATGGACCTTGGCATTGCCTTTAATGGCGGCAACATTGGAGAGGTTTCCAAAGGAGCTGAAGTATCTCTGGGTCCAGGGGTACACAACGAGCAGCCTAGTCAGAACAAAATGTAATTGTCATTTAATATAATAAAAGCTGTACAAGACTTTGTGTCTCCAGTCTTTACCAATTACCAATTTCTGAGCAGAAACTCTACTGTAACTATCTAACCTGTAGCTATTTCTGCCTCTGAATGTTATCGTTTACATTCAGAGGCAGAAATAGCTACAGGTTAGAGCCGCCTCATAAAGAATTGAGGAATTGATTTTGATGAAGATTTATAGAGGAAGAAAATATAGCAAATGGATTAGAATATAATTGAGTAATAAATTAAACTTGGAGTAATAATTTATAATACAGTGGTGTGTAATATATATATATATATATATATATGTACTTGCCTTGCCAGGGCATCATGGCCGTCCTGTTCAATGTTAACCTGGGCCCATGTGGAGGTAATGGCAGCTCTCTCCTCAGCGGTCCAGTGCACCATGTTTGCTGTTGGTTTGGAGTTTGTTAGAGATGAATCTCTTGAGATGTGATGTGTGTCTTGGCCACTGAGTGTTTCTTTTATAGTGTCCTTCCTAGAGTCCACCCATGTACGTGCGCTGCTGTGTCATGCTCCTACTAACCACAGTCATCTGATAACGTCAAGAAAGGGGTCAATACATTGGCTATTGTAGTGTGATATTTTAGTGTGAATGATAGAACTCATCCTCAATAATAGATTTATGTCCAATTAATAACAAATTTCTGGCAAATGTTTAACATCATTAACCGGTTAAAGACTCATCTCCACTGTGCCATCCATAGCAAGAAAAATCTTATAAATCTTATAAAAGAGAATTTATTGGTAACAAGCTGTCATTAAATAATGTATTGGCACTCTGAACATGTGTGTTGGAGTGATTATTACAATATTGGAACTTTATCCATTAACATATCTACACACAGATGTAACTTTTTTTTTTGTTTTAAAAGGTACAGACAATAAGCAGATAAAATTTTGGTTAGTTATAATTCTATTTGTGTTGTCCTTAAAGAATCAATTTGAGACTGAAGGCAGTAATCTGGCTTCGTTATACTGATGACCTATTATAAGGATATTGGTGGTAGTCTGACACACAGCATCTTCACCATTATATTACCTCATCCTCTTGTGTGTTTCCATGTACTCCATTGATGTCTTTGCTCCAGTCGGGTGAATACAGCAAATCATGTAATTCTCAACAAGTCAATTTTATTTAGATGGAGTGTATCTAAAAAACAAGAGTGTACAGCATTTGCAGAAGAGCTACAGCCCATTCAAACAGCTGAATGTCTCCAGTTGGTTTAGTCTGTAAATCTCCTTTATAAAACTGAATCCACCTTCCGTGTGCTCCCAGTTTTTTCAGGCATAAGTAAAGGAGCAGCATTTGTTTTCTTACTTCCAACAAAACATGGAAGACAATAGAAGAAATTTTTCTTTCGTGTTTTTTTATTAGTTATTATGACTGTTCAGCAGTAGTGTAATCCTAGCATTACAAACGTCAGCGTGCAACATACAGCATACATGAGAAAAGGAGACTCTCCATCCTGCTGGGGGAAGAAGAGACCACAAGGGCCATACCCATGCCCCCATCACTCTGTACCCTCACCCCGTATCCCACAATTTTCTACATGCTTTGGCAATACTAATTTTTATTTGGAACTGCCATACAAAAGTATGGAGTTTGGACCATGAATACAGTGAATGGAGTGGATGTGACTTCCTGCAACATGCAGTACTATTAAGTCAAGATTATGACACAAGCAGAGATGATCGATCAGCTGTGAGTGTCAGCAGTTTATTTCACAAAAGATACCTAACAGAGGTTGTGAGGGTAGAATAACTTCAAGATACAGGTGCTCTGTCATCAGAAAAATACACAAGTTATGCCTCTGAAAAGATGATAATGCTAAAACAAATCAGATTTCCCCCAATTGTGTTTTTAATCTGTAAAATTGGGCAAATATTAAATTGAGGTATCATGGTTATTATTGTGAACCACAGATTAAAGGTAATATATTATTTTTATGGTATGATGAATAGCCCTAAAAATCCAAAACAGGGGGATTTTATTTTTCTTCATGGAGAAATAGTAAATACAATCTAATCCCTAAGCTACACACACCCCGAAATGAAGTATGTGAAACATGCATCTCATCCCTAAAAAAACACTGGGGCACATTTACTTATCAGGTCACTCAAGTTCACAGTAAGTGCATTGTCCGACTATAATGCAGCGTGCAGCCATTCACTAAGATTGTGCGCCCAAAGTCATGAATGTGTCGCTTCCCGGCACAGGTCCGACAGAGTTCACCATCATTGTAGTGGTGCACCTTTAAAATAGGGCGTGTAAAACAATTTTAAATTTTAATCCCGCATTCAGTCCGAATCAGTTGGCACGCCCACTAATTTGTGTCACATGGAAACCAGCGCAGCTGCTCCACAAAAGGGTCACGTGCACCACAATCCCAGCGCACTCACTTCTTAAATACCTGTACAAGCCGCTTTAGCCATGAAGAACGTGAACAGTCCAACCACAATGTCCATATTAACAGGAAATACATTTTTTTAGCCTGTACAATTTAACAATACAATCTACTCTGCAATGGCGCTCCTTCCCTTTAATTCACAGCTGTGTGCCCTTACAGCAGTTTATAGACATATTCAGGAAAAACTGGGTATCAAACATTGCATTTTGTCATTTAAGCCATTGTGCATGTGTATTCTTTTTGGAAAATACATTAGTCAACCCCCAAAAAATGACAACCTTTAAAGGGTTGACACACTTCCCAAAAGTTGTTTTACATTAGTTGAGAGGTGCAGTTTCTAAAATGGGATAATTTAAGAGGTTTAACTATTATTTAGGCCTCTTAAAATCATTTGAAATTATTAGCCTCCTCACATCCTACAAAAATGAGAGGAGACATAAAAAACCATGCCAATATAAAGCATGAGACATTTGGAAATGTTGGTTATGACGTTATTTGGGTGATCTGTCTAAAAAGCAAAAAATGTAGCATTGTCAAAATGGATAAAAGTTTTTGCCATATTTCCATATTTTTCATAAATAAACACAAACATATGACCCAATTTTTTTAAACTAACATGAAATACAATGGGGTTCATTTACTAAGGGTCCGGACAAATATTTCCGTTTTGTGACGAATTCTCCCGGGATTTTGGCGCACGTGATTGGATTTTGGCGCAACGGTGCCGGCTTGCATGCAACAGAAATCGAGGGGCGTGACCGCCAGACAACCCGACGGATTCGGACAAACCATGGAATTTAAAAAAGGTTTTGTGTCGCAAAATCAAGCACTCACATGCACCAGGAAGAAAATGGTGAACGCCGGTAGACCTTGGCACAGCAGCGACACAGGAAGGAACTCGGACGCACGATTTTAGTGAATCGCGCCGGACCCGATTCCACGTCGGACAGCGCACCACTGGATCGCGACAGGACCGGGTAATTAAATCTTCCCCAATTTGTCAAAAGAAAGAAATCTCAAAATCACCTGGATGTGTGAGTGATTTATGCTTTCCAAAGCTATTACCACTTATGGTGACAAAGGGGCGTGTCAGGCGGTTGAAAAGTGGCTTAGGCTGCATTACCTTATATGCCGTGGATATAACGCTTTAGTCTAGTAAACCAGTTGTCAGGGAACAAAATCTCATCTATGACATTATGGTACTTCCCAGTTACAGGATAGCTTCAGTAAATACAATTACAGCTGTAGGAGACCTGTGAAAGTGGAGAGGACGTGCAGGGTGTGACATTTTGTGTTATGATAAAGAATTCTATCTTCAGCATCACAAACACACTGCTGTCTCAAGATTGTTGATGGAAAGCAGTTTAGGATTATCTGCTTTACAGTAAAGCAACTTCATCCAGCTTCAGTGTTAGCACTGGCTAGTACTTCACATATTCTGTATTCTCATTTTGAAAAGCCTTACATGAGAAAAATACTATCTCAGTCTCCTCGATGTCCCCCCACCATTACCACTTTAAGGGAATATTTTATTATTGTTGTTTATTGCTTAATTATTTATTATTGCTGTATTTGCCATGTCTTCCAAGTTTCCCTCTTATTTCCCACATAGTTTTTTCTATCCTAGAGTTTTTTTGGAATGTTTTGTTTCAAGTAATTTTTAATCACTTAAAAATGGCAAGTTTCAGCCCCCCCCCCTTTTTTTTTTACCAAGATCTCAGAATAAAATAAACATTACTATATGAAGAACTATGCAGTAACATTGGGGCAGATTTACTTACCTGATCCCGTCGCGATCCCACAGTGCGCTGTCCGACAAGGATTCGGGTCCGGCGCAATTCATGAAGATCGGGCACTCGAGTTCCTGCATCCGTCACTTCCCCGCCGGGATCCGCCGGAGTTCACCTGCTTCTTCCCGTTGCATGTGAGTGCTTGATCTTGCGACACAATAGCGTTTTTAGATTCTGCGGTATGTCCGAATCCGTCGGGTTGTCCGACGGCCCGCCCCCCAAATTCTGTTGCGTGCAAGCTGTCGCCGATGCACTAAAATCCGATCGCATGTGCCAAAATCCCGGGGCAATTCGTCGCAAAACGGAAATTGTCGATGGATCCTTAGTTAATGAGCCCCATTGTGTGTTAATTTAGAATTATGGCAATAAGAAAATAATCATGATTTTTGTTTTACTAATTTAAAAAATTTTTAAAAACTTGGGAAGCCACGGAATGTGTGAGGGCGTGTTCTAGAGTGAGCAGGTTAAGTTTTTTTGTTTCGAAAATTCTGAGGTACATACGAATCTGGAATCTGGCTGGCCCTCCAAAAGCAACTATGTACATTGCAGTTAGTTTGGAGAACCCGAGAGAACCTGGAATATGATCAGGATTTCCCTGATCACATAATTGACAAAAAAGAAGTCTGCTACCTGAGCTAAGTGTGTCCCAGTGGGATGACATCATTGGTTTTATGGTAGTAGTATTAGTGAAGAAAGCACCTCAGTATGAGAGGGAAAGCAATCTTTCAGTAGGGAAATAGTTTCATTGGGACAGATGTCCGTGTACACTGCTATTGCTGGCGAAGTGGATGCACAGATACTATTATTATTTCAAGCAAGGGCGTAAGACAGGCAGGGCCCCATAGCAGACTTCTTAATGGGGCCCCCTTCCCACTTGAAAATATACATATTACACTCATATATACACACACACACATTTATATACCTATATACATACAGTTCTTCACTTAAACACACACACTTTTATACACTCTTACACACACATAGAGCATATACACATCACATACACATATATAAAGTGCCATACATAGCATACATAGCTATACAGTTATCTGGTTATAACTTTAGAATGCTTTAACTTACTCAAGTGTTTTTGAGTTAGTTTTTCCGTGACATTTTGAACTTCAAGGTAGTGGGATATATTTTGAATTTATTTATGAAAAAAAGGTGAATCTGGAAAACATTTTGAACAAAAAATGCTATTTTCAAACTTCAAAATGTTCTGCTAGACGGCATGACGTGAGGTGTTCGTCAGTGCCGCACGCTCCGCCCCTTCCGGCTCCCGGGCGCCCGCGCGATACAACGGGGATGCGAGTGGCGTCTATGGGCGCCAGGAACCACCACTGTGCACCGATGGCTGTGGCTGCTGGTGCCACGGGCAGCCCTTCTTCTTGAGGCTGACAAGTGCAGGTGGTCTGCTTGCAGGGTCTCGAATGACGCAGAGACCGCAGGAGGAGTGCGCAGGGCTATTTGGTCCAGGGCTATAAGGTCCAGCAACGCCAAGCCGGGTTGAAAACTATGACTGTGCATCAACAACTGCTGCCAACATTCTGCCAAGGACGGTTCGCGGTTCGCGGTTTCAACGTCAGGAGGCTCTGAAGACCCAGTGGGGGAAGAGTACGGTGAGACCTTGGTCTAATCCTGCTATACACCAATGTTGAACCTGCAATTTCGTTCTGGAAGTCTATTTTGGCAGTAGAGGAGCCTTGTTGGGCAAGGAGGACTGTGTCGTACCGCCATGTTGGTAATTATCTCCTTTTCTAGGAGTACTCACTGGCTCTATAGCTACTAACGACATGTGGCATTTCTGGAGTACAGGTGGTCAAGGGTTAAGCTAACCATTAATATCTGATCTGCTTCTGCTGTGGACATAACCCCTGACCAGCGTTCAGGCTAAACTAACAAGTACTTTTTTATCCTGCCTATCTAACGCTAATCTGCACTAACATCTAGGGCAGGACACGGCTTTCATATTGTAGCGGCTTCTCCTTCGGGGTCTTGGACTGGCTTATACGGGCTCCTGCTGTAATTTGCCGCTGGTCCTTTGGTCAGTCTGCAGTCTGGACTAACAAGTACTTTTTTTTTTCTGCTTATCTAACATTATCATGCTCTAACTGAATCAACTTCGCGCATTGAAGCAGTCTTTATTTTTGATGTGTCGCTCTTTGAGACTCGGCGGTTTAAGCTGTTTATTACTACGTCAGCTCAACATGTATGCTTAACCACCTTACACTGGACTAACAACTAAACCTGCTTGACTCGTAAAATAGCCTATTGTCACTGTTACCGCTTATGCTGTGGCTGTATGCTCACTGTGTTATTTTTGCTAGTACTGCTTTTTTTTTTTCCTCTAGGGTTACTGTTGATAATAAGGCTTTGGGGGTAATTAATGCATTGAAGCAGTCTTTATTTTTGAGGTGTCGCTCTTTGAGACCCGGTGGTTTAAGCTGTCTATTACTACGTCGGCTCAATATGTATGCCTAACCACCTTACATTGGATTAACAACCAAACCTGCTTGATTCATAGAACAGCCTATTGTCACTGTTACCGCTTACGCTGTGGCTGTATGCTTACTGTGGTATTTTTGTTAGTACTGCTTTTTTTTCCTCTAGGGTTATTGCTGATAATAAGGCTTTGGGGGTAATTAATGTTAAAAAGTCAGCAATGCCCCCCAAAGCGAATGTGAGGAAATCCGGAGGGAGCCTGGATAAAATATGGAAATCACCCCCCTCTAAAACCAAGCAAGGGGCAAAGGATACAGTGAGAGACGGGGCGACAGGCGGGGAGGGGTGTCTCACTCTGGAGACCGTGCAAAGGGAAGGTCTCCCTCAAGAATTAAATGCGCTGTTGACTGAAATTTTGACAACGGTTAGAGACACTAAAAGCTCAGTGGAGGATTCAAAAGTTGCGATAGAAAGTGTTAATGAACAGATCAGCAGTTTAAATGTAGATATCAAATTGATTCGTGAAGAAATTAATAAAATAAAGGAAAAGAGCAAAGACATGGTTCACAGCTATAAGAAATTGGAGGTACAGGTTAAAGACCTTAAAGCTGACCTGGATACAGTTAAAAAGGAAAATATAGGCCTACAGTCGAAACTAATAGATCTGGAGGATAGGTCAAGGAGGTCGAATATAAGAATAGTGGGCTATCCGGAAGGAGATGAGCCTAGGGACCTATCCAAAATGATACAGAAATGGCTGGAGGACACCTTTGGGAAAGGGGACTTCTCTTCAGTCTTCGGTGTTGAGAGGGCGCACAGGATTCCTTTTAAAAAATTGGCGCCAGGCTCTCCCCCTAGAGCCATACTGGCCAAACTCTCAAGACCGTGACCTGATTATGAAAAAAGGTAGGGAAAAACAGGGACTAACCGTTAACAGACAGAAAATTTATATTTACCCTGACTTCTCTAGAGAGACTCAGAAGGCAAGGGCAAACTTTAAAACAGTTAAGAAAAGACTGGCAGAGGCTGAGATACAATATGCTCTTTTGTTCCCCTCCAAATTAAAAGTCATTTTTAAGGAGCGCACCTGGTTCTTTACTAACCCAGAGGAAGTATCTGAATGGTTAGACAGACAAGGCATTCGAGGTTAAGGAGACATCAATATTCTGGGAGGCTGGAAGGGTGCGGGAGGATGGCATTGAGGTGTAAAGAGACCCATTGAGAAGATGTTAGATGGGTCATGGTGGGGGATATGGGAGAAGGGGTGGGGGGGTCTTCCTCAGCAGGAGAGGGATGTTTTTTTTTTTTTTTTTTGTTTGTTTTGTTTTTTAATGGCTGACACTTTTAGGATAGTGGCGTGGAATATCCGGGGAGCCAGTGATAGGGTCAAAAGATGTCAAATTTTTGATATGGTGAATAAACACTTGCCGGCTATTATTTGTTTACTAGAAACACACCTAATTAAAAAATATTCGTATAGATTTAAGAAGAAATGGGCAACTCGTGAATTCCACTCCTTTGGTAGTATTTACTCCAGAGGGGTCACAGTCTTGATCCATGCAAGCATTGACTTTGACATATATCAGCAAAGGGTGGACAAAGAGGGGAGATATATTTTTTTGTTTGGGAAACTTTATGGTAGTATGGTTGTACTGGCATTTATTTATATCCCGCCCCCTTTTTCCTTTAACGTGCTAAAAGATCTACTGGGATTTATTGAAGACAAAGGAAATTGTGCCCTAATGATTATGGGTGATTTTAATGCCATAATGGATAAATGTCGAGATAAGATATCACTGGATAGTCAGTTAACTACTGGGAGTGAGAGTAGGGCTCCACTGGCTCGGTTTTGCGACGAGTTGGAGTGGATAGATGTTTGGCGCAGTTTGTATGGGAATCGCAGGGCCTTTTCCTGCACGAGCCGTTCTTATGGCACCTTATCCCATATCGACCTCTGTATAGTCAACTCAGGCTTCTATAAGCGGATTTTGAAAATGTCATATGAAACCTGCCCTATATCAGATCATAGTCCCGTTATGATTTCCGTTAAGACACATGAAGGAAATAAAGTACGTAGTTTTAGGTTGAATCCCTATTGGATCCCGATTCTGGAATCACAGATAGATATGGAGGATATCACCCAGGAATTCTGGTCCAAGAACTCTCAAGAGCAGGACAGCAGAGCATTATGGGATGCTTTCAAAGCATTTATTAGGGGAGTGTATAGCAATAAGATCAGCTACGCCAGAAAGACCTTTGGAGTTAAGGAAAAAAGGTTAAAGGAAGCTCTGGCGGTGGCAGAACAAGCGGTCATCTATTTACCTGGGGAAGCAAACAGAGTAAAGGTCAACGATGCAAGGGCGCAGTTACAGGAGTTTTTGGATCAAAAAGCCCAGCACAAAATTTTTTTCCAGGGCCAAAAATACTTTGTGGAGGGAAGTAAATTGCTGGCAAATATGGTGCAGTCCTCTGGGGCTGGTGGCAGAACTATTACGGCTATCAGGGATCAGGATGGCACCATAAAGAATGCCTCGGGACAGATTGCACGGGTATTCAGTGGGTTCTATTCTAACTTATATACGACTCAGATATCAGTACAAGGGACAGAAGTAGACAACTTTTTGGGGAAGGTGTCATTTCCATCAATAACCCAAGCCCAAAGGGACTATTTGGACTCGGAGTTAACGCTGGGGGAGATCTCCGCGGCATTAAATCTATGCATCAGAGACTCTACCCCAGGCCCCGACGGGCTCCCTTTCAGTTTTTATAGGAAACATGAGAAAGCACTGCTCCCACGGTTGCTGGAAACCTTCAAGGCAGGGTTCCTTTCTGGTTCAGTATCTGGGACGATGATGGAGGCCAATATTATATTAATTCCCAAGAAGGGCAAGGATGAGCTGGAAGTGGGCTCGTTTCGTCCGATATCTTTATTAAATACTGATTTAAAAATACTGGCGAAGGCCTTGGCATGTAGATTACAGAAGGTAGTCCAGGATATTGTTCACACCGACCAGAAGGGGTTTATCCCCAATAGAAGGATCAGTGAATGCATGCTTAGGATTTTCTCAGCTATAGAAATGGGCCGGGGGGATCTCCGCTCCATCCTGTCCTTAGACGCGGTTAAGGCGTTCGACAGGGTGGAGTGGAGTTTCCTCTGGAAGGTGTTGGCCAGGTTTGGCGTAGGGGAAAGTTTTATTGGGTTTGTTAAAAGCATGTACTGTGGTCCTGTAGCCAGAATAAAAGTGGGGGACTCTTTTTCAGATTTTTTTTCGCTATCTAGGGGCACCCGTCAGGGGTGCCCGCTATCCCCACTCTTGTTCGCTTTGTATATAGAACCCCTGGCAATTATGATTAGGGAGGATCCTGGGATTAAGGGGGGTGGGGCTTGTGGCATAAAGGACAAAATTTGTCTATATGCAGACGATATGGTATTATATCTGAGCGACTCGTTGCGGTCTGTCCCGAGAGTATTCGATTTAATTAAAGAATTTGGTAGATATTCAGGGTTGGATATCAATTGGCAGAAGTCGATACTCCTGCCACTATGCCCAGAGGTCCAGGAATATTTCTCCAGTAATAATTTATTACTGTGTAGGGAACAGTTTAAATACTTGGGCATGATGGTTACCAGAAGATTAAGAGACTTTGAGGGTTCCAATCTTAAGCCTCTACTTCAGGAGGTTAGGCGTAAGGTAGGGACTTGGAGCAAAATGCCACTTACCAAAGCCGACAGGATAGGCTTAATTAAGATGGTCTTACTCCCCAAGATCTTGTTTACACTTACTGCCTGTCCAATTTGGATAGATGAAAGTTTTTTTAAGTTACTGGAGGCCATATTGAATGATCTGATATGGGGCAGAAAACGAGTTAGGATAAAGATGTGTTATCTATATAAAGCAATAGGAGAAGGGGGTTTAGGCCTCCCGTTCTTTAAGGGATACTATTTGTCAGCCCAGTTAGGCAATTTCGTCAAATGGGAGGAGTGTTCTATTTTGGCGAATTTGGTAGATCTGACGGAGGGAAAAGTTGGCAGTATTTTTGAGTTACTGGAATCCTCTTTGTTTCTTGAGGCACCGTTTTCTAAATGGGATATCTGTAGTTCTTTTTACAAATCTTGGGTCTCAGTAAAGGAGATGCTAGGCATCCAAGGCTTTCTAGATGAATCACCATTGTGGCTTAATAATAATTTGCCAGAGCTGAAATCTCTACCGGATAGTGGGTTCTGGGTTAAAAGAGGTGTGAAGCACATATCACAAGTAGTACTTGAAGATAAGGTTATTACGTTTGAAGAATTAAAAATTAAACACGGGTTGCAAGGGAATCATATATTTAGGTATATGCAGTTGGTTCACGCACTCAAGAGGGGTAAACACGTCATTAAACTAAGGAAACAAACACACGAGTGTTTAGAGTTGATTAGAATAGCCACGAGCACTACTAAAATAGTATCTAAAATTTATAGGCACGTCATTAAGGAATATTCAAATAAATTTGTTCATGGGTCAAGAGTAAAATGGCAGAAGGAGATCGGGACACTCGATAGCACTGATTGGGGGAGGATTTATAGGAACACGAAGGGTTGTTCACTCAATTGGAATTTTAGGGTGATACAGTTCAGTATGGTTTATAGAATTTACTATACTCCGACGCTACTACACCGAATGAAAGTTCATGAAGATTCAAGCTGTTATAAGTGTAACGGGCTGGATGCTGGTTTCCTTCATGTTGCTTGGGAATGCCCCGTGATGAGGGTATTTTGGCTAGAAGTCTTTGAACATACATCCGCTAACTTGGGCTGGCAATGTGTTCCATCAGTCAGGACTGCTTTTCTCGGGTTAATTGACCACGAAGGGGTCGACAGTGCCGAGAGGAATTTAATTGTGAAGGTGATGAATCTAGCACTAGTCTGTGTAGCCCGTAAGTGGGGAGCCAAGGAACCTCCTTCAAAAACTCTTTGGTACAACTTAACATTAAGAGTGGCTCAATACGAGAAAATATGGTGTAGGGTCGAAGGTCGGAGAACCAAATGGGAAAAAACTTGGTCCAAGTGGCATTAGGTTTTTTTTTTTTTCCCCTCTTTTTTGTTTTTTTCTCTTTTTGTTTTTCTCCTCTCCTGCTGTAGGGTGGGGTGGGTGGTTTTTGTGGGGGGTTGTGGGGGGTTGTGGGGGGTTAGAGGAGTCACGGTTGCACAAGGTAGTGTCCTCTGTTGTTGATAACTCGGGGGGCAAGCCGTCTTAAGTGTTTTTGTACCACTATATTGGGTAAAAATACAGATATGTAATGTGAACTGTTGGTAGGATGAATTGTCTGTATGATGAATACTTTTTGTACAAACAACGGTTTAACAAATAGTGGTAGTTATAATGTACTGATGTTTTATGTAACATGTTAACCACTGAATAAAGAATTTCTCTTAAAAAAAAAAAAAAAAATGTTCTGCTTTTCAAACTGATCGCAACTAATTTGGGTAGTAAGACTAATTAACATTTACCATATCTCAATGCTCATAATTATTTTATGGAGCATTTCTATAGGGGGTTTGGACATTCTGTTAATAGAAAGCCCCCACATATCACCCCATTCTATTAACTTCACCACTCAAACTATTTAAAACAGCAGGTAGGAAGGTCAAATGAAGGTTTGATTTGGAATTCACTAATATTTATCATTAATACATTCATTTAGCTGCAAAATTCACCCACATTTACTGAATAAAAGTAGAAAATGCATCTAGGAATATATTGTGCAGTTTATTCCAAGTAAGAGGACACTCCATATGTGGATGTAACCCGCTCTCAGGGCACATGGCGAAGCGCAGAAGGGAAGGAGCACCATTGAGCTTTTGTTGGGCAGGATAGTTTTCAGGTGCCATGACGTGTTTGTAGAGCCCCTGTGGCTGCGTTCACACCTGGCATTTTAGTTGCGTTTTGAAACAAAATCCAAAGGCTCCACCTGCGATCACATGTTGAGGTAAGATTGCTTTTCCTTCGAGTTCAGTTAACGTGTTGGAAGCAGATTTACTTACCCGGTCCGTCACGATCCCGCGGTGTGTTGTCCAACGAGGATTTGGGGTCTGGCGCGATTCACTAACATTGTGCGTCCGAGTTCCTGCATGTGTCACCCGCCGGAGTTCACCTTCTTCTTCCTGGTGCATGTAAGTGCTTGATCTTGCGACACAAATCCTTTTTTAAATTCTGCGGATTGTCCGAATACATAGGGTTGTCTGATGCCCTCCCCCCCGATTTCTGTCGCATGCAAGCCGGCTCCGATGCGGCAAAATCCAATCGCTTGCGCCAAAATCCTGGGGAAATTCGGCGCAAAACCGAAATATTCGGGAAACCCAGCGAAAGTGCGGCCTTCGGACCTTTAGTAAATGAGCCCCAATGTTACCAAAATATGTTATCACAAATAGAGCCTTTTTGATTGCATTTCCAAATGTAACCAAAATGCCACGTGGACATTTTATTATGTGGTATAGGGGGAATTTTAACCCCTTGCCGTTTCTTCATAGATTCAGCAATTACTCTAATGCAACCAAAGAATTTCTTATTTTGGCAGTACGGTTTTTGTTGCAAAATAACTACTTCTCTTTCGACGGGGAATTCTATATACAGAGGTGTGGGGCAGCAATGGGGGGCAAATGCTCCCCATCGCTTGCCAACATCTATATGGCAATTTGGGAAGAACAGTTCCTCTTCACCCCGGACAACCCCTTCTTCTCCCACATCAGGTGGTATGGTCGCTATATTGATGACCTCCTCCTGGTGTGGGAGGGAACGGAGTCGGAGGTGGGGGACTTCTCCCAATACATCAATGACAATGGCATGAATCTGAGGTTCACACACGAATTGTCCAGCCATCAGATAAATTATCTGGATGTCACCCTTAAGAGCACTGAATGGGTTAAAGTGGAACCCTACACCAAAACTGTAGCCTTAAACTCTACTTTAAACGCTAAATCATGCCACCCCAAGCACGTTATTAAAAACATCCCAGTGGGGGAAATGGTCCGCATAAAACGGAATTGCACTGACGAGAATACATTAAAAAACAAAATCGATAAAAAGAAAGGAGATCTCAAACAAAGAGATTATCCCAATTGGATGTTAGACAGAGCACATAAAATAGTACAGGACATCCCCAGAAAGAAGCTATTGGAAGAAAAAGACAAAACAGAGGCCAGATTGAATAACAAATGTATGTCAGAAATCACATTTTCCACTGCATACAGTCTACAATTTCGTGAGATAACACAAATTATCAACAAACATTTTCCAATACTCCATATGGAGGACAATTTGGGGTCCATACTTCCCAACAAAATTAATTGTGTGGCTAGAAGAGCTCCCACTCTTGGCATGCAATTATCTCCGAGTTTATTTCTTTCCCAGCACGTGTCTCAGGATAGGTGGCTTCAGGTCGCAGGCTTTTTTAAATGTGGACACAAGAAATGTATGTGTTGCAATTACTCTGCACCCAACAAACATTTTGAATCAGCGCGCACACAGCAAAAATACACAATACATAAATACATCAACTGCAATACAACGTTTGTTATATATCTTATCACCTGTACTCTCTGCAATCTTCAATATGTTGGTTGCACAACATGCTCGCTCAAAACAAGAATACGTCGTCACATATCAGATGCAGGTAAAAAGGAGTCTGTTAATATTTCTATGGTATCCTGGCATTTCCAAAATATTCACGAGGGCGATTGTTCAGGGTTATCTGTTACCGCTATAGAGAGAGTCACACGTCCTGTCAGGGGAGGCAACCACAGAAGGAAACTTCTCAATAGAGAAACCTTCTGGATTTTCACACTGCAGACACGTGTTCCCGAAGGCCTGAATAAGAGGCAAGACGTAATTCACCAATATTAATTCTCACTTTTCTATCTGCATGCCATCATCAAACATGTTTCATAGTGCATATACATGCCTGCCTTGTGTTTTTAACTATAATTGTTATGTTTTTATATATCACTTTGATTCGAAAGGGTTGTCAATCAAATGGAAACATACACGTGGGGTATGACATCATAATGTTCCACATCACATGATCGGTACAAACGAGTATATCTACTTCCCGTCTATGTTCCCAAATTAGCCATGATTAAGGAGATGTATCTCTGAAACGCGTAGGCGATTGTTGGTCTCTCCACTACCCTGTACACATACCTATAGAGCTGCTTTGCTGCATGTCGATGTTCACCTTTTAAGAAATTCTTGAATAAATTTCCAATTTTATATTTACGTGGGTTCCGTTGAAGCTGGATTCCTTTCCTTCCTTGCTTGCCACTGATAGGTTTTTTCCATTTTACTTTTTGTTTATCGCTCCCCACTTAAAAAAATGTATAACTTTTTTAAATTTTCCATGTACAGAGCTTTGTGAGGGCTTGTTTTCTGTGTAACAAATTGTACTTCCTAATGATTGTATTTTATATTCCATGCTGTGTACTGGGAAGTGGAAATATAATTCAAAATGCAGTAATATTGACAAGAACCTGTATTTGTGCCATTTTCTTGGGGGCTCTGTTTTTACGTCTTTCAATGTAGACACCTAATAGCATCCCTTATATATTCTCTGGTTTGGTATGATCACAGGGATGCTAAACTTATAGGCTTTATTAGATGTTAATAGAGTTTACCAAAAATTTTAACTTTTTGTACGCCCCAAAAAATTATTTCTTTTACCATATCCTGACTCCAATAACTTTTTCATACTTAGGAGTGCGAAGGTGTCATTTTTTGGGAATGTGCGATCTTTAGATCAGTTTTTATTACATTTTTTATGTGTTCTGAAAGGGCAAAAAAGTGCAGATTCAGACATTTGTGCAGATTTTTCTGTTACGGGGTTCACCGCGAACAACGTTTTTAATATTTTTATAGACTGGAAATTTTGGGATGCGGTGATGCCAAATATGTTACTTTTTTCCACTTTTTTTATTATTTATTATTTTATATGTGTTAGGGGCTTTGGGACATTTTCATTTTATTTTTTATTTATTTTTTGTGGTTTTTTGTACTTTTTTTGTTTTTACAACACTAGCATATGAACTGGTGATCATGTGATCACTAGTTCATACTAATGCACTGCAATAACCACGTATTGCAGTGTGTTAGAAGTGTTAACCCTGGCTGGACCGTGCATGCACATGCCGACCTGGGGATCTTCATTAGGTCCCCGGCTGCCTGGATATGAAAATGGCACCTTGTGATCGCATCGTAGATACCGCAATCACAACATTGACCGCGGGATCAAAGGGGGTTAACAGCCAGTCAGTTAAGGCCTTTTATGACCGTCAGAGAAATCCATATGGGTGGTCACTAAGGGGTTTATGTACTGCACTAATAGCAATGGGAGAAAGTTATAGAGCCCTTGTGCATCGTACACCAGCGCTTGATGTTAACCCCTGCCCCACAGGTTGCACCAGGAATACTAAGAGGCTCTGACATTTAAGTATATGTATTGCATTCGATCAATACTATACAAGGCCCTGCCTAGAGTTGAGCCATAATCTGCGTCAAGAACTGCGGCAAAAACTAGTTAATGGAAACTCACTTTCTTTCCAGTACAAGACTTGTATACTTTTGTTATTAGGTGGAGCAGTTCCTAGTCTGCACCACTTTCACAGACCCAAGTATACATTCGAAGTCAATGGGGCCCATGTATCGAACTTTTGCCTTGCCTTTTTCTTTTATTTTTGAGACATTTTTCTTCTTTTAAAGTTACCCATTGTGTAGTTTCTGCGGTGTTGTCACTTGAATCCAGATGTTAAAGTTGCAAATTTTTGGTGAAGATCTACGGCTGCCCCTGACCAGGTGTAAAAATTAGCTTAGAAATGATTGTGACTTTTGGAGACTTTTTGCAACTTTTGTTTTAAAAAGTCGGCACATTCACTAAAGACCAAACACCACATGTCCCCCAAAAACAATGGAAAAAGCCAGACTTATGATGCATGCTACAATGGGTCAGTGGAAAAAACTGAGACACTCTTAAAATACATACACTTTTTTTTACTTCTGAGCCAAAAAAGAGGAACATTGACATGCTACACATTCTTAATTGTATGTGATTTTAATTTATCAAAATGGGTACTGATTCACAAATAAGAGGGATTTTGCTGACAGTTCCAGTCTCTCCAGCATTGGCCTGAAAAATAACCATTTCTTGTATTGTACTATTTGCACCATGAAGCACTGCTTTTCTTTTTTTCTATAGTGTCACTTTTTTTTCTATTTTTTTTTCTATTGTGTCACTTGTCTATTTAAAATGCCACCACAGATAGAAAATGGTTGCCAAACTGATGCAAATAAAAATCAGCTCAATGTCTTCTATAATGAGATTTTATTCTTTCAACTAGCCTCCTTGCGGGCCTATGGCCTTCACAAAAGTTCTAATGCTCTTGATGTACCTGCCTAACAAGAGGGACTTTTACTCCTATCCATCCTCCATGGAATTCTACTTCTTCCCATTCTCCATGGAGGTTGTGATGTTGTGCGATCAGATACATATGCAACACCCCCCACGGGGCCTAGCCTTTCTTTGGGCCTGGAGAAAGCTGGGGCCCAGAATACCTGAGTGGCTGGCGGTTGCGGCCTAGACAAGCTGTGGTCACGGTGCTTGGTATGGGGAGCAGAGGGCTTTTCTACAGCCTAGCAGGTCTGCAGCATGTGGTGTGTGCAAGAAATATGGAGGGAGAGGCTGATGTACTGGTTCTCCCTGGGGCAACCCCTGAGTGTCCGTAATATATATCCCTGAGTGATGGAATGGGAGTCCTTGGTGGTTATGCCTTATCCAGGGAACAGACGGAGGCAACTTAGTGCAAAATTACTCAAGGTTCTTTATTAGAACAACTGCAGGCAAACGGCCAAAATTATCTTGGAACAGTTTCCGGATTACTGGGGATTCCAGATTACTGGAATGGCCATGGAGAGTGGTTCTCAAGACTAGTTCACCAGCCTGGTAGTAGATGCAGGCTGGGATGTAGCTGTATATAAGAAAAAAAGTTTTTGTTGCTCACCGACTAAACCCATTCGCATGTGCAGGAGATCCACACCGACGTAGTGTATATCCAGGACCTTCAGAGAAAGAAACGGAGCTCCGCACCAGTAATGGGGTAAAATTGTTTCTTGTCCGTCTGGACCTTATTTCATTGACATCTTAAAATATACATGGCATGTCCCCTAGACCAGATAGAGGAAGGTAACCTACGCATTTCGAGTGCACCTGAAGGGAGAAAACAAAATTGTTCCAGCTACAAACCAGAACGCTACACTTTTGGAGCTTCCTCAAAACTCCCCATCCTCCCAACCACAACTCTATTCTCGAAAAACAATGAACCAAGGGTTACAAAATCCACAAAGGCCCTTTGAGTCAAGCCAATCCACTTCTGACTGGGATAAGAAAAAAATGTGATTCCATTTCTAAATGCTATCGCTCGAGAGTAATAGTTTACACAATATCGTGCAAGTTGATGACTCTGGTGGATTTCCTTTTCTCGAACAAACTGGACAATGCTGTCTTCTTCCACTTTTTTTAGGTACTCCATTAATTCTAACATTATCCTTTCTTGAGCAATTCTCTATATCCTGCAATATACCTATCAGTTCCCTATTCTCTGTAATTTGTCTTCTGTAATTTACTGTCTTTTTGTAACTTCTTGCAGTTTTCTCGCAGCAGAGAGATGTCACACCTGACAGTCCCACTTGTTCAACCAAATCCATATTGCATTTCTTTATGGACTGTAGATTTTTTTTGGTTGAACTTGATGGACAAGTGTCTTTTTTCAACCTTATAAACTATGATACTATGAAGATTCCAACTCGGTAAAGAATTTGTTAACAGTGTTAAATTGTTTTATGCTAAACCCAAGACAAGGATAAAGATGAATAGGATGCTATCAGATGAATTTATGCTTAAAAGAGGGACACCTCAGGTGTATTAATTAGCTCCCCTTTTATTTGCTATCTTTATTAAGCAATTGCCCTTAGGGCAACAAGGGATATTGGGTTGTGTATGTGGAGGCCGGTTTCAAGAGGGAGAAATGGAAGGAGTTCGGCATGGGAGGGAGACAAAGTTTGTATGCCACGGGGTTGATGCGCTTTAGTACCTCAAATGGACCTAGAAAACAAGGACCGAATTTGTAGTCAGTGATCTTCAGATGGACATACCTGGAGGACAGCCACACCTTATCTCCTGGAGAGAAAACTGGAGGAGGTGTGCATCTCCTGTCGGCCTGTGTTTTGGTGCGGGCAGATCCTGAAGTAGAGAATGACGATTTTGCTCCCAGATGGACTTAAGATACTGTAACAGTTCTTCCACCGCAGGAACATCAGGAGGAAGGACAAGAGGAAGAGGTGGGCGTGGAAGTCGTCCGTAGACAATATACAAGGGAGCAGCACTGGCAGATTCTGAGTCCAGAGAATTATAAGAAAATTCCGCCCAAGGTAAGAGGAGGGACCAATCGTCCTGTCGAGCAGAAACAAAGTGCCTAGAGTCTGGTTGACCCTCTCTACTTGCCCGTTAGTCTGAGGATGGTATGAGGAGGAGAAATCCAGCTTGAGCTACAGTTCATTGCAGAGGGAGCGCCAGAATCTGGAAACAAACTGGACCCCCTGGTCCGAGACAATGTGCAGAGGGAGTCCATGTAGCCGGAAGATATGGAGGAAGAACAGACTGGCCAGATGAGGAGCTGACGGCAGACCTGGCAGCGGAAGGAAATGAGACATTTTAGAGAACCGGTCAGTTACCACCCAGATGACAGAATTCCCAGAGAAAGATGGCAAATCCATAATAAAGTCCATGAAGTGCAGGAACTCACAAAATCTCGAACGTCCTTACCAGATCTGGCTACCAGTAGTATTGAGATATGAAAGCGGCAGACCTCTGCACCCCAGGGTGCCCAGCCACACAAGAGCAATGTCCCCAAGTCAGTATCCTCTTCTGAAGAGCCGGTCGAACATAAGTTTTGCCAGGAGGAAGCTGCCGCAGATCCACAGGAGCTGCCACAACTAGTCGTTCTGGAGGAACAATATGACGAGGAGCTGATTCTTCCCCAATGACATCAGAGGCATGAGAGAGAGCATTGGCCTTAACATTCTTCTCTGCTGGACGGAAGTGTATCATAAAATCAAAATGGCAGAAGAAGAGGGACCATCAAGCTTGTCGAGGATTGAGATGCTAGGCGGTCTGGACGTATAGGAGGTTCTTGTGATCCGTGAAGATACAGACGGGATGAAGAGTTCCTTCCAGCAGATACTGCCACTCTTCCAAGGCTTGTTTTATGGCCAGAAGCTCCCTATCACCTATGGAGTAGTTCCTCTCTGCAGCAGAAAAAGTCTTTGAGAAGAAACCACAGGTGAGCATTCGGCCATTGGGCCCTTTCTGGGTGAGGACGGCACCTGCTCCTACAGAGGAAGTGTCAACCTCAAGCTGGAATGTTCTCTATGTATAAAGCCATGTGAGAACGGGAGCAGAGGCAAAGGCAGACTTCAATTTAGAAAATGCTTCTTCAGCTACCGGAGGCCAGAGCTTAGGGTCAGCATTTCTTTTTGTTAACGCCACAATAGGTGACACGAGGGAGGAGAAGTGTGATATGAACTGCCGGTAGTAGTTAGTGAACCCTAGGAATCTCTGTATAGCTAGTAGCCCAACTGGACGAGGCCAGCCGAGAACCACAGACAACTTGGAGGGATCCATATGTAGACCTTTGTCAGAAATGATATACCTGAGGAACGGAAGACTCTTCTGGTGGAACTGGCACTTCTCGAGTTTTGCATATAGGCAATTATCCCTTAGATGCCTGAGAACTTGTGGGTCTGATGGGATTTCAGGTCTGTAAAGAACACCAGGTCCAAAGGGCATGACCAGATACTCGAAGTGCCCATCTCCAGTGTTGAAGGCAGTCTTCCATTCATCCCCTTCACAGATGCGGATGAAATTATATGCCCCCCGAAGGTCCAACTTCGTGAAGACCTCAGATCCACAGAGGCGATCAAAGAGTTCCGTGATCAAGGGTAGTGGACGATAGTCTATGCAGGGGCGGAGAGAATCATCTTTCTTGGCCACAAAAAAGAATCCAGCTCCGGCAGAAGACGAAGACTTGCAGATGAACCCTTTCTGCAGATTCTCTTTAATATAGGCTGACATCGCCATGGTACAGACAGTGGGTATACCCGACCACGTGGCGGAGACAGGTCTGGCAGCAACTCTATAGGGCAGTCATAAGGATGGTGTGGTGGCAGAGTCTCTGCTTTCTTCTGCGAGAAGACGTCGTCAAAGTCTGTATAAACAGCAAGATCCACCAGAGGATTGGAGGATATCAAAGCAGACATGGAGGACACTGGACGAAAAACCGAAAGACAGCAGGACTGGCACTCTGGACCCCATCGGTGAATCTCCCCAGTCTGCCAGTCAAACACTGGAGCATGTTGCCGTAACCACGAGAGACCCAACAGAATGGCAGATGGGGATCAGGGAAGCACATAAAACAACAGTCTCTCCTTGTGTATAGCCCTAACTTGCAGAGACAGAAGCTCGGTGTGGTAATATACTGCTTCTCTAGGCGGACCACAGGAAGGTGTTACTGGGAGACCAAAGCAGCATCCATGAAATTTCCAGCAGAACCGGAATCCAAGAAGGCTGTGGCCTGAAACTGAGTACCTGTTCCAAAGCTGTGGAATTGCACGTGGATTGCACTTGTTCAAGACGCTGCTCCTCAAAATGCTCAGTAAACCGGATGTCGATCTGAGTGGCCAGAGAGATGAGATCACTCAGCTTAGACGATAGGTCACGTGCAGACAGTGCAGATTAGCCAGAACATGTGGCAGAACCTCGTGGGATCCATGACCGGATGAGTGTTAGGAAAATATATATAAGGAAGTTAAATGCGTGTCATTAATGTTAAATTTAGGTTTATTCAATTACATATATTGTATATAGTTTACTATTCACCCTATTTACTATTCAAAGCAGAATTGAGAGAAGATTCATGATGTGGTTGCTGTAAGCAAGAGCCGGCTAAAATAGCTCATTTGTTATGGTTCTGTCCTCTAATAATGCAATTTTGGCATCAGATGTTTGAGGACCTTATACTGAAATTTGGTTTAGATGTCCCGTATGATCAGGTTATGAGGGTTCTAGGATCTACAATGGGTCTGTCAGCGCCAAAAATGATGATTATTTTTGGGACGCTTAGTATTTATTAAGGAATGGAAAGTTGTAAAAAACAGATAAACCTGATCATACGGGACATCTAAACCTAAATTTATCATTAATTGACACGCATTTAACTTCCTTATATATATTTTCCTAACACTCATTACCTTACTTTACATTTTATCCCCCCCCCCCTTAAAAATACTAATATTAATATATCTCACCCCCTTGCATTTCCAAATACAAACATCTTTCAATTTTAGAAGTTCATTCAAATTCACATTTTCCCACAGAGGAGAGTATTCAGTTGCTCCAGTTACCTCTAAAATTTGCCTATATTTATTAAAAACTTTATGCAACATTATTACTGTTGGCAAATGTTGCTTTAAGTATTAGCGGAATGCAGTAGGAAAAATCCAAAATAATAATAATAATTCTTTTATTTATTTAGCGCCCACAGATTACTCAGCGCTACACAGAGCTTGACAAATCAGTCCCATCCATGATTAGGATGAAAAGCATTATTATTTGAAAGCAATGGAAAACGTGGGTAGAGAATTTGAGCCGTAAGAAAAAAGAATACGAAGTAAAAGGAAGGAAATATATTAGTTAATTGAGTTGTGTGTGTGTTTTTTTGTTTCCCTGGCATCCCTGGCTTGAGATGGGAATGGGTGGAAGTGTAATTATTTGTAGGAATTGTAATATACATATTATATTGTGAATGTACTATTTAAGAAATAATGTGACTTGTACATTTTATATATATATATATGCAACTTAAATTCTTAAGTTGAATTTGTATGTAAGTCAAAACTGTATATTTTATAATTGTAGATCCAGACAAATTTTTTTTTGCCCCGAGACAATTGTAGTTTACATTTTTTGCTTTATTACAGACACCTTACCGCTGCACATTGCATTCTGGGACTACAGTACAGCATCCAGAGACCTTCACCTGAGGTCACAGTGGGCAGAGGGGTCCGTCTTTAGGGGTTGTCTGCAAGTAGGGGACCGCCTGTATATATACAAATATATACATATATATATAGTGAGAGAGAGAGAGAGAGAGAGATGGAGAGAGATTTAGCTGCTCCCCACTCCTGTGACTTATCAATATAATTTTTTGGGACTTGCACTTCATGCCTCAGTGTAATGAATGATCCATTAGATGCAATGACACCTTAACTTGTTGCCAAAAACAGCCACAAATCAGCTTTTTTTTGTTGGCGAAAATTTTTGGCTGAGCTGTGATTGGCCTGTAAGGGCAACAAAGATACTGTTGGAGAGTTTGATAAATGATAGAATATGAACCTATGTGGTTTGGATTTAGAGGTATTGTGTAACTACATGCAGACTAGTGTTACAATAAAAGTCAGTGTAATCCAATGGAGTGCGGAAGTAATCAATGTATAGTCTGCATGTGGAAGGCAACATCTAGAACTATACTCTCTGCAGGCGGACAGCAACTAGAACTATAGCATAATGGTGAAAAGCTCAGAGTAAAGAAAACCTTGCATAAAAAAAAAAAACCTTTAGGAATCCCTTTGTATTCCAGGAAAAGGCTTAAAGGTGTTGAATATTAAACCACAACATCTAGAGGGAGATGTGTGACACTAAATGTGTGACACTAAACATGCCCATAATATGTATTTCTTGCCAAAGGGTTCTTAACTTGAAGGGGTTTTGGTCAAGCCCAATTGACAAAGTGTCTATGTGTCTATGCACAGAGAATATTAAAATGAAGCAGACACTCCATTATCTTTGTAGTGGTCAGACATGGTTACTGCAGATACACTTGAAAAGGCAGCGGAACTGCAGTTACTTGCCACTACACAGAGATTTGCACAGTCTGCTTCCTTTTCAATACTCACTATTTTGATATGAATGAACTATCTGTAGGATAGGTCATAAATATCTAAAGCCCTTAAACCCAATTTAATTGAAGAAACCAAAAAGAAAGTGTAACCTTAAAATACTATTTTACATATTTTATATAATTGACAATAAATGTATCGGAATAATCACATGATGACACTTGTATGTAAAATTACATATGGGTTTTATTGAAGATGTTATACACACAATATCCCACTTCTTCAGCTAAGGATGCATGACTTGTTCTGACCCAGTTTAGCTGTGGTAGCTGTGGCTGAGACCATCAACCAAGACAGCAAAGAATTTCTCCACTGCATGTTGAACTGGGGCGGTGAAGGAAGTTGTAAGCTTGGCAGCCAAGACGATGACCAGGACCTCAGCAAAACGCTGCAAGAAGAATTACACATTTATTGTTAGCTTCACGTTATTTAGTTGTGACAGGTTTCTATAAAGAAGGGCCTTCTCCATGAGAATATAACAGTGTTTTATATATATATATATATATATATATATATATATATATATATATATATGTATATGTGTGTGTATATATATATACATATTTATATATCTTGGTTTATCACTACAATTGGAGTTCTGCTCATTTTCTTGTATTAAAGTGTTAACTGCTAAAAATCATTTAGAAAATCCTTTAGTGAAGTATATTGCTTACCCTGAAGTTTTCAGGATCCACATGCAGCTTGAAAGCATGGATGTCACTGAGTTCATGAAGAGCTCCCTTCACGTTGTCCAGATGGTGGACAGCATCACCAATAGCAGACAGGACTTTCTTTCCATGGGCATGGACCTTGGCGTTTCCAGCGATGGCAGTTGGGTTGGACAGGTTGCCGAAGCTGCTGAAATACCTCTGGGTCCAGGGGTACACAATCAGAAGTCTGTAGGAAGAGAAAATTCATTTCTTATACACTCACATATCATAATGCAGATTTGAAAGAATAATATTTATTGAGAAAAATATCATAAAGAAGATTTGACGGATAGTGAATATATACATGCCATGGGCGTATAAATTGTCAACCATTAGTAAGTCAAATTTTAACTATATTCAACTATGAATATTTATGCCTTAAAAAAATTGATATTTTTAAATGGAAGTGAAAGGCCCCAAAGGCTGACAGTTACCACACCTTGAATTATTGTAGGCACGGTGGTGTCATTTCATGTGCCATATATGACTTTTATTCTAGTTAAATAAGTGTCATATATAACTATAAACCATAGAGATAACAATTTACATTTTTCACAAACAGGTAAAGAATCTAATAAAGATAGTTTTACTACAATGGTTGTAGCTATTATATCTAGTAAAAGTCTAGTATTTTGCCATGGGTACTAACTAATCAGAAAGGTTTGGCAAAATAGGAATGCAATGAAAAAATACTTTCGAATAGTTATAAATCAAGTTGTTTTGCATTACCTGCTCAGAGCTTCATGTCCATCCTGCTCGACATCAACCTTGGACCACACAGAGGTGATGGCTGCCTTCTCTTCAGCTGTCCAGTGAACCATGGTGACGGTTAGAAGTGAGTAGTTACTGCTTCTATTGAGAGAAGTAGGTGGCTCTAAAAGACATTGCTTTGTATGGATAATTTATAGGGTGCTTAGTACGTCCCGCCTACATTATCATAATGCTGTGTCACCTTATTGTCTTCACTCATAACCCCAGTTTATAGTGACATTGCTATTTGATATCACTCTCTTTTCATATGTACATGATTTTCTCACTCTGCATCTGCTGATCATACAAAAATAGCTCAGTGCACCAAAATAGATAAGAAGCAAAGGCTGTTTAACAGATAACATTGTTACAACAAAATGAAAAAGCTCATGAATTTTGCTGTAAGCTTAAATAAAAGAATAATACTGTATCCAATGTATATAATGGATATAATACCCAAATATATAATTTGCCTTAGGAGCCAATACTTCAAAATGCATTGCCCAGATCATTATAGCACTGTACCATTTCATATCTTGGTAATAGCTTCCATGTTTACATACAGCCTAAAATACATAACTTTGTTGTAGAAAAATTACAATACCTCCTCAGCTTGGGACTATTGCATAGTATACGGATTAATGTGCTAGATGGGGCATTACAATGTATGTACTCGGGGGTGAATTAAGACTGCCATGGGTCCTGGGCTGTACAAATATTATGGCACCTAAAAGTCTGGAAGTCACTCCCTACATGTGGTACTAAAATCAGGCTTCTTGAGGAATGGAGGATGCGTCCCTTCTGCCTGGTTTCAATCTGCAGTTTAAAGACCTTTCTATTCACATTATTATATTGCGCCTCAAATTCATTTTATTGGAAAATGTAGGAATTCAAATATATTTGATATTATTCTGAATAAAATTGGAGGGGATTATGAAAATATCTTCTTCACACTAGAATCTGGACAGTTAAATAGAAAAAATATGCAACATTTGCCAACAGTAATAATGTTGCATAAAGTTTGTAATAAATATAGGCAAATTTTAGAGGTGACTGGAGCAACTGAATACTCTCCCCGGTGGGAAAATGCGAATTTGAATGAACTTCTAAAATTGAAAGATGTTTGCATTTGGAAATTCAAGGGGTGAGATATATTAATATTAGTATTTTTAAGGGGGAAAATGAAAGTAATGAAAAGTAATGAGCATTAGCGTACTCGAAACTGCTCGTTGCTCGGACGAGTATTTCGCCAGCTCGAGAAAATGGCATCTCCCGCCGTTTTGCTTTTTGGCGGCCAGAAACAGAGCCAATCACAAGCCAGGAGACTCTGCACTCCACCCAGCATGACGTGGTACCCTTACACGTCGATAGCAGTGGTTGGCTGGCCAGATCAGGTGACCCTGGGATAGACTAGCCCCTGCCCGCGCTGCTCGGATCATTCTGTGTCTGGATGCCGCTAGGGAGAGAGCTGCTGCTGGTCAGGGAAAGCGTTAGGCTGTTCTAGTAGAATAGTGTTAGGCAGGAGTGATTCTACAAGAACCCAACAGTCCTTCTTAGGGCTACAATAACGTTTTATTTTACTTTTTTTTGGTTTGCTTGTGGCTGGGCTTGCTGCTATTAGTAGTGCAGCTAGTACCATATTGTGAGTAATTTGCAGGGAGACTTGTGTTTAGCTCTTAGTGACACACATATCCACCTCAAACACTGAAGTGGGACAATTTATTAGGGGTTTGATTTGAATTAGGCAGA
Source organism: Engystomops pustulosus (assembly GCF_040894005.1). Classification (NCBI taxonomy): domain Eukaryota; kingdom Metazoa; phylum Chordata; class Amphibia; order Anura; family Leptodactylidae; genus Engystomops; species Engystomops pustulosus. The sequence goes on along the minus strand of NC_092418.1, from coordinate 45,717,828 downwards.
GTCTGCTGATTTATTTTTTTTACGTTTATTTCTTTTTAGAACTCACAGTAATCTGCCAAAGCAGTGTGCTTTCAGTGTAGGCTAGAAAATAGCCATAGGAGAACCCCAACGGCTTATTTAGGCCTACAATAGCGTTATATTTTCCTTTTTTTTTGGTTTGCTTGTGGCTGGGCTTGCTGGCATTAGTAGTGGAGCTAGTACCATATTGTGAGGAATTTGCAGGGAGACTTGTGTTTAGCTCTTAGTGACACACATATCCACCTCAAACACCGAAGTGGGACAATTTATTAGGGGTTTGATTTGAATTAGGCAGAGTCTGCTGATTTATTTTTTTTACGTTTATTTCTTTTTAGAACTCACAGTAATCTGCCAAAGCAGTGTGCTTTGAGTGTGGGCTACAAAATAGCCATAGGAGAACCCCAACGGCTTATTTAGGCCTACAATAGCGTTATATTTTCCTTTTTTTTGGTTTGCTTGTGGCTGGGCTTGCTGGCATTAGTAGTGCAGCTAGTACCATATTGTGAGCAATTTGCAGGGAGACTTGCGACCGTTGTGTTTAGCTCTTAGTGACACACATATCCACCTCAAACACCGAAGTGGGACAATTTATTAGGGGTTTGATTTGAATTAGGCACAGTCTGCTGATTTATTGATTTTTTACGTTTATTTTTCTTATAACTCAAAGTCATCTGGCACAGCACAAAATCCAGTTATGTGCTGTCAGTGTAGGTTAGAAAGTAGCCATAGCAATAGGATAGCATCGTTTTGTTTAAAAAAAAAAACACAAAAAACACAAAAAAAAAATTTTTTAAGTTTACACTTTAATTTTGAAAATGTTTAACCCGAGGGCTAGGGGTAGAGGACGAGGGCGTTGACGTGGGCGTCCAACTACTGCAGGGGTCAGAGGCCGTGGTCCTGGGCGGGGTGAGACACCACCTGCTGATGAGGGAGCAGGGGAATGCCGCAGAGTTACGCTCCCTAGGTTCATCATGTCTCAAGTTACTGGGACTCGTGGTAGAACACTGTTGAGGCCAGAACAGTGCGAAGAGGTGATGTCGTGGATTGCGGACAATGCTTCTAGCCATTTGTCCACCAGTCAGTCTTCCACGCAGTCCACCCATGTCACCGAAATCAGCACTCCTCCAGCTCCTCCACCTCAGCCTCCTTCCCCCCAGTCTGCCCCCTCCCAGCAAAATTTGGCATTTGAACCGGCATACTCTGAGGAACTGTTTTCTGTTTTCCCACAGTCACAAACCACTTGTCCGGTTGCTGCTGAGCAATTTTCCGATGCCCAGGTTTTCCACCGGTCGCAGTCTGTGCGTGATGATGACATTATTGACGTAGTGGAAGAAGTGTGTAAAGAGGTATCGGACGATGAGGAGACACGGTTGTCAGACAGTGGTGAAGTTGTTGTCAGGGCAGGAAGTCCGAGGGGGGAGCAGACTGAGGGATCGGAGGATGATGAGGTGACAGACCCAAGCTGGGTTGATAGGCCGGGTGAACACAGTGCTTCTGAGACTGAGGCGAGTCCTATAGCAGAACAGGTTGGAAGAGGCAGTGGTGGGGCCAGACGGAGAGGCAGGACCAGAGCTGGTGCATCAGCGCCAAATGTTGCCCGTAGTCAAGCTCCCGTGGCGAGGGCTAGATTTTCAAAAGTCTGGAGGTTCTTTAAAGAAACACCGGATGACCGACGGACTGTGGTGTGCAACCTTTGCCAAACCAGGATCAGCAGGGGTTCCACCACTACTAGCTTAACTACCACCAGTTTGCGCAGGCATATGAATGCTAAACACCCCACTCAATGGCACCAAGCCCGTTCACCTCCGGCCGGGCACACCACTGCTCCTTCCCCTGTGTCATCTGCTAGTCAGCCCCCTGCCCAGGACCACGGCCCAAACACCTTCCGTGCGAAAACCCCATCTTCGCCTCCCCGATCCTCCACAGCATCCACCAGCGTTCAGCTCTCCATACCCCAGACGCTGGAGCGCAAAAGGAAGTATAGCGCAACCCACCCACATGCCCAAGCCCTCAACGTCCACATCTCCAAGTTGCTTAGCCTGGAGATGCTGCCCTATAGGCTGGTAGAGACCGAGGCCTTTCGAAACCTCATGGCGGCGGCCACCCCTCGATATTCGGTCCCCAGCCGCCACTACTTTTCCCGATGTGCCGTCCCAGCCCTGCACAAGCACGTGTCAGAGAACATCATCCGTGCCCTGACCAACGCCGTTTCTGACAAGGTCCACCTGACCACGGACACGTGGACGAGTGCTGCCGGGCAGGGCCACTATATATCGCTGACAGCACATTGGGTTAACTTGGTGGAGGCTGGGACCGAGTCTGACCCTGGGGCTGCTCATATACTGCTGACGCCGAGGACGCCTACCTCGGTCCAGGTCTCAAAGGCCTACTATGCCTCCTCCTCCTCCCACCCCTCCTCCACCTCCTCCCCCTGATTTACCATCCGTGGGCATGGCGCCATCAGTTGGTAGCTCTAGGCACAGCAGCAGTGCCGTCGCTAAGCGACAGCAGGCGGTGCTCAAACTGCTGAGCCTAGGCGATAAAAGGCACACCGCCCAAGAGCTATTACAGGGCATCAAGGCACAGACCGATCTGTGGCTGGCACCGCTGAACCTGAAGCCAGGCATGGTTGTGTGTGACAACGGCCGTAACCTGGTGGCGGCTCTGCAACTCGGCTGACTGACACATGTGCCATGCCTGGCCCATGTGTTAAATCTCATAGTTCAGCGTTTCCTCAAGACATACCCCAATCTGTCTGATTTGCTCACGAAGGTGCGCCGCATCTGTGCGCATTTCAACTGCCCGCTCACCGACTGTTGTGCGACGTGCCCACGAGGTGGAATTCAACATTAACCATGTTATCCAGAGTTTACCAGCAGCGCAGAGCGATTGTAGACTGCCAGATGTCAACTTCCACCAGAACTGGTAGTCAGGTCAGTCAGCTTCCTCAAGTCTACAATGAGGAGTGAACGTGGATGTCTGATATCTGTCAGGTGCTGAGTAACTTTGAGGAGTCAACACAGATGGTCAGTGGCGATGCCGCCATCATCAGCCTCACCATCCCGCTGCTTGGCCTGTTGAAAAACTCTCTGGTCAACATGAAGTTGGAAGCTTTGCGCTCGTCACAAGAGACGGGGGAAGAAGATTCCCTTGTTGATAGCCAAAGCACCCTTAGGTCTGTTTCTCAGCGCATATCGGAGGAGGTGGAGGAGGATGAGGAGGAAGAGGAGGAGAATGTTGGCGAGACAGAAGAGGGGACCATTGTTCAGTCCTTCACTGTTCAGCGTGGATGGGCAGAAGAAGAGGAGTTGGAGGAGGAGGAAATGGGCAGTCAGGCCAGTGAGGGGAGTGAATTTTTGCGCGTTGGGACTCTGGCGCATATGGCAGATTTCATGCTAGGCTGCCTATCCCGTGACCCTCGCGTTCAAAGAATTTATTCCAGCACCGATTACTGGGTATTCACTCTCCTGGACCCACGGTACAAGCAAAATCTTTCCACTCTCATCCCTGGAGAGGAAAGGAGTGTGAGAATGCATGAATACCAGCAGGCCCTGGTGCACAACCTGAAACAGTATTTCCCTTCTGACAGTGCTAGCGGCAGAGGGAGTGCTTCTGCGGGACAAGTAGCGAGGGAGAGTAGGCGAGCAGGCAGCTTTTCCAGCACTGGTAGGGGTACGCTTTACAAGGTCTTTGCCAGTTTTATGTCACCCCAGCAAGACACTGTCACCTGTCCCCAGTCTCGGCAGAGTAGGGCTGATCTTTACAGAAAGATGGTGAGGGAGTACGTAGCTGACCATACCATCGTCCTAAATGATCACACAGCTCCCTACAACTACTGGGTTTCAAAGCTGGACATGTGGCACGAACTGGCGCTGTACGCCTTGGAGGTTCTTGCCTGCCCTGCCGCTAGTGTGTTGTCCGAGCGGGTTTTCAGTGCAGCTGGTGGCATCATCACCGATAAGCGTACACGCCTGTCGACTGACAACGCTGACAGGCTGACGCTTATCAAGATGAATAAGGTGAAAGAAGCTCAACCTGAATAATGTATGCACTCCTCCTCCTCATTTTCCTCCTTCTCCTCCTCTTTGTACACTAAAGCAGAGGAAACTGGCTATTTTTTGCCAGGGCCAACTGGCTCTAGCTATAGTACTCTATGTATTTAATTTTTTCTGGAGGGCCACCTACCCGGTCCTCTGTTTTAAGCAATTTTTGGGAGTGCCACATACAGGCACTCAATCTATTTAATTTTTCTGGAGAACCACCTACCTGCTCCTCTGGTTTGAAAACTTTTTTGGACTGCCACATACAGGCACTCAATTTATTTAATTTTTCTGGATGACCACCTACCTGCTTCTCTGGTTTGAAAACTCTTTTGGACTGCCACATACAGGCACTATCCAAATTAAATTGTCTCCATAGCAGCCTCCACATGTCGTCTTTTTAGCTGGCTCCACACGTTGTCTCCATTGCTACCTCCACACGTCATCGCCATAGCTGCCTCCAAAAGTCGTCCATATAGCTGCCTCCATACATGGTCTCCTTATCAAACGAACTGTGTCAGGCAGAATTTTGGGTTGTTTTCATGGATTCCACATCAAACTTGTTAACTTTGTCGCCACCCTGCTGTGTAATCCACAAAATATACTGGCAAACTTTTATCATTTACCGATATTATTTCAGCGCTTCTTGCGCATCTGTTTACATTCCCCTCACCCGCCATATCCCAAACTTATAAGAACGCTACTACACTTGATCTTATACAAAAGGTTCTTAGAAGTGCTGTTTGGGGAGTAGCCTAGAGACAGGGGTTTGGATTGGCGAAAGCTCGCCTGGCAGCGGAGCGCCAGCTCCATCTCAAGATCCAACTAACATAGTTTTAACTGCAGTACCTTTAATCTTCTACTAGTTCACTGCCTCCATACATGGTCCCCTTATCAAACGAGCTGTGTCAGGCAGAATTTTGGGTTGTTTTCATGGATTCCACATCAAACTTGTTAACTTTGTCGCCACCCTGCTGTATAATCCACAAAATATACTGGCAAACTTTTATCATTTAGCGATATTATTTCAGCGCTTCTTGCGCATCTGTTTACATTCCCCTCACCCGCCATATCCCAAACTTATAAGAACGCTACTACACTTGATCTTATACAAAAGGTTCTTAGAAGTGCTGTTTGGGGAGTAGCCTAGAGACAGGGGCTTGGATTGGCGAAAGCTCACCTGGCAGCGGAGCGCCAGCTCCATCTCAAGATCCAACTAACATAGTTTTAACTGCAGTACCTTTAATCTACTACTAGTTCACTACCTGCATACATGGTCCCCTTATCAAACGAGCTGTGTCAGGCAGAATTTTGGGTTGTTTTCATGGATTCCACATCAAACTTGTTAACTTTGTCGCCACCTTGCTGTATAATCCACAAAATATACTGGCAAACCTTTATCATTTACCGATATTATTTCAGCGCTTCTTGCGCATCTGTTTACATTCCCCTCACCCGCCATATCCCAAACTTATAAGAACGCTACTACACTTGATCTTATACAAAAGGTTCTTAGAAGTGCTGTTTGGGGAGTAGCCTAGAGACAGGGGCTTGGATTGGCGAAAGCTCGCCTGGCAGCGGAGCGCCAGCTTCATCTCAAGATCCAACTAACATAGTTTTAACTGCAGTACCTTTAATCTTCTACTAGTTCACTGCCTCCATACATGGTCCCCTTATCAAACGAGCTGTGTCAGCCAGAATTTTGGGTTGTTTTCATGGATTCCACATCAAACTTGTTAACTTTGTTGCCACCCTGCTGTGTAATCCACAAAATATACTGGCAAACTTTTATCATTTACCGATATTATTTCAGCGCTTCTTGCGCATCTGTTTACATTCCCCTCATCCGCCATATTCCAAACTTATAACAACGCTACTACACTTGATCTTACACAAAAGGTTCTTAGAAGTGCTGTTTGGGGAGTAGCCTAGAGACAGGGGCTTGGATTGGCGAAAGCTCGCCTGGCAGCGGAGCGCCAGCTTCATCTCAAGATCCAACTAACATAGTTTTAACTGCAGTACCTTTAATCTTCTACTAGTTCACTGCCTCCATACATGGTCCCCTTATCAAACGAGCTGTGTCAGCCAGAATTTTGGGTTGTTTTCATGGATTCCACATCAAACTTGTTAACTTTGTTGCCACCCTGCTGTGTAATCCACAAAATATACTGGCAAACTTTTATCATTTACCGATATTATTTCAGCGCTTCTTGCGCATCTGTTTACATTCCCCTCATCCGCCATATTCCAAACTTATAAGAACGCTACTACACTTGATCTTACACAAAAGGTTCTTAGAAGTGCTGTTTGGGGAGTAGCCTAGAGACATGGGCTTGGATTGGCAAAAGCTCGTCTGGCAGCGGAGCGCCAGCTCCATCCCAAGATCCAACTAACATAGTTTTAACTGCAGCACCTTTCATCTACTACTAGTTCACTGCCTCCATACATCGTCCCTTTATCAAACGAGCTGTGTCAGGCAGAATTTTCAGGTGTTTCACCAGATACATAGTGGAACGCGGCCCATCTGTCGCCGCCATGCTGGAGACCTGAAGTTGCAGTCATAGCAGCGCAATATGGATGCCCCATACTGTCGCTCTTAATCATGGAACCATTTCCGTCAAAACAATTAAAAATAGAACCACTATGATATTCCATTATTCCTAGGTGAAATTTTCAAACGACCCGGCCTGCTTTGAAAATTATAATTTTTTCAAAGTAAATGCTTCTGGCCCCCAGGCCCATTTTGGGTGGGGAGGAGCCGAGAGACAGGGGCTTGGACAGGCAAAAGCTCGCCTGGCAGTGGACCGCCAGCTCCATCCCAAGATTAGGCAGCCTCAGAGGCATCCATGCATGCTGCCCCTACTGTTTCCTGTCCATTTTGCCTCCACGATCCTCCACAGCGTCCACCAATGTCTCATTTCAACTCTCCATACCCCAGACGCTGGAGCACGAGAGGATATGCAGCACATCATCCCCTTATCAAACGAGCTGTGTCAGGCAGAATTTTCAGGTGTTTCACCAGATACATAGTGGAACTCGGCCCATCTGTCGCCGCCATGCTGGAGACCTGTAGTTGCAATCATAGCAGCGCAATATGAATGCCCCATACTGTCACTCTTAATCATGGAAGTCGTCTCCATGGCTGCCTCCACATGTCGTCCCCTTATCAAAAGAGCTGTGTCAGGCTCATTTTTCGGGTGTTTCATCAGATACGTTATGGAACTTGGTCACTATGTCGCCACCATGCTGTGTTATCGACTAAATATACCGTCAACCTTTTGTTCACATAGGAAATCATTTCAGCGCTTCTTGCTCACCTCCTTTGGTTCCTCTCTGTCACCCATTGGTTTGAAGCCTGAGTCCATTTAGGGTATGTCGCCATGACACTCTCTACCCTGCCGCTGCTGCCGCTGCCTCTGCATGCCGTCCCCTATAGTGTCAGGGTCAATTATTGCATGTTTTAGATGCTATCTAGCCTCATTCGGTCACTCTGTCATGGCCCCCAGGGCCATAATCGTACCATTATGCCCATAATTTTGGCATAATGGTACGATTAAGCAGCCTCAGAGGCATCCATGCATGCTGCCCCTACTGTTTCCTGTCCATTTCCGTGGTGTTTCCATCCTTTTCTGAGGTTTCCAGGTGTTTGGCCAAGCTTCCCTGTGCAGAGCCTTGGTCCCCTTGAAAAATGCTCGAGTCTCCCATTGACTTCAATGGGGCTCGTTATTCGAGACGAGCACTCGAGCATCGGGAAAAGTTCATCTCGAATAACGAGTACCCGAGCATTTTAGTGCTCGCTCATCTCTAAGAAGGAAGTTAAATGCGTGTCAATTAATGATAAATTTAGGTTTATTCAATTATGTATATAGTTTACTATTCACTCTATTTACTATCCAAACCAGAATTGAGAGAAGATTCATGATGTGTTTGCTGTAAGCAAGAGCCGGCTAATATAGCTCATTTGTTATGGTTCTGTCCTCTAATAATGCAATTTTGGCAAGAGATGTTTGAGAACCTTATGCTGAAATTTGGTTTAGATGTCCCGTTTGAGCAGGTTTTGAGGGTTCTAGGATCTACATTGGGTCTGTCAGCGCCAAAAATGATGAAAAGATTTAGTAGTTAATTATTATTTTTTGGGTCGCTTAGTATTTATTAAGGAATGGAAAGGTGTAAAAAACAGATATCAAGTATTGGCGGAATGTAGTAGGAAAAATCCAAAGTTATGAATGATAATAATAATTCTTTTATTTATTTAGCGCACACAGATTACTCAGCGCTACACAGAGCTTGACAAATCAGTCCCATCCATGATTAGGATGAAAAGCATGATTATTTGAAAGCAATGGAAAACGTGGGTAGAGAATTTGAGCCGTAAGAAAAAAGAATACGAAGTAAAAGGAAGGAAATATATTAGTTAATGGAGTTGTGTGTGTGTTTTTTGGTTTCCCTGGCATCCCTGGCTCGAGATGGGAATGGGTGGAAGTGTAATTATTTGTAGGAATTGTAAGATACATATTATATTGTGAATGTACTATTTAAGAAATAATGTGACTTGTACATTTTGTAATGATATATTTGTATATATATATATATATATACACACATATATACAGGCAGTCCCCGGGTTACATACAAGATAGGGTCTATAGGTTTGTTCTTAAGTTGAATTTGTATGTCGGAACTGTATATTTTATCATTGTAATCCCAGCCAGAACTTTTTTGGTCTCTGTGACAATTGGATTTTAAAAATGTTGGGTTGTCATAAGAATCAGGATTAACAATAAACCTTCATTACAGACACCTGTGATAACTGTTACAGCTGATTATTGTAGCCTAGGACTAAAGTACAATAAATTACCAATATCCAGAGGTCCGTTTGTAACTAGGGGTCGTATGTAAGTCGAGTGTTCTTAAGTAGGGGACCGCCTGTACATATATATATATATATATATATATATATATATATATATATATATACCGTATATTCCAGCGTATAAGACGACTTTTGAAGACAGAAAAATCTTCTGTCTTCTCTGGGGTCGTCTTATACGCCGGTAATCCTGACCGCCTGCCGTGTATTCACGGCGGCGGTCGGGTCCCGGTGCATGGAGAGGGCTCACTGGCTGAGCCCTCTCCATAGCTGGTAAGTCTTTGCTGCATATTGCAGCAAAGGCTTACCGGTAACACCCGCGATCGGTGCTAGCACCGATCGCTGTGTTTTCACAGCGTGGGCTGCCGGCAGCCTCACAAAGATAGCGGAGCATGGGCGCCGCCATCTTACCTGGGATCGCCGCTCCCCATTACGTCATCGGGGGAGGTGATCTGTCTCCATGGTAGCCTCGGGTCTTCCGAAGACCCGAGGCTATTTCGTTTTAACCCCTTCATTACAATGTGCTGATAGCACATTGTAATGAATGAGGAAAATCCCCATATACTGCCATACTGTAGTATGGCAGTATATGGTAGGATCGATCAGACAACCTAGGGTTAAAGTACCCTAGGGCAGTGATGGCAAACCTTTTAGAGACCCAAACTACAAAGACCTTCTTATTTATCGCAAAGTGCCAACACAGAAATTTAATTTGTGATTTATACTTCCTTCTCTGTCACAGTTTTAATTGATACCAGCATTATGAGGACACCAATAAAGCAGAAAATAGTCCCAGGTAGAGCTGTCACTTTAAAATAGCTCTGTGCACAGCAAGTCCTGGGCTGTCTGGGACTGCAGGAAGATACCTGGAGTCATCTCTGTTGATGGCCTGAGTGCCCACAGAAAGGGCTCTGAGTGCCACCTCTGACACCAGTGCCATAGGTTAGCCATCACTGCCCTAGGGAGTCTGAAAAATAGTATAAATAAAAATAAAAAAAGTAAAAAAAAAAATAATAATAAAAAAACCTAAAATTTCAAATCACCCCCCTTTCCCTAGAACTGACATAAATATAAATAAACAGTAAAAATCATAAACACATTAGGTATCGACGCGTCCGAAAATGCCCGATCTATCAAAATATGATAATGGTTTTTCAATGCGTTTAACCCCGTAACGGAAAATAGCGGCCAAAGTCGAAAATGTCACTTTTTTGCCATTTTGAAAAATATTAAAAAATCTATAAAAAGTGATCAAAAGGTCATACAGTCCTAAAAATGATATCATTGAAAATATTATCAAATTTCTCAAAAAATGACTCCACCCACAGCTCCGTACACTAAAGTATAAAAAAGTTATTAGCACCAGAAGTTGGCAAAATCAAAAAAAAAATTTTTGTACAGGAGGTTTTCATTTTTGTAAATGTATGAAAACATTATAAAACCTTTATAAATTTGGTATCCACGTAATCGTACCAACCCAAAGAATAAAGTAGACATGTCATTTGCGGCGCTCAGTGAAAGACGTAATATCCAAGCCCACAAGAAAATGGCTCAAATGCGTTTTTTCACCATTTTCATTGCATTTGGAATTTTTTTCCTGCTTCTGAGTACATGGCATGGAGTATTTAATAAAATAAAAATTTAAGGTACAGTATGGTAACATTTACAGTAAAATGGACAGTGGTAATGTTGTTGTTGTATGCCTTATGTTTATGAGCGACAGTTTTCCTGCTATATACCTGCATATCATAAGAATTTAAATTAAAAAAAGGACCATGTTAAATTCAAATCAGTTTTTTTTTAAATTTTTACCGGTGTTTTGTATGCATTGGAAAAGGGGTAGTCTTATACGGCGAATATATCTTAAACTCTATATTTTAAACAGGAAAGTAGGGGGGTCGTCTTATAAACCAGGTCGTCTTAAACGTCGAATATACGGTATATATATATATATATATATATATATATATATATATATATATATATGCAACTTAAATTCTTAAGTTGAATTTGTATGTAAGTCAAAACTGTATATTTTATTGATAATTGTAGATCCAGACAATTTTTTTTGCCACGAGACAGTTGTAGTTTACATTATTTGCTATAATTGAACCAAGGCTTATCAATAAAACTTTATTACAGACACCTTAACGCTGCACATTGCAGTCTGGGACTACAGTACAGCATCCAGAGAGCTTCACCTGAGGTCACAGTGGGCAGAGGGGTCCGTCTTTAGGGGTTGTCTGCAAGTAGGGGACGTCCTATATATATATATATATATATATATATATATATATATATATATAGTGTGAGAGAGAGAGAGATAGAGAGAGATTTAGGTGGTCCCCACTCCTGTGACTTATCAATATAATTTTTGGGGACTTGCACCTCCTGCCTCAGTATAATGAATGATCCATTAGATGCAATGACACCTTAACTTGTTGCCAAAAACAGCCACAAATCAGCTTTTTTTTGTTGGCGAAAATTTTAAGCTGAGCTGTGATTGGCCTGTTAGGGCAACAAAGATACTGTTGGAGAGTTTGATAAATGATAGAATATGAACCTATGTGGTTTGGTAATGTGTAACTACATGCAGACTAGTGTTACAATAAAAGTCAGTGTAATCCAATGGAGTGCGGTAGTAATCAATGTATAGTCTGCATGTGGAAGGCAACATCTAGAACTATACTCTCTGCAGGCGGACAGCAACTAGAACTATAGAATAGTGGTGAAAAGCTCAGAGTAAAGAAAAGCTTGTATAAATATATAAAAAAACCTTTAGGAATCCCTTTGTATTCCAGAAAAAGGCTTAAAGGTGTTGAATATTTAACCACAACATCTAGCGGGGGATGTGTGACATTAAACATGCCCATAATATGTATTTTTTGCGAAAGGGTTCTTAACTTGAAGGGGTTTTGGTCAAGCCCAATTGACCAAGTGTCTATGTGTCTATGCACAGAGAATGTAAAAAGAAGCAGACACTCCATTATCTTTGTAGTGGTCAGACATGGTTACTGCAGATACACTTAAAAAGGCAGCTGAGCTGCAATTACTTGCCACTACACAGAGATTTGCGCAGTCTGCTTCCTTTTCAATACTCACTAATTTGATATGAATGAACTATCCGTAGGATCGTTCATAAATATCTAAAGCCCTTAAAGCCAATTTAATTGAAGAAGCACACCTGTTCCAGGAGGACCAAAGATGAAAAAACCAAAAAGAAAGTGTAACCTTAAAATACTATTTTACATATTTTATATTTTAATAAATGTATCGGAATAATCACATGATGACACTTTTATGTAAAATTGCATATGGGTTTTATTGAAGATGTTATACACACAATATCCCACTTCTACAGCTAAGGATGCATGACTTGTTCTGACCCAGTTTAGCTGTGGTAGCTGTGGCTGAGACCATCAACCAAGACAGCAAAGAATTTCTCCACTGCATGTTGAACTGGGGCGGTGAAGGAAGTTGTAAGTTTGGCAGCCAAGACAATGACCAGGACCTCAGCAAAACGCTGCAAGAAGAATTACACATTTATTGTTAGGTTCACATCATGAGAAGGGCCTTTTCCATGAGAATATAACAGTCTTATATATATATATATATATATATATATATATATACACATATTTATACATCTTGGTTTACCACTATAATTGGAGTTCTGCTCATTTTCTTGCATTAAAGTGTTAACTGTTCAAAATCATTTAGAAAATCCTTTAGTGAAGTATATTGCTTACCCTGAAGTTTTCAGGATCCACATGCAGCTTGAAAGCATGGATGTCACTGAGTTCATGAAGAGCTCCCTTCACGTTGTCCAGATGGTGGACGGCATCACCAATAGCAGACAGGACCTTCTTTCCATGGGCATGGACCTTGGCGTTTCCAGCGATGGCAGTTGGGTTGGACAGGTTGCCGAAGCTGCTGAAATACCTCTGGGTCCAGGGGTACACAATCAGAAGTCTGTAGGAAGAGAAAATTCATTTGTTATACACTCACATATCATAATGCAGACTTGAAAGAATAATATGTATTGAGAAAAACATCATAAAAGAAGATTTGACGGATAGTGAATATATACATGCCATGGGCATATCTATGTGTGATACATTGTCAACCATTAGTAAGTCAAATTTCAACTATATTCAACTATGAATATTTATGCCTTAAAAAAAATATTGATATTTTTACATGGAAGTGAAAGACCCCAAAGGCTGACAGTTACCACACCTTGAATTATTGCAGGCACGGTGGTGTCATTTCATGTGCCATATATGACTTTTATACTGGTTAAATAAGTGTCATATATAACTATAAACCATAGAGATAACAATTTACATTTTTCACAAACAGGTAAAGAATCTAATAAAGATAGTTTTACTACAATGGTTGTAGCTATTATATCTAGTAAAAGTCTAGTATTTTGCCATGTGTACTAACTAATCAGAAAGGTTTGGCAAAATAGGAATGCAATGAAAAAATACTTTCGAATAGTTATAAATCAAGTTGTTTTGCATTACCTGCTCAGAGCTTCATGTCCATCCTGCTCGACATCAACCTTGGACCACACAGAGGTGATGGCTGCCTTCTCTTCAGCTGTCCAGTGAACCATGTTGACGGTTAGAAGTGAGTAGCTACTGCTTCTATTGTGAGAAGTAGGTGGCTCTAAAAGACATTGCTTTGTATGGATAATTTATAGGGTGCTTAGTATGTCCCGCCTACATTATCATAATGCTGTGTCACCTTATTGTCTTCACTCATAACCCCAGTTTATAGTGACATTGCTATTTGATATTACTCTCTTTTCATATGTACATGATTTTCTCACTTTGCATCTGCTGATCATACAAAAATAGCTCAGTGCACCAAAATAGATAAGAAGCAAAGGCTGTTTAACAGATAACATTGTTACAACAAAATGAAAAAGCTCATGAATTTTGCTGTAAGCTTAAATAAAAGAATAATACTGTATCCAATGTATATAATGGATATAAACCCATTTCTGAAGAGCCCAGGTTAACATTGGCTTTACAAGAGCTAGTAGTGTCCCATTATGGATAAGAATACAGGACACATTATTAGTACTGTATACAATAGGAATAAAAATTCACTCAAATATATGAAATCATAAATGCCATTTAATAAAAAACACAAAACAGTTTTCCATGTCTAAAATTTCCCTAAATAAATACTTGCTAAAAATGATCTATTATGTAACATACCTATTTTATACGCACTAACAGGAAAACACAAAATATGAGGTTGCAGGTTCTTGAAACTCCAGGGTAAAAATACATTTCTTAAACAGAATTAAAAAATATATATTTCTTGCCCAGCAATATCTCACAGTTCAGTTGTGTTATGTGTTTATATCCATAATCCAGAAGCAAGTAATAAAATCAATCCATTCTAAATTTGAGACCCAGTGGAACTAGAAAGAAAAACACTAAGGGGCACCTTTACTAAAAACAGAGCAAACTGCACTATATGTAGTGTGCAGAGGCAGCCAGATTCATAATTTGTGCCGCATGTAAATCTGGGCCATGAATGTGGGCCATAACATTACGTTTAAAATGTTCTAATTAGTTGTCCATCTGCCCCACACCTCCTTAAACTAGATACATGACTAGAAAGAAATACATTTAATTTACATGGTAGTTTTTATACCCAAATATATAATTTGCCTTAGCAGCCAATACTTCAAAATGCATTGCCCAGATCCTTATAGCACTGTACCATTTGATAGCTTGGTAATAGTTTCCATGTTTACATTCAGCCTAAAATACATAACTTTGTTCTAGAAAAATTACAATACCTCCTCCGCCTGGGACTACTGCAGAGTATATGGATGTGCTAGATGGGGCATTACACTCAGGGGGGAATTAAGACTGCCATGGGCCCTGGGCTGTATAAATATTATGGCACCTAAAAAACTGGAAGTCACTTCCTACATGTGGTACTAAAATCAGGCTTCTTGGGGAATGGAGGATGCGTCCCTTTTGCCTGGTCTCAATCTGAAACCATGACCTGAAATGGCTCTTGTGTACATGTATATTGGAAGCAGGAACATTTGTACAAGGATTCTATGGGTGAAGGTCCTTCTCAGTATAAAATTTGGTATAAAATTTTGGTGGCCATAGAACTTTTGGTTTGGGCCCCATGCTATCGCCCAAACCAGCTATATTCTAATCTACTACTGATTTGACTTATATTTAATATAGTTATTAATCTGTAGTGATGTGTGTTGTCAAAATCGTGCGATATAACTGGTTCCGGCCTGAAATAGTGTCCACAAATCACCAGATGAAGCGCCATACGTTCAAAGCGGCTGTTGTTATACTTGTAATGTTATAATACCCTCCCTATAAGAGACTGAACTTTTTATCATGTTTGTAAGTATTTGCTAATAAATGGAAACAAGAAGAGAATCAATGATATGATATGATATGATGTTACACTTGCTCTGATAGTCGTACCTGAACAAATCAAATTTTTTATGTTTTCTACATACTTGGTGGAGTTGAAGACTTCTGTAAATTCCTTAAAATCAACTGGGCCACTTACTTGGACAATCACATTGAACACTTGGATGACCCAACTTTACTGTGGGCAGCGTCAGAACCGATCTTGAGGGGCCATACGATTGCTTATGTATCACACAAATGCAAAGTTGTTCTGGAAAGTTTATGCTGTTTTATGCCTCCCTCCTGAGGGCGCAGCTGCCCTATCAAACTCTCTTGACACCTCAGTCTAAACAGGCCTATACTGAGGCTATGAGGTTGTTGGACACCTATATTCAGGGACAAAAAAAAGAAAAAAGAGACCAACCAATCTATTTACCAAAAGCTGTTTGTTTGATGCACGCAGCCCAGAGTCCTAGTGTGCAGGATCCCTAGTCCAAGACAAAAAGAGGAGAGAAGGCCACAGCATCCAATATGATGAAAAAATGTTAAACCTTTATTCACACAGGCATAGAAAAAAGTGCACAAAGATTGATTGACAAAGATTCATTGTGAATCGAAATGTTGCACTTTTTTCTATGCCTCTGTGAATAAAGATTTAACCTTTGTTCATCATATTGGATGCTGTGGCCTTCTCTCCTCTTTTTATATTCAGGGACAAGCACACTGGAGCATCGGGCGACTCAGAATACATTTTATATTGGGGAAACCACATGGGGTCTCTAGGCAAGCTACGGCATATCTGCAAACCTCTTCTGTCTCTGAGACCCCTCAACTAATTACGAATCCAGAGGAGGCTTTGATTCACTAATGTTTCACAGACTTATACCATGTTGACCCAACAAATACTGATATTATTGAAATGGTTTTTTTTATCTCTTACCATGCCTAGGGTGACGAACGAATAGGGAACCTATCACCATGGTTCTACCTATAAAAGTAGTTTGGGTGTTGGGTGCATCTATAGGACGTGCGGATAGCCCTTTTAAGGGCTAATCCTCATGTCCCCACACTATTTTAATAACTTTTATTTTGCTAATATGTAAATTTACTAAAGAGGCCACTGGGGTGTGGAGAAGCCAGAGCTGAGGCTATACGGCGCGGCTACTCCATGCCCCAGTAGCCTCTTTGATCCGCCTACTAGATAACTCATAGCTGCGTGCCTTTGTCCACGATGCCTGCACAGCTTTGAGGATCTGCGTGCCAAAGTTATCTGGTAGGTGGATGAAAGAGGCTACTGGGGCGTGGAGTATCTGCGGCGTGTAGCCTCAGCTAGTAAATTTACGAAATATTAGCGAAATAAAGGTTATTAAAATATTGCAGGGACATGAGGATTAGCCCTTAAAAGGGCTATCCTCACGTCTTATAGATACACCTACCACCCAATCTACCTTTATAGGTAGATCCGTGGTGGTAGACTCCCTTTAACAGAAGAGCAGGTTATGGCTGCCATCTCAAGGACAAAAACAAGATGGCCTGATGGCAAAATACTACAAAATATTTGTACCAAAAATCATCTCCTTATTCACTAAGCTCTTCAACACAACTTACTGATCCGGCATAATGGCTGACAGATTCATCGACACCAGAACAATTCCATTGCTAAAACTTTACAAAAACCCTGAAATAATGATGTTCATTCTGGCGTCATGTCTCTACCAATCTATTCTACCACACATACTGCACCCAACCCAGGCAGGTTTTACCATGGGCGCAATGCAGTCAAAAAATATCTTATATCCTGGCTACTACAGCGGGACAGGAAGACACGGGTTAGGTCTTAATGCTTTTGGGATTAGAAGCCAAAAATGGTTCATTAAAGTGCCTTGGCCTTTCTTGTAGGCAAGTATGGGGTGCAGGATTGTTGGCAGGACTTTTCAGAATTTGATAGATCTGCTTTACACAGGCTCCCACACTACAATTATTGTCAGTAGCAAAAAACTCCACAGTTAAACATTTTTCAGGGAAACCAGACACGGCTTCCCTATCTCCCCACTTCTTTTTAATCTCTCCCTAGACCCCCTACTGTATCACCTTAAAGGCCGGACATTAGGCACAAGGAAACTCTGTGTCTCTGCTTTTCCAGATTGTTAAAGGATATAACTAAAAGGTGGGGTGGCTATCCAGTTAAACCATATATTTAGATAAAACAGAGGCATTATTACTAAAGGCAAAACCTTTATAATTGGTTAACTTCGTTTTAACATAGCAAATGTCTTCCCTTACATAACTGGGAGTACAGATCTCTAAATAATATAATGCCAACATAGCCCCATACTTATATAACCTAGAACAAACCATCTCTAGGTGGCCACACCATATCCTTTCCTTTATAGGCAAAGCCAGCTTACAAAAACTGGTGGAGTTTCCCAAGTTGCTATACATTATGCAATCCATACCTCTGACCCTAACACCAAAGGATATAAATAAAATCAACTACCTATACCACAGATTCATTGTGGGAGGGGGGGGGGTTGCCATCTGAGGATAGCATTCCACATTCTACAACAACCAAAACTCAATGGCAGTCGTAAGTTCCCTGACATCCGGGCGTATAACTTGGCTTCTAACCTGAGAGTTATCCAAGACTGGAACACAGTTCCTCCATTTACACAGATGCATTTGTGTTACATTATTTTGGAACAAGAACAGGTCATATTATTAAAGGGGGCATCTGACGTGGCATTTTGTAATAATAATTAAAAAATGTGCAAAGTTCCCTAGAAAACTTGTCTTAGTAAATATGCCCAAATAACTTTTTCCAGGTTTTTTTGGTGGTAAAATTAGTAGCCTCGGCTTCTATGTGAGTATTTACAGTAGGAGGGTGGTCAGCTTCAGAGCTCCCCGGGCCATCTCCTACACTGTCTGTGAGATCTGGTCTGGACAGTAGTAAGTGAGGATGGTTTCATACAGTTAGGAGTATGATTGGTTTTCCTAAATGCACATTTGAAGTTCTTCATTAAATTATTTTAATGAACACTACAAGATTAAGGAAATAGAGGCTAAAGCATAGTACTTAAAGGGGTCAGCCACTTTCCTCATGATTTTTGTGATGTGTGTATGTGTGGGGTCAGACAGTAGGTGTTCTCCTTATGGAGAGATTGCCAATTAAGGACACCTTAAAGGCATGTGGAGACTTAGAGCCATAGATGCTCCACTAGGGAATTCTGGGAAGTATGTAAAAACATTTTCCAAGGCGTTACATGGAAAACAATGCCTCTTATGGCTCTAAGTCTCCACATGCCTTTAAGGTGGCCTTAATTGGCAATCTCTCCATAAGGAGAACCCCTGCTGTCTGACCCTAATCAATAGCCTCTCATACAGCCAATCCAGTCCCCTATGCTGTACTGAAGAGACCCAATCAGGTTGAAACAGGGCTGTCTACTGTTGGGAGTCTGTTCCTTCTGGAATAGATATACTGGTTTGGCTTAATCCCACACCATGGTTTTAGACTTCTTGTAGGTCATACTTGGTGTTAAGGGGGCTGCCTCTCAAGATAGCAAAAGGAGGTATTGTTTTCCATTTAACACCTTGGAAAATGTTTTTGCCTATTTCCCTGTATGTGTGGGGGGAAGGATACTAGGTACCAATATACATCTATTAATAGTTCTGCACCTCTTTCTTGATATGTAAAGTGAAGCCTCCTGTCTTTTACCTCATCAGTCAGACATTCCTGTCAATAAAATGGTTGCAGATGGAGAGTCATGTGATCTCTAACTGTCCATGAGCAATGGCCAGTTAGAGATCACATGACCCTTTATCTGCAGCCATTTTACGGACAGGAATGTCTGGCTGATGAAGCAAAAGACAGGAGGATTAGCTTTACCAATCAAGAAAGCAGAGCAGGACTATGAATAGATGTTTAGGCTGCAGGGACCAAGGGGAGGAGATGAAGTGGGAAGGTAAGCAATCATGTGGGTGACAGATCAGGTGGGTGGGGAGGCAATGAAGTTTGTCTCACCATGCTAAATGTCCTGCATATTGATCAGACATTAGACTCATCATGGACTTCACTGGTCGGATCTTTCCTTTTATTTTGCAGAACAATGCCAACTGGATCCTAACAATTAACTCCACTCCCTCCTATTTCCCTCCAATTCCCTTCACTTTACCCTCCAAGGTTTGACCTGATATAGGCTTTGCTTACTGTAAATCAGGGTTATGTTTTATATTCTGAAAACTCCAGTGGCGCAACTAGAAATAAGAGGGCCCCATAGCAAACTTTTGGCTGGTCTTATTTGCTTGAGCATGAGCTGAGGGTATGCCCCATTCTAACATGGCTGCCGGAGAGTAACTATAATGGCTATATGCTCTAGCTTGCAGTCAGGTTGCTATGGATGTTCTTAAGCTTCTGGATATACGCAGTAGTAACAGGGACATGCCGTAGAGGGTGTGTTTACAGGATCTCCAGGGCTAGGAACATGTGATATATTAAATTTAACCCTTTATACACCATATATCTGCTAATCACTGTTCACTGATGGATTCAGGTATTATTTCTAGGAACACATATGGGGGACATTTATCAGGACCTCTGTGCCATGTCAGTGCCCTAGAAGCCCTGAAATAATCGCAAATGCTAACTTATTGGTAGCACTTGCAATTATTTACCCCAATCCACCACCTTCACGACAGTGGGGTGTGAAAGGGGGGCGCAGCATGGTGCACGGAGGGCATGCCAGGGAGTTGGCTGGCATGGGGCGTTACTGTCCCTCACGCCCGTGCACTTGCTGCAACTCGTGAATTTTCACATGTGAAAAGTCAACGGCTGTGCCCTGCCTTGCGTAGAGATGAGCCTTGTGCAGTACCCCACCGGATACATTAAGAGGCTGAAGCACGAGTGCCGGTGTATGATAAATAACCCCCATTCTGTAGATAAATGACTGGAGGCTGCAGGGACCAAGGGGAGGAGATGAAGTGGGAAGGTAAGCAATCATGTGGGTGACAGATCAGGTGGGTGGGGAGGCAGGTACTTGGGCGGGGCGGTCAGCAGAGATCTATGCAGCAGCAGTAGGATATTTAATGGTAATGTGACATGCCTTGCTAAAAGAATTAAATTTTTGGGGCACATTTGAAACTGTGTATACATATATATTTAATATAGAACATAGTAGTCATGAAAGTGTCCCCGATCATGCTTTCCAGAGAACTGATGCAGCTCACAAACATTCTTGCAGAACTTGTGCTATGACGCGGCACTACTGCGGCACTGCGGTAACATAGTTTTCTATGATCGGATGAGCTCCAAGTGCAGGGATTGGCATAAAGTCAGATTTATACACTGTCTGGTCAGAAAAAATGAGTCTGGCTGCATTCATTAGAGGTTTCTGAGATAAGAGTTTAGTAAGACCAGATAAGAATGTATAAGAGCAACAACAAAGGTGTTTTCATGTTTCCAAAGTAAAAGGCAGATTGTAGAAGTGTTTTTCAGTTGTGGGTGTGGGGGCGTAACTACGGCGGTAGCAGTCATAGCAGCCGCTATGGGGCCGCAGTGTCAGGGGGCCCCGTCATTTTACCTCACACAATAAAGACTGGAGGATGTGGACCATTATATCTATATTGTACTGCACATGTCCAGAATAATATGTATATAACATTTACTTTGATGTATATATGCAGTATCTGTGATGTGTATATAGTGTCTGTATACACTGTATGTGAGTATGTTGCATATAGCACTGTATGTGTGTATATGCACATGAGTGTATTTATATGTGATTGTAACTCGCATGTGTGAGTATACTAATATGTATATTTTTTAAGTGGGAAGGGGGGCCCCATGCCGTATCCTGCTAGGGGGCCCTGTCTCTCCTAGTTACGCCACTGTGCGGGTGACACAGGCATGCTAGTAAATATGAGGATTACTCACATAGTTTACCTCTCCTGTACAAGTTCAGATGTCGGGAGAATATGCCCTACTATCCCCACCCTCCTGGTTCAGGCATTCCCCAGACATTTAGAGGAAGTGTCTCTTTGCTGCATTGTTACCTATGAAGTCACATCCTCCTCATATGCTGACATCAGGACTTCCCTGTAACACTTACCTCTGTCCTACCTTCTAGATGTTACGCATCTACCTGCCTCTCCCTTTACTTCCATGCTACCATCCTCCCCTTTACTTATTCCAGCACATTCCAAACTCCTCTCCATGTTGTTAATGGATCTCAGTGTTGCAAGCGTCTTTCCTTTTTTAAGGTGACATAAGTGGCCATGGTTGTCAGCAGATAGCATTGCAAAACATGGATCTAAATTGCCTGACACACCAAAAGTTTACCTTGCACTACAGCCTTGCAGCGCTGGGGTCCTGGGTTCAAGTCCGATCCAGGTCAACATCTGCAAAGAGTTTATATGTGCTCTAGGTGTTTGCATGGGTTTCCTCCTGGTCCTTCAGTTTCCTTCCACACTCCAAAACATACTGGTTAGAGATGAGCGAGCACTAAAATGCTCGGGTACTCGTTATTCGAGACAAACTTTTCCCGATGCTCGAGTGCTCGTCTCGAATAAGGAGCCCCATTGAAGTCAATGGGAGACTCGAGCATTTTTCAAGGGGACCAAGGCTCTGCACAGGGAAGCTTGGCCAAACACCTGGGAACCTCAGAAAAGGATGGAAACACCACGGAAATGGACAGGAAACAGCAGGGGCAGCATGCATGGATGCCTCTGAGGCTGCTTAATTGCACCATTATGCCAAAATTATGGGCAACAGCATGGCCATGACAGAGCGACAGAATGAAGCTAGATAGCATCTAAAACATCCAATAATTGACCATGACACTATAAGGGATGGCATGCAGAGGCAGCGGCAGCAGCGGCAGGCTAGAGAGTGGCATGGCGACATACCCTAAACTCAGGCTTCAAACCAATGGGTGGCAGAGAGGAACCAAAGGAGGTGAGCAAGAAGCGCCCAAATAATATCGGTACATGATAAAAGTTTGCCAGTATATTTTGTGGATTACACAGCAGGGTGGCGACAAAGTTAACATGGAAGCCATGAAAACAACCCAAAATTCTGCCTGACACAGCTCGTTTGATAAGGGGACCATGTATGGAGGCAGTGAACTAGTAGTAGATTAAAGGTGCTGCAGTTAAAACTATGTTAGTTGGATCTTGGCATGGAGCTGGCGCTCCGCTGCCAGGCGAGCTTTCGCCAATCCAAGCCCCTGTCTCTAGGCTACTCCCCAAAAAGCACTTCTAAGAACCTTTTGTATAAGATCAAGTGTAGTAGCGTTCTTATAAGTTTAGGATATGGCGGGTGAGGGGAATGTAAACAGATGCGCAAGAAGCGCTGAAATAATATTGGTAAATGATAAAAGTTTGCCAGTATATTTTGTGGATTACACAGCAGGGTGGCGACAAAGTTAACATGGAAGCCATGAAAACAACCCAAAATTCTGCCTGACACAGCTCGTTTGATAAGGGGACCATGTATGCCTACAGTTCATGCCAGTCGCTGCACTGGCTGCCAGTCTCCTTTCGAATACAGTTTAAAATAATAACCCTCATCCATAAAGCTCTGTATAATGCTGCACCCCCCTACCTCTCCTCTCTTATCTCAGTCTATCGCCCAACCCGTGCTCTTAGATCCGCCAGTGATCTTAGATCAACCTCTACCCTAGTGCGGACCTCCCACTCGCGTCTCCAAGACTTCTCTAGAGCTGCACCAATTCTATGGAATGCTCTGCCCCGGACTATCAGACTAATACCTAACCTCCAAAGTTTCAAACGTGCTCTTAAAACCCATTTCTTTAGGCAAGCCTATAACACTCATTAACTGCACGAAGTTTTAACTCTTCTACTAACCCGTCCTGTGTCGTCCTCCCATCTGTTATCCAGCAACCAACAGGCACCAGACTTCTCTGCAGTCCCATTCACCCTGGACCTGGTATATAAGATGACGGCTGAGTGGTTCAAGCGACAGCAATTCCATTTATTATATTTTGTTCTATTCCCTAAGAAGAATGGCTTGACCATTAAAAATTCTTTTACCTCGTGTTACCCCATCATCTTCATAAACCGTAAGCTCTGGCGAGCAGGGACCTCACTCCTGTTGTTCCATACAAATGTTGTGCTCTGTTACATTACATTTGTATTTGTTTCCTATGATTTGTAAAGCGCTACGGAATATGATGGCGCTATATAAATAAAGATTATTATTATTATGGAGGCAGTGAACTAGTAGTAGATTAAAGGTGCTGCAGTTAAAACTATGTTAGTTGGATCTTGGCATGGAGCTGGCGCTCCGCTTCCAGGCGAGCTTTCGCCAATCCAAGCCCCTGTCTCTAGGCTACTCCCCAAACAGCACTTCTAAGAACCTTTTGTATAAGATCAAGTGTAGTAGCGTTCTTATAAGTTTGGGATATGGCGGGTGAGGGGAATGTAAACAGATGCGCAAGAAGCGCTGAAATAATATCGGTAAATGATAAAAGTTTGCCAGTATATTTTGTGGATTACACAGCAGGGTGGCGACAAAGTTAACAAGTTTGATGTGGAATGGCCTGTAATAGCTCTTGGGCGGTGTGCCTTTTATCGCCTAGGCTCAGCAGTTTGAGCACCGCCTGCTGTCGCTTAGCGACGGCACTGCTGCTGTGCCTAGAGCTACCGACTGATGGCGCCATGGCCACGGATGGTAATTCGGAGGAGGAGGAGGTGGAGGAGGGGTGGGAGGAGGAGGAGGTATAGTAGGCCTTTGAGACCTGGACCGAGGTAGGCCCCGCAATCCTCTGCGTCGGCAGTATATGACCAGCCCCAGGGTCAGACTCGGTCCCAGCCTGCACCAAGTTAAGTGTAGTAGTGTTCTTATAAGTTTGGGATATGGCGGGTGAGGGGAATGTAAACAGATGCGCAAGAAGCGCTGAAATAATATCCGTAAATGGTAAAAGTTTGCCAGTATATTTTGTGGGTAACACAGCAGGGTGGCGACAAAGTTAACAACTTTGATGTGGAATCCATGAAAACAACCCAAATTTCTGCCTGACACACCTCGTTTGATAAAGGCACGATGTATGGAGGCAGCTATATGGACGACTTTTGGAGGTAGCAATGGAGACAACGTGTGGAGGCTGCTATGGAGACAATTTAATTTGGATGGTGCCTGTATGTGGCAGTCCAAAAAAGTTTTCAAACCAGAGGAGCAGGTAGGTGGCCCTCCAGAAAAATGAAATAGATTGAGTGCCTGTATGTGGCAGTCCAAAAAAGTTTTCAAACCAGAGGAGCAGGTAGGTGGCCCTCCAGAAAAATGAAATAGATTGAGTGCCTGTATGTGGCAGTCCAAAAAAGTTTTCAAACCAGAGGAGCAGGTAGGTGGCCCTCCAGAAAAATGAAATAGATTGAGTGCCTGTATGTGGCAGTCCAAAAAAGTTTTCAAACCAGAGGAGCAGGTAGGTGGCCCTCCAGAAAAATGAAATAGATTGAGTGCCTGTATGTGGCAGTCCAAAAAAGTTTTCAAACCAGAGGAGCAGGTAGGTGGCCCTCCAGAAAAATTGAATAGATTGAGTGCCTGTATGTGGCACTCCCAAAAATTGTTTAAAACAGAGGACCGGGTAGGTGGCCCTCCAGAAAAATTAAATGCATAAAGTACTATAGCTAGAGCCAGTGGGCCCTGTCAAAAAATAGCCAGTTTCCTCTGCTTTAGTGTACAAAGAGGAGGAGAAGGAGGAAAATGAGGAGGAGGAGGAGTGGATAAATTATTCAGGTTGAGCTTCCTTCACCTGGTGGAGATTGGAAATTATGAGAAATCCAGGCTTTATTCATCTTAATAAGCGTCAGCCTGTCAGCGCTGTCAGTCGACAGGCGTGTACGCTTATCGGTGATGATGCCACCAGCTGCACTGAAAACCCGCTCGGACAACACGCTAGTGGCAGGGCAGACAAGAACCTCCAAGGCGTACAGCGCCAGTTCGTGCCACATGTCCAGCTTTGAAACCCAGTAGTTGTAGGGAGCTGTGTGATCATTTAGGACGATGGTATGGTCAGCTACGTACTCCCTCACCATCTTTCTGTAAAGATCAGCCCTACTCTGCCGAGACTGGGGACAGGTGACAGTGTCTTGCTGGGGTGACATAAAGCTGGCAAAAGCCTTCTAAAGCGTACCCTTGCCAGTGCTGGACAAGCTGCCTGCTCGCCTACTCTCCCTCGCTACTTGTCCCGCAGAACTACGCACTCTGCCGCTAGCGCTGTCAGAAGGGAAATAGTGTTTCAGCTTGTGCACCAGGGCCTGCTGGTATTCATGCATTCTCACACTCCTTTCCTCTCCAGGGATGAGAGTGGAAAGATTTTGCTTGTACCGTGGGTCCAGGAGAGTGAATACCCAGTTATCGGTGCTGGAATAAATTCTTTGAACGCGAGGGTCACGGGATAGGCAGCCTAGCATGAAATCTGCCATATGCGCCAGAGTACCAACGCGTAAGAATTCACTCCCCTCACTGGCCTGACTGCACATTTCCTCCTCCTCCAACTCCTCCAACTCCTCTTCTTCTGCCCATACACGCTGAACAGTGAAGGACTCAACAATGGTCCCCTCTTGTGTCTCGCCAACATTCTCCTCCTCTTCCTCCTCCACCTCCACCTCCTCCGATATGCGCTGAGAAACAGACCTAAGGGTGCTTTGGCTATCAACAAGGGAATCTTCTTCCCCCGTCTCTTGTGACGAGCGCAAAGCTTCCGACTTCATGCTGATCAGAGAGTTTTTCAACAGGCCAAGCAGCGGGATGGTGAGGCTGATGATGGCGGCATCGCCACTGACCATCTGTGTTGACTCCTCAAAGTTACTCAGCACCTGACAGATATCAGACATCCACGTCCACTCCTCATTGTAGACTTGAGGAAGCTGACTGACCTGACTACCAGTTCTGGTGGAAGTTGACATCTGGCAGTCTACAATCGCTCTGCGCTGCTGGTAAACTCTGGATAACATGGTTAATGTTGAATTCCACCTCGTGGGCACTTCGCACAACAGTCGGTGAGCGGGCAGTTGGAGGCGGCGCTGCGCTGCCCTGAGAGTGGCAACATCTGTGCTGGACTTCCTGAAATGCGCACAGATGCGGCGCACCTTCGTGAGCAAATCAGACAGATTGGGGTAAGTCTTAAGGAAACGCTGAACTATCAGATTTAACACATGGGCCAGGCATGGCACATGTGTCAGTCTGCCGAGTTGCAGAGCCGCCACCAGGTTACGGACGTTGTCACACACAACCATGCCTGGCTTCAGGTTCAGCGGTGCCAGCCACAGATCAGTCTGCGCCGTGATGCCCTGTAATAGCTCTTGGGCGGTGTGCCTTTTATCGCCTAGGCTCAGCAGTTTGAGCACCGCCTGCTGTCGCTTAGCGACGGCACTGCTGCTGTGCCTAGAGCTAGCGACTGATGGCGCCATGCCCACGGATGGTAGTTCGGAGGAGGAGGCATAGTAGGCCTTTGAGACCTGGACCGAGGTAGGCCCCGCAATCCTCGGCGTCGGCAGTATATGACCAGCCGCAGGGTCAGACTCGGTCCCAGCCTCCACCAAGTTAACCCAATGTGCCGTCAGCGATATATAGTGGCCCTGCCCGGCAGCACTCGTCCACGTGTCCGTGGTCAGGTGGACCTTGTCAGAAACGGCGTTGGTCAGGGCACGGATGATGTTGTCTGACACGTGCTGGTGCAGGGCTGGGACGGCACATCGGGAAAAGTAGTGGCAGCTGGGGACCGAATACGGAGGGGCGGCCGCCGCCATGAGGTTGCGAAAGGCCTCGGTCTCTACTAGCCTATAGGGCAGCATCTCCAGGCTAAGCAATCTGGAGATGTGGACATTAAGGGCTTGGGCGTGCGGGTGGGTTGCACTATATTTCCGTTTCCGCTCCAGCGTCTGGGGTATGGAGAGCTGAACGCTGGTGGATGCTGTGGAGGATCGTGGAGGCGACGATGGGGTTTTTGTGCCAGGGTCCTGGGCAGGGGGCTGACTATCAGCTGACACAGGGGAAGGAGCAGTGGTGTGCACGGCTGGAGGTGAACGGGCTTGGTGCCACCTTGGAGTGGGGTGTTTAGCATTCATATGCCTGCGCATACTGGTGGTAGTTAAGCTAGTAGTGGTGGAACCCCTGCTGATCCTGGTTTGGCAAAGGTTGCACACCACAGTCCGTCGGTCATCCGGTGTTTCCTTAAAGAACCTCCAGACTTCTGAAAATCTAGCCCTCGCCGCGGGAGCCCTCGCCACGGGAGCTTCACTACGTGACACATTTGGCGCTGATGCACCTGCTCTGGCCCTGCCTCTCCGTCTGGCCCCACCATTGCCTCTTCCAACCTGTTCTGGTCGAGGACTCTCCTCCGTCTCAGAAGCACTGTGTTCACCCGGCCTCTCAACCCAGCTTGGGTCTGTCACCTCATCATCCTCCGATCCCTCAGTCTGCTCCCCCCTCGGACTTCCTGCCCTGACAACAACTTCACCACTGTCTGACAACCGTGTCTCCTCATCGTCGGACACCTCTTTACACACTTCTTCCACTACGTCAAGAAGGTCATCATCACCCACAGACTGCGACTGGTGGAAAACCTGGGCATCGGAAAATTGCTCAGCAGCAACCGGACAAGTGGTTTGTGACTGTGGGAAGGGTCCAGAAAAAAGTTCCTCAGAGTATGCCGGTTCAAATGCCAAATTTTCATGGGAGGGGGCAGACTGGGGGGGAGGAGGCTGAGGTGCAGGAGCTGGAGGAGTGCCGATTTCGGTGACATGGGTGGACTGCGTGGAAGACTGACTGGTGGACAAATTGCTCGAAGCATTGTCGGCAATCCACGACATCACCTGTTCGCACTGTTCTGGCCTCAACAGTGCTCTACCACGAGTCCCAGTAACTTCAGACATGAACCTAGGGAGTGTAGCTCTGTGGCGTTCCCCTGCTCCCTCATCAGCAGGTGGTGTCTCACCCCACCCAGGACCACGGCCTCTGACCCCTGCAGTAGTTGGACGCCCACGTCCCCGCCCTCGTCCTCGTCCTCTACCCCTAGCCCTCGGGTTAAGCATTTTGAAAATGAAAGTTATAACTTTAATTTTTTTTTTACTTTTTTTTGTGTATTTTTGTGTTTTTTAGTTTTTTTTTTGTGTTTTTTTGTGTTTTTTAGTTTTTTTTTGTGTTTTTTAGTTTTTAAAACCAAACAATGCTATCCTATTGCTATGGCTATTTTCTAGCCAAGTATGAAAGCACACTGCTATGCCAGATGAGATGACGCTGAGTTATGAAAAAATAAACGTAAAATAAAAAGGAAATGGCAGACTGTGCCTAATTGAAATCCAACCTCTAATAAATTTTCCCACTTCGGTCTTTGCGATGGATATGTGCGTCACTAAGCGCTAAACACAGCGGTCGCAAGTCTCACTCCAAATTCCTCACAATTGGCTAGTATATGCACTGCAGCAAGGACAGCCACCAGCAGATCAACCAGAAATAAAATATATATAACGCTATTGTAGGCGTAAGTAAGCCGTTTGGATTCTCCTTTGGCTATTTTCTAGCCAAGTATGAAAGCACACTGATGAGATGACGCTGAGTTATGAAAAAATAAACGTAAAATAAAAAGTAAATGGCAGACTGTGCCTAATTGAAATCAAACCCCTAATAAATTTTCCCACTTTGGTGTTTGAGTTTGAGTTTGCGTGTCACTAAGAGCTAAACACAACGGTAGCAAGTCCCCCTGCAAATTCCTCACAATATGGTACTAGCTGCACTACTAGTGCCAGCAAGCCCAGCCACAAGCAAACAAAAAAAAAAAAAGTATAACGTTATTGTAGCCCTAAGAAGGGCTGTTGGGTTCTTGTTGAATCACTCCTGCCTAACACTATTCTAATAGAACACCCTAACGCTTTCCCTGACCAGCAGCAGCTCTCTCCCTAGCGGCATCCAGACACAGAATGATCCGAGCAGCGCAGGCAGGGGCTAGTCTATTCCAGGGTCACCTGATCTGGCCAGCCAACCACTGCTATCGACGTGTAAGGGTACCACGTCATGCTGGGTGGAGTGCAGAGTCTCCTGGCTTGTGATTGGCTCTGTTTCTGGCCGCCAAAAAGCAAAACGGCGGGAGCTGCCATTTTCTCGAGCGGGCGAAGTATTCGTCCGAGCAACGAGCAGTTTCGAGTACGCTAATGCTCGAACGAGCATCAAGCTCGGACGAGTATGTTCGCTCATCTCTAATACTGGTATGTTGATTAGATGGGGACAGGGACTGATTTGGCAAGTTCTGTGCAGCGCTGCATAATCTGTGAGCGCTATATAAATAAAGGTGACTCCACTGGTTACCCGATGTTCAGCACAAGGAATCAAGCACTGTAAATGTAATGTTGCACTGTCTTTATGAAAAGAAGTTTTCCAAGCTAAAGACATTGAAGGCCTTTCCTTAGTGGGGACTTGACGCCGTCACTGATCAGCTACTAATGCAGAGAGAATAAAACAGTGGCCAGATCTGGGTACTGCTTCATTCCCATAGAAGGAAGATGAAGTTCAATTACTTTTCCCAGCCATTACATAAAAAAAAAAAATAGAACTGTCTGCTTACTCTTCCATTCTTTGATCAGTGGCAGCTGTTCTGTAGGCACTTCCAGAACCTTCTCAGAACCTTGCAAATGCTTTATTGATGAGTTATACTAAGGAAAGGTTATCAGTATCTTGTGCCGGGAGCACCAGAGATACAAATGAAAACATCGGACTAATTTGAGCAATTATTAGCTGGTTTATTATAACCCAGGAGTGACATACTGTGGACATATTTGGGACAATAATTTTTCCATAAGGATATACTGATGATTAAGTGCCCAAAATGCACATGACAGGTTCCCTTTAAACCTTAGGTACAAACCTGAAATACTTTTTACAAACCACTGTATATCAGAATAATCATGAAATGACTCTTATTTAAATGGAACGTATGTTTTATTAAAGATGTTCTACACACAATATCCCACTTCCTTGGCTAAGGATGCATTTCTTGTTCTGACCCAGTTTAGCTGTGGTAGCTGTGGCTAAGACCATCAACCAAGACGGCAAAGAATTTCTCCATTGAATGTTGAACTTTGGGAGTGAAGGAAGTTGTAAGCTTGGCAGCCAAGACGATGACCAGGACCTCAGAAAAACGCTGCAGGAAGAATTGCACATTTATTGTTAGGTTCACTAGATTAAGATTTTCTCAGG
Organism: Engystomops pustulosus; assembly: GCF_040894005.1. Classification (NCBI taxonomy): domain Eukaryota; kingdom Metazoa; phylum Chordata; class Amphibia; order Anura; family Leptodactylidae; genus Engystomops; species Engystomops pustulosus. The sequence continues at coordinate 45,687,282 of NC_092418.1, read as the reverse complement.
TTCTTTTAAAATTATTTTAATACCTAATATATAAAAATATACCTATATTATACAAATGCTACAGTATGCCATCATTTTTTAAATGTAGGCTGTAAGGGTGATAGGTATTTACAAATGTAGAGAAATAAACTTAAAGGCTGAGGTAGTGCAAACTATTGTGTTGCTGCAAATAAAGAATTAACTATACTGTGTTACCAAAGATTCCAAAAGCTATTTAAAAATTCCATAATTTGGTAGCATATAATGCTTACCCTGAAGTTTTCAGGATCCACATGCAGCTTGAAAGCATGGATGTCACTGAGCTCATGAAGAGCTCCCTTCACGTTGTCCAGATGGCCAACGGCATCACCAATAGCTGACAGGACCTTCTTTCCATGGGCATGGACCTTGGCGTTTCCAGCGATGGCAGTTGGGTTGGACAGGTTGCCGAAGCTGCTGAAATACCTCTGGGTCCAGGGGTACACAATCAGAAGTCTGTAAGAAGAGAAAACAAGATTTGAATATATTCAGATATCAGAATGCAGAATGCAGAATATCACAGGACAAGTGCCTATACCCACAGCAATTTTAACAGATCTGATATGGAATCCACAGTCTGTTCATTTTCTACCACATGCTATCAGAGATTTTCCTACCTACAAGAAGCATCTTGTAGGATTGGATATAGGTATGGTGGTACACTGAGTGGCTATGCCTCTATAATTTGGGCCATGGCATTTTAGGAAACGAAAGTTGGAACAATAAGTACATATAATTAAATATATAGAAGTAAATATGATAAAACAGGATTTGACTCATTGGGCATTGAACGTATGTTTACTTGAGCCATTAATAATTATAGGAATAATAACTACCATCATTCAATATTGTATGTCTAATTTTGAAAAATCAGATTAATCAGCCAGACCTCTACTTAAAGGACATCTAAAAAAAAAAGGATTTTAAAATTATGCAAATGAGCCTGAGGGGCTCTGGGCTCCATAGATTTTAATGGAGCCTGGAACCCCTCAGGCTGATTTGCATGATTTTTAAATAATTTTATTCTTAAAACCAAGGGCATAGGAAGCTTAAAGAAGAGCAGATCCTGCCAGTGGGGGCAAACATCAGGATGTCAGTGTTCTTGGTTTACAATTCTTCATCCTGGTGCTAGATGTCCTTTAATGTAATATAGGCATGGATGTAATTTCATGTTTCATTTTGCGATCTAAGAGATAACAATATATTGAACATAAACTAATTAAAAAATAAAGTTTTCATTGCTAGTATACAATTTTCCCATTTCCACTAAAGGTAACATCGAGAAGATACGGAAAAAGAGTAGAACATATTAACAAATGTATTTTGAATTACCTGCTCAGAGCTTCATGTCCATCCTGCTCGACATTAACCTTGGACCACACAGAGGTGATGTCTGCCTTTTCTTCAGCTGTCCAGTGAACCATGGTGACGGTCAGAGGTGAGTAGCTACTGCTTCTATTGTGAGAAGTAGATGGCTCTAAAAGACATTGCTTTGTATGGATAATTTATAGGGTGCTTAGTACGTCCCGCCTACATTATCATTATACCATGTCAGCTTATTATTTCCCCTGGATGACCCCAGTTAATAGTGACATTGCTGTTAGATATCACACTCAGTTCATATGTGCATGATATTCAGCATCTGCATCTGCTTATGCTGATCATACACAAATACTTCAATGCACCGGTTACAAATAGATAAGAAATGAACAGCTATGTTAATGAAAATTTGTTAATGAAAATCCAAATTAAAAAGCTGCTTGAAGAGATAGAAGCTAAAACATAAGGAAAAATATAATATCCAATAAATACTATAAATGTTGACCAGTTTTGGAAGTGCACAGGACATCAACGGTTTTACTGGGGTAGACAGTGTTCCAGTATGACTCCTTAGTAGTACTGTATAACGTAGGAAAAAGAAAACACTCAAATATATGAAAGGTCACAAGGTAATCCTTACAAATACAATTTTTGCAACTTCTGAGGCATTGATGTACATGACATTCTAAAGAGGTTTCTAAAGTGTGTGTCTCACAAGTGTGCAAGCACACCTTTACTGTATTAGTTTATAGGGAGAATAAGTTAGGGAGTAGCCCCAAAGCCGAACATTACCAAAGCCTGGCCCACCATGGTACCCAGGGACCCCCTGATTTACTACAGACAAGTCACCGCCATGTTGCAGCAATTGATGGCTACTCAACAACAGAGTAAAGTTTCTGTGGCTCCTCCTGCTACTCCGGGTAGCCTGCATTCCACTGAATCTAGGCTGAGACTCTCCATGCCATCTGAGTATGATGGGGACCCCAAGTTGTGAATGGGCTTTATCACCCAGTGCTCCCTGCACATTGAGCTAATGCAGACACAGTTCGTCACGGAACAGTCTAAGTTGGCATTCATCATCAGCCTCCTCTCCGGGAAGGCCCTGGCATGGGCTACTCCCCGCTGGGACAGAAAAGAACTGGTCACAGCTAAGATTACTTTTTTCTTCACTGAGATCCGGTCCGTCTTTTAGGACCACAATGCTGAACCCGCATCAAGGGGACTTGTCTGTCGTGATTATGCTGTTCAGTTCCATACTCTGGCTTCTGAATTATCCTGGAATGAAGCAGCTTTGGTTGCAACTTTCAAAAAGGGGCTTTCTGGGCTGATTAAAGACACACTGGCTGCACGTGACCTGCCATCTACGCTGACTGGTCTCATCTCTCTGGCCACCCAGATTGACGGTTTGCGGAGCGTTCTGAGGAGCAGTGTCTGGAACAATTGCAAGTCAAATTCAATGTTTGCCCCGTCTGCCTCCTGTCTTTCCGTGTTTGCTGCAGAGGAACTGATGAAGGTGGATAGAGCTTGTCTGACCACCCAAGGGCATTTCAGAGGAAGACAAGAGAACCACCGTCTATATTGTGCCAGCCTGGAGCACTTTCTTGGGACTTGTCCTGTCCGTCCTCAGTGTCCCGGAAATGCACGCACCTAGGGTTCTTGGGAGAAGCGTCCCAAGGTGAGAGCAAAGCTTCTCCGTGTCTGAATATTCCCGTTCTGCTCAGCTCTGGGACAGGTAGCCAGTTCCAGATTTCTGCCTTCTTGGATTCTGGCTCTGCAGGAAACTTAGTAGATGCTGCTCCCAGCATAATTTTCCTGTGGTCTGTCTCAAGAAGCCCTGTCAGTGGCTAAATCCTCTCTGATCTGGTCCAGTACCGCACCGAGCTACTGTTCCTGCAAGTCGGAGCGCTACACAAAGGGAGACTGTCTTTCTATGTGCTACCTCGGTCCACATCTTACATCCTGTTGGGTCATCCATGGTTACAGCTCCACGCACATGTGCTTAACTGGAAGACGGGGGAGATTCTACATTGAGGACCAGATTGCCAGTCTTGCTGTATGGTGGTTCCTCATCCAGTTCCTGTCATGGTCTCTTCTGGGGTAACCAAGCCTCTGGAGGGTCTCCCAGCTTCCTATTAAGATTTTGCTGATGTCTTTTCAAAGAAGCAAGCAGAGACTTTGCCACCGCACCTTCCTCATGACTGCCCTGTCGATCTGCTGCCAGGCAGGGTTTGGTGTACCCACTCTCTGTGCCCGAAACCGCAGCAATGTCTACCTACGTCAAAGAGAATCTGCAGAGGGGGTTCATAAGTAAATCCTCTTCTCCTGCCATTCTAGGCTTCTTCTTTGTGACCAAAAAGGATGGGTCACTCTGTTCATGTAAAGGCTATCGCAGGTTACCATTAAGAACCACTGCCCATTGCCATGGATCCTTAAACTGTTCGACCGCCTACGTGGAGCTAAGGTCTTCTCCAAACTGGACATACACGGGGCCTATAACCTCATCCGTATCAGCGTAGGTGACGTGTAGAAGATCGCCTTCAAAACTCGCGATGGACACTTATGCCAAACTTGAGAAGTGCCAGTTCCATCAGAAGAGTCTTCCCTTCCTCGGCTATATCATCTCTGACAGGGGCCTACAGATGGATCCCGCTAATTTATCTTTGGTTCTTCAATGGCCACTCCGTGTAGATGGTGAGGCAGTGCTCACCCAGAAAGGGTCCAAAGGCCGAACTCTCACTTGCGGGTTTTTCTCTAAGAATTACTGCTCCGCAGAGAGGAATTACTCCATAGGGAACCGAGAACTATTGGCCATAAAAATTGCCTTAGAAGAGTGGTGCTATCTTCTGGAGGGAGCTCATTTTCTGGTTCACTAGAACTTCCTCTATCTCCAGACTGCTAAGTGGCTGAATCCGCAACAAGCCCGATGGTCCCTTTTCTTTTCCCGTTTCAATTTCCTTATCCACTTCTGTCCGGCTGAAAAGAATATCAAGGCTGATGCTCTCTCTCATACCTTGGATGTCATTGGGGAAAATCCTCAACATGTCATCCCTCCTGAGCAACCGGTTGTGGCCACTCCAGTGCACCTCCAGCAACTACCTCTTGGCAAGACCTACGTCCGACCTGCTCTTCGGAAGAGGTTCTGACTTGGGGACATTGCTCACATTGCTGGGGGGTTCAGTTTGTTTCTAAATTATGGCAATTCCTGTGTAACCAGCTTCAAGTGAAATTGGTCTTTTCTTTCCCCTATCACCCACAGTTAACCAAACTCTGGGCTCCTATCTCCGCCATTTTGTTTCTGCCTGTCAGGATGAAGGGTCCACGGGCGGAGTTTTCTTGTAACTCCGTGGATTCAGCATCTGCTGGCTCTGTGCCATTTTTCATTGTTTATGGACAGCATCCACGCCCTCCTCTTCCTCTACTTGTGCCATTGGACGTTCCTGCCATTGAGGAGTTGGTACAAGATCTGAAGTCCATTTGAGAGCAGACTTGCCTTTCCTTGCTACCGGCTTCTTCCCGAAAAAAGCTCCAGGCTGATAAGAAACTCAGGCCTCCTCCTATCTTCTCTCCAGGTGACAAACTGGTTGTCCTCCAGGTATGTCCGGCTAAAGATCCTTGGCTACAAACTTGGTCCACGTTTCCTTTTGAGTTGCTGAGGCACCCAATGCTGTGGCCTACACGCTGCACCTCCCCCCACCATGCGCATCCTGAACTCCTTCCACGTTTCTCTCCTTAAGTCAGTCACCCTGAACCTCTTCCTACTCACCCGTCCTCGCTCCTGTTCCTAGTCCGATGGCCGCGCGTGTGCATCGGCTTCAGAAGATTTAAATGGCCAGGGCACCGTTAATTGGCGCCTGCCATTCCCAGAATTCTTTATAAGCCAGCCTCTTCCTGCACACCCAGCCGGATTTTTGTTGTGACCCCAGTTCCGTTATCATGATCATGTGCTGCCTGCCCTGACCTACCACTTTGTCCTGTGTTGCCCTTCCGGACCTCCTGCCTGTCCCTGACCACAATTCTGCTTAACGTTTCGGTATCTTGCCTTGGCTGCCACCGTGGACAAAATTGCACCTGTGGAACGACGTGGTGGTACCACCCCGCAGCTAGTCAAACCCGCTTTGTGGTAGGCTCTGGTGAAAACCGGGTAGCACTTAGAATCCGGTCCCAGGTGTTGGCTTATGTCATCATCCACGGTGGTCCAGTGATTCCAGGACCTATGTCTCAAGCAATATGTGGTGCCACATACCAATTAAGGGTAAATTCACATGGCTGTCTGTGGGGACGTATATGCGGCACATGTGTGGCACCTATCCGGGCTGCCCACCGCAAAAAGATAGAGAATGCTCTATCTTTCTGTAAGTGTGCGCTCGTGCGCCGCTGTTTTCTATGGAGGGAGGAGGGGCCACCTCCTCCTCTTCTCCAGCACACGGCGGTATGCCCTCATGGTGGGCATATGCCGTGTGAATGAGCCCTAAAATAGTACTAAATACGCTTGTAAAACTATTGATTTGCTAAGGTTCACATATGAGGTGGAAAACTAACCAGAGACAAACAAGGTTTCTTGCAGACCTGGGTGCATCGTAGATAATACTTGAGATGATTTTCCACAATAACTTAACATTGTGCTGTTTTTCTTTTTTTTCTCAACACTAGTCAAAAAAGCAAACCAGATATCATGTCATGACAACCTTAAAACAATTGTTCCAAATTTAATTGCTATACTTCATAAGATAGGAGTTATTATCATGGGTCAGGATACTGGAGCCCCAGCAGTCACCAGAACAAAGTCCTTTGTTGTATCTTGTCATTTTATTCAATACTATGTGAGCAATGCAAATTGTTGAGCCCTGTGTTCTGCGACTGTATCTCTGGCACTTTCAAATATTATTACTAAATTGATCAGCAAGACAAGTGGTTGCCTGCTGCTCCATCAATTATTGAGAGTAACAATCACACTAGCTACACACTAGCCCTTTAAGCTGTGTTTCCTTATACAAGTTTAAGATGATAAAAGATAGGAAATCCACCAGTCTCAAGGGGGTAGATTCATTATGCCTTCTCTGCCAGAGAAGCCACATGAATCTCCCCCTTCCCGCCAGTTTTCTGGCTTCTCCAACCCACACGACACTTTGGTCATGTCAGGGTAAGAAGCGGTGTGCGGTGTGCGGTGGGCATGGGCCTAGCTCACCAGATTTACTATGGTCACTGCCAGAAAACCAGCAGAGACTATAGCAAAAATCTCTGCCAGTTCAGACCTCATCTGCTAAGAGTCCGGATCCCCTTAGTAAATACAGGTGCCGAACCCCCAGCAGGGGGAACTAATGAATTCCCCCTGAGGTGTCCCATGTAGTCTGGTTTCTTCTACTACTTTTTACTAGGCTTTTTTTTGTCTCAGTTTAGACTTTTTTGTCTCTACAACTACTGAAAAAATCTCCAAAAATTAGTACAAGGAACACGACTGTGGGGCACATGTACCTTTGTTTTTGCTTTGTTTTTTATTTTATTTTTGCAACTTTTTTAGCGCCTAAGACAAAGTTCACCATTATCTGGTTCACCCTTCTCTGAGTTATCAACCAATAAATGATATCTAAAGGTATGGAAGATGAGGGAACTATGGCTCATAGGCAAATTAAGCACAGAGGATACAAAATATATTAAATGCTAAGCTTCTTAACCTTGAGGGTGCGTTCAGACGTTCCGCTAGCGCCGCATTCATAACGCGACGCTAGCGCACAGGGGGCGGAGTTTGGGGCGATCGCATATGTGTTTCCAGAGAAACGCATGTGATGGGGTTATCAATCGCATGCATTTCCCGGGAAACGCATATACGATCGACCCAAACTCCGCCACCTGTGCGCTAGCGCCGCGTTATGAACGCGGCGCTAGCGGAACGTCTGAACGCACCCTCAAGGTTAAGAAGCTTAGCATTTAATACATTTTGTATCCTCTGTGCCCACTGTGCGCTAGCGTCGCGTTATGAACGCGGCGCTAGCGGAACGTGTAAACGCGCCCTGAAAATTTTAAGAGATCCCAAATTTTCCCGTAGGTAAGTAAAACAGCAGCACTTTTTAGTGCTTCAAATAAACTATAAAAAGAGCTTTTTACCATCCAACCATCTTTACTTCTCAGTCCACCGTGTTGATAACCGTGCACATCATCTTATAAAAACCGTGTGGTGATTCCCTGGTTTGCTGATCCAGTTTAGGCTCTTTCGGGGACTAGTTTAAAAAGAACAGATCCATAGTGCAGATCAACAATGACTTAGATAGCGGCTTAAAAGTATTTATTATACTCCCAAACATATATAAAAAAGCACTTTGTATATAAAATCACACCAAATGGTAGCCAGCAGACGTCATTGTCCTATGGGTTTCGCCATGAGGCTTCTTCTGTGTCCTCTGGGGCAGATTTATCAAGCTGTCTAAAAGTTAGAATGGCCATGGCAACCAATTACATCTCAGCTTTAAAAAATTCATGAGCACTGGTAAAATGAAAGCTGAGCTGTTATTGTTGCCATGGGAAACTAAGAACATTCTTACTTTTAGACAGCTTCATAAATCTGCCCCTCTGAATTATGACCTGGAGGCAGATGTTAAAATTGCGCCGTTTTGCAAAAAAGTTGCAAATCCAAACCAGCTGTTGTCAGCTGTAGGACATCCTTTTGTGGACCTTTTGCAACTTTACAGGTTCTAAGCAGGTGGTGCAAGCATGAGAAATAATATAACATATACATTGTCAATATGAGTTACAAAGCTTCATGTAATAATATGCATTTTACTGCTCCTCATTAGGAGACATGTATCATTATTTCTGCTGGTCAAATTGTCTCATTTTAGCGACTTTTGTAGTTTTTGCGGCTTTTTACTCTGTAGTTTTTCAAGTACGCCTTGCCTGCACCTTGTGAAGTGTGCCTTATGTATCGTTGTTTCCCAGATGTTCTGTGCGACTTTTCACTTATGTATCACTTTTTTGGCTTATTTTTGCGACTTTTTAGGCGCAAATCTTCACCTGGTCCAGGGCAGGTGCAAAGGAAGGATGTAAATTGGAATTATTTCACACACTTTAAATGTTTAAAATTTTGCTCAGTAACCTGTCTTTTTTTTTATTCTGAAACTTTTGCATTTACATTTTTTTTAATTTATTGGTAACTTCTAAGGGTGCGGTCACAGGTTGGATTTTAATTGCGCTTTAATTGCATTTTGAAACCAATTACAACAGCTGAGGAGAGGTGACCTGCCTTATTACATTACTGTTAACATTTGCGTTTACCAAATGTGAAATAAACGTGACATTAACGCATGTGTTTACATTAGGTTTACCATGCGTTTTGTGAATGCAAATGTTAACAGTAATGTAATTAGGCAAATCGCCTCTCCTCATCTAGTGTAATAAAATTCAAAACGCAATCAAAACGAAACATGTGACCGCAGCCTAATATGTCATCATCTCCCTGGGGTGTGACTAGAGTGTTAAAATGCAGGACACAGCCTCAAGTCCCAAATTATCAATAGTGTCCACTACTGCATATAACCCGCTCACATGGCTTGTGTCCATGTGGATTTGAGACATATGCAACAAAATGGGACAGATTTACTTACCCGGTCCCGTCGTTAAACCCGACGAAAGTGCGGCGTTCGGACCCTTAGTAAATGAGCCCCGATGTCTCAAAAAGAAGCAAATATTTGTGCCTTCCAGGATAGGCAACACTGAACATGTAAAAAGACATGATACATAAGGTGCAAAAAAGAGCTGCCAAATGTCTCGAAAACAGAGAGACAAAACTATGATACATGTCCCCCATTGTCTTTAATTGCATACAGCTGACATTTAATATTTTACATACCACTCATGTGGATACTTTCCAATAGAGTTTGCTACATCTGTTTGTATATTTTACACATACTATACAAAGTATTCTATATAGTAGAATGGCAGAATCATGTGTAATGGGATGAAACAGAACCTAAAAACTGAAAAGAATTACCATGTTCTTTGAGTCTGTGTGAATTTGTCCTTTTACTTGACTGACAGTATACAGTGTAATACAGTATGAAGTGCTGCTCTTTCTTTGTGTACATTCCAGGACCGAAGAGGGGAGAAAGGGGCGGCTGGTGGCATTTAAGGTAGCATCAGAAGTTAAAATGTAGCGGAGACCTTAATTCGCCTATGCTGCCCACTCAAATTTATTGAATCCTGCCGGCCTGAGGCCAAAATCCTTACTTGCCTTATAGTAGACGTGACAATGGACCAGCTAAAGGGACCATCTAAAGGGTTTCAGAAAGTACTTGCATGGCCCTCCTCCCCCGATGGAATAGCTGTCATTGTTGTGCACAACAACAAACTGTAGGTAATTTCACATGTTTATGTTTTTAAATTAAAATACATAACCAAAATCCCTATTTATTCCATTAAAACCATTACGTTATTTATCCCACTCAGCAAACACTGTAAAAAAAATCTCAAAAAATAATGTCATAATTGCAAATACTCTGAAATTACGCAGAGTTTTGGACCTATTCACCTATTTGGGAACATGTTGGTGGGCTGGATATGCATTCCATATTATTCCTCAGGTCAGGGGTTATTCCAGGAATGTGCAGCAATTTTGTAGTTACTAAAACCTGGAGCTACCATTGTACCATATAAATGAAATAATGGAGCCCTGTGAACACCTAGACAGGGTTTGCTGTTGTGGGGATAATCTTTCTTATACCAATAGCAGCAGTGAAGATTGAGGCAAATGCAATATTGGCATCTTGGGCACAACCTGCTCGGAATTTGTAAAAAAAAAAAACTCCTCAAGTACAGGTATCCCATATTAGATTAACAGCTATGCTACTAATCCTTTACTAGTGACTGTGAGCAGTATGCTTGTGTACCACTAGACAGTGACAATGCCAATAGTACTGTGCCCCAAAAAGAAGAGAAAAATATTTCTTTTATAAGAAGTGTAAATGAACTACCTTTGTCCATGTAACTATTACTAACATAAGAACCAGGCCAGCACCTGGCTTACCCGGGCAAGTGCGGTGGCCCAAGGATGCTGGAGGGGCCCACTTGGGCACTGACCCCCCCCCCTCCCAATCAATTGTACCAGTGTCGCTTTAAGACATTGGTACAAATGATCACCTTCGCCTCATGTAGTGTACAGGTTCTATGCTGTGCTCGTCGGGAGCGGAACTGGGGGTGACAGTGTGCCTTATGGGGAAGTGGGGGGGGGGGACTGTGTGCCTTATGGGGAAGTGTAGGGGACAGTATGCTTGATGAGGAAGGTGGAAACAGTGTGCCTTATGGGGGGGCAGTTTGCCTTATTGGGGGGGCAGTGTGCCTTATTGGGGGGGCAGATAGTGTGCTTAATGGTGAGGGGTGGGGGAAAGTGTGCCTTATGTAGGGGACAGTATGCCTTATATGGGGGGGGGCAGTGTACCTTACATGGTGGGGGGGAATGTGCCTTACATGGGGGGGCAGTGTGCCTTACATGGGTAGAAAGTGGGGCTCATTTACTAAAACAGCAGTTTCGTCGGACATCCAGTCGATTTCCATTTTGCGCCAATGAGACAGGGATTTTAAAGGGGTTTTGGGCGCAATTGCGACGGCTTTCATGTGACACAAATTGGGGGGGGGGGCGGCTTGTGGTCGGACAAACCACGGGATTTACTTTCAAAATTGTGTCACAAGCCAAGCACTTACAAGCACCGGGAAGAAGAAGGTGAACTCCGGTGGACCTGATCAGGGAAGCGACACATTCAGCAAGCACATTTGCACAATCTTCTTGAATCATGGCACAGTGCATTGTCGTTGGAAAATGCAATTTCAGGATCTCCTCCGGGCTGAGTAATTTAAACGTGCCCCAGTGTGTCTTATATGAGGGAAAAGTGTGACATATGGGGGGACAGTGTAGCTATGGGTGGGGGACAGTGTGGCTTCACGGGGGGGGGGGGGGGGGGGGGAGGTTGGTGCAGGGCCGTCAGTTTTCTGAAAAGGGACGCACTAAGTCTCTGTTGCCCAGGGGCCTACTTAAACCTCAAGCCGGCCCTGATAAGAGCAACATGGAAAACAACTCTTCACATCTGGACAAAAAACTCCTTTGTACAATTTTTTCAGTCCCTACATCCGATCTTATATCCTTAGTACATGTAGATTACTTGCTGTATGTATTAAAAGGCTGTCCCCAACTTAAGAACACTCGACTTACATACGACCCCTAATTACAAACGGACCTCTGGATATTGGTAATTTATTGTACTTTAGTCCTAGGCTACAATGATCAGCTCTAACAGTTATCACTGGTGTCTGTAATGAAGCTTTAGTGTTAATCCTGATTCTTATGCCAACACAACATTTTTAAAATCCAGAGACCAAAAAAGTTCTGGCTGGGATTACAATTATAAAAAATACAGTTCCGACTTACATACAAATTCAACTTAAGAACAAACCTACAGATCCTATCTTGTATGTAACCCGGGGATGCCTGTATTCTAATATTTAGGATCACTAGATAAAATAAGCCAATATTTTGATGTATGCTCATTCATTGCTTTTGTCACTGGGTGTGGTCCTCAGTGTAATCCTCAGGTGAGCTTGTCTCTTCTCAGTAGCCAATAACTCAATCCTATAAAAATTTTTAACTCTGAATTATGTGAAAGTCCATGGGGATAGACCTCCTGTGTAGAAGCTTCTATAACGAGAGGTATACACAGACAGCTACAAGAACAACATATATACATACATATATCATACGCTCTTATTTGCCCACATTTATCAAAACTAGTGCAGTTTGCCTGTGGCGTGTGCAGAGTGCTATAGAGTGCTGCACAGTCTTCATTGATCTGGCGCCCCTGCACTTCCCTGGAAGTGTGCACCATTTTTTTTTTTTTGGTACACTTTGTTCATTCTTTGTTCATTGTGCTGCAGACAGAATTGTGGCACACGTCAGTAATAAATGCGGTCCAAACTCTGACTAAGCAGTAAAACGCCCCTTTAGATGCATATTTTTACTTTTTTTTTGTCTGACACCATGCAGCCACGACACAGAAATGGTGCAAACACTTTACTTTACATGTGCTAGCAGTGTGCATGTTCTTTACAGTGCAAAGTCAGACAGAGACTATATGGGGCACATTTTTTGGTGCACCTTTAACATAGGGCTTGCAACACAGTTCTGTTGGACTATGCGTGTTAAATCTGGTGCACAGTCCGACTGAGATCTGGAACGCCCCATACTTTGTGTTGTATGAAGACTAGCGCAGCTGCACCACAATAGGGTCACTTGCGACACAATTGTGGTGCAGACACTTCTTAAATACCTGTGCAAACAGTTTGCACCTAAAAGAACGTGCAAAGTCCAACGGAAAGCTGGCACAAGGGCCTTAGTAAATGTGCTCCTATGTCTATATAACAGAGAAAGTTGTAGTGGAAGGTAAAAGTAATGAAAAGTGATGTAAGTGAAGTTAACCGAGAATAACCATGCTTTGTAAAGATTTTAAAGCTTGGGATGCCATGGCCAGTATTTACCATGATATTTATGGGATTGAACTGGCACAGTCAATGTTATCGATGGAAACAGTGGCATTTGTGTGCTACCCTATTGATTTTCATGCAAAAAGTGGAATCAAGTACAAAAACCCTATTGTGTGTGGTCTAATTATTCAAAATTGTATACATCATAAATTGCTTTCACCCAATGGTCACTAAAATTTTACTTTTATTCTTCAGTATTAAAATGTATTTTTACTATCCAAAGTAACATAAAAGGTTAAAATGACCAGTTAGTGGATTGCTTGACGTGTGCCTATATGGCTTGGAAAATATCACATTGGACGTCAATGCCCCAATAACTTAAGAGCATGTAGTCAGATCAGTGGTGTTATTGCTAACGTATGTCAAAATCTGGCTTTATTACAGGCTTAAGCCCTTCTCTCCCTGGTTTGGATTAGGGTGGGTCACCCCACCATGTACTTCACGTTATCAGAGTATCAGATTCACACACATACATATTCATTGTCTGACACAGTGGGGTTTATTTTCTAAGGGTCGTGCTGCTAACTTTCGGCTGACTTTCCGTTGGTTTCGGGATTTGCGCGGCGTTGACAGATATTTAACAGAGGTTTGCGTCGGGATTGTGGCACGCGCGATCGGATTATAGTGCAGATGTGCCAGTTTTCTTGTGGGGCGTGCCGTCGGACGATCCGACTGATTTGGACTGAGCGTGTGATTTAACTTTAACCATCAATTAAACCTTTTGGTGTGCTCCAAACTCCCATTCCCACCTGCATCACAGAAAGAACATAGCAACTACTAGTGTCAAATTTGTGACTTTTAAAACTAAAAAGCTGCATATTCACTGCAGACATTAACACCTCATGTGCCACATTTATCAATCTGTCTATGCAACTCTAGTAAATCAAAGGTGCAAAACACATCTGAAGAGCTGCTAAGACACTCCAAAACACTAGCGTAACATTCTGCCTAATGATAAATCTGTCTCAGTACATTTTTCCTTCAACGTTAGTGGCAGAAAATTCACCCCAACAGTAAAAATACATTTCTCAATAAAGTTACCTTAGATTGCTTATATTTATCATCTATATCAATGAGATGCACAATACACAAGCACAGCACAGTCTCAGAGGTGTTTCTTCTCTTTAATAAGAATCTAGTATCCTATAAAGAACATTGTCAGAGTTCCTGGTACCTAGTAATCCTGTTGTACAGAATTAAGTCCCATTTTGAGAGGCCATTTTGACCCCTGTAAGCAGTGTTCACATGTACTGGGCATGTTGCCTCTAATCATTCCTCATAGGCATCTTTTTTATGTAGAGCACATGGCGTGTACACATATGATATGAGTTTTGGATCTGATAGCATTCATCAGGGATAATGTGTGACTTCTAGATTTTGTAACACTGGAGACCTGAATTGAAAGAAACACAAATTTAAAATTAGAAAAAACGTAAACAGTAATCATCAGATACCATATAAGAACATCGGCTAAATGTTCCTTTTTTAGAGGCCAGTTTCCTCTTTTGACTTAGATCCCTCTGTCCAACTTTGAAATGTTCCTAAATTTGCTGTCTTGTACACTGATGCACATTTATCAGCTTCAAGCAATACTCGGTGCATAGCCTTGTGCAACTAAAAGAAAACCTTTCCGCTACTGAATGACCAAAATATTACTGGGTATATATGATGGTATATCAGATTTTAGTAGTTTTTACCCAAACTTTTATGTTACTATAAACCTGAAAGTATGTAATATTTAAAGATATTATCCTGAGGGGCCACATTGACTCCCACGACAATACGGTTATCTCGTAGCCCAGTTATTATCACTTCACTGTAAGGCAACACAGCAAGTCACTATCTATCTGCAGACACTGCATTTCTGCCTGTTTGGCAGCACACACTATTTCTTTTGATGCTTTATCATTAAGTACAATTACTGCAAAAACAACAACTATTCTTCCATTGATTTACCTTATAATCTCTGCAGGAATGTCTAAAAGGGTTGTCTTAAAAAAACATCTCCGGGGGACACTTACTTAACTACTCTGTATAACTTTGATATTTTTAACTAAATATGTCCATATCCATTGTTTTATTTTAGTCCTACCTTTTAAAAAGGTTTCCAAATAAAAAGGTTTCCAATTTAGAAATCAAAAATCTAAACCTATCAGGTCCATATCGAGCAAAACAAACTCTGAAAGTCAACGGTACTTTCCAAAAGCTATTCTGACGGAAACATATACATTTAGCTTAATTGAGTCCGGTAAGTGACATTGTTTCAGTTGGTCAAGTGACATTTACAATTTTTTTTTTAAAAAACAGTTTTGTTGTAACCAAATGAACATATTCTGAGGACCTCCCTTCATCCATATAGGAGTGTTACTGGTCCTGTATGCATTTCATTGTAAACTTTCTGATCATTGTACACACACGATAGTGCTATAAGAATTTTTAAATATTAGCCCATGAGAAAGAAAGCCCAGTGTGGGAGATTTGACTTGTAATGGATCTTAGGACCATTATTGCATCATAACATGAGCCAACTATTAGATCCCCTTGTACTGTGGGGAGACTACTACCTGTTAGTGACATCAAATTTCAAAAGTTCAACTGTTGAATCTTCCTAAAAGTTCTAAAACAGTTGGGTTTAAGGTTGTTTCATTGGGGAATTTATTAAGACTGGTGTTTTAATCCACCTGCTGTTTGTCCAGCCTCTAAGTAAATCCAGGAGCAAACTCTGCCTGATCGAAACAGTTTAGACCAGGTCTGATCTGGAGGAGATTTTTTTGATAGTCTCCACTGGTTTTCGAGCAGAGACTGAATTAATTGCTATGGGCAGTGGCATGCGGGGCAGAAATTTCCAGAACTGGTGGGGATTGGGAAATTTTCATGCTACTTTTCTGGACAAGAAGGCATAAGTTTCTCTCAGTACAAGCAATACATGTGGGCTTAGTTTTTATTCAATTAAAAGCAATAACATTTAAAAGCAATAAACAGTGTACAATTCAGCAAAAAAAAAAAAAGTGGGCATGCAGGCCTGAGAGGTTTACATGCTTTAATTACAGAAACTGTTGCTGTTTGTATGACAAAGGTAGCAAGAAAAATGTGATTTAGAACAAAACATCTTAAATACTCCCAACTCCCCACCTCACAACCCACCTCAGTCACCAAGCTATTTTTGAGATAACTATAAAAGGAAGTAGTTGTATTGAGAAGTTACTTTACT
The DNA here is from genome assembly GCF_040894005.1 of Engystomops pustulosus. NCBI lineage: Eukaryota > Metazoa > Chordata > Amphibia > Anura > Leptodactylidae > Engystomops > Engystomops pustulosus. The sequence continues at coordinate 45,671,216 of NC_092418.1, read as the reverse complement.
TTTTAAGAATAGATAGTTGAAGGCCGAATGGCTTTCATCTGACCAAGGCTTTTAAGAAGCTAGATGAATATATCAGAGAACTTTCCCTGTAGCCTGGATGTGGTGTGGACTCCTGGTGGTCTTTAGTGAAGTGAACCAGAGGCTGTAGATTATTGCTCTATGAATGCCCAGTGGTCCTTGTTGTGCTCTCACTGCCCTCTGCAGGTCCATTCTTTTTGTAATTATATGTGCTATGACTGATGTTACCAAAAAATAGTTAAAAGTTTAAGGAAAATTATACTATCAAAATAAGTATTTTGTCTTTTGTCATAATTGTGTCTTAAACATCACACCAAAAATATAATGATAATATTGAGCAGCATCTGCAGTTCTTCATTAGGTTATGTTATGGTTATGTTGTTGCAAACATTTTTTTTTTTCATTAAAAAGTTTGAGCGACACATCTCTACAAAGGAACTGTTGGAAAACCATAACAGGTGGGATAATGGCCCGCATTTATTAAAGTCCTTGCACTGACTTTGCACATTCTTGTCAGTGCAAACTGCTTGCACATGTATTTGTGTCGTGTCTGCACTATCCCCGATGCACAAAATTCTGCACTATTTTTTGGTGCACTTTGTTCATGATGCAGAATTGTGGAGCACTTCAGTAATAAACTGCGACAAAGCACTAACTCGTCTTATAAATACATGTGCATGCAGTTTGCACATTCTTTCCTGTACAAAGTGAGACAGAAAACTGGTGCATACATTTTAACCCCTTAACAAAGTATGTGTATTAGTACGTCACACATTAGCTGTGGGTGTATGTATTGTAGAGAGCTCACGGGCTGAGCCCTCTCTATATTAGGTGGTTGTCTGCTGCATATTGCAGTAAACACCAACTGGTTACACACGTGATTGGTGTTGGCGCCGATTGCGGATGTTAACCCTTTGATGACTGCCAGTAATACTGCCCGCTGCGGTAAAGGCGCGTGGGTGCCGCCATGTTGGCTTGGATTGTTGCTCCCCATGATGTCAACAGGAAGCAACGATCTGTCTTCATGACAGCCTTGGTCTTTGTAGCAAATTGTAGCAAATTTCCAGTAGCAAATTGTAATAAATGGTCAGTAAAATCACTATATACTGCCATGGCAGTATATGGTAGGATCGATAAGAGTACATATGGTTAAAGTACCCTAGGGTGTCTAAAAAATATTTTAAAAAAAAGTTTAAAAAAAACATTTAAATCACCCCCCTTTCCCTAGAACTGATATAAATACAGTAAAAATCATAAACATGTTAAACATGTTATAAATCACCATGTCCCAAATGTCTGATCTATCAAAATAGTTGTTATTCCTGGCATTTAGCCCTGTAACAAAAATTTTCAAGCGCCCAAAATTTAAAATGCCACATTTTTGCCATTTTACAACATATAAAAAAGTGATCAAAAGGCTGTATAGTTGTTAAAAATGGCAGCATTGTACAGGAGGTTAAACCCTCACACAGTTCTTAACTTTGAAAAATAAGAAAGTTATAGATTTTTGAAGGCGAGGAGTGAAAAATGAAAATGCAAAAACAAAAAAGAGCCTGATCGTAAGGAGGTTTTTTTTCTGACTTTGTACTATAAAGAACATTCAATCTGCTTTCAAATGTTTTTATAAAGTGTCTGCACCAGTTTTGTGTCGTCGCTGCACCGTGTCCAACAAATCAGAAAAATTGTGAACCTAAAAGGGCTGGTTAGTGCTTAATCGGCCATGCACCACATTTCTGTCTGTGTCACAATTCTGCAGCATGAACAATGTGCACAAGAAAATGGTGCCCACTTTTGCAGTGCAGGGGGCGCCATATTCATGAAGACCGTGAGCCAGCTTTGATTAATCTGCCCCCATTTTCTGAACTGTCCACAGCAGATGCCCTTGTAATGAAATGGGGCCCGGGGAGAAAAAGCCGCAAGGTGAATATTGATTTTTTTTTAGACTGATGGCGGATCTTCATATAGGGCCCGGTATCCTGCCCATACCGCCTATATGAAGATCCACCATTGTAAGTAAGATAGACAAGAGTGCATGGCTTGCGACACACTTTGAGATGTTAAATCCCGCGAGTTGTCCAAATCCGTCGGATCGTCCTTCAGCCCGCCGCCCCATTTTTCTGTCGTGTGAAAGCTGTTGCCGATGCGCCAAAATCCGATCGCGTGCGCCAAAAACTCCATTTAAATGCGACGCAAAACGGAGACATTCGGGAAACCGGACGGAATTGCGTTCCGCAGACCCTTAGTAAATGTGCCTCAGTGTGGGCATATCACAGGACTGCACATCTTATCCTGATTATATGGGCATTTTGCATATACAGTGTAGTATGGGCTTTGAACAACATCATTATTGTCACTTGAGTTATACATCTCTCAATAAATGCAAGGTGATAAGTGAATGCAAAACATCACGGACAATTATTATGGTCTTTTATTTGCTGTTTATTAGTGGTGATGCGTTGACCCACAGATTTACCAATGCTAATATTGAGTTAAACATTAAAAAAGTCACCCAGCTTACCATTTAAAAGAAATATAAATGGAGATCAATGACAGAGTTGACTATGCAAAATTCACAAATACATTTTAGTTAATATATATTAAAACATCTCAAGTGTCCAGAAACCTCATAGCAGAAGAGCAGAGAAATGTGCATCAGGCCCTTCTCTCAGGTAAATCTGCTCTCAGGTAAAATGGCACAAATTACACCCAATTTCTGGAAACTTTGTTAGTATCTCTCACATTTTTCTTCTTTGTGACTTGTGTTGACTGTTGAATGCAGGTTTAACAACGTTTAACTAATCAAGGAGCCCACTCCTCACTGTATGCTCTGGAGGGAGATGAGATAATGCCTAAAATACATAATACATTTGATGCATGACTTATACTCTTATAATCCTTACAAAGGTCACTTGTGTGGATTTTAATTCCTGTTGCTTTTGATAGGTCACACAAAGTCACCTTCTTGAGATTGTGATACCTTTTAATGGCTAACTGAAATATAAGATGTTACAAGCAAACAGAGAAGTTCATTGTGTATAAGATCAGTATCACTTCTGAAAGCCTGTTGTACCTGCCTGATGAAGGGACCTAAGATTTCCTGAAAGCTTGTAACATCTTATATTTCAGTTAACCATTAAAAGTTATCAGGATCTCAAGAAGGTAACTTTATTTGATCTATGAAAAGCAACAGGAATTTCTTCAACTGGCTAACACGGTACAAAACTTGTTTTCTTGTGTGGATTTGAAGTAACTCTACTTAGATATAAGTTTACATTTACCATCAGCAACATGAACCTTGAAATGAATTATTACAAATGATTAGAAAATGTTATTTCAGCTTCTGTATACAGGGGAAGGAGCTCAGTAAATCAGATAGTATCCTGCTGACTTTGCTGTGTCAGCTTTTGGTTTTCCACCCATTTTGGAGATGATAATGAGAAACATATCAGTTTTGTGATTATCTCCTCTTTTTGGACATAAGTGACACCCAGTATTCCTCCACCCTTCTCCTTATCGTGGTGTAACTTCATTGTAGGCAGCACATTAGAGAGAATGCTGTTATCTCTCCTGATGTAGCCAACACTCACTTACCGTACATCTGAAAATCTACACGGGATGGCAATACTAAATATACAAATTACCTATTGGTGCTATTAAGGTTGTTAAAGAAAATTCCTAAGTTAGATAAACGACTTACCCTATTGCTAGGAAATTCAGGCTTCTGACCACAAAGCTGGGATTAAAAGAGGAAAGAGTCAAAGGAAGAAAATAGACTGATAAAGTTAGAATTTGGCTTTATGTACATACATAATGGTGACCTTTATCACTGCATGTTTGTGCTCTTCTTTTATAATATATTCCAATCTTTTGTCCATAACCAGAAACCTATAGATAGGAATAGACATTTTATATACTACCGGACCTTAGACAGCACTGCTATTTACCATACATTCTGTAGCTAAGAAATGGATATTATTTCACTTAATGGGGTGTTCCCATTTCAGCAAGTAAATAGCATTGTTGGTATAAAAAAAAAATAATACTTTATGTATCAATTACTCACAGTTGTCAAGAGTGTGAAAGTCATAGCTCCATTCACTTCTATGTTACTTTTGTTTTGCCTATACGAGTCATTTCTTATTAAATGTATTTTTTAATTTTATCCCCACAACACAACAATCACAACTAATCTTATTATATAATCAATATAATTAAAATCAGGTTAACTGGGAAGGAGGCGCACAAAGTACTGGGGCATTTAAGTTAGATAAGCACACAGATTTAAAAAAAAGAAAAAAAGGAGCACCCCTAGTGTGATACCCCAATGGGTGTAATTAAAAAAGAACACCTTGCTATAAGATGGACTCTCACCGGGCAGCGCTAGGTATAGCACTTTGTATGGGGTGGGGGAGACCTTTACCATTAGTCTGGAAACATGTGTCTAGTTTTTGGAGATTTTTTGTTAGGTTTTGGGCTTGCCTGATTTATTTTAGTGTTTGCTAAATGAGGCATGTGAGTCTGCTGTTTTTAGCATAATTTTTAAAGTTGATTTTAGAAGGTAAGAGGTTGTGGATCACACATTTGTAAAGATTACCACAGTCATGGTGCCTGGATCTATCTGTGAGTAAGTTTCCCTGATTTATCATACTGATTTTTCATGGTAGATTTTCTTTAAACCCACTTGTGACTCCATAGTAACATGCTTTTAGAATTGACAACTTGATCAAAATGTGCACTAAGAATCTCATGTTCATATATTATTACATTTGCTTAGCAGGAAAAGATAATAAATAAAAATAAATGTATAATGTATACATTTTGTATGTGTAGTTCATGTATTCTCGCTAAAATGTAAAAGATGATGTCGTAAAGGGGTTGTCCACTTTAGGCATATAATTGATATTGTTTGTGTAAGAAGAGTTATACAATGTTCCAATATATTTTCTGTATCAATTCCTCACAGGTTTCTAGATCTCTGCTTGCTGTCATTCTACAGAAAGCTTCTATGTTTACTTCCAGTAAAGTATATTGGAAAATTGCATAACTTTTTTTGTAAATTACTTTTTATTGGGTTTTTCAAAGACAAGTTTACAAACATCTTTTAGTCATCAAAATAAACAGTTGTACATTTCACATCTTTTAGGATTTAACAGGTATTGGCTAAATATTACCAAATATATATATATAACATAATTTCCCTTCCTGTATCGTCCCTTCTTTCCTCTTTTTTGAGACTCTGCGTTCCCATAGTTGGTATTATGTTTTACTATAAATAAAGTTGTTAAATAAAGTTGATATATAATTGCATAACTTTTTATTTCACAAACAATATCAATTATTTGCTGAAAGTGGACAACCCCTTCAACCTTCCTGAGGATGCTGGTAGCTTAGTTAGATAAAAGCTGGTGACACAGTTGTAAACAAATGCTGCCTGCAGCACCCAAGTTAGGGAATAACTCTGTTCCCAAATTTTTAATCACTCAGATAGTGGCCTAAATTATTAAAGTGTTTGCGCCAGTTTCTGTCTGCCTTTGCTCTGAAAAGAACCTGTAAACTGCTTGCACATGTATTTATAAAGTGTCTGCGCCAGTTTTGTGTTGCGGCTGCGGTCTTCCTCACCACAAAATTCTGCACAGAAAGGGGTTTTCTGGTGCCGATTCGGACCTTGTGCCACATTTATTACAGTGTGTTGCGCGCTTTATGTTAAAAAATACTTGGTGCACATTTGCCGAGCAGTACAGGGTGCACCAGATTATTGGAGACTGTGCACTCAATGATGTGGCGCACTCTGCACATTAATGAGGAAAGCACATTCATTAAAATCAGGTTAATAGATGCATAAACACAATGTTGACAGCAATGTCATATGGCAAATCTCCTCTTCTCAGCTGTTGTAATGCGTCTGAAAACGCAAGCGTGAACTCCACCTGTGCACATACCCTAAAACTTGTTTTCAGAATATGGAGACACAAAGGAAAGGTGGTAAATCAACAAAAAGCAAAAAAAAAAAAATGTTATGAATTTGTTATTGTCATAATTGTATTAGGTCTAAATGTAACAAATAGTGGATAATAATATAGCTGGTGAGGTTGATGCCTGGAATCCAATGTGTGGACCATGTCTTACTAAACAACCCACCCTAAAAAGTTAGTCACAGAGGTGGCACTGAAATCAATCTCTCCCTGCTCACAAAACCTCCTCTAATGTGGTTGACATCATGCACCAGGATTCAGGAGAGATGGTTACTTATGTCCCTGGGTGCATAAAACGTCAATTACAGTACAGGGTGCATTGTGAGATAGGGAGAGCTTGACTTCAGTAATAAAGTAACAACCTCTGTGACCTTAACCCCTTATCACCGACACTAGTTTTCAGCTCAATGACCAGACTCAATTTTTCAAATCTGACATGTCTCACGATAATTGGTTATAACTTCGGAACGCTTTAACATATCCGGGTGATTTTGAGAATGTTTTCTCGTGATACATTGTACTTCATGTTAGTTATAAAATTTAAGTGATAAGTAAAACTACCCAAAAAGCTTGATAATTAACATTTACGGAATGTCTTCTTTATGTTGAGATGATATTTTATGCATCCTCTCCTTTTTCTCAGATGTTATGAGGCGCAGAACTTTAGGTGCGATTTTTCTCATTTTCATGAAAATTGCCAAAACTCACATTTTGAGGGACAACTCAGCTTCCAAGTGACTTTGAAAGGCCTAAATAATAGTAAAACCCCATAAATGACCCCACTATAGAAACTTCACCCCTCAACGTATGTAAAACAACTTCTATTAAGTCCATTAACCCTTTAAGTGTTTCACATGGGTTAAAACAATATGGACCTGCGATTTAGAAACTATGGAATTTTTTTGGGAAAATACATTCATTTAGGCCAAACTGACAGTTTCAGAATAAATTAAATGATGAAACGCACTGCAACGTTTGATGCCCAATTCCTCCCGAGTGTACTGATACCCCATATGTGGTGGTAAACTTCTGTACGGGCGCACGGCCGAGTATAGAATGAATGGAGGCGCCATTCACTGCAGATTTGTATTGTCACAATGTACGACCTTTAACCCCTTAACGCTCTGCGCCGGAGCTCTACGGCGCAGAGGTATAAGGGATGTATGAAGAGGGCTCACGGGCTGAGTCCTCTTCATACAAAGGTGGGGGTTTTTGCAAAATGCATAAAACCCCCACCGCTAATAACCCCCCCGGGCGCCGCCATCTTTTTTTCGATCGCCACGCCCCCGAACGTCATCGGGGGGCGGCGATCGGTTGCCATGGTAGCCTCGTGTCTTCTTTTGACACGAGGCTATCTGGCAGCTGCAGATTCGTTACAATGAGCCAGTGGCTCATTGTAATGAATGTGCTGCAAAAATGCCATATATTGCAATACAGAAGTATTGCAGTATATGGTAGCAGCGATCTGACCATCTAGGGTTAATGTACCCTAGATGGTCTAAAAGATAGTGAAAAAAAAAAGAAAAAAAAAAGTTTAAAAAATAAAAAAAATTAATAAAATATTAAAAGTTCAAATCACCCCCCTTTCCCTAGAACGGATATAAAACATAATAAACAATAAAAATCACAAACATATTAGGTATCGCCGCGTCCCAAAATGCCCGATCTATCAAAATATAAAAACGGTTACGGCCGGCGGTGACCTCCGAGGCGGGAAATGGCGCCCAAATGTCCGAAATGCGACTTTTACACCTTTTTACATAACATAAAAAATGAAATAAAAAATGATCAAAATATCGCACAGACCTCAAAATGGAAGCAATGAAAACATTGCCTCATTTCGCAAAAAATGACACCTCACACATCTCCGTGCGCCAAAGTATGAAAAAGTTATTAGCGTCAGAAGATGGCAAAAATTTTTTTTTCTTTTTTGTACACATTCGTTTAATTTTTGAAAATGTATTAAAACACAATAAAACCTGTATAAATTTGGTATCACCGCGATCGCACCGAACCAAAGAATAAAGTAGGCGTGTTATTTGGAGCGAAGAGTGAAAGTCGTAAAAACTGAGCCCACAAGACGTTTTTTTTCAATTTTTCCACATTTGGAATTTTTTTTCAGCTACGCAGTACACGGCATGTTAAAATAAATAACATCACGGGAAAGTAAAATTTGTTACGCACAAAATAAGCCCTCACATAGGTCTGTACACGTAAAAATGAAAAAGTTATGGATTTTTGAAGTTGGAGAGCGAGAAATCGGCCGAAAAACCCTGCGTCCTTAAGGGGTTAAATTTTTTTTTTTTTGGTAATGCAAACATATGAGGGCTTATTTTTTACAGGATGAGATACAATGTATAGATAATTCATTTTGGGAGTCTAAAGCTTATTCATGAGATTTTATTAACTATTTCAAGGGGGACACAAACAAAATCATCAATTTTTATTTTGGATTTTTAGCATTTTTTCCCCCCGCTCACCGTAACGTAAAAATAATATTTTGTCTTTATTCTCTGGTTCACTACGATTGCGGTGATACCTCATTTATATAGTTTTTCTTATCTTTGCTCAATTTTCCTGAGCAAAACCAATATTGGAGAATATTGCATTGTTTTTACTATTGACAACTTTTTAGGGCCATAACTTCTGTATTTTTCTGTTGTCAGATCTCGTTGAGGGCTTATTTTTTGCAAAAAGACATTTGAGTTTTGTAAACACATTAGGCCAGGTCTATTATTCTGTCTGCACCAGTTTTCTGTGACTTTGCACTGAAAACAACGTCTTTGGAGCTTGCACATGTATTTATTAATAAAAGTTAGGCCCTATCCATGTGATAGGGCCTAACTCACGAAAACGAGGGTCCGATTGGGGTCCCACGTACATCCGTCTTAATGGAGTAATGGAGCAGACGGCCGGTATGAACATTCTGCTCCATTAATCTCTATGGAGCTGTCGGAAATTGCTGAGTGACAGAGTGACAAGCGATAGGGATCCATGGGATTAACCTAACTTGCTGATCAGTGGAGGTCTCACTAATGAAACCCCCGCAGATCACAAAAACGAGCAAGTTAGGCCCTATCCCAAATTTGGTTTGTCCTGGACTTAGAAGAGGATCCTGAACTCCTTAAACTTGTGTGCTTTTTGGGACACAGTTATATGCACAATAACAACCTACAAGAGGTCCCCAAGCTGTGACACTGCACTAGGGAGGACATGTGTTTCTCCGTGTGTGTGAAGATATGTACTTGTTTAAGTCGACTCCTACCCAACATAGAGACTGAGTGCATCAGGGCAGTAATAGTGGCACTTCCATCAGTACTATCAACTTTTAACTGGTTCGCGACCGCATAATGCAGCAAAGATTTACCGGTAACACCCGCGATCGGTGCTAGCACCGATCGCGGGAGTTATTACAGCGATGGCTGCCGGCAAAGCTGCCGGCAGCCTCAAAAAGATAGCGGCGCATGGGCGCCGCCATCTTGCCTGGGATCGTCGCTCCCCGCGACGTCATTGATCAGTCTCCATGGTAGCCTCGGGTGCTGATAGCACATTGTAATGAATGAGGAGGAATATCCCCATATACTGCCATACTGTAGTATGGCAATATATGATAGGATCGATCAGACAACCTAGGATTAAAGTACCCTAGGGAGTCTAAAAAATTATAAAAAGAAAAATAAAAAAAAGTTTAAAAAAAAAAATTATAATTAAAAAACCTAAAAATTCAAATCACCCCCCTTTCCCTAGAACTGACATAATTATAAATAAACAGTAAAAATCATAAACACATTAGGTATTGACGCGTCCGAAAATGCCCGATCTAACAAAATATATTAACGGTTTTTCAATGCGTTTGACCCCGTAACTGAAAATAGCGCCCTAAGTGGAAAATGGCACTTTTTTGCCATTTTGAAAAATATAAAAAAAATCTATAAAAAGTGATCAAAAGGTCATACAGTCCTAAAAATAATATCATTGAAAATATTATCAAATTTCTCAAAAAATGACACCACCCACAGCACCGTACACCAAAGTATAAAAAAGTTATTAGCGCTAGAAGATGGCAAAATAAAAAAAATAATTTTTGTACAGGAGGTTTAAATTTTTGTAAATGTATGAAAACATCATAAAACCTATAAAAATTTGGTATCCCCTTAATCGTACCAACCCAAAGAATAAATTAGTCATTTGGGGCGCTCAGTGAAACGTAATATCCAAGCCCACATAAAAATGGCACAAATGCGTTTTTTCACCATTTTTACTGCATTTGGAATTTTTTTCCCGCTTCCGAGTACATGGCATGGAATATTTAATACCATCCCTATGAAGTGCAATTTGTTACGCAGAAAACAAGCCATCACACAGCTCTTTACGTGTAAAAATATAAAAGTTATGGATTTTTGAAGGTGGGAAGTGAAAAATGGACATGAAAAAACAGGAAAGGGCCCGGTCCTTAACCGGTTAAAGGGGTATTCCAGGAATATGAACGTCTGACACAAAAACCCATGATGATATAAATAAATGAATACAACAATGCTCAGTGTCATTAGTCACAAAACGAAGCTTAGTTTGATTTTATGATTTACAAAATTTATGGCCTCTCTAAAGTAGGTGGAGTTATCACCAAGATGGCTGCCACCGGAAACTACAAGTTCCATGATCCTTTAGTTCTCAGTAACTCCTCCTCCCTCTTATACTCTGCTCCTGGTGATGATGTAACAGGTTTTCTTGCACTGTTACCATAGTAATGATGTGTAACTGCCATCACCACAACACTGACCATACTGGATGCACTGCAACCAACCAACTACAGCCAAACTTAGTGGTGATCACATGACCTGCCCAGGCAGGTGCAGGACATGTGATGTGGATATGTGACCAGCCGCCATCTTCTGTCCTGTGTCTGCTCCGCAACGGACCGCGCGGAGGAAATTAATGGACTGATTAAAGGGCCAGTAGCATTTTAATTCTTCATTACAGTCTATGTCACCAGAATTTTCTGCTAAGGGGAGCAACATTTTAAATAACAACTAATTACACATTAGCTTATATTTTGAGTATCCATTTGTATATGAATCATGTTTATTCTTGGAATGGAATTTCTGCACAAACTGTCCAAAATCATCAAGGAGAGAGTGCTGCTACATGTGGTGTTTTATTGCCTCTACCAAGACAATGTTAAAACCTGGGGGGGGGGGGGGGGTAGGCCAGATTGCATATGCGTTTCCTTATGCTCAGGACTAAGGATTATTTACACCAAAATTGCACCATTACTGCTATTTGTGCCAAAATTGCAACTTTTTAATATGTCTAGATGCACAGGTATATCAGATATAAAGATATATTAAATATATATGAAGCGCAACTTTGAAAATTTCTAGCACCTCTAACTTTTCAAGGTGAGTGAGTCGCTAATTTAGGTGCAAATATGTAAATGCACCCAAGAAATTTGCAAGAAGAGAGAATAAATGAGAAAAGCTAAAATAAATGACCCCTTATGATCAAAGCATTACATCTACTGTAATACATCCCCTACACTGCCACTGTAATATGTCACCCACACTGCCACTGTAATACATCCCCTACACTGCCACTGTAATACATCCCCTACACTATCACTGTAATACATCCCCTACACTGCCACTGTAATATGTCACCCACACTGCCACTGCAATACATCCCCTACACTGCCACTGTAATACATCCCCTACACTGCCACTGTAATATGTCACCCACACTGCCACTGTAATACATCCCCTACACTGCCACTGTAATACATCCCCTACACTGCCACTGTAATATATCCCCTACACTGCCACTGTAATATATCCCCTACACTGCCACTGTAATACATCCCCTACAATGCCACTGTAATACATCCCCTACACTATCACTGTAATACATCCCCTACACTGCCACTGTAATATGTCACCCACACTGCCACTGTAATACATCCCCTACACTGCCACTGTAATATACCCCCTACACTGCCACTGTAATACATCCCCTACACTGCCACTGTAATATATCCCCTACACTGCCACTGTAATACATCCCCTACAATGCCACTGTAATACATCCCCTACACTGCCACTGTAATACATCCCCTGCACTGCCACTGTAATACATCCCCTACACTGCCACTGTAATACATCCCCTACACTGCCACTGTAATACATCCCCTACACTGCCACTGTAATACATCCCCTGCACTGCCACTGTAATACATCCCCTACACTGCCACTGTAATATACCCCCTACACTGCCACTGTAATACATCCCCTACACTGCCACTGTAATATATCCCCTACACTGCCACTGTAATACATCCCCTACAATGCCACTGTAATACATCCCCTACACTGCCACTGTAATACATCCCCTGCACTGCCACTGTAATACATCCCCTACACTGCCACTGTAATACATCCCCTACACTGCCACTGTAATACATCCCCTACACTGCCACTGTAATACATCCCCTGCACTGCCACTGTAATACATCCCCTACACTGCCACTGTAATACATCCCCTACAATGTCACTGTAATATATCCCCTACACTGCCACCCCCTACACTGCCACTGTAATACATCCCCTACAATGTCACTGTAATACATCCCCTACACTGCCACTGTAATACATCCCCTACAATGTCACTGTAATACATCCCCTACACTGCCACTGTACTACATCCCCTACACTGCCACTGTAATACATCCCCTACACTGCCACTGTAATACATCCCCTGCACTGCCACTGTAAAATACCCCCTACACTGCCACTGTAATACATCCCCTATAATGTCACTGTAATATATCCCCTACACTGCCACTGTAATATATCCCCTACATAGCCACTGTAATACATCCCCTACACTGCCACTGTAATATATCCCCTACACTGCCACTGTAATACATCCCCTACAATGTCACTGTAACACAGCCCCTACACTGCCACTGTAATACATCCCCTACACTACCACTGTAATATATCCCCTACACTGCCACTGTAATATATCCACTACACCACCACTGTAATACATCCCCTACACTACCACTGTAATACATCCACTACACTGCCACTGTAATATATCCCCTACACTGCCACTGTAATACATCCCCTGCACTGCCACTGTAATATATCCCCTACACTGCCACTGTAATTTATCCCCTACACTGCCACTGTAATACATCCACTACACCACCACTGTAATACATCCCCTACACTACCACTGTAATACATCCACTACACTGTCACTGTAATACATCCCCTACACTGCCACTGTAATACATCCCCTGCACTGCCACTGTAATATATCCCCTACACAGCCACTGTAATACATCCCCTACAATGTCACTGTAATACATGCCTTACACTGTAATACATCCCCTACACTGCCACTGTAATATATCCCCTGCACTGCCACTGTAATATATCCCCTACACAGCCACTGTAATACATCCCCTACAATGTCACTGTAATACAGCCCCTACACTGCCACTGTAATACAGCCCCTACACTGCCACTGTAATACATCCCCTACACTACCACTGTAATATATCCCCTACACTGCCACTGTAATATATCCCCTACACTGCCACTGTAATACATCCCCTACACTGCCACTGTAATACATCCCCTACACTGCCACTGTAATACATCCCCTACACTGCCACTGTAATATATCCACTACACCACCACTGTAATATATCCCATACACTGTCACTGTAATACATCCACTACACTGCCACTGTAATACATCCCCTACACTGCCACTGTAATACATCCACTACACTGCCACTGTGATACATCCCCTACACTACCACTGTAATACATCCACTACACCACCACTGTAATATATCCCATACACTATCACTGTAATACATCCCCTACACTGCCACTGTAATACATCCCCTACACTGCCACTGTAATACATCCACTACACCACCACTGTAATATATCCCATACACTGTCACTGTAATACATCCACTACACTGCCACTGTGATACATCCCCTACACTGCCACTGTAATACATCCACTACACCACCACTGTAATATATCCCATACACTGTCACTGTAATACATCCCCTACACTGCCACTGTAATACATCCACTACACCACCACTGTAATATATCCCATACACTGTCACTGTAATACATCCCCTACACTGCCACTGTAATACATCCCCTACACTGCTACTGTAATACATCCACTACACCACCACTGTAATATATCCCATACACTGTCACTGTAATACATCCCCTACACTGTCACTGTAATACATCCCCTACACTGTCACTGTAATACATCCCCTACACTACCACTGTAATACATCCACTACACTACCACTGTAATATATCCACTACACCACCACTGTAATACATCCCCTACAATGTCACTGTAATATACCCCCTACACTGCCACTGTAATACATCCCCTACACTGCCACTGTAATATATCCACTACACCACCACTGTAATATATCCCATACACTGTCACTGTAATACATCCCCTACACTGCCACTGTAATACATCCCCTACACTGCCACTGTAATACATCCACTACACCACCACTGTAATATATCCCATACACTATCACTGTAATACATCCCCTACACTGTCACTGTAATACATCCCCTACACTGCCACTGTAATATATCCACTACACCACCACTGTAATATATCCCATACACTGTCACTGTAATACATCCACTACACTGCCACTGTAATACATCCCCTACACTGCCACTGTAATACATCCACTACACCACCACTGTAATATATCCCATACACTGTCACTGTAATACATCCCCTACACTGCCACTGTAATACATCCCCTACACTGCCACTGTAATATATCCACTACACCACCACTGTAATATATCCCATACACTGTCACTGTAATACATCCACTACACTGCCACTGTAATACATCCCCTACACTGCCACTGTAATACATCCACTACACAGCCACTGTAATACATCCACTACACCACCACTGTAATATATCCCATACACTGTCACTGTAATACATCCCCTACACTGCCACTGTAATACATCCACTACACCACCACTGTAATATATCCCATACACTGTCACTGTAATACATCCCCTACACTGCCACTGTAATACATCCCCTACACTGTCACTGTAATACATCCCCTACACTGCCACTGTAATATATCCACTACACCACCACTGTAATATATCCCATACACTGTCACTGTAATACATCCACTACACTGCCACTGTAATACATCCCCTACACTGCCACTGTAATACATCCACTACACCACCACTGTAATATATCCCATACACTGTCACTGTAATACATCCCCTACACTGCCACTGTAATACATCCCCTACACTGCCACTGTAATATATCCACTACACCACCAATGTAAT
This sequence comes from Engystomops pustulosus, assembly GCF_040894005.1. NCBI lineage: Eukaryota > Metazoa > Chordata > Amphibia > Anura > Leptodactylidae > Engystomops > Engystomops pustulosus. The sequence continues at coordinate 45,655,817 of NC_092418.1, read as the reverse complement.
ATATCCCATACACTGTCACTGTAATACATCCACTACACTGCCACTGTAATACATCCCCTACACTGCCACTGTAATACATCCACTACACAGCCACTGTAATACATCCACTACACCACCACTGTAATATATCCCATACACTGTCACTGTAATACATCCCCTACACTGCCACTGTAATACATCCACTACACCACCACTGTAATATATCCCATACACTGTCACTGTAATACATCCCCTACACTGCCACTGTAATACATCCCCTACACTGCCACTGTAATACATCCACTACACCACCACTGTAATATATCCCATACACTGTCACTGTAATACATCCCCTACACTGCCACTGTAATACATCCACTACACTACCACTGTAATATATCCACTACACCACCACTGTAATACATCCCCTACAATGTCACTGTAATATATCACATACACTGTCACTGTAATACATCCCCTACACTACCACTGTAATACATCCACCACACTACCACTGTAATACATCCACTACACTGCCACTGTGATACATCCCCTACACTGCCACTGTGATACATCCCCTACACTGCCACTGTAATACATCCACTACACCACCACTGTAATATATCCCATACACTGTCACTGTAATACATCCCCTACACTGCCACTGTAATACATCCACTACACCACCACTGTAATATATCCTATACACTGTCACTGTAATACATCCCCTCAGGGCCGGATCAAGGGTGGTGGGGGCCCCTGGGCGCAATCTGGTGGGGGCCCTTCCAACAATGTTTTTGGAAGTATGTAACCTGCCAGCCCCCTTTAGTATACAGCCACCAGCCCCCTGTAGAATTTAGCCGCCAGTCCCCTGTAGAAAATGGCCACAAAATAATAAACTTCAAACATACCTCACCTTTCCTTCCAGTGATCCTCACTAACACAGCTGACATCCTAGATCCCTATGTGCGATGTGGGCGGCCGTGGGCCGCTGCGCATCACACACAGAGACAGTCATTGACTCAGCTGAGCTGACTGTCGGAAACTGGTGGGGGCCCCTTAAAAAGTGAAAGTGGTGGGGGCCCCGGGGCTAGAGCCCCAAGAGCCCCTCCTTTAATCCAGCCCTGCATCCCCTACACTGCCACTGTAATACATCCCCTACACTGCTACTGTAATACATCCACTACACCACCACTGTAATATATCCCATACACTGTCACTGTAATACATCCCCTACACTGTCACTGTAATACATCCCCTACACTACCACTGTAATACATCCACTACACTACCACTGTAATATATCCACTACACCACCACTGTAATACATCCCCTACAATGTCACTGTAATATACCCCCTACACTGCCACTGTAATACATCCCCTACACTGCCACTGTAATATATCCACTACACCACCACTGTAATATATCCCATACACTGTCACTGTAATACATCCCCTACACTGCCACTGTAATACATCCCCTACACTGCCACTGTAATACATCCACTACACCACCACTGTAATATATCCCATACACTATCACTGTAATACATCCCCTACACTGTCACTGTAATACATCCCCTACACTGCCACTGTAATACATCCACTACACCACCACTGTAATATATCCCATACACTGTCACTGTAATACATCCCCTACACTGCCACTGTAATACATCCCCTACACTGCCACTGTAATATATCCACTACACCACCACTGTAATATATCCCATACACTGTCACTGTAATACATCCACTACACTGCCACTGTAATACATCCCCTACACTGCCACTGTAATACATCCACTACACAGCCACTGTAATACATCCACTACACCACCACTGTAATATATCCCATACACTGTCACTGTAATACATCCCCTACACTGCCACTGTAATACATCCACTACACCACCACTGTAATATATCCCATACACTGTCACTGTAATACATCCCCTACACTGCCACTGTAATACATCCCCTACACTGCCACTGTAATACATCCCCTACACTGCCACTGTAATACATCCACTACACCACCACTGTAATATATCCCATACACTATCACTGTAATACATCCCCTACACTGTCACTGTAATACATCCCCTACACTGCCACTGTAATATATCCACTACACCACCACTGTAATATATCCCATACACTGTCACTGTAATACATCCACTACACTGCCACTGTAATACATCCCCTACACTGCCACTGTAATACATCCACTACACCACCACTGTAATATATCCCATACACTGTCACTGTAATACATCCCCTACACTGCCACTGTAATACATCCCCTACACTGCCACTGTAATATATCCACTACACCACCACTGTAATATATCCCATACACTGTCACTGTAATACATCCACTACACTGCCACTGTAATACATCCCCTACACTGCCACTGTAATACATCCACTACACAGCCACTGTAATACATCCACTACACCACCACTGTAATATATCCCATACACTGTCACTGTAATACATCCCCTACACTGCCACTGTAATACATCCACTACACCACCACTGTAATATATCCCATACACTGTCACTGTAATACATCCCCTACACTGCCACTGTAATACATCCCCTACACTGCCACTGTAATACATCCACTACACCACCACTGTAATATATCCCATACACTGTCACTGTAATACATCCCCTACACTGCCACTGTAATACATCCACTACACTACCACTGTAATATATCCACTACACCACCACTGTAATACATCCCCTACAATGTCACTGTAATATATCACATACACTGTCACTGTAATACATCCCCTACACTGCCACTGTAATATATCACATACACTGTCACTGTAATACATGCCCTACACCAGTGATGGCGAACCTTTTAGAGACCGAGTGCCCAAACTACAACAAAGACCCGCTTATTTATCACAAAGTGCCAACACAGAAATTTAATTTGTGATTTATACTCCCTTCTCTGTCACAGTTTTCATTGATACCAGCACTCTGAGGACACCAATAAAGCAGGAAATAGTCCCAGGTAGAGCTGTCACTTTAATATAGCTCTGTGCACAGCAAGTCCTGGGCTGTCTGGGACAGCAGGAAGATACCTGGAGTCATCTCTGGTGATGGCCTGAGTGCCCACAGAAAGGGCTCTGAGTGCCACCTCTGGCACCAGTGCCATAGGTTAGCCATCACTGCCCTACACTGTAATACATCCAGCTGCACTGCCACTGTAATACATCCATCACATGTCACTGTAACACAAGTACAGTGTGATTAAGTTCTGCAAAACCAGTTGTATGCCATAGATCACAACATACATTAGACATTCCACTTTAATGGAAACATGGAAGACTTCATTTGTGCCCCTCTATCAGCGTTTCTATCTACCTTTTAAAGTACAATGTACATTTTTTCTGCTTGAAACATTTGCAAGCAGTTGTAAGGGATACATCACCTTATTTTACTATTAAGCAACATACTGGAATTGTACATAAACATGAACTCTATTACTCTGGTACATACACAGTAAGTATATAGCTATTATTTTATAAAATGAGACAAGTGAAAAAAGTGTGCATAATCTTTATACAGCTAAGAGCCCACAGTAACCCTCCTCTTCCCCTAAAGTTAACATGTTATTTTCACAACACAGTGGTTGTAGTAAAAAGGGAACCCAAAATTTATGTGCAGGCTGTCCAGATTTCATGCATCCAACAAGCTCATGGCTGTAGTGATAGAAAAATAGCAAAAAAAGTATTGGGAAAATGGAGTGAAACAACTAAAACTCATTTAGATGTAACGGACCTATAAAATAAAAAATAATAAGTATTATAATATTAATCCTGATTGGTTTGAAATGCAGGAACTGGAAAACAATGAGTGCTAGTGTACATCTGCTTGTGGTCTTCTGTGCCTGCAAAATGACTCCACAAATAACAGTAATACACAGCCTTCCAACATGAGATTGTTCATGGATAGACCTATAGTGACAACTAGTGGATAACTGATGGCACTACAATTCAAACAGACACAACCATTAAAGAAAATCTACCATCAAAATCAAGCAAGATAAACCAGGGACACAAAGTCATAGATCCAGGCATGTTTTAATAACATCCAATTGATTAAATGTTTACATATGAATTAAATTAAATGTGAATGCCCCTTTGATGGTTTATTACTGCAGAACATAGATGAACAAAATCAAGATGTTTTAAGTCTATGCAATCATAAGAGTTTAAAAACAGTATGCATTCTGGTATACTATCCGGGGTCCAAAATTTTTTTTTACAATGAATGTGGGCCATTGTGGCAAAACTACAGGGAGTCTCCAGGCATAGACTGCAAATGGCCCTGTGAAATATTATTCCACATAATCTTCAGAAACAAATTGGGCTGTGATGATATACAAAATACAATATTGCACTTTTTACAGGTGTGTTACCTGTACATTATCAATCAACCACATTCTGTTGTGAAACTGTTATTCTCCAGAGGGGTAATGCTACATATTTTTATTTAAGTCAAATGTTAACATTTTCTAAAAAATAAAACTATAATGATATAATTCACACATTGGAAGATGATCTGCAACAATATAATGTCCAGAATTTGCTCATCCCTGACCACGGAAACCTCTAAAACCATAATAGTGGTTCTGACTCATCTAGGCTTGACTACTATAACTCCCCACTATAACCTACTGAACGCTCACTATTACAATCTATTCTTAACACAACAGCCAGACTTGTCTTTCAATCAAGAAACTAGGCACTACATGAAAAATAATGCAGCCGCGACACAAATGGGTTGAATGCGACACAAATGTGGAGCGGACACTTCTTAAATACATAAGCATGCAGCTTGCATGGAAAAGAATGTGCAAAGTCCAACAGAAAACTGGCACATGGGTAAATGTGCCCCAGTGTGATTAATGTCCCCCATTGCTTTAGCCTAGTTTTGACAACATTTTACACCACGGTGGCATTTAGGCTATGTCTCTTTTTCATTAAGCCATTGCTAATTCAGCCAGACCTTTTCCTCTTCACTCTGTATACATTTTAATGCAAGCCACTAAATGTATTGTAACTTGGGGTGAGTGACCATGACTAGGCTTGCAGGTGGAGAGGAGCACATACTCAGCATTGTGCACTTCTACATTCTGCCTTCCTCCTCTGTATAGCCGGGTACAGAACTATACAAATGAACCTTTAGTTTTAATCTAGTATCAGAATTGTCACTGTCTGGATTTGTTAGCAGATTTTGCTCTGCCTCTAGATTTTACCATAGAATTATAACAGAAGCCACTATTTTTTCCTATATCCATTGTATAATGGTAATCGGTGGCACCCAATAATCCAACATAATTTATGTCTCCAAACTAAGTTTTGGACAGGGTTCTTAACAGAGACTTATGAAAATGAGAAAAAAGGAGTTTCAGCTCACCTGTCCGTAGTAGCCATTTAATAGATGCCGGTGCTCGACCAGGCAGACATTAAGGAATCTTTGTCTTTAAAACTTCACTGTATTTAATCCTCTTTAAAAATATAAATATGGTACCATGACAATCATAGCCTAGGCACACTATACTAGGTAAAAGGTTGTTATATTTAATACAAAGCGGAAGGTAAAAGCACTTAGGTCACAGGTTGGGTAACCACCAAGTAGGAGGAGCTAATTGGCTTACACATTGATATAGTCTTTATACAAAGATTAAAAATAATAGCTATGAGTAAAGTTAATATATATACTTCAAGACAATTTTTTAAACAATATGGCACTCTAGTTTTCATAGTTAAAATCCAGAAAGCTTCTCTATTTCGTAGGGGTTTAACCCTGTCCTCTATCTTTGGACAGAACTCTTGTTCAATAGGTACAAATAAAAGTTGTGAGGATCACTGTAATGTATTTTTTTACAGTCTTTCGATCCTGCTGAAATGTTGCATGTGTGACTGGTAATGGGACACTACCAGTAGTAACAATGTTCCTCCATATCCTGTCAATTATTCAGAAATCGGTAGTTGAATTTAACGTTGTCAATTTAGTGCACAATCTTTTTATGTATATTATGTGCACTCCAAGAAGCAAGCAGCTTAAAGTATGTATGAAGCCCCCTATTAAGATCATTGTTCCTTAAACTGTAAACTAAAGGATTAAGCACAGGAACAAAAACAGCGTAGACCAATGAGACATGTCGCCCTGGAGAGAAATGGCTGGTGTTTGGGTGGAAGTAATTAATAGCACTTGTACTGTAAAATATCAGCACTATTGTCAGATGAGAGGTGCAGGTGGAGAAAGCTTTTGTCCTGCCTTCAGTCGTCTTAATTTTCAATACAGTCATTAGGATTTTGATATATGGAAGAAATGTGATAAGGAAGGCGGTCAGGCCCAAAACTCCTCCAAAGAGAAATATCAGCAAGATATTAAGAAAATTACTGTTACATGAGAGCTCCAACAGTTGTCGCAAGTCACAGAAGAAATTCTGGATATTATTTGGCCCGCAGAAAGATAGATTTAGTGTAGAAAGTGTATACAACAAAGAATATAAGATACCTACCACCCAGACAGCAACAAGGACCTGAATACAGACCTTCCACTGCATAATCTCAGTGTAATGTAACGGATGGCAGATGGCGGTGTATCTGTCGAAGGACATTGCAGCGAGAAGGAACGTTTCTGTACTTATGAATGTCAGGAAGAAGAAGAGCTGGAGGATGCATTGTGTTTTGGATATAGACTTCTTTTCTCTAAAAAAATCAGACAGTAAACGAGGGACAGTGGTAGTGGAGGAGGCTAAGTCCAAGACGGCCAAGTTACTGAGGAAGAAGTACATTGGAGTCTGGAGGCGAACGTCTGTAATGATAACAGACAGCACTGATAGGTTACCAGTAAGGGTCAGAATATAGATGAGTAGACACAGGAGAAAGAGAAAATGACGTGCTATAAAACTGTCTACAAGTCCTAGCAGCAGAAATTCAGACAATGACGTGCTATTATCCATGTGTCTAATGCCAATAAACAAAATTCTAGATTTGCTGCAATAAAAGAAAAAATGCAACATAAAATGTTATAATATTATATAATACATATATAGCAGGTATCACCAGGAGAAATTAAAGACAATAACATGATGAGTTGATATCCCCCTGTTTTCCTTCTGAAACCCAAGTGATGGGTAGTTATTGCTAGGGTAAGTAGCAGCCAGCCGTGTAGAAGAGATGTAGCATTACATGGCAGCTATTATTATGAAAGAACAGGCAAGGTCTGCCGCTTTTTGCAGGGTAAAATGTTCATATGATTTCATGAAGCCATTAGATCATCTCTGATACTCCAGTCACACCCAGAGCTGCAATCATATATCAATTGTTCTATCATTTCTGTTACACTAGTTACATGCAGAGCTGCAATCATCTATCTATTGTTATAACATCTAATGACTGCAGCTCTGGATGTTACTGGAGTATCAATCTGTTGTTATATACTTTCTGATACTCCAGTCACAATCAGAGCTTCTGTCTCATATATGCAAGTTCTTCTTGAATTCTCTCCCACAATCACTTGCCCTATGGGATGTGAAGAAGAAAGTGACTATTTATTCCATGCTTGATCATTTATAAATAGAAAACCAGAACTATAGAGTGGACTGACACAGGGGAGGAGCAGTGGTAGATTGGGAGCTATCAGCAGCTATATAAAGCACAGAATAAATGTAAATGAGATCATTGTAAAGAATCAGTGATCAAAATTAGAGAACACTTTCAGGTACCTGCAAGTTATTGGTGTTAATTTGGCACCGTGTGCTAATTTCCTTTATTATCTGAAAATCCCTATTTAACTAGCAGAAAATTGAAAGATCAAACCAGAGAAGTACAGATAGTCTAGGACACTCCATTATTGACCAACAACCACCATCATACCATCATAATATACAAAAAAAATTGTAGAAGCAATTTGGACTAACTGTATTAAAACTTAACTTTTAATAAAATGCCATAAAACAATGACCACCTGTCATCAAAATAGTATGCTATAAAATAAACACACTATCCAAAAGACAATTCCAAGTGGATCAGGACCAGAATATCAAATGGTCTGCACATACATTACAGAGCCAAGCAAAACATTTTTTCAGATAGTACCCAAAAAATACTTCATTTGTGCATCTATTAACCTGTGCATTTCAAGAAATAAGGTCTGAACCAATCTCACTAGTTCGGTGGTCGAAGCTTGGGGGGTCCAGTGGGAGGAGTCTCATCCTGCAGTCTTGTGTGAATCTTCAATGAGCCCCGACTCCTGTCCTTACAAGGACAGTCCTAGCTGCCCCTACAACCAAACTGACCCTGTAATGAATGGCAAAACAATATGCATCCTATTCAAAATAGCCTCCCGAAGCATTTCCCCCGAATTTTGCAGGTTCATAAGGTTTTCTCTGGTATTAGGACACTAAATCAGCACAAGGTCCAGCAGGATTGTTAACAAGCTAGACAGTGGCTGACCTAGCTACAGCAGACAACATGCTGGGTGATACACTAGTACAGCCACTGCTATAGCTATGTCAGCCACTGTCTAGCTAGTTTACAATGAAGTCGGATCCACTGATCCTGATCTTTGATTTGTCTTGAATCAGAACCTCCAACATGTGGTTCTTTCCTTGTGTTCTGCACTCAACCAACCTGTCATAAAGCAAGAGTGGACCAGAATCCCACCAGAGCCGTGTGAGACACTAGTGATGTCCTGTGGCCGTAGATGTGCCGAAGTCATTCACAGCAAAGGCCTGTGCTCACCTACTGACTGGTGACTGCTGTAACCTTCAGAAAATGTACTTATACTCTTTCTCTGTGCTACAGTCATTGCTGTTCTCTAATTTCGACCATCATGATTTTTGCTAAATAAAGGTTTTATGTTGATATACTTTGGTAATTTTACTAACACATTTCTGACCAGGCCTTAAAAGCCTTTACTGACTAAAGCATTTCTAAGGAATTTTCATACTTATTTAGTTTAAGGGACATAACTTTCTCTTTTTTTGTGCAATACTTTTTGGTTTTCATCAGTAACTGGGGTATCTATAAGAACAGAAAGTATTGCACAAAAAAGGAAGTGTGCCTAAACACTGGACTGGGTCTGATCAGACCCAGCAGCTTTTATTAACCCCTAGAGAACCGGTGATTAAGTGCCAGCCCTGCTCCTCTCTGCATCACACTGCTTCAGTTGGACATTTGGAGACCCGGTTCTGCTCCAGCAATAAGTGTGGGAGCAGAAGAAACCTGCAGACCTCGCTGGAGACACTGTACCCGCACCCGCTGATGTATTTTGTCAGTGGGCGGTTGGGGAAAAGTAAACCCCCTCCCGACGTGCGCCGTGCACATGTCGGCTGCGGGTGCTTGGAGAGGGCTCACAGGCATTTTGCAGCAAACACTGCCCATGAAGTAATTGGGGCGATTGGTTGCCATGAAAGCCTCATTTCTTCCGAAGACCCGATGCTGTCTCGTTTTAACCTATTCATTACAATGTGTGATTTGCACATTGTAATGAATGAGGAGGAAAATCCCCATATACTGCCATACTGTAGTAGGATCAATTAGACAATCAAAGTACCCGAATTAGTAAAAATAGTAAAAATAAAAAAAGTTTTATAAATCTATTAAAAAAACTAAAATTTCAAATCACCCCCCTTTCCCTAGAAGTCATATAAATAAACAGTAAAAATCATAAACACATTAGGTATTGCCGCATTCGAAAATGCCCAATCTTTTAAATATAATAATGTTTTTTCACTGCGTTTAACCACGTAATGGAAAATATAGTAAGTCGAAAATGCCTCTTTTTTGCCATTTTGAAAAATATTAAAAATTCAATAAAAAGTGATCAAAAGTCGTACAGTCCTAAAAATAAAAACATTGAAAATGTCATCAAAAGTCGCAAAAAATGACACCACCCACAGCTCCGAACACTGAAGTATGAAAAAGTTATTAGTGCCAGAATATGGCAAATTCAAAAAAAAAAAATTTTGTACAGGAGGTTTTAATTTTTGTAAATGTATGAAAACTTTATAAAACCTAAATATGTTATCCCCGTGATCGTACCGACTCAAAGAATGAAGTAGACATGTCATTTGGGGCACACAGTGAAAGCCAAGCCCGCTGGTTCACCAATTTCACTGTACTTGGAATTTTTTCCCAGTACACAGCATGGAATATTAAATACTGTCACTATGAAGTGCAATTTGTTACACAGAAAACAAGCTGTTACAGAGCCCTTTACATGTAAAAATAAAACAGTTATAGATTTTTGGTGGGGAGTGAAAAATAGAAATGAAAAAACAAAAAAGTGCCAGGTCATTAAGGGGTTAAACACTGTTCTAGTGGCTTACAGAAAATCTATGAAATGTTGATCAATGTAGATTACATTATTTCTGAAATAATACAGTGATCATACATTATTCTCTAATTTTGATCTCCAGTGTACATCACTTTCATCTAATATATGAAGCAGAGTGTCATTTATCAAAAGGCTCTGAAATAAATAGCTCCAGATAAAGAACTTCCCATCACTTGGGTAATCATTTAGTTCATCTATGCTGCATGTATGTGGTGTTCAATATGTGATGTGAAATGGTTAATTTACTTTACTTTTGATGTTCATAATAACAAGCCGCGTTTATAAATTCCTGCTGCTGAATCCCCAAAATGTCAAAACTTGATAAGGGCACATTGAATGTTCCTACTAAACAACCATGAGCTAAGATTTTTCATGTAGAACATATCACATAAAATATGCATCTTTATCAAACCTCTGTCTGTTTAACCCATGATAACCCTGTTTGATGGGTTAATTCTACAATTTAATAACTATCAGTATAAGATTAAGGTGGACAGCAAAACAGAAAATAATTTAACCAGGTAACTGGAAGCTGAGAAGCTGCCTCATTTTAAGAAGCTTATAAATTAGTAAGCGAAAAGAAAAAAAAAATTCCAATATGTGTTGTGTAGAAATAATTACTTATTAAGACCTGAGATACAGCCAGGGACATATTGTTAGAATTTTTTTTGTTTTTCATAGTTCATCTGCACTTCATGTGTAAGTGAATGGGAAGCTCCATACAGTGGCTGATTCTATGGAAAAGAATGCAATTTATTTCCATGAGGTTTCACTCTGCTCAAGATCATCATAAATAAGTAGAAGTGTCACGGATGTCTTTGTAGAAGTCACAAACTAAATTCTAAATTTCCAAAGAAAATAATGACAATCCAGTATTGTGTAATACACACCTTACAGAATCCTCCCTCGATCATGAAGCATCACATAAATACCAGTAGCCACAGTAATAAAGAGTCATCAAGATCCACCATAAAATAAAGCAGAGAATTGGAGCAACAAATTAACATGTAGAAGAGGAACACAACACAAGTGTGTCATAAAGAATGGAAAGCAAACCCAGGGTATTATATAGACAGCAGCAAACCTCCAAAGCACAATCACATATTATTGTTTTACATACTTTAATTTCCCCAGGCTCCTATCTCAAGGTCGCTTTGTGCCTGTGACTGACCTACTTGAGGCAAAATCAGAATACTCTCTATCCAGGGGTGGATTAAGGTGGCCATGGGCCCTGGGCTGTAAAAAAATTGTTGGACATTACAAGACTATGTTTTAAGGGCATTTACTTGGGAAAGGAGGGGGTCCCTTCTGTCCACTTTTAGTTCTGCAGTTTTAGAACCTTTGGAGGAGCTTCAAAGTCCCTGTAATGACCATGGTAAAAATATGTGTTGAAGCATGAGGTTTTATGGCTGTAGGTCCTTCTCTTTATTTTCTCTACAGGACAGTATCAAACTTGGCGATTGGTTCAGGTGGTCATGGGCCCACTACCCCACGCCTCCCCCCTCCATCCCTTGAACACCAAAATGGAAAAATAAACATCCCAATGTCCAAATTGCCACTTTTTCACAATTTTTCTTCCTATAAGCTTGTGAATAAAAAGTGATCCAAAGGTCCTATGGTTCTCAAAATGCTTTTAAGCAAAGAGTCATCTCATCCCGCCAGGACTTTTTGCAGGACAAATTGTACTGCCAAGGTTCACTATTTAATATTCCATGATCTGTGTTAGGCAGCTGGAAAAAATTCCAAATTCATCACAACTTACATTAAAAAAAAAATTACCGTATATACTCGAGTATAATCCGACCCGAGTATAAGCCAAGACCCCTAATTTTCACCACCAAAATCTGGTAAAACCTATTGTCTTGAGTATAAGCCGAGTAGTATACAGCCAGCAAGCCCCAATGTAGTATACAGCCAGCTCCATGTAGTATACAGCCAGCCAGCCCCATATAGTATACAGCCAGCCTCCTGTAGTATACAGCCATCCAGCCCCCTGTAGTATACAGCCAGCCAGCCCCTTGTAGTATACAGCCAACCAGCCCCCTGTAGTATACAGCCAGCCCCATGTATTATACAGCCAGCCCCAAGCAGTATACAGCCAGCCCCATGTAGTATACAGCCAGCCCCAAGAAGTGTACAGCCAGCCCCATATAGAATACAGCCAGCCAACCCCATATAGTATACAGCCAGCCCCCTGTATGTTAAGCACATAAAAAAACCCATAATACTCACCCTCTGGTGCCCGAATCCCCAGTGGTGGCTCCCGATCCCCAGTGGCGGCTCCCGGCTGCTTCTGTCTTCTTTCTTCTCTAGCCGGCAGAGTCGCGTCCATGCGATCTCCCCACCGGCGCACACTATGATGCGGCAGTGTCGTCGCTGATGACGTCATCAGCGGCGTCACAGCCGCATCATAGTGTGTGCCCGCCGGCAGATCGCATGGACGTGACTCTGTCGGCTAGAGAAGAAAGAAGACAGAAGCAGCCGGGAGCCGCCACTGGGGATCGGGAGCCACCACTGGGGATCCGGGCACCGGAGGGTGAGTATTATGTTTTTTTTTTAAATTGACTTGTGTATAAGCCGAGGTGAGGTTTTTCAGCACATTTTTTGTGCTGAAAAACTTGGCTTATACACAAGTATATACGGTAACTTGCAACCTTTTTTTTAAGGGGCTTGTGCAGTCAAAATGACACTGACACCTTAATCCTTTTGATCAGTTTGTACAAATGTTTTTGTTTTTTCATATTGTGATTGAACCACCGTGGGAGGTGGTACTAGCCGACACCTGGGACTGGAATCTTAGTGGCATCTCGTCTTCACCAGAGCCCGCCACAAAGCGGGATGGTCTTGCTGGGGTGGGGTGCCACCAGGTCATTCCACAGGTGCGACTAGCCTGCGCTGGCAGCCAAGGTCGAGGTACCTTTGCAGGAGACTCGTGGAAAGGTTCAGGCACAGGGTCAGGGCAGGCGCATGGGAGCAGGAACGTAGGAACGTGGGAACAGGAACACAGAAACACACAGGAGCACGGAAACAGGAATCCAAGAACACATGAACAGGAATCAGGAACAACCAGGAACGCAGGAATACTCACAGGGATATCACAGGGAAGCTTGGTCTATGGCATAGGCTCAAAGGGGACACAGAAAGGGGCTGGAATGGTTATGAGGGATCCCGGATTGCGCGCATTGATTGAATTATAGATGGCGGCGCCCACGGGATTTAATTGCTGAAATGCATTTAAATGTTTAACACCAGTAACTGGGGCAAACCCCATAGAGGATGCAACAAGGAATTTGTCCCACATTTTTCATACATCTCTGCATCCCGAAAAATCAAAAAGATATGACTTATGGAAGGAGGTGAGTGAAAAACAGATGCAAAACCTGGTCCTGAAAGGGTTAAAGTGCTGTGAGAACTTGCCTACCATGAGAAACCCTTGTTTTCCCAAGGGAGTTGTGCTGACATCTAGTGGTTGTTTATAACTATTGCAGTCTGGGCTCAGACCTGAGGTAATCCCTTTTGTCTTCCCCTGAAGGTTGCATAAAAGACGAGGAGCAATCTAATAATAACAGGGGAGGCAGGCTGTGTATACTGTGGAGAGGCTGTGTATACTGGGGGCAGGCTGTGTATACTGGGGGAGAGGCTGAGTATACAGTGGAAGAAGCTGTGTATACGGGGGGGGGGGGGCTGCGTATGCTGGAGGCAGGCTGTGTATACTGTGGGAGAGGCTGTGTATACAGGGGGAGAGGCTGTGTATACAGGGGGAGAGGCTGTGTATACTGGGGGCACGCTGTGTATACTGGGGAGAGGCTGTGTATACAGGGGGAGAGGCTGTGTATACTGGGGGCAGGCTGTGTATACTGGGGGAGAGGCTGAGTATACAGTGGAAGAAGCTGTGTATACGGGGGGGGGGCTGCGTATGCTGGAGGCAGGCTGTGTATACAGAGGAAAAGGTTGTGTATACTGTGGGAGAGGCTGTGTATACAGGGGGAGAGGCTGTGTATACTGGGGGCACGCTGTGTATACTGGGGAGAGGCTGTGTATACAGGGGGAGAGGCTGTGTATACTGTGGAGAGGCTGTGTATACTGGGGGAGAGGCTGAGTATACAGTGGAAGAAGCTGTGTATACGGGGGGGGGGCTGCGTATGCTGGAGGCAGGCTGTGTATACAGAGGAAAAGGTTGTGTATACTGTGGGAGAGGCTGTGTATACTAGGGGGAGACGCTGTGAATACTGGGGGAGAGGCTGTGTATACAAGAGGCAGGATGTGCATGCTGTGGGAAAGATTGTGTATATCGGGGGAGAGGCTGCGTATACTGGGGGAGAGGCTGCGTATACTGGGGGAGAGGCTGCGTATACTGGGGGGAGAGGCTGTGTATACTGGGGGGAGAGGCTGTGTATACTGGGGGGAGAGGCTGTGTGCTGTTGGCGGAGTACTGTATATAATTTAATTATCATTCCACTTCAATGTGACCTCCTCATCCCCAGCACCAGAACCCTGCAAGTGTTTGTCAGAAACCCAGCCCCCATGACAAAAAACCAATGCATGATCCCTCCCTCATACTAAGGATGCTGAAGGACTTAATCACTATAAAGACTTTTAAATTGGTGTTCCCATTTCAGCAAGTAAATGTTATTGTTTTTATGATGAAAAGTTGTACAATTTTCCAATATACTTTCTGTATCAATTCATCAAGGATTTTCTAGAACTCTTGTTGTCATTCTTTGGAAAGCTTCTATGTTTACTTCTAGTGGACAGAAATCTGGTCACGCAGGTGCACAGCTCGTTTGTATCATAGAGAGTAATCAGAGCTGTGTGTTAGGCTAAATTTACACTAACGTGTGCCCATCGGGGTGGAGGAGGGGATGAGCGCCTCTCACCCCCGCCCCTCTCCATAGAGAAACATGGGGCACGGTGCCATATTCCAGGGAAAGATAGGAATATCCTCCTCCCGGCCACAGAACGGTACTGTGCCGCACATGTGCGGCACCATAACGCTCCATACGACGCCGTGCACCCAATGCCGACCTATGGGTCGTGTGATGAGGCCTTACAACGAGTCATACACCTGTGTGTCCATGGACAGATTTCTATCTACTGGAAGTAAACATAGAAGCTTTCCATAGAATGACAGCAAGCAGAGATCTAGAAAACCATGAGGAATTAATACAGAAAGAATATCAGGAAAAACCAGTGGAACCCTGCCAATTTCTGATCATTTTTTCACTGCTATGTGCTCATGAGTGGGCAGCAAATAACCTGTCAACCAGGTCACAAACAACCCCATGCGGCCTGTTGTTTGTGGCCCGTTTTGTGCACATGGTCTAAGAGGTTGCATATTAAGAAGAAAAATTGATCAAGGGCTCACCTGCATCCCAATTCGTGCTCCAGGAGTATGTCCGGACCCAGATGATTGCACATGTGCACAGGAAAATGTAGTTTACTCCGGCTCCGAAAAATATTCAGTTAAATTTCTTTATTTTCTCCAAATTCCAAATATTACATAATAAAAGCAAGCGTCCAATATAGCATCTCTGTGTATTTTTCGTAGGATACAGGCCTACAGGTTTCAGGTGTAGCATAAACCTTTAGTTATGGCACTAAGGTTCCATATATTTGCCTTCACTTTTTTGGAAGTCATAGAAAGAGTAAGGATCTCCCATTTTTTAAATGCTCTCACCCAGTCACCTAGCCATCACATTTTTGCTCTTGTCCATGTCACTAAGATCCTGATGTTTTACCTTTTTCCTGCTTCCAACACATTAACGTGAAAAGCTGACTGTTAATTTGTTGTCTCATGTATCTGCAATATCCCCCACTGGGGCCTAGCCTTTTACTTGCGGCCTGGAGGCAGCCAGGGCCCAGAATACTGGGGTGGCTAGCGGTTGCGGCCTAGGCACGCTGTGGTTACGGTGCTTGGTATGGGGACTGGAGGGCTGACCTACAGCCTGGCAGGTCTACAGCAGGTGGTGTGTGCAAGAAATATGAAGGGAGAGGCTGATGTACTGGATCTCCCTGGGGAAACCCCTGGGTGTCTAGTGTCTGTAAGATATGTCCCTGGGTGATGGATGGGGAGCCCTTGGTGGCACAGCCTTATACAGGGATCAGGCGGAGGCAACGTGTGCAAAATAAATCACAGTTCTATATTGAACAACAGCAGGGCCTAAACAATCTAACAGCAGAACTAGTACTGGAGTGGTCATGGAGAGGTGTCCTCAGGAATTGGTTCACCAGCCTGGAAGCAGATGCAAGCTGGGATGGAGCTGTGTCCAGTTGTGGAAGCTGCAGCTTTTATCTTGGGTTTAGTTGAGTATCAGCCCTGATTGTGGACTGACACTGTCTCTCTCTCTTCACTCTGTCTATGTGGCCAAAGCATGTGCTCCAAGATCTGTTCTTTCTGGAACTGACTGACCTAGAACTGACCGACCTGCCCCGCTCTTGCCATTATTATCCTGGTCAGGTGGTGGCTAACTCTCCAACCACACTTCAGTGTACATGGGGAAATTTGTTGATAACTCACATCCACTTAACCCTTGCCTGTTCAGGCAGAATCTACAGCTGCTAATTATTTGAGATACTTACTGCATTCCCCCTCAATGAGTTGATCAGACTCACTTGATTGGTTTCTAACAGGTTGTGGGCCTTATTCGCAACTGCCCCCTTGCCTATACATTGGCAAGGGTGGTGCATATCCCATCAATAGAACGGCACCCCCGTCATGACATAATCAATATGATTCTTTATAATGTTATAGATGATCAGAATGCAAATCATAATAACTTCTTCAAGTTCATTAAAATTATCTGATAAAAAAAGTACAATGATTATGTTTCACTTTATCCTAAGAGGAATCCAACATGTAATTAATATAATGAGTCTCTTATCGCAGAGAATTACTTGGCTATAATTTTCTTTACGTGTTTACTGACAATGATACTCCCAATAGAAGCTATGAATAACCAGGATATAATCTTACACATTAAAAACAAACTAATGACTTGAAAGTACAGTAAAATATTCATCATTTGGCTACCTCATGCAGTAAAGTCAGTTACTGGCCCATACAATAAGGTCATATACCTGATGTGCACTGTTATTCTCTGTACAATGTATTTTACTGACTGAAAGAAAGACAAAGGCTACTGTTACATGTCCGTGTAAAAGTGTCCATGGTCTAATTGTTTTGTGAGGTTCTGTTCTGCTTTATTATGACTACAGGCTGATGAGATGTGGATGGATGGGTACTGCATCCTTATTGGCTGGGTCCACAAAGTGGGAGGAGTTTTTCCTACCGCTAAAACCAAAGGTTAGATATGTGGTAGTTCAATTTTATGTGGAATTAGGAGTTAGTCAGAGTGAGGTGAGGAGCAATTGAAGAGAAGTCCTGTGAGGAGGTAGTAAAGATGTGAGTGAGAGGAGAATTTTAGGAAGAGTGGCAGGGTTATTGTGTGAGGACACTGCCTGAGAAGACCCCACATTTATTGTAATTATTGGGTTTGGCCCCGTTTCAGATAAAAAAAGAGAGTAACAACAAGAGTTACTTTTATAAATAGATCCACACCCCGCAGCTGGGAACTGTGGGGAGTTCATTTCGGAGGCCACAATAAGAATTAGTACAGAAGAGGACTCACATAAAGCAGCTGCTGAAGAGAAGGACCAGCTCAAAAATACCATCACCACTACCATTTCCTCCCAGGTCTCAGCCAGCCATTCACCAGCTTGTAAGTGAGTATTGTTCCTCCATTTTATGGAAGAAGTTCTTCAATAGAGTAAGTCATCTGGTTTATCACAATGCCTCCTGCCTCCATCCATCATCCTTTCACTGGAATACACCTCACCAGATCATCCAGGTCCCTCTCATGTACCATCAGGACATGGACACTAAATACAGAGAGAATACAAGAAGAATGATTCCATTTTGCTTCTGTGCCTACAATACCAAATGTGTAAACAATTGGGGGATATTTATCAGATGCCAGCACTCATGCAACGGTGTACAATACCCGCCGACCCTCCGACATAGCCGAGAGGCTTCAGTGCACGTTAAAGAAGTCATTCATATTTGTGATTATGTCAGGGCTTCTACACCACTTTAGTGATGAATACCCCCCATTGTCTGGAGGTATGTCAATGCATGCAGGTTCCAGTCTCTATGAGTTTTATAAACAACTAAATTATATTTCCTTTAGTCCCACAATACAGGATGGGTCTGTCACAACAGCCCAAACCAGTAAATAAGTAATAGAAAAAAAGAGGGGCATTTATCATATGCCGGTGTATGATGAAGTCCCTGCCCCTCCTGCACCACTGGACACATCAGGAAGCTATGCCCCCTCGATTCTGCGCCAGACTGCAATTCTACTTGATCCACAACCTGCTCTTGAAAGTTTGCAGGCTACAGCCAGTAACCAGGTGCCCCACTCTGCCACCAGCCGCGCTCCCTTTCAAGACGACTTGGAGTGGAGGTGGTGTAAAGGGGGAAATAATCACAAATTCTGGCGGTTCACAAGTAATTGCGATTATTTCAGGGCTTGTACACAAGCATACAAGCCCTGACAAATTTCCCCCAAAAAGTTCTAACAAACAAAGCCTATACAGTAGGTAGGACTGCTCCAACAGGCCAATACATTTGCTGAGGCATGCAGCAAGGGGGTTCATTAATATGGATACTAAGGAAACGGCAAAGTGCTTCCACGCACCAGAATCTGCAGGATGGGGTGCAAACAACCATTCTTTATTTATGTAAAATTATGAGTTGGAAAATATGAGTTGGATAAACCATAGGGAAAGGTTTTTCATAAATATCCAGACATAAAAGTAAAGAAACATTAAATCACTAACTCAATGTTCAATAATTTCTTTTTCTTTTATTATACAAGTAGCTAAAACGCTACCCTAAAGCTGAATTGCTGCAGTGTCTTCTGCAGGACAAAAAATATATATAAAAAAACCCATAATCATTGAATTAGTCCATCAAAATGACATCACACTTTTGTTCAATAAAAGTGAACAAGGAAACAAATAGTTCTGTTTTCAGACAGTAAAATCATCTGAGACACATTTAACAAAGGTTATCAAATACTATGTATATACATTAAATTATCAATGTGCACTTTAAGAATATTGTTTTTCTTAATATGGATATATATAAAAATATTTACTTTCCCACAGTAAATGATGACCACCTCTGAATACCTGCTGCTTAAAGAGAACCTGTCATCAGAGACCATTTTCAGCCTTCCTCATGCCACCACATACAATTAATTGCATATCCCCAAATAGTGTTTTACAAAAATACAGTCATTTGTGGATCAAATGATAACTTATATTATAATAATACATTTTACATGGATTCCCTGCCAGCTGTGTCCCATGGGCGTATTCATCACAGAGCCAAATCCCCCGCCCATCCATCACAGAGCACAGTCCCCCGCCCATCCATCACAGAGCCAAGTCCCCCGCCCATCCATCACAAAGCCGAGTCCCCAGCCCATCCATCACAGAGCCGAGTCCCCAGCCCATCCATCACAGAGCCGAATCCCCAGCCCATCCATCACAGAGCCGAGTCCCCAGCCCATCCATCACAGAGCCGAGTCCCCCACCCCTCCATCACAGAGCCAAGTCCTCTGCCCATCCATCACAGAGCCGAGTCCCCAGCCCCTCCATCACAGAGCCGTGTCCCCAGACCCTCCATCACAGAGCCGAGTCCCCTGCCCATCCATCACAGAGCCAAGTCCCCCACCCATCCATCACAGAGCCGAGTCCCCTGCCCCTCCATCACAGAGCCAAGTTCCCCACCCCTCCATCACAGAGCTGAGTCCCCCACCCCTCCATCATGCTCCTCTTCCTTAAACTTTGAAAAAAAAACCTCCTCACAGTCACTGCAGATTTCCAGAGAAGAAAGTTTTTTTTCAAAGTGACAGAAGAGGAGCCTTCTTCATGGAATGGGGGGGATTTGGCTCTGTGATGAACACACCCAGGGGACTCAGCTGGCAGAGAGCCAGGTAAAGTTTAATATAAATTATCATTTGATCCACAAATTACAGAATTTGGATAAAAACTGTTTGGGGATGTGCTATTAATTGTCTGTGGGGCCATGGGGAAGGCTAAAAAAGGGTTTCTGATGACAGGTTCCCTTTGATATTTGCTACATACCTAAGAATCTGAAATTCAGCAGGCTGTGGGAAACAATGGCTATGTTATTCCTTCAGTACCTTTATAACAGCAATATAACACAATATTTCTAAGCCATAGAAAAAGAATAAATCTGTATAAAAATTCAATCTCTGCTTAACAAGTGTCAATGAAGTTGAGCATCGAGGTCGTACTTCTCACAAAATTTGTCTGTAAATGGAATACAGGTTAAATACTCGCACCATTCACACTTGATATGATAAAAGTAGAATAAAACCACAAGTCCTGAGAAAAGTCCAAAAAATATTAAAAGAAAAATGATAATTTGACACCTTTTCCGGTACATGTCAAACTTGCCAAAGCTGATGTAAGGGAGAAATGCAAAAGACAAAAAGAAACCACTAATAAAACCAGAAATATGAGCAAAATTATCAATCCATGGAAGGAGGCCAAATGTGAATAGGAAGATGACGACCGCAAAAAGTTTGAAGAATGCCCTCCACGGTCTTTCTAGAATTTGCCAGCTTTGGAAAAGTTCAACAAAAAGGCATGCCAAGATTCCAAACTGAGATCCAGCTGGTCCAACCTGGAAAAAAAGATGACGTGTTCTGAATATCTAGTGTGAAATAAGATGCAGTTCTTTATACGGTACTTACAAAAATCTGGACGCATAACTCTAACAGATGACTGCACACATCTCTCAACAGCTAAATGTGACATCATTTTCTCCAAAATGTGTTTTTGACTTTTGTTTCATTTGTCATGAAAGGGGGAGTCAGATCAGGAAAAGTACATAAAAAATAAGCTTTTATAGAGGAATCACATGGGGAGATCTATGTGCTCTAGCAAGCCTGGGTATATCAGGTAAATTAGTATCATACAATATCAAATAGACCTATACTAACATATCTAAATATTAACAAACATACAATATGAGCAATACAAAATCTTTATATCATAAAAACAAATAGATATAATACAGGTCCCTTGGATCCAATACGACCAAAGCATAAAAAATGTTAGAAACTACTCAGGCTAAATAGGAGACCAGGATCATGAGATCGAATAATGGGGCACATTTACTTACCCGGTCCAGTCAGGATCCAGCGGAGCGTTTTCCGACGAGGATTCGGGTCTGCCGGGATTCACAAAGGTCCGTGCGCCCGATATCCACCAGGTGTCGCTGCTGCACCGAGGTCACCTTCTTCGTCCCGGTGCATGTAAGTGCTGATCTTGCAACACAAATTATTTTTTAAATTCCGCGTTTTTTCCGAATCCGTTGGGTTGTCCGACAGCCACGCCCCCCACTTTTTGTCATGTGAAAGCAGGTGGCGATGTGCCAAAATCCGATCGTGTGCGCCAAAATCCCGGGGGAAATTCAGCAATCGTCTGGAAACTCGACGAAAGTGCGCGTTTCGGACCTTTAGTAAACGAGCCCCAATGTCTCTAATGGTGGAATATTCATAAACATAATCATCCGTATTCTTCCAAAAATTAGATTAGATTAAAATTAGTTAATAGCTTCAAAATAATAAGTTGGACTTGTTGCAGACTCAAGCTGGTATAAGTCCAGCTAAAACTTTCTACTGACTTTCTGTCATAAGATTTATTGCCCAGCACCTTACACTCAGTGCCCTGCACCTCATTGGAGAGCCTATGGTGCAACAAAATGCTCATTTAATAGATGCAAATTAATAGAAATTATAGCAATCCTGTCATTTTTTATTCCAGCACTGACCATTATTATATTGCCCATTACTATGGTTTCTGTTACTAAAAAGTTAAAGGGAACCTGTCAGTACAAATTGACCTATTAAACCACTATCATTATGTTGTAAATACATTTCAAATTGTGCTTCTTTCCTGCACCAGCAGGGTGGTCTCATCCAGAAAAGTGAGATTTGAATTGGTTAAATAAAGTCACAGAGGCAGAGAACTCAAAACTGAAGTCAAGCTTTCCCTGTCTTAGGGGCTGTTGTGAGATAGACTTCAGTGCCTTAACTGTATATAACCAATTTACTTCTTATTGCAAAGTTGATTTTCTAGATGATGCCACCATGCTGGGGCATAGAAGAAAGAAGATCTGGAAGGTGTTAATCTGCTTGACAGCATACTGGTAAGGGTTGATTAGGTCAATTGTTGCTGACAGGTTCCCTTTGGAGCAGTGAGCAGCTTCATCTAGTCATCTGCTATGCTAAATGACTTTGTGTCCCCTCACTGTCTGGCCTCAGCCTGATGCTCTCCTGATGTTAGCCATATCTCATGTGATAAAGTGTGACGAGTACATGACTAGATAAAGCTCCTGACTTTCTGTTCACAGGCAAGACAAGGTGGGAATGCAAAGCTATAACATGTTAGTTTTAAGGCTACATTCACACGACCGTATGATTTCTCCAGTCCCATATTTACGGGCCGTATCAGCCCGTATATATATGACGTTTTTCATCCGTATGCAGCACGTATGTGACCCGTATTTTATACGTCCCCATAGACTTCTAGGGCATACGGCCCTGAAATACGGGAGAAAATAGGACATGCTGTATATTTTTATACGGCCAGTATACGGTACGGTACGCTACAGTGTCAAAAACGGCAATATAAATGGTTAGACGTATTGTCCATTGAAATGAATGTGGCCGTATCTAACCCGTAAAAAAACTGGTACGGATACAGACGTTTTATACATCCGTGTGAATGTAGCCTAGGACTGGAAGAATGAGAGAAGATAAAACTGATGAAGAAAGTTTTTATATTATATTGTATTATATAAGCCTCCTGTTTTTTTACAATAGGTGAACGATTTGTATCTGAACTGCTGTTTTTACATGACAAGAAACAATTACTGTACAAGCTTTTATATTGTACTTATATAGCAGAATGGGAACAGCAGGAGCAATCCTGCATCATACTGTATATATTTCCAAAAGGTAAGTCTTGGTTTAGTCTCCATTACTACACTCACCGGCCACTTTATTAGGTACACCATGCTAGTAACGGGTTGCACCCCCTTTTGCCTTCAGAACTGCCTCAATTCTTCGTGGCATAGATTCAACAAGGTGCTGGAAGCATTCCTCAGAGATTTTGGTCCATATTGACATGATGGCATCACACAGTTGCCGCAGATTTGTCGGCTGCACATCCATGATGCGAATCTCCCGTTCCACCACATCCCAAAGATGCTCTATTGGATTGAGATCTGGTGACTGTGGAGGCCATTTGAGTACAGTGAACTCATTGTCATGTTCAAGAAACAAGTCTGAGATGATTCCAGCTTTATGACATGGCACATTATCCTGCTGAAAGTAGCCATCAGATGTTGGGTACATTGTGGTCATAAAGGGATGGACATGGTCAGCAACAATACTCAGGTAGGCTGTGGCGTTGCAACGATGCTCAATTGGTACCAAGGGGCCCAAAGAGTGCCAAGAAAATATTCCCCACACCATGACACCACCACCACCAGCCTGAACCGTTGATACAAGGATGGATCCATGCTTTCATGTTGTTGACGCCAAATTCTAACCCTACCATCCGAATGTCGCAGCAGAAATCGAGACTCATCAGACCAGGCAACGTTTTTCCAATCTTCTACTGTCCAATTTCGATGAGCTTGTGCAAATTGTAGCCTCAGTTTCCTGTTCTTAGCTGAAAGGAGTGGCACCCGGTGTGGTGTTCTGCTGCTGTAGCCCATCTGCCTCAAAGTTGGACGTACTGTGCGTTCAGAGATGCTCTTCTGCCTACCTTGGTTGTAACGGGTGGTGATTTGAGTCACTGTTGCCTTTCTATCAGCTCGAACCAGTCTGCCCATTCTCCTCTGACCTCTGGCATCAACAAGACATTCGCGCCCACAGAACTGCCGCTCACTGGATGTTTTTTCTTTTTCGGACCATTCTCTGTAAACCCTAGAGATGGTTGTGCGTGAAAATCCCAGTAGATCAGCAGTTTCTGAAATGCTCAGACCAGCCCTTCTGGCACCAACAACCATGCCACGTTCAAAGGCACTCAAATCACCTTTCTTCCCCATACTGATGCTCGGTTTGAACTGCAGGAGATGGTCTTGACCATGTCTACATGCCTACATGCCATGTGATTGGCTGATTAGAAATTAAGTGTTAACGAGCAGTTGGACAGGTGTACCTAATAAAGTGGCCAGTGAGTGTATATTGACATCATATCCAGGGAAGTTTAGCAATGTTTTCTATATTATTCTCTATAAATGCTACACAGAAAACATGTATGTCTGACCCTTCTTACCTCAGCTCTGTAAGGCAGGAAAATAGCACTTGTAAGATTACCAGTAATCCCACTTAAAATGTAAATGATGGAGATTCTATGCCAGCCTGCCAGCTTTTCCAAATCTCGCAGTATTGTCATCTGGAAGCACACTGACACCAGGCAGTGTAAGATGCTGCAAATACAAACATAGAAGGATTAAATAAGAGAATATTACACATCCGCCTGTAGGATTTTTCAGGATTTATCACATACCCAGCATGAAGGAGCAGAGAGAGCCATAACCTATAAAACTGGTCTGGGACCTCCGGATTCAGGAATGGCAGCAGACCACACACCTCCCCCATGCAGTGAACCTAAGAGGGATAGGAAAACTGCTTTAGAGAAATTCAGAAATATAATCAAAATCCACTGGTGCTAAAATAAAGATAATACCTAACAAAAAGTATACTATTGTGTATATGCTTAGGGGTATTTGTCTGTCACTCGGAACTATTCTCAGAAACAACAATATCTACTGTATATTAGACGTGGTCCTTTTTTGTTTTTTAATTTCCATTTATCACTCCCCACCTTCAAAAATCTATAAATCCCACATTTTAATGAATGAGTTAAAACGAAACAGCTCCAGGTCTTTCGATGACGTCACGGGGAGCGACGATCAGCACCGAGATGGCGGCGCCCATCCGGCGATATCTTTTTAAAGCCTCCGGCAGCTTTGCCGTCTGCGATCGACGGGATACCATCCACAATCGGCGCTAGCACCAATCCCGGGTGTTACCGGTAAGTCTTTGCTGCAAAATGCTTTTTTTATGGATGTATTTGCTGTCTGATTTCTAGATGTGTACAGCCTGACGATATTATTAGGATCCTCCTACCATTCATTTCAATAAACAACTGCTGAAATATAAAATGTACCTGCGAACACAGCGTTGCTTCTTCATGGAAATAACCTTTCATGAAATCACAGTATTCTCTTGAAGTTATTTTGCAGCTGAAGAATTAGAAGACACATTAGTGATTATTAGTTATTCCTCATACAGTATACACTTTTGTGTTTTTGGTGACTAAAATTGAAAATCCAGGCTGATCCAACTGCAGTGATCCCAGGCCGGTTTTGCAAGTTTTCCCACCTACAAAGACTTGAGATGTCTGTCATAATTATTGTAGGTCACTTCAACTGTGAAAAACAGAATCTAAAAAAATCCAGAAAATGACATTGTATGATTTCTAAATCATAAATAACGTCAGAGTGTGATCAGGGTCCGATCAGGATTTGGTCAGTGAAAAACTGACATTTTGCATCAGAATTCAATCAGTTTTTAGTCTCAGTTTTTCATGCACATTTTCAATGCAATTTTAATGTGTTTTTCACGTGCAGATAACGTGTGTGAAAAGGACTCAGGACTGAGCTCTATCTTTTCTGTGGCAATTGATGCATGAAAAATGCATTGCACTTGCATGTGTCTCAGAGTGTAATGCGTTTTTGATGAATCTACATGGGGCGTTTTTCACGCTGAGATTTAAACGCACGTTAAAAAAAAACGCATGTGTGTGTGAAGAAAGATGGAAGTCTGAAAAAGCCCATTGATTACAATGGGTCAGAGTGCAATGCAATTTCTGTGCGTCAAAAGCACACGCAGAACACGTGTGTGAAAACCGCAAGTGTAGAAGGGGCCTGATTGTGTGTGTGGACAGGTGTCCTTTATACAGGAAAAAATTTTAAACAGGTGCAATTAATACGGATAATGGGAGTCATTTACTAAGGGCCCGATTCGTGTTTTCCCGACGTGTTTCCCGAATATTTCCGACGATTGTACCTGAATTGCCCTGGGATTTTGG
This sequence comes from Engystomops pustulosus, assembly GCF_040894005.1. Classification (NCBI taxonomy): domain Eukaryota; kingdom Metazoa; phylum Chordata; class Amphibia; order Anura; family Leptodactylidae; genus Engystomops; species Engystomops pustulosus. The sequence continues at coordinate 45,629,249 of NC_092418.1, read as the reverse complement.
CGCACGTGATCGGATTGTGGCGCATCGGCGCTGGCATGCACGCGACAGAAATCAGGGGGCGTGGCCGAACGAAAACCCGGTGGATTCAGAAAAACTTATATTGCTAAATAATTATTTCAAATTCATACAATTTTTTTAAGTTTCTGTCTCTCCCAGTTGAAGTGACCTACAATAAAAATTACAGACCTCTCCATTCTTTGTAGGTGGGAAAATGTGCAAAATTGGCCTGGAATCAAATACTGACATTCAAATTCAAATCAAAGCATTGTCACTCAATGTATCAATCATTGTCGCTCAAATCCCACAGATAAAAAGGTAATTATCCAGTAACACAGATTTTAATAAATTGACTTACCTTCCTTTGGTTCCAATACAACAGGGCCTGCCTGTTATTTCACAATTCATGTGTAGATGGTGAGGATAGCTTCCATTCGTGTTGTTTGTGCAGATCTACAGGAAAGAAGTTAAGATCATTAAAAAAAATGACTTCACACAGGAATATGTATATAGACCGATGCTACTACTGGTTTACTGCAACTACGGTAGTTTACATTATTATACAATACATACATTATGGTAAAGGAATTCTACAAGCTCCCAGATCACTATTGTGCAGCTTTCTACAGTACATTTTTCATTCGTACTTTCCATGTTTTACAGAGATCTGTTGTTTTAGAAAAATTCAGTTTGTGCCTTAAAGGAAATCTACCATTTATTTTGATGCATTGTGAACCAAACATACCTTGTAAATGCTGTAGATACACTGATGCAGGCACATATCTTGTATAATCCCTGATTCAAGTGGTTTTGCTCAAAAAACAATTATAAAATGCAGGACCTTGGGAAAGCTTTGTGCAGACTTGCTTCCATACATAAAATAGCTACTTGAACTATCCAGACAGGACTAATCAACCTAAACTGGATGACTCATACACATCAGCTGGGGGATGGTGCAACAATTGATTACTTCTGCCTGTCATGGACAATACGGTGATGATGTATTCGCAGGTTATGCCGGGCAGAACAAGGCTGGAGCAGTGCATAATTAAGAGGAAAAGCGCCGGGGCAGCCAGAGGAGCAAAGGAGTCTCATTATCATAATTTTAAAATGTTTTTTCAGCAAAACCACTATTTTCCGGGATTAAACAAGATATGTTTCTGCATCACTGTGGCTACAGCATTCTCAAGGTATGTTTGGTTCATAATGCATAAAAGCAAATGGTAGATTTCCTTCAATGTAATTATCTCTTTGGTGCATTAAACCTAGGTTTGGGTCTGATGTTACAGCCATTTTACTTGTACATTTGATGCCCATTGCTACTCAACAATGAGCCATGGAACAATCATTGACATATCCCATTGCTCCTCCAGCACGCAGGATGATACGATTTCCAATCTGCGCAGCTGCTCCTTCTCCTTCCCCCACCAGTTAGGAGGAGGAGGGGGCCCCACCATCTAGCCTGGTTACTCTCCTACTGCAGGATCAGCAGTATTGACATCCAGAGGGCACTGATACTACTGAGTCCAAAGTAGTGCAGTCTCCCTGTACAAACCTTCATACTTGCTACAACTTTTGGAGCTGAGCAGAGGGAAGGGAGCAGAGCCAAGTGGTGCACAGGGCTTTGTGGGCGAAGGGTTGTGTCCACCAGGGGCTGTTGGCAAAAGGAGGAGTTGAGCAAGTGGAGTGAGAGACGAAGCAATAGATGTTTATAATGTATGTGGGGCTGAAAAGACTGTTGGATCGAGTAATTTTGTTTTTGGTTTCACATGGAATTTGCAGGTCAGCAAACTATGTCAGGGGAGAGATGTTTATTACAAAACTTCTTGTCCAGCTTCACAAACACAGGTCCACGTGCGTTTTTTTTGAAAAAACTGTTAATCTTTATTTTCAAGTCCAATACATGGGATAAAATCGCATGGAGTCATAGTGTGAATCAAAGAAGAATCGCCTACGCGTTTCGGGTAGGTACACTACCCTTATTCATGGGGTTTTATTGTGATGTTCTGCAAGAGCTGAGATGTGTATTACAATATTCTGCAGCTGAGGTGTGCATTACAATGTTCTGCTGCTGAGGTATATATTACAATGTTCTGCAGCCGAGGTGTGTAATACAATGGGGGTCATTTACTAATTGCGTTTTCCCGACGTGTTACCCGAATATTTCCGATTTGCGCCGATTTCCCCTGAATTGCCCCGGGATTTTGGCGCTCGTGATCGGATTGTGGCGCATCGGCGCCAGCATGCACGTGACGGAAATCGGGGGGCATGGCCGAACGAAAACCCGACGGGTTCGGAAAAAACGCCGCATTTAAGAAAAAAAAATGTGTCGCGAAAATTGCACTTACCTTCACTCAGCCCGGCTCTGTGTATTCCAGTGCGTTCCGATGCTCTTCAGCGCAGCAGCGCCACCTGGTGGACTACCTTAGTGAATCCAGTCCGGACCCGAATCCAGCGCAGAGAACGCGCCGCTGGATCAAGAATAGGCCGGGTAAGTAAATCTGCCCCAATGTTCTGCTGCTGAGGTGTCTATTATGAGTTTCTGCAGCAGCTGCAGTATTTATTTTGATGTTCTGCAGCATCTGAGGTGTGTATTACTAGTTTCGGTAGTTGCTGGTGTGTCTATTATGAGGTTTAGTAGTAGCTGAAGCATGTATTTTGATGTTCTGCAGCAGCTTAGGTGTGTATTATGAGCTTCAGTAGTAGCTGAGGTGTGTTTTATGATTTGCAGCAGGTGATGTGTGTGGGTGCATTATGAGGTTCTGCAGTAGCTGAGGTTTGTATTATGATGCTCTACAGCAGCTGGTATGTGAATTGTGATATTCTACAGCAGCGGTTCACCAGGAGCCACCACCACCCTTATTCCAGCCCTGCCTGTTATATAACATGCTGTCAGCAGCAGATACCTACCGGCCACTTTGTGATGTCATCAGGCCATTCATGAGGGGGAACAGAAGCCGGTTCGGCGCAAAACCTACAATATAACATTCTTTTAATATGCATGATTTGAAAAAGATCTATAACACAATTCCTAATTTCAACCATGTATTAGGCAGTTTCCATACCATACCAGGTAGTTTTACATCCAAACAACATAAGCAGCTCTTTACAGCACATTTGTATATTTCTGCCCATTAACTTTTATTGTGAATTACAAATATAACATAAATAATTATTGAAATACATTGTCAACTTTTACTAATCAGCCTAGGGGCGGGAAGTAAGAGTTCTCCTTACGGAGACTGCCAATTAAGGCTGCTAGATAGGCATGTAGAGAGTTATAGCCTTGGACGCTCCACTGGGGGGTTATTTGAAAATATGCAAATAAGTTTTCCGGGATGGGATAAGGAAAACCGCGCCTCATTTAGCTACCTTGTAAGGCAGTTTCCTTGACATCAAGCATGACCTTCAGGAAGCCTTTTGACATGACGCAAAAGTAAAACTAAACCAGTATATTTAATCCAGAAGGAACAGATTCATAACTGTAGACGGCACTGTTTCGACCTGGTTGGGTCTCTTCAGTACAGCGTTGGAAATTGGTTTGGAATGAGAAACTTGTGACTAGAGTCGGGGAGTAGGAGTCTCCTTAGAAAGACTGCCAATTAAGGCCACCATGCAGGCTTGTGAAGACTTATAGCCATGGAGCTCCACTATTGGGATTCTGTAATTAACAATGTAATTGACAGACATCACATCAACATAAAGATGATTTGTCTCTTCAATTGTAAGCCTTAGTCCAGATTCATGTGGGAAGTAATATCCTATCACCCTTTCCCCCATACCTCGGGTCCTGACGACAGACCGATCCATATTGCCTTGTCTTGTTCTCTAGGAGGGGGGCGCTTGGATGAGTTGGCCATTTTACCCACACAGCAAGAGTAGACTGGAATAAAAAGAAATGCAAAAATTAGATCACACTGGACACTGTGTCCAATTAAAGTGGAGAATTAGATTATTTTTTTCTTAGATGCTGCCACAGAACCAGAAATATCCACCGTCAAAGTAGCAGTTAAAAATTAGAATTTTATATACAGCTTCCCATTCCTGATTTTAACATTGGATATCTTTAGTTATGTTACACCTACACAACCCTGATGTGATATTAAAGGGGAGATTCTCCTCTGTGTTTCTAGGTGCTATGGTTTAGAACAGGGTTCCCCAAACTACCCCGGCGCACATCGTTCCATGAACTAGGCTGCACTGCGAAGACGTCATTACGTGGCCGCGCACCCCTTCCTGCCCGGACGCGGCAAGAAGATAGAAGACTTAGGTGAGTACAGGGTTTTTTATTTTTTATCAAAAAGGGAAGTAAAAAGATTGTGGCGACTGGGGGCCAATAGTTAGTTATGAGGGGCAGCTTAGGAAATAATTAATTATGAGGGGCAGCATGGGAAATAATTAATTATGAGGGGCAGCATAGGAAATAATTAATTATGAGGGGCAGCATGGGAAATAATTAATTATGAGGGGCAGCATAGGAAATAATTAATTATGAGGGGCAGCATGGGAAATAATTAATTATGAGGGGCAGCATAGGAAATAATTAATTATGAGGGGCAGCATAGGAAATAATTAATTATGAGGGGCAGCATAGGAAATAATTAATTATGAGGGGCAGCTTAGGAAATAATGAATTATGAGGGGCAGCATGGGAAATAATGAATTATGAGGGGCAGCATAGGAAATAATTAATTATGAGGGGCAGCATAGGAAATAATTAATTATGAGGGGCAGCATGGGAAATAATTAATTATGAGGGGCAGCATAGGAAATAATTAATTATGAGGGGCAGCTTAGGAAATAATTAGTTATGAGGGGCAGTAAAGGAAATAATTAGTTATGAGGGGCAGTAAAGGAAATAATTAATTATAAGGGGCAGCATAGGAAATAATTAATTATGAGGGGCAGCATGGGAAATAATGAATTATGAGGGGCAGCATAGGAAATAATTAGTTATGAGGGGCAGTAAAGGAAATAATTAATTATAAGGGGCAGCATAGGAAATAATTAATTATGAGGGGCAGCATGGGAAATAATGAATTATGAGGGGCAGCATAGGAAATAATTAGTTATGAGGGGCAGTAAAGGAAATAATTAATTATGAGGGGCAGCATGGGAAATAATTAATTATGAGGGGCAGCATAGGAAATAATTAATTATGAGGGGCAGCATGGGAAATAATGAATTATGAGGGGCAGCATAGGAAATAATTAATTATGAGGGGCAGCATGGGAAATAATTAATTATGAGGGGCAGCATAGGAAATAATTAATTATGAGGGGCAGCATGGGAAATAATTAATTATGAGGGGCAGCATAGGAAATAATTAATTATGAGGGGCAGCATGGGAAATAATTAATTATGAGGGGCAGCATAGGAAATAATTAATTATGAGGGGCAGCATAGGAAATAATTAATTATGAGGGGCAGCATAGGAAATAATTAATTATGAGGGGCAGCTTAGGAAATAATGAATTATGAGGGGCAGCATGGGAAATAATGAATTATGAGGGGCAGCATAGGAAATAATTAATTATGAGGGGCAGCATAGGAAATAATTAATTATGAGGGGCAGCATAGGAAATAATTCATTATGAGGGGCAGCATAGGAAATAATTAATTATGAGGGGCAGCATGGGAAATAATTAATTATGAGGGGCAGCATAGGAAATAATTAATTATGAGGGGCAGCTTAGGAAATAATTAGTTATGAGGGGCAGTAAAGGAAATAATTAGTTATGAGGGGCAGTAAAGGAAATAATTAATTATAAGGGGCAGCATAGGAAATAATTAATTATGAGGGGCAGCATGGGAAATAATGAATTATGAGGGGCAGCATAGGAAATAATTAGTTATGAGGGGCAGTAAAGGAAATAATTAATTATAAGGGGCAGCATAGGAAATAATTAATTATGAGGGGCAGCATGGGAAATAATGAATTATGAGGGGCAGCATAGGAAATAATTAGTTATGAGGGGCAGTAAAGGAAATAATTAATTATGAGGGGCAGCATGGGAAATAATTAATTATGAGGGGCAGCATAGGAAATAATTAATTATGAGGGGCAGCATGGGAAATAATGAATTATGAGGGGCAGCATAGGAAATAATAAATTATGAGGGTCAGCATAGGAAATAATTAATTATGAGGGGCAGCATAGGAAATAATTAATTATGAGGGGCAGCATAGGAAATAATTAATTATGAGGGGCAGCTTAGGAAATAATTAGTTATGAGGGGCAGTAAAGGAAATAATTAGTTATGAGGGGCAGTAAAGGAAATAATTAATTATAAGGGGCAGCATAGGAAATAATTAATTATGAGGGGCAGCTTAGGAAATAATTAATTATGAGGGGCAGCATAGGAATTAATTATGAGGGGCAGCATCTTTTGGAAAAGATTTATAAAATTTTGTTGCAAAACTTAAATAGAGAAAAATGACAAAGAGGCTTATGTTTTTACATTTCACCAAATATACTTGTGTATAAGCTGAATTTTTCAGCAAAAAAAATGTGCACAAAAAATGTGCTGAAAAACCTCAGCTTAGCTTATACACAAGTAAAAAAAAAAAAAAATTGCATACTCACCTTCCGGCGCCCTCAATGCTCGGTACGGCTCCTCTTCTGTCTTCACTGCGATGCTGCAGTCCAGGTTTAGAGAAACAAAATTTTGACACGCAAAAAAATTGTGTACAAAAGTAAAAAATGACCCGATGAATTTGATCATGTTTGGGGTGTATGGTGTTATTCAACAGACACCAACTTCTCGGTCCCCAGATTTAGAATTGCAATCGATAGCCTGTGGCCCTCCAACTGAACTGCCCTATCGATGTGGGCCTTTCTATTCCATAACATAACAATGTTTTATCTGTCTGAAATTGGCTAACAAGTCCTTTGGGTGTGGCTGCGGTACCACTCAGCGCAAGTGAGCTGACCTATGTATGGCTATGCTGACCTTTCATCTGCAATTACTTTATATTTTGTTTGCCTCATTTCTTCTTGAGAACCTTGTCATAGTTTGTATTCAGTACTCTACATCTATAATTGCTTACGGCTCATTCAGCAAGTAAAAAAGATGTGCAATTACACATGACTGTAATCACGACCAATGGATTCATTTGAAATCTGAATGCATTGATGTAACGTACTACATGAACAACATAATTTCCTTTGTTAGGTTTTGTACTTTTTATTTAATAGAAAAAATTGTTATGATGTGTAAAGCTGTTCTAAAGATCTCATCTGTTAAAGAAGAGCAGAACAGAACTGCAAACATTGTCCTGGATATTCAGGTACAAGTGACATCACTATTGACACCATGACAATCCTTTACTACTCGACAATAACCCCAGGGTCCAAGAAAGTTCTCCACACCCAATCACAGTGCTTTATTGATCCTGGCATCTAGGGGGTTAATCTACCAGAACCTCTGACCCCTGGAGTGAGAGATGGGGGAGGCTGTGGAATACAGTAGGTACGGCGTGTGCACAGTGCGCAAGTTCCTACATTCATGTGGAGTTGTTTCCAAAGGATATGGAAATTTATAAAACCTTTTATCTGGGTCTAAGCCGCAAAAATGCACCAAAAAAATGATAAAACAGCTTTGCAAATAAAGCACAATTTCTATGTCAGAATTGTGTCAGAATTTTATGTCAGAAAAAGAAAAATGTTGGAAAGCATGCCAAAAACAGTCAGAATGCAACATCATGAATATCCCCCAGTACTTACTGAACACTCCTCTTCTGAGGTCTGAATACATCCAGACTTGTCATTTCTCACACAACATGCAGAATGCTTCTCTTTTTCTCTTTTCTTCTGTATTAAATTGTACACTTGCTGATCTTGCTTCATGCATGGCGAGAATTTTGCTCCGAGATGTATTAAATCTTCCTGGAAGAAATTTTTAGGATGTATTAGTACTGAAGAGGCATGTTTATTAATAGTATGAAACATGGTTAATACATTCAGAGCCATTTCCTTTTCTACAGAGCCAGTTGTATGGTGGTGAGATGTCATCTGTCCCTGACTGCTTACATGCATACATTCTTCTGTCCTGTGTATCTATACAGTTCTACTACTCCAATGCTGGACCTTCACTCAGAAACACAATAATACACATACTGTCAAAGAAGAAGAGGCCAGGTTAAAATCACACGGACTAAGGCTTAAAGACACATGGCCGTGGTGCTCGGCCGGATCGGATTTTGGGAGTAGCACACTGCTGGGTGCAGAAGAGAGGGAGAGTGAGTACTCCTCACCCCTCCATTCTCCATTGAAAGGTGCAGACACTCGGCTTTGACACTGTCCGCTTACTGCACCATGACCAGGTGCCATGGACTTCTTTGGTGGCTGTGCAGGATCCCGAACCCCCATATGGTCGTGTGCATGGGGCCTAAAAGAAATTTGTTTGTTCTAGAACTCAATTTTTTAGCACTTTTGAGATTCGGTAACACAGAAGACAATTATACCACAAGATAATACAACCAACAGACCAACAGACAGATAATACAACCAACAGACTGCCTCTACGTGTAGTCTCTATTTATACTTCAAGGATTTCATAGATAAAGGGTCTTCACAATAAGAGGAAATGACATAACTATTTCCGAGCTATATCATTTCCAGTCCACCAAGTAAAACAGTGCTCTATGGAAGATATGATAACTAGAGATGAGCGAACATGCTCGTCCGAGCTTGATGCTCGGTCGAGCATTAGGGTACTCGAAACTGCTCGTTGCTCGGACGAATACTTCGCCCGCTCGAGAAAATGGCAGCTCCCGCCGTTTTGCTTTTTGGCGGCCAGAAACAGAGCCAATCACAAGCCAGAAGACTCTGCACTCCACCCAGCATGACGTGGTACCCTTACACGTCGATAGCAGTGGTTGGCTGGCCAGATCAGGTGACCCTGGGATAGACTAGCCGCTGCCCGCGCTGCTCGGATCATTCTGTGTCTGGATGCCGCTAGGGAGAGAGCTGCTGCTGGTCAGGGAAAGCGTTAGGGTGTTCTATTAGCTTACTGTTAGGCAGGAGTGATTCTCAAAGAACCCAACAGCCCTTCTTAGGGCTACAATAACGTTCTACTTTTTTTATTTTAATTTGCATCTAGTACCATTTTGTGAGGAATTAGCAGGGGGACTTGCTACCGTTGTGTTTAGCTCTTAGTGGCACACATATCCATAGCAAAGACCGAAGTGGGAAAATTTAGTAGGGGTTGGATTTCAATTAGGCACTAACTCAGTGTCATCTCATCTGGCATAGTAGTGTGCTTTGATACTTGGCTAGAAAATAGCCATAGGAGAATACAAAGAGCTTACTTACGCATACAGTAGCGTTCTATATATTTGATTTCTGGTTGATCTGCTGGTGGCTGTACTTTCTGCAGTGCATGTACTAGCCAATTCTGAGCAATTTGTAGTGAGACTTGCGACCGCTGTGTTCTGCGCTTAGTGACGCACATATCCATAGCAAAGACTGAAGTGGGAAAATTTAGTAGGGGTTGGATTTCAATTAGGCACTAACTCAGTGTCATCTCATCTGGCATAGTAGTGTGCTTTGATACTTGGCTAGAAAATAGCCATAGGAGAATACAAAGAGCTTACTTACGCATACAGTAGCGTTCTATATATTTGATTTCTGGTTGATCTGCTGGTGGCTGTACTTTCTGCAGTGCATGTACTAGCCAATTCTGAGCAATTTGTAGTGAGACTTGCGACCGCTGTGTTCTGCGCTTAGTGACGCACATATCCATAGCAAAGACCGAAGTGGGAAAATTTAGTAGGGGTTGGATTTCAATTAGGCACTAACTCAGTGTCATCTCATCTGGCATAGTAGTGTGCTTTGATACTTGGCTAGAAAATAGCCATAGGAGAATACAAAGAGCTTACTTACGCATACAGTAGCGTTCTATATATTTGATTTCTGGTTGATCTGCTGGTGGCTGTACTTTCTGCAGTGCATGTACTAGCCAATTCTGAGCAATTTGTAGTGAGACTTGCGACCGCTGTGTTCTGCGCTTAGTGACGCACATATCCATAGCAAAGACTGAAGTGGGAAAATTTAGTAGGGGTTGGATTTCAATTAGGCACTAACTCAGTGTCATCTCATCTGGCATAGTAGTGTGCTTTGATACTTGGCTAGAAAATAGCCATAGGAGAATACAAAGAGCTTACTTACGCATACAGTAGCGTTCTATATATTTGATTTCTGGTTGATCTGCTGGTGGCTGTACTTTCTGCAGTGCATGTACTAGCCAATTCTGAGCAATTTGTAGTGAGACTTGCGACCGCTGTGTTCTGCGCTTAGTGACGCACATATCCATAGCAAAGACCGAAGTGGGAAAATTTAGTAGGGGTTGGATTTCAATTAGGCACTAACTCAGTGTCATCTCATCTGGCATAGTAGTGTGCTTTGATACTTGGCTAGAAAATAGCCATAGGAGAATACAAAGAGCTTACTTACGCATACAGTAGCGTTCTATATATTTGATTTCTGGTTGATCTGCTGGTGGCTGTACTTTCTGCAGTGCATGTACTAGCCAATTCTGAGCAATTTGTAGTGAGACTTGCGACCGCTGTGTTCTGCGCTTAGTGACGCACATATCCATAGCAAAGACCGAAGTGGGAAAATTTAGTAGGGGTTGGATTTCAATTAGGCACTAACTCAGTGTCATCTCATCTGGCATAGTAGTGTGCTTTGATACTTGGCTAGAAAATAGCCATAGGAGAATACAAAGAGCTTACTTACGCATACAGTAGCGTTCTATATATTTGATTTCTGGTTGATCTGCTGGTGGCTGTACTTTCTGCAGTGCATGTACTAGCCAATTCTGAGCAATTTGTAGTGAGACTTGCGACCGCTGTGTTCTGCGCTTAGTGACGCACATATCCATAGCAAAGACCGAAGTGGGAAAATTTAGTAGGGGTTGGATTTCAATTAGGCACTAACTCAGTGTCATCTCATCTGGCATAGTAGTGTGCTTTGATACTTGGCTAGAAAATAGCCATAGGAGAATACAAAGAGCTTACTTACGCATACAGTAGCGTTCTATATATTTGATTTCTGGTTGATCTGCTGGTGGCTGTACTTTCTGCAGTGCATGTACTAGCCAATTCTGAGCAATTTGTAGTGAGACTTGCGACCGCTGTGTTCTGCGCTTAGTGACGCACATATCCATAGCAAAGACCGAAGTGGGAAAATTTAGTAGGGGTTGGATTTCAATTAGGCACTAACTCAGTGTCATCTCATCTGGCATAGTAGTGTGCTTTGATACTTGGCTAGAAAATAGCCATAGGAGAATACAAAGAGCTTACTTACGCATACAGTAGCGTTCTATATATTTGATTTCTGGTTGATCTGCTGGTGGCTGTACTTTCTGCAGTGCATGTACTAGCCAATTCTGAGCAATTTGTAGTGAGACTTGCGACCGCTGTGTTCTGCGCTTAGTGACGCACATATCCATAGCAAAGACCGAAGTGGGAAAATTTAGTAGGGGTTGGATTTCAATTAGGCACTAACTCAGTGTCATCTCATCTGGCATAGTAGTGTGCTTTGATACTTGGCTAGAAAATAGCCATAGGAGAATACAAAGAGCTTACTTACGCATACAGTAGCGTTCTATATATTTGATTTCTGGTTGATCTGCTGGTGGCTGTACTTTCTGCAGTGCATGTACTAGCCAATTCTGAGCAATTTGTAGTGAGACTTGCGACCGCTGTGTTCTGCGCTTAGTGACGCACATATCCATAGCAAAGACCGAAGTGGGAAAATTTAGTAGGGGTTGGATTTCAATTAGGCACTAACTCAGTGTCATCTCATCTGGCATAGTAGTGTGCTTTGATACTTGGCTAGAAAATAGCCATAGGAGAATACAAAGAGCTTACTTACGCATACAGTAGCGTTCTATATATTTGATTTCTGGTTGATCTGCTGGTGGCTGTACTTTCTGCAGTGCATGTACTAGCCAATTCTGAGCAATTTGTAGTGAGACTTGCGACCGCTGTGTTCTGCGCTTAGTGACGCACATATCCATAGCAAAGACCGAAGTGGGAAAATTTAGTAGGGGTTGGATTTCAATTAGGCACTAACTCAGTGTCATCTCATCTGGCATAGTAGTGTGCTTTGATACTTGGCTAGAAAATAGCCATAGGAGAATACAAAGAGCTTACTTACGCATACAGTAGCGTTCTATATATTTGATTTCTGGTTGATCTGCTGGTGGCTGTACTTTCTGCAGTGCATGTACTAGCCAATTCTGAGCAATTTGTAGTGAGACTTGCGACCGCTGTGTTCTGCGCTTAGTGACGCACATATCCATAGCAAAGACCGAAGTGGGAAAATTTAGTAGGGGTTGGATTTCAATTAGGCACTAACTCAGTGTCATCTCATCTGGCATAGTAGTGTGCTTTGATACTTGGCTAGAAAATAGCCATAGGAGAATACAAAGAGCTTACTTACGCATACAGTAGCGTTCTATATATTTGATTTCTGGTTGATCTGCTGGTGGCTGTACTTTCTGCAGTGCATGTACTAGCCAATTCTGAGCAATTTGTAGTGAGACTTGCGACCGCTGTGTTCTGCGCTTAGTGACGCACATATCCATAGCAAAGACCGAAGTGGGAAAATTTAGTAGGGGTTGGATTTCAATTAGGCACTAACTCAGTGTCATCTCATCTGGCATAGTAGTGTGCTTTGATACTTGGCTAGAAAATAGCCATAGGAGAATACAAAGAGCTTACTTACGCATACAGTAGCGTTCTATATATTTGATTTCTGGTTGATCTGCTGGTGGCTGTACTTTCTGCAGTGCATGTACTAGCCAATTCTGAGCAATTTGTAGTGAGACTTGCGACCTCTGTGTTCTGCGCTTAGTGACGCACATATCCATAGCAAAGACCGAAGTGGAAAAATTTAGTAGGGGTTGGATTTCAATTAGGCACTAACTCAGTGTCATCTCATCTGGCATAGTAGTGTGCTTTGATACTTGGCTAGAAAATAGCCATAGCAATAGGATAGCATTGTTTGGTTTTAAAAACTCAAAAAAAAACAAAAAACACAAATAAAAAAAAAAAAACACAAAAAAAAACAAAAAAAAGTAAAAAAAAAATAAAGTTATAACTCTCATTTTAAAAATGTTTAACCCGAGGGCTAGGGGTAGAGGACGAGGGCGGGGACGTGGGCGTCCAACTACTGCAGGGGTCAGAGGCCGTGGTCCTGGGCGGGGTGAGACACCACCTGCTGATGAGGGAGCAGGGGAACGCCGCAGAGCTACACTCCCTAGGTTCATGTCTGAAGTTACTGGGACTCGTGGTAGAGCACTGTTGAGGCCAGAACAGTGCGAACAGGTGATGTCGTGGATTGCTGACAATGCTTCGAGCAATTTGTCCACCACCAGTCAGTCTTCCACGCAGTCCACCCATGTCACCGAAATCGCCACTCCTCCAGCTCCTGCACCTCAGCCTCCTCCCCCCCAGTCTGCCCCCTCCCAGGAAAATTTGGCATTTGAACCGGCATACTCTGAGGAACTGTTTTCTGGACCCTTCCCACAGTCACAAACCACTTGTCCGGTTGCTGCTGAGCAATTTTCCGATGCCCAGGTTTTCCAACAGTCACAGTCTGTGGGTGATGATGACCTTCTTGACGTAGTGGAAGTGTGTAAAGAGGTGTCCGACGATGAGGAGACACGGTTGTCAGACAGTGGGGAAGTTGTTGTCAGGGCAGGAAGTCCGAGGGGGGAGCAGACTGAGGGATCGGAGGATGATGAGGTGACAGACCCAAGCTGGGTTGAGAGGCCGGGTGAACACAGTGCTTCTGAGACGGAGGAGAGTCCTCGACCAGAACAGGTTGGAAGAGGCAGTGGTGGGGCCAGACGGAGAGGCAGGGCCAGAGCTGGTGCATCAGCGCCAAATGTGTCAACTAGTGAAGCTCCCGTGGCGAGGGCTCCTGCGGCGAGGGCTAGATCTTCAGAAGTCTGGAGGTTCTTTAAGGAAACACCGGATGACCGACGGACTGTGGTGTGCAACATTTGCCAAACCAGGCTCAGCAGGGGTTCCACCACTACTAGCTTAACTACCACCAGTATGCGCAGGCATATGAATGCTAAACACCCCACTCAGTGGCAACAAGCCCGTTCACCTCCGGCCGTGCACACCACTGCTCCTTCCCCTGTGTCAGCTGCTAGTCAGCCCCCTGCCCAGGACCCTGCCACAAAAACCCCATCGTCGCCTCCACGATCCTCCACAGCATCCACCAGCGTTCAGCTCTCCATACCCCAGACGCTGGAGCGGAAACGCAAATATAGTGCAACCCACCCGCACGCCCAAGCCCTTAATGTGCACATCTCCAGATTGCTTAGCCTGGAGATGCTGCCCTATAGGCTAGTAGAGACCGAGGCCTTTCGCAACCTCATGGCGGCGGCCGCCCCTCGGTATTCGGTCCCCAGCCGCCACTACTTTTCCCGATGTGCCGTCCCAGCCCTGCACCAGCACGTGTCAGACAACATCATCCGTGCCCTGACCAACGCCGTTTCTGACAAGGTCCACCTGACCACGGACACGTGGACGAGTGCTGCCGGGCAGGGCCACTATATATCGCTGACGGCACATTGGGTTAACTTGGTGGAGGCTGGGACCGAGTCTGACACTGGGGCTGCTCATATACTGCCGACGCCGAGGATTGCGGGGCCTACCTCGGTCCAGGTGTTTCAGGCCTACTATGCCTCCTCCTCCTCCCACCCCTCCTCCACCTCCTCCTCCGAACTACCATCCGTGGGCACGGCGCCATCAGTCGGTAGCTCTAGGCACAGCAGCAGTGCCGTCGCTAAGCGACAGCAGGCGGTGCTCAAACTGCTGAGCCTAGGCGACAAAAGGCACACCGCCCAAGAGCTATTACAGGGCATCACGGCGCAGACTGATCTGTGGCTGGCACCGCTGAACCTCAAGCCGGGAATGGTTGTGTGTGACAACGGCCGTAACCTGGTGGCGGCTCTGCAACTCGGCAGACTGACACATGTGCCATGCCTGGCCCATGTGTTAAATCTGATAGTTCAGCGTTTCCTCAAGACATACCCCAATCTGTCTGATTTGCTCACGAAGGTGCGCCGCATCTGTGCGCATTTCAGGAAGTCCAGCCCAGATGCTGCCACTCTCAGGGCAGCGCAGCGCCGCCTCCAACTGCCCGCTCACCGACTGTTGTGCGACGTGCCCACGAGGTGGAATTCAACACTGACCATGTTATCCAGAGTTTACCAGCAGCGCAGAGCGATTGTAGACTGCCAGATGTCAACTTCCACCAGAACTGGTAGTCAGGTCAGTCAGCTTCCTCAAGTCTACAATGAGGAGTGGACGTGGATGTCTGATATCTGTCAGGTGCTGAGTAACTTTGAGGAGTCAACACAGATGGTCAGTGGCGATGCCGCCATCATCAGCCTCACCATCCCGCTGCTTGGCCTGTTGAAAAACTCTCTGGTCAGCATGAAGTCGGAAGCTTTGCGCTCGTCACAAGAGACAGGGGAAGAATATTCCCTTGTTGATAGCCAAAGCACCCTCAGGTCTGTTTCTCAGCGCATATCGGAGGAGGTGGAGGTGGAGGAGGATGAGGAGGAAGAGGAGGAGAATGTTGGTGAGACACAAGAGGGGACCATTGTTGAGTCCTTTACTGTTCAGCGTGTATGGGCAGAAGAAGAGGAGTTGGAGGAGTTGGAGGAGGAGGAAATGGACAGTCAGGCCAGTGAGGGGAGTGAATTCTTACGCATTGGTACTCTGGCGCATATGGCAGATTTCATGCTAGGCTGCCTATCCCGTGACCCTCGCGTTCAAAGAATTTATTCCAGCACCGATTACTGGGTGTTCACTCTCCTGGACCCACGGTACAAGCAAAATCTTTCCACTCTCATCCCTGCAGAGGAAAGGAGTGTGAGAATGCATGAATACCAGCAGGCCCTGGTGCACAAGCTGAAACAGTATTTCCCTTCTGACAGCGCTAGCGGCAGAGTGCGTAGTTCTGCGGGACAAGTAGCGAGGGAGAGTAGGCGAGCAGGCAGCTTGTCCAGCACTGGCAAGGGTACGCTTTACAAGGCTTTTGCCAGCTTTATGTCACCCCAGCAAGACACTGTCACCTGTCCCCAGTCTCGGCAGAGTAGGGCTGATCTTTACAGAAAGATGGTGAGGGAGTACGTAGCTGACCATACCATCGTCCTAAATGATCACACAGCTCCCTACAACTACTGGGTTTCAAAGCTGGACATGTGGCACGAACTGGCGCTGTACGCCTTGGAGGTTCTTGCCTGCCCTGCCGCTAGCGTCTTGTCCGAGCGGGTTTTCAGTGCAGCTGGTGGCATCATCACCGATAAGCGTACACGCCTGTCGACTGACAGCGCTGACAGGCTGACGCTTATTAAAATGAATAAAGGCTGGATTTCTCAGAATTTCCAATCTCCACCAGGTGAAGGAAGCTCAACCTGAATAATTGATCCACTCCTCCTCCTCCTCATTTTCCTCCTTCTCCTCCTCTTTGTACAGTAAAGCAGAGGAAAATGGCTATTTTTTGACAGGGCCCACTGGCTCTTGCTATAGTACTTCATGCATTTAATTTTTCTGGAGGGCCACCTACCCGGTCCTCTGTTTGAAACAATTTTTGTGAGTGCCACATACAGGCACTCAATCTATTCCATTTTACTGCAGGGCCACCTACCTGCTCCTCTGGTTTGAAACATTTTTGGGACTGCCACATACAGGCACTCAATCTATTCCATTTTACTGCAGGGCCACCTACCTGCTCCTCTGGTTTGAAACATTTTTGGGACTGCCACATACAGGCACTCAATCTATTCCATTTTACTGGAGGGCCACCTACCTGCTCCTCTGGTTTGAAAAATTTTTGGGACTGCCACATACAGGCACTCAATCTATTCCATTTTACTGCAGGGCCACCTACCTGCTCCTCTGGTTTGAAACATTTTTGGGACTGCCACATACAGGCACTCAATCTATTCCATTTTACTGGAGGGCCACCTACCTGCTCCTCTGGTTTGAAAAATTTTTGGGACTGCCACATACAGGCACTCAATCTATTCCATTTTACTGCAGGGCCACCTACCTGCTCCTCTGGTTTGAAACATTTTTGGGACTGCCACATACAGGCACTCAATCTATTCCATTTTACTGGAGGGCCACCTACCTGCTCCTCTGGTTTGAAAAATTTTTGGGACTGCCACATACAGGCACTCAATCTATTCCATTTTACTGCAGGGCCACCTACCTGCTCCTCTGGTTTGAAACATTTTTGGGACTGCCACATACAGGCACTCAATCTATTCCATTTTACTGGAGGGCCACCTACCTGCTCCTCTGGTTTGAAAAATGTTTGGGACTGCCACATACAGGCACTATCCAAATTAAATTGTCTCCATAGCAGCCTCCACACGTTGTCTCCATTGCTACCTCCAAAAGTCGTCCATATAGCTGCCTCCATACATCGTCCCTTTATCAAACGAGGTGTGTCAGGCAGAAATTTGGGTTGTTTTCATGGATTCCACATCAAAGTTGTTAACTTTGTCGCCACCCTGCTGTGTTATCCACAAAATATACTGGCAAACTTTTACCATTTAGGGATATTATTTCAGCGCTTCTTGCGCATCTGTTTACATTCCCCTCACCCGGCATATCCTAAACTTATAAGAACGCTACTACACTTGATCTTATACAAAAGGTTCTTAGAAGTGCTGTTTGGGGAGTAGCCTAGAGACAGGGGCTTGAATTGGCGAAAGCTCGCCTGGCAGCGGAGCGCCAGCTCCATGCGCATCATGCGCTTCTTGCGCATCTGTTTACATTCCCCTCACCCGCCATATCCCAAACTTATAAGAACGCTACTACACTTAACTTGGTGCAGGCTGGGACCGAGTCTGACCCTGGGGCTGGTCATATACTGCCGACGCAGAGAATTGCGGGGCCTACCTCGGTCCAGGTCTCAAAGGCCTACTATACCTCCTCCCACCCCTCCTCCACCTCCTCCTCCTCCGAATTACCATCCGTGGGCATGGCGCCATCAGTCGGTAGCTCTAGGCACAGCAGCAGTGCCGTCGCTAAGCGACAGCAGGCGGTGCTGAAACTGCTGAGCCTAGGCGATAAAAGGCACACCGCCCAAGAGCTATTACAGGGCATTCCACATCAAAGTTGTTAACTTTGTCGCCACCCTGCTGTGTAATCCACAAAATATACTTGCAAACTTTTACCATTTAGGGATATTATTTCAGCGCTTCTTGCGCATCTGTTTACATTCCCCTCACCCGCCATATCCTAAACTTATAAGAACGCTACTACACTTGATCTTATACAAAAGGTTCTTAGAAGTGCTGTTTGGGGAGTAGCCTAGAGACAGGGGCTTGGATTGGCAAAAGCTCGCCTGGCTGCAGAGCGCCAGCTCCATCCCAAGATCCAACTAACATAGTTGCAGCACCTTTAATCTACTACTAGTTCACTGCCTCCATAATAATAATAATAATAATCTTTATTTATATAGCGCCATCATATTCCGTAGCGCTTTACAAATCATAGGAAACAAATACAAATGTATTGTAACAGAGCACAACATTTGTATGGAACAACAGGAGTGAGGTCCCTGCTCGCCAGAGCTTACGGTTTATGAAGATGATGGGGTAACACGAGGTAAAAGAATATTTAACGGTCAAGCCATTCTTCTTAGGGAATAGAACAAAATATAATAAATGGAATTGCTGTCGCTTGAACCACTCAGCCGTCATCTTATATACCAGGTCCAGGGTGAATGGGACTGCAGAGAAGTCTGGTGCCTGTTGGTTGCTGGATAACAGATGGGAGGACGACACAGGACGGGTTAGTAGAAGAGTTAAAACTTCATGCAGTTAATGAGTGTTATAGGCTTGCCTAAAGAAATGGGTTTTAAGAGCACGTTTGAAACTTTGGAGGTTAGGTATTAGTCTGATAGTCCAGGGCAGAGCATTCCATAGAATTGGTGCAGCTCTAGAGAAGTCTTGGAGACGCGAGTGGGAGGTCCGCACTAGGGTAGAGGTTAATCTAAGATCACTGGCGGATCTAAGAGCACGGGTTGGGCGATAGACTGAGATAAGAGAGGAGAGGTAGGGGGGTGCAGCATTATACAGAGCTTTATGGATGAGGGTTATTATTATTTTAAACTGTATTCGAAAGGAGACTGGCAGCCAGTGCAGCGACTGGCATGAACTGTAAGCATACATGGTCCCCTTATCAAACGAGCTGTGTCAGGCAGAATTTTGGGTTGTTTTCATGGCTTCCATGTTAACTTTGTCGCCACCCTGCTGTGTAATCCACAAAATATACTGGCAAACTTTTATCATGTACCGATATTATTTGAGCGCTTCTTACTCACCTCCTTTGGTTCCTCTCTGACACCCATTGGTTTGAAGCCTGAGTCCAATTAGGGTATGTCGCCATGCCACTCTCTAGCCTGCTGCCGCTGCCTCTGCCTCTGCATGCCGTCCCCTATAGTGTCAGGGTCAATTATTGGATGTTTTACATGCTATCTAGCTTCATTCTGTCACTCTGTCATGGCCATGCTGTTGCCCATAATTTCGGCATAATGGTGCGATTAAGCAGCCTCAGAGGCATCCATGCATGCTGCCCCTGCTGTTTCCTGTCCATTTCCGTGGTGTTTCCATCCTTTTCTGAGGTTCCCAGGTGTTTGGCCAAGCTTCCCTGTGCAGAGCCTTGGTCCCCTTGAAAAATGCTCGAGTCTCCCATTGACTTCAATGGGGTTCGTTATTCGAGACGAGCACTCGAGCATCGGGAAAAGTTCGTCTCGAATAACGAGTACCCGAGCATTTTAGTGTTCGCTCATCTCTAATGATAACCCCGTATTTACTTCTCTTCAGATAGTGTCATTACCCTCAATATATGAATGCTCTTAATGGAAATCTGTCATATCATAACTGTGATTACTGCCACGCCAATAAAACAAGACAAAGAGGACAAAGTCGAGCTTCCCACTAGAAGTGATAAAAGTACATAAAATGTGATAAAAGTACATTTCTGTGGTGTCCTATTTGTTCCTTACTGAAATCTGTGTATCTGATAGCAGTTCTGAGGTCTGCTGTAGAAGGTGGTCACTGCAAAAGTGCTAAAAGAGCAGGGGGAGGGGGAGACAGTGTAACAGTCTGTAAAGTCATATCACATAGAGGATAGGGTATCCCCTCATGCTCATTACCATAATTTTAAAAGTTGATTTCAGAAGGAATGAGTGAGACTGTGATAATGCTGCCACATGACTTTTGACTGTTTATACATTAGACAAGGTTCAAGAGGAGCTTTGTTGCCTTTACTAAATGGATCACAAGGAACAAGATGACACATTGATCACAGGATTTCTCCTGGTTTCCTGGAGTCCCTGATGGACCAGGATTCAACCTTTTCTATTATGATACTATAATAAGTTGACCTTCAGATAAAAGAGTGATAACCATAACTCTACCTGCACACTTTATTTTAAAAAGTGCTGATTCCTCTATGGAAACATACGGTATATAACACTGATGATCAAAGAGAATTCACACACAGTACTGTACATGGATAACCCAAGACCTGCTCTTATTCTGATATATTGTTAGATTTCACCGTGAGAAAACATTGTTTTATGGTAGGTGAGGTCATGAACTGGCACTGCAAAACAGGCATTTGTGACAGATTAGGATATGCATAACTTTTAAAAGAACTTAAGAATGTGAAGAATAGCTTTCAAGTGAGTCATAGGAAAATAACAGATGAGATAAGCTGCTACTGAATAAAGGACAAAGTAATCCATCTTAATGCAAAAAATATCCTCATAAAGTGTCTGCAGGCAGGGCCACACATGTGAACAAGGGTATGTATAATTCTTCTTACGTTTTATGATAGACAGAGTAGGGCTAAGTCCAATACAGTCTGCAGTGATCTCTTCTATAATAATTGGGACAAATCCTTGATAGGATGTAAGGACAATGGGGCTCATTTACTAAGGGTCCGCACTATTGTCGGAATATCAGACGATTTCCGTAGTATTTAGAAGGACTTTTTGTCGCACGCGATCGGATTCTGCCGCATCAGCGCTGGCTTTCAAGCGACACAAATCAGGGGGTTAGCCGTCGGATGATCCTCCGGATTTGGATAAAGCGTGGGATTTAACATCTCAAAGACATGCACTCACATACACTGGGAAGAAGAAGGTGAACTCCGGTGGACCTCAGCGGGGAAGCGACACATGCAGGATCTCGGGTGCACGATTTTGGTGAATCGCGCCGGACTTCCTCTTCTTTGGACTGTCCAGATTGGGGATCGCGACGTAAATGTGCCCCAATATGTTGTTTTATAATTTCTATTGACGTCATTCAATATGTGCTGAAAGTATTAGATGTGGGTGGAAATGATGAGGACGGTAGAACTACCATTAGTGCAACTTTTTACAAAGTTCAGAAAGTAGACTACTTGAATCTTTAAAGTTAAGGTTTGATCTAAATCTTTAAGGTTTGATTATAGTGGAGAGTGTGGAAAGATTACAAAAAGGTGAGATATCTTTTTTGTAAACCACAATATTCGATGTGCGCCCAACGATCTGCCTATTGGGGCCCAGGGTGGATTCTTTTTCCACTTTTTGACATCAATTACAGTATTATTATTTTTGCCTTGGTTTATAAGTATATATTGTTTAAACTTGGTGGATTGAATGATGACACTTCATGGTTATATGATCGCTAATGTTACTATTTTTCTGTAAAACAATCTAAAACCTAAATGTACATTTGTCCAATATCTTCAAAATGCATGTAAAAACATCTTCTATAGCATTACAATTTTGGTTGTCCTAGTCCTAGAAAAACACATGGAATAATTAAAAACAAAAACACCACAACTCTGACTGCAGGGAGGCATGGACGCTTATGTGAAACAGTTCATTCTATGTGCATCCAAACTCATTCAAGATGGCAGAATCCCAAATATTCACACCAAGAAAAACAGTTATTGTTTCTTGGAACAAAACCTTTAAATTAATTCCTTAACTGTAAATATTTCACCAAATGTCTACATGCCAAACTAAAAAAACCCATAAAGATCATTTCAGGACACACAACCTAAAAACCATAATTCTATACGTATGCTAAATATTCCACTTATAAAGAGAAATCCTCAAAGTAAAAATGAGACTGTCCTAACCTTTGTGTACAAGTCACTGCTAAGGTCAGTGATTGTCTAAAGAAAACTTTTTTTTGGTAGGGGGAATAAACTCATTTTTATTTTTAACCTGTCAGGGCAATTTGGGGCTCTAAACTGCCCCCAGGTCCTTATGGGAGACACTGCTAAGCAGCTGAAGAGTATTCCTGAGGGAGGGGTGAGGAGCAAGTTAATTTCTCTTCTCATAGCCAACGCCATAGCCTGAAGGAGTGGTTCATATATAGCAGAGCTGAGTAACAAAAAACCACCATCTCTCTCACCTGCTCCCCCTCCCTCAGGAATTATCTTTAGCAGGTAAGTAGTATCAGTGAGGAGGTGGGTAGCTTGACTGTATACTGCCTCCATGACTGGAACAGAGAACATCAATAAAAAAAGTCTTTTTTTAGAAGAATGGTGGCGCTAATCCCATGGATATAGGCATCAGTGAAACATGTGTAAAGACATCTAAACGGAATCCTTTAAAAGCTAGAAGCCATTTTTGTGGTACGCAATGTGACCATGCTGTTTACCATGCTATTTTGATTGTTGTTATGGATATAGAAAGACCGATGTGTACTGTTTTCTCTTGCTTTACTATTAATTTACTATTTAAAGGACACCTGTCATCAGGTCTGTGTCACTTGTCCTGTCACCTCTACCTGTTGGGGCAGCTCACAAGGATCCATCCCAGCCTTTATCTAGTTATTTCATACATTATTCATTGTAAAATCATCTATTCTTTATCATGTAAATGAGGCTGGTCACATGGTCAGAGGCAGTGATGTCACCCCTGTTACCCCTCCCGTCTCCTCCCCCTGCTCATGTCTGTGTGTAATGTATAGTAAAGCATGGCTAGTGTGTGTGTGCTGCATCTGCTGACATGCTGCATCCTCCTAATATACAGGTGAGAGACACAGACATCAGCTACACATGAATCTGACATGTTCTGCTGTAACATGGCTGCCTGGAACTGCTGTATCTCTCCTATATACACACACACAGGCTGCAGGGGGCGTGGCCACCAGCACCAGGAAGCACATCATTATACAGCCTCACATCATTATACAGGCTGTCAGTCATGCACTGGGGGTGTGGCTGTGCCTCCCACTCATGAATAGAGTGGACAGCTTGAATATGCTAATGCTTCATTGGACATTTCACAGGTCATTTGCATACAGCTTTAGGACCTCATTGCTTAGGTTTACAGGCATGTAGAGGGACAATGAAGGGATAGAGGCAATGCTCTCTAATGGCAGTTTATGAAAATATATTTAGTTTAGGGGGGTTATTTTGCATGACGGGTTCTCTTTAACTAACGCTGGAGATAATAATTTTAAGAGTTTGTGCTGCTGGAGGTGAACACGTTCATATACCTCACTGCAGCCAGAATTTATGGTTATAAAAATGCTTAAAAAGCCAAGTATTTTGTAGATCATTGGCCTTGACCAAGCCCTAGGCTTCCACAACATGGTGAAAGCACCCACCAGCTGAGGTCAGGACGGAATGTAATAAGGGCAACCTCTACAAAAACCCTCAGCATGATAATTTCATGCAGCAGTCAGCATGTTTGCACACATTGAAGGGATATCCCCTTTAAATATAGTTGTAAAATCACTTACTGAATTTGGTCCAATCCAAAAGTTTTCTTGTTGGATATATCTGACATTTTCATAAACTCCTTTGTTCATCAGAACCTTCAAATGAAAAAGAAAAACATAATTAAACCATTTTTCAAACGCTTCAGACCACTATATACCAATTCAAGGCAGTCTTATGCTTTCTATTAAACACTAGTACATTATGCATCATCATGAACAGTCAGAGCCCACAAATACTATACCACAAAGGAGTGAGACGTATAGATTATTGTACTGGTCTATACCTAAGACAAATAGGTTACAAGTAATACATTCTTCATAATGAAAGATCAGATTTGATACAATATTCATCAGCATATACAGAATTTACTATACTTGACACAAACAGGAAGGAAGATATGTAACAGTCACTTTAACCCCTTTAAGATCAAGTTTTTTCATATTTTGTGTTTCCGTTTTTCACTCCTCTCCTTCCACAAGCCATAACTTTTTTTTCATTTACATAGCTATATGTTGGCTTGATATATGCAAGACAAATTTAGTTTTCTAGTTTTCATTTAATATTCTGTGCCTTGTATTGGGAAACTGGAAAGAAAATTCCAAAGGTGGTGAAAAAAACACAGTTGCGCCATATTCTGATGGGATTTATATATACGACATTCAATACCTAAAAAAATTATTGAAATGTTGCTTTAATAAAAAAAAAATGAGTTGCACGGACACCCGTAACGTTTTCATACTTCAGTGTACGGAGGTGTGTAAGGTGTGATGGTTTTCGATATGCTTTACTAGGCTTCCAGCTGTCACTGCACCTGAGTGCCCCTTAGTACCAGTGTTACTTATACGTTGTTATGGCAAATCTGTCTACAGGATGGAAGGTAGGTCTCTCTCTTCTCCTGCTTGTACATAGCTGAGAGCACTATATCAAGCTGAAGGTCAAGTGCCAAAGTTGTTTAAACACACACAGGGATGATAGATATGAGCCTCCATAGATATACACTGTACAGACGTGAATATACATCTCGTCAGGAGGGAGTAGCTTGATTTTTTGTTTACAAGCTAAGGCCTCAGCAGTGGACATGTGGCGTGAGCCGCTAGCCGGCTGGAGAAGGAGAGGGTGAGCTAGGCCTCTTAGTAAATCAGTCCAAGCAGTTGGCTAGCAGGGGTGTAAAACGCCAGGCTTAAAAAATTCCCCACCAGTTATTACAGCCAAGTCTATTTCTTTTTCATCAGTGAGGAAGGGTCTTGAATGACTTGTTGAAGAAAATGTCAGGTCACAGGGATGATTCCTTAAATAATTAGAGCATTAAAAGCAAATCTAATCAACTTATCCAGACTAGTTTGAATAGACAGATAGATAGAACTGTTGCATCCAGAATTGCATTGGCTCAACACCAAGAAAGATATATATTACTATTATATCTATTAAATACCTTATACTATTGACCTGTAATAATCCTATTTAAAGCGGTTGGCCACCTGTGAACCTGTGTCTTTGCCTCCTTTGAAAGTTGCAGCCTTTTCCTGCTCTCTGCATAAGGACATGTATGTGACATCACTCTCTCTCTATCTCTTCTCCCAGCCGGTCCATACTGACAGAGGCAGAGAGAGGGGGAAGAAGAAGATGAGTCCTAACTGTACTGGTACAGCTCCACCTATTCAGCAGAGCTCAGAGATGTTATAAAGAACTATGAAGGGTATGCGCACTGTACAAAAGTAAGCAGGACTGCTCAATAATTTGATGAACATTAAAGGGGTATTCCCATCAGGGCATTTACATTGAATTAAATTCATTTGCCTTATGTAAACATCTCTTCAATTGGATGTTAATAAAAAAAATGTTCCTGTGTGAAGATAATTTCTCATAAATGTGGCCATGTCCTCCCTTAGAAACCAGATAGCTTCCTCGGATACGACCACATCACACTCTGGCAGCGGTGGCCAGACTTGCGCTAAAGAGCCCTGCCGGACCACCAGGATTCTGCAATCATTACCACAGGACGGCTGTGTGACCTGTAGTAACTCCCGGACATTTTATATACAATAACCTTTCGTTTCTTTGTGCAATCCCTCCAGCAGAGGTGGCCGTATCCCAGGAAGATATCTCGTTTCTAAGGGACAACATGGTTACATTTATGAGAAATTAGGAACATTTTTTTAATAACAGTCCCCAGACGAGAATAACCCTTTAAGTAACAGTTAATATCTTCAGTTTCCTGGCACCTAGAAACTCTAGATTCATATGAAAGAGGAGATTTTCTGTGCTTCTGAGCCAGCAGAATGAAGGAGAATGAGAGAGATGTACAAGGCTACATTCACACTGCCGTATGGGGACGTATATAAGGCCGACGTATATACGCTGTATTTACGTCCCCTATAAACGGCAATGGGCAGAGGGTGCCCATTGTACAGGATCGTACAGTTTCCATAGTCGGGAGAAAGATAGAATATGTCCTATCCTTCCCCAGAATATACTATGGAGAGAAGTGGGGGTGAGCAGAGGTCACTCCCTCCCCCTCTCCCTGAAGTGTACTATAGTACAGGGGGCACATGTTAGTGTGAATATAGCCTAATCGTTAAGCTTTCAGGTTGTGACTGTCTTAAAATTTCTACCTGAAAAGCAGATTTTTGGTTATTTCTGTTTTAGTGATTTGTATGATGAATTTTTGAATGTGAACATATGACTATGGTGTAACCATTAGAGTAGGTTTCCACCACGACTATTAAACTGGTTATTTGCAATTAGAGCTGACCAAGTCTTGCCTTCCCATGGCCTGGCACTGTACACAGGGCAAAAAGAGAGGGACTGCACTTACAATATAAAGAAAACTGGACCCAAATTCTAGTAATCCATTAAGTCCCAGCAGACCAAAACGGAACAGACAGCCTAGAAATTTAGGATGTGTACTAACCGTATATAGTGCAGCTAGCACACGTCCTTATTCACTTCTAGGGGCTCAAGGTTGTGGATTCCTGAATGGCCAGGCCACAAAAGATAGAGGTCCTATTCTTGCTCATATTCAGACCCGTGCAGTCTTTTACTGTGAGCAACGTTCACAAACTGACACATGGACAGCAACCAACGCTCCATGGGGCTGTTATACTGCCCAGCAGCTAGCCTTATACCGAGGACATTTTAGAACTTAAAAGCTTAGTCCAACCCCTTTAAATTTTAATACAAAACACTAGTAATTCAGTTAATAAAAATGAAAATCCAGGCTGACAGATGATTTTACCCCATCCCCTCTGAGAGCAGCAGTGCTCCCTCCCACAGCTAATGTGTCAACGCTCCATGGAGATTTGGGATAAGGAATGACTGTTCTCCATGTGAGGGTTCTCTCTGTGACATTGTGTTTGCTATCAGGAAATAAATGGCAGTATAAACAATACTATATCTTTCTGAAATGTCAGCTATCTCAGGTATGTAGGCTTATTCAGTAAAACATGAAATGTGGGTAAAATAATACCCACTACTGCATTCCATCGCCTTCACTTGCACAAAGGTTCAGGTGCATAAAATTACAGTGAATTAGACACTGGAAAATGAGGCCTTTTGATATGAAGGACTTGGGTTGAATTACTTACCGATTCTACTGTTTCATGCTGGGAAAATCCAACAGGTGCAATTCCGTAGATGCAAACAGTCAAGATGGTTATCAGTAGATGCACAAATGTAATCCAGTAAGTGAAGAATGGCCTGAGAGAACAGAAAGTGTAAGTGTTATCACAATTATATGGCACACAACGATGTAAAGCTTGAAAACCACAGATTGCTGTGGACACTACTGTTAGTTGGGTGTGGACTTCCTAAATTACAAATTATGCTAGGTTATATACATGATACCGGTGTCTCCATAAGTTAAACAAAATAATGATTTCATCAAGTGAATGTTACATATATATTGGATAGTTGGGAATGTGACTCTTACAGTTCACTGCACTGCAGCTCAGGAGGTGCCGCTGCTATTTTAATGGCTTACCAAGCATAGTGCTATCCATTTCATAGCAGCTGTAGCCTGTACTGCAGATCCATCTCATGCAAGTGAATAGGACACAGATAATTGTAGTGCCGGTGCAGTCACTACGGGATAGCATTGTACCCCAGCGCCATGGATCCTAAACCACTGACTTGTGAGTTTACTGATAGTTAAAGGGAACCTGTTACCAGAAGGCTGAATTGCACTGCAGAGTACATTCCATAACACTTACTTGCACAACTAAGTTCCCCTCTGTTCTTGTAATATCTGCAGCTAGAGCTGATCTGTCTCTTTGCCAAGAAGTCCTGCTCAAGTCCTACAGCAGTGGTGGCGAACCTATGGCACGGGTGCCAGCTTTGGCACTCAGTGCCCTCTATATGGGCACCCTTGCCATCACCCCAGGGCAGGGTTTGCCAGACAGGACTCAAGGCCTATTGCAGTCCCAGGCAGCCCAGGACCCTGGAAGGAAGCTACAATGATAATCCAAACTTCTTCTTCTTTCTACTGTATTGGTAGCTTACTGCGCATGTGCACAATCTCTGAGCTTTCTAACAAGGCTGATTGCGAGAGTGTTTTCCTCACCGAGCAGAAGCAAGATTTACCTGTGCGGTAAGCCAACGTCAGAAAGGGAGGGTTAGTCACAGGGAGGATGTGGGAGGGGAATAAATTGAATATCAACGAGCGGGAGTCAGACTGAGTGTTATGCTAATTACCCAGGGACCGTTGTGCAGTCAGCTTTAGCAGTGGATAATACATGAGGGGAACTGAGTTGTGAAAGTAAGTGTTATGGAATGTACTATGCAGTGTCTATTGAGATCTGTCACTAGTGAAATGCAGCCTTCTGCTGACAGTTTCCCTTTAAACACACACCATGGGCCATTAATATAAACCCCTTTACGACTGCCATACGGCTATATACCTCCTATTTGCAGAAAAGATGTTTATAAACATCTTGACAGAGACCACGTTCAAATGGCCATATCTCCTGAACCCTGGCACATAGGAACATAATTTGTAAGACATTTTAAACAGAAGGATGTCCCCTTTGTTATGTATGGATGATTGTGTATGGGTGCTTAACAGAACCGGAGATATCCACCCTTACGTTGTAAGAAAAAAAAACATTTTGTACAGCTTTGTATTCCAGTTTGTAACTTTAAGAATGGATATCTCAGTTTCTCTTAAGCATCCATACACAATCCATCATTAAAGAGGAGACTCTCCTGTTTAATATGACTCTAGCATTGTGTTCCTACGTACAAGGGTTCAGGAGATATAGGCGTTTGAAATGTGCCCCCTCCATCCGGTCTGTAGACGGCAAAATATAGAAGGAGCTGCAGAAAACACTTTATCTTTTCATTATTGCAGAAGTACATGCACCCTCTGCATCTGTAGCTGAACCTGGGAAAGTCTGATGGAATAATGCTGTACATATTAATAACAGCGTAAAAGTTCCTACTTATTTAAGAAACTTTAATCGGAAAAATGACAAAAAAAGCTTATTTTTTCACATTTGTTGTCAATTATTGGCAAATTTTATAAAGATATGTATAAAATATATGTACAAAAATATGTAATTAATTAAACTATCCACATTAAACTCTCACATTATTGTCATTTAAAGAAGCGCATAGCAGATCGACAAATATTGACCTGGACATTCAGTCACCAATGACCATCGGTCATGAAGTAGTTAAAAGAGCTTACATTCCAATTAACCCATAAATATATGTAGAAATTACAGAAAGCCACGTTCACCTCATGGATCCCCACTTCTCTATTTCCAAAGTTGGCCTGTGCCTCCTTCCGATGATGCGTGGGAAACCATTCCATATTTATTTTTACACAGCTGTCTGGGTGATTTTAATCATAATTTTATTTCACTGGAAAATCCCTTCAAAGTCCAGAAAAACTATTTTAAAACTACTTTGTATACAGCTGATGCATGGACCCTGTTTGTTCACATCCCTACTATGAATTGCCTAGAGAAATATTATATATATATATATATATATATATATATATATATATATATATATATATATATATATATATATATACACCATATATACTCCAGTATAAGCCTAGTTTTTCAGCACAAAAAAATGTGCTGAAAACCCAAACTCGGCTTATACTCGAGTCAAAAAATATATCAAACCTCACCTTTCCGGCTTCCCCCGCTGCTGGCTATATACTGGGGGATATGAGCTGGCAGGCTATATACTGGGGGGTAGGTACTGGCTATATGTTATGGGGTAGGGTCCAGAAGGGTATATAATGGGGAGGCTGTGACCAATGCATTTCCCACCCTCGGATTATACTCGAGTCAATAGGTTTTCCCAGGTTTTTGTGGTAAAATTATGGGCCTCGGCTTTTACTTGGGTCGGCTTATACTCGAGTATATACGGTGTGTGTGTGTGTGTGTGTGTGTATATATATATATATATATATATATATACATATATATATATACACACACACACACACACACATGTATATATGTATGAGATTTGCATCAGAAATCATAGATAGTAAGCTCATTGCTATTTGTACACATTTTATTTCCTTGTTATGTTGTATTTTGTATTTATATGGAATATGATGGCACTATGTACAGTAAATACAATGGCAGCCATGGATCTGCAGCAAGTATACTAGCAGGTCTATTCTGCAGAGCCAGTGTTATAACCTTTACGGTAGCACAAATAAAACTATTTTGGAGGCTCCCCACTGGGATAACTCTGGAATTCCTTAAGAATGAACACATTTTCCTGCCCTTTGTTTTCATTTTGGAGTAAATGTCTGTACAAAAGACTATCCCTTCGCTCCATAGCAAATATTTGCAATCGTAGTGTTCAAATATCTATACAATACCTGGAGGAAATTCATAAAGCAAACAGGTTTACAGTAAAGTACAAGTTTTCAATGGGAACATCACCTCCAGGCCAACATTACAACACACAGACGGCTTACCCTGATCACAGCCACCGGCTATATCTAGATATGATAAGTCAAATATTGCAATGGATTTTGCAGACTCCATTGATCAGTAATGACTGAGCCATCTAATGCATGGTCTCTGTAGATTTCAGTTCATTCAATATGTACTTATCATTAAAAAAACAAGCATGAAGCCATAAGATACAAACTTGTATTGTAACAAGCACATCAATGGTATTAAAAAATGAACAATTGTAGACAATTTTAATGTTCTGTATTCAGCTATGCTATCACAGACCGGGGGCTTTCCTCTTGTGGCTCTCATGTCTTACTATGACCTGAAATGGACCCTAAAGGAGGCAGTACATTCACATATACTGCAAAAATACTATACTGCAGAGTGATCAGATTAAATTTTTTCTAAATGAATTTAAAATGACAAATCCTATATAAATGAGGTATCTCTGTGATCGTACAACCTAAACAATATAGCAAAAGTGTCATTTGGAGAGTAACGTAAAAGCTATAAAAACATAGCCCCTAACAAAACTGAATAAATGTGTTCTTTCATCAATATCCCTGGCTCAGGAATTTACCAGATTCCCAGTACAATGTTTGGAATCAATTAAACAATTAAAGGAAATCTACCAGCAAAATCAAGCATGATTAACCAGGAGCATTTACTTATAGATCCAGGCACTGTGACTGTGTCAATCTTCTTATATTGGTTATCCATGGCCTCCTTCCTTCTAAAATCAACTTTTAAAATTATGATAATGAGCTAGAAGGGCTCTGGGAGGTGCGGCCCTCTGTAATGCAGCTTCACAGGCTGTTACGCTGTCTCACCCTGCTCTTTTAGCACTTCCCCCTCCCTCTGCCTGATGTAATCTCACTGAGATTAGCATACAGCGGGAAGTGCTCCTGAACTGATAGCACTTCAGGAGATTTTAAGGCATAATGAAAACAATTTAGAAGGAAGGAGAAAGGATAACAAATATAAGTCACGGTGCCTGAGTCTATGAGTAAGTGCCCCTGGTTTATCATGATGGATTTCTGATGGTAGATCTCTGTTCTGACTTTTGGAAGGAGGGGAACAAAAAACAGAATGGCAAAAACAGCAAAAGTCGACAGCGCAAGAGGTTACAATGAATACCCAGCCAGGCTATATTTTTTTATATAACTGGGAGACAATTACTGTTACTCATCAGATAAGCCGTGCTCATCATTATTTCACCAGTTCTGGAAAAGTCCTATAAAACAGGACAGTGTTGCTCAGTGTCACCCTTGTGTTCAGTGTCACATAACAGTGAGCAGTCACAATTTATTTTACAGTAGAAAGTAAATTTATGAAACTTCACATAACAACAACCTGCTCACAAATACCTTACGATCTGTTGGGCTTTTTTCAATCTCTACACAGCTTTTCATTTTGTTACCTTTAAATTGCGCTTACCGGTGATCATCCATATCTTCAATTTGCCTTTTTACATAGCTATCTATTCTCTTGCGGTAAGTCCTATTTGTTAGTCTTCCCACCATTCCCAGCCCATACGGCCTTTTTTCTTTTGCAAACAGTTTCCTCACGGGGATGGTTATACGCTGTCCTCGCTTCTGAGGACCAACACTGATAACTTCTTGGCACAGTCTGATCTTTGGCTGTACGAGATGTCCTTCTTTTGTCTTGCGCCAGCCTCGTTCCAAGGGCCTGGAAACATACAGAAAGCATATTTTTTATTTTTTTTTTTAAGACCCACTTATTTATCGCAAAGTGCCAACACAGAAATTTAATTTGTGATTTATACTCCCTTCTCTGTCACAGCTTTCATTGATACAGGCACCCTGAGGACACCAATAAAGCAGAAAAAAGAAGAAATTTGGATGATCATTGTAGCTTCACTCCAGGGTCCCATAACCATGAAGAATTGTCATGGCTGGACAGGAGCTTCAATGATAATCCAGATTTGTCCAAACCTTCCCACTCCTCCAGTAGTCCCAGGTAGTCCTGTCACTTTAAAATAGCTCTGTGCACAGCAAGTCCTGGGCTGTCTGGGACTGCAGGAAGATACCTGGAGTCATCTCTGGGCTAAATGCCCACAGAAAGGGCTCTGAGTGCCTCCTAGCCACCACTGATCTATGATCATCATTTATTATAAAACCTATTTGACTGGTACAAATGACTCCAGCAGTTTGGCATCTAAGTGAAAAAAAATCTGCTCTGGTGTTAAAATGGAAATATCATGCTCATACATATGACAGGGCCTGCCAAATGTTACAGTAGACTTCTTATTTCTGCCAGGTGATTTAGTAGAATCGACAACTAAAGTGGCAGAAGCAGCAATATCGTAAGGTGTTTTCTATGGTTCTTCACTGGTAAAACTAATATGTTATAATCATAAAATGTTCTATGTTTCATATTTAATTTTAACCTACAGCATCAAATGGCTTTTTTCTAATTCACTCTTGTCCAAGGCACTTCCGGTACGTTCCACCGTCTCCTCTGCTTTTGAGTTTTGTTCAGCCTCTTTTATAGCAGCCTCTGATGGGGACTCGAAAACTTCATCAGGATAACTTGACATTTCTTCGTGAAGAGCTCCTTCCTGATAAACATACAATACAGTAGGGACAGGGTAGGACACAAATATTATTCCTGATTGCAGTGGTTGTTGCACATTAATATCTTTTTCAATAAAAATAATAATTAGAAACAAATGTTGTTTAAATAGGAAATTTGAGTATCATATCGGCACCTATAAAGAACAATACAACAGATAATTAACATATGGTATATATATATATATTACATAAAAGATCACTAAATAAATGTATATAGTACAGTGGATTTGTATTCCAACCAATATGTATTATTTCCTGCCAGGTGGACACCACCAGAGACTCAATCTTAATTCAAATGGTAAGCAAAAGGGAATAGAAGTGGCATGATAAAATATTAGAGATGAGCGAGCACTAAAATGCTCGAGTGCTCGTATCGGATAACGAACCACACTGAAGTCATGAGCTACTTATTCTTATATGTGGGTACATTGTAACTATTTGCTATTGCAAGAGCCGCTTGTACAAATATCTTTTAAATCCCTCTGATTGACATCGCTTCAGCATAAATAAGGAACTAAGGACACGTTGCTGACTCACCATAAGATTATCAGTGTTTGCCATGATTTTGTGCAGTTTTTTTAACCTTTTACCAGTAGACCATCCACATCTCCCAGACTCAAACCCATCACCCTAGATGCTTCCTTGATGACCTTATTTAGTTTCTGGCCATCCCTGAGCAAAAGACAACTGCCCCAAGCCAAAGCTGCAAAAAAACAAGGCACTCACCAATAGAGTGTTATAAAAAGAGATTACCGTGTCTATACCTGAGTATAAGCTGAGATTACCGTCTATACCTGAGTATAAAACGAGATTTTCAGCACATAAAATGTGCAAAAAAAAAACTTGACTTTTACTTGCGTCTATAAAAAAATTAATTTAAAACTCAACTCAAAACTTCATGGGGGCATGGGCAGGCTGGCTATATACTGGGGGAAGGGGATACCAGGCTATTTATTGGGGGCAGGGGTCTGGCTAGCTATATACTGGGGACATGGACTGGCTGGCTATATACTGGGAAGCAGGGGACTGGCAGGCTATTTACTGGGGGCTGGCTAGCTATATACACAAGGCATAGACTGGCTGGCTATATACTGAGGGGCAGAACCTATCTACCATGCGCCTTCCTGCATTATGTCTCAACATGTGTATGCCAATTCAGTTTCTCATCAATTAGTCCATAACTCTTTCTACCTCCACCCCGATACATAATCGCTGGCCCGGCCCTTTAGTCAGTCACGAGAAGTTGATCACTAG
The DNA here is from genome assembly GCF_040894005.1 of Engystomops pustulosus. Taxonomy (NCBI): domain Eukaryota; kingdom Metazoa; phylum Chordata; class Amphibia; order Anura; family Leptodactylidae; genus Engystomops; species Engystomops pustulosus. Next base: position 45,594,685 of record NC_092418.1, on the reverse strand, counting down.
TTCTTTGGTCTAAAGCAGAATATTGCCATAGGCGCACAAGAAGACTGTATCCCTATATACTGCATCATTAGTGTTCAATCAATTAGCACAAAATCCTTAAAATATTTCTGCAGAAAGTAAGATAATCCATCCGCCAGTTACATAATTTAGGCTTCACAGTTATAGATTGTATTACAATGATAGTGTGATAATAATATTACTCCTCCACAGTTTGTTTGTTTTATATTTTTTTATTTTTCTTTCTTTTCTGCCTGTCATTAGGCTCCACTTGTTTTAAGACCAGCCAAGAAGAGGAGCTTGGCCCCAGGGAGTCTCTGTTTGATAAGAGGAGCATGGTCTTCTTAAGTGGTAGAATTGTGGGGGATGAAAAGAAAGCGCATACTTTAGTTTTTCCCTCCAAATTTAGACAAAGGGAATATCATAGCTGTCCATAACTGGGGAATAATTCATAATTATGGGTCCCCAGTTACACATGACAGTTATGGGGTCTAGAAAATCAGAATGTTAGCACCAGGGGAAGGCAGCCAATAGCAGAACACCCCTGATATTAGGCTAAGACACCCCAAGTTTGGTATGTGGTTGATGGGAAGAACGTAAAACTCCCCCTCACAGTGACATCACAGCCAGGGGTGGGGGTCAAAATATCCCTGGGTTTAAATTAGTTAAGCAGCCACATAGTAGTGTTCAGTCTGGATCAATAGAAGGCTGGATCGATGTCTGTGCCCAGTCCTCGGGCCAAAGAATTTCTTCCTATTTCACTAGCAAGAGTTTTTTGTTTCTTTCTTCCATAACTGTTTGTAAGTATCGTATGTGTATTGTTTTAATCTTTTTTTCATTATATCTGACAATTTAACTATTTGAGTGTACTGCATTTTTATGTAAATAAAAAACTTTTAATAAGCCTTTGCTTGTAGCCTTAAAGAATCTGAGTCTCTGAAGGGAATCACGTTACCAGAGGTCATTATTAGCATACTCCATGTAGTAAGCGATTGCATGTTCTGTGTGAGTTTATAATTGTAATATCGTGTAAGTAGTGAGTGCATGTGCTGAGTTATCATCAGGGTGCATTGTCTGTGTGGTTGAGGTTCCTACGGCCTTCTTTGCGTAAGTAACTCGTGGGTTTTAGCAGTGGATTGACGGGGTGCTGTGATTGTGTGGAGTAAATTTAGCGATAGGACGCCCTTTTGTGGAAGTGAGTGGAGCTTAAGGGCTAAATTCTGGGACTCCATAGAGTAGGTATCCCCGTGTGTGAACTCCGGTGAGTCGGGTACATGACAGATAGTAATAGGCGCACTGCTGAATTAGAAGAAAATCAGCCTTACTGATGTCTGAGAGTACACACATTTTTATTTGCTCTAAATTTTATAGAAAAAAGTTTTAGGGAAAAAAAAGTTGCTGAGTTTTCTAAGAATACAAAGTCAAATAAGTCTTACCCGTGCAAAAAATGATGTATCTAATTCATCTGGAAAATCCATGGTGTCCTCTTCAAGAAAGCTAACGGGGGTGAAGCTTCTCCGTTGTACCCTACGTAATGTACCTTCTTTGATTGAGCGCCCCTGTATGTTTTGTAACAAATAAAACAAATTACATCTTAGGAAGTCAGTTTTTTATATCAATATCTGAAAATCTGTATTTCTCTCTGATTCACATAAAATAGGCCCTTAGTGATGTTGTGGTGTTTGGATAACTGACCACTAAAGACAAAAGCTGGCTGAAGTGGATGCATATTATGTTAACACCACATCTCTGTAGCAGGGTGGGGGACCATGTGGGTGCCAGCATGGTACATAAAAGCATGTACTTCCTGTATCTGAAGGGAGCTTTTTGGCCTCTGTGACCTGGAGTAGCTTTACTTGCAATGAGGCAGTGAATTTTACCTTATATATCAAAGCCATTACCTTTACAAGTGCAGCTGCTGCCCTGAAGCTCATCTTGGCTACAGACTCTCTTTTCCGTCTTCTGGGAAATCGGTTAAATCCAGATTTTGAGCTTGTGAATGAGCAGAGGGAAGTTGCTCCTGGAGTAATAGGAGTATGTGGCATACTGTAGCCATCAGTATCTTCCACCATTCTGAAAGCCCGTCCTCGTGCCAAAGGGTCTATAATCTACAGATACAAGAAAAATAAATATTTTTTATCTTGTACAAAACATGTGTCCAGTGTGTACAGTGCAGCTAGAAATACTATACCTTCTGCATATTAAACTGAGTTGGTCCCACGTATAAAGGGGGTGGTGTTTCTGTACTTGTTAAAGATATATTATCTTGGCTGGGAAGGTCCATTTCTCTTATAACTTGTGGTTTTAACTTTCCATATCTCTGGCTGCAATGTCTAAGGCTTTTCCTTTGCCATTTCTGAGTGGAATCACTGTCTTTACTTACTCCAAACCAGTCAGCAGTGCCCCTTCAATAAAGAAAGTGATACATTATAGAAGAAATGTTCTCCATCGGACAGCCTAGAAATACAGTATCAAAGTGCTTGTGTACTGCCGGTTAGGGACAAGCTGTCCACTCAGCAGAGAAAGAAGTATCAAATCCAGATTTGTCAGTAAAAGTTATTAAGTTATTTATAACCACAACTTCCTTCCTTCTCATTGACTATAACATCATTGAGGTAGCTATCAAAAACATCACTAAAAATATGCATGTTTATGCTGATGCTAGAAGCAAAGTGAGATAACAACCCAGACAGAACCTTAAATATTTCCTAGTTAAGTAGCGACTGTCCATCACTATTAGCCATTAGGTTTAGGCTGCACAATAATCACTAGTCAGGAAGTCTGCTGTAGAAAATATCTCCTAAAAACAATAACAAAAATTCTCGGCGGCGTTATGTCTAATTTTATTATTATTGTTCATTTTAAAGCACCATTAGCGTAATAGATCAATTTAAAATGGGCTTATGTTTATAATAAGAGACAATAGAAACAGTGACCTCAATGAGCGTGAGAAATAAGAAGGAGGCAGGGCTATCCCCAGGAGGGTTTATTGGGATGGGTAAAGCTTGTCCTAAGTATTGGATGTGATATCAAAACTCCCAACTTTTGCTGCACCCCTTACTCCACCCGACACAGTATAATTCCCCCATTAGTGCTCCCCATCTTCTCCTTACATTGTGTCCCCCCAGCTCCCTGCCACACTATGGCCCCTTCTCCTCCTCATATTGTAGACACTCTGATATTGTGCCCCCCCCCAGCTTCCCCTCATATTAAAGCTCAATCATGAAGAGTCCCACAAGTAGATCCCCCTCACATTGTAGCCCCCTGATATTGTGCCCCAGCTCCCCCTCATCTTAAAGCTCCCCCTCCTGTTTTGTTCCCCAGCAGCTCCCCTTCATACTTACCTAACAGATCTCTGCATTATCACTGTATTCAACTCTGCCAGCATCCAGAGGATGTCCCACGACATACCTCCCAGCGTTCGGGACGGGGTCCAAAATCCAGTACTGTCCCGTTGGATCCGGGACTGATGGGAGGTATAGTAATATTACACAAGCTGATGTGTATGGTAAATTCAAATCCCTTATGTAGCTTCCATTGGATGTAAGTAAACTGAAGGGAGTCTGTCCTGGGTTTGTCCACAATATTCTGGTCCCAGCATGAGCAGAGTCAAGCCCTTTCCTATGGTGCTGTGACTGAGCCTATAGTGAAAAGTGCCAAGCTTTTAAATCCTTACCACTGGCATATGTAAATTTATGTTAACTAGATTTCCTTGAAGCAAAAGGAAAATGACCTTAAAATAAATTACTGGGATCTGTAGGTTATATATAGCAATCTAAGTAAGTTGAAAACGACAAACTCTAAGTAAGTTTTAAAATAGACTGAGGGAATTGAAGGAGTTGCCACTAGAGGTTTATAAATTGGTTTAGTGTAAGAAGACTGGCAATGCTGGGAATTAACATCAGTTAATTTATGGCTGCAAATTAGGAGCTAATAATAAGCAGCTAATTTGTAGTTAGGTATGAAGATTTATCAATGTACATAAGGATCTCATTAACCTGAGCAATAATAATAATAATCTTTATTTATATAGCGCCATCATAGTCCGTAGCGCTTTACAGATTCTAAGGAATATATACAAATAAAATAAGATATTACAGAGTAACAACAGTCATATGGAACAATAGGAGTGAGGGCCCTGCTCGCAAGAGCTTACAGTCTATGTAAGGTAAGATAGCTTGTATAATTCTCCAGCCATTCTTTATAAGGGAACAGTATAAAATAATTTAATAAATAAAAAATGCTGCTGCTTGAACCAGCCATCAGCCGCCATCTTATATACAAAGTCCATGGGACTGCAGAGAAACTTTTTCCGGAAGGCAGACAGGGGGAGCACGCCAGAATTGGTTAATAAAATTAATGTTGCATGCAGTTAACGAATGTGATTGGCCTGCCTAAATAAATGATTTTTAAGAGCATGTTTAAAGCTTTGGGGGTTGGCTATTAGTCTGATAAACCAGGGTAGGGCATTCCAGAGAATTGGTGCAGCCCTGGAGAAGTCCTGGAGACATGAATGGTAAATTCGAATTAAGGAAGAGATTAATCTAAGATCACTGGCAGAACGAAGAGCACATGTTGGACTGAGATGAGAGAAGAGAGGTAGGGGGTGCACTGTTATAAAGAGCTTTGTGGATGAGAGTTATTAATTTAAACTGTATTCGGAAAAGCTATTGTAAAAATGTGAAAAGTAGGCACACAATATATCCATGGTCACATTGTATGTATGCTTCAGGGACAGTTAACATTAGGGGTCATTATAGGATCACCCTGAGACCACAGTAGGCTTTAATGGGACCTCCCCATATTCTAATTGCATCATGTTTGACTTTGAAGATAAGGTTATATAGACCTATCCCCTCCCCTGTGAGCAGGCTGTGACCTGGAAAGGGTGCACTGATTATACTGTTTGCACATTGTTTGACTCCATTCTCTGCTTTCAGTAATGCACACTAAGATTCTGTTTTATCAAATTACACTTCTCTTTATAACATGATTACAAGATTTCCATCAGTTTTCTTAACAAAAAGAATTTCAGGTCAATTCTATGCTGACTACTAACAGAAAGACGAAAAAAGTTTTGTACATTTATTTCTCACACTCTATACCCTACTCCCAATTAACAATGGTAAGTCACACAGTCCCACTACCTATCCATCAAGATGAAAATAACCCCCCCATATAAAGCACATACCCATGCAAACATCATGGCTAATGCACAAATATTCTAAAGTATAACAAAGTCTTCCACCTACATTCAGGACTCATTCTTTGTATTTAAAGGAAACTTACCAATAGGAATCTACTATCAGAAGTAGATCTGATGGTAGATTTCTCCTGCCTGCGTCTTCCCTAATCTGTAATTTAATAATTCTGGAACCTAACTTCCTAACTTGTTAAAAAACTTTATTTTTGTAATATGTAAACTAACTGCAGAGGCTACTGGGGCTCCCAGTGCCGGACAGACTAGTACACGCCCCAGGAGCCTCTATGGAGGAGTAATGAGAATAAAGTTATAATAAAATATAATAAGAGACAGTAATGTAGGAACAATTATGTATTGCATTTCCATTAAATCTTTTTATAACTGTAAATGACCGATTTCAAAAGGTCTGGGAAAGTTTGGTGTTCAGAGTGTAATTTAGACTTTTATTAACAGACATGCAAAAAAGAAAGTAAATTCACACCAAACCCTCTCTTCGTTAGCCATGACAGTCTAGTAGTATTTTACTATTGGAAAAATCCCTCCAAAATATCTAACCATGCGGGAAAACAGCACTCTACATGCAATCCACAAACTACCTGCAAAAAAAGGTAGATATTGTTTGCCGTTTCCTATAATAGATAGGTCTCCTGCGAGCCAGGTGCCCCTTAACTGGCATAGTACTGATCTTGTCAAATGTGACATGCTTCCTTCCAGGAAAAATACAAGAGAAATACTGGTAAGTGTACTGTATAATACAAGTGCAATACTAAATCCTGTACAATATGTTATGAACAAAGCATATGGTTCTCTAAGGGTATAATATTTATGAAGTGCACAAGAATACAAGGTATTCCGTGCTGTAATATATACCCGTCCCGATACTCTCACTTTGTTTACCACCAATTCTTACCTTTTTATTGTCTGGGTGATTGAGGTCTGTCGTTGTAAGATTGGCCGCTTTGGGTCATTGGGAGGTGAAGGGATTCTTGTATTCTCCACTGGCATACTCACGCTTCTTAGATACGTCTGGCGCTTGAAGGGCTGAAAGAATAAACGTCTTTATTTTGAGAAGCCAAATTTGTTAATCTTTATGACATATAATATAAAAAAAATAGTTATCCATAAAGGAGGTAAGAGAAATGATGTCATGTTAAAAGGGGATTTCCAGGATTTAAAAACAAAAATGTTATACAGTAGAAAAAGTGTTATTCACCCAGAAAATATTGCAAGTACGGTATTTAATTTAATGATTTAAAACAATATCTCTTTTAAATAATTATACAGGCAGTCCCCGGGTTACATACAAGATAGGGTCTGTAGGTTTGTTCTTAAGTTGAATTTGTATGTAAGTCGGAACTGTAGATTTTATCATTGTAATCCCAGCCAGAACTTTTTTGGCCTCTGTGACAATTGGATTTTAAAAATGTTGGGTTGTCATAAGAATCAATATTAACACTAAAGCTTCATTACAGACACCTGTGATAACTGTTACAGCTGATCATTGTAGCCTAGGACTAAAACACAATAAATTACCAATATCCAGAGGTCTGTTTGTAACTAGGGGTCGTATGTAAGTCGAGTGTTCTTAAGTAGGGGACCGCCTGTAATCATCATCTCTAATAATCTCTATTAAAATACAGCGTTATCTACAGACACCATGATATGGTGTCTATTGTCTTACAGAGGTTGCAGGTTGCATTAACACCTATACATGTGTCAAAGACACTTGTGCAAACAGTTGTTCTCCTTGAAAAAGTATCATGTGTATTAGTAGGCTTCATACTTTCCTGTGCAAGATCGCAACGAGTGGCAGCACCACTCAGTAGAAGAACTGGTGCAGTGGCAACACAGCCAGTAACAAAGCTAATTACACACTATTCGGCTAAATTCACACACATGTGTACCCGCCGTACCGTAGCACAGTGGGCACGCTTCGGCGCTGGGGAGAGGAGGAGGGGGGAGCACTTCTCCCCCCTGCCCTTCCCCACAGAGATATTTGTGCTTTATGTGTACTCTATGTTGTGTGTGCTGTATGCATGTATTCTATATTGTATGTACATAGGTGTGTGCAGTATGTAAGCTTCATATCTCACTTTTATAAGGAAATATCATACAGAATCACAACATATCTTTAAAATGCAGGGCCGCAGTGTATCCCACTGTACCTCTCTCATACAGTGGGATATGTTGTCTGGTTCAGCTTCTCCCCTTGAAAGAGTTTGGAGGAGTTAAAATTGGCAGCAGCTTTTGAATTTCTGCACCGATGTTCTGGGTGACTCCCAAGTGATGGACACCCATAGAGTAGTCACAGCGATGCCATACAGTGAGATCCATCCCCTATAGCCTTTAATGGCCTCTGCTGAGCCTATACGTCTCTATGTCTCCCTTCAGCAGAAAGCAGGATGATATAGCGCAGACTGCTACATTTTTGGGAGGATTCCTGACCTATCCTTAAATAGAGTACTTCAACTTAACCAACTGAGTCCTTCCAGTTTGGCTCCTTTTTCCCAAAAGCGGGAGAAGGAACAGACATGGTTGCTGCTGATGTTTTGCCTTTCTGCCGAGTGTTGGAACTGGCCATATTTGTACAATTACATCACTTGGAAAGCACCCTCATTGTATGTTCAGCGGAGGCTGGGGATGAATGTAATAAGTTGCATCCATCCCCCGTGGCCTCTAATTTCTGATGCAAACTCACCTTGTATTCATCTGTAACCGAAAATCTATCTATCAATATCAATCTGTTTATAACATGTTATACATATAACTACAGATATATTGCTGTGTACAATATGTTCAGTTCCCCCTGCTCTATGACATGCTGCCTGCAGATAGGGCCCTACATCATTCTACTCAGCTTCTCCTGCTCTATAACATGCTGCCTGCAAATCAGATACTTTGTACAATCTGTTCAGCTACTCCGCTCTCAAACATGTTGCACACAGAAAGGACACTATGTGAAATCTGAACAGCTCCTCCTGCTCTATAACATGTTGTCTGCAAAATGGGTACCATATAAAATCTGCTCAGCTCTTCCTGCTGAATAACAATTTGCCTGTCTGTAGACCACAATAAACAGACTGCACTCCTCTTGTACCATGCGGCCAGAAGATAGAATACTATAAAACAAACTGCTCATCTCCTCTTGCTCTATATCATACAGCCAGCAGATAGAACACTATACACAAACTGATCATCTCCTCTTGCTCTATAACATGCAGCCAGCAGATAGAACACTATACACAAACTGATCATTGTAACCCCAGCCAGAACTTTTTTGGTCTCTGTGACAATTGGATTTTAAAAATGTTGGGTTGTCATAAGAATCAATATTAACACTAAAGCTTCATTACAGACACCTGTGATAACTGTTACAGCTGATCATTGTAGCCTAGGACTAAAACACAATAAATTACCAATATCCACAGGTCTGTTTGTAACTAGGGCTCGTATGTAAGTCGAGTGTTCTTAAGTAGGGGACCGCCTGTAATCATCATCTCTAATAATCTCTATTAAAATACAACAAACATGTTGCACACAGAATGGACACTATGGAGCAGATTTATCAAGCTGTCTGAAAGTCAGAATATTTCTTGTTGCCCATGGAAATAAATCACAGCTCCCCTTTAAAATATTCATGAGCACTGGTAAAATGAAAGCAGAGTTGTGATTGGTTGCCATGGGCAACTAGAAATATTCTGAATTTCAGACAGCTTGATAAATCTGCTCCTATGTGAAATCTGAACAGCTCCTCCTGCTCTATAATGGTGTCTGCAAAATGGACACCATTTAAAATCTGCTCAGCTCTTCCTGCTGAATAACATGCTCTATAACATGCAGCCAGCAGATAGAAAACTATATACAAACTGCTCATCTCCTCTTGCTCTATAACATACAGCCAGCAGATAGAACACTATACACAAACTGATCATCTCCTCTTGCTCTATAACATGCAGCCAGCAGATAAAACACTATATACAAACTGATCATCTCGTCTTGCTCTATAACACGCAGCCTGCAGATTTGATTTCCGTACAAACTGATCATCTCCTCCTGCTGTATAAGATGCTGCCTGCAGGTTGGACACACTATAATAAACTGACTGCTTCTCTCCTCTTGCTCTATAAAATTACACTGCATTTTAATGGAGACGATTTCTCTTTAACAACAACCATTTTACTTTTAAGGCAGCTATATTCATTTCATCTTTGCTCAGCTGTCCTGCATAGATCAATTACTGAAACTGTATGAACAAAGAAAAAGGTCCTATTTAAGAAATATACTGAATATTATTCAGATTTTACAATCATGCCACACTCACAACCTGCAGATTATCATTAGGAAGAACTCTTGTGCCTCCTATTAAAAACCCCCAAAAACCTCCTCTGTCAATAACTTCAACCTAACAACCTCTATTATCATTCACAGTAACCACATAGAGAAACTTGGAGGAAATCAGAAAGAATGCAAGGTAGGTTCCAACCATCAAACCGCACTCACGGAGGACTCTTATGTGAGATCGCCTGGGCAGATGAAAGGTCCAACCAGTCTTCCTAGAATTGTGAAGGCAGCACTAAGCCGTGTATACGCTGCCTGGTATTGTCCTAGCACTTGTTTACCAGCTTTGCTCCACACTAATTTAGTGTATCATTCTGTACATCCATTATATTATACAACAAAAGTCCATTAATAGTTGTTTCTTCCTAAATTATTTTTCATTTATCAAGATCTGGTGTAAGTGATGGAAAACATTATACAAACACTTCAATGGAAATCTGTTGACTTGCTCACTCCTTTTCCAATATTAGCATTTGTTTTTAAGAACCTATTTCCTCTCTTTGTCCAGGGTACCAGACTGAGTGCTAGCACACTTCTATAGAGACTGGGGGATGGGAGGGGATGTTATATTTTTAAAAATACAAGTCAAGGGCTTGTAAAGCTCACAAATTATCAGTCTAAGAGCAACTTGAGAAAAGTATCCAACTAACTTGGAAGTCCACTTCTTCCATTCTTACAAAGAGGTCACACATTTTTTATCTTGTGCTATAGACTTATAAGCCAAACCCCATTAAAAGCATTAATAAGAGGTAGGAGCTCTAATAGTAGCCATTCAATAAATTCTTCCATTTCTTTAATTTCTTAAAGGACATCTACCACTAGGATAAAAGACTGTATGCTAATGAGACTAGATTGGAGGAGATTTAACAATGTAAGACTACGCCCCTTTTTGGACAAATCAGAGAAGTGCCTAAGAATGGGATAAAACCCTAAATGTAGCGAAAGGCATACCCCATAATTCTGGCACAAACAGCTTGACAAATCTCTCCCAATGTAGCATTCTATATGTCCATTTCTATTATTTAGGTCCAGTCTATTATTACAATATGGGCTATATACATCTGCACGGTTGAAATTCTAGGTGGTGCAGCCACATTCAAGGCCCAGACCTAAAGGGGTACTGGTACAAATTTTACATTGGGGCCTCAGCAGTTATGCCTGTCTACCTGTATGTACAATAAATAATACTAAGAGAATACTGCTGTCTACAGAAAAAGAATTGGAATGTATTGTTTATATGTGGGGGGGGGAGCCTTTAAAATAGACTCAAGCCTGCTCCCTGCATGTGCTGATAGGATCTAAGCAATGCTCCTCAGCTATTACTGGAAAGTGAAGTCACCCTAAGCATACAGCTCTACAAGAAAAACAAGGTTTCATGCTTTGTAGCCACAATCGTCACACATTTCCTGGAAAAGAAATGTAGGTAGTAAAATATATATGGACAATTTCTTATAAAAACATTTTTCATCAATGCAAATTGAATGTCAGGCAGGATCCATTATCCATTCCATGCTAACCCTTGACTTTACTCATTAGCTAATGTGACGTTCTCTGTGGAGACTATCCTATACAGGTCCACGCTATCTCTGAAGAAGTATGATGGAGTCACATGTAGTCACACTTCTATGTGTTTTACAGCTCTTACACTTTTATTCAATGTGAATCATAAGCATCAATGACAGACAAAACATACAGACCTTGTCATCTCCATTCATGTGCATTGACCTTTACATAGTCCTGTACTGACTGAACTTATTAACAGTGAAAAACAGTAAATGACATTGCGTATAAAGAAGTATGACGTCTTACCGGAACAAAGACTGGCTCCTCGCTCGTAGTAGTTACAGATGGGATTTCTAATTTTAACCATGGTGGCTTCTTTCTTTGTAAACTGCTTGTACTGTCCCGACGCCCTTCATCCATCTTTGTTTTTTCTGCTCGCTACCTAATGTATAGAAAATAAAATATTCTCAATATTGAGGGTATAAACAAAAGTATTTATTATTAGAAAATATAAGAAAGGTTTTACTATACAACAGCCTCCAAGTTTCAGAACTATTGTTATATTTTTGAACTTTATGCAAAATGACTATCACACATACACTATAATTGATAACAATATTCTGCAATGCATTTAGCTGAGTTACCCTATAAGATCTGAAAGTCTTGTGTAAGATTACCAATCTTTTTGTGGTGTAATTACAATGGCGAATTATTCTTTTCTTCTGTCCTTGCTAACTCACCTTTTAAAAAAGACATCATCAAAAAGGGATCTACCAGCAGGAGATTACTGTAATCATACCCTCACGTGTATTGTGGATAGGAGCAAGACTGTAAAAATGCATTTATATTCCAGGATTGTAGCTGGACTTGGTGCACTTATATGTGAAACGTCTCTACTGCATACAGCACTGGGAGGAACTGAAAAGAGGACTGTATGAAGCGATCGAACAAAAGAGAAGTGTGAGGGGCCTCTCCCACTATGCCAAGTCCAGCTACAATCCAGATACATTTTTCACAGTCCTGCTGCTACCACGGTGGCTGAGTGGGTAGCACTTCTGCCTTGCAGTGCTGGAGTCCTGGGTTCAAGTCCCATCCAGGTCAACATCTGCAAAGAGTTTGTATGTTCTCTCCGTTTTTGCATGGGGGTCCTCCAGTTTCCTCCCACACTCCAAAACATACTGCTGGGTTGTTTAGATTGTGAGCTCCATGGGGACAGGGACTGATTTGGCAAGCTCTGTGTAATCTGTAGGCGCTATATAAATAAAGAATTATTATTCTTATGGTTGTACAAATCTCCAGGGCTGCTGCATAGGAACGCTCTAAACTTGGTCTTCCAACAACAGCATTATGCTTGACCATACTATATATGTTCTATACTTTGAGTGAGAATCTTATCCTTTGCTATCTTTAGTTACTTCATCCCAGCCACCTTGATGTGTACTATGTTTAGTGGCAAACTTATGCCCTACTGGGACATCTTTATTTAGACATCTTTTTTGCAACTATAGCTATAACCAGCATTTATATTTTATCTACAATTGTATTTATATATTTTGTCCTATAGGTACTTTTGTCATTGTTGTTCTCAATATATAAGTTGAGTTTTGTGAGTTGAAGTCATATTTTACATTTTGCATCATATTGTGCAGTGCACTATGATAGAGGTTGAGATACATTACCAAATTCCCCTTGTTTTTGGTTGTCTATGAACATTTTTAATTGTTTGTAATATGATTACCTTGCAAGGACACAAAAAATGTCTAATTCTTTAAATAACCAATAAAGACTTGCTCTTTTATTTATTCTATATCCTTACAGGATTCCTAGGAGATACAGTGAGAGTCCAGTCCTGTGGGTCTATATACAATATACTATATACACAAATAGAAAAAGCTGTCAATTACTGTGTGTGACAAAAGCAGCATTGGCACTGTCTCTCCCAGAAGTCCTACTATCACCTGAACTGAAGACTATTCTGTAATGTCTGGCATGCACGCGACGGAAATTGGGGGGCGTGGCCGAACGAAAACCCGACGGATTCGGAAAAACCGCCGCATTTTAAAAAAAAATCTGTCGCGGAGCTTGCACTTACCTTCACTCAGCCCGGCTCGGTGAACTCCAGTGCGTTCCGATGCTGTTAAGCGCAGCAGCGCCACCTGGTGGACGGCGGAGGAACTACCTTAATAAATGAATGGACCGGGTATGTAAATCTGCCCCATAGTGTCTGTATATACCCCCTGATATTGAATAAAGATTATTATGATTATTAAAAAAAAGAACAATATTGACAATATTTAAAAGGAGTATAAATAAAAAGATTATCCTTATCGAGTTATTCTTACAACACATATGAGTGTAGATGTGTTACATAAACGTATGTAAGGCTATAGAATGGAGGTTTAACGGAATTGAACATATCAATTAAAAATCCGATTGACATCAATGCAAATTTAATGTCAGGCAGGATCCATTATCCATGCATGCTTTTCAAACTGAGGAAAACTACTGAAGCCTGCTTCATTTTTTACGTCCAAATAACGCATGGATAACGGATTCCTGCCTAAAAGGAACATAACGGAGGACATAAAATTTACATTGATGTCAATGAGATTTTTAGATTATTTTTTTTTTTAGATTTTTTAATTTACATTTATTTTTTACTTTTTAGAGGGAGGTATGGATCGGTAATGTGAAATGCACCTAATATGTATGTACCGTATATTATTTTACAATGTACTGTAGATGTCCGGTGTATGTCATTCTTCATATGACACCATAGAAACTGTTAAAGACTTGTTATCCTCAGACACAAAGACGTGTGTATTTCCTGGAGAGGAATTAGAAGTACACCTGTAGCAGGAGAGAACATGATCGATCTCATTCCAGCAGACAGCAAGAAGAATTGTTTTACTTAAAGCAATTGCACGAGGAAACAATAGATCATTTGACAGGAACCTCTTTACAATCCATCCCATCCTATAATACTATTGAGAAGATGACTCCTGCATGGCATCCACCTTCATGTCTCACAATGGACACATTGTATACAAGCTGGTACATGACCTGAAATCTGCTGCTTAATCTTCCTCCAAACTGGTTGTTCTTGTTGCCACACAAGAATTGTTAAGTGTTGAGCTCTCCCAATGAATGTTTCAGGGGTAGGTGATTTACACACATACATCGCTCACATCCTTACACTGTCACTATTCCCTCCTTAACACCTCCTCACATTCTCCTTACAAAACCACTTTAACGGATACATTATACGACTTTATCACCTAAGTCACAGCCGGATATAATAGAATGACAAGGACATATTTTAATAAGAAAGCTATAAACCAGAACCACGAGCAAACCAAGCCCTTGTACGAGCAGGAGGGGGGACCGGATCAGGGGGATCCCATGGGGTATAATAGCAGAGAAAGGAAGAGATGAGAGCCAATGGCAGGAAAATATATACTGGAAGTGGGGGTGGAAATGAGGGGGATGGGGTCAAGGCAACACTGTACAAACAAGAGTCTAAAAAATGACAAAACAAGCTCTGGAGATGATTTGTATATCCAAGGGTTGGTATTGCACTTTATTAGGTATAACTTCCATAATGGATCTGATGGGTTTCCACATATATTCTCCTGTATTCACCCTTGTATATTGACTTGTTCACACTCTACCTAGAAAGCTAAAACACAACTAATCATCATCTTATTGTCAAATAAATCAGATTGGATTATAAGGCCTGTAAATCTACCCATGTTATATGTTTAGTAGAGCAGATAAGGTGGGCTGCCACAACACAAATCTCATTTTACGAGCCAAAATTGTACCAATTACACATGTCAAGCCGAGGTTTGTACAGCTATTGGGGTATCCTGGGGCTGTGCTGTTGTTTTTTAACTTTTTGAGAAATGTAGAGCATAATGTAGTGACTATAAAACAAAATAGCCATCCTTTACAGTACTGTAGTAGGAGTGGAAAATTAATGTTAGGAGTATAGATGGTAGGGACAATTATATGATATGCCAGTAATGTGTATATTAACTCGGTTGAATATAACAAATATAATAAATTAAACAATGTTAAGATTGCCCTGAAAGATCTATGTGTTGTCACAGTAACAGACAACAAAGTAATCCTGTGTAGTCAGCCTGCAGTTAAAGTAAACCTCAGATTTAAAAATTTAACTATACACATTCCAACAATGTACAGTAAACATATTGAAGCACATTTACTTACCCATCCGGAGGAGTTCACAGAAAATGCGTTGTCCGATTCACTAAGATTGTGCGCCCGATATCCTGCATGTGTCATTTCACCGCTCAGGTCCGCAGGAGTTCACCTTCTTCTTCCTGGTGCAAGTAAGTGCTTGATCTTGTGACACAATTTGAAAGTTAAATCCTGCACTCAGACCGAATGCCTCCCAATTTCTGTCGCATGAAAGCCGGGGCAGCTGCACCACAATCCGATCACGTGCAACACAATCCCCTATTAAATAGCTGTCACAGTCATGCAAAACCCGGAAACATTGGAAAGTCCGATGAAGGTGCGTCCGCGGACCCTTAGTATATAAACCCCATTGTGTGCAAAACCCAAGAAATCCTCCCCAGGTAGATGCTGGATCCTAGTGGGCTATGTTTGAAGATGCCATGACCATATGATCAGACTTCTCCAACGCAGAAGGCTAAACACACGGTCATGACATTATCAAACATTCAGTTTGTCCCTCTCTCGAAGGCCTTTCACACAGACTCTCTGGAGCACCCAGCTGCGGTACGGTGAGCACACATTGTTACTGTACCGTACCATCACTGGGAAAAAGATAGAGCAAGCTCTATCTTTCCTTGTAAGTACGACTGGGTACAATGCCCCGCTATGCAGAGGGGAGAGCAGCGCTCATCCCTCCCCCTCTCCAGGAATCTGGGGGGCGAGCCGTCGGACGATCCGACAGATTCGGACTGAGCGCAGGATTTAAAATTTACATTGTGTCGCAAGACAAACACTTACATGCCCCAGGAAGAAGAAGGTGAACTCTGTCGGACCTGAGCAGGAAAGCGACACATGCAGGAAAGCAGGCGCACGATCTTAGTGAATCGCGTCGGAGTCGACGATCATCGGACAATGCACAGCGAGGATCGCGACAGGACCGGGTAAAAGTAAATGTGCCCCAGTATGTCAAATGTCTCCTGAATATTAGAGGTGCACGTCTCTTAAAAAATGTCCATCTTTCGCTATCTGAAATAAGCACAGACCTGAACTATATTTTACATCACGTTGCAAATAACAATAAATCTGTTGGACTAATGGACATCACCTTTTTCAGTCAAACCCTGCTCAGATTTTTTGCCACTTTCCAAAATTGGGATGGTGGTAAAAAAGTTGCCAAAGTTTATATGTCCACAATACACGCAGGATTAATAGTAGAGAATAAGTAGAGTAGAAATAGTAGAGAATATGACTAAAGATCAAACTAATGTGGCTTGTTTGTAGCCTATAAACATGGATACAGTTAGGTCTGCTAAAGAATAGCTAATACAAAGGTTACATTTACAAAACTATTTCCAAAAATATTTCGTTATTCTTAGATGAATTGAACCAATGAAACAATTGGTTGCAAATAAATTCATAGCTTTCCAGACTTCCCTGTCCACGTGTATTAATAAAACTGTGCACACCTTTGTGCATGCAGAATAAATTTAGGTGACATATTTTTCCCATTCTTCATTTTGTTCTGGATATAACTGGATAGAACAGTGACATGTCAATATACAAGAGATAAAACTGTGGAAAAAGCCGGCATAACAGCCTGATGTGAAATACTAGTAACAGAATAACTGCTATGGATTCCTCCGTCTTGGATATGAACTATAACAGTACATGGGAAGCTTAGGACAACATTATGTCAGGGCATCACCATCCCATGAACTATATTTACTCTACACTTCCCACAAATGTCTCTGCAATGCCATCACTTTTTGTCTGGCATCGCTTTACACATCAAACAAGTGTTTATGTTTACTAGTCAGGGGACGTTAGGAGAAAATGCTGCAGGTGTTGAGTTTTTTGACTTTACAAAGCACTTTTCATCAATAAATGTGTAACAATAGGGGCAATGAGGGAACAATAACAGCATACCTTAAAGGAAATCCATCAAAATCAAGTATAGCAGGGGCTCCTAATGGTAGATCCAGGCACAGAAACTGTGGTAATCTTCTTATATTTGTTAGACATTGCCTCCTTCCTTCTAAAATCAACTTTTAAAATTAGATTAATGAGCCGGAAAGGCAATGGACGTGTTATCATAGCCCCTCATGCTGTAGATTCACAGGCAGATTCAGACCATGAATAAGACAGTCGAAACACGCCAGTCATTTGTCTGTCGATTATGATGATATATTCCTTAAGAAGTCAATAAAAATGGATTTCTTCACGTGATTTCAACCTGAGAGTTTGTGCCGGTCCGCTGTTTTTTTGTTCCATAGATTCACAGGCTGTTACATTCTGAAGGAGGACTTTGCCCTCACACTGTGTGCTCCCTGCTACCGTGATTACAAGTGCAGGGGGAGGGAGAGACAAAGAAGTGCTACCGCAGTGTAACAGCCTGTGAAGCTAGATCACAGAGGGCTGCTGTAACATACCTGTAGCCCTTCAGGCTCATTAGCATAACAGTACATGTTTATTTTAGAAGGGAGGAGGCCATGGATAATAAATATAAGAAGATCACCACGGTGCCTGGATCTATGAGTAAGTGTCTCTGGTTTATCATCCTTGACTTTGATGGTGGATTTCTTTAAAGTGATTCATGACTGAGAATATAATAATTTTTGGGAATTTGCTTGACAAAGTTATCTGGGAACTGACAATTATACTATGGTTAGGGAAGGTCATCATCAGGAGACCATATTCTTTGGATAAGTGGTCAACAGCATCATATAATGTAAAGTGCCTGTGCTTGATACTGCAGCATAGTTAAGACTGCCATGGGCCCTGGGCTGTATGAAAATCGGGCCCCTCGTGTGTCTAATTTTTCTAATGGCTTGATTTACTACCTACATACAATACCAAAACTAAGCTCCCTGGATCTGTCCACTTTCAGTTCTGCAGTTTAGCTCTTTTGGATGACCATCATATATGCGTGTTGACAGCCACCACACATAAATGAGGATTTCAGGGCTAGAGGTTCCTCCTTCTATTGTCTCTTCACAGCAGTATCAAACTTGGTGGGTCGTTTGGGTGTCCATTGCCTTGTAGAAGCGTTGTGCCACATACTGCCACCCCAACCACCCATATTATATCCCCCTACAGGGAATATAATATAACTCTGACCAAGCAACGGCTTGAAAATGCGCTAGGAAGCGCGAAGCGGCCCGTCGCCAGGTCCCGCACCTCCCCTGTACCATGCACCCGAAATAAAGGATTCATCCACAGTTTGGTGAGTGCCGCACGTTTTTTCTTATGCTTGAAGATTATCAGGACTATATACTTTTGGCAGAGCACCACCACCAAGTGTTGTTACACGATAGCTCTTTGTCTTGGACTGTGCCGCGGATTTTGCTACTGTCCGGTATTGGCTGTGAATGCCTTGAATCTTTTGGATTGTGCCAAGTGTTTCTGTGTTACTTCTGTGACTAACACTTTAGTGTGTTGTTGCTGACTCATTACTTTTGGATTGCAGACCGGACTCAGATTTCTCCAGAATATAGTAACCATACATATGGACAGGGTGCGAATTGATCTGTGTTTCCAGTGCTTCCCTATATGGCAGTAAACCAGGCATAAACCTTTGATCTTTATGGTACTAAAGTATGATGCAAATTAATATTTAGTTTCTTATCATCGGGGGAAAATAGTTGAGGAGCAAGGTAATCCACAGAATTACTCCATGGAAAAAAAAGAAATATTTTTACAGTTTTACCTTAATTGCCTGAAACACAACCTTTTTGGGAATATTGGTGCATTTTTTTCTGCACCTATGCCAGGGTGTTAAGAAGTTTGCCAGTATGTGTGTATTTAGCAATGTTCCTATGTATCTTTACAAGACAGATGCTTTCCTTGACTTGCACCAACTTCACCCCCTATTTCTGAGACTACCAAATATAATCAAGTATAAGTCGAGGTACCTAATTTTACCACAAAAAAATGGGAAAATGTATTGGATGTAATGTCTACAGCAGAGTGGCCCCCCTTAGTGTAATGTCTACAGCAGAGTGGCCCCCCTTAGTGTAATGTCCAGAGCAGAGTGCCCCCATAGTGTAATGCCCAGCAGAGTGCCCCATAAAAAAAATTGTTCTGAAAAACTTGGCTTACACTCCAAGTTGTAGGCGAAATCAAAGTACAACAGACCCATATTTACTTCCATACATGTTTTAAAATACACCAAAAAAAAGTGCCAACTGCAGACAACTTTGAAAAGAGGCAGCAGAAGTACAATGATACATGTTCCCCAATCTGTTATAATCGGCACTGAAAAGATGAATGCCGTTAAAGATGACAGCTAAATGATGTAACCTATGATAACAAGGACACAAAATCATGTTGCATATGCAAGAAGACCACACAAACCCAACCATGTGAAAGGAAAACACATTGTGGAAGCTTGTGGTTGACATAGTAGCTGCATGTGGTGCTTATGTCATGTGCTTTACTTGCTGCTAGAGAAATGTGTAGTCTTCAAAGACTGTTATTAGATAGGATTTTAGATTCTGTCCTAGACATTGACCTCTATGGTCACAACAACATTGTGTGGAGAGGTATGACAAAGATGTGTGCTGCTCTCCAGGACATTCAAAGAGCTGGCGTCTGTGGAGACTGTGTCACATGAAGCAGTGTGACATATCTAACATTGCGAGACTCCCGGGTCACCCACGCACCATGCCATCTCCGTTCAGGGAGTGACAGTATTATTAGGGAATTGCATGCATTTGTGCACTCCAAGGTAGTTGCTTCAAAGAGGAGCAGAGCAAATTTAGGGTTATCTAGTTTTTTCTTTTTATTTATAATTATTTCTAGTTTTAGTAAAATAAATTTTTTCTTTGTTTTAATTAATGCCTATTCTGCCTGCCAAGCAAATTATTTTGATATCCATTCCACACTTTATAGCTTTAAAGAGGACCTGTCACCCTAAAAAGCGCTCTAGGAGCTGCTTACTAAAGTAAGCAAGAACCTTCAGATACAGCTAGCAAACACTGCACTGCCATACCCTCAGAACGCCGGACCGAGGTTACAGGCTATGGCCTGGGAGGGGTGGTCTGGGGAAGAAGCAAAGGAGAGGGAAGCGCCTCAGACCGGCGTGAGCTTGGTCCAGCGTCCTGAGGGTACGGATAAAGCTAACAGTTTAACTGCTAATAACAGGATAGCGCTAGGAGCTGCTTACTTTAGTAGGGTGACAGGTCCCCTTTAAAGGGCTTCTAACCCAACATGTTTAACCCCTTAACGCTGAAGCCACTTTTCACCTTCCTGACACGGCCCAATTTTTCAAATCTGCCCTGTGTCACTATAAGTGGTTATAACTTTGAAACGCTTTAACATATCCAAGTGATTTTAAAATTGTTTTCTCGTGACACATCGTACTTCATGTTAGTTGAAAAATTTTGGTGGTATGCTTTGCATTTATTTATGAGAAAATCAGATATTTGGTGAAAATTTGGAAAAATTCTCGATTTTCGAACTTCAAAATGTTCTACTTTTTCCACACATAGTCATAACAGCAAAAAAACGTAATAACTAACATTCACCAAATGTCTACTTTATGTGGACCTGGTTTTTTATACATACTCTTATATTTGTAGGATGTTATGGGCCTTTGAACGTTAGGTGCAATTTTTCACATTTTCATAAAAAACCCCAAATCCTGCTATTGAGAGACCTGCTCAGGTTTCAAGTCACTTGAAAGGCCTAAATAAAAGTAAAACCCCATAAATTACCCCATTATAGAAATTACACCCCTCAACATATGTAAAACAACTTTTATGAAGTTTGTTAACCCTTTAATTGTTTTACAGGGGTTAAAACAAAATCGGATACAATTTTGAAAGTACATTTTTTTGGGCTAAATTTATGTGTTTTTCAAAAAATTTACAAATTCTCAGTGGATAAAATACCAAAACACGCCACAAAATTTGATACCCAATCCCTCCCGCATATAGCAATACCCCATATGTGGTGGTAACCTGCTGTACGGGCGCACGCCAGGGCATGGAGGGGAAGCTACACCATTCAGAGTAGATTATGCATTGTCACATTTTATTGGCTATACAATCTTTATTTTTTTAGCAATTCGGACATATAAGGGCTTATTTTTTGCGACATGAGATGCACTTTACAAATACTTCATTTTAATGGGTCATTAGCTTATTGATGAGATTTTATTAACTCTTGAATGTATGGGTGAAAAGAAAATTGTCAATTTTGGTTTCCTTTCTTTTTGTATTTTTTGGGGGTTTTACACCGTACAATAAAAATACTATAATATCTTTCTTCTACAGATCACTACGATTACGGTGATACCTCATTTATATAGTTTTTCATTTATTTTTACAATTTTACTGGAAAAAAACTAATATAGAGGAAATCTCATTTGTTTTTGCATCGCCATCTTTACGGAGATATAACGCTAATATTTTTCGGTTGACAGAGCTGGTTTAGGGCTTATTTTTTGCGTGTTGAGTTGTTCTTTTCAGTGATACCATTTTGGCGTACATAACTTTTTTGATCACTTTTTAGAACATTTTTGTGAAGAGATTCTATGAAAAATGGACATTTTTGGCGAGTTTTTCGTGTTTTGTTTTTACGGCGTTCACCGAGCGGGTCAAGTAATGTTACTAAGTTATTGTACAGATTGTTACGGACGCGGCGATACCAAATATGTGGGGTTTTTCTACTGATTTTGTGCTTTATTACTTTATTAGATATGTATAGGGAATGTTTGTGTTTAGGGGACTTTAACTTTATTTAATTAATTCTTTTTATTAATAAATGTATATATGAAGTGTTTTTAACATTTTTTTTTTTACTTTAACAGGTTGGCTTGAAAAAGCGATCCTCTGATCGCTTGTTCAAGCTCTTCTTCATATAATACAGTGTAATACAGATGTATTACACTGTATTATGTGACACACTAAGCATGCTGCGCATGCTCAGTGTGTCACAGACGGGTCCTGCCAGGAGGCAGGACCCAGCTCCCGGAAGAAGCTGCGTATCCCCGGGGCACTGGCAGACCCCGGGGATGACAGTGGGGGATCGGACCCCCCCCCGGTAAACCCCACAGGGGGGTCCGATTTGGCGCATGGGACCCTTGCACGCCGCGATCACACAAGACCGCGGCGTGAAAGGGGTTAATGCCCGCGATCGGAGGAAACTCCGATCGCGGGTACTAGAGACGGGTGCCAGCTGTAACATACAGCTGGCACCCCATGTTTCTGGTACCGGCTCCGTTTAGGAGCCGGTACCAGAAGCATGACGTAATAATACTGCAAATTGCGGGAACGCACCTCCCGCCATGCAGTATTATTATGTCAAATGTCGGGAAGGGGTTAAGTAAATATTTAATAGACATTATGATTAGTAAAGCGCTACAGAATATGATGCTGCTGTATAAACATGCCAATATTGTAGGCAATCTTAATGCAGTGTGTGGGATGTCCTATGGCAGTGGTGGTGAACCTATGGCACGGGTGCCAGAGGCGGCACTCAGAGCCCTTTTTGTGGGCACTCGGCCATCAACCCAGCACACCAGACAGGACTCAAAGAATCAAATGATGCAAATTTTCCATCTTGTCCTCAGGAGGCCAATATGATCGAACGTTGTTGAGGAACAGGGAGCAATAAGTTACTGCTTTAATTTTTGGTTGGCACCTCGCAATAAATAAGGGGGGTTTGGGTTGCAGTTTGGGCACTCGGCCGCTAAAAGGTTCGCCATCACTGTCCTATGGTATGTATGGCATATTTCCAGAGTATTACTACAGTGTGCAAGATGTCCTATAGTATGTATGGCATATGTCCAGAGTATTACTGTAGTGTGTGAGATGTCATATAGTATGTATGACATGTTTCCAGAGTATTACTACATCGCGTGGCATGCCATATAGTGTGTGACATGTGTCCATAGTAGTACAGTAGTGTGTGGCATGCCCCACAGTTTGCATAGTATGTGTGGCATGTGCCCAGTGTGTTAGTGATAAGTGTATTATATATTGTATAGGCAGACATTGTGCGCGTTCCTATATTTTTATGTTCAGATAATGACAATCCACAGCAAGGGGCTCAGTCACACTTCTGTAGTCACACTTCAGTAGAGAAGCATCTGCCGTGCCCGTAAGGAGCTTAAGCAGTTAAATAGCAGAAACTCTTGGATTCCCTTGCGACACTGGACAGTTCACCACATCACAAAGCATGTCACAAAACATCTGGTCCTGATCCTGTTAGCCAAAAGCAAGGAAACACAGCTGCCGGCTCTGCCTGGACGGTTTTGCCCAGGTTTCAGAATTTTAAGAAATTAAAAAAGGTCAGGACTTGGCACAAGAAGCAGAAAGCACTTAACCCACCTAAAATCAGACATTTTATCAGAAATATTATTGGATGTTTTTCCAGGAACTCTTGTGAACTGTACAAGAAAGTGGGGGAAGTTCAAAGGGCAAGGAGCCTGTTAACTGAGTAATCTGGTGCTATTATGAGGAATACTCTATTCAGTATGAGTAACGTGCTCCACCCAAAAACTTATGAAGTCATTGTACTGTCAGTGGTACGTACTTGGACTATTGATTCTACAAGGATTCAGTTTTGGGTGGGATATCTTGGTTTTACATGCTCAGGCTGCTACTATGCTATATGCATGGGCTAGTAGGAGTGAGGATGGAGAAGCAAACAGTAGAGAACTCGCTTTCCACTCGTGTATGAGGCAGAACAAATTGTCAAGGAGGGGACACATGTTGGATCATGTTCAAAAATCAAAAATGACATTTGCTATGGTAACAAAGTATCTCAACACCACAAGAATAAATTTAGTGGTAAAGTGCATTCTGCTCTACAACAGATTCTTTAGCTGTCTCTTTCAGAGGAAAGATCTAGTTCAAAATGTATATTCATTGTCAACATGAAAGGAGCTTTCACTTGACCGGGAAGGAGGCATTCACATTACTACCGAAATACCAAAATGATATTGGTAGGCTCATAGATCATGTGAATGTGAATGTGTCACTGTGTATTTGGGGCTTGTACATTATCTCATCCCACTTACTAACAGCGGCTATCGGCTGTCGACCCCTTGTAGTGCACAGTAGCTGATTCTGACAAATGTGCGGTTTGTAAGGAGGATTCTCAGGAAATCTCCTATGTACATAGGAGGTAAAGGTAAAGGCAACATCGTAATCATTTGCAAGCCCTTTGCAGGCAAAATAGTTTAGAATAGGAACAAACGAGATATCACTAGGGAAACCTATTTTAAAATTGTATGGACAATAACTTGTAAAAGTTTCTCCGGTATCTACTTAATAAAGCAATTGAGGATGTGTCTTGCTTTTCCATTTATTCTCAGTGTAAGAAACTGGACTAAGCTATTTCAAGCCGTCTCATAACCCCATAGGGCAGGGGTGGCGAACCTATGGCACGGGTGCCAGAGGCGGCACACTAAGCCCTGTCTATGGGCACCCAGACCATCACCCCAGAATGAAGTTCACCAGACAGAACTCAAAGAATCTGCCTGCAGAATCTTCCTACAATGATAGATGAATTTGCCCTCCTCTTTTCAACTTGGTTGGTGTCCTTGGGAAGCTGAAAGATTGAAAGTTGTCAATAAACAAAGAGAAATACATTGCTGTGCTGGCACTTTGCAATAAATAAGTGGCTTTTGGTTGAAGTTTGGGCACTGAGGCTCTAAAAGATTCGCCATCACTGCCATAGGGTGTGCCAGCGTATGATAACACCTCACCCCCTACTGCCACAGCAGATACATCATGAGGCTTAGACCTCATAAGGCTTCCCCGACAGACAAAACTCTGCCAAATCGTGCGCAGGCATGAAGGAGGAACGTCCCATGCCGACCCACCCCGCTGACGGCTGCTCCCCCCTCCAGCCCACATAACGTGAAGGTGGTGTAGTCGTCAAGAAAATGTGATTATTTCAGTGCTTCTACGCCACAAAAGTGATGTAGAAGCTCCGATAAATATCCCCCATAGTCTTCTTTTAGTCTTCATCGATAGGGATGGAAGCATTTATATACATGTATTTCTTAGAGATAATAGTAGGAAAGGAGCCTGATAAATGTAAATATAATGTATAATGTATATTGCCTAAATTATATTTGCTTGTGCTGTTTAATTATGGGAAAAAACTGAAACATCATTTACATTTTAAGGATGTTACCTGACTTATCCCAATTCATTGGCTCAGACAGTATAGAGCTTGTGAGCACCAGTCTACTTCTGCATTTTGTCAAGTTCTAGTTTTAGACCTGCTTTTAGTTTGTCTAGACGGTGCTCCACAATGTGGCAGGCCCTCATTTTTTGGTGCACAGACTATTTCCTGTCTGGCCACGCCCCATCTCTAGAGATCCCGCCCCTATATCGAGGCCAAAAACAATTGTCTAAAATCCTTCATAAATGTGTGGGCCCCACTTATTCTATAATGGCGTGTAATGTTTCAGGGCTAAGGCACTCGAGTATCAAAAGCTGTTTTATGTGGAAGACAAGGACAACTGGAAGTAAATAGGGGAAGACCTGTCAAGCCATTGCAGCTATATCCAGCCTATTGTCATACAGAGACACAACAATGTATTCTACACCACTTTGTACCCGTGTTACGTCATTTGTACCCCTTGTGATATTTGGTATTTACAAGTTGTGAGGACTGCATAGTTATTTATTTTATAAACTGTTTCTTCCTAAAGCTTTACAATAATTATTTAATACATTCCTTTATAGATTGTTAATGTAACATCTTACAGGAAAAGGAACTATTTGTAATATCATTTCTACTGACAAAAAGGGAAACTTTTAAGGGGTTTTCCAAAAAATGTGTAAACCCTCCAAGACCTGAGGGTATTGAATTTCCTCAAGAACAACAAGTTGGGGAAATTTGCTGTGCAGATATGAGCTTGAAATAGATTTATTTTAAGGGGATTTCTGGGCTCGCCTGAGTAGGTTACTGCACAAATGACCAGTCCTGTGTCACAGTGGTCACTGATCCCTGGCACTTCCAGTCCATCACATGAGACCCAAGTAGGGTGAGAAATTGCATTTTCTCTTGCCAAATCCTCCACAGACTTTTAGAGGGAACCTGTCATTTTGACCTATAAACTAATAGCACCTTCATTATCCATATTTAGCATAACTTTTTAATTTTTAAAATTGCATATGTATTTTCATAATAAGTGTCTCCAAAGTCATATGCAAAGAGTCAGATTTTGCCTGAGATGAATCGCTTTGAGATGCTAAAGGAGGAGCTTCACTTTAGATACCCCTATCTTGGCCTCTAAATCACCTAGAATCACCTGAGCTTTAAAATCGCACCAGAATTATCAGTTCTCTATTATATATAACTGGAGATATGGCATTATAAGTCAACATGAACATTAACAGGGTTATAGCAGATCACAGAAGGGCCTCTCATCACTTTCTGTTTAGATGATAAAGCAATGACATCTGGTCCCATTCCCATGTCACTACAAATGATGTAGTGATGTCACATTGGACAACTAGTTTGTGCTGCGGTCAGAGATTGTCCTGTGCCGCTGTACATCTGTTGTCTCTTATCAGAATGATTAAATTAAATTCTATCTACGGAGACATGTAGTAGGAATGCTGGGGAATTTCTTTGGATAAATATAAGTGCTGTGGGACAACCCATTTTTTGATCTTAAAATACAGGAATCTCCTGAATATGGTGTGCACCTACCTACCTACATATCATCAGATAGTGTGAACAGCGCCTGAAGTGCAGCCAATTGTATGTGTAACCTTTAGATACCGGTTTCAGTATACGGCAGGGTTGTATTCTGTTTGTTCTCACAACATTAAGAAAATGTTAAGAATCACTGTGTCGCCATAAATACTGAATGTGGAAGGCGCTTTAACCATATCCTCCAGACATACAAATTACTAAAAGTTATTTTCCCCACACAGATCATGCTACTCCAACCATAAATCTCACAACAGATTGTGGACTTCAGTCAAGCAGCACAGGTGTCCGTGGGGGGTTGTAGTCATACAGACAACTATTCATGAACGTCAGTGTTAGAAGGTTTGCATTTAATATCACTTAAAATACAATTCCACAATTTTAGTTCTTTTGAAAAGTCCATAATGAGAGGTGGGTGTATTATAGCAGTGGTTCTCTTCTAGTTTGGGGCTGTATT
This sequence comes from Engystomops pustulosus, assembly GCF_040894005.1. Classification (NCBI taxonomy): domain Eukaryota; kingdom Metazoa; phylum Chordata; class Amphibia; order Anura; family Leptodactylidae; genus Engystomops; species Engystomops pustulosus. The sequence goes on along the minus strand of NC_092418.1, from coordinate 45,567,302 downwards.
TAGGATTTTTTTCTCTCTCTCTTCTGGTCCTCAGTTGTGCCATAGGACCAGAAATCTGACTCCAAAGAGGCAGCGTCTTATGTGGGGGACTTAATTTTCTTAACTTTTCCCATTAGATTTGTATCAGGAATGTCATAGGGATGAGAGGAAAAATGACTTCCTGTCTACATCCTGACACATCAGACACTGCGATGGTTGAAGAGTCAGATTGCGGGTCATGTGGCTCAGCTGAGAGAAGATAAATCACAATTACAACCTCAAGTGAGATTACATTCACTACAAAATCTCTACTACATTCTGAAAGAAAGATGGCTCCTGGATCCTGCTTCTTTTCAGAGCTATTTTTCTCTACAAGGTAGAAGGTGACACACTTGCGAGACTTAAAGGAGTTATACCACCTATTTAATAGCAGTATTGGAGAGCTGTGTAGCCAGACATGTATATATTGTTAGTAGTAAAAAAGGAAAATTTTACTTTTATTCCAGGATGGTAGCTAGACTTAAAGTACTGGGGGAGGGTTCTGACACTACTGGCTTACTAGTGCGCCAACTACAGCTACATCCCTGGAATATAAATGTATTTTACATAGTTCTCCAGGCCCAATACCTAACACTGAATGCAGCTCTGTATGGCCAAAACTAGTGAGTCCCTTTAACTGAAATTCTTATCATGTATAATCAGTGAGCTACTGTTAAAGTGATATTCTCATTTCAGCAAATTGATGTTATTTTGTGCATGATGAAATTATACAATTTTCCAATACACTTTCTGTATCAATTCCTCATAGTTTTCTAGATCTCTGCTTGCTGTCATTCTATAGGAAGCTTCTATGTTTACTTCCAGTGGACAGAAATCTGACAATGGTCACACAGGTGCACAAATCGTTATAAGACTAATCAGAGCCGTGCACCTGTGTGACCATAGTCAGATTTCTGTCCAGTGGAAGTAAACATAGAAGCTTTGTATAGAATAAAAGCAAGCAAAGATCTAGGAAACCGTAAGTATTTGATACAGAAAGTATATTTGAAAATTGTATAATTTTTTTAGCATGCAAACAATAACATTAATTTGGTGAAATGGAAATACCCCTTTAATGTATTGTTTACATACATGTACGGTGGCATATTGGTAATTGTGAAATGTCAATAAAGCAGCATTCTTATACCCTTAAAAACCGCCTTGCAAATAAAGGTAAAATACAAGTACTGTACCACAAACACCAGAGCACAGCAGAGCCTTTGGTCTTGTTGCCAACATTACACAATTTAGGCCCCTTTCTCCCCACATACCGCTACAAACAGTTTAATATGTACCTAAACAGTTAAATAACTAAATCTAATTAAATAGTTAAATTATAACAAGGAAAACAGAGCCCTGTAATCCAGCGAGCACCAACGCACATATTGTTAGCAATGCAAAAAAGAAAACAACACTAGCTCAGGAAGACAACATCTAAAGTCACATTGTTCCTTCTGATAAACCAGCCAACCAGATAACGCTGAACTATCATTTTTTTTCATATCACGTACATTTTTTGGTCAAATGTATTCTAAATTAAAGAATTTTTCAGTTTTACTAAAACATTAGCAAAACAATGCAAGGCCAAAGACAGAATTATAAAAACATAGGGGGAGAGCTCGAGCGTATGATGAAACCACAGCCGCTCTAGAGCCACCGGAGAGGCTTAGGCCTCCTGATGTATCAGGCGGGACGGCTACGCAGCGTATATTTCTATGCCAGGTCCAACTTGGTGTAGAAATATGCCATAGCCTGCAAACTTTCACTTGATCCAGGGGGGCACAGTTGTGCAAGAGAAATAACCTGCACTAGCCCCCTTTATGACAGCCAATGCCTTCCCCTTAGGATGGAGCTGGTGTAAAGGGGATATTAATCGCAATGCCTACCAGTTTGCAAGGCATTTATTTGCTATTGCAGTTATTTCAGGGATTCTACAATAGTTTTCTGGTGTAGAAGCCCTGATAAATGTGCCTCATAGTGTAAAATTTGAGAATACAAAATTTCCTAAATGTCAAATGTCAGCATTGGGACTGAAAGCCCACTCTGCAGTGACCGAAAGTCTCATTAGCAGAAAGAATCAAAAGGCTACACTGAAGAGGCAGTTGTGTGGACAGAGGAAAAGTGGTCCAAAGTCTGTTTAGTATATTTGGATCTGGCGGGAAACATTATGTACGTTGACAAACTGGGAAAAGACTGAACCTAAAGTGTGTAAAGAAGTCAGTGAAAGGTGGTGGAGGAAGTGTCATGGTTTGGGGAATGTTTTATGCACCAGGAGTAGGACCTCTCAGACAGCTACATGCCAGAGTGAATGCAAGTGTGTATCAGAACTTTCTTTAACAACGTGAGGTTCCGTCCCTGTGTTCATCATTCAGCCAGCAATTTTCATGCAGGAAAATGCCCCCTGTCACACAGCAAAATGGTTAAAGCAGTTCCTTGAAACAGAAAACATCTAACCAGTGAAATGGCCACCCATTAGAAAACCTCTGGCCAAAAAACCAGCAACAGTCACAGAATTGTGGAAGAAACTAGAAGAAGATTGAACCAAAATACACAGGAGCCGTTTTAGACACTAGTGATGTCCCGTGGCCCGGTCATACAATGAAAAGGGGACAGGGACCAATTTGACATGCTTGTGCAGCGCTGCGTAATCTGTGTGCGCTATATAAATAAAGAATTATTATTATTATTATTAAGTCATTCAAAGCAAAGTCCTGTCATAGTCTCTTCTCTGTGCAATGGTCATTGCTGTTCTCTAATTATCACCATGATTTTTGCAAAATAAAGGTTTTATGTTGCTATACTTTGGTAATTTTGTAAAACACTGTTCTAGTGGCATGGGGTGCCCCTTAAAAAAAAATCCATAAAATGTTGATCAATAAAGCTCACATTGATGCTGAAAAAAATCAAGTGATCATTACATTGTTCTCTAATTAAGATCTCCAGTGTATACGTCCCGGTACACAGATGTGCATATGATAAGCAGGTGCCAAATATCATCTTGGACATGTGGCATGTGCTCTTAAGCCAATCCAATGTAGAAAGACAGGTGTTCAATATACTCTATGGAGAAGAAACAGTTTGGATACTCACAATGCTTTACTTATGGAAATGTGGGGAACAGAAGCTAATGGTCCCACTGGTCCTTAGAAATATGTCCTATATTTAAGTTTGGTTACCAGTAGAGATTGTTTCAGATAATTATTCAGATGGTGACTATATGAAGTAGAGATATTACCAGTGTTTGCCCTTTGAACAGCTACAAATGAAATAACAGGAGAAGTCACAACATTTAAATCACAGGACTCGATCGCTGTGTTCCATGTATGTCCCAGTTGCAAAAACTGCATATGGGATAATATTAATTCATTCTGGAGATCCACCAAGGGTTTGCACGTTAGTCTGAATTGCAGTTGCAATACTAAAGCTAGTCATGCCTCCTCCCATGTACCAAATTCCTCCAGCTTAAGAATTTCACCAGTTTTGGGTTGCATCAAATAGGTGTGAATGGTGATCAGACCTTAAATAAACCAGGGGCACTTAATCGTAGCTCCAGGCACTGTGACTGTGGCAATCATCATATATTTCTTATCCATGGCCTTCTGCCCTCTAAAATCAAGTGTTAAAATTATGCTAATGAGCCCAAACGGTTCCTGTGGGTGTTACACTATCTCATCTATGCTGCAGATTCACAAGCTGTTACATTGTGCAGGAGAACTTTATCCCTCTCACTTCCTCTCACAAGGCCCGAGGCTGCAGTTGGGAGGGGAAAACAGAGTAACAGCCTGTGAAGGCTCACTAGAATAATTTTAAGAGATGATTTTTGAAGAAAGAAGGCCATGGATAACACAAGAAGATTACCACAGTCACAGTGCCTGGATCTATGAGTAAGTGTCCCTGGTTTATCATGCTTGTTTTTGATGGTAGGTTTATTTTAATTTAATTTGTTTTGCCTATTTGTTACACCTTGACCGACTCAAACGTTTAAAATATATATATACAAATATCATTTTGAAACATTCTGAACCCATTGGTGCATTAATATATATTATAGTACACATATAAATATATAAATTCAAGCATTCACATACATACAAACAAAGTTGCAACTTTGACGGTAGTGACCTATAACTACCGCTTTGATGTCAATTCTGATTATTCTGAGGTTGTAGTGAGCATTCCAAAATTTACAGTACATATGCCAAGGTTTTATATGTCCATGCATTAATGCATGGACCGTGGCACCGTGACCCTGTTTTGTTAGGCCCTTAAAATTCTTAAAATTCTGCCTATTTTCCAGCAACATTAATCCAGAGGAATGCTAAAATTCCATGAGGATAAAGCCCTCCCATTTTAGGAGAAAATGTCATTCCTACCTCCAATTCTTGATCCTCATCTTGAACTCACTTAGGGAGTCCCCCATGACAACTTTTGTTAGAAATTGTCTGACTGATCTTACAGTAAAGAATCCCCTTCTAAGAGTCCCTCTTGATACACACCATAAATGTTAGCGTTTACATTACTTATAATATATTTATATAAGACAACACAACTAACATAGTTACCTTTGATGTAGGAAAAGAAAACCAACTCGATTCAGTATTAGCCCAAACAGCCAACAAGTGGTGGTTTCTGTGCAGAACGTCTGTAGGTGGTATTAAATTAAAATGTGACAGAGTTTTCCAGCCAACCAATATAATGGTTTATTCTTTAACTTACTACAAAGCATTTTTTAAACAAGCTGGCTACACTTCTCCACTTTCTATCCAAACCTCTTCTTTTCAGTCTTTCTCTGCAGCAGTAAGGACATGCCAGGAAAGGATAATAAGCAGAGCCACAGCCAACAGACCTGAATTACACCGGAATTGTCTAACAAAACAGGCCTGATTCATGGCTGAGAGGAAACAGATCCTATGACAGTCCCTCCAGTCCTGAGTGGGTAGACACAATATACATCTTGCTTTGTAATAAGACGAGAATTTGATGTATAGCAGAAGGGACATGATTCTTTATAGTGACCTTCCCTCTTATAGTGCCTGTCCCCTAATAGTGACCTGTCCTAATACACTGACCTGTCCCCTAATAGTGACCTGTCCTAATACACTGACCTGTCCCCTAATAGTGACCTGTCCTAATACACTGACCTGTCCCCTAATAGTGACCTGTCCTAATACACTGACCTGTCCCCTAATAGTGACCTGTCCTAATACACTGACCTGTCCCCTAATAGTGACCTGTCCTAATACACTGACCTGTCCCCTAATAGTGACCTGTCCTAATACACTGACCTGTCCCCTAATAGTGACCTGTCCTAATACACTGACCTGTCCCCTAATAGTGACCTGTCCTAATACACTGACCTGTCCCCTAATAGTGACCTGTCCTAATACACTGACCTGTCCCCTAATAGTGACCTGTCCTAATACACTGACTTATCCTCTTATACCGCCTGTCCCCTTATAGTGACCTGACCTCTTACACTGACCTGTCCTCTTATAGTACCTGTCCTTTTGTAGTACCCTTCCCTCTAATAGTTACCTGTCCTCTTATAGTGCATGTCCTCTTACAATGACCTGCCCTCTTATGGTACCTGTCTTCTTGTAGTACCCCTCCATCTTATAGTGACCTGTCCTCCTATAGTGACCTGTCCTCTTAAAGTGCCTGTGCTCTTATAGTACCTTTCCCTCTAATAGTGACCTACCCTCTTATTGTGACCTGCCTCTTACACTGACCTGCCCTCTTATAATGCGTATCCTCTTGTAGCGACCTCTCCTCTTACCCTGACCTGCCCTCTTAAAGTGCCTGTCCTCTTGTAGTACCCTGCTCTCTTATAGTGACCCACCCTCTTATAGTGACCTGCCCTCTTGTAGTACCCTTCCCTCTTATAGTGACCTGCCCTCTTGTAGTACCCTTCCCTCTTATCCTTCCCTCTTATAGTGACCTGCCCGCTTATAGTACCCTTCCCTCTTATAGTGACCTGCCCTCTTATAGTGACCCACCCTCTTATAGTGACCTGCCCTCTTGTAGTATCCTTCCCTCTTATAGTGACCTGCCCTCTTGTAGTACCCTTCCCTCTTATCCTTCCCTCTTATAGTGACCTGCCCGCTTATAGTACCCTTCCCTCTTATAGTGACCTGCCCTATTATAGTGCCTGTCCTCTTGTAGTACCCTTCCCTCTTATAATGACCTGTCCTTTTATAGTGAGGCAGGCCGTCTCTATATGGCAGATATGTAGAACCTCAGAGCACCTGCTCTTAAGATGAATCTTTATGAATAGTAATCCCATTCTTCCAGGAATTCCATTGAGGTTATAGGTTTCACCTTCCAAATATTTTCCATATTTTCATTTTGCTCAAGCCAATGCATGGATTACAAGGAAGTGGTTTCCTATAGCATGTGACATTTATGGATGCTAAGGTTCAGAATTTCCTATGAAACCTATGACCCTGTCTGACAAAGGTCCTTGTTCAGGGATGAAATGTGTTGCAAGTATTACAATAAAATGGCAGAATGTTATTTAAATGCCTAAAATCAATTTATACACAATTGGAGCGCTGAATTAACATTACTGTTTCCTAGCACCTCACCTCTGCATCTACTCTTGCGCCCAGGAGCTCATGTAGCGCTGATGAGAACCACGGCTAAAATCATTTAAAGTTTGCTTTGCACTTTATCAAGGTGAGAGTCCATTTGACTCAAATGTATTACCCTAGAGTGTGTTTTAAACATTTTACACTAGGGTCTTGCATCCATCTGTTTATATCTATTTCTATCCTGGGGTCCTTCTTCCTTTAAACCCAGAACCCGGGTATCTTCCCAGGATCAGAAATCTTCGGTATTAAAGATAAATGCCTACATTCAAAATGAACAAACCATGAATGGTCCAAGGATATACATGCTGTCTACATTTGCAAATATTTAATTGGTCGGACCAGTAGTTTGTGCTCTAGAGCTGCTCTTCCTACTATATAACACAAGTTGCATCTATAGTTTGTCATTACTGAGGTTGCCTCTAGTAGCCTGTTGTTTTCCTCTATTTCTGCATGGCTAGTCTGATGCTACCTGCGGAATCTCAGCTGTAAAAAAAATGGTGTTTTCTTCCATTTTTCGTGGCCAATTTGTATCAGTCTGACACACAAACATGAGAGGACTGTGCATCGCTTTAGGAACACCGACAGTACAAGAAGTGAACCAGGAAACAATACATAAATAATGGATTATACGGTAATAATTCTGGTTTGCAATTTGTAATTAAATAATAAAAAAGTTTACCTCTAAAATCATTACAAAATTAAAAAAAAAAGATTTGATTATATGTCTGTGAAAACAAAAAAAACATTTGCTATTAATAATGGTATCAGATTTTATCTTCCATTTGACTTTGTAAATATTAGTAGGTAGTTGGAGTCAGTACCATGTGCATATCCGAGACAGATATGTTATAATAGGAAACTGACATTGGAGTCATTCTGGTGCACAGCGGGCCTCAAACAACTACGACTAGATTTATTTTTACTATATTTTCCACGCCTGACCTCTTGAGCTCTACTACTGAGCAGCTGAGATGTACTTTCCATGGCTTACAGTTATGCAGTAGGTTACCGGGGCACACAAAGCAGGAAGTAGGGAGCAGAGATCAAAGTCAGAGGAAGAACTTGTTTTCCTGTCTACAATCTTGTTGTTTCTAAGGAGCTTATAAGATAATTCCTTCCAACCCCAACAGGCCGGGACCTGCACAGACACCACTACATGGGCACAGAGGCTTCTGTCTTCATGTGAACGGATTTTATCAGTTAATTTATGGAAGAAACAAGGATACAAGGCTGCTCACTTTCACTTGTATATAAGGAGGACATATACTACATATTACACTTTCTCAGGAGCTGAAAATAAAACTGTGTGAAATGTACAATTTATGATGGAATTATAGGAAATAGTCATTATTTCTCAATCCCCTTTGTGAGGGTTTCAGCAGGCTTAGAATGTGTCACAATTGATGATTTGTAAAATAATATATATGAATATTAGGTGGCTGGGTGGCTATATGTGCGTATTATCATGGACCAGCAAGTGCGGATACTGCTGGGGGTGCAACAATGGAATAAAAACAGATCATTGTGGATGAAAAACTTCCAGTCATTAAAACCTTTTTCTTTTTGACTTTTAAGTGGCAAATCTCAGACATTGCTCATATGTACATAACGTATGTTGTGGCTTCCATTCAAAACAAAAAGCTGCTGGAGCGATCCCCTGACTGACCACTTTAATAACAGGTGGTGTCAGTCATTGTAACATGAAAGATAGCAACTACATGGAGGTTTATTCTTCCTAATTGATCTGAGAGCAAAGATCCCCAACACAGAGATAAATAGAGATTAAGGCCCGTTGCCAAAAAAACGGCTCCATCTTATAGACTGTAAGCTCTTGCAAGCAGGGCCCTAATTCCTGTTTCATCTGGCAATGTTATATCCCCTGAAATGTCTTATTTTATTGTATATGTACCCAATGATCTGTAAAGCCTGTGGAATATAATTGTCCTATGTAAATAAATATTCACATTACAAAATTCAGAATAAGTGGAAAGTAGGAAAACAGGGCAGCTGTCACCAACTTCAGAAGATGCTTACATTATACATAAAATAACAATAGCAGAGTTACACAGAGCTTGTCAAATCAGTCCTTTCTATCATTTCATGGTTGAACACCTCATGTTTTAAGGCTCCTTAATGGGTCAGACATGGGTTGACTGAAGAGGCAATTCTCTTTATTTTGGAGTAAAGCAAATTTACACACTTTTTCCAGGGAATGTGGCCAGAATTCCTACACCTGCATCATCTTCCTTATTAGTGATGGACCCGCAATACTTCCACACAACCAATCTGGGTTTGTGCCAGTGTAACGTCTTAGCCTCAACCAGACAGGTTGGCCAGGGTTAAAAATAACCTTTCATTGTCCAAAGCTCACATCACCTGCAAAGCTTTATGGCTTGTAGTAACAGTAAAATGCTTTGATGCTATTACTACCTGCTAATGAAAGGGCTTTAAGACTAACCAGTGATATCCTATTCTTGGTGATCCTTGCACCCTTTGAGAAGATAAAGGGATTATCCAACATGCAAATGTAAAACTAAGTCACTTGTTTGTTTAACAACACGCTGCTAAGTACTGATCACCAATGAAAGCATTCAGTAGTAAAGATTATTACATCTCAAGCAGATTCTGTCACCGTCCGACAGCATATTGTCAAGAACGTGACATGATGACGTTACACAGTCTGTTTCCATGTATGAGCTGTCTAAATCCAGGTCACAGACTGTGCAAAAATGTTTTCTCTCATTGGATCAACTCTGCTAAAAATTAAGTGTTCATTTATGTATCAGACATACCGTATACGTACAGACGGCCCTATAATGAATGACCTATGGATATATAGCACAATATACTGTATTTATCGCTATATATCACAATGTAAGTACCGTACTCTGTATGCCTACTAATAAAAGCCTTATCCATCCCCTAAACCTCTATTAAAGTTTATTCTATTAATCCTACAATTCATTAAAGTTTCTGTTTTCATTCCAGCATTCAGTCTCAATAAATTAAAATATCAGGAAAAGGGAAATGAAACCTGGAGGTGAATATAAGGGAAAAAAAACGAAAGAAAACAACTATTTGTTAGTCTGTAAGGATGTCTGAAAATTCCCAAAACAAACAGTCATTGAGAAACCTGGCAGAGGAGCGGGCCGTTCTTTCCCTTTATTCTCTCACTGTTTGCCTGGGGCAAAAAAAAGGATCCGGGCTAAGTAAAAAGGTGGAGCGTTTCCCTGTCTTGTCATCGCTACCTTTGTTCCTAATAAAGCTTACCATTCCTTTCAATAGTTTGTTTGGTCGACATGTACTGAACTCACCATACACATGTATACTCACTCTGGATATTGGATGTTAGGTTTAGGTGTATTTTCATTTTCCAGCTTTCCTTCTGTGCCAAAACTTACTTTAGAAATATGCAAATTAGGTTAAAAAGCTTTTGAGGGCGTTAACAGAGCACCCCAGGACTCTAGTTCCCCAGCAATAACAATGGCCCTTTCTACAACTCCATCGGCTAGGGCCCCCTCTCATCCTTCCTCTTCAGCTTCATCCATCCTGTGCTTGTGAAAGCGCTTCAATCTAATTTGTATATTTACAAAATGAAGTTTAGGCATGAAAGGTGCAGCTGAACAGTAAAAATATGTTATGGGTTACATGTGTAGGCATAGGCCTGCATATCATAGCAGCTAGTTGAGATTGGTAAATCGTGTGGACATATCGGAGCTTATTTACTAAGGGTCTGCGGCTGAACTTTAGTCGGATCTTCCTACGTTTCCGAGGATTGCACAGCTGTGACAGGTATTTAACAGGGGATTGTGTCACGCATGATCGGATTTTCATGGCTTTCATGCGACAGAAATTGGGGGGCATGCTCTCAGACAATCCGACTGATTCGGACTGAGTGCGGGATTTAACATTAAAATTGTGTCACAAGATCAAGCACTTACATACACCAGGAAGAAGATGGTGAACTCTGTTGGACCTGAGCGAGGAAGCGACACATGCACGATACTGGGTGCACTTTTGGTGAACCTCTGGACGGGTAAGTAAATGTGCCCCACCGCCTTTAAAAGGATTGGTATGGTGAAATTCAACACCCCAAATCCTTGGATTTCCTGAAAGGTGGTCAATGAATACCAACTAAGCAATTTAACACAACACATAGTCAGAAATTCACACTGCTATCAGAAGTGGTGGACCAACTTGTCCAGGCATTTCCATCCCTTCTAATAGCCAGGGGAGGCTACGTGGTTTCGTGGCCTCTGCTGAGGGCTCCAGACTGAGCACTTTAACTGGCACTCTCTCCAATGGATTGCCAGAAACAAGGATAAACGGGAAGCCCTTGGAAGAGGAGAGTCAGTGGCAAGGTAAAGAAAGAAAGATGGTGTCACATCCCCAAAGACGGTGAAATATTGTTCCCCTGTATGGCAAAACAGTGAGCTGATTCTCTTCTAGGACCACAGCCTAAAGAACCCCCTACACAGTGGACATATAGGGGCACATTTACTTACCCGGTCCTGTGGGTTCCTCGATACGGAGTGTCCGACGAGAAGGAACTCTGCTGCTATTCACTTACATCGTGCACCCGATATCCTGCATGTGTCGCTCCCCGCTCAGGTCACCGCTCACCTTCTTCTTCCCGGTGCATGAAAGTGCTTGGCTTGTGACACAATTTTAAAGTTAAATCCAGCGGTTTGTCCGAATCCGTCGGATCATCCGCATGAAAGCCGTTGCGAATGCGCCAAAATCCGATCGACACAATGCCGTTCTAAAGCCCTGTCCCGGCAGCGCGATCCCCGAAAAATCGGTAAAACCCGATGGAAATGCGGCCGCGGGACCCTTAGTAAATAAGCCCCATAGACTGTATCACTGTTTCAATGAAGCATCTTTGTGTGTATTTGGGAAACCTTACAGTATCTAGAAGGTGGATTTTCGTTATAGAAAGCTGCCACCAAGCCACAGCCTAAGTGTGTGTCCAGGACAACAACAATCACAAACTTGTTATACATGAGGTAGGAGAAATAAGCAGGATAAAGTATATTTCTGATGATTTATTCTTATGAAGAGAATTTAGGGAGAGAAGGATGTAAGAGCTGCTAGTCTTTCTTTTGAAGTTTAGCATATATTGATCTGTTTTTATAGCAGTCCAGCTACTGTATGTAAAGGTCTGTGAGAACAAGTCCACATGTAAGAACATTCCAGGGCAAAATAAATAAATCCAGAAAGGATTAGATCATACACATGATCTTCCCACTCCACAGACTGATCCATTCAGGAAATATTTCTCCAGGCCACACCTAAAAATGGATCAACTCAATTCCAGACTTCATAAACCAAGACAGATGGGGTATGCAGGAGACACAATATCATCTGGGTTACTCTGTGTAAGAAATAAGACTTCATTAGCTTCTGATTCACCTGTATTATGGTATGAGGTGTTTTATGGCATTCAGAAAATATAGTATATGTACATAGAGAGTGAGGTTTGCTAGCTCTGGTGACCTATCATCGGGATTTCTCAATAAAAACCTCTCTTTTACAGAATGTATGAGCGGCTCTGCCCTGTCCGGCCCTCCTATAATACATACTTCAGAAGTCTCCTCCGGTTACTGACAGCTAGCTGCTGTTATGTGACCTCATGTACACTGCCATCAGATAAAGAACAAGTCTCCAAGCTCTACTTTATATACGAAGACTCAATAGACTTATTCACACCATAAAAATGTACTGATAAACCGTGCGCAGGATACTAAGGCTCTGTTCACATCTTGTTAGTAGCTTACGTTGAAGGTATAAGTCGTCATGAGTATTCCCATGACGCATACTACTGTATAGTTACACTGTAGCCTCCATTACTCACTGTTGTAAAATATATACATGGCGGTAAATAGTTTTTGGGTGTTTTCCTAGTACATAGGCCATACATGTAAATATAAGTGATGTGAACACAGCCTAAAGAATGAAGAAACAGTGTAGAGCTGGATACTCCGAAGGTAACATTTTTAATATAAAAATATGCAAACTTGTCCATATTTATACTGAGAGCACAGAGAAAGATGACATTATGTAATAATAGGTGATCTACATCTACAACTCTCACTATGCTACAGTGAACATTTTTTTATCAAAGTATTAAAACAGCAGATTAAAGGAAATCTACCATCAAAATCAAGCATTGGTAAACCATGTCCACTCACTCATAGATCCAGGCACTGTGACTGGGGTAAGCTAAATATATTTGTTACCTCCTTTGTGCTAAAATCAACTCTTAAAATTATAAGAATGAGCCTGAAAGACTAGTGGGGCAGTTCCCATAGCCCATCAGTGCTATAGCTTCACCAGCTGTTATACTGTCTCACCCTAGCCTGCTCTCTCAGGATTTACCCCCTCCCTCTGTCTGATATAATCTCAGTACAACACAGGCAGTTTCAGCACACAGTGGGAGAGGGGTAGTGCCTCCTGAACACTGTAACAGCTCTGAGAGCCGCCCCAGTAGCCATTAGAATAATTTAAAAAGTTGATTTTAGAAGGAAGGAGGCTATGAATAACATAAGAACACAAGCACAGTCACGGTGCCTGGATCTATGAGTAAGTGTCCCTGGTTTATCCATGCTTGATTTTGGTAGATTTCCTTTAAGAACAGTGATTATAATTATAATTTAAGGGGTTTCAAGAAATCCCTGAAATTGTCATGGGGACCAGCGGAAGTGGGTGTCCTCCTCCTGTAGCGGCTCACTATTGTGGCGTAAACTATTACAGCGCCATAATGGTTTCATAGGTGATTCCATCTCTACTTCACATTGAAACCAATAATGGGAGGCAAATAGGTGGAGGGGGGTGTCAGGAGGACAATCTCAAGATTTGCTGGTGCAATGGGAAAGGGTTCTGTTTCCCTTTAACTTGTGAGAGGATAGTGAGTAATTCTAAGGGTAAGAATATGGCACAGTTTTTAACTGTTTGTTATAAGTGAATATTTTTTAGCCCTGGAAAACCCCTAGACACAGGAAAAGAAGTGTCATACGCGAGATGGGAACAGAATCTGCTTTGTGATAGCAGAGCCGTCACTAGACGCAGAGCCAGGCTCCAGCTATCTATCTCGTGAGAAATTCTTGAGGAACCAGACACACGCCCAGTGTACTGCGAAACTACTCAATTCACATATTTCTACTCTCTTCTGCGAAGCTTCGTAGATCACTTTCATCTGCTTTACTTCTACTTGTTGTCTAACTACAGCTAAGGAAGAGAGAGGTTAATAGTATAACAAATACATTGACACATTTTTGGTCTCACTTAAGTTTTGGAGCTGCATATAACTTCTTAAAGGGAGGGCTCATAGTGACTGCGTGTTGTGACAGAGCAGCTCCTAGTTTCATGACAACATGGGAGTGTACCGAGCACATTACACACTGCCGTCTGATGGGACTGCTGTACACTGACAGCTCAGACAATAGTAACATTATACTGACAGCTACATGTTCTTGGGGTGGTCCCCACTATAAGTGACGCAGCAGCCTGGTCAGTATATCAGTACGATAACATTCAACCCATAGATTTTAGTGCTCTAGATGTTTTAGCACTGGCATTATGGGGCTTTGTAAAGTGAATACCTGCTTATTGTAATGGTCTAACCACCAGGATGAAGAATTGTAAACCAAATACACTTACACGATGGTGTCTGCCTCCTCTGGCAGGACCTGCTCTTTTTTCTTATGCCCTCACTTTTAGAAAAAAAAAATCGGCTTAAGCAAAACCGAGGGGCTCCAGACTCAATTAAAAGCGATAGAGGCTGAGCCCCTACAGCTCATTTGCATAATTGTTGAAGCCTTTTTGTGAGAAATGAGCTAAAAGAAGAGTGGCACACACCAGCATGTAAATGTGCTTGGTTTATAATCCTTCATCCTGGTGGTAGATGTCCTTTATGTTGTTTAGTTGTAGATATAACATAATATCCCTGGGTCCAGCGTGTTTAGAATTACTTGTAGGTTTAATTTACTTGTTTTTTTTTTTAAATGTTGTCAGTCTTTTATTTGGTCTATCGGCCAATAGTTTGTATCAATAAAGTTTGCAATTTTGGATAACCACAGGGATGTACAATGATATATGTGATCTTGTGACCATAAACCTCTACCACAAAATGTCACCTATTGGATAATGACTATTGTAAGAAACATAAGGCTTATACAGGCCTATCTGGTATACTGGCATCCTCCCTAAATACGGTTTCACATAGGGATTATTTGTGTATGTGTTTGTGTATTGTTAGAGACATGACCAAAAACTACATGGAGACAAGAATGTATTATCAGTAATAAGCTTAGAAATACTAAATATTGTTGGAACCTAAAGTATGAAACAGAAAATACGAAACACAACCCTTAGGCTGCATTCACACTACCGCAAGGGGGACGTATATACGGCCGACGTATATACGGCCGATATACGTCCCCCATAGACGGCAATGGGCGCACGGCGCCCTACGGGAGCGGTACGGTGCAGCACACGTGCGGCACCGTACTGCTCCGTGCCCCGTGAAAAAATAGGACATGTCCTATTTTTTCAGGGCATATGGCGCCGTGCGCCATATATCCCTATGGAGAGGGGCGGGGGTGAGCAGCGCTCTCCCCCTCCTCCTCTCCCCGCGCGCTGCCGTGTGCCCGCCGTGCTACGGTACGGCAGGCACCGGTCGTGTGAATCCAGCCTTAGAGATAAGCAACAACTACAGATAATTTTAGGGCAAGTTACTGCCCAGAATCCAGCAGACAAATCCAATTGCAAAATAAAACAAAAACAGGCAACTACTAAAAGGTATAGGGGGGTAGATTTGGACACAGATTAGTAGGAGGTCACAATTTTATCCGGGGTCTTCTACTCACCTTCTGTTCCACGTACAGAAGGGCATATTGTGTTATTTATAGCAGTAAAATGAAGACTGGCTGCTGTGCTAGGGTATTTTGCTTGAAATAACAGATAATGCAGCAGAAGCTGCTGAACCCTGGTTTGGATAAGAGTTCGAATGCAAGTTCAGTTTTTCAGATGCAGTTTTTGATGCCCAAACCAGGAATGGAGTAAAAGTAGGAGCAATTATTTGTCTCAACCCATTATGATCCACATCTGGACGCACCCCGGGCTTCCAGCACCCACCTAGGGTCCATTTTTTGTGGCACTTGTCTTAACATTGTGTGAGGTCTGCTCAAGCCACCAACACACGCAAGAATAGGACCTGCTCCAAAATTTGTAGTCAGGACTGTCGGCTCATACACGGGGCTGTGTAATTACGGCCATGAGCCCATAGAAATACATGGAGACGTGTGCGAGCTGTTCAATCAATGGCTAAAACACATCCAAAAACAACTGTTTGGGCCCCTTTTGAGGGGAAAAATTTGTGTCAAAATCTGAACAGCCCCTTATAATGATATAATGAGTCATTTGATAGCATGAGGATTACTTTATTATGCTTCAGTGTCTACATATCATCAGGCCACCAACAAGCAACCTGTGGCCAGAAGGAGACTACTTTGGATTATTTCACTTCTCAACCACAACCGTAGTTCCAACCAATGCATTTTTCTAGGCAAGATGACTTGCAGTAAAAGATTGTGTTTTAAGAAAGAGAATAGAGGAAGCGCTGCTCTCAGAGCCCTCTTCTTAGAAGATACATTTCTTAGAATACAGTTTTTCTTCTACGACAACCAAACATTGTTATCAAGTTGCAGGCATTTAAGAGAAAATCCTATATTTACCTAAATCAGAGTTTAGGTTAAATTCCTTCAATGCGCCCACAAATCATATGTATCACCCATTTTACAGGATAGGTTGTAAACATATGATGAAAGTTTCCTCCAAATAATGGGATCTCCATTATACTGTAGGAGTCCTAATTACCCTGTTCCTCGTCATTGAACCATGTACCTACCACTGAACATAATCATATGAACATTGATGTAGCCCATAGAAATATGTGAAGACATGAGCTAGCCATGGAAAGAGCTTGCACATGTCAGGATCAGTGGTGGATTGACAGGATCGGAGCTGGTGGACCCACTGAACCACCGCGAACAATGACGAAAGCCCACGCCTGGGACCAGAGTCTAAGTGGCACCCGGTATTCGCAGGAGCCTGCTGCAACGCGTGTTGGACTTGCTGCAGCGGGATACCACCAGGTCACTCCACAGGCATGACTTGCTCGCCGTAGTGTCCAACGGGAGGTACAAAAAAAGGCAGACAGAGTCACAGTCGTTGTCAGGAAGGAGGTCCGCACAGGCCTCACAGGATCGGAGTTGGGGACATAGCAGAAGAGACAGGCAGCAGAGAATCGAGGTAAAAAAACGGAGCAGAGGTCACAACGGAAGGATCACAATAGTCTCAATATAACGCTTTCTCTCAGGCAACAAGGCACAAAGATCCAGCAGAGAACAAAGGAAGAAGCAGGCTACATATCAGTGCAGCAACCCACCAGCACCAATTAGCCCTTTAAATTTCACAAAGCCGGCGCATGCGCGAACGCACGCTGGACCGCAGGAGCTGGAGCGTGGACGGATGAGTAACCCTGCAGTTGCCTCACTAAGGTACCCTGAGACATGGGACACAGGAGGTCTCACTACAGTATGGGAGTCTTTGGACTTTTCAGTGGTGGTCCCTGCTTGGTGCTCCCAGTAGATCAGTGATAAAAAAAAACTTCTGTGGGGAAAACCATTTCATGCAAAGAAGACAAAGCTGATCCTTTCCTCTAACGAGCTTCTAACTCAGATATAATTAATAATCCATTGCCATGACTTTTGGCTTTACCCAATAATAGCAGTGCTATACACATCTGTTATTGATGTTCCACATATAGTAACATTCCAGACAGTAACGCAGCACAAATATGTACATTACAGCGCCTCTCCACCTAAACCTATTATTAGAAAAATCTAATTATGAATAATATCATAGCGTACAATATGACTGGGAATGACACAACATGACTGAGGCTTAACTGCTCCTTCTACGTGTATGCTGCCAGGTCTGTCTGACGTTCTTGTTACGAACATAGGCATAACTGGGAGAGGCAGGGCCCCATAGCAGACTTCTTAATGGGGCCCCCCTATCCCCTCAGACTTTATACATATTTCTATACCCACACATCTATACACAGATCTGTGCCAGTAGCTGCTGACCACATGGGGGACGTACACAGCAGGAATTAGAGATGAGAGACCCCTTGTCCTGTCATTCTGCTTTCCCCTCCCTCTACCCCAACATTTCTTATCTCTGCTGCCGGCTCAGCTGTGGAGGATGTGCACTGTTATATATATATATATGATACTGTACATTGTGCAGTACAATACGTATATAAAGGTGCACATCCTCCACTCTTTAGTCTGTCAGGTTAGATACCGGGCCCCCCTTTTTTTTATTATTTTGGTACACCATGAATGTGGTAAGGTCAAGGACAACTTCTCTTGACATGTTTTCACATGGACAGCTCCCCATGTAAAACTGGGTGCAAGAGGGTGTGACAAAATGCTAATTTGCATATAAATAAATATGAAAATTTCATCAGATTTTTTTCCAGGAATGAATTTATATTTTAGTTTTTTCTGTAAGGATGTGTGAAATCAGATGGGGTAGCATCGAAATAAATGAGGGCTGAGCTGCAGAACTCCAGCCATCTCCACCAAGGACCCCCTGCTAATCTAATACTGCTGATACTGGTATAGAGTCCAGAAAACCCCTATCAATGGCACACATTGAAGAGAATGGGCCGTTTTACTAGCTCTCTACTACTGGCTACTACTAGGGGCCCGAATGGGTTTGTAATGTCCATATGCCACAAGCTGCCAAAAGGGTTTCCAGGCCGCTTCTTAATGGTGAAAGCGGAGGGTATTACAGCCGCTTCAGGAGGACGCAAGGAGTCCAATGAATCAGGCCATAACTTCATCGTGAGTAGATGTCATGTGTCTAGAGGAAACCTAAGCCGTATTATTTTCAGGCTTACAAAGAGAATGTGACTATACTTCTTGAAGTATAGTCACATTCTCTTTGTAAGCCTGAAAACATTATTGGTAAAAAAAAATTTAAAAATTGAGCAGAGTCTTTAAATTTGCCAAAGTAGCTTCATAATACGTACATTTATAAGGACCATTGGTACCCAGGCAGGTTACAGCGATGGGGGTGGTTACACAAATGCTATCATTACATTGGCACATGGCAGATTCAACGTCTATATCCAAAAGGCGGAACATCGAATTACAGCAAAACACTTAGAAGCTGCGCCAGGACGCACGGGATGGTGCTATATATATAAATATATACTTCACACCACCATGTGAGACAGGAGGAAACTTCTATCCTATCTGTTACTGTATTTCCTTATGTAATGGATAGTGGGCAGCGGGGGAACTGTTATGCAGGTTTATTTATCTATCATTCACGTGACACAGGAGATTCTGAGTACTGAGCCGTAATATCAGTGTCTGAGTATACACTATGTGTAATGTGCAAGAGAAGATATATCATATGAGCATTTTATCACTATACATATATGTATATTATATGTGTAGATGTGCGAGTATATAGTAGTGTGTGTAGCTGTGTGAACTATATACTAGTGTGTGTAGATGTGCGAGTATATAGTAGAGTGTGTAGTTGTGTCAGTATATAGTAGTGTGTGTAGTTGTGTCAGTATATAGTAGTGTGTGTAGATGTGCGAGTATATAGTAGTGTGTGTAGTTGTGTCAGTATATAGTAGTGTGTGTAGTGTCAGTATATAGTAGTGTGTGTAGTTGTGTCAGTATATAGTAGTGTGTGTAGCAGTGTGAATTATATACTAGTGTGTGTAGATGTGCGAGTATATAGTAGTGTGTGTAGTTGTGTCAGTATATAGTAGTGTGTGTAGTGTCAGTATATAGTAGTGTGTGTAGTTGTGTCAGTATATAGTAGTGTGTGTAGTTGTGTCAGTATATAGTAGTGTGTGTAGTGTCAGTATATAGTAGTGTGTGTAGTTGTGTCAGTATATAGTAGTGTGTGTAGTTGTGTCAGTATATAGTAGTGTGTGTAGTTGTGTGAGTATATAGTAGTGTGTGTAGTTGTGTCAGTATATAGTAGTGTGTGTAGTTGTGTCAGTATATAGTAGTGTGTGTAGTGTCAGTATATAGTAGTGTGTGTAGTTGTGTCAGTATATAGTAGTGTGTGTAGTTGTGTCAGTATATAGTAGTGTGTGTAGTTGTGTGAGTATATAGTAGTGTGTGTAGTTGTGTCAGTATATAGTAGTGTGTGTAGTTGTGTCAGTATATAGTAGTGTGTGTAGCTGTGTGAATTATATGCTAGTGTGTGTAGATGTGTGAAAATACTGTACTGTTTGTAGCTGTGTGAGTATATACTAGTTTGCGAGTATACAGTAGTGTGTGAGTATATACAAGTGTGTAAGTGTACAGTAGTGTGTGAGTATATACTAGTGTGTGAGTGTACAGTAGTGTGTGAGTGTACAGTAGTGTGTGAGTATATACTAGTGTGTGAGTATACAGTAGTGTGTGAGTGTACAGTAGTGAGTGAGTATATACTAGTGTGTAAGTGTACAGTAGTGTGTGAGTATACAGTACTGTGTGAGTGTACAGTAGTGTGTGAGTATATACTAGTGTGTAAGTGTACAGTAGTGTGTGAGTATATACTAGTGTGTGAGTGTACAATAGTGTGTGACTATATACTAGTGTGTGAGTGTACAATAGTGTGTGAGTATATACTAGTGTGTGAGTGTACAATAGTGTGTGAGTATATACTAGTGTGTGTGTACAGTAGTGTGTGAGTGTACAGTAGTGTGTGAGTATATACTAGTGTGTGAGTGTACAGTAGTGTGTGAGTATATACTAGTGTGTGAGTGTACAGTAGTGTTTGAGTATACAGCAGTGTGTGAGTATATACAAGTGTGAGTGTACAGTAGTGTGTGAGTGTATACTAGTGTGTGAGTACAGTAGTGTGTGAGTGTACAGTAGTGTGTGAGTGTATACTAGTGTGTGAGTACAGTAGTGTGTGAGTAAATACTAGTGTGTGAGTGTACAGTAGTGTGTGAGTGTACAGTAGTGTGTGAGTGTATACTAGTGTGTGAGTGTACAGTAGTGTGTGAGTATATACCAGTGTGTGAGTGTATACTAGTGTGTGAGTATATACCAGAGTGTGAGTGTACAGAAGTGTGTGAGTGTATACAAGTGTGTGAGTGTACAGTAGTGTGTGAGTGTATACTAGAGTGTGAGTGTACAGTAGTGTGTGAGTGTATACTAGAGTGTGAGTACAGTAGTGTGTGAGTAAATACTAGTGTGTGAGTGTATACTAGAGTGTGAGTGTATACTAGTGTGTGAGAGTACAGTAGTGTGAGTGTACAGTAGTGTGTGAGTATATACCAGAGTGTGAGTATATACTAGTGTGTGAGTGTATACTGGAGTGTGAGTGTATACTAGTGTGTGAGTACAGTAGTGTGTGAGTGTATACTAGAGTGTGAGTGTATACTAGTGTGTGAGAGTACAGTAGTGTGAGTGTACAGTAGTGTGTGAGTATATACCAGAGTATGAGTGTATACTAGTGTATGAGTACAGTAGTGTGTGAGTGTATACTAGTGTGTGAGTGTATACTGGAGTGTGAGTGTATACTAGTGTATGAGTACAGTAGTGTGTGAGTGTATACTAGTGTGTGAGTATATACCAGAGTGTGAGTGTATACTAGTGTGTGAGTACAGTAGGGGCCACTTCCCTGTCACGTCGTGCTCTCCATGTTGCTGTCACTCACCGGTCACAGGGCTGCGCTCATCCTCCGGCAGGACAGTAAGACAGCGGGCGGGCTGGGGGCTCTGGATCCCTCGGGCTCCCCAGTGTAAATCCCAGGAGTGTCCACAAGTGTAGAAAGTGCAGCCCCGGCGCTGATCCCCGGGCTCCCGGCTCCGGGAACTTTCCCCAGTGCACACAAGTGTAGGAGCAGGGACTCCCTCCACATCCACCTATCAGCGCCGGCAGCCGGGACTTGTCCTCAGGGCGGGGCCTCATAAATGTCACATTGTTACAGAAGCCTAACCAGTCCCGCGTGTGTGCTGAGGGCGGCCGCCAGGGGGCGGCACAGGCTCCACACTTCCGCAACTTTCTGCTGCAACTTTTCCAGTGGGGGAAGACTGTGCACTATGCAGTATGCGAGACCAGACACTGCTACAGCAAGGGGTGACAGCCAGGAGCAACCTGCAGATGTATCACACACATTACATAGGGAAAGGGATGCTACTGACTGTGCTCCACAGGGGTCTGACTGTGCTGTCCGGGATCCACAGGGGTCTGACTGTCCTGTCTGGGGTCCACTAGGGTCTGACTGTGCTGTCCGGGGTCCACAAGGGTCTGACTGTGCTGTCCAGGATCCACAGGGGTCTGACTGTGCTGTCTGGGATCCACAGGGGTCTGACTGTGCTGTCTGGGATCTACAGGGGTCTGACTGTGCTGTCCGGAATCCACAGGGGTCTGACTGTGCTGTCCGGAATCCACAGGGGTCTGACTGTGCTGTCCGGAATCCACAGGGGTCTGACTGTGCTGTCCGGAATCCACAGGGGTCTGACTGTGCTGTCCGGAATCCACAGGGGTCTGACTGTACTGTCCGGGATCCACAGGGGTCTGACTGTGCTGTCCGGGATCCACATGGGTCTGACTGTGCTGTCCAGGGTCCACAAGGGTCTTACTGTGCTGTCCGGGATCCACAGGGGTCTGACTGTGCTGTCCGGGATCCACAGGGGTCTGACTGTGCTGTCCGGGATCCACAGGAGTCTGACTGTGCCGTCCGAGATCCACAAGGATCTGACTGTGCCGTCCGGGATCCACAGGGGTCTGACTGTGCTGTCTGGGATCCACATGGGTCTGACTGTGCTGTCTGGGATCCACAGGGGTCTGACTGTGTTGTCCGGGATCCACATGGGTCCGGACAACATTGGAGGGCGAGATTTGTGATCCCAAGGGCAGTATATCTGGACATTAGTGCATGCTCAGTCGTGATAGTCCAACACATAAGTGTCGTAGTAACCTAGTGTAATTGAATCAATTAATAAATACGGATCCCCTCTACAGTGTAAAATACAGTAATGGTGACGGACTCCTATATTCGGTGACTATTTACACTGCCGGTTCCCTGTATCTATCTGGAGTTGATAGTTCTGATCATCCCATTATGGTAAAAGCTGCTGTCCTCTGCCTTCTGTAAAATTTTAAAACACAGCATTGGATGAAGCCTTATCCATCTTTTAAATAAATATTAATAAAAGTTACTTTTTAGTGACCAATGGGTTTATGTGTCCCAATTGGACAATTTCTCTTTCAGTTTACATGTTCTCACTCGGGCCCGGTGGAGAAGGCAGGGGGAGTGAGTGCTCCTCATCCCTCCCCTCTCCATTGAAAGATGAGCGGGCCAGTCCATTTATCAAAAACGCCTGTGGAGAGGGAAGGGTGCGCCAGATTTATGGATTGTGGTGCACGGCCTTCATTAATCTGGCGCTTCCTGCACTGCTCTGGAAGTGGATACCGTATTTTTGGTGCAATTTGTTCATGCTGCAGAATTGTGGCGCACAATCCAACTAAGCACTAACACTTCCCTTTTGTTGCACATTTTTTCTGCCTTGTCGGACAAAGAGCAGCTACGACATAAAACTGGTGCAGGCACTTTATAAATACATGTGCAAGCAGTTTGCACGTTCTTTCTAGTGCAAATTCAGACAGAAAACTGGATCAAACACTTTATAAATGTGGCCCACTTGTGTGCCATAGACTTCAATGGGGTCTATTATGGTCATGTGAATGTGGCCTTAGTCCCAATCGGGTCCTGAGATTGCGTTCGTACACTGCACTTGAATTGCATTTAGAAACCCAATTCCACCACAGTGGCGAGGAGCTTCTCCCTATCACACATGTGATGACACAATAGCACACATTCATGTGCAGGATGGCTTAGGTTGCATGCACACGAACGTGTGCCAACGAAGCTGCGGGGACACGTCGTGCATGGTTGAGAGGAAAAGGGGCAAGGAGGGGGATTTGTGGGGGACATTACTGGGGGCTGTGTGAGGACATTACTGGGGGTCTGCGGGGACATTTCTTGGGCCGTTTTCACACATGGCAGTAGGACGGGCCTCGCCTTGGTTTGATCTCATGTGATTGATAACGAGTGCTTGGTGTCTTGTATCTGTTTAAATGCAAATGTGTAAGCGCAGCCATACAGTATTTTGGGAGAGAGTTAGGGGCAGCAGCAGGATTGATGAGATGCTTTTAGTTGTAGTTTTGTTAAACAAATGAAAGACATGAACTGAATGGGTGAATTTGAGTTTAAAGGGGAAATCTGTTCCACAAATGTCGTTCACTTGTTAAAATAACAAAACTGCACCTAAAACCACCTCAAAACGGATTGCGATGCATTTGTAACTGCAACATGTGAATGTGCCTTCATAGAACCAAGATTTTGGGACAATGAAGGACATGAGATGTCTGTGTGGAGAACTCCACAGGAAGGAAACATGATGATGGCGGGCCTAATACTGAAGTGGACACGTCACCTGCAGTCACTGGATGTAACTATTAGGCATTACTCCTGTGGATTCTGTATCTGTAGGCAGGAGGTGAGCAGCGCCTGGATTTCTCCACACATACCAGAATGAACACCGAAAAGTTCAATCTTCAATCACCAGACCAGAGAATCTTATTTCTTATAGTCTGAAAGTCCTTTATGTGATTTTTTGCAAACTGTATGCAGCTTCCATATGTCTTGGACTGAGGAGAGGCTTCCGTCGGCACACACTGCCATAAAGCCCCGACTGGTGGAGGCTGCGGTGATAGTTGACTTTGTGGAACTTTCTACCATCTCCTTACTGCATCTCTGGAGCTCAGCCACAGTGATCTTTGGGTTCTTCTTTACTGCTCTGAACAAGGCTCTTCTCCCACAATTGCTTAGTTTGGCTGCACGGCCAGGTCGAGAAAGAATTGTGGTTGTCCCAAACTTCTTCCATTTAAGTATTATGGAGGCCACTGCACTCTTAGGAACCTTGAGTGCTGCAGAAATTCTTTTGTAGCCTTGGCAGGATCTGTGCCTTGCCACAATTCTGTCTCTGATCTGCTTGGGCAGTTCAATAGACCTCATGATTCTCTTGAGTTTGGAAATGCACTGTGAGCTGTGAGGTCTTATATAGACAGCTGTGTGCCTTTCCTAATCAAGTCCAATCAGTTTCTTAAAACACAATTGGACTCCAATGAAGTAGTAGAACCATCTAAAGGAGGATCAGAATTAAATGGACAGCGTGTGAGTTAAAGGAAATCTACCATTTGATTTCATGCATTATGAACCAAACATAACTTGAAAATTCTGTTGCTACACTGATTCAGAAGCATATCTTGTTTAATCTCTGTGCTGAATGGTTTTACTGAAAAAAACAATTATAAAATTAAGGATAATGAGGCTCTGCCGCTCCTTTCCCTGTCTCGGCGTTTCTCCTCTCATATTGTTTGCACTGCTCAAGAGAATGATGTAATCACTGTGTTGTGCCTGACTGGTAGAAGTACCATCCCCCAGCTGCTGTGTATGAGTGATCCAGCTCAGGTTGAATGCAGCCCAGCTTTCCCATGGTCCTGAATGTTATAATTGTTTTTTCAGCAAAAGCATTCAGCACAGGGATTAAACAAGATATGTGCCTGCATCAGTGTAGCTACAGCATTTTCAAGGTATGTTTGGCTCATAATGCATAAAATCTAATTTATTTTTGCAAATAAATTAGTAAGAATATCTACATTTCTGTTTCTTTTCTGTCAAAATGGGGCGCAGAGTGTACATTCATTAGCAAATAAAAAACTTTTTTGATCTTACCAATTGGATGCAATGAAAGGGAGAAAAAGGTCTGAATACTTTCCTTACCCACTGTATATGGCATTACTTATCCTGTACTGATCCTTTCTTAGATCCTGTAGATCTTTTTTTTAAATATATAATCTAAAACATAACAATAACAAAAAACATAAACCCAACATTATATACAATACAGTATATACAAAATATACTCACAAAAAACAACTCACCTGCTGGTCCAGCCACCTTCACACACTTAAATGAGAAAAACATAATAATTAAATAACACAACATCCGACCCCCAACCACATCATAAACCAACAATTGAAAAACACATCATACACAAATTAACAGAAATGAACATAAACACACCCTCCACCCTCTAATAACAGACCTGCCACCGCCCTCTAATAACAGACCACCCCACACAAATAACACATCCAAAAACATTTTTTTCTAATTTTATTTTATATATTTTATTTTTTTAACAATCACAAAATACACCCTACACTAAACTGAATCCCACTCCCTCCCTCAGACACAGGTCTAATGTCCAAAGTTTGCATTCAGAAGTCCAGACCTGTGTCCAATATCAGTTCAAAAATCCCACCATCATCACCCCCCTCCCAATCAAACACTATATCCCAAACCACACTATATACAATATATACATACAATATATACACTATTTACAACATGATAAAAACATAATACAATCATATCAACCAACCACATAAAGCCCAGGTTCGGTGCCTGCAAGCCCTACATCTCTGTATGCTCAGAACACAAAACAAAAATCTACTGTGAAGGATCAGCCCAACACCAGGAGTGGAGATGACAGACTAAAAGGAAACTAAAGGAGAACCTCCTCCAAAGAAGAGAGGCCCTCCCCGTGCCCAGCCTCTCATACTCCAGAGAGCGCACATTCACCAGGTCACCTAGAATGTTCCTAACCACCACATCCACTGGGAGGATTTTACACTGCGTCGATACTAAGCACCGTGCGTTCCACGTGTAGTACCTGGCCACTAGACTAACTAGGAATAACATGCAACGGTCCCGGCAACCCAGGTCTCTGAATGCTCCATAGGCCCACTCCGCATAGGAGAGACCGGCCAACCCGGACCAACTGATGGAAGCGCCCACCTGATTGTACACCTCTGTGTTAAAGGGGCACTGAAGCAGGAAGTGGTCCATGTTCTCCAGCAGGCCACCGCACTCTTCCCGAGGACAACCCCTTTCCTCAGAGCTGCTACACTTCAGATTGTCCCTCACACACAGCTTTCCATGGAAGCAGCGCCAAGTCACATCCCAGAACTTCAAAGGGATCCTGATGGAATTCAAAAGGCCTCTGGAAATGGGTCAACAGAACCCTATTGTTGAGGAGTTTCCATATTTCAGCCAGCATAGTGTTTATCCAAGGAGATAACTATGAGTTGCATTTAATCTCCTGTAATGTGTTTACACAGCTCTGAACAGAAATGGTTAACAATCACTGTTCAGATCCGTGTAACGAACTGGAAAGGAGAGAGAGTCCTTGACAACAGAGAAGTATAGCCATTAGTAAGAGGAACTTTGCAGTCTGTTTCCCAAAGGAACATTCCAATCCAAACCAATTTATTGAATAATGCATGGTGCAGGGCTTGAAGGGAAGAGCATGACTCATCAGCTGTGACGAAGCAGAATTTCTTAATGAAGTAGATTAGAAAAATGTTCACAAACAACTCCCCCACTCATGTTAAAAATGATGTGAAATGACAGCAACTCTTTAACCCATTGCCACACCATGATGTTCCCTACTGTCATGGTGCAACAGCGAATGTATGGAGAGTGCTCTCACGTACTGAGCCTTTGTCATACACACTGGGTGTTTGCAAGATAATGCAGCAAACACTCAAGGTGGGCGGACATGGAGGAGGTAGATAGACAAGGCAGGCAGGCGCATCACATTGCCGGATTTGAAACCGGGAGGGGCGTGGATGTGGTGCGGTGGGAATTCACAGCTGTGAATCGGGAAGGGGTTTGCGTACGGAGTGCAGCCCATGATGACATCAGCCGGCTGTGTGATGGGGAGGGTATATACTTGGGTGCGGAGAGGAGGCCATGAGATCGGTGGCAGTGTTCCCGGGGGGATGGGGGCATGCGCGTGGAGCACAGCCCATGACATTACAGGCTGCAGTATAAAAATGAAAAAATCCCGGCACTTCGAGGTGAAAGCAAAATTCCTCCTTTTATTGTCGGAGCATGTAACAAATCAAGTATACACAAGTCACGCAGTAAAACACGTTTTTTCGGCTCTCCTGAGCCTTCATCAGCATTATACTATGCTCTGTAAAGTATTGAATACTGAGCAGGATAGTATAAAATTACAGAGGTATTTTTGGAAACTGGAGGCCTGGGCTGAAAAATTGCAGACGAGGTTTAATGTAGATAAATGTGAGGTTATGCACTTGGATCAAGGAAATTAAAATGATAATTACCGTATTTTCTGGACAATAAGACGCACTTTTTAGCCAGAAAAAATCTTGCTAAAAAGTGGCTGCGTCTTATAGTCCGGAGGTCAGGAGGATCCAGCACTGCCAGACCCTCCTGACCGCTGTAATGGAGATCGGGTGATGCCCTGATGTAGAGCTGCACCCGATCTCTCCGTACTACTCTCACCTCTCCCCGATGTCCTACAAGTCCAGGACCTGCGGTGATGTCAGAATCATGTGACTGATCACATGCTTCTTACATCACCACAGGTCTCATACTGCCATGCTGCACTGGGGCAGGGTAAGAAGAAGGGAAATGGGGGAAGTATGTGTGTGTGGTTCTGTGTGAGTGTGTATAGGTGAGATGAGTGTGTATAGGTATGGATGATGCAAAGTTGAGTGTGTATGTGGATGGATGATGCAGAGTTGAGTGTGTATATGGATGGATAATGCAGAGTTGAATGTGTATGTGGATGGATGATGCAGAGTTGAGTGTGTAAATGTATGTCTGTGTGTGCTGTGCTTTAGAGCGACCAACAGGGATATTTTAATTGGTGTAAAATATATTTTTCCTTTTTTTGGAAGCCTAAATCTGGGGTGCGTCCTATAGTAAGAAGCGTCTTATAGTCCGAAAAATATGGTATGTCTTAAATTATACATTTCTTGGTAATATTGATGGAAAAAAGACTTGGGGTTATTGGTGAACTTAATTTTAGTGACCAGAGCCAGGCAGCTGCTGCTAAAACAAATAAAATTATGGGATATACTGTAGTATGGCAGTATATGGTAGGATCAACCAGACAATCTAGGGTTAAATATAGTAGATAGTAAAAAGAAAAAAAAGTCATATAAATATAAATAAACAGTAAAATCATAAACACATTAGGTATTGCCGCATCCAAAAATGTCCGATCTATCAAAATATAATAAAGTTTTTTCACTGCGTTTAACCCTGTAACAGAAAATAGTCGCAAATGGCATATTGTTGCCATTTTGAAAAATTTTAAATAATCAATAGAAAGTGATCAAAAGGTTGTACAGTCCTAAAAATAGAAGCATTGAAAACGTAATCAAAAGTCGCAAAAAATGACACCACCCACATACCATACCAAAGTATGAAAAAGTTATTAGCGCCAGAAGACGGCAAAATTAAAAAGATTTTTTTGTACAGGAGGTTTTAATTTTTGTAAATGTATGAAAACATTATAAAACCTATACAAATTTGGTATCCCCATGATCGTACTGACCCAATGAATGAAGTCGATATATCATTTGGGGCGCACAGTGAAAGATGTAAAATCCAAGGCCACAAGAAATGGCGCAAATGTGTGGCTCTGGGCTCCATTTACACCTCAGGTTCATTTGCATAATTTTAAAAGACCAGGGAATAAGAAGTTTAAAGAAGAGCAGATGCTGCCAGGGTGTAGCCATACTTTCAGTTTTTCAGATGCAGTTTTTGAAGCCAAAAGCAGGCATGGACCATAATGGGTGAGGACCTATCATTGAGAAGAGCTACTTCTCCTCTATTTACTTCACTCCTGGTTTGGGCATTAAAAACTGTATCTGAAAAACTGAACAAAGAGGTGTGTATTATGAGGTTCTGCAGCAGCTGTAAAAATAACAGTTTTTTTGAGGGGAATGTTGCCACACATAAGTGGTTCAACATGGAAAACTAAAGTGCCTGGGGAAGTGGGGGTCCCACAAAATTTGTCAGTCAGGGGCCCAGAAATTCCTAATGAGTGGTGGGTGGCCCTAGGTGGTGGAAGGTACGTTCAAGGCTACAACTCTTAGTTGTCTGATAGATGGTTTTACATTTAACTGTAAAATACATGGGTATACAGACAAATTCATAGTCGGCTCAATGACTGGGAGATGTCCCGGTGCTATTGTTGTAAAATGAGCCAAAATCCTTACACCTCCGTGACCTTTCTGGACAGCAGGCATCAAGGGTGGGCTGGGAATTTAAAGTGGCCCTGGAAAAAAATCTAAAAGTGGCCCCATGATATAGACAGGACCACTTTTTTTTTCTGTGGACAAGGCCATCACAAGGAAGCAGAGTCAGCCATTAATAGGCAATGATAAATAAGCTGTAGAAAATTAGAGAAGCAAGGGATTACATTTGTTGTGTCATGAGTACCTTCACCAGCTCAGTTGTGTCTTATTAGCTTCTGCACACGCAGAAGTGTGTCTTTCAAGGTTCTGCAGCAGCTCAGGAGACTCTACTAAGTATTACTATTGTTCGAATAACTGTGCTGGCCAAATTCCACCAGTACCCCCTTAAATAGTTCTGCCCATAATTCCCCATAATGATGTCAGCTGGTGTTCACTGCCAAAAACAATATACAGGCAGTCCCCGGGTTACATACAAGATAGGGTCTGTAGGTTTGTTCTTAAGTTGAATTAGTATGTAAGTCGGAACTGTATATTTTATCATTGTAATCCCAGACAGAACTTTTGAAAGTGTTGAGATCACTTGATACAATGGGGCACATTTACGAAGAACAGTGCCCACTGCTCTATTTGCATTTTGCCTGTGCAGAGAATTTATGGCGCACGTTCTGCCTTAATGTGACGCTCCCTGCACTGCTCCGACAGAGTGCACCACTTTTCTTTTTGGTTCACCTTTAACATGGTGTTTGCAACACATCTATTTTGGACTTTGCATATTATATCTGGCGCACGATCCGACTGAGCACAGGAACGCCTCTTTCAGTGCAGAAGGCACTGTGTTGCGTGAAGAATAGTGCAGCCGCGACACAAAACGGTCATGAGCAACACAATTGTGGTGCAGACACTTCTTAAATACCTGTGCAAACAGTTTGCACTAGAAAGAACATGCAAACTCCAACAGAAAACTGGTGCGTGGCCCTTAATAAATGTGCCCCATTATTATTAAACTTAGTAACCTCTCCCCTGCTGTTTCACCAGCCCCCAACTCCCTGGAGTTGATTGCATCCATGATACCAGATGGATTCAGTCAGTCAGAGAATGTGATCTCTATCTCCCTGACTCACAGTGTGAGAATTCTTTCAGGGATGATTCATCAGCTTCCACATGTAGCAGGACGGAAGCACTTACTATATCCCCCCCCCCCCCCCCCCCCTCAACAACTATACAACTGGGACGTCTGGAGTCAATGTATAGGTTTATAATACATGGTAACACTTATGGTCTGTAAATAAATAACAACTAAAAAGGGCAGACATAGCTATTGGTGTTGGGATGCACAGCAGGGAAGATAAGGGATTCGGATTTGCTGGAGAATTTGTAGCATGAGATCGGTACCATTTTTGCATTTGCAAATTTGGTGTACAGGCAGATAAACAGTTTAACCACTTTAAACTTAATTTTTAAAAAAAATTAAAGTGAATAATATACTAAAGATGTAGAGAGGATAGATTGTTTTATTTTTGTATTACTTGCATTTTCTCTGCTAAAATCTTAAGTAATGTTCTTATGTAGTACCTACAAAGTTCCCACAAAGTATAATACCCCTTAGCGACATGTGACTCTACAGCACAGGGGGTTGCTGTGAACCACTACTGTAGCCCTTCAGCCTCAGTAGCATAATTTTAAAAGATGATTTTAGAAATAAGTGGGCCGCTGATAACAAATATAAGATTACCACAGTCATGGCGCCTGCTTCTATAATTGAGTTTCCCTGGTTTATCTATGTTTGATTTTGTTGGTAGATTTTCCTTGGGGTGTGGTCACATGCTGCGGAGGGGCTGCGGAGTCGGTAGGGCTGTGGAGTCGGTAAGCCAAATCTGACTCCTCACTTTTCCTTACTATGATTCCAACTCCACCAAAACGGTTAGCAAAAACAGCCTTTAGTCCACACTCCTGGTTTCACTCTAGCAGCACTGAGATGAAAGTGATGAAGAACAGCGATGATCCTGTAGCAAGACGTCCCAGATTGAGCGAAAATCAGTCTAGCGGTAAAGACCAAGACACACATCGGCAAGAGGTTGACTAAATTAACTAGTTAGAGGAGCTACTATGCTGCATATTAATTACTGGGGACACTGCTGACTACATATGGACTGGTATTGCTGTATAGCAATTAATGGACACCCTATATCAGTGATGGGGAACCTTTTAGAGACTGAGTGCCCAAACTATAACCAAAATCCACTTATTTACCGTGAAGTGCCAACATGGCATTTTAAGCAGTAACTTATTGCTACCTGTTCTTCCACTGCTTTCAATTGTATCGGCCGTCTAATGCCACTAATACAGTTGAAAGAAAGAGGGCCATGGTCTCTCCAGGGTGTCTCTGTACAGGAAGAATGGTGGGTCTAGCAGGATGACCTCCGAAGATAATGCAGTTCTGTCAACACCTTCTCACTTTTCCGCAGTTCCAAACAGCCAATGAAGTGTCGCTTTAAAATAGCGCTGAGAGCAGCATCTGTTAAGTTGCCTGGGACAGCAGGAAGATTTGGTGAATTCTGTCCTGCAGTGATGGCCTGAGTGCCCACAGAAATGGCTCTAAGTGCCACCTCTGGCACCCGTGCCATAGGTTCGCCACCACTGCCCTATATTAATTAGGACATAGTTTTTATCCATATGATATTATACTGTAAGTGACTGTGGTGGTTTTAGGTGCACAGTTACTGGATAGCACAAAGTCACTACTGGAGAAGTTATCAAACTTCTGGAACTGATAAAGAAGAGCCTCCAAGATGAAGATCAGGACAGATCAGAGGGTCTATTTTAATACATTATAATTTAGTGCTTATTATCAATTCAGGGGGTTTCTCTGTAATATATAATAAAGCGGAGGACTATGTGTTATTATTCATATATGAGGGAACTGACATTTTCTACAAAAACTGTGAGGTAACCTGCTCTTGTGTCTAATAATCTGAATGTAGACAGCAGCAGGAGGCTCAAAATCATAGGAAAATCCTGGCAGTAGTGTGGTAGTGTCATGTAAGGTAATGTGTATAGATTTATTAAAGGTTGCTGAGGTGAACAGTGCACAGCTACCGTGTGCACAAACCGGCCTCAAACAGAGGAAAGTTTAAAGCCTGTTTCAGCCGGGTTGGAGATAAGCGAATACCCCACAAATCTCGGCCGGAATAGGACTAGCTCCAAAATCACTTCCCAAGGAGCAGTGGAGGAGGGGGCTTTACTAAGCCATGAAAAACGCCCAGGGGCGGGGCTATTCCCGATCGCACATGTTGTTTTGCATTGTTTAAATGTAAGACAACGACTGCTAGATACCGATCGCTTGCATTGTGTTTGTAAAGCAATACAAATGCCACGTGTTACTGCACCCTCAGATTGAATTAACCCCTTAAGGACCAGGCCCTTTTTCGTTTTTGCATTTTTATTTTTCACTCCCCATCTTCAAAAATCTATAACTTTTTTATTTTTCCATGTACAGAGCTGTGTGACAAATTTGTTTTCTTCGTAACAAATTGCACTTCGTAGTGATGGTATTAAATATTCCATGCCGTGTACTGGGAAGCGGGAAAAAAATTCTAAATGCAGTGAAAATGATGAAAAAACACATTTGCGCCATTTCTTGTGGGCTTGGTTTTTACAGTTTTCACTGTGCGCCCCAAATGACAGATCTACTTTATTCATTGGGTCAATACGATCACAGGGATACCAAATTTGTATAGGTTTTATAATGTTTTCATACATTTA
Source organism: Engystomops pustulosus (assembly GCF_040894005.1). NCBI lineage: Eukaryota > Metazoa > Chordata > Amphibia > Anura > Leptodactylidae > Engystomops > Engystomops pustulosus. The sequence continues at coordinate 45,533,749 of NC_092418.1, read as the reverse complement.
TAAAAATTAAAACCTCCTGTACAGAAAAAAATTCTTCATTTTACAGTGTTCTTGCGCTAATAACTTTTTCATACTTTAGTGTACGGAGCTGTGGGTGATGACGTTTTCAACGCTTTTATTTTGAGAACTGTGCGACCTTTTGATCACTTTTTATAGAATTATTTCTATTTTTCAAAATGGCTACAAAATGCAATTTGTGACTTTGGACGCTATTTTCCGCTACGGGGTAAAACGCTGTGAAAAACGTTTATTATATTTTGATAGATCGGGCATTTTCGGACGCGGCGATACCTAATGTGTTTAGGATTTTTATTGTTTATTTATATTTATATCAGTTCTAGGGAAAGGGGGGTGATTTGAATTTTTTTTTTTTTTTACTTTTTTTTACTATTTTTCAGACTCCCTAGGGTACTTTACCTTGTTTGATTGATCCTACCATACACTGCCATACTACAGTATGGCAGTATATGGGGATTTTGCATACCATCTATTACAATGTGCAGATCGCACATTGTAATAGATAGCCTCGATCATGACAGCCTCGGATCTTTGTGTGATCCGAGGCTGTCATGACAACGGATCGCCGCTCCCCAGTGACGTCACGGGGAGTGACGATTGGAGCCAAGATGGCGGCGCCCACGCGCCGCCGGCAGCTTTGCCGGCGGCGATCAAAGGGTCAAGCACCGATCGCGGGTGTTAGCCACAGGCGTTTGCTTCATTATGAAGCAAATGCCCGGTGAGTATGAAGAGGGCTCAGCCCGTGAGCCCTCTTCATACTCCCCCATGCGCAGCAAGACGTAAGGGTACGTCTTATTGCGCTATGGGGTTAAACAGTGCATCATGCTTCCTTTCTAAAACTCAATTAAACTTGAGTAAGGAGTGCGACAAACATTTACATCTACCTCCTAATTAAACTCTGCCCTGTTTATATGGAAAGGAAGTGGTGTCGACAGCGCACTCCCAATACATCTGGAGGCTGTAGCGATTGGCGACTCTCGTCTTCACATCACCATTGAGCTTTTGTATACAAATTAGGGTGTACAGGGTCTAGGAAAGGAAATTATCGTTTAGATTTTTAGGCCAGGACCATGTGGAATCTCAGCAGCATATTTTCTTAAAAACACACTGCATTAACGGCCCCCTTAAAAGGGTTGAATTTTTTTTTCCACATAATTGCTAACATTTTAATGTTAAAATAAGAAAAACAATCCATTTGGAATAATGTCTACTGTTAGTTCTACTATAGTTAAAGTCTTTTACATATTATGAAGGTCTTTAAGAAATTGATACTGGTACATCTTAAGTAAAAACACAAGGGTGCTGTGATAAACTTCAGTTTGCGTTTCGTAAAATAAAATGGGTGAGGAAGATGCGGTATTATACTTGTTAGATAGAGTGTATGGCCACTCTGGAGCGGTTGTGAAAATGGTCTTTTCCAATTTTTCATGTGCTTTTGGCACTGTCTGCCCTAAATTATTATGTAAAAAAACTGCAGAATATGATGGTTGGCAGTGTTCTTGCGGAATGAATATGGGAATATTTAACAGGTAGGCCGCAGCAGGTTCTATCGGGTTCTTGTTTGTCTGACACTGTGTTAAGTAATGTTGGTGTGCTGCAGGGCACAGTTATCGCCTTTTTTGTTCAGTTTGTATACTACTTTGTATACTACTGATTTTAATCACTGTACCCCAACATGTCATGTTCCAAAATTTTCTGACAAAACTGTGGTGGTAGCAAAGATTGTACAGAATAATGAGGAGGAATTTCGTGGAGTGTTTGATTCATTTGTCATCTGGAATTCTGGGAACAAGTTGTGTTCTAACACAACTAAAACCAAAGAAATGGTAATAATGACTGAATGACTGACTAAAACAGAAGTGTCTCCTGTTTTAATTAGTGGTGACCCCATTGAGATGGTGGACAATTATAAATACCACTGTATTTACTTAGACCGACAATTGTATTGGCAATCCAATTCTGGAAAGCTGGGTAGGAGGGGCCCATCTCGCTTATATTTCTTACGGAAACTCCATTCTTTTAACGTCTGTAGCAAAATGATGCATATTAAAAAATCTAGACGATTATGCATATTTTTCTTAGGTTTTAGGTTTTGGAATGTTTTTATTGTTGCTTTTTTATCATTTGTATGATTACAATTACCGGTATATGTATATTGTTTTATTGTTATATGTCTTTTTGTAAACTACAGTGCAATCATTTCCCTTTTGGGATAAATAAAGTTAATCTTATCTTGTTACTACATGACATATTTCATCTACTTTAGGCACAAGCCATATAAAAATGTAAAATTGTGACTTGTTTGACAATGTTGCTTCTTAGTAGTCCCAGTGTTCACATTTCCCCTAGTGAATAAGATCATAAAAAGGAGCTTGGATGCATAAAGTGACTTCAAATAACAGTTATATAAGATATTAAATTCTTCAAATCATTCCTTATTCCAAATATCTGAAAAATCCTTTGATCTTGGATTCCTCTGGTCTAAAAGGAAGCTGCCGATATCAGGGGGTCCATGAAGCTCACCATATGACGTCTCAGTTTTAGTTTGCTGTGGACAAAAACTGTTCAAAATGTATATCCGACAACTTCTAAGCCAATATTTAAGATATTTCTATGAGTATTCATAATATTTTAATAACTAATTTCTGTCCATATAATTAGCTATCAGTATTAACCATGGGTCCTTACCATATGTCCTCTGTTAGTAAGAACTAAATAAAAAATACAAAACTTGTTTTATTAAAGACATAGTAGAACTGTACAAATGATTTAAATGCATCCAGAAAACAGCTGGCCCACACCCGAAACTTCATCCAAATGTGTTCATCTGGGATCAATTTGAGTAGTGAGCAAGGAATTCCCTGTGATGTGTAGTAGTCTCAGCTGCTTTTGAAGAGGAGATTTGTAATGAAGTCCCAGGCTTAAAGAACCAGACACAAGGCTGTTAGTGAAGAGTACAAACTCTGTAAGACTATTCTAAAATAAATAAGCATTGAGCAGTACAACTTCTTAGCAGTGAACTCGCTTAATCTGAATTACAGCAAAGTATCACCATTTCCAAGACAGTATATGTGTTATTTAAACTTTAAGGGAACCTGTCACCAAATTTTCAGAAATACAGCTAGTGAAGTTTCTATAGAGTCCTATTAACTAACACCCTTCTTTTAGCTAAAAATCAAAATTTCATGGAAACTCGTGGGAACTCTTGGTCACAGAGAATCCACTCAGAGTGAGAGGGAAATAAAGAGGGACTACACGGGGAGCAGAAACCCAGGCTTAATATTGTAAACACAAATAAATGTAAAATTAAATACAGGCAGTCCCCGGGTTACATACAAGATAGGGTCTGTAGGTTTGTTCTTAAGTTGAATTTGTATGTAAGTCGGAACTGTATATTTTATCATTGTAATCCCAGACAGAACTGTTTTGGTCTCTGTGACAATTGGATTTTAAAAATGTTGGATTGTCATAAGAATCAGGATTAACAATAAAGCTTCATTACAGACACATTTGATAACTGTTACAGCTGATTATTGTAGCCTAGGACTAGAGTACAATAAATTACCAATATCCATTGGTCCGTTTGTAACTAGGGGTCGTATGTAAGTCGAGTGTTCTTAAGTAGGGGACCACCTGTAGTTGATTTTTAGCTAAAAATTGTTTCCATCACATACAGCATAAATCTATTTTATATTACATTCCCTGGCAGTAGAAAAGACTTGTCTGACTTGTCCAGCCCCTCCCGGTTCGGGTCTCGAAACAAGTATAATTTTATACACATTTTTATGTGTTTTAATGTATGTTTTTTAAAAACCCATTTTGATAAGTAAAAGGTTTGTAATTTTTTCCATGAATTGGAGCACCCAAATGGAATTTTTTAGAACTAAACTGTAGCACCGAACGCTTTGCTTATATATATATATATATATATATATATATATATATATATATATATGTATATATGTTTTACTCTGGATTATCCAAGGCTGCCCCATGGAATAAAGCCATATTTTGTGAAGCCATGTAAAGTGGTTGTGGCTTGAACACAATCAATATCACACTTATACATAAAGTGAAGACATAAGAATCGCTGCACAATATCATCGCTTTCCATTTTTTCTTTGGCTAATATGAGTGAATTTGATTTAGAAGAGGAAACATGTTCAACAAACCAACTCAAATCTGATTGTAATGCAGTTTTAAATGCAAAGTGTGACCGTACCCTCAGCCATGGAAAGGAACCATTTAGGGATGTGGGCAATGCTTTTTAACCCCTTATCACCGACACTAGTTTTCAGCTCAATGACCAGACTCGATTTTTCAAATCTGACATGTCTCACGATAATTGGTTATAACTTCGGAACGCTTTAACATATCCTGGTGATTTTGAGAATGTTTTCTCGTGACACATTGTACTTCATGTTAGTTATAAAATTTAAGTGATAAGTTTTGCGTTTCGTTCTGAAAAAAAGTGAAAATTTGGCAAAAGTTTGTAAAAATTCTTCATTTTCCAAGTTTGAAATGTTCTGGTTTCCAGACAGGGAGTAAAACTACCCAAAAAGTTTGATAATTAACATTTACAGAATATCTGCTTTATGTTGGGATGATATTTTATGCTTCCGGTCATTTTTCTAGGATGTTATGAGGTGCAGAACTTTAGGTGCGATTTTTCTTATTTTCATGAAAATTGCCATAACTCACATTTTGAGGGAAAACTCAGCTTCCAAGTGACTTTGAGAGGCCTAAATAATAGTAAAACCCCATAAATTACCCCACTATAGAAACTTCACCCCTCAACGTATGTAAAACAACTTCTATTAAGTCCATTAACCCTTTAAGTGTTTCACATGGGTTAAAAAATATGGACCTGCGATTTAGAAACTATGGAATTTTGTTGGAAATACATTCATTTAGGCCAAAACTGACATTTTCCGAATAAATTAAATGATGAAACGCACTGCAACGCTTGATGCCCAATTCCTCCCGAGTGTACTGATACCCGATATGTGGTGGTAAACTGCTGTATGGGCGCACGGCCGAGTATAGAATGAATGGAGGCGCCATTCACAGCAGATTTGTATTGTCACATTGTACAACCTATACATTTTTATTTTTTTTGGTAATGCGATCATATGAGGGCTTATTTTTTATGGGATGAGATACAATGTATAAATAATTTATTTTGGGAGTCTAAAGCTTATTCATGAGATTTTATTAACTATTTCAAGGGGGACACAAACAAAATCATCAATTTTTATTTTGGATTGTGAGCATTCCCCCCCCCCCCCCCCCCCGCTCACCGTAACGTAAAAATAATATTTTATCTTTATTCTCTGGTTCACTACGATTGCGGTGATACCTCATTTATATAGTTTTTCTTATTTTGCTCAATTTTCCTGAGCAAAACCAATATTGGAGAAAATTGCATTGTTTTTACTATTGACAACTTTTCAGGGCCATAACTTCTGTATTTTTCTGTTGTCAGATCTGGTTGAGGGTTTATTTTTTGCGAAAACAGTTGTTCTTTTCAGTCGTATCATATTAGGTACCGTAACTTTTTTTGATCACTTTTTAGAACATTTTTTGTGATGGTGTTTGATGAAAAATTGTATATTATGGGAAGTTTTTCGAGTTTTTTTTTTTTACGTAGTTCACCGAGCGGGTTCAATATTGATTTAGATTTATTGTACAGATTAATACGGACGCGGTGATACCAAATATGTACTTGTTTTGTGTTTTTTGTCTTGTCCAGTTTAATATGTTTAAGTACATTCCTTGTGTTATTGGCTTCTTTTAAGCCTTCCTTCATGTTGAAAAATATAAATGCTGAAGGGGTTGTATTCATCACAAGGGCTTCTCTGCATTCAGGAAGTGAATGACTCTATTATGTACAATATGGTGTTTGTGATGTGTTGTATCATGATCATGACTTCTTGACCTCCTTAATAAAAAGGTTACGGATGGATCTTTTGTTGAATGTTTTTTTTTTATTATTTTGGATTTTAACCACTTTGGGGCTATTAGAATTTTTGTTAATAGAGTCATATTTAGCTTAAATAGGGACATGATGAGAGATAATAAGATAAGGGAGATAATAACCTGCCATGCAAATGAACCCACCCAAAATAAATACTTCATTAAAAACTATTATTAACCCCTTAATGACCGCCCTATCGGGTTTTTACGGCGGTCATTAAGGGTACTTCTTCTGATGCGACGCCTTTCTACGGCGGCGCATCAGAAGAAGTTTTCGGGACACCGGGTCTCGCTGGTGCCGGTGTCGGGCTGTGATATCACAGCCCAGACCCGGCACTAGCACCCGGGATCGGAAAAACTCCAATCCCGGGTTGTTGGCTTGAACAAGACAATATATGTTAGCTATCTTTGAAGAGGGGACATTCAATAGGAAAAATTTGTCATTCAGTTCAAAAAGAATAACGGTAACCAAATAAATTACTTCTTGAACCATCTGCCAGTAGGATGTATTAATGTGCATGACCAAAATAAATGTAATATTGTCCCTGCTGGGCCCCACATCTCCAGAAATCGTCAGGGGAAGATGGGAAAGACTAAACCATTTTGATGGTATTATGAAGTGGAATCTTTTGTGGTTTTCTCTCTAATTTTCTCTCCAATTCATAGGAACTGTATTCACTTACTTTACCCATGACCAATGGCATGTTGTAAAAAGCGGACACACTTATACTTGGATATCTTTCAGAAAACATGAAATTTCTTCAGAGGCCAGAGATAACCCATTGTTACTTTCAATGAGGAAGAAATTACAGAAAACAATACAATTCATACATTTTTATCTAATCAAAAATGTAATTTTTGATATTTATTATCACGCCAATCAATATTAGAGATATTTTCCATCTACAATATCAACATGCATACAAAACAAAAAGAATACAAGGTTATAAAGAACCAGGTGAATGAATGAAACTCCATCAAGGGTGTATTCACACCGTGCGCTGTTGCCAATCGCATATATGTTTCTATGGAAACACAAGCAATCGGTAACCAGCACCCAGTGTATTGCATTAAAACAATGGCTATATTGGAGGCTATATTAAAAATACTGGAAAAAGTGATGAATCTCTAGTCATCCTTTGATGAAAATAGTTCACTCAACCGATCTTTTTAAAAAATCTGATTGCACAATAGGTCTAAAAACACACAAAAAAGAGATTTTGAGAAACAATAAAACCTCGCAGAAACTTTGGAGAAGAATTTCCAGGCTCAAAGCTACAGTGAAGAAATAACACAAGCGGATCAGGAATGTAACTCCATCCTGTTACATCAGTGCCAGTTCAAGCTCTAACACCCTACCTTCCCTTAAAGTACAGCAGAAGACGCTGACTGTGATTTTGTTCTTAGTTTGCATTCTGTCCTGCACTTTAACAAGATCTACCACTCGGGGAACATGTATTTAAACCCAGCAACCTTTTGTTGCATTCTGTACACTGATGCAGGATCTTATTTGTAATAGCCAAAAAATTGTTTGTCACCCAGCGCACTCCGGTGCTCTCTGTGCTAATTATGCAAGCCTCCTGCTTATTTGATTTCCTACAAGATTTGTTCTGGTAGGCGGTTGAACTGGCTGTGATAGACAGATGCCTCCTCCATTCACATTCCTCCCCTGCTAGTCTTGTTTGCCTGAATGTCAGAGGACTGGTCCAATCTCTCAATGGACAAGGAATCTGATATCTCATAAGAGGATTGTCTGCCCACTTGCCGGTGCTTTTCAGCTTGCTAATGATTTACGGACCCTTATGGAGCACAGTGGCTCAGTGGTTAGCACTACAGCCTTGCAGTGCTGGGATCCTGGGTTCAAGTCCCATCTAGGTCAACATCTCCAAATAACTTGTATGTTCTCTTCGTGTTTGTGTGGAGGTCCTCTGGTTTCCTCCCACACACCAAAACATATTGGTAGCTTGATTAAACTGTGAACCCCATTGGGGACAGGGACTTATCTGGCAAGCTCTGTGCAGTGCTGCATAATCTGTGTGAGCTATATATAAATAAAATAATTATTGTTGCCTGTTTTGTGACCCTCCTTTTGTCTCTTGATTTTGTACAGCAAAGTCCTCTTGGTTTTGGCCCATATTTGTACGACCATTATTCTGTGGCTTCAACAAGTCTAGGGTAGGTAGGCAAGCAGATAGTAACAGTTAGGTGGGTCTAGATTTAGGGTTCACTCTACATGCTTGTCCTTTCATTTCCATCTTGCAATTCTCATGCCCTCCTTAATCTTACTTATGCCTGCATGCTTGTAATATTGCTTCTGAGAGTCCAAAGATCATAGATTGAATATTTTCACGTTAACCATTCAGAGTTTGATGACTACTGTTATGGTTGCCTTATTAAACAACTGGCCCATGTGACCATCGAAAATCCGTACTATCCTAACAGTATCAAAACAGAGAAATAATCTTTGATCTCATCTGAACATTGTGGGGCACATTTACTTACCCGTCCCGTTGAAGCCGCCGATCCAGAATGTCCGACGAGGATTCGGAGCTGCCGCGATTCACTTACATCTTGCACCTGATTTCTTGAATATGTCACTTCCCTGCTGAGGTCCGCCGGAGTTCACCATCTTCTTCCCGGTGTATGTGAGTGCTGATCTTGCGACACCATTTGATTTTTAAATTTTGCGGTTTGTCCGAATTAGTCGGATTGTCCGCCGGCTACGCCCCCGATTTGTGTCGCATGAAAGCCGGCGCTGATGCGCCACAATCTGATCACGTGTGCCCAAAACCCTGGGCAAATCAGCGCAAAACGGAAAAATTTGGGAAACCCGACGGAAATGCGTCTGACGGACCCTTAGTAAATGTGCCCCATTGTGTACGCATAATAAAATATCTTGAAATAAGCTGAATTTTAGCAAAACTGAACCACATGTTAATAGGACACGGACAATACAAACTCACAACATCGCTCTTCATTACACTTTGCCATTTGCCATCATAAAGGGTTCACATCAAATGTGTTTCAGGATCAAAAATTAGGGAACAACTGGTGTAAAGTTTAAATCAAATATGTTTTAGTATAGAAATTTATTTGACACAGATTCCAGGCAAATGTAGTGAAGTAGGAAATATTGGTGCACCGTGTATCATTCATCTTGGTTATGCGCAGACAGAGGCTTTAGTTGAGCCTTAATAAATTCTTCTGTATCTATTCCAAGCATAGTCGGAAAGCAGCCATAGATGCGTGAGATTTTCTGTGCACCTAAAAGTAAGATGATTAGGGAAAGATTAAAGTTGACTGTCTACTTTGTTTACTGTGATCTGTGAGGCCAAATAGAGCATACTGAGTCAACGGGCCCTTAATGTGAGTAGTAGGATTAGGGGAATATGAGAAGAGACTGTATAAATCTACAGTGTTAGCAGTTATTAATAAGTCCAAGTAGGTAATCCTCTAGACGAATTACAGGCTGATCCTCCTAAACTTCATCCAAGTAACATTTGTAAGGGCCACGTTAATAGCAGATTAGATCTGCCAAATGTCACAAGCTGACAGACAGTACAACACTCGACTAAGTACGTCCCATTGACATTATATTTTATCACGTGTGTGAAATGTAAGGAATTTCCTTACATTTCTGGGGGATATTTTCTATGGTACATTAAACTAAGGGATTGGCACTGAGCAGTAGATGGTGTTCTAGTAACCAATGCAATGGCGCAAGTATACAGAGAGATGTACATCATATTAACCAGCAGATCTGGTAGAGTATCTTTCTGAATAGGGGCATCCCAACTCTGAGGAGACAAGGGTTGGGCATGCTGATTTTTATGCAGTTCGATACATGATTTTGCTTATATCGAATGGAGAATTAAATTTTAAGGCCCCTTCCACACTAGCGTTGCACTTCATGTCAGGGTGCAAAACGTGAAAAACTTACATTTTTGGCTGCTTTTTTTGTTCCATTTTTCCTTGGAGTCATTAGAGTTTTTGCGTTTTTCACGCGCGTGTTGTTCGCGTTTTTCACACGTTTTCGGTGAATTTTTCACGCGTGTTTTTTAAGTCAATGGGAGACTCGAGCATTTTTCAAAGGGACCATGGTTCAAGAATAAAATGTGTTATTTAATTGAAAAAGAATGTCTTCTGATAAGTTAGCAGATGTATGCAAACATCTGCAATCTATTCTTCACTGTTCCGCGCGTATATTATCTCCCAACAAGTTAGCAGATGTGAAGAACAGTGAAGAATAGAATAAAAACAGTGAACACAGTGAACACAGGATCATTTAAGTGAAAAACACAGTAAAGAACACAGTGAAGAATAGATTACAGATGTTCGGCACATCTGCTTACTTGTCGGGAGATACGCGCGGAATGGTGCGAACAAAATAGTATGTGAAGAACAATATATATGTGTGAAGAACACATTGCAGATGTATGCTATTTTGTTCGCACCGTTCCGCGCGTATCTCCCGACAAGTAAGCAGTTGTGCCGAACATCTGTAATCTATTCTTCACTGTGTTCTTTAATGTGTTTTTCACTTAAATGATCCTGTGTTCACCGTTTTTATTCTATTCTTCACTGTTCTTCACTGTGCTTTTTTAATTAAATGCTCAATCTCGAGCAGGGGAAATACTCTTATTCATGCCACCTTGCAACCCAACCGTTTAAAAAGCATTGCACTCGCAATGCTTGCGAGTGCAATGCGTTTTTGATGCGTCTCCATAGACCTGAATGGGGCGGGATAAACGTGCGTGAAACGCAAAAGTTGAGCATGCTGTGATTTTGACGCGCGTCAAAACAAACGTACGCACAAGCGTGAAAAAAAAAGCAAATGAGGAAAGGCTCATTGGAAACAATGGGACAGAGTGCAATGCAAGTTCTGCGTGTCAAAAGCACCCGCCGAACTCGCGCGTGAAAAACGCTAGTGTGGAAGGGGCCTAATCCTCTTTCTTTTCTCAGTTGGATCTTCCTCTAGATCAGGAAAATTCTCATCGGCTTTGAAGCGCCATACATATTTCTTCAGACATGTTGATGTTGATTTTTAATATGTTCAATCCTTTTATTCCTGTGGAGATAAGCCACAAAGAGAAATTTCTGACATCAGCTTACGACAGGGGAAGTTTTAGACTGCCATGGGCCCTGGGTTGTATGAATATTATAGCCCTTACAAGTCTGGAATCACTTCCTACATGTGGTACTAGAATCAAGCTTCTTGGTGAATGGAGGATGCATCCCTTCTGCCTGTTTTCAATCTGAGATTTCAGGACCTTTGGAGGACCTTCAAAGGTCCTGAAATTGCTCTTGTGTACATGTGTATTGAGAGCAGGAACAAATGTACGAGGATTTCATGGGTGAAGGACCTTCTCAGTATAAAATTTGGTGGAAGGTTTGGGTGGCCATGGGCACCCTAGAAGGCTTTGACCCTGTGCTTCCACCGGAACCGCTTAAATTCTAAACCACTACTGGAGAGATAGCTGTCGACCGTATAATTATTCGGCCAACATCTTATGTCAATGGCCAGTCTTGGGCCCAGTCATGTGTGCAGAACATGTATAGTGGCACGTCAATTTTTTATTAATGTTATGAGCACTAAGCCTCACAGTTTGTAAAAAGTGAAAACAGCAATGTCCATTAGACCTTATAATAAGCCTCTTAATACTTTCTACTTGTAACTGATGTGACATGTCTCCTGATATGATAAAATTAACCAATGACACAGCAATCTGACCATGAGCATATCACATTATCAAATACAGTCTGTATTACATTTACTATTTTAACAATGAGAATATAATTGTTTCCTATGATAAACTTGTATGGAGTTTAGATAAGATCATCATCACTGAACCTGCACAGCCCTATATGGGAAAGTCTTAGCTATGATTCTGGAAATAATAAGATCAGAATAATTTTCCAGCAGTTTATCTACATTTTTCCCATCGCTACAATCAATTTTATCACCAAAGAAAAGCTGATTAACAGATTGATAGAATTATTATCATGTTTACGGCCGTGTTTAGAGTTACTGTCTATGGAATTGAAGAACAATGGCCAAGGAACAAAGTAAATGGTCCAACACCAGTAAATAGTCAGACATCTGTAACATTTTGGAGACAAATGTGTAAATGTTTTATCCTTCATGTGCATGGCCATCTTACAACATCCAATATATAGCCATAGATAGAATAGGGTTCAGAGGCCTCAGTTAGATCACTGAACATGAATTTTATGATTTTTCCCCTTTTTTGCTTTGAAGACATGTTTTATGATTTTAGCCTTATGGCATTCAGATGGTCATATTTTTTGTTCGAAGTAGTTTTTCTGTTTATGTGTAAGTAGCATTCAAAGAGGTTGCCAGAGCTAACTAGCTGACAAGTGGTAGCGGACATACATACACAACACAATCTACTATTTGACCCAATAAGCAGCAGACATGGAGCCAGAAGTAGTAGTGACCTAGCGCCATCACTAAAGTTGTAGCCCTTATTGAAAGAGAATGGGAGCCACAGCTGTGGTTGCAGCCTTTGGACATTACAATGTTAGGGCTCATTCACATGGCCGTCTGCGGGGACGTACATACGGCCGCAAATTTGTGGCCGCATGTACATCCCCATAGACGGCAATAGCGGCGTGGCGCAGATACGGTGCCACACATGTGTGGCACCGATCCGGGCCACAGACCACAAAAAGATAGAGCATGCTCTATCTTTCGGCGTGTGTGCGGCCGTGCGCCGCTATTCTCTATGGAGGGAGGAGGGGTCACCTCCTCCTCCTCTCCAGCACACGGTGGTATGCCCACACGGTGAGCATACCGCGTGTGAATGTACCCTTAACATTACCTGCTCCTTAGGGCGCGCGCCGGCTCTTCAGGATTTAAGGGCCAGCTCCCTCCTGATTGTCGCTGGTCAATTCTGACTCAGCTATATAACCTGCCAGCTCCCATCATTCCCTGCCTGATCTTCAACCATTTCTTGTGAAGTGAAAGCCCTCCAGTGTTCCTGCGTTTCCAGTGTTCCTCAGTGTTCCTGTGCTACCAGTGTTCCTCTGTGTTTCCCATTCCTGTGTTCCTGTTTCAGCATTCCTGTGCCTGCTTCAGTGTTCCTCCTGTGTGCTCCTGGGTTCCTTCCAGCGCTGCTCTCCTGCTGTGATCCCAAGCTTGGACTGTATCCTGCTGTACTACCCTGGCTGCAACCATGGTCTAATCGTACGTGTGGAACGTCTTGGTGGCACCCCACCGCAGCAAGACCTTCCCGCTTTGGGGTGGGCTCTAGTGAAGACTCCGGTCCCAGGTGTCGGCTAGTACCATCCCCCGCGGTGGTCAGAAGGGTCCACAGACTCATTCTCCCCCAGCCTCCTCCTGTCCTGCTGCCTCCTCCTCCTGTCCTCCAGCCTGCTTCTGCATCCTCCAGCCTCCTCCTGTCATCCAGCCTCCTCCTCCTGTCCCCCAGCCTGCTTCTGCATCCTCCAGCCTCCTCCTGTCATCCAGCCTCCTCCTCCTGTCCCCCAGCCTGCTTCTGCATCCTCCAGCATCCTCCTGTCATCCGGCCCCCTCCTGTCCCCCAGGCTGCTCCAGCATCCTCTTGTCATCCAGACTCCTCCTCCTCCAGTATCCTCCTCCTGTCCCCCAGCCCCCGTGTCCTCTATCCTCCTCCTGTCCTCCAGTCCCAATGCCCTCTATTCTCCTTCTGTCCTCTATCCTGCGCCAGCCTCCTCAAGCACTATCCTCCTGTAACCTCCAGCCCCCCTTTCCTCTATCCTCCTTCTGGTCTCCAGCCTCCTCTTATTGTGGCCCCTGTCCCCTGGTATTAAACAAAAAACCCTGTTTCTTACATTTCTCGTTGCTCCGCAAGCACTCTTTTTTTCTCCCGGGCTCCGACTGACTCACAGAGGGGGCAGGGCCAATCGAGGGGCAGGGCTACCTCTCACATGACTTGTGCAGACATCATGTGAGGAGATAGCAGGGGCCGATCCCGTCTCCTCCTAGTTGCAAATCTATGGCTGCTCTGCAGCACTAATGTATGTGACCAGGAGGAGGCGGGACTATGCGGGTGAGACAGGGGGAACCCAGAACATTCGCCCAGCCACCCGTGACAGTGGGACAGAGCCCAAAAACCGGGATTGTCCCACCCAATCCGGGACTGTTGGGAGGATGTAGTAACTGCTCACTACTTAAGAACAGCATCCATGTCATGAGTAAGGGATCACCTGCGCATGATGAAAATGAATATTGTGGCACACTTTGTTAGTTTTTTTTAGAGCATACCAGACTGATTTCATGTCTGCTTGTGGCCATGTGCAGCGTAAAAAGCAAACAAAGTGAAAAAAAAAAACATAATTAAAAAATAATTAAATGGACTGACAGGAAACTAGCATTACACACAGCCCCACATGACCACACACTGACACAAGCAGTTTATCCAGAAAACCTAAATCAAATCAGCACTTCAAAGGCAGCAATCTGGGGAAATTGCTCTAATAGGGAGGCTGGGCCATCATAAAAGGGAGTCGTGATCAGACGTGACTGTGCTTGTTTGGGTTTGGAGTATAACAACAGGACCACAATGTGATTTTAGTTGATCCATATGACCTGAGTAAGAGCTAGAGGAAGCAATATGATAGTTCATATACTATGCGGTATAATACATGTGGTCTCTTTAGGCTGGAATCACAAATAAGAAATTTGACTTTCTTCAAACATTCTGTTTTTTGGCATTTTCATTGTTTTGTTAATTGAGGTGCTTTTTTGTCTTGTGTTGTGTGGTCTGCATTTTACAGCATGAAGAGTGCCCCAAGCAAGTGAGTTCAAGTGCCATAGTTGTATATGATGCAAAGAGTCCCTGCACTGGGACCAGGGTATAAGTGCAGCCCGGTTTTCACCAGAGCCCGCCACAAAGCAGGTTAGACTTGCTGCGGCGTGGTACCATTAGCTTGCTCCACAGGGCCGACTTTGTCCATGGTGGGGGCCAAGGAGTAGTGCAGAATCATAAAGCAGGACCAGACAGGAGGTCGAGACAGGCAACACAGGATCAGAAAGTGGTGCAAAGAAGAAATATATGCGACACTCACCCGTTAAAAGGTTTCTTTATTGTGGTTTCACATAAAATCAGTCCGACATAGTTCAGCCAAAGTGGGGCAGAGGTAGGAGCAGGGGGTCAAGCAAGACGACAGCCGTTTCGCGCCGTCCGGCGCTTTCTCTAGCCTGTGGAGTGTGGCGTCCTCACCTGATTCTAAATGCAGTCGGTGAGACGCCACTCCTCCCGTAACCCAGCAACCTAGACGCTGTAGTGCACAGCGGAAGTAAGCAATCCAAGCGATGCACTAGAGCACTGAGCGGACAGAAAGACACATACGATATAAAAGACATGTAACAGGATAAATAGGAGGGTGAGCGCAGCTCTGCTTCTCATGAATGATATATTGTTATGCATGCACAGAGAACAATGTGAAAAAGACCATTGACAGTAACTTAAAACAGAACATAAGATGTCAT
The DNA here is from genome assembly GCF_040894005.1 of Engystomops pustulosus. Taxonomy (NCBI): domain Eukaryota; kingdom Metazoa; phylum Chordata; class Amphibia; order Anura; family Leptodactylidae; genus Engystomops; species Engystomops pustulosus. Next base: position 45,518,262 of record NC_092418.1, on the reverse strand, counting down.
TTTTATCGTTCAATTCTAGGGGGCCCATGGCATTGGTTTTTAATATCCATCTAGCCTCCTTTTTCAATAGTTCCCTGTGACGATCCCCGCCATTCGGTGGAACCGGAACATGTTCGATGCACACAGGATCAGAGTCGGGGACGTAGTGGAAGGTCAGGGCAGGCAGCACAGGATCAGAGTCAATAAGGCAACCTGGGTCACAACGGGAATTTGGAATACAAGCAAAGGGCATCAGACAAGCTCTCTCTACGGCTGTGAGGTACAAAGATGTGCAGGGAGAGGCTGGGTTTTAAGAGATTCTGGGAATTGCCAGCAACAATCAACTAGAGACATGGGTCGCGGGAGCAGCTGTGACAACAACAAGGCTGTATGGTAATCACATTTTAAGTGCAGTTGTCTCACAAATAAATTATTATTTTTAGAGTCCCTTCCCTTATTCATAAAATGTTTCATGGACCAAACATTTACTCCTCCCCATGTCTCTTCTCAGCATTCAACACTTAATGTCATGTGACCAGGGTGATATAATCCAAGGTCCTTTAACCCAGTTACATTCACAACATCTACTCCATGTATGTATCTGATCTCATAAAATCATAGTATGCCTCTATGGATGTCTACTGCTCCCCATCCTCTATGGAGGCATGCTGTTATTTCATGTCATCAGATACATACATGGGGTAGATGTTGCAAATGTAATTTATAGAAAGGACCTTAGATGGCATCATCCTAGTTACATGATATAATGGGGAACATTTACTTACCCAGTCCAAGGAGTTCACAGAAAGTGCAATGTCCGACGATCCTGCAGTCTGCCACGATTCACTAAGATCGTGAGCTCGATATCCTGCATGTGTCGCTTCCCCACTCAGGTCCGACAGAGTTCTCCTTCTTCTTCCTGGTGCATGTAAGTGCTTGGACCTGCAACCCAATCTCAAACTTAAATCCCGCTCTCAGTCCGAATCAGTCGGATCACCCGGCGGCCCGCCCCCCGATTTCTGTCACATGAAAGCCAGTGCATCTGCGCCACAATCCGATCGCGTGTGACACAATCCCAACCCAAACCCCGGTTAAATACCTGTCAAAGCTGCACAAATCCTGAAAACAGCGAACAAACCGGTGAAAGTGCGATCTGCGACCTTTAGTAAATAAGCCCCAATGTGCCCAATGATGCAACAGAGCTCTCTCTTAATCTTCCACACAGCAAAATGTCTTAGCAGTAAGACCTGTCATTGAGGAAAAAGGAGGCAGGGCAATGAAAGTACAATTTATCATGTAGGGCTCATTTTTTGTGATTGGAGTCACGTCAGGTGATTTGCTTATAAGTCTACAAACTGTTTTTAATGAAGTATTTATTCTGGGTAGGTTAATTTAACTCCTTAACGTTGGAGAACCACATTGTGAGCTTGTATTTCAACCACCATGACGTTTGCCAATGCCATGGGGAACACTAGGCTCTGCTTCTGTATGTGCCACCCGAGCCTCTGCACGAGCAGCTGAAATCGTGATAGTAGCAATCCCAGCTGTTTAACCTTTTAGAAGCCGCAGTCGAACATGACCGCAGCACCTAAACAACTCACCCAACTCTCCTCCCGGCGATCGCCCCTCTACGGCAGCCCTGGGATCCAGTAAAGACCCCAGAACTGCCTTACTTGACTGCCTATGTATGTTTTAATACATCAGTACGGCAGTGTATTAATTTGAACAAGTCATGATCAGTGATTAGATGATCACTTGTTCAAGTCCCATAGGAGGACAAAATAAAAGTGTAAAAAAAAAGTTTAATAAAACTAAAATTTAATTAAAAATAAAAGTCCCCCAAATGCCCCATATAGTCCAAAACTCCCAAACACAACCCAATTGCCACGCCCTTAACAACCCATACCATAAATAAAACACCTTATCTATAAAAAAACACACAGAAATTACACCATAAAAAGTGATCAAAAAGTCACATTAACTGCTGCACGATACCAATTAAAAGTACAATTAGTCCCGCAAAGTAAGCCCTAAAACAACTCAATCCACAAAAATGCTATCGATAATACTTTACGCCACCTAGACAAAAATGCAAAATATTCTGTGGAACAAGTCAAACATAAAAAAGATATATAAATGGGATATCGCTGTAACTGTACTGACCCTTAGATCATAAGTATAATGTTATCTATGTTATTTGGTGTATAACAACCCCCCACCCCACAAAAAAGAAACTAATAAAGGATAAACAATGGGGTATTGCTTCCCCAAATATAGTGTCACTGCAATCCTTGAGTTGTGCGCTACTATCGCAGGGGTTCAGCAAATGGGACATAGAAGCTGAAATCTGTTCCAGCAAAATCCGCCTATAGACACTCCTTTTGAGACAATGGGGCACATTTACTTACCCGGCCGACGTAGTTCTACTGAAGTGCATTGTCCGACATCAATGCACTGTGCCGCGATTCACAAAGATCGTGCGCCAATATCCTGCATCTGTCGCTTCCCTGCTCAGGTCCGCCAGAGTTCACTGCCAGAGTGCATTAGATGCGACACAATTAGAATCAATCCAAATCAGTTGACTGTCCAACGGCCCGCCCCCCCCATTTCTGTCGCATGAAAGCCAGCACAATTGCGCCACAATCCCCAGTTAAATACCTTTCACAGCAGCGCAAATCCCAAAAATTTTGAAAATCCGACGAAAGCGCGATCTGCGGACCCTTAGTAAATAAGCCCTAATGTGAGGGATGTTAATGCATTCTGGAGAAACTGGGTAACAAACAATGGAGTACATTTTCTTCTTTAACCACTTTTTAAAATAAAAATTCAGGAGCAAGGTTTTTTTGTAAAAACAATTTCACTTACACGAGCCAATGTAAATACTTTCTATAAAACATCTGTGGTGGCAAAAAAAAGCTTAAAGGGGTATTCCAGGAATCAGCATAATTCATATACAAGTGGGCACTCAAAATAGAAGCTAATGTGTAATTAGTTGTTATTTAAAATTTTGCTCCCCTTAGCAGAAAATGCTGGTGACATACAATGTAATGGAGAATTAAAATGCTACTGGCCCTTTAATCAGTCCGTTAATTTCCTCCGCGCGGTCCGTTGCAGAAAAGAAGATGGCCGCTGGTCACATGTCCACATCACATGTCCTTTACCTGTCTGGGCAGGTCATGTGATCACCACTATGTTTGGCTGTAGTCGGTTGGTTGCAGAGCGTCCAGTATGGTCAGTGTTGTGGTGATGGCAGTTACACATCATTACTATGGTAACAGAGCAAGAAAACCTGTTACATCATCACTGTTAGCAGAGCATAAGTGGTAGGAAGAGTTACTGAGAACTAAAGGATCATGGAACTTGTAGTTTCCAGTGGCGGCCATCTTAGTGATAACTCCACCTACTTTAGAGAGGCCATAAATTTTGTAAATCATAAAATCATATTATTTTAGCTCCGTTTTGTGACTAATGACATTGAGTATTGTTGTATTCATTTATTTACATCATCAAGGATTTTTGTGTCAGACGTTCATATTCCCGGAATACCCCTTTAATATAAACCTTGATCAATTGGTGTAGTTTCCAAAATAGCATCATTTACTGTATAGCGGGGGCTCACTGTAGCTCAGGAACTTTTCACCTGAAAACAACGCCATCAAAATTTGCCCAATAAAAGTTCAATGGCTCCTTCCGTTCTGCTGTGACCCTTAAAGTAGTTACATTCACATGTGGGGTATTGCTCTACTCGTAAGAATCTGCACAACAAAATCTGAGTTGTGTTTTCTCATTTTATCCTGCAAGAATGTGTAAATTTTAAGACTAAATAATCATTTTATTGTCAAAATGTAAAAATTCCAAATAGAACATTCATTTTGTTTTAATTTTTGTGCGATCCTTAAATGGTAAACAAGCTTACCAAAAGGCTGTTTTGAATAGTTTGATGAGTGCAGTTTTAAAAAAGGGGAGATCTGTGGGGAGTTTCTAATAAAAAGAACTTTGAAAACCCTTAAGAAGATGGCCCGATAAAATTAATTAATAGACTAACTGGATAATGAGCATAACATTTAGAAATCAGAAAATCTAGCTAATTTTTCAAAATGTACACCAAATTTTTATTCTGTTTATATAAATAAGTGCAAATATTTAAACTAAAATATACCATTAACGTGAAGTACAACATGTCATTTAAAAACGGTCTGCAAATAAGCATCTGAAAGTTATAACTGCATATCACAATATCATGTGTACTAAAGGTGAAAATGAGCTGTGTCCTTAAAAGGTTAAATGGAAGATTTTCTTTAAGTACAAAAATTTTAATTTAAGATGTGACCTTCTATTGGCTCATCCACAAGGCCATGAATTCATATTTGCTCTGTGTGCCAGAATCTGCAGATCAGTGAGGGGGAGACTTTGGAGAATTGAAAGGGAAAAGTTAAAGTGAAATATATCAAGCATAATAAAGTGAATTAAGCAAGTAGCACCAGTAAAAAGAAGAAGTAAGAAAATATACTAAATATCCTAATTTTCTGGGAGGGAAATTACTGTATAAGTCATTATTTATACTATGACTTACTAAGGTAAGTTAAATGCAGAAGTTGCAGTCAAATAGGTACTTGTTTATGCACAATTATAAACCAGTCAGCCTTAGATATTGATGTGGAAAATATTAATGCATTGCTGGCAATTTACAACTTATTGGAGTTATTTATGCATGAGGGAGCATCAAAGGGCCTGAAAAACCTAGAAACCAAATCAAACAGATATGTGAGTCTGTACTCTGAGTACAAGTGCAACATCCTCCCACCGGAGCCTAGCCTTTTCTTGGTGGCCTGGGGGCAGCGGGGGCCCAGAATACCGGAGTGGCTGGCGGTTGCTGCCTAGGGCGCGCAGATGTCACGGTTCTTGGTATGGGGACCAGAGGACTGACCTTCAGCCTGGCAGGTCTCCAGCACGTGGTGTGTGCAAGAAATATGGAGGGAGAGGCTGATGCAGTGGTTTTTCCCTTGGGCAAACCCTGAGGTGTCTGTAGGATGAGTCCCTGGGTAATGGATGGGGAAGCCCGTGGTGGTAAGCAGCCGTATCCAGGCATCAGACGGAGGCAATGTTGTGCGAATATACTTACAGTTCTTTATTCAACAGCAGGCAATGGCCAGAAACAGGTAACAGCAGATCCAGAAGCTGAAAGAAGGTTACACACAGCCTGGAAGTGGGTTCAGGCTGGGCTGGTACAGATGGAGCTGAGTCCAGGTGGTGGTTCTCAGCTTTGGGCTTAAGCCTCTGACTTGCCCTGGGTGCTTGGCAGGGGCCAGAGGCACTTGTGGTTCCTGGTATTAGGACACGAGGACCATGAGGTCTGGTTCTCTTAGAAGACCATGACTTAAGACCAAGACCATGTGCTTGAGCCTCAGGGGTTTATATCCCTGGTCAGGTGGTAGTACTCTTCCAATCATCTTCCAGCTTGTATTACAAGAACATAATTGGGCAGTAATTGGGCAAAAATTAATATAGAGAACATTTCATTTATTATACTATTCTCATCTTTTCGGAGACATAACTTCAATATTGTTTGGTTATCTGTTTAGGGCTTTATTTTTTTACATGTTGAGTTGTCGTTTTCAGTGATACCATGTTAAATCACTTTTAAGAACATTTTTGTGCAGGGATTTTATAAAAAAAATTTGGGGGGGGGTTTTTTGTTTTAACAGCATTCACCGAGCGGGTCCAATAATGTTTCAATAACGTCCAATAGAGTTATTTACAGATTGTTACGGATGCGGCCAATACCAAATATGTAGGGTTTGGTGTTAAGGGGACTTAAACATTATTTAATTAATTCTTTTTATTAAAAACAGTTTTTACTAAGTGTTTTCAACTTTTTTTTTTTACTTTTACAGGTTGGCTTGAACCAGTGATGCTTGAACAAATGATGTTCAAGCTCTTATATTTATAACACAGTGTATTACAGATGTATTACACAGAGTTATGTAACACACTAAGCATGCCCAGCATGCTCAGTGTGTTACAGCCGGGACCTACTAGAAGGCATGACCCGGCTCCCAGAAGACACCATGCAGGCCTGGGGTACTGGCAGACCTTGGCTGGGGTACTGGCAGACCACCTGAGGACCGCCCCTTCCCTGGATACGCACTGCAGGGGGGTGCGAACTCATGTAGAAGACCCTTGCACATCGCGGCTTGTTAAAGCCCGTGATTGGAGGAAACTCCCATTGCGGGTGCTAGAGATGGGTGCCAGCTGTAACATACAGCTTCTGGTGCCCGCTCCTTTCAGGAGCCGGTGCAAGAAGCATGACTTAATAGTACTGCATAATGCGGGAACACACCTCCCGCCATGCAATACTATTACGTCAAATGTAGGGAATGGGTTAAAACACTGCAGCCAGACATAAGTTAAACCCTTCCCACCGAAGGGTTTGCACATTTAGGTTTTATATTTATTTACTAGCTATAGCTCCAGGCGTTGCTTGGGATAGTAGATAATTGCTCTCACCTATAACAAAACAGAATGGGTTAACAAAAAATATTTTTTTTTGTATCTATCTCCTTCACTGTGTCTATCTGTCTCTGTCTCCAACTGTGGCACTGACCATTTCTACTACAAGAACCAAGCAATGCACAGACAGCGGCCAAAAATAGAGCACAAATATATGGACAACATTATCAGTTTATTGATATACCAGGATAAATCAAACATACAAAACACACATTTAAAACCATCTAAAAATATAAAGTACAAAAAATGTCATTGGTGGGTACCCAGGTAGGGGTCCTCCACGTGTCACCCCTTGTCCAAACACTGTATATACTCTAGTAACCTCACTCTATAAATGTAACAGGATCAACAATGATCTAAATATCGGTCAAGTGTAACAATCTGTACAGTCCTGAGCACAATCCCTGTCGGATCATAAAATCATCAAATGAGAACAATAAAAAGTAAATGATATGTGCAATATACAATTAAATGGAAAAGTGCTAGTGCTTGAGTAAACCAAATATCTATATCTATACACCAGCAATCCAAAAGGTCTCACTGAGAGCATACAAATAAGAGTGCAAAAAAGTATCCCCACAGGGTTGGCATACAGGTAGAGATGAGGGGTAAGTAACCACACTCGTGACACACTCACCTTAAATATGCCCCCCAATGAATGCGGCGTCCGTGGACAACGCCAGGTATGCGGAACAGCGCATGACCGGAAGTAGCACGTCACGGCATACCTCCCACGCCTGCGCATCCTGGCCTGGGTAAAGTGTTTTTAAAGTGTTTTAAAGTAAAGTAATAAAGTCATGAATTTGCACTAGTAAGGAGACCAAATTAAATAGGAAAAATGCTCAGAAAAGGCAACAATTGAATTGGGATCAGTTCAGTATCCAAAAATAACAATTCTGAATAAGATCTTTTGGTTGATCTCCCTCGTGCCAAAAAGATAAAGGAATTTGCTAAGATCCAAATAACTTTCTTGCGTCCTGGAAAGAGTAAAAAATGTTTCTACTAATGCAGCGAGCAGGACCACTGTAATACCCGTGGGCCAGACGCAGGAACCCCTCATATGTTTGGTGGAGGGAATAACATAGACACTCTAGAGGCTTTATGATGCAGGGTTGAAGGACTGGGGGGATTGTTGTAACCCCCCAGACCAAACACTAAGCTTGTAATCTCCTGGCCCACAGGTGGTGGGTGAATTGGGAAGATGTTGATATTCAAAATAACAACGAGGACGAAGGTGCGGTAATCCATCAGGCCAGCTCATGGCTCAGTTTACTTCCAGCCTACAAATGTCCAATGGTGCCAAATACAATTGTTGAAATATAGTGCGGTATCTTTAAGCCCAAGCCCATGGGCGAATTGCAGCGAATACTTACCGGTAACACCCGCATGAGCACTACCATCTTGGTGACGATTGGCCCTCCCCGTGATGTCATCGTGGAGCGGCATTTGGTCGCTATGACAGCCTCGGGTCTAACCCCGTAAAAGTATAAAAAAATCAATAAAAAGTGATCAAAAGGTTGTACAGTCCTTAAAATGGTAGCACTGAAAATATCATCAAAAGTTGCACAAAATTACAACACCCACAGGTCCGTACATTAAAGTGTGAAAAGTTATTAGCACCACAAGATGGAAAAATCCCCCCAAAAAATGTTTGTACAGGAGGTTTGAATTTTTGTAAATGTATGAAATCATTATAAAACCTATACAAATTTGGTATCCCCCTGATCGTACCGAACCAAAAAATAAAGTAGACATGTCATTTGGGCCGCACAGTGAAAGACGTAGAATCCAAGCCCACAAGAAAACAATGCAAATGTGTTTTTTCACCATTTTGACAGCATTTGAATTTTTTTCCTGCTTCCCAGTACATGGCATGAAATATTAAATACCGTGCAATTTGTTACACAGAAAACAAGCCATCACAGAGCTTTTTACATGTAAAAATAAAACAGTTATAGATTTTTGAAGGTGGGGAGTGAAAAATGGAAATGAAAAAACCAAAAAAGGGCCAGGTCGTTAAGGGGGTTAATGAGGGAGTGCCGGGCACTGCATTTAAATTAGTCGGAGCCAGTGCTGTACTTCAATTAATCAGGGGATTTTTTTACTGTATAACAATTATTAGGCGCTTTATATTATATTAACCTGTTAGGGCTCTGAGTCCAATATATCGCTGTGATATTGCAGTATTATAATGTATGTGGGTATCATTGGTTGAATATATATATATTTATATGCTACCACAAAGAACGGAGTTACAACGTTCTTTTGTAAAAACAATATTATGAATCTTTATTTGTTTACACAAGACAACACATAGTTGTTATATGATCAAATAATTAATGTATTTTTTTCAGAGGAAATCCAACAAAAGGTCCAATGAGACAAAGAACATATGACTGCATTACAGGGTATATTGCTCGATTCTATGGTTCACATATCAATGTTTGCTATCATTACCACAGTCATGCATATCAAGGGGAAGCATAAAGTGTTCCCCAAATTATGAGATTCACAAGTAACAGACAAGTGTCCTACCCATTTTACGCCGTCTATGGCTGCCTCTCAGACTCCCCAACGCGCGTTTCGCCCACGCTTCTTCAGCGTGATAGCAAACATTGATATGTGAACCATAGAATCGAGCAATATACCCTGTAATGCAGTCATATGTTCATTTTTACACTCATACATGTGTCTACACATTCATACACTCATAAAGTATATACACATCAAATTTACAACATATACGACATACACACAGATATACAGCATATATACACAGTATACATACACATATACAGCATATACACTAATGCATCCAGTATATACAACATACACACACACATACACAGCATATATACACAGCATACACACACATATACAAACATGCATCCAGTATACACCACATACACACACATATACAGCATATACACACATGCATCCAGGATATACAACACATACACACCAATATACAGCATATATACACTCACATCCAGTATATACAACTTACACACTGATATTCAGCATATATACACACATCCAGTATATACAGAATACACACACATACACAGCATATATACACAACATACACACAGATATACAGCATATATACACATGCATCCAGTATGTACAATATATACAGCATATATATACACACACAAACACATATGAATGCATTTACATAAATATTTATTATACTCACCTCCTTCATCGATGTCACTCGGCCGTCACATCCCGTCTAGAACGTGGTGGCGGGAGACAGCACAGGAAAGGGCGGCAGGTTACCGGGCCGCATGTGGGGTGGGTGGGCCGTTCTGCATGTGGGGTGGCGGGGCTGCATGTGGGGTGGATGGGCGAAACGATAGCAATCAGAAGATGGATAGATGAATTATAATTTGCTAATGATGTGCCCCTGGCCCACTGGCTATCACTGCCCCCCGCAGCTATCACCGCCCCCCCCCCTTTCCCCGGCAGCTATCGCCGGCCAGTATATCTTTTACAGGAGGGCCCAGGCCATGGATGTGACTGCTGTGGCTCGGGCCCTTCCCTTTCTGGAGCTCAGTTGCACCCCATACGAATGTGATCATTACGCCCCTGATGGTGATAGAAGAGTGCCGAAATCTTGCAAGACCTCTCACAGCTGAGATGTGCTACATATTGATTAAATGCAGAACTGCTTTACTAAATATTGCAAGACCTCTCACAGCTGTCCCTGCACAGTGATTGCTGACTAACCAGTTATAGCTAAAAAGAAAGAAAGTATCTTGCTGTCTGAAGTGATTTGTGTCCATCACAGTTAAAAGGCAGCACACACACACACACCTCCCTATCTGCTTCCCTGGTAACCCCTTCTTGCAGCTGTTACCTGCTGCTTGCTTCCAATTTATTATTATAAAACATTGTATATATGTATATAATGTATGTGTGTATACACTGTATGAGTTTGTATATACTCTGTATTAGTGTATAAATGTATATTAGTGCATAAAAGTGTATACTTGTATGTATAAGGGTGTGAGTATACGAGTGTAGAACTTTATGTTTATATAAGTATATAAAGGTGTGTATATATCAGTGTATAAATGTGTGTAATTGTATAAACATGTCTGTATAGGGGTACATTCACAAGAACGGGGGACGTATATCTGACTGCAAATTTACTGCAGGATATACTTCCCTCATAGGGCTCGGTATGGTGAGCACAACGAGTACTCACCGTTTTGAGCAAAAGAGATAGAGCGTGCTCTATCTTTGGCCGTAAGAACGGCCATGAGGCCCTATTCTCTATGGAGAGGGGAGAGGTAATCACCTCTCCAATATGCCAGACGTGTGCCTGCCTGGCTATAGCCAGGCAGTATGACGTTATTGTGAATGCAGCCTGAATATATATATTTATTTTAAGGGGAGGGGGCCCCATGCAGAGGGGCCCAGCCTCTCCTAGTTATGCCCGATTGTAACATTTGTCTGCAGACTCTCTGTGATTCTTTGTTTACATGCATGAACTCTGTTGAATAGGAGGAGCTGCAGCAGGAGATTATGGCTCATCCCTAACCCTCTCCTCTTCCTGTCTCTATTAGTGAGGATGGACTTTGAGAAGAAAGGTACAGTGGGAGACGCCTTAAACATGGCTTAGAGCAGTGAGAGAGAGAAGTTGTATATATGCAGCATGCTGAGAACAGGGAAAGGCTTAAACTCTCAAAGGAGGCAAAGACACATTTAATATATACATGCAGAGACATGTCTAATGAAAGATTTCTTGAAAAGTGGCAACCCCTTTTATGGTAAAAAAAAGCTATAAATATGTTATAAATTGGCCATGAATGGTGAACTACACAGAATGAATAAGAAAGGCATCTTCATCTTTGTTTTCTATTCTTGGGATGTGAAATTATGTAAATCTTGGCTCCTGTGACATGTATTTATGGCTCATATTCTACCACTTCTAGCCCCTTTTCTCAAGTGAAACCAGTTTCATCTTTATAAACATACTCAAGATGATTTATTTCAATCCTTTAATGTTTCCAGCTGTTCAACCATTAATATCCCCAAGATCCTCCGTGTTGTTATCAATGTATTCTTGTGCATAGCACACATGGTCTAATTTTAGTCTGATTAAATCTACTGCACTGATGGCATCATATGACTTACTCTTACACAGGATTTCTTCAAAACCAATTCATAATGGTTTACAGCAGGAAAGGCAATTAAGATTTACCATCATCCCACCCACCTCCCCCACCGACACCCCCGCTCCCCGTGTCCTCTGAAGATGCATCAAGGGCCTTAGGTTTGACCTGTTGTAGTTTCATTGCTTCTACGACAGAAACTGGAGTGGAAACACTGATGAATCTCTCCTAAAGTATTTTGTGGCTTTGCACAGTAGGGCTACATGTCATCAGTGTGCTCTCTGCTACTGATCCATATATCCTCAAAAAGGTCCTTGTTTATTTATATATTGCACACAGATAGCGCAGTGCTGCACAGAGTTTGCCAAAAAGGTCCCTGTCCCCATGGGGCTCAAAATCTACTCAACCTACCAGTATGTTTTTGGAATGTGGGAGGAAACCGGAGGACCTGGAGGAAACCCACGCAAACATGGAGAGAACATACAAACTCTTTGCAGATGTTGACCTGGATGTGTCATCTGGTATATCCAGAATAACTAAGGCTGGCAAATGATGTAACTACCTTCTCCAAATCTGTCAGCCCTCGTAGTATATAGCCAGCCCATGCCCCCCAGTATGCCAATTTAACACTGTACTCACCTTTCCGACGCCCCCACCGGTCCTCTTCTTATTTCCAATGCTCCGGTGCCTCTTCGTGTCCTTCCGCTCCTCTTAGGGTCCCTGTGCACGGCCAGCACACAGAATGACTTCAGCTGCTTGTCAACCTCATTGTTTATGAGCCCCCGACACTGCCAGGGGACCTGAAGAGGAGTCGAACAACCCGAAGAGGAGCCGAAGAGGAGTGGAAGGACCCAAAGAGGCACCGAAGCATTGGAAGCAAGAAGAGGATCTGAGCGGGGCGTCTGAAAGGTGAGTACAGTGTTAATTTTTATAGACTCAAGTAAAAGCCGATTATTTGTGCTGAAAAATTCAGCTTATACTCCAGTAAATACTTTTTATTCAGATTTTTATGTGTGAGAATTATGAGGTGCACCACAGGGAATAATTATTTTTATATTTTCATAGGGATGCATTGATACCTAACATTTTTATGGTTATGTTTGGGTTTTTTTAGCTCTTTTTTAGGGAAATGATGTAATTCCGCAGGATCCATAACATTGGCCCTCATTTACTAAAAACAGTGCACACTGTGTCCCAAAAGTCTATCAACATATAACAGTTATTACCGCTGGTGGAATGGAAATTAGCGGCAATGTTGAGAAACATTTATTAAAAACAGTGCAAACTGCACTAGGTGTCTAGGTGTACCTGTGAAGCGTGCGCCAGATTCATGTGTTGTGTTGCACGTTCTTCATGAATCTGTGGCCCCTGCACCACTCCAACAGACTGCACTGTTTATTTGGTGCACTTTGTTCATTTTGCAGAATTGTGGCGCACGTCGTACACAATTACATTGTGGTGCATAGTCCAACTAACACTCCAATGCACACATTATTTATGTATTTTCGGACAAAACTAGCGAGGGCACTTTATAAATACACGGAAAGCAGTTTGCACTTTCTTTCTAGTGCAAAGTCAGACAGAAAACTGTTGAAAACACTTTAATAAGTGTGGGCCTTTTTTTTGTACGAACTGTTTTAATTTTTTCAAATCTATTTGACAGAATAAAACCTATATAAATTTTGTATCATCACGATCGTACTGGCCCAAAGAATCAAGTAGATGTCATTTGGAGCATACAGTGAAAGCCTTAAAAACAAGAAATGTTGCAGATGCATTTTCTACCATTTTATTTCAATTTAGGCATGACTGGAGGGAGGCTATGAAGAGGATGGAGGTCACAATATGAAGAGGATGGAGGCCGGGAGGTGACAATATAAGGAAGGATGGAGGACTAGAGGCCACAATATGAGGAGGATGGAGGACAGGTGACCACAATATGAGGGGTAAATGGAGGACAGGAGTCACGCTATATGTGAGGACAGGAGGCCACAATATGAGGGAGGATGGAGGACAGGAGGCCACAATATAAGGGAGAATTGAGGAAAGGAGGCCACAATACTAGGGAGGATGGACAATAGGAGGCCACAATATGAAGAGGATGGAGGCCACAATATGAGAGGAAAGGAGGACAGGAGGCCACAATATGAGGGGGATGATGGATAGGGCATTGATATCATACAGGCGGTCCCCTACTTAAAGGAAACCTACCACTTGAAATGGCAGGTTTAAGAAGAAAACACCGAGCACTAGCTCAGGGTGAGCTGGTGCCGGAGCTTATTTTTGTTAGTGTTTTAAACCGCTGTATCGCGGTTTAAAACACTTTTTAAACTTTAAAGCCGGCGCAGGGAGGTACGCGCTCGGCACTTACCATGAGCGCGGCTACATAGGAAGTGAAGGAGAGCCGTGCGCATGGTAAGCGCCGAGCGCGTACCTCCCTGCGCCGGCTATAAAGTTTAAAAAGTGTTTTAAACCGCGATACAGCGGTTTAAAACACTAACAAAAATAAGCTCCGGCACCAGCTCACCCTGAGCTGGTGCTCGGTGTTTTCTTCTTATACCTGCCACTTCAAGTGGTAGGTTTCCTTTAAGAACACTAGACTTACATACGACCCCTAGTTACAAACGAACCTCTGGATATTGGTAATTTATTGTACTTTAGTCCTAGGCTACAATGATCAGCTGTAACAGTTATCAAATGTAGACAGAGGGTGGACCGATTCACTGAATCAGAGAAAAGAAGGAGAGAACCAAAGTGCGCGACTCAGGTGTAGTATTAGAATAACAGTGGTATAAAAGACTGTTATGTGGTGCTCACCTTGCGGCTACCTTGTAGCCTAGCATGTAGTATATTCAGCCTTGCCACTCACCAGTTATCAAATGTGTCTGTAATGAAGCTTTAGTGTTAATATTGATTCTTATGACAACCCAACATTTTTTAAATCCAATTGTTACAGAGACCAAAAAAGTTCTGGCTGGGATTACAATGATAAAATATACAGTTCTGACTTACATACAAATTCAACTTAAAGGACACCTGTCATCAGGTCTGTGTCACTTGTCCTGTCACCTCTACCTGTTGGAGCAGCTCACAAGGTTCCCATCCCTGCCTTTATCTAGTTATTTCATACATTATTCATTGTAAAATCGTCTATTCTTTATTATGTAAATGAGGCTGGTCACATGGTCAGAGGCAGTGATGTCACCCCTGTTACCCCTCCCCTCTCCTCCCCCTGCTCATGTCTGTGTGTAATGTATAGTAAAGCATGGCTAGTGTGTGTATGTCATCTGCTGACATGCTGCATCCTCCTAATACACAGTTGACATCAGCTACACATCAATCTGACATGTTCTGCTGTAACATGGCTGCCTGGAGCTGTTGTATCTCTCCTATATACACACACACATGCACACACAGGCTGCAGGGGGCGTGGCCACCAGCACCAGGAAGCACATCATTATACAGCCTCACTCCATTATACAGGCTGTCAGTCATGCACTGGGGGTGTGGCTGTGCCTCCCACTCATGAATAGAGTGGACAGCTTGAATATGCTAATGCTTCATTGGACATTTCACAGGTCATTTGCATACAGCTTTAGGACCTTATTGCTTAGGTTTACAGGCATGTAGAGGGACAATGAAGGAATAGAGGCAATGCTCTCTAATGGCAGTTTATGAAAATATATTTAGTTTAGGGGGGTTATTTTGCATGACGGGTTCTCTTTAAGAACAAACCTACAGACCCTATCTTTTATGTAACCTGGGGACTGCCTGTACTATGCATGTCAGGGAAGCGACGGACTGGTCAGTAGGTGTGGTTCAGGGAAAAGTGGGAGGAACTTTGTGATGCCAAACGTGGCATTTTTGGTCCATTTTAGAGCATGCGTTTTCAGTCAGTTGAAAAACACATCTGTTTATGATTGTTTTCCCCAATAATCTTAATAAACAGGTTCTAAGCAACCAAACACAAACGGTCAAAATCTGGTGCATTTTTAAACGGACTGATTAATGCACGCTCTAAACCTGACCAAAAACGCCACGTGTGGCATCACCCTATTTCTTTAGTCCAAAAGTTGGGAGGAGGGGACAGATAGATAGACCAAGTTTATTAGGTCTGTTACCCATAAACCCAATGTAAAATCAGGGTTTTGAGCAGGTGAAAGTCATGGGGTTTTGGTCCAGTTTCAGCCCTAGTGCTATGTGACTATTCTGCCTTGTGGTGCTAGTATAATGCTGACCCCTGAGCCGTGCTGTGACTGACAATAACACATCTATAGGACGAGTCCAGAATTACACTTTCTTATTACACCGCAGTGATGTATATATCTGCACCCGGTGTAAGAGCCATAGAATATCAGGCACTGGCACAATGCAGTGTTAGGTGTTATGTCTTGATGTGTGGGTGTAGTTTCCACCTCATACAATATATGAGAGGGTAATTGTACAACTACTACAATAAACTTCATAGAGTGAGCACACGTTTGCTCTCTATGACCACTACCGCGCTGCGGACGAATCCATTGTGTATTATAGGGAGAAAAGGAAAGACCATCTTGTATCCCCGCTTGAGAATGGACGCGTCTGGCCGCTTACTTCCGGGATGCAGTCCATGTGTACAAGGTACTAGCGCGCTGCTGAGCGCAGCCACCTATGGGGGGCGCTACTGTGCGTGGTGAAGGGCTCTCTCCCGATACGGGTGTGAGGGCTGTGCTCTGACCCGTGTTTATAACGGCGCTTGCACGCTCCATGTTAATGTTAGAGAGCGCAGCCTCTACCTGCAGCCAGTATCACATGATATAGTAATACATAAAAGTGATTTCGTGCTGTGTGCAGCTATAAATAGTGCTGCCCGACTACACTTGTGTACACATAGCGGAGCAGGGCAGGAGCACGAGTCCTATGGCTTCATACATAGTGAAGCATGACAGGAGAACTGGTTACCTGCCCACAGTCACAGTGACCATGACTTCATCACTGAACCCTGGGCCTCTATGACCTTATACAACTATTTAACATCTCAAGACTCACAGTTGACAACATACAGACAGGTTCCCTTTAATGCTGTCTTTTAAGCCCCAGGTTGCATGAGGTTGCCAATGACTTTTGTTGAAGCAATACTACAAATTTTACAGTTTCCCTACTTCCTGACCTCTCTTAGGGAACATGAATTGCCTGCTCAGCCAATCACAGTCCTCACTTGTGACCTGTCCAGTGATTTGCTGAGTGACAATTTCCATGTAAAGAGGGTTCAGAAAGTAGCAATTGATGTAAATCCAGGAAGAGCCGGAATGTAAATTCTAGGAAATCAATGAGATATTTCTTCTTGAAAGTTTCACACTTTCACACTAGAAAAGAAGTTAAATAAAGAAATGTTAAAGAAAAGAAGACATTAAATATCAACTAGTTTTCACTGTGGCCTCAATTGAAGAACAACTTTCATACTCCTGTGCCTGATTGTCCTTTCTATTTCCACTGTAATGTACACACATCCCAAATACGCTCTCACTGCTTATCAGTGGGGTCATGTATACCCCTGTAGTAGTCCTAAAAATCCATCTGGAATGAAGTGGCTGCTGTACAATTCACAATATGCAAATACGTTTTCCAGGATGGGATAAGGAAATCAATGCCTCTGTTGGCTACTTTGTAAGGCAGCTCCCATTTCATCAAATATACGTTATTGATAAATAATGAAAAGTTTTATACAATTTTCCAATCCTTCTGTATAAATTCCTCTCAGCTTTCTAGATCTCTGCTTGCTGTCATTCTATAGAAAGCTTCCCTTTTTACTTCCTGTGGACAGAAATCTGGGCACGGTCACACAGTTGCACAGCTCGTAATATAACTGACATTAATCTCTATGATACTAACCAGCCATGCACCGGTGTACGCATAGAAGCTTTCTATAGAATGACAGCGATGTAGAAAACTGTGAGGAATTGATAGAGAAAGTAATTTGGAGAATTGTAAAACCTTTCATTATTCAAACAATGGCATTTATTTGCCAAATGGGAAGTATGACTTCCCACAAGGAACAGAATCCCAACTGACAGCGCTGTTACAACGTCTTTGCATCTCATCAGTACAGTGTAGGGAACTGGTTTAAGCTACATGAGAGGCTTCTGACATGGGTCGGGGAGGAAGAGCTCTCTGGGTTGGGCAGGTGGGCGTGGACGGTTGACTCGGCCGGCTGAAAACTGACCCGAGCGCTGCTTCTGTGTCCCTGACAGAGGGGATGAGCACAAGTTTGTTTTATTATTTATTCTTTTATTTATTTAATGTATGCTAGGTGTGAATGGGGCTGGACGAGAAGGTGAGTTGTAAATTCTGTATATTAGGAGAGGGATTAGCAATGTTTGGTTTTGTGTTATGCTGTGTTTGTTATGTTTTCTACTTTCAATTTTAATAAAAGATCTACCTTTTTTTTTTTTAAATCCCTCCCCAGCCCAGAATTTTACAAACAAACAATCTAACTAAAAGGAGATTCTTACTTCCTGTACAATGCACAATTTTTCTTTGTGCACCGATACTTGCACTTAGAGAAATAAAAATATTTTAGGTTTTAGCGCATTGCTGAACCCAAAACATTAAAATGTGTTTCTGGGCTAGAGAGGAAGTGAGATCCTTTAATACCGAATTTATATCAAAAACACCTTCGCATTTCAGAATGCCTACCAAACGAAGACGAGTACAAGTACCGGGTGAAGGAGAGACTGATAAAAAGAAAGTATCTGGAATTCAGAGAGAAAAAGATGTCGTCTCCAGCAAGTACTTCCCAAGCATGAATACACGCCTATTATCTGACTTCTACAATAAACCTTGCATTAACTTGGCAAAATCTTTTTTAGGACAGGTAATAAGTTATATTTTATTTGTATCATACCTGGTAATAAATGCACTTACATAAATGATACATAATGTATACACTATATGTAAGAATAACACAATTTTAATTAAAGTAATGCAATTTTGCATGTCAGATTTATCATAGTTGCTTAGAAAGCTTGATAAATGTGACTCATGAGATGCTTATGTTGTAGTCTGCAACTTTTTAGTCAAATTATTGCAAATTTGTCTCAACCAGGAGGGGGGCGTTTTCATAAGCCAGGAAGTGATTGAAGAGCAAGTATACAACTTTTTGAAAAGTCTCACTTAATAAATGTGTCTAGCACTTCTCCATTCACTTGATAAATCTGGAGTAAATTGGCTTAAATAAAAAGTGTCACACAAAAAGGGCACACATTTGGCAGAGGCAAGAATTATGAGACATTTTGAAGATAAAAATGATGAAATTGCAATGTATTTTGCCACAAGAAGGCATGCAAACCCAGCAAATAAAAAATGTTCTCCGATGAAGTATGCGTCTTATTGACTTCTATAAACTCCTCTATGACAGATTTGAAGAAATTTTACCCAGATAACAGGCTGTGAGAAAGGGAACAATAGAAATTAGATGGATGTTTTGATCACTTCATGCTAAAACCTCCTGTCAATTGTACAGTTTTCCCTAACAAACATATCCTTTCCCTCTGTTATTGTTGTCTCTTGCATGTATCATAAAGGCATTGACACATGGAAAGTTGCATTCTGTTCCAACAACTTGTCAATGAGTGTATACAAGATAAGGAACTTCTCATCTGGTATACTACGTGTTGTCTGAGGTGTCTTGTAGTACTGACAGTGTGACATGTTGTCTTCCCTTCTAGGTGGTCAATATTATTCTCTCTTTTTGTGTTTCACATCTGTAAAGACGATCTGACTGTGGTTTGTCTTTTAGATTTTGGTCCGTAGGCTCCCAGATGGGACGGAGCTTCGTGGGAGGATTGTAGAAACTGAATCTTACTTAGGAGGGGAAGACGAAGCCTCACATTCCAGAGGAGGTAAAAGAACAGAAAGAAATGTAGCAATGTACATGAAGCCTGGGACCATTTACGTCTATCAGATTTACGGCATGTATTTCTGTATGAACGTTTCCAGTCAGGGTAAGTTAGAACATTTAACTTTCTAAGACAGTAAAACAAGGGTGTATGGAAGAAATGAAAGTTTTTTGCTTGCCAAAACTTTAATACACCATGTTCCAAATTATTATGCAAATTATATTTATCTCTGATTTTCCTAAATGGTCAATGCAAATGACAGTCTGTATAATAAAAGTCACCACCTGCTAGAGTATAGATCACAACTCTTGCATCTGTTGAACTTGTGAGTTTTTGTGGAATTTCTGCTTGAATTTCTTGGTATGGTGTCAAAATCATCTCCCAGAACTTCATTTTTCCCAATTACCACTTGGGCTCCTATTGACATCAATAAGAGTAATTTTGGCATCGTTTTTACCCATGGAAAATCTGTCTCCAAAGCCTCTATATGAAAGTGCACTTTGCAGGAGACGGTGTTGAAAATAATAGCGGCCATGAAGCAGAGCTGCTGTTCTCCTGAGGCTATGGCCACCACCCTGGAAACCCCCTTTGATATAACATGGCTACACTGTATTCATTGTGACCTGAGTTCACTAGTAGTTCACTTGAGCTCCTTCTCTATACCTCATATGACTCCAGTATTGTAATCACATTTTGTTGAGTTCAAGTAAAAGTCATGTAAATTACATGAAGCTGAATCATCATAATGAAGTTGTAATCTTGTGACAATTTGTCTGCAGGAGAAGGAGCTGCTGTCCTTTTGCGCTCCCTGGAGCCAATTGAAGGTCTCGACGCAATGAGAAACTTCAGAAATGTCAAAAGAAACATTCAGAAGCCACTTAAGGATAAAGAACTTTGTAATGGACCCTCAAAACTTTGCCAGGCTTTTGCTATTGAAAAGACTTTTGACCGACAAGACCTTGCAGATGACCAGAGCACATGGTTAGAAGCCGGGCCTGAGGTGCAGGAGGAGGACATTGTATCATGTGCACGGATAGGGATCAGTAATGCTGGAGAATGGACTCGGAAGCCTCTGCGCTTTTATATTAAAAACAACATGTTTGTCAGTGTACGGGACAAAATGGCAGAGACTAGCGGAAGTACATAAATATGTATAGGTAGATGAGAAAAGGGTATAGGGAATAGTAAAATTATGCAGCAGCTAAATATTAATTTAGGTACCGGTAAAATCTACCCGAAAAATCACTAATGCAAGGATACAGGCTCTGTGACTCAGGTAATCTATCTATATTTGTTATCCATGGCCTCCTACATTATTACCGCCCATGAAGTTACAGCACTGAGGGGCTTTGGTAACAACCCCAGAGCCCTTCAGGCTGATTAGCATAATTGTAAAACTTTTATAAGGAAGGAAGCCACAGATAATAAATATAAGAAGATTATCACAGTGACAGAGCCTGTATCTATGAGTAAGTGTCTGTGATTTTTCATGTTGGATTTTAATTTTCTTTAAAGGTATGGTCATTAAAAGAAAAAGGCAGAATAAAATAACACTGAGGCCGCGGTCACACGATCCGCTAGGCGTCCGTTCATAACGCGACGCTAGCGCACAGGGGGCGGTCCTCGGCCCGACCGCACATGCGTTAACAGGGAAACGCATGCGATTGATAAGCCGATCGCATGCGTTTCCCTGTTAACGCATGTGCGTTCGGCCCGAGGACCGCACCCTGTGCGCTAGCGTCGCGTTATGAACGGACGCCTAGCGGATCGTGTGACCGCGGCCTAAAATAAGCCCCATACTCATTAAATTACTACTTAAATTGCTTTGCAATAAATAGGTTTTGGTTGTAGTTTGGGCAATTTTTAGCATTATGAGCACCCAATTTACAAGTAACTAACCATGTCTATTAACATGCACATATTTTCTTCTGAAGGCGCCTATTCCTGGGCTACCTATAGTTCCCAGGCTCTTATACATTGGATTGTTGGACAGTGCTTTGGTTGTATTACTTTTATGTGCCATTTTCTCTATTTCTCTTCAGTTCCAACCTTGAGTCTGAATAGTAAAATAAACATTGAGGGCGCGGTCACACGGTGCGTTTTGGTTGCGTTTTCATTGCGTTTTGAAACGCATTAGAACAGCTGAGATGAGGTGATTTTCCTAGTTACATTACTATTAACATTTACAAAACGCAGTGTAAACGTGGCGGTAACAAAACGCAAACATAAACGCATTGTTAAAGCATGTGTTAATATCTCGTTTACAGAGTTTTGAAACGCAAATGTTAACAGTAATGTAATTAGGCAAATCACCTCATCTCAGCTGTTGTAATGTGCTTCAAACCGTAACCAAAACGCACCGTGTGACTGCGCCCTTAAACTATTAAGGATTGCTAAAGGTCTTCCACAACCTCCTACTCAAAATCTTTAAACTCTCCTGGTACCTTGGAGGGTCACACCTCTAATCTTTGCCTGAGTGAGACATAATCTCTTACCACACCCTAATTTTGTCTTCTCCCCTTTCTCCCTGTCTGCAGATCGCTCTGAAGGGTGTGTGATACTGAATGACAGCTTGTTTTCTCAATTATTTCCTGCAGTTAAAGATTCTTGTACCAATATTTTACAATTCCTTCTACTGAAATGAAGATTTTTTTTAAGGATGGAAAAAACTGCTATTTCCCCCCGTACTCTTATTGATTTCATTGCTATGATGTCACAGGCTCCACACCCATATTATGAACGTACTGGCAGGGAATCTGGGAGGGGGATAAATGACACAGTTGCATTTTTGGCACCATGATGGGTTTTCTGTGCAGCTGTTGCTTTTATTCACCATAAATGTTACTAGGTAGATGTAAGATATAATGATTTGTGAGTATACAATCACATATTGTACTATATATCTAGTGGACAGTAGCGAGAAGTTGGCCAACATCCATATCATATTTCACAACATGACATTGACAAACAAATACATAAGGTTTTAGTTTACAAAATCTTCAACCACTCGACAGTAACATGCAGTGCTGTTATAGGAATTCTTCCCAGCCCTCTCATTTTTCACTGTTTCTGGATGCCTCTCACATAATTCATTAATTCCATATTACTTGTACCGTATACTTATTGTTCAGGCACTGCCTGCTCCAAGATTTCACTCCTCCGCTTGGCCCGTTACAGAAGTTTTCCACCAACATGTCTAGCGACTCTTTCACAAGTGACATAAAATGTACATATGTTTTTCCATGGTGTATGGTAATTAGATGTATCCAGTCTTGTCTGACCACCCACTTGGACATGTTTTAGATCAGTCCTGCATTGTCAGAAAGCCAGGCAGTTACTTACTCAGTCCAATGATGTCAGTATTAGGCCGGTTCTGTGGAAATGGGACCGTGTTCTGGTTGAATTCCATGGACTTAGCACAGTGCTGGGTACAGGAGTCCTTGCATCATAGTGAAATATGATGCAAGAAGTCCCTTCTACACTGAACAATTCTGCTTGCAGGCAGTGACTCCTTGCATCAGATTTCACTAATGCATGGACTCCTGTCCCTAACACTGTGCTCGGTCCATGGAATCCGACCAGCACACAGCCGGCATAATAAAGGCCACAAACAATGGGCCTGTTTACTGTTGCCCTAGTTTCGGCAGCCCCCAGAAGTTTATGTGTGAATTAGCTTCTAGTAACCAAGTAAGCAGTAACTTTTTTTTCTGAGCTTGTGTCTCTGTGTGCTGTATACAATTAAGGCTGCAGCAACCGCCTATATACGTCCCCCATAGACGGCAATGGGCGCACGCGTGTGGCATCGTACCACTCCGTACCCGGACATGTCCTATCTTTTCCCGCATTACGGCGACGTGCGCCGTACATCCCTATGGAGAGGGGCAGGGGTGAGCAACGCTCACCTCCTCCTCCTCTCCCCGCGCTGCCGTTGCCTGCCATGCTACGGTACGGCGGGCAACGGCAGTGTGAATGTAGCCTAAGGGTTTCCTCCCCTTTGGCACATACGGTATGAGCTAATTCATATAAATAACGCCAAGCCCAGTAATTAAAAAAAAAACAAAAACCGTCAAATTGATAAGGGGTGCAGGGTACATAAAGGAGGTATATAAGTTAGCATTTTGTGCTTGGTGATAGCTCTTCTTTAAAGTGTAACCGTCATTTCAAAAAACTTTTGATATGTTGTAGGGCAGGTAATTTTAAGCCCTTTTGCAATTGGATTAGTTACCCGAATCTTGCTCCTTTCTCTTGTATTCTGCAGACTTCCCCTAGATGTCAGTAATTTCACATATGTCTGTTACTATGGACATTCGTCTTATACAGGAGGAAGAGACACGCCCCCATCTCTCTTCCTCCAGTCAACTGATTACCTCATGTGTCACTGCCCCAGCACTCAGTCATGTGAAGAAGCCCTCACTAATGTAGTAACCAAGCACCTAAACTCTCATCTTTCCTCAGCTTTCCCTACACTTGTGTATAAGCAAATAATCCACACAGACACAAACTGCAGCCCCCCTCCCCCCACACAAGGAAATGGCAGGAGAGAAGAAACTCCAAGCTATGCGATCATGTGCTGTGCTGAAGTTTTACTTAGATAGTAGGTACATAGATAGACAGATAGATAGATAGATAGATGGATAGATAGTTACTGTAGCTATATAGATGATAGATAAATATGAGATGGATGGATACGGTGTCATTGGTCAGCAGCAGGCGCTTGTGATGAGGTGACAGGAGGCAGGCTCCATCCCTCTATCTTGCTGATTGTAGTTTTTTTGAGAGCTGGAAACCCTGGTTGCTATGGGCCAAAAAAGGTACTAAATGAGGACCAAAAGTTACTTTAAGGAATAATTCCCAGGGACACCTGGAGCAGAATTATGTATTTTAGTTTTTTTTTCCTCAGAATGACGGTTACACTTTAAGGGATTTACCAGGCAAGAAAATTTTAAATAATGGATTAAAAGAAGCCCTGCTGATCCTGTTCCCTGATGGTCTCCGCTTATGGGTCCCATCTAAACAAACAGAAACCAGTGGCAAGTTTAAAAAAAAAAAAAAAATTTAACAACATTAAGCAAGTTCATCATGTTAAAGGAAATCTACCATCCAGCATGATAAAACAGAGACACTTACTGTTAGATCCAGGCACCGTGACTGTGGTAATGTTCTTATATTTGTTATCCACGGCCCCCTTCCTTCTAAAATCAACTTTTACAATTCTGTTAATGAGTTTGATGGGCTCCGGAAGATGTTACCAGATCCCCTCTGAGCTGCAGATTCACAGGCTGTTACACTGTGCAAAGAGCACTTCCCTTTCCCGCTGTAAGCTGGAGCTTCTTCTGCTGCTGTGTGATTACATCAGGCGGAGGAAAGGGGGGAGGGGTGCTGAGGGAGCAGGGGGGAGACATTGTTGCAAGTTACTCAATGGTCCCCAGTAAAAGTATTTCATTTCATGCAGTTCAGATACAAATTGTGTGGGTTGAAGGATATGAAACCCCATTATACACTAAAATAGCATCTGACACAAATAGGTTGCAGTTGTAAGAAAATTACAATGACACCTGGCCAGAGATTTGAAAGAAAAAGTTCAGCAGGCTTGGAGGGTTTCTTTTGACTAATGTGTAGAGTTACATTGTATGCAGTTACAACCATTTAGTGATTAGGAGTTTATATTGTGACCACAGTCCCTTTGTAACCTAGGGAACCTGTCACATCCATTAAGCTCCATAAGCCTTAAAACGTATGAATATTGCTGAATAAAATACTTTTATTCCTTCTTTGGCTAACGAGATATCCAGCTCAGCCGCAGGAGGGGTGGAGGGGTGGTCATGGAAAACCAGGGTATAGCTTGACTGGATATCTCCTCTACCATAGAAGGAATAAAAGTATTTTTTTTCAGGCAAGTTCACACATACAGAATTCATTCAAACTGCTTTTGTACGCATGGTAATCCATGTATAAGGTACTTTTTATTGCTAATGCAACTTTCTGGAGGTGGCAGGTTCCCTTTAATGACCCATGTGTCCCCAGCCGATGAGAGTTTCCATTTATTTGATCCTTTCATGGACCAGAGCTACGGAGAAGACAAATGGGAGTGTAAACATCCCCCAACAAGTTCCCCTGATACACGATACCTCCAGTTCTACAGGTCACAGTGTAATAAGGCAGACACTAGGAGCATGTTTTACACCAGTGCTTTAATAAATTAAAATAGAATATGTACAAAAGCAAAACACTGGCAGCATTTGGCAAATCAGTCATGGAAAAACGGACTGAAAGACAGATATAACCGGATCTTCGTGGTTGGTCACTACCAGTACACTCCGGAATTTATCAAACAGCATTAATAGCTGAGATCGGCGCATGTTTTCATTGTACATGATTTCTTCTAGATGATGTTGACCTCGGAAATAGTGCAAAAGCCTAAGATGAAGGGGAGAAATATGGTCACTCACTGAATAAATCATTGCCCGGGATCCATGATGTATTACTGTCTTCAGTTGTACAGGAGTAATCACTAGACTGGTGAACAGCATTGTGTGCTCCATCATACTGAAAGTATCCATCACATGACATCATTAGACAGGTCACACCTGCAATTTCTACGACCCTATTGTGATCAAAAGGGAATCCATCATAATCAATAGTAGAAGTTTATTTGGCTATAATGGAGACAATAATTGTAGGCTTCGTTCTGATTGAAGATACAGGCAATGTACAGACGGACCTCTCTGGACCCTGTGAGCACTGGTGAAGCTCTACGTGTACTGGCCTGTAGCCTCAGGCTATAATGACTAACTGCAAGAGTTATCAAAGGTTTTAATACTCGTTCACTTGACATCCCATAATTCTAATAATGAAATTATCATGGTGATAAATAATTTTATCTGGAATTACACTTACAAATTAAACTTGGGCCCGTGAGCCCTCTTCATACATCCTTAGGGTACATTCACATCAGTGCGCTGCAGAGGAGGAGAGATGCGCGCTGCTCACCCCTCTCCTCTCCATAGAGCAGCGTAGGACCGGCACCGTAACACAGCGAAATATAGAACTTGTCCTATATTTCACAGTGCACACTCTTGGTGCGCCGGGACCAGGCACCATAGACGTCAATGAGGACCAATATGCGTCGGCAAATGGTGCAGCCTCTTCTGTTCGTGAGAATGAGACCTTAACGCCATTATGACATATTCTACACGCATGTCATAATTAATGGAAAATACAGCTCACAATGTATTATAACAATTATTACATTTATTGTACACATTTTGCTGAATGATACAGTACAAAAGTAATAGTAAAAAAAAAAACAAGGATGTTTGAACACATATGTCTAGAATAAGATATGCCTATATATGTAGGCACAGAAGCTTTTAAAGCTTGCGCTGTACATCCTGTATTGAGCTACAGTTGGTATATTTATAAGCTTGTGTACCTCCATGGCGGTGTTTTTTTATATTTATATCTTATTCTAGACATATGTGTTCAAACATTCTTGTTTGTTTTTCACTAAAAGTAAAGTAATGTTCCTAGAGATCCTATAGAGGGATTAAAAAAAACAACCATCAAAATCAAGTATGTATAAATTAGGGACACTTACACATAGAACTAGACACTGTGCATCTCATATTTGTTATCCATGGCCCTCCTTCCTTCTAAAATAAACTTTTTAAATTATGCTAACATTTCCTCCCTCCTACCGTGTGCTAAAACTTCTGCTGTCATAAAATTGCAGCAGGCACAGGGAAGAGTGTGTGTGTGTGTGTGTGTTTGGGGGGGGGGGGGGCAGACATGCTGCTGCTGCACAGTGTAACAGCCTGTAAAGCTGCAGCACGGCAGGGCTCTGGTAACGTTCCCCAGAGCCTTTCTCGCAATTTAGCACTAAAAGTTGCTTTTAGAAGGAAGGAGGTCCTTCCTTCATGAATAACAAATATAAGACTATTACAACAGTCACTGTGCCTGGATCTATGAGTAGCTGTACCTGGTTTATCATGCTTGATTTTGATGGTAATTTCCTTTTAGAATCCAAACTACTGTAATGCGTTTCATGAGCAATTCCTTCTTTAGGTAATGAGTTTGGATGGAATGGTGACAAGGTCAGTGCTTCTTCCTGCCCACAGTACAGGACTGAAGCTCAGGTGGACAGGGATAAGTTCCTCTCCTCTGTTTTTGAGTAACTTTTTTAACACTTTTGGCCTAAGGATTCTGCTTTGATGCCTTCCTTCTTACAAGGGAAAATCCGTTACAAAAAGGAGAGGTTCAATGCGAATGCATCAACACTGTCTTGCAGCAATGATGGACAAGTCCTTCTCCAGCATGTCTGTTATGGAGGTGCATGGTCTGTGGGCAGGCTACCCACTAGACCAGTGATGGCAAACCTTTTAGACACTGAGTGCCCAAACTACAACCAAAACCCACATATGTTCCGCAAAGTGCCAATCCAACAATTTAAGCAGTAACTTATTACTACCTGCTCTTTCACAGGATTAAATTGTATAGACAGCTGAGGACACCAATATAGTAGAAAGAAGGAGAAGAAGTTTGGATTATCATTGTAGCTTCCTTCTAGGGTCCTGGGTTGCCTGGGACTGCAAGAGGCCTTGAGTCCTGTCTGGCAAATTCTGCCCTGGAATGATGGCAAGAGTGCCCATAGAGAGGGCTCCGAGTGCCACCGCTGGCACCCGTGCCATAGGTTCGCCATCACTGCACTAGACCAAGCACAAATGTCAAAAGTGACTGCCATGGGCAAGCCTAAGATTGCTCCAGGGATAAGCGGCTGTCACAGAGCACGTAGTTCCACAACATAAGCATAACAGATTTGGGAAACTGACAGGATAGTGAAGATAAATTCATTTAAATGCAGCAATATGTTGAAGATGGACAACCCCTTTAAGGAGTCACTTGACTCTACCTAGAAACCCTTGCTACATATAAACCACATTGATACGTTGGTTTCTGCTGTCAACTGACAATCCATCAACAATGACATCCAAAAATGGGGAACTCAGCAGCTTAGATAATGGGGATATATTCTTTTGTCATTTACGTGCAGCTATATGTCATCTCATTGGTGAAGAAGAGACTGATAAACTGCTTCTGGTGACCAATCCAATGCCGCCTTGTGTAACGTGACTGAGGCGCCTGGACTCTCATGTGCAGCTGCAAACACTCCTCCTGCGCTTACTACAGCACTTCTAGCAGCCAAACCATTGTACTTCCATAATTGCTGGGTGGAAACATTGTTGTGGGAAAGGCAATATCTGCTTAGCTTTTCATTTCGGATCCTCTGCCAGCGCTCATCCTCTGGGGAGCACGCTTGTTTGAATAATAAACAAATTGAGGGTTTTAGTTTATGGGATTTTCCATTGCCTTAGGATCTAACAGATGTTTAGCACAACTGACAGAACACAGTTATATCCTGCAGCTAAAAATATCCAGACAGTTTGGGTTTATTTCCCCTATAAACCCCCCATTAGTGAGGAAAGCGGTGCTTGTGGTGATACTACTAGCTGTATGACAGGACAAGGCTTCTGGTAAATGATAATCCTCAAGTCATTGTAACCTGCCAGAAAGTAACAACTGACTGGGATGCCAGAGCCACGGCACGAGGAGAGCATATTATCTCTTTATTGGCTAAAATAATAGGTTTTGGGAAAGGGTCATGACCAGGGCTGGCTCCAGGTTTCAGTAGGCCCCTGGGCGACAGTGCCTCACTGGGCCCCTTAGCAGTGAACTCATGTGGTGGCATTAAAAATGCAAAACCGTAAGATATCAATATTAATATACAGCCCCCCAGGCTCCATTAATTTATATACAACCCCCCGGCTCTATTAATAAATATACCCCCCCATCCAGGTTCCATTAATTAATATACACCAGGCTCCATTAATTAATATAACCCCCCACCCAGGCTCAATTCATTAACATACAACCTCCCCCCAGGCTCCATTAATTAATATACCCCCCCCAGCTTCATTAATTAATTAATATACACCCCCCCCAGGCTTAATTAATTAATATACACCCCCCTCCAGGCTCCATTAATTAATATACACCCCCCCCCCCACCCCCAGGCTCAATTAATTAATATACACCCCCCTCCAGGCTCCATTAATTAATATACCCCCCCCCAAGCTCCATTAATTAATATACACAAACACACCAGGCTCCATTAATTAATATTCCCCCCAAGGTTAATAAATGCTAACTTACCTCAAAGTGCACGCATCTCACTCTGCTACATCTTCAGAGTGAGAACAGCGTCTACTGTGGAGCAGAAGGGATGCTGGCATTGTGAAGTCACGTCGGCCAGCGTCCTGCACAGTAATAGATGCTCTGCAACGGAAATACATCAGCCGCGCCGATGCTATTATGTTCTGTGAGTGCCGTCTGCGTCACCGCCCCCGTTACCCGCGCCACACTGTGAGTGAGGCGCTTCTCTCAATTACATCAGCGACAAGTATCCCAATGTCATTGAGTTTTCTTATCTTGCCTGTGTGTGCCGTGGGCCCCTCTTGCCCGGATAAGCTGGGTGCTGGCGCCGGCCATGATTATGACCTTTTATACAACCCTAGTGGAGAGGGGTAGGATGGAGTGTATATGAGAGCATGTTCTGGACGCTTCACCCAAGATGAATCAATATGTAGGGGGAGATTTATCACAATTGTCTGAGGTAAAATTGCTCCCGTTGCTCATGGAAACCAATCAGAGATCAGCTTTCATTTTATAAACAGCTGTGGGAAAAATTCGAGCTGAACTCCGATTGGTTGCCATGGGCAACTAGATCAGTTTTGCTCTCAGACACCTCTGATAAATTTCCCCTAAATGTACAATACTGGTGTGAATAGAGGGCATAGACCCCACAGATCATATTACAGAAGGGAAGACTTTTAGAAGAACTTCTAGGCCTGCAGCTTGTTGCTGCTAGGAAAAGTTCCAATAAATAAAGGTTGCAATATATTCTATATAAATTGTAGCAAGCCTAAAGGGAATATACTACGTGTGGCTATCCTCCCTTATAATGTGGTAGGGGACCACGGAGATCTGTTCCTGACTATATTAATAACCCAAACTGTCCCCCAGCTGCAATGGAAAATACTTTGCACTTAGCCGCGGCAGTTTTTACAGTATGTTTTATCTGACAGACCTGTTTTCATTATCATATTTTTCCTGCTGCTAGTACATTTACTTTCCATTAAGGGAGACAGACTACACCCAGCGCCGCACAATGCACTGTCACACGCTGATCCTACACAGATCATCTCTGCCGCTAGCCTTCCCAGAACTTACACAGGGTTGTGGATAATAGAGATCTTATCCTCAGCCTGACAGTTTCCATCTGAAATGTAGCTTTGACTATGTAACTATGACTGTTCTGCTTTAAAGATCATTTTAACCCCTTAACGCCAAAGCCACTTCTCACCTTCCTGACACGGTCCATTTTTTTCAAATCTGCCCTGTGTCACTATAAATGGTTATAACTCTGAAAAGCTTTAACATATCCAAGTGATTTTGAAATTGTTTTCTCGTGACACATTGTACTTCATGTTAGTTGAACAATTTTAGTGATATGTTTTGCGTTTATTTATGATAAAAACGGATATTTGGTGAAAATTTGGAAACATTCTCGGTTTTCGAAATTCAAAATGATCTACTTTTTCCATACATAGTCATACAAGCAAAAAAACTTGATAATTAACATTAACCGAATGTCTTCTTTATCTCTCCATGTTTTTTTATGCATACTCTCACTTTTGTAAGATGTTATGGGGCTTTGAACTTTGAACTACACCCCTTAAAGTATGTAAAACAACTTTCATGAAGTTTGTTAACCCTTTAATTGTTTTATAGGGGATAAAACCTGCTGTATGGGCACACGCCAGGGCATTGAGGGGGGAGCTGCGCCATTCAGAGCAGATTATGCATCGTCCATTTTTATTGGCTATACAACTGTTATGTTTTTGGCAATTTGGACATATAAGGGCTTATTTTCTGCAACATTAGATGCACTTTACAAATACTACATTTTAGTTGGTCATTAGCTTATTGATCAGATTTTATTAACTCTTAAATGTATGTAGGAAAAGAAAATAATAAATTTTGGTTTCCTTTCTTCTTGTATTTTTTGGGTCCGTACACCGTACACTAAAAAAAAAAAAATCTATATTATCTTAATTCTATAAATAACTAGATAACATACCTCATTTATATTGTGTTTTTTTAATATATTTTTACAATTTTACTGAAGAAAAACAAATATAGAGAAAATCTCATTTATTGTCGTATCCCCATCTTTTCTTAGACTTAACTTTAATATTTATTAGTTGACAGAGCTGGTTTGGTGCTTATTTTTTACATGTTATGTTTTTGTGTAAGGATTTTATGAAAAACCGGTAATTACTCACCGGTAATTGTGTTTCCTTGAACCACGACAGCACCCAACCAGAGAGAGGGATCCGCCCCCAGGGACAGGAAACCCAGACTTCAAATTCTGCGGTACGTCCCACCTCCTTCAGTGGATTACAGAGACTGTATGGGACTTAATGTTCTTGATTATTTCTGACCACCGTATCATTCAGTATCACTTTCAATGAGAGAATCTCACACCTCTGTGACACACACATAACACTGAACACCCAAGTGTGAAAAGAATTTACAAGGGAGGGAATAACCAGGGTGCTGTCGTGGTTCAAGGAAACACAATTACCGGTGAGTAATTACCGGTTTCCCCCTCTCACCACGACAGCACCCAACCAGAGAGAATAACATAGATGAAAACTTTAGGGAGGGATAACCGAAGAAAGAACTCTTCGCCCAAAGGAAAGTTCCTGTGCACCTGCTACATTTAGCCTATAGTGCCTGTAGAAAGTGTGTGGAGAAGACCAGGTGGCAGCCTGACAAATCTGATTAACCGACACCTCTCTAAATTCTGCCCATGAGGAAGAGACTGCTCTAGTGGAATGGGCTTTTAGACCTTCTGGTATCGGCTGACCGGCTGCTACATAAGCGGAACTAATGGCTTGCCTAATCCATCTAGCTATAACTACCGCTGAGGCCTTCTGCCCCCTATTCTTGCCACCAAAAAGAACAAAAAGACTATCAGATTTTCTCCAATCTCTAGTCCTATCCAAATAGAGCTCAATGGCCCTTTTAACGTCTAATTTGTTAAACTCCCTTTCCCTATCCGTAGAAGGGTTACTGCAGAAGGATGGGAGCCGGATCTCCTGGGATCTATGGAATCTAGAGACTACCTTTGGTAAAAAGGCCGGGTCTGTCATCAGAACTACCCTGTCATCCAAGATCTTGAGAAAAGGCGCTCTACAAGATAGAGACGATATCTCTCCAACCCTACGGGCGGAAGTGATTGCTACCAAAAATACGACTTTAATGGTCAACCATTTTAGTGAACAAGACTCCAGGGGCTCAAAGGGGTCTTTTATCAGATAATTTAATACCAGAGTGAGGTCCCAGGGGGGCACCGTACATCTCCTAAAAGGGGTCATACGAGATGCCGCCTTTATGAACCGAGATATCCAGGGATGAGAGGCTAAAGGGGACTCAAACAGGGAGCTAAGGGCAGAAATCTGAACTTTAAGGGTGGCAGGTTTTAGGCCCTTATCTAATCCTGCTTGCAGGAAATCTAATATCTTAGCTATATTTGGATGAGCTAAGTCTACTTTATCTGGAGAACAAAAATCTGAGAATACTCTCCAGACCCTAAAATAGATCTTAGAGGTAACTACCTTTCTGCTCCTCTGCAGGGTTGTAATTACCTTGTCCGAGAGGCCTTTTTCCCTCAAGATGCGCCTCTCAAATTCCAGGCCGTCAGATGGAGGTTCGCAATCTGCGGGTGGAATACTGGGCCCTGGGAGAGGAGATCGTGACTCTCTGGAAGGATCCAAGGGTCTGATATCGAAAGCTCTCTCAGTACTGAGAACCATGCCCTCCTGGGCCAGAAGGGGGCTATAAGAATAACTCTGGCCTGGTCTTGTCGTATCTTCTTCAGAACCCTTGGGAGAATAGACAGGGGTGGAAATGCGTAGGCTAGGCTGAAGTTCCACTTGATTGAGAAGGCATCCAGACTTAAAGATCGGTCTCTCGGGTCTAGGGAGCAGAAGAGCCTGACCTGTCTGTTCTTTCTTGTGGCGAATAAATCTACCTCTGGTTGACCCCAGAGTCTGGTTATCTTGGAGAACACCCTCCGATTCAGGGACCACTCTCCCTGACGTAAGAGATGACGGCTTAGGAAGTCTGCCTGCAGATTGTCCTTGCCCCTTATATGTACTGCCGATATTGATCTTAGATTGGCTTCCGCCAGCTCTAGAATCTGATACGAGAGGCTCATTAAGGACCCGCTTCGGGTACCTCCCTGGCGATTCACGAACGCCACCGCTGTGACATTGTCCGAGGCAATCTTCAGGTCTGTCCCCCGAATCATCGACAGAGCTTGTCTGATTGCCTGCAGGATGGCTTCTAGTTCTCTGTGATTTGAGGACTTCTTCCTGGATTCCTCGTTCCATGACCCCTGGAATAGGAGGCCCCTGACCTGGGCTCCCCAACCCGTAGAGCTCGCATCCGTAATCATGGATAGGGGGTTCTCCTCTCTCCAAGGCCTGCCTGCCTGGAGGTTCTCTTCTCTTAGCCACCAACTCAGGGAATCCAGTATCTGTTGGGGAAGTGTAATCCTCTGGTCCAAGGAGGACTGGTCCCCCCTCCAGTTTTCCAACATGAAGAGCTGTAAGGGCCTTGCGTGATACATCGCCCAGAGCACCGCTGGAATTGCCGCTGTAAAGAGACCCAGAGTCCTCATAATCTCCCTTATGGTAGGGGATGGCTGTCTGTACAGCTTCTCCACCGAGGCTACAATCTTCACCACCTTGTCCTGAGGAAGGAAAGATTTCTGCTGAGTGGAATCTAATGTGATGCCGAGAAATATCTTTGATCTGGCCGGAGTAAGGGAGGACTTCTTCAGATTTATCATCCAGCCCAGGCGATGTAGGATCTTCATCACCACCCTTATCAAGGTCTGCAACTTCTCTGCCGAACCTGCGATCAGCAGGAAGTCGTCTAGATATGGCACAAAGGTGCCCTGATATCTTCGTATGTAGGCTCCCACTTCTGATATTAGTTTTGTGAAAACTCTCGGTGCTATCGCCACTCCAAAGGGTAGAGCTCTGAATTGGAGGTGCTCTATCTTGCCGTCCATCATCACCGCCACTCTCAGGAATCTCTGACTGTCCGGATGAATAGGGACGTGGTAGTATGCATCCGCTAAGTCTATGGAAGCCATAAAACAATCCTGAAAGAGCAGGTTTACGGTTGACTTTATCGATTCCATCTTGAATTTTTCCACTTGTAGGTAGCAGTTTAGTGGTCTTAAATTTATAATGGTCCGGAATGTGCTGTCCGGTTTCTTTATAAGGAACAGGGTTGAATAAAATCCTGTCCCTCGATCCTGCAGTGGCACCCGCCGTAGCACCTCCTTTCCCAGTAAGGATCTTACTTCGGTCTCCAGAGCCTGTCTTTCTGCTCTTCCGGCCACTGAGGTTATCTTGAAACGCTGTGGGGGAGGGGATAGAAAAGGTAATTTTAGGCCATCTTGTATGATCCCCAAAATCCACTTGCTCCCTGTAATCTTGCTCCACTCCTCCTTGAACAGGGAGAGCCTTCCCCCCACAGGACCCCTGGTGTCATTGCTGACCGGGACGTTTACTGGAATCCTGAGGCCGGGAAAACATGAATCCCTTAGACCTCCTAGAGGGTCGCCACCCCTCTTTCTTGTCTCCGGATCTCTGAGGAGATCTAAATCGCCTTGAGGGGCGAAAAAACTTCCTCTCTTGAGGCCTTGTACTAGGAAAACCTCTCTTCCTGTCAGCTGCCTTTTCCAAGATGTTGTCTAGTTCAGACCCAAACAAGAATTCCCCCTCACAGGGAATACTACACAGATGACTTTTAGATGGAAGGTCACCTGTCCAGTTCTTCAGCCATAAGGCCCTTCTGGCAGAATTAGATAAGGCCACTGATCTTGCTGATAACCTTAAGGCGTCCACCGAGGCATCGGCTAAGAAGGCAGAGGCTTTTTGTGCAGTGGTAACCTCCGAGATAAGATGTGACCTGGATGCACCAGCCTTAATCTTCTCCTCCAGCTGGGAAAGCCAAACAAAAAGAGACCTAGAGACGCATGTAGCCGCGACGTTGGGTTTAAATGCGCCCGCTGCTGCCTCCCAGGAGCGCCTTAAGAAGCCATCTGCTTTTTTATCCATAGGATCTTTAAGCACACCTGAATCCTCAACTGGAAGCGCACTCTTTCTAGACACTTTAGAAACGGCAACATCTACCTTCGGTGCCTTGTCCCAAATCTCTGTCTCCTTCTCAGAAAAGGGATACTTCCTCTTCATAGCTCTAGGGATAAAAACCTTTTTGTACGCCTTGCGCCATTCTGCCTGGATAAGGGAGGAAATATTCTCATGGAAGGGAAAAACCTTTCTCTTCCTTTCTCCTAGACCCTGGAACATAATGTCTGTTACAGAGCGTTCTTCCTTTTCATCTTCTAATTCCATAGTTGATCTTACTAATTTCACCAGATGATCAATATCCTCGATAGGAAACAGGGGTCTGCCTGACCTGTCCTCCTCTTCTGACTCAGATGATTCTCCCGAACTAGGGCCAGAATCTTCAAGCTGCCTGGAAGTGCCTGGGGAATTCTCTGACCTGAGGGATCTCCTTATTTCCTGCACAGAAGTACGCACCTCCTGCTGGATTAGCATACGCATGGATTCAAACAAGTCCGACTGATCTTGTGCTAACAGGCACTGAATACACTGGTCACAGTTAGGTTTTAAATAAGAGTCAGGCAGATTATCTCCACAGATTCTACATGCATGATGTTTAGACTTTACAGTGGCTTTCCCCTTACGAGATTCTTCCCTCTAAAATAAGAATCACATAAGACATCATCAGAACCAGTTTAAAGGCATGGTAAGGCCACACTCACCAATCAGCGGACTATCCCCCTACTCAAACTTTACCGTAGCGGTGTCCACCGACTCTCTACCACCTTCATTAGAACTCATCTTATTCAGTGGTGAGGATACAGCTCCGTTTCATCCACGACTGGAGCAACTCCTGTGGCTGGCTGTGGGTGCTAGAAACAACACACAGGACTCCTGTGTGGGATCTCCTTTTAAAACTCCCGCCTCTGACGTCATCTCCCATGTGGACGCTGGGCGGCGCGTCACTTCCGGTCCTCACCGGAAGTGGAGTCGGCGCCATTTTGGAGAAGACCACCGCGGGAGGAAGAAGCCTGCGCTCAGCTGCCTTTCCACGCACGCCTCCAACTCCGGATCGGAGGCGTGCCGGAGTCCGCCCGCACCCACAGACTGCGCTGCACCTCGCAGCATTCACCTTTCCACCGCCGCCGAGTGACCACCCTCCGGTAAGTCTCGGCGGGGGACCTGTGCAGCCACCTGGGGGTACCTGGGACTCCCATTCCCCCCTTTCACCGCGACTCCTGAGCCTCACCGAGACTCACTGGATCCCCCGTCAGGGACAGGAAACCACTGGAGGAGGTGGGACGTACCGCAGAATTTGAAGTCTGGGTTTCCTGTCCCTGGGGGCGGATCCCTCTCTCTGGTTGGGTGCTGTCGTGGTGAGAGGGGGAAATTAACATTTTTGGCAAGTTCTACTGAGTTTTACTGGGCTCACAGAACAGGTCCAATAATGTTTCTGAGTTATTGTAAAGATTGTTACGGACGCGGCGATACCAAATATGTGGGGTTTCTTTGGTGATTTTGTTTTTTTACTATATTAGATGTGTATAGGGGATGTTTGTATTTAGGGGACTTTAACTGTATTTAATTAATTATTTTTATTAAAAAGTGTTTTAAAACGTTTTTTTTTTCTTTTGTTTTACAGGTTGGCTTGAACAAGCAATTCTCTGATTCACCTAACACAGTGAAATACAGATGCTCAGTGTGTAGCATACACATAACATACAATTGGCACCCCCAGCTTCAGGAGCCGTTGCCAGAAGCATTACATCAAATGTTGAGAAGGGGTTAAAGATCACTTTGAATTCCACTTAAGAAGGGAAATTCATAGGCACTGCAAATACAGGATCTAGCAAGATGCTTAATGGCATCTAGAAAAGTGGGTAAAGAGATTGAAAACCTAAATGCCTTAAGTAGTTAATTGGGTCGGTCACTTACCAATACATCTCTTCCATTAGACATGTCTCTGCATGTATATGTACCTGTAGCTTTGCCTCTTTTGAGAGCCTCAGCCTTTCCTTGTTCTCACCATGCAGCACTCTTCATATATACACAACTTCCTGTTTCTCATTTCTTCAGTCTGTCCTAATTGTGTCACCCACTGTGCCTCTCTCTCTCTCATAGTCCTCTCACTGACAGAGAGAGAGAGAGCAGGATGAGTCATAATCTCCTGCTGCAGCCCCTCCTATTCATCAGTGCTCACACATGTAAAAAAGATCATGGAAGATCCCTTTGAATATACTGAGAAAAAAATAGCCCCTCCTCAGGCAGGCGTACATTTATTTCCCAATGTCAGAATTATGTTTGACCTGTATGCTACTTTACCTGGCATGAATTCTTAAAGGGAAAGTTCTTGTATCATTGCTCCCTGTATATCCCACAGAGCTGTGCATGGCATACTTTGCCATAAAGACGATTTCCACTCCAGAATGCAGTTTCAGGGAAAGACACACAGAATGAGAGTCATCAGCCATTTTTTGCTGTATCGCTGCAATGGGTAGCAATCATTCTTCAACAAACTGTCCCAACAGTGAGGAGGTGCCTGCTCTGCTTAGCCTCTGCCCTATGTCCCAGAATCAACTTACAGGGAACCGGTCAGGCACATGTAGCCCCCCCCCCCCCCCCCAAACTGTAGGTCCTACCTTATTTACTGTAGCGAGCCACTCTGCATGATGATATTGAAATTGATCAGTGACTCCTGTGAATTATAAAATGCCCCCCACCACACACACACACAGATTCTACATTGTAATCCAGTACATTGAGTCAGTCGAGTGTTCCTGGGGGTATTGCAGCCTGACTCAATTCATAGGATTACAATGCAGAGTTGTCATTTTATAATTCACAGAACCTACTGACTCTTAATATTAATATAATCATGCAGAGCAAATCACTACAGTAATAAAGGTAGGACTTTTGGTTTGGGAATTTAGGTATGCCCAACAGGTTCCCTTTAAAGGAGTAAATTATGGTAAGTGGACTTTCAATGCAGCAGCCACGTCATTACTATAATGTCAATCTGGCATTTGCCATGCTACTCCATTTTCCTTACCTTGCAAACATTTTGAGGTCCTCTTGATTCTGAGCTGCGGGAACGTTAAGAATGGCTTCCCTCTCATTCTGAGACAGACTTGCAAGTAGAGTCTCTGTTGCTCTTTTATTATTAACAGGAGAGTCTCCTCCAGGGAGCAGCTCAGCACTGGAGTTGTCCATGCTGGGACTGGTAAGTGTCATATCATCGCTGCTGGCTGTTAGGGAAAGCAAACAGGGACTCAGCAATACAAAGAATACAAAGTACAAGTAGGAAATAAAAATATCTACCACTAACTGTTATTATGAACAAAACCGTTCAGAACTGAATATAATGTATAATGACTCTAATTTTTGACACTCAGCAAACCACTAGTAGATCAGTTAATGCCAGGCTGCCTGTATTTTAACCTTTGTAATTCTAACAAAAGGACCACATATTTAGGCCTTATGCACACAACTGTAATAGGGGGTGTTACAAAATTTGTGGCCACATCTTGGCCCCCCATAGAGGTCTATGGCACCCAGTCACATGGCGGTGAGGACACACTGTCTCCCTGCACAAAGATCAGATGTTCATTTGATGTTACCACTGATTATATAAGCAGTGACCAGAGGTAACAGGAAGCGCAATAGTGAACCATAGTCTGGAGGGCACAGCTGTTTTTTTTCTTTTTTTATATCTGACACAACCTGACAATTCCTGGCTTATTTTTGGTGAAAGGGTTGTTCTTTTCAGTGGTTCCATTTTGGGACAAAGAACTTTTTCTGGACAATATCAAATATGTATGCTCAGTTAGTTACAACCAGGTCCTGCCAGGAGGCAGAACCCAGCGTACAGAGGAGCCAGCAGTCACAGGGCACACGCCAGTGTCCTGATCCAGGAGGAACACACCTACACGTTGCGGTCATGCTTGACAGTGGCGTGTAAGGGGCTAAATACCTGATGACATAGCCTGAAACACACTATTGCATCAGAAGAAGTAACCTTAACGGTCACCATAAAAAAAAACCTGATACAGCAGTCATTAAGAGGTTAATAATAACAAGAATAATAATAACAGCAGAAATTACTTGGAGAGCCAAAGCTCAGTGCATTTGGTGTACTTAAACTTCTTCCACCAACTCTGGCAGCAAAAGGCGTATCTTCTTCTTTTGATGTAGCAGCATCTTCTTTGGGTGGAACAAGGAGGCAAACAAACGTGTGGATCTGGATTAGAAGTTGGCGCTGAAGCATCCAAATGACCATCTGAATGAGGTGAGGCTGCAAAATCAAAACATTAATATTACAGGGAACACTAAAAATGTTTTAATAGTCTTACCAAAAGTCCTGCCAGAGGCCTCCATCACTCTACCTAATAAAAGAAATAAATCGCCTGTAGCGGAGCAGCCTATTATTCGGCCATCGTCCACTGTAAACTGAGGTCAGGAAGTAAGAGCTTGCCGATTAAGGCCGCCTTGTAGATGTGTGGAGACTTATAGCCATTTATGCTCTACTAGGGGATTTTAGGAAATATGGAAATACGTTTTCCAGGGTGGAATAAGGAAAACAATGTCTCTTTTTGCTACTTTAAAAGGCAGCCCCCTTAACATCAAGCATAATGCAACCACTTTGAAACAGTGCTGTCTACAGCTGGGAATCTCTTCCTTCTGATATACTGGTTTGGCTTAAATCCCACATTATGTCATTAGGCTTCTTGAAAGCCATGCTTGATGGTAAGGGGACTTCCTTACAAGGTAGCAAAAAGAGGCACTGTTTACCTTGTCCCAGCATAGAAAACATATTTGCATATTTCCCACTGTAAATTTACACTAGTGCTTATAGATACATCTGCATATATATAAAGTCTGGCTTTTAAAAACTTTTCCTGTGAAAGGAAGCATATATAAATACAGACACATTATCACGTATCTGGATATGTGCTTGAATTTAAGGGGTTAACTCAAAAGCTGGGGCAAAGGATGCCCACCAATCCAGCACTTCACAACCCCTGTAGAACTCGCATCATTCTGAAAATACATGCCGACAGTCATTGGCCTCAAACATATACTGTTGAGTCCAGTCATTTGCTGCGGCATTATGTGTTTGCTGCAACCCAATAAACAAAAAGCTGTAGGTCGAATGTTTCAACGGGTAAGTAATTCTTCTTTTATTTTATGCCTTTTTCCGTGTTCTCCACGGGTTTTTTCCTTAATGGAAACCCTGGTCATTCAATAGGGGAGGATGTAAGAACTCATATAACATTGGACACTCCGGCAGGGCAGGCTGCATGTTGTCTAATGTTATCTCCCTGATACAATGTAGGTTTAGTTCCTTCAGGATGCTTAGGCTACATTCACACGATGTATGCCCGCCGTACCGTAGTATGGCAGGCATACATCGGCGCCGCGGAGAGGAGCAGGGGATGAGTGCTGCTCACCCCCGCCCCTCTCCATAGGAAGATACAGCGCACGGCGCCGTATCACTGGAAAAGATAGGACATGTCCTATCTTTTCCCGGGCTACGGAGCGGTACGGTGCCACACGTATAGGGCCTTGAGCCCATAGAAGTGTATGGGGGACGTATATCGGCCGTATATACATGAGTGTGAATGTAGCCCGTATCCCCCATACATGTGTGTGAATGTAGCCTTAGTCTTGTTCATAAAACCAGAAGTAGGAGAAAAACTTGTCTATACTCTTGTATAAGTCTACCAGCGATATAGTGAGCGTGTCTGTGACTGCTACGAGTGATAGTTGCTCTTGGATAAATGAGAGCATACAGAAAATAAAGATAAAAACAGCAATTTTTTTTAACATGCTGTTTGCTAAATATTTGAGCCGTCAGGAAGGAAAATCTTAGCCTTGGTCAGGTGTTTTTTTTGCGTGATCGTCTTTCTGTGGGATCATATCCCTCTTTGATCTGGTGGTTGATAATGAAAATACTTGAAGAATTTCTAGGCACACAAAGTTTAAACTGAAATTAAAGAACAAAATGTTATTGCGGTAATCCAAAGTATAACGTTTCGGCTAATATAAGCCTTTGTCAAATACTGTGAAAAATTAAAACAGAACAAAATTGCAAGGGAGTCTTAGTGATCTGACATAATCAGCTGTCATGACACAATAGTGATCAATAATAATAATAGCATAACTATTGTGTCATGACAGCTGATTATGTCAGATCATTAAGACTCCCTTGCAATTTTGTTCTGTTTTGACTTTTCAGAGCATTTGACAAAGGCTTATATTAGCCAAAATGGTATAATTTGGATTACCGCAATAACATTTTAATTTTCTTAACAATTTTTTCAATTTCAACTTTGTGTGCCTGGAAATTCTTCATACATTTAATAGGGTAGGATCCCTTCCAAAAGCACCTACTGATGATAAGGACAAGGGCATTTGACATATGATACTGAAAATACTGTTTCACTTTGTCCCTATCTCATGAAAGACTTTTACATGAAATGCAGGGGTGTTCTCAAAAGGAAAAGAATCCTAAAGACTGTTGTACCTCCCAAAACCCCACTCCTGTAGCCTAGCCAGGACCCCGCAGTGTGGGTTTATCCTTGATGTGCAACCACAAACAATATCATCAATGTCCTTTTGTATTCACATACATTTCATTTAAGTGCGTTTATTATGTCCCGTCACCTGCAGAATCCACAGAATGTAATGGATGTCTGAATACCAAGCAGCCACCTCTCACATGCTTGGAATGTTCTTTGATTGTTATAAGGTAACAATATTAAAAAGAGAAGGTTTATGATATGAATGGGATCTATTAATACAATATATATAACTATAGCAATCACTGGTCAGACCAGAACTATATCGGGTGCAAAAGAGGACAACTAAGATTTTTAAATGAATGGGTGGATTAGGATCCAAAAGCTGCTTATAAAACTTGGAATTATACAGTTTAGAAAAAAAGACATTTATGGTGCAAACTAATAACAATGTACAAATAATTGAAGGGGCAGTAAGATGATCTATCAAGCCTTATGTGTATATAAATATAAACATAGATCAAAATACTGTATGTGCTATAGACATGTGTGTAGGGTGTTTTAGTGTGACATAAGTATAATATAAAGCATTGCATAGATGCACTTACCTCTTGCCCCGGTGGTGATAATGGGTTTTTAAACTCTGCTAAAGAAACCGGCAGAGAAAACTTGGATAGAACTGATGGAAGGTCATGTGCAGGAAACTGATGGGAAAACTGCTCTGCCAGCGACGAATAACTGAAA
The DNA here is from genome assembly GCF_040894005.1 of Engystomops pustulosus. Classification (NCBI taxonomy): domain Eukaryota; kingdom Metazoa; phylum Chordata; class Amphibia; order Anura; family Leptodactylidae; genus Engystomops; species Engystomops pustulosus. The sequence continues at coordinate 45,475,243 of NC_092418.1, read as the reverse complement.
GACATAAACAATATCATATGGTAACACAAAAATCATCTAAATCCAAGCCTTTGGTTAAGCGGATACTGTGTGTATGGGAGAGTTGGGAGGGATAGCCTTTATTCCACAGCTATAAATTTAACTATAGTAATTTATCATTTCTCTACAGTGGTTCCATTTCTTACCAAATGTGCACATACATGAAATATTAAAAATCAAATATATAATCATCATACAGCGGCCTTCTGTAAGAGATTGTCTTTGGAAGAGGTTTTACTGTAGGTCTACATTTACAAGTTCCTCTATAAATTAGACCCGAATCAGTCAAAAAGGGACCAGATCCATACGACTCTTAGGCCCCAATCACACGACCAGTTTGCCGCCTTATATACACTCACCGGCCACTTTATTAGGTACACCTGTCCAACTGCTCGTTAACACTTAATTTCTAATCAGCCAATCACATGGTGCAACTCAGTGCATTTAGGCATGTAGACATGGTCAAGACAATCTCCTGCAGTTCAAACCGAGCATCAGTATGGGGAAGAAAGGTGATTTGAGTGCCTTTGAACGTGGCATGGTTGTTGGTGCCAGAAGGGCTGGTCTGAGTATTTCAGAAACTGCTGATCTACTGGGATTTTCACGCACAACCATCTCTAGGGTTTACAGAGAATGGTCCGAAAAAGAAAAAACATCCAGTGAGCGGCAGTTCTGTGGGCGGAAATGCCTTGTTGATGCCAGAGGTCAGAGGAGAATGGGCAGACTGGTTCGAGCTGATAGAAAGGCAACAGTGACTCAAATCGCCACCCGTTACAACCAAGGTAGGCAGAAGAGCATCTCTGAACGCACAGTACGTTGAACTTTGAGGCAGATGGGCTACAGCAGCAGAAGACCACACCGGGTGCCACTCCTTTAAGCTAAGAACAGGAAACTGAGGCTAAAATTTGCACAAGCTCATCGAAATTGGACAGTAGAAGATTGGAAAAACGTTGCCAGGTCTGATGAGTCTCGATTTCTGCTGCGACATTTGGATGGTAGGGTCAGAATTTGGCAACAACAACATGAAAGCATGGATCCATCCTGCCTTGTATCAACGGTTCAGGCTGGTGGTGGTGGTGTCATGGTGTGGGGAATATTTTCTTGGCACTCTTTGGGCCCCTTGGTACCAATTGAGCATCGTTGCAACGCCACAGCCTACCTGAGTATTGTTGCTGACCATGTCCATCCCTTTATGACCACAATGTACCCAACATCTGATGGCTACTTTCAGCAGGATAATGCGCCATGTCATAAAGCTGGAATCATCTCAGACTGGTTTCTTGAACATGACAATGAGTTCACTGTACTCAAATGGCCTCCACAGTCACCAGATCTCAATCCAATAGAGCATCTTTGGGATGTGGTGGAACGGGAGATTCGCATCATGGATGTGCAGCCGACAAATCTGCGGCAACTGTGTGATGCCATCATGTCCATATGGACCAAAATCTCTGAGGAATGCCTCCAGCACCTTGTTGAATCTATGCCACGAAGAATTGAGGCAGTTCTGAAGGCAAAAGGGGGTCCAACCCGTTACTAGCATGGTGTACCTAATAAAGTGGCCGGTGAGTGTATAACCCCGATGACAGCTATGCTGGTGCGGAAGCAGTAGACTAAGAAAATATAGAGCATATTCAGCCGTGGGGCGCTGTTTTCTATGGAGAAAGGAGGGGTGAGTACCTCCTCCTCTCCAGCGCGCCGACATATGCATACGATAGTGTGAATGCAGCTTTAAAGGAGATCTACCACCAGGATGAAGGATTGGTAACTAAGCACACTGACATACTGCTGTGCTCACCCTCTGGTAGGATCTGCTCTTCTTTAAGTTTCCTATACCCTTATTTTTAAGAAAAAAAGGCTTTAAAACATTATGCAAATGTGCCTGAGGGGCTCTCGGCTCCATTAACACCTCAGACTCATTTGCATAATTTTAAACACCATTTTTGTAAAAGCTGGGGTATAAGAAGCTAAAAGAACAATGGATCCAGAATTGTGTTTCTAGGTGTCAAGGTTCAGCAGGTACTATGGTTTGCAGTGCACCCCCCAGCCTGTCAGCTGAAGGTAGAATACAGAAGGAGCTACAAAAGACACAACAAGTACATGCACCCTCTGCCACTGTAAACGGGTAAAATGGTACCTAAACATTGTACCCACTGGCTCAACCACAGGGTTAATAATATCTACCAAAAAAGGCGAGAATACACAACTACAATGGCAGCTTGATAAAAAACAATACAGGCAGTCCCCGGGTTACATACAAGATAGGGTCTGGAGGTTTGTTCTTAAGTTGAATTTGTATGTAAGTCGAAACTGTATATTTTATAATGGAAGTTCTAGACAATTTTTTTTCTTTTGCCCCAGTGACAATTGGAGTTTCAAAATTTTTGGTGTAATTGGACCAAGGATTATCAATAAAGCTTCATTACAGACACCTTACAGCTGATCATTGCAGTCTGGGACTATAGTAAAGCATCCAGAGAGCTTCACCAGAGGTCACACTGGGCAGAGGGGTCCGTCTGTAACTATGGGTTGTCTGTAAGTCGGGTGTCCTTAAGTAGGGGACCGCCTGTACTTTAATTCATTACAATAATACATAGAATTAATAAATGTTATAGCATTTCACACGGAGAGAAAGTCAGAAGTATAACATACGACAATAACTGACTAAAAAGTTGGTGAGCACCCAAGCATCCACAGTGTGGATCAATAGCTGACTGGTGACCAAGGCATACGTAAAGGGAGGCAATACCAGTTATAAACAAAAGGGATAAATGGTAAAAAACAGCTCACCCCACAGCAGACCTGCAGAACCTCAAGGCGACAGTGTGCACGGAGTCCAGGGGTCCGATCCGGTATCAGTCCCGCCAAGAAAGGCTATGATCCAAGAACAAGAGAAAACGGTAGTGGGGCTCCAGCAGAAGAAAAAAATGATGCAGTGTATTCCAGGTGGCTTAAAAAGTATATCAAAAAACATTTATTGGTTCCACGTTAAAAAATTCTTGTGCAAAAGGAATAAGCATGGATACATTCAAGACATGACACAAAAACAGACGACAGAGCTTGCGGTAACGCGTTTCGGACTATCAGATCCTAGTCCTTACTCATACCTGGCTCAAATGGCCTGAGACAGGGTTTTAAGTATAACCAAGTGGTAACCCCGGTCAGGTTTCCGGTGAGGTCATGGGTCCCACCCCCTAAGTCAGCTGGACAAGGATAATTACATACAGAGAAAAAGACCAAATGGGAAAATACATGCAAAGAAATATACAAGAAAAAATATACAAGAAAAAATAATATAATGAATAGACATGAGTAATCCTAGTAGATTAATAAAAATACATGAGATCCTGTTTGAAGTTTAACCCTTTTGGCGAGCGTGTTTCTAGGTTAAGTATCCAGAAGGCTTCCCTAGAGAACATTGCCTTCTTCCAATCACCGCCTCTCTCAGGTTCCTAGACCTGTATTTTTATTAATCTACTAGGATTACTCATGTCTATTCATTATATTATTTTTTCTTGTATATTTTTTCTTGTATATTTCTTTGCATGTATTTTCCCATTTGGCCTTTTTCTCTGTATGTAATTATCCTTGTCCAGCTGACTTAGGGGGTGGGACCCATGACCTCACCGGAAACCTGACCGGGGTTACCACTTGGTTATACTTAAAACCCTGTCTCAGGCCATTTGAGCCAGGTATGAGTAAGGACTAGGATCTGATAGTCCGAAACGCGTTACCGCAAGCTCTGTCGTCTGTTTTTGTGTCATGTCTTGAATGTATCCATGCTTATTCCTTTTGCACAAGAATTTTTTAACGTGGAACCAATAAATGTTTTTTGATATACTTTTTAAGCCACCTGGAATACACTGCATCATTTTTTCTTCTGCTGGAGCCCCACTACCGTTTTCTCTTGTTCTTGGCTAATACCAGTTATAACTTGTCTCCAAAAATGTATCTCCTAATAGAGCAAGCTATAAGTAAGCAATGTAGAGCTAAAACTTCCTAATTAATAACAGAGGCAATAAAAGGGGATAATACACAGAATAACCCGGATTGTAAGACTTTAATGTGATTATAAATAGATATTAGAGTGAGAACCAGGAGGTCTATAAGATGTACCACCTCCTAGAAATAGGTCACACCGGGATAGAACCATGCAATAGAACTGATAAGAAATCAAGATAATATCCTATGTATTCCTTGCGTTCCCTGTCAGTATAATGAAAAACGCAGCGGACAGGATCACCGTGACGTACGTTTCACCCCGCAGCTTCATCATGGAGACAACTTATAACTGGTATTGCCTCCCTTTATTTATGCCTTGGTCACCAGTCAGCTATTGATCCACGCTGTGGATACTAGGGTGGCTCACCTACTTTTTAGTCAGTTATTGCCTTATGTTATGCTTTTGACTTTTTCTCCATGTGATATGCGACAATATTTATTAATTCTATGTATTATTGTAATGAATTAAAGTATTGATTTTTATCAAGCTGCATTCTAGTTGTTGTGTACTCTCACCTTTTTTGGTAGGCCCTCTGCCACTGTATGTGGAAAATGGTGGTGAATTGAACTGTACATATTTATCACTTTAAGGGTTTAAACAATGTTGCCGCTTATTAAAACATTTTTATATTTAATGATTAAACATTTTTTCCAAATATTTTGTTAATTGTCTGCTAATCCTATACAGAATATGTTATAAATAAAAATATTCCATCAAATTAAAGTTTCACATGTCATAAAAAATGTAAAAATTGTTACGATATGTAAAGTAGTTCCAAAGAAATTTGTGGTTCCAAATATTATTTGTAATTATTTTAAAGTTTTTTTAAGGTTTCAACTATAGTAATTAAAATCTAAATAGCATTTATTTTTAATTTAAACTTAAGGAGGGTCTTTGAATGTTGAGATGCTTCTTTAATTTATGGTTATTTTTGCAAGTAGTAAACTAATTTCATGTATAGTAATGGTTGGGGTTAGTTTGATAAGAACATACACCTGCCTCTCGGTGCTGTTAATATAAAACTGTTTATGCAAATTAACAGTTGCTTGACACTGCTGGGCCCTGCACACTTGCCTCACATAGTAAATTTCTAGGGTAGATTTAAGGCTAAATTCACACTGACGTGAACCCGTTGTACCGTAGCACTGCGGGCACACTTCGGTGCCCGTGAGAGGAGGAGGGGGTAAGCGCCGCTCACCCCCGCCCCTCTCCACAGCGATATATGGTGCACGCCGCCGTATTCAGGGGAAATATAGGGAATGTCCTATCTTTCTCCCGGCTACGGTACGGTGCCGCACCGCTCCCGGACGGTGCTGTGTGCCCATTGCCGGTTATAGGGGACGTATATATGCCGGCCGTATATACATCCCCCATACGCGTGTGTGAATATAGCCTAATGGATTGATTTTCAGTTCTATGTTGAAAAGAACTAGCACTTACACCTAGCACTTGCGCCTAAAATAAGACAATAAAACCTGACAAAGATCGATGGCAAATCCTCTTATGTCTCCCAGTATATGAACAGGAACCTATTAAAGGCAATCTACCATCAAAATCAGGGACACTTACTCATAGATTCAGACACCATGACTGTGGTAATCTTATATTTGTTATCCATGGCCTCCTTCTTTCTAAAATCAACTTTTAACATTATGTTAATGAGTCAGAAAAGCATGCTCTATCTTTTCCCCGTGTACAGAGCAGTACAGTGCCATGTGTGTGGCAATTTTATACGTCCTCAAGATGGACGTGTGAATGGAGCCCATCTCCTTCACAAATGATAAAATATTATTCTTGTACTAGGTTCTTTAGAATTCTTATGCTACAACATTATAGAAAAACACAAATTTGCAACCAAGAAGCAAAGACTATACTTACAGACTAACATTTGCATTTGGAGATAACATGTAGACATTGTTTTCACACAGTGGATATATGATTATGGCTTTGCCCCAGTATACCAAGTGTGCAGCAAGCTGAAATACCTGGAAGACAAGCACAAAATAATATTATAGGATAACATTGATTTCATTGCATTGATATTTGGCACCCACTACACGTCTGGGGAGCCCTGTAATCATTATAGTCATTAACACATTAATAAAAGTACAGAAACAATAGTACCTGTAGTAAAGCGAGGTCGGCGTCCTGAGCTAGCTGTTGTAGGTTCTTTACAGCGCTTGCAGACTTGATAATTCTTACTAAAGCCGGAGAGCAGTCCAGAGGAAGTTCATTCAGTAAATTTTTCTCATCCTTTAGCAGCAGAAGAGCATGATATGGCCTAAAAGACAAAGGGGGAATTCCCTATTTGTCACTAAATGATCACAGACTAGAGTAGAGTAGACTAGAGAACATTTTTCAAATATACATTCACTACCTTATTGCAGCTGTTTCTCTGCTAAGCCTCTGCTATCATCCTGTCTCAGCCCTCTCCCTTTCAGCTTGGCATTCTGGTTGCTAAGAAGGATCCGTAGAGTGAAAGAGTAGGGAACAGGAGATGTAGTCTATGGATTGAGAGGTCACAGAAGAGTGAGGGGGTGAGGCTTTGCACAGTCACGTCTGCTCTGGCTACACTCATTTTAGTTGTTTTTTTTTGTTTTGTTTTCCTTGTCTTTAAAATTCCATAATTGCTTTATTTTTAAGATTTTCTACCTGATTTTTTCAGGTGCATGCGGGCTTGTTTTCTACCTAAAAAACTGTACTTCAAATTTACTGTAACATATCGGGGCCGTATGTTCTGCCACAAGCTTGCGGCCGTACAAACATGCCACATAACTGGAAATGTCCTATCTTTCCCCGTGTGCACAGCCGTACGCCGTGCATCTGTATGGGATGGGGAGTGGTAACCCTTCCCCTCTTCAGCGTGCCGGACGTATGCTCAGCAGGCATACATTTTTGTGAATTTAGTTGAAGACTGTATTAGATTAGAGGTTCAGTTGTGTAACAGTGCATAGGTGTGTATGTGTGTAATAATTTGTGTGCTAGAACTGCTAGTGGTATAGAGTAGTGATGGCGAACCTTTTAGTGACCTAGTGCCCAAACTGCAACCCAAAACCCGAGGTGCCAACCAAAAATTAAAGCAGTAACTTTTTGCTCTCTGTTCAACAACTCTCTGTTCAATCATATTGGCCTCCTGAGGACGGCAACACAGTAGAAAGATGGAAAATTTTCATCATTTTAGCTTCTTTCCAGTGTCCCTCTGTATACAGAGAATCGTGGGGCCAGCAGAAGGTCCTCGAAAGATAATTCGGTCCTGTCTAATTCTCCCTCTTCTCCCTCTCCCTCAGTGCCAAGTAGCGAAGTAAGTATCAAAGTATGAGTGAAAGCAGCATCTTTTAAGTAGCTTGGAACTGCAGGAAGATTCTTTGAGTCCTGTCTGGTGTGCTGGGGCAATGGCCCGGGTGCCCACAGAAAGAGCTCTGAGTGCCGCCTCTGGCACCCGTGCCATAGGTTCGCCACCACTGGTATAGAGGAAAGCTCAGCCTCATGGTAAGTGAGGGAAGCTGCTCTGACCTCAGTGCCCTTAGCTGATATAACAACTGGGAAGTGCCCACCTACTTCAGGATAAGCTAAAGATGATTTTATAAGAAGGGCTGATAAATATATCAGGATGGATTTCAGGTTGGTAAGAATTTAGCAGCATGAAATAGGTATAGTTAGACAGGGCTAAGGCTATTTTTGGACAAGTAACTTTAGAGTTAAGCTTAAAAGCGGAACTTTGATGTTATAATGATTTTTTTTCCCAAATTGGCCTACATAATATTACTTTTAAAAACAAACAGAACAATGCCCATTTTATGTTCTTTGCCCTTTTCTTTCCAGAGTTATGGTATTTTCTTTTCTGAAGATACTTGTCAAAAATATTTCTCACTAGCAGTGAAGTGGGCTAGGACCTATTCCTGTATCTGCCCTGAAGCTAATTCAAATTTAGGTTTCCCTCACTTCACATGGTGCCTCGTGTTCTCTCATTCAGTAATTTAGAAGCAAATCCAGTGAGATTCCTTCAAGTAAATACACTGGACATTTCACAATATATACACAGGATGTATAGTGACCACTCCACAGCTTTCATTACATAGATGAGCATGCAGCATGTAATAAATAGTGGAAACCAGCAGTGAAACAGTTACAGTGTATAGTCTTTGTTATGTGAGCACTAATAGCTACTTTGCACTGTTCAGAAAGTGCAGTGAGTAAAAGATACAGAAGATGCAGAGAGAGACAGAAAAAGTTCTGTAGAATCACAGACTGGGATGGAGGAACTAATCTTGTACCTCAATATTCTGAGTAGGAAACCTTTGATCCACAGAGCAACACACTCAGCTCTGCTATTAGTCTCACTTACACACCGAGAGCACTGTCACATGACCTCCCCTCTTTCTTCCTCTGTGAGCAGGAAACGGCAGCTTCCTCTTTATAGTCCCTACTGTAAACAAGTCTATGGATCATAAGAATAATCACCACAACCAGAAGACAAAGACCATTTGCTCTGTCATAAAAGGGAACCTCTGCAAGATAGAGGTTAACTGATTTATCTTTGGAAGTGCTAATTCCCTCCAGTGTCTAAATATTGTAACCATAGTGAAACTCTGGATGACTTTGGTATGTGAGGAATGATGGGAATCTGGAGGATTTTAAAAGTCTATACTTCTGCTAAAAATGTGGAATCAAAAAAGAGAAACCTTTCTACTTTTAAGCTGTTGCATCACTGTGTAATGAAATAAAATGTAGGAAATAAAATAGGAAAAAAAAAATATAGTAGTGCTGTGTTAGCCTGAAAAAAACATCATGTGATGTCAACATAAATTACCTGGACCTGTATGATAATATCTATCTTACTGTGGTAGGAGAGATATTGAGGTACTAAAAGGTCACTTCAAGAAACGCAGGAAGAGGAAAACCTGGGAATTTAATTTAATGACAAGGATCCAATCATTGACTCAATATGCAGTAGCACCTAGACTCATGGGGTCATCACATGGGCACATGTCACTAACCACCTTCTTCAGATTAAGGCTAATTTCACACCCCTTTTTGGACATATTCAGTACCTACACAAGGAAAGCTGCATTTTCCACACTGGAAGAAGCAGTATGAGTTCAGTGGAGGCCACTAGAGTCCACGGGAGTGGGGGCAGGTGTCACATGTATAGCATCTATCCCGGCCTCCAGTGAGAGGAGGTTTCTGACTAGTTGCTACTGATGTTCACTCTTATTCCTGGGGTGGGGTGGGGTGGGGTGGGGTGGGGGGTTTGGTGAGGTGTGCTAGAGAACCGAACCGCAAGATGTGTAGATGTGTCCCTCTGTAAGCACATACAGTGGAATACTCTGCAGCCTCCGTTGTAAGGATAAGTCAGGTATGAACGAGGTATGAAGGCAGACTAACCTAAGACCCATAGACACCTAAAGACCACTGTACACAAGCAAGTTTGGTCAGAGTGAAATAGTAAAATAAGGAGTACAAAGTACTAGTGTCCTACTATATGTTAACATAATAATCTGTGTGACTCCATTACTGAGCAGTCTTTATGTCCCCTGGACTGACTGTAGATTGATCTCCAGGTATCCAGCTGGGTCCCATGGAAAGCCAGTGGTCTGATGAGTGCAGCGCGGCTACCATAAGGACATACTGTAGGATAAAGGGCTGCTCTGCTACTGAGCATTCACTGTCCCATACAGCAACAAGAGACCTTTACTGTAGACTAAAGACATGCGCTGCCTGCTGTCACCAGAACCCAGTTGGTTAGACATAAACTGCATTGTCTGAATACACCCTAAAGCCTCAGGGTTTTTCCATGGCAGGTGCACAGACCATAGCACTAGATCACACGCTAACACATGTTCTCATCTTACCTTATAGACTTTAGACTTCTTTCTATTGCCTCCGGAGGAATAAAATTTGCTCCGACACAATGAATTTTATGAGGTAAGCAAAAGCTCACTTCCAGCCAGTTGTTTATATGAAGACGGACCACACCTGTAGTACAGAGGCTGAAAGAGAGAAAGACACTAAATGTAGGATGCATTTTAATCTAACAGGGTGTAGTAATGACAAGCAATGGCCACTAGATGGAGCTATAAGTCTATAATATGGTGGGATAGTTCAATAGTCTCGCTCCCATCTACCATCCCCTTCTTCCTATACGCTGGACTGCTGACATCTACTAGCAATATGTACTAAGTTTGGTTTGAGAAAGTTTCTTGGGTTTACTTTAAAGGCGCAATAAAATTGTGATGGAAAGGAATTAAGAAATGTGTTAGGAAGGAGATTTACATTAGGAAATTAGGTTAAAGACTTCCAGAAAAGCTCGGCTCACATCTCACAAGGCAAGCAACTTGTTGACATTTACTTCACCCATATCTCCCATTGCTAGATATCATTGTTGTGGAAACCCTTTGACTATTACAATTGTCAATATAGCGGATAATCTATACCAAAAGATTGCATGTGATTAATAAACCCCAAGAGCAGACAAAAACTAATACCGGAGCCCCCCAGGTGCAGAGGAAAACTAATACTGGAGACCTCCAGAGAAGACAGAAAAAAATAAATCCTCTCCTTCCCTTCCCCATATTGGAGTCTCTTCTCTCCTCCATGTGCCGCTTTGCTCTGTGTCCCCTGTTGGTTCTATGCCCCAGAATTGAGACCCGGAGCAGGGCTGCACCAGAATAGGTAGAGGACCCAGGAGCTGTACAGAACAGCTGACAAGTACCACTCAAGTCCTCTCCTGCACCTGGAGACGCTCTGCTTTGGGTCCTGCATCAGGGCATAGAACCAGAATCAGGAGTCACAGACAGCACCAGTGGGAAAGGACCCTGGAGCGGTCAGATGCACTCATTGGACTCACTGTCAGCAGAGTGCTGGCCGCAACAGTTGAAATGAATGTGACTGCACTTTATGTACATGCTCAGTCGTAAAGCTCCTCTGCTACAGATTAGAGGAAAAGGCTATGGGAAGGAATGCTTGTACTTATCTTAGAACCGCTCGCTAAAGAGATCAGACAAACAGGTCTGTGGAGTTAGCGACTATTTTGGGGGAGTTGGAGTCTGAGTTCAGCAAACTGAGAAGTCTGAGTTGGAATTTGGCTTAGCGACTGCACAGCCCTGCTGCCTTGCATGTGAATAACAAAATACCATTCACATAAATTGCTTGGATTCCACTTGAAAACACTACTAGACCATGCAGAATGGGCAAATATGGTATGATATTCCTGTTTAAAAGCATAAAAGGCAAAATGAGCAAAAAAAATGGTGCCCCAGTATTTACCATACACCTGTCACCATAAATTTGCAGAGTAATCTACTGGCAACATGTTATACAGCAGGAGGAATTGGGAGATTGCAACTTTGTTTCATTCTTTTTCTTCTCTCTTTAGCGCAATTGCTCCAAAATTTGCAACTTCTACAAGTGTTTTGCAAAGTTTGCTGCAGGTGTAGACAAGGGGTTGTGTAAACGTTTGAGGGTGATGCCACACATGGCGTTTTGAACCCATTTTGAACCAGTTTTTGGTCGGATTTTTCTTTTTGTTTAAAAACGGGCCAAAAACAGATTCAAAACGGGTTCAAAACACCATGTGTGGCATCACCCTGAGACTTATCAGACTAAAGTCTCAAAAAACCAAAGGACTCACCTGCCTCATTTATCAACCACTGAGATAAATTAGGCAAGGCCAAAACCTTACAAAAATCCCCAAAACTAGACATAGGTTTCCAAACTTAAGTTAAATGTCCTCCTATGTGTCTTATCTGCAGGCGGCATGTTATAAAATAGAAGGAGCTGAGCAGACTGTATATAGAGGCAAGCGTATGATGTTGTCCCTGCCCAGCGCCATGGCCTGCATCTATACAGGTTTTGCCACCAGATGCACTTTCCTTCACTCCCACTTTATTTTGAGGTAGTGTACGAACCATCATAAATTTGCCCCAAGTCCTGAGCAGGCAATGTGTTATAGAGCAGAAAGAGCTGAGCAGATTGTACATTATGGCAATTACTGATTTACATCCTTACTCTCCTTATGCGTTCATGTATATGCTTCCCAGGCCAGAGACTTTAGGGTGCTTTAGAGTGCTTCTGGATAAGCCTAGCATTAGCTTATGTGAATTAACTACAAAGTATGCACTATTTTTTCCAATGTAATACTTCAAATTGTTCAGCTCCTCCTGCTCTATCATATGCTGCAGGTTCATCATGACAGGCTACTTTCAAGATTTTACATAGGGTTTATAGCAGTGATGGCACTTGGAGTCCTCACTCTGGGCCCCCAGGTCCCCACTCCAGCACAGAGTTCGCCAGACAGAACTCAAGACCTCCCCCTGCAGTCCCAGGATGTGGCATACATTTAAAAGAAACAAATCCTTTACAAGGGGAGTTCGGAGGTTTGGACACAGCTGGGTGATCCTTAGAGCTCCTGCAGCAGACCCCACTATTCTTCGTGTTCAGGGGACCCTGGATGGATGATTCAATAATAATAATCCTTAATACTGTAATACTGTCCTTGGGACGTCAATGCAATTGAAAACTGTGACAGAGCTAGGAGAAATAAATTACTACTTAAATTGCTATGTTGGCACTTTGCACTATACAGGTTGACTTAGGTTGTAGTTTGGTTCATCATCACAGGTCTATAGGGAAGTAACATTTCATGGTGCAACTTTGTTTTTAGTTATGAGAATCTACCACTAGGTGGTGAGGTTAACTAGAAAATAATATCATATGTAAAGTTTTACCCCCTATGCTCATGGGTTAGGGTATAACAATCTAATAGATGGGGGACTGACCACTTGACCTTCCACTAAAAAAAACCTTATTGAATCCTCTTTTTTATTGTCTGGGAGAGTCCCAGATATAGCCGGCATTCCCTCTGACCCTGAGGGTGTGTTTACACTTTGCAGTTAAAACTGCATCACAATCAGCTTTGAGGTGGTTTTAGGTGCCGTTTTGTTAATTTAACATGTGAAAGACATGAACTGAATAGGTGATTTTGAAGGGGAAAACTGTTCCACAAATGTCATTCACTTGTTCAACAAATGCTGTGTACCTGTTACATTAACAAAACTGCACCAAACACCACCTCAGAGCTGTATGTGATGCAGTTTTAACTGCAACATGTGACTGCACCCTCCACGGAATTACAGGAGCTGTGCTCCCCTGGACACTCCTTCACTCCAGTCAAAGCTAATTAATTGAATTAATACATGGTGCAGGAGATGAAGGGAGGAGCACGACTCATTTTCATTGTACTCCTATACCCTGGCTAGAACCTGGAGTCCTGCTCCTCCCTACAGGCCCTGCACAAGGTATAATTCATGAATTGCCTGTGACTGGAGTGTTCCTTTAATGATCCAATGATTAGTACATTATTATGAAATTGATGGAGGAGAGACAACTAGCGCTCCCAACCTATTATCTTGTAGCACAGGTGATAGCACTGAAGTCAGTTGGAAGCTGATGGTTGAACAGGCACCATTACAATCAGCTGATCAGGGACGTTACACTCGTTTAGGGGTCATTATCTGTCAATCTACGCTTTAGTATTTTGCATAAGCATGTCATTTTCCATCTTGATCACTAGGTGGTGCCACTTACTGGCAAACACCATTTTAGCTGTAAAGGAATACTCACATTTTTTTTTTTACCTACAAAAATAAGGAAGTGAATGCACTTATTATATTATAAAATAATATGCATCACCAATAGCATATTGCTTGGTCATAAAAATATATATATGTAAGAGAAGACATACCTGTCATAAGCTTCCTTTAAGTCTCTTGCTAGTTTGCACTTTGGTAATATATGGTGGAAAGGTGACTGCGGACCCTCCTCAGCTGTAAAGGCAAAAATGTCTGATTAATATTGACCACCAAAGTGATACACACATTGGTATGTTCACATATCATATAGCTAGAGGCCTCTTGTGCCATGGCTTCTACGTTGTGTTCCTTATACATTATTGTCTTTCATCCCATGTCTTTGTGTAATTAGAAGCCAAGCATTAGACCAAGTTCTACCCTGCTTAATATTTAAGTGTATTTTATAGCTTTATTTTGTTATTTCTTTATATGACACCCCTAATATACATTTGCCTTCAAGTCTTTCTACCACATTTGAATTATTCGTTTCTTTGGGGTTTTACGTACTTCCGGGTTTTTGATGATATAGTAGGATATAAGACTGCTATGGTTTACTGTACACCATGTCTGATGAAAGCCCCAGTCCGGGTCTGAAACGCGTCGCACTCTGTATACGTTTATTTTTTAATAATAAAAGAGATTGCTTTATTCACTTGGATCTCCGCGTCAGCTATATGCATAAGCGCCTTCCTAACCGGTCTCTCGGGTATTGTCATTATCTCCACATCGTTCCGGGATCCTGGTCATCGTTGAACGTTGTCTTCCAGGAGTGGCAGCTGTTGTTTGCTATACAATTACATGCCTATACCATCTGAACCAAGGTGAAAGTCCCGATTTACTCCCTCACGGTCACCACTGTGCCTGACGTTATTACACGATAGCTACGCCTCTTTTCTCTCCTCCTGCACTTTTTTTCTCTGCTGTTCTGTTTGGGACCAGGAGCGCAGCTCCACACTCCCTCGATCCCAGGTTAAAATTTTGTGCTGTCATGGGAACAAGGATTATCGTCATTACATTATATTACAGACACCTTACAGCTGATCATTGCAACCTAGGACTAAAGTAACATCCAGAGATCTTCAGCAGATAGTCAGCAGAGAGGTCCATCTATAACTAGGGGTTGACGGTAGTTGTGTGTCCTAGAGTCGGGGAATGCCTGTAGATGTGTTTGTGTGTGTGTATATATACACACACTAACACACACATATGTGATTTAATATAATTGCCTCACTTGGGTCCCGATTAAACACAGAGACCTTCCTTGTACCTACTTTCAGACATTGCAGACACTTCGTCCTGTATTGCCAGGATGAGCTTGGCCTCTCTGGTTAGATACTGGCAGCGTCGCTCCTCGTGTTGCAGCACAATGGCAATTCTTCTAGACAGATTGTGCAAACAGTTTATGACTGAAGGATCTACATTGGCCTAGAGATCAAGATGGAAGAGATAACCATTACTTGGAAAGATGTATAATACAAACCACACACCAGATATTATATGGATCAATCACATAGAAATAACAGGGAATGTGATTTAGTAAAGAGACTGCAGATGATATGATGCCATCATATAAACCATTGCTTATGTCATTTACACAGTATGTAGGGAAGGGCTCAGATTTGGATATAATATCATGAGGGTCATGCCAGTGAAGAACTAGTTGGCCTCTAAAGTTCATAAAGACATAACGACTGTATGAAATGTTGACTCTCTTTACTAACCCATCTTGTGTCCTCCTCCCGTCTGTTGTCCAGCAAACACCAAATATACACCAAGTCCCAGTCCTCTCTGCAGTCACAACTTGGACTTTGTATATAAGATGATGGCTGGTTCAAGCAGCAAAATTTTTATGTATTAAATTCAGCGGCCTAACTACCGCCATAGCAGACGTAGCAGCTGCTATGGGGCCCGGGTAGTTTTTGGAAAGAGGGGGCCCATGGGCCCAGCTAAAACTTTGCTATGGGGCCCACTCTTGTCTTGTTAAGCCCCTGATTTACTGTTCACTTTATGGAATGGCTGGACCAAGATACAAGTTCTTATGCCTCTTATGTCACCCCTTCACGCTCAGACTGTAAGCTCTTGTGAGCAGGGCCCTCCCTCCTGACTGTTTGTACTGTGTAATGTACTATTTTATATGTATATGTCCCCTATGATTTGTAAAGTGGTACAGAGAAAGATGGCGCTATATAAATAAAGATTATTATTATTAAAGACCAGCAAATGCATAATCCTATTTACAATGCAAGGCTTCTCATATGATTTAACTATAAGTAATGTCTGTGGCTATACTTGTCAGACATGTTATTTCTTTGATGTATAAGCAGACACCAATCACTATTGTACTGGTTACATTAGGGGAACAATGGGACAGATTTGCTATGACAAATACCCGTTTCCCCTAATGCGAAGCAAAAAGGATCATCCACTAGTCACCATAGCTAATAGATAATACATCACATCTCATAACTAAAAAACCCTCATATGTATTTTACCCAAGTTCTTTGTTGTGACCTTTCCCTCCACTTATCCCGAAAACACAAGTGTCTGGTCAAAATTACTGGCAGAGCACTTTGTTTGAGTGTCTATGGGATATATGCAAACATCTGATAATGTAGATTCAGCAAGACTCGGGATTGGTGGAGGTGTTATTAACCTATCCCCCAGAATCGTATAGGTATCTAGAAGTTATCCTTGATGCAGAGTACAAGAAGACCTCTGCTTTTTCTGAAAGTTGATACTAAAGTAATTTATAATGTGATCCGATTCTCTTGTAACACATTACTCTTCCCATTCTTCTTTGCCTGGTCACATATCATCTTGGGCGCTGGGGGTGTCCGCACATGACTCGGCAATCCTTGGAGCCGGCACTTGTGATGTGTCATGATTCTGTAGGGGCTGATTTGGAGGGATGCAGGGAGGAGGTATACAGATAAGATATGTACCGTCCTAATTTGGCCTTATCAACATAGGGTGTCTCAGCTCTTATACTGCTGACTAATGGTGTTTACCAGAGGAACAGTATAGATTGTAAAAAACTCACTGAATCTGCAGGAGCAAGATGACACACCTAAATGTCTTCTTAACAACTCACCCAGACAGATATGTGAATGTAAGAAACATCCGAGTGTATGAAATAATCCCTGCTACAGAAGAACATGTTTTGTTAATATAACATCTGTATGTACAGTAATATCCACATACATATATTATAAGTATATAAAATAGGTATCCATAGTGTCTGACCATGATCCATTACTCTGTAGAGGGACCTGGAGGTATAAGTACGTATGTCCAGGCTTCAATAGAAGAAAAAGCTAACATTAAAACTAAATATAAACATAAAACTAAAGCACAGTGTGATGTGCTGCCAAACGGATCCTGTGTCTGACCATGTGCTAACAGGTCCAAATAACATATGGAAGCGTCATCCAAAAGTGGACACAAATTTAAAAACCCATCATACTATTTTTTGAGTCTGAACCCTAGATTCAAACTCCATCACTTATTATCAAAAAGTGACATAGACACAGCATTAACCACTAGACTCAGTTTTCTGGATACAGCAAGTCAATCTTATAATATAACAGTGGAGGGGAATGAAAGGCTCAGGAGCCAGATGTGGCTCTTTTTCTGCTTGGATGAGACTTGCACACAAATCTTTAACAAATAGCGATCAGCACAATATATGTGTCTAAGGCACACACATCGCTGATCACTGGACGCAGGCAATGATGTTACCGCGCGACCCAGGTGCCTCTCCCATTGTTGCTTAAAGGAGTGGACGCTACTGGGGGGCATGTGATGGGGCTACCCACCTACTGGGGGGCATGTGCTGGGGTTAGTCTGGGGGGAGTCTAGGGCTACCCATCTACCAGAGAAAGGGCATGTGCTGCCTATCTACTGAGGGGCATGTGGGGTTTCCCCATCTACTGGGGGGGAAGTGTACTGGGGGGGGGGGGCATGTGTTGGGGCTACCCACCCACATGGGGAATGTGCTGGGGGTTACCAATCTACTGGGGAATTGTGCTGGGGTTACCAATCTACTAGGGGGGGGGGATATGCTTGGCATACCCTACTTCTGGGGGCATGTGCTGGGCTACCCTACTACTGGGGGCATGTGCTGGGGCTACCAATCTACCGGGGAATATGTGCTAGGGGGCATTTGCTGGGGCTACCCATCTTCTTTTATATATTTATGCATAAAATAGGAAATAGGTGGGAAATGAAGTGCTAAATAGACAGTAGAAAAAAGCCAATTTTAGATAAATTAAGTCTTTACTCTTATTACTACAAATTCACGTATAGAACTTCTCTCTTACCCGCAAGGCAAACACAACATTAAAGAGGATCATTGTGGGCGTTTCTCTTTTTGGTGAAGGATCGGTTTTTGACACCTTAAAAGAAATAGAAACACAGATTTTAAAGTCACCTGAACAGCAGTGACAACTATTGAACTTAGAATCTGGGTCTTGCTACTCTGCATTATGCTAAGACAATGTTGTAGAGGTGACAGCAAAGAATAAACTAGGATACAGTATTGCTTTATCATCACTCCAGCCATAACTGTAACGCACCTTGTTACCACCAGAGGGAGTAATCCACAGACCTGGAACAGAAGATAATAAATGGACATGTATTTCCCTATATCAGTGATGGCGAACCTATGGCACTGGTGCCAGAGGTGGCACTCAGAGCCCTTTCTGTGGGCACTCAGGCCATCACCAGAGATGACTCCAGGTATCTTCCTGCAGTCCCAGACAGCCCAGGACTTGTTGTGCACAGAGCTATTTTAAAGTGACAGCTGTACCTGGGACTATTTTCTGCTTTATTGGTGTCCTCAGGTGCTGGTATCAATGAAAGCTGTGACAGAGAAGCGAGTATAAATCACTAATTACATTTCTGTGTTGGCACTTTGCGATAAATAAGTGGGTCTTTGTTGAACTTTGGGCACTCGGTCTCTAAAAGGTTTGCCATCACTGCCCTATATACTGCTCCTCATGAATAAATACCCTGCTGTAGTGCTGCCTACAGTGTGACAAAGTCCAGCTCCCTGTATAACACCACACAGCAAACCATTAGTTTTGTCTTTTTATTCACTCTATTGAACTTTAAATATTAGGTCTCATTACGTCACAGTATGTGCGGTACTATACGTACAAAACTGTTCTACAAGTCTACAGTTATATTTGGTCACTTATGGTCGGCAATATATATGGCCATGTGCGAAAATCTGTGTGGTCTTATATATATGGCAATTTATGTGACAACATACACTGACAATCATATATTGCTGCATACATTGTCGACCTCAAAAGACCAAAGATAACTATAACAGTTGTGTAAGAATAGCACCGCACATACTGTGTACCTAATAATAATTAAAGTTTAAAGGGCATCTACCACCAGAATGAAAATGTATGCAAATGAGCCTGAGGGGCTCCAGAAGTGTTAATGGACCCTGGAGCACCTCAGACTCATTTGTATGGTGTTTCATCCTAGTAGTAGATGTCCTTTAATAAAGGGAACAAATAGACAAAACTAATGCTTTGCTGTGTGGTGTTATACAGGGAGCTGGACGTTGTCACATTATAGGGCACCTCTATAGCAGGGTATTTACTGATGAGAAGCAGTATACAGGGAAATACATTTCCATTTATTATCTTCCAAATTTGACCACATGCACTACCACCCATACATGACCGCATGCACTGCCACCCATACATAACAGATGTATGGACAAATCATTTGTGTGTGTGTGTGTGGGGGGGGCATGTTTCTATAAATCCACCTGATACGGTTTCTGTAAAACCTTCTGTATTAATTCTATATAAAACTCCAGCACGCTGCCGTATTCATATATGCATGTAAATGAGACATTAGGCTGCATTCACATGAATGTATGATTTCTCCAATCATGTATCTCCATGCTGTATGAATCCGTATATATGTGATGTATTTCATCCGGATGTGCACATAGGTCACTGTATCCATACAAAATACAGTGGTTTGGCAAATGATGTTACTAGCTTGCTCAATCCCAAGATCCCTGGATACTGCACCTATTTATGGCAGATTACAGTGTACAACCCTATGCAACCCGTATTTTATACATTCCCATAGACTTCTATGGGGCATATGGAACAGAAATACATGAAAAAATAGGATATGATATATATTTTTTTATGCCTTGAAAATGGTCCGGTGCACAATACGACCACTGAAATGGATGGCCGTATTCCCAGTGAAATGAATGGGGCCACATTCTACATGATATACAGCCTAAGGTTGCATTCACACAAACATATGCTCACCTGTAGCCAGGACGAGTCGTGCGCTGAATAGGAGGAGGGGTGAGTGGTGAGCGTTGCACACTCCTCCCCTCTCCATTGGGATGCACAGCTGTGCACACGGAGAAAGATAGAACATGTTCTAGCTTTTCCCCGTGTACGGTGCGGTGACACACGTGTGTGGCACCCTACTGCCGCCGGGAGCCTATTGCCATTTATGGGGACAAATATATATGAGTGCAAGCTTGCGGCCAAATATATGTCCCCATGACAGTTGTGTGAATGCAGCCTTAGCCTTAGCTATAGTGATTTACTGTGCCTGGCACCACTGTGGGTACCACTCCTCCCTATGGTGAGTAAGAGCATTACCTGGCATAGGGCATGTTGAAGTAGAGTCGGATGTCCAACAAAACGCACATTGTCAATCTTCAGCTCAAACTTCTTACCGCACATATCAGATTTTGTAGCCAATATGGTCGCAAGTATGACGTCTGAAAATCTTTTAAAGAATAATAAGAGATCAAAAAAAAACAAAGGATCGTTGGCAGAATTCATCTCAGTACAAGAGATATCATTGTAGTGAATGTAAAGCAATTAAGTGTGATCAAACAGTAGTGGAGGTGACAGATAGAGACGTCATGCGAATTAATTCCATGCTCTGCCAGGATTCACATAGACTGAAGAGATAAGGAGTGATGGTTAATCATAAAGCCAATTACTGTACCACAATACACAAGCTATACTCATCTGTGTGGAATAAAGGGTTAAAGGGCAGATGTAGCCGCACAGGGGGCCATGGGGTTCTGTAATACTCAGACTCATCTGCATTGATATCGCTAAAGATTACCATAGTGAAGGTATAATGCTACTACCTAATAAACTGTATTACTATCGGTTACTGTCGTAGTGATACCTGTTTCTAACTTGTATTGTAACTTGTGGTATAAATATTAGGGATAAACATTAAGTGTATGCATATAGGCCAGTGGTGGTGAACCTATGGCACCCAGGCCGACACCAAAGACAACGCAAGGAATCTTCATGGATTCCCAGACAGCCCAGGACTTGTTGCGCTAAGTGCTATCTTAAAGCGATAGTGCAGCCTGAGACTACAGGAGGAGTGGGAAGGTGTGGGCAGGTCTGGATTATCACTGTAGCACCGGCTGCAGGTCCGAAAATTCTTCCTATTCGGGGAAACCTAAATTTATCACTCCTTCTTTCTACCATATTGGTGTTCTCAGGACACTGATACAATTGAAAGCTACAACAGAGAAGGGAGCAATAAGTTTTCTGCTTAAATTGCCATTTTGGCACTTTGCGATAAATATGTGGGTTTTGCTTGTAGTTTGGGCACTCTGTGTCTAAAAGGTTTGCCATCACTGCTATAGGCATAGGTTTTACCTCAGAGATCCCCTCATATCACAAAAATGGGGGTCAACCCACTTTACCCATCAGGCAAAAATATCTAAAGTGGAATAACTGTGTCCTTTATCATGAGAGGTTTTTTGACTTATTATTGATACTATTACTATTGATTATTCCAAAGTTGGCACAACTTAAAGAGGAGTTAAAAAAAAAACATTGGTGCTTCCTTCTAAAAACCAGCTTCTCTCCTGACCATGGCACTGTTTCGGAAGAGGGCAGCCATGTTTTCAGTCCCCAGACTACATCTCTTCAGTCAGGATTTTACCAGAATTACCCCAATTACCACAGATTTATAAATAGGAACAGGGGATATATAGAGCAGGTCAGGAGCTGAGCCTACCTCACACAATCAACTGATGGCTATGCTATGTAAGTGCCCACAGTGGCCAGGTTCACAGCCATTAAATCCTTGAACGCTTTGTCAATATCAGCTACAACTCATGGTTGGACAGGGAGTGCAGGCTCTTCAGTCATATCATCAAGAACAGCACCCCCTCAGCCCCCCCCCCCCCAAAAAAAAAATAAAAAAAATGAGGAATTAATAAATTCACCTCCGTAAGCCCTGAGTGAAGAAAGCAACCCATTACTTTTTACATTAACATTGGTAAAGTGCTGCCCATTTCCTTGGTAAATATTTGGGCTGAGGCCCAGTTCTTCCGCTGGATATTAATGGAGTGGTGCTGCTGTCCTTGGCTGTCCCCGGCTGTCCCCTCTCTGTCTGACATCACAAACCAAGGTTGGGTTATACTGCTGCAAATTCATATGTGTAGTGTGCAATGGGTGGATGTAATCGGAGCCGGCATGTAATCATATACACCATATACAGGAATATTCCAGCTATTAATCAGTGAAGATACCATGTGACTGTAACCCCATAAAAGATGTCTGAGATGTTCGGGATCTGGCATATACTCAACATGAATAATCCACCATTCAACTAAAAGA
This sequence comes from Engystomops pustulosus, assembly GCF_040894005.1. NCBI lineage: Eukaryota > Metazoa > Chordata > Amphibia > Anura > Leptodactylidae > Engystomops > Engystomops pustulosus. The sequence continues at coordinate 45,452,936 of NC_092418.1, read as the reverse complement.
CTAGCCGTATGGCAAGCATCAGGTCTATCTACCCTAACAAATGAACATTAATGCTGGAGGACCACTATCCTATGTGTATGACTAGCAAAGTGCCCTGAACCATTCACAGAAAACATTACAGAAATATTGTGATATGTGACACATTGTTAAGTTTTTAAACTCCTCTCTATGCATTTGTTGCATCTTCTTATCCTATATAATGTCCCCATTATACCCATATCCCTTTTTTAATAAATATAGAATAACCCTATATGTATGTGACAGGGAGTATAGGCTGATGTCAGCAATCGCACACGAGATGTGCTGCTTTCAGTGAGATAAAGCTGAGGCGTATATTTGGGAGTGTCTCCGAGGGTGTAGCTAGTACTAGCTGCTTATCTCTTCAGACAAAGTGACACATCTACTGTCTGTACTCAGATATACTATTAAAAATTACTCTCAATTGATCAGTGTGAATATGAAAATGTTGTAGAAACATGTATTTCTTATTATTTACACTATATATATATATATATATATATATATATATATATATATATTATATCTATAAAATTTGCATGTTGTCCGCCAGAGGGTTACTTAGTTTTCCCATTAAAATAATAACACTCAAGGCTAATCTGTCCAATTTGTCCCTCATCCAATGTACAGAAAACCTACTACACTATATGCTCCCCATATAAAATAGGCCAATTTACTAATTTATATTTATCACAGAAAATGTTTTATTTCTTTCTATAATTTAATAAAGAAACCAAAAAGATGGTATTTGCGGTCATTAGACTGCCAGTCTATATTTCTCCTTATACAAGGAAGTTTCATTTCCCAGCAGCCCATTTGCTCTCACCTGATGAAAGACATAAACGTATACAATTTCAATTCCCTGATGTATAATTTTTCACTTGCTTCTGAATCTCATCAAACTTTTATCACAGACACTGACTGTGACAGTCTCTCACCGCTGAGGCGACCCTACCTGGCAGAACAGTCACTGCATTCTTTACAATTTTGCCTCCCTGCACGGATATCAAAACCACTTACTTCACTAGGTGTGACAGGAGTCAGGGGGGTCCACAACATATGTGTGGTTTACAGATGTGAATACCAGTTTAATCTGATCTTCCTCTATGCCCAAATGGTTTAGAGGACCTAACCCTTCTGTATATTGCAAGCCTCTTTCAAATACTACAAGTGATATTGAAGCCAAGTTCCCACAACGCCTTTCGGATGTGTTTTTGTTGCGTTTAGAAATACATTGCAACGCTTCAGGTAAAACACATGCGTATTGGGATATAACTGGAACGCATTTCTTCCAAAATGCATTGTGTGAAAGTGGAGTAAAGCAGAGATCTTTGTCAAGAGTGTTAGTGTTAGACGATTACAAGTCCATTAATACATATGTATATTATAGATTCAGTTATTAATAATGTGATACATACACCAGTGACAATAGGAAGAGGCACATTCTAAACAATAGCAGATTGTTCAGAATATCCAGTCTTACCCTGCAACCAACTGCTCATCTGTTAGAGGACAAGGCTCTCTGGAATAGGAACGGGAGCCATCAACATACAAAATGGGAAACATGACATCACAAGGCACAGCTACATACATGACATGACCTGCAGCACATTATATAAAACTTGTAGGTGTGGACTACACACAGACCTATTACATGATATGTGCTTACACTGAGCAGTAAATAAGTATTTTTATAGTTTTATTTTTAAACATGGAACTGCTTTGTACATTTTTTCAGTGGAAATAAAAAGATGAAAAAGAGTCTCAAAAGACTGTGTGTAGCTCCCCACCTAGGCATCGGCATAGACATAAATGTATTATGAGACCCTGTCTCACCGTCCAGAAAACATAGTTTATCATGCAAAAAGCAGAATTTAAAAAAAAATGGTTATTATTCATTCAAGAAATTGCCCTGGACTATGAACCTAGTGACTCCCTCAGAGATCAGCATTATTAAAGATTTCTGTCCAAGACTACTCACTCCATAGGGGCTAATATATATAATATATAAATAATAATTTATATTGAGTAGTCAGAGTTAGGAAAGTGCAAACATCCTAATAATAAATGCACAGGAACACACCATGATCACTCTTTCTTGGGAATTGCAATAGCTGTTTATATGCAGATTTTGAACTACACTGGATCCTCAGTCCCCTTTCCTTTATGGAGAAATGTATTTTAAATCTTATGATATGTGTTGGGCGTCCATACGCTCAAAGACTTATTCTTGTTCCATACATCCCTCATACACTTCAATGGAACTTCAGCACACATGCGGCACCATACCGTTCCGTAGCCAGTAGACATGTCCTATCTTTCTACGGAATATGGCGCCGTGCGCTGTGTATTCCTATGGAGAGGGGCAGGGGTGAGCAGCACTAACAAAAAGAGGAAACAAAACCATCGTATGGCAACTCCCATAACAGTGAGAACTACAAATTTAAACATGTCTAGGCTGAGATTATGGCCTTCAAAAGGACTGTACAATGGGAAAGTTGTCAAGAGTGGAAGTAGCATTTACTTCTCAAATATGTGAGACCCCAAAATGATCAGATATGGATGGCCTACCCTAAAACTAGATCATCAATATCATTATCCTGGAAAAGCACTTTAAAGGAAACCTACCGTCACAAATCTATCTATTAAGGTAGATCGAGTGGCAAGTTCATCTAATGTATAGTAGGATGGTCCTTTTTATGGCTAATCCTTTGAACCCCCGTAACTTTTATAATCTTTTTTACCCTAATATGGAAATTTCTGTAAGAGGCTACTGGGGTGTGGAGTAGCTGGAGCTACACGGCGCAGCTACTCCACACCCCAGCAGCCTCTTTTGATCCTTCTCCCAAGACATCTTCAGCACTCATCTGTGCTCTGCATAGACTGTCTATGCAGAGCTGGCGGCTGCCCGGTCTCGCCTCCTAAGCCGCAGCTACTGCTACTCCACACCCCAGTATCCTCTTTTAAAATTTGCATATTAGGGTAATAAAAGATTATAGACGTTACAGGGGTCTTAAGGATTAGTTACATAGAGGGATATCCTACGATACATTAGATGAACCTGCCACCGGATCTACCTTTATAGGTTCATCCGTGATGGTAGGTTTCCTTGAACAGTACATATATCCGAAAGTTAACATTGACATCATACTTGGAATCTCCATCAGCATCTTCTGCATTGTCTCCAGTGTTATTTAAAGCATAGCGGCTTCTTGGATTACCTAAAATAACATAAGTCCAAAATTAGTCTTTAGAAAATACAATACCGTATTATTGTTCTAATTTTACTGAAGGTAAAGTCAAGGTTATCCTCTAGTAATAGCAAATAGGAATATGCATTTATTTAAAAGAATCATTAAGAATAGTCTCCTTACATAAACCCCTGTCAGCAGACTCCTTACATAAACCCCTGTCAGCAGACTAAGCAGAACTATAGGACTGTGGTACATGGTCCATCATACAATAAAGTTATCAGAGCACTGATACGTCATAAATAGGGATGTCGTCAATGTCCATAAGACTATGTGGCTAATAGATAATATCCATCCACATATTTCTAAATAGCAAAGCTGCATTATTCCTTGACAGTGCTCACTAAACATTATCACAGATATAGAAAGCATCCATGTTGCATGCTGTGGCCTTTTCCTTTCTATATTGGACTTTTGGATCCTACACACCAGGACCCTGAACTGCGTGCATCACCCAATTTAATAACTAGAAAGAAATAGAATGTTAGGTGCCATGCAAAACGCTTGCCCTTATAATAAACATGCTTCTATTTCAGCTGACTGGCAGAGAATAGTATAGATGCCTCAAAGCTGAATGTGATACTATGAATGCTCGGAGCTGTCCTAACAGTAGGACCATTAAACAGTGCACTATGTTAAAGGAAATCTACCTCCAGGATGAAGGATTGTAAACCAGGTACACTTACATGCTGGGGTTGCTCCCTCTGCAGTATCCGTTCTCATTTTAGCTTCTTATGCCCTTGTTTTTTTCGGTTTTTTTGGCTCTGGGCTCCATTAACAGCTAAGGAGCCTGGAGCCCCTCAGGCTCATTTACATATTTTTTGTAAAATCAAGGGCATAAGAAGCTACGAAAGAGTAGATCCTGCCAGAGGGGACACCCCCCAGCATGTACCGTAAGTGTGCTTGGCTTACAATCCTTGTGGTATATTTCTTTTAAAGGGGTTTTCGCACATTTCATAATTATCCCCTATCCGCATGACGATTATGACACAATTAGGTGTCTTGGTGGATTTTATTGAAAACGCATGATGTGTTGCGATTGTCCTTTTACACCAAGCTGCACAACTCTGAACCCTTTAAAAAGTATGGGAGTGACATTTATCTATTGTCAAACACCAACTGATGCTCCACGTACCACTCGGGGTACTCCGGACTCCCGATATATATTGATTACTCGGACCTTCATCAGGCAATTCATATGGGTATATGAATTGCCTGATGGAGGTCCGAGTACCAGACTGAAAAGCGTCACGACAAAGTTTTTAACAATAAAATCCGATAATATTAATATATATCGGGAGTCCAGAGTATCCTTGTGAGCGCTTACCCCAACGTGGTACGTAGAGCATCAGTTGGAGTTTGGCGTTTAAACACCTTCCCCCAGTAACCCTGGAACACAGAGGACGGGGCATTGTTTAAGACAAGCTGCTGGATACGTGTGACCTAATTCATTTATGCTGATATATTCACCACACCGGGTGAGAGTTCCATTGGACAAAAAAAAAAATTTCTTTTATACCAGTTTTATTGTGTATTGCACTAGGAGAGAACTCCTTTTGTCTCTTTGTCTCTCTTTCATGACTGCGGTGAGAAATTGCATCTCTTGTGCATCTTCCACTCTGCTCCCAGGCTTTTGTATTTATCTATTGTACGTCACATGCACCATCTCTATTTTTCTTTTCTCTCTCCAATGAAAACACTAGTATAGGAGGAATAGCTGCCAAACAAGTGTTAAACCAAGAGCTATCAAGGGTACATTTTATATTGTTTTCCCCTCTATATAAAATAAGGGATACGAACAGAGGTCTTGACCTCACTGATGAATGGAGCGGCAGGTCGACTATGCATCCTGCCACTCCATTTAAATTCTTTTTGAGGACCTGGAGTTGAGGACCTGGAGCATAGCGGTGGGCTATCTCAAGCACTCATAGACAGTGAATGGAATCCAGCACTACTATAGTATTGCATGGAGCACTTAATCATAGATCCAGGCACCATGACTAAGGTAATGTTACCCATGGCCTTTTTCCTTCTAAAATAATCTTTTAGAATTATGCTAATGAGCAAGAAGAGCTCTGGGTTGCATTACCCATGTCCCGCCATGCTTTAGTTTAGCATGCTGTTACACTGTCTCCCCTTCCCCTCTGCTCCCTCAGAACTTCCCCACTCCCTCTGCCTGCTGTAATCTCACAGAAGACGTTTCAGCACACAATGCTTCTGGACAGTGTAACAGCCTATGAAGCTGCAGCACAGAGGGGCTTTGGAAACACCACTCAGAGACCTTTTGGCTCATTAGCATAATTCTAAAAGTTGCTTTTAGAAGGAAGAAGGCCATGGATAACAAATATAAGAAAATGATCACAGTCACAGTGCCTGGATCTACAAGTAAGTGTTGATGGTTTATCATGCCTGATTTTGATGGTGTCGGATTCTATTTACTTACTTGTCTGTAATGATTGTGTCTCTGGAGTTCTCTGGAAGGGGTATCGGAAGAGCAGCTTATTCCCTCTACTTCCCGAACTCACCAGGATTACACTTATAGGGCTGGTGTTTTCACCCATCCTCTCCGAAGCCTAAAAACAGGGACTTCATTAGTACACAATAAGATAACTGCATATGATTCATCACAAATTTACTTATGGCAATAATATTCTTATTACATAATACAGAAGCATTTCAGTAATTAGGTTTTGCCAAATAACGACCAAAATAGTTTTGTTCCACTAGGAAATTGTAAAAATAAATGAATCAGCATGTCACTTTTCTGCCGCAGTTAAATGGATTTTTTGGGGTGATTTTTTAACTTGAAAGCCTATGTACAAGTGAAAATCTGTAAACAAATTTTGTATTGATGGAGGTTCCTTCAAGACATTATGCAAGATTATAGAGGACTGAAGTGACAGAAAATCCACATGAAAACTGCAATAACCCAAGTCAAGAGAAATACTAGAATAACCATTTAAAGGGGTTGTCCATGTCTGTCTGAAATCAGGCCAGTTATATCACATGCAGTGTCACTTGGCCTAAGGCCAGCTCAGAGGGGTTAAAAGAAAATCAGGGCCCGGAGGTGCAGTGCACAGAACTGCCACTGTTCTATGTATGGCAGTGTGATCTCCATGATCCCAGACAACAGCTTTAATATTCTAAAATAGCAATAAAAAGGACACACAGTATTTATGTATAAATAGCTCATAGCAACTAAAAAAAAAAGTGGAAACTGATGGCAACACTAAGCCAAGTCTGTCACCCACAAGCTTACTGACGGTTTCCACTGGTTGGAGTGTAACTGCGGGTCTGAACCAACACTTTGTGTTTTATTATCCATTTGAAAGTGTTTTTTTATCACTTCTTATTATTACCCGGGGGGGGGGGGGGTGTATATCACACACACACAGTGCAGGTCAGTGATTGGATGCAGTTATGTGCCTGTACACACAGTGCGGTATTGTGATAAGTAGTACACGGAGACACATAACATGCTGGAAGGCGGAGATGTCTCCTCGCCCTATATACTGTGTACACACGATATTACCGGCAGCCTCCTCCTCAGAGCCTCCAGGCGACGGTGGACGCTATTTCCTAGTGGACTACAGGACCTTACGTGACGTCATCAGCACGTGACCAAAATCTGTAGCAGGGAGGGGCAAAGCCCGAGCATGCAGCATTTGCAGTGTATACAGGAAGAGGCTGCTGTGTGTACTCTGTGCGGAGACTGGGGGATGGGAGAGGAGGGGGAGAACGAAGGGTTAACAGGGAAGTGTAGCGTATACAGGAAGAGGGGAGGGGGGTATAGGAATGGAGGCTGTGTAAAGGAGAGGATATAGGGGTTCAGTCTGTGGGAAGGAAGATACATGGGAATAGAGACTAAAGGAGAGGATATAGGGGTGCAGGATGTGGAAAGGAAGATACATGGGAATGGACGATGTGTAAAGGAGAAGAGATAGGGGTGCAGGATGTGAGGAGGATACATGGGAATAGAGGCTGTGTAAAGGAGAAGATATAGGGGTGCAGGATGTGGGAAGGAAGATACATGGGAATGGAGGGTGTGTAAAGGAGAAGATATAGGGGTGCAGGCTGTGGGAAGGAGGATACATGGGAATAGAGACTGTATAGGAGAGGATATAGGGGTGCAGGATGTGGTAAGGAGGATGCATGGGAATAGAGACTGTAAAGGAGAAGATATAGGGGTGCAGGCTGTGGGAAGGAAGATACATGGGAATAGAGACTGTAAAGGAGAGGATATAGGGGTGCAGGATGTGGGAAGGAGGATACATGGGAATAGAGACTGTAAATGAGAGGATATAAGGGTGCAGGCTGTGAGGAGGAGGATACATGGGAATAGAGACTGTGTAAAGAAGAATATATAGGGGTGCAGTCTGTGGGAAGGAAGGTACATGGGAATGGAGACTAAAGGAGAGGATATAGGGGTGCAGGCAGTGAGAAGGAGGAAACATGGGAATGGAGGATATGTAAAGGAGAGTGTATAGGGGTGCAGGATGTGAGGAGGAGGATACATGGGAATAGAGGCTGTGTAAAGGAGAGGATATAGGGGTGCAGGATGTGAGGAGGAGGATACATGGGAATAGAGGCTGTGTAAAGAATAAAGGAGAGGATATAGGGGTGCAGGCTGTGGGAAGGAAGATACATGGGAATAGAGACTGTAAAGGAGAGGATATAGGGGTGCAGGATGTGGGAAGGAGGATACATGGGAATAGAGACTGTAAAGGAGAGGATATAGGGGTGCAGGCTGTGGGAAGGAAGATACATGGGAATAGAGACTGTAAAGGAGAGGATATAGGGGTGCAGGCTGTGGGAAGGAAGATACATGGGAATAGAGACTGTAAAGGAGAGGATATAGGGGTGCAGGATGTGGGAAGGAAGATACATGGGAATAGAGACTGTAAAGGAGAGGATATAGGGGTGCAGGATGTGGGAAGGAAGATACATGGGAATAGAGACTGTAAAGGAGAGGATATAGGGGTGCAGGATGTGGGAAGGAAGATACATGGGAATAGAGACTGTAAAGGAGAGGATATAGGGGTGCAGGCTGTGGGAAGGAAGATACATGGGAATAGAGACTGTAAAGGAGAGGATATAGGGGTGCAGGATGTGGGAAGGAAGATACATGGGAATAGAGACTGTAAAGGAGAGGATATAGGGGTGCAGGATGTGGGAAGGAAGATACATGGGAATAGAGACTGTAAAGGAGAGGATATAGGGGTGCAGGCTGTGGGAAGGAAGATACATGGGAATAGAGACTGTAAAGGAGAAGATATAGGGGTTCAGGATGTGGGAAGGAGGATACATGGGAATAGAGACTGTAAAGGAGAGGATATAGGGGTGCAGGATGTGGGAAGGAAGATACATGGGAATAGAGGCTGTGTAAAGGAGAGGATATAGGGGTGCAGGCTGTGGGAAGGAGGATACAGAGGGGATGGGGGATGTATGTACGGCCCAAAACTTCCGGCTCTACATACATCCCCCATAGACAGCAATGGCTGCACAGTGTGCACCCATGTGTGGCCCCGTACCTATCTTTCCCTGCGTGTACAGCATTTCTATGAAGAGGGTAGGGATCCCCTCCGCCTCTCCATGGTGCTGGACGTATGTTCACCTGACTATGGGCCGGCGGATATACGTTTGTGTAAATTAAGCCTTGGACTAGAGGAAAACATGAAGCCATTTTTGACCTGTTTATATGTAAGGGACAATATTTTACCAGGTTCAAGGTCCAAACTGAGTATGTTGGGTCTTTTCTTTGCTGCTACTATAGCGGCTGCTCTTTGCAGTACTTTTTTTGGGGACATTTCAGGTACAATCTCCTCCTTGATATAATACATAATAATATATGGGCAGCATGTTGCCTTTAGTGGTTAGCATTACAGCCTTGCAGCGCTGAGGACCTGGGTTTAAGTTCCATGGTCAACATCTGCAAAGAGTTTGTATGTTCTCTCCGTGTTTCCCTGGGTTTCCAGCGGGTCCTCCGGTTTCCTCCCACATTCCAAAACATACTGGTAGGTTGATTAGATTATGAGCCCCATTGGGGACAGGGACCGATTTGGTGAACTGTGCAGCGCTGCGTAATCTGTGTGCGCTTTATAAATAAAGAATTATTAGAATGAAGTAAATTAAAAAGTGAAAAAGATTTAAAAGAAAATGAATGAAATTAATACAGCTTTATAAGCCTTAAGGATGGTGAGTTTACTTCATCATTTTTGCTGATTAATAATAGCAGTTAGAATACATTTTAAATTGGAAATGAAATTTTATCATATCATTAGCACATCGCGTAATTTTTAAGAACATTTGATAAGCAGCTGTTAACAAAAATTGGGCGGTGACCTTGATTAACCTATAATAACACATAGGGGCCTGCCCATATATATTTAAACCCCAAGAAATTAGGATATCAGTAACATTCAGATTTTTATAGTCACCGCACCCACGGGATCCAGGAAAGATGCCTTTCAACGCTAAAGAGAGGGAGGATATTGCTCATATCTGGGGAAAGGCTTGTGGCCAAGCTGAGGCTCTTGGAGCTGAGGTCTTTGACAGGTGGGCTTTTGATTTGTGGTTTTCAAATTTTATAAAAAATACACAGCATGTTTACACATAGAAAGCAGTCATATATCAAAGAGATTTTTAGTGTATTCATATATGTATATATATCCAAAAATTGTTTTCTATACGTTATTTAAGGTGGCAGAAATATTTGTGGCCTATCCTTGCTTCCTGCACATGTAAATTTATAGCATTCTTGTTGGAAAACTTTGTTAGTCAAGGCATAATGTGAAAAAAAATTGATGAAAAAATTCCTAATTATGTGCATTTGACAGCCAAAACTTATATTTTTTACTTGACATATTGCAAAGACATTCATTATTTCTACTTCATTAATATCAGACATTGATTATGCTGAGAGTTGCTGAAATATGGCATTGTTATTTATTAGTGTACACTTGTCCCTTGTTAGCCATGGCGAGCAGAAGAGTGAATAAATGAGGCAATACGTTTTTGCGGCTGAGTAAGTTTAGCCTCTAATCGTTATCGCCCAATTACTTCACTCTTGTATTGTTTTTTTTATGAAAGATGCACATTCTTCATATATAGAGAGATTACGGGTAGGGCATCAATCAGCATTGTGAAGATTACTTTATATACTTGCCAGGAAAGTTTTGCACTGTTCTTGTGAGAAAATGATGTTTTATTCTTGTTATACAACAGAGATTATTGTTGCACCAATAGAAAAAAAATGAAGATGTTAAACATTGGCATTTGTGGCTAAAACTGGAGATTTCTAGGAGACCAGAAGACTCCCCTCACGGCTTATACCATTGTTGTATCTAGAACAGTCGGATATTAGTGCTTACAATGCCCCATTTTCCATATCAGTCTTGGTACAATATGTATGATTTATTAAAGGGGTTGGCCACTTTACATAAAGTTTTGTAATGTATTTGTAAGTGTGGGGGGGCAGGATCTTAGGTGATTTACCAATAATTTACCCTATGGATATGTAAAGTGAAACCTCCTGTCTGTTACCTTATCAGCCAGACCTTCCTGTCCATAAAATGGCCGCAGATGGAGGGTCATGAGATATCTATCTGTCCATGAACAATCACCCTCCCAGGGCTTTATGATAGTATTTATGAATATAATATCAATGTCCTGGCAGGATGATTGCTCATGGACAGATAGAGATCACATGAACCCCCATCTGTGGACATTTTATGGACAGGAATCTCTGGCTGATGAGATAATGGACACAAGTCTTCACTTTACTTATCAAGAAAGCAGAGCAGAATTATTAATAGATGTATATTGGTAAATTACCTAATATCCTGCCACTTACACTTACACACACATTACAAAAAACATGAGGTAAAGTGCCTGAACCTTCAAGCAGCCACGTAGTTGACCAAACAGTTAATTGTATTTTACAGACTTTTCAAGAGTTGCCCTGCAACTAAGACCTACTTCAGCAAGTTCAACCTGGAGGCTGGATCTGCTGATCTGAAGCGTCAGGGGGGCAAGATCCTTAATGCTGTCGGCGTAGCAACCAAACATCTGGATGACTTGGATTCAGCTTTCAGCCAGTTGAGTGAACTTCATGCCTTCAAACTGAGAGTGGATCCCGGAAACTTTGATGTGAGATTTTATTTTACATTATCAGTGTGAAACTTTTGTAAAAAGTTGAGTCATACTATCCTAATGTGTTCAGTGCTGATGAGAAGAAGCCACTACTAATCCTAGTGCACAATAATACACCATCAGTGTTATGTGTCTTCCGTTTCTATAAGCATTGAGCACTTTAGGTTGGTAACAACATAACTACTAGAAATACTATCTGGACCCAGTAGAATTTTAAAATGTTTCTTATTAAAAATTGATCATCTTGATCATTTTTCGATGGTCCTTAGGATAGGATGCCAGTATTAGAACTATAGGGGCGACCAGATAGCGCCCATAGTATTATTCCAGTAAGCAATATGGGTGCTCAGAAGGAGATTGAAGTGAGGCTCACCAGATATAGTTGTGCTAGATTAGGCACAACTCTATTTTTGGTGTTTTAATGCTGGTATACATGCCTCCAGGTGCTGCCTTCGGACATTGGTCGGCGAAACATGGTTGCCAGGAGGGGTTTTCACAATTGCCGCACACGGGTACTCATACGATCAGGTGGTTTAGTTTAAAAAGACATTTTATTTGATATCTCAGGAATACAATGCGTTTCAGAGTCAACTGTGACTCCTTTATCAAGTGAAAAGAGACTGAAGGCACAGTTGTAGGGTAAACTTTCAGATGCTAGTATCACATCTATGTAAGTTTGACTTTTGACATTGTGTCACCTTTAGTGTTACCAGGTCCACCCAGTGTGCCTGGTATTACAGCTCAACACTTTTCTGATGGAACTGAGATCCACTTAGTTTCCATACCAGGCACAGCCACTACTAACAGTGCAGGGTAAGAATGGTAAGCTGTAAATGAAATGCACTGTGGCCCATTTAATCATCAGGCATTCTGATAGTCAGGCTCCCATGATAATGATTAGCATCAATATAGTTGTTAACCCTTTTGATCCAATACACACTGCAAGGCCATCTCAGGATTACTTGGGGTCTATGACCCTATATTGCAACAATAAGTCATGTATATATTGAATGTTTGTCACAAACATATATAGTATTTGGGGTTGCATCAATTTCCAGGGTTAAGGTGCAGAAATATTGGCTTTCTGTTTTCACTCAGATATTAAATTATGTTTTTTTCTTTTAGCTTCTGTGTCACAACATCTTGGTTGTCCTGGCCATTCACTTCCCAGAAGACTTCACCCCAGCTGCCCATTCTGCATGGGATAAGTTCCTGGCTTCCGTCTCTGTCACTCTGTGCTCCAAGTACAGATGAAGAAGAGGATAAATATCAATCATCAATAAAACCTTGATGGCAAATCATCAAAAGGGTCTGATGTTACAATAAATTCTGAATGACTATTAAACGTTATTGCTGTTTTCTTAAATTAAAATATGCTAAAATTGCTTGTGGGTTCCAACCGGGAACTTGTAGTGTCAGTCATGGAAGGGACTATCACCACTTTGTCTGGGCTCTTCTAATACCTTTTGAGACTTATTGAGATAAATAAGTATCTCCTGAGACAAAAAATCTCAAAAAGTAGTAGAAGCCATTGAAAGCATGACTTTTACAAGCTGAGAAATATTGTGTAGCAGTCCTAAAAATATAATACAGTCTACAATCACAGTCTTCAGAGCAGTTATTGACCACTGATACACACTTGTTGCCTCCAATAAACGCAGCAAGTTACATAAACACTGTAAGACAAGTGACATGCCGGGTCTAACTTGTCACTGTCAGGGCTCCTGCGTATGAGAGTGCGGTCACATGTTCAGTTTTTCAGATGCCGTTTTTGAAGCCAAAAGCAGGTGTGGATCATAATGGGTGAGGACTTGTCATTAAGAAGTGCTGTTCCCACTCCTCCTACTTTTACTTAATTCCAGGTTTGGGCAACAAAAACCGCATCTGAAAAACTGAAATTGTGACTGTACCCTCACGCTACAGTTATCGTTAAATAATTAAGTGCAAAATGTAGTTAATTGGTGGGGTGCTTGATGTCAGACCTTAAAGGGGTTGTCCCAAATATTTAAGTTAACCCCTATCCACAGAATGTTTGGACCCTCACCAGAACAAGGACCACGAGCTATCCACAGAACAGGGATCCCATTCCCACAGGATAGGGGGAAACTTAAACACTTGGGACAACCCCTAGGGCAGTGGTGGTGTACCTATGGCAGGCATGAGTGCCAGAAGTGGCACTCCGAGCCCTCTCTGTGGGCACTCATGATGTAACCCCATCACGGAGTTTGCCAGACAGGACTCAAGGCCTCCTCCAGCAGTCTCAGACAGCCCAGGACGTGTCACCCTCAGCACTATTTCAAAGTACTGCCCAGGTCTACAGGAGAAGGAAAGAGGTATGTTCAGGTTATCATTGGAGCTTTGGGCCCAGTGTTCTTCCTTTTTGGAGATAAGATACTGCATGAATTTCCAAATAAGTAGGGTTTGGTTGTAGTTTGGGCACTCAATCTCTAAAATATTCACCATAATTTCCTTAGGGCATTTCATATTCTAATATCTTTACAATGGTGAAAAAATATATATAAATTTAATAATAAGGCTTATAATGTTTTTCTTATTGAATAAAAAAAAGTGCACTGTCACAAATCATTAGATAAAGATCACAAAATTTGGGTAAAAAATGCAATACATATACTTAAATAGTGGTTAGGGAATCCCTAAATGTTCCAAGTATTCCTATCATGTGTGTATTAGGCTCCAGATATTAGGCTCCCCCTTCACACAGGTATACACAGTCCGACAAAACACTGCCCCAGAATCTGGTGTTCTGGCATTATACTATCATGCAATACCTATTTAGGGCATGAACATGCCAGTTGAAAGATGGTCTAAGGCTGGATATACAAAAGATTTGTGTCGGTGTCAAAAAAGTGGCAACCTAAGAGAGACTCTTATTAAATCCCCAAAAAATCGGATATACCTCTAAATTTACAAAATGAACAATATAATCTTTATTAAAGTAGATTGATAAAATCAGGAATATTAGTTTGGGGTTATAAGTGGAAAACAGAATCCAGGTGTACCCTGGTGGCGACTGACAGCAATTACATCACATGGTAAACTACTAGGGCAACATTAAAGAGATATACACTCACCGGCCACTTTATTAGGTACACCATGCTAGTGACGGGTTGGACCCCCTTTTGCCTTCAGAACTGCCTCAATTCTTCGTGGCATAGATTCAACAAGGAGCTGGAAGCATTCCTCAGAGATTTTGGTCCATATTGACATGATGGCATCACACAGTTGCCGCAGATTTGTCGGCTGCACATCCATGATGCGAATCTCCCGTTCCACCACATCCCAAAGATGCTCTATTGGATTGAGATCTGGTGACTGTGGAGGCCATTTGAGTACAGTGAACTCATTGTCATGTTCAAGAAACCAGTCTGAGATGATTCCAGCTTTATGACATGGCGCATTATCCTGCTGAAAGTAGCCATCAGATGTTGGGTACATTGTGGTCATAAAGGGATGGACATGGTCAGCAACAATACTCAGGTAGGCTGTGGCGTTGCAACGATGCTCAATTGGTACCAAGGGGCCCAAAGAGTGCCAAGAAAATATTCCCCACACCATGACACCACCACCACCAGCCTGAACCGTTGATACAAGGCAGGATGGATCCATGCTTTCATGTTGTTGACGCCAAATTCTGACCCTACCATCCGAATGTCGCAGCAGAAATCGAGACTCATCAGACCAGGCAACGTTTTTCCAATCTTCTACTGTTCTACTGTTCGATGAGCTTGTGCAAATTGTAACCTCAGTTTCCTGTTCTTAGCTGAAAGGAGTGACACCTGGTGTGGTCTTCTGCTGCTGTAGTCCATCTGCCTCAAAGTTCGACGTACTGTGCGTTCAGAGATGCTCTTCTGCCTACTTTGGTTGTAACGGGTGCCGATTTGAGTCACTGTTGCCTTTCTATCAGCTCGAACCAGTAAGCCCATTCTCCTCTGACTTCTGGCATCAACAAGGCATTTCCGCCCACAGAACTGCCGCTCACTGGATGTTTTTTCTTTTTCGGACCATTCTCTGTAAACCCTAGAGATGGTTGTGCGTGAAAATCCCAGTAGATCAGCAGTTTCTGAAATACTCAGCCCAGCCCTTCTGGCACCAACAACCATGCCACGTTCAAAGGCACTCAAATCACCTTTCTTCCCCATACTGATGCTCGGTTTGAACTGCAGGAGATTGTCTTGACCATGTCGACATGCCTAAATGCACTGAGTTGCCGCCATGTGATTGGCTGATTAGAAATTAAGTGTTAACGAGCAGTTGGACAGGTGTACCTAATAAAGTGGCCGGTGAGTGTACATGGGAGGAACAACTAATAGTAGAATTTCATTTTGGTTGATATGGGTGGCAACCACTTTGGCAGGGTCAAGCAATCTGTCCTGTGAATAATTCAAATTATTCTGCATCCATGATCTCCTCTGGGTTCAGCAGAGTGATGCGAAGGTAGTGTTGCTCCCCATCGTGCTGTGAGGAGTAGTTTGCCTGGCCCTGTCCATGTAGTTTTTCAGGATACTATCCAGAATAGTGGCTGACCAGGAAGTGCACTGAGCCCTGTTTCATTTAAGAAAGATTTCCAGCGCAAAGTCTCCAACGGTCTAAAATATACTTTATTGGTGCATCAGTGCGTGGGGTACATTACAGTGAAGAAGTAAACGATCAACGCGTTTCGGCTATTCAGCCTTAGTCATGATCTACTTTTACTTTATGCTCTAAGGCATTGTCGTGGTAAGTAGAGCTGACTTGGACTTTTACTTTGAGCTATGTTTTTATGTTTTTGAGCAGAGCTGAGCTAAATTGGGCCAATTCTTGGCATATGTCAAGATACACCGCTGTTTGGAAAGTTCATAAAACCAAGGACGCTGTTTTGGTTTCCTAAAACCTCTAGTTCAGACTGTTTTGTAACTTAATGGACCACTATGTACACCATCTACAATTACATAGGTCCTTAAATAGTTTTCAAATATAATGTCCATTGGAAGAATCTTACTTGAATGATTACCCTCCCATATAGATTGTGATCCCTCACAGGCACGGTCCTCCCTCCATTTGTTTCAGATCTCTGTAGTTTCTGAATTTTGTACTTGCATTTGTTCTTGTGTTAATAATGTATGTGAACCCCTTATTGATAATACAGCACCCTGAAATTAATGGTTTCGCTATAATAAAATAATAAATAATTATTAAAGTAAATTTATTGCATGGAAATGACCAATTATGTGAAATCATCCTCCCAGCAAAGGCATATTGGGTTTTCCTCTCCAACCAAACACCTGAAATATGACTTTTCTGATGCTGAAGTGGGAACAATTGCAATAGCTGACAATGAATGCACTTTCCACCTAAAGATTTAAGAAAATAATGATTAGTGATGAGTGAACCCAAACTGCAAGGTTCGGATTTGGTTACCCCCCGGACATGGTATGCGCACACTGCCGTAGCTATTTAGACATTTAAATAGTTAACACAATTGACGGTGTCCATGGTGGGGTGTCAAACATGAATTTTAATACAATTGATAACTAATAATGCTATAACATGGAAAAAAAAAATATATATATATATATATATATATATATATATATATATATATATATATATATATATATATAACATGCAAGGTTGTAAATAATGTATCATTCTAAAGTAGGCTACTTTTTAAAAATCTGTTTCAAAATCATGTAATTTAGAGCAAATCTATCTTAATATCATACGGCCTCTTTCAGTGGCTCATAGTAATAGTTTTTGTGTGGGGGAACCTGATTTAGCACCTGAGATGGGAAAACCCCTTAAGGGCCATGCCGTTTACGGTTTTTACATTTCCATTTTAAACTTCTAGTTTTTAAAAATCCATAGCTTTTCTATTTTTCCGTGTACAGATCTTCCTTGGGTTAGTATTTTATGTTCCATGTCCTGTACTGGGAAGCAGGAAGCAAATTCCTGAGATACCAAATTTATATGGGTTGTATTAGGTTTTAAAATATGAAAACCTTTTGTAAAAAATAAATGTTTTTTGTCATTACTCCCTACGGACCCATGTAAGGTGTAATGCTGCCATTTTGGAGACTGTATCACGTTTTGATCACTTTTTTTAATTCAAAAGTTATAAAGTGTCCAGACATTTGGGCGCTATTTTCTATTATGGGTTTGACTGATAAATTGGGTATTTTAGGACATTGCTGGGAAAAGGGTAGCGATTTAAAATTTAAGGCTTTTATTAATTTTTTTTTTAACTTTTTTTTTTTACTATATTTTTAGACCCCATAGAGTTTTGATGGCTTCTTTCATATACTGCAATGCTACAGTATTGCAACATATAGGGAAGCTGTGTAACATTGTGCCACCAACACACTGTTATAGATTGCGCTAAATGACAGGCCTGGGAGTCTCACATAGACTTGTGGCAATCACAGAACTTATTGACACGCCCCGATGACATTGCCCAAGATGGTGGTGTACACACTAACCATTTAAATGGTTAACACCTGCCACCTGTACCAACACCGGTCGCAGGTGTATATAAAGAGGGCTCATCCCTTGCACCCTCTTCACATAACTGCAAACACACCAAGACCTACAAGGTAAATCCTGGTGCTTCAAGACATTGGGGGTCATTTACTAAGGCCCCGATTCGCGTTTTCCCGACGTGTTACCCGAATATTTCCGATTTCCCCCATTCTCCCTGGATTGCCCCAGGATTTTGGCGCACGCGATCGGATTGTGGCGCATCGGCGCTGGCATGCACGCGACGGAAATCGAACGAAAACCCGACGGATTCGGAAAAACCGCCGCATTTAAAAAAAAAATCTGTTGCGGAGCTTGCACTTACCTTCACTCAGCCCGGCTCGGTGTATTCCAGTGTGTTCCAGGGAACTTCAGCGCAGCAGCGCCACCTGGTGGACGTCGGAGGAACTACCTTAATAAATCCCGGCCGGACCCGAATCCAGCGCAGAGAGCACGCCGCTGGATCGTGAATGGATCGGGTAAGTAATTCTGTCCCATTAAGATTACTGGATATACACTCACCGGCCACTTTATTAGGTACACCATGCTAGTAACGGGTTGCACCCCCTTTTGCCTTCAGAACTGCCTCAATTCTTCGTGGCATAGATTCAACAAGGTGCTGGAAGCATTCCTCAGAGATTTTGGTCCATATTGACATGATGGCATCACACAGTTGCCGCAGATTTGTCGGCTGCACATCCATGATGCGAATCTCCCGTTCCACCACATCCCAAAGATGCTCTATTGGATTGAGATCTGGTGACTGTGGAGGCCATTTGAGTACAGTGAACTCATTGTCATGTTCAAGAAACCAGTCTGAGATGATTCCAGCTTTATGACATGGCGCATTATCCTGCTGAAAGTAGCCATCAGATGTTGGGTACATTGTGGTCATAAAGGGATGGACATGGTCAGCAACAATACTCAGGTAGGCTGTGGCGTTGCAACGATGCTCAATTGGTACCAAGGGGCCCAAAGAGTGCCAAGAAAATATTCCCCACACCATGACACCACCACCACCAGCCTGAACCGTTGATACAAGGCAGGATGGATCCATGCTTTCATGTTGTTGACACCAAATTCTGACCCTACCATCCGAATGTCGCAGCAGAAATCGAGACTCATCAGACCAGGCAACATTTTTCCAATCTTCTACTGTCCAATTTCGATGCGCTTGTGCAAATTGTAGCCTCAGTTTCCTGTTCTTAGCTGAAAGGAGTGGCACCCGGTGTGGTCTTCTGCTGCTGTAACCCATCTGCCTCAAAGTTCGACGTACTGTGCGTTCAGAGATGCTCTTCTGCCTACCTTGGTTGTAACGGGTGGCGATTTGAGTCACTGTTGCCTTTCTATCAGCTCGAACCAGTCTGCCCATTCTCCTCTGACCTCTGGCATCAACAAGGCATTTCCGCCCACAGAACTGCCACTCACTGGATGTTTTTTCTTTTTTGGACCATTCTCTGTAAACCCTAGAGATGGTTGTGCGTGAAAATCCCAGTAGATCAGCAGTTTCTGAAATACTCAGCCCAGCCCTTCTGGCACCAACAACCATGCCACGTTCAAAGGCACTCAAATCACCTTTCTTCCCCATACTGATGCTCGGTTTGAACTGCAGGAGATTGTCTTGACCATGTCTACATGCCTAAATGCACTGAGTTGCCGCCATGTGATTGGCTGATTAGAAATTAAGTGTTAACGAGCAGTTGGACAGGTGTACCTAATAAAGTGGCCGGTGAGTGTAGATGTATAATTCTTTTATTTTTTGTTTTTTTCTCTATTTTTTTACTGCCTTCTTTGTGAGTTTCCACTGCTCTGTTAAAGCAGTTAGTGATACGCTTTACAACAGTCTACTAAAACAGTCAATCTGCGTCTGATTCTATAATGTACAACGCAGTACAATGGTCGATTGAGTAAAGAATGTTCGGGTAAATAGAAAATACAAGACAAGCATTGGAATAAAACTATTTATTTTGACCTATTGGCAATAAAAGTAGCTAAATTGATCAATTTATCTGTATTTGGAGATGAGATGGTGAGATACTGCTGCAAGGAACTTGTCCAAAGCAGCCTGAGCGCTGGCATCAAAGTCAGCAGGTAGGTGAGATGCCAGGGTGACCAGGATGCAGTGAGACAGCATCTGTAACAGAAAGATAGGATCACTGTTAAAGGCACTTACTTATAGGATGCAGAGATTCATGTTCAGATTCACATAATGATATTTATTTATGAGGTTATGAAAAAAAGTAGAAGTAATACATGAAACAGTCAAAGCTTCATTAACTGTTAATTGCCTATACAATACCGGTAGGTTGGACAAGATGATATGAATGCCAATGATTACATGGCATGTTTGGCTTTTTTCTTACTTTGCACATTTCTAAGTTTTATATGTTTGTGCAAGATTTATTTTTCTTTTGGGCTTAATTTTTCATGATTTTTACAAAAGTCTTGTCACTACATTTTTGGAAATATAGTAGTGAGGCTACTATATTTGGAGTAACATTTAAAATGCATTTATGCTGTGTCAACAATACAGAACTGCCTTCCTTAACAGGTCAGCCTTAAAAACCCTGACATTTCCAACAGCAGTTGAATCACAATTTCACAAGATTCTGTCTACATATTTCTTCCTTTTTGAAAAATGAGGGGCAAGTTGCATTCAACTCTTTTTCTTTGTCAAATGGGAAGTGTGGGCGTTGAAAAACAGTTGTCCTGCCTCCAGAGAAAACTTTTAACCCCTTCCCGCCGCGGCCCTTTTTTTGATTTTGCGTTTTCATTTTTCACTCCCCACATTCAAAAATCTGTAACTTTTTTATTTTTCCATGTACAGAGCTGTGTGATGGCTTACCGGCCCGCAAGCCCTCTCCATGTACCAGGACCCGACATGTGACGTACTATTACGTCACATGTCGGTAAGGGGTTAAAGTAAATCTACCGTCAAAATTAAACATGATAAGCCACAGACATTTACTCATAGATCCAGGCATTGTGACTGTGGTAATATTCTTATACTTGTTATCCATGGCCTCCTTCCTTCTAAAATCAACTTTACAAATTAGGCTACTGAGCGTGATAGACTACTGGGGTGGCTCCCAGAGCCTCTCCATGCTGCAGATTCAAAGACTGTTACATTTTGCAAGGAGTGTGGTAAAACTTCCTCTGCTGCAGTGAGATAACATCAGAAAGGCTCTGGAAACTGCTCCAGTAGCACTTAAGGCTCATTAGTATAATTTTAACAGTTGATTACCACAGTTACGGTGCCTGGGTCTATGAGTAAGTGGCCCTGGTTTATCATACTTGATTTTAATGGTTAATTTCCTTTAAACAAAAAAAAAAAATGATGCAATGACTTATTTACTTTAAAATATTTCGAACTCTTACCTTGAAGTTTCCTGGGTCCACCCTCAGGTTGTATGCATGCAGGTCACTCAGTTTGGAAAGGGATTCCTCCAAGTTGTCCAGATGTTTGGAAGCCTCTACAATAGCACCCAGGACTTTTGCGCCGTGATTCTGGAGATCACTGGAACCGTGTTTCAGGTCAAAGTGTTTGAAGTAAGTCTTGGTCTGGGGGAAGCTCAGGAACAGCCTTAAAATGAAGATAAATATTATAGCAGAACAATGTTTTTTATTATGTTTTTGTATACATTTCAGCTTGTCTCTTGCATTTAAGTGGTAATTTGGATCAAGTGTCCCATATACAAATCTATTATAAACAACTCACATGGTTCTAGGCACTCAGCTTTGACACTTCTATCAAGGGGCCTTTTATGTTCAACAATTATTATAACTCACTTGTTTCTAAATAATTAAAATGATATTTGGTTTGTAGTAACAAAGGAGAAGCCGTTTCAATTTATACTATAAACCACAGATATACAATAGACTCCTTTTTGCCTAAATTCCAATTAACCTCTGTCCACTCCCTATATCCCCTACTATCACTCCCTATATCCCCATATATACCTCTGTTCTCCACACTTATGGGCTCTGTATTCCCACATCATTATATTACAAACCTCATCCCTCCACTACTATATACTATGACTATCTGGGCAACCTTGCCTAATAAATTTCCTGTTAACATTTGCGTTTCCAAAACACAACAGTTGAGACCGATGTTAATGGACACGTTAACAGTTGCGTTTTGTTGCAAATGTTGGTTGAAAATGTTAACAGAAATTTAATTAGGCAAATCTCTTTTCAGCTGTTTCATTTTAAAACGCATGCATTAACGGCACGTGTGAGCGCAGGTTCAGTTTTTCCGATTTTTTTTCAGTTTTTTTAAGCCAAAAGAATGGGTGGATCATAATGGGTGAGAACATATCATTGAGAGAAGCTTTTACTCCTCTTTTATTCACTTCACTCCGGGTTTGAACATCAAAAACCAAACCTGTGAACTTTTGGTATATAAGTATATACTTTGGTATGTTAATGAAAACTGAAATATATAGCTCAATAAACAACCAGTGCAATATAGAAACTTGCAAGCCAAAACCTTTGATTGTACAGTAGAAATATAAAACTATAATTACAAAAAAGATAAATTAATGATTATTACCTTTCCAAAGCTTCAGCACCAAGAGCGTTGACATTTCCGGAGACTTTGCCCAAGATGGACACAATGGCCGCCTTCTCAGCATCAGAGAAAGTCATCTTGCTTGTGTTTAGTTGCAGTTAGGTGCAGGATAGGATATGAGAGGTTTGTGCTGTGTCTCCACTGACTTGGATTTTATAGAAAATGGTCAGCTAAAAGTTTGCTTGTCCGCAACTATTGGTCACTTAGGAGATACACCCACACACACTTTTTTGATTACCTTGTTCAAAAAAATGCTGTTTTGGCCAAATAATTGACCATTCATTTATTGGGGCACATCTATCATATCTCTGCTGCCTCTTTTCAAAGTCTCTTGTCACCTGTTGGCAATCTTGTGTATTCTTATGTATTTATGTCTGATATACATAAGAACATGTTTTTCTTGGTCTTTTGGTGACATTTTAGGTGCATTTATAGACATGTATAGAAGTTGTATTTCGATTTGTGCCTATACAGTCTCTAATATAGGGGGGTAAAGAAAATGCATATCAAAGAAAACATCTGTTTTGCAAAGATACATTAGTAAGACTGCAACAGACAAACAGACACACACACCAGCATAGGCGCAAAAAATGTGCAAATACTCCCAAAAAAATTTTTTTAAATGTGAAAAAAGAAAACAAAGTCAAAGTAAAGATACATATCCCTCTGTGGAGAACATGTATCTTTATTTTAATCAGTTTTTTCCTCTTTTTGCAGTTTTTTTTAATTTGGGATTTTTTAGGTGCATTTTGGCGACTATGCCAGGGTCTTGAGCCGGTGGTTCTGTCTGTTGCAGTGTTCCTAAATGTATCTTTCCAAGACAGATGTTTTCTTTGTTTTGTGATTTTTTTAGGTGCAAAATGAAGTACAACTGACCCCATGCTTCAATACATGCATCTAAAAAGTCACCAAAAACCCACAAATCAGAGACAAAGAATAGAACAGACATGTATCACAATGGCAAATTTAGAAAACTACATAGCACTACTAAAGTATACCGACTTCAGCCGACTTTAAAAAGTTGCAAAGGAAATCAAATGATACATGTGTCACATTGGAGCACATTTATAAAGGGACATGCGCCAGTTTTAGGTTTAAACTGCTTGTACAGGTATTAAAGAAGTGTCTGCACCACATTGCGACACAAATTTCTGCACCAAAGGAGACATTCCGGTGCTCAGTCGGACCATGCGCCACATTTATCATGCAAAGTCTGACAGAATTGTGTCGCACATTCCATGTTAAAGGTGCACCAAAAAAGTGGTGCACTCTGTCGGGGCAGTGCAAAGGCCGTCAGATTTATGTAGAATGGACGCCTGAAATCCTGAATCTGCACTATACAGGCAGTCCCCGGGTTACATACAAGATAGGGTCTGGAGGTTTGTTCTTAAGTTGAATTTGTATGTAAGTCGAAACTGTATATTTTATAATGGAAGTTCTAGACAATTTTTTTTCTTTTGTCCCAGTGACAATTGGAGCTTCAAAATTTTTGGTGTAATTGGACCAAGAATTATCAATAAAGCTTCATTACAGACATCTTACAGCTGATCATTGCAGTCTGGGACTATAGTAAAGCATCCAGAGAGCTTCACCAGAAGTCACAGTGGGCATAGGGGTCCGTCTGTAACTATGGGTTGTCTGTAAGTCGGGTGTCCTTAAGTAGGGGGCCGCCTGTACACAGGCAAACTGCACAGTTCCTGTCTGTGTATTGGCTTCCATTTTGCCGTTTACATTTTTTAAATAAAAGCTGATTGTAGTTTCCGGAAGGACACAATAACAATGTCAGTATCGGTTGTTTAACGGATAGCTTTAACAGATGTGTTTAAAAGTGTTAGTTTCTGTTTTTCATTATTTTATAGCCATCCGTTTCTTTTATTCCACCTATCCGCTCAAATAACAAAAGGTCTGTAAAACAGTTTATGGAAATCATTGGGAAATCATTTATCCATTTTAAACGGAAACCTGAACGCAGATGGGAAGTGGCCCTTACAACTATTTATTGCATTGAATATTCCAAATAAAACCTCTTTGATAGCAATGATCATGGTCATCAATATCAGAAACCTGGAAATCCCCTTTAACCCGATTAACCCGTTAACCCGTGGTAACCATATGATTGATCCTGTCATGTAAGGTGCAACACTCTTTACAGACAATAAAGATATGTTATTTATGCTCCTGTCTAAAATTGTGGTCCATGATTTGTAGTTTATGACTAGTTTAATGAACAATGTTGTTTTCCCTATGGATTAGTTTTATTATTTCATTTTATGTTTTATCAGATAGGGAAATGTAATTAAATAGACTGGACCATGGCATCTTATTCATGTGTATTGTGTTATATGAAAGGAGCGTTTTCTATTAATGTATAGCAATATGTATAATACGGCATAATACCCAAACAGATTTTCAAATAGCAAAGTGTTTTATTAGAATAAAAAATATTCTGCGATGTAAAATAACCCAATATATATACAATATATTATTCAACCTAATGTCCAGGATGTGTAATACAATTGATGTAGAGAGTATCAATGGTAGCAGAGCCATAAAATAAACCTTGAAAGAATAAAATGACAAGGGCTCTTGTGTCGGCAAGGGGAGGCAGAAAATGATCTGCAGGTACATTGTTATATACTTACTGGTGCATTTACCTTATTTTACATTAAGGAGTACATTCATTTCTGTCATAACATTTACATGGCAGAAGAACATCCTATATCCACTTAATGAACAAATTCCACTTGTTTGTACTCTATATTTAATCTTCTGACAACATCATATTGGAGGACCAGGAGATTAAGAGATTTAATTACTACATACTGATGTGGCAGTCCAGTGGCTTATAGTTATTTACCGTATTTTCCGGACTATAAGGCGCACTTAAAAGCCTTGGATTTCCTTGGAAATCCAAAGTGCGCCTTATAGTCCGGTGCGCCCTATATGAGGGCAGCGGACCCTACTTACATAGGTCCCCGCTACCGGAGACAGCAGATCTCCAGCGGGAACTGCAGACCACGCGGCACGAACAACTTCTGCCACGTGGTCTGCAGTTCCCGCTGGAGATCTGCTGTCTCCGGTAGCGGGGACCTATGTAAGTATGCTATTCTTTACCTCCCCCTCACCTTCCCCGCTCACCTTCCCCGCGTTCCGCGTCTCGTCTCGGCGTCGCGTCGCGTCTCGTCCCGTCGGGTCTCTGCTCCGCCCCCGGACCTCCGCCACGTCCCCGACCCTGCGCCTTATAGTCCGATGCGCCTTATATATGGAATTATTACATATATAAGGCGCATCGGACTGTTGCGCCTTATATTCCGGTGCGCCTAATGGCCCGGAAAATACGGTACTTTAATTTTGGACAGTTTTAGACAATTTTTATTCTTTTTAGGCTTATTTAATAGCTTTGCTATCATTGAGATTTTCTGCATCAATTGTGGACATTAGGTTGAATAAATTATTGAAAATTGATATATACAGTAAATACAAATTGCATCTTGGGCTATTTTACATTGCAGAATATTTTTTACTGTCATAAAGAGTGCCTCTATCATAAAGGTTTAATCTATTAATATATGTTCAGAATTTTTTAGGTTTTTTTAAGAAAATAATTGTGTTGAAATTGTGTAATTTGTTTTCTGAAAATAAAGCATTTTATTGGTTAAAGAAATAACAAGACTATTAATTTTTAATGTGAAAATGCAAACTTAGCAAGAATGGCTATATTGAGTATATAAAGTACATGTCAAAATGTTGTGTATTGTATATATGCTGAGGTCAATTCAAGAAATGTGTACCTTACTACTGATAAGATAATGTGCCATATGCTGATGAGCTTGCAATTGTATAAGGGTGGAGATGTGTATCTATACAGTTGTAGCATCCCTTGTCAGCAAGTTCTGTGGGGGACTGGGTTACATATGGAGATGTGATACTTATACTAATGTGAATTATTAAAATACATATATTAAAAAATAATATATATACATATATATTGCAGTAGGTTGGCTGCTGAAAGCACATTTTTTTTACTAAAAAAGGGACATTTTACACCCTGTGAAAGCTGGGTGATTATCAGACTTGTGGATTGTAAGAAACAAATTGTAGCGTGCATTACTTTCTCATCTGAAGACCATTTAAGTAATTGAGTCCACGAAAAAAACTAATAACACACTAATGTCATCTATTTGCAGTCCATTTTTTTAACCTAAGTTTTAATTACAGTACCACTGCATGGACCGCTGTGGTAAACTTTGGTGAAGTGCACTTCACCATGTCCTGCCCTCCTCCGCATTTTCAATCCTACCCTCAGTGTTCTTTCTTCTTGTTTCTTCTTATTTGTGGCTTTTGTAGTTATTGAAGTCAGGATCAGTGGTAGTGGATCCTCTGGACCACCGAGGATTACGTAGGAGCATATATAAATAGGGACTCAAACCGCCCCATGAATAATTTGGCATAACTGGGTGCGGCCTGAGTCCCCATTGCAGTGCCCCTTTTTTGATGGTTTAATTTTCCCTCAAAACTGAACACATTGCATTCTAAAGTAGTTGGTGCGGGAGCATTGAGTGATTCAATAGCTACCATTCCACAGCCTACAGACCCAAAGTCTGCTTCATGTTAGAATATAACACTGAAATGTCAAGAGTAACAATCATACCATGGAGATCTAAAACTAAACTGGTGGAGTCACGTAAAAGGGAAGGGAGTACGGACACTGTAGCTGAACCTGTTAAAGGGTGATGGAATAATGCTGCACAGATTTATAACATTGTTTTGTAAAAGTTTTGTAAAGTTGCTCGCCGACTTTAGATGACGCTGCAGTTTTCTACCAGCAAGCGCGGGAGCAGGGCATGGTCCTAGGTGTCAGAGACACCCAGAGACGTTAGGGAGAAGGTTTATTACTGTTTCTTCCTTTTCTGATCCTCACAGCATCATGCTGAAGTAGCACAATGCATAAAGGAGCAGAGCCAGCATGTAACCGCCGGGTCTAAAGGGGTTAATCAGAGCTGCTAGGTCTAATTAGACCCAGTACAGCTCTGATCAGCATACCAAGTGGTTTTCCTCTGTAACTGGGGATCTTAATGTAAATTTTTAAAAACAACTGTAAAAATGACCCCAAGGGGTCTTTTATGACCTCATAAGGGACATGTAAAGTAAAAACACACACACAAAAAAATTAACACATATTCATAAAAATACATTCACATTTCCCCATAATAAAAAAAATACCCTGCTACACTACAAAAAACACTGCCATAGTCGCCCGTTTGCCCGAAACTATACATATCAAAAACAACATATCAATACAACAACAACATATCAAAACAACTCGGACCATCCGCAGAATTTATACATCGGTATGCGCAGTTCCGGAGTCTGCAGCAACGTCTTTTAGACTATGCACGGGAGCAGAAGGGAGATGCGGTTAATTACTGAAGTAGCTGGATGCATAGAGGAGTGGAGACAGCGCTGCCATGGGCTCTATAGACTCAGCAGTCACATGACCATTGGGTCTAAAGGGGTTAACCAGAGCTGCTGGGTCTAATCAGACCCAGTACAGCTCTGATAAACTTCATAAGTCACAGGTGGCCGTTAACGCTGTAACTGAGGCTCTTATAGATGTTCCAGTCACAGGGGAAAACTTGTAAAAGAAAAAAACTGAAAATGTCTTGTGACCTCATGGTGGACATATAAAGTAAAAACACACAAAATATGAATAAATATTCCTAAA
The DNA here is from genome assembly GCF_040894005.1 of Engystomops pustulosus. Classification (NCBI taxonomy): domain Eukaryota; kingdom Metazoa; phylum Chordata; class Amphibia; order Anura; family Leptodactylidae; genus Engystomops; species Engystomops pustulosus. Next base: position 45,424,705 of record NC_092418.1, on the reverse strand, counting down.
AAATATATTTGCATTTCCCCATATAAAAAAAATCCCTGCTACACTACAAAAATCATTGCCATAGTTGCCCCGTTTGGTCGAGACATATTATACATATTATATATCAAAATTGGGAATTCATGAATAATGTTCATTTTGATTTAATTTGAAAAATAATAAAATATGTACTATAAATTACGCTTGCGCTGCTTAGTGTGGCGCGTGCCGGCTTCAGAAAGTTTAAAGGGCCAGGGCCAATTAATTTCCCAGACTGCTATATAAACCTCCCTCTCTCTGCACACCCTGTCAGATCTTTGTGCCTCACAGCCTTAGAGAAAGCTTTCCTGATGCCCTGTGTGATTATCCTGATTTCCCGTTGTGACCTTGATTCGGTTCCTAACCTCGCTCCTGTGCTGCCTTTCTCGACCTTCCGCCTGTCCCCGACCACGACTTTGACTGACGGTTCTGTACTATGCCTTGGCCGCCACCGTGAACAAAGTCGCGCCTGTGGAATGACCTGGTGGCACCACGCCGCTGCAAGTCCAACCGGCTTTGTAGCGGGCTCTCGTGAAAACCGGGTGCCACTTAGACTCCGGTCCCAGGTGTCGGCTTACGCCATAATGGTCTCAGAATATAAAATATTACATAAAATGCATAGATGACTTGTTCTTTATATGCCAACGAGAGAAACAAGCAGCTGATGAGTTTGTCCAATATTTTTTTTAACAATAATGATTGGGGCTTTAAGGGGTTGGCCATTTTACCTCATGTTTTTTGTAATGTGTGTGTAAGTGTAGGGGGAAGGATATTAGGTAATTTACCAATATACAGAGTTCTTCTCTGCTTTCTTAATATGTGAAATAAAGCCACCTGTCTTTTACCTCAGCCAGACATTCCTGTCCATAAAATGGCTGCAGATGGAGGGTCATGTGATCTCTAACTGTCCATGAGCAATCGCCAATTAGAGATCACATGACCCTCCATCTACGGCCATTTTATGGACAGGAATGTCCAACTGATGAGGTAAAAGAAAGGAGGCTTCACTTTAAATAGCAAGAGCAGAGCAGAACTTTTAATAGAAGTATATTGGTAAATCACCTAAAATCCTGCCCCCCCCCCCCATGTACATACACATTACAAAAAAACATGAAGTAAAGTGGCCAACCCCTTTAAAGTTCACTATGAATTTGGATGCAAGTAGCAAGTAGTCTTTTTAGATTTAGAGCTCTCACACAATGGGAATAACCAAATTGTGACTAAAACCCAATTTAAGTCAATTTAACTCACATTCAGTCAATTCCACAGAAAAAAATGTACTGAAGTAAAACAATATAGGGAGCAGTCAGTAATACTACACAATAGATTCCTGGAGAAAAAAATACCCGAAAAGGCTGGTGGAAGATGCTAATAAAATTAATTTAATGCCCTAAAAATACTAGACAAAATCAGGCTAAAGCCACCTATGCCCTCAGTTTTGTTACCACCATCGATCAAGAATATAGTATCTTGTAGCAAATTAAGGAAATCTACCAATAGGGCAAAATTATCATGTGCCTTGGATTAAGTTGTTTACTTTGTAAACTGTGTCTGTGGCCTTCAGTCGGTCGTACTATTCAGACTCTCCGAGTATGTATAAATGGCCACAGACACATTGCAAAGATAAGCTTTCTTAAGAAAGCCTTTCATGCCATTTACGGCTAGAATATGATTGGGATCGTCACTCCCCCTGATGTCATCGAGTAGCGTCGATCCATTCCATTGGTAGCCTGGAGTCTCCATGGATCTGTGTCATGTAACAGGCACATCATCTTTGTATCTTTCATACCAATAGATGTCCGAACAGAAAGTATTGGAAGATCTATAGATAAAATACACCATGCCATGTAAAGCTTGGCCTTTGGGGGGGGGGGGGATTTTGGGTGCCCTATAGCTAAAATACTTTGTTTTAAAATGATACATAACAGCCATTATAATAAACTCCTAGTAAGTCTTCCGTTATCAAGTAAAGCAAGATATGGTTGAGAAAACCTTATTCACATTCTCTATTTCGCTTCAGAAATAACTGACACCTTTGCAAAATACTATTCCAAACAATACAATTTACATCATATGTCTGCCCCAAACAAGGATGATATAGATTTATTTCTCAAATTCCAGGTTTTCCAAGAGCAAAGAGAGCTTTGAAATCATCCATTTATGGTATAGGATGTTGTGAAGGCAATTTCTAAACTAAAGACAAATCAAACCCAGTGATCTGATGGTTCTGAAATCCTAAATATAATCTTAACCCCTCACCTGTTGACAGTTGTTAATAAAATATTTGAAGGGGAATCCTCTGGAAATGTTGGAAGACTTGACATAATCTCAAAAGTGTTAACCCAGGCAAAAAGGTTATAGTTAAAGATGAGTGGAGCCGAACTTTAGGTTCGGTGTCCTCCATTCAGCAGCTCTGCCTAATCAGGACATGTTGCCAAATCACAGCCATGCCTAGTTGCTAAGGGCATAATGCTGCCTGATGGGCTACTCTGCAGCCCATCAAGCAAAATATCCGGGTTAGGCCTAGCTGCGGAACGGAGGACACAGAACCTAAAGTTCGGGTCAGTTCATCTCTAGTTTTAGGCCCACAACACTTTTAAATAGTGATGTAAAATATTTGCAGAAATTTTGGCATCAAGTCTTCACCCATTCATGACCACACTTGTTTCCTCTCAGCACCTATTATTTATCTGAGACAGACAAACCAGGGGTGCAACAAGGAAAATAATAGATTAGTTAAAATTGTCAGCTCACACTCCTCCCCCAGTGTATTTCTGTAACTAGAAGCTGAAAAAGAGGTATGAGAATGATACTGGATCTACCGTATATGGGTCCCATGGGTTGGCAATTCTGGTATTATATGTATATTACCATTGGTAAGAGTAGTTTATGCAGGTTTTAAGAAGTTAACATGACTTAACATAACCAAGTGGCTCCTACTTTCCCCTTATTTTTTAGCCATTAATTGAACCTCAGAAAAAAATCTGAATATTCTTGGAATTATCATAAGGGAAAGACACATGTGCGCAGATGACTGTGATCATGTACACGTATGAGATTATCATCACATGCACTGACCCTCTTTGCTCTCTGGCACACTATAGAAAGCTATACTCAAGCTTTGTTATATAAACTTATTGAGAATAAATATGAAATACTTGCGATCAAGTTGACTAATAGACATCAGGAAAAAAACACTTTAGCTACACATGAGTTATTGGACTCCGGAAATCAACTTGGGCCAAGTCTTGATGCCAAAATGATGATAAATGTAGAAGAACTGAAACAAATAATAAAGTCAGATCTTTCAAGATATAACAATGGACTTTTGTCATTGATAGCCAGAATCAACATAATTAAAATGAGTGCGCTGCCAAAAGTTTTATATAGGTTTCCCTAATTTTCCCCTGCGGTTTCATTAAATCGTAGCAACCAATGATGGTGAGATATGACTGGTAATGTAAGACACCTTGGTTAGCAAAGAGAACACTTTCCCAACTGTGGTCACAAGGTGGTGTTGGCTTTAGGCACTTCATAGCCTATCAGAGAGTATTACTTACCGAGGTCATAGTGATCTGGTTCAGCCAAGAAGACCACGTTTTGTTAAAAATAGAATAGTATCTGATTACTAGGTGGTTGGTCTTTGAATCAGGTCTTGTTTGCTGTCCATGTCGGTCTACACATTCCTGCCTATAAATCATGTCTAATCCAAAATGTCATGGAAGTTTGGAGAAATATGGTATGAAATGAGTGGTGGTGCCTATTCAAGCCACAGGATATACTGTAATATTGGCATGGTTTAGCATGCCACTGCAGTATATAAAGGGAACAGGGAAGAGAAAGGGGTGGGAGAGAAATGGAGAAAGAAAGGTGTGAAGTTTACATACCAGAGGTGGGTTAATACAGCAGTAACCACAATACATGTAGAAGTGTTCCAGTGTCTCTTTGCTATCTCCAACATGTGGCAGATGCGAAGGAGTACAATTTGGAAAGAGGGAATGGGGTCAAGTACCACCTATGTAATAATTTCCTGGATATCTCTAAATGATTAATGCAGTGAGATGATTTAGAACTCATAAGGAACACCACCCTCCATTGTTGAGGTGAAAATTGGCTCTGAAGTTCTTTTTCCCATCTGCATGCGCAGACGGCAGGTTCGTCGGACGAGGGAGCGCAGCTGCAAGGAGCTGCGCCCCGAAGATTGTGGGTAGGAGGGGTAAAGTGGCTACTGGGGCGTGGAGTAGCCGCGCCCTGTAGCCACAGCTGCGGCTACTCCACACCCCAGTAGCCGCATAACAAAATTAGCATAAATCTATAATATAAGTTCACAAAACAGCGCGGGGACGTGAGGATTAGCCCCTAAAAGGGCTATCCTCACGTCCTATTGATCCACCTACCACCCAATCTACCTTTATAGGTAGATTCGTGGTGGTAGGTTCCCTTTAATTAAATACATTTGCCTTATGTAAACATTTCTTCAAATGGATGTTAAAAAAAAAAAAATTCCCGCGTGAAGATAATTTCTCATGAATGTTGCCATGTTGTCCCTTAGAAACGAGATGGCTTCCTCGGATACGACCACGTCACACTCTGGCAGCGGTGGCCAGACTTGCGCTATAGAGCCCTGCCGGACCACCAGGATTCTGCAATCATTACCACAGGACGGCTCTAGGACCTGCAGTAACTCCAGGAAACTTTATATACAATAACCTTTTGTTTCTTTGTGCAATCCCTCCAGCAGAGGTGGCCGTATCCGAGGAAGCTATCTCGTTTGTAAGGGACCATATGACTACATTTATGAGAAATTATCTTCACACAGGAACATTTTTTTTAATAGCATCTAATTGAAGAAATGTTTACATATGGCAGATTAATGAAACTGAATGTGAGTGCCCAGACGGGAAAACCCCTTTTAGTCAAACCCTAAAGAGAAATGTCTGACTTGAAGGTATTTGAAGAATTCTTTATTTGAGATGTTATACTTGGAAGAGCGTTCACTAAAGGGAACGAGGGCCTGTCATGAAGAGCTCTTATAGTTAACAAACCCTTATTTATCCAAGAGGAGAAATCTGAATCAGGGATAATGTGGTGAATGGTGGCAAGAGGGACATCTCCATGTCTTAAGGGAAGTAATTTAGAAGATTGTAGCAAACTTTGCCACAAAGATATGGATGTCCTGGAGAGTAGGGAGATTTGTAAGGCATGGGCTCTGATCTACCATGGCTTTCCACAACCAGTTCCTAGGGAACATATTAGGAAACATAACATACTCAATTTGTGTCCATTGCTTGGACTTACTTCCCTGCAAAAGTGCTCTAATTTGGCAAGCTATTGTTGACCCTCTGTCCCCCACCTCCAGGCCCCTCTGTTCCCCTTCTGTCCTTATCCTCCAGGCCCCGCTGTCCTATATTGGGGCCCATCAGTGGCTAGACTATGTGTATATGGAATATATTTATACTACAGCCGATGCTACTATTGTATGTACAGTATATTCAAATTTACATTAGTCAAACAGACTTTATAGATTTACTATTAGTAAAGCAAATTAGTCCAGAGTTTAAATAAAAATGATTTTTTATTTTAATTAAGGCACAATATTACAATGAAAAAAAGATTTATCTGTATTTGGAGGTGAGATAGTGAGACACTGCTGCAATAAACTTGTCAAAAGCTGCATGGGTGCTGGCATCGAAGTCAGCAGGTAGGTGAGATGCCAGGGTGACCAGGATGCAGTGAGACAGCAGCTGCAACAGAAAAAAAACATTTTAAAATCTTAAGTGATTAAATAACATGCCCTTCCTGCAGACATTCATAAAAGATCATTTAGAGTAAGAACAGCATGGATTAAAGGACATGCACATTTTAATGTAATGTCTCAGTATTTCCCATATAAGGGTAGGGCACCAGCCCTGTAATCAGTTGTTCTTCTGGTTCTTAACCTTGTAAACTATAAAATGATTTTAATGTGCTCCATGAAGTACAAAGAGATCCATCATGGATTGAGAAAGTTCGAGAACTTATATTGTGTCATATTATAAATTATCTCATCTATCAGGGTGTGGCCAAACATGGCGTTTTGTATTGCATTAACAAACGCAATGCAAACACCCAGAGGTGAGGCCCAATCACATACTTTTCCATGGATGTGATCGGTAACCAGCATCTTTTGTCTTGAAGTTTCTACGGACACACAAATGCAATCGGGCCAAGCCCTGCCCCTGGGAGTTTGCATTATGATTGTAAAGGCAGTACAGACACCACATCCTTAATAACTAGAACTGCTACAAATGGCCTAAGGTACTAATACAAGAGTATGTAGTAGTCTTACCTTGAAGTTTCCTGGGTCCACCCTCAGGTTGTATGCATGCAGGTCACTCAGTTTGGACAGAGATCCCTCCAAATTGTCCACATGTTTGCCAGCTTCTACAAGAGCACTCAAGATCTTTCCTCCATGTGTATGGAGATCTGTTGAGCCATGGCTCAGGTCAAAGTGGTTGAAGTAAGTCTTAGTCTGGGGGAATCCCAGGAACATTCTAAAAGAAAATATGAAAAAATATATTACTAAAATTTACACTTCACATGCACACGTCAGCGCGTTGGAGAGGAAGAGGAATGAGTGCTGCTAACTCCTCCCTGCTCTATGGCAAAATATAGTACATGTCCTATATTTCTCTGGGCACAATCACCGTGAGTAGTCAATAAGGGCCAATAACCACCTGCAAATAGTTTGGCCCAGTATTGGCCCCCATTATGGCTGTGTGAATGAGCCCATAGATACTAATTCTTACATCTGAATTTGTAATACATTCTGATGTATATTGACAGCATGTGGTAAGAATATGGTAACTAAAAGTTAATTTATAATAGAAGAATCTTAAAAAGCCGAAGAAGCCTGACTCTTTGTACAAATATTCTATGTTAGTTTGTATTTGTGTCATGTGTAATTGTTGTACCATAGATTTAATCCTTACCTTTCCATGGCTTCAGCACCAAGAGCATTGACATTTCCGGAGACTTTGCCCAAGATGGAAACAATGGCCGCCTTCTCAGCATCAGAGAAAGTCATCTTGCTTGTGTTTAGTTGTAGTGAACTGAAAGTTAAGATATGAAAGGTTTGTGCTGTGGCTCAGTTCACTTAGTATTTATAGAGGAAGGATCAGCAGAAATGGACAATTGTCTAGGACCATTGGTCATTTTGGAGATAAACACAAACATGTAGATTGGGAAATTGTGCTGCCTGTGTATAACTATGTGCTGTGGTAAGACCTTTATATTGGTGAGGATGTAGTCTGACTTTTGTCTTTATTGAAATCAAGTGAACAATTTCAGGATAAATTTATATGTATAAGCTACAGTTGCAGGGCACTAACTAATAAGTTAATATAGTGGGGCACATTTACTTACCTGTCCAAAGGAGTTCACCTAAAGTGCATTCTCCAACGATAATGCACTCTGCCGCGATTCACTAAGATCGTGCGCCCGATATCCTGAATGTGTTGCTTCCCCGCTCAGGTCCGCCGGAGTTCACCTTCTTCTTCCTGGTGCATGTAGATGCATTGTCTGCGATACAAATTGAAAGTTAAATCCCGTGCTCAGTCCGAATCCATCAGATCCTCCGATTTCTGGCCCACCCCCAATTTCTGTTAGCCAGCGCAGCTACAACACAATGCCAGCGCAAACCCCTGTTAAATACTTGTCAAAGCGGCGCAAAACCGTGAACAGTCCGACGAAAGTGTGATTCGCGACCCTTAGTAAATAAGCCCCAGTATGTAATCTAATCTGATGCATATGATGAGTAGGCAGGAAGTTAGCACTTATATACATATATCCCCAAAAGTGCATTAAGGAGTACAGGTTAAGGTTGGAAAGAGAACCCAACCAAATCTATATATACAAATAGATTTATTTTTTGCTATCACAGGATGTTATTTTCACTATGACCACTGTAAATCATTTGCAAATAAATGTGTATTTCCTTATGCATTGTAGTGGTGGGAATTTCCCTCCCTGTGTAAATAAAAACTAAGAAGTTATCACATAGTATTAGATGAATAGATCTCTTTGGAAACTTGGAGCATTGGTGCCACATGTTAAAAATCCTTTGGGCAAGAAGTGTACAAAGACTTTGGAATTTACCCCATATTACACTATAGTTGAAAACAATAGCTGCTTGTTTTTTTTTCACAATGAGGATACTCTATTATTATTTATTATAGAGCATTGCTAATTTCATGGAGCTGTATATTACAATTAGGGATCAAATACAGTTCATTTTATAAAAACAATTCAGCAATAGATTCTGAGCCCCAAGCAGTGGAGCAGGATGAAATGGCGTTCAACGCGGAATCAATATCCAAGGACAGTGTTGCTGGTCCAACACCCGGACCTTCGTCAGGCATAAAATTCATTACAAACAAAGTTGTTTATATAGATAAAAGGTATGAAAACGAGGCGCCTCGTTTAAATAAACCAGCATTGGACCAGCAACACTGTCCTTGGATATTGATTCCGCATTGAACGCCACTTCATCCTGCTCCACTGCTTGGGGCTCAGAATCTATCGCTGAATTCATACCACTACCGATCAATCTACCCCTGGGCGGAGAACGGAGAACGGCGCCAGGAATCCTTTATTTTATTCTACATGCACATGTGTTTGTGCTACAAGGTGAGCACTTTTAAACTGTTCTTTTAGACCTTTTGCAAGCAGCTTTTACAATATCACACGAGGAGAGCTTTCTTATTTTGTAGCTTTTTACGCAGGACAGCTTGAATTTTCTGATGGCTCCTATTGTTGCAGCAAGAACATGAACACTGGGATTAAAATTAGAATTAAAAAAAAAGCAACACCTTTACAGCCAATATTCCCACTTCATGTGAATTATTTTATTTTATAATTTTTCTTTATTGAAGTAAAGTAGTATAAATGCAAAAAACACATGTGAAGTTCTTTATCTGGATACTTTTTCCTTGCTTAATCTATTCGCCCTTATGTAGCGCTTATGTGATGCACACCCAGGGGGTTGATAAGGTGAGGAGGGGGAGGCAGTTTAACTGGGTTGATGATCTTTTGATCTTTCCTGCCATACATTTCTTATCTTAGTAGAGCAATTTGTGGATTAGAAACCTCAAATTCTGTAAATTGAGATGCTTACATTTACTTTACACTCTATGGCCATTATGCCACGTACACATCTGTGTTGAATAGTTCATGAGGAGCATCATCCACATACAGCGTCCAGTTACAATGATGGACCTCAGCGGAACTCAGTTGATTCCATTATAAGGTGGTATTGTCTTTCTGGTACATTTCAATTATTGAAAATAGTCACAAGAAAGTATCTAGGACAGTTCAGTAAGGCACCTTCACAATGCTGCACTCTTCATATTCAGTCCACTAAAACCAAAGTCTAAAGGTGAGGCCACACGTGGCGTTTTTAATTGCGTTTCCAAAAGAATGCAAACGCCGGGAGCAGGACTCAGCCCATTCGTATGTGATTGGTAACCAGCAACCTGTGTTTTTCATTTTTTAAATGCAGATTGCATATGTTTCCATGATTGGACCAAACCCCATGCCCTCGATGTTTGTACAATGCAATCGCCACGTGTGCCCGCACCCGATGACTAAAAATGAATAAATGCATTTTGGAACAAGCAACAGGGTCATTGTTTATGCCTCCTAATAAAGCGCATGTGAAGCAACATGTTGCTGTTTAGCCAGGCCCTGCTAGATTTTGTAAACCTATTGAGAGAAATGTAATATTGTTGTGTAATATTGGGGTGTGCAATTGAAATACAGAATGCACCCGGCTTCTAAGACCTTGAGCTGTTTAGCGGTTGTGTTCTGGACTGCTGGGAGTTGTGGTACCTCTGCATGGTGTCTGCAATTGTGCTTTGTGTTTCTGCACCATGAGGGGTTAATTCCCAGAAGTTGTCCAGCTCCTATCAGGTCCTGGAGGTGGCTGCATATATTGCAGCTTCACTAGTCACCTGTGCCAGTGTTTGAAATCCATTTCATGGCTTGCTCTCTGCTTAGGTTTGACTCACTCTGTGTTCTGAATTGTGATCTCGGCTAGTTTTTGACGTTGACCCTTTTGCTTACTGATTTTGCTCTTGACATACCCTCTCGTTGTGACCCTGGCTAGTTTACTATTCTTTGGTGTTTTATGTTTGTCAGTCTGTTTGTGTTTCCCTTCCCACACTTATCCAGTGTATTCCGAGTCTTCAAGTAGTCGCCCCACGGTTTAGCGTGCGAGGGCTATAGGAAGGGACAGAGGTTGGGGCAAGCTCAGGGAACACTATCCCCTGTCTTCTGTGTTACCCAACCCTAACATTATACTTTCAAAAGTCCTAACTTTTATAAATTGTACTTCCTAGTTCACATTTTAATATTCTATGCCATGTACTGGGAAATTATAAAACAAAATTCTAAATGCAATGAAATTGCCAAATAAGAACTAATTCACAGCCTTCTCTTATGGGCTCTGTTTTTACACATTTCACTATGTGCACCAAAGGCCACCTTTTCTTTATTTTTAAGGTAGGTACATATACATCCATATACATTTTTACACATAAATTTCTGATTCTTAAAAGGTTTGGCAGAATTAGAGCATGTAAAATATAATTAATTATATAGTAAAGGTATTATAAGCCTTTTGTGACAAATTGGTACGTAATTGTCAGGTTCAATTATATAATTTGCTCTTCATTAAATGATATATTTGGAACATCTGTATGTAACAATTTTTACTACGCTTTTTCATGACTTTAGCTTGAAATGGTTGTTTTTAGAATTACCAGACAAAGGTCTGCAAATTAGTTCACTAGTTTGAAGTGAAGTTTGAAGTGGGCTACCAAGTAGACATCAGATGTTGTTTAAGCCTTTCAGTGACAAAATATAAAAGATGGATTTTCCTACATAAACCTTCAATAGAAGCCTTATTACAGCATTATTACAATGTAACAGGAAAATTAGATGTATCTCTTGACCTCTGACTTCAGTAGTAAAAACGGATACACACAATGGGGCACATTTACTTACCTGTCCGAGTTGCAATCCCCAAGGTGCGTTCCCCGACAATGATGCACCATGCTGCGATCCACATCGTTCCTGCACCTGATATCCTGCATGTGTCGCTCCCTGCTTAGGTCTGGCGGAGTTCACCTTCTTCTTCCCGGTGCATGTAAGTGCTTAGCTTGCGACACAAATTTGAATGTTAAATCTGCTTAATCCGAATCGGACGGATCGTCTGATGGTCAGCCCCCTGATTTGTGCAACACAATCCCCTGCGTGATCCCTGAAAAGTCGGGAAACCTGACGAATATGCGACTGCGGGACCCTTAGTAAATAAGTCCCGATATATTTCATTGTTTCTGAATATATAGCGCTCTAAAAGGATTTCTTGTTCAGTAAAATTGTTTATGGTCAGAGTAAACCAAAAAGACCGTCTTTTAGCATTGTTTTCCAGAGGGTTATAGATAAATTGTTGCACATTTGTCACAGGTTACTTGTCATGTATCTATGTTCACATAAAAAAAGTCTCACAAAGAAATAGGGCGTAATGAAAACTCCATTAGACCTCTGTTTTTTTTTCTTTAGGTTTTTAATAATAAATGTATTTTAAACTGATAACATAAAGTGCAAACATAAAATATAAAGTGCAAACATAAAATATAATAATTCAAACATTTTATTGAAACATTTTTATTCACTATATCTTTATTTAGAGGTGAGAAAGTGAGATACTACTGCAAGGAACTTGACAAAAGCAGCATGGGTACTGGCATCAAAGTCAGCTGGGACATGACATGCCAGGAAGACCAGTATGAGACAGCAGCTGGAACACCAAGAGTATCATTATACTCTTAAACTCTATTACATTATTATACAAAAAATAACCATATAAACGCTCCTTTACACAGTCAAATTATTATTTCAATATTGGGAACAGCGTTCATAAGAATGCTCACTCTTGATAACATGCAAATGACCTTCTGATCTGATAAACCAGCAAGGAGAAGCAGCTCATGTGTAAAGCTGTTATAAAAATGTGCAGATCAGTGCATGTTGACCTCAATTGACATTGTCAGCCAAGCATTTGTACAGTTAATCTATCATTAGGTGTTGATAATATGACATATTAAATAGAAAGTGTAAAAAGCAGCAGAATGAATTGCTGAAAATGAACTGAGTTTATGAATCTTACAATGAAGTTTCTTTGGTCCATCATATTAAAAGGGAACCTGTTGCCACATTTTCACATATACAATTAGTGACAGGTTCCTATAGAGCCATTTCAACTACCTGACCCTACTCCTTAGCTAAAAATAGTTTCCCTTACATCTCCATAAATCTATTTTATATTATATTCCCTTACATCAGAGAAGGCTTGTTCTATTCCACCAGCCACTCCTTTCTACTCCTCTCCATGTCCCATGTCTCTTCTCGGCATGTCATGTGACCAGACATCATCACAGGTCCTTTAGCCTCTTAACATTAGCAAACTGTACACCACATATATATCTGATCACATGAAATCCTTAATGGAATTTTAATTCTCCCCATCCTCCATGCTGTCATTTCATGTGGTCAGATACATACATGGGTTGGACATTGCAGATGTAACAGGCCCTTAAAGATGTCATCCTGGTCACATGACTTCAATGCCCAATAATGCAACAGAACTCTTCATACAGCAGACTATCATATCATGTCAATCAGGAACAATGCAATGGGCAATGCAATTGCCATTCAATCAGAAACAATCGGTGCAATGCAAGTAAATTTTAATATGTGTGACTCAGGTGAGTTGCATTTACGTTAACAAGTTTTTTTTAATTATCATTTTTATTTTGCCTTTATTTTGTGTGGGTTAATTTGCTTTAATTTTGTGTGTGTTAATTTGCATGACAGGTTCTCTTTAAGTGGTCCTGGCCATAATGTCACATATTAATAATTTATCATGAATCACATACCTCTTCTCTGAAATAAATCATAGTATATTTTAGGTAGCCACACAAAGCCTCAGCTATACTGCACCCCACTTTACTCACTTTTTGAAATGTGATACAGATGGCAAAAGGAACAATAAGTTGCATATTTTGTGGGAATACTCCTATGTAAAATAACATTTGGGCCTGAAATCTTAGATTTTTTGGAAGAGATTCCAATGCTAATCAAATTAGAAGAAAATCTCAGAGTTATGGCCAGCTGAAAATACATTGATGCAAAAACAGATGAAGTCCAGCTTATAAAACAAATCAGGATTTTCATAACAACATTTCATCCGATCAGGACGCCAGGGCTGTCCTCAGGCAGTGTAAGATCCCGTCTGCGATCTTAAAGGCACAGTGTCAGCCTATGTGCATAGGCAGGTGCATAGGCTGAGACAGCTAATACCCTACAATACATCAGTATTGCAGGGTATTTTCATGAACAAAAACCTGTTAAAAAACCACCAAAAATTATGATTTTTACCTATTTAATCCCATAAAAATGGAATAAAAAGTGATCAAAAAACATATGTACTCCAGAATGATACTCTTGCAAAGTACAGCATGTCCCGCAAAAAACAAGCCATCAACCAGCTCTTTAGCGAAAAAATGTTATGGCATTTGGAAGATGGCGATGCACAAATGATAGATTTTCCCCATATTAGGGTTTTATTTAGCAAATATAGTAAAACATAGGAAAAAATATCTAAGTCTGGTATCCCCATAATTGGGGACATCATAATTAATGCTTTTCTACTCCTGACTTAAAAAAAGTTAAAACATTTTCAACAATAGGGGATACCGACCCCAAAATGGTAACACTGGACAAGCATCTCATCCCGCAAAAGAAATGCCTTCATATGGGCCCAAGAACGACTCGCTGTGTGCCCATAAAACAAGTAATGGGGTCTCTGCACTTGGGAGAAATAGCATAACAAATTGTAACATGTGTTTTCTCTTTTTATCTTTTTGAAATGTGTAAATTTTTGGACTAAATGAACGTATTAGCAATCAAATTTGACCATTCTAAATTTCACCTCCATTTTGATTTAATTACTATTACTATAAATACATCCAGAGCCTACTTATATATCCAGCGTGCCAGGGATATTGTTTTCATCATATGGTGCCATCAAATTTCCCCCCATTGTATATTGGTAAAAGGTGAAAATGTTTTTGCTCTTTTAACATAACAATAATTTAAATTAAAATGTAGCAAATAACAATTTAGATTATGAATTAAACACTATCGACCTTATCCAAGAATCATTGGGAAAGTCTACAAATATTGCTTTCAGCTGTGTGGTCACATAATCTGGATGCAAAAGAACATGTGAACATTGCCAAAAACAGTATAAAAATAATGATCTGCATCTTTTATTTTTAAATAATGATGCACTGAACCTTCAACAGTGACTGTAAATAATCTTAGCTAATATCTGCAAGTCAGCGCCAATCAGAGGATCTCTGGCCCTCAAATTTTTATACATAGAGCCAACCAGAATAAGAATAATGGTATAATTAAGCATAAACCTTTTTATACTGGTCATTCAACTGTTGGGTCTTATTGGCTCCTGTGTAATATGATATGAGTGTGGAAGACTTACTAGAGACTTACTGTATATGCTCGAGTATAAACCGACCCAAGTATAAGCCAAAGTGCCTAATTTTGTCACAACAAATGGGAAAACCTATTGACTTTAGTATAAGCCTAGGGTGGGAAATCCACAGCCTTTACCTAGTATATAGCCATCCAGCCCCTTTCCCCCTGTATATAGACATCCAGCCCCTTACCCCCAGTATATAGCTATCCAGTCCATGCCCTCTAGTATATAGCTAGCCAGCCCCTGAGCCCCAGTATATAGCCAGCCAGCTCATGCCCCTAGTATATAGCCAGACCCTGCCCCAGTACATAGCCATACAGCCCAGGCCCTGTAGTATATAGTTAGCCAGCCCATGTCCCCTAGTATGTAGCCAGTCAGCCCATACCCACAGTATATAGCCAGCCACTGCCCCTAGTATAAAGCCAGCGAATACCCCCTAGTATATAGCCAGCCAGTTCCCTGCTCCCCAATATATAGCCAGCTAGCTCATTTCCTCTAGTATATAGGCAGCCCCCTAAACCCCCAGTATATAGCCAGTCAGCTCCTGCCCCCCAGTATATAGACAGCCCATACCCTCTGTATATAGCCAGCCAGTCCTTGCCCCCAGTGTATAGCCAGCCAGCTCCTGCTCCCAGTATATAGCCAACCCCAATACCCCCCAGCCTGCTCCCAGTATATAGCCAACCCCAATGCCCCCCAGCCAGCTCATTCCCTCTGGTATATAGCCATCCCCCTAAACCCCCAGTATATAGCCAGCCAGCCCATCCCCCCTAGTATATAGTCAACCAGCCTATGCCATCCAGTATAAAGAAAGCCAACCCGTGTCCCCCAGTATATAGCAAGCTTTCCCATACCCCCCAGTATATAGCCTGTATGTGGCCGATTATATCATGGTTATGGCCAAATTAAAACTTTTCTTTTAAAACTTTTGACACCATACTCGGGGAGATTTATCACAACTTGTACACCAGAACATCCACTATAACCTTGTACAACATGCCCCCCAGTATGCAGCCAGCCTGCTTATGACCCCAGTACATAGCTATCAGCCCATACCTCCAGTATACTGCCAACCTGCCTATGCCCCCTAGTATATATCCATCAGCCCATCCTCCCTTATATATATCCAGCAGCCCATGCCCCCTAATAAATAGCCAGCAACCCATGCCCCCCAGTAAATGGCAAGCAGCCCATGCCGCCTAGGACATAGCCAGCAGCTCCTGCCCCCAGTATATAGCCAGCCACTTGCCCCCAGTATGCCCAGCCTATTTAAAAAAAAAACATCTGTACTCATCTTTCTTAAACCCCCCGAAGGTCCTTTTATGTCTTATGATGCTTCGGCTCCATGTCCCTGTGCACTGCCATCGCACACAATATTGGCCATCGGTGCGGACACACTATGATGTCAGCTAGCAGCTGACGTTACGGTGTGTGCAATGGCAGCACACAGGGACAAGGACCCAGAGAATCGCAATCAAAAAGAAGGCCTGCGGGGAACGTCGGAAAGGTGAGTACAGAGTTCATTTTTTATATAGACCTTGTGCTGAAAACTAGGCTTATAATCAAGTATATACAATATATTTAGTACCAAAATTGAATGTAACTTAGAAATGCAAACTTTTTTATACATAATTCAGATGTTTTGATAACAGTAGTTTATGGAACATGCCATTACCTGTGCATATACCCTGCAACGGCATTTCCTACTGACAGATTTTGGAACTCAGAAATATATTAACTTAAAAAATTTAAATATGCACAGTCTCACCGCAATGGTTTAGCCCTTTAATATTTGGTGGTCTTGTCCGATTGTAGCCCACTTTTGAAACAGGATTGGGCAGCTTTTGCAACAATTTACCGGTCACACTGTCCCATGCGACCCCACCTTCTGCTTATTGAGCAATAAGCCTGAATCTATCCCTAACACTAAGTTTAAATTGTGCCAATTTGTCCTACTAGCAGCGCATATTCACAATGCGTCCCAGTGGCGTAAACAGACTTGGGGTTCTCTAGAGTCATTGAGAGAATTAATAATATTATGTTGTGTGAAAGACTTATTGCCATCAGAACTGATAACAGGGATTGATTCAGGAAGGTATGGCTTGGTTATCCTCCTCCATTGCCCTGATATGCAATATTTACTACGCATATTTAATATGCTTATTTACTACGGGTCTGTGGACCACATTTTCGTTAAGTTTCCCGCCAATTTCCGTTTAGCGCCGCATTTAACAGGGGTTTTTGGAGCGATCGGATTTGGGCGCAATCGTTTCATGCAACGGATTTGGCCTATGCGCGGTAATTAAAATCCAAATTGTGTTGCAAGATACGCACTTACAAGACATATCGGGAAGCATCCGGCGGACCTCAGTGGCGAAGCAACAGATGCACTCGGGCGCACGATCTTCATGAATCGCGGCAGATGTGGATTCCGGTGGACAACGCACCTCGGGGATTGCGCAACGACCAGGTAAGTAAATGTGCCCCATTATGTTTCACTTTAATGGGGTTTGGTGTGTTCCTCCTTATTTTCTTTCGTAGCTTACTCCTTGGCCAATATGGTTGTCGTGATCTGCTGGGCACCTGAACTGAATGTGATGATTGCATTGTATATATAAGACCATGTGGATTAGTTTCTTATCTCTGAGCATATATTTGTATAGTGTGTTAATGCATATACAGTATGTGATTCTATTTTGGATTATCAATAAATTGATAATTTAAAGTTAAAAATTTTAATAGGCATTTAAAACTTGTTAATTGTTTTCTTCATATTGATTAAACCACATATATGTTTATATAACATTTAGGGCACAGCTGTTCTCCCCTACTGCACGGGCACTAAGAAGTTACGTATATAAGACCCCTAGGTATCCAAATTTTAGTAATGATCATATAGGAACAGAACCATGTGTCAGACACACATCACTTTTCTATTGTTGCTGATTTACTTGTAAGGATTAAATCCTTGAATCATACGTTTTACACCATTACTTGTTCACATTGATAACATGTATACTTAGTACAAACACAGAAAATATTTAATTTAGACATCATAGCAAAGCACATAATTCATCCATTTATCTGTATTTGGAGGTGAGATGGTGAGACACTACTGCAATGAACTTGTCAAAAGCAGCATGGGTGCTGGCATCAAAGTCAGCAGGCAGGTGAGATGCCAGGGTGACCAGGATGCAGTGAGACAGCAGCTGTAACACAAAATCAAGGTAATCATCATTGTGAGAACTTTAATTGACAACAATAATTGCACGGGGGACGGCCGTTTGGAGTTCGGGCGGGGGGGGGGGGGCGGCCTCAGTTCATTCTGGCGGTGGTGGTGGGGGGCGGTCAGAGTTCAGACGGACTGGGGCACGGGCGGGCAAGCATTCGGGAAAGCGCAAACACAGAGCGGGGGGCCTGGAGGAACGCATCAGTGAATTATGACCCGGCCTGACCTCTGCGTAAAACATCTAAAGACATTTCTACATGATAGGATTTAAAAAAATGACAACTTGGTTATGAGTCTTACCTTGAAGTTTCCTGGGTCCACCCTCAGGTTGTATGCATGCAGGTCACTCAGTTTGGACAGGGATTCCTCCAAGTTGTCCAGATGTTTGCCAGCCTCTACAAGAGCACCCAGGACCTTTCCTCCATGTGTCTGGAGATCAGTGGAGCCATGGCTCAGGTTCAAGTGGTTGAAGTAAGTCTTCGTGTGAGGGAATCCCAGGAACATCCTAAGTCAAAAACAATAAATAAAGAACAAGTAAAATACATATATTACAGACCAGGACCACTCTCCATCTCACAACGTCATTAAAATGGAGACAATTGAATGTAATGCACACAATACAGAAAGAAAAGATCAACAATTCAACACACACACAAGATTAACACACACACAAACGCATATAATTATATATACAAAAAAGGCATAGTGGCTCATTTACTTTGAGACGCATTTAGAAGGGGATTTTGGCACACGCAATCGTATTTTGGCGCAAATGTCTGGCTTTCATGCGACAGAAATCGGGGGCGCGCCGTCATACAATCCGACAGATTCGGACAAACTGCGGGATTTAACTTAAAAATTGTGTCGCAAGCCATGCACTTACATACACCGGGAAGAAGAAGGTGAACTCCGGCAGATCTGAGCAGGGAAGCGACAGATGCAGGAAATCGGGTGGTCAATCTTTGTGAATCGTGGCAGCTGTGCATGATCGTCGGACAACGCACCTCGGGGATCTCGCAGGGACAGGTAAGTAAATGTGCCCCATAGAGTAACCACATAATCAGTATAAATAACAGGAGAGTCGGCTTTGTTTGCAGGAGTGTACAAACTTTCAGGAAGTAGAGATGTCAGAAGAGGTAAAAGTTCTTACACTCTGGTCCAACTATCTTTGCGGAAACAAAGAAGTACATATCAAGCTGCACTAGGCAGTCTATACCATTATACCTTTCCAAAGCTTCAGCACCAAGAGCGTTGACATTTCCGGAGACTTTGCCCAAGATGGACACAATGGCCGCCTTCTCAGCATCAGAGAAAGTCATCTTGCTTGTGTTTAGTTGCAGTTAGGTGCAGGATAGGATATGAGAGGTTTGATCTGTCTCTCAGTTGCACTGGATTTTATAGTGGAAGGGTAAGGACGGTCACTCATCTGTAAAATTGGTCACGAAGAAAATGCGCCGAGGCGGAAAACTGCTGTTCATGTAGAATACTATGAAGGGTTTTTTGTTGCTTACTGTTATCTTATTACATGATAAAGAACATTTTATCCTAACAAAGAAAAGTACAGCTTTGAGTTATTCTCTTATGTTATGCTGCTTCAAGTTGTTTTTTGTTTCCTTTCTCTTCGAAAGGTTACAGCCTTACAATAGATGACAACCAGCTTCCCAAGCTTTTCAAATGGCTAATATGCCAAATACCAATACTTATATTAATGGTAGTAAACATTAGAAGGTTTGAGAAAGTAATTTAGATTAATGTATAAGATCCATTTACCAGTTATACCACAATTACCTTCCCTTTTCATGGCGTGTTCAGTTTTCTAAATACAAGGGATGTTGGCCACATTCATTAGTCAGATGGCTTTGCCTGTGTACGACTGGTAAAATAATCACTGGATCCCATACTAAAGACATGATACAGTACAAATTGGCGTCCTCATGGATTTGTTATGCGCATTGTATCTGATTTTATGTGAGTAGAATTGAAAATAAAGGTCAAGGGACTCCAGTGGAAGATATATTTGTAACACGTATGAATATGGAATAAAACTGAAAGACTGGAAGATTGTATAGAGCTCCGGTCACACTACTTAATATTCTTCATGACACAGTACAGGACAGTAGCCTGCGAGGAGTCTTTAATGCCTATGTTGCAGAGTCTGGGTCCGAGGACAGTGCCCAGTCCAGGAAATATGATCATATATACAGGCGCGTAACTAGGAGAGGCTGGGCCGCATAGCAGATTTCTGCATGGTGCCCCCCTTCCCCTTAAAAAATGTATACATATTTAGGCTGCATTCACATAAACGTGAGCCCGTCCGGGCCAGGATAGAGGTGGACGGGCCAGGTTTAGGAGTGACACAGAGGAAGGGGCGCATGGGCACCCGGCAGTGCATTCCCGGACCACTTACCACAGGGCTGTGGCAAAGCACTGCAGGTACACAGGGACGGTGCGTCCCCGGGCCTGTTAACTCCATTCCACTACGGCTACTGCGGCGTTAGTTACACCACTGCATATATATGATTCTATACATTAGATTATTAAATAAACACTTTGGATGTGATCCAAGAATAATTGGGAAAGTCTACAAATAATGATTTAAGCTGTGAGGTCCTGATGGCTATGACAGGAAAATTGTAATTAAAAATAAAGTAAACATTGCTGAAAACATTCCAAAAAGAATGTTCTGCACCTTGGCTTTTATTATATAACGATGCACCAAACTTCCAGCAATTACTTTTTTTTTTAATAATTAATTTTTATTTGAGCCATTCATGCATATACAGAAATTTGTGGTACATGTTCGCAAAAACACATATTTATCAGAAACAGGCTCCATTTTTACAATAATACAAGCGATGTAGTCATTAACAGTAACATATTAACCATGTACCAGGCATTTAACAGTTCTACATTTAGTTAGTCTGGGCCATTATCTTTGTAAGTGCAGCAACAATCAGACGATTATCTAATAGCACCTGAAGTGTCTATCCCAACCAGCCAACCAGGATATAGTATATAAAACATAACTCATCATGGAAATGTTGCAGAGGTATTCCAGTTATTTCATATTTTTTGCTATCCACAGAATAACTGATCAGTGCATACCTGACCGCTAGGGCTTCCCCTAATCACGAAAATGGTGATTTACTGGATCCCACAAATGAATGAATTGTCTGGTTGCTTGTGAGGAGAACACACTAACTGCTTGGCTCCACTGGAGATAGTCAGATAGCCATCTCCTGCAGCCACACCCTGATCCTTGCATTTCAGCCCGGCCCAGCAAGGGTTACTAGCCTAATGGACAGTTTCCCCAGTGTGCTGCTGGAGGCATGTCCGGGACCGGCCACATATACCTGCCTATTCCCATCAGACCGGGCTGGTTACTTCAAATCTTACCTATGTATCTAGTGTTCTTGCTATCTTGTATGGTATTCTGTGTTTTGTATCCGATTCTGGACCTGACCTGTATTTAACCCGTTTGTTCTTGACATGACCTGTATATACCCACTTGATCTTGACCTGACCTGTGTATATCCCGCCTGTACCTGTATCTGGACCTGACCTGTGTATAACCCGCATGAAGACCTGTATATATCTGTTGTTATCCCTCAGTATCGTTTACCTCCTAGTGTTATCCTGCTTTCCCAGTCTCAGACCTGTGTTAGTATTCTGTGCACAAGTGTGAACACTGGTCTATTCTTGTATTCTGGTTACCTGCCCGGTCCACCATCCAGCAGCTGGCAGACAAAGTAAGCCTTCCCTGTCATCTTGGAGGGTCGCTCAGGGACTGTCAGTTAGGTTCCTGATAATGGGGTTGCCCTTATCAAGGCGGTTTATCTGCTTTAGGCATGGACCTCACCCGCAGGGTGAGCTCGCCACCGCTTACCTAGTCTGACAGCTAGCGGCAAGCCTGGTTGTGGTTGTGCGTTGGCTGAACAGGTGCTGACAAGCACTAAAGGTTCCTAAGAGCACAGTGGCCTCCATAATCCTTAAATGGAAGAAGTTTGGGACAACCACAACTCTTCCTCGACCTGGCCATCCAGTTAAACTAAGCAATCGTGGGAGAAGAGACTTGGTGAGAGAGGTAAAGAAGAACCCCAATATCACTGTGGATGAGATGCAATAGGAAAATGGGAGAGAGTTCCACAAAGTTAACTATCCTTGCAATAAAAAAATTAATGTCATGGACTTGAGCCATAAGCTCAGGGCAAGGACCTCAAAGGTGATTTTTTCTGAAATACTGCCTGTACCACATGCCATGCAAGAAAAGCAGAGGGAGAACAGGTAGATGATGAAGTGGCTCAAAAGTTGGTATATGAAGGAGGGGTTTGGGCTCATGGCCAACTGCACTGACTTCTGTCAGCTATAGGCTCTAAAGCAGAGATCGTCTGCATCTCAATAGGGAGGGTGCAGCATTTTTTTGGGGAAAAAAGCTAGAATGCTAGAGGAGTGTTTAAAGGGAACCTACCACCACGATTCTACCTATAAAGGTAGAACGGGTGTTAGGTAGATGTATGGGACATGAGGATAGCCACTGCTCCGAAACTGGAACTATTGCGCATGCGCAAAACTCCAGCTTCTCGGACGAGGGCGTGCAGGGTAGGAGGAGAAAAGAGGCTACTGGGGTGCGGAGTAGCCGTGACATGTAGCCTTATGTCCGGTTAGTCCACTACCCAGTAGCTGCTTAAGAAAATTTACATATTAGGGTATTAAAGTTTTAAAAATAAAGCGGCTAAAAAGGGCTATCCTCACGTCTTATACGTTTTTTGTAAAAATAATGAAGAAGGTAAAAAGCTAAAAGAAGTGTGGATCCTGCCAGAGGGGGCACAGACCAGCATGTAAGTGTGCTTGGTTTACATGTCCTTCAACCCCTTCCTGTATTTGGAGATTCCTGAATGTTCTGTTGCGAGGAGGGGTAGTTTAAAGAGGGCCCACAGGCAGGTCCTATTAAGCTATCGGTTTTAAAAAAGAGTGTATCCTACTAGAGGGAGCACACACCAGTATGTCATTGTGCTTAGTTATCAAATCTTGATCTTTGTGGTAGATGTCCTTTAAAGGGGTTTGCCCATGAAATAAAGTTCTAAAATTTTAATCCCATAGTAATGCTTGCACAATTAAAAATAGATCATTTTATCTTTATTTACTTTTTTTGCTGTTTTTGATCCTATAACTCAGTGTGGGTCATTGTAAAGTTCCAGAATGTGGGATGAGTCTCTCTAAGCAGGCACTTCATGATTCCTCTTTGCTGTGAAATTCTGTGTGCTGATAATGTGCTTAGGGTACAGGGTTTATATACACTTTTATTTTGCTTCTAAACAGTCTACCAGTATCTGACACATAGAAAAGGGAGATGTGAGATGATGAAGATGATGTTTTAGTAAAATTTTAATCTTTTGTACAAAATAATTTCTTCATTTTGCCATATTCTAAGGCCAATCACTTTTTCATACTTCAGTGTACAGAGCTGTATGAGGTTTCATGTTTTGCGGTATGAGAGGAAGTTTTCATTGCTACCATTATGGGGACTGTACAACCTATTGATCACAAATTTTATGTGTTGCAAAATTGGTGATTGGGACATTTGGGGGCTGTTATAAGGTTCACCGCTGGGAATAACCATTTTTTATATTTCGATAGATTGGGCATTCACATGACTCATGAAAGAGCCAAGATATAAAGTCCAATGTAGTATAAAAAAGAAATGCAGCGGCACTCACCATTGGCTATGTTGGACTTTATTTTAAACCCGTAGCTGGAGGAGAAAAAGACAAGTATATCGACAAGCTGCCTTCAATGAATGTGCTTCAACATAAGTGGATTAGAATTCTTCATTGAGATGCTAGTAACAAAACGTGCGGCATTACATGTAATACTCCAGACACGCACAGGCGAAGCCCATATTGGACAAGATAGCATTCTTCAAAGCCTTTGACATCGTCAGTCCATGCCAGGGAAGTATAAATATCTCACCAGCAGCTGTGACAACAGGCGTGTCACATTTCACATAACATTATAACACCCTTAATAATTATCATAATTCAAGCCTATACAGTATATAGACAGAGATTGTTTAAAATGTATAAATCAACAAGGCTAGTGCATAGAGCACAAGGTTAGATATTGGCATTTGGCAGAGAATGAAAAAGAGGTCAGTACTGGGTCTTATTCTTTTTAATATATTTATTAATGACTGCATATGCAAAGATAGAGGTCTGCACAGCTTAACAGGGTCAATTTAGCCAACACACAAAATAAAGCCCACCGTTATATCACAAGTGATGTGTGTGTATAGGCCAAAATGCATAGCAGAAGAATAAACGGATAGCATCCAGGAAGGGTGCGTTGCTCTCCTATTTGGAACGTTTGTAAAGGAATCGGCGCTGGCTTGCTCAAAAAGTTTCTTTTATTTAAGCCAATTATGGCAATAAAATATAAAAGAATTAAAACAATAAAAGGAATGACACGTTTCGCGCTCATGCTGAGCAGTAGATTCATGTGATTCAGTAGATTCAATCACATGAATCTGATGAAGCGCTCAGCACGAGTGCGAAACGCGTCATTCCTTTTATTGTTTTAACTCTTTTGTATTTTATTGCCATAATTGGCTTAAATAAAAGAAACTTTTTGAGCAAGCCAGCGCCAATTCCTTTACAAATGTTCCAAATAGGAGAGCAATGCACCCTTGATGCTATCCGTTTATTCTTCAAGTTACTGCACATGGACCTTTGGGGAGCCAGCAGCGGAACGAGGCAGCGGCATTGAGTCTCATACCAAGCATCAATAGGAGTTGTGCCCTACCTGCACAACTCCAAAAGGTGAGTGTATCACTACATCACAATAGATCCAAATATAACGAGGGTAACACACTATAGGAGCGCTCTTTTGTCTCTCCTTGTCTCCCCTACATCTCTACTTTAAAATGCATAGCAAACTTTGTTAAATTCAGACATAACATACACGAATAAGCAAGTAAACAGGCTCTCCCCCCTTTAAATGACAGCATGCCTGATTTCTTGTGACTATTATTTATCTTTTCAAGGTTATTCATGCATTGTATCTATTCTGGCAACTTTGACATTTATGTATAGGGTGTGATCTCCACTTACCTCTTTTGTGCACTTTCAGGCTATATGTGGACACAATGATCTAGATTGTGTCCCACATGGTTGGGAATGTTCTTGTGCACTTTTTTAAGTTGCTTTTATTCTTGTATGTTACCTCTGAATTTTTGAAAGTTTGCTATGTGTTTTTGCCTATACACGCATCTCTTGTTGAGATATAATGATTTTTATTAATGACCTCTTAGAGGGCTTTCTTCATCATGAATGAGGAGTATGTGTAACTTTTTGTGATAATCCTCTTTATATAGAAATCAGCAACTGTAAGTATTGCTGAAAACATTAGTACGACTCAAATAAATTCCTTTAACCTATATATATATATATACAGGCGGTCCCCTACTTAAGGACACCCGACTTACAGACAACCCATAGTTACAGACGGACCCCTCTGCCCACTGTGACCTCTGGTGAAGCTCTCTGGATGCTTTAAAATAGTCCCAGATTGCAATAATCAGCTTAAAATTGTCTGTAATGAAGCTTTATTGATAATTCTTGGTCCCATTACAGCAAAAAAATTGGAAACTCCAATTGTCACTGGGGCAAAAAAAAAAATTGTCGGGAACTACAATGATAAAATATACAGTTTCGACTTACATACAAATTCAACTTAAGAACAAACCTACAGTCCCTATCTTGTATGTAACCCGGGGACTGCCTGTATATATATATATATATATTGTCAGGTTGGAAATTCATCGACCCTTGGCCCTTGAAATTTGAAAGATAAAATCCCCACCCCTCCAGTTCTTTTTTTTTTTTTAAATGTTTTCTGGGCCTAGAAAAAATTAAAAAGAACTGTTTAGGGTGCATTAGAAGGCATGATGGGTATAATGATGCCAAACATGTCTGGTTTGCACACTCCACAGATAGTCGTGGCTGGAAGAAGTTGTCTGAAAGATCTGACTGAAAGCAGATCTCGAAAGGAGAAGGACTCCATCAAGACGTCAACTGTAAATAGGATTATTTGGTAGTCCCTTTGCTTGTATATAAAGCCAAAATATTTAGAATTGTGGTATTCGGTCACTATGTAGTATGAGTAATAATATAGCTGTATCATTTGGGCCATGTACAGTGTATCATTGCTGATATTGTCCTTTGTATGGTGGAGTTTCAAGTATCTGTAGCATTGAGCACTCTATGGAGGTAATATTTGCTCCTGGCACAGCAGTGCTATTAGTGATATAAATGATTTGTTTATTTATCAGTATGGTGGTCATGGTTAGGTGCAAAGGGGGGTCTCAGTAGGAATTTTGCTCTGGGGTCCAGAGGACTCACTGTTAGAAATGATCAGATAGTAACATAATCAAGTGTTACCCCCACATCACTCTCTTATTCTAACCAGTTTAAACCTATGCATGGAATCCTTGAATCACATGCTTTATATCATTTATTGTTCACAGTAATAAAGCGATAATAAAAACAAATACAGAATTTATATCTAATTCAAATATTTTATTAATACATCAAAGCAGAGCAAGTAATTCATTTATTTATCTGTATTTGGAGGTGAGATAGTGAGACACTACTGCAATGAACTTGTCAAAAGCAGCATGGGTGCTGGCATCGAAGTCAGCAGGTAGGTGAGATGCCAGGGTGACCAGGATGCAGTGAGACAGCAGCTGTAATAGAAAGTCAGGACAATCATCATTATGGGAATCAATGAGTATCAATACACTAAAACAATAATTATCAAACTACATGGTGCAGCTAATGTATACATAAATATGTTTTAAATATATAATGTCTGAAAGACTATGAATACAATATTTCCTTAGGGCTATAAAATATCTAAAAACAGAAAAGAACTTCGCCAATAGACATTATAGCATTAAAAATGACAACTTACACTGAAGTTTCCTGGGTCCACCCTCAGGTTGTATGCATGCAGGTCACTCAGTTTGGACAGGGATCCCTCCAAGTTGTCCAGATGTTTGCCAGCCTCTACAAGAGCACCCAGGACCTTTCCTCCATGTGTCTGGAGATCAGTGGAGCCATGGCTCAGGTTGAAGTGGTTGAAGTAAGTCTTAGTCTGGGGGAATCCCAGTAACATCCTAAGATAAAAAAAGAAGTAAAATAAAACAGCTAATGTACAACTCTCATTATAATAATAAAAATAACAATAATTATTATTATTATAATATCCTTTATTTATATAGCAGATTGCTTACTAAATCCAAAAAAGACATGATGGAGTAACAACATAATCTATATAAACAATAGGAGATACAGCTTTTTCTGCAAGAATGTACAACGTTTTAGGAAGTAGGGGTATTACAAGAGGTAAAAGTTCTTAAACTCTGGTTCAACTATCTTTGCGGAAACAAAGAAGTACATATCAAGCTGCACTAGGGAGTCTATACCATTACCTTTCCAAAGCTTCAGCACCAAGAGCGTTGACATTTCCGGAGACTTTGCCCAAGATGGACACAATGGCCGCCTTCTCAGCATCAGAGAAAGTCATCTTGCTTGTGTTTAGTTGCAGTTAGGTGCAGGAGAAGATATGGGAGGTTTGTTCTGTCTCTCAGTTGAACTGGATTTTATAGAGGAAGGGTCAGCAGAAATGGACACTCGTCTGTGGTCATTGGTCATTAAGAAGATACACCCAGGCAGAAAACTGCTGTCCATGTAGAATACTATGAAGGGTTTTTTGTTGCTTACTGTTGTCTTACTACATGATAAAGAACATTTTATCCTAACAAAGAAAAGTACAGCTTTGAGTTATCCTATTATGTTATGTTGCTTCAAGTGGT
Source organism: Engystomops pustulosus (assembly GCF_040894005.1). Lineage (NCBI taxonomy): Eukaryota > Metazoa > Chordata > Amphibia > Anura > Leptodactylidae > Engystomops > Engystomops pustulosus. The sequence goes on along the minus strand of NC_092418.1, from coordinate 45,396,991 downwards.
TTTTTGTTTTCTTTCTCTTAGAAACGTTACAGCCTTATAATAGATGACAACCAGCTTCCCAAGCGTATCATAAAGCTAATATGCCAAATACCAATGCTTATACGAGCGGTAGTACACATTAGAAGGTGTGAGAGTGTAATCTAGATTTAATCTGTAAGATCCATATACAGGGTATACCCCCGTTAGCCTCCCTTCACATGTCGTGTTCAGTTTGATAAATGCAAAAGCAATGATGGCCACATTCCTTGGTCAGACGGCTGTGTCTGTCGCTGGACCACTGGCAAAATAATCATATATGACGCCTGGAGTCCCTTCCTCCTCACTGGACTATTGACCCATACTACAGACATGATACAATACAGAACAGTAGTCCTGTGAGGAGGCATAAAGGCCTATGATGCAGACAGGAAATGTGACAAATATTGTTATAAATTTGCATCTTTTTCAAAAGATTTAACATGACCACAACTCAAATGAAATTGTAGCACTTAAAAATTTAGATTATGAATTAAACACTTTAGATCTGATCCAAGAATTATTGGGTTAAGTCCAGAAATATTTCTTTAAGTTTTGTGGTCACTTCATCCTGATGCTTTTGGGTATGACTAGAAAATTGTATTAAGAACAGGAACATGTGAACGTGTTGAAAATAGTAGAAGCAGAATTATCTACATCTTAGCTTTTTTTAATAGATGATGCTCTAAACTTCCTGCAATGTATTTAAATAAGAAACACACCTAGACAGTCTAGGCCATTATCTTTGTACATAGAGCACCTGAAGTGTCTATTGTTATCCAACCAGGATAGATAGTATATAAAACATAAATGTTCGGTATAACAGTTTACTATCCACAGTACAGACGATCAGTAGACTTGGGTTATAGTGACCACAACATCAGTCATTCTGCATTCTCCTTCACTAAGATGCTTGGTAGTGTGATGACACACAATTGAATCTTCTGAAGGGTAAAATTTCATCTGTTAACTGAAGATCTTAATAGTATAAACTGGTACAATGTTTTTAAAAACAAAATCACCCAAATTGGACATTTTATATTTCTTTGAAACTGTATTTATTGAAAATTTTCAATTACGAACACGACCCTGTATTAGGGTCAGCAACACAAACATTAATTTGGAGGACCTAGGTGGGGGGGAATCATCTTGTTGTCATTTGGCCAATTATGTGGGAGAGACAGAATTGCCCTGGGAGAGATGAAGTAAAATGTAATTCAGTGAGATCTATTTGTACTGGCCATTAGCTCTTCTAAGCCAAGTGCAACACCTATCTTTTTAGTAATTTTAAACTAGGCCCGTCAGTACTCTTTCAGCGTAGTGGGAGACTTGTATTATGGGAGAAGTGCAATCAGGAGATCGGGAAATCTCCTTTGCAACTCTGTGAGTTTGAGGGTACATTTTTCAGTATCATGTATCAGATGTTCTACCTTGCATAACCCTGCTCCATGTGTAGAAGTGTGTATGAACGTTCTGGAAGTCAGGGTTGTGTATGAATGAGAGATGTATAGAATAAAGTCTGTTGAGGTGGAAATGTTCTCTCGATCTTGTTTTTGAAAAACAAATACTGTATGGAAGAACCATAGTACAAGAAATAAATGTGGCTAACCAATACAGTAAGGAAAGAAATAAATGAGAAGGATAAGGCGATTATATATAAATGAGAAAGATAAGATGCTAAAACACTAAGGTAGCTATCAGGCTTTACAGGATTATACAGAGAAACATAAATTCTGTAAAAAACAAAAACAATTAAAAGCAGAAAAAATAGAGACTGAAATCTAAGATGCACACAGCGCTGATCACTGGATATAGGCAGCAATGTTACCACTGCCTGTGTCCTTTGTGAGACCCAGGTGCCGCCGGTCAAAGAGAGGAGCGGAAGTGCATCCGCTCCTCTCTATGGAATTTAAGATGGGGGTGGGAGCGAGAAGGAGGCGGCGGCTAAAGGGAGCAAAAGTAGGTAAGCGGGGACTAAATATATACTGGGACATGTGTGAGAACTTAATATATACTGAGGACATGTCTGGTGACTAAATGTATACTGGGGGAATGTGTGGTGACTAAATATGTAGTGGGGGCATGTATGGGGACTATATATATAGCGGGGGCATGTGTGGGGTCTAAATATATACTGGGGCATGTTTAAGGACTAACTATATACTGGGGCATGTGTGAGAACTAAATATATACTGGGACATATGTGAGGACTAAATATATACTCGGGGCATGTGTGGGGACTAAATATATACTGGGGCATGTGTGGGGACTAAATATATGCTGATGGGTTTGCGTGGGAACTAAATATATACTAGGGGCATGTGTGGGGACTACATATATACTAGAGGCATGTGCGGGAGCTAAATATATACTGGGGCATGTGTGGGAACTAACTTTATGCTGGGGGGGCATGTATGGGAACTAAATATATACTGGGGGTATGTATGGAGACTTAATATATACTGGGGTATGTGTGGGAACTAAATATATACAAGGGTATGCATGGGGACTAAATATATACTGGGGGGCATTATGGGAACTAAATATGTTCTGGGGGCATGTATGGGAGCTAAATATATACTAGGGGGTATGTATGGGAACTAAATATATACAGGGGGCATGTGTGGAGACTACATATATACTGAGTGGCATATAGTGGGACTAAATATATACTGGGGCATGTGTGGGGACTATATAAATATTGGGGGGGGGCAGACGTGGGAACTACATAAATACTGGGGGGGGGCACTTTTGGAGACTACCTATATACTAGGGAAAAGTGCTGGGACTACCTATATACATGAGGTATTTGCTGGGACTACCTATATACTTGGGCTGCTGTGCTATCTACATTAATTAGGATTAGCTTGTGTTAAATATGAGTGAATGCAGGGAAACTATATGATTGTATGTATTATTATATATTGAGGGGTCACAGTGTATATGCAGCAACAATAAGTGATATCTCTGCAACTCAGATGTGCAGTAAATTTAATTCTGATATATTTATATGTGTATTATATTAATTCATTTTTGGTATTATTCTGTTTACTACATTCATTGCAGGTATATAATTATATATGTGCATTTTTTCATAGGGGGGAAGGGCAATTTTGCTTGCCTGCCTAGGGCACCAAAATAATTTATCCCGACCCTGCAATTGATACTGTGCTGCATAAAAGGTTGGTACATAAAATTAGACTGCAGGGACTAGGGGAAAATCTGTGTAATTGGATTTTAAATTTGCTTAATGATAAAAAACAGAGGTTCCTTATTAATGACAAATTCTTGGATTTGGTTGAAGTTACCAATTGGATGCTATAGGGGTAAGTATCAGAACCCCTCCTATGAATATTTTTATTATTTACCTCATAGAGGTTTTACACTGTAGAGTTTCAATTTTTGCAGAAGACACTAAGCTCTGTAAAGTAATTAATAAAACCTAATTTTAGTGAGCCAGACCGCTGCTTATAAGGCTCATAAAATTATGGGATGCATCAGGAGAGTAATATATTCTCATGATATGAATTTGCAGTAGTTTTGCCCTTTAACAAATCACACATTTGGAATATTGTGTACAGTTTTGGACACCAATGTATAAAAAAGGACATTTCCACATTTTACATGTCAGGTCAGGACCTCATGTTGATCTAAATCACCTATACATCATTATCCACCTCCCACTGGAAGGTTAAAATTATGTTAAAATTAAAAAAAAAAAAGTATATGCACTTAGAACGTATTAATTGTGTTCTTGCAATTGTTTGTTTAACATATATGTTCATATGACATGTAGGCCATGGCTGTTCCCCCCTAGTGCATGGCCACCATGAAGCTATATAAAGCCCCTAGGCATCCTGATATTTAGAAATGATATATAGTAACAGAACCATGTGTTAACCCCACATGACATATATATTCTAGCCAGTTTAAACCTATGCATTAAATCTTTGAATGACATTCTTTATACCATTGATTGTTCATATGATACAATGAATATTAAAAACAAATACAGAACATGTTTTTAAATTAAAATATTTTATTTAGACATTATAACGAAGCAAGTAATTTAATCATTTATCTGTATTTGGAGGTGAGATGGTGAGACACTACTGCAATGAACTTGTCAAAAGCAGCATGGGTGCTGGCATCGAAGTCAGCAGGCAGGTGAGATGCCAAGGTGACCAGGATGCAGTGAGACAGCAGCTGTAATAGAAAGTCAGGACAATCATCATTATGGAAATCAATGAGTATCAATACACTAAAACAATAATTATCAACTAGACATTTTGCTTCAGCTAATGTATACATAGGTATGTTTAAAATATATAATGTCTGGAAGACTAGAAATACAATATTTCCTTAAGACTATAAAACTTCTAAAAACAGAAAAGATCTGTGTCAATAGACATTATAGCATTGAAAAATGACATCATGGACAACATATGAGTCTTACACTGAAGTTTCCTGGGTCCACCCTCAGGTTGTATGCATGCAGGTCACTCAGTTTGGACAGGGATCCCTCCAAGTTGTCCAGATGTTTGCCAGCCTCTACAAGAGCACCCAGGACCTTTCCTCCATGTGTCTGGAGATCAGTGGAGCCATGGCTCAGGTTGAAGTGGTTGAAGTAAGTCTTGGTCTGGGGGAATCCCAGTAACATCCTAAGATAAAAAAAAGAAGTAAAATAAAACTAATGTACAACTCTCATTATAATAATAAAAATAATGATTAATATAATGCTCTTTAGCACCTCACTCAATAAACGTGATGCTACAAACACATATTCCAATGTATGATTGTATGCACAAAAAGACATTATAGTATAAACACATAATCAGTATAAACAACAGGAGAGTCGGCTTTGCTTGCAGGAGTAAACAAAGCTTGTGGAAGTAGAGATGTCAGGAGAGGTAAAGGATAAACTCTGGCCCAACTATCTCAAATGAAACAAAGAAGTACATAGCAAGCTGCACTAGTCAGTCTGTACCTTTCCAAAGCTTCAGCACCAAGAGCGTTGACATTTCCGGAGACTTTGCCCAAGATGGACACAATGGCCGCCTTCTCAGCATCAGAGAAAGTCATCTTGCTTGTGTTTAGTTGCAGTTAGGTGCAGGATAGGATATGAGAGGTTTGATCTGTGTCTCAGTTGCACTGGATTTTATAGAGGAAGGAAATGGACACTCATCTGTGGTCATTGGTCATTAAGAAGATACACCCAGGCAGAAAACTGCTGTCCATGTAGAATACTATGAAGAGTTTTGTTTTGCTTACTGTTGTCTTATTACATGTTAAAGAGTATTTTATCCTAACAAACAAAGCTACAGCTTTGTGGTTTCCTCTCCTTTGATATTGCTACAAGATGTTTTTTGTTTCCCTTCTGTTACGGATTCTTCTATAGTGGAAGGCAATCAGCTGTCCAGGCCTCTCCAATGACTAACATCACCAGTCTGCAAGATGCACCTGTACCTAGACTACTGGCAAATAAAGCAAAATATAATAATGGTTATTCCCGGCGATGAACCTTGTAACAGAAAACAGCCCCCAAATGTCCAAAACGCCACTTTTTCACATATTTTGCAACTTTAATAAAAATTGATCAAAAGGTCATACAGATCCCAAAATGTTGCTTTGATCAGAGCACCCTTACCCGAACGTTAAGGTGGTGGCTTACCTGAGGTGCTCTAAGTTTGATGCCTTACAATTTGTCTTGTTATATGGCCACCCTACAGGCAATGTGTGTGTGTGTTTTGTACCTGGTGAATTTTAGAATTGGGTGCCAGGAGGACTGGATTGGCATCGACAGGAAATAAGGGTAGCTTTCCAAAATATCAAAATATGAAGTAGGAGACCAACAATTGGAGTTGTTAAAAAAAATTGAACTACTCCAAGTGTGGACCCTCTACTTCATATTCAATGCATATCATGCTGGTGAAATGCCCTGGTATTTATATTCTTATGCACATAGTTAATGGATTAGACAGACAGAAATGTTTTGGAAACTCACATACAGCCATGATATACATTGTTCCTTTAATACAAGAGTAGCAGCCTTCAAGGTCACATGGGATCCCAATGCTAGTAGCTACATACTGTCCTCATGTGGGCCTACCAGTGCACACATAATGGCAGTAGTTAGATGGTAGTAAAAGATATTAGCGCTTCGCAATAGTAGCATAGGAATAGCAATAGTGATGTAGGAGTGATGTATGGGCACCTGGAACAGTTTACCCTGTAGATCCAGAAAGACTATTTGGATCTGTGCCCACCAACCTCTTCAGTGCTAGAGATGTGTAGTGGGTATGTAATACTGCACTTGTCTCCAATATATGCATCTTCCGAGACTGACCGCTGATTAATGTATACATACAGTATACAGACATTAGAGTAAACAATGAATTGTATGTTCATAGAGAGGCTTAAAATGTAATAAAAGCGGAATAGAAATCTATTTTCTTAATCAAATAGTTTTCTGTGAAAGTGATGAGTGTGCAGTGGAGGACTATGGGTGGAGATGTGTGGTTTAGGTGGGTTTACTATCTCAGCATAGGGTACAGTGCAAATCCATGCACATTCCTAACAAATATCATGATTCATGGCATTAACATTGGATCTTGTAGACTATATTTGCATCTGTGTTATTATCTTTTTAAATCTAATAAACTTTTTTATAAAACTTACATTGTTGTGAAGTGCATTTATCATTTATTTTGTAGGGAACATTTTTAAAATAAAAGGTCCAAAATCTATTAAAAATGACAAATATTTTGCATTGTCTTTTCTATCCTGGTGTAGAAGTGGACTGAATAATTGCCAGATGATAATGGAGAAATAACTGCTGGACAGTTCGGTAAAGGGGAACACTGCTGAACATTTGATTTTATAAAAGGGGTCTCTGTGGGACATTTCTTTAAAGGGGAGTTCTGCTGGACATTTCTTTTGAAAGCAGGACTTGGCTGGACATTTTATTTTAAACTGGGGCTCTGCTGGACATTTTTTTTTTAAAGGGGAGCTCTGTTGGACATAGTGGGGCACATTTGCTTACCCGAGCAACGGAGTTCACCCGAAGTGCATTGTCTGAAAAGCACTCTGCCGCTATTCACTAAGATTGTGCGTCCGATAGTCTGCATGTGTCGCTTCCCCGCTCAGGTCCAACAGAGTTCACCTTCTTCTTCCTGTTGCATGTAAGTGCTTGATGTTGCGACACAATTTGAATGTTAAATCGGATCATCCGATTGCCCGCCCCTCTTTTTATGTTGCATGAAAGTCTGTGCAGATGCGCCAAAATCTGATCGCGTGCGACACAATCCCATGCCAAGTACCTGTCCCAGCGGCACAAATCCCGAAAACGTTGGGAAGTCCGACGAAAATAAGCCCCAATATGGTACATTCACAGTGCAAACTGCACTATGTGTATAGTGCAGGATACCCACCATGCCAACTCATTTTAAAATTGATGCCCATGATGCAGAATGGTGAGAAAGTTCCATTTCATGGCATGCACCAGTAACTTTTCCATGACTTGTACACCAAAAAGTTAGTGCTTACATAACTGATACATTAGAGCAATTGAGGGGGCATTTATCAGGGCTTCTACGCCAGAAAAAAGCTAAGGGAGAGTGATGGGGGACAAGCCCGACGGCGGAGTGAAAGTTTGCATGCTGCAGAATATGTCTACACCAGGTAAGACTTAGAATAGAAATAAACGCTGCGCAGCCGGGTACATCAAGAGGCCGCCGCTACACGAGCATTGGCGTATGATAAATTACCCCCATTGTGTTTCTGTCAGAATATCTGCTGAGGCTGAGCCTTAGGTTTCAGCTATGAGTTTTCACAATTATTAGCTTTTTTACAAATATCAGCTGATATTTAACCACTTGGTCATTAAACTTAAAATAAAAGTAGCTTTGGTCATTAACTTGGACTAAAAACAATGAGAGGCAGATTTGAGAGATTTTTTGGAGCAGATTTTAGGCTCCTTGGTCAGTGTTGGAAAATCTGCTCCTATGTTTTGTCCCCTGAATGCAATGTTCTCACTTACCATTGGAGTAAGAACTACTTTAGAAACATGTGTACTGTGGATTTGAATGTTTAGGTCTTTGTTTATATATGTAAGATTTTCTTCTTATCTGTTATTTGAATAATTGCTAAATTCTATTTTGAATGTGCAATTATACAGATATATACACAACATATAAATACATGTATGTAATAGGGAAATAAATGCCTTATCAGACTGAATCTTGTGTCCAAATAAGCCAACACATACTGTATGGAGTAATGACACAGCATGATATGTGCTGTTTTATGCATATTGTGGTTACTGTATGGGGAGATAGAGAGAGGTCATTTTATCAATCAGTATGGACCATGGATGCATTTCATTTTTCTTTAATAGATAAGAGTAAGGGTGTATCACATCGCTGGCCAATGGCGATGCAAGGACTGTTGTTGCCCAGCTGAACTTCTCTTTAAAAATGTATGGCAGAAGCTCTGCTTCAGGAACTGTAGATAATCTGCACTGACCTGAACCAACCATGACTTTCTCTGAAGCTGAGAAGGCTGCCATCACCTCCATCGCGGCCAAGATTGCTGGCCATTCTCATGACATTGGAGCAGAGGCTCTGGAAAGGTAACAGCAACCTCGACATTTGTTTATATACTTAGAATGACTCTATCTACTATTAACTTTTAACCCCTTAGTGACGTGAAAAGGCTCTAGTGACCGGGCATTTTTGGCAAATTATCGTAAGCGGCAGTTTTAGGGCTATAACTTTTTTTTTCAGGACACGTAGAGCTACTTAAAACGTAGTAAAAGTTTAAAAAAAAAATTCATTTTTATTCTTATTTGGGGTTAAAAGTGGGAATTTTTTTTTTGTAATTTATAGTACATAATTTTCAAATGAACTCAAAATGAACATTATTAATGAATTCATTATTTTGTTTCGGTCATTTTGCTATATATTATGTATAGTCTTGGGCAAATGGGGCGACTATGGCGATGTCTTTTGTAGTGTAACCGTGGATTTTTTTTTATTATATGGGGAAATATGAATGAGTTTTTATGAATATTTATTAATTTTTTAGAGTATGTGGGCTGTGAGGAATGGAGAAGCGGTAATAAACCGCATCTGTCTTCTCCCTAGGGCAGTGATGGCGAACCTTTTAGAGACCGAGTGCCCAAACTACAACCAAAATCCACTTATTTACCCTGATGTGCCAATGTGCCATTTTAAACAGTAACTTATTTCTTTCAGTTCTTCCACTTTAATTGTATCAGCCACCAATACAATTGAATAAAGGTGGGCAAATTCAGATTATCATTGTAGCTTCTCTCCAGGGTCTCTCTGTTTAGGAAGATTGGTGGGTCCAACAGGATGATCTCCAAAGATAATGCACTTCTTTCAACACCTTCTCACTTTTCAAGCAGTTCCAAACAGTCAATGAAGTGTGGCTGTAAAATAGTGCTGTGCGCAGCATCTCATAAGTTGCCTAGGACTGCAGGAAGATTTAATGGATTTGTTCCTGTTTGGTGAACTCAGTCCTGGGCTGATGGCCTGTGTGCCCACAGAAAGGGCTCTGGGTGCCACCTCTGGCACCAGTGCCATAGGTTCGCCATCACTGCCCTAGGGTCTCCGGTGTCTCTGACACCGGGAGACCGGGTCCTGCCCCCACGACTACCGAGGGAGCAGTAGAAAACTGCAACAACGTCTAAAGATTAATGAACTTACATACTATAACCACTATCCATCTAGTCTGTTTATTAACAATATATATTGATTGTAGATTTGTTTTTCCTGCAGGCTCTTCGTGAGCTTCCCTCAGACCAAAACCTACTTCAGCCACTTCGACCTCAGCCATAACTCCAAGGATCTCCATAACCATGGTGGAAAGATTGTGAATGCTATTGGTAACGCTGCCCAGCACGTGGATGACCTTGATCATGCTCTGTCTAGCCTCAGTGACCTGCATGCCCAGAAGCTCAGGGTTGACCCTGGAAACTTCAGAGTAAGTGATGCATTCCAATTATGCTGGGACAAGATCAAAATTATGGAAAAGTAGGGTAGTTGTAGGGTAGTTGTCTATTGCAACTGGTGAGGTTTGAACTGTTTTAATTATTAAAGTTATCAAAAAATTGCAATATGAATGGGCATTTTCATCGTAAATAAAAACATTTATTCAAAGTTGAAAACATATATGATCAATTCAGTGAAGAAATAAAATGGATGTAAGATGTGAGATGTGATATTATATGTATTAATACTAAACAAATGTATTTCTCTTGTAGCTGCTGTCCCACTCCATCCAGGTGACTCTGGCCGTCCACTTCCCTAATGACTTCACCGCTGTGGCTCAGGCTGCCTGGGACAAGTTCCTGGCTGCTGTGTCCTCCGTCCTGGTGTCCAAGTACAGATAAACTGGACTTCATATGACATAACCAGTTGTTTAATAAAATTTATAAAACCATAAGTGCTTATGTTGGATACTTCATTTGTTATAATCAGGAACTTTAAAACCTAAAATAAATCGCACATGCCAACATTCTCAAAGTCAGAGAGGATCTGTCATATCTCTTTCTTCTAATTAAACACTTATCCTTCCTTCAGTTCTCTTCATTACATTATTCTATTGTATAGAAGGAGACTATGGGGGGACATTATACTATGTGGGTCTTCAACAGCGTTGTTGGGGATGGGACATTACACTATATGAACTTTTATGGTGTGGGAAGTATCCAGATACTGAATATTACATTGTGTGAGGACGCTACAAGGAAGTGGGTAGCGGGTCATTATAATATGGAGGAGATCATTTGGGTAAGGGGGCATATGATGTTATACTATGGGAAGGCAATGAAGGGGACAGTTCAATATACAACGTGGGAAGACCACTGAGGGTTGCATTATACCATGTGCATAGCCCATGAGGGGAGGCTTTACTCTACCTGGGAGGCCACAGGGCTGGACAGACCATTTTGTCACATGTGAAGGCCAGGGGATGGGGTTTATATAATGGGGGAAGCTTCAGGGATCATTATGTAATGTAGTGGGCCGCATTAGGATCATTATACCATATCAGTATGGCACAGCGAAGGAGGAACAGTAAAGGACATTATTCTTTATAGGGGAAACTAAGAGGTCATTACACTATGTGGGTAAGCAGGGCATTATACTCTTTGGGGTCACAAAGGAGACTTCATCACTATACAGAGCAGGGCACAGTTAGAAGAGATTGGGTAGGCCACTGGGGTGGCAATATACCTTGTGAGGAATCTATGGTAGGGGAGGGTTTATACTGTTTTGATACAGGAAAGGGGTGGGTGTGTGGGTGTAATACCTTTGGTAATTATATCATGTAGGGAAGATTCTTGGGGGAATTGTGTTGGCATCTGCCAGTCTGATATTGTAGACCTTTTCTATAAATGTTTTTAGCCTGGAAAACAGCTTTGAGCTAAGCTGAGTGTTTCCACCGTTTAGGGCTACATTCCCACAATGTATGCTCGCCGTACCGTAGTACGGCGGGCATACATCGGCCCCGGGGAGAGGAGCAAGGGATGAGCGCTGCTCACCCCCGCCCCTCTCCACAGAGTAACAAAGGGCCCGGTGCTATATTCCGTTGAAAGATAGGACATGTAATAAAATTTAATTTTTAATGCCTTTACTCTAAACGGGGTTGCGCCAGAGCAAAGTCCACTTTTTCTTTTTTACTGCCCGGAAAGAACGGAGTCCATCTTCTTCCTCTTGGGTAACCTGCATTTCAAATTACCGGAGATTTCACTGCCGGCGAGGACTTGGCAGCACCCTATATGCATCTTACAGCATTGTGTCTGCATGCACAACCATCGAAGGTGAGCACATTATTGTACCTATCGAGAACACCTATTCTCCCACGTTTATTTGCATCAGGAAGTGCCTGTGTTAGCACCCGTCCAGCAAACGCGCAACCACAACCAGGTTTGGCGCTAGCGGTCAGACTACGTAAGTGGTGGTGAACTCACCCTGCAACGTCCCTGGGGGCTAAGGCCCTGCCTAAAGCAGATAAACTGCCCTGATAAGGGCGAACCCACTATCAGGAACCTAACTGACGGTCCCTGAGTGTCCCTGGCAGCTGCTGGATGGTGGAGCGGACAGGTAACGGAAATACAGGTATAGACCAGTGTTCACACTGGCGCACAGAAACCAACACAAGACTGAACAGGTAACCGGAATGCAGGAATAGACCAGTGTTCACACTGGTACAAAGAATACAAACGCAGGACTGAACAGGAAACCGGAATACAGGAATAGACCAGTGTTCACACTGGTGCACAGAATACAAACAGAGGACTGAGACAGGGACAGATATATGCAGGTCTTCAGGCAGATAATCACAGGTCAGATACAGATACAGACAGGCTATACACAGGTAAGGTCAAGATCAAGGTCAAGCGGGTAATATACAGATCAGGTACAGATACAGGCAGACAAACAGAAACAGGTAAATCTGAACTAGATACACAGGTAAGACAAGACTCAAATAAACCAGCACGACTGATGGATACAGGTACAAGCGGGATATACACAGGTCAGGTCAGGTCAGGTCAAGATCAAGCAAGATATACACAGGTCAGACTAAAAATAACCAGCAAGGTAAGATGGGAATGGGCAGGTATATAAAGCCGTTCCCGGACACGCCTCCAGCAGCACACTCGGGGAACTGTCCATCAGGATAGTAACCCTTGCTGGGCAGGACAGAAATGCAAGGAGCAGGGTGTGGCTCAGTTAATCCAAACACAAGAATTAAGCCACAGTTCACACACAAATAACGCCTCTATTCCGCCAACTGCAGATAGAGCGACGTTCAGGCACGGACGTTACAGTATGTCTTTCTTCTCTTCATTATATAATCAAAGATATTAATCTCCAATGGGTCTACAAAGAATGTCCCAAACCTTCTTCTATTTTCTCACATTGTTATTATTCCAGGATCATCCTGTAAACCCCTTTGGTATAGCCCATTGGCTGCAAAATATAATTTGTATAGTACAAAGAATTGTGATGTTCAAGTGAGATAAATAAACTATCCAACTCTTTATCCCCAAATTTATATTTATATTTCTTTTGTGCACATTTCAATAAAATCCATAGAAAATATCAATTTCACAGTAAAAGCTTTGTATATCTGTGCCCCAGCCTTGCACATGTTACCATTTAATGCCATATTTATTAAACATAATGAATTTGTGGCTTTTTCTGAATAAAAGGAAGCCTCCGGATGATTTCACACTGCAATAAAACTGTGTGGGAACTCAGTCTGATGGTTAGAGCAATTGATAGCTAAGTGTGTGTCCATGCAAGGCAGATATGCTGATGATAGTCTTTCCTCTATCGATGTCTTTTGTATACTAAACATATAAAATCTGCAGTCCACTCTATGTGTGTGTTAAGATTAATACCATAAAAATCATTCCTTGCAATGCAGAAGATATTTTAGATGCACGTTCAGTACAAATATACATAATTCTGGATATATGGTACCCAAGTGCCAATTTGTTTGTAAATATTTAAGTAAAAGTATTGTGATCAAGTTAAATATGAGTGAGGATATAATTTCCTTCTATCCAAAGAAGCAAAAGTAAAATATTAGTAGACTACATCATAGCTAGCTACGTGCTGTATTGTGCATCCTGTGGTTAGTGTATGGGGAGATAAAGAGATAGGTCACTATATCAGTCAGTATGGATCCATGACCTCTTGTTTTTTGTTGTTTTTTTGTTTCAGAGATAAGACTAAGGGTGTAGCACAGAGTTAGCCAATGGCAATAGGTTTAGTTATTGTTTCCGAATTTCCATTTCCCTTTAAAAGTGCAGCACAAAATCTCTGCTGCAGGGACTGTCCAGTTCATCTGCACTAACCTGAGCCAACCATGACTTTCTCCGAAGCTGAGAAGGCTGCCATCACCTCCATCGCGGCCAAAATTGCTGGCCATGCTGATGACATTGGAGCAGAGGCTCTGGAAAGGTAACGTTAACTTCTACTTCCTTTATTTATATACTTATAACGAAGGCATCATAGTATAGCACCTCCATATTAACTTACAATGCCTAAAAGTATGTAGTTATATTTTATAGTGTAATATATATTGATTATACCTTTTTTTTTCCTGCAGGCTGTTCCTAAGCTTCCCTCAGACCAAAACCTACTTCAGCCACTTTGACCTGAGCCATGACTCCAAGGATCTCCATAACCATGGTGGAAAGATTGTAAAAGCCATTGGTAACGCTGCCCATCACTTGGGTGACCTTGATCATGCCCTGTCTGCCCTCAGCGACCTGCATGCCCACAAACTCAGGGTTGACCCTGGAAACTTTAGAGTAAGTGATGCAATTACAGAATAAGGTATCAAACCTGAGAAAAATCTGAGTGATTGTCCATAGCAATCAATGAAGTATCTGCTGTTTTTCCATAAAATTTGCAATTGGCTTGGTTGATATGGACAACTTCTCAAGTTTTCTTTTAATGTTTCCCTATTTTCAAAAATAAAATAAGTATAATATTTTCTAGACATGAATCCAAAATAAACATTAAGCATAATAGGAAAATTATTAATACTATAAAAACATAAAAATCATGAAACTATAGATAATTAATAATGCTACAAGTATCTATTTCTGGCAATTCTGATGTATATATTAGTTGTACAGAGTAATAAATTTGCCAGTTTTCATTATAATTAAGGAGTATGTATATAATTTATAATGATTTGATGTCACTTGATTACTAATTACAATGTATTTCTCTTGTAGCTGCTGTCCCACTCCATCCAGGTGACTCTGGCCGTCCACTTCCCTAAGGAATTCAATGCTGTGGCTCAGGCTGCCTGGGACAAGTTCCTCGCTGCTGTGTCCTCCGTCCTGGTGTCCAAGTACAGATAAACTGGGCCTAAGAGCAATAATTGAATTACTGGTTGTAAACATGTTGTAACCAGTTCTTAATAAAATTGCTTCCTCAGTTTATGGTTTTCTGTGTTGATTGCTTTGAATTAAAATAAATAAAAATAAGGAAAAGTATTAAAAAAAACAAATAATAAGATCTCTTCAAAATTGTAAATCAAGGCAGTGGATCCTTTTATTCACCCAAAAGCAATGTTTCCGTTCCTTGATTCACTATTTTGAAGTGCCAAGTCCTCTTGTATGACTACACAATGTGGGGATGGGGGGGGGGGGGGGACAATAAGTGACATTATTTTTTTAGAGCATAAAATAATTGGTCACTATATTTTACGGGCACATTAATAGGGCATTATAATATTGCTTGGGTACAAAAGACGCTTCATAACTTTACACAGGAGGTCACCGTTATTGAAGGGGTCAAAAAGACAATGGCCTGACCACCAGAGTTGGTGATTACTCTATGTGGTTAGGGCACTGGGTTGGCAATATACCTTGTATGGAGTCCATGGGGGGTATACTATTTTGACATTTTAGTATGTGGCGGGACTTTGGGGTTAATTACTTTGCGTATAGAGGCCATAGCTCTGGGTGATTATACTATATAGAAAAGCTTCTGGGGTCATTTTAATGTGTTTTTCTCTGCCAATCTTATATTGTGCACCTATTTTATTGATATATCAATCAATAAATATATACTTTTTTTTAGATTGGAAAACCCTTTTAAGCTAACCTTTGTATTTCCAAACTTGAAAGTTGAAAATAAAGGGGTATTCCAGGAATCAGCATAATTCATATACAAATGAGCCAGTAAAATATATAACTAATATGTAATTAGTTGCTATTTAAAATTTTGCTACCCTTAGCAGAAAAATGCTGTTTATATACACAGTAATGAAAAATTAAAATGCTACTGGCCCTTTAATCAGTCCATTAATTTCCTCCACTTGGAGAAGACACAGGACAAAAGATGGCCGCTTGTCACATGTCCACATCACATGGCCTGCACCTGCCTGGGCAGGTCATGTGATCTTCACTATGTTTGGCTGTAGTCGGTTGGTTGCAGGGCATCCAGTATGGCCAGTGTTTTGGTGATGTGCCATGATGGCAGTTATATTTACAAATTTGCCACTGGCAAACTAGATTACCCATATCCAGACACACTATTGTGTGTTTAAAATGTAACTTTTATTTTTGTATTTATTAATAAAGCCAAAATTAATGGCAAATTAAGGTGCTTGGTACTCAAGCTACTGTGGTGATTAAAAACACAGTGTCACACAAACTCTTAGGTATGGCCAGGCTGAATAGACTACTAATGTGTCTGTTAGAGTGCTGTCAATGGTTATTATATTTGTGGCTGTGCTGGATGAGTCAATGCAGGGTGTCCCTTTATGGTTATTGTCACTCACTCCTGTGTCAGTGTAGGTACCAATTTAATATCACAGTCCCAACATTTCTGATGTGGCTAAAATTATTATCTGGTTATAGTAAGTGGTGGCCTCACTGACACATATGTGGGAGATATTGCAACTGTAGGGCTTGTTGCAACAAGTGACCTCTGCGCTGGCTCAGTTTTCTGTTTCAGATTGTATAGATTGTGTATACACTGGGGGCTACTCATGATGCTGTGCTACTATCGTGCTAAGAATCACAGCTGCAGACTCTTTCGAAATATCACATCATTCGCACGATGGTGCTAGAATAGGCAGATCAGAGTAGCGCTGTCTACTCCCAAGTCTCAGATTTAGCACACTTTTCAGACTCTCACAGCTCACATTATCATTTGACACAGTAGCACACATTCACACATATAACCCTAATAGGATCGATTGTTTTAGTTCTGGCTAACTGGAGAGTGGTGCGCTGCTAGTTAAAATTGCTACATTAGCCCCCCGACATGTTTCGCCAGGTATACTGGCTTCATCAGGGGTCTGGGCTAATAATGAGCCCAGACCCCAATTTTAACTAGCAGTGCACCACTCTCTAGTTAGCCAGAGCTAAAACTATTGATCCTATTATATAGGGTTATATGTGTGAATGTGTGCAACTGTGACACTGTGTTTTTAATCACCACAGTAGTTTGAGTACCAAGCCCTTAAATTTGCCATTAATTTTGGCTTTATTACTAAATACAAAAATAAAAGTTACATTTTAAACACACAATCTGTCTGGATATGGGAAATCTAGTTTGCCAGTGGCAAATTTGTAAATATTACTGAGTTTCGCATCCCTGCCGACACATAAGGTCCTTTTGTCTTTGTATAGATGATGGCAGTTACACATCATTACTATGGTAACAGAGCAGGACAGTCTGTTACATCTGAACTAAAGGATAATGGGACTTGTATTTTCCAGTGGCGGCCATCTTAGTTATAACTTCACCTACTTTAGAGAGGCCATAAAAATTTGTGAATCATAAAATTAAACCATTTTGTAACTAATGACATTGAGTTTTGTTATATTAATTTATTTCATATTCCCGGAATACTCCTTTAAATAAAGTATAACAAGACTATGCATAGCATTATGTTAAACTGAATATATCCTAAATGTTGTTTTGAATTGAAAGGAGAAAGATGGGTGTAAAAAATGTGTATTTGATAAAGTACAATGCTGCATTTCCTCTAACTTTTTTAGCATGACAGCTTACTTTCTCCATATAATAGGGCTGATATATCATCCATTACATGACCGTCTTCTAACTTTCACGGCATTTAAAATATTTACCTTACTATTTCTGGCGCAGAGGGCTTCGGGTAACCTGCTGCATTCACCATTCATTTGGAATGGTTTTTGCCATGAGGATTCCTAGGAGAATGTTGTGGTGGAAGGCTTTTCTTTATGCCTCCTCTGCATTGCCCTTACGTTCATTTACTTTATTATATATTTATTATAAATATGTCAGACTTTCTATTCCTTTTCAATTTCTTTCTAAAGATTATTAATTATCATATCAACAACCATAACAATATGGCTGATGATATGATGCATATTGATTTGATGCATATTTCGGTGCATTTAAATCTTCCTCACTATAAATAGAATGATGTGAACCATAGTCTTGTATACAATGTGTCTATATGTTTGTTATGGTCTTGCAGCACTGTTATTACAGGATTTCAGTAAAGTGGGATTTTTACAGTTTCCTTGCAAAACCTTGACACTAAAATCCTCCCAGTTATCACAAATTCAATCAAAGATACTACTCAAATCTGTCTAATTTGTCCAAGGGTCAACCAAGAATGTTCAAAATCTTGTCTCTTTTCCTCACATCTATTAATTCAAGAATCATTAAATAAACCCATTTGATTTAGCCCTGAAAAGTATAACTTGTTTACTACAAAGAATTATATCTCCTTATTTACTTCTCTGTGCGACACTGTAGTGAATTGAATGAATTATCAAACACTTTATTTCCAAATGTTTATCATATTAATATCATTTTATCTATTTACCTTTCTAAGTGACATTGAGATAGATGAATTATATAACGCTTTATCCCTAAAATTCAGATTTAGATTTCTTCACCATCAATGCTTTGTATATATGTGATGCAGCCTTGCTTACGTTAACATTTTTAAAATTAAGTTTAACAAAGAAATATCAATGACAGCCCATTATTAGTATTACTGACACTGATACATGAGTTTTTCACTACATTCTTGGGAGATATTGCTGATGAAGAGGATCTAGTTGGTAAAAGTTCCATCCTGTGTGTTGAGGTAGTTTTGGTCTACTACTAATACGTATGTTATAGATATATCCCAAGAGTCCATCACATTTGATACAAGTGTAAGTTGTGCTGACATAAGCAATTTTTGAATTTTGTCAAAGCATTAAATACATACAATAGTACAACAGCGTTTTAGTTGCTTTTTTGTTTCTGGTTACTTATTGAGTAGTAAAAACAGAAGACCCAGACGGGTATGGGTTCACATTCAGGGATAAGGGGGCAAGGGTTGGCAAGCTGTGGGTGCTTGCAGATCAGCCTTTGTCAGAGAATTAGCTTTTTGGTTATAAGTGGAAGTATGTTCTATTAATCCAATGAACTTGTTGAGAATTTGGCAAAAGTTGTATTTTGGTAAGCCAGTGTTTTCTCGTACGCACAAGTCGTGTTCATTTGGTTAATAACTTCATTGATATGAGGGGATTCTTTTTCTTTTCAGTGTCTAGTAGTTACTACTTTGGTGGACATTAGAAGGTGTGTGATTATGGAAAATGCAGAGGCCCCGAGCTGCTGGTTGGCCCACATAAAGCTGTACACAATGAATCCATGTAGGTGATGGGGGGGCTGTATCTAATGAATCCCTAGGGTGTGAGGGGGGCTTATAAAAAATAACCATGATGAGGCTGTTTGGTATAAATGGAATTTTTAATGCTGCCACGTGAGTTCACTGCAAAGGGGTCTACTGAGTGTCACCCAGGAGCCTACTGAAACCTGGAGCCGACCCTGACAATACCCCACTGTTCAACAGAATGTTTTTTAGTTTACTCAACCAGAACTTCGGACTGGGCTTGAAAATTTAGAATTAAAGCTGAACAAAACTATGAGGACACCCTATTATCTTACCATTTTATGTAATATTAACAACAAATGATACATTTGTGGCTCTCTCGCAATAAAAGGAAGTTCCAGAATGCTTTCACACTGCAATAAAACTGTGTGTGAAATCAGTCAAAGGATGGACGATTGATGCAAAATATTGAACAAAATGTTATATGAATATCACATTATGGGTCCATACAAGACAAATATGCTGTTGTTTTTCCTTCCACCTTCAATGCATTTTGCTACAAAAAATCTTTACTGAAAATTGACTGGCAATACAAATTTTAGTCCGCCTTATGTCATTTAATGCTATGGATTTACCATGAAGTTCATTCCTTACAAGGCAATAGAAATATGCAAGTTCAGCATAAGTATTCAGTTTGACAAAATACAATAATATTAAATTTCAATGAGGGGCATTAGTTTTCCAAAATACTTTATGTATATTGCATTTATGGTAAGTAAAAGAATTGTGATTATGTTAAATATATGTAAGCATTTAACCCCTTTAATTCCTTAAAAACTTAATGTATGGAGTATGGAGAGGATTCCTGGACTGAGCCCTCTCCATACCATATGTTTTCTGTATATAGCATCTGAGATCGGTACTTGCATGTATATGTTCTGTTAAATGTATGTGTGCTATCTTGGCAAGGATAATAGCATAAACCCATACATGAGGCCTAACACCAGCAGCAGAAAACTGAAAAGATCTGGTGTTATAAAGCAGACCAATGACCAAATACTCAATATAAAATACATACAAAAATATTGGTATCTATTAAAAATACTAAAAAGCACAACTTCATATACTATGCATGCATACAAATCCAAACCACCAGAAAATATAGATGGCTGAGAACCCTCCCACGTTAGGGCCCAGGTCAAGACCAATCTGAATACACTGGCAATAGGTACACAGTATAATGCATATAGTAAAGTGTAAAAAAAATTATCAGTATCACCACTGTGCATGTTGCCAAGGGGAGCCGCCAGCTCCTCTTAGGAAGAATTGCTCCCCCCCCACCCCCATGGCATCTTCTGGCAGTGATAATCCATTGCTATGACAGCTTGTTTGTAATGGGTTGTCTACAACAGACTGATATAACCTTCCATATACTTCAGTATAAGGCACGAGCAATCTGACCTCATACGATGAAAGACCTGAAAAACAGTAAAAAAATAAGGTGAAAAAAGTGAAAATAAAAAATTTAAGTTGAAATCACTCCCTTTCCCTAGAACTGAATACATAAACAAATATAATCCTGAAAATATTAGGTATCACCACATCCCAAAAGTCCCAATCTATCAAGATATATAACCGCTTACTATTATTATCAATAGCTTTTACAGTCCCTAAAAGGTAGTAATGAAATTGTCAGTTCATATACCATAGTATGAAAAAGTTTAAGCAGCAGAATTTGGTAAAAATAAGATACTTTTTTGTAGAAAAGGTTAAAAAAATGTAAAAATCTATTAAAACATAGTAAAACCTATATACATTTGCTTTTCCCGGGACCAAAAGATTAAATGGAAGGACTCATTTGTAGTGCACAATGAGAGCCTTAAAAGCCAAGCCCCTCAAAAAAATGGTGCAAATTGGGGGTTATTTCCTTCTATCCAGAGAACCAACCATATGGTATAATATAGTATTACTAGACTACATCATAGCTAGCTACGTGTTGTATTGTGCATACTGTGGTTAGTGTATGGGGAGATAAAGAGATAGGTCACTATATCAGTCAGTATGGATCCATGACCTTTTGTTTTTTGTTGTATTTTGTCATACAGATAAGAGTAAGGGTGTAGTACAGAGTTAGCCAATGGCAATAGGTTTAGTTATTGTTTCCAAAGTCCCATTTCCCTTTAAAAGGGCACCACAAAATCTCTGCTGCAGGGACTGTCCAGTTCATCTGCACTAACCTGAGCCAACCATGACTTTCTCCGAAGCTGAGAAGGCTGCCATCACCTCCATCGCGGCCAAGATTGCTGGCCATGCTGATGACATTGGAGCAGAGGCTCTGGAAAGGTAACATCAACTTCTACTTCCTTTGTTTATATACTTATAATGATTGTATCATTGTATAGCACCTCCATATTAACTTACAATGCCCTATATGTTATGAAAGGTACACTTTATACTGCGAGCATCCTCCATCAATCCATATATGCTGTTTACTAATAATAGAAATTCATCATAGATTTGTTTTTCCTGCAGGCTGTTCCTGAGCTTCCCTCAGACCAAAACCTACTTCAGCCACTTTGACCTGAGCCATGACTCCAAGGATCTCCATAACCATGGTGGAAAGATTGTGAATGCTATTGGTAACGCTGCCCATCACTTGGGTGACCTTGATCATGCCCTGTCCGCCCTCAGCGACCTGCATGCCCACAAACTCAGGGTTGACCCTGGAAACTTTAGAGTAAGTGATTCATTTAAAATATAGAACAATTTATCAGAATTAGGTAGAATATAAAACATTGTGACACATAGCTATGAATGAAGTTTCTGCTGTCTTTTTTCCAGAAGTTGACTAAAAGTTGCAATTGGCTTGGTTGATATGACCACCTTCTCCACTTATCTAGTCTATTTTTTTTAAATGTGCCCCTACATCCAAAGTGAATAAAAAGTATGTTGTGTCTGATTCTGACAATTGTGTAATTTACAGAGTTAATATTTAGTATAATAGTAGAGAATAGGCCCATATTTACTACGGTATAATTAAGAAGTAAATGTATAACATTTATATTGATTGGATGTCACCTTGATTACTAATAACAATGTATTTCTCTTGTAGCTGCTGTCCCACTCCATCCAGGTGACTCTGGCCGTCCACTTCCCCAAGGAATTCAATGCTGTGGCTCAGGCTGCCTGGGACAAGTTCCTCGCTGCTGTGTCCTCCGTCCTGGTGTCCAAGTACAGATAAACTGGGCCTAAGAGCCATAACTGTATTACTGGTTGTTAACATGTCGTAACCAGTTCTTAATAAAACTGCTTCATCACTTTATGGTTTTGTGCATTAATTACTATGAATTAAAATAAATAAGGAAAAAGTAGTAAAAATAACAAGATCACTCCAAAATTGTAAATCAAGGCAGTGGATCCTTCTATTCACCTAAATAAGATGTTTCAGTTCCTTGATTCACTATCTTGGAGAGCCAAGTCCTCTTGTTAGATTATATAAGAAGAGGGATTCTTTTTATAGAAGATGCCCGGTATACATATGATTTGTTAAAACTGGCCCTTAAAACTGCCTCAAGAAACTTGGAGATATTTCCTGTTAAATACACCCCCACACACAATACAGTCATTGGCTTAATCATTACCCGTATCTCTTATCATTTCTTCAGTTCTGGGGGCCTCTGCAAGATGCTCTGATTGATCCCAGGTGTAAAAGGAATAGCAATTTCAAACATTTTCAAACAATGTGAAAATGTAGTGTATTGTATTTATTTTTATATGGCCTATGTGTACAGTATATATAGCATGTGTTCTAAGGGCTGTATTGCGTTATGAGATTTGGTACAGTGCCTGAACTTGTTTGCAGAGTCTTGTTTGGGTACTTTTATAAAGGGTATGTTTAGAATTTTTATTGTTTAGAGATCTAGTTATGCCCCCCCCCTATAGAGGTTGGACAATAGGATGCCCCTCATAGTAAAATACATGCTTAGTAGTCCCTACAAAGTATAATGCTCCAAGGCTGGGTTGCACACAATATAATACCTTCTTTTGGCCTCCTACTATATAGTGCCTGTATTAATGTCCCACATAGTATAATACAAGCTCCTAGAAGGTATAATGCACCTTAGTGGTCCCCACAGAAGTTGTGCCATATACTTAAATAGAAATACAAATGCTTTATGAAGAAAGTGTACAATCTTCTTGACAGTCAAGTGATCACGTATAGCAGGCTTGACTTTTCTTCATTTTTGTAAGACTTTTTTTTTTTCATGCTTTTTGTACACCAAAATACTGGTGTTTAGAAATAAGGATAGGTTTAGAAAAATATTATAAAAAGTTATTCTTGAAAAAAAGATTATTTTTGTTATTAATAAAAAGTTAAATGTTTATAATGTTTTTATTGATAAAAAAACACACCCCATCAGTTTACCTTTTGAGCAGAAAGTATTAGTTTGAGTACTACAGATATGACAGACTTTGCTTAGAACGACAATATAGTTATCCTCTTCTCAATCTCGCGCCATGATGTCATTGTTTGTACCAACAGATATGATAGTTTGACATGAAACAAACGAGCGCTTGTCACAGGTCTATGAACAGAAGTAATATGGTCATCAGAAAATGGCAGTACCATGGGCAATTCATCTATCCCATATCTTGGCATACAAATAGTTTCTCCTATAACAGTGATGGCAAACCTTTTAGAGGCTGAGTGCCCAAACTGCAACCCAAAATCCTTGGTTATTTATCGCTTGGTGCCAACCAAAAATTAAAGCAGTATCTTACTGCCTCCTGTTCAACAACTTTCAATCATATTGGCCTCCTGATGACAGCATCACAGTAGAAAGATGGAAAATTTTCATCCTTTTAGCTTCTTTCCTGTTTCCCTCTGGGGCCAGCAGGAGGTCCTCCAAAAATATTTCGACCCTGTCTAATTCTCCCTCTTCGTACAGTCCCTAGTAGCAAAGTAAGTATCAAAATATGACTGAAAGCTTCATCTTTAGAGTTGCTTGGAACTGCAGGATGATTCTTTGAGTCTTGTCTGGTGTGCTGAGGTGATGGCCTGGGAGCCCACAGAAAGGGCTCTGAGTGCCACCTCTGGCACCCATGCCATAGGTCCGCCAGCACTGTCCTATAAGAAATATGGCAGACGCAAACATCGACAAGGCAACTGGAGGCAT
This sequence comes from Engystomops pustulosus, assembly GCF_040894005.1. Classification (NCBI taxonomy): domain Eukaryota; kingdom Metazoa; phylum Chordata; class Amphibia; order Anura; family Leptodactylidae; genus Engystomops; species Engystomops pustulosus. The sequence goes on along the minus strand of NC_092418.1, from coordinate 45,372,635 downwards.
CTAGTAGCCTATAGGAGCTCTGGTGGTTAAGGCTACTCAACGTCCCCAAGTAGCCCCTCCATTCCCACCTCCCTTCATATTATTATTGAGCATCTCCAGCAGTAAACAAGTTCTGCGCAAGCACCATTGCCGGAGATGCGCCTGACTCTCCTGAGCTCTGCCTATGCGCAGTAGGTCATATTCGTCTGCCAGCAGTGCACTGGCATCAAGCAAGCTATGCACAGAGCTCAGGAGAGTCATGCACATTTCCGGAACTGGAGCTACTGCGCTTCCACAGAACTCGCTCACTGATGAACATGCACAGTAGGAATATGAAGAGATGGGAGTTGGGTATCAAGTGGCTTTTAGGGGCGTGGAGTCACCTACACCCCCAGAGCTCGCTTAGGCTACTACACGCTCCCAGTAGCATTTGAAAATAATTTGCATAAAGATGGATTAAAGTTAATTTTGGCAGCAGCTGCATCACAGGAGTGGGTAAAAATGGGATGCTACACCCATGTTAAATCTTAATCGGAAACTACTTGAAAAAGTAGTTTTCTGATGGTAGATTTCCTTTAAACTCATCCCTAAATCTCCCATGGAGAAATCTGGCTTAACCACATAACCCTTCACAATATATAATTCTATCCTAGACATATTTGCCCTGATAAATGAAAACTGGTGCAATCTGCCTCAGTACTGTGCACTTTGCGGTACATTATTTAATAGTGTTGCACGCTCTTAGATAATCTGGTCTTTTTCAGGATGTGAAACAGTTGCACCTTTTTTATCTTGGGGCACTTGGCTTTATGAAGTTGTGACACAGATATGGCCAGGGATGGATTATAGGGGGGGGGGGGGCGTCTGGAGCGCGTGCCCCGGAGCCCCCACCACTTTGCCCTAAAAGGACCCCCTACCAAATGTGGGTGATTCAGGGGGTGGCATGAACGCCCATATCACCCACAGCATATTTGGGTCCGGCTCCCAGGGCGGTACCTAATAGAAGTGCTACTTCTTACCCTGACTTCAGTTTAAGGCAGAGGGAGGGAACAATAAGTTCCCTGCTCTGTCATAGAGGATTGGAGATGTACGATACATGTACCATCGGGGGAATGGAGGAAGGTGAGTACAATTTTATTATTTTACCTAGTGCTGTATATGGTTGCTATAGGGGCACTGTATAAAGTTATTATAAGGGGTGTATATATAGTTATTATAGGGGCACTTCATATAGTTATTTTGGTCGGTATATATAATTATTATAGAGACACTATAGATAGTTATTATGGGGGTGCTTATAGTTAATATAGGGGCACTGTATATAGTTATTATGGCGGGATAAATTAATATAATAGTAGGCTGTATATAGTTATTATAGGAGAGCTTTATATAGTTATTATAGAGAGGCTGTATATAGGTTTTATAGGGAGGCTTCATATAGTTATTATAGTAGGGCTGTATATAGTTATAATTGGGGCTCTATATAGATATAGCATGTTGTATAAAGCTATTATAGGGGACAGTTTAACATTATTATAGGGGAGCTGTATATAGTTATTTTAGGGGGTTTGTATATAGTTATTATAGGGCGGCTGTGTATAGTTATAATAGGGGACTGTATAAAGTTATTGTTGGGGAACTGTATATACAGTAGTTATTATAGGGAGTCTGTATATAGTTTTATAGGGAGGATGTACACTCACCGGCCACTTTATTAGGTACACCATGCTAGTAACGGGTTGGACCCCCCCCTTTTGCCTTCAGAACTGCCTCAATTCTTCGTGGCATAGATTCAACAAGGTGCTGGAAGCATTCCTCAGAGATTTTGGTCCATATTGACATGATGGCATCACACAGTTGCCGCAGATTTGTTGGCTGCACATCCACGATGCGAATCTCCCGTTCCACCACATCCCAAAGATGCTCTATTGGATTGAGATCTGGTGACTGTGGAGGCCATTTGAGTACAGTGAACTCATTGACATGTTCAAGAAACCATTCTGAGATGATTCCAGCTTTATGACATGGCGCATTATCCTGCTGAAAGTAGCCATCAGATGTTGGGTACATTGTGGTCATAAAGGGATGGACATGGTCAGCAACAATACTCAGGTAGGCTGTGGTGTTGCAACGATGCTCAATTGGTACCAAGAGGCCCAAAGAATGCCAAGAAAATATTCCCCACACCATGACACCACCAGCCTGAACCGTTGATACAAGGCAGGATGGATCCATGCTTTCATGTTGTTGACGCCGAATTCTGTCCCTACCATCCGAATGTCGCAGCAGAAATCGAGACTCATCAGACCAAGCAACGTTTTTCCAATCTTCTACTGTCCAATTTCGATGAGCTTGTGAAAATTATAGCCTCAGTTTCCTGTTCTTAGCTGAAAGGAGTGGCGCCCGGTGTGGTCTTCTGCTGCTGTAGCCCATCTGCCTCAAAGTTCAACGTACTGTGCGTTCAGAGATGCTCTTCTGCCTACCTTGGTTGTAACGGGTGGCGATTTCAGTCACTGTTGCCTTTCCATCAGCTCGAACCAGTCTGCCCATTCTCCTCTGACCTCTGGCATCAACGAGGCATTTCCGCCCACAGAACTGCCGCTCAATGGATGTTTTTTCTTTTTTGGACCATTCTCTGTAAACCCTAGAGATGGTTGTGCGTGAAAATCCTAGTAGATCAGCCCTTCTGGCACCAACTACCATGCCACGTTCAAAGGCACTCAAATCACCTTTCTTCCCCATACTGATACTCGGTTTGAACTGCAAGAGATTGTCTTGACCATGTCTACATGCCTAAATGCACTGAGTTGCCGCCATGTGATTGGCTGATTAGAAATTAAGTGTTAACGAGCAGTTGGACAGGTGTACCTAATAAAGTGGCCGGTGAGTGTATATAGTTATTATAGAGAGCTGTATATAGTTATTATAATAAGGCTGTATATAGTTATCACGGAGAGCTGTATAAAGTTATTTTAGTGGGCTGTATATAGTTATTAAAGGGGGCTGTATATCGTTATTATAGGGGAGCTGTGTATAGTTATCATAGGGGAGCTGTATGTAGTTATTATAGTGGGCTGTAAATAGTTATTATTGGAGGTCTGTATACAGATATAGGGAGGCTGTATATAGTTATTATAGGGGACTGTATATAGTTATGATTGGATGCTGCATATAGTAATTATAGGGGGCTGTATATAGTTATCATAGGAGGCTGTGTATAGTAATTATAGGGGGACTGTATGTAGTTATAGGGGGCTGTATATAGTTATTATAGGTGTACTGCATATAGTTATTGGGAGGCTGCATGTAGTTTTTGAGAGGTTGTATATAGTTATTATTTGGAGGCTGTATATAGTCATCGTGAGGCTGTATATAATTTTCATAGGGGGGGTTGTATATAGTTATTATAGGGGAGCTTTATACAGTTATTATGGGGGCTGTACATAGTTATTATAGGGAGGCTCTATAAAGTTATAATAGGGAGTCTGTATATAGTTATTATAGGGGGTCTGTATATTGTTATTATAATGGGGGCTGTATATAGTTTTTATAGGGAGGCTGTATATAGTTTAAGGGAGGTTGTATATAGTTATTATCAGGAGGCTGTATATAGTTATAGGGGAACTGTATATAGTTATTATATAGTTATTATGGGGGGCTGTACATAGTTATTATAGGGGGCTGTATATAGTTATTCTAGGCAGATTGGAGGTATGGTCGGGCGCATACCAATGAATAATATTCTGTATGGTAGGTATAAATTATTAGTCAAGGGCAATTTATTAAACATAGATGAAGGGACCACAACGCGTTTCGGGGATTGGACAATACCCCTTTATCAAGTGTAATTTCTCTGGCTCCTGCTTTTGTCCTGAGACACGCAGGACAAAAGCAGGAGCCAGTGTTGTGGTCCCTTCACCTATGTTTAATAAATTGCCCTTGGCTAATACTTTATATCTACCATATGGAATCCTATTCATTGTTGTGCGCCTGACTATCCCTCTAATCTGCCCATTCTACTCAAGCTGGCCTGGCACTTTAGACTCGAAGTCCAAGATGTAGGCTGCACCCTATGAAACCCCTTGATTTAAACGCATACTAGAGTTGTGCCTAAAATTGTGCACAACTACACCAGGAGAGCTGACTACAGTATTTATTTTCACGTGTACATCAGTCATGTTTCAATATTACTCTATGAGCACTTTTTCCCAATCTCTTCCTCTTCCTAGGTATTATAGGGGAGCTCTATATAGTTATTTTAGGGAGGCTATATATATTTATTATAGAGGCTGAATATATAGTATGATGGGAGGTTGTATATAGTTACTATAATGGAACTGTATGTACTTATTATAGGGAGATTGTAAATAGTTATTACTGAGAGGCTGTATATAGTTATCATAGGTGGCCTGAATATAGTTATTATAGGTGAACTGTATTTAGTTATTTTAGAATGGTTGTATATAGTTTTGGTGGGTCTATATATACTTATTATAGGGGAGCTGTATATAGTTATTTTACAGGGAGCTGTATTCAGGAGGTTTCAGGAGGGAGCTGTATTTAGTTATTAAATTATTATATTATATTATTATTATTATTTAAATTATTAGCAAAGGGCAATTTATTAAACAGAGATGAAAGCTATATATAGTTATTATAGGGGGACTGTATGCAGTTATTATAGGAAGACTGTAAATAGTTTGTAAGGGTTCTGGGACTGTGGACCCGCTGGACCACCGCAGGAGAAGGTACTAGCCGACACCTGGGACCGGAGTCTTCACCAGAGCCTGCCTCAAAGTGGGATGGTCCTGCTGCGGCGGGATGCGACCCGGTCGTTCCACAGGTGCGACTATCCTGCGTAGGCAGCCAAGGTAGTAATGCAGGAAACAGTCTGAGCCCGGGGTGACAGTGAGAGAACAGCGCTGGAAGGAACACTGGAACCCACATAAGGAACACAGGAGCAGGCACATGGAACAGGAACACAGGAACAGACTGGAACATGGGAACAGGAATACTGGAGCAGGATCAGTGGCACACAGGAGCGGGAACACAGGAGCAGGAACTGGAACACGGGAACACTCAGGGGCACAGGAACACTGGAACGCAGGAAGGCCTTCAATTCACTGGGAATGGCTTGATGATCCGGCGGGGAATGATGGAAGCCTTCAGATTATATAGCAGACCTGGAAGTGGCTAGCGCTAATCACCTGTGCACTGGCTCTTTAAATCTCCGATTGCCAGTGCGTACGCACCCTCGGGAGCGGGAACGTGCACAGGGCCTAGGCAGGATGGTAGCGGGAGCATGGAGAGGTAAGTTCGTAGCCAGGGAAGCACCACGGAGAGGGGCAGGGGTATGTCCGTGAACCATGACATGAATCGAAGGCGCACCCATGACATAGTTATTATGGGAAGGCTGTATATAGTTATTAAAGGTGGCCTGTATATAGTTATTATAGGTGGACTTTATGTAGTTATTATAGGATGGTTGTATATAGTTTAGGGGGTCTATATATACTTATTATAGGGTAGCTGTATATAGTTATTTTAGGGGAGCTGTATTTAGTTATTATTGAGAGGTTGTATATAGTTATTATAGGGGGTTGTATATAGTTATTATAGGGGAGCTGTATATAGTTATTTTATGGGGCTGTATATAGTTATTATAGGGGATCTGTATATAGTTATTATAGGAAAGCTGTATATAGTTATTATAGAGGGCTGTATATAGTTATAATAAGAGGCTGTATATAGTTATTATAGGGTTACTGTATGTAGTTATTATAGGGAGGCTGTATATAGTTATAGGGAGGCTGTATATAGTTATTATAGGTAGGCTGTATATAGTTATTATAGGGAATCTGTATATAGTTATAGGGGGCTGAATATTGTTTTTATAGGGGCTGTATTTAGTGATTATAGGGAGGCTGTATAAAGTTATTATAGGTAGGTTGTATATAGTAAGTATAGGGGGACTGTATATAGTTATGGACCGGTGCCCAGAACTGGACAGCATATTCCAGGTGTGGCCGAACCAGTGCCTTGTATAGTGGTAATATTACATCCCTATCACGAGAGTCCATACCACTTTTGATACATGACAAGATCCTACTGGCTTTAGAGGCAGCTGATTGACATTGCATGCTGTTATTCAATTTATGATCTACTAGTACCCCCAGGTCCTTCTCAACAAGGGACTCTCCCAGATTTACTCCCCCAAGGACATATTTTGCCTTTGGATTATTGGCCCCCAGGTGCATAACCTTACATTTATCCACATTAAACCTCATTTGCCAAGTGGATGACCAAACATTCAGTTTGTCCAAGTCACCCTGCAGCCTATGAACATCCTCCATAGACTGTATTACACTACACAGTTTGGTGTCATCTGCAAAAATAGACACAGTGCTATTAATTCCTACCTCTATATCATTAATAAATATATTAAATAGTAGTGGGCCAAGCACAGAACCCTGGGGTACACCACTCATAACTGGTGACCATTCCGAGTAGGAATCATTGACCACAACTCTCTGGATACGATCCTTCAACCAGTTTTCAATCCAATTGCAAATGATTTCTGTCAAACCAATAGCCCTAATTTTACCCATCAGGCGTCTATGAGGGACAGTGTCAAATGCCTTTGCAAAGTCCAAGAACACAATATCCACAGCTGCTCCTCCATCCAGGCATCTGCTCACCTCTTCATAAAAGCAGATAAGGTTAGTTTGACAACTTCTATTCTTAGTAAACCCATGCTGGCTGTCACTTATTATACTATTTGATGTAAAATACTCCAGTATGTAGTCTTTTACTAACCCTTCCAATACTTTCCCCACAATGGAAGTTAAGCTTACAGGCCTGTAATTGCCAGGCGAAGTTCTAGAGCCCTTTTTATATATTGGCACCACATTTGCCTTGCGCCAGTCACTTGGCACCACACCAGACATTACAGAATCCCTGAAGATTTTAGCCAGCGGTACAGCAATAACAGAACTGAGTTCTTTAAGAACTCTGGGGTGTAACCCATCTGGTCCAGGAGCTTTGTACACATTGATTTTATTGAGCTTAGATTGGATAATGTCTACATTTAGCCAGCCTAGTATATCACAGGACCCATGACCCGCACTGGCACCATCCAAGTCAGAAGTTCTCTCTTCTATTGTATAAACGGAGCTAAAAAACCTATTAAGTATCTCCGCCTTCTCCTGGTCTCCAGTTACCGATGCCCCATTTTCAGAATAAAGGGGTCCAACCTGTTGTGACCCATTTTTTTTTGCATTGATATACCTAAAAAATTTCTTGGGATTTGTTTTGCTATCTTTAGCTACCTGTCTTTCATTTTGTATTTTGGCTGATTTGATTTCTTTTTTAGAGATTTTGGTAAGTTTTTTGTAAGTATTGAAAGCCTCAGGTGACCCGTCAGATTTATATTTTTTAAATGCCCTCTTTTTCTCATTAATTGCCCTTTTAACTGTAGCTGTAAGCCACGCGGGGTGTAATCTAGCCCGTCTATACTTGTTACCTATTGGAATAAATTTAGAAGTATAAAAACCCAGGATAGATTTGAATTTCTCCCATTTAACATTAGTATTGGGTGGACTTTTTGACGTTATTATAGGGGAGATGTATATAATTAATATAGGGAGGATGTATATAGTTATATGGAGGCTCTAAATAGTTATTATAGGAGGACTTTATGAAATTATTATTGGGGGCTGTTCATAGTTATTATAGGTGGACTGTATATAGTTATTATAGGAAGGCTGTATATAGTTATTATAGGGAGCTGTATATAGTTATTATAGGTGGACTGTATACAGTTATTATAGGGAGGCTGTATATATTTATTATATTGAGCTGTATATAGTTTTTATAGGGAGGCTGTATATAGGTGTTATAGGTGGAGGTGGACTGTATTTAGTTATTATAGGGAGGCTGCATATCATTTTAGGGAGTCTTTATACTGTATAGTTATTATAGGGGGCTGTTTATAGTTATAGGGAGGCTGTGTATATAGTTATTGTAGTTGGACTGTATATTGTTATATAGGGGGCTGTATATAGTTTTAGAGAGGCTGTATTTAGGGAGCTGTTTATAGTTATTAAGAGGCTGTGTATAGTTATAGGGAGGCTTTATATAGTTGAAGGCAAGTTGTATATAGTTATTATAGGGGAGCTGTATATAGCTATTATAGGGGGGTTACATAGTTTGTATAGAGGGACTGTATATAGTTAATATAGGGGGACTGTATATAGTTATTTTAGAGGGAAGTATGTAGTTTTGATTGTGGTCTGTGTATATTATGGGGGATTGTATATATTATAGGGGCGCTGGAAATAGTTATTATAGTGGAACTGTATATAGGTATCATTAACAACAATTATGGGGAGGGCCCCCACCAGTTTGCACCTAGGGGCCTCCACCATACTTAATCCGGCCTTGAGTTATAAATCTGCCGCAACCTAGGACCATGCACCAACAAATGCAAAGCTTTCAAATGTGTAAGACAAAATGCTGGCGCTATAGTAGCGCAAACACATAATAAATAATAGTGCAATCGCCAAAGTCACTTATTTCATGCAAACTTAGACATAAAATTGTCGCTGACACAATGATATTTCTGGGCCATTTTATGACTATGTGCTCATTTTTGAGAATATCATTGACGGTCTCCTGAGACTTAGCAGTAGTTTTCTGTAAATGTTAAAGGAAACACAACACAATATAACTCAAAGTAAATAAAAATTCTGTGAAATCAAACTGTCCACTTAGGAAGCAACTGACTAGGTACCCAGATAAGAACCTCAGACCCCTTGTGAGATCATATGCCGCTGCAGTTGGCCCTGGGTTCCTTTCAATGCAGGACAATGCTAGTCTTCATGTGGCTGGAGTGTGTAAGTAGTTCCTGTGAGATGAAGGCAATGAAGCGTTGAACTGGCTCGTTCCCCAGACCTGAACCCGATGGAGCATATCTGGGGCATCATGTCTCGCTCCATTCTCCAAAGTCACGTTGCACAGACTGTCCAGGAGTTGGTGGATGCTTTAGTCTAGGTCTTGGAGGAAATCCTTCAGGAGACCATCCTCAACCTCACTGGGGCATGCTGAGGTGTTGTAGGCCACACACAATACTGAGCGTCATTTTTTTACAGTTGGATAAGCCTGCAGTATGTTTTTCCACTTTCATTTTGTGGGTGACTCCAAATCCAGGCCTCCGTAGGTTAATAAATTTGATTTCCATTAATGAATTTTTGTTATTTTGTTGGTAGCTCTTTCAACTTTGTACAGAACAAAATATTCAATGAGAATGTGTCATTTATTCAGATGTAGGATATATTATTTGAGTGTTCCCTTTTTTTTGAGCAGTGTATGTGCTCAAAAATGTTAACATCTGAGTCTATATGAAACTGCAAACTGTGTCCTTATTATATGTTTCTTTTTGACTAAATAAAAAGAATAGTGGAGAAAAAGAAAAAGACAATACCATTTTTTAGGTATTAAAATGTTTCAAACACAATAGAAATTTGGTATCTTTGTAATTAGATCGATCCAATTCCCCAGAACTTTACAAATATTATTCATTCACTAATATTATATGATTTACTACTCATGCCACTAGGAAGTACTATGTGTCACACAAAAAATAAGCCCTCATATGCCTCTCTGGACTAAAGTGTTAAGAGGCTATGAACGCTAACCTGATGAAGCGTAGACATAAAACATACGGAGTGCACTTGTGCTGGAAATCTCTAGATTCTATTAGAGATGTATACGATTGTATAAAATTGCTTAGTTAGTATTATTGTAGGATGATTCAGCATATGCTGTTATCACACTGAAGTATTGCATTTAACATGCTACATGAAGTATGATTGAGATAACAAGCTATATCATTATTATGCTATTAGCAGACATTATAATAACCCTTACATAATTATTTTGTTGCATAGATAAGCAAGTGGGTGTAACCGAAAAACGGACCAATCAGATGGTGTCTTTTTGACTTTATTTTGACATCTCCGTCTCCTTAAAAGTGCAAACCAAAGGCGCTTCCTTAGGGACTGTCCAGTTCATCTGCACTAACCTGAGCCAACCATGACTTTCTCCGAAGCTGAGAAGGCTGCCATCACCTCCATCTGGGCCAAGATTGCTGGCCATGCTGATGACATTGGAGCAGAGGCTCTGGAAAGGTAACGTCAACCTCATCTTTGTGGTCCCCTATTGTAAACCCATATTGATACTGTACCAAACCATGTATAATACTCTCTCTGTATTAATATTTTTTATTCATTAATTTTATTTAATCGTTACTTATTATTGAGACTGGTGTCTTTCCGTATATTTTTGGGTTATTAGCTCTTTGTACTTGTTTTATACTCTATACTTTACTCTATACTTTTATTCTCTAGAATCCATTAAGAAAGTTAACTATATGCAGATTAAATTGGGAGTATAGTTTTTTTTAGTTTAGTTTTTCTTTGATGCCTGATCATTCTTCATGCTGAACTTACAAACTGTATAAATATAGGCATTTATGTTGATATAATTTCTTTAAAGGAAATTTACCAGCAGGATCAAGGATTGTAAATCAATCCTGACATACTGGTTTGTGCCCCCTCTGTCAGGTTCTGCTCTTCTTTTAGCTTCTTAGGACCTTGTTTTTAAGATATAAAGGTTTTAATAAATATGCAATTGAGCCTGAGGGGCTCCAGGGTCCATTGACATCTATGGAGCCCAGAGCCCCTGAGTTTCATTTGCATAGTTTGTAAAACCTTTTTTTTTCATAAAAACAAGTCCTAAGAAGCTAAAAAGAGAGCATAACCTGTCAGAGGGGCGCAAATCAGTATGTCAGTGTGCTTGGTTTACAATCTTTCATCCTGGTGGTAGATGACATTTAAGTATTTGGTGATCACTAACTTACTGGTCCACTAGGGTGGCTTTTTTTTTTGCTAAAGGGTGTCTGGTCTTATTTCAGGTCTTAAAATTATACACTGAGATTCTTTAGTTCTTTATATAACATAGTTCAGATAGCTGTAGCCAAATCAAATCAAAATTTATATAAATGATGTAGCACATTATCATAATATATTTATATTTATTAGCTGTACATTAATCATGTGTGTTTCCTGCAGAATGTTCCTGAGCTACCCTCAGACCAAAACCTACTTCAGCCACTTCGACCTCAGCCATGACTCCAGGGATCTCCATAACCATGGTGGAAAGGTTGTGAATGCCATTGGCAACGCTGCCCAGCACGTGGATGACATTGACCATGCTCTGTCCGCCCTCAGTGACCTGCATGCCCAGAAGCTCAGGGTTGACCCTGGCAACTTTAGGGTAAGTAGCCTGTACTTTTTCCAAGTTGTCAATAAAATATACATAATAAAGGAAAATTAAAAATACTAATCTATTTGTCTAGTTACCAGTTTACATTTAGCATAGGTTCATTTTTCTCCGTATTTTGCATTGTTACTTTTCAAGCCAAAACCAGCAGCGTGTCTGAAGCACAGAAAAGGGGCAAACTTGCCATTATACTTTTTTTGTCTGTAGGATCCACTCCTGGTTTTGGTTTACAAATACTGATGCAAAATCATGATCTGAACGGGACCATGTGGATAAGACCTTATCCATATCTAATAAAATTACTTTACTTTAAAAGGGTTTTCAATATCATAAAGCTATTGTTCTCTTGCACAGTGGCCCCCCGACATCCAGCTTTGTAGGGCAGAGCAGCCCCATTCAAGTAGATGCCCTAGGTGCCAGATTCCCTGTGCAGAAAGATGGATGGGGGGTTGCTGTGCAGAGAAACCGTAAAAGGGGATGCAGCACTACACTAAACTTGGGTTCCCTTAATTTTTATGAGCAGATATCCACCAATGTTTAAGTGATGGCATATACCATCTCTATAAATAATGGGAGAATCCATATTGTATAAATGAACTAAGCTAAATAAAGTTATTTCATAAGTCATATGTTTACCAGAGTGGACATCACCTTCATAACATGTGTTAATATTGAGTAGATGTTTTCTTGTTCCTAATGACAATGTATTTCTCTTGTAGCTGCTGTCCCACTCTATCCAGGTGACTCTGGCCGTCCACTTCCCTAAGGAATTCAACGCTGTGGCTCAGGCTGCCTGGGACAAGTTCCTGGCCGTCGTGTCCTCCGTCCTGGTGTCCAAGTACAGATAAACTGGAAATGTGAACATAGGTTTTTAACATGACTAAGCCAGTTATGTAATAAAGCTTATTTCAGCAGTAAATCATTGTTTCTGTCATCATTATGTTTTGATTTGGATAAATATTTGTCATTGTGAGTGTTCATATAAGTGGTCAATACAATATATTATCTTGGCAGGTTTTATGGTAATATAACAGATGACACAACATTTAAATTAGTGTTAGCATAAGACTCATTTTAACACTGTATTCATTATTCCTCTTTCTCTTCATTTCCCCTCTATAGTAATTAATAGTTGTTAAACTACTACAATTCTCTGTCTTAAAGGAAACCTACCACTTCGGATAGGGCTTATAAGCAGGACATGCCATGCACCAGCTCTGGGTGAGCTGGTGCCGGTGCTTATCTTCCTTATGTTTTTAAACTGTTTTAAAGCATTTAATCACTTTATTAATGTTTATATCGGAACTAGCTTCCCCGCACGGTGCTACTTCCGATATAAACATTAATAAAGTGTTTTTAAACGCTTTAAAACAGTTTAAAAACATAAGGAAGATAAGCATCGGTAGGTTTCCTTTAAAGGGTTTATATTAGAGATGAGCGAACACTAAAATGCTCGGGTACTCGTTATTCGAGACGAACTTTTCCCGATGCTCGAGTGCTCGTCTCGAATAACGAACCCCATTGAAGTCAATGGGAGACTCGAGCATTTTTCAAGGGGACCAAGGCTCTGCACAGGGAAGCTTGGCCAAACACCTGGGAACCTCAGAAAAGGATGGAAACACCACGGAAATGGACAGGAAACAGCAGGGGCAGCATGCATGGATGCCTCTGAGGCTGCATAATCGCACCATTATGCCAAAATTATGGGCAACAGCATGGCCATGACAGAGTGACAGAATGAAGCTAGATAGCATCTAAAACATCCAATAATTGACCCTGACACTATAGGGGACGGCATGCAGAGGCAGCGGCAGCAGGCTAGAGAGTGTCATGGCGACATACCCTAAATGGACTCAGGCTTCAAACCAATGGGTGGCAGAGAGGAACCAAAGGAGGTGAGCAAGAAGCGCTCAAATAATATCGGTACATGATAAAAGTTTGCCAGTATATTTTGTGGATTACACAGCAGGGTGGCGACAAAGTTAACATGGAAGCCATGAAAACAACCCAAAATTCTGCCTGACACAGCTCGTTTGATAAGGGGACCATGTATGGAGGCAGTGAACTAGTAGTAGATTAAAGGTGCTGCAGTTAAAACTATGTTAGTTGGATCTTGGCATGGAGCTGGCGCTCCGCTGCCAGGCGAGCTTTCGCCAATCCAAGCCCCTGTCTCTAGGCTACTCCCCAAACAGCACTTCTAAGAACCTTTTGTATAAGATCAAGTGTAGTAGCGTTCTTATAAGTTTAGGATATGCCGGGTGAGGGGAATGTAAACAGATGCGCAAGAAGCGCTGAAATAATATCCCTAAATGGTAAAAGTTTGCAAGTATATTTTGGGGATTACACAGCAGGGTGGCGACAAAGTTAACAACTTTGATGTGGAATGCCCTGTAATAGCTCTTGGGCGGTGTGCCTTTTATCGCCTAGGCTCAGCAGTTTCAGCACCGCCTGCTGTCGCTTAGCGACGGCACTGCTGCTGTGCCTAGAGCTACCGACTGATGGCGCCATGCCCACGGATGGTAATTCGGAGGAGGAGGAGGTGGAGGAGGGGTGGGAGGAGGTATAGTAGGCCTTTGAGACCTGGACCGAGGTAGGCCCCGCAATTCTCTGCGTCGGCAGTATATGACCAGCCCCAGGGTCAGACTCGGTCCCAGCCTGCACCAAGTTAAGTGTAGTAGCGTTCTCATAAGTTTGGGATATGGCGGGTGAGGGGAATGTAAACAGATGCGCAAGAAGCGCATGATGCGCATGGAGCTGGCGTTCCGCTGCCAGGCGAGCTTTCGCCAATCCAAGCCCCTGTCTCTAGGCTACTCCCCAAACAGCACTTCTAAGAACCTTTTGTATAAGATCAAGTGTAGTAGCGTTCTTATAAGTTTAGGATATGCCGGGTGAGGGGAATGTAAACAGATGCGCAAGAAGCGCTGAAATAATATCCCTAAATGGTAAAAGTTTGCCAGTATATTTTGTGGATAACACAGCAGGGTGGCGACAAAGTTAACAACTTTGATGTGGAATCCATGAAAACAACCCAAATTTCTGCCTGACACACCTCGTTTGATAAAGGGACGATGTATGGAGGCAGCTATATGGACGACTTTTGGAGGTAGCAATGGAGACAACGTGTGGAGGCTGCTATGGAGACAATTTAATTTGGATAGTGCCTGTATGTGGCAGTCCCAAACATTTTTCAAACCAGAGGAGCAGGTAGGTGGCCCTCCAGTAAAATGGGATAGATTGAGTGCCTGTATGTGGCAGTCCCAAAAATGTTTCAAACCAGAGGAGCAGGTAGGTGGCCCTCCAGTAAAATGGAATAGATTGAGTGCCTGTATGTGGCAGTCCCAAAAATTGTTCAAACCAGAGGAGCAGGTAGGTGGCCCTGCAGTAAAATGGAATAGATTGAGTGCCTGTATGTGGCAGTCCCAAAAATTGTTCAAACCAGAGGAGCAGGTAGGTGGCCCTGCAGTAAAATGGAATAGATTGAGTGCCTGTATGTGGCAGTCCCAAAAATTTTTCAAACCAGAGGAGCAGGTAGGTGGCCCTCCAGTAAAATGGAATAGATTGAGTGCCTGTATGTGGCAGTCCCAAAAATGTTTCAAACCAGAGGAGCAGGTAGGTGGCCCTGCAGTAAAATGGAATAGATTGAGTGCCTGTATGTGGCAGTCCCAAAAATTGTTCAAACCAGAGGAGCAGGTAGGTGGCCCTGCAGTAAAATGGAATAGATTGAGTGCCTGTATGTGGCAGTCCCAAAAATGTTTCAAACCAGAGGAGCAGGTAGGTGGCCCTCCAGTAAAATGGAATAGATTGAGTGCCTGTATGTGGCAGTCCCAAAAATTGTTCAAACCAGAGGAGCAGGTAGGTGGCCCTGCAGTAAAATGGAATAGATTGAGTGCCTGTATGTGGCACTCACAAAAATTGTTTCAAACAGAGGACCGGGTAGGTGGCCGTCCAGAAAAATTAAATGCATGAAGTACTATAGCAAGAGCCAGTGGGCCCTGTCAAAAAATAGCCAGTTTCCTCTGCTTTACTGTACAAAGAGGAGGAGAAGGAGGAAAATGAGGAGGAGGAGGAGGAGTGGATCAATTATTCAGGTTGAGCTTCCTTCACCTGGTGGAGATTGGAAATTCTGAGAAATCCAGCCTTTATTCATTTTAATAAGCGTCAGCCTGTCAGCGCTGTCAGTCGACAGGCGTGTACGCTTATCGGTGATGATGCCACCAGCTGCACTGAAAACCCGCTCGGACAAGACGCTAGCGGCAGGGCAGGCAAGAACCTCCAAGGCGTACAGCGCCAGTTCGTGCCACATGTCCAGCTTTGAAACCCAGTAGTTGTAGGGAGCTGTGTGATCATTTAGGACGATGGTATGGTCAGCTACGTACTCCCTCACCATCTTTCTGTAAAGATCAGCCCTACTCTGCCGAGACTGGGGACAGGTGACAGTGTCTTGCTGGGGTGACATAAAGCTGGCAAAAGCCTTGTAAAGCGTACCCTTGCCAGTGCTGGACAAGCTGCCTGCTCGCCTACTCTCCCTCGCTACTTGTCCCGCAGAACTACGCACTCTGCCGCTAGCGCTGTCAGAAGGGAAATACTGTTTCAGCTTGTGCACCAGGGCCTGCTGGTATTCATGCATTCTCACACTCCTTTCCTCTCCAGGGATGAGAGTGGGAAGATTTTGCTTGTACCGTGGGTCCAGGAGAGTGAACACCCAGTAATCGGTGCTGGAATAAATTCTTTGAACGCGAGGGTCACGGGATAGGCAGCCTAGCATGAAATCTGCCATATGCGCCAGAGTACCAACGCGTAAGAATTCACTCCCCTCACTGGCCTGACTGTCCATTTCCTCCTCCTCCAACTCCTCCAACTCCTCTTCTTCTGCCCATACACGCTGAACAGTGAAGGACTCAACAATGGTCCCCTCTTGTGTCTCGCCAACATTCTCCTCCTCTTCCTCCTCATCCTCCTCCACCTCCACCTCCTCCGATATGCGCTGAGAAACAGACCTCAGGGTGCTTTGGCTATCAACAAGGGAATATTCTTCCCCCGTCTCTTGTGACGAGCGCAAAGCTTCCGACTTCATGCTGACCAGAGAGTTTTTCAACAGGCCAAGCAGCGGGATGGTGAGGCTGATGATGGCGGCATCGCCACTGACCATCTGTGTTGACTCCTCAAAGTTACTCAGCACCTGACAGATATCAGACATCCACGTCCACTCCTCATTGTAGACTTGAGGAAGCTGACTGACCTGACTACCAGTTCTGGTGGAAGTTGACATCTGGCAGTCTACAATCGCTCTGCGCTGCTGGTAAACTCTGGATAACATGGTCAGTGTTGAATTCCACCTCGTGGGCACGTCGCACAACAGTCGGTGAGCGGGCAGTTGGAGGCGGCGCTGCGCTGCCCTGAGAGTGGCAGCATCTGGGCTGGACTTCCTGAAATGCGCACAGATGCGGCGCACCTTCGTGAGCAAATCAGACAGATTGGGGTATGTCTTGAGGAAACGCTGCACTATCAGATTTAACACATGGGCCAGGCATGGCACATGTGTCAGTCTGCCGAGTTGCAGAGCCGCCACCAGGTTACGGCCGTTGTCACACACAACCATTCCCGGCTTGAGGTTCAGTGGTGCCAGCCACAGATCAGTCTGCGCCGTGATGCCCTGTAATAGCTCTTGGGCGGTGTGCCTTTTGTCGCCTAGGCTCAGCAGTTTGAGCACCGCCTGCTGTCGCTTAGCGACGGCACTGCTGCTGTGCCTAGAGCTACCGACTGATGGCGCCGTGCCCACGGATGGTAGTTCGGAGGAGGAGGTGGAGGAGGGGTGGGAGGAGGAGGAGGCATAGTAGGCCTGAAACACCTGGACCGAGGTAGGCCCCGCAATCCTCGGCGTCGGCAGTATGAGCAGCCCCAGGGTCAGACTCGGTCCCAGCCTC
This sequence comes from Engystomops pustulosus, assembly GCF_040894005.1. Classification (NCBI taxonomy): domain Eukaryota; kingdom Metazoa; phylum Chordata; class Amphibia; order Anura; family Leptodactylidae; genus Engystomops; species Engystomops pustulosus. The sequence continues at coordinate 45,355,392 of NC_092418.1, read as the reverse complement.
CACCAAGTTAACCCAATGTGCCGTCAGCGATATATAGTGGCCCTGCCCGGCAGCACTCGTCCACGTGTCCGTGGTCAGGTGGACCTTGTCAGAAACGGCGTTGGTCAGGGCACGGATGATGTTGTCTGACACGTGCTGGTGCAGGGCTGGGACGGCACATCGGGAAAAGTAGTGGCGGCTGGGGACCGAATACCGAGGGGCGGCCGCCGCCATGAGGTTGCGAAAGGCCTCGGTCTCTACTAGCCTATAGGGCAGCATCTCCAGGCTAAGCAATCTGGAGATGTGCACATTAAGGGCTTGGGCGTGCGGGTGGGTTGCACTATATTTGCGTTTCCGCTCCAGCGTCTGGGGTATGGAGAGCTGAACGCTGGTGGATGCTGTGGAGGATCGTGGAGGCGACGATGGGGTTTTTGTGGCAGGGTCCTGGGCAGGGGGCTGACTAGCAGCTGACACAGGGGAAGGAGCAGTGGTGTGCACGGCCGGAGGTGAACGGGCTTGTTGCCACTGAGTGGGGGGCTTAGCATTCATATGCCTGCGCATACTGGTGGTAGTTAAGCTAGTAGTGGTGGAACCCCTGCTGAGCCTGGTTTGGCAAATGTTGCACACCACAGTCCGTCGGTCATCCGGTGTTTCCTTAAAGAACCTCCACACTTCTGAAGATCTAGCCCTCGCCGCAAGAGCCCTCACCACGGGAGCTTCACTAGTTGACAGTGGCGCTGATGCACCAGCTCTGGCCCTGCCTCTCCGTCTGGCCCCACCACTGCCTCTTCCAACCTGTTCAGGTCGAGGACTCTCCTCCGTCTCAGAAGCACTGTGTTCACCCGGCCTCTCAACCCAGCTTGGGTCTGTCACCTCATCATCCTCCGATCCCTCAGTCTGCTCCCCCCTCGGACTTCCTGCCCTGACAACAACTTCCCCACTGTCTGACAACCGTGTCTCCTCATCGTCGGACACCTCTTTACACACTTCCACTACGTCAAGAAGGTCATCATCACCCACAGACTGTGACTGGTGGAAAACCTGGGCATCGGAAAATTGCTCAGCAGCAACCGGACAAGTGGTTTGTGACTGTGGGAAGGGTCCAGAAAACAGTTCCTCAGAGTATGCCGGTTCAAATGCCAAATTTTCCTGGGAGGGGGCAGACTGGGGGGGAGGAGGCTGAGGTGCAGGAGCTGGAGGAGTGGCGATTTCGGTGACATGGGTGGACTGCGTGGAAGACTGACTGGTGGTGGACAAATTGCTCGAAGCATTGTCAGCAATCCACGACATCACCTGTTCGCACTGTTCTGGCCTCAACAGTGCTCTACCACGAGTCCCAGTAACTTCAGACATGAACCTAGGGAGTGTAGCTCTGCGGCGTTCCCCTGCTCCCTCATCAGCAGGTGGTGTCTCACCCCGCCCAGGACCACGGCCTCTGACCCCTGCAGTAGTTGGACGCCCACGTCCCCGCCCTCGTCCTCTACCCCTAGCCCTCGGGTTAAACATTTTTAAAATGAGAGTTATAACTTTATTTTTTTTTTTACTTTTTTTTGTTTTTTTTTGTGTTTTTTTTTTTTTTTTGTGTTTTTTGTTTTTTTTTGAGTTTTTAAAACCAAACAATGCTATCCTATTGCTATGGCTATTTTCTAGCCAAGTATCAAAGGAAGCACAGTACTATGCCAGATGAGATGACACTGAGTTATTGCCTAATAGAAATCCAACCCCTACTGAATTTTGCCACTTCGGCCTTTGCTATGGATATGTGCGCCACTAAGCGCAGAACACAGCGGTCGCAAGTCCCACTACAAATTGCTCAGAATTGGCAAGTACATGCACTGCAGAAACTACAGCCACCAGCAGATCAACCAGAAATCAAATATATAGAACGCTACTGTAGGCTTCAAGATCAAGAAGCTGTTTGTATTCTCCTATGGCTATTTTCTAGCCAAGTATCAAAGGAAGCACAGTACTATGCCGGATGAGATGACACTGAGTTATTGCCTAATAGAAATCCAACCCCTACTGAATTTTGCCACTTCGGCCTTTGCTATGGATATGTGCGCCACTAAGCGCAGAACACAGCGGTCGCAAGTCCCACTACAAATTGCTCAGAATTGGCAAGTACATGCACTGCAGAAACTACAGCCACCAGCAGATCAACCAGAAATCAAATATATAGAACGCTACTGTAGGCTTCAAGATCAAGAAGCTGTTTGTATTCTCCTATGGCTATTTTCTAGCCAAGTATCAAAGGAAGCACAGTACTATGCCGGATGAGATGACACTGAGTTATTGCCTAATAGAAATCCAACCCCTACTGAATTTTGCCACTTCGGCCTTTGCTATGGATATGTGCGCCACTAAGCGCAGAACACAGCGGTCGCAAGTCCCACTACAAATTGCTCAGAATTGGCAAGTACATGCACTGCAGAAACTACAGCCACCAGCAGATCAACCAGAAATCAAATATATAGAACGCTACTGTAGGCTTCAAGAAGCTGTTTGTATTCTCCTATGGCTATTTTCTAGCCAAGTATCAAAGGAAGCACAGTACTATGCCAGATGAGATGACACTGAGTTATTGCCTAATAGAAATCCAACCCCTACTGAATTTTGCCACTTCAGCCTTTGCTATGGATATGTGCGCCACTAAGCGCAGAACACAGCGGTCGCAAGTCTCACTACAAATTGCTCAGAATTGGCAAGTACATGCACTGCAGAAACTACAGCCACCAGCAGATCAACCAGAAATCAAATATATAGAACGCTACTGTAGGCTTCAAGAAGCTGTTTGTATTCTCCTATGGCTATTTTCTAGCCAAGTATCAAAGGAAGCACAGTACTATGCCAGATGAGATGACACTGAGTTATTGCCTAATAGAAATCCAACCCCTACTTAATTTTGCCACTTCAGCCTTTGCTATGGATATGTGCGCCACTAAGCGCAGAACACAGCGGTCGCAAGTCTCACTACAAATTGCTCAGAATTGGCAAGTACATGCACTGCAGAAACTACAGCCACCAGCAGATCAACCAGAAATCAAATATATAGAACGCTACTGTAGGCTTCAAGAAGCTGTTTGTATTCTCCTATGGCTATTTTCTAGCCAAGTATCAAAGGAAGCACAGTACTATGCCAGATGAGATGACACTGAGTTATTGCCTAATAGAAATCCAACCCCTACTGAATTTTGCCACTTCAGCCTTTGCTATGGATATGTGCGCCACTAAGCGCAGAACACAGCGGTCGCAAGTCCCCCTGCTAATTCCTCACAAAATGGTAAAAGATGCAAATTAAAATAAAAAAAGTAGAACGTTATTGTAGCCCTAAGAAGGGCTGTTGGGTTCTTTGAGAATCACTCCTGCCTAACAGTAAGCTAATAGAACACCCTAACGCTTTCCCTGAGCAGCAGCAGCTCTCTCCCTAGCGGCATCCAGAGACAGAATGATCCGAGCAGCGCGGCCAGCGGCTAGTCTATCCCAGGGTCACCTGATCTGGCCAGCCAACCACTGCTATCGACGTGTAAGGGTACCACGTCATGCTGGGTGGAGTGCAGAGTCTCCTGGCTTGTGATTGGCTCTGTTTCTGGCCGCCAAAAAGCAAAACGGCGGGAGCTGCCATTTTCTCGAGCGGGCGAAGTATTCGTCCGAGTAACGAGCAGTTTCGAGTACCCTAATGCTCGACCGAGCATCAAGCTCGGACGAGCATGTTCGCTCATCTCTAGTTTATATCAATTTTTAATTGTAATCCCGATTACACAGGATAGTGGATAACAATCTGTTTGGTGGGGGTCTGACTACTGAGACCCTCTCTAATCAGGAGAATGCAGTCCCATTCTCACTAATGAATGGAGGGGAAGGCATGTGTCCATGTTAGTGTCAAAAATTGTTAAGTGCGGTGCTCAGGTACCTCTGGGACTCTCACTGTCTATGAGAGTGTCGGAGATAGCCAAGCTCTGTTCCCTACAACTGTGTATTCTGTCAAAAGCAATTTTATTTTCACAGCTTGTGTCCCTGTTAAAGTGTGTTTGGTCTAAAAATACATACAATGGGTTGATCTACTATGTGGACGAATGACTCAAAACAGTGACATAGGTCTCAATGTTATGCATCAATTTCTAGAATTTTAGCCTTCAGTACTATTCTATGTGCTTTCAAATGAATGAATGAAGGTTCCAGAACCTGATAAATGGTCTGTTCTGTATGGCTTTGAGTGTCAGCTCCAAATACATTTTGAGACCTCATATTTGTCTCTGTTGGGAAAATTACTCCAAACCTGGTGCCATTTTGTAAATCTCACATTCACTGTCACATTTGCCTAATAACTTTTCATTAAACATAAATCAATGCATATATATATAATTTGCAGCTTAAATAGTAGGATACGGTCTATTAGCACCTTGCACCAATATTGGCTATAAGATCTTTAGGTCCCTTACACACTAGTGAGTGTGATGTGTTCAACTCACTGGCTATAACTTATGGCCCAAACGTCGAGCAACTGGAACTGAACTCAGCATTTCACTTCTGGTTGCTCAGAGTTTGGGCCAGTTGTTCTAGCCAGCACATGCTGTGATAGTGATATAGTGATAGAGTTTGATGCAGGTGCTAGAATCCACCACACATCTTTTTTTAGTGTTGCTTATATATATATATATATATATATATATATATATATACACCTACACACACACTTGTATATATATATATATATATATATATATATATATATATATATATATATGTGTATATATATATATGTATATATATATATGTGTATATATATAAGAACTATATATGTAATATATGTATTTACATAAATGTATACAGCATTATATAGTGCAGTGTCTATTTTTTATACCAGTATGTCTATGAACAGATCCTGGAACAGGCTTGAGAAGTCAGGATACCTCGCAGATATTACAAGTACCCTCCACTTGTACTGTGAAAAGATCCACCCTGTTTAATTTATCTTTGTAACGAAAAGTAATTGCTAAGCTGCAGTCTCGACGAACCAATGAAAATCTGAAACAGGGCTATCACCTACTGCTGTCTTTGCGCCAACCATACCTATCCTCAATCATATTGGGGATCTTATTTTACCGAAGCCATTTTGTAAATGAGAGAAGCAGGTTGAAAATGACAGCTCCATTTCTGTTGTTTTACACTCTGTTTTTACTTCAAGGAATATTACCAATGGACACATGTAATTTTATTCTTTTATGTACATTTTTTCAATTAGAAAAAAAAAATTACATGAGTGAAGATCATTTCCCATAAATGTAGCCATTTGGTTCCCTAAAAACTAAGGACAGCTGTCTTTGGATATGACCACTGTTGCTGTAGAGATTCCACAAAAAAAAATGTTTACGTATAAAAAGGCAGGGAGTTACTGCATGTCTTTCAGCCATCTTGTCCAGGTGGTCTAGGCAATATAGTATACATACAGACGGAATCATAAAGTAAGCATCATTATAGTTACATCATTGACACATTCCTATACTGTATATTCTTTTATATTACTGTACTGAATGTATAAGTACAAGTGTGTAACACATGTTCCATCAGATTAGCAGGGTTGCAGTTGCTTGTCTATGTTATCACTCAGCCTCCTTGCATAACAATGACAAAATGAATCAGCATATGTGAATTCTGCAGACACAAGTGTTCAGTAAAATATCAGAAAATGTCATGACTGGCCATGATAGACCACAGTATTAAAGGAAATCTATCATCAAGCATGATAAACCAGATATACTTTATTTTTTAAAGATCCAGGCACCGTGACTGTTGTAATCTTCTTACATATGTTAACCATGGCCTCCTTCCTTTTAAAATCAACTTTTAAAATAATAATAATTATGCTAATTTCCTCTGCAGTGTGATTACATCAAGCAGAGCGAGGGGTACAGTGCAGTGGAGAGGGGGAGACCGTGTAACAGCCTGTGAAGCTGCAGCACAGAGGGGCTTCTGTACCACTCTCTGCCCCTACCTGCAATGTTCACCGCTGCACCTTGTCCGAATTTTTCAAAAGTGGTCCACATTAGATGCACCCTTTTATGAAATGTCCACAGCAGATGCCCCCTTTAATGAAATGTCCACATCAGATGCCACCCTTTACATATATGTCCACAGCAGATGCCTCTCTTTAATTACATATCCACATCTGATGCCCCCCCCCTTACATAAATGTCCACAGCAGGGCCCCCATTTACAGAATGTCCACAGCAGAGATGCCAGCTATTAATGTTATGTCCACAGCAGAGCCCCTCTTGAAAAAAACCTTATATACTCATCTTGGCTTCTTGTCCCCGTGACTCCATCTTCTCTTCTTTCTGTTCTCGTGGCGCACACACTATGATGTCATGTGGATGTGACACTGAAGTGTTATAGTGTATGTTCCTGGGTAGGAAGGAAAAGATGGAGCCGTGTGGAGAAAAGGTAAGTATAGATTTTTTTTAAGACTGACGGCAGATCTTCATACAGGGTCTGGGGTCGGGCAGGCATGGGTGCCTGTACTGCCTATATGAAGATCCACAATTGCATGCTAACACTGCATATTTTTCATCATGGACACTAACATATACTGTGGATTTTACATACACAACAACATCTGTATTCAAATCCTTGTGCAACATATGCAGACATATGCACCTAAAGGCCCCATCAGTGTGAATCAACATTCTATAAAGGTTTCTCTAAATGTATATAGGTATTAATATTACTTTGGTTACTGTGGAAAGGGCCTAACTTTAGTTTGTGGGAAAACTCCTTTAAGTCTTTGTGGAAGAGATCAGCTGTTTCTACCGGCTGATACACGCCCCTAAAGTGACTATTCCAAAGATTTGCCAAGTTCTGGACTGCTGAATTGCTTATAATTCATATATATATGTATATACTGCATTTAAAGCAGTGAAATACAGTGTGTTTATCTATAAAATGAAGGAACTTGTGGGTCATGTTATATTGCATGACTACACATCTAAATTAAAGGAACAACCAGCTGGATAAATCTTCACTTTAAACAGCACTTTTCAAAAATCTGCCTTTATCATCTTTACCATGACTTTAGTGATACATGATATTGTTGGGAAAATGCCTTTAAATTCTGCCAAATGACAGGTATATATCTACATTCTGTTGGTTGCCCTTTTTTCCTCATAAGGTTTAAATACAGTGACCATGCAACATGTTCTGGTATTAAAGTGAGGCAACCCCTGATGTCCTACAACTGGATCACCTAAGCTCTGTTTGATAGCTGTTACCTAACACTGAGTTTTGTCACTTGAGGGATAGCTTAGTGTGATGATTTAGGGTAAGACAGTGTCATTACAAATTTAAGCACAGGGCTAGATCACTAGAGGTGCGAGGTTCCTTCTATATAGCTGGACAAATCTAATATTGGTCATTTCTATTATGAAATACCAACTACTGCTCACTATATATGTGTCGATTTGTCACAGCAGCCTCCAGTAGGGCAACTGTGACCTGAGCCATAAGATCTTCTATACATTGCAACAACAATAAAATCGCAGATACTTGACATCTAATGTGATATCTCTAGCCCTATTGCTTGGTGTGACAGTCACACGACCCAACTGATTATGTATATCTGTTGATCCCTAGCCACACTATGGGGCACATTTACCCGTCCCGTTGCGTCCACCGATCGTAATGTCCACCATGGATTCGGAGCTGCCGCGATTCACTTACAACCTGCGCTCTATTTCTTGAATGTGCCACTTTGGAGTTCTTCTTCCCGGTGTATGTGAGTGCTGATCTTGCAACACAATTTGAATAGTAATTTCCGCGGTTTGTCCGAATCAGTCGGGTTGTCCGACGGCCACGCCCCACATATTTGTGTCACATGCAAGCCGGCGCCGATGCGCCACAATCCGATTGCGTGCGACTCAATCCCCAGTGCGATTCAGCGCAGAACAGAAATAGTGGGGAAACCCGACAGAATCGCGGCCCGTGGATCGTCAGTAAATGTGCCCCTATATAGCCTATTCAGAGCAGTAATCAGTTACATCTACACAGTATAGCACTAGTAACTGAGCTGTTTTGGACAGGGGGCGCTATTTCTCACTGTGTTTTTAAACACATTTCCCTTGAGCGCTTCCTAGCTAATAGCTACTGACGTTTTTATTATTTATGAACAATAAAATTGATGTTTTATGATTTATTATGTCCGGATATGGGAAGTTTTTTCTGCCAATGGCAATTTTGTAAAATTTTAATGCCAGGAAGGACACAGACAGAGGCTAGCCATTCTAAAACAGCACCCTCTCATTACACAGCACAGCAGTACTCCATTTCATTAAAGTGAACATGTCACCACACTAACTCCCCCCAAGCCTACAAACAGTACCTTCTTCTGTAATATGTACTATCGGCATCATAGAGAGTGCGTATAGAGAGCGCACAGAGGTGTCTCTACACCTACAATTGAATTTCTGTCCTTCTTCACGGACCTGCAATCTGCTGACTGGCAGACAGTGATCTTTAAGCCCCTGGATGTAAATATATAGAAAACGCCTTATGGGCATGAAATTTGGGCCTGAATGATCAAGCATTTTATATACTTTGTAAATTTGTTTTTTATCAATGCTTTTCAAGAGCCATGATTTTTATTTTTCAGCAACTATGTGATATTTCCTTTTTTCTGCTGAAAGTTGTAATTTTACAATGTCACATTTTAGAATAGTGATGATGAACCTTTTAGAGACAGTGTGCCAAACTGCAACAAAAACCCTCTTATTGAAAATAAGCAATATAAGATGTAACTTATTACTTCATCCTCTGTTAATTGTATTGGCGCCCTGTGGACACCGATACATTAGAAAGACGGAGGAGAAATTCTGAATATTATTTTAGCATTCCTCCTGGACAGTAAGAATTGCAAGGTCTAGAGCAGGAGCTCCAACGATAATACAGCTCTGTCCACACCTTCACAATCCTGTTGCCCCTGGTAGCCAAGGATATGTACTGGACAACCTTACAATTTTATTATAATTCCTTGTATTATAAATTTTCCTTACCATGCAGTATAAATAAAATGTCAACTTTATTCTGTTTTTAAGAAAAAAAATATTTTATTTTGAGTAAAAACATAAATAATACAATCCCATATTCCATCCTGAATCAAAAACCTCACCCTTTTCAGGAAAGAAAACAAAATGACAACAAATTTTACATTAGCCTCTTGACTTATTTTATCTTTCTGTTTTAACTTTAAAAGTTCTTAACTTTATTTTTCCAAGTGCAGAGCTGTATGAGGGCTTATTTTCCCTACAACAAATTTTACTTCCTTGTGGCAGTATTTTACATTCCATGCCATGGAAAAGAAAAAACAACAAAAATATGCATTTTTGCTATTTTCTTGCAGGCTTCATTTTTACAGCTTTCACTGTGCGCCCCAAATGACACCCCAACTTTATATTTTGGGTCATCTTGTACTAGTGAATACCGTATATACTTGAGTATAAGTATAAGCCGAGGCCGCTAATTTTGCAGCCTCTCATTGTATAAAAAAAAAGAAACTTACATACTCACCTTTGTTGCTCCCCAAAGGAACGCGCGGCTCCTCTTGCTTCTCTTCTTCACTGGTAACAGGGCGGACAGAGACGCGTCCACACTATGATGCGACGGTGTCGCCACTGCTGACGTCATAGTATGTGCCGGCGGGCGATTCGGACAGTTGTGTGCTATTTTCTGTTTCAGGGTTCAACACCAGTAATAACCATACACAATCGTGTATTTTATATACATGTTTATATTTATTTGTGTTCTAGGGCCTATGAAAAGTCTTGTGCCAAAAATGTCCGTACACCAAAAATTCTGCTGACCCGACAGAATTTTGTCCTAGTTTTCTGGCTTAAAGTAAGCCAACTAACAGGAGGTGCAGAGTACGACTAGACAGTCTAATGCCTATACGCATCACCCAGCATCAGACACTCATATTACGGTATCTTATATGGTGCAGAATAAGACTGTCCAGTCTAACGATGCACTGTCTAACCTTATGATACTTTTTATAAAACTGTTCCATTTTCTATACTTTGGGCAATTGCACAGATTTAATTACATTTCTACACAACTTGCTCATGAATAATTTTGTGAATATAAAAAAAATCCAGAATGTGCGATGTCTATAAAATGTAAGTGTACCTATCTCCCAGCACGCCAAAGACTGAAGGATAGATACCCATTAATTCCTAATCTTATTCTTATTGACTCCCACACTCACTGTATACGAGAGATTGTAGGTAGCATTCCCTCTGTAACAGAATCAAACACTGCATACCACTTTCCAGTATAGAAATTTATAGAATTATTAAGTAGATTATTAAGTGTACTAAAAATTTTGAATTGGAATCAAAGTTTGAGATTTATGTATTACATATATATCTAGAAGAAAATTTCTGGTATGGGCAGGGGTGTCGCATCAACTATAGCTGGCGCCAGGATCTGGCACATGCTATAGTGCAATTGTACTCTGCCATGTAGAACTGTGTACTGGACATATTAAGAGCCAGCAGCCTCTCTTGATAAGTTCCCCTCTATGATTGATCAGTTAAAGAGACCAAACTAGGACACGCTCTACTTTTATAAGGACAGACACACTCCATTTAAAAGCAGGGGATTTTTATTTATTAATATCACCTGCAGGGGGGAAGTTTAGTTGGACAACCCCTTTAATGCTTTCTATGAGATGTAAACTCGCAAGTCCTTAATTATTTTACCGTAACGTCAATTACAAATAAAACTCCTAAAAGAAGGCCAGAATAAAATGTCATATAACCAAAACAACCATTTAAATAGTGAGTTCTACTACGATATTGTGCTGAGGAGCTATATAAAGATTGCCAAAACCCATCTATTTCAGCCCTTCAGTGCATTGCTATCTTTCTTTCGTTGACAGCCACTTAGTGTGAAATTTGTGTAACAATTGCAAACCCTTATCATATTCAAGCTGCTTATGTAGCATTTTTGTGGAACTGATGACCTGGAGAAGTTTGTGCAGAATCATTTTCTACTCCACCCACTTCTGTGTCTCCGCTGGTCTCCAGTAGATTGTACCAAGAAAAATGCTTGAGTTGATTGAGAAAATCTCAAAGCGCTAATAATCCTTCAATCAGGATATGTAGTCACAATATTACAAGAATATTAGATTAAAAAAAAAATACTAACATACAATCCTTGAAACTACTGCACAATAGAATTTATGGAAAAGGAGGTGATGACGGTCATGGTCAGAAACAATTAGAGTATGTGAGTTAATAACTATGGAAATAGTTACAGTTAATATTATATATTTTTTAACTCATACTTTTAATTTTTTAGAAATACACAAGATAACTATCCTTAATATACAAGATAAGATATCCTGTGGATATGGGATAACTTTCTGGGACCTTCATTGATCAGCAATCTTTTTTTTTCAGATCTCTTTTTGAGACATTTGTTACAAATGTCGCAAAAATGTTGCACAAATGTCTCAAGTCAAATGTCTTTTCAAAATGTTCCCCAAAAAGGCGCAAAAATTGTAATTGAAAAAAGAGGAAGAAAAATAAAGATAAATGACCCCATAGTGTTATAATGACTACAGAGATACATTCTTGTATATCAGTACAGCACACATCCATTAACTTTAAAGGATCTGTGATTAAACCATAAGCACGTGTCCTAATTTGGTTTTGCCGATCGATCATTTCAATTCAAGTGAACGAGGGAATGTATCAATGCAGTTACACCACTTTCTGTCTTTCAAATGTCTCTTTCTTTTGTCACTTTTGGAATGTGTGAACTTTCTCCATCTTCCTCTTCATCAACATATTCTAGATCTATCATGTAAATCCAGATGTGGTGGGCAGATTTATCATGTGCAACTTTTCAAAAAGTCAGAAATTTAAAAAATGTACTTCAGTGCCCTAGTTGTACAGGAAAAATTAGTTGTGCAACATTTGTGACTTTTTAGTGATTTCTAGTTAAAAAGTCTCATATCTATTAATACCTCTTTTTCCACATTTCTAAGGTTAAAGGGGTATTCTCATCTGGGCATTCACATTCAGTTTCATTAATCTGCTAAATATATAAACATTTCTTCAATTAGATGTTATTAAAAATGAAATTTACCTGTGGGAAGAAAATTTCTCATAAACATAGTCACATGGTCCCTTAGAAACAAGACTGTGTCCTTAGATACGGCCACCTCTGTTGGAGGGATTGCACAAAGACACAAAAGGTTTTTGTATATGAAATGTCTGGGAGTTACTGCATGTCCCACAGTCGTCCTGTGGTAATGATTGCAGAACCCAGGTGGTCAGGCAGGGCTCAGTAGCGCATGTCTGGCCATTGCTGCCAAAATGTGAGGTGGTCGTATCCGAGGAAGCTATCTGGTTTCTAAGGGGCAACATGACCACATTTATGATCAATTATCTTCACACAGGAAATTTTTTTTAATAACATCCAATTGAAGAAATGTTTACAAATGGCGAATGAATGAAATTAAATGTAAATGCCCAGATGAGAATACCCCTTTAATGCTTTTTTCACTGATCCATTGCCACAGAAAAGATAGACCTCAGTCATTATTGTTTTTACATTCGAGTTGCATGCACGGAAAACCAAATCAAATTCTGAAACACTTGTGTGAACAGGGTCTTACTGTACCAGAACAACTGTCTAATAACAGATTGGTATGATAAAAAAATGTGGGCGTTTCTTTGTGTTTTTTTAAATATTTTATTGGGTATTTTTATGGAAGGGTGGAGTTTTTGATGACTGTAACTTAATTTTTAAAGGGGTATTTCCATGAAGACAAGTTTCTTAAATGTACATAGGATAACAAAATAACACATTCTGTAATTCAATGTTATAAACAAAAATACAGCATTTCACAGACACAGTATAATTCCGACCTGTCTCTATCAGTTCTGGTGTACACAATTTAAGTTGCTCCTGGATACAACCCTGTTATTTCTGACTTAGGGTTGTGGGCCGCCATCTTCGATTTCCTTGTGATGCGGCAGCTGAGATTTCTGTCTCTTTGCTCCCTGCACTCTAGCCCCACCCCCTTGCAGTCCAGGACAATCAAAGCTCCGTACACCAAAGTATAAAAAAGTAATTAGCGCCAGAAGATGGCGAAATCAAAACATTTTCTTTGTACAGGTTTTAATTTTTGTAAATGTATGAAAACATCATAAAACCTACACAAAGTTAGTATCCTCGTGATCGTACCGACCCAAAGAATAAAGTAGACATGTCATTTGGGGCGTACAATGAAATCCGTAAAATCCAAGCCCACAAGAATACGGCGCAAATGCGTTTTTTCACCAATTTCACTGCATTTGGAATTTTTTACCCGCTTTGTTATGCAGAAAATAAGCCATAACACAGCTCTGTACATGAAAAAATAAAAAAGTTATAGATTTTTGAAGGTGGGGAGTGAAAAATGAAAACAAAAAAACCAAAAAGGCATCGACGGAAAGCAGCCCCATGGTACACGTTGAACCTTGGACTTCTAGGGTAAGGGGCGAGCCGGGGACCCGATCCAGGGTGGGAAGGTACCAGTATCTGCTTACATGCCACAGTCATACATGACCTTGGCATATAAGGGGTTAACATCCACAATGCAGTTATCTCTGGTCATTAGGCCTTGGGTCCAATAGAGAAATATTTTTGGGACCCCCTACAGGATTTAACAAGTTGGGGCAAATTTATCAGAAGCATCTAACATGAGACAGTACACAGTTATACCAGATCAGATTTATCAGTGTTGAATGCTGGATCATAAATTTGACATAGTATGAGATTTTCTAGTCTAACTTTGTACCTCCTATAAGTTTGTTTAGATTATGCTAGAAAATGGGGCACCAGTTTTCTGTAGGACTTTGCACATTCTTTTTAGTGCAAACTGCTTGCACATGTATTTAAGAAGTGTCTATGCCACATTTGTGTCGCCCGCAAAGCTTTTGTGGCGCGGCTGCACTAGTCATCATGCGACACAAATAAGGGGGCGTTCCGGTGCTCAGTCGGACCGTGCGCCACATTTAACATGCAAAGTCCAACAGAAATGTGTTGCACCCCCCCCATGTTAACGATGCACTAAATAAAAGTGGTGTACTCTGTCGAATCTGTGCAGGGGACGCTAGATTCATTAAGAACGTCATTTGAAACTATGTCAGTTTCTCCCAGCCATGACTCATCTAGCCAATATAAAAGTTTATATTGTGTCATCTATACGCATCTCGTTTTTCTCTTACATGATTCTAATATTCTCTAGATGTGTGATGAAACCCTCTTATCTTTGAGTATTGTCACCCCACTAATTTCAAAGAAACGATGTAGCCGATATAGTAACAGTGTCCAACAGTTGGCAACTTTGTGATGATGACTCCACTGCAGCCAGTTTTGAATTAGTGCCCCCACAGCAGCCATTGTGATAATAGCGTCCCTACAGTAACATTGAAAGTGTCTTTACATAAGCCAATATAATACTATTGTCTCCACTGTAGCCAATATAAAGATGCCACCAATGTCGGCATTATAGTCACAGGGCTCCTACTGTAGCCTACACAATAACAATGTCCCTACAGAAGGAGATTTAGCAACAATGCCCCCACTGCAGTTAGTATTGTAATGGTGTCCCCACAGTAGCCAATCTTTTACAATGCCCTCACTGTAACGTATACTTTCACAACACAATGCCCCTACAATGCCATCATAGTAACAGTGCCACCACAATAGCCAATATTGTACCAATGCCCCCACAATAGCCTGTGAAGTAAGAGTCTCCCGACAGTAGCCATTATAGTAACTGTGTTCTAACTGTAACCAACAAATAACAGTGTCCCCACAGTAGTTAATACTTAAAAGGTGACCCTAGAGTAGTCTATATTGTCATAGGGGCCCCACAGTAGTTAGTACAATCTCAGTTTCTCGACAGCAGCCATTATAGTCACATGGCCCCCACAGCAGTCAGTATAGTCATAGGGCCCCCACAGCAGCCATTAGTATCAAAGGGCCCTCACAGCTGCCATTATAGTCACAGGGTCCCCACAGCTGTCATTAGTGTCACAGGCCCCCCACAGTTTCTATTAGAATCAAAGGGACTATAAGAAGCCGACATGTAACAAATAATGCAAGTGCAGGTAATAACCCTCTTTTTTCCACTCATACAATGGATATAAGTGCACTCAGTGAGATATACTAAAAACACCAACCTTTAATGGATAAACATTGAAAACCCAGTATCACCGGGCTTCAAGACAACATAGAAAAAGTGACTGGTAAAACCAACATGCCAACTATTAAAATAGACCTGGCCGTCAGAAAACAGCTTCCCCAAATTATGTGGAGTAAAGGTAGATATGTCTATCCGGACTTGCTGTGTGTCACATCCCAAATGGATAAATGGTGGGGCAGACCCGGACAGTGCACTAACACCTTCCCTATCCCCGTGATATTAGCTCCCTACTGTCCCTACTGTATGTACTTTCATACAATATTTGATATTTCTTCAATCCGATCCAAGAAAAACTCAATGGGGGTCATATCATAGTTTTTTTGTCTATGTGTGGTGTTGTATGGTGCAAATGATGTTTTGCGACCTTCAACTTTGCCAAATGAACATAGGACAATACAAAGTAACTTTAAAGCAAAAAATAAACATTGGTCTGTTTGTGATAAACACAGTTGTGCACCGCCTAGTTGTAACATGTGTCTACAGAGAGGAAATTGAGAAGGAAGAAAAGTGTGAGTGTATTTTTGTAACTTAAAACTTTGCTTTTATTGATTTATTATTGGAAAATATTGCCAAATCTCTATTAAAATTCAATACAAGGTGCCATAAGCACCTATATGTGAGACACATATACTAAAATTGTCCCAGAGTAGTGGATCTATGCAGGATATATAGGTTCATAAATAAGGCTCACCGGATTATAAGGCGCACCTGATTATAAGGATATATTTACATGGGGCCAGATACTGGTTATGCTCAGAGAGGGGGGTCTGTATATATTTATATGGGGCTGGATACTGTTTATAATGGGGGTATGGGTCTGTATATATTTGTATGGGACTGGATACTAGTTATACTGGGGGAGGGGGACCTGTATATATTTATATGGGGCTGGATACTGTTTATAATGGGGGTAGATATCTGAAAAAGTAGTAGGAAGGAAGGGGCGCTCCTATGGTGTAGTATCCTCTGGTAGGTTTCAATAGATAATAGTAAAGCTACTAACCTGATAGAGTTGTGCTGGCAGGCACAACTCTGAGCAGCGCTTAGTGGTTTTTTTCCGTTAGTGTCTCTTTGCAGCCACGCTCTCGGGGTTAATCCTTCTCCGTGGGAAGAACTCCAAATGGCAAAACTTTTTTTCAGATTGCGCATCTATGATGCATAGTGAGCGCTTACACGGCGCTGAGAAGCTTGACTTGTTTTGAAAATGTCCAGTTTATTGGTACTTAAAAAACAGTTGTAACAAATTTTACAGATAAAACAAATAAATATGAATAAAATTTTAAAGAACTACGCGTTTCGCGCTCGATCTGAGCGCTTCATCTGGTTCATAAAATATGCACAATGTGAGCGTCAATTTATAGTAGCCGGTAAATGATCATCTCTATAGGTGACCACTTCCGGTATCAGGTATAGGGTGATATACCTGATACCGTAAGTGGTCACCTATAGAGATGTCAGGGATCTGCCTGTGGGGATGTTAATTGTTAGTAAGTTTTCAGCATTTACTGAACAGGGAGCGGGCAATGGAACAGGAGTGGGGGGGGGGGCAGCATTTTAATATTCGCCTCTTGCAGCAAATATGCTAGAATCGGCCCTGTATGTAAAGATACATGTGGTATCTTACATGTGGTATACACTGCGCAGAACGCAGGGTATTCGGACGAGGGCGCGCAGCTGCGAGGAGCTGCGCGCCAAAGACTACATGGTAGGCGGAGGAACGAGGCTACTGGGGCGTGGAGTAGCCGCGACTTGTAGCCTCATGTCCGGCTAATCCATTCCCCAGTAGCCGCTTAAAAATTTGCATATACCAGCATTAAAGTTTACTAAAGGATAGCCGGGACGTGAGGATTAGCCCAAAAAAGGGTTATCCTTACGTCCCATTCATCCACCTACCACCCGTTCTACCTTTATAGGTAGAATCGTGGTGGTAGGTGCCCTTTAAGGAAAATGGAAAAAAGCATCTCCAATAGGAACTGTTGGGCTTTTGAATTTAGCTGTGCGAAGAAACTTTAGGGAACTTAAGGAAGAGTAGCGTCAGTGAAGCGCATAGTGTGGAAACTGGATTGTAAGGAATTGAGGAAAAGGTTCGCAGAGAGAGAATGGTTAGGCCTTTATCATATGGAACATTATTATTGTAGCTATGAGTCTGTGTCATTTTCGTTCTGCCACTGTGTATCTGATTATGATATTGTTTTCATATAACTACCTGTATAATTGTACTTTTAAACTTTAGGTCTGTCAAGTATAGCGGCAGAAGATCTGATACGAAGAGGGTTCGCCCCGAAGGATAGCCAGAATTGTGAGGGAAGAGGAAATAGGTGGTGGAAAAGATGACCCTGTAGACACTGGAATAAAGGGCAATCTCTGAGGGTCTTGAAACAGCCAGACCTAGGGTGGGGGGAAGTTGGGGGGGGATGTTTGTATTATATAACGTTTAAAACTTATTGTATATTTGCACAGATGTGTTTATGATCTTTGCATGTTAATACTGTGAAGTCTATATGCTTTAATAAAAGTTACCTGATCAAAAAAAAAAACAACAAACTTTAGGTCTGTCATATTTATATATTTATAGCTCTTCAATCTATACGTAGACCATTCGTCAACCTTCACAGCCCAATTTCATTTTCAGGTTTTTGACCTCTTTTTAAATTTTACCTGTGATGTTAGTAAGAAAATATACTACCGTTATTGTACTTTCAATTGTGTGTAATTTATATGTCTGCTCCATTTTATTGCACTGTACATTGAAATAGAAGATTATACTATGTAGAATCAACAAAATCAAAATATAAAAATGAAAAAAAAAGTATCTTATTTATTATATTTTAGCAAAGAATAAACATTGAGAGTCCAGCCGACCATACATTGCATTACATTGCAAGTTGTGTCTACAGGCATTTGTTGGTGATCAATGAAAATTACAATAAACTAAAGGAAAACATATGTGCTAAGTATGCACAATATAAAGATAAGATTTTAGGACATGTCAGCTCAAAGGAATTGTGCTGCTGAATAGACAATCAAGATTTGGATGATGTTTTGACCAATAGAATTGAAGTTCAAATTGTGTGAATTGACCTTTAGCCTTTAAAAAGCCTCAACAATGTCTGTACATCATGGACTTTTTGGACTTTCCAGGTCTTCGCCAACTCACATCACAATGTCTCTCTCTGCAAGCGAGATCGCTCTTATCCAGGCCCTTTGGGTCAAGATTGCCCCCCAAGCCAACCAACTGGGTGCTGAGGCTTTGGAAAGGTAATTAGCATTTCTTTGTTTCTTTTCTCTGTGGTTTTAGATTTTACATGAAAATTAGACACCCCAAATGCATCACACTAGGGGTTACCTTTTGAGACAACTTATTTGGAGGCAGACACCTTCTCTACTTCAGGCTAACATTATTGGGAGCCAAATAAATAATTCGTTTAAGTCACAATTTTGGCAGATTTTGAATTGATATTCTGTCCTATTGCAATTATGGACTCCAAAATATGAACAGCAGTAGGTTCTGCATGATGGATAATGACATTTTCTAAATTATTCATGATTTATTCTGTGTCTATTCTGCATTAGATGCTGATGGAAACCTCTGGCCTTATTTATTACAGCTTAATGCACATTTTATCTCTTGGATTTAGAATTACGTTTACACTTTCTCTTAGCTGAAAACTTAAAAATGTTTAAAAATATAATTCCTCTCATTCTTACATAATTCCTGTAAATGGTGGATGTGATGCACTTTTAATGTTTGTTTTACCAAAATCTTATCTCAACCTGATTATTTTTATTTTAGGCTGTTTCTGAGTTTCCCTCAGACTAAGACCTACTTTGCCCACTTTGACTTGTCTCATGGCTCTGCTGACCTTCTCGCCCACGGTGGCAAGATCTTCAATGCTCTTGGAAATGCCGCCAGTCATGTGAATGACCTTGCAGGCACCCTGTCCACCCTTAGTGACCTCCATGCCTACAACCTGAGAGTGGACCCTGGAAACTTCCCTGTAAGGAATAAGAGATGTTATTACATATTACCTTTTTATATTTGTAACTTTGTCTTTTAGGTCACATTTTGTCAACCTTGGTATCACCTCTCACTAGTATAATACTGTATCTAGCATTAGATTAGATATACCTAAAGCTTGCTCTTTTACTGTAAGGGCTCATTCACACGAACGTAATACCTATGGCACCTGGTCATGGTGAGCACACATCTCACCACACCGTAACTGCCCATGGAGAAATATGGGACACGCCCTATATTTCGCCGTGTTACGGCGCTGGCCCTGCACTCTACTATGGACAAGGGAGGGGTGAGCAGAGCTCATCCTTCCTCCTCTTCAGCTCGCTCGTGTGAATGTACACTCTTCTATACAATATAACGAAATATTTTTGAAGATATATGGATACATGTTACATATATATATATATATATATATATATATATATATATATATATATATATATATATAACCAAATACTTTCTTCTATTTTTTGCAGCTGTTGTCCCACATCATCCAGGTCGTCTTGGCTTCTCACTTCCCAGATGACTTCACTGCTGAAGCTCAGTCTGCTTGGGACAAATTCCTTTCTGAAGTCTCCACCGTCCTGACCTCCAAGTACAGATAAACCGATGCTCCTAGCATAGGAGACTACCGTACATAGTTACTTGCAGCAATCCATCTTGCGTGAAATCTGTAGCCAAACACTGAAAATCAGCTGTAATATAACTTTACAAGCTTGTGTTTTTGCTGCAGTCTCTGGCCAGCTACTACAGTGTCCATCAAAATAAATCTGGTGTATTCTTTAATAAAAGTACATTCATTTTTAATTTTGGTCTTTAATTGTTTTTTCTGTGATGACATTTTACTTCTTTGACTGAAAACACACTAAGGGGAAGGCTTATCAAAGATTGTTACAATCTTTGGCCCGTGTCTCAGTTACACTATGCATTCTAAAAATAATCATTTTTTTTAACACAAAGGATGCTGGATAAAGGGGGTTGGGGCAGATTAAATGGGGCTTATTTCTTAAGACCTGCACTTGGGCAATGGGCTTGATAATTGGTGCAAGACACACCACAATTATTAGGAGGCTGTGACCTCCTAATAATCATCACGGTGCATTTCTCACATCCTTGAATTTAATTCTATGCCAGCCAAGGATTCCAACCTATGTTCCGCCAACTGAATTTTCAGACTCATCTTTAAAAAGCATCTAAAACCTGATTAAAGTATGCTGACAACATTACTACACAGCAACCCGATGAAGTACAACCAGATCACTGGAACACTTGGACTGACTCTACACATGCAGATGCTGTCTTACACACTAGTAGTTAGTCAGTGACACGGACATTAGTGGTATCTAGTACCAAGGCCGATTCTAGCATATTTGCTGCCTGAGGCGAATATTAAAATGCTGCCCCCCCCGCTCCCTGTCAGTAAATGCTGAAAACTTTACTAACAATTAACATCCCCACAGGCAGGATCACTGTGTGACTGACTACAGCTTCCGGGAATCATTAGTGGCGTCTAGTACCTTATAGATGACAATCTCTTCCATCAGGAGAACTTTATTCTGGGTTTTCCAATTCATGAAATATCACTGCTGAATTCATGGCCAGATATCTTCAGCTCCGGGCAGCATCTCTACCCAGCGACCCTAAAAATACCACAGTCACTTACAGTATAAAGTCTCCTGGATAACAACACTGTGCTCATAAATAATATATACCCCTCACAACACAAGTGACCGAACACTACCCCACATATAAAACATCACTTCATTATAAATTATATATATATTATACTGGATTTATAGCATGTACAGCACGCCAATCAATATGCAACACCCCTAATTTATTAATACAGACAGACCCCTAACATTTGTTTTACATAATGCAAAGTAATCTATTGTATCCTATACCTAATATATCCCACCCTGTTATTATGTTACATGTGAATTTATATACAGTGCTACCCTGACCAATGTAAATGTATAGCACCCCCTAATGAATATACACTGTATATATAATAATGTATTTGTTTTTATAAAGCCGTGTTGTTCACCCCCCAATTAAATTATATATACAGCCCCCCCAGCTTAGTAATATACTGTATCCCATATACATCCCCCCAGCTTAGTAATATAGTGTACCCCATATACAGCCCCCAGCTTAGTAATATACTGTATCCCATATACAGCCCCCCAGCTTAGTAATGTACTGTATCCCATATACGTCCTCCCAGCTTAGTAATATACTGTATCCCATATACAGCCCCCCAGCTTAGTAATATACTGTACCCCATATACAGCCCCCCCAGCTTTGTAATATACTGTATCCCATATACAGCCCCCAGCTTAGTAATATACTGTATCCCATAAACACCCTCCCAGCTTAGTAATATACTGTATCCCATATACAGCCCCCCAGCTTAGTAATATACTGTATTCCATATACAGCCCCCCAGCTTAGTAATATACTGTATCCCATATACAGCCCCCCAGCTTAGTAATATACTGTACCCCATATACAGCCCTCCCAGCTTAGTAATATACTGTACCCCATATACAGCCCCCTAGCTTAGTAATATACTGTATCCCATATACAGCCCCCTAGCTTAGTAATATACTGTATCCCATATACAGCTCCCCAGCTTAGTAATATACTGTACCCCATATACACCCTCCCAGCTTAGTAATATACTGTATCCCATATACTGCTCCCCAGCCTAGTAATATACTGTATCCCATATACAGCCCCCCAGCTTAGTAATATACTGTATCCCATATACACCCTCCCAGCTTAGTAATATACTGTATCCCATATACAGCCCCCAGCTTAGTAATATACTGTATCCCATATACATCCCCCCAGCTTAGTAATATACTGTACCCCATATACAGCCCCCAGCTTAGTAATATACTGTATCCCATATACACCCTCCCAGCTTAGTAATATACTGTACCCCATATACAGCCCCCTAGCTTAGTAATATACTGTATCCCATATACAGCCCCCCAGCTTAGTAATATACTGTATCCCATATACAGCCCCCCAGCTTAGTAATATACTGTATCCCATAAACACCCTCCCAGCTTAGTAATATACTGTATCCCATATACAGCCTCCCAGCTTAGTAATATACTGTATCCCATAAACACCCTCCCAGCTTAGTAATATACTGTATCCCATATACAGCCTCCCAGCTTAGTAATATACTGTATCCCATATACAGCCTCCCAGCTTAGTAATATACTGTATCCCATATACAGCCTCCCAGCTTAGTAATATACTGTATCCCATATACAGCCCCCAGCATAGTAATATACTGTACCCCATATACAGCCCTCCCAGCTTAGTAATACACTGTATCCCATATACAGCCCTCCCAGCTTAGTAGTATACTGTATCCCATATACAGCCCTCCCAGCTTAGTAATATACTGTATCCCATATACAGCCCCCAGCTTAGTAATATACTGTATCCCATATACAGCCCATCAGCTTAGTAATATACTGTATCCCATATACAGCCCCAGCTTAGTAATATACTGTATCCCATATACAGCCCCCAGCTTAGTAATATACTTTATCCCATATATATCCCCCCAGCTTCGTAATATACTGTACCTCATATACAGCCCCCAGCTTAGTAATATACTGTACCCCATGTACAGGGCCGATTCTAGCATATTTGCTGCCTGAGGCGAATATTAAAATGCTGCCCCCCCCCCCCGCTCCCTGTTAAGTAAATGCTGAAAACTTTACTAACAAGTAACAACTAGAGATGAGCGAGCACTAAAATGCTCGAGTGCTCGTTATTCGAGACAAACTTTTCCAGATGCTCGAGTGCTCGTCTCGAATAACGAGCCCCATTGAAGTCAATGGGAGACCCGAGCATTTTTTTAATAAAACTGAACAGTAAAAGAACAGTGCAAAAAAAAAATTCCAGGTGTTTGCAGATGTTTTACTTGTAAGAACACATTGAAATAACACTATTCTTCACTTTGCAGGTGTTCGCGCGTGTCTCCCGCTAAGTTAGGAGATGTGCACGAACATCTGGAATGTGAAGAATAGTGTTATTTCAATGTGTTCTGCACTTAAATGGTCCTGTATTCACTGTTTTTAATGTTTTAATTCTATTCTTCACATTGCAGGTGTGCGCGCGTGTCTCCCGATAGGTTCGGAGATACGCGCGCACAGCTGCAAAGTGAAGAATAGAATTAAAACATTAAAAACAGTGAATACAGGACCATTTAAGTGCAGAACACATTGAAAGAACACTATTCTTCACATTCCAGATGTTCGTGCACATCTCCTAACTTAGCGGGAGACACGCGTGAACACCTGCAAAGTGAAGAATAGTGTTATTTCAATGTGTTCTTACAAGTAAAACATCTGCAAACATGTGTAATATTTTTTTTTTACAATAAAAATACTTTTATTCAATTTAATTGATTAATTTACTGCTCGATCTCGAGACGGCGAGATACTCGTCCGAGTAACGAGCCGGTCCGAGTATGCTAATACTCGACCGAGCAGTATACTCGGACGAGTATACTCGCTCATCTCTAGTAACAACCCTACAGACAGCTCCCTGACACTGTGTGACTGACTACAGGTTCTGAGAGGCATTAGTGGCATCTAGTACCTTATAGATGACAATCTCTTCCATCAGGAGAACTTTATTCCGTGTTCTCCAATCCATGACGTATCACAGGTGAATTCATGGCCAGATATCTTCAGCTCAGTGCAGCATCTCCACCCGGCGTCCCTAAAAATACCACAGTCACTTACAGTATGAAGTGTCCTGGATAACAACACTGTGCTCCTAAATAATATATACCCCTCACAACACAACTGACCGCACGCTACCCCACTTATAAAACATCCCTTCATTATATATATTCTACTGGAATTATAGCATGCACAGCACCAATCAATATACAACACCCCCAATTTATTAATACAGACCCCTAACATTTAGTTTAAATTATGCAAAGTAATCTATTGTATCCTATAACTAATATATCCCACCCTGTTATTATGTTACATGATTTTATATACAGTGCAACCCTGACCAATGTGAATATATAGCACCCCCTAATATACAGCCCCCCAGCTCAGTAATATACTGTATCCCATATACAGCCCCCCAGCTTAGTAATATACTGTATCCCATATACAGCCCCCCAGCAGAGTAATAAACTGTATCCCATATACAGCCCCCCAGCTTAGTAATATACTGTATCCCATATACAGCCCCCCAGCTGTAATATAATATATAGAGCACCCCCCGCCCCAGTTTAAATGTATCTGGCCCCACAAAATATATACAGTACCCCCCCCCCCCAGTATAAAACAATTCTGGCCCCATAATACAATATATACAGTAACCCCCCCCCCCCCAGTATAAAACAATTCTGGCCCCATAATACAATATATACAGTAACCCCCCCCCCAGTATAAAACAGTTCTGGCCCCATAATACAATATATACAGTAACCAAACCCCCCCCCCCCCCAGTATAAAACAATTCTGGCCCCATAATACAATATATACAGTAACCCCCCCCCAGTATAAAACAATTCTGGCCCCATAATGCAATATATACAGTAACCAACCCCCCCCCCCAGTATAAAGCAATTCTTGCCCCATAATACAATATATACAGTAACCCCCCCCCCCCAGTATAAAACAATTCTGGCCCCATAATGCAATATATACAGTAACCAAACCCCCCCCCCCCCAGTATAAAACAATTCTGGCCCCATAATACAATGTATACAGTAACCAACCCCCCCCCCCCCCAGTATAAAACAATTCTGGCCCCATAATACAATATATACAGTAACCAACCCCCCCCCCAGTATAAAATAATTCTGGACCCATACAATATATACAGTAACCAACCCCCCCCCCGCCCCCAGTATAAAACAATTCTGGCCCCATGTAATGTATACCCCCCCCCCCCCACAGTATACATCAATTATGGCCACATATAATGTATACAGTACTCCCCCCCCCCCTCCCACGATAACGACACCTCCCCGCTCCCCCACATAAAATAAATTACAGTACATGAAAAATAATAAAATCACACTCACCTGCAGGCAGCTGCTCCCTCGGCGCGCGGCCTCTCCTGTGAGCCGCGGCTCCGCAGTGACACAGGCGGCGTGACGTCATGACGCCTGTGTCACTGATTAGAACGGAGCGACGCAGCTGCCGGAAAGGCGCTGCTTTGCTCCGCATATGAATCGCGCCTGTGTCTTAAAGAGACAGGCACGATTTATTTACCTGGTGGGCGATTCGGGCGTAATGGACGCCCGAATCGCCCACTTTAGAGCGGCGAATTTCGCCGCCCTTTACAGGGACCCGCATTCATGGCAGATGCATCATGGCAGATGCGGCCCTGCCCATATACAGCCCCCTAGCTTAGTAATATACTGTGTCCCATATACAGCCCCCCCAGCTTTGTAATATACTGTATCCCATATACAGCCCGCCCAGCTTAGTAATA
Source organism: Engystomops pustulosus (assembly GCF_040894005.1). Lineage (NCBI taxonomy): Eukaryota > Metazoa > Chordata > Amphibia > Anura > Leptodactylidae > Engystomops > Engystomops pustulosus. The sequence continues at coordinate 45,329,644 of NC_092418.1, read as the reverse complement.
TACTCTATCCCATATACAGCCCCCACCAGCTTAGTGATATACTGTACCCCATATACAGCCCCTCAGCTTAGTAATATACTGTACCCCATATACAGCCCCCCAGCTTAGTAATATACTGTATCCCATATACAGCCCCCAAGCTTAGTAATATACTGTATCCCATATACAGCCCATCAGCTTATTAATATAGTGTACCCCATATACAGCCCCCTCCCAGCTTAGTAATATACTGTATCCCATATACTGCTCCCCAGCTTAGTAATATACTGTATCCCATATACACCCTCCCAGCTTAGTAATATACTGTATCCCATATACAGCCCCCAGCTTAGTAATATACTGTATTCCATATACACCCTCCCAGCTTAGTAATATACTGTATCCCATATACTACCCCCAGCTTAGTAATATACTATATCCCATATACTGCCCCCAGCTTAGTAATATACTGTATCCCATATACACCCTCCCAGCTTAGTAATATACTGTATCCCATATACACCCTCCCAGCTTAGTAATATACTGTATCCCATATACACCCTCCCAGCTTAGTAATATACTGTATCCCATATACTACCCCCAGCTTAGTAATATACTGTATCCCATATTCAGCCTCACAACTTAGTAATATACTATATCCCATATACAGCCCTCCCAGCTTAGTAATATACTGTATCCCATATACAGCCCCCCCAGCTTAGTAATATACTGTATCCCATATACAGCTCTCTCAGCTTGGAATATACTGTATCCCATATACAGCCCCCCGCTTAGTAATATACTGTATCCCATATACAGCCCCCCAGCTTAGTAATATACTATATCCCATATACACCCTCCCAGCTTAGTAATATACTATATCCCATATATCCCACCTTCCCAGCTTAGTAATATACTGTACCCCATATACAGCCCTCCCAGCTTAGTAATATACTGTACCCCATATACAGCCCCCAGCTTAGTAATATACTGTATCCCATATACAGCCCCCCAGCTTAGTAATATACTGTATCCCATATACATCCCCCCAGCTTAGTAATATATTATATCCCATATACAGCCCTCCCAGCTTAGTAATATACTGTATCCCATATACAGCCTCCCCAGCTTAGTAATATACTGTATCCCATATACAGCTCTCTCAGCTTGGAATATACTGTATCCCATATACAGCCCCCCCGCTTAGTAATATACTGTATCCCATATACAGCCCTCCCACCTCAGTAATATACTGTATCCCATATACAGCCTCCCAGCTTAGTAATATACTGTATCCCATATACACCCTCCCAGCTTAGTAATATACTATATCCCATATACACCTTCCCAGCTTAGTAATATACTGTACCCCATATACAGCCCCCCAGCTTAGTAATATACTGTACCCCATATACAGCCCCAGCTTAGTAATATACTGTATCCCATATACAGCCCCCAGCTTAGTAATATGCTGCATCCCATATACAGCCCCCAGCTTAGTAATATGCTGTATCCCATATACAGCCCCCCAGCTTAGTAATATGCTGCATCCCATATACAGCCCCCAGCTTAGTAATACACTGTATCCCATATATAGCCCCCACCTTAGTAATATACTGTATCCCATATACAGCCTCCCAGCTTAGTAATATACTGTATCCCATATATAGCCCCCACCTTAGTAATATACTGTATCCCATATACAGCCTCCCAGCTTAGTAATATACTGTATCCCATATATAGCCCCCAGCTTAGTAATGTACTGTATCCCATATACAGCCCCCAGCTTAGTAATATACTGTATCCTATATACAGCCCTCCCAGCTGAAATCTGGCCCCATATAAATATATACAGCCCCCCCCCCCCAGGAAAAAAAAAGAATCTGTCCCCATATAATATATACAGCACCCCCCAGTATAAAATGATTATGACCCCATATACTATATATACAGCAATCCCCCCCAGTATAAAAGGATTATGGTCCAATTTAATATTAATAGCACCCCCCGCACAAGTATAAAACGATTATGGCCCCATATAAAATGCACAGCACCTGCCTCCCAAGTAAAAAACGATTATGCACCATATAAAATACACAGCACCTCCCCCAGTATAAAATGATTATGGCCCCATATAAAATGCACAGCACCCCCCCCATTATAAAACGATTATGGCCCCATATAAAATGCACAGCAATCCCCCCCCCCATTATAAAATGATTATGGCCCCATATAAAATGCACAGCTATATCTCCCCCCCCCCCCCGGATAAAAGGATTATGGTCCCATATAAAATGCACAGCAATACCCCCCCCCCGGATAAAAGGATTATGGCCACATATAATATTAATAGCACCCCCCCCCCACCACCAGTATAAAAGGATTATGGCCCCATATAAAATGCATAGCAATCCCCCCCCCCATTATAAAACGATTATGGCCCCATATAAAATGCACAGCAATCCCCCCCCCCCCCAGGATAAAAGGATTATGGTCCCATATAAAATGCACAGCACCCCCCCCCCCCCAGATAAAAGGATTATGGTCACATATAATATTAATAGCACCCCCCACCACCAGTATAAAAGGATTATGGCCCCATATAAAATGCACAGCATCCCCCCAGGATAAAAGGATTATGGCCCCATATAAAATGCACAGCACCCTTCCCCCCCGGATAAAAGGATTATGGCCCCATATAAAATGCACAGCACCCTTCCCCCCCGGATAAAAGGATTATGGCCCCATATAAAATGCACAGCACCCTTCCCCCCCGGATAAAAGGATTATGGCCCCATATAAAATGCACAGCACCCTTCCCCCCGGATAAAAGGATTATGGCCACATATAAATAGATATATAGAGAAACCTCCCCACCCCTACACAGTTATATTAACTATATAACCCTATATTCACCCCTTATTGGCCACATTTAATTAGTAAGTGGACATAAAAAAATAATAAAACTTATACTTACCTCGAGGCAGGGTGCTCCCTCCTGTCAGCCGCGGCTCTGCTCAGAGACACAGGCGGCGTGATGTCATCATCTGCCTGTGTCTCTGCTATCTGGCTGCTGTCGTCACTCTGCTTATAAATCGTGCCTGAATTTCACCACTTTTTAAAGGGCTCTGCATTCTGCCGCTTCATGGCAGATGCGGCTTTGTCTAGTACCTTATCTAGTACCTTACAGGTGTCAATCTGCTGCACCAGGAAGAGAACTTCATCATGACCTCTCCTGAACATGGTTCATTACTGTTGAATTCATGGCCAGATATCTCTACACTGCGCCCACAAAAATACCACAGTCACATCATAATGACACCTGGAAAACATCACTATGGTCATAAATAATACATATCCCAAACTACACAATATAATAATATTCAATGTATATAGCTTTATGATTTTACATTATATACAGTCCCCACAGTTTAAGTATATACAGGACACCATAGACAGCCCCCCAAGTAATTAAAATCTCCTATAAACAACACCCCCATTTTAATTATATACAGTTTACCATAACAGGCCTTCCCATACATGCCTCCCATATACAATAACCCCAACCTCAGTTAAGTTACATAAAGTAACCCATCAACCCACCAGTTAAATTAATATTCGGCCGCCAATACATATTATTATATTTATCTATATACTATAGTCCCGTAGAGATATACAATTTTTAATAAACTTTATGTATCAATTCTTTACTGTTCTCTAGATCTCTGCTTGCTGTCATTCTATAGAAAGCGTCTATATTTACACTCACCGGCCACTTTATTAGGTACACCTGTCCAACTGCTCGTTAACACTTAATTTCTAATCAGCCAATCACATGGCGGCAACTCAGTGCATTTAGACATGGTCAAGACAATCTCCTGCAATTCAAACCGAGCATCAGTATGGGGAAGAAAGGTGATTTGAGTGCCTTTGAACGTGGGATGGTTGTTGGTGCCAGAAGGGCTGGTCTGAGTATTTCAGAAACTGCTGATCTACTGGGATTTTCACACACAACCATCTCTAGGGTTTACAGAGAATGGTCCGAAAAAGAAAAAACATGCAGTGAGCGGCAGTTCTGTGGGCGAAAATGCCTTGTTGATGCCAGAGGTCAGAGGAGAATGGGCAGACTGGTTCGAGCTGATAGAAAGGCAACAGTGACTCAAATCGCCACCCGTTACAACCAAGGTAGGCAGAAGAGCATCTCTGAATGCACAGTACGTTGAACTTTGAGGCAGATGGGCTACAGCAGCAGAAGACCACACCGGGTGCCACTCCTTTCAGCTAAGAACAGGAAACTGAGGCTACAATTTGCACAAGCTCATTGAAATTGGACAGTAGAAGACTGGAAAAACGTTGCCTGGTCTGATGAGTCTTGATTTCTGCTGCGACATTCGGATGGTAGGGTCAGAATTTGGCGTCAACAACATGGAAGCATGGATCCATCCTGCCTTGTATCAACGGTTCAGGCTGGTGGTGGTGGTGTCATGGTGTGGGGAATATTTTCTTGACACTCTTTGGGCCCCTTGGTACCAATTGAGCATCGTTGCAATGCCACAGCCTACCTGAGTATTGTTGCTGACCATGTCCATCCCTTTATGACCACAATGTACCCAACATCTGATGGCTACTTTCAGCAGGATAATGCGCCATGTCATAAAGCTGGAATCATCTCAGACTGGTTTCTTGAATATGACAATGAGTTCACTGTACTCAAATGGCTTCCACAGTCACCAGATCTCAATCCAATAGAGCATCTTTGGGATGTGGTGGAACGGGAGATTCGCATCATGGATGTGCAGCCGACAAATCTGCGGCAACTGTGTGATGCCATCATGTCAATATGGACCAAAATCTCTTAGGAATGCTTCCAGCACCTTGTTGAATCTATGACACAAAGTATTGAGGCAGTTCTGAAGGCAAAAGGGGGTCCAACCCGTTACTAGCATGGTGTACCTAATAAAGTGGCCGGGGAGTGTACTTCTAGTGGACAGAAATATGGTCCATGGTCACACAGGTGCATAGCTCGTTAGTATCATAGAGAGTAATCAGTCAGAGTCCGAGAAGAGTCCAACAGAAGTGTGTTGCACCAAAAAAAAAGTTGGTACACTCTGTCAGAGGAGTGTAGAGAGCGCCAGATTCCTGAAGAATGAGCACCACAATTCCTGAATCTGGCGCCCCCCTGCACACTACACAGGCAAACTGCACCTAGTACAGAGTGCACTGTTTTTTATAAACGTGGGACACAATGGGGGTCATTTACTAAGGGTCCGATTTGCGTTTTCCCGACGTGTTACCCGAATATTTCCGATTTGCGCCGCTTGTACATGAATTGCCCCGGGTTTTTGGCGCACGCGATCAGATTGTGGCGCATCGGGGCCGGCATGCGCGCGACAGAAATCGGGGGGCGTGGCCGAACGAAAACCCGACGTATTCGGAAAAACCGCCGCATTTAAAAACCGAAAATGTGTCGCTTGGGGAGCGCTCACCTTCACCTTCTATGGGATGGTGCATTCCGGGGCGTTAAGATTATTTTCGGCGCTGCAGCGCCACCTGGTGGACGGCGGAGGAACTACCATCTTAAATCCCAGCCGGACCCGAATCCTGTGCAGAGAACGCGCCGCTGGATCGCGAATGGGCCGGGTAAGTAAATGTGCCCCAATGTAAAGATAAGGCATGGGACTGGATTTTTATTTATTTATATCTATATGCACAAAGCTCCTTGGTAAAGCAAACATAATTTTCTAAATGGTGCGCCAAAGAATTTAGAGACAAATCATATATAATGTAATTGTGTAGTGCACATATAATATAATACAAGACACACATACAAAGTTGTTGCTCCATTCAAAATCATTGCAGGACCTCCTTAATCTCCCTTATGCCTGGGTGTTTTTTACTCCTAGAGCCTGTAGGACAGTGGTGGCGAACCTATGGCACGGGTGCCAGAGGCGGCACTCAGAGCCCTTTTTGTGGGCACCCGGGTCATCACCCCAACACACCAGACAGAACTCAAAGAATCTTCCTACAGTTCCAAGCAACTTAAAATATGCTGCTTTCAGTCATATTTTGATACTTACTGCGCTACTTGGGTCTGTAGGAAGAGGGAGAATGAGTAGACAGGGACAAATTATCTTTGGAGGACCTCCTGCCGGCCCCACGATTCTCTGTGTACATAGGGACACTGGAAATTTTCCATCTTTCTACTGTGTTGCTATCCTTAGGAGGCAAATCTGAAGTTGTTGAACAATAAGTTACCGCTTTAATTTTTGGGTGGCACCTCGTGATAAATAAGGGGTTTTTGGGTTCAGTTTGGGCACTCGGCCACTAAAAGGTTTGCCATAACTGCTGTAGGAGATCATCTAGCCAGCCAAACAAACATGCATTATTGGAAAAAAAGATGTCCTGCTCTAATGCATCTATTTGTCTAATACTGTCTGACAACAGGTCAAAATGACATTGAAGAACAATGCTGGGACCTTGAGCCAGAACTTGTATTTCTCCATCTATAAGAACAATGGACGATAACATCAGAACACTGTCCAAATCAAAGGAATAGAGTTGTGAAGTTATCATCCATTGTACTTGCAATTACAAGTCCTGGCCCAGGGCCCCAGCCTTGTACCTGCACGTCACTGCAGGTCACCACTACATGACTCAATACAGAGTTTCATAGGAAACTGGACGTAATGGGGCTCATTTACTAAGGGTCCGAACGCCGCACTTTCGTCGGGTTTCCCGAATATTTCCGATTTGCGCCAAATTGCCCCAGGATTTTGTTGCATGCGATTGGATTGTGGCGCATCCGCGTTGGCTTTCACACGACAGGAATCGGGGGCGTGGCTGTCGGAAATACTGCAGAATTTAAAAAAGAATTTGTGTTCCAAGGTCAGCACTTACATGCACCGGGACGAAGAGGGTGGACCTCGGCGCAACAGCGACACATGCTGGATATCGGCCGTACGGACCTTAGTGAATCCCGGCACACCTGAATCAGCATCGGACAACGCTCCGCGGGATCGCGACTGGACCGGGTAAGTAAATGTGCCCCACTATCTTGTATCTCCAGAGCGCAGTGATTAAGATGAACATGTTTGCTGTCATTTTCTCTACCCATATTTTTTTTGAGTCATACCTGAATTTGCAGCATTGATATGCCATTGAACAATAACAATTGATTCTAGGTAGATAAAGAGAGAACGGAGGGAGGTGGGGGATGTTTGTTGTCTTCATTTTGTAGGGCAATATTATTATGTGCATGGTACTACTATTTAATTTCCGGTTTGAAGAGGTGAGGTGCCGCTATTTAAGGTGAGTCTGTCCTTTACAGGGCTACCAACCCCTGAGGAAGTCGTCTAGGACGACGATACGCGTGGGGAGCCCGTTACCCCTGCTTTCCTCCCACCTGCCTGCCAGACCACTAGGAGCACTTTAGATACCGTCTTTTTAGGTAATACCCATATAACCCATGCACTTGCACTTTTCATGTGTGGTATATATGTGGGCTATTGCTGATATGGTGTCTGGCAGCCATTAGGGCCTACTTAGGTCTTAGGGATAGACTATTAGGATTTGTTTGCGATCTGGACCTTTGATATTTTGTGATCCCCTATATTCCTTTGGCTGGGAGGTTTTGCTATTCGCCACAGGGCGAACCAACAGGGGTCTTTACTGTGCTGACCTGGACAGTGGTCGCCAGTTGATTATTATGTATATTTCATGTTTTAGATGCTTTTAGATGTTTGTCATATATGTATCCCGTTTTCGCATTTAATAAAGTTGAGTCGATTTTATTATTGTATTATTTTGTATTGACAGAGCTTTTTTGGTGCATACTCTTTCTTTCTCTGTTGTTTAGTAGAGCAATATTATTGTGGCTATAAGATGTTTTGTTTTACCATTGTGTATCTTATTATATTGTTTTTGTATACTTATATTATTGTACTTTAAAAATTAAAAGTGTTGTCAGCTTTAAGCACATTCCAGCAAATAATTGATATTGTTTGAAAAAGTTAAGTTATACATTTTCTGTATCAATTCTTTACGGTTTCCAAGGTCTCTGCTTGCTGGCATAAACACCAGTCCATGGTCATTTGATGTCATACAAGTGCGCGGCTTGTTATCGCACACAGTGTATTCAAAGCTGTGTGATGCTAACGAGCCATCACATGACCATGGACCGTTGTTTATCTACAGAAAGTACACATAGAAGCTTCCTATAGAAATACAGCAAGCAGAGATATAGACAACAGTGAGGAATTAATACAGAAAGTATATTGGAAGATTAAATAACGTTTTAATTAACAAACAATATTACTTATTTCCTGTAGACCTCTTTGTGGGGGGGTGTATGGTAAGAGCTCAACAGCTGACACCCGTCTGTTACTGCCGCGGTCAGTGCTGGCACCGATTGCGGCAGTTAACCTGTTAAATGCCGTGGTCGAGTTTGACCATTTCAAGGGCACCGCCATCCATGGCAGCCTACAGTCTCAATGAGAATTGTTGGCTTGCTATGTGTAATGATTTCTAATAGCCGGCAGATGGCAGGTTATCAGAGATCACAAGTATTATTGCTATATACTGCAATACAGTGGTATTGCAGTATATAATATTTGTGATCAGATCCTGCAGGGTTAAAGTAGCCTGGAGGGTCTAAAATAATCCAAACGAAGTACACGAGGTATGGTCAGCTCACCTGGGACGTGTTCGACACAAGGATGGCAATCCCGAGCACGGCTACCTCCAGCTTCCGTGGAGCAATCAATGCAAGTCCAAAACACCGGCTCAAGGGAAAAAGCGCTTCACTCCATGTATGTAGTAAAATATAAATTCTTTATTCCAATCTTCATGATATCGTACAAAAAATGTAAAAACCATGGACACACAAAAGGCACTGAGTCAAGACGTACAAGCCTACGCGTTTCGGATGAACACTACATCCTTATTCATGGCTAACAGAAACCGCAATGATCCTAGACTTATATTGTTGCTCGTTAGGTTGTCAGCTGGTGATCAGCCAATGACATTCGAGCCACATCTAACCAATACGTTCTCTAACAATTTAGGAAACAAAGCAAGTAACAATAAAACAAGAAATAATGTATTGTATAAAAAATGTCAGATAAAATGAGAACATGCAATACTTTTATATAGATATACATAATTACCAAGTGGTACTATATTATTTTTTATAGCTGGCATATAACGTCTAGTCGTTTATTTAACCCCTTAGGGGTCCGGGTTTCCAAACAGAAAATCCAATAGGTCTCTCTATTGAACATTTTTTTCTTTCGGTCCCCTCCTCGTATTGGGTTAAAAATCCTCTCAATTCCCATACAGGAGAATGATTTACAATCCCCACCATGGATCAACTGAAAATGTCTCGAGGCCATAGAAATGTTAACTGCATCTGCATTTTTTGCATCCGAGAGATGTCTCCTAATGCGGTTTTTGAGGGGGCCACTAGTACAGCCGACATACTGGAGCTTGCAACTTTCGCAAGTGATTAAATAAACCACATAGGATGTGTTACAATTAATGTAACTCGCTATAGTATGTCGTTGTTCTATATGAGTAGATTGGAAACATTTTTGTGGAACCGCATGGTTGCAACATAAACATCGATTATGTCCGCACTTAAAAAAACCCTTTGTCGATAACCACGTATTTTTGTGAGGGGGTAGTGAGGAGTATAAACTAGGTGACAATATGTTGCCTAGTGTTGGGGCTTTCCTGGATACGAACTTGACTTTGTTTGCTAAAGAGCCAGAGATGGTGCTATCCGTGTGTAACAATGGTAAGAATTTTTTAATAATACGTACCACATCATAATATTGTTCACTGTAGGATGTGGAGAAAGTCACTGTGCCTAAAGAGTTATCTGTATTGGAAGTTGTTCTACGACTCTTATCCTTAATGAGATCGACCCTAGGTATCTTGTCCACTATATTGGTAGCTCTATTTAACATCCATGTAGGGTAGCTTCTCCGGCTCAAGCCTCTATGTATTTTCTGATTGACAGTGTCAAATTCTTGGGGATGAGGGCAGTTACGCTTGAGTCGGATAAGCTCACCCACCGGGACATTTTTAATTACATGTGTCGGATGACACGACGTGGCATCTAAGATAGAATTCACTGCTGTAGGTTTGATATATGGAGAAATATGGACAGTGTGGTTTGCTGTCAAGGATAAATCCAGAAAATGCATGGTATGTAAATGTGAGCAGGATGTAAATTTGAGATTCATGTCATTGCTCCCCAAATATTGAACAAATTCCTTCTCCTCAACCTCGGTCCCCTCCCATATCAAGAGCAGGTCGTCGATGTAACGGCCATACCACTTGATATGGGAGAGGAACGGGTTATCAGAGGAAAAAAGAAAATTTTCCTCCCATACAGCCATGTAGATATTGGCCATGGAGGGCGAACATTTGCCCCCCATGGCCACACCGCACCGCTGCAGGAAGAAAATACCATCAAAAGAAAAATTATTTTTCGACAGCAAAAATTCCATTGATAAATAAATGAATTCCTTCACTGAATCATCATATTTACTGTAAGTGGTCAAAAAATAAGTGAGGCATTTTAAGGCAACGCTATGAACAAGTGAGGGATACAAGCCCACAACATCACACGACAACCACCGGTATGTCTTCTTCCATTTAAAACCATCTAATAAGGACACCACATGTTTTGTGTCTCGAATGTATCCTGGAAGAGACTTTACCAATGGTTGAAGATGATGGTCAACCCATTCACTGAGTTTTTCCGTAAGTGACCCTATTCCAGAAACTATAGGTCTCAAGGGGGGCGGGAAAGTACCCTTATGGATTTTAGGGAGAGAATGATATATCGGTATAACCGGATTTTCAACATAAATATACTCACCAATTTTTTCACTTATAGCCCCCATATAGATACCTTGCTGTACTAAATTTTTTAAACATGTTTGAAAAATTTTTGTTGGGTCAGACATGAGCTCCCTATAAACTGCAGTATCACGTAACATGCATAAATTAAGTTCTCTATATAGACCTCCATCCAAAAGAACTACCGCACCACCTTTATCCGCCTGGCGGACAATTAAATCATTATTGTTTTTTAATTCTTGAATAGCTTTTCTTTGGTGGGCAGTAAGGTTACCTCTGGATGAATGTTCCCTTTTTGAGATATCCTTATTTAGTGCGACCAATTCCTGCTCGACCCGATCCTGGAACGTGTCCAAAATGGCTGGGCGCGACTGTATCGGGTAGAACGAGGAATTGCGCATCTTAAAGCTGTCATTAAGATTAACACATTCATGATTCTCAGATTCATATGATAATTGTCTGCACATTGAGGTCTAAAATAATGGTAAATTAAAAAAAAAAAAATTAAAAAAGTAAAAGTTTAAATCACCCCCTCCCCTGATAGGTACCTTGGCGTCCCAAAATGCCTGTTCTATCAAAATATAAAAATGATTATTCATGGAAAATAGCACCAAATGTCTGAATCCCCGTCCCCCCCATTTTTCCATCCATGAATATTTGAATAAAATATGATCAAACAGTCATATAGGTCCCAAATTGATATAAATTAATATGCCAGCTCATACCGCGCAAAAAAAAAAAAATCTTACATATGAGGTCCATACACCAAAGTGTGAAAAGGTTATTGGCCTCAGAATTTGGCAATTGGGAAATTATTTTTTATGTACAAAAGATTTGAATGTTTTAAAATCTATTAAAATCTAAACTGTAGCTACCCGTAGAATAAAGAGCATTCTTGGAGCACAGAATAAAACCCATAATAACGGAGCCCATAAGAAAACGGGCCAAATGTGTTTTTTGTTAATTTCACTGCAATTGGAATTTTTTTCCAGCTTTCCGGTACATGGCATGGAATATTGAATGATGCTCCTAAAATGTACAATTTGTCCCGCAGATAAGAAGCCACAACACATCTCTGTAAACCTAAAAATAAAAAAGTTATTGCTTTTGGAACAAAGGGAGTAAATATAGTGCACTCTTGGAATAAAGTATTCGGACTATAAGGCGCAGGGTCCGGGGGCGTGGCGGAGGTCCGGGGGCGGAGCGGAGACCCGACGGGACTAGACGCGACGCCGAGACGAGACACGGAACGCGGGGAAGGTGAGCGGGGAAAGTGGAGAATGGCATACTTACATAGGTCCCCGCTACCGGAGACAGCAGATCTCTAGCGGGAACTGCAGACCGACGCGGCAGAAGTTGTTCGTGCCGCGTGGTCTGCAGTTCCCACTGGAGATCTGCTGTCTCCGGTAGCAGGGACCTATGTAAGTAGGGTCCGCTGCCCTCCTATAGGGCGCACCGGACTATAAGGCGCACTTTGGATTTCCAAGGAAATCCAAGGCTTTTATGTGCGCCTTATAGTCCGGAAAATACGGTACAGTATTTTTTGGACTATAAGGCGCACCGGAGTATAAGGCACACCATCAATAAATGCCTGCTAAAATGTCTAGGTTCATATATAAGGCGCACTGGACTATAAGGCGCACCTTTGATTTCTGAGAAAATCAAAGGATTTTTTGTGCGCCGTATAGTCCGAAAAATACGGTATGTATGTGAAGGTTTTAAAAAACCCATAGGTTCACTATACTGGTGGAGCTGAATTCTTATATATACTTATATATAGTGTGTAATCAATTGCTTGCAATCGTGCTACCAAATACAAAAAATATAAAAAGGTAAAAATTGGGTCTTCATAGCAATGATTTAACATATTGAGATCACATAACTATGGACACGTTTCTTTTTACTGAAAATAGATATTGAAGTTTCTTATGGAAATAACAGCAAGCAGAGATCTAGAAAACCAGGAGGAATTAATACAAAAAGTATATTGAAAAATTGTAACTTTTCATCACAAAAACAATAACATTTATTTGCTGAAATGGGAACACCCCTTTAAAGAATCTGTCTCTTTCTGGACCAATGAGAGGACTCTGGGTGGAGATTTCTCATGAGAATGAGTCATTGTTATTTTACTGATGTAGATATAAGCTTATTATTCTAATAAACTAGAGTCACTCTTAGTGTGTCCGATTCCGTGAGTACTCGTTTCACCCCATACGCTTACATTTGGAACTATATAGACATCAAAGGCATAGTGGATCAACATGATGAACTTGTTTGCTGTATTAATCATCTGGAGCAAAATTATTTTGGGTATGTGTTTTTTTGTATTTTGCCACTGTACATGTGGATTATTATATTGTTTTCAACCTTCACAGCCCTATGCCATTTTTAACTTTGTGTGACTTCAATGGGTAGTGCTGCTGAATAGATAACTCTACAGAGTGGGGTTTGTTTTTGACCAATAGAATATAAGTTTAAAAGTTATGAATTACCCTTGAACCATTAACCCTTACAGCCCTTTTTCGTTTTTGTGTTTCTGTTTTTTACTCCCCTCATTCCAAAAGAAGTAACTTTTTATATTTTTACGTTTACAGAGATGTGTGAGGGCTTTTTATTTGCACGACAAAATGTACTTTTTAGTGGCTCCATTTAATATTCCATGCAATGTACTGGAAAGCTTGAAAAAAATTCCAAGTGCAGTGAAATTGACAAAAAAATGTGTGGCATATTCTTCTGGACTTTGTTTTTACAGATTTTATTTTGCGCTCCAAATGACCCTTTCTCTTTATTCTTTGGGTTGGTACGATCACATCAAATTTATTTAGATTTTATTAGGTTTTAATAGATTTGAAAAAGTAAAAATCTTTTGTACATAAAAAATATTTTCAATTTTGCCAAATTCTAAGGCCAATAACTTTTTAACACTTTGGTGTATGTAAGGTGTCATTTTTTGCAGTATGTATTGGCATATTACGGTAATTTATATAAATTTGGGACCTATACGACTGTTTGATAAATTTTTATTCAAAAATTCATTGATGGAAAAATGGGGAAAAAGTGTCGATTCGGACATTTGGGCGCTATTTTCCATTATGGTGTACACACCCGGGAATGATCTTTTTTATATTTTGATAGAATGGCCATTTTGGACTTGGTGATACCTAACATTTTTACATTAATTTAAATTTTGTTAAAAAATTTTTGACCATTATTTCAGACCCTCCTGGGCACTTTAACTTAAAAGGTAAGTTAGGTGCTGAGGCCGGTGCCAGCACTGACCGCACCAGTAATAGGCAGGTGTCAGCTATATTATACAGACGACACCTGCTGTGTATTCTCCATACACCCCCGTTATGCTATATTACGCCCTGGGGGGGGGGGGGAATTGGATTTATTAAGAAGCTACAACAACTTCTGCACATCATGGACTTTTATTGACTTTCCAGGTCTTTCTCAGACACCAAACACCACAATATCTTTGACTGCAACCGAGCTCGCTCTTGTCAAAGACATTTGGGCCAAGGTTACTCCTCAAGCTAACGAACTGGGTGCTGAGATGTTGGAAAGGTAATTAGCATTTCTCTGTTTCTACTGCTGCGGTTTTAGATTTTACATGGAAATAAGACACCCCAAATGCATCACACTAGGGACTACTTTTTGAGACATGTAAGACAATTTATTTGGAGGCAGAGGCCTTCTCTACTATTGGCTATCTTATGTTTTAGGATTGTTAGGAGCCAAATAAATAGTAACTATTTTACAATTTCCGCAGATTTTGAATCAATAATCTGTCCTATTGCAATTATGGACTCCACAATATGAACAGCAGTAGGGTATGCATGATGGATAATAAAAACTTCTAAAGCAGGGGTCAGGAACCTTTTTGGCTGGAAGAGCCATAAGCACCACATATTTTAAAATATAATTCAGCGAGCCGTACAATATGTTTAAAGGGCCACTGGCAGAACAATCGCTCCAGCAGTCATTAGTACAGCAAGGAGTGTTCCTCCCTGCTGTACTAAGCCACAAGTGGACCGAAACAATGGTAATTTGCTGTAAAATAAAAAATAGATAATTTATATTCGGTACATCCAGTCATACATCTACCTACAGCCAGCCGCCAACCTCCCAGTAATACATCTACCTACAGCCACCAACCCCCCAGCAATACATCTACATACAGCTGCCAACCCCCAAATAATACATCTTCATACAGCCCTCAGCCCCCCAGTAATACATCTACTTACAGCCGCCTCACAACCAATAATACATCTACCTACAGCCGCCAACCCCCCAGTAATACAGTTACCTAAAGCCGCCAACCCCCCAGTAATACATCTACATACAGCCGCCAGGGGTACCACTAGGTCAAAAGATCTGGAGATCATGCCCCGGATCTTTTGGGTGGAGCCCCGAATCTCCCCGGGTCAGCAGGACATCTTCCCCGCTGCCCGGGCATCCTCTCCTCTCTCATAAAGATCCATGTCCTCAGGACACAGATCGTAATGAGAATGTGTGCACTCACTGCTTTCCCCTGCAAGTCCTAGCCTCTGGGAGAAATTAGAATTATACTCCCGGAGGATGCAAAACCTGTGATAATGTCATGAACACATGACTGGCAGAGGAAAGTGATGCAGCTGCATGTGTGAGGTGAGGAGGAAACATAAAAGCAGCTAAGGGGGGAGAACATGGGGGTAACCGTGTGGGCATATTACTTACTGGGGGGCTGCATGGGGCACATTACTCACTGGGGGAGGGGGCTGTGTGGGGCACATTGCTCACTGGGGGGCTGTGTGGGGCACATTATTTACTTGGGGGGCTGTGTGGGGCACATTACTTACTGTGGGGAGTCTGTGTGGAGCACATTTCTTAGGGCGCATTTACACGTGGCACTAGGACAGGCCTCGTGTTGATCCAGTGAAACACATGTGATCGGTAACAAGCACCTGGTTTTGTTTAAATGCAAGGCAAACGTGTAAATGCAGCCTTACAGTATTTGGGGGAAATTGTTAGGGGCAGCACCAGGATAACACTGTCAGGGAACCAAGATGTAGGGACAATGAGGAATATAAGATGTGGTGATGCGTAATGGAGAAGATGGAGGACATGTCACCTGCAGTAGGGATTTCTCATGTGGTTTCTGTGGCTATATATACCCTCAGTAAAGTTGTTATTGGCACAACCACATGTGAGGGGGTCATGTACAGAAGGGGGTATTACTTAAAGTGTTATACACATGCATTGGGGCCCGAGGCCCGGATCTTTTGCCACCTCAGCAATGTCCCTGACAGCCGCCAACACCCCAGTAATACATCTACATACAGCCGCCAACCCCACAGTAATACATCTACATACAGTAACATCAATCACCTCCCCTTGCCGAGTAACATAACCCCCCCCTGCCTACCAAGTAACATCACCCCAACGCCCAGTAACATCAATCACCACCCTTACCAATTAACATCACCCCCTGCCCAGTAAAATCACCCCCGACCAAGTAACATCACCCCCCAGTAACATCAATCATCCCCCCTGCCCAGTAACATCAGCCCCTGCCCAGTAACATCACCCCCTAACAAGCAACATCACCCCCTGCCCAGCAACATCAGCCCTCCGCCCAGTAACATCAACTCATACCAAGTAACATCACCCCCCCCAGTAACAATCAATCAACCCCCCTGCCCCGCTCTGGCCAAAAACATTACCCCCCTACCAAGTAACATCACGCCCTGCCCAGTACCATTAATCACCCCCCTGCCGAGTAACACTCCCCTGCACAGTAACATCACTCCCCGCCCACTAACAAGCCCCCCAGCGCTGACTACTAGCAACAACATCCCTGCGCTGAGTAGCAACACCCACCCTCCTACACAGCAATATATACATACAGAACTTATGAAGGAAAATAACATTGTACTCACCGTTGCGCATTCCCCAACGAGGGGCTGCCTCCTTCTCTTCTCCCGCGTTGTCTGTGCGTTATCGCAGACAGTAGTGCGCCGGACGTCGGCTTCCTAATGCATGCGGCGCATTGACGTTTCACACTGTGCCACAAGCGCCAGGACACCGACATCCTCCTCGCTACCGCGGGCTATTGAAGAGTTCCCTGCTCTGCCTCAGAGTAAAGAAAACCGTCAGATAGCCAGCGTTGGTGATTTAGTGCAAATCGGGCGGCCATACGCCCCCCCTCTTTTATCTGGCCCTGAATTAGGAGCCCTGTCTGTGAGCCAGATGCGCCCATCAACAGAGCCACATCTGGCTTGTGAGCCATAGTTTCCAGACCCCTGTTTTTAATTATTCATGATTCATTCCTTGTCTATTCTGTATTAGATGCTGATGGCAATCTCTGGCTTTATGCACATTTTATCTTTTGGATTGTAGAATTATGTTTACACTTTATGTTAGCTCAAGCAGCATAACACATACTGAGAGCTCCTAAATCAATTATCATATACAACTACAGAGATGATTAAATATGCATTAAAAGTTACAGTACCCAAGTGCTGGGCATACATTTGCCAAAATACAATAAGACAATGCACTGACCAACAGGAATATGAATATATAAAATAAATAAACAGATACGTCTTACCACTTCTGGCGGTTCAGTGCATGAAAGGGTGGGTAGTCCAGGATGATACCTGCAGGATATCAGGTGTACGGCAGACTGTAGTCACACTAAAAGTTGGTATATATGGCTACCTGCCCGTAATATCCACAGATAGACTTCCGCCCTTACAAGGGCAGTACTATGTACTTGCCCCTGAATAGACCCCGTATCCCCCCGCTCAGACGCGTTTCTTCCTAAGGCCGGGTTTTTCAGAGGGTCACCAAACAAAAGGATGCAAAAAACTAGAATGATGAGATCTTCAAAAATGTATGACTCATCATGGGGTATACATGTATACAGGGTGGGTCCCTCACCCTTAAGGTGTATCTAGTGTCGGACAATGCACCTCGGGGATCGCGACAGGACCTGGTAAGTAAATGTGCCCCGTAATGTCAGGAGAGGTACAGCTTAATACAGCTTAATATGCACAGATACATCAGTCTAAATACATATTGCGCAACCCTGTGTTTTGTATGAATATAATCAAAAATAAAAGTGCTAGTGCAAAATCATATGTGGAATGATGACAGTATTCATTAAAGTCTACCCTAAGGTGCATCAATAATTTTACCTGAAATAAGGTATCCCACGTATGCCCAGGTGGCTGACACCCCGACACGCGTTTCGGCACGCTGCCTTCGTCAACTTTTTGTGCATATATAATAAACTCTGTAGTTTTATATGATAATTAATTAAGGAGCTCTCAGTATGTGTTATGCTGCTTTGGTTATTGTAGAATGAGAGCACTAAGGTGAAATCCGGACCCTTATTCAACCACAGTGTGTGGTACTCTGTTTCTTGCTTTCCACGTTTATGTTAGCTCAAATTAAAAAATGTTTAAAAATATAATTCCTCTCACTCATAATGTACATTGTGGATGTGATGTGGGAAATCTTTGTATAGAACAGTTCTAATATTTCTTTTGCCAAAATCTTATCACAACCTGATTATTTTTATTTTAGGTGGTTTCTGTCTTTTCCTGAGAGTAAGGGCTTTTTTGCCCGCTTTGACTTGTCTCATGGATCTAATGACCTTCTCATCGAGGGTGGCAAGATCTTGAATGCTTTTGGAAATGCAATCAATTATGTGGATGACCCTGCAGGCTTGCGGGACGCCATTAGGGACCTCCGTGCCTACAACCTGGAACTCATCCCAGAAAACTTTCCTGTAAGGAATAAGAGATGTTATTACATATATTTATTACTCTGTCTTTTATGTCATATTTTGTCAACCATGGTATCGCCTCTCAATAGTATAATAATTTATCTAGTATTAGATTATATTCATAGCTAAAGCTTGCTCTTTTACAGAGAACTGTAATTTGAGACTCATTGAGGCTCATTCACAGGAACGTAATGGGAACCGATATCCAACTACAAATATTGATCCCCATTAATACCTAAGGTGCCCAATCACGGTGTGGTGAGCACATGTTGTCTTACCTCACTGTGACTGTGCATGGTGAAATATAGGACATGACATATATTTATATTTCACCGTGTTACGGCGCCGGCCCTGTACTCCTCTAAGGACAGTGGAGGGGTAAGCAGTGCTCATCACTCCTCCTCTCCAGCGCCCTGACGTGTGCTTGTGTGAATGTACCCATACTCCCCTAACAATCTAACTAAAAACATTTATTTATTATTACTATTTTTGACGATATATGGATACACGTTATATACGGTATATGTATAACCAAATACTTTCTTCTATTTTTTGCAGGTGTTGTCCCACATCATTCAGGTCGTCTTGGCTTTTCACTTCCCAGATGACTTCACTATTGAAGCTCAGGCTGCTGTGGAAAAATTCCTTTCTGAAGTCTCCGATTTCCTGATCTCCGATCACAGATCAATGCATCAAGGATAGGAGACTACATCAGTACCTGCAGCAATCCATCTTGCGTAAATTTTAAATTAACTGAGAACACAAGTTTGTTGTCAAATCTGTAGCCAAATGCTCAAATTCAGCTGCAATATAATTTTACTAGCTTGTGTTTTTGCTGCAGTCTCTGGCCATCTACTATATGTATCAGATATCCATCAAAATAAATCTGGTGTAATCGTTAACAAAAGTACATTCTTTTTGGTCTTTACGCACTGAAAATGTATTGTACTTCATTGCTTATTAAAGTAATAAAAACACACCAAGGGGAAGTCGTATCAAAGATTTTTGGCCCATTTCTCATATGTACTTTACATTCTAAAAAGAATTATTTTTCTTCAGCATCTACCACTTGAACACAAAGGGTGCTGGGTATAGGGCAGTGATGGCGAACCTTTTTGAGGCCGAGTGCCCAAACTACAACAAAAACCCGCTTATTTATCGCAAAGTGCCAGCACAGAAATTTAATTTGTGATTTATACTCCCTTCTCTGTCACAGTTTTCATTGATACAAGCACCCTGAGGGACCAATAAAGCAGAAAATAGTCCCAGGTACAGCGGTCACTTTAAAATAGCTCAGTGCACAGCAAGTCCTGGGCTGTCTGGGACTTCAGGAAGATGCCTGCAGTTATCTCTGGTGATGGCCTGAGTGCCCACAGAAAGGGCTCTGAGTGCCACCTCTGGCACCAGTGCCATAGGTTAGCCATCACTGGTATAGGGGGTCGGGGGAAATACAATGGGGATAATTTATTTAGACCTGCACTTTGAGGAATGGGCTTAATAATTGGTGCCACTGGTGCAAGACACCACAATTATTAAGAGGCTGTGCTGGCATGCTGGCATGCAAAGGACAATATCACTAATAATACCACTTTACAAAGCCCAAATAATATCAGTAATCCATGTCTACAACCATTACATACAGATAAATAACATCATACTGATTGAAAACCTTTAACCCCTAGGCGCACCAGAACGTTATACTACGTCCCTGCGGCTATTAGTATAACGTCCAGCTATCTATCACAGCTGATAGTGGGATCTCGGTTGTTAACCCCTTACACGCGGTCAAGCATATTTGGTATCCCTACGTCTGTGACAATCTGCATAATAAAACAGAATTGTTATTGGACCCGCAAAGTGAACCCCGTAAAAAACAACCTAAAAAAACTCTCCGAAAAAAAGATGATTTTTAACTAATACCCTTTAAAAAAATGCTCTAAAAAGTGATTTAAAAAAGTTACGCACTCTAAAATAAGACCACAATTAGAACAATCCTTCTCTCAAAAAATAAGCCCCTAACCAGATTTGTAAGTCGAAAAATAAAAAAGGCATGCATATGAAAGTCGGTGATGCTAAAATTGACATTTTTGCCAAATTACTTTTTTATTCAGTAAAATTTTTTTTTTTAAAAAACTATATAAATGAGATCTTTTCGTAATCGTGGAGACCCATATAATAAAAATAATATACTATTTTTATGGTATGGTAAACGGTCGGAAAAAAAGTTCCTAAAAATTGATGATTTTCATTTCCTCCACCAACAAAGAGTTAATAAAATCTCACCAATTAGCTATAGATGCCCCAAAATTATGTACCAGAAAAGTGCATCTCATGTGGCAAAAAAATAAGCCCCTATAGGTCCACAATAAAAAAAACAAAAAAAGTTAAAGTTTGTACAATGTGACATAGAAAATCTGATCTGCATGGCGTATCACACTTTGTGGAGCCTTTTTTCATTTAATCCATTACAAATGTTTAATTTTCCACCCAAAATGAGTGTATTGTCAAAAAATATTACAATTTGTAGACCACCCCTCCATTTTGTTTTAACCCCTATAAAACACCTAAAGGGTTAACAAACTTCTTAAAAGTGGTTTTTCATACGTTGAGGGGTGTATTTTCCATAATGGGGTAATTTACCAGACTCGCTATTATTTAGGCCTCTCACAGTCAATTAAAAGTTGAGCTGGTCCATCTAAATATTAGTTTTGGTGATTTTCCCAAAAATTTGAAAAATGGCACCCAAATTCTGAGCCTCATAACATTCTAGTAAAATATGTGGAATCTTAAAAAACCATCCAACATAAAGCAGACATTCGGGAAATGTAAGGTGTGAATTTATTTGGGTGCTTTGACTATCTGCATCAAAAGTAGAGAATTTAGAACTTTGAAAATAAAGAATTTTTCAAAATTTTTTCCAAATTTAGTTTTTTTTCATAACTAAACACAAAAGATATCATCCAAATTTTTAAACTAATTTGAAGTACAAAGTGTCACGAGAAAACAATCTCAAAATCCCCTGGATATCTTATATTGTCCCACAGCTATAACCACTTATAGTGACACAGGGCAGATTTGAAAAATGGGGCCAAGTCCTTAAGGCTAAAAGAGGTTGAGTCCCGCGGGGGTTAAGGACATTGATCACCAGGATGAAGGATTGTAAACCAAGCACACTGACATACTGGTGTGTGCACCCTCTGGCAGGATCCGCTCTTATTTAAGCTTCCTATGCCCTCTGTATAGCCGGTAAGTCTTTGCTGCATATTGCAGCTGCATATGGCGCCAGTGCTTCAAAGAAAATGGTGCCGCATGGGCCCGTGACGTCATCGGGGAGCTGTGATCGGTCGCCATGACAGCCTTGGGTCTTCAGACCTCTTTTAACCCATTCATTAGAATGTTTGATTTGCACATTTAAATCAATGAGGTGGAAAATCCCCATATACAGGCAGTCCCCGGGTTACATACAAGATAGGGTCTGTAGGTTTGTTCTTAAGTTGAGTTTGTATGTAAGTCAGAACTGTATATTTTATTATTGTAATCCCAGCCATAACTTTTTTGGTCTCTGTGACAATTGGATTTTAAAAATGTTGGGTTGTCATAAGAATCAATATTAACACTAAAGCTTCATTACAGACATCTGTGATAACTGTTACAGCTGATTATTGTAGCCTAGGACTGAAGTACAATAAATTACCAATACCCAGAGGTCGGTTTGTAACTAGAGGTCGTATGTAAGTCGAGTGTTCTTAAGTAGGGGACCGCCTGTACTGCCATACTGTAGTATGGCAGTATATGGTAGGATCGATCAAACAACCTAGGCTTATAGTATTGTAAAAAAAAATATATATATAAAAAAACCTAAAAATTCAAATTACCCCCTTTTCCCTAGAACTGATATGAATATAATAAACTGTCAAATTCATAAACACATTAGGTATCACCGACTCGATATGCCCGATATATCAAAATATAATAACGTTTTTTCACTACGTTTAGTCCTGTAAAATAAAATAATGCCCAAAGTCGAAAATGGCACTTTTTGCCATTTAGGAAAAAAAAAATTCAATTAAAAAGTTATCAAAAGTCCTAAAAATGAAAGCATTGAAAACGTCATCAAAAGTTGCACAAAATGACACCATCAACAGCTCTGTACACCGAAGTATGAAAAAGTTATTAGGCTAGAAGATGGCAAAATCAAAAATAATTTTTGTACAGGAGGTTTTCATTTTTGTAAATGTATGAAAACATTATAAAACCTATACAAATTTGGTATCCCCTTAATCGTACCGACCCAAAGAATACAGTAGACATGTCATTTGGGGTGCACAGTGAAAGCCGTAAAATCCAAACCCACAAGAAAACAGCCAATTACTTTTTTTTTTTTACCATTTTCACTGCATTTGGCATAAAAAGCTAAGAAAAGCAGATCCTGCCAGAGGGGGCACATAGCAGTATGGTTTAATATGTGCTTGGTTTACAATCCTTGATCCTGGTGGAAGACATACCTGTATACCACCTATTGGTTAAGGATGTAATTGGCAATATATAATAATATTTTTATATTATTTGTGCAATACAGTGAACCAGCAAGAAAAAAAAATCCTAAACTAGAATTGATTACCATATATACTCGTGTATAAGCCGAGTTTTTCAGCACAAATTGCGCTGAAAATCCTCAACTCGGCTTCTACACGAGTCAATACAGCAAAAAGAATACTTAAAAAAAAACAACTTATATACTCACCCTCCGGTGGCCCCGATGTGCAGCCCTGCTCCCCCGATGCGCAGCGTGGCCCCCCGATGTCAGCGCGGGTCCTCTTCTGTCTTCTGTCTACCGTATTTGGTTACATCCTGCTGGGCGCCGCCATGTTTTTCTCCCGGGCCGGCGCATAGTATGACGTCAGCAGTGGCCGCGTCATACTATGCGCCTGTCGGCCGGGAAGACCATGGCGGCGCCCAGCAGGATGTTGACAGAAGACAGAAGATGGGTGCGGAGGCCAGAAGAGGACCCGCGCAGACATCGGGGAAGCAGCGCTGCGCTTCGGGGCCACCGGAGGGTGAGTATATAAGTTGTTTTTTTTGTAGTGCTCGGCTGGCTGTATACTACTGGGGACAGGCTGGGCTCGCTGTATACTACTGGGGCAGGCTGGGCTGGCTGTATACTACTGCGGGTAGCCTGGGCTGGCTGTATAATTGTTTGGGGGCAAGCTGGGCTGGCTGTATACTAGTTGGAGCAGGCTGGGCTGGCTGTATACTACTGGGGGCAGGCTGGGCTGGCTGTATACCACTGGGGGCAGGATGGGCTGGCTGTATACTACAGGGGACTTGCTGGCTATATTCTACTGGGGACTTGCTGGCTATATACTGGGGGGGTCTGTGATCAATGCATTTCCCACCCTCGGCTTATACTCGAGTCAATAGGTTTACCCAGCTTTTGGTGGTAAAATTAGGGTTCTCGGCTTATACTCGGGTCGGCTTATACTCGAGTGTATATGGTATTTTATTTTCCTCCACCTTGAAAAAGTTCATAAAATCTCTTCAATAAATCTATCTGTATAGTGAATCTCCTTCCGCTAAAAATAAGTTCACTTTATCCAAATATTTTAAATTCTGCGCTGAATTGCGAGCCTTCCCTTTAATGTCCTGTTGTGTGACCATCCAGCAAATTTACTACCACATATGGGGTTTTGACATACTCTGGGGTTCACCCTTTATGGTGCATTTAGTAAATTAATCCATTGTGAATTGTAATTTTTTGAGGCAAAATGAAAACATTTTCCTAGAAAATGACAATTACTAGATTGCATCTCCATTTGGTTTTAACCCTTGTGAAACACGTAATACTTCCTAAAAGTTGTTTTCCATACAATGAGGGCTGCAGTTTCTATAATGGGGTAATATATGGAGTGTGACTATTATTTTGGCATCTAAAAACACTTGAAAGCTGAGCAGGTCCCAGTAATTCCTATACAGCATGGACATGCCTTTTATGTCTAGCAACTGCACCCCCATCATTCTTATGTAGCACAAACCCTACCTCATCAATTCACATAAGATGAATATAATATATTTCATATACTTTACAGCATCACCCTTGATTGATGAATATATCTTACAGCTCCTCCCTCAATAATAATTGTATAATACAGCACCCTCATTAATGTATTATTGTTAGAGATTTTTATCTGGGCCTCAACTCCCCACCAATGCAAGGTGACTTTCAAATTAACTCTTTATGGCCAAAAATGGATGTGAGCACACACTAAGACACACCAGTCTCTTAGTAAATGTAGATTCTCCAATCTTTATTAGCGCTCAGCCGCATATATCAAACACAGAATCATCAGCATAGAGTGGCGTGACAAGGAGATAAGGTGCTTAGATGCTATTGGCCATAATTAATTTACCAGGACATTCTCTAAAAAGGTTAATAAATTGAGCACTGTTTTCTCAGCGGCCTTGTTCACAGATATGTTTATATTATTAGCTACAAAATGTACAGAGAATGGCTCCAAAAGCTTCTTGCTAACTAAAACAAGATAAGGGGAAGAAAACAGACCAAAGTTTAACTATCTCTAATAAGGTCAAGGAGAAGCTGTCAGACAAGCAAACAGGTTACATAAAAGTGAAGTTTGAATCATGACATTTGGCTGGACACAGGTCAAAAGCACCCCCGGCTAAGACTAAAATGACCGTTTGATCTTCAAGATGGCGTCTGTTTGGGTCGCTTGGTCCAAAATGGCCGCTCTATTGGAATATATTACTAACAATTATACAGCACCCTTATTAATGAATTATACAGCACCCCTCATTATTCTATTAAACAACACCTCCTTAATGTATCATACAGCACCCTCATTAATGAATAATACAGCACCCTCATTAAATAATATAATATACCTCAGCCCCTTATTAATTATTGTATTATACAGCACCTCATTCTTTCATTTATGTAATATACAGCACCACCTCATTAATTGTTGTACTGTACGGCACCTTTGTCATTCATTTATGTACTACACAGAACCCCCCTTATTAATTATTGGTGACAATATGTGGACTTAACACCTCAATGCCGTGGCCCTTTTTCATTTTTGCGTTTCAATTTTTCACTCCCCACCTACAAAAATCCATAACTTTTGTAGCTGTGTGAGGGCTTGTTTTCTGTGTAACAAATTGCACTTCATAGTGATGGTATATACAGGCAGTCCCCGGGTTACATATAAGATAGGATCCGGAGGTGACAAATTTTTTTCTTTTGTCCCGGTGACAATTGGAGTTTAAAAATTTTTGCTGTAATTGGACCAAGGATTATCTATAAAGATTCATTACAGACATCTTACAGCTGATTATCGCAGTCTGGGAGTATATTAAAGCATCCAGAGAGCTTCACCAGAGATCACAGTGGGCAGCGGGGTCCGTCTGTAACTATGGATCATCTGTAAGTTGGTGTCCTTAAGTAGCGGGAAAAAAAATTCCAAATGCAGTGAAAATAGTGAAAAAACGCATTTGCAAATTTGCAAATCGCACATTGTAATGAATAGGTTAAAAACAGACATGCTCAGGTTTTTGGAAGACCACCGATAGCCTTTTATGGACAGAGCTCAGCCCGTGAGCTCATACCCCTGCAGCCGTTAGTACTACTTCATATGTCGATAAGGGGCTAAAGAAGTTGGTCAGAATTTTTTAAAATAAGTTTCCCATGTGCCTTCACTGCCTTGTGGATAATCCTTGAATGTGCACCAAGTGATTATGTAGCCCTGCTACTTTCTTTTGTGAAGTGTTTAGACTCTCTATGATTTTTTGTATACATGCCTGAGCTCTGATTAAAGGGGTTGTCCACTTTCAGAAAATAATTGAAAAGGAAAACATATACAATTTTTCCATATACTTTCTGTATCAATTCCTCAGTTTTCTAGATCTCTGCTTGCTGTCATGCTATAGGAAGCTTTTATGTTTACTACCAGTCCATAGAAATCTGTCCATGGTCCCACAGGTGCACGGCTTGTTATATCACAAGCTCTTATTACTCTCTGTGATATAACGAGCCGTGCACCTGTGTGACCATGGTCAGATTTTATCCACTGGAAGTAAACATAGAAACTTTGTATAGCAGGAAGGCAAGCAGAGATCTAGAAAACAGTGAGGAATTGATACAGAAAGTATTAGTATTTAGTATTCTATCCTGGGAAGCTGGAAAAATTTTTTTTAATGTGATGAAATTGGCAAAAAAACACATTTGCGTCACTTTCTTGTGGGTTCATTTTTTATGACTTTCCCTGTGAGCTCCAAATGATACATCTACTATATTTTTTGGTTTGGTACGGTCACAGTGATACCAATTCTATAAAGGTTTTATTGTGATTTAATACATTTTCAAAAATTAAAACAATGGCCCATTTATTAAAGTGTTTGCACCAGTTTTCTGTCTGACTTTGCACTAGAAAGATGTGCAAACTGCTTGCACATGTATTTAAAGGAAACCTACCATTTTGGATCTACCTACTACCTATTCAATTAACCCTTTTTAGGGCTAATCCTTGATAGGCCTGTAACTTTATAAATTTTTTATCACCTAATATGCAAATATCTGAAAGAGGCTACTGGGGTGTGGAGTAGCCGGAGTTGAAGCTACACGGCACAGCTACTCTATGCCCTAGTAGCCTCTTTGGATCCTCCTACTTCAGCGCGCAGCTCTCATAGTACGCCAATGTGTACAAAAAAAAAATGATTTCCCCATCTTCTGACACTAATAACTTTTTCATACAGATCTGTATAAGACGTAATTTTTTGTGAGATGAGCTGGCATTGCTACCATTTTGAGGACAGTATGTCCAGATTTTTATGTGATTTAAAATGGTGTCAACATTGCATTTTGGACATTTGGTGCTATTTTCCGTTGTGGGGTTCACCGCCGTGAATAACCGTTTTTATATTTTGATAGATTGGGTTTTTGGGATGCGTGTGCATGTTTGCATGTTTTACTGTTTATTTACAGTCATGGCCAAAAGTTTTGAGAATGACACAAATATTATATTTTCACATGATCTGCTGCCCTCTAGTTTTTATGTGTGTTTGTTAGATGTTTTTATCACATACAGAAATACAAGTACAATCATATTATTAGTAACAAAAGCTTTTATTGACAGTTAGAATGAGTTACTGCAGCAAGTCAATGTTTGCAGTGTTGCCCCTTCTTCTTCAGGACCTCTGCAATTCTCCCTGGCAGCTCTCAATCAACTTCTGGACCAAATCCTGACTGATAGCCGTCCACTCTTGCACAATCAATGCTTGCATTTTGTCACAATTTGTTGGTTTTTGTTTGTACACCCGTCTCTTGATGATTGACCACAAGTTCTCAATGGGATTAAGATGTGGGGAGTTTCCAGGCCATGGACCCTAAAATCTCTATGTTTTGTTCCCTGAGCTATTTAGTTATCACTAGAGATGAGCGACTATACTCGTCCGAGTATACTGCTCGGTCGAGAATTAGCATACTCGGACCGGCTCGTTACTCGGACGAGTATCTCGCCGGCTCGACACCGAGCAGTAAATTAATAAAATAAATTGAATAAAAGTATTTTAATTGTAAAAAAAAAATATTACACATGTTTCCAGATTTCAAAATAGCGGATTCCAGCACAGTCACGGAGGATGCAGGTAAGTTTCAAAAAAGCTTTATTCCCGCATAAAAAGCTTGGTCACAAAATACATGCAGCTAACGGACAGAGGTAAGCAGACCTACGCGTTTCGTCTATTCAGACTTAATCATGGTCCCTCCATAAGGAGGTATGCTCAAGACATTAATACCCGATGTCTAACACCTGTTGGATGACGTGTGGATCACATGACTGGAAGGGGGGTGTGAGGTGTAAGAGGAACGCCTCTACAGCGTAATGCCCTGAACTGTAATCCACATTAATACAACTTGACAACTCTTATTTTAAAAACAAATATTAAAAGCATACAAGTACATATATGGAATCAAATACTGGGGTATGTATCTTGAACAATCACGATGGTATGTTCACGTATTGATAATCATAGGAAATCCAAGTAAGCATAGAACAACATATTAATATGTGACATCTCGTGATAGATATTAAAAGGTGTCATACCCTCAAGAAGCGAACTCTATCTTGACAGAAGTAAAACAATGCAGACATATTCAGCAATGCATGACATATTAATTCAGACATATAACCTAAAGGAAAAATTAGAGTTGGACACATTAATTGTAGCAAAGGATAAGATCTAGAGATGAGCGAGCACTAAAATGCTCGGGTACTCGTTATTCGAGACAAACTTTTCCATTGAAGTCAATGGGAGACTCGAGCATTTTTCAAGGGGACCAAGGCTCTGCACAGGGAAGCTTGGCCAAACACCTGGGAACCTCAGAAAAGGATGGAAACACCACGGAAATGGACAGGAAACAGCAGGGGCAGCGTGCATGGATGCCTCTGAGGCTGCTTAATCGTACCATTATGCCAAAATTATGGGCAACAGCATGGCCATGACAGAGTGACCGAATGAGGCTAGATAGCATCTAAAACATCCAATAATTCACCCTGACACTATAGGGGATGGCATGCAGAGGCAGCGGCAGCAGCGGCAGGCTAGAGAGTGTCATGGCGACATACCCTAAATGGACTCAGGCTTCAAACCAATGGGTGGCAGAGAGGAACCAAAGGAGGTGAGCAAGAAGCGCTGAAATGATTTCCTATGTGAACAAAAGGTTGACGGTATATTTAGTCGATAACACAGCATGGTAGCGACATAGTGACCAAGTTCCATAACGTATCTGGTGAAACACCCGAAAAATTAGCCTGACACAGCTCTTTTGATAAGGGGACGACATGTGGATGCAGCCATGGAGACGACTTCCATGATTAAGAGCGACAGTATGGGGCATTCATATTGCGCTGCTATGATTGCAACTTCAGGTCTCCAGCATGGCGGCGACAGATGGGCCGAGTTCCACTATGTATCTAGGGAAACACCTGAAAATTCTGCCTGACACAGCTCGTTTGATAAGGGGACGATGTATGGAGGCAGTGAACTAGTAGTAGATTAAAGGTGCTGCAGTTAAAACTATGTTAGTTGGATCTTGGGATGGAGCTGGCGCTCCGCTGCCAGGCGAGCTTTCGCCAATCCAAGCCCCTGTCTCTAGGCTACTCCCCAAACAGCACTTCTAAGAACCTTTTGTATAAGATCAAGTGTATTAGCGTTCTTATAAGTTTGGGTTATAGCGGGTGAGGGGAATGTAAACAGATGCGCAAGAAGCGCTGAAATAATATCGGTAAATGATAAAAGTTTGCCAGTATATTTTGTGGATTACACAGCAGGGTGGCGACAAAGTTAACAAGTTTGATGTGGAAGCCATGAAAACAACCCAAAATTCTGCCTGACACAGCTCGTTTGATAAGGGGACCATGTATGGAGGCAGTGAACTAGTAGTAGATTAAAGGTGCTGCAGTTAAAACTATGTTAGTTGGATCTTGGGATGGAGCTGGCGCTCCGCTGCCAGGCGAGCTTTCGCCAATCCAAGCCCCTGTCTCTAGGCTACTCCCCAAACAGCACTTCTAAGAACCTTTTGTATAAAATCAAGTGTAGTAGCGTTCTTACAAGTTTGGGTTATGGCGGGGGAGGGGAATGTAAACAGATGCGCAAGGAGCGCTGAAATAATATCGGTAAATGATAAAAGTTTGCCAGTATATTTTGTGGATTACACAGCAGGGTGGCGACAAAGTTAACAAGTTAGATCGGTGATGATGCCACCAGCTGCACTGAAAACCCGCTCGGACAACACGCTAGCGGCAGGGCAGGCAAGAACCTCCAAGGCGTACAGCGCCAGTTCGTGCCACATGTCCAGCTTTGAAACCCAGTAGTTGTAGGGAACTGTGTGATCATTTAGGACGATGGTATGGTCAGCTATGTACTCCCTCACCATCTTTCTGTAAAGATCAGCCCTACTCTGCCGAGACTGGGGACAGGTGACAGTGTCTTGCTGGGGTGACATAAAACTGGCAAAGGCCTTGTAAAGCGTACCCCTGCCAGTGCTGGACAAGCTGCCTGCTCGCCTACTCTCCCTCGCTACTTGTCCTGCAGAAGTACGCCCTCTGCCGCTAGCGCTGTCAGAGGGGAAATACTGTTTCAGCTTGTGCACCAGGGCCTGCTGGTATTCATGCATTCTCACACTCCTTTCCTCTCCAGGGATGAGAGTGGAAAGATTTTGCTTGTACCGTGGGTCCAGGAGAGTGAATACCCAGTAATCGGTGCTGGAATAAATTCTTTGAACACGAGGGTCACGGGATAAGCAGCCTAGCATGAAATCTGCCATATGCGCCAGAGTCCCAACGTGCAAGAATTCACTCCCCTCACTGGCCTGACTCTCCATTTCCTCCTCCTCCAACTCCTCTTCTTCTGCCCATACACGCTGAACAGTGAAGGACTGAACAATGGTCCCCTCTTCTGTCTCGCCAACATTCTCCTCCTCTTCCTCCTCATCCTCCTCCACCTCCTCCGATATGCGCTGAGAAACAGACCTAAGGGTGCTTTGGCTATCAACAAGGGAATCTTCTTCCCCCGTCTCTTGTGACGAGCGCAAAGCTTCCGACTTCATGCTGACCAGAGAGTTTTTTAACAGGCCAAGCAGCGGGATGGTGAGGCTGATGATGGCGGCATCGCCACTGACCATCTGTGTTGACTCCTCAAAGTTACTCAGCACCTGACAGATATCAGACATCCACTTCCACTCCTCATTGTAGACTTGAGGAAGCTGACTGACCTGACTACCAGTTCTGGTGGAAGTTGACATCTGGCAGTCTACAATCGCTCTGCGCTGCTGGTAAACTCTGGATAACATGGTTAATGTTGAATTCCACCTCGTGGGCACGTCGCACAACAGTCGGCGAGTGGGCAGTTGGAGGCGGCGCTGCGCTGCCCTGAGAGTGGCAGCATCTGTGCTGGACTTCCTGAAATGCGCACAGATGTGACGCACCTTCGTGAGCAAATCAGACAGATTGGGGTATGTCTTGAGGAAACGCTGAACTATGAGATTTAACACATGGGCCAGGCATGGCACATGTGTCAGTCTGCTGAGTTGCAGAGCCGCCACCAGGTTACGGCCGTTGTCACACACAACCATGCCTGGCTTCAGGTTCAGCGGTGCCAGCCACAGATCAGTCTGCGCCGTGATGCCCTGTAATAGCTCTTGGGCGGTGTGCCTTTTATCGCCTAGGCTCAGCAGTTTGAGCACCGCCTGCTGTCGCTTAGCGATGGCACTGCTGCTGTGCCTAGAGCTACCGACTGATGGCGCCATGCCCACAGATGGTAATTCGGAGGAGGAGGCATAGTAGGCCTTTGAGACCTGGACCGAGGTAGGCCCCGCAATCCTCGGCGTCGGCAGTATATGACCAGCCCCAGGGTCAGACTCGGTCCCAGCCTCCACCAAGTTAACCCAATGTGCCGTCAGCGATATATAGTGGCCCTGCCCGGCAGCACTCGTCCACGTGTCCGTGGTCAGGTGGACCTTGTCAGAAACGGCGTTGGTCAAGGCACGGATGATGTTCTCTGACACGTGCTTGTGCAGGGGTGGGACGGCACATCGGGAAAAGTAGTGGCGGCTGGGGACCGAATACCGAGGGGCGGCCGCTGCCATGAGGTTTCGAAAGGCCTCGGTCTCTACCAGCCTATAGGGCAGCATCTCCAGGCTAAGCAGTTTGGAGATGTGGACGTTGAGGGCTTGGGCTTGTGGGTGGGTTGCACTATACTTCCTTTTGCGCTCCAGCGTCTGGGGTATGGAGAGCTGAACGCTGGTGGATGCTGTGGAGGATCATGGAAGCGAAGATGGGGTTTTCGCATGGGAGGTGTTTGGGCCGGGGTCCTGGGCAGGGGGCTGACTAGCAGATGACACAGGGGAAAGAGCAGTGGTGTGCCCGGCCGGAGGTGAACGGGCTTGGTGCCATTGAGTGGGGTGTTTAGCATTCATATGCCTGCGCATACTGGTGGTAGTTAAGCTAGTAGTTGTGGAACCCCTGCTGATCCTGGTTTGGCACAGGTTGCACACCACAGTCCGTCGGTCATCCGGTGTTTCTTTAAAGAACCTCCAGACTTCTGAAAATCTAGCCCTCCCCATGGGAACTTGACTACGGGAAACATTTGGCGCTGATGCACCAGCTCTGGCCCTGCCTCTCCGTCTGGCCCCACCACTGCCTCTTCCAACCTGTTCTGCTATAGGACTCGCCTCCGTCTCAGAAGCACTGTGTTCACCCGGCCTATCAACCCAGCTTGGGTCTGTCACCTCATCAACCTCCGATCCCTCAGTCTGCTCCCCCCTCGGACTTCCTGCCCTGACAACAACTTCACCACTGTCTGACAACCGTGTCTCCTCATCGTCCGACACCTCTTTACACACTTCTTCCACTACGTCAATAATGTCATCATCACCCACAGACTGCGACCGGTGGAAAACCTGGGCATCGGAAAATAGATCAGCAGCAACCGGACAAGTGATTTGTGACTGTGGGAAGGGTCCAGAAAACAGTTCCTCAGAGTATGCCGGTTCAAATGCCAAATTTTGCTGGGAGGAGGCAGACTGGGGGGAAGGAGGCTGAGGTGGAGGAGCTGGAGGAGTGCTGATTTCGGTGACATGGGTGGACTGCGTGGAAGACTGACTGGTGGACAAATGGCTAGAAGCATTGTCCGCAATCCACGACATCACCTCTTCGCACTGTTCTGGCCTCAACAGTGCTCTACCACGAGTCCCAGTAACTTGAGACATGATGAACCTAGAGAGTGTAGCTCTGCGGCGTGCCCCTGCTCCCTCATCAGCAGGTGGTGTCTCACCCCGCCCAGGACCACGGCCTCTGACCCCTGCAGTAGTTGGACGCCCACGTCCACGCCCTCGTCCTCTACCCCTAGCCCTCGGGTTAAACATTTTCCAAATTAAAGTGTAAACTTTAAAAATTTTTTTTGTGTGTTTATTTTTTTATTTTTTTAAACAAAACGATGCTATCCTATTGCTATGGCTAGTTTCTAACCTACACTGACAGCACACACCTGGATTTTGTGCTGTGCCTGATGACTTTGAGTTATAAAAAGAAATAAACGTAAAAAAAAATAAATCAGCAGACTGTGCCTAATTCAAATCAAACCCCTAATAAATGGTCCCACTTCGGTGTTTGAGGTGGATATGTGTGTCACTAAGAGCTAAACACAACGGTCGCAAGTCTCCCAGCAAATTCCTCACAATATGGTACTAGCTGCACTACTAGTGGCAGCAAGCCCAGCCACAAGCAAACAAAAAAGAAGTAAAATATAACGCTATTGTAGGCCTAAGTAAGCCGTTGGGGTTCTCCTATGGCTATTTTCTAGCCTACACTCAAAGCACACTGCTTTGCCAGATTACTTTGAGTTATAAAAAGAAATAAACGTAAAAAAAAATAAATCAGCAGACTGTGCCTAATTCAAATCAAACCCCTAATAAATTGTCCCACTTCAGTGTTTGAGGTGGATATGCGTGTCACTAAGAGCTAAACACAACGGTCGCAAGTCTCCCAGCAAATTCCTCACAATATGGTACTAGCTGCACTACTAATGCCAGCAAGCCCAGCCACAAGCAAACAAAAAAAAGTAAAATATAACGCTATTGTAGGCCTAAGTAAGCCGTTGGGGTTCTCCTATGGCTATTTTGTAGCTTACACTGAAAGCACACTGCTTTGCCAGATTACTTTGAGTTATAAAAAGAAATAAACGTAAAAAAAAAATAAATCAGAAGACTCTGCCTAATTCAAATCAAACCCCTAATAAATGGTCCCACTTCGGTGTTTGAGGTGGATATGTGTGTCACTAAGAGCTAAACACAACGGTCGCAAGTCTCCCAGCAAATTCCTCACAATATGGTACTAGCTGCACTACTAATGCCAGCAAGCCCAGCCACAAGCAAACAAAAAAAAGTAAAATATAACGCTATTGTAGGCCTAAGTAAGCCGTTGGGGTTCTCCTATGGCTATTTTCTAGCCTACACTCAAAGCACACTGCTTTGCCAGATTACTTTGAGTTATAAAAAGAAATAAACATAAAAAAAAAAAATCAGAAGACTGTGCCTAATTCAAATCAAACCCCTAATAAATTGTCCCACTTCGGTGTTTAAGGTGGATATGTGTGTCACTATGAGCTAAACACAACGGTAGCAAGTCCCCCTGCAAATTCCTCACAATATGGTACTAGCTGCACTACTAATGGCAGCAAGCCCAGCCACAGGCAAACCAAAAAAAAGTAAAATAAAACGTTATTGTAGCCCTAAGAAGGGCTGTTGGGTTCTTGTAGAATCACTCCTGCCTAACAGTAAGCTAATAGAACACCCTAACGCTTTCCCTGACCAGCAGCAGCTCTCTCCCTAGTCTATTCCAGGGTCACCTGATCTGGCCAGCCAACCACTGCTATCGACGTGTAAGGGTACCACGTCATGCTGGGTGGAGTGCAGAGTCTCCTGGCTTGTGATTGGCTCTGTTTCTGGCCGCCAAAAATCACAACGGTGGGAGATGCCATTTTCTCGAGCGGGCAAGTATTCGTCCGAGCAACGAGCAGTTTCGAGTACGCTAATGCTCGAACGAGCATCAAGCTCGGACGAGTATGTTCGTTCATCTCTAGTTTTCACCCATAGAATGGAAGCTTAAATGATATGAATTACCCTTGAGCAATTAAGAAACTTCAACAACGTCTGCACATTAAGGACTTTTGTTGACCTTCCAGGTTTTCCTGAGACACCACAACCCATTAACCTTGTTGAATACTTGAGTGCAACTGAGATCGCTTTGCTCCAGAACCTTTGGGACATGATGGCTCCCCTAGCGAACAAACTGGGTGCTGAGACTTTGGAAAGGTAATTAGAATTTATTGATATATTTGGCACATCTTAATAGTAACCAGACTCTTTCTACACATCAGGAGGGGGAATGCTTGCTGAGGAGTGGATACTGTGCTCTCCTCGGAATCAGCAGTCTATTGTAGGCTAAAAAGTTGAATGCTATATTTGTTCCTGGATCTATGTGTGAATGCCCCTAATTTATCATGCCTGATCGTGATGGTAGTTTTCCTTTAACCCACAATGGACTGTTGATTCCTTAGAGAGCAGGTGAACCACATTCCAGCAATTATCTCTCCTCCAAATCCAGTCTCTCATAACTGCCTTTGGAAACTGAAGTGAAAGGGAGACCTCCAGCACTCCCTGCAAACCAATCTCTCTTAGTTTTATATTATTCCATAAAAGTGAAGAAGGGGCCTCTAGTGATTATTTTTTTGCACCTAATGTGTCTTTGTAGTCTGGGTCTTTGGCAAATGCTAACTTTTTTTTTACTTTCTAGTTGCAAATTTTTGTGCTACTCATACCATTGTCTTTTCTACGCCTGGTGGGGAGTGGAGTGTTTTCTGTGCAATTATTAGTGATTTTTTTAGGTACAAAACAATGGTAAATTATGTGCCAACATCTGTAAGCAGCCAAAATACAAAGAAAAAATAAGTGCAAACCAGGTTTACTGGTAAGCGCAAAACTCCTGTGCACTGAAAGTAGCAAATAATAGCACAAATATCCCATTGCACCAAGTAACTAAAAAACAACCAGAAAAACACACATCCAATAAAGCGAAAAACAAAAACCACCAACGGGGGACTTACATACAACCCATGGGAAATTGTGGAGGCATTCCACAGCTATTACGACGAGTTATATAATATACAATAGCAGTTTGCAGATATGGGGAGGGGGGGGGGCGAGCAAAGACTTTACGGCGCCCGGCAGTTATAGATCCATATCTTTGATAAACATTGACATCAATATATACTCCAAAATACTGGCCAACAGGTTGGGCCCAATCTTGCCATCAGTTATACATAATGACCAAGTCGACTTTGTACCTGGGTGCGAAGCGCGGGATAATCTCAATAAGACGGCCCTGCTGATCTCATGGGCATCAAAGCATCTAAAACCCCATTATGCCTCCTGTCTGTCGACGCGAAGAAGTCATTTGGATAGGGTCCACTGGGGGTTCATGAGTGCAGCATTAAAGCAAATGGGTCTGGGGTAGGGCTTTGTTGGCAAAATAGCAGCCCTATATACCAGGCCATCGACCAGGGTTTGGGTTAATGGTTCCCTGTCGGATCCCCTGTCAATTAACAACTGCACTAGATAGGGATGCCCTTTTTCCCTGTTTTTGTACACTATTGTAATTTGGCTTTAGCAATTAGGAAAACTCTGAACAGTCATGGAGCATGCATTGGAGACACTTATTATAAGGTAACACTATACGCCAATGACTTACTATTATACATTTCCTGCCCCGGCTCCATGAGTTTGATATGTATGGTCATTTAAAAAAAAAATTACACCAAATTGGAGGCCCTAAATATTTCTTTACCATGGGAGGAGGTACGGCATGTGGCAGACAGTTATCTATTCCGATGGCGTACTGACCACATAAAGTATTTAGGTCTACAGATCTCCCTCTCTTCTGACGAGACATATGCACTCAATTATGCCCCCTATTATAGCGTACACTGAAAGATCTTAATGGATACAATAAAAAGAGATTGTCCTGGTTCGGGCGGATAAACGCACTTAAAATGGATATTCTCCCCCACTTTTGTACCTCTAACAGGGCGCCCCTATAGCTCCCCCTCCCTCTTTTTTTAAGAGGCTATGATCAGCAATGACATGGTTTGAGGAACCAGCAGACCTAGGATAGGGTGGCAGGTACTCACTCAGCCTAAATCTGCTGGAAGTGCAGGTCTTCTGGACATCCAGGTGTATTAATGGGCTGTTACTCTCCAACGCCTTTTAGTTTGCCGATTTCACTCCAAAACAAAGCAGTGGCCCTAGAACAGCAATTCTCTTCTGTGCCATTGAAATATCTTCCCTTGATAAGCACACATGCACTCTGCTCCATAGCAAAGCATGCCGTTTTCCCTCATGTAGCAATTGAAGTCTGGCAATAAATGTTGCACAAGAGCCTTCTGTCTCGCAACACTCCATTATCCTGGTTTGAGTACACCCAATTGCGATTGTTCGCTGACAGTGAACAGGCAGCATTTGACTCTAGTAAGACACCTTTAGCCTACAGTCCCTGCAACCCCATGCTATATCTCAAATTTATTCCATATTGCAGTTGGAGAGACTGGGGAGCGACCTGGGATATATCAGCAGGTGGGAGCAGGAGCTAGATACAGAGTTCACCCCTCAAGAAAGAAAAAAGATGTACGCCTTTACTCATAACCTCTCAACTGAGTGCGCCGCAAAAGAGAACAATTATAAAATATTCACACAATGGTACCGGGTGTCTGAGACGCTGCATAGGTACTATCTCAACGTTCCGGATGTCTGCTGGCGCTGCGGGCAGCTTGTGGATAGATGCTCCATATATGGTGGGAGTGTGATAAGATCTAGTCCTTCTGGGAGTGAGTGTCCAGCACCTAAGCTGCAGTTGCTGGATGCATCACTCTTAAAATAGGTCTACTGTCGATCCTCCCAGGCACATTCTGGTCCCAGTTTTTCTAACAATGGCCAACTCGTCATTCCACATCACTAGAGGTCTCCTTATACTCCCCCATTTGTTGACTGGGTACGAGAGATGAGCCACATATGTCGCATGGAGGAGCTCACTGTGGAGGTTAATCAGACTACAGGAAAGTTTATTGAGCTATGGTAGCCCTGGTTCCTTTTTAAAGATACCCCGGAGTATAATAAATATAATCAAAAATATATTCAATTAATGGTTGGGTCTTTTGGTAATCTATATGTCGCATATGTACTTTTCTGCGTCAACTCCCTTTCCTGGATGTGTGTCCCCCCTTTCCTCTTTCCTGCTCTTTTTTCATTTCTCTCTCTTATCTCCTGTTCTTGTTGTTCTTTTACCTCCCTCATACGTTTACAGGTCTATTAAAGCCATGTGGGCCGAAAAATCCCCTGTTAGGATAAAGTACAATGATAAGGGCTTCATAATCTAAGGTACAGCTTTGCATCTGGCTTCTACCCTTGCCACTTGCACAATGATAGATAATTTACCTCTTTGATAGTCTTTACCCTTTTCAGGGCCACCAGCAGGTGACCACAATGATTGCAAACAATATTTCTCACCCATGGCTTCAATAATGATAACTGATATATGTTACATGTGTTAGTGATATATTCCTCTACAGTGGCAATTTTGACGAACCAAACAGAAGCCATTTTGGAGACCAAGTGGACATTTTAGTTTTAGCTGGGGGTGCTATTGCCCTGTGTACAGCCATTGAAATGACTGGAGACTTCATCCAGTGTGAAAGTGTTTAGAAATTACTGTGTTCTCGCTCCTCTCTGCGTGAAGGCCATGTTGTGACTTATACAGAGCTAACACAAGGCCAATTACTATAAACATTCTGCCTTGCAGAAAACAGTGCACAATTTATTAACCTTTTCGGAGAATGTCCTGGTAAATTCATTATGGCCAATAGCATCTAAGCACCTTATCTCCTTGTCACGCCCGATTTGCTGATGATGATTTTGTGTTTTTTATATGCACCTGCGTGTTAATAAACGGAGAGATTCTGCATCATCTAAGAGACTGGAGTGTCTTACTGTGTGCTCTGGTCCCGGTCCCGGGAGCCATGAAAGGCTTAATTTGAAAGTCACCTTTACAAATGACAAGGGCGGTTTAAGCCCTAGATAAAAATCTCTATCACATGTTTCTACAGTTTTTGTTTAATCTTAGGCTTGAAATCATGCACGAAGTTATATCTGCACATGTAGTATCCACAAACATCACAGAGTGGACCCTCCGCAGTTGAACTAGGATTTGTCTTTAACGTCCATTATTACACTCTACGGTCCTGCGTGACCCTGACTTCAGTATTTTGTACATGCTAATTCTTCCCGGTTTATCTGTATATGTTCTTATATGTTGTTATATTGGAAAACCTCATAAAAAATGTTTTGAATATAATAATTTCCAGTCTGAATGTAATGTTGGAAATCTTTTTGTAGCACAATACTTGTGTTCTGTTTTGCCACAATCTTAATGTGATTATTGTTCTTTTAGACTGTTTCTGTCCTTCCCCTTTACCAAGGTCCCTTTTCACCAATTTGACACATCTCATGGATCTGCTGACCGGCAGTGCAATCGGCAGTGCTATGGGAAGTGTGGATGCACTTGCATCTTTTTTGCTTTTGTCCAGTATTTTATACGGAGTATACCACAATTGTGTCAAGTTGCACTAATAAATGTGGTGCAAACTAAGCACCACCTCACCCCTTTAGGTGCACAATTTTCTAAAGTGTCGGACAAAGTGCAACTGTGATACAAAAGTGGCGCAAACATGTCAAAAATACAAGTGCAAGCTGCAAAGACGGTTTTTTTCATGCAAATATAGAAAGAAACTGGCACAGACACGATAGGCTATAAAATTTTAGCTTTTTCGTTATTGAGTCTATATGATGGCATTTTTTTTGCGAGATGAGATGCATTTTCCAGTGTTACCATTTTGGTGTTGCAATCCCCTATTGTTGAAAATCTATTACTTTTTTTGCTTCTTTTTCTGTACTGCATTTTTTACTTTTTTTTATTTTGATGTTCACTGCATAACCTAATTTAATCATGTTACCTTAATTCTATGGGTCAATACAATTACAGGGATACCATACTAAAATATTTATTCTTAAGTTTTGCTAAATTTGCCAAATAAAACTTAATGGGGCACAGTTACTTACCCAGACCCTGCGCGATCCCCGATCCGGACTGTCCGACGTGGATGAACTCTGCCGCCCGATTTCCTGCATGTGTCGCTTCCACGATCAGGTCTGCCAGAGTTCACCATCTTCCTCCTGGTGTATGTAAGTGCATTGGATGCGACACAAATTTAAATGTTAAATCCCGCGCGTAGTCCAATTTGTTGGAACATCTGACGGCCCTCCCCCCGATTTGTGTCACGTGAATACTGGCGCGATTGCAACACAAAATGATCGTGTGCAACACAATCCCTGGCGCAATCCACAAAAGGTCGGCAAAACCAACGAAAATGCGGCAGCGGGACCCTTAGTAAATAAGCCCCACTGTAGGGGAAAAAAATCTATCATTTTTGCATTGCCATCTTCCAAGTGGCATAACATTTTTACTTTTTTGGCTACAGAGCTGGTTGATGGCTTATTTTTTGAGGGACATGTTGTACTTTGCAACAGTATCATTCTGGAGTACATGTTTTTTTCAATCACTTTTTAGTGCATTTTTGTGGGATGAAATAGGTAAAAATCCCTGAATTGCCACTTTTTTGCCATTTTACAGCACATAAAAATAGGTCACCATAGTCTTAACAATGGTAGCAGTGAAAACATCAACTTATTCTAAAAAAATGACACCTTACACAGATCTGTAAACTAAAATAAGGAAAAAGTTATTGGTGTCACAGGCAAAACGGAGACATTTTTTCCGTATAAAAGATTTTAATTTTTTTTAAGTCTATTAAAACCTTAGAAAACCTATATACATCTAGTGTCCTCAGCATGGTAGCGACCCAATGAATATATTAGTGGTGTCATTTGGAGTGCACAGTAAAAGCCAAATAAACTAACCCCAAAAGAAAATGGCAGATTTTGTCAATGTCAGCGCATCTTCCCAGTGCACCGCATGAAATATAAAATTCTGGCACTAGTAAGAGCAATGTGTTATGCAGAAAATGATCCCTCATGCAGCTCCAAACACAGAAAAATAAAAAAAGTTATGGATTTTTGAAGGTGGTCAGCGAAAAACAAAAAAGTTAAATGGCAAAAGTCCATTGATGACAAGGGGTTAAAAAAACAGTATTTTCAACTATATTGTGACCATATGGTAATAGACCCCAGTTGTGCAAGGAAGCTGCAATTTAGGCCATTGACTTACAGTTGACATCTGTGATGGCTTCCCTTCCATCCTATATACTCCTGACAACTGACCACGATGTGGCCCCCACGATGTATTGTATATCTCTCAGTTGTAAACTATATTCCTTAAATGAAATCTACCATTTGAAAATGGGCCTTTTGACCCAAACATACCTTTACACAGTGGTAGGTAAGCTGATACTGGAGGTTGCTTTGTTTAGGCACAGAAATCAGCAGTTCAGTCCAAAATTTGATTTATAAAATATGCAAATGATGCGAGATTACAAGTAATAAAGATACAATGTGTATGATCCATTTCTCCCGAGAGCTTGTTGACGTCACTGGCTCTCGGAGTGAGACAGGAAGGATGGGTGGAGAGCTTTGTAGCACATTAGGCGCGTGCATAGTTATGCTAATGACCAAGTGCCGAGCGCCCTGTGTGAGGAGCACAGGAGCGCCAAAGGGTCACTTGCATATTTTATACATCGAATTTTGTACGAATCTGCAGATTTCTGTGCCTAAACAACACCTCCAGCATCAGCTTACCTGCCACTATGTAAAGGTATGTTTGGGTCAGAATAACGATTTTCAAATGGTAGATTTCCTTTACATAAATTGTTGTATAGCACCCCCAGTATGAATATATATTTTAACACAAGAGTAAGGAACTGAGTTTTTGTAAACCTCTGTACTGTTACAGTATGCTACTGGGAGTGGATCCCTAGCGGAGCTGGTGCCAGAAGTTGCAAGTTGTATATGACGGCTTGAACCCTGCTCTAACACCCACTATCGGATCCACCGCTGATTAGAACCCCCTCATCGTGCCACTTACCGGGGGAATCTGATCCTTTCAATGGCAGTCCTGAGGTCTGATGAGTGTCCTGGGGCAGATTTCCAGGAAGGAATAAGAAAAACCATGCTTTTTTAAACTACTTTGTAAGGTGATCCCGTTGACATCAAGCATGACCTTCAGGAAGCCTTATGGCATGAGACAGGATTAAAACTTAACCAGTATATCTATTCCAGAAGGAATAGATTCCCAATTGTAGACAGCACTTTTTTAATCTAATTGGGTCTCTTCAGTACAGTGTAGGAAATCTCTAGCGTTTAAAAATTTGAAAAATAATACTGACATCACTATTAGGAATGCGGACAAAGGTGGGGCGGTAGTTGTCCTCAATTCCTCACTGTACAGAAAGTTGAATACAACTATGCTACAAGACAACACCACATACAGACGACTATGTGGAGACCCCACACTAAGCAGCCAATCAGAACTGAGACGAC
This sequence comes from Engystomops pustulosus, assembly GCF_040894005.1. Taxonomy (NCBI): domain Eukaryota; kingdom Metazoa; phylum Chordata; class Amphibia; order Anura; family Leptodactylidae; genus Engystomops; species Engystomops pustulosus. Next base: position 45,286,850 of record NC_092418.1, on the reverse strand, counting down.
TTCTAAAAGAGGGGGTACATATGGGTATCTTATCACACAAACTAGAAGAATACTTATTTGTAGAGCACCCGGTCACCCCTGTGTTCCATTCAGGGGCCGGTATTGGTAGTTTAGGGGAACGTCTAGGGGAATGGTTGGACATGTATCTCCAACCCCTCACACATGTAACCCCCAGTTACATTCAAGATACGAAACACATTATTCATATCATGGATAATTTTGAATGGAAGCAGGGATACAGTTGGGCCACCTGTGATGTGGCCCCATTGTATTCCTCCATTCCCCACTCATTGGGTCTGAGTCTATTGAAAAAAAACCTGGATGTATATAGCACCTATGACGAATCCCTAAAAACATTTATCTTAATGGCCACAGAATATCTATTAAAAAACAACTTTTTCATTTTTGATCGCGTCTTGTATTTGCAGGTGGAGGGGGCCCCTATGGGGGCGAAATTTTCCCCCTCACTCGCAAACATTTATATGTCCCAATGGGAGGAGTCTTACATTTTTTCGGATACAAAACAGGGGGACACAGGAGGTGGCTTCGAGGACAGGAGGCTTCAGGAGGAGGCTGGAGGACAGGAGCCCACAGGTGAAGGCTGGAGGACAGGAGGCCAGAGGAGGAGGCTGAAAGGACAGGGGGCTACAGGAGGAGGCTGAAAGGACAGGGGGCTACAGGAGGAGGCTGGAGGTCAGGAGGCTATAAGATAAGGCTGGAGGCAGGCTGGCTATATACGGGGAGCTGGCTGTTTACAAGGGGGGCAGGCTGACTGTATACAGGGGGGCTGTCTGGCTACACAGGGGGGCAGGCTGGCTATATACGGGGAGCTGGTTATATACAGGGGACTGGCTGGCTATATACAGGAGACTGGCTGGCTATATACAGGAGACTGGCTGGCTATATACAGGAGACTGGCTGGCGGTGCTATATGGGGAATAGTAGTAGTATTGGTTATAGATATATTCCTGTACATAGGATCAGTATTATAGTAGCCATATTTTTGTACATAGGGGGCAGTATTATAGTAGATATATTCTTGTACATAGGGGACAGTGTTATAGTAGTTATATTCTTGTACATAGGGGGCGGTATTATAGAAGTTATATTCTTGTGCATAGAGGGCAGTATTATAGTAGTTATATTCTTGTACATAGGGAGTAGTATTATAGTAGTTATATTCTTGTACATAGGGGGCAGTATTATAGTAGTTATATTCTTGTACATAGGGGACAGAATTATAGTAGCTATAGTCTTGTACAATGGGGCAGTATTATAATAGTTATAGCCTTGTACATAGGGGCAGTATTATATTAAAGTCTTGTATATAGGAAGGCAGTATTATAGTGGTTATTTTATTGTGTATAGGGGGCAGTATTATAGTAGTTATAGTCTTGTACATAGGGTGGCAGTACTATAGTAGTTGTATTCTTGTACATAAAATGCAGCTTTATTATATATTTTACTTAGGGGCAGTTTTAAAAGAGAAGGTATTGTAACGTTGCAACGCTGTGCAAATCAGTTTTTTGTTGAACCGCAGGCAATGGCAACGATAACAGCAGATTCTTAAGCTGGAAGAGTCATGGAGAGCCGGTCCACAGGAAGGTTACACGCAGCCTGGTAGTAGGTTCAGGCTGGGCTGGTGCAGATGTAACTGAGTCCAGGTGGTGGAGCTCAGTTTTGTGTTTAAGTCTCCGGACTTGCCCTGGGTGATAGGCAGCAGGTCTGAGGCACCTGAAATTGATGAAATTAGGACAGTGGCTGTCCCTAAAAAGAATACCTACTGTCTGACCCTAGTCAATAGCCTCTCACACAGCCAATCCAGCTCCCTACACTGTACTGAGGAGACCCAACCAGGTCGAAACAGTGCTGTCTACAGTTGGGAGAATGTTCCTTCTGGAATAGATATACTGGTTTGGCTTAATCCCACACCATATCTTTAGACATTTTGTAGGTCATACTTGGTTTCAAGGTGGCAAAAAGAGACATTGTTTTCCATTTAACACCTTGGAGCATCTATGGCTTTAAGTCTCCGCATGCTCCACAGTACCGCCTAGATCTCGATTCACCTGAAGAGAACCGTAGAAGCTTTATCAAGAAGAACTTGCAACACCCCTGCCGATGCAAGGCAGAGGGGTTGTTGCGAATACGTCCCACCATGTAGCTTGCGAAGGGTCTGATCAAACCCACAGCAGGTCACTACATAACACAGATGGGCACTGCAGTGGTAGAGTCCGCCTGGGAAGGCAGGAGTTAATTGCTTTATGTGATGTAATTCCAGCAACCAATCACATGTGTTATCCTAATGAATCTGTGAGCTGAGATGTAATTGGAGGAGTAGCCACCACCTGACCAGTGGGAGTAACAAAACCCCTGGTCAGGAAACTTCTAGAAGTCAGTGGATTAAGAGACTCAGAAGAGTTCAGTCAGTCAGACCAAGGAGTCTGAACAGAGTAGATTAGAGACTCAGTGCAGCCAGCACACCAGACCAGAGCAGGAGAGCCCAGCTCCCTGCCTGAAGAGTGAAGAGTTAGTCAGTGGGAGTAAGGGATATCATCCTACCTTCAAGGGTGATATCTGAAGCAACCCAGGACAAGCTGAAGCAGCCTGCCATTGCATCCAGGCTGATGATCTACATCCTGTGGCTCCCTCCAAATGCATCTCCAGCATTCTACCATTCTGTCAAGGCACGTTGCTACTGTTCCTGTCAGTTCCAATAAAGAACTGTAAGTTATTTTTGTTCAACGTCTGCCTCCGTCTGGTCCCTGCTACTATGGCTGTCACCATCACGGGCTCCCTAGACTCTAGACACCAAAGGGTTGCCCCAGGGAGAACCGCTATAGCAGCCTCTCCCTCATCATTTCTTGCCAACACCACCCTGCTGGAGACCTGCCAGACTGTAGGACAGCCCTCCGGTACCCCATACCAAGCACCGTGACACTAGCGTGCCTAGGCCGCAACCGCCAGCCACTCAGGTACTGCGGTCCCCGGCTGACTCCAGGCCCCAAGAAAAGGCTAGGCCCCGGTGGGGGATGTTGCAAACTCATCTGGGTAGATTTGAATAGCTCCGCCCCCTTTCTTGGAAGCTGAGCAAGCCTGCCTGGAATTTTTTACACCCCTTGAGGAAGCCTGTAAGAAGCCATGTCCTCTTCAAGCAAAGCCACCGGAACACAGAAGCAGAAGAAGACCAAGCATGCCCTGGAAAAGAAGATGGAAGAGGAGGCCCCAGCAGCTGCTTCAACCCCGGAAGCCTACTCCTCTGAGCAGCAGCCACCAGCGGTTACAAAGACCAGCCCAGAGCCCCCCAAGCTCCCACCCTACATGAGGGACATGATGGTGCTGTGACTGAAGGTGTCAAAGCCGATGTCTGGTAAGACAAAGAAGGTGACACCTTCCACCTCCCAGCCCTCCTAACTTAACCGTTTTCTCCATCAATGTCAGAAGCATTAGAGATAAGTTTGTTGTCAGACTGTAGCTTACCTACCCTCCCAGTCGTGTGATGTGTACATGTTACAGGAATGTGGTATGCCCTCCTCTAGGTCCTATGACAAACTGGCCAGGAGATGGAATCACGGTCCTTCCGACGCTTGATTCCGTCCAGGAGGTCGTCTGCGGCCGACTTCTGCTCGTAGATGGCTCCTGGATGGGCGAGCCCGTGCGGCTAATCAGCGTGTATGCTTCCCCTGACAGGGATGAGCGACTGGAGCTTTTCCAGAACCTCAGGCTGCAACTTGCCACCACTGCGTCATAGAGGAAGAGTGGCACAAGCTGGACGCAATGTCCAAACTGCTGGTGGAGATCCCTGACGGAAGCATCCCTGAGGGACGCCGTCGGGGCTGGCTCCGTGAATTACTCCTGGAGCAGTTCGGACGGTGCTTTCCATTCTAGGATTGACTTTGTAGTAACCTCAGAGTAACGTCAGAGAGAGTTGGAGGACACCAAGAAGGGCCTGAAGAGACACTTTGAGGAGGAATCCAAGCAAATCATCTTTTGTGCCAAAGTGGTCAACCTGGAGAAGGGTGAGAAGTGTAACTCTTTTTTCAGGAAAGTCCACGCCGGCCACACGCCCCTGAACGAATTATAAGACAAAAGCGGATGTATGCAGAGCGGGAAGAGCGCCATCATGGGAGTCGTCAGCAACTTCTACAGCAACCTCTACTCCCTGAAGCCACCGACGACGAAGCCCCCGAGAGGTTCCTGTCAGGTATCGCTAACACCCTCGATCCTGCAGGTGCCAAGGTCACGGACGCCCCTCTGATGGTGGCCGAGCTGCTCTCTGCTGCTAAATCCTTCAGACCCGGCAGGACTCCGGGCAGTGATGGTTTCCCGGCCGAGCTCTACGTATCACTGGGGGACCTCATCTGCCCGGACCTGCTGGAGCTCTACGAGTAGATGATGGTGGAGGGCAGGATGCCACCGTCGCTAAGGCAGGGACTGATCACGGTCTTGTACAAGCACAAGGGAGAGAGGTGCGACCTGAAGAACTGGCGTCCCATCTCTCTGCTCAACGTGGACTACAAGATCCTGGCCAAGGTGCTTGCCAACAGGCTGAAGGGAGTCATCGGTGAGATTGTCCATCCGGACCAGTCCTGCGGCGTACCAGGCCGCAGGATCGCGGACAACCTGGCACTGGTTCCCCTTCCTATTTTTCCCCCTTGTGTATCTGTATTTCAATAAACCTTCAGGCAAGTGTTACCCCCACCCTTTCCCCTTTCACCCCACACCCTTTCCCAAATTTACACTTTGTCGTCGCCGCCAATGAAATGCAATGCGCGTTTAATTAGGTTCATTAACTAAGCAGTGTGCTAGTATAGTATTTGCATGCCATAGTTGAGGATTTTGCTCTGATTTTCTGCTAATGTGAATCTTAATTTATTGTATATATCGTGTTGTAGTCTGTGCTGTGACACAGTGGGGCAGATTTACTTACCCGGTCCATTCGCGATCCAGCGGCGCCTTCTGTGTCGAGGATTCGGGTCTTTTGACGATTCGCTAAGGTAGTTTCCCCGATGTCCACTAGGTGTCGCTGCTGTGCTGAATTCCGTCGGAGTTCACTGAAGTTCACTGTCCTATCCTGGGTGCATGTAAGCGCGTGTCAAGCGACACATTTTTTTTTAAAAATACGGCGGTTTCTCCGAATCCGCCAGGTTTTCCGACGGCCACGCCCCCCCATTTCCGTCGCGTGCATGCCGGCTCCAATGCACCATAATCCGATCGCGTGCGCCAAAATCCTGGGCAATTCAGGGAAAATCGGCGCAAAACAGTAAAATTCGTGTAACCCGACGTAAAAACGCGATTCGGGCCCTTAGTAAATGACCCCCGGTTTGTGCTGTATGTATATAACTTGCATTATGTCTTTCAACTTATCATATTCTTACTAGCTTTATGTGCATTTTAATTGCTTTGCTTATGCAAATTTTTAAAATCTTTTAAAAGTAGGCTGTTTGCTAAAACTGAAAGGTTTTTAGCCAATAGAATGCAATGAATCAGGTGGAGAACTCAGATAGCAGATCTATATATAAGAGAGATAAGAATCCTGTAGTTGGACTTAAAGAAACTCTACTACTTCTTTTCATGCATTACGAACCAAACATACCTTGAGAATGCTGTTGCTACACTGATGGAAAGCTGGATCTACATTACACACAAGCTTTTGGAACATCCAAGATAGGACTAATCAACCTGAGCTGCATCATTCATACACAGTTGGGTGATTGGGCACAGGGCTGGATTATAGGCGAGGCTACCAGGGCTCAAGATGATGGGCCCCCACCATCTTGCCCCACCCAGGGGGCCCCCACCAGATCACCCCCCCGCGCCTCCCCTCCTGAGCAGCCACCTCCCTGAGCCATCTACTGTGTATATGTGCACATACTGTGTATATGTGTATATATGTATATACTTTGTATATATGCATCTACTGTGTAAAGAGCGTGCTCTATCTATGGCCGTAAGAATGACCATGCAGCTCTATTCTCTATGGAGAGCGGAGGGGTGAGCTGCGATCACCTTTCCTCCTCTCCAGCACGCCCGCCTGCCAGACTATAGCTGGGCTACCACACGTTTATGTGAATGCAGCCTAAATATGCATATATTTTTTCAAGGGTAAGGGGGCCCTATGCAGAAATCTGCTATGGGGCCCAACCTCTCCTAGTTACGCCACTGCATGGGACTGCATGACTGGTGCAGGCTGAGGTGTATGTTACATGGGACTGCATGGCTGGTGTGGCTGAGGTGTATGTTACATGGGACTGCATGGTTGGTGTGGCTGAGGTGTATGTTACTTAGGAATGCGTGTCTGGTGCAGACTGAGGTGTATGTTACATGGGACTGCATGGCTGTGCGGGCTGAGGTGTATATTACATGGGACTGCATGGCTGGTGTGGCTGAGGTGTATGTTACTTAGGAATGCGTGTCTGTTGCAGGCTGAGGTGTATGTTACATGGGACTGCATGGCATTGCGGGCTGAGGTGTATGTTACATGGGACTGCATAACTGGTAGGGGTGAAGGTAGATATAAAGATGTGTTACTGGGGGCGAGGCGGCTGTATGTAGCTGTGTTACTGGGGCTGAATGTAGCTGTATGGCTACATGGAGCGGCCATGGAGGATCGGAGGTGTCTGTATGTAGCTGTGTTACTGCTGGGATAGTGGAAAGTGAGGAGGAGGATGTGTATGTACGCTACACTCAGTGGGGGCCTCCACCAGATTTTGCTCCCTGGGGCCCCCACCAACCTTAATCCGGCCCCAATTGGGCAGCAATTGATCATTCTTCCTGGCAGGGAGAACAGTGATTGTATCATCCTCTGGTGCAGTGCATAACTAATGTGAAAAGAAAAGCACCGAGCTAGGGCAGGAGCGTCAGAACCTCATTATCATAATTTTATAATAGTTTTTTCAGCAAAACCACTCAGCACAGGGATTCAATAAGATATGATCCTGCATCAGTGTAGCTACAGTATTCTTAAGGTTTGTTTGCTTCATAATGCATCAAATCAAAGGGTAGGTTTCCTTTAAGACATCACAAGGGTGAGATTTGTAAAGGATTTATTTCAAAATTCCTATCTAAATTCTTTGTGTCAGTGTACACTGCTAGAACTGTAGAAATGAATTCCTTATGACTGTAGAATTGGTTCATTATGTGCTGCATAGATGGTTTGCCAAACATTTTGCTGATAAGTTTAGATTTAAAGGGGTGTTCCCATTTTAGAAAATTAGTGTTATTGTTTGTAAAATGAAAGGTTCTGCAATTTACCAATATACTTTCTGTATCATTTTTTTTCTAGATTTTCTAGAACTCTGCTTCTGTCATTGTTTAGAAAACCTCATTGTTAACTTCGTGTGGATATAAATTTGTCCATGGTCATGTGATGTCACTGAGCATAAAGATATGGTCCAGCCACGATCCCAACTCTTGTGAATTCTTTATTAAGGCATAAATAGCAGTACAAAAATTCCACTCAGAAGGACGATAACCGCCTACGCTTTAGTCATGGCTAAAATACAATGAAAGACATTTGCTTATAAAGGTATGTATACCTCCCCCTGTAACTCCCCCAAACATCAAGTCATTTCCGTTCACGCCCATACACAGATAATTGACATATCACTATTATGTTCTTATACAAAGTAATCATGTGTCTATGGACATAAACGGTGCAAAAGAACTTGTAATGGATAAATACTCCGGTTCGTGACACAGTCAATCAAAGAAAAGTTCCCAGCGAGGCAACGCGTCCTATTCCAATGTGGCGCTTCCTTGTTCTCCAACGAAGGGTCATGTGACCGATCGCATGACCGGATCACATGACCGGCGATGATGTTATATCCGTTGCTGAGCAATCGGTAAGTATTGGGTCGCGTAGTGGGAACTGGGATGTAAAGAAATATGCGGGGATGGCTTGTGATCCATGCAAGTCACATCGACGGCACGGTGAGGATCCACCAGTAGGGGTAAAGGGCCAGATAACAAGTCACAGGCACCCACGCAGCACGGCCGAGACGACTCGATGGAGTGAAGGTACAGGTAATTCTAAAAACAATACACAAAATAAGATAAAATTGAAAACACATATGGGTGACATACCATATTTTCCGGGCCATTAGGCGCACCGGAATATAAGGCGCATTAGTCCGATGCGCCTTATATATGTAATAATTCCATATATAAGGCGCATCGGACTATAAGGCGCGGGTCGGGGGCGTGGCGGAGGTCCGGGGGCGGAGCGGAGACCCGACGGGACGAGACGCGACGCCGAGACGCGGAACGCGGGGAAGGTGAGCGGGGAAGGTGAGGGGGAGGTGGAGGATGGCAGCGGACCATACTTACATAGGTCCCCGAGACAGCAGATCTCCAGCGGGAACTGCAGACCGACGCGGCAGAAGTTGTTCGTGCCACGTGGTCTGCAGTTCCCGCTGGAGATCTGCTGTCTCCGGTAGCCGGGACCTATGTAAGTATGGTCCGCTGCCCTGCACCATACATAGGGCGCACCGGACTATAAGGCGCACTTTGGATTTCTAAGGAAATCCAAGGCTTTTATGTGCGCCTTATAGTCCGGAAAATACGGTATACAAATTTAAAATGTACCTGGGAGGGTACATAGGACACAAAACAGCTCATTGTATAAACCGTTGTGACATAAGAGCAGCTGAAGCAAAAGAACAGGAAGCGCAAGTGAACTAATCTATATGTCATTACGGGGGTGTATGATTAGTAATGGTACATTAGCTCTTTTTTGAGATTAAGACCCTTGGGGAAGCAAGTCTCTAGTGAAAAGATCCAAAATGCCTCCCTATTGGCCAAACGTGCTCCTATGTCACCACCCCTAATGTTCCTTTTCACTTTTTCAATAGCATAAGTACTGAGAGTCTTAGTATCACCTTTATGGACCCTTACAAAATGCTGTGATGCGCCAGAAAGGTTACGGCCATGAGGATTCGAGATATCATATAAATGTTCCATAAATCTGGTTTTAACTGGTTCACGACCGCCCGCCGTGTATTCACTGCGACGGTCGTGTCCCACTGAATGGAGAGGGCTCACGGGCTGAGCCCTCTCCATAGCCGGTAAGTCTTTGCTGCATATTGCATATTGCTAGCACCGATCGCGGGTGTCGTCACAGCGCTCGCTGCCGGCAAAGCTGCCGGCAGCCTCAAAAAGGTGACGGCGCATGGGTGCCGCCATCTTGCCTAGGATCGTCGCTCCCCGTGACGTCATCGGGGAGTGGCGATCCATCTCCATGGTAGCTTCGGGTCTTCCGAAGACCTGAGGGTGCGTTCACACGTTGCAGTAAAAACTGCATAGCAATCAGCTTTGAGGTGGGTTTAGGTGCAGTTTTGTCAATTGAACAGGTGAAAGACATGAACTGAACGGGTGAATGACATTTGTGGAGCAGATTTCCCCTTCAAAATCAAATTCACTCTTTCAGTTCATGTCTTTCACCTGTTCAATTGACAAAACTGCACCTAAAACCACCTCAAAGCTGATTGCGATGCAGTTTTAACTGCAAAGTGTGAACGCACCCTCAGGCTATTTCGTTTTAACCCCTTCATTACAATGTGCTGATAGCACATTGTAATGAATGAGGAGGAAAATCCCCATATACTGCCATACTGTAGTATGGTAGTATATGGTAGGATCAATCAGACAACCTAGGGTTAAAGTACCCTAGGGAGTCTGTAAAATAGTGAAAATAAAAATAAAAAAAGTTTTTTTAAAAAATGCCCTATCTATCAAAATATATTAACGTTTTTTCAATGCGTTTAACCCCGTAACGGAAAATAGCGCCCAAAGTCGAAAATGGTACTTTTTTGCCATTTTGAAAAATATTTAAAAAAAACTATAAAAAGTGATCAAAAGGTCGTACAGTCCTAAAAATGATATAATTGAAAATATTATCAAATGTCGCAAAAAATGACACCACCCACAGCTACATACACCAAAGTATAAAAAAGTTATTAGCGCCAGAAGATGGCAAAATCAAAAAAAATTTTTGTACAGGAGGTTTAATTTTTGTAAATGTATGAAAACATTATAAAACCTATACAAATTTGGTATCCCCGTAATCGTACCAAGCCAAAGAATAAAGTAGACATGTCATTTGGGGCGCTCAGTGAAAGCCGTAATATCCAAGCCCACAAGAAAATGGCACAAATGCGTTTTTTCACCATTTTCACTGCATTTGGAATTTTTTTCCTGCTTCCGAGTACATGGCATGGAATATTTAATACCATCACTATGAAGTGCAATTTGTTTTGCAGAAAACAAGCTGTCGCACAGCTCTTTACGTGTAAAATCAAAAAGTTATATTTTTTGAAAGTGGGGAGTAAAAAATGGACATGAAAAAACAGGGAAGGTCCCTACGAGAGGTTTGACCAACATAGAACAAATTACGTGTTGTACAATGTATAATATAAATAACATTCTCCGTATTACAATTAATTAGATCTTTAATAGTACATTTTCTTTGGCTGTTACTGTCAGTAAAGAACTTCTTTTTGTGGGCAGCAAATTTACGCATTGTGCATCTGTTGGCACCGCATCTAAAAAAGCCCTGAGTGTTTAACCAGGTGGAGTTCGATTGTGTGGTATAGAGGGAAGGAGACAACGTTACCTAACGTTTGACCGGCAGCCATTACTTAGTACGTGTTCAAGTGTTGGATCGGCTCTAAGGAGAGGGACATGTCGTTTGACAATGTCCGAGATGGCTCCAAATTGAGGGCTGAATTGCAGGACAAGTTTGGGTATGTGGTCTGGGGTCGGGTCTCTGGATTCAGATTGTTGTTGGGGGTGAATAAGGGATTGTCTATTTTTGTTGGAAGCTCGTCTGTAAGCTCTATTCAATGTCCAATCTGGATAACCCCTTTCCCTTAATCTGGTACAGACCTGTGTAGCTTCGGTATGGAACAGGTCATCCGTGCTGCAATTCCTTCTGGCTCTAGTCAATTCTCCTACAGGGAAGCCACGGATAGTATGTAGCGGGTGTTGGGACTTTGCATGTAGTATTGTATTCCCTACTATGGGTTTACGAAAATTTCGGGAAATGATGTTCTCTCCATTGGTAACTTTCAAATATAGGTCAAGGAAGGAAATCTCAGTAGGATCAGTGACAAATTAAGGTTTACTGTGTTATTGTTGAGGTAATCGACAAAGAGTAGCATGGCAGGCACATCACCCCACCAGACGATTAAAATATTGTCGATGTACTTGCCATACCACTCAATGCACCCAAAGAAGGGGTTGTTGTGGGTGTAGATGGTATGTTCCTCCCACCACGACATGGTTAAATTCGCCAGAGATGGGGAAAATTTTGCCCCCATACTGACCCCCCTAACCTGCAAATAATAATTATCAAACATAAAAAAAATTATGAGTGATTAGATACTGGCAAACCATAATAGTAAATTCCTTGAATTCGGGTGTGTAATTTGTGTATTTGTCCAGGTGAAACTGTAATGCTCCTAAGGCTACATCATGGGGGATTGACATGTAAAAATGACACGACATCACAGCAGTGAGTCAGTGAAAATTGTCCCTTCAAGTTTTCTGGTCGAGTGACAGCAAAACATCCCTTGAGACCTGTAAAAAGCCTGGGACTCTCCGTGTCACAATCCATGTGTCACACAGAGTGTGATGTCACACAGGGTCTCCTTATAACACACACCTCTGATTACTCTCTCTGATTCTAACGAGCTGTGCACCTGTATGACATCACATAACTGTGGACACATTTCTATCTACTGAAAGTAAATAGTGAAGCTTTTTATAGAATGAAATCAAGCAAAGATCTAGAAAACCAGGAGGAATTAAGACAGAAAGTATATTGGAAAATTGTGTAACTTATCATAATACAAACAATATCCTTTATTTGCTGATATGGGAACACCCCTTTAAGGAATCAGTCTATTTCTGAACCAATGAGAGGACTCTGGGTGGAGATTTCTCATGAGAATGATTGCCTGTCCTATTGTTTCATATTGTTATTGTTATTTTACGGATATAGATATAAGCTTAGTATTGTAATAAACTGGAGGCAATCTTTGAGAGTACTGTTGGTCTTGGCATGTCTGACTCCCTGAGTACTTCTTTATCCCTATACACCTGATATATATAGAAATCAAAGGCATAGTGGATGAACATGATGAACTCGTTTGCTGTCTTAATCATCTGGAGCAAAATTATTTTGGCTGTAGGTATGTGTCTTTCTTTGTATTTTGCTACTTTAAATCTGGATTATGATATTGTTTTTGTGTAATTAACTGTATAATTGTAGCTCAAAATGTTTATAGCAATTTGATCTATATTTTGAACTATTTGTAGAATAAATTTAAACAACCACAGCCAAACACCAAGTCAACTGTGTGACTTCAATGCATTGTGCTGCTTTATAGATAACTATACACAGTGGGGTTTAGTTTTAACCAAAAGAATTGAAGCTTAAAAGGGTTTTCCACTTTCAGAAAATAATTGATATGATGTGTGTAAGAAGAAGTTAAACAGTTTTCTAAGTTACTTTCGGTATCATTTCCTCATGATTTTCTAGATCTCTGCTTGCTGTCCTGCTGTAGAAAGCCTTTATGTTTCCTTTTAGTGGATCAAAATTTGTTCCATGGTCATTTGATGTCACATAGGTGCACAGACCATGGGTATCACAGAGGTGTATGATAATAAATTCTCATGCACCTGTGTGACATCACATGACCATGAACACATTTCTATCCACCGGAAGTAAACATAGAAGATTTCTATAGAAGGACAGCAAGCAGAGATCTAGAAAACTGTGCGTAATTGATACAGAAAGTATATAGGAAAATGGTATACCTTTTCCTTACACAAACCTTATCAATCATTTGCTGAAAGTGCAAAACCCGTTTAAATTTAATAAAAGTCCCTTTAACCATTAACAAGCTACAACAACTTCTGTACATTATGGACTTTTCTTGAAATTTCAGGTCTTCCTAAGGTACAACAGCCTAATAGCATCCCAATATCTTCAACTGCAAGTGAGATTGCTGTTGTCAAAGACTTTTTGGCCAAGATTGCTCCGCAAGCTAAAAAACTGGGTGCTGAGACTTTGGAAAGGTAATTAGCATTTCTTGCTGCCTGTTCAACACTTATTTTATTACAGTAATAGCATATGTATTGATATATTTGGCACATCTTATTAGTAACCAGACATTTCCTCCATTGTGGGTTAAAAAGCTTAATTAGTGCCTGGATCTATGAGTGACTGCCCCTGTTGATTCCTTAGAGAGCAGGTGGAGCACATTCCAGCAATCATCTCTCTTCCAAATCCAGTCTCTACATAATTGCCTTTGCTAACTGAAGTGAAAGGGAGACCTCCAGCAGCCACCGAGGAGAAGTCCTGCTGTTATGCTCTGAGCAAAGTGCAAGAAGATGAGAGGTCCTGCAAACCAATCTCTCTTAATTTATATCCTCAATCAAAAGTGAAGAAGGGGCCTAATGTGTCTAATGTGTCTTTATAATCTGGGCTCTTCTTCAAATGTTGAATCTTTTTTTACTTTTTGGTTGCATATTTTTTCAATAGTTTATCACTTTTTAGGTACAAAACAACAGTAAATCATGTGCCCACATCTGAGAGCAGCTGCAATAGAGAGAAAAATCAAGCGCAAACTAAGTTTTTTCGTACACAACAAACTCCTGTGCACTGCTTGAAAAAGTATCAAATAATTCAACAAATACCCACTAAAGAGTGGAAATTATGACGAAGATCAATGATATTTGTTAACACTTTTCAGTTTTGAGAACACTCAAAATACAAACAAAAAACATACATCCAACTAACATAAGTCTTCTTGATCTGAGGCGAAAATTTAAAATGCAGCTCTCCCCCAGTATACACAGCCTCCCCTTATTATACACAGCATGCCCCAGTATACACAGCCTGCTCTCAGTATACACAACCTCTACCCCGGTATACACAGTCTCTCCCCCAGTGTATACAGCCTCCCCATCGTATACACAGCCTTTCCCCCCACTATACACCCCTTCCTCATCGTATACACAGCCTCTCCCCCAATATACACAGCCTGCCCCTAGGTTACTTACACACTTTGAGTGTGCTCAAAACTGAAAAGTGTTTACAAATATCATTGATCTTCGTCATAATTTCCAGTCTGAATGTGATGTTGGAAATCTTTCTATAGCACAATACTGGTCTTCTGTATTCTCATACTGATTATTTTCCTTTTAGGCTGTTTTTGGGCTATCCTGAGACAAAGAACTACTTTGCCCACTTTAACACTTCTCACGGATCTGATGATCTTCTCAAGCAGGGTGGCAAGATCTTCAATGCCCTTGGATATGCAGCTAGCCATCTGGATAACCCTGAAGGCATTCTGTCTGCCATCAAAAAACTCCATCCCTACAACCTGAGAGACCCTGATAAGTTTCATGTAAGGGATAAAAGATTTAATAACATATTGGAGGAAATGTATTAAAGGGGTTTTCCCATGAAGAAAAGTTAGGCCCTATCCATTGGATAGGGCCTAACTTGCTGATCATTGGTGATCTCAGTGATGAGACCCCAACAGATCACAAAAACAAGGGGTTCGATGGGGTCCCACGTACCTCCGTCGGACCCCTCGTCACTCTTTCAGACAACGGAGCAGACAGCCGCGTAAGTGGCATTTTCGACTTTGGATGTACCATCCAAAGTCGAAAATGCCACTTACGCGGCTGTCTGTTACGGGGTTAAACGCAGTGAAAAAAGTTATTATGTTTTCATAGATCAGGCATTTTCGGATTCCACGATACCTAATGTGTTTATGATTTTAATTTTTAGTTATTTTTATATAATTTTTTTTTTTTATTTTACTTTTTTTCATTTATTTTTTTTACTATTGTTTTAGACCCCTAGGGTACTTTAACCCTAGGTTGTCTGATTGATCCTACCATACACTGCCATACTACAGTCTGGCAGTATATGGGTATTTTCCACCTCATTCATTGCAATGTGCGAATCGCATTGTAATGAATAAGTTAAAACCAGACAGCCTCGGGTCTGTGGAAGACCCGAAGCTGTCATAGTAACCGATCACCGCCCCCCGAAGATGTAAAAGAAAGCGACGATCTTCATGCCTTGGGGCCGCCATCTTTTTGAAGCTCGATGAGTTAACACCCGCAATATGCAGCAGAGACTTACTGGCTATGGAGAGGGCTCAACCCGTGAGCCCTCTCAATCCACCTGCAGACATCGCGAGATGTAGTAATACGTCACATGTCGGTAAGAGTTAAATACATGTGCAAGCAGTTTGCACATAAACACGCAAGCACAAGCATATTATAAAAAGCCTATATAAAAAGCATATTTATTGATCAGATGATTTTTTTTTTTGAAACATTTTAAACATTATAACACATGACAAAGGGGATATATACACCACAATGGGGGTCTTGGCGGCAATACATTAATATATAGATAAAATCTAAAGTGCATATGAAAAATAGTAGATGCCCTAAAAAACAGGGTGTAGCAGCAAGGTCATAAAGGTGCATAGAACTACTCATATATCAAAATATATACCTACAGTACAATGACATCAACCAGAAATACGCGCTGCCCAACCCCCACTTTAACAGATGTTATAGTTGTTTTTTACAATTCATACATCATACACATATGTATCAAAACGTACTATGACATAGAAAAATCTTAATTGCCATGCGGATGGTTATTATAATCCGTTGTTGATTCCCATGGATATACAAATATCCCCTATAGAACAGAAAAAACATCCCCAGCCCCCTCCCTAACCCTCCCTCCCTTACCCAAAAAAAGAGAAAAAAAAAAAAACAATTGGATAAAAAGAAAAAAAAAATAAATATATATACAGAATACTAGTCCCTCTCAAAGATCCTGGCACCTTTGCCCCCCTACCAACCAGATCTTTTCCCATATATGTAGGCGACCACTTCTATGATAGTTAATCCTTTCCAAGCCTTTACTTTTCTAATCATCTCCAGCCATTCCTTGCTAGACGGCCTTTGAGCACTGCCCCATTTTTTTGCTATTCCCAGTCTTGCCAAAAATAAGATTTTGTTGATAATTCGTTTTTTGCAAAGATCCTGCTTATCCAGTTTCAGCACCCCAAGGATAGCAACCTGTACAGACCCGGGTAGGGCTACGGATAGCTGATCGTCTATAAATTGAAAAACTTCCCTCCAAAAAGGATCTATCTCGGGACACGACCAGGCTACATGGATAAAATCCGCTCCAGGTTCCGAGCATCTAAGACATTCGGAGTTTGCTCTTAGCTTCATATTATATAACATCTTAGGGGTATAATATAGCTGATGCAGAAAATTAAACTGGGTCATCCTATGGTTCCAGGACATGGATGAGCAGAAAACTCCCTTATAACAATTTTTCCAAAATTCCTAAGATACTATCCCAATGTCCTTTTCCCATTTACTGCAAGATGGAATAGCTACTTTTTCAGCCCAAGCCTGCAGAATTAAATTATATATATGTGATGTCACTTTCTTCCTGATGGTAGAGTTTATTAAAAATTCTATACAAACATTTGTTCCTACTATGAATCTACCCTTATCACTTGTTCTAATATATGCATAATACAATTGAAGAAATTTAAAGTAAAAACTCCTATCTCCTTCCCCATATTGTGCCCTCATTTCTTCTAAATTTAACATCCGTGTTTCTGAAAAGATTTGTGAGAGGAAGAGCAGTCCCCTCCCTCTCCAATATTCCTTCTCTGTGACAAACCTAAACTTCTCGAAATTAAAATTATCCCAAATAGGAGAGAATGGTAATACCCCCTCAAAATTTAATATCTTTTTTACTACCCGCCACACTTTATCCAGTTGAACCGCAATACTTATGTGTCTATACGACGCTTGTGCCAATTCACCACTCTCTAATAATGTGAAAATCGAATCTCTGTGTCCTACACTCAAATTAATTAGTTTATGAAATGCACTACAATTCCGTCTAGTGATTAAGAATTTCAATTGAGCTGCAATATAATAGCCAAACATCCACGGGACTCCCAGTC
Organism: Engystomops pustulosus; assembly: GCF_040894005.1. Classification (NCBI taxonomy): domain Eukaryota; kingdom Metazoa; phylum Chordata; class Amphibia; order Anura; family Leptodactylidae; genus Engystomops; species Engystomops pustulosus. The sequence goes on along the minus strand of NC_092418.1, from coordinate 45,269,817 downwards.
CCCCTTGGTCTACCATTCTGCACATGATGGAAAATTTCAACCTTGCCCTTTTCCTATTCCAGATCAACTCAGTAAACAGGGAGTCTATTAATTTAAAAATTCTTTTAGGAACCCAGACTGGACAGGCCGCCAGTGGGTATAATAATTGTGGCAATAAATCATTTTTAGCAATCCAACTCTATCGGCTCTTGAAAATGGCAATTTTAACCAGTTGGAGATGGTGTGTCGCATTTTGTTTATGATTGGGATAATATTCAAATCAATAAATCTGGAAGGGTCAGATGCAACCGTCACCCCCAAATACTTAAATGCCCCATCCGTGTTTAAAACATCCACGTGAATCCCAGGGTCAGAAAATTCCCCATCTGATGGTAATAAAACCGTCTTCTCCCAGTTGATTTTAAGTCCCGAAAAATGTCCAAATTTTGAAACCAGGCTAAAGATTCCCGCAAGCGTGTCCTACGATTTCCGTATAGTCATCAGAATATCGTCAGCGTAAAGGGAAATCTTGTCCCCTCGCCCCCGCTTCCCCATCCCCTAATCCATTCTGCTTGTCTTATCATTATAGCCAAGGGTTCTATATAAAGGGCAAAGAGAAGCGGGGAGAGGGGACACCCCTGCCGTGTACCGCGGGAGAGAGGGATAGGGTTCGAAAGATCACCGTTAATGCTTATCCTAGCCAATGGGGCACTATAAAGAGTGCAAACCCCCTTAACAAAGTCGTTCCCAAGGCCAAACCTTAAAAGTACTTTCCAGAGGAACGACCACTCCACCCTGTCGAAGGCCTTAACGGCGTCTAACGACAGGATGGAGCAGTCCCCCCCTTCTCTGAGTTGTATATCAGAGAACAGCCTATGCAGGTTATAATCCGTTCCTCTTGCAGGAATGAACCCATTTTGATCTGGGTGTACCAGGTCTGTTATGACCCCTCTCAACCTGGAGGCCATAATTTTGGCCAGTATTTTTATATCACAATTGAGAAGAGAAATAGGTCTGTAGGCCCCCATATCCATGGGGTCTTTACCTTTTTTTAAAAAAAGTACTATGGAAGCTTCCCTCATTGAATTCGTAATACGGCCCTCCTTAAGTATAACAGAAAAAACTTGAGTCAAGATGGGAATCAGCACGGTACCCAATGATTTATAAAATGCAAATGGTAGACCATCTAACCCTGGTGCGGAGTCCATTGGGGCCTCCTCAATGGCTTGCCGGATTTCCTCCCCCGACGCCAGGCCCCCCAACTCCCGCCCCCTATCCTCTGAGAGTCAGGGGAGGGGAATGGCGTCGAGGAAGTCATCCAGATCATCCCCCGAGGCGTCAGCTCTGATTGATATATAGAAGAATAGAATTGCCTGAAGGCCTCCAGTATATCCCCTTGTTCCCGAATTACGCTCCCCTGTTGATTTTGGATGCAGAAAATTCCCTCCTTTGTACTACCCCTGGAGATACTGGCTGCTAATAGTTTCCCCGGTTTTCCCCCTTCTGAGAAGTTTTTTTGACCGGAAAAAAAGATTTTATGTTGTGCCTTCTTCTGGGCAAAAGTATTATAATCCGTCTGGGCTTTAAACAATGCATCCCTATTCTGTAGAGATGGATCTACCGCCACCTGATCTTGCTTCGTTCCAACCTCCTTTTTCAATAAATCCTCCTGCCTCCTAAATTGTTTTTTGGCCCATGAAATATCATTATAATACATCCCTCGTATAAATGCCTTCAGCGCATCCAAGACCAATAATGGGTCACTACTGCCTCCATTTTGACGCCAGAATTCGGTTATTCGTGTCGACATTTTAGCCGCATTGTCCAGGATTACTAGCCAGTGGGGATTCAGGCAGAAGGGTTTACCCCGTCCGCCTTCAATCCTATCTGCTAAATTAACTAACACGTTAACCGGAGCGTGATCCGAGATCACTATTGATTCGTATTTCATCTTCTTGATATAAACCAGAAATTTATCATTTGCCAGACATAAGTCAATCCTGGACAAGGTAGAATGTGTTCGACTAACGCAAGAAAATGCTTTTTTGTCCTGATATTTAACCCGCCAGACATCTTTAAGGTTCCATTCCTCACAAAAACCTTTCAGCCCTATTCTCCTTCCCTCAGTTTGGGATCCCTTCATATTCAGCCTATCCTTTGAGTTATCCATACAGGCATTGAAGTCTCCTAACACCAAAGTCGGGTAATTCGGCTTATCAGATATAAACCGAATCAAAAGATTCAAAACTTCATATGTGAATGGGGGGGGGGGGGGGAATATAAACAAATGCAAGAATACAACGCATGTTATATAAGTCACAAAAAATAAAAATAAACCTGCCCTGTTTGTCTATTTTGGTCGATAAGATCTTAATATCGACCTTATTATGTATCAGGGCGGATACGCCCCTGGAGAAAATGGATCCATACGCATGCAACCTGGTCAATGCCCATTTTTTATTAAGTCATCCTGATGTTTGCTCTGTTAGATGAGTTTCAATAAGACAGATTATTCCTGGGAGGTGTCGAGTAATAACATCTTCCACCATACACCTTTTCTTGCCATTGTTTAGCCCCCTAACGTTCCATGTCAAAAATTGAACTGCCATGCTGATTCAAAGCAGGGAAAGAAAAAAAAAAAAACTCCCAGCTGGGTACCCTCCCCTTACCTTCCACCTTCCCTCCCCCCTCACCCCCCCTCCCCCCCTCCTCCTACCTGACCTGACCATACTCGCAGGTCTCCAAACTCCTGCGTAACCCCTCCCCCCCTCCACAGAGCCCCAAGACAAAAAACTATGAGTATAATTCTATTTCATTCCGCCAAGAACCAGCGGCTGTACCCCTAATTCAGAACCCCTTTGCTTCCAGCCAGCCCGCTGCTTCCTCCGCATTCTCAAAAAAATGGGTCTGATCCTGAAAAACAATTCTCAAGCGGGCTGGGTACATCAGGGCAAATTTAACTCCGGCCTCCTTTAAACATTTTTTTACCTCCCGGAATTTAACCCGTTACTGTAAGAGTAATCTGGGAAAAAAAATACCTTGTTGCCATTATACCTGAAATCCTCGTTTCCACGAGAGAATCTAATAATTGCCTCCCTATCCTAGAAACACAGTAACTTAGCCAATATAGCCCTGGGAGTCGCACCTGGTGGGGTTTTTTTTACTAGGAACACGGTGGGCTCTTTCCACTGCGAACAAGTTAGAGAATTTCTCCTTGCCTATTACTTCTAACAACCATGTCTGTAGAAAGTTTTCGAGCCCCTCTGAGCCCACCTCTTACGGCAACCCCAAGATTCTGACATTGGATCGGCGGGACCGATCTTCTAAGTCCGTTAGTTTGTCCTTCAAAAATTTATTTTCCCTGAGGATCCCTGCTACCTCTTTTTTAATGACTTTTGTTTCCACCTCTAGGACCTTGACTTGAGCCACTGTATTTGAGATTTTCTCTCGAATCTTAGTCATCTCTTCCTTTATTAACCCTGTTTCTAAGGTGAGGCTACTGTTGTCCCAGTTTTTTGGACTGTGGCTAAAATTTCTGACAAAATAAAGCTGGGATTCTCTACCCCCACCGGTATCTCTGTCTCCACCGGGCCCGGTACCTCTGACCCATCAGCTACCTCCTGAACCCCCTTCGCTGTCTGTCTTGTTTTAGTAACTGGGGAGTTCCAGATCTTCTCCAATCTAGCAGATGTGCCATTCTTAGATCCAGTACGATCTTTGGCTACCTTGGGGGAGCCCCCTCCAGCTGATTTTCGATTTTTAGGCGGCATTTTTTGGGAGAAAAGGACTCATTCCCCAGTATTTCGGACCTCCGATAACTCGTAAGGTGTAACGTTTTGATGTATAAATTGTCCAATATTACGATTAGATTCTCAAAGAAATAAGATCACTGTACATGATAATCAGACAGACAACAATAGTATAAACACCACCAGGATTAGGGAGGTAAGGCAGATAGTTCTTAACCATTAATTCTTAATATTGACCATTACCAATTAGTTCTTAATATACAGGTTAATATACAGGTTAGAGAGTCAAAAGCTCAGTTAGTTTTTTACTCTAAGAGACCACCCCAGGAAAGGAGAGATTGAAGCAACACATAATGCAGTGTTAGTCCTAGATTAAAGTTAGCCAAGCTCAGTCCAAAAGCCAGAAAAATTTAGTCCTTGAAAGCCCGTCAAGAAGCAAGCTGCCGTCCATGCAAACGCACAAGAAGAACCAGCATTGATTTTAGTACACAGTCCCGAATCACTCCGATGCAGCCCAGAAAGAGAGGTTAATGAGGGTCAGTCTGGGTTAGTATGGATTGATATGGATTGATATAGCAGCAAAGCGTACCTTCCCAACTTAATCAGTAGTAAATCAGTAGTAAAAAAAGGAACCCCACACTGACTAGTTATAGCAGCCACAGTTGATAAGCAAACCGAAGTTTTGCAGGCATGTTCTCATAAGGCACAACCGTGACTCATATCAGAGTAAATTGGCGGTGATAGCAGTCAAACCTTATCCTTCAGATGGACCGACTCGGAGACCAGTGACTTTTTCCACTTCTTTAAGGTGCTTTTGGGTTCATTGGGGTCCGTCCGGGAATTTCTTTGATCTAGGCGGCCGGTCAGCATACCCATCAGCCACGCCGGCCGACTACCACTTGACCACGCTGTCTCCTCTGGACGATGTCCCTCGGCAGGGGAACCTGCCACCCGTCCTTAGACTGCACCAGATATCGCTCCGGGGATATATCCCACCAGGTCCTGCGGCCGCCTACGATGTCCAGCGCTAGCAGTGGGGTCCAGTCGTATGAACTGCTGCCGACAGGACACAGCGCTCACGGGCTCCCATGATGTGCTGCCCGGATCGCTCCACAGAGAGGGGGAGGAGCGGGAAGCGGCGTCTCACGTCATCCCGCTCGTGCGCCTCCACCGATGGGCCTATTGATCAGATGATTAATTGTATACTGATCAGATAAGACGTATAACATCCATCATCTTTGGCAAAAATTTCTTTTACATTCTCCTAATCTTCACTAATCTAACTGATGCGTTCATGTTAGTTTACCTTTCAGGGCGAACATTTTATTAGAAACATTCGGTCATTTTTCCCTTTATGTTGACACAAGTGATGTTACTGTGTACCTCCCGGATTATTATCCATTATTCTGTCTTGAGCTGATGTTTGCAAAGTCAGTGATGCTAAAAACTTCTTAATTCCTAAGTAACTAAAAGGTCTGTGACCTAAGATAAATGTAAGATGCTGAATCATATCAACTATACTTTATCTTATTAACTAAAATGTATCTCAGAAACTTACAATGTATCCTATAGTTGCATCTGAAAGTAATAGGTAAAAATGTTGTCTATATCTACAATTATAAAATATAGAGTTTCGACTTACATACAAATTCAACTTAAGAACAAACCTATGGAACCTATCTTGTTCGTAACCCGGAGACTGCCTGTATAGGTAAATGATATGATAGATATTTTATCACTTGCTTGATAACATGTGACATCTGTAAATATCCATATCATCTCCTCTTACTTTGCAGATGATGTCTTCCACCATTAACCATGTCATGACTTCTAACTTTGAAGAGGAGTTCCCTGCTAGAATCCAGGCCTCTTGGGACAATTTCATGGATGAAGTCTATAACGTTCTCCTCACCAAGTACAGATAAATCAATGCTCCTAGCATAGGGGACTATATCAATCCACCAATGCTGCAGAACATTCAGGGCTAAGAACACAATCATGCAATATTTACCAATTTGAAAATGCTCTGGCTGTAATATGATTGTGTTTGCTGCAGTCTCTGGCCAGTTACTACATGTGTTTGATGACCATCAAAATAAATCTGGTGAAAACTTTGTTGACTGAAGAGAAAGGTTTATATATGTCTTACAGCAGTAAATGCTGTATGGATAAGGCTCAGAGACCAAGCCCACTCCATGCGCAGAAGCTGTATTACACAACTGACACATGCTGGTAAAGGTAGGTTCACACCACGTATTTGCATAAGTCCCAACCGTCACAGATTCGGGGCGTACATTCCCGGTTTTTGGGCAATGTTGTGCTGTCTCTGTCTGACACACTGGAGGTGCAGAGCCGAAACCAGGAGACAGGAATAACAAGCCCCAAAGCAAATAGCGAAGGGGCTGAGGACTGTAGGGGGTGGTTTCAAGCCTTCTGATAGGCTGGTGGGGCTTGCCACTTTACCCCTCCCGTGTGAGGTCACAGGAGGTGGTGTTTGGGGGCGGGTAAGGACCCGCCCGGTGGTTTTATAAAGTCCGAGAGCACATGGGGGGGCCTCTTTCCTTCTGCCCCCTGGACCGAAGAGGCGAGAAGTCAGAGACCCCTCTGCAAATACCCAGCATGGCTTCCCTAGAAGATCTAGTAATCCAGCAAGAGACCAGGGTTCAGCCATGCTGGATACCCTCCTGCAGCGCCCTGCTGCGGGGTCGGTTCAAGAAGCGGACGTCCCTTCTTGAACCCGAAAAACTCATAAAAATGTAAATTTTTCATATAATCTCTTCACAAAAATGTTCTAATACGTGATCAAAAAAAAAAAAAAAAAAACACGCCAAAATGGTATCAATTGAAAAGACAACTCAACATGTAAAAAATAAGCCCTAAACTAGCTCTGTCAGCCAAAAAATATTAAAGATGGCGATGCAAAAACAAATGAGATTTCCTCTATATTAGTTTTTTCCAGTAAAATTGTAAATATAAATGGAAAACTATATAAATTAGGTATCAACGTAATCATAGTGATCTGTACGTTATAGATAATATGGTATTGTTAGTGTTCGGTGTACCACCCCCTCCAAAAAAAAAAAAAAAAAAAAAAAACACAAAGGAACCAAAATTGACAATTTTCCTTTCACCCATACATTCAAGAGTTAATAAAATCTCATCAATAAGCCAATGACCCCCTAAAATGTAGCACGGAAGTTATAGCTCGGTTGGTTGAGACGCTGTGTCATTATTGTTCATGGACACTGCGGGTTCTAGGTTTAAATCCCAGTCGGAATAATTTTTTATTTGTAAAGTGCATCGCATGTCGCAATAAATAAGCCCCTATATGTCCAAATTGCCAAAAAAAAATAAATAATAAAAATAAATAAATAAATAAAATAAAGATTGTATAGCCAATAAAAAGTGACAATGCATAATCTGTTCTGAATTGCGCTGCTCCCCTTCGATGCCCTGGCTGGTGCCCGTACAGCAGTCACCACCACATATGGGGGATCGCTATACGCGGGGGGGATTGGGTATCAAATTTTGTGGAGCATCTTGGTATTTTATCCACTGAGAATTTGTTCATTTTTTGAAAGACACATTAATTTAGCCAAAAATATGTACTTTCATAATTGTATCCGATTTTGTTTTAACCCCCGTAAAACAATTAATGGGTGAACAAACTTCATAAAAGTTGTTTTCATACACTGAGGTGTGTAGTTTCTATAATGGGATAATTTATGGGGTTTTCCTTTATTTAGTGATTTGAAACCAGAGCAGGTCCCTCAGGTTTTTGCGGTTTTTATGAAAATGTGAAAAATCGCACCCTACGTTCTAAGGCCCAGAACATCCTACAAAAATAAGAGTATGCATAAAAAACCACGGAGTCATAAAGTAGATATTCGGTCATGTTAGTTACTAAGTTTGTTTTGCGGTTATGTCTATGTATGGAAAAAGTAGAACATTTTGAAGTTCGATAATTGAGAATTTTTCCAAATTTCACCAAATTTTTCAACTAACATGAAGTACAAGGGGTCACGAGGAAACAATTTTAAATCACTTGGATATGTTAAAGCATTCCAACGTTATACCCATTTATAGTGACACAGGGCAGATTTGGAAAACTGGGCCGTGTCAGTTGGGGGAAAAGTGGCTTCGGCGTTATGGGGTTAATGTCAGTGAAGGATAATCCTGGGCAACACAAAAGGCACTTCTCCCCCCATCCACTGCATCAGGTTAGCCACCAGCCCACCGCAATGTTGGTTAATTGCGGCAGTTTAATTTCTTTCAATCCAGTATTAGCACTGGAGAAGGTTGGGAAAGAGGTTTCCCCGGGTAAGAACCGCCAGGCTTAGTTCCCAAAAGGAGCCCGGAAAGTTCAGATTAATGGACCACCTGTCTTTTCCCAAGGGTCCATCGGTCAATGACGTTATATAGGAGGTTGTGGCGGTTACGTACGTCTCTTTTGATAGGGCGGGTGTCTTAGTGCAGAGAAAGATGGAAGTGTCCAAAAACTTTCCATAACTAGTTGCGAGCTTTTGCGGTTTCGGTCCCTGGTTTTGGGTAAATGCAGTAACTTAGTCGGAAAAGGATAATCCTGGGTTATGTAAATGGCACATCTCACCCCGGATAACTAGTCCCTTGAAGGAAGTCTTGTGGGTTTTGCAGTTATGTCTTCGAGCAGTTAATGGGTCAGGCATCCTATTCACAGGTGCTATAAAGAGAGCTAGGAAAGTCCTGATTATCAAAAATACATGGTGTCCCTGGGAGGATTGGCGTATAGGATAACCATCTCTTATTATGCGACGGGGTCCATCTCAATTCCAAATATTTTCGAATATTTTCCTTCTCGGCCTGCAGGAGCAGGCTGAGAGGTCCATGGCCTTGGTCCTTGTGGGGGGTCGCAGTCGGTGGTAGGAGGGAGGAGGCTGCTCCGTGGCGGAAGTTACACAGGCCCTAAGGCGCTGGAAGATGCCCACATGCCGGCTGCAGGGACGCAGCCGCCATTTCGGGCGAAGTTGGTTCTCAAGATTTTGAAGATGCCAAGCGGGCCTAGCAAGTTGGGAAATGTTTTAATTTATAACGTTATTTAATAATTTATATTAGTTGTTAATAAACGCTGTGGCCTTCCCACATTACCCAAACATTTAGTTTCCCGGTCTGTTGATGGGTGGTTAATCTAGGTACAGGGTCAAGTAACAGACGGTTGGGTGGTTAGTCTAGGTACAGGGTCAAGTACCAGACGGTTGGGTGGTTAGTCTAGGTACACGGTCAAGTACCAGACGGTTGGGTGGTTAGTCTAGGTACACGGTCAAGTACCAGACGGTTGGGTGGTTAGTCTAGGTACACGGTCAAGTACCAGACGGTTGGGTGGTTAGTCTAGGTACACGGTCAAGTACCAGATGTTGGGTGGTTAGTCTAGGTACACGGTCAAGTACCAGACGGTTGGATGGTTTATCAAAGTACAAGGTCAAGTACCAAACGGATGGAAGGTTTATCAAAGTACAAGGTCAAGTACCAAACGGTTGGATGGTTTATCAAAGTACAAGGTCAAGTACCAAACGGTTGGATGGTTTATTAAGGTACAGGGGCAAGTACCAAATTTAAGGTTTGGGTTTGTTAATCCCTGCAGTCTAACAAGCCCCAAAGCAAATAGCGAAGGGGCTGAGGACTGTAGGGGGTGGTTTCAAGCCTTCTGGTAGGCTGGTGGGGCTTTCCCCTTTACCCCTCCCGTGTGAGGTCACAGGAGGTGGTGTTTGGGGGCGGGTAAGGACCCGCCCGGTGGTTTTATAAAGTCCGAGAGCACGTGGGGGGGCCTCTTTCCTTCTGCCCCCTGGACCGAAGAGGCGAGAAGTCACCCTCCCACCCTGCCCTCAGAATTATTTCTTTTCAGCTTTTCTTTCCTTGGTTCTGGCTGTTTCCTTCTGTTTTCCTACAGACGTCACAGCGAAGGCGGAAGTTACACAGGCCCTAAGGCGCTGGAAGATGCCCACATGCCGGCTGCAGGGACGCAGCCGCCATTTCGGGCGAAGTTGGTTCTCAAGATTTTGAAGATGCCAAGCGGGCCTAGCAAGTTGGGAAATGTTTTAATTTATAACGTTATTTAATAATTTATATTAGTTGTTAATAAACGCTGTGGCCTTCCCACATTACCCAAACATTTAGTTTCCCGGTCTGTTGATGGGTGGTTAATCTAGGTACAGGGTCAAGTACCAGACGGTTGGGTGGTTAGTCTAGGTACAGGGTCAAGTACCAGACGGTTGGGTGGTTAGTCTAGGTACACGGTCAAGTACCAGACGGTTGGGTGGTTAGTCTAGGTACACGGTCAAGTACCAGACGGTTGGGTGGTTAGTCTAGGTACACGGTCAAGTACCAGACGGTTGGGTGGTTAGTCTAGGTACACGGTCAAGTACCAGACGGTTGGGTGGTTAGTCTAGGTACACGGTCAAGTACCAGACGGTTGGATGGTTTATCAAAGTACAAGGTCAAGTACCAAACGGATGGAAGGTTTATCAAAGTACAAGGTCAAGTACCAAACGGTTGGATGGTTTATCAAAGTACAAGGTCAAGTACCAAACGGTTGGATGGTTTATTAAGGTACAGGGGCAAGTACCAAATTTAAGGTTTGGGTTTGTTAATCCCTGCAGTCTAACAAGCCCCAAAGCAAATAGCGAAGGGGCTGAGGACTGTAGGGGGTGGTTTCAAGCCTTCTGGTAGGCTGGTGGGGCTTTCCCCTTTACCCCTCCCGTGTGAGGTCACAGGAGGTGGTGTTTGGGGGCGGGTAAGGACCCGCCCGGTGGTTTTATAAAGTCCGAGAGCACGTGGGGGGGCCTCTTTCCTTCTGCCCCCTGGACCGAAGAGGCGAGAAGTCACCCTCCCACCCTGCCCTCAGAATTATTTCTTTTCAGCTTTTCTTTCCTTGGTTCTGGCTGTTTCCTTCTGTTTTCCTACAGACGTCACAGCGAAGGCGGAAGTTACACAGGCCCTAAGGCGCTGGAAGATGCCCACATGCCGGCTGCAGGGACGCAGCCGCCATTTCGGGCGAAGTTGGTTCTCAAGATTTTGAAGATGCCAAGCGGGCCTAGCAAGTTGGGAAATGTTTTAATTTATAACGTTATTTAATAATTTATATTAGTTGTTAATAAACGCTGTGGCCTTCCCACATTACCCAAACATTTACCAGACGGTTGGGTGGTTAGTCTAGGTACACGGTCAAGTACCAGACGGTTCGGTGGTTAGTCTAGGTACACGGTCAAGTACCAGATGGTTGGGTGGTTAGTCTAGGTACACGGTCAAGTACCAGACGGTTGGATGGTTTATCAAAGTACAAGGTCAAGTACCAAACGGATGGAAGGTTTATCAAAGTACAAGGTCAAGTACCAAACGGTTGGATGGTTTATCAAAGTACAAGGTCAAGTACCAAACGGTTGGATGGTTTATTAAGGTACAGGGGCAAGTACCAGATTTAAGGTTTGGGTTTGTTAATCCCTGAAGTCTAACAAGCCCCAAAGCAAATAGCGAAGGGGCTGAGGACTGTAGGGGGTGGTTTCAAGCTTTCTGGTAGGCTGGTGGGGCTTGCCCCTTTACCCCTCCCGTGTGAGGTCACAGGAGGTGGTGTTTGGGGGCGGGTAAGGACCCACCCGGTGGTTTTATAAAGTCCGAGAGCACGTGGGGGGGCCTCTTTCCTTCTGCCCCCTAGACCGAAGAGGCGAGAAGTCACCCTCCCACCCTGCCCTCAGAATTATTTCTTTTCAGCTTTTCTTTCCTTGGTTCTGGCTGTTTCCTTTTGTTTTCCTACAGACGTCACAGCGAAGGCGGAAGTTACACAGGCCCTAAGGCGCTGGAAGATGCCCACATGCCGGCTGCAGGGACGCAGCCGCCATTTCGGGCGAAGTTGGTTCTCAAGATTTTGAAGATGCCAAGCGGGCCTAGCAAGTTGGGAAATGTTTTAATTTATAACGTTATTTAATAATTTATATTAGTTGTTAATAAACGCTGTGGCCTTCCCACATTACCCAAACATTTAGTTTCCCGGTCTGTTGATGGGTGGTTAATCTAGGTACAGGGTCAAGTACCAGACGGTTGGGTGGTTAGTCTAGGTACAGGGTCAAGTACCAGACGGTTGGGTGGTTAGTCTAGGTACACGGTCAAGTACCAGACGGTTGGGTGGTTAGTCTAGGTACACGATCAAGTACCAGACGGTTGGGTGGTTAGTCTAGGTACACGGTCAAGTACCAGACGGTTGGGTGGTTAGTCTAGGTACACGGTCAAGTACCAGACGGTTGGGTGGTTAGTCTAGGTACACGGTCAAGTACCAGACGGTTGGATGGTTTATCAAAGTACAAGGTCAAGTACCAAACGGATGGAAGGTTTATCAAAGTACAAGGTCAAGTACCAAACGGTTGGATGGTTTATCAAAGTACAAGGTCAAGTACCAAACGGTTGGATGGTTTATTAAGGTACAGGGGCAAGTACCAAATTTAAGGTTTGGGTTTGTTAATCCCTGCAGTCCAGCTCCTGCTGCCTCCTCTCTGTTTAAATGAAAAAAAACTTTACTTCCCTTTCCATCGTTCCTCCGCAATCCTGCTTCCTCCTCCCCCGAAAGAGGGAAGGCCCATAATAGGGGAGGGGCTACCACTGGATTTCTCCTTATGTTTGCTATTTCTACTGCTGGATGGCTCTGCCCCTTCCTACACATCATTTAGGAGCCCTGGGGAGAGGAGGAAGCAGGAATGCGGGGAACTATGGAAAAATAAGTACCTTTTTTGGTTTAATAACCAAGAGGGGACAGAGGCCACAATATTCAGATGAGGAAGGCTATAATATGAGAGGGGTAGAGGACAGGTAGCTGCAACATGATGAAGGAGGGAGGCCACAATATGAGGGGTATGGAGGACAGGAGGCAACAGGTAGAGGAGGCTGCAGGAAAGGAGGATACAGAAGGAGGTGGAAGGACAGGAGGCTACTGGTGGAGGCTGGAGGACCAGGGGCCACGGAAGGAGACTGGAGGACAGGAGGAGGTTGAAGCACAGGAGGCCACAGGAAGATGCTGGAGAACAGGAGGAGGCTGGAGGATAGGGGACTACAGGAGGAGGCTGGAGGATAGGGGGCTACAGGAGGAGGCTGGAGGATAGGGGGCTACAGGAGGAGGCTGAAGGATAGGGGACTACAGGAGGAGGCTGGAGGACAGGAGGCCACAGGAGGAGGCTGGAGGACAGGAGGAGGCTGGGGGACAGGAGGCTACAGGAGGAGGCTGGAGGACAGCAGCTACAGGAGGAGGCTGGAGGACAGGGGGTCCCAGCAGGTGGCTGGATTACAGGAGGCTACAGGAGGATGCTGGAGAACTGGAGGCCACAATATAAGGGAGGATGAGTTTAAATTTTACTTTGCTTGCGGCTGTGGCAATTCCATGGTCTTGCAAAGTATATTACAGATGTATTCCATTGTATGCTTATTGGGTACTGCTGATGAACGGGCTGTTCCCACAGTGATATCACTGTGGGATATACCCTTTTGTGGCCCAGCTGCACTTGGCATCTTGCTCAGTCGGACCGTGCGCCACATTTAACATGAAAAGTCTGACAAAATGTGAGTCGCATGCCCCATGTTAAATGTGCACCAAAAACAGTTGGTGCACTCTGTCGGAGCACCGCAGGGGGCGCTAGATTCATGAAAAAATGGGGCCAGAAATCCTGAATCTGGTGCACTCTGCACACTACACAGGCAAATTGCATTTAGTAAATGTGCCCCATTGAATTTTTATAAGAAAAGGTACCACATTTATCAAAACTAGTGCAAACTGCTTGTAGAGGGTGCAGTGTGCAACAGATTCATGAAATGTGTCAAATGTTCTTCATGAATCTGCAGTCTTGTTGCTCACCTGGTGAGCTTGATCATTGGCGGATCTGAATTGTCCTGCACCCTGGAGCAACGTGACACACTGGATATGCCAATCAGATTAGAGGCATTGGAGTTTGCACTGGCAGAAATGGCCCAGGTCCAGCCCTGACGGCCTGCCGCTAGAAATGTGCCGCTAGAATGGACAAAAAGAAAAAAGAATATACACCATACACATACAGTATATATACATCACGTATATGTTATATACATATTATGCTGTACTAGGTGCAGCGTAATGGGGCAGATTTACTTACCCGGTCCATTCGCGATCCAGCAGCGCGTTCTGTGCGGTGGATTCAGGTCTTCCGGTGATTCACTAAGGCAGTTCCTCCGACGTCCACCAGGTGTCGCTGCTGCGCTGAAATCCACCGAGGTCCACCGGAGTGCGCGATCCATTGCCGGGTGAAGGTAAGTGCGTGTCCAGCGACACTTTTTTTTTTTTTAAATGCGGCGGTTTCGAATCTGTCGGGTTTTCGTACGGCCACGCCCCCGATTTCCGTTGCGTGCATGCCGGCGCTGATGCGCCACAATCCCGGGGCAATACAGGGAAAATCGGCGCAGAATGGAAAAATTTGGTTAACCCGTCGCAAAAAATGCGAATCGGGCCCCTAGTAAATGACCCCCAATATGTTTAGAATGGTGCACATCCTTTAATCTTTACTGTGTCAGGTCAGATGACGGGGTCCTCTGACACTGTGGGCCCAATAGCTGCTGCTATTGGTGCTACCCCTGTAGTAACGCCCCTTATTACAACCTTATCTCCTTAATTATTACATCTTTGTTCTGACATGACTCCATCACTGTCTTTTCAGTACATTTTCAGTACATTGCTCTTTAGCCCTAGATTTTACTGTATATAAACATTAGTCTTCTATTTGACAGGATAAAGCAGGTATTGCAGAAAGCAGCGGAGGTAAGTAATAATGTGACGTAACATACAGTAATGGTAGCTGGCAATATAGCAGAGGGCCAATTGAAACAGTTGTACTAACAAGTGAACAACCTCACAGCTCATCACTGGTATGATATACATACTGGATTCTCCAAAGATTTGGAATGATGTCTTTCAAGCTTATTGTATACTGATAAAATAATGGGAGGAAAGAAAAGGATCGACTAATAGGATGCATATAAACAATAAATCTTTATTGATGACATATAATGCTCAAAGTTAAAAAATGCATAAAATTACAAGTGATGAAACACAACAAGGAAAGAAGACGAGCCCAACCCGGACAAAGCAAAGTTCTAAATAATATCTGATGGTATGGTAAGAGGTTGTTAAAGTTTTTATCCACAGAGTGGTATAGTATTAACCTCTGTGGTGCATGTGAGCTATGATGAATAATCTACCCTATGCCCAAGTATATTAACCTGTGGCTATTGGGGAAGAAGGTATGATCTCTTACCAAAGGGTGGAATTGTAGAATTTCTCTGCTGTCCGGGAGGGTCCGCGTCCCCGACGTACGTTTCGGCTCCGCAAGAGCCTTCGTCTGGGGGTGCCGTCCTCCCATACTGGGGCCGGTATATAAAGAGAAAGATGGACCAATGAGCGTTCCGAAAGGAACACATGTGACCGCGGGTCACGTGATGCAAAATCGTAAAGTCGCGGCCTGTAAGGTCACGTGACCTGGTCACATGATCTGATATCGCAAGATCACACGAAAGTCCACCGAGTGGGATATAGACAAAGTAAAAGTTACAGAGCGTATGCGCAAAGTCGCCGGACAGGTATGTCGCAACCAGGAATTGCATAAGGATTGTTTCTTAAAAAGATAGATATAATTGAACACTCGTTGAAAAATATGCCCTATACAATAAAGATATATGTGCCTAATAAAAATTGTGTCTATAAGAATAACTGTTTAGACATGGTTATTGTGGAATGTGATTTCAGCCTACAAAATATGCAAATTGTAAATAGGGGGTATGTAAGTACCCATGTGTTCATTACAATAGCTACATTGTATAGAGTGACTTATAATACACATAGTGAACTCATATATAACCCACGTATAGACCATATATAAAACCGTATTCTTTACAAAAACTCCATTATATAAATTAATTAATTTACACATATGATGCATATAAACCACATATAAATCACATATAAATCATATAAGCCACATATAAATACATAATACATCAAATAAACATAAATATGCAAATGTATTCAATATAAAGTGACCTGTGCATGTCTTAGATATAATACACATACGTGTCCATAAAACACATAGGAGTTTGACATATGTACATTAAGTATATATATATACAGAATGTGCCAAATAATTTGTCTATCAGCCTTGTGTACACAAATACATACAACCTCATACAGGTATAAAAATACATGATATATCACGATGTATAATGTAACTAGTGATAGTGAAAAACATAAACATGTGAAGAGTAACATAGTAAGGAACAGGGTGGGATGGGGAGTGAATAGTGAGGGAGTGAGGGATTGAACGTGAAGGATACACATATATAGGATGCATTGAAATGATTAGGCCTAAGAGTAATTGTAAAGTACATTGCGCATCATTCCAGATACATAAACGCCTTTAAGATTGATAAATCATATAAGAAATGCCGAGTTTGGTAAACCTGGGAGCTCAAAGAAAAAAAGAAACATATTAGACATATTGGTAAACTTGGTATATTTGGTATATGAAACGAGGTTAAACCTATCTTTAAATTAACTTCAGTTCGGTTGATCAAGCCCTTCTATTATAAAGAGGTCTATGATTCGAAGCTCATTGTCCATAATAAAGTATACACATAATCCGGATCCATGGGAGTTTATTCTGAAAGATAGAAAGATCAAAAAAGACAAAACAGTTAAAATTGTTTAAAAACTGGTGTGTTAGGACGCCAGTGTGTGAATGTGTGACACGAAATAGACAGCGAATAATTCATAATTGAGATTACCATAATTAGATTGAGAATTATGTTGGAGTTGTGCCTACTGGAGATAGGGGGCAAAGCTAAGGGTCTCGTTTAGACCCCTTGGTTTTAAAGTATTGAGGGTCCAAATCCACCAAGTTTCTCGCTGGGCTAGTATTTTCTGGACCGGACCCCCTCTGATGCCCAGGTCAACCTTATCAATCCCCCGTACCCTCAAAAGACTCGTATCAGAGTTGTGCTTCTCCTTGAAGTGGAGTGCCACCGGTTTGCCTTCAAGGTCTGTATCATCTTTCAGTGTGGCTTTCATATCCCGCATATGTTCTCTGATGCGTATTTTCATAGCGCGGCTCGTCAGACCAATATAAATCAAGTTACACGGGCATGTGGCATAGTAAACTACAGCTTTGGTTTTACATGTAATGTAGGTTAATATACTTGGGCATATTCATCATAGCTCACATGCACCACAGAGGTTAATACTATACCACTCTGTGGATAAAAACTTTACCAACCTCTTACCATACCATCAGATATTATTTAGAACTTTGCTTTGTCCGGGTTGGGCTCGTCTTCTTTCCTTGTTGTGTTTCATCACTTGTAATTTTATGCATTTTTTAACTTTGAGCATTATATGTCATCATTAAAGATTTATTGTTTATATGCATCCTATTAGTCGATCCTTTTCTTTCCTCTCAGTTTAGGGGTAACCTTTTGTATATACTATTGTGGATCAATAGTTGACTAAATGTGACACTTTTCTAGGGGGGCCGAATATCGAGCCATATACCAGGCTCCGGTTTACTGTTTTGAGGTTATGGTTCCAAACCTCCTCATTACCCCATCACCTGTATCCATCTGCTTACTTAAACTGATAAAATAATGGGCTGAGCCCTCTCCATAGCCAGTAATGTAAAGAAGCCAGTGAAGTCAACACTGTCTGCATCGTCGACCCAATTTCAGGGTGCTCAATCCTCACAGTAAACAGCTAGCAACATATAGAGATAAAGAAAACGGGAGGGAACTCACCAAGATGCAGATTCAGATTTTTTTCCAGGCACATTTTCCTTCATTAGATAACCAAAATGTTACATACCAGGGGAGAGGGAGTGATGCACGCAGTGCACAGCAAAAACAGCGACGGCCGTCTCCATAGCTGGTAAGTCTGTGCTGCAAACACTTTCCAGTAACACCTGCAATCAATGCCAGCACAGTACTAGGATCGTACTGACCCAAAGAATAAAGTAGACATGTCATTTGGGGCCCACAGTGAAAGCCGTAAAATCCAAGCCCACAAGAATATGGCGCAAATGCGTTCTTTCACCAATTTCACTGCATTTGGATTTTTTTTCCCTCTTCCCAGTACACGGCATGGAATATTTTTTTTTTTTTACTGTAAATTTTTATCAAAGTTTTTCCAAACATTATATAATACAGCGGGTAATGCATACAATGCTTGTTGATTCATACATTAATCCACATTTATGGTGTACAGAATGTTAAACAACAGCTAAGTCAACATTCAAATTAAGTATTCGGAGTGAAGGACATCATTACAATGCAATGTACTATAAGTCTGTATCTTTTTAAGGCTGTCATAACATGCTATGGATCTCCAATAGTTCCTCAGATGGATTAATGCTACAATACCCACTTCAAGTAATGAGTAACCAATATAAGAGACATTAGGAAAGATAAGACCTGGGGAGGGGGAACCAGAACTGCAGTGCTAGTGGCTCTACTGTGGTGTACTAGCTGAGGGCATGGAATATTAAATGGCATCAATATGAAGTGCAATTTGTTATGCAGAAAACAAGCCCTCACACAGCTCTCTACATGGAAAAATTTAAAAAGTTATAGATTTTTTAAGGAGCTCGACAGGAAGGTGTTTAAGGGGTGTTCCCATTTTAGGAAATAAGTGTTATTATTTGTATAATGAAAAGTTATACAATTTCCCAATATACTTTCTGTATTAATTCTTCAAGGTTTTCTATATCTCTGCTTGCGGACATTGTATAGCTTAGCTTAATTGTTTACTATAAATTTGTCCATGGTC
This sequence comes from Engystomops pustulosus, assembly GCF_040894005.1. NCBI lineage: Eukaryota > Metazoa > Chordata > Amphibia > Anura > Leptodactylidae > Engystomops > Engystomops pustulosus. The sequence goes on along the minus strand of NC_092418.1, from coordinate 45,251,244 downwards.
ATGTGATATCACTCAGATGCATATTACAACACACAGTTCTGATTACTTCATGTGATTCTAACGAGGGGCAAGCAAAGCTCAAAAGAAAACCAGGAGGACTTAATGCAGAAAGTATATTGGAAAATTGTGTAACTTTTCATCTCACAAACAATAACATTTATTTGCTGAAATGGGAACACCCCTTTAAGGAATCTGCACCAATGAGAGGACTCTGGGTGGGGATTTCTCATAAGAATGAGTCATTGTCCTATTGTCATTTTACTGATATAGATATAAACTTATTATTGTAATAAACTAGAGTCACTCTTTGAGAGTATTTTTGGTCTTGGCATGTCTGATTCTCTGAGTGCTCCTTTATCCATACACACCTGAATTTGGATCTAAATAGAAATAAAGGCATAGTGGATGACCATGGTGAACTCTTAATCATCTGGACCAAAATTATTGTGGCCATGGGTATGTGTTTTTTTGTATTTTGCCACTGTAAATCTGGATTATTATATTATTTTTGTATAATTAACTGTAGAATTGTACTATTAAACTTTTAAAGCCTAATGTCATTGTCAAGTCCGTGTGACTCCAATAGATGCTGAATAGGTAACTCTACAGAGTGGGATATGGTTTTGACCAATAGAATTGAAGCTAAAATATAATGAAATTCCCTTTAGACATTAAAAATCTAAAACAACATCTGCACATTATGGACTTTTCTTCACTTTCCAGGTCTTCCTAAGACACAACAGCCCACTCACATCCCAATATCTTTGACTGCAAGTGAGATCGCTCTTTTCCAATACTTTTGGGCTAAGATTGCTCCCCAAGCTAACAAACTGGGTGTTCAACGCTTATTTCATTATAGCGATAGAATTTTGTTTTATATATTTGGTACATTTTATTGGGAACCAGACACTTTCTCTACATGATGAGTGGAAGTGCTTGCTGGGGAGTGGATTCTACACTCTTCTAGATATCAGCATAATGCAACAAGATGATCAACCTGATTATTTTTCATTTAGGCTGTTTGTGATCTTCCCTCAAACAAAGAACTCATTTGCCCACTTAGACGTTTCTCACAGGTCTGATAATTTTCTCTTCCAGGATGGGAAGATATCCATATCCTTGGATCTGCAGCCAGTCATTTGGATGACCCTGATGGCTTGCTGTCTGCCCTTAAACAACTTCATTCCTACAACCTAGGAGACCCTGACAAGCTTCTTGTAAGGGATAAGAGATTTTACAACATTACAACGTTTGATTTTGGATGATTAATCTGGTGAAGTATAAGCCTACTTTTACACTAACTTCTGTGAAAATACAGGCATATCAAATGTTTTTCTGGAGAGGCAGACGGATGAGTGCTGCTCATCTCTCCCCTCTCCATTACGGGGCATGGTTCCCGATAGCACACAGAGCATGCTTTATTCTTTTCCTGGCAACGGTATGGTACAGTGGCACTCATGTGTGCTCACCATAGCATCGCCAAGCCCCATAGGCATCGATGGGGACGTACAGAACATTTGTGTGAAAGGGGCCAAACAACTCCTATTAGTTGTAGTTGTTTGCTGCAGTACAATATTGCATTTGTAGGACACCAATTGAATTTTCTGCAACCAGGCTCACACTCCACTAGTGAAATAATTTACATTTTCAACCCCTCCACGGAGCCATTTTCACTTGAAGTAATACCATTATATTTGACTGCTGCTTCCTTGGATTGCCTTGGATTCTTCAATTGTGGTTTACACTTGGGCCATTTTAAGCAACAGGCATGGTTACCACCGTCTGGGGTGCCAGAGTTTTGGGGGCACTGGCACTGCCTGTACTCCCTTTACTTGTCAGTGAGGAGAGAGCGGACCATGGAAAGTTGCTTGGGAGGCATAGCATGAAGAGGACCCGCTGGGGGAGGCACAGTACGAAGGGGAGCTGCTGGGGGGGGGGGGTACAGTATAAATGGGAGCTGCTTGGGGGGCACAGTGTGAAGCAGAGCTTCTGGGGGTACAGTATGAAGTGGAGCTGCTAGGGGACACAGTAGGAAGAGGGGGCGCAGCATGAAGGGGAGAGTCTGGGGGGTGGTACAGTGTAAAGGGGAGCTGCTGTATTGAGTGGAGCTGCTCAAAGAGACACAGTATGAAGGGGAGCTGTTGAGTGGCACAGTGTGAAGGCGAGTTGCTTGGGGGCATAGTATATAATGAGCTTCCAGGGGTGCCCAGACTGAAAGGGAGCTGCTGGGGGGAATATATTGTGGAGGGGAGCAGATGGAGGAGTCACAGCATTGAAGGGAGCTGCTAGAAGGAGCACAGTATGAATGGGAGCCACAGATGAGAGTAACGCATGAACAGGAATTTGTTTTGATGTTTCTTTCAAGTATAGCAGCACCCCACGTGTGATTTAAGCAACTATATAGGCCTACAATAGGTAATAGTGGCTGGCTAAAGTGCAGCTGGCTAAACATACAAAACAAGCCTGTAACCCCCCAACCCCTTCTTCTGGTCTATTATATTAACATATAACCCATGAGACTGTTGTTGTATCAGTAGGTAACTGATGATATTTTCACGCCCAACATATAGCACTACCTCCTGCAGCATCTAAATTCATTGCCCTAGCAAGCAGGTAATACTGTGTTTTGACGCAACAGATCTATATGAGATCTTATCTACCTTACATAAATGTAAAAAGAGGAAAAAAGACGGCAACTTTATGGGGCTTATTTACTAAGGGTCCCGCGGATCGCACTTTAGAAATTTTTGGGATTTGGCGCCGCTGTCACAGGTACTTAACTGGGGATTGTGTTGCATGCGATCGGATTGTGGCGCAATTGAATTGGCTTTCATGTGACAGAAAACAGGTGGGGGGGGGGGGCATCAGATATGACTGATTCAGACTGAGTGCAGGATTTATTATTCAAATTGTGTCACAACCAAAGCACTTACATGCACCAGGAAGAAGTAGATGAACTCCAGCGGAGCTGTGTGTGGAAGCAACAGATGCAGGAAATCAGGAGCACGATCTTTGTGAATCGCGATACAGTGCATTGACGTTGGACAATGTACTTCGGGTGAACTCCGTTGGCCGGGTAAGTAAATGTGCCCTATATCTTCTGAACGCTGATATGCGTGATGCATGTAGCCCAGTATCCTGGTGTGTAGGGTCCGAGGTACTCAATAGATAAGAAGCTGTGGTTCTTTACTATCTTACATAAATATAAGTCCCCAAAGGATAAGAGAACAGTACATTTTCCCTCATAAAACCACCCACATTACAGTGACCTCACAAAGCTATATATATAACACTTCCCTCATAAGCATTTACACATAACAGTGTCCAAAAAAAACTATCCCTATAACAGTGGTCTCCTAGAGCTAACCATATAACACTGATGCCATAATAGTGTCCACAGAGCTACTCCCATAACAGTGCTCTCCTAGAGCTACCCACAAAACTCTGCTACCATAACAATGTCCTCACAGAGCAATCCCCATAACAGTGATCTACTAGAGCTACCCACATAACACTGCTGACATAACAGTGCTCTCCTAGAGCTAACCATATAACACTGACGCCATAACAGTGTCCACATAGAGCTATCCCCATAACATTGCTCTCCTAGAGCTACCCATATAACACTGCCACCATAATAGTGTCCACACAGAGCTTTCCCCATAACAGTGCTCTCCTAGAGGTACCCACATAAAACTGCCACCATAACAGTGTTCACAGAGCTACTCCCATAACAGTGCTCTCCAAGAGCTACCCACAAAACACTGCTGCCATAATAGTGTTCACACAGAGTGATCCCCATAACACTGCTCTCCTAGAGCTACCCACATAACACTGCTGACATAACAGTGTCCACACAGAGCTACTCCCAGAACAGTGCTCTCCTGGAGCTACCCACATAACACTGCCGCCATAATAGTGTCCACACAGAGCTATCCCCATAACAGTGCTCTCCTAGAGGTACCCACATAAAACTGCCAGCATAATACAGGAGTGCACAAAAAAGGGGGGAGAGCCAAACGGGTGCGCTTGTAACCGGAAACAAAATTAGATCTCCAAACTTGATGGAATTCACACTATTTATTGATATAACATAAAAGTCCAGTGGTTACGCGTTTCGGGGAGACCCCTTCGTCAGACCAATAGTGTGGACGCTGAGTTCCTGATGGGGGAGGTAAGCGTGAGTGAAAGCATAACAGTGTCCACAGAGCTACCCCCATAACAGTGCTCTCCTAGAGCTACCCACATAAGACTGCCACCATAATAGTGTCCATACAGAGCGATCCCCATAACATTGCTCTCCTAGAGCTACCCACATAACATTGCTCCCATAACAGTGTCCACAGAGCTACTCCCAGAACAGTGCTCTCCTAGAGCTACCCACATATCACTACCACCATAACAGTGTCCACAGATCTACTCCAATAGCAGTCTCTCTTAGAGCTACCCACATAACACTGCTCCCATAACAGTGTCCACAGAGCTACTCCCAGAACAGTGATCTACTAGAGCTACCCACATAACACTGCTGTCATAACAGTGTCCACACAGAGCTATCCCCATAACATTGCTCTCTGAGAGGATTCCCACATAACACTGCCACCATAACAGTGTCTACAGAGCTACCCACATAACACTGCCGCCATAATAGTGTCCACATAGAGCTATCCCCATAACATTGCTCTCTGAGAGGATTCCCACATAACACTGCCACCATAACAGTGTCTACAGAGCTACCCACATAACACTGCCGCCATAATAGTGTCCACACAGAGCTATCCCCATAACATTGCTCTCCTAGAGGTACCCACATAACACTGCCACCATAACAGTGTCCTCATAGAGCGATTCCCAATAACAGTCATCTACTAGAGCTACCCACATAACACTGCTGCCATAATAGTGTCCACACAGAGTGATCCCCATAACACTGCTGTCCTAGAGCTACCCACATAACACTGCTGACATAACAGTGTCCACATAGAGCGTTCCCTTAACATTGCTCTCCTAGAGCTACCCACATAAGACTGCCACCATAAAAGTGTCCATACAGAGCGATCCCCATAACATTGCTCTCCTAGAGCTACCCACATAACACTGCTCCAATAACAGTGTCCACAGAGCTACTCCCAGAACAGTGCTCTCCAAGAGCTACCCACAAAACTCTGCCACCATAACAATGTCCACACAGAGTGATCTCCATAACACTGCTCTCCTAGAGCTACCCACATAACACTGCTGACATAACAGTGTCCACACAGAGCTACCCCCATAACAGTGCTCTCCTGGAGCTACCCACATAAGACTGCCACCATAAAAGTGTCCATATAGAGCAATCCCTATAACATTGCTCTCCTAGAGCTACCCATATTACACTGCCACCATAATAGTGTCCACACAGGGCGATCCCCATAACAATTCTCTCCTAAAACTACCCACATAAGACTGCCACCATAACAGTGTCCACAGAGCTACTCCAATAGCAGTCTCTCTTAGAGCTACCCACATAACACTACCACCATAACAATGTCCACACAGAGCTACTCCCATAACAGTGCTCTCCTAGAGCTACCCACATAACACTGCCGCCATAATAGTGTCCGTAACAGTGCTCTCCAAGAGCTACCCACATAACACTGCTGCCATAACAGTGTCCACACAGAGCGATCCCCATAACACTGCTCTCCCAGAGCTACCCAGATGACACGGCTGCCATAACAGTGCTCTCCTAGAGCTACCCAGATAACACTGCCGCCATAACAGTGTCCACACAGAGTGATCCCCATAACAGTGTTCTCCTAGAGCTACCCACATAACAGTGCCACCATAGCAGTGCTCTCCTAGAGCTACCCACATAACACTGCTGCCAAAACAGTGCCCCATAACAGTGTCCTTACACAACTACCCACATGACAGTTTTTGACAGAGCAACATAACAGCAAAGCAGTGCCCTGACAGACCCACACACATAACAGTGTCCACACAGAGCTACCCCCATAACAGTGCTCTCCTAGAGCTACCCATATTACACTGCCACCATAATAGTGTCCACACAGGGCGATCCCCATAACAATTCTCTCCTAAAACTACCCACATAACACTGCCACCATAACAGTGTCCACAGAGCTACTCCAATAGCAGTCTCTCTTAGAGCTACCCACATAACACTACCACCATAACAATGTCCACACAGAGCTACTCCCATAACAGTGCTCTCCTAGAGCTACCCACATAACACTGCCGCCATAATAGTGTCCACACAGGGCGATCCCCATAACAATGCTCTCCTAAAACTACCCACATAACACTGCCGCCATAATAGTGTCCACACAGAGCTATCCCCATAACATTGCTCTTCTAGAGCTACCCATATAACACTGCCACTATAATAGTGTCCACACAGGGCGATCCCCATAACAATGCTCTCCTAAAACTACCCACATAACACTGCCACCATAATAGTGTCCACACAGAGCTATCCTCGTAACAGTGCTCTCCAAGAGCTACCCACATAACACTGCTGCCATAACAGTGTCCACACAGAGCGATCCCCATAACACTGCTCTCCCAGAGCTACCCAGATAACACGGCTGCCATAACAGTGCTCTCCTAGAGCTACCCAGATAACACTGCCGCCATAACAGTGTCCACACAGAGTGATCCCCATAACAGTGTTCTCCTAGAGCTACCCACATAACAGTGCCACCATAGCAGTGCTCTCCTAGAGCTACCCACATAACACTGCTGCCAAAACAGTGCCCCATAACAGTGTCCTTACACAACTACCCACATGACAGTTTTTGACAGAGCAACATAACAGCAAAGCAGTGCCCTGACAGACCCACACACATAGCCACTATAAAAATGCCCTAATAGGGTTATATACATAAGTGTCCCCATAACACTGCCCTCACACAGCTTCCCACATATAACTGTCCTCACACAGCTACCCACACAACACTGTCCTCACAGAGCTATAAATATAACAGTGCCACATGAGAGTGTCCTCACACAGCTACCCACATACCACTGCCCCCATAATAATGCACCATACACAGTTACCCACATAACAGTGCCTCAGTAGTCACAATATTACTTGCTGTCCACCTTCCTCAGTACAAAAAGGATAATGCTATCCAAAAACTGAGCAGTATGAAACTGTGATCTAAAAGCCACATATCAATCCTTTTCCTCATTGCCATTATGTGTAACCAAGGAGCAGTTTTCGCCCTCAAATATGACGTTAAGTGTGTTATCCTGGTATAGCGCTATCATATATGTTGGCATAAACTAATGTTTGGGCACTGAGAAAGGCACAGAAGATAAAGAGGGAAGATTTTGCTGAACTGGATTTTGGTGCAATGGAACATTTGCCAAGTCCCTGTGACACAAGAACATTAAAAATCCCATAAAGTGATCTAATTTTGTAATCCCTACCTCTCAAGGATTTTATGAAAGGATACAATGAGAGGTTTAGCGTAAACAATGTTCCTTATCTTCTATGGGTGAGTAAAGAACCTTTCTGCATTGTCATCTTCTAGGAGGCACAGCACTTTTAGTTTTTGTTGACAGAGCTTTTTTAGGGCGAGTTGTACTTTTTTTTTGGTAAATGTGACATTCATCACATTTTGTCCTGTTTTTTTTTTGTGAGGTTGTATCTGCATTATATGGGTTCAATAATGATTTTATTGTATTCTTTGGGTTGTTACAAATGTAGCAATACCATATATGTGGTATTTGTATACTTTTTATACTTCATAAAGACCCTTTGGCTGAAACATTGCATTATACCTTTGATGAAATTAAGAAAAGTACTACTTTATTGAATCATATTTGTTGTGATTCTGCCATTTCTCCTATTGTTGGTGAACAAGATTATGGCAGCTAAAATCTTTATGCTGCTTGTGCCTTACCATAGTTTACCTATATTTGTGAAAGTATAGTGGATATTGTCTTACACTCATCTTCCTGTGGTATTTTTAGGCGCACAGTGTGGGGATTCGCTGCATGGAGTTGAAGACATCTGGCAGCAAATTCATTTGTTATAAAGCACTGGCAGTAACAATCGTAATGAAGTCCTCTTCCTGGTGCAGAAAATTGTCACCTGTAACAGACAAGTGTGTGAGATAGCATGGGTGGTGTCAGTGATCTAGTGACGCTGTGCGGAGATGTTCTCAGTTGGTAGTAATCTTGAGCATTTTCTGGCTGTAGATGCTTTTTATAGATTTGCCCGTGAGTTGAATATAGTAGGAGATCAGGCGTAGGCTGCTTGGGTGGAGGGGGGGGGGGCATCATTTAAATTGTCACCTCAAGCAGCAAAAAAGGCCAGAATCAGCCCTAATGACATGATAAAGTGGCAGTGACTACCAGTACCTAGAATGACCTGGAGGCATGCTAGGTGATCGATACAAGTGAGCTTATAATGAGCTACCAATAATGACTACAATAATCTACTGGCTGTTTCTTAGATGACACCTTTATTTGGGTTCCTTAAGGAAACATATCCTAAAAGATCTCCTAGGATGTTAAAGGAGTAAGTAGCTACAAATACTGATCACAATACTCCACTGGTCCTCCTCACCTTGAAACAAGGGGGGACATTAATCATAGGGGGTCTCAGGTTCGCCTATTTTTGCGCCTGGTTTGCTCTTCTTTTTGGCTTCTGATCTACGATGGATCCAGTTCTGCCTTAGTAAATGCGTTTTGGAATTGTCTCATGTCCGATTCATTTGCGCCTAAATTTGCGCCAAATTTGTCTCAAATTGTTAGATCTCATTTGTGAGCAATAATGAAAGGAGAATGAGAAAATGTGACAGAACGTTCAGGGCTTCATCTCTGCACAAAAACTATGTGATGTAACTGCAGGGACTAAAAGTTACAGATATGTAAAAAAAAATAATTCTTGCTGAAATGAGTCTTTGCCTTTTTTATTATAATGTACAGAAAATGGAGTCTGATAATATTCTCAGATCTGTACAATAAGACAATAATCACTCCCAGAGATGATCCTATAGACAATGATGAAGTCGTTACTGGTGAAATTTTACATTTTAAAACTGCTCCGAAGTATTTTCCATGTTGCATAGAGGGAATTCTTCATTTTGGAACCGAAAATTTATGTTTTTAAAAATGAAAAGTGATTTTTTTTTTAAGTGCACCTGCTCAGAGTAGGTGCATTTTTGCGCCTATTTTGCACCTTTTTAGGCGCAAATTTGTGATAGATCCCGTGAAAACATCTGTATAGCAGGCACTCACTATGTCAGATAAGGCGCAGGGACTCAAAACCACTAAGTGCCGGACTTTGCCATGCGCCAGAAAATGGCACAAAAATGTGCCAAATTAACAAGATGCGCCAGATTTTTGCGCAAAAAACTCTCAAAACAGTCTAACAGACTATGATTAATGTCCCCCAAGGTCTATAAAAAGACAAGCTCTACATACATAGAAAAGATTATTGTGATTTAGCAGCAGAGTTGGTCAATTGCTACTTAAATTGTGTGAATTGATAAATACAATCAATACTGTAAGTGGATAAGAACGTTAAATCCATTTTTTTTGTATGAAACTAGTATACATGATAATCGATTCAATGAAAGTTACAGAAATATAAGATCCTGGATTATCTAAAGGTCCTTGTGGCTGTAAATCAGCTATTTGAAAATATAAATCTACAAAATGCAGTACATACAGTATATTACCGACCATAAATTTTGAAATGTACAATAATATAGGTAACCATACAAAAAGAAATACGGTAAATGAATAAAAATATGAATTATATCAACCCCCACACAAGAAATGCTTAAATGCATTGTAGGACAGGGAATTATATCACCCTGGGGGAGGTACAGGGTAAGTGTTATTTTTTTTAGAAGTCACTGTGAAACTGGGTTGTTGTATAGGTTCATTACATATTTTTAGCAGATTTATCTATATCATTGGAATATTTACACTTTTGATGGACTGATATCAAAGTTGTGTCTTTATTCATTTGCTGATGATCAATGAAAAGTACAATGAGTTAAAGGAGAACAAAAGTTCTAAGAATGCAACATGCAGAGATAAGGTTTTAGGACATGTCAGCTTAAAGTGATTGTGCTACTGAAGAGATAACTTTACAGGGTGGGATTTGGTTTTGGCCAATAGGATTGAAGCTCAAATTTTGTGAATTGGCCTTCAGCCTTTAAAAAGCCTCAACATTTTCTGTACAACATGGACTTTTCTTGAGTTTCCAGGTCTTCCTAAGGCTTACCAACTCACTAACATCACAATGTCTCTCTCTGCAAGCGAGATCGCTCTTGTCCAAGCCCTTTGGACCAAGATTGCTCCCCAAGCCGACCAACTGGGTGCTGAGGCTTTGGAAAGGTAATTAGCATTTCTCTGTCCTATTCAACACTGACTTTATTAGCACCAACTTCACAATTGTAGAATACATATATAGATATGTTTTCTATGACACAATAGGTTTAGACACAACAGACTTACTGATGCTGGTCCACGTTTTGTGCTGATACATAATGACATCACCTCAATAGATTATGCCTTTAGTTATATTAATATATAAAGGTGACATAATACAAAATAAATATTGATGGTTCTCCTGAATAAGATTTTCATTCCCTGTATATTCTAGATTATATGCTGGATGCTCATATTCTGTATATGGTATATAATTTATAGTATTATAACTTTATAAACACTTAAATTGTAGTATTATTACAGGAATTATTTTATTTCTACTCTCTATATAAGCTCTAACCTTAAACATGTAGAAATATAATATTTATCCAAGTGTGGATATAATTTAGGAAATTAACATAATACTATTATGTTGTCTTTACAATAACCCTAATGTTTGCCTTGATTATTTTTATTTTAGGCTGTTTCTGAGTTTCCCTCAGACTAAGACCTACTTTGCCCACTTTGACTTGTCTCATGGCTCTGCTGACCTTCTCGCCCACGGTGGCAAGATCTTCAATGCTCTTGGAAATGCCGCCAGTCATGAGAATGACCTTGCAAGCACCCTGTCCACCCTTAGTGACCTCCATGCCTACAACCTGAGAGTGGACCCTGGAAACTTCCCTGTAAGGAATAAGAGATATTATCATATATTAATTGTAACTCTGATTTTTAAGCGCAACCGTAGTAGCGCCTTTCATTTGTAAAATGAATGTTTAGGTGTATCTTCGTAGATATACCTAAGAATTGATAGAATACAAGCCTTACCCTTTTCTATATAGTGACATGTACTTTATTTAAATTATTACATATTAAAGCTGTAATTGTAGCCTAACTTTTGACAGTCACTAAAACAAGCTTGACTATTTTTGAAGTTATACTGAAATATATTTATCACTTGTTTTATTACTGCTACCTAGATTAATAACCAAATATTTTCTTCTATTTTTTGCAGCTGTTGTCCCACATTATCCAGGTCGTCTTGGCTTCTCACTTCCCAGATGACTTCACTGCTGAAGCTCAGTCTGCTTGGGACAAATTCCTTTCTGAAGTCTCCACCGTCCTGACCTCCAAGTACAGATAAACCAATGCTTCTAGTATAGAAGACTACATCAGTAACATCCTTCAGGAAATTCAGAGGGAATGAACACACATTTGTCATCCAATGTGTAGCCAATCAAACACTGCAATTCAGCTGTAATATAATTTTGCTAGCCTGTGTTTTTGCAGCAGTCTCTTGCTTGGCTACTTCTTGTGTTTGATGTCCATCAAAAAAATCTGGTGTAATCTTTAATAAAAGTGCATCCATTTTTAATGTTGGTCTCTTAGATTGCTTTTTTATGGTACTATACTTTATTATGCACACATCCAAAGGGATGTTTATCAAATATTCGCTCATTTTGTGGCCCTAAAAAAAATTTCCTCCGCTTACAACACTTTAAAAAGTGGGTAAGACAAAGGGGGATGGGGTGAAAATAATGGGAGAAATTTATTTTGCCTTTCCTGCTAGTTTTCTGGCAGAGAAGGCACATAAATCTCCCCCTCCCCTCCAGTTTCTTGGCCTCTTTATCCCCCATGCCATTTTGAGCGTGTTGGAGCGGGGAGCAGGGCATGGAGCCGGCATGGGCATAAAAAAACTCAGCTGGATCAGACCTGGTATTAGGTCAGAACTGGCACAGTTAACAGGCCATAGTCTCTTGGTAGATATGGGCTCCGGAGAACCGGTGGGGGAAATTTTAAGACTGGTGTTTAGAACGCCATTTCTTAATGTGTCTCTAATGAATTTGCCATTTATACCTGAGCTCTAAAGCAGCTCCTAGCTGATGCACAGCCTGAGATACACCATGCACGTGCCTCATTGATTTTATTAAGGTTTTAAACAAACATTCATACAAAAGGTGCCTTTACTTGTGATTTGTTACAATGCTTGAATTGAAGAACAACGTGCCAAGTAGCAAATTACAAAATAATAGTATAACAAAGAACAATTGCACAAAGTTTCACAAGCTATTCATATTATAAAGGTAGGTACTTCACATACTATACCTGAGGTCAGATCTGGATGTTAAACTAATGTTGTATATCGGAGCCTGTTTGGGGGTAAGAAGCCAAAGGGGAGTAAGAAACACAAAAATAAATAACAATACTGTTATTGGAATAATACAATACTGTACTTGACAAACATGAGTTCCATTTATGAATAAAATGTGTTCTATTTTCAGAGGAAGTCAGTTTAGATGTGTACCTGCTGTGTTGTTCAGGTTTCATAAGATTGAGGGTAATTTATGAGATTGCCGGTTATCTGCTATTCTGGTCCTAAAATGGTTCTATGACACAAGGCATATAGTTCCAAACCCATTGATAGTGCACACAGAGGCTTTAGCATAACAGGGTAACCACATATAGAAGAAATACGGTAATACTGCTTATTTTCCTCATAAGAGGGGGCATTCCTGCCATAAATCTATAAATTTAAGGTTCCAATTTTACCACACCTCCAGCAGGTTTTTGGTTCTCCCAATATTTAAGCCACACAATATGATACCAGGCACCATCTGAATAAAATCTGTCTATATGTTACCTGGTGATTCGTGCATTTTTGATGTGAGGGAGGGTTACAGGAAGGTCAATTCCCATTGGTGCTCTGTTTTTGGTGTCTTAATATCATTTTCCCATTATATAGCATATGTTTTAGTGAGTCAAGATACGTGTTCAGTGGCAATTGATAGTTTTTGAAGATACCTCTAGATAAATCTGAGTTTTGATTCAGGGAGTTTTGTAAGAGTTTGTTGTTTTTTGCATTGGGGGAATTCAACAATTGGATTTCAAAAAAGTCCCATCTTTTGGATGAGTTTCTTTGCCATAGTGGTTTAAAGGAAAACTACCATGAGGAAGCTACTATCAGATGTTAACCGGGTGGTAGATTCTTCCTGCCTGTCTCTGCCCTTATCTGTAATTCAATAATCCTGGAACCTAACCTAACTTGTTAAAAACGTTATTTTAGTAATATGTAAATTAACTGCAGAGGCTACTTGGGCGTGGAGTAGCCTTAGCTCCCAGTGCCCGGCCAGCCTAGTACTAAAATAAAGTTTTTAACAAGTTAGGTTAGGTTCCAGGATTATCAAATTACAGATTAGGGCATAGGCAGACAGGAAGAATCTACCATCAAATCCACTTCTGGATGAATCCTTATGGTAGGTTGCCTTTAAGTTGGTCAAATAAAACCGCTCTGTAATATTGTGAGACTGAGGGGCAAAAACCATTGGTTACTGTGGGCAGCCTTGACACGTTCCATTAGTTATGGAAAAAGCTTTAGATATGAATTCAGATGTATATACTTGAATATAGTTTTTCAGGATGTGACAAGGAAAAGGTTTCCTCTTAGCTACCCTTTAAGGCAGCAACTTAACATCAATCAGTACTTTTTCAGGAAGCCTAATGACATAATGCAGGATTAAAGCCAAACTAGCATATCTATGCCAAAAGGAACAGATACTCAATTGTAGACAGCGCTTGAACTCACAACCTCCACTCTTTACCTGCCATAAAGATATAGTACAGTACACTTATCCACTCAGCTATGGACTTAATGGCTATTGCAGAGAGCACTGTCTTGATGTCTTTAGCCCTTTTCAGTATAATGTAGGGAGCTTGTTTATCTGAGTGAGAGGTTTGTCACTAGATTCGGCTCCTTAGGGGAGACATTGACATTGAAACAGCGCTGTCTACAGTGAGGAATCTGTTAATTTTGGAATTAGGTTTGGCTTTAATTCTGCACCATGTCATTAAAGGGAACCTGTCATCGCATTTTCACATACAGCTAGAGACAGGTTCCTATAGAGCTCTATTAACTGACAATAGTCTTTTAGCTAAACATTGTTTCCCTCACGTCCACATAAATCAAGTTTATATTATATGCTATGCAATCAGAGAATGCTTGTTCTGTTTGGCCAGCCCCTTCCCTCTACTCCTCCCCATGCCTCTTCTCAACATCATCACATCACAGACCCTTTAGCCTCCTAACATTAGCAAACTGTACACCATGCATACATCTGATCACATGATTTCACAGCATGCCTGCACGTTCATCTACTCTTCCCCATCCTCCATGGATTTCTACTTCTTCCCAACTTCCGTGGAGGCTGCTGTGCTTTCCTGTGATCAGATACATAAATGGGTTTGACGTTGCAGATGTAACAAGACCTTTGATGATGTGATCCTGTCACATGACTTTAAGTGCCAAGTGATATAACAGAGCTCTCCAAATAGTAGAATATCCTAGCCTGTCAATCAGGAACAATGAGGCAGGACTAAAACATTTAAGTGTTGCAAAAATCTATGCAAAACGAGAAAACAGTCAAGGGCCGATCCACAAGTCCAGATTCAGTCATATATAATACAAAAGTCTGACTGGAGCTTTCCATCCAACTAAACATCAATTCCTGTTATACATTATTATACATTTACAAAGATTTTAAAATCAGTAATTTCAAGAATAAGCCACCATTCAAATTGCAATTCATAGTGATAGTATTTAATATTCTATAGTGCTAGATGGCACTGCTTCTACATTCACAGTTTTTCTTTAATATGCAAATGTAGGTAAAGATGGCTTCAATCTGTAGCAGGTAGTGCCCAATCGATTAGAAACAAACCAGTATAGATAGGCCAAAAAGTAAATTAAAGAGGCACTCACCAGGTAAAATTCTTTCCTTTATTCATGATTCGTGTAATAGATATACACCAGGGGAGAGAAAAAGTGCTATGCAGTAAATTTGGTTGACAAAATAATCGTAGGATGCAAACAGGGAAGGAAGAGAGGGACTAGTAACAGTGAAGGGACAAGGAAATTAGGGATTTGTAGAAATGTGTAGAAGGAACACAAAAAAACAACAGGAGAGGACGGCGCCTCGTGTAATATTGTTAGAGTCGAACAATAACAATAACCGAAGTGAATGGCTGGCTTAGTCATACAGCGCCCACAGCTCCAAAACTCCAGAAACCACAAGGTGAAGCCGGTAATATACAGTAAAGTGCAAAGAGAAATGGGGGAAGCTAATGAGGGGTGCTAAAAATCTAATTAGTATAGGAGTATTCAATATATATTATATACTCTAGATATGGTAATTCAATGAACCAAATTTATTGAAAAATTTCTAAACAAAAAGTGGCAAGATAAAAACAAAGGATTGATAAAATGATCTACCAGACGACCTAGAACCCATCCACAGAGTGGGCTACAAACCGCAGTTTAACAAGTGGACATCAGATGAGTAGTTTTCTCCACACTCACCACCCTTCGGCTCTAACAATATTACACCAGGCGCCGTCCTCGCCTGTTGTTTTTTTGTGTTCCTTCTACATAGCTCTACCAGTATAACGCATTTTATCCGGGCCCTTCCAACTGAGAAAATTCTGGCTTGCCCTGTAATCTTGGATTGCTTTTGATTACTTCTGGATCTAGTTTGACTGTTATGGACCAACCAACAAACATGTGTTCCAAAGATGGGCGTCTCCTCCAGCATGAACGCAACTTCACTGACTTCACCAGGACAAATCAAAATAAGTCTATTCACCAATCCAAATCTATCACTGCTACACCACCGGCCTGGATAAAGCCCTGAGATCCAAGTCACAGCACCATCTAGACAGATTGTTCCTTGAGACTTATATACAGGAAAACATCATTCCGAGGAGCCTTCGACTACGCCCTGAATCGACATTTAAGAATGATCCTAATTTTGTCAAAACCTGGGACCTTTTATTATATGATTGTGCCATCTCCTCACTGAAATGCATCCGTGATAAGAGATTACTATTAGCCAATATTGCTACTACAACAATTGAGACCATTATGACCAAAATGTCTTCCCATATGCATCACCCCCTTTACCTTACACTAAATAATAAGTTAACCCTAAATATAGAGACATTTGAAAAAGAAATCCTCTCTAAAAAATTAGGTTAACTGGACATAGATAGGAACGATTACAATTCGGGGGAGAACAAAAAATACTGATCAGAATAATGGGAATTTGACAAGGAGTACTAATAATTACAGTCATTACCAGAAACCAAAAAATTATATAAGTGCAAAAAGAGGGATCTGGGAAGATAGAAATAGAGGAAATACTAAACTGAAGCCTCAAAACACTCACTCTCCACTCCTTGGCCGTACATTTAGACCATCTAGTTCTTTACAAGTCAGCTCCCAAAATTGGTTCCAGTACAGTTCCAAAACACCCATCCATTCCAACTAAAGAACTCTTAAAAGCACCCACCTTTGCAAATACACAGAAATCTCAACTCAATACCTTTAAGATAGACCTTAATCTTCCCAAACCAAAACTACCTTCCGGTAAATTCACCTCGGAATCATCATCAACATTAACCTCAACGCTTCACAACTTACTATTCATAACACTAGTTTTAGTTTAAATAGCCCCCAAGAAGAACCTCAGTTCTACACCCCTACAATTGAGCCTGGCAATAGACATTCTCAAATCGAACAAGCGCTAATAGACAAAATACCATCCTGTAGCGAGTCAGTCTCTTTTTTAGGGCTTCCAAAGGAACCCCAACGTTCAATTATGCGTTAAACCTTGGGGTATGGCAATAGCTCCATGACATACAAGTACATACACGTAATAATAATAATTCTATTATTTATATAGCGCACACAGATTATGTAGCACTGCACAGAGCTTGCCAAATAAGTCCCTGTACCCAATGGGGCTCACAATCTTAACAACCAACCAGTATGTTTTTGGAGTGTGGGAGGAAACCGGAGGACCCGGAGGAAACCCACGCAAACACGGAGAGAATATACAAACTCTTTGCAGATGTTAACCCTGGAACAAAGAGACCCAGGTCTCCAGTGCTGCAAGGCTGTAGTGCTAACCAGTAAGCCAACTAGTACATCATAGAGTGCTCAATTATAGTGCCCCATGTACCTGTACATCAAGGAGAAAAATATTAGTTTAAGCAAAAAAAAAAAGGATTGCAATCACAGTCTCAGGTTAGAGAAAGGAAATTGCAGGAATAATATACCAGAAGGTTGGACTGTGGTCACAACTACAACGATATTAAAGGGCACATAAATATGAATATGAATATGCCTGGTGAACAAATGACCATCTGTTCTATAGTTTAGTCCTTTTGGCACACAGGTGTCCAAAGTGAGAATCCAATAAGTCTTTCTCCATTCTCCTCCTCATGACAATTGAAATGTTTGCACACATTTGACAAATGAGGTAAAAGCATTACTACTAGGACAATTTATATGTTTTCATTTAAGTTTAACTGTCCCTGTGGTTACTAGTTATGCTCTGTACTGTAACTGCGTAGTAGGATCAAAAAAAGTTTGGCAATGGAGAAATGATATGCTACCACTAGATGTCAGTGTATGACAATTGGAGATGAATACACTGTTCATGTTCATGTCAAGGTTATTGTGTAGATCTATGTGTAAATAGTGTAAATTTGCAGAATTTTAAGCTTATTTCATATATTGTGTATGTATATTCTAAGAATAATATGTAATAATATATTAATATATAATAATCATATGTATATTCTAAGAATAATAAGCACAGAATAAAACTTTCATCGTGATAATCGTAAAAGAAAACTGATCAAAATTAGAGAAAACTTTCAGATACCTGCAAGTTATTGGTGCCACAAGCCGATCGCATATGCATTTAAATAATACAAGACACTGTAAAAATACAAGCCCGTGTGCTTTGATTCTGTTTCTAAATGGAGTCAAAGTGGTACATGTGACCGCACCCTAAGGATTTGTTCACAGGTGCCATATTGCATTTTAAAATAAAAATTAAAAACTCTAACATTTGTTAATTTTTACTACGTAAAACTTTTAGGGTAGCACATACAGAAAAAAGTGCTGTCCCTTAAACCAATACATTTGAAAATTTGCTAAAAATGCCTGATCATCAACACCTCTCAAGGATCTCTCCAAAGATCTTTTTATACCTCGGCCTGTGACCAGGACAAGGGGGCATCCTCTACGCCTAGAGGAGAGGCGATTTTACCATCACCATAGACAAAGGTTTTTTACTGTAAGAGCAGTGAGACTATGGAACGCTCTGCCGCAGGAGGTTGTTATGGCGGACTCTATGTACATGTTCAAGAGAGGCCTGGATGACTTTCTGGAGAGAAAAAATATCACGGGTTGTGGGGAAAAACATTTATTTAATTCTTAAAGATTGGACTTGATGGACTTGCGTCTTTTTCTAGCCTTATATACTATGATACTATGATACCTTAGTGCTCAGCATGCAATATATCAGATGCTGAACTGATGCTGGTTCAGCTCGTAATCAGAGCTGGGCTGGCATCAAAAAACACGGGGGTGTCATCTGTAACTAACAGCTGACACCCTAGTATAACACCTACGGTCGGAGTGAGCTCTGATCGTAGATGTTTAACCTGTTAAATGCTGCGGTCATTGTGACCACGACATTTTACTTGTCAGCTGGGGGTCTCTCCCCCATGAACGCCCCCCCCCCCTGCCGTCTTTGGAGGGTTCAATCAGGACCCCAGGACTGCCCGCATTCAGTGCCTGTAAGGGCCAGACTGTGATGGGATCTTAAAGGCACAGTATCAGCTTATGCATGCACATAAGCTGAAATAACCAATACTCTGGAATGCATGAGTATTGCAGGGTATTATCATGAACAAGCAATCAGATGATTGCTCGTTCATGTCCCATGGTGGAAGCAATAAAAAAGTTTTAAAAAAATGTTATTCTATACAAAATAAAGAAAAATGCCCCATTAACACATAAAATGACATGTAATGTGAAAAGGTCAAAATCATAAAATAATCCCCACACATATAGTATCACAGCGTCCGTAACAACCCATAAAATAAAAATAATTCTGTATTGAACACTGACAATGAACACAGTAAAAAAAACTGTTAAAAACCCACCAAAAATTCGGTACTGTCCTGCTGAATCTGGGACAGTTAGGCCCCTTCCACACTAGCGTTTTTCACGCGTGAGTTCTGCGCGTGCATTTGGCGCGCAGAACTTGCATTGCACTCTGTCCCATTGTTTCCAATGGGTCTTTCCTCATTTGTGTTGTTTTGCACGTGCGTGCTTGCGTTTGTTTTGACGCGCGTCAAAATCGCAGCATGCTCTACTTTTGCATTTCACGCGCGTTTTTCCCGCCCCATTCAAGTCTATGGAGACGCATCAAAAATGCATTGCACTCGCAAGCATTGCAAGTGCAATGTGAGTGCAATGCGTTTTAAATGTATGGGTTGCTAGGTGACATGAATAATTCCCCTGCTCGAGCATTTCTTTAAAAAAACACAGTGAAGAACAGTGAAGAATAGAATAAAAACAGTGAACACAGTGAACACAGGATCATTTAAGTGAAAAACACATTAAAGAACACAGTGCAGAATAGATTACAGATGTTCGGCACATCTGCTTACTTGTCGGGAGATACGCGCGGAACGGTGCGAACAAAATAGCATGTGAAGAACAATATATATGTGTGTAAAGAACACATTGCAGATGTTTCCATACATCTGCAATGTCTTCTTCACACATATATAAGCAGATGTGCCGAACATCTGCAATCTATTCTTCACTGTGTTCTTTAATGTGTTTTTCACTTAAATGATCCTGTGTTCACTGTTTTTATTCTATTCTTCACTGTTCTTCACATCTGCTAACTTGTCGGGAGATAATATACTTGCGGAACAGTGAAGAATAGATTGTAGATGTTTGCATACATCTGCTAACTTATCAGAAGACATTCTTTTTCAATTAAATAAAACATTTTATTCCCGAACCATGGTCCCTTTGAAAAAGTCCCATTGACTTAAAAAACGTGCGTGAAAAACGCAAAAACGCTAATGACTCCAAGGAAAAATGGAACAAAAACGCAGCCAAAAACGTCAGTTTTTCACTCATTGCACCCTGATGTGAAATGCAACGCTAGTGTGGAAGGGGCCTTAGGAGGTATGTAAGTTCTCTTTAAGAACTATAAACAGGCAGGGAAGCTATGTAGATCCTATGTTGCCAGTAGCAACTGTATACAGCTCAGCTATTATTTCCCAAGAACACAATGAATGATGCACTTTGGTTGATTTCTACAAGCAACAAAGTCATATTTTCTTTTAGACAAGATTTTAATAAACCTCTTGTTGTTACTTACATCACTAAAAACATGAAGCTTCTGCAGACATTGGTATGGGAAGCAGGAATGCGGAGAGGTAAGTGAGGACCAGGGGACGGGGAGCATCCACGGAGAGGAGCACGGGTGTGCCTGTGATCCAATACGTGGATCGCAGGGGCACTCGTGGCACATCTGTTTATGACCAAATGAATTTATTTGTGCCAAATTATCTCTTATGTCTACCATATTTATCAATGGTATTAGTATGAAAATGTCTCATTGTGGGTGTTGACCCCCATCCAGGTTCTGCTGAAGCAGTTTTTGTGCCAAAGCTAAAAATTTATTAAAAATATAAGGCAAGTTGTATCTGTCTTGTGCAGCGTATGTTCTCTCTTTTGCTGACACATGCCTAGTTTTAGCCTTAAAAACTGCATGCAAAAAAATGCCTTAGGGTTCATTTGTGTGGTGCAGTTGGGTGTGGTAAAAATAACACGAAGAAGCACTGAAAATTTACATTGGATGCAATTTTTGTCTCTATAGGGGAAACATATTAACTAAATTATATAATAAACATATTAACTAAATTATATTTCCTACTTGCATACTTGCTATGTTCCACCTCCAGAAACAACCTGATAACCACACTTTTTGGTAAAATTACAGTATACAGTTTATTGAAATACATTAGAAATACAGAAAAGACATATCACATGCTGAAAATTAGTGGAAATAAGAGTGCATAATGCGGGGTAGTTACAGTCAAATGCTAACATCAATTAATGTAAATATTCGATAGTTAGGAACTTTTTAGTGCACATGGAACCCTCAAGCAAATTCCAATATTCTAGTATTAAACAGGTAGCAAGAGGTATTTAGATTATTTTTAAATACCAATTCTGCATTTTATCCTGTTTATATGTATTAGTAAATATAAAATTTATAATATATCTACTAATTATTGATTTCTTTATTTATATGGCCTGTTTACTTATTTTGTATTGTGTTATTTTTATACAATTTTATATTGCATACTATGTTTAATAGATTGGGGGTTTATTATTTGGGCAAGATGTAACTTGTTTCAATACAAATAGAAGTGGAACTTATATTGGATTTGATATTGGTGATCAGGAACTCTTTATTAAGTAGCTAATGATAATCATCTTAGACATTTACCCTTTTCAGAGTATTAATATCCCTTTTTTAAGAGACAAGAGAAAAACAGAAACATAATGCATAGTACACATATAATATAGATATAGACACATGTAAAATTACTAATAATGCTGGAGGTGCAGAGAGATAGGGACCTTGAAACATATTTGGTGGGACTGCTCCCACCTTCTTTGTATATGAAAAAGGGTAAATAACTAAATAACGTTATCTTCTCCATTTGGGGCTATACAGGTTATTCTGATACCCCAATAAGCCCTCTTATCAATAGGCTTAGCTAACTTTGTTTTCCCCCAATAGAACCATAATAAAACATCATTAATTGCAACTAGATCACAAATTGGAAGAGCGACAGGCTTCCTTTGGTTAAAGAAATAATAACCATGTGTTAACAACTGTTGGTTTGAATCCAGAATTGTGTCCTCTCAGTGGGGGACATTTACCAGTGCTTGTTCGCCAGTGTTCAGGACTTGCTTCTAGCGAACCACCAGACATTACAATTATTACCCCATTTACGTTAACTCAACGCCAAGTGGACATGGAGGGGCATAAAGGAGGTTATGGTGCAATTCTGTGTAAGCAGTGTCTGACATAGAATTATACACAGGCGTAAGCTGACCACCGTATACATCAGGACACCAGAGTACTAGTGCCGTGATATATGTCCCCCAATGCCTTTATTAATAAGAGGTACTCTAGGCTAACAGATCCTTTTAGTATGGTAATACTATAAAGATTTCCTCACTCTTTAGTTCTATGGGTCCTTACCTGTAATCATATTTGGCTTTCACTCCATCGATTTGTGAGATGTACATATATCCCTTCAGAGAATAAGCTCTATAAGTCACCCTGTGCTTCCTTCAGTTGTTTTTGTTCCTTTTACTAAGTCTTTAATTATGCTGTACAATTGTAGTCAACCTTTGAATACCATTAATGCATATCTTTTGAAAAAGAATAAAAATTTTAATCATAAAAATGACAACTAATGCTAGTTCTGAAATAGAAAAGCTCATAACTGTCATACAGTATCTGTACATATTTACACTAGAAACTAACCGCCTTCTATCTTCGGGCTGAGTTATCAACAGCAGACCAGACAGATAATTTATTTCTAGCTACTTTTGATGCCTAAAAACTCATAAAAGCAAATACAAAGAATTCAAAAGAGCAAGAGCATTGTTCTAATCCAAATGTTAGAAACATAAAAATTTTAGCTATTAATACATCTACACATGCATATTTATGTGTATGTATTAGTATTTAGCATCTTAGATTTAACCAGTGATGATCAGCACTGCCAGCCCATATGCAGGGTGTTAACCCCTCTATCAGTTGTACTAAATATACAGTATTCAGGAGATGAATACTTTCATAGTTTACCATTTATTAAAACATTTTATACCTCTCGGCTCTAAATAAAGATGCTTTTTTCAGTTGTTTAACTCTATGAAGGGTCTCTAGTAGTTGTTTAATTTATATCTTTATACAATGTATATTGATATTTTCCATATTTTTATTTTTTCATTGTATATGGAATACATTCAGTGGGAACCATATATCTATTCTGTCCATTCATTTGAGGTAGTTGTATACAAAAAACATACATAATCTAAAAATGTACCTTAAGGTGCAAGTTTAATACTATAATACTTTCTATTAGTAACTATTTTTTTTTTCTTGAATTAGAAAATATTAAAACTGTGCTGGGTGGCTTTTTTTTGGATTACGTCCAAGGTAGTTGGGTGTGGAAGCTATGGTAGGTCCAGGAGGAGTTACTCGGGCGGCTAATCCAATAGATGAAGATGGGGGTGTATACCTCATGTTGATACCCAGCATCAGAACTAAATAAAAAGCTGAATTTATGGGGCTGTAGACATTGGTCTGCACTACTCAATTGTCACAGAACCAGCCATGGCTCTCAACGCTGATGACAAAGCACACATCCAGGCCATTTGGCCATGCATAGCACAGCATGCTGCTGAGTATGGAGGAGAAGCTCTGTACAGGTACGGTACATGCGGTTTCATTTATTGTGTGATATAGGGGGATGGGTCATGGGGATTGTCAGATTTTAATGTTGTCCTCTTTTGCACCAAATGCTGTTTCTTGTATGGGGCCTTGTAATTGCTAACTTTAACATGTGTAAATGTAAATGTCTTTTCAGGATGTTCCTTTCCAATCCTCAAACCAAGACCTACTTTCCAAAGTTTGATTGTTCCAAGGATTCTGCCCATGTTAAAGCTCACGGCAAGAAAGTACTTGATGCTCTGACTGAAACAGTAAAACACCTGGACAACATTGATGGAGCCCTTTGTAAGCTAAGTGAACTCCATGCTTACGACATGAGAGTGGACCCAGGAAATTTCCCAGTACGTTTTTTTATAGTAAATGTATTAAAACCTTTGTGCTATTGACTGATCATGTAACACATTGACTTATTGTACTTCTGTGTTTCTCTCTTTTCTAGCTCCTGGCTCATCACATTCTGGTGACAATTGCAATCCACCTTCCTGACAAGTTTGATTGTCTCACCCATGAGGCTCTGGACAAGTTCTTGGCTGTAGTTGGATGTTCTCTGACATCCAAGTACCGTTAAATACATCAAGCGTGTCAGTGGTTTCATCAACATCATAAACCAATGACTAATTGTGGCATCTGACTGATGAAATAAAATAAAGTGGATTACTTTCTCAGTACTTGTCCCTTGTTATTCTTATATATTTTACATAGCTGATAAGTGTAAGGTTAACACAGAGAGTTAAGGAGGAGAATCAATAACAAATTGTATTAAATATTCCTTATTCCCTATGAATACAGACACATAAGGGGTAACAAACCACTGTACAACCATGTACTAGCAAAGAAATACAAAAGAGCCTAAACATTTATAATCGTCCTAATATTTCTAATCCAATTGAAGGGGATTTATGAGTTTATCTCCTGTTCAGTGTACATAATAATCTTTTATCCACTATATGATTAATGGGGATCCCATTTGTCAGTCACTGACCAGGAAGTTATCCACCAATTTTGTAAATTACTAGAATAACCCTTTACAATAATATTCACATACATAAGATAGATCCCATAGGAAACATAGTCAGTTGCCAAAACCAAAATCATCCTGGGGTGTATAGGGTAAATAACTTAAGAGGGGATTTTACGTAGCTGCATGCAAATATTTTCTGATCTTGTTTACAAATTTCTTATATTCCCATGTACACATTTTTCTAAATGTTAGCCCACTACTGAGGTCTTTCTTCTGAATGTATCAGTTCTGGGGGGCCCTATCATTAGCCGCTGCATAGCCTTTCCTTTGTTTCAGTAATGGGTTTCCCAGGGGTGCAACTAGGAGACGCAGGGTCCCATAGCAGACTTCTAAATGCCGCCCCCCTTCCCACTTAAAAATATACATATTATTTACACACACATTTATACACTCACAGACATATAGAGCATATACTCACATACAGTGCCATATACAGACATACAGCATGCAAACACACATACAGTATATACACACACCATACAACATATACACACACCATACACCATATACACATACAGCATAAACACATCACAGATACACACACATACACAGCATATATACATCACATATCTGTTATATACATATTATGCTATACAATGGGCAGCACAAGAAGTATATAATGGTGCACATCCCCTATTTTTTGGGTCGGATAATGGGGCCCCCTGACACTGCTGGTCTCCCTAGCGGTTGCTATGGTTTCTACAATTGTAGTTACGCCCCTAAGGGTTCCTATCATTTGTCTACCTCCTAGCCCTTGCCTCTAAGGCTACATTCCCACTGCCGTGTGCCCGCTGCACTGTGGCACGGCGGACACACGGCAGCGCGGGGAGAGGAGGAGGAGGTGAGCGCAGCTCACCCCCGCCCCTCTCCATAGCGATGTATGGCCGCGGCATCGTAATACGGGAAAAGATAGGACATGTCCTATCTTTTCCCGGGCTACGGAGCGGTACGGTGCCGCATGTGTGCTGCACCGTACCACTCCCGTAGGGCGCCGCGAGCCCATAGATGTGTATGGGGGACGTATATCGGCCGTATATACGTCCCCCATACTGTAGTGTGAATGTAGCCTAACTGTTTCTGTTATTGGGGCATCTGTCATTAACCTGCTCATGGGCGCCGAAATCTTTCCGAGGATTGTCGCTAGCCGTGACGTCATCAGGGAGTTGCGATCTGTCGCCATGGTAGCCTCGGGTCTTCCAAAGACCTGAGGCTACTTTGTGTTAACCCATGCATTACAATGTGCTATCTGCACATTGTAATGTACGAGGAGAAAAATCCCTATATACTGCCATACTGTAGTATGGCAGTATATGATAGGATCCTACAAACAACCTAGGGTTAAAGTACCCTAGGGAGTCTAAAAAATAGTAAAAATAAAAATGAAAAAAAGTAAAAAAAAAAATTATAATAAAAAAAACCTAAAAACTCAAATCACCCCCCTTTCCCTAGAACTGATATAAATATAAATTGTCACGGGTGGTCCCGCGACCCACATCGCGGGTCGCGGGCTCACCCGTGCCGCCCTGCCCCTGCCAGCGCGCCGCCAGCGCATCTCACCCGTCCCGGCTCCTGGCTCGCTCCCCTCCACTGTGCAGTCGGCGCAGCACCTTCTCCAAATTTAAAGGGCCAACGCGCCATTAATTGGCGCTGGCCATATTGCCCAATTCTTCATAAGCCTGCCTCTTCCTGTAACCCTTGCCGGATATTTGTGCCTCTTAGCCTTAGAGAAAGCTTCCAAGCGATTATTCCTGCGTTCCTGTGTATTCCTGCGTTCCTGTGTATTCCTGTGTGTTCCCGCTCCTGAGTCCTGTGTTACCCGAGTTCCTCCGTGTTGCTGTGTTCCGTGTGCCTGTGTTCCCGCTCCCACCTGCCTGGACCTCCCGTTGCTGACCTTGGACTTGGACTTGACGTTGCATCTCTGCCGCCTGCCCTAACCCTGCCTGGACCTGACTACGAGACTGTCATCCACTAAGGTACCTCGACCTCGGCTGCCACCGCGGGCTGGTCGCACCTGTGGAACGACCTAGTGGTATCCTGCCGCAGCAAATCCAACCCGCTTTGCGGCGGGCTCTGGTGAAAACCAGGTGCCGCTTGGGCTCCGGTCCCAGGTGTCGGCTAGTTCCATCTCCCGCGGTGGTCCAGAGGATCCACTGATCCTGACATAAATAAACAGTAAAAATCATAAACACATTAGGTATTATTTGCCATTTTAAAAAAAATTTGAAATTCTATGAAAAGTGATCAAAAGGTTGCACAGTCCTAAAAATGATAACGTCATCAAAATCCACAAAAAAACGATACCACCAACAGCCCCGTCCACCAAAGTATGAAAAATGAAAACGAAAAAGGGCTGCGGCATTAAGGGGTTAATTGCAATATTCCTCTAAGTCCACAGGTCTGCATCTTGGGCAAAAAGATAGGCATTGTTGGCTCATTGAGTTGTATCCCGAGCGTGTTAAAAGGTCTTATTCTCGCTAGACTGGTGATCATGTGCCATTGGAAGTACATGGAGGCACCTAAGATTAAGGTCTGGGAAGATAGAGTGGATACTTTAGTTTTTGCAGAAAGACAGGAGGAACTTGAAAGTGTTGTAAAGAGAGGTGAGATGAGGGACAAGTAGCTTAATAGATCTAGTGCACAATAGTTCTTGCAGTCCTTGACTGTAGAATAAGTAATCTTCCCTTCTCCTTTTTTTTTCTCTTCACTTTGCCTTTTTTTGTTCACAACTGTTGGATTGACTTATATAGTATGTATCCTGAGATTTGAGCCGGTCGCCAGCCGTCAGAGGTGAGAGGGATAGTGGTGGTGGGAAGTGGAAAAATGACAAGTTTATCATATACTGTCTGCAAAGTTGATGTATAGAAATTGTCTACATATGTATGTTTATTCTGTATTGTGTAATTTCAATTCTCAAAATAAAGTTTAAAAAAAGAAAAACTGAAATATGGCCATAAGAATTCAGACCCTTTTCTGTGACACTCACATGTTGTCCATTTCCTTCTGAGATTGTTTTATTCCTTCATTGGGGTCCAGCTGTGTTGTGCCCTAGAGAAAGCTTGTTCCTATATCCTGCACTTGTATTGTGATTTCCCGTTGTGACGCCAGTTCCATTCCTGACTACGTTCCTCTGCTGCCAGCCCTGACCTTCTGCTCTGCCATCGACTTTGATCCTTTGCTGCCTGTCCTGAACCACGGAGTCCCCAACCACGATTTTGCCTCGCGATTCTGTACCTTGTCTTGGCCGTCACCTCGAGTAAAGTCGCGCCTGTGGAGCTACCTGGTGGTATCCTGCCGCAGCATGTCCAACCCGCTTTGTGGTGGGCTCTGGTGAAAACCGCCTGCCACTTAGACTTCTCTCCCAGGTGTCGGCTTTCGTCATCGTTCATGGTGGTATAGTGGGTCCACTACCCCTGATTCTGACATAGATTCAGAGTAACATGCCTTTCAGCCAAAGGAGGAAATTTAGTTTTAGATTTTGTAGACCAGAAATACAAAGCCCTCATTTATGATGAGGCAAGAAAAAAATTCCCAGTGCTGAAAGGGACTCACTTTAAATATCTACAGGCCCAATCATATGTCAATGAGACCTTAACCCCTTAACGATTTGACCCTTTTTTATTTTTGTGTTTTCATATTTAATCCCCACATTCAAAAAATGTAACGTATTTATTTTCCAATGTAAAAAGCTGTGTGATGGCTTGTTTTCTATGTACTTCATAGTGACGTTATTTAATATTCCATGTAATTTACTGAGAAATTGGAGAAAAACTGTGAAAAAAGTGTGGTAAAATTTGTAAAATAAATACTATTTATGCCATTTCCTTATCGGCTTGATTTTTACAGCTTTCCTTTGTGCTCCAAATGACACGTCCTTATATTCTTTGGGTTGATGCGATCATCGGAATACTAAATTTATATAGGTTTAATTGTGTTTTAATACATTTAAAAAAATTAAAATCTTCATGGATAGGAGCTAAAATGAGAGATAGGAGCGTGATAACATCAGCTATTTAAAGGTTACTTAGGGTTTCCCTTTCATGTGATACATTTATTGTGGGACCTCTATATAGGCATAATAGTTAGCGGCATAAAAGGGGATGATGGAGGCTGTTAGAGGAGAAGAAAATAATAATAAATAATAATTCCTTTATTTATATAGCGCACACAGATTACATAGCTTGCCAGATCAGTCCCTGTCCCCTTCAGGCTCACAATCTAATCAACCTACCAGTATGTTTTGGAGTGTGGGAGGAAACCCACGCAAACACAGAGAGAATATACAAACTCTTTGCAGATGTTGCAGTGCTGCAAGGCTGTAGTGCTAACCACTGAGCCACAGTGCTGCCCTGTATTTGTGTAATATATGCATAAAATTGATTACAGGATGGAGCTAGCAAAAGAACCTGACCAGATTCCTTGATGTGGATATTTAATTAATAAGAGGGCTGCGGTGGATATTATATTATTAATGGGGCTGTTTTTGTACAGCAATTTTCATGCAGGACAATGCCCGCTATCACACATCAAAACACGTAAAGCAGTTCCTTGAAACACAAAACACTGAAAAATTGAAATGGCCAGATGAGAGTCCTGATCTAAACCCAATAGAAAACCTATGGAAAATTGTTGGTTACAAAGTTATGGCCAATTGCCGAAACCGGACAAATATCCGAAGCAACCAGAATCTTATAGGCCAGTGGTGGCGAACCTATGGCACGGGTGCCAGAGGCGGCACTCAGAGCCCTTTTTGTGGCCACCCGGGCCATCGCCCCAGCACAACAGACAGGACTCAAAGAATCTTCCTGCTGTGTACAGAGGGAAACTGGAAAGAAGCTAAAATGATGAAAATCTTCCATCTTTCTACTGTGTTGCTGTCCTCAGGAGGCCAATATGATTGAAAGTTGTTGTACAGGGAGCAATAAGTTACTGCTTTCATTTTTGGTTGGCACCTTGTGATAAATAAGCAGGGTTTGGGGATGCAGTTTGGACACTCAGCATCTAAAAGGTTCGCCATCACTGTTATAGGCCTTTTTTGCTTTTAGCTGCCTGAATTGCAAGTTTTTATGTCCCTACCTTGCAAAATATAGAATAGTTATTTGCATTAAAAATGTAATCAATAAACTTTCCTCTGCAAGCGTTAATAGGAAAATAAATGGAGAGTTCTCACAACACGGCACAAAGACTTTATAACTAGTATCATATCATAACCCTACAAAATCCTGGTATCATCTTTATTGATGATCAAAACAAGATTGTACAATACAAAATTTATAACCAAAAAAGTACAGTAATAGCCAAGTGCTAGGATTTTTTTTCTCTTCCCCTAAATAACAATTTATAAATGTTAATCAGTAATATATATGAATCCTAAAAAAAAGGATCTATAAAAAAAAATAACGTTGGCATTACAGCCTCAAAAGCTCTGGTTATTAGAGGATATTAGCATATATATTTTATATAGAATAATATAAAATAAAAGAATTGCTATATGTGGAAATGTCTATGTACTATAATACTGTAGATGAACGGCTGTGAATTGTTATATCATACATGCAACAACATGTCATGTCGATTTTTAATTTAAATTATAAACTAGTTCACAGATGTCACACAGGAGTATATAATAATAATAATCCCTTTATTTATATAATGCTCACAGATTATGCAGCGCTGCGCTGCGGTATAAAATAATATCTTGTTACAGATATTGAAATAAATTACATTACACTCAATATATAATACATTGAAAAAGCATTTTTTTGTCTTGTTAAATTATAGCATGACTCATCAATTTATTATTTTTTTTTTATTTGGCACGTTATTTTCTTTAGCATGACAAGCAATATTTCATCAAGGCAGTGCAGAGAAGGGCGCGCTGTCAAATAAATTATCAGCTGGACACATTAAAATGTTATCACTGATGTTAAACAAGGCGTGCATGATCTTCTATTTCCAGGTTTTTTGGGTGGGAGTTACCTCGAATTCACTTTAAGCCAAAAGAAATTTCACCAAAAATTAGGTTTTATTTTAGAATATTTTTTTTCACTAATATACATAATATTATATATATATATTTATACATATAATATTACATTGCTAAATTTAGAACTTATATTTATGCGTACACTAGATTGTGTACAAATAAAAGTATGAGTATAAAGACAATATTAAATTAAAATTCAACATCACTATTAATTTTACATAGAACCGAGAAGGTAGACACAATGGAGCAGGTATGTTACAACTAATACTTTGTGCACTGAATACCAAATCGAAAAAAGTGACAAAAAAATGTGCAGGTGCACTTAAATATATAACAATTCATTTTATTTTCATATCTGACCCACTGCCCCCATGTAAACTTTGTACTCTTAAAACTTTGGTAAAGTGTATTCTATTCTTGTTTAGTATTTAGTGTCTTTTGTTATGTGTTTTATAACTTATATTTACTTACTCTAGGAGATTATTTTGTGGATACTAAATTGATTTCTGCAACTGCTGCATTTTACTATACTGAACAAATAATAACGTGACTTGTCATTGTTTGTTTTACCATATATTTATTATTGTGGGGGTTTCGTTTGTTTACCAGACATGTAACAAGTATTGTGTCCAAGCTGGTCCAAGTAAAGATATTGGTAGATCAAATATTAACATTTTAATCGTTTTTAACATGTATTTTTTGCTAGATATTAAAATAAAATAAATTGTTATATATTTAAAGGGGTTGGCCACTTTACGGGCAGAATATTACGTAATTTACCAATATACATCTATTAATAATTCGGCTCTGCTTTCTTGATATGTGAAGTGAAGCCGCCTACCTCTTACTTCATCAGCCAAACATTTCTGACCATAAAATGGCCTCAGATGGAGGGTCATGTGATCTCTAACTATCGATTGTTCATGGACAGATCACATGACCCTCCATCTGCGGCCATTTTATGGTCAGGAATGTTTGGCAGGAGGCTTCATCCTTCTAAAAGTAGCAAGCAGGTCACCAAGGATCAAAAAATATCACAATCTTCATGGGATTATGCAGGAATACTATACGTACTGTTTGTATGGTTTTGTCATGCAAGGCGCAATGTATCAGCTCCAATATGTGCAGAGGTGTTTGGGTTAAGTACAAATAGCACCAGGGACAGCAATAGGAGAGTATTAGTATATTCAGGTCATTCTATTGCATTGTGGGATCAAGTGAAGACCAGCACTATAAAAATGCACACCTTCTTCCAGTAACTTTCTGGAGTAGTAATAGAATTCCAAACTGGCCAAAATATTTCACACCATTCACAAAATAATATTACACATAAACAATACGCACAACATACAATTACAGGCAAAATATGTTTACAGGTATCGCACATTTTATGGTGTGAGATTCAAGGACGCACTGCAATGTGTAGTGAATGAGATAAAGACAAGAATAAAGGAGGAAGTTAAAATATTTTAGCCTATCCACAACATAGGTGTTAGATGTGATCGGTAGGCATGGTCGCTTGCAGGGACTCATCCAAACTAAAGAAGGGTGCTCCCTTGTTACTTCATCTGAATTAAACATATGTAATACAGGTGCACTACATTAATCTGGGTGGAACTGCACTGCAAAGAAGCACCGTGGGACTACAGACAAGGGTTAAAAGGGTTGTCCACTTTCAGCAAATAATTGATAGTTTGAGTAATGAAAAGTTACACAATTTTCCAATATACTTTCTGTATTCACTTCTCACTTTTTTCTCTCTTGCTGTCAGTCTATAGAAAACCCACTTTACGGTCACGTGATAACACACAAGAGCACCGCACGTTGTATGACACAATAGTTTCTATGATGTAACGAGCCGTGCACCTGTGTGACATCACATGACCAGGGAACAGTTATTATCCACAGAAAGCAAACAGTGAAGCTTCCTATAGAATGACGGCAAGCACCTACAAATATACATAAAGTATAAAATATTTTATTATACAACAATATCAATTATTTGCTGAAAGTGGACAAAACCTTTAAGAACCCCCATTTTAAAGATAACAGATATATATTTATATTAACGTTCCCACACATTTGAGGTGTTGTAGTATATTCTTGTATGTGAGTATGTTTAAATAAATAAAGCGCCATTCACTCTTTCTACTGTTGCAAGTCGAATTTTGATTTTTATTCATGAATACAACATAACCCCTGAAGCCCCTCAGTTTTGAACCCCTGAACCCCTGAAGCCCCCCAGTTTTGAACTACCCAGTCCCCAAGTTTTGAACTACCGGTAATGTGTTGTTGATCATTTCTGTCCAGAGCCATTAAGCAGTGCCGTCTTTGTGTTTTTCACGCATAAAAGAATGTATATTACCACATATGATATAAGTTGCACATACATATATGCAAGTGCTCTAAAAGATGACACTCCCTAGAACTTCCCTTGAAGACAAATTCCTTCTCAGATGTTTTGTATTATAATACAAATAATACTAATAATAATGCACTAAATACAAATAATATACCAATGTTTCACAGATGCAGATCTCACCTCCTACAGAACAAGCCTTAGATATATCATTTTTTTTAAGAAGTTCTTCTTTAGAGCATCCAAGTAAAAAACAAACTACTGATAAATATTCATAGAGCATAGACAGAGGGACAGGGGGACAGATAGATGCATGTATTCAGGTAGAACAGGTGAGCAATGTGCAAAATTATTGGATACATTACAGTAAATGAATATGCTTTTCTGGAATACTTTTTCACATTTACCGTAGGTCTTTTATTTACAAATGCTGCTGGAAACTACAATAAAGTCCAGTGTGAACACGGTGTTAGTGTAACATCAATTAAAATATATTTAAAATATAAATATTATACTTATATAGTATAATATCTCCATGGGATTTCCCTTTTTTTGCCTATCCCACCATCTCTGACAAAATCTTTGATGTATTCTTTTATGGAACAAACAATGTAGATGTGAACTGTGCCTTATTAAATCCATTTTACTCCCTCATTATAGCTGCACATTTTACTTAATTATTTATTTAGTCAGTTTACTAAAGTAAATGTACTAAAACTGAATGTGAAGTTGCTTTCTTGTGGGTTTTTGGATCAGAAGGGCATATCTGCCTAATATATAGTAATGTTCTCCAGTTCCATACGGACTGGGGTTTACTGCATTTATAATATAACTTATGATATCACATATACAAAGAAAAATTAAATTGGGGTACTAAATTGTTATGTTTTATATTAGAGAATGGTAAAGGTGCATATAATAGCAATGTATGAATATGCACTCTAAAATAAGAAACTAATACATGTATAAGATTATACAAAGAACAAGCATTGCGCTGCTACATTTTCATGTAGGCTTCTGCATCATTATCTTATTCAGGCACAGATGTGTGCATGTCTGTGTAAGTTATAGATAGCTTTTATAACTAATAATTTGTAATGAATGAAATTGTAATTAAAAATACAATATATATAAATATGTTTCAAGAATATAATTTTGGGTTAACATTTGGGTTGGACCAAGCACAGGAGTAGAGGAGGAGGGTGAACAGATAAGTGTGATTCATGGCAGCCAATAGACGAATAGCACAGATGAGGGATGGACCGTGTAAATCCTATTTAAAGTCAAGGACTGTGTGAGGAAACCACCAGCCTCATTGCTCAGAAGCTCAGCACAGAAAGCCAAAAACATTCACCATGGTCCACCTGACAGAACAGGAGATCAAGCACATCAATGCTATCTGGTCCAAGGTGGACTGCAAGCACATTGGAGGAGAAGCTCTTGCCAGGTATAAATAATAAGAAACAGAAATAAATGATTTTCTGTATACTATGTACATTACATTATGTTATCTTCTGAAATACCTCTAACTCTTTTGTTTTTCACCAGGCTTCTTATCGTCTACCCCTGGACCCAAAGATACTTCAGTACCTTTGGTAACCTGGCCTCTCCTGATGCCATCTGCCACAATGCCAAGGTCATAGCTCATGGTGAGAAGGTATTGCGCTCTATTGGAGAAGCTCTGAAACATCTGGATAATCTGAAGGGGCACTATGCCAAACTCAGCCAGTACCACTCTGAGAAGCTGCATGTTGATCCCGCCAACTTTGTGGTAATTATTGAATATATATAATTTTTTACTGAATTAGTCAAACTTGACATTATATTATACTATATAAAAGTAATTGTATTGACTTGGATAACATTAGAACATATAAGCACATTTACCTTAAAATTTGATTATTACATTTTATAACTTATGTATTTGTGAATAATGGTGTTGAACTACTAAAGACATTTACAACCATTTTGACATATGTATTTCTTTTTCAGCGTTTTGGAGGTGTGGTAGTTATTGTCTTGGCCCATACCTTCCATACAGAGTTCACCCCTGAAGTACAGGCTTCTTTCGAGAAGGCATTCTGTGGTGTGGCTGATGCTCTTGCCAAGGGTTACCACTAAATCTACAGTATCATCCCTCAAATGATTCTCAAGCTACAAGTTTACCACCAGGCAATTCTTCGACCAGCAAGATGTTATATGTAGTTTTTGAGTTTTAAAATGTAGCATTAGCTCCAAATAAAATCAGAATTATTACCTTACTCTGTGACTTTGTATCTTCTGTTTAAATGAAAGTTATATTATTTATATTACTGCAAACTTGGTTTAATACAAATAGTTTCCATGTGAATGACAAAAAATGTCAATACAGTGTGAATGAAAGGGTAACAACATATTTGCCAAATATCTATCAATCTATCTAAAAATGGAGAAGCAGGGAGCACTCCAATATATCAGATCCAGGAGAAAATCTTTATAAGTGCACTTGGAATAAAGATTTCACCTGGATCTGATATAGTCTTGTGGTCCGTAGAGTGTAACCCACCATTATACCATTACAGGTTTTTACACAGGGCTGGTCTGCTTTTACCATATCTATCTATTGTATGTAATATATATATATACATACACATACACACACTGTATATATACACTATGTAAAATACGCCAGAAGTTTGGCATATCGCCGTTAATATAACTAACCCTCTGTATTCATTGAGGTTATAACCTATAAGGTTCAATATGCATATACATGCTGGTTGGTTTCTATGTGTCCTGTGTAGGATGGGGGCTCCGAAGCCATTACATGGGCAATATAAGATCTGCACAAAACTTTCACTTACAACATGCACTACAAATCAGCCAATATGTTATCAGCTACATGCCACATCACCCTTGTCTTCTGCAAAGGGTATTAATGGGATACGGTTTACCCGGCTCCTTTAGCATCATACTGTATGTGGACCTGCCCCCTCCAGAATGAAAATTTTGGTAGGTGATCTTTTGACATATCATCACACATCTATCACTGGTGTATGGAGAGGGCTCACAGGCTGAACCCTCACGATACTAGTCAGGTTTTTGTAGCAAACACCGGTAACCTGCTATCAATGATAGCACTAATTGTGGTTGTTAACCCTTTGTTTGTTACCGGATTGCAACTATTTAGAATATTCTTAGTTATGGAGATTTCTTTCTTGTAACTACATTACATTAATTTGTTCCTACAAATCTAATACAGTTTTTGATTCAACCCACAAGTGTTCAACTGGGTTGAGGTCTGGGACTGTGGGGCTTCATTATAATTGAACGATTAATGATATTGAAATTGACTTCAACTATTTTTCGGAAACCATTCTAGCAGGGGCGTTGCTAGGGTGGTAAAAGATTCGGGGCACGGGCCCCAATGCATGTGTATTGCACTTTCAGTAATGCCCCCTCCTGTACATAACCCCCTCACATGTGGTTGTGCCACTAACAAGGTTACTTCTGGTATATACAGCTACAGAGAACAAAGGAGAAATCCCCATCACCACATCTTTGTTCTCTGGCAGTGTTATCCTGCTGCCGCTCCTAACAATCTCCCCAAATACTGTAAGGCTGCGCTCACACATTTGTCTTGCATTTAAACAACACCAGGTGCGTGTTACCCATCACATGTGTATTACTGTAAACGCAAATGAGATCAAACCGAGGCCTGTCCTAGTGCCATGTGTGATCACGCTCCAAGAAATGTCCCCCACACAGTCCCACAGTAAGTAATGTCCTCACACAGCCCCCCAGTAAATAATGTGCCCCACACAGACCCCCAGTAAATAATGTGCCCCCACACAGCCCCCCCCCAGTAAGTAATGTGCCCCACACAGTCCCCCCAGTAAGTAATGTGCCCACAAAGCCCCCCAGTAAGTAATGTGCCCACACAGCCCCCCAAGGAAGTAATGTGCCCACACAGCCCCCCAGTAAGTAATGTTCCCACACAGCCCCCCTGTAAGTAATGTTCCCACACAGCCCCCCAGTAAGTAATGTCCTCACACAGCCCCCCTAGTAAGTAATGTGCCTCACACAGCCCCCCCCAGTAAATAATGTGCCCCACACAGTCCCCCCAGTAAATAATGTGCCCCACACAGTCCCCCCAGTAAATAATGTGCCCACAAAGTCCCCCCATTAAATAATGTGCCCCACACAGCCCCCCAGTAAATAATGCGCCCACACAGTCCCCCCAGTAAATAATGTGCCCACAGAGTCCCCCACTAAATAATGTGCCCACACAGTCCCCCCCAGTAAATAATGTGCCCACACAGTCCCCTCAGTAAGTAATGTGCCCCATACATTTCCCCCAGTAAATAATGTGCCCCACACAGCCCCCCAGTAAATAATGTGCCCACACAGCCCCCCAGTAAATAATGTGCCCACACAGTCCCCCCAGTAAATAATGTGCCCCACACAGTCCCCCCAGTAAATAATGTGCCCCACACAGTCCCCCCAGTAAATAATGTGCCCCACACAGCCCCCCAGTAAATAATGCGCCCACACAGTCCCCCCAGTAAATAATGTGCCCACAAAGTCCCCCCAGTAAATAATGTGCACACACAGCCCCCCAGTAAATAATGTGCCCACACAGTCCCCCCAGTAAGTAATGTGCCCCACACAGACCCCCAGTAAGTAATGTGCTCCACACAGACCCCCATTAAGTAATGTGCCCCACACATCCCCCCAGTAAGTAATGTTCCCACACAGCCCCCCCAGTAAGTAATGTGCCCACACAGTCCCCCCAGTAAGTAAGGTGACCACACACAGCCCCCCAGTAAGTAATGTGCACCACATAGTCCCCCCAGTAAGTAATGTGCCTCACACAGCCCCCCAGTAAATAATGTGCCACACAGTCCCCCCTGTAAATAATGTGCCACACAGTCCCCCCTGTAAATAATGTGCCCACACAGTCCCCCCAGTAAATAAGGTGCCCACACAGCCCCCCAGTAAATAATGTGCCCACACAGCCCCCCAGTAAATAATGTGCCCACACAGTCCCCCCAGTATATAATGTGCCCCACACAGACCCCCATTAAGTAATGTGCCCCACACATCCCCCCAGTAAGTAATGTTCCCACACAGCCCCCCCAGTAAGTAATGTGACCACACACAGCCCCCCAGTAAGTAATGTGCACCACATAGTCCCCCCAGTAAGTAATGTGCCTCACACAGCCCCCCAGTAAATAATGTGCCACACAGTCCCCCCTGTAAATAATGTGCCACACAGTCCCCCCTGTAAATAATGTGCCCACACAGTCCCCCCAGTAAATAAGGTACCCACACAGCCCCCCAGTAAATAATGTGCCCACACAGCCCCCCAGTAAATAATGTGCCCACACAGTCCCCCCAGTATATAATGTGCCCACACAGTCCCCCCAGTAAATAATGTGCCCACACAGTCCCCCCAGTAAATAATGTGCCCACACAGCCCCCCAGTAAATAATGTGCCCACACAGCCCCCCAGTAAATAATGTGCCCCACAATGCCCACAATGTTCTCCCCTTTCCCTAGTCCCTATCATGTTTCTCACCTCACAGATGCAGTTCTTTCTCCCTCTGTGCATTGCTTTCCCCGGCAGGTCATGTGATCATGACATCATCACAGGTCCTTCAGCCTCTGGAACTCCCGGAGGCTAGGTCCTTGCAGGGGAAAGCAGCGCCTGCACTCGTTCTCATCACGATCTGTGTCCTCAGACACAGATCTTGATGAGAGAGGGAAGGAATCTCCCGGGCAGCGGGGCAGATGATCTGCTGACCCGAGGAGATTCGGGGCACTGGCCAAAAGATCCGGACACAAGCCCCGGATCTTTTGACCTAGCGACGCCCCTGCATTCTAGACACAGTGGGGCTCATTTACCAGGGGTGAAGCTCTCTGGATGCTTTACTTTGCTCCCAGACTGCAATAATCAGTTGTAAGGTGTCTGTAATGAAGTTTTATTGATAATCCTTCTTTCCATTATGGCAAAAATTTTTGAAACTCCAATTGTCAATCATAACAATCATAAAATATAGTTTCGACTTACATACAAATTCAACTTAAGAACAAACCTATGAAACCTGTGCGTGCCGGACCACCAGTGCCAGCGCTGGATTGTGGCAAGGTGAGAGAGGCACCAGGTGTCCTGGGGAGCGGAGATGGGAAACAGGTGACATGGGTTGCAGGAGCACCCATACAGTACCCCCGCCTCCCCCTCTTCCTGACTGGAGGAATCTATGCAGAAGGCCACAGTCCAAGATATTGTCCTCGGGCTCCCAACACCTCTTCTCAGGCCCGAACCTGTTCCAGTCAACAAGGAAGAGCTGCTTACCTCTCACCGTCTTCATGTCCAGAACCTCCTTTATCTCAAAGACATTGGTGAAGTCAACCTCAGGAGCAGAAGGAGGAACTTACCGGGAGAAGCGGTTCAAGATGAATGGCTTTAGGAGAGATACATGGAAACATACATGTAGTTCGGGATGTGCATAGTGGGAGGAAGGCGGAGCTTATATGCCACAGGATTAATGCACTGTAACACCTCGAAAGGACCCAGGAAAGGTGGTCCCAGTTTGTAACTGGCCATCTTCACCCGGAAATACCTGGAGGACAGCCACACTGTCACCTGGAGAGAAGATGGGAGGAGGCCTGCATTTCTTGTTTGCCTGGGTCTTGGTTCAGGTCTGCTCCCAGATAGACTTAAGATCTTGGACCAACTCTTCCACAGCTGGAACATCTGAAGGCACATAAAGAGGAGGGCTGTTGCTGTCCATAAACAATGAAGAAGAGAGCAGAGCTGGGAGACTCAGAGTCCAAGGAGTTGTAGGAGAACTCTTCCCATGGCAGGAGGGAGAATCAGTCCTCCTGTCGAGCGGGATAAAGTGCAGAAGGTTACAGCCCAGAGTCTGATTGACCCACTCAACTTGGATAATATGTGGAAGAAAAACCCTTAACTTGTAGTTGACTACACAACGACTGCCAGAACTTGCACGCCAGGATCTCAGGCTGCGTGCACCACCTACATTATTTCCTTGGAGTTATGTAGGTTGCCGTCTTTTCTCTTATTTGAGCAAGATAGTCTGTTACATCATCACTGGGAGCAGAACATAAGAGGTAGGAGGAGTTACTGAAAACTAAAGGATCATCGGACTTGTAGTTTCCAGTGGAAGACATCTTTGTGATAACTCTGCATACTTTAGAGAGGTGATAACATTTTGTCAATCATAAAATCATTTTGTGACGTTGAGTTTTGTTATATTATATATATATATATATATATATATATATATATATATAACATTTATTTATATCATTATGAGTTTTTTTTTATCAGACATTCATGTTCCAATAAAGTTGGCAGTTTAACACAGCTAAAAATGGGGTAGGGCTAGGAGCTGCTCCTAGTGCGTTTTTTAGGGTGACTATTTAACATCCCAGCAGTCACGTCTTTTAGTTATAATGAGTTAGGACATCAATCCAATTGCATCTTGTTTTGAATACATTTTTTTCTGATGTCGTTTTGATATGGTTATGCTATTTACTATCTGAACAAACAATAGAACTAAATGCCTACAAATACCTTGGCATAAACTAGAAGATAACGAATGGTGCAGGAGGAAAAAATGGAAAAAAGTCCAAAAAATACCACAATGTCCAAATTATAAATTAATATTTTCTCTGCTTCCTCCGTACTTTTCGAACTCCAGTTCAAGACACACAAGTAAAGGGAATCCCCTGTTTCAACCTTAATTCCTTGGGACGGCGTTCATCTTGTTGGAATCACTTGTTAGGCTCGTGGTTGGTTCTGGTGTAAGTGCAAGGTCTTCTGACTCAGAAACCGTACCTCTCCGTTCCTAGTTCCGTTTGTCACCAAGCCACAAGTAGATTAAAGGCCTTATATATATATATATATATATATATATATAGATAGATAGATAGATAGATAGATAGATAGATATAGATATATATATACATATATGAGGGCGGTTCAATAAGTACCCGTGTTTGACGACAGAGAGCGTTCCTGAGGGAAGTTGGTGTCATCTTGTGCTGCATTTATCAAACAACGGCAAAACAAATTGCAGACCGATTGATAGTTTAGTTTGGTTTTAGCAGCCATTTGAGTAAGACGTGTTTCATGATTTTCGCTAAGATGGAAAAAGAGCAGTATCGCTCGGTAATTGCTTTTTCTTTTTGGATGGGAAAAAATGCGAGAATATAAAAGCAAAGTTGGATGCTGTTTATAGGAACACAATTAGATATTGGTTCAACGAATTTAAACGTGGGCGGACATCAGTTTTTGATGAGGCGCGACCAGGACACCCGGCGTGGTTACCGAAGAAATCATTCAAAAAGTCCATATCATGATACTCGCTGATCGACGAACGAAAGTGCGCCAAATAGCAGAGGCTGTGGTGTGTCGACCGGAATGACAATTAATATTTTACTTGATAAGTTGGCAATGAAAAAATTGTCGGCCCGATGGATGCCGCGAGATGGGTGCCGCGATTGCTGACGGTGGACAACCGCATGGATTTTTCAAGAAAAAGGAAGAACAATCACTGGACAATACTACAGTGAGTTAATGGACCACTTCGATAAAAAACTGAAGGACACACCAGCACATTCATTTGGAGTTGTCACTGTAAAACTGAATGAATTGCATTATGAATTGCTGCCGCACCCCTCTTTTTCACCTGATATGGCACCCTACGACTTTTACTTGTTCCCTAACATGAAGAAATGGCTAGCGGGAAAAAAATTTAGTCAATCGCCGAGACAGAGGGGCATTTTGGAGAGTTTGATAAATCCTATTTTTTGGAGGGGTTTAAAAAATGGCAGGAACGTTGGGAGAAGTGTATCTTTCTAAAAGGGGACTACGGTATGTTGAAAAATAAAATTTTTTAAAACAATTCTGTCTTCATTTCTAACACAGGTACTTATTGAACCGCCCTCGTGTATGTGTATTGAAAAAAAAAGAGTCAGAGAGAATCGTTTGGGATTTTTCAATTAAAAACTTTTGTCCCATTGGGTCTGAATGCTTCAAAATTAAATGCTTTCTATGAAAGTAAAGCACTTCATCCTTTATTAAAGTTCTTTATCTCTGATATAAGGCGCATCCCTCCATAGCCATAAACCATGTCATCATTAAGGGTTGCAATGTTATTAATGTAACACTAGATACACTAAGGTTATCTATTATTATTATTAAAAATTTTATTAATGTTGCTGCTACCAATTAAAATATCTACGCTTCTATAAAAGACAGGAATGATTGCATGTCGGTAAGCCCCAGAAGAAGCCATCCAGGGGAAACTTGGAGTCGGGCAGAAAACAGCACGTGCAAACTCTTTTATTGCATAACGCCTTTTTAATCTACAAGTTTTGTGAGTATTCCAAATAAAAACACCTATTTATTGGTTAAAAATCCTGTTGCACTATTGCAATCTACTTTCTTTTGGGGAGTAAATCTGGTGTGACAGTACAGGTATTTTTAATTTCAGTTCTTTTAAACTGGCAAATGAACATGTGTCACTATTAAACAAAGGGTTAAAATATGCTCCGGAGTCTAAATTAGACAAGTTCCAAACGTATATAAATAAGTTTATCAGAAATATCAATTTGAAAAAATATTTTTTGAATAAAACGGCCCCTAGGGAATATTTAACACAACACACTGCACTGAAAGAGAAATCAGATTTCATGCCCCCACCCATGGGAGGGAATGAATGTATAGATATACGTTTAGGGGCTGGTGGTAAAAGATTTTGAAAATATGAGTAATAGAGATTGGAAGGATAATTTAACAAAGAATGAAAGAAGAGCTTTGAAGGAATTAAGAGAGAATAAAAATATAGTACCGTATTTTCCGGACTATAAGGCGCACTTAAAAGCATTGGATTTCCGTGGAAATCCAAAGTGCGCCTTATAGTCCGGTGCGCCCTATGTATGGCGCTGGGCAGCGGACCATACTTACATAGGTCCCCGCTACCGGAGACCGGAGACAGCAGATCTCCAGCGGGAACTGCAGACCACGCGGCACGAACAACTTCTGCCGCGTGGTCTGCAGTTCCCGCTGGAGATCTGCTGTCTCCGGTAGCGGGGACCGATGTAAGTATGGTCCGCTGCCCTCCTCCACCTCCCCCTCACCTTCCCCGCTCACCTTCCCCGCGTTCCCCGTCGCGTCTCGGCGTCGCGTCCCGTCGCGTCCCGTCGCGTCTCCGCCACGCCCCCGGACCTCCGCCACGCCCCCGGACCCCGCGCCTTATAGTCCGATGCGCCTTATATATGTAATTATTACATATATAAGGCGCATCGGACTAATGCGCCTTATAGTCCGGTGCGCCCTATAGGGCAGAAAATACGGTAATAAAAGTGCTGATAAGGGGGGGGGTTGTAACGTTGGATAAGAAAAATTACAACAAAGAGATTTATAGGCTGTTAGGTGATACACAAACATATAATAAACTTAGGGGGGGTCCTACCAACATCTACAAAAAATAAATCATTGGAACTAACAGGATGGGGAAGGAAGAACCGAGTACTTAATGAGCAGGTAATATAATAGATATATTAACATTCGTATCCCAAAAATCCCAGTAATATATTGCTTGCCAAAAATCCATAAGAACACTAGCAAACCACCAGGTAGACCCATTTTTTCTGAAATAAATTCAGTGACTAGCGGTTTGGGACAACACATCGAATATTTCCGATTTGCGCCGATTTCCCCTGAATTGCCCCGGGATTTTGGCGCACGCGATCGGATTTTGGCGCATCGGCGCTGGCATGCACGCGACGGAAATCGGGAGGCGTGGCCGAAGGAAAACCAGACGGATTCGGAAAAACCGCTGCATTTAAAAAAAAAAATGTGTTGCGAAAATTGCAATTACCTTCACTCAGCCCGGCTCGGTGTATTCCAGTGCCACTTGGTGGACGGCGGAGGAACTACCTTAATAAATCCCGTCCGGACCCGAATCCAGCGCAGAGAACGCACTGCTGGATCGCGAATGGGCCGGGTAAGTAAATCTGCCCCATTGATTTTTATCTACAACCATTAGTTAAAGACATGCGTTCATATCTCAGGGACTCACAGCATTTGATTCAGATTCTAAAAAATCTGAATGTTGGGGATAGTAAGGATATATTGCTCTGTTCGTTTCCTCCTTATACACTAGTATACCACAGGATTTAGGGGTAACAGTTATGAAGGAAAGATTTAAACAAGTTATGGAAATTGATAGGAATAGGAAAGACTTAATCATAAGAGGTATTGGGGCATATTTATCAGGACCTGGCGGTGCGCAGAGGCCCTGAAATAATCGCAAATGCTAGCTTATTGCATTTAAGCACAAATTGATGGCACTGCCATGGGGGCAAAATTTGCTCCTTCATTCGAATTTATATATGGAAAAGTGGGGGGAAGAGTTTATTTTTGCGGAAAATAACACATTTAAAGAAAATATATTATTATTTAGAAGATATATAGACAATTGTATTATTATATGGAAAGGAGGTGAGGATAGGTTGAAAGAATTTATAAAATACATCAATGTAAATAATTATAATCTAAAATTCACCTATGTGAAAGTGGCTACAAAGATCTGCTTCCTAGACCTAGAATTGACAAGAAATGGTGAGAAA
The DNA here is from genome assembly GCF_040894005.1 of Engystomops pustulosus. Lineage (NCBI taxonomy): Eukaryota > Metazoa > Chordata > Amphibia > Anura > Leptodactylidae > Engystomops > Engystomops pustulosus. The sequence continues at coordinate 45,206,425 of NC_092418.1, read as the reverse complement.
ATTGAAAGCAAACATTTATTCAAACTGACGGATGTTAATACAGGCAGTCCCCGGGTTACATACAAGATAGGGTCTGTAGGTTTGTTCTTAAGTTGAATTTGTATGTAAGTCAGAACTGTATATTTTATCATTTAATCCCAGACAGAAATTTTTTGGTCACTGTGACAATTGGATTTTAAAAATGTTGGGTTGTCATAAGAATCAGGATTATCACTAAAGCTTCATTACAGACACCTGTGATAACTGTTACAGCTGATCATTGTAGGCTAAGACTAAAGCACAAAAAATTACCAATATCCAGAGGTCCGTTTGTAACTAGGGGTCGTATGTAAGTCGAGTGTTCTTAAGTAGGGGACCACCTGTAGTTACATCCAGTTTGACAGCTGTCACTATCGCCCCTGGATTAATAATATCCTATAGGGCAAATTAAAAGGATTGAGGGAAATTACACGAACAGAGCGGATGTAGAAACTCAAGTAGAGATTGTAAAAGCGAGATTTAGAGATAGGGGATACCCAGAGAATCTATTGGACGAGAATCCCCACAGAAAAAGTAATAAGGATAATGTTGACATTGAGAATGCTGTAGAAAATGACAAAAAGGTTAACCCTGTCTTTGTAACTACCGTGTTTCCCCGAAAGTAAGACAGTGGGGGATATTTATCAGGACCTCTGCGCACCGCCAGTGGCGCAGAGGCCCTGAAATAATCGCAAATGCTAGCTTATTGCTAGCTTTTGCGATTATTTTCCCCAATCCGCCACCTTCACGCCAGTGGGGAGTGAAGGGGGGACGCGGCTGGCCGAGCGGAGGGCATGGCCGGACAGGAGTGGGCCGGCGCGGGGCATTACTGTCCCTGCGCCTGCGCACTCGCTGCTGCTGCACTTATGAAAAGTCGCCGGCTGCGGTTTTTTCTACGCCAGGCCCTGCACGAACGCCAGCGTATGATAAATATCCCCCAGTATCTTACATTCTCTTTACCAACAAAAGTCCCACTATGTCTTACTTTAGGGGTATGTCTTATATTGGAAAAAAATGTTGATTTTTGTTTTAACCCCTTAAGGACGCAGGGTTTTTTCGCTCATTTCTCGCTCTCCACCTTCAAAAATCCATAACTTTTTCATTTTTACGTGTACAGACCTGTGTGAGGGCTTATTTTGTGCGTAACGAATTTTACTTTCCCGTAATGTTATTTATTTTAACATGCCGTGTACTGCGAAGCTGAAAAAAATTCCAAATGTGGAAAAATTAAAAAAAAAACGTCACGTTCTTGTGGGCTCAGTTTTTACGACTTTGACTGTGCACTCAAAATAACACCTCAGCTTTATTCTTTGGTTCGGTGCGATCGCGGTGATACCAAATTTATATAGGTTTTATTGTGTTTTAATACATTTTCAAAAATTAAATGAATGTGTACAAAAAAGAAAAAAAAATTTCGCCATCTTCTGAAGCTAATAACTTTTTCATACTTTGGCGCACGGAGCTGTGTGAGGTGTCATTTTTTGAAAAATGAACCGACGAGTTCATTGCTCTGATTTTGAGGTCTGTGCGACATATTGTTCATTTTTTATTTCATTTTTTATGTGATGTAAAAAGATGTAAAAGTCGCATTTGGGACATTTGGGCGCCATTTTCCGTCTCAGAGGTCACCGCCGGCTGTAACCGTTTTTATATTTTGATAGATCGGGCATTTTGGGACGCGGCGATACCTAATGTGTCTGTGATTTTTACTGTTTATTATGTTTTATATCAGTTATAGGGAAAGGGGGGTGATTTGAATTTTTTATATTTTATTAATTTTTTTTATTTTTTAAACTTTTTTGTTTCTTTTTTTTTCCACTATTTTTTAGACCATCTAGGGTACATTAACCCTAGATGGTCAGATCGCTGCTACCATATACTGCAATACTTCTGTATTGCAATATATGGCATTTTTGCAGCACATTCATTACAATGAGCCACTGGCTCATTGTAACGAATATGCAGAAGCCAGATAGTCTCGGGTCAAACGAAGACCCGAGGCTACCATGGCAACCGATCGCCGCCCCCCCCCCCCCAATGACGTTCGGGGGCGCGGCGATCGTAACAAATATGGCGGCGTCCGCGCGCCTCCGTCTTTTAAATGCCGCCGGCAACTTTGCCGGCGGCAACGGAGGGGTTAATAGTTAAAGGGTTAACCATAAAATTTACATTTATTAACAACCTGAACAGTATGGTATTCACCACATAAAAGCAAGTGCCAAGAATTATACAGTGTGGGGGGTGGTTATACAGTGTGAGTAGGGGCATTATGCTGAGTAGGGGCATTATACAGTGTGAGTAGGGGCATTATGCTGAGTAGGGGCATTACACAGTGTGAGTAGGGGCATTATACAGTGCAGGGGTGGTTATACAGTGCGAGGGGGCATTATACAGTGTGGGTGGGTTATACAGAGTAGGGGCATTATACAGTGCAGGGGGGATGGGTGTTTTAACACAAACCATAGAACTGTGCAAGCAAATACCCTGACACACACTACATGCATACATTATACATGTGAATAAACATGCACACAATGTTCACATCAGACATCACACCTACATACACATTACACATAAACATACATACTTTTCAGTGTTCCTGATGGGCACTGACTGCAGGGCTGAGTAGAGGCTAGTCCAAGCTGACATGTGCTCCCCTGCCCCTCCCCCTCCTGTTCTGACTGATGTAGCAGAGTTTAGAAGCTACACAGGAGGGGGAGGAGCTGCTCCAGTAACACAGACAGCAGCACAGAGCAGGAAGCTGCGGCAGAGTGCAGAGTGTGCAGCCCTGTCTCCTCTGCCTTGGGTCATGTGACCGGAGCCTGTACGGAGTAGCTGAGCTCCGGTCACATAGTCTTCTATCGGGCCGGGAGCTACAGCAGTGATATGAAGAGTCTGCAGCTCCCGGCTCCATCCGCATCCGTCGGAAAACCACCCAAACTATGTCTTACTTTCGGCGAACGTCTTACATTAGATGAACCCCCCTAAAACAAGTCTTACTATAGGTGGTGTCTTACTATCGGGGAAACACGGTAGGTATTCAAGGGAAGCATTAAAATTAAAAGCTATACTACAAAAACATTGGCACATTATAGGTGGAGACCCTGTAGTGGGAAAATTGATCCCAAAGAAACCGGAAGTCATTTTTAAAAAATTTCCTTCCCTTAAAGACTTATTGACGAACAGCTATAGCAAAAATAATAAAGAAAAAAATAGGAAAAGACTAACAGGTTTCTACCCTTGTGGGAAATGTAAACCTTGTAGAGCTACATACTGAAATCCATCATAGAATTAAAGAAACCAAAGGGAGAAATGGATTTATAGAATTAAACGGTCATAAAATTAATATTTTGGATTTGATTACTTGTGATACTTCTAATATAGCTATTGTTGTGCTCTTGTGGTTTAGGTAACGTAGGAAGGACTGGAAGGAAACTAAAAACCAGGATTGGGGAACACATGAGGAACATTAAAAAAGGTGATGACACACATAGGGGGTCATTTACTAAGGGCCCGATTCGCGTTTTCCCGACGTGTTACCCGAATATTTCGGATTTGCGCCGAATGTACCTGAATAGCGCCGGGATTTTGGCCAACGCGATCGGATTGTGGCGCATCGTCACCGGCATGCACGCGAATGAAAACCCGATGGATTCGGGAAAACCACCGTATTTAAAAAAGGAAATTGTGTCGCGGAGCTTGCACTCACCTTCATCCAGGATAGGATCGTGAACTTCAGTGCATTTCAGGGAACTTCAGCGCAGCAGCGCCACCTGGTGGACGTCGGAGGAACTGCCTTGATGAATCCCGGCCTGACCCGAATCCAGCGCAGAGAACGGACCGGGTAAGTAAATCTGCCCCATAATATTTCAGCACACTTTAAAAAAAACATGATTGCAACCCAAAAAAATTTAATTTTTATGCTATAGATAAAGTAGAATCACACCGGAGGGGTGAACATTTAGGCACACTATTAAGTAGGAGAGAAGGGAAGTGGATATATGATTTTGGGACCATGTCACCTGGTGGTTTGAATATCGATTTAGACATAAAATGTTTTCTGAGAGATACTTAATTATTGCACATTGGAATAGGGGGATACATAAGGAAAGTGGATATATGAATTAGGGATGTAATTTCTACCTGTAATCAATTAGGTTATACTAGTTTTCACTGTAATTAATGGATGTAGTTATTTAGTATATCTACTTCTTATTTGCATGTAACACAATGATGAAAATATGATACAAAATATGGGACTAATAGGGAGAGAGAAATATTTCTTCATGAAATGGGAATGTGGGATAGGGCACAATATTATGGAATGAATATATAAAAAGTAAAGAATAAGAAATAATGTAGAATAGTGTGGAATAGGGCACATAGTAATATAAACAATTATGAGGTTAAATAATATTTACACATGGAAATTAGTTTAAGATACAATACAATATAATAGTTGGATGTTATTTGTTATTAGTGGTTGTTGAGAAAAATTGTAGGAAATACAAGTTCTTTCTCCTTTACTTTACAGTATTAAATACAGCAGTAGATACAGTGTTAGATACATCGTTGGATACATCGTTGGATACAGCAGTAGACACAGTGTTAGGCCTCATTCACACTGCCGCATGGGGGACGTATATACGGCCGACGTATGTACGGCCGATATATGTCCCCCATTGACGGCAATGGGCGCACGGGGCCCTAAGGAGCGGTACGGTGCGGCACATGTGCGGCACCGTACCACTCCGTAACCCGTGAAAAAATAGGACATGTGGCGCATGAGCAGCGCTCTCCCCCTCCTCCTCTCCCCGCGCGCTGCTGTGTGCCCGCCGTGCTACGGTACAGCAGGCAATGGTAGTGTGAATCCAGCCTTAGATACATTGTTGAATACAGTGTTGGATACAGTGTTAAATACAGCATTAGACACAGTGTTAGATACAGTGTTGGATACATCGTTGGACACATTGTTATATGCAGCACTAGATACAATGTTAGCTACAGTGTTAGGCTAAATTCACACTGCCGTGAGCCCGCCGCGCCTTAGCACGGCGGGCACACGGCAGCGTGGGGAGAGGAGGAGGAGGTGAGCGCAGCTCACCCCCGCCCCTCTCCATAGGAATTAATGGCGCACGGCGCAGTAATACGGGGAAGGATAGGACATGTCCTATCTTTCCCCGGGCTACGGAGCGGTACGGTGCCGACGTGTGCTGCACCGTACCGCTCCCGTATAGGGCCGTGAGCCCATAGAAGTGTATGGGGGACGTATATCGGCCGTATATACGTCCCCGATACTGTAGTGTGAATGTAGCCTTAGATTGAAATATACCTGTAATGAAAGATCAAGTACTTAGGGGGAGTCATTTATTCAATTATTATACACACAAAGGGATTAAATGAAATGGAATACAACTTAGATACTAATACTGACTGTTTGAAACAACCCTGCACTCATTCCTCCATGCCCTCCTACAGTGCGAGGAGCGAGAGGAGGGACAGGGGGTGGGTGTGTGAGATGACTGGCTCTGATGGTTGGTGATCCAAACAATGGGGCACATTTACTAAGGGTCCGAATTGCGTTTTTCCGTCGGGTTTCCTGAATTTTTCTGTTTTGCACAGAATTGAGCCGGGAGTTTGGCACACGCGATCAGATTGTGGCGCATCGGCGCCGGCTTTCACGCGACAGAAATTGGGGGACGTGGCCGTCAGAAAACCCGACGGATTCAGAAAAGCCACGGAATTTTAAAAAAAATTGTGTCGCAAGAATATCACTCACATACACCGGAACGAAGCAGGTGAACTCCGGCAAACCTCGGCGGACCTCGGCACAGCAGCGACACCTGGTGGACATCGGGCGCACGACCTTAGTGAATTGCCGGAAGACCCGAATCCTCCACGGAGAACGTGCCGCTGTATCGCGACAGGACTGGGTAGGTAAATGTGCCCTAATATGTCTAGGCTTCAAGTTTGTGTGAGGGGTCACTTAGCAACCCGAATAGGTGGTTGATTACCTAAACTTGGATGAGAAGGATTAGTTCTGCAGCCTTCAGGTGTGATAGAGAAGGGGATCTGACACATGGGGATAGCGCATCTACCAAAGGTGTTTAGGAATAAGGTTTTCTAATAAATTTGGGAATTTTAATAGCTATGTGATCATCTGCATATGCAACACCCCTCCTGATACAAAGCAGAGGGGTTGTTGCGAATACGTCCCAATATGTAGCTTGCAACCTGTGTGGAGTCTGATCAACCCCACAACAGGTCACTACACAACACGGGGAATACAGCAGCGGTAGATCCTGCCTGGTAAGGCAGGAGTTAATTGTTTAATGTGATGTCTTTCCATGAGCCAATCACATCGGTTCTAATGTTGCAATGGGATGTAATTGGAGGAGTAACCACCACCTGACCAGGAGCTGAGGAGAAGTGACGGTTGGAGAGTGCCAACAGTCAGTTCAGTCAGTGTAGTGAGGAGAGACCGAGAGCGCAGTCAGTCAGGAGCCCAGTGTGACAGGAGTCAGTCAGAGATCAGAAGACTGACAAGTCAGGCAGTCAGTCAGGGAGTCTAGTGAGGTGAAGCGAACTAAATGAGAAGAAGACTGGAGTTAATCCAGTCAGGTTAGTCTGACAGGAGTCAGTCAGAGGAAGTCTGTCAAGAGTCAGTCAGAAAGACTAGTAAGTCAGACCAAGCAGTGAGACAGTAGAGGAGTTAGTGAGAGTAAAGGGGTATCATCCTACCTTCAAGGGTGATATCTGAAGTAACCCAGGACAAGCTGAAGCATCCTACAAGGACACAGCTATCTCCCAGCCTGCCCTTGCATCCAGGCTGGTGATCAATCCCTGTGGTTCCCTCTCTAAGTGCATCCCCAGCATTTTCCTATTTGTCAAGATTCGTTAGGTACGTTATCCACTGTTCCTGTCGGTTCCAATAAAGAATTGTAAGTTGCTTTTAGACAACGTCTGCCTCCGTCTGATCCCTGCTACTACGGCTGTCACCATCACGGGCACCCTATCCACTACACAAGGACTCATACTCCAGACCCCAAAGGGTTGCCCCAGGGAGAACCACTATAACAGTCTCTCCCTCATCATTTCTTACCAACACCACCTGCTGGAGACCTGCCAGGCTGTAGCCTGCCCCGGAAGAAGCTGACGAGTGAAACCCAGGGTCGGGTGATGACTTGTGGATTTATTATGCGAATTGTATCTGATTTTATGTGAGTAGATTTGAAAATAAATTATTGAATTGGTGGAACTGTTTACGCTATGTCCGTATATTTTTTTTCTCTATATAGCGGGATATGCTACTAGGAGAATGTTAAGGACGAATATCTAAGTGATTCCGTGTCTGGATGGTGCCTTATTTTTGTCTGAGGCGTTAATGGTTCAACAGGTCAAGGGACTCCAGTGGAAGATATATTTGTAACACATCTGAATATGGAATAAAACTGAAAGACTGGAAGATTATATAGAGCTCCAGTCACACTACTTAATAATCTTCATCAAAATCTTCGGATGTTCTGGATCCATCCGGGACCGTCGTTTGAGCTCTTCCCACAGATGAGGTGCTGCATTCTTTTGAATTTGTATTTAATCATAATCAGGGCTGGGCACAGGAGTGGAGATGGCGGGTAAGCAAATAGGTATGATTCATGTCAGCCAAAAGTGGAAGACTACAGCTGAGGGATGGGCTGTCAGTCCTATTTAACGTCAGGGACTGTGTGAGGAAAAGAACTTTGGAAGCTCAGCACAGAAACAAACAACATCCATCGGCAGAGAAGGAGGCTAAGAAAATGAACGTGTTGTTGAACAAATCAGGAATAGAGGAAGTTGGAAAAGAATCCCTTGTAAGGTAAATAATGAGAAAGAGAAATACATGGATTCTTCTATATTATACACATTGCAGTCCATGTCTTTTTTTTTTAACTGCTATTTCACTCATGTGTTTCCCAGGCTTCTTATTGTCTACCCGTGGACCCAAAAATACTTTGATGACCTTGGTGACCTTAGCTCCGTTGAAGCCATCCAAAAAAATCCCAAGGTCGCAGCTCATGGAGAAAAAATACTGAAATCTGTTGAAGAAGCTATGAAACACCTTGATAATCTGAATCATCAAGTTGAACAGACCCAGTACTACACTAAGGAGCTGCATATAGATCCATCCATCTTTCCAGTAAGTATTGAAATTGTATTTCCTATCACCATATAATATCTGATGCAACGTACAGGGAAGCAGGAAGAATATTCCAAATGCAATGAAATATACAAAAAACCTACATTTGTAGCATTTTCTTACACACTTTGTACCTGCCTTGTACAGCTTCTAGGCTGCCCTTTAACAGTGAGGTTTCTGGGCCCCAAACAATGGAACAATGGTCCATTTTGCTGTCTTGGTGCCTACAGTGTGCAGTTTGTTCTTGAGCCCTATGTCCACAAAAATGGTTAATGTGTCATCCATGTGTCATCTGTTTTTCGAATAACAGAAAAAGTAAGGGAGGAAAATAGTGTCACTAGCTTGATCCAAACTTTTTTAGGGTTACACAATTGTGTTATCTAGCAAGTGATCCACAAAAATGTGATCAACTCATTTAAAGCGTGTCATTACTCCTGGCAAAAATTGAGGTGTCTGTACTTGTAGTTCATAGAATCATCTCTCAATTTCTTGAGATCTGTCTGAACTGCTTGTATAATTGTAACAATGGCAGAAGGTACAGTGGGTGGGACGAAATTTCTTTTATTACCAAGGCCCAAGTCTCTTAGCTTAATGGCTGTAGGTGTAAATAGATCAAATACAGGGGCAAAATGAGGATGGTCAGCACAACCAAAAGGGATATAATGGGGGTCATTTACTATGGGCTCGATTCGCGTTTTCCAGACGTGTTACCCGAATATTTCCGATTTGCGCCGATTTTCCCTGTATTGCCCCGGGATTTTGGCGCACACGATCGGATTGTGGCGCACGCGACGGAAATCGGGGGGTGTGGCTGAACGAAAACCCAACGGATTCGGAAAAACCGACGCATTTTTTAAAAAAAGGGTCGCGGGACTCGCGCTTACCTTCACCAGGAATAGGCCGGTGAACTTCAGGGCATTCCCGCGGGCCTCGGGGAACTTCAGCACAGCAGCGCCACCTGGTGGACGTCGGAGGAACTACCTTAGTGAATCCCGGCTGGACCCGAATCCACCGCAGAGAACGCGCCGCTGGATCGCGAATGGACCGGGTAAGTAAATCTGCCCCAATGAGTTGGTGCAAAGTATGAAAAACTAAGCAACAAAAGAGAAAAGGTATGCACCAAAAATGCAGATCAATATAAAGTGAATAATGCAAACTTTATTCGATACCAAACAGAGAACATATATGACACTTAATGACATTTAATATACAAGCATTTCAACTGGTGACCAAGGTATAGGTCTACCCAGTAATAACACCTGCTGGATCACCCTGTGGTGATCACAATTCCTCCCAAAAAGGTATATTAAGGATTACTAAATATCAAAAACATATAGGGGGACATGTATCATTATCTCTGCTAGTCAAATTTTTTTTTAACGTATTTAATTTTTTATTAATTTTTAGTAACAAAACAGTGCGTAAAGGGAGGAAGGAGGGAAAGGAGTAAGCACTTAAAGTCAAATAATCAGACGCCAACATGCACCCATTTGTGGAAGGGGAAGGGCGTTACATTTGCTATGCTAGTCAAATTGTCTCATTTTTGCGACTTTTTTGCGACTTTTCACCTTGTGCAGCTGGCCTTATGTATCTTAGTTTTCCAGATGTTCCGTACTTTTCACTTATGTATCACCTTTTTTGCTTATTTTTGTGACTTTTTAGGCGCAAATCTGCACCTGGTCCAGGGCAGGTGCAAAGGAAGGATTTTTTTTCATGGACTCTATTTTAACATGTAAATTGGAATTATTTCACATGCTTTAAATGTTAAAATTTTTGCACAGTAACCTGTTTTTTAAAAATTCTGAAATTTTTGCATTTACATTTTTTAGTATTTTAATTGCACTTTAATTGCATTTTGAAACCTATTACAACAGCTGAGGGGAGGTGATTTACATTACTGTTAACATTTACAAAACACAATATAAATGCAACGTTAACGCATGTGTTAACATCACGTTTACTAGGCGTTTTGTAAATGCAAATGTTAACAGTAATGTAATTCGGCAAATCACCTCTCCATAAGGTGCAAAAACCATGTAGTGGATGGGTAAGAACCACTAATCCAAACTACCTGCCCTATTAATACAATACCCAATGGGGTTATCTTGATAAATCTATGTGTAAAGGGCTGTAGAAAAAGGTCAGAGAGCCAGGGAGGCGGTGAACCCCACACGTATCGTCACCTCGGGGTGACTTCCTCAGGTGTAAGTGACAGCACAATACAAAAGTTCTTTCTATATAAATTAACCCTAATTAACAAACTAGCAAATAGGATTCAAGTACAAGGATTACCTGTAGTTAGTGCCATAAGTTGGCGTGTATAAAGTACCACTGCGCCTGTGCAGGCACAAACGAGTCATATGAGTAGTCACATAATCGGCGATATATTATATTCTGCTAGATCAGGCATTTTGGGACGCGGTAATACCTAATAGGGCACATTTACTTACCCGGTCCATTCGCGATCCAGCGCGGGTTCTCCGACGCTGATTCGGGTCTTCCGGCGATTCACTAAGGTAGTGCGCCTGATGTCCACCAGGTGTCGCTGCGTGCAGAAGTCCGTCCGAGTTCACTGGATTTCACCAAGCTATGCTGGGTGCAGGTAAGTGCGTGTCGAGCGACACTTTTTTTTTTTTTAATGTGCCGGTTTTTCCAAATCCGACGGATTTTCTGACGGCCACACCCCCAATTTCCATCACATGCATGCCGGTGCTGATACGCCACAATCCTATCACGTGTGCCAAAACACGGGGCAATTCGTCGCAAATTGGAATAATTCGGGTAACCCGACAAAAATGTGCGATTCGGGCTACTTAGTAAATGACCCCCAATATGTCTGTGAATTTTTACTGCTTATTATGTTTTATATCAGTTCTAGGGAAAGGGGGTGAACTTTTAATATTTTATTATTTTTTTTACATTTTTTAAACTTTTTTTTCTTTTTTTTCACTATTTCTTAAACCATCTAGGGTACATTAACACTAGATAGTCAGATCCTTCCTACCATATACTGCAATACAACTGTATCGTGGACTGTGGACCTCTCTGCCGCAGGAGGTTGTTATGGCAGACTCTATGTACATGTTCAAGAGAGGCCTGGATACCTTTCTGGAGAGAGAAAATATCACGGGTTATGGGGATAAAACATTTATTTAATTCTTAAAGGTTGGACTTGATGGACTTGCGTCTCCTTCCAGCCTTATATACTATGATACTATGATACTATGATATGGCATTTCTGCACACACTATACATTACAATGAGCCACAGGCTCATTGTAATGGATAGGCAGAAGCCATTCAGCCTCGGGTCAGACGAAGACCCAAGGCTACCATGGCAACTGATCGCCGCCCCCCTCAATACCCCCCCCCCCCCCGATGACGTTCGGGGGAGCGACTATCGGAATTAAGATGGCGGCGCCCATGCGCCATGCTTCCAGTGCCGCCGGCAGCAAAAAAAAAGGTTAACACCCGCGATCGGTACATACAGCAAAGCCCATCTCTGTATGAAGAGGCCTCAGCCCTGAGCCCTCTTCATTCACCCTTCATAGCTCAGTGGTAGATATATCCACCACGGAGCGTGAAGGGGTTAATGTTACATTTATACCTACATGTCACAGGTACACATGGCTATTTTAGTACCAATCCTCATGGCAATCACAAGCTCCATACTGGAGCTTCTTCAGGATTCCTGTCCTTTTGGATAGAGACGGAGGGCAGATCCACCATTACTCTGCTTACTATGGGGAGGTCACATGTATTATACACTAGGGAGAAAGGAGCTGCCCGGAGAGAGCACATGTACAGGATCAAAGATGGAGGCTGCACTATATAGAATAAGCCAAAGATGCAGCAGCACTCAAAGATAAGGTAAATGTAGCTCAGGTGCACATCCCAGGACCTAGACCAGGGTCCATCCACATGTAAATAAAAGAAAAAATGGCAGCACACCGAGTCTTCAATGTGAAAAAAGCGTACTAGTTTATTCACACATTTGTCCAAACACTACGTTTCGGCTCCTCAGACCTGGTGCCTTGATATATATATATATATATATATATATATATATATATATATATATATATATATATAAATTAAAACAATTCAGCTGCACCAGTTAAGGAAAAATCGGGTGCTCAACCTTCACGTTTCTTTTATTCCAAAAGAACACAAGTGAGCAGATTTATATATACCACAATACACAACATCAAGAATTTACACTCCCAAAAACGCTAAAGCAAAAACCGTGACATATTTGGTTGCTATCCACAAATATATAATGCTCAAAATAAAAAGATCCTATTCTGTCAAAATCAAATTTTTCCAGAAATCACCATGTAAACAAGAATAACTTTTAAATTCATACACAATACCGCCTTCATGCCATTTTGCAGCAATACGGCAATAAAATGCAAAAATTGCATGAAAATTAAAAATTTCCTCTAAAATATGTACAAATCCAGAATACTTATATAAAGAAAATATACTTTCCTAAAACATTAAGATGTGAGGAGATCGTACATACCCCACATGTGTATATTCACCAAAATATGCAGCAAAGGGAACGTTAAATCCACAGGGGACACCAAACTATTTTTGCTGAAAATTGCACTGAGCGTCACACAGATCTATCATTATATTCTCCCTTACACAATGGTTTATTTACATACTTTGCATTTCTGCAAACAAAAAGGTCCTTCAACCTAGGTGAAGACAATTTTATTAAAATTTAACTTTTATTGATCATTTATTTTAAACTATAAGGAATATTTTCCCAATGTGTAGGAACAAGCAAAAATGTTAAAAATAGGAATGGTGGGAAAAGAAATTGAATTTTTCTTCTGAGCAAGAAGGGGAATGTTATGAATTTGAGATGGATTCACATTCAACGTATAGAATTTACGGAGTTTAAGCCCACAGGTGGGTATTAATGGGTTAACTGTGCTACATTCGCTCTTTTCTAGATAATTTTGAACTTATTAATAAAAGTTTTCATCGCAGATTTTGACTGCAGTTACTCCAGGGATGGATTCAGACTGTTGTGAGTGTTCAACCACACTCTTGATCATACCCCTCACTTTGGGGTGTTTTGACCGTATAGGCTCCCGGACTGTGGTCAAAATATCAATTGCTCGGTGCGCACAGTATTTGTTGTAATATCTTAACTATACGTTATTAAGTGCGGTAAACTCATTGTAGGTCAAAATTAAGTGCTAGTTGTCTATTTCCGAACACTTCTTGGGTTCGCTCCCTTTTGTGTGTTTTGCAATTTCTCATTCATTCATTCCCGCTCCTATTCCTGCTATCATTGCTGCCATTCAATGCCGCTGTGTTCTGGCATTATTAGCTCTTTCTAATCCTCAAACACCACTCAATCTAAAATTACACACATTCAAACAGCCCCCCCGACATGTTTCGCCATAATATGGCGTCTTCAGGGGGTAACGGGGCTGATCTCAATTTTTATAAAATTGTCTTCACCTAGGTCGAAGGACCTTTTTGTTTGGAGAAATGCAAAGTATGTAAATAAATAGTAACACTATAGGTCCAGACCACATATGTGGCCCTAAGTGTATCTAATCCTATTATTTGTATACTTACACAATGGTAACGCAAATAAATATGTATATATCCATAAACTAAGCTAATGAGATAAAAAAAAGTCACTCTTAGATGTGCGCCATTGTATTAGCCGATCAATAACAGAACCCTCCGCGCTTCATAAGAATTTGAGTGAGAACGTCATAACATAGGTGTAAGTAATGGAGGATGGTGGGAAATAGAAACTTTATTCCAGAACATTTGTGTGTTTTTGGTGTTACATATAACTTTATGGACATGTTTTTGGTCACGGTGTTAATATATAATAGTGACATTAGGGGAAGAAGATCGAATGTTCATTGTATCAGTCAACTTTCGCAAAAAAAAAACTAGTACGAAATAAAAGGCAATAAGAGAGAAAGTGTGTTCTTAGATAGTTCCGGATTGGAGAGGGTTAAAAACATGAATATTAGTTTATATTATTTCTTATCAAAATGTATTAACATAGGGATGTCCCCTTTTATACGCCCTGGTAATAGAGCACCTCCTAATCAGCATCCAAACACATCCAGATATCTCGGGGATAAAATTAGACAACCACGAATACAAATGTTCTTCACTGCCCCCACTTATGCAAGTCCTTGAAACATTTGGCCACTTTAGCAACCATAAGATTAATATAACGAAAAGCGTGGCGATGGGAATAGGTCTCTCGGACACTGAAACACAGGATTTTAGCACAAGATTTCCCTTTACTTGGCAACACAAGGTCATCACCTATTTAGGTGTCCAAATTCCCTCAGATCTAAAACTCACATATGCTTTAAATTTTGACACATTTTTACAAAGCACAAAAAGGGAACTAGCGAATTGGGCGTCCAAACAGATCTCCTGTTGATGACTCTACTACCAAGGCTTTTATACCTCTTCCAGACTATTCCACTAGCATTACCCAAATTATTCTTTCAGAAACTGTCCAATCTCCTCAACAAATTCATCTGGTCTGATCCCTCCCCCCCAGATTAGCAAGATCTACACTGACTCTAAGAAAACTACAGGGGGGCCTGGGTCTTCCTGACTGCAAGAGCTATTTCCTGGCAGCCACAGGATACTGGACTGGTTCCACAACAAAAAAGACAAGCTATGGGTGCAGCTCGAGGACTATCTCTCCCCTGTACCGCTAACCACCCTGCCCTGGTCTCAACCATATTCCTCACTTACCCATCGCCAAAATACCCTCTCCTGGTACTAAAAACACTAAAAAAAACTTGACGCCCCCACACGCCTGTTTGACCCCGACGGTCCCATGATTCCAATTACAGGCAATCCAGAATTTCCACCAGGAACACACCCCAAGTTTCTAAGCTCCATTAGATCATGCTCACCACTTAGGTTCAAGGACCTACTAGAAAATACTTCTCTTCGCCCCTTCAATAACATTCCCGTTCCTAGCTCAGACACTTTCCGCATGTTTTGGGATTACACCCAACTGCTCCAATTTTACAATGCTTATAAGGGACACCTCAACCTACACCAAAATCCCCAACTCTTTGAACACTTGTGCCTCTCCCCCTCAGCTATCTCACACTCAATATCAGTTATCTATGGCCTATTTCAAGACAATTGGGCAAAAGTGACCCCCCCCCCTATGTGAAAGCCTGGGAGAGCGAACTAGGAACAACTTTCACATCAGAGGACTGGCAAAAAGCTTATGAATTATGTCATAAAGTCTCTATTTCAGGCAAAGCACAGGAAACCAATTTCAAAATTTTGTCTAGATGGTATTGGACCCTGGCTAAGCTTAGCACCATTCACCCCACTAGCTCTTCAGAATGTTGGAGGTGCCGGCAAAGTATAGGTAACATGTTCCACATTTGGTGGGAATGCCCAGCCCTACAAACATTTTGGATACGCATTGTCAACTTGATAAACAAAGTGACAGGACATACATTAAGCAACGACCCATCCCAACTACAATTATCCATGCTTCCAATGACCACATCAAATGCTAAAAGATCCCTGGTTGGTTTCCTTTTAATAGCAGCCCGATCCCTGATCCCCAGACTGTGGAAATCCACAAGGATACCTTCAATGTCAGATTGGTTTGCAGAGATTTCACACTTGCAGAGGATGGAGGAACTCACCGCAGATCTCCACCGCACTGCGGATAACCACGCCATGAGGTGGTCCCCCTGGTCTGACTTTGTGAACTCCCCTGAGTACACTACATTGGCAGACTAGACCCCCCACCCGATCCTTTCCCCCCCTATCTTTCTCCCTCTTTCCCACCCTACCCCGTAGTTTGCTGAGTTCAATTTTATTTGTTTAACACAGATATGGTTGAAGAATAAGTTAACTATTCTATAGATGATACCTAAACTGTACAACTATTTGGCTTCTGTAAGTGCACCTGCTCTGTGCATCTAAATATACAGCTCATCCTAGCCTGTTATTATGTTAACCAAATGCTATAACTGTATATATGTGATTCACTTGACTTGCAGTAAAGGAATTTGAAAAAAAAAAATGTAGTAACATTCTCAAAATTCTCCCTGTAACTGCCGGCTAAGAATCTGGAGTTGGGTAGATTCAGGGGGCTGTATCTCTGGCTGTGTGACACATAGAACCTCACTTCTTTTTTTCCTATGAAAGAAACAGAAGCAAAAAAGCAAAAGCAGAAGCAAAAAAAGTTACTGGAAATACGCGATATCCCCACATGGTGGGGAGAAGGGAGTTGTAAATCTACGCATTTGGTGTCTAGTTTTTTCAGAATATATTTAGCTCCACAGGCAGTTATTCCACATCGTGGTTGTACGGTCTCCTGCTTCACTAAATTGTTGGACACGGTTTAGTAGACTTTACTGTAAAAGTTTGAAGTTTCACAATATCTTTACCAGTTTTTGCATGTGGGTTGTGTTGGTATTTTTCTCAACACTTTATTAGTTAACCCATTGCATTCCTATTGATAAGATTGGTGATGGTCAAGTCCATTTAAGGTGTCAAATGGCCTCTTTGTGGAGGTGGAGGAGTCAGGTGGAACGTGCAGGCAAGTTATTGGTGGACTAATTTCACTTATAGATAATGTAAAACCTCATGGCATGAACAGGCTGAGCTTTGGAAGTGGCCAGCCTCAAGGGTCTGTTAATGGTGAAAGTAGCCAGGGGCGAGCACGTTGGTGAAGCACACAAGGGATAATCTTCACCAGGGTCATTGGTGCCCTTAAAGTGTACTGGCTCTGCTAGAATGGCGGCCAGAGCATGCCACCCCCTTTATTGCAGTCTGGCCGGGGGCTGTATGTCAGGCAGCTGTAGATTGGGGTATTGGTGAATCCCACCCCTGGCATGCCACCTGACTCCTCCTCTGTTATGTGGTTCTGTATTTTTTCCAGGTACCGTCCTTTTCTCTTGTCTAAGTTGTTTTAAAATAAAAAGCGAGGGTCCATCCCATATCCACACGTCATGAAAAAGCTGTTATCATGAAGAGCACTGTAACATGAAAGTGACAATTTTCATCAAATATAACTCGTTATAAACTTAAAGGGAACTTGTCAGATTGATTCGGGACACTAAATTACCCACAGGTCTTTATGGACTGGTGGTTAATTGTTCCAAATCACTCTGTATAATTAGTGTTTGTGACCGCATTAAAAAAAAAAAAAAATAAAAAAAAAATTATATATATATATATGTTTATACTCACTTTAGCTCGTGGCTCTTGATGCTGCTAGTTAGGGTGATGCCACACATGGCGTTTTGAACCAGTTTTTGGTCCGTTTTTAAGCAGTTCGTTAAAAAACGCATCAGTTTTTGACAGGTTTTACCAATTATTTTGATTAAAACTGGTCAAAAATGGCGTTTTTGGATGGACTGCTTAAAAACAGAACAATAACGCGTTCAAACACTATGGGGGTCATTTACTAAGGGCCCGATTCGCGTTTTCCCGAAGTGTTACCCGAATATTTCCGATTTGCGCTGATTGTACCTGAATTGCCCCGGGATTTTGGCGCACGCGATCGGATTGTGGCGCATCGGCGCTGGCATGCACGCGATGGAAATCGGGGGGGGGCGTGGCCGAACGAAAACCTGACGTATTCGGAAAAACCGGCGCATTTAATGCGCGAAAGTACCGGCGCGAAAATGTGTCGCTTGGGAAGCGCTTACCTTCACCTGGCTCGGTGTATTCCGGCGCGATCAGATGCATTTCAGCGCAGCAGCGCCACCTGGTGGACGGCGGAGGAACTGCCATCATAAATCCCATCCGGACCCGAATCCTGTTCAGAGAACGCGCCGCTGGATCGCGAATGGGCCGGGTAAGTAAATCTGCCCCTATGTGTGGCATCACCCTTAAGCTGGAGTAGTACACCCTGGCTTCACTGCACAAGCATTGACAGAGGAGTCTCTGAGAGCTACAGATGTGAGTCCAATGTGCCTTATCGACAGTGACACAACTTAAAGCTGATGGAGCCCAGAGCGAAGTCAATGCAAGACACCCGACTATAATGTATGGTTTATAGAACTAGTTTTCTCTTATGCTAAAGTGACACCTTTTGGGCCCCCTAAGCCTCTTGGGCCCAGTTGTAACCACACACATGCACCTCCTTAAGTTACACCCCTGCTCATCGGACTCACATCTAGCTAAGTATAAACACCCCATAAGAACATGTGGGTGGTTTAGTGTACCAAATGGCATTGGTAGAAGTGTCATGAGTACAGAGATTTCTCCTGTAAGTCACTTTGTTATGTCCTGTAAATATTAATAAGGAGGGCTGAGGAGTACCAGTATCTACCCCTATATGATCACTGTATGGTGGAATACTGGTACACCTGGGTTGAGGGCCCACTTGGGTGGGTTTGCCCCCCACGCTGAACCCTTAGCTACACCTGTTGTGTCTATGGGGTATACCAGCCAGGACAGAGATTAACTATGACCTAATGGCTGCTGCAGGATTTTTGTAATGCATTAATGCAGCATAATAAGAGCAATGTAATAATATGACTGCTTATATGTGCTTTTTAATTAAATATTACTATGGTCATTTACTACTTTTGTTCTTTCAGCTTTATACAAAAACGCTAACTGATGTCATGGCTGATCAATTCAAAGGAGAATTCCCCTCTGAAGTGCGAGCTTCCTTTGAGAAGACTTTTAGCGCTATGAATGATGCTGTTAGTAAGGCCGTCAGTGAATGAACATTGCTACAACTTCACAGGAGTCTTGGGCTACAAGCTTATGACATGTGGTTTAAGTTTTTTAAACCTATAGAAATTGGCTCCAAATAAAACAGCATCTTTCCCATACTCTGTGACTGTGTTTCTTCTGTATATATGACATAATATATACATAAACAGTGTAAAATACAAATACAAGGATCCATTCCAGTATGGTAGCATGCACCACTGGAATTTAAATGCGACCTGCAGCATTGCCTGTGGTATGTAAACAGTAAATACTCATGATCGGTGCCACTGTCAACCAGTGGCGTAACAATCGCGGTCGCAGGGTGTGCGACTGCGACCAGGTCCAGTGCTGGGAAGGGCCCGCATCTGCCTGAGATAAGTACGGGTCCTCTGCAGCACTTTCAGAGGAAGTGATGCTGGCATCGACGTCCTTCTGGGCACGGGAGGCAGTGGGATGGGCCCGGGGGCACCTCATTAGAAAAATATCATTCCCCTGATTGCTGCTTCAGAAGCTCGGCCAGTCTGCCACGCCCACCTCACCTGCAGACCGGCCCGCCCACCTCACCTGCTGATTGGATCACCCACCTTACCAGCTGATCCGCCCACCCTGCCAGCCTTACCTGATGACCGGCCTGCGAGTGCCTCACATGCTGCCTAGTCGGGCCCAGCACATGCACCTGTATATACTGGATGCGTGTGTATATATGCTGTATATGTGTGTGTATGCTGTATATACTGGATGTGTGTGTATATATGCTGCATATCTATGTGTATGTTGTGTATATACTGGATGTGTGTGTGTGTATGCTGTATTTCTGTGTATGCTGTATTTCCTGGATACATGTGTATATATGCTGTATATCTGTGTGTATGTTGTGTATACACTAGGTGCGTGTATATTGGTATGTATGTTCTGTATATACTGGATGCGTGTGTGTATATATGCTGTATATCTGTGTGTATGTTGTATATACTAGATATGTGTGTATATATGCTGTATATCTGTGTGTATGTTGTATTTACTAGATATGTGTGTATATATGCTGTATATCTGTGTGTATGTTGTATATACTAGATGTGTGTGTATATATGCTGTATATCTGAGTGTTTGCTGTATATACTGGATGTGTGTGTATACATGCTGTATATCGGTGTGTATATATGCTGTATTTACTGGATGCGTGTATATATGCTGTATATGTGTGTGTATGTTCTGTATATACTGGATGCGTGTGTGTATATATGCTGTATATCTGTGTGTATGTTTTATATACTAGATGTATGTGTATATATGCTGTATATCTGAGTGTATGCTGTATATACTGGATGTGTGTGTATATATGCTGTATATGTGTGTGTATGTTGTGTATATTGGATGCTTGTGTGTATATACTGTATATCTGAGAGTATGCTGTATTTACTGGATGCTTGTGTATATATGCTGTATATGTGTGTGTATGTTGTGTATATACTGGATGCGTGTGTATACCGTATTTTCCGGGCCATTAGGCGCACCGGAATATAAGGCGCATTAGTCCGATGCGCCTTATATATGTAATAATTCCATATATAAGGCGCATCGGACTATAAGGCGCAGGGTTGGGGGCGTGGCGGAGGTCCGGGGGCGGAGCGGAGACCCGACGGGACGAGGCGCGACGCGACGCCGAGACGCGACGCGGGGAAGGTGAGCGGGGAAGGTGAGGGGGAGGTGGAGTATGGCAGCGGACCATACTTACATAGGTCCCCGCTACCGGAGACAGCAGATCTCCAGCGGGAACTGCAGACCGACGCGGCAGAAGTTGTTCGTGCCGCGTGGTCTGCAGTTCCCGCTGGAGATCTGCTGTCTCCGGTAGCGGGGACCTATGTAAGTAGGGTCCGTTGCCCTGCGCCATACATAGGGCGCACCGGACTATAAGGCGCACTTTGGATTTCTAAGGAAATCCAAGGCTTTTATGTGCGCCTTATAGTCCGGAAAATACGGTATATGCTGTATATCTGTGTGTATGTTGTGTATATACTAGAGGCGTGTATATATACTGTATATTGGTGTGTATGTTGTGTATATACAGGCGGTCCCCTATTTAAGAACACCCGACTTACATACGACCCCTAGTTATAAACAGACCTCTGGATATCAGTAATTTACGGTACTTTAGCCTTAGGCTACAATAAACAGCTATAACAATTATTAAAGGTTTCTGTAATGAAGCTTTATTGGTAATCCTGGTTCTTATGACAACCCAACATTTTTAAAATCCAATTGTCACAGAGACCAAAAAATTTCTGGCTGGGGCTACAATTATAAAATATACAGTTCCGTCTTACGTACAAATTGAACTTAAGACCAAACCTACAGACCCTATCTTGTACGTAACCCGAGGACTACTGGATGTGTGTGTATATATGCTGTATATTGGTGTGCATGTTGTGTATACACTGTATTTTTAAGGGGAAGGGGCACCATTCAATCATCTGCCATGGGGCCTACGTCCCTGCTGTCAACCGTAATGTATGGAGAGCGTTAAAGGAAACCTACCACTGCTGATGGTAGGTATTAGATGTAAACACCGGGCACCAGCTCAGGGTGAGCAGGTGCCGGAGCTTACCTTTGCTAGTGTTTTAAATGCTATATCGCGGTTTAAACACATTTTGATGAACAGCCCCGAGGTAGCTTCAGCACTGCGCGCAGTCGTGCGCATGTGACGCCTCGGCACTTCCTATGGAGGCGCGTGCAGCGCCGAAGCTATCTCGGGGATGTTCATCAAAATGTGTTTAAACCGCGATATAGCATTTAAAACGCTAGCAAAGGTAAGCTCCGGCACCAGCTCACCCTGAGCTGGTGCCCGGTGTTTACATCTAATACCTACCATCAGCAGTGGTAGGTTTCCTTTAAGCCCATCACAGCATAATAGTACTTGTATCGTTACACCATCTCATTATTTGGTGTAACATACATGCCAGATCACATTTCCCGCTGGGCCGCTCCCTTTGACTGTCAGAAACAGGGCACAAAAAGTAATTTATGATATGGTGAAAGGCAAGTACATATCTGCCCCAGTCTGACCGCACAGTGGATTACATTCATGTGGTGGCTTGTAGGGATAACTCTGCTGGCAATGCTTGCTTCACAGTGGCAAACAGGTTAATCAATTCTTCTTCTAAAGTGAAAAGGGCGCTGGCTGGGTATAGCATGGGTTATAGATTACATTACATTCTCGTGGTGACTGGTTTCCATGAAATCAATGAATGGCTGATTCATGAGAAGCAGGAATAGTAGTTACATTTTAAAAGTGAAGAAGCATGGGCACTTATCAGAACACACTATGGGTGTGTAATACTTGTCGGGCCGGCGCCATTCAGCTCATCTTCGGACAACCGGCAAGCAGCTCGTCCTCATCCGCCGCCGGCGGGCAGCTTGTCCTCAGGCTATAGCCGGGTAGCTCGTTCTCGGGCCAGCGCCAGGCTGCCCGTCTTTGGACACCTCATCTACAGGATGGCAGCTACCCTGGCGCACAACTTATCTTCAGCTGCCGGTACACCTCATCTTTGAAAATGTACATGTATGTACATACCATTATATGTATATATGTTTAGATATAATGTTTAGATGTGTATTTATGTGTGTATATATATATATATATATATATAGATATATATATATATATATATATAAATCAGCTTTTTTAAAAAAGCACTTTTGGAATAAAAGAATTCCTTTTTCACAAGAACTTGGAGTGCCACCATTTTTTGATTTTTATGTGTGAAAGGATTTAACAAAGGTTGAGCACCCGATTTTTTCTTAACTGGTGCAGCTGAATTGTTTTAATTGCGAAAACCAGCAATCCCGAGCCCATCCCCTCCTCCAGCCACCGCGCCCCTCTACGCCCACTCCACATGACATGGAGGTGGGCAAGTGGACAAGAGATTGTGATTAATCCACTGCTTTTATGCCAGATGCAAGCTAAAGCTTTATCCTGGGTTTCACTTCTGTGTGCAGCACTAATGGTGTGCTACACTACTGTCTCTCTCTTCACTCCTTATCTGCTGGCCTGTGCTCCCACTGCACAGGGGTTTTATCACTCCCCCTGGTCAGGTGGTTGAACCTCTCCAATCACACTCCAGGGAGCATTCACAGGATGTAATTAAGTAAGTCTCTCCTGTCACAGCTTCCATATGACATGTATGTAATGTGGGGGTGTAGTGTGACATGTATGTAATGTGGGGGTGCAGGGGTGTGGGGGTGTAGTGTGACATGTATGTAATGTGGGGGTGCTGGGGTGTGGGGTTGTAGTGTGACATGTATGTAATGTGGGGGTGCAAGGGTGTAGTGTGACATGTATGTAATGTGGGGGTGCAGGGGTGTGGGGTTGCAGTGTGACATGTATGTAATGTGGGGGTGCAAGGGTGTGGGGGTTTAGTGTGACATGTGTGTAATGTGGAGGTGCAGGGGTGTGGGGTTGTAGTGTGACGTGTGTAATGTGGTGGTGCAGGGGTGTAGTGTGACATGTGTGTAATGTGGTGGTGCCGGGGTGTGGGGGTGTAGTGTGGCATGTATGTAATGTGGGGGTGCAAGGGTGTGGGGGTGTAGTGTGACATGTGTGTAATGTGGAGGTGCAGGGGTGTGGGGTTGTAGTGTGACATGTGTGTAATGTGGTGGTGCAGGGGTGTGGGGGTGTAGTGTGACGTGTGTAATGTGGTGGTGCAGTAGTGTGGGGGTGTAGTGTGACATGTATGTAATGTGGGGGTGCAGAGGTGTGGGGGTGTAGTGTAACATGTATGTAATGTGGTGGTACAGGGGTGTGGGGGTGTAGTGTGACATGTATGTAATATGGGGGTGCAGAGGTGTGGGGGTGTAGTGTAACATGTATGTAATATGGGGGTGCAGAGGTGTGGGGGTGTAGTGTAACATGTATGTTATGTGGGGGTGCAGGGGTGTGGGGGTGTAGTGTAATATGTATGTTATGTGGGGGTGCAGGGGTGTGGGGGTGTAGTGTGACATGTATGTAATGTGGGGGTGCAGGGGTGTGGGGGTGTAGTGTGACATGTATGTAATGTGGGGGTGCAGGGGTGTGGGGTGTAGTGTGACATGTATGTAAAGTGGGGGTGCATAGGTGTGGGGGTGTAGTATGACATGTATGTAATGTTGGAGTGCATAGGTGTGGGGGTGTAGTATGACATGTATGTAATGTGGGGGTGCAGAGGTGTGGGAGTGTAGTATGACATGTATGTAATGTGGGGATGCAGGGGTGTGGGGTTGTAGTGTGACATGTATGTAATGTGGGGGTGCAAGGGTGTGTGGGTGTAGTGTGACATGTATGTAATGTGGTGGTGCAGGGGTGTGGGTTGTATTGTGACATGTATGTAATGTGGGGGTGCAGAGGTGTGGGGTTGTAGTGTGACATGTATGTAATGTGGGGGTGCAGAGGTGTGGGGTTGTAGTGTGACATGTATGTAATGTGGGGGTTCAGGGGTGTGGGGTTGTAGTGTGACATGTATGTAATGCAGGGGTGTGGGGGTGTATTGTGACATGTATGTAATGTGGGGGTGCAGGGGTGTGGGGATGTAGTGTGACATGTATGTAATGTGGGGGTGCAGGGGTGTGGGGGTGTAGTGGGACATGTATATGTGGGGGTGAGGGGTGTAGTGTGACATGTATGTAATGTGGGGGTGTATTTGCTGTAATTACAGTAATTGCTGGTATTACACATTATCACACACTCCATACACAACACAGAGCTTGGTTTTGTTTCTGTTTTCATGTATTTATACAAGTCTGTGAGAGAGTGTGTATGTAAATATACACATGGCCTTCATGATTTAAAGGGGTTGTCCAGACTTGTGTATTTTTTGCCAGTGAAGTGGGAAGGCTGTAAAAACAAGAAAGCTGTACTTACTCCTCTGGTGCTCCGGTCCAGCGCTGTACCCCCCCATCACCCCCGGACTGTATGTATACAGAGATGCAGCAGTGATATCAAGACCACAGCGCTCCCTGTGCAGCCTGTGCCTGCAGCCTGTAAGTGTTATACTGACCACAGCCAGGACCTGCAGCGCTGCCCCCATCACCCCCGGTCAACATTTAGGCAACATTTAGGTTCCTGATGGTTGTGTTCACACACTGCATTTGAATTACATTTAGGAACACAGTTCGGGTGGGAGTTTTTCCTGAGTTGCATGTCTACAATGCACATTCCTAATTACAAGCGTTTCATTGTAAACGCAGATGTGATTCGGAGGCCGCATTCTGATGATACGTTTGCAATTCAAATGCTTTGGGCAAAATGCATCAAACGCATCTGTGTTCTGTAAGTAGTAACATGTGTTTTGTCTTTTAATATGACTGATAGCAACCAATAAGAGCTCCGATTTAGTTTCATAAGTTGCTGTGGAAAATGAAATCTGAGCTCTGATTGGTTGCCATGAACAACTAGAACAGTTATGCTCATAGATTCTTCTAATAAATCTGCCCCAACAAGTTTAATACTGAATGTTATCTGCGTGTTTTACATTTCTATTAGTAGTCTGGTATTCTTTCTAGTAACATTTTTTCCTCTGGTGAGCCCAAGGTATTCCAGTTCGACCCTGGCGGAGATGGTAACCTCTTCAGGCTAGATCTTACTGGCATGGAGGCAAGCACACAAAGTTGAAATACAGTCATAAGGTCAAGAAAACTGGTGGTTGGTGAAGACAAAGGGTCTCTTGGACTGGGTGCTGGGCACAGACGCCTTCATACAGGGTTGAAGGAACGCGGGCA
Organism: Engystomops pustulosus; assembly: GCF_040894005.1. Lineage (NCBI taxonomy): Eukaryota > Metazoa > Chordata > Amphibia > Anura > Leptodactylidae > Engystomops > Engystomops pustulosus. The sequence goes on along the minus strand of NC_092418.1, from coordinate 45,180,763 downwards.
TCTCTTTCCACCGGTTCCTGTGTAACCGGAGTGGTGGACGGTCTCCTCTTGAAATCCTGTAGACTTCAGAGGAGAGACTGTGCCTAACTATGGTACGCTCCCAACGCCCATCTAACTTAATGGTGGGATGGTTGTTCCGCAGCCACACTTGTTCTCCAGGGACAAGAGGCTCCGCACAGGCATTGCTATCAAAGTCTCTCTTTTGCTTATCTCGGGCCTCCTCTACCCGCAGATCCACAATTTCCCTGGCATCTGCCAGCCACCTCTTGTGTTCTTGTACCCAATCGGTCTGAGGATGTAAAGATTGGGAGTCTGGGGTTTACATGTCCAATGCCATATCGGCGGGGAGATGGCCATGTCTCCCGAACATCAGATAGCACAAGGTGTATCTGGTGGAGCAATAGGTATTGTTGTTGAACAGATACACTAGCTCTGGTAGAAGCTTCGGCCAGTCAGCCCTTTTTGCAGGGGTCAGAGTCCTCAGCATGTTGATGAGGGTTTGGTTCATTTTCTCACAGAGTCCATTACCCTTTGGGTGGTAGGCTGTGGTCCTTAACTTTTTACAGCTATATAGGGTACACAGTTCTTGAAAGACCTGGGATTAGAACGCTGTCCCCTGATCCGTTAGGATTTTATCCGGACAGCCATAGGGGAGGATGAAGCTCTTCCACAGGGCCTCTGCGGTGGTCCTGGCGGACAAGTCTCTGACTGGCACTGTGACTACATATTATAGTCATGGTGTAGGTATGACCGGACATGCTGGGCTCCAACTTCACATGGTCTAGAGCCAAAGTCTTCAGAGGACATTTGATCACAATGGAATGCAGTGGGGCCCTCTGATTGTGTTGCTCTCCCCGAGTGATGGCACAGGCTGTGCACTCCTGACACCACGCCTTGATGTTTGGCTCCATGTTAACCCAGTAAAAGTGCTTCTGAAGGGTAACTTCAGTCTTCAGCACTATCTTGCCTGGGGATTGCAATCTGGTACAGCCGGTCATAGGTGATGGGATCTAGAGTTCTCTTTTTTTAGCAGGCCCTGATGCATACTGAGAGTCTTCCTCTGGCACCACAATTGGGACAATTCTCCGTCAGCCCTTCGCCGATGGATTCTTTCAGGCTCTTGCCCACTAGAGAGAAAGTCCATCACTTCTCCTATGGCGCCGCTATCAGCCTGGAGACTCATCCAGTGGTCTTTCTCTGCAGGTGGCGCAGACTCTTGTTGTCGCGTAGCAGGCACGGCTCCTGATGGCAAGGAGTAAACTTTCTGAGCATCTTGATGCACAAAACGGGCATAGAACGCCGGGATGGGACAGAGCATCGGCGTTGTCATTGGTCTTGCCGGCCCGGTACTTCATGGTAAAGTTAAAGTTTACCATGCAGTAAACTTTACAGCGGGGCAGTATCAGAATAGTGGCTAAGGCAGGTAGTTAGAATCCAGACTCATTTCTCAACTTTTGGGGGAGACGTCATGGCTGATCTAATCTTATGCATAAGGCATTGGTATGTTGTCCGATCCAAGCCTGATTCATCTTGACAAAGGTCAGTCTCTCCACATAACATTTGGACAAGTGGGTTCTCCTTTGGGTAACGATGGCGCCCGCCACACTACTGGCCGGGCAGGACAGCTTCTCTACTGCAAACTCTGCAAGTTGCGGCCACACATCAAGTTTGGCTGCCCAGTAGTCCAGGGGATCCTCTACCTGGGGTGGTAGAGTGCTGTCCAAGTAGGCCTGCTGGTGCAGGGTCTGCTCCATGTCCTGCTGCTGCTTCTGGTGGCGGGTACCCTTCTCACTAGGCGGTTGAAGGAAGCTGCTCATTAAGGACTCCAGACTTAAGCTTCTGCTGCTGATGGAGCTGCTACTGCTCCTACCCCCCATCTCCCCACAGCAGCCCTGGTAGTAGTTTGTCCTCGCTGTTTAGTGGCACTTAGCCCAGATCACCTAGTAGATTTCTGTTTGAGGGAAGTAAACAGGACAGAGGCTGGTTAAGGACAGGTGAGAACTGCTGACCTTCTCCTGGGCCATACCAACTAAGGGTTGTATCTGACGAACCCACAGACTCTTGGCTGTGGTTGTCATTTGGGAGGAAGTGGATGACCTAGTCAATCAAAATGAGAACCTTTGGGTTGTTCATCAACACACTGCCGCTAGATAAAACGATGTCCCCTTACTGTGCTGCAACCTGTGCCTGCTCCACCTGCCACCTCTCTGTCTGACATATTGGTTAATCAACTATGTTGATTTGACACAGATTTCTGATATCGACTTGAGCAACAAAAAAGAATTGAAATTTGGTGGATACATAACCCCAAAAACTGACACCCTGCTACTGAGCAGTGGCATAACTAGAAGAGGCTGGGCCCCATGACAAACTTCTGCATGGGGCCCCCCTTCCCCTGAAAAAAAAATCTTTGTACAAACATATTTATACAATTACACACATTTATATCCTTATATCTCCTTCACGCTCTGTGCTGTACAGAGCTACAAGAGGTGTATGAAGAGGGCTCACAAGGTGAGCCCTCTTCATACAGAGGTGGGGTTCACTGCTAATGCCCACAATTGGTGCTAGCATTGATTTTGTGGGCACCGCCATGTTTGCTGAGTTCGCTGCTCCTCGTGACATCATCAGGGAGCCGCAATTGGATGCCATGACAGCCTCGCGTCTGCTATCTGGCTTCTGGAGATTCATTACAATGCGCCAGTGAATCCTATGTAAAAATGCTACATACTGCAAAAACCTCAAAATTCAAATATGATATACAACTAAACAGTAAAAATCACAAACACATTAGGCATCGATGCGTCCCAAAATGCCAGATCAAAATATAAAAATGGTTAATACCGAACCAAAGAATAAAGGAGACAAATAATTTGTAGCGCACAGTGAAAGTATTAAAATATGAGCCCACAAGATATTGATGCAAATGCGTTTTTCTGCCAATTTCACCACATTTTCACCACATCTCTAATTGTCATACTTTGTACACCAGTAAAATTCTGTGTTTTTGCATCATCAAATGGAGTGCCAAGTATTTTATTATTACACTTAATGTACTGGTATGCTACTTGAGCACCCTCTTGCACACCCAGTGGAGTGACGTGCAGTCCTTTACTTCGTCAGATTGGAGGCCTTCTGGTTTCTGCAGATTCGTCACAATGAGCCAGTGGCTCTTGGTAAAGAATACTGTGCAAAAATGCCATATACTACAATACAGTAGTATTGCAGTATATGGTAGAAACGATCAGACCATGTAAGGTTAATGTACCCTAGAGCAGGGGTCAGGAACCTTTTTGTCTGAGAGAGCCATGAACACCACATATTTTAAAATGTTATTCTCTAAGAGCCGTACCATATGCACTTTCCCCCCAGTAGATAGGTAGTCCCAGTGTCACGGGTGCCCCTGCGATCTAGGTCTCGGATCGCAGGCACACCCGTGCCCCTCTCTGTGGTGGCGCCCTTTCCGAGCTCACTCAACCCACCACTTTCCGGCTTCCGTCCCAGCTGTCCTGCACGCGTGCGTGCCGGAACTTGAGGATTTAAAGGGCCAGTGCGCCGCTGATTGGCGCTACCAACTTCACGGGTTCCTATAAAGACCAGCGGCTACCAGATAGGTAGCCCCAGCACATGCCCCCAGTATATAGGTAGCCCCAGCACATACTCCCATTAGATAGGTAGCCCCAGCACATACTTCCAGTAGATAGGTGGCCACAGCACATGCCCCCAAATAGATAGGTAACCACAGCACATACTCCCAGTAGATAGGTAGTCATACCGCTCCCACGCTCTTCTCTTTGACCCAGGCTTAGAGGATGGCGGCGAGGGTACCTGGGTCGCACAAAGGACATAGGCAGCGGTAACATGCTGCCTGTGTCCAGTGATCAGTCTAAGAGACACAGCAGCCATCACTATTTATCAAAGATGTGTCTGAGAGCCAAATGCAGCCAACAAAAGAGCCATATCTGGCTCCCGAGCCATAGGTTCCCTACCCCTGCCCTAGAGGGTCTAAAAAATAGTAAAAAAAAAAAAAGTTTCTAAAAGTATTTAAAAAAAAGAAAAAACTTAAAAGTTTAAGTCACTCCCCTTTCCCTAGAACTGATATAAAATGTAATATACAGTAAAAATCACAGACACAATAGGTATCGCCGCATCCCAAAATGCCCAATCTATCAAAATATAAATATGATTATTGACGGCGGTGAACTACATCACAGTAAATAGCGCCCAAATGTCCCAAACGCGACTTTAGCACCATTTTATGTCACATAAAAAATGGAATAAAAGGTGACCAAAATGTTGCACAGACCTCAAAATGGTAGCAATGAAAATGTCGGCTCAATTCGCAAAAGATGAAACTGAACACCGCTCCGCACACAGAAGTACGAAAAATGTGAAGTATGAAAATGTGTTAAAATGCAATAAAACCTTTATAAATGGTATCACCGTGATCGTACCGAACCAAGGAATAAAGCAGACGTGTTATTTGGAGCGCAGGGTGAAATTAGTAGAAACTGAGCCCACAAGAACGTTACAACAAACATCTTTTCTTCCAATTTTTCCACATTTAGAATTTTTTTCCAGCTTCTCAGTACACGGCACAGAATAATAAATTATGTGACAGAGAAGTAATATTTGTTACACACAAAATAAGCCCTCACATAGCTCTGTACATGGAAAAATGAAAAAGTTATGGATTTTTGTGGCATAGTTTCAACAAGGTGCTGGGAGCATTCCTCAGAGATTTTGCTCCATATTGACATGATGGCATCACACAGTTGCCGCAGATTTGTCGGCTGCACATCCATGATGCGAATCTCCCGTTCCACCACATCCCAAACATGCTCTATTGGATTGAGATCTGGTGACTGTGGAGGCCATTTGAGTACAGTGACCTCATTGTCATGTTCAAGAAACCAGTCTGAGATGATTCCAGCTTTATGACATGGCGCATTATCCTGCTTAAAGTAGCCATCAGATGTTGGGTACATTGTGGTCATAAAGGGATGGACATGGTCAGCAACAATACTCAGGTAGGCTGTGGCGTTGCAACGATGCTCAATTGGTACCAAGGGGCCCAAAGAGTGCCAAGAAAATATTCCCCACACCATGACACCACCACCACCAGCCTGAACCGTTGATACAAGGCAGGATGGATCCATGCTTTCATGTTGTTGACGCCAAATTCTTACCCTACCATCCGAATGTCGCAGCAGAAATCGAGGCTCATCTGACCAGGCAACGTTTTTCCAATCTTCTACTGTCCAATTTCGATGAGCTTGTGCAAATTGTAGCCTCAGTTTCCTGTTCTTAGCTGAAAGGAGTGGCACCCGGTGTGGTCTTCTGCTGCTGTAGCCCATCTGCCTCAAAGTTCGACTTACTGTGCGTTCAGAGATGCTCTTCTGCCTACCTTGGTTGTAACGGGTGGCGATTTGAGTGACTGTTGCCTTTCTATCAGCTCGAACCATTCTCCTCTGACCTCTGGCATCAACAAGGCATTTCCGCCCACAGAACTGCCGCTCACTGGATGTTTTTTCTTTTTCGTACCATTCTCTGTAAACCCTAGAGATGATTGTGCGTGAAAATCCCAGTAGATCAGCAGTTTCTGAAATACTTAGACCAGCCCTTCTGGCACCAACAACCATGCCACGTTCAAAGGCACTCAAATCACCTTTCTTCCCCATACTGATGCTCGGTTTGAACTGCAGGAGATTGCAGGAGATTGTCTACATGCCTAAATGCATGTAGTTGCCGTCATGTGATTGGCTGATTAGAAATTAAGTGTTAACGAGCAGTTGGACAGGTGTACCTAATAAAGTGGATGGTGAGTGTACACTGCCAAAGTGTTTTTGTATTAAAAATTGGTTTTACAGAAAAAAAGATAGGTTATATTGTACCTTTCATTAGCATGTGCTGTGTGACTAGGCAGTTGCCAAATGGGAGGGTCTGGAAAGGAGAAGTTCCCCCCCACTCTTGGGGAACAGCTATTCCATGTGACATTTTCAAATATATGAAAACACCCATCACTTGGCTTAGCGACGCCCCCTGCTCCTCTACAGCCAATCCTGAGTGTGGGGTGTTATTCATATATTTGAAAAGGTCACATGTTTCCCAAGGGTGGGGGGGAACTGCTCCTTTCCAGCCACTCCTATTGGGCAACCGCCTAGTCACACAACAGATGCTAATGAAAGGTACAATATAACATAGCTTTTTTTCTGTAAAACCATTTTTTATACAAAAACACTTTGGCAGTGTATGTACTATGCTCTGTGGGGACTGGGGGAGTGCTAAAAATGGGTCTCCTGGTGACAGGTTCCCTTTAAGTGTTTCCTTTATTTTTTTGATCAGTGTATATCTGTATCTAGATAGAGGATTATGGCGGCATCTAGTGGCTCATTTGCAAACTTCTTAGATGTTAGACGGTATACAGTACATCTGTATAGTGGGCTTCTGAGTGAATGCATCATGCAAGACATATCTATGCTTTAACCCCTACGGGACACAGCATCTTTTGGCCTAAAGGACGCGGACCCATTTTTCAAATCTGCCCTGTGTCACTATAAGTGGTTATAGCGTGGGAACGCTATGAGAAATCCAGGGGATTTTGAGATTGTTTTCTCGTGACACATTGTACTTCAAATTAGTTTAAAAATTTGGATGAAATCTTTTGCGTTTAGTTATGAAAAAAAACAAAATTTGGCAAAAAATTGGAAAAATTCTATATTTTCAACGTTCTAAATTCTCTACTTTTGATGCAGATAGTCATAGCACCCAAATAAATTCATAACTTACATTTCCCAAATGTCTGCTTTATGTTGGCATGGTTTTTTTAAGATTCCACATATTTTACTAGAATGTTCTGAGGCTCAGAATTTGGGAGCCATTTTTCACATTTTTTGTAAAATCACCAAAACCCGTATTTAGATGGACCTGCTCAACTTCTAATTGACACTGAGAGGCCTAAATAATAGCTAGACTCATAAATTACCCCATTGTGGAAACTACACCCCTCAACGTATGAAAAACCACTTTTAAGAAGTTTGTTAACCCTTTAGGTGTTTTATAGGGGTTAAAACAAAACGGAGGTGCAGTCTGAAAATTGTAATATTTTTTCACAATGCACTCATTTTGGGTGGAAAATTAAACATTTACAATGGATTAAATGAAAAAAGGCTCCACAAAGTTTGTTACCCAATCTCTCCCGAGTACACGGATACCCCATATGTGGTGGTAACCTGCTGTATGGGCACACGGCTGGGCATAGGAGGGAAGGAGGCGCCATCCAGATCCGATTTGCTATGTCACATTGTACAGGCTATAATTTTTTTCTTTTTTTATTGAGGACCTATAGGGGCTTATTTCTTTTGCCACATGAGATGCACTTTTCTGGTACATAATTTTGGGGCATCTATAGCTAATTGGTGAGATTTAATTAAAGCTTTGTTGGTGGAGGAAATGAAAATCGTCAATTTTTAGGAACATTTTTATGTGGTTTTTTTTTGGCCGTTAACCATACCATAAAAATAGTATATTATTTTTATTCTATGGGTCGCCACGATTACAAAAATACTTCATGTATATATATTTTTTATTTTTTCCCATTTTTACTGAATAAAAAGTAATTTGGCAAAATTGTTGTTAATTTTAGCATCACCGTCTTTCATATGCATAACTTTTTTATTTTTCACCTCACAAATCTGTTTAAGGGCTTATTTTTTGCGAGAATGATTGTTCTTTTTAGTGGTCTTATTTTAGATTGCGTAACTTTTTTAAATCACTTTTTAGAGCATTTTTAAAGGGCATTAATAAAAAATCATCTTTTTTTCAGAGAGAGTTTTTTGAGGTTGTTTTTTACGGGGTTCACTTTGCGGATCTAATAACGATTCTGTTTTATTATGCAGATTGTTACGGACGCAGGGATACCAAATATGTGGGGGTTTTGTGTATTTTATTCAATTGTACTGAATAAAAACTAATTTGGAGAAAATCTTATTCATTTTAGCATCACCATCTATTCATATGCATAACTTTTTTATTTTTTGGCTGACAAATCTGGTTAGGGGCTTATTTTTTGCGAGAACAGTTGTTCTTTTTAGTGGGCTTATTTTAGAGTGCATAAAATTTTTTAAATCACTTTTTAGAGCATTTTTTATAGGGTATTAATTAAAAATTATCTTTTTTTCGGAACGTTTTTTGCGTTTTTTTCCTCCGGCGTTTACCGTGCGGGTCCAGTAATGATTCTGTTTTATTATGCAGATTGTTACGGACGCGGCAATACCAAACATGCGGGGGTTTTTTGTGTTTTTATGTTTTTTATACTTTATTAAGTGTTTTTATGGGAAAGTGACATTTTAGGGGCTTATATTTTTATGTATTTATTTTTTATTTATTATAATGTGTAGTGTTAAGTGTTTTTGCATAATTTTACTTCTACATACTTGAACTTAAACCAGTGATACTCTGATCACTGGTTTAAGTTCAATACACTGCTCTACAATACTATTTTATTGTAGAGCAGTGTAAACTGTCTAAGCATGCTTGCGCATGCTCAGACAGTTTGCAGTCAGACCCGGAAGGGTTCTGGCTGCCATGGAAACCGGGCAGCTCCGGGGCACATGCCAGTCCTCGGAGCTGCCCAGGAGAGGATCGGATCCCCCGGTAAGCGGCACGGGGGATCCGATCCATAGGGGGAAGACCCTTACACGCCGCGGTCATGCTTGACCGCGGCGTGTAAGGGGTTAACACCCGCGATCGGAGTCGGCTCCGATCGCGGGTGTTAGCGCAGGCTGTCAGCTGTACTAGACAGCTGACAGCCGCTGCTTCTGGTACCGGCTCCGTTCGTGAGCCGGTGCCAGAAGCAGGACGTTATAGTGCGTCCTGGTGCGCTAAGTATCTAGCCACCGGGACGTACTATAACGTCCTGGTGCGCCTAGGGGTTAAACTTGATATGTTCGCAGTTCAAAATTAGATGTCTTATTTTTGCTTTATGAGTTTACTTGATTTTTATGTCAAATGTGAAGTTTTAATGCCCCATTCTTTCATACGCTGAATTCCTTTTGACATTAAGAAGCAGCGCACAATTTTGATATTTTGATAATTTTTTTTTCTACTCAGTGAAGCTTATGTACTACTAAGAGATAAGAAATAGATTCCCTCCTGGAGTCTAGGTCATTAATAGAGATCTGAGACAAGACAGATTTATGGCTAGAGAGTTTCCAACATAGATAAACTCGTAACTTTTGCAGTTCTCTTTTAAAAAAAAAAAAGTATTTAAAATGACATTTTGTTTATTCCAGCCTGTGCACCGAGCCACCAGACAAGATCCAAGTTGCATAGAACGCTTCATCCTTTGGCCCAAATCAACCTGACTGCTCTTCGGTTGACTACCCTTGACTATGTTTCTGATCTTGCTACTAGTTCTCCACCGCAGAGCACCTACTGCCAATTGGTGACCTTGATAAAAAATTCTGAGCATCATGTTCTGGAAATGTGGTGGCTCTTGTAGGGTTAAAGGGAGAAGAACTGGCTTAGACTCCCTACTACAAGTTCTCCACTGCAGAGCACCTACTGCCTATTAATCAACTTGAGGAGCCATTCTGAGCGCCATGATCTAAGACTATGGCCACTATAACAGGGTTAAAGGGTGAAGAAATGGCTTGGACTCCCTGCTCCAACCAAATGTGCCTCCTGTGCCAGGCTGCCGATAATCAAGCCCCCCTACCAACACTAGTGATCCCTATCTACACATCGGGGCTGTCCCAAGGATAAACCTATACTTTCAGCCTGCTCCTACATTTTCTTTTACCTTCTGTCTGCTGGAGACTGGCCAGGATGTAGACAAGGCCTCCATTCAATGTTAATAGGCACCGTGATCACCAACAAGCGCAAAGCCGCACTAGCCAGAAACTCAGGTATTCAGGGACCTGGCTTACTCTTGCCACGAAAAGAGTTAGGCCCCAGTGGGGGGTGTTGCACATCCAGAGAAGAACACTGCAGGTGCTGAAGTCAAATAAATTCTTCAGAACACTAGACTCTTTAGGTTAGATTTGATTAATTGTTTACATTAGCATTTGTGAGCTCCGTGATCTATGATGATATATATCATGATATATACTTGGTATCTCCATTATCGTACTGACCCAAAGAACATAGATGAAGCTTCATTTGGTGCCAACTATAAAATTCGTAAAAAAAAAAAAGAGACCACAGGAATATGACACAAAAGTCATTGGGGTTATCCAGAACACCTGTCTCCTTATAAACTCCTTTAACCTCTTAACGCTCAGCGTCCGATATATCGGACGCTGAGCTCAGTGACTTAGCGCTCAGCGTCCGATATATCGGACGCTGAGCCGATGCCGGTTCAGCTCAAGATTTGAGCCGAACCGGCATCGGGAAACACGGGGTGCCGGCTGTGACTGATAGCCGGCACCCCAGTGTAACACCCGCGATCGGAGTTGTCTCTGATCGCGGGTGATTAACCCGTTAAATGCTGCGGTCATCGCGACCGCGGCATCTAACATGCATCTGGGGGGTCTTTCCCCCACGATCGCCCCCCCCGAATCATTTTCGGGGGGCACCGATCATTGCTACGGTATCACTGGGGTCCGATCTGGACCCCAGTGTTACCTGCAGGAACTGCCGGTAAGATGGCGTCTATGACGTCATCTTACTGGCAGAGTGCCACCCTATGCAAGTGCATAGGCTGACACTGATAATGCCCTGCAATACATAAGTATTGCAGGGTATTATTATGAACAAGCAATCAGATGATTGCTTGTTCATTTCCCATGGTGGAAAAAGTGAAAAAGTAAAAAAATAAATTATTCAATAAAAAAATAAAGTAATAAATCACCAAAAATGCCCAAAAGCCCCAAAACATATAAAGAGACATATAACTAAAAATAAAGTCTAAATCATAACACAAACCCCACATATATAGTATCACCGCGTCCGTAACAACCCGTAGAATAAAAGTAAATCATTATTGAACCCCCACGATAAACGCCGTAAAAAAAAACTGTTATAAACCCTCCAAAAATTATGATTTTTACCTATTCAATCCCACAAAAAATGCTATAAAAAGTGATCAAAAAAACATATGTACTCTAGAATGATACTGGTGCAAAGTACAACGTGTCCCGCAAAAAACAAGCCATCAACCAGCTCCGTAGCCAAAAACGTAACAAAGTTATGCCACTTGGAAGATGGCAATACAAAAATGATAGATTTTTCCCCACAATAGGGTTTTATTTTACAAATTTAGTAAAACGCAAGAAAATATATTCGTGTCTGGTATCCCCGTTATCGTATCGACCCATAGAATGAAGAAAACATGATTATTAGTCTATACGGTGAACACCACAAAAAAAAAAGTAAAAAAACCAGTAGAGAATTGATGCTTTTCTACTCCTGCTCTCAAAAAGAAGTTCCTAAATTTTCAACAATAGGTGATACCAACCCCAAAATGGTAACATTGGAAAAAGCATCTCATCCCGCAAAAAAAATGCCGTCACATGACCCTAATAGCGCAAAAGCGAAAATTTTACAGCCTTCAAAAGAGGCCAATGAGGAAAGTAAGATCCTGGCAGCTGCAGTGTGCTCCTTCCCTTCTGCGCCTCACTGTGTGCCCATAAAACAAGTCACGGCCACATGTGGGGGGTCTCTGCACTCGGGAGAAATTGTAGAACAAACTGTATGGTGGGTTTTGTATTTTTATCTTTTGGAAATGTGTAAATTTTAGGGCTAAATGAACGTATAACCGGCAAATTTCGCCTCCATTTTGATGTAATTACTATAAAGATCTCAAGGGGTTAACAATCTTCGTAAAATCTGTTTCTGATAGCTTGAGGGGTGCAGATTCGAAATTGGGTTGGTTATATGGGGGGTTTTGATGCTAAATATGTAAATTTTCATTCAAAACTGTATTTATCCCCAAAATAGTCAATTCTGAAAATCCGGAAAAGCGCTATTTGTAAGCCGCGTGAAATCAAAATAAATTATCCAGACATTTCAAAAATGGTGAAAATGTAAAGTAGACATATGGGAAATGTTATTCAGCAATTTATTTAGGTGGTAAATCTATCTGCCTGAAAACGCAATGATTTCAAATTTCCAAAATGGCAAATTTTTCAGAAAATTCATCATATTTTCTTTTTTTTTGTAAATAAACGCAAAACTTATCAGCCAAAATTTACCACTAAAATGAAGTACTACATGTGGGGAAAAAACAGTCTCAGAATCGTTTTGATAAGTAACAGTGTTCAAAAGTTATAACCATATAAAGCGACTCAGGTCAGAATCCAAAAAATGGGACTGAGCCTTAAGCTGTAAAATGGCTGCGTCCTTAAGGTGTTAAGGATCTGCCATCTGGTAGGCCAGGAGAAACCTCACTTGGCACAGCTTCAGATTAGTCCTTAACAACCTGCAACCACAAGTAGACAAAGGAGAAGAGCAGATCTGAATGGGATGCTCTCCGCTCTGCTTGTTATAAAGCAACAACAACAACGTGGTAGCAAGCATCTATATCTTTACTGCAATGACAAAGTGAGAGCAGGTCAGGCTCTGCCTGACTTGATGGACACCTTGCTGTAAGCAGGGAGGACCTGCCTTCAGGAGCACACCACCTTCCTCAGGGAGAGTCCCTACAGCAGCATCCCCCTGGGACCCATTGAAATCCATGCTCAGTGTGAATCTTAATTTATTGTATATTGTGATTCATTCTGTGCTGCTGCGACACAGTATACGCTGTATGTGCGCTATTGTTAATATTGTACAAACGATTGTAAACTGCTTAGCTCACTCAATACAGCGCTGTAAATGCTTAGTGTGCATCTTTATTGGATGATGTGTTTCAGTCTGTGCTGCGACACAGTATACGCTCTATGTGCGCCATTGTAAATATCGTGTACATGTTGGTAATCCGCTTAGCTCATTCAATAAAGCAAATTGACAATTTCACTGCTTCAGAAATGGTTCCCTCTTGCACCTGACTTTTACTCCAGGATATTGCGTCTTTCAGCGCAGGGCACAAAGAGTAGCAGGTGGAGGGCGTGGGAGCGCTGGGAGGTAAGTTCTTTTAATGATGTTTGATTTGCTTTTATTATATGAATTCAGGGATAACTGTTTGTATGAAAAATTTTGACAAATGACCTGCGGCCATCTTCTGTCCTGTGTCTCCGCCACAGGGACACAGTCACAGGACTGATGAAAGGGCCAGTAGCAATTTAATACTTCATTATAGTCTATGTCCATAAGATTTTTTTGCAAAGGGTTGCAAAATTTTAAATGACATCTAATGACATATTAGCATATATTTTAATAACCCATTTGAATATGAATTATGCTTATTCCGGGAATAGCCGTTTAATAAAGCAGCAAGGTATTGGTTGATATGTTGTAGGTCACAGGCGGCTGTCATAGTGACAATTATGACATCATCGAGTTCTAGCCATATGGTCAGTGGTTCAGGAGCTGCAGTTGTGATTGCGGCTGTGGAGAGGAGATATCACTACTTGCGATTTGCTACGTGTGATTTTAGTGCAAACATGCGTCAACTATTGTTGATTTTGTTGTGTGCGTCATGTGTAGTCTGCCGGCCAACCCCCCCGCCATCAGGAATGGAGGAGGGAAAAGACGGCACCGTCCAGCTCAAGGATCAGGACTTAGTGAGTAAGTGTCCCCCAAGTGTACTAGGTTGTTTCAGATAGCCCTCTACATTGATGCCTACAGATGACATATAAGGGCCAAGCAGATTTCCTTCCTTAATGAAAACCAGTTTAGTAACGTAAGCCCTGTTTCTTTAGGACATCGAAGGTCGTATTTTGAGGAGCTGAAGGAGCATTTCACCGAGATACCAAGGAGCGTCATTTACGGACTGCCCGTTGTCATCATAGTCGTGGCGATGCTGTGCATTTGCAAGTATGTAGTATTTTTCCTTACCTGAGATACACTACTAAGAGATAAAGAAATAGATTCCCTCCTGGAGTCTAGGTCACTAATAGAGATCTGAGACAAGACAGATTTATGCCTAGAGAGATTCAACATTAGACGTCAATTTTGCAGTTCTCTTTTCATATATAAATATTGTAATAATGACATTTTCTTTATTCCAGCCTGTGCACCGAGCCGCCGGACAAGTTCATATACGTCTAGATCTCTGAGCTCCTGATGCCTCCCCATTGACCTTGGCTATGTCCTGACTGCGATTTCGCTTCATCCTTTGGCCTATATCATCCTGCTCTTCGGTTGACGACCTTGCTACAAGTTAGTCACCGCAGAGCACCTACTGACCATTAAAGGGGTTGGCCACATGAATCAAGATTCCCCAACTTCAATCCCCTAGTGATGTTTACATAGTAAAGAGTTTATTTTTTTAACCCCTTACTTTGCAGTTTTACTCAGTTTGTTTGCGGTTTTAGCTGCTATCACTCCGTGATGGTCAGTGTATGATTTCGGGGGGTGGGCAGGGGCAGACACTTCATGATCCCTCTATTTCTCTGTGTGGTGACAATGTGGTTAGACTACAAGGGTACAGGTTTATATACACTTTCATTTAGTTTTTGGACACATAGAAAGAGACAGATCGGAGATGACACGATGAGGTCTATTAGATGCATATTACACATGACTTTCTCCCCTCTACTATCACAGCCATTACATACTGTCAGCTCTACTATATACCTTCCTCCCTCCCTCCCTCTGCCCTGGATAAATAACTTATCTGCCTGTAGCTTGCAGCTTAACTCTCCTCACGCTGTGTTGCTTGCCGGCAGGAAGTCAGTGTCTGTGTCAGTGTGTGAGAGCTCCATCCTGGAATGCAGGGACCCCTGCAGAGAGCAGAGGAAGAGAGAAGCTCCGTAAGGCCTCAGCCATGATGGCTGCCAACGGCAAAGCCAGAAGATACAGGGTCGGAAACCAGGGGCAGCTAAAATTGTGTACACCAGGACTGATAGAGACAGGTTGGAAATATATCTGTGAAATGGTGTATTCTTGTTTATATTGTTTATATTGAATTACAGAATGTGTTATTTTGTTATCCTGAGTACATTTAAGAAACTTGTCTTCATGGGAATACCCCTGTAATGACCTTGATGAACCCTTTTGAGCACCATGATCTGGGAATATGGCCACTCTTGTAGGGTTAAAGGGTGGAGAACTGGCTTAGACTCCCTACTACAGCTGAGGCCACAGCAAAGTATTGCAGAAAGAAATAAAAATTTTATTGAAGGACACAAAAAGAGACCTGCACTAGTTCATTTTATGAAATTATTTTGGGTACCAGTCACTACCTATAAAGCGTACTTATTTGTGAGCTCCATGATCGCACCGACCCAAAGAACAGTAAAATTCTTTCAAACAGAGCCCACAGAAATGTGACACAAATGTGTTTTTTTGTCAATTTCACTGCTTCAGAATTTTTTCCCACCTGTGTTATGACAGTCTGTTCAACAGGCACAAGAGTTTGTCATTGATGGCCATTCAAGAGGGCCTGCCCCTCCGCTCGTTCCTGTGCACCCGCAACCTGAGCAGCACTCAAAGACTCTGTGTCCAGAAACGCCATGATGTAGCGTGCAGTACCTTACGGACAGTCTCAAGAAACTCATGCCATTGGGGTTATCCAGGACACCTGTCTCCTTATAAACTCCTTTAAGGATCTGCCATCTGGTAGGCCAGGAGAAACCTCACTTGGCACAGTTTCAGATTAGTCCTTAACAACCTACAGGACTATGCAACCACAAGTAGACAAAGCAGAAGGGCAGATCTGAATGGGATGCTCTCCGCTCTGCTTGTTAAAAAGCAAAAGCAACAACAACAATGTGGTAGCAAGTGTCTATATCTTTACTGCAAAGATAAAGTGAGAGCATGTCAGGCGATGTCTGACTTGATGGACACCTTGCTGTAAGCAGGGAGGACCTGCCTTCAGGAGCACACCACCTTCCTCAGGGAGAGTCCCTACAGCAGCATCCCCCTGGGACCCATTGAAATCCATGCTCAGTGTGAATCTTAATTTATTGTATATTGTGATTCATTCTGTGCTGCTGCGACACAGTATACGGTGTATGTGCGCTATTGTTAATATTGTACAAACGATTGTAAACTGCTTAGCTCACTCAATACAGCGCTGTAAATGCTTAGTGTGCATCTTTATTGGATGATGTGTTTCAGTCTGTGCTGCGACACAGTATACGCTCTATGTGCGCCATTGTAAATATCGTGTACATGTTGGTAACCCGCTTAGCTCATTCAATAAAGCAAATTGACAATTTCTCTGCTTCAGAAATGGTTCCCTCTTGCACCTGACTTTTACTCCAGGATATTGCGTCTTTCAGCGCAGGGCACAAAGAGTAGCAGGTGGAGGGCGTGGGAGCGCTGGGGGGTAAGTTCTTTTAATGATGTTTGATTTGCTTTTATTATATGAATTCAGGGATAACTGTTTGTATGAAAAATTTTGACAAATGACCTGCGGCCATCTTCTGTCCTGTGTCTCCGCCACAGGGACACAGTCACAGGACTGATGAAAGGGCCAGTAGCAATTTAATACTTCATTATAGTCTATGTCCATAAGATTTTTTTGCAAAGGGTTGCAAAATTTTAAATGACATCTAATGACATATTAGCATATATTTTAATAACCCATTTGAATATGAATTATGCTTATTCCGGGAATAGCCGTTTAATAAAGCAGCAAGGTATTGGTTGATATGTTGTAGGTCACAGGCGGCTGTCATAGTGACAATTATGACATCATCCAGTTCTAGCCATATAGTCAGTGGTTCAGGAGCTGCAGTTGTGATTGCGGCTGTGGAGAGGAGATATCACTACTTGCGATTTGCTACGTGTGATTTTAGTGCAAACATGCGTCAACTATTGTTGATTTTGTTGTGTGCGTCATGTGTAGTCTGCCGGCCAACCCCCCCCCCGCCATCAGGAATGGAGGAGGGAAAAGACGGCACCGTCCAGCTCAAGGATAAGGACTTAGTGAGTAAGTGTCCCCCAAGTGTACTAGGTTGTTTCAGATAGCCCTCTACATTGATGCCTACAGATGACATATAAGGGCCAAGCAGATTTCCTTCCTTAATGAAAACCAGTTTAGTAACATAAGCCCTGTTTCTTTAGGACATCGAAGGTCGTATTTTGAGGAGCTGAAGGAGCATTTCACCGAGATACCTAGGAGCGTCATTTACGGACTGCCGGTTGTCATCATAGTCGTGGCGATGCTGTGCATTTGCAAGTATGTAGTATTTTTCCTTACCTGAGATACACTACTAAGAGATAAAGAAATAGATTCCCTCCTGGAGTCTAGGTCACTAATAGAGATCTGAGACAAGACAGATTTATGCCTAGAGAGATTCAACGTTAGACGTCAATTTTGCAGTTCTCTTTTCATATATAAATATTGTAATAATGACATTTTCTTTATTCCAGCCTGTGCACCGAGCCGCCGGACAAGTTCATATACGTCTAGATCTCTGAGCTCCTGATGCCTCCCCATTGACCTCGGCTATGTCCTGACTGCGATTTCGCTTCATCCTTTGGCCTATATCATCCTGCTCTTCGGATGACGACCTTGCTACAAGTTAGTCACCGCAGAGCACCTACTGACCATTAAAGGGGTTGGCCCCATGAATCAAGATTCCCCAACTTCAATCCCCTAGTGATGTTTACATAGTAAAGAGTTTATTTTTTTAACCCCTTACTTTGCAGTTTTACTCAGTTTGTTTGCGGTTTTAGCTGCTATCACTCCGTGATGGTCAGTGTATGATTTCGGGGGGTGGGCAGGGGCAGACACTTCATGATCCCTCTATTTCTCTGTGTGGTGACAATGTGGTTAGACTACAAGGGTACAGGTTTATATACACTTTCATTTAGTTTTTGGACACATAGAAAGAGACAGATCGGAGATGACACGATGAGGTCTATTAGATGCATATTACACATGACTTTCTCCCCTCTACTATCACAGCCATTACATACTGTCAGCTCTACTATATACCTTCCTCCCTCCCTCCCTCCCTCCCTCTGCCCTGGATAAATAACTTATCTGCCTGTAGCTTGCAGTTTAACTCTCCTCACGCTGTGTTGCTTGCCGGCAGGAAGTCAGTGTCTGTGTCAGTGTGTGAGAGCTCCATCCTGGAATGCAGGGACCCCTGCAGAGAGCAGAGGAAGACAGAAGCTCCGTAAGGCCTCAGCCATGATGGCTGCCAACGGCAAAGCCAGAAGATACAGGGTCGGAAACCAGGGGCAGCTAAAATTGTGTACACCAGGACTGATAGAGACAGGTTGGAAATATATCTGTGAAATGGTGTATTCTTGTTTATATTGTTTATATTGAATTACAGAATGTGTTATTTTGTTATCCTGAGTACATTTAAGAAACTTGTCTTCATGGGAATACCCCTGTAATGACCTTGATGAACCCTTTTGAGCACCATGATCTGGGAATATGGCCACTCTTGTAGGGTTAAAGGGTGGAGAACTGGCTTAGACTCCCTACTACAGCTGAGGCCACAGCAAAGTATTGCAGAAAGAAATAAAAATTTTATTGAAGGACACAAAAAGAGACCTGCACTAGTTCATTTTATGAAATTGTTTTGGGTACCAGTCACTACCTATAAAGCATACTTATTTGTGAGCTCCATGATCGCACCGACCCAAAGAACAGTAAAATTCTTTCAAACAGAGCCCACAGAAATGTGACATAAATGTGTTTTTTTGTCAATTTCACTGCTTCAGAATTTTTTCCCACCTGTGTTATGACAGTCTGTTCAACAGGCACAAGAGTTTGTCATTGATGGCCATTCAAGGGGGCCTGCCCCTCCGCTCGTTCCTGTGCACCCGCAACCTGAGCAGCACTCAAAGACTCTGTGTCCAGAAACGCCATGATGTAGTGTGCAGTACCTTACAGACAGTCTCAAGAAACTCATGCCATTGGGGTTATCCAGGACACCTGTCTCCTTATAAACTCCTTTAAGGATCTGCCATCTGGTAGGCCAGGAGAAACCTCACTTGGCACAGTTTCAGACTAGTCCTTAACAACCTACAGGACTATGCAACCACAAGTAGACAAAGCAGAAGGGCAGATCTGAATGGGATGCTCTCCGCTCTGCTTGTTATAAAGCAAAAGCAACAACAACAACAACAATGTGGTAGCAAGTGTCTATATCTTTACTGCAAGGACAAAGTGAGAGCAGGTCAGGCGATGCCTGACTTGATGGACACCTTGCTGTAAGCAGGGAGGACCTGCCTTCAGGAGCACACCACCTTCCTCAGGGAGAGTCCCTACAGCAGCATCCCCCTGGGACCCATTGAAATCCATGCTCAGTGTGAATCTTAATTTATTGTATATTGTGATTCATTCTGTGCTGCTGCGACACAGTATACGGTGTATGTGCGCTATTGTTAATATTGTACAAACGATTGTAAACTGCTTAGCTCACTCAATACAGCGCTGTAAATGCTTAGTGTGCATCTTTATTGGATGATGTGTTTCAGTCTGTGCTGCGACACAGTATACGCTCTATGTGCGCCATTGTAAATATCGTGTACATGTTGGTAACCCGCTTAGCTCATTCAATAAAGCAAATTGACAATTTCTCTGCTTCAGAAATGGTTCCCTCTTGCACCTGACTTTTACTCCAGGATATTGCGTCTTTCAGCGCAGGGCACAAAGAGTAGCAGGTGGAGGGCGTGGGAGCGCTGGGGGGTAAGTTCTTTTAATGATGTTTGATTTGCTTTTATTATATGAATTCAGGGATAACTGTTTGTATGAAAAATTTTGACAAATGACCTGCGGCCATCTTCTGTCCTGTGTCTCCGCCACAGGGACACAGTCACAGGACTGATGAAAGGGCCAGTAGCAATTTAATACTTCATTATAGTCTATGTCCATAAGATTTTTTTGCAAAGGGTTGCAAAATTTTAAATGACATCTAATGACATATTAGCATATATTTTAATAACCCATTTGAATATGAATTATGCTTATTCCGGGAATAGCCGTTTAATAAAGCAGCAAGGTATTGGTTGATATGTTGTAGGTCACAGGCGGCTGTCATAGTGACAATTATGAACTCATCGAGTTCTAGCCATATAGTCAGTGGTTCAGGAGCTGCAGTTGTGATTGCGGCTGTGGAGAGGAGATATCACTACTTGCGATTTGCTACGTGTGATTTTAGTGCAAACATGCGTCAACTATTGTTGATTTTGTTGTGTGCGTCATGTGTAGTCTGCCGGCCAACCCCCCCGCCATCAGGAATGGAGGAGGGAAAAGACGGCACCGTCCAGCTCAAGGATCAGGACTTAGTGAGTAAGTGTCCCCCAAGTGTACTAGGTTGTTTCAGATAGCCCTCTACATTGATGCCTACAGATGACATATAAGGGCCAAGCAGATTTCCTTCCTTAATGAAAACCAGTTTAGTAACATAAGCCCTGTTTCTTTAGGACATCGAAGGTCGTATTTTGAGGAGCTGAAGGAGCATTTCACCGAGATACCTAGGAGCGTCATTTACGGACTGCCGGTTGTCATCATAGTCGTGGCGATGCTGTGCATTTGCAAGTATGTAGTATTTTTCCTTACCTGAGATACACTACTAAGAGATAAAGAAATAGATTCCCTCCTGGAGTCTAGGTCACTAATAGAGATCTGAGACAAGACAGATTTATGCCTAGAGAGATTCAACATTAGACGTCAATTTTGCAGTTCTCTTTTCATATATAAATATTGTAATAATGACATTTTCTTTATTCCAGCCTGTGCACCGAGCCGCCGGACAAGTTCATATACGTCTAGATCTCTGAGCTCCTGATGCCTCCCCATTGACCTCGGCTATGTCCTGACTACGATTTCGCTTCATCCTTTGGCCTATATCATCCTGCTCTTCGGTTGACGACCTTGCTACAAGTTAGTCACCGCAGAGCACCTACTGACCATTAAAGGGGTTTGCCCCATGAATCAAGATTCCCCAACTTCAATCCCCTAGTGATGTTTACATAGTAAAGAGTTTATTTTTTTAACCCCTTACTTTGCAGTTTTACTCAGTTTGTTTGCGGTTTTAGCTGCTATCACTCCGTGATGGTCAGTGTATGATTTCGGGGGGTGGGCAGGGGCAGACACTTCATGATCCCTCTATTTCTCTGTGTGGTGACAATGTGGTTAGACTACAAGGGTACAGGTTTATATACACTTTCATTTAGTTTTTGGACACATAGAAAGAGACAGATCGGAGATGACACGATGAGGTCTATTAGATGCATATTACACATGACTTTCTCCCCTCTACTATCACAGCCATTACATACTGTCAGCTCTACTATATACCTTCCTCCCTCCCTCCCTCCCTCTGCCCTGGATAAATAACTTATCTGCCTGTAGCTTGCAGTTTAACTCTCCTCACGCTGTGTTGCTTGCCGGCAGGAAGTCAGTGTCTGTGTCAGTGTGTGAGAGCTCCATCCTGGAATGCAGGGACCCCTGCAGAGAGCAGAGGAAGAGAGAAGCTCCGTAAGGCCTCAGCCATGATGGCTGCCAACGGCAAAGCCAGAAGATACAGGGTCGGAAACCAGGGGCAGCTAAAATTGTGTACACCAGGACTGATAGAGACAGGTTGGAAATATATCTGTGAAATGGTGTATTCTTGTTTATATTGTTTATATTGAATTACAGAATGTGTTATTTTCTTATCCTGAGTACATTTAAGAAACTTGTCTTCATGGGAATACCCCTGTAATGACCTTGATGAACCCTTTTGAGCACCATGATCTGGGAATATGGCCACTCTTGTAGGGTTAAAGGGTGGAGAACTGGCTTAGACTCCCTACTACAGCTGAGGCCACAGCAAAGTATTGCAGAAAGAAATAAAAATTTTATTGAAGGACACAAAAAGAGACCTGCACTAGTTCATTTTATGAAATTGTTTTGGGTACCAGTCACTACCTATAAAGCATACTTATTTGTGAGCTCCATGATCGCACCGACCCAAAGAACAGTAAAATTCTTTCAAACAGAGCCCACAGAAATGTGACACAAATGTGTTTTTTTGTCAATTTCACTGCTTCAGAATTTTTTCCCACCTGTGTTATGACAGTCTGTTCAACAGGCACAAGAGTTTGTCATTGATGGCCATTCAAGGGGGCCTGCCCCTCCGCTCGTTCCTGTGCACCCGCAACCTGAGCAGCACTCAAAGACTCTGTGTCCAGAAACGCCATGATGTAGCGTGCAGTACCTTACGGACAGTCTCAAGAAACTCATGCCATTGGGGTTATCCAGGACACCTGTCTCCTTATAAACTCCTTTAAGGATCTGCCATCTGGTAGGCCAGGAGAAACCTCACTTGGCACAATTTCAGATTAGTCCTTAACAACCTACAGGACTATGCAACCACAAGTAGACAAAGCAGAATGGCAGATCTGAATGGGATGCTCTCCGCTCTGCTTGTTATAAAGCAAAAGCAACAACAACAATGTGGTAGCAAGTGTCTATATCTTTACTGCAAGGACAAAGTGAGAGCAGGTCAGGCTATGCCTGACTTGATGGACACCTTGCTGTAAGCAGGGAGGACCTGCCTTCAGGAGCACACCACCTTCCTCAGGGAGAGTCCCTACAGCAGCATCCCCCTGGGACCCATTGAAATCCATGCTCAGTGTGAATCTTAATTTATTGTATATTGTGATTCATTCTGTGCTGCTGCGACACAGTATACGGTGTATGTGCGCTATTGTTAATATTGTACAAACGATTGTAAACTGCTTAGCTCACTCAATACAGCGCTGTAAATGCTTAGTGTGCATCTTTATTGGATGATGTGTTTCAGTCTGTGCTGCGACACAGTATACGCTCTATGTGCGCCATTGTAAATATTGTGTACATGTTGGTAACCCGCTTAGCTCATTCAATAAAGCAAATTGACAATTTCACTGCTTCAGAAATGGTTCCCTCTTGCACCTGACTTTTACTCCAGGATATTGCGTCTTTCAGCGCAGGGCACAAAGAGTAGCAGGTGGAGGGCGTGGGAGCGCTGGGGGGTAAGTTCTTTTAATGATGTTTGATTTGCTTTTATTATATGAATTCAGGGATAACTGTTTGTATGAAAAATTTTGACAAATGACCTGCGGCCATCTTCTGTCCTGTGTCTCCGCCACAGGGACACAGTCACAGGACTGATGAAAGGGCCAGTAGCAATTTAATACTTCATTATAGTCTATGTCCATAAGATTTTTTTGCAAAGGGTTGCAAAATTTTAAATGACATCTAATGACATATTAGCATATATTTTAATAACCCATTTGAATATGAATTATGCTTATTCCGGGAATAGCCGTTTAATAAAGCAGCAAGGTATTGGTTGATATGTTGTAGGTCACAGGCGGCTGTCATAGTGACAATTATGACATCATCGAGTTCTAGCCATACAGTCAGTGGTTCAGGAGCTGCAGTTGTGATTGCGGCTGTGGAGAGGAGATATCACTATTTGCGATTTGCTACGTGTGATTTTAGTGCAAACATGCGTCAACTATTGTTGATTTTGTTGTGTGCGTCATGTGTAGTTTGCCGGCCAACCCCCCTGCCATCAGGAATGGAGGAGGGAAAAGACGGCACCGTCCAGCTCAAGGATCATGGTGACATAAGCCCCACTCAAACATGCACTAAAACAATAAAATAAATAGACACAACACCAAAAGTTTAGTGGAATAAATTGGCCGCGATGTTTATTAAAAGGTAACCATAAAATATTTAATAATTAAAACTCCATAAATAATTAAATAATACAAACAATACATTACATAATATTTAACATACATCAAATCAAAAATCACAAGTATTTAATAAATTAAACCAAGTCTCCCCAGCAACGGCTGGGAGACATAACTCCCACTAATAAACACCGCGACGATAGTAGCATAAAGTTAATAATAGGGCGGGCCGGGCGGGGCGCTTCAAACAGTTTCTTCTTGCAGACTGGCCCAGATCACCGGCGACTGCTTCTTATAAAGGTAAGGCTACAGAACTATTAGCCAATTAGAAATACGCCTACTCAAACTACTCCAGCAACAATAATTTCATTGCTCCAGCCCATAACCAATCCGGGCTGAGCATACCCAGCTAGTATAGTAACAACGATTTCATTGCTCCAGCCCATAACCAATCAAAGCTGAGCTTACCTCAGGCCCTCAGAACCTGAACAAGTTAGCAGTAACCAGGCAAAAACCTGCCAAAAAGCGGGAAATATATACTTCCCGATTAACCATTTAAGTACCACCACATAAACCAATACCATATGAATAAAATGTAATATATGGGGGCTATGTCACCATGCGTCCCCTTCACCAATGTTCCAGGGGGCCCTAAACATGGTGACATAAGCCCCACTCAAACATGCACTAAAACAATAAAATAAATAGACACAACACCAAAAGTTTAGTGGAATAAATTGGCCGCGATGTTTATTAAAAGGTAACCATAAAATATTTAATAATTAAAACTCCATAAATAATTAAATAATACAAACAATACATTACATAATATTTAACATACATCAAATCAAAAATCACAAGTATTTAATAAATTAAACCAAGTCTCCCCAGCAACGGCTGGGAGACATAACTCCCACAAGGCCTAGTCCATTAGGACAAGGCCCCCCCCAAACACCGCAGCCAATGTTCTAATGCATTTTGCAAGCCCACATTAAATATGTCTATACCAACCTCAGACAAATGAACCGAATCCTGCCTGTACAGGCCTGGAGAAAAACTCTCCAGATCTAGATGTCTATAAGAGAAGCCACCTAGACAAGGTAAGTATTTAAACATGGCTCTATTAACCCGCTTCCTGATCTTTTCAATGAACACACACTCAGAATTAAGCCAGCACAAGCGTGGCACAATTTCCGAGAAAATTAAAACCGCATCAGGGAGCAGGCATTTTAAAATTGCCAAATCTTTTTTCATTTCCCATATTAATTCCACAGTTCTAATCTTACCAATATCGTTCCCTCCCACATGTAAAATGAGAACATCCGGTGAAGGCCATAACTTAAGCAGCTTTTTCACCTGAAAAATTACATTCTTCCACCTTAAACCCCTTACCCCGAACCAAAGTACATTAAATACATGAGCATCAAAAGATAACCTCTCTGTATAGCACCTGTTAACAGCTCTCTTGTGCGCCCAGTAAACATAAGAATGGCCCAAGATCCAAATATTAACTTTGGGACCTAAAAGACAAAATCAGATAGTTAATAATTCCGGACGTACATATGATCTAAAACGCCTTGATTCCCATCTGCCAATTTGACGAATGACAGCATCATCCAAACCCAACCTGGCAGCCTCTGTTGCTGCTCCAATTCTGAAAGAATGAGAGGTTATTTTTAAATCGCTCATACCTAAACGACATAAACATTTCTTCAACAAAGAATTAAATTGAAAAACAGTAACAGGTGAGCCATCCTCATGAATCATAAAGGGGCCAGAAGCTTTCGGTCTCAACAATAACCATTCCTGCACATTAAAAACCGGACATAACACCTTATCTGCATGACTGCAGAGTTTGATCCATTTACCCCTACCAAACTGATCGGTCTTACTTTTCTTGAGCAAAATAAAAACCACATTATCCTTCACATAGACATCTTCTGAAAACAACCCTGAACACTTAGTTTTGCTCCTAGATACCAACTCACTTACCCTAAAGGCTGCAAAAAACGCTAACACAAAACACACTCTAAAAACAAGAACCTCAAAACTATTCCGGCAGATACTAGGTAGCACAAAAATCAATCTTTTAAGCAGATCCATTGAAATCGGTCTCCTCCTATCTTGCAACACAAAATTCTTACGATGCCCTTTTAAAACCTGCTTAATTGGAAAGTGAACAGAAAAAGGAATCTTATCTGCTAACCTAAAAAAGAAAGAAATACCGGACAAAATCCTCACAATATAAGCATATGATAACTGTCTCTGAATTAATTCACAAACAAATAATAAACCCAAAGCCATACTATCATTAAAATAGTCTTCATTTATCAAAATACAAAAAGAAGTCCAATTCTCCCATGCGGCCGAATAACTGGCCCATGTTCCTGGTGCTAAAGATTTTCTAACATTTTCCACTATCAATCCCATATCAAATCCCAGAGATGAGGAGGACAAGGTATGCCTTCTTTCTCCGCTTCCGGGACCAGCTGACGAAATTTCTGGAAGTGTAATCGGGACAGAGAATCAGCTATATCATTCTTAGCTCCTTCTACATACTTTGCTTTTAACCAAATATTAAATTGTAAACAACATAGCACCAAATGCCTCAATAATTTAACTGTCATATCACACCTGGAGGATAATGTATTTACTGCAAAAACCACCCCTTTATTATCCGTGTGTAACAGTATTCTCCTGTCTCTAAAAAACTTACCCCAAATAACTATAGCTACAACAACCGGAAATAATTCCAACAAAACAATATTTTTCGTCACTTTATTCATGAACCATGCCTGAGGCCAACTCTCTGCTGACCAACTCCCGTTCCAAAAGGCGCCATAACCAATGCTCCCTGCAGCATCCGTGAATAAATTAAAAGATGAAAAATCCTCAAAATCATGCTGCCAACAACTCTTACCATTAAACTTATTCAAAAATTCCAACCACATACTGAGATCTTCCTTAAGGGATACAGTTAAACGAATGTGGGACCTATGAGACTTTAGACCCCTAGTTGCAAAATACAATCTCCTATTAAAAACTCTTCCCATCGGGATTACCCTACAAGCAAAATTCAAGAGCCCTAATAACGACTGAAGCTCCTGCAAAGTGACCTTCTTCTTTGCTAAGAATAAAACCAACAAAGATTTCATTCTATCTACTTTCTCCATCGGAAGCCTGAACTCCATCCGTTCTGAATCTATTACTATACCTAAAAATTCCAATTCATGACAAGGCAAAACAGTTTTCTCCAAAGCAACCGGCACACCAAACAAATCCATCAACTCCAAGAATTTATTTAACAAAACAGAACAAACTAATGAAGATTGTGGACCAATGAACAAAAAAAATCATCTAAATAATGCAATACGCTACCCAAACCAACCTCAAATTCAACAACCCATTGCAGAAAGGAAGAAAACGTCTCAAAATAATTGCACGATAATGTGAAACCCATCGGAAGACACCTGTCAAAATAAAACTGATTATCAAATTGAAAACCCAAGGAGTTAAAACCGCTTGGGGAAACAGGTAACAGCCTAAATGCAGATTTTATATCCGCTTTGGCTAATAAAGCTCCGCGACCATGCCTCATTAACAGATCAACTGCCTGTTCAAATGAAGCATACTCAACGGATGCTAAACCTCTATCTACTTGTTCATTCAAGGATCCTTTTTCCGGAAAAGAGAGATGGTGGATAAGTCTAAACTCACCAATCTCTTTTTTCGGTACAATTCCCAAGGGAGAAATTCTAAAATTCTTAAAAGGCGGTTGTTGAAAAGGACCCATAACTCTACCTAACTGGATCTCTTTCAAAATTTTTTTCCTTACAATTTCTTTGTGCAATGATACTGATTTCAAATTCTCCACCCAGCAGCAACCTTCACCATCAAATTCCGGAATGAAAAAACCATCCTGAAAACCACTGAAGATTACATTAGCTTTCTGCTGCTCTGGGTAAAGATTTAACCAAGGTAACATTTTTTTGTAGCCTCACTGGCGTCTGAGCTTTTTGAAATTTGCTCTTTAATAGAAAGTTGCTGCTGGGCTGAATGATTGTTTTTCTTATAACACTTTGACATTGGGTGGGTGCCCCCACAAAAGGAACACTCATGCCGATAGCAGCAATTGCTAAGCCACCTGCAAGAAGATTCGTTGAAAGCAAAACACACTCCCTTCCTCATGGATGTCTGAGAAGAAGTAGGAGGTTGTCTCGTTCCAACAGATTTTTGAGGCAGCATTAAATTAATCCAAATCCCAACATCCTTCACACCCCATTGTATAGATGGATATACAGCTAACTTCTGTCTAAAAGACTCATCATAGGTAAACCAGGCCATACCACCAAAATTGCGATATGCCTCCAAAATTATGTCCATATGTTGGAACAATCCAATCGCTTTATCAGGCTGTTTTTCAATTAACACAGCCGCATAAATATAAAACGCTTGCATCCAGTTAAGTATATTCCGATTAAAACTGCGTCTCCTCTCATCTTCTGACTTATCGTCTTTTTTATCCTGCTTTACTAAGTGATCTTTGGCGGATGGTAATAGAGACATCAACTCAATGAACTCATTCCTCCAAATGCGTTCTTTCACTGACATAGGCAGATGAAAGCCCAGTGGAGATATAGTGCAGGTTATAGCTTCTCTAACTGATGTCTCTACTACACCAACCCCCCGGTCAATCACAGGCACAGCATGACAAACACTATTAGTCACATCAGACTGTGACCATACGCTCACTGCAGAAGGAGATACAGCTTTAGAGCGATTTTCCATAAATTTCATAAAATCATTAAACAATTCTACATTTTCAATCTGTGTCTCACCCGCAGCTGGGGCATCAAGCCTATGCCCAGAGGATTCACCATGTTGTCCGACCTCCTGAGCGCCGCTCACTGTAGCTTCAGAAGAACCAGCTGTTAAGCTGTCAGCAGATCTCCTACTCGATGTACCCCCATCCACCTGTGGGGATGGCCTCCGCTGCTGCGCCCTCAATACAGCCTCTCTCACCGCCGCTGCCGGTCCCGGTCCATGGCTCGCGCTGCTGCAATCCTGCTGGTGACTGACGGGGATAGGCTCCGCCCCCCGGGAAGATGACCGCTCGTATCGCGAGCATACCGCTGCTGGCCGAGACTCACTAGCAGACCTCCTTGTGGACCGCTCACTCCCGCCGGAAGTACCGCCCCTTCTTCTTCCTGTATCCACCGGCGGGGAATAAGAGCTCCGGCTCCTCCTGATCCTCTTTGGCGGCAGCGATGGCCCAGCGACATTTGCGCCTCCTGACTCTTCAGGCTCCCGCTGAGACGCCACCAACGGTTCAAGCTCTAATGCGTCCCCTGCCTCCAGGCAGGTCCGGAGCCACTCTTCTCCACCTTCTTGTTCAGCTCTTTGCCTCATTCTCTGAAATAGGGCTTCCATCTTCAGCTGCGCTTCAAACAGTTTCTTCTTGCAGACTGGCCCAGATCACCGGCGACTGCTTCTTATAAAGGTAAGGCTACAGAACTATTAGCCAATTAGAAATACGCCTACTCAAACTACTCCAGCAACAATAATTTCATTGCTCCAGCCCATAACCAATCCGGGCTGAGCATACCCAGCTAGTATAGTAACAACGATTTCATTGCTCCAGCCCATAACCAATCAAAGCTGAGCTTACCTCAGGCCCTCAGAACCTGAACAAGTTAGCAGTAACCAGGCAAAAACCTGCCAAAAAGCGGGAAATATATACTTCCCGATTAACCATTTAAGTACCACCACATAAACCAATACCATATGAATAAAATGTAATATATGGGGGCTATGTCACCATGCGTCCCCTTCACCAATGTTCCAGGGGGCCCTAAACAGGACTTAGTGAGTAAGTGTCCCCCAAGTGTACTAGGTTGTTTCAGACAGCCCTCTACATTGATGCCTACAGATGACATATAAGGGCCAAGCAGATTTCCTTCCTTAATGAAAACCAGTTTAGTAACATAAGCCCTGTTTCTTTAGGACATCGAAGGTCGTATTTTGAGGAGCTGAAGGAGCATTTCACCGAGATACCTAGGAGCGTCATTTACGGACTGCC
The DNA here is from genome assembly GCF_040894005.1 of Engystomops pustulosus. Taxonomy (NCBI): domain Eukaryota; kingdom Metazoa; phylum Chordata; class Amphibia; order Anura; family Leptodactylidae; genus Engystomops; species Engystomops pustulosus. The sequence continues at coordinate 45,150,999 of NC_092418.1, read as the reverse complement.
GGTTGTCATCATAGTCGTGGCGATGCTGTGCATTTGCAAGTATGTAGTATTTTTCCTTACCTGAGATACACTACTAAGAGATAAAGAAATAGATTCCCTCCTGGAGTCTAGGTCACTAATAGAGATCTGAGACAAGACAGATTTATGCCTAGAGAGATTCAACGTTAGACGTCAATTTTGCAGTTCTCTTTTCATATATAAATATTGTAATAATGACATGACCGGGGCAGGGCTGAGCTGAGGTGAGGAGGGGAGAAGGCAAGGGGTACAGCTATTAAGCAAAATGCCTTCCTATCATATGCAAGCTAAATAAAACACCGACAACGTTCTGTTGGAAAAGTGCTGGTCACAGCTTTATTCAAATCTTGTAACAATCTGTAAAACATAACTTTATTAAAACATAATAATATAACATGACATTTTATTCAACAAACATATTAATATTATTAAATTAAGTGGTCGAGTACTTGACAACAAATCTGGATCATTTTAAAATTAAATAATTAACACCTAAGTCCGGCACCATTACCAACCAAACCATAGTTGTAAATACCGCTCAAAATCACGCTCAGCGTGCAAAACCACAACTACCATATCCACAAGCCGCTAACCTCCTGGCGAGTGGCGAGAGCAGAATGTGGCTACCAACCAAACATATAACCAAACCAACTGCTGAGGTACACCCCCTCAAGCAGTCTATAAAGAACTTTTAATAGTAAAGCCGGACATAACCAAAATCATCACCACCAATTTACCTTCTTACCGGATAACTGTTGCCAAGTACCCGCCCACCTTTACAAAAGGCATCCTAAGCTCCCTAGCCCCGCCCTAAACAAGAGGATCTGAAACTACTTGTATCCCTCCTCCCCAGTGAAAGCACAATGCGACCCTAATACAAAACATATAACGGGGAGGGTGGGTGGGACAATTTTGCTCGGCCACAAAAAGATGGCTGGCCCTTCCTGCCAACCCTTAAAAACCCCTTAACTCCACCCTCCAGAATTAAACCCACCTATCAGGTAACCTATACTCCATCCCCCAAAACTCCCACCTCCCCCCCCCCTTCACCCCCTCCCCCCAGCCCGCCCCGTCATGGCCGCGCTCCGCCTACCTGCGGACGGCTCCATGCTAACATTTTCTTTATTCCAGCCTGTGCACCGAGCCGCCGGACAAGTTCATATACGTCTAGATCTCTGAGCTCCTGATGCCTCCCCATTGACCTCGGCTATGTCCTGACTGCGATTTCGCTTCATCCTTTGGCCTATATCATCCTGCTCTTCGGTTGACGACCTTGCTACAAGTTAGTCACCGCAGAGCACCTACTGACCATTAAAGGGGTTTGCCCCATGAATCAAGATTCCCCAACTTCAATCTCCTAGTGATGTTTACATAGTAAAGAGTTTATTTTTTTAACCCCTTACTTTGCAGTTTTACTCAGTTTGTTTGCGGTTTTAGCTGCTATCACTCCGTGATGGTCAGTGTATGATTTCGGGGGGTGGGCAGGGGCAGACACTTCATGATCCCTCTATTTCTCTGTGTGGTGACAATGTGGTTAGACTACAAGGGTACAGGTTTATATACACTTTCATTTAGTTTTTGGACACATAGAAAGAGACAGATCGGAGATGACACGATGAGGTCTTTTAGATGCATATTACACATGACTTTCTCCCCTCTACTATCACAGCCATTACATACTGTCAGCTCTACTATATACCTTCCTCCCTCCCTCCCTCTGCCCTGGATAAATAACTTATCTGCCTGTAGCTTGCAGCTTAACTCTCCTCACGCTGTGTTGCTTGCCGGCAGGAAGTCAGTGTCTGTGTCAGTGTGTGAGAGCTCCATCCTGGAATGCAGGGACCCCTGCAGAGAGCAGAGGAAGAGAGAAGCTCCGTAAGGCCTCAGCCATGATGGCTGCCAATGGCAAAGCCAGAAGATACAGGGTCGGAAACCAGGGGCAGCTAAAATTGTGTACACCAGGACTGATAGAGACAGGTTGGAAATATATCTGTGAAATGGTGTATTCTTGTTTATATTGTTTATATTGAATTACAGAATGTGTTATTTTGTTATCCTGAGTACATTTAAGAAACTTGTCTTCATGGGAATACCCCTGTAATGACCTTGATGAACCCTTTTGAGCACCATGATCTGGGAATATGGCCACTCTTGTAGGGTTAAAGGGTGGAGAACTGGCTTAGACTCCCTACTACAGCTGAGGCCACAGCAAAGTATTGCAGAAAGAAATAAAAATTTTATTGAAGGACACAAAAAGAGACCTGCACTAGTTCATTTTATGAAATTGTTTTGGGTACCAGTCACTACCTATAAAGCGTACTTATTTGTGAGCTCCATGATCGCACCGACCCAAAGAACAGTAAAATTCTTTCAAACAGAGCCCACAGAAATGTGACACAAATGTGTTTTTTTGTCAATTTCACTGCTTCAGAATTTTTTCCCACCTGTGTTATGACAGTCTGTTCAACAGGCACAAGAGTTTGTCATTGATGGCCATTCAAGGGGGCCTGCCCCTCCGCTCGTTCCTGTGCACCCGCAACCTGAGCAGCACTCAAAGACTCTGTGTCCAGAAACGCCATGATGTAGCGTGCAGTACCTTACGGACAGTCTCAAGAAACTCATGCCATTGGGGTTATCCAGGACACCTGTCTCCTTATAAACTCCTTTAAGGATCTGCCATCTGGTAGGCCAGGAGAAACCTCACTTGGCACAATTTCAGATTAGTCCTTAGCAACCTACAGGACTATGCAACCACAAGTAGACAAAGCAGAATGGCAGATCTGAATGGGATGCTCTCCGCTCTGCTTGTTATAAAGCAAAAGCAACAACAACAATGTGGTAGCAAGTGTCTATATCTTTACTGCAAGGACAAAGTGAGAGCAGGTCAGGCGATGCCTGACTTGATGGACACCTTGCTGTAAGCAGGGAGGACCTGCCTTCAGGAGCACACCACCTTCCTCAGGGAGAGTCCCTACAGCAGCATCCCCCTGGGACCCATTGAAATCCATGCTCAGTGTGAATCTTAATTTATTGTATATTGTGATTCATTCTGTGCTGCTGCGACACAGTATACGGTGTATGTGCGCTATTGTTAATATTGTACAAACGATTGTAAACTGCTTAGCTCACTCAATACAGCGCTGTAAATGCTTAGTGTGCATCTTTATTGGATGATGTGTTTCAGTCTGTGCTGCGACACAGTATACGCTGTATGTGCGCCATTGTAAATATTGTGTACATGTTGGTAACCCGCTTAGCTCATTCAATAAAGCAAATTGACAATTTCACTGCTTCAGAAATGGTTCCCTCTTGCACCTGACTTTTACTCCAGGATATTGCGTCTTTCAGCGCAGGGCACAAAGAGTAGCAGGTGGAGGGCGTGGGAGCGCTGGGGGGTAAGTTCTTTTAATGATGTTTGATTTGCTTTTATTATATGAATTCAGGGATAACTGTTTGTATGAAAAATTTTGACAAATGACCTGCGGCCATCTTCTGTCCTGTGTCTCCGCCACAGGGACACAGTCACAGGACTGATGAAAGGGCCAGTAGCAATTTAATACTTCATTATAGTCTATGTCCATAAGATTTTTTTGCAAAGGGTTGCAAAATTTTAAATGACATCTAATGACATATTAGCATATATTTTAATAACCCATTTGAATATGAATTATGCTTATTCCGGGAATAGCCGTTTAATAAAGCAGCAAGGTATTGGTTGATATGTTGTAGGTCACAGGCGGCTGTCATAGTGACAATTATGACATCATCGAGTTCTAGCCATATGGTCAGTGGTTCAGGAGCTGCAGTTGTGATTGCGGCTGTGGAGAGGAGATATCACTACTTGCGATTTGCTACGTGTGATTTTAGTGCAAACATGCGTCAACTATTGTTGATTTTGTTGTGTGCGTCATGTGTAGTCTGCCGGCCAACCCCCCCGCCATCAGGAATGGAGGAGGGAAAAGACGGCACCGTCCAGCTCAAGGATCAGGACTTAGTGAGTAAGTGTCCCCCAAGTGTACTAGGTTGTTTCAGACAGCCCTCTACATTGATGCCTACAGATGACATATAAGGGCCAAGCAGATTTCCTTCCTTAATGAAAACCAGTTTAGTAACATAAGCCCTGTTTCTTTAGGACATCGAAGGTCGTATTTTGAGGAGCTGAAGGAGCATTTCACCGAGATACCTAGGAGCGTCATTTACGGACTGCCCGTTGTCATCATAGTCGTGGCGATGCTGTGCATTTGCAAGTATGTAGTATTTTTCCTTACCTGAGATACACTACTAAGAGATAAAGAAATAGATTCCCTCCTGGAGTCTAGGTCACTAATAGAGATCTGAGACAAGACAGATTTATGCCTAGAGAGATTCAACGTTAGACGTCAATTTTGCAGTTCTCTTTTCATATATAAATATTGTAATAATGACATTTTCTTTATTCCAGCCTGTGCACCGAGCCGCCGGACAAGTTCATATACGTCTAGATCTCTGAGCTCCTGATGCCTCCCCATTGACCTCGGCTATGTCCTGACTGCGATTTCGCTTCATCCTTTGGCCTATATCATCCTGCTCTTCGGTTGACGACCTTGCTACAAGTTAGTCACCGCAGAGCACCTACTGACCATTAAAGGGGTTTGCCCCATGAATCAAGATTCCCCAACTTCAATCCCCTAGTGATGTTTACATAGTAAAGAGTTTATTTTTTTAACCCCTTACTTTGCAGTTTTACTCAGTTTGTTTGCGGTTTTAGCTGCTATCACTCCGTGATGGTCAGTGTATGATTTCGGGGGGTGGGCAGGGGCAGACACTTCATGATCCCTCTATTTCTCTGTGTGGTGACAATGTGGTTAGACTACAAGGGTACAGGTTTATATACACTTTCATTTAGTTTTTGGACACATAGAAAGAGACAGATCGGAGATGACACGATGAGGTCTATTAGATGCATATTACACATGACTTTCTCCCCTCTACTATCACAGCCATTACATACTGTCAGCTCTGCTATATACCTTCCTCCCTCCCTCCCTCTGCCCTGGATAAATAACTTATCTGCCTGTAGCTTGCAGCTTAACTCTCCTCACGCTGTGTTGCTTGCCGGCAGGAAGTCAGTGTCTGTGTCAGTGTGTGAGAGCTCCATCCTGGAATGCAGGGGAGGGACCCCTGCAGAGAGCAGAGGAAGAGAGAAGCTCCGTAAGGCCTCAGCCATGATGGCTGCCAACGAAAAGCCAGAAGATACAGGGTCGGAAACCAGGGGCAGCTAAAATTGTGTACACCAGGACTGATAGAGACAGGTTGGAAATATATCTGTGAAATGGTGTATTCTTGTTTATATTGTTTATATTGAATTACAGAATGTGTTATTTTGTTATCCTGAGTACATTTAAGAAACTTGTCTTCATGGGAATACCCCTGTAATGACCTTGATGAACCCTTCTGAGCACCATGATCTGGGAATATGGCCACTCTTGTAGGGTTAAAGGGTGGAGAACTGGCTTAGACTCCCTACTACAGCTGAGGCCACAGCAAAGTATTGCAGAAAGAAATAAAAATTTTATTGAAGGACACAAAAAGAGACCTGCACTAGTTCATTTTATGAAATTGTTTTGGGTACCAGTCACTACCTATAAAGCGTACTTATTTGTGAGCTCCATGATCGCACCGACCCAAAGAACAGTAAAATTCTTTCAAACAGAGCCCACAGAAATGTGACATAAATGTGTTTTTTTGTCAATTTCACTGCTTCAGAATTTTTTCCCACCTGTGTTATGACAGTCTGTTCAACAGGCACAAGAGTTTGTCGTTGATGGCCATTCAAGGGGGCCTGCCCCTCCGCTCGTTCCTGTGCACCGGCAACCTGAGCAGCACTCAAAGACTCTATATCCAGAAACACCATGATGTAGCGTGCAGTACCTTACGGACAGTCTCAAGAAACTCATGCCATTGGGGTTATCCAGGACACCTGTCTCCTTATAAACTCCTTTAAGGATCTGCCATCTGGTAGGCCAGGAGAAACCCCACTTGGCACAGTTTCAGATTAGTCCTTAACCCCTTAGCGCTCCGCGCCGTAGCTGTACTGCGCAGCTTCCCACTATTGGCGCTCAGCGCAGTACAGCTACTGCGCGAGCGCATACTATTTTAGAATTGTCACCACGTCGCGAGACGTGGTGACATCGGGCTGAAATTTGGGTGACAGAGGCAGGAGGAGTTCCTGTCTCCGTCACCCGACCAATCAAATTGGTCCCGCCCGCCGATCGCCGTGATTGGCCAGTCAAACCTGACTGGCCAATTACAGCGATTTTAGGCTAAAAAACGTGCTTTTAGCACTTTCCTCTTCCTCCAGCGGCACCATTTTGGTTTGGTATCGCTGGAGAGAGGAAAGAGCGTTACTGTGTGCACCAAAATACACTTTTACACTATAAATAGTGTTCTGATCCTTATCTGATCCCTATTGTTCCCTACAAATTCCCATCCTATCTGTTTTTTCCTGTGTCCTGTGTGTTCCCTGTGTGATCGCCTTGTGTGATCCCACGTGTCTTCCGTTTTTCCCTGTCTGTCCCTTCTGAACCCAAACACACTTTTCAGTGCGCTGTGTTAGCGTTGTTCTGCACTGGACGCACTTTTCAGTGCGCCGTGTGAATAGCGCTGCACAGAATCTTTAGCAATCTTAGCGGTAGTTAGTTTGTCTTAGGGCAAGCTAGGTGCATTTGTAGCGCCTTTTTGCGCGGTGCACATAGGTTTTTTTTCGGTGCCTGGTAATATTTTTTTCCAGAACGCCGTAGGTGTACCCGTACATAGCTACTTTTTGTGTGTGCCATCTGTGCGGCTGGTCCGTGTGGCTTGGTGTGCATTATCTTTTTTTTTTGTGTGCTATCTGTGCGGCTTGTCCGTGTAGTTTAGTGCGCATTATTTTTTTTGTGTGCTATCTGTGCGGCTTGTCCGTGTAGTTTAGTGCGCATTATTTTTTGTGTGTGCCATCTGTGCGGCTTGTCCGTGTAGTTTGGTGTGCATTACCTTTTTTTTTGTGTGCTATCTGTGCGGCTTGTCCGTGTAGTTTAGTGCGCATTATTTTTTTTGTGTGCTATCTGTGCGGCTTGTCCGTGTAGTTTAGTGCGCATTATTTTTTTTGTGTGCTATCTGTGCGGCTTGTCCGTGTAGTTTAGTGCGCATTATTTTTTGTGTGCCATCTGTGCGGCTGGTCCGTGTGGCTTGGTGTGCATTATCTTTTTTTTTTGTGTGCTATCTGTGCGGCTTGTCCGTGTAGTTTAGTGCACATTATTTTTTGTGTGTGCCATCTGTGCGGCTTGTCCGTGTAGTTTGGTGCGCATTATCTTTTTTTTTTTGTGTGCTATCTGTGCGGCTTGTCCGTGTAGTTTAGTGCACATTATTTTTTGTGTGTGCCATCTGTGCGGCTTGTCCGTGTAGTTTGGTGTGCATTATATATTTTTTTTGTGTGCCTGCTAGACGGTTTATCCGTGTAGTTTGGTGCACATTATCTAATTTTTCTTGTTCTCTATTTTTTTTTGTGTGCAATGTCTCAGAAGACGTACACCGTGTTGGAGGCATATAACATGCTTGCCTCTGACACCGAGTCAGCTAGTGGGGATGATGGTCCCTTTTACCTATCATCATCCTCCTGCTCATCTTCCAGTGACCTGGAAGGACCCCCAAGAAGGCGCCGTAGGGTTCCAGGGACTTCTGCAATTGAAGTGCCTGGGACTTCTGCAGGAGAAGTGCCTGGGACTTCTGCAGGAGAAGTGCCTGGGACTTCTGCAGGAGAAGTGCCTGGGACTTCTGCAGGAGAAGTGCCTGGGACTTCTGCAGGAGAAGTTTCTGGGACTTCTGCAGGAGAAGCGTCTGGGGCTTCCACTGACCCCACATGGGTAGCCCCAGATAATTATACCCCTCAGGTCCCTGACTTTTTGGGCCATCCTGGCATTAACTTTGACACGACAGGGCTCAGAGCTGTGGACTTTTTTAAGTTTTTTTTTGATGAGGAGCTGCTAAATATTATTATATTTCAGACAAATCTCTACGCTGCACAACATATTGCCCAAAACCCCACGTCCTTTTATGCACAACCCTACAGGTGGACCCCTGTCACTGCAGCAGAGATGTACAAGTATTGGGGCATAATACTCCTTATGGGGATAGTAAAGAAGCCTTCAATCAGGGACTACTGGAGCACAGATATACTGTACCACACCCCCATGTTCCGCATGGCAATGAGCAGGATGCGCTTTGAAGCCATCCATAAGTTTTTGCACTACACTGACAACACACAGTGCCCACCCAGAGGTGACCCCAGTTATGATCGGTTATTTAAGGTCAGGCCCATATTAGATCATTTTAGTGCCAAGTTTGCCCAGGCATATACTCCCGCCAAACATGTGAGCATAGACGAGTCCCTGGTACAATTCAAAGGGAGACTTCAATTCCGCCAGTACCTGCCCAATAAGAGGGCAAGATATGGTGTGAAAATGTATAAGCTGTGCGAAAGTTCATCAGGGTACACATACAAGTTCAGGGTATATGAAGGGAAGGACTCCTCTATAGTGCCCCCAGAATGCCCCCCCTTCCTGGGTGTTACAGGGAAGATAGTGTGGGATTTAGTGCACCCACTGCTGGACCAGGGCTACCACCTCTACCTGGACAATTTCTACACCAGCACCACCCTGTTCAAGTGCCTCACTTCCAGAAATACTGCGGCATGCGGCACTGTACGCAGAAATCAGAGAGGTCTCCCTAAGTCGCTGCTTGGGCAAAAACTTAAAAGGCACGAAAGCAGGGCACTATGCAGCGACTCTGTATTGTGTGTTAAGTACAAGGACAAGAGAGAGGTCCTTGTATTAACCACAATACATGAGCACACCACCACCCCTGTCCCAGTACGAGGTGCCAGTACAGAAACCCCCAAGCCAGACTGTATTTTAGATTATAACAAATACATGGGAGGGGTGGACTTGTCTGACCAGGTGCTTCAGCCGTACAATGCCATGCGGAAGTCGAGGGTGTGGTACAAGAAGCTGGCCGTGCACATCATGCAGATGGCATTGTATAATGCTTATGTGCTGCATCGATATGCCGGCCAGAGGGGAACTTTCCTGGAATTTCAAGAGATGGTAATAAAGTACTTTCTTTTTGGAGACCAGGAAGGGGGGAGTGCTAGCACATCTGGAAGTGAGGCCACATCACGTATTGTACCAGGGCAGCACTTTCCAGGAGTAGTTCCCCAATCAGCCAGCAAGGGAAGGTCACAAAAGAGGTGCAGGGTGTGCTCCAAAAATGGCATTCGGAAGGACACCATTCATCACTGTGAGACATGCCCAGAAAAACCAGGGTTATGTATGAAAGATTGCTTCCGAATTTATCATACATCCCTGGATTTTTAGAGTACCCTGTTGTTACCCTGACGCACAGCTTATACATCATGCCGCACCTTCCCTTCTAAGCCCTGCCATGTGCCCAGCCTCTAGATTACTGTCCCGTATGCTTTACCCGGGAAAACATGCATCATGATTTTTAGGGTGTTTGTCTCCCATGGCAGCAGCTGGGCACAAAATGACATAATAGATATTTTTTACTATGCACTATCCATTTTGCACTTTTTCAGGGGTCCACCTGTGGGGTTAAAATGCTAACTATACCCCTAGATTAATTCATGGAGGGGTGTAGTTTCCAAAATAGGGTCAGTTCTTAGGGGTTTCTACTGTACTGGCCCCTATTGGCATCTACAAATCTTTCATGATGCCAAAAAGAAAAAAAAAAGTACAATGTCTGTGCTCCAACAAGTTATTCCCTTTTGAGCCCTGCCGTGTCACCATCCTACAGATTATTGCCTCCTATGGGGTATTGCCCTAACCGGGGTAACCCGCAGAATGATTTTTGATGTGTTTTTCCCCAGTGGCATGAGTTGGGCAAAATACTTTTGTCACTTCAATGGCATATTTGATAAATTGCAATACAATTGTTTCTCTGCACTACTCACTTTGTATTACATTTGAGCCAGCACCTTAGGGGTTAAAATACTCATACAAGCCTACATACATTCTTTGAGGGGTGCCCTTTCCAAAATGGGTTCACTACTTGGGCTTTCTATTGTACTGGTACCTCGGGGGTACCCCCCATTACCAATCTAGTGAAAACGAAGCTTGAAAACCTAAATTGTGCTTCTTTCTTCCTGACCCCTGCCGTGTGCCCAGCCTGTAAATTATTGGCACATGTGTGGTATTGCCGTACTCAGGATAACCCCCAGAATGATTTTTGGGGTGTTTGTCTAAAGTGGCATGGGTTGGGCACAGTATATGAGGCACAAAAATGACTTTTTTGAGATAAAAACACAATTTTTACTCTGCACCATTTACTTTGCATTCAATTTTGACCAGCGTGTTGGGGGTTAAAATGATCATACAAGCCTACATACATTCTTTGAGGGGTGCCCTTTCCAAAATGGGTTCACTACTTGGGAGTTTCTATTGTACTGGTACCTCGGGGGTACCCCCCATTACCAATCTAGTGAAAACGAAGCTTGAAAACCTAAATTGTGCTTCTTTCTTCCTGACCCCTGCCGTGTGCCCAGCCTGTAAATTATTGGCACATGTGTGGTATTGCCGTACTCAGGACAACCCCCAGAATGATTTTTGGGGTGTTTGTCTAAAGTGGCATGGGTTGGGCACAGTATATGAGGCACAAAAATGACTTTTTTGAGATAAAAACACAATTTTTACTCTGCACCATTTACTTTGCATTCAATTTTGACCAGCGTGTTGGGGGTTAAAATGATCATACAAGCCTACATACATTCTTTGAGGGGTGCCCTTTCCAAAATGGGTTCACTACTTGGGAGTTTCTATTGTACTGGTACCTCGGGGGTACCCCCCATTACCAATCTAGTGAAAACGAAGCTTGAAAACCTAAATTGTGCTTCTTTCTTCCTGACCCCTGCCGTGTGCCCAGCCTGTAAATTATTGGCACATGTGTGGTATTGCCGTACTCAGGACAACCCCCAGAATGATTTTTGGGGTGTTTGTCTAAAGTGGCATGGGTTGGGCACAGTATATGAGGCACAAAAATGACTTTTTTGAGATAAAAACACAATTTTTACTCTGCACCATTTACTTTGCATTCAATTTTGACCAGCGTGTTGGGGGTTAAAATGATCATACAAGCCTACATACATTCTTTGAGGGGTGCCCTTTCCAAAATGGGTTCACTACTTGGGAGTTTCTATTGTACTGGTACCTCGGGGGTACCCCCCATTACCAATCTAGTGAAAACGAAGCTTGAAAACCTAAATTGTGCTTCTTTCTTCCTGACCCCTGCCGTGTGCCCAGCCTGTAAATTATTGGCACATGTGTGGTATTGCCGTACTCAGGACAACCCCCAGAATGATTTTTGGGGTGTTTGTCTAAAGTGGCATGGGTTGGGCACAGTATATGAGGCACAAAAATGACTTTTTTGAGATAAAAACACAATTTTTACTCTGCACCATTTACTTTGCATTCAATTTTGACCAGCGTGTCGGGGGTTAAAATGCTCACCACAACCACCGATAAATTCTTTGAGGGGTCTAGTTTCCGTAATGGTATCATTTATTGGGGGTTTCTATTGCACTGGCACCTCACGGGCCCTGCCAACATGACATGGCACTCCAAATCCAAACGTGTGAAAACGGAGCTGGAAAATCAAAATTTCACTCCTTCCGTTCTCATCCCTTCTGTGTGCCCAGCCTGTAAATTATTGGCACATGTGTGGTATTGCCGTACTCGGGACAACCCGCAGAATTATTTTTGGGGTGTTTGTCTGAAGTGGCATGGGTTGGGCACAGTATATGAGGCACTAAAATGACATTTTTGAGATAAAAACGCAATTTTTACTCTGCACCATTTACTTTGCATTCAATTTTGACCAGCGTGTCGGGGGTTAAAATGCTCACCACAACCACCGATAAATTTTTTGAGGGGTCTAGTTTCCGTAATGGTATCATTTATTGGGGGTTTCTATTGCACTGGCACCTCACGGGCCCTGCCAACATGACATGGCACTCCAAATCCAAACGTGTGAAAACGGAGCTGGAAAATCAAAATTTCACTCCTTCCGTTCTCATCCCTTCTGTGTGCCCAGCCTGTAAATTATTGGCACATGTGTGGTATTGCCGTACTCGGGACAACCCGCAGAATGATTTTTGGGGTGTTTGTCTGAAGTGGCATGGGTTGGGCACAGTATATGAGGCACTAAAATGACATTTTTGAGATAAAAACGCAATTTTTACTCTGCACCATTTACTTTGCATTCAATTTTGACCAGCGTGTCGGGGGTTAAAATGCTCACCACAACCACCGATAAATTCTTTGAGGGGTCTAGTTTCCGTAATGGTATCATTTATTGGGGGTTTCTATTGCACTGGCACCTCACGGGCCCTGCCAACATGACATGGCACTCCAAATCCAAACATGTGAAAACGGAGCTGGAAAATAAAAATTTCACTCCTTCCGTTTTCATCCCTTCTGTGTGCCCAGTCTGTAAATTATTGGCACATGTGTGGTATTGCTGTACTCAGGACAACCCGCAGAATGATTTTTGGGGTGTTTGTCTAAAGTGGCATGGGTTGGGCACAGTATATGAGGCACTAAAATGACATTTTTGAGATAAAAACGCAATTTTTACTCTGCACCATTTTCTTTGCATTTAATTTTGACCAGCGTGTCGGGGGTTAAAATGCTCACCACAACCACCGATAAATTCTTTGAGGGGTCTAGTTTCCGTAATGGTATCATTTATTGGGGGTTTCTATTGCACTGGCACCTCACGGGCCCTGCCAACATGACATGGCACTCCAAATCCAAACATGTGAAAACGGAGCTGGAAAATCAAAATTTCATTCCTTCCGTTCTCATCCCTTCTGTGTGCCCAGTCTGTAAATTATTGGCACATGTGTGGTATTGCTGTACTCGGGACAACCTGCAGAATGATTTTTGGGGTGTTTGTCTAAAGTGGCACGGGTTGGGCACAGTATATGAGGCACTAAAATGACATTTTTGAGATAAAAACGCAATTTTTACTCTGCACCATTTGCTTTGCATTTAATTTTGACCAGCGTGTCGGGGGTTAAAATGCTCACCACAACCACCGATAAATTCTTTGAGGGGTCTAGTTTCCGTAATGGTATCATTTATTGGGGGTTTCTATTGCACTGGCACCTCACAGGCCCTGCCAACATGACATGGCACTCCAAATCCAAACATGTGAAAACGGAGCTGGAAAATCAAAATTTCATTCCTTCCGTTCTCATCCCTTCTGTGTGCCCAGTCTGTAAATTATTGGCACATGTGTGGTATTGCTGTACTCGGGACAACCTGCAGAATGATTTTTGGGGTGTTTGTCTAAAGTGGCACGGGTTGGGCACAGTATATGAGGCACTAAAATGACATTTTTGAGATAAAAACGCAATTTTTACTCTGCACCATTTGCTTTGCATTTAATTTTGACCAGCGTGTCGGGGGTTAAAATGCTCACCACAACCACCGATAAATTCTTTGAGGGGTCTAGTTTCCGTAATGGTATCATTTATTGGGGGTTTCTATTGCACTGGCACCTCACGGGCCCTGCCAACATGACATGGCACTCCAAATCCAAACATGTGAAAACGGAGCTGGAAAATCAAAATTTCATTCCTTCCGTTCTCATCCCTTCTGTGTGCCCAGTCTGTAAATTATTGGCACATGTGTGGTATTGCTGTACTCGGGACAACCTGCAGAATGATTTTTGGGGTGTTTGTCTAAAGTGGCACGGGTTGGGCACAGCATATGAGGCACTAAAATGACATTTTTGAGATAAAAACGCAATTTTTACTCTGCACCATTTGCTTTGCATTTAATTTTGACCAGCGTGTCGGGGGTTAAAATGCTCACCACAACCACCGATAAATTCTTTGAGGGGTCTAGTTTCCGTAATGGTATCATTTATTGGGGGTTTCTATTGCACTGGCACCTCACGGGCCCTGCCAACATGACATGGCACTCCAAATCCAAACATGTGAAAACGGAGCTGGAAAATCAAAATTTCACTCCTTCCGTTCTCATCCCTTCTGTGCGCCCAGTCTGTAAATTATTGGCACATGTGTGGTATTGCTGTACTCGGGACAACCCGCAGAATGATTTTTGGGGTGTTTGTCTAAAGTGGCATGAGTTGGGCACAGTATATGAGGCACTAAAATGACATTTTTGAGATAAAAACACAATTTTTACTCTGCACCATTTACTTTGCATTCAATTTTGACCAGCGTGTCGGGGGTTAAAATGCTCACCACAACCACCGATAAATTCTTTGAGGGGTCTAGTTTCCGAAATGGTGACATTTTGGGGGGTTTTCTATTGTACTTTTACTTCAGGGGCTCTTCAATTACACTGTGGCACCACAAAATATTTGCAGCCAAATTGGCCTTCCAAATTCCCGGTATCGCTAACTCTGTTCTGGACATCGATGTGCGGGGAAACAGCAGCTGACATCCACATGTCTGGTATTGCCGTACTCGGAAGAAGCAGGGCAAGAAATTAGGAATATATATTTACCTCAAATTCCTTCTGAATGTATCCGTTTTAGGGCTAAATTGGAAAGATTGAAATCAAAAATTGAAATTTCAAAATTTCCACTCCATTTTCATATGCTTCCGGAAAAATAATTAAAGGGTTAACAGACTTCTTAAATGCTGATTTGAATAGGTTGAGATGTTAGGTTCATAAAATGGTGTTACTTGTGGGAGTATATAGTACATAAGCCTTTATACGGCACTTCCAAACTGAATTGATCACCAAAAAGTTCGCATTTTTCAAATTTCAAGAAAATCTGAGAAGTTGCTACTAAAACTTCAAACCTTCTCACATCCATAAAAATAATGGAAACGTAAAACAAATTATGGATATAAAAAGAAGACCAATGGCAAAAGGTTTCTATCAAAAAAAATTTGTGGTATCACTTTTTGTCTAAAAATTATAACATTTGAAACTTTGAAAATAGTCATTTTTTTCAAATTTTTCCTAAATTTTTGAATTTTTACCCCCCAAAAAAGGAACGGATCACCGAAATGACACTACTAACATAAACTACAATGTCTCACGAGAAAACAATCTCAAAATCACAGAGATATCTTAAAGCGTTGAAAAGTTATTACCACAGGAAAAGACACTGGTCAAATTTCCAAAAAAAGTTGCGAGCCTTAACCTGCAAACAGGCTGCATCCTTAAGGGGTTAACAACCTACAGGACTATGCAACCACAAGTACACAAAGGAGAAGAGCAGATCTGAATGGGATGCTCTCCACTCTGCTTGTTATAAAGCAACAACAACAACAACAACAACGTGGTAGCAAGCATCTATATCTTTACTGCAAGGACAAAGTGAGAGCAGATCAGGCGATGTCTGACTTGATGGACACCTTGCTGTAAGCAGGGAGGACCTGCCTTCAGGAGCACACCACCTTCCTCAGGGAGAGTCCCTACAGCAGCATCCCCCTGGGACCCATTGAAATCCATGCTCAGTGTGAATCTTAATTTATTGTATATTGTGATTCATTCTGTGCTGCTGCGACACAGTATACGGTGTATGTGCGCTATTGTTAATATTGTACAAACGATTGTAAACTGCTTAGCTCACTCAATACAGCGCTGTAAATGCTTAGTGTGCATCTTTATTGGATGATGTGTTTCAGTCTGTGCTGCGACACAGTATACGCTGTATGTGCGCCATTGTAAATATCGTGTACATGTTGGTAACCCGCTTAGCTCATTCAATAAAGCAAATTGACAATTTCACTGCTTCAGAAATGGTTCCCTCTTGCACCTGACTTTTACTCCAGGATATTGCGTCTTTCAGCGCAGGGCACAAAGAGTAGCAGGTGGAGGGCGTGGGAGCGCTGGGAGGTAAGTTCTTTTAATGATGTTTGATTTGCTTTTCTTATATGAATTCAGGGATAACTGTTTGTATGAAAAATTTTGACAAATGACCTGCGGCCATCTTCTGTCCTGTGTCTCCGCCACAGGGACACAGTCACAGGACTGATGAAAGGGCCAGTAGCAATTTAATACTTCATTATAGTCTATGTCCATAAGTTTTTTTTGCAAAGGGTTGCAAAATAGAGATCTGAGACAAGACAGATTTATGCCTAGAGAGATTCAACATTAGACGTCAATTTTGCAGTTCTCTTTTCATATATAAATATTGTAATAATGACATTTTCTTTATTCCAGCCTGTGCACCGAGCCGCCGGACAAGTTCATATACGTCTAGATCTCTGAGCTCCTGATGCCTCCCCATTGACCTCGGCTATGTCCTGACTACGATTTCGCTTCATCCTTTGGCCTATATCATCCTGCTCTTCGGTTGACGACCTTGCTACAAGTTAGTCACCGCAGAGCACCTACTGACCATTAAAGGGGTTTGCCCCATGAATCAAGATTCCCCAACTTCAATCCCCTAGTGATGTTTACATAATAAAGAGTTTATTTTTTTAACCCCTTACTTTGCAGTTTTACTCAGTTTTTTTGCGGTTTTAGCTGCTATCACTCCGTGATGGTCAGTGTATGATTTCGGGGGGTGGGCAGGGGCAGACACTTCATGATCCCTCTATTTCTCTGTGTGGTGACAATGTGGTTAGACTACAAGGCTACAGGTTTATATACACTTTCATTTAGTTTTTGGACACATAGAAAGAGAGATGAGACAGATCGGAGATGACACGATCAGGTCTATTAGATGCATATTACACATGACTTTCTCCCCTCTACTATCACAGCCATTACATACTGTCAGCTCTACTATATACCTTCCTACCTCCCTCCCTCTGCCCTGGATAAATAACTTATCTGCCTGTAGCTTGCAGCTTAACTCTCCTCATGCTGTGTTGCTTGCCGGCAGGAAGTCAGTGTCTGTGTCAGTGTGTGAGAGCTCCATCCTGGAATGCAGGGGAGGGACCCCTGCAGAGAGCAGAGGAAGAGAGAAGCTCCGTAAGGCCTCAGCCATGATGGCTGCCAACGAAAAGCCAGAAGATACAGGGTCGGAAACCAGGGGCAGCTAAAATTGTGTACACCAGGACTGATAGAGACAGGTTGGAAATATATCTGTGAAATGGTGTATTCTTGTTTATATTGTTTATATTGAATTACAGAATGTGTTATTTTGTTATCCTGAGTACATTTAAGAAACTTGTCTTCATGGGAATACCCCTGTAATGACCTTGATGAACCCTTCTGAGCACCATGATCTGGGAATATGGCCACTCTTGTAGGGTTAAAGGGTGGAGAACTGGCTTAGACTCCCTACTACAGCTGAGGCCACAGCAAAGTATTGCAGAAAGAAATAAACATTTTATTGAAGGACACAAAAAGAGACCTGCACTAGTTCATTTTATGAAATTGTTTTGGGTACCAGTCACTACCTATAAAGCGTACTTATTTGCGAGCTCCATGATCGCACCGACCCAAAGAACAGTAAAATTCTTTCAAACAGAGCCCACAGAAATGTGACATAAATGTGTTTTTTTGTCAATTTCACTGCTTCAGAATTTTTTCCCACCTGTGTTATGACAGTCTGTTCAACAGGCACAAGAGTTTGCCGTTGATGGCCATTCAAGGGGGCCTGCCCCTCCGCTCGTTCCTGTGCACCGGCAACCTGAGCAGCACTCAAAGACTCTATGTCCAGAAACACCATGATGTAGCGTGCAGTACCTTACGGACAGTCTCAAGAAACTCATGCCATTGGGGTTATCCAGGACACCTGTCTCCTTATAAACTCCTTTAAGGATCTGCCATCTGGTAGGCCAGGAGAAACCCCACTTGGCACAGTTTCAGATTAGTCCTTAACAACCTACAGGACTATGCAACCACAAGTAGACAAAGGAGAAGAGCAGATCTGAATGGGATGCTCTCCACTCTGCTTGTTATAAAGCAACAACAACAATGTGGTAGCAAGTGTCTATATCTTTACTGCAAGGACAAAGTGAGAGCAGGTCAGGCTATGCCTGACTTGATGGACACCTTGCTGTAAGCAGGGAGGACCTGCCTTCAGGAGCACACCACCTTCCTCAGGGAGAGTCCCTACAGCAGCATCCCCCTGGGACCCATTGAAATCCATGCTCAGTGTGAATCTTAATTTATTGTATATTGTGATTCATTCTGTGCTGCTGCGACACAGTATACGGTGTATGTGCGCTATTGTTAATATTGTACAAACGATTGTAAACTGCTTAGCTCACTCAATACAGCGCTGTAAATGCTTAGTGTGCATCTTTATTGGATGATGTGTTTCAGTCTGTGCTGCGACACAGTATACGCTGTAAGAAAGGGCTGGAACCCCCCCTAACGGAGTGGGTGGGGTGGAGGCCAACATGACGGGGGGCAGAGCGAGGGGATTGGCCCCTTTTGAATGTGGGGGAGGAATTAGTTAGTCTGGGGGGAGGAGGGGGTGTTATAAAGAGCAGAGAGCGGGAAAACAAGGCAGTCCGGTGAGACACAAAGCAGAAGTGACTCACCGTTCCCGTCCCGTCCCAGGAAGATGTCCAGTGTCCAGGGCCTACTCGATCAGCTGTCGCGAGCAGCCGGGGACAGAGGGGAGGCATGGCTGCAGCAGGCGGTTTCCTCCCTGCTTGCGGAGCCAGCAGGCGGTGCAGGACAGTCGCGGCCCGCGCGGACATCGCGGGCGCCCAACAGGTTGAGCCCGGAGGCTCGACCGCGGACCCGGCGGCGCCAAAGGAGTCCCTCCGGGGACCCTCCAGTTCGTGGCCCCGCTCCTTCTAGATCCGGCGGGCGGCCGCGATCTGGGAGGAATCCGAGCAGGCGGTCGGGTCCGGCGGTGGGAACGCGGTCGCGGCCTTCACTTCCGGTCGCGGCCGCTTCCCGCCTGAATACAAGATCCGGAGGAGGCGTGGCGGTGGGCCCTCACGGCGATGCTCCGGTCGTGGGGCCTACCAGGATGAGGAATACGGCGGTTGGTCTGCCCGACAACGGTGAGCGCTATGGGGGGGATGCCAGCGGGCAGCAGTCGGCTGGCCCTGTTTCAGCGATGGGGGGGGACGTTTTCAGCGGGCAGCAGTCGGCTGGCTCTGTCCCAACTATGGTGGGGGATGCCTTCAGCGGGCAGCAGTCGGCTGGCCCTGTGTCCACGATAGTGATACCTTCCCAAGCCGGGGGGGCGCCCGGCAGTTTTGGGGGGGCATTATTTGGCGGGCCCTCTGGGAGTCCGGCCTGCGTGCATCACGGTGTTGTGCAGCACCAGGGGTTTCAGGGTATGCCTGGTCACCCCTCAGTGATGTCGCAGCCTCCGGTCCTCCAGCATCCAGTTCTTCACCCGGCATTACAAGGGCCTAGTCGTCCCGGGACTCCAGTGGCGGGAATCAGGGGAACCCCCCTGCAGCACGGACAGCCAGGAGTCCAGTCGCCGCTTCGTGTGGATGGAAGAGGAGTCGGCAGCCCATCAGGACACAGTGGTCTGCTGATCAGCGGGACTCCGATTAGAGCGGCTGGTGGGGTCACAGCCCCTGCGCAGCTAGGTGAGTTATATAGCATGTCATGTCCTTTTCCGCCTATTTTGATGTCTCAGCCCCCAGCAGATAGTCAAATAATGGGTGCGCCGGGGGGGGATAATATGCTAAGTAGCACACCAGGTAGTGACGGGGTTAGGGAGCTGCTGGGTACGGTTAAAGAGTTGCTAGTCAGATGTGAACGGGGTTTGACGCCTTCGCCGGTAACGGCGTGGGTGCCCCCGGGGGGGGAGGGTGCGGGTACAGGCACTGTGGCCCCGGCGGGCCGGGGGGTGGGGGTTACGGTGTCAGTACAGACAGAGAAGGAGCAGGGGGACATGGTGAGGATTGATGATAAGGCAAAAGGGGAGGTGTATGTATGTTTTGAGGGTCAGCTGGGAGCCCATTTGAAGAAAGAGGTAAAGGAGAAGATTTGGAAAGACGAATTTATCGAAATATTTTCTCTTTTGCCTCTATCAAAATTTAATGTGGACAAGGGGAAAAAAGACGAGAGTAAGAAGGAAGAGGAGGAAAAGCGAAGGTGGAGGCTTATTCCACAAACACATTCCAACTGGTCGCAGGCGTTCTCAATTTTGGCGTGTGTTATCGGGGAAAAAACGCCCGAAAACTGCTCTGCGCTTTTTGTATATCAGGAATCCATTGCGGAAGCCTACCGGGCCTATGGGGGGCAGGCGTGGTTACGTTACGACGAGGAGTTTAGGCAGCGCAAGTCGGTTAGACCGAGTATCAGGTGGGACCAGAAGGACATAGGCCTTTGGCTGAAGGTTATTGGGCCTACTAAGTTTGGGCATTCCTTTCGGGAGGGGGGGAGTCATGGCTCCCAGGGGTCCGGGGCCGCGGGGGGTCATCAGAGTGGAGGTAAGCCCGGTCTCTGCTGGCAGTTTAATGACGGACAGTGTAAGTTTGGGAACAACTGTAAATTTAAACACGTATGTTCCTCATGCAACGGGACTTCCCACGGGTTGGCTAAGTGTTGGAAAAAAGGGAAGGGTAAGTCCGGAGCAGCGGCCAACCAGGGGGGTGACACCAGTGAAAGTCAGCGAGATGGTACCGTATCTAAGTAGGTACCCCCAGAGGGAACATGCCAAGTTACTGTTAGAGGGTTTTTCTGAAGGTTTTGTTATCCCAGCTCCCCCATATCAGGTCCCCTTTAGCGTAAAGAATCTTAAGTCAACGCTGGATCACCCAGGGGTGGTGAGGGAGAAGTTGGTGAAGGAGGTCCAGTTGGGGCGGATGGCGGGCCCATTTTCGGTGCCTCCCTTTGCTGATTTAGTGGTGTCGCCGCTAGGGGTGGTGCCAAAAAAGGAGCCGAATAAGTTTCGGCTCATACATCACTTGTCCCTTCCAAAAGGGCAGTCAGTGAATGATGGGATTGACGATAGCCTTTGTTCGGTACAGTATACATCATTTGACACTGCATTGGAGTGGGTGAGGAAGTCAGGAAAGGGGGCTTACATGGCAAAAGTGGACATTGAGTCCGCTTTTCGGCTATTACCAGTCCACAAGGATAGTTTGAAGTTGCTGGGTTGCTATTGGGAGGGAGAGTTCTTTGTTGATTGTTGTTTACCAATGGGTTGTGCTATATCTTGCTCATATTTTGAGGCCTTCAGTTCTTTTCTGGAGTGGGTAGTAAAGGACGTGGCGGGTCTGCAGTCAATCGTGCATTACCTGGATGACTTTTTGTGTGTGGGTGCGGCGGGGTCAAGGGAATGCGAGATATTGTTAAGTACGGTCCAGTGGGTGGCGGAAAAATTCGGAGTTCCGCTGGCTCCTGAGAAAACCGTAGGACCTGCGACGAGTTTGAGTTTTTTGGGGATCACCATTGACTCGGATTTGATGGAGTTCCGGCTGCCGGAAGACAAAGTAGCAGATCTGAGAGTATTGGTGGGGAGGGCGGTTCGCTTGCGCAAGATAGTTTTGAGGGAGTTACAATCGTTGTTGGGAAAATTGAACTTTGCGTGTCGGGTAATGCCGATGGGCAGAATTTTTTCACGGAGGTTGGCGGCGGCAACTTCCGGAGTGGTGGAGCCCCATCATTTTGTGCGTCTGCGGCGGGAGCACAGGGATGATCTGAAGGTGTGGGCGACATTTTTGGACACCTTTAATGGGAGGGCTCTATTAATGGGTTCGGTAGTGGACAGTTTTGACTGCGAGCTTTTTACGGACGCAGCGGGGGGAGCCGGTTTTGGAGCATTTTACCAGGGTCACTGGAGTGCAGGTAAGTGGCCGGATAGCTGGGTGGAGAAGGGTTACACCAGAAACATGACTTTATTGGAGTTGTTTCCTATAGTGGTGGCAGTTTCCATATGGGGAGACTGCTTCCAAGATAGGAAAGTGCGATTCCACTGCGACAACATGAGTGTGGTGTCGGCTATAAACAGTTTGTCGGCTTCCTCTGCTCCTGTTGTTTGTCTATTGCGGCACTTGGTACTGAGTTGTCTGGGATTGAATGCATGGGTGACAGCGGTACACGTACCAGGAGTGCAGAATGTAATTGCGGATGCTCTTTCTCGGTTTCAGTGGGATCGGTTCCGAGCGTTGGTCCCGGGGGCGGACGACGTTGGAATCCCCTGCCCGGAGAACTTATGGGAGCTGGTGTAAGTGCAGCAGGTGAGCTCATACGGGGATCATTGGCAGAGTCTACCTGGAAAGGGTACGTGGCGGTTTGGAGGGAATGGTCGGAGTGGTTGGAGGTCTTCGGTGGGGTGGAAGGTGAGGAAGATAAGGTAGGGGCGATGCTGTTGTGGCTGGGGGAGGCGGCTAGGGCCGGATGTTCAGTGGCACGGGTAAGACGTTTTTTGGCTGGGGTGGCGTTTGGGTTGAAGGTAAAAGGGGATAGAGACGTTACAAAGGCATTTTTGGTGAGGCAGGCGGTGAAGGGTTTCAGAAAAGGTGGTAGTGGGATGGATAGTCGGAGGCCGGTATCTTTTTCCTTATTAGGTAATTTAGGGGCCATCTTACCCAGGGTCTGTCGATCTAATTTTGAAGTCTGTTTGTTTAGGGTCAGTTTTTCGCTGGCGTTTTTTGGGGCATTTAGGATAGGGGAGTTAGTGTCTCCCTCCCGGAAGAGGGGCGGGGGGGTGCAGTTTTCTGATGTGGTAGGGTCGGATGAATCGGTTGAGTTGTGGGTGAGAAAATCCAAGACAGATCAGTTTGGGAGGGGTAAGAAGGTGCGTTTGGGGAAGGTTGGGGGTTCAATAATGTGCCCGGTGGCATGCTGGCAGGAGTACAACAGTTTGAGGAAAAAGGGTTCTGGCCCGGCATTGTGTCATGAGGATGGGTCCTTTTTGTCAAAATTTCAGTTTCGGGAAATTTTTTACAAATGTTTGGATTCTTTGGGATTGGCAAGAAGGGAGTACGGGACCCATTCTTTTAGAATTGGGGCGGCGACGGAAGCATTCAGGTATGGCTTGGGGGAACAGATGGTGAAAGGGATAGGTAGATGGCAATCGGGGAGGTATAGATCATACATTCGCCCCCAGTTGTTGTAAAAGCTAGGTTAGTAGGGGGGGGGGGTGTGAGTTTGAGAAGCACGAGGTGGTAGTAATGTGTTTTGTTTTTGTCATTTTAGGTCAGGGACCAAGATCAGTTTGGATTCTAGGTCATTCCTATGTGTACAGGGGAGCAGCGAGGGCTGATATACGTCCGGATGGCAGGCAACTCGGTTTTCATAGGGATGTGGCGGTGATACGTTGGTTAGGGGCTAGAGGGATGAGATGGCAGAGAGTTTTGGGGGAGGTAAGTAGATTTGCAGCATTGGATAGGCCTCCGGACGTCCTTGTTTTACACGTAGGAGGAAATGATTTGGGTATTCGTCCCTGCAGGGAGTTGATTAGGGACATCCGTTACGACCTGTTGCGTTTGTGGGTAACTTATCCGACCATGTTAACGGTTTGGTCGGAGATGGTACCTAGAGTGTCTTGGAGGCATGCTTTCTCAGTTGAAAGGTTGGATAAGGCAAGGGTTAAAGTGAATAGAGCCATTGCTAGTTTTGTGGTTAAGCATGGTGGGGTGAGTGTGAGGCATTGGGAGTTGGAGAGAAGAGAAGGCAACTATTGGTTGCAGGATGGGGTCCATCTCAATGCGGTGGGAATGGATTTGTGGTCCTTGAGGATCCAGGAGGGGATTGAGAGAGCCTTGATTTTGTGGGGGGCCTCACATGCTTGAGGTGTCAAGAGCATGTGGGCTGTGGCGGGTAGAGGGTCCTCGGGGTTGGTAAGAAGTCTATCGGGAGGTGGAGTCAGGAGTGAGTGACACACCTCGGAAATTGTTGGATGGTGGTTTTGGGTCTAGGCACACTGGGTTGTGGGCTCTTACAAGGTGGTGTCCTTGGGGAGCCCGGGAGAAGATACAAGCCACTAAAGCTGGCTGGCGGTGCCGCCGAGCCTGTGGGGGCGGCTGGCGGTAACGGAATTGTTAAGGGAATATAAGTTTCCTTAATTTTGTGTGCCTGACCTCTTTGGGGCCTCGAGGACCACCTACCTAGATATATATAAATATATGTAATTTTTGGATTGTATTTAATGTTTTATATTGTTTGTTAATAAAATTGGCTGCTGTGGCCAAAAATTTCCAAAGAAATGGTGTTATGTCCTTATTGGTGGAATGGGGACAAGGAGGGATGGAGTTGGCACGGCAGTTTGGTTAACAGGGAAAGGGGGAGATGAGAACAGAGTCGATGCTCCCCAGTCAAGAAAGGGCTGGAACCCCCCCTAACGGAGTGGGTGGGCTGGAGGCCAACATGACGGGGGGCAGAGCGAGGGGATTGGCCCCTTTTGAATGTGGGGGAGGAATTAGTTAGTCTGGGGGGAGGAGGGGGTGTTATAAAGAGCAGAGAGCGGGAAAACAAGGCAGTCCGGTGAGACACAAAGCAGAAGTCCCACCCGCCCGCCCTGGGTTACAGATGGGGGGTCAGATATTAATTGGGGGGGGTTAAATCAGAGGGTAAAGAAGGTTGGGGAAGGGGAGGATGCTTGGGTTTAAATTGCTTAATGTCACGGTAGCCGTGGCGGGTAGAGGGTCCTCGGGGTTGGTAAGAAGTCTATCGGGAGGTGGAGTCAGGAGTGAGTGACACACCTCGGAAATTGTTGGATGGTGGTTTTGGGTCTAGGCACACTGGGTTGTGGGCTCTTACAAGGTGGTGTCCTTGGGGAGCCCGGGAGAAGATACAAGCCACTAAAGCTGGCTGGCGGTGCCGCCGAGCCTGTGGGGGCGGCTGGCGGTAACGGAATTGTTAAGGGAATATAAGTTTCCTTAATTTTGTGTGCCTGACCTCTTTGGGGCCTCGAGGACCACCTACCTAGATATATATAAATATATGTAATTTTTGGATTGTATTTAATGTTTTATATTGTTTGTTAATAAAATTGGCTGCTGTGGCCAAAAATTTCCAAAGAAATGGTGTTATGTCCTTATTGGTGGAATGGGGACAAGGAGGGATGGAGTTGGCACGGCAGTTTGGTTAACAGGGAAAGGGGGAGATGAGAACAGAGTCGATGCTCCCCAGTCATGTGCGCCATTGTAAATATCGTGTACATGTTGGTAACCCGCTTAGCTCATTCAATAAAGCAAATTGACAATTTCACTGCTTCAGAAATGGTTCCCTCTTGCACCTGACTTTTACTCCAGGATATTGCGTCTTTCAGCGCAGGGCACAAAGAGTAGCAGGTGGAGGGCGTGGGAGCGCTGGGAGGTAAGTTCTTTTAATGATGTTTGATTTGCTTTTCTTATATGAATTCAGGGATAACTGTTTGTATGAAAAATTTTGACAAATGACCTGCGGCCATCTTCTGTCCTGTGTCTCCGCCACAGGGACACAGTCACAGGACTGATGAAAGGGCCAGTAGCAATTTAATACTTCATTATAGTCTATGTCCATAAGTTTTTTTTGCAAAGGGTTGCAAAATTTTAAATGACATCTAATGACATATTAGCATATATTTTAATAACCCATTTGAATATGAATTATGCTTATTCCGGGAATAGCCGTTTAATAAAGCAGCAAGGTATTGGTTGATATGTTGTAGGTCACAGGCGGCTGTCAAAGTGACAATTATGACATCATCGAGTTCTAGCCATACAGTCAGTGGTTCAGGAGCTGCAGTTGTGATTGCGGCTGTGGAGAGGAGATATCACTACTTGCGATTTGCTACGTGTGATTTTAGTGCAAACATGCGTCAACTATTGTTGATTTTGTTGTGTGCGTCATGTGTAGTCTGCCGGCCAACCCCCCCGCCATCAGGAATGGAGGAGGGAAAAGACGGCACCGTCCAGCTCAAGGATCAGGACTTAGTGAGTAAGTGTCCCCCAAGTGTACTAGGTTGTTTCAGACAGCCCTCTACATTGATGCCTACAGATGACATATAAGGGCCAAGCAGATTTCCTTCCTTAATGAAAACCAGTTTAGTAACATAAGCCCTGTTTCTTTAGGACATCGAAGGTCGTATTTTGAGGAGCTGAAGGAGCATTTCACCGAGATACCTAGGAGCGTCATTTACGGACTGCCCGTTGTCATCATAGTCGTGGCGATGCTGTGCATTTGCAAGTATGTAGTATTTTTCCTTACCTGAGATACACTACTAAGAGATAAAGAAATAGATTCCCTCCTGGAGTCTAGGTCACTAATAGAGATCTGAGACAAGACAGATTTATGCCTAGAGAGATTCAACATTAGACGTCAATTTTGCAGTTCTCTTTTCATATATAAATATTGTAATAATGACATTTTCTTTATTCCAGCCTGTGCACCGAGCCGCCGGACAAGTTCATATACGTCTAGATCTCTGAGCTCCTGATGCCTCCCCATTGACCTCGGCTATGTCCTGACTACGATTTCGCTTCATCCTTTGGCCTATATCATCCTGCTCTTCGGTTGACGACCTTGCTACAAGTTAGTCACCGCAGAGCACCTACTGACCATTAAAGGGGTTTGCCCCATGAATCAAGATTCCCCAACTTCAATCCCCTAGTGATGTTTACATAATAAAGAGTTTATTTTTTTAACCCCTTACTTTGCAGTTTTACTCAGTTTTTTTGCGGTTTTAGCTGCTATCACTCCGTGATGGTCAGTGTATGATTTCGGGGGGTGGGCAGGGGCAGACACTTCATGATCCCTCTATTTCTCTGTGTGGTGACAATGTGGTTAGACTACAAGGGTACAGGTTTATATACACTTTCATTTAGTTTTTGGACACATAGAAAGAGACAGATCGGAGATGACACGATGAGGTCTATTAGATGCATATTACACATGACTTTCTCCCCTCTACTATCACAGCCATTACATACTGTCAGCTCTACTATATACCTTCCTACCTCCCCCCCCCCTCCCTCCCTCTGCCCTGGATAAATAACTTATCTGCCTGTAGCTTGCAGCTTAACTCTCCTCACGCTGTGTTGCTTGCCGGCAGGAAGTCAGTGTCTGTGTCAGTGTGTGAGAGCTCCATCCTGGAATGCAGGGGAGGGACCCCTGCAGAGAGCAGAGGAAGAGAGAAGCTCCGTAAGGCCTCAGCCATGATGGCTGCCAACGGCAAAGCCAGAAGATACAGGGTCGGAAACCAGGGGCAGCTAAAATTGTGTACACCAGGACTGATAGAGACAGGTTGGAAATATATCTGTGAAATGGTGTATTCTTGTTTATATTGTTTATATTGAATTACAGAATGTGTTATTTTGTTATCCTGAGTACATTTAAGAAACTTGTCTTCATGGGAATACCCCTGTAATGAATTGTAATGAATTACAGAATGTATAAATAAGAAAAACCAGCGGGTGTAGCACAGCTCCAATATAGGCGAGCCGAATGCACAAAGACAAAGTCCAACCAAAACAAAAGAATGCTATCGATATGCTGGTAAGCGTGACAAGTCAAAGAAATACAGGATAAAGAGATGGAGGATTACCACAAGCAGACAAGCATAGGATGAAGGGAGGTAAGTGGGGACAGGGGCACTGGGCTCCCCACGCGTTTCGTCGCCAAGGAGGGGAACTTCCTCAGGGGTATAGAGCCCTAGATGAGCATGTCTCACCTTATATGCTGGTCTGCTTGTGGTAATCCTCCATCTCTTTATCCTGTATTTCTTTTACTTGTCACGCTTATCAGCATATCGATAGCATTCTTTACCGTAGGTCATGATTATTGTTTTTCTCCAGCCTTGGAGACACGGAGCATTGTTTAGATCCTTACACATATAGCACTTTTGGCACTTTATACCTATGTCATTTCTAGGCTGAGAACTCTGGGGAGGTATTATATCACTATTTAGTGATTGACAGTGGGCAGTTACGGTGTACCTACACCAGGTCACTGTACATTGTTTTTGGTATGTACATTTTTGTATTTTAAATGTTTTTAGAGCACTGGTTATTGTCTGTCGTGTACTAATAAAATTTGATGATTGTTTCTGCACTATCTTATGAGCCCCTTTGAATGCATTCTTTTTCTTTTGTTTTGGTTGGAATTACAGAATGTGTTATTTTGTTATCCTGAGTACATTTAAGAAACTTGTCTTCATGGGAATACCCCTGTAATGACCTTGATGAACCCTTCTGAGCACCATGATCTGGGAATATGGCCACTCTTGTAGGGTTAAAGGGTGGAGAACTGGCTTAGACTCCCTACTACAGCTGAGGCCACAGCAAAGTATTGCAGAAAGAAATAAAAATTTTATTGAAGGACACAAAAAGAGACCTGCACTAGTTCATTTTATGAAATTGTTTTGGGTACCAGTCACTACCTATAAAGCGTACTTATTTGTGAGCTCCATGATCGCACCGACCCAAAGAACAGTAAAATTCTTTCAAACAGAGCCCACAGAAATGTGACACAAATGTGTTTTTTTGCCAATTTCACTGCTTCAGAATTTTTTCCCACCTGTGTTATGACAGTCTGTTCAACAGGCACAAGAGTTTGTCGTTGATGGCCATTCAAGGGGGCCTGCCCCTCCGCTCGTTCCTGTGCACCGGCAACCTGAGCAGCACTCAAAGACTCTGTGTCCAGAAACGCCATGATGTAGCATGCAGTACCTTACGGACAGTCTCAAGAAACTCATGCCATTGGGGTTATCCAGGACACCTGTCTCCTTATAAACTCCTTTAAGGATCTGTCATCTGGTAGGCCAGGAGAAACCTCACTTGGCACAGTTTCAGATTAGTCCTTAACAACCTACAGGTCTATGCAACCACAAGTAGACAAAGGAGAAGGGCAGATCTGAATAGGATGCTCTCCGCTCTGCTTGTTATAAAGCAACAACAACAATGTGGTAGCAAGTGTCTATATCTTTACTGCAAGGACAAAGTGAGAGCAGATCAGGCTATGCCTGACTTGATGGACACCTTGCTGTAAGCAGGGAGGACCTGCCTTCAGGAGCACACCACCTTCCTCAGGGAGAGTCCCTACAGCAGCATCCCCCTGGGACCCATTGAAATCCATGCTCAGTGTGAATCTTAATTTATTGTATATTGTGATTCATTCTGTGCTGCTGCGACACAGTATACGGTGTATGTGCGCTATTGTTAATATTGTACAAACGATTGTAAACAGCTGAGGCCACAGCAAAGTATTGCAGAAAGAAATAAACATTTTATTGAAGGACACCATGATGATATATATTTGGTATTTGATATATATTTGGTATTTCCATGATCACACTGACCCAAAGAACAGAATGGAGGCTTCTTTTGGTGCAAACAGTAAAATTCTTTCAAACAGAGCCCACAGAAATGTGACACAAATGTGTTTTTTCGCCAATTTCACTGCTTCAGAATTTTTTCCCACCTGTGTTATGACAGTCTGTTCAACAGGCACAAGAGTTTGTCGTTGATGGCCATTCAAGGGGGCCTGCCCCTCCGCTCGTTCCTGTGCACCCGCAACCTGAGCAGCACTCAAAGACTCTGTGTCCAGAAACACCATGATGTAGCGTGCAGTACCTTACAGACAGTCTCAAGAAACTCATGCCATTGGGGTTATCCAGGACACCTGTCTCCTTATAAACTCCTTTAAGGATCTGTCATCTGGTAGGCCAGGAGAAACCCCACTTGGCACAGTTTCAGATTAGTCCTTAACAACCTACAGGACTATGCAACCACAAGTAGACAAAGGAGTAGGGCAGATCTGAATGGGATGCTCTCCACTCTGCTTATTATAAAGCAACAACAACAATGTGGTAGCAAATGTCTATATCTTTACTGCAAGGACAAAGTGAGAGCAGGTCAGGCTATGGCCGATTTGATGGACCCCTTGCTGTGAGCAGGGAGGGCCCGCCTTCAGGAGCACAACACCTTCCTCAGGGAGAGTCCCTGCAGCAGCGCCCTCCAGGACGCTTGGAATTTACATATTTCTCTCTAAACCCCAAATGACATATCTCCTTTTTTTGGGGGTTGGTATGATTACTGAGATACCTAATTTATATATAGGATTTTATTTCCAAAAATTAAAACCTCCTGTTAAAAATATTTTTTTTTATTTTGCCATCCTCTGGCGCTAATAACTTTTTCTTACTTTCGTGTACAGAATTGTGGATGTTTTCATTTTTTTGCAACTTTTGATGACGTTTTCAATGCTACCATTTTTAGGACTGTACGACCTTTTGGTCACTTTTATTTAATTTTTTATATTTGCAAAAAATGACATTTTTGACTTTGGGCGCTATTTTTTGTTATGGGGTTAAACTCAGTGAAAAAACATTATTTTGATAGATTGGGCATTTTTGGATGCGGCGATACCTTATGATTTTTACTGTTTATTGATATTTTTTTATTAGTTCTAGAGAAAGGGGATGATTTTCATTTTTAGTTTTTTTTATTACAATTTTTTTTAGCTTTTTTTATTTTTACTATTTTTCAGCCGCCCTAGGGTATTTTAACCCTAGGTTGTCTGATCGATCCTACGATATACTGCCATACTACAGGAAGGCCCGAGGCTGTCAAAGCAACGGATCGCCGCTCAATGATGACGATGGGCCTGGGCAGCTTTACTGGTGGTGATCGATGAGATAACTTCCGCGTTCGGTGCTAGAAGCAAATATAGCAGCAAATACTTACCGGCTGTGGAGAGGGCTCGCGTCGGTAAGGGGTTAAAGAGTAACCGCCATTTTGCTATGTTGTAGGGCAGGTAATTTTAAGCCCTTTTGCAATTTGATTAGTTAGCAGAATCTTCGTTCTTCCTCATGTTTTTTAGCTTGTTGTTCTGCGCCGGAAGCGGCTGCACGTCACTCTGCTCTGTCTCGGGTGCCGCAGTCTGGACGCCGCTGTTGTTCGGACGCTGGCCCCCTCCCCCCCCCCCCGTTTTCCTCTCCTTGCTCCCGGTGTGGCTGTTCTGCGGGTTGCCAGGTGTGTTGCGGCTGGCGCGGTGCCCGTGCTCCGTGGTCCGTGGTCGGGGTGCGCCTGCTCCGTGGACTGTGAATCCTGCCCGAGGCTGGTTGCGGCTGCGGTCTGTCTCCGGCTATGGAGTGAGGGGTTTTGTCTGTCAGTCCCCCTGTCTGCCCGTCTGTCTGTTCCCCTGTTTGCTGTACCTGTCATCTGTCCTGTCCTGTACTTTGTCGGTGTACTGGAGATCGCTGGGATTCTTTATCCACACCGCTGTTACTTGGCCTGTTGGGGATCCTGGATCTTGGATCCTGCGTCGCCGCTGCCTGAGGTGGCTGGGGATCTTCTGTGTTACTGTCTGGATTGCCAGGAGGCCTCTGCCCTTGCTGCTGTTGCCGGGACTGCTGGGGATCTTCTGTGTCCATTGCCTTTGCAGTTGAAGGTTCTTTGCTCTGACTGCTGAAGACCCCCCCCCCCACCTTCCCCCTGGACTATCTGGGATTGTTTGAGAACTTTCATCCCCCCCCTCCCCTCACAACCTGGGACTATTGGACCCTATTAATTCCTGAACTACCTTCAGGAATTGGACTACCTCGAGACCTGCTGTACCTTGTACTGGACTGATCCCGAGTACAGACATCTGACGTGAATTTGGAGAGGCCTGAGTATGGACTGTGACCGCCAACGTCTAGACCCAAGGTATGGGGTACCGGGTGGGGGGAGGATGGGCCGATGCCTAGGGATGGGAGGAGAGGATCCCTATGTCTCAGATTGTCTCCTACTGCGGCCAAACGGATTGAGGAGGGAAATCTCCCAGGGAGAATTGATAGTACCAATTGCTGGTGCAGTCAGCCCTGTAATGGGGTCCGGGGGCGTCCGGGAATATGAGGTCCTGCAGGCGCTCAGAGTGTGGAGTCTTGTTCTGCCCCTGTACTTTGTACTGGGGGTGGGCGGAATCATCCCGCTCTGTCTGTGGCCTCTGCTACTGGTCTCAGCCCATGGTTGCCAAGGTCTACCTGGTGAGTTATCTCTGAGGGCTGTGGAGAGTCTGGGCTACCTCGATCAGAGGATGGGGGTTCTCCTGGGTTCCATCTATGGCGGGTGCCTGTTCCGCCCCCCTATGGCCCCGTATTACGGTCTGAATCAGGAGGTCCGGGTGCAAACCAACGCCGCAATTACTGTGCAATGTCAGTTAAGGCCTAGATCGGAAAATGTGACTATTGGGGAGACCAGCTTTCCCCCCATTTGCCTGTATCCATCTATGGCTAATGGAAGAATGGAATCTGGAGGAATGAATAAAAATATGGGCCTGAGATTGGGGAATCTCAACCACAGGGTTTACAGTTATGGGGAGGAAAGGAAAAATGTGCATATGCAATCTATAGAGAACAGTAGAATTAGGTTTACGCGTTATGTCCTCTTAGAGATTAGGAAATCTATACCTAGGAGGAATATGAAGTGTAAAGATATACCAAAAGAAATTAGGAGACCGTTTCGGGGAACACGGGCAGGCTTTAAGAGTAAACAGAAGAAGAGGGGGATGAGACCGTTTGTCCCTTCGGTGTTAACGGGAAATGTAAGATCTTTAAGTAACAAAATGGACGAATTACATTCTATGGTTGTGAATAATAATGAATTGTTGAAGTGCTGTATTATGTGTTTCACTGAGTCGTGGCTGCATGATATGATCCCGGATAGCCTGATTAGTGTACCAGGTTTTTCCCAGGTTAGGGGAGATAGGGATTGTAGAAGTAGTGGGAAGAAAAAAGGAGGAGGTATTATTATTTATGTAAATCAGGGATGGTGTTTAGCCGAACATATTACAGTGAGAATTAAACATTGCTGTGGAGACGTGGAGATCTTAGCATTGGTGATGAGGCCCTTCTATCTTCCGAGGGAGTTCTCGGCCGTAATCTTGGTGGGTATATATATTCCACCATCAGCCAATTATGATACGGCACTTGCAGTAATTCAGGATGTGGTTGGTGAACTACAAGGTAGATATAGTGATACTTTATTGATCATAACTGGGGATTTCAACCATGTCAGGAAAGCGGGTATATGGTCAAAGTTAACGCAGTATGTGAATAGGCCCACAAGAGGAGAACATATACTTGATTTATTCTATGCTAACATTACTGATGCTTACAAATCTGTGACACTGCCACCCTTGGGAAATTCTGACCATAACCTGATCTTTCTTAAACCACAATATCGCCCGGTCTTAAAAAGACTTCCTCCTAAGGAGATAGTGGTACGTAGATGGTCAGGGTCGGTAGAAGAGGAATTGCAATGCTGTTTTGAAACTACGGATTGGGAGTTGCTATGTGGTGAAACTAAGGGTGATGTAAATCTAAGCGTTACTCTGGTCACTGATTATATCAGGTTTTGCGTAGACAGTATAGTGCCAGTAAAAAGGGTCAAAATATTCGCAAATAACAAACCTTGGATGACTGGAGAACTTAAGAAATTGTTGGGACTGAAGAGGCGAGCTTTCTTGACTGGGGATGTGGACTCCTATAGAAGCCTATTGAGGGATGTTAAACATAAAATCCGGGAGTGCAAAGCTGCATACAAAAAGAGACTAGAAAATAAGCTGTCTGAGCAGAAAACCAAGGAGGTTTGGAAGGGTCTAAAACTAATTACCGGTATACCAACGCGAACTGAAGGGGCAGAGGGGGATAAAGAGAAGGCTAACGAATTGAATCAGTTCTTTAATCGTTTTGATGAGTTGAGTAACTTTGTAATGCCGGGAAATAACGTAAATGATGGCGTGAATATAAATGTGGTGGGGGAACACTACGAGGGAAGTAAACATGAGATGATGCCACCAATTAAAGTTGAGGATGTGGTACTAGAATTAGGACGGATAAAACCTAATAAAGCTGGAGGCCCGGACATGCTAGATAATAGGGTTCTGAAAACGTGTTGTAAGGAGTTAGGTGAGGTTTTCACACGTTTATTCAATATGAGCTTACAATGCGGAACAGTGCCAACGTTATGGAAAACGTCGGTTATAGTTCCCGTAAATAAAGTCCCACGACCGAAAGTGTTAAACGACTATAGACCAATAGCGTTGACCTCGGTGGTCATGAAGATTTTAGAAAAACTGGTTATGTGCCACTTATCTAGTGCAGTGAAGGACTTTGTAGACCCATTACAATTTGCATATCGCCGTGGCTTAGGAGTAGACGATGCATTAATTAACCTGTTACACAGAGTAAGGCCTCTTGCACACTAGCGTTGCGTTTCACGTGCGGGTGCAATGCGTGAAAAACTGACGTTTTTGCTGCGTTTTTGTTTCATTTTTGTTCGCGTTTTTTTGCGTTTTCGTTGCGTTTTTCACGCGCGTTTTTTTAAGTCAATGGGACTTTTTCAAAGGGACCAAGGTTCGGGAATAAAATGTTTTATTTAATTGAAAAATAATGTCTTCTGATAAGTTGCAAACATCTGCGATCTATTCTTCACTGTTCCGCGCGCGTATATTATCTCCCGACAAGTTAGCAGATGTGAAGAACAGTGAAGAATAGAATAAAACCAGTGAACACAGTGAAGACAGTGACCACAGGATCATTTAAGATAAAAACACAGTGCAGAACACAGTGCAGAATAGATTACAGATGTTCGGCACATCTGCTTACTTGTCGGGAGATACGCGCGGAGCGGTGCGAACAAAATAGCATGTGAAGAACAATATATATGTGTGTAAAGAACACATTGCAGATGTTTCCATACATCTGCAATGTCTTCTTCACACATATATATTGTTCTTCACATGCTATTTTGTTCGCGCCGTTCCGCGTGTATCTCCCGACAAGTAAGCAGATGTGCCGAACATCTGTAATCTATTCTGCACTGTGTTCTGCACTGTGTTTTTATCTTAAATGATCCTGTGGTCACTGTCTTCACTGTGTTCACTGGTTTTATTCTATTCTTCACTGTTCTTCATTGTGTTTTTTTAATTAAATGATCGTTCGCGAGCAGGGGAAATACTGTTATACTGGTCACCTAGCAACCCTTACGTTTAAAACGCATTGCACTCGCATTGCACTTGCAATGTTTGCGAGTGCAATGCGTTTTTGATACGTCCCCATAGACTTGAATGGGGCGTGAAAAATGCGCGTGAATCGCAAAAATAGAGCATGCTGCGATTTTGACGCGCGTGCAAACGAACGCAAGCACGCGCGTTGAAAACCACGCAAATGGAGAAAGACCCATTGAATACAATGGGACAGAGTGCAATGCGAGTTCTGCGCGTCAAATGCACGCGCAGAACTCGCGCGTGAAAAACGCCAGTGTAGAAGGGGCCTTAGTGCTCATCTAGAATCCCCCAAAACAGAGATCCGCTTGACCTTTTTTGACTTTAGCAGCGCGTTTAACACAATCATCCCAGAATTTCTAGAGTCTAAGCTGCAGGTTATGCAGATAGAACCGATTATGATTAAATGGCTGATGACCTATTTGCGCTGCAGACCGCAGAGGGTTAGGTTGGGTGACATATGGTCTGATGAGGTGGTGTGCAGTACGGGGGCCCCTCAAGGTACTGTGTTAGCTCCCTTCTTGTTTATTCTGTACACCTCTGATTTTAGGAAAAATGATCCGGGCTGTTTTCTTCAGAAATACTCGGATGATTCGGTAATGGTGGGCTGTATTACAGAGGGGGACGACAGTAAATATCGAGAGTCAGTGAATACATTTACCGAATGGTGCAGCTCAAATGGTCTTGTACTAAATGTAAATAAGACGAAAGAAGTGGTTATAAATTTTTCGAGGAAAAAGGGCGTCATGCCCAAACCGCTTATTATAGCAGGAACAGAAGTGGAGCAGGTTGGTAGCTATAAATATCTGGGCGTGATCATTGACAATAAATTAAGTTGGCATGAGCATATAGAAAAGGTTTCCAGACGTGCTAATAGTAATCTGTTCTTTTTACGTAGGCTAAGGGCATTTGACATCCCAAGGACTATGATGGTTGGTTTCTATAATACGGTTATGGTAAGCGCATTTGCATTTGCCCTAGCGGCTTGGGGCAATTGTATCTCTAGTAGGGATTGTCAAAAGATGGATAAAATAATTAAGAAAGCCTCCTCGATAGTAGGTTTGCCATTTGATAGATGGGAGAAACTTGTACAGTGTGGGATATTAAAGAAATTGGAAAAAATCATGAATAACTGTGACCATCCGATGCATGGCGTGCTGCAGGCGCAGATTAGTGGTTTTAGTTCCCGTTTCATTCTCTTGCGTTGCAGGTCGGAGAGATTCAAAAAGACTTTTATACCGGCGGCTCTTGAGCTGTCAAATACCGCAATTAGGGGTAAAATAGGGAAGTTTTAGAATGTATGATTATTGGAAAGAAGGGCACTATTTTATTACTTTTTATAACTCATTTAATTAATTATTTATTGAATCTCTAATGAAATTTATATTTACGTTTATTGGTGTGTTTTTCTATGTTTTTTATGTGAGTTTTTTTGTATTTTATATATGTGATGTCTTGTTGATTGATGTATTTCGGATGTGACACTTTAAGTTCCCGTTTGGGATAATAAAGTATTATTATTATTATTATTATTATTATGTATTTTGCAGTCTTCTCCCTGTTGTCAGTGACTCCTTAGATAGCTGTTGCTAGGCACATTCCGTCTTCCCTGAGAAGAGAATGTACATGAGACCCTCCCCCCTCTCTCTCATCTGCCTACACTCAGCTGATTACCTCATGGCTCAGTGCTTCAGCACTCATGTGCTGCCAGGAGCCCTAACTTATGTAATAACCAAACAACTACCCTCTTATCTCTCCCTCAGCTTTCTCTACACTTATATATAAACAAATAATCCACACAGACACAAACTGCAGCCCCCCTCCCCCATCACCTCACACTCCACAGCAGGAATTGGCAGGAGAGACTCCAAGTCTTCAAGCTGTCGCCTCATGTGCTGTGTTGAAGGTATTGATAGGAGATAGATAGATAGATGGATAGAGGGACATTAATCATAGTGGGTCTCAGGTTCGCCTATTTTTTGCGCCTGTTTTTTTTTTTTGGCTTATGATCTATGATGGATCTAGTTTTGCCTTAGTAAATGCGTTTTGGAATTGTCGCATGTCCGATTCATTTGCACCTAAATTTGCGCCAAATTTTTCTCAAATTATTAGATCTCAGTTGTGACTAATAATGAAAGGGGATGAGAAAAGGTGACAGAACGTTCAGGGCATCATCTCTGCACAAAAAACTATCATTGTGATGTAACTGCAGGGACTAAAATTTACAGATAAGTAAAATAAAAAATCTTGCTCAAATGAGTCTTTGCCTTTTTTATTATAATGTACAGAAAATGGAGTCTGATAATATTCGCAGATCTGTACAATAAGACAATAATCACTCACAGAGATGATCCTATAGAAAATAATGAAGTCGTTACTGGTGAAATTTTACATTT
The DNA here is from genome assembly GCF_040894005.1 of Engystomops pustulosus. NCBI lineage: Eukaryota > Metazoa > Chordata > Amphibia > Anura > Leptodactylidae > Engystomops > Engystomops pustulosus. The sequence continues at coordinate 45,113,714 of NC_092418.1, read as the reverse complement.
TAAAACTGCTCCGAAGTATTTTCCATGTTGCATAGAGATAATTTTTCATTTGGGAAGTGAAAATCTATGTTTTTAGTAATGAAAAGTGAAGTTTTTTGGAAGTGCACCCGGACTTTGTCGTGCGCCAGAAAATGGCACAAAAATGCCCAAATTAATGAGATGCAACAAATTTTTGCGCAAAAAAAAGCTCAAAACAGTCTAACAGACTATGATTAATGTCCCCCTCAGATAGATAACTAGATAGATAGACAGACAGACAGACAGATAGATGATAGATAGCCCCCCGCAGGTCCTCTTCTTGCTTCAGGCGTTCTTCAGAGCCTTGCGTACGGCTGTCAAAATGACATCAGCTGGTTGCCACTGTCATTGTTTGTGCGCCGCCGGCATCGTGCAGGAACGCGAAGAGAAGCTGGAGTACCTGGGGGATGTTGGAAAGGTGAATAAAGTGTTATTTTTTATAGACTCGTGTACAATTTTTGTGCTGAAAAACTCGGCTTATACTCCAGTATGTACGGTAACTCTTCAGAAGCTTGGTGCAGAAAGCCAGAACATCCACCATGGCCAGCCTTACAGAGAAGGAGGTCAAGAAGATGAATTCTTTGTTGAGTAAATTGAAAAGGACACGTTTGGAGATAGAGTTCTTAAAAGTTAATTAATGAGGAATAGATATACATATATCCTTCTAGCTGTGTTCAAGCAATCAAAAATAATACAAAGGTTGTAGGTCATAGTGAAAAAATTCTTGCAGTCTGGCCATGAAATACCTCAATAATACAGATCAGTATTTTGCAGAACAGAGCCAGTACTGCATGCAGGAGCTGCATATGGACCCCTCAGTCTTTCCAGTAAGTATTGAAATTGTGCTTCCTACCACCATGATATTATATTTTTTTTTGCAATTTACTGGGAAACAGGAAAAAAAAATTTCAAATGCAATGAAATTTCCCATAAAAATCCAACATTTTTTGCACCATTTTAACACACTTTTTATTTTCCTTGTACAGTTACCTGGCTGCATGCATGCAATAACATTCGTGGGCCGCAAGCAGTAGATCAGTGGTCCGTTTTTTGGTGTCTGTATGTCATCGGTGTGTAATTAGCTTTTGAGCCATATATCTGCAAAAACTGTCCCTTTTTATAAATGCGCAAAAAAAAACACTCAAAAAAGGTTGGCAAATAATGTCACTAATACCTCCTTAAGGGTTACATCATTGTGTTACCTAGCAAGTGATCCTCAAATACAAACCACATGTGGATGAGACCCCTCTCTCATCCGTATTGTGTCAGTATTTTTCACATTAACATAGACTTCTATGGGACAGTCTGAGCCACAAACAGAGGCAGGAATGGGACTTCTCAGAGTCTTCCACCACCTCCACACTGATCCGTGAAAAACATGTTCATGTAAATGGCTCCATTGATGTCAATGTGTCAGTGTGCCATCAATTAGAAAAATGGATAGCACACAGAGAAAATGTGCATGTAGCTTCACTGTGTGATCCAAATGCCACGTTACATTTATGTTTTAATAGCATGAAAAAAAATAAAATCTTTTAAAACATTTTCCTTGCAGTCATTTTCAGACGCAAGTAATGGAGTATGGAGTATTTAATTATTGTTAACGTTTTCTATAAAACTTTCTGAGAAATTTACATTTTAAAAACTTTTTATTTAAAATTGGTTTGGGCTCAAAAATAGCAAAAAGATTTTTTTTAAAATAATATTTCTATATTTTGATGGAAGCAGCCAACACCCAACATGTTTTTTTTATTTTGTTTGTTTATAAATTCATTCTAAGAAGTGGGGCTTCTTATTCCCTGGTTTTTATGGAAAAAAGGACAATTTTGCAAATGAACCTGAACCAGTTTCCGTAGGTGTTAAAGGAGCCTGGGAGCCCTCAGGCTCATTTGCATAATTTTTGCCATTACTTTTTTTTTTGTTTATTTTTACTTGCATTGCAGGAAATGGATGTTTTAACTTTTCACCTTCTAGGGTTAACACATTGCAAAAAAATTGTGTTTTAATGTACAGTATCATTAAAATGCTGCTATATTACAACATGTCTCTGCTGAGTGTAATAGAGATGGTTGGATAATACTGTTGTAGAGATCATTAACACTTTTAGGACACGGCCTAAAATGGCCCTCAGGACACAGCACCGTAGTAAGGCAGTATATGGTAGGATCAATCAGACAACCTAGGGTTAAACGTACCCTAGGGCAGCGATTCCACATGCGGCACGCAGAGCCGTTCCTGTGGGCACGCGCACTGTCGCTGATGAACCTCTGCCTGTCCTACTAAACATATGTCTGTGGAAGGACGAAACTAGACGCCTTTCCATGGACATCATTGCAGAGCCTCCGAAAAATGCGTGGTAAGTCAGCATGCGGCCGGGGAGCACTGAATGTAATTGTGGTTCCCATAGAAACCAATGCGGTGAAGAGAGCAGTATGATAAAGCTGTTCCCACATCATAGCATTGGGCAGGGGTGTAAGGATCGGGCCCTTAGAGACAGTGGGCCCGTGGCTGTCACTGTTCAATGTCCTCTGTTCTCCTGCAGACCCCTGAGTACAGTAATGTAGGCAGGAAGGTCATTGCTCAGCCAGGACTCACACAGAGGCCTGGTCAACTGACCCGACTAGCCAACAGGAGAAGAGAGGAGGGGCAGAGCCCGGAGGGAGGAGGAATCACCAGAGCCCGGGCTGCAGGGAGCAGCTGCAGTATAGAAAGGTAACAAGTGACATACACAAAGTATAGATCAGCTCATTCTCCCCTTCTCCCTGCTATCCTGCAAATATCCCCCTGACAAAGCTGCCTGTAAACAAGACAGATTGATAAACTACATCATGCAGCTATTTCATATCTTTCCAGCTCCCTCCTATCTATCTATCTATCTATCTCTCTCCTATCACTATCTATCTATCTATCTATCTATCTATCTCCTATCCCTATATCTATCTCCTATCTATCTATCTATCTATCTATCTCCTATCCCTATATCTATCTCCTATCTATCTATCTATCTATCTATCTCCTATCCCTATATCTATCTCCTATCTATCTATCTATCTATCTATCTATCTATCTCCTATATCTATCTCCTATCCCTATATCTATCTCCTATCTATCTCCTATCCCTATATCTATCTCCTATCTATCTATCTATCTCCTATCCCTATATCTATCTCCTATCTATCTATCTATCTCCTATCCCTATATCTATCTCCTATCTATCTATCTATCTATCTATCTCCTATCCCTATATCTATCTCCTATCTATCTATCTATCTATCTCCTATCCCTATATCTATCTCCTATCTATCTATCTCCTATCCCTATATCTATCTCCTATCTATCTATCTATCTATCTATCTATCTATCTATCTCCTATCCCTATATCTATCTCCTATCTATCTATCTATCTATCTCCTATCCCTATATCTATCTCCTATCTATCTATCTATCTATCTCCTATCCCTATATCTATCTCCTATCTATCTCCTATCCCTATATCTATCTCCTATCTATCTATCTATCTATCTCCTATCCCTATATCTATCTCCTATCTATCTATCTATCTATCTATCTATCTATCTATCTATCTATCTATCTCCTATCCCTATATCTATCTCCTATCCCTATATCTATCTCCTATCTATCTCTCTATCTCCTATCCCTATATCTATCTCCTATCCCTATATCTATCTCCTATCTATCTATCTATCTCCTATCCCTATATCTATCTCCTATCTATCTATCTATCTATCTCCTATCCCTATATCTATCTCCTATCTATCTATCTATCTATCTATCTATCTCCTATCCCTATATCTATCTCCTATCTATCTATCTATCTATATATCTCCTATCCCTATATCTATCTCCTATCTATCTATCTATCTATCTATCTATCTATCTATCTCCTATCCCTATATCTATCTCCTATCCCTATAGCTATCTCCTATCTATCTATCTATCTATCTATCTATCTATCTATCTCCTATCCCTATATCTATCTCCTATCTATCTATATATCTATCTATCTCCTATCCCTATATCTATCTCCTATCTATCTATCTATCTATCTATCTATCTATCTATCTCCTATCCCTATATCTATCTCCTATCTATCTATCTATCTATCTATCTATCTATCTATCTATCTCCTATCCCTATATCTATCTCCTATCTATCTATCTATCTATCTATCTATCTCCTATCCCTATATCTATCTATCTCCTATCCCTATATCTATCTATCTCCTATCCCTATATCTATCTATCTCCTATCCCTATATCTATCTATCTCCTATCCCTATATATCTATCTATCTATCTCCTATCTATCTATCTATCTATCTCCTATCCCTATATCTATCTATCTATCTCCTATCCCTATATCTATCTATCTATCTCCTATCCCTATATCTATCTATCTATCTCCTATCCCTATATCTATCTATCTATCTATCTATCTATCTCCTATCCCTATATCTATCTCCTATCCCTATATCTATCTCCTATCCCTATATCTATCTATCTATCTATCCCTATCTATCTCCTATCCCTATCTATCTCCTATCCCTATCTATCTATCTATCTATCTCATATCAATCTATATATATATCTATCTATCTATCGTCTATCTATCTATCGTCTATCTATCTATCGTCTATCTATCTATCGTCTATCTATCTATCGTCTATCTATCTATCGTCTATCTATCTATCTATCGTCTATCTATCTATCTATCGTCTATCTATCTATCACATACCTACCTATCCCATATCTCTCTCTCTCTATCTAAAAAACGAAAAGTCCAGCAGCACAATCAAAGGGGACAAAGGAAAAAATAAGGTGCTATCCTCAACTCTCATCAACAGAGTCCTGTGAAAACTAAAAAAGTTATAGATTTTTGAAGGTGGGGAGTGAAAAATGGAAACCCAAAAACGAAGAACGCCCTTGGCCAATTCCTGCTATAGCTATCCAATAATAAATAATTGGCTGCCACCTACTGACCAAAAGGAGTGTTTACATCTGTATTACTATTACATCATGCCTGTCATAAAGGAATTAATGTGATATTCATATTATGTTGAAACAAATGTAATCTTTACTGTAGAATCACAGGTGGTGATTGGTTGGCAGCTCAGCCCTGATGGGTGTGGATGAGGCCAGTTCCTGTGGAACAAGCCACATTTTAGCGCTTGGCTGCACTATAGTCAGCCACTCCGCTCCCTGGGAATCAATCTGCTCCCTTGGGCTAATGTTGCACTTATCAATTATTAGACTAATTTCCACTAGGTACAAAGTGCAAAACTGAACCAGAATGATCATAGTGGAAGTTACTATGGCATGTCTTTACATCATATTGCACCTCTGATTATTTGGTTAAACATACACACACCCTGAAGGGCCACACCCCTTGTCGGACCCCAGAGGGAGGTTGCATAAAGGACATATAAGGTGTCTGAAACCGGAGGAATTGTGCGCACTTAATCTCCACATAACATTTTATAATATGTTGGTGTGGTTAGTGGCAAGCAGGCAATGGTCAGAAAGTATACTCCAAACAAAATATGTCCTCAAGCTCATTTCAGGAGAATTCCCCCCTGCGCTTCAATTTAACACCCAAACATAAGGGGAACTCAAATATGTTTAAAAAATCTTATAATTTTTTTTATTTCATATCGATTAAAACAAATACAAACATTAACTTAAACAGATTAAAAGATGGTCCCAAATTGATGGGGGAGACCACAGCAATTCATCTCAAATGTAATCGTTGTACTTTTAAACATTGTATTAGGCAATAACGTGCATGGTGCTGGACAATAAAGTGCTAGGCAATAACATGCATTGTGCTAGGCGATAAAGTGCTAAGCAATAAAGTGCGTTTTCTAACTACAATCAATGGTCTGAAGGTTATTACCTTGCTGTGGCTGTTTGTCTGCCCCGCGCCCCAGACAAACAGGGGCAGACAAACAGCCACAGCAAGGTAATAACCTTCAGACCATTGATTGTAGTTAGAAAACGCACTTTATTGCCTAGCACAATGCATGTTATTGCCTAGCACTTTATTGTCCAGCACCATGCACGTTATTGCCTAATACAATATTTAAAAGTACAACGATTACATTTGAGATGAATTGCTGTGGTCTCCCCCATCAATTTGGGACCATCTTTTAATCTGTTTAAGTTAATGTTTGTATTTGTTTTAATCGATATGAAATAAAAAAATTTATAAGATTTTTTAAACATATTTGAGTTCCCCTTATGTTTGGGTGTTAAATGGTCAGAAAGTAGTCACATATATCCTACACCTCATAGAAGCTTAGTTTTGACCATTTATAACTTTAAACCAAAAATTAAAGCACAGGGCTGATAATCCTGCTCTCCTCCTACCAGGGGGAGGGGGGGTCCCTAAAATGACACTATTATTCGAGTTACATGTGACATATTCTTAAAAATGTTTATTAGAGTGGCTAATAATAACCAATGGTAATAATAACCAATAATAGGGGTAATAAAAAATTCTCATCACACAGATAGTCCGGGTATGCCAGGGTCCAGTGCTGGGTAGGAGAGGTGTACAATATCCTATTCTCTAATTAAATAAATTACATCCTGACAACCAGAATATGAGCTGTACCAATTTAATGGAAACTCATGGATATTTAAATTTACAAAAAAAAACAAAAACGCTTTAACTAATATCTTTATAAAGTTATTATACATATTAAGTTAATAATGTACACTTGCAAATAACACATAGGAGGAAAGGCTCAATCTCTCCATCGGTGGCCACACTGTAAATTGCAACATTTATAAAATGTAGTCATTGGCTCATCTGCCGATCTGGTCTGGATCTGCATGAAAAAGGCTCTTGGATGCTCACACTTCGGACAGGTTTCTGGAATGACAGCAATGCAAATAAGTCACATGATAAAGAAAAAGGAAGATATATGTCAACCCTCATGCAACGTCAAACCGACCCCTGTTCTTATTCCTAAGCCCACCTATAATAATAATAATTCCTTTATTTATATAGCGAACACAGATTATGCAGCGCTGCACAGAGCTTGCCAAATCTGTCTTTTAACGAAAGTTGGACAACCCCTTTAAACCCTAAATTACAAGACACTATTGAGCCCCTTCTTATTTCACCACATAAATTAATTTGTGGAGAAAATGGACCCTGTGGTTGTTGTCCATTCATTTGTATGGTACATGCTGCATGTTTGAGCATCCATATACAGATATCATGGCGGTTTCTGACAGCCAAGCACTCCAGCTTCTGTGTTGCACCCATTTTAGGTTTAACCCCTTAAGGACGCAGGGTATTTTCGCTGATTTCTCGCTCTCCATCTTCAAAAATCCATAACTTTTTCATTTTTCCGTGTACAGAGCTGTGTGAGGGCTTATTTTGTGCGTAACAAATTTTACTTTCCCATGATGTTATTTATTATTCCATGCCATGTAGTGGGAAGCCGCAAAAAAATTCCAAATGTGGAAAAATTGAAAAAAACTGCATGTGCGTCATGTTTTTGTGGGCTCAGTTTTTACGACTTTCACTCTGCGCTCCAAATAACACGCCTACTTTATTCTTTGGTTCGGTACGATCGCGGTGATACCAAATTTATATAGGTTTTATTGCGTTTTAATAAATTTTCAAAAATTAAACGAATGTGTACAAAAAAGAAAAAAATTTTTTTGCCATCTTCTGACGCTAATAACTTTTTCATACTTTGGCGCACGGAGATGTGTGAGGGGTCATTTTTTGCGAAATGAGCCGACGTTCTCATTGCTACCATTTTGAGGACTGTGCGACATTTGGATAATTTTTTATTACATTTTTTATGTCATCTAAAAAGGTGTAAAAGTCGCATTTTGGACATTTGGGCGCCATTTGCCGTTCCGGAGGTCACCGCCGCCCGTAACCGTTTTTATATTTTGATAGATCGGGCATTTTGGGATGCGGCGATACCTAATGTGTCTGTGATTTTTACTATTTATTATATTTTATATCAGTTCTAGGGAAAGGGGGGTGATTTGAACTTTTAATATTTTATTATTTTTTTACATTTTTTAAACTTTTTTTTTTCTCTTTTTTTTCCACTGTTTCTTAGACCCTCTAGGGTACATTAACCCTAGATGGTCTGATCGCTCCTGCCATATACTGCAATACTACTGTATCGCAGTATATGGCATTTCTGCACACTATACATTACAATGAGCCACAGGCTCATTGTAATGCATGTGCAGAAGCCATGTATCCTCGGGTCAAACGAAGACCCGAGGCTACCATGGCAACCGATCGCCGCCCCCCGATGACGTTCGGGGGAGCGGCGATCGGAGGTAAGATGGCGGCGCCCACGCGCCGCCAAATTTAAAGTGCCGCCGGCGACTTTGCCGGCGGCAAAGAAGAGGTTAACACCCGCGATCGGTGCAAGCACCGACCGCGGGTGATAGCGATGGGTCTTTGCTGCGATATGCAGCAAAGCCCATCACTGTATGAAGAAGGCTCAGCCCGTGAGCCTTCTTCATACAACCTTCACAGCTCCGTGGCGGATATATCCGTCACGGAGCGTGAAGGGGTTAAAGCCAAGGACTAAGCCAAAACACTAACAAGCCTAGGGCTGTATGAGGTTGACAATTCTCACCTGCAGTTGAGTCCACGTTTTCCCAGGCTGCAGAGCCTCCAAGAACATCATCAACCTCCTTGAGTTTAGGATATTTTCTGCTAGTTACCTAGAAGGGAAACAACCATAACATACTTAGTTTTAGCATTATTGCTAAGGACTGTCACCATGGAGTCATATTTCCCTGTGAACAAGGCACCAGGTCTAACAACAAGCTTAATGACGCAAATTAAGACTTATGTCATAAAAAGATTGATAAATTTGCCTCATTGAGGTGTGGTAAGGCCCAATTTATACACAATCTTCTTGCATGTTTTCATGAGTGTCACTCCACTGGTTCTGACATCACTGGAATTTTTCTGTAGCCCACACCATTCCTGACCCAGGTACCTGGATGTCTGTTCCAGCCCAAGAAAGCTCACTAGAGAGCCCTAGCAGACTGGGTGAGAAAACTAAGGGAATGGTTGCTCAGAAATGGTTGAGGGTAGAGACAAAATGAGTCATCTATAAAGAACAATAACCCTATAAAGAACAAATAAGTCAACAAAGAACCGCAGCTTATAGAAGTTACAAAGAGATAGAACAGCAAAGAGATCTGTTGGCATATGATATGTGTTGCCAAGTGATCTCTAGGGAACAGAGCTGGGCAAATACAGAGCATAATGGACTTCTGGAATACAGATGCCCTGATGTGTATACTCTCCAACCCAACGCTGCATTAGCTATTCCTTATAAATAGTCACTTTGTCTACACTAAAGCAGAAATGAAAGCACATGGATGCAAAGACTATAGCAGCAGGCTCATCTAAATGATAAAAATCTAAAACTAGGAACTACTTACAAACTGTATGTTGATTGTCTGCAGTCTGGGCTCTGGATATTAGCAGTGTATAGTAACAAGCAGATGGCTCCATACATTCTGCAGTGGCACTGTGTTGTGGTCAGATGATCTCTGAGTGGCCCGGGTTACATAGAATGACACCCATCTGGGACACAGTTCAGTATAATGACATTGGTGGTGGGTGACGATCAGTATGGCACATTACACAGTGGCCGCATCACACAATAGCTCGGCACAAGTATTAAAACACATGACATAGGTCAGTATAATGACATTGGTGGGTGACGATGACTATGACAGTATTACACACAATAATGTCCGGCTACATATACTCTCTGCTCCCTGCCTATATACTGACCCCTAATCTCCAGTCCGGGGGCAGCAGTGACCACTTTTAGCTGGATGGGGCAAAGAGTGGAAGGATCTGTCTAAATAACAGCTCCCAGGTGAAGAAAGAGACAGTGCATACAACATATCACGTGCTTTTGGCCTCTAAAGGACAAAATTCTGGACATTCCCTCTAATTCACACAGAATATGACATAGTAAAGTCATGTACCTTGCGGTTAATATTGTGCACATAGGGGCAGGTATTGCAGGCGAACCTGTAGCATTTCTGCCCCTCTTCCACAATAAGAACATTTCCACAAGTTGGGCAGAAGAGCAGCATGTTCACACGAAGAGAAGCGCAGGTAAGACACTTCCGCCAGTAGTTTACAAGTGACGTATTTCCGCCCGTAATTACCACGTGACGCATTTGCGCCAGTCCGATGAACCGGGAGACTGTTCCGCCAGCAGTCGCCAGTGATGATGTATTTCCGCCCTGAGGTCATGGTCAGGGATGCGCTTCCGCTTGTCTGTGTTAGGGTCTCTATGAAGTGGCCACAGTTAGATGATTAATGATTGCGCCCGGGAAATCCTGCAGCAGCGGGTGAGTGCGATACTACACCACTGGCTCCTGCACTACCGGAGCATTAGGACACATTGGACAGAATTCATAGAAGCGTCATTAAAATTGTGTCCATAAATGTTTTGGGTTTTTTTTTTGCAGAAAATGGATGGAAATGTCAACACAGAATATGAGACTGATCTGCCCCATCCAGGAGCTGGAATCAAGGAAGAAGAGGAGGAGGAGCTGCCACACGCAGAGGTCATAGACATATTCCAGGAAGGGCTGGCCATGCTGGTCCAGGACCCGCTACTATGTGACCTGCCCATACAGGTGAGGGTCGGGGCAGGGAGAAGTGTCATATGGGTGGCTCTGTACTAGACACTGCCCACATGACACTTTGTAAAGTCAGATTCTGGCACCAGCGCACTCGCCACTCAGAGCCAGTGACCATTTGGAACAGAGGCTGAAATAAAGAAGTTAAGCTGGACCAAGACTTTGTTTTAAACACTCTTTTATTAGCCTCCATCAAAGAGGATGACATTATTGCAAAAAAGGCATTCCAACAACAAGGACAAAGTCTATAGGCTCCGAATAACAAAGGCAATTACCATAGCCCCTACATGCTGCAGTTTCACAGGCTGTTACACTGTCTAATCCTCCGTCCTGCTCTGTCAGAATTCACCCATCCCTCTACCTGATGTAATCTCACTGCAGTAGAGGAACTTACAGCACACAATGAAAGAGGGGGAAGTGCTCCTCAAATAGTGTAACAGCACTGGTAGTGCCCCCAGAGCATGTCATTAGCATCATTTTAAAAGTTGATTTTTAGAAGGAAGGAGGCTGTAGATAACAAATATAAGAGGATTACCACAGTCACAGTGCCTGGATCTATGAGTAAGTGTCACTGGCTTATGGTGCTTTATTTTTATGATCAGTTACATTTGCATGAAAATGGGTTCATGTGGGAAGTTTTGGGGGCCCGATTCCTCTAATGACTGGCCTCCCTGGATAATTGGGCGACACAGCAAGTGAAGTTCCCTGGAAAACGGAAGTGTTGTCCTTTGTCCGAGTGGCCAGTCATTGGATGAAGTAGGACAAGTGACCCCCTGCAACTTTCATTCGAGTGACCTAGCAACCAGACTGGGGTAAGTGCTTTTCCTTTTTTTCTCTCTCTTCTTCTGTTGGGCCCTTGATAGTTTTTCTGATTCTGGAAAACTTCTTGAAATCACAGGCCCTTTTAAAGGTGGGCCTGAAATATTCTTGACCACTAGGGGCTGCTGGATTCCAACCAATTTGTCAAATCTCTTTTTACCTTATCCAGTATATGTATATCAGGGTGATTATCCTTTTATTACAGGTTACATTAGAAGAAATAAATTCTCAAATTGCACTGGAATTTGGTCAAGCAATGACTGTCCGCGTTTGTAAGGCTGACATGGAAGTGATGCGTGAGTATTATACATTGTGTAAATGCAGACAGCTCAGACTGCCTTGTGTAAGGCTAAAGACGCTGTACTTCCACCATTGGTAGAGCTCATGTTGCACAAGCTACAGCCACTTACCACATTATCTTGTTTTGGAATATTATTTTATGATGGAAGAAAAGCTATACAGCCTGTAGTGAAAGGACTCTCCACTAGAGGGCATCATGTAACACCATCAGGATTTAGTCTTGTGATGCACAAGTTGTAAAAGTTTCTAAAACACTTGTTAACTTTAGTTTCGGGCTTGTTAGATGGTTTTTGGGGCACATTACACCAGATTTCTTGGTCTGACCTGATGCAGATCACTTACTTGTGCTATAACTGTACTATATCGCCATCTGCTGGTGACACTGAGGTAAATTCCTGTTGTGTAGAGACCATAATGACATCATATGATTGTACGGTATGTTACATTGATACAGAATATTTTCTCCCAGCTGTGGTTGTTGTCCAGAATGCCACCGTTCTTGATTTAAAAAGAGCCATTCAGCGATATGTCCAGCTGAAGCACCAGAGGGAAGGAGGGATACAGCACATTAGCTGGTGAGGTTATTATACATTGGTTGTAGGGTAACCTGTAGTAATGTGACGACTGATGCAGAATTTCTGAATACTAGGAAATACGTCTGGAAAACCTACCAGTTGTCCTTTTCTGGGGAGAAGCTTGAAAACGATGAGAAAAGTCTTCGAGAGTAAGTTGCACAACACTCAGGGGCTGAGCTCTCCTCAAACTTACTGGGTGTCATACACACAGCAGAAACACAATTGATTGCTACTGGCACCGATTGCTGGTGTTAACCTGTTAAATGCTACAGGCAAAGCCGCCAGCTACATATCAATCTTGCATGCCACGATTTTGGCGGCAACGTCACTGCCCAATGACTCCATGACAGGCTAGAGATTCTATGAAGATTTGTTAGAGTGATTCGGTGGAACACTGCAACAGATCTTCATAAAATCCACCATATATGTGATATATGGTAGAAACAATCACAGCCCCTAGGGTTAAAGAACCATAGGCAGTCTGCAAAAATAAATAAATAAAAAATAATGAATGAAAGTTTAAAGGACATCTGCCATCAGGTTGCCCGACATTAGACCATTAGTACTCATACAGTTGTTATGTCATCAGGGGCTATGAACCACTTTTATTATGTTCCAGAATGCCGTGGTTTAGAATATGCAAAACAGCCGGGGCACTAACAGACCCCTGAGCTGCCAACGGAAACACGGCCCCCTTGCCCCCTGGTAAGCACCACGGGTGGTGGGGGTCCAAATCATATAGCCCTTACACGCCCCAGTCATGGGTGACCGTGGCGTGTAAGGGGTTAACAGCCGCGATTGGAGGATGTTGGTTATAATAATCAGTCCCTGCTGCCCGTGACGAAGTAGTATGTCCAATGTCGGTAAGGGGTTAAATACTGCTAGGAAGTGCAATTTTCTCTCATAAAGCTCAGTACACAGAAACACAGAAGGGGAGCAAAAAATAGAAATGCAAAAATTCCAGTGATGCCTCTCTATGGGATATTAATAAGTGTATGACAGGCAGGGCCGGATTAAGGTTGGTGGGGGCCCCTGGGCGCAAATCCTGGTGGAGGCCTAAGGGTGCTGTCACATATTTGAGTTTTGATTCAGTTTTTTATTGGAATCAAAATGCACTGGGCGATGCCGCAGCCGATCGCTTATGCACACAGTGTCTTGCATTTAGACAATACATGAAACTGGAAGCTGATTGCAATTGCAAGCGTATGCAATCGGCTGACCATCCCAAACTTGTAAACATAGTTATGCCACCCATAAGTGAGCACCTTCTTTATTTGGGGGAGGTAGGGGCCCTGAGTTATAGGTAGCATGGAGAGGGCCATGTGTTTTTTTTAGATTTTTTTACTAGTTACATTGCTTGGTACTCAACTTCTCCTCTCACAGTAAGCTCACAGACCACTCGGTGGGAGGAGAAGGTGGGCTGAGTGATCTCTATGAAGCAATCTAACACTGATTGACTTAAACTTGACTGGTTAGGATAGGTACAGGGCGGAGTCAGGACCAAGGGGTTGCCAATCACAGTACTATAATACTACTCCTATGTATAAGAATATAACTACTATAATACTGCCCCTATGTACAAGGATATAACTACTATAATACTGCCCCCTATGTGCAAGAATATAACTACTATAATACTGCCCCCTATGTACAAGAATATAACTACTATAATACTGCCCCCTATGTACAGGAATATAACTACTATAATACTGCCCCCTATGTACAGGAATATAACTACTATAATACTGCCCCCTATGTACAGGAATATAACTACTATAATACTGCCCCCTATGTACAGGAATATAACTACTATAATACTGCCCCCTATGTACAGGAATATAACTACTATAATACTGCCCCCTATGTACAGGAATATAACTACTATAATACTGCCCCCTATGTACAGGAATATAACTACTATAATACTGCCCCCTATGTACAGGAATATAACTACTATAATACTGCCCCCTATGTACAAGAATATAACTATTATAATACTGCCCCCTATGTACAAGAATATAACTACTATAATACTGCCCCTATGTACATGAATATAACTACTATAATACTGCCCCCTATGTACAAGAATATAACTACTATAATACTGCCCCTATGTACAAGAATATAACTACTATAATACTGCTCCCTATGTACAAGAATATAACTACTATAATACTGCCCCCTATGTACAAGAATATAACTATTATAATACTGCCCCCTATGTACAAGAATATAACTACTATAATACTGCCCCTATGTACATGAATATAACTACTATAATACTGCCCCCTATGTACAAGAATATAACTACTATAATACTGCCCCTATGTACATGAATATAACTATTATAATACTGCCCCCTATGTACAAGAATATAACTACTATAATACTGCCCCTATGTACAAGAATATAACTACTATAATACTGCTCCCTATGTACAAGAATATAACTACTATAATACTGCCTCCTATGTACAAGAATATAACTACTATAATACTGCTCCCTATGTACAAGAATATAACTACTATAATACTGCCTCCTATGTACAAGAATATAACTACTATAATACTGCCCCTATGTACAAGAATATAACTACTATAATACTGCCCCCTATGTACAGGAATATAACTACTATAATACTGCCCCCTATGTACAGGAATATAACTACTATAATACTGCTCCCTATGTACAGGAATATAACTACTATAATACTGCCCCCTATGTACAGGAATATAACTACTATAATACTGCTCCCTATGTACAGGAATATAACTACTATAATACTGCCCCCTATGTACAGGAATATAACTACTATAATACTGCCCCCTACGTACAAGAATATAACTACTATAACACTGCCCCCTATGTACAGGAATATAACTACTATAATACTGCCTCCTATGTACAAGAATATAACTACTATAACACTGCCCCCTATGTATAAGAATATAACTACTATAATACTGCCTCCTATGTACAAGAATATAACTACTATAATACTGCCCCTATGTACAAGAATATAACTACTATAACACTGCCCCCTATGTACAGGAATATAACTACTATAATACTGCCCCCTATGTACAGGAATATAACTACTATAATACTGCTCCCTATGTACAGGAATATAACTACTATAATACTGCCCCCTATGTACAGGAATATAACTACTATAACACTGCCCCCTATGTACAGGAATATAACTACTATAACACTGCCCCCTATGTACAGGAATATAACTACTATAATACTGCCTCCTATGTACAGGAATATAACTACTATAATACTGCCCCCTATGTACAAGAATATAACTACTATAACACTGCCCCCTATGTACAGGAATATAACTACTATAACACTGCCCCCTATGTACAGGAATATAACTACTTTAATACTGCCTCCTATGTACAGGAATATAACTACTATAATGCTGCCTCCTATGTACAGGAGTATAACTACTATAGGAATACAATATGCATAACACAAATATGGTGTGTAAGATATTGCATTACACAAAGGACCGCTGCAACACTTCACATAGAAAGAGTGCCAGCAGTCCTGTGTCATAAAACATAGGAGGTCAGGCTGCAGCAGGCCATTGTAAAATATGGACCAATGGGGTGCAACAGACCTGTGTAATTTATCCCCATGGCTGCTGCACCCCATGGCACCATATTATATGCAGGAATGCTATGCCGGGTCTCCTTATCTTTCCTTCCACAGGACTTCTGCTGCTACCTCGTGTACAGGGTTGTCAAAAGTGACATTTGGCAACTCACAGGTGATGATCTGCTCCATCAGGTATAGACGTGCATAAAGATTCTCCAGGCCGTCACTTGTCGATGAAGAATCACACTCAGATGTAGTCGCCTGTAGTCGATGTAGTCTATGATCCTAAAGACACTACAGTCACTTACACTATAGTGTAACCTGAATAACACTGTGCTCCGAAATAATATAATATATACCCCTCACACCACAACTGACCACACTGTTCCTTAGGATGTGTGTACTAAATTAATGATATTTACATTGCCCCCTTTAATTTACTATAATACATTCAGCTCCCCACATATGCTGCCATACTGTAATATTGTAGTGTATGGTAGGATCAGATAACCTAGTGATATATAAAATAGTTAAAAATTTTTTATTAAAAATAAAAAAAATTAAAATTGAAATCACAACCTTTCCTTAGAACGGATATAAAAATAAACAGTAAAAATCATAAACATGTTAGTTTTCCCCGAATCTCAAAATGTCTGATCTATCAAAATATAATAACTGTTAATCTCGCGTTTAACCCAGTAATGCAAAATAGCGCCCAACTGTATGAAAAGCCAATTTTTTGGCCATTTTGCAACATAAAAAAATATGACAAGTGATCAGAAGGTCATACAGTCCCCAAAATGGTAGCAAAGAAAACATAAGCTTATCCCGCAAAAATTCACATTTCACACATCTCCATACACCGAAGTAAGAAAAATTTATTAGCACCTGTATATAGTGAAACAGAGAACTTTCTTTTTGTACAGAAGGTTTTAATTTTTTTTAATGTATTAAAACACAATAAACACACTAAATTTAGTATCGCTGTGACCGTACTGAGCCAAAGAATAAAAGAAATTAGTCATTTGGGGCGCACAGTGAAAGCCTTAAAAACCAAGCCGAATAGAAAACGGCATAAAAGCATTTTTTCACCAATTTCACTGCATTTTTTCTTGCTTCCCAGTGCACGGCATGGAATAATAAATACCATCACTATGAAGTGCAATTTGTTATGTAGAAAACAAGCACTCGCAGAGCTCGGTACACGGAAAAATAAAAAAAGTTATAGATTTTTTAGTTGGGGAGTGAAGGAGTTAATAACAATAGATCTAGTGACCACCTAATACTACACAATAAAGTGTTCACTTTAATTAGTATTTGAATAATAAGTGCCCCAGCCCTCCTAATAATCTCTACTGTAGTTTTAATTTACAAATAGTGAGTCCCTCACCTTCCCCAGCAGTGCCCCCTCCCCCACCTACACTTAAAGTTTCACAGAGAAAGATAACATAAACAATAGGGCAGCAGAGGTTATTTAATACATTACCCTATTTTTAAAGCTGCTGTCACCTCTGGCCTTCTCCACGCTGTAAATCTTCCTGGGGTCCTGGGTTCTGCCATTCAGCCTGGAGCCGGGCCCGCGCACAGGAGCGCAGCACATAGTGCAGCACACAGTACGCGCTGACACTCCTCCACGCTACACAGGTCGTGCAAAGACGTAAATTGCGTGACCTGTGTAGCTGACATACAGGCGCAGTGATACAATCACCAGTCCTCTGCTGCTAGAAGGGAGCGATACTCTGCAGCAAGCATTTAGAGTTACATTCACTCACAGCTGACAGTACTAGGAACGGAGCGAGTGGCCATAGATGCGACTTGGCACAGTGTGAGTGATTGCGATGCTTTGCAGAGTCGCCGCTGCGCAACATTCAGCTCACAGCTGAGCTGTAAGGAAGCATCAGCGGCAGTGTGCGGTGCCGATGCCAATCAAACTATGGGGTCCCGACCAAGCTGTAACTCAATGCCTGTGTCGGCAGACGTTGTCAGCCGGTGGGGCCCCCTGCGGGAAGAGGGGGGGGGCAAGATGGTGGGGGCCCCTGGGCTCGAGCCCCGGGAGCCCCGCCTATAATCCGGCTCTGATGACAGGGCTGGCAGATCACTTGGTCATTCCCTTCTCGGTCCCTTAATCTCCGTATTCACAGTGATTGGGCTACAGATCCTTCCTTTGTAGTGAATCTTATTGACTTCCCATGAAATCGTAATATCACTTTCAAATCTTTTAGCAGTTATGAGATCTGTTGAAAAACTACATTTCGGGTCCATTCATAGGATTTCTGGACCACCAGAAGATTTTTATGCGGCTACCATTCCCATTCACTGTAGTGTACAATGTATTACAGGTACGGCATTAAAAACCGAGATGAAGTGGTGTTTGTGAAGAAGCTGAAAAAGAAGTAATTATCTGGTAAGTGACTTCTGGGCTCCCTGAAGACAATATCTGTCAGAGGTCGCACTAACATTTTTCTAGAAGGGTTATAATAATCCTCTTACTATTTTTAAGGAGTACTTTTAGCTGAGGAGGAGTATGATATTTTCAGTAATACAAGTGTATACATTATAGCTGTATATAAGGTTTTTAGATTCTATTTATACAAGAAAATCATCTTTGTCCATATTTTCTGTGCTGAAATAGCAAAATAGGCAGTTACAATGATCTAGCATCATGCACCCGCCCCCCTCCCTGTCCCCTGACCAGACTGACGCAGCATGGGTTGCTTTGTTTTAGTAAACCACTTAGAGAGATGTAGTCGTAAGGAACAGTAAGATTTATTTACGCCCGACTGGGAGCATTTGCACATTAAAAATACCTTGTAGAAAACGCTCATAGGTGGGAGGGCCCCACGCTCCCCATATACATTTTAATGAATAATGAAGGGCTATGCATGCATGTCTCATCCTGATTGGATGGGTTAACCTTATACATTGGTTGCATTAACGCGTGGTCAGCTAATGATCTTCAAGTGATTTCATATAGCCAACATCTGGCAAGCATTACCCAAGTTCTTTGTCTTGTCCATTCTAATTAATGGTCACTCATAAGAGCGAGTGCCACTATGGGGAAATATAGCAGCTGCCCATAGCAACCTATCAGAATCCTGTGAGACACTGCTTTACAGTCATATCCGTGGATATGATTTAGAGCAGGGCCGTTATTCCTGTTGTTTCTGTATGACTATATTTTTATTGGAATGTCTCATTTTATTTGTATATGTCCGCTATAGTTGGTAAAGCACTACGGAATATACAGATGAATATGTATATGCACATGAACATTGCTGCGGGTTAGATACAATGGGTTCGGAATTGCACATTGTGATGAATGGGTTAAAACAAGACAGCCTTGGGAAGATCCGAGGCTGTCATGGCAACCGATCAACGCCCCGATAACATCAACGGCACCACCATCTTTTTGAAGCCGCCGGCAAAGCTTTGCCGGCGACGATGGACGTGTCAAGACCTTTGAAAGGTGCTAGCACCGATCGCGGGTGTTACCAGTAAGTGTTTGCTGCGATATCCAATTTTAAAGTTCTTGCTCAATTTTAGGTTTTGAGGTATCTGCGAATTTCCTGTGCAAAAACATTGCAAAAAGGCAGAAATTGAGCAGATGATTGGTGCAGTCTATTTGCACACAGCACGCACAGCTGATACTCGCATCAGAAGGTATTTGACACTGCATTATAAATCAGACTGTTGGAAACCTGTAAATCTAACAGGTAGGCATCTGCACAAAATTGTCTCGGGTCTCAGGCGCCCCCGTGTGCCCCTCTGCCCCACTCACCTCTCTGGGTTCCAGCGGCGTAACAAGTCGTCATGTCTGGAGCCAGTAGGTCTGCTCTTGCTGTTGCTGATGCCCATTAGCCTGTGGACTTACATAGCCATTGACTTTATTAAGGATCTCCCATCTTCTTCCGGTAATACAGTCATCTGGGTGGTAACGGATCGGTTTTCTAAGATGTCCCACTTGATCCCCCTGCCTGGTCTACCCTCTTCTCCTCATTTTGCCATACTGTTCTTCCTCCACATCTTCCGGCTTCATGGACTCCCCCTGCACATTGTCTCGGACCATGGGGTCCAGTTTGTTTCCAGGTTCTGGCGTTCCTTGTGCAGCCAACTGCAAGTTAAGCTGGACTTCTCTACTGCCTATCATCCGCAGACTAAAGGGCAAGTGGAGAAGGCCAGAGCAGCCCAGAGTCTGGTTGGCCTTCTCCACTTGCCCTTTAGTCTGCGGATGATAGGCAGTAAAGAAGGCCAACCAGACTTTGGGCTGCTATCTATGACACTTTCTCTGCTCATCAGGATGATTTGTCCTTCTCTCTTACCTTGGGCAGAATTTTCATATAATTTTCTGGACTCTGAATCTGACGGTGCCGCTCCCCTCTTTGTTGTCTTTGGACGACATCCACGCCCACCTCTTCCTCTGTGCTTTATGATTTTCCTGCTGTGTATGAATTGGTTCAAGACCTCAAGTCCATCTGGGAGCAAACATTGCGGCCTCTACTTTGGGTGTCCGCCTGCACCAAACCCAAGGCCGACAAGAGATGCAGGTCTTCTCTACAGGTGATAAGGTGTGGCTGCCTTCTAGATATGTCCGGCTGAAGATTCCCAGCTACAAGCTTGGTCCTCGCTATCTGGCTCCATTTGAGGTGCTGAAACGCATCAACCCCGTGGCCTATAAGCTGTCCCAAACTCCTTCCACGTCTCCCTTCTGAAGCCTGTCATCCTGAATGGCTTCTGTTAAATAGCCAGCCCCTTCCTGTGTCCCCTGCAGAGATCTTCATGCCTTAGAGAAAGCTTGTTCCCTATGTCCTCTGCGTTTATTGTGATTTCCCATTGTGACCTCGATCCCATTCCTGACTTCGCTCTTGTGCTTCCTGTCCTGATCTTCTGCTACGTCCCCAACTCTGATCCCATGCTTCACGTCTCTGCCTCACAATTCTGCACCTCTCCTTGGCCTCCGCAGCGGACAAAGTCGTGCCTATGGAGAAACCTGGTGGTACCACGCCACAGCAAGTCCAACCCGGTCCAGTGGGTCCATTACCTCAGGTGCCTGACAAAAATCCTGCCTAATGATAAATCTCCACAAAGAGTGAAAAATGCAAAGGTGTCTGAATACTTTCTGTCCCCACTGTACTTCTGTCTCCCCATGGTATTTCCTAGTAACCGGCAATGCAGCCCTCAAGGGCCTTGATAAAACAGACTTTTCTGTCCAGTGTTTACAGGTTGATTACATGTATTGGGGCAAAAAGTGAACATCTCTGAAAAGACAACACATTTTGGGTTGTATAAGACCCCTTTCCAATCATATATTTTTTTTTAACTTTTTCTTATAGACTCCATGCATCCAGTGACAACCTCCGTGATGGATGTAATGAACAGTGCTGATGTCTGCTGGCAGATCCTTCACAACTGATTTTGATTATATCCACTTTTATTGCTTCACATTGAAAGGATTTTTTCTAGCATGTTAAAAATAAATGTTTTATAATTTTGTATTTCTGGCCGTGTACTGCTGCAGCTTTCTTGTAGAATTACATTTTTGATCTAGGAATGAACCCTTAAGATATAGAGAAGGGCAGGAGGAACGGCATACATGTCAGAAACCTATTAACCATTTAAGGACCAAGCCACTTTAGGGCTTCCGGACCAAGCTGATTTTTTTTAAATAAATCTGCCCTGTGTCTCTAAGTGGTTTTAACCTTCAAATGCTTTAACATATCCAGGTAATTTTTTGTTTGTTTGTTGGATGATATCTTTTGCATTTAATTATGAAAAAAAAATTGACCGTTGGCAAAAAAATTAGTTCTATTTTTTTTTTTTTTCAGGTAGACCGTCATAGCACCCAAATAACTTCATAACTAATACCGTATATACTGGAGTATAAGCCGACCCGGTAATTTTTACGCAAAAACCTGGAAAAACCTATTGACTCCAGTATAAGCCGAGGGTGGGAAATGCATTGGTCACAGCCTCCAAGTTTATAGCCTGCCCCTGTAGTGTGCAGCCTGCCCAGCCCCTGCCGCAATATAATTCTTGTAGGGGAAAAAAAACAAACACTGTACTCGCCCTCCAACGCCCCCCGGCAGGTCCTCTTCTATACCGCGATGCTGCGCCATGGCCTCCGTGTCCCGCACGGTCCATCACAGCGTTCGTGATGTCAGTCACTCGCTGACATCATATTGTGTGCTGTGCGGCTGACGTCAAGATCCCTGCGACGGACAGCACGGACACAGAGCCGATGCCGGAGCATTGCGGTAAAGAGGAGGACCTGCCTGGGAGGGGGGCATCGGAAGGCGAGTACAGTGTTTGTTGTTTCTCAAGTATAAGCCGAGGTGAAGTTTTTCAGCACACAGAAAAACTTGTCTTGTATAAGGTATTCACCTGAAGTCTGCTTTATGTTGGGATGGCTTTTTATGCATCCTCTCATTTTTGTAGAATGTTATGGGGCTTAGAAATGTGGGAGCAATTTTTTTAATTTTTATGAAAATCACCAAAACCTATATTTACAGGCACCTGCTCAGTTTTTAAGTGACTTTGAAATGGTAAAACCCCATACATTGTCCCAATATAGAAACTACACACTTCAATGTATGAGAAACCAACGTTAACCCCTTAAGGACGCAGCCTGTCTGTACGTTAAGGCTCAGACCCTTTTTTTTTAAAAATTGACCACCGTATCTTCCTGTGGTAATTACTTTTCAACACTAAGATATCCCTGTGATTTTGAGATTGTTTTCTCACGAGACATTGTAGTTTGTTAGTGGTATCATTTCAGTGATCAGTTTCTTTTTTGGTGGGTAAAAATTCATTAATTTAAGAAAAATCGGAAACAAATTGCAATTTTATTACAAATTACAATTACAAATGTTCTACTTTTTAGACACGGTCATACTACTTTTTTTTTTTTGTAGAAATCTTTTGCCATTGGTCTTCTTTTTATTTCCTTAATTCGTTTTGCGTTTACTTTTTTTTACGGATGTGAAAAGGTTTCAAGATTAAGTAGTAAGAAATTCAAGAGATTTGATAAATGCTTGAACCAATTCAGTTTGGAAGCCCCAATAAAGGCTTGTGTACTTTAATTTTAAAGTGCTATGGAATTTGATGGCACTATATAAATAAACATTATTACTATAAACCCCCACAAGTAACACCATTTTATGAACCTAACATCTCAAACTATTCCAGTCGGCATTTGAAAAGTCATTTAACCATTTAATTCTTTCTCTGGAAGCAAACAAAAATGGATTGGAAATTTAGAAATTTCCATTTTTGAATAAGATTATTCTCATTTAACCCTAAAATTTAACACATTCAGAAGGAATTTGAGGTAAATATACATCCCAAAATTTTTGCCCTGCTTCTTCCGAGTACAGCAATACCAGACATGTGGATGTCAGCTGCTGATTCGTCGCACAGCGATGTCCAGAACAGAGTTAGTGCTATTGGATTTTTGGGAGGCCGATTTTGCTGCAAATGTTTTGTGGTGCCACAGTGTACTTGAAGAGCCCCTGAAGTAACAGTACAATAGAAAACCCCCAAAGATGTCACCATTTAGGAAACTAGACCACTCAAAGAATTTATCTGGGGTTGTGGTGAGCATTTTCACCCCCAACATGCTGGTCAAAATTAATGCAAAGTACCGTATATACTCGAGTATAAGCCGAGACCCCTAATTTTACCATCAAAAACTGGAAAAACCTATTGACTCGAGTATAAGCCGAGGGTGGGAAATTCATTGGTCGCTGCCAGCACTGCCACCAGTAGTATACAGCACTGCCCCTAGTAGTATACAGCACTGCCCCTAGTAGTATACAGCACTGCCCCTAGTAGTATACAGCACTGCCCCCAGTAGTATACAGCACTGCCCCCAGTAGTATACAGCACTGCCCCCAGTAGTATACAGCACTGCCCCCAGTAGTATACAGCACTGCCCCCAGTAGTATACAGCACTGCCCCCTGTAGTATACAGCACTGCCCCCTGTAGTATACAGCACTGCCCCCTGTAGTATACAGCACTGCCCCCAGTAGTATACAGCACTGCCCCCTGCAGTTTACAGCACTGCCCCCAGTAGTATACAGCACTGCCCCCAGTAGTATACAGCACTGCCCCCAGTAGTATACAGCACTGCCCCCAGTAGTATACAGCACTGCCCCCAGTAGTATACAGCACTGCCCCCTGTAGTATACAGCACTGCCCCCTGTAGTATACAGCACTGCCCCCAGTAGTATACAGCACTGCCCCCTGCAGTTTACAGCACTGCCCCCAGTAGTATACAGCACTGCCCAGCGTTAAAAACTCTTCTGGCTTCCGCGCCCGTCTTCTTTCTTCTGCTGGGCGCCGCCATTGTTCTCCCCCGGACGGCGCCTAGTATGATGCGCCGCTGCTGACGTCATACTAGGCGCCGCCTGTGGGAAAAACATGGTGGCGCCCGGCACGAGGTTATAGAAGACGGGCGCAGAAGCCAGAAGAGGACCCACGCGGACATCGGGGGAGCAGCGCTGCACGTCGGGGCCACCGGAGGGGAGTATATAAGTTTATTATTTTTAAAATATTTTTTGGCTCGTGTATTGGCTCGTGTGTAAGCCGAGGGGACGCTTTTCAGTACATTTTTTGTGCTGAAAAACTCGGCTTATACACGAGTATATACGGTAAATGGTGCAGAGTAAAAATTGCGTTTTTATCTCACAAATGTCATTTTAGTGCCTAATATATTGTGCCCAACCCATGCCACTATAGACACCCCAAAAATCATTCTGCAGGTTGTTTCGAGTACGGCAATACCACACATGTGCCAATAATTCACAGGCTGGGCACGTGGCAGAACTGAGAAGGGACAAGCAAAATTTAGCTTTTGGAGCACCCTTTTTGCTAGACTGGTGTTGGGGTGCCCCTGAGGTACCAGTACAATAAAACCCCCAGAGTAGTTACACCATTTTTGGAAAGGGCACGTCTCAAGGAATTAATCTAGGGTTGGATGAGCATTTTAACCCCTGAGATGCTGGCCCAAAGGTGATACAAACTGAATGGGTCCATGTAAAAATTGCATTGTCTTCTCAAATGTGCCATTGTAGTGACAAATAAAAACAGCCCAACTCATGGCACTGGAGACAAACAACCCCTAAAACATTCTCCGGGATATTATAGGTATGGTAAAACCCCATGTATGGCAATAGGCTACAAGACACGGCAGTGCTTGGAAGAGAATGGTATTTGGAGCACAGACATTTCAAATTTTTTTTTGGCATCATAAAACATATCTAGATGCCCTTAGGGTCCAGTACAGTAGAAACCCCTGAGAACTGACCCTCCATGAATTAATCTAATGGTGTAGTGAGCATTTTAACCCCCATAATGGATAATGCATAGTACAAAATATCCATTATCCATTCCGGCTTAATCTCAGCCGGAATGATGTACGTATAAGCCAGGGGTCCCCAAACTTTTTACTTTGTTCTTAAGTTGAATTTGTATGTAAGTGGAAACTGTATATTTTATAATTGTAGATCCAGACTAAATTTTTTTTTGGCCCCAGTGACAATTGAAATCTAAACATTTTTTGCTGTAGTGGGACCCAGGATTATCAATGAAGCTTCATTGCAGACACCTTACAGCTGATCATTGCAGTCTGGGACTATAGTAAAGCATTCAGAAAGCTTCACCAGAGGTCAGATGGGTCTGTCTGTAACTATGGGTTGTCTGTAAGTTGGGTGTCCTTAAGTAGGGGACTGCCTGTACTAGACTGCCCCTCATAATTAATTATTTCCTATGCTGCCCCCCACCATTAATTATTTCCTATGCTGCCCCCACCATTAATTATTTCCTATGCTGCCCCCCACCATTAATTATTTCATATGCTGCTCCTCCATTAATTTTTTCCAATACTGTCCCTCCATCAAAAATTATTTCCTATGCTGCCCCCACCATTAATTATTTCCTATGCTGCCCCTCCATCATGAATTATTTTCTGATGCCCCTCCATCATGAATTATTTTCTGATGCCCCTCCACCATTAATTATTTTCAGATGCCCCCCCCCCCCCCGCATCATTAATTATTCTCTGATGCCCCCCCCCTGCATCATTAATTATTTTCTGATGCCCCTCTGTTTGCTGCTGGTTAAAAAAAAAAAAAACCTATACTCACCTCTGGCAGTGGCTCCTGCGTCTTCTTTCTTCTGGCTGCTGCCGGACAGGAAGGGGTGCACGGCCGCGTGATGACGCGCATCCAGGTTCAAGGAGCAATGTGCGCTGGGGTTGTCTTCCGGGCACATTGCTCCACCTGCAGTAATAGTGCTCGAGCTGCCACATCGGCCGCATCAAGCACTATAACAGTGCTCCTGCGGAGACCTGCTGGGGGCCTCAGCAGGAGCCGCTGGCGCTCCAAGCCCTGGATGTGGCGGGGGCTGGATAAAAACGGTCCGCGGGCCGTAGTTTGGGGACCACTGGTATAAGCTGTGTGAGAGTACATTGGTCACGGTACAATTATATATCCAGGGACGTGTGATAAACCCTGAAACAATCTTTCATGCATAATCATGGTTTCTCGGGGCATGTGTCAAGCTCTGGTATATGGTGTGGGGGTTTTTTTATTCCCCTTTTGGAGCACACCATGCACCTCTTCTGTGCCCTTCCCTTGCTGTCTGTTTGAGGAACTTCTGGAAAGTGTTGCCCTGGTACAATGCATGTACTAGCACTCCCCCCTTCCAGGTCTCTAAAAATCAACTGCTTGACTACCACCTCTTGAAATTCCAGGAAAGTTCCCATCTGGCCTGCACATCGATGTAGCATGTAAGCATTGTACAGTGCTATGTGCATGATGTGCGCTGCCAGCTTCTTGTACCACACCCTCGACTTCCGCATGATGTTATATGTCTGAAGCACCTGGTGCAACCCCTCCCATGTACCTATAATATTCTTATAATCCAGAATACAGTTTGGCTTGGGGGCTTCTGCACTTGTACCTCGTACAGGGGCAGGGGTGGTGGTGTGCCTATGTATTGTTATTAGTACAAGGACGTCCCTCTTGTCCTTGTACCTAACACACAATACTGAGTCGCTGCATAGTGCTCGGCTCTCGTGCCTCTTGAGCTTTTCCCCTAGCAGCGACTTTGGGAGATCCCTCTGATTTTCTTAACAGTGCCGCATGCCACAGTTTGTCTGGAAGCGAGGCACTTGAAGAGGGTAGTACTAGTATAAAAATGTTAATTCCTATTAAGCAACCAATGGGCAAAGAAATTACCAAATGCTGCACATGAATAAACATGTCAACCTATCTAAAGAAAACAAAGGGCCATGCAGGCAGCTCTAATAAAATGTCCAATTTTATTTAATGAAATATATATAAAAACGTGAAAAAAAATGACATGAAATAAGAAACATGATCCAGTGATGGTTACAAAGGTTACAAATTTGTCGATTACATATATCTACATAACAAAACTATTCTAGAGTCCTTCGCTCCATATACCTTGAACCTAAAAGAGTACCCTCTTATTGGGCAGGTTCCGGTGGTACTAAAGTCTCCCTTTGAAATGTACCAGGGCCTCATCTATCAATATGTGCCTCTTTGGAGTATACACTTCCATAAATCGGGCTCTCAGTCTGATATTGGCCAGACCCTATAAAATCTATCATATCTGGGGTCATCTCTTGGTGGGCACCGTGCATTGTCGGCAAAATGCAAAAAACTATGAATGGCTTCAAAGCGCATCCTATTCATTGCCATGCAGAACATCGGGGTGTGGTACAGTATGTCTGTGCTCCAATAGTTCCTGATAGTGGGCTTTTTGACAAGTCCCATAAGAAGTACTATGCCCCAATACTTCTCCATCTCTGCTGAACTGACAGGGGTCCACCTATGGGGTTGCACATAAAAAGAAGTGTGGTTTAGGGCCTTATACTATGCAGCGTAGAGATTGGTCTGTGTTACTATCAGACCAATTAGGTCCTCACTTAAAAAAAAACTCTAAACAGTCCACTGGTCCGAGGCCTGCCTTGTCTCTGTGTATTTCAGGACTGGCCTCAAAATCAGGGACCTGAGGGTCAAAGTTACTGGGAGTCACCCAGGTGGGGTCAGAAGTCCCGGGCACTTCAGCAGAAGTCCTGGACTCTTTTAAGCACTACTGCGAAAGCACCTTCTCGGGTTCCTCAGAGTCGCTTTGTGAAGACAAGGTTGACAAATAAAATGGACACGCTTCCACACTCCTCATACTCCTCCATGCCTGCCTCTCCACACAACCCCTACTCCTTCACACTACTCCTACTCCTCCACAAAACGCCTACTCCACGCTACTACTACTCCTCCACGCTACTACTACTCCACCACAGAATGACGACTCCTCCACGCTATTACTCCTCCTCCACAGAACGACGACTCCACCACGCTACTACTACTACAAGCTGCTACTACAACTCCTAACAGATCACACTTAAAAGTGCAATTGTGGGGGAAAGGGAAAATGTACAAAGGTGGGGGGGTCTTTGTGTGTTTTAGGGTACAGTAAAGGGGCAGATCACTAGCACAACTCTCTCCAACACCACCAAACACAAAATGGCGATGTTACGGGCTAGTAAGATCTGCACCCCAATGCCACAGATCGCTGTCATTGGCCAATCAGTATTGATTGGCTGATTGCGGCTTTCGACGCCACAGGACCAATCAGACTGGTCCTGTGATGTCATCGGAGGCGATGCCGACACCCACTACCAAGGTGTCACCTTGTATCACGACAGGATGACGTCCAAAATGTAAGCAGCGCTTGCATCTGATATACTGGTCACTGAGCATTAAGTCACTGCACTCAGTGTACGATATTTTGGACGCGGAGCGCTAAGGGGTTAAGGAGCTTTTTACCCTTTTAAGTGTTTACAAGGGTTAAAACAAAATGGAGGTTGAATTTACAATTTGTAATTTTTTTGGACAATATATCCATTTTGGTCCAAAGATTTAAAATTCACAACGGATTAAATGACAAAAAGTTCCACAAAGTTTATACCCAATTTCTCCCGAGCATGCTGATACATATGTGTTGGTAAACTTCTGTATGGGCACATGGCTGGGCATAGAAGGGAAGGAGGTGCCATTTAGAGCAGAGTTGCATTGTCATATTTTACATTATAAAATGTTTAGATTTTTTTGTAATGTGGACATATGGGGGCTTTTTTTATCCGGTATGAGAACCACAAGTACATTGTTTAGGTGTTTTAAATACATAATTGATGAGATTTTATTAACTCTTGTTGAGGAAAAGAAAATCATTAATGCTGGTTTACGGTTTTTATTGTTGGTTGTACAACATACCATAAAAATAAATTATCTTTTAATTGTTGACTTGTTTTGCAGCATATTGAGAAATTTGTTTGTTTTTGCATCACAATGTTCTAAGAGGCATAACATTTTATGTGCCGACCGGGACTTTTCACGGGCATCTCTGGCTCTCCCTGGACCTCCCCATGTGATCCGGTTACCGCTTACCGCGGGCATCCAGCACCTAAGGGGAAGCGGAGGCGCTCCGTGCACCTTAAATCATACTCCAGAGTCATGGTGACGATTTCTGGCATGTCCGGAAGTGACGTTCCAGAGCTCGGAGCGTGAACGCTGGCTGCGGCCTTCAACATGGGGATGGGCTCCCCAGAAGTTATTTTATTCTGAGGTCTCAATTTGAAGTGTATGTTCTGGGTACACTTTACCGCCGTGTGTTACGTTCCCTGCCGTCAAAGACATGTCTGAAGAGGCAGATGCAGGCTCTCTCCACCCGCTGGTACCTATAAGTGTGCTGTAGGAGTTCTCCACATCATATGAAATGATATGTGTCTGTGTGTATATAATAGATCTCTTGCAAAAAAAATCTTCTCCTCCTTCTCTTCCAGGAGAAATCTTTTAAAATCTTTTAAATACGCCACACGGGGCCGTCCTACACACTGGGGCTCATTTACTTAGGGCCCGAATCGCTCATTTTCATCGAATCGCAAATTACCAGTTTGTGCCGAATTGCCCCGGGTTTTTGGCGCACGCGATCGGATTGTGTCGCATAGGCGCCGGGTTGCATGCAACGGAAATTAGGGGGCGTGGCAGTTGGAAAACCCGACGGATTCGGGAAAAAACGCGGTATTTTTAAAAAAAAATGTGTCGCTTGACACGCACTTAAATGCACCAGGAATAGGATGGTGAACTCCAAACATGATTATATAAGCTATTATGCAGTATTATTATAAATCCACCATAGACCCCACTTAAAGGGTTGGTTTAGTATTTCTATTACATTACGGTACAATGATCCCAGTTGCAACCTACACTACTGTTGACTCTGTAAAACGCAGTGTGTAAACACTTCTCCACATAGACAGATATCGCATATAAATCCAAAATGAAAATGTAAAAGTTAAATAAGTAAAATAGTCACTGAATCGCATACATCCAGACCAGGATATGGGACATATTCCTATTACACATCCAATCGTTAGTAAATACTGTTTGTTATCTCCGTTGAGTTTATACAAACAGCTTGATATTTCTTGAGTCACTTGCAACTATTACATTTGAATGTCTGTATAGGTTTTGTGTTACCTGTATCGGCTCTTCAATGCTACAATACCATAACATAACTAATATTTCGGCAGCATTCTGGGTCCGCAAAAATACAGGTAACGCAAAACAACAAATGTAATAGTTGCAAGTGACTCAAGAAATATCAAGCTGGGTGTATCAACTCAACGGAGATATTTACTAACGACTGGATGTGTAATAGGAATATGCACCATATCCTGGTTTGGATATATGCGATTCAGTGACTATTTTATTTTTTTATTTTTGTGCATGCACAGTTCTTAATATATTGGATTTATCTGCGATATCTGTCTATGTGGAGAAGTCTTTACAAACTGTGGTTTACAGAGCCAGCAGTAGTGTAGGTTGCAATCGGGAATACTTCTAACTACTTTTTACTGACTTACTGAAGCACTAAATTGGTTTGGTAACCTCACTGAGCTTTGAACTTCATGGCCAGGTGTATCCAATCATGAGAAAAGGTATTTAAGGTGGCCACATGCAAGTTGTTCTTGCATTTGCGCGTGTCAGTTTCCTCTGTGAGGAACATTGTATGGAATGGAAGACCACAGGGACAGTTCTTGTTAAGCCCAGAACTGGGCAGGCCAAGAAAAATATCAGAAAGGCAGAGAAGAAAAATGGTGAGAACAGTCAAGGACAATCCACAGACACCTCCAAAGACCTGCAGCATCATCTTGCTGCAGATGGTGTCACTGTGCATCGGTCAACAATACAGCGCACTTTGCACAAGGAGAAGCTGTATGGTAGAGTGATGAGAAAGAAGCCGTTTCTGCAAGCACGCCACAAACAGAGTCGCCTGAGGTATGCAAAAGCACATTTGGACAAGCCAGTTTCATTTTGGAAGAAGGTCCTGTGGACTGATGAAACAAAGATTGAGTTTTTTGGTCATACAAAAGGCGTTATGCATGGCGGCCAAAAAACACAGCATTCCAAGAAAAGTACTTGCTACCCACTGTAAAATTTGGTAGAGGTTCCATCATGCTTTGGGGCTGTGTGGCCAATGCCGGCATCAAGAATCTTGTTAAAGTTGAGGGTCGCATGGATTCCTCTCATTATCAGCAGATTTTTGAGAAAGTTCAAGAATCAATGACGAAGTTGAAGTTACACCGGGGATGGTTATTACAGCAAGACAATGATCCGAAACACTGCTCCAAATCCTACACAGGCATTCATGCAGAGGAACAATTACAATGTTCTGGAATGGCCATCCCAGTCCCCAGACCTGAATATCATTGAACATCTGTGGGATGATTTGAAGCGGGTTGTCCATGCTCGGCGACCATCAAACTTATTAGTTATGCATAGTTATTTTTACAAAAGGAGGATTTATTAATATTAATGTCACCTTTTCTGATGAGGTGTTCATACTTTTGCACCTGTCAAATTTAGTTTTAATGCATATTGCACATTTTCAGTTAGTACAATAAACCTCATTTCAATCCTGAAATATTACTGTGACCATCAATTATTAGATATATCAAACTTAAATAGCTGTTGCAAAAACCCAAATTTTGAGAACTGATTAATATTAATAGGGTTGCCCAAACTTTTTCATATGAGTGTAGCCTTCCCCCAGTAATTACATGCTTCTTGAACCCCCTTGTAATGAAATGCCCTGAAGCCTCCCAGTAATGAAATGCCCGGAAGCCTCCCAGTAATGAAATGCCCGGAAGCCTCCCAGTAATGAAATGCCCGGAAGCCTCCCAGTAATGAAATGCCCGGAAGCCTCCCAGTAATGAAATGCCCGGAAGCCCCCCAGTAATGAAATGCCCGGAAGCCCCCCAGTAATGAAATGCCCGGAAGCCTCCCAGTAATGAAATGCACGGAAG
Source organism: Engystomops pustulosus (assembly GCF_040894005.1). Classification (NCBI taxonomy): domain Eukaryota; kingdom Metazoa; phylum Chordata; class Amphibia; order Anura; family Leptodactylidae; genus Engystomops; species Engystomops pustulosus. Next base: position 45,081,315 of record NC_092418.1, on the reverse strand, counting down.
CCTCCCAGTAATGAAGTGCCCTGAAGTCTCCCAGTAATGAAGTGCCCTGAAGTCTCCCAGTAATGAAATGCCATGAAGCCTCCCAGTAATGAAATGCCCGGAAGCCTCCCAGTAATGAAGTGCCCTGAAGTCTCCGAGTAATGAAATGCCATGAAGCCTCCCAGTAATGAAATGCCCGGAAGCCTCCCAGTAATGAAGTGCCCTGAAGTCTCCCAGTAATGAAATGCCCGGAAGCCTCCCAGTAATGAAATGCCCTGAAGTCTCCCAGTAATGAAATGCCCGGAAGCCTCCCAGTAATGAAGTGCCCTGAAGTCTCCCAGTAATTAAATGCCCTGAAGTCTCCCAGTAATGAAATGCCCTGCATCCCCCTAATGAAATGAACAAGGAAGAGGAGCCGCATGGAGCAACGGAAGGTAACTTTATTGCTTTAACCCCTTTGTGTAGCAGCATTTGGGTCTATTAGCAATGGGTGTTTGCTGCAATATACAGCAGACCCCACCTCTGTATGTCAAGGGCTCACTGCATTTGTATCAGCGCCGCCCCGGTGTATCTGCCATGCACACAGTTTCTGCATGATCCTTGATTTGAGCTGGCTTTGGAGTTTTCCACCCTACCTGTACAGCAGAAAGCTACCCTTGTAATTTAGGTGTAGGTATTTAAAGTAGGTGTACGATCATCATTGGAGAACACATTACGGGACAAGGTAGTAGCTAGAGTGGGCACATGTCAGGAAACGCATGATATGCCCTGGGACCATGGCCGGCGCCAGCACCCGGTTTACCCGGGCAAGTGCCGGGGCCCCAGAGGTTCCAGAGGGGCCCACGGCACCAACTGGCAACATAAGTAAACTCAATTACATCGGCATACTTGTCGCCGAAGTAATTGAGATAAGCGCCGCACTCACACTGCCGGCGCGGCTGACAGGGGGCGGCACCGCAAGCGGACCCACACAAAACTTCATAGCATCGGCGCGGCGGATGTATTGCTGCCGGAGAGCATCTAATACTGTGCAGGACGCTGCCGACGTGATGACTTCACGCCACCAGCGTCCCTGCTGCTGCACAGAAGACGCTGCTCTCACTCTGAAGAGGAAGCAGATGTAGAAGATGCGTGCAACGCTTGAGGTAAGTTGGCTTTTATTATTTTTTTTCTGGCCACTAATAATGTGTATTTTATTAATCAATGGATCCTGTCAGCGGTGTATATTAATTAATGGAGGGGGGATATATTAATTAATGGAGCCTGGGGGGGTATATATTAATTAATGGAGCCTGGAGGGTATATTAATTACTGTATTCTGGCTGGGGGGGGGGGGGTGTAAATTAATTAATGGAGCCTGGAGGGCATAATAATTATTGTATTCTGGCTGGGGGGGGCTATATTAATTAATGGAGCCGGGGGGGGGGGATATATTAATTAATGGAGCCTGGAGGGTATATTAAGTACTGTATTCTGGCTGGGGGGGGGTGTATATTAATTAATGGAGCCTGGGGGAGGGGATATATATTAATTAATGGAGCTTCGAGGGTATATTAATTACTGTATTCTGGCTGGGTGGGGGGGGGGGGTGTATATTAATTTATTGAGCCTGGCTGGAGGGTGTATATTACTAAATGGAGTCTGGGGGGCTGTATATTAACGGAGCATGGGGGGCTGTATATTAATATTGGTATCTTGAGGTTCTGTGTTTTTAATGCCACCACATGAGTTCACTGCTAAGGGGCCCAGTGAGGCACTGTCGCCCAGGGGCCCACTGAAACCTGGAGCCGGCCCTGCCTGGGATAGTATGTTTCTCAGTGTAGTGTCACATCCCAATATGGGCAAGTGTTTTTTAATGATGTCAATAATCTATGTGTAATGTACTGAGTACTGTAAGTTTGGTTATTAACTTGCTTATCTGTGAGATAATGTGAACAGGTTTTCAAATTAACTATACGTTTTGCAAGGTCACAGGTTGCTGCAGTGTATCCTCTCTGTTTAAGACATGAAGTAATGCTATAACTTTCCAGTTTGGCTAGTGTGAATTGTGCCATGCTTGGAATCCCACGTTAGAGTGACATCTAAGAAGGAAATAGATGATCATCCATACTTATAGGTAAAAGACAGATTCAGATAGTTATTATTGATGTAGGGCAGTGGTGGCGATCCTATGGCACGGGTGCCAGAGTCGGCACTCAGAGCCCTTTTTGTGGGCACCCGGGCCATCGCCCCAGCACACCAGACAGAACTCAAAGAATCTTCCTGCAGTTCCAAGCAACTTAAAAGATGCAGCTTTCATTCATATTTTGATGCTGACCTCACTGCTTGGGACTGTAGGAAGAGGGAGAATTAGACAGGGCCGAATTATCTGTGTACAGAGGGAAACTGGAAAGAAGCTAAAATTATGAAAATTTTCCATCTTTCTACTGTGTTGCTGTCCAATATGATTGAAAGTTGTTGAAAAGGGAGTAATAAGTTATTGCTTTAATTTTTGGTTGGCACTTCACAATAAGCAGGGTTTTGGATTACAGTTTGGGCACTCGGCCTCTAAAAGGTTTGCCATCACTGATGTAGGGGATAAAGTCAACGACTGCCTCTCGGTGTCCGGACCACACCAAGAGGCAGTCGTCAATGTATCTTCCATACCATTTAATGTAAGATAGAAAAGGGTTATCTGGGTGGTAAAGGTATTCTTCTTCCCATCTAGCCATGAAATTATTGGCAAGAGAACAGGAAAAACAAGCACCCATGGGGTAACCGGAGACCTGTAAGTAATGGTTGTCAAACATGAAAAAAAATGTTTGCAACAAAGTGTAGTACAGTGACAATATATTCTTGCAATCCTACATTATATGCACTGTATTTTTTTAAATGCTAGGTGACTGCTTCACACGCTTGGTGATGAGGAATGCTGGTATACAGCGCTGAAACATCACCAGAGCTTGTCATTTGGTTGACAGCAGGAAGAATAGCCTTAGTGTCTCTAATGTAGCCTGGGAGTCTGGTAACTAGAGGCTGAAGTAAGCTGTCCAGCCAGACCCCCAGCCTTTCAGTGAGAGAGTTGGTAGAAGACACAGTAGGACGAAAAGTTGGGGGAAATCCTCCCATGGGTTTTGGGTAACATATAGAAGTTGGAACAGGTTGTGTATTCGGGCATTAAGAAATCTGATGTCTTTTTGTGTAAGAATCCAGACTGTAATCCTTCCAAAATCAATCTTTCCATCTCCAGTTGTACATCGTGGGTTGGATCCGCAAGCAACTGCAAGTAGGTATCTGTATCTCTTGGCATGTAATGGGCTTGTTCTCGATAGAGTGCTTTGTCAAGGATGGGAACGTTGCCCATTTGTCTGAGGGTCGTAAAAAAATATAAGGATTATTTATCAATTCATAAATGGCTCTTTTTTCTTTTTGTGTAAGATTATGTTGTGAAGTGGAAATATTGTCATATAATGACTGTAAATCTCTTTCTACTGCCTCCTGATATAGGTCCATCACAGGTGCTCTAGAGTTGAGCGGATAAAAACTAGGGTTTGTAACAGTAATCGTTGTCTTCAGTCATAGATAGATCTTGCAGATTAATGAGATTGTGTTCCTGAAAATAAAATAATAAAATGAATAATAGCAACACTACCTCCTCCTCTGTGTTGGGCGGCAGGGACTCCTGTGATGAAGCAAAGTTGCGCTGCAGAGCATGATAAATGATGACTCATGCGCCACGGGCTCTGCCTGGTGTTACTCAGAAGTCTGATAAAGCGATTGTCCAGAATTGTACTAGATAGGTGAAAATGATGAGTAGGTGCAAAATTAAGTCCTTGAGAAAATAAGTCCACTTGCACACCAGAAATAACATAAGCAGAACCATGCTTACCTGTGTTTCTGTGTTGTTTGTTCCGGTGCAGATTTGGAGGGTGTAGCAGATTTACTGGTCAAATCTTGTGACATACTTGACAGACATTTTGACTTGTTGATGTTGATGTTTATCTTAAATTGCTTTCTTTAAAATAGATTTTGGGACATATTTGTCTCTTCTCCCACACTTCCACATAAACTGTGTTTGTTTGATTATCCGATAAATCACGATGGAACTTTCCGTTTTTCACATTCATAATGGATGATTCCATAGATATTATATGATCTTTTCATTTATTCCTTTATATTCTTTACTGGACTTGTGAGGTGACAGATCTTCTTGTATTTGCATGATCTCTCTACCTAAATTATTTAACTGGTTCATGGCCGCCCGCCGTGTATTCATGGCGGCGGTCGGGTCCCGCTGCATGGAGAGGGCTCACGGGCCCTCTTTGCTGCAAATTGGAATAGAAGGTCTTGTCAGGTAAATAATGAAGCACAGAAATACATGGATATCCTTTTATCTCACATATAAAGGTGTGTGTCTGTGTCTGCGTATGTGTACCTGTGTGTGCCTATGTGTGTGTCTGTCTGCTAATGGAATCTGCACCATTGCGTTTACAATCACCAAATTTTCTCTGTGTTGTTCTCTGTGACTCAGGAAACATCATAGACTAGATATAAAATCGTAATTTTCAGCCCAGGCTTTACAAAAAACACTTCTTAACCACCATATACAGGAGCCAGTGTCTTCTGCTGCTGAGGCAGTTAGAAGCTGAACCGTGATTGGTTAACATTTTACCACAGGTCATTAATATGAACTCTTGTTTACTTTAGGCATTGAGCATAAGACCGCTTATGTGTGAAGTAAAATGGATAGTAATAGAGACAGAGAGACAGGCAGGGAGAGTGAGTGACAAAAAGACAGACATGGCGGGAGATTGGCAGGGAGAGTGAGTGTCAGGCAGGGAAAAAGAGAGACAGATAGACAGGCAGGTAGAGTGACTGAAAGACAGACAGGCAGGGAGAGTAAGTGACAGAGAGACCGGCAAGAAGCCTTAGTGACAAAGAAACAGGGGGAGAGAGAGACAGGAAGAGTGAGAGAAAGGCAGGGAAAGTGAGTGACAGAGAGACAGGCAGGAAGTGTGAGTGAGTGATAGAGATAGGGAGAAAGACAGACAGGGAGAGTGAGTGACAGGCAGGAAAAAAAGAGAGACAGAGACAGACAGGGAGAGTGAGTGACAGTCAGGGAAAAAGAGAGACAGAGACAGACAGGGAGAGTGAGTGACAAAGAGACGGGCAAGAAGTGTGAGTGAGTGAGTGAGTGACAAAGAGACAGATAGGGGAAGAGAGAGGCAGGGAGAGAGAGTGACAGAGTGACAGGCAAGAAGCGTGAGTGAGTGACAAAGGTACAGATAGGGGAGAGAGAGAGACAGGGAGAGTGAGAGAAAGGCAGGGATAGGGAGTGATTACAATGATAGCACATTGTAATGAATCAGGAGGAAAATCCCCATGAACTGCCATAGTATATATAGCTGTAGTATGGCAGTATATAATAGGATCGATCAGACAACCTAGGGTTAAAGTACCCTAGGGAGTCTGAAAAAAAGTAAAAATAAAAAAAAGTTAAAAAAAAAAATTATAATAAAAAAACCTAAAAATTCTAATCACCCCCCTTTCCCTAGAACTGACATAAATATAAATAAACTGTAAAAATCCTAAACACATTAGGTATCCACGCGTCCGAAAATGCCCGATCTATCAAAATATATTAACGCCTTTTCAATGTGTTTAACCCCGTAACGGAAAATAGTGCCCAAAGTCGAAAATAAAAAAAATCTATAAAAAGTGATCAAAAGGTCGCACAGTCCTAAAAATGATATAATTGAAAATATTATCAAATGTCGCAAAAAATTACACCACCCACAGCTCCGTACAACAAAGTATAAAAAAGTTATTAGCACCAGAAGATGGCAAAATAAAAAAAAATTTGTACAGGAGGTTTTAATTTTTGTAAATGTATGAAAACATTATAAAACCTATACAAATTTGGTATCCCCGTGACCGTACCAACCCAGGGAATAAAGTAGACATGTCATTTTGGGCGCACATAGTAAGCCGTAATATCCAAGCCCACAAGAAAACGGCGCAAATGCGTTTTTTCACTATTTTCACTGCATTTGGAATTTTTTCCCCACTTCCCAGTACATGGCATGGAATATTCAATACCATCACTATGAAGTGCAATTTGTTACGCAGAAAACAAGCCATCACACAGCTCTTTACGTGTAAAAATGAAAAAGTTATAGATTTTTGAAGGTGGGGAGTGAAAAATGGAAATGAAAAACCAGGAAAGGGCCCGGTCCTTAACCGGTTAAAGAGTGACTGTAAAGGTTTTTCTTCTTTCACAAATCAATGGGATGTAAAACAACTTTGCCTATTATCTTTGTTACCTATATGCAGTAATTTCTTTGCTATCCCCTTACATTACTTCAGTGCTGCAATAGCTGCTTCCTCTCCATGTGCTGATAAGCCCTGAAGTCGTCCGATAAACATCAGATAAACAAATCTATGGTTTCATGGGAGGGAAGGGGCTGCTGCTCCCAGCTCACAGAGATGGAGGACAAGTGACAGTGAATGAAGCCGAGCTGGATGTGTGAATGCATATGTCTTCTGCACAGAATAGTGAGGTACTAGATCTCCCTGCTCCCTATCAGTCCCTCCATCCCAGTCTGTGATGCCTCAGAACTTTCTCTGTCTGTCCCCTGTCCTTATGCTGCTCCCTTCATCCACCTTGTCATGGGCAGTATCAGCTCTGTGCAGATAATATATTAACCCTTGGTGCTCACACAGCACAGGTTTTAGACTTTATGTAACTGGTTTACTTATGACTTCTACCACATATTACATGTTCCCAGATGAGCTGGAAGCTGCCAGGCTGGTCCTCACATGCATCCTGTATGTGTACTGTTCAGTTTTCAGTTGATTTACTTGTGGGAAACTGAATGGATTTAATGCTAAATTACTTTTAGAGAGAAAAAAAGGCATCATGGGATCTATGGACAAGCTAACTGGCCTCCGCTTGAACATATAGACTTACAGACATTAGTCTCCGCCCACTCACCTCTGGTGAGAAAGATTTTTGTCAAACACTTTCAGAACAGAAAATGCCATAACTTTGGAAAGAAAAGGACAAGAAGCACAATATGGGCATCGTTCTGATTGTTTTCAAAGAGGGGATGACATAAAAAAATTTGGTAAAATCACTAAGATTTTACAGTAACACGTTAAAGTACAAAGAAGAGTATAAAAACTTTTGCCTAACTCTGCACTAAGCAAAAACAAGCAATTCTCTAATTTACAATTATTAGCTATCTGCAGGTGTTTAGCTGCTAGCAGAGGTTTTACCTTGCCTTTACCTTAGAGTCATGATAATGGGAATATGTGGTTCAAAAACTTGGGGTTGGGAGAGCATGGAGGGCTCTGAACTCCCCAGAAGATAAATTATTCAGGGAGGAAATAGTGAATCATGAGTAAACGCGTTTGCCCCAACCGAGGTCTCTTTCCTTTCTGTTTACGGGGATTGGGCTCTTTGTAGGGATCGGGAAGTTCTTGATAGGGCCTTGTTGGTCTGGCAGTTTATTATGTTATTTATGTAAAATATAATGACTGCTTTTGCCAATCAAATCCATATCGAGTCAGTGGCCCAAATATATGAAAACTCTGGTAAACTTCCTTTTAGTGCAGTTTGCCTCTCTAGTGTGTACTTTGCACCATATTATTGAATTGTTGTGCACGTTGTTCAACTATACGTTACAAAAAGCACTGGGAAAGTGTGCACACAGGAGCAGCTTTTATTTCTTGGTGCACTATCATCGATTCTGTGCTACACAATTCAAAATATAAATGTGCCGCAAACTCCGGCTAAGCACTACCACGCTCCTTAAGGTGCACAGTTTTCTAAAATGCAACCGCAACACAAAAGTGACACAAACACATAATAGATACACATGCAAGCTCCAAAGACCCTTTTTCGTACAAACGTAGGCAAAAAAAAAATAGTGCAGACACAATAATATATCTGGGCCAGTGTCTTTATCAGGGGTTTTAATAGCTTGGGGGAGAAAGGTGGTGGTGGTGGTGGTGGTGGTGGTGGGGGGGGGGGGTTTCTGCAATACCCTGTCATGAATCATTGTTATACAAGCACTTGTATTTATTCATTTGTGTGTGAGGATGGCATTGTGTCATGTATTTTATTTTAATTATCTGAATTGTCAGAACCTTGTATTCATAAGCCAATATATGTGTGTGTAGAAATATATAGTTACCGTTAATTTCCGTTTACTAATGGTATGAGTTTGGCAGGGAAAAGAAGAAGAGGCAGAAGATAAACAGATAGGTGTGACCAATAGCAGAATAGCACAGCTGGGGGTGGACTGCGTGGATCTTATTTAAAGTCAGGACTTGTGTGAGGAAAGACATTTCACAATTTTAGGACATAAATCCAGAGCTTCCACCATGGACAGCTTTACAGAAAAAGAGAAAAAAGACATTGAAGCAATCTGGAGCCAAGTAGACTGCGAGAGAATTGGAAAAGAAGCTCTTGTCAGGTAAATAATGAAGCACAGTAATACATGGGTATCCTTATATCTCATATGTAAAGGTGTGTCCCTGTGTGTGTGCCTGCGTGTGTGTGTGTGCCTGCATGTGTGTCTGCCTGTGTGTGTCTGTCTATTTCTATGCGTGTGAGAGTCTATCTGTTTGTGTGTCTGCTAAAAGAATCTGCACCGTTGCATTTACAATCACCAAATTGTAACTAGAATTTAAATAGTAGAGTTTAAATAGTAAATTTCAGCCCAGGCTTTACAAAATACACTTCTTAATACTAATATACAGGAGCCATTGTGTTCTGCTGCTGTGGTAGTTAGAAGTTGAGCCGTGATTGGTTAACATTTTGCCACAGGTCATTAATATGAGCTCTTGTTTACTTTAGGCATTGAGCATAAGACAGCTTATGTGTTAAGTAAGATGGAGACAGAGAAACAGGCAGGGACAGTGAGTGACAAAAAGACAGGCAGGGAGAGAGATTGGCAGGGAGAGTGAGTGTCAGGCAGGAAAAAAGAGAGACAGATAGGCAGGGAGAAAGTGAAAGACAGACAGGCAGGAAGCATGATCGAGTAATAGAGGGACAGACAGGGAGAGTGAGTGACAGAGAGACAGGCAAGAAGCGTGAGTGAGTGACAAAGAAACAGGGAGAGAGACAGACAGGGAGAGTGAGTGACAGGCAGGGAAAAAGAGAGACGACAGGGAGTGAGGGACAGAGAAACAGGCAAGAAGCGTGAGTGAGTGAGTGACAAAGAGACAGATAGGGGGAGAGAGAGAGACAGGGAGAGTGAGTGACAGAGAGACAGACAAGAAGTGTGAGTGAGTGACAAAGAAACAGATAGGGAGTGATTAAAACAGAGACAGGCAGGGAGAGTGAGTAAGTAAAACCGAGACAGGCAACTCCGGGATCTACAGCTAGTAGAATATAAATGCTATTTATTATGTCGCACTACTGTATCCTACTTCTCATCCTGTCTTAGAATGTGATCACACACCATATGCAGCAGGCGTGTACTTGTACAAAAATGTAAAAATCTTTGGCACTAGTCACCAGAGTGTGACACCTCCTAACTGGCACAAAGATGAATAATATTGTTCAATATCTTCTGGCCGAATAACTTTTTCATACTTCATCGTTCAGAGCTGTGGGTGGTTCTCATTTTTGCAACTGTACGACTGTAAGACCTTTTGATGACTTTTTATAGATTTTTTTTATATTTTTCAAAATGGCGACATTGTAACGAAAGGGAGTTTAAACGAGAAAGCCTCAGGTCTTCCGAAGACCCGAGGCTATCATGGCGATGGATCACCGCTCCCCGATTAAGTCACGGGGAGCGAAGATCCTTGGCAAGATAGCGGCACCCATGCGGCAGCTTTGCCAGAGGCGATCGCCAGGATAACGCCCGCGATCGGTGCTAGCAAGTAAGGCCCTATCCACAGTATAGGTAGGGGTTTCCCATGCATGACTGGCTGCTCTATTCATCTCGGAGTACAAAGGACCCCCCTTTCCCAAGATCAGTGGGGTTCCATCACCGAGATCCCCACTGATCACCTGTTGATAAGTGACTAACTTGCTATGACTAGAGATTGCAAGGGGTTTGGGGGAGAAGCTATTGTCATCAGCACAGAAATACACAGAAAAACTTTTTTTTGTTTTCAACAAGACAATGAAAAAACATTACACAACATAATTTTTGGCGCTGTTCTGAGTGGCACAGCTCACTATGCAGTCATCTGTACAAACAAAAGGTGTTCTGTGACAGGATGCTTCTATTGATTTTACCCTCTACCCACTGCTTGAGGGCGATGCCAGGGGGCATGTCACAATCAACAATAAGCTTTGCTTATAACAATTAGCAATAATACTTTGTTAAACGGAAAGGTTAAAATAGCTGCACAATCTCTGTTCTGGTCATATGAGTGATAATAAAGGTCCTCTACTTATGGAAAATGCCTTTCTTTTTTTTTTATAAATTTTTATCCTTTGTTTTACAAAAATTTACAATCTTTCAATTAACCATACACTCACTGGCCACTTTATTAGGTACACCTGTCCAATTGCTCGTTAACACTTAATTTCTAATCAGCCAATCACATGGCGGTAACTCAGTGCATTTAGGTATGTAGACATGGTCAAGACAATCTTCTGAAGTTCAAACCGAGCATCAGTATGGGGAAGAAAGGTGTTTTGAGTGCCTTTGAACGAGGCATGGTTGTTGGTGCCAGAAGGGCTGGTCTGAGTATTTCAGAAACTGCTGATCTACTGGGATTTTCACGCACAACCATCTCTAGGGTTTACAGAGAATGGTCCGAAAAAGAAAAAACATCCAGTGAGCGGCAGTTCTGTGGGCGGAAATGCCTTGTTGATGCCAGAGGTCAGAGGAGAATGGGCAGACTGGTTCGAGCTGATAGAAAGGCAAATCGCCACCCGTTACAACCAAGGTAGGCAGACTTGAACGCACGTACGTCAAACTTTGAGGCAGATGGGCTACAGCAGCAGAAGACCACACCGGGTGCCACTCCTTTCAGCTAAGAACAGGAAACTGAGGCTACAATTTGCACAAGCTCATCGAAATTGGACAGTAGAAGATTGGAAAAACGTTGCCTGGTCTGATGAGTCTTGATTTCTGCTGCGACATTTGGATGGTAGGGTCAGAATTTGGCGTCAACAACATGAAAGCATGGATCCATCCTGCCTTGTATCAACGGTTCAGGCTGCTGGTGGTGGTGTCATGGTGTGGGGAATATTTTCTTGGCACTCTTTGGGCCCCTTGGTACCAATTGAGCATCGTTGCAACGCCACAGCCTACCTGAGTATTGTTGCTGACCATGTCCATCCCTTTATGACCACAATGTACCCTGTAACATCTGATGGCTACTTTCAGCAGGATAATGCGCCATGTCATAAAGCTGGAATCATCTCAGACTGGTTTCTTGAACATGACAATGAGTTCACTGTACTCAAATGGCCTCCACAGTCACCAGATCTCAATCCAATAGAGCATCTTTAGGATGTGGTGGAACGGGAGATTTGCATCATGGATGTGCAGCCGACAAATCTGCGGCAACTGTGTGATGCCATCATGTCAATATGGACCAAAATCTCTGAGGAATGCTTCCAGCACCTTGTTGAATCTATGCCACAAAGAATTGAGGCAGTTCTGAAGGCAAAAGGGGTCCAACCCGTTACTAGCATGGTGTACCTAATAAAGTGGCCGGTGAGTGTATAAGTATGTTTAAAAACTTACATCTTAACATTACATAACTTTTTTGAGTTTACAAAATTCCACAAAACGCATAATTTCTTGAAGAAACACATCACATAACCAGATAAATATTATACCATAAAATGCTTCGACCCAAGATGCCATAATTAGTGTATTGTTTGGAATGATTCATGTTAATAAAGTGCCTACATTTCCCATGATACATGTTAAAGGAAAAGATAATAAATTCAATCCATGCCCACCCCAATAATCCCCCACCCAAAACCCCAACAACAAAGAAAAAGGAGAAAGAAAAAAAAAAGGAAAGAAACCTGTCCCTTTCTCTCACCCTCGCCCCCCCTAGTAGCAATTCACACTCCTCCCATCATCAGTATCTCTTCCCGACAGAACTTAGCATCAATCCATAGCTGCCAGTCTCTCCTTATTTTTTCCCAACCTGATCCACCTCTCAGCTTACGCGCAAAGCCTTCGGCTAGAATGGTATTATTCACAGTTCTCCGCCACATCCCTATTCTCGGACTATCCCTAGCTATCTATTTCCTTATTAGGCAGAACCTTGCCACAAATAATAGTTTAATCAGAACGTGACGTCTAACGTTCTTACTTTCTACAGTGTCCAATATACCCAGCGCACAGGTCTGGAGTGAAACTGATATGCCAACCTCGAAGATCCTTTCAATATCTTCTTATACCTGCCCCCAAAATGACCTTCGGGCAGAACCATGACATATGTATATAATCAGCTTTTACACATGCCACACTTATTGCAGCAAACAATCCTTCTGCCGAATCTAGAAAGTGTTTTGTAATTATTGAAAGCCTAACCTATGCGTGGTGTAATGTAGCCCGCTTACACGTGTTACCCATTGGAATAAATTTAGAAGTATAAAGACTCAAGATAGATTAGAATATCTCCCATGTAACATTAGTTTCATCATGTGACTGTATCTGATCCCATTCTACATCCTGTAGTGCAGCCCTGAATCTCGGGAAAGTAGCCTTCTTAAAATTCAATGTTTTTGATTTTCCTGGATGTTTTTGCTTTTTACATTTTAAGAGGAAAATAATTATGTTGCCATATGATTCCATACAAACTTACCTTTATGTTTATGTCGTCTTCTTTCATTATTTTGCAATATTTGTAGAAGGGATTAAATGCACGTTTGAATTTATCTAGTGCATTGAATCCTGTGCTGCACACGCCTCTGATACAGATCTCGGTGATGTTTTGCATCACGTGATTCATACACACCCCTTAAATGTGTTTGGTAGTTGTTTCCTTAAAATTTTTAGATGGATTTATTGTTACCATGCCATGACTAAGTGCTCAAGCAGCTCGAAACGCATAGGTGGTATTTCTTCTGATCTACCACTTTGATTTGAATAAAGACGCAAGTTTTTAGGGAAGCAATCTACCTTCTTTGATCAAGTTTACATGTAAGTGTTCCTCTAATACCAGAGACTCAAGCTCACCCATTTTTGCTTGCAGTACTTTTGGCATTTGGGAACATACACTTTAATTTTCCACAGTTGTTTAAATGAATTAGATTTATAGTAGTTTAGCTGGCACATATATCCTCACTATTGTTTTGTAACTTGTGGATCTCGTTCTCCCTATCCACTGCCTTACTCCTCCTTCACCACCACTTTGCATCCCACCAACATAGGCTCTCCACTCGCTAGCCTGTCTACTCCTTTAGTTCTTTCCTTGTCCTCCTCCCCAAATCCTAGTTTAAATACTCCGCCACCCCTGCTCGGTTCTTCTCCCCCGGCATAGCAGCCACCCTTTCCATTTAGGTGCAAGTTATCTGTGGAAAACCACTTGCACCCCGAAGAAAAGTCAGCCCATTGCTCTAAGAACCCAAATCCCTCTGCTCTAGACTTAGATCTGATCCATGCATTAATTCTCTGATGCAATCAATCTATCTGCGTTTTGGGAGGATTCTAAAAAGTTTGCCCTCCATTTCTCACTTAACACACACACTGTCTTGATTCTCCTTCCACGGGTGATATAGTGGGCTGTCCATTCCTGGAGTGAACTCTCTGACATCATAAAGGCATGTATTCAGAGAGTAAGAAAGGAAGGGTATATATGTTTCTGTGTCATAAATAATGTATTATAAAGTTCAGAATATGTGTATAATGATTATTACAGGCTGTCTTTAAAGGACACCTGTCACTATTTCTGTCACCTTTACCTGTTGGAGAAGCTCACAAGGATACATCCCAGCCTTTATCTAGTTATTTCATACATTAATCATGACTCATTGGACATTTCACAGGTCATTTGCATACAGCTTTAGGACCTCATTGCTTAGGTTTACAGGCATGTAGAGGGACAATGAAGGAATAGAGGCAATGCTCTCTAATGGCAGTATATGAAAATATATTTAGATTAGGGAGGTTATTTTGCATGACGGGTTAACTATTATTTTTCTGACTAGGCTTCTCCTCAGTCATCATTCAACCCAAAATTGCCTTAATAGCCTTGGCAACTTCAGCTCTGTTGAAGAAATCAGCAGCAATCCCAAGGTTGCAGCTCATGGTGAAAAGGTCTTGCAATCTATTGGAGCAGCCATGAAACACCTAGATAATCTGGATGGGCACTTTGCTGAACATCGCCAGGATTTAGGCTCAAAGTTGCATGTGGATCCGGACAACTTTGCGGTAATTATTGCAAATATTTATACAATTTTTATTTTTTGATCCAGATGAACAAAACATCTATTCTAGCATATTTTTATGCAAGCTCTGCTTGTGTATTTTAGCTATACAATTAGGTTATATCTTTGTTCAAAATAAAACAGAAGTGTTTTGGGTGGTGTCATCAAAGTGTCTCCAGGCTCCAGCTATTACTTCCCCATAAAATCTATTTTGTTATCTTACCTGGCATCAGCAGCGAGTCAAAAGGGATGTGTCCACAGCTCCTCCCCATGCCTGAGACCTCCTTCTAACCATTCAGCATTCCATGTTGTGACAGGGTGATGGCATCAAAGGCCTTTTACCCACTAACATTTGCAAAATCTAAATCATGTACCGGTATGTATCATAAGAAACAAGCCTCCATGGACTTCTACTCCTTCCCATCCTCCATGGCAGCATACTGTGATGTCATGTGATCAAATACATAAATTAAATTACATAGAGCTCCTTGTTAAATATATTATATACATTTTCCTTCAGAAATAAATACTTTAGTTCCATCTTTATATACAACGCTCAATTTTTATACAGTACCGACATCCCTAAATTTATATTCTTTCCCTGCTCCCCATTCATATATTAAACAGCACTCCCCTTGAGAAATAATATAAATTTTACAGCTTTTACTCACTTATTAATAAAAATTACAGCACCACACTCAATATTGTAGTATACCGGACCTCATTAGTAATCCATGTAATATACACACTTCCCCCCCGAGGTAGTAACCCATTAGGCTGGGTACCCCCTTAGTAATCCATCAGTCAGTTTTCCTCCCTAACTAATCCATTAGTTCAGACAGGGGTTCCTCTTTAGTAATCCAATAGGCATGACCCCTTTGGCAATCCATTAGGCAGGCCCGCCTTAGTAATCCATGAGGCAAGCCCCCCCCCCCCTTTATAATCTATTAGGAATGGTTCCCCTCTTAGCAATCCTATAGGCAGGGCCCCCCCTTAGTAATTCATCAGGAAGGGTCCCTCCTTAGTTATAAATTGGGTAGGAGAGTAAGCCCTCCTAGTTTTAGTGTCAGGCATGTCTTAAGCTTCTCCACGTATGTGGATGATGCAAGATTGCCTTCAACACGCTCCTGCATCTTAAAGAGGGCACATGCCATAGGTCAGTATACCCCATGCTGGTGCCGGCCACAGAATCACTTGCATGCGTGTCTATACTGAAACTGGCTCATCATTGTAGCTGTTGAGGCTCCCAGACAGGGCCCCCTGAAAGAACTCAGATCACAGGGTCCGAAGCTGGTACTCCAAGAGCACCGATGATACAGCCCTGGCCACATAAATGTATTGTAGGGAGAAGGTGCCTCTCTCTATAACCATTTAAAAGCAGCTATCCCCATCATCTAAGGGTTTTCCAACAGGATGAAAATAATTTTACCCCAGCAGTTGCAGTGGAAGCCCTGTTGTGTAATTTAGCCAATTTACATTTACAAACAATCATCCCCATGTATAACTGATCTAAATCTCATTAGTGTTGTAAAACTACTAAATACTGACATTTATACTAATCATGTACCATATTTTTTTTAGCGTTTTCTGAACGTATTAAATGTTGCTTTTGCTCGTAATTTCCCTAAAGAATACACCCCTGAAGTTGGAGCGACCTTTGAGAAGGCATTCAGTGCTATGAAAGATGCTTTTAGTAAGGCTGTCACAAAATGAACATTTCTGCAACTTTAAAGGAGTCTCAAGTTACAAAATTACATAACAAAGTGATATTCAATATGTTATTTTTTAGATGTAGCTACTGAAATTGACTTCTAATAAAATCTGAATTCCTCCCATGCTATGTGACTGACAATCGAAAGTGTTCTACTGTCTGTCTGTAAATGTTGTGTTTCTCTATACCTGAAATTTGACTGCTTGTAACAGGGGTGCAAAAGCCGTGGCCCGACAAGAGTGTGGCGATGGTCAACAGTCTTTCAATACATAACAAGCATTATCAAATGCACGAATATCAATATGATCACAGTATATCCAATTTTGGTTGTAATCCACCATATTACCCACCTGGGTGTTGCATAATACCAAAATTGTGAGCCAATGAATTACAACCACCGCACCAGCACCCTGACGCACGTTTCACCGTCGCTTCCTCCAGGGGGTGTGCTGTGGTGTGGTAGATGCCCAACATATATACCAAGTGTTGTAGGTCAAATGTTATATTGAAACCAATAAACCAATAATGTACATGTAGAACATGAAGACTAGGTGGCACTACTGAGTGTACGTTGAATATACTGAATGCTGGTCTCAATATTTCATTGTAATCTCTGCAAGGGATTCCCAGCCATTGTCATATAAATCGTGGATTTGAGGAACGTATATAGGAGCGCTGTGGTGCTCTAGATTCCTAGCGTAGAGACATCTAAATGTTGAAAACAAGTAATGGAATGGCACTCACCGCGATGACTCCTCCCAATGCAAATTTATTTGTGCATACTCACAAAAAACAAGATGTATTCATTACAATTCGAGGGGAGGGAACAATTCTGTTCCAGACAAGCCAGATGAAGCGCCGATTTTTGTGAGTATGCACGGATAAATTTGCATTAGAAGGAGTCATCGCACTGTGTTTTATTATTTTAAAATTTCTACTGTATTTGCACGATGCCTCCTTTTTATATCCAATTTATTCATTATTTACAAATATTTATTATTTAGGCCAGTTAATCAGGGGCAGTATTATAGTAGTTATATTCTTGTACATAGGAGGCAGTATTATAGTAGTTATATTCCTGTACATAGGGGGCAGTATTATAGTAGTTATATTCTTGTACATAGGGGGCAGTATTATAGTAGTTATATTCTTGTACATAGGGGGCAGTATTATAGTAGTTATATTCTTGTACATAGGGGACAGTATTATAGTAGTTATATTCTTGTGCATAGGGGGAAGTATTATAGTAGTTATATTCTTGTGCATAGGGGGCAGTATTATAGTAGTTGTATTCTTGTACATAGGGGGCAGTATTATAGTAGTTAGGGGGCGGTATTATAGTAGTTATATTCTTGTACACAGGGGGCGGTATTATAGTAGTTATATTCTTGTACATAGGGGGCAGTATTATAGTAGTTATATTCTTGTACATAGGGGGCAGTATTATAGTAGTTATATTCTTGTACATAGGGGGCAGTATTATAGTAGTTATATTCTTGTACATAGGGGGCTGTATTATAGTAGTTAGGGGGCGGTATTATAGTAGTTATATTCTTGTACATAGGGGGCGGTATTATAGTAGTTATATTCTTGTACATAGGGGGCGGTATTATAGTAGTTATATTCTTGTACATAGGGGGCGGTATTATAGTAGTTATATTCTTGTACATAGGGGGCAGTATTATAGTAGTTATATTCTTGTACATAGGGGCAGTATTATAGTAGTTATATTCTTGTACATAAGTGGCAGTATTATAGTAGTTATATTCCTGTACATAGGGGGCAGTATTATAGTAGTTATATTCTTGTACATTGGGGGCGGTATTATAGTAGTTATATTCTTGTACATAGGGGGCGGTATTATAGTAGTTATATTCTTGTACATAGGGGCAGTATTATAGTAGGTATATTCTTGTACATAGGAAGCAGTATTACAATATATTTTACTTAGGGGCAGTAGTATTATAGTAGTTACATTCTTGTTTATTGGAAAGGTATTGTAGTATGTTTTTAGTGTACATATATGACAGTATTAAGTTGTGTGCTCTTAAAATAGAAGTGTTATTCCTTTACAAGGAGGCAGTATGAGTCTCTTTCTCTGCGGTGATTTAGACCATCTATTAACAGTTTGTATGGAGTTTAGTAACTCCACCCACATCACAAGGCCACACCTGCTTGTTTTGACCCCGCCCACAGAATGGGGCCACTTTTACAGTTTTTTCAGGGCCACTTTAAATTCCCAGCCCGCCCCTGATCACAACTATACAAGTATCGCTGTATTTATCCTGAGTCAGCTGTAATACAATCGTCTTCCATACACTAGATTGTATTATACTGCCATCCAGTGGCTCATAATAGTAATACAAGAGGACGATATCCGTCTTCCATACACTAGTTTGTATTATACTCCCATCTAGTGGCTGATAATAGTTATAGAAGAGGACAATATCCATCTTCCATACACTAGTTTGTATTATACTGCCCTCCAGTGGCTAATAACAGTAGTACAAGAGGATGATATCCGTCATCCATACACTAGGTTGTGTTACACTGCCCTCTAGTGGCTAATAATAGTAATACAAGAGGACAATATCCGTCTTCCATACACTAGTCTGTATTATACTGCCCTCCAGTGGCTAATACTAGTAGTACAAGAGGATGATATCGGTCTTCCATACACTAGTTTGCATTATACTGCCCTCTAGTGGCTGATAATAGTAATACAAAAGGATGATATCCGTCTTCCATACACTAGTTTGTATTATACTGCCCTCCAGTGGCTAATAATAGTAATACAAGAGGACGATAATGATGCAGAAACCCACAGTTGCATCACTCTATCTAGAATTATGGCTCATAGAGAGTGGGGATCACATACTGGGCAGAGGACGCTCTGCGGGACATTTGTATACTCCAATCTATGAACAAAATTAAACTATACCATTAGATATTATGGTGTTTATTTGAGGAGTTTTTTTACAATCAAGGGTGGATATGTCTATGAACACATAATAACAATTTTTAACAAGTTATAATAAAGTTTAAAAAAATTTAACATCCCACACTTTTCCTTTCCCTTCCCCTATATAACTGCCCCCAATATAGCCTGTTTCCTGTATATAACCAGCTTACCCCTCCCCCCGTATACAGCCAGCCAGTCACCCCTAGTATACAGCCAGCCTCCCTTTGTATATTGCCTGACAGCCCTCCCTGTATATAGCCAGACATCCCCCCCAGTATATAGCCAGCCCCTCCTATATATAGCAAGACAGACCCTCCAGTATATAGCCAGCCAGGCTTCCTCTGTATACAGCCAGCCCTCCATGTATACAGCCAGCCAACCCCCCTGTGTATAGCCAGACCCCCTGTATACAGCCCAGCCAGCCCCCCTGTATGCAGCCTACTGTATATAAAGCCAGCTTGCCTATATATACAGACAGCCCCCCTGTATACAGCCAGTCAGTCGTAAGCCCCTCTGTATATAGCCAGCCAACCCACCCAGTATATAGTCAGCCCCCCTATAAATAGTCAGACAGCCCCTCCAATATATAGCCAGCCCTCCCCCTGTATACAGCCAGCCCCGCTGTATACAGACAGCCCACCTGTATATAGACAGACAGCCCCCTTGTATACAGCCAGCCAGCTTCCCCCGTATACAGCCATCCAGCCCCCCTGTATACAGCAAGCCAGTCCCCCCTATATACATCCATTCTGCCCCCCTGTATACAGCAAGCCATTCCCCCCGTATACAGCCAGCCAGGCCCCCCCTGTATACAGTATACAGCTAGCCAACCCTCCTGTATACAGCCAGCCAACCGCCCCTCATATACAGCTTATCAGCCCCCCTGTATACAACCATCCAGCCTCCCCCCTCCTGTATACAGCCAACCCCTCCCCTGTATACAGCCTGCCTGCCCCACCGGCCCCAGACTGGCACCTGACTAGTCGGCCCACTGGGAGATGTCTTATGGCCAGTCCGCCCCTGTTCCTGTAGATAAACACACCGGCCACATGGTCATGGGATGTCACACAGTGTAATCAGAGCTGTGTGAGATAACGAGCCGTGCACCTGTGTGCATCACATGACCATGGACCAGTGTTTATCTACGGGATGAAGCTTCCTGTTGCATTACAG
This sequence comes from Engystomops pustulosus, assembly GCF_040894005.1. Taxonomy (NCBI): domain Eukaryota; kingdom Metazoa; phylum Chordata; class Amphibia; order Anura; family Leptodactylidae; genus Engystomops; species Engystomops pustulosus. The sequence goes on along the minus strand of NC_092418.1, from coordinate 45,061,146 downwards.
CAAGAAGACAGCAAGCTGAAATCTAGAAAACCATCAAGATTTGATACAGAAAGCATATTGGAAAAATGTATAGCTTTTCATTACACAAATAATATCAATTATTTGCTACAATGTACTTAAAGGGGTTGTCCATTTTAAGGACACGTCCTAAAAGGACCCTCAGATCACAGAGCTTTTTATGTTTTTTTCCTTCTCAAATACCAAAGGACATAACTTTTTTAAAAAATTTTCTTTATATGACTTGGGCACATGAGGGCTTTTTTTTTCCGGTTAGATTTGTATTTTTCAATAGGTAAATTTTTTATGGTAAAAATAGCTTAACGATTTCAATTTATTAACTCTTAATTAACCCAATCTTGGACAGGGCCTCATAGGTCTGAGGAAGGGGGCGTGTCCCTCGAAACGTCACAGCAGGTGGACGATACCACTCTGTCCAACAGTCAGAGACAAGGCAGTCTCAGCCCTGGGGCCTCCAAACATGTGAGTGTTGCGAAGAAAAAAACTACTAGAACGCCAAATGAGGTGAATTTCTTTATATCTCTAAAATTCATGTGATAGCACACTCACTAGGACGTACGTACACTAGCCGAAAAAATGTTGTACTATATAAGAAGATTTAAGAAAATGAAAATGAATTGATGTAAATACATGTATATATTTGAAAGAAGTAAAACTTGATGAAACAAAAAAATGGTTTCAAATGGTTGATTTATAGGGCACTATTCATAGATGCGTTTATTTGGTGGACCAGGAGATCCCCGAAGCCCTAGACCTAAGATTCACTAAAATACCTCTGTATCTTATTATCAAATACGTCTGTCCAGCCTCATAGGCAACCATACATGGAAGACATATAGTGGGGGAGGGGCCTGGGGGGGGGGGGGATGGAGAGAACCCAGTTGCCTCTGTCTCTCTCCTTAGCAGCCTCAATCGTGCTTGATCGCGGCAGTTAAGTGGTTAAACTGCCTGGAAAGAAGAGATCTCCCTGTGGGAATACACAGCAGGGATCAGGCTATATGTAAAAGCCGGTGTGCTGCTGTGGCTCGTACTGGCATACTGCCAGTGCCAGCACAATCACGAGGACAAATTGATTGTCAAAATCCGGCACCACACAACTACATGTCCCATGATCCTTCAGTTCAGTTTTCAGCTCCTCCCTCTTATGCTCTGCTCTCATATACTGTCTAACAGACTGCCTTGTTCTATGCTAATGCCATTACTGCACATTGCCTCACTGAGACGGTCAGTGGCGTAACTAGGAGAGACAGGGCCCCCTAGCAGGCTACTGCATGGGGCCCCCCTTCCCACTTAAAAAATATACTTATTAGTATACTCACACATGCGAGTTACAATCACATATAAATACACTCATGTGCACACACAGAATATACACACACATATACAGTGCCATATGCAACTTGCTTACATACAGTGTATACAGACACCATATACACATCACAGATACTGCATATATACATCACAGTATATGTTATATACAGTACATATTATGATGGACAATGTGCAGTACAATAAGGATATAATGGTGCACATCCTCCATTATTGTGTCAGGTCAGATGACAGGGCCCCCTGTCACTGCGGGCCCCATAGCGGCTGCTATGGCTGCTACCGCTGTGGTTACGCCCCTGGAGACGGGTCATACTGCAAGCAACCGACTACAGCCAAACATAGTGATGACCACATGACTTGCCCAGGCAGACGACGGACATGTGACCTGCGGACATCTTCTGTCCTCTGTCTCCGCCACAGGGACACAGTCACAGGACTGATGAAAGGGCCAGTAGCAATTTAATACTTCATTATAGTCTATGTCTATAACATTTTTTTGCAAAGGGTTGCAAAATTTTAAATGACATCTAATGACATATTAGCATATATTTTAATAACCCATTTGAATATGAATTATGCTTATTCCGGGAATAGCCGTTTAATAAAGCAGCAAGGTATTGGTTGATATGTTGTAGGTCACAGGCGGCTGTCATAGTGACAATTATGACATCATCGAGTTCTAACCATATAGTCAGTGGTTCAGGAGCTGCAGTTGTGATTGCGGCTGTGGAGAGGAGATATCACTACTTGCGATTTGCTACGTGTGATTTTAGTGCAAACATGCGTCAACTATTGTTGATTTTGTTGTTGTTTCTTTATTCCAGCCTGTGCACCGAGCCGCCGGACAAGTTCATATACGTCTAGATCTCTGAGCTCCTGATGCCTCCCCATTGACCTCAGCTATGTCCTGACTACGATCCTTTGGCCTATATCATCCTGCTCTTCGGTTGACGAAGCCTCTGGCATGATGGTTGCCAACGCTAAAGTCAGAAGATACAGGGTCAGAAACCAGGGCCGAAAAAAGGTGTTTTTTGACAATTTCAGAAATGGTTCCCTCTTACCAGTACATGACATAGAATATTAAAAATGAAAATAAAAAAGTTAATAATTAAAATTTAAAAAAACACTGTCAGGCACCAGGGATAGTGGACCCATTGGACCACTGCGGTAGATGATGTAAGCCGACACCTGGGAGCGGAATCTAAGTGGTACCTGCTTTTCACTAGAGCCCGCTGCAAAGCGGGTTGGACCTGCTGCGGCATGCTACCACCAGATAGCTCCACAGGGGCGACTTTGTCCGCGGTGGCGGCCAAGGTGAAGTACTAAGTCGTATAACAGAATCCTAGTTGGGGACAAGCAGGAGGAGATCAGGAAAGGTATCATGATATCGTAGTCAGTAACAGAATTGGGGTTACAACAGGAAATAGCAATACAGATAAGGAGCATACAGGACAAGATTTCTCTGACAGATGAAATAAAGGGGAAAACCTGACATAGTGGCTATGTCATAGACTGTGGAGGGGGAAAACAGCATAATGGAAATCACATGGTGTTCCAGGGAGACAGCGGTCAGTTGGCAGCAGCATGAGTAGGCCTCAGAGTGGCACAATGAAAAATTATGGAGGTGGCAGCAACATGGTAGGCCACAGCGTGGCACAATGACAGAGTGTGGAAGTGGTGGCACCAGCATCATGAGGTCAGAGAGTGGCACAATGACAAATTCTGGAGCTGGCAGCAACATGGTAGGCCACAGTGTGGCACAATGACAGAGTGTGGAGGTGGCGGCAGTAGCATGAGGTCAGAGAGTGGCACAATGACAAATTCTGGTGGTGGCAGCAACATGGTAGGCCACAATGTGGCACAATGACAGAGTGTGGAGGTGCCGGAAGCAGCATGAGGTCACAGAGTGGCACCATGACAAATTCTGGTGGTGGCAGCAACATGGTAGGTCCCAGTGTGGCACAATGCTGGCAGTAACAGTAGGAGTGTGGAGGTTGGTGACAATTCCAGTCCCTGTTAATGATGGTGGGAGGCAGATGGAGCAGCTGGCAACAGATGTGGGGCATCAGGCGGGTGGCAGCATCAGAAGAGTGGCTGAGGCAGGTAGTTAGAATCCAAACACAGATTTCTTGATATCTACTTTAGCAACAAAAAAGAATTGCAATGTGGGGAATACAGAACCCAAAAAACTGACACCCTGGACTTTGAGCAAAAATCACTCCATCAGTACAAGCAGCTAGATGCTAGAGACAGCACATGCAGTTAGAAATGATTGGATTGCAAATTGCCGTCTGTTTTTATATGACTGTGACATCACATAAGCCTGTCGGACGCTGATTGGCCTACATCCCTGCACATGTGATCCGAGGGTGTTCCTTTCTTCTCCCCAGAGTTCTTTGCCCCATGTAACATGTTGTGCTTGTGGCCATTTTGATAATAAAGGGGTGTAGGAGATTAGCTCCGGGGATCGTCGTCTCCTAAGCAGACGACCAGCACACACAGGGAATTCACACAATGTGAGTAAGGTTAAGACTGGCCTCAGCCAGCTTTATTTGGCAGTACACAAACTCAAAACATAAAAATAATACCTAAGCCTCTCCGGCACTAACTAAACATCGAGGTTCCCTACCTCACCAGGTGCTGGCCTACTGCCAGCCACCCCAAAAACACAGCAACAGTTCACTGCCACCGCTCCACAGGCCTTTGCCGTAGCCTGTCTCTTCCCCAGGGTGGAGCCCAGTGTGAAGTCTGCCCCATGTATTAGTGCAGCCCCTCCAGCTGAAAACTAATCAACTTAATTAGACAGACCCAACTTTTCCAGGTCTGTCTTCTACTCAGCTTTTCATAAGGCAAAATGCACATTTTATGCCCAAAAGCTTCTCTAGTGGCAGCCACCCTGCCACAGGGGGAAAAAAATTGTTCCCACGAATCACCATAAACTTCGGATTCATGCAGAACCGAAGTTTTCCTGAAATTCTAAATGAATTCCACTTTATTAGAATCTATTCACCCATCTCTAGTTATGTTCCACAGGATTGGTGCATAGCAAACGTGGTGCCAATATACAAAAAAGGATCAAAAAGTGATCCTGGAAACTACAGACCTATAGAGTCTAACTTCTGTTGTGGGGAAAATATTTATATACATATATCCTGGAGTATCTCACTGTACAAAACCTTAGAACCCAGCGTCAGCATGGGTATATGAGAGATCGGTCCTGTCAGACTAATCTGATTGGTTTCTACGAGGAAGTAAGTTCCAGATTGGATCTGGGGGACGCTGGGGATTTTGTATGTCTGGACTTTTCAAAGGCATTAGACACAGTGCCAAATAAAAGGTTGGTATATAAAATGAGACTGCTGGGAATAGGGGATAATCTGTGTATATGGGTAAGTAATTGGCTTAGTGATAGAAAACAGAGGGTGGTCATTAATGGCACATTCTCAGATTGGGTTGATGTTACCAGTGGAGTGCCACAGGGGTCAGTATTGGGGCCACTTCTTTTTAATATTTTTATTAATGACCTTGTAGTGGGTTTACACAGACAAGTTTCAATATTTGCAGATGAAACTAAGCTGTGTAAAGTAATAAATACTGAGGTCGATAGTTCATTATTTTAGAGGGATTTGTGGAAGCTTGAGGAGTGGGCAGAGAAATGATTGATGATGTTTAATGTAGATAAATGAAAAGTTATACATTTGGACCATGAAACAAAAAGTATAATTATGTTCTAAACTGCAGCTGAGTGTTCAGAGCCAGGCGGCTGCTGCTAAAGCAAAGATAATTATGGTATGTATGAAGATAGGAATTGATCCTCATGACATGGATATAGTTTTGCCCTTGTACAAATCCCTGGTCAGACCACACATGGAATATTGTGTACAGTTTTGAGCACCAGTGTATAAAAAGGACACAGTAGAACCGGAACGGGTACAGAGGAGAGCAACTGGAATACAATAACAGGTTACAAAATTCGGGATTTTACAGTTTAGAAAAAAGACAACTGAGGGGAGACCTCATTACAATGTACAAATACCTGAACGGACAGTACAAGGATCTCTCCAAAGATCTTTTTATACCTAGGCCTGTGACCAGGACAAGGGGGCATCCTCTACGCCAAGAGGAGAGGCGATTTTACCATCAACATAGACAAAGGTTCTTTACTGTAAGAGCAGTGAGACTATGGAATGGTTGTTATGGCAGACTCTATGTACATGTTCAAGAGGGGCCTGGATGACTTTCTGGAGAGAAAACATATTACAGGTTATGGGGATAAAACATTTATTTAATTCTTAACCCCTTCAAGCTCTGCAACAGATATATTCGCAGAAGAGCTATGAAGGGTGTATGCTGAGCCCTCTTCATACAGAGATGGGCTTTGCTGCATATTGCAGCAGAGACCCTTCAACCTCTTCTTTGCCGGCGGCACTTAAAACATGTTACCTCCGATCATTGCTCCCCCGAACATCATCGGGGGGGTGGATGCGATCGGTTGCCATGACAGCCTCGGTCTTCGTCAGACCCGAGGCTGAATGGTTTCAGAAGATTCGTTACAAGAGCCAGTGGCTCATTGTAATGAATCACATGCAAAAACTCCATATACTGCAATCCAGTAGTACCCTAGAGGGTCTAAGAAATTGTGAAAAAAAAAAAAAGTTTAAAAAAAATAATAAAATATTAAAAATTCTAATCACCATCCTTTCCCTAGAACTGATATAAAATATAATAAACAGTAAAAATCACAAACACATTAGGTATCGCCGCATCCCAAAATGCCCGATCTATCAAACTATAAAAATGGTTATGGCCGGCGGTGACCTCCAAGACGGGAAATGTCGCCCAAGTGTCCGAAATGCGACTTTTACACCTTTTTAGGTGACATAAAAAATGTAATGAAAAGTGATCAAAATGTTGCACAGTCCTCAAAATGCTAGCAATGAAAACGTCGGCTCATTTTGCAAAATATGACGTATCACACAGCTCTGTGCACCAACGTATGAAAATGTTATTAGCAGAAGATGGCACATTTTTTTTTCCTTTTTTGTACACATTCGTTTAATTTTTGAAAATGTATTAAAACACAATAAAACCTGTATAGATTTAGTATCACCGCGATCGCACCGAACCAAAGAATAAAGTAGGCGTGTTATTTGGAGCACAGAGTGAAAGTTGTAAAAACTGAGCCCACAAGAACGTGACGCACATGCAGTTTATTTTAAATATTTCCACATTTGGAATTTTTTCCTGCTTCCCAGTACACGGCATGTTATAATAAATAACATCACGGGAAAGTAAAATTTGTTACGCACAAAATAAGCCGTCACACAGCTCTGTACAAGGAAAAATGAAAAAGTTATGGATTTTTGAAGGCGGAGAGCGAGAAATGAGCGAAAAACCCTGCGTCCTTAAGGGGTAAAGGTTGGGCTTGATGATCTTTTTCTAGCCTTATATACTATGATACTATGACATTACATCCCTGTACCCCACATTACAACCATTTCACCCTGTACCCCACATTACATCCATGTCACACCGTACCCCACATTACATCCATGTCACCCTGTACCCCACATTACATCCATGTAACCCTGCACCCCGCATTACATCCATGTCACACTGCACCCCCACATTACATGCATGTCACCCTGCACCCCCACATTACATCTATGTCACCCTGTACCCCCACATTACATCCATGTCACCCTGAACCCCCACATTACAATCATGTCACCCTGTACCCCCACATTACATCCATGTCACACTGTACCCCACATTACATCCAAGTCACCTTGCACCCACGCATTTCATCCATGTCACCCTGTACCCCACATTACATACATGTCACCCAACACCCCACATTACATCCATGTCACCCTGCACACCACATTATATCCATGTCACCCTGCACCTCCACATTACATCTATGTCACCCTGTACCCCCACATTACATCCATGTCACCCTGTACCCCCACATTACAATCATGTCACCCTGTACCCCCACATTACATCCATGTCACACTGTACCCCACATTACATCCATGTCACCCTGTACCCCCACATTACATCCATGTCACCCTGTACCCCACATTACATCCATGTCACCCTGCACCCCACATTATATCCATGTCACCCTGTACCCTACATTACATCCATGTCATCCTGTACCCTACATTACATCCATGTCACCCTGTACCCTTGGATTACATCCATGTCAAAATGGATCCCCTATTACAGTGATGGCGAACCTTTAAGAGACCGAGTGCCCAAACTGCAAACCAAAGCCGACGTTTCTATCGCAAGGTGCCAACACAGCAATTTAGCCCAAAAGCGCCACAATACCACTATACAAGAGACAAATAACACTTTGACATCATGAGGCCACCATTACAACCACATAAATAGCATAATTCTGGTTATAAAGACCACTATAGAAAGGCCAACATTACCAATAATAACGCTATACTAGAAGCTAATATAGTGATGAATACTGTATTACTGCCTGCGGCTGTAGCTCCGTGTATGGCTGTGTACTGCGGCTGTATCTCCATGTATGGCTGTGTACTGTGGCTGTAGCTCCATGTATGGCTGTGTACTGCGGCTGCAGCTCCATGTATGTATGTACGTGTACTGCGGCTGTATCTCCATGTATGGCTGTGTACTGTGACTGTAGCACCATGTATGGCTGTGTACTGTGGCTGTAGCTCCATGTATGGCTGTGTACTGCGGCTGTATCTCCATGTATGGCTGTGTACTGTGGCTGTAGCTCCATGTATGGCTGTGTACTGCGGCTGTATCTCCATGTATGGCTGTGTACTGTGGCTGTAGCTCCATGTATGGCTGTGTACTGCGGCTGTAGCTCCATGTATGGCTGTGTACTGCGGCTGTAGCTCCATGTATGGCTGTGTACTGCGGCTGTAGCTCCATGTATGGCTGTGTACTGCGGCTGTAGCTCCATGTATGGCTGTGTACTGCGGCTGTAGCACCATGTATGGCTGTGTACTGCGGCTGTAGCTCCATGTATGACTGTGTACTGTGGCTGTAGCTCCGTGTATGGCTGTGTACTGCGGCTGTAGCTCCATGTTTGGCTGTGTACTGTGGCTGTAGCTCCATGTATGGCTGTGTACTGCGGCTGTAGCTCCATGTTTGGCTGTGTACTGTGGCTGTAGCTCCATGTATGGCTGTGTACTGCGGCTGTAGCTCCATGTTTGGCTGTGTACTGTGGCTGTAGCTCCATGTATGGCTGTGTACTGTGGCTGTAGCTCCGTGTATGGCTGTGTACTGCTGCTGTAGCTCCATGTATGGCTGTGTACTGTGGCTGTAGCTCCGTGTATGGCTGTGTACTGCGGCTGTATCTCCATGTATGGCTGTGTACTGTGGCTGTAGCTCCATGTATGGCTGTGTACTGCTGCTGTAGCTCCATGTATGGCTGTGTACTGCGGCTGTAGCTCCATGTATGGCTGTGTACTGCGGCTGTAGCTCCGTGTATGGCTGTGTACTGCGGCTGTAGCTCCGTGTATGGCTGTGTACTGCGGCTGTAGCTCCGTGTATGGCTGTGTACTGCGGCTGTAGCTCCGTGTATGGCTGTGTACTGCGGCTGTAGCTCCGTGTATGGCTGTGTACTGCGGCTGTTGCTCTTTAAGTAAAAGTTTTATTTTCTCTGAAAATATCTTACACAACACAGGAGAAATGCTGCAGCATTGTGAGTTTAGAGGTAATACCCAGTCCCTCCAGTAGCCAGTATAGAGACAGGGCCTCACCCCCACCCCACTATAGAGACAGGGCCCCCCACCTCAGTATAGACACAGGGCCTCATCCCCCACCCCAGGATAGAAATAGGGTCTCATCCCCCACTCCAGGATAGAAATAGGGCCTCATCCCCCACACAAGGATAGAAATAGGGCCTCATCCCCCACACAAGGATAGAAATAGGGCCTCATCCCCCACCCCAGGATAGAAATAGGGCCTCATCCCCCACCCCAGGATAGAAATAGGGTCTCCCCCCCCCACCACCCCAGTATAGACAGACACACACAGAGGGGCTTACCAGGTGCACCAGCCGAAACGCGCCATCTCAAGTGCATGCGAGGATGCGGTGACGTCACCGCCGGAGCACAGGAGCCAGGCAGCAGGCATCGGGCGCCGGGACCCTGCGACCCCGCAGCCAGCGGGACGCCGGGGCCGCGCAGACGTCGGCGCGCCGCTAACAAGCAGGAAGCGGAATGCCGGGGCCGCGCATGAATCGGAGCGCCGGGGCCGCGCAGACAGTGGAGTGCCGGGCCGCGCAGGCATCAGAGCGCGCAGGTATCGCCGGGCTGCGCAGGTATCGCAGCGTGTCGGGCCCACTTTCATGAGACTGGGGAGATGGTACGCGTGCCTGCAGAGAGGGCTCTGCGTGCCCTCTCTGGCACGCGTGCCATAGGTTCGCCATCACTGCCCTATTACATCCATGTCATTCTGCACTCCCACATTATATCCATGTCACCCTGTACCCCTGCATTACATCCATGTCCCCCTGTACCCCCACATTTCATCCATGTCACCATGTACCCCCATATTACACCCATGTCCCCTACACCCCACATTATATATATGTCACCCTGCACCCCCACATTACACCCATGTCACCCTGCACCCCCACATTACATCCATGTCACACTGTACCCATTACATCCATGTCACCCTGTACCCCCACATTACATCCATGTCACACTGTACCCCACATTACATCCATGTCACCCTGCACCCCACATTACATCCATGTCACCCTGCACCCCTACATTACATCCATGTCATTCTGCACTCCCACATTATATCCATGTCACTCTGTACCCCCGCATTACATCCATGTCCCCCTGCACCCCCACATTACATCCATGTCACCCTGAACCCCCACATTTCATCCATGTCACCATGTACCCCCATATTACACCCATGTCCCCTACACCCCACATTATATATATATGTCACCCTGCACCCCCACATTACATCCATGTCATGCTGCACCCCACATTACATCCATGTCCCATACATCCCGTGTTATATCCATTTCACTCTGCACACCCACATAACATCCATGCCACACTGTACCCCACATTACATCCATGTCACACTGCACCCCCACATTACAACCATGTTACTCTGTACCCCCCACATTACATCCATGTCAAGCTGCATCCCACATTACATCCAGGGCACACTGCACCCCTACATTACATCCATGTCACCCTGGACCCCCACATTACATCCATGTCACCCTGAACCCCACATTACGTCTAAGTCACCCTGGACCCCACATTACGTCTAAGTCACCCTGGACCCCCACATTACATCCATATCACCCTAGACCCCCACATTACATCCATGTCACCCTGCACCACCACATTACATACATTTCAAGCTGCACCCCGCCCCTATTACATCCATGTCACTCTGCACACCCACATTATATGCATGTCAACCTGCACCACCACATCACATCTAAGTCACCCTGCAAACCCCCATTATATCCACGTCACACTGCATCCCCGCATAACATCCATATCACCCTGAATTCCTACATCACATCCATGTTACACTATACCCCACATTTTCCCCCTTCATCCCACATTCTTCCCAGAGTCAAACAGCCTGCATCCCCCATATCACACAGTCTGCACCCCCACATTCCCTCCATGGCACACAGCCTGCACCCCCACATTTCCCCCCAAGTCACACAGCCTGCATCCTCCATGTCACAAAGCCTGCAGCCCCATACCCCCCATTGCACACAGCCTGCACCCCACATTTCTTCCATGGCACACAGCTTGCACCCCCAAATTCCACCCAAGCCACACAGCCTGCACCCCCCCCATATCACAGTTTGCACCCCCACATTCCCTCCATGGCACACAGACTGCACCTCCACATCTCCCCCATGGCACACAGTCTGCACCCCACATTTCCTCCATGTCACACAGCATGCACCCCCACATTCCCCCCAAGTCACACAGTCTGCACCCCCCATATCACACAGTCTTCCCCCTCACATTCCCTCCATGGCACACAGCCTGCACCCCCACATCTCCCCTGTGACACACAGCCTGCACCCCACATTTCCTCCATGGCACACAGTCTGCACCCCCACATTCCCTCCATGGCACACAACCTGCACCCCCACATTCCCCCCCAAGTCACACAGCCTGCATCCTCCATGTCACAAAGCCTGCAGCCCCATACCCCCCATTGCACACAGCCTGCACCCCACATTTCTTCCATGGCACACAGCTTGCACCCCCAAATTCCACCCAAGCCACACAGCCTGCACCCCCCCCCCCATATCACAGTTTGCACCCCCACATTCCCTCCATGGCACACAGACTGCACCTCCACATCTCCCCCATGGTACACAGTCTGCACCCCACATTTCCTCCATGTCACACAGCATGCACCCCCACATTCCCCCCAAGTCACACAGTCTGCACCCCCCATATCACACAGTCTTCCCCCTCACATTCCCTCCATGGCACACAGCCTGCACCCCCACATCTCCCCAGTGACACACAGCCTGCACCCCACATTTCTTCCATGGCACACAGTCTGCACCCACACATCCACTCCATGGCACACAGCTGTCTCTCCTCCTCAGCAGCACACGTCAGCCGACTCTCCCCGGGATCTCCAGGCTTCCTGTGTAAATGTTAGAGATGGTCATGGTCATGACGACATCAGAGGTCCTTTAGATCACTTGGAAATAACATCTACCATTATGTTATATATATGTGACATGGTAGTGCGGCTTTACCAGCAACCGCTGCCGCCAAAGAAAAATTGGGAATTTTTTTTCTTAAATACCCCCCACGGGGCCGTCTACCCACCACCCAGCCGCCCTACGCACCGTGTCCATGGTGCCTAAGCATAAGTACACCACTTCTTAGGGGGGGGGGGTGTATGTAATTTGAGCAAAGTAGGAAAGATGGGAGGATCCTCTACACATAAAGAGTCTTTTAATCTTTGAGTGAAAATTCCCAACAAAAACCCCTCCTCTACAAAAGAAAACTATTTAATTATAAACATGCATGAGGGATCAGCTGTTAGTGGGTGATAGTTAGATGAGAGTGAATAAGCTCTTGGAACCAGTTCAGATGGACATGACTGAACAGGGTAGAAGGTTGGATTGCAAACAGTGACATTTTGTGATTGATGTATATGCTCTGTTGGCAATGTATCAGGATTCTCTTTATATAGATCATTTAATGTATCCATTGTGATTCATTCCTGAAAAGAGAAAATACCAAAATATACAAGAATTTAATTATCATGTACAATATCAAATCATCAATATGTTATATTGTCAAAAAATGTCTTTTAACTGTCAGAAGTAGGGGCGTAACTGGGAGAAGTTAGGCCCCATAGCAAATTTCTGCATGCCCCCCCCCCCCCCTTAAAAATATACATATTTGTAAAATCACAAACATTTATACACACATTTATATACTCATATGTACACACATAAAGTTCTACACCTATACATGCACACATGTATGAACTCATATACCGTATATACTCGAGAATAACTGGGTAAACGTGTTGACTCAAGTATAAGCCTAGAGTGGGAAATGCATTGATTACAGCCTCACTGTGTCATGTAATGCACAGCAGCCTCCCCCCAGTAATGAAATGCCCCATGTACCTCCCTTGCAAGGAAATGCCCTGATGCTCCTCAGTAATGAAATGCTCTCTAGTCCCACTATTAATGCAGTTCTCTGTAGTCCCCCCAGTAATGAAATGCTCTACAGCCCCCCTATTGTGATATCATCAGTGGCATCAACTTGTCATCAACGTGTCTCTGCCCGCTCTATCATGATTGAATGAGGAGCCACAGGGGGCAATGGAAGGTAACTGTATTGCTTTAACCCCTTCATAGTGGTGGGTGTTTACTGCAGTCTGCAGCTAACCCCCCCTCTGTATGACAGGGCCCTGTGAGCCCTCTTCATAAAGTGTACGGCACAGAGGTTAACTCCTGCCTGTTTGACCATGGTCTCTTCCTGTGGTAATAACTTTCAACACTTTAATATATCCCTGTGATTTTGAGACTGTTTTCTCACTGAGATGTGTTTTCTTACATTGTATTTTATTTTAGTGATTAGATTCTTTTTTGGAGGGTAAAAATTTAAGAATTTAGAAAATTTTTTCAAAGTTTCAAATGTTCTACTTTTTAGACAAAAAGTCACACCACAATTTTTTTTTTGGAAACCTTTTGGCATTGGTCTTTTTATTTCTATAATTTGTTTTACGTCTCCATTTTTGTTACGGATGTGAGAAGGTTTCAAGTTTTAGTAGCAACTTCTCAGATTTTCAAGAGATTTGAAAAATGGTAAATTTTTGGTGACCAATCGAGTTTGGAAGTACCATATAAAGGCTTATGTACTATATACCTCCACAAGTAACGCCATTTTATGAACCTAACATCTCAAACTATTCAAGCCCACATTTGAGAAGTCTGCTCACCCTTTAATTATTTTTCCAGAAGCAAACAAAAATTTGCTTGCACTGTGCTCTCAACCCCCACCTGCCGGCACCGAGCTTTCGCCTGCCACTGCTCAGCTCCAGCCCCCCCACTCTGTTCCCGACTTTCCCCACTCCCATCTCCCCCAATCCGCTCCCATCCCCCCCTCCACTCCTGTCTCCCCCCTCTGCTCCTATCTCCCCCCTCCGCATCTGTATCTTCCCTCCGCTTCCATTTCCCCCCACTCCCGTCTCTCTCCCGTCTCTCTCCCCTCCGCTCCCCTATCCCCCCCACCGCTCCTGTTTCCCCCCTGCCCCCGTCTCCCCCTCTCCTGCGCTCCCTTTCCCCCAGGCGGTCCCCTACTTAAGGACACACCCGACTTACAGACAACCCATAGTTACAGACAGACCCCTCTGACCTCTGGTGAAGCTTTTTGAATGCTTTACTTTAGTCCCAGATTGCATTAATTAGCTGTAAGGTGTCTGTAATGAAGCTTTATTGATAATCCTTGGTCCCATTACAGCAAAAAATGTTTAAGCTCCAAATGTCACTGGGGCCAAAAAATTTTTTGTCTGGATCTACAATTATAAAATATACAGTTTCGACTTACATACAAATTCAACTTAAGAACAAACCTCCGGACCCTATCTTGTACGTAACCCGGGGACTGCCTGTATATGTGTGTGCATGTATGAATCTTTATGTATATTCTGTATATAGTGTGTGTATATATGTATATGCTTGTGTGTGTATATTTGCTGTATGTATATGCAGTGTGGTATATGCTGTATATATTGTTTGTATATGTGTATATATGCTGTATGTATATGCAGTATTTGTGATATTTATCAGGGCTTCTATTTGGTACAACATGGCGGTACCCTGTATGCGTTTTATACTACATGGCGGTACGCTGTATGCATTTTATACTACATGGCTTTATGCTGTATGCATGTTATACTACATGGCGTTACGGTATATGCATTATATACTAAATGCCGACACGCTGTATGCTTTATATACTACATGGCGACACGCTGTATGCATTATATACTACATGGCGGCACGCTGTATGCATTTTATACTACATGGCGGTACCCTGTATGCATTTTATACTACATGGCGGTACCCTGTATGCATTTTATACTACATGGCGGTACGCTGTATGCATTTTATACTACATGGCTTTACGCTGTATGCATTATATACTACATGGCGTTACGCTGTATGCTTTATATACTACATGGCAGCACGCTGTATGGATTTTATATACATGGCGGAACGCTGTATGCACTTTATACTACATGGCGGTACCCTGTATGCATTTTATGCAACATGGCGGTACCCAGTATGCATTTTATGCTACATGGCGGTAGGCTGTATGCATTTTATACTACATGGCGGTAGGCTGTATGCATTTTATACTACATGGCGGCAGGCTGTATGCATTTTATACTACACGGCGGCACGCTTGATGCATTTTATACTACATGGCGTTACAATGTATGCATTTTTTACTACATGGCGGTACCCTGTATGCAGTTTATACTACATGGCAGTATGTTGTATGCATTTTATACTACATGACAGTATGCTGTATCTATTTATACTACATGGTGGCATGCTGTATGCATTTTATACTACATGGAAACACACTGGGGCAGATTTACTTACCCGGTCCATTCGCGATCCAGAGGCGCGTTCTCTGCGGTGGATTCGGGTCCGGACGGGATTCATTAAGGCAGTTCCTCCGACGTCCACCAGGTGGTACTGCTGCGCTGAAGAGCATCGGAACGCACTCCGGTTCACCGGCCTATTCATAGTGAAGGTAAAAAATGCACCGTTTTTTCCGAATCCGTAGGGTTTTCGTTCGGCCACGCCCCCCGATTTCCGTCGCGTGCATGCCAGCGCCGATGCACCACAATCCGATCGCATGCACCAAAATCCCGGGGCAATTCAGGGGAAATCGGCGCAAATCGGAAATATTAGGGTAACACGTCGGGAAACCGCAAATCGGGCCCTTAGTAAATGACCCCCATTGTATGCATTTTATACTACATGGCAGTATGCTTTATGATTTTATACTATATAGCGGCACGCTGCATGCATTTTATACTACATGATGGTACCCTGTATCTGTCTTATACCACATGGTGGCACGCTGTATCTATTTTATACTGCATGGGGGAACGCTGTATCTATTTTATTCATTTTGCATTGCTTTATTTTCAGACCAAACCAATATGATGGATTTGGTCCTTACACTCCCTGATATATTACATATATGGGAGATGGGGCGTCTCTCTATGGCTCGCCTCAGGCAGCAGACAGGCTTGGTTCACCCCTGTATATAACCCAAAATTTTTGCCCTGCTTCTGAGTACAGCAATACCAGACATGTGGATGTAAACTGCTGTTTCGTTGCACAGCGATGTCCAGAACAGAGTTCGTACTATTGGGTTTTTGGCAGGCCAATTTGGCTGCACATGTTTTGTGGTACCACAGTGTACTTGAAGAGGTCCTGAAGTAACAGCACAATAGAAAACCCCAAATATGTCACTGTTTAAGAAACTACACCCCCTCAAAGAATTTATCTGGGGTTGTGGTGAGCATTTTAACCCCCAACATGCTGGTCAAAATCTAATGCAAAGTAAATGGTGCAGAGTAAAAATTGCATTTTTATCTCAATAATGTCATTTTAGTGCTTAACCCCTTAAAGACGCAGGGTTTTTCGGCTGATTTCTCGCTCTCCAACTTCAAAAATCCATAACTTTTTCATTTTTACGTGTACAGACCTGTGTGAGGGCTTATTATGTGCGTAACAAATTTTACTTTCCCGTGATGTTATTTATTTTAACATGCCGTGTACTGCGAAGCTGAAAAAAAAATCCAAATGTGGAAAAATTGAAAATGCCTACTTTATTCTTTGGTTCGGTGCGATCGCGGTGATACCAAATTTATATACGTTTTATTGTGTTTTAATACATTTTCAAAACCATTTTCGTAACCGTTTTTATATTTTGATAGATCGGGCATTTTGGGACGCGGCGATACCTAATATGTCTGTGATTTTTACTGTTTGTTATGTTTTATATCCGTTCTAGGGAAAGGGGGGTGATTTGAACTTTTAATATTTTATTAATTTTTTTTATTTTTTAAACTTTTTTTTTTTTTTTTCCACTATTTTTTAGACCATCTAGGGTACATTAACCCTAGATGGTCAGATCGCTCCTACCATATACTGCAATACTACAGTATTGCAATATATGGCATTTTTGCAGGTCATACATTACAATGAGGCCATGTAGCCTCGTGTCAAAAGAAGACCCGAGGAGACCATGGTAACCGATCGCCGCCCCCCGATGACGTTCAGGGGCGTGACGATCGGAAAAAAGATTTAGAGGGTTTAGAGGGTTAATAGAGGGTTAATAGCCGCGATCGGTGCAAGCACCGACCGCGGTTATTAGCGGTGGGGGTTTTGTGCAAAATGCAAAAACCCCCACCTCTGTATGAAGAGAACTAAGCCCGTGAGCCCTCTTCATACATCCCTTATACCTCTGCGCCGTAGAGCTACGGCACAGAGCGTTAAGGGGTTAATATATTGTGCCCAACCCATGGCACCCCAAAAATCATTCTGCGGGTTGTCCCGTGTTTGGCAATACCACACATGTGCCAATAAACATGCTATTCTTTGCAGTTGCAGCATGGAGCACAGGAATCTCATCTCATGACAGGTTGAGACTTAGTAGTCAGATCAGGGGACACAGAAAGCTGGGTCTGAGGTAGGAATTTCTCTGGAGTCCTGGGAGTCAGTAGTCAAAAAAAGAGTGCTAGGCAGGTTTAATAAAATTATCCTGGAAACAAGGAATCCAAATCATGACATATTGGCTGGTCAGCAAAGTGCATTTAGTGGTAGATAAAATCACTGGATGTGTAAAACCGAAAGGATTAAGAACAGTTTTGTGCCATTCTCTATCAGACTGTACAGTGATGGTAGAACCTTTTATTATTAACTGTCTAATGCATATTATGAATTAACTATTGCGGACCATGTTAGGAGATATTTTTTTTTATTTATTGATTGAATTGTGAATGTATCAATGTTCGTTTATGTTTTATTGTATTGTGTTGTGTGTATGGAGTTTTATGAAATTTTGCTTTTGGAACTCCCACGTTTTCCCACGTTTGGATTTGGAGTGCCATGTCATGTTCGCAGGGCCCGTGAGGTTCCCAAAGCAATAGAAACCCCCAAGAAATTATACCATTTTGGAAACTACACCCCTTAAAGAATTGGTGCAGAGTAAAAATTGCGTTTTTATCTCAAAAATATATTGTGCCCAACTCATACCACCAACACCCCAAAAATCATTCTGTGGGTTGTCCCAAGTATGGCAATACCACACATGTGCCAATAATTGGAATATAGAGGTGTGTGGTGATCAAGTGATGTTCACTAGTAAGTTGTGGGAGGATAGATGGGTGCTGTGATAGAAACCCTGCCATGGAATCGTGGGGGTTAAAACACCCCGTCAGTTGCAAACACCCCGTTGTTCCCAGTAAAGAAAAAGGGGGAACCAGTTATGTACCGGATCGTGAATGACCTAAGGGCGATCAATGCCACTGAACTACTATTGCAGACCTTGGATTCACTCTGCGTCCATCTTCATGCAGCCACTGTATGATTGTTTGGCCACACAGCTTTTCTAACTAACAGAAGAAGCATTAGTATTTCACACACCATTATGCCCACAAGAAAGTGGAAAGGTAAAAAGGTTGAATGGCGCATTCAAGTTGAAAATCCAAAAAGCAAGCGCAGATAGATAGAGAAACCCTGGACAGAGGGCCTTCCCTTATCTTTGTTCTCGATCAGGTACACATACACGCCAAATAGAAAAACACAATTGTCCCCATTTGAAGTGTTGTTTGGTGTTGTTAGGCCTGTACTTTCCGAAGACTCTTCAACTACAATGTGATACTAGCTATGTTTAGAGCAGGGGTCAGGAACCATTTTGGCTGAGAGAGCCATGAACGCCACATATTTTAAAATGTTATTCCGTAAGAGCTGTACAATATACACATGCCCCCCATTAGATAGGTAGCCCAGCACATAACTCCAGTAGATAGGTAGCCACAGCACATGCCCCCCAGTAGATAGGTAGTTTCAGTGTCACGGGTTCCCCTGCGATCTACGACTCAGATTGCAGGCACACCCGTGCCCCTCTCCGTGGCGGTTTCCGAACTCACTCAACTCTCCATGTTCCTGCTCCAATCTCGGCTGGCCAGCGCGCACACTGGCACTTGCAGATTTAAAGCGCCGCTGATTAGCGCTACCCACTTCCGGGGTTCCTATAAAGACCGGCGGCTCCCAGCATTCCCTGACGGATCTTAGTGCTTCATGCCTATAAGGAAGATTTCCACAGTGTTTCCTTCCCAAGTGTTGACCTCCCGTTGACCTGTTCCTGATGCTGCTCCTTTGCTGCCAGCCCTGACCTCTTGCTCCATCCCCGACCTCTCATAATTGTCACCTGCCTGGACCGCCTGCCTGCTCCTGACCATGATACTGCCTAGTGATCCTGTACCTAGATGGTGGTACCACACTGCAGCAAGACCATCCTGCTTTGCGGCGAGCTCTGGTGAAGACCGGGTGCCACTTAAATTCCGGTCCCAGGTGTCTGTTTACATCATCGCCTGCAGTGGTCCAGGGGGTTCACTACTTCAAATCCTGACACACACCACATGCCTCCCATTAGATAGGTAGTCCTAGCACATGCCTCCCAGTAGATAGGTAGCCACAACACATGCCCCCAAGTAAATAGGTAGCCACATCACATGCCTCTAAGTAAATAGATAGCCACAGCACATGCCCCCAGTAGATGGGTAGCCACAGCACATGCCCCTTAGTAAATAGGTAGCCACAGCACATGTCTCCGAGTATATAGGTAGCCCCAGCACATACCCCAGTAGATAGGTAGCCACAGCACATACCCCAGTAGATAGGTAGCCACAGCACATACTCACAGTATAGGTAGCCACAGTACATGCCCCCAAGTAGATAGGTAGCCACAGCACATGCCCCCAGTAGATAGGTAGCCACAGCAAAAAAAAAAAAGAATATTCAATTCCCAGCGCTCCCTGCAGCCAGCTCCTCTTTGCTCCCACAATCTTCTCTTTAACCCAGGCTTAGATAGCGATAGCACCTGCGTCATACAAAGGATGTAGGCATCGCTGCCTGTGTCCAGTGATAAGTCTAACAGACACACAGCAGCCATCGCTGAGAGCAAGATGCAGCCAACAAAAGAGCCATAGGTTCCCTACCTGTGCATAAACAAGTGTATCATTCTATTCCAGATCCAGAGAACCTAGTGAGGAGCCAGGAGATTGGGTGATGGTCAAAAGGCACACCAGACTTTCCAAGTTCTCCTGCCCACCACCACATCAGTGAAGCTTTGGAAGGATTGACGTCACTATTGGAAGAATTGGCAGTATCAATGTTAGGGATTTTTATGCAGGGCCCCAACAGCCCTCTTGACTTTTGTAAGGTGAGTCCTAATTAACCCTTGATTGAACATAGAGACCAAGACATACGTCAATCTCTTAGTCAAGATCTTCTACCCTTTAATAATCAAAATGCATAATATATGACAGACAGAAAAGTCATCAAAGGGGCGTGAATAGTATACTGCAAAGCTATTGGACATCAGCACTTTCTGGGAAAAACAATTAATTAATTGTGCTCAGTTCTCAGAGACCTTGTACACAGATATTGTTTATACTAGTTTGCTGAGAAGAATATGATAAGTGGCTCCAGAATCATAATATAATGTAGCATCAAGGACAGACTGGCTTCTCATTAATTGTCAAAGGGTATTAGCTGACAGGCCAGTAAACAGGTTACATAAAATGAAGTTTGAATGATGACATTAACTTGACAATGGTCAGGGAACATGGCCGCTGTATCTAAGATGGCGGACAGTAGTCAAGATGGCGTCCGAAACCAGTGCGACCTCCTTAACAATTCCCCCCTTTGAGCTTTGCTGGCCTGTAACTCCATCCTGAGCGACCTCCTCAAGCTCCAGGTACTCACAGGTAGGCTAAGCCCGTACCTGCTGGACTTGTTACCTCTTCACCAGATCCCCTGGAGGCTGGTCACTCAGGGGTTACAGGCCCGCACACTCAAATCACATCACTGAGTCCCCATAGTTCATAGGTTTGTAAACAGGCAGCATCATCCTCCGCTCCGGGCACTTTTCCTGTCCTGGTTCTTACCACCTGGACGGCCATCTGGGACATGGTGGACTTGATGAGGGGGACCACACAACACGCAATAAGTGACAAGAGCAAAATCACAATCCCCAATATCACCCCCACTTAAAGGAAACCCTTCCAATCCCCCAACCACAAAGTGAAGGACAAAGTGTCCACCCCAGAGTTTCTCTTGAGTTTCCTGGACAGTCCTTTACTCTCTTCAAGTGCATGGGTAATGGATCCATAGGGGGCGATGTCATCTGGGATGTATATGCGACAAGCCGCTCCCACCATCTTACAGACTCCTCCCTTCTCAGCAAGGGTCATGTCCAAAGCCATGCGGTTCTGGGAAGCATCTCCGGTATAATTCACAAATCTCTGTTGATTACAATAAAAACAGTTACCCAACCAACATCTTTGCTCATAGCTATCTGGGGAATAATGGACTCTAGACCTGCCCATATCTGATTGTGGGCCTTGTACTCATCTGGGACCCCCCTTGGTGCTCCCACTGTATCCATATAAACATTGTCATCTAGGTGCTTCTCTCAGACCTCCAGAATCCTTTGGGATTCTCTACCTTTTCTTATGTGTCTGATCAACCTTATCCCTGGGGATCACGAGGAAGGAATACACAAGTGTTATCACAGTACACTCACCTTCCCAGCCTCTAGGCCTGACCTGACTCTCCTATCCCCACAAATCCAGTACACATCAGACACTGCTAAGACAGGGTTACCTGTGCTGTCAGTGTTATAGAAGGTCATTGTCTTGTTGCACCAACCGTAGGTAAAGTCTCCTACCCCGGGGGCATCCTGGTCACCCCTATAGATACAGTGATAGTCATGGTTGGGGTGTCCCTGAGCATACAAGTCAGTCAGAAGAGACCAGCTAGCAAGAAGTAAGTTTACAATAGAAAGCATGGAAGCATGCTGACTTCCCTCTAGCTTCACAGGCGTGGCACTGGTCAGCAGGACTTGGAAAGGACCATCTTAGTGAGGCTCCAGACTCTCTCTCTTTGGTGTCTCTTCACCACCCGTAGTCTCCAGGCTTCAGGTTATGCGTCCTGAGGTCTCTGTCTGCATCTGAAAAAGGAATCAGAAACACTTTTGCCGACCTTTTTCAAGGCCTGGCTCAACTGTGTGGCATGTTCCACCTGGTTTCCTGCCGTCAGCTATAGGATCTGTGGAAAGTAGAGGCCTAGTCTGGGTGCACAGCCAAAAAGTACTTCAAAGGGGGACAATCCCATCTTTCTGTTGGGTGTGGTCCTAACTGAATAGTGGGCAGCAGGAAAGCACTCTCGCCATGGTTTCCCTGTTTCTTCCATGGCCTCCTGGATCTCTAACTTAAGAGTGCAGTTTAAAGTATCTCAAACGCACCACCAACTTGGGAAGGGTATGGGGTGTTCAGGGCCTGTTCTACACCCAGGAGGGACAAGGCTTCAGGTCTTTACCTGTCCAATGAAGTGGGTTCTGCGACCGGACTCTATGGTCTCTGGAAGTCCAAACCTGCAGAAAAATCTCACTCACCAACTTCTTTAGCTGCAGCTCTGGCAGTAGCCTTGGTCATGGGAGAAGCTTCTGGCCACCCTGGAAAGAGATCAATGCACATAGGCACGTATTCATACGTACCATTTTTTGGTAGCTGGATAAAATCCATCTGCAGTCTCTGGAAGGGATACAGCAGCTTGGGTGTCACCTTCCGTGGGGTCTTTACCACCTTACCCGGGTTGTGGCGGGCACAGACTATACAGGCTTTCACTAGTCTAGTGACAGGGGTAGTAATGCCCGGGACAAACCACTGGTGGTTTATGAGCACTAGCATGGCCATTTGGAATATGTGTGTGTGTCCGTGGGCTACTTGACTTACTGTCGGGTGCAGGGCTCCGGGCAGGCACACTCTCTCTCCCAGCATCCAGGTCCCATTGGCATCTGGGCTCCAGCTTTCCTCCACTCTTCCTTCACTTCTGATGACTCTCGGGCCACCAGGGACTGGAACACCTGTGGATCAAACTTTTAGCTCAGAACTCACCGCTGAGACTTCAGGACAGTCTCCGGGCTCCATCTGTGCAGCTGCCTCCGCCATCCCGTCAGCCACATACTTGCCCTTGGCTTGTGGAGTTACCAAATTGTGTGTGCTTTTCCTTTTATTATCCCCACCTCTTGTGGAAGTAAGAGAGCATCCATGAGCTCTTTAACCAGCGTGCCATGCTTAACGGGGGTCCCTGCAGAGGTGAGGAAATCTCCAGCCTTCCATAAGGGTTCATAGTCGTGTTTAGACCCCAGAACTATACCTTGAGTATAGATGTTTGCCCTTTTACCTTCCACCAGCTGTAGCGCTTCCCTGAGTGCCGTCACTTCACCTCCTGCACTGACCTGTGTGGAGGGAATGGTTCTGCTTGTACTACCTCATGTGCGCCACTGACCACTGTATATCCAGTGTAGAACCGTCTGTCTTCTCCTGCAGACCTGCAGCCATCTATGAGAAAAAACTCAACATCTGGGTTAATCACCCTTCTCTCCCCCCTCTGAATCCTGGAAGACTGGCGATAGAATGAAGGATTCAGAGCTGTGCACCTTCTGAGTGTATCCTGAGGCATCAGGAGTGCACACTGGAGTCTGAGCTGTCTGGCCTTTGCTCAGATGCTTGGGCTGTACTCAGTGTCGGACTGAGTTTCCTTAGGCCCACCAGAGAAAACCCATCTGGGGGCCCACTCTTCATTATCCCCCAGGAAATATACACAATTAGCCTTCAAATGTTTTGTTTCCTGATGCACCTCTGGGGTTCAGTATTGGATTGAGGCAGGGCCCACCGGAGGATTCTCTGGTACTCTGGTGGGCCAGTCCGACACTGGCTGTACTTGGGTGAGGACAATGTGCAAGGTATGTGGGGTTTGCACTGTAACTGAGTGATCTAGGATCAACTCACTGGCCTTGCTGAGCAGATTGCTGGCTGCAGCTACTGACACATGCGGGACTCCCCTCACAACTGAGTCTAACCGGGCCTAATAGTGGGCCACTGGGGAGGCCACCACGTTCCTGGGCTAGGACACCTGTCTCCTAGATACTCCGTGTAAAATAAAATAAAAGGTCTGGTTCAGTGGCATGTGCCTAGGGCCGGGGCAGACTTGCCAGCTTAGGGCTATGGAATGCATCAATTGCCTCCTGACTAAGGGCAAATGGGGAAGAGGCAATGCAGTCATAGAGGGGCAGCATCAGGCTGGAGGCAGCAGACCTTATCCCTGGCCTGCAGGAGCTGGCCAGTCCTAGAAACAGGTGAAGAGGCTTAGGGCCTCAGGACAGGGGCACATTCTGGACTGCCAGCTTTCTTTCCTCTGTCAGGTATCTGCCTGTGGCTGAGAAGCAGTGGCCTAGGAAGACCACCTTCTCCTGGCGGTACCGGAGTTTGTCTCTGGGAACTTTACAACCCTTCTGGAACAGAAAACACATAAGGTCAATAAATGCATCCTGGCAAACAAAAACAGTAGGTCATCCGCATACTGAAAGGAGAACATCCAGCAAGGGACTAGTCTGCCAGTCTACTCCCTGTTGGGCCGTGGGGTACTGGCTGGGTGAGTTTTATCCCCCTTGTGGGAATCTACATCAGGTATACTGAACTGGTAAAGGCAAATAGGTACTGCAATCTTTATGTAGGGGCACAGAGAGGAAAACATTTGCCAAATCAACAGTGAATAATATGTCACTCTCAGGGACTGCTGCCAGTTTGGGCTAGGGACCACTGGGCTTCAGTACACTCATTGGCAGCTTGGAGGTCATGGACCATGCTACATGTATCCGGTTGTTCTTTCTGAGTCTTTTCTTGACCGGGAATGGGCTAAAATCATCATCGGACTAGCAGGGGAGAGTTCTACAATGAAAGGCGATAACTCTGTTTGGGGGGGCTGTTCTCGCTGACATCCTTGTCCGTAACCACCCCCCCTTGTCTTGCCCTGTGGGGGCCGTCTCCGCCACTCACTACAGTAATGCCTCCTCCCCGCAACGCCCACTTGGGTTGGTCGGTTGAGACTTCCGGAGATGTTGTCAATCTCATTTCGGCGTGGTCTGTGAAACATCCTCTATTCCCTCTGTACGTCAATGTGTCAGAGTCCCTCCACCACATCTCCAGCTCAGTGTTCTGTGCTACCTATAAAGTTCTGGCCAGACTCCAATGTTTCAATAAAATCCAGGTACACTTAAGATGGTTTTTAATCAAAAAGGAACAAAAGTCAGTCATAGGCTCTGTAATACAGTTGGGGGGCTCATTCTTGCTTAGTCTGTTCATGGGGTACACAGGAGGACATCACATCATACTGTATTCTTGTTCCACAATCAAATAAATTCCTTCAAGTCTTTTTTTAGATTGTCAGGGAGAAGTCTAAACGCAGCGATCTACCCCTCCCAAATGTAAATGTTCTCACTAGCCTGTAAACCACGAGATAACAGAACACAGATTCCAAGCAACTCAATATGGAGAAATTCAGTTTTCCGTGAACATCAAGGTCACTATCGTCTCTCTCGTAGATAAGACAGACACAGCACATGTCAGTTCTTCACAAAACAAAACGCAGCTTCAACAGCCCCCACCCTTTTGTTAACCCCGTAAATGCCAGAAAGCAGGTACCGGAGACATTGTAACACTTTTTCATAGTAATTTTTCTCTAATTGTCGGGATCAATAAATTTGAATAATACTCAAACAAACAACATCCCTCACTCCCAAGACCCCTAGCAGACGCCCGAAACATGGTCAGCTGTTATCCTACAAAGCCCCACAACAGCTTTTATGGCTGCCAACAGCAATCAACTTTCATCGACTTGAAGGGAATATAATTTAAAATGGCCGCCACTGAAAAATAAACTGTCTTAAGATGGCCGCCACTGAAGAATAGTAGGGCGTGTCATCTTCTCTAACCACCAGATACAGGGGTGGAGTCTGGATTACAGGGGCCATTTTTCACTCCAAGGAAAATATAATAAAATCTCTTTTTCTCAAATTCTTTCTACATCAAAAACTTTGAAATGTCCCTTATCGCCTGTCTCTTTCTTCATTGGGCACTCTGAAGGATTTCTGTCACTCTGTCCTGGTCCGTCCGTCAAAGTCAGAGGCCATAAGTGTCTGTTTTGCAAATCTGATCAAGTTTTCTCACTTGTACAATCATCAGATCATCTGACACATCCTAAATCCTTCAATCCACACTACTTCTCACTTCAAACACAAAACTACCAGCCCTTATGTCCGATCATGTCAACTTGCACTTTTCCATCAGTCCTACTTAACTCAACAACCTTCTATCTCTGTGCATCTTTCCCCTTCATGTGGGACACAATCTTCCTTCTTGCCTGCAATGCACTTGGCTCTATTCCAATTCACTACTCATCATAAGCGTCCATAACCACAATACTGTCAAAGGAACCTGTCCCCACAGACTCAAGAGGGTCTCACAACGGATGCCGACACCTCGATTTACTGACCCCAAAGAAACTAGACACCTGAGTCTTCCACAAAGGACCCTAGACTAAGTCACTGCCTGACTGGACTGACGCTAAACTAAGTCACTGCCCTCAGACTGACCCTGCAGGTCCACAAGGGACTCTACACTAGATCACTGCCTGACTGGACTGACGCTAGAATAAGTCACTGCCCTCAGACTGACCCTGCAGGTGCAGAAGGGACTCTACACTGGATCACTGCCTGACTGGACTGACGCTAGAATAAGTCACTGCCCTCAGACTGACCCTGCAGGTCCACAAGGGACTCTACACTAGATCACTGCCTGACTAGACTGACTCTCAGGTCACTGTCCTCAGACTGACTCTCCAAGTCGCTCTCCTTCAGACTCGACTAGTTCTTAGTCATACGAGACCGCTCAGACTCCCAAAGAAAGTCTGTGGGCAACCCTTAATGACAAAACTGTATCATTGACACTATGACAATCACAACAGAATATCTCCTACTTTAGCACTACGGGCCCCTAAGGGTTACTCTTCCCTGTCCCACAGCTCCAACCAGATAACACCACAGACTGTCTGACCATCCGTCTCTGTCCAGTCTCTGTCCAGTCTCTGTCCATCACCTTACAAAGTGGTTCTTTGCCAAAAACTCTGAGCTTAGGTTACAGTGAACAACAGTGGCAAATACATAACACAGAGACAGTCTTACCCGGTCCGTCCAACCAGAAGTGACATATCAAGGTAGACAACAAAAATTAATATCTTACCCTGAGAGCTCTCTGGTCAGTTCTGTTCACCAAGCCGGCGGGGACCCTTCACGGAGGCTGTCTCGGTGTTGTTGTTGCTCACTTCTAAGCCCACCCAGAAAAGGACGCAAAATATCTTTAGGGATTTTTATGCAGGGCCCCAACAGCCCTCTTGACTTTTGTAAGGTGAGTCCTAATTAACCCTTGATTGAACATAGAGACCAAATCATACGTCAATCTCTTAGTCAAGATCTTCTACCCTTTAATAATCAAAATGCATAATATATGACAGACAGAAAAGTCATCAAAGGGGCGTGAATAGTATACTGCAAAGCTATTGGACATCAGCACTTTCTGGGAAAAATAATTAATTAATTGTGCTCAGTTCTCAGAGACCTTGTACACAGATATTGTTTATACTAGTTTGCTGAGAAGAATATGATAAGTGGCTCCAGAATCATAATATAATGTAGCATCAAGGACAGACTGGCTTCTCATTAATTGTCAAAGGGTATTAGCTGACAGACCAGTAAACAGGTTACATAAAATGAAGTTTGAATGATGACATTAACTTGACAATGGTCAGGGAACATGGCCGCTGTATCTAAGATGGCGGACAGTAGTCAAGATGGCGTCCGAAACCAGTGCGACCTCCTTAACAATCGATAACTCCTTCTTGAATTGCTTTGAAACATGGCTGGGAAAATGGAGCCACCTAGTGTTTTCATTTCACTAGCAGTAGTTGCTGCACTGCTCATCACATGTGGTTGTTGTCTTATCCCATGCATCAGAGAATTGTTACTACGGTTGATTGATACCTCTATCACTAAGACTATGTATGTAGAGCTAAAAATGATAATGATAATCAGATGCACATTGAGGAGAAGATATGATCTTCCCTTACTACAGGGAATTCGGTGAAGAAAATAAAAGTCCAACAATCAACTTTAGGTTACTCAAGTACCTGAGATGGGAAAATCATATCTATCCTCAAAAGGGGGGATTAATAGGGATATCATAGGGTTAATGAAGCTTAAATCAAAAATATAATTTTTAGCTTTCACATATTCAGATTTTCACTGTGCACCACACCTAGAAATGTCAATATGCAGAATCAACAGTAAAAGATGAGATGGTATTAGGCAGATTAGGCACTATTAATAAAGATGAACTTCTGCTCTGAAAGATAACAATACGTTATTAAGGTAAGATTACAGTAACATTAAGTGGCTAAACGTAATGCCTGCCAAAGACAAGCTGCTCCTCTAAAGTCAACAATAACGGTTTAGGTAGCATTAACCCCTTAAGGACGCAGCCATTTTATAGCTTAAGGCTCAGCCCCATTTTTTGTTTTCTGATTTGCGTCGCTTTATATGGTTATAACTTTTGAACTCTGTTACTTATCAAAGTGATTCTGAGATAGTTTTTCCCCACATGTTGTACTTCATTTTAGTGGTAAGTTTTGGCTGATAAGTTTTGCGTTTATTTCCAAAAAAAAGAAAAAAAATGATGATTTTTTTCAAAATTATTGCGCTTTCAGCCAGATAGATTTACCATCCAAATAAGTTGCTGAATAACATTTCCCATATGTCTACTTTACATTTTCATAATTTTTTAAATGTCTGGATAATTGTCTGATGTCTGACTATTTTGGGGATAAATACTGTTTTGAATGAAATTTTACATATTTGACATCAAAAACCCCCTATATAATCAACCCATTTTCAAACCTGCACCCCTCAAACTATCAGAAACAGCTTTTAGGAAGATTGTTAACCCCTTGAGATCTTTATAGTAATTACGTCAAAGTAGAGGTGAAATTTAGAATGGCCAGCTTTTGTCAGTTATACGTTCATTTAGCTCTAAAATTTACACATTTGCAAAAGATAAAAAGAGAAAAACCACCTATCAATTTGTTATGCAATTTCTCCCGAGTACAGAGACCCCCCACATGTGGCCGTTACTTGTTTTATGGGCGCACAGCAAGGCGCAGAAGGGAAGGAGCTGCCAGGATTTTAGTTTCCTCATTGGCCCCTTTTGCAGGCTATAAAATTTTAGCTTTTCCGTTATCGGGGCCATGTGATGCCATTTTTTTTGCAGGATAAGATCCTTTCTTCCAGTGTTACCATTTTGGGGTTGGTATCACCTATTGTTGAAAATGTATGAACTTTTTTTAAGGCAGAAGTAGAAAAGCATCAATTCTCTACTGGATTTTTTACTTTTTTTTTCTGGTGTTCACCGTTAAGCCCAATAATCATGTTACCTTTATTCTATGGGTCGATACGATTACGGGGATACCATACATGAATATTTTTTCTTACGTTTTACTACATTTGCCAAATAAAACCTGAATGTAGGGAAAAATCTATCATTTTTGCATTGCCGCCTTCCAAGTGGCATAACATTTCGACTTTTTAGGGTATGGAGTTGGTTGATGGCTTGTTTTTTGTGTGAAATATTGTACTTGTGCAACAGTATCTTTCTGGAGTACATATGTTTTTTTGATTTTATTGCATTTTTTGGGAGATTCAATAGGTAAAAATTATACTTTTTGGTGGCTTTTTAACAGTTTTTTTAACAGTGTACATCCGGTGGGTTCAATAATTATTTACTTTTATTCTACGGGTTGTTAAGGATGCAGTGAAACTATATATGTGGGGTTTGTTTTATGATTTAGACTTTATTTGTGTTACATGTCTCTTTATATGTTTATGGGATTATGGGCATTTTAATTGATTTTTGCTTTACTTTTTATTGAATAACATTTTTTTTTACTTTTTTATTATTTCCACCATGGGACATGAACAAGCAATCATCTGTCCTTGATAATACTCTGCAATACTGATGTTTTGCAGGGTATTAGCAGTGTCAGTCTATGCACATGCACATGCTGACACTGTGCCTTTAAGATGAAGTCATAGACGTCTACAGTCCTGATCGAACCTCAGGGCTGCCGAACGTGGGGTAAAGACTCCCCAAAGGCAGGTTAAATGACACGGTCGCGCTGACCGCTGCATTTAACGGGTTAAACACCTGCGATCGGTACCCACTCTGACCACGGTTGTTACACTGGGGTGTCAGCTGTTAGTTACAGCCGGCACCCTGTGTATTCTGATGCCGGTTCGACTCAGATCTTGAGCTGAACCAGCATCAGCTCTGCGTCCGATATATTGGACGCTGAGCGTTAAGTCACTGCGCTCAGCGTCCAATATATCGGATGCAGAACGGGAAGGGGTTCAATAATTAAACATAATGCCTGCCAAGAAATATGTTACATCATAACACCTAAATGTCGACGCATGTGTATCGTAATAAGCGTGAGATTTGTACACATATATTTTATGAACAATGAAGTACCGTATATACTCGTGTATAAGCCAAGTTTTTCAGCACAAAAAATGTGCTGAAAAACTTCTCTTCGGCTTATACACGAGTCAAGAAAAAAATAAAAAACGTAATACTCACCCTCCGGTGTCCCTATCTTCAGCGCGAGGCTCCCGGTTCTTTGGCGCGGTACCAGGCGGCGGCGGGTTCATCTTCTCTCTTCTGTAGCCGCCATCTTCATTATGATCGCCCCTCCCCCGAACGGCTACATGGCTTCTGCAGATTCGTTACGATGAGCCAGTGGCTCATTGTAATGAATGTGCTGCAAAAATGCCATATATTGCAATACAGAAATATTGCAGTATATGGTAGGAGCGATCTGACCATCTAGGGTTAATGTACCCTAGATGGTCTAAGAAATAGTGGAAAAAAAAAGAAAAAAAAAAGGTTAAAAAATAAAAAAAATTAATAAAATATTAAAAATTCAAAACACCCCCCTTTCCCTAGAACTGATATAAAACATAATAAACAGTAAAAATCACAAACATATTAGGTATCGCCAAGTCCCAAAATGCCCGATCTATCAAAATAAAAAAAACGGTTACGGCCGGCGGTGACCTCAGAGACGGGAAATAGTGCCCAAATGTCCGAAATGCGACTTTTACACCTTTTTACATAACATAAAAAATGTAATAAAAAATGATCAAAATGTTGCACAGACCTCAAAATGGTAGCAATGAAAACTTCGGCTCATTTCGCAAAAAATGACACCTCACACAGCTCCGTGCGCCAAAGTATGAAAAAGTTATTAGCTTCAGAAGATGACAAAAATTTTTTTTCTTTTTTGTACACATTCGTTTAATTTTTTAAAATGTATTAAAACACAATAAAACCTATATAAATTTGGTATCACCGCGACCGCACCGAACCGAAGAATAAAGTAGGCGTGTTATTTGGAGCGAAGAGTGAAAGTCATAAAAACTGAGCCCACAAGAACGTGCGTTTTTTTTTTCAATTTTTCCACATTTGGAATTTTTTTTCAGCTTCGCAGTACACGACATGGTAAAATAAATAACATTACGGGAAAGTAAAATTTGTTACGTACAAAATAAGCCCTCACACAGGTCTGTACACATAAAAATGAAAAAGTTATGGATTTTTGAAGTTGGAGAGCGAGAAATGAGCGGAAAAACCCTTAACCCTTAAGGGGTTAAACAGTAACATATTGCTACCTGTTCTTTAACATCTCTCAATCATATCGCCTGAGGCATAACCCTGAGGCAAAAAATACAGTTAAAAGGAGGGCACATTCAGACTGTCATTGTACAGTCTGTCTGTACAGTAACAATGGTGGGTCCAACAGGATGACCTCCAAATATATTGCAGTTCTGTCAACACCTTCTCACTTTTCCCGCAGTTCCAAATAGCCAATAAAGTGTTGCTTTGAAATAGCGCTGAGAGCAGCATCTCTTAAGTTTCCCGGGACTGCAGCAAGATTCGGTGGATTTGGTCCTGTTTGGTCAACTTTGTCCTGGGGTCGATGGCCTGAGTGCCCACATCTGGCACCCGTGCCATAGGTTCGCCACCACTGCCCTATAATATACACCAGAGCACCTAACCTCAATAACAAAATTGCTCCCACATGCAAAACAAAGATACAAAAGGGCTTGACATTCTCCTCTTGGATGGAAATACCTGTTTTTTTCAGATGCATTAGATGTGGTGCATGAAAAAATGGAAGATTCCCTGGGAGATATATATATCAATCATTGAATGTTTATGTAATAATTTAAAAAAAACATCATGAAAAAGATCCTAGTACACTTAAATTTGTTGCCATTAAAAAGTGAAAAAAAAGACTGGAGGGGAGGAAATTATATTGGGAAAATCTCAAGGGAGGAATCCAAAACAATATATGACTTTGAAACTCTGATCCCAAAAGGTCTGAATGCAGACCCAGAAATCTTTGTTTTTTTGTAATACTGATGAGGGGCTGGCTGTATACTGGGGTGGACTGGCTGGAAAT
Organism: Engystomops pustulosus; assembly: GCF_040894005.1. Lineage (NCBI taxonomy): Eukaryota > Metazoa > Chordata > Amphibia > Anura > Leptodactylidae > Engystomops > Engystomops pustulosus. Next base: position 45,028,526 of record NC_092418.1, on the reverse strand, counting down.
ATACAGGGGGGCTGGCTGTATACTGGGGCTGCTGGTTTGCTATATACAGGGGGGGTGGCTGGCTGTAAACTGGGGGAGCTAGCTAGTGGTGTTATATGGCATGGTAGTTATATTCTTGTACATAGGGGAAGTTTTATAATAGTTATATTCATGTACATAGGATCAGTATTATAGTAGTTATATTCTTGTACATAGGGGGCAGTATTATAGTAGTTATATTCTTGTACATAGGGGGCAGTATTATAGTAGTTATATTCTTGTACATAGGGGGCAGAATTATAGTAGTTATATTCTTGTACAAAGGAGGCAGTATTATAGTAGTCATATTCCTGTACATAGGGGCAGTATTATAGTAGTTATATTCTTGTACACAGGGACAGTATTATAGTAGTTATATTCTTGTACATAGGGACAGTATTATAGTAGTTAATGCATGTACAAAGGGGCAGTATTATAGTAGCTATGTTCTTGTACATAAGGGGCAGTATTACAGTAGTCATATTCTTGTACATAAGGGGCAGTAGTATAGTGGTTATATTCTTATACATAGGGGGCAGTATTATAGTAGTTATATTCTTGTACATAGGGGACAGTATTATAGTAGTTATATTCCTTTACATAGGGGGCAGTATTATAGTAGTTATATTCTTGTACATAGGGGGCAGTATTATAGTACTTATATTCTTGTATATAGGGGCAGTATTATAGTAGTTATATTCTTGTAAATAAGGGGTGGTATTATAGTATTTATATTCTTGTTTCTAGGAGGCAGTATTATAGTAGTTATATTCTTGTACATAGGGGACAGTATTGTAGTAGTGATATTCTTGTACATAGGGAGCAGTATTATAGTAGTTATATTCTTGTATATAAGGGGCAGTATTATAGTAGTTATATTTTTGTATCTAGGTGGCAGTATTATAGTAGTTATATTCTTGTATGTAGGGGGCAGTATTATAGTAGTTATATTCTTGTATATAAGGGGCGGTATTATAGTATTTACATTCTTGTATCTAGGAGGCAGTATTATAGTAGTCATATTCTTGTATATAAGGGGCAGTATTATAGTATTTATATTCTTGTATCTAGGAGGCAGTATTATAGTAGCTATATTCTTGAACATAGGGGGCAGTATTATAATATTTATATTCTTGTATCTAGGAGGCAGTATTATAGTAGCTATATTCTTGAACATAGGGGGCAGTATTATACATGTTATATTCTTGTACATAGGGGGCAATCATTTTCCCTTTGAACATATTGGGGGTCATTTACTAAGGGCCCGAATCGCTATTTTTCGTCGGGTTTCCGGAATATATCCAATTTGCGCCATCTTTCCCTGAATTGCCCTGGGTTTTTGGTGCACGTGATCGGATTGTGGCGCATTGGCGCAGGGGGTGGTGTCCCTCACTGTATGGGGGTAGTGTCCCTCACTGTGTGGCGGGAGTGTTCCTCCCTGTATGGCGCTAGTGTCCCTCACTGTATGGCGGTTGTGTCCCTCATTGTGTGGCGGAAGTGTCGCTCACTGTGTGGTGGTAGTGTTACTCACTGTATAGGGGTAGTGTTCCTCACTGTGTGGCGGTTGTGTCACTCATTGTATGGGGGTAGTGTTACTAACTGTATAGGGATAGTGTTCCTCACTGTGTGGTGGTAGTGTCCCTCACTGTGTGGTGGTAGTGTTCTTTACTGTATGGCGGTAGTGTTCCCCACTGTATGGGGGTGTTTTCCTCACTGTATGGCGGTAGTGTCCCTCACTCTATGGCTGTATTCTTCACTGTATGGCGGTAGTGTTCCTCATTGTATGGCTGTATTCTTCACTGTATGAAGGTAGTGTTCCTCACTGTATGGGGGTAGTGTTCCTCACTGTATAGCGGTAGTGTTTCTAACTGTATGGGGGTAGTGTTACTCACTGTATAGGGATAGTGTTCCTCACTGTGTGGCGGTAGTGTCCCTCACTGTGTGGCGGTAGTGTTCCCCACTGTATGGGGGTGTTTTCCTCACTGTATGGCGGTAGTGTCCCTCACTCTATGGCTGTATTCTTCACTGTATGGCGGTAGTGTTCCTCATTGTATGGCTGTATTCTTCACTGTATGTGTTCCTCACTGTATGGGGGTAGTGTTCCTCACTGTATAGCGGTAGTGTCCCTCACTGTATGGTGGTAGTGTTTCTCACTGTGTGGTGGTAGTGTCCCTCACTGTGTGGCGGTAGTGTCCCTCACTATGTGGTGATAGTGTCCCTCACTGTATGGTGGTAGTGTCCCTCACTGTGTGGTGGTAGTATGCCTCACTGTGTGGCGGTAGTGTCCCTCACTGTGTGGTGATAGTGTCCCTCACTGTATGGGGGTAGTGTCCCTCACTGTATGGAGGTAATGTTCCTCACTGTATGGCCCTAGTGTTCTTCACTGTATTTGGGTAATTTCCCTCACTTTTTATTTTTATATCAGTTCTAGGGAAAGAGGGATGATTAGAATTTTTAGGTTTTTTAAACTTTTTTTTTAAAATTTTTACTATTTTTCAGACTCCCTAGGGCAGGGATGGCAAACCTTTTAGAGACCGAGTGCCCAAACTACGACAAAGACCCGCTTATTTATTGCAAAGTGCCAACACAGAAATTTCATTTGTGATTTATACTCCCTTCTCTGTCACAGTTTTCATTAATACCAGCACCTGAGGACACCAATAAAGCAGAAAATAGTCCCAGGTAGCGCTGTCACTTTAAAATAGCTCTGTGAACAGCAAGTCCTGGGCAGTCTGGGACTGCAGGAAGATACCTGGAGTCATCTCTGGTGATGGCCTGAGTGCCCGCAAAAAGGGCTCCGAGTGCCACCTCTGGCACCAGTGCCATAGGTTAGCCATCACTGCCCTAGGGTATGGCAGTATATGGGGATTTCTCTCATTCATTACAATGTGCTGATCGCACATTGTACTGAAGGGGTTAATCCGAGGCTTTAATCCCTGATGACGTCTGCAGCGGCTATCTGCGGGTTAACACCCGCGATCTGTGCTAGCACCGACCACGGGCGTTACTGTTAAGCCTTTGCTGCAATAGTAAAATTATAAAATTGCAGCAAAGACTTTCTGGCTGTGGAGAGGGCTCAGTCCGTGAGCCCTCTCCATGCACCCGCACCCGGCATGTGATGTACCGTTACGTCACATGCTGGGATTCGATAACATTCAAATCGAATTTTGATAAATTCACTCATCTCTAGTCTCCACATATAATCCACTAGCCGCCAGCCTCCAAGCTAGTGGTGTAACCAGGTATGGAAAACATGTCTAACATAAGCCAATTACAAGCACAGCGCACGAGAGCCACATCCCCAACTCCACTTGCCGCCAACCTCCTTAGTGGCGAAAGAAGATGTGGCCCCAGACCAACCATTGAAGACTATAAATCAACCACACATAAGACATTATATAATACGTACCAAGGACCTGGTTACATAGAATCCATTTATCTTACAGAATTAGGTAAAGCAGTAACACTGACCATATGTCTTGGTACAATGACCCTTTCTTTGCCCCCCCCCCCCTCCCATTAACCTGTATAACTACACCTAATGCAACTCTGCAACATAAAAAAAAAACCCTCTTTAATTTTATCCTCCATTTAATCCTTACCCTATCCCTCCTCACATGGTGCGGTCCCTGTTCTCTATCCTCCTCATTCTGTGGCCCCTGTCCTCCATCCGCTTCCTGTATCCCCTGTTCTCCATCCTCCTTCTGTAGCTCATGTCCTCCATCCTCCTCCTGTAGCTCATGTCCTCCATCCTCCTCCTGTGGCCTCCTGTCCTCCTTCTGTTCTCCATCCTCCTTCTGTAGCTCATGTCCTCCATCCTCTTCCTGTCCTCCATCCTCCTCCTGTGGCCTCCTGTCCTCCTTCTGTTCTCCATCCTCCTTCTGTAGCTCATGTCCTCCATCCTCCTCCTGTCCTCCATCCTCCTCCTGTGGCCTCCTGTCCTCCATCCTCTTCCTGTGGCCTCCTGTCCTCCTTCTGTTCTCCATCCTCCTTCTGTAGCTCATGTCCTCCATCCTCCTCCTGTCCTCCATCCTCCTCCTGTGGCCTCCTGTCCTCCTTCTGTTCTCCATCCTCCTTCTCTAGCTCATGTCCTCCATCCTCCTCCTGTCCTCCATCCTCCTCCTGTGGCCTCCTGTCCTCCATCCTCCTTCTGTAGCCCCCTGTCCTCCAGCCTCCTCCTGTCCTCCATCCTCTTCCTGTGGCCTCCTGTCCTCCTCCTGTCCTCCTCCTGTCCTCCGTCCTTCTCCTGTAGCCCCCTGTCCTCTATACTCCTCCTGCCCTCTGAATTTCTTTGAATTGATGGAAAGAAAAACAATCGACAGGAAACCAACTTTATTACTAGATATAGCACACAACATCATGCAATACGAAAAATAATGCAGAAGCATTGGTCCATCATTAGAAAAGATATGCACCTTAAGGATTACCTTCCAAACCACCTGAGAATTACCTATAGAAGAGCTACCACAATTAAAAACATCTTAGCCCCAAGTGTGTTCAGACAACACAAACCAAGCAATAAAGATAATTAAAACAATTATGTTTCGAAATGTCATAAAGCCAGATGCTTGTGTTGTAAGAGCATAAAAATTGGAACAACATTCAAATCCAATAACACAAATGAAATGTTTCATATAAAAAATAGGATGACTTGTAACACAAAATATGTCATCTATCTAATCGAGTGCGAAATATGTCACCTGCAATACATAGGACGGACAGTACAGACTGTATGTAATTGTTTAAACAAACATAGAGAGAACATAAAGAAAAAAATTTAAATTCACAGCGTCTCCAAACACTGTTCGCTCCACCACCCCAAAATAAAATGCCCTATCTAAATCAAACCGAAAGATCACATACCTACTATATCCAATAGAAACCGACACTATGCCATAGGGAAGTCTATTGGATATATAAACGAAGCACACTAACATCGAATGGCTTAAATGAAATAAACGAGACAATCCTGTGAAAAGATCCACCTTACCTAGCGCAGATAGCAAGGAACTTCCCCTCCGAGGGAAGACAGTTATCGCCACATATAAGTTTGCAAAAACTAGCTTTTTGACCTATCCAGGCTTCTGTATTTCTGGTCAGCAGACCCATCCCGATGATCGAAATTGAAGTGTCTCTCCAGAGTTACTATAGAAACCAGGAACTCTCGTAGTTTGATCCTCCCAGGTAGCCATAGATGTAGTTTAGAAACCTCACAGATACACAGGATAGAGAGTTTCGTGTAGCCAAGCACAAAAAAACACAATTTAAAAAAAAAAAACATGTGTAAGAAAACATTTATTTATTCATTTATTTATTTATTCATTTATTTATATATTGTTAATTTTTGGTTTTACATGCCGTAAGAGAAGAAAAAGACTGGGAGTCCGGTAACGGGACTCCGATCACTACATAATTGTGGTATTAAGACAAAATGTTCATGAACCAGAGGAAGCGCTTAGCGCGTTGTTCTATACATCATTTTTATTCTTTCTTTTTATATATATATTTTAATATCTCTTGATTGAAATAAACCAAATTTGTTTAAACGGGACCAGCCAGCGTCATTTTTTCAGCGTTCAAAAAAAACGGACTCCATCTCCTGGAGGAAAAAGATATTTGTCCTTTGGAACTGCCTATCTACACCACGCGGCAGCAGAGAAAAGGCCTATTTAAGGAAGCAACATCTGGGAGTTGTGGCCTAGATGCTCAACCCCACAAGGTTAGTAGTTCGAAGCACTTAATTTCACCCATTCATCACAAGGATAATACAACACAGCGCCCCTTGTGTCTTTTCTATCCTCCATTTCTTTCAGCAGCCTCCTCCTGTCCTTCAGCTGCCACTGCTCTCTAGCCTCCCCCTGACCTACAGCTTTCTCTCCCTGTGACCCGCTGTCTCCTGGCATTAAAAAAAAAACAGTTTCTTACCTTTCCTCCTTCACCAGCTGTAGTCATTTCTTCTCCCGGGCTCTGACTGACTCGCGGAGGGGGCGGGACCAGCCAGGGGCAGAGCTTTCTCCTCACATGACTCGTGCAGTAGACATCATGTGAGGTAACAGGGGCTGCTCCCACCTCCTCCTGGTTTTGATGCTTTGGCTGCTCTTCAGCTCTTATCTACAGGGCCAGGAGGAGGCGGGACAAACCGGGGAAGAGGGGAGGAACCCGTGACATCCCAGCCGTCTTTGATGACAGGACAGAGCTCAAAAACCAGGACTGTCCTGACGAATCAGGGATGGTTGGGAGGTATGTAGAATATATATAGGACCCCCACCTGTGGGGGACCTGCACCTATCATGGTCAGAACATAGCAGTAAGGTGCAGGCCACCTAGACTACAGAGAGCTGGATGAGATTATAAGAGACTAGTAATAGTGCAGCCTCCATCTTTGATCCTGTACATGTGCTCTCTCCGGGCAGCTCCTTTCTCCCTAGTGTATAATACATGTGACCTCCCTATAACAAGCAGAGTAATGGTGGATCTGCCCTCCGTCTCTATCCAAAAGGACAGGACTCCTGAAGAAGCTCCAGTATAGAGCTTGTGACTGGTCTGCCATGTCTGTGCCATGAGAATTAGTAATACAATAGCTGTGTGTCCATGTGACATGAAGGTACAAATGTTCCTGTGTAACATTATACATTAATGAGGGTAATTACCCTCATGTAAATCAGTGATATATGCAATGAGTGAGGTAAGTACACCCTCATATAAATCAGCCTTAGGCAAATCAGTGAAATATGCAGTGAGTGAGATAACTACACCCTCATAAATCAGCCTCATGTAAATAAGTGGTATCTATAGTTTGTGGTATGTACACCCTCATGTAAATCAGTGATATGTACAGTGTGTGATGTAACTACACCCTCATGTAAATCAGTAATATGTACAGTGTGTGAGATAAATACACCCTCTTATAAATCAGTGATATGTACAGTGCGTGAGGTAAGTACACCCTTATATAGATCAGTGATATGTACAGTGTGTGAGGTAAGTACACCCTTATATAGATCAGTGATATGTACAGTGTGTGTGGTAAGTACACCTTCATATAAATCAGTGATATGTACAGTGTGTGATGTAACTACACCCTCATGTAAATCAGTGATATGTACAGCGTGTGAGATAAATACACCATCTTATAAATCAGTGATATGTACAGTGTGTGAGGTAAGTACACCCTTATATAGATCAGTGATATGTACAGCGTGTGAGGTAACTACATCCTCATATATATCAGTGATATGTACAGTGTGTGAGATAACTACACCATCTTATAAATCAGTGATATGTACAGTGTGTCTTATAGATTTATATCTGGGGCTCAAACCCCTAATCATTGTAAGGTGACTTTCAAATTAAATGAGTCTGTGTCCAGCGCTGGAATTTGACTAACTTGAAGAAAAGACAAGACCTGTCCTTGCAGGAAGTTAGCAACAAGACTGATAAGTTTATTGAGGAACCGACATTTATAGAAAACCATAAGGCACTTTACATAAGGCGTGTAATTAGGAAAGCAGCAACTATAATTGGGTGTTCTCACCCAGGAAATGTAACACTATTGGATGTAAGTACACAAAGGAGTCTAATACTATTGGCTACATGCAAATACTGAAACTTCCCAGGTGCTTACCTGGATACCTTCCACTAGGTGCTGCTAGTGAGCACTAAGTCTTTGTGTTCTGAGGGACAAACCCAAACTTCAGTTATCACTACACAAAGTTATATGAAATGAATGCTGAGTCTTTAAAATGTCTGACAATACGTAAGATGGCGTCTGAGTCCAGTGTAATATCTTTAACATGTGTGAGGTAAGTACACCCTTATATAGATCAGTGATATGTACAGCGTGTGAGGTAACTATATCCTCATATATATCAGTGATATGTACAGTGTGTGAGGTAAGTACACCCTTATATAGATCAGTGATATGTACAGTGTGTGAGGTAAGTACACACTTATATAGATCAGTGATATGTACAGCGTGTGTGGTAAGTACACCCTCATGTAAATCAGTGATATGTACAGCGTGTGTGGTAAGTACACCCTCATATAAATCAGTGATATGTACAGTGTGTGTGGTAAGTACACCTTCATATAAATCAGTGATATGTACAGCGTGTGTGGTAAGTACACCTTCATATAAATCAGTGATATGTACAGCGTGTGTGGTAAGTACACCCTCATATAAATCAGTGATATGTACAGTGTGTGTGGTAAGTACACCTTCATATAAATCAGTGATATGTACAGCGTGTGTGGTAAGTACACGCTGTCCTTAAGATACCCAAAGCACCTATGACAAGTGGCTGCAGTAAAGAATCTAGCCATTCTCCCAAATGCTGAGTCAAAGAACAGATTGTAGCCACTATTGGGTGCATGGGGGATTCTAATGTAATTTGAACAAAGTATGAAAGATGGGAGCTATAGGATCCTCTACACACACTCTTTGATTGAAAATTCCCAACATAAACCCCTCCTCTACAAAATAAAAAAATATAATTTTAAACATGCATGTGAGATCAGCTATTAATGGGTGATAGTTGGAACAGAGTGAATAAGCTCTTGGAACCAGTTCAGATGCACATGACTGAACAGGGTAGAAGGTTGGATTGCAAACAGTGACATTTTGTGATTGATGTATATGCTCTGTTGGCAATGTATCAGGATTCTCTTTATATAGATCATTTAATGTATCCATTGTGAAAAGAAGAAATACCAGAACATGCAAGCATTTCATTGTCTTGCGCAATATCAAATTCAAGGACAACATTAAATAATCAATATTTTTTTGACAATATAACATGTCTTTTAACTGTCAGAAGCAGTGGCGGTACTAGGAGAAGTTAGGCCCCATAGCAAATTTCTCCATGGGCCCCCTACCACTTAAAGGAAACCTTGATTTCATCATGCGAGCAGACCACCCTGTACTCAATGCTGATGCCGGCACATAGTTTAGTTAGGCTCGGTGAACCTTAGCTTAGCTAAAAAAACTATTTTCTTACATATGTAAATAAGCCCTCCGGTGCTACCCTACGCCATCTTCGGGCTGGCGATGGCTTCTGATGTTAAATTATTCCCGCCTCCTTCATATAATCCGTTCTCCTTCAGGTGGCGAGAGCCATGACATCACCAAGCTCTCAGCACTTGAAGGAGGATGGGTAATATGAAGGAGGCGGGAATAATTAAACATCGGAAGCCATCTCCAGGCCGAAGATGACATAGGGTAGCACCGGAGGGCTCATTTACATTTCGTTTTTTGAGCTAAACTAAAGTTCTCCAAGCCTAACTAAACTATGTACCTGCATCAGCATTAAGTAGTCTACAGGGTGGTCTGGTCGCATAATTTCATCATGCGAGAAGTGGTAGGTTTCCTTTATAAAATATACATACTTGTAAAATCACCAACATTTATACACTCAAATATACACAAATGTATATATAGTTATAAATTTAGTTATACATTTGTAACACTTTAACGTATCCAGGGTATTTTGAGATTGTTTTCTCATCCCACATTGTACTTCAAATTAACCCTTTTCTGACATTGGACATAGCACTACATGCCGCTTCTGGCACCGGCTGGGGAACAGCTGCCGGTGTCTGCTGTATATTATAGCTGACACCCGCAATCGGAGATTCCTCCAATTGGGGGTGTAAACCCCAGGGGCGTCACTAGGTCAAAAGATCCGCTGGCAAGAGATCCGATAGCAAACCTGGGGTCTGCCAGTGCCCCAGGGCTGCATGCTCCTCTCCGCATTGCTTTTTAAAGCCAACCTGTAAAAGTGAAGAAAAAAAAAAGTTTAAAACACTTAATAAAAACACTTTTTAATAAAAAGAATTAAAGTTAAATTCCCCTTTACAGCAACATTCCCTAAACATACCTAATAAAGTAAAAAAAAAAACACAAAATCATGAAAAAACCCACATATTTGGTATCGCCACATCCGTAACAATCTGTACAATAAATCAGTAACATTGTTGGACCGGCTAGGTAAACGTCGTAAAAACAAAATAAGCCAGAAACAAGCTCTGTTAACCAAAAAATATAAAAGATGTGTCTCCAAAAAGATGGCAATAGAAAATGAGATTTTCTCTATACAGTATTAGTTTTTCTTCAATAAAACTGTAAAAATAAATTAAAAACGATATAAATGAGGAATTACCGTAATCGTAGTGGTCTATAGAATAAAGTTAATATAGTATTTTTTTGTGTACGGTGTATGGCCCCTAAAAAGTACAAAAAGAAAGGAGACGATTTTTCTTTTCCTCCAAACATTCAAGCGTGTTTCCACTCAGTCTGCTGAAGGAGGCTAGACTCGCAAGTGCCAAAGGTACGCAAACTATCTACGGAGAGCTGTCTAGTTCAAGTGCACAGAGACTCTGCTCATGCACAGTTCACTGCCAGGCACATCAAGCCCTGAGTAGCAAACTGCGCAGGCGCCAGGGTATGCGGCTCACCACGCAGGCGCGAGGCTTCTGTGTGGTGAGGCGACGTCACAGTGAGGAATGTCTTAAAGGGGGAGGGGAAATAATTTGAATAATTGGCCCAGAGGGCTGAGCGGAGACCTATATTAATGAGGAGGCGAGCGTTGAAATTTGAAATGCAGCATCACCCCAGGACTTGACTGACTTTTGGCAGAGAGCCAGGTAATCTATATAAGGGGGTATTATGGGAACGGAGGGGAGCAGAGCTGTCAATCAGGGTGTCATATAGTGTACTATGCAAGGCCTATTCACACCTGTCAGCAGTAAATTTATGCCTTCATTTTGCACCTGCTGAATAAAGCTGTTTATTTTCATTAGTAACTTTGTTAAGATAAACCTTCCATTATTGGACATTACTGTTTTAGATTGTTTTACATTTGGTGTTTGGATGCAGACAGTAACGTTCCCCAAAAAGAGTCACAGATGGTGAGAAGTATATAATGACTTTTTGTGTGTCCTGGGATAAGCTATGGCATGGAGGAGCTAATTAAAGGGTTTTTTTCCGTGGGATAGGGCCTAACTTCCTGATCAGTTAGGGTCTCAGTGCTGAGACCCCTGCAGATCGCGAGAACGAGGGGTCCAAACGACCCCTCATTGTTTCATAAGAGTAATGGAGCAGATGGCTGCACATCACCGTTCTGCTCCATAAATCTCTATGGAGCTGACGGAGATCGCTCAGCAATGAGGAGCGACAAGGGGTTGTTCGGACTCGCAATCTGCGGGGGTCTCAGCACTAAGACCCACACTGATCAGCAAGTTAGGCCCTGTCTGGAGAAATCAAGGTTTAATCACCAGAATCAACAAGGCTTTTTTACTTTGAGAACTGTCAATCTGTGGAAAGACCCGAGGCTGTCTCGTTTTAACCCTTTCTTTACAAAGTACCATAGGGAGTCTAAAAATACCATTTTTTTTTAAATTAAAAAAAAAATTATAATAAAAGACCTTAAAACTCAAATCACCCCCCTTTCCCTAGAACTGATATAAATATAAATAAACAGTAAAAATCATAAACACATTAGGTATTTCCACATCTGAAAATGCCCAATCTATCAAAATATAATAACAGTTTTTCACTGCATTTAACCCCGTAATGCAAAATAGCGCCCAAAGGTCGAAAATGCCACTTTTTTGCCATTTTGAAAAATATAAAAAAATCAATAGAAAGTGATTGAAAAATTCATAAAAAGTCCTTAAATTGTAGCATTGAAAACGTCATCAAAAGTCACAAAAAATGACAACACCAACAGCTCCATACACTAAAGTATGAAAAGTTATTAGCCCCAGAATATGGCAAAGTCAAATAAACATTTTTGTACAGGTTTTAATTTTAAACCTAATTTTAATTTTAAAACATTATAAAACCTATACAAATTTGGTATCCCCGTAATCATAGCGACTCAAAGAATAAAATAGACATGTCATTTAAGCGCATAGCCATGGATCTGGTAGCTCCACTAATTAAATCTGCTAGAGGGCACCAGTATATATTAGTCATCTTGGACTATGCAACTAGGCACCCAGAAGCAGTGCCTTTAACCCCTTAGTAATGCAGTCTAAAAAGGCTCTAGTGAGTTAAGGGCCATAACTTTTTTTTGCATGCTACCTTAAAATTTTGAACTTTGAACTGTTGTACGGACCCTTGTGGTTTGCTTTGTGTGGCTAAGAAAACCTGGGAAAGTGAGGTGACTCCATACAAAATCGTAATTGAGCATGTTGACCAGATGCAAGGAAGGATATCTGATGTCATGCCAATTGTTAAGGAACATCTTCTTCAGGCCCAAGAAGCCCAAAGTAGGGTATATAATAGATCAGCCAGAATTAGGCAGTCCCAGCCAGGTGATAGGGTACTGGTCCTTGTACCCACAGTAGAAAGCAAATTTCTTGCAAAGTGGCAGGGCCCACATGAAGTGCTTGAAAAGGTGGGTGAGGTTAACTGTAGGATACACCAGCCAGGAAAAAGGAAGCCTATCGAGTTATAACATGTAAACCTCATCAAGCCCTGGAGAGATAGAGACACTGTGGGTTCATCTTGCTTACTTGCCCAGTCAGAGGTGGATTTTAGAGATATTTCTAGTGCAAGCACCCTCTCAGCGTCACAAAAGCAGCAATGCAAGGAGTTGTTAGATCACAATAAAGATATGTTCTCAGAATTGCCTGGTCTTGCCTCTGGCATTGAACATGAGAGTGTTACTGAACCTCATGTTAGGGTACACTTGAAGCCATATAGAATCCCTGAGGCATGTAGGCAAGTGGTTTCCCAAGAGGTGGAAGGAATGCTAAAGTTAGGGATCATTGAGAAATCTAAGATGGTCAAGTCCAATAGTGTTGGTACCCAAACTGAATGGGGAGTGGCGTTTCTGCACGATTATAGAAAGATTAATGAGGTCTTCAATGTGGACGCCTACCCAATGCCAAGGGTGGCTTAATTACTAGATTACATTACTAGATTGGATCTTGCAAATGTAGGGGTATTGGCAGATCCCACTGTCAAAGGTGGCCAAGGAAAAGACTGCCTTTTCCACCTTCATGAATGGGAAACTCATCTCAATAAAGTACAAGCAGTTTTAAATCCTTGGTTTACCATTAACCAAAAGAAATGTGCCGTTGGTATGGAGAAAATAAAATATCTAGGTTATGCTGTAGGAAGGGGCTCAATTAAACCCCTTAAAGCACTTCAAAATTGGCCACACTGGTTTTTCCCAGCCAGTCCTGGTAGCACCCAATTTTACGAAGGAATTTGTAGTACAGAGTGGGGTGAGTAGTGGGGTTCGATATTGTCACCAGATATAAATGGTGAAGAGCATCCTGTAATGTACTTAAGCCATAAACTTTTCTCAGCAAAAAAAATTATTCTATAGCAGAAAGAGAATGTCTGGCCATTAAGTGGGCGTTAGATTCCCTCAGGTATTACCTACTGGGCAGAAAGTTCTAATTGGTCTCAGATCATGCCCCAGTGAAGTGGATGAGGAGGGAAAAGGGGAATAATGCCCGGATAACACGCTGGTTTCTTGCTTTACAGAACCTTGGGTTTAATGCGGAACACAGAAGGCAATTTGCATAGAAATGCAGATGCACTATCAAGGGTGCACTGTTTGCTGGTTCAAGGTGCTCAGCCCCTTGGCTTTGGGCAAAGGACGGGGGTATGTGACAAGGCACAAGGTATCGTGGTTGAGGGCCGATACGTGTCACCGAGGAGCCTGGCCTCAGTAAAGTAAGCTGCTAATCTTTGTCAGTAACCTTAGGTTGCTGACCGTTATTTAATATAAGCATAGCTGCTTGCTGTAGTTGATCCAGGCCAGTTTTTACTGGAGTAGTCTGAGAGCTGGGTGGGATGACTACTCCCATGTATCCAGGCCAGGTGTTGCCTTGCATTTATTAGCTAGGAGGTTTAGCAGAGCTTAGAGTGTGTGGCTCCAAGCCTGAAGTGTTGGTCTGGTGTCCTTCTTCTGCCGTGGTCTCAGGACTGGGTTAGAGACGCTAGAACTTTACAGACTGCAAAGTGAGGATAACCTGTCTTATATAAAAGCCTTTTGCCAGAAGACAAGTCAACTGCATGTTATAACCCCCACACCTACTACTATGAAGTCTTTGTAAAGTGCATCTCATGTTGCAGAAAATAAGCCCTTATTTGTCCCAATTGCAACAAAAAATAAAGATTGTATAGCCATTAAAAAGTGCCAATGCAAATCTGCTCTGAATGGCCCAGGTTCCCTTCAATGCCTTGGTGTGTACCCATACAGCAGGTTACCACCACATATGGGGGATTGTTATACTAGGGAGAGTATCAAACTATGTGGAGCGTTTTGGAATTTTATCCACTGACAATGTGTAAATGGCCAAAAAAATTGAAATTTCAAAATTGTACACAATTTTGTTTTAACCCCTGTAAAACAATTAAAGGATTAATAGACTTCACAATGAGGGGTGTAGTTTCTATTATGGGGTAATTTATGGGGTTTACTATTATTTAGTTCTCTCAAAGTGACTTGAAACCTGAGCAGGTCCCTCAATAGCAGGATTTAGCGGTTTTTATAAAAATGTAAAAAATCGCACCTAAAGTTCAAAGCCCCATAACATCTTACAAAAATGAGAGGAGAGCATAAAAATTCATGTCAACATGAAGCTGACATTAGGTTAATGTTAGTTATTAAGTAATTTTGCTGTTATGACTATGGGTTGAAACAGTAGAATATTTTTAATTTTGAAAATCAAGACTTTTTCCAAATTTACACCAAATATGTTTTTTTCATAAATAAACGCAAAACATACCAGCAAGATTTTTGAACTAACGTGAAGTACAAAGTGTCTTGAAAAAACAATTCCAAAATCACTTTGATATGTTGAAGCTTTCCAAAGTTATAACCACTTATAGTGACACAGGGCAGATTTGAAAAAAAAATTAAACCATTAAATGGGGAAAAACTCCACAAAGTTTGATCCCCAATTTCTCCCAAGTATTAGGATGCCCCATATTTCCTGTATGGGCAAATGGCCAGAAAAAACGGAAGGAGCTTCATTCAGAGCAGATCTGCATAGCCACATTTTACAGGCTATAAAATATTTATTTTTTGTAATCTGGACATATGGGGGATTTTTTTTTCAGGCACATCATTTACAGGAGGGTGCAATAGCTAATAATCAGATTTTATTAACACTTTCTTGGTGGTGGTTAAAAAAAATCATTAATTCTTGTTTATGGTTTTTAGCATATTTTCCCATGTATTCACCGTACCATAAAGATAATGTGCTATCTGTCACGGGTGGACCCGCGACCCACATCGTGGGTCGGAGGCTCACCCGTGCCTCTCGCTCCCCGCAGACGCCGTGCCAGCGCGTCTCACCTTTCCCCGCTCCCGAGTCCCGGCCTCGCTCCGTGTGCGCACGGCAGCATTAGAAAATTTAAAGGGCCAGCGCTGGTCATTTCCCATGAGGCTATTTATATCTACGTCTCCCATCTAACCCTGCTGGATCTTTGTGCCTCACAGCCTTAGAGAAAGCTCTGTTGCGAATTGCCTGCGTTCCAGTGTCTCCTGCGTTCCAGTGTCTCCTGCGTTCCTGACTCCCTCCGTGTTCCCGTGTACCAGTGTTCCTCCGTGCAGCTGTCATGTGTGCTGTGTTCCCGCACCCCTCTGCTTGGACCTCCTGTTGCTGACCCCGGATTGGACTCTGATGTTGCATCTCTGCCGCCTGCCCTGACCTTGTGCTTGGACTGTGACCTTGAGTTTGACTGCTGTTTCTGTACCGCAACCTTGGCCGCCACTGCAGACAAGTCACGCCTGAGGAACAACCTGGTGGTACCACGCCGCAGCTTGTCTAACCCGCCTTGCGGCAGGCTCTGGTGAAAACCGGGTGCCACTTAGACTCCGGTCCCAGGTAGTGGTTTGAGTCATCGTCTGCAGTGGTCCAGAGGATCCACATCCTGTAGCCTGACACTATCCTTATTCTATGGGTCATTAGATTTCGGTGATACCCCATTTATAAAGCTTTTTATGGTTAACTTGTTTTGCAGAATATAGAACTCATTTTGTGAGAAATTGGCTTGTTTTTTCCTCACCGTATATATTAGTGGGCATAACATTTACATTTTTTTGTTTACAGAGCTGTAAAAGAGCTTATTTTTTGTAGGATCAGCTATACCTTATCTTGGCATCATGTTGGGAAAATGGTACTTTTTGATCACTTGTTAGACTGTTTTTATGAGGTCAAATATAAAAATATTATAATTGTGATATTTGGTTTTTTTTTTTTGTAGGATTCACCATACAGATGCAGTGACAATTTTTGATATTCACTTTTTTATGTTGCATTTGATTACTACATGGGATGGGGACTTCATCTGACCTCAGGGCCTCTGTGCCCTGCATGTAAAGACCATTACTACTACTATTGTGCCATACAACACCGCCAGCCAGTCCCCCCAGGATACAGCTAGCCAGCCAACCAAAGTATACAGCTGGCCAGTCCCCCCAGTAAACAACCAACCATCGAGTCCCAGTATTCAGCCCCCAAGTATACAGCCAGCCAGCCCCCAGTATATAACCAGTCCCACCCAGTATACAGCCAGCCTCCTGCCCAGCACATCAAAATATTAAACCATGTACTCACATTTCTGACGTGCCAAGGCATTCTGTGTCACAGTGTAACAGTGGCAGATAACATTTCTTAGTTACCAAAAATCCTCAGCTAGATAATCATTGGGCTCATAGCTCAGTGGATTGACTCTGTGTCATTATGGCACATGGACTCTGCAGGTTCTAGGTTCTAATCCCAATAAGGTTAAAAAAACTTTTATTATTGAGAAGATGATTTTTATTATTATAATATAGTTAAAATTGGGGGCGTGGCCAGGTAGTGATTGGGGATGTGGCTCAGGGGGATCGCCATGGCACGCTAAGCGTGCCGCCATTTTGTCCCTCTTTCCCTTTCACAAACGTTGGGAGGTATGCATTAGCTACTACCAGGACTACGCTGACCAGGGAGGTGAGCTGAACCAAATCTTTTTTTTGTTTTGATTGCTGGGCTCTCTGGTTCATTGCTCTTTCCCCTGTAAAAACCTACATTTTGAATTTTTTTGTAGTGCGCATATATCTACTCCATATATATTGATCTTGTTTACATTACCTACTTCTATCCTGGTCTCCATCCAATTGGAATCTGAACTTATCATGAATACAGACGTGGAGGAGGTTTCTTTTGTGAGTACCACCAACGCTAATCTTTTATTAAAAGCACATGAAAACAAAAACTTCTACAGAATCTCAATCACCACTAAAATCTGGCATGCATGACCTGGAAAAAAATATGCTAAATCAGCTAAGGGTGTGGTGGGATCACACCACACTCAACGAATACATGGAGCAGGAGATGATACCTTGAGGATTAAGGATTTACAAAAACCTCACTACTATTTACCTTGGGTGAGTTTCTGAAACAATGGCAGTCTGTCCTCACTGACTGTTTGCTTACGTTAATTCAACTAATAGTATTACATGAGTAAAACAAACTTGGTAAGTTACATTCACAAATTTGGGACCTTGAAATCAAACTAAAAGATCATACAGCCACAAAGGAATATAAGGACTTGCACCTAAGAATGGACAAGAGTTTAAAAAATATGGAGGAAGGTATTACCACAACTAAGCAAACTAAATTTGCCAGAGATCTTAAAGACTATAATACTAACACAATTTATAAGTGGAAATTGAATTGAAGCAAACAACCTCGTTCCATTCTTCAAATGTTCTAAACCCCATGTTGCTTTTAGTTCTACAGATCAGAACTCGTCTGATGTGAATACTGAATTATCTGATGTTGATGGTGCAAGCTGTTCCACCTCCTCTTGGAATAAAAACACAGTTTCAAAAAAACTGTGAACAGAATTCAAAGAAAAAACGGGAAAGGAGACAGGAGGAGGCAGTAAACACTGCTCTAAACAAAAAGTCATCAGTGACACACAAATAAATTCTGGCACCACAGATGAATACAGTGTTGTAAATTTGTCTGCTTGTATCCTGTTCCCAGATATCAGTTTTATCTAAAGGGTTGAACTTTATCCCTGGCAAGGATATGTATTTATATGATACTATCAGGGATGTTAATAAAATTGTTTGTATGCTCAAATTAAAAAGACATTTTTTTCAACACCCCTGAGGAATCTGTTACAGCTATTTCTTCCACAGATAACATCCAAGAGGAATTTGTCTGTACTGACACTTTCCTCAATCATTGTGGAGAAACTGTTTTTGACAATTGCCTTTCCTTCATGGACCACACGGCATTACTGCACCTGAGTGACTTACAAGAGACTACTACCTTGAACCCTGTTCAGACCACTAATCTTTCTAACTTGGTTTAAAAAAGTAACCTGTATTTCTATCCCATCAACTCACGTGCGACAGTTCTGGATTAATTGCAATCTGCGATGGAATGGGACCTCTCCAAACTGTATAATTCCACTGATACAACTTATTACAAAAATCTTACAAGGAAGGAATTTGCAGCTATAAAGGAACTCAAATCTAATCCAGGCATTATTGTAAGAACTTCAGAAAAGAAGGGGGGGGGGTTTACATAGTAGTACTGGATCGTGCATTATATCAAAAAGAAATCTTATCCATGCTTTCAGATGTGAACATACCATATATACTCATGTATAAGCCGAGTTTTTCAGCACAAAATATGTGCTGAAAAACCTCATTTCGGCTTATGCACGAGTCAATTAAAAAAATAAACTTAAATACTCCCCTTCCGGCGGCCTGATGCTTGGCATGGCTAATCTTCTGTCTTCTCTGTGCTGTATTAACCGGCAGAGACGCGTCCATGCGAACTGCCAGCCGGCGCACACTATGATGCGGCATTGTTGCTGCTGCTGTTTCTTCTGCGGCTGTTACAGCAAAGAGAAGAAAGAGGAGCTGTGGGGACTGGAACATCAGGGAGCTGCGCTGGGCATCAGGACCACCCAAAGGTAAGTATGTAAGTTTGCTTTTTTATGTGCTTGGCAAACTGCGGACTAGCTGGCTGGGCTGGCTGGCTATATACTACTGGGCTGGGCTGGCTATATACTACTGGGATGGGCTGGCTATATACTACTGGGATGGGCTGGCTATATACTACTGGGCTGGGCTGGCTGGCTATAGATTACTGGGCTGGGTTGGGCTGGCTGGCTATATACTACTGGGCTAGCTGGCTGGCTATATACTACTGGGCTGGGCTGCCTGGCTACATACTACTAGGCTGGCTGGCTATATACTTCTGGGCTGGACTGGCTGGCTATATACTACTGGGCTGGGCTAGCTATATACTACTGGGCAGGGCTGGCTGGCTATATACTGCTGGGCTGGCTATATACTGCTGAGCTGGCTGGCTTGGCTGGCTATATACTACTGGGCTGGGCTGGACTGGCTGGCTATATACTACTGGGCTGGGCTGGCCTGGCTGGCTATATACTATTTGGCTGGCCTGGCTGGCTTTATACTGCTGGACTGGCTGGCTGGTTTTATACTACTGGGGTGGGCTAGCTGTCTGGCCATATGTTCAACCACAGAGGCGTGGCGTCGTTGCGTTGTATACATACATACTGCACCAACCAGCAGTAACTGCGGTAAATTTTCATCTCACAAAGTACAGTAATTTTTCATCTGAATTTATTGGTTATGTTTTGAATGTTTTATTTTTTTTATAATCTAATAATTTCTTTATGTTTGACCGTAAATTCTTTTTTCAAAAGCAGGGCTGTCCTATTAGCTCTAAATTTTCAACAACGTTAGTGAATCTATATATTTCCTGGTTTCAGGAACATATGGTGTATAGTAACATTAATCGATATCTAACCAATATTAAATGGCTGTGGCAGTTTATAGATTATTTATCTATTTACCATATATACTCGAGTATAAGCCGACCCGAGTATAAGCCGAGACCCCCAACTTTACCAACAAAAACTGGCAAAACCTATTGTCTCGAGCATAAGCTGACGGTGGGAAATGCATTGGCCACAGCCTCCCAGTATATAGCCAGCAAGTCCCCAGTAGTATACAGCCAGCCCAGCCTGCCCTCAGTAGTATACAGCCAGCCCAGACTGTCCTCAATAGTATACAGCCAGCCCAGCCTGCCCTCAGTAGTATACAGCCAGCCCAGCCTGCCCCAGTAGTATACAGCCAGCCCAGCCTGCCCCCAGTAGTATACAGCCAGCCCAGCCTGCCCCCAGTAGTATACAGCCAGCCCAGCCTGCCCCCAGTAGTATATAGCCAGCCCAGCCTGTCCCCACTAGTATATAGCCAGCCCAGCCTGTCCCCACTAGTATACAGCCTGCCCCCACTAGTATACAGCCAGCCCAGCCTGCCCCCACTAGTATACAGCCAGCCCAGCCTGCCCCCAGTAGTATATAGCCAGCCCAGCCTGTCCCCAGTAGTATATAACCAGCCCAGCCTGCCCCCACTAGTATACAGCCAGCCCAGTCTGCCCCCATAGGAGCAGCTTTTATTTTTTGGAGCAGTATCAATCAATACAACAATTCTCTTGTCGCAACTCCAACGATGCACTACTACGCCCCTTAAGGTGCACAGTTTTCTAAAGTGTCAAAATGCAACCGCAACATAAAAGATACATGTACAAGCGCTGAAGACCCTTTTTAGTACAAACTTAGGCAAAAAACTAGCGCAGTTTTACTAGATTGGGGGAGAAAGGTTGGATTCTGCAATACCCTGTCATGAATCATTGTTATACAAGAGCTTGTATTTTTTCATTTGTGTCATGTATTTTATTTGAATTATCTGAACTGTCAGAACCTTGTATTCATAAGCCAATATATGTGTGTGTAGAAATATGTAATTATTGTACGTTTCTGTTTACTAATGGTATGAGTTTGGCAGGGCAAAGAAGAAGAGGCAGATGATAAACAGATAGGTGTGACCAATAGCAGAATGGCACAGCTGGGGGTGGACTGCGTGGATCTTATTTAAAGTCAGGACTTGTGTGAGGAAAGACATTTCACAATTTTAGGACCTAAATCCAGAGCTTCCACCATGGTCAGCTTTACAGAAAAAGAGAAAAAGGACATTGAAGCAATCTGGAGCCACGTAGACCACAAGAGAAATGGAAAAGAAGCTCTTGTCAGGTAAATAATGAAGCACAGAAATACATGGGTATCCTTATATCTCATATGTAAAGGTGTGTATTAGAGATGAGCGAACACTAAAATGCTCGGGTACTCGTTATTCGAGACGAACTTTTCCCGATGCTCGAGTGCTCGTCTCGAATAACGAACCCCATTGAAGTCAATGGGAGACTCGAGCATTTTTCAAGGGGACCAAGGCTCTGCACAGGGAAGCTTGGCCAAACACCTGGGAACCTCAGAAAAGGATGGAAACACCACGGAAATGGACAGGAAACAGCAGGGGCAGCATGCATGGATGCCTCTGAGGCTGCTTAAACGCACCATTATGCCAAAATTATGGGCAACAGCATGGCCATGACAGAGTGACAGAATGAAGCTAGATAGTATCTAAAACATGCAATAATTGACCCTGACACTATAGGGGACGGCATGCAGAGGCAGCGGCAGCAGGCTAGAGAGTGTCATGGCGACATACCCTAAATGGACTCAGGCTTCAAACCAATGGGTGGCAGAGAGGAACCAAAGGAGGTGAGCAAGAAGTGCTCAAATAATATCGGTACATGATAAAAGTTTGCCAGTATATTTTGTGGATTACACAGCAGGGTGGCGACAAAGTTAACATGGAAGCCATGAAAACAACCCAAAATTCTGCCTGACACAGCTCGTTTGATAAGGGGACCATGTATGGAGGCAGTGAACTAGTAGTAGATTAAAGGTGCTGCAGTTAAAACTATGTTAGTTGGATCTTGGCATGGAGCTGGCGCTCCGCTGCCAGACGAGCTTTCGCCAATCCAAGCCCCTGTCTCTAGGCTACTCCCCAAACAGCACTTTTGTATAAGATCAAGTGTAGTAGCGTTCTTATAAGTTTAGGATATGCCGGGTGAGGGGAATGTAAACAGATGCGCAAGAAGCGCATGATGCGCATGGAGCTGGCGCTCCGCTGCCAGGCGAGCTTTCGCAAATCCAAGCCCCTGTCTCTAGGCTACTCCCCAAACAGCACTTTTGTATAAGATCAAGTGTAGTAGCGTTCTTATAAGTTTAGGATATGCCGGGTGAGGGGAATGTAAACAGATGCGCAAGAAGCGCATGATGCGCATGGAGCTGGCGCTCCGCTGCCAGGCGAGCTTTCGCAAATCCAAGCCCCTGTCTCTAGGCTACTCCCCAAACAGCACTTTTGTATAAGATCAAGTGTAGTAGCGTTCTTATAAGTTTAGGATATGGCGGGTGAGGGGAATGTAAACAGATGCGCAAGAAGCGCTGAAATAATATCCCTAAATGGTAAAAGTTTTCCAGTATATTTTGTGGCTTACACAGCAGGGTGGCGACAAAGTTAACAACTTTGATGTGGAATGCCCTGTAATAGCTCTTGGGCGGTGTGCCTTTTATCGCCTAGGCTCAGCAGTTTCAGCACCGCCTGCTGTCGCTTAGCGACGGCACTGCTGCTGTGCCTAGAGCTACCGACTGATGGCGCCATGCCCACGGATGGTAATTCGGAGGAGGAGGAGGTGGAGGAGGGGTGGGAGGAGGTATAGTAGGCCTTTGAGACCTGGACCGAGGTAGGCCCCGCAATTCTCTGCGTCGGCAGTATATGACCAGCCCCAGGGTCAGACTCGGTCCCAGCCTGCACCAAGTTAAGTGTAGTAGCGTTCTTATAAGTTTGGGATATGGCGGGTTAGGGGAATGTAAACAGATGCGCAAGAAGCGCATGATGCGCATGGAGCTGGCGTTCCGCTGCCAGGCGAGCTTTCGCCAATCCAAGCCCCTGTCTCTAGGCTACTCCCCAAACAGCACTTCTAAGAACCTTTTGTATAAGATCAAGTGTAGTAGCGTTCTTATAAGTTTAGGATATGCCGGGTGAGGGGAATGTAAACAGATGCGCAAGAAGCGCTGAAATAATATCCCTAAATGGTAAAAGTTTGCCAGTATATTTTGTGGATAACACAGCAGGGTGGCGACAAAGTTAACAACTTTGATGTGGAATCCATGAAAACAACCCAAATTTCTGCCTGACACACCTCGTTTGATAAAGGGACGATGTATGGAGGCAGCTATATGGACGACTTTTGGAGGTAGCAATGGAGACAACGTGTGGAGGCTGCTATGGAGACAATTTAATTTGGATAGTGCCTGTATGTGGCAGTCCCAAAAACCCGCTCGGACAAGACGCTAGCGGCAGGGCAGGCAAGAACCTCCAAGGCGTACAGCGCCAGTTCGTGCCACATGTCCAGCTTTGAAACCCAGTAGTTGTAGGGAGCTGTGTGATCATTTAGGACGATGGTATGGTCAGCTACGTACTCCCTCACCATCTTTCTGTAAAGATCAGCCCTACTCTGCCGAGACTGGGGACAGGTGACAGTGTCTTGCTGGGGTGACATAAAGCTGGCAAAAGCCTTGTAAAGCGTACCCTTGCCAGTGCTGGACAAGCTGCCTGCTCGCCTACTCTCCCTCGCTACTTGTCCCGCAGAACTACGCACTCTGCCGCTAGCGCTGTCAGAAGGGAAATACTGTTTCAGCTTGTGCACCAGGGCCTGCTGGTATTCATGCATTCTCACACTCCTTTCCTCTGCAGGGATGAGAGTGGCAAGATTTTGCTTGTACCGTGGGTCCTGGAGTGTGAACACCCAGTAATCGGTGCTGGAATAAATTCTTTGAACGCGAGGGTCACGGGATAGGCAGCCTAGCATGAAATCTGCCATATGCGCCAGAGTACCAACGCGTAAGAATTCACTCCCCTCACTGGCCTGACTGTCCATTTCCTCCTCCTCCAACTCCTCCAACTCCTCTTCTTCTGCCCATACACGCTGAACAGTGAAGGACTCAACAATGGTCCCCTCTTGTGTCTCGCCAACATTCTCCTCCTCTTCCTCCTCATCCTCCTCCACCTCCACCTCCTCCGATATGCGCTGAGAAACAGACCTCAGGGTGCTTTGGCTATCAACAAGGGAATATTCTTCCCCCGTCTCTTGTGACGAGCGCAAAGCTTCCGACTTCATGCTGA
Organism: Engystomops pustulosus; assembly: GCF_040894005.1. NCBI lineage: Eukaryota > Metazoa > Chordata > Amphibia > Anura > Leptodactylidae > Engystomops > Engystomops pustulosus. The sequence continues at coordinate 45,004,416 of NC_092418.1, read as the reverse complement.
CCAGAGAGTTTTTCAACAGGCCAAGCAGCGGGATGGTGAGGCTGATGATGGCGGCATCGCCACTGACCATCTGTGTTGACTCCTCAAAGTTACTCAGCACCTGACAGATATCAGACATCCACGTCCACTCCTCATTGTAGACTTGAGGAAGCTGACTGACCTGACTACCAGTTCTGGTGGAAGTTGACATCTGGCAGTCTACAATCGCTCTGCGCTGCTGGTAAACTCTGGATAACATGGTCAGTGTTGAATTCCACCTCGTGGGCACGTCGCACAACAGTCGGTGAGCGGGCAGTTGGAGGCGGCGCTGCGCTGCCCTGAGAGTGGCAGCATCTGGGCTGGACTTCCTGAAATGCGCACAGATGCGGCGCACCTTCGTGAGCAAATCAGACAGATTGGGGTATGTCTTGAGGAAACGCTGCACTATCAGATTTAACACATGGGCCAGGCATGGCACATGTGTCAGTCTGCCGAGTTGCAGAGCCGCCACCAGGTTACGGCCGTTGTCACACACAACCATTCCCGGCTTGAGGTTCAGCGGTGCCAGCCACAGATCAGTCTGCGCCGTGATGCCCTGTAATAGCTCTTGGGCGGTGTGCCTTTTGTCGCCTGGGCTCAGCAGTTTGAGCACCGCCTGCTGTCGCTTAGCGACGGCACTGCTGCTGTGCCTAGAGCTACCGACTGATGGCGCCGTGCCCACGGATGGTAGTTCGGAGGAGGAGGTGGAGGAGGGGTGGGAGGAGGAGGAGGCATAGTAGGCCTGAAACACCTGGACCGAGGTAGGCCCCGCAATCCTCGGCGTCGGCAGTATATGAGCAGCCCCAGGGTCAGTCTCGGTCCCAGCCTCCACCAAGTTAACCCAATGTGCCGTCAGCGATATATAGTGGCCCTGCCCGGCAGCACTCGTCCACGTGTCCGTGGTCAGGTGGACCTTGTCAGAAACGGCGTTGGTCAGGGCACGGATGATGTTGTCTGACACGTGCTGGTGCAGGGCTGGGACGGCACATCGGGAAAAGTAGTGGCGGCTGGGGACCGAATACCGAGGGGCGGCCGCCGCCATGAGGTTGCGAAAGGCCTCGGTCTCTACTAGCCTATAGGGCAGCATCTCCAGGCTAAGCAATCTGGAGATGTGCACATTAAGGGCTTGGGCGTGCGGGTGGGTTGCACTATATTTGCGTTTCCGCTCCAGCGTCTGGGGTATGGAGAGCTGAACGCTGGTGGATGCTGTGGAGGATCGTGGAGGCGACGATGGGGTTTTTGGGCCAGGGTCCTGGGCAGGGGGCTGACTAGCAGCTGACACAGGGGAAGGAGCAGTGGTGTGCACGGCCGGAGGTGAACGGGCTTGTTGCCACTGAGTGGGGTGCTTAGCATTCATATGCCTGCGCATACTGGTGGTAGTTAAGCTAGTAGTGGTGGAACCCCTGCTGAGCCTGGTTTGGCAAATGTTGCACACCACAGTCCGTCGGTCATCCGGTGTTTCCTTAAAGAACCTCCACACTTCTGAAGATCTAGCCCTCGCCGCAAGAGCCCTCACCACGGGAGCTTCACTAGTTGACAGTGGCGCTGATGCACCAGCTCTGGCCCTGCCTCTCCGTCTGGCCCCACCACTGCCTCATCCAACCTGTTCAGGTCGAGGACTCTCCTCCGTCTCAGAAGCACTGTGTTCACCCGGCCTCTCAACCCAGCTTGGGTCTGTCACCTCATCATCCTCCGATCCCTCAGTCTGCTCCCCCCTCGGACTTCCTGCCCTGACAACAACTTCCCCACTGTCTGACAACCGTGTCTCCTCATCGTCGGACACCTCTTTACACACTTCCACTACGTCAAGAAGGTCATCATCACCCACAGACTGTGACTGGTGGAAAACCTGGGCATCGGAAAATTGCTCAGCAGCAACCGGACAAGTGGTTTGTGACTGTGGGAAGGGTCCAGAAAACAGTTCCTCAGAGTATGCCGGTTCAAATGGCAAATTTTCCTGGGAGGGGGCAGACTGGGGGGGAGGAGGCTGAGGTGCAGGAGCTGGAGGAGTGGGGATTTCGGTGACATGGGTGGACTGCGTGGAAGACTGACTGGTGGTGGACAAATTGCTCGAAGCATTGTCAGCAATCCACGACATCACCTGTTCGCACTGTTCTGGCCTCAACAGTGCTCTACCACGAGTCCCAGTAACTTCAGACATGAACCTAGGGAGTGTAGCTCTGCGGCGTTCCCCTGCTCCCTCATCAGCAGGTGGTGTCTCACCCCGCCCAGGACCACGGCCTCTGACCCCTGCAGTAGTTGGACGCCCACGTCCCCGCCCTCGTCCTCTACCCCTAGCCCTGGGGTTAAACATTTTTAAAATGAGAGTTATAACTTTTTTTTTTTTTTTACTTTTTTTTGTTTTTTTTGTGTTTTTTTGTGTTTTTTGTTTTTTTTTGTGTTTTTTTTTTTTTTTTGAGTTTTTAGAACCAAACAATCCTATCCTATTGCTATGGCTATTTTCTAGCCAAGTATCAAAGGAAGCACACTACTATGCCAGATGAGATGACACTGAGTTATTGCCTAATAGAAATCCAACCCCTACTGAATTTTGCCACTTCAGCCTTTGCTATGGATATGTGCGCCACTAAGCGCAGAACACAGCGGTCGCAAGTCTCACTACAAATTGCTCAGAATTGGCAAGTACATGCACTGCAGAAACTAAAGCCACCAGCAGATCAACCAGAAATCAAATATATAGAACGCTACTGTAGGCTTCAAGAAGCTGTTTGTATTCTCCTATGGCTATTTTCTAGCCAAGTATCAAAGGAAGCACACTACTATGCCAGATGAGATGACACTGAGTTAGTGCCTAATAGAAATCCAACCCCTACTGAATTTTCCCACTTCAGCCTTTGCTATGGATATGTGCGCCACTAAGCGCAGAACACAGCGGTCGCAAGTCTCACTACAAATTGCTCAGAATTGGCAAGTACATGCACTGCAGAAACTAAAGCCACCAGCAGATCAACCAGAAATCAAATATATAGAACGCTACTGTAGGCTTCAAGAAGCTGTTTGTATTCTCCTATGGCTATTTTCTAGCCAAGTATCAAAGGAAGCACACTACTATGCCAGATGAGATGACACTGAGTTAGTGCCTAATAGAAATCCAACCCCTACTGAATTTTCCCACTTCAGCCTTTGCTATGGATATGTGCGCCACTAAGCGCAGAACACAGCGGTCGCAAGTCTCACTACAAATTGCTCAGAATTGGCAAGTACATGCACTGCAGAAACTAAAGCCACCAGCAGATCAACCAGAAATCAAATATATAGAACGCTACTGTAGGCTTCAAGAAGCTGTTTGTATTCTCCTATGGCTATTTTCTAGCCAAGTATCAAAGGAAGCACACTACTATGCCAGATGAGATGACACTGAGTTAGTGCCTAATAGAAATCCAACCCCTACTGAATTTTCCCACTTCAGCCTTTGCTATGGATATGTGCGCCACTAAGCGCAGAACACAGCGGTCGCAAGTCTCACTACAAATTGCTCAGAATTGGCAAGTACATGCACTGCAGAAACTAAAGCCACCAGCAGATCAACCAGAAATCAAATATATAGAACGCTACTGTAGGCTTCAAGAAGCTGTTTGTATTCTCCTATGGCTATTTTCTAGCCAAGTATCAAAGGAAGCACACTACTATGCCAGATGAGATGACACTGAGTTAGTGCCTAATAGAAATCCAACCCCTACTGAATTTTCCCACTTCAGCCTTTGCTATGGATATGTGCGCCACTAAGCGCAGAACACAGCGGTCGCAAGTCTCACTACAAATTGCTCAGAATTGGCAAGTACATGCACTGCAGAAACTAAAGCCACCAGCAGATCAACCAGAAATCAAATATATAGAACGCTACTGTAGGCTTCAAGAAGCTGTTTGTATTCTCCTATGGCTATTTTCTAGCCAAGTATCAAAGGAAGCACACTACTATGCCAGATGAGATGACACTGAGTTAGTGCCTAATAGAAATCCAACCCCTACTGAATTTTCCCACTTCAGCCTTTGCTATGGATATGTGCGCCACTAAGCGCAGAACACAGCGGTCGCAAGTCTCACTACAAATTGCTCAGAATTGGCAAGTACATGCACTGCAGAAACTAAAGCCACCAGCAGATCAACCAGAAATCAAATATATAGAACGCTACTGTAGGCTTCAAGAAGCTGTTTGTATTCTCCTATGGCTATTTTCTAGCCAAGTATCAAAGGAAGCACACTACTATGCCAGATGAGATGACACTGAGTTAGTGCCTAATAGAAATCCAACCCCTACTGAATTTTCCCACTTCAGCCTTTGCTATGGATATGTGCGCCACTAAGCGCAGAACACAGCGGTCGCAAGTCTCACTACAAATTGCTCAGAATTGGCAAGTACATGCACTGCAGAAACTAAAGCCACCAGCAGATCAACCAGAAATCAAATATATAGAACGCTACTGTAGGCTTCAAGAAGCTGTTTGTATTCTCCTATGGCTATTTTCTAGCCAAGTATCAAAGGAAGCACACTACTATGCCAGATGAGATGACACTGAGTTATTGCCTAATAGAAATCCAACCCCTACTGAATTTTCCCACTTCGGTCTTTGCTATGGATATGTGTGCCACTAAGAGCTAAACACAACGGTAGCAAGTCCCCCTGCTAATTCCTCACAAAATGGTAAAAGATGCAAATTAAAATAAAAAAAGTAGAACGTTATTGTAGCCCTAAGAAGGGCTGTTGGGTTCTTTGAGAATCACTCCTGCCTAACAGTAAGCTAATAGAACACCCTAACGCTTTCCCTGACCAGCAGCAGCTCTCTCCCTAGCGGCATCCAGAGACAGAATGATCCGAGCAGCGCGGCCAGCGGCTAGTCTATCCCAGGGTCACCTGATCTGGCCAGCCAACCACTGCTATCGACGTGTAAGGGTACCACGTCATGCTGGGTGGAGTGCAGAGTCTCCTGGCTTGTGATTGGCTCTGTTTCTGGCCGCCAAAAAGCAAAACGGCGGGAGCTGCCATTTTCTCGAGCGGGCGAAGTATTCGTCCGAGTAACGAGCAGTTTCGAGTACCCTAATGCTCGACCGAGCATCAAGCTCGGACGAGCATGTTCGCTCATCTCTAGTGTGTATGTATGTATGTCCGCTAGAGGAATCTGCACCATTATGTTTACAATCACCCAATTTTCCATAGTCTCATGTAACTCAGGGAACATCATAGGCTAGATTTTAAATCACCCCATGCTTTTCAAAAGACACTTCTTAACAACCATATACAGGAGCCATTGTCTGCTGGTGCTGTGGCAGTTAGAAGCTGAGCTGTGATTGGTAAACATCTTACCACAGGTCATTAATATGAGCTCTGATTGGTTACTATAGGCCAGTGATGGCGAACCTTTTATAGACCGAGTGCCCAAACTACAACCAAAACCCACTTATTTACCCTGATGTGCCATTTTAAGCAGTAACTTATTGCTACCTGTTCTTCCACTTCTTTAATTGTATCGGCCGCCTGAGGCCACCAATACAGTTGAAAGAAGGTGGGCAAATTCTAACTTTCACTATAGCTTCTCTCCAGGGTCCACTATAGCTTCTTATCTTTGGACCTCCAAAGATAATGCAGTTCTTTCAACGCCTTCTCAATTTTCAAGCAGTTCCAAACAGCCAATGAAGTGTTGCTGTAAAATATTGCCTAGGACTGCAGGAAGATTTAATGGATTTGTTCCTGCTTGGTGAACTCAGTCCTGGGCTGATGGCCTGAGTGCCCACAGAAAGGGCTCTGAGTGCCACCTCTGGCACTAGTGCCATAGGTTCGCCATCACTGCTATAGGCTATGAGCATAATACAGCTTATGTGTGAGGCAAGATGGATAGGGATAGAGAGAGTGAGTGACAAACAGAGAAGAATCCAAATCTGTTTTCAAAGTTGTTAAATGGATAACAATGCTTCCTTTTGCTACCTTGAAAGGCAGCCCCTTTATCACCAAGTATGACCTACAAGAAGTCTAATAACATGATGTGGGATTAAGCCAAACCAGTATATCTATTCCAGAAGGAACAGACTCCCAGGGAGTAAGAGTTCTCCTTATGGAGAGCTTGCCACTTTATAGGCGTGTGGAGACTTAAAGCCACTAGATGTTAAGGGGGCTGCCTTTCAAGATGGCAAAAGAAGGCATTGTTTTCCATTTAACACCTTGAAAAATGTAATTGCATTCTTCCCAGAATTCCCTAGTGAAGCATCTATGGCTTTAAGTCTTCACACGTCTATAAGGCGGCCTTAATTGTCAAGCTCTCCATAAGGAGAACTCTTACCTGCTGACCCTGATTGATATAGAGACAGGCAGCGAGAGCGAGACAGGGAGAGATAGATAGATAAAAAATATTTGTTTACCAATTGTATTTTTATAGCTAGGAGCAGTTATTTACTATCCCGGGCAAAGCTGGGATATACGGCTAGTAGAATATAAATGCTAGTTATTCTGCCGCACTATCCTACTTCTCATCCTGTCTGAGACTCTGCTCACACACCAAAGGCTGCAGGTGTGTACTTGTACAAAAATGTTAAATTCCTTGCCAATAGTCAATAGAGAAGAGAGTGACACCTCCTAACTGGCACAAAGATGAATAATTTTGCTCAATAGTATAGATGTGGTTTTTACTTTGTATCTGTAGAATTCATTTAAAAAATGCATAAAATGTACATTACACAACATACAATATTGTACCTTGTTACATCAAAGATAAAAAATCAAAGCACTTTCAACCTAGTGGCTTTTATGTTATCTACTTTAGATGATGGCAGTTTCTATATTATAACCAGGCTGTAGGTCAGCTAAGTCCATGATGTGTGCTTCTAATTAATCTCATTTGCCAAGTGGATGCCCAAACATTCAGTTTGTCCAAGTCACCCTGCAGCCTATGAACATCCTCCATAGACTGTATTACACAACACAGTTTGGTGTCATCTGCAAAAATAGACACTACCTCTTTATCATTAATAAATACATTAAATAATAGTGGGCAAAGTCCAGAACCCTGGGGTACACCACTCATAACTGGTGACCATTCTGAGTAGGAATCATTGACCACAACTCTCTGGATACGATCCTTCAGACAGTTTTCAATCCAATTGCAAATGATTCCAACCAAACCAATAGACCTTATTTTACCCATCAGGCGTCTATGAGGCACAGTGTAAAATGCCTTTACAAGCTCCAAGAACACAAAAATATCCACAGCAGCTCCTCCATCCAGGCACCTGCTCACCTCTTCATAGAAGCAGATCAGGCTAGTCTGACAACTTTTATTAGTAAACCCATGCTGGCTGTCACTTATTATTCTATTCGATGTCACATACTCCAGTATGTAGTCTTTTAGTAACCCTTCCAATATTTCCCCCACAATTGCAGCTAAGCTTACGGGTCTGTAATTGTCTGGCAAAGTTCCAGAGCCTTTTTTTAATATTGGCACCACATTTGCCTTGCACCAGTCATTTGGCACCATATTAGTCACTAGGGAATCTCTAAAGATTTTAGACAATGGCACAGCAATAACAGAACTGAGTTCTTTAAGAACTCTGGGGTGTAACCCATCTGGTGACTGGAGTGTAACCCATCTGGTCCAGGAGCCTTGTACACATTTATGTTATTGAGCGTAGATTGGATCATGTCTACATTCAGCCAGTCTAGTATATTACAGGATGCATGACCCGCACTGGCACCACCCACGTCAGAAGTTCTTTCTTCTATTGTATAAGCGTAGCTAAAAAAACATTTAGTATCTCTGCCCATCTTGGTCTCTAGTCACCAAAGCCCCATTTTCTGAGTATAGGGGTCCAACCTGCTCTGACTCATTTTTTTTTCGCATTGATATATGTTTTGCTATTTTTGGCTACTTGTCTTTCATTTTGTAATTTAGCTGATTTTATTTCCTTCATACAGAACTTAGTAAGTAAATAGCAATTATTGAAAGCCTCAGGTGACCCGTCAGATTTATATTTTTGAATACCCTCTTTTTATAATTTATTGCCCTTTTAACTGTAGCTATAAGCCACGCAGGGTGTAATCTAGTCTGTCTATACTTGTTACCTGTAGGAATAAATTTCTAAGTATAATGACCTAGTATCGAATTCCCATTCAACATTAATATCATTGTCACGGGTGCTCCCGCAACCCACGTCTCACGTCGCAGGCTCACCCGTGATACTCCGTGTGCCCCAGTGCCCGCTGCACTTACCTCTTCCTGTTCCTGACTCCCGTCTGGCGGCTGTGCATGCACATTCCCGCCTTCTAGGGCGCGAGGGCCGGCTTCAGAAGATTTAAAGGGCCAGCGCACCGCTGATTAGTACTATCCCTTTTCAGGAAATGGTTAAAAGCCGGCATTCCCTGCTGGATCTACGTGCTATATGCCTAAGAGAAAGTTCACTCCTTTGCCTTGTGCCTGTGATTTGATTCCTCGTTGTGACTTGTTCCCGTTTATGCTCTGCGTCTGGCCCAGAACTTCTGCCGCCTGTCTAGACCTTCTGCCTGTCCCTGACCTTGAACTTGCCTTCTGACTCTGTACTTCGCCTTGGCTGCACTGTATTTTAAAACTTTTATGTAAGAATAAAAAGAACCTGAATCTTACCTTGGAGTCTAGCACTGAATCCCGGGGTGACAATACTTTCAGGCGTGATAGCGCGAACCAGGAACCACATCGGCAGCGGACCCCATATTATTTACCCAAACTTTCTTTACAAGTTGAGCCAAATGCACAACCCAAATAGGTGAGCGTACACTTTTTTAAACATTTGGAATTTTATATTTTATAGATGAGTCTACACATGATAGCACTTGTTTCCCCTTCTAGCACCCTTTGAACACCCCGCTTATGTGATGCATCTAGCCATGTCTTTCTAACCCTTTAGTTTCTTCCTTGTTCTCCTCCCCCAATCCTAGTTTAAATACCACAGTTTAAAAATCCATAGTTTTAATGCCACTCCATTTAGGTTCAAGTTATCTGCGGAAAACAGCTTGTACCCCAACAAAAGTCAGCCCAGTGCTCTAGGAACCCAAATCCCTGTGCTCTATACCATGATCTGAGCCACGCCGCTGTCTTCTCTGTGTAGCATATGGCACAGGTATTATTCCTTATACTACCTTGATTGTCCTTTCCTAATCTTTAGTCCCTCCCAGTAATTTATCCACCCTTTCCACCACATGGCGAACCCTACAGCGCAACATTTCCAGCCAGTCCAGCCTTATCAAGTATCTCATCTGAGCTATGTGAAATGGTGGTTGTGGAATGCTGAATCCAATGATTAATAATATAACGTTATGTAACAAGCATAAGAGCATATAAATCTGATTGTACAGTGATTCCATTATTTTGCACACACCCCCCTCGCCATCTACATTGTGAAATCTGAGAAGCAGTGAGTCCATAGGTAAGTTAGCTTCCCAATTAGCACGAAAAGGTTCAAATTTCAGAAAGCTTGTGACTGGTCGCATTGCTACAAACGAATGCCACAAGCCTGCACTTGCCAGGGAGCATTTCGGGCATGCAATCAATCTATCTGCAATCTGTGAAGGTTGAACCTGTAATAGGCATGATGGAGGATTCGGAAAAAAATTTTCTTCTCTATTTCCCACTTAACACACACTTCTGGACTTGAGCTCACCCTTTCATTATCCCATCGTACACCTACGTCTCCGGAAACTTGTGTGCTCAACATCTTCCTATTTTCTGCAGTGTCCCCTTTGAGGAGTTGTTTCTTAATATTAGAATATAATATGGAAATAGAGTGTGTGCTTTGTGGGATGCCCAATACAGTCATGTCAACTTCCTTAGTTATATCTGCTACCTATTTCCTAAAGGAGATCCGGTAGCTGGTGGTATATAAATGGTATACAGCCCTTCAGTGAGTATTTATGCTGTCATTCTAGTTCTGTGAGTCAACGCGATCCCTTTTCGTATACTTAATCGCCCACTGTCTTGATTCTCCTTCTACGGGCGGTATAGTGCGCTGTCAATGCCTGGACTCTATATGAGTTAATATTGTTTCCTGGCCTCCATGTCATATATAATGTATTATAAAGTTCAGAATATGTGTATAATGAGTATTACAGGCTGTCTTTAACTCTTTTTTTTTTCTGACTAGGCTTCTCCTCAACCAACGTTCAACCCCAAGTTGCTTTAATAGCCTTGGCAGCTTCGACTCTGTTGATGATATCAGCAGCGATCCCAAGGTTGCAGCTCATGGTGAAAAGATCTTGCAATCTATTGGAGCAGCCATGAAACACTTAGATAATCTGGATGCGCACTTTGCTGAACATCACCAGCATTTAGCCTCAAAGTTGCATGTGGATCTGGAAAACTTTGTGGTAATTATTGCAAATATTTGCACTTTTTTTATATCCAGATGAACAAAACATCTATTCTAGCATATCTTTCTGTATTTTAACTATAAAATTAGGTTAGAAGTGCTTTGGGTGGTGTCATCAGAGTGTCTCCAGGCTCCAGCTATTGCACGGCCCTCCCCCTCTGAGGCACTTGCTCTCAGTTAGGCCTCATGCACACGACCATGTTCTCGCCAGAGCCGGGCATAGCACACCACAGAGTGCAGAAGAGGAGGATTGAGCATTCCTTATGCCTCATGGTTCCCCATATAGACATGTGCATGAAGTTTTTTACTGATACTGCTGCTGTAAGATTTCCAGCAGAAGGAGGAAGGAGGACGGGGAGAAGGCCCCCCTAAAGCACATGCTTTATTTGAATAGAAATATTTCATTTTTTATTTTAAAATAAAGGAGCAGACGTCTTAATATCAATATTGTTTAAATGATACTGCTGGTATCTACCCAGCAGCATTAATGGAAGAAACCTGCTGATTCCGTTTAAAGGAATCTGTCACCACATTTCTTTGCAAAATGTACCAAATGCCACCCTTCTTCTAGCTAAAAATTGTTTCCCTTACATCGCCCCAAAAAATCAATTTTGTTATCTTACCTTGCATCAGCAGTGAGTCAGAGGGTGCGTGTACAGAAGCTCCTCCCCATGCCTTCTCACCATTCAGCACTTCATGCCATGTGACATGATGATGTCATCAAAGGCCCTTTTAACCAATAACATTTACAAAGTCTAAATCATGTATGTATCCAAAGAAACAACAGCATGCCTCCAGGACTTCTGCTCCTCCCAATCCTCCATGGTGGCATATTGTGATTTCATGTTATCAGATACATACATGGGGTAGATTTAAATTACATCAAATGCCCCACTAATTATATTTTTTATATTTCCTTCAGAATTAAACACTTTAGTTCCATCTTTATATACAGCACTACAAATTTTGTATACAGTACCAACATACCTACATTTATGTATTTCCCCATTCTTATGTTAAACAGCACTCCCCATGAGAAATAATATATTTTGTACAGCTGTAATTTAAACAATATTGAAGTATTCCGGACCTCATTAGTAAACCATGTAAATCCCCCCCCCCCCCCCGAGTCAGTAACCCATTAGGCAGGGACCCCCTTAGTAATCCATCAGGCAGTGTCCCCCCTTTATAATCCATTAGGAAGGAACCCTCTCTTAGCAATCCATTAGGCAGGACACCCCCTTAGTAATTCATTAGGCTGACCCCCTTTAGTAATCCAGCACACAGAGTCCCCTCTGTGTGCTGGACCCCTCCATTAGGCTGGGTCCTCTCCTTAGTAATCCATTAGGCAAGGCTCCCTTCCTTGGTAATCCATTAGGCAAGGCTCCCCTCCTTAGTAATCCTTTAGGCAGGGCTTTCCTCCTTAGTAATCCATTAGGCAGGGTACCCCTTTAGTAACCCAAAAGACAGGCTCCCCACCCCTAAGTAATTCATTAAGAAGGGCCCCTATAGTTATCCATCATTTTCTGACAGGATGAAAATAATTTTACTCCAGCAGGTGCAGTGGAAGCCCTGTTGTGTGCTTTAGCCAATTTGCATTTACAAACAATCATCTCATTTGTGTTGTCAAACTACTAAATACTGACATTTATGCTAATCATGTACCATATTTGTTCTTTTTACAGCGTTTTGGGGACGTATTAAAAATAGTCATTGCTCGGACTTTCCATAAAGAATACACCCCTGAAGTTGGAGCGACCTTTGAGAAGGCGTTCAGTGCTATGAAAGATGCTTTTAGTAAGGCTGTCACAAAATGAACATTGCTACAACTTTAAAAGAGTCTCAAGTTACAAAATCACATAAAAGAAAGAGATATTCAATATGTAAATTTTTAGATGTAGCTACTGAAATTGGCTTCTAATAAAATCTGAATTCCTCCCATACTATGTGACTGTGTTCATTTGAAAGTGTTCTACTGTCTGTAAATGTTGTGTTTCTCTATACCTGAAATATGACTGCTTGTAACAGGGGTTCAAAGGCCGTGGCCCGACAAAGCCTCAGGTTGTGTCCCCACCGCAAAGCTGGGGCGAAGGGTAGGCAAACGACTAAGGCTCCAGCATCGCCTTCCACTCTACGCGTGCTGTCCCAGCCCTTCATAGTGATCGCTGATCACTGGATACAAGTTATGATACTACCGCAGGCTGCGTCCATTGCCCGAACCTGGCGCTGACATCCTTGCTTAGCCGATGGCACTTAGCAACGACGTCTGGGTGACTTATGGGGCATGTGTAGGAGCTACTATATACTTCTGGGGCATGTGTGGGGCTACCTATATACTACTGGGGCATGTGTGGTGTTTACTCTATACTACTGGGGCATGTGTGGGTCCTACCTATATATTGCTGGGGCATGTGTGGCGGCTACTATATTCTGCTGGGGTATGTGTGGGAGCTACCCATATACTGCTGGGGCATGTGTGGGGGCTATTATATACTACTAGAGCATGTGTGGGCCCTACCTCTACACTGCTGGGGCATGTGTGGGGGCTACAATATACTGCTGGGGCATGTGTGGGGCTACTTTATACTCCCGGGAAATGTGTGTGGGCTACCTATATAATGCTAGGTATGTGTGGGGGGCAACCTATGTGTGGGGCTACCAATGTACTGCTTGGAGATGTGTGGGGGCTACCTATATACTGCTGGGGCATATGAGGGGGCTACTGTATACTGCTGGAGCATGTGTGGGCTGGGACATATTCTGGGTGGGACTATTTTTGAGGAGGGGGACTCATCCTGTGGGGGGAATCTGTGGGAGGATGGAGTACTAGACCATGGAGGGGGCTTGCTTTGTGAGACCTCAGGGAGTTTGCAGTGTGAGAAGGGGGTGCAGACATGGAGGGGGCTGTCTGAGTGAGGAGAGAGACCAGACCTGGCGGGAAGGCTAGCTGTGGAGGGGGAGGGCAGTATTATAATAGTTATTTTTCTGTACATTATAGTACAATTATAGTAGTTATATTCCTGTACATAGGGGGCAGTATTATAGTAGTTATATTCTTGTACATAGGGGCAGTATTATACTAGTTATATACTTGTACATAATGGGCAGTATTATAGTAGGTTTTATTCTTGTACATAGGGGGGCAGTATTATAGTAGTTATATTTTTGTACATAGGGGGCAGTATTATAGTAGTTATATTCTTGTACATAGGGGGCAGTATTATAGTAGTTATATTCTTGTACATAGGGGGCAGTATTATAGTAGTTATATTCTTGTACATAGGGGGCAGTATTATAGTAGTTATATTCTTGTACATAGGGGGCAGCATTATAGTAGTTATATTCTTGTACATAGGGGGCAGTATTATAGTAGTTATATTCTTGTACATAGGGGCAGTATTATAGTAGTTATATTCTTGTACATAGGGGCAGTATTATAGTAGTTATATTCTTGTACATAGGGGCAGTATTATAGTAGTTATATTCTTCTACATAGGGACAGTATTATAGTAGTTATATTCTTGTGCATAGGAGCAGTATTATAGTAGTTATATTCTTCTACATAGGGACAGTATTATAGTAGTTATATACTTGTACAAAAGAACAGTAGTATAGTAGTTATGGGAATTTTTAAAAAGATGGCTCAGCATCCTGTAGATTAAAATCATGCCTCTTTATTTGAAAACAAGTCTAGAAACAAGAAGCCTACGTGTTTCAGGGATACCCCTTAGTCATGGTTATCTTAAGTTTCCACACAGCCTCATTTAAAATACATACGGACAAATTGGATGTTCATACTATTTGATATACGTCACTTCCCACTATTCTAGACAGTACTTATTCAATATATTTTCACATGTATTTTTTAGAGGTCATCATCATGAGATCTTGCCTATAGTGGCTCTGTATTCATGTATACCACATCACCTTGCAATACAAGCCCTGAAACATCATTTACAAAAATATAGGGGGTCTAGTGTTAACCTCAGAGTTTGTTTTGTCAGCAGTACATTGCTTGTTTCAGACTAACTATTTTAGTTCCCACAAAGAGTACCATTAGCAAATAGAGATTGTGTTCAAAGTTTACTAATGGCAAATCTGTACATGTCTTGGTTAAACGAGGGTGCTGTCTATGACTCTGCCAACCCCTTTTCATGTGATATACTGTGGTATGGCAGATTCATAGACGACACCCTCATTATATGGAGAGGACCCACAGATAATATAATTCCTAAATAAACCAATGTTAACAATAATACATATAACTTAAAGTGTGTGGAAACTTAAGATAGCCATGAATAAGGGGTGATCCCTGTAATGCGTAGGATGCTTGTTTTCAAATAAAGTGGAATCATTTTAATCTACTGAATGCTGAGCTGAATTTTTGAAAATTTACATCCGGAGCTATCCGGAGTTATAGTAGGTATATTCTTGTACATAGAATCAGTATTACAGTAGTCATATTCTAATACATAGGGGGCAGTATTATAGTAGTTATATTCTTGTACATAGGGGGCAGTATTATAGTAGTTATATTCTTGTACATAGAATCAGTATTACAGTAGTCATATTCTAATACATAGGGGGCAGTATTATAGTAGTTATATTCCTGTACATAGGGGCGGTATTATAGTAGTTATATTCCTGTACATAGGGGGCAGTATTATAGTAGTTATATTTCTGTACATAGGGGGCAGTATTATAGTAGTTATATTCTTGTACATAGGGGGCAGTATTATAGTAGTTATATTCTAATACATAGGGAGCAGTATTATAGTAGTTATAGTCTTGTACATAGGGGGCAGTATTATAGTGGTTATATTCTTGTACATAGGGGGCAGTATTATAGTAGTTATATTCCTGTACATAGGGGGCAGTATTATAGTAGTTATATTCTTGTACATAGGGGGCAGTATTATAGTAGTTATATTCCTGTACATAGGGGGCAGTATTATAGTAGTTATATTCTTGTACATAGGGGGCAGTATTATAGTAGTTATATTCTTGTACATAGGGGCAGTATTATAGTAGTTATATTCTTGTACATAGGGGTCAGTATTATAGTAGCTATATTCTTGTACATAGGGGGCAGTATTATAGTAGTTATATTCTTGTACATAGGAGCAGTATTATAGTAGTTATATACTTGTACAAAAGAACAGTAGTATAGTAGTTATGGGAATTTTTAAAAAGATGGCTCAGCATCCTGTAGATTAAAATCATGCCTCTTTATTTGAAAACAAGTCTAGAAACAAGAAGCCTACGTGTTTCAGGGATACCCCTTAGTCATGGTTATCTTAAGTTTCCACACAGCCTCATTTAAAATACATACGGACAAATTGGATGTTCATACTATTTGATATACGTCACTTCCCACTATTCTAGACAGTACTTATTCAATATATTTTCACATGTATTTTTTAGAGGTCATCATCATGAGATCTTGCCTATAGTGGCTCTGTATTCATGTATACCACATCACCTTGCAATACAAGCCCTGAAACATCATTTACAAAAATATAGGGGGTATAGTGTTAACCTCAGAGTTTGTTTTGTCAGCAGTACATTGCTTGTTTCAGACTAACTATTTTAGTTCCCACAAAGAGTACCATTAGCAAATAGAGATTGTGTTCAAAGTTTACTAATGGCAAATCTGTACATGTCTTGGTGAGACGAGGGTGCTGTCTATGACTCTGCCAACCCCTTTTCATGTGATATACTGTGGTATGGCAGATTCATAGACGACACCCTCATTATATGGAGAGGACCCACAGATAATATAATTCCTAAATAAACCAATGTTAACAATAATACATATAACTTAAAGTGTGTGGAAACTTAAGATAGCCATGAATAAGGGGTGATCCCTGTAATGCGTAGGATGCTTGTTTTCAAATAAAGTGGAATCATTTTAATCTACTGAATGCTGAGCTGAATTTTTGAAAATTTACATCCGGAGCTATCCGGAGTTATAGTAGGTATATTCTTGTACATAGAATCAGTATTACAGTAGTCATATTCTAATACATAGGGGGCAGTATTATAGTAGTTATATTCTTGTACATAGGGGGCAGTATTATAGTAGTTATATTCTTGTACATAGAATCAGTACTACAGTAGTCATATTCTAATACATAGGGGGCAGTATTATAGTAGTTATATTCCTGTACATAGGGGCGGTATTATAGTAGTTATATTCCTGTACATAGGGGGCAGTATTATAGTAGTTATATTTCTGTACATAGGGGGCAGTATTATAGTAGTTATATTCTTGTACATAGGGGGAAGTATTATAGTAGTTATATTCTAATACATAGGGAGCAGTATTATAGTAGTTATAGTCTTGTACATAGGGGGCAGTATTATAGTGGTTATATTCTTGTACATAGGGGGCAGTATTATAGTAGTTATATTCCTGTACATAGGGGGCAGTATTATAGTAGTTATATTCTTGTACATAGGGGGCAGTATTATAGTAGTTATATTCCTGTACATAGGGGGCAGTATTATAGTAGTTATATTCTTGTACATAGGGGGCAGTATTATAGTAGTTATATTCTTGTACATAGGGGGCAGTATTATAGTAGTTATATTCTTGTACATAGGGGGCAGTATTATAGTAGTTATATTCTTGTACATAGGGGGCAGTATTATAGTGGTTATATTCTTGTACATAGGGGGCAGTATTATAGTGGTTATAGTCTTGTACATAGAATCAGTATTACAGTAGTGTCAGGCTTGTGGGCTGTGGATCCTCTGGACCACTGCAGACGATGACTCAAGCCACTACCTGGGACCGGAGTCTAAGTGGTACCCGGTTTTCACCAGGGTACCTGCAAAGCGGGTTAGACAAGCTGCGGCGTGGTACCACCAGCTCGTTCCTCAGACGTGACTTGTCTGCAGTGGCGGGCAAGGTTGAGGTACAAGAACGGCAGTCAATCTCGTGGTCAAAGTCCAGGCACAGGGTCAGGGCAGGCGGCAGAGATGCAACGTCAGAGTCCAATCCGGGGTCAGCAACAGGAGGTCCAAGCAGAAGGGTACGGCAACACAGCACACAGGACAGCAGCACGGAGGATCACTGGTACATGGAAACACGGAGGAGCTCAGGTAACACAGGAACACGGAGGGACGCAGGAACGCAGGAGACACAGGAACGCAGGCAAATCGCAGTAAAGTTTTCTCTCAGGCTGTGAGGCACAAAGATCCGGCAGGGCTTGCAGAAAGAGGCAGGCTTATATAGAATAGGGCAATATGGCCAGCGCCAATTAATGGCGCGCTGGCCCTTTAAATCTGGAGAAGGAGCCGCGCATGCGTCCTAGCAGTCGGGGACACGTGCACACAGTGGAGGGGAGCGGGCCGGGAGCCGGGACAGGTGAGATGCGCTGGCGGGGGCAGAGCAGCACAGGTGAGCCCGCGACCCGCGATATGGGCCGCGGGACCACCCGTGACAAGTAGTCATATCCTAATACATAGGGAGCAGTATTATAGTAGTTATATTCTTGTACATGGGGGCAGTATTATAGCAGTTATATTCTTGTACATAGGGACAGTATTATAGTAGTTATATTCTTGTGCATAGGAGCAGTATTATAGTAGTTATATTCTTCTACATAGGGACAGTATTATAGTAGTTATATACTTGTACAAAAGAACAGTAGTATAGTAGTTATGGGAATTTTTAAAAAGATGGCTCAGCATCCTGTAGATTAAAATCATGCCTCTTTATTTGAAAACAAGTCTAGAAACAAGAAGCCTACGTGTTTCAGGGATACCCCTTAGTCATGGTTATCTTAAGTTTCCACACAGCCTCATTTAAAATACATACGGACAAATTGGATGTTCATACTATTTGATATATGTCACTTCCCACTATTCTAGACAGTACTTATTCAATATATTTTCACATGTATTTTTTAGAGGTCATCATCATGAGATCTTGCCTATAGTGGCTCTGTATTCATGTATACCACATCACCTTGCAATACAAGCCCTGAAACATCATTTACAAAAATATAGGGGGTATAGTGTTAACCTCAGAGTTTGTTTTGTCAGCAGTACATTGCTTGTTTCAGACTAACTATTTTAGTTCCCACAAAGAGTACCATTAGCAAATAGAGATTGGGGGTCATTTACTAAGGGCCCGATTCGCATTTTCCCGACGTGTTACCCGAATATTTCCGATTTGCGCCGATTGTACCTCAATTGCCCCGGGATTGTGGCGCACGCGATCGGATTGTGGCGCATCGGCGCCGGAATGCGCGCGACGGAAATCGGGGGGCGTGGCCGAACGAAAACCCGACATATTCGGAAAAACCGCCGCATTTAAAAACCGAAAAAGTGTCGCTTAGGGAGCGCTTACCTTCACCTAGTCCGAGGTGGTGCATTCCGGCGCGATGAGATGACTTTCAGCGCAGCAGCGCCACCTGGTGGACGGCGGAGGAACTACCTTCTTAAATCCCGGCCATAGCCGAATCCAGAGCAGAGAACGCGCCGCTGGATCGCGAATGGGCGAGGTAAGTAAATCTGCCCCATTGTGTTCAAAGTTTACCAATGGCAAATCTGTACATTTCTTGGTTAAACGAGGGTGCTGTCTATGACTCTGCCAACCCCTTTTCATGTGATATACTGTGGTATGGCAGATTCATAGACGACACCCTCATTATATGGAGAGGACCCACAGATAATATAATTCCTAAATAAACCAATGTTAACAATAATACATATAACTTAAAGTGTGTGGAAACTTAAGATAGCCATGAATAAGGGGTGATCCCTGTAATGCGTAGGATGCTTGTTTTCAAATAAAGTGGAATCATTTTAATCTACTGAATGCTGAGCTGAATTTTTGAAAATTTACATCCGGAGCTATCCGGAGTTATAGTAGGTATATTCTTGTACATAGAATCAGTATTACAGTAGTCATATTCTAATACATAGGGGGCAGTATTATAGTAGTTATATTCCTGTACATAGGGGCGGTATTATAGTAGTTATATTCCTGTACATAGGGGGCAGTATTATAGTAGTTATATTCCTGTACATAGGGGGCAGTATTATAGTAGTTATATTCTTGTACATAGGGGGCAGTATTATAGTAGTTATATTCTTGTACATAGGGGGCAGTATAATAGTAGTTATATTCTTGTATCTAGAAGACAGTATTACAGTAGTTATATTCTTGTACATAGGGGGCAATATTATAGCAGTTATATTCTTGTACATAAAATGCTGTATTATAGTACTTACATTCTTGTACATAAAATGCAGTATTATAATATATTTTAATTAGGTGCAGTATTATAGTAGTTACATTCTTGTTTATCGTAGAAAGTATTGTATTAGTTTTTTTGTGTACATATTTGTGTGTAATTTAAAAAAAGCAGCTTTATTCCTGTATAAGGGAGGCAGTATGAGTCTCTTTCTCTGCATTGTACATGTTGATATAGACCACTTATCAACAGTTTGTGTGGAGTTTAGTAACTCCACCCATATCACATGGTCACGCCTACTTGTTTTGACACAGCGCACAGAATGGGGCCAATTTTACAGTTTTTTCCAGGCCCTCTTTAAATTCCCAGTTTGCCCCTGACTGTATGGTAGTCTGCTCTGGGTTCTATGTTACTTATTGTACAAATGCAGTAGTGGTTTCTAGGGGGCATTCGAACTGTACTGTGGTTTTTGGTGCACCTAGTGTTTTGGTCAATAGTGCGGCCCCTGGAAGCATAGCCATAAAACAATGCGGCCATTGGACTAAAAAAGGTTGTGCCCCTGATAGATTTACGCAATAGCTCTCACTACCAGTTGATGACTGTGACTGTATAAAGATAACTACTTCTCAGGGAAAAATTGTTGTGCACCTCAGGCTTAAGGGGATTTACCAATGAAAGAAAGTTCTCAAATACTAATAATTCCCTGATGTTTAAACAGTAAAGATAATTTATAACCCAATTTCCTTAATTAACAATTTTACTTTATTTTATTGCTATTTTCAGTCCTATCATTCAGTGATTGATGGTCAATGTAAGTTTGGACAGCCACAGCTGAGCGGGTACTTCTCATAATTATAAGAAGCTGGATGTTCACTATGTACTTAGATTATGAGGGTAGAGGTTTATATACACTTTCATTTAGATTCTGAATATTCTACTAACATCAGACACATAAAAAAGAGAGATGAGGCGGATCAGAGTCATCAGATGGATATTAGACACAATGACACACTCAGCACTGCTCTATCACCAGTAAAACACACAGTCTTTCCGTACTATGCCTCCCCTCGAATCAAGACCTTATCTTGTCTGTAGTTTGTATAGCTGGTATCTGCACACTGCACGCCCACAGGAAGGGCCTCTGTCTGCAGTGCACTCTGCCTTCGGTGCCTGGTGCCGCTAAGCACGGTGTGCAATGATAAAGAGCGCGCGGGTAAAGGAAAGACTGCGCATGCGCCGATGGATCCGGGATTTAGTGGACAGCTATTACACGTGTGCGAGCTGAGAAGCAGACCTCTACAATGCGAAGAAAGGATGAGAATTTTGCTATGGATGCGCGTGCACATGAAAATACGTAGGTATTATGGATATTGAAGTTAGGGAGCGGGGCAACAATATTAGATCCGGAATAATGAAAGTACCGAATACTGATTGGCATATATTATAGAATGAAGGTGCCAGGTGCAGAATAGCATACATCGTAAATATTAAATAAGGTATAGAGAATAAACAGCAATACACAGTTGGTGAATAAATAAATAAAACAGCAGTACACAATGTAGTTAATACAGAAATAAACAAATGGATATAGATATATACAAGTATAAATATATAAATAAATAATTAGATCAAAAAATCAATGGCATTTGTTGATGGGAAAATATACATAATACATAATAGGTAATAAATAATTGAGGATGGCCAAATACCGACTGAATTGATAATATTATATTAGTGATAGAATTATTATTCCATGAGCGCTATTCCATTAGTGTTCCATGAGCTCATTAAAAACTAAGGTTATTAAAATAGAGAGTAAGCTTAAACGAATATTAGTACAGAAAATAAAGGAGATGTACAATGACTTAATAAATGCTACAGATACAGATATCAGATATTCTCTAGGCTCTCATTTAGGCCAACTGGGGTCAGGGTCTGCAACTTGTACATCCAGAACATTTCCCTTTGTTTAAGAGAATTATATCTGTGGGGCGTGTTGGACGTAATATGTTCTATGGGAGTGACTGTAAATTCTTTACGGTTCTTATTGTGAAACATAGCTGTATGCCTGGAAACACTATGTAATAGGTAACCATGGTCAATATTGTTTCTGTGCTTGTTAAATCTTTCCCTTAAAGGCAAGTGCATTCCAGTAGATAAATTACATAGTTAAATCCGCAGTTCAGAAAGTCTTTTAGAACTGAATGTACTCCTCCTGTGTTGTATGCTTTTACAACATTTGCATCTCGTGTGCCCACTTCGAAAGCTCCCTATTGTTTTCGGAAAGAGAGACAAGAACATCCTGGCTCCCAGTTGTTTGAAAAATCGGAAAGCAGCAACCGTTTTAAGTGACCTAGATCTTCTGTAGGTTGTGGGGTATTGGGTTCTGGGGAATGAGATCTCTAAGATAGGGATCATGTCTTAAAATACTCCAATGTTTCTGTACTATCTTCTCTATGGCATTGCCTTCACTGGAATAAAATGTTATGAAGTTCAGTGGATAATCTTTGGTTTGTTCAGTTTATATTCTGGGGACAAGGCAATCTTGTTGGCTAGAAATCCCTGCTCTCTGGCAGGCAGCGGTAACAAGACTCTGGGGGTAACCTTTGGATTTGAACCTTTCTGTTAAAATGGCACTCCGATTATTATCAAGTCATTATCCAGTGTACAGTAGCGTCTAATACACTAACCATTTTTTATAATGACTGCTTTTAAAATCTAGATAAGTATTGCTATTGACTTTTTTTTTTTTTTTTTTTTTAAAGTCTTGGTTGATCTTATCAGGAGTGTGGAAAATAGTGATATCAAGAAATTCAGCATTGTTAGGTATAATATTATCAGTGAATTGTAGTCCCCACGTGTTGTCATTAATATTGTTGATGAATGCTTTGGCCCTTTCCATGTACCCTTTCCAAATGATAAAGCAACTCAGTGCATTTAGGCATGTAGACATGGTCAAGACAATCTTCTGCAGTTCAAACCGAGCATCAGTATAGGGAAGAAAGGTGATTTGAGTGCCTTTGAACGTGGCATGGTTGTTGGTGCCAGAAGGGCTGGTCTGAGTATTTCAGAAACTGCTGATCTACTGGGAGTTTCACACACAACCATCTCTAGGGTTTACAGAGAATGGTCCGAAAAAGAAAAAACATCCAGTGAGCGGCAGTTCTGTGGGTGGAAATGCCTTGTTGATGCCAGAGGTCAGAGGAGAATGGGCAGACTGGTTCGAGCTGATAGAAAGGCAACAGTGACTCAAATCAGTCACCCGTTACAACCAAGGTAGGCAGCAGAGCATCTCTGAACGTACAGTACGTCGAACTTTGAGGCAGATGGGCTACAGCAGCAGAAGACCACACCAGGTGCCACTCCTTTCAGCTAAGAACAGCAAACTGAGGCTACAATTTGCACAAGCTCATCGAAATTGGACAGTAGAAGATTGGAAAAACGTTGCCTGGTCTGATGAGTCTCGATTTCTGCTGCGACATTCGGATGGTAGGGTCAGAATTTGGCGTCAACAACATGAAAGCATGGCTCCATCCTGCCTTGTATCAACGGTTCAGGCTGGTGGTGGTGTCATGGTGTGGGGAATATTTTCTTGGCACTCTTTGGGCCCCTTGGTACCAATTGAGCATCGTTGCAACGCCACAGCCTACCTGAGTATTGTTGCTGACCATGTCCATCCCTTTATGACCACAATGTACCCAACATCTGATGGCTACTTTCAGCAGGATAATGCACCATGTCATAAAGCTGGAATCATCTCAGACTGGTTTCTTGAACATGACAATGAGTTCACTGTACTCAAATGGCCTCCACAGTCACCAGATCTCAATCCAATAGAGCATCTTTGGGATGTGGTGGAACGGGAGATTCGCATCATGGATGTGCAGCCGACAAATCTGCAGCAACTGTGTGATGCCATCATGTCAATATGGACCAAAATCTCTGAGGAATGCTTCCAGCACCTTGTTGAATCTATGCCACGAAGAATTGAGGCAGTTCTGAAGGCAAAAGGGGGTCCAACCCGTTACTAGCATGGTGTACCTAATAAAGTGGCCGGTGAGTGTATGATAGCTTCCTAAAATGACCCTACAAACTAATTTGCAAAGCTGGGGGCAAATTTGCTGCCCATTGCTGTGCCTTTACATTGCAGGTAGATATTGTCCATAAATGAAAAACAGTTGGGCTGAAGTATAAATAAAATAGACTCTATTATGAACGTCTGTTGAACAGTGGAGATATTAGGATCTGTGGACAGGTACCTGGCCGCCGCTTGTGTACCTAAATCATGGGCAATGTTGGTATATAAAGAGATATCCATTGTAATGAACATATAGGGGCTCATTTACTAAGGGTCTGAACGCTGCAAGTACCCCGGGATTTTGGCGCATGCGATCGGATTGTGGCGCATCGGTTTTCATGCGTCAGAAATGGGGGGGGGGGGGGGGCGTGGCTATCGGACAACCCGACGGATTCGGAAAAAACACGGAATTTAAAAAAAGAATTTGTGCCGCAAGATCAGCACTTACATGCACCAGGACAAAGAAGGTGAACTGCGGCGGACCTCGGCGCAGCAGCAACACCTGGTGGATATAGGTTGCACAACCTTAGTGAATCCCGGCAGAGCCGAATCCTCGTCGGACAACGCGCTGCGGGATCGCGACAGGACCAGGTAAGTAAATGTGCCCCATAGTCTGGTGACCACATAATGGGGAGTAGTTTTCTTATTAGGTCAGCAGTGTCTAGTATAAAGGAGTCTAGCTGTCGTACATACTTTTGTAGAAAAATATCCACATAATGTGATAAATTCGAAGTTAGAGAATCAGTACCCGAGATAATCGGTCTCCCTGGGGGATGTAGTGGGTCTTTGTGGACTTCGGGGAGGAAGAAAATAAAGGGGTAGAAGGTTCCTCCACTATCAGATATTGGTATTCTCTCGTTTAAAATCCCCATCTTATGTCCTTTCTCAAGATGTTCATAGAGGGCGTTTTTGAAACTGTAATGGGGTAATTATCTAGTTTCACGTAAAATTCGGTATCTGAAAGCAAACGAAGTGCCTCAGTAATATAATCCTCCCTATTGAATAGAACTATGCCACCACCCTTGTCCGCTGGTTTAATCACAATATCATTGTTAGCTAGAGATTTTAGGGCCAGTTTTTCTTTATATGTGAGCTTATTCTTCCCTTGTTTAGGGTTATCCAGATGAAGAGTATTAAAAGTCAGTAGAAACCAAGGTATAAAAGAGATCTATGAAATTCCCTTTATGATGTGCTGGGTAGAATATGGACTTAGGTTTGAGTCCTTTATGTGAAAATGTGTCACTCTTGATTGGTAGATCGACCTCTAGCATGGTGGTGTTTTTAGCCGACATCAGGTTGAAATGTCTCTTAAGGGTCAACTTTCTAATAAATTGATTTAGATCTATAAAAAGGTTGAAATCATTGTAAGGAGAGCTGTGACAAAAAGATAATCTCTTTCTTAGGACATCTAATTCAAAAGAGGTTGATTTATGATTGGAGATATTGAAGATTTTAACCTGGTTTGGGATTCATTCTCCATGATAACTTGGTGTAAGAATAAGTGTCTTCTTGTGAGGACTCATCTGTTTCTAAATCTTCCTCCTCTACATCCTCTTCTTATAGATTTTTTTATTTTTTTTAAACTCTTTGGTATTAGAGGGGGAGCTTGATGTATTATTTCTTTTAACTGTACCTGTATGGGTGTCAATTGATATGAGGGAGTGCGGTTCACTGCTTGAGGTAACCCTAAAAAAGACACACTAGGGCACATTTACCAAGGGTCCGAACGCTGCACTTTCGTCGAGTTTCGAGATTATTTCTGTTTTGCGACGAATAGCCCCAGGTTTTTTTTTGTAGTCATAATCAATAGTGTTACAATCATTAGTGCCACTCAGGGCATTGATAGATCAAATTGATACAGGTCTTATGTAGCCTGTGAAGACATACTCACGTTCAATAATATAGTTTCCTGATGTTTCCCATCCTTCCAATACACGGTGCAAGTAAGGACAGCTTAGGTTTTTGCTTCACAGCAAAATGTATACAGAGATACAGCAGGGATGTCAGGCCTACAGTGCTCTCCCCCTGCAGCCCCTACTGCGACCTGTGTAAGTGTTACACGGACCACAGCCAAAACCTGCAGCAGCTATTGCTCTGGATGTGGTGTCACTTCTGCGCCTCTGTATAAATACAGACCGGGCTGATGGTAGGTGCAGCACTAGACCAAAGCACCAGAGGGGGTAAGTACAACTGATTTCTTGTTTTGACACCCCCCACTCCTTTAGCTCAGACAACCCCTTTGATTATGGAGGGCAATGTATATGTTAGTTGGTCAGTAGCTTAGGGTTAGTGGGGCTAAACTTAGTCGCCACATTAAGGTTTCCGGTGGTTACATTCACACTCTGCATTTGAATTACATTTGGAGAGGAGAGGAGTTTCTCCCCATCGCTTATGTACAATGCACATTCCTGATCGCAACCCAACAATATAAAAAACCATTATGAAATCTTTTACATATATTGTGTGCCAAGCTGGGGGGGGGGCCCACTCTAAACAAGGTGCTCTATACAACTGGGCCCTTTAATGTGGCCCTGCCTGTAACATAATCACAGCCAGAGGTTTGAACGAGACCTCTGTATCTTCCATGTACAAATTCTTTTTAGGCCCGGTCCATAGAACTGTCAGTTACAGTACAATTACAATACATTGCTGTACAGAGGTATGAATTGTATTTTAAAGGATCATGGCATCAAAAATCCAGTTTAAAAAATAAATAATAAAAAAAACCTAAAATTTGCAAATTTTTTGAGAAATTAGTAATTTTCTAAATTTAACTGCTTTTGCGGCCAATTTTTTCCACTTACTAACATTTCCCATATTTCAACTTTAGGTTTTCAGCATTTTTAATGAAAATACTGGAGACCACAGAGGAGAAAAAAACCCTCTTTTCCTGGCTCGTTTTCTCTTCTCTGAACCACACTGCAGCTTCTTCTCTCCTCCATGTAGCACTCAGCTCTGTGTTCCCAATAGGTTGTATGGACCAGAATCGGGTCTCTGAGAAGAGCTGCCAGTGGACCCAGAAGAATTAGAATACAGCTGACAAGTTGTTAAGACTCTTGGGTCCTCTCCCGGTGGCCGCTCATTACCTGGCCCTCGGCACCCTGTCCGCAGAGTGCAGGCCACGGGTTGTGTACCAGTCTGTGTATATGTTCAGTAGTGAAGCTCCTCAATCCCAGATCAGAGGGGAAAAAAAGGCAGAGTTGAACGTGTGCAGCCCAAGGTCTTCAGTACCAGCACTTAATACAGTACTGACGCCTAAGCTCTGCCAGCAGAAGGGACCCGGTCCAGCATACAGGCCCATTCCCACCTGAATAACTAAGAGACACTTTTGGGGTATGTGAAAGGAGTGACGAATCCATATATGATCTAGGGTTTACAGAGCACCCTCTCAATGAGATGCTAAATCTCCACTATAGACGCAACTCTTAATATCTATTATATAAGTGGGAGTCCCAGCAGATCAGTATAGTACTAAATGCAGAATGTCAGACTTAAATAGTTTATTAATTATAAAACATTACATATAAAGTGGGACATCAACAATAAATACAAGTCACCCATCACCTCACAGAACCCATTTGTTCCAGTTGACTTCAGAAGGGAAGATGCCCCCCATCCTTATGGTGCAGTCTATGCTGGGCTCATAAAACACTGTTACATCTTCCGATAATTTGCTGCTTTGGAACAGTTGTGGGATTCTGGACTTGGAAAAGAGAGATGCTTTGGTAGAGGTTTCAATGTAGCGCTTTCTTATGCAGTCCATTTGTTCCAGAACCTGAATAAAGGAAAAAAGTATCATAGACAGGATAAGCATAGGATTTATTATAGTCCAATTCCAAGAGCCGTATTCATTCTTTTCTGTTGGTGTTTTTGTGGCATCATTTTTAAGATGTAGAAGGCCTCTGTCTCATGAAGGTTAGTGATTCGCATCAACAAAGCAAACAATTCATTATACCGGATAGCAGAGATGCGAGTGCCTCCGGCTCATTTGCATAAAGTTAAAAAGTTGACATTTCGATATAGAAGAAAGTCCGGAGCATGCCAGAAGGGTCCCTCATCACCCCTAAGGTAACAAGCATACATTTCAGGACAGTCTACCACCGCTAAATGTGGGGGTAGATGTCCTTTAAAGCACCAATTGTTTATGCACTGCAATACTTATCCATATAATTGTATAAAGAGGCAGCAGAGCCTTGTAGGGAGGACACTCCCTATTTTATACATATAAACACACTGTAAAAAAGTGTTTTTTTTTTTTTTAAACGTATTACCTGCAATAACTCCAGTATGATGACGGGCTGCAGCACATCATTGTAATGCTGTATTAGGTCATGCTGTGTAATGCCCGGTTTGGTCATTATTTGGTATAACACAGCCTCCAGCATTCCTTTACACACTGGTTTATTCAGGCTGCCGTCCACAACCCGCCACGGCCTGCCAAGGAAGGAGCAATGCGGATCCCTGCAAGAAAAGGAAATTAGCTTTCTAAAATTCTCAGTAAATCCACGGCCCATGTTACTAAGCTAAAGTGAGCTTCAGAAGGCACCAATGGGCAGGATACAGTCAGTCCGTGCCGCTGCATGATGCATAGTCTAGTCCATCGATAACAATATCACTTACCTCTCATATATCCCCATAGAATCTGCTGAAGAAAATAAAAAGGGAAAATATTGTAACTGCTAATTTAACATGTCATGCAGATAAGAACTTGCTATTCTACACTGAAGAAATAAAAAATGTGCACTGGTTCTTAGTTAGGAGTCAAATACATCTACTGTACAAGCATCAGGGCAGCCGTCTACCAGGCAGTTACATAGACATTACAAAATTACCATGGCAAGAAATTTTCATGATGACCATTTACAAAATTACAGTTGTTCGTGGTGCACAGTTTGCCCCTTAAGGAGCTACTCACGGTATAAGACCGCTCCACACAGACTTTGAAAAATTGATGTGGTAGGAATCCTAGTGTTAGAGTGACACCTGGTGGTGGAAATTTTAATCGTCCCTACTTGTAAACTGTATGTGTAACTTATACGATCGCAACATTGTAACATTTGTTCAGAGGATTGTAATGATTGTATTATCATTGTATCTAATATCTAATATGGGATTATATGGGAAATGTGAAAACATTGCTGATGAGAAACCGAATCACTATATGTTATTAGTGTTATGTGTAAAAACTGATTTTATGGGGGTTTTGAATGTATATAAAATAATGTTCGTTGAAAATAAAAGTTTTATGTGTAGTAGATTAGGAATATGTATAAAAGAAGGGACAGGTGTTTGAGACGCTAGCAACGCCCCGGAAGAAGCCTTGCCGGCGAAACCCTGGGTCGGGCGGATAGGAAAGCTAGCATCCCGTTATGTGAATTTGTGATATGCGCATTTTTAATGGACTCTTGTGAGTATGATGAACTGAAATAAATTTTAATTTTGTTGGAACGTACCACACCATCTGCCTGCATATTTTCTTCCAGCTACAAATATAATTAAAGGAGGATAATGAGAGTGCGATGGTGATAGTCTGAATGGTGACATACTTTCAGCAGGAGAAACTGAAGATTGGTGCTGTTCATCGATGTTTTAAGATAGAATAACGAGGGAGAAGAAGAATATTTGGAGCTCCGGTCATAGTGAAATTATTTTCTCTATTTCTGTGGACATTTAAAAAATTGCTGAAGAAATTCCCCTATCTCATGTGTAGAGACCTATGATCTCTCCCTAATGCTCTAAATATCATCTACAGTCACAAACCAATCGCACCGATCACTATGTCTGTACTCCACCGCACCAGGGGTATTCATAGATTGCTATATTCTTACCAGTTTCCACTTTTGGAGTGAGGAGGTCACTGTCAGACACTCTTGGTCCTTTTGGAAGCGTAGTTTTTTCTGCATCATTTGCGCTCTCAGAGTCCACAGTCTCTACTAAAGCTTTCTTACTTGGTGGCTCATTGGTACTGGTGTCACCATCAGCCCGGTCTTCAGGGGGTTGCTGCGCCGCCTCGGAGACATCCACGTCTTTACCAAGAAGCACTTTGTCTTGTTCCTTCAGAGTGTATAAATGCAGGACCCAGGGATCAGCGTGAATTGTGGCCACCAGTCTGATACAGGCTCCTCCCACTTGTAGCACTTGTCTGTATGTTAGAAGATCCTTAGAGAAATAGTAATTAGAGAATAGTAAGATTACAATATACACCAACTACTACTATTACAAATTATTATCTCTGAACGCAGTAACACCAATTTGCCATTTGTCAGGGTCTGGATCATTTCCTTAAAGGGGTTTTCCCATGAAAAAAAATTCTCAATCCCCTAGTGAGGTTAACATAATTCAGATGATTTTTAACCCTTTGCTTTACAATTTTACTGCCGTTTTGGCTACTATCACTCCGTGATGGTCAGTGTATGATTTCAGGGGGTGGGCAGGGGCAGACACTTCATGATCCCTCTAGTTCTCAGTGTGGTGACAATGTGGTTGGATTATCAGGTTTATATACACTTTCATTTAGTTTCTGAACATTGTACTGGTATCTGACACATAGAAAAGGGAGAGGAGACAGATCGGAAATGATGAGATCCATTAGATGCCTATTGCACACAATGACAGTCAGCACTCCTACATCTCTGCTATTCCACAACACACTAGATCTGCTGTGCCTTCCTGCTGTGCCTCCCCAGATAAAGAACTTATCTGCCTGTATCTTGTAGTTCTACATGATTTGATCCATGCCTCTAGGAGCCCATAACGAACTGTTCCTGCCGTGCCCTTCACCCCAGCTGCCATTCTCCATTCCTTTTGTAGGTCACTTGATGTCATCCTGCAGTTACTGAGTGACATTTGAATATGCAGACGGTCTGCCCGGGCATTAAAGAGCCTCTTTTGCTCTCTGCCAGTCTGTAGTTTTGTTGTCCCCAATGTCTGCTGCTTGACCTTGTTGTAATGGACTGCAGTCTTTGAAATTTTAAGGATGGAGCCAACTTGACGCTCACTGTATCCCTCTACTAGAAAGGAAAGAATTGAGCCCTTCTTTTCTTCACCCAAGACTTTTCTTTTCAACACCTTTTTCATGGTTAAGTGTATTTTTTTCATTCAAATTACTTTTGGTTTATTGTTAGCCCTTGTTTTGCCATGCAGTTTGTCTTATTGAAAAAGGATTGTGAAGATTGCAGCAGGGATTTTATATTTTACTTCACGTAATAAGATTTAGTTCAGGTGATCACCCAACCAGAAGCACATAAAGTAGAATAAGGTGTACTTTTATTGGAAGTCAGCTGACACTGGGATGGAATGGCTGTCAAACACATGGAGATGCTGACTTTTAGAAAATTATGCAGTGAGCTCTTACCCATATTTGTTATATTTGGGCACGGCATTTATCCTACATAGATGGGCACACCATGACTTCTCATGACTTATCTACTCTCAACCTACGTATATGGGCACAGAATAACAGCTCCTATCTTATATACACACAACAGAGTATACAGCATCTACTCCTATCCTTTATACATAGCAGAGCACTGTATATCTACTATTATTCATGGATACAGCACAGTATAACAACTCTTACCCTGCATACATGGGCACAGCACAGTATAACAACTCTTACCCTGCATACATGGGCACAGCACAGTATAACAACTCTTACCCTGCATACATGGGCACAGCACAGTATAACAACTCTTACCCTGCATACATGGGCACAGCACAGTATAACAACTCTTACCCTGCATATATGGGCACAGCACAGTATAACAACTCTTACCCTGCATACATGGGCACAGCACAGTATAACAACTCTTACCCTGCACACATGGGCACAGCACAGTATAACAACTCTTACCCTGCATACATGGGCACAGCACAGTATAACAACTCTTACCCTGCATACATGGGCACAGCACAGTATAGCAACTCTTACCCTGCATACATGGGCACAGCACAGTATAACAACTCTTACCCTGCATACATGGGCACAGCACAGTATAACAACTCTTACCCTGCATACATGGGCACACCACAGTATAACAACTGTTACCCTGCATACATGGGCACAGCACAGTATAACAACTCTTACCCTACGTACAGTGCACAGCACAGTATAACAACTCTTACCCTACGTACAGTGCACAGCACAGTATAACAACTCTTACCCTGCATACATGGGCACACCACAGTATAACAACTCTTACCCTGCATACATGGGCACAGCACAGTATAACAACTCTTACCCTGCATACATGGGCACAGCACAGTATAACAACTCTTACCCTGCATACATGGGCACAGCACAGTATAGCAACTCATACCCTGCGTACATGGCACAGCACAGTATAACAACTCATACCCTGCGTACATGGGCACAGCACAGTATAACAACTCTTACCCTGCATACATGGGCACAGCACAGTATAACAACTCTTACCCTGCATACATGGGCACAGCACAGTATAACAACTCTTACCCTGCATACATGGGCACAGCACAGTATAACAACTCTTACCCTGCATATATGGGCACAGCACAGTATAACAACTCTTACCCTGCATACATGGGCACAGCACAGTATAACAACTCTTACCCTGCACACATGGGCACAGCACAGTATAACAACTCTTACCCTGCATACATGGGCACAGCACAGTATAACAACTCTTACCCTGCATACATGGGCACAGCACAGTATAGCAACTCTTACCCTGCATACATGGGCACAGCACAGTATAACAACTCTTACCCTGCATACATGGGCACAGCACAGTATAACAACTCTTACCCTGCATACATGGGCACACCACAGTATAACAACTGTTACCCTGCATACATGGGCACAGCACAGTATAACAACTCTTACCCTACGTACAGTGCACAGCACAGTATAACAACTCTTACCCTGCATACATGGGCACACCACAGTATAACAACTCTTACCCTGCATACATGGGCACAGCACAGTATAACAACTCTTACCCTGCATACATGGGCACAGCACAGTATAACAACTCTTACCCTGCATACATGGGCACAGCACAGTATAGCAACTCATACCCTGCGTACATGGCACAGCACAGTATAACAACTCATACCCTGCGTACATGGCACAGCACAGTATAACAACTCTTACCCTACGTACATGGGCACAGCGCAGTATAACAACTCTTACCCTGCATACATGGGCACAGTACAGTGAGTGAGATTTATTAATTTCGGACATGAGACCAGTGCAGAGCATGACTACACACCTTCTGCAGTGTCTATATGATCATTGTGTCCGATTCTGGATGATTAATTTGGAATACTTTGAGACTGTTAAGTTATATTTGGTATCATATGTTAGTAAGTCTAGTTCCCTGCACATTTTTTTTGGCGCATGAACTTTTTGTTGCTAAGCCACGCCCCTTTTTAAACCAGTCTGAAAAGTGCCTAAAAACTGTAAAACCCATAATAAGTGTTTCAATAAAGTGTTTTCAATTAATGTTTAAAGGGGGAGTAAAGAAAGTATAAAGGACTCATTAATACTTATTTTCTCTAATGATCCAGAACGGGACGTTACAGCAGCCTAAAGGAAACAGAAGAATAGAAGTCTGACCCCAAAGAATAAGCTTATGACTTACCTGTATGTACAGCTGTAAAGATTTGGTTCTTTCATTTTCTACATCTTCATATTTTAGAAACTTTTCCCCCAGATCAAACACTTTAATTCCAAAGTATGACGCAGCTTCAATAGCAGTAAAGATTTCCCGTACACAGTCCACGTCTTTTGGGGTGTATTCGTGGCTCTTTATACACTGGTCAATGAATGTGCTGAAGTTCTGATCTTTGGTGTTTACAATGTCAGTGAAGAGAGGAGGAAGGGAGGGCAGGGCCGTCATAAAATCACTGAAGGAACCTAGGAAGAGAAAGCAGTTCATCAAAAAACTATTTAGATCGGATTCCAATATCACTTCTGTTTCCCAACATTTGCTTTAGTGGACTTCTAAAGATGCTCCTATATCTTCACGAGCTGCACGACAGACACTTGCTCAGGATACAGCCACACTCACTTTTGGCTGAGGGAATACGTGTGGGGAGAGTGTGTTAGCCACTGCCATACTATAATAGGTGCATTGTAGAGAACGTCAGGTCTCCTTAACCCCTTAAGGACGCAGGGTATTTTCGCTAATTTCTCGCTCCCCATCTTCAAAAATCCATAACTTTTTAATTTTTCCGTGTATAGAGCTGTGTGAGGGCTTATTTTGTGCATAACAAATTTTACTTTCCCATGATGTTATTTATTTTTCCATGCCATGTAGTGGGAAGCCGCAAAAAAATTCCAAATGTGGAAAAATTGAAAAAAACACGTGTGCATCATGTTCTTGTGGGCTCAGTTTTTACGACTTTCACTCTTCGCTCCAAATAACACGCCTACTTTATTCTTTGGTTCGGTACGATCGCGGTGATACCAAAATTAATAAAGGTTTTATTGCGTTTTAATACAATTTTCAAAAATTAAAACGAATGTGTACAAAAAAGAAAAAAAAAATTTTGCCATCTTCTGACGCGAATAACTTTTTCATACTTTGGCGCACGGAGCTGTGTGAGGTGTAATTTTTTGCGAAATGAGCCGACGTTCTCATTGCTACCGTTTTAAGGACTGTGCGACATTTTGATCATTTTTTATAAAATTTTTTATGTCATCTAAAAAGGTGTAAAAGTCACGTTTTGGACATTTGGGCGCCATTTGCCGTTCCGAAGGTCACCGCCGTCAATAACCGTTTTTATATTTTGATACATCGGGCATTTTGGGACGTGGCGATACTTAATGTGTCTGTGATTTTTACTATTTATTATATTTTATATCAGTTCTAGGGAAAGGGGGGCGATTTGAACTTTTAATATTTTATTATTTTTTTTACATTTTTTAAACTTTTTTTTTTCTTTTTTTCCCACTATTTCTTAGACCCTCTAGGGTACATTAACCCTAGATGGTCTGATCGCTCCTGCCATATACTACTACTGTATTGCAGTATATGGCATTTCTGCTCACTATTCATTACAATGAGCCACAGGCCAAATTTAAAGTGCCACCGGTGACTTTGCCGGCGGCAAAGAAAAGGTAAGCACCGACCGTGGGTGATAGCGATGGGTCTTTGCTGCGATATGCAGCAAAGCCCATCTCTGTATGAAGAAGGCTCAGCCCTTGAGCCTTCTTCATACAACCTTCACAGCTCCATGGCGGATATATCCGTCACAGAGCGTGAAGGGGTTAAAGGAAATCTACCATTTGATTTGATGCATTATGAATAGAGATGAGCGAACATACTCGTCCGAGCTTGATGCTCGATCGAGCATTAGCGTACTCGTAACTGCTCGTTGCTCGGACGAGTATTTCGCCCGCTCGAGAAAATGGCAGCTCCCGCCGTTTTGCTTTTTGGCGGCCAGAAACAGAGCCAATCACAAGCCAGGAGACTCTGCACTCCACCCAGCATGACGTGGTACCCTTACACGTAGATAGCAGTGGTTGGCTGGCCAGATCAGGTGACCCTGGGATAGACTAGCCGCAGCCCGCGCTGCTCGGATCATTCTGTGTCTGGATGCCGCTAGGGAGAGAGCTGCTGCTGGTCAGGGAAAGCGTTAGGGTGTTCTATTAGCTTACTGTTAGGCAGGAGTGATTCTACAACAGCCCTTCTTAGGGCTACAATAACGTTATCCTTTTTTTTTTATTTGCTTGTGGCTGGGCTTGCTGGCAGTGCAGCTAGTACCATATTGTGAGGAATTAGCAGGGGGACTTGCTACCGTTGTGTTTAGCTCTTAGTGACACACATATCCACCTCAAACACCAAAGTGGGAAACTTTATTAGGGGTTTGATTTCAATTAGGCACAGTCTGCCAGTTTCTTTTTATTTTACGTTTATTTTTTTCATAACTCAGCGTCATCTCATCTGGCATAGTAGTGTGCTTTAATACTTGGCTAGAAAATAGCCATAGGAGAATCCAAACGGCTTACTTACGCCTACAGTAGCGTTATATATATTTGATTTCTGGTTTATCTGCTGGTGGCTGTAGTTGTTGCAGTGCATCTACTAGCAAATTGTGAGCAATTTGGAGTGAGACTTGCGACCGCTGTGTTTTGCGCTTAGTGACGCACATATCCATCGCAAAGACCAAAGTGGGAAAATTTATTAGGGCCCGGGGTTGGATTTCAATTAGGCACAGTCTGCCATTTCCTTTTTTATTTTACGTTTATTTTTTTCATAACTCAGCGTCATCTCATCTGGCATAGTAGTGTGCTTTAATACTTGGCTAGAAAATAGCCATAGGAGAATCCAAACGGCTTACTTACGCCTACAGTAGCGTTATATATATTTGATTTCTGGTTTATCTGCTGGTGGCTGTAGTTGTTGCAGTGCATCTACTAGCAAATTGTGAGCAATTTGGAGTGAGACTGGCGACCACTGTGTTTTGCGCTTAGTGACGCACATATCCATCGCAAAGACCGAAGTGGGAAAATTTATTAGGGCCCGGGGTTGGATTTCAATTAGGCACAGTCTGCCATTTCCTTTTTTATTTTACGTTTATTTTTTTCATAACTCAGCGTCATCTCATCTGGCATAGTAGTGTGCTTTAATACTTGGCTAGAAAATAGCCATAGGAGAATCCAAACGGCTTACTTACGCCTACAGTAGCGTTATATATATTTGATTTCTGGTTGATCTGCTGGTGGCTGTAGTTGTTACAGTGCATCTACTAGCAAATTGTGAGCAATTTGGAGTGAGACTTGCGACCACTGTGTTTTGCGCTTAGTGACGCACATATCCATCGCAAAGACCGAAGTGGGAAAATTTATTAGGGCCCGGGGTTGGATTTCAATTAGGCACAGTCTGCCATTTCCTTTTTTATTTTACGTTTATTTTTTTCATAACTCAGCGTCATCTCATCTGGCATAGCAGTGTGCTTTCATACTTGGCTAGAAAATAGCCATAGCAATAGCAATAGGATAGCATCGTTTGGTTTTAAAAACTAAAAAACACAAAAAAAAGGTAAAAAAAAAATTAAAGTTATAACTCTCCTTTTCAAAATGTTTAACCCGAGGGCTAGGGGTAGAGGACGAGGGCGGGGACGTGGGCGTCCAACTACTGCAGGGGTCAGAGGCCGTGGTCCTGGGCGGGGTGAGACACCACCTGCTGATGAGGGAGCAGGGGAACGCCGCAGAGCTACACTCCCTAGGTTCATGTCTGAAGTTACTGGGACTCGTGGTAGAGCACTGTTGAGGCCAGAACAGTGCGAACAGGTGATGTCGTGGATTGCCGACAATGCTTCGAGCAATTTGTCCACCAGTCAGTCTTCCACGCAGTCCACCCATGTCACCGAAATCGGCACTCCTCCAGCTCCTGCACCTCAGCCTCCTCCCCCCCCAGTCTGCCCCCTCCCAGCAAAATTTGCCATTTGAACCGGCATACTCTGAGGAACTGTTTTCTGGACCCTTCCCACAGTCACAAACCACTTGTCCGGTTGCTGATGAGCAATTTTCCGATGCCCAGGTTTTCCACCAGTCGCAGTCTGTGGGTGATGATGACCTTCTTGACGTAGTGGAAGAAGTGTGTAAAGAGGTGTCCGACGATGAGGAGACACGGTTGTCAGACAGTGGGGAAGTTGTTGTCAGGGCAGGAAGTCCGAGGGGGGAGCAGACTGAGGGATCGGAGGATGATGAGGTGACAGACCCAAGCTGGGTTGAGAGGCCGGGTGAACACAGTGCTTCTGAGACGGAGGAGAGTCCTCGACCAGAACAGGTTGGAAGAGGCAGTGGTGGGGCCAGACGGAGAGGCAGGGCCAGAGCTGGTGCATCAGCGCCAAATGTGTCAACTAGTGAAGCTCCCGTGGCGAGGGCTCCTGCGGCGAGGGCTAGATTTTCAGAAGTCTGGAGGTTCTTTAAGGAAACACCGGATGACCGACGGACTGTGGTGTGCCACATTTGCCAAACCAGGATCAGCAGGGGTTCCACCACTACTAGCTTAACTACCACCAGTATGCGCAGGCATATGAATGCTAAACACCCCACTCAGTGGCAACAAGCGCGTTCACCTCCGGCCGTGCACACCACTGCTCCTTCCCCTGCGTCAGCTGATAGTCAGCCCCCTGCCCAGGACCCTGCCACAAAAACCCCATCGTCGCCTCCACGATCCTCCACAGCATCCACCAGCGTTCAGCTCTCCATACCCCAGACGCTGGAGCGGAAACGCAAATATAGTGCAACCCACCCGCACGCCCAAGCCCTTAATGTGCACATCTCCAGATTGCTAAGCCTGGAGATGCTGCCCTATGGGCTAGTAGAGACCGAGGCCTTTCGCAGCCTCATGGCGGCGGCCGCCCCTCGGTATTCGGTCCCCAGCCGCCACTACTTTTCCCGATGTGCCGTCCCAGCCCTGCACCAGCACGTGTCAGACAACATAATCCGTGCCCTGACCAACGCCGTTTCTGACAAGGTCCACCTGACCACGGACACGTGGACGAGTGCTGCCGGGCAGGGCCACTATATATCGCTGACGGCACATTGGGTTAACTTGGTGGAGGCTGGGACCGAGTCTGACCCTGCGGCTGGTCATATACTGCCGACGCCGAGGATTGCGGGGCCTACCTCGGTCCAGGTGTTTCAGGCCTACTATGCCTCCTCCTCCTCCCACCCCTCCTCCACCTCCTCCTCCGAACGACCATCCGTGGGCATGGCGCCATCAGTCGGTAGCTCTAGGCACAGCAGCAGTGCCGTCGCTAAGCGACAGCAGGCGGTGCTCAAACTGCTGAGCCTAGGCGATAAAAGGCACACCGCCCAAGAACTATTACAGGGCATCACGGCGCAGACTGATCTGTGGCTGGCACCGCTGAACCTGAAGCCAGGCATGGTTGTGTGTGACAACGGCCGTAACCTGGTGGCGGCTCTGCAACTCGGCAGACTGACACATGTGCCATGCCTGGCCCATGTGTTAAATCTGATAGTTCAGCGTTTCCTCAAGACATACCCCAATCTGTCTGATTTGCTCACGAAGGTGCGCCGCATCTGTGCGCATTTCAGGAAGTCCAGCACAGATGCTGCCACTCTCAGGGCAGCGCAGCGCCGCCTCCAACTGCCCGCTCACCGACTGTTGTGCGACGTGCCCACGAGGTGGAATTCAACACTGACCATGTTATCCAGAGTTTACCAGCAGCGCCGAGCGATTGTAGACTGCCAGATGTCAACTTCCACCAGAACTGGTAGTCAGGTCAGTCAGCTTCCTCAAGTCTACAATGAGGAGTGGACGTGGATGTCTGATATCTGTCAGGTGCTGAGTAACTTTGAGGAGTCAACACAGATGGTCAGTGGCGATGCCGCCATCATCAGCCTCACCATCCCGCTGCTTGGCCTGTTGAAAAACTCTCTGGTCAGCATGAAGTCGGAAGCTTTGCGCTCGTCACAAGAGACGGGGGAAGAAGATTCCCTTGTTGATAGCCAAAGCACCCTTAGGTCTGTTTCTCAGCGCATATCGGAGGAGGTGGAGGAGGAAGAGGAGGAGAATGTTGGCGAGACACAAGAGGGGACCATTGTTGAGTCCTTCACTGTTGAGCGTGTATGGGCAGAAGAAGAGGAGTTGGAGGAGGAGGAAATGGACATTCAGGCCAGTGAGGGGAGTGAATTCTTACGCGTTGGTACTCTGGCGCATATGGCAGATTTCATGCTAGGCTGCCTATCCCGTGACCCTCGCGTTCAAAGAATTTATTCCAGCACCGATTACTGGGTGTTCACTCTCCTGGACCCACGGTACAAGCAAAATCTTTCCACTCTCATCCCTGGAGAAGAAAGGAGTGTGAGAATGCATGAATACCAGCAGGCCCTGGTGCACAAGCTGAAACAGTATTTCCCTTCTGACAGCGCTAGCGGCAGAGTGCGTAGTTCTGCGGGACAAGTAGCGAGGGAGAGTAGGCGAGCAGGCAGCTTGTCCAGCACTGGCAAGGGTACGCTTTACAAGGCTTTTGCCAGCTTTATGTCACCCCAGCAAGACACTGTCACCTGTCCCCAGTCTCGGCAGAGTAGGGCTGATCTTTACAGAAAGATGGTGAGGGAGTACGTAGCTGACCATACCATCGTCCTAAATGATCACACAGCTCCCTACAACTACTGGGTTTCAAAGCTGGACATGTGGCACGAACTGGCGCTGTACGCCTTGGAGGTTCTTGCCTGCCCTGCCGCTAGCGTCTTGTCCGAGCGGGTTTTCAGTGCAGCTGGTGGCATCATCACCGATAAGCGTACACGCCTGTCGACTGACAGCGCTGACAGGCTGACGCTTATCAAGATGAATAAAGCCTGGATTTCTCCTAATTTCTAATCTCCACCAGGTGAAGGAAGCTCAACCTGAATAATTTATCCACTCCTCCTCCTCCTCATTTTCCTCCTTCTCCTCCTCTTTGTACAGTAAAGCAGAGGAAACTGGCTATTTTTTTACAGGGCCCACTGGCTCTAGCTATAGTACTTTATGCATTTAATTTTTATGGAGGGCCACCGACCCGGTCCTCTGTTTTAAACAATTTTTTGGACTGCCACATACAGGCACTCAATCTATTCCATTTTTCTGGAGGGCCACCTACCTGCTCCTCTGGTTTGAAAACTTTTTTGGACTGCCACATACAGGCACTATCCAAATTGAATGGTCTCCATAGCAGCCTCCACACGTTGTCTCCATTGCTACCTCCAAAAGTCGTCCATATAGCTGCCTCCATACATCGTCCCTTTATCAAACGAGGTGTGTCAGGCAGAAATTTGGGTTGTTTTCATGGATTCCACATCAAAGTTGTTAACTTTGTCGCCACCCTGCTGTGTTATCCACAAAATACACTGGCAAACTTTTACCATTTACGGATATTATTTCAGCGCTTCTTGCGCATCTGTTTACATTCCCCTCACCCGCCATATCCTAAACTTATAAGAACGCTACTACACTTGATCTTATACAAAAGGTTCTTAGAAGTGCTGTTTGGGGAGTAGCCGAGAGACAGGGGCTTGGATTGGCGAAAGCTCGCCTGGCAGCGGAGCGCCAGCTCCATGCCAAGAACCAACTAACATAGTTTTAACTGCAGCACCTTTAATCTACTACTAGTTCACTGCCTCCATACATGGCCGCCTTATCAAACGTGCTGTGTCAGGCAGAATTTTGGGTTGTTTTCATGGCTTCCACAACAAACTTGTTAACTTTGTCGCCACCCTGCTGTGTAATCCTCAAAATATACTGGCAAACTTTTACCATTTACGGATATTATTTCAGCGCTTCTTGCGCATCTGTTTACATTCCCCTCACCCGCCATATTCCAAACTTATAAGAACGCTACTACACTTAACTTGGTGCAGGCTGGGACCGAGTCTGACCCTGGGGCTGGTCATATACTGCCGACGCAGAGGATTGCGGGGCCTACCTCGGTCCAGGTGTTTCAGGCCTACTATGCCTCCTCCTCCTCCCACCCCTCCTCCACCTCCTCCTCCGAATTACCATCCGTGGGCATGGCGCCATCAGTCGGTAGCTCTAGGCACAGCAGCAGTGCCGTCGCTAAGCGACAGCAGGCGGTGCTCAAACTGCTGAGCCTAGGTGATAAAAGGCACACCGCCCAAGAGCTATTACAGGGCATTCCGCATCAAACTTGTTAACTTTGTCGCCACCGTGCTGTGTAAGCCACAAAATATACTGGAAAACTTTTTTCATTTACGGATATTATTTCAGCGCTTCTTGCGCAGATGTTTACATTCCCCTCACCCGCCATATCCCAAACTTATAAGAACGCTACTACACTTGATCTTATACAAAAGGTTCTTAGAAGTGCTGTTTGGGGAGTAGCCTAGAGACAGGGGCTTGGATTGGCAAAAGCTCGCCTGGCAGCGGAGCGCCAGCTCCATGCCAAGATCCAACTAACATAGTTTTAACTGCAGCACCTTTAATCTACTACTAGTTCACTGCCTCCATACATGGTCCCCTTATCAAACGAGCTGTGTCAGGCAGAATTTTGGGTTGTTTTCATGGCTTCCATGTTAACTTTGTCGCCACCCTGCTGTGTAATCCACAAAATATACTGGCAAACTTTTATCATGTACCGATATTATTTGAGCGCTTCTTGCTCACCTCCTTTGGTTCCTCTCTGCCACCCATTGGTTTGAAGCCGGAGTCCATTTAGGGTATGTTGCCATGCCACTCTCTAGCCTGCCGCTGCTGCCGCTGCCGCTGCATGCCGTCCCCTATAGTGTCAGGGTCAATTATTGGATGTTTTAGATGCTATCTAGCCTCATTCAGTCACTCTGTCATGGCCATGCTGTTGCCCATAATTTTGGCATAATGGTGCGATTAAGCAGCCTCAGAGGCATCCATGCATGCTGTCCCTGCTGTTTCCTGTCCATTTCCGTGGTGTTTCCATCCTTTTCTGAGGTTCCCAGGTGTTTGGCCAAGCTTCCCTGTGCAGAGCCTTGGTCCCCTTGAAAAATGCTCGAGTCTCCCATTGACTTCAATGGGGCTCGTTACTCGAAACGAGCACTCGAGCATCGGGAAAAGTTCGTCTCGAATAACGAGTACCCGAGCATTTTAGTGCTCGCTCATCTCTAATTATGAACCAAACATACCTTGAAATGCTGTAGCTACACTAATGCAGAAACATATCTTGTTTAATCCCTGTGCTGAGTGGTTTTGCGGAAAAAAACCCATTATAACATTCAGGACCTTGGGAAAGCTGGATTGCTTCAGCCTGTCATTGATAAACACATTACACAGAGCTTTATGAACAGTCCCAGACAGGACTAATGAACCCGAGCTGGACCACTCATACACAGCAGGTGGGAGATTTTGCAGTGATTGATTACTTCTGCCTGTTGGGTACAACACAGTGATTACATCATTCTCTGAGCAGTGCTTAACTAATGTAAGAAGAAAAGCGCCGAGCCAGGCAAAGGAGCGAGAGAACCTAATTAGCATAATTTTATAATCGTTTTTCAGCAAAACCACTCAGCTCAGAGATTAAACAAGATGATATGTCCCTGCATTATTGTAGCTACAGCATTTTCAAGGTATGTTTGGTTCATAATGCATCAAACCAAATGGTAGATTTCCTTTAAAGTGATTCCTAGCTTTAATATTTAAAAATATGCATGGTGGGCTCCTACCTAAGCCTTTAACAGTGATTCATCTCAGGCAAAAAGTAACACTTCAGCTAATTGGCATATGACTAGAAAGGATATTTCAACCTGTATCTGATGTTCCTTTTAGAACCGCTAAAGTTACGCCACTAAGAATTCTATAAATGTAATTCTTTTTCCTTATTATTTACAAGAACCTATTTTTACAGAACTGTTTTCCACTTCAGTAATTTTCCACTTTAGGTGTGATAAACCAGGGACACTTACTCATAGATCCAGGGACCGGGACTGTGGCAATCTTATATCTGTTATCCATGGCCTCCTTCCTTCTAAAATCTAATTTAAAAATATGCTAATTAGGTAGGTGGTTTCTGGGGGCATTACCAGAGCTCCCCCACCCTCTGCCTAATGTCATTTCACTACTGCAGAGGAAGTTTCAGCAGACAACGGGAGGTGGGAAATGCTCCCGTCAGTTTAATGAACTGTGAATCTGGCGAGACTCAGGTTCTATGTCCAAGAGCCCTTCAAGCTCATCAGCAGCATTGTAAAAGTTAGAAGGAAAAAGAGGCCATGGATAACTAATAAGAAGATTACTTCAGTCACATATCCTGGATCCATGCGTGAGTGTTCCTGAGTTACCATAATTGATTTGGATGGTAGATTTCCTTTAAATGAATGGATAGCTCAACACTCTGATTTACTGTTTAGTGTAATAAATCACCAGAGGTTATAGGCCGAGTTAACTGAAAATAAACCTCATGAAACTATCAGTTTTCCTCATTTTAATCCAAATATGACATAAAATGATACTATAATAGTTTATATTGTAGAGTAAAAGATATTATAGATTCTGTAAGATTCTGACCCCTGACTTTTTAGAATATATTTTACTATAGAAAGGGCTCCAGTGACAACACAAGGTTATAAAGACCGGCTACATATCAGTTTACATACGTATAATTTGTGTGCACTGACATTCACTTACCAGTACAAGCAAACCTTCCAGCAAGTCGGGTATTCCTTAGCTTCAGCTGAATTTGACAAGAGTTGACAACAACGCTGTCATTTGGGTTCAGATTCCTTGAACTGACTATTCCAGGGGCACAGTAGCCCCTCATCAGCAGATAGTTGGTATGAGAAGCTTGGCGAGCCTTCACTTCTATCTTCCGTTTGGTACCCAAATGGTCATCATCTTCATCATCAAAATCTTCATCATCCAGTCCATCTTTTGCAAGGCTGCAGCAAAGTATAAATTGGATCGTAAAAAGGAGACCATAATGTCCACAAAAGTCAGATATTCCCGTGCAGATCTATTAAATACACTACGATAACATAGCAGTTACCTTTTCATGACTTCATTCTCAACCATAGTGCTGTCCACCACTACTATCTGGTCGGGGATTTTCACATTTACAGATATGAACCCCAGAAGCAGGAGGGAGAGGATGGTGACACAATGGCCACCTGGCCCGTCCATAGAAAACACCAGCATGTCCCCTGGAGAATCATTGTTCTGGTCCCCAAAGGAGAAGGAGTCTGCTTTATCTGCGCTACCGCAAGACCTCAATTGTTCCAAGAACTGAAAGGATTCTGTACAAATTGTAGATGGAAAGCGCCACGTAAAGAGCCTATAAGAACAGAAAAGTCTCTAGTAAACCGATAACTAAGCGCTGAAGGCACTGGGCTGTCAAGATATGAGCGAGTATCTCACCTGTAGTAACCCTGAGATAACTGATAGGACATGGGCACAAAAGGTAAAGCACGGTTTTTCTTTGGTCCTAATAAATGATTTCCACGACGGCGATTTACCAACCTCTTCCTCTGAAATTCTAGAAAAGCCTTTCCCAGAACATCATCCCGATATTGTCTGTACATTCGGAATGTCT
Organism: Engystomops pustulosus; assembly: GCF_040894005.1. Lineage (NCBI taxonomy): Eukaryota > Metazoa > Chordata > Amphibia > Anura > Leptodactylidae > Engystomops > Engystomops pustulosus. The sequence continues at coordinate 44,959,758 of NC_092418.1, read as the reverse complement.
AGAAACAGATAAAAAGAACCTAAATAAGTGAAATGGGTGGCTATATACCTCCTATTTGCACATGCCCAGTACAGATAGCGCGTATATAAACCTCATGACAGTGTCAAACTTTAAGTGGTCATATCTCTTGAACCATAGCCCCTCGGAATGCTCATTTGGATTGTTTTTCTAGGTGAAACAGAACCACTGTTAAAGTTACAGTAAAAAAGCAGATTTTTAAATACAGAACTCTATTCCAAAGTTTAACTGTACGAGTGGGCATCACTGGTTCTGTTTCGCATAGAAACACAATCCTGATATATTAAAGGGAGGATTCCCCTAGAAATGTGTTTCTAGGTGCCAGGGTTCAGGAGGTATGAATGTTTGAAGTTTGCCTCCTCCTGAAAGCAGGCGGAGCTGCAAAAGACACTTTGCAAAAGTACATGCACCCTCTGACTCTGAACATATAAAATAGTTATGGATTCCCACTATTCATATTTATAAAATATTTTGATAAGGGTTTATACAATTTTACTGCTGATTAAAACATTTTAATGGGGAAAAGGATAAAAAAAACTATTTTCACATTTTTAATTGTCTGCTAATTCTTTAAAAAAATAAAGTATAAATTCTAATAATATGTAAAATGGTTTCAAAGATATCGTCATTTAAATAAGTGCAGAGCAGAACTGCAAAAATTGAATTGGACATTCAGGCACCAATGACACTTGGTCACAAAGAGGGTTTAAAAAAAAAAAAAAGTGCAATGATTGCTAGAGAAGGGCAGTTTTCCCTTATACAGTTTCAGAAATCTCTCCCACAGACATTAAAGAGGACCTATCACCAGATTTTGACCACGCTGACTGAGAATGCCTGCTGATAAAGGGTTACAAGTCCTCCCCATATCACCTAAAATTAGCTGCCAGTGGGGCATTGTACCTTAATTACAGATGTTTTTCTGATATGCAAATCAGCCTTTGTGACTCATGCCTGGTATCTGTGACTCTTTTCTCTCTCTTATAAAGTTTAATTTATTGTCCAGTTTTGATGGGCTTTAATCCTTGTGCTGAGACCCACTGAAAATCCTGGGGAACCTTCAGTATTTCATACAGTGTATTTTGGGCTAATGCCCTTTGGGTGAGGGAAGCTGATTTACCTGAAGAGACCGGCATGTTTTCATCTGCATGTCAGACAGGGCCAGAGTACTCAAGATGAGGTTCTGTAACACCAGCACTTGGATGTCATCCACACTGCACAGACAAAGGGAAAAAAAGAGAGAATTCAGAGATTTACTGAAATGTGGACATGGCCCTGACTAGGCTATGCTTCACCTTCACCATCCACTGATGGCGCACTTTTATAGGTCACTTATGGAGGACCACCTATAAAATCGACGTCACTCCTCTTGGATAGAGGCAAGTGCTCTGGTAGGGATCCAGCCCATCCAGATAGAAAAGAAACACTCAGCACATCTATGTAAATTGCTGAAATCCATAAAAAGCCCATGTAATACTGTGGTATAAACCTTCTTTCTAGAAGGATTGCTGACCACAGAGTTGGAATGAAATAGAATGGCAACACCTGCCGCAATTTGAAGTGTGTTTCATTTTGAGGGTCTATTCTATGGGGCACATTTACTAAGAAAGATAGAAACTTCACTAAAAGTGTGCTGTGTATAATGCTGGGTGCGACCGATTCATTAGAGAACCCGTCATGCAAAATAACCCCCCTAAACTAAATATATTTTCATAAACTGCCATTGGAGAGCATTGCCTCTATCCCTTCATTGTCCCTCTACATGCCTGTAAACCTAAGCAATGAGGTCCTAAAGCTGTATGCAAATGACCTGTGAAATGTCCAATGAAGCATTAGCATATTCAAGCTGTCCACTCTATTCATGAGTGGGAGGCACAGCCACACCCCCTGTGCTTGACTGACAGCCTGTATAATGATGTGAGGCTGTATAATGATGTGCTTCCTGGTGCTGGTGGCCACGCCCCCTGCAGCCTGTGTGTGCATGTGTGTGTATAGGAGAGATACAGCAGCTCCAGGCAGCCATGTTACAGCAGAACATGTCAGATTCATGTGTAGCTGATGTCTGTGTCTCTCACCTGTGTATTAGGAGGATGCAGCATGTCAGCAGATACAGCACACACACTAGCCATGCTTTACTATACATTACACACAGACATGAGCAGGGGGAGGAGAGGGGAGGGGTAACAGGGGTGACATCACTGCCTCTGACCATGTGACCAGCCTCATTTACATGATAAAGAATAGATGATTTTACAATGAATAATGTATGAAATAACTAGATAAAGGCTGGGATGGGATCCTTGTGAGCTGCTCCAACAGGTAGTAGTGACAGGACAAGTGGCAGAGACCTGATGACAGGTGTCCTTTAAGAACATGCACAATTAATCATGAATCCGTCGCAGTCAACCTTTAACATGGGGCATGCAACAAAATGTGCATATTAAATACGGCACTTGATCCGAATCAGTCGCGCAGCTGCACCACAAAAGGGTCACATGTAACACAATAATAACGCAGACACTTCTTAAAGGGGTATTCCCACCTCAGCTACTAAAGTTAATTTAATCCCTTATCCCCGCAAAACATTTCTTCAATGCATTGTTATTTAAAACAAATGACCTTTTTTCCCATAACAGTGTAAATGTGACATAGCTGCCCCCACGTAACTGCCCTCTATTATCACTAGATGCGCCCACTGCCGCTTAGAATGAGATTCTCTGAACCTGCCAGGGATGTGTGAACGTGTATAGCTAGCGCATGCGCAGTTCACATATACCTTGCTCGATCAGGACAGCTGCTGGCCATGCGCTGTATCTTCACAGCAGTCCTGGTAGACTTAAAAAGTACTCTCACTTCTGCTGGTAGACTCCCTGTCAGCTAAAAACTATAAAGAATAAGCAGTCAGCGAGTGACAGCCGCTCAGCTACAGCACAATACCTGTTGAGAACTTCTAAACTCTTCTCCTGATTGTATTCATCGCCAACAGCCAAAACACGGAACCTGACAAATAGAGAAGGTGTAGTGGAAATATTCCAGTTATCTGTAGGTTACAGGACTCTCATATAAAGTATAGCGTCCACACAAGAGGTTACCTGTGAAACAGCTCATCGACAGTGTCTGGAATTTCATACATTGGGTTACCCAGGGCTGAGCTGAACTTCAACTTCAGCCGCTCCACAAATTCTTTAAACTCAGCCGCGCAAACCTTTGTCAAGGAAAGAGAACCGGATTTTACTTTCCAGGGAATGATCACAATGATAAAGCAATAAAAAAAACTTGGATTCTGTGAATTCTGTTTGCACAAAGACTCATCTTTATATTTAAAGGAAATCTACCACCATGTAGGAAGGATTGTAATCCAAGCACACTTACACGCAGGTATGTGCCCCCCTCTGGCCGGATCCACTCTTCTTTTAGCTTCATTTGCCCCGATTTTTACCAAACCCCTTCCCGCCGGAGCCCTTTTTCATTTTTCACTCCTCACCTTCAAAAATCTAAATCTAGAACTTTCCAAGTAAACAGGCTTGTTTTCTGCTTAACAAAGTGCACTTCACAGAGATGGTATTTAATATCCCATAATAGTCAAGCTCTGCATTCTTGATATGTAGAGTGAAGCCTCCTGTCTTTTACCTCATCAGCCAGACATTCTTGTTCATAAAATGGCCGCAGATGGAGGATCATTTGATCTCCATCTGTTCATGAGCAATCACCAAGCCAGGACCTTATGATGTTTTTCAATGTCCTGGCATAGTGATTGTTTGTGGACACTTAGAGATCACATGACCCTCCATCTGCAAGTGTCCACAAACAATCACCCTGGCAGGACATTGATCTTATATTCAGGAAAACCATCATAAGGTCCTAGCAGGGTGATTGCTCATGAACAGATAGAGATAACATGACCTTACATCTGCAGCCATTTTATGAACAAGAATGTCTGGCCGATGAGGTAAAAGACAGGAGGCTTCACTCTACATATCAAGAAAGCAGATCATGACTATTATGGAATATTAAATACCATCTCTGTAAAGTGCACTTTGTTATGCAGAAAACAAGAATGCCTGGGTGATGAGGTAAAACACTGGAGGCTTTTTTCTACATATAAAGAAAGTTATAACTCCCAATTATATCGCAATGCAAACGCTCAGAGAAAGCAGAAAGGCATATATGCATTGCGGCTGTAATGTGCTTCTGTAACCTGTCTGTAGTGAAAATGAGGTCCCTGGTGACAGGTTCCCATTAAGGGGTCCCACTGCTAAATCAGTTCATTAGCTCCTTCGTTCTCAGAGAGCTTGAACCCAACCATCATGAATGTGATGCCATGATAACTCTTTTAATATTAGTTGATTCAATACAAGACATCTAAATGTGTTTCTAAGTGTAGTATTAATGTTTCCCTCACTATTGGCTGGCTTTTTCTGGTTGGGGGATGTAGGACACTGCTGTGTAGAACCTTTCCTGCACTATATTTAAGTACCAATGCAAAGTCCGATAAGCTGCCCCAGTCATACCATTGACAATACAAATCTGTCCCACTCATGTTGTTCTGTGCGGCACAAATCATACCTTAGGATCATCATAATTCTCTTTCCTGTTCATAAATTCATCACAAAGTCCCTTATCCTGGTACACCTCTGCCAGGCAGACTCTGGAACAAAATGGAATAAATAAGTATATCTTCTACCCATCCATATCCATTTGTCAAGCTCATTTCATGCAGGGAGATCACTTGTGATATGTCTCTAGGTAAGTACCACAGCAGAGCTTGCTTTCACACTATATAATAAATGAGTATATAGTACTATACTAGTAAGCAGAGTTTCATATATTAAATATGTGCACTTAGCCAGAACTATATGGGTCGTACAATGAAAATCATGTGCAAAAAAAAAAAAAAAAAAGGGACTTGGACACGGTTTATAATTGTGACTTTTTACATAGGACCTTGGCTATAAAAGGATTAACTTATGCCCAGGTAAGCCACACATAAGATCACCAGCAGAGAGCAAGGATGCCAGGACTGACTTGTAGTTCAGGTAGGTCTGTGGGTTCTTGATGATGTATCGAGCTCTTCTGCCGATGGAGTGGGAGGTTTTGTCCAGAGACTCCTCCATGCTGGCGTGCATGATATCTCTCACAACTTGCCAGGGAACAAAGGGTCTTTTCACCTAAGCAACAGATAAAAATGCTATCAGGACAGGGCATTTCTCCTGTGCAGTAGATTGTCGCTGCAGCTCTGGCTGTGAAGGGTTACCTTTCTGTTTAAGATGTTGCTGGCTATGCGGCACAGCATTAGTAACCCATCTTCTTGGGAAGTCCAGGCCACTCGCAGACGGGTCATTCTCTGCAGCGCACTCTGGTCCGCCTCATCGTGATATCGGTTTCTCTTGTTTTTATCTTCATTTGTTTCCTCTGAGGATGGAAACCATAGACATGACATTTTGCTGCTTGTATACAACACAGGATAAAAATCTGAAGCTGGATCTAATGTTCAGTACAATACGGCAGAGTTCACACAGACGTGTGGATTTTTATAACAACAAGTGATGGACATGTGTCTTTTTTCCATCATATAAACTATGTAAGTGAAATGTTAGTTTTGGCCAGAGTTACCCTATAACCAAACTTACTCCTCAACTTCTTTGCTTTTGGCTTTTTCTCACTTTCTTTCTTTTGCCTTTTTCTCTTCTGGCCTCTCCCACCTTGAACGCGCTTGTTTCGTGTCGCTGTGGTTTCCTTTACCATCTGAATATCCTCTCCAGTATCCGCCATGGATATATCGCCAAAGTACTTCTTGTTGTCACCTGAACCCCAATAGAGACAGATAAGATTTAAGGATTAAATGGGAAGCCATAAAATGGAATTATTTTTATGGTGTGTAATGTTCTCTATTAGGCAAATGAGTCAACAAAAATATTAATATTATGTTTAATTATTACAGTTCTGTACAGAGACTTCTGCACACAATCTATATACTTCCTAGCACAACACGACAGCACACACATAAGAGTTAGTCACTAAATAAAGACCGCTGTATATATTGTTTAACGTATCAATGTAGCAACAGATATAATATAGGAGCCAACATACACAGCAAAATATACATATAATACAGAAAATCACAATTGCACTTCTGTAGACATTTCACCCCTCTTCACAGGGTACAAGTGTCTGATTGGTGGGTGTCCAAATATTGGGACGCATGAGAATGGAAGCCCGCAGGATAAGGGTCTATGGTGGGAATACTCTGCCCACTGTGAACTGATAAGCAGCCCCTACTTTCCAGCATCCCTTAGGGCAGTGATGGTGAACCTTTTAGAGATCAAGTGCCCAAAATGAGACCCAAAAAACACTAGCTTTTCCCAAAGTGCCCACACAACAATTTAGGCAGTAACAAACTTATTGTTTCCAGAATTTTGGAGCTCCAATCCGACCCTATCCACACCTTTTCATTCTTCAGACAGGACCAAGCAGAACAGAATGGGTCACTTTAAAATAGCAGGGCACTACTTGGACTGCCTGAGACTGCAGGAAGATGCCATGTCTGGCAAACTCTGAGCCTGGGAGACAGCTCATGTGCCCACAGAGAGGCCTCCGAGTGCCATCTCTGGCACCAGTGCCATAGGTTCGCCACCACTGCCTTAGGGGACGAAGAAGCAGTGACAAGCACTTCATTGATGGAGCCACATTTTCCATATCTCATAAGTTTAGTTGTGCCAACTACCATTGCAGCCAATGTAATCCAACATAAAATACTAGAAATATATGTGCTTCACCTTTACCATTGATTACCGTTACTACAGCATCATGTGATCAGGATACATTTATACAGAATACTTTTTCATGTTACCTCTTGACCCCAGAGGTAGATTATGCTTGTTCAGGAAGGTTTGAAGTCTCACAGTTAGTCCTTCTTTTGTAGATGTATTCTACAAAGTAAGAAATAAAGTACAATGAGTGCAATGCTCTCAAAAATGTGCATAAAATGTAAAAGTAATTATATGCTTTAAGGTAAATTAGGGTTCTGAGTATTACAAACCAACCTTCCTATTGTCTATAATATAGCTGATCCAAATCCAATTTCGTTTTAGATGGCTGAAAAAACTTGAGTCGAGTCCTCCAGCTCCTAATCCATCTCCAGGAATAGTTCCATCATCTACCACTTCCCTGCTGCCCCTGGAATGGAAAATAATAGGCATCTGCTCCTCTGTTTATAATCACACCATTTATTCTTACAACCAACCACAGTAGGAAGGATCACGAGCAGGGCAAGCTCTATATAACCAAATATTCCCCATACTGCTCTGTTCCCTCTCTCACAGCATGCATCTCACAGAAGCTAAAGACTAATATGTTTCTTCATCCACCCAGTCTAGAAGGATTAGTAGATACTTTTTCTAGACCCAATGTTAGAGAGTCTACAAGGGAAATGGAAGGATAAGCTACTAATAGGTGAGACAGTGAGTCTCTTGGATATATAACACATCTTTATCTACCGACATGTTACCTAACTATATGTACACTTGTAACCAGGAAGATAAAGACATACGGGATACTCTCCAGAATGCTACATTTCTGCTCCAGATTTGGTCTATCTTCTTGCTCTGCCTCCACATCTTGACCCAACATGTTTTCATCTTGAGAACTTGTTTTCTTTCCACGAGGAAAACGGACAACACCTATAGGAAAGTATATCGTAAGTATGTTACAAGCACATTCACATTTCTGGATATCTAGCACACCAAGAACATGGCTTACCTAATGGAGTGTTCAGACATACAAACTGCAGATCAAACCAAAAATTCTCCACATGTTGAAAACTTCCTAAAGTGTACAAGCGCTTCTCAAAACAATGACTTGCCCGTGCAATATTGTAATGAGGGTCACAAGTCGTCGTATCTAGAATGGTTGCATTCTTCCTCACATACACAAATACCTTAGGAAGAAAGAATAAGAATATTATAAAGTGTTCCCTCAATTATTCTTCCCTCCCTAAAGCCCCATGGTTTTGGGTCATGGGATGACTATTCACAAATGATTACCAAACTGTGGAGGATATTGAGAACAATGTAGAGACAGGGAGGAAGTCCACCCTGCACAGCCCATCTTTCTTGGTGACAGTGAAGGTAGGAGCACAACCCTGGAAGCAAATCTGCTATGTGACTAGGATGATCACTCCTGGAAGTAGAAGGGCCGTGATCACTTGGGAAAATATACAGAAGAAAAATGTCTGCTCGTTTCAGAGGACTATTGTAACTTGTCGAAGTATGAAAAAAAGAGTTATTGGAGCCAGAAGAGGATTTTTTTTGTGCAGGAGGTTTTAATTTTTGTAAATGGGATCAAGGGAAAAGTTTACAGAAGAAAATTGTCTGCTTGGTTCAGAGGACTATTGTAACTTGTCAAAAAAGCCATTTGCCAATGTGAGGATCGGACAGGGGTTTGGCCTTCATGCTGCGGAGAATATGGGGGCACAGCTTGGAGCGGAAGGGAAATCAGCTAAACCCGGAGGACTGAAAGGCTTCCTTGCTTTTCCTCCAAGTTGCAAAAGAAGCGCTTCCCAGATGATCCCTCACTAATGAAATGCCCCCATGCAGGCTCCCCTGACTAATGAAATGCCCCCATGCAGGCTCCCCTCACTAATGAAATGCCCCCATGCAGGCTCCCCTCACTAATGAAATGCCCCCATGCAGGCTCCCCTGACTAATGAAACGCCCCATTTAGGCTCCCCTGACTAATGAAACGCCCCAATGCAGCCTCCCCTGACTAATGAAATGCCCCAATGCAGTCTCCCCTCACTAATGAAACGCCCCAATGCAGTCTCCCCTCACTAATGAAACGCCCCAATGCAGTCTCCCCTCACTAATAACCAATGAAGCCTCCCCTTAACTAATGAAATGCCTTATTCACCCTCTGGTGCTCCTCTTCCCTCTATGTATGACAGCGCAGCAGACATGCATCCATGCGCTCTGCCCATGCACACACTATGAGGTCAGAGGTCATGGACAGCTTTGTGGGCAGCACAGAAAGAATCGAGTCTATGGAATTGGGCTGTAACTTGGCCTGATCCCAGGGACTGCACACAGTCCAGCCGCGCAGTACCTGTAATAGTCAATACAGTTATGGCACAGCTGTTCAGTGGACGAGACAGCACTGTATTACATATTTCTATATAATGCAGGGACTCCCATCTACTGCCCTGTATCTTGGCCCGATCCCATGGCCTTCACATCTTCACCTGCATGAGCAGGAAGCCGCTGGGAGAAGAGCAACTGCCAGAAAGTGAGTATATGGGGGACATTAATTTCATGAATTATGAAATGTGTCACATGGTCTTCATGAATCTGGCGCCCCTTGCGCGGCTTTGGCAGAATGGACCATTTTTTGGTGCACTTTCTTCATACTTCACAATTGTGACACACATTCTAACTGAGCAATAACACCCTTCTGGTGCACATAATTTCTGTCTTGTCGGACACAGTACAGCCGCAACGTGGGCCTGTGTCTGGTACTACAGACCTTTCACCCCCATTGTTGTGGGTCTTTGTTGATGGCAAAGCATAAGATTTGCTGAGAATCTTATGATCCAAAAAAGGAGGCCTTCAGAGGTCCATTTTACAAACCATTATTACATCTAATAGGACCTCTAACAGGCTGCGGCCAACTCTATCACCCCATTATCATCCTGCCCAAAATAAGGGAAGGTGTAAGGCAAATAAACAGAAACACTGCAATGTATTTCACACCTGATCTTTTTCTTGAAATTTTTCTGTTGAGCCAAATTGCAGAAGGCCCATGCAGTTTAATTTCTGCAGCCCCTGAAACACCGAGAAGACATATCTCCTAAAAAATAATACAAACATAGGTGAAACATTGTATTTCAGAAAAGTCCTGTGGAAAACGAAGAACGTTTTTTAGTTTTTATGCTAAATGAAAAAAAATAAATAAATAAATTTGACCTTTATGTAAAATTTTCAGTGCTGTGATCTACATTTAAAACAGAAATACATTGATCTTATACTTCTGACTCTGGCCACTAAGTCTTGTAATACAGGCAGTCCCGGGGTTACGTACAAGATAGGGTCCGTAGGTTTGTTCTTAAGTTGAATTTGAATCAAAATTTTTTGCTGTAATTAAGGATTATCCATAAAGCTTCATTACAGACAATTTTTAGCTAATTATTGTAGTCTGGGACTATAGTAAAGCATCCAGATAGCTTCACCAAAGGTCAGAGGGGTCTGTCTGTAACTATGGGTCGTTTGTAAGTCGGGTGTCCTTAAGTAGGGGACTGCCTGTAGTCTGTTTATTATTTCATTAATTCTTCACCACTGTCAGAAATAATTTGAAAGAAAATATTTCTGTTGCAGGATCAAATATTCACAATTATTTGAGATCATATCTTAAATATTACCCCTCCCAGTACAATGACTTTGGTCCAGGACTAGAAAACTGTAGGGTCCACGGTCCAAAAGACTGCAGTAAAGTAAATGTTTAAAAGCTGCTTAAGCCAGTTCAGGCAAAATAGCATTAATAGCCCTCAGTATATGGCCTCCTGCACACGAAAGTGCACAGCCCGTGAAACAAGGCAGTCCTCACAGACTGCACAGTTTTTAGAGACAGGGAGTCCTAGCATCATAACAAAATATGATGCAAAGACTCCCCGTCTGCGGGCCAGTCCGTAGTAACTATTAAAGTGCCAGCATTGAAGTCCAGTTGGTAAAGTGGATTACACAAACATTTGCTATTGAAGTTAAAGAGTTGGTCCCTTTAATTGGACATCCATTGAAAAATAAAAGCAGACAGACAGAGAGGCAAACATGAACAAAAGTTACCACATACCTTTTATACAGCAGCTGTTGTCGCATAGATCTGGGTAGGTATCGGATTAATGTGTGCTTTTTGATTGGATCATCTAAATAGTCCTCTAGGTTATCGACCTGAAAGATATATAAAACAGCATTATGTACCGAGCAACAGAAACCCATATAAAAGAGAGTATGAGCGCAGTCCCTGCGCTAGGACCTGTATCTGAGAGAAGGTTTATAGAATATCTTGCGTAAAAGTGACTGTCATTGGCCCGAAGACCTCCTAGCGCATCTATGTGGACGAAATGAGTTAATTCAATTCTTCTCTGTTACCAGCTAGTTTATAAGAATAGAAGCCGTCCTGACCAAGAAAGTTTGGGGACCATCGTGTAATTCTGGTATAGGCAGTCCTCGGGTTACGTACAAGATAGGGTCTGGAGGTTTGTTCTTAAGTTGAATTTGTATGTAAATCGAAACTGTATATTTTATAATTGTAGATCCAGACAAAAAAACGTTTGGCCCCAGTGACAATTGGAGTTTAAACATTTTTTGCTGTAATGGGACCAAGTATCATCAATAAAGCTTCATTACAGACACCTTACAGCTGATCATTGCAGGTTGGGACTATAGTAAAGCATCCAGAGAGCTTCAGCAGAGGTCAGAGAGTTCCGTCTGTAACTATGGGTTGTCTGTAAGTCGGGTGTCCTTAAGTAGGGGACCGCCTGTATTACTTTTTATACTGTTAATGCTTACACGGTTCAGTCCTTTGGGAGTTAAGCGCTTTTTCATGATGGGTATGGAGTGGAGGGAATTTAATAATTCGGTATGGGGCCTATTGAACCATCACCAGATTTGCGTGCTAAAGCTTTATGCTCATTATGTATTTGGATATAATATTGTACTGCTGTGATTTGTTTAACTCTTCATTGCTGTATTCTTTTGAATATTTTACTGCAAATGAGTTTGCAAAAAAAAAGTGACTTCAGAGGCCATTTTCACTTTTTGGGTTTCTATTTTTACTCCCAGTCCTTGTAAACTGAAAAATAAAAAAGTTAAAGCTTTTTAGAGCAGTGTTAGGGCTTGTTTTCTGTGTGACAGCGTTTCGTATTCCATGCCGGTTACTGGAAAGCTGAAAAAATTCCAAAAGCGATGAAATTGGGGAAATTTGAAAAAAAAATGTAAACATTGTGTCGCATGTGACACAATTATGGTGCAGGCAATTCTAAGCAGTTTGTACTAGAAAGAATGTGCAAAGTCTGACAGAAAGCTGATAATAACCAAATAACTTTTTCATAATATGGCATACGGAGGTTTACAAGTCATTTTTTGCAGGGCGGGTTTTTAATGTTTTCATTGCTACCAATGACCGATAGGGGAGAAATGTGTCACTTTTTATTATGTAATAGCCCCATGTGTTCTTACATATATTTTCTTGTTGCATTGAAATCTTCTTTTAATGTGTCTCCAAGCATAATCTGCTGATTTACATCACATAATCCTAAGCGTGGATCACCAGCGAGTTCTGCAGTAAACTCCGGGTCTTATAACACTGATCTTAGTTAATTTCAGAAATTAATGTTGTAATATATTACATAGGAGGAACTGTAGATTGTAAACTGCAGTGCAAATGGTAAATTTTAGCCATCTGTACCATTATTGGTCATTTCTGTGCTGAATTTTACCTTGTAGCTGACTTGAATGATTTGAATGAAGATGGAGAGTGGTAGGCAGAGTAGTATATCACTGACGAGAACCCAGCCTGGTCCATACTCAGAGTGGATAGTGGAAGGCGGCACATACCTCACCCATGATGCTTCATCTACATAGACTGAAAAAGATACAGAGTGATATACAGCGTCATTAGACAGCACTGCTGTGCTACACATAGGGATGAAGACTCGTATGACATGTTACCTGTTTCTGTGCTCTGCTCTGTTCCTCCCTCAGACACATACTGTAACACTTCATCCGTTTTACTGCTTGGATGCAAGTTCGTACCCACGCCTGCTGTGCTCCCGCTCGCAGGATTGCCATCCTCCGTGGGGTGGCTGTCTGGTGGCATGGTACTGGTCCCTGCGTTGCTATCAGTTCCTGTGGACTGCTGCTGCGTTTTGCGGAGCGGGTGACCATATACAATATACCACAAAAACATGTGAGTTATTTTTAAGCGTGGCATTTTAGGAAGATACCCAAGTGTGCGCCCAAGTCCAGGAACTGTGGAAGGAAAAAGATGAGGAAAAACATAGTATAGTATCATAGTATATAAGGCTGGAAAAAGACAAGTCCATCAAGTCCAACATTTAAGAATTAGATAAATGTTTTTCCCCATAACCCGTGATATTTTTTCTCTCCAGAAAGTCATCCAGGCCTCTCTTGAACATGTACATAGAGTCGGCCATAACAACCTCCTGCGGCAGAGAGTTCCACAGTCTCACTGCTCTTACAGTAAAGAACCTTTGTCTATGTTGATGGTAAAAGCGCCTCTCCTCTAGGCGTAGAGGATGCCCCCTTGTCCTGGTCACAGGCCTACGTATAAAAAGATATTTGGAGAAATCCTGCCCGTTCAGGTATTTGTACATTGTAATAAGGTCAGTCCTTAGACCTTATTTCCTAAACTGAATAATCCCAAATTTTGTAATCTCTCATTATATTCTATTCCCCCATTCCAAAAATCTTGGTTGCTCTCCTCTGCACCTGTTCTAGTTCTACCATGTCCTTTATATATACCAGTGCCCAAAACTGTACACAATATTCCATGTGTGGTCTGACCAGGGATTTGTATAAAGGCAAAACTATGTCCTTATCATGAGAATCTATTCCTCTCTTGATACATCCCATAATTGTATTTGCTTTTGCAGCAGCTGCCTGGCTCTGGTCACTAAATATAAGTTTACCATCCACCAAAGCCTTTTTTTTCAGCTTTTTGTTTTTTTTTTAGGCTGGACAGGGGGCAAGCGCTGGCTTTATAACTGGGAGGGGGCAGGCGCTGGCTTTATAACTGGGAGGGGGCAGGCGCTGGCTTTATAACTGGGAGGGGGCAGGCGCTGGCTTTATAACTGGGAGGGGGCAGGCGCTGGCTTTATAACTGGGAGGGGGCAGGCGCTGGCTTTATAACTGGGAGGGGGCAGGCGCTGGCTTTATAACTGGGAGGGGGCAGGCGCTGGCTTTATAACTGGGAGGGGGCAGGCGCTGGCTTTATGCTGGGGGCTACTGGTTTTATACTAGGGGTAGGGGCTGGCTATATACTAGTGAGACTGTGACCAATGTATTTCCCACCCTCGACTTATACTCGAGTCAGATTTTCCCAGTTTTTGTGTTAAAATTAGGTACCACGGCTTACACTCGGGTCGGCTTATACTCGAGTATATACAGTAAATCAAATGTTACAGTACAAAAATTCCCCCTTTCTTGGGATGGAAAGGACTTGTGTTGATCAGGCATTTATGATTCAATAACGCTCTATCAAATGTTGCAAGCATAGGTACTGCAATAAGTTTACATACTGAAATTGTATAAAGGTTCTTTATGTTTGTTCTTAAGTTGAATTTGCATGCAAGTCGGAACAGATATATTATAATTGTAGCTTCAGGCAAAAATGTTTTCTTTCTGTTCCAGTAACAAGTGGATTTTTAAAATGTTGTGATGACATGGGAACTAGGATTATCAATAAAGCTTAATTACAGACACCTTACAGCTCATCATTGTAAAGTAAAGCATCCAGAAAGCTTCACCAGAGGTCATAGTGCATAAAGTGGTCCATCTGTCGGGGGCCACCTGTAGTAAGAATATTACCAAACTGCACAAAATTGGCTAAGACCAACTTTATAATATGAGGGAGGATACAGACATACAAGACACAACAAAAGGGGGGCGGGGGTAAAAGATGTGGATAGGGAGGAAAAAGATCTCTCTGTATCCTAGGTGCCCACTCCAAACATGGTGCTGCCAGCAGTCAACCAGGTGAATGGGGGTCAGAAAGTACACAGAGGGGACCAGATTGCACGTCCCATCATTACAGGCAAGTAGTACCTCCATGTTCATGATGGAATCAAGAGATTCTATCCAGTGCACCCTGAAAGCGTCCTCAGTAGACCTCTATAGTTGAGGAATTATCTTCCTAAGGCTAAATTCACACGATGTATCGGCGCTGCGGAGATGAGCAGGGGATGAGCGCTGCTCACCCACGCCCCTCTCCATAGGGAGATACAGCGCACGGCGCCGTATCACGGGGAAAGATAGGACATGTCCTATCTTTTCCTGGGCTACGGAGCGGTACGGTGCTGCACCGTACCGCTCCGGTACAGGGCCATGAGCCCATAGAAATGTATGGGGGGCGTATATCGGACGTATATCACATGTTCCGCGGGGCCGTGCGCCGGGGGGAGGGAGTGGGTCACCTCCGTCTCTCTAGCGCATAGCTGTATGCCCGCCTGGCTGCAGCCGGGCATACGGCTATATGAATTAACCCTAATGGCAATAATAAAGTGCTGAAGTAAGCCACTTTTGAATTTTCAAATAGGGCCAAGGAACATGGATAGCAGCGCCAGCTCCAGGGAAGGGCAAATACTCTGGCAGGACATCTTCAAATTGCATAGCGATACTTGCCACCAGAGTTTCTGAGATGTGGAGATACAGTGGGCATCACATCGCCAACATACATCAGAAACTGTTGGAAATAGTCTATGTTGTTTGATTGGAGTTCTATACCACTGGGCAAATATCTTATCATTTAGCTCTTGGAGACAGCAAGAGACTGATGCCTTACGTGTCAGCACAAAAGTATTTTGCCCGTTCGGCTGGAAATTATTTATTGAGCTCCTGTTTCCATACATTAGTAAATTGAGGCAAAAAGTTCACTGACCCTTCCTGGATCAGCATCCTATCAGGTATTTATGACATGTGCTGTTGATAGGTAATACACACTTGACATTGGAATACCTCTTTACAAACCATCTATTTTACTCAGCCTAGTCAAGTTTGCAAGTATTTGTGGCACTATCAGACACATCAAATCAGTTTCATGTCCCTTTGAAACAAAGGATTGGACATGTCAAAAAACCAACATGCCTGATCTTTTTTTTAGTTCCAACAACACATGCAGACATCAACAGTAAGACTGGAATGTCAGGTGACCTCAAAGTTTTCCATACATCTTGCCACCATGACATAAT
Organism: Engystomops pustulosus; assembly: GCF_040894005.1. NCBI lineage: Eukaryota > Metazoa > Chordata > Amphibia > Anura > Leptodactylidae > Engystomops > Engystomops pustulosus. The sequence goes on along the minus strand of NC_092418.1, from coordinate 44,943,770 downwards.
TAATAATGGCATAATAAAAAGTAATAAATCTGCAATTAGAATAAAATGAGGATTTATTGATACGGATAGAGTAACAATTACAAGCATACCTATGACAGGATGGTAATTTTTTAGCTGGGTCACCTCCATAGGATGGCTGTCTATCAGTGGATGGTCTGTGCTGTCACCAGGGGACGTGTTGTGTTTTTCTTTTTGCTTCTCTTTCGTCTCCGCTTTATCAGGTGCTGACTGTCCTACAGGTGAGCGAGTCCTGCACAATAAACCCCGAAAAGAAACCATGCAGACAGAATCCAAATCAGCGCTCAGCTACAATTTCATAAACAGTCAAACTTCTTTTGTTCATACATAATTTATCAAACTTTTTTACAAGATTAATTATATTTTCACTCACCGATTCCCTGCAGTCGAATTAGAAATGCGAAAACGAATTTGCTCAATGGCGCTCTTCACTAAAGGATCATTTGGATTTATTGATGGGTGCACAACAAACTCCACCTGTCACATTTTTTACAGAAAATTCTTTAGGACAAGCATCATATTCATGAATACTACATAACCAAGAATATCTTCAACATACAAAAAGACAAGCGCTGTCATCTTTTTCCTTCTACAATTCCAGATTCCAGAAATTAAACCCACACATTTTCAGTCCAGATTGAGTTTGAGACTCTTTGGAACAGAAGCTTATTTTCCTTTTACCTATTTTTTTCTATGGCAGCTCTTAAAAAGAAATTCCTTATCTGCATTAAGTACAGATCTATACGGAAGCAATCTATTAAAGGGGTTTTCCATGCTGGGGACTACTGGTGAGGGTGATGTGGGTGTATGCACATCTGGTGCTGACAGCAAGTGGCTCCATTCACTGTTCCCCACCTGCTGTACTGACATGGCTGCTACAAAATGAAACAAGTTTTCCAGGATGGGAAAAGAAAAAACCATGCCTCTTTTTCTATGCAAGGCAGTCCCCTTAACACCAAGCATGACTTCCAGGAAGCCTAGTGACATGATGCGAGAATAAAACCAAACCAGTATATCTATTCCAGAAGAAAAGAGTCCCAGAAGGAACGGATTCAGAAGAGAAAGAATGAATGGAGCCTTCTCCTTTAGCAGCGTCCCCCCGAACATCTTTCTGTATTGGAGGCAGTGCCCAAGGATAGGTCATCAAAATCAAAAGAAGCCCAGAAAACCCCTTTGAAGAGAAGGGAATTCTGACCACTGGGATCCCCACTGTTTAAAAGAATAGGGGTTCCGTTCTCATTAATGAATGGAGCGGCAGGTCAAGCATGCGTGTTGTCAATCCATTCACAGTTTATGAGAGTGCCGGAGACAGCAACGTTTTGTGCACACCATTTTTGGGCACTCCTGTGAGAGTGAAAACAGGCTATGCGTCCCAGCATTTAGATCTCTACCAAACATATGATCACCTGTTTTGTAGCTATGGGAAAACAATACAACCTATGAAACCCCCATTAAATTCATAACATTTAGCAGTAGCTTTGTTGTAACTACGAGTGGGGGACACTCTGCACTATCCTCTATCCAGAGGTACGTTTGTAACTAGGGGTCGTCTGTAGGTCAGGTGTTCTTAAGTAGGGGACCGCCTGTATCTAGAATTCATGTTTTCACCCTTTAACTACAAAAAAAAAAAATCTTCCACAGGCAAATATGACTCTTCTCACCTCATTTTCAAGTAAGAGGAGTTTGAAGGTTGCAGGGATAGGGGCTTTTGAGGTGATACCGTCTTCTGTCCCATAGTCCATGGAAGAATACTTTTTAAACATAAGGCTTATGGTTCTGTTAGCTACAGAACCACAGATACAGACGGCCTAATACGTTGTTTGAAATACAAGCTGCAGATCCAGTTACTGTGGCTCACAGAACCATAATATGACACAAAGAGCAGGTTTCTAGGTGCTATAGAACCAAAGATAGGGGCTTCTGAGTGGAAGCCCCCCCTCCAACTACTAAACATCATGTGAAAATGAGGAGAGGAGTCCCATTTGTCTGACTTTGCTGGAATTTTTTTTAAATAGGTAAACGAGTGAGATTTCAAATAAAATTCTAGGAAGGACATTTGATCCCCTGCTTGAGGGGGCTAGTAGTTTAGTGGGGTAAAACCTGGTGACAGCTTATGCTGCGCTATATAACAATTGCACCATACACGTATAGGTCTACTTTCCCATTGCCCAATATAACACAAAAACATCACATTCATTAGGAATAAAGTACAATTTACATATAGTTTATGCTTCTAAACTATAAAAAAAGCACAATATAGCATTATAAATGAAATAGTTGTTTCTGCCAAGCAGGCCTGAAAGATAGGCGAGAACGCACCTTTTTGCTGATTCCATCTTGTACGACCACAGTATGGTAGAGTCTGACAAGTCCTTCTGTAGAAAGCCTCTGGACCAATCTCCGAATTGATTTTTTGCAACATTTTGTAGAAACTCCTTCCTGTTTCTCCTGATCCAGAATCATTTTCTGAAGGCTGCAGACAATAGCACAGTTTACATGGTCATGGATTTCTGTTAACCCTTACACTAACTGGCACATGTTTTTACTACATAAATAAGTAGAATCCGTCCCCAGGATTTACCTAACCCAACCAACTGCAATGTTATTTAGGGCTATGCCCACATTTGCCACCCATACCTTTGTTTGTTCCAGTTGGTGCTGGGTGGTGGTAGTGTAGCAGGGGGGGTTGTTATCGCTGTGGAGCTAGAGCCCTAAAGTGCTCTGTTACCACCCTCCACAGTACTTCAGCCTAATATGCATGTTACTAAAGTAAAGTTTTGGCATGGAAAGAACAGCTAAAAAACTAAAATAAAATGTACGGGGGCATATACTCAGTTCACTTGTTCAAGCTCTTCTTCATCTAACACAGTGTAATACAGATGTAATGCAGTACTATTACGTCAAATGTCAGGAAGGGGTTAAGTAGTTGCTTTTCTTATTTACTTCTATGAAAGTGGCACCTGTAGTATGGCAGGAGGACCAATACACTTAGAGATATTTGCTTTCTGCTCCACCTGCTACGTAAGTGGCTGCAACACAACACATAGCGCTGGCTATGGGCACGCCCCAAAAAAATAAATAAAACCTGCCAATGTGAACCGTCATTTCAACATTCTAATAATTTCTGTGCCAAATAACATACTGTTTCCCTGAGAATCAAATCAAATATAGAACTTTACGTGAACAAACTCTCCACCAATCGCAAATTCTTCACAGTTTCCACAATTATGTTTCTCCTCTTTAAGAGACGATATGTTTCACGAGATTTCTCCAATACTCCAGCCTTCCCAGATTTTTTGCCTTTTTTACCTTCATTATCCTAGGTTTAGATATAAAAGTAAATTTATTGAATTGTGGACATTCAGAAAAAAATTATATTTATAAATATAAACTACTGAGGGATACTGCATGAAAACAAGGCTTTAAAGGGGTGCGGTCTGGTGGGGAAAAAACGGTGGCAAACAATAGCTTTTTGTCATATGACATATATTAAAACAGCTTTATTTTAACCCAAGACTTCTGGTATGAAAAAGCAAGAGCAAAGGTAAGCCAAGAGCTCATCTCTTTTTTTAGATGGCCCAAAACGTACCAGCACATGGAGGTATAACCTTCTCATATTACATTCCTATTTTGTCATTTCTTTTACACTTCTAAGGTTCTAGCATTAATAAACACATGTCCATATAAGAGCATCTCATGTTTTGACGAAGAACATTGCTAGGTGGAGTTTATTACAAAGTGCTTTCTCTTATATTATGTTTTTGCTTTTGATACCAGGATTTCTTGGCCTAAAGGGAACCTGTCATCAGAAACTGACCTAATAAACCACTACCAGTAGGTTGTCAAGCAGCTGAAAACCTTGTGATTCTTTTGCAGTGCCATCATTCAGAAAATCCACTTTGAAGTGAGATGTAAATTGGTTGTATAAATTTAAGGAGGCAGAGATTTTGACACAGAAGTCAAGCTCTCTCTTCCTCAGAAAGCCTCCTTCACTGTTGTTGAAGGTCCTGCATCCAGATCAAAGTTGATTTTCAAGATGATGCCACCACAATGGGCCATGAAAGAATCAAAAACTAGAAGGTGTTACTCTGCTTGACAATATGCTGGACATGGTTTATTAGGCCAGTTGCTTATGACAGGTTCCATTTAAAGAGGATTTATCAAGTTGAATTGGATGTTGCAATGTGGTAAGTGATGCCAGGATAATGCCCAAACTTCATTGTGCATTTGCTGTACCTATGGCGCTTGCAAAGTGAAGCTGGGGTCTACTACGCCAGCCTAGAGTGCCACAATGTGCAAGGTGGAACGAGCCAGGGGGGTAGGGAGGGAAACGGCTCCTTTCCAGCCACTCCCAGATGACAAGTCTCATGGTGACAGGTTCCTTTTAAGAGGCATTTGTTAAGTAATATGTGTTTCTTACAGACCGTAGAGCAAGCATTGCACCTTGTGTGGCAGTGGCACTTTTGTATGATAAGTAAATATTTTATTACATTAGAAAAATGTATGACATGACAACCATTGGCACACCATAAATGAGGTGTTATGTGGTAGAAGTACTGGCGAGGTTGTGATCAATGCCCGTGTCTATGCAAGAAGAGGTCAATAACAGGTCATGAAGTAATCACCTTATGGTACATTCTTTAAAATACAAATAAAATAATACAAAAATAGCCAAAAAATAACCGATTTTAAATTTTTAGCGGGAGCATCAATGATAACAACTCACCAGGACCTCCTCAATCACAGAGACCTCATCATCATCCTCGTCTGCAGATTGTACAGAGAACGCAGACAGATTGGATTCTAACTGGAAACCGTCCAGGCTACAGTCATTTTCAGACACAGGCACCATATCCAAGGAAGAACTAGGTTTCTGCCGAAACCTGGACAGAGCTACAGCAACAACAATGTTATTAAAGCATTTTTAGAGTTATTTTGCTTCATTTTCAAAGACTCATTTCATCATTATCATCATTTTATGCAATAAATTACGGATATCACCAAATGCCAGAACGGTAAAGAAACTACTAAAGTTTCTGTCCAATCAATAGCCAGAGGCTGGAGGTGCTGGGCCCAATGATAAATACTCTATTCTTGTATCTTTGTATTGGAGGCTTCCCTGCCCGAGTATTGGTCGTACATGTAATGTCAGGTACCTCATGGTATACTCAGTAATACCTCTGGAGGTAGGGAGAGGAGTGCTCGTGGTGGCAACATGACTCAGAAATGAGGCTCCAGCCACTCTGGGTCTCTTGCTGCTTATCGATTCTTCCTGGTCGTCCTCTGAAGTCGGAGGGTCCTCTGATGGCTTCTTCTGAGGAGACGCTTTCTTGTCATTTCCAGTACTTTGAGCAGAGGTCAGGTTCAGCATGGATAATTTCTCACTTTTTGCTTTTTCCTCTTGGAACTGTTTGCGTAACTCACTTTCCTCAACAAATACATGGGAGATAAACTTTGTTGTTCTTTGACGACCTTCATCTTCCATGAAACCCTGGAGGGCATTAAAAAATTATATGTGATCGAGGACAGCAGTGTCACATGTGTAATGCATTTAATCTGTAGATTAAAGAAAATCTACCATCAAAATCAAGCGTGATGAACCAGATGTTGGCAAGTCAAATTTTCCGACTCCAACCGCAACTCCGACCTCTCTAGCAATGCTAACATAAGAGCAGGCATTCTTTTCCAGTGCCCTTTTCAGTACAGGAGGCCAGGGAATGGCGAGTGCAGCTGTGAAGTCTTCACTGCTCCCTGGTCCTCTCCTGCCGCTGCACCCTGTGTCCCGACTCCTGATGCTGGTTGAATATGTCGGGATCAGGACGCAGAGCGTCCTCAGCACATACAACGATAGCAGGAGACAGAGCTGAGTGGCACATTTAGGAGAGAAAAAGCCACAGTTGGAGCAGGATGCAAAGAGCAGGCAGGAAAAAAAAAAGGATTTTTACATTTTTTTTGGTCTCCCCTGGGGGGGCTCCAATATTATTATTATTGACTACTCTGGGGTATCTCTATTATCACTGTCTGCTCTGGGGTATCCAGTGGTCACTGCTTTTATTGTCTGTTCTGAGAGCAGTATTTGGGTGAGGACATAGTACTTAATGCTGTACTGTGGTATTTTTAACCCCTTAACGACTTGGCCTTTTTTAGTTTTTTCACTTCCATTTTTCACTCACCAACTTCAAAAATCTATAACTTTTTTATTTTTCCACATAAAGAGCTGTGTTATGGCTTATTTTCTGCGTAACAAATTGCACTTCATAGTGACGGTATTTAATATTCTATGGCGTGTACTGGGAAGCGGGAAAAAAATTCCAAATGCAGTGAAAATGGTGAAAAACCACATTTGTGACGTTTTCTTGTGGGCTTGGATTTTACAGCTTTCACTCTGCGTCCCAAATGACATGTCTACTTTATTCTTTGGGTCGGTACGATCACGTGGATACCAAATTTGTATAGGTTTTATAATGTTTTCATACATTTAAAAAAATTAAAACCTCCTGTACCAAATATTTTTTTTTTATTTTGCCATATTCTGGGGCCAATAACTTTTTCATACTTTGGTGTACGGAGCTGTGGATAGTGTCATTTTTTGCGAATTTTGATGCCGTTTTCATTACTATAATTTTTAGGACTGTACGACCTTTTGATCACTCTTTATTAATTTTTTTATATTTTTCAAAATGGCAAAAAAATGCCATTTTCGACTTTGGATGCTATTTTCCGTTACGGGGTTAAACATAGTGAAAAACCTTATCATATTTTGATAGATCGGGCATTTTCGGACGCGGCGATACCTAATGTGTTTATGATTTTTACTGTTTATTTATTTTTATATCAGTTCTAGGGAAAGGGGGGTGATTTGAATTTTTAGGTTTTTTTATTATAATTTTTTTTTTTTAACTTTTTTTTATTTTTACTTTTACTATTTTTCAGACTCCCTAGGGTACTCTAACCCTAGGTAGTCTGATCGATCCTATCATATACTGCCATACTAAAGTATGGCAGTATATGTGGATTTTACTCCCCATGCATTACAATGTGCAATTAGCACATTGTAATGCATGGGTTAAAACGAAGTAGCCTCGGGTGTTCGGAACACCCGAGGTTACCATGGCGATGGATCGCCGCTCCCCGTGACGTCATCGGGGAGCAGCGATCCACAACAAGATGGCGGCGCCATCTCTTTGAAGCCGCCGGCAGCATTGCCGGCGGCGATCGCGGAGAAAACACCCGCGATCGGTGCTAGCACCGATCGCGGGTGTTACCGGTAAGCCTTTGCTGCAATATGCAGCAAAGACTTACCGGCTATGGAGAGGGCTCGGCCCGCGAGCCCTCTCCATGTACCGGGACCCGGCGCGCGCCGTACTAGTACGGCGCGCGTCGGGAAGGGGTTAAAGGGGTTGTCCGAGACCTGAAAAAAAAAAAAAAAAAAAAAAAAAAATAGATAAGTGGATGGAATTGGGGAGCCTCTCCTGGCCACGCCAGTTCAGCCGAAAGATGTTGTAAACAAACAGGGGCAAGGCCAGGAGAGATGGCGTTGAGGGAGACTGGGAGGGTCCACAGGGGTAAGTAATTGTTAAATATTTTTTATAAGCAGCCCCCTCCTGGCCACATTTTTTTCAGGTCTCCGACAACCAAGTTACACTTTGTGCTGTACTTTGGTTGTTGGTGAATTTAGTGTATTGGTGTCTGGAATGGTATGAAAATGTACCCATGAGAACCTCATAGCTCCCACAGAGCCCTAGTAACTAAATGACACCATTCTTTTAGCTAAAATTTATTCCCCTCAGATTCCCATATATTAAACTTTATCATTGTACCTGGTATCTAAAGGAGTCTATAGCGATTCAGAGTAGGTGTGGCTCCTTAAGCTGAATCCAGCAGCTCTTCCCCTTGCTTTTCCTGCATGTAGCGGTAATGTCATGTGACCATGGTGACTTCATCACAGGTCCTTTAGCCGCTTAACACTAGCAAACTGTACACCAAGCATAAACCTCATGAAATCACAGCATATCACATGACATTCAAGCACGCCCCTCGACTCGCTCTATAGATCCCAGGCAAATTTAGAACTCTTTTATGGGGATATGAGGGAAACTATTTTGAGCTGAAAGAAGGGTGTCAGATCGTTACTAGGGCTCTATAGAATGTCACTAGCTGTATTTCTGTGCGCCCTTCTCCAAGCATCTCCCTGCATCCTGCCGGCTAAGAAGCTGGAGGGGGGGGGGGGGGGGTTGGGTATGCACACTTCAGAGGGTTTTAACTTTGGATCCCTGGCACCTAGAATCTCACTTCTTTTTCCTTCTGAAAATGGAGAAACTATGCTTTAATATAAATCTAGGTGCCATGGAAGCGGATATATTAACTGTTTAAGTTCCCTAATAAAATATATATGCTCTCCATGTATTTATACAGCTTTGTAAAATAATTTTTTTAAAAACCCTTTTCCAACCCTCTCGCTCTCTACCGGGCTATAGTATTCCATTAAAATGGTCTACTGACAGAACAGCTCATCATTCCCTGCTTAGGAGTCCCTCATTAACTAGTTGCGAGAGAAATGCTGAGCAGAGACAGATAAGCAATGTTAGACAATGCTAATGCAATACTGTAGCCAGGGAGAGAGCAAAAATGGTTGGAAAAAAGGTTAACAGTTGAATATGATGTATGAATCATTTTTAAGAACAATGTAGCCCATTGAATTCAACACTAGATTCATAAGGTTGTATTTTTTTGTTTGTTTTCAAACTATGAAGCTCATTAAAAACAGAAAAGTTACCAGGAAAAAAAAAAATAAATAAAAAAAAAAAATAATTGAGGCTTGATAGTTAGGCCCCTTTCACATTTGCGTTTTTCACACACGTTTTCTGCGCGTGCTTTTGAGAGCACAGTCTCAGTCCATTTCACGCGCCTTTCCTGCGCGTGAAAAACGCATTGAAATTGCATCAAAAACGCGCGTGAAAAACTGAGACACTGAACAAACTCTGACTGAAAACTGATTGCACTCTGATCAAACTCTGATGTGATCTGCAACGCAAGTGTGGAAGGGGCCTAAGTATATAAAGTGGGGAGAAATGCAAGCGCCACACCTTTATAAGCATGCATCTCTCCAATAATCGGCACAGCATTCTGGCCTCCAGCTTCCCTACATTCATTGCCATTTTGATCTCTCTTTGGGAAATTCCTTTCGTGCCTCTATTTTCAACTGCAAAAGAAAAAAAAACACACACATTAAATAAATTTTAGTATAAAAAGACTCCTCAAAGATTAACCCTTAATAACATGGGTTTTATGCATTTATAACCCTTTTTTATGGCCTTCTTATTCATAAAACAAAACTTAAATATGCCAGTAAGTCACGCCCACCGGTTAATCCGACCCGCCTCTTCCTGTCAACATCGCTCCTCTGTTCCTTCCAGAACACGTGGCTGTGCATTTGTCTATCTTTACAGCAGTGCATTTTTGGAGTTGCCAGAGAGAAAGAAGGGAACCTGTCACCACCTTTTCACAAACACAGCTGGTGACAGGTTCCTGTAGAGCCTTATTAACTAACTATATTTATCTAAAAATTGTTTCCCTTACATCTCTATAAAGCAACTTTACCTTATATTACCTGGCATCAGAGAGGGTGTGTCCGGCGTGTCTACGCCTCCCCATGTCCCATGCCTTTTCTCAGAATTTAATACTTAATTCCATGTGACTGCACTGGCTGCCTGTCTCCTTCCATATTCACTTTAAAATAATAACCCTCATCCACAAAGCTCTGAATAATGCTGCACCTTCCTATCTTTTTTCTCTTATCTCAGTCTATTGCCCTTCCTGTGCTCTTCGATCTGCCAGTGATATTAGATTAATCTTTATGTTAATTCGAACCTCTCATGCACGTCTCCTGGACTTCTCCCAAGTTGCTCCAACTCTCTGGAATGCCCTGGAATGACTCTCAGACTAATACCCACCCTCCAAAGTTTCAAACGTGCTCTTACAACTCATCTGATTAGGCAGCCTATCACACTTGCTAACTCCATAAAAATGTCAACTCCATGTTTACTAATCCATCCTATATCCTACCTCCCATCTGTTATCCAGCAAACACCAGATATATACCAAGTTCAAGGATTCTCTGCAGTCACTTTCACTGTGGACCTTGTAAATAAGATGGCGGCATTATATTGTTCCCTTATAAAGAATGACTGGACATTTATACAATCTCTGTTACCTCTTGTGTCAACCCCTTCATCCTCATAGAATGTAAGCTTCTGTGAGCAGGGCCCTCACTCCTATTGTTCCAAATGCAGCCTCCATGGACTTCTACTCCTCCCCACCCTCCATGGAGGCTGCTATGATTTCGGGTGATGAAATAGATTGCAAATGTAACTGGCCCTTAGATGATGGCACCCTGGTCACATGACATGACGTGATCAATGAGCTCGCTCTCAGTGTTGCACACAGCACCATTTTCTGTAGATCATGCACTGTAAACTGCATAAAAGTGCAAGTTCCAATAGCCAAAAACCGTGTTCCTGCTCACGTGCACACACTGTACTACTAGAAAAGAAGAGTTTTACCACCCGCTGTAACCCATATAATAGTTGGTGACTTGTGCAATTAATCTTGTGATCAAATTATCCAATATAATGATATTTGTAAGAAAAATACATACTGAGCTCATAGGTTTGGGTTAACATATCCTTCTCATAAATAATATCTACTGGCAGAATAGTCTTCATATTATCCTCATCTTCCTCCTCTTTTTTCTTGTATTCTTTGATGAGCTTCATACATCGGACCATTATATCTGTTCCTAGGAAGACAGAAAAAAGTGAATTAGTCTCAACGGTAATTCTGTTTCCATAAGTCCACCATGACGGCACCTGGAGGTTGCACCTTGACCTTTGGTAGGGACAGGATGTTGCGAAAGTTATAAGGCCCCTCCTCTGCCGCTGATCCCCAGTGTCTTCCAAATAACCACCGGAGGTTCTGGTAGAGCGCTAGAAGATATTAGCCAGACATCATTAATAACACAGGGCAGGGTATATATAGCCGTCATGGTGGACTTATGGAAACAGAATTACCGGTGAGACTAATTCACTTTTTCCATCACGTCCCCCATGACGGCACCTGGAGACTTACCAGATAAATAGACTAGGGAGGGACCACGGCCTGGAGAACTTTCCGTCCAAAGCTCAAATCATGGCTAGAGGGTAGATCCAGGCGGTAGTGTTTTGGGAATGTCGATGTACTTGACCACGTAGCTGCCTTGCAGATCTGGGAGATAGTTGCTCCCCGTTTTTCTGCCCAGGAAGTAGACATAGCTCTAGTAGAATGGGCTGTTATGCTTTCTGAAAGACTCACATCTTGCAGCTGGTAGGATTTAGAGATAGTCTGTTTTATCCACCTAGCAATGGTGGAACTTGATGATTTCTCCCCTTTATTTTTTCCCCCAAACTGAATAAAATAGGTTTTTGCACTTTCTGAAAGACTTGGTTCTGTCTAGATAAATTATGACAGCTCTTCTGACATCAAGAGTATGCCAGAGTGCTTCTTTCTCATTCCTTGGGTTGTTACAGAAGGATGGTAAAACGATTTCCTGATTTCTATGGAAGTCTGAGACTACCTTTGGAAGAAAAGACGTATCTAACTTCAGTACTATTTTGTCTTCCGAGATGATCAGGAAGGGTTCTTTGGAGGACAGGGCCTGAAGTTCTCCAATTCTCCTGGCGGATGTTATGGCCACAAGGAAGGAAGTTTTGAGGGATAGGTCTTTCAGGCTGCATTCCGAGAGTGGTTCGAACGGAGGCTTCATAAGGGAGTTTAGGACTAGTGATAAGTTCCATTTAGGAATATCGGATCTGATTGTAGGTCGCAGTCTTATGACTGCTTTCATGAACATCTTCACCCACTTGTGCTCTGCTAAGGGGAAGTCAAAACAGGCGCTTAGGGCCGATATTTGGACCTTAAGGGTGTTAGGTCTTAACCCTTTAGAAAACCCATCCTGTAAAAAATCAAGAATTTTGGCGATATTTGGTTTGCCTGGAATCGGGGGAAGGTCCTCGCACCAAGATATATACTTTTTCCAGATTTTGTAGTATATTTTGTTGGTGATTGGTTTTCTGCTTGCTATTAGGGTCTGTATAACCTGGTGAGAGATTCCTTTAGCTAGGAGCAATTCCCTTTCAGGAGCCAGGCCGCTAGGTTCAGAAATTTCGGGTCTGGGTAAAGAAGAGGGCCCTGGTGTAGCAGATCCCTTCTGCAGGGAAGGAAGATGGGTCCTGAGATTGCTAATTTTAACAGTAGTGGGAACCATGGTTTTTTCGGCCAGAATGGTGCTACTAGGATCACTGTCGTCTGACTTGATTGAATTTTTTGTAGGACTCTGGAGATTAGGGGAAATGGAGGGAAAGCATATGCTAGATCTGTCTTCCATGACTGGCTTAAGGCATCCAGTCCTAGAGGGTTGTCCTTGGGTGAAATGGAAAAAAATACCTCTATTTGAGTATTCTTTTTTGAAGCGAACAGATCTATTGACGGAGAGCCCCATTTCTGGGTTAGGGAAAGGAAGACTTCCCTGTTCAGGGACCACTCGTGTGGGTCCATCTTTTCTCTGCTCAAGAAGTCCGCCGACTGATTTTCTGACCCTTTTAGGAACACCGCTGTTAAGGAGTTTAGGTGATTCTCTGCCCAGGAAAAAAATCTTCTTGGTGACCTCCATCAGGTCCGAGGATCTTGTGCCCCCTTGACGGCGAAGATAGGCCACTGTAGTCACGTTGTCTGACAGGATCCTGATATTTTTTACCTGGGTCTTGGGTAGTCTTTTTAGTGTTTCCCACACTGCCGATAATTCTCTTAGATTTGACGATTGTCTTCTCATCCAAGGGGACCATGACCCCTGAAGGTAACGGTCTGGTAGAACGGCTCCCCATCCTGAGGAACTGGCATCTGTTTGGATGACCAGGACTGGAGTCGGGTTCCATGGTATTCCCTTTCCTAGATGATGCTGGTGTTTCCACCAGTTTAGAGAATTTTTGACTTCCAGAGGAATGACCTTCTTGAAGTCTAAATGTTCCAAGTTCTTGTCCCAGATTTTTAATGTCCACGCCTGTAGTGTTCTTACATGGAACTGGCTCCATGATACACAGTTTAGGCAAGCTGTTAAGTGACCTAGTAGTCTCATGGCTGATCGGATACTGCATGACTTTTTCTTTTGGAATTTGTCTATGAAAGAGGTAAGGTATTCTCTCTTGTCCTGTGGGAGAAAAGAAGCTTGGCGCCTGGAATCTAACATCACCCCTAAGAATCTTATCTCCCTCTGGGGGTCTAGATGGGACTTTTGGAGATTTATAATCCAGCCCAGATTTTCCAGGGTTCGGATTGTCCGCTCTCTGTAGTTGAGAAGAGTCAGAGTCGAGTCTGCCACTATGAGGAGGTCGTCCAGATATGGAATAATGGAGATACCTTCTTTCCTCAAAAATGCCGTCACTTCTGCCATGATCTTCGTGAAGATTCTTGGGGCTGATGAAATTCCGAAGGGCAAGGCTCTGAACTGAAAGTGGCAGACTTTCCCTTGTGGTGATTCTACCGCGAATCTTAGGAATTTCTGATGATTTTTGTGTATGGGGACATGATAGTAGGCGTCCTTTAGGTCGATGGTGCACATTTGTGCGCCTGGGGGAATTAGTGGGGTGGCTGTCTTCACCGATTCCATCTTGAAATATTTGTATCTTATGTTCTTGTTTAGCCGTCTGAGATTTATGATAAGTCGAAGGGTCCCATTTGGCTTTTTCACAAGAAATAAGGGGGAGTAAAAGCCCTTCTTTTCTTCTTCTTTGGGAACTGTAACAATTACCTTCATTGTTAATAGTTCTTGAAGATTCTTCCATAACTGTGTTGTCATTCTCCGAGATGTTAGGTTGGAGACAAGAAATTTTTGTTGTGGAGGGGAGCTGAATTCTATCTGGTAACCTGATTTGATGATACTCAGGATCCACTTGTTTGATGTGATCGTCTTCCATCTGTGGAGGAAGAAAAGAAGACGCCCCCCTACTTGGTAGTCACTGTTTTTTTGACTGATGTGGAAGGTTGGAGAATAGATATCCTCGACCTCTTCCACCTTTGTTGAAGGGCCAGCGGCCCTGTTTTCCTCTGCCTCTGGAGTCTTTAGGATCCCTGGGATTCCGAAAGGAAAAGTTTTTCTGAGGTTTTTTAATTTCCGGGAACCCTTTCTTTTTATCAGAGGCTTTTTCCAGAAGAGTATCTAGTTCAGCGCCGAACATGAAGTCTCCTGTGAATGGGATGTTGCAAAGCTTCGTCTTGGACTTCACATCCCCACCCCACTGTCTAAGCCAAATAGCTCTGCGGACCGAATTAGATAGCGCCCCTTCTTTTGCTGACAGTCTAATGTTCTCTGCTGAAGCATCAGCAAGAAATCCTGTCGCTGAACGCAGCAGCGGTATCGTCTGTAGAAGGAGATTCCTGTCCGCATCTGTTTTAAGGTGGTCTTCTAATTCTCCCAACCAAAAAAACAGAGTTCTTGCTACCGAAGTAGCGGCTATGTTAGACTTGAGGCTAAGCATAGAAGATTCCCAGACTCTGCGGAGTAGGCTATCAGCCTTCCTGTCCATGGGGTCTCTTAATTGGGAAGAGTCCTCAAAAGGCAGGTCCGTTTTTTTCACCACCTTGGACACTTGGATGTCTACCTTGGGGGGGCTGTCCCAGGTTTCTGTCTCTTTGGGGTCAAAGAGTAACCTATTTCTGAATTCTTTAGTGATGTTTGCCCGCCCCTCAGGATTCTTCCATTCTTCTTGGATGATATCCTTTAGGGTTTGATTTATGGGAAAAACCCTTTTCCTTTTGGATTTTAACCCTCCAAAAAGTTCATCTTGAATGGATTTAGGCTCCACCACCTCTTCCACATTAAGCGTATTACGTACGGCTTTAAGGAGGTTATCCAATTCATCATTAGAAAAGAGGTATTTTGAGGTTCCTTTGTCCTCGGATACTAAGGAGACGTCCTCAAGCGAGTCCTTCCAAGAATAGGTAGGAGCCGCCGAGTGTTTATCATAGTCAGAATCAGTATCTAGAGATCTAAGTCTTTTAGAAGCTGGCTCTGGATATAAATCCGGATCCTGGTCTGGTTCAGGTTCAGGATTTGGCTCAGGACCTAGTCCCGGTACTGGTCGGTTTAAATTAGTAAACATCATAAGGGAGGATTGGAATTCCTCCCGCATGGCCGCTTTAAGCTCATTTAACATTGACTCCTTTTCTTGTTGTAAAGCCCAGGCTAGACATTCAGAGCATAGCGATTTTGGATATAAATCTGATAATCTTATGTTACAAGAAAGGCATCTTTTTGATTTAGTAAGACATTTTCCTTTTTTGGGGTCCTTGTCTTTCCTCTCCTTGTCCTTAGGTCTCGAATGGTCGTCCTAGGACAAGGAGATAGACTATATTAAAATCCACAAAATATTGCACAACAATATTCTACCCCTTTAAGAAAAGTTTTTTTGGTTGTACTCACGGTACCCGGGACAATGGGGGAAGAACCAAGGTCGTCCGCCATAGCAAAGGATATCTCCACAGCTTCAGTAGTGAACTCGTTGGTGGTATAGAGGCTGACACTAAGCAGGAAGCATTTTTAAACTTCCCGCCACCCCCTAAGCCAATCAGATGGCTTCTCTAGCGGTCACGTGACCCGAACCCGGAAGTCAGCGTACTGCGCATGCGCGAATCGGCCGGCGATACACGGCCGTCGCGCAGTACGCGCCGGCGTTCTGGGGGAAAAGCTGTGGGAGGTAGCGCCCGGAGGCCAGGAGGCACCTTTATCCAGGGTCCGGAGACCCGTACCCCCCTCGGCTTTGGCTCTGGGCTGCAGGAGGAGGGGGGTCAGGATCGCGTCCTGCAGGACATTAGGTCAGGAAGGAAGGTAAGACCCCCGCTCGCGACCAGTCCTGGGGGGTTCCAATTCCATCTCCCCCCCCCCCCCCCCAGGGGAGATACGAGGTCTCGCAACCCTGACCCTTGGTAGGGACAGGAATACACTGGGGATCAGCGGCAGAGGAGGGGCCTTATAACTTTCGCAACATCCTGTTCCTACCAAAGGTCAAGGTGCAACCTCCAGGTGCCGTCATGGGGGACGTGATGGAAAATAGCCATTGGATATTCTGCACTGGAGCATAGCAGAGATGGACATGTCAGTCCTTTCAGAATGCTATACCACATAGAGGACAGAGGGACATACACGGGATGATCACTTACCTCTCTTAGTCTTGGAGTGTTCCGCAAGTGGCTCAATCTCAAGCAATGGGACAGGAACGATTTTTACAATTCCCGCATTTGCCATATAATGGTAAAGCCTCTTAAAAAGTCGTTCATGCACACCCTAAAAATATAAACAGAAAACCAGCATTTTGATTAGGATTGGGCAATATTCTAAGAACCTACATTCATTAGGAAATATCTTGAATGGCAATACAATAACCCCTTAACGACCATTTTTGTTTTTGAGGTTTCATTTTTCACTCCCCACCTTCAAAAATTCATAAGATTTTGATTTCTCCATGCAAAAAGCTATGTGAGAGCTTGTTTCCTAGCATTAGAATTGAGCTTCACAGTGAGGGTATTTAATATTCAATGCAGTGCACTGGAAAAAAAACCCTCCAAAATGTAGTGAAATTGGTGAAAACATGCATTAGCGCCATTTTCTTGTGATTTTACGGCTTTCACTGTGCGCCCCAAATGACATGTCTAATTTACTTTTGGGTCGGTACTGATCACCAAATTCATATAGGTTTGACATTTTTTTTATACATTTACACAAACCTTCCATTCAAAACAATTAAAAAAAAAATCTTTATTTTGCCATCTTCTGGCGCTGATAACTTTTGCATCTTTGTCTACGGAGCTGTGTGTGGTATCAATTTTTTGGCGACTTTTGATGGTGTTTTCAATGCTATCATTTTGAGGACAGTACAGCCTTTTTATCACTTTTTATAGATATTTTTATTTTTATTTTGCAAAATGGCAAAAAAGTGCCATTTATTACTTTGGGCGCTATTTTCCATTACAGGGCCGGGAATAACCGTTATCATATTTTGATAGATGGGACATTTTGGGACAAGGTGTTACCTAACAGGTTTATGATTTTTACTGTTTATTTCGATTTATACAAGTTCTAGGGAAAAAGGGGTGATTTGAATTTTTATTTTTTTCTTCTTTTTTTAACTTTTTATTATTTTACTTATTTTTAGACCCCCTGGGTACTTTAACTCTGGGTTGTCTGATTGATCCTACCATATACTGCCATACTACAGCAAGACAGCATATGGGGATTTTACACTTCATCTATTACAATGTGCAAATCACACATCGTTATACATGGGTTAAATTGCGACAGTCAAGTCTTCATATGACCCGAGGCTGTCATAGCAACAGATCGCCGCTCCCCAATGACATCACAGGTGTCACGTGGCGTGGTTGGGTGTTTGCTGAAATATGCAGCAATGCAGCTATGAAAAGGGCTCAACACATGAGCCCTCTCCAATCACCAGCTGAAGTTGTTAAGGGGTTAATGGGGTTGTCCACCTTGATGAATAGAAGATATTGTTAGGGTAATGAAGAGTTACATATTTTCCAATATACTTTCTGCATAAATTCCTAACCGTTTTCTAGATCTCTGCTTGCTGTCATTCTAGTGAAAGATTCAACGTTTACTTCCAGTGGATAAAAAATGGTCCGTGGTCACACAGCTCAATATTGTCACAGAGTATTCAGAGTTGTGTGATACAAGGAGCCGAGCACCTTTGACTATGAGCTGTTTTTTTAATCCTCAGGAAGTAAACAATGAAGCTTCCTTTATTAGAATTACAGCAAGCAGAGATCTAGAAAACCATGAGGAACTGATATAGAAAATAGATTGGAAAATTGTTTAACGTTTCATTACACAAACAATATAATTAATTTGCTGAAAGTGAACAACCCCTTTAAAGGATTATTGCAAGAAATTTTAAAAGTCCCTGTGATTTCCACCACAAACTAGAACCAACAACGCACCCATTATTAATATGAGCAGGCAATCACTCAGCAGTTGAGTAAAGAATAGACATGAAGTGGACTGGACCCTGGTACTGCAAGGCACTTTAAACAAGAACAAATGCAAATACAAAAACTACAGTGAGGGTAGATGGAGAGACGTGAATACATTACCAGCTCTTCTCGAAGGTTCACCAAAGTATCCATTTTATTTGGACATTCACTTAACAATTGAGAAGTTCTCTCTGAGAGCAAGTCATACTTATTCCTCCTAGAGACAAAAAGAAACCAAGACAATGGTAAAGAGAAATCGGGTCAGTATTTGCCAATCAGCAACGGTAAAAGCATATTGTGATGTGTAGCGTGAAACGACAGCAGCGATCACATTACACACTGCGGTCTCTTTACTTCCTACAAGCGAACCCTCATATGTAATACAGCGGCTGTGGATGGGCTGAGCGTCTACCAGGTTACGCCACGAATGGACGTCACCACAAGCGCTTAACCCCTTCCCGCCGCGGCCCTTTTTCGATTTTGCATTTTCATTTTTCTCTCCCCACATTCAAAAATCTGTAACTTTTTTATTTTTCCATGTACAGAGCTGTGTGATGGCTTATTTTCTGCGTAACAAATTACACTTCAAAATGGTGATATTTAATATTTCATGCCGTGTACTGGGAAAAAAATTCCAAATGCAGTGAAATTGGTAAAAAAAACGCATTTGTGCCGTATTCTTGTGGGCTTGGATTTTACGGATTTCACTGTGCACCCCAAATGACATGTCTACTTTATTCTTTGGGTCGGTACGATTACGGGGATACCAAATTTGCATAGGTTTTATGATGTTTTCATACATTTAAAAAAATTAAAACCTCCTGTACAAAATTTTTTGGGGGGATTTTGCCATCTTCTGGGTCTAATAACTTTTTCATACTTTGGTGTATGAAGCTGTGGGTGGTGTAGTTTTTTGCGGATTTTGATGACGTTTACAATGTTATCATTGTTAGGACTGTACGACCTTTTGATCACTTTTTATAGAATTAAAAAAAAAAATTTTAAATGGCAAAAAAGTGCCATTTTCGACTTTGGGCGCGATTTTCCGTTACGGGGTTAAACGCAGTGAAAAAATGTTATCATATTTTGATAGATTGGGCATTTTCGGACGCGGAAATACCTAATGTGTTTATGATTTTTACTGTTTATTTATATTTATATCAATTCTAGGGAAAGGGGGGTGATTTGAATTTTTAGGTTTTTTTATTATAATTTTTTTATTTTAACTTTTTTTTTTTTTTTTACTATTTTTCAGACTCCCTAGGGTATTTTAACCCTAGGTTTTCTGATCGATCCTATCATATACTGCCATACTACAGTATGGCAGTATATGGGGATTTTACTACTCATACATTACCATGTGCTGACAGCACATGGTAATGAATGAGTTAACCCGAAGTAGCTTCGGGTCTTCGTGAGACCCGAAGCTACCATGGCAACGGATCGCCGCTCACCGATGACATCACAGGGAGCGACGATCCACGGAAAGATGGCGGCACATGGGCGCCGCCGTCTTTTTGAAGCCGCCGGCACCTTTGCCGGCGGCACTAGGCGGTAAAACACCCGCGATCGGTGCCGGCACCGATCGCGGGTGTTACCGGTAAGCCTTTGATGCAATATGCAGCAAAGACTTACTGGCTATGGAGAGGGCTCGGCCCGCGAGCCCTCTCCATGTACCGGGACCCAACATGTGACGTACTATTACGTCACATGTCGGTAAGGGGTTAAAAGAGTGGATGGGGCTGGGGGTTCCTGCTGTCAGACACCTGCAGATATCCTGCTGTCAGACTGCCCTTTAAAACACAGGTAATATTAAAAGAGAAGATATTGCACAAAAATATATCAAGCTTATGCTTCTATGAGCTACAGTACCCGACATACAGGCAGTCACAAATAAACGTGAACTGGATCTTTATCTGCAGCTTGCTCTTCCAATGTCATTCACTATCTCTAGTTCTGTAGCTTACGAAGCTATAAGCCTGATGGGATCTGAAAGATGAGATCCCCATCTTTAATATGACACCAGTAACAGTCCTCTGGAGGCCTCTAAGCTTGATTCATGTCATATGAAAATTAAGTGAGAAGAGTCATATTTGCCTGACTTTAGGGGAGATTTGATATATTTTAGAAACAAATGGGATTTTACATAAAAGAGTGAATTCTGTAAGGGCATTTCATACTCTACCTAAGTCCTATTACTTCATTGGGGCACGGTTCATTGTGCTGAGGCTACCTACATACTAGAAGGAGGTGAATTATGCTGGGGCTACCTATATACTGGTGGGAAGGCTTCATTGTATTGTGAGATAGGGGTGGCTGCAGTGTGCTGAAGCTACCTATATACTGAGTGGTGGTAGCTGCAGTGTGCTGAAGCTACCTATATACTGAGTGGTGGTAGCTGCAGTGTGCTCCAGCTACTGATATACTGGGGGGGGGGGGGGGTCTGCATTGTGCTGGGGCTACCTTTATACTGGGGGGGGGGGGGGGGTTTGCTGCATTGTGCTGGCTCCCTATATACTTTGTTGGGGGATCTGCTTCAGTGTGCTGTATCCCTATATACTGGGGAGGGTCCCCAAACTTTGCCGGAGGGCCATACTTTCAGTCACTACTCCACAGTATAGAAATTAATCACATACCAACTGTATTGCATTGTGGGAAATCACTATATAAACCAGTGAGGTGCAATACGGCTGTAATATTAGAACTGCTGCAGTGACTGTACCATGGAGGATACAAATGAAAATAAGAAGCAAACCTCTGTTCATTTAGTTTAAATTGAGAACAAGGGCCACTACAGGCTAACACAATTTCTATGGCAAAGGATTGGCAGAAGTTATCCCCAACTAATATTGTTTTGCATTCCCGCTTAGCTACCTTAAATTTCCGAATTATTTCTATGAATTAGAGATGATAACACACCTGTCAACATGAAAACGCTTTAACAGCAAAAGCAGCGAATGTTGCTGAGCCCCACTAGGGAGCTTTATCAGATACGTCTGCATTGTAATAAGGCCATTCTTATCCAGCACACGGCGTATGTAATGGACCTTCCCAGCATCCACTCTAAAACACATAAGAGAGAGAGAGAGTTTTATTCTACAAGTATTCCAGTCTTCTGTATGCGAATAAAAGTAAGGATACATATCCTTAGAATTGATCGGTTGGTTGGGGTCCAATATCAGCAACCCCTCACTGATGACCAGTTTGAACATAGTGTTGAGATGAGCATTGCAGTCTCTTTAATGCTCACCCAGAACAGCACCATACATTGTGCAGTGGCTGTGTTAGGTACTACACCCGGCTTTATTCACTTGAATGGAACTGAGCACAAACTGCTTCAAAACCATTATAGGTGCAGTGAGACTGCGAAACTCTCTGCTACAAGATGATGTAATGGCTGACTAAATAATATTGAACATGTTTGAACATGACATTTTTAACTTGTCTATTATGTTTAAATTACTTTATAGATATTTTAAGAAGTAACCTGATATTTGCTTTATTCATATACAATTTTCCATAGTACCTAAAATTTTTTTAAGTGTTCAGTAATAAAATTTGATATTATAGATCTACTGTATAAGAGTCAGGTTCCTGACAGAGTCAGTCTTTATGATGTTACATTATTATTTTTAGTCCGCTTGACAATTACTGAAAGCACATCCCTATAAATCCAGGAGCATCATCACTTCAAATAGCAGTAGTGCTAGAACAACAACAATATATATTCACAAGGGATTTCTGGACAGCAATAATATAACTTCTTATGGGATAAAACCTTTTGTAAGTAGTTTCTGTTGATCCATGGAGTTATTCTGACCGCCATATTGGGGTTCAAGAAGAAATTTTTCCCTATTTTGAGCCAACTGGTATCAGCCTCGCAGGTTATTTGCCTTCCTCGGATTCAACAACTGTGTAATGTAGAATAAATAGCTTTTGTACCATGATACTATAATATTACTATGATACATTTATTCACCAGAAATCCTAAAAAAAAAAGTATTTTAAAAACGTAAAAATCCCCCTTTAATATAAGCAAAATTTCACAAAAGCATCTAGTAAAGTAAACTGGATCATTGCTATTCGATCATATACAGAAAAAGAGAGGCCTTAACAGCGTAATGCCTGTATAATGTACAGTGTATATGTCTGAGCTGTATACCTACTATATTCTATAGAGGAGAAGCCACATACTTGAATATACCCTGCATGTCCTTCTGAATTTCTCCTTGCCATCGTGATCTACCAATTTTCTCCAGAAGACAGTAGGAATAGTCTGGTAGCTCCAATGAAGGATCCACTTCCCATCCGATCAAAGCTCGGTAGCGCAAAACCTGAGAGCCAACAATTACAAGCTTCTCCCCCCACCTGCAAACACAAAAATCATGAACATCTGTCATACAGATACATTGCAGGCAGAGGAACACAATCACGCAGTCCTTTATTTCGGAGTTAAGACTGTGATCCTAGTTCAGGTAGGGACATTCTGAGACGTCAGGTTCAAGGCAAGGCTCAATTTCCCTATGTTTTAACATTATGAGCTGTTTCATGATAATGAAAATGGGAAAACACTGGGAACCTGTAAAAATGCAGTTTACTTTACAGGTATCATGTTATCGTTTTGTTAGAAAACAGACATGGAGGGGGATGTATCAAACAGTTGGATCCAACCTCCTGATATATCTGACAGGGCAGTTCCATGCCAAGTCCTACCTGGAATTAACCTAGGCCATAGGTAGTAGGGAGGTGTTCTGGCCCACTCCACCCCTGGGCACATCGCCTTTTAACCCCTTAAGGACGGAGGGTTTTTCGGCTCATTTCTCGCTCTCCAACTTCAAAAATCCATAACTTTTTAATTTTTCCGTGTGTGAGGGCTTATTTTGTGCGTAACAAATTTTACTTTCCCGTAATGTTATTTATTTTAACATGCCGTGTACTGCGAAGCTGAAAAAAAATTCCAAATGTGGAAAAATTGAAAAAAAAAAACGCACGTTCTTGTGGGCTCAGTTTTTACGACTTTCACTCTTCGCTCCAAATAACACGCCTACTTTATTCTTTGGTTCGGTGCGATCGCGGTGATACCAAATTTATATAGGTTTTATTGTGTTTTAATACATTTTCAAAAATTAAACGAATGTGTACAAAAAAGAAAAAAAAATTTTTGCCATCTTCTGACGCTAATAACTTTTTCATACTTTGGCGCACGGAAATGTGTGAGGGGTCATTTTTTTGCGAAATGTAGCGACGTTTTCATTGCTACCATTTTGAGGTCTGTGCGACATTTTGATCATTTTTTATGTTATGTAAAAAGGTGTAAAAGTCGCATTTCGGACATTTGGGCGCCATTTCCCGCCTCGGAGGCCACCGCCGCCTGTAACCGTTTTTATATTTTGATAGATCGGGCATTTTGGGACGCGGCGATACCTAATATGTTTGTGATTTTTACTGTTTATTATGTTTTATATCAGTTCTATGGAAAGGGGGGTGATTTGAATTTTTAATATTTTATTAATTTTTTTTATTTTTTAAACTTTTTTTTTTTCACTATCTTTTAGACCATCTAGGGTACATTAACCCTAGATGGTCAGATCGCTGCTACCATATACTGCAATACTTCTGTATTGCAATATATGGCATTTTTGCAGCACATTCATTACAATGAGCCACTGGCTCATTGTAACGAATCTGCAGCTGCCAGATAGCCTCGTGTCAAAAGAAGACACGAGTCTACCATGGCAACCGATCGCCGCCCCCCGATGACGTTCGGGGGCGTGGCGATCGAAAAAAAGATGGCAGCGCCCGCTCGCCGCCGTCTTTTAAATGCCGCCGGCGACTTTGCCGGCGGCAACGGGGGGGTTAATAGCCGCGATCGGTGCTAGCACCGACCGCGGTTATTAGCGGTGGGGGTTTTATGCATTATGCAAAAACCCCCACCTTTGTATGAAGAGGGCCCGTGAGCCCTCTTCATACAACCCTTATACCTCCGCCTACGGCTCAGAGCGTTAAGGGTTTAAGTGCACTTAGTGAGAAGGGGGCGTAAGGAATTGTTTTCGTTTTTAGGGATTATACACCAGAAAACACAGTATAACTTGTTGTTTAAACACGATTACTCTGGGTTCAGGAGGAGCTGTCAGGGCGAATTGGGACACTAAACCACCCACAGGTGCTTATTGACTGGTGGTTTAGTGTCCCAAATCACCCAGTCCCTATGTGCCCTACAAGTCTATGCAGTCACATAGTGAAGCTGTAAATACGGCGATTTTGCAACAAAGCCGGGGTGTACTGCTACGGTTTCAATAAGCAATTGCACAGGGAGCACAAGAGAAGGGTCCGATATGGTCCGAATGGTCCATCTCTAGGTTAGTATAAAGGTTTTGTTTTTTTGAGCTGGCACATAGGGACTTGGTAAAGAGCACATATGCACATAGGGACTGGTGGACACTAAACCACCAGTTCATAAGCACCTGTGGGTGGTTTAGTGTCCCAAATCACACTGACAGGTCCTCTTTAAAGGGCATCTACCACCAGGTTGAAGGACTGTATGCAAATGAGCCTGAGGGGCTCCAGGCTCCATTAATACCTATGGAGCCTGGAGCCCCTCAGTCTCATTTGCATACAGCCCGTCATCCTGGTGGTAGATGCCCTTTAAGCTCCTCCTACATTGTAACATGCTGCCAGATATTACACTGCATTTTCAAGGTGCTATCTGACGATTAGCCAAATATAGTGAAAATTAGCAGCAGCTGTTAGCAGTTATGTGATAGCAACAGGAACAGTCGGGGTGCGTTCACATGTGCCGCTAACGTACGCGTTTTGAAATGCATTACAACAGCTGAGAAGAGATTTGCCCAATTCCATTGCTGTCAACATTGCATTAAAAAAAAATGAATGTGTTAACACTTTGTTAAAGGGGCTTTCCCACCAAGAAAAGTTAGGCCCTATCCACGGGATTGGGCCCAACTTGCTGAGACCCCCACAGGTCAGGAAAACAAGGGCTCCGATGGGGTCCCACGTACCTCCATAGGACCCCTCGTCGATTCGTCGGACTAATGGAGCAGATGGCCGTGCATGACCGTTCTGCTCCATTAATCTCTATGGAGCTGACGGAATTTGCCCAGCGCAGCACTCACCAATAGCCAACAGCTCCATAGAGATTAATGGAGCAGAACGGTCATGTGCAGCCCTCTGCTCCATTAGTCTTACCCAGTCGGACCCCTCTTTTTCACTATCTGTGGGGATCTCAGCAATGAGAACCCCACTTATCAGCAAGTTAGGCCCTATCCCATAGATAGTCCCTAACTTTTCTTTCTGCAGCCTCAGAACTAAAGTAGGAGGTAAGATTTCATGTGTTGATAGAACCTCTGATACTCACTTGTCAATGGCAGCTTCACAGCTGATAGACTGAGTCCGTATAATCTCAGTAACTAAAATACGCTCAAGAAAATACTGGCATGAGCCCTGAATGCCACTTTTATTCTCGGCAACAACATGAAATGGATAAATATCTTCACAATGTGATTCTTCTATAGATTTTAAGGTCGCGGACTCAAATTCTTGTTCGTCATACCTAAAAAATATTTAAAAAAAAGAAAAAAAAAATAGGGAAACATAATTAGTATTAAAGGGGTTTCCCAATGTGGCTCAGTAGTCACATGTAGCATAAACTTAACCTTCACTACTTCTGGTCCAACAAGACCCGAAGCACCAGAGGCTGAAAGCCGCCACTAACGCCTTGGGGTGAAAATAAATGCAATACTTACCTATCCTAAAAGTCACTCCTGGCTCCTGCGCTGGCTCTTGGCATCCAAAGCTTCTATGTAGGAATCACATTGGGGCACATTTACTAAGGGTCCGTCGGACGCATTTCTGTCGGGGGTTTCGCAAATATTTCCAATTTGCCCTGAATTGCACACGGGTTTTTTGGCACTCAAACTGCGGAATTTACAATTCAAATTGTGTTGCAAGATCAGCACTCACATGCACTGGGAAGTAGATGAACTCTTGCGGACCTGAGCGAGGAAGCGTCACATTAAAGAAATCGGGCGCACACTGAAGTGAATCGTGGAAGCTCCTCATCGGACATTCCGGATCGGCGGACGCAATGGGACGGGTAAGTAAATGTGCCCCAATGTGTGCAAAAACCATTTAATGTCTGTCTATCGGAAACATAAGGAAGACACTTCCATCCTGCAGCGGAGTAAAATGACTGCAGACGTCTATATAGTGACTGATCCTATGTGAGTACCTGGTCACAGCTTCATGTACAGAGGAACAAGAGGAGCTGTCACTCATCCGGGCAATCACATATATGGAATACATTTTCTATTTCAGAAATGTCTAAGTCTAATCTGCAGCGTGTGAACACAACCTTATAAAGAGAACCCTTTTCTGGTTCCCTCATAGAGAATAGTGTACACATTGCCAAAGAGTTCTTATAATAAAACTGCGTAAAAAAAGAAAAGTTACGTGAAAGTTTACTTTTCTTTCTGCAGAGCAGTGTCCCTTGTGCCATGGTAGTGGTTCACCCTCGGGAAACCGCTCTGTCATGCGTCTATTACAAATGAAAAATTGAAAGAGACGTATGGTGGAGCCGTTTCCCGAGGGGGGGGACCACTTCTCACTGGTCACTCCCATGGGACATAGGACACTACTCTGCAGAGAGAATGGTAAACTTTCATCTAACTTTTCTTTAGATCGGAAAAGCCGATTTTATTTAAAAAAAAACCCTTTGGCAATGTGTACACTATTCTCTATGGGGACAAGGGGAGGCAAGAAAAAGGGCTCCTGATGACAGATTCCCTTTTTTTTTTTATAAAAAAAAAAATGACACAATATGATGAATGAACACTGCACGGTGACTATCACAGGGATAAATGTCGCACAGAACGCCAGCATTACTGTGGGACAATAGCGCCCAACCATACTCATGATTTCTCTAAATTTTTAGTGATGTAATCCTGTTTTCAGTTAGGCGTTGGGTCTGGGAAAGACAGCCGCCATACAGTCCATGATTTACGGACCATATACGATTGTGTGAATAAGCCCTAATGTCTCTGCTGGTGCGGATGTGTCAGTGCTAGGGGTAGCCTGCCGAGCACACTGACCTGTTACCGATCACTAGAGGGCGCCTCTCAACGGGGAGCTCGTAGAACTGCAGCTCAGGATGACGCACAAGTGACTGCCATATAAGCTGCTTGGTGGCGGGATCAAGAGTAAGAGGGAAAGGAGGAAGCCGAGTCTGCAGCCGCAACCACAGAGCGGGGACAGTGATGCCGTCCAGGCCTTCCAGGGCCACCTCATCCAGCACAGCCTCCAGCACCTCCATGTCACTGCCCGCTGGGTAGCATGTGCCACCCGAGCACAACACTAGATCACTCTCCTATTGGCCAACAACTCAGGCTGAACTGATAGGAAAATTACACATCTGCCAGCAGAGGTCGCTATACAAAGCCCCCAATATTGTCTGCATAGTAGTAGCCATTTTGCCGTGGATAATTTTGTAAGATTAAAAAGAAACCAGGCTCCAAGATCATGGCGGATAAAGTTATCTGTAAACTCCCGGAAGTACAGAATTCCCCTCTCAAAAGTGTCAGTCTCTGTTATTCGAAGTTCCACCCCCTGCGAGGCAATTGGCTGTTGTAACGTGAACCGGATGATGATTGGCAGCCTGTGGAAACCGTCTTGCCCAGGCTCTCTGGCCGGGCGGCTGTGATTGGTTAAGGCAGGACGAGTTGTTGATTGGTTGTTTGCAACTAGGTAACCGGAGAAAACATTTGGATACAAATAAGTAGCTTTTCATGTGCGACAGCGGCGCGTCCCGACTTCTGGATCATGCACAGTAAGTGGGGGCGCTGCTCCCCTTCCTCTACTCACAGATAGTCACAGTCTCTGCTTCTTTTATGGTTCTCTACTATCCTGGAGAAGGGGAGGGCTGCTGATGGAAGTGGGGGCCCCTAGAGTAGCTATTCCTGTGGGACCTGTTACTCTATACACTTTGGGGGACCCTCATAGGTCAGCAAGTTCCCCCTATCCTGAGAATAGGAGATAATGTGTAATTACCGTAAGACCTCTGTAGAGGTTATTCATCCTCTTCCATCACACAGCCTTATACATCTTGTCATATTACTGCGGATATTCTGCTTTCTCAAGGTTTCAGACCATGCCAGACTATGAGATGCTGCATTATGTAATTTTTTTCTCAATATTTTGTATGGTTTCAGGTAAATCAATGGGAAATGATAAAAGAAAACAATTCAAGACTAAGCCAAACAGTGTGGTAAGTGCTGATCATTAGTATTAATCTGCAGGCAGCATGTTATACAGCAGGAGGAGCTGAGATTATTGTACAGTGTCCCATCTGCTGGCAGCATGTTATACAGCAGGAGGAGCTGAGATTATTGTACAGTGTCCCATCTGCTGGCAGCATGTTATACAGCAGCAGGAGGATCTTAGAGGGTTGTACAGTGTCCTATCTGCAGGTAGCATGTTATAGAGCAGGAGGAGCTTAGAGGGTTGTACAGTGTCCTATCTGCAGGCAGTATGTTATACAGCAGGAGGAGATGAGGGTATTGTACAGTGACCTATTTTCAGGCAGCATGTTATACAGCTGGAGCATCTGAGAGGATTGTACAGTGTCCTATCTGCAGGCAGCATGTTATACAGCAGGAGGAGCTGTGAGGATTGTACAGTGTCCCATCTGCAGGCAGCATGTTATACAGCAGGAGGATCTGTGAGGATTGTACAGTGTCCCATCTGCAGGCAGCATGTTATAGAGCAGGAGGAGCTGAGAGGATTGTACAGTGTCCTATCTGCAGGCAGAATGTTATACAGTAGGAGGAGCTGAGAGGATTGTACAGTGTCCTATCTGCAGCCAGAATGTTATACAGCAGGAAGAGCTGAGAGGATTGTACAGTGTCCCATCTGCAGGCAGCATGTTATAGAGCAGGAGAAGATGAGAGCATTGTACAGTGTCCCATCTGCAGGCAGCATGTTATACAGCAGGAGGAGTGGAGAGGATTGCACAGTGTCATATCTGCAGGCAGCATGTTATACAGCAGGAGGAGTGGAGAGGATTGCACAGTGTCATATCTGCAGGCAGCATGTTATACAGCAGGAGGAGTGGAGAGGATTGCACTGTGTCATATCTGCAGGCAGCATGTTATACAGCAGGAGGAGCTGAGAGGATTATACAGTGTCCTATCTGCAGGCGGCATGTTACAGAGCAGGAGACACCGAGCAGATAGTACACAGAATTCTAACTGCAGAAACATGTTAAAGAAGGCAAAGAAAATTGAGTACAGACATGTACATGAGCTTCTGTTTTATAAATATTTGAAAAAAACAATTAAAAACAGAAGCTCATCCACCTGTACTGGATTGAATTTTCTTTTTCATTTTTTCATCTTTGCAGCATGTGGATCTGCGTGTTGGTTCCGAGATGCTGCAGAGGCCTTCTATAAACATGAGTGATCAGCGACAAAAACTACTATACTTTGTTTACTAAAAGTTATAGAGCAGGAAGAGCTGAGCATATTGTATGGTGTTCTAACTGCCGGCTGCATGTTATAGAGCAGGAAGATAGGACACAATGTACAATATGGTCCTATCTGCAGGTAGCATATTATAGAGCAGGAAGAGCTATGAAGAATGTACACAGTGTCCTAGTTGTAGGCATCATATTTTAAAGCAGAAGGAGCTGGCTGAAAGTACACAGTGTGTTATCTGCAGGCAGCATGTTATAGAGCAGAAGGAGCTGAATGATTGTACATAGTGTCCTATCTAGAGGTACTTTGTCATAGAGCAGGAGGAGCGGATCAGACTTTACATAGAGTACCATATGCGTGTAACATTTTATAGAGCAGGAGGAGCTGAGCAGACTGTTCACACTGTCCTATCTGCAGGCAGCATGTTATAGAGTTGGATGAGGTGGGTAGATTGCAGATAGGACACTAATTACAATCTTTGCAGCTGCTCCTGCTTTATAACCTGCTGCCTGCAAATAGGACTCTACTATAGAGCACAGGAAGCTGGGAACATCCTTTACTATATACGGTCAGTGGACAACAGTTATAAGGGCAGGTGACAGTAAGTGAGGTTACATTTATTAATCTTCCTTATGTTATTCTCTGCAGAATGAATTGGCTAATCAGATTGATTTTGATGAGAAACACGATGAATATTTAGTTTATCTACAACAAAAAAACAGGTAAGCTCAGGCACGACCTCATGGTCTTTTCCTAATTATCACTGTCCTCCTACTGCCATAGTCTTCCAATGGTGACCCTTCTTCTAATGTCAACCTCTAATACCTGAAATTATCACCCATAGACCCCAGCTATAATCTCTTATCTTTTATCCTGCTTGAAAAAACCGAGATGGATCCCAGCACCACAATTAAATATTTTTCATTTATTTAATACATGTTAAAAATGAACAGGTTGGTATGGCCATCCATACTTTCTGATGCGTTTCAGGCAACTTGAACAAATTGTGTGCCCTTAGTCATAGCCTTATGTTTTATGTCTGCCTGTCATACAGCATGTGTCTCTTCATTTTCTATGCTAAGTACTGGTTCTGTTCTTAGGGCACTGAACACTTTCAGAGCAAAGGATCCGACACAAGTTAAGCTGGAACATCTGGAACAAGGATTTTCTCTCTACATAAATGGAGCAAATGCTGATTTAAAGAAACAGTACAGCACACAAGATTTATCAAGAGGAAACCTAAAAACACCAAGGGTCAGAGGTGAGCTTCAGTCATGTCAAGTGTGTGTGTGACTACAAGGTGCATAGATATCTTTGAACTGTGGCCAGGCTGGATGGATATACAGTGCCTTGTGAAAGGAGTCGACCCCCATGAACTTTCATCTGACCAGAGCACTTTCTTCCACATGTTTGGTGTCTCCCAGGTGGCTCGTGGCAAACTTTAAACTAGACTTTTTATGGATATGGCATCTAGCACCGATCGCAAGTGTTATCCTATCCATCACCGCCGGCAGCTTCTTCAAAGAGATGGTGGCGCATGGGAGCTGCCATCTTGGTCAAGATCGTCGTTCTCCGTGATGTCACCAAGGAAAGGGGGAGGCAATAGGTTGCCATGGCAGCCTCGGGTCTTCGTTTAAACCCATTCATTATAATGTGCGAAGGACCCAAAGAAAATCATTCATTTTTGTTTGGGATTTTTCAGACTTTTTTTTTTTTTTTTTTTTTTGTCCGCTCACCATAAACATAAAAACATGTTATTTTTATTCTTTGGTTCGCAACAGTTATGGTGATACCTCATTTATATAGTTTGTTTTATCTTTGCCCAATTTTGCGAGACAAAAACAATATTGGAGAAATTCACATTGTTTTTAGTATCGCCAACCATTCTGAGGCATAACCTCTGTATTTTTATGTTGACAGAGGTGGTTGAGGGCTTATTTTTTGCGAAAAAGATTTGTTTTTTTCATCGGTATCATTTTTGGGTATGTAACTTTCTTTGATCCTTTTTAAGAACCTTTTTTGTGAGGGCATTTTTTGAAAAATCATATTATGGGATTTTTTTTTTTTTTTTTTACGGCGTTCATCCTGCGGTTCTAACAATAGTTTTGTTCTATTGTGCAGATTTTTACAGATGCAAAGGTACCAAATATGTGGGAGGGATGTGTGTATTTGTGTTTTTATACTTTATTAGGTTTTTCTATGGGAATTTGAGGTTTTATGGACTTTTTATTTTTGGATTGGATTTTTTAATTTTATTTTTTTATGAAAAATGTTTTTCACAATTTTTTTTTTTCCTTTACTTCATTTTACTTTAGACTTGGACTGGAAACAGCGATGCTCTGATCGCTGGTTCAAATCCAAGACACTGCACTACAATACTAATGTATTGTAATGCAATGTACACTGTCTTTGCATGCAGACGCATGTACAGACAGTGTAGGGTTTGACTGGAGTAGACATCAGGTAGCCCTGCACCCCCGCACTTGATTGATTCACCATTGTGTCCCTCTTGTTGATTCTTTACCAAAAAGTTACAATTTTATATCTTTGTGTTTGAATACTCAAATGTGTTAAAATGTAGAAAAGTTCTTGGTGGCACTTCCCAAGGCACTGTATATGTGATATCATACCCGGCCTGTGTTCCAATAGCAGAAGCCCAGTCAGTGCTATTACTGAATCCATTTCAGCCAATCGCTAGCCTCAGCCTTGACCTCTTCCTAATCAGCTTGTGATCGCCTGGTAGGGAGGAGGTTGGTGATTGGCTGAAACTGTGACCTGAACCTAAATGTTACAACACAAGCAAACAAATATCTAATAGTGGCCACAGAGTGGACATCTTATGCAGCTGCTGGAAAGGTGGCCTCATGTAATTCTATGATAATCATTTCTTTTACACTTTTGATATTTTATTGACT
Source organism: Engystomops pustulosus (assembly GCF_040894005.1). Lineage (NCBI taxonomy): Eukaryota > Metazoa > Chordata > Amphibia > Anura > Leptodactylidae > Engystomops > Engystomops pustulosus. The sequence goes on along the minus strand of NC_092418.1, from coordinate 44,911,279 downwards.
TGTAGATGATGGATTTTCGGTTCTTCCGGGGAGGAGAAATCATACAGCTCCTGGGAAGATTCAAAGAAAAGGATGGATACAGGTAAAATAGTTCATTGTGGGCACCACTTACCGGCGAGATCCTATCCAGTCTGTGACCGCTTTGGGGTCCATCGACTGCTCTGTAGCTGTCAGACCTACATGCGTACAGGAAGCGGCTGTAACCTACTGAGTATACTCAGTAATTTACTATACACTGCACTGTAATACATTAGTATTGTAGTACAGTGATTTGGACTTCGACAGAGCGTCGCTTGTTCAAGTTCAAGTTTTATAAAATGTTATAAAGTTAAAAAATATACATTTTTTTTTAACACAAATAAAAAGCCAGTCTTCATATACACACCTAATAAAGTTTACAAAGACATGTAGAAACCCCACATATTTGGTATCGCCACTTCTGTAATAATCTGTAGAATAAATCTGAACCATGGATTGGCCTACACAGACCAAAAAAGTGGATTTTTTTTTTCATCAAATCCCTTCAAAAAAGTGTTTGAAAAAGGTGATCTAAAAGTTGTGGCCCATATTGATACAGCTGAATAGAACAACTATTCCCGCAAAAATTTAAGACCTCAACCAGCTCTGTCAACTGAAAAAAAACCTCAATAAATACAGTGATGCTAAAACAAATAACAATTTTTGTTTTTACTAAGTAAAATTTGAGTGAATAAAATTCAACTATTTAGATGAGGTATCGCCGTAATCATAGTGACCCATAGAATAAATATAACATATTATTTTCACGGTGGGGTAAATGTCGTCCAAAAATCTGCTAAAACCCAAAATCAAAAATCGATGATTTTTTTTTTTTCTTCCACCCAGAAAGAGTTAATAAATCCTCTTCATTAAGATAGATGCCCCAAATTGAAGTGGGGTACTGGCACATACTGGACAAATTGGGTGACAAATTAGAATTTCAAATTTACACCTCCATTTTGTTTTAACCCATGTGAAAAGGTTAAAGGTTTAAAGAGAACCCGTCATGCAAAATAACCCTCCTAAACTAAATATATTTTCATAAACTGCCATTAGAGAGCATTGCCTCTATCCCTTCATTGTCCCTCTACATGCCTGTAAACCTAAGCAATGAGGTCCTAAAGCTGTATGCAAATGACCTGTGAAATGTCCAATGAGTCATTAGCATATTCAAGCTGTCCACTCTATTCATGAGTGGGAGGCACAACCACACCCCCAGTGCATGACTGACAGCCTGTATAATGATGTGAGGCTGTATAATGATGTGCTTCCTGGTGCTGGTGGCCACGCCCCCTGCAGCCTGTGTGTGCATATGTGTGTGTGTATAGGAGAGATACAGCAGCTCCAGGCAGCCATGTTACAGCAGAACATGTCAGATTCATGTGTAGCTGATGTCTGTGTCTCTCACCTGTATATTAGGAGGATGCAGCATGTCATCAGATACAGCACATACACTAGCCATGCTTTACTATACATTACACACAGACATGAGCAGGGGGAGGAGAGGGGAGGGGGAACAGGGGTGACATCACTGCCTCTGACCATGTGACCAGCCTCATTTACATGATAAAAAATAGATGATTTTACAATGAATAATGTATGAAATAACTAGATAAAGGCTGGGATTGGGATCCTTGTGAGTTGCTCCTACAGTAGTAGTGACAGGACTATTGGCACAGACCTGATGACAGGTGTCCTTTAACAAAATCTGTAAAAATTGTTTTGTGCAGGTTTAGGGTTTAGTTTCTATAATGGGTTAATTCATCGGGTTTTATTATTTAGGCCTCTCAAAGTTACTTGCAACCCACGGTCCCTAAAAACTTTCGTTTTGGTGTTTTTCATGAAATTGTGAAAAATCACATGTAAAGTTCTAAGTCTCCTGACATCCTACAAAAATGAGAGGACGCATAAAAAAAACTTTGAAAATGTCTTTTTTTTTCGGAATTAAATGCAAAGCTTATCACTCAAATTTTTAACTAACATGAAGTATTCTGTGTCAAAGAAAACCATCCCTAAAATATCAGGGTATTTTAAAATGTACCAAAGTTATAACTATACATGTCAGGTTAAAATAAAATGGGCTCTGCTAAGAAGTCGTTAAGGGGTTAAAAGGCACTACAGACAGTCCCCGACGTACAGATGCCCAGAGCCCTTCCGTGCTGCATCTTCACAAGCTGTAACACGGTCCTTCCCCCCCCCCCCCCTCACCCTTATCCACATTTCATCCCCTCCCTCCCACACTGGGGATGAAATGTAATCTCACACACTGGGAGGTGGAAAGTTCTACTGCACAGTGTAATAGCCTGTGAAGCTGCAGTCTGAAGGAGCTCTTCTGACTTAAATTTTAAGTTTATATTAGTATAGCTGGATAACACATAAAAGAAGAGTACCACAGTCATGGTGCCTGGAACCATAAGCGTCCCTAGTTTATCCATTCTTGGTTTTGATGGTAGATTTCCTTTGTCAATAAACCTACAGAACCTATCTTGTAAGTAACCTAGGGAGCGTGTATGTTTCATGGCACTATAGAAGTGAAGATAAATGTGTCTGAAGTGGCGCTCCCCCTGCAGCCTCTAAACTTGACTTGTCTCAGTCAAATATGACTCTTCTCCTCTCTTTTAAATATGTCTTGAGAGATTTTTTTCTTCTTTCACACCCTAGGTGAGGGTCCTGATAGTCTAGTAGGGTAAAAGCTGGTGACCGAATACCTTTAAAGAAATCTACCAAAAGATGTACATATGTGTATACATATATTCATTTTCACATACATAAATACATATATATGGTTCAAGTCCCACCAAGGTCAACATCTGCAAAGAGTTTGTATGTTCTCTCCGGGTTTGCAGGTGTTTCCTCCTGGTCCTCTGGTTTGCTCCAACACTCCAAAACATACTGGTATGTTGATAAGATTGTGATCCCCATTGGGGACAGGGACCAGCATGACAAGCTCTGTGCAGCGCTGCGTAATTTGTGTGCGCTATATAAATAAAGGAATTATTATTATTATTATAAAGACTAAACCATGGACTTGTGCCCTATATTTGTAGAGTTCCATAAACATTAAATCTGAGACTGGATCAAGACTACATATTGGTCCAAATGTTAACTACTCTGAGGATTTTGAGACAGATGAGTACAATGATGGCTCAGAAGAAGAGGACATGAATTCCAGACAGCAATATGAAAGTGTAAAGGTAATTTATCTAAGAATGTGTATTTCTTACTTGCTTTACTATTCCAGAATTATTTTTATTACCTCTAATAAAGTGTCAAGAGAATGAACTATTCGTCAGGCTTGGGACATAATCTGACACGGCCAAACAATCTATTTTAGTTGCCTTGACTAGTGGTGCTTGGGGACATTAGGCAACATGTACATTATCGAACCATCAGGACCAGGGCCGCCACTAGGAATTTTGGGGCCCCTAACTGTCTATACCCACATTAATTCATAAAACTGTATACACATTATTTTTGACCAAAACGTTTTTAAGCCATGACACGGCCACGTGACGTCATAGTGTAAGGGCCCATGCAGCGCATGCGCTTTGATGTCACACAGCCGCGTCACAATGATGCGGAAGACAAGACGGAGCCATAGGGCCGTGGAGAAGAAGCTGGAAGGCGAGTACAGGTGACCAGAATCACAGACGACCCCTAGTTACAAACGGACCTCTGTATGTTGGTAATCTACTGTACTTTAGCTCCAGCCTACATTGATCAGCTGTACCAGTTATCAAAGTTTTCTGCAATTAAGCTTTAGTGTTAATCTTGGTTCTCATGACAACCCAACCTTTTTAAAATCCATTTGTCACAGAGATCAATGAATTTTGGCTGGGGTTACAATTATGAAATATTACCTTCCGACTTAAATACAAATTCAACTTAAGAACAAACCTCCAGAACCTATCTTGTACATAATCCGGGACTGCCAGTGTTATATAATTTTTATTTTTTTTTCAGACTGATTGCGGACCATATAGGGCCCAGGTATGGGGTGAGCCCATCGGGCCCCCCTTTTGCATGGAAAACTGGGGGCCCTTGAACAGTTCCACTAAACCCCTCATGATGGCGTCCCTGATCAGGACTGCCTATCGCAGCCTAGTGCTATTATTGTATGCTGACCTAGAATGGAGACTAATGAACTCCTTTTCATAAGATTTCTGCTAAGGGGGAGATCCCAGAGGTCAGACAACTGCAATGGCTTTAGCCAATGTAAAGTTGGTGACCATAGACTTGTTGCTCTGGTGCAGCAGGTCACATTTCTTTTCTTTGAACAGGCTGTGCCCGACTTAAGGGCACCCAACTTACAGACGACCCTTGTGACCTCTGGTGAAGCTCCATGGATGCTTTACTTTGGTCCCAGGCTGCAATGATCAGCTATAAGGTGTCTGTAATGAAGCTTTATTGATAATCCTTGCTCCCATGACAGCACAAAATTTTAAGAATCCAATTTTCATGGGGACAAAATATACCAGTCCTGAATAACATACAAATTCAACTTACAAACAAACCTAAAGAACCTATCTTGTACGTATACTTTAAACTTCCAATGAGTTTGTATGGGTTTTTTTGTTGTTGTTTTTGTTTTATACTGATTGTCTTATTTAAAAAAAAAAACTTGATAGACTTTTGCAGACTCTGGTGGTGACAAAGTAGGAAAAAAGAGGCTGCTGTTGGATGCTTGTGACATTAAGGTAGGTTACATGAACATTGATGCGTTTTTTTTAAGCTTATACCCCAATTTAATGACTTAGAGCCACACATAAATGTAAGCGCTAAAGCTGATCTCCCGGAGCGAGTGTTGTTGTGTACATTTTAGAATCGGTAAAAAAAGCGTTCAGGAGAATCTGGCATTTTTTGTACTTTCCCTTCTAATTCCAGATAATTGTACAATACCTGCCACATAGATATGTTCTGCTATTCTGCACCTATTATACAGAACACTATAGTACGCTGCTTATTAACAGGGATTCCCTGCTGCTGGGAGCCCAAAAAACGGCTATTACCATTGACAAACCACTGTGAAAATACTTATTAGCTCCGCAGAAAACTGCTGGTCCCTTGGCTTCCTCCGGAGCTGAGAGGTTCTACTATATGTAGTCAGTCTTTATTAACTCAGCATGTTCTAATAGGGCAAGTGGAAGTGGAAAAGCAATATTTTATTAGACATGGATTTTCATAAATGATGAACAGGAACCACTAGAGGGAGCTGAGGAATCGCAGAGGATTTGTCACCAAATGGTCGGAATAATGTTATTTATTGGTTTACAAGACTATTACACCACAATCAGCACAAACAATCTCCTGATTCCATATTAATGTGTAGTCATAGTAAATGATCTGTAAGCTGATTGTATTGTATGTGACAGGCCTTGCGACAAAGCCTGGAACAGAGTTTACGACTACAACGTGGCAGAAAGGATAGTTCGTCTGAAGAGTGCGACTCCATTGAAGAAGAAATTGAAGATGAAACACCAGAAGAGCCCAAAGCTTTGACCTCTATGAAGCCGAAGCCTTCTGATGCTGAACATAAGAGGCTGCTTCCAGGGGACACGGTTGTACTAGAATTTAATGCTGCTGGTAATAAACATATTCCTGATTTTCGGTCATGGACAATTTATGATTTCAATTAAGCAATGTCATCCACAGTTTTTTAATATTATATCCTTATTAATCTGGTGTTTCATCTGCAAAAATTACTCCTACATGCCCCGAAAATTCTGCTATACCCTCCTGCACTAAATATTCTTGTAAGGGGCTGATCCCTGTGCTTAACTAGATACTCCCATAGTTTTCTGGGATTATCACTTGTCTTTCAGGCAGCAGAGTCAGGTAAAAACAATCCCAAAACAAAGCATACTTGAATACTGTTGTCTGAATGGAGTCCTATATTGTTAGAAATTTAATGATTCTCTCAATTGAAGTCACTTTTATACCGGCATATCCCTTGTATCTTAAGTTATCTTAAAATTTCGACTTCTTTTATTTGCCTTCAAAGATGTTTGGATCCAAATTCAGACTAGCATTGCCCTCTTCAAAGAACACTGTCATTTTATCTCCGGCCTCTGAACATTTTATCTGAAAGCTTCAAAAATCTTCCCCTATTAGTAGCCGGCACACATATCCAGTCTTTTTATTAGTCACATCACCATGTCTTGTATAGTCATGGAATTTCCTTTGGTAATTGGTCTTCGTTGTGTGAAGTATATGGTTTAGTCATTTCTGTTTCTTCCAGTAGGGCCTGATTTATTATTATCACATTTTGACTATTTACATTTTTTTTTTTTTTAAGCTGTGGAAAAGAAGGAGGGGAGAGTGTTGTCTGCAAAGCGGAGAGACAGTGCTGACCTTTATATTCCTATGAAGCCTGTGATGGTGAAGAGTAAAATGCAGAGGAGCTCCCCGCGACCAGAGGAGCCAGGCACACCACGTACGGCATACAGATTTCATTTCCAGCACATAGTAGTTATGTCAGAGCGAGTTCTTCTATAGAAATAGCTCCTATTTGCTGTCATTACTTTGCTTTTGTGACCAATGTCTTTTCTAGACATGGAATTTATCAGCAATCTAATCCAGATTACTGTGATTGAACATAATAGCAGTAACTGGTTTAGACCTTGGGCCTGGATATATATGGATGAACACCCTATGTAAAGAGTAGTTTAGCTGATTTATAGGCTGTATTTGATGTACAGATGCAGCTGGTCATAAGCTTCAGATAGGTAAATGCTTATTTGGCTGACATCTATCCTGTTCAGTGAATCCGTACACATGCATGCTTGTCTCAGACGAGCGTTGTATGTCACCTGAACAGGAAGATACAGGCAGTCCCCGGGTTATGTACATGATAGGTTCTGTAGGTCTGTACTTAAGTTGAATTTGTCTAAGTGGGAACTGTATATTTTTTATCTGTAACCTCCACAAAATTTATTTGGGTCTCTTTGACAATTGGATTTAAAAACTTTTTGGTTGTTATAGGAACCAGGGTTAACAATATAGCTTAATTGTAAACACTTGTGATAACTGTTACAGCCAATCATTGTAGCCTGGGATTAAAGTACAGTAAATTAGCAACATCCAGAAGGCCGTTTGTAATTAGGGGTTGTCTGTATGTCGAGTGTTCTTAAGTCGGGGACCACCTGTAAGCGGATGCCCAATTCCATTCGTCCTGACATAGGTGGCCGCGGGTCTCATTCTAAGTCACCAAGTTTGGCCTATACGTGTTTACTCTTAAAGGGGTTTTCCCAATTGTTTATGTAATAAAAGTTGGTAATACAATTAATTTCTTGAAACCTACTTGGGTCAAGTGAGATGCTATAAAATAAGTGGTAAGAGTGGTACATCAATGCCACCACTGTACACCACCACTACTTGGTGGCCCCATTTTGGTGATCTTGCCTTAATGCGAAAACTTTCTTTATCTCTATATTTGTTCTCTGTGTGTTGCATTTATTTTAGAATATTTTATAGCTATATAAGTTTAATAGCTCGCTGGGTAATTTGTCAGAAATGTGTTCACAATTTACAATTTGCACCGAGCTGCTAAGCTCTTGCCATACCTTTATTTTACATCTCTTGACATGCACAGAAGATCTCTTTCAGGCATGATCATCTGTGAGTCATCTTCTTATCTACAGACATCTAGACACTTCAGGAACAGAAATAGATTTTCCTTCATTTCATCTGAAGCCCTTCATATCTTCTATTAATGACCTGATTCTTGTCTATGTTTTAAAATAAAGTTATCCGACTGCAGAGTGTTTGATGGTCCTCCGGTGAATTATTATTCCCTGACTTTTCGAAGCTGTACTTCAGCATTTGCATAGGATATGCTTCACCTTCTGAATGGTGTGGTATTAAGCAGAATAGGTATTTTTTAAATATTTGATATTGTTGGCGTAAAGAAAAGTTGAACAATTTTTGAATTTACTTCCTGTATCGGTTTCTCATGATTTTCAAGATCTCTGCTTGCTGAGATTGTTTGTTTATTTCCACTTGATAACAGCCAGTCTATGGTCACATGATGTTACACAATTTGTTGCTTGTTGTTATGCTACAAAGGTCTTATTACTCTCTGAGATAATGAGCCTTGCATCTGTGTGACACCACATGACAGCAAGCAGAGATCTGGAGACCCTGAGAAATTGTTACAGAAATTTATATTGTAGAATTTTATAACTTTTCTGTACACAAACAATGTCTGTTACTTGCTGAGAGTGGACAACCCCTTTAAACTCATCCCCCGATGGCAGATGTCATGGGGGAAAGGATTTAGCAATTGGATTTCTACTCTCCAGTCCTTTTCTCTGTAATGGCAGATTTTTGAGTGTGCATGTGTATAAGGAAGTCAGCAGATGTTGGCTGAACCAGATTGCCATTAAACAAGTTGTCTATCATAGTCCAGAGGCAGGAGAATTCCTTCCAAATCAACCTTTAAAAATAGGAGAACATGCAAGTTAGGGTCGTTTTATTTCAAATGACTCTCTTCTGATTATAAAATAAGTTAATATTTTTTTAAAATTATCTTTTCCGTTTTTGTAGGATCTGCTAGTCGGATAGAGAGACCTCTGTCTGCAACAAGAAAATGTATTGCAGAAGGGAAAGATTCAGAACACTCAGCGTATGAAGTTATAAATGCCATGCAACTGGAGAATGAGGCGGTTAGAAGATCTAGCAGCAGACTGGAGGTGAGAATATCTCCATCTTTTAAAACAATCATTTTTATTATCCTAAGGCCCCTTTCATACAAAACTTTTAATAAGGTCCTGTGCTAACCATACCCATATTCACATTAATGGGCAATACGGCCATCTGTTTGAATAATCCAAAAAGAGAAGAGACTGCATTCCAGATTGAATGTGAACAAACGGATCGGTGCTTTATTAGCCCAAGTGCAACGTTTTAGACCCTATTCAGGATCCTGAATAGGGTCTGAAAAGTGCACTTGGGCTAATAAAGCAGCTAAAAATTGAGAATGCTGATGAGTATATAAATATATTTATAAGCTAACCTGAATGCCCATCCACCTAGCCTGACGGGCAAGTGGCAGAATCCATTCTTCCATTGCAATCCTGAAGTCATGCACGTTTCAGCGAATGTCTAGGTCAGTGGTGGCAAACCTATGGCACAGGTGCCAGAGGTGGCACTCAGAGCCCTCTATATGGGCACCCTTGCCATCACCCCATGGTAGAGTTTGCCAGACAGGACTCAAGGACTCTTGCAGTCCCAGGCAGCCTAGGACCCTAGAAGGAAGCTACAATGATAATCCAAACCTCTTCTCCTTATTTCTACTGTTTTGGTGTCCTCAGGTGCCTATACAATTTAAACCTGTGAAAGAGCAGGTAGTAATAAGTTACTGCTTAAAGGAAACCTACCACTTGTAGTGGCAGGTTTCCGATGGCAATACCGAGCACCAGCTCAGGGTGAGCTGGTGCCGGAGCTTATTTTAGTTAGTGTTTTAAACCGCGGTATCGCGGTTTAAAACACTTTTTAAACTTTATAGCCGGCGCAGGCAGGTACGCGCTCGGCGCTTACCATGTGCGCGGCTCTCATTCACTTCCTATGTAGCCGCGCGCACGGTAAGCGCCGAGCGCGTACCTCCCTGCGCCGGCTATAAAGTTTAAAAAGTGTTTTAAACCGCGATACCGCGGTTTAAAACACTAACTAAAATAAGCACCGGCACCAACTCACCCTGAGCTGGTGCCCGGTATTTCCATCGGAAACCTGCCACTTCAAGTGGTAGGTTTCCTTTAAATTGTGACATTGGCACTTTGCGAAAAATACGTGGGTTTTGGTTGTAGTTTGGGCACTCTGTGTCTAAAAGGTTTGCCATCACTGGTCTAGGTGATTGAAGATTTTAACTCTTGCACAAAACTGGACTCATGAGAACCTGAGATCTCAGGAGTATGTAAACTAAAATACAGCCATTGTCACATGTACATATTGGAGGTAGAAGAGGCTCCAATGGCATAGAAAATACTTATGGATTGTGAAATCTCGGGACAGATCCTCTTTAAAATTAACAATAAAATAGAAATGTATATTATGTATATATTTTTTTTTTTAGCAGTCTTTAAGATCTTCACATGGGAGGAAAGAAGGAGTTGTCTCACAAGCCATTGAAAGTATCAACCTTATGGAATTAAGGTAATAACTTAAATTTAAGGAATTGTAAGGGAATTGCATGAATTACATTTTTTTATTATATAAACTCCTTTTTGTGGGGAGATTCCATGTTAATGAAAAAAAAAAAAACTATCTTTCAGATTCTTGGTTGTCCGTAACATTTACTTTTCTCCCTTGGTAAAGTTTTCAGTAAAGCCGAAAAAATGTAAGACTCCTAGGGAAAAGAATGGGCGTAATTGCAAAGTTATGTCAAATTACAGTAGTGTGTCGGAAAGGGTAAAATAACGGTCCTGTTATTACTACAACTACCAGCACTTTCTCCTTAAGAGGTTTTAGAGATAAACTGCAATGTCCAAGAACAGATGTGTCCCCTCTTACCCCGATGGAGTTTAGTTAAGGACTGCAATTGTGTATTCAGTATATTATGACGATATGCTAGAATGCCTCCTCAGCTGCTGCATTACACATCCCCACCACTGGGTGGCCAGTATCTAACCCTTACCTTGGTGAACCTAATTCTCATGGATCTGTTGTCTTTGAAGGTTTATGTTGGATTATATGGCATAGGAAAAATGATATAAAGTGAAAATTTGAAGATTATACATTAGATGGCTATAGAGTGTATGTAGATTATAATGTATATTACAGAAGTAGCAGGTGTAAGTTACAGAATGATACAGTATAGGTGAAGTTGCTATACATTTTCCTTTCCTAGAAGAGGTGACTGGTTTGTTCTCCACTTGCATTGAATTCCGATTATATCTTTTTGAATATAAGATGTAAATGGACAGCATTGGAGGTTTATTTGCCTTCAGGGTCTGTAGAAAGCCTGATGATGGCCCCTCTGGGCGCTGTACTGGCATCTGTTTCTCACGTAGGAGCCATAGACAACAGAATACTCAGGGACTTTCACAGGTCTATAGGAAATGTAATGGATCAATCCAAAGTTTCCATCTGCGCTTTCTTCTGTCATTACAATTTCCAACAATCGGATGCCCTTGTGTTTAGCACATTATACATTATACCAGGAGCGTGCATTTCTAAGTGCAACACCCTCGCCGATGCAATGGCGAGGGAGGGTTTGCGAATACGTCCCACCTGCATGTAATCACACTACACAACATGGTCCTGATAGGACATAGGGGTATTGCAGTGGTGAATCCTGCCTGGCAGGGCAGGAGTTAAGTATTTTGTATGATGCAAGATGCTATTGTCCAATGATCTGTGTTTCATCCTGTCCTTTGTAAGCTGAGATGTGATTGGAGGAGCAGCCACCACCTGACCAAAGGAAGGTAATAAAACCCCCTGGCCAGGAATGTTCTGGAGATTATTCTAGTAAGGAATTAGAGAGAGATCTTCTCTCAGAGAGATTCTGTTGTAGGAGAATCCTAGAGATCAGTGAGTGATTGAGAAATCTCAGTCTAGCCCATACCAGAGCAGGAAGAGCCTAGCCCCTGCCTCTGAAGAGTGGAGTATAAGACTAGAGTTAGTGTAGTGAGGAAAAGGGGTATCATCTTAACTTTAAAGGTGATACCTGAAGCCCTACAGGACAAGCTGAAGCTTCCTACCAGGACACAGCTGCCTCCCAGCCTGCCCTCTACATCCAGGCTGGTGAACTATCTCCTGAGGCTCCCTCCAACTCACATCTCAGCACTCCATCTACCTGTTAAAGGCACGTTGCTGCGGTTCCTGCCGGTTCAAATAAAGAACTGTAAGTTGTTTTCTTCAACTTCTGTCTCCGTCTGGTCCCTGCTAATACGGCTGCCTTCATCACCGGCACCCTGTCCATCACCCAGAGACTCATACTCGGGACATCAAGAGGTTGCCCCAGGGAGATCCGCTACAGTAGCCTCTCCCTCATCTTTTCTTGCCAACACCACCCTGCTGGAGACCTGCCAGGCTGTAGGACAGCCCTCCGGTTCCCCCCGTACCAAGCACCGTGACAATAGCGTGCTTAGGCCGCAACCGCCAGCCACTCCGGTACTGCTGGCCCCGGCTGTCTCCAGGCCGCACCTCAAAGGGCTAGGCCCCGGTGGGGGATGTTGCAAGTGGCGTCACGAACAGGATTGATACTTCTGTGCCTTATTACGGCATTAAAGACTTTCCTTTATTAAAAAGACTGTGCTGCCTAACCCTGCTGCCATCCGGGTTTAGGCCCAAGTATTTGTGTGTTTCTACATTGAACTTTATTACTGCTGCCACGTGCTGTCGAGCTCTGCTCCAGCACTCAAGAGGTTAATCCCTGCAAGAACTGTACCAGCTCTGCTACATCCGGCGCTGCTGCGCCTGAAGCATTTACCTCAGAGGCGTGTGGCGCAGCAAGTATTTTAAGCCCGCCAAATCCTCACTGGCGGGAACTCCAGAGGCGTCACTAGGCTCCGCCCCCTGCGCGAGTGGCGCGAACTACCGTGGAGGAGGAGCTGGAGCGAGTGCGGCCGGCAATGAAGAGGGTTAATCGGCCATCTTGGATTTCGGCGCAGGCCGCGCCTGAAGCCTGCCAGCAGTGTGCGCCTCATCCGGAGTTCCGGCGCACGTGTCCTGCGACTGGAGAACACCGCTGAGCATCACCGAGCCCTGCTGCCTGCCGGACATCGGGAACGGAGACCTTCGTGCACCGGAGCTGTCCTGTCACCGCGGCTGATCCTGAGTGAGTACCGCTGGGGAAGTTAAAGGGGGGTAGAGATTGTTTCCGACGCTAGGTTATTGGCTCACCTCCCAGGGAATAGTGACTGTGTCTTAAAGTGCCCACGTACCATTCTAGCCATCGCCCCTAGCAACGGACAGTGTGTAACCCTACAGACTTCCCTCAGCTAGGCCAGTCATGTCCGCCCAGGACGAAGATACGGGACTGGAGCAAGTCCCGTCCCCTGGTCCCTCCTCAGGGTACCGGAGCATGTTAAGTCCTCCAGAGAGTCCCTTTAGCCCTGCTACAGCTAGTGTTCCTGGGACTCCCACCATGATGCCTCTGACTATGCCCTACTATCTGGGGGCCCCCTGGTTACCCTACTACGAGGGAAAATCACATACTCTCCCTGAATTCAGGGACAAGTTGTTAGCCACCTTCGCCTTGCTCCCGTTCACAGAGGAACAGAAAGTGGGCATCCTCATCGGGCAGTTGAAAGGACCCACTCTCCGGGAAGTCAAGTCTTGGCCCCGAGAACAGTGTCAGAATGTAGTCCAGATTCTTGATAGGCTACGTAACACCTTTGACAAGTGTACTGTCTCCGAGTTGAAGCAGAAATTCTTCGGGAAAAGACAGAAGCCCCAAGAGTCCCTCCGAGACTTTGCCCTCTCCCTACAGGAGACGTGGAAGGCCATCACCTGCCTTGAGCCCAAAGACGCTGAAACCTTGGATCAAACCTTAAGGGAACAATTTATTAATGGACTTGTTGATAAAAATCAAAGGTGTCAAATAAAGATCATCTCTTCCCAACATGCCCAGGCCTCTTTCCTGGAGTTTAAGGAAATTGCCATTGACATATTAGGAGACCGACCACCTACTGGGCCGCAGAAAGAGCCTGAATCCGTGGAAATGGAAGAATCTGCTCTCGCTTGCCATCCCATGCAGTCAGCATCACCTACTCCTGCGGCTATGGAAGTTACTGGCATAACAGGACCGGTCCCTAATCTGGCGGACACCCTGCATCAAATCCTCGATCGGTTGACCCAGTTGGAAGTAACTGTCTCCGCTATGAGGAGGAAACCTCCAGAGAACCCGGTACGGTCAGCTACTCCTCGTGAATCTCCGACTAAACAGCGCCCAAAAGAAGCGAAGTCGTTAAGCACCTGGAGTCAGAAGAAACCCCGCCAGCGGTGCAGCTACTGCCATAAATATGGGCATGAAGAGAATGATTGTCGTCAGTTAAACGACAAACCCTTGTAAGAACTTGTAAGTCCCCGAGATGCTAACTGGATGCCCAGGTTCGTGGGGACTCGCCCCATGGTTCATGTAACCATCAACAGAGTTACCCTACCGGCCTTAATTGATACCGGCTCTCAAGTGACCACCCTCCGGAGTGCTGCCTTCGAGAAATGCCGAAGAGGAGCATCCTTAGTCCAGCCTACAAAGGCTTACTTGAACATCATTGCTACGAACGGAAAACCCGTACCCATCCGCGGCTACTGGGAGCCCACGCTAACCATTGGAGACACTGAGTTAACCAGACAGGGCGTAGTGGTGACACGTGTGCCCGAAAACGGTAACTTCTCCCTGGTACTGGGTACCAATGTCCTCCGCAACTGCTACCCTGAAGTGCTGAAGGCTCTCCACGACTCCCTGCCAACAGTGCCCAACGGTTCCCGGAAGGTAATTCAGGAGACTATGCAGGTTCTAGCGGCGCAACAGAAGTTTGCTGGCCCTCATGGTGAAATCTGCAGAGCCCAGATCAAGGATCCCCAACCTGTCCGCCTTCAACCTGGGACTGAGACGCTAGTATGGTGTCGAGCCTGCATGGGCGTTCAAGGTCAAGACTACCAGGCGATAGTAGAACCTCTACCAGCTGATGAAGACCTGCCCATTCTAGCCGCCAGGAGCCTAGTCACTGTGTCCCGAGGACAAGTACCCATTCGACTACTAAATGTGGGAGACTCCCCAGTGGATCTGAGAAAGTACCAAGCCGTAGCCACTCTCTTCAGCGTGCATCCTGAAGACTTGGTGGAAACCTCTCTGTCTGCCTCCCAACAGTTGGAAGTGAAGCAAAGTGCTGAAGGTGAGCCTGCCGAGCAATCCTGGTGGCTTGAGCTCAATATTGGAGACGACGATTTTACTCCTGCAGACCAAGTACAAGGTGTCCTGGATGTCGTTATGAAGCACCACCAGGCCTTCAGCAAACACCCACTGGATTTTGGGCAGACTACTCTGATCCAACACACCATCCCTACTGGCTCTCATCCTCCTATCAAGGAACGATACCGGCCCATACCTCCAGCCCGCTACAAAGAGGTGAAAAAGCTGGTACAAAAGATGAAGACAGCCAACGTTATCCGGGAGAGTCACAGCCCGTGGGCTGCCCCGCTGGTCCTTGTGAAGAAAAAGGATGGAACCCTTCGATTCTGTGTTGACTATAGGAAGATCAACAATATCACCCACAAGGACGCCTATCCTCTGCCTCGAATCGAGGAATCCCTCGCAGCCCTAGGGTCAGCTGCCTACTTCTCTACCCTGGACCTGACCAGTGGCTACTGGCAAGTGGCCATGGCGCCGGAAGACAGAGAGACTGCTTTCACCACCCCAATGGGCCTGTTTGAGTTCAACAACATGCCATTCGGGCTATGCAACGCCCCAGGCACATTTCAACGGCTGATGGAGAGATGTTTGGGTCATCGCAACTTCGAGACCGTCCTGCTATATTTGGCCGACATCATCATCTACTCCAAGACTTATGAAGACCACCTCCACCATCTGGCTGAAGTCTTCCAAATCCTGACCCAACATGGGTTGAAGGTCGAACCATCCAAGTGCCACCTGCTACAACCTAGCGTCAAGTACCTGGGACATGTGGTGAGCGCTCATGGAATTGAGCCAGATCCAGAGAAGATTGCAGCTGTCTACGACTGGCCTACCCCATCAACCGTACGGGACATCAAAAGCTTCTTGGGATTTGCCAGTTACTACAGGCGTTTCATCCCGAAGTTTGCCCAGCTGGCGCTCCCCTGCAAGAGCTTCTAAGGGGCCTGCCAAAAGAGAGCCAACGTTCCCGAGTAGCCATTGAGTGGACGGCCGAACGAGAAGCTGCCTTCCAGATGCTCAAGCAACGGTTGACTGAGCCTCCGGTGTTGGGATATCCAGACTATAGTCTGCCTTTCACCCTATACACTGATGCCAGCAAGCAAGGTCTAGGGGCGGTATTATCCCAGCTCCAAAACGGAACTGAAAGGGTCATAGCCTACGCCAGCCGTTCCCTCCGAGAGCCGGAGCAAAACGACCAGAACTACAGTTCCTTCAAGTTGCAGTTTCTGGCGTTAGTCTGGGCTGTGACCGAAAAGTTCAAGGACTACCTAGCTGCATCATCTTTCACTGTCTTTACAGACAATAATCCTTTGGCGCATCTGAACACCGCGCGTCTTGGAGCACTGGAACAACTGTGGGCCTCCAGACTTGCCAATTTCAACTTTACCATCATGTTCCGGGCTGGTAAGACCAATGACAACGCCGACGCTCTGTCCCGTCTCCCTGACCAGTGGGAAGGACCCTCCACGGATGCTCAGTGGGAAGATGTCGAGATGCCAGCATTCTATGCCCGGTTTGTGCGTCAAGATGCCCAGAGAGTTTACTCCCTACCGACAGAGGCAGCGCCAGCTACTCCTCAAGAAGAGTCAGAGCCCCCTGCGGAAAAGGACCTCTGGATGAGTCTTCAGGCTGGTAGCCGTGCCATAGGAGAAGTAATGGACTATCTCTCTAGTGGGCGAGTGCCTGAAAGAATCCGGCGCAGAAGAGCTGATGGAGAACTGTCTCAATTGTGGCGCCAGAGAAAGACTCTGAGCATGCACCAGGGTCTGCTAAAGAGAAGAACTCTGGACCCTATCACTTATGACCGGCTATACCAGATTGTGATTCCCAGGAGGGACGCCAAGATAGTACTGGAAATGTACCATGACCAGTCCGGACACTTTGGCGCTCAGAAGACTGAAGCCACCCTCCGAAGGCGATTCTACTGGGTCAACATGAAGTCCGACATTGAAGCCTGGTGTCGAGAATGCCCAGCCTGCGCCATCGCTCGAGGAGAGCGACACAATCAAAGGGCCCCTCTACGTCCCATTGTGAGCCAACGGCCCTTGGAGATCCTGGCATTGGACCACGTGAAGTTGGAGCCCAGCAGATCCGGTCACAGTTATGCTCTTACGATCATCGACCACTGTACCAAATTTGTGGTTGCAGTACCTGTCAGAGATCTGTCTGCAAGGACCACCGCAGCGGCCCTGTGGAAGAGCTTCATCCTCCCCTATGGCTGTCCGGACCAGATCCTTACAGACCAAGGAACAGCATTTGAGTCCCAAGTCTTCCAGGAGCTGTGCACTCTATATGGCTGCAAGAAGCTGAGGACCACAGCCTATCATCCCCAAGGCAACGGGCTTTGTGAAAAGATGAACCAGACTCTAATCAATATGCTGAGGACTCTGACCCCTGCAAAAAGGGCTGACTGGCCAAAACTGTTGCCCGAATTAGTGTACCTGTACAACAATACCACTCATTGCTCCACAGGGTACACCCCGTATTATCTGATGTTCGGGAGGCACGGCCATCTCCCTGCGGATATGACCTGGGACATGGAGTCCCCTGATTCCCAGTCTTTACTCCCCCAGACTGACTGTGTTCACGAACACCAGAGGCGCCTGGCGGATGCCAGAGAAATTGTGGATCTGTGGTTAGAAGAGGCCCGGGAGAAACAAAAAAGGGACTTTGATCGTAATGCCTGTGCTGAGCCTTTTGCCCCAGGAGATCGAGTGTGGCTGCGCAACAACCATCCTACCAGTAAGCTAGATGGGCGTTGGGAGCGTGAGCCATACCTAGTTAGGGACAGTCTCTCCCCTGAAGTCTACGAGATTTCAAGAGGAGACCGTCCACTACTCCGGGTACATAGGAACCGGCTGAAGAGATGTCTTCGTCCTTTTGCCCCTATGTCCACACCTCTCACCTCGACCCCCAACTTACAGACCTCCTTGTGTTCACCTACCCCCAGTTTCTTGGAACTTGTGACTGTGCCTCAATTCTGTTTTGTTTCCACTCCAGTAAGAGGTACCTCGGAGAGACCATCATCCCCACCGCAGTCTCCAATACTGCTGCCTGTGGAGGATGATCCGGCTCCACTGTCTGCAACCCCTGAAACATCAGAGCCAGCTGAGACTCCGACTCCAGCGCCTGAATCAGAGGAGGACGATGAGGAGATTGTTATCTTCTCCCAGCCGGAACTGCGGAGGTCTCAAAGGGAGACAAAAGGTAAAGCTCCTGCGTACCTGCAGGAGTATCAGCTGGTGTCACACAGAAGGAGGAGGCAGGTACGTTTTTCTGACACCGAAGTACTTACCACCGAAGAAGATGCAGAGTAACCCCTGAAGGGCTGTAGCCCACTTCAGGTACTGTACTATGTACATATTGTATATTTATTTCTGTCCTTTCCCTAAAGAGCCAGAGACTTTCCTGAGACTCTCATCCTTATTTATCTCAGTCCAGAGATTATATATTGTCTTGTGCTATGATAGCACCCCTTCCTCTGCCAAAGGAAAGATTCTTTCTTCAAAGGACTCTGTCCCTCTACACAAAGAGGAGACCCTTTGTTTCTTTAGTACACTTTTCCCCACATCAAGGGCTGTACCCAGGAGATGGACTTTGCTATTAAAGACCTTCTGTGAGACTTTTGCCAACTCCAAGGAAAAGTTGCTACTTTATTTATTTTTATATTGCACTTAATGC
Source organism: Engystomops pustulosus (assembly GCF_040894005.1). Classification (NCBI taxonomy): domain Eukaryota; kingdom Metazoa; phylum Chordata; class Amphibia; order Anura; family Leptodactylidae; genus Engystomops; species Engystomops pustulosus. Next base: position 44,892,723 of record NC_092418.1, on the reverse strand, counting down.
CTTCCTTTTAGGTATGGACATTATGTTTGCACTTCCATGCCTTTTCTTTGCAGGAAAAGAGACATTTGCTATCGTGCTACCCTGAGTAGGCTATCTACTTCTGTAATATTTGTAACGTTTTAAGATGTGTACCCATTGGGCTTCTAAACCAATGTGAATTTACCAAATGTTTGCACACTGTCATATATGCCAGTAGTCTGCATTAACCCTTTCATAGGCTTTTTAGGTTGTAGTGTGGCTGTGTCGGACCGTCTTTTTGTAAAGCACTGACCGCTACCTGATCCCTCAAACCGAGGTTTGCACATGGGGGTAGTCCGTAAACTGCAGGTCCTTAGGGGACCGGGGGTGTTACACAGTTGGCACCTGGATGCCACTCATACATGGGTAAGGATGCCAGTCAGGAGGTACTTGTGTCGCATATGCTAACGCAATGCAGATATACACACTATATAATTGCCGCCAGGGAAGAAGTGTTGATATAACAAATATACAGGCCTTGGTGCAAGGAGTGGATTACAGTACATGACACCACACCTTTCCTACTGTACAGTTCGGTTTAATGGCGTCAGCGACCAACTGTCATACAGCTACATGTTTTGTCTTAGTCCGACACCAACCCAGGTGCCTGTCTCCAGGACCATGGGCGGTTTGTCCCTACACCTCACATAGCCTGCACGTCCCAGAAGTGCCTTTATCCACCCCTGCCCCCTCAAACCATCTGTAGTCTAGCCGAGGGCGGCTCTTTCAATTTCCCCCGGGGTATGCAACACCCTCGCCGATGCAATGGCGAGGGAGGGTTTGCGAATACGTCCCACCTGCATGTAATCACACTACACAACATGGTCCTGATAGGACATAGGGGTATTGCAGTGGTGAATCCTGCCTGGCAGGGCAGGAGTTAAGTATTTTGTATGATGCAAGATGCTATTGTCCAATGATCTGTGTTTCATCCTGTCCTTTGTAAGCTGAGATGTGATTGGAGGAGCAGCCACCACCTGACCAAAGGAAGGTAATAAAACCCCCTGGCCAGGAATGTTCTGGAGATTATTCTAGTAAGGAATTAGAGAGAGATCTTCTCTCAGAGAGATTCTGTTGTAGGAGAATCCTAGAGATCAGTGAGTGATTGAGAAATCTCAGTCTAGCCCATACCAGAGCAGGAAGAGCCTAGCCCCTGCCTCTGAAGAGTGGAGTATTAGACTAGAGTTAGTGTAGTGAGGAAAAGGGGTATCATCTTAACTTTAAAGGTGATACCTGAAGCCCTACAGGACAAGCTGAAGCTTCCTACCAGGACACCGCTGCCTCCCAGCCTGCCCTCTACATCCAGGCTGGTGAACTATCTCCTGAGGCTCCCTCCAACTCACATCTCAGCACTCCATCTACCTGTTAAAGGCACGTTGCTGCGGTTCCTGCCGGTTCAAATAAAGAACTGTAAGTTGTTTTCTTCAACTTCTGTCTCCGTCTGGTCCCTGCTAATACGGCTGCCTTCATCACCGGCACCCTGTCCATCACCCAGAGACTCATACTCGGGACATCAAGGGGTTGCCCCAGGGAGATCCGCTATAGTAGCCTCTCCCTCATCTTTTCTTGCCAACACCACCCTGCTGGAGACCTGCCAGGCTGTAGGACAGCCCTCCGGTTCCCCCCGTACCAAGCACCGTGACAATAGCGTGCTTAGGCTGCAACCACCAGCCACTCCGGTACCGCGGGCCCCGGCTGTCTCCAGGCCGCACCTCAAAGGGCTAGGCCCCGGTGGGGGATGTTGCATAAGCAACAAAGAAAAGAAAAGTAAGAATTTCATGGCATTATTTCCTACTATTATCTCTGTTTTCTCATGAGCTGGTGAGAGATGGCCATGGGCATAACTACCAGGGTAGTAGGTATAGCAGTCTCCATGGTGTCCATCATACCGGGGGGCCCATAGCAGCTCGGTCATGAGAAGCAGGTGATGGAGGAGGCCTGCACAATGTCACCTGGCCGGACACCGTCTTATTACAGAAATGTTTGTCTTCTTCCTAAACTACTTGTATATTATCATAGTGTAAATCAGTGGTTCTCAACCTTTCTAATGCTGTGACCCCACAATACAGTTCCTCATGCTGTGGTGACCCCAAATCATGCAACTTGCAGTAAAAACACAGTAAAGTTGCAGCTCCGATGGCTTTAGGTGACCCCCGGTTTTGGTTGTTTGACCTCCGCTGGGGTCCCGACCCACAGGTTGAGAACCACTGGTGTAAATTATTCCTCTGCTGTAGCTATTAGTACGGTAACATTACTAAGTATTATAATTGTACCGTAACATCACTGTATGTATTGTATTGTGACGTAGCTGTGTGTTCTGTCCCCGTACTGTGACATTGCTGTGTGTGCTTTGACGTTGCTGTGTGTACTATTGCCACACTGTGACGTTGCTGTGTGCTATCCCCTTACTTTGATTTTGCTGTGTGAACTGTCCCCTTACTGTGACGTTGCTGTGTGTACTGTCCCTGCGCTGTGACGTTGCTGTGTGTACTGTCCCTGCCCTGTGCTGTTGCTGTGTATACTGTCCCTCTGCTGTGATGTCGCTGTGTGTACTGTCCCTGCCCTGTGCTGTTGCTGTGTGTACTGTCCCCTTACTGTGATGTCGCTGTGTGTACTGTCCCCTTACTGTGACGTTGCTGTGTATACTGTCCCTGCGCTGTGACGTTGCTGTGTGTACTGTCCCCTTACTGTGACGTTGCTGCGTATACTGTCCCTGCGCTGTGACGTTGCTGTGTGTACTGTCCCTGCCCTGTGCTGTTGCTGTGTGTACTGTCCCCTTACTATGATGTCGCTGTGTGTACTGTCCCTGCCCTGTGCTGTTGCTGTGTGTACTGTCCCCTTACTGTGATGTTGCTGTATGTACTGTCCCCTTACTGTGACGTTACTGTGTGTACTGTCCTTGCGCTGTGATGTTGCTGTGAGTACTGTTGCTGCGCTGTGTCGTTGTGTTTACTGTTCTCTTACTGTGACGTCGCTGTGTGTACTGTCCCCGCGCTGTGACGTCGCTGTGTGTAGTGTTCCTGTGCTGTGACGTTGCTGCGTGTACAGTCCCTGCGCTGTGAGGTTGCTGTGTGTACAGTCCCTGCGCTGTGACGTTGCTGTGTGTACTGCCACTGCGCTGTGACGTTGCTGTGTGTACTGTCCCTCTGCTGTGATGTCGCTGTGTGTACTGTCCCTCCGCTGTGACGTCGCTGTGTGTACTGTCCCCTTACTGTGCTGTTGCTGTGTGTACTGTCCCCTTACTGTGCTGTTGCTGTGTGTACTGTCCCCTTACTGTGACGTTACTGTGAGTACTGTTGCTGCGCTGTGTCGTTGCTGTGTGTACTGTCCCTCCGCTGTGACGTTGCTGTGTGTACTGTCCCTCCGCTGTGACGTCGCTGTGTGTACTGTCCCTCCGCAGTGACGTCGCTGTGTGTACTGTCCCACCGCAGTGACGTCGCTGTGTATACTGTCCCTCCGCAGTGACGTCGCTGTGTATACTGTCCCTCCGCAGTGACGTCGCTGTGTATACTGTCCCTCCGCAGTGACGTCGCTGTGTATACTGTCCCTCCGCTGTGACGTCGCTGTGTATACTGTCCCTCCGCTGTGACGTCGTTCTGTGTACTGTCCCTCCGCTGTGACGTCGTTCTGTGTACTATCCCTCCGCTGTGACGTCGTTCTGTGTACTGTCCCTCCGCTGTGACGTCGCTGTGTGCAAAACCTCTGTGCAATAGGTGCTGTGATTTGCAATTCAATGCTCCCATAGTTTTGAATGGAGCGGCAGGATGTATGCCTGACCTGCCGCCCCATCAGTTAGTGAGAATAGGACTTTTGGTCTTGTGAACAGTGGGGGCCGTTCTTGTGATTGGAGGGATCCCAGGAGCTGGACTATAATCTATCCTGTGAACAGGGCATAACAGGAATACTTGGTGCAACCCTTTAAGACTGATATACATGGAGTCAGTGAGCAGTGTTTTTCTTTAGTTGACATTATAATAACAATATATTATTTACCTTCCTATTCAGTCAGCAGAAGAAATTATTGAAGGTTCTCCAGAATATTGATGACGAACCAGTTCCTGAAAGTGATGCAAAGGTAGGCAATGTGAATTCCATGATGTACAGATCAATGAATGCATAGAATATGAGTGATATATGAGCATTGCCCATACTACACACATAGTAGTAGGAGGTGCATGCTCAACCATTGCTTTATAACCGGGTCAATGGCAAACTTTGCAAATGTTCAGTTATAAGTTCATCTCACAATCCTTCCTACCTGCCCCCCCCCCCTAAGAGCTGGCACTGACCGCAAGTTTTATCATTTTAAATTCCACCATTTTGGGTAAGATTGTTACTTTATTGAACATCGAAGAGATATGTATAAAGAGTCCTTTACTGGATGCTTTCAGTAAATGTATGTATCAGTCTTCTCAGCTTCTACTCATCCTGTAGGTCTAGCTGCATTTGGATAGTGAGAGGTTCTCTTTAATGTCTCAAAGACAACTTTTCTTTTACCTAAAAGTCAGCCATGTATTAAGCTGTGTGACCCTGAAATAAAGTGTAACTAAACCTTTGAAACTTTAATTTCAGAAATGAATAGAGAAGGTGAGGATAGGAAACTTGTAATGTAATAAATTTCATTAGGTAAAGCAGCTTCTCTGTGCCTTTTTACTATTCTTTGTCCTGTAGTGAGCAGTGCATCTGAAAGCATTCAGAGTTATGTCCACCTCGAGGAGATTTGCAGGCAAATGATGAACTCTTTCCATACCTAGAGAATATTTATCATTCAGCTCTTTGAGGAGATTAAACTATTCAGGGACTGTCTGTAATAAGTTACGTCGTTAGACACTTTACCAGGTTCCTTTATCTCTTAGCTGTCAGTGGATACAGGACAGAAAGCTGATTTATACAAACTGCTTAAATAAGGAAGAACAGCAGAAATAAAAAGGACACCTGGTGAGATTTCTTTATAATACACAGCCCTATAGGCTTCTTCAGATATTAAAGTAGGTTTCTGATTATTATTATTATTATTATTATTATTATTATTATTATAAGATCACCATTAATTCCTTAGTGTTATACATCTGAAAAGGGTTTCACATACATTGAACAAAAACAAACACAAATAAGTATAAAGAGAATAAACTGGCACAAGACTATATGGCTTGCCGGCCCCCGTGAAGTGTGTGGCTTGCCGGCCCCCGTGAAGTGTGTGGCTTGCCGGCCCCCGTGAAGTGTGTGGCTTGCCGGCCCCGTGAAGTGTATAGGCTGCCCCCTGTAGCATATAGCTTGCACACATGAAGAAAGAAGAGGAACCGCCCAGGGTGTCAGAATGGTGAGTACTCAGTTTATTATTTTATTTATACCCGAGTATAAGCCAAGTGGGGAAATACTCGGCTTATGCTCGAGTGTGTACAGTGTGTGTGTGTGTGTGTATATATATATATATATATATATATATATATATATATATAAAATATTTGTGCGTGTATATAACAGAAATTATAAAAATAGGGGATTTGTGCACAAACAGAAAAGCTATTTCTTCTTCTGAAAACTTTTCAATGTTCAAGATTTACATTTTTATTTGCCGGAAAGCTAGAATTAATATTGTGTATTGCCTTTTGGGGTTTTACAGATGAATTGGTTATAAGATATAAGTGCTGGATAACCAATGGCCTGTCAGTTTTGTGGTGTGAAAAAAAAGGGGGAAACGGACCATTTTTCACCTGAAATGGATTGTCATCCCTTTTAGTTAGTGTTCTAGTCGGCTGCAGTTTGACTAATGGTTGCCCAGCAGATGCTGACTGGTTATTATACAGCAAGGGCTTTCTCTGATAGCAATTCTCATAAAAGTATGAAAACATCCAGCCCGGAATAGAATATGCTGACAGCCGCTTCTGCCTTTATGGTGCTGGAGACTAATGGAGATTCAGTGTGTTTAGAGTCGCACAGGCAGAATCTCCTCTGCCCCAGAGGTATACACATAGGACAATGGCATCACAACTCTGTTCCAAGACAAAGGTCAGTGTTATAAATACAGAACATACATATTCATTATTTTCGGAGCATTCAGCAGTGTTGGCGTTATTTTTATGTACTGCTATTGGACATACTGTAAGTAGTTAAAAGTTGAGGACACTGCTGTAACCGACAGCTGCAATAAAATAAGCTGCGAAGAGTACATTTTATTATCAGATTATATTATATTTATGACATAACAATATGTCTAACATTCAAAGGATGTTTTGCTGCAAATAGAGGCATTTATCCGAGAAATAAGAAGTTATAGCAAAAATCTATTGTCTTGTAAGGACAGCATTCATATCACCTTTTTATTTTCCATCAAAAGGATATGTCAGGCGGATTCCAAGTGTAAAATTATGCTAATGAGCGTTGGTATGCTGCAACAGGACTTGGATATAAAGAAAGTGGATCCCGTGCTGCACACGGCTCTACTAGGAAACTCCCGGCTGACTGTTTCCCTTTAACCCCTTAGTGACGCGACCTGAAAAGACTTGTATGTGCCGGTTTAAGGACCATTACTTTTTTTTTTTTTTTTTTTTACATTTCTGCAATGTTTTTTTTCGGGACACATAGAGCTGGTTAAAAAGGTAATAAAAGTTTTAAACCTTTTTTTTTTTCATTTTTATTTGGGGTAAAAAGGGCTTTTTTGTAATTTTCAAATTAACTCAAAATGAAAATTATTAATAAATTCCCTATTTTGTTCTGGTCGTTTTGCTATAAAATATGTATAGTCTCGGGCAAACAGGGGGACTATGGCAATGCTTTTTGTAGTGTAGCTGTGACTGATGCTGTGAGGAGCGGAGAAGCGGTAATAAGCCGCATCCTCCTTCTCCCTAGGGTCTCTGGGCGTCTCTGATCCCCAGAGCACGGGTCCTGCTAGCACTGGAGCAGTGGAAAACTGCAGCAACGTCTAGAGATGTTGCCACAGATTTGGGACCTGCGGACGGTCTGAGAAGAGTTAAATATAAATTGTTTTATCACTCTATACTGCCCCCCCCCCCCCCCCCCCCAAACATTTTATATACTGTGTCATCACTTTGCAATTTCCAAACTAGGCCCCAACCCTTTTTTTTTTTTTAAACAAATATTTATTTCTTTATCAAACAAGGGTACACATCGTACAAAGCAGGTAAATTACCAACAGTAACGACAATATATAATTTACATATCCTTTTTAACACCACACAGGTATCAACCAACCTCAGTGACCCTATAAAATGTGTTACAATCCACCCCCACCCCCTCCCTTCCCTTGGGCCCGCAGGGTAAAAAAAAAAAATCCCTAATGCCAGATGTTCCAAAATTTCGTTTTTTTAGTTCTTAAGGATTTGAGCTTAGCCGAATTGCATTCGAAATTTTTAATCTTTAGTGACAGATTAAACCAATGTTCTACTTTTGGGTACTCCTCAGATCCCCATTTTTGCACAATGCATACCAAAGCTACATTAATTAGTCTGGTGATTAGTTTACCATAACTTTGTTTCACTGACTCATGTTCAAAAAGCATAAAGATAGCGGTGCCTATGGTGGGTTTTAGGTCAATGCCAAGCCTGGCTGATATTTTCTCAAAGATTTTTCCCCAGAAAGTCTGGACCCCCGGACACAGCCAGACCAGATGAAAAAAGTCTGCGTCTGTTGCATGACACTTCCAGCAGTTCGTGTTATCCCTGATCCTCATTTTGAAGAGGTCTTTTGGTGTGTAGTATACCTGGTGAATCAAAAAAAAGTGAATAATCCTATGATTCCAATTGGTGGAACCTTTCTTAATGTTTTTGTGTACTTCACCCCACTCTTTATCGTCAAAGACCATTTTCTTCGTGACTTATGTTTAATAGTGTTTGTGAAACCTTCTCTTATGTGTTTATATATTTTAGAAACCACCTTATTTTGCTCTCCTACTTTTCTGATAAGATCCAAACAGTCATGTGTGACCAAGTGATATTTCGTAAATCGTGTATTTGCTTTTATTGCATGTGATAATTGAAGATACCGCAACCAGTCTCCGTTTTTTAAACCATACCTTTCCTGTAATGCGGAAAAGGGTACCACTTTATCGTCAGCCTTTATTTGGTGAACATATTTAATCCCAGATTACTGCCAAAATTTTATATCTGGTATTTTCATCAGTTCGACTAGATTTCCATTTTCCCATAATGGAGTTTCTTGCAAATATCCCTGAAGCTTTACAATTTTCCTAAGGCCCATTTCCCCAACCCTTAATTATAGACACTGAGCCCCCTATTAATTATAGACACTGAGCCCGTCCATTAATTTTACACATTGAACCACCTCATTAATTATACACCCTGAGCCCCTCTCATTAATTGTATCCACTGGGCCCTCTCATAAACTGTATATACTGAGCCTCTCATCAAACACAATGGCTCCCCCTCTCTGTTTCCTAACCTGTGGCTTTAAAAAATAAAAAATAAAAAATTATGTTCTCATCTGATCCTCCGCCTGTCTTTCCTCTTCCTGGATCAGAGTGCAATATCTGGCTGCACAACATGGTTCAAAGTGCGATATGCTCTGGGGACGGTACCAAGAGTGGGCCAGTCGGACCCTGTTAAGTAAAGATATGGATATAAAAATCCAAGGAGGCCTCCTAGGAGAGACGGTGATAGTCCGGATCACCTTACCCACAAGGGGGCAGGTTTACTTAACCGGTCCATTCGCGATCCAGCGGCGCGTTCTCTGCGCTGGATTCGGGTCCGGCCGGGATTCATTAAGGTAGTTCCTCCGCCGTCCACTAGGTGGCGCTGCTGCACTGAAAAGCATCGGAACGCGCTGGAGTTCACTGAGCCGGGCTGAGTGAAGGTAAGTGCAAGCTCCGCGACAGATTTTTTTTTGTTTTTTTTTAATGCGGCGGTTTTTCCTAATCTGTTGGGTTTTTCGTTCGGCCAGGCCCCCCGATTTCCGTCGCATGCATGCCAGCGGCGATGCGCCACAATCCGATCGCGTGCGCCAAAATCCCGGGGCAATTCAGGGGAAATCGCCGCAAATCGGAAATATTCAGGTAACACGTCTGGAAAACACGAATCGGGCCCTTAGTAAATGACCCCCACTGATACAGAATACATAGTCATATTGTTTTAAAGCAACTTGAATATACTCGTATACTCGAGTATAAGCCGACCTGAGTATAAGCCGAGGGTGGGAAATGCATTAGTCACAGCCTCCCATTATATAGCCAGCAAGCCCCCTGTAGTGTACAGCCTGCCAGCCCCCTGTAGTGTACAGCCTGCCAGCCCCCCTGTAGTGTACAGCCTGCCAGCCCCCCTGTAGTGTACAGCCTGCCAGCCCCCCTGTAGTGTACAGCCTGCCAGCCCCCCTGTAGTGTACAGCCTGCCAGATCGCCCCTGTAGTGTACAGCCTGCCAGATCGCCCCTTTAGTATATATTGCCTGCCAGCCCCCTGTAGGGTATAGCTTGCCAGTAAAAAATAATAAACTGAATACTCACCATTTCGACGGCCGGGCAGCTCCTCTTCATCTTCATGCCGCAGGTCTGCGACAGCTCCAGCGCACTCTGTGATGTCAGCAGCGGCTCACATCAGTTGTCCATTGCAGCCGACATGAAGACAGAAGAGGTGCGGCCACGGAGCTGTTGCAGACCTGCGGCATGAAGAGGAGCTGCCAGGACCGTAAGTTTATTTTTTGGATACCCGAGTATAAGCCGAGTGGGGAATTTTCCGCACAAAAATTGTGTTGAAAAACTGGGCTTATACTCAAGTATATACGGTACTTTACAAACTTTTTTGATGTCAGATTTTTCCATCACTGAAGTAAAAAGAATGAATAAAACATTTTTTTTTTTACATCCATTGCAGAGCTTCAGTAATCAACGGGTTAAGAGTCAAAGTACATAAAAAAACACATTTCAGAAAAACCTATAAAAGAAGGAATTTAATAAAATAGTCAAATAGAAGATATTCTTGATGGGATGTTTTGTCGTCATAGAAAAGGTCAAAGATGAATCACGTACCGTTTGCGCAGTGTGCAGGTTGTACGTTGAAGTCTCAGAGGAGAAGCTGCTCCAGATTATAACGCTGTGTGCAGCTCACTCCACCCTACCCTGCCTCGTATTCACTGCTGTGTGCGCCACACTCATAATGATGGCCCCTGCTGATCAAAATGACTAAATTAGAAGGCAACAACAAGCTCTGTAATGGCACAATGGCATGAGGCCTCAGATTGTGGTTGTGTATCAGTAGGAGGACTTATTGACTTTTAATATCCTTTTATTTCTCAGTGGGGGGGGGGGGCGTTTTTTTCTCTATTTTTTTTCAATTTACTCTTTAAAGGAAATCTACTATCAAAATCCATCATGAAAAATCACGGACACTTACTCATTGATCCAGATACTGTGACTGTGATAATATTCTTATATTTGTTGTCCATGGACTCCTTCCTTCTAAAATCAACTTTCAAATTGATGCTAATGAGCCTAAGGGTCTACCCTAGTCCCCCTGTTATCTGGATTTACAGGCTTTTACACTACCTTGTCATCTTCTTGCTTCCTGTTTGTGTTTCTGCACTTCCTTTTTTTCTTCACTTGCTAAAAGGTAGTTTGTATAGTATTTTATGTGACAATAACCATGTTCAAAATATGCATATACCATAATTTTCAGACTATAAGGCACACACAAAAACCTTTGATTTTCACATAAATCAAAGGTGCGCCTTATATATGAACCGTACTTACACACAACAGCTGCCTTGAACTGTGCACAGGTCTGCCACCTGCTGGTCATTCATCCTTATAATCAGGTGCGCCTTTTATATGAACCTAGACGTTTTAGCAGGCATTTATTGACGGTGCGCCTTATACTCCGGTGCGCCTTATAGTCTGAAAAATACAGTAATATCAGTAATATAAATAGCCATATGTTCAGGCTTTTTATTTTATTGCCCCTAATTGGTGATTTTGCCTTGTTCTTTATATTGTAGTTCTTTTCCCCAGCAGCAGAGCAGGATACTATATACATTACAGTGGAAATTGTGTCCAACTGGGGAAATCCTTACTGTGTTGGGTTGACTGAGATTCAGTTCTTCAATCCCAAAGATGAAAAACTCTTTGTTTCTCCTCATGATGTGGACATAAGGAATGCTGATTTTCCTGGAAACCTTCATTGTTTGGTTAATGGAAATTTTCAGGTATTTATTTTTTCAACACTTTTTAGAAGCTCGATAATATTATATAATATTTCATATTGAAAGTAGAAATAAGGAATTATGTACTTGATGCAATGGACTAGTCTTCAAAAATTTTGGACTCATAACTTGTGATATTTTCTACAATAGAAATGAACCCTTTACACCGTAACAACACGTGACAGAAATGTGTATCACAGTGTTGTTGAGGATGTATAAAGCTCATGGGCTGGTGTTTGCCGCACCAATTGCAGGTGTTAACTATTTAAATGTCAATCTCTCCACCCTGGGGCATCATTGAAGAATTGATACAGAAAGTATGTTGGAAAATTATAAAACTTTTCATTGCATTAACAATACCAATTACTAAGGGTCCGCCGGACACACTTCCGCCGGGTTTCCCAAATTTTCTGCTTTGCGCTGAATTGCCCCGTGATGTTTGGTCACGTGATCGGATTGTGGCGCATCAGCGCCGGCTTTCATGCGACACAAATCGGGGGACGGGCCGTCGGACAACGCGACTGATATGGACGAACCGCGGAATTTAAAAGTCAAATTGTGACGCGAGATCAGCACTCACATGCACCGGGAAGAAGATGGTGAGCTCCGGCGGACCTCAGCGGGGAAGCGACACATGCAGGAAATTGGACGCACAATCTTAGTGAATCGCGGCAGCTCCGAATCCTCATCGGACATTCCGGATCGGCGGTGTCAATGGAACGGTTAAATGTACATCGGGAAGGGCTTTCTGGATGGGAATCTTTACTGGATTTTGAGTTACCTGCAGAGAAGTTTAAAAATGTGTCAAATACTGCTGTGTGAACATAGCTAGAATTTTTACCACTTTATAAAACACATACCGTACATTTTGTGTGTCAGAGAGGCTTTTACTTTGTGAAACATTGCAGTGAAATAACCCACCTTGATTGGATCTTTCTGGCTTTCTTTCCCAGACTACAAAAGAATGCTACATGTGGATGTGCCCGTTCCACCCTCCTGTACAGCTTTACTTTGTGATACGAAATCCTTCTAGGTCATGTGATTTTGACATATGCAAGATGAAGATTTGGAATTATAACAAGACGCTCAGTGTAAGTAGTCTCAGCTTATTATCTCCGTTGCTGACCTCCATTCCTTCTATGTAGAACATAGGAACACAAAGAGTGAAATGTTATTTTTAGACATTTTTTAGATCATGATATTCTAAAAAGCTGCAAGATCCTGGGTTAAAAGTAAGTTATCCTGTTTTCACAAGAACGTATTTGAAAGACTTACTCTGTAGTGTTACCGCTTGTTGTGTTTTTAATACTTTAGGGAACAGCTTGTCATAGACGTGTTATATGGCTTACTTCTTCAGTGCGTAGAGGTGGTGACAACTGAAAGATGCTGATTTAGCATTTGTTATACCATAGTCTGATTTATAGTACTGTGGTTTTATCACCAAAACTATTCATCTGGAGCGGATTAGCTGTACAATATGTTATATGAAGTGATGGGAAACATGAACTACTGCAACTAAGAGTTGTATAAAGTATAATAGGGAAATGGCTAGATTGACAATGTAGACTGTAAGAATTCAGTATAGGAGTTTTCAGGGTTTCCGAAATTCATCATCTATCCAAAAAATCAAAAGAAGCACCAAAAGTGGCACCAAAACGGAATGCCATTGTTTACCATGCTGTTGGGATGCTGTTTTAAAGAGGTTTTCCCACAAAGGAGAGTGCGGAGACCCCCCCCCCCATACTGTGAAAACGAGGGATCCGTCAGATTAATGGAGCAGACGGCCGCGCATGACTTTTCTGCTCCATTAATCTCTATGGAGCTGACTGAGATCAGTAAGTGCCGCACTCTGCAATTTCCATCAGCTCTATTACTCTGATGGAGCGACAAGGGGTTCGACGGAGGGTCCCCTCATTTTTGCAATCTGCGGGGGTCTTAGCACTGAGACCCCCACTGATCAGCAAGTTAGGACCTATCTCGTAAGTGTAACGCCAATCAAAGAATTTTTTTGCCAATGACAAATGGATTTTAAACATTTTGGGCCATTATGGGAACAAGGATTAAACTTTCATTGATAACTTTCATAGCTCTTATGTTGACCATTGCAGTAAATTGCCAGCATCCAGAAAGCTTCAGCAGAGGTTACAGTGGGCACAGAGGTCCATCTGTAACTAGGGGTCATTTGTAATTCGGGTGTCCTTAACTCGGGACTAATTATGCTTTTATATAGGAGATTCTTTGGCTCAGGAATCAAAACCGTGTTGTAGTTTGATTTAATTTGTTCCTTTTTTAATTGTATGAATAATAATACTAAGTGTAAGTGCTCTCTATGACCTACCTTCTGATAATGGCACATTACCATAAACCCGTACATTGGTGATAGATTAGTAGCTAGTGGTAATGTGTTTCAAATAAATAACAATCCTGACATTTTCTGTTGCTTTCTTTTATAGTTTTGTGCAAATATTTCATATAAAAAAATACAATTAGTCTTTTCCTTTAGTCAGAATTTCTAAATAGATGTAAATGTATGTATTTCAGGAAGGGAAAAGAGTTCAGTTATCTGTCTGATTTTTTTTTTTCCTGCTTTCATTGGAACTTATTAAAATGAAGATTTAAGATAATGCCACCCGCATTCTTTCATTTTGTGGACTTATTATTACAGATTTATCTTGAATTCTTCTACTAATCTTGACTTAGGTATTTAGATGTTCCACATCACAAAGATAAGCACTCGGAATATATGAAAGCTTAAAGAGTCTTTTATCTAGCAATCTCTTACATGCATAATTTTTTTTTTTTATATTTGCATTGCTTTGACTGAAAATTAAGGATGAGATCCAAATTATTGTGTTTGGTGAAAGTAATATTTAATGGCAGCATTACAAATGTGACTTAGCATTAAATATTTCCCCTAATGGCACATAGGAACATAGATATTTTTCCTTTTAGATAGGGTCCAGGGGTTCAGATAATTACTGGTTGTAAATAAATGTCTCAGATTAAAGGCAACCTGTCACCAGGAGACGATTTTTAGCACCCAACAGAGCATGGTACATGTACTGACAAAAGTTTTTGTATTAAAAAAATCATTTTTTTTTAGAAAAAAGATATGTTATACATTACCTTACACTGCAGTGAGCAGTGACTAGTCCATTCATCCCCTGGGAGTTGCTATAGAGGAGCATCCCCCCCCCCCTCCGAAAAAGCCTCCATGTGTCGTTTTCAAATTTCTAAAACCGGGCATTACCCGACATATCAACGCCCCTTGCCGTTTTTTCCTATGTTGGTCCAGTGTAAATCGATATTAATAAATCTTCAAGTTTGATAAAGCTTTTTTTAGTGTGTATATAGCATTCTCACAGGGTGCCTCTGTGTACTCAACCGGTGTAAGCCATACTTTTGCAGGCAGTCCCTAACTTGCAGACAAGCCCTCGTTACTGGCTTCTCCGGCCACTGTGTCCTTTGGTGATGCTCTCTTGTTCCCATGACAATCCACAATTTTTGAAATTCTTTGGCTACATTCACACGACCGTATGGAGGACGTATATACGGCCGACGTATATACGGCCGATATACGTCCTCCATAGACGGCAATGGGCGCACGGCGCCCTACGGGAGCTGTACGGTGCAGCACACGTGCGGCACCGTACCACTCCATACCCGGGAAAAAGATAGGACCTGTCCTATCTTTACCCCTAATACGGCGCCGTGCGCCATTACTTCCTATGGAGAGGGGCGGGGGTGAGCTGCGCTCACCTCCTCCTCCTCTCCCCGTACACTGCCGTTGCCCGCTATGGTACGGTACGGGCGGGCAACGGCAGTGTGAATATAGCCTTTGTCTGGAGTTACACTTACAAAATATACCTGTTCTGACTTGGATACAAAATCAATTTAAGAACAAACCTAAAAAACCAATCATGTATGTAACCTGGGGACTGCCTGTATTGGGTAAAATTCCTGTGTCCCATGCTTATCCGTAAGAGACATCTAGGCTAGTCCCACTCACATGCTCCTTACAATGTCTTCTGAAAGGAACTTGTTTAAATATGATTCAGTTTTAAAAATTATACAAATTAGTGTGAGGTGCTGCAGTTTAAGTCTCAGAGCCTCGGCTTATAATTTATTCACTTGTTCAGTCCTACCTGGTCCCTGACGTCACCGGCTCTCTGCAATCTCCAAGTGAGATTGGACAAGTAAGGCCCTCAGACGTGCTCCAGTCTCATAAGCCGGTGTGCCTCAGACTAATTTGCATAATTTTTAACACACTTTTTTTGGTGTAAATTTTGCCATTCTAGATCATTGTAAAAGAATTTACTATCAGAAGAAATTGGGACAGATTTATCAAGCTGTCTGAAAGCTAGAATATTTCTAGTTGCCCATGGCAACCAATCACAGCTCCCCTTTAAAATATTCATGAGCACTGGTAAAATGAAAGCTAAGCTGTGATTGGTGATATATGAGAAGACAAGTCTTCCATCGGCCAAACTAGTGAGAGTTGATATATATAACAGAATCTATGCATGTTATTCTCTGGAGGACCAAAAGAAGAGCGCCATATTTTGAAGTTAAAAAAGATTTGCAAAAAGGGTCACTTCTTTGATGCTTCAAACTACAAAAATAATGCAACAGGAAATGTTGTGAAAACTAGGACTTTGCCACAGTTTCAATACATTTTGGTGTTTTGTTAGTTTAAAATAGGTGTATTTTATATATGTGTAGTAGTGGTTTATAGCCTGCAAAATGTCTGCCAGATAACGCATTGTTTATTCATTTTTCAGGACCTGGACATTGGTGCGAAGCATGTGAAGATATATAGAGATGAAGATTTGGTGTTTGATGGCATCTTACAAAAAGGATGTGGTAACCAGGTGTTTGACTACAGTAATACTATCAACTTATTAAATGGGCAAATGAAGACGGCTACCCCACCTCCTCAAAAAGATGAAAGAGAGGAACTTGGTCATGGCAGCAATAAGGACTTGGGTGTTCAGATATTGCCACAGCCTAGGTCATTTGGGTTATCCGAGGCTTCTAACATGGAAAGCTCTTCAAAGTTGAAGGAAGATAAATGTTCTGAAGATTTAGATGTTATGACGCCAAGCAAATCTAATATATCTCGTAGAGATAAAGAATATGGAGACATTTTACGGAGGGAAATGGACCCCTACAGTGATGAAAGTAGATCTAATAATGAACCTCAGGAATTGCCTTTTACCTCCACACAATTTGCATGTGCAGAAAGCAGCACATCTACTGAACATTCTCATTCTCCATCAGATCCTGATGATCTAACCATAAAGGAACAGCTGGAACGGCTTACTGGCAGAAAGCTCAGTAATTCAGCAAGTAAAACCCCATACTGGTTAGAATCGGCATCCCACCTTCAACAGAAGAATTACGACCAAAGTTCTGGAAAGCCCTTCAATCATTCGATCAATAAAGACTGTTTTAGGAATGAAAATACTGTTTCCAGTGACCAGTTCATTGATGGATTTCTGAGGAATCCCAGTGTAGGCTCTAGGCATCTAGGAAGACACGACAATAAGTCAGAGCCTTTGATGTTATTGCAAAGGAAAGACTGTGATGACTTGGAAAGTTTTGGCACAAAGATGATTTCCGATCAAAAGCGTCCAGTCAGTGGAAGACGGGAAGAATTAAGATTGAAAGATAAACAATCAGAAAGTGAAAAATTTCCAGATCTGAGCCTTCCATTGGCAAGTAAGTAAAAACAGACCATGGTCCAGATTTATCAATAGTGAAGCAGTAGGGCACTAAGTGTAGTTTGCCTCACAAATGTGCAGAGTGCGCCAGATTTTTAATTCAATTATCCGGTGCACCCTGTACTGTTTGGAAAGTGTGCACCATCTTTAGGTGCACCTTTAACATACAGTGTGCAACATAATTCTGACAAGTCGCTGTGTTAAATGTGTCACAAACTCTGACTAAACACTAACACGCCATTTTAGGTGCATGTACCTTTGCGACACAGTGCAGCTTCAAAGCAAAGCTGGTGCAGGCACTTAGGGCTCATTCAGACGGACATTATGGGGGCTGTGATCTGGCCACATGACTTGCAACCAGATTGGGACCCCTATAAATTTCTATGGCTCATGGTGACAGTGCTGTGAGCACACGGTGTGTCACCGAGTTTGGCGGTCATCTGCCTACGGAGAGAAGGAGGGGTGAAGAGCATCGGATGCACCCCCCTTTCCCTAGAACTGATATAAATATAAATAAACAGTAAAAATCATAAACACATTATATATGGCCGCGTCCGAAAATGCCCGATCTGTCAAAATATAATAACGGTTTTCACTGCGTTTAACCCCGTAACAGAAAATAACACCCAACACTTTTTTGCCATTTTGAAAAATATAAAAAAATTCAATAAAAAGTGATCAAAAGGTCACACAGTTCTAACAATGGTAGCATTGAAAATGTCATCAAAATTCGCACAAAATGCACAGCTCCATGCACCAAAGTATGAAAAAGTTATTAGCGCCAGAAAGTGGCAAAATAAAAAAAAAATTCTGTACAGGAGGTTTTCATTTTTGTAAATGTATGAAAACATTATAAAATTTGGTATCTCCGTGATCGTACTGACCTAAAGAATAAAGTAGACCTGTCATTTGGGGCTCACAGTGAAAGCCATAAAATCCAAGCCCACAAGAAAATGCATTTTTTTCACCATTTTCACTGCATTTGGAATTTTTTCCCACTTCCCAGTACATGCCATAGAATATTCAATACCATCACTACGAAGTGCAATTTGTTACGCAGAAAACAATCCATAACATTAATTTTAATGTGTAAAATTAAAAAAGTTATAGATTTTTGAAGGTGCGGAGTGAAAGATGGAAATGAAAAAACAAAAAAGGGCCAGGTCATTAAGGAGTTAAACATGAGGACAAATGGTGACATTTTTTTTCTAAAGATGACTCTCGTTTCTAGGTTGTCAAGGAAACACTAAAACAAGGCAAAGGTGGAGCAGTGATCAAGAGAATACCTTAATGGAGTCATGGACATCTTTACTAAAATTTAATCAGTCACATAAGGGTCGGATTTCCAATATGAATTTTGAAGGAGATATTTTGGATGAATTTTTGCACCAACAAAAGACTGGAAAACAAAATATACCTTTCAAAAAGGAAGATGCATATGAAATGCCTAAACTATCCACTGCCAACATGGTCGAGAATGACGGAAATGATGGAAGTGACTTTGAGATACCGGTTTTGCCATACGGTCAACATTTGTGCATTAAGATTAGCACTACTTGGGGTGACAGACACTATGTTGGGCTTAATGGAATAGAAGTCTTTTCATCGACGGGTAACCCTGTGCAGATCGCCAACATTTCAGCAGAACCTCCTAATATAAATATCCTACCAGCATATGGCAGAGACCCTAGAGTGGTAACAAACCTCACTGATGGTGTGAACAAGACTCAAGATGACATGCATGTATGGCTCGCACCATTTACTCCAGGAAAGATTCACTTTATCTACTTAGACTTTGCATCACCCTGTAAAGTAGCAATGATTAGAATATGGAATTATAACAAATCAAGAATACATTCATTCCGTGGTGTAAAAGATATTGAAATTATTCTGGATCAAGCTTTAATTTTCAAAGGAGAAATTGCCAAGGCATCTGGTACCCTCACTGGATGTATGTATTTCTTTTTATCTTCCTTACTTTCCTCTTTTTGGTATTGCATGACCTAATTTTCTATTAGCATAAAAAATATTCAAATGGATTATCTTAGTTCATTGGAACATTTTCCAGCTCCTGATTCTAGCAGGGTGATTGCCCAGTGTACCTTTCCTTCTGGACTGGTACTACCAACCATTTAGGTAAATCTGTGGTGTGCACATTCACATGAGCAGGATTGGTGATATCACTGATGTTTCAGATGCTGTCACCTGATATAATATAAGATTATTGTACATGTGGTACATTGTCCATTTACCTGTAAAATTATAATTTTAATTGCAATTATAATTTTTAATCTTAAAAGGTAGATACATTTTTTTTAATATAAAAAGCTGGTGATAGTCCCTATTGATAGTCACACTATTTTAAAGGGAACCTGTCACCGCTGTTTGAAAAAAATTAGCATTAGACAGGTTCCCATAGAATTTTACATGCCTAAGGGCACCCCTATGAGTTGATCGCTGGTCACAATTAGAGAAAATGAACTTCGATTTTTACCAGGCAAGGAATCCAGCAGTTGGACTGGGCATATACTCACGCTTGACTCTAGCAGCTGCCTCCTTAGCACGTCATTGGTTCCTCCTTATCGCATTCCTCTTTCCGATATGTCACTTGACTGTCTCGCCGAAATCTTGGGCAAGCGCGTAAGCCGCTTAGCGTTTGCTTATTCTGCGCTTTCCGCTGCCTCACTGCACATGCACAGCTTTTCCCCTTCCGCTTGTGCAGTGAGGTGGCGGAGGGCGCGGACCACTCAAATGCTCACTGCTTATGACAGCCGCAAGCGGCTTATGCACATGCGCGAGATTCCGGCGAGACGGCCAAGTGACATATCGGAAAGAGGAGTGGAATGAGGAGGAACCGATGACGTGCTGAAGAGGCGGCTGTTGACTCAAGCGTGAGTATATGCCCGGTCCGATTCGCTGGAATGTTCATTTTCTCCACTTGTGACCATCGATAAACTTAGGGTGGCCTTAGGCCATAAGGCTCTATGGGAACCTGTCTAATGCTCATTTTTTTCAAACATCATTGATAGGTTCCCTTTCAGGTAGGGTCAATAATTGATATATTTATAAAAATCCACTAGCTATATTTTCCTGCATTTCTTTTTGACCTGGCGGGAATTTCTCAAGTGTTGGTGCACCATGTGCCAGCATTATCCGCACGACCATGAAGATAACTCTATGCCTAGATAAATCTGCACCTCTGTCTATCCAATATATTTTGTGCCTACTCATCGCTGCTTTGGGGTAATGATCCCTAATTTAGCATCGTGTTACAACTGCTTTCCCAGACATTATTTTTTCATTATTTTATTTTTAGCTGCAGAACAGTTTGGGGATACAATTTTGTTCACAATGGACGATGACATACTACAGGCCATATCTGTTTACGATGAAACATTTGATGAGGATTTTGAGAGCACAGATCTTCAGACGGATGAAGAAATCATCAAAACGCGCCCAAGGACAGCAGACAGTGGCGGAGAAGAGAGACCTTTTACACAGGCTGGCTCCAGCGAGAAATTACAGGTAATGATAGAACCCGGATAGATTTCTGCAATATAAAACGTGAATGTTGCACAGAAACCAAACTAGTAAATGTTTTGCTTCCATTTCCTTCCCCATGTCTGTGACACACATCAAGCTAATGTTCCAAATAACTACTTTTACATGGGGCCGACTACTGAATGTAATCAGACTGTATAAAACCTACAATCTCTTTTTATGTTAGTAGTGCAGATGTTCATTTCCTTATAGCGGTAAACAGGATGATTTCCTTGATGTAATATTCAAGATTTTATTTTCTATTGAGTCAGCCAATATAAAAAGGCACATTTACCCGTTGTCATATTCAGATGTAAATGAATTCCTCAAGATAAGATGACTGCTGCTGCCAAAAGCTTGGTTTGTAGATATTATGGCCGCCAGTGAGGTCATAATTAATAATAGTGCAACACCCCTGCCAATACATAGGCAGGCTGGTAGTTGCGAACAGCGCCCTCTCCAAGTTAGGAGCTGTCAGAAGGAGTCATGAACCTTCTAGTAAGTTCTAACACTGGATCATTAGGTAATCAGCAGCTGTAGATCCTGGCAATGGTTTATTGGATGTGATTTATCGACCACACTGTACACTGGAGTGTGATTGGAGAGGTAGCCACCACCTGACCAGGATAATAAAACCCCTGGACAGGGAGGGGCTAGAGGTCAGTCCAGTCAGTCATCGTTCTGAGTTAGAGTGAAGAGAGAGACAGTGTCAGTACACCATCAGTACTGACACTTAGCTAATCCCAGGACCAGAGTCAGGAGACTCCAATCCAGAGCTGCAGCTTCCACAGTTGGACACAGCTCCATCCCAGCCTGCATCTACTACCAGGCTGGTGTACTATTCCTGAGGACTCTTCTCCATGACCACTCCAGTAACCTGCATCTGCTGTGAAACCGTTTAGGCCCATTGCCTACTGTTGTTCTATAAAGAACCGTGAGTTATTTTGCACAATGTTGCCTCCATCTGTTCCCTTGATATGGCTGTTAGCACCCCAGGCTTCCCCATCCATCACCCAGGGACCTATCCTACATACGCTCAGGGGTTGCCCCAGGGAGAACCAGTACATCAGCCTCTTCCACCATATTTCTTGCACACACCACCTGCTGGAGACCTGCCAGGCTGTAGGACAGTCCTTCGGTCCCCATACATTCAGCGTGCCTAGGCCGCAACCGCTCCGGCATCCTGCGCCCCGGCTGCCGCCAGGCCCTAGGGGTAGGCTAGGCCCCGGTGGGGGATGTTGCAATATTATCCCGAATATTGACTGCAGACTTTATCTAAAGTCACACTAAACATGATACAAAGAGATTGATAGGGTTGTTATGCAGGGATGGTCAAGGCATTATATTTGCTGCAAAATCTACTGGAGGACAAGTTTATTGCCATCTCTCCACATGGGTAGAGCAGCAGCATGTAGCACATTATAGAGAAGTACTGCCCAGTATTCATATGAATTTAATAGCTCTGAGAAAAAAAATAATTTACTATTAATAAATAGTTACATAATATGAAGATTATTTATAAATAATTACTAGCTGCTAAAGGATGGATGTTCCTTTTTCTCTGCAACATCCTCTTCTCCCCTTGTTGAAGGACAGCAAGCAGGGATCTAGAAAACCATAATTGATACAGAACATATATAAGAAAATAAGAGGTAGGTAAATGTCTGTGATAGGGTCATATTTCTTGTGGTAAACTTCAGTAATATTCCAGTAATAATGAAGCAGTTACTGAATAGAAGCCGTATACCAGCATCATTCTGCTAGTAGATAATACTAAGCCGCTCTGTAAAGCTATCCTACAGCTGTGTGAAGAGCTCTCCGGAGCCGCCATTAGACATGTAGCTTTGCATATATTCACTCTCTGATGATGATCAGGTGCAGAGTTCACTGCTGGCAAAAAAACTCCACAATTCCAGCACAGATTATTCCTAAAAGACCCCTGCATTTTCCAACTATATCCCATATCTTCCATAGAAGTTAGAATTAAAAATTGGTCAATAATAAAACGCTGTCTGGTATAGTTTCTGGGTTATGTCCACAGATGCAGCACAAAACCTTCTTTTTTGATTCAATATTTTGAGTAACAAATACCCTCTCTTTGTCCCTCTTTGGGAGGGATAGGGGGGGGGGGGGGTTGAGGGATCTAGGTATAATATGGTCTGGAGCATTGTAATTGGAGGGCAGGTTTGTTGTGGACAAAGGGGCAGTTAGAAGACATGCCACGCCTGTCGTACAGCCAGGACCACTGCCGGCTGTTCAGTAAATAGGCTAATGCCCATCTGTATTTTTGCAGTGTAGGTCTTGGCCTTTTACATCTGAGGTATGCAGCCACAACAAATTCATTTTTAGCCCCTGATGAATCCACAAATTCCGTGGAAGAATCACGTAGGGTGGATTATTTCTATCTTTCTGTAACACAGGGTGTACGCAGACTGATATAGATGTGGACTGTCCTTGTTAGGACAGGAGTCCTGGGGACTGCCAGGACCTCAGGGGACATGATAGGGACTTGGTAGGTCCTTTCTACATCACTACTGTGGATCGTTGATGGTACTTATCCTTTTCCCGGAGCGATTACCTGCACTTCGTTTAGGGGAGTTCCACATCCCAGAATACTGCTAAATTGGTGAGATTTTTCCGTTTGTACTTCTTATTCAACTATGTGTCACTACTTTAAATACTCCCCTATGCTACATCATTAGAAACCTTTTATTAATGCAAGACGACTATGAATAATACTTTGACTGTGATGGTCTAATGCGACCTGTATGTGGTTTTCACAATATTCATTTACTGGTTTTATGAGTTTTTGAATTAAAAGCTATGTTTTAATACATCATTTCCCTTCACCATTGCTGATTTGCTTTGTATATTTGTCTGGTGCGGTACTGGGCATACATTGGTATCACTGTTTGGCCCGAATGCTGGGTTTCAAGTTAGAAGTATAGGGAGCAAAAACATTTTGTCCATCTGTCTCTTTTTATCTGTTTGATGCTCATATAGAAATAAAACAAAAGAGCAGTTTACAATCTATTTAATTGTGAGCAGCATCATTCTTAGAATGCATTGTAATATTATATTGTTGGGCAATAAAATAAGCGGGTTCTGAAAGACAAGTAGAGGACATAACCTGTCCCGGTAGATAAAAGTAGGACCCGCTGTGTAGTCCACTCTGGAGGGAGGGGTTAGTCAACATCATATTACGTTGGGAACCTCTCATCCCCCTGCTGGAACTTGTAAATATTGCCTAAGAGAGAAGATTGGGGGGGGGGGGGGGAGTTTGGGGAAACTCAAGTATATTAAGGAAAAGGGCTAATTCTTTTAAAATGGCAAAATTAATGTAGGAAAATAACTATCATCGTATATTTTGTAATTGTCTAATGATTAATAAAGATTTAAAGGAAAGTGGATAAAACATATGAATTATGGAAACATGGCTGATACCCCATTACATTTCTCATGCGTCAAGGAGTGTAGTTCCCATTGTCTGGGCTCAAGATACCCAAGTGATTAAACAATGGTGCACATTTATTCATGTTATGGGCAGTCTTAAAGGGAACCTTTTACACCAGCACCACCATCTGCCCAGACCACTATGGATGTGCCTGGAACATGATGTGTATAGCTGTATGTGTGCTGTGCTTGACCTCGCAATACTGAGATGTACTTTGACACATTTTATTCTATTTTTTTTTTGTCTTCTCCTTTGAATGCCTTTGATTGATATCAATGGGGGTCATTTACTAAGGGCCCGATTTGCGTTTTCCCGACGTGTTACCCGAATATTTCCGATTTGCGCCGATTTCCTCTGAATTGCCCCGGGATTTTGGCGCATGCGATCGGATTTTGGCGCAGTGGCGCTGGCATGCACGCGACGGAAATCGGGGGCCGTGGCTGAACGAAAACCCGACGGATTCGGAAAAACCGCCGCATTTAAAAAACAAAGTGTCGCGGAGCTTGCACTTGCCTTCGCTGAAATGCACTTAAGTACACCGGCCTATTCCTAGTGGAGTTCAGCCCAGCAGCGCCACCTGGTTAGACGTCGGAGGAACTACCTTAGTGAATCCCAGCCAGACCCGAATCCAACGCAGAGAACGCGCCGCTGGATCGCGAATGGACCGGGTAAGTAAATCTGCCCCTATGTGTCTGCCCTTATTTGTGGTTGTCTGTTTTTGTTGCTCTTCTCAGCTCATTTCATAATTTTGAGTATCTATTTTTTTATAGCTAAATGGGCAAGATTTAACAACAAAAGAGGGAATTCAATTATAGAAAGGACTTTTCATACCCTACCTGTGGGTGCTGCGAGTTTAGTGACGTTAAATAAGACAGATCCCTTTAAAGTTACACCACCTTTTGGTTAAATGAGCATCTCCGTGCCCTAGTAGCATGGCCATGCCAACATATACACCATTTTCATTCCCAGAGCCACCCACTTTTATCCCTTTTAGCAATTCATAGCCATGGACTAAGTCATCTATATAGGCGTTACTATAAAAGTTAGAAGAAGCTTCAATAAAGCCACTTGCTTCAATAAAAATCACCAACCTTTGAACTTGAACTTTGGAGTGCTGCTCGCTTCTTCTAACTTTTGTCTATGTGAGAACCAAGCCGGGACCTTTGCGGGCGTTGCACCCCCCTCAAAGGTTCCATAAACTGTGCGCACTTGAACTACAGTATACTACCTCTAGGCGTTAATATAATCGCTTTTTAGATGCGCCAGGAGAAAATGTAGATTTCATTTTATGTTTGACATTGAGTGCAGTGTTCTGAGGTCTTCTTTTAAAGTGAAGGTCTAGGCCATAATGCTTGTTTTTTTTGCCTGGTAATTGCACTTCTGCCCAATAAACCCAAGGCCCTTAGACAAGGTTATGGTCCTTACACATATTATGTATCCGCTGTAGTTTGTCGTTCAGTTTTCCTATTTTTTTTCCTCACTGAGGTTTTTATAGCATGATCACAAGTCAGACCTTCAGATATTATGGGATGCGCTTGCCAAGTTGTTCATCTTTTTGATATGCAAATGACCGTCATATAGTTGTGCGGTTGTATCAGTACATGCCAGCTGTCTTTTTGTTTCAGATGTAGTCAGGGTGAAAGAAGCAGCTGTATCTCAAGACATGGTTTAAATAATGTAGTAAAAAAAATCTGCATTTTGCAATTTTCCAATGATTTTTGATTTACACATTACAGAGGCTCAGTACATTTAGTCTTTTTACTATAATCATACAGTGGCCACAATTTATCTTTTATTTCCAAAATAGCACCTTGGCATTCACAGACCTGGGATGCTACTTGTAAGCATTTTTTTATTGTATATCATGCAGATCTCTTTAGCTCCTCTTTAAAATATTGGGGCAGATTTACTTACCCGGTCCGTTCGCAATCCAGCGGCGCGTTCTCTGCGCTGGATTCGGGTCCGGCCGGGATTCATCAAGGTAGTTCCTCCGCCGTCCACCAGGTGGCGCTGCTGCGCTAAAAAGCATCTGAACGCACTCAACTTCACCGAGCCGGACCAAGTGACGGTAAGCGCGTCCCAAGCGACACTTTTATTGTTTTAAATGCGGCGGTTTTTCCGAATACGTCGGGTTTTCGCTCGGCCATGCCCCCCGATTTCCGTCGCGTGCATGCCGGCGCCGAATCGACGCAAATCGGAAATATTCGGGTAAGGCGTCGGGAAAACGTGAATCGGGCCCTTAGTAAATGACCCCCATTGTTGTTAAAATAAGGATATACCTATTTACCTTACGGGGTAAAAAAAATCTATGGATATAGGTAATACCAATTGTTTGTCCTCTTCCTGGTAGGGAAAGGAGATAATAGATGATGTCACATCTTGTCAGTAGTGATGTAATGATGGGTCAATGTTATCTATATAGAGGTCATTGTACAGAGAGGAGGAGGAGATAAGCTGTGACATCATCTATTGTCAGTAGTGATGTAATTATGGGTCAGTGTTATCTATATAGAGGTCATTGTACAGGGAGGGGAGGAGATAAGCTGTGACATCATCTGTTGTCAGTAGTGATGTAATGATGGGTCAGTGTTATCTATATAGAGGTCATTGTACAGGGAGGGGGAGGAGATAAGCTGTGACATCATCTGTTGTCAGTAGTGATGTAATGATGGGTCAGTGTTATCTATATAGAGGTCATTGTACAGGGAGGGGGAGGAGATAAGCTGTGACATCATCTGTTGTCAGTAGTGATGTAATGATGGGTCAGTGTTATCTATATAGAGGACATTGTACAGGGAGGGGGAGAAGATAAGCTGTGACATCCTCTATTGTCAGTAGTGATGTAATGATGGGTCAGTGTTATCTATATAGAGGTCATTGTATAAAGAGGAGGAGGAGATAAGCTGTGACATCATCTATTGTCAGTAGTGATGTAATGATGGGTCAGTGTTATCTATATAGAGGTCATTGTACACGGAGGGGGAGGAGATAAGCTGTGACATCATCTATTGTCAGTAGTGATGTAATAATGGGTCAGGGTTATCTATATAGAGGTCATTGTACAGGGAGGATCAGATGAGCTGTGACATCATCTATTGTCAGTAGTGATGTAATGATGGGTCAGTGTTATCTATATAGAGGACATTGTACAGGGAGGGGAGAAGATAAGCTGTGACATCCTCTATTGTCAGTAGTGATGTAATGATGGGTCAGTGTTATCTATATAGAGGTCATTGTACACGGAGGGGAGGATATAAGCTGTGACATCATCTATTGTCAGTAGTGATGTAATGATGGGTCAGTGTTATCTATATAGAGGTCATTGTACAGGGAGGATCAGATGAGCTGTGACATCATCTATTGTCAGTAGTGATGTAATGATGGGTCAGTGTTATCTATATAGAGGTCATTGTACAGGGAGGATCAGATGAGCTGTGACATCATCTATTGTCAGTAGTGATGTAATGATGGGTCAGCGTTATCTATATAGAGGTCATTGTACAGGGAGGGGGAGGAGATAAGCTGTGACATCATCTATTGTCAGTAGTGATGTAATAATGGGTCAGTGTTATCTATATAGAGGTCATTGTATAAAGAGGAGGAGGAGATAAGCTGTGACATCCTCTATTGTCAGTAGTGATGTAATGATGGGTCAGTGTTATCTATATAGAGGTCATTGTACAGGGAGGGGAGGAGATAAGCTGTGACATCATCTATTGTCAGTAGTGATGTAATAATGGGTCAGTGTTATCTATATAGAGGTCATTGTACAGGGAGGGGAGGAGATAAGCTGTGACATCATCTATTGTCAGTAGTGATGTAATGATGGGTCAGTGTTATCTATATAGAGGACATTGTACAGGGAGAGGAGGAGATAAGCTGTGACATCATCTATTGTCAGTAGTGATGTAATTATGGGTCAGTGTTATCTATATAGAGGTCATTGTACAGGGAGGGGAGGAGATAAGCTGTGACATCATCTATTGTCAGTAGTGATGTAATGATGGGTCAGTGTTATCTATATAGAGGACATTGTACAGGGAGGGGAGGAGATAAACTGTGACATAATCTATTGTCAGTAGTGATGTAATAATTATGTCATCTCCTATTGTAATCCTGGCAGTGATGTAATCCTGGCGGTGATTGTACTGCAACCCAACTAATAAAATAAGCAGAGTATTAATTGTTTTTTAAAAGTTAGATCTTCAAAAAATGTCCAAAAAGCTGGTTAAAACAGGTCATTTTTTTATAATACCATTTAATAGTAAAAAAATATCTTCCATCTTATATGTTTTTTTTTTTTTTTAGATCATGCGCAATAATAAAACTGTAAATGTCTGTAACATTAGTAATCATCATTATTTATATGAAAAAAATGATCAATAATCTAATATTAATGCTAATATTACTATGTGTCAAAGGTAATGCCAAATGATTATATATTAGCGGAATCTTTATTACTTATTGTGAAAATATTATTACAGTGTATTAAAAGAGGAACTAAATGCTAATAACCAGAAGTCCGTAGTTGCAGGGGATAACTTTGTGTTATACTTTATTAAAGGAAATTACTTTTTTTTTTTTTTTATCCTTTCTACATTTAGCCGTTTGTCCCACACACTAACGCAGACAGCAGATGGAGAATGAAAATTTGTCTGTTTTCTACCAGAAACTCCACATCTGACCATGGGTAGTGCGTGGTACTGCAACTCTACTGCATTTTCTATACTGGTGAACTGCAGTACTAGGACAAAATTAGGCGTGGTGCTGTTTTTGGGAGAAAGCAGCTATGTTCTTCAACACTCTGACAACCCCTTTAACTCTGTAAGCATTTGGCTCACATTTAGTTCACACTACCATTTAAACCTTTGTTCCTTGCCTTAACCCCTTAACAACCAGGCCCTTTTTCGTTTTTGCGTTTCCATTTTTTACTCCCTGCCTTCAAAATGTCACGACTTTTTTTTTTTTTTCATGTTAAGAGCTGTGTGACGCCTTGTTTTCTGCATAACAAATTGCACTTCATAGTGACATTATTTAATATCCCATGCCGTGTACTGGGAAGCGGGAAATAGTTCAAATTCAGTGAAATTTTTCTTGTGGAAAAGTTTTCTTGTGGACTTGGATTTTACAGCTTTCACTTTGCACCCCAAATGACATGTCTATTTTATTCTTGAGGTCGGTACGATGATGGGGATACCAAATTTATATAGGTTTTATAATGTTTTCATACATTTTTAAAAATTAAAACCTACTGTACAAAAAAAAAAATCTTAATTTTGCCATCTTCTGGCAATAAGAACTTTTTCATACTTCAGTGTACGGAGCTGTGGTTGGTGTAATTTTTTTGCAACTTTTGATGATGTTTTCAATGCTACCATTTTAAGGACTGTACAGCCATCTGATCACTTTTTATAGAAATTTTTATATTTTTCAAAATGGCAAAAAAGTGGCATTTTCAACTTTGGTCGCTATTTTCTGTTCCCTGCAGCTCCCAGTAAGTAATGTCCCGCACAGATCCCAGTATCTAATGCCCCCCACAGTAATTTGCTTCTTCGAACACCGATGGGGGAAAAATGGGGAGACCTGCCTGGACAACAGGACTAGTGTCCTGCTGACCCGGGACATCTGTGCTCTTTCCAAAAGATCAGGGGTACGTGTCCCAGATCTTTTGACCTAGTGACGCCCCTGCAGCTAGCTGTTTACGTAACTTCGGCCCTCCCAGGATGGTGGACACATGGTTATTCAACCACAAATTGATGATCACTCTGGTTTGATTATTATGCCTATTATAATCGGAGACATTTCTTCAAAAATTCTACAAAACATGAGAAACTATTAAATCATTTATGAATCCATATGGAGTGGATCTTTGAGAAGAATTATAACATAACATATTTTTTCACAATTATCATGTCTGTAGTAATGCACACCATTCACCACTGTGGATACATTGTATAGAAGCAATCATTGCTTATCTATGTCTTGTCTTTTTAGGGGTCTGATCAAAAATCAGTTGCAACTGTTTCCTCAAATTTTTCCAGTAACATACCAGGAGTTTACACCGGAAAATGTAAGTGACCTTCATAGAACATACATTACTATAAAAGCTGTTAAAGTTGTTAGTGAGTTGCTACAAGATTTGGCCTGAGGAAGTGAATGTCATAAAATAATAAAGTAGCCACCTGTGTTATCATCTGCTACCTCAGGCCACCACTCTTGCGTATACTGTGTCACTATATCTTTACTTTACACCTCACTGTCTACTCACATGTCCGCTGTAGACAACTACTGGCCTCAGAGGTATGTAGTGCACGACCGCTGAGGCCAGTGATTACATTAGTATAGTGGGCGGGGCTACAGCCTAGTAAATAAAGACTGAAGAGGAGCATCAGAGGTTCTTTTGTTTTCTGCCTTTCAGGTATTTGTACATTGTAATGAGGTCTCTCCTCAGCCATTCCCCTTATAATCCTGGTTGCTCTCCTCTGCACACGGTACAGCTCTACTATATCCTTTTTATACACTGGTGCCCAAAACTGTACACAATATTCCATGTGTGGTCTGACCAGGGATTTGTATAAGGGCAAAACTATGTCTTTATCATGGGAATCTATTCCTCCTTTGATACATCCCATAATTTTATTTGCTTTAGCTGCAGCTGCCTGGCTCTGGTCACTAAAAGTAAGTTTACCATCCACCAATACCCCCAAGTATTTTTCAGATGTAGTTTTACCAAATAATTGACTGTTTAGAATATAAAATTGTACTTTTTGTTTCCTTGGCCCAATTGCATAACTTTACACCAGTTTGAACCTAAGTACACTTACATGTAGCTGTTAGCTGTTAGTTTGTCAACATTAGCCTTTTAATTCATGAGCATATTGTGTTTTATGCATTTTAAAAATATACTAATTAGTCTCTGGGTCTTGTCTGTATACAGTACACCACTGCTTGCTCCATCTACCTGTAATTATACACTCCTCTTGCTGGCAGGGTGAAGATAAGCTCAAGGATCCACTAGCTACATGTAGATTGATGCTTTTCATATTTCCAAAAAAAGTTAATGCATTTTCAACAATAGGGCAAAGCCACCCCTAAATGGTATTACTGGAAAATGCATCTCATCTATCAAAAATGCTCTCACATGGCTCCAGAACAGAAAATCAAACATTTGAATTTGATAGCCTACAAAAGAGCTCTATTGAAGAAACTAAAACCTGCTATATTGTAGAGGACAAAAACGGCTAATGTATGACCTTCCTTTGCTTCTGTGCCTCGCTGTGCGCCCATACAACCACTAACGTCCACATGTGGGGTGTTTTTGTACTCGGGAGAAATTGCATCAGACATTTTAAGATGTGTTTTCTCCTTTTATATATTGGGAATGTGTAAATTTTGGGGCTAAATGAATGTTTCATAGACTGTCAGCTCTTGTGAAAAGGGCCCTCCCTACTATTGTTTGTACTCTGTATTGTCTTATTTTATCTGTACATATCCCCTATAATTTTTAAAGCGCTACAGAATTTGATGTTGCTATATAAGATTTTTATTATAATGTATGACTGACAAAATTGGACCATTTTAAATGTCGCCTCAATTTTGTTTTAATGCTGCGCTCAAAGGGTTGAAAAAATCTGTCTTAAAGCAGTTTTTAATAGTTTGAGGGGTGTGCTTTTGATTTCAGAGTCATTAGAATAAAAGGACATTTTAAAAATTATAAAAACATAAAGTTATAAACGTATAAAGCTACACATGTCAGATTACAAAATAAGAGGCTCGTCCTATTTAAGTCCTGAAGGACTTAAAGTAACACCACTGAGCTGTGTTCTTGCTTCCACAAGTACAGATGTGGGAAAACTTTTAGGACACTGTTTCTCCTTGCTCCTTAACAATCATTCCTTATTTCAGTAAATAGTACATTCAAAATAATTTAAAGAGAAGCTGTCTGCTAGAGAGCTCTGTTGTATCAATTGCCACTTCATGTCATGTGACCAGGCTGATGTCATATTAGGTCCTGTACCTTTTACATTTGCAAAATATACCTCATGTATGTATCAGATTACATGAAACCACAGCATGTCTCTATGGATCAGATACATACATGCGGTAGACGTTGAAGATGTAACTGGGTAAAGGACCTTGGATGACATCAGACTGGTCACATGACAAGCTGAGAATAAGCATGGGACATAGGGGGCAGCAGATGCGACGGGTCGGTCCAGTAGTTAATATATGAAGATGTAAGGGAAACAGATTTTAGCTTAACAAAGGGTGTCATTTAGTTAATAGGGCTCTATGGGAACCTGTCAAAAGCTCTATTTGAGAAAATGTGACAGGTTCTATCTAAATAGTTCATGAACATTGCTAATTATTGTTTGAATTGTCATTTAATTGTGAAACATGCATTCATTTTATCAATATATTTTATAGGCCTTCAGTTGAATTTCACGCTGACTTGGGGAGACCTGCATTACCTTGGCCTTACAGGACTAGAAATTGTAGGGACCGATGGTGAAGCATTTCCTCTAAACATGAATATTATGAAGGCCTCACCACCAGATCTCAGTGTCCTTCCCGATTACCAAGATGACAGCAGAACCTTAGACAAGTATGTTGAGATCACTTTCATATTGTATATATTCTGTGAAGGCATTGGGTTAAGGGTATATGCAAATGAATATCATTTTCTGCATAAAATCCTGCATGCTTTATTTTGTTTCATGATAGATACAGGATTACAGGATTCTTTTTGCAGACAGATTCACACATTCAAGAGAAATATGTGTCAAAAAATTACAAGCTATTTTAATCTACCATCAAAATATCTGATGGTTGACTGCACAAATTTACTTGGCCGATACATTTTCTAGTATCAGGAACAGATTTGTTTTCTAGTGTCCAAAAACTGCAGGACGTGCCTAAAAAGAACATATAAAATATGCTAATGAGACAGGGGGGCTCCGGCCTATGTCATTGCAGCGCCTCTTGGCTTGGACGACTAAATATGCAGGCCCCCACTCTCTAAAGATGAGCCTGGCTCCACCCGCTGGTGACGTCACCGGCTGTGTGCAGATCAGTCGGCAGAACCAGGGCCCCAGTGGGGGGCCTGCATATTTAATTAGTCTTTAGAGCCAAGAGTCGCTGTGGTTAAATTAGCATATTTTTACATGTTCTTTTTCAGGCACCTCCTGCAGTTCCTGGAGATTAGAAAACCTCTTCCTGATACACGAAAATGCATTGCCCATTTCTACCATAAGAAATTCTGATGGTAGATGTATTTAACCATATTTTATGCTTTTACAATAAAATTGTCACTGTTATTTGGAAGATCACCTTAATACATTTTTCCTGTCTGACTAATTGATGGCTCCTGTTTGAAGGGGACCTGTCCTTGGATACGACTGCTGCTGCTGAAGTGTCAACACAAAAAAATGTACAGGCAGTCCCCTACTTAAGAACACTAGACTTACATACGACCCATAGTTACAAACGGACCTCTGGATATTGGTAATTTATTGTACTTTAGTCCTAGGCTACAATGATCAGCTGAAACAGTTATCAAATGTGTCTGTAATGAAGATTTAGTGTTAATATTGATTCTTATGACAACCAAACATTTTTAAAATCCAATTGTCACAGAGACCAAAAAAGTTCTGGTTGGGATTACAATGATAAAATATACAGTTCCGACTTACATACAAACTCAACTTAAGAACAAACCTACAGACCCTATCTTATATGTAACCCGGGGACTGCCTGTAATCTGTTTTTGTAAATGAATAGGCCGGGAGTTACTGCATGTCCCACATTTGTCCTGCGGTAATGAACTCTGAGTCCAGGTAGTCAGGCAGAGCTCATTAGCGCATGTGTGGCCAATGCTTTTAGGGTTCAGGGGTGGTCTTATCCAAGGACAGATATCTCATTCTAAGGGAAAACATGGCTACATTTATTTAACACAGTTAAGTTTTACATACAGAGGAACTTAGTTAAATGTGAATGCCCACATGGGTATACCCTTTAAATCTGATGATCTGACATGTGGAATAATCCTGTATCTGCGGCAGCCTATTAAAGGCTTTGGGGCACATTTACTTAGGCTTTGCGCCGCTTTGTGACACACTTTTTTCGTACTGTGCCTTATCTGCAATAGGAAAATGGCTTGCACAGGTATTTAAGTAGCGGGTGCATTGCAATTGTGTCACACACAACCCTTTTTTGGCGCAGCTGCTCTGGCAGTCCATGCAAAACAATTTAGGGCGCGTGCCATCCGGCAATTCAAATTATTTGCATTTAACTTTCAAATTGTGTTGCAAGCCCTAGCCCTAACATGCACCACAAAAAAGATATTGGGCGCACAAACACAATGCATTGGAGGCGGACAATACACTTTCTCTGAACTCCAGCGGATGGTTAAGTAAATGTGCTCCATTCTGTTTATGATCGTTCCTCACATCTGAGAACATATCCACTTTTATGTTTCTGTAAAAGCTTTGGAGGTGGTAATGGTGCACTATACGATACATACATTTCCAATAGCTTCATTTTCAGTAGTATTTCCGTGCTTTTTATTTTCTAGGCTCATTGATGGTGTGAATATCACCAGTGAAGATTCTCACATGTGGCTTATCCCATTTACCTGTGGAGAAAATCACACAATCACTATCAATTTTGATAAAGCTGAAGCCGTTGCCGGACTGAGGTTTTGGAATTACAATAAATCTCCTGAAGACACATACAGAGGGGTAATGCTTTTTGGATTTTGCTTTGTAAATTAATATTGTATTGTGGACACAGGGAATAGACTGTTATGACAAACTGAACTCTACTTTCCATAACTCCTCGCAAACCGCAGAAAATGCACCTAGAGCGAGAAGACGTGAGCCCCGCTAATAGTTACTTTTTTCATTCTCTTTTCGGTTGTTTGGCTGTTTTTTTAAATTTAATTTCTTTTACTTGCTGCTTTTTATATTGGTGGAATAGCCTGTGGATAATGGTGTCATGTAGCTCATAGTCAGGACTACAAGTTTTAAAAATTATAAAGAGGATATTTGTCTTTTAAACATAGGCTTTACATTGAAAGGGTTGTCTACTTATAGCAAATAACGAATAATGTTTGTGTAACAAATTATTACATTTCCCAACCTACTTTCTATATCAATTCTTCATATTTTTTGTATATCTCTGCTTGCTGTCATTTAACAGGAAGCTTTATTGTTTACTTCCTTTAGATAAACACCGATCCATGGTCATGTGTTGTTACACAGTAGCAGTATTCGTTGTATCACACACTGGACCACATTTACTAAAGCCCCTGTGCAAGTTTTCTGTCGGACTTTTCACATTCTTTTATGTGCAAACTTCTTGTACTTATATGTGGAGCTGACACTTCTGAAATACGTGTCGCACGCAAATCATATGTGTCGCGACTGCACTATACCCGACACGGCAGAAATTTCTGCTCATAAATGGCTGTTCTGGTGCTCAGTCGGACTGTCCAACAGAAGTGTGTTGCACTCCCTATGTTAAAGGTGCAACAACAAAAAAAAGTTGGTGTGCTGCACGGAGCAGTGCAGGGAGTGCCAGGTTCATGCAGTGTTACACTGTTTTTGATAAATGTGTGTTATAATGAGCCATGCACCTGACCATACACCGTTGTAACAGGAAGTAAACCATGAATCTTCCTATTCCATGACCGTAAGCTGGGATCAAGAAAACTTTGAAGAATTGATGCAGAAAGCATATTGGAAAATTATTGGAAAATTAGCTGTCTCCATACACATGTAAAGTACCCTGGAGGGTCTGAAATAATGGGGAAAAAAATGTACATTTAGAAAAAAAAATGTAAAAAAGGAAAAGTTTAAATCACCCTCCTTTCCCTAGATCACGTATAAAAAGAACTATAAACAGTAAAAATCATAAAATGTAAAATATGAAAACATATATTCCTGCCCGTGAACACCGTAATGGAAAATAGCGCACAAGGCTCCGGGCTACTTTCCTATAGGTGACAGAATCGAGTTTCCGATAATAAAGAGTTCCAGTATTATCTCAAAATTCTATTGCCGGCATAAATAAGACTCATGAGACCTTGAGGACTGAAAAACCCAGGTTACACCAATTAGACTTGTTGAAGGAAGTAGTCCAGTCCTGAAACAGGTTGTCCCATACTACTGTATATTACAAATTAAAGACCCTTCCTTTGAGCAGTGCTGTTTGTAAAGCCTTTTTTTGATATTGTGACGGTATAAATACTGTATCAGGAGAGCAGAGACTTGGAGAAAGGAGCAGCAGGGGAAGCACCAAATATCATCCAGGATCACATTATGGGGATAATATGGGCATAGGACAGGGATCATCCAGCTTTTTCTAGCCCCAGATACAGATACACAGAGCAAGCTTCTGTATAAGGAATATAATACAGATATATTTCACTCTACCAATGTTCAAAATGCTTTTATTCTTGTATTATTTTTTGTGTCACTGTTTAGTCCGATTAAGGCAATTTATAACACAAAAACGTCATTAATATTTGTTTAAAATGGTGAACTCATGGTCCATTACTATCGGGCTCTTGACAAGGTAAAGACTCAGCAGCTGTAAAGAGGTCCTGTTCTGACCCGATCAGCTTTCTGACTGCTCATTGTCTCTAACGCCCTGCAGCGATTGCCAGGACCCTACACCCCGCATCATTTGTATTCACTACATTACATCATAAACTGTAAGGGCTTTGTTTTATCTACTTATTATTGTGGCGGTGACAGAGTGACAGCCAGATGGCAATACCCCCAATACTTTCATGTCTACTTAACTAATTATGCGATTGCAGCTGTATTTCTCATTTTAAATCGGATCAGTTTTGCAGTAAATATTTAAATATACCACAATTATTTATTTTAAGAGAGTGTTGGTTGTTTGAAGTATTATCAACATTTTGCTACTTATTTCATAGCATATGATATGATAATAGGATCATACTGGTCATAATGGTTGAATAAAGACCCATCCATCAAGTTTAATTTATAATCCTTAAGTGTTTATACAGAGGAAGGCAAATAACTCTATATGGTAGATGCCAATTGGTCCATAATATGAGCTTTCCTTTCTAATTCTAAATATGGCAATGAGAATAAAACCGTATGGAGTATCTGTAGAGTTTTTTTTTCCCCACCAATCAATAGCTCTTCGAATGCAAAACAACTTTGCCTATTATCTTTGTTTCCTAAATCCAGCAGTTTCTTTGCTATACCCCTCAGATTATCTAAGTGCTGCATTTTCTGCTTCCTCTGCCTGTGCTGACAAGCCCTGGAGTCCGTAGTATAATCAAACTCTACCGACTACTGGGAGGGGCTGCTGCTCCCTGCTCACAGAGGAGGAGGTCATGGGACAGCGCTTTCTCTGTGTATGTAGCAGAGCTGGATGCAGATACAGATGTCTCCTGCACAGAATAGAGAGGTACAAGATCTCCCCTGTTCTCCATGGAGTCCCTCCATCCATGTCTGTGATTCTACAGAACTGTCTCTCTCTGCACCTCCTCTCTCTCTCTGTGGGGACCTTATACTCATTTTCAGTTTTGTGCAGATAAGCTACTAACGTTTAGTGCTCACACAGCACAGGCTATACATTTCATGTAACTGGTTTACATGGATTTCTTCCACTTATTACATGTTTCCTTCTCCTCCTGTATTTGCACTGTACAGTGTTCAGTGGATTTACTTGTAGGAAACTTATTGGATTTAGTGCTAAATTACTTTGAGAGGGAGCACAAGGCATCCTGGTGGTACATTTCCTATTAGCGGTAATCGAATCACCTGCTGGTGATATCTATTTTTTTTAGAATTTTCATATGGAACTATGGCATTAACTAATTTTTTCCAATGGGATAATTTAGGAAGGCGTGTATCTATCCACCTCATGGTGCCATAAAACGTGTCTGACCGAGAAAGATCCTCATGTAGGGAGGACACCGCTCTTTATCTAGCACACCAAATAGGCGAATTGCAGGGAAAAAGCCTTTACGGAAATCCACATTATCAAATAATATGGAAATACCTTCTGTCTAAAACACTTGCGAAGATGGACATTCCCACATCATATGCCAAAACTAGTATCTGGAATGCAGCCCATTTTAAACAGGTGCAGGGGAGGGAGATATCATTGGTGAATGATACAATAGTATGAGTTTATGATTAATAGCAGGTGACATGTGATTGAATCCGTGTTTAGGTATTTGAGAGTTGTATTTGGTCTTTGAGGATTCAGGACCTGTTAAGAATAAGTGTAGGTCGTTGGCATCAGGGCCGCCGCCAGCACTGTGCATACACTGGCATCTTTTCCTGTGTGGTCCACAACACACCTCTTCTTTATTCAGTAGGTCGGTATGATCACTGAGATGCCAAATTTATATTGTTTTTATTATGTTTTAGTTTAAAAAAAAAAAATTATAATCTTTTGTCGAAAAAAATAAATATTTAGTTTTGCTATATTCTAGAATAAAGAAATTTAAGACCAGCACTACTGAAAGTAAATAAGAAATCCTTCGACGTGCCACAAAAAGTCACATGCAATAACATGTCATGTATTAAAGCAAATCTACTATGTGCTTTTATGCCTTATGCACCAAACTTACCTTGACAATGCTGTAGCTACACTGATGCAGAAACCTATTTTGTTTAATCCCTGACAAATTATGATAATGAGGCTTTCTCCCTCCTATGGCTGTACCGGCTCTTCTCCTCAACCTAATTATGCATTGCTTCAGCCTTGTCCCAGCCAGCATAACCCGAGAATACGTCATCACTGTGTTGTCCCTGACATTAAGAGTTCCAGTTCCTCCATGTTGTTTGTGAGGCTTCTGGCATTAGTGTACATACACTTTTCATGGTGTTACCTATCCCTATTCCTTTGGTTCTTATTCTCTGATCTTATCTGATCTTATCCCATGCCCTTTTCCTCCCCCATGTACCATGACTCTTCCCAGCTCTCTATCTACACTGCCTTCTTGTCCTGTAGTGCAGTTGCCCTCCCTTAGGTCTCTAGTTTAAACACTCCTCCAACCTTCTAGCCATTTTCCCCCCAAAATAGCTGCACCCTCCCCATTGAGATGTAGCCCGTCCATACTGTTTTGAGAAACTTATTGAGAAACTATTTACCTCCCTAATCTCCTGCGGCCTTTCTCGTGTGGCCCGTAGTACAGGTAGTATTTCAGAGAAGGCTACCTTTTGAGGTCCTTGCCCTGAGCTTGCCTAGCCATGACTGCTGGATCCTCACCAGCCCCTCCCAGTAATCGGTTACCCGATTCGCAACATGCCAAACCCAAGCACCCAAGAGAAAAAAAAAGCCAAAAAACACATTGTTCGATATGCACAGTCTTTGTGACAGATTGCCCTGTCTGTTCCCCTAATAATGGAATCTCCAACTACCAGCACCTGTCTGACCTTGCCTGTGCTCCCATTAGCCTTCTTACTGGAGCAGACAGTCCCCTGGTTGCTCGAGGCCATGTCATGCTGCATCATTGCTACCCCTGAGCTGGCAAACTTATTGAGGTGCACCAGATCAGGACTAGACTCCCTGCAACTCTTCCCTCTACCCCGCCTTCTACATGTTACCCTACTAGCTGCCCCCTCACTCTGCACCTCCATACTTCCCTTCCCACACCCATCTTCCCCAGAGAGTGTGTGCTTCAGGAGCAGCAAACTTCACTCCATATTGTCAATTACCCGCAACCTTGAAACTTACTCATTTAGATCCTGAAGCTGGGCTTCCAGATGAGCACCTGTCGGCTACGGGTGAATGGAGAGGGCTTACGGGCTAAGCAAACACTTACCGGTAACACCCACAATCACATGTAATAACCGGCGACGGCTTTAAAAAGATCTTGGTGAAGATTGTTGCTTCCCATGATGTCATCGGGGCATGGCGATAGGTTGCCATGACATCCACTGGTCTTCCAAAAACCTGAGGCTGTCTCGTTTTAACCTATTCATTACAATGTGTGATTCACACTTTGTAATGAATGAAGAGGAAAACCCCACTCTAGTATGGCAGTATATGGTAGGATCAATCAGACAACCTAGGGTTAAAGTACCCTAGGGGGGTCTGAAAATTAGTTAAAAAAAAAACAAAAAAAAGTAAAATAAAAAACCTAAAAATTCAAATCGCCCTCCTATCCCTATAATATAAATATAAATAAACCGTAAAAATCCTAAACATGTTTGGCATCGCCGCATCCTAAAATGTCCGATCTATCAAAATATTAATATGGTTTTTCACTGCGTTTATCCCCTTTACTTAAAAGAGTGCCGAAAGTTGAAAAAGGCATTTTTTTGCTATTTTGAAAAACATAAAAAAAAATCTATAAAAAGTGATCAAAAGGCTGTATAGTTCTAAAAATAGAAGCATTGAAAAAGTCATAAAAAGTCACAAAAATGACACCACCCAAGTATGAAAAAGTTATTAGCGCCAAAAGATAGCAAATAAAAAAAATTTTGTACAGGAGGTTTTAATTTTTGTAAATATATGAAAACATTATAAAACATATAGAAATTTGGTAACCCCGTGATTGCAAAGAATAAAGTAGCCCTGTCATTTGGGGCGCACAGTGAAAGCTGTAAAATCCAAGCCCACAAGAAAACGGTGGAACTTTTTTTTTCACCGGTTTTACTGCATTCGGAATTTTTTCCCTGCATCCCATCATGGAATATTAAATACCGTCACTATGAAGTGCAATTTGTTACGTAGAAAACAAGCCATCACGGAGCTCTTTACATGGAAAAATTTTAAAAAGTTATAGATTTTTGAAGGGGGCAAGAAAAATGAAAACGCAAAAAAAGGGCCTCGGCTAAATAGGTTAGATTCTAAAATAAGCTCTGGCTTTCATTGCAACAACATCTGGCTGCAAAACCACCAGACAAACTGCCTACAGAAGTATATAAAGCTAATTGGATAGCCACACCCCACTATTAATTTTGCAGCACCTTTGCTATCCTCTCTAGTTAAGTAAAGGTAAATGTCTCAGACATCTAACGCATTGCAACAGCTGAATAGAGATTTGCCTGATTAAAAATCTGTTAACACTTGTGTTTACAAAAATGTTAACACTTGAGTTAACTCTTGCATTAACATTGTGTTAACTATGTGTTAATGTAATTTTAATGCATGTGTTAACATTCCATGAACGGTTGCATTTACGGTTGCTCTTATTTTCCTGAATAATAGAAATGTCTATGTTTTGCTATGTTGTACAGTTTGGTTGTAGTCCAGGGTTACTTTTATGTGCCTGGCAGGTATACTCTCCCGGGAGTACAGGCTTCTCTTCAGAAATACTCTTGTCAGAGAGGTTTCTCACAGACAATAACCAATTGTTTCCAAATGATCAGTTACCTTCAAATACATCATTGTAATATTCTGGCGGTCATTGTCTGATTTCATGCCCGGTAAGACACTTCATAGTTATATGGTAACACTGAGAAATGAATTATGGATTTCAGGTAGATGAGAATACTCGTGTCTGTTCATCCTTGTGTGTAATAATAAAATAATAATAATAATAATAATAAAGGACAAAACAGTCAGAAAGTTAATCGGGCATATATACTTACTTACTAAGGCATATATACTTACCACTTACTTTTACATATATACTTTAAATACTGTTTGTGAAATTAAAGGTTGTTGTTTTTTTTTGCGGGAGGCTACATTAATGCCCTGCCCTGAGTCGACGATCACCAAGAAAACCCATCATCCTTAGAAATAAGTGCTCTACTACTTCAGTATCCGCAGCACTTTCATTTATGGTAATTTTCCAATTCAAACGCGTTGCTATTGAATGCAGCAATGTCACAATTAGGTTTTAGTAAATCTATTTTAAAATATGAAAACTTCCCTACTTCAACACAAACGGTCTGCCACTGACTGACTTCCCTAGTCATGCACTGTGTGTATTGATGCCAACACTGAGGTCTTTGATTGATCCAGGGCAACTATAAAAGGAAACTCCAAATCTGTTGCAGCTATCAATGGAGGAACTGCAGGGGAACAGATAGTTTAAGAGTAAAGTTACTGACAAAAATAGTTTTGGCGCAGCTAGGGAGAGCCTTTGAAAACTATTACAATGATGCCTGTATCATGCTGCTGAATTCTTCCTAGCCTTCAATACATCCTGGTATATCTATAATCCCTTCTTATAAAATCATATTTGGCTATTCCTGAAGTGGGCGGCACTATCCAGCTAAGGGCACTGCGGCTAGAGCACAGAGGACCTAAAGCGCATTTGGCGGACCTAAAGATGTACTTGAAATATGGCCTTTTTTCTATTCGGCCAAACGCATAGCTGCTTAAAGGGGATGGCCAGTTTACCTCATGTATTTTGTAATGTGTGTATAATTGTAGGGGCAGGATATTAGGTAATTTACGATTATAAAAATCTGTTAAACATTCGGCTCTGCTTTCTTGATATGTGAAGAGAATCCTCCTGTCTTTTACCTCATCAGCCAAACATTCCTGACCATAAAATGGCCGCAGATGGAGGGTCATGTGATCTCTATCTGTCCATGGACACTCGCCCTGCCAGGACTTTGATCTTATATTCATGATTACTATCATAAGGTTCTAGCAGGGCGATTCGTCATGGACAGGTAGAAATCACATAATCCTCCTTCTACGGCCATTTTATGGACAGGAATGTTTGACTGATGAGGTAAAAGACAGGAGGCTTCACTTTACATATAAAGAAAGCAGAGCAGAATTATTAATAGATGTATATTGTTAACTTGCCTAACATCCTGCCACTTACACTTACACACACATTACAAAAAACATGA
The DNA here is from genome assembly GCF_040894005.1 of Engystomops pustulosus. Classification (NCBI taxonomy): domain Eukaryota; kingdom Metazoa; phylum Chordata; class Amphibia; order Anura; family Leptodactylidae; genus Engystomops; species Engystomops pustulosus. The sequence continues at coordinate 44,850,009 of NC_092418.1, read as the reverse complement.
GGTAAAGTGTCTCTTTAACCCCTTCACCCTCCCCTTCAGGTGCGAGGGTTGTATGAAGAGGGCTCACGGCTGAGCCCTCTTCATATAGAAGTGGGGTTTGCTGCATATTGCATATGCAAAATGCATTAACCCTTCCAATGCCTCCGGCGGCATTTAAAAGGCGGCAGCACATGTGGGCCGCCATCTTGGTTCCGATAGTTTCACCCCTGAACGTCATCGCGGGGTGGCGATCGGTTGCCATGACAGCCTCAGGTATTCGGCATATGGTTTTTGCAGATTTGTTACAATGAGCCAGTGGCCAGTACTGTGGTATTTGTGTATATGGTAGGAACAATCAGACTATCTAGGGTTAATGTGCCCTAGAAGGTCTAAGAAATCAGGGGAAAAAAAAAGTTTAAAAAAAAATTTCAAATGTAAAAACCCTAAAAGATCAAATCACCACCCTTTCCCTAGAACTGATATAAAACTTAACCCCTTTGTGTCTGAGCCATTTTAGACCTTTAGGACCAGACCTGATTTTTTAAATTTGCCCTGTGTCATTATAGGAGGTTATAACTTCGCGACGCTTTAACATATCCAGGGGATTTTGAGATTGTTTTACCGTCACACATTGTACTTCAAAGTAATAGAAAAATTTTGATGATGTCTTTTGTGTTTAGTTATGAAAAAAATTGAACTTTGAAAATGAAAAATGTTCAGAAATTTTTGCCAAAGTTCAAAATTTTCTGCTTTTCAGGGAGATAGTCATAGCACCCAAGTAACTTTATAACTAACATTTCCCGAATGTCTGCTTTATATCGGCATAGGGTTTTATGCATCCTCTCTCTTTTCTAGGTTGCTAGGACGTTCAGAATTTTGGGTGCAATTTTTCAAATTTTTATGAAAATCGCCAAAACCCTTATTTAGAGGCACATGCTCAGCTTTAACTGACTTTGAGAGGCCTAAACAGCAGTAAAACCCCATAAATCATGCCATTTTAGAAACTACACCCCTCAATGTGTAAAATATCAACTTTAAGAAGTGTATTAACCCTTTAGATGCTTCACATGGATTAAAACAATATGAAGGTGTAATTTACAAGCTGTAATTTTTTTAGACAATATAGTAATTTTGGCCAAAAATTAAACCGTTACAAAGTATTAAATGACAAAAAACTCCACAAAGTTTGATACCCAATTTCTCCCGAGTATAAGGATGCCCCATATGTGCTGGTGACTGCTGTATGGGCGCACGGCCGGGCATAGAAGGGAAGGAGGCGCCATTCAGAGCAGATCTGCATGTCACATTTTACAGGCTATAAAATGTTTATTTTTTTTGTAATTTGGACATATGGGAGATTTTTTTTTTTTGTGGATGAAATCCACTTTTCAGGGACATCATTTACAAGGGGGGGGGGGGGGGCTCAATAGCCAATAATCAGATTTTATTAACTCTTTCTTGATGGTGGTTAAAAAAATCATTAATTCTTGTTAATGGTTTTTAGCTTTTTTTTTTCGCTGGACGTTCACCATACCATAAAATTTATGTGTTATCTTTATTCTACGGGTCATCACGATTACGGGAATACCCCATTTATATGGCTTTTTTATGGTTAACTTGTTTTGCAGAATATAGAACTAATTTTGTGAGAAATTTGCTTGTTTTTGTATCGCCATGTAACAATGGGCAGAACATTTATATATTTTTGAGAAGAGAGCCCGAAGAGACGTTTAGGAAGGCGCTTGGTGCAATCAGCAAACACAGAGTTCCAGGGCTTGAAGGAATCTCTTTTTTATTTCTACTTTAAAAGTAGGTGATAAAATAAAAGTATACAAACGTAATAAAATACAATGAAATAAAATGCGACGCGTTTCAGCCCCGATCTGGGGCTTTCATCAGGCATGGTGTGGGGTGACATCAAACGGTCTTATATCTTGCCCTGTTAGGGAGAACGACCCGGAAGTGATCGTGGTCACGTGACTTACCGACTTACCCCGGTAAGTCACGTGACCACGATCACTTCCGGGTCGTTCTCCCTAACAGGGCAAGATATAAGACCGTTTGATGTCACCCCACACCATGCCTGATGAAAGCCCCAGATCGGGGCTGAAACGCGTCGCATTTTATTTCATTGTATTTTATTACGTTTGTATACTTTTATTTTATCACCTACTTTTAAAGTAGAAATAAAAAAGAGATTCCTTCAAGCCCTGGAACTCTGTGTTTGCTGATTGCACCAAGCGCCTTCCTAAACGTCTCTTCGGGCTCTCTTCTCATTTCCACATCGTCCCGGGGTCCTGGTCCTCGGTGAACGTGGCATCCAAGGAGCGGCAGCTGCTGGTAGCAACTTTTCTATATGCCCATACCACCCTCCACAAGGTGAGAGTTTGGCCTTACTCTTCTCCATCTATATTTTACGGTATCACACGACAGCTGCGCTTTTTTTTCTCTTCCTCTGCATCTTCTCTTTACCATTCGTTGGGACTTGGAGCTTTGCCCCACAGTCCCTCGATCCCAGGTTTCTACTGCATTTATATATTTTTGTTTACAGAGCTGGTTTATAGCTTATTTTTTGCGGGACAAGCTGTACTTATTCTTGGTATCATGTCGGGGTAAATTTTACTTTTTGATTACTTTTTATGCGCTTTTGATGAGGTCAGATGTGAAAATTTCATAATTTTTGCAAGTTTTTTTGTGTTTTTTTTTTACGCCGTTCACCGTACGGGTTCAGTGACGATTTTATTTTATTGTACGGGTTGTAACGGACGTTGTGATGCCCAATATGTTGTGTGGTGATTTTCACTTTTTTATGTTTTATTGTATTATTGCATGGGATGGGACTTCAAGGGACTTTAACTCTTTTTTAATAATTTTTTTAAATTGCACTTTGTTTTTTTTTAACTTTTTTTTACTGTTTTATTTTGTCCCAGGGTGGGACATGAACAAGTGATCGTTTGATCACTTGTTCATTGTAATATACTGCAATACTAATGTATGCATTTTGCATAGGCTGACATCAGCACTGTTAGGATCGTGCTTACAGCACGATCCTAACAGGCTTCTAGTAAAGGCAACCCTGGGGTCCTTATCGGGCTTCAGGGTTGCCATTGCAATGATCGGCATGGGTGCCGATCATCGCGGCGATTCACTATAGACGCTGCGGTCACAATGACCGCTGCGTCTATAGGGTTAAACAGCCAGGATCGCGATGGTCGCGATCCTGGCTGTTACTGTGGGATCCCGGCGATCGCCCGGGCTCAGCTTCTGAGCCCGGGTGATCGCCATGACGTGATACTACGTCAAGGTGCGGGAACGACCCGCATCCTATGACGTAGTATCACGTCAGGGTGTGCAAAGGGGTTAATAGACAGTAAAAATCTGAAACTCATTAGGTATCGCCGCCTCTCAAAGTGCCCGATCTATCAAAATATAAAAAAGCCCTCACACAGCTCTGAACACGAAAAATAAAAAAGTTAATTTTTTTTTTTTAAGTTGGAGAGCGAGAAATGAGTGAAAAAAACCCTCCATCCTTAAGGGGTTAAATAAACTTTGAGATGGACAACCCTTACCTCCTACTGTAGTTGCAGAACATCATCAGACGCTGCTTGTTTCAATATGTGGCTCCATAATCCAACAAATATGTGTAATGTATGCAAAAACAATATTTGCTAGCTGGTTATTTCACACGTGTGTATCTATTAGAATCAACATCTGCTCCATAACTAGACTGCAGTGAGAACAGCACCAGAGTTATGGGATATCTGTGCTGTGGATTCTCCTCTTTGTTATTTTCTTTTACTTTTATGCTTATTACTCATGATTGCTCAGCTGCACTTTTACTACTCTGTTCATAATGTTCTATGCTAATGGATTCTGCCCTTTAAAACCTGAATTGAATGAAAACAATGTTTATATGAGAAGTAAATGTAGGGTCCTATAGGAATAGGGACTTTACTTAGGTAAGTATTATTTCTCATGCTCTTCTATGGTATGATGAGAAGAGGCTCTCTTGGTCAGACCAGGTTGGCATGTTGGTCAGCGACACATTGTAAGTGCATCAGAAGAAATTTAACCTGAACACCTATAATTGCACATGTGTTTCCTCCAATGCACACATAATGGGGCAGATTTACTTACCTGGTCTCATCGCAATCCCATGGTGCGTTGTCCGACGTGGATTCGGGTCCGGCGCAATTCGCTAACGTCATGAATCCAAGTCTCTGCTGCGCCGAGGTCCGCCGGAGTTCACCTGCTTCTTCTCAGTGCATGTGAGTGCTTGATCTTGCAACACAAATCCTTTTTTAAATTCCGCCGTTTGTCTGAATCCATCGGGTTGTCTGACGTCCCGCCCCCCAATTTATGTTGCGTGCAAGCCGACGCCGATGCACCAAAATCCAATCACAAGCGCCAAAAACGGAAATATTCGGGAAACCCAACAAGTGCGGCGTTCAGACCCTTAGTAAATGAGCCCCAATGTGTCATTGCAGCCTCAGGTCTGCAAGAGCCTCTGAGTTTGAGGCTAACACATAACTTTATTACATGTTGTGTAATACCACACAATAAAACCTAATCACTTTATCTCCAGTTTTGGAAGCTTAGCTCATTGTAAACAAAATCCTGAAATAAGTAAAGTTTACAAGCTGCAGGGGTAGTGTCACTTCAGATGCCCCTTTAATTCTGTGGTACCTAGAAACATGTTTTGGATTGGATTTGTTTTTTTGCAGCTCACATTTCCAACTGTCTGTAGCTCACAGAACCACAGCCTGATGCAATCTGAAAGATGAGATTATTATATTATATTTTTTAACCCCTTAACCCCTTAGCGCTCCGCGCCGTAGCTGTACTGTGCAGCTTCCCACTATTGGCGCTCAGCGCAGTACAGCTACTGCGCGAGCGCATACTATTTTAGAATTGTCACCACGTCGCGAGACGTGGTGACATCGGGCTGAGATTTGGGTGACAGAGGCAGGAGGAGTTCCTGTCTCCGTCACCCGACCAATCAAATCGGTCCCGCCCGCCGATCGCCGTGATTGGCCAGTCAAACCTGACTGGCCAATTACAGCGATTTTAGGCTAAAAAACGTGCTTTTAGCACTTTCCTCTTCCTCCAGCGGCACCATTTTGGTTTGGTATCGCTGGAGAGAGGAAAGAGCGTTACTGTGTGCACCAAAATACACTTTTACACTATAAATAGTGTTCTGATCCTTATCTGATCCCTATTGTTCCCTACAAATTCCCATCCCTATCTGTTTTTTCCTGTGTCCTGTGTGTTCCCTGTGTGATCGCCTTGTGTGATCCCACGTGTCTTCCGTTTTTCCCTGTCTGTCCCTTCTGAACCCAAACGCACTTTTCAGTGCGCTGTGTTAGCGTTGTTCTGCACTGGACGCACTTTTCAGTGCGCCGTGTGAATAGCGCTGCACAGAATCTTTAGCAATCTTAGCGGTAGTTAGTTTGTCTTAGGGCAAGCTAGGTGCATTTGTAGCGCCTTTTTGCGCGGTGCACATAGGTTTTTTTTCGGTGCCTGGTAATATTTTTTTCCAGAACGCCGTAGGTGTACCCGTACTTAGCTATTTTTTGTGTGTGCCATCTGTGCGGCTGGTCCGTGTGGCTTGGTGTGCATTATCTTTTTTTTTTGTGTGCTATCTGTGCGGCTTGTCCGTGTAGTTTAGTGCGCATTATTTTTTTTGTGTGCTATCTGTGCGGCTTGTCCGTGTAGTTTAGTGTGCATTATTTTTTGTGTGTGCCATCTGTGCGGCTTGTCCGTGTAGTTTGGTGTGCATTACCTTTTTTTTTGTGTGCTATCTGTGCGGCTTGTCCGTGTAGTTTAGTGCGCATTATTTTTTTTGTGTGCTATCTGTGCGGCTTGTCCGTGTAGTTTAGTGCGCATTATTTTTTGTGTGCCATCTGTGCGGCTGGTCCGTGTGGCTTGGTGTGCATTATCTCTTTTTTTTGTGTGCTATCTGTGCGGCTTGTCCGTGTAGTTTAGTGCACATTATTTTTTGTGTGTGCTATCTGTGCGGCTTGTCCGTGTAGTTTAGTGCGCATTATTTTTTGTGTGTGCCATCTGTGCGGCTTGTCCGTGTAGTTTGGTGTGCATTATATTTTTTTTTTTTGTGTGCCTGCTAGACGGTTTATCCGTGTAGTTTGGTGCACATTATCTAATTTTTCTTGTTCTCTATTTTTTTTTTGTGTGCAATGTCTCAGAAGACGTACACCATGTTGGAGGCATATAACATGCTTGCCTCTGACACCGAGTCAGCTAGTGGGGATGATGGTCCCTTTTACCTATCATCATCCTCCTGCTCATCTTCCAGTGACCTGGAAGGACCCCCAAGAAGGCGCCGTAGGGTTCCAGGGACTTCTGCAATTGAAGTGCCTGGGACTTCTGCAGGAGAAGTGCCTGGGACTTCTGCAGGAGAAGTGCCTGGGACTTCTGCAGGAGAAGTTTCTGGGACTTCTGCAGGAGAAGCGTCTGGGGCTTCCACTGACCCCACATGGGTAGCCCCAGATAATTATACCCCTCAGGTCCCTGACTTTTTGGGCCATCCTGGCATTAACTTTGACACGACAGGGCTCAGAGCTGTAGACTTTTTTAAGTTTTTTTTTGATGAGGAGCTGCTAAATATTATTATATTTCAGACAAATCTCTACGCTGCACAACATATTGCCCAAAACCCCACGTCCTTTTATGCACAACCCTACAGGTGGACCCCTGTCACTGCAGCAGAGATGCACAAGTATTGGGGCATAATACTCCTTATGGGAATAGTAAAGAAGCCTTCAATCAGGGACTACTGGAGCACAGATATACTGTACCACACCCCCATGTTCCGCATGGCAATGAGCAGGATGCGCTTTGAAGCCATCCATAAGTTTTTGCACTACACTGACAACACACAGTGCCCACCCAGAGGTGACCCCAGTTATGATCGGTTATTTAAGGTCAGGCCCATATTAGATCATTTTAGTGCCAAGTTTGCCCAGGCATATACTCCCGCCAAACATGTGAGCATAGACGAGTCCCTGGTACAATTCAAAGGGAGACTTCAATTCCGCCAGTACCTACCCAATAAGAGGGCAAGATATGGTGTGAAAATGTATAAGCTGTGCGAAAGTTCATCAGGGTACACATACAAGTTCAGGGTATATGAAGGGAAGGACTCCACTATAGTGCCCCCAGAATGCCCCCCCTTCCTGGGTGTTACAGGGAAGATAGTGTGGGATTTAGTGCACCCACTGCTGGACCAGGGCTACCACCTCTACCTGGACAATTTCTACACCAGCACCACCCTGTTCAAGTGCCTCACTTCCAGAAATACTGCGGCATGCGGCACTGTACGCAGAAATCAGAGAGGTCTCCCTAAGTCGCTGCTTGGGCAAAAACTTAAAAGGCACGAAAGCAGGGCACTATGCAGCGACTCTGTATTGTGTGTTAAGTACAAGGACAAGAGAGAGGTCCTTGTATTAACCACAATACATGAGCACACCACCACCCCTGTCCCAGTACGAGGTGCCAGTACAGAAACCCCCAAGCCAGACTGTATTTTAGATTATAACAAATACATGGGAGGGGTGGACTTGTCTGACCAGGTGCTTCAGCCGTACAATGCCATGCGGAAGTCGAGGGTGTGGTACAAGAAGCTGGCCGTGCACATCATGCAGATGGCATTGTATAATGCTTATGTGCTGCATCGATATGCCGGCCAGAGGGGAACTTTCCTGGAATTTCAAGAGATGGTAATAAAGTACTTTCTTTTTGGAGACCAGGAAGGGGGGAGTGCTAGCACATCTGGAAGTGAGGCCACATCACGTATTGTACCAGGGCAGCACTTTCCAGGAGTAGTTCCCCAAACAGCCAGCAAGGGAAGGTCACAAAAGAGGTGCAGGGTGTGCTCCAAAAATGGCATTCGGAAGGACACCATTCATCACTGTGAGACATGCCCAGAAAAACCAGGGTTATGTATGAAAGATTGCTTCCGAATTTATCATACATCCCTGGATTTTTAGAGTACCCTGTTGTTACCCTGACGCACAGCTTATACATCATGCCGCACCTTCCCTTCTAAGCCCTGCCATGTGCCCAGCCTGTAGATTACTGTCCCGTATGCTTTACCCGGGAAAACATGCATCATGATTTTTAGGGTGTTTGTCTCCCATGGCAGCAGCTGGGCACAAAATGACATAATAGATATTTTTTACTATGCACTATCCATTTTGCACTTTTTCAGGGGTCCACCTGTGGGGTTAAAATGCTAACTATACCCCTAGATTAATTCATGGAGGGGTGTAGTTTCCAAAATAGGGTCAGTTCTTAGGGGTTTCTACTGTACTGGCCCCTATTGGCATCTAGAAATCTTTCATGATGCCAAAAAGAAAAAAAAAAGTACAATGTCTGTGCTCCAACAAGTTATTCCCTTTTGAGCCCTGCCGTGTCACCATCCTACAGATTATTGCCTCCTATGGGGTATTGCCCTAACCGGGGTAACCCGCAGAATGATTTTTGATGTGTTTTTCCCCAGTGGCATGAGTTGGGCAAAATACTTTTGTCACTTCAATGGCATATTTGATAAATTGCAATACAACTGTTTCTCTGCACTACTCACTTTGTATTACATTTGAGCCAGCACCTTAGGGTTAAAATACTCATACAAGCCTACATACATTCTTTGAGGGGTGCCCTTTCCAAAATGGGTTCACTACTTGGGAGTTTCTATTGTACTGGTACCCCCCATTACCAATCTAGTGAAAACGAAGCTTGAAAACCTAAATTGTGCTTCTTTCTTCCTGACCCCTGCCGTGTGCCCAGCCTGTAAATTATTGGCACATGTGTGGTATTGCAGTACTCGGGACAACCCGCAGAATGATTTTTGGGGTGTTTGTCTGAAGTGGCATGGGTTGGGCACAGTATATGAGGCACTAAAATGACATTTTTGAGATAAAAACGCAATTTTTACTCTGCACCATTTACTTTGCATTCAATTTTGACCAGCGTGTCGGGGGTTAAAATGCTCACCACAACCACCGATAAATTCTTTGAGGGGTCTAGTTTCCGTAATGGTATCATTTATTGGGGGTTTCTATTGCACTGGCACCTCACGGGCCCTGCCAACATGACATGGCACTCCAAATCCAAACTTGTGAAAACGGAGATGGAAAATCAAAATTTCACTCCTTCTGTTCTCATCCCTTCTGTGTGCCCAGTCTGTAAAGTATTGGCACATGTGTGGTATTGCTGTACTCGGGACAACCCGCAGAATGATTTTTGGGGTGTTTGTCTAAAGTGGCATGGGTTGGGCACAGTATATGAGGCACTAAAATGACATTTTTGAGATAAAAACGCAATTTTTACTCTGCACCATTTACTTTGCATAAAATTTTGACCAGCGTGTCGGGGGTTAAAATGCTCACCACAACCACCGATAAATTCTTTGAGGGGTCTAGTTTCCTAAATGGTGACATTTTGGGGGGTTTTCTATTGTACTTTTACTTCAGGGGCTCTTCAATTACACTGTGGCACCACAAAATATTTGCAGCCAAATTGGCTTTCCAAATTCCCAGTATCGCTAACTCTGTTCTGGACATCGATGTGCGGGGAAACAGCAGCTGACATCCACATGTCTGGTATCGCTGTACTCGGAAGAAGCAGGGCAAGAAATTAGGAATATATATTTACCTCAAATTCCTTCTGAATGTATCCATTTTAGAGCTAAATTGGAAAGATTGAAATCCAAAATTGAAATTTCAAAATTTCCACTCCATTTTCATATGCTTCTGGAAAAATAATTAAAGGGTTAACAGACTTCTTAAATGCTGATTTGAATAGGTTGAGATGTTAGGTTCATAAAATGGTGTTACTTGTGGGGGTATATAGTACATAAGCCTTTATAGAGCACTTCCAAACTGAATTGATCACCAAAAAGTTCGCATTTTTCAAATTTCAAGAAAATCTGAGAAGTTGCTACTAAAACTTCAAACCTTCTCACATCCATAAAAAAAATGGAAACTTAAAACAAATAATGGATATAAAAAGAAGACCAATGGCAAAAGGTTTCCATCAAAAAAAATTTGTGGTATCACTTTTTGTCTAAAAAGTATAACATTTGAAACTTTGAAAATAGTCATTTTTTTCAAATTTTTCCTAAATTTTTGAATTTTTACCCCCCAAAAAAGGAACGGATCACCGAAATGACACTACTAACATAAACTACAATGTCTCACGAGAAAACAATCTCAAAATCACAGAGATATCTTAAAGCGTTGAAAAGTTATTACCACAGGAAGAGACACTGGTCAAATTTCAAAAAAAAGTTGCGAGCCTTAACCTGCAAACAGGCTGCGTCCTTAAGGGGTTAATGACCTGGCCCTTGTTTTTGTTTTTTCTTTTCCATTTTTTCACTCCCCGCCTTCAAAAATCTATAACTTTTTTTTTTTAATTTTACACGTAAAGAGCTCTGTAGCGGCTTGTTTTCTGCGTAACAAATCGCCTGTGAGCCCTCTCCATGTACCTGCAGCCGACGGGCGCCGTACTATTATGACACGCGGCGGGAAGGAATTAAATGTAAGAATGTTATTTTGCAGATTCAATTTAAAATACTAACCATTACTTATAAAGCCGTTCACAACATGTCCTCTCCATGTATCTCTGAACTCATCAGCCAATACCTTCCCACACGTAATCTCCGTTCTCACAACCACATCCAGGACTTCTCCCGTGCTTTCCTAATACTCTGGAACTCTCTACCAAAATGTGTCACACCCTTTCCGAACCTTCAAAAGTAACCTGAAAACCCCTTTTTCAAGATCCCCTACAATGCAAATATGTATCCATCTTCCTTTCCCATATAGGTTGTGAGCCCTCACCTACCTATCTCTTGATCACTGTAGTTTTGTATGTGTACTTGTATTTGTTCTTGTCTTAATGTAATGTATGTGAACCCCTTACCAATTGTACAGCACCATGGAATTAATGGTGCCCTATAAATAAATAATAATAATAATAGTTGTTCGAAAAGTTCCTGAGTCCTGACAGAGCACATTGTGTACATTTTTGAGAATATACCATATACTCAGTGGATCTGATTGTGACAATAGCTTGTTGTCTTTTTAGTATTTGTGGATAATGTCTGATGAGCTTTATATATGCAGTACATTTCTGTGGGGGGCTGAAATAAATATGTTTTTTCCCTTTGATCAAGTGAAATATTCAAATTCTTTTTAAAGGCTAAAATTGTCCATGTAACGCTTGATGGATGCAGCCTTTCTCCACCTGAAGGATTTCTGATCCGGAAAGGTCCTGGAAACTGTCACTTTGATTTTGCTCAAGAGATTCTGTTTGTTGACTATGTTACAGAGCATCTTACTGACAAACAATCAAGGTAACTTTCTGAAATGTCCCTAGTGCAATTTGTATTCATATGCAGAAAATATTTCTACTTCATTTGTACATAATGTTTAATCTAACATTAAAGTGTTTCTAACCTTTAACCCTTTCCCACCTTTGTATTTTTGATCTAAGCATTTCCGTTTTTTTTTTTTCCTTCTCACTTTCCAAAAACCTTAGGTTCCATGCATGAGCAGATGTGTACCGTGAGCCCCAAGCTGGCTGCGGCTCCCTATGGCTGAAGGAGGGGTTAACCGCTGATCACCCCCTCCCCTCTCCATAGGGAACTGAGTGCCGCACCGTGAACCAGGACAGGAATAGGACCTACCCTATCTTTTGTGGTGCTGCCGCCTAGCTGCCCGTGCACAATGCACGTCTATGGTGGCCGTGATATAGCTGCTGTTTTTGTGGCTGGCTCATGGACGTCATTTGCAGACGTCTGCGCGGAGCCTTAACTCCTTCACGCTGGTGTATAAAGAGGGCTCACGGTTTGGGCACTTGTCATACAGAGGTTGGGTTTGCTGCATATTGCAGCAAAAACCCACTGCTCATACCCATGATCGGTGCTTATATTATCCCCTTGAGCACCGGTGGCAGCATTTAAACGTCACTGAGAAGTAAAATTTGTTATGCAGAAACTAAGCCCTTACACAGCTCAGTAAATGTAAAAATGTAAAAATTTTATTTTTGTAGGTGGAGAGTGAAAAATGAACAGTAAACGTTGCATCCTAAAGGGGTTAATGATCTCATTGTTTTGTATTGTTCAGTGGTATATGTAAAGTGGTGGGGTGTCAGCCACTAATAATACAGCCACTCCTTGGGCTTCACATTCCCCCTAACCCCACATGATATAACAGTACATCACACCCAAATACTGTATCTCATGGCATTTTTCTATAAGCCACAACAAAGTATGTTTATGTGACGGAAGCCTACAGTAAATGGGACATTTTGTCCGCCCTACATTGTATGGAAAAGCTTCAGCAGATTCTTAAGTATCATTTGCTATTCATTTTGTATTAAATTTTGAACAGAGAAAACCACTGATACATTATTTAGGCTGGAGTTTCACTTTAAATTTCCGATATAGAAAACCTGTATCCAAGAAAGACGAAGGAAATACTGAATGTTTGGAGTTTGAATTAAAAAAAAAAAGAATTTTGTGGTAATTGACTTGTGCTCGTCTACTTACTGTATCATCATTTACTGTAGTAAGTTTTCTTTGTGTTTTTTTTTTTTTTTTTTTTTTTTTTTAGCAGTAATTTAAAATGCATTGAACCTGCTACCATGGATTATGAAGCACCGTTGATGCCCTGTGGCTGTATCCTTACTCAGTAGTTTTCTTCCTAAAACGTAAATAAGAGTAAAACTGGATCTTTTGAAAAGCTTTGAGCAGCTTCCACAAATAAATAGGGGTTTCTTCAAATAGAACCAAAAGTACAGTAGTTCAAAAACTAGGGAGTGCATTTTTATTTTTTAATCGCAGTTTTCACTTTTCTTTGTTGCCTAATAAAATATTGATGTCGATCGCAACAGATTCCAACTATGCACATACATTTGTTATTTTATCTGGCGGTAAATATTTTTTCCAATATGCAGGTAAAAACAACTGGAATGTCCTGCATGGTGTATAGCTTGCTCCCTGTATATAGCCAGCCAGTCTGCTCCCTGTATATAGCCAGCCAGCCAGTCTGCTCCCTGTATATAGCCAGCCAGCCAGCCTGCTCCCAGCATATAGCCGGCCAGCCTGCTCCCAGCATATAGCCGGCCAGCCTGCTCCCAGCATATAGCCGGCCAGCCTGCTCCCAGCATATAGCCGGCCAGCCTGCTCCCAGCATATAGCCGGCCAGCCTGCTCCCAGCATATAGCCGGCCAGCCTGCTCCCAGCATATAGCCGGCCAGCCTGCTCCCAGCATATAGCCGGCCAGCCTGCTCCCAGCATATAGCCGGCCAGCCTGCTCCCAGCATATAGCCGGCCAGCCTGCTCCCAGCATATAGCCGGCCAGCCTGCTCCCAGCATATAGCCGGCCAGCCTGCTCCCAGCATATAGCCGGCCAGCCTGCTCCCAGCATATAGCCAGCCTCAGTTTACCAACAGATAAAAAAAGAAAGTCATTACTCACCTTTCTGACGCCCCCCGCAGGTTCATATTACAGTGTGTGTGTAGGCAGTCGCACATGCATTCTGATGTCAGCGTTGGCTGACGTCAGAGCCTGTGCTCTGGGATGTTGCATGGACCAGCCACTGAGGGACTAAAGAAGAGAAGACCTGTGAGGGATCGGGTTGTCAGAAAGGTGAATATTGACTTTTTTTTTCGACTCGAGTATAAGCCGAGTTTGTAATTTTCAGCACATTTTGTTTGTGCTGAAAAACTCAGCTTATACTCTGTTATATACAGTATTTTCCACACTCCATCTCCTGGTTCCCTCATTGCTCTGGTTCTTCCGGGGTTGTGGTCCACTTCGTACAATGACTAACCTCCTCAGACCATGGGACAACACAGGAAGTGATGTCCCCTGGAAAAGGAAGGGCACTCCATGAAGCAGGTCCCACTTCTCCCTAGTGTAGTACCCTAGTGATGTGGGCGCCAAAGCGGGGTAAGTATGTGTTCTTTTATTTTTCTCACCTTCCCCCAAAGGGGTTTTTATTTTGTAGATTCAGTTAACCATTTAAATGCCCTGCATGATTTAACTTTTCTGCAACCAGTTTTATTTCTTTAAGTTTTTGTCAATAAAAAGTGTGCAAAATACAAACCTAAATGCAATAACCAAAATATATTTTCAGTCAAAATTCCACTCAAGACTTAATTCACACAGACCCCTTTTATACAACAAAGTGAATTAAATTGGGATCTTACCTGAAAAAGTATTTTATATATGACTTTCTCACTCATGTAAGAAAACCGCCAATGGTGGTAACACAGGACCAGGTGGCAACATAATGAGGATCCAGCACGTTGTAAGATGCCTTACCATAGATAAGATACCTCTTTTTTTTTTTTTTTTTTTTAACTTACTTCTTCCTCACCTCCTGCACTGATTGACAACATTTAATTAAACGAAATAAAGTTAATTTAAAAAAAAAAGTCCATAAACCAAGAGGGCTTAGGTCAGTGTTGGCGAACCTTTTAGAGACTGAGTGCCCAAGCTACAACCAAAATTCCACAATATGGCATTTATAAGCAGTAACATATTCCTACCTGTTCTTCCACATCTTTCAATGGAATCGGCCCCTTAAGGCCACCAATACAGTTGAAAGAAGGAGGACCTCCAAAAATAATGCAGTCCTGTCCACACCTCACTTTTCCTGCAGTTCCAAAGAGCCAACATTTCTTAAGTTGCCTGGGACTGCAAGAAGATTTGGTGGATTTGTTCCTGTCTGGTGAACTCTGTCCTGGGTGGGTGCCAACAGAAATGGCACTGAGTGCCCCCTCTGGCACCTGTGCCATAGGTTCGCCACCACTGGCTTAGGTTATGTAAGCCTATGGAGAGACTGCTGATTACTGCTTTATATTGTCCTTTATACTGCTGAGGGTGTGCTAAGGACTGGTATAAATAGTATAAGGATGTCCGCCACTTCTATGTGTGCTGAGCATGGTGGACATGATAGCATCTACCCTTTTCCTTCTGAGCTTCTTGGAAAAAAGGAGGTGAAAACTGGTACAGATGTACATACAAGGCATATAAGAGCTAGATATAGTGTTATTTGTCATGTACACACATAGAGCAGGATAGATGGAAACATCAGCCAACAGTATAGTGTCGGCCTAATTTATAGGGGAAGTCTTCGAAATCGGCTTTCCCGGAATCTCCTGTGATTTTGGCAGCACCACACAGAAAGTCTTTTTTTTTTTTTTCCTTAAAAATGTCTTCAGTTATCTTTCAGTTTCAGCTTCTCACCAGCTGGGGTGATCCCTATTACATTGGACTGAATGGACTTGAGATGTACAATGACCACGGAGAAATAATCCAGCTCACAGAGAACAGTATCCTTTTATTTGTATAAGACAATAGAAAACAGGATTGATGTTATTAGATGCATTTTGTCGCTTAAATTAGCATATTTTTACGCACGTTTTTATTGGTGTTATTATGTTTTGTACTAACAGAGAAACAAAACATTCCTTGTAGTATGACTCATGTGTTGACAGACAAAGCACAACTAGGTAATAATCGACCTTCATGCCGAAATAATCAGTTTGTTATGCAGTCTTTTTCATTGTAGTAGTGGTGTTATGCTAACCAATCCAATGCCAGCACGAACATTCTCAAACATATACAGTATTTCTGGCTGTGTTTCTAGTAACATGCAGTAATGACTATTTCCAGCAAATCTGTGGTGGATCCGTGAGGTGGGGGGGGGGGGGCCTGTAAAAAAAAAAAAAAACATATCTAAAACAATATATAGATTGTAAAAATAGAGGAGGTGCTATCGGTAACCTACAGATGTCTGGTCTATAGTAAAAATGGCAAAAGAGAGATTTTTGAATACAAGTACCAAACACTAACTACCACTAAACATAAAAAAAGTTTTTACTACAAATAAAAGAATAGGTAATACACATGCGCATTTAACACTAATGACATAAGTAAAAAATCAAACGGTATCAGTGGACAGTAAATACATAGCATTAGTCATAAATATAAAAATGTTTCATAACATGACAGTCAGGTGAAGTATACACATTAGGTAGGTATTATATGGGCCCAAGTACCAACCATACCGAAAAAAGACTATAGTGCATGCGTACTTACTCACCCGGCTTACGATCCCCATGTAAGTAATATTTTAAATGACAGACGATGTACATATCAGTCAAGTTTTAGCATGTACGGCAGCTATTTTTTCTCTTTTGTTTGGGGCCATAAGCTTTTATTTTTAAATTGCACAGAGAAACAGAACAACAGAGAAAATAAAAGTTACCTCCTCCTTGGCTAGCAAGAGATAATTCACATATGAGAATGGATTTGAAGCATAAACACATTTTTATAAATGAATAGTAACTTTAATAAATAGTTTATTAGAATAGTATAATATGTTCCTGTATCCTTCTTTTTTCCTATTTTCTTTATTTAAGCAGTTTTATGAATTGGCTTTCTGTCTTCTTCTGCACTGACAACTGAGAGATTAAGGAACCTAAAGTGTCTAATTACTTAAAGGAAACCTAGCATTTGATTCGATGCATTATGAAGCAAATATACCTTGAGAATGCTGTAGCTACACTGATGCAGGAATGCAGGATCATATCTTGGTTAATCCCTGAGCTGAGTGGTTTTGCTGAAAAATCAATTATAACATTCAGGACATTGGGAAAGCTGGGTCAGGCTAGCTGACATAAACACACAACACACGGGAGCTTGTAATACATATGGAGGTTAGTCAAGACATGACTAATCAACCTGAGCTGGATCACTCATACATAGTATCTGGGGGATGATGCAACAATTGATTTTTCTCCCTTCAGGCACCCAGGGATTACATCATCCTCTCCTGCAGAGAATAACTCGCATGCTAGGAGAAGTGCTGAAGCAGCCATAGAAGCAACAGAGCTTCATTATCACAATGGTATATCTGTTTTATCAGCAAAACCCCTCAGCACAGGGATTATACAAGATATGATCCTGCATCAGTGTAGCTACAGTATGTTTGCTTCATAATGCATCAAATCAAATGGTAGGTTTTTTAACTCAATATAGACAGTCCCTGGATCGACAATCCCAGGATAGGGCCTAGTTTGCTCATCAGTGGGGGTCTCAGTGAAGATACCCTCACAGATCACGAAAATGAGGGGTCCAATAGGGTAACACGTGTCTCTGTCGGACCCTTGTCGCTAAATGATTTCTGTCAGCTCCATAGAGATGAATGGAGCTGAACGGTCATGCGGGGCCGTCTGCTCCATTACTCTCATGTAGTGACAAGGGGTCCGATGGAGGTACATGGGACCCCATCGGACCCCTCATTTGTTTGATCTGCGGTAGTCTCATTACTGAGACCCCCTCCGATCAGCAAGTTAGGCCCTATCCTTTGTATTCGTGGGAAAACCCCTTTAACACAAATCATGATGGCATTTAGATAAGTAAATGTGTAATTCCCATTGTTCTTGAGAATGAAACTCCATATAACCCTTACCCGAACCAGAAAATAGGGAGCGGGTGGGAAAGATGTTACAGTTTGTACCAATTGTCTTGTCTGGAATTTACAATTTCAAGGTAAAGAAAAATAGTGGTGACAGAGGCCAGACCGCTACTAATGATGATCTACACTGTCAGTATTTCAAATATCTCTGTGATGTGAAAAGCCCTTTAAGTATAATCTCGAAAGGTAGATCAATCGTGTTTTTTGATGTGTCCTATAGAGACCTTTTGCAGCTTTCTTCCTTGACTATCAACATTTGATCATTTAATTATAATGAGTATAGTATAATAATGGCATTATTGTAATCCAACACAGCACAAGCTCAGCTAGGACGATACAGTCTCAGCTGCTGCGCAACCCCATGTGTCACACTGAAGGAAAGCGCCACATGCAGCCTTATTCCTCCTGTCACATCTGATGGACTCTGTGATAGAGCCCTTCAGACCCGTCTGTAATGATCAGTAATTATAACCATAAATATGCTGGAACCATTGCCAATAATACATGCACACATGTATCGGGAGTCTGGCATTGTCCATGGTCTTTTTTTGGGACTTTTCTTGGCTTTTCTGCTGGTCAGATGTATCTTGGCTCTTTTTCCCTTATTGATACATGTGGCGTTTGGTCTATAGTGAATTTGTGACTTTTTAAAACAAAAATTGCGAAAAGTCTCCAAAAGCTCATTTCTACGCCTGGTCAGGAGACCCCCCCCCCTACATTTGCCTTAAAATTGGCAACTTTTTAAAAAAGTTGCAACTTTCACATTTGGATTCATCTGATAACTCCGGGCACAGAAAACTAGATAATGGTGAACTTGGAAGAGAGACTGGGGGTCATTTACTAAGGGCCCGATTCCCGTTTTCCCGTCGTGTTATCCGAATATTTCTGATTTGCGCCGATTTTTCCTAAATTGCCCCACGTTTTTGGCGCACGCAATTGGATTGTGGCGCATTGGTGCCGGCATGCACGCGATGGAAATCGGGGGGCGTGGCCAAACGAAAACCCGACGGATTCGGAAAAACCGCCACATTTAAAAAAAAAAAAAAAAAGGGTCGCTGGACACGCGCTTACCTTCACCAGGAATAGGATCGTGAACTCCGGCGGACTTGGAGGAACTGCCTTAGTGAATCGCCAGATGACCCGAATCTACCGCAGAGAAGGCGCCGCTCGATCACGAATGGACCGGGTAAGTAAATCTGCCCCACTGTCTTAGGTGCAAAAAGTAGTAAAAATGAGCACAAGTACCATGAAAAGTCTCAAAAATTAAAGAACGAGGCAAGCCAAAAGTTTGACATATGTGCCCCAAGGATTGGTAAAGGGTGATTTATCTGGTATATTCCTCTAGGGAGCAGCACACTGACCTCAAGCGAAGTTGGTATTAGGCTGCACAGGGAGGGCACCACTGGCTCTACATCACTGCTAAATCCTCTGTGCAGCATTGACAGGAGGAACAGGACCAGAATGCAGGGGAGAGGTGAGTATACAGGCAGTCCCCAGGTTACATACAAAATAGGTTCTGTAGGTTTTTGTTGAATTTGTATTTAAGTCGATACTGTATATTTTATAATGGTAGATCCAGACAAAAAAATTTTTAAAATTTTGGAGTTTTAAATTTTTTTTGCTTTTTTTTGCTGATTATCAATAAAGCTTTATTACAGACACCTTACAGCTGATAATTGTAGCCTGGGACTATAGTAATAGCATCCAGAGAGCTTCACCAGAGGTCACAGTGAGCAGAGGGGTCCGCCTTTAACTATGGGTCGTCTGTCGAGTGTCCTTAAGTAAGGGACCGCCTGTACTGTACAATTATTTGTTATTTTATGTCAGAATAAAACTCCTTTCAGATTTTTTTTTGGCCACTTTTGGACAGAAATACTCGGGTCTTTGCGTATCACATACTGTTGGAGCTGGATTCCTTTGCAGTGTAGACTTACAGGCAGTACCCGGGTTACATACAAGATAGGGTCTGGAGGTTTGTTCTTAAGTTGAATTTGTATGTAAGTCGAAACTGTATATTTTATAATTGAAGTTCTAGACAAATTATTTTCTTTTGCCCCAGTGACAATTGGAGTTTCAAAATTTTTGCTGTAATGGGACCAAGGATTATCAATAAAACCTCATTACAGACACCGTACAGCTGATCATTGCAGTCTGGAACTATAATAAAGCATCCAGAGAGCTTCACCAGAGGTCACACTGGGCAGAGGGGTCCGTCTGTAACTATGGGTTGTCTGTAAGTCGGGTGTCCTTAAGTAGGGGACTGCCTGTATTTGGTTTATTTCTAGTGTTTTACGAGCTGTTATTTCTTTCCTTTCACTCTAAACATTGAACATTTATTTGGTTATTTCAGGTTTAACAAGAAAAAAAAAATCCGCAGGAGCAATTGCTTTTTTACCAGCAGTGAATATCCTCTGTGTGCTAAGTAATTGTCACATACCATTTATTTCACTTCAGCTGTATTTTCCAGTAGTCTCCTGTCCCCTGGGCTAAACTGCTATTAGCATGAGCTTCCAGCAGATCGCTAGAGGAAATCATTGGTGTGACATCTCCCAATATCTAATGGATGTCTATGGGGACAAATGTTGCAGTGATATTTAGCGGTAATATTTTGTCACATAATTGGATACTGTTTATCATTTGGTTTCTGTAGCAGACTTTCAGTAAGGTTGACTTAGTACATAAAATTCTAGTATCTTGTTCAAAATAGGCAAAACTCAATTCTAAAGGGAACCCATCAGCATGACAGATCTTCGGGCACACTTTTGTATTCTCTCCAGCACAAAATAAAATTTGTTATGGCACTCATGTTATAGAACAGGAGTAGAAGATTGTCCTGCAGGCAGCATGTTATAGAACAGGAGGAGCTGAGCAGTTTATATATAGCATTCCATTCGTAGGCAAAATAAGTTGAGCTTTTCTAACAAAAGTATATATTAGTCTATCTCGCTACTCCTTTTTGTTTTATACATTTTGAGCTTTTTAATATTAAATATATTAAAAAAATATATTGCTTTTATTCTACCTATACTGCTATACAAATATGTACATGTTTTACAGCTTTATATACACTTATATACGAAGTGCACCCACACACTTGGCCAAGCCAGCTGATTTTGTCTGGTTTTAATGCTTGCAGAATGCCTGTGGAATTATCATGGGGGTAAATTTTGCAGTCCTTGTATTTTGCCTTTGGATTATAATTTAGAGGGAACCTGTCAAAAGAAATCAATCTGCTTGACAAAATACTGGTGATTTATTAGGTTAACACCTTACAGGTCATGTCTCTTTCATTATCCAGCATGAGAGCATCATCCAGAAAAATCTACTTTAAAGGGAACCTGTCATCAGCAATTGGTATAATAAATTACTACCAGTATACCTACACCTTCTAGCCTTTGTTTGTTTCATAGTCAAGCATGATGACCAACTTTTAAGTGAAATTTAAATTAGTTGCATAGTCAAGGAGGCGGAGAGTTTAACAATGAAGTCAAGGCGGGGAGCTCTTGAACGCCTTCTCCTCTGTGATTGACGTCATGCTTCAGACTTCAGGAGATCTGGTTAGGGATGTCTCTATCAATTGACCATCAATTACAGTTGGGGTTTCCGAGGAAGAGTGAGCTTGACTTCAGTGTTAAAATCTCTTCTGACCACAGGACATCCCCTCAACTGTAATTGATGGCCCCGCAACCAGTGATATAAATAATTGTCTCTCCATGTCTGGCTTATTGTGTGTAGGATATGAAGTGGGAAAAGTTTGACTTTAGCGCTGAACTCTACGTCTCCATGACTTTATGCAATTGATTTTTATTTCACTTGATTTATTTATTTCAAAGTTGATTTTCTTGATGATGCCATCAGGACAGGCAAAGAAGTGTGTTCTGGAAAGTATTTATCTGTTTGACAACATACTGGTAGTGGTTTATTTGGGCAATCACTGCAAACACGTTCCCTTTAAGGTCTGCACACCCATTTACAGGGATTATAGGCAGTCTTAGTTCAACATTTATGGTGCAACTTATTTATTATTTGTTATTAATATAGAAATAATGTAGAATATTTTTGTTATGAACAGTGGAAGATAAAAAAAAATAAGTTTTTATAGACATTCATCCTCTGGGACATCATAATAGGCATTTAATAACGCTTTTTGTAAGGCAATCCCCTCCCCAACTACTATGATCCCAATGCTAGGGTGCTGATGGTGAAGAAACCATAGTCTTGAGTACCTGCTCATCTGGATGTACAGTTACATCCAGTTACTTGTCTGGGTTAATAGGTTCTATGAGTAAAAACTTCTCTTTTTGTAACATAACTACTCTTTTTTCCAATGACAGTCTCCATTTTCATAGCACAGCTCCACTATTTAGACTGGGTTTGAGCAGCAGTACCATGCATTACCTACTGTATTATTTGTGGATGTAAAAAGAGACGTGCCATTTTTTCCCAAACCAAGGTTTTGGTTCAATCTGAACAGCAATTTTTTATTTATTTATTTTTTTCTTTTTAATGTTTTTCATTTATTTTCCGTCAGCAATATCCATCAACCTGAATTTTACTTTAGTTAAAGGTTGAAATCCCACACTGTGCGGTGCTGCTTGAAATACTTAACCATATGGACAACTATTGGGAATTAGAAGTAACTGCAGTGAGAAAATTGAATGTGATCTGTTTATACAAAACGTTCAAAAGAGGATTTGCTCTTAAACTCTTGAGAAATGCATCAGAGAAGCTTAAGATAACATAAGATAAAACCTGATTAAAAGCTCTGTCTGGCGACATTTTCACTGTTTCTTTTACTGCGTAGTAAAGCGGTTATAATAAAATGTTATATAATATTTTTTCTGAACATTCAGCTGAATCAACTCAAATTAGCTACATATATCATTTTGCTATAAACTGTATATTAGCTTGATTAATTTATTTTCAGAAGATATTTTTCTTGTCTTAATTTATTTTAAGTTTGTACCATGTGAGTCCATGGCGGTTATGGTCGCATTATGTGCACTGAGCAACTACAATTTAATTATTATTTTTGGATCATTTTCTGACATAGGAGAGATCATAAACCTTAATTTAAATTCAGTGTTTTTCATGAATTTTATTATTATTTATTCTAAGCTTTCCTACCCTGCTAAAAAATATATAGAGAGAGAAAACCGCTAAAAGAAACACAACCACGTCATTATCAACATAATGGGGCACATTTACTTACCCGGCCCATTCGCGTTCCAGCGGCGGCTTCTCTGACGAGCGTTCGTGCGTTCTCTGTCCACCAGGTGGCACTGCTGTGCCGAAGTCCGCCGAGGTGAGCCGGAGTTCATCGTCTTCATCGTGGTGCATGTGAGTGTGGCCCGTGCGACCATTTTTTTTTTTTTTTTTTTTTTTTTTTTTAAATGCGGCGGTTTTTCCGAATCCGTCGAGTTACCGTTCGGCCACACCCCCGATTTCCGTCGAGTGCATGCCAGCGCCGATGCGCCACAAACCGATCGCGTGCGCCAAAATCCCCGGGCAATTCAGGGAAAATCGGCGCAAATCGGAAATATTCGGGTAACATGTCGGGAAACCGCAAATCGGGCCCTTAGTAAATGACCCCCAATGATTTTGTATCTAGCCCTTATTATTTTTTATAATCAATAATACGTATTAATAATAACGTAGTAATAATAATAATCTCGATAATAATTTTAAATGTGTAACTGGATCTATAAATATTTTAGCCTCTTGTTTTCGTGATTCTGAATTGCTCAAGTAGTGTCATTACTTCTGAGCGCTGGACACCTATATCAGTTCACCATTGGGCATCTCTACATGTAAAAATTCAGGAAGTCCCTGACTTAAGAACACCCGATTTACACATGACCCCTAGTTACAAACTGACCCCTTTGCCCACTGTGTCCTCTAGTAAATTACCACTATGCAGAGAACATTACCAAACTATGGCCCGAGGCTCCAGTGATAGTCTGTAATGAGGCTTATTGTTTATCCTTGTTCCCTTGTCAACCCAACATTTTCTAAATCAAACCACAAAATGATTTGCCTGGAGTTATACTTACTAAATATAACTGTTCCAACTTATATTCAAATTCAGCTTAAGAACAAACCTAAAGAACTTGCTGTGTATGTAACCTGGGGACTGCCTGTATATAAAAAATAGAAGCTGAAGTATGCATTAATAATTGATAAGAAAGAGGAAATAATTGGAAACTTTGATGTCCACACTATTCTTCAGCTTTTAATTAACTGTATAAAGTGCAACCCCAGTAGATCCCATTTTGTTACAGTGAGGTTCACAGAGAGATATTAGCCAAGTGTTGTGGCTTCCATGATAAATACATGTGAGAATAGAGCCTTTGACATATTCACAGTAACACATATCTGTCAGATGTCTCCACACCTTGGTGGATGGAATATTTCTCTTTGTTGCACTATGGAAATTTTTCTACAGAAGAAACATTGTTCCCATAGTCTTGAGTAGTTCTACACTAAGGGAAAGCATCATAAAAACTTTCATCCTACCCATTATTAGACACTTTCTTCTGCGTTCCGCTCCTCACTTTGATGGTGAGATGAGGGCAGAGTCATCTCCGTGGGGAATTACTACTTACTACTACTAAATAAATGAGACCCATTGCTGGTCCTTTAAACATCAGAAACCAAAAATTGTTTTCCACTTTCATGGAATCCCGAGGAGTCCTTGATGCTTACTCAAATTTATATGTCACCTACACCTGAAAAGTGGAATGGGTAGCATAGAACGTTAAAAAGTCACAGTTTTAGGGGGTTTCAAGAACCAAAACCGATTATTGCAAATAATAAATTGGCAAAATGTTATGCTAATTACAGGGTTTAAAAAAGTCTAACCATTTTCTTTAATAAAGTAATGAGGTTAATAGCTTCTGGTACGGTTTGAGGCTTTTGTGCAAATATTCCATGGAACTCATGTCTAGTAAAGGAAAGTGTACTCTACCTTGTTTTGTTGAATAGTTTAGTCTATGGTCATCAAAGGAGTTAGACGCTTTTCAATAAATCTCTTTTATTTAACAATGCTTTTACATGTGTATGTACCTGTGTCTTTACCTCCGTTGAAAGCTACTGTCCTCTGCATAAACGGGCAGCTCATCTCTCCTGAGATCCTGCTGCAGATCTATGTAACATCCCTCTCTCTTCACTTTTCACACCGTTGGTGCATTGCAGCCCTTTCATCTATTTCCTGAAAGGCGAACACTGACTGAGTCAGAGAGGAGGAGGAAGAGGGAGCAACAGATCCTCCAGCTCCACCTATTCAGCAGAGCTCAGGAATGTCAATAAAGAAAGATGTAGGCTCAGCACACATTACATTAGTATGTTGCAGGTCTGTTTAATAACTTAATTAAGATTCAGGAATTATGAACAAGGCCGTAAAGGCACATTGGCAATTAAACTTCTTTAACTCCTATTGTTTGCAGATACATGATGAATCAAATATATACTTTAGTCTATAGGTGATGTAAAAAAAAAAAAAAAAAAGATTGCTGCCCAAGGTAGATTTTAATAATAGTTCAGTTAAATCAATTTTTTGCTTTACAAGGCTACTAGAAATCTGTGTGCTTTCTCCCCACGGCGAGATGGAGAATGGAGCAAGTGGGGGCCAAATTTACTAAAGTCTCCACCACAAATCGCCAAAGACTTCTCCTGAACTCTAGACTAGGTTTGACGTGGCAGAGATAGGCGGACCGTCCTTTCGTATTTTCTAACAAGCCAGAGCCGCGTGCAGCACACCAGCGGGGGAACGATTAAGGCTGGCGTTTAAAACAGCAGTCTTAATTCCCCCATTATCTCTCATCTACAACATCTCTATAAAGATAAATACAAGGTACTGTCCCTTTAAGAAATTTGGTACTTCATTTGTTAATTATATTAGAAATATGTTATAATATCACACCATGTGATGATTACAGAATGATTGTTCTCTAAGCTTGACGCAAGGATAATCCAGTGGCTTTTGCAGAGAAAGTGGCCAGATGTGAAGAACCTCCTGCTGCTTTTCTCACATTGAGCAGTGAAACATCAGGTTATGGGGTCATCTGCCAATCACAGAATGTAATCTCAATTGCACTTGTTACAACTGGGAAAAGCAACAAAACGTTTCTGCTAAATGTCTAATACCAGTGGAATTGATTGGAACAAGGGCGGAATGTTATATTTGGAGCTGTTTTTGAGCGTAATGGGGATTAACTGTGCTACAATTTTAAAGAGGATTTCCAAGGGGGAAGTATAATCTATAAAACAGATCCTTGTAGTCAGTCTGGACATGTTATTTGTAAATCACTTTTCATACCACACAATAACTAATGTAACCTCAGGCTGATCTGCTGTCCCCATTGCACCCCAGACGCCACTTATACTGGACATTATAGGGGGCAAGTAAAATATAAAGCACAGGCAACAGATTTACGGTATTCCTGAACTAAAAAGCTCAAAAATAAATCAACTGGTTATTTCCTTTATGTAAAATTGATATGATCATATTGTTAGCAAAGGGGAAGAAGGCACAAATCATCAGTCTTATACAGAAGGAGCCTTCACGTAATATATTAGTGATCTGTGACTATGTGAGAGCCATGGGGTGCAAGGATGTGATACTGTATGAGCACATGTATAAAATCTGCTTTATTTGCCACAGGCTTCCAGATTTTTCTTTAGCTCTTTATAACTTCAGGAATAAATATATTTGCTTCGCTGTTCATTTTACTTGCCCTATAATGTCCACTATAAGTGGCGTGTGGGGTGCAGTGGGGAGAGCAAATCTCCCTGAGGTTACATCCATTATTGTGTCGTATGAAAAGTGCTTTACAAATAAAAAAGTCCAGGCTTACTTTAAAGTCACCAAGATCAATGATTGTAAACCAAGCACACTGACATACTGGTTTGTACCCCCTCTGGCAGGATCTGCTCTTCTTTTAGCTTCTTATGCCCTTGTTTTAAGAAAAAAAGGCTAAATAATTATGCAAACGAGCCTGAGGGGCTTCAGGCTTTATTAATATATGGAGCATGAAGCCCCCAGGCTCATTTCCTAAATTTTCAAAGCCTTTTTTTTTGTAAAAACCAAAGCATAAGAATCTAAAAGAATAGTAATCCTGACAGCTCCAGATATAATATTCCACCCTTGTTAAAATCAGTTCACTCGGTAATATTTCTATATGAATTTTTTTTAACCTATAAACCTTATTACCATATGTTTTGCCTTTTGTATTTTATCCTTAAAGAACATTTACCACCAGATTACCGGTGGTAAACTGGCCTGTTGCTTTTTCACTAATTCCTCTCTGGTGTTTACCAAGTTTGCTAAGAACAAGTTCGTGCATGTGCAGGTTTTGCAAACAGCCGGCTTACATCACTGACTGTCTGCGAGGACAAGGGAGGGACGGAGGGGTGAATAGTAATAGACGGTGTGGGGTACATAATTATGGAACGGCAGTACCATGAACCGCTCGGGTTACAAATGCTTGAGGCTAATTTACATATTTTAATAAACTTTTTTTTTTTGCGATACTGGAGGAGCAGGAGTTAGTGAAAAGGCATCCAATCATCCCCTAGAGCAGCGATGGTGAACCTTTGAGAGACCGAGTGCCCAAACTACAACTAAGACCCAATTATTTATTGCAAAGTGCCAACACAGAAACTAAATTTGTGATTTATAATCCCTGTTCTGTCACAGCTTTTATTCATATCAGCACCCTGATGACACCAATAAAGCAGAAAATAAAAGAAATTTGGGTGATCATTGTAGCTTCCATCTAGGGTCCCATAAACAGGAGGAATTGTCAGGGCCGGAGCTGAAATCCAGATAATCCAGATCTGTCCACACCGTCCCACTCCTCCAGTAGTCCCAGCTAGCGCTGTCACTTTAAAATAGCTCTGTGCGCAGCAAGTCATGGGGTATCTGGGATTGCTGGAAGATACCGGGAGTCCTCTTTGGCGATGGCCTGGGTGCCCACAAAAAGGGCTCTGAGTGCCACCTCTGGCACCCTTGCCATAGGTTAGCCATCACTGTCCTAGAGGTAATGAGCAGCTTCATTAGGACAGTCTACCACCTGTAATCTGGTGATAGATGTCCTTTAATGTTCTAAACTATAATGATTAATGAATATATATCTAATGTATAAAGCTGAGTGTATGTATGTATGTCTGCTAAAGGGATCTGCACTGTCGAGTTGGTTGAACATCTATTCTTGAGTGCTACCTGATGTACCGGGCTTCTGGGTGAGCACAATAAATACATAGCTTTAACGCCGAAGCCCTTTTTCGTTTTTGCGGTTTCATTTTTCACTCCCCACCTTCAAAAATCTATAACTTTTTATTTTTCCATGTACAGAGCTGTGTTATGGCTTATTTTCTGCATAACAAATTGCACTTCATAGTGACAGTATTTAATATTCCATGCCGTGTACTGGGAAGCAGGAAAAAAATTCCAAATGCAGTGAGATTGGTAAAAAAAGCATTTGTGCCGTATTCTTGTGGGCTTGGATTTTACAGATTTCAACGTACGCCCCAGATGACATGTCTGCTCTATTCTTTGGGTCGGTGCGATTACGGGGATACCAAATTTGTATAGGTTTTATAATGTTTTCATACATTTAAAAAAATTAAAACCTCCTGTACAAAAATTGGGGGAGTTTGCCGTCTTCTGGCACTAATAACTTTTTTATATTTTTGTGTACGGAGCTTTGGGAGGTGTCGTATTTTGCGGATTACGATTACAATGTTATCATCTGTAGGACTGTACAACCTTTTGATAACTTTTTATAGAATTTTCGACTTTGGGCGCGATTTTACGTTAACTGGCTTAAACGGAGTGAAAAACGGTTATTATATTTTTATAGATGGGGCATTTTTGGACGCAGTGATACCTAATGTGTTTATGATTTTTACTGTTTATTTATATCAGTTCTAGGGAAAGGGGGGTGATTTGAGTTTTTAGGATTTTTTATTTCAATTTTTAAAAAAACTTTTTTACAATATTTACTATTTTTCAGACTCCCAAGGGTACTTTAACCCTAGGTTGTCTGTAAGATCCTATCATATACTGCCAAACTACAGTATGGCAGTATATGTGGATTTTACTCCTCATTCATTACAATTTGCTGATAGCACTTTGTAATGCATGGGTTAATCCGAAGTAGCCTCGGGTCTTCGGAAGACCCAAGGCTACCATGTTGATGGATCCCCGCTCCCTAATGACGTCACGGAGAGCGCCGCCAATGCGCCGCCATCTTTTTGAAGCCACTGGCGGCGATCAGCGGGAAAACACCCGTGATCGGTGCTGGTACCGATCGCGGTTGTTACCGGTAAGCCTTTGCTACAATATGCAGCAAAGACTTACCAGCTATGGAGAGGGCTCATCCTGCGCCCGCACCCAGCATGTGACATAGTATTACGTCACATGTCCGTAAGGGGTTAAAGAAAACCTACCATTTTGATGTGATGCATTATGAAGCAAACATACCTTGAGACTGCTGTAGCTACACTGATGCAGGATCATTATGATAATGAAGCGGTCTCGCATCTGTGGTGGGCTGAGCGTTTCTCCTAGCACAATAGTTATTCACTGGTTCACGGGATGATCTAACCCCTGGGTTGTGTCTGAAGGCAGAATAATCAATTGCTGCACCATCCCCCAGCTGCTCTACATGAGTGATCCAGCTCGGTTAGATAAGCTCCAAGTGTAATGAAAAGCTAGTGTGTAATGTGTTTATGTAGGCAGCCAGCCGGACCCAGCTTTCCCAAGGTCCTGAATTCTCTCGTTTTCTCAGCAAGACCACACAACCACTCACTCTTGGGATTAACCAACATATGATCCTGTATCAGTGTAGCTACAGCATTCTCAAAGTATGTTTGCTTCATAATGCATGAAATCAAATGGTAGGTTTCCTTTAATTGTTATTACAAAGCAGTATAGGACATTTCTGAAATGTGGCCACAAAGCAGTTAACCCCTTTATGAAAAAATGATTCCATCTCCTTATGTAGAGGTAATATAGCAGGGTTGCAGTAGTATTGTATAGTTTTAATTACTATGATGTCTGATGATCTGAGAGCTCCTTTCAGTACAACTGTAGTAAATGGGTTTATTTGCAATTTTCCTCGCATTATTTTTGCCCAGCTCTTTTACGTATCGACAATGGGCCCTTTATGAAGAGTCTCTATTGTGTTTATATGTTTCATACAAAATGATGTCTCTAGACACTTACTACCACTCACTAACTATTATACGGTTACAATGACCTTGCCTCATATTTGTCATTATAGTAACATTCACTGAGACCACAACTGAGTCATAGCTGAACGGTGGTGTTTTTGCTGCTTTGTCTTTTGTTTCTATTAAGGGAAGTAACAGTTAATGTATTGGATGCATCAATTTATAACATGAAAGTCAAAGACGCTATGATGAGAGTGGTATAGTACTTTGTGAGTTGTATTATATCCTCTATTTTGTTCCCTGGCCTTTAGCAGATAACTGGCATGGGGTTCTTACTAAAGCCCAGCGCATATTGGTTGTAAGGGCCATGCGCCAGGTATTTATTCAATAGGGACACTGGATACTCCCTTCCATTGACTGTACCAGCAAAAACTATGTGGGCTGCCGCACCATTTTTGCCGCTTTTAATAACGAAACAACATGATTGAAGGACAATAACACTGATGTGAATTTAGACATCTTGGAATTATTTTTTTTTTGCTGCCAATGTATATTGTAGTGCTCATCTGCATATAGTTTCTAAACATAATGGTGTTGTAACATTATTGTTTACCACTTATCATTTTAGGAATATTTTGTAAGTTACTTGACCATTTTTGGGAGACTTAGTCCCCTTTCACACTAGCGTTGCAGTTCACGTCAGGGTGCAATGCGTGAAAAACTTACTTTTTTTTGCTGCATTTTTGGTCCTTTTTCCCGTGGAGTCATTAGCGTTTTCGTGTTTTTCATGTGCGCGTTGTTCGCGTTTTTCTTTAATTTTCGGTGCGTTTTTGACGCACGTTTATAAATCACATCCTTCTTAAATTGGTACTTCATGACTTTGTTTCACATCACCTAGCAACCCAGCCATTTAAAACGCATTGCACTTGCAATGCTCGCGAGTGCAATGCGTTTTTGATGCGTCTCCATAGACTGGAATGGGGCGTGAAAAACGTGTGTGAAACGCAAAAGAAGAGCACGCTGTGAACACGCGTGAAAACACCGCAAATAAGGACAAGCCGATTAGAAACAATGGGACAGAGTGCAATGCAAGTTCTGCGCATCAAAAGCACGCGCAGAACTAGTGCTTGAAAAACGCTATTGTGGAAGGGGCCTTAGACTAGGATGGTGAATAAGATAAGTAAGGTAATTCTTTTTCTTAACCCAAAATCTTATGCTATGAGCCACCTACACCTTTCCTACTCATTGATGTCTGTGACCCTCTGACTTCAGGGGTCTGAATAAGCTAATGTGTCTTGTCACAAAATATTGCACCAAACATCAGCATCTTCCGCCACCCCTGGCATTGATAAAACCACCGAAAAAATAGCAGCAATAGATAGGGAGAGATTTATCTGAATTGTCTGAGGTAAAATTGTTCCAGTTGCCTATGCAAACCAATCGGGGCTCAGCTTTAATTATATGAACAACACATTAACTTGCACATATGGGTGGACAATCTTACTAAAGAAAGCAGCTCCTAGTGCTACAACAGACGCCGTAGTGTTACACTGCTAGCGTTATCGGAACCCTCCCATAACACTAGCAGACACTACCGGGATGTACAATAGAAACTGCCGGACCGTGGTGTAAGTGGTCGGGCGTATTCATGAGGTGGTATTAGGGGAGCCGGGCTATGGAGTGGGAGGGGCAGTCCTGGGGAGAAGCAGGGCCCCCTCATGAATACGCCCAACGGTTCAGTGTTTCTATTGTACAGCATAGCAGTATATGCTGGTGTTATCGGAGGTTTCCGATATCACTAGCCGTGTCACACTGCTACAACTGTTGGAGTTATAGGACCTGCTTACTTTAGTAGACAGATCTTTTTCATTTATTAATATATACTTTTAAGAAGTTCCATGCTAAAGTACCCAAGCCTTCCATGCCCACTACATACTGATATCAGGCCCAAAGTGTTAGAAGGGTTCATCTGCTTTCTGAATTTGTGGAAACTCGCCAGCACTTTAAACTTTGAGACTGTTACTGAGGTCCTAAAAAGGCCCTAAAAAGTCTGTTTACGTTTCCTTACCTTTTTATCAGATATTGCTGCTTTTCCTGAAAGTATCAATGTTTTAGAAGGTGTGGACGGAGACGTGAGAACACCGGACAAGCTCATTGACAGTGTGAATGACACCAGTGATGGTAGACATGCCTGGCTCGCTCCAATTCTCCCTGGCCTGGTAAGTTACATCCAGTGTATGGTGGCATAAATTTAAAAAAAAAATCTTGACATTTTTATTTATGGAAGCATTTTTTTGTATATGTCATACATATGGCTCAGTGGGTAGCACTACAGCCTTGCAGCGATGGGGTTCTGGGTTCAAGTCCCACCTAGGTCAACATCTGCAAAGAGTTTGTATGTTCTTTCTGTGTTTGCTTGTGTTTCCTCCGGGTCCTCCAGTTTCCTCCCACACTCCAAAACATACTGTTAGGTTGATTAGATTGTGAGCCCCATTGGGGACAGGGACCTCTTTGGCAAGCTCTGTTATATAAATAAAGAATTATTATTATAAATAATGTTTATTATACATATTGTAATAAATATACAAAAAGATTCTGTATACAGGCGGTCCCCTACTTAAGGACACCCGACTTACAGACAACCCATAGTTACAGACGGACCCCTCCGCCCACTGTGACCTCTGGTAAAGCTCTCTGGATGCTTTACTATAGTCCCAGACTGCAATGATCAGCTGTAATGTGTCTGTAATGAAGCTTTATTAATAATCCTTGGTCCAATTACAGCAAAAATTTTGAAACTTCAATTGTCATTGGGACAAAAGAAAAAAATGTGTCTAGAACTTCAATTATAAAATATACAGTTTCGACTTACATACAAATTCAACTTAAGAACAGACCTCCAGACCCTATCTTGTACGTAACCCGGGGACTGCCTGTATTGAGGCGAACATTTTTTAAGCCTCAAGCTCTCATATTAAAGAAATGTTTTTTTGGATACACTTTATAGTGTTCCTATTCTTATGATTATGAAACTTCTAATAATTTAGTACTCTAACTAATAATCAATTTTTATTGCACCCTATCAATTACAAAGAAATCTGTAAAAGGCAGCTTACCAGGTTTTATCCCATAACACTAACCACCTGATAAGGAGAATTTCCCCCTCTGGAGGAGATTTATTATAGGTGAGATTTCACACAAAGTCAAGTGAAATGACCAGAGAAGAATCATATTTGCCTGAGATGTGTCAAGTTCAGAAGCTACAGGGGAAGTGACACTGCAGATGGCCCTATTATCGATTATATAGCACTTAAAAATAACTATAAGTACTGAAACATGAGTAGTTCTAACTTTATCTCCTAATGGCCTAGTTTTGGAGAAAATCATCTTTTAAATTTATGCAAATGAGCCAAAGGGGCTCCTGTCTACTCCTTTGCCTCTGTAAGCCGTTACTGGTGCCTCGGCATCCCTATAGGTAATGAGAAGCCTCTGAGGACATCTACCATCGGTCTGCCGGTATAATCAGTATACATTTCTAATACTGTACTAGCTATATACTGTATGTCTTCCTTATATGATTATCTCAAGCTATATGTGGGTCTGGCAGTGAAGAGTATTCTACTCAAAAAGGGTGGGAGTCACTAATACAGATAAACTAAAATGTGTCATTTAGAATTCTCCTGAGATTGTAACAAGATGTTGTTCTTTTCTGCGTCGGTAATGTATTTCGTAGGTTGCGCCGTAGCTTCAATTAAAAGTTGTGAATATGTGAAAGCTTTTATCTTTCTAATTGATTTTTTTTTCCCCATTAGGTTAATCGAATTTATGTTGTTTTTGATCAACCAACCAAAGTGTCCATGATCAAACTATGGAATTATGCAAAAACACCACTGAGAGGTGTAAAAGAGTTTGGTGTAAGTATTACATGTAATTTATTTGTTGTTTATTGAAGATTACACTTTTTTTAATTAGTCATTTATCTAGAAACTATATCAGTAAACAGAAATCTTATTCCGAAAAAAATCTATGATTTTATTTCGATACCTAATAAACATTTTATGATGCTACATGTGTAGAAATGTGGAAGAAAATAGATGGACTTACACATTTTGTTTATGACAAGGTTGCATTTTTTTTTCGTTATTTTTGTATTCTTCTAGTTCTTTTTTTATAGATCCATAGAGTAGGCTCACAGGCTAAAGACTTATAGCTGTGCTTCTAGCTTAGCAAGATTTATTGTACTGGGTGATGTCTTATGACCAAGAGGTATCAATCACAAATATTGATTTCTGTCAAACTGTAGAATAAAAGATTTAAACTTTACCTGCAATTATTAGCGCCTCATAATCTTTCTATAAATTTTTAGTGATGGCATTATGAGCACTAAGCTACACATTTTTTGAATTATTTCTACTAGAATCTATTGTTTGTTTTACCTTACTAGTTGAGTGAACCTAAAAGTGACTGGTACAGTGAAAACTCTTTGAATAGACCACCCATTCTTGCAGATAACCTTTTAAAAGGTTTGTCTGCACTTGGGGTACAGCTTCCATACAGTATAATATAGGAGGAAATATTGACCTTTTAGCAATGTTGTTTTCTCTTGAGATTTCACTGTATTTACTTACTTTTGAGATGCATTACCGCATTGTAATCTCCTGACTCTAGTATAAGAGTATAAGACTTGCATTGTCCACAGCCTTTCCTTACTAATGAAATACTCAGCAACCTCCCCTCACTAATGCCATGGCGAGCCGCCTCCCCTTTCAAATGAAATGCCCAGCAGCCTCCCCTTTCAAATGAAATGCCCAGCAGCCTCCCCTTACAAATGAAATGCCCAGGAGCCTCCCCTTTCAAATGAAATGCCCAGCAGCCTCCCCTTTCAAATGAAATGCCCAGCAGCCTCCCCTTACAAATGAAATGCCCAGCAGCCTCCCCTTACAAATGAAATGCCCAGCAGCCTCCCCTTTCAAATGAAATGCCCAGCAGCCTCCCCTTTCAAATCAAATGCCCAGCAGCCTCCCCTTTCAAATCAAATGCCCAGCAGCCTCTCCTTACTGAGGAAATACCCAGAAGCCTCTCCTTACTGAGGAAATGCCCAGAAGCCTCTCCTTACTGAGGAAATGCCCATCAGCCTTCTCTTGCTAATGAAATGCCCAGCAGCCTCCTTTCACAGATGAAATGCCCAGCAGCAGCTCAACATTATAAAAAAAAAAAAAAAAACTCCCTGCAGTTACACTATTTCCGGCTTTCTGTGCATCAGCAAAGGCATAGACCGCTCCACATACTCTGCACCCTATTAACTATAAAGTCATCAGGCAGCAACACCGCGTCATAGTGTGTATGCAGGTGAAGTGCATTGACCTGTATCTATTCGTGCTGCTACACAGAGGGAAGAAGAGCTGTGGGGAGTGCCATGTACTAGGTTTATTTTCCAGAGCAAATAAGTGGGGTTGCTGATAAAGTGCATAACAAGGATTAAATACAATTTAAAATTTAAATTTTTGAACACTTTAAAATTCTGAAGCTGAGTTCATTTTCATTGCTGTCAACATGTAATGACTAAGAAGAACTATAGCCTTACATGCCAAAATATGGTAAATGGAGGTGAGCCACACTGTAGGAAAAAAGTATGAAGAGCAACAAGGAAAAGCTTAATTCAGAAATAATAAATAAATGGGTACATGGTTAACCCCTAGGCGCACCGGGACGCACTATAACGTCCTGCTTCTGGCACCGGCTCTCGAACGGAGCCTGTACCAGAGGCAGCGGCTGTCAGCTGTCTAGTACAGCTGACACCGCGCTGTAACACCCGCGATCAGAGCCGACTCCGATCGAGGGTGTTAACCCCTTACACGCCACGGTCAAGCATGACCGTGGCGTGAAAGGGTCTTCCCCCTATGGATCGGATCCCCCGTGCCGCTTACCGGGGGATCCGATCCTCTTCTGGGCAGCTCCGAGGACTGGCATGTGCCCCAGAGCTGCCCGCTCTCCCTGCCAGTCAGACCCCTTCCGGGTCTGAATGCAAACTGTCTGAGCATGCACAAGCATGCCAGACAGATTACACTGCTCTACAATAAAATAGTATTGTAGAGCAGAGTATTGAACTTAAACCAGCGATCAGAGCATCGCTGGTTTAAGTTCAAGTATGTATAAGTAAAAATATGCAAAAACACTTAACACTACACATTATAATAAATAAAAAATTAATACATAAAAATATAAGCCCCTAAAATGTCACTTTCCCATAAAAACACTTAATAAAGTATAAAAAACATAAAAACACAAAAAAAACCTGCATATTTGTTATTGCTGCGTCCGTAACAATCTGCATGATAAAACAGAATCGTTACTGGACCCGCACGGTAAACGCCGGAGGAAAAAAACGCAAAAAACTTCAGAAAAAAGATAATTTTAAATTAATACCCTATAAAAATGCTCTAAAAAGTGATTTAAAAAATTTTATGCAGTCTAAAATGAGCCCACTTAAAAAGAACAACTGTTCTCGCAAAAAATAAGCCCCTAACCAGATTGGTCAGCCAAAAAATAAAAAAGTTATGCATATGACAAGATGGTGATGCTAAAATGAATAAGATTTTCTCCAAATTAGTTTTTATTCCGTAACAATCTGCATAATAAAACAGAATAAAAAGTTATGCATATAAAAAAGACGGTGATGCTAAAATTTACAACAATTTTGCCAAATTACTTTTTATTCAGTAAAAATGGGAAAAAATAAAAAATCTATATAAATGAGATCTTTTCGTAATCGTGGCGACCCATAGAATAAAAATAATATACTACTTTTATGGTATGGTTAACGGCCAAAAAAAAACCACATAAAAATTTTCCTAAAAATTGATGATTTTCATTTCCTCCACCAACAAAGAGTTAATTAAATCTCACCAATTAGCTATAGATGCCCCAAAATTATCTACCAGAAAAGTGCATCTCATGGCAAAAGAAATAAGCCCCTATAGGTCTACAATAAAAAAAAAAGAAAAATTATAGCCTGTACAATGTGACATAGCAAATCTGATCTGGATGGGGCCTCCTTCCCTTCTATGCCCGGCCGTGCACCCATACAGCAGGTTACCACCACATATGGGATATCGGTGTACTCGGGAGAAATTGGGTATCAAACTTTGTGGAGCCTTTATTCATTTAATCCATTGTAAATGTTTCATTTTCCACCCTAAATGAGTGTATTGGGAAAAAATATTACAATTTGCACCTCCATTTTGTTTTAACCCCTTTAAAACACGTAAAGGGTTAACAAACTTCTTAAAAGTGGTTTTTCATACGTTGAGGGGTGTAATTTCCACAATGGGGTAATTTATGAGTCTAGCTATTATTTAGGCCTCTCACAGTCAATTAGAAGTTGAACAAGTCCATCTAAATACAGGTTTTGGTAATTTTACAAAAACTGTGAAAAATGATACCTAAATTCTGAGCCTCATAACATTCTAGTAAAATATGTGGAATCTTAAAAAACCATCCAACATAAAGCAGACATTTGGGAAATGTAAGTTATGAATTTATTTGGGCGCTATGACTATCTGCATCAAAAGTAGAGAATTTAGAACGTTGAAAATAAAGAATTTTTCCAAATTTTTGCCAAATTTTGTTTTTTTTTTCATAACTAAACGCAAAAGATTTCATCCAAATTTTTAAACTAATTTGAAGTACAATGTATCACGAGAAAACAATCTCAAAATCCCCTGGATATCTCATAGCGTTCCCACGCTATAAACACTTATAGTTACACAGGCCGGATTTGAAAAATGGGGCCGCGTCCTTTAGGCCAAAAGAGGCTGAGTCCCGTAGGGGTTTCTAAGGTTGAGAGAAGAACTTTTGTCTAACTGCACTAAGCTAAAATAGCAATTTACCATACTGTAATTAGCTATCTGCAGGTGTTTAGCTGTTAACGTATGTTTTACCTTGTCCCCCCACACTGATCTCCATTTGCTATTCTTCTTGGTAACCATGGGAAACCACATAGTACAGCTAGAGACAAGAGGAGGCTTGTTTGGAGGGGCTGTAGGAAAGGAGTGCAAGAAAATAGGACCTTGAGTGATGTAACAAGCATGTGACTCCTCACATGTTTCAGGTTGTCCAATTACAAACTTGCTGTCCTGATTAATGTGAAAGGACTTCGTGTTCTGACAAAGGACATTGAGTTATGTCATAAGCATGTGACTCATCACATGCTTTATGTCGGCCAATTACAAACATGCTGTCCTGATTCATATGAATGCCCTCAGTGTTCTGGCCTCATTGCCCTCTGCTGATGTCACAACTAGGAAGTGCCTTCCCACTTCAGGAATAGCTGGATATGATTTTATAAGAAGGATTTCTAGATATACTAGGTTGTATCTAAGGCTAGGAAGAAGCCAGCAGCATGATACAGGTATCGTTGGAATTATTGTCAAAGGCACTCTCCAACCATGCTACTTGGAGAGAGTTACACTTATAGGTACGCTCTTAAGTCCAATCAGTGTTGCTTCAGAGGAAGGCAAAAACCACCAATTATCACATATTAGGGGGAAAATAATTTTCTGACCCGGATGTGGCAATAGGAACAATCCTTGGATCATTCACCACAAGAGAAGCCCAACTCCCATCACTTGAAGCAAAAACATGCAACAGACTTACCCTCCCCATCTTTTAAATAGTTATAACTGTTCATAATAAACTAGAAAGACTCACCTTTCTTCTCAAGTTTAGGTCTCACATGAAAGAAGTTCAGGTACTAATGACTTTTTACTCATAGTGACAAGACCCAAAGAACCCCCTATCTTTAACCCCATAGCGCAATAAGACGTACCTGTATGTTTTATTGCGCATGGGGTAGTATGAAGAGGGTTCACGTGCTGAGCCCTCTTCATACACGCCGGGTGCTTGCTTCACAATGAAGCAAGCACCCGTCGCTAACAACCGCGATCGGTGCTTGTACCGATCACGGGTGTTAACCCTTTCATCGCCACCGGCAAAGCTGCCGGCGGCATTAACGAGCCGGCGGCACGTGGGCGCCACCATCTTGGCTCCGAGATGACGTCACGGGGATGACGTCACGGGGATAACGTCACGGGGAGCGGCGATCCGTTGCCATGACAGCCTCGGATCACACAATGATCCGAGGCTATCATGTTTTAGGCCATCCATTACAATTTTTTTTGTACAGGAGGTTTTAATTTTTGTAAATGTATGAAAACATTATAAAACCTATACAAATTTGGTATCCATGTGATCATATAGACCCAATGAAGAAATTAGACATGTCATTTGGAGGGCACAGTGAAAGACGTAAAATCCACGCCCACAAGAAAACGGCGCAAATGCGTTTTTTTTTTACCATTTTCACTGCATTCAGAATTTTTTTCCCGCTTCCCAGTATATGGCATAGACAATTAAATGTCATCACTATGAAGTGCAATTTGTTACGCAGAAAACAAGCCATCACAAAGCTCTCTACATGGAAAAATAAAAAAGTTATAGATTTTTGAAGGTGGGGTGTGAAAAATAAAGACGCAAAAAGGGGTCCTTAAGGGGTTAATCTGTCAGTCGCCTTCATAATAAATGGGCAGACCTGCCCCTCACTTCTAATACAAGGCTTCTTTTCAGTCACTTAGGTTTTATACATTAATAATTGTGAATATTTGCGCAGGGCTGGCAATATACGAGCACCGATTTATCATTGCAGTTATGTCTTAAAAATCTAATTTTCTTTCATTGAAAATGTATTCTTCTTTATTATCCTATTTGATTAGGTAATAATCTTGTTTTGTGTTTGTCTTGTATGAATGCGACAATGTATCCAGTAATTGACATATGTTTTATGTACATTATTGATAGCAGACGGTTTCTTTCCGCTTGATAGGAAGTGCGATGATGACGTTTACAATGATTTAGTTATCCAAGACCAGTTTATAATGTCTACAGATTATTTTCATTTTCACAATTATGACTTTTGACTGTATTTTTACGTTTCATTAGTAAGAACAGTTTTTCATATATTACTGTTATAACTTGATTTTCTTGCCAGCTCCTTGTAGATGACCTTCTTGTATACAATGGGATTTTAAACCAAGTCAGTCACATTTCTCATGGCATACTCCCGACTTGTGATCCTGTGATACCATTTCATACAATCCTCTTTGCGAATGACAAGAAAGTATCAGAAGCAGAAAGGAGAACTCTTTTAAGGTATGTAGTACCGTCTGCTTAAAGGGAATCTGCATGTGCTGTGGCAAGTAGTGAGAATTCCTATGGTGCCAGTCAGTTCTGTGCTCCAAAAAGGTGAAATTATTACCTTTTGCCTCTGTCTGCGCATGTTGCATCCAGAAGGAAGCTCTGGATGGGAATACGCAGTAAGCCATAAAAGTGTGATCAGTATAGAATTATAGATAGAAACCTGACGGGTGTGAACATATGCTTCTCAGGTGAAATCATAAGGAGTATGACATGTTTGCTTCCATGCCCATCTATTGTGCTTCTAGTTCTTGTAAAACTATAGGCACAGGATATCAGGATTGGAGATGCAGGTTTCAGCTCATGTCGCTGGAGAGTGACTTGTCAGTATTCATTGTATCAATGCAGTGTAACATGGTGTCAATGACATAAGGTAATTATTGTGATATAAAGAAAGCTACAGAATCCCAAAGATTTGTAAAAGAACAATGTGACACCTATGACAAGCACACACCATAGAGGATAACCGTGGAGGAGATGGAAATAGCAGTCAGGACAGTGATAACAATACGAGACATTCTGTATTAATGTGTGTGGTACCATAGTAACACATTACCAGGGCACTAATAATAATAATATAAAAAAACATAGAAATCTAGTACAGACAAGTTAGTGGTATAATTTCTCCAGGCTGAGCCATATGCTAATCCTGAAAGAAGGATTATTTGAGGGACAGAGATATAAGGGGATTGAGTACATAAAAAGGCCTGGCCCCTGTATAAGGCTGGTGGTAGCTTGGAGCTGTACTGATACCCAGAAATTACCATTTCAAATATCAAAGAAGCAAACTATTACAGAATAGTGCAGAGAACATGCGCTCTATGGATATGCATGCACAGAATTATATATACTGGCTGTATGAGATAATCAGCAGTGCTGTGTCTTTACAAAGTCTTCAACCCAATTGATGTCATTTTGTACCATAATTTATTATTTTAAGTTATTGATACCTAAGTGGAATACTAGGCTTATGAATATGGAATAACTAATGTTTATAGAGTGATCTTGTATTATAATTACAAAATACTTGATCAATGAATACATACGAATAAAGAAGAGAATTTACTATTTTACCACCAATCTACATTGGTTTCAGGTTTATATTGCTGCACCAAGCGCAAAAAGAACCCAAAAACATTAAAAGAACCCTAGCTACTCCTCCCCAATGGGATGTACCTAGATGATCACTTAACAAATATACATATACTCTTCATATATACATATAGATAGATGGATACAGTTTAAAGTAGAATGAGCCCAAATACTTCCCAGCCAGCAGCCATCCCTTGCCCACAGTAAAAATAAAATTAGTAGTCACCTTCCGGGCTCCCCACTGCTCCTCTTCTCCTCTCTTTTATCTTCATGTCTCTATCTGTGCACATGTACATTATGGTGTCATGAGGCACGGCATAATATGCATGCAGTTGGATCGGGTTCGGCCCACACTAGCTACCTTTTATACTAGGGGTGTTGCTGGCCACCTATATACTGGGGGTAAATATAAATGGTATCGGGTATCAATAAGGAAATCACCTTGTGTCAGAAGAAATAAGTATAAATGGTGAATAAAATATAACTTTTACTTCAGATAGTTAAAATATGTTCAGAAAATTGTGGAAAAAATGGAAAAATGAACTAGATACAAATAGGACTGTAACTACTGATTACCATCTACTGATCCAAAAATAATACCAAAAAAATAATAGTTCTAGGTAAGGAAACTCACTACAGATGTTGTTGTAGTGATCCGTGTATGGGAAGTTCAGCACCTCCTCAATCGTCTCCTCTAATGTAGCCATAGATGCATTCACGGCCATGTATGTTCAATTATAGTCAGACGTAAGAGAACAGGGAGAACGGTGTGTGTGGACAATGTCCCAGCATGCCATGTTTTGCCTTTTAGGCTCATCAGGGGATACAAGATAAATGTCAGAACCAACTAGTGCAAAAAAATAGCCATAAAATTAGGGTATTTATGTGATAAATGTATCCTGCTGAAAGTGTACGTATGTACATAAGGGATTGTTCTTACCTTACTTGTATATAACAGTATATAGCTAATACAGGAGGCACAGTAAATATCTACATTTATTACAGGTTGCACAGTATGATTTAAAAGGGGGACTGCATGTATTCATTATAGGGCGGACTGTATACATGTAAATTAGAGGGCTCTGCACATATGTGAAATCATTGGGGATACTGTATATATGTATATAGGGAACGGGAATTGGTTCTGGTGCTGTGTTTCTGTACAAAGCTTGGTGCTACTTCTATGCTTGTGTATTAAACGTCATACTGGTGCTGTATCTTTGAGCTTAGCGTTTTATGGTGAAGTATATATGTAAATCGCTAGTCTAATAATTAATGACAGGCGCAATATTATGATTTGAAAGACCCTTTCCTTTCTTTATTGAAGGGGGGATACTGTATATGTTAGAAGTTATTTCGGGGGAAGTGCTGCATAAGCTAACCTAGTGGAATAGTGCTGCATACACCATAATTCACACATAAATGCAGAAGTCTGTGATATAGGGCAGCAATGGAGGGCTTGTCTTCCCCCTTTCTGCCCCTTGTATGTGGATCTCCGCACTCCGTCCTCCCAGGAGCAGACTGAGGATAGGGAATAAATGGTAAAAATGGAAACCTATCTGTTTCATGTTACGCATGATAACAATTCAAAACAGAAACGACTTTGTAGGTGGAATGTACCAAGTTATGTTTTGCAGTGTGTTTTGCATGTTCTTACATTGGAAGTCATTATGTATTGTTATGATGTTAACAGCAACCATGTAGAAGACCAAGATGTAAGAATGATGAATGATAATAAAGTCGTTGTCAACTTTAAGAAGAGCCACAGTGCAGATCCAGGTATTTCAGTTAAATTATTCTTTTATGCTTTACATACAATTATGCAAAAGAGAATTTTGTACGTATTTACTATGAACATTATGATATATTGATATTAATAACGATATCCCAATCATCCAGATGTACAGTAGATAAATGATATAATGCTGTCCGTCCATAGCCACCACTAGGGGGAGCATATAGACTCCTACAGAAAAAAGAATTTATAGGGGTATGCTGGGAATATAAATGTCTGATATAAAAACCCATAATGTTATAAACAAGTGAATACATCAAAACTAAGAAATGACATTTAAATAGTTTGCTTTTATGCTTTACAAAACTATATGGACAGAATTACCCCCTAAATGGCCACACAGGGTACAAAAACTCCCATGAGCCCTTAATTCTCATAGCTCCGCCCTCTCATGCTCTGCTCCAAGTGATGATGTAACAGACTGCCATCACTGCACGTTACCCCACTGAGATGGTGTCTTACCACAACACTGGCCGTATTGGATGTAAACCATCTCTCCCCACATATGAGGCTTCTCTGCTTCATGATGATGACTCTGCCCCTAATTTTGATAGGCGCCAACCCCTCAGTGACGTCAAACATAGTGATGATCACATGACCCTGCCCAGGCAGGTGCAGGACATGTGAT
Organism: Engystomops pustulosus; assembly: GCF_040894005.1. Taxonomy (NCBI): domain Eukaryota; kingdom Metazoa; phylum Chordata; class Amphibia; order Anura; family Leptodactylidae; genus Engystomops; species Engystomops pustulosus. Next base: position 44,806,574 of record NC_092418.1, on the reverse strand, counting down.
GAGGACATGTGATCAGCAACTATCTTCATTCCTGTGTCGGGTCTACTGGGACAAAATCAATGGACCGAGTAAAGGGCCAGTAGCATTTATTCTTCTTTATAGTCTATGTCCACAGCATATTTCTACTACAGGGAGGAAAACTTTAAATGACAACTAATTACATAATAGCTTATATTTTAATGACTGATTTGAATATTAATTATGCTTATTTTTGAAAGCCCCTTTCATTACTCTGTGTAAGCAGGAAATGCCTGGTTTTATATTAGTGAAGGAGTGGGGGTTAAAGTTGATTTTGGAACAACGGTAGAACATTTTAACAATAAAAAAAATCCCCAACTGGGGACTATTAATATTATTAATATACAGAATAAGATACTATTGGGGTTTGTGCGACATTTGTGTAGTGTCAAGTTTCCCTTGCCACTAAATGAAGCAGGTAGCCCCACCCTGCATGAACAGCTTAATTTTAAATGTATATTTTGGTATAATACCTACTACTTCTAACAATAAAACCTTCTGCATCTGTCTTTTATCTTATAGCTTTACGTCCAAAGACTTGTGTCACTGACAAATTAAGCGGAAGGCAAAGGCGGCTCTGAAGATCCACTTTACCGAGGAAGAATAGCCATAGTTATTTATTTATCAGATTTTGTATTAATATTTAATACATTTTATGTTCAACTATTTTTCTACATGTAAACAATAAATATCTAACATAAACACTTGTAATAGTCCATTGGTTTCTTGCAGACATATTTTACTTCATGGTGCTTCAGTCTTCTTTCTTAAGTTTTACCAATCCTCATAACACGTATAAGGATCCCTAGTTGTATTATACATCTTATATGTGAAGCCCCTTCCTATAATCTTAGGTCTTATGCAGCAGATGTCGGCACTTACAAAAGTAATTTTTCCGTCCCATTGACGATTGATAACGGAAATAGAATTGCATTTGAAGATCTGTTAAAGAGAACCCGTCATGCAAAATAACCCCCTAATCTAAATATATTTTCATAAACCGCCATTAGAAAGCATTGCCCCTATCCCTTCATTGTCCCTCTACATGCCTGTAAACCTAAGCAATGAGGTCCTAAAGCTGTATGCAAATGACCTGTGAAATGTCCAATGAATCATTAGCATATTCAAGCTGTCCACTCTATTCATGAGTAGGAGGCACAGCCACACCCCCAGTGCTTGACTGACAGCCTGTATAATGATGTGAGGCTGTATAATGATGTGATGGCTCCATGTGCTTGCTGGTGGCCACGCCCCCTGCAGCCTGTGTGTGTGTGTATAGGAGAGATACAACAGCTACAGGCAGCCATGTAACAGCAGAACATGTCTCTGTGTATTAGGAGGATGCAGCATGTCAGCAGATGCAGCACACACACTAGCCATGCTTTACTATACATTGCACACAGACATGAGCAGGGGGAGGAGAGGGGAGGGGTAACACTGCCTCTGACCATGTGACCAGCCTCATTTACATAATAAAGAATATATGATTTTACAATGAATAATGTATGAAATAACTAGATAAAGGCTGTGATGGGATCCTTGTGAACTGCTCCAACAGGTAGAGGTGACAGGACTAGTGGCAGAGACCTGATGACAGGTGTCCTTTAAGGAAGCATATTGTGTAATCCTATACGGAGTAAAAGGTTTTAATAATCTTAATATAAAAATAAGATTTAACCCTTCATGACACAGCCAGTTTTCAAGCATTTCCATTTCCTATTTTCTAGCTGGAGCTGTAAGGGGCTATAATTTATAGACCTGTGATACAAATGTGAAGCATTTGGAGTGTGAATGATAATTACATCAATTAGAATGTGACAATGTGGCCTATTAAGTTTCTAATAAGGACTTTACAAAATGGAGTAAAACCTTGTCCTTTGTCTCATCCATGATGTGACCACGCAGTGTTAAAAGCGAGAATCACGCGCTGCACAGGACAATAACAAGTCTTCTGCACATACCAGCGCGTGATCATTGATTGATACATATGTTACAAAATGATGATGCGGCAGTATCTGAAATAGATGGTGCCTTTGTTTATGAAATGATATAAAAGCAAGGGGATCCTGACAGGGGGCAGGGACTTTTCCAGACTCTCGAGTGGACGCACTTCGGTCTGTGATGTTGATCCGGAATTTTCCTTGCCCTGTCGAGGTCCCCCGTCAGGATAAGTGATGCTACAATATCCGGTAATGTATTGATGCTTACTTTCTAATTAATATGTACTCAGTATATAAGCAATAATTGTTAACCTGTTATTCAGCAAATAAACATATTACTGTTTAAGATTAAGTTTGTATTGACCGTAGTTCCTTCCTAATTAGTATATTAGTGAGCGCAGTAAGTAGGACGCTAGGTCCACCTTATTTTTGACAGGCAATACATTAATTGGCGTAGTCAAGGCAGGATCCTGTATAAAACGCTGTGTTAACGGTCCGTGAGAACAGGCCCAGGCTGGATATCTCACTTACTGTCTGGAACTTCTGTTGAATGCAGCCCTATTGCACGGGTCGGCAGAAGTGAAGGATAGGTGGGGTTGAAGGAGCGAGTGGAGTGGGCTCACGGATAACGCAGCATATACAGGAAACTGAAGTTAATTTGGAAACCAAGACCCTTGCAAACATTCTGACATTATAGGGTGGTTGCAAAGGGGATAGGGAACTCCTGTGCAAAATTTGACCAATTGGCGTTTTGCCAAAATTCTCAATCTTTTTGGCACGAAGCCAAGATCCGAAAAATGTTCAGGAGACGTAAAAATCAAGCCCCAGAAGGAATAGAAGTGCCCGGCTGGTCTGAGGCACCCTATTCTATCTTAGCACAGGAATTAGGAACATCAGGGTTAGCAGAACCTTGGGAAAGTAAGCTCAAAACTTGTGAACCCGTAGATCTAGTGAAAACGCTAGAAGAGGTCCCTGTTAGGTCAGGTGATGCAGTAACCCCTTCATCTAGTACACATACTAGAGGAGGTCCCTGTTAGGACAGGTGATGTAGTAAGCCTTTCATCTAGTACACATACTAGAGGAGGTCCCTGTTAGGACAGGTGATGTAGTAAGCCTTTCATCTAGTACACATACTAGAGGAGGTCCCTGTTAAGTCAGGTGATGCAGTTGCTTTAGGCAGACATTGTTGGATATTGACAAGTGCCTACAGAGTATGCATGAGCGCAATCAACAACTTCATAGGAAAGAGTCTCAGTTAGAGCAGAAACTGAGTTGGGAGGGAAGAAGGTGGTGTTGGAGTGTAATACCTGCCTTCTGAATGATAAACTACAGCATTATCAGAGCATTGCAGAAAATACTGCTGTAAAAATAGCCCAGAATAAATACAGGAAAAGAAAGGGCAAAGTTAACAAAAACAAGGTGCACAAAATTATTGCAGAAGCCTCAATAGATTGGAATCCAGATAAGTGGGATGGGGATGTGTGGGATTCTTCCTCTAATTCAGAATGGGAGGACCCCCCAGACCCTGTAATAGACCCCCCCCTTCCCCGAGTGTGTTAGCCAAACGTATCGGAAAAAGATTAGAGAGAACAGGAGAAAGTGAGATACAGTGGTTGGTCAGAGTAAGTGAATATGGAGGAACGGGAGTAATGCTGGATGAGGGAGATGTGGGAAAGTTTATCACTCTATCCAGAGACCCTATTACACAGTGTTCTTTTAAGACCTACTTTGTGGATACCGGAATAAGGGTGCAGAATTTACTTTTAATTCTGGCTCACTGTTTCCAGAACAGGTATCCGGCAGAGTTAGATTTGCCGTTGAATGAGAAACCCTGGTATACTATAAGGGATGGTCTTGAGAGACTAAAAGAGGAGGCAATGCGTAGCGCCTTATCTGTATTAGGGATGGAAGATGATTTTCTGAACTACCCTCTCACAGCCAGCATAAGAAATAGTCACACCTCCAGCATATAAAGCAGTCATTTTAACCCTTACGGTAGCAATGACTGGAGAAGCTATTAGCACAGTGTTGGCCAGAATGAGAAAGTTGCAAGATATGAGAGATTCGAAAGAGCCTGCAGCCCCCAAACACTCGGGGAACAGTAAACCTTATAACTCAGATTGGAGGAAAAAACAAGAAGGGGATTCTAGTAGGGTCTTGAGGAAAGATATGTTCCAAGCTCTGCTGAAAGCTGGGGTGAAAAAGGAACATATCGATGGGAAGGAAACTCAGGAATTATAGAGAATGTATAAACAAAAAGTATTATCAGTAAAAAAGGCTAGCACAGGAGAGCCCCTAAAAGAAGGACCTTCTTAAGCCATAGGAAATTTCTTGGACAGATTATCAATATGTGTATCCTTGGGAGGAACTGGCGGCCGCGGTTGCAACCAAGGTAACACAAGAAATGGATTAAAAGTCATTAATCACTGATTTAGGATCAGATAATGAAACAGCATGAGTAGCCAGCCAAACCCCTGTGTTTATAAAAAGAGATGATCACCCCTATGTTAATCTTAGCATCCATTGAAAGGGGGTAATATTCAAAGAGTCCCAGCTTTGATTGATAAGGGGGCAAAGGCTACTTTAATATGTGGAAATCTCAAAAAATTTAAAGGTCCTAAAGGTAACTTGCCCATTAGAAACTACCCCGTTTTGGTGGTCCCGATACCAGAATACATTATTGACATTGATATTCTTAAAGGGATAACACTACATTTGAAAGAAGGAAAATTTGCATTTGGGGTAAGAAAAACGGAAAATTAAGCATGTCCGTTATTGGAAGGGAAGGTATAAATGCCCCCAATACATATTCTCCCGGCTTCTAAACTAGTTGCCCTGAAACAGTATCAAATTTCCGGGGGATACAAATAAATTCTTGAATACACCCCTACTACTGTTTTTCATGTTGATGCTCATGTACCAACTGATTCACTTGAACGTTTGTTTAATTCCAAAGCAGATAAACAAGCAGCGATCAGAACAGCAGACACTTCTTCCAGAAAGAAAAGCAATCATGGCTTCAGGGTACACAACAAAAGTGGACACTTGAAAAAAAAAAAAAAAAAAAAAAGGCTACTTACAGGTGGACCCAAGATAGAGGAATTCCTCTAACACTTGACATAATTAAAGATACCATCCAGAATTGCCCAATATGTCAACATAGCCAGAAAAGAGAAGTTCCCCACACAGTAATGGGACACATAGGTCGAGGACAACTACCAGCTCAAATTTGACAAATTTATTTCATTGGCCCTCTGCCAGAAAGCAGGGGATGCAGATATTTGTGTACGGCAGTGGATACATACTCAGGATTGAGGGTAGGATTTCCTTGTAAATCTGCCACTCAATGGAGTACACTGAGAACTTTGGAAACTGTTACCCAGTATTATGGAGTCCCGTTGCAGATGCAATCAGACAATGGGTCACATTTTACTGGAAAATAAGTCAAAAAGTATACACAAGACAACAACATCCACTGGGTATATCATATGCCTTACTATCCTCAAGCAGCAGTGTTAGTGGAAAGGATGAATGGGTTGCTTAAAAGCACCCTAAAGAAGCTAAACCCGTCAGACAGTGCATATGGGCAATGGAGGGATCACCTTAATGAGGCTCTACGGATTTTAAATAATAGGCCCATTACTGATTCAATGACTCCTTTAATAAGGATGTTGACCCCTAATATCACTGTAAAAGTTAATAATATAGTAGATTCACTGCTGTATAAGAAAATTCAGGAGAATGCAGTTACACCCATTCGAGCTACACCACTGTCGGCAGGTTTGGATCTCAGCTCAATGGAGGTAAATCTTATCTCCTCAGGTAAGGTTAAGGAAATAGCCACTTGTTTAGGATGTAAAATTACAAAAGTTCACTATGAGCAAATAGTCACAAGATCTAGTTTAGCTCTGAAAGGATGTATAGTGTTGGGAGGCGTAATTGATGAAGATTATCAGGGTGAGATGATCAACTTGGGTACAGAGAAAAACCAAACAATTGCCCAGTTATTGCTTATTCCCATCAATAATGCTACTCCAAAAGAAGGGTCTGTCCCATTAGAAGTTAACATAAGGGGAGATAAAAGTTTTGGCTCTTCTGATGCTACCAATTTTGGAGCTAAAATATGGGTTCTAAATAACCAAGGACCGCCCTCTCCCAAGTGATAGCAGTGGGGAAAGCTAGAACCTTGTTGATCATGAGACCTGGAGTAGAAAAATGGGAATATGTTCCACAGGAAAAATGTTACTTGAGAGAATGAGGAAATATAATGTTTGTGTTTCTTTCCCTTAGATGTACCTAACTATTGGAATCCTTGGAGGCGGGTATTTGGCCGGAAGTAAAACCTGAACGCCTGGTGCCTTATTGGAAAAGACTAACATCACCACACTAGGATGGAGCTGGAAAGGAAATCCTACTAATCGAACCTAGGATAATTTCACCTGTTTTGCAAAGAAAACATGTTTGGTTGCTGATATATCTTTTGAACAAGGACAAGGTTGGAGAGGACCACCGGAATCCTCCAGCAACCTATTTAGGCCTTGGTATTTGATGTACCAGGACAATTTGAATACAATTATTGATTCTAAAGTACAATTAAAATGTTGTGAACAACTAGCAAATTAGCCATGTGCCATTGAGTGATAAGCGGCTAGTCCTAATAACAAAAGTAGATCCAGGACATATTAAAAGAATACCCTCTACTTGTGCCAAAGTGGGACCAAAACAAAACAAAAAAAAAAACTGTTATAATGACTACAGTGACATTTCTTCCTCTACCTGAATGTAACCAGAAAAGAAAAAGAAGAGCTTGGTATGATATTTTACTGGGAGGATACGGTGCAGTAACCGGTACTCTCAATGGATTTGATATTGAGACTATAGCCAACAAGCTAAGCCAAGCTGGAAAAGGAATTCAAGATGCATTGACTCTACGGTGACAATGGATGCCTACCATATGGCACCCTTGGCGATAAGCCATTGATGTGGACACTTTTCTATCAAGGACTGTTAATAGAACTGATAATATTTTAGAGGGTTTAGAGGTTAATACTGGCACAGTTTTGAATTTCACTCTATGTACTATGCAAGTAGTATACTATATACAACAGCATGATGCTATACAAACTAAGTTGATGACTGGGAGTGAAGCAGTGTGGCGAGAAGTGTTTAAAACTGCCATACCGAGTCAATCCTGGCTCAAGATTGATGCTCCAAAAATTGTATATATATATATATATATATATATATATATATATATATATATATATGGTATAATCAATGTATACAATGTAACCAAGGTAAAAACTATGTGTAAATTTGTAGTAATGTTTATACTGTTGGGGCCCCCAGGATCTCAGCACTATTGGATGCCAGAGTTCCAGGGGACCTACATAGATTCACAGAATTATACTCATGATTTATCTTTTTGCGATGACACATTAGAGGGACAGCTTTGTGGATTACAATCCAAGACTTATGAATCATGCTTGTTACAGGGTTCTATTAATGTATGTAAATTTACTATATTGCCATTAACCTATCAGTTATTAGTTGAAGTAGCCCCTCAAAAAATATGTGTGGTCACTAATGTTCCTGTTATTCCAAGAATGGAAACGCCCTTTGAAGGATGCATGAAAAATGTATCTGTGTTAGTTTGGAATAATGAAACTTTCTTGTTAATTCATTATCACATCATATCCAAAGATATAAAATGGACTCCACTTACTCTAGAAGTGCAGTCATGGGATTTGAATTTGACTAAGTTAAAACAACTAATCCAACATTCAGAGTTTGGACAACAATTGATTCAACAATTGAATAAGAGTGTGCAATACCATACTGTCACAACAACTATAGTAGCTGATAAAATAGTTAAGATGGGTTCTTCCATCCAAGAAGCTACATTACATCACTGGTGGGACATTTCCATGGGATATTCTCCATCTGCAGAGAGGATGTTAAATTGGTTGATACATCCTGTGATTGTAATTGCTATTATTGTAATTACATTATCTGGAATTGCTATATGGCTTATAAATTGTTTACCAGACCACGAGTTGTTATGGTCAACTACAGAAACGTTAAATAGTCTACATTGTCAAGGACCGATTGTGATACAAATGTGAAGCATTTGGAGTGTGAATGATAATTACATCAATTAGAATGTGACAATGTGGCCTATTAAGTTTCTAATAAGGACTTTACAAAATGGAGTAAAACCTTGTCCTTTGTCTCATCCATGATGTGACCACGCAGTGTTAAAAGCGAGAATCACGCGCTGCACAGGACAATAACAAGTCTTCTGCACATACCAGCGCGTGATCATTGATTGATACATATGTTACAAAATGATGATGCGGCAGTATCTGAAATAGATGGTGCCTTTGTTTATGAAATGATATAAAAGCAAGGGGATCCTGACAGGGGGCAGGGACTTTTCCAGACTCTCGAGTGGACGCACTTCGGTCTGTGATGTTGATCCGGAATTTTCCTTGCCCTGTCGAGGTCCCCCGTCAGGATAAGTGATGCTACAATATCCGGTAATGTATTGATGCTTACTTTCTAATTAATATGTACTCAGTATATAAGCAATAATTGTTAACCTGTTATTCAGCAAATAAACATATTACTGTTTAAGATTAAGTTTGTATTGACCGTAGTTCCTTCCTAATTAGTATATTAGTGAGCGCAGTAAGTAGGACGCTAGGTCCACCTTATTTTTGACAGGCAATACAAGACCCCACCCAGATTAGACACAAAGCGCACATGTACTTATAATAGTATATGCTATTTAATTTCCCAAACTTATTAATTGGTTAGAGGTTTAGCCTTAAATAAATATATTTCAGCATATCGAAAATCGGTTACAACCCATGGCCAGCCTTTGCACTAACAGTACCCTCGACTAAGGGATGAAATATAGAATAGACAGTCAGTGCCGTGCTATGACCTTCAATCCAGGAAATATTGGTTTACACCATTAGCCAGTTTCTCATTACATGTTTATAGTGTTGAAGTCTGTCCAAGGGTTAAAAGACGGGTCTCCATTCATTAGGGCTCTATTCACACGTAGATGGAAAATACACTTGTGGCTCTCACTCTAAAAACAAAAGGCATGGAAGGTGTCCATGGTGCAGATCAATGATATCAGATTTCTGTGTTAAAAAGTATTTATTTTACTCACACAACATAAAATTTAAAGCACTTTATATCAAAACAAACCAGATCCTGGGGTTTGCTAAAGCAAGTAGAAGAGAAGTCACTCTAGCAGGGAGGGTCCATTAGTGACTCCCTGCCAGAACTACACAGTAGAGAGGTCCAGAAGCGGACCACTCTGTCTTCTATGTAGTGACTATGCTGAGCTAGTGCATCTCAGTTCTCATTGTAGTAAATGGTACCTAAGTACTACTATAAGGGATATATATCACTGCTAAGGGGGGGATTTTTAAGACACCCCCCCCCCCCCAAAGAGTACTTTAACCCTAGGTTGTGTGATCCTACAATTTACTGCCATACTACAGTATATGTACTGCAATATATGGGGATTTTGCACATCATTTATTACAATGTGCAAATCGAACGTTGCAATACAATGGTTAAATCCAGACATCCTAACCCTTTGCAGGCGGTGATCGTAGGTTTAGCACCCGCGATCAGTGCGTTACCAGTGGTTGTTTCCTGCAATATGCTATGGAAAGGGCTAAGCCCACTCCAAAAGGGGGTGCTGTATGTAATCGGTTCAGGGTCGTAGAATATATGTAATAAACTACAGTTGCTGTTTTTACTATAATTATATAAGGGTACTATGTACAGGATTTTTATTACATAAAACATTAAACTTTTCGTCTCTGCAACAAATCGGCCCTGTTTGTGCCTGTTTAGGCTTCCACTAACAGTTGATTTATGCCGAGCCAAGATATTGGACCTCAGCCGATATAATAATGATGACCTTTCCTGCCTTGTGGGGCTGGATAGTGACAGTAGAGAAAAGATCTCTGCTTTATATTCCATATATTCCATGAATTTTGTGTTCCTTTAAATCCACTCCAGTATCCTGAACATGAACCAAGAATATACAGTATGAGCCTATTTAAATTCTCATTGAAGTCTTCCACTTATTTAAAGCTCCCAGCTGTGTCTAAGGAATTGGATTGAGATGAATCGCTATGCTGAGAGCTTTCCACAATGCATGAAAGTGGAATGACAATATGAGAATACTCACCTGGAAGGTTGTTTGCTCCATGCGCATGACCCAGTCAAAGAGTGGCAGCGCACAAGTCATCCATAGCGTTTCGTGTGTGCGTGACTACATCTGTCAGTGTATGGACTTTGAATGTGGTGGAATGAAAAGCTTGAAGTCATCTCCATTTAAAGATCTGTATTTCACAATCTTGTTAAAAGTGACACAGAAATCCTGGGTATTTAGCGAAAACTGAATAACATCAACGGATTCATCCAATGGCCCGTAAATACCAGCATGTCTACCTTCACTTTTCTTGTCCGATTTCTGACAGAGCCAATTTAATACAATATTGCAGCATACTATTAACTCACAGCAGGACCATTGTTTGGCCTCAGAGATGTACACAGCAGAGCTACTCGTGACAGTGTAACAGGAAATCATAGCTGCTCGACTTTCACCTTTCGATATGTTGAGCCAGCGCTCTGGAATTTGATGGCGCTGTATAAATAAAGCTTATTATAATTATTAGGTTAAAGTGAATCATTTTAGGTGGATGCACTTAAAAAGCTTCTCAAAATCTGCTTTGTTGAAGAGTCCCGGATGTCTTTATTTGATTCCAAGCTATTAAATTACTGGTTATGGGGCACTGAGGCCAAGGTGTATTCATTATATATTTGTATGAAAATTATCTTGGGTAGTAGGCAAAATTCTATAGGGACATCAGCAAGTGGTAACATTCAATTATGAAGTTATTCACATGCTCTCAGGAGAAATAAGAAAGGAGCCGCAAAAATAAAAATATCAATGAAAGCAGACATCATTCAGATGGGTGCTGTATGTATGACTATATGAAAGGATACTACATAGGGCAGCACGGTGGCTCAGTGGTTAGCACTGTAGCCTTGTATCATTGGGGTCCTGAGTTCAAGTCCCATCCAGATGAACATCTGCAAAGAGTTGTATGTTATCTCCGTGTTTTTGTGGCTTTCCTCTGGGTCCTCCGGTTTTCTCCCACACTCCAAGACATACTGCTAGGTTGCTTAGATTGTGACCCCCATTGGGGACAGGGACTGATTTGGCAATCTCTGAGCAGCACTGCGTAATCTGTGTGCGCTCTATAAATCCTTATTATTATTATTATTTCGCGTAACACCATATATTTTCTGGCTAATACTTAGGGCAGATTTAGTCATAAAAATTTGTCAGATTTCTGGCATACAATTTATTGTATGTAATGTCTTACATTTTGTCTAATATCAACTGTTCTCAACATATTAAAAAAAAGGTTAGAAAAAAGGATCTTAAAATTTGTTAAACCATAAGTTTTACTTGCAGGAGACACTTGCGTTTGTTTACTTGTGGGATTTTATTACATAATATATTTACTAGAATAGAGTGAGTCACAGCAGCTACATCTCCAGCCAGCAACTTTGAGACTGAATATGAAGACACATAATAACCAGAAATTATGTAATTCCTTACGTCGACACACTGGACTACTGATTTCTATAGGGATTGTTGAAAGGTAGGGTATGCTTTAAAGGAGCATTACTAGTAATAACAGTGGCTTGTAGGGCACTTTTCATGACTAGAAATGTCCCTTTGTTGTTGTAGTAGTATCTGTTATTGAGCTTCAACACACTTGTTAACATTATCGTGACTGTATTCCAAAGTTACAGTGGCCGATGGTCCAGGTCTACTGCTTGTCATTGCCATATATTCCACATGAAAACATATAAAAAAACAGTATGAAGATATGTTTCTTACATTTAACAGGCAGCTGCTGTTTTTTTTGCTGGAAAATTCAATAGAACCAAAATTTGAGAAAGCAACTGCAAGAGATACTTTATTTTCCACTAAAGCAGTTTCATTCTTCTTCACTCAGACATATTTCACATTGTGCAATTCTATTGTTGTTTCTCATATAAAAAAAAATTACATTCTGGGATGAAAAATTGACGGACAGCCAGTCAGAAAGATTGGAGGTCGCTGTAGCCTTACCGAACCTTTGTTCTCTCTTCTGCTCCGACCTCCAACACTGGAGATGAGCGCACAATGAAGAGCCTAGATGCAGCCAGCCAGTACATGGCTCTCAGAGCTCTGCTTCCCGGGGAATTCATCTGCAATGCTAATTGTAACAACATTTGTTATTTTGCTTCAAATCATCTCTCATTATATTTTTCATTGATTAACCTTCAATTATTCCTTTGGATACACTCTGTGGCTATAGCCGCTTAAATAACAACTTTTTCCATTTCAGCAACTAAGTTTTATTATGGTTGCAGTCTGGCCAGTGAAGCATGTGAAATTCAGCTCTGCTGACGACTCTTCTAATCCACACAATGGCGCTGATTTACAGCCCATGCACAAGGCCTTATTACACATTCCTAATACTGCATCTAGCTTGTACTTTGCCTCTCATGTGCCTCCAACTGCTAACATGGTACAGGCACAAGTATAAATGAGGGCAGAAACATAAACTACTTCTCAAAATATGGAATTTATTGCCCCAGTGCTGGATCATCTTTCATTGCTTTGATTGAAGACTACACATCATTTAACCAGAGAAACGCAGACATTTTCATCAGGCTTAAAAATTAAACTTATGTTTTAAAGGAAACCTACCATTTGATTTGATGATTTATGAACCAAACATACCGTGAGACTGCTGTAGCTACACTGGTCGAATAACATATCTTGTTTAATCCCTGAATTGAGTGGTTTTGCTGAAAAAACTATTATAAAATTATGATAATGAGGCTCTGTTGCTCCTGTCCCGGATCTTGGTGCTTCTCCTCTCACCCTTATTAAGAAGCATTTCAGGGTCCTGGAGTGGTCTAGCCAGTCTCCAGAAAACCTTTGGAGGTAGTTGAAAGCCTGAGTTGTCCAGGGACAGCTTCAAAACATCACTGCTCTAGAGGAGACCTGCATGCAGGAATGGACCAACATACAGTGGTGTAACTAGAAGCTGATGGGCCCCAGTGCAAACTCTGTGCCAGGCCACCGACTATAATGTATGGTTTATAGCAATAGTCTTCTCATATGGGAAAGTCACACCATAAGGGCCCCCCAAACCTCTTGGGCCCAGGTGCGATCGCAACCTCTGCACCCCCTAAAGTTACGCCCCTGCCAACATACCAGCAACAGTGTGCGCTAACCCTGTAAAGACTTACAGAAAACGTTTGATCTTTGTCATTGCCAACAAAGGAAATATAACAAAGTATTGTGATGAACTTTTTTATTGATCAAATACTTATTTTCTGCTATAATTTATAAATAAATCAGAAAATCAGAAAATATGATTGTCTTTATTTGTTTACTCGTGTTGTCTCTCATAGTTGAGGTTCTACCTATGATATCTATAACAGGTTTCTCTCTTCTTTTTATGGTTCAATAAACTTCATTGCTAGCGAGCGAGAAGCCTACAAGTCAGGCACATGTTCGGGTCGCAGCCCCATATTTAGTTATGACAAGGAATCATAATCAAGTAGGACTCAAGCTCAACCAAGCAAATATAAACGTATCTAACATTAACTAAACATCTAGAAGTGGAGAGAAAAAAAAAAAAAAAATAAAAAAAAAAAAAATAAGGGGGGTAGGGAGAAAAAAAGGGGGGAGGGGAGGGAAAAAAGGAAGGGGGAGACAAGGAATCCTCTCTTCTTTTTAAATAGGAGAACTTGCACAGTTGGTGGCTGACTACTGTAAATACTTTTTTCCCCATTGTAGATTTATAGACAATTAAAATGGATGTGTTTTATGAAGATTGACATTTCTCAGGACTCCGATCTCATTCACTCTGTTGGGCACCAGTATCATCAATCTGACAATAACCTCAATGTATCAGTAGGAGCTTTAGGGCTCTTTCATATTGGCGTTGATGTTCAGTTTCCATGTTTCTTACGTTTTGTCTCAGTGATGCATCTATTTTCCCAGACTTCTATTGCCTACCGTGATCAACATAAGTAAAAAAAAAAAAAAAATAGGACGTCTCATAATTTTTTCCACGGATCAGTGAAAATACAAGCCAATGTGAAAACACCCATAGAAACCAAAGGCTTTGGTATCCATGGAAATCACTGAACCACAGACATGAAAAGCAAAGCCAATATGAATTAACCCTTACAAGTAATGTTCCGTTAAAAGGTAAAGCACCTTTATGAGGAAAATCTGTTTAATGTGTGAGGCATAATCCCTAGACAGCCGTTCACCTGGACTTGATAAATGAATCCTTTTGTGGAAAGACTGAAGGACTGGGTCATCCATCTGTTTTCATTTCTTGTAGCGGTTATTACAATCGATAGTCTTGCTGATGAGCAAATGCTTGGTACTTGTTGCGAGCCACTTAGATTAATGGACGAAGCTGAACATCTTTCAAGTTCCTGTTTACCCAGTCCATGTCCTAAGTGCAATTTACCAATCAGAATATTAGCCCGGAGTTTTATGTAACCAGCTGTTTATTTCATAAGGTTATGTAACAAAGTAGCTAATAAAAATCACTGTGGAATGGTAGAAGGTTTTCTGCACTTCTACTTCAAGAACCTTCAATTGATTGTAGCAATAAAAAAAAAAAAAGTTTTATGAAACATTGAATATAATTTAAAATAAATCAAAAGCTACTGCAGCAATGATAGACATTGAATATTGTGTTGTTTAGAACATTTTATTTGAGAACAATGTATTTCTACTTGCAAATCACTTGCAAAATCTAGGGCAGTCACTTCAGTTCATGAAAAGCAGTTTTTTATAGTAGTTTTAGGTAGCGAACACCAGGGCATTGCTAAAGGCTCATGGGCCCTGGTACAAAAGTTCAGCTTAGGCTCCTGATCCACCCTCTATATATTAATATATTCGGAGCTGAGGACATTGGGGTGTTCAGCCTGTGTGAGACACGAGGGTCGGGGCTATATAAGAAACAGAGGGTTTGCAGAGCTGGATCGGATCCTGTACAGAGGATCTCTGCACTCAGCTCCTTCTTTCCATATAGAAAATCCCACATGAAGGACTTCGGGGCAGCTACATGTGGACCTGTATTTGGGACACAGGCATCCAGAAGAGTTGAATAACCACCAAACACAAGCTACAGGTAAACATAGTTGAAAAGTCCATCATGAATTATCTGACTTTCTGCCTTTATTTTCTTCTCTATCAATGACATTATCATTATGAATTGATTTTATGGCTTGTTTTTCTAGTCTGTCTTGGTCACCAAAATACAACATCATAGCCCTGTATATAATTATCACTAAATAAATGGTAAATGCCGTACCCAACAAATTAATGAGAACATATTTGGACCTGATGGTTGAACTAGGGTGATCTACCTTTCTACTTATCTTATGGACATATAAACTAATGCTGTAACATTAGTGATTATAATAGGTCAAATATTTGGTGGCTTTAACATGCACACTAGTCTTTTTATTTCAGAAATCATTAGCACTTTTATTAATAGTATAATTTGATTCATTTTTTAATAATCCCAACCATGAACACTAGATTTAGCCATTTGTTTTAAAGGAGATGCATCATCAAATTTTGACAGGATAAACCTGTGTCTCTTACATGTCCATCTGAGCACTGTAATTTGAGATCTGCCTTTATCCCCTTCATTTATGGCACCCTTTGTCCCAGAATCAAGTTATAAAAATATGCTAATAAGCCAGAAGTACTTAGAACACTTCTTCCATGCCCCCTTTCTTCTATGGAGCCCCATCCCCCACTAGTGACATAACCTTCTCCTTTCAAATGTTGGCCCCTGCTGTCCAAATCTCTGACAAGTGAGTAACAGACGGCTGAGATTGTGAAGCTTACACCCCCTGGGGAAGCTGCGTAGAAAAGAGGAGGTGTGCAAAAATCAAGGTGCTCCGAATCATTTCTGGCTCATTTACATATGTTTGTAACTTGATTGATAAAGACAGATCAATTATCATAGTGCCCAGATCGACAAGTAAGTGACAGTGG
The DNA here is from genome assembly GCF_040894005.1 of Engystomops pustulosus. Lineage (NCBI taxonomy): Eukaryota > Metazoa > Chordata > Amphibia > Anura > Leptodactylidae > Engystomops > Engystomops pustulosus. The sequence goes on along the minus strand of NC_092418.1, from coordinate 44,790,473 downwards.
TTTATCAAATGTGATGATTGATTTCCTTAAAGGAAACTTCAATAATGGTTAATTTTAACTACCCGGATATAATCTGGGCCTTGGTGATATATAGTGGTGCAGTAACCAGAGGAGCCATAGCTGACTCGCAAAGTACGACAATCTGAGTAGCAGTCCTAAAATGGGAGATACTTAATAAATAAGAAAACTGAGAGCAAAGCATTGCAAAAATCTAGAAGGCAACTACGATAATAATTCAATAAGAGCCGTTGCTAGGTCCACAATCAGAAAGTGAAGCTACCCTCTGCTTATATTAGAGCATTATGTCAGACTTGTTTGAGGTTATCCAGAATTTCTGTCTTCAATTCAGAATTTTAGGGAATAGGAGGGAATTTTCTGGTGTTAATTAATGGAGGGTTTTGTACAGAAGTAATTAAAGGTGATCGCCTGCTTAAGGACACCCGACTTACAGACGACCCCTAGTTACGTACGGACCCTGCTGCAAACTGTGATCTTTGGATGCTTTACTATAGTCCCAGACTGCAATGCTCAGCTGTAAGGTGTCTGTAATGAAGCTTTATTGATAATTTTTGGTTCAATTACAGCAAAACTTTTGAAACTCCAAATGTCACTGTGGCAAAAAAACCATTTGGTCTGGATCTACAATTATAAAATTTACAGTTTCGACTTACATACAAATTCACCTTAAGAACAAACCTCCGGACCCTATCTTGTAAGTAACCCGGGGACTGTCGGTAATGCGGTTTCAGATTTTTGAAGTCTGGAGGGGTTAAGGGGGCCTAATCTGTAGGGGATTAAGTGTTTGATGACCTCTTCCTCATAAAATCTAGAAGTTTTTAAGGATAACAAAAATTGAAATGAAGCTGCATATTTTATTTTTTAGTATAGATATTCTATTATTTTCAGAACATGCCACTAAATTATATTTCACTTTGAGGATATACAGTAAGTTGACTAACCGAGAACAATTGTTACACTGGGTATGTGTTCCAGTAACCTGATACTGCCTAGAAATAGAAAGCTAAAATGTAATTATTATTCAATATACTTTTAAAAAAAGCTATTCAAGCTTGGTTAAAACTTGAAAGTTATCTCAAAAAATGAGAATTTGGGCATCTGTGTTACACAAGTGTTCAGTGGGAATAAAAATAGGCCTCACTGTGTAATAAGCAGGCCCTGCGCCAGCACCCGGCTAACCCGGGTAAGTGCTAAGGCCCCAGAGTGCTGGAGGGGCCTACTTGGGCCCCCGGCTTAATTGTGCCAGAGTTGCTTTAAGACACTGGTACAAATGATCACCATCCGGCTTGTGTAGCTTTCTGCCTCTATGCTGCGCTCCCGACGAGCAGAATCCAAAACTCACCTTTCCTCGTTCCCCCAAAGCGGTGCTCCGCAATGTATATGACGGCTCTGAAGCCGGCGCACATGATGAGGTCATCAGGCATCCCGGCTTCAGAGCGTACGGCAGGCACATGCCGAAGAAAGAATGTGGCTGTTCCTGCGCTGCTTCGGGGGAACAAGGAAAGGTGAGAATTTTTTCTTTCCCAGAGGGGGGGCAGTGTGTCTAAATGGGGAGGGGGGGGGGGCAGTGTGTCTACAGGGGAAGGTGGGGCAGTGTGTCTACAAGGGGAGGGGGGGGGCAGTGTGTCTACAGGGGAGGGGGAGCAGTGTATCTACAAGGGGAGGGGGGCAGTGTGTCTACAGGGGGAGGGGGGCAGTGTATCTACATGGAGGAGGGGGGCAGTGTGTCTACAGGGGGAGGATGAGCAGTGTGTCTACAAGGGGAGGGGGGCAGTTTGTCTACAGGGGGAGGGGGGCACTGTGTCTACAGGGGGAGGGAGCAGTTTCTCCTCAGGGGGAGGGGGCAGTGTGGCTACGTGGGGCAGGGGGCAGTGTGGCTACTGGAAGGCGGGCCTTGAAGGCCCCACTAAGGCTTTGTCGCCCAGGGGCCTACTAAAACCTGGGGCCAGCCCTGGTAATAGGTATGAATAACCTGCTATTATGTACTGGGCTTCCACACGTACGGTCCCAATAACTGTGGTGGTGTCACTACCTAATTGATATATTTCCTCAGGCGGGCTGGTTCTGGTACTGGCTGGGTGCCCCTCACCCTTTATCTTTCACTGGCTGGGTGCTATACTTGTACCACTCACGCTGTGTATGTCACTGGCTGAAATATATATTCTATATTTACTCTTCCTGTTTATTGAAAGAATCTGCAAATGTGTAAATGATGACATCCAGCTATTATTAATACCACACATTAACATTAAGTAGAAATAAAAAAGCAAAAAGAATCTGTGAATTGTGTACAATAGTTCAATTTAAAAATTTAACTTGCCCTCCAAATAGAAGTCCTGTAATTACTGTAAATGCTGCAATACAAGTGGTAAAAATGGGGAAAAAAACTTACATACAGTTTCACAAAATTCACACAAAGGCGTCCCACAATGGATATTGCCAAAATAATCCTTTTATTCAAATAAAATGCATCCTCCAACGCCAAGCGTCTTACTCATGAATCAAAACGTGTTAACCCGATGTTCGAAGGTGTATTTTATGTGAATAAAAGGAATATTTTGGCAACATCCATCGTGGTACTCCTTTGTGTTGTGCTGGTCCTTACTATATTTTATGTTTTTTATGTGGGTTATATTGTTTGTAACAATGATTTATTGAGGGCTATCCACAAAATACGCATTATATTCACTCATTTACTTTATTTTGAAGAAAATCTCGGTTTAATTTAGGGATAAAACCTTTGTGTTTAATAAAAAATATTAGCGCTCTTGGATGGAAATGACTATTTTTGTTGTAGACAGAGCAGTGGTCAAGGTGCTCTGTCATCTCTTACCCGTATACTGTAGATTAGACCAACAAAACCCATCACCATATCTTCAAATATTGAAATATTGAAGCATTACATCAGATGGCATACCTTTTACCAATGTGACAATTTAAGCAGTAACTTATTATTCCCTGCTCTTTCACAGGTTTAAACTGTATAGGCACCTGAGGACACCAATACAGTAGAAAGAAGGAGAAGAAGTTTGGATTATCATTGTAGCTTCCTTCTAGGGTCCTGGGCTGCCTGGGACTGCAAGAGGCCTTGAGTCCTGTCTGGCAAACATACCCTGGGGTGATGGCGAGGGTGCCCATAGAGAGGGCTCTGATAGCCACCTCTGGCACCCTTGCCACAGGTTCGCCACCACTGCATTACATTATTGTAATATTTTGTTTTTCAATACAAAATAAATCAAAGACTGTGGAAAAGCCAAATTTATTAGATAGCATTTGTGCAAAACAATAAGTAATGTCACATACACAGCACTGGCACTTGGGGATGTTACTTATGCCCCCTCATACGGCATGGAGAATACTTGGTAAAACAGCAGTGGATTACTAAGATAGAGCTATGGTTTGATCTCCATGGATGAAAGTCTTTGAGCTCTTCAAAATCAAAAAAATATATAAGAAAGTATCAAGTATAGCATTGTAGATTTTTGTTTTTAACCAATAAAACATGAACAGAAATAAATGCATTACTATAGATTGTAAATTGACACATTTCAACATTGTTCTTCTCCCAACGATTCCCGTATTTCTCCAAGGTCAACTGATGTTGAAACCAGCCCAGATTTCCTGATATTTCGTGTTGCATCATCTGATATTTCCAAAGAGCTAGAAATAGATTGGACTGGTCGCTCCTTCATGTATTTAAGGGCGTTGTGATCTGTGAAGGACTGTTCTTCTTGCAGGGCTTGCTCAAAAATCTTATGCTTGTGTCCAAACTCGATGACTGTTTTTGTATATGAATTCAGAGTGGTGACAGAGGCTGCCATGCAACACGTGAAGGAACACCAGGCAAGGCTGGAAGACACAAAGGGCACGGTGAGAGCCGAAAACTGTGCCAGACACATACAGCACAACAGAAAATGTCAAAACTGTACAGAACTGCTGATTAATATAAGCACATGACAGTTTATGTCATTTAGAAACAAATACACACAACATTGCTACTGCGTCATACCAAGTGCCTACAGGTCCATGTTAGGGTCTTGTAGACATTTTGAGTAGCCTCTATGAGACTGGTAGTTCATATTTCCAATGATTTGTAAAGCACTACGGAATATGACGGCGCTATATCAAGATTAGTATTATTATAATCACAAATAATTAAAAATGTTATAATCTTGAAGTCAACCAGAGGAACATCATTGTACCATAGGAGTCGATGGGCTCTGTATTATAAACCAATATCTACTAAAGCAATAGTTAGAGTGTACCCATTAAACTACAAGCTCGCTCAGATATGGTATGAAATATCCTTTCTAGAATTAACTCTCTTTATGTGAAATGTCCTATGTTTACCTATAAAATATCTCTTCCAAAGTCATGTGAAGATGAGTAGAGAAGAGTCATATTAGCCTGAGATGAGTCAAGTTTAGTGGCTGCAGAAGGAGTGTTACCTAAGACGCCCCTATGTTCAGTTCCATACTACCTAGAAACATGGTGTTAAATTAAAGATAAGAATCTCATCTTTCAGATTACATAACGATCTGCCGTTCTATGAGCTATAGATCTGGAAATAGACCTAAAGACCAACACCAATTTGTTTGAGCAATGCTTCTATCACAAGTAGAGAGGAGTGGACCTGAAATTTAGGTTCAGCGTCCTCTGTTTGGCAGCTGTGCCTTAAGTGGACATGTTACTTGATGGGCTGCAGAGCGGCCAATCACAGCTATGTCTAGTTGTTAGGGGCATAAAGCGGCTTCATTGGCTACGCAACAGCCAATCAAGAAACATAACCTCTATGATCACTAATAAAAGCTGATTAAATATTAGTGGAGATATGAAAAGCCACCCTACCAGCTACAACTCATTTATATTTATATTAATGTAAGATATATGATGCATGGAGTTTTGTGGGGAATAGAGATTCCATGCATCATATATCACTGTGAAGCAAGAAGTCGAATACCTGGTAGTGTGGTTGATCTGTAAAATACATGCAGCGCATGGTGTGTATTTCAGACACTGACTATGGTCATGTTCGGTCAGCCCAATAATTGTATCCATCAAATTTGGATTTATACCTACCAGAAAGACCACCCATAGTCCCATGAATGGGGTCTCCAGTCTTCAGGGCCTAAACTCACAGTAACCTGAAGGACTTGAGTGTACATCATGTGAGCCACCATTCCAAGAAGACCTTTAAGAAAGCAAAAAAAGACATATAGTACACATTTCCTTCACAGCTGTATTTGACAAAATTGAGCCCCCAAGTATAAAAGAAAATGTTCTTTTGCAGTTTTGACCAACCAAATTTGCAGACAGTTTTAGATAGGAGCTTTGCAGATATGTGTAACCATAACTTTGTGTACCGTATCTTTCGGATTATAAATCAGACCGGAGTATAAAGCACAGCATCAATAAATGCTTGCTAAAATGTCTAGGTTCATATATATGGCGCATCAGATTATAAGGATGAATGACCAGCAGGTGGCAGACCTGTGCACAGTACAAGGCAGCTGTTGTCTGTAAGTACGGTTGATATATAAGGAGCACTGGACTATAAGGCGCACCTTTGATTTCTGAGAGAAACCAAGGATTTTTTGTGCGCCTTATAGTCCAAAAAATACGGTATGTTGTTAGTAGAGCAGTACTGAAAAAATGCATTTATATTTCAGGATTGTAGCTGGACTTGTTGCACGGGGGTAGTTCTCACCAGCAAGGCTGTGAGATCTTTGGTTTTTACTCAGTGGCAGATTAAGGCGACCATGTTTATACACTTTAAGCCACCCCATTCCGGTCTGAAACTGTCATCAGGATTTCACATTTTGAACTTATGACAGGTTCCCATAACCTGTTTAATCTGATATTATTAACATTAGTGGTTCCACTCACTTTTAAAGTACACTTGGACACTGTCTGTGCTTTGGCTTATGATTTTGACTAATCTTCTGTATATATGATTTTGTACTTTATTTGCTTCCTCAATTGTGACCTGAGTTGTTGACCTCCTCTTTGTGCTATTTGTTTGTCTGGTAAAGTGTCCACACTTTGGCGTAGGGAGGGACCCTCTGCCTGGTTGTCTGGTTGGCCTAGGATGCGCATCGTCGAGCAGTCAGGGTTGTTGTTTTAGTATTCACTGTCCTGTCTGTTGCCCCAGAGCCCATTGTCCTCATTACACCTGGTGGCATTTTGCAATATTAAGGACCCTATGACTATAATAGCTACTGTGGGGGGACCCTGTGACACTAATGTCAACTTTGGAGGGGCCCTCTGACAATAATGGCTGCTACTGTGAGAGCCCTGTGGCAATAATTGGTAGAAGAAGGGGGGGGGGGGTCACATGACTTTACTTGCACATGAGGAGATCCTGTAAATATCTTGTGTACTTTGGGGACCCTGTTAAAGTTTCAGTGTCTGTGGGAACATTGTTCCTTTTGTGGCTACATTGGGAGCCCAGTGATTATGGTTCAATAATAACTTTATTTGGAATGCACTTTAACAGGTAAAATGAGTTACCACATCAGATTATGTGAGTAGGAACCTGTGCATCGAGAGTGGAGTCATTAGATGCATTATAATACCAAAACGTTCTGGGGACATATGAATCAAGGAACAACAACAGTCCAAAGAGGACCCTTAACAATATTGCAATTAACATGTTACAAACAATACAGGGACACTAGACAGGGGAAAATGGGGCAGGGAGGGTAGTGGGTATGCGGGTAAGGACAGCAGAGACACACCTTTGTGTCCAGGAGTAGGGTGTAGGATTGGGAGCCCAGTGATTATAATGGCTACTGAAGGACTCGAGGTTTCACTGTTATTATCTTGGCTATTGTCAGGGGCCTTGTGTGTATAATGACTACCTTGGGGACAGTGCTACTACACTACTAAATTGTCAGCTGGACGTCACCATTCTCCTTACAAATAGGAGATTTCCCCAGTGATGACTGTACACTGTCGTAGTGTATATGGAGCACAGGACTGTAACAGGAGAAATGGTAACAGCCAGTTGTCAAATTATTCATACATATACAGAGGAATAACAGAAGCACAATCCATAATTTGGAGAAAAATGTGACTTAGAATTGTTGTTTCATGGAGAATACAAGTGTTTACTTGTCCTGTGACTATGTCTGATCATGGCTGTGTCCTCCTATACATCATATTTATCTTCCAGTCTCAGACAAATCTAGTGCCGTATAACACTGTTCATCTCCCTCTTCACTGTTTAATGTTAAATGCTTCCGATAAATCTGCCCCAACATGCAAGGTCATTTGCATGTTTTACACTTCAGTGAGGAGTTGTCTGGTGTTCCTTGTAGTTACATGAATGGTGAGCTACAAAAAATGTACTTTATGGTACTCCAATCCGACACTGATTACATTATATGCATCTCCTTCCATTTTATTTATATAAAGCCCACCCTAATATCCCCCTAACATATTTAAAAGCATGTCCTCCTAGTACTGAGCATTTATATAAAGTATATCACCGGTAATAAACTAATTAAAATAACTCACTTCCTAGCAATCCCACTGCACTGCTGTCTGCCTCTTCTGTTGGGGACTCCTGTGCAGGGATGCAGACACTGGGGCACATGTACTTACCCGCCCCATCGCGATCCCCGAGGTGCATTGATGAGGATTCGGAGTTCACCTTCTTCTTCCCGGTGCAAGTAAGTGCGTGGCTTGCGACACAATTTTGAATGTCCGAATCCGTCGGATCGTCTGTTGGCCTGCCCCCCAATTTCTGTTGCACGCCACAATCGATTGCGTGCGCCACAATCAGCTTTTAAATGCGGCGCAAAACGGTAATCGTTGGAATATCTGACATTTGTGTGTTCCGCGAACCCTTAGTGTGTCATCTGTCAGTGTCATACAGAACACACAAAGATGTGTGCTGTGCCACTCTATGGCATCTGTGTCTTAAGGAAGCTGATGCCATTGATTCTGTCTGACAGTACAGACCTGCACATGGTGTCACAGTACGCTTTGATGTATTTTACGTTATGTATCACTTATTGTTGTTTGTGGCGTATTATATGTGTGTTTGCTTACAATCATTCATATACAATCATGCGTGATTGAAAGTTCCTAGTCATGGAATGTTCTACTCCAGAAGTCTCAGTGATTCCACCGCATTCCAGTGTGGGTCTTCTATACTATAATTTGAATTAAATTTGCACCACCACCCCCTACTACATGATAACCAGATAGCAAATGAAGTGGAGATGGAATTTGGGTGTGGGTCTTTTCTTTGGAAACTTGTTGCGGAAAAACAGTTGTTGATGAACTTATTTTTGGAGAGCAAGCTGCGGCGCACTTCCATAGGCTGATGTGTAACCTGTTTACTCTATTGGAATAAATCTCAAGACATATTGCTCAGTGCTTGTCTAGTAATGTTGTTGCCAATGGGCAGTTGCCTGTATCACCTACATTATAATGTGCCATTGTGCCTCCCTACTGCTCTGAGTAAGATCAGTAGCAGGCTTCTGGTGGGAGGGGCTGTGGAGCATATTTTAAAGAGATTTAACTTGGTGCAGCAACCGTCCTGGAATATAAATACAGTCCTGCTTTTACTAACCACACACACAAAGGGATAGTTACACAGCTCTTAAGGGCTGCTTTTTCATGCTGCTGACAGATTCTTAGCTTCATTTGGGGTTATGGTTATGAAACAGATGTGAAAGAATATATAAAGGGGGGGAGGTCCACAAATGACATGTGACATATAAAATTACTAGAGAAAGTAACACTTGTACTAACCAGTGGCATTGGCACAGATCATAGCAAGCAATAACCTACTGCCACCCAGGCTTCCTGTATGGGCTATGTAGACCGAGTGGGCAGGATGTTTATAGTCCTTGTGCTAAGAATGTGGTGGAAGTCATTTGGGGAAGTGGGAAAAGGGAGTAACACGTTTTACCAAACACAGCTTCACCCCTGACTACAGCTTGCGGGTGCTATTGCAGATGTACCCAATTCACTTCAATGGAATCAATCTACATAAGCACAGACACTTGTGAAACTACTTCAGGAAGAAATCAGCCATCACTTTTCAACCCTGAACCATCCCTTTAACAGAAGGAGCAGTTGAATTGCAGAATCAGCCTGGCACATCTGTTCTCTTTATGGCTGAAGAGAGAGAAGAAAATCTCGGTAGTCTAATGCCCTGCAAATGATTCCAGCACTTTGAATAATTCCTCCCCAATCTGTAAAACCTGATGCTTCCAGAACACAGACATGCTGCACCGTAAATCTTTTGTTTTTTTACCTTTTCTTCTAACTTTGAGCACACTTATGACACCGGCAGCTTCAATAAATGTTTTTCATTGTGCCTTAGCCTTTTGTATGTCATAAATAATTTTCAGAAACCTGCTATCTAATAATCAATAAAGCAGGAGTTGAAGGCAATTTTCAACCTTCAGATTTACAGTCTTGTTGATACCCTGCAGCAATTTTACTAAATATGTTGCTTTTCCTTTCGAACTTTATGAGCCTTGTCTTTATATGACCAGACACAGTTGTTTATTTCCTTGGGAGAAAACACAAAGCTACTCTGAGAAGGTAGCTGCTTCTAATGCAAGGAGAACAATGTGAAGGTAACGCGCTGACTGACTGCTGAGTACATTATACATTTGGGAAAAGCACAAACTAATGGATATGGACAACCCCTTTAATTGTGTATTACCTGAGTTGCTCTTTAGTAATGAATAATTAGCTACAAAGTTAAATGTGCTAAAGGCAATTGTCACCAGTTCCCTAGTCACATCTGGGTTCTTGTATTCCATCAAAGGGTTATCCCTGAGTAGACACTAAAAAAATGATATAACTGATGGGTATTTGACAACATGGACCCTCAGCGATCAGGAGAATGGGGCTAACAGATGGCCCTAAAGGAATATTGTGCACATGTTTAGCCACAGCTCCATTTATTTCTAGGTCATAAGTTAAGGAATACGTGTATTGGAATGAGTCCTTATCTTTATAATAATAATAATTCTTTATTTATATAGCGCCTACAGATTACGCAGCGCTGCACAAAGCATGACAAATTGTGTGTTTTGGAGCGTGGGGGGAAACCAGAGGACCCGAAGGAAATCCACACAAACACGTGAGAACATACAAACTCTTTGCAAATGTTGACCTGGGACTAGAACCCAGGTCCCCAGCGCTGCAAGGAAGAAGTGCGACTAAGCCACCATGCCGCCCCTTCTTACTACAAATACTACAAAGGAAACCAAATACATAGTAGTTTATCTAAAAATTCTAATCTCTCAAATATTTGTGTAATATTCTAATCCCAGATAAAGAGCATTTGCCTCTGTTTTTGTGTTATGACCAATTATATAAGACATTATTATCAAAGAGGCATCCATGTAAAACATCCCCCACCAGGGCCTAGTCTTTTTCATGGCAGGAGGAAGCCGGTGCCCTGAATACTTGAGTGGCTAGTGCCGCCTACCACTCGTCGGTGTTCACAGTGCCTGGCATCAGGGAACGGAGGTCTCGTCCATGGCCTAGCAGGTCTTCAGGAGGTGGTGTGTGCAAGAAAATAGAGGAAGAGGCTGACGGTGTAGGTTCTCAACCCCGATGTGTAGATAGGGATCACTGGTGATGGAGGATGGGGCGCCCTTGATGGTAGACAGCCTGGCACAGGGATCACTCAGAGGCAACGTTGGTAAAACATTAATTTACAGTCCTTTATTGGAGACTGGGCAACGACATCAACAGCAGCAAACTTCAGCTGAATAGAGATGGCTGGTTGGATCTTGGTCCACAGGAGCACTCTCAGTCTGGTAAGGTAGCTTCAGGCTGGAGGAAATAGTAGGCTGCTTCAGCTGCAGGTAAGGCAGACTCCAGAAAGTGGATGTTTGCTTCAGCCTGCTGTTCTCTTCCTTCTGGACTGACCTCTGTAGCAAACTCCTCTCCTCTTAGGGAGGGGCTCTCTCCTTAGCAAAAGACCTCGGACTTTCCACCCACAAAGGGTTTTATAAATTCCCCTTGTGAGATGGCAAGCTCTTATATCCAACCAGCTCTCTCCTGGCAAAACAAATGTTACAACACATTCTATTGGACAACATTTTTAGGATTCCAAAACAGGCAGAGAATTATCAACTGCATTACCATTATCTAACACTTGAAACCCCTCAGTCAGTTGATCAGACTCATTAAGGAAGAGATTTACCATATATACTTGTGTATAAGCCGAGTTTTTCAGCACAAAAAATGTGCTGAAAAACGTCCCCTTGGCTTATACACGAGTCAATACATACTTAAAAAATACTTAAAAAATAATAAACTTATATACTCACCCACCGGTGGCCCCAATGTGCAGCGCTGCTCCCCCGATGTCCGTGCAGCTCGTCTTCTGGCTTCTTCGCCCGTCCTCTGTCTTCTCTAACTACTGGGTGGCGCCTAGTATGACATCAGCAGCGGCGCGTCATACTATGCGCCGCACGGGCATGATCTTACAGAAGACGGGTGCGGAAGCCAGAAGACGAGCTGCGCGGACATCGGGGAAGCAGCGCTGCACATCGGGGCCACCGGAGGGTGAGTATATAAGTTTATTTATTTTTTTTTAATGATGGGCAGGCTGTATACTACTGGGGGCATGCTGAGGTGGCTGTATACTACTGGGGGCAGGCTGTATACTACTGGGGGCAGGCTGGGCTGGCTGTATACTACTGGGGGCAGGCTGAGGTGGCTGTATACTACTGGGGGCAGGCTGGGCAGGCTGTATACTACTGGGGGCAGGCTGGGCTGGCTGTATACTACAGGGGGCAGGCTGGGTTGGCTGTATACTACTGGGGGCAGGCTGGGCTGGCTGTATACTACTGGGGGCAGGCTGGGGTGGCTGTATACTACTGGGGGCAGGCTGTATACTACTGGGGGCAGACTGAGGTGGCTGTATACTACTGGGGGCAGGCTGTATACTACTGGGAGCAAGCTGGGCTGGCTGTGTACTACTGCGGGCAGGCTGGGGTGGCTGTATACTACTGAGGGCAGGCTGGGGTGGCTGTATACTACTGGGGGCAGTCTGTATACTACTGGGGACAGGCTGGGCTGGCTGTATACTACTGGGGGCATGCTGTATACTATAGGGGGCTGGCTGGCTATATACTGGGGGGGGTCTGTGACCAATGCATTTCACACTCTCGGCTTATACTCGAGTCAATAGGTTTTCCCAGTTTTTGGTGGTAAAATTAAGGGTCTCGGCTTATACTCGGGTCGGCTTATACTCGAGTACATACGGTAGTTTTGCAACACTGGGTTTAACTCTTGCATTGGCAGGGGTGTTGCACATGTTAGAACTTTACTTTTAAGAACTGAGATGAGCTATTTTCAGGACTTATTTTTAATTAAGCAGTAAATAAGTTTTGTCATCCATACACATGAGAGGAATGTCTTCCAAATTTGCTAATTTTGACAGGTCCAGCTGACTTTTTGGCAGTCTCCCAACAGATGATGTTGGAGTAAGAAAACACGGGACATATGTTCTTGGAGAAGAACCTCCCCATAGACATGTCTGCCAGTGGCTTACTCCCTGAACCTAGTGTGCAAGTGTATGAAGGAATCCAAAATGATACTGTAGCTGTTGTATGTTAAGTCTATGAACATCTTTGTCTCTGAATTAGTTTTTTACTCCCCTCATTCCAAAAGCGATAACTTTTTTATTTTTACGTTATAGAGATGTGTGACGTCTTGTTTTCTGTGGAACAAATTGTACTTCTTAGTGGCATGATTTAATATTCCATGCCATGTACTGGAAAGCTGGAAAAAATTTCAAATGCTGTGAAACTGACAAAAAACACATTTGTGGCCTTTTCTTGAGGGCTCTGTTTTTACGGCTTTCATTCTGTGCTGCGAATGACACCTCCTCTTTATTTTTTGGGTTGGTGCAATCACAGGGATACCAAGTTTCTATAGGTTTTGTTAGGTTTTCTACAGAAAAAAAAGGATTCCCATTTTGACAAATTCTTAGGCCAATAAATTTGTCACACTTTTGGTGTATGGACCTATGCAATGTGTAATTTTTTTGCGGTATTTGCTGCCATTTTAATTTATATAAATTTGGGACCGATATGACTGTTAATTCAAATATTCACAGATGAAAAATTGCCTAAAAAGTGTCGATTATGACATTTAGGCGCTGTTTTGTGTTACGGTATTCACAGCTGGTAATAATCTTTTTTAGATTTTGATAGAACGGACATTTTGGGATGTGGTGATACCTAACATGTTTATGATTTTTACTGCTTGGGTGATTTAAGGGTGAATGTCATCATTGGGGGTGGCGATCGGTGATCTTAGTCAGACCCGAGGCCACATGGTTTCTGCAGATTCGTTACAATGAGACTATTTCAAAAAAAGGTAAAACCTAAAGGTTCAAATCACCCCCCTTGCCCTAGAACTGATATAAAATGTAATAAACAGTAAAAATCACAGACACAATAGGTATTGCCGCCTCCCAAAATGCCCGATCTATCAAAATATAAAAATGGTTATTGCTGGTGGTGACCTCCATAACAGAAAATAGCACCCAAATGTCTAAAACACGACTTTTACACCATTTTACATCACGTAAAAAATGGAATAAAAAGTGACCAAAATGTTGCACAGTGCTCAAAATGGTAGCAATGAAAATGTTGGCTCATTTAGCAAAAAATGACACCGAACACAGCTCCGTACACCAAAGTATGAAAAAGTTATTAGCGTCAGAAGATGGGGATATTTTTTTTTTCTTTTTCATACACTATTGTTTAACTTTTTGTGTTAAAACGCTACAAAACCTATATAAATTTGGTATCATCGCGATCATACCAAACCAAAGAATAAAGCAAAGGTGAAAGTAGTAAAAACTGAGCCCACAAGAATATGACGTGAACACTTTTTTTTCCAATTTTTCCACATTTGGAATTTTTTTCCAGCTTCCCAGTACATGGACTGGAATAATAAATAATGTGACGGAGAAGTAAAATTTGTTAAACACAAAATAAGCCCTCACTCAGCTCTGTACAAGGAAAAATGAAAAAGTTATGGATTTTTGACGGTGGAGAGCAAGAAATGAGCAAAAAAAACCCTGCTTCCTTAATGGGTTAAAATACATGTGCAACATCCCCCACCGGGGCCTAGCCTTTTCTCGGGGCCTGGAGTCAGCCGGGGCCCGCAGTACCTGAGTGGCTGGCGGTTGCGGCCTAGGCACGCTAGTGTCACGGTGCTTGGTATGGGGAAACGGAGGGCTGTCCTACAGCCTGGCAGGTCTCCAGTAGGGTGGTGTTGGCAAGAAATGATGAGGGAGAGGCTGCTATAGCGGTTCTCCCTGGGGCAACCCTTTGCTGTCTAGAGTATAAGTCTCTGTGTAGTGGACAGTGTGCCTGTGATGGTGACAGCCGTAGTAGCAGGGACCAGACGGAGGCAGAGGTTGAACAAAAACAACTTACAGTTCTTTATTGGAACCGACAGGAACCGCAGCAACGTGCCTTTAACAGAGTAGTGGATTGCTGAGATGCAGTTGGAGGGAGCCACAGGAGGTAGATCGCCAGCCTGGATCCAGAGGGCAGGCTGGGAGGTAGCTGTGTCCTAATAGGAAGCTTCAGCTTGTCCTGGAGTGCTTCAGGTATCACCCTTGAAGGTAGGATAATACCCCTTTCCTCACTAACTCTTATCTATTAGCTTCACTCTTCAGGCAGGGGCTAGGCTCTTCCTGCTCTGTTCTGGTATGCTAGCTGCACAGACTCTACTGAGTCTCAAATCTGAGAGAGTGAACTCTCTCCTCACACTGCACTCTCTTCTGAGAGAGAACTAACTTCACTGGATTAATTCCAGTCTTCTTCTGCTTCTAGAAGTTTCCTGAGCAGGGAACTTGTTACTCCCCCCTGGTCAGGTGGTGGCTGCTCCTCCAATTACATCTCAGCTCACATCTCAGCTCACAGAGACAAAGTATAACACCTGTGATTGGCTGACACATATGAAATCACATAAAACAATTAACTCCTGCCTTGCCAGGCAGGATCTACTACTGCAGTGTTCCCATGTGTCCTATAAGGACTATGTAGTGTGATGTAGTGACATGCTGTGGGGCTGACTAGACCCTACACAGGCTGCAAGCTACATGGTGGGACGTATTCGCAACCACTCCTCTGCCTTGCATCGGCGAGGGTGTTGCACATGGTTCCTTTCTCCTAAAAAAATTTCGCATCTCATTTCATGGTTATTTATTCTGTATACTGTATGTACAGGCATGCTACATACTGCATATTACAAAAAGGTTTGTGTTTAATTGAATTTTCTAAGCACTGTAATAAAACTAAATTTCATTAGGTGGATAGTCACATTTCCCTTCTGCACATGGCCATATTACTGTTTTGTGGATGAACAGTATATTTAGTGCCAAGGATGGAAGTGGATCTCTCCTTGAAGATCATGATAGCATTTCCCCTGATGTCCCTGTCCTTGGCACTGCAGATATGGCTCATACACAAAACTGTAACATGTCCATATGCATCAGCTATTATGTAGGTTAATGTTTTACAGCCAAACACATTTCTATACTTTGTTTGCACTGTTCTGCATGGACCATTATGTTCTGCATGGATATTATGATATACCGTACATTTATCAGAAGTGTCTGAGAGCAGAACTGTTCTAGCTTTAAATTTTAGAATTTCCATGGACAAGTAGAACACATTTACCTCAAATAACTGATAAATGTCCCCCTAGAGTCCTTCTATATTCCTTTTCAAATTATAATATCTGTATTTCGTATTTAGTAAAGAATCGTATTTAGTAAAGACTGAAAAAGCAATGACAATATAACATTCACAATTGTTTACCGTATTAAAGTAAATAGAAATTACTGAGTCTTGTCTAATGATGCTGCAAATTGAAAAGGTCTGGGACAGCCTATAAACTCCATAAAACTGAAGGATACCAGGATTGCTGCGAGTGGCCTTGAACAGTTCCATAGAGTCATTGATATAAGATTTACAATTCACAAGATTTTCTAACAAACTAAAATGCTGATTTTACTTTCACTATGCGACATTTACTTCATCAGAGCTGTGAATTATATGTGATTTCTTCTGTATTCCCCCATCATATTTGACTGCTCATAATGAAGCTAATGTATTTTCATGCTTTATGAATCTCACAGAGCTAATAATTTAATAAGGATGGAATTTTATGCAAATGTGCAATCCTTGTAGGATAGTTGTATTCAGTGCTTAGTATATTTGTGTGCTATGGTTATTTCTGTCACATTTAATCCAGACAGTGTACTAAAGCATACATGGTATCTCCAACGAAAATCTAATTATTTCCTGGCTATGTAAATCCTTGCAAAGTCTTTACTATTTCAAAGTAATGTGTGTCTTATATTGGTCTGGTACAAGCTTGAACAAACGGTAGGCTACAACCATCAACAGCGCTTTAAAGGGAGCTGGGCTGCAGTTACCCGGCCTGTCCACTATGCAAAGAACTGAGCTGTTCTTTGTTCTCCTTCATGGGTGTAAATGTATTACCCTCACCAATCTGGTACTTATAACATATCCTAAGGCCCCTAGCTAAAAAAAAACCTTTTAGGAACATATGTTTAGAACATACTTTAGTAAGTGCAAAATAAATTTATAATAAATGTAGGGTAAAAATATTGCTGTTATGGTATTTTATTTTAAGTATCAGAGTTGGAAGGCGCATGGAAATCCCAAGAGAGATGATAAGGTGAGGAACATTTTTTAGTTAATAAGTGCAATGGTATATCTCGAAGCCATAGTATGAAAAAGATTTCATTTTTGAAAATGTATTAAAATAAAATAAAAATAAAACCTATATAACCTGCATGGTAAAATCACAAATGCGTTTTTTAGCCAATTTCCCTACATTTGGAATTTTTTCCAGCTTTCCAGTACACAGCAAGGAATAATAAATAACGTCACTGAGAAGTAAAGTTTGTTATGCAGAAAAAAAGCCCTCCCACAGCTCTGTACACGGAAAAATGAAAAGTTTTCAAGGGGTTAAAATACAGTTGCAGTCCTGCGTGGGTCCGCTTGCGGAGCTGTTTCCAAGTCACCCGCACCAGCATGCTGGCTCTCAATTACATTGGCGACACAAGGATGCCGATGTAATTGAGTTTTATGGTCTTGCCAGCGTGTGCTGTGGGCACCTCTGGGAGCTCTGGGGCCCCGGCACTTGCCCGGGTAAGGCGTTTGCTGTCGCCGGCCATGAGCCTGTGATAAGCATACCTCCATCAGGTGAGTATATTTTCACCTTCTATTACAAATCATTTAATGCATTATGTTATTATCCTGTGAGTGCTGTCCTGCTCTTGTTCTTATTTTATATTAAGGTATATTATGAGTAATTAGAGTTGTGGATACATGGGTGATCAAGGCTTCAGGCCACAGAATTTTAAGGGGACCACTCCCCAGCTTTCTATCTCTATTCTAGGATGCAGATATAAATGACTGGCGCAGCCCTGCACTCCATGAATATATATGAGTGCTGTATGTTAGTCTTATCCTATATATGTGGGCAAAGCATAGTACTGCTACTCCCCTTTTCTAACTATCTGGTTCAGCACAGTACTACTACTTCTATTTTGTATATATTGGCACAGCACAGCACTACAAATGCTATGCTATACTGTATATATGGATACAGTACTCAGGGCCGGCAGGCAAAGGTGGCATTTGCCCAGGCCCCCCTGAAAGGGGAGAATCTCTTCTTTCAAATGAATCTTGAATTGTGTTTCTAGGTGCTATGGATCCAGAGATATTCAGGTTTAAATTGAGAATATCAGGTGCCATTTTTATATATAAAAATCACTCCCAATGGCAGTTTAACAGTAATTATCTCCGTTTTCCTAAAACTTAGAAACACAAATTTAGATTCATATAAAAGAGGAGTCTGTCTTCTTTCATAGGAAAAAAGAAGTGAGGTTCTATGTGTCACAGAGCCAGAGATACAGCCCCCTGAAATTACCCCCCCCCCCATCCAGATTCTTAGCCATCAGGCTGCAGGGAGAATTTGCTGCACACAGGAGCTGCTGCACCCCACAGATAATGGAAATATTCACTTTATATGTTACTACATTCTGATAAGGAATAATATCAACTAATTCATGTTTTTAACCCTTCTCAATGCAGAACTATCTAAGAACACACTTTGGGCCACATGTATCAATTGTTTTTTTCTGTTGTTTTTGGGCCTTTTCATTCAGGCGCACCGTTTTTGCGCCATTTTTGCGACTAAACGCCAAACTAGCTGCGCAGCAAAAATAACCAGCTTTCCCTCATTTATCCTAGCAATCCAGATGTTTTGCTGCGCCTTATGATATTCATCACATTCAAACGGGCGCAAAAACACTCCAGCCCGAAGGTGGCGTAAACTGAGAAGTAAGTACTGAGCCCCTTTGCAGAACAGCTCATTTCTAGCAGCAGAGCTCAGCCTGACACTGGAGACACTAGTACATATAAGGGCTCATTCACACGGCCGTCTGCGGGGACGTACATGCGGCCGCAAATTTGTGGCCGCATGTGCGGCCCCATAGACGGCAATAGCGGCACGGCGGGGATCCGGTGCCACACATGCTCTATCTTTTGGCGTGTGTGCGGCCGTGCGCCGCTATTCTCTATGGAGGGAGGAGGGGTCACCTCCTCCTCCTCTCCAGCACACGGTGGTATGTCCGCACGGCGGGCATACCGCTGTGTGAATGTACCCTAATACATACATTAGATCAGTGATGGGCAACCTTTTGAGCTAGGTGTGTCAAAATTCGCCAAATAAACGAGCATAACTCGGGTGCTGTGTCACCTTTAGGAAAAACCTAATTTTGTAATAACATGTCCAGCAGCGGCCTCCCCTTATTAATAACATGTCCAGCAGCGGCCTCCCCTTATTAATAACATGTCCAGCAGCGGCCTCCCTTTACTACTAAAATACCCCTAGCGGCCTCCCTTTACTACCAAAATACCCCTAGCGGCCTCCCTTTACTACCAAAATACCCCTAGCGGCCTCCCTTTACTACTAAAATACCCCTAGCGGCCTCCCTTTACTACTAAAATACCCCTAGGGGCCTCCCTTTACTACTACAATACCCCTAGCGGCCTCCCTTTACTACTAAAATACCCCTAGCGGCCTCCCTTTACTACTACAATACCCATAGCGGCCTCCCTTTACTACTAAAATACCCCTAGCGGCCTCCCTTTACTACTAAAATACCCCTAGCGGCCTCCCTTTACTACAAAAATACCCCTAGCGGCCTCCCTTTACTACTAAAATACCCCTAGCAGCCTCCCTTTACTACTAAAATACCCCTAGCGGCCTCCCTTTACTACTAAAATACCCATAGCGGCCTCCTTTTACTACTAAAATACCCCTAGCGGCCTCCCTTTAAATATAATATAATAATAAACTTACATACTTACCCAGTGATGTCTTCTTCCCTGTAGCTTTACTGCAGGCGGCTCGGCTCCTCCAGGTTGCACCGCGCGCCTCGGGTCACGTGACTGACGTGACCTGACATCAGGTCGCCTCAGTCACGTGACGAGCAGTGCGCATTGCAGCCTGGAGGAGCCGGAGGAGTTGCAGAAGGTGGGCGGACCAACACGGCGCCGGACAGGTAAGCAGGGGGCAGAAACACAGGGACGGGGGCGGGACATTACCACAGGGGCAGCACATTACACAGGGACATTAACACAGGGGGAGCACATTACACAGGGACAGAAACACAAGGACGGGGGCGGGACATTAACATAGGGGTAGCACATTACACAGGGAGGGGGGCGGACAGCGGGCGCTGGGCGGCCGCGTGTCAGCAAAAATGACTACGCGTGTCAGTGCTGACACGCGTGTCATAGGTTCGCCATCACTGCATTAGATACTCTGCAGACAGGAGCTGCAGACTCTATTTACAGTTCATCACCTTCTATTTACAAAACATTCTGCAGAATCCTGAGCTCAAAGCAAGAGCTGAGAACGTTGCAGAATGTTGCAGATTCTACTGACAAGTGTCCCCCATGTAATTCTGCACAGTATCACCAGTGTGTCTGAGGGGGATACTGTGCAGAATTACAGGGGTGCAGCAGAAGACCAGCACTGGGGGATCCCCTCCAGGAGAAGCCCCTGCTGAGGAGGTCACTGGGTGCAGGGTGTCACACACCTGGGTGCTGCTGTGAGTGTTCTCTTCATTCTGGGCTGTGGGAGAAGCAGAGAGGAGCTTGTAGCAGGATCACATGTAAGTGCCTGAATCTAACATTGCGCCTAAACTGCGCCAAAATTGCGCCTTAACTGTGTTAAAGTAAAGTGATTAATAAGAGGCAGGAAATTAACTTATCACAGATGGTTGTAGCTTGTGATAATTCTGGCAAAACAGTGCGCCAGAATTTAGGCGCAGCTACTACACTTAGGCGCACAAAAGTGATAAATGTGGCCCTTTCTCTCTTATTCCCTTTTATTTTGTGATAGTTTTTTTTTTGTTGGGAAAATTGACTGATACGATGAACATTCAATCCTCTTCGCCTAATGTGACTACACCGCGACCAGAACATGTCCATAAAGTTATATGTAACACCAAAAACACAGACATGTTCTGGAATAAAGTTTTTATTTCACACCATCCTCCATTATTTACACCTATGTTATGACGTTCTCACTCTCATTCTTATGAAGCGCGGAGGGTTTTGTTATTGTGCGGATAATACATGGCTTTTTTTTAACATGGCTTTTGTGCGGATAAAATTGACTTTTATTATCTCATTAGAGAGGTTTATGGATATATAGTTATTTATTTGGGTTACCATTGTGTAAGGAACAGACAATGATACATCTGTGTGAATTTTCTGCAGTTCCATTTGCTGCATATTTTGGTGAATACAGTATATTGGTGTGGGGTCTGTATGCTCTCCTCACATCTTAGTAAAGTATATTTTCTTTATATAAGTATTCTGGATTCGTACATATTTTACAGGAAATTTTGAATGTTAATTGCCAAATGCATCGCCTGGTTGTCCGATTTCAAAATTCTATAGGTTTTATGGCGCCTTTACCTTTTTTTTTCAGTTTTATTGATATATTTTGCAGGTTGTGACTGTCTAAAAATTTCTAGCTGAAAAGCAGATATCTAGTTATTACAGTTTTAGTGATATTATGTGGATTTATTTATGTGAACATATCAATAGGGCACATTTGTGAACTCTACACATGTCCATGCATTACATTTATTAGATGTGAAGGTAAACATTTTCTGTTTGGATAAAATTTTTTGCCATCAAAGTCAAATTTTAAGTATTTTTTAATAAAATGTTTCAATTTGAATCAAAATTGCATGAAGGCGCCTATGTCTAAAAACTCTTTGATGCAATTTTGAAAATGGGGCAAGTGTCTGCTTTCAGAAAATATCAGTCCCTCTCCCCAATGGGCCTCACAGTCTAATCAACCTATCAGTAATTTTTTGGAGTGTGGGAGGAAACCGGAGGACCCAGAGGAAACCCACGCAGACGCAGAGAGAACATACAAAATCTTTGCAGATGTTGACCAGCGCTGCAAGGCTGTAGTGCTAATCCCTATCATCTATCTATCTCCTATAAAATTCTCCCATATTACAGTTTGTTTTACCATACTAAAGGGAGCCTCTTGCTGACTGACTGGTCATAAAATAGTTTTATTTTGGGGCCCCACTTTTAGTTTTGCCCAGGGCCCCACTTTGTCTAGAACCGGCCCTGACAGTACTACTTCTTTTATTCGACAGAAATAGACACAGCACAGCACTGCTACTCTGTATATAAGCATAGCACAGTACTACTACTGCTATACCACAAATCTGTGTATATGACAGCACTAATACTCCTATCGGGTATCTACTGGGACAAAACATCATTACTATCCCTATTGTATATAAATGGACACAGTACTACCATACTACTATTTCTATCCTGAACATACTGTATATGTTCACTGTAACCCTGCGAGAGGTTCCGCCCCTTAGCGCATTCTCCATTGCAGGCTTTCCTTCAGCCACCACGTCCGGCCATGCTTCAGCTTCCTTAGTGCGCAGGCGGTAGGAACAGGGCATGCACCACCAATCATATAGTCCAACATGCTCTACTCTCTGCACCTGAGCAAAGGTTCATAGCTTGCAAGTTTTGTAGTACGGTATCTGATTCTGTTTGTCTTATTGTGTGTGACCCCGGCTTGTTCTCTGATTCCGTTCCTGTTCCATGTTTTCCACAACCTTCTGCCTATTCCTGTCTATGATTGTACGCTCCCTGCCTCGAGTCAGACTGACTCTGACTACCCGCTCTACCTGCCCCCTTGGTACAATGTACTGGTGTCTCTGGCACCACCACAAGAGGTGGCGGCCTTGCGATCTCTCTGCAGTGGAGTCCAGATAACTGTATAGGGGTAGATGGTAAATATCAGAGAGGTTCAGTAATAACGCCCTTAGTTTGTGACCTAAAGTCAAATGAGTTGGATAGCACAGTGGGTTCACAACCCGCTGCTTGTCACAGTCATATCACAGTATTAATACTCCTATTATGTACAAAAGAGCACAGCACAGTACTACAATTCTTATCCTATATCAGTTGGCAGGGCACAGTACTATTCCTCCTATTCTATAGAAATGGGCACAATGCTACTATTCATATTCTCTATACACTGTATGAGAACAGCGCAGTACTACTACTTCATAAAGCTCCAACTGGTGGAGGGCTGCAGTGATAGATGACCTTTTGGAACTTTCTCCCATCTCTCTACTGCATCTCTGGAGCTCAGCCACAGTGATATTGGGGTTCTTCTTCACTTCTCTCACCAAGACTCTTCTCTCATGATTGCTTAGTTTGGCTGGATGGCCAGGTAAAGGAAGAGTTGTGGTCATCCTAAACTTCTTCCACTTAAGGATTATGCAGAGATTCTTTTGTAACCTTGGTCAGATCTGTGCATTGCCACAATTCTCTTAGCTCCTTGGGCAGTTCCTTAGACCTCATGATTCTTATGTGCTCTGACATGCACTTTGAGCTGTGTGGTCTTATATAGACAGGTGACAGGCTTTTCGTAATAAAGTCCAATAAGTTTAATTATACGCAGCCGGGCTCTAAATAGGGAGTAAAAACATCTAAAGGAGGATCAGAAGGTGTGTCTGTAACAGCAAAGGTTCTGAACACTTATGACGATATGATATTTCAGTTTTTCTTGCTTAGCAAATTAGCAAAAATATCTAAATATATCTGGCAGCAATGAAACAAAGAGTGAAAAATGTAAAGGGGTCTGAATACTTTCTGTACCCACTGTATATTGGCTATGATAGATGTGTATAAATGCAAAATCGCAACAGCTGCTCAATTCTTACATTCTTTCGCTTCCTACAATGTGTCCTCTTATGAATACACTAAATAAACTGAATAAAGACAAGTGTTTGTGAGTGCTGTAGATTTTTTTCCATCCTGAAATTTTGACTTAAAGTAAGTTGGGTCTCAGTGATGGGAGCCCCACAAGAAGGGGGGTCTGCAGTAGCCCCGTTGTACCCCAGATGAATAGGGCAGCCAGTCATGCATGCGGCGGCTGCTCTATTCATATCTATAGAGCTGACGGATATAGCCAAATACGGCTAGACATCTTGGGGGTCATTCACTAAGGACCCGAATCGCGTTTTCCTGATGGGTTATCCGAAAATTTCCGATTTGCGCCGATTTTCCCTGAATTGCCCCGGGATTTTGGCGCATGCAATCGGATTGTGGCACATTGGCGCCGGCATGCACGTGATGGAAATTGGGGGGGGGGGGGCGTACGAAAACCCGACGGATTCCGAAAACCGTTGCATTTTTTAAAAAAAAGAAGTGTCGCTTGACACGCGCTTACCTGCACCCGTTCTGGCTTGGTGAAGTTCAGTGCACTCCGATGAACTTCAGCGCAGCAGGAACTACCTTAGTGAATCCCGGCAGAACCCGAATCCTCCGCAGAGAGGATTCGACCGAGTAATTAAATCTGCCCCTTTGTGTCCAGCATATATACAGTGTATGATTTTACTATATGTGCTGCATCTCCATACAATATACAGGTCTGCTCTGCTTAAGCTCAGCTCAAATTAGGTTAAGGACTCTAATTTTCATTTCAACATATTTAATGCAATATTGCAACAAAAAACCCCCCACAAAGACAAGTGGCAACCAACAAAACTACAAGGTTGTCACATATAGACACTCACAGCTCAGAAATCTTGTGACAAGATATCAAGAAATCATGCTGTTTTCAAGAAATGCCATCTGCTTCATCCTCTGGTCAAGATGTTAAATGAGGTCCAGAAGACTGGGGATATCAAGAAGTTCAGATACTTATCTCATCAACAACAAAGGTTTTGATGAGAAGATTCTGGGAACTGGTACACTCCAAACAGCTGGGCAATAAGATCTGAAATAAGTCATAGGGTGATGAATAGAGATTAGCGAGCACTAAATTGCTAGAGTGCTCGTTACTCGGGTCGAACTTTTCCCGATGCTCGAGTTTTCGTATCGAATAACGAACCCCATTGAAGACAATGGGAGACTCGAGCATTTTTCACTGAAAGAACACTAGAGAAGAACACATTGCAGATGTTTGCAGATGTTTTCACTGAAAAAACACATTGAAAAAACAGTGAAGAACACATTGCAGATGTTCCGTACATCTGCTAACTTATCGGAAGACACGCATGCCGAGTATGTGAAGAACAATATGTGTGAAGAACACATGCTTCCATACATCTGCAATGTGTTCTTCACACATATTTTTCTTCACATACTATTGTGAAGAACACCGTTCGGCACGTGTGTCTTCTGATAAGTTAGCAGATGTACGGAACATCTGCAATGTGTTCTTCACTGTGTTCTTTCAATGTGTTCTTCACTTAAATGATCCTGTGTTCACTGTGTTCACTTTTTCAATGTATTATTCACTGTTCTTAACTAAATGCTCGAGATACGGCGAGATACTCGTCCGAGCAACGAGCCATTTCGAGTACGCTAATATTCGAATGAGCATCAAGCTCGGACGAGTATACTCACTCATCTCTAGTGATGAATGCTCTCAGGGGCGTTACTAGGAGAGGCAGGGCAGACTTATGAATGAGGCCCCCTTCCCGCTTAAAAAGATACATATTACACTCATATGCACACACATTTATATACCTATATATACAGCATATAAACACAAATACAGTATATACAGATCACAGATACACACACATATACAGCATATGTACACATATATGTTATATACATAGTACACTATACAATGTGCAGCATAACATGTATATTATGGTGCACATCCTCCATTCTTTAGTTTCCGGTCCGATGACTGGGGCCCCATGACACTGTGGCCCCATAGGCTGCTACCACTATAGTTACGACCCTGAATGCTGTCCTTGTGACTTTATGAGATGACGCAGATTTTTGCAAGTAGCCATAGATCTTTTGCTAAGTTCTGTGTTACTACTAGAAGGTGTCTTCTTGTCTTCCCAGTAGAAGGTCTGGGAAAGCTGGGTGCTTACAGTGGTGCGGCTTTGGAGTGAAAGAACGTCTCAGACAGCTGCTAAAAATTTACACCACTATCAATGAGATCACATGACTTAAAGTGGTAATAGCAAGCATAATAGTTATCCCCAATCAATCTGATCAGTGGGGGCTCCATTCTTACTAATTGAATGTTTCCTGCAGCTTAACACTATAGGAGCATCAAAAAATTGCGGAGTATAGTGCTTGGCTATTTCTGACCGCTCCCATTGTACTGATAGGTGCAGCAGGACACATGATCCACACGCCACATGATTCAATTAGTGAGAACAGGACTCGTGATAGGTGGAAGTTGGTTCTCGTTAGCTCTGGGGGTCCCCGTAGTTGTTATCTCCTATCCTGTGGATCACAATACCTGGCACAACCCCTTTAAATAAAAAGACGAATCATCAGAACATTAAGATAGATTGGTACATTTTGGAAGGACTAGGGATAATATGATAAAAAAAATCAAGCAGAGTCGCTTTAAGTTAAAATCTGCCACAATGTTTGAGTTTTGGATATTTTGATTTGATGACTGCCATGTTGGTACCTTCTTATATTGTCTTCAAACCTCAGGTACATCAACTACAGGCTACATTTACATCTAATTTTTAGCCCTCCATTGTAAGGATATGTCAGACAGATATGCTTATACGGTGGAATATGTTGCCCCCCCCCCCCCAAAGGTGGTAGGAGGAGTGAACATTCTTAGTAGCCAGTGATTGGCTGCTGCCAATGTTCAGTTTGTATCCCAAGTGATGAAACGTTCCTTATATAATACGCTCAGCAAAGGTCAGGAGTGTATGCAATAATGTTGCATTTGTCCCCTATAGGTTGAGTATATACTTTTCTCAGCAGGAGGAAGCATGAAGGTAACACGTACCTTGTTGAGTCTTTTCATTTTGTATTACCTACTGGATGCAATGTATACTGTGCAAAAAGGATCCCTCCGTCTGCCAGTATATGTTTACAGATATGTTCATCATATACATTGGGAGTTTTACAGGCATATTAGCGGAACATATCTGTAAAACATGATGTGAATGTAGCCTCAAATTGTGAAGGTTGGTTTAGCTTAAAGGAAATCAACCATTTGATTTTATGCTTTATGGACCAAAAATACCTTGAAAATGCTGTAGATAAACTGATGTGGAAACATATCTTAATCCCTGAATTGAGTGGTTTTGCTGAAAAAACAATGATAAAATTATGATAATGAGGCTGTGATGCTCCTGAGGATACCCCAGCGCTTCTCCTCTCACCCTAATTATGCACTGCTTCAGCATTGTCCTGCCCAGCATAAGCCGAGAATACATCATCACTGTGATGTCCCTGACAGGTAGAAGTAATCAATTGCATTTTAAGCAGCTGTTTTATGTATGGTTGCCAGTCTGCACCCAGCTTTCTCAATGTCCTTAATTTTACAATAGTTTTTTGAGCAAAACCACTTGGATCAGCGATTAAACAAGACATCTGCATCAGTGTTGCTACAGCACTCTCAAGGTATGTTTGGTTCACAATGTATAAAGACAAATGGTAGATATCCTTTTACACCTAATATATAGCAACCCAGTAGGTCCACACCATCACTCGCTAGCCTGTCTTTTCTATCCCACTTGCACTCGGGATGATATCTAGTATTTCTGGCTCCCTTCCTATCCCTTTGTAGCAAGCTAACCTTATTAGGTGTGAATTATTAGGCAACTTTTTTACACCTACAGGATAAATGAATCACAAGAGATATGAGACAAAAGCATCCTAGTATAAAAAATTACCAACAACTATTCCCAACTCTATAATGTGTATCAATTGGGATCAGCAGACAATATATTACACTGCACTGCAGGCGTCTTGATTCATGGGTGATGTCTGAATGTCAGCTAAAATATCATTGCCAGCGTCAATTGATATCTTGGGCGCAGGATAAATGTGTCATCTTCTTATTAACAGTGATCTGTCAGAGATCAATGCAAAACATAGTCTGTTAACAATTTATAGCCCATTCTCATCTACTCCTGAATTTTGTCATCTTCTTTTGAATTCAAATCTTTTCACTTGTGATTAGGTCTCAGGTATTTGCATTCTGAGAAGGGCAACCTTTACACTGAAATTTATTGCATCGGTCTGGGATTGTTCACATGGGGTTTTTCACAGGGATTTGTGTGACTTTCTCCTGTCGGAATCTATGTGGAGATTAAATTTCTCTGTTGTGCAATGAAAAAAGGAGCATGTCATATATTGCCATGGTTTCAGTAAGGAAACTGCAGCAGGTGAACATATGCCGATAAGCTTCAATAACTGGGGTTATGTCTGCATCTGAAATATCTGATGTGAAATCAGCAATGGAAACATACACTGGGGTTAAATCTGTCAACAGTTGGTAAAACTCGCAACTAAGCCATATTAGCATTATTTGTAGTAAAGTTAGGGCAACATTGCAACCTTGGCCAATTATTTTGTAGTGCACCCAAAGCCATCATCAGGCCCATTTTTACCACCGTGTGGGGGAGGGATTGGTGTGCAGCAACTTGAGGGGGTGCAGAGGTTGCGGTCGCACCAGGGCCCAAGAGGTTTAAGGGGCCCTTATCGTGTAACTTTCCCATATGAGAAGACTATGACTATAAACCATACATTATAGTCAGGGGCCTAGCACAGACTTTGCACTGGGGCCCATCAGATTCTAGTTACGCCACTGGTGAGCACCACAGTGGACACTGTGGGAGCGCAGGCGAGGTAAGTGTTTTTTCTTTTTATACACAGTATATAATATTATTAATTTAGGGCACTGTGCATATTTATTTTTGGGGGGATGTTGGGGGGTATGGTATGCTGTATTTCTGTACAGTGACCAATTTCTGGTGCTGTATCCATATACTTCAATTGTTTTTTGTGCTGTATTTATTATAAACTGAGCTTGGTTCTGGTGCTATATTTATATATTGAGGTGACTTTTGGTGCTGTATTTATGTTAATTTGTATATGCCACCATTAATTGGAGGTAGCACTGTATATACTAACAAGAAGCACTGTTTTTAATAAAATTAATAGGGTGGGGGTATTGTTTACGATATTAGTATTTTGGGATGCAATGGGGTCCAGAAATCTGGCAGAGAAAACATGTGAATCTCCCCCTCCAAGACCGTTTCGCTGTTTCCCCAAACTGCCCATCACTATGGGTGTGTTGTGGTGCGGAGTGTGTGCGCAAAGGGCTATAGCAAAAAACTCTGCAGGTCTACAACTGGTCTACAGGTCAGAACTGGTGGAGTTTGTGCCTGTATCCACTAAGAGGCTGGAGCATCTTAGTGGACACAAGCACCAGATCACCAGCAGGGGAAATTACAAGACTGGAGTTCAAAATGTCAGTCTGAATGAATTCTCCTCATTGTATACATATAAAGATATATGACTTTAGGGAGTGTGGACATTTTTTGACATTTATTCTATTGGGTTAATTATGTAGAAATTGCCCTGGCCATCATCTGAAAATGTCATTCTATCTGATAAATAGTTAAATGGGCATTATTGTATTACTCTTGTCAATAGTGCTTTACATATATACAATGTGACACCCAAACTAGTAACACTACATTGTCAAGACACATTTTCATAGACACAGAACAACACTAAGTTTTAAGATAAATGCTCTAAAATTGTAACTTCATGATAAATACAAGTATTTGCCAAAATGGATGTATCAGGAGAGTTGACAGTTGTTCTTATAGTTATTTTAAGCATGTGACATTTTCTCTTTTTTTTCAGTAAGAGTTTCACGTTACCTGACAACACAGTGAAGACAGCGGAAAAAGCATTTAACTTCAAACCATCCACAACGTTATTTGACTGAAAGAATTCTAGGCACATAAGGCTGAATCCAACGACTAACAATAAAATGAACAGCACTTCAGACACCACGGACAGCCAGAGCACACCTGAAACACAGAACAGAAACAGAGAGGGTGAAGAATTTAACATTTTCCAAAAAAAGTAGACAACAAGAAACGATGAGGGAGAGGCACTAACAATTGCTCTTTACATTGTGTCCCATAACTTTTACAGTCCTTTTTGTGGTGACCACAAGCAACAGGAATTTGACTATATTACTACATGAATATGTAGAGATCTAGGAGCTCTTTACCAATAGACAAAAGGATATTTTAAGAAATGAGAGAGAACAGATGATCCAAAAAGTGTTAATGTTGCAATGTGAAACGTTTTAGAAACTTTCTGCTTCCTGCTCAATGATACTGCATATGGGGGAATGGTGACCAGTATCCAATCTGTTATACAGAACAATATTCACTTCTATTACCAGTTACAAACAGATCAGTACTTGCCATGTTGTTGATCTGATACCACTGGGTCACTATGAAACATATTCTAGAACATATGGCCGCCAAATTGTGATACCACAAAATTTTAAAATATTCCTACTACTCTGAAAACAAATTCCAAAGTTAAAGTGGTCTATATGGTGCTTAAGCATCTCACAACAAAAGTATAAGGCTTTTATCAAACATCTTTTAATGTTTTACAAATTGGAATAATAGTAACATATCAGTAGAACAGTATTGTACGATCCAGTAAAGTACAACAGTTCACCAAGTTAACCCTGCTGTCTATCCCCTCTCATTGAAAAATCAAGTAAACACTTTTGCTATTTTTTAACATAAGTTTGAGGTGCAGGAATTTTCTTGATTATTTAATAATATCCCATGAGGGTTTTTTCAAGTTCCTAAAGTTAGTCTACCAGCTATCTATCACCTTACAAGTGGAAGCAAAGTTGTGCACAACCTGTTATAAGTTTTTCTTGTATCCCAGCAATCTTTTACTTTAAAGAAAATTCAGATCTTTTATTTAAAGAAAATCTACCGCCATCTACCATCTACCACCATTGCGGGAGACAGCACTTGTATGCGGATAGGTGAGTGAGCCTGCCGCACGGTTGAGGGGGCACAGGGAGGCATACTGGTGGGCATAAAATTATGCAAATGATGTTAAATCAGGGTCATTTCTATAATTTTAAAAGCCTTTTTTCTTAAAAACAAGAGCATAAGAAACTAAAAGAAGAGCAGATCCTGTAAGAGGGGGCACACATCTGCATGTAAGTGTGCCTGGTTTATAATCCTTCATCCTGGCGGTAGATATCCTTTAAAGAGGACCTGTCACCCATAAATCGGGTACTAGGAGCTGTTTACTTAAGTAAGCAGCTCCTAGTGCTTGAACAAACGACAGCATGTGCATAGGCTGACACAGCTAATACCCTGCAGTACATCAGTTTTGCAAGGTATTATCATGAACAAGAAATCAGATGATGAACAACCCGAAGAATAAAAATTATTGGACCTCCACAATGAACGCTGTAAAAAAACTATTAAAAACCCACCAAAAATTATGGTTTTACCTAATTATACTGGTGCACAGTGCTACATGTCCCTCAAAAAACAAGCCATCAATCAGCTCCATAGATAAAAAAAAATTAAAATATTATGCCACTTGGAAGATGGCAATGCAAAAACAATAGATTTTTTCCCCATATTAGGTTTTATTTTGAGAAATTTAGTAAAACATAACAAAAATTATCTAAGTTTGGTATCCACCCATCATCGTATTGACCCTTAGATTAAAAACAAGATGTTTATTAGGCTATACGGTGAACACCAAAAAAAAAAAAATAATGCCATAAATCAATTAAATAATTGATGCTTTTCTACTCCTCCACAAGCAAAAAAAGTTAATAAGTTTTCAACAATAGGGGATACCAACCCCCAAAATGGTAACACTGGAAACTACATCTCATCCTGCAAAAAAATTGCCCACACATGGCCCCACTAACGGAAAAACTAAAATTTTATAGCCTACAAAAGGGCAGCAAAGTCTATAGGATAAAACTGGCAGCTGCTTCACTTCTGCACCTCGCTGTGCACCTCTACAACGTCCAATTCATTTTAAGACAGGTTTTCTCTTTTTATCTTTTGTAAATTTGTAAATTTAAGGGCTAAATGAACGTATTTCCGACAAAATTAGACCATTCTAAATTTCACCACCATTTTGAAGGGTTCAGACTTGAAAAAGGATTTATATATAGGAGGTTTCTAATATTATACTTAAAATTTCATTACAAACAGTAATGATCCCCAAAAAAAGTTAATTCTGAAATGTCCTTGAAAATACGGAAAACCAATATTTGATTTGTAAGCTGCGTGGCATCAAAATAAATTATCCAGACATTTAAAAATTGCTGAAAATGTAAAGCAGGCATATGGGAAATATTATTCTGCAACTTATTTAGGTGGTTAAACTAACTACCTTAAAACAAGATCATTACGAATTCTGAAAGTCAGAATACAAAAAATGGGGCTGAGCTACACTGATGCAGGATCATATGTTGTTTAATCCCTGTACTGAGTGGTTTTGCTGAAAAAACAGATATAACATTATGATAATTAAGCTCTGTCGCTTCTATGGCTGCTTCAGCGCTTCTCCTAGCAAGTGCATTTTTCTCTGCAGGAGAGGATGAAGTAATCCCTGGGTTGTGCCTGAAGGCAGAATAATCAATTGCTGCACAACACCCCAGCTGCTGTGTACGAGTGATCCAGCTCAGGTTGATTAGTCATGTCTTGACTAACCTCTATTTATGATTACAAGCTCCGTGTATTGTGTTTATCTAAGCAGCCGGCCTGACCCAGTTTTTTTTTTCCAGCTAAAACCACTCAGCTCAGGGATTAACCAAGATGAGATCCTGCATCAGTGTAACTACAGAATTCTCAAGGTATGTTTGCGTCATAATGCATCAAATGGTAGGATTCCTTTAAGCTATAAATTGGGTACATCCTTTAGGGGTTAAAGTGTAAAGTGGTTGTCCAGTTTTCATAAATAAATGTTATGATTTGTAAAATGACAAGTTGTACAATTTTCCAATATACTTTCTACATCAATTCCTCAGTGTTTTCTAGATCTCTGCTTACTTTCATTATTTAGGAAATTGTTTACTTCCTGTGAATAAAAACTGATCCCTGGTCATGTGATATCCCACAGCTGCATAGCTTGTTATATTCCTGGTCATGTGATGTCACACAGGTGCACGGCTTGTTATATTCCTGGTCATGTGATATCACACAGGACTCTCATTACTCTTTTTGATATATTTGAACTGTGCACCTGTGTGACATCAAATTGCCATGGACAGATTCCTATCCACTAGAAGTAAACATTGAAGATTCCTGTAGAGTCTCAGCAAGCAGATATACATATCTAGATATATATAAAATATATTGGAAAATTCTATAACCTTTCATTATACAGACAATTATTTTCTGAAACTGGATAAATCCTTTAATATTAAATACAGAAAACTTGCTCAATTCACCACTGAACAATGACATTAGCATGGAGTATGATGGTGTCAACGCTGCATAGCGCAATCTCAAACATCTGTGTTGGCAACGGTCAAAATAAAAAAAAAAAAATTGAGATCCAGCACTTTGGCAATAAAAGCAGCAGTTTGGCAATAAAAGCTTTATTCTTCATAGTTAAAATCCTAATGTACATAGTAGACCTTCAAGTTTCAAACCTCAAAACAAGTCCTTAACCCCTTAACGCCGCAGCCCTTTTCCGTTTTTGCGTTTTCATTTTTTACTCCCCACCTTCAAAAATCTGTAACTTTTTTATTTTTCCATGTACAGAGCTGTGTGATGACTTATTTTCTGCGTAACAAATTACACTTCAAAATGGTGGTATTTAATATTCCATGCCGTCTACTGGGAAGCGGGAAAAAAATTTCAAATGCAGTGAAATTGGTAAAAAAACGCATTTGTGCCGTATTCTTGTGGGCTTGGATTTTACGGATTTCACTTTACGCCCCAAATGACATTTCTACTTTATTCTTTGGGTCAGTACGATTATGGGGATAACAAATTTATATAGGTTTTATAATGTTTTCATACATTTCAAAAAATTAAAACCTCCTGTACATCGGATCTACCATATGTTAGGACTTGGGAGCTCGAACTAGGCAAAACACTATCAGAAGATGAGTGGGCAAAAGCTTTCGAGCTTTGCCACCGGCTTTCCCTATCGGGTAAAGCTCAGGAAGCAAACTTTAAAATACTGTCGCGATGGTATTGGACCCCTGCGAAACTGAACAGAGCATATCCCTCGTGCTCCGATGAGTGCTGGCGCTGTAAACAGGCTTCAGGAACTATGACCCATATATGGTGGGGATGTCCCTTGCTAAGGCCACACTGGGCCAGGGTTATTAGACTTATAGCGAAACTAACAGGTACCAGGTTGAACGACGAACCCACTACTCTCCTGCTAAATATCCTCCCGATCTCCACTGCGAAAGCCAAAAAGTCATTAATGGGTTTTGTCTTGATAGCTGCCAGGGCTCTAATACCACGCTTATGGAAATCCACTAGGGTCCCAACCTGTTCTGACCTCCTCTCAGAGATCTCACTTTTATATAGGATGGAAGAGCTCACAGCCGACGCTCATCACACTTTAGAACTTCGCAAGACTTTCTCTCTTTCACGTAATTGAATGGTTAAAAAGATTTTCTCTCACAGACACTAGCCTCCCCCTCTTCCCCATACTTTCCCTCCCTCCCTCCCTCCTTAGTGATGGGGTTTTCCCTCCCCAATAACAAAAGGGAACTATAAGAGTATAGGCAATGATTAGACATTTAATAGTCGCTTTGATGAGAGGCTATGACTTCACAATAGCACTTCACAAAGATGATGCTTTGATTCCACAGATGTTATATCCGTGGCAAGGCCACATCAACTATGTTAAATTGATATCTACTTGTGTAAACTGTTAACTACCTACGTACTAAACATTATATGACTTGATTAAATGCACTAATGTTAGACCTGGGCACCTGCGCCTGCGTGCGCGATGGGCGCTCGTATCTTACCTTACAATGTTGATTCTTGTTGTACCACATATCTTGTTCAATAAAAGAATGATACAAAACCTCCTGTACAAAAGTTTTTTTTGGGATTTTGCCATCTTCTGGGGCTAAAAACTTTTTTTTATACTTTAGTGTATGGAGCTGCGGGTGGTGTTGTTTTTTGCGAATTTTGATGATGTTTACAATGTTATCATTTTTAGGACTGTGCGACCTTTTGATCACTTTTTATAGAACTTTTTAATTTTTTTTAAATGGCAAAAAAGTGCCATTTTTGACTTTGGGTGCGATTTTCCGTTATGGGGTTAAACTCAGTGAAAAACCGTCATCATATTTTGATAGATCGGGCATTTTCGGATGCGGTGATACCTAATGGGGGTCATTTACTAAGGGCCCGATTCGCGTTTTCCCGACGTGTTACCCGAATATTTCCGATTTGCGACGATTGTACCTGAATTGCCCCGGGATTTTGGCGCACGCGATCGGATTGTGGCCTATCGGCGCCGCCATGCGCGCAACGGAAATCGGGGGCCGTGGCCGAACGAAAACCCGACGTATTCGGAAAAACCGCCGCATTATAAAAACCAAAAAAGTGTCGCTTGGGAAGCACTTACCTTCACCTGGTCCAGCCCGGTGCATTCCGGCGCATTCAGATGATTTTCAGCGCAGCAGCGCCACCTGGTGGACGGCCGCTGGATCGCGAATGGGCCGGGTAAGTAAATCTGCCCCAATGTGTTTATGATTTTTACTGTTTATTTATATTTATATCAGTTCTAGGGAAAGGGGGGAGATTTGAGTTTTTAGGTTTTTTAATTTTATTTTTTTTTTACACTTTTTGTTATTTTTTATTTTTACTATATTTTAGACTCCCAAGGGTACATTAACCCTAGGTTGTCTGATCGATCCTATCATATACTGCCATACTAGAATATGGCAGTATATGGGGATTTTACTCCTCATACATTACAAGGTGCTGATAGTAACCTGCGGTCTTCGTGAGACCCGAGGCTACCATGGCAACGGATCGGCGATCAGCCTGAAAACACCCGCGATGGGTGCTGGCACCGATCGCTGGTGTTACCGGTAAGCCTTTGCTGCAATATGCAGCAAAGACTTACCGGCTATGGAGAGGGCTCGGCCTGCGTGCCCTCTCCATGCACCAGGACCCGGCATGTGACTTAATACTATGTCACATGTCGGTAAGGGGTTAAAGAAGACCTGTCACCTTAAAAAAAGTGCAGCTCCTAGCACTACCGCATTTTTAGTAGTGTTAAACTACTAGCTTTATCGTAATCCTCCGATAAAGCTATTAGACACTGCAGCACCACACCCTAGGAACGCTGCGCCAAAGTTACAGTGGTTCAGGGGGCAGTCTGGGGCCCTGCTTCTTCCCCGGACCGAACTTCCAACGCTATAGGCAGGCGGTGACTGCACGGTTTCATGCGGAAGCCACCGCCTCCTCGGACCGCCCCCTCATGAATATGCCGGACCACTGTAAGCTTGGTTCGGCATTCTGAGGGTATGGCAGTGCAGTGTCTTATAGCTTTATCAGAGGGTTCTGATCGAGCTAGCAGTTTAACACTGCTAAAAATGGGTTAGCGCTAGGAGCTGCTTACTTTATTTAGGTCCTCTTTAATCATGCTTTCCTACATTCCCCTTAATATTTTATAATGGGGAGTCCATCTCCCAAGTCACTTTATCCTGAACCAACAAAAAAAATGACATTTTAATCTTTTTTCTTATAGCGTCCCTATTTATCTAATATTGAAAGCAATGTTGATCAGTAATGGATCAGATGGGCACATAAATGTATCCCCAATGAGCCCTCAAGCTCTGTCAGCCCACTTCTAACCACAGTTCCCTATCTAAAAAATAGGCCAAAAAAATTATTAACTGACTAATAAGCATAAAGTAGTTATTAATATAAGACTAAAAAAGAATATTTATTGAAGACATCTTTCTGCAAATGAAGTTATTTTCAGTAATGCCGCTAGATAATCCTCTAAAATTGCTTTCATTGTCCCAGTCTGTTTGTATGTTTGCTTCGCAAATCTGGTTCAACAATAATTTAAAAGCCGTAATGATGAGAAGTTAGCGCTGAACTTATGCTATCTGTTCCAGGCAAACCACCTGTAATTTATGCATATATGGTTTTTATCATCTTAAATTGGCGTTCTACTCCCAGACCTTCATTTTCTGCTTTTTACCATATCAAAGAATTCCCTGAAGATAGAATGCTCCCTGTCACAGAATGCAATGCTGCTCCTGGAATTCCAATGTCGCTGAATAGAGCAGACAAGGTTTGGTGCACGGAACCGGAAAGATCGTTTAATTGCTTGAGAAAAAATGCTAAAAAAGCGTATACACAAACTGACTGAAGATTCACTGAGCAACAACACTTGGATTTCTACATTTTGTATCCATTTTATGGATTAACAGACAATTGCATATGTAAACCCCACATCTTATGGCTGAACTCTAAAAACTTTATAAATCTGCTTATTTATACTTGTTTTTGAAGTTTTCAACTTTCTAATGTGATTTACACATTTGTTGTTAGTTATTTTAAGATTCAGTTCCTGCGTTCAGAAAGCAAAAGCCTGAAACCAATTATAGAGAGTTTGTCAGATGCTGTATGTCTACTGAACCCACACTGGGTAGAGCCCTTAAAGGGAAATGTCAACAGGAGAACTTTTTCTGTGCACATTGCCAAAGACTTTTTATAGTAAAACTGTCTTTTTCCCTAAAAAAGGACAAGTCAGATGAAAGTTTACCTTTCTGCACTTAGAGTTGTGTCACTAGTCCTCTGGGAGTGGCCAATGAGAAGTGGTTCCCCCCACCATCAGAAAAACCGCTCCGTCATGCATCCATTTCAAATTAAAAAAACCCTCCCATGTCCCCATATCTCCTCCCCCTGTCGCTTCCCCCTTCAGGACGTCATACATATCTGGCCCACTCCTCACTAGCCACTCCCATGGGACACAGTTCTGCATACAGAAAGGTAAACTTTCATCTAACTTATCTTTTTTCAGAAAAAGACAGTGTTACTATAAAAACTCTTTGACAATGTATACACTATTCTCTACTGGGACATAGGGGAGCCAGAAAATGGGCTCCTTATCACAGGTTCACTTTAACATTAAAATACCCTTATAAAATTATCACAGCATTATACTAGAGCATATGGTAAATGCAAATAAGATGTAAATTGTCTTGTGGGTGGTTCCAAGCTCATCAAGTGCTTTAGTGCCTGCCAGGGTCTAGATGCCTTTACACTGCGTATAACATGTGATGGTTATGTAACAATATAAGTTTGTGTTCCCTTTTTCCCATCTTCCCTCCTCTTTTTCAGTTGAGCTTAATGGACATAAAGAACCTACATATTTTTTCAACCAGAAAAATTATGTAACTACACTCACCGGCCAATTTATTAGGTACACCTGTCCAACTGCTCGTTAACACTTAACACAGAAAGGTGATTTGAGTGCCTTTGAACGTGGCATGGTTGTTGGTGCCAGAAGGGCTGGTCTGAGTATTTCAGAAACTGCTGATCTACTGGGATTTTCACGCACAACCATCTCTAGGGTTTACAAAGAATGGTCCGAAAAAGAAAAACATCCAGTGAGCGGCAGTTCTGTGGGCGGAAATGCCTTGTTGATGCCAGAGGTCAGAGGAGAATGGGCAGACTGGTTCGAGCTGATAGAAAGGCAACAGTGACTCAAATCGCCACCCGTTACAACCAAGGTGGGCAGAAGAGCATCTCTGAACGCACAGTACGTCGAACTTTGAGGCAGATGGGCTACAGCAGCAGAAGACCACACCGGGTGCCACTCCTTTCCGGTAAGAACAGGAAACTGAGGCTACAATTTGCACAAGCTCATTGAAATTGGACAGTTGAAGATTGGAAAAGCGTTGCCTGGTTTGATGAGTCTCGATTTCTGCTGCGACATTCGGATGGTAGGGTCAGAATTTGGCGTCAACAACATGAAAGCATGGATCCATCCTGCCTTGTATCAACGGTTCAGGCTGGTGGTGGTGGTGTCATGGTGTGGGGAATATTTTCTTGGCACTCTTTGGGCCCCTTGGTACCAATTGAGCATCGTTGCAATGCCACAGCCTACCTGAGTATTGTTGCTGACCATGTCCATCCCTTTATGACCACAATGTACCCAACATCTGATGGGTACTTTCAGCAGGATAATGCGCCATGTCATAAAGCTGGAATCATCTCAGACTGGTTTCTTAAACATGACAATGAGTTCACTGTACTCAAATGGCCTCCACAGTCACCAGATCTCAATCCAATAGAGCATCTTTGGGATGTGGTGGAACGGGAGATTCGCATCATGGATGTGCAGCCGACAAATCTGCGGCAACTGTGTGATGCCATCATGTCAATATGGACCAAAATCTCTCAGGAATGTTTCCAGCACCTTGTTGAATCTATGCCACGAAGAATTGAGGCAGTTCTGAAGGCAAAAGGGGGTCCAACCCGTTACTAGCATGGTGTACCTAAGAAAGTGGCCGGTGAGTGTATGTAACATTGTATCCAACACTTCCCCATAAGTGGATAGCTAGGAGAAATAAGGACTTCACCTCATCCACATGTATTCAACAGGTAATTAGTTAATGATAATATAACAGGGTGAATAGGGTAATAGTAAATACAAAGAAATAATAATAAAATAACAATATAAAAACAATAAAAGTTATTTCTGGGTTAAGCAGCTTTGTCTGCAGCACCTTGCAGGACCCTTGTGTGGTTGAATACAGCAGTTTAAGAATATGCTTGCATGCTTAATACAAATGTATGGTATACATCATTTTATAATGCTAGGTAGAATATAAAATATTCCAACAACCATATATTGTAGAGTATATTGCTATAGGTGTACAAATGCTAATTACTTCTCATATACTTCTCAGCCAAGGTATCAGGAAGAGGATTGTGGACTTACACAAGTTTGGTTCATCCGTGGGTGCAATTTCCAGATACTGGATGGTAACCTGTCCATCTGTACAAACAATTATACACAAGTACAAACAAGATGGGAATATCCAGCCATCAGGAAGGGGACAGGTTCTGTGTACCAAAGATGAACGTGTTTTGGTTCAAAATGTGCATATCAACACAAAAACAAAAGCAAACAACCTAGTGAAGATGCTGACAGTATCCACAGTGAAATGAGTGTTGTATCAAGATGGGCTAAATGGGCACTCTGCTAGGAAGAAGCCATTACTCTAAAAGATACATAAAAAGCTATATTAAAGGACATCTACCACCAGGATCAAGGATTGTAAACCAAGCACACTGACTTACTGGTATGTGCACCATCTAGAAGAATCTGCTCTTCATTTAGCTTATTATGCCCTGGGTTTTAAGCTAAAAGGGCTTTAAAATTATGCATAAAAAATTATGCAAAATTTTTAAAGCCTTTTTTTTCTCATAAACAAGGGCATAAGAAGCTAAAAGGAGAGCAGATCCAGTACGTCTGAAGCAGAACCAGTATGTCAGTGTGCTTGGTTTACAATCCTTTATCCTGGTGGTAGACATCTCTTTATGTTTGCAACTGCACACAAGAACAAAGACCTTAATTTTTTGGAGACTTGTCCTATGGTCGAACGAAACCAAACTTGAACTGTTTTATAATAATGACCATTGTTATGTTTGGAGTAAAAGGGGAGAAACTTGCGAGCCTGAGAACACCATCCCAACTCTGTGACACGGGGGTGGCAGTATCATGTTGTGGGGCTGTTTTGCTGCAGGAGGGACTGATGGACTTCACAAAATAGATGGCATCATGAGGCAAGAACATTATGTGGCAATACTAAAGACACATGTGTGAGACACTGACATCAGCTAAACAAGTACCTGCCATGTTCTGCTATACACATGTGAGAGACACAGACATCAGCTACACAAGTACCTGACATGTTCTGTTATACACATGTGAGAGACACAGACATCAGCTACACAAGTACCTGCCATGTTCTGCTATATACATGTGAGAGACACAGACATCAGCTACACAAGTACCTGACATGTTCTGCTATACACATGTGAGAGACACAGACATCAGCTACACAAGTACCCAACAGGCTCTCGTTTCCCATACACATGTGAGAGACAGACATCAGCTACTCAAGTACCTGACCTGTTCTGCTATACACATGTGAGTGACAGACATCAGCTACACAAGTACCTGACATGTTCTGCTATACATATGTGTGAGACACAGACATCAGCTAAACAAGTACCTGACATGTTCTGCTATACACATGTGAGAGACACAGACATCAGCTACACAAGTACCCAACAGGCTCTCATTTCTCATACACATGTGAGAGACAGACATCAGCTACACAAGTACCTGACCTGTTCTGCTATACACATGTGAGAGACAGACATCAGCTACACGAGTACCTGACATGTTCTGCTATACACATGTGAGAGACACAGACATCAGCTAACCAAGTACCCAACAGGCTCTCATTTCTCATACACATGTGAGAGACAGACATCATCTACACAAGTACCTGACCTGTTCTGCTATACACATGTGAGTGACAGAAATCAGCTACACAAGCACCTGACATGTTCTGCTATACACATGTGTGAGGCACAGACATCAGCTACACAAGTACCTGACATGTTCTGCTATACACATGTGAGAGACACAGACATCAGCTACACAAGTACCCAACATGCTCTCTTTTCCCATACACATGTGAGAGACAGACATCAGCTACACAAGTACCTGACATGTTCTGCTATAGACATGTGAGAGACACAGACATCAGCTACACAAGTACCTGACATGTTCTGCTATACACATGTGAGAGACACAAACATCAGCTACACAAGTACCTGACATGTTCTGCTATACACATGTGAGAGACACAGACATCAGCTACACAAGTACCCGACCTGTTCTGCTATACACATGTGAGAGACAGACATCAGCTACACAAGTACCTGACATGTTCTGCTATACACATGTGAGAGACACAGACATCAGCTACACAAGTACCCAACAGGCTCTCATTTCTCATACACATGTGAGAGACAGACATCAGCTATACAAGTACCTGACCTGTTCTGCTATACACATGTGAGAGACAGACATCAGCTACACAAGTACCTGACATGTTCTGCTATACACATGTGAGAGACACATACATCAGCTACACAAGTACCTGACATGTTCTGCTATATACATGTGAGAGACACAGACATCAGCTACACAAGTACCCAACTGGCTCTCATTTCTCATACACATGTGAGAGACAGACATCATCTACACAAGTACCTGACCTGTTCTGCTATACACATGTGAGTGACAGACTTCAGCTACACAAGTACCTGACATGTTCTGCTATACACATGTGTGAGACACAGACATCAGCTACACAAGTACCCAACATGCTCTCTTTTCCCATACACATGTGAGAGACAGACATCAGCTACATAAGTACCTGACATGTTCTGCTATACACATGTGAGAGACAGACATCAGCTACACAAGTACCTGACATGTTCTGCTATACACATGTGAGAGACACAGACATCAGCTACACAAGTACCCAACAGGCTCTCATTTCTCATACACATGTGAGAGACAGACATCAGCTTCACAAGTACCTGACCTGTTCTGCTATACACATGTGAGAGACAGACATCAGCTACACAAGTACCTGACATGTTCTGCTATACACATGTGAGAGACACATACATCAGCTACACAAGTACCTGACATGTTCTGCTATATACATGTGAGAGACACAGACATCAGCTACACAAGTACCCAACAGGCTCTCATTTCTCATACACATGTGAGAGACAGACATCATCTACACAAGTACCTGACCTGTTCTGCTATACACATGTGAGTGACAGACTTCAGCTACACAAGTACCTGACATGTTCTGCTATACACATGTGTGAGACACAGACATCAGCTACACAAGTACCCAACATGCTCTCTTTTCCCATACACATGTGAGAGACAGACATCAGCTACATAAGTACCTGACATGTTCTGCTATACACATGTGAGAGACACAGACATCAGCTACACAAGTACCTGACATGTTCTGCTATATACATGTGAGAGACACAGACATCAGCTACACAAGAACCCAACAGGCTCTCATTTCTCATACACATGTGAGAGACAGACATCATCTACACAAGTACCTGACCTGTTCTGCTATACACATGTGAGTGACAGACATCAGCTACACAAGTACCTGACATGTTCTGCTATACACATGTGAGAGACACAGACATCAGCTACACAAGTACCCAACATGCTCTCTTTTCCCATACACATGTGAGAGACAGACATCAGCTACATAAGTACCTGACATGTTCTGCTATACACATGTGAGAGACACAGACATCAGCTACACAAGTACCTGACATGTTCTGCTATACACATGTGAGAGACACAGACATCAGCTACACAAGTACCCAACATGCTCTCTTTTCCCATACACATGTGAGAGACAGACATCAGCTATATAAGTACCTGACATGTTCTGCTATACACATGCGAGAGACACAGACATCAGCTACACAAGTACCTGACATGTTCTGCTATACACATGTGAGAGACACAAACATCAGCTACACAAGTACCTGACATGTTCTGCTATACACATGTGAGAGACACAGACATCAGCTACACAAGTACCTGACTTGTTCTGCTATACACATGTGAGAGACACAGACATCAGCTACACAAGTACCCGACATGCTCTCTTCTCCCATACACATGTGAGAGACAGACATCAGCTATACAAGTACCTGACATGTTCTCTCCTACTATACACATGTGAGAGACACAGATATCAGCTACACACATACCTGACATGCTCTCGACTCCCATACACATGTGAGAGACACAGACATCAGCTACACAAGTTTCCGACATGCTCTCTTCTCCCATACTCATTTCAGCATCCTGGAGCAATTGTATCTCATACACACAGAGGCTGCAGGGGGCGCAAGCACCACAAGTGTCACAATATTATACAGGCTGTTAGTCATGGGGGAGTGGCTATGCCTCCCACTCATGAATAAGCTGGGCGGCTGAATATCATAATGACTCATTGGACATCTCTTGCTTAAGTTTACAGGCATGTAGAGGGACAATGTAGGGATAGAGGCAATGCTTTCTAATGACAGTTTATGAAAATATATTTAGTTTTGGGGGTTAATTTGCCCGACAGGTTCTCTTTAACAAATGAAGTCCTCCACAATTATTATTTGCGACCTTCTCTTCTGCACATTTAGGTTTTCACTTTGCAGCCACACAAAATTTTGCAGCAAACAGATTTGCAGCAAAGAGTAGCGATTTTATGACTGAAGCGACCTAATAGCTTGACAAAATGTTTAAATGTGTTCATGAACAACATCCGTATACACAGAAGGTGGCACAGAGGGCGAGAGCTGCTGCCTTGTAGCGCTGTGGCCTTGGTTCAATGATAATTATTTGCTTGGGTTTCTGGCTGGTTACATCCATCTATAATATACCGGTAGGTTATTTGGCTTCCCATAAATTTGGCAATAATGTCTGTGTTTGTATTATGGAAATTAGACTGAATGAATAAATTGCCTGTGGAGAACCGAGTAATATTTGAGCAGTAACTAAAGAATGTAGAATGAAAATATTGAAAATATTCAGTTCACATAATATTCAGGTAAAAATAGAATTTCTGAATATTGGGATGTAATTTATCATGATCAAACTATATGAGTGGAAAGTAGAGGAAAGTGATGCAGTTTGTTTTCCAGAAGATTTTCAATATTTACCAGTTCACATTATAAAATCTGATAAATTATTCTCAGCACATATAAACCGACTGTCCCATAAACAAGATCAATTGTGATAATGGTAATGATTATTGAGGTCATAATCCACAACCTGTTCAATTAATAATGACACATTAGAAATTTGTCACAAAGAGATCAATAAAACTGTTACATTTCAATATGTAAAAGATATATTGTACCATAAAATGTCTACCTTTCAATAAAGCAAGATTGAA
Source organism: Engystomops pustulosus (assembly GCF_040894005.1). NCBI lineage: Eukaryota > Metazoa > Chordata > Amphibia > Anura > Leptodactylidae > Engystomops > Engystomops pustulosus. Next base: position 44,745,971 of record NC_092418.1, on the reverse strand, counting down.
ATATAAAAAAAAAAAAAAAAAAAAAAAGGGGAGTAAAATGTGCCAATTTCTTTCAACTGACAAGGACCCATAAAGACAAATAAAATCTTATTCTTGTTTTATTCCATAAAATTTTATTTATTCTTTGGTCAATTTTTTCCTTTATTGGATATACTAAACTATATGTTATATACTGATATTTTAGTCATTTCATTGGTCATTGGCTCGTGTTTCCATTTTCACTCCCCACCTTCAAATATCTATTTTATTTTTCCATGTACAGTGATGTTTGAGGGCATGTGTAACACATTGTACTTCATAGTGACAGTATTTAATATTTAATTGTGTGTACTGGGAAGTGGGTAAAAAATTCTAAATGTGGTGAAACTGGTGAAAAAAAGCATTTGTGCCATATTTTTGTGGGCTCGGTTTTTATGGCTTTCACTGTGCTCTCCAAATGACATGTCTCCTTTATGCTTTGGGTAGTTACAATCACGGAGATACCAAATTTACACAGGTTTTAATGAGTCGTATTACATTTAGAAAATGAATACCTGCTGATGCTTAGAACTTTTTTATACTTCGCTGTATAGAGCTATTTGAGATGTAATTTTTTGTTTTTTTTAAATCATTTTTTATAAAATTTTATAGATGTTGCAAAATGGCATGTATTTCGGACATTTGGAAGCTATTTTCCATTTCCAGGTTCAATGCTGGCAATAACCGTTGTTATCTTTTGATACATCGGGACATGGCGATACCTAACATGTTTATGATTTTATTTGTTTTTATATCAGTTCTAGTGAAAGGGGATAATTTGAACTTTAAGGTTTTTAAAAAATGTTTTCTTAATTTTTTTTAAATTAGGTTGTCTTATTGATTCTACCATATACTGCAATGCTACTGTATTGTAGTATATGGAAAAATTGCTTTAGATTTGTAAAAGATTCACTGCCACAGATCTGGAGCAATGACAGGTCCTGAAGTCTTATAAAGAGTTGTTCCTGTTCTGATGGTCGTAAGTGCAGCCGGAGATGCTCTATCTTTTTGCGGCTACAAAACAACATGTTCTCACCGGACTGTTCCGTGCAGCTATTTCTGTCTATGGGGATGCAAGCGTTCGGCCATACATACCTAAGGCTAAGGCTGCATTCACACGACCGTCGGGAAAACTTATTTACAGCCACAAACTTGTGTCCACACATACGTCTCCCATAGACGGCAATCACATGTGTGGCACCAACTGCTCCATACACAAGAAAAAGATAGGACATGTCCTATCTTTCCCCGTGTTACGGCGCCATGCATCGCTATGGGAAAGGGAGGGGTCACCACCCTCCTCTCCATCGCGGTGAACGTAATCCCACTCAGCTATGGCCCGGCGGCAGGCCCGGCGCCAGCACCCGGCCAATCCAGGCAAGGGCCCCGGGATCAATTGTACCAGTGTCGTTATAAGACACTGGTACAAATGATCACCATCTGGATCGATTACTTTTCTGCCTCTATGCTACACTGGTCGGGAACGTAGAATCTATGTATATGTATATGTATATGTATTCTAGAAGGAACAAATTTTCAACTGTAGACAGTACTGTACAGGGTAGGGAACTGGAATAGCTGTGAGAAGCTTACTGAAGAGACACAACCACAACTGTGCTGTCTATGCTATTTGTGCTTGAATCCCTTGTCATGTCATTAGGCTTCTTCAAGTCATGCTTGATGGTGAGAGGTTGCCTTACAAGCAGCAAAATGAGACATGGTTTCTTGCAAAGAAATGCAAAGATCCTTAAACTACAGAACTAAAAGTCACCAAAAGGGACCACCAGCTTGATTCTGTTACCACATGTAGGCAGCAAACCATTATAAAAATTTTTACTTGTGGTACATGGTGTACATGGTGTACATGCAACTCATCTGCTATTCACTTCAATACACTTTTATAACATTATGACATTATTCACAATCGAGGGAGTAGGAATGTGACTTCATGAAAAAATAGTGGCCTAAGTTGCACTGTAAAATGTGTCAATTCAATGAAATGTCCAGCAGGAGTCTCCACTCAATGGAATTTCCAGAAGCAGCCACCTCTCAATAAAATAACCTGCAGCAGCCTCCCCATAATAACATGTCTAGCAGTAGCCTCCCCATAATAACATATCTAGCAGCAGCCTCCCCTTAATAACATGTGTAGCAGCAGCCTCCCCATAATACCATGTCTAGCAGCAGCCTTCCCATAATAACATGTCTAGCAGCAGCCTCCCCATAATAACATGTGTAGCAGCAGCCTCCCCATAATAAAATGTCTAGCAGTAGCCTCCCCATAATAACATATCTAGCAGCAGCCTCCCCTTAATAACATGTGTAGCAGCAGCCTCCGCATAATAACATGTTTTGCAGCAGCCTCCCCATAATAACATGTTTAGCAGCAGCCTCCCCTTAATAACTTGTGTAGCAGCAGCCTCCCCATAATAACATGTCTTGCAGCAGCCTCCCCATAATAACATGTGTAGCAGCAGCCTCCCGATAATAACATGTTTAGCATGAGCTAAGTAAACGCAGTACTTACCTCCCACAGTCTGGCTTCCTCTTCTCCCTGCAGTGTCCCATACTGCAGCTCAGGTATAGACAAGTCTGCGCACTCTGCCCTCGCACACTGTATGATGTCCCACAGTGTGCACGGGCAAAGCCCCTGCCTGTGCACTCTGATATTCAATTGTACACATGTTTTACACGCATACGACTAAAAACGTTTTGGACCCACAGTCTGCCAGCTGGGAGGTTTATCAACAAGCAGTAGACAATGAAAATAAATCTGCCACAATAAACATATAACCAATTTTTAATTTTTTTTTATCATTATAGTTAGATGATATAATTAATTAAGCATATTATCTTCTTCTCTGTTTTTAAAGGGGTTGTATGGCCGTTCTAGGTAAAATATGAGTATCTCTATTAGATGCTCCTTTTTTCATTTTTCAAGGTTCTCCATTTTTTTGGGGTGTGAAAAAGTTTTTTAAAATTGCTTTTTAACTTTTAATCCTTCTTGCATGGAACAAAGACTAAACATGGCCGCCGTGCTCCGTAGAAAGAGTGCAATTCCCAGGATCCTCGGCTCCCATGGAGCTTTGTGCACGTGTACACTGCACGCACTGTTCCCCGATTGGCTGTTTCAGCATCTGCTGATCTATAAGCAGTGGAGCGTGCACTCTCATTTGTGGATGTGAGCGAGCGGCCGCGGAGCACAGACATCGCAAGACGCATGCGGGACTGAGATCTGCAGTAAGTCTCCTTGTCATATCCTTGGAGATTGGAGGTTCACAAATGCTGTCTGGTAATAAAACATTTGTTTTATAATTCACAAACACCTAAGAATTGTCTTTAACATAAAATTAGCAATAATTTTGTTTATTGTTAAGGGTAATGTTTAAGGCCAATGTGTTTGACTGTACCACCTCTTTAATATCTGATTACAGATTTTTTTTTTCCCACTTTCTGTCCATGATTTTGGAGGCTGACATCTTGTCCAAGCTCTTGAAGCAGCATTTAGTGAAACACATTACAGCAGCTTTGTGACCATAGACAAAATAGTCTACAGTTAACTCAATAAGCCATGTGGAGAGTTTTCTACACTTGCTCTGTGCACATATCATCTACTATCAGCAGTGGATACAATAATGATATTCCCCTGAAGACGGGTTATTTTCTATTATAATCCTATTTGTCTTGTCTTTTGTGTAAATGAAGTGACTGCTGCATCAAAAAACTGTGCAGAATTAGCAAATCTCAATCTGTTATTAACCCTAGTGGCCATGGTGAAAACTGCAGCAGATAGTGCTTTTTATCGTATTTACCCATTAAGGCGCACAAAAAATCCTTTGATTTTCTCAGAAATGAAAGGTGCGCCTTATAGTCCAGTGCTCCTTATATATGAACCGTACTTACAGACAACAGCTGCCTCGAACTGTGCACAGGTCTGCCACCTGCTGGTCATTCATCCTTATAATCAGGTGCGCCTTATAATCCGGTGCACCTTATATATGAACCTAGACATTTTAGCAGGCTTTTATTGATGGTGCACCTTATATTCTGAAAAATACGTTAATATCCAAAAACATTCAATGAGGAGGCACTCTGGTAAGTATAAAGGTGATCTTTATTCACCCATGGCAAAATAAGGTGCAACATTGCAGCTCATCATTAGAGCCATTATCAAGCATTGAGCTGAAATGTTGCACCTTATTTTGCCATGGGTGAAGAAAGATCACCTTTATACTTACCGGAGCACTGCCTCATTGCATTTGCTTGGATATCTGACCTTACAAACCAGTGGATTGGGTTTGTTGGAGGCTTGCATCCACCATTGGACTTGATCCATAATACTCGCTGTGCTGCTCCACAATCGACCTAGTGCTTTTGTAATAAATGTAGACATTAATGTGAAAAAAAAGCCAAAATCGGAAAAATAATAAAAATGAAAAATACACTGTCTATGGTAATTTTACCAAAATAGCGTTTTACTATTTGTATACCTTCCCTATAATCTACACATATAAGTCTAAAAATTAGAAGGTGTCAAGTATTATCAAGATTTGATAATGAATAGCTTTATACTGCAATCGTCCAAAGTTAATCCAGGATAAAATTTCTACACCTTGTGGTGCTGAAAAATCATTAAAATTAATAATTAGAGATGAGCGAACATGCTCGTCCGAGCTTGATGCTCGGTCGAGCATTAGGGTACTCGAAACTGCTCGTTGCTCGGACGAATACTTTGCCCGCTCGAGAAAATGGCAGCTCCCGCCGTTTTGCTTTTTGGCGGCCAGAAACAGAGCCAATCACAAGCCAGGAGACTCTGCACTCCACCCAGCATGACGTGGTACCCTTACACGTCGATAGCAGTGGTTGGCTGGCCAGATCAGGTGACCCTGGGATAGACTAGCCGCTGGCCGCGCTGCTCGGATCATTCTGTCTCTGGATGCCGCTAGGGAGAGAGCTGCTGCTGGTCAGGGAAAGCGTTAGGGTGTTCTATTAGCTTACTGTTAGGCAGGAGTGATTCTCAAAGAACCCAACAGCCCTTCTTAGGGCTACAATAACGTTCTACTTTTTTTATTTTAATTTGCATCTTTTACCATTTTGTGAGGAATTAGCAGGGGGACTTGCTACCGTTGTGTTTAGCTCTTAGTGGCACACATATCCATAGCAAAGGCTGAAGTGGCAAAATTCAGTAGGGGTTGGATTTCTATTAGGCAATAACTCAGTGTCATCTCATCTGGCATAGTAGTGTGCTTCCTTTGATACTTGGCTAGAAAATAGCCATAGGAGAATACAAACAGCTTCTTGAAGCCTACAGTAGCGTTCTATATATTTGATTTCTGGTTGATCTGCTGGTGGCTGTAGTTTCTGCAGTGCATGTACTTGCCAATTCTGAGCAATTTGTAGTGAGACTTGCGACCGCTGTGTTCTGCGCTTAGTGGCGCACATATCCATAGCAAAGGCTGAAGTGGCAAAATTCAGTAGGGGTTGGATTTCTATTAGGCAATAACTCAGTGTCATCTCATCTGGCATAGTAGTGTGCTTCCTTTGATACTTGGCTAGAAAATAGCCATAGGAGAATACAAATAGCTTCTTGAAGCCTACAGTAGCGTTCTATATATTTGATTTCTGGTTGATCTGCTGGTGGCTGTAGTTTCTGCAGTGCATGTACTTGCCAATTCTGAGCAATTTGTAGTGAGACTTGCGACCGCTGTGTTCTGCGCTTAGTGGCGCACATATCCATAGCAAAGGCTGAAGTGGCAAAATTCAGTAGGGGTTGGATTTCTATTAGGCAATAACTCAGTGTCATCTCATCTGGCATAGTAGTGTGCTTCCTTTGATACTTGGCTAGAAAATAGCCATAGGAGAATACAAATAGCTTCTTGAAGCCTACAGTAGCGTTCTATATATTTGATTTCTGGTTGATCTGCTGGTGGCTGTAGTTTCTGCAGTGCATGTACTTGCCAATTCTGAGCAATTTGTAGTGAGACTTGCGACCGCTGTGTTCTGCGCTTAGTGGCGCACATATCCATAGCAAAGGCTGAAGTGGCAAAATTCAGTAGGGGTTGGATTTCTATTAGGCAATAACTCAGTGTCATCTCATCTGGCATAGTAGTGTGCTTCCTTTGATACTTGGCTAGAAAATAGCCATAGCAATAGGATAGGATTGTTTGGTTCTAAAAACTCAAAAAAAAACAAAAAACACAAAAAAAAACAAAAAACACAAAAAAACACACAAAAAAAAAAAAAAAAAGTAAAAAAAAAAAAAAAGTTATAACTCTCATTTTAAAAATGTTTAACCCCAGGGCTAGGGGTAGAGGACGAGGGCGGGGACGTGGGCGTCCAACTACTGCAGGGGTCAGAGGCCGTGGTCCTGGGCGGGGTGAGACACCACCTGCTGATGAGGGAGCAGGGGAACGCCGCAGAGCTACACTCCCTAGGTTCATGTCTGAAGTTACTGGGACTCGTGGTAGAGCACTGTTGAGGCCAGAACAGTGCGAACAGGTGATGTCGTGGATTGCTGACAATGCTTCGAGCAATTTGTCCACCACCAGTCAGTCTTCCACGCAGTCCACCCATGTCACCGAAATCCCCACTCCTCCAGCTCCTGCACCTCAGCCTCCTCCCCCCCAGTCTGCCCCCTCCCAGGAAAATTTGCCATTTGAACCGGCATACTCTGAGGAACTGTTTTCTGGACCCTTCCCACAGTCACAAACCACTTGTCCGGTTGCTGCTGAGCAATTTTCCGATGCCCAGGTTTTCCACCAGTCACAGTCTGTGGGTGATGATGACCTTCTTGACGTAGTGGAAGTGTGTAAAGAGGTGTCCGACGATGAGGAGACACGGTTGTCAGACAGTGGGGAAGTTGTTGTCAGGGCAGGAAGTCCGAGGGGGGAGCAGACTGAGGGATCGGAGGATGATGAGGTGACAGACCCAAGCTGGGTTGAGAGGCCGGGTGAACACAGTGCTTCTGAGACGGAGGAGAGTCCTCGACCTGAACAGGTTGGAAGAGGCAGTGGTGGGGCCAGACGGAGAGGCAGGGCCAGAGCTGGTGCATCAGCGCCACTGTCAACTAGTGAAGCTCCCGTGGTGAGGGCTCTTGCGGCGAGGGCTAGATCTTCAGAAGTGTGGAGGTTCTTTAAGGAAACACCGGATGACCGACGGACTGTGGTGTGCAACATTTGCCAAACCAGGCTCAGCAGGGGTTCCACCACTACTAGCTTAACTACCACCAGTATGCGCAGGCATATGAATGCTAAGCACCCCACTCAGTGGCAACAAGCCCGTTCACCTCCGGCCGTGCACACCACTGCTCCTTCCCCTGTGTCAGCTGCTAGTCAGCCCCCTGCCCAGGACCCTGGCCCAAAAACCCCATCGTCGCCTCCACGATCCTCCACAGCATCCACCAGCGTTCAGCTCTCCATACCCCAGACGCTGGAGCGGAAACGCAAATATAGTGCAACCCACCCGCACGCCCAAGCCCTTAATGTGCACATCTCCAGATTGCTTAGCCTGGAGATGCTGCCCTATAGGCTAGTAGAGACCCAGGCCTTTCGCAACCTCATGGCGGCGGCCGCCCCTCGGTATTCGGTCCCCAGCCGCCACTACTTTTCCCGATGTGCCGTCCCAGCCCTGCACCAGCACGTGTCAGACAACATCATCCGTGCCCTGACCAACGCCGTTTCTGACAAGGTCCACCTGACCACGGACACGTGGACGAGTGCTGCCGGGCAGGGCCACTATATATCGCTGACGGCACATTGGGTTAACTTGGTGGAGGCTGGGACCGAGACTGACCCTGGGGCTGCTCATATACTGCCGACGCCGAGGATTGCGGGGCCTACCTCGGTCCAGGTGTTTCAGGCCTACTATGCCTCCTCCTCCTCCCACCCCTCCTCCACCTCCTCCTCCGAACTACCATCCGTGGGCACGGCGCCATCAGTCGGTAGCTCTAGGCACAGCAGCAGTGCCGTCGCTAAGCGACAGCAGGCGGTGCTCAAACTGCTGAGCCTAGGCGACAAAAGGCACACCGCCCAAGAGCTATTACAGGGCATCACGGCGCAGACTGATCTGTGGCTGGCACCGCTGAACCTCAAGCCGGGAATGGTTGTGTGTGACAACGGCCGTAACCTGGTGGCGGCTCTGCAACTCGGCAGACTGACACATGTGCCATGCCTGGCCCATGTGTTAAATCTGATAGTGCAGCGTTTCCTCAAGACATACCCCAATCTGTCTGATTTGCTCACGAAGGTGCGCCGCATCTGTGCGCATTTCAGGAAGTCCAGCCCAGATGCTGCCACTCTCAGGGCAGCGCAGCGCCGCCTCCAACTGCCCGCTCACCGACTGTTGTGCGACGTGCCCACGAGGTGGAATTCAACACTGACCATGTTATCCAGAGTTTACCAGCAGCGCAGAGCGATTGTAGACTGCCAGATGTCAACTTCCACCAGAACTGGTAGTCAGGTCAGTCAGCTTCCTCAAGTCTACAATGAGGAGTGGACGTGGATGTCTGATATCTGTCAGGTGCTGAGTAACTTTGAGGAGTCAACACAGATGGTCAGTGGCGATGCCGCCATCATCAGCCTCACCATCCCGCTGCTTGGCCTGTTGAAAAACTCTCTGGTCAGCATGAAGTCGGAAGCTTTGCGCTCGTCACAAGAGACGGGGGAAGAATATTCCCTTGTTGATAGCCAAAGCACCCTGAGGTCTGTTTCTCAGCGCATATCGGAGGAGGTGGAGGTGGAGGAGGATGAGGAGGAAGAGGAGGAGAATGTTGGCGAGACACAAGAGGGGACCATTGTTGAGTCCTTCACTGTTCAGCGTGTATGGGCAGAAGAAGAGGAGTTGGAGGAGTTGGAGGAGGAGGAAATGGACAGTCAGGCCAGTGAGGGGAGTGAATTCTTACGCGTTGGTACTCTGGCGCATATGGCAGATTTCATGCTAGGCTGCCTATCCCGTGACCCTCGCGTTCAAAGAATTTATTCCAGCACCGATTACTGGGTGTTCACTCTCCTGGACCCACGGTACAAGCAAAATCTTGCCACTCTCATCCCTGCAGAGGAAAGGAGTGTGAGAATGCATGAATACCAGCAGGCCCTGGTGCACAAGCTGAAACAGTATTTCCCTTCTGACAGCGCTAGCGGCAGAGTGCGTAGTTCTGCGGGACAAGTAGCGAGGGAGAGTAGGCGAGCAGGCAGCTTGTCCAGCACTGGCAAGGGTACGCTTTACAAGGCTTTTGCCAGCTTTATGTCACCCCAGCAAGACACTGTCACCTGTCCCCAGTCTCGGCAGAGTAGGGCTGATCTTTACAGAAAGATGGTGAGGGAGTACGTAGCTGACCATACCATCGTCCTAAATGATCACACAGCTCCCTACAACTACTGGGTTTCAAAGCTGGACATGTGGCACGAACTGGCGCTGTACGCCTTGGAGGTTCTTGCCTGCCCTGCCGCTAGCGTCTTGTCCGAGCGGGTTTTCAGTGCAGCTGGTGGCATCATCACCGATAAGCGTACACGCCTGTCGACTGACAGCGCTGACAGGCTGACGCTTATTAAAATGAATAAAGGCTGGATTTCTCAGAATTTCCAATCTCCACCAGGTGAAGGAAGCTCAACCTGAATAATTGATCCACTCCTCCTCCTCCTCCTCATTTTCCTCCTTCTCCTCCTCTTTGTACAGTAAAGCAGAGGAAAATGGCTATTTTTTGACAGGGCCCACTGGCTCTTGCTATACTTCATGCATTTAATTTTTCTGGAGGGCCACCTACCCGGTCCTCTGTTTGAAACAATTTTTGTGAGTGCCACATACAGGCACTCAATCTATTCCATTTTTCTGGAGGGCCACCTACCCGGTCCTCTGGTTTGAACAATTTTTGGGACTGCCACATACAGGCACTCAATCTATTCCATTTTACTGGAGGGCCACCTACCTGCTCCTCTGGTTTGAAGAATTTTTGGGACTGCCACATACAGGCACTCAATCTATTCCATTTTACTGGAGGGCCACCTACCTGCTCCTCTGGTTTGAAACATTTTTGGGACTGCCACATACAGGCACTCAATCTATTCCATTTTACTGCAGGGCCACCTACCTGCTCCTCTGGTTTGAAGAATTTTTGGGACTGCCACATACAGGCACTCAATCTATTCCATTTTACTGGAGGGCCACCTACCTGCTCCTCTGGTTTGAAGAATTTTTGGGACTGCCACATACAGGCACTCAATCTATTCCATTTTACTGCAGGGCCACCTACCTGCTCCTCTGGTTTGAAGAATTTTTGGGACTGCCACATACAGGCACTCAATCTATTCCATTTTACTGGAGGGCCACCTACCTGCTCCTCTGGTTTGAAGAATTTTTGGGACTGCCACATACAGGCACTCAATCTATTCCATTTTACTGCAGGGCCACCTACCTGCTCCTCTGGTTTGAACAATTTTTGGGACTGCCACATACAGGCACTCAATCTATTCCATTTTACTGGAGGGCCACCTACCTGCTCCTCTGGTTTGAAACATTTTTGGGACTGCCACATACAGGCACTCAATCTATCCCATTTTACTGGAGGGCCACCTACCTGCTCCTCTGGTTTGAAACATTTTTGGGACTGCCACATACAGGCACTCAATCTATTCCATTTTACTGCAGGGCCACCTACCTGCTCCTCTGGTTTGAACAATTTTTGGGACTGCCACATACAGGCACTCAATCTATTCCATTTTACTGGAGGGCCACCTACCTGCTCCTCTGGTTTGAACAATTTTTGGGACTGCCACATACAGGCACTCAATCTATCCCATTTTACTGGAGGGCCACCTACCTGCTCCTCTGGTTTGAAAAATGTTTGGGACTGCCACATACAGGCACTATCCAAATTAAATTGTCTCCATAGCAGCCTCCACACGTTGTCTCCATTGCTACCTCCAAAAGTCGTCCATATAGCTGCCTCCATACATCGTCCCTTTATCAAACGAGGTGTGTCAGGCAGAAATTTGGGTTGTTTTCATGGATTCCACATCAAAGTTGTTAACTTTGTCGCCACCCTGCTGTGTAATCCACAAAATATACTTGCAAACTTTTACCATTTAGGGATATTATTTCAGCGCTTCTTGCGCATCTGTTTACATTCCCCTCACCCGCCATATCCTAAACTTATAAGAACGCTACTACACTTGATCTTATACAAAAGTGCTGTTTGGGGAGTAGCCTAGAGACAGGGGCTTGGATTTGCGAAAGCTCGCCTGGCAGCGGAGCGCCAGCTCCATGCGCATCATGCGCTTCTTGCGCATCTGTTTACATTCCCCTCACCCGGCATATCCTAAACTTATAAGAACGCTACTACACTTGATCTTATACAAAAGTGCTGTTTGGGGAGTAGCCTAGAGACAGGGGCTTGGATTTGCGAAAGCTCGCCTGGCAGCGGAGCGCCAGCTCCATGCGCATCATGCGCTTCTTGCGCATCTGTTTACATTCCCCTCACCCGGCATATCCTAAACTTATAAGAACGCTACTACACTTGATCTTATACAAAAGTGCTGTTTGGGGAGTAGCCTAGAGACAGGGGCTTGGATTGGCGAAAGCTCGCCTGGCAGCGGAGCGCCAGCTCCATGCGCATCATGCGCTTCTTGCGTATCTGTTTACATTCCCCTCACCCGGCATATCCTAAACTTATAAGAACGCTACTACACTTGATCTTATACAAAAGTGCTGTTTGGGGAGTAGCCTAGAGACAGGGGCTTGGATTGGCGAAAGCTCGCCTGGCAGCGGAGCGCCAGCTCCATGCCAAGATCCAACTAACATAGTTTTAACTGCAGCACCTTTAATCTACTACTAGTTCACTGCCTCCATACATGGTCCCCTTATCAAACGAGCTGTGTCAGGCAGAATTTTGGGTTGTTTTCATGGCTTCCATGTTAACTTTGTCGCCACCCTGCTGTGTAATCCACAAAATATACTGGCAAACTTTTATCATGTACCGATATTATTTGAGCACTTCTTGCTCACCTCCTTTGGTTCCTCTCTGCCACCCATTGGTTTGAAGCCTGAGTCCATTTAGGGTATGTCGCCATGACACTCTCTAGCCTGCTGCCGCTGCCTCTGCATGCCGTCCCCTATAGTGTCAGGGTCAATTATTGCATGTTTTAGATGCTATCTAGCTTCATTCTGTCACTCTGTCATGGCCATGCTGTTGCCCATAATTTTGGCATAATGGTGCGTTTAAGCAGCCTCAGAGGCATCCATGCATGCTGCCCCTGCTGTTTCCTGTCCATTTCCGTGGTGTTTCCATCCTTTTCTGAGGTTCCCAGGTGTTTGGCCAAGCTTCCCTGTGCAGAGCCTTGGTCCCCTTGAAAAATGCTCGAGTCTCCCATTGACTTCAATGGGGTTCGTTATTCGAGACGAGCACTCGAGCATCGGGAAAAGTTCGTCTCGAATAACGAGTACCCGAGCATTTTAGTGTTCGCTCATCTCTATTAATAATGTTTACTAATTCATTGCTAAGCTCTGCTATACATTATAAGGAAACCAATTACCCAATAAGAGAATATTCCAATTTCATGCTGCATAGCATCTGACTGATGTTGATGATTTGCGTACTAATGAATGTTCATTCTTCTTACTGTTAATAATTTCCTACCAGTGTAAACATGTCCCGCCTTAAGAACACATTATAACACATTACAGCTATTATAAGTAAATGAAACAAATAATGTAGATCGGAAATGTAATCATCATTGCTGAGTAATTTTAAGACCTAAAATACTAAAAACTAGATTTGATGTTTTCATTTAGACTCTTTTTCTTGGTGCACTATAACCATCGCCAATGTCTTGCATCTTGGCTGTAACACAAGTATGAACAGATGCCAATGAAAGCTAGAAGGCGCAAAGTGATGGTAAGTGGTTGCACTACTTCACAATGAGGTAAGTCTTAAAACCGATGTCTATAATGAGGATTTTTTAGGATGGACCCTCAACATAGTGTTAAGGTCCAATGCAAAAGAACAGATATAAATACACCATATAAAGTAATAAAGCCAATACTTAGTGGTTCATACAGAAATCTGCAATATGATAAAAAGCAAACCCAATGAAGCTGCTTTAATATTCGCACCTTCTTCTCAAATCAAAGCTGTAGAGATTAGCATTTTAATTATCATTTATCTCTCAGTGGAATATTATTAAATTAATAATACTGAAATTAATCACATATTATTTTACCCACTAAATGGAAAGTATAACCAGATAATGACCTACTGTATATCACGTATATAAGTTAATCATTTTTTTACTTACTATGTCATTATCTGCTCTTAAAATTGTGCAGTTCTCTAAGCCCCATAATAACCAGAAACTTACATTTTTTGTGGAGGTCTTGTGTCTGCAGCCACATCCTCCTCATCCTGCACTGTCACAGAGCATGACCGCCGACATCTCCTGACAGTGATTTCTCATGGTTTATCAGGCTGCCATAAAGCATATCTCTGAACTGTTGTATATAGAGCAGAACAGCTACTCAGGCAAGAAAACATGAAAATGTATGGAAAATACAATGCAAAAATTCTATAAATTTTTATAAAAATCACCATTGAAAACTACTTATTGTTTAAAGTGTAACTCCAATATTTTTTTTTCACAAATCAATAGCTCTTGGGTTACAGAACAACTTTGCTTATAATTTTGATTACCTATGTCCAGCAGTTTAACCTTTTCCTGGAATAGCTCCTTCCGCTGGCTATGTGGATAAGTGCGGAATCATAGAGGGGAGGGCTGCTGCTCACTATGAAGGGAGGAGGGGGAGTTCATGTGACACTGCTTTCTGTGTGTACCTGAGAGCATAGTGTGTGGAGAAGACTCTAACACAGAAAAGTGAGTTAAAATGTTTTTCCTGTAGATTTACGAACTGGCGCACAAATCCTCAGTTAGCACGGCCAAACTATAAGTTACCAACCAGATGGTACAGGGTACCCCATGTACTTCACAAGATGTTCACAGACGTACCCCAGACCTGTTGGCGCTGCGGTGCGGAGGACACGCTCTTGCATATTTTCTGGAGCTGTCCCTCACTTGTTCCATACTGGACGTCAGTACTGGGGGTGATTTGCGAGGTGACAGGCAGAGAGCTGCGGGATGATCCCGTCTGGGTTTTGTTACATCATCATGAGATTTCCCTTGTCACGTACCGGAAGTCCCTGGTATGTCACCTTCTGAACACAGCTAAGGCCTGTATCCCAGCCTGCTGCCGTTCCCCTCACCCTCCCACCTTGCACCAGTGGTTGGGCCGTGTCAATGAGTTGCAAAGGATGGAGAGTCTCCTGAATACTGATCCGAAGAGGGCCGCTCGCTCTCAGAAAACATGGTTCCACTGGGTCTCTTTTGTGGCATCTCCATGCTATCTGGACTTGACCAGCTCAGTCCCGCTTCAGGTACGAGACCTGAGCTCCAGGTAGGGGGAGGCACGACTCTTTCTCTTATACTTCTCCTTCTCTCTTCCTCCTTTTGTCACTTTTCTTCTTCTCATCTGACCCTCCCTCCACCGCTTTCATATAATGTGACTAAGTTACAGCGAAGTTGCCTCGTTAGACAATAGTACATGGATCCTCTGTCATTGTGAATTTAACTGGAATTCTGTACTGGAAATTGTCACATTACATAAATGTAAAAACCCACCCTTTACCCCACCCCCATCCTTTTCCCAAACGGGTGCATACCGGTGCCTGATTTTGCTACCTTTCTTGTCCTCCCTTATCCCTTTTCTCTCTTGTTTTGTATTGTTTTGTTTTTCAATAAAAATGTAAATATGAAAAAAAAATGTTTTTCCTGTTCCCTATATGTCCCTACATCACAATCTGCGATTCCACAGAACATTCATTTTTTACCTTAAGCTGAATTATACACTACTCTGCAGCCCTCTCCTCCACCTTCTGCTTTCAAGACACTTTCTGCACTACAGTAAAGTTATTAATCCTTAATTCTCATAAAGCTCAGACAGTAAACTTTATGTAACCATTTCACTGCTGCTGTAGACTATTTATTGCATTCATTCTCCTCAATGTGATGAAAGCTGCCACTTGCAGAGTTCAGTGGTATTACCTTAATGCTAAATTACTTAATGAGGCATCATTGGGACTGTAGGCAGAATAAATTTGACTCAGTTTTAGAGCAGATACAGGAAGAGGTTAGTCTCCACTCACTTCACTGCTGCTGAGGAGGATTTCTGACTGGTAGCTTCAAATCATAAAATGCCAAAATTTGTGAAAGAAAAGGGTGAGGAACACAATATGGGTATTGTTATATTTCTTTTTAAAGGGGGAATCACATTGACAATTTGTTAAAATCATTATTAAATTGGTTACGCTTTACCATATAGTGCTTTTCAATTACACCATTTCAGATGCATATAATATTTTGTTTAACTCTTATTAATGTTTGGGGACTCCATCGTTGTTTTGTTTTATGACATTCAGTATGCATTAACATTCAGAAGGCCATAATTATTGTGGAAATACCACATTTGTTATGTAATAACAGCTAGCAGTGTGGATTAAAGGGTTTTCCACACTACTTAAAGTTGCTGCTAAATGCCATTCTTTTTAATTGTTTAAACCTTCTTCTTACATTGTACCATTACCATAGTGTCCTGTCCTGTTCTGGCCGAGGGATGCAGGGATCCAGAGGGACGACAGAAGTGTAAGAGGGTTAACAACCTCCCAATTAAAGTTGATTGCCACTTCAAGTTTTCTGTAATGTGTGTGGAGCTGTGGGCGATTACGTTCTGCACCACTTTCTTAATTGTAAAGTAAAGCCCCTGGTTCAAAGATGTCTTTTATCTTATCGGTTATGCCTGTGCGTAAAATGGAAGCTAGTGTGGTGGTGGTGGGGTCATGTGATTTCTGTCAATAACAATCTCCCTTCTAGGACCTTCCCATAGTATTTATGAATACAAACGTAAGGTCCTGGAAGGTAGAATGGTCATGGGCAGAGAAGGGGTAAAAGGTTTTTACTTCATATTTCAAGAAATCTATGCAGAACTGTTAACAGATGTATATTAGCAGATTATCTAATACAGACTGTCACCGCGTTACGTACAACATATGTTCTGTAGGTTTGTTCTTAAGTTGAATTTGTATGTAAGTATGTAAGTATACTTGTAACCCTAGACAATTTTTTTTTGGTCTCTGTGACATTTGGATTTTAAAAATGTTGGATTGTCATAATCCAGGATTAACAATAAAGCTTAACTGTAGACACCTTTGATAACAGTGATAGCTGTTTATTAAAGCCTAAGGCTACAGTACAATAAATTACTAACATCCAGATGCTCGTTTGTAACTAGGGGTTGTCTGTGAGTCGGGTGTTCTTAAGGAGGGGACCACCTGTATCCTGCCTTCCTCACATTATAAAAAAACATAAAGCAAAGTGGCCAACCCCTTTAAGTGAAGGGATATAAAAAGTCAACCATGATTCGTCAATTTTCTTCTGCTAAGAATTAGAGGGACCAGTTGTCAGACATCTAAGCTGATATTAAGGACATATATTGATCTGTAGGTAACTTTATACAGCAAGACCAATAACAAATGTTTTTCATTTGTTTATTCTCAAAAATATAAATCAATTTAGTTGATGGCAACTATTTGTATTAATAAAGTAAAATGAGGATCACTGAATTTCATCCCAGCTAGCCTTCACCTGGAATATGTCATCCCTATATCTCCAGAACAATGGCCTAAATAACCCTTATAGACATGATTGACATTTGTCAGTCAAATGAAACTAAATTAAACTGCATCGGCTAAAGTGACAGAACCCGTCTGTAACCTCAAATGACTCCTCTCGCTTCTGATATTTCAGCTCATTACAACTTGTTACTATTAGAGTACAGCGTTTCTAATGGAACAATTGCATTACCAAGAATAATGGGTGCCCCTGCATTGCATTTGAAGTTTACAACAATTACTGAATCACTTCTGAATATACTGACACCATAAATCCCTACAGTTACCTAATAGCTTATAAAGCGAAAATTAATGTTTCCATCTTCTTTTCACGGTCATTGTATAAAAGGAAAAGGATTTAGATTTTTATCTAAAGATCACAGTGTTTGGTCCCAAATGACAATTTCTTTTATACATGGTGCTTTTTTTACATCCTAGGATAAAAAATAGTGTTTGGATGGTTTTAATTTTATTGTATTTATGTTACCTTATATACTCGAGTATAAGCCTAGTTTTTCAGCACAAAAAAAAGTGCTGAAAACCCACACTCGGCTTATACTCGAGTAAAAAAAATATAGGTTTTACCTGGGTTTTGTGGTAAAATTAGGGGCCTCGGCTTATACTTGGGTCGGCTTATATTCGAGTATATACGGTATTTACATTTGCATTTCAAAATGTAAAGAACCAACTTAAAGTAATTATTTTTTAACTCCTTCCTGTCAAGGCCTTTTTTGATTTAGCATTTTTATTTTTCACTCCCCCCATTTAAAAATCTATAACTTTTGTTATTTTTCCATGTAAAGAGCTGTATAAGGGCTTGTTTTCTGCGTAACTAAATGCACTTTGTAGTGATGGTATTTTGTATTCCATGCCGTGTACTGCCATGGAGTGGGAAAAAAAATTCCAAATGCAGTGACATTGGTTAAAAAATAGCATTCACATAGCATTCTTGTGGGCTTGATTTTACGGTTTCACTGTGGGCCCCAAATGACATGTCTTCTTTATTCTTTGTGTCAGTACAATCACAGGGACACAACATTTATATAGTTTTAAATGTGTTTTTATACATTTAAAAAAAATTAAAATCTTTCTGTACAAAAACAAAATCTTGATATCCCCATCTTCTGGCGCTAATATCTTTTTCATACTTTGGTGTATGTTGCTGTGTGAGAAGTTGTTTTTTGCGAGATGACCTGACTTTTTCAATGCTATCATTTTGAGGGCTTTACGGCCTTTTGATCCCTTTTTATAAAATGTTTTATATGTTGAAAACTGATACTGAACATGTTTATCATTATTACTACTAATTTATTTTTGTATATGTTTTAAGGAAAGGGGGGTGAATTTTTCTTTACTATTTTTTAGACTCCCTGTGGTACTTTAACTCTAGGTTGTCTGATTGATGCTACCATATACTGCTATACTACAGTATGACTGATATGATATGTTATTATCGGAGGATGGTACGTAGGGGGTGTCATTAAAGACTGTATCTTGAATACTAATATCAGACCTTGAATGATACTCCTGTCTGCAGTTCACTCTGCCAATGTGGTGCAGAGTTCCCATTTTTGGTCCTTGACTTTCCTTGAGGTTTGTCATCAACTGCTCTATGTATAGGAGGTTGGAGCAGCAACAGCAGCAGAAACAGAAGCTTATGGATCAAGAGGGTTAAAAGGATTATTGCAAAGGAAAATGGATTACTGTGGAAATAGATTGAGAGACTATAAATGTAGAAAGTATCAAACCTATTGAATCAGCAGACTATACACAAATCAATGCAACTTCCATGCACTGTTGGGGTTGGGGTTTTCCCATTTCAGCAAATTAATGTTATTGTTTGTATTTTGAAAAGTTATACAATTTTCCAATATACTTTCAGTATCAATTCCTCACAGTTTTCTAGATCTCTGCTTGCTGTCATTTTATAGAAAGCTTCTCTGTTTAGTTCCAGTGGATGGAAATCTGACCATGGTCACACAGGTGCATGGCTAATTATATCACAGAGAGTAATCAGAGCTGTGTGTTATAACGAGCCGTGCACCTGTGTGACCATGGTCAAATTTATGTCCACTGGAACTAAACAGAGACGCTTCCTATAGAAGGACAGCAAGCAGAGATCTTGAAAACCATGAGGATTTCATACAGAAAGTATATTGAAACATTGTAAAACTTTTCATAATACAAACAATAACATTAATTTGCTGAAATGGGAACACACCTTTAAACTTTGATTCTTTATCCATCCCTCTCACTCCTCCACCCGAAATGACACAATTGCCCAAAAGGATTTTCTCATTCCATGGACATACGTATGATATTGTTCACACAGATTTGTTAACGTAAACATCATTTTTATAAACTATTTTAGGTAGGTTAACAGCGAATTCTTAATTATTTTCAACAAGAAATTTAGTTTCATATAAAGCAACAGCAGCAGTTTGTGGAAATAGTGAATAAACTATTGAAAATTGGGTCAAAGTAGGAAAATGTTTAGCCTTGTTCAAGTCACAAAGAGTTCTTTCTGAGAATAGTTTGCAGAACTATATCATTATATATTATATTTACCTCTAGTTATTAGTTTCTTCTCTCTCAGCTGTTCAGTTTTTGAATGTGATAATAATCCTGTCACACCTATTATTTTCAAGTCATCAGTAACCCATTTATTTCTTAAGCCCTCGTATTACTCTACAATTTTTTCTCTTGCATGAGATATCCTGGGGGAAGTGTGGAATTTGTAACTGTCCCACTGTGTATTCCGGATGGGGGAATCTTTGTTGTGCTCTGTTAGTAATGAGCCAAGGTGGTACAGAATGTCTTCTGATCTGATAGGTTAATTATCTGAATGTATTTAATAACTATAGTCCTGTCTCAGGGGTCTAACTGCGTTCTTCATTCATCATTTTACATGGTTGTGTTAATGAGGTGATTTACTAGTGCATTCAGCTGTGTACCTCTGCTTCATGGAATAGGAGGAAATAAAGTGAAAATAATCTACAATCTTTACAATTCACTTCTTATTACACAGAATATATATACTGTACTTATATCATTTCAGAGAAGTTGCCAACCAAGTTATGTGCTTTCTGCTAATCAGCCTTTTATATTGTTGTTATATGCTGATGCACTACATCAGTGCAGTAGCAGGAACGAGGCAGTAGACGCACATCACCTCCGGACTCTGACTACAAACTGAAGCCAGCAGTGATGGGCGACACTGCAGCAGAACAGGACAAGGGAGAAAGGTGAGTATAAGTTTTTTTTCCCCCACACTCTAACCATATATATAACAATACTTATTCCTGGATACCCCTTTAAGGCTCACAAAACTTGAACTATATGCGCAAGACCTCAGTTGCGCAAATTCCTGATGCCACAAACGTAAGCAGTCACAAGGCGTATTCTTTAACCTAGTTCTCTTCACTTGCTGTGCTGCTATCCTTGCCTTTGTTACCCCTTAAGCTTGTAACTTCATTTGTATAACATATGACACCCAGATAAAGTTATCGAAAATCCTGAGCCAAACACTCTTTAACTGCCTGTACGACAGGTACCGGTCCTCCAAAACTACACCCCTCACTTTCCAACACTATTCAAAGACTTCCAACATAAAAGAAGAAACCATTGCTTTAAATTTTCTGCCCTGTTTGACCCAATAACAATACTTGAATTTCAGTTCTTCTATGGGATGTGTCTTATACTATTAGTGTCCGTATTGTCTTAGACTTGATATTACAATATTTCTTTTGAACATAGTCAAAACTGAATATAAATGTTTTTCTTCTCATTTCCTCCAACTGATGCCTTCCATTATTGACTGAATTTATTTCCTCGCCTCTCAGTTTGGAAACAGATTTTGGGTAGATCTTTTATGCCTATTTATCTATAATGTATTGATTGAACTGTGTTTGTTCTGTATATATAAGAGCATCGTAAGAAACTGAGAACCTTAAAGTTAGTTGTGAGTTTTTACATGTTAATCTTGCTGAACCTCCTTTAAGATGGGAAATTCATGATACTCAGCCTCCCAGTACTTTGCAAGCTGTTACATACTAATAAATCTGAGATGCTTATTGTTCTTTTATTTTCCTTTATTGTTTCTGAATGAGTTGCTTGAGAGCGTCAGAGTGTCACCATGGTCCAGATCTGAGCGCTTCTTATTTGCATAATAATATATAATGTGCTGTATGGCTTTATTCCTAGTGCTTGATATTCTTCTTATTGACATTCGGCTTTCATTTACTATAATGCTGCTGCAAATTGCAATCCCCTACGGCACACACACTACAGTTTAGATTTCATATTACATCTTAATCTATAACTATATCTACAGTATATATAATTTATATATAAAATATGTTTTCATTTCACTAAGTAAATATCCTGCTTAGCATACGTCAACATGATTTTCTACAGTCTATGTCTGTAAACATAATGGCAGCAGCATCAATAATACTTTAATCTCTATAGATTTGTTAATCAGGATCTGTGGCTATTGCATTGAGAAAATATATCAGGAAATGCCATCATCTAGTAATATGAAATCCTTCTGATGCTGAGACATCCTGCGACCATGGTAACCAGTTGCTAAGCAGTCATTTTCCAAACCATAACAGATTGTAGAAAACAAAGGACTATAGAAAAAAAATGGTGGAATGCACATTATGTGTACGACTGCAATTCAAAGCCCAGACAAAAAGGAAATGTTAAACTGGCCTCTATAGGAGAACCTTAGAATCCAACCTGAGAATCCTGCTGCTTTTTGTAAGAATGTATCGATATACAATGGGAATGAAAGGCTGAAATTGTCTGTTGATTCCATATAAAACCCGCACTTTCCTTCAGAGTATGCACCGTATTGTTTACTACCTTACTATCAATGGGCAGAGAGTGTGTTTTCCTAGATAAACATATTTTTATACCAGGATTCAGTGTTATATAATATTGTCTGTTTGGCTCTGCCGGTGTATTGCCTTGGATCAAAAAAGACCTTGTCAGTTGTCATGAGATTAACTTTTCAAGGTAATATTGTGTAACATTAATGTATCACCTACAGGTGTCTTTGAGACAGATTAAAATTAGGCAGAATTTTACTCCAGTTTTTTGGAGTGTGCTTGGAGTACTTTAGTTGTCTTCTGCATATCAGATTCATCATAGTAACTGTGACTTATAAAAGTGGCACATGAGGTGTTAATGTCTGTGGTGGATAAACAAACGTTTACTTATATTTGCAATTGTGGTGGAACTAATTTTCTAAAAGTTTTTCCTATGCCACTGAAGGACTGGAGTAGATAATAAAGAAATACCAATTCACAGATGCAAAAGTGTAGTCTGAATAGAGCCGAGATCAAAATACCAGGAATGCAGAATACAAAGTCTCTTTCTTACACAATATGGAGCTAACCAAGATAAACTTTAACTAGTACTAAACTGAGGGTGAACAAAATGCTTATAGGAAATCAAGAGACTCTATCCAGGAATGTAAGGAGCAGAGCTGTGTCAGTGAGTTAGCTGGAGCAAGAGAAGAAGATGCAATGAGCTCCAAACAGCCAACAACCTAAACCCATGTTCACATAAAGTAAGAAGAAAAATCAATGTCTCTCAGTTGCACACCACGAACTAAGGATAAATTTGACCAAAGTAACTGTCGCATATACTCAAGTATAAGCGGAGTACAACCCGAACTCGGCTTGTATTCAAGTCTATAAAAAAAACCAAAAAGTGTACTCACCTTCCGACGCACCCCGGCAGGTCCTCTTCTTTTCATCAATGTCTGGCATTGACTCCTTGTCGGTGTGCCGCATGTCGCATGCGGCATCACAGCAGCTGATGGCTGACATTCTAATGTGTGTGCTGGCATCAGCACACACTATGATGTCAGCGAGCGGCATCAATGGTGCACACTGACAAGAAGTCGATGCCGGACATCGATGAAAAGAAGAGGACCTACCGGGGGTGTTGGGAGGTGAGTACACTTTTTTTATATATACATGGGGGGGGGGGGGCAGGGGCTACAAGCTATATACTGGGGGAACATGGGCTGCAGGCTATATACTGGGGAGACAGGCTGCAAGCTATATACTGGGGTGGCAAGGGCTGCTGGCTATATACTGGGGGGACATGGGCTGCAGACTATATACTGGGGGCAGGGGCTGCTGACTATAATCTTGGGAGGGCAGGGACTGCAGGCTATATACTGGGGGGCAGGAACTGCTGGCTGTATACTGGAGACAGGGGTTGCAGGCTATATACTGGGGGGCAGGGGCTGCAT
Source organism: Engystomops pustulosus (assembly GCF_040894005.1). NCBI lineage: Eukaryota > Metazoa > Chordata > Amphibia > Anura > Leptodactylidae > Engystomops > Engystomops pustulosus. The sequence goes on along the minus strand of NC_092418.1, from coordinate 44,722,977 downwards.
GCTATATAAAGGGGGACATGGGCTGCTGCCTTTATACTGGGGGGCAGGGGCTGCTGGATATATACTGGGGCAGGGGATGCAGGCTATATACTGGGGAGAAGAGTTGCAGGCTATATACCGGGGGCAAAGGGCTGACTTTATACCGGGGGTTTGAGCTGACTGTCTATATACTGGGAGCAAGGGGCTTCTGGCTATAGATTGAGGGTATGAGTTGGCATGCTATATACTAGGCTTACACTAGAATCAATAGGTATTCACAATTTTTTGTGTTAAAATTAGGGGTCTCAGCTTATATTCTGGTCAGCTTATACTTGGGTATATACAGTAGTTTAAACCCCTTAAGGGCCAGTCAAAGATAAATGAGGGCTTAAAACGCAAAGGGCGCCATTTTGGAGTTCATACTGTAGAATTTGTTGCCAAACTTTTATTTATGATTTTGGGGTCAATGGGTAAAATGTGCAATTCTACAAATTTTCTATCCAAGCAAATACGTTTTATCACTTCCTGTAGCATGGTATAGGTTTTATTCAAATAAATTTTAAAAACAATATAGAAAATAAAATCTACATACAATGCAATATACAGTAGATAAACAGCACTGAGTGTATACATTTTTCCATGCAATCATCTACCTAGATGTTGTTTTGTACAAAGACTGATATTGCAGTTGCCATTGCAAGATAGTGTTCAGTGTCTGCTTATTTCCTTATAACCTTACAATAGTGGTTATAAATATTGTTATATACAATAGACGCCATATACATTAATATAGCAGTGTAGACAATATGGATTTTCTGTTTCTTGATTCCGCTCTTTCTCCTGTAATGAATCTGGAAGCATTGAAGCTCCATCTACCTCAAGTTGAAATAAAAACTAATGATTAACTCTTTACATACCTAGAGCATATCTCTCTTAATGATCCAGATCTCTGAGGTGATTAGACTGTCCAGAACTGAAGAGTACCAGGAACAGTGTAGCTGAGAGAACAAAGCTATTCCCATACCCGCATCTATAGGATGTCATAAAATTATTTAATGGGAAACTTTATTTGAGGAAGATATGGACATTTTTTTAAACCTACTATTTGATTTGATGCATTATGAAGCAAATATATCTTGATAATGCTGTAGCTACACTTATGCAGGATCATATCTTGGTAAATCTCTATGCTGAGTAGTTTTGCTGATAAAACAATAATAAAATTATGATAATGATAATTATGATCACTTCTGTGGCTGGCTCAGGGTGCAGTCACACGTTACAGTTAAAACTGCATCGCAATTAGTTTTGAGGTGGTTTTAGGTGCAGTTTTGTCAATTTCAGAGGGGAAAGACATGAACTGAATAGGTGAATTTGATTTTGAAGGAGAAACCTGTTCCACAAATTTCATTCACCTGGTGATTTCATGTCTTCCACTTGTTAAAATAAGTAATTACACCTAAAACCAACCCAAAACTAATTGCGATGCAGTTTTAACTGCAACGTGTGACCGCACCCTCAGCTCTTCTTGTAGCACATTAGTTATTCACAGCTTCACAGGATGATGTAATCCCTGGGTTTTGCTTGAAGGCAGAATAATCAATCGCTGCACAATCCCCCAGCAGCTGTGTATGAGTGATCCAGCTCAGGTTGATTAGTCCTGTCTTCATTAAGCTCCATGTAATGACAAGCTCCGTATGTAATGGGTTTATGTAGGCAGCCAGCCTGACCCAGCTTTCCCAAGGTCCTGAATGTTATAATTGTTTTTTTCAGCAAAACCACTCAACTCAGGGATTAACCAAGATATGATCCTGCATCAGTGTAGCTACAGCATTCTCAAGGTAGGTTTGCTTTTTATAATGCATCAAATCAAATGGTAGATTTCCTTTAAATTACATTTTGATAATTGACTACAGCAAAATGATATACAAAGTATCTATTCTGGAGATTTAACCAGTGGAAGGCATTAGCAGTATACATTTACAACGGCACCATTGAAGTTAGCAGCTTACAAACCCTATGTAGGCTAATCCTACGGTCATACTTCTAAATCTCTGCCTGTGGTGTAATGTTCACTGTCGCAGGAGGTGTGACTGCAAACAGGCCCACAAGGGCAGGGGGGCCCGGGGCTGTCAGTTTAAAATAACAGCATCTGCCTCGTCATATGCAGAGGTTAGATGCTGGTATTTTTTAAACAGTAAAAGCTGTGGGACCAACTAATGCAGCAAACATACTAGCTGCCAGACACTCTCTGTCTGACACTACTCCCATCTAGCACCTGGTCCATGTGTCACGTCTGTTTTATAAATGTTTACATCTCTGTAATATCTCTGATCTGCCACACAGTTATGTACAATACCCATTCCATTGCTGGCAGGGCAAGATATTATAGCGGCACTGGTACTTGACATCTTCCTCCAGTCCAAGAAGCTGAGAGCATTAAATATAAGGGGGCAAATATGTGGGACTTACTAAGAAAGGGGAAATTAAACATAAAGATTGTGAGCCTTCACAGACAGCATTTTCACTCCGCTTGATCCAGATCTTTGTGGTTTGTGCTTTTAGGTGGAATAAAATGTATGAAGGGATTGTACACTTTTATTGGTTGAAAGTAGAAACGGAAGTAAAGTAATTATAATGTTACCCTTGCAAAATAAAAATGCAGATCTTTATTATTTTATTGTCTAGGAGGCACAAGGAGGGCATTATTATTATATAGGGGACACGAATTGGCTTCATGGTGAAGTGCTAAATATTGGGATTTGCACTATTGCACAATAGTGAGTTTGTGTATGTTGAAAAAGGGAAAGCAGATGAGGGTTAAACTATGACAATACCAAGTATGTCCAACACCACAGAGTTAAGTCATAGCTGGAAGATGTTGTCAGGAAGGTTTGACTGGAAAGAAGAATAACTCCATCAAGAAGTCAACTCGAGGGAAATTTCGGTGTTGAGCTTCCATCTACCACTGTATGGTCACTGTACTGTAATAAATTGGTACTTTAGTAACATTATGGTGTTAGAATTTGTCACCATACCATAATGTGCCAGCCCCCTAAGAAGATCCAGGAGAAGTTGTTTTGGGTATAATATTAGAGGGAAAAAAAACTTAGAATAGGTTATATAGGGGGCGCTAGATGAATGAAGACCATGCAGCAGTTTTCATTAATCCGGAGCACTCTGCGCACTCCACAGGCAAACTGCATATAGTGCAGTTTACACTAATTTGGATAAATGTGGGCCATAGACTTTCTGAGGCATCTGTGGAAATCACTGAACCACGACAATCTGAAAAACAATGCCAAGAACCCTCACTGGTTTTAATCTGGCATCTGTTGCTAATTTCCTTAAGTATCTGACAAACCCTATGTAACTAGCAGCCTGACTTTCCAGTTTGCACTGTCTTTCCAAAACTGGTGTGCTGTTCCAAGTGACTGAAACCCACCCGCAGCAGATTGTCCAGATGAAGGCCAAAGCGGTGACCCCATCAGCCATCGCAAGAGAAGTTGGTTGTTCCAAGTCTGTGATTTACAGAATATTGCATCTTTACAACATCAATCAAGTCCCCCAAGAAGGCTGGTCACCCTCATAAGACAAATGCAAGAGTGGACAGGATAATGCAAAGAATCTCAATGCTCACATTAGCAGAAAGTATCAAAATGTTAGATCTACCTTTGCTGAGAAGAATGTTTTGTAGACAGAGGAGGCCCACAGTTCATTTTAGTGATGAAAGCAAGTTTAATTTATCTGGGTGTAATTTAAAACATTGGGGCACAATTACTTACCCAAGGTGCGTTGTCTGACTAGGATTCGGAGCTGGTGCGATTCACTAAGATTCACTGCATGTGTCGCTTCCCCACTCAGGTCCGCCAATGTTCACCATCTTCTTCCCAGTGCATGTAAGTGCATGGCTTGCGACACAATTTGAATTTTAAATTCTGCGGCCTGTCCGAATTAGTCAGGTTGTGCGACGGCCACGCCCCCCGATTTGTATCGCATGAAAGCTGGCGCCGATGCGCCCAAATCTGATTGCGTGCTCCAAAAACCCCAGTTAGTCAGCCAGCAATTCTCAAGCTGGACAATGGCTGTCACACACCAAAATGGGTAAAACAGGTAAAATCCTTAAAACAGAAAACATTAAAACAATGAAATAGCCAACCCAAAGTCCTGATCTAAACTCAAAAGCAATCCCACCAGTCAGAATCCCACCAGAGCCGTGTGAGACATTAGTGATGTCCTGTGGCCGTAGATGTGCTGAGGTCAATCACAGCAAAGGCCTGTGCACACCTACTGACTGGTGACTGCTGTAACCTTCAGAAAATGTAACTATAACCCTTCTCTGTGCTACAGTCATTGCTGTTCTCTAATTACGACCATCATGATTTTTGCAAAATAAAAGTTTTATTTTTATTTACTTTGGTAATTTTGTAAAACATTTTTCTAGTGGCATGGGGTGCCCCTTACAAAAAATCCATCAAATGTTGATCGATGCAGATTACATTTGTTCTGAAAAAATCAAGTGTTCATACATTGTTCTCTAATTCTGTGTATTCAGTGTATTTAGAGACAAGGCAGAAAATTTCAGTTTATTTGAGCACTTATTCATTTCCTGACAGTCCTCAGGGTAGTGCCTGGATGTTACCTCATGCTAATTTACTTTTAATAAATCCATAATAGTTCTGCCTTTAGGTCCAAGTTTTATGATGATCATTACTTTAAGCTCTTGTATTTTGAAGAGACTTTCTACAAGAATGGTAGGAAGCTGTAGGGTTTTTTCTCCCAATTAATATACATTCTCACATTTTTGAGTTTAACTTATTATAAAGCCAGTAGCAACACAATGTTGAAGCTGAATCATTACAAAGACGAGTACTCAAATCATGCAAAACATGTATTAAATGCAGACTACAAAAAGTGGAGCAGGAGACTGATTAAAGTAGATGCACATGCTTCTTCCGCTTTGTTGGTAGTTGTCAGTTATAGATAATGATATTTATTCAGGGAGTATCCTGTAGTAATTCTAAATAGATATATATGCAGAGGTTGTACGCATATAGCTCATCAGGAAAAAATTCCCCTTTCGGCGCCCAACTGATGAACACCAATCAACTCAAAAATGCTACACTATATTTGCGCTTTCCGCTTTTTTTTTCTCTCAAGTCTAAATAGATATATAACAATAGAATGTATATCTCATTGTGGCCACAGGTCAAGGTCTTGGACACACACAATGACATTGATGCAACGGATGTGGCCTAGATTACCTTTCCCTTGACTGGGCATGGTGATCTTTTGTAGCCAATGTGATTTTGTCATTTGCTATACTTTAGGTCTGTATATGACCACAATCCGTGAAGAGAACCTTTCACCACCTGACAAATGTGGAGATTCACACACCATTATGTACGGGCTGCTATACAGATTCAAGGGCACTTTGAAGTTTCTAATTCCCCATGATTGCAGAGAGGAGGAGCTGGAGAAGAATAAGGGGAAAGTTTAAATCTTTTCTCATACTGTCCAATCAATGTGAAAACATTCAGCTAATATTCAGTTTACATTGTGTTTACACCATGTTTACAAAAACACCATCTTACATTGTGACACAAACTGGATGCAAATGCAATGGAAATGCAAACAAAATGAAACGTGAAAGTAGTGGAAACACAAAAACAGCACAAATGCAATGTGAATGCAAATGTGATGCAAGTGCAATGTAAATGCAAATGCAATGTAAAGGTTATATTAATGTAAACATAAATGCAATGCAAACACTTTGTGAAAGCCCTGTTAACTCAAAGATCATGAAAACGTTATGTAAATGCAAACATTATGTAAATGCAAATGTTGAATTTGAGTTTACACTGCATTTGGATTCACATCACGTTTACAATATTTGTAATTACATTGAATTTGTAGTAACATGGCATTTGCTTTCACATGTTTACATTCACAGTGAGTGTGCATTCTGTTTACATTGCAATTCCAGAACATTGTGTTTATGTAAACGTGGTGTAAACACAATGTCAACAGAAAATTAGCAGTATGTGTGTGAGCAAAGCCTCTAGATGAGCATAGAGAAATCACAGCTCACTCCTGTTTATTGTAGATAATAGAAAGTGATAAAAACTCTCCATGGGTGGGGTGCAGGGCCCACAAACTATATATCCAGAAAGGCAGGCAACTCTCCAGTTTTCAGTCTCAAAGGTGAGGTTTATTCAAGTGTGGCAACTTTTCAGTGCTAACACAGCTTTGTCAAGGCCTGCTGCCTGCCTTTCTGGATATACTGTTTATAGTAGCTGCTCTGGCATTGCCTGCTGTTCATTGGACAGTATGAGAGAAGATTAGTATGCATTGCTATGACAGCCTCGGGTCACACAAAGACACGAGGCTGTCTCCTTTTAATACATTTATTACAATGAGCGATTTGCAATTTGATGTGGAAAATCCTGATATGCTAGGGTCAATCAGACAACCTAGGATTAAAGTATCCAGAGGGGTCTGAAAAATAGTAAAAAAAATGTAAATATCATAAACCTGTTAGCTATCGCCTTGTCCCAAAAGGTCTGCTCTATCAAATTATAATAACTGTTATGGAAAAGAGTGGCCAAAGTTTTTGGCCACTTTGCAAAATTCAATAAAAAGGTATAAAAAGGCTGTACAGTCCTGAGAATGGTATAATTGAAAACATTATCGAAGTTGCAAAAAACGACACCACACACAGCTCCGTACACTGAAGAATGCAAAAGTTATTAGCGCCAAAAGATGTCAAAATTGACATTTTTTTTCTTGTATTGGTTTTAATTTTTGTAAATCTGTGAAAACATTATAAAACCTATATAAATTTGGAATTCCTGTGTTCACACTGCTCCACAGAATGAAGTAGACATGTCACTTGGGGTGCACAGTGAAAGGGGTAAAATCCAAGCCCCCAAGAAATTGATGCAAATGCATTTTTTCACCAATTTCACTGCATTTGGAATTTTTTCCCCACTTCCCAGTACATTGTATGGAATATTAAATGCCATCACTATGAAGTGCAATTTGTTATGCAGAAAACAAGCCCGTACACAGCTCTGTACATGGAAAAATAAAAACGTTACAGATTTTTGAAGGTGGTGAGTAAAAAATGAAAACGCAAATAACAAAAAGTGCCTGGTTGTTGAGTGGTTATAAAACAATAAAACAAAGCCCACCAACCCTAATAATCCTATCATACCAGAATAAACTTTATCTGTTAGATCTTAAATTGGCCAATTCTTCTTTATACAGATTAAGGCAGTTGGAAGAAAAGACCTGCAAATCTATCACTAAAAATATTCTGTTGCTGAATGATTTAACCAATGACATTTATTGCCGAAAATATACTTGATTTTAGCTAAAATATCTAAATTTGCCCCCATAGTTCTTCCAGTCTTTTTATAACTTTATTCAATCTGCCCACATCGTGTTTGGCCATTCCATATCCAAAGCAAACACAACCAAAAAAGATGGTACTTTGCTTACATGCAAATACTGTAATTGGGACCCCAAACACCTTGTGCCATTTATATATGGTATCTTCTCTGGTAGTGCAGCTTCTGAGACCCCAGGACCTCAGAGCCTTGTGATGAGTACTACCACTGCCCTCCTACAGCTATGCTCCAGAGAGAAATTACAGCACCGAGGGCCACAGAATGTACAGAGATTAGTCCCTGCTCATGTCAATTAGAAAAACATTAAAACTTAATTATTTATGGAATGATTGAAAGAAATGATAAAGCTGCTGATATAATGTAGAACACATTTCTGATAGCAATTCATTGTTATGGAAGGCACAAAGGGATATGAACTATTTCATTACATATCTTTTGCAGAAGATTAAAGGACTTGACAATTATACCTGTGTCTACATCTTACACTCGTGTTTTATATACTAAAAAGAATTTCATGAAAGTACAATTAATTGTCACTTATAATGCTGAACCGTCAAATAAAATATCATGAAATTCTGGTCAGACGTACAGGATGGCAGAGATGCAGAGTGGTCATCCTTTGTCTAGTTTACCTCCTCTCCAAATTGCTGCTGCAAATAAGACTTACTGTAGGAATATAAGTATATCCCATCTACTTTACTGTATAGGGTTACAGATAGTTCAGAATCAGGTACAGTGTATAAGTTTTAAAAGAAAAGATTACACATGCTGATCATTGAGAGTCCCACGGCCTCCCGATCACATGAATTTGGGGACAGCCAGGACAACTATGTAGATGTATAGTGTCAGGACAACCATACAGATTGCTGCTCCATTCATCAATGGGACTTCCAAAGAGAAGCTGGTTATAGTACTCTATTTTTGGCTATACAATGAAGTGACAGAACACATATTTGATTTGTTCCTCCATTAATATAGGGGACCCTCTCCAATCCCCAATAGAAAATGATTGCATGCCACACTACATATCAAGCCAAAAATGTACATGCTATTCACTTACAGTAAATTAAAATAGTAAAAATATGTAGAATTCATTATTTACCCTTTTCAGATGCTGGTGCAAGGTCAATAAAGCTTCTGCATTTTTCACCTAAAAATAGAAAATAATCAGTCACTATAAGTTTTACATAACCTTATAGCAGGAATAGGATATTAAAGTACAAGTACACCATTATAGTCTTGGCACTACAGAGGCTGGCCTATCTTTACACTCCTAAGATGTAAGCACAATGTACTACATTTACTAAACATCCCTGACAGTGCATTTTCAATAATTCCGAATACAGTCATCCAATACAGTCCTGAAACTATGTTTCATATTAAAGTGCAAGTGCAATATATTATAGGCTGAACTGCCATCACATTGCCCTAGGCAACAAAAAATAAACTATCTTAAAGGGTATTTTTAACATTGTTGTTCATTGGTGTTTTCTGATACAGTTTTGAGTGTTCCATTTGTAGGTTTAGATACATTGGTCTACATTTATCAAAACTAGTGCAGTCTGTACTATGTGTAGTTTTCCTGTGTTGTCTGCAGATTGCGCCAGATTCATCCAAATTGGCTCACGGTCTTCACGAATCTGACGCACCCTGCGCTACTCTGGAAGTGGGCACCATTTTTTTTTTGGTGCACTTTGTTCATGCTGCAGAATTGTGGCGCAGACAGTACTCTGATGCCCGTCAGTAATAAATGTGGCGCAAACTAGGACTAAGCAATAACGCGCCTCTTAAGATGCACATTTGTTGGACACAGTGCAGCCGCCTCACAAAACTGGTTCAGACACTTTATAAATACACGGAAAGCAGTTTGCACGTTATTTCTAGAGCAAAGTCAGACAGAAAACTAGTGCAAACACTTTAATAAATGTGGCCCAGTGCATTTTCCCCTTACACACTAATAAAATAATGAGTTTCATTAGGATCTGTAATTCACACAATGGGGCATATTTACTTACCCATCCCGTTGACGCCGCCGATCCGGAACGTCCAACGATGATTCGGAGCTGCCGCAATTCACTAAGATCGTGCATCCAATTTCCTGCATGTGTCGCTTCCCCGCTGAGGTCCGCCGGAGTTCACCTTCTTCTTCCTGGTGCATGTAAGTGCTGATCTTGCAATTTTGAAAGTTAAATTCCGCGGTTTGTCCGAATCAGTCGGGTTGTCCGACATCCACGCCCCCGATTTGTGTTGCATGCCGATGCGCCACAATCCGATCGCGTGTGCCAAAAAAAAAAAGAGAAGGCTCTGACGACAAGGAGTTACAGTCTACAGGGAAACGGGAGGCAGATGTCAAGATGAGCACTGCTTACAGTATGTGGTTGTGCAATGGAGTCTGGGTTATTGTACATTGTAAGATATTCCTTATGGATGAGCCTGATGTGCGGAGCTAGCACTTTCCACAGAACGAGAGGTTACACCTGAGAAATCTTGGAAACAATGGCACTTCTTCAGCATTTCAGGACACTACTAAGAGACAAAACTCTTATTTTAGTGATTCAAAGGCAAATCTACTGTGGGCTTTGAACTTTATTAACCATTCACGATCCAGTGTAGCTGATAGAAGCATGAATATGTATATTCAAAGGATTAAAAAGATATAGTAATTATAAATGTTTTTTTAAAAAATATAAAATGAATATACTTTATGTAAATATAGAAAAAGGGCTTCAGGGCTGGGGTCTTTGGCTCTTACACGCCCCCAAAGCACTTGTGACCAACTCTTTGCTCCCTCTGCTCTTCCCCCCTCCTACTATCTGCCCAAATCTTACAGCAACAGTGAGTATCACTCTGATTACACACCCTTCAACCCCCCACCGAAGCAATTATGATTCATTTAAATAAAGTTTAAGTACATTTTTTAAGTAAAACATCTCCCAGAGGATGGCAAAACTAGTTGTTTATAACTGTATTACACCAGGCACACAAATGGGAGGGAACATCCCCAGCTTTAATGTCACTAAAATGAGGTCTCAACCTAACTGGAGGCAAATGAAGAACACAAACTCAAGGTAGAATACAGAGGGAAATGTGAAATGCCAAATTGTTAGTGAAGAATTACTTATAGCAATCTACCAGATTCCAGTGCTCAGGTTTCAAAAGACAATTGAAAGCAACAACCTGACTTGTTCTGTTAAGACCCAAATTTTTTACCGCTATAGAATCTGTGGAATAGAGGAACCCAAGTCCCCCCAACCTTCACTGCATTTACTTCTATGGAACATCTAGATTGGCTTATACGACGGCCTATGTCGTTGTAGACTTGTAGTTTGTCATTCTATGGAATACAGGGGACTGTTGAATCACCTGTGGACATATAAATGATGTTAATGACACAACCCCTTTGGGGTATGAATTACCATAGGGTTTGAACTTTATTAACCGTTCAGCAGTGTTTTCTCTATTAAAAAAATAAGCCTATATAGTCTAAGACTCTGTTTAATGGTGCATGCACATGAATGTGTACCAACATGGCTACGTCCAGGTAGGCAAACATCGGGTGCACTGGAGAGGCGTGCTGCTCGACCCTCCCCTCTCCACAAAGAATAGTGGAGCACGGTCATGCTTTTATGCGGCCACGGCACGGTGCCAAGCCCAGGCGCCATTGACAATTATAGGGGACATATATGCAGCTGTAAATTTGCAGCCGTATATACATCCCCTATACGTTTGTGTGCATGAAACCTATGTCTAGTATTTTCATGGTTCTTCTCTATTACAGGAAGTGTTTCTTTTGTTACATAATAGACATGATATATATTTACAGTAAATTATTATAACTTTTAGGGTGACAGTCCTCCATGTGATTAAAATGTACCTGCAGCATCCCCTCTATCCTCAATGTATATAACAGGAAGTGGGGAGGGAGCTGGATTAGTGGGGAGGAGACCAACAGAGGCACACACAGGCTTTAGCTGCCCCTTCTTTCTGGACTCACCTTATGCTACTGGCAGGGAGACAAGTAATGTGAATTAAAGTTATATCAAGTACTGAAATTATTCAGAATGCTAAAAACTGCATTTTTAAAATCAGCTTAGCATAGGCTATTGGAACCTGTCACCAGCCAAAAATTCCTGATGACAGGTTCGCTTCAAGTAAGTGCATATGCTAATGTCACATTGGAGTATAAGAGTATGTTTACAGGGGAGAGATTTGTTGTAAATGAAACTTTTTGTCCACTCACCATTGTTTGTCCATTATTTTTCTGGCAAGCACATTGATTTCTACAAGCGTTATTAAGATGAATGAGACTGCATTAGATATTGTTCCTGTATGCTGGGTTGTTCATTGCTTTACCATTTATTGAATATAATTTCTACTAATCAGATCACATGTACTGTGGACCGGCATCATTCTATCCATTTATTGTGCTATGTGTATTTCCTATATGTATAACTATATCAATATTTATGAATTGCATTTGTTTTGTCATTTTGCATTGAATAAAATATTTATAGTTGACCATTTGTGAGTCTGGACAATAATGATATTTTTCCCCTAGGCTGTTTTCAGAAAAGGTGATATTGTAATAGTAAGCAGGCTCGCGGGCAGCAAAATTATAATGTGATTTGTGATGAATGACACAGAGTATTTTTTTTTTTAGCAAGATTTTAAGAGAATAAACAGTGGAAAGAAACTAGTGTGCTAAACTTTTTACTAAAATTATTTGGGTTGTGAATGGCTACCATCAGCTCAGAGTGTGCCTAGTGCTCTTACTTAGGTTAGTCCTTTAGTGATTATGGTTCCGTCTTGATCAATGAATATTTCAGTCCTCTAGACTTTGAAAATGGTTATTCAATTTGTAGAATATTCTTGTATTCTTTTTACAGAAAATATAATAGGGAACTGTCATTCTAGCAGAATATTTCTGTCCTTACAATTGTCAAATATTTTTTTTTGACATATTTGAAAAAATGGTGCAAAAAGGTATGAAGATTTGGTCAAAATACCATACAGTATGATGTCATGCACAAGTGAAACATTTGTCATTAACGCATAAAGGCACATGGCACTAACATAAATACTGGTAATAAATTACAAAGCTTTCAAACAGGTAATATTCTGTACTTGAATATAGATACAGGCAGTCCCCAGGCTACATACAAGATAGGGTCTGTATGTTTGTTCTTAAGTTGAATTTGTATGTAAGTCGGAACTGTATATTTTATCATTGTAATCCCAGCCAGAACTTTTTTGGTCTCTGTGACAATTGGATTATAAAAATGTTGGGTTGTCATAAGAATCAATATTAACACTAAAGCTTCATTACAGACACCTGTGATAACTGTTATAGCTGTTTATTGTAGCCTAGGACTGAAGTACAATAAATTACCAATATCCAGAGGTCCGTTTGTAACTAGGGGTCGTATGTAAGTCGAGTGTTCTTAAGTAGGGGATTGCCTGTATATAAATAAAACAAATAAATAAAATGTCTATTTTTACCCTCATACACCAGGGCTATCCGTACGTGTTTGGAGTGAACAAGAGAGAATAAACACTGTGTGATGTGACAATAGATGGTTAAAAGTATTTGGACACATACACATGACTCATTCTTAATCCATAATATTCAGTTGGATTCCCCTTCAGAGTAAAAACTGAGGCCACTCAAGTTTTTCCACATGTAACTCACCCACCTCTGTGATTACTGACTTTTTGTACTAGGACACACTGATGCTGGGACAGAAAAGGGTCTTTCTCAAATCGTTCCCATACAGTTCAAAGCATCAAATTGTCCAAAAATCTTGGCTTGCTAAATAATTAGCATTCCCTTTACTTTAATGGGGTAAAGTGGCTTCTGGCTACACAGAGCCTCACTGACCACTGGCTATAAAGGGGTTGTGTGGGGCACTCTAACTATGAGCTATTGGGGATATGTACCTATTGGGCTACTGGAGGGCACTTTGAGACCCTGTGACTATTGGTACCTGTGGGGCCACTGTGACAATTGGCTATTCTAAGAGAACTCTGACTATGGCTACTGAGGGCACTGACAATGAGCAATTGGTTTATTGTTACTATATTGGCTACTGTGGGAACATTGTTACTATATTTGCTACTGTGCGGGCCCGGATACTATAATGGTTACTTATGAGGCACCTTTAATGTATTTGCTACTATGGGAGTACTCTTATTATATTTGCTACTGTAGGGGCATTACTACATTGGCTACTGTGGGAGTGCTATAACTATATTGGCTAATTTGGGGGCACTGTTACAATGATGGATACTATGGAGGCATAACAATAATCTCTAAGTGAGCAAGAAAACAGTTGAGGTTTGGAGGAGATGATGATAAAGTGATCACCCTTAAACTTTTGTATTACTAAGTATAAAAAGAAAATGAAAGGGTGGGATTAGGAAAACCACTCCTCTTTTAGCTACCTTATAAAGCAGATCCCTTGACATCAAGTAGTACCCATGGGCTCACAATTCCATAGCATCTTCTCGCTGCTGTGGCTCTCTGATATTTTCTCCTATAAGGGGAAGCTACATGGATACAGATTTATTCTATGTCAGATTGATAATTCAGTATCAGGCGCTCTCATATTTTAGTAGAATATCAAAGTAGTAATCTTGTTTCTTTTAACATACAGTAGTAAGCTTGGTTCTGGTACTTTTTCTTTGTATTAGGCTTTGTTATGATAAGATTCTATGTAGTTATCTTGGTCCTGGAGCTGTACTTCTTTGGTAATATTTCTTCTAGCACCATATCTGTGCAGTAATATTGATTTTGGTACTGTACTATGTAATGTTATGTTATAGTGTTATGCAGCATGTTTCTATGCACTAAATGTTAGATCAATTAAAGGAAATCTGCCATCAAATTCAAGCATGATAAACACTTATGCATAGATCCAGGTTGTCAGTTTTTTGCATTGACTGACAAGCATCTAATGGGTTCAAACCACAGCTAAAAGTATATGTTTAAAGGAAATCAACCAAAAAAAAAGGCTAGTAGTTAGTCAACTCCGCTCCTCTTCATCTTAATCCCATCTATTCCTGGCACACCAGGATCACCTAGAAAAGAAAGTTATAATTAGCAGCACGGAGCTTTGGGACAAGATGTCCGGCACTCTGGGCTGCTAATTGTGCATGCCCTCCCGCACATGAATTCACGTCTCTCACTTGACATCACCTTCCTCTCCCAGCATGGGGAGAAGTGCGGGGGTGTGCATAATTAGCAGCGCGGAGCCCCAGACATCTTGTCCCCACACTCCGGGTCGCTAATTAAAACTTTCTTTTCTAGGTGATCCTGGCGTGTCAAAACTAGTAACGAACAGCGCGGGAATTCTTTGGTTGATTTGCTTTAAAAATTATAAAAAAAGAGCATTCTGATGTGGCGCAGAGGTCCTGGTAAATATGCCCCAATGTGTCTGTTCTTGAAGGTCAACAACTCTCTGGACTTCAAACAGTGCATTATGGTGGGTTTCTTCACAGTGACTGTTTTGGGTGTACACGTTTCTATTTTACGACACCAAGGCCTCTTGGTATCAGCGAGTAACAGGAATCACACATGTTGTGACTGCTATTAAATTTTTATATTGTAAAATCGACAAGAATGAAGTATAGAATTAATATGCTGGCATGACAAGGGAAGCTGTGGGAAATGATAGCAATATCCTGCTGTGTAGCCCTTCCTGTAATATCAGTCTTCCTCCAACTAAATGGTGATTATACATGTTAATTATAGTTCTCTTTGACTTTGAGAATGTGTTCTCTCACTTTGACAGACGCTTAATCCTGAGTAAATATTTAAGGTGAAGTGAGGTGCTGCAGTTGTAACCGTAATGAAGGCTGATGCATGTATTATGTAGAAAGCCTTGTACAACTATTGTGGCCATGAAACTCTTGTTGGAAGAACTTGCAGTATGATTTTCTTTTGTGATATATTCTCGAGGTTAAATATCTACTTTACTTATTCAACTTTAACACTATGAAAATAGAATTTTACTGTTTTCATATATTTGAGGCTTGTGTATATGGGCTGCATGATCAATTGTCTCTGGTGGCACTATTGAGGGTCTCAGTTAACCAGTAGTGGATTATAATATAGGCGGTGTTGGAAGTATCCCGGGGTGCAAGCCTTCCAGGGGGCCCATGCCATCCACCATATTGTATACTTACACTCACCGGCCACTTTATTAGGTACACCTGTCCAACTGCTCGTTAACACTTAATTTCTAATCAGCCAATCACATGGTGGCAACTTGTAGACATGTTCGAGACAATCTCCTGCAGTTCAAACCGAGCATCAGTATGGGGAAGAAAGGTGATTTGAGGCCTTTGAACGTGGCATGGTTGTTGGTGCCAGAAGGGCTGATCTACTGGGATTTTCACGCACAACCATCTCTAGGGTTTACAGAGAATGGTCCAAAAAATAAAAAACATCCAGTGAGCGGCAGTTCTGTGGGCGGAAATGCCTTGTTGATGCCAGAGGTCAGAGGAGAATGGGCAGACTGGTTCGAGCTGATAGAAAGGCAACAGTGACTCAAATTGCCACCCGTTACAACCAAGGTAGGCAGAAGAGCATCTCTGAACGCACAGTACGTCGAACTTTGAGGCAGATGGGCTACAGCAGCAGAAGACCACACCGGGTGCCACTCCTTTCAGCTAAGAACAGGAAACTGAGGCTACAATTTGCACAAGCTCATCGAAATTGGACAGTAGAAGATTGGAAAAACGTTGCCTGGTCTGATGAGTCTCGATTTCTGTTGCGACATTCAGATGGTAGGGTCAGAATTTGGCGTCAACAACATGAAAGCATGGATCCATCCTGCCTTGTATCAACGGTTCAGGCTGGTGGTGGTGGTGTCATGGTGTGGGGAATATTTTCTTGGCACTCTTTGGGCACCTTGGTACCAATTGAGCATGGTTGCAACACAACACCCTACCTGAGTATTGTTGCTGACCATGTCCATCCCTTTATGACCACAATGTACCCAACATCTGATGGCTACTTTCAGCAGGATAAAGAGCCATGTCATAAAGCTGGAATCATCTCAGACTGGTTTCTTGAACATGACAATGAGTTCACTGTACTCAAATGGCCTCCACAGTCACCAGATCTCAATCCAATAGAGCATCTTTGGGATGTGGTGGAACGGGAGATTCGCATCATGGAAGTGCAGTCGACAAATCTGCGGCAACTGTGTGATGCCATCATGTCAATATGGACCAAAATCTCTGAGGAATGCTTCCAGCACCTTGTTGAATCTATGCCATGAAGAATTGAGGCAGTTCTGAAGGCAAAAGGGGGTCCAACCCGTTACTAGCATGGTGTACCTAATAAAGTGGCCGGTGAGTGTAGAATGACCTTCACAAATGAAATCCTCGTACATCTGTTCCTGCTCTCAATACACATTTCAAGAGCCATTTCAAAACCCTAAATAACTTTCCACATCTAGAATCAGACTTGTAGGGTCTATAATATTCATAAATCCCAGGGCCCTTTGTATTCTTAATCCGCTCCTATAGTTAACACCTTAGCAACCACTTTTGGTTTGTATTATTTACCCTCAATTTTCAACTTTTACATTTTCAGTCCACAGAGCACAGAACTCTGCAGGGGTACCCACTATCCCTTCTAATTATTGACTATGGCCATTGAGCCTTTAACTTTAGCTATCCGAGACTCCCAAGGTGAGTTGAATTGGTATGGGTTCTATTTCAGAAAAAGTGTCTCTCTTCTAGAGCTGATTGAGAGCTAGCGATCCTTCTTTAGTATACTGGTTAATTGGTCCAAATTGCTATTGTTCCCTTATTTTCCCGGGATATGTCTTTGATAGAGTTCTCCCTGTTCAATTGTTAGTTTAGGTATTTAAGTAGAAAAAAGAAAAAACTTTGTCTGGAGCATCAAAGCATTTTATTAATTGTCACCAGGGCAGAGTCACTTCACTAGAGACTTTTGCCTCGGTAAGCATATTAGATTTTTTGTTAAATACTAAATTTATGTTCCATTATTGATTTATATTTATGACATGCAATTCTATAATATATTTCCTTGCCATAATTACCTTTTTTGATGTACAGAAATGTTCCAATATGAGACCGCTATGCCGATCCGCAGGTTTTCCTGTCATGGAGGTTTCTTGTGGAGGTGTGCATGCGTGCATTCCGCGCTTGTCTTGAGACTCCATCGCTATGGAAGGTTGTTTGGGAATAAGAGGTTTTTGACAGTAGTTCCTAAAGTTTGTTTCACTGATTTTTCAGCTTTTTTGCTTCTGAAGTCAAGTGTGATGTTTATATATTGAAAACATAATAATAGAGTTTCCTACATGTTTAATATTGTGATCTGGGATTTATATCATGAATATTGTTTGTTTCGCTTAAACATAGGTGTTATTGTTTGACATGTGTGTACATATATTCATATATGTTTTAGGACAATGTATTTATTATTTGTTGTATAAAGTTTTACCCCTTCCTTTTGCATCCTGATGTGACGTAACGGAAAGAAGGGTACCGTATATACTCGAGAATAAGCCGTGTTTTTCAGCACAAAAAATGTGCTGAAAACCCCAAACTCAGCTAATATTCGAGTCAAAAAAATAAATCAAAACTCACCTTTCCGACAGGCCCCGTAGGTTTTCTGTGAGATCCGTCTGGCATTTATGATGGCACACACAATACCATTGCAGCGGCTGCAGCTTCAGTTCCTTTTTATGCATTGTCGGATAAAGACGGCACAATTTTCTTTATTTCTACCTCCTAAATAAACAGTTTTTATGCTGATAAATTTCATTAATTCCATTAATTTCAAACCAACATAGTCATGAAATGTATAACTAACTTAAGGAGGATTTTGTATTAACGTTAGGATGACAAGATATGTACTATTGAGGTTGAGGGTATCCCTCTTTTTATTGTCTTTACACATTGGTTCATCCTATCTTTTTACTGTAAAATGTGAAATATTTAATAAAGTATATTTTTTTTTTGGAAAAAAAAAATAAAATTTCAAACCAACATAGTTCTTCGTCTACTCACCCAAACCACAAAACAGGTTTAGCCTACTGCCCTTTTCTAGATAAAAATAGTAAGCCTTTATAAAAACGGACTCATTGAGGAGCAGCTGGGGTAGAAATATTCTAAGGCTGCTTAATCTTCTTAGCTGATAAAGCATGTGGAGTCAAGGTTTCAGAAGATGTAATTCCATAGTAAAATTATGTTAACCCTCTCAGCATCAAGACCTCACAGGTCTGAGATCTGTGGGGGGTCCACACAGAAACCTAGAGGTAAAGCACAACAAAAGCAAGAAATGCACTACAGATTTCCCTGACTTAAACCCTGTAGTGAGACTATATGGGAAGGCCCTGGTATTTTTTATTTTGTTTTTTACTTTGACATAATGTTTATTGCTTTTTTTGTTGAGCAATGTCTTAATAAGGTACTAAAAATCATCATAAAATTATCTTTTTAAAATATATAAAATTATTTTTATAATATTTAATTAAATACAGGAGAAAATAAACATGGAATAAATGCTATTTTCCTGCTTTTTCCACATTTTATTATCAAATATATCTGTTTTAACTGATAAAGAAGCCAAAATGTAAAAGTGATGAATAGGATTACTTTTAAAAGAGGTCAATCAGTTTACGAACAGGTAAGAAATTGTCACTTTAAGAACAGACTGGAGTGTGACACAACATGAATCAATCACCTATCGACAGCTTAAAACTAACGTAGGTCAAGTAGGACTATGCTAGGTAGACCTGGAGTATCCAACCAACAACCGGTATAATTCTTTATAAAACTTTATGGGTCACTTCTGTTTCAAATAGAAACCCCATTCCATATGCATAATCCTAGCCACCATATTCACATATTTCTTTACTAAAAGAGGGGCAGCCTGAATCCAGCATAGCTTATCAGTAAGGTAGGATTTCTGAAAACATAATAAGAGCACAGCTTCCAAATATTCTCGTTCTGCAACAGGTAAGTAGACCTAGGGGAGGGTCAACAAAAAGAACCATCCTCATCAATCGCAGCACACCACCCCAAAAGTCCTTCAGCCGCAGCCGCAGCTCAGTCCCATTGCGTGCGAGACTATCCCCAGTTAAATACTTGTCCCAGCGGTGCAAATCCTGAAAACTTCATAAAAACCGACGAAAGTGGACCCTTAGTAAATAATCCCTATTATTAGAGATGAGCGAACATACTCGTTCGAGCATTAGCGTACTCGAAACTGCTCGTTGCTCGGACGAATACTTCGCCCACTCGAGAAAATGGCATCTCCCGCCGTTGTGATTTTTGGCGGACAGAAACAGAGCCAATCACAAGCCATTGTGGGTGGAGACATTGCACTCCACCCAGCATGACGTGGTACCCTTACACAACGATTGCAGTGGTTGGCTGGCCAGATCAGGTGACCCTGGAATAGACTAGTCCCTGCCCGCGCTGCTCGTATCATTCTCTGTCTGGATGCCGCTAGGGAGAGAGCTGCTGCTGGTCAGGGAAAGCGTTAGGGTGTTCTATTAGAATAGTGTTAGGCAGGAGTGATTCTACAAGAACCCAACAGCCCTTCTTAGGGCTACAATAACGTTTTATTTTACTTTTTTTTGGTTTGCCTGTGGCTGGGCTTGCTGTCATTAGTAGTGCAGCTAGTAACATATTGTGAGTAATTTGCAGGGAGACTTGCTACCGTTGTGTTTAGCTCTTAGTGACACACATATCCACCTTAAACACCGAAGTGGGACAATTTATTAGGCGTTTGATTTGAATTAGGCAGAGTCTGCTGATTTATTTTTTTTTACGTTTATTTCTTTTTATAGCTCAAAGTAATCTGGCAAAGCAGTGTGCTTTCAGTGTAGGCTAGAAAATAGCCATAGGAGAACCCCAACGGCTTACTTAGGCCTACAATAGCGTTATATTTTACTTTTTTTTGTTTGCTTGTGGCTGGGCTTGCTGGCATTAGTAGTGCAGCTAGTACCATATTGTGAGGAATTTGCAGGGAGACTTGCGACCGTTGTGTTTAGCTCTTAGTGACACGCATATCCACCTCAAACACCGAAGTGGGACAATTTATTAGGGGTTTGATTTGAATTAGGCATAGTCTGCTGATTTATTTTTTTTTACGTTTATTTCTTTTTATAACTCAAAGTCATCAGGCACAGCACAAAATCCAGTTGTGTGCTGTCAGTGTAGGTTAGAAACTAGCCATAGCAATAGGATAGCATTGTTTTGTTTAAAAAAAATAAAAAATAAAAAAATGTTTGGAAAATGTTTAACCCGAGGGCTAGGGGTAGAGGACGAGGGCGTGGACATGGGCGTCCAACTACTGCAGGGGTCAGAGGCCGTGGTCCTGGGCGGGGTGAGACACCACCTGCTGATGAGGGAGCAGGGGAACGCCGCAGAGCTACACTCCCTAGGTTCATCATGTCTAAAGTTACTGGGAATCGTGGTAGAGCACTGTTGAGGCCAGAACAGTGCGAAGAGGTGATGTTGTGGATTGTGGACAATGCTTCTATCTATTTGTCCACCAGTCAGTCTTCCACGCAGTCCACCCATGTCACCGAAATCAGCACTCCTCCAGCTCCTCCACCTCAGCCTCCTTCCCCCCAGTCTGCCCCCTCCCAGCAAAATTTGGCATTTGAATCGGCATACTCTGAGGAACTGTTTTCTGGACCCTTCCCACAGTCACAAACCACTTGTCCGGTTGCTGCTGAGCTATTTTCTGATGCCCAGGTTTTCCACCGGTCGCAGTCTGTGGGTGATGATGACATTATTGACGTAGTGGAAGAAGTGTGTAAAGAGGTGTCGTACGATGAGGAGACACGGTTGTCAGACAGTGGTAAAGTTGTTGTCAGGGCAGGAAGTCCGAGGGGGGAGCAGACTGAGGGATCGGAGGATGATGAGGTGACAGACCCAAGCTGGGTTGATAGGCCGGGTTAACACAGTGCTTCTGAGACGGAGGCGAGTCCTATAGCAGAACAGGTTGGAAGAGGCAGTGGTGGGGCCAGACGGAGAGGCAGAGCCAGAGCTGGTGCATCAGCGCCAAATGTTTCCCGTAGTCAAGCTCCCGTGGCGAGGGCTAGATTTTCAGAAGTCTGGAGGTTCTTTAAAGAAACACCGGATGACCGACGGACTGTGGTGTGCAACCTGTGCCAAACCAGGATCAGCAGGGGTTCCACAACTACTAGCTTAACTACCACCAGTAAGCACAGGCATATGAATGCTAAACACCCCACTCAATGGCACCAAGCCCGTTCACCTCCGGCCGGGCACACCACTGCTCCTTCACCTGTGTCATCTGCTAGTCAGCCCCCTGCCTAGGACCCCGGCCCAAACACCTCCCTTGTGAAAACCCCATCTTCGCCTCCACGATCCTCCACAGCATCCACCAGCGTTCAGCTCTCCATACCCCAGACGCTGGAGCGCAAAAGGAAGTATAGTGCAACCCACCCACACGCCCAAGCCCTCAACGTCCAAACTCCAAATTGCATAGCCTGGAGATGCTGCCCTATGGGCTGGTAGAGACCGAGGCCTTTCGAAACCTCTTGGCGGAGGCCGCCCCTCAGTATTCGGTCCCCAGCCGCCACTACTTCTCCCAATGTGCCGTCCCAGCCCTGCACAAGCACATGTCAGAGAACATCATGCGTGCCCTGACCAACGCCGTTTCTGACAAGGTCCACCTGACCATGGACACGTGGACGAGTGCTGCCGGGCAGGGCCACTATATATCGGTGACGGCACATTGGGTTAACTTGGTGGAGGCTGGGACTGAGTCTGACCCTGGGGCTGGTAATATACTGCCGACGCTGATGATTGCGGGGCCTACCTCGGTCCAGGTCTCAAAGGCCTACTATGCCTCCTCCTCCTCCCACCCCTCTTCCACCTCCTCCACCGAATTACCATCCATGGGCATGGCGCCATCAGTCGGTAGCGCTAAGCGACAGCAGCCGGTGCTCAAACTGCTGAGCCTAGGCGATAAAAGGCACACCGCCCAAGAGCTATTACAGGGCATCACGGCACAGACTGATTTGTGGCTGGCACCGCTGAACCTGAAGCCAGGCATGGTTGTGTGTGACAACGGCCGTAACCTGGTGGCGGCTCTGCAACTCGGCAGACTGACACATGTGCCATGCCTGGCCCATGTGTTAAATCTCATAGTTCAGCGTTACCTCAAGACATACCCCAATCTGTCTGATTTGCTCACGAAGGTGCGCCGCATCTGTTCGCATTTCAGGAAGTCCAGCACAGATGCTGCCACTCTCAGGGCAGCGCAGAGCCGCCTCCAACTGCCCGCTCACCGACTGTTGTGCGACGTGCCCACGAGGTGGAATTCAACATTAACCATGTTATCCAGAGTTTACCAGCAGCACAGAGCGATTGTAGACTGCCAGATGTCAACTTCCACCAGAACTGGTAGTCAGGTCAGTCAGTTTCCTCAAGTCTACAATGAGGAGTGGACGTGGATGTCTGATATCTGTCAGGTGCTGAGTAACTTTGAGGAGTCAACACAGATGGTCAGTGGTGATGCCGCCATCATCAGCCTCACCATCCCGCTGCTTGGCCTGTTGAAAAACTCTCTGGTCAGCATGAAGTCGGAAGCTTTGCGCTCGTCACAAGAGACGGGGGAAGAAGATTCCCTTGTTGATAGCCAAAGCACCCTTAGGTCTGTTTCTCAGCACATATCGGAGGAGGTAGAGGAGGATGAGGAGGAAGAGGAGGAGAATGTTGGCGAGACAGAAGAGGGGACCATTGTTCAGTCCTTCACTGTTCAGCGTGTATGGGCAGAAGAAGAGGAGTTGGAGGAGGAGGAAATGGGCAGTCAGGCCAGTGAGGGGAGTGAATTCTTGCGCGTTGGGACTCTGGCGCATATGGCAGATTTCATGCTAGGCTGCCTATCCCGTGACCCTCGCGTTCAAAGAATTTATTCCAGCACTGATTACTGGGTATTCACTCTCCTGGACCCACGGTACAAGCAAAATCTTTCCACTATCATCCCTGGAGAGGAAAGGAGTGTGAGAATGCATGAATACCAGCAGGCCCTGGTGCACAAGCTGAAGCAGTATTTCCCTTCTGACAGCACTAGCGGCAGAGGGCATACTTCTGCGGGACAAGTAGCGAGGGAGAGTAGGCGAGCAGGCAGCTTGTCCAGCCCTGGCAGGGGTACGCTTTACAAGGCCTTTGCCAGTTTTATGTCACCCCAGCAAGACACTGTCACCTGTCCCCAGTCTCGGCAGAGTAGGGCTGATCTTTACAGAAAGATGGTGAGGGAGTACGTAGCTGACCATACCATCGTCCTAAATGATCACACAGCTCCCTACAACTACTTGGTTTCAAAGCTGGACATGTGGCACAAACTGGAGCTGTACGCCTTGGAGGTTCTTGCCTGCCCTGCCGCTAGCGTGTTGTCCGAGCGGGTTTTCAGTGCAGCTGGTGGCATCATCACCGATAAGCGTACACGCCTGTCGACAGACAGCGCTGACAGGCTGACGCTTATCAAGATGAATAACGCCTGGATTTCTCCGGATTTTCATTCTCCACCAGGTGAAAGAAGCTCAACCTGAATAATGTATGCACTCCTCCTCCTCATTGTCCTCCTTCTCCTCCTCTTTGTACACTAAAGCAGAGGAAACTGGCTATTTTTTGCCAGGGCCAACTGGCTCTAGCTATAGTACTCTATGTATTTAATTTTTCTGGAGGGCCACCTACCCGGTCCTCTGTTTTAAACAATTTTTGGGAGTGCCACATACAGGCACTCAATCTATTTAATTTTTCTGGAGGACCACCTACCTGCTCCTCTGGTTTGAAAACTTTTTTGGACTGCCACATACAGGCACTCAATTTATTTAATTTTTCTGGAGGACCACCTACCTGCTCCTCTGGTTTGAAAACATTTTTGGACTGCCACATACAGGCACTCAATTTATTTAATTTTTCTGGAGGACCACCTACCTGCTCCTCTGGTTTGAAAACTTTTTTGGACTGCCACATACAGGCACTCAATTTATTTAATTTTTCTGGAGGACCACCTACCTGCTCCTCTGGTTTGAAAACTTTTTTGGACTGCCACATACAGGCACTATCCAAATTAAATTGTCTCCATAGCAGCCTCCACATGTCGTCTTATTAGCTGTCTCCACACGTTGTCTCCATTGCTACCTCCACACGTCATCGCCATAGCTGCCTCCAAAAGTCGTCCATATAGCTGCCTCCATACATGGTCTCCTTATCAAACGAACTGTGTCAGGCAGAATTTTGGGTTGTTTTCATGGCTTCCACATCAAACTTGTTAACTTTGTCGCCACCCTGCTGTGTAATCCACAAAATATACTGGCAAACTTTTATCATTTACAGATATTATTTCAGCGCTTCTTGCGCATCTGTTTACATTCCCCTCACCCGCCATAACCCAAACTTATAAGAACGCTACTACACTTGATCTTATACAAAAGGTTCTTAGAAGTGCTGTTTGGGGAGTAGCCGAGAGACAGGGGCTTGGATAGGCGAAAGCTCGCCTGGCAGCGGAGCGCCAGCTCCATCTCAAGATCCAACTAACATAGTTTTAACTGCAGCACCTTTAATCTACTAATAATAATAATAATAATAATTCTTTATTTATATAGCGCACACGGATTACGCAGCTCTGCACAACGCATGTCAAATCGGTCCCTGTCCTACTAGTTCACTGCCTCCATACATGGTCCCCTTATCAAACGAGCTGTGTCAGGCAGAATTTTGGGTTGTTTTCATGGCTTTCACATCAAACTTGTTAACTTTGTCGCCACCCTGCTGTGTAATCCACAAAATATACTGGCAAACTTTTATAATTTACCGATATTATTTCAGCGCTTCTTGCGCATCTGTTTACATTCCCCTCACCTGCCATAACCCAAACTTATAAGAACGCTACTACACTTGATCTTATACAAAAGGTTCTTAGAAGTGCTGTTTGGGGAGTAGCCGAGAGACAGGGGCTTGGATAGGCGATAGCTCGCCTGGCAGCGGAGCGCCAGCTCTATCCCAAGATCCAGCTAACATAGTTTTAACTGCAGCACCTTTAATCTACTACTAGTTCACTGCCTCCATACATCGTCCCCTTATCAAACGAGCTGTGTCAGGCAGAATATTTCAGGTGTTTCACCAGATACATAGTGGAACTCGGCCCATCTGTCGCCGCCATGCTGGAGACCTGAAGTTGCAATCATAGCAGCGCAATATGAATGCCCCATACTGTCGCTCTTAATCATGGAAGTCGTCTCCATGGCTGCCTCCACATGTCGTCCCCTTATCAAAAGAGCTGTGTCAGGCTCATTTTTCGGGTGTTTCACCAGATACGTTATGGAACTTGGTCACTATGTCGCCACCATGCTGTGTTATCGACTAAATATACCGTCAACCTTTTGTTCACATAGGAAATCATTTCAGCGCTTCTTGCTCACCTCCTTTGGTGAAGCCTTTTTAGGGTATGTCGCCATGACACTCTCTAGCCTGCCGCTGCCTCTGCATGCCGTCCCCTATTGTGTCAGGGTCAATTATTGCATGTTTTAGATGCTATCTAGCCTCATTCGGTCACTCTGTCATGGCCATGCTGTTGCCCATAATTTTGGCATAATGGTGCGATTAAGCAGCCTCAGAGGCATCCATGCATGCTGCCCCTGCTGTTTCCCAGGTGTTTGACCAAGCTTCCCTGTGCAGAGCCTTGGTCCCCTTGAAAAATGCTCGAGTCTCCCATTGACTTCAATGGGGCTCGTTATTCGTTATTCGAATAACGAGTACCCGAGCATTTTAGTGCTCGCTCATCTCTACCTATTATGTCTTTTGGTTTCAGAAGGTGTAAGCGCAAGAGTCCACCCAACAACCTATTGTTTAACAGAAACATCAACAGAGATACAACTGCCCATATATACAGTGGTGGCCAAAAGTATTGACACCCCTGTAATTCTGTCAGATAATACTTGTTTTCTTCCAGAAGATGATTGCAATCACAAATTCTTTGGTATTAATATCTTCATTTATTTTGCTTACAATGAAAAAACACAAAAGAGAATGAAAAACAAGTCAAATCATTGATTATTTTACACAAAACTCCAAAAATGGGCCAGACAAAAGTATTGGCACCCTCAGCCTAATACTTGGTAGCACAACCTTTAGACAGAATATCTGTGAACAACTGCTTACGGTAACCATCGATTTGTTTCTTACAAGGCTCTGCTGGAACTTTAGACCATTCTTCTTTGGCAATCTGCTCCAGGTCCCTGAGATGTGAAGGTGCCTTCCCCAAACTGCCATTGTGAGATCTCTCCACAGGTGTTGTATGGGATTCAGGTCTGGACTTATTGCTGGCCACTTAAGAAGTCTCCAGTGCTTTCTCTCAAACCATTTTCTAGTTATTTTTGAATTGCGTTTTGTGTCATTGTCCTGCTGGAAGACCCATGACCTCTGAGGGAGACCCAGCTTTCTCACACTGGGCCCTACATTATGCTGCAAAAATTTGTTGGCAAACTCTAGCCTGGCTTTTTGTGGGGTGTTCCTGGGGTATCCTACCATACAGTCCCTGTTCATTCAGACGCCGACTGATAGTAAGGGTTGACACTGTTGTACCCTCAGAGTGCAGGGCAGCTTGAACTTGTTTGGATGTTAGTCGAGGTTCTTTATCCACCATCAGCACAATCTTGCGTTGTAATCTCTCGTCAATTTTTCTTTTCCGTCCACATCTGGGGAGGTGCCACAGTGTCATGGGCTTCTTGATGACACTGCGCACGGTAGACACAGGAACATTCAGGTCTTTGGAGATGGATTTGCAGCCTTGAGGTTGCTCATGCTTCCCCCCAATTTTGATTCTCAAGTCCTCAGACAGTTCTTTGGTCTTCTGTCTTTTCTCCATGCTCAATGTGGTACACACAAGGACACAGGACAGAGGTTGAGTCAAATTTAATCCATTTCAACTGGCTGCAAGTGCGATTTAGTTATTGCCACCACCTGTTAGGTGCCAAAGGTAAGTTACAGGTGCTGTAAATTACACACATTAGAGAAGCATCACAAGATTTTTCAAACAGTGCCAATACTTTTGTCCACCCTCTTTTTATGTTTGGTGTGAAATTATATCCAGTTTGGCTTTTTGACAATTCGTTTTGTGGTTTTCCATTGAAGACAAATTAAATGAAGATAATAATACCAAAGAATTTCTGATTGCAATCATTTTTGGAAAAAACTGAGTATTATCTGAAAGAATTGCAGGGTGCCTGAATTTTTATCACAATACTAAACACAACGACCACTTTCACCTCTGTTTTTAGCGTCTGTTTTTACTTTTTTGTGACAAAGAGCTTTTCATTTGACATCAATGTCACCTCAAAAAGACTTGGGCTTACATTGTGACAGCCAGAACTATTTTAATGGCAGAAAAATATGTACCACAATCAATGTATTCAAAGACTGTAGTCTTAGGGACACAGCCCTTTAAAGTTTCTGCTTTTCCATTTTTCATATTTAATATCCCATGCTGTGTACTGGTGAAATTGACAAGAAAACATATTTGCTTATTTATTCTTTGGGTCAGCATGATCACGGAGATATTAAATTTACATAGGCTTTATCATGTTTTAGTAGATTTTAAAAATAAAAATAAATCTTCCTTTTGCCATATCCTGCCATATTCTATAACATTTTTATACTTGGGCTTACAGACCTGTGTAAATTGTCTTTTTTTTGTGGGAGATGACGTTTCCAATGCTAACATTTTGGGGACTGTACAACTTTTTGATCACTTTTTATTGTCTATGTGTTGCATAAATGGTTAAAAAGTGTGGATTCAGAAATTTGGGAATTGTTTTCCTTAAAAGAGTTAATGAAGTCACTGCTAGGAATTACCAATAACTATATTTTGATGGATCAGGCATTTTGGAATGCAATGATACGATACTGAACATGTTTATGATTTTATTTGTTCATTTATTATTGTATCAGCCTAAGGAATGTTCCAGGAGGTTGTGGAGCATCAAGGTGCACGAGAGGTTACTCCTGGCTACATGAAGAAACATACTTAGGTATACATAGAAACAGGTGTTGGGAAGGGGTTAAAAAGGGAGAAATATTCTTATTTTATAAAACCAAGAGGAACATCTGCAACTTAATCAGACCAGGCACAAGCAATTTTTGTCCAATTAGATGAAAATGTAGGTGCAATAATTGTGCACTTAATATGTTATACAGCCTATCTCCAGTTTTACTGTCCTCAATACAAAATAGTTTGATGATGTCTCATGAAATCAATAATAATAATAATATCCAACCAAGCTAGAATAAAACCAAAAATAGGGCAAAATTGCAACTTCTCTTTATAACTTTAGATAAAACTAGTAATTGGACACACAACACCAAGGAAAGACAGTATTAACCCCTTAATGACAAGACTTGAAAAGGCTTTAACGACCAGGGCATTTTGAACAAATTTCCGTACATAGCGATTTAAGGGCCATAACTTTTTTTTTTTTGCATGCTACCTAAACCCTTTAACGCCAAGGCCTTTTTTCATTTTAGGGTTTTCACTTTTCACTTTTGGGTTTTCTTTTTCACTTTTTCCCCTTCAAAAATCTATAACTTTTTTTTATTTTTCCATGTAAAGCTGTGATATATGATTGTATATTATTTTTACTGTTTATTTATATGACTTTTCTAGAAATGTTAGGGTTTTTTTATAATTTTTTTTTACTTTTATTTTATTTTTACTATTTTTCAGACCAGCTTGGGTACTTAACCCTAGGTTGTCTGATTGATCCTACCATATACTACCATATACTACAGTATGACAGTGTATGGGGATTTTCCTCCTCATTCATTTCAATGTGCGAATCACACATTGTAATAAAAACGAGACAGCATCAGGTCTTTGGAAGACCTGAGGCTGTCATGGCAACTGATCGCTGCCCCCTGATGATGTCAGGGAGCTATGACCTTCAACAAGCCTCCGGTAGCTACCACCGATCGCAGGTGTTACCAGTAAGTGTTTGCTCCAATATGCAGCAAAGACTTACCGGCTATGGAGAGGGCTCAGCCTGTGAGCCCTCTCCATTCACCCACAGCTGACGCGTGATGTAGTACTATGTCACATGTCGGTAAGCGTTAAACATTTTTGAGGTATTTTTCATGACTCAGGGCTAGTTAAAACCGAACAAAAGTTTAAAGACTTTATCCTGACCGCAGTATCTAAAGGGATAACTCACCTCTTCCTTGCACCATCTGAACTCCCTGCATATGGAGGTGCTGCTCCTCTATATGGTAATTCTGAGGTGCAACAAAGGACCCAAGAGCTTCCAAATCTAACTGCTTGCTGAATCTTGTCAGGGGCAGGACCGGGCAGTATATGTGTCAGCCTATGCATGGGCTAATGTACTGTTCTGCTAATGTGCTGTTCTAATACACTGCCATACATCAGTGTGAAAAAGTGTAAAGAAAAAGTAAAAAAAAAAATCTTTAAAATAATGTGAGTGCACTAAAACAGCTCAATCAAAATTAAGGTGATGCAAAATCAAGGGATTTCTCTCTCTAAATAAGTTTTTGTTCTGTAGAACTAGTCAAACAGAAAAAGCTATATAAATGGGATGTCGCCGTAATCATACAAAAAGATAAAGATCAATTACAGAATATATGTATTTTGCATCCCACTCGAAAAAAACAAGTTAATAAAGGTTAAATAATGGGGTATTGTGTCCCCAAATATAGTGACAGTATACTTGAGGAGTTAAGTTTTCAAAATAGGGCCACTCGCCAGGCGTTTTTACTGCCCTACTATCTTAAGGGCTCAGGAACACAACCAATAGATGCTCCTTCTCTTCTGAGCCCCAACCTGTGCCCCTACAGCATTTTGTGGCCACCTGTGGGATGTTAGTGTATTCTATAGAAATTGGGTACAAACTATTGGGTGCTTTTACTTCTTTAACCCCTTTCTAAAAATAAAAAAATAGGGGCCAAAGCGAGTTTTTTTGGACAAAGTTTTTCACTTACACGAGCCAAAGTAAATACTTATGAAACATCTGTTGTTGTAAAAAGCTCAGGAACTTTCCAAGTGCATAATGACACCTGAAAACAACATCAAAACCTGGGTTTGAAAAGTTCAATGGCTCCTTCCGTTCTGCACTCTGCCGTGGGCCTCTACGGTAGTTTGCATTCACGTTCGGGGTATTGCTCTACTTGTAAGAAACAAAAAGGGATAGATATACCTAAGACCACTTGTTTGGTCTGGACCTGAGGTTTTGGTCTGAGGTCACTAATATTTACAAAGTTTGCATTTCTGCAAAAGAGAGGTCCTTAGACCAAAGGGAATAAATTTTACTTTTATTGTTATCGATTTAATAAAACCAGATTGACATTCTATTTACAGTCCATATAGCGAAGAGAATTTAAAATATACAGTGGTGGGAGTGCTCCACTGATAAATTGATCGGAAATTTACTTAAAAATTAGGAAAGTTTCTGTTCAAACTACAAGCCACTGCTTGCTGTAATTAAATTGAAAGCTCCAATGATTACTTCAAGGGGATCTCATTTTATTCATATGGGGCCGGATATTCAGATATACTGGCAGGCTCTATATATATTTAGACTTGATGGAAGAATTCTATATGTTTGTACATAATATAAATAAGCTGGCAGGATATATATATATATATATATATATATATATATATATATATATATATATATATATATTGTGGGGATTTGGCCCAGTAGAGACCGTGGTAGCGGGGTGCTGGGATGCAGTTCAAGACAGGGACACCAGGGTACAGTCCAAACAGGTCTCGCCTGCGTTTATTGCAGCAAAATAAAACCAGCCTTTACATTCAGGTATTTGAATAAACAAAAGAAAACCTACCCGTCAGGGTGCTAACTATACAAATAGTCCACTAGCTCACACTAAACAAAGTTCACGTGGCTGCTCCAGACACACAGGTCAGAGCTGTGTCCTCTCAGCCTCCTTCCACAGAGAGACAACCCACTCAACTCTGCTGAGTCATTTTATCCAGGCTAATTAGGCTGTTCCCATCACCTGTGTCCAAGGTGCTGGACAAACCCACCTCAGCACTAAGGCCTTGCATAGAAGCAAAACCTAGGGGAAACATACCGCCCATCCACAGTTAACCCCTTCAGTGTCTCACATACCCTCCCCCTCTGTTTGACCCTGTGGGGACGAACACTTTTGGCCATCAGACAGTGGGTACGGGATAGGGCATCGGCATTCCCATGCAGCTTTCCTGCTCGATGTTCCACCGTGAATTTAAAATTCTGGAGCATTAGGAACCACCTTGTGACCCTGGCGTTCCTCTCCTTGGCCTGACTCATCCAGGTTAGGGGAGAGTGATCGGTCACCAGTGTAAACTGCCGCCCTACCAAATAATACCTCAGGGATTCCAGAGCCCATTTGATCGCCAAGCACTCCCTCTCAACTATGCTATAGTTCTTTTCAGGAGGTGTGAGCTTGCGGCTCAGGAATGTCACGGGATGTTCCTCACCCTCCACTACTTGGGACAGGACAGCCCCTAAGCCCACGTCAGAAGCGTCAGTCTGCACAATAAAGGTCTTGGTGAAGTCAGGGGTGATCAGTACCGGTCCCTCGCACAAAACCGTCTTAAGTCGCTGAAACGCCCCCTCAGCCTCTTCACTCCACTTTACCATCACCGCCCTGCTACCCTTAGTCAGGTCAGTCAGAGGTGCCGCTATTGTCGCAAAATCGAGGATAAATCGGCGATAATAGCCCACTATGCCCAGAAAAGCCCTCACTTGCTTCTTGCTCAAAGGTCGTGGCCACTGCTGGATCGCCTCTACTTTATTTACTTGGGGTTTGATGACCCCTCGCCCAATACGGTACCCCAGGTAACGGGCCTCTTCCAGACCCAGTGCACACTTTTGGGGGTTCGCTGTCAGCCCTGCTGCCCTCAGGGAGTCTACCACTGCTTGTACTTTGGCTAGATGACTCTCCCAGTCGTTACTATAGACTATAATGTCATCTAAGTAGGCCGAGGCATAACTCCGGTGAGGTTTTAGCACGAGATCCATTAACCTCTGGAATGTGGCGGGAGCCCCATGTAGCCCAAAGGGGAGTACCACGTACTGAAAAAGCCCATCAGGGGTAACAAAAGCGGTCTTCTCTTTAGCCCTGTCAGTCAGGGGTACCTGCCAATACCCTTTCGTCAGGTCAAGGGTGGAGAAGAACCTAGCCTGTCCAAGTCGTTCTATCAACTCGTCAACCCTGGGCATGGGATAGGAATCAAATTTGGACACCTCGTTCAACTTCCTAAAATCATTGCAGAACCGTAGGGAACCATCAGGTTTGGGAATCAACACAATAGGACTCGACCAGTCACTTTTAGACTCCTCGATAACCCCCAGGTCTAACATCTGCCTGACTTCTTCGGATATGGCAAGCCGGCGCGCTTCAGGGACCCGGTAAGGTTTTTGGTGTACCCGGATGTGGGGTTCGGTTATGATGTCATGCTTGATGACTGAAGTACGTCCCGGTAACGTAGAGAACACCTCCATATTTCGGAGCACAAACTCCTTCGCTTCCTGAATCTGGGCCCTGGAGAGGGACTCCGAGATCCGTACTTCAGGCACCTTGGAATCGGGTACACCTACCTCCGGTGTCCCCTTCTTGGAGACAGACGCCTTCTCTACTCCCATGGCCATCAGGGACTCTCTTTCCCTCCATGGCTTTAGGAGGTTCACGTGGTATATCTGTTCGGGTTTCCTCCTCCCCGGCTGAGATACCCTGTAGGTTACCTTCCCCACTCTCTCCATGACCTCATATGGCCCTTGCCATTTGGCCAAGAACTTGCTCTCCACGGTGGGCACCAGAACTAGCACTCTGTCGCCTGGGTTAAAGGTCCTGAGTCTGGCTGACCTATTGTAGACCCTAGACTGGGCCTCTTGTGCCCTTGTCATGTGTTCCTTTACAAGGGGCATTACCGCCGCTATGCGGTCCTGCATAAGGGAGACGTGTTCTATCACACTACGGTGGGGGGTCCTCTCCTGCTCCCAGGTCTCCTTGGCTACATCCAAAAGCCCACGTGGGGAACGGCCATATAACAGCTCAAAGGGTGAGAAACCCGTGGAGGACTGGGGAACTTCACGTATGGCAAACATCAAATAGGGCAACAAACAATCCCAGTCCTTCCCATCTTTGCTGACCACCCTCTTAAGCATCCCCTTCAAGGTCTTATTAAACCTCTCGACCAGGCCATCTGTCTGAGGATGATACACAGAGGTGCGGAGCTGTTTTACCTGTAGTAACTTGCACATCTCCTTCATTACCCTAGACATGAATGGGGTACCCTGGTCAGTCAAGATTTCCTTGGGGAGGCCTGTGCGTGAGAACACCTGGAACAGCTCCCTAGCAATATTTTTGGAGGAGGTGTTCCTTAATGGAATCGCCTCAGGATACCGCGTAGCGTAGTCCAGGATAACCAGGATGTATTGGTGCCCCCTGGAGGATTTGACTATGGGGCCAACCAGATCCATTGCAATCCTTTCAAAGGGCACCTCTATGATTGGTAGCGGGACCAAAGGACTCCTGAAGTGGGAGACCGGGGCAGTAAGTTGACACTCAGGGCAGGAGCTACAATACCGGTTTACCTCCTCCCACACCCCGGGCCAGAAAAATCTCTGCAGGATCCTTTCTCGGGTCTTCTCAGCACCTAAGTGCCCTCCCAGCACATGTTTGTGTGCCAACTCTAGCACCAGCCTACGGTGAGATTGGGGTACTACAAGTTGCTCAACCTCCTCACCCCGTATCTGGTCGACCCTGTACAACAGTTCCCCAATAATCACCATTCGGGGGTATATCTTATCAGCCCCTGGTATTTGGAGTACCCCATTTATCACCTTAACGTTCTCCCGTGCTTTAACCAAGGTAGGGTCCTGTAGCTGTGCAGCACCAAAATTTTCACGGGAAATCTCAAGGTCCAGCATGTCGGCCACCTCCTCGTGGCCCTCGACCTCACCAGCTAGGACCTCTAGGGGAGAGAATTCATCACATGGGGTCACCCCTACTGCTGGTGTGTGTACATCGGCCTCAAAGGGTTCAGGGGCCAAGGCCGGACATACCTGATGTCCATTATCTGCAACAGCACCTGAGGTGGGTCTTCGTCTCCAGAGGTCCCAAAACACCGGTAAGTCTCTGCCGATAATAGCCTCATGAAAAAGGGTCCCCACCACCCCCACTTCATGGGTAACAGTACCACAAGGGGTATGTAGGTTGATGACAGCAGTGGGATATTCGCGTGTGTCCCCATGTATACACAACACTCCCACTCTCCGCCCACTGTATAGTTCAGGATCAACCAAAGTTCCCCGCACCAGGGTGACCAGACTCCCTGAGTCTAGCAAGGCTTCCACTGTGTGACCACCGATTGTGACCATGCATACTTGGGGTTCTGCATCCGTGACTGACTCTGCCGCCAGAACTGGCCGGGCAAACAGTGACACTCGCCGGGTCTGGTTGCAGTCCATTGGCTCCACTGACAGTGGACAGTTGGCAGCAATATGGCCCATTTCATGGCACCGCCAGCACTGGATACGGCCATGACCTCTGTCACGAGCCTCACTGGGTTTCTGGGTATCCACGCCCCCCAATGAACCCCCTCCCAACCTGACATGTCTCCCCTTTTCCGCAGTAGCAGTCTTACCAGCTGGTTTGGTGACCCTGTCACTGGCACTGCTTCGTGTGGGAGAGGTAAGTAGAAGGTCCTCCGTAGCCCGATACCTCTCTACAAGGGACACAAGCTCCTCAGCTTTTGTGGGACCGGCCTGTCCAACCCACCGCTGGAGCCGAGAGGGCAGAGAACGGGTGAACTTGTCGAGGACCACTCTCTCTACCATCTGTGCTGGGGTGCAGTCATCGGGTTGTAGCCACTTCCGGACAAGATGGATCAGGTCATGCATTTGGGAGCGTGGGGGTAATTTTTCTGAGTAAGCCCACTGGTGGACCCGGCTGGAGCGAACTTGAACGGTGACCCCAAGACGAGCCAGAATCTCCGCCTTTAGCTGGGGGTACTCACGGGCCTCCGTTTCACTCAGGTCGTAGTAAGCCTTCTGCGACTCGCCGGTCAGGAACGGTGCCAGGACATCTGCCCACTGCTCAGCCGGTAACTCCTCTCGCTCAGCTACTCGCTCGAACACTGTGAGATACGCCTCCACGTCGTCGGTCGCCGCCATTTTTTGTAAAGCCTTTTGTACTGCAGCCCGTGCGGAATGCTGGACAACCGGGTACCCTTGTAGACCAGTATGGGACCCCTCAGTAGCCGACGCTTGCGGTGCTGCCATCATGCCAGAAAACTTCTCCATCATCAGCTGGAACATGGCTCGGGACTCCTCCTGCTGTTGCTGGAGCATGGCTTGCTGCAGCTGCCGATTAGCCAGGGACTCTTCCTGCTGCTGCTGCCGATTAGCTCTGGCCTCCTCCTGCTGCTGGCGGGACCTCTCCTCCTGCTGCTGGAGCATGGCCTGCTGCTGCTGCCGATTAGCTCTGGCCTCCTCTTGCAGGTATTTAATAAAGTCCTCCATCTTGGCTGTATCCTGCAATTTGCCTGCTGCTTTCACCCAGGCCATGCAATGTTGCAGGATGTATCAAGCCTTTCAGGTGTATGTCTTTTTGAACTGCCCGCAATCCGAAGCACCATATGTGGGGATTTGGCCCAGTAGAGACCGTG
Organism: Engystomops pustulosus; assembly: GCF_040894005.1. Lineage (NCBI taxonomy): Eukaryota > Metazoa > Chordata > Amphibia > Anura > Leptodactylidae > Engystomops > Engystomops pustulosus. Next base: position 44,686,875 of record NC_092418.1, on the reverse strand, counting down.
GTAGCGGGGTGCTGGGATGCAGTTCAAGACAGGGACACCAGGGTACAGTCCAAACAGGTCTCGCCTGCGTTTATTGCAGCAAAATAAAACCAGCCTTTACATTCAGGTATTTGAATAAACAAAAGAAAACCTACCCGTCAGGGTGCTAACTATACAAATAGTCCACTAGCTCACACTAAACAAAGTTCACGTGGCTGCTCCAGACACACAGGTCAGAGCTGTGTCCTCTCAGCCTCCTTCCACAGAGAGACAACCCACTCAACTCTGCTGAGTCATTTTATCCAGGCTAATTAGGCTGTTCCCATCACCTGTGTCCAAGGTGCTGGACAAACCCACCTCAGCACTAAGGCCTTGCATAGAAGCAAAACCTAGGGGAAACATACCGCCCATCCACAGTTAACCCCTTCAGTGTCTCACAATATATATATATATTGTATATGAATTAACTGTGAAGGGGGTTCTGAATATAATAAAAATGGGGTGGTGGAATTTATATATGGGTCAAGTTAATAATTAAACTAGGGGGGACTATATAGCAGACTGTATATAGTAAAACTAGAGGGGGTTGGCTATATATTAGGGTCAGATAAGAATTCAACTGGGGTGATGGACTATATGGGAAATTGTTTATAAATTAATTAGTGATTTCTGCATATGGGGCTGGTTTTTAATTTAACTAGGGGTGGCTGAAAAAGGGGACAAAATATAACTAAGCTGGGAAGGCTGTAGATGTGGGTTCAGATTTTATTGGGGTGGGGGTATATTAAAGGCCTTTAAATATATTAGAGGGGGTGCTGTCCATGCTATAATTCTAGTAGAATATTTATATATAATGAATAGAAGTCTTATGTGTGGGGGAGCGTGTGGTCAGTTGTGTTGTGAGGGGTATATATTATTTAGGAGCACAGTGTTGTTATCCAGGTGACTTTATACTGTAAGTGACTGTGGTATTTTTAGAGACGCCAAGCAGAGATGTGCTGCACTGAGCTGAAGACATCTGGCCGTAAATTCAACCGTGATACATCATGGATGGGAAAACCCGGAATAAAGTCCTCCTGATGGAAGAGATTGTCATCCATAAGGTACTAGATGCCACTAATGACTCTCTATACTGGTAGTCAGTCACACAGTGTCTGTGAACCTGCGTGTGGATGTTAATGATTGTTAATAAAGTTTTCAGCATTTACTGAACCAGGTGTGGATAATGGAATGGGAGTAGGCTACTGAAGGTGGGGGGGCAGCATTTTAGTTTTCCTCTCAGGCAGTAAATATGCTAGAATCAGCTCTGGATATTCTTATATATTCACACGAGAAAAAAATGATTACTACTGGGTCACCTTCTACTTTAAAGGAAATCTGTTAAAAAAATATTTTTGTGACAAGGAGCTTTTCATTGGACCTCAATGTTACCTCAGAAGACTTGGGCTTACATTGTGCCAGTCAGAACTATTTTAATCAGCAATGCAATCAGCAACGAATTTAAAGACTGTAGTTATTAACCCCTTAAGGACACAGCCCTATTTTGTTTCTGCGTTTCCACGTTCAAAAATTCATAACTTTTTTATTTTTCCTTGCATATGTATGAGGGCTTCTTTTCTGTGCAATAAATTGTACTTACTATTGGTAGTGATGGTATTTAATATCCCATGCTGTGTCATATCCTGAGGCTTTCATACATAGGCTTACAGTTGGCATTTTTTGTGGGATAAGATGACGTTTCCAATGTAAGAATTTTGGGGACTGTACGACCTTTTGATCACTTAGTATTCAAATTACCCAAATTGCCACATTTTTGCCATTTTGTATTTGGGTGCCATTTTTATTTACAGGGTTCATTGCTGGGAATAACCGTTTTTAATATTTTGATAGATCAGGAATTTTGGGATGCAACAATACCGAACATGTTTATGATTTTATTTGTTTATGATTCTATCAGTTCTGAGGAAAGGGGGGGATTTGGCCTTTTAGGTATCACAGCAAAGGATTGTCACACAGGAAAGGGAGACAATCTGACCCAAGATGGAGATGTGCATGCGCCACAAGCATTTAAAGTCTCTATATATGCAGATCCAGGTCCGACACATCGTAATAGAAAGAATTTAACAAATAATATTCTTTTTCTTACAGCGTTCATGTAGAATAATGTACTAATGTAGTAAAATAGAAATACACATGCATTTATGCATTAATTAATGCATGTAGGTTTCTTTGTATGAGATATCTTTCTAATGTTCATTGAACATCTATATACATATATATATATATATATATATATATATATATATATATTATATATACAGTATATACTAGCATGGTGTACCTAATAAAGTGGCCGGTGAGTGTATATATAGTATATATATGTATGTGTTTTTTAATGAGTTTGTTCACAAGGGTTAATAGCAATTTGACACAAGAGTCATGGGTTAAATGTGCTGGAACACATTGGGGAGGTGGACCAGTCATGTGATAATGAATTCCTGCCCACTTCCAGGTGGGAGTAAGAGTTTTTGCATTTAATTATTTGGAGCACAAACAACCATCTTGACCATGAATAAGTCAGTTTAGGATGAAACGCGTTGGTCTGTTCACACTATGTCCAGTCTGATAATTTATTTGTTTGCCGTGGATGATGTTTTATAACAAGAAACTAAAAAAGAATTTTTTTAAAAAAACTCCCGTGGATGTGCTGGAGTTATTCCTTGTTTTTGGGCAAGCATTTAAATGGTTAACACCCACATTCCATGCCATCCCCCATTGCAGGCATTAGTGGTGGCTGTGTAATAAAATGGCTCAGCCCTTCAGCCCGCTTCATACCCCTCTGCCACACCAAGATGTTGGATTAATCCTGGCTGCACGACGAAACATAGTTAGCGAGGATGTATAAATAGTAACAGATGTTGGGAAGGGGTTAAAAGAGTTTCTTTGATAAAACCGAGAGGAACATCTGCAACTTAATCAGACCAGGCACAAGCAATTTTTGTCCAATTAGATGAAAATTTAAGTGCAATAATTGTGCACTTAAAATGTTATACCGCCTTGCTGAAATTTTACTGTCCTCAATACAAAATTGCTTGGTGATGTCTCATGAAATCAATAATAATAATAATATCCAGCCAAGCAAGAACAAAAGCAAAAATACAGAAAAATAGGGTAAATACTGCAACTTCGGATTATAACTCTACATAAAACTAGTAATTGCATACATAACTCCAAAATGTCAACAAAAACAAGGCAGTATTTGGGGCATGTTTTAACAAAAATAAGCTTTAAAGGGGTTGTTCATTTTAAGCAAATAAATATTATTGTTGGTATATTGCAAAGTAATACAATCCATCACAGTTATTTAGACTGTAATCAGTTGTCATTACAATACAAAGCTTTAATGATTGGAATAAAAATCTGCCAATAGTCCTGGGATGTCACACAGGTGCACGGCTCGTTAGGATCACAGAGAGTAATCAGTGCTATAATGAGCAGTGCACCTGTGTGACGTCACATGACTACGGACAGATTTGGATTCACTGGAAGCAAGCAATGAAGCTTCTTATATAATGACAGAAATCCGAGCTCTAGAACTTTGAAAAATTGATAGAGAAAGTATTTTGGAAAAGTGTATAACTCTATACCAACAACAACATTTATTTCCTCAAGAGTTTACACTACATGTATGCATACCTCCCAACATTTGTGAAAACGAAAGAGGGCGATCCCCCTAAGCCACACCCCCAATCACTCCCTGGCCACGCCCCAAATTTTAGCCATATTAAAATAATAAAAATCATCTCAATAAAAAAGAAAAAAAAATATCCTCATTGGGATTTGAACCCAGAACCTGCAGTGTCCATGTACAATAATAACACAGCGCCTCAACCCACTGAGCTATAACCTCTGTGATTAACAAGGTGGAGAATTTTGGTAACTAAGAACTATGACTATATACTGCCTTGGTATATAGGGAGGGATCTTCTCAGATTATTGTAATTATTGCGACTATTATTATTATTATGGAGATTATTATTATTATTATTATTATTATTATTATTATTATTATTGAGATGATTATTATTATTTTTACCATTATTAATAAGCATCTCCATAATAATAAAATTTATAAAATTTATAATAATAATAATAATAGTCTCAATAATTACAATAATAATCTCTGAGAAGATCCCTCTCTATATATCAGTGCATTAGTCTGTATCACAGTGTAAATGGCAGATAACACTTCTTAGTTACCAGAAATCCTCAGCTCTGTATCACTGGGCTTATAGCTCAGTTAGTTAAGCTCCTGTCTATGGTGCACAAGGTCCCAGGTTCGAATCTCAGCCTGGGCAAAACTTTATTTCATTTAATTATATAAAGAGCTTGTGTCTGGGGAAGCCCCGGAGACCATATATGGACAGATGCTGAGCTGACCTGATGACGTGGTCCCTGCTCTCTCAGCTAAGCCGACACTTCTCTGAAAAGGATTCCCTCCCGATGTCTGCTCTGGGGAACCCTAGGAGATGCAGTGACCATATATGGACAGATGCTGATCTGAAGCTGATGACGTGGTCCCTGCTCTCTCAGCTAAGCCGACACTTCTCTGAAAAGGATTCCCTCCCGATGTCTGCTCTGGGGAACCCTAGGAGATGCAGTGACCATATATGGACAGATACTGATCTGACCTGATGACGTGGTCCCTGCTCTCTCAGCTAAGCCGACACTTCTCTGAAAAGGATTCCCTCCCGATGTCTGCTCTGGGGAACCCTAGGAGATGCAGTGACCATATATGGACAGATGCTGATCTGAAGCTGATGACGTGGTCCCTGCTCTCTCCGCTAAGCCCGACACTTCTCTGGAAAGGATTCCCTCCCGATGTCTGTAGAAGCCATTCTGTACTGTGAGTTCAGACTTTCAAAGTATTTACTATGCGGACACAGCGCCGGGACACAGCGGGACCTGGGGGGAGAATCCGTGACAATATCATAGCTGCCCGTGATGCGGGGCAGAGGTAAGAAAAATGGGAAAGTCCCGTCAAAATCGGGACGGTTGGGAGCTATGTGTATGCTGTAATTCAGTATTAGTTTATTTAGTTACCGCATATACTTGGGTAGAAACCACATCCCAGTGGGGCAGATTTATCAAGTGTCTGAAAGTCAGAATATTTCTAGTTGCCCATGACAACCAATCGCAGCTCAGCTTTCATTTTACCAGTGCTCATGAATATTTTAAAGGGGAGCTATGATTGGTTGCCATGGGCAACTAGAAATATTCTGACTTTCAGACACTTGATAGACGTGCATATACCCTGCTAGACATTTCATTAACCGGAAGCTGCTGCTTGACATATTATTAATTGGGAGGCTTCTGCCATACATTTTATTAATTGGAGGGCTTCTGCTATACATTTTATTAATTGGGGGGCTTCTGCTATACATTTTATGAAAGAGTAGCAGCTGCATTTCCCGCACTAGTCCCAGGTTTTTATGGCAAAATGAGGTGCCTTGGCTTATACTTGGGTCGGCTTAAACTTGAGTATATGTGGTATCTATTTCTTAGAACCTTCTCTTTGGTTGAAGCAGGTGATTTCAGACTGTTGTGGCATTTTTTCCCCATGAATAGTAATGGAGTTAGAGTATGATGGAAGGTACTCGTTTGTCCATTCTAGTCAACTGAAAATTATACCAAGCAAAAGTGCAACTTTTCATTGCTCTCCTCCATAATGGAAGAGAAGTACGAAAACCTATAACACTGTTGTGAACACTGGCTTAAAAGAAATCTAAACATGATAAACCAGGGACACTAACTTATGGATCCATGTACTGTGTGTAATCTTCTTATATCTAAGCTTTAACATTATGCTAATGATCTTTATGACTTGCTCTATGCCCTGTGGATGGGCAGGACTGGGCAGGACTTGTATCGAAATAGCGGGTGTGAATTAATCAAAAGACTAGGTGCTTTGAGGATCTGCAATGACATCATTTAATAGTACAGAAACATGGACAAGACAGGGAGTCCTAAATCTGAACCCACTAACCACAGCCCTTCTTGATTGCCTCAATTACCCTAGGTAGCACTGGAGGACTGGTTGACAATCTCTCCCCATGCCAAATTGCAAAACATGTAGACAAGGGCAAAAGAATACAAAAAGATAAGAATGGTAGCCAAGCTGAGTCACAATTCAGAGAGCAAATGAAGTACAAAATAAAAAATATGGAAGAAAAGTCTGAACAGGAACCAAGGTCATGATACCAGGAATACAATAAACAAAGTCTCAAACACAGTTTGGCGATATCAGAGTTTTTCTACAACCAGCAGCCTAAGAAGGATAGACAAGACTCTTATGTGACCTCAGAGCACTGTCACAATGGTGATTGGACCACGACTGAGATCCTAACAATAAAGGGCGCAGATGATTAGTGTATGAGGCTGTCAATCACAGTGGGTAACTAAATGGGAACCAATGCTGTAAGAAAGAGATGGTTGTGGTACTAATCAATGCAAACAACATAGCCAGCTAAACCTGTGTTCACACTGCAGTAGTATTGAAAGACACAATCAGCACCTCTTCAACCACGAACAGAGGATGACACTGAGCCAGGTGCTCCAATGTATATGTTTTCTGTAACTTATATCTTGCAAGGTTTTAATTTTCCTGGCAGTAAAAATAAGGGTTTGTTTATGCAATGGGTATTAAAATTCCAAAAGCAGAAGAAAAGTGATTTCTGAGACTAATACCAATGTTAAACCTATAAATTGTTCACCTTGAACCTTTTTCAAAGATATAAAGCAATTGCTTGAACTGACTGTCAATGAACCCCAGTCTATACGCTGAATTTATGGAGCAATTTAAAATTCTATGAAGGCCTTATGTCTTTCCAGATTATACCTGCTCCTACCAATTTTGATCAAAGAGTTTTATAAGGGAATTGCAATTTATTATAGATAAGCAATTTCTTCTGCCATACAAGTTAAAGGAGGTCCAAGATGAAATAAAAATACAGTAAACAATTAAATAATGGAAATAGCACCTGATTTGGAGTAATGCAATGCAATTATTTGTAGAGGTTTTTATGAATTAAAAGTAGTTCCCTTCACCTGATTGGTGTTATTGGTGTAACGTTTCATAGCCTTTTGCACGTTCCGCTCAGTTTATGGCAGTCACACAAGATAGTTTAATAAATATACTCCTTATAAATATTGGGTTTTCTAGTATCTAAAAGATACTTTCAATTAATTCAGGAAGGGATACATTTGCCTTACAGAGATTCCCTATGCAAGAAATATGCACATAGGTTTTACAGGATGAAAATCTATGCCTCCAGTTCTACCTTAAAGGGGTCTGCCCATGAAAGAAAATTCTCAAATTGTAATCCCCTAGTAATGTGTACACAATACAAATGATTTTTAACCCCTTACTTTGTAATTTTAGCCAGTTTTATTGATGTTTTTGGTCCTATCAATCAGTGATGGTCAGTGTAAGATCCCCGGTTGTGTGCGGGGACTCTCTAAGCAGGCACTTCCTCTATGCTATGAGATGCTGTGTGCTGACAATGTACTTAGATTATCAGAGTACAGGGTTTATCTACACTTTCATTAAACTTTTGAAATTTCTACTAATATCTGACACATAGAAAAATAGAGATGAGACAGAACAGAGTCATGAAATGGATAGAAGTTAAAATTGTACACTCAGCTCTGATACCTCACCTATAAAACACACAGTCAGCACTGCTATGACCCCCCCCCCTCCCTCCCCTTGGATACAGAATTTATCTTGTCTGTAGAGATGCTGCTGTCTCCTCTACACACTGCTGCTGGACGGCAAGTGCCCCTGACCCTGCAGTACAAGAGAAGCTGTTTATGGTCTTATCTAGGGTCAACCAACTATAAACACCTGGGCTCATAAAGTCAGGTTCGAATTATATCTATGAAATTCTGTAATTTTGTTAATAACATTGAATCAGAGAATGTGTTATTTTGTTATCCTGAGCATATATAAGAATCTTTTCTTTGTGGGAATACCCCTTTAAGGTAGTTTCCTGTGTCTGACTTTCAAGAAGTCTACATACATGATGAGGAATAATAGCCAAACCAGTAAGTGTTTTCCAACAGAACTTGACTTCCAACTGTAGACAACACTACAGTTTCTCCTGGAAAGCTTATTTGCGTATACCTTGCTTGTAATCCCTAACAGAGCATACATGTCCTCCACAAGGAGAATGAATCCCTTATATCTGTGGCCCCTCACCTAATGAGTGCTTCTCTATAGTGATGAGATGCAATGACATTCAATGAAATTCAGACAACATTGCCTATAGTTAAGAGTTTATTTCTTTTTCATGAAACTTCTTTGGTTATTATCTCATTTCAAGTCACTAGACTTCATGACAGCAGACATTGATCTGGAGGGAGCCGCCTTATTTAAGGTAGCTCTTGACGCATAGTTTTCCTTTACTTACCCTGGAAAACCTATTTGCGCATTCCTTACTTAATTCTTGCAGTGATGGACGGTTCACATGAACCCTGAATATGAAGTTCTGTCCACCTTGCATTCCTTCACACAAACCTTGTTCAAGTTTTAATGATTATAAAAATTCTGAAATACTCTACCTTAGTCATAGATAATGGGGCACATTTACTGAGGGCTTTGCGTCACACTTTATTCGTAATGTGCACATTCTTGTAGCCTACAATGGCTTGCACAGGTATTGTGCTGAGATTGTGTTGCACACGACCTTTTTGTGGTGCAGCTGCGCTGGCTTCCATGCGACACAGATTAGGGGGTGTGCCGTCAGGCGGTCCGAATGATTCGGAGCGAGCACCGTATTGAACTTTCAAATTGTGTCACACATACTATATTATAGGTGCACCACAAAAAAGATGGTGAACTCTGTTGGATCATTGCAGGGAAGTGCCAGATTACTGATTTCTGGCACGCAGCATAATAGAAGGACAATGCACTTTTAGTGCACTCCAGTGACTTCATAAGTGCCCCAATCTATCTATAAAACTGCAAAGACTCTATGAGGGGAATTCAACAGCCTGTTTCAAGTTCCGCCAGTCTTCAACTAGAAAACACTGGTACGTTGCTGCACCAGATTTATCACTGTGGTGATAAATTCTTGTGCAATAAAAGACTGTTCCTTCTCAAGACCTAGTTTTAGTTGGTCTTACCTGTGCACCAGAATTTTTGGCATATTAATTTTTGACAATATTTTGTTGGCCACGCCCCCCTTTCCGGCAAAGTCACACACATTATCAGGCCACACACCTTTAGTAGGACAAATCGGAAAAAGTGTAAAAAAGGTATCAAAAACTTGATAATTATGGAGCAAGGCATTTTAGATTATTTTTCTACTTCAGGTGCCGTAACAAATTCCCCCTTATGTGTCTGACTATGAAATGAAAAAACCACCGTAAACATCTTCTTTCTGTTGGCATATAAATGCAACTGTTCTTTCACATATTCATTTGAAAGTCCAATTCTAAAAGATTGGAAAGTACATCATGCGTCATTCAAAGGGTAGAATACTTGGATGTATGAGAGAAGGAAAAAACTATTTTTGATTAATGTCCACAAGAATAATAAGTTGCAGATTTTCACATTTGTAACGATGATAATAATAATAATACTAATAATAATAAAAATAATATAGCTCTTTATTTCATATTGTAAAAAAAAGGTTACTAATGTAAATTACAAATGATTTTACAATTTTAAAACAGTGATGTGTATTTTCGTCTAGAAAGCCATCAACAGTGGGTTCTTCCCCAAGCTTAGTTGGCAGAAATATATCTGTTGACTCGGTTGATGTAAAAGTTTGTTATCCTTGTGGAGCTAATCAATTCACCAGTTGTTAAAATTTAGAGAAACAAGAATTTCTACTTCCCAGAACATGCAAGGTGAACAACATCAAACATGTATTCTCAGTATAGGGGAGATTCAGTAATGATGAAGGATTTTAAATTATTTAACTGGCAAATGACACTCCCTGGGGGTATAAATACAAATTTTCAATTCATTATCATCATTTCTATTCTAATTATCCTTGGAGAAATTTGGAGGAGACAATTTGGGGAATAATCGAGCATTTTCTCTGTGATAGAATTCTTCACACACCAAGGCAAATCCCAAAAAATCATCCACAAAGAGATAGTGGCTGTTTATCAAGATTCTACTCCTTCAATATTCACTGTTCAATAGGAGTCAAGAGTTTAAAAGGAGTAGAGAAAGCATTGAAGACGAGCCCCGTGATGGCGGGTCAGTTAGTGCCACTATAGAGGAAAACGGTAAATATGTTGAGAAACTTGTACTTGAAGATGCCCGAATAAAGGTCAAAATGTTAGCAGAAATTACCAAGCTATCCGTGGGTACCATTCATACAATACTTTATACCCATCTTAACCTGTCAACGGTCAGTACAAGATGGGAGCCACAAAAAACTCTGTAGGGATCCTGAGAGCAAGCAGGAGTCCAAGCAGTGGGATAAAAAGGATCACAGCCACCAAGGAGTTCAAAGCCACTCCATTGGCTGAAAACTAACATGGTTTTGGGACTCAAGGGGAATTTTACTGATTGAGTACACAGAAGTATTATTGCGCCATCATACGCGCCATCATACGCAAAAACTGCGTTATTTGAAGGAAGCAATAAAATCGAAAAGGAGTGGAAAATTATCTTCAGGAGTGTTGCTTCGCCACGACATCTCACCGGTTCACACCGGGTGTGTTTCCAAGGCTGCTGTGCGAGACTGTGGTTTTGAAGAAATTTACCATCCACCCTACAACGAATACCTGTCTCCCAGTAATTACTTTCTGTTTCTCAACTTTAAGAAAGATTTTTGTGGAAAGCATTTTAACGATGATGAATAGTGGCAATTAACGCACATTTTTCAGACAAAGAAGAAAATGATTTTTTACAGAATATTGAAAAGTTATTTTCCCGATCAAACAAGTGTATTGAGGTTATGGGGGACTACATTGAGAAATAAAATGTATTTATAATTTTCTGCTATCTCCTTCATGCCTATAAATAGAATATATTGAACTCTCCTCGTATACGGAAGCTCCAGCCTCCTGATATATCTGGTCGGTGGCTATGCCCGTTAGCAATTGCGCTTTAACCTAGGCTCTTTTGGGCATAGCACAGGCTATAGCTGGTGCCCAGGTGGAGGAATGCAGGCCCACTCTTCTGCCGGGTGTGCCCCCTGCACACCCATCATGCCCATGTGGTGTGGAGGTGAAGTAGAGGAGCAATGCCAGGAATTGCAATTATTTCAGGGCTTGTATGTCAAATGTGTTTACTCTACAACCCAGTGGTGTATTTATCTCTTTGTAACATTGTGATATTTCTCTTTTACTGCATATGAAGATAAATAAATAATATATTGTACCGTCTGTAAAAAAAAGTTATATGCTAACTAAAATAAACAACCTAAGCTTCAGTTTTGCCCATTAGGATACTAACCTCTCCAGACTCTAGAACACACAGCAGACTTAAGACTGCCTTATGCTTTAGGCTGGGAATAAATTTAGTGCAATGGGGTACCTGCAGCGGAAACACTGATAGCTAACCCACAGTAATTAACATTAGCTACATTGTGGCTCAGTCTTATACAAATTCCCCATAATGCAAAAAAAAACTTTATACACTTGTCGGGCAGATTTACTTACCCTGTCCTGTTGCGGTCCCTGCTGTGCGTTGTCCAAGCATTCGGAGCTGCCGCGATTCACTAAGATCGTGTGTCCAATTTCCTTCATGTGTCGCTTCCCCCGCAGAGGTCCGCCGGAGTTTACCTTCTTCTTCTTAGTGCATGTAAGTGCTTGATCTTGTGACACATTTCATTTTTTAAATTCCGCGGTTTGTCCGAATCAGTTGGGTTGTCCGATGGCACGCCCCCCAATTTGTGTTGCATGCAAGCCAGCGCCGATGCACCACAATCCGATTGCGTGCAATTCGGTGCAAAAAGGAAATATTCGGGAAACCTGACAGAATTGTGGTCCGGGGAGTTTAGAGTCAATAACTACAATTTCTAATAGTAGCGATCACATAAGGTACCTTCTCCCTAGGGTCTATGACTGTATCTGACAGGAGGAGGTCTTGCTCCAGTGATCAGCGCAGAGGCAGGAGAAACTGCAGAGAAACCAAAAAATATCTATGTAGATTTGGGACCTGCACATTCTGCCACCAAAAGAAAGTGGTTGGTCAGGATAGAGTTAAATAGATGTAATAGATGTAAACATAGGGTTGCTAGGTGGCTTTGGGTCTCTCCCTGTCCTGGGTTACAACCACCATTAATTTTCCTCATTATCCCTCATCAATTTTTCTTTGCTCTTTGTGATTTCAGTTTTTTCTCTGGGTTTATACTATCCGTAGCTTTGTTAGTTTCCCTGATATGACTTTCACGGGGGCTTGGATGGGATTCTCACTTATTACTTTGTTCATTATTTGCTTTGCCTTTATCCATTCTACTTTCTATATATATATATATATATATTGCTGTTTTGTTAGACTTTTTGCCTTGTTGACTTCTCCTGTCTCTCTATTCTTTATCAGAATGTCAATTGTTGTCTTCCCTCTATTTCTTGTCTTTTTCACAAATATTACATTTGCAGAAATGACTAAATGTGAATGTGACTAAAGTGATGTTATATCTAATGTATCACGTGTCAACTCTCCATTTTAAGCCAATCGAAACTTGCAACCACTATATTCCCCCTCTGGGTCTTCAAGAATAACTTTATAATGTTCAAAGGGTTATTAGAAAGAGTTAGAATTAGAAAGATGATTGTTTTTTCTACCTGAAATAATGCTATACCTCTCCATAGTTTGTAATAAGTATTACAGCTCAGTTGCTTTGAAGTTTTCGGAGTTGACAGGTTTGTGGGGAGGTGTGGTACTGAAATCCACATTCAAGTTTGTTAGCTCTCAATATATATGTATACAGGAGCCCTATCAGGACCTTTCAAGGTCTTCCAAAGGTCCATTAAGTAAAGAACTGAAAGGAAAAAGCAGGAATGATTCTTTCCAGAAGCCTGGTTTTTACATCATAAGAAGGCAGTAAATGTCCAATCACTGAAAAAGTTTTGACTTATAGGGGCCCCCAATTTATATACCACCCAGGCTCCACAGCAGTTTAAATTCACCCCTGGGTAGGACCTTGCTGATGTGTTAATTAGGTGGATGCAGATATTCAGCACACTCAAGATTTGTAGTAATAAATGTCAATCTTTATTCGCATACCTTTAAAATCTTTTTGCCAGGCACATATGTGAAATAGGTTGAAGTATTTATTCACAGACCTTCATGTTTCGCCTAGGCAGTCTTATTCATGATCGGACATAACAGATTGCCTGACATGAATGGGGCCTACAAAATAAGAGCAGAAAGCAGCAACATACATAAACATTGTCCAAATGTGGTCTGCTGAGCTTCTATTCAGTTGTCTTTTACTTTACTGGATAAAGGACTATTTTATCCATGCTTTTTAACCCCTTATCACCGACACTAGATTTCAGCTCAATGACCAGACTCGATTTTTCAAATCTGACATGTCTCACGATAATTGGTTATAACTTCGGAACGCTTTAACATATCCGGGTGATTTTGAGAATGTTTTCTCGTGACACATTGTACTTCATGTTAGTTATAAAATTTAAGTGATAAGTTTTGCGTTTCGTTCTGAAAAAAAGTGAAAATTTGGCAAAAGTTTGTAAAAATTCTTCATTTTCCAAGTTTGAAATGTTCTGGTTTCCAGACAGGAAGTAAAACTACCCAAAAAGTTTGATAATTAACATTTACAGAATATCTGCTTTATGTTGGGATGATATTTTATGCTTCCGGTCATTTTTCTAGGATGTTATGAGGTGCAGAACTTTAGGTGCGATTTTTCTTATTTTCATGAAAATTGCCATAACTCACATTTTGAGGGACAACTCAGCTTTCAAGTGACTTTGAGAGGCCTAAATAATAGTAAAACCCCATAAATTACCCCACTATAGAAAGTTCACCCCTCAACATATGTAAAACAACTTCTATTAAGTCCATTAACCCTTTAAGTGTTTCACATGGGTTAAAAAATATGGACCTGCGATTTAGAAACTATGGAATTTTTTTGGAAATACATTCATTTAGGCCAAACTGACAGTTTCAGAATAAATTAAATGATGAAACGCACTGCAACGCTTGATGCCCAATTCCTCCCGAGTGTACTGATACCCCATATGTGGTGGTAAACTGCTGTACGGGCGCACGGCCGGGCATAGAATGAATGGAGGCGCCATTCACAGCAGATTTGTATTGTCACATTGTACGACCTATAAATTTTTATTTTTTTTGGTAATGCGATCATATGAGGGCTTATTTTTTATGTGAGCATTTCCCCCCCCCGCTCACCGTAACGTAAAAATAATATTTTATCTTTATTCTCTGGTTCACTACGATTGCGGTGATACCTCATTTATATAGTTTTTCTTATTTTGCTCAATTTTCCTGAGCAAAACCAATATTGGAGAAAATCGCATTGTTTTTACTATTGACAACTTTTCAGGGCCATAACTTCTGTATTTTTCTGTTGTCAGATCTGGTTGAGGGCTTATTTTTTGCGAAAACAGTTGTTCTTTTCAGTCGTATCATATTAGGTACCGTAACTTTTTTTGATCACTTTTTAGAACATTTTTTGTGACGGTGTTTGATGAAAAATTGTATATTATGGGAAGTTTTTCGAGTTTTTTTTTTACGTAGTTCACCGAGCGGGTTCAATATTGATTTAGATTTATTGTACAGATTAATACGGACGCGGTGATACCAAATATGTACGTGTTTTGTGTTTTATATACTTTATTTGCATTTTATGTGTTACTGGGGAGATTATGGGACTTTTATTTTATTTATTTATTTAATTATATTATAAAAAGATTAATTTTTTTTTTTTTTACTTTTTTACATTTTCTACTTCTTGGCTTGAATAAGCGATCATCCGATCGCTTATTCAAACCTTTACACTGCAATACACTTGTATTGCAGTGTATAGTGTAAGTAACTGAGCATGCTGCGCATGCTCAGTTACTTACAGCCGGGTCCTGCCAGGAAGGCAGGACCCGGTGAGAAGAGGAGCCGACAGCCCCGGGTCATTCGTCGGAACCCGGGGCAGCGGCAGGAGGGATCGGATCCCCCGGTAAGCACACCGGGGGGGTCCGATCCACGGGGGACACACTTGCACGCCGCGGTCATGCTTGACCGCGGCGTGCAAGGGGTTAAACACCCGGGATCGGAGTTTTTCCGATCCCGGGTGTTAGTGCCGGGTCTGGGCTGTGATATCACAGCCCGACACCGGCACCAGCGAGACCCGGTGTCCCGAAAACTTCTTCTGATGCGCCGCCGTAGAAAGGCGTCGCATCAGAAGAAGTACCCTTAATGACCGCCGTAAAAACCCGATAGGGCGGTCATTAAGGGGTTAAAGGAACCTGTGATGGGGACTCAAAAATACCAGAAACTATAGGAAGATGACTTAAAGGGAACCTGTCACTAGGAGACCCATTTATCACCCCCAGTCCCCAAAGAGCATAGTACATACATTGCCAAAAGGCTTTTGTATTAAAAATAGTTTTTACAGAAAAATCAAAATATTATATTGAACCTTTCAATTCCATGTGAGCTGTGATTATGCAATTGTTCCCTTGGCGTGGCTGTAGAGGAGCGGTTTCCCCCCACCCTCAGGAAACCACTTCTTCATGTGTCCTTTTTAAATTAAAAAAAAATCCTATTTTCTTACTGAGCTCCACCCCTTGTTCTATTCCCCCTGTGAACGTCATCCATAGATTTTCCGCCCGTATCCCAATTTCGCTGACTGCATCAGGCATTCTCGTGCTTGCACATACATCTGCACATGCGACACTGTACAGTTCTGGTTGTCAGGCATTGAGGTTGGTACCCAATTCGCTGGGGAGAATTCCTGACACAATCAGCGACACTTGCAGACAGCAGGCAGAACATCTATAGATGGTGGGAAAGAACAGGGGCGGAGCTCAGCCAGGAGGTTTTCTTAATTTGAAAAGGACATATGGAGGAGTGGTGGCATGGGGGACCACTACGCTATAGCCACGCCCACAGGATGGATACCTAGTCCTAACTCACATGGAATTGAAAGGTACAATATAACATATATTTTTCTGTAAAATCTATTTTAAATACAAAAACTGTTTGGCAGTGTATGTATGTTCTATGCTCTGTGTGGACTAAGGGGGTGCTAAAAATGGTCCTCATAGTAACAGGTTCCCTTCATTCCTGTGCAGATAAAATATATTTTGGTCAATTATGAGACCAGTAGGAAAATACTGGCCTAGCTATAAAACAGCCAGGTGTTAACCCTAAACTTATAATATATATGTATAAACTATTTATATTTTAGTTTTATATAAATAAATACATTGCAGAGTGATTTAGACTGTGGTAGAAACCAGCCCACAACACCCACAGCAAGGGTTGATAGTGGAAGAGTGAATTAAACCTATGCACCTAGAATTTTTTTAGTAATGTGCATACATCCTATTCACTGTTCTGGTAATGTGAATTGCTGCAGGATAGCCATTGGTTCCATTGCAACTAGCCCACTGATATTTCACTCTATGAATGCAGTGATGGCAAACCTATGGCACGTGTGCCAGTGGTGGCACTAAGAGCAATCTTTGTGGGCACCTAGTCGTTCGCCCCAGCGCAGAGTTTGCCAGATAGGTTGAGTGACTCCTCCTGCAATCCACAATAATCCAGGATGTGCTCTGTACAGCGCTATTTTAACTTCTAACTTACATGTGATGTATAACGTCAAAAGTCCACTGGTAATTGTGTGTCTTTACCCTTTAAATGCTTTTGGCAAAGCTACCAGAGGCATTTAAATCCTGACTGGAGGTGCATGGGGGCCGCCATCTTGGATTAGATGACATCACGGGGCGTGGAGGCTAATGGGGGGGGGGCAGCGATCGGTTGCCATGAGAGCCTTGGGTGTTCCAAAGACCCGAGGCTGTCTGGTTTTAACCCACTGACCGTGACCTCATCAGGGAGCGGCGATCGGTTGCAATCTTCAAAAGACCCAACGCTGTCTCATTTTAACCTATTCATTACAATGTGCCATACTGTAGTATGGCAATATATGGTAGGATCAATCAGACAACCTAGGGTTAAATTGCCCTAGCGTGTCTGAAACATAGTATAAAAAAAATTTAAAAAAGCTAAAAAAGTTTCAGAAGTCATATAAATAAACAGTAAAAATCAGAAAAATGTTAGGTATTGCCGCATCACAGTCCAAAGTCCAATCTATCAAAATAATATAACCGGTTTTCACTGCGTTTGACCCTGTAACACAAAATAGTTTAAAATACCGTTTTTTACCATTTCAAAAACTATAAAAAATTCAATAAAAAGTGATTCAAAGGCCACCAAAAATGGCAGCATTGAAAGCAACATCAAAAGTTGCAAAAAATGACACCACACACAGCTCCGTACACCGAAATATGAAAAAGTTATTAGCTCCAGAAGGAAGCAAAATGACAATTTTTTTTTTGTACAGGGGGATTTAATTTTTGTCAATTTATGAAAACATTATAAAAACCTATACAAATTTGGTATGGCCATGATTGCACCAACCCAAGGAATGAGTAGAGATGTCATTTGGGGTGCACAGTGAAAGGGGTAAAATCCAAGCTCACAAAAACGCGACGCAAATGCATTTTGTCACAATTTTCACTGCATTTGGATTTTTTTTCCCGCTTCCCAGTACATGACATGGGATATTACATACTATCACTATGAAGTGCAATGTGTTACACAGAAAACAAGCCCTCACATACCTCTTTACCTGGAAAAATAAAATAGTTATGGATTTTTGAAGGTGGGGAGTAAAAAATGGAAATGCAAAAATGAAAAAGGAATAAAGCAACACTTCTTGGAGCCGCTTCATGATTTTTCCTGTTAAAGGGGACCCTGGAGGGAAGCGACAGTGATCATCCAAATTTCCCCTTATTCTTACAACTGTAATAGTGTTACCAAATGCCAATACAATTTAAAGTTATGGCAGAGCAAGGAGAAATAAGTTTCCATGTGTGGCAATAAATTGCCATGTGGATAAATAATAGGGGTTCTGGCTGTAGTTTGGGCACTCGGCATCTAAAATGTTTACCATCACTGCCTTAGTAGCTTATTCTGTACACATATAGTTGTTGGGGTATATACTCGAGTATAAGCCGAGACCCCTAATTTTACCACCGAAAACTGGGAAAACATATTGACTCGAGTATAAGCCGAGGGTGTCGTATACAGCCAGCCCCCATGTAGTATACAGCCAACCAGCCCCCATGTAGTATACAGCCAGCCCCACGTAGCATACAGCAGCCCCATGTAGCATACAGCCTGCCCCCAGTAGTATACAGCCTGCCCCCAGTAGTATACAGCCTGCCCCCAGTAGTATACAGCTTGTCCCCTTGCAGTATACAGCCTGCCCCCATCAGTATACAGCTTGCCCCCAGTAGTATACAGCTTACCCCCAGTAGTATGCAGCCTGCCCCCAGTAGTATACAGCTTGCCCCCAGTAGTATACAGCACTGCCCCCAGTAGTATACAGCCTGCCCCCATCAGTATACAGTCTGCCCTAAGTAGTATACAGCAGCCCCTAGTAGTATACAGATAAAGAAATAAACTTAATACTCACCCTCCGTTGTCCCCGATGTTCGTCGCGGCTCCCGGCGGCTTCCGATCCCCATCGCGGCTCCCGGCGGCTTCTTCACTCTTCACTCTTCTCTGTCCGGGAGATCGCACCGGCCGTTGCAGCGCTGTTGCTGCTGATGACGTCATCCACGGCGACAGCGTCGCATCACAGTGTGCGACGGCCGGCAGATCGCATGGACGCGACTCTGCCGGCTAGAGAAGACAGAAGAGAAGACACGGGGAGCCGCCGGGAGCCGCGACAGGGATCGGGAGCCGCGACGAACATTGGGGACACTGGAGGGTGAGTATTAATTTTTTTTTTTATCATTGACTCGTGTATAAGCCGAGTCAAGGTTTTTTAGCACATTTTTTGTGCTGAAAAACTCGGCTTATACACGAGTATATACGGTACTGAATTTTTGCTTGTTATATCTTGTCTTCACATGTAGACTAGGTGCTTGGGATCATCCGATTGGGATGGGTCCAGTTTTTGACAGTTTCTATTTTTTAAGTTATTTGGTATACAATATGGACTCGGTCCTTCATATAAAGTAGATTTCACACCTGCATCACTATTTACACCATTTTTAGATGTACACATTTTTTCTATAAAAATAAAAGTGGCGCCTACTTGTCTATAGTCTGTAAGTGCTATGCCCCAGACTATTGTATGCATAAAAAAATACAACTTGACTTTTTATACAGATCATACTAGTTCATGATGAAAAAAATACCATTCCTCTATTGTCCACTTCGACCATATACCATATACCTTTTGACCTGTAAAAAATGACAGTCATTGCAATGATTTCAGGAAATCGTTCATCCCTTCTATGTTTTATTTCTACCTTGACATCTGTGATCAGATATTTTTTTTACTGAATTTTGAAAATCCCATGAAGGACATGAAGCATATGAAGCCTGGCCAGCTGGAA
The DNA here is from genome assembly GCF_040894005.1 of Engystomops pustulosus. Taxonomy (NCBI): domain Eukaryota; kingdom Metazoa; phylum Chordata; class Amphibia; order Anura; family Leptodactylidae; genus Engystomops; species Engystomops pustulosus. The sequence continues at coordinate 44,667,252 of NC_092418.1, read as the reverse complement.
GACAGAATGCACCGCAGGTGTCAATGTTACTTTCAAGACCAGGCCAAAAAAACTATGCCCCATCTGTCTTTTCTGCTTCAGGTCCTGCACTCATTACCATTGCAGTTTCTAGCCACAGTCTTACAATTAAAGTGGAATAAACAAGACTTAAAAGGATACGAATGGTTAAACATTGATTTAGAATAACATCACCTACTAAATTTCCTACATGCCTCTGAAACAATCTGGTGTTGAAAACAGGAGCTTCACGTAAACTTTAACTTGGGGTCTTGATATAATGATTAGACCTCTTTTGGAGGTGGGGCTAGTCCCGTTTCCAAAAATTGGGGGAGGGTTTCTTTGGTGACATTGCCACCTATATGCTAATTTTCTGTATAACATTATTAACAACAAGTAAGTCCACTGTGTTCCTAAAAAAACAAGATGATAAAATACGTCCTAATGTCTGCAGATTTCAAGAAGTTCATTCATTTCAGATTTAATAAGTTGATGATGAGCTATTTGGCAAAAATCAAGCACTTTTACATTGGCAAACTTTTACTTTTAAGCAGAAGTAATGAGATTGGTCTGTCTGTCTGTGAATTATAACTCCTAGCCACAGTAATGTAATTCCATCTGTAGACCTTATAGTAATTTATTGCTTCACAGCATATGGAAAATATAGCTGGAATCAACAAAAATAAAATCAAATCAGCCTCCCCTTCCTTCACATTGTTACTGCTGCTGGATTCTTATTTATAGCTTGGTTAATTGGGGTATATTTACATTTTACGGGAAACAAAAAGCTGATTTTGGAGTGGAATAATATCAGTGTGATTTAATTAATCATTCGAGGAGGTGATTGAGCAATTACTAATCATCCAGCTCTCACCAAATCGGCAACAGGCAGTGCAGCCTTGGATATAGGAACGGTAGAAATTTCCTCAATCTTTACCTTGATCTTCAGTTCCCTGGAGTAATCAGTGTAATAAAGTAGACGGAATCACAAGAAATGATGTGACATTTACAATGCAACAGTACAGATGTGAGCGGCACGGATACTTCTCCCTAGAAATAATTCTGCATCGTACAACACAAGAACAGCTTTTAGATGAGCAAGTGACGGTGACAATGAAATGAATTCATATTAACTTACCAGATCCGTTAATATTTTCCTCACATGAGTACCATATCCCCGTGTGAAAGTATCTGAACAGAAACCTGTCATCCCCTGTCTCCCAGCTGTAGTGAACCACATTGGAATTGCTCTCATTATGACTCTCGTCACCATTGTAGTTGATACAGTTTGTCTTCTTGCCTTTCGCACAGTTTGGCTTAGGCACCCTCTGTGTGCCCTCACACCAATACGTTGTAATGAAAGCGGTGGTCGAAAACAAGAGGGCTACTAAGTTCAAACACACAGCAAGCAGGGCTCTGCGTCTTCTCTTTGCTTTCCTCATTATTCACCCATGCCCAAATGACATGCAGTTTGAGTAGTGATGCAGAAAGCCTTTCAGTTCTGTTTCCTGTCTTCCAAACATATATGCAAATCCACTTTCCAACTAAGCTGCGACAAGGATGAAAAGAGCATTTAGCCACCAATGTGACACAGTTGTGTAGTTGTAAATACGCTGCAGATAAGAAGCCAAGTCATGCACTCCGGCTACCTAGAGATGTCACAGTGTGCGGATAAGATCATATGTGCTCTGCCTCTCAGGAAGCTGCGATGCTGAGCTAAAATCTGTTCACATGAGCACATGATATGGAGGGGTTTGGAAAGCCTCTAATGGGAGACACCTGCAGGCTGATCGCTTTCATTGTTATTGTAGCCTAGATAGAATATAAAGAGAGAATGAAGTCACATGGGTTGTATTGTTATATACCGTATTCTACATAAATATTATGTATTGGTAACAAAAGGGAAAGATTGCAGATTGACCCTTTTCCAAATTATATATTCTTCAAGAAGGAAAGATAATAACCTGTAGGTGTAAAAGGCACATTACTTCAGCTCAGATTTACTTGTTGCATTCACTATTTAGTTTATATACAGGCGGTCCCCTACTTAAGGACATCCAACTTACAGATGACCCCCTAGTTAAAGATGGACCTCTCTGTGCACTATGACCTCTCTGAATACTTTACTATAGTCCCAGACTACAACAATCAACTGTACAGTGTCTGTAATTAAGTTTTATTGATAATCCTTGGTCAAATTACAGCAAAAAGTTTTGAAACTTCAATTGTCACTAAAGCTACAATTACAATTATAAAATATACAGTTTCGACTTACATATAAATTCAACTTAAGAACAAACCTATGGAACTTATCATGTACGTAACCCGGAGACTGCCTGTACTTAAAGGAAGTAAGAATAATAACAATGATGATGCACCCAAAATACTTTTGGGCCTTAAAAACCTTTTTAAAAGCGACTTTTTGATGTGAGAATGTTATTGCATTATCTACACTATACAACCATCATTTTCCACCTTTTCAATGTTGACATACCCATAGAATACACCATCAAGATCAGATCAAAATGTTTTTCGACTAAAGAATATTTTTGACTGATTTATGTATTGTAAAGGTTGAAATTCACAATTAGAATTGGCATAAGCAATTGACATGCTACAAGTTCTAAACAAGTAGCATAAATCACTTAATACTGCAGGGTATTTTGGAGCATGATGATGGGACTTGTATAAAAGGTTTGCTAATACGGCTTAGCAATCTAGTGTCTTTGAAACAGCAGCACCTTTCTTTGCATAGGGCTTGGCTAAATAGCTCAGCTCCCAATTAGAAGGTTTAGCCACTTATATCAAACTTTAACAAGGTACATAGAAGGCCCTGTAAGTGTCACTTCTATTGTACTTCGTTATACTAATAAAGTTTACCGTTTAGTGTGGGTAACTTTACCTCTGTCCAGCAGGACTCAAGACTTCCTGCGGAATGGTTGTAGGTCGGCCCTTAAGTCATGGGAAAAAGTAAATTTAAAGTGGCCACAAATAAAAAAAATGTCCTTAAATAATAAAGCATGCATGGGTATACAAATACAATATAATAACCAAATACGATCATCCAGGAAGACTTCGATTTTCACCCTATAAGAGCCATGGGTCATGTGCCCCGTTGTCAACAGCTTTCAGGACTTCCTGTGATGTCTTGCATACTTTCAAGAGGTAAGGGAGCCGTTTGCTCATTACTGCATATCCACACCCTTTGAGACCACAAGTCCCATGTCACTGATTTAAGGGGCAAGAGGATGTCCTTGATTTGCATTGCTAACATTGTGGCGGAATTAATGACCTTTTGATCACTTTTTATTAAAATATGTGTTGTAAAACGACAAAAAAAATTGTTGTTTTGGACACCGGCACACATGGACAAGCCTTGTCAAGACAACGGATTCCCACCCCCGATTACTTCCTTTTCCCAAGCCCAATATAGTTCAGGATTACAAATTACAATTACAATTAAAATCCTAGACAATCACCTGTAGTCCATTCTACCCATTATTCTGCCCCCAAACTTAAGGGGTTTCCAAATATACAGATAGGCGGATGTGCATGTGGTGGTGGCAATCACAGTGCTTGGTTTAACTTAGAAGGCATACAATTCAATGTCCTGAACTTTCTTGTACATCACCGTCACCGTGCAAGGTTTTATTTCTATACTCCAAAAATTTGTAATGGTAGTAACACCACCCAATTGATATATACAGAGGTACCAAATAGGCATGTCCCACTCTCCTCCTTCTATTTAATATTCCTCTAAACTTGCGGTGATACCCTGCATTTTCATTCTAAAATGTTTTCTAGGTGTCACCCAAGGAAACTGCACGGTCATAGTATTAGCCTTTGCTGATGGCCTTCTGCAGCCAATTAGTAGCCCCTAAACATTCTTCTTAACTCTATAGCAAGGACTTTACCCCATACATTTGTAGATTAGAAGATACCCTTAATGTACGGCAAAAACTGCCCATCATTTGTGGGATGGGTGATCCTACTGAAGACGATCATCCTTTTGTATGAATCCTGCCTCCTGGGGGGCAAAAGTTATTGTATATTTGAGAGACTGGTGGAAGTGGCTCTAATATTCTGTTTTCTATTCTGGTGAATGTTCGGGGGAAGAAAATTGCACTCATGTGGAGCTCAAGGAACCTTACCCCAAGATACCTAAAACTTCCTTTGGCTACCTTCAAGTCTGGAGCAATGTCTCCACTACTTTAACTCAGATAGTCCCCCCGCCCTGCCCCGGATGAGTGGGACTCTAACCTATGTAGGGTTCTATTATCTATGGGACCTTCCCTTGACTACAGACAGTCCGCGGGTTACGTACAAGATTCTGTAAATATGTTCTTACATTGAATTTGTATAAAAGTCAGAACTGTATATTTTATAGCCAAAATCTTTTCAGTCTCTATGACAATTGGATTTTAAAACTTTTGGGTTGTCATAAGAACCAGGATTAACAATAAGTGCTAATTGCAGACACCTTTGATAACTCTTACAGCTGATCATTGTAGCCCTGGACTAAAGTACAGTAAATTACAGGGGTACAGAGGTCCGCTTGTAACTAGGGGTCCTCTAAGTTAGGAGTCCTTAAAGGAAATATATCATTTGTTTTTATGCATTGTGAACCAAACATACCTTGAAAATAAAGTAGCGACACTGATGCAGAAACATATCCTGTTTAATCCCTGATGCAAGTGGTTTTTTATATATTTTGTTATAAGATTCAGGACCTTGGGAAAGCTGTGTGGTGCTGGCTGCTGTTCATAAACACATCACACGTGGAACTTCCTGAACTGTCCAGACAGGACTAATTATGCTGAGCTGTATGACTCATATACAGCAGCTGGGGGATGGTGCAGCCATTGATTACTTCTGACTGTCATGGACAACACAGTGAATACAGCATTTTCTGGAGCAGTGCATAATAAGGGTGAGGAGAAGCACCGGGGCAGCCACAGGATTGACAGAGCCTCATTATCAGGATTTTATAATTGTTTTTTTCAGCAAAACCACTTAGTTCAGGGAAAAAACACGATATGTTTCTGCATCAGTGTAGCTACAGCATTCTCAAGGTATGTTTGGTTCACAATGCATGAAAACAAATGGTAGATTTCCCTTCAGTTGGGGAACGCCTGTATATTTCTTGGTTATATCGAATGCTACTCTAATTAGGTTATAGGTAAAGAACTACAGTCCTAAATTGGAATAAATGTACCATGAGTGTAGACTCCTCTGTGGTTCACCAGGCTCTAGAGTACACATATAAAACTCTTCTGTTATCGAGATTCACAGAAATTACCCTTTGCGTTGCATATACAACTTATTTCTCTTCTATGGGGACTAACGAGACTGCAGACAGTCCTGAATGTGCTCAGGGAGATGCGAACATCTTTCTTTGTTTATGGACTTGTCCCCTTGTGCAGAGATTTCAGTTAATTGTAAAAGATTTTACCTGATCACATTTGACTAAGGCTAGATTCACTCATACGTATGCCCACTGGGTCTTAGCCGGGACTCCATACATCCAGCGCGATGGAGGATGGGTGACCACTCCCCTCTCCATATAACTGCACGGCATATGGGCCATGCATAAGGGGAAACATAGGACATCTTTTCAAATGTATGGAGCAGTACGGTGCCACACGTGTGTGGCACTCTATTGCTCTGTGCACCCATTGCTGTCTATGGGGGATGTATGTACAGCCGCGAGCTTGCAGCCTTACATATGTTCCCCATACGGTTGTGTGAATGCGGCCTAACTTTGTACCTTTCACTCCAGTGTGCACAATATGCATATGCACATGCACATGCAAGTAGCCTGCAAATGACATCCCCTCATACAATGACAACAAAAGACAAAAGAAAGTTATGGGCTTTGGAAGAGGACAATTATAAAAACAAAAAAAGAAAAAAAATTCTCGGTGAAAGATAGCCCCAGAGTCAAGAGGTGAAAGACGTAATTAGAATTGATTATCTTATTACCACTACATACAGGGAAGCTGTCACCAGTAATGTCCTTTTAGCTAGTGACAGGTTCCAATAGCCTCTGCAGTTGGAATGATGAGTTTAAAAATGTCTTTACTGGCATTCTGAATCTTATCAGTACTTTATAAAAGTGTATTAGACATAATATCACCACCCAGGGATCCCCGTGGGCGGGGTTAGTCTACATCATGCTTCCTGTCCTTAGTTATAAATGCCAAATATTGTGTCATCTTTACCGGACCAGAGATGTTACTTCTACAAATGTACATCTGTCCTAATCTCCCCTCCTGCATTTGATGTACATTATTTTGCCTTTCAGTAGACAAACCTACACAGATTGGCAACAACATTTCCATTCTTGACAAGTGGAACAATTAGAAACTCTTCTTTGTTGCTTGTATTTAAGTAAACCTGGTCATCAAAGCAACTTAAGAAAAATCCAAAAGTTCTATTAAAGTGAACTAGTAACCCCATTTGATATTTTAAAAATGTAGTTTCAGAATGTTATTAGCTGCAAACACCCTGTTTCCCTGCAAATAGGACCCCTCCCCCAAAATAAGACCTCACACATTTTTTTTCAAACTTAGAATTATAAGGCCTCCTCTGAAAATAAAGCCTAGCTACAGCCCTCCCACCCCCCACACCTTACTTTAAATTCAGTAAAACATTTCAGCATGAAATTAACGGTTTGGAGAATTATGATGATGATATGAAGATGACAGAAGATGACTTAAAATACCTGGATCGGCAAATGTACCATAGATTGTTATACTTGGAAATAGAGTCACAAGAAATTCTTAATGGAATTTAGAGTTTAGCCAGTTATGCTGTTGTTTGTGGAGACGTTATAATAAAATTACATAAAAAATAAATAATAATAATAAATAATAATAAAAATGTTTTCTGTTCAACAATCAATGTAAATTTTTGTTTATTAAAAAATAAGACTTCCCCTGAAAATAAGACCTAACATGTCTTTAGGAGCAAAATTAATATACGACACTTTCTTATTTTTAGGAAAACAGGGTAGGACCACCAAAGGCTGTAGAGTGGCTGAATACTCCAATAAATGTTTTTATCAAGTTTGGTATGTGTTATCACATTACCAGACAAAACCATCACAATGTTCAAGATCTGCAGACAGAGGTCAGGCTCAACCTGGGCACTTCAGTACCATATAAAGCAGTACCGTTAGATGATCTGGTTAAATGGAACTGGTTATCACTGCAAGCTAGGCCCTTATCCGCCTCTCTCCCATGGGCCCTCATCCTCCTCCTTCCTATGGGGCTTCATCTGACTCCCTGTGGCCACTCTATTGACAAGGACATATTGTTGTTATCAGCATCCAATATCCTCTGATATGCTGATTTTATGTTTTATTTCTTTATTTTTTATTTCTTTTAAAAATGTGTTAAACTTATTTTTGCACTTTTTTAAAATTTCGTACAAACTTGGACATGAACCAGCAATTCTCTGATTGCTGGTGCAAGTCCAAGACACTGTACTGCAATACTAATGTATTGTAGTGCAGTGTTAATTGTCTAGCATGCAGATGTATTCGTAGACAGTCTACAGTCAGACTGCAAGGAGTCTGACTGCTGGCCTGATCCGGTAGCCCCAGGGCACTTGGCAGACCTCGGGCTGCCGTGAAGAGGATTGGATCCCCCAGTAAGTCCCTACACAGTGGCCATGCTTGACTGTGGCGTGAAAGGGGTTAACGCCCATGATTGGAGACATAAAGCCAACATCCGCTGCTTCTGGAACTGGCTCCACTTGTGAGCCGGTGACAGAAGCAGGATGTAAATGCACCTCTGGGTATGGGAAGTATCTTCACGCTTGGACATACTATTATATCCTGGTTCAGGAAGGGGTTAAAATCTTTCAACGTCATTTGTGAGGCAAGCTTTAAAAAGCGTGATTAGGGAATTAGAAATTAAAAGGACAGCTAGATCAAGGAAAGAGGTTTGGATGCAAAATTACAGTGTATATATGGAGATGTTTTGACATTGTAAGGTGCCTTCATTAAGCCAGACTGGAAGTCTTATACAGATCTGTCTATCATCTTTTTTATCATCTATTTATCTATAGATGTTATAAAGGACAATTAGATAATTCGATTAGATAATTAGATAAAATCCCTTCCCTTCCTTGGTTGAACTTGATGGACAAGTGTCTTTTTTCAACCGTATAAACTATGAAATCCTTTATTACATAACATTTACACCATAAATGGGCAAATGTGAGATTTAGTTATATTTATCAAACGCTATTAATTCATCATCAGAGATCATGGTAAGTTGATAACAAGATGTAATTATGTTGCAGTAAGCATAACACAAATGTAACAAAACAAAGATAAACAATGACGCAACAAGGTTGCCATGGGGATAACACGCTACAGGTCAAGAGTACTGCATGAGAATGGAATAAGGAAGCTTATAAAGGGGCAAAAAACCAATATGTGCAATACTGGGTAGAAAAAAGTAACGGTTTCCAGTGTAGTAAGGATAAGTTGATGCACAATGAGGAATCAACTAAGATAATTGAGGACGGATGGAGAATTTTCAAATTCACTGAAATGCATTATGGAACAAGCATAGGTGTGATTATTCGGCAAATAAAAAACATGTTACTATTTAAAAATCCTTGACAAAAATACAAAAGAGGGATCTTTATTTGTGGAAACTTTTTGGAACTTATTAAGAGGACAACAATAATGAAAGGTATTTGCTCATCCAAAATTGCTTGCTCCATTTAAATATCACAACAAAAATATCACACAAAGAATATGGCAGCAACAAAAAACATCCAAATGTGCAGTTTCACAATAAAAAATTTGCAAAAGGTTCCACAGTTCTGAAAATTGTATACATGAAAATGCCCCCCCCCCCAAGCCCCCTCAAGAAAATTTGTTTCTCAAAAGCTTTTAATTTATTAAAGATAATAAAACATAACAAAAAAGCTGCAACTTTCTAAATTGTTTCTTATATACTGTTTCAATCATCAACCCAAGTGCTAAAGATATTAGAAACAACTGTATATTTTTTTTTAACCCTTACACACAGACAGGGTCCTTTCTAGAGCCAAGCTGGATGTGCGACTGCCAGGAGCTATAGTGATTTGGAGCAGGTATGGGGCACCTCCATCCTCCACCTGCTCCAAATTATACTATAATCAATAGCATACCCATCTTTAAGATTGGGTGCTATTGATAATAAGAGTGCAACACTGAAATCCTGTTCGGGCCCTCTCTGTGACCCAACAACATTAGTGCTTACATTGTGTGTCACACAGTGTGTGTGTGTATCTGTGTGTGTTACTATTCTTTATCTCTTTAAAAAGTTAGAATAACATGTAGGATCCTGATGGAAGACAAAAATGTATTTGTTACCCACAGTCCACAAACACATTAATAAATGTGGCCCATTGTGTGTGTCTGGCTGTAGGGGGCACGGAATGTGTGTGTGCGGCTTCAGGGGGTCATCTAATATACAACTACCCTCAGTCAGTTATTCATATAATATACAGTCCTCAGGCAGTAATCCATGTAATATGCAGCCCCCTCAGTCAGTAAATTCATGTATTATACAGCCCCTCAATCACTAATCCATTAGGCAGACCCCGCATCAGACCCTGCAATTCATGTAATGTACAGCTCTCCTGGTCAGTAATACATGTAATATACATCCCCCACCCTCAGTCAGTAATCCATTTGTCAGTGCCCCCCTTAGTAATCCATTAAACTGGACCCCCATTAGTAATCTGTTAAGCAAGATTCTCCCTTCAGTAATCAATAGGCAGACCAACCCCCATAGTTAATTTTTAGCCCCAGACAGCATTAAAAATGTCATAATGATTATTAACTGAAATCCAGGATAGGCTCTTCAATGGCAGTGTGTCCATGAATCAACTCTAATCGTGGGGCTTGGCTGATGCTCCAAAAGCACCAATGATGAGTTGACCCTGGACATTGAGAACTTTACATTTATGAATATATTTATTTAAATGGTAGAAGCAGCATAACTATGGGGCTAGCATGAGTACCCAAAGCTACATCAAAGAGTATCCATGTGTTAGTATGGCCACCCTAAGTCCAGAACTAAATTGCAATGAAAATCAATGACTTACTATTCACTTCAAACAATCTAACTGAGCTAAAGCTTTACTACTACTACTTTCCAAGCACCAGTAGAATTTCCTGTGGCACATAAATTCCATTCAATGACTCACTTCTTCATAGGTGGTGAGAAAAAACATCTATTTCGTCTCCTGAAGAGTCTGAATTGACTGCATCAACACCCTGAATTGTGTAACCTTCATCCCCTTGCCTGGTACACTGACCCAGTCCCCATGCCACATACCATCACGTCGGTGGTGGTCAACTCCATAACAGGAAATCTAGATCAGAAAAATATTCATCATTTTTCTCAACAGGGCTCTCAAAAAAAAAAAAAAAAGTAGATGAGGGCACCGAGGAGGTAAATCAAAACCAAAAGGTTGCGCAAACCGCTGGATGTGCTTCAGAGGTAAAAAAAATTACAAAAAAGTGGAGATCTTTGAAAATAAATCTCACTTCTCAACAAAGGACCATCCTTCTGCCCAACAAGTCAGTGAATTTGACGTATTCACTGACTTACATGCTTTTATTAAAAAACTATATGTAAGGCTGGATTCACACGATCTTTTAAATTTTCACGTTATGTATATTTCTGGCGTATTGTGCCGTATATATGTGCCGTTTTTAGCCGTATGTGCACGTATTGCGCCGTATCCGTACCGTGTCCATATAAAATACGGAGGCGCAAGGATACTTTGCTGTTTGATCCCTGTGCCCATCTGTCTCTTTTGCATGCATATACAGGATAGTAGTGGATGGGGTAAAGAATAACGAAAGAAGACTCGTAATTTTTTTTTTTTTTAAACAAATTTATAAACAAATATTAACACTATATACAATTCAAAATGCTGTATTTATAGCTCATACAGCTCTCTAGTATATGGCTCTGCTGGTGATTGGCCATGAGGAGCCATGGCTGAAGAGCCTTCTTAGGGGCCATGGAAGACAGGGGCCATGGCAGGGTATCTTGTGGATGGAGGTGGGCTTGGAGGTAGCAGTCCACCCACATGCTGACGCCGTCTCTCCAAAAAAAGAGCCACCTCGGACTTGTCCTTCGGTGTGCCTTTTTGGAAAATCTGCAGGACAGCCATCAAGGCTACCCTGCAATTCATTTTGTCGTCCTTATGCACTCCTTTTAGGTCTTGCACCATGGAGCGCATGAAGATATCCTACGCCAATTCATCACGTCTCCTCCTCAACTGATCCAGGACCTCCGTCTCTGCAGCAATACTGAGACTTGACGATGCCAGCTGCCTCCTTCTATTAGAACGCATCGGTGGTGGTGGTGTAGATGGAGGTTGAGGTGTTGGTGACTGGGTGGATAGATCCTCTGGCTGCTCTTCAAAGGACTCCTCCGCCACATCTTCCCCAGTCTGTATAGAGGCAGATTCCTCTAGATTCTCCGCAGTTCTAGAGAAAAAAAAAATAACTTTAAAATTTGTGCACATATTCTATAGTGCATTGATGCAATGAAAATTCTGAGGACACAAGAACTTACAATTCTTTTATTAATAATGCTTTAAAGTAAAAATATATTTTGTTAACTTACTCTCCAACGTCCATCGCCGCATCCAAAAAACGCAAGAAACCTGTGTAGAGGTAAGGTTTCTTGTGCAGTGTCCCACTTAGAGATGAGCGAGCACTAAAATGCTCGGGTACTCGTTATTCGAGACGAACTTTTCCCGATGCTCGAGTGCTCGTCTCGAATAACGAGCCCCATTGACGTCAATGGGAGACTCGAGCATTTTTCAAGGGGACCAAGGCTCTGCACAGGGAAGCTTGGCCAAACACCTGGGAACCTCAGAAAAGGATGGAAACACCACGGAAATGGACAGGAAACAGCAGGGGCAGCATGCATGGATGCCTCTGAGGCTGCTTAATCGCACCATTATGCCAAAATTATGGGCAACAGCATGGCCATGACAGAGTGACAGAATGAAGCTAGATAGCATCTAAAACATCCAATAATTGACCCTGACACTATAGGGGACGGCATGCAGAGGCAGCGGCAGCAGGCTAGAGAGTGTCATGGCGACATACCCTAAATGGACTCAGGCTTCAAACCAATGGGTGGCAGAGAGGAACCAAAGGAGGTGAGCAAGAAGCGCTCAAATAATATCGGTACATGATAAAAGTTTGCCAGTATATTTTGTGGATTACACAGCAGGACGGCGACAAAGTTAACATGGAAGCCATGAAAACAACCCAAAATTCTGCCTGAGACAGCTCGTTTGATAAGGGGACCATGTATGGAGGCAGTGAACTAGTAGTAGATTAAAGGTGCTGCAGTTAAAACTATGTTAGTTGGATCTTGGCATGGAGCTGGCGCTCCGCTGCCAGGCGAGCTTTCGCCAATCCAAGCCCCTGTCTCTAGGCTACTCCCCAAACAGCACTTCTAAGAACCTTTTGTATAAGATCAAGTGTAGTAGCGTTCTTATAAGTTTGGGATATGGCGGGTGAGGGGAATGTAAACAGATGCGCAAGAAGCGCTGAAATAATATCGGTAAATGATAAAAGTTTGCCAGTATATTTTAGGGATTACACAGCAGGGTGGCGACAAAGTTAACAAGTTTGATGTGGAATGCCCTGTAATAGCTCTTGGGCGGTGTGCCTTTTATCGCCTAGGCTCAGCAGTTTGAGCACCGCCTGCTGTCGCTTAACGACGGCACTGCTGCTGTGCCTAGAGCTACCGACTGATGGCGCCATGGCCACGGATGGTAATTCGGAGGAGGAGGAGGTGGAGGAGGGGTGGGAGGAGGAGAAGGTATAGTAGGCCTTTGAGACCTGGACCGAGGTAGGCCCCGCAATCCTCGGCGTCGGCAGTATATGACCAGCCCCAGGGTCAGACTCGGTCCCAGCCTGCACCAAGTTAAGTGTAGTAGCGTTCTTATAAGTTTGGGATGTGGCGGATGAGGGGAATGTAAACAGATGCGCAAGAAGCGCTGAAATAATATCCCTAAATGGTAAAAGTTTGCCAGTATATTTTGTGAATAACACAGCAGGGTGGCGACAAAGTTAACAACTTTGATGTGGAATCCATGAAAACAACCCAAATTTGTGCCTGAGACACCTCGTTTGATAAGGGGACGATGTATTGAGGCAGCTATATGGACGACTTTTGGAGGTAGCAATGGAGACAACGTGTGGAGGCTGCTATGGAGACAATTTAATTTGGATAGTGCCTGTATGTGGCAGTCCAAAAAAGTTTTCAAACCAGAGGAGCAGGTAGGTGGCCCTCCAGAAAAATTGAATAGATTGAGTGCCTGTATGTGGCACTCCCAAAAATTGTTTAAAACAGAGGACCGGGTAGGTGGCCTCCAGAAAAATTAAATGCATAAAGTACTATAGCTAGAGCCAGTGGGCCCTGTCAAAAAATAGCCAGTTTCCTCTGCTTTAGTGTACAAAGAGGAGGAGAAGGAGGAAAATGAGGAGGAGGAGGAGTGCATAAATTATTCAGGTTGAGCTTCCTTCACCTGGTGGAGATTGGAAATTATGAGAAATCCAGGCTTTATTCATCTTAATAAGCGTCAGCCTGTCAGCGCTGTCAGTCGACAGGCGTGTACGCTTATCGTTGATGATGCCACCAGCTGCACTGAAAACCCGCTCGGACAAGACGCTAGCGGCAGGGCAGGCAAGAACCTCCAAGGCGTACAGCGCCAGTTCGTGCCACATGTCCAGCTTTGAAACCCAGTAGTTGTAGGGAGCTGTGTGATCATTTAGGACGATGGTATGGTCAGCTACGTACTCCCTCACCATCTTTCTGTTAAGATCAGCCCTACTCTGCCGACACTGGGGACAGGTGACAGTGTCTTGCTGGGGTGACATAAAGCTGGCAAAAGCCTTGCAAAGCGTACCCTTGCCAGTGCTGGACAAGCTGCCTGCTCGCCTACTCTCCCTCGCTACTTGTCCCGCAGAACTACGCACTCTGCCGCTAGCGCTGTCAGAAGGGAAATACTGTTTCAGCTTGTGCACCAGGGCCTGCTGGTATTCATGCATTCTCACACTCCTTTCCTCTCCAGGGATGAGAGTGGAAAGATTTTGCTTGTACCGTGGGTCCAGGAGAGTGAATACCCAGTAATCGGTGCTGGAATAAATTCTTTGAACGCGAGGGTCACGGGATAGGCAGCCTAGCATGAAATCTGCCATATGCGCCAGAGTCCCAACGAGCAAGAATTCACTCCCCTCACTGGCCTGACTGTCCATTTCCTCCTCCTCCAACTCCTCCAACTCCTCTTCTTCTGGCCATACACGCTGAACAGTGAAGGTCTGAGCAATGCTCCCCTCTTGTGTCTCGCCAACATTCTCCTCCTCTTCCTCCTCATCCTCCTCCACCTCCTCCGATATGCGCTGAGAAACAGACCTGAGGGTGCTTTGGCTATCAACAAGGGAATCTTATTCCCCCGTCTCTTGTGACGAGCGCAAAGCTTCCGACTTTTTTTCAACAGGCCAAGCAGCGGGATGGTGAGGCTGATGATGGCGGCATCGCCACTGACCATCTGTGTTGACTCCTCAAAGTTACTCAGCACCTGACAGATATCAGACATCCAGGTCCACTCCTCATTGTAGACTTGAGGAAGCTGACTGACCTGACTACCAGTTCTGGTGGAAGTTGACATCTGGCAGTCTACAATCGCTCTGCGCTGCTGGTAAACTCTGGATAACATGGTTAATGTTGAATTCCACCTCGTGGGCACGTCGCACAACAGTCGGTGAGCGGGCAGTTGGAGGCGGCGCTGACCTGAGAGTGGCAGCATCTGTGCTGGACTTCCTGAAATGCGCACAGATGCGGCGCACCTTCGTGAGCAAATCTGACAGATTGGGGTATGTCTTGAGGAAACGCTGAACTATCAGATTTAACACATGGGCCAGGCATGGCACATGTGTGAGTCTGCCGAGTTGCAGAGCCGCCACCAGGTTACGGCCGTTGTCACACACAACCATGCCTGGCTTCAGGTTCAGCGGTGCCAGCCACAGATCAGTCTGCGCCGTGATGCCCTGTAATAGTTCTTGGGCGGTGTGCCTTTTATCGCCTAGGCTCAGCAGTTTGAGCACCGCCTGCTGTCGCTTAGCGACGGCACTGCTGCTGTGCCTAGAGCTAGCGACTGATGGCGCCATGCCCACGGATGGTAGTTCGGAGGAGGAGGTGGAGGAGGGGTGGGAGGAGGAGGAGGCATAGTAGGCCTTTGAGACCTGGACCGAGGTAGGCCCCGCAATCCTCGGCGTCGGCAGTATATGACCAGCCCCAGGGTCAGACTCGGTCCCAGCCTCCACCAAGTTTACCCAATGTGCCGTCAGCGATATATAGTGGCCCTGCCCGGCAGCACTCGTCCACGTGTCCGTGGTCAGGTGGACCTTGTCAGAAACGGCGTTGGTCAGGGCACGGATGATGTTGTCTGACACGTGCTGGTGCAGGGCTGGGACGGCACATCGGCAAACCTGGTTTGGCACAGGTTGCACACTACAGTCCGTCGGTCATCCGGTGTTTCCTTAAAGAACCTCCAGACTTCTGAAAATCTAGCCCTCGCCGCGGGAGACCTCGCCACGGAGCTTCACTACGTGTCACATTTGGCGCTGATGCACCAGCTCTGGCCCTGCCTCTCCGTCTGGCCCCACCACTGCCTCTTCCAACCTGTTCTGGTCGAGGACTCTCCTCCGTCTCAGAAGCACTGTGTTCACCCGGCCTCTCAACCCAGCTTGGGTCTGTCACCTCATCATCCTCCGATCCCTCAGTCTGCTCCCCCCTCGGACTTCCTGCCCTGACAACAACTTCACCACTGTCTGACAACCGTGTCTCCTCATCGTCGGACACCTCTTTACACACTTCTTCCACTACGTCAAGAAGGTCATCATCACCCACAGACTGCGACTGGTGGAAAACCTGGGCATCGGAAAATTGCTCAGCAGCAACCGGACAAGTGGTTTGTGACTGTGGAAAGGGTCCAGAAAACAGTTCCTCAGAGTATGCCGGTTCAAATGCCAAATTTTCCTGGGAGGGGGCAGACTGGGGGGGAGGAGGCTGAGGTGCAGGAGCTGGAGGAGTGCCGATTTCGGTGACATGGGTGGACTGCGTGGAAGACTGACTGGTGGACAAATTGTTCGAAGCATTGTCGGCAATCCACGACATCACCTGTTCGCACTGTTCTGGCCTCAACAGTGCTCTACCACGAGTCCCAGTAACTTCAGACATGAACCTAGGGAGTGTAGCTCTGCGGCGTTCCCCTGCTCCCTCATCAGCAGGTGGTGTCTCACCCCGCCCAGGACCATGGCCTCTGACCCCTGCAGTAGTTGGACGCCCACGTCCCCGCCCTTGTCCTCTACCCCTAGCCCTCGGGTTAAACATTTTGAAAATGAAAGTTATAACTTAAATTTTTTTTTACTTTTTTTTGTGTTTTTTTTTTTTTTTTGTGTTTTTTAGTTTTTAAAACCAAACGATGCTATCCTATTGCTATGGCTATTTTCTAGCCAAGTATGAAAGCACACTGCTATGCCAGATGAGATGACGCTGAGTTATGAAAAAATAAACGTAAAATAAAAAGTAAATGGCAGACTGTGCCTAATTTCAATCAAACCCCTAATAAATTGTCCCACTTCGGTCTTTGCGATGGATATGTGCGTCACTAAGCGCTGAACACAACGGTCGCAAGTCTCACTGCAAATTCCTCACAATATGGTAGTAGATGCACTACAGCAAGGCCAGCCACCAGCAGATCAACCAGAAATAAAATATATAACGCTATTGTAGGCCTAAGTAAGCCGTTTGGATTCTCCTATGGCTATTTTCTAGCCAAGTATGAAAGCACACTGCTATGCCAGATGAGATGACGCTGAGTTATGAAAAAATAAACGTAAAATAAAAAGTAAATGGCAGACTGTGCCTAATTTCAATCAAACCCCTAATAAATTGTCCCACTTCGGTCTTTGCGATGGATATGTGCGTCACTAAGCGCTAAACACAACGGTCGCAAGTCTCACTGCAAATTCCTCACAATATGGTAGTAGATGCACTACAGCAAGGCCAGCCACCAGCAGATCAACCAGAAATAAAATATATAACGCTATTGTAGGCCTAAGTAAGCCGTTTGGATTCTCCTATGGCTATTTTCTAGCCAACTATGAAAGCACACTGCTATGCCAGATGAGATGACGCTGAGTTATCAAAAGATAAACGTAATATAAAAAGTAAATGGCAGACTGTGCCTAATTGAAATCAAACCCCTAATAAATTGTCCCACTTCGGTCTTTGCGATGGATATGTGCGTCACTAAGCGCTAAACACAACGGTCCCAAGTCTCACTGCAAATTCCTCACAATATGGTAGTAGATGCACTACCGCAAGGCCAGCCACCAGCAGATCAACCAGAAATAAAATATATAACGCTATTGTAGGCCTAAGTAAGCCGTTTGGATTCTCCTATGGCTATTTTCTAGCCAAGTATGAAAGCACACTGCTATGCCAGATGAGATGACGCTGAGTTATGAAAAAATAAATGTAAAATAAAAAGAAACTGCCAGACTGTGCCTAATTGAAATCCAACCCCTAATAAATTATCCCACTTCGGTCTTTGCGATAGATATGTGCGTCACTAAGCGCTAAACACAGCGGTCGCAAGTCTCACTCCAAATTCCTCACAATTGGCTAGTATATGCACTGCAGCAAGGACAGCCACCAGCAGATCAACCAGAAATAAAATATATATAACGCTATTGTAGGCGAAAGTAAGCCGTTTGGATTCTCCTTTGGCTATTTTCTAGCCAAGTATGAAAGCACACTGATGAGATGACGCTGAGTTATGAAAAAATAAACGTAAAATAAAAAGGAAATGGCAGACTGTGCCTAATTGAAATCCAACCCCTAATAAATTTTCCCACTTCGGTCTTTGCGATGGATATGTGCGTCACTAAGCGCTAAACACAGCGGTCGCAAGTCTCACTCCAAATTCCTCACAATTGGCTAGTATATGCACTGCAGCAAGGACAGCCACCAGCAGATCAACCAGAAATAAAATATATATAACGCTATTGTAGGCATAAGTAAGCCGTTTGGATTCTCCTTTGGCTATTTTCTAGCTAAGTATGAAAGCACACTAATGAGATGACGCTGAGTTATGAAAAAATAAACGTAAAATAAAAAGGAAATGGCAGACTGTGCCTAATTGAAATCCAACCCCTAATAAATTTTCCCACTTCGGTCTTTGCGATGGATATGAGCGTCACTAAGCGCTATACACAGCGGTCGCAAGTCTCACTCCAAATTCCTCACAATTGGCTAGTATATGCACTGCAGCAAGGACAGCCACCAGCAGATCAACCAGAAATAAAATATATATAACGCTATTGTAGGCGTAAGTAAGCCGTTTGGATTCTCCTTTGGCTATTTTCTAGCCAAGTATGAAAGCACACTGATGAGATGACGCTGAGTTATGAAAAAATAAACGTAAAATAAAAAGGAAATGGCAGACTGTGCCTAATTGAAATCCAACCCCTAATAAATTTTCCCACTTCGGTCTTTGCGATGGATATGAGCGTCACTAAGCGCTATACACAGCGGTCGCAAGTCTCACTCCAAATTCCTCACAATTGGCTAGTATATGCACTGCAGCAAGGACAGCCACCAGCAGATCAACCAGAAATAAAATATATTTAACGCTATTGTAGGCGTAAGTAAGGCGTTTGGATTCTCCTTTGGCTATTTTCTAGCCAAGTATGAGAGCACACTGATGAGATGACGCTGAGTTATGAAAAAATAAACGTAAAATAAAAAGGAAATGGCAGTCTGTGCCTAATTGAAATCCAACCCCTAATAAATTTTCCCACTTCGGTCTTTGCGATGGATATGAGCGTCACTAAGCGCTATACACAGCTTTCGCAAGTCTCACTCCAAATTCCTCACAATTGGCTAGTATATGCACTGCAGCAAGGACAGCCACCAGCAGATCAACCAGAAATAAAATATATATAACGCTATTGTAGGCGTAAGTAAGCCGTTTGGATTCTCCTTTGGCTATTTTCTAGCCAAGTATGAAAGCACACTGATGAGATGACGCTGAGTTATGAAAAAATAAACATAAAATAAAAAGGAAATGGCAGACTGTGCCTAACTGAAATCCAACCCCTAATAAATTTTCCCACTTCGGTCTTTGCGATGGATATGAGCGTCACTAAGCGCTATACACAGCGGTCGCAAGTCTCACTCCAAATTCCTCACAATTGGCTAGTTTATGCACTGCAGCAAGGACAGCCACCAGCAGATCAACCAGAAATAAAATATATATAAGGCTATTGTAGGCGTAAGTAAGCCGTTTGGATTCTCCTTTGGCTATTTTCTAGCCAAGTATGAAAGCACACTGATGAGATGACGCTGAGTTATGAAAAAATAAACGTAAAATAAAAAGGAAATGGCAGACTGTGCCTAATTTCAATCAAACCCCTAATAAATTGTCCCACTTCGGTCTTTGCGATGGATATGTGCGTCACTAAGCGCTAAACACAACGGTCGCAAGTCTCACTGCAAATTCCTCACAATATGGTAGTAGATGCACTACAGCAAGGCCAGCCACCAGCAGATCAACCAGAAATAAAATATATAACGCTATTGTAGGCCTAAGTAAGCCGTTTGGATTCTCCTATGGCTATTTTCTAGCCAAGTATGAAAGCACACTGCTATGCCAGATGAGATGACGCTGAGTTATGAAAAAATAAACGTACAATAAAAAGTAAATGGCAGACTGTGCCTAATTTCAATCAAACCCCTAATAAATTGTCCCACTTCGGTCTTTGCGATGGATATGTTCGTCACTAAGCGCTAAATACAACGGTCGCAAGTCTCACTGCAAATTCCTCACAATATGGTAGTAGATGCACTACAGCAAGGCCAGCCACCAGCAGATCAACCAGAAATAAAATATATAACGCTATTGTAGGCCTAAGTAAGCCGTTTGGATTCTCCTATGGCTATTTTCTAGCCAACTATGAAAGCACACTGCTATGCCAGATGAGATGACGCTGAGTTATCAAAAGATAAACATAAAATAAAAAGTAAATGGCAGACTGCGCCTAATTGAAATCAAACCCCTAATAAATTGTCCCACTTCGGTCTTTGCGATGGATATGTGCGTCACTAAGCGCTAAACACAACGGTCCCAAGTCTCACTGCAAATTCCTCACAATATGGTAGTAGATGCACTACCGCAAGGCCAGCCACCAGCAGATCAACCAGAAATAAAATATATAACGCTATTGTAGGCCTAAGTAAGCCGTTTGGATTCTCCTATGGCTATTTTCTAGCCAAGTATGAAAGCACACTGCTATGCCAGATGAGATGACGCTGAGTTATGAAAAAATAAACGTAAAATAAAAAGAAACTGCCAGACTGTGCCTAATTGAAATCCAACCCCTAATAAATTATCCCACTTCGGTCTTTGCGATGGATATGTGCGTCACTAAGCGCTAAACACAGCGGTCGCAAGTCTCACTCCAAATTCCTCACAATTGGCTAGTATATGCACTGCAGCAAGGACAGCCACCAGCAGATCAACCAGAAATAAAATATATATAACGCTATTGTAGGCGTAAGTAAGCCGTTTGGATTCTCCTTTGGCTATTTTCTAGCCAAGTATGAAAGCACACTGATGAGATGACGCTGAGTTATGAAAAAATAAACGTAAAATAAAAAGGAAATGGCAGACTGTGCCTAATTGAAATCCAACCCCTAATAAATTTTCCCACTTCGGTCTTTGCGATGGATATGTGCGTCACTAAGCGCTAAACACAGCGGTCGCAAGTCTCACTCCAAATTCCTCACAATTGGCTAGTATATGCACTGCAGCAAGGACAGCCACCAGCAGATCAACCAGAAATAAAATATATATAACGCTATTGTAGGCGTAAGTAAGCCGTTTGGATTCTCCTTTGGCTATTTTCTAGCCAAGTATGAAAGCACACTGATGAGATGACGCTGAGTTATGAAAAAATAAACGTAAAATAAAAAGGAAATGGCAGACTGTGCCTAATTTCAATCAAACCCCTAATAAATTGTCCCACTTCGGTCTTTGCAATGGATATGTGCGTCACTAAGCGCTAAACACAACGGTCGCAAGTCTCACTGCAAATTCCTCACAATATGGTAGTAGATGCACTACAGCAAGGCCAGCCACCAGCAGATCAACCAGAAATAAAATATATAACGCTATTGTAGGCCTAAGTAAGCCGTTTGGATTCTCCTATGGCTATTTTCTAGCCAAGTATGAAAGCACACTGCTATGCCAGATGAGATGACACTGAGTTATGAAAAAATAAGCGTAAAATAAAAAGTAAATGGCAGACTGTGCCTAATTTCAATCAAACCCCTAATAAATTGTCCCACTTCGGTCTTTGCGATGGATATGTTCGTCACTAAGCGCTAAATACAACGGTCGCAAGTCTCACTGCAAATTCCTCACAATATGGTAGTAGATGCACTACAGCAAGGCCAGCCACCAGCAGATCAACCAGAAATAAAATATATAACGCTATTGTAGGCCTAAGTAAGCCGTTTGGATTCTCCTATGGCTATTTTCTAGCCAACTATGAAAGCACACTGCTATGCCAGATGAGATGACGCTGAGTTATCAAAAGATAAACGTAAAATAAAAAGTAAATGGCAGACTGCGCCTAATTGAAATCAAACTCCTAATAAATTGTCCCACTTCGGTCTTTGCGATGGATATGTGCGTCACTAAGCGCTAAACACAACGGTCCCAAGTCTCACTGCAAATTCCTCACAATATGGTAGTAGATGCACTACCGCAAGGCCAGCCACCAGCAGATCAACCAGAAATAAAATATATAACGCTATTGTAGGCCTAAGTAAGCCGTTTGGATTCTCCTATGGCTATTTTCTAGCCAAGTATGAAAGCACACTGCTATGCCAGATGAGATGACGCTGAGTTATGAAAAAATAAACGTAAAATAAAAAGAAACTGCCAGACTGTGCCTAATTGAAATCCAACCCCTAATAAATTATCCCACTTCGGTCTTTGCGATGGATATGTGCGTCACTAAGCGCTAAACACAGCGGTCGCAAGTCTCACTCCAAATTCCTCACAATTGGCTAGTATATGCACTGCAGCAAGGACAGCCACCAGCAGATCAACCAGAAATAAAATATATATAACGCTATTGTAGGCGTAAGTAAGCCGTTTGGATTCTCCTTTGGCTATTTTCTAGCCAAGTATGAAAGCACACTGATGAGATGACGCTGAGTTATGAAAAAATAAACGTAAAATAAAAAGGAAATGGCAGACTGTGCCTAATTGAAATCCAACCCCTAATAAATTTTCCCACTTCGGTCTTTGCGATGGATATGTGCGTCACTAAGCGCTAAACACAGCGGTCGCAAGTCTCACTCCAAATTCCTCACAATTGGCTAGTATATGCACTGCAGCAAGGACAGCCACCAGCAGATCAACCAGAAATAAAATATATATAACGCTATTGTAGGCGTAAGTAAGCCGTTTGGATTCTCCTTTGGCTATTTTCTAGCCAAGTATGAAAGCACACTGATGAGATGACGCTGAGTTATGAAAAAATAAACGTAAAATAAAAAGGCAATGGCAGACTGTGCCTAATTGAAATCCAACCCCTAATAAATTTTCCCACTTCGGTCTTTGCGATGGATATGTGCGTCATTAAGCGCTAAACACAGCGGTCGCAAGTCTCACTCCAAATTCCTCACAATTGGCTAGTATATGCACTGCAGCAAGGACAGCCACCAGCAGATCAACCAGAAATAAAATATATATAACGCTATTGTAGGCGTAAGTAAGCCGTTTGGATTCTCCTTTGGCTATTTTCTAGCCAAGTATGAAAGCACACTGATGAGATGACGCTGAGTTATGAAAAAATAAACGTAAAATAAAAAGGAAATGGCAGACTGTGCCTAATTTCAATCAAACCCCTAATAAATTGTCCCACTTCGGTCTTTGCAATGGATATGTGCGTCACTAAGCGCTAAACACAACGGTCGCAAGTCTCACTGCAAATTCCTCACAATATGGTAGTAGATGCACTACAGCAAGGCCAGCCACCAGCAGATCAACCAGAAATAAAATATATAACGCTGTTGTAGGCCTAAGTAAGCCGTTTGGATTCTCCTATGGCTATTTTCTAGCCAACTATGAAAGCACACTGCTATGCCAGATGAGATGACGCTGAGTTATCAAAAGATAAACGTAAAATAAAAAGTAAATGGCAGACTGCGCCTAATTGAAATCAAACCCCTAATAAATTGTCCCACTTCGGTCTTTGCGATGGATATGTGCGTCACTAAGCGCTAAACACAACGGTCCCAAGTCTCACTGCAAATTCCTCACAATATGGTAGTAGATGCACTACCGCAAGGCCAGCCACCAGCAGATCAACCAGAAATAAAATATATAACGCTATTGTAGGCCTAAGTAAGCCGTTTGGATTCTCCTATGGCTATTTTCTAGCCAAGTATGAAAGCACACTGCTATGCCAGATGAGATGACGCTGAGTTATGAAAAAATAAACGTAAAATAAAAAGAAACTGCCAGACTGTGCCTAATTGAAATCCAACCCCTAATAAATTATCCCACTTCGGTCTTTGCGATGGATATGTGCGTCACTAAGCGCTAAACACAGCGGTCGCAAGTCTCACTCCAAATTCCTCACAATTGGCTAGTATATGCACTGCAGCAAGGACAGCCACCAGCAGATCAACCAGAAATAAAATATATATAACGCTATTGTAGGCGTAAGTAAGCCGTTTGGATTCTCCTTTGGCTATTTTCTAGCCAAGTATGAGAGCACACTGATGAGATGACGCTGAGTTATGAAAAAATAAACGTAAAATAAAAAGGAAATGGCAGACTGTGCCTAATTGAAATCCAACCCCTAACAAATTTTCCCACTTCGGTCTTTGCGATGGATATGTGCGTCACTAAGCGCTAAACACAGCGGTCGCAAGTCTCACTCCAAATTCCTCACAATTGGCTAGTATATGCACTGCAGCAAGGACAGCCA
This sequence comes from Engystomops pustulosus, assembly GCF_040894005.1. NCBI lineage: Eukaryota > Metazoa > Chordata > Amphibia > Anura > Leptodactylidae > Engystomops > Engystomops pustulosus. The sequence continues at coordinate 44,643,131 of NC_092418.1, read as the reverse complement.
CCAGCAGATCAACCAGAAATAAAATATATATAACGCTATTGTAGGCGTAAGTAAGCCGTTTGGATTCTCCTTTGGCTATTTTCTAGCCAAGTATGAAAGCACACTGATGAGATGACGCTGAGTTATGAAAAAATAAACGTAAAATAAAAAGGAAATGGCAGACTGTGCCTAATTGAAATCCAACCCCTAATAAATTTTCCCACTTCGGTCTTTGCGATGGATATGTGCGTCACTAAGCGCTAAACACAGCGGTCGCAAGTCTCACTCCAAATTCCTCACAATTGGCTAGTATATGCACTGCAGCAAGGACAGCCACCAGCAGATCAACCAGAAATAAAATATATATAACGCTATTGTAGGCGTAAGTAAGCCGTTTGGATTCTCCTTTGGCTATTTTCTAGCCAAGTATGAAAGCACACTGATGAGATGACGCTGAGTTATGAAAAAATAAACGTAAAATAAAAAGTAAATGGCAGACTGTGCCTAATTTCAATCAAACCCCTAATAAATTGTCCCACTTCGGTCTTTGCGATGGATATGTGCGTCACTAAGCGCTAAACACAACGGTCGCAAGTCTCACTGCAAATTCCTCACAATATGGTAGTAGATGCACTACAGCAAGGCCAGCCACCAGCAGATCAACCAGAAATAAAATATATAACGCTATTGTAGGCCTAAGTAAGCCGTTTGGATTCTCCTATGGCTATTTTCTAGCCAACTATGAAAGCACACTGCTATGCCAGATGAGATGACGCTGAGTTATCAAAAGATAAACGTAAAATAAAAAGTAAATGGCAGACTGTGCCTAATTTCAATCAAACCCCTAATAAATTGTCCCACTTCGGTCTTTGCGATGGATATGTGCGTCACTAAGCGCTAAACACAACGGTCCCAAGTCTCACTGCAAATTCCTCACAATATGGTAGTAGATGCACTACCACAAGGCCAGCCACCAGCAGATCAACCAGAAATAAAATATATAACGCTATTGTAGGCCTAAGTAAGCCGTTTGGATTCTCCTATGGCTATTTTCTAGCCAAGTATGAAAGCACACTGCTATGCCAGATGAGATGACGCTGAGTTATGAAAAAATAAACGTAAAATAAAAAGAAACTGCCAGACTGTGCCTAATTGAAATCCAACCCCTAATAAATTATCCCACTTCGGTCTTTGCGATGGATATGTGCGTCACTAAGCGCTAAACACAGCGGTTGCAAGTCTCACTCCAAATTCCTCACAATTGGCTAGTATATGCACTGCAGCAAGGACAGCCACCAGCAGATCAACCAGAAATAAAATATATATAACGCTATTGTAGGCGTAAGTAAGCCGTTTGGATTCTCCTTTGGCTATTTTCTAGCCAAGTATGAAAGCACACTGATGAGATGACGCTGAGTTATGAAAAAATAAACGTAAAATAAAAAGGAAATGGCAGACTGTGCCTAATTGAAATCCAACCCCTAATAAATTTTCCCACTTCGGTCTTTGCGATGGATATGTGCGTCACTAAGCGCTAAACACAGCGGTCGCAAGTCTCACTCCAAATTCCTCACAATTGGCTAGTATATGCACTGCAGCAAGGACAGCCACCAGCAGATCAACCAGAAATAAAATATATATAACGCTATTGTAGGCGTAAGTAAGCCGTTTGGATTCTCCTTTGGCTATTTTCTAGCCAAGTATGAAAGCACACTGATGAGATGACGCTGAGTTATGAAAAAATAAATGTAAAATAAAAAGGAAATGGCAGACTGTGCCTAATTGAAATCCAACCCCTAATAAATTTTCCCACTTCGGTCTTTGCGATGGATATGTGCGTCACTAAGCGCTAAACACAGCGGTCGCAAGTCTCACTCCAAATTCCTCACAATTGGCTATTATATGCACTGCAGCAAGGACAGCCACCAGCAGATCAACCAGAAATAAAATATATATAACGCTATTGTAGGCGTAAGTAAGCCGTTTGGATTCTCCTTTGGCTATTTTCTAGCCAAGTATGAAAGCACACTGATGAGATGACGCTGAGTTATGAAAAAATAAACGTAAAATAAAAAGGAAATGGCAGACTGTGCCTAATTGAAATCCAACCCCTAATAAATTTTCCCACTTCGGTCTTTGCGATGGATATGTGCGTCACTAAGCGCTAAACACAGCGGTCGCAAGTCTCACTCCAAATTCCTCACAATTGGCTAGTATATGCACTGCAGCAAGGACAGCCACCAGCAGATCAACCAGAAATAAAATATATATAACGCTATTGTAGGTGTAAGTAAGCCGTTTGGATTCTCCTTTGGCTATTTTCTAGCCAAGTATGAAAGCACACTGATGAGATGACGCTGAGTTATGAAAAAATAAACGTAAAATAAAAAGAAACTGGCAGACTGTGCCTAATTGAAATCAAACCCCTAATAAATTTTCCCACTTTGGTGTTTGAGGTGGATATGTGTGTCACTAAGAGCTAAACACAATGGTAGCAAGTCCCCCTGCAAATTCCTCACAATATGGTACTAGCTGCTATACTAGTGCCAGCAAGCCCAGCCACAAGCAAACAAAAAAAAAAAAAGTATAACGTTATTGTAGCCCTAAGAAGGGCTGTTGGGTTCTTGTTGAATCACTCCTGCCTAACACTATTCTAATAGAACACCCTAACGCTTTCCCTGACCAGCAGCAGCTCTCTCCCTAGCGGCATCCAGACACAGAATGATCCGAGCAGCGCGGGCAGCGGCTAGTCTATCCCAGGGTCACCTGATCTGGCCAGCCAACCACTGCTATCGACGTGTAAGGGTACCACGTCATGCTGGGTGGAGTGCAGAGTCTCCTGGCTTGTGATTGGCTCTGTTTCTGGCCGCCAAAAAGCAAAACGGCGGGAGCTGCCATTTTCTCGAGCGGGCGAAGTATTCGTCCGAGCAACGAGCAGTTTCGAGTACGCTAATGCTCGAACGAGCATCAAGCTCGGACGAGTATGTTCGCTCATCTCTAGTCCCACTGCCACTTCGCCCTTTCTCCGATATTTCTCTCTTATACTGGTCTCTTGCCGAGACCCAGCGAGTGGAGACCTTTTTTACTGTAAAAAAAATGTTTTTTTTATTAATTTGCGGTTTCAAGCAATCATACAGAATAGTAATAAGAAGGTACAGGCCTGATGGCTGCAGGGGTGATACAGGCCTGATGGCTGCAGGGGTGATACAGGGCACATGGCTGCAGGAGTGATACAGGGCACATGGCTGCAGGGGTGATACAGGCCACATGGCTGCAGGGGTGATACAGGCCACATGGCTGCAGGCGTGATACAGGCCACATGGCTGCAGGCGTGATACAGGCCTGATGGCTGCAGGGGTGATACAGGCCTGATGGCTGCAGGGGTGATACAGGCCACATGCATACCTCCCAACATTTGTGAAAGGGAAAGGGGGACAAAATGGCGGCACGCATAGCGGCGATCCCCCTAAGCCACACCCCCAATCACTCCCTGGCCAGGCCCCAAATTCTAGCCATATTATAATAATAAAAATCATCTCAATAAAAAAAAAATTATCCTCTATGGAATTTGAACCTAGAACCTGCAGTGTGCATGTACAATAATGTCACAGCGCCTCAAGCAACTGAGCTATGACCTCAGTGATTATCAAGGCTTAGAATTTTGGTAACTAAGAACTATGACTATTGTTACACTGTGACACAGATTTACTGCCTTGGTATATAGGGAGGGATCTTCTCAGAAATTATTGTAATTATTGAGACTATTATTATTATGGAGATTATTATTATTATTATTATTATTATTATTATTGAGATGATGATTATTATTTTTACTATTAGTAATAATCATCTCCATAATAATAAAAATAATAAAATTTATAATAATAATAGTCTCAATAATTACAATAATATTCTCTGAGAAGATCCCTCTCTATCAGTGCATTAAGTCTGTGTCACAGTGTAACAGTGGCAGATTCTTAGTTACCAGAAATCCTCAGCTCTGTATCACTGTATCACTGTATCACTGCTCAGTTAGTTAAGGCTCCTGTCTACAGTGCAGAGGGTCCCAGGTTCGAATCTCAGCCTGGGCAAACATTATTTAATTTAATTAAATAAAGAGCTTGTGTCTGGGGAAGCCCTGGAGATCATATATGGACAGATGGTGATCTGAGCCTGATGACGTGGTCCCTGCTCTCCGCTAACCCGACACTTCTCTGAAAAGGATTCCCTGCCCGATGTCTGCTCTGGGGAACCCTAGGAGATGCAGTGACCATATATGGATAGAGATCTGAAGCTGATGACGTGGTCCCTGCTCTCCGCTAAGCCGACACTTCTCTGAAAAGGATTCCCTCCCGATGTCTGTAGCAGCCATTCTGTACTATCAGTTCTGGCTTTCAAAGTATTTACTATGCGGACACAGCGCGGGACCTGGGGGGAAAATCCGTGACAATCTGACAGCTGCCCGTGACGCGGGGCAGAGGTAAGAAAAACGGGACTTTCCCGGCAAAATCGGGACGGTTGGGAGCTATGCACATGGCTGCAGGGGTGATACAGGCCACATGGCTGCAGTGGTGATACAGGCTGCAGGGGTGATACAGGGCACATGGCTGCAGGGGTGATACAGGGCACATGGCTGCAGGGGTGATACACGGCACAGGGAAAGGTCATGCGCATGGCTGCAGGGATCTGCAGGGGTGGGGTATGCACATGGCTGCAGGGTAGGGTAATTAACTTACCAAGAGATGCACATTCACGGGTATTGCTAGTAGCCGGCAACATTATTGCTGTTATCTCCTCCCACTTTTTGTGCTTGTGGAAGCCTTCTATCCTCTTATCCCATAGGATAGGGTGTGCTTGCACCAGAGCCAGAAGCCTCTCCATCTGCACATAAGCCATGTTGCTTCTGACTCCCAGGAAAGTCCTCCCCTCCCCTCCCATAGCTCCTGGTATTCCTAGATACAGAACGTATATACGGCAGCATACGGTGGCTACAACGTATGTCACCCGTATTTTATACGTTCCCATAGACTTCAATGGGGCATACGGCCGCAAGAACGTGAAAAAATAGGACATGCTCTATCTTTTTATAAGGCTCACATACGGTGCGGTATGGTACGGTGACAAATAGGGCAATACTTTGTATGACCGTATCTCCCATAGGAATGAATGGTAGCGTATTCTGGACGAATATACACCCGTATATACGGCCATTTTTCAACGGTCATGTGAATGCAGCCTAACTCTGACATGGCATTTCAACTTAGTCAATACTAATGCAACAAAATCAAGTTGAACCCATTGCTACCATCTTTGTGCAGGTGGTCAGTCACTATTGCATGACTGCACCTGCTACACTTTTTTCACGAAAGCAGTTGATCTGCTTTTTTTCGTGTTTTAATTGGTTTTATACTGTTTGTCCAGTTGATTCTCCTATTTTTTGTATTTAAATAAAGGATTTACTATTTTTCAGCTACTTGACACATGTTTTTGTTTTTGTTCTCATGTGCTATTATTCATGTGTGTAGCACCATTTGACATGGTCTCTTTATAAGGATTTGATTCCGTTCTGGATAAATAACAAAATTTAAATGCATCCTAGACAGGGCTGAAAACAACCAAACTCTTTCCATTAAAGAAAAGGATTTTATTTGGATTGAATGTCCAGCTACATCGATCTTCTATCATCTCCCAAAGATCTCCCATCTAAAACTTTACATGCAATCTTTCACATTGCATTGGCGTGCTACTCCAGAAATACATACTGAGTCAAATACTGGATTCCACCGCTTTCCTTCAATGAGATCACATGGAACTTATCGTATGTATGACTTACCCTTGATGTGACTTCATGGTACATGGAAGGAAACATCCCACACACCAGGGGTTTGGAAGACACAAAGTAATTTCTTGACAAAGATCCACTGATGCCATCTAAGCAAGTATCCTTGAAGCAATAGGGGCACATTTACTTACCCGTTCCTGTCTTGATCCCCGAGGTGCGTTGTCCGACGAGGATGAAGTCCGACGCAATTCACTAAGATCGTGTGCCTGACATTCTGTATGTGTCTCTTCCCCGCTGAGGTCCGCCGGAGTTCACCTTCTTCTTCCCGGTGTATGTGAGTGCATTGTCTTGCGACACAATTTGAATTTTAAATTCTGCGCTTAGACCAAATCAGTCGGGTTGTCTGATGGCCATGCTCCCGATTTGCGTCGCATGAAAGTTGGCGCGATTGCGGCAAAATCCGATCGCATGCGCCAAAAAACCCTGTTAAGTGCAGCGCAAATCGGAAATAGTCGGGAAACCCGACGGAAATGCGGTGTGTGGACCGTTAGTAAATGTGCCCCATAGTGTTTATACTAAGACATAACTACTAGAGATGAGCGAACATGCTCGTCCGAGCTTGATGCTCGGTCGAGCATTAGGGTACTCGAAACTGCTCGTTGCTCGGACGAATACTTTGCCCGCTCGAGAAAATGGCAGCTCCCGCCGTTTTGCTTTTTGGCGGCCAGAAACAGAGCCAATCACAAGCCAGGAGACTCTGCACTCCACCCAGCATGACGTGGTACCCTTACACGTCGATAGCAGTGGTTGGCTGGCCAGATCAGGTGACCCTGGGATAGACTAGCCGCTGGCCGCGCTGCTCGGATCATTCTGTCTCTGGATGCCGCTAGGGAGAGAGCTGCTGCTGGTCAGGGAAAGCGTTAGGGTGTTCTATTAGCTTACTGTTAGGCAGGAGTGATTCTCAAAGAACCCAACAGCCCTTCTTAGGGCTACAATAACGTTCTACTTTTTTTATTTTAATTTGCATCTTTTACCATTTTGTGAGGAATTAGCAGGGGGACTTGCTACCGTTGTGTTTAGCTCTTAGTGGCACACATATCCATAGCAAAGGCTGAAGTGGCAAAATTCAGTAGGGGTTGGATTTCTATTAGGCAATAACTCAGTGTCATCTCATCTGGCATAGTAGTGTGCTTCCTTTGATACTTGGCTAGAAAATAGCCATAGGAGAATACAAATAGCTTCTTGAAGCCTACAGTAGCGTTCTATATATTTGATTTCTGGTTGATCTGCTGGTGGCTGTAGTTTCTGCAGTGCATGTACTTGCCAATTCTGAGCAATTTGTAGTGAGACTTGCGACCGCTGTGTTCTGCGCTTAGTGGCGCACATATCCATAGCAAAGGCTGAAGTGGCAAAATTCAGTAGGGGTTGGATTTCTATTAGGCAATAACTCAGTGTCATCTCATCTGGCATAGTAGTGTGCTTCCTTTGATACTTGGCTAGAAAATAGCCATAGGAGAATACAAATAGCTTCTTGAAGCCTACAGTAGCGTTCTATATATTTGATTTCTGGTTGATCTGCTGGTGGCTGTAGTTTCTGCAGTGCATGTACTTGCCAATTCTGAGCAATTTGTAGTGAGACTTGCGACCGCTGTGTTCTGCGCTTAGTGGCGCACATATCCATAGCAAAGGCTGAAGTGGCAAAATTCAGTAGGGGTTGGATTTCTATTAGGCAATAACTCAGTGTCATCTCATCTGGCATAGTAGTGTGCTTCCTTTGATACTTGGCTAGAAAATAGCCATAGGAGAATACAAATAGCTTCTTGAAGCCTACAGTAGCGTTCTATATATTTGATTTCTGGTTGATCTGCTGGTGGCTGTAGTTTCTGCAGTGCATGTACTTGCCAATTCTGAGCAATTTGTAGTGAGACTTGCGACCGCTGTGTTCTGCGCTTAGTGGCGCACATATCCATAGCAAAGGCTGAAGTGGCAAAATTCAGTAGGGGTTGGATTTCTATTAGGCAATAACTCAGTGTCATCTCATCTGGCATAGTAGTGTGCTTCCTTTGATACTTGGCTAGAAAATAGCCATAGGAGAATACAAATAGCTTCTTGAAGCCTACAGTAGCGTTCTATATATTTGATTTCTGGTTGATCTGCTGGTGGCTGTATTTTCTGCAGTGCATGTACTTGCCAATTCTGAGCAATTTGTAGTGAGACTTGCGACCGCTGTGTTCTGCGCTTAGTGGCGCACATATCCATAGCAAAGGCTGAAGTGGCAAAATTCAGTAGGGGTTGGATTTCTATTAGGCAATAACTCAGTGTCATCTCATCTGGCATAGTAGTGTGCTTCCTTTGATACTTGGCTAGAAAATAGCCATAGGAGAATACAAATAGCTTCTTGAAGCCTACAGTAGCGTTCTATATATTTGATTTCTGGTTGATCTGCTGGTGGCTGTAGTTTCTGCAGTGCATGTACTTGCCAATTCTGAGCAATTTGTAGTGAGACTTGCGACCGCTGTGTTCTGCGCTTAGTGGCGCACATATCCATAGCAAAGGCTGAAGTGGCAAAATTCAGTAGGGGTTGGATTTCTATTAGGCAATAACTCAGTGTCATCTCATCTGGCATAGTAGTGTGCTTCCTTTGATACTTGGCTAGAAAATAGCCATAGGAGAATACAAATAGCTTCTTGAAGCCTACAGTAGCGTTCTATATATTTGATTTCTGGTTGATCTGCTGGTGGCTGTAGTTTCTGCAGTGCATGTACTTGCCAATTCTGAGCAATTTGTAGTGAGACTTGCGACCGCTGTGTTCTGCGCTTAGTGGCGCACATATCCATAGCAAAGGCTGAAGTGGCAAAATTCAGTAGGGGTTGGATTTCTATTAGGCAATAACTCAGTGTCATCTCATCTGGCATAGTAGTGTGCTTCCTTTGATACTTGGCTAGAAAATAGCCATAGGAGAATACAAATAGCTTCTTGAAGCCTACAGTAGCGTTCTATATATTTGATTTCTGGTTGATCTGCTGGTGGCTGTAGTTTCTGCAGTGCATGTACTTGCCAATTCTGAGCAATTTGTAGTGAGACTTGCGACCGCTGTGTTCTGCGCTTAGTGGCGCACATATCCATAGCAAAGGCTGAAGTGGCTAAATTCAGTAGGGGTTGGATTTCTATTAGGCAATAACTCAGTGTCATCTCATCTGGCATAGTAGTGTGCTTCCTTTGATACTTGGCTAGAAAATAGCCATAGGAGAATACAAATAGCTTCTTGAAGCCTACAGTAGCGTTCTATATATTTGATTTCTGGTTGATCTGCTGGTGGCTGTAGTTTCTGCAGTGCATGTACTTGCCAATTCTGAGCAATTTGTAGTGAGACTTGCGACCGCTGTGTTCTGCGCTTAGTGGCGCACATATCCATAGCAAAGGCTGAAGTGGCAAAATTCAGTAGGGGTTGGATTTCTATTAGGCAATAACTCAGTGTCATCTCATCTGGCATAGTAGTGTGCTTCCTTTGATACTTGGCTAGAAAATAGCCATAGGAGAATACAAATAGCTTCTTGAAGCCTACAGTAGCGTTCTATATATTTGATTTCTGGTTGATCTGCTGGTGGCTGTAGTTTCTGCAGTGCATGTACTTGCCAATTCTGAGCAATTTGTAGTGAGACTTGCGACCGCTGTGTTCTGCGCTTAGTGGCGCACATATCCATAGCAAAGGCTGAAGTGGCTAAATTCAGTAGGGGTTGGATTTCTATTAGGCAATAACTCAGTGTCATCTCATCTGGCATAGTAGTGTGCTTCCTTTGATACTTGGCTAGAAAATAGCCATAGGAGAATACAAATAGCTTCTTGAAGCCTACAGTAGCGTTCTATATATTTGATTTCTGGTTGATCTGCTGGTGGCTGTAGTTTCTGCAGTGCATGTACTTGCCAATTCTGAGCAATTTGTAGTGAGACTTGCGACCGCTGTGTTCTGCGCTTAGTGGCGCACATATCCATAGCAAAGGCTGAAGTGGCAAAATTCAGTAGGGGTTGGATTTCTATTAGGCAATAACTCAGTGTCATCTCATCTGGCATAGTAGTGTGCTTCCTTTGATACTTGGCTAGAAAATAGCCATAGGAGAATACAAATAGCTTCTTGAAGCCTACAGTAGCGTTCTATATATTTGATTTCTGGTTGATCTGCTGGTGGCTGTAGTTTCTGCAGTGCATGTACTTGCCAATTCTGAGCAATTTGTAGTGAGACTTGCGACCGCTGTGTTCTGCGCTTAGTGGCGCACATATCCATAGCAAAGGCTGAAGTGGCAAAATTCAGTAGGGGTTGGATTTCTATTAGGCAATAACTCAGTGTCATCTCATCTGGCATAGTAGTGTGCTTCCTTTGATACTTGGCTAGAAAATAGCCATAGGAGAATACAAATAGCTTCTTGAAGCCTACAGTAGCGTTCTATATATTTGATTTCTGGTTGATCTGCTGGTGGCTGTAGTTTCTGCAGTGCATGTACTTGCCAATTCTGAGCAATTTGTAGTGAGACTTGCGACCGCTGTGTTCTGCGCTTAGTGGCGCACATATCCATAGCAAAGGCTGAAGTGGCAAAATTCAGTAGGGGTTGGATTTCTATTAGGCAATAACTCAGTGTCATCTCATCTGGCATAGTAGTGTGCTTCCTTTGATACTTGGCTAGAAAATAGCCATAGGAGAATACAAATAGCTTCTTGAAGCCTACAGTAGCGTTCTATATATTTGATTTCTGGTTGATCTGCTGGTGGCTGTAGTTTCTGCAGTGCATGTACTTGCCAATTCTGAGCAATTTGTAGTGAGACTTGCGACCGCTGTGTTCTGCGCTTAGTGGCGCACATATCCATAGCAAAGGCTGAAGTGGCTAAATTCAGTAGGGGTTGGATTTCTATTAGGCAATAACTCAGTGTCATCTCATCTGGCATAGTAGTGTGCTTCCTTTGATACTTGGCTAGAAAATAGCCATAGGAGAATACAAATAGCTTCTTGAAGCCTACAGTAGCGTTCTATATATTTGATTTCTTGTTGATCTGCTGGTGGCTGTAGTTTCTGCAGTGCATGTACTTGCCAATTCTGAGCAATTTGTAGTGAGACTTGCGACCGCTGTGTTCTGCGCTTAGTGGCGCACATATCCATAGCAAAGGCTGAAGTGGCAAAATTCAGTAGGGGTTGGATTTCTATTAGGCAATAACTCAGTGTCATCTCATCTGGCATAGTAGTGTGCTTCCTTTGATACTTGGCTAGAAAATAGCCATAGGAGAATACAAATAGCTTCTTGAAGCCTACAGTAGCGTTCTATATATTTGATTTCTGGTTGATCTGCTGGTGGCTGTAGTTTCTGCAGTGCATGTACTTGCCAATTCTGAGCAATTTGTAGTGAGACTTGCGACCGCTGTGTTCTGCGCTTAGTGGCGCACATATCCATAGCAAAGGCTGAAGTGGGAAAATTCAGTAGGGGTTGGATTTCTATTAGGCAATAACTCAGTGTCATCTCATCTGGCATAGTAGTGTGCTTCCTTTGATACTTGGCTAGAAAATAGCCATAGGAGAATACAAATAGCTTCTTGAAGCCTACAGTAGCGTTCTATATATTTGATTTCTGGTTGATCTGCTGGTGGCTGTAGTTTCTGCAGTGCATGTACTTGCCAATTCTGAGCAATTTGTAGTGAGACTTGCGACCGCTGTGTTCTGCGCTTAGTGGCGCACATATCCATAGCAAAGGCTGAAGTGGCAAAATTCAGTAGGGGTTGGATTTCTATTAGGCAATAACTCAGTGTCATCTCATCTGGCATAGTAGTGTGCTTCCTTTGATACTTGGCTAGAAAATAGCCATAGCAATAGGATAGGATTGTTTGGTTCTAAAAACTCAAAAAAAAACAAAAAACACAAAAAAAAACAAAAAACACAAAAAAACACAAAAAAAAAAAAAAAAAAGTAAAAAAAAAAAAAAAGTTATAACTCTCATTTTAAAAATGTTTAACCCCAGGGCTAGGGGTAGAGGACGAGGGCGGGGACGTGGGCGTCCAACTACTGCAGGGGTCAGAGGCCGTGGTCCTGGGCGGGGTGAGACACCACCTGCTGATGAGGGAGCAGGGGAACGCCGCAGAGCTACACTCCCTAGGTTCATGTCTGAAGTTACTGGGACTCGTGGTAGAGCACTGTTGAGGCCAGAACAGTGCGAACAGGTGATGTCGTGGATTGCTGACAATGCTTCGAGCAATTTGTCCACCACCAGTCAGTCTTCCACGCAGTCCACCCATGTCACCGAAATCCCCACTCCTCCAGCTCCTGCACCTCAGCCTCCTCCCCCCCAGTCTGCCCCCTCCCAGGAAAATTTTCCATTTGAACCGGCATACTCTGAGGAACTGTTTTCTGGACCCTTCCCACAGTCACAAACCACTTGTCCGGTTGCTGCTGAGCAATTTTCCGATGCCCAGGTTTTCCACCAGTCACAGTCTGTGGGTGATGATGACCTTCTTGACGTAGTGGAAGTGTGTAAAGAGGTGTCCGACGATGAGGAGACACGGTTGTCAGACAGTGGGGAAGTTGTTGTCAGGGCAGGAAGTCCGAGGGGGGAGCAGACTGAGGGATCGGAGGATGATGAGGTGACAGACCCAAGCTGGGTTGAGAGGCCGGGTGAACACAGTGCTTCTGAGACGGAGGAGAGTCCTCGACCTGAACAGGTTGGAAGAGGCAGTGGTGGGGCCAGACGGAGAGGCAGGGCCAGAGCTGGTGCATCAGCGCCACTGTCAACTAGTGAAGCTCCCGTGGTGAGGGCTCTTGCGGCGAGGGCTAGATCTTCAGAAGTGTGGAGGTTCTTTAAGGAAACACCGGATGACCGACGGACTGTGGTGTGCAACATTTGCCAAACCAGGCTCAGCAGGGGTTCCACCACTACTAGCTTAACTACCACCAGTATGCGCAGGCATATGAATGCTAAGCACCCCACTCAGTGGCAACAAGCCCGTTCACCTCCGGCCGTGCACACCACTGCTCCTTCCCCTGTGTCAGCTGCTAGTCAGCCCCCTGCCCAGGACCCTGGCACAAAAACCCCATCGTCGCCTCCACGATCCTCCACCAGCGTTCAGCTCTCCATACCCCAGACGCTGGAGCGGAAACGCAAATATAGTGCAACCCACCCGCACGCCCAAGCCCTTAATGTGCACATCTCCAGATTGCTTAGCCTGGAGATGCTGCCCTATAGGCTAGTAGAGACCGAGGCCTTTCGCAACCTCATGGCGGCGGCCGCCCCTCGGTATTCGGTCCCCAGCCGCCACTACTTTTCCCGATGTGCCGTCCCAGCCCTGCACCAGCACGTGTCAGACAACATCATCCGTGCCCTGACCAACGCCGTTTCTGACAAGGTCCACCTGACCACGGACACGTGGACGAGTGCTGCCGGGCAGGGCCACTATATATCGCTGACGGCACATTGGGTTAACTTGGTGGAGGCTGGGACCGAGACTGACCCTGGGGCTGCTCATATACTGCCGACGCCGAGGATTGCGGGGCCTACCTCGGTCCAGGTGTTTCAGGCCTACTATGCCTCCTCCTCCTCCCACCCCTCCTCCACCTCCTCCTCCGAACTACCATCCGTGGGCACGGCGCCATCAGTCGGTAGCTCTAGGCACAGCAGCAGTGCCGTCGCTAAGCGACAGCAGGCGGTGCTCAAACTGCTGAGCCTAGGCGACAAAAGGCACACCGCCCAAGAGCTATTACAGGGCATCACGGCGCAGACTGATCTGTGGCTGGCACCGCTGAACCTCAAGCCGGGAATGGTTGTGTGTGACAACGGCCGTAACCTGGTGGCGGCTCTGCAACTCGGCAGACTGACACATGTGCCATGCCTGGCCCATGTGTTAAATCTGATAGTGCAGCGTTTCCTCAAGACATACCCCAATCTGTCTGATTTGCTCACGAAGGTGCGCCGCATCTGTGCGCATTTCAGGAAGTCCAGCCCAGATGCTGCCACTCTCAGGGCAGCGCAGCGCCGCCTCCAACTGCCCGCTCACCGACTGTTGTGCGACGTGCCCACGAGGTGGAATTCAACACTGACCATGTTATCCAGAGTTTACCAGCAGCGCAGAGCGATTGTAGACTGCCAGATGTCAACTTCCACCAGAACTGGTAGTCAGGTCAGTCAGCTTCCTCAAGTCTACAATGAGGAGTGGACGTGGATGTCTGATATCTGTCAGGTGCTGAGTAACTTTGAGGAGTCAACACAGATGGTCAGTGGCGATGCCGCCATCATCAGCCTCACCATCCCGCTGCTTGGCCTGTTGAAAAACTCTCTGGTCAGCATGAAGTCGGAAGCTTTGCGCTCGTCACAAGAGACGGGGGAAGAATATTCCCTTGTTGATAGCCAAAGCACCCTGAGGTCTGTTTCTCAGCGCATATCGGAGGAGGTGGAGGTGGAGGAGGATGAGGAGGAAGAGGAGGAGAATGTTGGCGAGACACAAGAGGGGACCATTGTTGAGTCCTTCACTGTTCAGCGTGTATGGGCAGAAGAAGAGGAGTTGGAGGAGTTGGAGGAGGAGGAAATGGACAGTCAGGCCAGTGAGGGGAGTGAATTCTTACGCGTTGGTACTCTGGCGCATATGGCAGATTTCATGCTAGGCTGCCTATCCCGTGACCCTCGCGTTCAAAGAATTTATTCCAGCACCGATTACTGGGTGTTCACTCTCCTGGACCCACGGTACAAGCAAAATCTTGCCACTCTCATCCCTGCAGAGGAAAGGAGTGTGAGAATGCATGAATACCAGCAGGCCCTGGTGCACAAGCTGAAACAGTATTTCCCTTCTGACAGCGCTAGCGGCAGAGTGCGTAGTTCTGCGGGACAAGTAGCGAGGGAGAGTAGGCGAGCAGGCAGCTTGTCCAGCACTGGCAAGGGTACGCTTTACAAGGCTTTTGCCAGCTTTATGTCACCCCAGCAAGACACTGTCACCTGTCCCCAGTCTCGGCAGAGTAGGGCTGATCTTTACAGAAAGATGGTGAGGGAGTACGTAGCTGACCATACCATCGTCCTAAATGATCACACAGCTCCCTACAACTACTGGGTTTCAAAGCTGGACATGTGGCACGAACTGGCGCTGTACGCCTTGGAGGTTCTTGCCTGCCCTGCCGCTAGCGTCTTGTCCGAGCGGGTTTTCAGTGCAGCTGGTGGCATCATCACCGATAAGCGTACACGCCTGTCGACTGACAGCGCTGACAGGCTGACGCTTATTAAAATGAATAAAGGCTGGATTTCTCAGAATTTCCAATCTCCACCAGGTGAAGGAAGCTCAACCTGAATAATTGATCCACTCCTCCTCCTCCTCCTCATTTTCCTCCTTCTCCTCCTCTTTGTACAGTAAAGCAGAGGAAAATGGCTATTTTTTGACAGGGCCCACTGGCTCTTGCTATACTTCATGCATTTAATTTTTCTGGAGGGCCACCTACCCGGTCCTCTGTTTGAAACAATTTTTGTGAGTGCCACATACAGGCACTCAATCTATTCCATTTTTCTGGAGGGCCACCTACCCGGTCCTCTGGTTTGAACAATTTTTGGGACTGCCACATACAGGCACTCAATCTATTCCATTTTACTGGAGGGCCACCTACCTGCTCCTCTGGTTTGAAGAATTTTTGGGACTGCCACATACAGGCACTCAATCTATTCCATTTTACTGGAGGGCCACCTACCTGCTCCTCTGGTTTGAAACATTTTTGGGACTGCCACATACAGGCACTCAATCTATTCCATTTTACTGCAGGGCCACCTACCTGCTCCTCTGGTTTGAAGAATTTTTGGGACTGCCACATACAGGCACTCAATCTATTCCATTTTACTGGAGGGCCACCTACCTGCTCCTCTGGTTTGAAGAATTTTTGGGACTGCCACATACAGGCACTCAATCTATTCCATTTTACTGCAGGGCCACCTACCTGCTCCTCTGGTTTGAAGAATTTTTGGGACTGCCACATACAGGCACTCAATCTATTCCATTTTACTGGAGGGCCACCTACCTGCTCCTCTGGTTTGAAGAATTTTTGGGACTGCCACATACAGGCACTCAATCTATTCCATTTTACTGCAGGGCCACCTACCTGCTCCTCTGGTTTGAACAATTTTTGGGACTGCCACATACAGGCACTCAATCTATTCCATTTTACTGGAGGGCCACCTACCTGCTCCTCTGGTTTGAAACATTTTTGGGACTGCCACATACAGGCACTCAATCTATCCCATTTTACTGGAGGGCCACCTACCTGCTCCTCTGGTTTGAAACATTTTTGGGACTGCCACATACAGGCACTCAATCTATTCCATTTTACTGCAGGGCCACCTACCTGCTCCTCTGGTTTGAACAATTTTTGGGACTGCCACATACAGGCACTCAATCTATTCCATTTTACTGGAGGGCCACCTACCTGCTCCTCTGGTTTGAACAATTTTTGGGACTGCCACATACAGGCACTCAATCTATCCCATTTTACTGGAGGGCCACCTACCTGCTCCTCTGGTTTGAAAAATGTTTGGGACTGCCACATACAGGCACTATCCAAATTAAATTGTCTCCATAGCAGCCTCCACACGTTGTCTCCATTGCTACCTCCAAAAGTCGTCCATATAGCTGCCTCCATACATCGTCCCTTTATCAAACGAGGTGTGTCAGGCAGAAATTTGGGTTGTTTTCATGGATTCCACATCAAAGTTGTTAACTTTGTCGCCACCCTGCTGTGTAATCCACAAAATATACTTGCAAACTTTTACCATTTAGGGATATTATTTCAGCGCTTCTTGCGCATCTGTTTACATTCCCCTCACCCGCCATATCCTAAACTTATAAGAACGCTACTACACTTGATCTTATACAAAAGTGCTGTTTGGGGAGTAGCCTAGAGACAGGGGCTTGGATTTGCGAAAGCTCGCCTGGCAGCGGAGCGCCAGCTCCATGCGCATCATGCGCTTCTTGCGCATCTGTTTACATTCCCCTCACCCGGCATATCCTAAACTTATAAGAACGCTACTACACTTGATCTTATACAAAAGTGCTGTTTGGGGAGTAGCCTAGAGACAGGGGCTTGGATTTGCGAAAGCTCGCCTGGCAGCGGAGCGCCAGCTCCATGCGCATCATGCGCTTCTTGCGCATCTGTTTACATTCCCCTCACCCGGCATATCCTAAACTTATAAGAACGCTACTACACTTGATCTTATACAAAAGTGCTGTTTGGGGAGTAGCCTAGAGACAGGGGCTTGGATTGGCGAAAGCTCGCCTGGCAGCGGAGCGCCAGCTCCATGCGCATCATGCGCTTCTTGCGTATCTGTTTACATTCCCCTCACCCGGCATATCCTAAACTTATAAGAACGCTACTACACTTGATCTTATACAAAAGTGCTGTTTGGGGAGTAGCCTAGAGACAGGGGCTTGGATTGGCGAAAGCTCGCCTGGCAGCGGAGCGCCAGCTCCATGCCAAGATCCAACTAACATAGTTTTAACTGCAGCACCTTTAATCTACTACTAGTTCACTGCCTCCATACATGGTCCCCTTATCAAACGAGCTGTGTCAGGCAGAATTTTGGGTTGTTTTCATGGCTTCCATGTTAACTTTGTCGCCACCCTGCTGTGTAATCCACAAAATATACTGGCAAACTTTTATCATGTACCGATATTATTTGAGCACTTCTTGCTCACCTCCTTTGGTTCCTCTCTGCCACCCATTGGTTTGAAGCCTGAGTCCATTTAGGGTATGTCGCCATGACACTCTCTAGCCTGCTGCCGCTGCCTCTGCATGCCGTCCCCTATAGTGTCAGGGTCAATTATTGCATGTTTTAGATGCTATCTAGCTTCATTCTGTCACTCTGTCATGGCCATGCTGTTGCCCATAATTTTGGCATAATGGTGCGTTTAAGCAGCCTCAGAGGCATCCATGCATGCTGCCCCTGCTGTTTCCTGTCCATTTCCGTGGTGTTTCCATCCTTTTCTGAGGTTCCCAGGTGTTTGGCCAAGCTTCCCTGTGCAGAGCCTTGGTCCCCTTGAAAAATGCTCGAGTCTCCCATTGACTTCAATGGGGTTCGTTATTCGAGACGAGCACTCGAGCATCGGGAAAAGTTCGTCTCGAATAACGAGTACCCGAGCATTTTAGTGTTCGCTCATCTCTAATAACTACCTTACATTCCAAAAGGTAATTTACAGGCAGACCAGAGGGATGGATATAGGGAGAAGGTTTGCCCCAAGTTTTGGCAACCTCTATATGGTTGGAAGACAATATTCCTAGGTTTTTAAGTCTCAACAACAACAATTTGGATCTGAAATGTAATTTTGTGGACCTTCATCAACAAACAACTTTATTTTGACCAAAACATTCTGTAAAGCAGTTGACGCCAAAAGCTACCCCTATTTTCACAGTGCACATCGTAAATGGAAACATTCTCTTCAGCCATTTTAGGTAAATAAGGAAGAACTTTTCATGCACCTTGGATTTTAGCATTCAGGCTTCACCCTAGGTAAAAGAAAAGTGTTTTCCCAAACCCGTAGTCCAACCAACATTTATGAGAGCTAAAGCCCTCACACAAGCTTATTGCTTAAAACTTAAAAAAAAATCAAAGAGATCCAAACTTCATCACAACCGTTAACAACAACCATAAAACCATGGCCCTAATCCTGAAGAAATGCTGGCCGAAACTTCTGAAAGACCATTTCTAGAGATGAGCGAACATACTCGTCCGAGCTTGATGCTCGTTCGAGCATTAGCGTACTCGAAACTGCTCGTTGCTCGGACGAATACTTCGCCCGCTCGAGAAAATGGCATCTCCCGCCGTTTTGCTTTTTGGCGGACAGAAACAGAGCCAATCACAAGCCAGGAGACTCTGCACTCCACCCAGCATGACGTGGTACCCTTACACGTCGATAGCAGTGGTTGGCTGGCCAGATCAGGTGACCCTGGGATAGACTAGCCGCTGCCCGCGCTGCTCGGATCATTCTGTGTCTGGATGCCGCTAGGGAGAGAGCTGCTGCTGGTCAGGGAAAGCGTTAGGGTGTTCTATTAGAATAGTGTTAGGCAGGAGTGATTCTACAAGAACCCAACAGCCCTTCTTAGGGCTACAATAACGTTATACATTTTTTTTTTGTTTGCTTGTGGCTGGGCTTGCTGGCACTAGTAGTGCAGCTAGTACCATACTGTGAGGAATTTGCAGGGAGACCTGCGTCCGTTGTGTTTAGCTCTTAGTGACACACATATCCACCTCAAACACCAAAGTGGGACAATTTATTAGGGGTTTGATTAGAATTAGGCAGAGTCTGCTGATTTTTTTTTTTTTTTTACCTTTATTTAATTTTATAGCTCAAACTCATCTTGCAAAGCAGTGTGCTTTCAGTGTAGGCTACAAAATAGCCATAGGAGAACCCCAACGGCTTACTTAGGCCTACAATAGCGTTATATTTTCCTTTTTTTTGTTTGCTTGTGGCTGGGCTTGCTGACATTAGTAGTGCAGCTAGTACCATATTGTGAGGAATTTGCTGGGAGACCTGCGACCGTTGTATTTAGCTCTTAGTGACACGCATATCCACCTCAAACACCAAAGTGGGACAATTTATTAGGGGTTTGATTAGAATTAGGCAGAGTCTGCTGATTTTTTTTTTTTTACCTTTATTTCATTTTATAGCTCAAACTCATCTAGCAAAGCAGTGTGCTTTCAGTGTAGGCTACAAAATTGCCATAGGAGAACCCCAACAGCTTACTTAGGCCTACAATAGCGTTATATTTTCCTTTTTTTTGTTTGCTTGTGGCTGGGCTTGCTGGCATTAGTAGTGCAGCTAGTACCATATTGTGAGGAATTTGCTGGGAGACCTGCGACCGTTGTGTTTAGCTCTTAGTGACACGCATATCCACCTCAAACACCGAAGTGGGACAATTTATTAGGGGTTTGATTAGAATTAGGCAGAGTCTGCTGATTAATTTTATAGCTCAAAGTCATCAGGCACAGCACAAAATCCAGTTGTGTGCTGTCAGTGTAGGTTAGAAACTAGCCATAGCAATAGGATAGCATCGTTTTGTTAAAAAAAAAAAAAATTAAAAGTTTACACTTTAATTTGGAAAATGTTTAACCCGAGGGCTAGGGGTAGAGGACGAGGGCGTGGACGTGGGCGTCCAACTACTGCAGGGGTCAGAGGCCGTGGTCCTGGGCGGGGTGAGACACCACCTGCTGATGAGGGAGCAGGGGAACGCCGCAGAGCTACACTCCCTAGGTTCATCATGTCTCAAGTTACTGGGACTCGTGGTAGAGCACTGTTGAGGCCAGAACAGTGCGAAGAGGTGATGTCGTGGATTGCGGACAATGCTTCTAGCCATTTGTCCACCAGTCAGTCTTCCACGCAGTCCACCCATGTCACCGAAATCAGCATTCCTCCAGCTCCTCCACCTCAGCCTCCTTCCCCCCAGTCTGCCCCCTGGCATACTCTGAGGAACTGTTTTCTGGACCCTTCCCACAGTCACAAACCACTTGTCCGGTTGCTGCTGAGCAATTTTCCGATGCCCAGGTTTTCCACCAGTCGCAGTCTGTGGGTGATGATGACATTATTGACGTAGTGGAAGAAGTGTGTAAAGAGGTGTCGGACGATGAGGAGACACGGTTGTCAGACAGTGGTGAAGTTGTTGTCAGGGCAGGAAGTCCGAGGGGGGAGCAGACTGAGGGATCGGAGGATGATGAGGTGACAGACCCAAGCTGGGTTGATAGGCCGGGTGAACACAGTGCTTCTGAGACGGAGGAGAGTCCTATAGCAGAACAGGTTGGAAGAGGCAGTGGTGGGGCCAGACGGAGAGGCAGGGCCAGAGCTGGTGCATCAGCGCCAAATGTTGCCCGTAGTCAAGCTCCCGTGGCGAGGGCTAGATTTTCAGAAGTCTGGAGGTTCTTTAAAGAAACACCGGATGACCGACGGACTGTGGTGTGCAACCTTTGCCAAACCAGGATCAGCAGGGGTTCCACCACTACTAGCTTAACTACCACCAGTATGCGCAGGCATATGAATGCTAAACACCCCACTCAATGGCACCAAGCCCGTTCACCTCCGGCCGGGCACACCACTGCTCCTTCCCCTGTGTCATCTGCTAGTCAGCCCCCTGCCCAGGACCACGGCCCAAACAACTCCCGTGCGAAAACTTCATCTTCGCCTCCACGATCCTCAACAGCATCCACCAGCGTTCAGCTCTCCATACCCCAGACGCTGGAGCGCAAAAGGAAGTATAGCGCAACCCACCCACACGCCCAAGCCCTCAACGTCCACATCTCCAAGTTGCTTAGCCTGGAGATGCTGCCCTATAGGCTGGTAGAGAGCGAGGCCTTTCGAAACCTCATGGGGGCGGCTGCCCCTGAGCCTAGGTGATAAAAGGCACACCGCCCAAGAGCTATTACAGGGCATCACGGCGCAGACTGATCTGTGGCTGGCACCGCTGAACCTGAAGCCAGGCATGGTTGTGTGTGACAATGGCCGTAACCTGGTGGCGGTTCTGCAACTCGGCAGACTGACACATGTGCCATGCCTGGCCCATGTGTTAAATCTCATAGTTCAGCGTTTCCTCAAGACATACCCCAATCTGTCTGATTTGCTCACGAAGGTGCGCCGCATCTGTGTGCATTTCAGGAAGTCCAGCACAGATGCTGCCACTCTCAGGGCAGCGCAGCGCCGCCTCCAACTGCCCACTCACCAACTGTTGTGCGACGTGCCCACGAGGTGGAATTCAACATTAACCATGTTATCCAGAGTTTACCAGCAGCGCAGAGCGATTGTAGACTGCCAGATGTCAACTTCCACCAGAACTGGTAGTCAGGTCAGTCAGCTTCCTCAAGTCTACAATGAGGAGTGGACGTGGATGTCTGATATCTGTCAGGTGCTGAGTAACTTTGAGGAGTCAACACAGATGGTCAGTGGCGATGCCGCCATCATCAGCCTCACCATCCCGCTGCTTGGCCTGTTGAAAAACTCTCTGGTCAGCATGAAGTCGGAAGCTTTGCGCTCGTCACAAGAGACGGGGGAAGAAGATTCCCTTGTTGATAGCCAAAGCACCCTTAGGTCTGTTTCTCAGCGCATATCGGAGGAGGTGGAGGAGGATGAGGAGGAAGAGGAGGAGAATGTTGGCGAGACAGAAGAGGGGACCATTGTTCAGTCCTTCACTGTTCAGCGTGTATGGGCAGAAGAAGGGGAGTTGGAGGAGTTGGAGGAGGAGGAAATGGGCAGTCAGGCCAGTGAGGGGAGTGAATTCTTGCGCGTTGGGACTCTGGCACATATGGCAGATTTCATGCTAGGCTGCCTATCCCGTGACCCTCACGTTCAAAGAATTTATTCCAGCACCGATTACTGGGTATTCACTCTCCTGGACCCACGGCACAAGCAAAATCTTTCCACTCTCATCCCTGGAGAGGAAAGGAGTGTGAGAATGCATGAATACCAGCAGGCCCTGGTGCACAAGCTGAAACAGTATTTCCCTTCTGACAGCACTAGCGGCAGAGGGCGTACTTCTGCGGGACAAGTAGCGAGGGAGAGTAGGCGAGCAGGCAGCTTTTCCAGCACTGGCATGGGTACGCTTTACAAGGCCTTTGCCAGTTTTATGTCACCCCAACAAGACACTGTCACCTGTCCCCAGTCTCGGCAGAGTAGGGCTGATCTTTACAGAAAGATGGTGAGGGAGTACGTAGCTGACCATACCATCGTCCTAAATGATCACACAGCTCCCTACAACTACTGGGTTTCAAAGCTGGACATGTGGCACGAACTGGCGCTGTACGCCTTGGAGGTTCTTGCCTGCCCTGCCGCTAGCGTCTTGTCCGAGCGGGTTTTCAGTGCAGCTGGTGGCATCATCACCGATAAGCGTACACGCCTGTCGACTGACAGCGCTGACAGGCTGATGCTTATCAAGATGAATAAAGCCTGGATTTCTCCGGATTTTCATTCTCCACCAGGTGAAAGAAGCTCAACCTGAATAATGTATGCACTCCTCCTCCTCATTGTCCTCCTTCTCCTCCTCTTTGTATACTAAAGCATAGGAAACTGGCTATTTTTTGCCAAGGCCAACTGGCTCTAGCTATAGTACTCTATGTATTTAATTTTTCTGGAGGGCCACCTACCCGGTCCTCTGTTTTAAGCAATTTTTGGGAGTGCCACATACAGGCACTCAATCTATTTAATTTTTCTGGAGGACCACCTACCTGCTGCTCTGGTTTGAAAACTTTTTTGGACTGCCACATACAGGCACTCAATTTATTTAATTTTTCTGGAGGACCACCTACCTGCTCCTCTGGTTTGAAAACTTTTTTGGACTGCCACATACAGGCACTATCCAAATTAAATTGTCTCCATAGCAGCCTCCACATGTCGTCTTTTTAGCTGGCTCCACACGTTGTCTCCATTGCTACCTCCACACGTCATCGCCATAGCTGCCTCCAAAAGTCGTCCATATAGCTGCCTCCATACATTGTCTCCTTATCAAACGAACTGTGTCAGGCAGAATTTTGGGTTGTTTTCATGGATTCCACATCAAACTTGTTAACTTTGTCGCCACCCTGCTGTGTAATCCACAAAATATACTGGCAAACTTTTATCATTTACCAATATTATTTCAGCGCTTCTTGCGCATCTGTTTACATTCCCCTCACCCGCTATATCCCAAACTTATAAGAACGCTACTACACTTGATCTTATACAAAAGGTTCTTAGAAGTGCTGTTTGGGGAGTAGCCTAGAGACAGGGGCTTGGATTGGCGAAAGCTCGCCTGGCAGCGGAGCGCCAGCTCCATCTCAAGATCCAACTAACATAGTTTTAACTGCAGCACCTTTAATCTACTACTAGTTCACTGCCTCCATACATCGTCCCCTTATCAAACGAGCTGTGTCGGGCAGAATTTTGGGTTGTTTTCATGGCTTCCACATCAAACTTGTTAACTTTGTCGCCACCCTGCTGTGTTATCCACAAAATATACTGGCAAACTTTTATCATTTACCAATATTATTTCAGCGCTTCTTGCGCATCTGTTTACATTCCCCTCACCCGCCATATCCCAAACTTATAAGAACGCTACTACACTTGATCTTATACAAAAGGTTCTTAGAAGTGCTGTTTGGGGAGTAGCCTAGAGACAGGGGCTTGGATTGGCGAAAGCTCGCCTGGCAGCGGAACGCCACCTCCATCTCAAGATCCAACTAACATAGTTTTAACTGCAGCACCTTTAATCTACTACAAGTTCACTGCCTCCATACATCGTCCCCTTATCAAACGAGCTGTGTCAGGCAGAATTTTCAGGTGTTTCACCAGATACATAGTGGAACTCGGCCCATCTGTCGCCGCCATGCTGGAGACCTGAAGTTGCAATCATAGCAGCGCAATATGGATGCCCCATACTGTCGCTCTTAATCATGGAACCATTTCCGTAAAAACAATTAAAAATAGAACCACTATGCTATTCCATTATTCCTAGGTGAAATATTCAAACGACCCGGCCTGATTTGAAAATTATAATTTTTTCAAAGTAAACGCTTCTGGCCCCCAGGCCCATTTTGGGTGGGGAGGAGCCGAGAGACAGGGGCTTGGACAGGCGAAAGCTTGCCTGGCAGTGGACCGCCAGCTCCATCCCAAGATTAGGCAGCCTCAGAGGCATCCATGCATGCTGCCCCTGCTGTTTCCTGTCCATTTTGCCTCCACGATCCTCCACAGCGTCCACCAATGTCTCCATGCGCAACTTTCAACTCTCTATACCCCAGACGCTGGAGCACGAGAGGATATGCAGCACATCATCCCCTTATCAAACGAGCTGTGTCAGGCAGAATTTTCAGGTGTTTCACCAGATACATAGTGGAACTCGGCCCATCTGTCGCCGCCATGCTGGAGACCTGAAGTTGCAATCATAGCAGCGCAATATGAATGCCCCATACTGTCACTCTTAAACATGGAAGTCGTCTCCATGGCTGCCTCCACATGTCGTCCCCTTATCAAAAGAGCTGTGTCAGGCTCATTTTTCGGGTATTTCACCAGATACGTTATGGAACTTGGTCACTATGTCGCCACCATGCTGTGTTATCGACTAAATATACTGTCAACCTTTTGTTCACATAGGAAATCATTTCACCTCCTTTGGTGAAACCTGAGTCCATTTAGGGTATGTCGCCATGAGACTCTCTAGCCTGCCACTGCTGCCGCTGCCTCTGCATGCCGTCCCCTATAGTGTCAGGGTCAATTATTGGATGTTTTAGATGCTATCTAACCTCATTCGGTCACTCTGTCATGGCCATGCTGTTGCCCATAATTTTGGCATAATGGTGCGATTAAGCAGCCTCAGAGGCATCCATGCATGCAGCCCCTGCTGTTTCCTGTCCATTTCCGTGGTGTTTCCATCCTTTACTGAGGTTCCCAGGTGTTTGGCCAAGCTTCCCTGTGCAGAGCCTTGGTCCCCTTGAAAAATGCTCGAGTCTCCCATTGACTTCAATGGGGCTCGTTATTCGAGACGAGCACTCGAGCATCGGGAAAAGTTTGTCTCGAATAACGAGTACCCGAGCATTTTAGTGCTCGCTCATCTCTAATCATTTCCTGAAAAATGTCATCCCCAAAAGTCCAAGGATCACCTATAGAATGTCACAAATGCTCAAAAGTAGGCTGGACCCCAGTAAGCTACAGAGGTAAAGAACCAATCTGAGAGTACTTTAGTTATTTCCGAACTAATAGATAAATATAACCACAATACACATGCAGCAGAAATATAAAACATGGAAGGAAAATCTTTGCCAGGAATCAAACAGGAGAGACTTTTATGATTAAATTCTTTTTAAATTGCTTCTACATATTTGTTATCTACCTCTCGGAGTGAAATGTGACATCCCATGGTAAAACAGCCCTAATCTTAAAATCAAGGAATAATGGACACTGTGGTAAATTAACCAGTGGCCACCTGAAACACAGCTTGTCTAGACATGCCAAAACCTGCCATTACTGTGACGTCTTAGCCTTTTCGGTTAGGCCCCTTCCACACTAGCGTTGCATTTCACGTCAGGGTGCAATGCGTGAAAAACTGACGTTTTTGGCTGTGTTTTTGTTTCATTTTTCCTTGGAGTCATTAGCGTTTTTGCGTTTTTCACACGCGTGTTGTTCGCGTTTTTTTGCGTTTTCGGTGCGTTTTTCACGCGTGTTTTTTTAAGTCAATGGGACTTTTTCAAAGGGACCATGGTTCGGGAATAAAATGTTTTATTTAATTGAAAAAGAATGTCTTCTGATAAGATAACAGATGTATGCAAACATCTACAATCTATTCTTCACTGTTCCGCGCGTATATTATCTCCCGACAAGTTAGCAGATGTGAAGAACAGTGAAGAATAGAATAAAAACAGTGAACACGGTGAACACAGTGAACACAGGATCATTTAAGTGAAAAACACAGTAAAGAACACAGTGAAGAATAGATTACAGATGTTCGGCACATCTGCCTACTTGTCGGGAGATATGCGCGGAGCGGTGCGAACAAAATAGCATGTGAAGAACAATATATATGTGTGAAGAAGACATTGCAGATGTATGGAAACATCTGCAATGTGTTCTTTACACACATATATATTGTTTTTCACATGCTATTTTGTTTGCACCGCTCCGCGCATATCTCCCGACAAGTAAGCAAATGGGCCGAACATCTGTAATCTATTCTTCACTGTGTTCTTTACTGTGTTTTTCACTTAAATGATCCTGTGTTCACTGTGTTCACTGTTTTTATTCTATTCTTCACTGTTCTTCACTGTGTTTTTTTAATTAAATGCTCGATCTCGAGCAGGGGAATTATTCATGTCACATAGCAACCCATCCATTTAAAACGCATTGCACTCGCATTGCACTTGCAATGCTTGCGAGTGCAATGCATTTTTGATGCGTCTCCATAGACTTGAATGGGGCGGGAAAGACGCGCGTGAAACGCAAAAGTAGAGCATGCTGCGATTTTGACGCGCGTCAAAACAAACGCAAGCACGCGCGTGAAAAACAACGCAAATGAGGAAAGACCCATTGGAAACAATGTGACAGAGTGCAATGCAAGTTCTGCGCGTCAAAAGCACCCGCAGAACTCGCGCGTGAAAAACGCTAGTGTGGAAGGGGCCTTATTCCAATAGAGTCAGTCACTAAAATACATGGGAACCATGTCCAAGCACTCCTCAAATACGAGATGCTTTTGATCTTTAAGATCAGCAGTCTCCACTCTTATGGTCTAAATGAATTGTTGGACAACAACGTCTAACCACATTTCAATCCCTCCAAACACCGCCTAACCCCATCAAAAAATCTTCCCCTCTAACATCCCCGCAAACATCCATCTTTGATTAAAGGAAATCTACCATTTTGATTTGATGTATAATGAACCAAACATACCTTGAGAATGCTGTAGCTACACTGATGCAGAAACCTATCTTATTTAATCCCTGACCTGAGTGGTTTTGCTGAAAAAGCAATTATAATATTCAGGACCTTGGGAAAGCTGGATTGCATTCAGCCTGCCACATTACGAGGTTCCTGAGCTGTCCAGACAGGACTAATCAACCTGAGCTGGATCACTCATGCGCAGCAGCTGGGGGATGGTGCAGTTATTGATTACTTCTGCCTGTCATGAACAACACATTGATTACATCATTCTATCGAGAAGTATACTTAATGTAAGAGGAGAAGCGCTGGAGCGGGGCACAGAAGCGGCAGAGCCTCATTATCATAATTGTATCATTGTTTTTTCAGCAAAACCACTCAGCATGGGATTAAACAAGATATGATCCTGCATCAGTGTAGCTACAGAATTCTCAAGGCACATTTGGTTCATACTGCATCAAATGAAATGGTAGACTCCAAAAACCATTCATGAATTGCACATCCATGTATTTAATGCATTCATCTTTCGTATTTATTTCATGTAGGTAAATCATTTTCAAGTGAATCACATATTTTCAACTTCAAATTTATACTTAAAGGGGTTGGCCACTTTTAGTAAATAATTGATATCATTTGTGTAATGGAAAGTTATACAATTTTTCAGTATACTTTCTGTATCAATTCTTCATTGTTTTCTAGATCTCTGCTTGCTGTACTTTTATAGAGATCTTCTCTATTTACTTCCATTGGACATAATCTATCAATGGTGATGTAATGTGCAGGTGCACAAGCCGTTATTATCACTGAGAGTAACAGGAGTCTATCACATCACCATGGACAGATTGGGGGTCATTTACTAAGGGCCCGAATCGCGTTTTCCCGATGTGTTACCCGAATATTTCCGATTTGCTCCGTTTGTACCTGAATTGCCCCGGGATTGTTGCGCACGCGATCGGATTGTGGCGCATAGGCGCCGGCATGCGCGTGATGGAAATCGGGGGGCGTGGCAAAACGAAAACCCAACGTATTCGGAAAAACCGCCGCATTTAAAAACTGAAAAAGTGTCGCTTGGGAAGCGTTTACCTTCACCTGGTCCAGCTCGGTGCATTCCGGCGCGCTGAGATGCTTTTCAGCGCAGCAGCGCCACCTGGTGGACGGCGGAGGAACTACCTTCATAAATCCCGGCCGGACCCGAATCCTGTGCAGAGAACGCGCCGCTGGATCGCGAATGGGCCGGGTAAGTAAATCTGCCCCATTATATCTACTGGAAGTAAGGTTAGAAGCTTTCTATAGAAGCAAAGCAAGCAGAGATCTATAAAAGGGTGAGGAACTGATACGGAAAGTATATTGGAAAATTGTATAAATTTTCCTTACTCAAGCCATTTCAATTATTTGTTGAAAGTGGACAACCCCTTTAATTCATATTTATTTATTGATTATTTATTTATTTTGTAATTATCTGTTTAATTCTATTCTTAATCTCAAATCCAGCTTTATGAATAACCTCCCTTTACTCCATTCAAACAACTAATACACTATATAATTTTGCCCCTACTACTATCAACCATATACACAGACATTTTTTTCTCAGATGAAGGTTGCTGTCAGGATCAGTGGTAGTGGATTTGTCTGTGGAGGCGGCCAAGACGAGGTACAGAATCATTAGGCAAACTCATGGTGGGGAACAGGCAGGAGGTTAAGACAGGCAGTACTTACACGTCTGCACTAGTTGTTCTCCTCCCGTCCCATCATTCACAGAGCCTGGGCTCCCTCAGCTAGTTTTCTCTCCTTTGCAGTAACTCAAACAAGTCATGGGATAATGTAAAGAACTGTAACCTAGCCATAGGTAGCCATAAAGAGCATTTACAAAAGCTAAAGAGCGAAGCAATCAGGTGATATCTTTTTGAGGCTGACTATATTTGATAGTGATCCAACTAGAGTATAGGGTAAAGAAAGGTAGGCACTCACCACGTTTTCTTAAAAGTCCTTCTTTTATTCAAACATTCTTAAAAATTGGCACACACAGGGAGGGGAGACATGCTGGATGGAGTGTTCCAGGGACGAATCGTTTCGCGTTACTATCAACGCTTCATCTTGCCTGAGGCTCAAAGAAACCGAAATAGAGGTATACTGACTTCATCGTGGCTGGCATCGGGAGTGCCCCTTTTTTTTTTTTCTCTTCTATCCGCATATATTTGATAGTGAGCTTTTGAGAATACTAGTTTTCATCAAACATGATGTTATGCATGAAAAATAAAATGCTGTGAATTTTTATTTCATGCATAATATCAGAGGACAGCAATAATGCAATAATTTTCATGCAATAATTTTCAGAGGACAGCTGAAAAGTTCACCATCAGATATGCTCAGCCTCAAAAAGGTGTCGTCTGATTTCTTCACTCTTCTTTAGCTTTTGTGAATGACTAGACTTGTTTTATAGATGCATAATCCTAATGTCCTATTGCAACAGCCTGACTTTTTTGCGCTTGGGTGCCCCTGAATTCCCAATAGTGAATTAGTGCCTGGAGAAAAATGGCTGAGTGCTCGATGGGGTCATGCCCGCTGGGTACCGGAGGAACAGGCCTCATCCATGCCAGGCAGGTATCTAGCAGGCAAAATGCAAGAAAAGAGAGGGAGATGTTGCCGTAGAATAGTAGTTTTCCCTGGGGCATTCTTGATGTAGGTGTGTGAGGATCCGTGGCTAGATGGTAGGTAGGAGACTCTTGGTGTTATGCAGCTTGTCTGGCAGGGAGCACATGGAAACAAGGAATGTCAACCACAAACTCTTATCTCCTTTATTCCTGAACACACCAAACAGCGTAGGCAATAGGCCACAGTAATAATTCAACTTGTCCAGGTCGCTGGTTGGATTTTTTTCTGGCAAGAGGATGCTCACAGCCTGGTATTTAGGTAGCTTCAGGCTGGAGGGATGAATGGCTGCTTCAGCAGCAGGTTTTTTAGGAAAGTTCTAGTAGGTAACTCAGAGCCCTGCAGAGGCCAGATGGCTGCAGGTCATGTCGTTGATGAATGATGCGCTTTAGTTCCTTTTGGACTTTCTCTGGAGAAATCACATGAGAAAGACCTATAACTTTAAAGGGTTTTCTATAAACCCCCCTTGGGAGTGGTCAGAAACAACATATAAGCTGCGCAGCCACATTCACAAAGCCGGAGTTCTGCGCATGGGCAGAAGGATGAGGGTGTGCAGCTCCTCATAGCTACGCGCAAAAGATATCTGGTAGGAGGAGTAAAGAGACTACTGGGGCGTGGAGTAGCCGCGTCGTGTAGCCTCAGCTCCGGCTACTCCATGCCCCAGTAGCCTCTTTAGAAAATTAGCATATTAGGGAAATAAAAGTTATAAAAAGATACCGGGGACGTGAGGATTAGCCCTTTAAAGGTCTATCCTCACCTCCAATAGAGGCACCTACCACCCGATCTACCTTAATAGGTAGATCTGTGGTGTTAGGTTTCCTTTAAATTAACATTACAAAATTACTGAAGGCATGACATATACATGTATTCATGTATATACATCTTTTATAGATATTTTCATTTAATTTTCAGCTATTTGTTTATTATTATCAATTCCATCTAACACCCTGTATCTATGTCGTAGATACATTATGTAATTATATTTTTAATTTTAACTTTTATTTGTGTATGCATCTATTTATATATGTTCCTAAATTCCTCTACAGCCAAATCCACTTGAGAAGGGGCCACCTTAGAACGTGTTGGGGTTTTTATACCTAAAAATAAAAATATTACCGTAGTAATTCTAAGTGTGGTGTGTGCCTAATTTTTATTTCCATGTCCTCAAAAAAGAATGGAACAAACAATGGGGCTCATTTATTAAGGGTCCAAATCGTGCATTTTCGTGGGTATTCCCGAATATTTCCGATTTGCGCCAAATTGGCCCGGGATTTTGGCGCACATGATTGGATTGTGGCGCACAGGCAAAGACAGCCAGTATTATGCTGTTGATAGCATCACCAAACTCTAAACTACAACTAATGCTAAATGCACAAAAACATGCTTGGTCTGAGAGTCACAGACCATGCATGTGCAACACCCCTGCCAAAGTATAGGCAAGGGGGTGGTTGCGAATAGGGCCCTCTACCTGTCAGGATCCATCTGGTGAGCCTGCACAATTCACCCAAGGGATAATGCAGGGAAATCTCAGCTAATCTGCAGCTGTAGCCTCTGCCTGAAGAGGCAATAAATGGGTGTAAGATGTTATCCAATTATGTGGCTGTATTGTAAATTGGAGTGTGATTGGAGAGGTGCTACCACCTGATCAGGGGGAGTCTAAAGCCCCTGTGCAGTGGGAGCACAAGGTCTCTTAGCACATGGACAGAGTGAACAGAGAGACAGTGTGGAGCACACCTTTAGCACTGTCACAGAAACCAATCCCAAGACTCTAATCCAGAGCTGCAGCTTCCTCAGTTAGGACACAGCTCCATCCCAGGCTGCACCTACTACCAGGCTGGTGAGACAATTCCTGAGGACTCCTCTCTATGACTGCTCCAGTAAAAGAATCCAGATCTGCTGTATTACCGTTTAGGCCCGTTGCCTGCTACCTGTTGTACAATAAAAAAATGTTGCCTCCGTCTGATCCCTGGATACGGCTGTTAGCACCACGGGCTTCCCCATCCATTACCCAGAGACCTATCTTACAGACACTCAGGGGTTGCCCCAGGGAGAAACAGTACATCAGCCTCTCCCTCCATATTTTGTTGCACACACCACCTGCTGGAGACCTGCCAGGCTGTAGGACAGCCCTCCAGTCACCATACCAAGCACCGTGACATCAGCGCGCCTAGGCCGCAACCGCCAGCCACTCCTGCATTCTGGGCCCCGGCTGCCTTCAGGCACCAAGAAAAGGCTAGGCCCGGTGGGGGATGTTGCACATGTACCAAGCTTTGTGTCAGAAATGGGACTCCAGGCATAATTATACATGATGCAAGGAGTCCCTTCTACCCCTTAGAACAGCCAAATTACCATGTACTGTTCAATATGATAGTATGGAGCTGGTGTCTGGAGGTTATATGGCGGCACCAAAGAAGAATGGAACAAACAATGGGGCTCATTTATTAAGGGTCCAAATCGTGCATTTTCGTGGGGATTCCCTAATATTTCCGATTTGCGCCAAATTGGCCCGGGATTAAGGCGCACATGATTGGATTGTGGCGCATCGGCGCCGGCTTTCACGCGACAGAAATGGGGGATTGTGGCCGTCGGAAAACCCCACAGATTCGGAAAAACCGTGGAACTTCAGTGCAGCAGTGACACCTAGTGGATATCGGGCGCAACGACTTTAGTGAATCCCGGCAAGCTCCGAATCAACGTCGGACAACGCACCGCGGGATCGCAAATGGACCGGGTAAGTAAATGAGCCCCAATGTCTAGCTCCTGATGTATAAAGCTAGTAAGAGACCTACCCTCAAGAGATAAAGCTGGTATTGCATCTAAAAGGTGGCCGTACAGTGCATGACGCTGGATACAAATGCACACCACAAAGCATGCATCATTTTCTTTATACTTCACAAATACTTTATACTTTGTGTTCCTGTATCACAAACTGTAACATATCAATAAAGTAACATTTACATTTGGGGCTGTAACATTTAAAAATGAACAAAAGTTCAAGGGGTACAGTATGAATGCTTTTACAACCTACTGAAGGTTTGCTAAAAGTATCTTCTACTTCCAAACTATCAGACCTCGGTTCACCAATGAATTGCTGATTTGTTTTGACATTAAATTCCTGATCCAAAAACCTTTTAATTTCTGTTAAAACGATTGAGAACAATGCATTTGTATCCAGTGCACACAGCTCACCTTGATCACTACATATTATTGTGACCTAGGAGTCATTGTTGTATATTGTAAAGTCTGTTTTTGTAAAAATGTTTTAATAACACAAGAGCCAGTTAAATACAAAGAGATTATTTTGTTGTGATCAGTAATATTGGTTCTGCTCACACAACCTTTTTCTAACCCCTTTACCATTAACCCCTTCCCGACATTTGACGTAATAGTACTGCATGGCGGGAGGTGCGTTCCCGCAAAATGCAGTATTATTACGTCAAGCTTCTGGCGCCGGCTCCTGAACGGAGCCGGCGCCAGAAGCTGCGGGTGTCGGCTATATATTATAGCCGACACCTGCCTCTAACACCCGCGATCGGAGATTTCTCCGATCGCGGGTGTTAACCCCTAACACGCCGCGGTCGCGCTGACCGCGGCGTGTCAGAGGCATTTAAATGTAATCTGCGGGGAATCCCATTTCTGGCAGGACCCGGCTGTAAGACACTGGGCATGCGCAGCATGCTCAGTGTCTTACATTACACAGTGCAATACATCTGTATTGCACTGTGTAACCTGTAAAATAGCTTGAACAAGTGATCAGAAGATCACTTGTTCAAGATTAGATGTCATTAACTGTAAAAAAAAGTTAAAACAATAAATAAAGGTTTTTTAAAATAAAAATAAATAATAAAAGAAAGTGAAAGTCCCCCCAAACACCACATTTCCCTTTACACAAGTAATAAAGTATAAAATACACTAAATCACAAAAAAACCCCACTTATTTGGTATCGCCGCGTCCGTAACAATCTGTACAATAAATCCTAATCATAATTGGACCCTCTAGGTGAACGTGGTAAAAAAAAAAACCCAAAAACTTGCCAAAAATTAAAACTTTTTATCAAATTGCTTTACAAAAAATGTTCTAAAAAGTGATCCGAAAAAGTTACAAGCGCCAAAATGATACCACTGAAAAGAACAACTTTTCACGCAAAAAATAAGCTCACAACCAGCTCCGTCAACCAAAAAAATACTATAGTTATGTCGCTATAAAGATGGCAATACTAAAACAAATGCAATTTTTTCTATTCTAGTTTTCCTTCAATAAAATTAAATAAAAATAAAACTATATAAATGAGGTATCACCGTAATCGTAGTGATCCGTAGAATAAAGATAATATATTGTTATGCTACAGCGAACACCCCCCCAAAAAATGCTAAAAATCCAAAACAAGAATTGATGATTTTATTTTCCTCCACACGAAAAAAGTTAATAAAATTTCTTCAATAAGCTAAACACCCTCTAAAATAAAGTTTTTTTTACAGTGCATCACGTCTCGCAAAAAATAAGCCCTTATTTGTCTAAATTGCTTAAAAAATAAAGATTGTATAGCCTATTCCCAACGCGCGTTGTAATAGAACGGTGCGGCGGGTAGTGACTTGCCAACACCGGTCAGGGTAAGACGGCGGCTGTTCACTGATCGGGGTAAGACGGCGGCTGTTCCTGACAGCCATCCATCCTGCCCCATGGACCAGAAGGGTTACGTCCCCCCCACACACCCCCAGTTTATTATCGGTGCTATTGGCTCATCAATTCAGACGAGCCAATAGCAGCGAATTTACTTATGACGTCAGTAATACCGATCACCATGTCTGTAGACACGGTGATCGGGGCAGGGTGGCGGCTGTTCCTGACAGCCACCAATTTTGCCTTGTGGTTCAGAGGGGTTTTGTTGCCCCCCTCTGTCCATGTTTGCCGCTATTGGCTGGTCGATTTGGTCCAGCCAAAAGCAGCAATATTCGTCACAACGGGCATCGCTAGAGTGAATAAGAGCAACACTTGGCGATAATTTCCCTACGAAAAACGAAGATATGGTACAAAAGCGCTGGCCATGAACATTGTACAGATTACGCTGTACAACTCTTACGAGCTCTTCCAATGTGCAGGTCCTGCCGTATCATTTCTCCGTTTTCAAGAGGAAGATATTAGGAAACTAATATTGGGACAAGAAGGACGGAGCCCCAGTACCTCTGGTTTAGATGTTCCTGTATTTTGTCAGGGCAGCATTTTCACGGTAAATTCTGCTGCTTCTAAAGGAAGGACTCAGAAAAGAGTTTGTTCCAAAAGAGGAGTTAGGATGGACACTATATACTAAGGATGGACACTATATACTAAGGATGGACACTATATACTACTAAGAGACCTGCGACAACTCCAAGTGTGACAAAAGTTTAGATGGTCCCCTGGTCTATTCTACCTCCTTATACGCAACACATTCACAATTCACGCCCAACCTGTTGTGAATTCAGTAAAATGAATAATTTAACAACTGGAAGGTCACGTTGCTCCCTATACCCCTCCATTATTTCATAAGGGGCGCCACATAACGGGCACTGAACGTTCCAGAAATAATTGCAATTTCCATCTTGGACTCCATCGCACATCGTATTTGGAAACCACCTATATGTTCAAAATGCTCATTTCACCACGTGTATTACACTACACCACATATTACACCTTGCTAAATTCCCCAAGGGGTGTACATTCAACAATTAGGGTCACTTTTCGGGTTTTCCTCCGCTTTGGTACCACTACGGCTCTCCAAATGTATCCTGACACATGTGAAGGATTTCTTGCAAATTTGGCCTCTAAAAGACAAACACCCCTCTTTTCCTCTACTGTGCGCCCATAAAGCATTTTATATGCACATGTGGGGTACTTCTACACTCAGGAGAAATAGTTTTACACCTTTTTCGGGGTTATTTAATATATTATCCCTTGTGGCTTACATAAATTAGGAGTAAAGTGACATTTATAGGAAAATTTTCACCTTTTTAATGTTTAGGGCCTAATTGGATCATTCACCTGTAGGGTCAAATACATATATTACACATTGCAAAATTCTCTAAGGGGTGTGTGTTCAAAAATTAGGGTCACTTTTCGGATTCTTATCTGTTTTATACCACTAGGGTTCTCCAAATGCATGTCAAACATTTCTGTCAAATTTGGCTTCTAAAAGGCAAACATCCCCCTTCCCTTTTACTGTGCGCCCATACAACATTTTATATACACATGTGAGGTACTTCTACACTTGAGAGAAATAGGTTTACACATTTTGGGGGGTTATTAAATTTTTTTTATCCCTTGTGGCTATAAAAAATTAGGGGTACAATGACCTTTATAAGAAAATGTTCACCTTTGTCCTATTTAAGCCAAAATTAAATCAAACACCTATATGGACAAATACTCATATTACACCTTGCTAAATTCTCTAAAGGGTGTGCTTTCCAAAATGGTGACACTTGTTGGGGTTCCCCTCTGTTTTGGTACCACTACGGCTCTCTAAATGCATCCTGACACATGTAAAGGATGTTTGTCAAATTTGGCTTCTAAAAGGCCAACGCCCCTCTTTCCCTTCTGAGCTTCACTGCGTACCCATACAACATTTTATTTGCATGTGTGGGGCAATTTTATACTCGGGAGAAATGCTAGTACACATTTTTTGGGGTTGTTTCATCTTTAATGCCTTATGGGATACAAAAATTAGCCGTAAAAGTGACTTTTTTGGGGAAAATGTTCATCTTTTTCCTTTTAGGGACCTAATTGAAGCAAACACCTGTGGGGGAAAATACACATATTACACCTTGCTAAATTCTCCAAAGGGTGCACTTTCCAAAATGGTGACATTTGTTGGGGTTCCCCTCTGTTTTGGTACCACTTGGGCTCTCCAAATGCATCCTGACACATGTAATGGATGATTGTCAAATCTGGCTTCTAAAAGGCCAAAGCCCCTCCTTCCCTTCTGAGCCCTACTGTGTACCCATACAACACTTTATATGCAAAAGTGGTGCAGTTCTGTGCTTAGGAGAAATAGTTTTACACATTTATGGGAGTTGTTTCATCTTTTATCCCTTGTGGCTTACAAAAATTTGGGGTAAAAGTGACTTTTTTGAGAACATTTTCACCTTTTTTCCCTTTTGGGGCCTAATTGAATCAAACACCTGTTTGGGCAAATACACAAATTACACGTTGCTAAACTCTCCAAGGGGTGTACTTTCCAGAATGGTGTCTCTTGTTGGGGCTTTCCTCTGTTTTGGTACCATTATGGCTCTCCAAATGCATCCTGACACATGAAAACTTTTTCAGCCATATTTGCCCTGCAAAAACGAAACAACGCTCTTTCCATTCCAAGTGCCCCCCTGTGCCCGTACAGCAGGGTACAGTGACAAAATGGGCATTGGCATGCTCAGGAGGAATTGCCCTAAACATGGTAAAATGCATTTTCCTTTTTAACCCATTGTGAAGGTGCAAATTTTAGTGTTCAATGAATCTATTGTAAGATAAAATTACATTTCTGTAATTTCACTTTCATTTATCTTTCACCCTCATGAAACGCTCAAAGGGTTAACAAAATTCCCAAAGGTTGTTATGAATATTTTGAGGGGTGTAGTTTCTAAAATGGTGTCATTTGTGGGGGTTTTCTATCATGTAGGCCTTATAAAGTCACTTCTAACTAAACTAACCCTCCAAAAGTAGGTTTTGATGATTTTCGTGAAAATCTGAAAAATTGCACCTAAAGTTATAAGCCTCCTAACATCCTAAAAAAAGGAAAAGATGTTTGAAAAATGATGCCAAGTTAAAGCAGACATATGGAAAATGTTAGTTATCAAGTTATTTTAGTGATATGACTAACTTTCCAAAAAGTAGAAAATTTTGAAAACATTGTTTTTTTCAAAATTTTTGGCAAATTTCCATTTATTTCATAAATAAATACTAAACATATTGATTAAATTTCTCGACCAACATGAAGTACAATGTGTCACGAAAAAACAATCTCAAAATCAACTGGATATGTTAAAGCGTTCCAAAGTTATAACCACTTAAATAGACACATGTCAGATTTTAAAAAATGGGCCGTGTCAGGAAGGTGAAAAGTGGCTTCAGCGTTAAGGGGTTAATGGACCTACTGTATGAAGGTGTAAACAACTTCTGAGCCTTCAAT
Source organism: Engystomops pustulosus (assembly GCF_040894005.1). Classification (NCBI taxonomy): domain Eukaryota; kingdom Metazoa; phylum Chordata; class Amphibia; order Anura; family Leptodactylidae; genus Engystomops; species Engystomops pustulosus. The sequence continues at coordinate 44,605,196 of NC_092418.1, read as the reverse complement.
CAAAGCAAGAGAATGACACTGACATTGCATCCTAAATAATAGGCCACTATATTCGAACATTGACCGAACAATTAAAACGTAAGACCCTTAGAACATGAATGAATAGGTTATAAAACATATAAAACCTATGGCTATAACACACCTATACCTAATATATTTGGTATCACCAAATAATCATAATAATTGTAGAACAAAAGATAAAGGGAGTAGAGATGAGCGAACATGCTCGTCCGAGCTTGATGCTCGTTCGAGCATTAGCGTACTCGAAACTGATCGTTGCTCGGACGAATACTTCGCCCGCTCGAGAAAATGGCAGCTCCCGCCGTTTTGCTTTTTGGCGGCCAGAAACAGAGCCAATCACAAGCCAGGAGACTCTGCACTCCACCCAGCATGACGTGGTACCCTTACACGTCGATAGCAGTGGTTGGCTGGCCAGATCAGGTGACCCTGGGATAGACTAGCCGCTGCCCGCGCTGCTCGGATCATTCTGTGTCTGGATGCCGCTAGGGAGAGAGCTGCTGCTGGTCAGGGAAAGCGTTAGGGTGTTCTATTAGCTTACTGTTAGGCAGGAGTGATTCTCCAAGAACCCAACATCCCTTCTTAGGGCTACAATAACGTTCTACTTTTTTTTTTTTTATTTGCATCTAGTACCATTTTGTGAGGAATTAGCAGGGGGACTTGCTACCGTTGTGTTTAGCTCTTAGTGGCACACATATCCACCTCAAACACCAAAGTGGCAAAATTTAGTAGGGGTTGGATTTCAATTAGGCACAGTCTGCCATTTTTCCTTTTTTATTTTACGTTTATTTTGTTTAATAACTCAGTGTCATCTCATCTGGCATAGTAGTGTGCTTTCATACTTGGCTAGAAAATAGCCATAGGAGAATCCAAACAGCTTACGCCTACAGTAGCGTTATATATTTGATTTCTGGTTGATCTGCTGGTGGCTGTACTTGCTGCAGTGCATCTACTAGCCAATTGTGAGCAATTTGTAGTGAGACTTGCGACCGCTGTGTTTTGCGCTTAGTAACGCACATATCCATTGCAAAGACCGAAGTGGGAAAATTTAGTAGGGGTTGGATTTCAATTAGGCACAGTCTGCCATTTGTCCTTTTTTATTTTACGTTTATTTTGTTTAATAACTCAGCGTCATCTCATCTGGCATAGTAGTGTGCTTTCATACTTGGCTAGAAAATAGCCATAGGAGAATCCAAACGGCTTACGCCTACAGTAGCGTTATATATTTGATTTCTGGTTGATCTGCTGGTGGCTGTACTTGCTGCAGTGCATCTACTAGCCAATTGTGAGCAATTTGTAGTGAGACTTGCGACCGCTGTGTTTTGCGCTTAGTGACGCACATATCCATTGCAAAGACCGAAGTGGGAAAATTTAGTAGGGGTTGGATTTCAATTAGGCACAGTCTGCCATTTGTCCTTTTTTATTTTACGTTTATTTTGTTTAATAACTCAGCGTCATCTCATCTGGCATAGTAGTGTGCTTTCATACTTGGCTAGAAAATAGCCATAGGAGAATCCAAACGGCTTACGCCTACAGTAGCGTTATATATTTGATTTCTGGTTGATCTGCTGGTGGCTGTACTTGCTGCAGTGCATCTACTAGCCAATTGTGAGCAATTTGTAGTGAGACTTGCGACCGCTGTGTTTTGCGCTTAGTGACGCACATATCCATTGCAAAGACCGAAGTGGGAAAATTTAGTAGGGGTTGGATTTCAATTAGGCACAGTCTGCCATTTGTCCTTTTTTATTTTACGTTTATTTTGTTTAATAACTCAGCGTCATCTCATCTGGCATAGTAGTGTGCTTTCATACTTGGCTAGAAAATAGCCATAGCAATAGGATAGCATTGTTTGGTTTTAAAAACTCAAAAACACAAAAAAAAAAAAAAAAAAAAAAAAAAAGTTAAAAAAAAATTAAAGCTATAACTCTCATTTTAAAAATGTTTAACCCGAGGGCTAGGGGTAGAGGACGAGGGCGGGGACGTGGGCGTCCAACTACTGCAGGGGTCAGAGGCCGTGGTCCTGGCCGGGGTGAGACACCACCTGCTTATGAGGGAGCAGGGGAACGCCGCAGAGCTACACTCCCTAGGTTCATGTCTGAAGTTACTGGGACTCGTGGTAGAGCACTGTTGAGGCCAGAACAGTGCGAACAGGTGATGTCGTGGATTGCCGACAATGCTTCGAGCAATTTGTCCACCAGTCAGTCTTCCACGCAGTCCACCCATGTCACCGAAATCGCCACTCCTCCAGCTCCTGCACCTCAGCCTCCTCCCCCCCAGTCTGCCCCCTCCCAGCAAAATTTGGCATTTGAACCGGCATACTCTGAGGAACTGTTTTCTGGACCCTTCCCACAGTCACAAACCACTTGTCCGGTTGCTGCTGAGCAATTTTCCGATGCCCAGGTTTTCCACCAGTCACAGTCTGTGGGTGATGATGACCTTCTTGACGTAGTGGAAGTGTGTAAAGAGGTGTCCGACGATGAGGAGACACGGTTGTCAGACAGTGGGGAAGTTGTTGTCAGGGCAGGAAGTCCGAGGGGGGAGCAGACTGAGGGATCGGAGGATGATGAGGTGACAGACCCAAGCTGGGTTGAGAGGCCGGGTGAACACAGTGCTTCTGAGACGGAGGAGAGTCCTCGACCAGAACAGGTTGGAAGAGGCAGTGGTGGGGCCAGACGGAGAGGCAGGGCCAGAGCTGGTGCATCAGCGCCAAATGTGTCAACTAGTGAAGCTCCCGTGGCGAGGGCTCTTGCGGCGAGGGCTAGATCTTCAGAAGTCTGGAGGTTCTTTAAGGAAACACCGGATGACCGACGGACTGTGGTGTGCAACATTTGCCAAACCAGGCTCAGCAGGGGTTCCACCACTACTAGCTTAACTACCACCAGTATGCGCAGGCATATGAATGCTAAACACCCCACTCAGTGGCAACAAGCCCATTCACCTCCGGCCGTGCACACCACTGCTCCTTCCCCTGTGTCAGCTGATAGTCAGCCCCCTGCCCAGGACCCTGCCACAAAAACCCCATCGTCGCCTCCACGATCCTCCACAGCATCCACCAGCGTTCAGCTCTCCATACCCCAGACGCTGGAGCGGAAACGCAAATATAGTGCAACCCACCCGCACGCCCAAGCCCTTAATGTGCACATCTCCAGATTGCTTAGCCTGGAGATGCTGCCCTATAGGCTAGTAGAGACCGAGGCCTTTCGCAACCTCATGGCGGCGGCCGCCCCTCGGTATTCGGTCCCCAGCCGCCACTACTTTTCCCGATGTGCCGTCCCAGCCCTGCACCAGCACGTGTCAGACAACATCACCCGTGCCCTGACCAACGCCGTTTCTGACAAGGTCCACCTGACCACGGACACGTGGACGAGTGCTGCCGGGCAGGGCCACTATATATCGCTGACGGCACATTGGGTTAACTTGAGGGAGGCTGGGACCGAGTCTGACCCTGGGGTTGGTCATATACTGCCGACGCCGAGGATTGCGGGGCCTACCTCGGTCCAGGTGTTTCAGGCCTACTATGCCTCCTCCTCCTCCCACCCCTCCTCCACCTCCTCCTCCGAACTACCATCCGTGGGCACGGCGCCATCAGTCGGTAGCTCTAGGCACAGCAGCAGTGCCGTTGCTAAGCGACAGCAGGCGGTGCTCAAACTGCTGAGCCTAGGCGATAAAAGGCACACCGCCCAAGAGCTATTACAGGGCATCACGGCGCAGACTGATCTGTGGCTGGCACCGCTGAACCTGAAGCCAGGCATGGTTGTGTGTGACAACGGCCGTAACCTGGTGGCGGCTCTGCAACTCGGCAGACTGACACATGTGCCATGCCTGGCCCATGTGTTAAATCTGATAGTTCAGCGTTTCCTCAAGACATACCCCAATCTGTCAGATTTGCTCACGAAGGTGCGCCGCATCTGTGCGCATTTCAGGAAGTCCAGCACAGATGCTGCCACTCTCAGGGAAGCGCAGCGCCGCCTCCAACTGCCCGCTCACCGACTGTTGTGCGACGTGCCCACGAGGTGGAATTCAACACTGACCATGTTATCCAGAGTTTACCAGCAGCGCCGAGCCATTGTAGACTGCCAGATGTCAACTTCCACCAGAACTGGTAGTCAGGTCAGTCAGCTTCCTCAAGTCTACAATGAGGAGTGGACGTGGATGTCTGATATCTGTCAGGTGCTGAGTAACTTTGAGGAGTCAACACAGATGGTCAGTGGCGATGCCGCCATCATCAGCCTCACCATCCCGCTGCTTGGCCTGTTGAAAAACTCTCTGATCAGCATGAAGTCGGAAGCTTTGCGCTCGTCACAAGAGACGGGGGAAGAAGATTCCCTTGTTGATAGCAAAAGCACCCTTAGGTCTGTTTCTCAGCGCATATCGGAGGAGGTGGAGGTGGAGGAGGATGAGGAGGAAGAGGAGGAGAATGTTGGCGAGACACAAGAGGGGACCATTGTTGAGTCCTTCACTGTTCAGCGTGTATGGGCAGAAGAAGAGGAGTTGGAGGAGTTGGAGGAGGAGGAAATGGACAGTCAGGCCAGTGAGGGGAGTGAATTCTTACGCGTTGGTACTCTGGCGCATATGGCAGATTTCATGCTAGGCTGCCTATCCCGTGACCCTCGCGTTCAAAGAATTTATTCCAGCACCGATTACTGGGTGTTCACTCTCCTGGACCCACGGTACAAGCAAAATCTTTCCACTCTCATCCCTGCAGAGGAAAGGAGTGTGAGAATGCATGAATACCAGCAGGCCCTGGTTCACAAGCTGAAACAGTATTTCCCTTCTGACAGCGCTAGCGGCAGAGGGCGTAGTTCTGCGGGACAAGTAGCGAGGGAGAGTAGGCGAGCAGGCAGCTTGTCCAGCACTGGCAAGGGTACGCTTTACAAGGCTTTTGCCAGCTTTATGTCACCCCAGCAAGACACTGTCACCTGTCCCCAGTCTCGGCAGAGTAGGGCTGATCTTTACAGAAAGATGGTGAGGGAGTACGTAGCTGACCATACCATCGTCCTAAATGATCACACAGCTCCCTACAACTACTGGGTTTCAAAGCTGGACATGTGGCACGAACTGGCGCTGTACGCCTTGGAGGTTCTTGCCTGCCCTGCCGCTAGCGTCTTGTCTGAGCGGGTTTTCAGTGCAGCTGGTGGCATCATCACCGATAAGCGTACACGCCTGTCGACTGACAGCGCTGACAGGCTGACGCTTATTAAGATGAATAAAGCCTGGATTTCTCATAATTTCCAATCTCCACCAGGTGAAGGAAGCTCAACCTGAATAATTGATCCACTCCTCCTCCTCCTCATTTTCCTCCTTCTCCTCCTCTTTGTACAGTAAAGCAGAGGAAACTGGCTATTTTTTGACAGGGCCCACTGGCTCTAGCTATAGTACTTTATGCATTTAATTTTTCTGGAGGGCCACCGACCCGGTCCTCTGTTTTAAACAATTTTTGGGAGTGCCACATACAGGCACTCAATCTATTCAATTTTTCTGGAGGGCCACCTACCTGCTCCTCTGGTTTGAAAACTTTTTGGGACTGCCACATACAGGCACTCAATCGATTCAATTTTTCTGGAGGGCCACCTACCTGCTCCTCTGGTATGAAAACTTTTTGGGACTGCCACATACAGGCACTCAATCTATTCTATTTTTCTGGAGGGCCACCTACCTGCTCCTCTGGTTTGAAAACTTTTTGGGACTGCCACATACAGGCACTCAATCGATTCCATTTTTCTGGAGGGCCACCTACCTGCTCCTCTGGTTTGAAAACTTTTTGGGACTGCCACATACAGGCACTCAATCGATTCCATTTTTCTGGAGGGCCACCTACCTGCTCCTCTGGTTTGAAAACTTTTTGGGACTGCCACATACAGGCACTCAATCGATTCAATTTTTCTGGAGGGCCACCTACCTGCTCCTCTGGTTTGAAAACTTTTTGGGACTGCCACATACAGGCACTCAATCTATTCTATTTTTCTGGAGGGCCACCTACCTGCTCCTCTGGTTTGAAAACTTTTTGGGACTGCCACATACAGGCACTATCCAAATTAAATTGTCTCCATAGCAGCCTCCACACGTTGTCTCCATTGCTACCTCCAAAAGTCGTCCATATAGCTGCCTCCATACATCGTCCCTTTATCAAACGAGGTGTGTCAGGCAGAAATTTGGGTTGTTTTCATGGATTCCACATCAAAGTTGTTAACTTTGTCGCCACCCAGCTGTGTTATCCACAAAATATACTAATAAACTTTTATCATTTACCAATATTATTTCAGCGCTTCTTGCGCATCTGTTTACATTCCCCTCACCCGCCATATCCCAAACTTATAAGAACGCTACTACACTTGATCTTATACAAAAGGTTCTTAGAAGTGCTGTTTGGGGAGTAGCCTAGAGACAGGGGCTTGGATTGGCGAAAGCTCGCCTGGCTGCGGAGCGCCAGCTCCATCCCAAGATCCAACTAACATAGTTTTAACTGCAGCACCTTTAATCTACTACTCGTTCACTGCCTCCATAATAATAATAATAATCTTTATTTATATAGCGCCATCATATTCCGTAGCGCTTTACAAATCATAGGAAACAAATACAAATGTAATGTAACAGAGCACAACATTTGTATGGAATAACAGGAGTGAGGTCCCTGCTCGCCAGAGCTTACGGTTTATGAAGATGATGGGGTAACACGAGGTAAAAGAATATTTAATGGTCAAGCCATTCTTCTTAGGGAATAGAACAAAATATAATAAATGGAATTGCTGTCGCTTGAACCACTCAGCCGTCATCTTATATACCAGGTCCAGGGTGAATGGGACTGTAGAGAAGTCTGGTGCCTGTTGGTTGCTGGATAACAGATGGGAGGACGACACAGGACGGGTTAGTAGAAGAGTTAAAACTTCATGCAGTTAATGAGTGTTATAGGCTTGCCTAAAGAAATGGGTTTTAAGAGCACGTTTGAAACTTTGGAGGTTAGGTATTAGTCTGATAGTCCAGGGCAGAGCATTCCATAGAATTGGTGCAGCTCTAGAGAAGTCTTGGAGACGCGAGTGGGAGGTCCGCACTAGGGTAGAGGTTAATCTAAGATCACTGGCGGATCTAAGAGCACGGGTTGGGCGATAGACTGAGATAAGAGAGGAGAGGTAGGGGGGTGCAGCATTATACAGAGCTTTATGGATGAGGGTTATTATTTTAAACTATTCGAAAGGAGACTGGCAGCCAGTGCAGCTACTGGCATGAACTGTAAGCATACATGGTCCCCTTATCAAACGAGCTGTGTCAGGCAGAATTTTGGGTTGTTTTCATGGCTTCCACAACAAACTTGTTAACTTTGTCGCCACCCTGCTGTGTAATCCACAAAAAATACTGGCACACTTTTATCATTTACCGATATTATTTCAGCGCTTCTTGCGCATCTGTTTACATTCCCCTCACCCGCCATATCCTAAACTTATAAGAACGCTACTACACTTGATCTTATACAAAAGGTTCTTAGAAGTGCTGTTTGGGGAGTAGCCTAGAGACAGGGGCTTGGATTGGCGAAAGCTCGCCTGGCAGCGGAGCGCCAGCTCCATGCCAAGATCCAACTAACATAGTTTTAACTGCAGCACCTTTAATCTACTACTAGTTCACTGCCTCCATACATGGTCCCCTTATCAAACGAGCTGTGTCAGGCAGAATTTTGGGTTGTTTTCATGGCTTCCATGTTAACTTTGTCGCCACCCTGCTGTGTAATCCACAAAATATACTGGCAAACTTTTATCATGTACCGATATTATTTGAGCGCTTCTTGCTCACCTCCTTTGGTTCCTCTCTGCCACCCATTGGTTTGAAGCCTGAGTCCATTTAGGGTATGTCGCCATGACACTCTCTAGCCTGCCGCTGCTGCCTCTGCATGCCGTCCCCTATAGTGTCAGGGTCAATTATTGGATGTTTTAGATGCTATCTAGCTTCATTCTGTCACTCTGTCATGGCCATGCTGTTGCCCATAGTTTTGGCATAATGGTGCGATTAAGCAGCCTCAGAGGCATCCATGCATGCTGCCCCTGCTGTTTCCTGTCCATTTCCGTGGTGTTTCCATCCTTTTCTGAGGTTCCCAGGTGTTTGGCCAAGCTTCCCTGTGCAGAGCCTTGGTCCCCTTGAAAAATGCTCGAGTCTCCCATTGACTTCAATGGGGTTCGTTATTCGAGACGAGCACTCGAGCATCGCGAAAAGTTCGTCTCGAATAACGAGTACCCGAGCATTTTAGTGCTCGCTCATCTCTAAAAGGGAGTCATTTATGATCGAATTTCGAACAGAAAACGTGCAGATTTTTTTCCCCTTTCTGCAGCTGCAAGAGTTATTTACGAAGTGTCGGCGGCACAATTTTGGTGGTTTTCCAACACTCACAACCTGTTCTTTTTTAGGGCCCAAAAGTGTGGCACCACTTGTGAATCCGACACTCTTGGCACTTCTTAATTTATGTCTCGCTATGAGGCACAATTTGTGCCGCAAAATTTGACCAGCCAAAAGCTGGTTTATGGAAATCTATTTCACCTTCATAAATGGGGAGACACTTCTTAAATGTTAGCCTTATCAGAAACCTCCGCTGTAAAACCAGACCACGCTGTAAGCCGTGGGGCGTATTCATGAGGGGGCGGTGACTGGCGCATGAATATGCCTGACCGCGGTCGAGCGCATCTACTGTACAGTTCGGCAGTGTCTGCTAGTGTTATCAGAAGTTTCCGACAACGCTAGCAGTGTAACACTGCTACATCTGTCGTAGCACTAGGAGCTGCTTACTTTAGAATTCAGTAAGTTTTATGCATCCTAGATACAGTGAAATTGACAAAAGCAACTTATCCTGCAACGCGTGACCCCCATTTTAAGGAAGCCAACACAAAAAATGGTATGGATTTAGGATATACACAAGTTAAAAAAATAAAAATCACTTGATGTTAAAGGTCAATAATAGGCTGGTCCTGAGGGGGATAATGTCCCTGTGACCAATGTGCTAATCTGCTTGGTTTTCATTGATCATCCATAGACATTAGTCTAGAAGGAGCAGTAAATAAACAGATGTAGAACAAAATCACATGACACCCGCTCGAGAAAAACGCAAAGCAGCATCGCAGTAGCAAGGAACTCTGAATATACTCTTACCAATATCTGATCAAATTCCATAGATGAGTCATATTGGATAGTCTCTCATGTGAGACCTAAACTCATTTGCTTGGAACCTTCAACTGACAAAGTCTCCAGATCCTACAAACACTGGTCCTCAGGCAAAGACAGCCAGTATTATGCTGTTGATAGCATCACCAAACACTATACCACAACTAATGCTAAATGCACAAAAACATGCTTGGTCTGAGAGTCACAGGCCATGCATGTGCAACACCCCTGCCAAAGTATAGGCAAGGGGGTGGTTGCGAATAGGGCCCTCTACCTGTCAGGATCCATCTGGTGAGCCTGCACAATTCACCCAAGGGATAATGCAGGGACATCTCAGCTAATTTGCAGCTGTAGCCTCTGCCTGAAAAGGCAATAAATGGGTGTAAGATGTTATCCAATTATGTGGCTGTATTGTAAATTGGAGAGGTGCTACCACCTGATCAAGGGGAGTCTAAAACCCCTGTGCAGTGGGAGCACAAGGTCTCTTAGCACATGGACAGAGTGAACAGAGAGACAGTGTGGAGCACACCTTTAGTGCTGTCACAGAAACCAATCCCAAGACTCTAATCCAGAGCTGCAGCTTCCACAGTTAGGACACAGCTCCATCCCAGGCTGCACCTACTACCAGGCTGGTGAGACAATTCCTGAGGACTCCTCTCTATGACTGCTCCAGTACCAGAATCCAGATCTGCTGTATTACCGTTTAGGCCCGTTGCCTGCTACCTGTTGTACAATAAAAAAACGTTGCCTCCGTCTGATCCCTGGATACGGCTGTTAGCACCACGGGCTTCCCCATCCATTACCCAGAGACCTATCTTACAGACACTCAGGGGTTGCCCCAGGGAGAAACAGTACATCAGCCTCTCCCTCCATATTTTGTTGCACACACCACCTGCTGGAGACCTGCCAGGCTGTAGGACAGCCCTCCAGTCACCATACCAAGCACCATGACATCAGCGCACCTAGGCCACAACCGCCAGCCACTCCGGTATTCTGGGCCCCGGCTGCCTCCAGGCACCAAGAAAAGGCTAGGCCCCGGTGGGGGATGTTGCACATGTACCAAGCTTTGTGTCAGAAATGGGACTCCAGGCATAATTATACATGATGCAAGGAGTCCCTTTTACCCCTTAGAACAGCCAAATTACCATGTACTGTTCAATATGATAGTATGGTGCTGGTGTCTGGAGGTTATATGGCGGCACCTTGTATCAAATACAACTATGATAATTGCAGTCATGTCCCGAGCACATTGTTTATTCCATGTAACCCCACCATTCTTTTGTGTATGTCTCCTGAGATTGGGACTGATAGGTCTGGAGAATTACTGCAACAACCGTGTTCACCTTTATCAGTTTGCAAGTAAACCTTTATCTTATCTACTTTAATGATCTGGCTGGATGGAGAAATCTGAGTGGTTATGTAAGTTATTCATTTTGGCTTATATAAAAGCCAATTGCTGTAATGGCACTGATACATTTCCCTGTAAAAAGAACGATATCCAGTACATAAAATAAATGGATATTAAGGAAGTTATTTTTCTTTATAATAATATGCTATTTTCAGAGCAGTTGTTTCAAATCCGCTCTTCCAACATTTTTTATTAATCCTTTAATATCATTTTTCTTCTTTTTTTGCCTGCTTACATTTCTCAGTGTAGTAACTATTTGATTTTTGATTAAAGTAAATGTACAATTCAGAATCCTTTTTTATTAAATGTATTAAAAGCCCCTGTACCATTTTTTGTCTGGCTTTGTACATTCTGTTTAGTGCAAACTGCTTGCACATGTGTTTATAAAGTGTGAGCGACACATTTGTGTCGCAGCTGCATTATACTGAACGTAACACAAATTTCATCATTGAAAGGGGCGTTGCGGTGCACAGTTGGACCTATCATGCAGTGCCCCACAGAATTGTGTGTCATGCTCTATGTTAAAGGTGCACTCTGTTGGAGCAGTGCAGTGTGCGCCAGATTCATGAAGAACGTGCGCCACAATCATTAATCTGGCGCCCCCTGCACACTACACAGGCAGACTGCAACGAGTCCACTTTGCACTATTTTTGATAAATGTGGGCTTATGAATCTAGTAAACTTCCTATATTTGTTATCCATTGCCTCCTTCCTTCTAAAATTAACTTTTTAAATAATGCTAATGAGCCACAAGGGGCATTAGCAGAGCCCCTTATGCTGTGGATTCATAGACTGTTACACTGTTCAGGAGCATCTTCCCTACTATGTGCAGAAGCTTCCTCTGCTGCAGTGACAATACACAAGGCATAGGGAAGGGGGAAGTGCTGGCAGCCGGTGTAGCTACAGTATGGAAGGACTCTGTTAACACACCCACCCAGAGCTCTTCAGGCTCTTCAGCATAACTTTAAAAGTTGATTTTAGAAGAAAGGACATCATGGATAACAGGTATAAGAATGTTATTACCACAGTCACAGTGCCTGAATCTATGGTTTAGGATTTTGAGTGTAGAAAAGACCAATTTTCCTCTTTCAGTGCTTTTTAAAATTTGACCTAGGTATATAAGTGCTTGATATTTGAGAGTACATTTACATTATCCTAATATTTAGGGTAAAATAGCATAAAAATGGTCCTAGTGTCCCGTGCTGCCGACTTGCTGGTTCATGCCCCTGTTTGTTTAGAGGGGCGTGGAAACTGGGCTGATTTCAGCTTCTGAAGTTGGCCGGCCACACCCACCTGTATCATGTGCTGATGTATGGGGACGGATGAACTCAGTCCAGCTGTCCGGACCAGCGAGATGGTGATGCAAGACACCGGGAGTGATGGAGTAGGTGAGTACTTCTTTTTTTAAATCCCTCCCCAGACCGCTTCCACAATTTTAAAAACTGTCGGACAACCCCTTTAATTCCATGCTGGTGTACAGTCAATTTCACGTACATTAAGACAAGAACAAATGCAAGTATAAAAACTACATGGTAGAAGGAGAAACGTGGTGAGGGAGAATAGCAGTGTCGTTATTGCATGTTGTAGGCAATCCTAAACAGATGGGTTTATAGGGTTATGCTTGAAGATTTGGAAGGTGGGGGATTATTTGACACATTTTGGTACAGAGTTCTAGAGTATAGGGAAGCAAGGGAGAAGTCCTGGATACTGCTCTGAGAAGAACAGATGTTTTTAGAGTGTAGCTGAAGGTCCCGTGAGGAACAGAGATGACACATAGGACGGTATTGGCTCATTAGTTCAGAGATGGAGGGGATAGATTATGGATGATTTTGTTAGTCATAGCTAGTAATTTAAACTGAAGTCACTGTGCAATGGGTAACCAGTGAAGAGATTGAAGAGAGGAGAGGCAGAGGTGAGGCGAGGCGAGGCGAGGAGACAGATGGATTAGCAGGGTAGCAGAGTTAAGGATATATTGGAAGAGTGTTAGAGAGTTAGCTGGGAGACCATAGAGAAGAATGTTACAGTAGTCCAAGCGGGAGATGATAAGGGCAAGGGCCTTAATTGTAGACAATGGATGTGTGTAATCAGCATAGGAGTGGTATTGGAGGCCATGGGACTTAATTATTAAATACTCTCTTATGTATTATACGTATCACATTTTGTGACAGCATCTCAATAAAACATCCATGACATTAGTACAATTATCACTTCAAAACAGAAGGAATCTGCCTAAAAATTAAGGCATTAGTAGCACAGTATCATCTAAGCAATAACAACCTATGATTTAGAGCAAAGCTAATAATGTAGTTGAAATTAAATTTAAAGAAATGAGTGTAATGTCATAAATGGGAGCAGTAAGTATTCTAACATCAACACAATATAAAGCTTAGAAATTAAACATTATTCTATAAAGAACACAGCTTAAAGAGAACCTGTCACCAGGAACCCACTCCCACAAACCAGACACAGTACCTTCTGGATCTAGGTTTTTATACATGATAGGCTGGAATCATATGACCATATCCCCACCGGGCAGTAGACTTGGGGGGAGGCTGACATCTCTTTCATCACACCTCCTACCTACCTTTCCTACAGTCCCTGCGGGGAAAAATAAAGGAAGCTGTATATGTTTGTAGTTGAATATTGGCAGATGATCCCTAAGCACTAGTTCCATACAACAGCGTGTCCTGGCAGTGAAACCCTTCAATCAGGAATAACAGTGCAAGGTAGTGCAGGAAACACTACATATTGATTAAGTATTTATTTTGGATGGGTTATTTTACATGTCAGGTTCTCTTTAACAGTTAACATAAAGGTGCCCCCACCAGTTTCAAGGGTCTGGCGGCTGTATACTAATGGGGGCTGGCTGACTATATTCTACAGGGGGCTGGTGGCTGTATTCTACAGGGAGCTGGCAGCTGTATTCTACAGGGGGCTGGCAGGCTGTATACTACAGGGGGCTGGCAGGCTGTATACTACAGGGGGCTGGCAGGCTGTATTCTACAGGGGTTGGCGGCTGTATTCTACAGGGGGCTGGCGGCTGAATTCTACAGGGGGCTGGCGGCTGAATTCTACAGGGGGCTGGCGACTGTATTCTACAGGGGGCTGGCAGGCTATATACTCCAGGGGCTGGCAGGTATATTCTAAAGGGGGCTGGCAGGCTATATTTTAAAGGGGGGTGGTGGCTATATACTACAGGGAGCTGGCAGGCTATACACTACAGATGCTGGCAGGCTATATACTACAGGGGGCCCAGGCTATATACTTCAGGGCGCTGGCTGGCTATATACTTCCAAAAACATTGTTGGAAGGACCCCACCTGTTTAAGCCACTGTCCAATAAATGCACAAAAAACAGCCAAATAATAAAAAATATAATTCTGACAAACAAACAGCCTAGCAATATAGACAGATGAGATTGTAACATCACCACAGAACATGATCTAGAAATAAAGAAAACATATTGTGATTCTATCACAAGAGAACGACTGAATTAATTTGGACAGACATCCTTGAGAGATCACCGCAGAATGACACAACAAAGGCATTTATTTCCACAACTCCACAATGAAAGATACATAAGGAATAAAATCAATGCTATGATTACATCATCACTAAAGGACAATGCAAAGCAGTGAATACAAAGGCAGCTGTTACATCATCACCAAGGAATACAGCGTAGTAATAAAGCATGCTGACACTAATGTGAACTCATTGCAATGGAAGATAGCCATGAAAAAGTTCACCATAAATACAGTAATACGGCCCGGGGCGGAATGGCCATAGAGTTAAATGGGGGATTCCAGGTGGGCCGCAGCTCTCAAACAGCTGATGGGGCCAGTCCCTCCCTCCATACTGTGCTGGGCTGTGGTTGGACTGGGCACTTCTCGCTCCCTCTATATAGGCTGCCTGCACATTACACAGACCTGCTGCAGCCAGACACAGGGGGCCACACCCCCACAGCACAGCCCGGCCTGGCAGCATGGAGGAAGATGAGGTGGGTGCTGGAAGGTGGGGAGGGGAGCTTGTATATTGTGAGTGGGGGAGAGGGGAGCTTGTATCCCCAGCCCCTATCCCCTGGTCCAGCCGAACCCTCTGCGACCATGATCGTTGCGCCGTAAACCCTTGCCCACTCACAACATACAGGGTACGTTCACATGTGGCGTTTTTGGGGATGTGCATTCAAGCGCATGCGTTGAAAATGCATTCCCTAAACACCACATGTGAACGCACCCTAAGTGGAAGCTGCAGCTGGTCATTTCATTGAGTGGAGTCACTTTATAGAGGGGGGGGTCTGCTTGTGGTCATTTTAGTGAGTGGAGGCTGCTTATGGTCATTTTAGTGAGTGGGGGCTGCTTGTGGTCATTTTAGTGAATGGAGGCCGCTCCTGGCCATTTTAGAGAGTGGAAGCTGCTTGTGGTGATTTTAGTGAGTGGAGGCTGCAACTGGAAATTTTGCCCGTTCATTTAAGTGCAAACTATTTGCATTTAAGTAGTTTCCCCCACACATTTCCAGTGCACGCGTTCCAGAGTGGGGAAGGCTTAAGTGTTGTCAGTAGGGAGTATGTGAAATGACATTGGGGGGAGGGGGGTTACTGGGTGCTGGTTACTGATCATATGCGTTTCTATGGAAACGCATTTGCGATTGGGCCGAGCTGGGGCCGCTTTTAAATTTTTTTTTTTTCCAAAAAAATGGGAAAGGAATATTGTGACATAATCAGGAATAAAAACAAACACTACTGATATGTCAGTTCAATAGAACAAAGATAAGCACTCATGTAACATCATCACAATGGAACATAACAAGTATATGGAACAAAGATGGACATTACATTGACATCATCACAACATAATGTGATTATATGTGTTATCTCACATTAATCTCATATAATTTTAATCTGGAAACAAAACTGCAGTATCCACAGTGGTATTTAAAGAGGACCTGTCACCCAAATTTTCAGCACTAAAGTAAGCAGCTCCAAGTGCTTGAACAAACGCTGCAGTGTTAGAGTGATAGCGTTACCGGAAACCTCCGGCACCACTATCAAACACTGCGGCGGGGTACAGTGTAATCATCGGACAGCTCGCTCCATAGGCCAGCTGTGACTGCCGCGCACCACGCCCCAACCCCGCCCCCTCATGAATACTTCGGACAGCTTTGCGAGCGGTCCGACAATTACACTGTACCCACTGTAAACTGCGGCATTTGTTCAAGCACTGCCAAAAATCAAGTGCCAAAAATTTGGGTGACTGGTCCTCTTTAAGGCACTTTTATTGATAGCATGTGTACTGAATTTATTTGCTTGTAGTATATACCTGTAACATTGCTTGGAAAAAATCTAAATCTAAGGAGTCACTAGGAGAGGCTGGGCCCCATAGCAGACTTCTGAATGATACCCCCTCACACGATTATAGACTCATATATAAACACGTTTATATACTTATTTACACACACATACAGCATGAAGTCACATACAGCACATACACACACATACAACATGTACACACAAATACACATCATATTTATACATACAGCTTATACACGGCATATACAGCATCTACACACACATATAGAGCATATTTACACAAACAGCATATACGCAGAAGATACACACACGTAAATGTTACACACATACAGCATATACACACATAAGTGGAAATGTATTACTGCTTCTAGGCACAACAAGGGGGGTTCGGCAGTTATGCTGGTGCAGGGAGGCCGGTGCATGATAAATCTCCTCCATTGTCTCTGTATGATTGTTTTTGTGTATTACATTTAAGCAGGATTTTATTTTATCCTGTAAAACACATAGATTGTGTGGGATTTAACTCAAATGGTAGCCATAGACGCAAGGCAGCAGTTTTCAGATGAACAAAAAATGGTTGCCTTTATTTTTGGCTTGCTCCACCTGGCAAAAACAAATAACACAGTCCTTACTTGGACCTAGGGCTGGAAGGCCCCAAAACTAAAAGTAGGGGCCCCAAAATAAAACTATTTTATGAGCAGTCACAGTCAATAAGAGGCTCCTTTAGCCCTGCACAATAATAACACTTTGTAGGTTACACACAGTAGTAGGTAAGTATCTGTAATATGGGACTGCAGGGCAAATTATAGGAGATAGACAGATGAGAGATAGATTGATGATAAATATGAAAGATGATAAAAATATATTTATATATAAATATATATTTTACAAAAAAAAAATCACACTCGAAATTCTCACTATAAACATGAATATCTCCGGTTCCCTGACATCTAGAAACACAATTTGAAAGAGATTCTCCTCTTTCAGGGGGCCCTGGGTAAATGCCCAGTTTGCTGCCCCTTATGCTGGCCCTCCATGGACGCCCACTGGGTTATGCGCACCTTCTCTGTCCTCAGCCTTTCAAACAGAGCAAGGCCCAGCTCTGGTTCTAACCTCCACCCTGGTCCACTGAGCTACACACACAGGTAGAGAACCTCCCCTTCATCTGACACAGCTGGCCTTATATAGGGCTTGTTAAAACCTGTCCCAAATCAGCTGAATTGCAGCTATTATAAAATAACAAATGTGTGTCAGTGGCCGAATGCCGCTGACACCAACAATAATGGTTTTTACTTCAATGAGGCCAGGCACCTCGGTGACACGTATCTATCATCCACCACGACACCTTCCTAATTAATAAAGAAGAAGCCTGTAGGGGTTATTTTTGGGTGACTGCCATATCTTCAACTCTGCCATGCTATAAACAAACAGTTCCCGGTTGAGCAGTTGGTAGAGAACTCCTTTCCTGTTCACCTCATTCTCCATCTATTATGGTCCTGCCCTGTGGTTAGAGGGTTCTGGGAGCAGGTTCGTAAATTTCTGTATAACAAAATGGGAGTGGATGTCCCTGATGACCCTAAGCTCTGCCTCCTTCTGGCAGATCCTGAATTGCTCCAATCCATTGCAGAACGAGCTTTCATTACCGAAACTCTGTATTATGCAAGGAAGACAGTTGCTAGATTCTGGATGGCTGAGAATCCCCCCTTCTCTCCGTGACTGGATCAAGGCAATGAATAACACCCTCCCGCTCAAAAAGTGGTTATTTATTCAAAGAAAGAAGGATAGGAGGTTCCATGCTATATGTGACAAATGGCTTGACTTTCCCTTTACAGCGGTTCCCCAAATTCCATTCTAGGCATACTCTCTCTGATATAAGAATCTCTCTAGCCCCTATTTGGGTCCTGGGGTGGGAATATACTGCATGTCCATGGTCGGGTGCTTTCTGCTGTTTGTGTTTTAAATTTTTCTATTGCTACAAGTGCATGTGCTACACCTCATTTGAACTCATTGAGGCACATTTACTTACCCGGTCCTGTCGCAATCCCCGAGGTGTGTTGTCCGACGAGGTGAAGTCCGGCGCGATTCACTAAGCTCATGCACCCGATATCCTGCATGTGTTGCTTCCCCACTGAGGTCCGCCGGAGTTCACCTTCTTCTTCCCGGGTTGTCCGATGGCCACGCCCCCCGATTTGTGTTGCATGAAAGTTGGCGCGATTGTGCCAAAATCCGATCACGTGGGCCAAAAACCCCTGTTAAATGCAGCGCAAAAAAATAGACGGGAAACCCGAAAGAAATGTGGTGTGCGGACCCATATGTAAATGTGCCCATATGTTGTACGGTGCACTTTGGACATGCATGACTAAAACATTCAAGATATTTCTACATGTTCCTTTTTTACTGTGCACACAAAATCTATATAAATTAGGTATCCCCTTGATTGTACCACATTAAAACATATAGAGGAGGTTTCATTTAGAGCCCATAGTGAAATCCATTAATACAGAGCCCAAAAAGAGAGCAGTGGACTTAGACATCACATTAATGATAATTAAACTTGCCTTTCTACAATTCTTAGCCTTATGCTTTATTATAGATTAAAAAAACGGTTATTTATGTATATACCTGCCAAATAATAAAAAGAAATATTAAAATGCTAATATAAAAGCATGCAGATAGGTCGCACTTGTTGTCTGTACAATGACTGGATTACAAAAAAGACTAAATAGCTTACCTAGGAATTAGAACTACATTAAGAATTACACATTCAAAGCTTTTGTGTAAGTCACAAAGATTCAGTAATCTTTTTCAAGTTCTCAATGAAATTCTGGTCAAGGAGATTAAGACTTGAAATACACATTGGATGACTTTATCAGCCCAGAGAGAAGCAGCTGATACTGGCATTAACAACATTTCCATCTGGGTTGTAATATTTTAATGTATTTTATGAAGATGGCAGAACTGCAGAAGCTAGAACTAGCACCAAATAAATCCAGTCTGTAATGAGTCTGATACAGGTTAATGATTTTTCTCCCAAATAAGAATCTTATAAGATTATGAAAAAAGGGCAGTGCTGCAACTTTAATTTTAATGTCCATTCATGATGGGAAAAAAATGTTGAGACAGGAGAGAGGTAAGAACTATATAATTTCATATTTTGCTCTTCATGTTCTGTCTGGATGAGCAAATAGACCCAGTGTTGACACTGTAGGAGTTTGGCAGGTTTTCAGGTCCCAAATTAAACACAACTAAATTTGAGCTATTGGTCCTAACAAGATAGAATTATTGTATGTGGGAAATGCAGCAATTGACGAAATTGTTATCATAGTAGCCAAATCAGGAATTACATACTTTGGTATAAAACTGTGTAAGACACCACAATCAATGCATTACCTTAACATCCCTCCTTTACTATATAAGACAATGGAGCACATTTACTAAGAACAGTGCAGTCTGTACTCTGTGCAGTTTGCCTGTGTAGTGTGCATGGTGCGCCAGAAACAGGATTTCTGTCTCATGTTCTTCATGAATCTCATGCATTCCCCCGACAGAGTGCACCACGTTTTTTTTGGTGCACCTTTAACATTTCTTTCAGACTTTGCATGTTAAATCTGGCGCACGGTCTGACTCAGCTCCCTTCAGTGCAAAAATTTTGTGTTGCGTGAAGCATAGCACAGCCACGCATTCTGTCTTTATCTTCACCTCATGCTGCTCCCCTCAAAAAAAGATTTGAGATGGGCAATGGCCAGTCCAGTGTTTGAAATTGTCCTTGTAATTGTGTCCGCATTGCGTGACCATTTCCCACTTGATTTCCTGTTGCTGTAGTTTTATAGACAGCAGGTATCTTCTCATCCACATATTTCTAATATCGCTGCTATAATTGGCGGCCGGAAGCATCTTTGAGTTATTCCTTCAGATCTTTTTTAATCATGCAGATAAAATTATACAACACCAGATGAGGCAAGTGCGATTACTAGTAAATGTTGAAAATATCTTACATTCTGCCATTTGTTTCACTTTATTAGTTTCATCTCGTCTTATTACATTTTTAGGAAGGCAAGTTCCATTTTATGTATTTTATTTTTAGTGTTAATTTTGAAAAGTTGTGTATCTGAAATAACTTTCACCGTATTTTATAGACTTCAAATACAAAAAAAGTGATTCAATTTCATATCCTTCCTTTTTTTAGTACAACATTAATAAACATGCTGAATTTACATTCTTTGCTGAAATGTATATGTTGTTTTACTTTGTTTATGAAATATATTGAATTTTTTGTTAAAAAAGACAATCAATCCATCTACCTCTTGTATCTTGCTTTGTTAACATGTTATACTGATTGATCTAATAACTCTCTGCTAGACTGTGATAATTCATTGCATTCTAGGTACGTACCTTGCAAACGTTCGTTAACAAGTCATCTTTGCCTTTCCTGTAGGCAGTTATGCAGTCAATGGGTTTCGGTGATAACTTTATCTCCTGAGTCAGATTGCTTTATAGTGTCCCTATGGCTAGGATAATGGTTAATGGTAATAGGGGTTCCAACTTAGTAGAGGCATGCGCCAAGGTTGCCCACTGTCCCCACTTTTATTTGATCTATTTATTGAACCCCTGGTTTGTTTGATCAGAGCAGATCCCTATGTAATAGGCTGTGGTATTGATGGGTAGATGGATAGAATCTTACTATACGCGGACAATATTCTGCTATGTCTGGGAGACACTAATAAATCTGTCCCGAGGGCTATGAACTTGATACAGGATTTTGGGAGTATGCTAGGACTTGAAATTTATTGGGGCAAGACGGTATTACTCCCGTTGGATGGAACCAAACTCGACAGGGGGAATGATATATTGGTACTAGACCCAATATAGTACTGATATTGAAAGGTAGATTGAATTTAACATCATTCCATTAATCGCTAAGATTATGTCTAAGGTTTCTATCTGGACAAAATTGCCCCTATCAAAAATGGATCGAATTGGCTTAATAAAAATGGTGATGTTACCCCAACTACTGCACGTACTGTGTGCGTCACCGGTGTGGATAGAGGATAGGCTTTTCCAATTGATAGAAAGGCTATTGAACGAACTTGTATGGGGTAGGAATAGAGATGAGCGAGCACTAAAATGCTCGGGTACTTGTTATTCAAGATGAACTTTTCCCGATGCTCGAGTGCTCGTCTCGAATAACGAGCCCTATTAAAGTCAATGGGAGACTCGAGCATTTTTCAAGGGGACCAAGGCTCTGCACAGGGAAGCTTGGCCAAACACCTGGGAACCTCAGAAAAGGATGGAAACACCACGGAAATGGACAGGAAACAGCAGGGGCAGCATGCATGGATGCCTCTGAGGCACCATTATGCACCATTATGCATAAATTTATGGGCAACAGCATGGCCATGACAGAGTGACCGAATGAGGCTAGATAGCATCTAAAACATGCAATAATTGACCCTGACAATATAGGGGACGGCATGCAGAGGCAGCGGCAGCAGTGGCAGGCTAGAGAGTGTCATGGCGACATACCCTAAATGGACTCAGGCTTCAAACCAATGGGTGGCAGAGAGGAACCAAAGGAGGTGAGCAAGAAGCGCTGAAATGATTTCCTATGTCAACAAAAGGTTGACGGTATATTTAGTCAATAACACAGCATGGTGGCGACATAGTGACCAAGTTCCATAACGTATCTGGTGAAACACCCGAAAAATGAGCCTGACACAGCTCTTTTGATAAGGGGACGACATGTGGAGGCAGCCATGGAGACGACTTCCATGATTAAGAGCGACAGTATGGGGCATTCATATTGCGCTGCTATGATTGCAACTTCAGGTCTCCAGCATGGCGGCGACAGATAGACCGAGTTCCACTATGTATCTGGTGAAACACCTGAAAATTCTGCCTGACACAGCTCGTTTGATAAGGGGATGATGTGCTGCATATCCTCTCGTGCTCCAGCGTCTGGGGTATAGAGAGTTGAAATGAGACATTGGTGGACGTTGTGGAGGATCGTGGAGGCAAAATGGACAGGAAACAGCAGGGGCAGCATGCATGGATGCCTCTGAGGCTGCCTCATCTTGGGCTGGAGCTGGCGGTTCACTGCCAGGCGAGCTTTCGCCTGTCCAAGACCCTGTCTCTCGGCTCCTCCCCACCCAAAATGGGCCTGGGGGCCAGAAGCGTTTACTTTTAAAAAATTATAATTTTCAAAGCAGGCCGGGTCATTTGAATATTTCACCTAGGAATAATGGAATAGCATAGTGGTTTTATTTTTAATTGTTATTACAAAAATGGTTCCATGATTAAGAGCGACAGTATGGGGCATCCATATTGCGCTGCTAGGATTGCAACTTCAGGTCTCCAGCATGGCGGCGACAGATGGGCCGAGTTCCACTATGTATCTGGTGAAACACCTGAAAATTCTGCCTGACACAGCTCGTTTGATAAGGGGACGATGTATTGAGGCAGTGAACTAGTAGTAGATTAAAGGTGCTGCAGTTAAAACTATGTTAGTTGGATCTTGGGATGGAGCTGGCGCTCCGCTGCCAGGCGAGCTTTCGCCTATCCAAGCCCCTGTCTCTCGGCTACTCCCCAAACAGCACTTCTAAGAACCTTTTGTATAAGATCAAGTGTAGTAGCGTTCTTATAAGTTTGGGTTATGGCGGGTGAGGGGAATGTAAACAGATGCGCAAGAAGCGCTGAAATAATATCGGTAAATGATAAAAGTTTGCCAGTATATTTTGTGGATTACACAGCAGGGAGGCGATAAAGTTAACAAGTTTGATGTGGAAGCCATGAAAACAACCCAAAATTCTGCCTGACACAGCTCGTTTGATAAGGGGACCATGTATGGAGGCAGTGAACTAGTAGTAGATTAAAGGTACTGCAGTTAAAACTAGGTTAGTTGGATCTTGAGATGGAGCTGGCACTCCGCTGCCAGGCGAGCTTTCGCCTATCCAAGACCCTGTCTCTTGGCTACTCCCCAAACAGCACTTCTAAGAACCTTTTGTATAAGATCAAGTGTAGTAGCGTTCTTATAAGTTTGGGTTATGGCGGGTGAGGGGAATGTAAACAGATGCGCAAGAAGCGCTGAAATAATATCGGTAAATGATAAAAGTTTGCCAGTATATTTTGTGGATTACACAGCAGGGAGGCGATAAAGTTAACAAGTTTGATGTGGAATCCATGAAAACAACCCAAAATTCTGCCTGACACAGTTCGTTTGATAAGGAGACCATGTATGGAGGCAGCTATATGGCCGACTTTTGGAGGCAGCTATGGAGATGACGTGTGGAGGTAGCAATGAAGTCAACGTGTGGAGCCAGCTAAAAAGACGACATGTGGAGGCTGCTATGGAGACAATTTAATTTGGATAGTGCCTGCATGTGGCAGTCCAAAAAAGTTTTCAAACCAGAGGAGCAGGTAGGTGGTCCTCCAGAAAAATTAAATAAATTGAGTGCCTGTATGTGGCAGTCCAAAAAAGTTTTCAAACCAGAGGAGCAGGTAGGTGGTCCTCCAGAAAAATTAAATAAATTGAGTGCCTGTATGTGGCAGTCCAAAAAAGTTTTCAAACCAGAGGAGCAAGTAGGTGGTCCTCCAGAAAAATTAAATAGATTGAGTGCCTGTATGTGGCACTCCCAAAAATTTATTAAAACAGAGGACCGGGTAGGTGGCCCTCCAGAAAAATTAAATACATAGAGTACTATAGCTAGAGCCAGTTGGCCCTGGCAAAAAATAGCCAGTTTCCTCTGCTTTAGTGTACAAAGAGGAGGAAAAGGAGGACAATGAGGAGGAGGAGTGCATACATTATTCAGCTTCTTTCACCTGGTGGAGAATGAAAATCCGGAGAAAACCAGGCTTTATTCATCTTGATAAGCGTCAGCCTGTCATCGCTGTCAGTCGACAGGCGTGTACGCTTATCGGTGATGATGCCACCAGCTGCACTGAAAACCCGCTCGGACAACACGCTAGCGGCAGGGCAGGCATGAACCTCCAAGGCGTACAGCGCCAGTTCGTGCCACATATCCAGCTTTGAAACCCAGTAGTTGTAGGGAGCTGTGTGATCATTTAGGACGATGGTATGGTCAGCTACGTACTCCCTCACCATCTTTCTGTAAAGATCAGCCCTCCTCTGCCGAGACTGGGGACAGGTGACAGTGTCTTGCTGGGGTGACATAAAACTGGCAAAGGCCTTGTAAAGCGTACCCCTGCCAGTGTTGGAAAAGCTGCCTGCTCACCTACTCTCCCTCGCTACTTGTCCCGAAGAGGTACGCCCTCTGCCGCTAGCGCTGTCAGAAGGGAAATACTGTTTCAGCTTGTGCACCAGGGTCTGCTGTATTCATGCATTCTCACACTCCTTTCCTCTCCAGGGATGAGAGTGGAAAGATTTAGCTTGTACCGTGGGTCCAGGAGAGTGAATACCCAGTAATAGGTGCTGGAATAAATTCTTTGAACGCGAGGGTCACGGGATAGGCAGCCTAGCATGAAATCTGCCATATGCACCAGAGTCCCAACGCGCAAGAATTCACTCCCCTCACTGGCCTGACTGCCCAAAGTTGACATCTGGCAGTCTACAATCGCTCTGCGCTGCTGGTAAATTCTGGATAACATGGTTAATGTTGAATTCCACCTCGTGGGCACGTCGCACAACAGTCGGTGAGCGGGCAGTTGGAGGCGGCGCTGCACTGCCCTGAGAGTGGCAGCATCTGTGCTGGACTTCCTGAAATGCGCACAGATGCGGCGCACCTTCGTGAGCAAATCAGACAGATTGGGGTATGTCTTGAGGAAACGCTGAACTATGAGATTTAACACATGGGCCAGGCATGGCACATGTGTCAGTCTGCCGAGTTGCAGAGCCGCCACCAGGTTACGGCCGTTGTCACACACAACCATGCCTGGCTTCAGGTTCAGCGGTGCCAGCCACAGATCAGTCTGCGCCGTGATGCCCTGTAATAGCTCTTGGGCGGTGTGCCTTTTATCGCCTAGGCTCAGCAGTTTGAGCACCGCCTGCTGTTGCTTAGCGCCGGCACTGCTGCTGTGCCTAGAGCTATCGACTGATGGCGCCATGCCCACGGATGGTAATTCGGAGGAGGAGGAGGTGGAGGAGGGGTGGGAGGAGGAGGAGGCATAGTAGGCCTTTGAGACCTGGACCGAGGTAGGCCCCGCAATCCTCGGCGTCGGCAGTATATGACCAGCCCCAGGGTCAGACTCGGTCCCAGCCTCCACCAAGTTAACCCAATGTGCCGTCAGCGATATATAGTGGCCCTGCCCGGAAGCACTCGTCCACGTGTCCGTGGTCAGGTGGACCTTGTCAGAAATGGCGTTGGTCAGGGCACGGATGATGTTCTCCGACACGTGCTTGTGCAGGGCTGGGACAGCACATCGGGAAAAGTAGTGGCAGCTGGGGACCGAATACCGAGGGGCGGCCGACGCCATGAGGTTTCGAAAGGCCTCGGCCTCTACCAGCCTATAGGGCAGCATCTCCAGGCTAAGCAACTTGAAGATGTGGACGTTGAGGGCTTGGGCGTGTGGGTGGGTTGCGCTATACTTCCTTTTGCACTCCAGCGTCTAAGGTATGGAGAGCTGAACGCTGGTGGATGCTGTGGAGGATCGTGGAGGCAAAGATGGGGTTTTCGCACGGGAGGTGTTTGGGCCGTTGTCCTGGGCAGGGGGCTGACTAGCAGATGACATAGGGGAAGGAGCAGTAGTGTGCCCGGCCGGAGGTGAACGGGCTTGGTGCCATTGAGTGGGGTGTTTAGCATTCATATGCCTGCGCATACTGGTGGTAGTTAAGCTAGTAGTGGTGGAACCCCTGCTGATCCTGGTTTGGCAAAGGCTGCACAACACAGTCCGTCGGTGATCCGGTGTTTCTTTAAAGAACCTCCAGACTTCTGAAAATCTAGCCCTCGCCACGGGAGCTTGACTACGGGCAACATTTGGCGCTGATGCACCAGCTCTGGCCCTGCCTCTCCGTCTGGCCCCACCACTGCCTCTTCCAACCTGTTCTGCTCTAGGACTCGCCTCCGTCTCAGAAGCAATGTGTTGACCTGGCCTATCAACCCAGCTTGGGTCTGTCACCTCATCATCCTCCGATCCCTCAGTCTGCTCCCCCCTCGGACTTCCTGCCCTGACAACAACTTCACCACTGTCTGACAACCGTGTCTCCTCATCGTCCGACACCTCTTTACACACTTCTTCCACTACGTCAATAATGTCATCATCACCCACAGACTGCGACCGGTGGAAAACCTGGGCATCGGAAAATTGCTCAGCAGCAACCGGACAAGTGGTTTGTGACTGTGGGAAGGGTCCAGAAAACAGTTCCTCAGAGTATGCCGGTTCAAATGCCAAATTTTGCTGGGAGGGGGCAGACTGGGGGGAAGGAGGCTGAGGTGGAGGAGCTGGAGGAGTGCTGATTTCGGTGACATGGGTGGACTGCGTGGAAGACTGACTCGTGGACAAATGGCTAGAAGCATTGTCCGCAATCCACGACATCACCTCTTCGCACTGTTCTGGCCTCAACAGTGCTCTACCACGAGTCCCAGTAACTTGAGACATGATGAACCTAGGGAGTGTAGCTCTGCGGCGTTCCCCTGCTCCCTCATCAGCAGGTGGTGTCTCACCCGGCCCAGGACCACGGCCTCTGACCCCTGCAGTAGTTGGACGCCCACGTCCACGCCCTCGTCCTCTACTGCTAGCCCTCGGGTTAAACATTTTCAAAATTAAAGTGTAAACTTCAATTTTTGTTTTTTGTGTTTTTTGTGTTTTTTTTTTTAAACAAAACGATGCTATCCTATTGCTATGGCTAGTTTCTAACCTACACTGACAGCACACAACTGGATTTTGTGCTGTGCCAGATGACTTTGAGTTATAAGAGAAATAAACGTAAAAATTAAATAAATCAGCAGACTGTGCCTATTTCAAATCAAACCCCTAATAAATTGTCCCACTTCGGTGTTTGAGGTGGATATGTGTGTCACTAAGAGCTAAACACAACGGTCGCAAGTCTCCCAGCAAATTCCTCACAATATGGTACTAGCTGCACTAGTAATGCCAGCAAGCCCAGCCACAAGCAAACAAAAAAAAGGAAAATATAACGCTATTGTAGGCCTAAGTAAGCCGTTGGGGTTCTCCTTTGGCTATTTTCTAGCCCACACTCAAAGCACACTGCTTTGGCAGATTACTGTGAGTTCTAAAAAGAAATAAACGTAACAGAAAATAAATCAGCAGACTCTGCCTAATTCAAATCAAACCCCTAATAAATTGTCCCACTTCGGTGTTTGAGGTGGATATGTGTGTCACTAAGAGCTAAACACAAGTCTCCCTGCAAATTACTCACAATATGGTACTAGCTGCACTACTAATGCCAGCAAGCCCAGCCACAAGCAAACCAAAAAAAAGGAAAATATAACGCTATTGTAGGCCTAAATAAGCCGTTGGGGTTCTCCTATGGCTATTTTCTAGCCCACACTCAAAGCACACTGCTTTGGCAGATTACTGTGAGTTCTAAAAAGAAATAAACGTAAAAAAAAAATAAATCAGCAGACTGTGCCTAATTCAAATCAAACCCCTAATAAATTGTCCCACTTCGGTGTTTGAGGTGGATATGTGTGTCACTAAGAGCTAAACACAACGGTCGCAAGTCCCCCTGCAAATTCCTCACAATATGGTACTAGCTGCACTACTAATGCCAGCAAGCCCAGCCACAAGCAAATAAAAAAAAAGGAAAATAAAACGTTATTGTAGCCCTAAGAAGGGCTGTTGGGTTCTTGTAGAATCACTCCTGCCTAACACTATTCTAATAGAACACCCTAACGCTTTCCGTGACCAGCAGCAGCTCTCTCCCTAGCGGCATCCAGACAGAGAATGACGCATGCAGCGCGGACAGGGGCTAGTCTATTCCAGGGTCACCTGATCTGGCCAGCCAACCACTGCTATCGACGTGTAAGGGTACCACGTCATGCTGGGTGGAGTGCAGAGTCTCCTGGCTTGTGATTGGCTCTGTTTCTGGCCGCCAAAAAGCAAAACGGCGGGAGTTGCCGTTTTCTCGAGCTGGCGAAATACTCGTCCGAGCAACGAGCAGTTTCGAGTACGCTAATGCTCGAACGAGCATTAAGCTCGGACGAGTATGTTCGCTCATCTCTAGTAAATATGTTTAGTTTAATATTAATAGTTGATTTCCGTAAAAAGTGTGTTCAATATGCTGCAATGATGTATTTCTGGTTTGGACTTGATGGAAAATGTTCTTAAAAAGTGACCTCATTCTGAGCTTACTATTGTATGCTAGTCTCTGCTCCTGGTGGACCTTTTTGTTTCAGTAAAAAGTTGCACTATAGTAAGATTTGCACTTAAGTAAAATTTTGTGTTCTATTTCCATTGCAGCTGCATCCTGGATTGACAGCCTCACTGTCAGCTTTGACAGGTTTTTGAATTAATAGGATTGTGCCATTAGACACAGTTATTTATTTTGAATTTTAATGTACTCTATTTTTTATTTTTTACATAATTTATGGTGTCTATTTCATGTGTTCTTGAGTGTATAATTTAAATTATATTTCTTTTAACATTTTATAGATTAAAAATGTGTTTCCCAACTCTTTTTTTAAAAGTTTAAGCCTTGAATTAAAATAATAATATTTAATATTGTTTATTAATATTAGAATATTTTTGGATTCTTTCTACATTAGTCAGATTTCTTAGTATTGGGATAAAAACAAATTGGCAAAAAGACCAGGAAGTGTTTAAAGCATAAAAATATATAAAATAATGTTTTTAAAAAATTAGGGATTGACGGATATTGCAATGCACAGCATATGGACATGTCTGTAAATCCAACTTCAATCCAGTCTTCAAAAAAAACCTTATGTTCATTATTGTGATCGTTATGTGCTCATTATGGAACAATCTCTGGTCAGTATGACTTAGGAGAAAAACAGATCTTTTGTCTGAGGAAAAGAGAAAAACGTGTTTAATGACAGTAGAGAACAAAGTAGATGACAATAGCCCTTTTTTGGTGTCTTTGCTGTTTACATAAATCTACTGAAATTTTATAGGACAATAATTAATGTTCCACAGTATGATCTACGATGATGATCTATAATGGATTTTGTGGTACTTTTTAATTTTTCCCATTCCCAATCTTATGTGCTTATGATACAGATACTAAAAGTTCTGGGCACTAATAAGAGTGGTAGATACATAAAATCCATTGTATTCAATTGTAAATAATAAAAACGCATAAAATGCATAAAACATAGAGATGAGCGAACATACTCGTCCGAGCTTGATGCTCGTTCGAGCATTAGCGTACTCGAAACTGCTCGTTGCTCGGACGAATACTTCGCCCGCTCGAGAAAATGGCATCTCCCGCCGTTTTGCTTTTTGGCGGCCAGAAACAGAGCCAATCACAAGCCAGGAGACTCTGCACTCCACCCAGCATGACGTGGTACCCTTACACGTCGATAGCAGTGGTTGGCTGGCCAGATCAGGTGACCCTGGAATAGACTAGCCCCTGCCCGCGCTGCTCAGATCATTCTGTGTCTTGATGCCGCTAGGGAGAGAGCTGCTGCTGGTCAGGGAAAGCGTTAGGGTGTTCTATTAGAATAGTGTTAGGCAGGAGTGATTCTACAAGAACCCAACAGCCCTTCTTAGGGCTACAATAACGTTATACATTTTTTTTTTTATTTGCTTGTGGCTGGGCTTGCTGGCACTAGTAGTGCAGCTAGTACCATATTGTGAGGAATTTGCAGGGGGACTTGCTACCGTTGTGTTTAGCTCTTAGTGACACACATATCCACCTCAAACACCGAAGTGGGACAATTTATTAGGAGTTTGATTAGAATTAGGCACAGTCTGCTGATTTTTTTTTTTTTTTTAACCTTTATTTCATTTTATAGCTCAAACTCATCTTGCAAAGCGGTGTGCTCTCATTGTAGGCTACAAAATAGCCATAGGAGAACCCCAACGGCTTACTTAGGCCTACAATAGCGTTATATTTTTCTTTTTTTTGTTTGCTTGTGGCTGGGCTTGCTGGCATTAGTAGTGCAGCTAGTACCATATTGTGAGGAATTTGCTGGGAGACCGGCGACCGTTGTATTTAGCTCTTAGTGACACGCATATCCACCTCAAACACCAAAGTGGGACAATTTATTAGGGGTTTGATTAGAATTAGGCAGAGTCTGCTGATTTTTTTTTTTTTATACCTTTATTTCATTTTATAGCTCAAACTCATCCTGCAAAGCAGTGTGCTTTCAGTGTAGGCTACAAAATAGCCATAGGAGAACCCCAACGGCTTACTTAGGCCTACAATAGCGTTATATTTTCCTTTTTTTCGTTTGCTTGTGGCTGGGCTTGCTGGCATTAGTAGTGCAGCTAGTACCATATTGTGAGGAATTTGCTGGAAGACCTGCGACCGTTGTGTTTAGCTCTTAGTGACACGCATATCCACCGCAAACACCGAAGTGGGACAATTTATTAGGGGTTTGATTAGAATTAGGCAGAGTCTGATGATTTTTTTTTTTTTTACCTTTATTTCATTTTATAGCTCAAAGTCATCAGGCACAGCACAAAATCCAGTTGTGTGCTGTCAGCGTAGGTTAGAAACTAGCCATAGCATTAGGATAGCATCGTTTTGTTAAAAAAAAGAAATAAATAAAAAAAAATAAACACAAAAAAAAAAAAATTAAAAGTTTACACTTTTATTTGGAAAATGTTTAACCCGAGGGCTAGGGGTAGAGGACGAGGGCGTGCACGTGGGCGTCCAACTACTGCAGGGGTCAGAGGCCGTGGTCCTGGGCGGGGTGAGACACCACCTGCTGATGAGGGAGCAGGGGAACGCCGCAGAGCTACACTCCCTAGGTTCATCATGTCTCAAGTTACTGGGACTCGTGGTAGAGCACTGTTGAGGCCAGAACAGTGCGAAGAGGTGATGTCGTGGATTGCGGACAATGCTTCTAGCCATTTGTCCACCAGTCAGTCTTCCACGCAGTCCACCCATGTCACCGAAATCAGCACTCCTCCAGCTCCTCCACCTCAGCCTCCTTCCCCCCAGTCTGCCCCCTCCCAGCAAAATTTGGCATTTGAACCGGCATACTCTGAGGAACTGTTTTCTGGACCCTTCCCACAGTCACAAACCACTTGTCCGGTTGCTGCTGAGCAATTTTCCGATGCCCAGGTTTTCCACCGGTCGCAGTCTGTGGGTGATGATGACATTATTGACGTAGTGGAAGAAGTGTGTAAAGAGGTGTCGGACGATGAGGAGACACGGTTGTCAGACAGTGGTGAAGTTGTTGTCAGGGCAGGAAGTCAGAGGGGGGAGCAGACTGAGGGATCGGAGGATGATGAGGTGACAGACCCAAGCTGGGTTCATAGGCCAGGTGAACACAGTGCTACTGAGACGGAGGCGAGTCCTATAGCAGAACAGGTTGGAAGAGGCAGTGGTGGGGCCAGACGGAGAGGGAGGGCCAGAGCTGGTGCATCAGCGCCAAATGTTGCCCGTAGTCAAGCTCCCGTGGCGAGGGCTAGATTTTCAGAAGTCTGGAGGTTCTTTAAAGAAACACTGGATGACCGACGGACTGTGGTGTGCAACCTTTGCCAAACCAGGATCAGCAGGGGTTCCACCACTACTAGCTTAACTACCACCAGTATGCGCAGGCATATGAATGCTAAACACCCCACTCAATGGCACCAAGCCCGTTCACCGCCGGCCGGGCACACCACTGCTCCTTCCCC
Organism: Engystomops pustulosus; assembly: GCF_040894005.1. Taxonomy (NCBI): domain Eukaryota; kingdom Metazoa; phylum Chordata; class Amphibia; order Anura; family Leptodactylidae; genus Engystomops; species Engystomops pustulosus. Next base: position 44,573,608 of record NC_092418.1, on the reverse strand, counting down.
TGTGTCATCTGCTAGTCAGCCCCCTGCCCAGGACAACGGCCCAAACACCTCCCGTGCGAAAACCCCATCTTCGCCTCCACGATCCTCCACAGCATCCACCAGCATTCAGCTCTCCATACCCCAGACGCTGGAGTGCAAAAGGAAGTATAGCGCAACCCACCCACACGCCCAAGCCCTCAACGTCCACATCTCCAAGTTGCTTAGCCTGGAGATGCTGCCCTATAGGCTGGTAGAGACCGAGGCCTTTCGAAACCTCATGGCGGCGGCCGCCCCTCGGTATTCGGTCCCCAGCCGCCACTACTTTTCCTGATGTGCCGTCCCAGCCCTGCACAAGCACGTGTCAGAGAACATCATCCGTGCCCTGACCAACGCCGTTTCTGACAAGGTCCACCTGACCACGGACACGTGGACGAGTGCTGACGGGCAGGGCTACTATATATCGCTGACGGCACATTGGGTTAACTTAATGGAGGCTGGGACCGAGTCTGACCCTGGGGCTGCTCATATACTGCCGACGCCGAGGATTGTGGGGCCTACCTCGGTCCAGGTCTCAAAGGCCTACTATGCCTCCTCCTCCTCCCACCCCTCCTCCACCTCCTCCGAATTACCATCCGTGGGCATGGCGCCATCAGTCGGTAGCTCTAGGCACAGCAGCAGTGCCATTGCTAAGCGACAGCAGGCGGTGCTCAAACTGCTGAGCCTAAGCAATAAAAGGCACACCGCCCAAGAGCTATTACAGGGCATCAGGGCGACTGATCTGTGGCTGGCACCTCTGAACCTGAAGCCAGGCATGGTTATCCAGAGTTATCCAGAGTTTACCAGCAGCGCAGAGCGATTGTAGACTGCCAGATGTCAACTTCCACCAGAACTGGTAGTCAAGTCAGTCAGCTTCTTCAAGTCTACAATGAGGAGTGGACGTGGATGTCTGATATCTGTCAGGTGCTGAGTAACTTTGAGGAGTCAACACAGATGGTCAGTGGCGATGCCGCCATCATCAGCCTCACCATCCCGCTGCTTGGCCTGTTGAAAAACTCTCTGGTCAGCATGAAGTCGGAAGCTTTGCGCTCGTCACAAGAGACGGGGAAAGAAGATTCCCTTGTTGATAGCCAAAGCACCCTTAGGTCTGTTTCTCAGCGCATATCGGAGGAGGTGGAGGAGGATGAGGAGGAAGAGGAGGAGAATGTTGGCGAGACAGAAGAGGGGACCATTGTTGAGTCCTTCACTGTTCAGCGTGTATGGGCAGAAGAAGAGGAGTTGGAGGAGTTGGAGGAGGAGGAAATGGGCAGTCAGGCCAGTGAGGGGAGTGAATTCTTGCGCGTTGGGACTCTGGCACATATGGCAGATTTCATGCTAGGCTGCCTATCCCGTGACCCTCGCGTTCAAAGAATTTATTCCAGCACTGATTACTGGGTATTCACTCTCCTGGACCCACGGTACAAGCAAAATCTTTCCACTCTCATCCCTGGAGAGGAAAGGAGTGTGAGAATGCATGAATACCAGCAGGCCCTGGAGCACAAGCTGAAACAGTATTTCCCTTCTGACAGCGCTAGCGGCAGAGGGCGTACTTCTGCGGGACAAGTAGCGAGGGAGAGTAGGCGAGCAGGCAGCTTTTCCAGCACTGCCAGGGGTACGCTTTACAAGGCCTTTGCCAGCTTTATGTCACCCCAGCAAGACACTGTCACCTGTCCCCAGTCTCGGCAGAGTAGGGCTGATCTTTACAGAAAGATGGTGAGGGAGTACGTAGCTGACCATACCATCGTCCTAAATGATCACACAGCTCCCTACAGCTACTGGGTTTCAAAGCTGGACATGTGGCACGAACTGGCGCTGTACTCCTTGGAGGTTCTTGCCTGCCCTGCCGCTAGCGTGTTGTCCGAGCGGGTTTTCAGTGCAGCTGGTGGCATCATCACCGATAAGCGTACACGCCTGTCGACTGACAGCGCTGACAGGCTGACGCTTATCAAGATGAATAAAGCCTGGATTTCTCCGGATTTTCATTCTCCACCAGGTGAAAGAAGCTCAACCTGAATAATGTATGCACTCCTCCTCCTCTTTGTCCTCCTTTTCCTCCTCTTTGTACACTAAAGCATAGGAAACTGGCAATTTTTTGCCAGGGCCAACTGGCTCTAGCTATAGTACTCTATGTATTTAATTTTTCTGGAGGACCACCTACTTGCTCCTCTGGTTTGAAAACTTTTTTGGACTCCCACATACAGGCACTATCCAAATTAAATTGTCTCCATAGCAGCCTCCACATGTCGTCTTTTTAGCTGGCTCCACACGTTGTCACCATTGCTACCTCCACACATCATCGCCATAGCTGCCTCCAAAAGTCGTCCATATAGCTGCCTCCATACATTGTCTCCTTATCAAAAGAACTGTGTCGGGCAGAATTTTGGGTTGTTTTCATGGATTCCACATCAAACGTGTTACCTTTGTCGCCACCTTGCTGTGTAATCCACAAAATATACTGGCAAACTTTTATAATTTACAGATATTATTTCAGCGCTTCTTGCGCATCTGTTTACATAACCCTCACCCGCCATATCCCAAACTTATAAGAACGCTATTACACTTGATCTTATACAAAAGGTTCTTAGAAGTGCTGTTTGGGGAGTAGCCTAGAGACAGGGGCTTGGATTGGCGAAAGCTCGCCTGGCAGCGGAGCGCCAGCTCCATCTTAAGATCCAACTTACATAGTTTTAACTGCAGCACCTTTAATCTACTACTAGTTAACTGCCTCCATACATCGTCCCCTTATCAAACGAGCTGTGTCAGGCAGATTTTTCAGGTGTTTCACCAGATACATAGTGGAACTCGGCCCATCTGTCACCGCCATGCTGGAGACCTGAAGTTGCAATCATAGCAGCGCAATATGGATGCCCCATACTGTCGCTCTTAATCATGGAACCATTTCCGTAAAAACAATTAAAAATAGAACCACTATGCTATTCCATTATTCCTAGGTGAAATATTCAAACGACCTGGCCTGATTTGAAAATGATAATTTTTTCAAAGTAAACGCTTCTGGCCCCCAGGCCCATTTTGGGTGGGGAGGAGCCGAGAGACAGGGGCTTGGACAGGCGAAAGCTCGCCTGGCAGTGGACTGCCAGCTCCATCCCAAGATTAGGCAGCCTCAGAGGCATCCATGCATGCTGCCCCTGCTGTTTCCTGTCCATTTTGCCTCCACGATCCTCCACAGCGTCCACCAATGTCTCATTTCAACTCTCTATACCCCAGACGCTGGAGCACGAGAGGATATGCAGCACATCATCCCCTTATCAAACGAGCTGTGTCAGGCAGAATTTTAAGGTGTTTCACCAGATACATAGTGGAACTCGGCCCATCTGTCGCCGCCATGCTGGAGACCTGAAGTTGCAATCATAGCAGCGCAATATGAATGCCCCATACTGTCGCTCTTAATCATGGAAGTCGTCTCCATGGCTGCCTCCACATGTCGTCCCCTTATCAAAAGAGCTGTGTCAGGCTCATTTTTCGGGTGTTTCACCAGATACGTTATGGAACTTGGTCACTATGTCGCCACCATGCTGTGTTATCGACTAAATATACCGTCAACCTTTTGTTCACATAGGAAATCATTTCACCTCCTTTGGTGAAACCTGAGTCCAGTTAGGGTATGTCGCCATGAGACTCTCTAGCCTGCCACTGCTGCCGCTGCCTCTGCATGCCGTCCCCTATAGTGTCAGGGTCAATTATTGGATGTTTTAGATGCTATCTAGCCTCATTCGGTCACTCTGTCATGGCCATGCTGTTGCCCATAATTTTGGCACAATGGTGCGATTAAGCAGCCTCAGAGGCATCCATGCATGCTGCCCCTGCTGTTTCCTGTCCATTTCCGTGGTGTTTCCATCCTTTTCTGAGGTTCCCAGGTGTTTGGCCAAGCTTCCCTGTGCAGAGCCTTGGTCCCCTTGAAGAATGCTCGAGTCTCCCATTGAAAAGTTTGTCTCGAATAACGAGTACCCGAGCATTTTAGTGCTCGCTCCTCTCTAATAAAACACAATCAATTTATTAATAATTCTATAAAATATGTTAAAAATAAATGAATAGTCTGAATAAAAGGTCTTCAGATTGTAATTCAGTAGGACAAAAATACAGAACATTAGGGCCCTACTTCTGACATAATTTAGACAGGGTTGTTATTGCAATGCAGAAACTGGAAGATTTCAGAGGAGAAAGTTTAGTGAGTGGAAGACTGATTAGTAGAAATTTACAGTAGCAGTACAGTATACAATTAGCATTTTAGAGGCATCAATTTTAAGAAATTGGTGGTTTCAGTAGAGGTTTCTGAGATGCACCCAACAAGAGTGAGCAAGAGATTGAATAGGCAGGGCAAAACAGAAGTCGGAGTCCAGCACAGCCCCAAAACAGCAGGCCTGCTGTGATCCCACAGCTCGAGATGGAGAGTCTCTTATGATTTATTGAATCACAAAAGATTTCAGGAAACACGATTGATAAATACACCGCTGTTTGTCTGTTTTCAACTGGAAAGCTGACTATAATCTAATACCTAATAATACCAGCTATAATCGGCACTGGGGTGGCAGCATCCCAGTATTATAAGGAAAAGGCATAATGGGCACAGAATTGAATTTGGTTGAAAAGTCGGGGGGGGGGGTTCAGGGTTGAGGTGGTGCTCAATCCACTTTGTTTTTGTCCTTTTGTTATCAATTTATTGAATTGATAGAACACAAACACATTAATATCTATAGCCTTATGGACCTGGCAGTGGTTTCAATGTCTGTGTTTGAGCCATCTGTCCAAGACGATTATCTTAAACAGTCTTTTCTGCTGGAGCTAAAGCTTTCTTAACTTGCCTATGACATGGTCGCAACAGTGGCACCATGCACTATGATTGCTGGGTGACAAAGGTTGCCATGGTAGTAATGGTAGCTCACAAAGGCTCCCTGGACTTCCATACAAAAATATGAGATCTATAAGGATATACTATCTGCAGTTGGCAGAATAGATGGCGTTTATTTGTGTGTGACTTACTGTGGCTTACTGCTTGTGTTTGGATTAACTGAGCCACACCCTGCTCCTTGCATTTCAGCCCTGCCCAGCAAGGGTTACTAGCCTGATGGACAGTTCCCCATTGTGTTGCTGGAGGCGTGTCCGGGAACGGCCTTATATACCAGCCTATTCCCATCAGACCTAGCTGGTTATTTCAAGTCTTTCCTGTGTATCTAGTGCTCTTGCTATCTTGTTTGGTATTCTGTGTTTTGTATCCGATTCTGTAACTTTGCAGCCATCTTTTGTTTCTTAAAAGGTTAAAAGGTAAACAAAGGTTTACAATAGGAGAGCTACAGTACCAGACATATCAAGTGTGGTGCCATTTTTGGAAAAAGCAGCCATATTTTTCTGATTTGGAACAAATGCCTTTAAGACTGGATAGGATGGTCAGGAACATGTTAAAATTGTTTTATAGAGCATAGAAATTATTTCTACCACAAATTGTCACCAAGTGATCAATATGGGCATTTGACCGGTTCTACAGCTCTTTGGGATTGATCACTATTTGTCCACAAAGGTCTCCAAATAAATCTCTTCATCTAGATTGAGAAAAATCCTTAGACCTCATAGGAGATTAGATTCATAGATAATTATATAAGCTGGAGAGTTCCCACTATGCTCTTATTTGACATTTATATAATTTAGCAGTCCGCTGGAATGAAGAGTTAATAGGATTGGAATTGGGTACAGAAATTAAAGTGTCACCGTATAGAGCTTTATCAAGTTCTTTCTGCTGAGCTTCAAAATCAATGCAATTTGACAGAAATACAGCCAAATGCAGATCCTCTTGTCAGAATCTTATAGATCGTGTATATTGTACAGCAAATTGAGATAAATATTAGGAGGAGGTAGACATAAAAAATAGCAGGCACAACTCCAGTAATATTAAAGGGGTAGACTGAGACTTTGGTACCAATGTTCTGTCTTGGGGATTATCCATACATGAAATGGAAGGAGGCCTAACTCTCTGTATCCCTACAGACTAGTTGGATGAAGTGGCTTTGGTGCTCTTTTATCATTTACCAAATGGACTGGGGATGGGTGGGCAAGCCAGGAGGGCGGAAGTTGTCAGAACTAAGAATGTCTGTCCCTTTAAACAAACAGATGCACGGCCCAAATGAACGGCACACTCGAGACTGTGAGCACCAGAGAAGGTAATGTGGGAAATTGCTCTGGTAGATGCCTTGTAGCAGTGCAGGAAGCAGGGACACACACAGGGTTAAAGTCCAAATCAAGTGTTTATTCACACTTCTTTGTCAAAACACAAATTCAGCCTTTGCTTAGGCATATACAAAATACAAAATAAACACTGCCCGGCTGGGCGCTGCCTCGTACAACAACAGCACCTAACTATACGGGTACCAGGCTGCCTGGCACACGCTCTTGGCCAGCAGAATATCAGGAGGCACTCGATAACCTTTGCTGTGTGAACACGGTCCAGCCTTCAGCTCTCCAGGTAGTGCCGCTCCCTTGGGTTACTGCAGACAAATCCAAGGCTTTTACCATGTAACATTTATTTGCCTGTAGGACCGATAGCGGTTCTCCCAAATGACAACTCTCACTTTCTCACAGTAAGTACATGTTTATTTTTTTTAACAGCCTTCCCCAGATCACCTACAGAATTTTACCCCTTTAACGTTTGCTGAAGCTTGATTTACGCAATAAAAAATTGCAGGTGTAACAAACCAGCTGTAGTTTCAATTTATTCTATCTACTTTGCAACTCCTGTGCGTTTCTCCTCAGCCGCACAATGAAGTTCTGTTGACTAATGCCTTCTCCTCCATATTCAGTAATAAATGGAGCTATTTGTCCTTATACTAGGGATGGGCATTCCTGGTGAGGTTTGGGATTTTGTGCCAGACATGGTTTATTCCGGCGATGACTTCACAATACCAAAAATATTCAATTTTGTACTGTTTAATAAAGCAGTATCTATTTATTTTTACATCAAACTCCTTCTAAAATTACATTTGTATACTAAAATGTTGTGTAAACTGATAGCACTATATATACTGTGTGTACAGATGAATTCAAATTGCTTGCAAAATATAAAACAAAATTACATGTGCACAGACCAAGGTACTAAAAATACCAATGACGGCGCATAGGGCCCTAAAACACCCTAGTTGTGTATTTTGGTCTGATGGATTATATATTGTGGCCTGATGGATTGTTTATTGTGGCCTGATGGATTGTGTATTGTGGCCTGATGGATTGTGTATTGTGGCCTGATGGATTGTTTATTGTGGCCTGATGGATTGTGTATTGTGGCCTGATGGATTGTGTATTGTGGCCTGATGGATTGTGTATTGTGGCCTGATGGATTGTTTATTGTGGCCTGATGGATTGTTTATTGTGGCCTGATGGATTGTTTATTGTGGCCTGATGGATTGTGTATTGTGGTCTGATGGATTATATATTGTGGCCTGATGGATAATATATTGTGGCCTGATGGATTGTTTATTGTGGCCTGATGGATTGTGTATTGTGGTCTGATGGATTGTGTATTGCGGCCTGATGGATTGTATATTGTGGCCTGATGGATTGTTTATTGTGGCCTGATGGATTGTGTATTGTGGTCTGATGCATTGTGTATTGCGGCCTGATGGATTGTATATTGTGACCTGATGATTTGTATATTGTGGCCTGATGGATTGTGTATTGTGGCCTGATGGATTGTGCATTGTGGCCTGATGGATTGTATATTGTGGTCTGATGGATTGTGTATTGTGGTCTGATGAATTGTGTATTGTGGCCTGATGGATTGTATATTGTGGTCTGATGGATTGTGTATTGTGGTCTGATGGATTGTGTATTGTGGCCTGATGGATTGTGTATTGTGGCCTGATGGATTGTGTATTGTGGCCTGATGGATTGTGTATTGTGGCCTGATGGATTGTGTATTGTGGCCTGATGGATTGTATATTGTGGCCTGATGGATTGTATATTATGGTCTGATGGATTGTATATTGTGGTCTGATGGATTGATGGATTAGATAATCACTTCCCCTTTTATGTTCAGTACATAATTATTTCGGGTACATAGTTTTTTTAAGTTGCTAAAGAGAAACCATTGTTTCAGATGATATTTGATATTGTGTGGTAGCAGGGAATGTTGGGAGCATTTTACTACTATATCAAACACAGCCTCCATAGACACACACTGTACAGGCTGGAATACGCATCTCTATAGGAGGGAGCAGATTTATTTTTTTACAGACTAAGCAGAAATTGTTAATGTAGTATATTAGAAAAATTTTCACCACACATTTTAATGTCTTTAACAATAAAGTATCAGCAGTCACATGTATTTGTAACATGTAATAATAATTATAGACTACAAAGTTGCCTACAGAGATAGAAAGAGGACTGTTTAGATCTCACCTAACAACTTCCAGTTCCAGTCTCCTACATTATGTTTCTAGGTGCCAGGGTTCAAGAGATATAGCCATTTGAAGTCGGCCACTGTCATGATGTTTATAAACTTCCTTTCTGCACGGGGTATGTGCAAATACACTGGAAAAATAGGGAAATGATTAAGGCCGGAATAGCTTTGCCCCAGGGGCTGAGGACAATCCCTTGAAATATTAATTAGTTCATTAGCAAACATGTTAAAAAGGGAATAATATGAAAATGTCATAATGGAAAGAAATAATAGAGGTCTGTTGGAAATCACTGTGCATTTCTCTACAGCATATTGCTGGCAGATTATAACCCTTGTTGGAGATGGTAGATGCCTTTTAAGAACACATACTTCCTTACCGCGCACATGTTCCTTGTCTTCTTTTTGTCACCTCAAGAATCTTTGTAAACCTCTAAACACCTTCTGCATATATCTATGTTAGGATGGGACACATGCGTATGTATGCAGAAGCGCAGGCTACAGCCAGTACATGCATATAGGCAGGGCCGGATTAAGGTTGGTGGGGGCCCCTGGGCGCAAAATCTGGTGGAGGCCCCCACTGATTGTAGCGTGCACACACGTCCTCCTGCTCACTATCCACTATCCCCGCAGTAACACCGCTACATACAGCCGCCTCGCCTCCAGTAACACAGCTATATACACCCGCCTCATCCCCAGTAACACAGCTACATACAGCCGCCTCGCCCCCAGTAACACAGCTACACACAGCCGCCTCGCCCCCAGTAACACAGCTACATACACCCGCCTCGTCCCCAGTAACACAGCTACATACAGCCGCCTCGCCCCCAGTAACACAGCTACACACAGCCGCCTCGCCCACAGTAACACAGCTACACACAGCCGCCTCATCCCCAGTAACACAGCTACATACAGACGCCTCATCCCCAGTAACACAGCTACATACAGCCACCTCATCCCCAGTAACACAGCTACATACAGCCGCTTCACCCCCAGTAACACCGCTACATACAGCCGCCTCATCCCCAGTAACACATCTACATACGGCCGCCTCATCCCCAGTAACACATCTACATACAGCCGCCTCATCCCCAATAACACAGCTACATACAGCCGCCTCACTCCCAGTAACACAGCTACATACAGCCGCCTCATCACCAGTAACACAGCTACATACAGCCGCCTCACCCTCAGCAACACAGCTACATACAGCCGCCTCGCCCCCAGTAACACAGCTACATACAGCCGTCTCACTCCCAGTAACACAGCTACATACAGCCGCCTCGTCCCCAGTAACACAGCTACATACAGCCGCCTCGTCCCCAGTAACACAGCTACATACAGCCGCCTCACCCCCAGTAACATAGCTACATACAGCCACCTCGCCCCCCAGTAACACAGCTACATACGGCCGCCTCGCCCCCCAGTAACACAGCTACATACGGCCGCCTCATCCCCAGTAACACAGCTACATACAGCCGCCTCACCCCCAGTAACACAGCTACATACAGCCGCCTCATCCCCAGTAACACAGCCACATACAGCCGCCTCATCCCCAGTAACACAGCCACATACAGCCGCCTCATCCCCCAGTAACACAGCTACATACAGCCGCCTCATCCCCCAGTAACACAGCTACATACAGCCGCCTCATCCCCAGTAACACAGCTACATACAGCCGCCTCATCCCCAGTAACACAGCTACATACAGCCGCCTCATCCCCAGTAACACAGCTACATACAGCCGCCTCATCTCAAGTAAAACAGCTACATATAGCCGCAACATCCCCAGTAACACAGCTACATACAGCCACCTCACCCCCAGTAATAGATCTATATATACAGCCGCCTGACCCCCAGTAACACAGCTACATACAGCCGCCTCATCCCCAGTAACACAGCTACATACAGCCGCCTCATCCCCAGTAACACAGCTACATACAGCCGCCTCGCCCCCCTGTAACACATCTTTATATCTACCTTCACCGCTACCAGATATGCAGTCCCATGTATCATACACCTCAGCCCGCACAGCAACACACACACACATTCACTATATAGAGCATATACATAGCATATATAAAAACACACATCATATATACATATATTTAAAGGTGCACCTATATATGTGCATATAAATTTATGCGTGTATAAATACAGTACAGTATATGCATCTATGCATATATCCACAGCATATACATATATACACAGTATAAACATATATGCACAGTATATACATATATACACAGTAGATGCATATATACACATATATACACAGTATATACATATTTAGGGCTCATTCACACGGCTGTCTGGGGGGACGTACATGCGGCCACAAATTTGCGGCCTCATAAACGTCCCCATAGAGGGCAATGGCGGCCCGGCAGCGGTACAGTGCCACACATGTGTGGCACCAATCCGTGCCATACATTGCAGAAAGATAGAGCATGCTCTATCTTTTTCCGTGTGTGCGGCCGCTCAACGCTGTTTTCTATGAAGAGAGGAGGGATCACCTCCTTCTCCTCTCCAGCACATGGCGGTGCCCGCATGTTGGGCATACCTCGTGTGAATATACCCATACACAGTAGATACACAGTATATACACATTTACACAGTATATACACGTATATACAGTAGATGCATACATACAAACACACACACATTTACACAGTATATACCCGTATATAGTCGATGCATACATACACATATACACACATTTACACAGTATATACCCGTATATACAGTCGATGCATACATACACATACACACATTTACACAGTATATACCCGTATATAGTTGATGCATACATACACATACACACATTTACACAGTATATACCCGTATATAGTCGATGCATACATACACATATACACACATTTACACAGTATATACCCGTATATACAGTCGATGCATACATACACATACACACATTTACACAGTATATACCCGTATATACAGTCGATGCATACATACACATACACACATTTACACAGTATATACCCGTATATACAGTCGATGCATACATACACATACACACATTTACACAGTATATACACGTATATACAGTCGATGCATACATACACATATACACACATTTACACAGTATATACACGTATATACAGTAGATGCATACATACACATATACACACATTTACACAGTATATACACGTATATACAGTAGATGCATATATACACAGTATATACACATATATATAGTAGATGAATATATATACAGTATATACACATATATACAGTAGATGCATATATACACATAATATACATCATATATACAGTAGATGCATATATACACATAATATACATCATATATACAGTAAATGCATATATACACATAATATACATCATATATACACACAAATACATATTTATATACTTACCTTTAAGGGTTACTGGCCACGGCGTCAGGCGGGTGTTCGAGCCGGTGGGGGGTCTTGCAGGTGCTTGTTCGGCCGGGAAGGGGGGGGGGGGCGCAGGTGCATTTTTCAGATGGAGGAAGCTGGGGAGGGCGGGTGCTCTTTCGGGCGAGGGGCGGCAGGGTTGCTTGTTCGGCGGAGGTGGGGCGGCAGTGTTCGCGCAGGTGCTTTTTCCAGCCGGGGGGTGGGCGGACGGAGAGAATTGCGGAGGGCTCGTGCTTTTTCCAGCGGGGGGGGGGGGGGGAAGGGGGTTGTGACGGAGGGAGTTGCGGAGGGCGCTTTTTGGGCGGGGGGCGGCGGGAGTACTAGCATTGTAGCGCAGGTGGATGGGCAGGCGTGTTGGCGGTCGACTGTGCAGTGGGCGTGCAGCTCGGCCTTGCAGGGGGATGGACGGGGGGCGGTAGGCTCGGACATGGAGGCGGGTGGGGAGGAGATGACCTATGCTCTGGAGCCGGGCTTCAGGGAGTTGGCGGCACAGGAGTTGAGCCGCGGGGGTGCAAATTGGTGGGGGCCCCCTGGGGTGGCAAGATGGTGGGGGCCCCGGGGCTAGAGCCCCGTGAGCCCCGCCTATAATCCGGCCCTGTATATAGGGGTTCTTTTCTCAACCTCTAGGGAACCTAAATGTAGCTTGAGAGACACTGCCATTGATTGAAGTATCTAGTAAAATGAAGTCAAGTGCACTCGGTTTTAATATAAATAGTAATTCAAATATAACTAAATATATAATGGGAACTTTATCATCATCATAGTATTATAGTCTATATGGCTGAAAAAAGACATGTCCATCAAGTTCAACCAAGGAAGGGAAGGAATTGGATGAGGAAGGGATTTAGGGGAAACAATTTTATAAAACATAAGTGTCAATGTTATTTAGGTGTAGAAAGGCATCTAGACCCTTCTTGAAGCTCTCTGCTGTCCCTGCTGTGGCCAGCGCCTGAGGCAGGCTATTCCACAGGTTTACTGTTCTCATAGTAAAAAAGCCCTGTCACTTCTGGTGATTAAATCTTGTTTTCTCCAGACAAAGACAGTGTCCCCTAGCCTTTTCATTTGATTTAATCTGGAACAACTTTCCACCATATTTTTTGTATGGACCATTCATATATTTTTATAAATTAATCATGTCCCCTCGTAGTCATCTCTTTTCCAGACTAAATAAATCTAGTTGTTTCAATCTTTCCTCATAATTGAGACCCTCCATACCCCTTATCATTTTTGTTTGAACCCTCTCCAGCTCCAGGGCATCCTTTTTATGGACCGTAGCACAGCATATTCTAGTTGAGGCCGAACCAATGCCTTGTACAGTGGTAATATTACATCACGAGAGTCCATACCACTTTTGATACATGGCAAGATCTTGCTGGCTTTAAAGGAAGCAGATTGACATTGCATGCTGTTCTTTAATTTATGATCTCCGTGTACGCCAAGGTCCTACTCAACCTGGGGACTCTCCAATATTTACTCCCCCAAGGACATATGTTGCCTGTAGATTATTAGCCCCCATGTGCATAACCTTACATTTATCCACATTAAACCTCATTTGCCAAGTGGATGACCAAACACTCAGTTATCCAAGTCACCTTGCAGCCTATGAACATCCTCCATAGACTGTATTACACTACACAGCTTGGTGTCATCTGCAAAATTAGACACAGTGCTATTAATTCCTACCTCTATATCATTAAATATATAAAACACTGTATATACTCGTGTATAAGCCGAGTTTTTCAGCACAAATAATGTGCTGAAAAACATCCCCTCGGCTTATACACAAGTCTATTACAAAAAAAAAAATTACCCACTTAAAAAAAATAAACTTAAATACTCACCCCCTGATGTCAGTACGGCTCCCCGATGTCGGCGCGGCTCCCCGCTGTCCCCGATGTCAGCGCGTCCTGTCTTCTTTCTTCTCCGCGGATTCTTCTCTCTTCTTTCTTCTGTCATGGACGCGTCCATGTTTTCTTCGTGGCCGCGCATACTATGACGTCAGCAGCGGCCACGTCATAGTATGCGCATGCTAGAAGGAAACATGGCCGCGTCCATGCCGGAAGAAAGAAGAGGAGCCACGGAGAAAAAAGAAGACGGGACGCGTTGACATCGGGGACATCGGGGAGCCGCGCAGACATCAGAGGGTGAGTATTTAAGTTTATTTTTTTAAGGGCCGTGGGGGCAGGCTGGCTGTATACTACTAGGGGCTGCTGTATACTACTAGGGGCTGCTGTATACTACTAGGGGCTTGCTGTATACTACTAGGGGCTTGCTGTATACTACTAGGGGCTGCTGTATACTACTAGGGGCTTGCTGTATACTACTAGGGGCTTGCTGTATACTACTAGGGGCTTGCTGTATACTACTAGGGGCTTGCTGTATACTACTAGGGGCTTGCTGTATACTACTAGGGGCTGCTGTATACTACTAGGGGCTTGCTTTATACTACTAGGGGTTTGCTGTATACTACATGGGGGCTGCTGTATACTACTAGGATCTGCTGTATACTACTAGGGGCTGCTGTATACTACTAGGGGCTTGCTGTATACTACTAGGGGCTGCTAAATACTACAATGGGGCTGGCAGGCTGTATTCTTCTGGGGGCTGGCAGGCTGTATACTACTGGGGGCTGAAAGGCTGTATACTACTGGAGGCTGGCAGGCTGTATACTACTGGGGGCTGGCAGGCTGTATACTACTGGGGGCTGGCAGGCTGTATACTACTGGGGGGGTTTGACCAGTGCATTTCCCACCCTCGGCTTATAGTCAAGTCAGTCGTTTTTTTCCCAGTTTTTGGTGGTATAATTAGGAGTCTTGGCTTATACTCGGGTCGGCTTATACTTGAGTATATATGGTAATAGTGGGCCAAGCCCAAAACCCTGGGGTACACCACTCATAACTGGTGACCATTCTGAGTAGGAACCTTATTTCAGGCATCTGAGGGACAGTGTCAAATGCCTTTGCAAAGTCCAAGAACACAATATCCACAGCAGCTCCTCCATCCAGGCATCTACTCACCTCTTCATAGAAGCAGATCAGGTTAGTCTGATAACTTCTATTCTTAGTAAACCCATGGAAGTCACTTATGAAACTATTTGATGTCACATACTCCAGTATATAGTCTTTTACTAAACTTCCAAATTTTTCCCCACAATGGAAGTAAAGCTTTGAGGTCTGTAATTGCCTGACGAAGTTCTAGTATCTAGTATCTCCACCTGTCTCAAGTCACCAAAGCCCTATTTTCAGATCTGACCTTTTTTTAAATTTTTTTCGCATTGAAATACTTAAAAAAATTTTGGCTGATTTCATTTCCTTCTTACAGATTTTGGTGAGTGTTTTGTAATTATTGAAAGCCTCAGGCGACCCGTCAGATTTATATTTTTTGAATGCCCTCTTTTTATCATTAATTGCCCTTTTAATTGTAGCTGTAATCCACACAGGGTGTAATCTAGCCTGTTTGAGAAAAAGGTAGAGCTCACCTTCCCAACATGATTTCATGTGTGATGGAGACGGCACGGATCACCCCGCTGCTGGGGCATTTGAGCTTCTGAGTAAGGAAATATTCGCGATCCAGCCAATGTCCGATACACACTTCTTTATTGGGTAAATCACCGGTACAAAAATAGAGTTGTAAGGTCAAGTCAACGCGTTTCCAGCGGATCAACCGCTCTTAATCATGACTGGTGATCACTAGCCACTTGAAATCACAAGCCAAAACTGAGCGAGCTCAAAGTTTAAGCTAGACCTTAATTTATCAGGTGTGAACACTAATCCCTCCTCCCAATTAGCAGACCAGGCAAAGAAAGGAAAAAAAAAAATCTATTTAAATTGTGACACTAAGAAAAGTGCCTTGCTATTACCTATATACTCAGTCCACAATCACCCAAACAACAGATTCACTCTTAACACACACAAAACTCCGCTTTTTTCAACTCCACTTAAGTTCACTAGCCACTTGAAATCACAAGCCAAAACTGAGCGACCTGATTACATCTAAGCTAATGTGGATTATGGTGAATGATATGCTCCAATGTCTTGTTAGCCATAAGGAAAATGACATTTTTCACTTAGTTTTTCACCCACATGAAACACTCAAAGGGTTAACAAAATTTTCAAAGGTTGTTTTTAACATTTTGAGGGGTGCAGTTTCTAAAATGGTATAATTTGGGTGGGAATTCTAACATATAGGCCTTATAAAGTCACTTCTAGCTAAATTGGATCCTCCAAATATAAATTTTGGCAATTTTTGTGAAAATCTGAAAAATCAAACCTAAAGTTTTCTCCTAATATCCAGGAAATAAAACTTTCCCAAAAGTAGAGAATTTGGAACTTGGAAAACAATTTTTTTCCAAATTTTAGCATAAATAAAATGACACCTTACACAGTTTACACTAAAGTATGAAATATATTTGGCCTCAGAATGCAGCAAGATAAGAATTAATTTTTCTACAAAATTTTAGATTTTTTTTACATTTACTGAGACATAATAAAATCTATATAAATTTGGTGTCTCCGTGATCCTACCGATCCAAAAAATAAAACGGAGCACATTTGGAGCGCACACTACAAGCTGTAAAAACAAGGCCCAAAAGAAGAAGGGGTTGGGTCATTTTCTGTTACCCCATTATTACTTCTAGGGTTAAATTAATATATTATTGAAAAAAATTCTATATTTCACTAGAATTCCTTGCCGGGTTTTGACTCCAAAATGTGGTCCCTTGTTGGGGTTTTCTACTGTTACTCATACTCCTGTGTCACACATCTAAACCCATATCTGGATCAGATTGAATGGTACGGGCGGTTTATAGATGACCAGCTGTTTATCTGGAAAGGTCCACAAGAAAATGTAGCACATTTTGTAGATTACATGAATTCAAATACTATGAATCTCAAGTTTACGTTTTCCCTTTAAAAAAAGGCAAATTAATTTTCTGGACATAGTTTTAACAAGCAGGGATGTAGTACATATCTCTCCTTATGTTAAATCCACAGCTACTAACTCCATTCTGAGAGTAGACTCATGTCATCAAAAATCAATAACCAAAAACATACCTGTTGGTGAGCTGATCAGAGCAAAAAGAAATTGTTCGGATGGACTCACCTACAGGAAGGAACAGGATAAAACATGCAAAAATCTAAAAAACAGAAAATATCCTGCTTGGATCTTGCAGAGAGCTAGTAAGATAGTATCTGATATCCCCAGAGCGGACCTTGTCCATAAGGACAAACAACAATCAGTAACAATGCCAGTACATAAGATGAATAAGAAATTCTCGATTGTCTTTTCTACAAATATAGTCCCCAATTTCATAAAGTGCCAAAAATAATTAAAAAACATATTCCTATCTTGCAAACTGATACCATCCTGGACAAACACATTAAAAACGAGAATAAGACATTTGTCTGATGTAGACAATTCTAATGCTGTGAACATATCAGCTGTGTCAAAGCATTTTAGAAACACACACGCTGGTGATTGTAGTTCGTTTTCATGCCAGGCAATAGAAAAAGTTTTTAAACCAAGAAGAGGGGGAGATCACAAAAGAAATTGGATCTTCACATCAGAAACAAGTGTCCCACATGGCCTAAATAAACGGCATAATTTCATGTATTTTTATTAAAAGTGAGTGGTACACGTATAGCACAATATTGTGTTTAACAAGCAGGTATGGATATTTAATAAGAGATGTTCCATGATGAATACAGAACTGTAAAAATGTTTTTACAAATATGTACATGTTTTTTCTATCATACCGGTTTGTTTTTCACCCTTTTGCTCCGGCCTTGATTAGTCCGTCCACCTGTCCGCTTCTCAGGTGATCAGCTTCGCTTCCGGTTTGAAAGGGTTCTTTAACAGGAAACACTAAATAATGTGTTCAACCATGAGTAAGACTTTATCGAAACGCGTAGGGTTTGCCTGATTTCTTCTTGTGTGCCTTCCCAAGATCTCTATTAGCCTGTTTGGATTTTTTATCGGATTTTCAAAATAAAACCATTGGATTGATATTTTAAGGAACCAGTCTGCAGCGGGATCTTTCTTCAGATTTTTTTGCTCGTGATTTGCCTGAGAAGCCAAGGTGATCCTCGCACAGACTAACGGTGTTCTAATGGCCATGTGGCAAGAGAGGTGAACTGACTTTTTCTTTTTTAATGTCTGTAAATAAATACTGTATGAGATATTGTTGATGATGTCATAATGACCTGGAACCTCAAGCCACAGGTGATGACATCACAAAGCTCAGATAACTTCCATATACATATCCTCTGTAATTTGCATAATAGGCCACACCCAACTAAACCGACCAATCAGGAGCAAGTTCATGCAGCAAGGCCCGCCCCTAGGGTATAAAAGGCAGCACACAGCGCCCACTCTGTCATTATGACTGGGGACATGGAGACAGCAACATCCATGGCCAGCCTTGAGGATCAAACCAGCCTTGAAGAATACAACCAGATCCAGAAGCAGCTCCTAGGCTTTGATGCTGGATATATTGAGCACTGTAATGCAGCAGCTACCACTAGCCTTGAAGAACAAACCATCCTGGAAGAACCAAATCCAGGAGCAGCTCCAAAGCTTGGATGTTGGATATAACGAGTACTGTACTGCATCTACCATCTGCCCTGTAGAGCAACCCATCCCAGAAGAACATGACCTGATTCAGGAGTAGCTCCAAGGCATGGGTGTGGTGTACAAGCAGCACTATGAACAGGAGGACAATATCAATGAGGATGGAGAGCCAGAGGGAGAAGAGCAAACAAAGAAGAAGAAACTAAGAGATAAAACAAAAGCAAGTTCTTAGCCCAGCTCCGGAAATCCTGGGGATGGATTGCCAGTCTCACCCGGAGAGGAAACTATACCATGAAAGAGGAGTGTTCTAGTGACATTTCAGAACCGACCCAAATGGCGGACACCAGAGGTAGGAACCACTGACAATCTTTATTTCTTTATTATGACATTTCAACTTTCCTGGTTAAGCATGGAACCAATCACAGCTCAGCGATTAGGTAAAAACTGAATTGAATTATACTGTATTCCAATTTGACAATTGAGGCATATATTATGTTAATATTCTCTAGTCTAACATTACCACTATTGCAAGAAATTTTTGGCGTACTTGGATGATTTTTGGAGCAGTTTTGGTCATGCCGATTCCTTCCCTGAAAGTCAAACCCTTTTTTTAGGTTTTCTTTTGAGCAAACAATAGCCATATTTTTCTGTTGACTGCACCACACGCAGTTATTATGCAATATGATATACTGTGTCCCTCACACTCACATTATACATATATTTGCTCATTTATAGGCAATAGATCATCTGACATAGATATTAAGCATAGCGTGAAAAGATCCAGTGAAAAGATGAACCAGAGGACCTCTACAAGTCTGCAGCAACAACTGTTAGCCGCAGTGGCCACAACTTGTTCAGTCACTGCAGTTCACCAGACCTACAACCATCCAAGGAGCTTCTCGGGACTGAAATGGACTTCCTAAAGTTAGAACTTCACTCCTTTCATCATGCGACCATAAACCAAATCACCACAAATGGACTGCACAAATGTAGAGCTTCGCTACCTTCATTAATGCATCCATAGGCCTCTTGAAGGTTTGCTTTGTGCATCTTCAATCCCTGGAAATGGATTGCCCGAAGGTAGAGCTTTGTTTAGAGGTTAGCATAACAGCCTTGCAGAGCTGGGGACCTGGGTTCAATTTCCAGGGTCAAAATCTGCAAAGAGTTTGTATGTCCTTTTTGTGTTTGCGTGGGTTTCCTCCGGGTCCTCCGGTTTTCTCCCACATTCCAAATCATACTGGAAGGTTTATTATATTGTGAGCCCCATAGGGGACAGGGACTGATTTTGCAAGTTTGTGCAGCTCTCCGTAATCTTTGTGCGCTACATAAAGAATTATTATTATTTTTAAGGATAGCTTTGTGCACTTTCAGTCACCAAAAATGTACTTCCTGAAGGTAATGCTTTGCTATCTTCACCATGCATTCATAGACATCTTGAACGATAGCTTTGTGCACCTTCAGTCATCAAAAATGGACTTCCTGAAGGTAGAGCTTTGCTCCCTTCACCAGAGGTCACACTAACATTTTTCAAGAAGGGTGATAATACTTCTCTTACTATTTTTGGGGAGTATTTTTAGCCAAGTAGTAGTATGAAATTTTCTCTAATACAAATATTTAAGTCATAGCTTTATATAATGTTAACAGACTTTAATTATACTTGAAAATTATCTTCACTGCACACAGACTACACACAGCAAACACAACACACACTACATACAGCATATACACACTACACAAAACACACACACTACATACACCACACACACCACACACACCACACACACTACACACACCACATACACTACACACACACTACACACACACTACACACACACACACACTGCACACACACACACACTGCACACTCACTACACACACACACACACTGCACACTCACTACACACAGCACACACACACACTGCACATACAGGACCAGATCATAGGGGGGGGGGGCTTCAGGGGCGCCGGGGCCCCCACCACTTTGTCCTTATAGGGGCCACCACCAAATGTGGGCTTTTCTGGTGGTTGCATGACCGCCCGAATCGCCAACATTGTATTTGATGTTTCTGCCTTTTGTCTATGGTAGACCGAGGGAACAATAAGTTCCCTGAACTGCCATAGACGATCGCATGTAAACAAAAATGGCAGGGCCCTGCTGCTGGCCGCACAGAGTGTGACATCACATGCTGCGACAGTCACCTTGATGTTTGTAGGAGGGCACCACCATTTTTGTTTACATCCCATATCGCGAGGGAAGATGAGTTTGGCACACATAGGGGGAATGATGAAATGTTATTATTTTATCTACGACTGTATATAGTTATTATAGGGGGATTGTATATATTTATAATGGGGGGGTGTATAGAAATAAAAGGAGTCTACATGTAGTTATTTATTATAGGGAGGCTGTATATTGTTATTATAGGGGGGTTTTATAGTTATTATAGGGGGACGGTATACAGTTATTATATGGGTCTGCATATAAATATTATAAGGGGGCTGTATATATTTATAGGGGGGCTGTACATAGTTATTATAGGAAGGAAGTATATAGTTATAGGGGGGCTGTATATAGTTATAGGGAGTTGTGTATAGTTATTATAGGGGATGTGTATAGTTATTATAGGGGAACTATATAGTTATTATAGGGTGTATGTATATTGTTTTTATAGAGGGCTGTAAATTGTTAATGCTGTGGGACTGAATATCATATGGGTAATGTTTGGGGCTCTATATAGTTATTGCTGGGGAGCCATATATAGTTATTACTGGGGGCTGTATAAAGTGATTACTGGGAGCTGTATACAGTGATTACTGGGGGAGCTGTATACAGTGATTGCTGGGGGAGCTGTATACAGTGATTACTGGGGGTGCTGTATGCAGTGATTGCTGGAGGAGCTGTATGCAGTGATTGCTGGGGGAGCTGTATACAGTGATTGCTGGGGGAGCTGTATACAGTGATTGCTGGGGGAGCTGTATAAAGTGATTGCTGGGGGAGCTATATACAGTGATAACTGGGTAAGCCGTATATAGTGATTGCTGGGGGAGCTATATACAGTGATTGCTAGGGGAGCTATATATAGTGATTACTGGGGGAGCTGTATATAGTGATTTCTGGGGGAGCTATATATAGTGATTGCTAGGGAAGCTGTATATAGTGATTGCTGGGGGAGCTGTATAAAGTGATTGCTGGGGGAGCTGTATAAAGTGATTGCTGGGGGAGCTGTATGCAGTGATTGCTGGGGGAGCTGTATAAAGTGATTGCTGGGGGAGCTGAATAAAGTGATTGCTGGGGGAGCTGTATACAGTGATTGCTGGGGGAGCTGTATACAGTGATTGCTGGGGGAGCTCTATATAGTGATTGCTGGGGAGCTATATACAGTGATTACTGGGTAAGCTGTATACAGTGATTGCTGGGGGAGCTGTATACAGTGATTGCTGGGGGAGCTATATATAGTGATTACTGGGGGAGCTGTATATAGTGATTTCTGGGGGAGCTGTATATAGTGATTGCTGGGGGAGCTGTATCTAGTGATTGCTGGGGGAGCTGTATACAGTGATTGCTGGGGGAGCTATATACAGAGATTACTGGGTAAGCTATATATAGTGATTGCTGGGGGAGCTGTATCTAGTGATTGCTGGGGGAGCTGTATCTAGTGATTGCTGGGGGAAATGTATCTAGTGATTGCTGGGGGAGCTGTATACAGTGATTGCTGGGGGAGCTGTATATAGTGATTGCTGGGGGAGCTGTATATAGTGATTGCTGGGGGAGCTGTATGCAGTGATTGCTGGGGGAGCTGTATGCAGTGATTGCTGGGGGAGCTATATATAGTGATTACTGGGGGAGCTGTATATAGTGATTTCTGGGGGAGCTGTATATAGTGATTGCTGGAGGAGCTGTATCTAGTGATTGCTGGGGGAGCTGTATACAGTGATTGCTGGGGGAGCTATATACAGAGATTACTGGGTAAGCTATATATAGTGATTGCTGGGGGAGCTGTATCTAGTGATTGCTGGGGGAGCTGTATCTAGTGATTGCTGGGGGAAATGTATCTAGTGATTGCTGGGGGAGCTGTATACAGTGATTGCTGGGGGAGCTGTATATAGTGATTGCTGGGGGAGCTGTATATAGTGATTGCTGGGGGAGCTGTATGCAGTGATTGCTGGGGGAGCTGTATGCAGTGATTGCTGGGGGAGCTGTATGCAGTGATTGCTGGGGGAGCTGTATGTAGTGATTTCTGGGGGAGCTATATACAGTGATTACTGGGTAAGCTGTATATAGTGATTGCTGGGGGAAATGTATCTAGTGATTGCTGGGGGAGCTGTATCTAGTGATTGCTGAGGGAGCTATACAAATTGGGGCACATTTACTTACCCGGTCCAGTTACGTTCCAGCGGCGGGCTTCGACGCTAATTCGGGTTCTGCTGGGGTTCACTAAAATCCGTGCGCCGATATCCACCAGGTGTCACTGCTGTGCTGAAGTCCGTCGGAATTCACCGGAGTTCACCTTCTATTACTTGGTGCAGGTAAGTGCGTGGAATTCGACACTTTTTTTTTTAAGTTCCCCGGTTTTAACGAATCCGTCGGGTTCTCCGAACGCCATGCCCCCCCGATTTCCAAATCCGATCGCGTGCGCCAAAATCCCGGCGGAATTCGGCGCAAATCGGAAATCGTCGGGATACCCTGTCTGGATTGCATTCAATGGGGGTCTCCACCATATTTTGCACCCAGGGGTCCCCACCAACCTTAATCTGGTCCTGTACACACACCGCACAATCACTACACACAAACACATGCACTACCCACAGCACACACACTACACACAGCACACATACTCCGCACACTCACTACAAACAACACACACACACCGGACACACACTACACACACCACGCACACTATACACAGTACACACACTACATACAGGACACACACTACACACAGCACATATACTACACACAGCACAAACACTACACACTATACACAGCACACACACTATACACAGCACACACAACACACACACTACACACAACACACACCCTATACACAGCACACAAACACACGATACACAGCACACACACACGATACACAGCACACACACACGATACACAGCACACACACACGATACACAGCACACACACACGATACACAGCACACACAGCACACACACTATACATAGTACACACACTATACATAGTACACACACCGTATACTCACAACACACAACACACACACTATACACTTCACACACACACAATATACAAAGCACACTCACACCACACACTCACTACACACAGCACACTCACAACACACAACACACACTCCGCACACTCACTACACACAGCACACACACTACACACAGCACACATACCCCGCACACTCACTACAAACAGCACACATACACCTGACACACACTACATACAGCACACACATATACTACACACAGCACACACACAGGACACACACTACACACAGCACATACACAGCACACACACTACACACAGGTTTTAATGAATCCGTCGGGTTCTCTGAAGGCCATGCCCCCCCCCCCCCCATTTCCAAATCCGATCGCGTGTGCCAAAATCCCGGCGGAATTCGGCGCAAATCGGAATTCGTCGGGATACCCTGTCTGGACTGCATTCAATGGGGGTCTCCACCATATTTTGCGCCCAGGGGTCCCCACCAACCTTAATCTGGTCCTGTACACACACCGCACAATCACTACACACAAACACGCACTCACTACCCACAGCACACACACTACACACAGCACACATACTCCGCACACTCTCTACAAAAAACACACACACACCGGACACACACTACACACACCACGCACACTATACACAGTACACACACTACATACAGGAAACACACTACACACAGCACATACACTTCACACTATACACAGCACACACACTATACACAGCACACACTACACACAACACACACCCTATACACAGCACACAAACACGATACACAGCACACACACACGATACACAGCACACACAACACACACACGCTATACATAGTACACACACTATACATAGTACACACACACACCGTACACTCACAACACACAACACACACACACTATACACTTCACACACACAATATACAAAGCACACTCACATCACACACACACTCAGCACACTCACTACACACACACACACTACACACAACACACACTCCGCACACTCACTACACACAGCACACACACTACACACAGCACACATACCCCGCACACTCACTACAAACAGCACACATACACCTGACACACACTACATACAGCACACACATATACTACACACAACAAACACATTACACAAAGCACACACACTACACACAGCACACACACTACACACAGCACACACACACAGGACACACACTACACACAGCACATACACAGCACACACACACAACACACAGAACACACACTATACACAGCACACACACTACACACACCACACACACCGCACAAACACTACACACCACACACACAGCACACACACTACACACATCACATACACAGCACACACACTACACACACACTACACACAGGACACAGTCTACACATAGCACATACACTATACACAGCACAAACCCTACACACACTATGCACAGCGCACACACTACACACAGCATACACACACCACAAAACACACACTCTACACATAGCACACACACTACACATAGCACATACACTACACACAGGACACACACTACACACAGGACACACACTACAGACAGCACATTCATTACACACAGCACAAACACTATACACACTACACACAGCACACACACTACACACACTATACACAGCACAAACACTACACAAAGGACACACTACACACAGCACATACATTACACACAACACAAACACTACACACACTATACACAGCACACACACTACACACTGCACACACACTACACACCGCATACATACACCACACAGCACACACACTACACACAGCACATACACTATACACAGCACACACACTATACACAGCCCACACACTATACACAGGACAAATACTACACACTACACACAGATCACACACTACACACAGATAACACACTACACACAGGACACACAGAACACACGCTATACACAGCACACACACTATACACAGCACACACACACAATATACACAGTCCACACACTACACACAGGACAAATACTACACACACACACAGATCACACAATACACACAGGACACACACCATACACAGCACACACACTACACACAGCACATACACAGCACACACACTACACACAGGACACACACAACACACAGAACACACATTATACACAGCACACACACTACACACAGCACAAACACTACACACACTACACACCACACACATCACATACACTACACACAGGACACAGTCTATACATAGCACATACACTATACACAGCACAAACACTACACACACTATACACAGCCCACACACTACACGAACCACAAAACACACACACTACACATAGCACATACACTACACACAGCACAAACACTACACACACTATACACAGCACACACACTACACACAGCACATTTACTATACACAGCACAAACACTGTACATATAGTGCAATGTACTCCCCGGCTGGGGCTCGCACTCACCTGACACTGCTCTCCGTTCCTGCTGGGATCATAAGAATTCTATTAATACTACTAAGAAGCGTATTTTTACGCATGGCAATTATTTTGTGGGGTAGTGGCGCCTCATCATGCGTCAATGATGCATAATGAGGCGTTAATACAACCTCTACCCTACACCATAGACCTCTTGAAAGATATCTTTGTGCACCTTCAATCACCAAAAATGGACTGCCTGAAGGTAATAATAATTCTTTATTTTTTAAAAAATAATTCTTAATTTATATAGTGCACACAGATTACGCAGCGCAAAGCGGTCCCTGTCCCCATGGTGCTCACAATCTAAAAAACCTAACAGTATGTTTTGTAGTGTGGGAAGAAACCGGAGTACCTGGAGGAAACCCATGCAAGCACAGAGAGAACATACAAACTCTTTGCAGATGGTGACCTGGGTGGGATTCAAACCCATGACCCCATAGCTGCAAGGCAGAAGTGCTACTCACTCAGCCACTGTGCTCCCTTCACAAAGCATCCTCTTGAAGGAAAGCTTAGAGCACCTTCAATCACAAAAAAATGGACTGCCTGAAGGAAAAGCTTAGCCATCGTCACCATCAGACCATAGACCTCTTGAGTGATAGCTTTGTGCACCTCCAATCACCGAAAATGGACTGCCTAAAGGTAGAGATTTGCTATCTTCACCATACGTCTATAGACCTCTTGGAGGATAGCTTTTTGCACCGTCAATCACTGCAAATAGACTGCCTGGGGATAGAGATTTGCTCCCTTCACCATGAGTCCACAGACCTCTTGAAGGATAGCTTTGTGCAACTTCAATAACCACAAAAGGACTGCATGAATGTAGATCTTCGCTCTCTTCACCATGCGTCCATAGATCTCTTGGATAGCTTTCTGCACCTTTAATCACCGAAAATGGATTGCCCGAAGGTAGAGCTTTGCTCCTTTGACCATAAGTCCAAAGACTTTCAAAAAAATAAAAAAATTGAATTTTAAAAATACATGGAGAGTGTGTCTGAATTTGTTTTAAATATAGGACCTATTATAAAGTACTACAACCCAATCTTATTAGGGGATTGGTTCTCATGTAAAGTCACATAACAAATATCAGCACTGGCATGTTGATGTAAAGAGCATAGAGATGGGCGAATGGATTCTAATAATTCTAATTTAGAATTTCAAGAAAACTTTGATTCGTCACGAATCCGAAGTTTACAGTAATTCGTGGGAAGGAATTTCGATTTTTTTAAACCTATATTAGCAAACTGGCCGCGAGCACAACGTGTTACACGGGTAAAGAACTGTTCCTCACTGTATAGGGGTAGTGTTCCTCACTGTATGGGGGCAGTGTTCCTAACTGTATGGCGGTAATGTTCCTCAATGTATGGCGGTAGAGTTCCTCACTGTATGGGGGTAGTGTCCCACATTATATGGTGGTAGTGTTCCTCACTGTATGGCGGTAGTGTTCCTCACTGTATGGCGGTAGTGTTCCTCACTGTATGGCGGTAGTATTCCTCACTGTATGGCTGTATTCCTCACTGTGTGGCGGCAGTATTCCCTTACTATATGGCAGTAATGTTCCTCACTGTATGGGGGGAACTTAAGTGGAGTTGAAAAAAGCGGAGTTTGAAAAAGAGAAGTCCACAGAACCGTAAGTAACCTACATATCTCTTGATTTATATACTTATCACTGTTTTGTTACTAGGATATGGCTAGCAAGATTGGTGGTATGCTCCAGTGCACATTATATACCAGTCATGATTAAGAGCGGTTGATCCGCTGGAAACGCGTTGACTTGACCTTACAACTCTATTTTTGTACCGGTGATTTACCCAATAAAGAAGTGTGTATCGGACATTGGCTGGATCGCGAATATTTCCTTGCTGTAATCTAGCCTGTCTATACTTACCTATTGGAATAAATTTGCAAGTATAATGACTCAGGATAGATTTGAATTTCTCCCATTTTACATTAGTATTATTATGTGACAGTATCTGATCCCAGTCTATATCCTGTAGTAAAGCCCTGAATTTCTGGAAATTAGCCTTTAGAGATGAGCGAGTATATACGAGCTTGATGCTCGTTCGAGTATTAAGGTACTTGAAACGGCTCGTTGCTCGGACGAGTATTTCCCCTGCTCGAGATCGAGCATTTAATTAAAAAAACACAGTGAAGAACAGTGAAGAATAGAATAAAAACAGTGAACACAGTGAACACAGGATCATTTAAGTGAAAAACACAGTGAAAAACAGTGAAGAATAGATTACAGATGTTCGGCACATCTGCTTACTTGTCGGAAGATACGCGCGGAACGGTGCGAACAAAATAGCATGTGAAGAACACATTGAAGAACACGGTGAGCAGCACAGAGACACCGGGGAGCAGCACAGAGACACCGGGGAGCAGCACAGAGACACCGGGGAGCAGCACAGAGACACCGGGGAGCAGCACAGAGACACCGGGGAGCAGCACAGAGACACCGGGGAGCAGCACAGAGACACCGGGGAGCAGCACAGAGACACCGGGGAGCAGCACAGAGACACCGGGGAGCAGCACAAAGACACCGGGGAGCAGCACAAAGACACCGGGGAGCAGCACAGAGACACCGTTTACTTGTCGGAAGATACGCGCGGAACGGTGCGAACAAAATAGCATGTGAAGAACACATTGAAGAACACGGGGAGCAGCACAGAGACACCGGGGAGCAGCACAGAGACACCGGGGAGCAGCACAGAGACACCGGGGAGCAGCACAAAGACACCGGGGAGCAGCACAAAGACACCGGGGAGCAGCACAGAGGCACGGGGAGCGGCACGGGGAGCAGCACGGGCAGCGGCAGGCACGGGGAGCAGCACGGGCAGCGGCAGGCACGGGGAGCAGAACGGGCAGCGGCAGGCACGGGGAGCAGAACGGGCAGCGGCAGGCACGGGGAGCAGCACGGGCAGTGGCAGGCACGGATAGCAGAACGGGCAGCGGCAGGCACGGGGAGCAGCAAGGGCAGCGACAGGCACGGGGAGCAGCGCGGGCAGCGGCAGGCACGGGGAGCAGCACGGGCAGCGGCAGGCACCGAGACAGCGGGGCAGCGGCAGGCACGGAGAAAGCGGGGCAGCGCCATGCACGGAGACAGCGGGGCAGCGGCAGAGAGACATCGAGAAGGGCAGAGAGATCGGGGAGACTTCAGTGGAAGAAGAGGAGCGGATCCCGGGACAGCGTATCTACCGACAAGTAAGCAGATGTGCCGAACATCTGCAATCTATTCTTTACTGTTTTTCACTTAAATGATCCTGTGGTCACTGTTTTTATTCTATTCTTCACTGTTCTTCACATCTGCTAACTTGTCAGGAGATAATATACGCGCAGAACAGTGAAGAATAGATTGCAGATGTTTGCATACATCTGCTAACTTATCAGAAGACATTCTTTTTCAGTTAAATAACACATTTTATTCCCGAACCATGGTCCCTTTGAAAAATGCTCCGGTCTCCCATTGACTTCAATGGGGCTCGTTATTCGAGACGAGCACTCGAGCATCAGGAAAAGTTTGTCTCGAATAATGAGCACCCGAGCATTTTAGTGCTCGCTCATCTCTATTAGCCTTCTTAAAATTCAACGTTTTTGATTTTCCGACATGTTTTTGCTTTTTACGGTTTAAAAGGAAAATAATTATGTTATGATTGCTGTTCCCAAGGGTTTCCCGGACACTGACATTTTGGCCAATTTCTTCTCCATCCTCCACTTCTATCCTGCTTATTGCTTTCTCAGTGAGCAGCATAGTCCTCTAAAGATTGTCGATTGCTCGCAGATGTGCAATATCTTCCTCCAGATCTCTAACACAAGCTTCCAATAGAAAAATTTGGGCACATCTGTCGCAGTGGTATTCACCCTGGAACTACTGCTCCAGCAAAGCATACCACCAATCTTGCTAGCCATATCCTAGTTAAAAAACTTACAGTTCTGTGGAATCCTCTTTTTTGACTTCCACTTGTTTAAACTCCACTTATGTCCACAAACCACTTAGAAGCACAAGAAAAAATGAGCAAGCTCAAAACGGAGTTGCTAACCCTTAATTTATCATCTGTGCAAATGAATCCCTCCTCCCAATTAGCAGACCAAGCAAAGAAAGGAAAAAAGAAACTACAGGCGGTCCCCTACTTAAGAACACCTGACTTACATACGACCCCTAGTTACAAACGGACCTCTGGATTTTGGTAATTTACTGTACTTTAGTCCTATGCTACAATAAACAGCTATAACAGTTATCAAATCTGTCTGTAATTAATATTTATTGTTAATCCTGGTTCTTATGACAATCCAACATTTTTAAAATCCAATTGTCACAGAGACCAAAAAAATTTTGACCGGGGTTACAATAATAAAGTAACAAACCTACAGACCCTATCTTGTATGTAACCCAGTGACTGCCTGTATTTAAATTGGGACATAAAAAATGTGCCTTGCTATTACTTGTCTGCTCCATTCACAATCACCCAACCTACTGATTCACTCTTAGCACGCACAAAATCCGCTTGTTTAAACACCACTTATGTCCACAAGCCACTTAGAAGCACAAGCCAATATAAGTACCTATTGACAAGTAACAATAGTTTTCTCTAGTAAGTCTCATTTAAACTCTATGTGGATTAAAAGTTATATTTTAGCTTTATTTTTCTTTGGTTCCTATTCTCGTGACTCTGGGACTCCTGCACTTTGCTTTTTTTATCTCACAAAAACCTTTGATTGAAGAGGAAGCAAGGTTTCTCTCTATCTGCACTACTAAGGATCTCTTCAAACATCTGTTCTATCACAAAAATGTCAAAGAACTGATTTATTTTCAGTTCTTCCAAAAATGAAAGTTTTCCTGGAGCCTCATATACAACTTATTTTGGCAAAGTGGAGTAAAATTTATAAAACACACAAGCAAATTACATGATGAGCAAAAAGTTCATATGAAAATCAGTTCTACTTAAAGTGATATATAGAATGGAGATCTATAGACATTCCCCTTGCAAGCTTAATGAATTGAGTGATTGTCCAATCAAAAAAGCAGCTAATGGATTTTGAGCCGCACAGTCCATCCCATTATCAGTCCACTTAGGAAAGGAACTGACTGAGATGGAGGTCAGTAGACCTCCATTCTCAAGATAGGTGCTAGTCTCAGATGTGAGAGCTCCATCTATCAGGAATTATAACATATCCTCAGGATTTATCATAAATACATCCTTTAATGTATGTAACCTTTCAATTAAACAATGTACAGAAATCTCATATGGAGCAAACAAAGTCATTGTATTACGTCGCCTGTTGGCTCTCAGCACTGATACCAAACAAACTGTAAACTGCACGTCCTGCATTATCCTTTCCACATACAGCCCTGCATACCCGCAATATCTCGGCAGTGTCTAAACACTGTACCTAGAGATATACATAATGGGGAAACTATTGAACGTGTCCTCCGCCCCAAAAGGGGAGGAGACTGGGTAAAAGCCCTCCGTAAGAGAGGCATTCTTGAAAACAATGAAAACTAGAGTACAGTTTGGTCTAAATGATCTAATGTAAATATATATAAAAAATTTTTTTTACTTACGTTTCTATTATTTTACTTTTTTATACATTCCTGTTTGTTTCTCTTCCTGTTCAATGATGTAATCAGTGACTCATTGCCACTTACTTCTGTTTTCCTTGTATATAAACAGTGTATGTATTGTCAAGTTCAGACTATAATTAAGAACTATATCTGGTTCGAAACGCGTCAGTTTCTTCTATGATGGTACCTGTTTTAACTCTTTTTAAAGGATGAAATAAAAGCAAGTTTTAATATAACCATTTACTGTTATACCTGCCCGGTTGCTGGATTCACTACATTTTAAACTGTAAATGTGGCTCTGAAGGTAAACTGTAACTTTGGATCAGTAAAAGGGAAGCAATGCAATACATTTGCACAGTAACTCATTATTTTTTATGTATATTGTTTAAATTAATTGTATATATCATCTGTAAATAGGCATCAGAGGCGAACAAGCCACAAACATTGTACTTTGGTAAATTGCCTCATTACCAGTTCCCTAATAACACGCCATAGAAACAATTACTTTACAAGAAGTAGTGACTCGATAATAAAAGATTCAAGAAATTAACAATTCCCTGAACTTTCTCTGCAACACCAAAATGTAAGCAGATTATACACACAGAATGTGCCTGTAGATCAGTGAGAGATTACAAACTGGTATTCACAGCAGACTGGATTCTTCTGCAGGGTTGTCAGCACCTCACTGACTACAATGTGCAAAGATTTCTACACCCATGAGGAGGGATTACAGCTTAGTTTGTTTTCACCTGCAGCATCTCAAATAATTCAGCAGGAAGACATTGGGGCTTATTTACTAAGGGTCGTGGATTGCACTTTCATCGGATTGTTCACCGATTTCGGGATTTGCGCAGCTTTGACAGGTATTTAATAGGGGTTGCTTTGGGATTGTGTCACACGCGATCGGATTGTGGCACGGCTGCGCTGGCTTTCATGCAACAGAAATCGAGGACGGGACATGGGACGAAGCGACTGATTCAGACTGAGCGCAGGATTTAAAGGGAACCTGTCTCCAGGAGAGCCATTTTTAGAACTCCCCCAGTCCCCACAGAGCAGAGTACATACACTGCCAAAGTGTTTTTGTATTAAAAATTGGTTTTACAGAAAAAAGATATGTTATATTGTACCTTTCATTAGCATCTGCTGTGTGACTAGGCAGTTGCCTTTTGGGAGGAGCTGGAAAGGAGCTGTTCCCCCCACCCTTGGGAAACAGCTTCTCCATGTGACCTTTTCAAATATATGAAAACACCCATCACTTGGCTTAGCGACGTCCCCTGCTCTTCTACAGCCAATCCCGAGTGTGGGGTGTTATTCATATATTTGAAAAGGTCACATGTTTCCCAAGGGTGTGGGGGGGGACTGCTCCTTTCCAGCCCCTCCCAATTGGCAACTGCCTAGTCACACAGCAGATGCTAATGAAAGGTACAATATAACATATCTTTTTTTCTGTAAAACCTATTTTTTATACAAAAACACTTTGGCAGTGTATGTACTATGCTCTGTGGGGACTGAGGGAGTGCTAAAAATGGGTCTCCTGGTGACAGGTTCCAAATTATTTCGCAAGACAATGCACTTACATACACAGGGAAGAAGAAGGTGAACTCTGTCAGACCTCAGAGGGGAAGCGACACATGCAGGATATCAGGCGCACGATCTTAAAGGGGAATATGAACGTTTGACACAAAACCCCATGATGATATAAATAAATGAATACAAAAATACTCAGTGTCATTAGTCACAAAATGGAGCTTAAATAATATGATTTTATCATTTACAAAATTTATGGCCTCTCTAAAGTAGGAGGAGTTATCACTAAGATGGCCACCACTGGAAACTACAAGTTCCATGATACTTTGTTCTCAGTAACTCCTCCTCCCTCTTATGCTCTGCTCCTAGTGATGATCTAACAGGTTTTCTTGCTCTGTTACCAAAGTAATGATGTGTAACTGCCATCACCACAACACTGACCATACTGGATGCACTGCAACCAACCGACTACAGCCAAAAAAAGTGGTGATTACATTGACCCTGCCCAGGCAGGTACAGGACATGTGATGTGGACATGTGACCAGCGGCCATATTCTGTCCTGCAACGGACCGCACGGAGGAAATTAACGGACTGATTAAAGAGCCAGTAGCATTTTAATTCTTCATTACAGTCTATGTCATCAGCATTTTCTGCTAAGGGGAGCAAAATTTTAAATAACAACTAATTACATATTAACTTATATTTTGAGTGCCGACTTGTATATGAATTATGTTGATTCCGGGAATACCCCTTTAATGAACTGTGGCAGAGTGCATTATCGTTGGACAATGCACTTTCTGTGAACTCCAAGGAACAGGTAAGTAAATGTGCCCCATTATGTTTTTGACACAACACCTTTACTGGATGTAGTCCCTGCCTAAAATGTTGACAATAGGGACTGTTTTGAATCTTTTTTTTGGTGGTGTAAAACCTCAAAAGAGCTTATACTCACCTCGGTCCTGTGTAGTCCGACGTTGGCTGATATATAGAGGATCAATGAGGACACGCTGACAGAGTCCACCTCCCACAGCATGTAACCTAAATTTCCAGCAGAATTTGATTTGGGACAATGATGTTGGATCAAATGACCCAATTCACAATGGCACATACACATGAATTACCCACATACGTATTAAAAAGCATCACAATCCAGAAACCCTCTTCATGCAGCCCCTATTCATTTTACCCTTCTGATGACCTCTCACACTTAATACCTTTAATTGTGGTTACAGAAAAGGGGGTTATTATTAGAGGGGTACAAGATATGGGGCATCAATAGAAAAAAGAGGGTATTATAAATATTATATTATTCCATATTATATATTATGGGAGCATAACATAAAGGAGGAGGAATCATATTTAAGGCCACTACAGGAAGGAGAGGGATTATATTATGTTGATGGGTTCCCTTAAGGGGCATTATATAAGTGGTTAATGGGTTCCTACAGTGAGGCCACAGGACCAGATGCAGTTTACAGGGGGTGGGACCACAGGTAAGGGTGATTATTCTATTTGGGGGCCACTAATGTTGGTATTTTACAGTGCAGATAGGTGGTGAGGTAAGGGATGGAGCAATGGCAATGGGTTAGGATATAAAA
The DNA here is from genome assembly GCF_040894005.1 of Engystomops pustulosus. Taxonomy (NCBI): domain Eukaryota; kingdom Metazoa; phylum Chordata; class Amphibia; order Anura; family Leptodactylidae; genus Engystomops; species Engystomops pustulosus. Next base: position 44,538,885 of record NC_092418.1, on the reverse strand, counting down.
ATGTGCTGCTGAAGTCCTTGGTCTGCATTGCACAGGTGAGAGGCCATTCAGCTTGGCAGGGTGTGGTCCGATGGCATTGATAGAAGGAAGATGGTAGATGATGGGTAACAGGGGCTTGATTAGTGAATACAGTCAAGATGGAATACAGCTGCTTGTATAGAGTGCAGGAAGCAGCAGCTGCTATGACCACCCTCCCAAAACGCAGGACTGCACAGGAGCAGTCCTTTATCTATTTCTGGGCAGTTGGGGAGAGCTGCAGATTTCTGCCACTTACTACACACAGTTATTATGTTTAGCTTATTAGGTCTCTGGCGCTTGGCTGCTGCAGGATGGGCAGTATTACAAGCCGACACTTTTGCTGCTGTGGTGGAGACCCCGGTTGTCCTCTGTTTAATTTGGCCTTGTCTGTGTGACAAAGGTAATGAGTAATTCTTTCACAAATCTTTGAGAGTGTAGACTGTGTGGCTAGGTCCTGTATTTATTAATTCTATTTATTGACTTATATTATGCAAGAACAATGCAGTAAGCTTACTAAATTGAGAACAAAATTGTACATTGTTATGAGGTCCCCCCCTTTTGTCTTTTTTCTAAGATGAACCCTAAGTTTAGTAATCTTTCATTGTATTCTAGTCAACCCATTTCCCTAATAATATTGGTTGCTCACCTCTGCACCCGTTCCTGCTCTACTATGTCCTTTTTATACCCTGGTGGCCAAAACTGTACACAATATTCCATGTGTGGTCTGACCAGTGGTTTGTAAAAGGGCAAAACTGTGTCCTTATGAGAATCTATTCCTCTCTTTATACATCCAGTGACTTTATTTGCTTTAGCAGCAGCTGTCTGGCTCTGGTCACTAAAATGAAACAATCCACCAAAACCCCAAAGTCTTTTTCTGATGAAGATCTGCCAAGTAATTGGCTGTTTAGAACATAATTATGACTTTTGCTTCCATGGCCCATATACACAACCTTACATTTATCTACATTAAACCTCATCAACCATTTCCCCCTCCCATTCCTCAAGCTTCCACAAATTCCTCTAATAATAATAATAATAATAATAATAATAATAATTTCTTAATTTCACAGATTTCTTAATTCACAGATTACACAGCACTGCACAGATTTAAACCTAATTCAATTCTCTAAGGATGTATAGAGGAAGCTATTGAGCCGAACTATCAAGGAAGGTGTGATCTATCAAAATATTAAAATAATTTTCACATATAGTGAATGTCTTAATAAAAAACACATCCACTTTCTCAAATCGCCACTTTTTCCCTACTTATAAAATTTTAATGAAATGTGATTGAAAGGTCATACATTTACCTTACTGGTATGAATAAAGAGGACATTTACTTACCGGGTCTGCGGATTTCACCGAAAGTGCATTGTCCGACCATTCACTAAGATCGTACGCCCGATATCTTGCATATGTCGCTTCCCCTTTCTGGTCCGACGGAGTTCACCTACTTCTTCCCAGTGCTTCATCTTGTGACACAATTTGAAAGTTAAATCCCACGCTCAGTCCGAATTAGTCGGATCGTCCGACGGCACGCCCAATTTTTAGTCACATTGAAGCCGGCACAGCTGCACCAGAAACCAACTGCGTGTGACAATCTCAGCACAGACAACTGTTAAATACCTGTCAAACCTGCGCAAATCCTGAAAACCGGGAACAGTCCGACGAACATGCGATACGCGACCCTTAGCAAATAAGCCCCAATGTCTACAACAAAGTTTAACAGTATTCAGACATCTGTAATTTTTATAAACAAATACATTTTTTTTTAAATGATCAATAAAACTATATAAATCTGGCACCTTTGGATCATACTAAAGAAAAACGAAATGTGTCATGTGGACCACATAGTGAAAAACGATATCAAAGCCTGTAACAAAATTTTGAAACTGTATGTTTTTCGTCATTTCCACATTTTTACAGGTTTGCAGTACACTGCACAGAATATTAAATGGTGCTAACTAGGAATATAACATTTGGATCTGCATTTAACAAGCCCTTATATGGCTGTGTAAAAGGAAATAAAAATAAAAAAGTTATGGCTTTTGGAATGCAGGAAATAAAAAACAGAAATGCAAGAATGAAATTGAGTCAGATCCTGAAAGGGTTAAAAACAAAATTAATATGATATATTTGGTTCAACAGATAACAGAACTTAAAGGCACAGAACAGCTATAAAATTGTTAAATGAGCTGTTACTAAAAACATCTGGATCTGTTAAGTGAAGCTTTGTTTGTCACATAATGATAAAGCAGGGAGCAATAAAGAATACGTTTTATAATCTTCCTGAAATCCAAGCAATTAGTGAAATATTATATATGATTTTTCACCTGACTAAAAATGGGAACATTTGGGCAATGAACAGAATATCTGATGATGCTGAATAGTACAAAACTTTACTATTATCACCTGCACAATTGACTTGTGTTAAATGACATCTACCACCAGGATGAAGGATTGTTGAACAAGCACACTTACATACTGGTGGGTGCCCCCTCTGGCAGGATCTGCTCTACTTTAAGCTTCTTATGGCCTTGTTTTTAAGAAAAAAGGCTTTGAAAATTATTAAAATAATCCTGAGTGGACCAGGTTCCATTAACATCAATGGAACCTGGAGCCCCCTCAGACTCCTTTGCATAATTCGAAAAGCATTTTTTTTAAACTAGGGCATATAAAAGGTAAAAGAAGAGTGGATCCTGCCAGAGGGGCCACCCATCTGCAGTGTACAGGCAGTCCCCGGGTTACATAGGTTCTCTAGGTTTGTTCTTAAGTTGAATTAGTATGTAAGTCATAACTGTATATTTTATAATTACACATTTTTTGTGTAATTTGGATTGTCATAAGAACCAGTATTATCAATAAAACTTAATTGCATACACCTTTGATAACCGTTATAGCTCTGTATTGTAATCTAGGGCTAAAATACAGTAAATTACCAATTACCAGAGGTCCGCTTGTAACTAGGGGTCGTCTGTAAGTCAAGTGTTCTTAAGTAGGGGACCGCCTGTACTTGGTTTACAATCATTGATCCTGGTGGTAGATATCCTTTAAGCTTTCAGTTGACACGTTGGATTTTTAAAATTTTTAATAATGTATTTTTTATTATTTTAGAAAATAATGTACTGTACAGTTAATGTTCATCACATGTAACATGTAGGAACAGATTGCCAATTAGATCATTGCCATGTGCTTATTTGTTTTACCCAATTTCACAATTAGTACGACAAAGCATTACAAGTACCTAAAGACATAGTAAAGCAGAGAACCTAAAGGTAACCTGTCATCACAGAGGTCATTTTGAAATGATGACAGATTACAAAAACCTATTAAACATCATTATAAAGATGCATTTGTTTTATTTAGGAACAATATAATTTCTTTATAAGGATTTATTCAAGCTTACCTTATTGTGTCTCGTAGAAAAAATGCAAGAGCTAAACTAATAAATAAATAGCGTAACTAGGGACATAGAAACATATTCCATATCTAATACATGAATGCAGCTTAGTGACGGATAAATATACAAAAAAAAACAAAACAAAAAACATTTTTTCTACGAGGCACAATAATGTTTTATCTACTTTTTAAAGAGAAATTTAGTGTCATGATAATCGATATATATATTTCTCCTGTCGGGAGGTACCACTGTATGTGCCTTCTGCTAGTAGGCCGAGCTCGCTCATGGGGAAGTGCTGACAGTGGGATGCGTCTCCTTGGTCATGTGATTCGGGCGGATGCTCCAGGGTGACGTACTTCCGATGCGCGGCCCCATGATGAGTGTCATGTGGGCGTGACCTCATGTGCAGGATATAAATATGCGTAAAGGACACATTGGGGCACATTCACTTACACGTCCCATCACAATCCCCGAGTTGCGTTGTCCAATGAGGATTCGGAGCCGCCGATTCACTAAGATTGTGCGCTCGATTTCCTGCATGTGTCGCTTCCCCGCTGAGGTCCGCCAGAGTTCACCATCTTCTTCCCGGTGCATATAAGTGCATGGCTTGCGACACAATTTTGAATGTTAAATCCCGCGCTCAGTCCGAATCAGTTGGGTTGTCCGACAGCCGCGCCCCCCGATTTGTGTTGCTTGAAAATCCACCAAATCCGATTGCGTGCACCAAAACCCAGCTACATGCGGTGCAAAACGGAAAAAGTTGGGAAACACGATGAAGATGCGGTTCTTAATAAATGTGCACAATTATATTACCTCCTGACAAAGGAGAGAGTGAGCAAAGTTCATCGGGGTATTTTCCTTGAATTCCCCTACTTTGTTCTTAGACTTCAAAATGTCTTGAGGTAAGCTTGTGTTATGATATCATTTACACCAATGTGTGCCGGATGGTACCTCCGACCTGGTTTATACTATACTAGTTTAACTCTTTAGGCGTTTTATACTATCTATTTTGCATGGACATGGGTCTGGACACTATTGTTGTTATACACATTTTAGGACTTCATAGTAAGGGGGATTTTTTTGTATTATTTATAGCCCTATTTCTAATCTGGGCTCCTTTCTTCCCACATTGTATTATTTTTGAGATTATCAATGATACAAATTGTGATTGTTTTTGAAATTAAAAAATGTACAATTTTTATAGAATGAGACTCCTTTTGTGCTTAAAATATTGCGATTTATTTTTTTTTGGTGACTTGGTATAGAGATAATTGGGCATGTGTTGGTTTCTAATGAATTAACAGGTCCTATTTGAGCCTGTATTTGCAGCTTTGCCATCCCATAGAAGTTTATGGGTTTATGAAAAATATGGATGACACACGGTTTGTCGTCCACATGTCGTCCTAATTTGTGGTGGGTTACTAGGTAATGTAATGCTCCAAGAGATTTGCACAGGCTACTAATATTATTTGCCAGCCTCCCTGCAAAAACATATGACATAAGGTCCCATTTTTGCACCGATATGGCAAAAACACTGAAGAAAACTGGGCACAAAAAAGGCCAATAGAGCCGTATTTGGCAGCCATTTTGCAGGAAAAAAATGTGTTCACGTGTGGGAGGCAAGGCTCCATTTACCCATCCGCGTGAGCAAACGTGAGTCATGAGCAGCAAGCTAGGTGAAGGAGGGGGTTAGTGATCCTCACCCCTCCCCTCTCCATAGGCAACTGTGCTACTTTTTTAGCCTGGGAATTACAGTAAACATGTTGTCCTTATTCCTTGGGCAAAAAGGAAATTTCTAAATTTCTTTCCTCATACCAACATAAAAAATAGGTTTGCATATTTAAATGAAATATGCAAACCCATTACAAACCAGAGACACTTACTTTAATAGATCTAAGTACCGATCTTCTTATATTTTATATCCATGGAATCCTTTCTTCTTAAACCAACTTTTAAAACTATGAAAATATGACAAAAGTGCTATGTTGTGCATTGCAGGAGCCTCTCTGTGCTGCAGCTTCAAAGGCTGTTACACTGTCTCACCCTCTCCCTGCTCCCTCAGCACTCTATGCCTGATGTAATTTCACACAGCAGGAAATGGAAGTGTACCAGTCTGTGCAGCTTACAGCACATAGGGGCTCTGGTAATGCTCCCTTCAGGATAATTAGCATAATTTTGTAGCACATTTTATCTTTTCATACTAATAGAAGTGCTGTGCTACTAATATGTATACACTAAATAAAGCAAACTGTGCTGCAAACAGTTTTTACTGATTAAAAAAAGAAAGGTCTGGCGGCTCGCTGCATGCGGCAGCACAGTGTGATAAATGTATCGTATCAAGGTTGACCATATGTGTATATCAATTTCCTTGCCAGGTAAGTAATTTATATAACTGCTCTCCATTCCCGTTTCACTGCACTAAAATAGAAAGGATTGGGTCCATTATCATGGAAGCGGCTCCGCTTGTACACTTTTATAGGAGCTTGTTTTATATTTATTTGATTTAGAGGCTAGTAATATATTTCAATATTCCATAGTAAATTGGATCTAATTCTTTAATTGCCAGCATGTTATGCCAGGTTGGTTTCAGTTTAAAATTGCTGCAGATGTGTGAAAACATTTGCCAGGGTTTGCAATATGGCATATTTCTCTATCCTTTAAGTCTGTTATTATTTGTACACAGATATACACATATACAGATTCTCTTATTTGGTGAAAGAGTCATTTTTAATCTATTATATAACAATTAAAACTACAACTTGGTTTAGAATGTTTAGGTATAATGAATATTTTAATCCCTTTCAGGGACCAGGGCAAGACAAAAACATGTACTTACCCCTCTAAGGTTTCTGGTTCCCGTGTTGCCCCTGTACTTCCAATTCTGGAAAAATGGATGTTGGAGGAAACAACTCATTGGATGAAGCAGGACTTTGTGACCTGATACAGGACCTGAAACCAACAGAAAAATTAGTTATGGGTATTAGTCTTTCTGTAACAACCTTAGCTAAGAGTACATTATACCCATACTGTTAAGAGCATGCAAAAGAATCCATGCCAAAATTGCCATTTTAGTGCTTCTTTCCTCCCAAAACATTGTAATATGAAACGTTCAAAAAGTTAGCATAGACGCTGGGAATGTGGGAGTCAACTGTTAAACCCCAACTGTGAGTGAAGGCTTGGGTCATGCTTTAACAAATGGCTTCTGTGATGTCAGTTATTTAACCGTGTCTTCTAAAGAGTTTGACACATGTGCACCGTCACAGCTTCAAGTTCCCAAAAAATGGCTTTTACATAAAAAAAAAGCAAGCCCATGTTTAGCAACATCATTCGAAAAAGCCCCTAAAATGTAATAAGAAAATTGAAAAAATATATGTGCAGATTAAAAATTAGACAGACATTAAATGATGCCAAGTTAACCCCCCCCCCCCCAAAAAAAACCAAAAGTTTACTTCATAAACAGTCATTCCATTCGATTTAAAAAATATGCTAATATGTAGAACACCTTTAAGCTATATTGTCCTCTTCATCGGCATGTCCTCCTCATGCTGATGTCATACCTCTCCTTGGCTTGAGATTTGCAGACTAAAGACTCATTCACACAGCCACTATGAGGTCGTGATCTGGAAGCCGTCATCTATGGCTCCAGGTCAAGGCGTGGTAAGCACACGGTGCATCACCGCACCAAGTGACTGTGGAGGGAGGAGGGGTGAAGAACGCTCACCCCTTCCACCCTGTGCTCACCCAGAATCCGGTCGAGGCGAGCACAGGGCCTTGGGATTGCCACCTTATTACTCTGGTAACTTTGGAGTTACATTGCCAGAGGAGCAGGATTTAGACTGTGCAGGTGTGAGCTCTCAAGCTATAGAGAGGAGGGACACCGGCATTAGGAGGACATGCTGATGTCAAAAAGAAGCTCACAATTCACAATAAGATAACAGTTTTATTACTATTCAATTATTGTCATATGTCTGTGTCCCAAAAGCCCCCCACATACTTGAAATAAAGAATAGAATAAAATGGCAAAGTTCACTGAAATATATTTAACTTTTGCTAAATATGTTTGTGCCTCAAAGAAAACTCCCTATTCTAGGTCTACATCTAATATGCTCTCTGCAGGTGCTAGCAGACAATGCTTCCACAGAACAAATGTACGCTGCAGTAAAAATGTCCGCTCAAGTTCATTTATATTTAATGTTATGGTGTGAGCAGAAGAAAAAATGTTATTTAACTGGTTCTTAAGCTCCTAAAATTGGCAAGTGACTAATGCATTATTTTATAAATGTTAAGACCAAAAAAAGAACACATAATTCTGTAATATCCTTGAGTATATACTCTAAGCTGTAACATCGACTTGATTAATATTCCCATGGTCTGCTGAGCAAGGCTATTTGGCTAAAAACAATTTCAGCTTCTTCTTTATGAGTGTCTACAATGCAGATGCTCTGTCCTAAATTTATTTCTAAACACATTAAACTATTGTATGGAAATAGGTTACGGGAGTGGAATTACAGAATCCTCACTTGGAGTTGATACTTCGATTTAAGCATAGATATTTGGCCAGGCCACAAAAAATCAGGCAGGCCCTATTCCTGCCCATAATAAGGCCTGTGCAGTCTTTTATTACTGTCATTGGGGCAAGCCTTATACAACCCCGACCATTCTGGACCTGTACTTTGAACGGAGCCAGTGTTAGAAGCTGTGGGTGTCAGTATCTCTATTACACTGCGTTAGGTGAATAAAAACTTGAACAAGCAATCAGAGAATCACTTGCTCAAACCAACCTGCACCTTTAAGTTTAAAACACTTAAAGGAGTATGCCCACGGAGACTAGATTCTTAAATGTACTCAGGATAACATAATCCCACATTCTCTACTTCAATGTTTTTAACAAGAATACAGTATTTCACAGATATAATTCCAAACTGTCTCTATCAGTCCTGGTGTACACAATTTTGGTTGCTCCGGGATCCAATCGTAAATTTTCTGACTTTTTGTGCCAAAATGATACTACTGAAATTATAAAAAATGAGTCAATTTGCAAGTGTTAGATATCAATTTATTTTACTGTTATGACTATGTGCCAAAAAAGTAGAAAATTTTGAATTTCAAAAATCGACTTTTTCCACATTTACACTAAATATCAGTTTTTTCATGAATAATTGCAGCACATTAACCCTTTACCCCTCACTACCTCTACTTTACAGCCATTTTTGGGTGTTAAAATTTGGGTCCCCTTTGAGTTGAAAAGGTTTCATTCCAAGGTTGGGGTTACAATCTGGGCCTTAGACCAAATAGTTTCAGGATGTTTAGACAAGCTAGACAATCTTGAATTGTGACCAACCGGCTCATCTTTTGTCCCCTTCAGTCTTTTGATATTATCATCAGAATATAACGTGACCATTGTTTGTGTCCCGTATAACTACACTGGACATGTAAATGTAGCCTAAGAGGAACTTTCATTCCGCACAAATACTGTAAGGCCAACATTTTGGAAATAATTTTATTATGGTTAAATCATGTTGGTAGTAATAAAAGTACAGCTTGGATTTTACTAGACTAGTATGATTGTATGTTTAGTATGATTAAAAGAGACAGGTTCAACCAAAGCAGGAAAGGGAAGGGATGGGATAAAGAATGGATACAAGAGAACTTAATTCTATATTGTAACATGACCATTAATGTTAATTTGATGTGAAAAGGTATCTGGTACCTTTTTTAAGCTCTTTGCTGTCCCTGCTGTGACCTGCTCCTCAGCCAAGCTATTCCACACATTCACAAATAAGCCTTGTCACATGAGATTAAATCTTGTTTTCTCCTGACGGAGACAGTGCCTTCTTGTTTTTTGGTTTGATTTAAAGTGGAACAATATTTCATCATATTTTTTGTGTGAAACATTTATATCATTTATATATTTATATTAATCTGTCTTTTAACTATTTTAATTTTTCCTAATAACTGAGAACCTTCACAACCCCTTATGATTTTTGTGTCTCTTTCTAATATCCTATCCATGGCATCCTTTTTATGGACTGGTACCCAGAACTGAACAGCATGTTCCAGGTGAGACCAAACCAATGCCTTGTACAGTTGTAATATTACATCCTTATCCCTAGAGTCCATACCTCTTTTGATACATGACAAGATCCAACTGGATGATTGAAATTGCATGCTGTTATTTAATCTCTGATTAAATTAGGGATTCAATGAGGGACCCAGTTTTATATATGTTCCCCAGGTGCATAACCTTACATTTATCCACATTAACCTCATTTGCCAAGTGGATGCCCAAGCATTCAGTTTGTCCAAGTCACCCTGCAGCCTATGAACAGAAAATGTTATAACGTAGTTGGACTTTTAAATAATTATTATCTGCTTGTAAGGGCTCATGCACACGTACGTATGCATGCAGTACTGTAGCTTGGCAGGCATATGTCAGCGCGCTGGAAATGAGGAGCAGGTGAGCTCTGCTCGCCCCCACCCCTCTCCATAGAAAATAATAGCCACATGTCTGTCAATACGGCCAAAGATAGAGCAGGCTCTATCTTTTTGTGGCTACGCTTGTTGCGCCCACCGTACTGAGCCGAGCGTCATATCTGTTTATAGGGCACGTATGGACGGCCGCTAGCTTACCGCCATACACACCTGAAGGTTGTGTGCATGAGCCCTTAGACTGCTCTTACCTTACCACCTTGTAAAACGTGTATAATAGCAAATCTAGAGGTTTGCAATGACAGCCAGAGGCTTCTCCTGGGCTGTCATACAGTGATCCCTATTATACCCTAGTTGTAAAAGCTTTTCCAGCCTTTTTTTCCAGTCATGTAAAAAAAAGTATAAATAAATAAAATAAAAAAGTATGGGTTTTAGAAGGAAGTGAGAAGGAAAATGGAAATGCAAAAATGGAAAAGGGCTGTGATGTTAAAGGGAACCTGTCACCACATTTGCACATATCCAGCCAGTGTATATATAACCATATACAGGTTCCTATAGAGTCCCATTAACTAACTGTCACCCTTCTTTTAGCTAAAACATATTTTTCTTACATCCACATAAATCACCTTTTATTATATATTACCTGGCATCAGAGGGGGCTTGTCCTGCTCAGCCGACCCTTCCCATGTATTCCTCCTCATGCTTTATGCCTCTTTACTATTTAACAGTTCAGGTCATGTGACTAGGGTGACATCATCTCAGGTCCTTTAGCCTCTTAACAATAGCAATCTGTACCCCGCATATGCAGGGTCGGCTCCAGGTTTCAGATGGCCTCTGGTGACAGAGCCTCAGTTGGCCCGTTTTCAGTAGACTCATGTGGCAGCATTAAAAATTCAGAAACTAAAACAGTCTCTCGTACCCTAAAATATTCCCTATTTCATCATACCAGTCATCCCCCTCATGGTTATTTTATATACAGCCCCCATCGCCCCCATTAGTTCCTTATGTACAGCCTTACGTGGGCCCCCCAGCAGCTCTGGGTCCCCAGCACTTGCTCAGGTATGTGCAGTGCTGGCATCGGCCTTGCGTGTATGTATCTGACGACATGAAGTCACAGCAGTCTCCATGGACTTCTACTCCTCATCTTCCATAGAGGCTGCAGTGATTTAATGTGGTCGGATAGATAATGTACAGTCTGCTATTGTTAAAAGGCTAAAGGACTTGCGATGATGTCACTCTGATCACATGAATTCATGATTACAATTTGTCTTTGACTTGGTTGTCTATGTTCAATGCTATTTTTGTTTCATCAGAATTTTTCAAGTGATTCTATGTATTTGGTTTGACTTGGATTTAATTTTTTTAAATCGCGCTTGCGCATATGTCCCTCTAAGAAGCAATTGGTCTTAATAAATTTGGTAATGGTTTTTGTCCTATTTCTATGCCAGGGGGTGACTGGAGTCATTTTGGAGTGGCAAAACATGTGCCTAAAAGAATACTTGCGCCAAATCGCAAATCATGAATTTAGTTCAGTACTGTGAAAAATAGTCTAAGTAAATAATGAATTTGGCACATTTCAAAGTGGCTTTGCATTGTTCTATGTTCATTTGGCACAATGGGAAGTAACAAAACAACATTTGTACAACAACTGCACCAAAACAAATATGGAAAAATAGACAATGATGAATTCCCCCCAGTATTTTTTTTACCCCTATTTATCCCTAGTAAACACAGCTGTATATGTCCACAGTTGAATATTGGCAGACGGTCCATACAACCGCATGTCCCAGAGATCTGTCACTTAGGAACAAGGATACAGGGCAATTCAAGTAAAATTTAAAATGCAGGACTCCATTAATATCATTGGACTCACCTCAAACTCATTTTTTAACATTGCAGCCATGTTAAAGAGCCATTTAGGGAAAAGGGCACTGCTTTTTAATTATAGTTTTTTATGAATTATTTATTTTCGGTGGGTCAAATATTTTTATATTTTAAATAGGACCTCAAACATCAAATGAACCAATAAAAATTAATTATGCCTGTTAAGCCACCTTGATGGCAATGTCTCTAAATATGCCTGGTCGTTGGGTTCAAAGGGGTAAAAAGTTTTGAAAGAATAATGCTAAATTGGTTGCAAATCCTGCCTAAATTCAAAGGTGCACTAACAATGATAGCAGTGTTCTGTATGAATCCAGTCATGATCAAGATCAAGATCACTCATAAAAAGTGATAAAATTATTAACTATTTATGGGTAAACTACTTAGATGTGATGAAGCTCCCTTATTTGGGAACTATCTTAATTAGGGAGAATAGGGATAAGGTTCAAATATTGTTCTTGCACAAGGGCACCCAATGTACTGGTCTTAGAATTGGGTAATTCTATTATTTATAACTAGAGATGGGCAAATCGATTCTAATGAAGTGGAATTCAGTCCGAATTTCAGGGAAAATTCGATTCGTCACGAATCCGAAGTTTACGGTCATTCGTGGGAACAAATTTTTTTTTCCCCTTTATTACCAAAATGGCAGCGAGCACAATGTGTTCAATGGGGCAAAGAACTCTGGGAAGAAGAAAGGAACACCCTTGATCACATGTGCAGACATGTAAGCCAATCCCTCGATCACATGTGCAGACCTATAACCCAATCAGCGACCAGGCAGCCATTTCCAATCTTGGCATTTCACACTGCATGTGCTGTCTATAGCATCCAGCTGCCTGTACTGTACTGTGCTGCCTGCGGAATACTGTCCATATTGGAAGATCTGCAGTTCTTTTTTGTTGCTGACGAGAATAGGTAGAAATCTGTGTAAAATCCGCATAGTTTGTGTAGTGATTTCTGCTCCACTCCCAGGTGTCCATTTTGGCAGATCTGTATACCCCAGATATCAGTTCTCTTTTGTTGCTGAAGTGAATAGGAAGAAATCTGTGTAAAATCCACATAGTTTCTGTAGTGATTTCTGCTCCACTCCCAGGGTGTCCGTTTTGGGGATCTGTATACCCCAAATAGCATTATTTTTTGTTGCTGAAGTGGATAGGAAGAAATCTGTGTAAAAGCCACATCGTTTCTGTAGTGATTTCTGCTCCAATCCCAGGGTGCCCATTTTAGGGATCTGTATACCCCAAATTGCAGTTCTGTTTTGTTGCTAAGGTTGAGAGCAAGAAATACATGTCAAATCCACGTAGTTGATTAACCACTATGTCAGACAGAAAGGTGGCAGGTGGAGCAGGCAGAGGTCGCAGCACAGTAAGGGGACGTCACAGCAGGGGTGACTCTGAGGCCAGAACTGCCGTTGTCATCTAGCAGCAGTGTGTTGATCAACAACCCAAAGGTTATGGATTGGTTGACTAGGTCATCCACTTCCTCCCAAATAACATCTGACAACCCCAGCCTAGAGTCCGTGGGTTCATCAGATACAACACTTACTTGGAATGGCCCAGGAGCAGTTCAGCGGCCCTCACCTGTCCTCAACCAGCCTCTGTCCTGTTCATTTCCCTCAGCCAGAGATCTACTAGGTGGTCTGGGCCCAGCACCACTATACAGAGAGGATGAAGTCTTTGAGGACAGTCAGCAGTTACTTGGCAGTGAAGAGGAGGGGCAGACAACCGCTGCTTCGTGCAGTAGTAGAGATGTGGAGAGTGGCACAGGAGGTTATGTTGCACTTGCAAGTAGTCAGGCTGTGCACACTGAGACCGTCTAGGAGAATAGCAGTGACCGGAAAACACAAGTCGAAGATGATGTTGCCAATCGCACTTGGGAGCCGGGTGAAGCAAGGGCTTCATTATCATCATCGGGAGAAGAGGGTGTCAGCTTGCATGGCAGGCAGCAAGTCGCTACTGTGGCCATGAGTCAGCAGGGTGGCAGCAGTGCAAGGAAGGGAGCCAAATGGCCGCTGGGTACGGAACCCGCTTCGCAGGTCCAAGTAAGCAGTAGCACAGGGGCTCAGCGACTCGGCAGTGTTGCAGTTTTTTGTTAAGACACCAGAGGAGTCGAGAGTGTGTATATGGAGAAACTGCGGGCAGAAAGTGAAGCGTGGCCTGGGAGCTAACGTTGGCACCACGGCCCTGCGTCAACACATGCAACGTCACCATCCAATGGCCTGGTAGAAACGTGGCTCAGATGTGGTGGTCCATCCTGCTGCCGCAGCAACAGTAGCAGCAGTACCTAGTGGCACACATGCCATTTCAGCCAGTCAAGGCTGCAGCATCTCTGCCGAAGGGAGCTGTTTGTCTTGGCCTCCCGGTCCAGATACTCCTGCTCCTCACTACGCATGGCGCCAGCAGTCGTTGAAGGAGGCGATTACAAAGAGTCCCTTTCCAAGTTGTGGACTCTCTACTCTTCAGAGAACTAATGGCTTGTGGCGAACCGAGGAAGAGAGTTCCAAGCCGAAATTTATTTTCCAAAAAGGCAGTACCAGCCCTTCACAAATATGTAGAACAGAAGGTGAACCAGTCATTGAGCTTATCAGTTTCTTCCAAGGTGCACAGCAGCGCGAACATATGGAGCTGTAACTACGGTCAGGGCCAGTACATGTCCTTTAAGGCCCACTGGGTGAATGTGCTTCTCGCATTGGAGCACATTGGAGTACAAGCAGTCTGGGGAAATTAGTGTTTCTTCTACTCAGGTGACAAGAGAGGAGAAGCACAAACATCCGGAGGAGGTAGAAGACGAGGCAGATGACCCAGAAACACTGTGGCAGTATACAAGTGGAGATGGAGGCCGAGAGTCCCTCGGAGTCACTTGTGCAGATGACATAGTGACAGCCGAATAGTCAACATCCGCCATAGGGATGACTTTTGGCTCTCTACCCTCTTGAAACCTTGCTACTGGTCCAAAATGGGTGACTTTTTTCCAGCTGCCAAGAGGGAGGAACAACTGGTGTACTATAGAGAAATACTGAAAAGATAGTTGGCCGCTGCCTATGTGCGCCATTGTTCATCCTCTATGAGGTCTGACCAGGTTATTCCTGGCAGTCATAGCTCACATACTACTGCAACGGCTGCTGTGGGAAGATGGGGGGGGGGGGAAAGCAGCTCCATCAGCAGCGGCTTAAGTCTGGAGTCCTTAATGAGCAGCTTCCTTCACCCGCCTAGTGAGGAGGGTAGCCGCCACCAGCAGCAGGACATGAAGCAGACCCTGCACCAGCAGGTGGTAACCTACTTGGACAGCACTCTACCACCTCAGGCAGAGGATCCCCTGGACTACTGGGCAGCCAATAATACCAGAGCAAGCACGTGAGAAAAGAGAAATAAATTTAAAAAAACAACTTTATAATTTAATTTTTAACACACCATAATAAAATCATCTTAAAATCATGGGTAACAGGAGAGATAGAAGTTTGTACACACCAGGGGGTATGGCATACAGGAATACAATAATTTAACATGCAACGCAAAGCAGTTAGATTGTGTAGATTGCAACAGCATTATATGTGCCCAACCAGTTCACAGAAAGTACTAACAAAAGTGGATATAGCAAAAAAATTCATAGAAATATAAGTTAGGTGCATCTGTATGCACATCAGTGAACTGCATGCCTGTATACACAATTACCTGGTGAGCAAGAGACTCCAACGCGCGTTTCAACCCGCCAGTCTTTCTCAATGGGTCCGAGCTTGATGTGTGGCTGCAACTTGCGGAGTTTGCAGTAGAGAAGCTCTTTAATGTTATAGTGGGATCTTGGCCCTCAGTCCTTTCGAGCTGGCACAGACGTTACCTTGTCACCTGCTTCACTTATTTGGTCAAGTTGGCCCCTATAAGTGCCCATGGAATTGAGGAGTGAAGCGATTCTAAGAGCCTACGGCTGTCATACTAAAACACAGACCAAACCACACTCCCTATGCATATTTGAGCATGGCACAACTTTCTACAACACCCTACAGGCTCTCTGCAGCCAGGAAATACCTGTTTTTTAGCGTGATTCGATTTGGGTCAGATCAAATTTTTCCGAAAATTTGGTGGACCTGGTCGAATGGAATTTAAAAAATTCGCCCATCTCTATTTATAACTATCAAAACTGTTTTCTGCTTGTCAACCAAAAAGTTCACAGACTGATTCGTCACACATTAACCCTAAGGAGCCTAATTTAAGATGAAACATGGCATGTCCAGAGTGATGGTAGTGTGACCAAGCAGTTTGAATTACTTACTATTGCCAACAGAGCAGCCATCATGGGGGGTCTAGTGGGACTATGTACAAGCCCCCCCCCCTCCGTTTTTAAATCAAAAAGGGGTTCCGAGGGTCTCAAATTACCCACAAATCTCCCTATATGATCGGCCATAAGAATGACAAAAAAAAAAATCTATACTCCCCTTTCAGCATCTTTTCCTATTTCCTGAGGCTCTGTCTCCTCCTCTTCCATCTTGGGCTCATAACTATGACGGGGCATTGTCGTGGCTGCGTGATGTCAAAGTGTATGTGCCGTGCAGGCCCTTATACTATGACATCACCCGGCTGCGAAACTGCCACTTCATAGTGATGTGCCTAGGCCGGAAGAGGAGAAGATAGAGCCGTTGTGTCGGGGAGAAGAAGTCGAAGGTGAGTATATATTCTTTTCTAAGAGGGTCCTGCTGTGGACATTACATTGTGAAGGGGGATGTATGTAACAGGGGAATCTGGGGTGGACATTTTATTAAAAGGAGGTCATCTTCATTAAAGGGGGGGTAACTGTAGACTGGGGGCTGACTGTGGACTGGGGGGGCTGACTGTGGACTGGGTAGGCTGTCTATGGAATGAGCCGGCATGTGCTGGGGGAGGGGGGGCTATCTATATACTGAGAGTGCATGTGCAGGGGCTGTTTATATACTGAGGGAAGATATGCTCAGGGGCCATCTATATATTGAGGGGCATGTGCTGGAGCTCTCTATATACTGAGTGGGCATGTGTAGGGTTTGTTTATATATTGAGTGGACTTGTGTAGAGGCTATCTATATACTGAGTGGGCACGTGCTTGGGCTAGCTATATACTGAGTGGGCATGTGCAGGGGCTGTCTATATACTGAGTGGGCACATGCTGTCTCCAATCGAGGATGAGACTTTGACAGTAGCAATTGATGGTACTAAGATGGCAAACATGCAATTGCAATTGCATATGGTGAGATTGTACCTTATTGCATATTAAAATTGAGTTATTCCATGTCACCCTTTATTCTTGAAAGACACAATATCTATATGCATTTTTAAACTCCAAATGTGAATTCCGCCATTTAGGCAAGCAGCAATAAGCGATGACCTGTATATCTCTCGCCACAGCATTTTATAATCTTTCATAATCGTCGCCTCCGGAGGTGACGTCCAGGGCATGCGCCCGATAGAAGAACACTGTACGCCATTTAATAATATACATGTGAGGATTCTAAACTCCCATTGGCTAGTAGACTTTTAAATAACGTCCCTTGTCTGACTTACGTTACCCCTTGACAAAGGCAGCGCGCCGAAACACGTGTCGGGGTGTCAGTCATCTGGGAGGACACAAGAACTTTTGTGCCAGGTAATTAATGTACTGGATTCTATAATATTTTACCATCATGCATCACTGGGTGTTAGTACTGGTTGCGAGACATTACCGATATAACTGATTTGCCTGACACTTACACTAATCTTGTGAATTACAACTCATCTTTTTGTATAGTATTTTCTTGATTTATATCTCGTCCTCCCAGATGTTTATGTGGTCTTTCCAGCGTTAGCTGACATTTCTGTAAAAACCTCTGTCTCTTCCTTTTTTAAATGTATGTTCTTTGGTTAATAGATTTTGATATTTTTGCAAAAAAATATATATCTGTGTAAGACTGGTTTTTTCTGATAGGTTTCGAATGTGCTACATTGATATGTACACACATAGCACCGTACTCCTACACCTTATATGTAGTGTCCAGCAGAAGCCTTTTCTCAATAAAATGAGCAAGATTTACTGAGAACCTCCCGGTTAACTCTATGGCCAGAGGAGAGAAACCAAGATTATTAGGGGAATGGGGGGACTAGACTACAATGACAGATTACAAAATGTGAGGTTATTCATCTTAGAACAAAGAGGAGAGACCTCATTACAATGTACAAATACCTGGAAGGATCAGTACAAGGATATTTTTATACCAGGACAATGGGGAATCCTCTATGCCTAGAGGAGAGCCGGTTCTAACATCGCCATAGACAAAGGTACTTTACTGTAAGAGCAGTGGGACTATGGAACTCTCTGCCGCAGGAGGTTGATATGGCGGACTCTATGCACATGTTCAAGAGGGGCCTGGATGACTTTCTGGAGAGCAAAAATATTACGGGTTATGGGGAAAAAACATTTGTTTAATTCTTAAAGGTTGGACTTGATGGACTTGAGTCTTTATCCAGCCTTATATATTATGATACTATGACAGATTCACCATTTGTATTCTATCAACCTCAATCAATCTAATTTAATGAGAGAAACCCATTAACATACCAGTTGAATTGGAGTTTCATTACACATCTCACATGCATCTAATGGATTTTCACTTCAATACACTTAAAAATACTTTTTGTTAAAAAATAATGCTTTTTAGTGCCACTTGACATTATTCACCAAGGTTACCTTTGCTATTTACAACTCAAGTTTTATAGATTTATATGTCCCCTGTTTTGAGCATGTTGTACTGTGTACTTCTTAACCAAGGGCTAAATGCAAGAAGGTATGATTAATCATATTATTATACTGTCAAGTATATTACTGTCTTTGTTTTTCCCATTTTTCTGTCATTTTAAGAATATTTATTTTTAACCATTGGCCTTTTGTTTAATACACAACAAGTGAATATCTTAAAATAAAACTACCATCAAAATCAAGTATGATAAACCAGGAACACTTACTCATAAATCCAGGCACTGGGGGCAGAGTGCTGGCTTCCTATATACTGGGGGGCAGTGTACTGTATACCTATGTACAGGGACAGTGTTCTGGGGCTACTTAAATACTGGGAAGGGCAGTGTGTGACTACCTTTATACTGGGAAGAGCAGTGTGTGACAACTGGGGGGACAGTGTGCTGGCTACTTATATACTTGGGGACCATGTGCTGGCTACCTATATACTGGAGAGGCAGTGTGCTGTGGCCACTTATATAGTGGGGAGGACAGTTTACTGGCTACATATATACTGGTGGGCAGTGTGCAGGCTACTTATATACTGGGGGCAGTATGTTGGCTACCTATAGACTGTGGAAGGCAGTGTGCTGGCTAACTATATACTGGGGGACAGTGTGCTGGCTACCTATATACTGGAGGGGCAGTGTGCTGACTACTTATATACTGGGGGGCAGTGTACTGGGTCTACCTATACACTGGGGGGCAGTGTGTTAGATAACTATATACTGTGGGAGCAGCCAGTGTGCTGGATATCAATTTGCTAGAGCTGAATATGCTGTGTAACTATATACGAGGGGGGCAGTATGAGGGATACATATATACTTGATGAAAGTGTGCTGGATACCTATACACTAGGGGCAGTGTACTGTTTACATATATACTGGGTCCAGTGTGCTGGAAATATATATATCCTGGGGTAGTGTGCTGGATAACTATATACTGGGAGGGGAAATGTGCTGCATACCTATAAACTGGGAGGGGTAGAGTGCTGGATACATATATACTGCGACCATCAGGAAACATTTGGTGTCAGCTGACGTGTGGTTGGAGCAAACTGTGGTTGGAGGTGAGCAGGGACTAATTCTGCATGCCCCTGCACCTTACTCTACCATGCTGAAAGAGGGAGGTGATGTCAACTGAGGGACGTGAATTCATCTCTCTTGCATGATGTCACTTCGCTCTCCCATGCTCCCAGCATCGGAGAGGGAGGTGGAGAGGGCATGCATAATAAGCATTTGTCCCTGCTCTCCGTGCTGCTAATTATAACTTAATTATAATGCCGGGATCAAGATGAAATAAAGCGGAGGTCAATATATCTAGTTTTTTTGTTTTGGAAATGGTTGATTTCCCTTAAATGACTGCAGGGGGATTCCACCCACGATCAACACCCCTTCGGGGTTATCAATCATTGTAATGACAGTTCCCAATTCTGATCTAAGAAACAGAAATGCAGATACTTTTGCTAATCTATTAAACAAGAAAAACTGAAATATCACACCTGTCTATATAATATTTAACAACTCACAGTGCATGTCAGAGCACATGAGAATCATGAGGTCTAAGGATCTGCCCAAGAGACCACTACAACTCTTCCTTGGCCTGGCCCTGCAACCAAACTAAGCAATCTTGGGAGAAAAGCCTTGGTGAGAGAGGTAAAGAAGAACTGTGGCTGAGCTCCAGAAATGCAGCAGGGAGATGGGAGAAAGTTCCCATAAATTCAAATCTCTCCAGAGATGCTCAATTGGTTTTAGGTCATGGCTCTTGCTGGGCCAGGGTCATTGTCTTGTTGGTAGGTGAACCTTCAGCTCAGTCTGATGTCCAGAGCACTCTGGAAGAGGTTTTCATGCAGGATATCTCTGTACTTGACCACATTCTTCTTTCTTTCCATTTCAATCAGCTGTCCTGTCCCTGCAACTGAAAAACAGTCCAATAGCATGATGCTGCCATCACCATGTTTTACAGTTGGTTTTGTATTTGGCGGGTGATGAGCAGTGCCTGGTTTTCTCCACACATACCTCTTAAAATTAAGTTCAATATCCAGAGAATCTCCTGTCAGCACACTCTGGCACACTCTCCCAACTGGTGGAGGGCTGCAGTGACTTTGTGGAACTTTCTCCAATCTCCCTACTGCATTTATGGAGTTTAGCCGCAGTGATCTTGGGGCTCTTCTTCCCCTCTCTCACCTAACCTCTTCTCCCACGATTGCTCAGTTTGGCTAGACGGCCAGGTCAAGGAAAAGCTGTTGCCGTCCCAAACTTCTTGCAGTCAAGGATTATGCAGGTCACTGTGCTCTTAAGTATCTTGAGAGCTGCAGAAATTAATTTCTAACCTTGGTCAGATCTGTGCCTAGCCACAATTTTTTTTTTTTTTAAACTTTTTTATTTGAGCTTAAGTGGTACATATACAATTACATAGATACTTTCCATGTTCAAGCCTGAATAATCACTTACAGCTCCAATTTACTTCTAAGCTCCTTGGTCAGTTTCTTAGACATCATCATTCTCATGTGATCTGACATGCACTGCGAGCTGTGAGGCCTTATTAAGACAGGTCGGTGCCTTACCTAATCAAGTCCAATCAGTTTAATTAAACACAACTGGACTCCAATGAAGGAGTAGAACCATTCCAAGGAGGATCAAAAATAAATGGACAGTGTATGAGTTAAAGTAGTATTCCCAAGAAGAGAAGTTATCTAAATAAACTCAGGATAACAAAATAACACATTCTCTAATTCACTGTTATTAACAAAAATACATCATTTTACAGAAATAATTTCCACCTGTCTCTGTCAGTTCTGGTGTATGCAATTTTGGTTGCCCCCGGATCCAATCGTAAATCTTCTGACTATGGTTGGGCAGGGCACATTCTTCTCATGAATAGCTTCTCTTATCTGCACACTACAGAGTTCTGTCTGCCCTTCACCCTTCCATTACAAGAAAAGCTCACACATACACACACACACACACACACACAGACAGACACTTTCTGCCAGCAAGCAGCATGGTGAAGTGTTTACTTTACAAACTACAGATAATATCTTTATCCAGTGGAGGAAGGCACGCGGTGTATGTTATAGCTAAGATGTAATAGAGCTCCGGAATCTGCAGCAGCTCACATTTACTAAGTCACCAGGGGCGCAATTCCCCTTCTATTTCCAAATTCGATTACCCCCTGGAATCTTACACTGACCATCACTGAGTGATATGAGCTAAACCTACAATTTTACTCAGTTTTATTGCAAAGTAAGGGGGTTAAAATGAGCTTTATTGTGTAAACATCGCTAGGGGATTGAAATGTGAGGACTTTTTTCATGGGAAAAATCCTTTAAATATGAGTGTTGCAGCAAAGGATCATAATTAGAGATGAGCGAACACTAAAATGCTCGGGTACTCGTTATTCGAGACGAACTTTTCCCGATGCTCGAGTGCTCGTCTCGAATAACGAACCCCATTGAAGTCAATGGGAGACTCGAGCATTTTTCAAGGGGACCAAGGCTCTGCACAGGGAAGCTTGGCCAAACACCTGGGAACCTCAGAAAAGGATGGAAACACCACGGAAATGGACAGGAAACAGCAGGGGCAGCATGCATGGATGCCTCTGAGGCTGCTTAATCGCACCATTATGCCAAAATTATGGGCAACAGCATGGCCATGACAGAGTGACAGAATGAAGCTAGATAGCATGTAAAACATCCAATAATTGACCCTGACACTATAGGGGACGGCATGCAGAGGCAGAGGCAGCGGCAGCAGGCTAGAGAGTGGCATGGCGACATACCCTAATTGGACTCAGGCTTCAAACCAATGGGTGTCAGAGAGGAACTAAAGGAGGTGAGCAAGAAGCGCTCAAATAATATCGGTACATGATAAAAGTTTGCCAGTATATTTTGTGGATTACACAGCAGGGTGGCGACAAAGTTAACATGGAAGCCATGAAAACAACCCAAAATTCTGCCTGACACAGCTCGTTTGATAAGGGGACCATGTATGCTTACAGTTCATGCCAGTCGCTGCACTGGCTGCCAGTCTCCTTTCGAATACAGTTTAAAATAATAATAACCCTCATCCATAAAGCTCTGTATAATGCTGCACCCCCCTACCTCTCCTCTCTTATCTCAGTCTATCGCCCAACCCGTGCTCTTAGATCCGCCAGTGATCTTAGATTAACCTCTACCCTAGTGCGGACCTCCCACTCGCGTCTCCAAGACTTCTCTAGAGCTGCACCAATTCTATGGAATGCTCTGCTCCGGACTATCAGACTAATACCTAACCTCCAAAGTTTCAAACGTGCTCTTAAAACCCATTTCTTTAGGCAAGCCTATAACACTCATTAACTGCATGAAGTTTTAACTCTTCTACTAACCCGTCCTGTGTCGTCCTCCCATCTGTTATCCAGCAACCAACAGGCACCAGACTTCTCTGCAGTCCCATTCACCCTGGACCTGGTATATAAGATGACGGCTGAGTGGTTCAAGCGACAGCAATTCCATTTATTATATTTTTTTCTATTCCCTAAGAAGAATGGCTTGACCATTAAATATTCTTTTACCTCGTGTTACCCCATCATCTTCATAAACCGTAAGCTCTGGCGAGCAGGGACCTCACTCCTGTTGTTCCATACAAATGTTGTGCTCTGTTACATTACATTTGTATTTGTTTCCTATGATTTGTAAAGCGCTACAGAATATGATGACGCTATATAAATAAAGATTATTATTATTATTATTATTATGGAGGCAGTGAACTAGTAGTAGATTAAAGGTGCTGCAACTATGTTAGTTGGATCTTGGGATGGAGCTGGCGCTCTGCAGCCAGGCGAGCTTTTGCCAATCCAAGCCCCTGTCTCTAGGCTACTCCCCAAACAGCACTTCTAAGAACCTTTTGTATAAGATCAAGTGTAGTAGCGTTCTTATAAGTTTAGGATATGGCGGGTGAGGGGAATGTAAACAGATGCGCAAGAAGCGCTGAAATAATATCCCTAAATGGTAAAAGTTTGCAAGTATATTTTGTGGATTACACAGCAGGGTGGCAACAAAGTTAACAACTTTGATGTGGAATGCCCTGTAATAGCTCTTGGGCGGTGTGCCTTTTATCGCCTAGGCTCAGCAGTTTCAGCACCGCCTGCTGTCGCTTAGCGACGGCACTGCTGCTGTGCCTAGAGCTACCGACTGATGGCGCCATGCCCACGGATGGTAATTCGGAGGAGGAGGAGGTGGAGGAGGGGTGGGAGGAGGTATAGTAGGCCTTTGAGACCTGGACCGAGGTAGGCCCCACAATTCTCTGCGTCGGCAGTATATGACCAGCCCCAGGGTCAGACTCGGTCCCAGCCTGCACCAAGTTAAGTGTAGTAGCGTTCTTATAAGTTTGGGATATGGCGGGTGAGGGGAATGTAAACAGATGCGCAAGAAGCGCATGATGCGCATGGAGCTGGCGCTCCGCTGCCAGGCGAGCTTTCGCCAATTCAAGCCCCTGTCTCTAGGCTACTCCCCAAACAGCACTTCTAAGAACCTTTTGTATAAGATCAAGTGTAGTAGCGTTCTTATAAGTTTAGGATATGCCGGGTGAGGGGAATGTAAACAGATGCGCAAGAAGCGCTGAAATAATATCCCTAAATGGTAAAAGTTTGCCAGTATATTTTGTGGATAACACAGCAGGGTGGCGACAAAGTTAACAACTTTGATGTGGAATCCATGAAAACAACCCAAATTTCTGCCTGACACACCTCGTTTGATAAAGGGACGATGTATGGAGGCAGCTATATGGACGACTTTTGGAGGTAGCAATGGAGACAACGTGTGGAGGCTGCTATGGAGACAATTTAATTTGGATAGTGCCTGTATGTGGCAGTCCCAAACATTTTTCAAACCAGAGGAGCAGGTAGGTGGCCCTGCAGTAAAATGGAATAGATTGAGTGCCTGTATGTGGCAGTCCCAAAAATGTTTCAAACCAGAGGAGCAGGTAGGTGGCCCTGCAGTAAAATGGAATAGATTGAGTGCCTGTATGTGGCAGTCCCAAAAATGTTTCAAACCAGAGGAGCAGGTAGGTGGCCCTCCAGTAAAATGGAATAGATTGAGTGCCTGTATGTGGCAGTCCCAAAAATGTTTCAAACCAGAGGAGCAGGTAGGTGGCCCTGCAGTAAAATGGAATAGATTGAGTGCCTGTATGTGGCAGTCCCAAAAATGTTTCAAACCAGAGGAGCAGGTAGGTGGCCCTCCAGTAAAATGGAATAGATTGAGTGCCTGTATGTGGCAGTCCCAAAAATGTTTCAAACCAGAGGAGCAGGTAGGTGGCCCTGCAGTAAAATGGAATAGATTGAGTGCCTGTATGTGGCACTCACAAAAATTGTTTCAAACAGAGGACCGGGTAGGTGGCCCTCCAGAAAAATTAAATGCATGAAGTACTATAGCAAGAGCCAGTGGGCCCTGTCAAAAAATAGCCATTTTCCTCTGCTTTACTGTACAAAGAGGAGGAGAAGGAGGAAAATGAGGAGGAGGAGGAGTGGATCAATTATTCAGGTTGAGCTTCCTTCACCTGGTGGAGATTGGAAATTCTGAGAAATCCAGCCTTTATTCATTTTAATAAGCGTCAGCCTGTCAGCGCTGTCAGTCGACAGGCGTGTACGCTTATCGGTGATGATGCCACCAGCTGCACTGAAAACCCGCTCGGACAAGACGCTAGCGGCAGGGCAGGCAAGAACCTCCAAGGCGTACAGCGCCAGTTCGTGCCACATGTCCAGCTTTGAAACCCAGTAGTTGTAGGGAGCTGTGTGATCATTTAGGACGATGGTATGGTCAGCTACGTACTCCCTCACCATCTTTCTGTAAAGATCAGCCCTACTCTGCCGAGACTGGGGACAGGTGACAGTGTCTTGCTGGGGTGACATAAAGCTGGCAAAAGCCTTGTAAAGCGTACCCTTGCCAGTGCTGGACAAGCTGCCTGCTCGCCTACTCTCCCTCGCTACTTGTCCCGCAGAACTACGCACTCTGCCGCTAGCGCTGTCAGAAGGGAAATACTGTTTCAGCTTGTGCACCAGGGCCTGCTGGTATTCATGCATTCTCACACTCCTTTCCTCTGCAGGGATGAGAGTGGAAAGATTTTGCTTGTACCGTGGGTCCAGGAGAGTGAACACCCAGTAATCGGTGCTGGAATAAATTCTTTGAACGCGAGGGTCACGGGATAGGCAGCCTAGCATGAAATCTGCCATATGCGCCAGAGTACCAACGCGTAAGAATTCACTCCCCTCACTGGCCTGACTGTCCATTTCCTCCTCCTCCAACTCCTCCAACTCCTCTTCTTCTGCCCATACACGCTGAACAGTAAAGGACTCAACAATGGTCCCCTCTTGTGTCTCGCCAACATTCTCCTCCTCTTCCTCCTCATCCTCCTCCACCTCCACCTCCTCCGATATGCGCTGAGAAACAGACCTGAGGGTGCTTTGGCTATCAACAAGGGAATATTCTTCCCCTGTCTCTTGTGACGAGCGCAAAGCTTCCGACTTCATGCTGACCAGAGAGTTTTTCAACAGGCCAAGCAGCGGGATGGTGAGGCTGATGATGGCGGCATCGCCACTGACCATCTGTGTTGACTCCTCAAAGTTACTCAGCACCTGACAGATATCAGACATCCACGTCCACTCCTCATTGTAGACTTGAGGAAGCTGACTGACCTGACTACCAGTTCTGGTGGAAGTTGACATCTGGCAGTCTACAATCGCTCTGCGCTGCTGGTAAACTCTGGATAACATGGTCAGTGTTGAATTCCACCTCGTGGGCACGTCGCACAACAGTCGGTGAGCGGGCAGTTGGAGGCGGCGCTGCGCTGCCCTGAGAGTGGCAGCATCTGGGCTGGACTTCCTGAAATGCGCACAGATGCGGCGCACCTTCGTGAGCAAATCAGACAGATTGGGGTATGTCTTGAGGAAACGCTGAACTATCAGATTTAACACATGGGCCAGGCATGGCACATGTGTCAGTCTGCCGAGTTGCAGAGCCGCCACCAGGTTACGGCCGTTGTCATACACAACCATTCCCGGCTTGAGGTTCAGCGGTGCCAGCCACAGATCAGTCTGCGCCGTGATGCCCTGTAATAGCTCTTGGGCGGTGTGCCTTTTGTCGCCTAGGCTCAGCAGTTTGAGCACCGCCTGCTGTCGCTTAGCGACGGCACTGCTGCTGTGCCTAGAGCTACCGACTGATGGCGCCGTGCCCACGGATGGTAGTTCGGAGGAGGAGGTGGAGGAGGGGTGGGAGGAGGAGGAGGCATAGTAGGCCTGAAACACCTGGACCGAGGTAGGCCCCGCAATCCTCGGCGTCGGCAGTATATGAGCAGCCCCAGGGTCAGACTCGGTCCCAGCCTCCACCAAGTTAACCCAATGTGCCGTCAGAGATATATAGTGGCCCTGCCCGGCAGCACTCGTCCACGTGTCCGTGGTCAGGTGGACCTTGTCAGAAACGGCGTTGGTCAGGGCACGGATTATGTTGTCTGACACGTGCTGGTGCAGGGCTGGGACGGCACATCGGGAAAAGTAGTGGCGGCTGGGGACCGAATACCGAGGGGCGGCCGCCGCCATGAGGCTGCGAAAGGCCTCGGTCTCTACTAGCCTATAGGGCAGCATCTCCAGGCTTAGCAATCTGGAAATGTGCACATTAAGGGCTTGGGCGTGCGGGTGGGTTGCACTATATTTGCGTTTCCGCTCCAGCGTCTGGGGTATGGAGAGCTGAACGCTGGTGGATGCTGTGGAGGATCGTGGAGGCGACGATGGGGTTTTTGTGGCAGGGTCCTGGGCAGGGGGCTGACTAGCAGCTGACACAGGGGAAGGAGCAGTGGTGTGCACGGCCGGAGGTGAACGGGCTTGTTGCCACTGAGTGGGGTGTTTAGCATTCATATGCCTGCGCATACTGGTGGTAGTTAAGCTAGTAGTGGTGGAACCCCTGCTGAGCCTGGTTTGGCAAATGTTGCACACCACAGTCCGTCGGTCATCCGGTGTTTCCTTAAAGAACGCCGCAAGAGCCCTCGCCACGGGAGCTTCACTAGTTGACACATTTGGCGCTGATGCACCAGCTCTGGCCCTGCCTCTCCGTCTGGCCCCACCACTGCCTCTTCCAACCTGTTCTGGTCGAGGACTCTCCTCCGTCTCAGAAGCACTGTGTTCACCCGGCCTCTCAACCCAGCTTGGGTCTGTCACCTCATCATCCTCCGATCCCTCAGTCTGCTCCCCCCTCGGACTTCCTGCCCTGACAACAACTTCCCCACTGTCTGACAACCGTGTCTCCTCATCGTCGGACACCTCTTTACACACTTCCACTACGTCAAGAAGGTCATCATCACCCACAGACTGTGACTGGTGGAAAACCTGGGCATCGGAAAATAGCTCAGCAGCAACCGGACAAGTGGTTTGTGACTGTGGGAAGGGTCCAGAAAACAGTTCCTCAGAGTATGCCGGTTCAAATGCCAAATTTTCCTGGGAGGGGGCAGACTGGGGGGGAGGAGGCTGAGGTGCAGGAGCTGGAGGAGTGGCGATTTCGGTGACATGGGTGGACTGCGTGGAAGACTGACTGGCGGTGGACAAATTGCTCGAAGCATTGTCAGCAATCCACGACATCACCTGTTCGCACTGTTCTGGCCTCAACAGTGCTCTACCACGAGTCCCAGTAACTTCAGACATGAACCTAGGGAGTGTAGCTCTGCGGCGTTCCCCTGCTCCCTCATCAGCGGGTGGTGTCTCACCCCGCCCAGGACCACGGCCTCTGACCCCTGCAGTAGTTGGACGCCCACGTCCCCGCCCTCGTCCTCTACCCCTAGCCCTCGGGTTAAACATTTTTAAAATGAGAGTTATAACTTTATTTTTTTTTTAACTTTTTTTTGTTTTTTTTTGTGTTTTTTGTTTTTTTTTGTGTTTTTTGTTTTTTTTTGAGTTTTTAAAACCAAACAATGCTATCCTATTGCTATGGCTATTTTCTAGCCAAGTATCAAAGCACACTACTATGCCAGATGAGATGACACTGAGTTAGTGCCTAATTGAAATCCAACCCCTACTAAATTTTCCCACTTCGGTCTTTGCTATGGATATGTGCGTCACTAAGCGCAGAACACAGCGGTCGCAAGTCTCACTACAAATTGCTCAGATTTGGCTAGTACATGCACTGCAGAAAGTACAGCCACCAGCAGATCAACCAGAAATCAAATATATAGAACGCTACTGTATGCGTAAGTAAGCTCTTTGTATTCTCCTATGGCTATTTTCTAGCCAAGTATCAAAGCACACTACTATGCCAGATGAGATGACACTGAGTTAGTGCCTAATTGAAATCCAACCCCTACTAAATTTTCCCACTTCGGTCTTTGCTATGGATATGTGCGTCACTAAGCGCAGAACACAGCGGTCGCAAGTCTCACTACAAATTGCTCAGAATTGGCTAGTACATGCACTGCAGAAAGTACAGCCACCAGCAGATCAACCAGAAATCAAATATATAGAACGCTACTGTATGCGTAAGTAAGCTCTTTGTATTCTCCTATGGCTATTTTCTAGCCAAGTATCAAAGCACACTACTATGCCAGATGAGATGACACTGAGTTAGTGCCTAATTGAAATCCAACCCCTACTAAATTTTCCCACTTCGGTCTTTGCTATGGATATGTGTGCCACTAAGAGCTAAACACAACGGTAGCAAGTCCCCCTGCTAATTCCTCACAAAATGGTACTAGATGCAAATTAAAATAAAAAAAGTAGAACGTTATTGTAGCCCTAAGAAGGGCTGTTGGGTTCTTTGAGAATCACTCCTGCCTAACAGTAAGCTAATAGAACACCCTAACGCTTTCCCTGACCAGCAGCAGCTCTCTCCCTAGCGGCATCCAGACACAGAATGATCCGAGCAGCGCGGGCAGCGGCTAGTCTATCCCAGGGTCACCTGATCTGGCCAGCCAACCACTGCTATCGACGTGTAAGGGTACCACGTCATGCTGGGTGGAGTGCAGAGTCTCCTGGCTTGTGATTGGCTCTGTTTCTGGCCGCCAAAAAGCAAAACGGCGGGAGCTGCCATTTTCTCGAGCGGGCGAAGTATTCGTCCGAGCAACGAGCAGTTTCGAGTACCCTAATGCTCGACCGAGCATCAAGCTCGGACGAGCATGTTCGCTCATCTCTAATCTTAATACTTATGACCATGTGATATTTTAGTTTTTCTTGTTTTATAAATAAAAAAAAAAAAATCAACATTTCAGTTTTCTCTGTCAAGATTGGGTTTAAAACACTTTTTAAACTTTATAGCCGGCGCAGGGAGGTACGCGCTCGGCGCTTACCATGTGCGCGACCGTGCGCGCGGCTACATAGGAAGTGAAGGAGAGCCGCGCGCATGGTAAGCGCCGAGCGCGTACCTCCCTGCGCCGGCTTTAAAGTTTAAAAAGTGTTTTAAACCACGATACCGCGGTTTAAAACACTAACAAAAATAAGCTCTGGCACCAGCTCACCCTGAGCTGGTGCCCGGTATTTCCATCAGAAACCTGCCACTTCAAGTGGTAGGTTTCCTTTAACACAAGATGCTGACCAGCTTGCAGATTAGCCAGGACCACCTGGTTCGAAGCCTGCGCTGATCGGTGCAGGCTATTGCCCACCTGTTGGCCACTTAGGTGAAGAGCCTATGGGCCCGATTTGATTCAAACATGACGTCACTAAAACTCAAGTTTTATATGCAACTACTGTTGACATACAAGTAACCAGTTTAATTTTTTTCCCAGTAATTTGGCAGAACCTCTTATTGAAATGTAAAATAATTAAAAAATAATGTGAAAAATGTGTCTCTTGAAGTGATGAAGCCTTGGAGCAGATATAATTCAATTCTTTGTAGCCCAGGTGGTCAAACATCAACACATTAGCTGTAATTAAGAGCCTTCCCGTCATTAAATCAGGTAATGGGTTAGGAGAGATTTTGTAAAAATCTGCAATGTGAGTGGGATTCATTTTCAGCAGAAAATGTTGTGTACAGGAAACAGCTTCCAGCCAACTGTGTTAAAATCTATTTGATATTAACCCGTTTTTTCTGCCATGTCTTTGAAAGCCTTGCCTTGGGAGAGAAAAGTTAAGAATAGTTTTGGACTGCATGATCCATACTTGCTGAATGTCCAGAATTTCACAAATTCTGTCGTGAAGGTCCACGAGGTGTCATCCCGTTCTGGTAGGCGCTGCAACACACAGTAATTTGATCGAAGTTTTGTATCCATAAAAAAGGTTTAACTGATTGGTAAAACATAACGCGTTTCGGCACCAGGCAGGAGCCTTTGTCAGGTGAGCAATTTCACCTGACGAAGGCTCCTGCCTGGAGCCGAACACGTTGTGTTTTACCCATCAATTAAACTTTTTTTATGGGGTATATAATTTCACCTGACGAAGGCTCCTGTCCAGAGCCGAAACGCGTTGTTTTTTACCCATTAATTAAACTTTTTTTTATGGATACAAAACTTCGATCAAATTACTGAGTGTTGCAGCGCCTACCAGAATGGGACGACACCTCGTGAGTCTTCACTACACCGCCAAGTCCGCCACCCTGGATGAACGGACCTTTGTCCCGTCGGCAGCAAGCTCCTCTCTACTGACACGTATACAATACGCTCTATTCTCCATTATACCAGGTGAGAGTTATTCTACCATATATATCTCTCTCCTATTAGATCGCACTTGAATCCTCTGCGCTCTTTTGTCTCTTTTCTCCCACCGGCCCTGTTGGTGTATGTTCGTGGATCTCCACATGAACTCACTCAACACCAGCCCCTGTTTACTAGAGATGAGCGAGCACTAAAATGCTCGGGTACTCGTTATTCGAGACGAACTTTTCCCAATGCTCGAGTACTCGTCTCGAATAACGAGCCCCATTGAAGTCAATGGGAGACTCGAGCATTTTTCAAGGGGACCAAGGATCTGCACAGGGAAGCTTGGCCAAACACCTGGGAACCTCAGAAAAGGATGGAAACACCACGGAAATGGACAGGAAACAGCAGGGGCAGCATGCATGGATGCCTCTGAGGCTGCTTAATCGCACCATTATGCCAAAATTATGGGCAACAGCATGGCCATGACAGAGTGACAGAATGAAGCTAGATAGCATGTAAAACATCCAATAATTGACCCTGACACTATAGGGGATGGCATGCAGAGGCAGCGGCAGCAGCGGCAGGCTAGAGAGTGGCATGGCGACATACCCTAAATGGACTCAGGCTTCACCAAAGGAGGTGAAATGATTTCCTATGTGAACAAAAGGTTGACGGTATATTTAGTCGATAACACAGCATGGTGGCTACATAGTGACCAAGTTCCATAACGTATCTGGTGAAACACCCTAAAAATGAGCCTGACACAGCTCTTTTGATAAGGGGACAACAAGTGGAGGCAGCCATGGAGACGACTTCCATGATTAAGAGCGACAGTATGGGGCATTCATATTGCGCTGCTATGATTGCAACTTCAGGTCTCCAGCATGGCGGCGACAGATGGGCCGAGTTCCACTATGTATCTGGTGAAACACCTGAAAATTCTGCCTGACACAGCTCGTTTGATAAGGGGATGATGTGCTGCATATCCTCTCGTGCTCCAGCGTCTGGGGAATAGAGAGTTGAAATGAGACATTGGTGGACGCTGTGGAGGATCGTGGAGGCAAAATGGACAGAAAACAGCAGGGGCAGCATGCATGGATGCCTCTGAAGCTGCCTAATCTTGGGATGGAGCTGGCGGTCCGCTGCCAGGCGAGATTTCGCCTGTCCAAGCCCCTGTCTCTCGGCTCCTCCCCACCCAAAATGGGCCTGGGGGCCAGAAGCGTTTACTTTGAAAAAATTATAATTTTCAAAGCAGGCCGGGTCGTTTGAATATTTCACCTAGGAATAATGGAATAGCATAGTGGTTCTATTTTTAATTGTTTTTACGGAAATGGTTCCATGATTAAGAGCGACAGTATGGGGCATCCATATTGCGCTGCTATGATTGCAACTTCAGGTCTCCAGCATGGCGGCGACAGATGGGCCGCGCTCCACTATGTATCTGGTGAAACACCTTAAAATTCTGCCTGACACAGCTCGTTTGATAAGGGGACGATGTATGGAGGCAGTGAACTAGTAGTAGATTAAAGGTGCTGCAGTTAAAACTATGTTAGTTGGATCTTGAGATGGAGCTGGCGCTCCGCTGCCAGGCGAGCTTTCGCCAATCCAAGCCCCTGTCTCTAGGCTACTCCCCAAACAGCACTTCTAAGAACCTTTTGTATAAGATCAAGTGTAGTAGCGTTCTTATAAGTTTAGGATATGGCGGGTGAGGGGAATGTAAACAGATGCGCAAGAAGCGCTGAAATAATATTGGTAAATGAAAAAAGTTTGCCAGTATATTTTGTGGATTACACAGCAGGGTGGTGACAAAGTTAACAAGTTTGATGTGGAATGCCCTGTAATAGCTCTTGGGCGGTGTGCCTTTTATCGCCTAGGCTCAGCAGTTTGAGCACCGCTGTCGCTTAGCGACGGCACTGCTGCTGTGCCTAGAGCTACAGACTGATGGCGCCATGCCTACGGATGGTAATTCGGAGGAGGAGGAGGTGGAGGAGGTATAGTAGGCCTTTGAGACCTGGACCGAGGTAGGCCCCGCAATCCTCGGCGTCGGCAGTATATGACCAGCCCCAGGGTCAGACTCGGTCCCAGCCTCCACCAAGTTAAGTGTAGTAGCGTTCTTATAAGTTTGGGATATGGCGGGTGAGGGGAATGTAAACAGATGCGCAAGAAGCGCTGAAATAATATCCGTAAATGGTAAAAGTTTGGCAGTATATTTTGTGGATTACACAGCAGGGTAATCAACTGATGCGCAAGAAGCGCTGAAATAATATCGGTTAATCATTAAAGTTTGCCAGTATATTTTGTGGATAACACAGAAGGGTGGCGACAAAGTTAACAACTTTGATGTGGAATCCATGAAAACAACCCAAATTTCTGCCTGACACACCTCGTTTGATAAGGGGACGATGTATGGAGGCAGCTATATGGACGACTTTTGGAGGTAGCAATGGAGACAACGTGTGGAGGCTGCTATGGAGACAATTTAATTTGGATAGTGCCTGTATGTGGCAGTCCAAAAAAGTTTTCAAACCAGAGGAGCAGGTAGGTGGCCCTCCAGAAAAATTAAATGCATAAAGTACTATAGCTAGAGCCAGTGGGCCCTGTCAAAAAATAGCCAGTTTCCTCTGCTTTAGTGTACAAAGAGGAGGAGAAGGAGGAAAATGAGGAGGAGGAGTGCATAAATTATTCAGGTTGAGCTTCCTTCACCTGGTGGAGATTGGAAATGATGAGAAATCCAGGCTTTATTCATCTTAATAAGCGTCAGCCTGTCAGCGCTGTCAGTCGACAGGCGTGTACGCTTATCGGTGATGATGCCACCAGCTGCACTGAAAACCCGCTCGGACAACACGCTAGCGGCAGGGCAGGCAAGAACCTCCAAGGCGTACAGCGCCAGTTCGTGCCACATGTCCAGCTTTGAAACCCAGTAGTTGTAGGGAGCTGTGTGATCATTTAGGACGATGGTATGGTCAGCTACGTACTCCCTCACCATCTTTCTGTAAAGATCAGCCCTACTCTGCCGAGACTGGGGACAGGTGACAGTGTCTTGCTGGGGTGACATAAAGCTGGCAAAAGCCTTGTAAAGCGTACCCTTGCCAGTGCTGGACAAGCTGCCTGCTCGCCTACTCTCCCTCGCTACTTGTCCCGCAGAACTACGCACTCTGCCGCTAGCGCTGTCAAAAGGGAAATACTGTTTCAGCTTGTGCACCAGGGCCTGCTGGTATTCATGCATTCTCACACTCCTTTCCTCTCCAGGGATGAGAGTGGAAAGATTTTGCTTGTACCATGTGTCCAGGAGAGTGAATACCCAGTAATCGGTGCTGGAATAAATTCTTTGAACGCGAGGGTCACGGGATAGGCAGCCTAGCATGAAATCTGCCATATGCGCCAGAGTCCCAACGCGCAAAATTCACTCCCCTCACTGGCCTGACTGCCCATTTCCTCCTCCTCCAACTCCTCCAACTCCTCTTCTTCTGCCCATACACGCTGAACAGTGAAGGACTGAACAATGGTCCCCTCTTGTGTCTCGCCAACATTCTCCTCCTCTTCCTCCTCCACCTCCTCCGATATGCGCTGAGAAACAGACCTGAGGGTGCTTTGGCTATCAACAATGGAATCTTCTTCCCCCGTCTCTTGTGACGAGCGCAAAGCTTCCGACTTCATACTGATCAGAGAGCTTTTCAACAGGCCAAGCAGCGGGATGGTGAGGCTGATGATGGCGGCATCGCCACTGACCATCTGTGTTGACTCCTCAAAGTTACTCAGCACCTGACAGATATCAGACATCCACGTCCACTCCTCATTGTAGACTTGAGGAAGCTGACTGACCTGACTACCAGTTCTGGTGGAAGTTGACATCTGGCAGTCTACAATCGCTCTGCGCTGCTGGTAAACTCTGGATAACATGGTTAATGTTGAATTCCACCTCGTGGGCACGTTGCACAACAGTCGGTGAGCGGGCAGTTGGAGGCGGCGCTGCGCTGCCCTGAGAGTGGCAGCATCTGTGCTGGACTTCCTGAAATGCGCACAGATGCGGCGCACCTTCGTGAGCAAATCAGACAGATTGGGGTATGTCTTGAGGAAACGCTGAACTATCAGATTTAACACATGGGTCAGGCATGGCACATGTGTCAGTCTGCCGAGTTGCAGAGCCGCCACCAGGTTACGGCCGTTGTCACACACAACCATGCCTGGCTTCAGGTTCAGCGGTGCCAGCCACAGATCAGTCTGCGCCGTGATGCCCTGTAATAGTTCTTGGGTGGTGTGCCTTTTATCGCCTAGGCTCAGCAGTTTGAGCACCGCCTGCTGTCGCTTAGCGACGGCACTGCTGCTGTGCCTAGAGCTACCGACTGATGGCGCCATGCCCACGGATGGTAGTTCGGAGGAGGAGGTGGAGGAGGGGTGGGAGGAGGAGGAGGCATA
Organism: Engystomops pustulosus; assembly: GCF_040894005.1. Lineage (NCBI taxonomy): Eukaryota > Metazoa > Chordata > Amphibia > Anura > Leptodactylidae > Engystomops > Engystomops pustulosus. Next base: position 44,503,428 of record NC_092418.1, on the reverse strand, counting down.
GTAGGCCTGAAAGACCTGGACCGAGGTAGGCCCCGCAATCCTCGGCGTCGGCAGTATATGACCAGCCGCAGGGTCAGACTTGGTGCCAGCCTCCACCAAGTTAACCCAATGTGGCGTCAGCGACATATAGTGGCCCTGCCCGGCAGCACTCGTCCACGTGTCCGTGGTCAGGTGGACCTTGTCAGAAACGGCGTTGGTCAGGGCACGGATGATGTTGTCTGACACGTGCTGGTGCAGGGCTGGGTCGGCACATCGGGAAAAGTAGTGGCGGCTGGGGACCGAATACCGAGGGGCGGCCGCCGCCATGAGGTTGCGAAAGGCCTCGGTCTCTACTAGCCTATAGGACAGCATCTCCAGGCTAAGCAATCTGGAGATGTGGACATTAAGGGCTTGGCCGTGCGGGTGGGTTGCACTATATTTCCTTTTCCGCTCCAGCGTCTGGAGTATGGAGAGCTTAACGCTGGTGGATGCTGTGGAGGATCGTGGAGGCGACGATGGGGTTTTTGTGCCAGGGTCCTGGGCAGGGGGCTGACTATCAGCTGACACAGGGGAAGGAGCAGTGGTGTGCACGGCCGGTGGTGAACGGGCTTGGTGCCACTGAGTGGGGTGTTTAGCATTCATATGCCTGCGCATACTGGTGGTAGTTAAGCTAGTAGTGGTGGAACCCCTGCTGATCCTGGTTTGGCAAAGGTTGCACACCACAGTCCGTCGGTCATCCGGTGTTTCCTTAAAGAACCTCCAGACTTCTGAAAATCTAGCCCTCGCCGCGGGAGCCCTCGCCACGGGAGCTTCACTACGTGACACATTTGGCGCTGATGCACCAGCTCTGGCCCTGCCTCTCCGTCTGGCCCCACCACTGCCTCTTCCAACCTGTTCTGGTCGAGGACTCTCCTCCGTCTCAGAAGCACTGTGTTCACCCGGCCTATCAACCCAGCTTGGGTCTGTCACCTCATCAACCTCCGATCCCTCAGTCTGCTCCCCCCTTCCTGCCCTGACAACAACTTCCCCACTGTCTGACAACCGTGTCTCCTCATCGTCCGACACCTCTTTACACACTTCTTCCACTACGTCAATAATCTCATCATCACCCACAGACTGCGACTGGTGGAAAACCTGGGCATCGGAAAATAGCTCAGCAGCAACCGGACAAGTGGTTTGTGACTGTGGGAAGGGTCCAGAAAACAGTTACTCAGAGTATGCCGGTTCAAATGCAAAATTTTGCTGGGAGGGGGCAGACTGGGGGGAAGGAGGCTGAGGCGGAGGAGCTAGAGGAGTGCTGATTTCGGTGACATGGGTGGACTGCGTGGAAGACTGACTGGTGGACAAATGGCTAGTAGCATTGTCCGCAAACGATGCTATCCTATTGATATGACTAGATTCTAACCTACACTGAAAGCACACAAATGGATTTTGTGCTGTGCCTGATGACTTTGAGCTATAAAAAGAAATAAACGTAAAAAAAAAAAAAAATCAGAAGACTATGCCTAATTCAAATCAAACCCCTAATAAATTGTCCCACTTCGGTGTTTGAGGTGGATATGTTTGTCACTAAGAGCTAAACACAACGGTCGCAAGTCTCCCAGCAAATTCCTCACAATATGGTACTAGCTGCACTACTAGTGGCACCAAGCCCAGCCACAAGAAAACTAAAAAAAAAGTAAAATATAACGCTATTGTAGGCCTAAATAAACCATTGGGGTTTTCCTATGGCTATTTTCTATCCTACACTAAAAGCACACTGCTATGCCAGATGACTTTGAGTTATAAAAAGAAATAAACGTAAAAAAAAAAAAAAATCAGCGCCAAATGTTTCACGTAGTCAAGCTCCCGTGGTGAGGGCTAGATTTTCACAAGTCTGGAGGTTCTTTAAAGAAACACCGGATGACCGACGGACTGTGGTGTGCAACCTGTGCCAAACCAGGATCAGCAGGGGTTCCACCACTACTAGCTTAAATACCACCAGTATGCGCAGGCATCTGAATGCTAAACACCCCACTCAATGGCACCAAGCCCGTTCACCTCCGGCCGGGCACACCACTGCTCCTTCCCCTGTGTCATCTGCTAGTCAGCCCCCTGCCCAGGACCCCGGCCCAAACACCTCCCATGCGAAAACCCCATCTTCGCCTCCACAGCATCCACCAGCGTTCAGCTCTCCATACCCCAGACGCTGGAGCGCAAAAGAAAGTATAGTGCAACCCACCCACACGCCCAAGCCAACGTCCACATCTCCAAACTGCTTAGCCTGGAGATGCTGCCCTATAGGCTGGTAGAGACTGAGGCCTTTCGAAACCTCATGGCGGCGGCCGCCCCTCGGTATTCGGTACCCAGCCGCCACTACTTTTCGCGATGTACCGTCCCAGCCCTGCACAAGCACGTGTCAGACAACATCATCCGTGCCCTGACCAACGCCGTTTCTGACAAGGTCCACCTGACCACGGACACGTGGACGAGTGCTGCCGGGCAGGGCCGCTATATATCGCTGGCGGCACATTGGGTTAACTTGGTGGAGGCTGGGACCGAGTCTGACCCTGGGGCTGGTCATATACTGCCGACGCCGAGGATTGCAGGGCCTACCTCGGTCCAGGTCTCAAAGGCCTACTATGCCTGATCCTCCTCCCACCCCTCCTCCACCTTCTTGTCCTCCGAATTACCATCCGTGGGCATGGCGCCATCAGAAGAGGGGACAGAAGAGGAGACAGAAGAGGGGACCATTGTTCAGTCCTTCACTGTTCAGCGTGTATGGGCAGAAGAAGAGGAGTTGGAGGAGGAGGAAATGGACAGTCAGGCCAGTGAGGGGAGTGAATTCTTGCTCGTTGGGACTCTGGCGCATATGGCAGATTTCATGCTAGGCTGCCTATCCCGTGACCCTCGTGTTCAAAGAATTTATTCCAGCACCGATTACTGGGTATTCACTCTCCTGGACCAACGGTAGAAGCAAAATCTTTCCACTCTCATGCCTGGAGAGGAAAGGAGTGTGAGAATGCATGAATACCAGCAGGCCCTGGTGCACAAGCTGAAACAGTATTTCCCTTCTGACAGCGCTAACGGCAGAGGGCGTACTTGTGCGGGACAAGTAGCGAGGGAGAGTAGGCGAGCAGGCAGCTTGTCCAGCACTGGAAGGGGTACGCTTTACAAGGCCTTTGCCAGTTTTATGTCACCCCAGCAAGACACTGTCACCTGTCCCTAGTCTCGGCAGAGTAGGGCTGATCTTTACAGAAAGATGCTGAGGGAGTACGTAGCTGACCATACCATCGTCCTAAATGATCACACAGCTCCCTACAACTACTGGGTTTCAAAGCTGGACATGTGGCACGAACTGGCGCTGTACGCCTTGGAGGTCCTTGCCTGCCCTGCCGCTAGCGTGTTGTCCGAGCGGGTTTTCAGTGCAGCTGGTGGCATCATCACCGATAAGCGTACACGCCTGTCGACTGACAGCGCTGACAGGCTGACGCTTATCAAGATGAATAAAGCCTGGATTTCTCCGCATTTCCATTCTCCACCAGGTGAAAGAAGCTGAACCTGAATAATGTACGCACTCCTCCTCCTCATTGTCCTCCTTCTCCTCCTCTTTGTACACTAAAGCAGAGGAAACTGGCTATTTTTTGCCAGGGCCAACTGGCTCTAGCTATAGTACTCAATCTATTTAATTTTTATGGAGGATCACCTACCTGCTCCTCTGGTTTGAAAACTTTTTTGGACTGCCACATACAGGCACTCAATCTATTTATCTGCCTCCACACGTTGTCTCCATTGCTACCTCCACACGTCATCACCATTGCTGCCTCCAAAAGTCGTCCATATAGCTGCCTCCATACTAGTTCACTGCCTCCATACATCGTCCCCTTATCAAACGAGCTGTGTCAGGCAGAATTTTGGGTTGTTTTCATGGCTTCCACATCAAACTTGTTAACTTTGTTGCCACTCTGCTGTGTAATCCACAAAATATACCGGCAAACTTTTATCATTTACCGATATTATTTCAGCGCTTCTTGCGCATCTGTTTACATTCCCCTCACCCGCCATAACCCAAACTTATAAGAACGCTACTACACTTGATCTTATACAAAAGGTTCTTAGAAGTGCTGTTTGGGGAGTAGCCGAGAGACAGGGGCTTGGATAGGCGAAAGCTCGCCTGGCAGCGGAGCGCCAGCTCCATCTCAAGATAACATAGTTTTAACTGCAGCACCTTTAATCTACTACTACTTCACTGCCTCCATACATCGTCCCCTTATCAAACGAGCTGTGTCAGGCAGAATTTTCAGGTGTTTCACCAGATACATAGTGGAACTCGGCCCATCTGTCGCCGCCATGCTGGAGACCTGAAGTTGCAATCATAGCAGCGCAATATGAATGCCCCATACTGTCGCTCTTAATCATGGAAGTCGTCTACATGGCTGCCTCCACATGTCCTCCCCTTTCCAAAAGAGCTTTGTCAGGCTCATTTTTTGGGTGTTTCACCAGATACGTTATGGAACTTGGTCACTATTTCGCCACCATGCTTTGTTATCGACTAAATATACCGTCAACCTTTTGTTCACATAGGAAATCATTTCAGCGCTTCTTGCTCACCTCCTTTGGTGAAGCCTGAGTCCATTTAGGGTATGTCGCCATGACACTCTCTAGCCTGCCACTGCTGGCGCTGCCTCTGCATGCCGTCCCCTATAGTGTCAGGGTCAATTATTGCATGTTTAAGATGCTATCTAGCCTCATTCAGTCACTCTGTCATGGCCATGCTGTTGCCCATAATTTTGGCATAATGGTGCGATTAAGCAGCCTCAGAGGCATCCATGCATGCTGCCCCTGCTGTTTCCTGTCCATTTCCGTGGTGTTTCCATCCTTTTCTGAGGTTCCCAGGTGTTTGGCCAAGCTTCCCTGTGCAGAGCCTTGGTCCCCTTGAAAAATGCTTGAGTCTCCCATTGACTTCAATGGGGCTCGTTTTTCGAGACGAGCACTCGAGCATCGGGAAAAGTTCGTCATCTCTAGTAAGTATCTATATTTGGTCACATTCCTAACTGCAATCCTTGTATATAATCTATGTATAGACTGCCATCGAAAGGGTTAGTCTTCATTCATCCAACAGAGCTTGGTTAAAGGGGACCTGTCAGTCAAATAAACTCCCTAAAAATAAATAGATTTTTATAAACTGCCATTAGAAAATGCAACATCCCCCATCGAGACCCAGCCTTTTCTTGGGGCCTGGAGGTAGCCGGGACCAAGAATACCGGTGTGGCTGGCAGTTGCGGCCTTGGGCACGCTGTTGTCACAGTGCTTGGTATGGGGACCAGAGGGCTGACCTTCAGCCTGGCAGGTCTCCAACAGGTGGTGTGTGCAAGAAATATGGAGGGAGAGGCTGATGCAGTGGTTTCTCCTTGGGGCAACACCTGAGATGTCTGTATGATGAGTCCCTGGGTGATTGATGGGGAGCCTGTGATGTTAAGCAGCTGTATTCAGGGTTCAGACAGAGGAAACGTTGTGCAAATCACCTTACAGTTCTTTATTGAACAGCAGATTCTTTATGCTGGAAAGGTCATGGAGAGTCGGTCTGCAGGAAAGGTGCACGCAGCCTGATAGTAGATGCAGGCTGGGCCGGTTCAGATGCAACTGAGTCCAAGTGGTGGAAGCTGCAGTTCTGGGCTTAAATCTCCAGACTTGCCCTGTGTACTAGGCAGTAGGCATAAGGCACTAGAAGTTCCTGGGATTAAGTGCTGTCGCAGCAATGAAGGTGTGCTGCTCATTCTGCTTGACTCTGCTGAGACAGACCATGTGCTCTCACCCAGCAGGGGTTTTTATACTCCCCTGGTCAGGTGGTAGAACCTCTCCAATCACCTCCCAACTTGAATAACAGACACATTACTGGATAATTACATACACCAGTCTACTGTTGCCTTGCCAGGCAGTATCTACAGCTGCAATTACACTATATTCCAAGTTCTAGAAACATCCTAGAGGGCTCATGACTCCCCCTAACAGCTCCTGACCTGGAGAGGGCGCTATTCGCAACTACCAGCCTGCCTATGCATTGGCAGGGGTGTTGCAAAAGCATTGTCCCTATCTCTACATTGTCCCTTTCCATGCCTGCAAGCTTTAAACATTAATTTCTTAATGGAAATCTACCATTTGATTTCATGCATTATGAACCAAACATACTATGAGAATGCAGGTATCTTCTTGAATTCCTGAGCTGAGTTTTTGGGTAAAAAAAAAATTATAACATTCAGGAGCTTGGGAAAGCTGGATGGTGCTGGCTGCCATACATAAACACATTACAGGTGGAGCTTCCTGAACTGTCCACACAGGACTAATCAGCCTGAGATGGATGACTCATACACAGCAGCTGGAAGATGGTGCAGTGATTGATTACTTCTGCCTGTCAGGGACAACACACTGAATACAGCGTTCTCTGGGGCAGTGTATAATTAGGGTTAGAGTTGAAGCCCCATGACAGCCACAGGAGTGAGAGAGCCTGATTATTTTAATTTTATAGTTGTTTTTTCAGCAAAACCACTCACTTCAGGGATTAAGCAAGATATGTTTCCACATCATCAGTGTAGCTACAGCATTCTCAAGGTATGTTTGGGTCACAATGCACAAAAGCAAATGGTAGGTTTCCTTTAAATCACAGTCTATATGATGATCTGCTCCATTGTGCTTAGAAGAACAGCAGGACACTGGCCAACCTTCCCACTGCAGGTGAGAGAACTATAAAGAGTAAAGGCACCATCTTATCTGCTAAAAAGGGCTTATTTATATCAAAAAGAAAATTCATATATATATATATATATATATATATATATATATATACACACACTCACCGGCCACTTTATTAGGTACACCATGCTACTAACGGGTTGGACCCCCTTTTGCCTTCAGAACTGCCTCAATTCTTCGTGGCATAGATTCAACAAGGTGCTGGAAGCATTCCTCAGAGATTTTGGTCCATATTAACATGATGGCATCACACAGTTGCCGCAGATTTGTCGGCTGCACATCCATGATGCAAATCTCCCGTTCCACCACATCCCAAAGATGCTCTATTGGATTGAGATCTGGTGACTGTGGAGGCCATTGAACTCGAGGTACAGTGAACTCATTGTCATGTTCAAGAAACCAGTCTGAGATGATTCCAGCTTCATGACATGGCGCATTATCCTGCTGAAAGTAGCCATCAGATTTTGGGTATATTGTGGTCATAAAGGGATGGACTTGGTCAGCAACAATACTCAGGTAGGCTGTGACGTTGCAATGATGCTCAATTGGTACCAAGGGGCCCAAAGAGTGCCAAGAAAATATTCCCCACACCATGACACCACCAAAACCTATAAATACTAATGGACCATTTACATAAACATGCGCAATGCAATGCAAGGAGGACACAAATATTGAAAAGATGCTCAAAAGTCAGACAACACCAATAGAAAAAGGAGATGAGCATAAATTGTAATAAAAATGCAAAAATTTATTGAAGTCATTTTTTTTAAAAAATAGAACATAACAAAAGGGTAGTGTAGTTTTAGGTGCTGGGCAGAAAGCACACAATGGCTGACAGGGAAGTAGACACATTTAAAGTGCTTAGTGCATAGCCAAAAGGTGCTAATTACATCACAGAAGCAGGTAATGTAGAAAAATATCACAATGCATAAACAAGGCGCGCACAGAGGGAAATAATGACCTGTACCTGACCTGGTGGGTTTGGAGTATGAGGGCGCTGAGGAGAGGATGCTGCCCAGCACCTCCCCGACACGTGTTTCGTCCGGCAGGACTTTGTCAAGGGGTGGTGCTGGGAGGAGGCTGGAAGGTTTAAATGCTGTTGGCCGGCCAATCAGAAGAGACAAACTAATTACACACCTGAATGAGAGCGACGTGTGGAGCTGAGTCTCAGCGGAGAATGCTCGGCAGCATGGGCGGAGACACGAACCAGGGGGCGGAACAGCAGCAACACCCAGAGCACATCACGTGATCTGGATGATGCGGTGACCGACCCACCCGGAAGTGCAAACACCCAGAGGTCATCGGGCATGCGCACACTCCTCCAACACATCAAGGCACCATATTTATTAAGGGCAACTGTAGGGCAAAGCAAAATAGTGTGCCAGTGCAAGATGAGTTAAACAAGCATTAACATGAATAAGTGTGTGCTTAGGAACGATGTTGTAAGTCGCCAGCAAGACATGAATGTTGCTAGACAACAATAAAAATAAAAATAAAAATAATAAATAAATAAATAAATAAATAAATGGGTGAAGTGGTGAATGGGGTATGTGAATAAATGAAATGTGTATGAGTGGAATTAGAATGAATGAGGATGCCGTATATAGGCAATTTTATGCGAGTGAGAAAAATTTATATTAGAACCAAGAAAGTGTATGTATTGTTGTTACAACTGTGAATGAACGGCAAAATCGTCGATTGGAGTGAACACTGCACAAAAAAAAAAATAATAAAAAAAAAATTATATATATATATATATATAAAAAATGTAATTAAAAAAATTAAATTAAAAAAAAAAAAAAAGTATTATTGACCTGTACTATCTGCACTTTGTCCATGTGTATGCCAGACATTTAGGCATTAGTGAGGAGGATTACTCTGTCTTATTTTTACAGAGATAGGATGGCACATTTTGGGAGTGCCTTTTAGGTGTTTTTAGAGTATACCAATAAATATTTCTATGTTTTATCTTTATTAGTGATTGGTTTTTGGTACATGACACTGACCTAGTAGTTTGTTCAGCATGTTGTGCAATTTCAGTGTTTCTTCTACTTATATTACATACTAGTGAAGAGGCTATCAGCTTTACACACAGTGTATGTATTGTTGTTACAACTGTGAATGAACGGCAAAAATGTCGATTGGAGTGAACACTGCACAAAAAAAAAAAAAAAAATTAATAAAAAAAATGTAATTAAAAAAAAAAAAAATGTGTGTCAAAAGTGAGAAAATATACAAAAAGCTGTGGAGTGCAAAAAAGTGATTAATTGGACAATAGGAATATATCAGGTGTCAAAAAGACACTAAAAAAGTGAAAAAATGAAAGAATGGGGGTGAAGATCCGATGGTGCGAAGATACATCAGGTGAAGAATCGATCTGCAGAAGAAGAGCAAAGTGCATCGGGTCTACAGGAGAAAGGACGGTCAGAATATCCAGCAGTTTCCAACTTAAGGATGTTCTGAAATCCAGTCGTGCCGGACGAAACACGTGTCGGGGAGGTGCTGGGCAGCATCCTCTCCTCAGCGCCCTCATACTCCAAACCCACCAGGTCAGGTACAGGTCATTACTTCCCCCTGTGTGCTCCTTGTTTATGCATTGTGATATTTTTCTACATTACCTGCTTCTGTGATGTAATTAGCACCTTTTGGCTATGCACTAAGCACTTTAAATTTGTCTACTTCCTTGTCAGCCATTGTGTGCTCGCTGCCCAGCACCTAAAACTACACTACCCTTTTGTTATGTTCTATTTTTAAAACAATGACTTCAATAAATTTTTGCATTTTTATTACAATTTATGCTCATCTCCTTTTTCTATTGGTGTTGTCTGACTTTTGAGCATCTTTTCAATATTTGTGTCTTCCTTGCATTGCATTGCACATGTTTATGTATATGTAAATGGTCCATTAGTATTTATAGGTTTTGTGTGCTTACTCTCTCTGCTTTATACTTTTAGGGTATACACTATAGATCTCAAGGCACGAGAAATCTCGTGGCGGTCTAAGCTTGACCGCGCACTCCAGGGTGGTCCGTCGGCGGCGGACACCGAGATTGGCAGAAACCCTGACACAATTAAAGGCTATTTAAAAACCCTATTTCACCGACGTATCCGTGCATGGTGGAATAAAACATTCCTTGAAAAATATACATCTATGAGTCTTATCCCTAGGGGGCTGAGGATTCAAGTTTTTCCCTCCTTCCCTATTGAGGACGGGTCGTTTATTGAAAAATGGGAAGAAGTCTGTAACTCCGCTTCCAATAAATTCCTCATCCTACTTGCCGAATTGAGTGAAAAGTTGATCACCACTTTGGATAAAGAAATTGAAGAAAACCAGGGGAAACTGAAAGAGCTACTCTCTGTACAAGAGTTAAAAGATTACTCCATTGAAATGGATCACCAACTCGAAATCTGGGAGAAAGAAATATATGACCTTAAACTCAAGAAACTACATCGTGACCAGAACGATGCAAGCACCAATCGCATGTATCGCTGGCAACGTGCATCGATGGATACGAGAATGAACAGATCCTCATCAATGTCATCACTTACATCAGGGGGTGAATGGAGTGACACTTCACTAAGGATGCAAACTAGAAACAAAAGAAAAAAGGATTCCGGTCCATCTAAACAACCTAAGAGGAGATTTAATATGGCTCCATCCCAGACCAATAGACAACCTAAGGTAATTAATCTTTCCAACATTCCTCTTACTGTCACTGATATCGAGGTTTTATCTAAAGGCTTAACATTTGTGCCCTCTTCTTCTATCGACCCCTTCACAGTGATCAAGGATCTCCATCTCTTTGCTCGCAATCTCATGCTAAAGAGATGGTTTTATAAAGATGACGGCATGGGCCTTAATTCATATCAGGATCAAGCAATCAATATCTTGGAAGAACTATACAATGAACAGGCAGTCTCTCAAGAGGTAAGCGATATTAACAACAAACATGACCTGCATAAATTACCTCCATCTATCAGAATAAAATCAAAAACATTTCCCCCTTTTTCTTCTTGCCCAGCAGTGGACACCTTCGTAAAAACAGTATCTAAAGAGATTATGGCCATACCTAAACATGGGCATCCAGATAACCTGAGCAAGGATGAACGACATAGCCTTACAAAATTAAAATCCCTTAAAGGGGTATTGATTAAGCCTGCTGACAAAGGGGGAAATGTAGTGTTGTGGCCTGAAACGGTATACAAGAAGGAGGTGTATAGACAGCTAAATAATCGGGACTGTTACAAAAAATTGACCTTCAACCCCTTACTGTCCTTCAACTCACAGATTAGAGATCTTCTATCAAAAGCAGTGGACGACAATATTATCTCAAAAACAGTGGCAGATGCTCTTTTCATTAAGGATCCCATGATCTCAACTCTGTACTTGTTACCCAAAATTCATAAGAGCATGACGAATCCCACCGGAAGGCCCATCATCTCCGGCCGAGGTAACTGTACCGACAATATTTGTAAATTTATTGACACCATTTTACAACCCCTTGTTAAAGGACTTCCATCGTACCTCCAGGACTCCACTGATCTTCTACGGAAGCTGGAGGGGATCCATCTTGACCCTGGCCAGCTTCTTAAGACATGTGACGTGGAGTCCTTATATACCTCCATCAAACATGCCGATGGATTAAGGGCAGTATCTTATTTTTTACATCTTTCCCAATATGAAGAGACAGAAATTTCCTTCATTCTCTCTCTTCTTGAGTTTGCACTCACCCACAACTTTTTTACTTTCAACGGGTCCTTTTTCCTACAGCTCCAGGGCACGGCTATGGGGGCGGCTTGCACCCCCTCATGTGCCAATTTGTTCCTGGGGCTGTGGGAGAGGGACCTGCTCCTGGCAGACGATGCAGATACGATGTGCCGCGTCCTCTTCTGGGCGCGGTACATCGATGACATCTTCATCGTCTGGCAGGGGGATGACAGTCATCTGAAACCCTTTATTGAACAGCTGAATGATTACCAATACAATATCAAGCTGACTTGGTCCCCTAACTCTAATTTTATAGATTTTCTTGATATCCGTGTCTCCAAAGATTCTTTGGGATATCTTCAAACGGATGTCTTTCGAAAACCGACATCAACAAACACCTTATTACATGCTACTTCTGAACATCCGACTCAAACTATTAACGCAGTCCCAGTAGGACAATTCCTACGAATGAAACGTATTTGCTCTTCCCCTGAGGAGTTTGAAAAACAAGCGGCTGATCTATCTGAGAGATTCCGTGAAAGAGGCTACAGTAAGAGATCTATCTCTAAGGCATATAAACGTGCCTGCAGCACTGATCGCACCTCCTTGCTGTACCCCAAGAAGGTCAAACACACAGTTCAACCACCACGGTTCATAACCATCTATCATAATAACTGGAAGGATATGCAGAGCATCTTCCACAAATACTGGCCGTTACTTACTTCTGATCCAGTCCCGGAAAAGATAGTAACGCTTTACCCCTCATTGGTTTCCCGGAGAGCTCGCAACCTAAGAGATACTCTTGTACATAGTTACCTGGTTCCCGATCCGCCAAAACGAATCTTTGGGGCACCACCACCAAGATGGGGGAGCGCCCCTTGCGGGAAATGTATTGCCTGCCCGAATATGGAAAAATCTGAATACTTCCTCTCCTCTGATGGTTCACAACAATTCAAGATTACCTGGCCTATCAATTGCGCCACAAAGGGTGTAAGTTATTACGCCACATGTCCCTGCAAGATGATTTATGTGGGCATGACAACTAGAGAGTTGAAATTAAGAATTCGTGAACACGTCACAGGAATTCTCGCTGCTGCATCTGTGTCCCCTGCGGTGGACATTCTCAAGCTGAAGCCTATACCTCGACACTTCAGACAGTTCCATGAATCTGACCCGACTGGATTTCAGGTAATTGGCATTGACCATGTTAACCTGGACCTACGGGGGGGGGGGGGGAGCTTTAAAAAGCAGGTTGCTCCAACTTGAATCTAGGTGGATCTGGACACTACAGACAGTTTCCCCCCAGGGCCTTAACGAAAATTTTGGGTTTTCAGCCTTTTTGTAAATTGTGTCATTAGTGGTTCTTTCTGCCGTTCTCTGTGCCCGCCCCTTGTGGTGCCAATTGCTGTTGTTTTTAATTCAGTTATTTTAATATTTTGTCTCTTTGTTTCTTGTCTTCATAGAACATCCTTAAGTTGGAAACTGCTGGATATTCTGACCGTCCTTTCTCCTGTAGACCCGATGCACTTTGCTCTTCTTCTGCAGATCGATTCTTCACCTGATATCTCTTCGCACCATCGGATCTTCACCCCCATTCTTTCATTTTTTCACTTTTTAGTGTCTTTTTGACACCTGATATATTCCTATTGTCCAATTAATCACTTTTTTGCACTCCACAGCTTTTTGTATATTTTCTCACTTTTGACACACATTTTTTTTTTTTTTTAATTAAATTTTTTTAATTAAATTTTTTATATATATATATTTTTTTATTTTTATTTTTTTTTGTGCAGTGTTCACTCCAATCGACAATTTTGCCGTTCATTCACAGTTGTAACAACAATACATACACTTTCTTGGTTCTAATATAACTTTTTCTCACTCGCATAAAATTGCCTATATACGGCATCCTCATTCATTCTAATTCCACTCATACACATTTCATTTATTCACATACCCCATTCACCACTTCACCCATTTATTTATTTATTTATTATTTTTATTTTTGTTGTCTAGCAACATTCATGTCTTGCTGGCGACTTACAACATCGTTCCTAAGCACACACTTATTCATGTTAATGCTTGTTTATCTCATCTTGCACTGGCACACTATTTTGCTTTGCCCTACAGTTACCCTTAATAAATATGGTGCCTTGATGTGTTGGAGGAGTGTGCGCATGCCCGATGACCTCTGGGTGTTTGCACTTCCGGGTGGGTCGGTCACCGCATCATCCAGATCACGTGATGTGCTCTGGGTGTTGCTGCTGTTCCGCCCCCTGGTTCGTGTCTCCGCCCATGCCACCGAGCATGCTCCGCTGAGACTCAGCTCCACACGTCGCTCTCATTCAGGTGTGTAATTAGTTTGTCTCTTCTGATTGGCCGGCCAACAGCATTTAAACCTTCCAGCCTCCTCCCAGCACCACCCCTTGACAAAGTCCTGCCGGACGAAACACGTGTCGGGGAGGTGCTGGGCAGCATCCTCTCCTCAGCGCCCTCATACTCCAAACCCACCAGGTCAGGTACAGGTCATTATTTCCCTCTGTGCGCTCCTTGTTTATGCATTGTGATATTTTTCTACATTACCTGCTTCTGTGATGTAATTAGCACCTTTTGGCTATGCACTAAGCACTTTAAATTTGTCTACTTCCCTGTCAGCCATTGTGTGCTCGCTGCCCAGCACCTAAAACTACACTACCCTTTTGTTATGTTCTATTTTTAAAAAAATGACTTCAATAAATTTTTGCATTTTTATTACAATTTATGCTCATCTCCTTTTTCTATTGGTGTTGCACCACCACCACCAGCCTGAACCGTTGATATAAGGCAGGATGGATCCATGCTTTCATGTTGTTGACGCCAAATTCTGACCCTACCATCCAAATGTCGCAGCAGAAATCGAGACTCATCAGACCAGGCAACGTTTTTCCAATCTTCTACTGTCCAATTTCGATGAGCTTGTGCAAATTGTAGCCTCAGTTTCCTGTTCTTAGCTGAAAGGAGTGGCACCCGGTGTGGTCTTCTGCTGCTGTAGCCCATCTGCCTCAAAGTCCGTCGTACTGTGCGTTCAGAGATGCTCTTCTGCCTACCTTGGTTGTAACGGGTGGCGATTTGAGTCACTGTTGCCTTTCTATCAGCTCAAACCAGTCTGCCCATTCTCCTCTGACCTCTGGCATCAACAAGGCATTTCTGCCCACAGAACTGCCGCTCACTGGATGTTTTTTCTTTTTCGGACCATTCTCTGTAAACCCTAGAGATGGTTGTGCGTGAAAATCCCAGTAGATCAGCAGTTTCTGAAATACTCAGACCAGCCCTTCTGGCACCAACAACCATGCCACGTTCAAAGGCACTCAAATCATCTTTTTTCCCCATACTGATGCTCGGTTTGAACTGCAGGAGATTGTCTTGACCATGTCTACATGCCTAATTTTCACTAAAGATGGGTTGCAAAAGCCCATTACAGCTACATTGCAAATATGTCTTTCTGCTTTCTCTAAGCATTTGCATTACAATATATTTGTGTGTTATAATTTACCTTGCACCTTGACAGAATCCTCTGTGTAGTCCTTGGTGTTGGGCTTTTGTTTGAATACATTTCAAAAAACAACACGTGACTCTTGTCTGTGCTACAGACTGCTTAGCTCTTGGCCCCCACCTTTGTGCTCCTGTAAAGACCCTCCCTCCTGCTCTCAACCTGGAGAGCTGACATCAGTGGGAGAGGGGGGAGCTGTACAGAAGCACAAAGGAGGGGACTGAGGGCTGAGGAGTAAGCAGCACAGACAAGGCACATGTAGTTTTTTTTAAATGCATCCAAACCAAAGCCCAAAACATAGGACTACACAGAGGATTCTGTTAGGAGGCAAGGTAAGTTATAAAACACAATTACATTGTAATGCTTAGAGAAAGCAGAAAGGCATATTTGTAGCTATAATCCTTGTGAGCGCTTCTAAAAGGTAGTTATGTCAGAACTGGTCAGCTAGAGCAACTGACAGGTTTCCTTTAACCCTATTTGGGGAATGTATAATATTTGAACTTTTTGAAAAGTATGTTTTGCAGTTCTGTGACTTAAAGATGTTCCAAAGTTCTGAACCGTTTGATAAATTTGTTGTTCTTGAAGATGGTCCTAAGATATATTCTGCACTTTGTCATTGACCCCAGTAGCTACACCACTGAATAAGAACACTAGTGGCCCCACTGCGTCATAGGCCCCCAATAGCTACACCATTGACAACACTTGTGGGTTTAGAAAATGTATTCTCCTGTGCATGTAATTTGTAACATTTTAGATGCTTGTAGAAAACAAGGTTCGGACTGACATCCCACAAAAGAAGTTCACGGTTGTACTTGTGCCAAAGAAAAAATCTTCTTTATTGAGTTAAAATGCTTAGACAATCATGAGGAGGCAAGCTAGTAATAGCGTTTCGACGGCAAGCGTCTTACTCTCCTACTATCTGGTAGGTTATAAGTAAGATGCTTGCCGGCTATGGATGGAGCCATTTCCGTGCACCAGAAGATGTCCGGGGAATGTACAGCCTAGAGTGATCTAAAGCTGGCTTTTTTTTCCCACATATTGTAGTGGATGCTTGTTGGGCCTTTTTCTTGAGAATAGCCCCATCAAATGGGCTCAGCATTGTTACATACTACAAAGGTTAATTTTATCACTTGAGTTAATTTAACTGGGTTTTGCTGTGAGCTTTATATGCAAACTTCCTGCCAAATGAAATAAAATATACGCAGCACGTCATGGTTGCCTATATTATACTGATACATTCCTGCAGAATTAAATGAACCTAGCATTTTAACCATTTTTATTTGAGCCCATTATTCTTATGTATAATGTTTCATTACATTATGTTACAAGAATGTAGAGAAATACAGAAAACCGCCAAGAGCTCCTACTGCTACTCCTGTCGTGTGCGTGGAGCACGTATCTGTGGACAAATAGAGAATGTGTTATTTCTTACAATTTTGGAAAAGCTGTATTATTATCTAACATAACATAACATTACATTATTGTCTGATTTATATTCTTCACATTTAGGCCTCATGCACACATATCCTCTATACCCAAGAACGTATGTAGACGTTTTTCGAAATTTTTGGGATTTGCACCGCTGTGACAGGTATTTAGCAGGGGATTGTGACACACGCGGCATGCGATGGAAATTGGGGGGCTGGCTGAGCACATCCAATGCACTTAGATGCACCAGGAAGAAGATGGTGAACTCCGGCGGAGCTGAGAAGGGAAGCGACACATGCAGGATATCGGGCACACAATCTTAGTAAATCGCAGCAGATGTGCATTCCAGACGGACAATGCACTTTCGGGGAACGCGCAGGACAGGTAAGTATATGTGGCCCACAGTGTACCGTGTGTCACTGTCGGTACCAAGAATATGTAAGTACTCCATGTGGCAAAATATGAACTCCTCCTATTATTGTAAACACGGGGGATCGTGAACAGATGTTCACCAATCAGCTAGTTATCAACTAACCTGGGGTTAGAGCATACAGATAGACCTCTGAATTACATAACTGGATTAACCTGTTAACCAGCCGTGACAACTGTGAAATGTAATTGAATAGAGAGAAACGCCCATTTGCTGTGATAACTAAATTAGTTAAGTGACTTTCAGTGGTCATAAACACCGCTGCATCTGTAACATGCTGTCATTGGAACACTCCTTTAAAATATACATTGCTAAACAACTCTTCATAACAGGTCCATAGTATTAATCTGTATTTTTTTTAAACTTACCTAAAAATGTTCTATCTCTCCTTTTATTCCTTTTCGGAGCATTATTTTCATTGTCGGCATTCTCCGAATCCTCATTGTTTTCTAGAATGAATGAAATATCATTACGCATAAACCTTCATTCGTTGTAGCCAATTATGTATGTTCTGCTGCCTACTCTGGGTCCCCTAAACTGCACAAAGTGCATATTGTACTGTTCTGAGTAAATGTGCCCCATTCGTTGCAGTATCTATACCTTCTGGCAAATTATTATCTAAAGAGTGTCCTCAGAAAACATATTAAACCAGGGGCGTAACTACAGAGGTAGCATCCCAAGCAGATGCTATGGGGTCCACAGTGTCAGGGGCCCCAGCATCTGGCCTGACACACTAAAAAAAAGAAGGCTGTGCACCATTATACACATTTTGTACTGCACATAGCATAATAATTACATAACAGTGCACATCTTCCACAGTACACAGCATGAATTGGCCGCTCAGATAAGGAATGTTGGGGAAAGGGGAGGGGTAAGCAGAATGACATGACTGGAATATCTCATCTCTTCTTCCTGCTGTCTACTATGCACAATCTGTATGTATGTGAATATAAGCTGTATGTCTGTATATGGTACTGTATGTGTGTATATGTGATATGTATATGCTCATATATGTGGTTATATGTGATGTGTATATACTGTATGTGAGTCTATATAGTGTGTGCATTTGCTGTATGTCTGCATATGGTACTGTACTGTATGCATGTGTATGTTCTGCATGTGTGTGTACATGTGATGAGCATATACTGCATGTGTGTAAAGGATGTTTGTATATTGTATGTATAAGTGTATTTATCTGTGCATAAATGTGTGCAAATGAGTGTATAAATGTATGTATGTGTGTAAGATTGTATAAATGTGTATGAGGTTGCAACTAACATGTGTGAGTATAAAATATAGATATTTTTTTTAAGGGGGAAGGAGGCCCCATTCAGAAATCTGCTATGGGGTCATGCCTCTCCTTGTTATGTATTTTGTATTCAACCCTACATGTATTTATTTTTATAGTGGCAATTTAAGGGAACTTGTCAGGACTATTTGGTAAACTAAACTACTCACTGGTCCTTGTTTACCAGCGGCTTTGGAGCTGAAATAGCATTATTAATGAGGGGTCCTTCCTGTTCAATTTCTAGGTTGGTAAATTGGACATTTGGCTAGTTTGCTCTCTATGGAGGTGCTTGCCTACCTAGTATTCTATCATCGTGTGTGTTCAGCACCACAGAGGGTTTCATCACTGATAAGAGGATCCACCTATGCAAAGCCAACATGGATATTCTTTTACATTCATTCAGATGAACCCAAAGTGGATCCCACGAGGCTTAGCTAATAGAGATGAGCGAGTATACTCGTCCGAGCTTGATGCTCGTTCGAGTATTAAGGTGCTCGAAACGGCTCGTTGCTCGGACGAGTATTTCCCCTGCTCGAGATCGAGCATTTAATTAAAAAAACACAGTGAAGAACAATGAAGAATAGAATAAAAACAGTGAACACAGTGAACACAGGATCATTTAAGTGAAAAACACAGTGAAAAACACAGTGAAGAATAGATTACAGATGTTCGGCACATCTGCTTACTTGTCGGGAGATACGCGCGGAACGGTGCGAACAAAATAGTATGTGAAGAACAATATATATGTGTGAAGAACACATTGCAGAACACGGTGAGCAGCACAGAGACAACGAGGAGCAGCACAGAGACACCGGGGAGCAGCACAGAGACACTGGGGAGCAGCACAGAGACACCGGGGAGCAGCAGCACGGAGACATGGGGCAGCGGCAGCACGGAGACATGGGGCAGCGGCAGCATGGAGACATCAGGCAGCGGCACGGAGCGGCACGGAGACATCGGGGCACAGAGACATCGGGGCACGGAGACATCGGGGAGCGGCGGGGAGCCGCACGGAGACATCGTTGCACGGAGACATCGGGGAGCGGCACGGAGACATCGGGGCATGGAGACATCGGGGCACGGAGACATCGGTGCACGGAGACATCGGGGCACGGAGACAGCGGGGCACGGAGACAGCGGGGCACGGAGACAGCGGGGCACGGAGACAGCGGGGCACAGAGACATCGGGGCACGGAGAGAGCGGGGCACGGAGACATCGGGGCACGGAGACATCGGGGTACGGAGAGAGCGGGGCACGGAGAGAGCGGGGCACGGAGACAGCGGGGCACGGAGACAGCGGGGCACGGAGACAGCGGGGCACGGAGACAGCGGGGCACGGAGACAGCGGGGCACGGAGACAGCGGGGCACAGAGACATCGGGGCACGGAGAGAGCGGGGCACGGAGAGAGCGGGGCACGGAGACATCGGGGCACGGAGACATCGGGGTACGGAGAGAGCGGGGCACGGAGAGAGCGGGGCACGGAGACAGCGGGGCACGGAGACAGCGGGGCACGGAGACAGCGGGGCACGGAGACATCGGGGAGCGGCGGGGCACGGAGACATCGTTGCACGGAGACATCGGGGAGCGGCACGGAGCGGCACGGAGACAGCGGGGCACGGAGACATCGGGGCACGGAGACATCGGGGCACGGAGACATCGGGGCACGGAGACAGCGGGGCACGGAGACAGCGGGGCACGGAGACAGCGGGGCACAGAGACAGCGGGGCACAGAGACAGCGGGGCACGGAGACAGCGGGGCACGGAGACAGCGTATCTCCCGACAAGTAAGCAGATGTGCCGAACATCTGCAATCTATTCTTCACTGTGTTTTTCACTTAAATGATCCTATTCTTCACTGTTCTTCACATCTGCTAACTTGTCGGGAGATAATATACGCGCGGAACAGTGAAGAATAGATTGCAGATGTTTGCATACATCTGCTAACTTATCAGAAGACATTCTTTTTCAATTAATTAACACATTTTATTCCCGAACCATGGTCCCTTTGAAAAATGCTCGAGTCTCCCATTGACTTCAATGGGGCTCGTTATTCGAGACGAGCACTCGAGCAACTGGAAAAGTTCGTCTCGAATAACGAGCACTCGAGCATTTTAGTGCTCGCTCATCTCTATTAGCTAAGTTTTAAAATTCTGGTGTTCAAAATGTTTACAATTTTCTACACTGATTTGCACTGAACTTTTTCAGTATTTTTCACACACCTCCACACACAAAAATTGTAAATTGGGTATGGTTAGTCTACACTAGGTATATCAAACGGAGCCTTTTACAAAGTTCCAAAAATAATTGCAATATCACTCTATTAGAGGTTGAGAATTTAGTAGTATCTTAAATTTGGAAACAGATTCCACCAAATGGACTTTTCTATTTACATAAGTTATTTTTATAGAATTAGTATTATGTATCCATAACTAGGTATGATGGCAGGTGTTTGTGTCTATGCCAGACTATTGAAATAAGGGGACGCAATGACCGAATTAGTTTACACAATCAGTGTGACATTAGGTTATAATGAAATATGTAATTATAGAGGTTACTGATGAAATTGTAAGACTGATTATTTCTAAATAACTCTGTGATTACACATTTGCTCTAAAAAAGAGTGGAAGAGAATCATGCTTCACAAGGAATTTTCTGCAATAAAAGATAATTGCTGTTGGAGCAGAATTGCTTTGCTAAGTAACAGAATGAAACATATGGGTGACACATCATATATTCAGAAAGCAGAGATGACCATAAATCTTACCTATTCCACCATAACAACCAGTGACCGGATCTTGCCAACTGATAATTTGATTCAGCCATTCTAGTTTGTAAAAGTCTGAAAATCCACTTAAACCACACAGCAAGACTGCAATAAAAACAAGCAGAATATCTGAATACATCTATCTGTGATGAGACTGTGAGATATACATTCCCATCATCCATCAACTGCAAATTAAGACACTTATCATAGGTAAAAGTACAAAAAATGTAATTTCCTGTAATGTCACCTTTGCTCCTTGTAACAATATATACAGTATGTAAAGCATGTGTGAACACAACATAAAGCTGTTCAGTTTGTTTCCCACATCCACAGGATACGGGATAATAGCATTTTGGTAGGGCTCCAACTGCTAGGTCCCCAAGCAATTACAAGAACAGAACCCACCTATCACGAGAATGGATGTCCCTTTCTCATTAATTGAATAAAACTGCACATTGTGCATGCATCCTATTGCTCCATTCAATACTATGCAAGCACCGGGCATTGCTGAGCACAGTCGGCTATCTCCAGCACTCATATAACGTGATTGGAGTGGAAGAACGCATGCTCAACCTGCCAATTCATTGAAGTAGCGAGAATAGGCCATTACCATTCATTCCAGGTAACTCACTTTCACAACTCCTACTTTACTGGACTGGATGCAGCATGATATTTTCCAAAGCCCCCAGTGTTCCCAAAGAATCAGTTTTCCGAGTTTCACCACTGGACATACTAATCATGCTCTCTTATATCTGGTGGGTGGCCCTTGGCTGGAGCAAACAGTCTGGTGCCACCTAAATGACATTTGAGAGCCTAATTATCATGTTGGTTGTTAAAAATATCACCACTGAGGAAGGCTTTGGCACATTGTGCACCACTGCTTGATGTTCTCCTGCCCATTGCTCATTTCGGATATTTCAAGAAGCTCTGGTGTCTTAGTATATCCTGCGGTTGACTGTGCTCCTGACCGTGTGGTTGGTAGGGCCTGGCATAAAACTGTGCCATAATCTGCGCCAGTACTATAGCTAATTTTTTTACGTGGGTCATCCACAGCCTGGTGCACCCCATGTCCCTTCATGCAAATAAGTCACAATAACTGACCGTGTTAATGGAATTGAGACTTTATCAGGGCTTGTACACAAGTAAAAGCTTTGATAAATACACCCACTGATGGGCATGATGGAGGCTGGAAAAAATTCCAGCTATCCCCAAATCCTTGAAGTTAGGTACAAAGAGTTTGAGTTAGTGAAGGTTATTAAATTATTTCTTTAAAGGTGTTGTCTAAAATGTTAAAATGGCCATTGCCTTATCAACATGGCTATAACTATAGTATTTGTTGCCAAAACGCAGCCAAATTAAGTAATTGTTTGTTGGAAAATTTAATGCATATTTCATAAAATTTGTGTAGTGACTCCTCACCTTACTTATATAAATAGCAATATTCATATATGTATGTGGTGAGATGTATCTTCATGTAATACGTTTTTTTAAAAAAGTCACAAGGGGTGTATTTCTCTTCTGCAATGTCTCCCACAGCTTGCTCATTCCACCCTCCTTTGGCAAGCCTCCATCTAAAAAAACTCGGATAGAGGAGACAGCAGGAGCAGACGTGACATTTGCTCCTCCGACAATGACAGCTCTGTCATAGTATTTTCTCCATTCCCAAGATTAGTTTGCATAGCAACAAAATATCTAATTAATGCATTAGTGTAAATTCTATATATACTAATCTTAGAGTTAAATTACCTTGCTACCAATAAAGTGCATTTAGAAACATCATTATGTAATTTGGGGCATGATGTGAAATTCAATTCAACCAATTCCACCTTTTCCTTTGGTTGAATAAGCCTGGAGTAAGATAGTATAGAACTACCCCTTTCCATAGGAACTTCCTAAACAGTGATCTCAGCGAGGCAGTGCGACTAGGCCTCGATGGCAGCCAAGGTAGTGATGCAGAGACAGTCCGGGCCTGGGATGACAGAAGGAGGACAGCATTGGAGGAAACACTGGAACTCACGGCAGGACACAGGAGCTGGCACATGGTACAGGAACGCAGGGACGGACTGGCACGCGGAACGGGAATACAGGAACGGGACCACGGGAACACAGCAGACATGGGAAACGCAGGAACATGAATACTTGAATCACAGGAATACGGAGGTACACTGCAAACGCAGGAACACTGGAGGGCTTTCACTTCACAGGAAAATGGCTGAAGATCCGGCGAGGCAGGAAGGGAGGTGCCAGATTACAAAGCGGAGCCGGATCAACCAACGCCAATCACAAGGAGGCTGGCCCTTTAAATCCTGAAGAGCCGACGCGTGCGTGACCTAGTTGGATCCGGAGCAAGAGCGTGGAGAGGTGAGTCCGCGCCACGGAGAGGGACACGGGTACCCCCCCCCCCCCCTTTAGAGCCCCCCTTCTTCTTCGGCCTCCTACTCTTTGGTCCCAAGACACCTCTGGAGGGGACAATGATCCTGAAAATTCGTCAAAAGAGGAAGTGGTGATGCCTTGCAGTGTGAGTGGCATTCTGAACCCCAACCCAGGATTTCACCAGATTTCCAATTAAGGACCGGAGCATGGAGTTACAGCCATGGAAGACCCAGGCGAAGAGATGATGTGGATTGTGGCAGGACATAGAAGACCACACTCTCTTTGTGATGAGTTCCAACCTGGAGAGAAATTGGCTTAGAGCGGTCCCGGTCTGGTTCGGTACCATCAACAGAAGACATGAATAGCGGATTCTTGAGAGGAACCTACAGAATGTGATGCCGGGAGATTAGAGCGGCATCCTCAAAATTCCCCGCAGAACCAGAGTCCCGGAATGCCGAGACTTGCACGGGAGAGAGAGCACCAACACCGAGGAGCACAGAAAGTACCTCCCAGAAGCCCAAGGTGTTGGGGTCTGCTGGACTTCGGAGAACAGACAGGACAAGCCCCAATGGAGTTTTTGGGTCTAGCACAGTAGAGGCAAAGTTTCTCTCAGAGACATGTGGAACTTACTCGACAGAGAGGCGGACACTGTTGACCTGCATAGGCTCCACTTCAGACTGTGCGGTTGGAGGCTGGGGCAGCTTTCAGAAAACTGGAGCCAAGCAAGGCAGTCGTGGAAGCTGGACTTGAGGTTGCTCGAGGTGCAATTCTCCATTCAGTTGGATGAACCGCATGTCTATCCAGGTGGCCAGAGTGATGAGACCACTCACAGTAGCGGCAGATCACAAGCAGCAAGTGCTTCTTTCACCTAGGGGGACAGTCCTTGCTTGAAGGTTGCTGACTAGGCCACATCATTCTAGGAGAGTTCGGAGGCCAGGGTGTGAAACTTGACAGCATACTCACCCACAGATGAGTCTCCTTGGCGCAGGTTCAGCAGACCCATTTCAGCTAAGGTTCCTCAAACACGAATTGGAATTCCGGACAGAAAGGTAGCATGGGAGGCTGTGACTGGATTGTTTCTATCCCACAGAGGAGTAGCCCAGGCCAGGGCCTTCCCGGAGAGGAGGCTGAGGATGGATGCCACCTTGGAGTGTTTGGTGACAAACTAAGTTGGCATAAGTTCAAAGTGCAACGAGCACTGGGTGATGAAGCCCCTGCAGAGTTTGGGGTCACCATCAAATTTATCAAGCATAGAAAGTCTAAGTCTTGGTACTGCTGCCGGAGGAAATGCCGGGGCGGATGTTGAGACTGCTGGGCGACAACGGTGTGAAGATCAATCCATTCTGGAGGTGACTCCTTAGTGGGGTCCATGGCCGGATCTTGCTATCACGATGTTCGGGAGACTTAGTCAGGAGACTGGTCGTGTAGTTCAGTATACAGAGTCTGTGTACCCTTTGGACCACTACGGGAGATAGTACTAGCAGACACCCCAGACCGGAGTCTAAGGGTCACCTGATCTTCACCAGAGCCCACCGTGTGAGTATCCCAGGATGGCAGCCATGGTAGTGGAGATGCAGAGACAGTCCAAGCCTGGGATGACAGTAGGAGAACAGTGTTGGAGGAAACACCGGAAGTCACGGCAGGACACAGGAGCTAGCACACAGTGCAGCAACACAGGGATGGACTGGCATGCAAAACAGGAACGCAGGAAGCTGTGTCTAGTTGTCATTGTATAAGAAGGTAAAGTTTTGAATATCAGGTGGGCTATAAGGAATGGGGGGCTGAAGATATTCATGGCCTCTGACTTACTGTCAGAGGAAATTAGAAACCTGGCCAAATTTCTACATAAGCTGGAATACATGGGGGAATGCTGTTTTGGGGTTCGTAATCATAATCAAGAGATCATCCACAAAAGCAGCATTTTTATGAGTGTTGGGACCTATGAGGATGTTTTGAATCTGGGGTTGTTTTCTGAGAGCTTGGAGCAGAGTCTCTATTACATGTACGAACAGGTAAGTTGACAGGGGGAATCCTTGTCTAGTGCCGTTCTGTATTTGGAAGGACTCTGCACAGGTGCCATACACTTTGATCATTGCACTAGGATAATTAGAGACTGCCCCTACTGAAGACAAAAAATATTCAGGGAAGCCGAATTTCTTTAGGGTCTTAAACATGCAATTCAAGCGTATCCTATCAAAGGCCTTCTCGGCATAGATGACCAATGGTATATTGTTCTTTTTTGCATAGGTTATTCCATGGATGATCCAACAGGAGTTCTGAATCCCCTCCCTACCTAGAAGGAAACCTGCCTGGACAGGATGTAGAAATCTGGGAATATTTTGGCAAATATCTTCACATCAAGGTTGAGCTCTTGGCCAGGACTGTAAGGGTAAAGACCCCACAATCCTGTAAGATAACAGAGCACATGAGTTGTGGGAGGTGTTATTCCTCTAGGAAGAGCTTTATTTTATTGGACAAATACGTTTCTCCTACAAGGGAATGAGGGGGAAGGATGTACAATGCTGTATAGAAAGATTGGAATTCTCTAGCAACTGGCTTAGGTGGAAAACAGGGGAGTGCTCCAACACTTCAACTTAAGTGCTATGGGCTGACTAGCTGAGTAGGAAATCATGGGGTAAAAGGGTTGAGTTTGATGCCCTGGAGTGACACCTAACTGAAGAATCGTCTACACCCACTTACTATTCCATAATTCCCTTTGAGTTGATCATAAGGCGAAGAGGTCAAGCAAACCACTGCTCCCGCACTGCTGTCATCATTGACATTTTTCAACAGTGACAACAGTTGAGTGCAAAAATTTATGCGTGAATTACCCACCTATCATCTCATTAAACTACTAGTCCTCTCAGGTAAAATTTGATTCATCCCTCTAGAATTCCCTCTTATATGTGAAATCTCACATAAAATATCTCCTCGAAAGTCAAGTAACAATGAGCAATGAGGAGTCCTATATACCCAAGATGTGTCACTTTGGGAGATAGTTGGTTATAAATGCAGTTAAAGAAATAGGCCCTGAAAGATAACATTCTTACCATTAATATGACAAAAGCATAGTTCTAGGTACTATAGAACAAAATACAGGGGCATCTGAAGTAACGCTCCCCCTGTAGCCTCTAAACTTGATTCATTTTAGGCAAACTCTTCACATTTTTTTTATAGGTAATCTAGTGATTAGAGATGAGCGAGTATACTCGTCATATAGGCACGGAGACAACGGGCAGCGGCAGGCACAGAGACACTGGGGCAGCGGCAGGCACGGAGACATCGGGCAGCGGCAGGCACGGAGACACTGGGGCAGCGGCAGGCACGGAGACATCGGGCAGCGGCAGGCACGGAGACACTGGGGCAGCGGCAGACACGGAGACATCGGGCAGCGGCAGGCACGGAGACATCGGGCAGCGGCAGGCACGGAGACACTGGGGCAGCGGCAGGCACGGAGACATCGGGCAGCGGCAGGCACGGAGACACTGGGGCAGCGGCAGACACGGAGACATCGGGCAGCGGCAGGCACGGAGACATCGGGCAGCGGCAGGCACGGAGACATCGGGCAGCGGCAGGCACGGAGACACTGGGGCAGCGGCAGGCACGGAGACATCGGGCAGCGGCAGGCACGGAGACACTGGGGCAGCGGCAGACATGGAGACGTCGGGCAGCGGCAGGCACGGAGACATCGGGCAGCGGCAGGCACGGAGACATCGGGCAGCGGCAGGCACGGAGACACTGGGGCAGCGGCAGACACGGAGACATCGGGCAGCGGCAGGCACGGAGACATCGGGCAGCGGCAGGCACGGAGACATCGGGCAGCGGCAGGCACGGAGACATCGGGCAGCGGCAGGCACGGAGACATCGGGCAGCGGCAGGCACGGAGACACTGGGGCAGCGGCAGTCACGGAGACACTGGGGCAGCGTCAGGCACGGAGACATCGGGCAGCGTCAGGCACGGAGACATCGGGCAGCGTCAGGCACGGAGACATCGGGCAGCGTCAGGCACGGAGACACCGGGGCAGCGGCACGCACGGAGGCACCGGGGCAGCGGCACGCACGGAGGCACCGGGGCAGCGGCACGCACGGAGGCACCGGGGCAGCGGCACGCATGGAGGCACCGGGGTAGCGGCGCAGAGACATCGGGAAGGGCAGAGAGACAGAGAGATCGGGGAGACTTCAGTGGAAGAAGAGGAGCGGATCCCGGGACAGCGTATCTCCGACAAGTAAGCAGATGTGCAGAACATCTGCAATCTATTCTTCACTGTGTTTTTCACTGCGTTTTTCACTTAATTGATCCTGTGTTCACTGTTTTTATTCTATTCTTCACTGTTCTTCACATCTGCTAACTTGTCTGGAGATAATATACGCGCGGAACAGTGAAGAATAGATTGCAGATGTTTGCATACATCTGCTAACTTATCAGAAGACATTCTTTTTCAGTTAATTAACACATTTTATTCCCGAACCATGGTCCCTTTGAAAAATGCTCGAGTCTCCCATTGACTTCAATGGGGCTCGTTATTCGAGACGAGCACTCGAGCATCTGGAAAAGTTCGTCTCGAATAACGAGCACCCGAGCATTTTAGTGCTCGCTCATCTCTACTAGTGATCTTTCACATAAAAAAGTGAATTACAGAAAGGACATTTCATAACCTACAGGGGGGGGGCATAGTAGTTTAATAGGTTTAAATCTGATAACAGTCTCCCTTTAAATGTATTCTGTTCAGAGAACAATATGGCCTTATGTTCCTCTTGTCTAAGCCTAAGCTCTATAGAATGTATGTTCTTTCATACAGGCAATACTACTGTACAATTCCTATAGTATGCCTATATTATGTAGAGTTTATTCCACTCAGATGAAAATTTGATACAGCTAAGACTCTCTGCAATTCTCTATTCTCTATGTGAATCATAATAAATCATAAAAGTATTCATCACTTTGCTTCTTACTTGTCTGTGACAAATCTATGTCAAATGGGATCCTGGAATTGTTCTCAATGCCTTTCTCAAGGACACCTTGACGACCTCGTCACATGTAGTAAAACAATTTTCAATACCTTTCTTATGGAAGGTTTTAAGACTTCACCTAATTTAAAGAAACCATTCAAGCACATCTTTCTTCCAATAAAACATTACAGTCCCATGCACAGCATACTGTAAAACTTTTGTCTCAGTGAGATTCTAAAGATAAAAGTAAACTGCTAAGGATACAAAAAAACGTAAGTTGGAATAAGTAAGAAAAATCTTAAAAATGGCATCAAGGTATTTTTCGTTGGTATAAACAGCTAAATATAGGGAAGAACATATATCTAAGAAAGTGAAAGCAACAAATCAAATGTCAAATTCTATTAATAACGCTGTATTTTTATCATTAAAAAATCAATAAAAAAGAATATACAGTATATTAAAAAAGCTTACCTCTGAAAACAAGACCCATACCCACTAATTTATCATTTATCTAATATCCTTCAAAGATGTGATAAATGTTACAGTTAAAAAAAACTAAAGTAAAAATTAGAAGGTAAGTATACTTTGTATCTGACCATGTTTTTAGTACTGTTTACATATTTATAATAACATTTAATACGGACGTCAGCGCCATTAAATAGTCCTTTAGTTCTAATTATAAATATTTAAGTACTAAAAACATGAAATAAAACTAAGGACAACACGTTTCACTCTATACACCAACAGCTTCTTCAGGTCGCCTATTTTTAGTTATTTTGAATAAAATTCAATTCAAGTGTCCTTGAATACTTCTGCCTTTTTTTTTCCAAATCCGGTAAGTGCAGAGAAGAATTGTAATATGCTTCTTAATATAAAACAAACTATTTAATAATTATCAGGTACTTTTCTGTGGGCAACACCAGTACTTTGTAGAGGAGATAGGAAACGTTCACTGTGTAACCTAACTTTATATAAGACAAAAAGCAATCACACTTGCATTTACTATTTAAAAAAACAAACAAAAATAAAAAGCACATGAATTGCAATAGGAAAGGTTTTTATATTTCTGTTCACTACATTTCCAAAATGACACAAGAAATATAATGTTAAATTATCCTCCCTATTATTTACATTTGATTAAAAAAACTAAATTAATTGAAATGTCAATATTAATGGATGCTATTGGTATGACTGGTGCAGATATAATTGCTCTTACTATTTTCTATGAAAATGTCTCGTTGCTCCTGGGGGTAACCATCGCGCTCAATATCTAAGTTGCCTTTCATCATATTGGCACAAAATAGATTTTCGGAATAGTCAATATCCTTTACAAATAGATCTTTTCTGCAATGTTTCTGTGAAAAACAAAAGCATCCAGTTATTGTGTATGTATAGTGTATCTTATATATTAGACATATAATAATAAAAAAGGTTTTGTGCATGAAATCAAAGAAAACAGTAATACCAAAAATATACATATATAATATATATATATATATATATATATATATATATATATATATATATATATATATATATATCCTAAAGGATAGATGCTGAGGGAATGTTCGAAGTTTAGGACAATTTTATAAAAACTCCCATACTGACATATACGCATTGTGTATCAGCATATCTAAAAATAAAAAAGTGTCCAATAATAATGCGTGCTGAAGTCTTATTGATTCATACAAGCAACTCCTACATTAGCATTTGTCCACACTTGGGCAAGCCTGATGGGTGCCCAAGTCTTATCAATGAAACTGATATATGCTGAAAACTTGTTGCTTAGTTTTTTCTTGGATTAGTGTTATACTATTCCGATTGGGACACAGTCTATCAGAAATGCTAGATAATATTTAAGGATATCAAAATACCCCACTTACAGTGGTTTTGCCAAGGAGCATCTGATGTCTGCTAAACCTCTGCTGTTCAAAGTAGATTATTTTTAGCGCATACCTGCTGGTATTCCTGCGCATGCGTTTGAGCAGTGAGTGGTGCACCACAGGTCTCAGAGGGGAAGAAGACTTAGCTGCTTATGATGTTTTTGATAGTAACCAAGTAGCTTGTTTGAAATATCTTCTAAGATGGTCAGAGGTGTAATCCAGATGGATGGATTGATCATTACTCTAGATTAAAAAGCGCACCTTGATTTAAAGTTAATAGTGTTATGGATCGACCAATCATGTGATATATATTTGAAAGTTAATATATGCTAGACACGTTTTGAAGTTTCCCACTTCTTCCTCAGTAGCACAGTGTCCTACAATTTAGCATCATTTAATTCAGCTTCTTCAGTGTGATGGAACATCTGTGCTGGATTTGAAGAAAAGACAACAGTAATATGTGATATATATTTAGCAATATGCTCTGTATATGTGGCCATTTGTTAGAAAGACAGATGTCAGATAGAAAATTGATGTCTTGAGGGATGTTACTCAAACAGAGCAGTGGACAGCCGCGGCTATTCAGACGGCAGAAGTAAAGTCCTTGAATTATATTCCTATATGATGCAGGGACTACCATCCACTACCATCCACTGCACATGTTTGTATGAAACAGGCCTTAGTGTGAAGTATATGATTGCCTTGGTGTAATATATGTAAATAAAAGAACCCTATAAATTGTATATACATGCTTAAATGGAACCTGTCACCACATTTTTCCTAAATACAGCTGGTGGCATGTTTCTGTAGAGCCCTAGTAACTATCTGACACATTTCTTTTAGCTAAAAATTGTTTCCCACACATCCTCATGAAATCAGAGTTATAAACTTGCCTGGTATCTAGAGATCTATGGAGTGAGTCAGGGGGAGGGGGTAAAGTCATGTGACCAGGGTGACATCATCACGGGTCCTTTAGTTTCTTAACATTAGCAAACTGTACTTCATGCACATACCTAACCACATTTAAAAAAATCACAGTATGCCTGCATGGACTTCTACTTTCTCCATGATGGCTGCTGTGATTTCATGTGATATCATATACTGTGATTTCATGAGATGTATGCTTGGTGTACAGTTTGCTAATGTCAGGAGGCTAAAGAGCCTCTGATAATGTCACCCTGGTCACATGACATTACTGCTGCATGCAGAGGAAGCATGGGGAGGAGCTGCTGGATTCAGCCTGAGGAGGCCACGGCCACCTTGACTTGTTATAGACATGCTTAGTTAGCAGGTAAAATTATAAAGTTGAATGTATGGAAATCTAAGGGAAACTATTTTTAGCTAAAGGAACCTGCCACTAGCTGTATTTGTGAAAAATGTGCTGACATGTTACCTTTACTAATGTAAATGATACGTAAAATATTTTTTTACACAATTCCTAAGATACAAAATGAAATGTATTTTTATTGCAAAAACAGAAATGCATTTCTAAACATGCACCAATTTCATTTAAATGAGGTAGATGTCCCAATCGGAATGGTGTAACAATAATCCAACCACAACTAAGCACTAGCTCCATTAAATGACTTCACAGGCAGCTGGAGATGCAGATCACAGTAAGTACCAGTGTTTCAACATTTTTAACATTTTTTTTAATGTGACCCCAGACAGAGGTGATATAGGGTAATATGGGACACTAAACAACTTGTCCATATGTACATGTGGGTGGTTTAGTATCACAAATTGCCCTGGCAGGTTTTCTTTAAACCCCTGCTAAAATATCCAGATTTTTTTTTCTTATTTCTATATGCTGATTCCAGTTTAGCGACAATAACCCTGTGTATGCAGCTGTGGGGTCATTTTTGCAAGATAAAGCTCTGCAGCTTATGACAGATTCTCCCCTCTTCATACTATGCATGTGGACCTCCAAACTTGACACACTGGGGCAGATTTACTTACCCGGTCCATTCGCGATCCAGCGGCGCGTTCTCTGCGCTGGATTCGGGTCCGGCCGGGATTTATTAAGGTAGTTCCTCCGCCGTCCACTGCTGCTGCGCTGAAGAGCATCGGAACGCGCTGGAGTTCACCGAGCCGGGCTGAGTGAAGGTAAGTGCAAGCTCCGCGACAGATTTTTTGTTTTAAATGCGGCGGCTTTTCCGAATCCGTCAGGTTTTTGTTTGACCACGCCCCCGATTTCCGTCGCATGCATGCCAGCGATATGCGCCACAATCCGATCGCGTGCGCCAAAATCCCGGGGCAATTCAGGGGAAATCGGCTCAAATCGGAAATATTCGGGTAACACGTCGGGAAAACGCTAATCAGGCCCTTAGTAAATGACCCCCAATGTGACTTCTTTCAGAATGTGATGTTTCTTCCTTGATCACATGGATACAGGTTCTGAGCATGTGCTAGCACCATGATGAAATTGCTTGCCGTGGAAGAGGAAAACATTAGCCACTACAACATCCAGTTATATCGTAGTGTGCTTAAAGGTCAAATATATTTATAAAAACAATGTTTTCATTCTTGAAAACTAAATGGGATTTGGATATAGAGAAGCACAGGGATTTTTTAAACCATGGTCCTGGCTCATGTTGGTCAAACACTGGCTAGATATAAGCTTAAAGAGGACCTGTCACCCATAAATTGGGCACTAGGAGCTGCTTATGCTATCTAACACTGCGGCGGAGTACAATGTAAACGCCGCACCGGCCGACATATGTATGACGGGGCAGTCCGGAGGCGCTGCCTCTTCGCCGGACCGCCCCGCTCGCTCCATAGGCCAGCGGTGACTACTGTGCGTCATGCGGCAGTCACTGCCCCTAAACCCGCCCCAACCCTGCCCCCTCCTGAATACATCGGACAGCTTTGCGAGCATTGTACTCCGCCGCAGTGTTAGCATTATTGGAGGTTTCCGGTAACGCTATCATTAGAACACTGCAGCATTTGTTTATGGGTGACAGGTCCTCTTTAAGCATCTTTTCAAGTGTGAGTGAAGGCAGGTAGAAATATTGAGAAAACATTGGGACATATTTTTTATCCATTTTCTGCAGAAACAGCATTTAGTGATATATTTTGCAGAAGCCTCATGGCCTTGGCTAATGGTCTGGAGTCGTCTGATTGGGGACTATGGAAATGTTTCTAGTCATGCTTTTTGCAGATAGAAGATGCAAGTGCACTTGTGACCCTATGCATCTAATATACCTGCTAACTTAATAGTTACACCCATGTACATGAGACACTTATCATACATACCAATTTGCCAACTATGAAATACAGCAACTGATGAGACAATGAGTACTCAGTACACCCTTCTTCTGTCATCTTCTTTATGCAAGCTGCAGTCACAACACAAGACTCCTTGTTTTCATTGCTACGGATCACAAATAAGTGAATGCAGCTCAATTGCGTTACATATTACATAGAACTATAGTCTGCTTTGAATACATTAACAAAATATTAAAGAGCTACAAAGGCTGCAAAAAGCAAAATCTTATCTCCACGTTGCATATTTGGTAGCGCTTAAAACATGCGGCACAGTGCACCCTGCTGGTATACTTAATGAGCTCACATTAAAATAAATCCATCTGAAATTAAGAACTAAGCATTCTATTAATTTTATGTTTTCTTTTCATTTTCAGCAGCCACTTAGTATAGTTTACTGCACTGTCACCTTTTCACCTCTATTAAATTTGTTATGCTTACAAGAAAATGAAAAAACCTTGGATGAATGTGTGTAGTCATGTTATAGAAACAATTTAACAGAAAAATGTCAGAATTAAAGCGTAACTGGCATATGAGACTTTTAATACTGTGTAGGGAACATTGTTCCAATATACTTCATTAAAAGGGAATTATCATCTGGGCATACACATTGGGGGACATGTATCTTTATTTATTTGAAATTGTCTAATTTTTGCAACTTTTGTTGTTTTTGAGACTCTATCTATCTATCTATCTCAGTGATTTTCAACCTGTGTGCCGTGGCACACTAGTGTGCCGCGACACATGGTCGGGTGTGCCGCGGGGAAAGTTCCCCAAACTATGGTGCCCCCTGTGTTTTGTTTCCCAGAGAAATGTAAAATGAGAAATACTATAGTCATGAGGCTGTAGTACTACAAGTGTATATGAGTATATGAGCTGGCACTTGTACTCTGGCCTCATGGCCATAGTACTTCTCATTGTACCCCTTTATATTGCAGTATATGAGCCACATAATAATCAGCATCATATACTAAAAACATGGAGAAACTGAGAACTGTTGAGGAAGAGCTTCGTGTTTGTCTTTCCACCATTCCTGCCAGGATATCCCTTCTGTGTTTATCGTAACAGGCCCAGGTTTCACACTGAGTGAGTAAAATAAATTTAGAATCTATATTATTAACTATATGTATAATATGACTGTTTAGTGTCATTTTGCGCTATTTTGGTTGGTGGTGTGCCCCAGGATTTTCTAAGTATAAAAAGTGTGCCACGGCTCAAAAAAGGTTGAAAATCACTGATCTATCTATCTATCTATCTATCTATCTATCTATCTATCTATCTATCTATCTATCTATCTATCTATCTATCCAGATAGATAGATAGATAGATATATTGGGGGTCATTTACTAAAGGCCCGATTCGCGTTTTCCCGACGTGTTACGCGAATATTTCCGATTTGCGCCGATTGTACCTGAATTGCCCCGGGATTGTGGCGCACGCGATCGGATTGTGGCGCATCGGCGCCGGCATGCGCGCGACGGAAATCGGGGGGCGTGGCCGAACGAAAACCCGACGGATTCGGAAAAACCGCCGCATTTAAAAACCGCAAAAGTGTCGCTTGGGGATCGCTTACCTTCACTTGGTCCGAGGTGGTGAATTCCGGCGCGATGAGATGACTTTCAGCGCAGCAGCGCCACCTGGTGGACGGCGGAAGAACTACATTCATAAATCCCGGCCGGACCCGAATGCAGAGCAGAGAACGCGCCGCTGGATCGCGACTGGACCGGGTAAGTAAATGTGCCCCATTGTGTTTTATACATATATGGTTTTTCAGTTATCACATTTAACTCCCCACCTTTTATAACTTTTCTATTTTTCTATGTAAAGAGCTATGTGAGGGCTTGTTTTCTGCTTAACCAATTGCACTTTATAGTGACGGTAATGCTCCATGCCGTGTACTAGGAACCATTTTCTAGCGCTAATAACTTTTTCATACTTCGGTGTATGGAGCTGTGGGTGGTGTCATTTTTTGCGACATTTAATGCCGTTTTCAATGCTACCATTTTAAGGACTGTATGTACTTTTGATTACTTTTTATTAAATTTTTTACTCGGATGAGGACGCGCAGCTACGAGGAGCTTTGCGCCAAAGATGACATGGTAGGTGGAGAAAAGAGGCTACTGGGGCGTGGAGTAGCCGCGACATGTAGCCTCATGTCTGCCCAAGTAGCCGCTTAAAAAAATTTACATACCCACTTATGAAAGTTTACTAAAGGACAGCTGGGACGTGAGGATTAGCCCAAAAAAGAGCTATCCTCATGTCCCATTCATCCACCTACCACCCGTTCTACCTTTATAGGTAGAATTGTGGTGGTAGGTTCCCTTTAACGGTCATGTGAATACCTGAGGCGAAAACTGAAATGCTGCCCCCTCCCCCCCTTTAAAAAAAAAAAAAAAAAATCCTAGCCCTGATCTCCTTCTATATACCGCCCACTGAATGTACATACGCAACTTAACACTAGCGCTGTGTTTACTAACATAGCACTAGTGTACAGAGGTGGGTCTTGGCCCGATCACGTATACGTTTCTATGGAAACGCATGCGATCGGTAACCAGAACCCGGTCTCTTGCAATAAAACAATACAAAACTAAATTAATTTAAATAGTAATAGAAATTAAATAGTATTTACACTAAAAGTACATAAATACGCGAAACATTCTATCGGTACATATATATATGTACATACAACTTACTACATTAACATTCCACATTAATACACATTTTTAAACTATACATACATCAGCCATATATATGAAATACACCACTACTCCTATAATGAATCATGACTTACCCATTTTTCTTCAGAGGATCTTGCTGGTACATCAGCAGGTGGTAGATGGAGGGGTCAAAAGAGTAACTGAGGGGGTCAAAAATAAGTAAGCAGGAGGACCATACACAGCATCACATACCGCAGGCAGCAGCATACACACCGCATCATACACACACTGAATATACATGCAGCATACACACAGCAGGCAGCAGCATACACAGCATCAGATACAGCATCATACACACAGCATATACATGCAGCATCATATACAGCAGGCCGCAGCATACACTCCGCGTCATACACACACAGCAGACAGCAGCATACACAGCATCATACACACACAGCATATACATGCAGCATACACAGCATCAGATCCAGCATCATACACACAGCATATACATGCAGCATCATATACAGCAGGCCGCAGCATACACTCCGCATCATACACACACAGCATATACATGCAGCATACACAGCATCATACACACAGCATATACATGCAGCATCATATACAGCAGGCCGCAGCATACACTCCGCATCATACACACACAGCAGACAGCAGCATACACAGCATCATACACACACAGCATATACATGCAGCATACACAGCATCATACACACACAGCATATATATGCAGCATACACAAAGCATCACAAACAGCAGGCCGCAGCATACACTCCGCATCACACACACACAGCAGACAGCAGCATACACAGCATCATACACACACAGCATATACATGCAGCATACACACAGCATCACATACAGCAGGCAGCAGCATACACAGCATCACAAACATGAGGAAGCAGCATATACAGCATCACAAACATGAGGAAGCAGCATACACGGCATCATATACACACAGCATATACATGCAGCATCACATACAGTAGGCAGCAGCATACACAGCATCACACACAGCAGGCAGCAGCATGCACAGCATCATACACACAGCAACATGCACAGCATCATACACACAGCAACATGCACAGCATCATACACACAGCAACATGCACAGCATCATACACACAGCAACATGCACAGCATCATACACACAGCAACATGCACAGCATCATACACACAGCAACATGCACGCAACATACACACAGCAGCATATACACAGCATTATACACAGCATACATACAAAACAGCATACACAGCAGCATACACACAGCAACATGCAGCATACCTGTAGCTTACACACAGCAACATGCACAGCATACACCCAGCATACACCCAGCAACATACCTGTAGCTTCCACACAGCAGCACACATAGCTGCTGATGAAGTTCAGGAGCTCTGAGCTGGTGGGCGGAGCTTGCTCATTGGAGCTTCTACAGCAGGAGCAGAGAGCTCAGCGGAGGATACTTTCTGGCTGCCCGGCTGTGGTGGAGCAGCAGCAAAGTGATAACTCTCCATCTGACTGCTGCTCCACCAGCCAGTGAAGCCTCTGCACAGGCTTCCCGTCTGACCCTTCTCCTTCATCAGCCCACCGGGAGCCAGCCTTCCCCCTCCTCCTGCCAGCAGCGCTGCTGTTCATGTGCGGACCTGCCGCTGCCTCGATTCCTCACAGTAGCGCTGATGGAGGACACAGGCGGCGGTTGATGATGTCATGCCGCCAGCGTCCTCCATCAGCGCTACTGTGAGGAATCGAGGCAGCGGCAGGTCCGCACTGCTTGTGGGTGATTCGGGCGAGTGCCCAAATCACCTACAGCTGTTTCGCCGCCTGCCTCAGGGCTCCGCATCTGCCGCCTTAGGGTGAAGACACACATGGCGTTTTTGGGCAGTTTTTGGGCCGTTTTTACTAAGTGCGTTTTCAGATCGTCAAAAACGCATGCGTTAAAAAACGCATCCGTTTTGTAAAAACGCATGCGTTTTTGTCCGTTTTTCATTGCGCAATTTCGGGAAAACTGACAAAAACGCATGCGTTTTCAAAAAACGCATGCGTTTTTAAAAACCGGATGCGTTTTTTAACGCATGCGTTTTTGACGATCTGAAAACGCACTTAGTAAAAACGGCCCAAAAACGCCATGTGTGTCTTCACCCTTAGGCGAAATTTTCATCCCGCCTCATGGCAGATGCGGCCCTGGTCTGACTGCACCAGAGATGGAACTGCAAGATCTGGTAAACCCTCTAGTTTGTAGTTTCCCCACCCTGCCTATCCTACCTCAATTACAAAACCACATTGAGGGTTTTAGACCATTTTTATGCAGATTTCCAAGGCCTCAGCTAAAGTAGACTCCACAGTTGTAAACTACTGCAGATCATCCAACATGATTTAACTGGTACAGAATAAGACTGTGGAGTCTAACTGTGCCATAGATTTAGTCTACAGGATGCCAGACAAGGAAATGTTTTTGACCACATACTTTGTCTAGTATTACCGTTTAGCCTCACTCTTTTAGTGATATATTTCTTTGATTTAATGATAATTCTAGCATAAATAAATATTTGATATTTTAATGCTCACCTTTGCTGTTACTGCACAGGTCGCCACTGCTCTCTGCTTCGTTTTCTTGCATTATGTGTTATATGTTCCACTTAGCCAATCCCTAGCTGAGGTAGACGACTTCCTTGGCCAGTGATTGGCTGCGGAAGCATAAAGGAAGCATAAAGCAGTAGAGACCTAAGTGGGTCACTACTGTTAATGATTTTCATATGAAACACTGATCATTACAAAATATTTATCTCTTGCACAACCTCCTTTTAAAACCAAGAACAGAAAAAGTGAATACCGTATTTTTCGGACTATAAGGTGCACAGGAAATGAGAAAATCAAAGGAGCGCCTTATAGTCAAGTGCGCCTTATATATGAACTGTACTTACAGACAACAGCTGCCTTGAACTGTGCACAGGTCTGCCATCTGCTGGTCATTCATCCTTCTAATTAGGTGCACCTCATATATGAACCTAGACGGTTTAGCAGACATTTATTGATGGTGCACCTTATAGTCCGAAAAATACTGTAGATAAAAGTAGTCCATTTCGTTCTTGTGAATGTTTAATGTCTGCCATCAATCTTTCAATTTAAGTTATGCTATTTGAATTTTATGCTATTCATATGTATCTTGATAGACATATCAATTTATGGAAAAAAACATTAATTTCATTAAGATAAGATAGGATCTTTATTTATCCCCAACTGGAAATTATTTCACCACAACTGAAGACATAAAAAAAAACATAAAAACAAATGTATACACTGAATTGTATTGAGTACTTACCGGTTTCCCAAAAGATTTACAATACATTCATCACAGAATTCCTCACTAAAGCACTCCAATTTTTTAGGCAACGATTCTCTGTAGAAAAATCCTGTCGAGATCTGATTCCAAGAGGTGGGTAGAACCCAGAATCCATCTTCCAGAAATTCTCGAAATTCTTATAATTACAAAATATGGTTCATTTTATTATTTGCCGCATACAAAACAGACTACAAACAGTTTGGCTACCATCTCCAAAACTTAAACTTAGAGGGAACCTGTCATCAGAAATTGACCTAATAAACCACTTCCAGTATGTTCTCAAGTAGATTACCCCTTTTCTGATGATGTCCCTTTCATGGCTCAGTGTGGTGGCAGCATCCAAAAAAGTAAACTTTGAAGCAAGTTCATTGCATAGAGTCCCGGTGAAAGAGTGAGTAAAGGTGCTTAATACTACAATGGTAGTGATTTATTAGGTCAATATCTGTAGACCTTAAAAAGAACCTGTCAGCAGACATTGAGCTAATAAATCACTAATAGTATGTTGATAAGCAGCTGAACACACTCCAGATGTGTTTCTTTCATGACCCAGTGTGTTGGCATCATCCAGAAAATCAAGTTTAAAGTGTGTTGTAAGCTGGTTGTATAAAGTCAAGGAGGCAGAGATTTTAACACTGAAGCCATGCTCTCTCTTGCTCGGAAAGAATCCTTCACTATAATAGATGGTCCTGCATCCAGAGACATCACTGACCAGATCTACTGAAGCATGACGTCAATCACAGGGGAGGAGGCACTCAGAGCTCCTCGCCTTGATTTCAATGTTAAACTCTCCTCCTCTTTGACTGTATACAACCAATTTTAATCTCACTTCAAAGTTGATTTTCTAGATGATGGAAAATAAAAGAAACAAAAACTAAACGGTTTTATGCTGTTGGACAATTTTACAACTGGTAGTGTGGTTTATTATACAGTTTTCCTTTAAACCAATAGTTAATGTAAAATTAACATTTTTTGTTTGTTTTTTTCACTTCTCATTTTCAAACTCTTTTTGGCCAATTAGAGAACTAGAGGAGGTTGGTCCAGGTTCTAAAACAATGAGGCTCATTTACTAAGTGTCCCACGGCCGCATTTTCGTCGAGTTTTTCAACTTTTCGGGGGTAGCATCGGAGCCGGCTTTCATTAGACAGAAATTAGGGTACGGGCCGTCGGACGATCCGACGGATTCGGACAAACCACAGGATTTAACTTTGAATTTGTGTCGCAAGATCAAGCACTTACAGGCAGCGTGAAGAAGGTGAACTCCGGCGGACCAGATCGGGGAAGCGACAGATGCAGGATATCGGGTGCACGCTCTTAGTGAATCGCGGCATTGGAGTCAGGGAATGCACCTCTGGGATCGCGCAGGAATGGGTAAGTAAATCTGCCCCAATAAATGGGCCCAGTGGTTTATCAGAAAACACTCATTAGGGGTTTATGGTAGGTTTATTTAGTTGGGCAAGCAACCCTAATCTGATGCTGGTTTGCATAATTATTCACAGGACTACTGCAGACATCTTATGAATGATGTTCAAGACATCAACCATAAAAATCATGGCAGCTTTTGGAGTAGTTGTGCCAGGAGTAGACTGGCCATTCAATCCATCATGAAATGGGCTGAATGATCTGGGACAGGGCGTTAGATTCCTATATTAGGTATAGACAGAAAGAGCGACCTCACTAATCTCCTTAAACAGACAGGTTGTACCCCAACCTTTTTGTATCAAGGGAGCGGCTACAGCCACAATTTTTTTTCCCTCTTACCATGGTCCCTGTATGCCCCGCAGTACTCCATACCGAACCACATCCCACATAAAGTCCAATTTCCTGCAGCATCTGGTATAAAATTACCCTTTTCCTGTAGACCCCTCTATAGTTCCCCATTTTCTGTAGTCCCTTCTTAATGTCTTGATAATTTTGAACAGAAAATTGGGAATTATAATACCCCTTTTTCTATAGCCCCCACACACCTACAATGTCCCCTTGATTTTGACCTTATGTAGATACCACATATTCGCAAGTATACAATGAGGTACCTTGTTTTATCTCAAAAAAATTGGGAAGTATAAGCCTAGAGTGCGAAATGCAGCAACCACTCATTAACAAAAATGTCCAGCAGTCTCCCCTCATTAATGAAATATCCAGCAGCCTCTTCTCATTAAAAAAATATCCGAGCAGCCATTCTTCACTAATGAAATTCCTAGCAGAGCTGCGCCATTATGAAATGTCCAAAGCAGAGCCCAACCAATGCAATGTCCCCAGCAGTGTTCCCCCCATAAAATTTCCCTAGCAGTGCCCCCCATAATTGTCCCCAGCAGTGCCCTCCTATAAAATGTCCTCAGCAGTGCTCCCCAATTAATATAATGTCCCCAGCAGTGCTCTCCTCCCATAAAATGTCCCCAGCAGTGCTCTCCCCATAAAATGTCCCCAGCAGTGTCCCCCCTCATAAATTGTCCACTGCAGTACTCCACCATTAATATAAAGTCCCCAGCAGTGCTCCCACATTTAATTTAATGTCCCCAGCAGTGCTCTCCACTCATAAAATGTCCCTATATATCTGTAAAAAATGGAGAAAAGGGGCGCTCCAATAGTATAGTACCCTAGTTAGACTGGTGGAACGTAGAGTAGTATAGAACTACTAACCTGGCTGAGTTGTGCTGTCAACTCTGTGATGCACATGTATCTTGGTAATTTTCCATTGGCGTCTACATGCAGCCACGCTCGGGGAGTGAATCTTTCTCCGGATGAACCCCTCCGATAAATCTGTTATCTGGCACTCTGTTTCTGTGCTATGTGAACGTTCAGTATGTCCACAGCATTGCACTGGACATTAATATAATGTCCACAGAAGTGCTCCCCCACATTAAATGTCCACAGCAGTGCTCTGGACATTGATATAATGTCCACAGCAATTCTTCCCCCAAGAAAATGTCCACAGCAGTGCTCCTCCCAATAATATAATGTCCCCAGCATTGCCCACTCCCAATGAGAGGTCCACCCTAAAAATAAAAAGTGAACACTTACCTCGGGTGCTCCTCTTCACCTCGGGGCTCCGGCTTCTCATCTGAGATAACTGGCATTGCGAGCAGATACACGTCTATGCGTGCCACTGCCTGAATACAGAATCTCAGATAAGAATGAGTCGGAGCCGTGGGGTGAAGAGAAGCACCAGAGGTAAGTTCCTTGTTTTTTGGTTGCGGCTCGGGAATGGGTGTTCGACGGCCCGTCTAGGGCTGCCTACCGGTGGTTGGAGACCACTGACCTATGGGATCTGTTTCCAGAAGGGGGTAAAATCCCTGTTATTGTTTTTCTTTTCTATATACAATCTGGGTGACAAAATATTACCCAGAGTCCATCCTCTTCTGAAAACACATATAATACCACCTTTTAATATTTTATTTAGCTTCATATCCTGATTAAACATCGGTAAGTATGTGATAATATTGCAGACTTCACAATAATATACTATAGGTGGATGTTTTTTTATTGTCCTGGGACACAAAATGTCTGACTAAGTAATATTTTCAATGTTAAGTCAGTTCATCTGCCTGTCTATTACAGTGTTATATATTTAAACAATTTCTTTTTCATTCAAAATGAAATATTTAATGGTGGTATTGCATAGGTTTCCAAAAGAGGAAGGACTCTGGGTAACATTTTGTCACCCAGTTTGTATATAGAAAAGAAAAACACTAAAAAGGGATCTTTTCAGATACACTGGCCCACATTTATCAAAAACAGTTCAGTCTTTAATATGTGCAGTTTACCTGTGTAGTGTGCAGGAAGCGCCAGATTCATGAATTGTGATCTACGTTCTTCATAAATCTGGTGCCCCCTGCACTGCCCGGAAAGACACTTTATAAATACATGTGCAAGCAGTTTGCACTCTATTTCCAAACACTTTAATAAATGTGGGCCATTCTGTGGGAATTCACACGTAAACTGGAGCTTTTTTCACACAATGGTAAAGATATAAAAATCAATTATTTTTTTCAATTGCAACTCAGAATGGGCTATTAATATTATTGAATGTACTGACTGTAATTCAAAATATGTCGGTAGCACCAAACAAAATATAAAAGATCGAATAAATGAGCACATCGGAGATGCTCCTAAGAAAACCACCAATGAGTCAGGTGCTACAAGACACTTTATAGAAAAACACCAAAAATATCAATAAATCTCTTATGGGATCGAAAAAATTTATAAAACTGCACGGGGGTAGAGAAATTCACAACTTTAAGAAAGCGACCAGTGGCCATTGGATGATGAATAAGAATACTAAGATACCTGGAGGTCTGAACTTTCGGGATAATGTAATGTCTGCCTATTAATAAGCACAATTTATGTAAAGGGTTGTTGTTAAGTCATGTAGCTTTTGACACACATTTCAGGAAATTACGTGTTTTGCACAATCATTGGTCCACATTTGTTTTTAATTGGATGTTTGAGCACAGGAGCCATGACTACGGGGTTATCCTGAAATGCGTAGGCAGTGTCTTTTATAATTTGCTATATGAAATAAAAAAGTTGCCTTTTATACTACATGGATGTTGGAAGACATTTCCTTTGTGGATAATAGTACAGGCAGTCCCCGGGTTACATACAAGATAGGGTCTGTAGGTTTGTTCTTAAGTTGAATTTGTATGTAAGTCTGTATGTAACTTTTTTGGTGTCTGTGACAATTGGATTTTAAAAATGTTGGGTTGTCATGAGAATCAATAGTAACACTAAAGCTTCATTACAGACACCTGTGATAACTGTCACAGCTGATTATTGTAGCCTAGGGCTAAAGTACAATAAATTACCAATATCTAGAGGTCCGTTTGTAACTAGGGGTCGTATGTAAGTCGAGTGTTCTTAAGTAGAGGACCGCCTGTAGTTCTTGTAAATAGAACATGGTAGCAATCTCTACTTCCTACATGTATGGTGCAGAGGAAAGGTCATTTATACTTTCCTTCTTGTGTATTTGCTTCATGTATCATCCTTTCGCCCCATTTACATTTTTTGTTTACTTAGCGCTGCGTACTAGAATAACCTTTTTCTTGTTTTGCATCAAAGCCATCTACCAACAATGTGGCCGTGATTAAAGATTTGCTAACTCCACCCACAGGACCATTTATGGTTTTCCCAGTCCACCTCTGAGTAACGCTATGGTCAGTGGGAATTTTATGATTGACAATTGTTTACATTGGTCCACATTTACTAAAAACAGTGCAATCTGCATTTTGTGCAGTTTGCCTGTAGGAGTGCAAAGGGGCGCAAGATTTAGGATGTCTGGCGCACGTTCTTCATGACTCTACCACTCTGCACTGCCCTGACGGAGTGCACCAATTTATTTTTGGTGCACCTTTAACATAGGGCTTGCGACACATTTCT
The DNA here is from genome assembly GCF_040894005.1 of Engystomops pustulosus. Classification (NCBI taxonomy): domain Eukaryota; kingdom Metazoa; phylum Chordata; class Amphibia; order Anura; family Leptodactylidae; genus Engystomops; species Engystomops pustulosus. The sequence goes on along the minus strand of NC_092418.1, from coordinate 44,458,714 downwards.
GTCGGACTTTACATGATAAATGTAGCGCACGGTACGACTAAGCACCAGAACACCCTTTTTAGTGCAGAAATTTGTGTTGCATGAACAATTTGTGCAGCCATGGCAAAATTGTCTTGTGTGAGACAAATGGATTATTTTCTGAAAGTTCTGGATAAGTTTGGTATATCCTAGAATTTGTCTTCTGTATGCTAAGAATAAAAAAGAGGATAAGGGGGACCTTGCCCATGGTGAAGGTTTCTTTCTACCTCCTTCTGAGCTCTGGCCAGTTTTTAAGAAATTTTCTGAAGCTCTAATGCATTGAACCAGGGGCATAACTACAGTGATAGCAGCCATAGCCGCTGCTATGGGGCCCACAGTGTCAGGGGGCCCCGTCATCTGACCTGACACAATAAAGAATGGAGGATGTGCACCATTATATGCTTATTGTACTGCACATTGTCCAGCATAATATGTACTGTATATAACATATACTGTGATGTATATATGCAGTATCAGTAATGTGTATATGGTGTCTGTATAAACTGTATGTGAGTATGTTGCATATGGCACTGTATGTGTGTGTATATGCTGTGTGTGCTCATGAGTGTATTAATATGTGATTGTAACTCGCATGTGTGAGTATACTAATATGTATATTTTTTTTAAGTAGGAAGGGGGGCCCCATGCAGTAGCCTGCTACAGGGCCCTGTCTCTCCTAGTTACGCCACTGCATTGAACACAACAGATGGTCCTGTACCGGCTGAGCCTCCACACCTGTATAGACTTTCATTAGTCAGGCCTAAGAGCATATCAGATAGATATTTGTATCATATCCTATTGAACAGAGAAAATAGCTCTTAATCAATCTATGAAGTGTTGGCCAAGATTAGAAATTTATGTTATGTGGGTAATTGGGATCCACATGCTGGTGCTCCATAATACCTTGCTATGTAAAATATAGGGGTACATGTATCAAACTTTTGTTTCGGTTTCCTTTCAAAGTCTAGTTTTCTGCAGTGTTCCCTGAGTTTTCACCTGAATCCTATTGTAAAAATTGCACATTTTTTAAAAAGTCACATAAAAGTTGCAAGTTTTGCCGCAAATCTAGGGCTCCTCCGACCAGATGTAGAAATTAGCTTACAACTGATTGCGACTTTTGGAGACTTTTTTTTTTTAAGTCAAAAATTCACTAAAGACCAACCGCCACATGTATCAATAAGGAAAAAAAGCTAAGATACATCTGAACAAGTCAAGAAAAGTACCAAAAAAGTGATGGACAAAGCCAGAGTTATGATACATGTGCCCCACTGACTCATATAAAGAAGTTTAAATGCAATTTTTGTATGAAATGATGTCTTACCATCATAATATTTGGGGTCTCTTTGCTGCACAGGGTACGCAGTTTTATTAAGTGTTTCATTTAGCACATTATTCAACCTTTCCATCAGTGTGAATATGTACGGGTCCTTCTCAGCATCAAATATATCAAGTGTTCCTTCAATCTCATCTGCAACACAATAAAAATAGGAAGCTGCATCTTATGATGGACATTTCATTACAGTCAAATGTTACTGAGAAGCACATGATTACATCTACTAAGCATTGTTATGATGGTTGCATAGCTTCTCACGGTTTTCTGAAGACTTTTTCAGTGTCAGATATTATCATACAACATTGCTGCTATTAAACAATTCAACAAAATATTATAAGATTTGTCTTTTTCTTACAATCGAAAAATATGGAAAAGAAAGTTTTCCCCCAGAAGAAGCCGAAGTCCTTTAAAAAAATGCCAACAGAATGCGACCGCAATGCATAGAATTATTACACACGCTGTGTGCAGTTTGCCTCGCAAATGTGCAGAGTGCGCCAGATTAATGAAGATCGGTGCTCAGTCTCATTAATCTGGAGCACCATGCATGTGCAAAACGCATTTAAACAGGGTGCACCGTTTTTTTTCTGATGCGCTCTGTATAACGGGCGTACACAACATTTATGTAGCACCTGAACATATATTGAAATTGGGGGCTTAATTGTGCACTTCCAAATATTAGCTAAAATATATATAAACAATAAAACCTCTTTGAGCAAACCAAAAATTGTATTTTAACGTGGGGGTTTGTTCATAAGGGTGCAGCTTCCATAGAATGTATTGGACTGAAAATCTGGTGGAACCAAATACCCATGCACACATAACAATGTTCATATATATTGAAAGATAGGAACCCATTGCCACTTAGTGGACATAATTGGTACTGCTAGATAAAAAAAAGTGCAAAGGACTATTTACAAAGTACTCAGACAAAAATGATCACATGGTCCATATGCATCGAAAAAGGAAAATAATAAACGGCGCAACAGTTCTTAGATTAAAATTCTAATCCTGTCTTGTGGTCTTTACAGCATTTCCTATTATCCATAATTGATATTTCATGGGGAATGCAAGGTTTTACAAATACAGATATGACATGAGAGAGTTACATAGTGTTCTATCTGCAGGCATCATGTTATAGAGTAGGACTGTGCATGATTAAAAAGCATAATCCAAAAACATATTACATCCGATATATTTGTGATTAGCCTCAACTAGTCTCCATAAGAGAGAAATAGAAAAACAAGCTGAAGCTGAAAAAGACCCGCAGATCTTAATCCGTCCCCGGTCATGGACCTTAACTAACTTCAATATGTTTTTGATTTGGGTTTAACGGCACCAGACAGTGTATCTTATAAAAACACAGTTTCTGTTGCTGCCTGGGGTCAAAGTTTTGCAAATATCACATATCAGTCACAGTGCAATATAAAAGAATCTATCCACAGAGCTGCTATATACTGCGGTAAAGCACAAACTTTACACTGCACACTACTAATATCCGATTTTATCAAAGAGATGCATAACCCAATATATTTCTACGTTATATACATCACGTTTCACTTCACAAGTGGTAAATAAATTACAGTATAGTAGTGATAAGGATGTGATGTACTACACATGTAAAATTGCTTTCCCGGAAAGTAAAGAAATAGATATTTGTATAATTTATGTTTTTTTATACAAACTTCATACTATACCTAATAAGAGCCTAAAGCCAAACATGCCGTCCAAGTTGAATTCCTTATATTCATTCTGGAGGAGCTGTATAGCTTTCTCAATGGCTGATAGAGCACTTCTTACATCAGTCTCTGTATTTGTAGTACAAGGAGTGAACAGACCCAAAGAGACAAGCAAAAGCAGCAGCCGCATTGTCAACGGAGAAATATTCTGCTCCTGCCTTGTACAAATAGAAGTCTTACGTGTCTCCACTGCTTGTACAACAACTCAAGATCTGTATGTAAGGTGTAGCCAATCTTATGCTCTATTCATGGGAGGGATCTCTCTAATGGCTTATTAACCTTCTATTATCCAGTACAAGAATCAATGGGTTGGACAGGGTTGGCATTAGAGTATTATTACTGTGTACAGTCATGGCCATAAGTTTTGAGAATGATACAAATGTTCATTTTTACAAAGTCTACTGCATCAGATTTTATAATGGCAATTTGCATATACTCCAGAATGTTATAAAGAGCGATCAGCTTAACAGCAATTATTTGCAAAGTCAGTATTTGCCTAGAAAATGAACTTTTTCCCCCAAAACACATTTTAACTTTATTGTAGGCCTGCCAGTAACACAGGTGTGGGTGTTGATGAGGACAGGGCTAGAGATCAATCTGTCATGATTTAGTAAGAATCCCACCACTGGACACTGTAAAAGGAGGCTGGTGCTTGGCATCATTGTTTCTCTTCTGTTAACCATGGTTATCTCTAAAGAAACATGTGCAGTCATCATTGCATTGCACAAAACTGTCCCAACAGGGAAGATTATCGCAGCTAGAAAGATCGAAACTCTGTCAACAATCTATTGCATCATCAAGGAATTCTAGGAGAGAGGTCCCATTGTTGCCAAAAAGGCTCCAGGGCACCCAAGAAGCAAAAGCAAGTGCCAGGACTGTCTCTTAAAAGTGTTTCAGCTTCGGGATTGGGCTACCAGCAGTGAAGAGCTTGCTCAGGAATGGCAGCGGGCTGGTATGAGTGCATCTGCATGCACTGTGAGGCAGAGACTCTTTGAGCAAGGCCTAGTGTCAAGGAGGGCAGCAAAGAAGCCATTTCTCTCCAGAAAAAAACATTTTTAAAAAAAGCAATACGCTCAGCCATTCAGAGAAACTGTCACATTTTAGAACAGGATTCAGATTTGGGAACCATTACGTCTAGTAGACCACTAGTTAGCTTTACAAATAGTACCACCATCAGGGACAGATTGGTACAAAGCAGATTTTCACCTATAGGTGCGACATGGCTTTATAAAATGTGCTCCGGTTGGTCATTGTAACTGTTATAATTTTAATGGCCAACTGAAGGTTATTGACTTAGATGTGTTAGACATGTTGTCAAGTCATTTATAACTTGCCGCTCTGATTTTGTGGTGTATGTGATCTATTTCCTGTGCTTTATATCGGCAAAACCATTAGGAAAATGTTCACCCCCTATTTAAGGAACATCAAAGGTCCATCACGGAGGAGAATGGCAGTCCCCGTTTCGTGGAACATATACATAAAGAACACAGAGGCGACCCGGGAGTCTTAAGATTCTCCAGAATCGAGAGGGTCAACTATACTGCAGCGGGAGAGGACCGTTCTAAGCTCCTCTGGCAGCGAGAACTTATTGGTGTACTATAAAATTTGGGGCCCTGGGACCTCTGGGACTAAATGATCGGGGATTCCCGGCTTGCACAGGTATTTAACAAGTGTCTGAGCTGGGATTTTGGTGCATGAAACCCTTTTTGGAGCAGCTGCACTGGCTTCCATGTGACACAAATTAGGGGGCGTGCTCTCGGACGGTCCGACTGATTCGGACTGAGCGCAGGATTTAACTTTCAAATTGTGTCGCAAGCCCAAGCACTTAGATGCACCACTAAAAAGAAGGGGAACTCTTCTCCGCGAACAATGCACTTTTTGTGAACTCTGGTGAGTTTGGTTTCTCTCGATAATTGACAGTGCAGTGACAGAATTATCAGTACGATGCATTTCATACACATACCATGTGCGATATTTGACGCCCTCCGCACACAGAATTTACACTCCATCAAGTATACTGAAAGGTTGTTCCTTTGATTGACCCCATTTCCCTGTCTGGAACCAGGCACGATTTTTGCACCTCATGGGTACTGCGGTCCTTTGCACACATTGATTGTTTCCTGTTTCACTGAATACCATTTTTAAAGTGTTGTAAGCTATTGGATGCATTGTAGGATGTGTGCGTAACGCCGCCAACCCGTGATCACGTGTATATATGTGATGTAATGGGAAGGCGGCGCCATTGGCTTGAGAAAGCACTACTGAGGGCGAAACAGCTCTGTTGCCAAGGCTTGCAACCTCCCTGCATTTTTCTTTTGCAAATATAGGACGCTCTTACTTTTCCATTTAAGTTGGTGACTGCCGTTACTTTTATCTGCACGTTTGCTATTTGCAGCCTCACCAGTCTTCCTTAATCTTGGCCACAACTGCTACCATTGCCAGTATCTTTCTCACGGACATTCCTAGCACTATCAGCTCTTGATAGCTCTTGTTCACAGGCCAGTCCTGCCCAATGACTTGTCTTATACTGTCCTTCTGCCTTGGCAGGAAATTTTGTTCTTTTGAAAGACCCTCTAATGGCCTCTTTGTATGTATAAAGGTGCTACATTTTTCCTTCTGTTCAAACCAGGGAAACATTGTTCATGTAGTGAAGTACACCAAGTCAATGCCATGCCCCCCACAAGCATATTCCCACCAGATCTGGAAAAAGTTCACTGTGCACTATTCATTGCCATTTACACACATTGGGGGGCACAGGAACACGGGAAACAGGCACACAGGAATGCAGGACACGGGAACACAGGAGCAGGAACACACAGGTACGCATGAACACAGGAGCAGGAACACAGGAGCAGGAACACACAGGTAAGCAGGAACACAGGAGCAGGAACACACAGGTAAGCAGGAACACAGGAGCAGGAACACATGAGCAGGAACACACAGGTAGGCATGAACACAGGAGCAGGAACACACAGGTATGCAGGAACACAGGAGCAGTAACACACAGGAAAATGTGAACTCAGGAACACACCGGAACGCAGGAATATTGCTGGGGAGCATTCTCTAAGGCTGTGAGGCACAAAGATCCGGCAGGGTGTGATGGGAGAGGCAGGTTTAACCCCTTAATGCTGAAGCCACTTTTCACCTTCCTGACACGGCCCATTTTTTAAAATCTGACATGTGTCTATTTAAGTGGTTATAACTTTGGAACACTTTAACATATCCAGTTGATTTTGAGATTGTTTTTTCGTGACACATTGTACTTCATGTTGGTCGAGAAATTTAATCAATATGTTTGGTATTTATTTATGAAATAAATGGAAATTTGCCAAAAATTTTGAAAAAAACAATGTTTTCAAAATTCAAAATTTTCTACTTTTTGGAAAGTTAGTCATATCACTAAAATAACTTGATAACTAACATTTTCCATATGTCTGCTTTAACTTGGCATCATTTTTCAAACATCTTTTCCTTTTTTTTAGGATGTTAGGAGGCTTATAACTTTAGGTGCAATTTTTCTGATTTTCACGAAAATCATCAAAACCTACTTTTGGAGGGTCAGTTTAGTTAGAAGTGACTTTATAAGGCCTACATGATAGAAAACCCCCACAAATGACACCATTTTAGAAACTACACCCCTCAAAATATTCAAAACAACCTTTGGGAATTTTGTTAACCCTTTGAGCGTTTCATGAGGGTGAAAGATAAATGAAAGTGAAATTACAGAAATGTAATTTTATCTTACAATAGATTCATTGAACACTAAAATTTGCACCTTCACAATGGGTTAAAAAGGAAAATGCATTTTACCATGTTTAAGGCAATTCCTCCTGAGCATGCCAATGCCCATTTTGTCACTGTACCCTTCTGTACGGGCACAGGGGGGCACTTGGAATGGAAAGAGCGTTGTTTCGTTTTTGCAGGGCAAATATGGCTGAAAAAGTTTTCATGTGTCAGGATGCATTTGGAGAGCCATAATGGTACCAAAACAGAGGAAAGCCCCAACAAGAGACACCATTCTGGAAAGTACACCCCTTGGAGAGTTTAGCAAGGTGTAATTTGTGTATTTGCCCAAACAGGTGTTTGATTCAATTAGGCCCCAAAAGGGAAAAAAGGTGAAAATGTTCTCAAAAAAGTCACTTTTACCCCAAATTTTTGTAAGCCACAAGGGATAAAAGATGAAACAACTCCCATAAATGTGTAAAACTATTTCTCCTAAGCACAGAACTGCACCACTTTTGCATATAAAGTGTTGTATGGGTACACAGTAGGGCTCAGAAGGGAAGGAGGAGCTTTGGCCTTTTAGAAGCCAGATTTGACAATCATCCATTACATGTGTCAGGATGCATTTGGAGAGCCCTAGTGGTACCAAAACAGAGGGGAACCCCAACAAGTGTCACCATTTTGGAAAGTGCACCCTTTGGAGAATTTAGCAAGGTGTAATATGTGTATTTTCCCCCACAGGTGTTTGCTTCAATTAGGTCCCTAAAAGGAAAAAGATGGACATTTTCCCAAAAAAGTCACTTTTACGGCTAATTTTTGTATCCCATAAGGCATTAAAGATGAAGCAACCCCAAAAAATGTGTACTAGCATTTCTCCCGAGTATAAAATTGCCCCACACATGCAAATAAAATGTTGTATGGGTACGCAGTGAAGCTCAGAAGGGAAAGAGGGGCGTTGGCCTTTTAGAAGCCAAATTTGACAAACATCCTTTACATGTGTCAGGATGCATTTAGAGAGCCGTAGTGGTACCAAAACAGAGCGGAACCCCAACAAGTGACACCATTTTGGAAAGCACACCCCTTAGAGAATTTAGTAAGGTGTAATATGAGTATTTGTCCATATAGGTGTTTGATTTAATTAGGGCTTAAATAGGACAAAGGTGAACATTTTCTTATAAAGGTCATTGTACCCCTAATTTTTTGTAGCCACAAGGGATAAAAAAATGTAATAACCCCCCAAAATGTGTAAAACTATTTCTCTTGAGTGTAGAAGTACCCCACATGTGTATATAAAATGTTGTATGGGCGCACAGTAAAAGGAAAGGGGGAGGTTTGTCTTTTAGAAGCCAAATTTGACAGAAATGTTTGACATGCATTTGGAGAGCCCTAGTGGTATAAAACAGATAAGAATTAGAGATGAGCGAACATGCTCGTCCGAGCTTGATGCTCGGTCGAGCATTAGGGTACTCGAAACTGCTCGTTGCTCGGACGAATACTTTGCCCGCTCGAGAAAATGGCAGCTCCCGCCGTTTTGCTTTTTGGCGGCCAGAAACAGAGCCAATCACAAGCCAGGAGACTCTGCACTCCACCCAGCATGACGTGGTACCCTTACACGTCGATAGCAGTGGTTGGCTGGCCAGATCAGGTGACCCTGGGATAGACTAGCCGCTGGCCGCGCTGCTCGGATCATTCTGTCTCTGGATGCCGCTAGGGAGAGAGCTGCTGCTGGTCAGGGAAAGCGTTAGGGTGTTCTATTAGCTTACTGTTAGGCAGGAGTGATTCTCAAAGAACCCAACAGCCCTTCTTAGGGCTACAATAACGTTCTACTTTTTTTATTTTAATTTGCATCTTTTACCATTTTGTGAGGAATTAGCAGGGGGACTTGCTACCGTTGTGTTTAGCTCTTAGTGGCACACATATCCATAGCAAAGACCGAAGTGGGAAAATTCAGTAGGGGTTGGATTTCTATTAGGCAATAACTCAGTGTCATCTCATCTGGCATAGTAGTGTGCTTCCTTTGATACTTGGCTAGAAAATAGCCATAGGAGAATACAAATAGCTTCTTGAAGCCTACAGTAGCGTTCTATATATTTGATTTCTGGTTGATCTGCTGGTGGCTGTAGTTTCTGCAGTGCATGTACTTGCCAATTCTGAGCAATTTGTAGTGAGACTTGCGACCGCTGTGTTCTGCGCTTAGTGGCGCACATATCCATAGCAAAGGCTGAAGTGGGAAAATTCAGTAGGGGTTGGATTTCTATTAGGCAATAACTCAGTGTCATCTCATCTGGCATAGTAGTGTGCTTCCTTTGATACTTGGCTAGAAAATAGCCATAGGAGAATACAAATAGCTTCTTGAAGCCTACAGTAGCGTTCTATATATTTGATTTCTGGTTGATCTGCTGGTGGCTGTAGTTTCTGCAGTGCATGTACTTGCCAATTCTGAGCAATTTGTAGTGAGACTTGCGACCGCTGTGTTCTGCGCTTAGTGGCGCACATATCCATAGCAAAGGCTGAAGTGGGAAAATTCAGTAGGGGTTGGATTTCTATTAGGCAATAACTCAGTGTCATCTCATCTGGCATAGTAGTGTGCTTCCTTTGATACTTGGCTAGAAAATAGCCATAGGAGAATACAAATAGCTTCTTGAAGCCTACAGTAGCGTTCTATATATTTGATTTCTGGTTGATCTGCTGGTGGCTGTAGTTTCTGCAGTGCATGTACTTGCCAATTCTGAGCAATTTGTAGTGAGACTTGCGACCGCTGTGTTCTGCGCTTAGTGGCGCACATATCCATAGCAAAGGCTGAAGTGGGAAAATTCAGTAGGGGTTGGATTTCTATTAGGCAATAACTCAGTGTCATCTCATCTGGCATAGTAGTGTGCTTCCTTTGATACTTGGCTAGAAAATAGCCATAGGAGAATACAAATAGCTTCTTGAAGCCTACAGTAGCGTTCTATATATTTGATTTCTGGTTGATCTGCTGGTGGCTGTAGTTTCTGCAGTGCATGTACTTGCCAATTCTGAGCAATTTGTAGTGAGACTTGCGACCGCTGTGTTCTGCGCTTAGTGGCGCACATATCCATAGCAAAGGCTGAAGTGGGAAAATTCAGTAGGGGTTGGATTTCTATTAGGCAATAACTCAGTGTCATCTCATCTGGCATAGTAGTGTGCTTCCTTTGATACTTGGCTAGAAAATAGCCATAGGAGAATACAAATAGCTTCTTGAAGCCTACAGTAGCGTTCTATATATTTGATTTCTGGTTGATCTGCTGGTGGCTGTAGTTTCTGCAGTGCATGTACTTGCCAATTCTGAGCAATTTGTAGTGAGACTTGCGACCGCTGTGTTCTGCGCTTAGTGGCGCACATATCCATAGCAAAGGCTGAAGTGGGAAAATTCAGTAGGGGTTGGATTTCTATTAGGCAATAACTCAGTGTCATCTCATCTGGCATAGTAGTGTGCTTCCTTTGATACTTGGCTAGAAAATAGCCATAGGAGAATACAAATAGCTTCTTGAAGCCTACAGTAGCGTTCTATATATTTGATTTCTGGTTGATCTGCTGGTGGCTGTAGTTTCTGCAGTGCATGTACTTGCCAATTCTGAGCAATTTGTAGTGAGACTTGCGACCGCTGTGTTCTGCGCTTAGTGGCGCACATATCCATAGCAAAGGCTGAAGTGGGAAAATTCAGTAGGGGTTGGATTTCTATTAGGCAATAACTCAGTGTCATCTCATCTGGCATAGTAGTGTGCTTCCTTTGATACTTGGCTAGAAAATAGCCATAGGAGAATACAAATAGCTTCTTGAAGCCTACAGTAGCGTTCTATATATTTGATTTCTGGTTGATCTGCTGGTGGCTGTAGTTTCTGCAGTGCATGTACTTGCCAATTCTGAGCAATTTGTAGTGAGACTTGCGACCGCTGTGTTCTGCGCTTAGTGGCGCACATATCCATAGCAAAGGCTGAAGTGGGAAAATTCAGTAGGGGTTGGATTTCTATTAGGCAATAACTCAGTGTCATCTCATCTGGCATAGTAGTGTGCTTCCTTTGATACTTGGCTAGAAAATAGCCATAGGAGAATACAAATAGCTTCTTGAAGCCTACAGTAGCGTTCTATATATTTGATTTCTGGTTGATCTGCTGGTGGCTGTAGTTTCTGCAGTGCATGTACTTGCCAATTCTGAGCAATTTGTAGTGAGACTTGCGACCGCTGTGTTCTGCGCTTAGTGGCGCACATATCCATAGCAAAGGCTGAAGTGGGAAAATTCAGTAGGGGTTGGATTTCTATTAGGCAATAACTCAGTGTCATCTCATCTGGCATAGTAGTGTGCTTCCTTTGATACTTGGCTAGAAAATAGCCATAGCAATAGGATAGGATTGTTTGGTTCTAAAAACTCAAAAAAAAACAAAAAACACAAAAAAAAACAAAAAACACAAAAAAAACACACAAAAAAAAAAAAAAAAAGTAAAAAAAAAAAAAAGTTATAACTCTCATTTTAAAAATGTTTAACCCCAGGGCTAGGGGTAGAGGACGAGGGCGGGGACGTGGGCGTCCAACTACTGCAGGGGTCAGAGGCCGTGGTCCTGGGCGGGGTGAGACACCACCTGCTGATGAGGGAGCAGGGGAACGCCGCAGAGCTACACTCCCTAGGTTCATGTCTGAAGTTACTGGGACTCGTGGTAGAGCACTGTTGAGGCCAGAACAGTGCGAACAGGTGATGTCGTGGATTGCTGACAATGCTTCGAGCAATTTGTCCACCACCAGTCAGTCTTCCACGCAGTCCACCCATGTCACCGAAATCCCCACTCCTCCAGCTCCTGCACCTCAGCCTCCTCCCCCCCAGTCTGCCCCCTCCCAGGAAAATTTGCCATTTGAACCGGCATACTCTGAGGAACTGTTTTCTGGACCCTTCCCACAGTCACAAACCACTTGTCCGGTTGCTGCTGAGCAATTTTCCGATGCCCAGGTTTTCCACCAGTCACAGTCTGTGGGTGATGATGACCTTCTTGACGTAGTGGAAGTGTGTAAAGAGGTGTCCGACGATGAGGAGACACGGTTGTCAGACAGTGGGGAAGTTGTTGTCAGGGCAGGAAGTCCGAGGGGGGAGCAGACTGAGGGATCGGAGGATGATGAGGTGACAGACCCAAGCTGGGTTGAGAGGCCGGGTGAACACAGTGCTTCTGAGACGGAGGAGAGTCCTCGACCTGAACAGGTTGGAAGAGGCAGTGGTGGGGCCAGACGGAGAGGCAGGGCCAGAGCTGGTGCATCAGCGCCACTGTCAACTAGTGAAGCTCCCGTGGTGAGGGCTCTTGCGGCGAGGGCTAGATCTTCAGAAGTGTGGAGGTTCTTTAAGGAAACACCGGATGACCGACGGACTGTGGTGTGCAACATTTGCCAAACCAGGCTCAGCAGGGGTTCCACCACTACTAGCTTAACTACCACCAGTATGCGCAGGCATATGAATGCTAAGCACCCCACTCAGTGGCAACAAGCCCGTTCACCTCCGGCCGTGCACACCACTGCTCCTTCCCCTGTGTCAGCTGCTAGTCAGCCCCCTGCCCAGGACCCTGGCCCAAAAACCCCATCGTCGCCTCCACGATCCTCCACAGCATCCACCAGCGTTCAGCTCTCCATACCCCAGACGCTGGAGCGGAAACGCAAATATAGTGCAACCCACCCGCACGCCCAAGCCCTTAATGTGCACATCTCCAGATTGCTTAGCCTGGAGATGCTGCCCTATAGGCTAGTAGAGACCGAGGCCTTTCGCAACCTCATGGCGGCGGCCGCCCCTCGGTATTCGGTCCCCAGCCGCCACTACTTTTCCCGATGTGCCGTCCCAGCCCTGCACCAGCACGTGTCAGACAACATCATCCGTGCCCTGACCAACGCCGTTTCTGACAAGGTCCACCTGACCACGGACACGTGGACGAGTGCTGCCGGGCAGGGCCACTATATATCGCTGACGGCACATTGGGTTAACTTGGTGGAGGCTGGGACCGAGACTGACCCTGGGGCTGCTCATATACTGCCGACGCCGAGGATTGCGGGGCCTACCTCGGTCCAGGTGTTTCAGGCCTACTATGCCTCCTCCTCCTCCCACCCCTCCTCCACCTCCTCCTCCGAACTACCATCCGTGGGCACGGCGCCATCAGTCGGTAGCTCTAGGCACAGCAGCAGTGCCGTCGCTAAGCGACAGCAGGCGGTGCTCAAACTGCTGAGCCTAGGCGACAAAAGGCACACCGCCCAAGAGCTATTACAGGGCATCACGGCGCAGACTGATCTGTGGCTGGCACCGCTGAACCTCAAGCCGGGAATGGTTGTGTGTGACAACGGCCGTAACCTGGTGGCGGCTCTGCAACTCGGCAGACTGACACATGTGCCATGCCTGGCCCATGTGTTAAATCTGATAGTGCAGCGTTTCCTCAAGACATACCCCAATCTGTCTGATTTGCTCACGAAGGTGCGCCGCATCTGTGCGCATTTCAGGAAGTCCAGCCCAGATGCTGCCACTCTCAGGGCAGCGCAGCGCCGCCTCCAACTGCCCGCTCACCGACTGTTGTGCGACGTGCCCACGAGGTGGAATTCAACACTGACCATGTTATCCAGAGTTTACCAGCAGCGCAGAGCGATTGTAGACTGCCAGATGTCAACTTCCACCAGAACTGGTAGTCAGGTCAGTCAGCTTCCTCAAGTCTACAATGAGGAGTGGACGTGGATGTCTGATATCTGTCAGGTGCTGAGTAACTTTGAGGAGTCAACACAGATGGTCAGTGGCGATGCCGCCATCATCAGCCTCACCATCCCGCTGCTTGGCCTGTTGAAAAACTCTCTGGTCAGCATGAAGTCGGAAGCTTTGCGCTCGTCACAAGAGACGGGGGAAGAATATTCCCTTGTTGATAGCCAAAGCACCCTGAGGTCTGTTTCTCAGCGCATATCGGAGGAGGTGGAGGTGGAGGAGGATGAGGAGGAAGAGGAGGAGAATGTTGGCGAGACACAAGAGGGGACCATTGTTGAGTCCTTCACTGTTCAGCGTGTATGGGCAGAAGAAGAGGAGTTGGAGGAGTTGGAGGAGGAGGAAATGGACAGTCAGGCCAGTGAGGGGAGTGAATTCTTACGCGTTGGTACTCTGGCGCATATGGCAGATTTCATGCTAGGCTGCCTATCCCGTGACCCTCGCGTTCAAAGAATTTATTCCAGCACCGATTACTGGGTGTTCACTCTCCTGGACCCACGGTACAAGCAAAATCTTGCCACTCTCATCCCTGCAGAGGAAAGGAGTGTGAGAATGCATGAATACCAGCAGGCCCTGGTGCACAAGCTGAAACAGTATTTCCCTTCTGACAGCGCTAGCGGCAGAGTGCGTAGTTCTGCGGGACAAGTAGCGAGGGAGAGTAGGCGAGCAGGCAGCTTGTCCAGCACTGGCAAGGGTACGCTTTACAAGGCTTTTGCCAGCTTTATGTCACCCCAGCAAGACACTGTCACCTGTCCCCAGTCTCGGCAGAGTAGGGCTGATCTTTACAGAAAGATGGTGAGGGAGTACGTAGCTGACCATACCATCGTCCTAAATGATCACACAGCTCCCTACAACTACTGGGTTTCAAAGCTGGACATGTGGCACGAACTGGCGCTGTACGCCTTGGAGGTTCTTGCCTGCCCTGCCGCTAGCGTCTTGTCCGAGCGGGTTTTCAGTGCAGCTGGTGGCATCATCACCGATAAGCGTACACGCCTGTCGACTGACAGCGCTGACAGGCTGACGCTTATTAAAATGAATAAAGGCTGGATTTCTCAGAATTTCCAATCTCCACCAGGTGAAGGAAGCTCAACCTGAATAATTGATCCACTCCTCCTCCTCCTCCTCATTTTCCTCCTTCTCCTCCTCTTTGTACAGTAAAGCAGAGGAAAATGGCTATTTTTTGACAGGGCCCACTGGCTCTTGCTATACTTCATGCATTTAATTTTTCTGGAGGGCCACCTACCCGGTCCTCTGTTTGAAACAATTTTTGTGAGTGCCACATACAGGCACTCAATCTATTCCATTTTTCTGGAGGGCCACCTACCCGGTCCTCTGGTTTGAACAATTTTTGGGACTGCCACATACAGGCACTCAATCTATTCCATTTTACTGGAGGGCCACCTACCTGCTCCTCTGGTTTGAAGAATTTTTGGGACTGCCACATACAGGCACTCAATCTATTCCATTTTACTGGAGGGCCACCTACCTGCTCCTCTGGTTTGAAACATTTTTGGGACTGCCACATACAGGCACTCAATCTATCCCATTTTACTGGAGGGCCACCTACCTGCTCCTCTGGTTTGAACAATTTTTGGGACTGCCACATACAGGCACTCAATCTATTCCATTTTACTGGAGGGCCACCTACCTGCTCCTCTGGTTTGAAACATTTTTGGGACTGCCACATACAGGCACTCAATCTATCCCATTTTACTGGAGGGCCACCTACCTGCTCCTCTGGTTTGAAACATTTTTGGGACTGCCACATACAGGCACTCAATCTATCCCATTTTACTGGAGGGCCACCTACCTGCTCCTCTGGTTTGAAACATTTTTGGGACTGCCACATACAGGCACTCAATCTATTCCATTTTACTGCAGGGCCACCTACCTGCTCCTCTGGTTTGAACAATTTTTGGGACTGCCACATACAGGCACTCAATCTATTCCATTTTACTGGAGGGCCACCTACCTGCTCCTCTGGTTTGAAGAATTTTTGGGACTGCCACATACAGGCACTCAATCTATTCCATTTTACTGGAGGGCCACCTACCTGCTCCTCTGGTTTGAAACATTTTTGGGACTGCCACATACAGGCACTCAATCTATCCCATTTTACTGGAGGGCCACCTACCTGCTCCTCTGGTTTGAACAATTTTTGGGACTGCCACATACAGGCACTCAATCTATTCCATTTTACTGGAGGGCCACCTACCTGCTCCTCTGGTTTGAAACATTTTTGGGACTGCCACATACAGGCACTCAATCTATCCCATTTTACTGGAGGGCCACCTACCTGCTCCTCTGGTTTGAAACATTTTTGGGACTGCCACATACAGGCACTCAATCTATCCCATTTTACTGGAGGGCCACCTACCTGCTCCTCTGGTTTGAAACATTTTTGGGACTGCCACATACAGGCACTCAATCTATTCCATTTTACTGCAGGGCCACCTACCTGCTCCTCTGGTTTGAAACATTTTTGGGACTGCCACATACAGGCACTCAATCTATCCCATTTTACTGGAGGGCCACCTACCTGCTCCTCTGGTTTGAAACATTTTTGGGACTGTCACATACAGGCACTCAATCTATCCCATTTTACTGGAGGGCCACCTACCTGCTCCTCTGGTTTGAAACATTTTTGGGACTGCCACATACAGGCACTCAATCTATTCCATTTTACTGCAGGGCCACCTACCTGCTCCTCTGGTTTGAACAATTTTTGGGACTGCCACATACAGGCACTCAATCTATTCCATTTTACTGGAGGGCCACCTACCTGCTCCTCTGGTTTGAACAATTTTTGGGACTGCCACATACAGGCACTCAATCTATCCCATTTTACTGGAGGGCCACCTACCTGCTCCTCTGGTTTGAAACATTTTTGGGACTGCCACATACAGGCACTCAATCTATTCCATTTTACTGCAGGGCCACCTACCTGCTCCTCTGGTTTGAAACATTTTTGGGACTGCCACATACAGGCACTCAATCTATCCCATTTTACTGGAGGGCCACCTACCTGCTCCTCTGGTTTGAAACATTTTTGGGACTGTCACATACAGGCACTCAATCTATCCCATTTTACTGGAGGGCCACCTACCTGCTCCTCTGGTTTGAAACATTTTTGGGACTGCCACATACAGGCACTCAATCTATTCCATTTTACTGCAGGGCCACCTACCTGCTCCTCTGGTTTGAACAATTTTTGGGACTGCCACATACAGGCACTCAATCTATTCCATTTTACTGGAGGGCCACCTACCTGCTCCTCTGGTTTGAACAATTTTTGGGACTGCCACATACAGGCACTCAATCTATCCCATTTTACTGGAGGGCCACCTACCTGCTCCTCTGGTTTGAAAAATGTTTGGGACTGCCACATACAGGCACTATCCAAATTAAATTGTCTCCATAGCAGCCTCCACACGTTGTCTCCATTCCTACCTCCAAAAGTCGTCCATATAGCTGCCTCCATACATCGTCCCTTTATCAAACGAGGTGTGTCAGGCAGAAATTTGGGTTGTTTTCATGGATTCCACATCAAAGTTGTTAACTTTGTCGCCACCCTGCTGTGTAATCCACAAAATATACTTGCAAACTTTTACCATTTAGGGATATTATTTCAGCGCTTCTTGCGCATCTGTTTACATTCCCCTCACCCGCCATATCCTAAACTTATAAGAACGCTACTACACTTGATCTTATACAAAAGTGCTGTTTGGGGAGTAGCCTAGAGACAGGGGCTTGGATTTGCGAAAGCTCGCCTGGCAGCGGAGCGCCAGCTCCATGCGCATCATGCGCTTCTTGCGCATCTGTTTACATTCCCCTCACCCGGCATATCCTAAACTTATAAGAACGCTACTACACTTGATCTTATACAAAAGGTTCTTAGAAGTGCTGTTTGGGGAGTAGCCTAGAGACAGGGGCTTGGATTGGCGAAAGCTCGCCTGGCAGCGGAGCGCCAGCTCCATGCCAAGATCCAACTAACATAGTTTTAACTGCAGCACCTTTAATCTACTACTAGTTCACTGCCTCCATACATGGTCCCCTTATCAAACGAGCTGTGTCAGGCAGAATTTTGGGTTGTTTTCATGGCTTCCATGTTAACTTTGTCGCCACCCTGCTGTGTAATCCACAAAATATACTGGCAAACTTTTATCATGTACCGATATTATTTGAGCACTTCTTGCTCACCTCCTTTGGTTCCTCTCTGCCACCCATTGGTTTGAAGCCTGAGTCCATTTAGGGTATGTCGCCATGACACTCTCTAGCCTGCTGCCGCTGCCTCTGCATGCCGTCCCCTATAGTGTCAGGGTCAATTATTGCATGTTTTAGATGCTATCTAGCTTCATTCTGTCACTCTGTCATGGCCATGCTGTTGCCCATAATTTTGGCATAATGGTGCGATTAGGCAGCCTCAGAGGCATCCATGCATGCTGCCCCTGCTGTTTCCTGTCCATTTCCGTGGTGTTTCCATCCTTTTCTGAGGTTCCCAGGTGTTTGGCCAAGCTTCCCTGTGCAGAGCCTTGGTCCCCTTGAAAAATGCTCGAGTCTCCCATTGACTTCAATGGGGTTCGTTATTCGAGACGAGCACTCGAGCATCGGGAAAAGTTCGTCTCGAATAACGAGTACCCGAGCATTTTAGTGTTCGCTCATCTCTAATAAGAATCCAAAAAGTGACCCTAATTTTTGAACACACACCCCTTAGAGAATTTTGCAATGTGTAATATATGTATTTGCCCCTACAGGTGAATGATCCAATTAGGCCCTAAACATTAAAAAGGTGAAAATTTTCCTATAAATGTCACTTTACCCCTAATTTATGTAAGCCACAAGGGATAATATATTAAATAACCCCGAAAAAGGTGTAAAACTATTTCTCCCGAGTGTAGAAGTACCCCACATGTGCATATAAAATGCTTTATGGGCGCACAGTAGAGGAAAAGAGGGGTGTTTGTCTTTTAGAGGCCAAATTTGCAAGAAATCCTTCACATGTGTCAGGATACATTTGGAGAGCCGTAGTGGTACCAAAGCGGAGGAAAACCCGAA
This sequence comes from Engystomops pustulosus, assembly GCF_040894005.1. NCBI lineage: Eukaryota > Metazoa > Chordata > Amphibia > Anura > Leptodactylidae > Engystomops > Engystomops pustulosus. Next base: position 44,440,122 of record NC_092418.1, on the reverse strand, counting down.
AAGTGACCCTAATTGTTGAATGTACACCCCTTGGGGAATTTAGCAAGGTGTAATATGTGGTGTAGTGTAATACACGTGGTGAAATGAGCATTTGAACATACAGGTGGTTTCCAAATACGATGTGCGATGGAGTCCAAGATGGAAATTGCAATTATTTCTGGAACGTTCAGTGCCCGTTATGTGGCGCCCCTTATGAAATAATGTGGAGGGGTATAGGGAGCAACGGGACATAATAGTTGTTACAATTATTCATTTTACTGAATTCACAACAGGTTGGGCGTGAATTTTGAATGTGTTGCGTATAAGGAGGTAGAATAGAACAGGGGACCATCTAAACTTTTGTCACACTTGGAGTTGTCGCAGGTCTCTTAGTAGTATATAGTGTCCATCCTTAGTATATAGTGTCCATCCTTAGTATATAGTGTCCATCCTAACTCCTCTTTTGGAACAGACTCTTTATTGAGTCCTACCTTTAGAAGCAGCAGAATTTACCGTGAAAATGCTGCCCTGACAAAATACAGGAACATCTAAACCAGAGGTACAGGGGCCCCGTCCTTCTTGTCCCAATATTAGTTTCCTAATATCTTCCTCTTGAAAACGGAGAAATGATACGGCAGGACCTGCACATTGGAACAGCACGTAAGAGTTGTACACCATAATCTGTACAATGTACACGGCCAGCACTTTTGTACCATATCTTCGTTTTAGTAGGGAAATTATCGCCAAGTGTTGCTCTTATTCACCCTAGCGATGCCCATTGTGACGAATATTGCTGCTTTTAGCTGGACCAAATCGACCAGCCAATAGCGGCAAACATGGACAGAGGGGGGCAACAAAACCCCTCTGAACCACAAGGCACAATTGGTGGCTGTCAGGAACAGCCGCCATCCTGCCCCGATCACCGTGTCTATAGACATGGTGACCGGTATTACTGACGTCATAAGTAAATTCACTGCTATTGGCTCGTCTGAATTGATGAGCCAATAGCAGCGATAATAAACTGGGGGTGTGTGGGGGGGACATAACCCTTCTGGTCCATGGGGCAGGATGAATGGCTGTTAGGATCAGCTGCCATCTTGCCCCGATCACTGTGTCTGAACCGTGTTGGCAAGTCACTACCCGCCGCACCGTTCTATTACAACGCGCGTTGGGAATAGGCTATACAATCTTTATTTTTTAAGCAATTTAGACAAATAAGGGCTTATTTTTTGCGAGACGCGATGCACTGTAAAAAAAACTTTATTTTAGAGGGTGTTTAGCTTATTGAAGCAATTTTATTAACTTTTTTCGTGTGGAGGAAAATAAAATCATCAATTCTTGTTTTGGATTTTTAGCATTTTTGAGGGGGGGGTCGCTGTAGCATAACAATAATATATTATCTTTATTCTACGGATCACTAGGATTACGGTGATACCTCATTTATATAGTTTTATTTATATTTGTCCAATTTTATTGAAGGAAAACTAGAATAGAAAAAATTGAATTTGTTTTAGTATTGCCATCTTTATAGCATAACTATAGTATTTTTTGGTTGACGGAGCTGGTTGTGAGCTTATTTTTTGCGTGATAAGTTGTTCTTTTCAGTGGTATCATTTTGGCGCTTGTAACTTTTTCGGATCACTTTTTAGAACATTTTTTGTAAAGCAATTTGATAAAAAGTTTTAATTTTTGGCAAGTTTTTGGGTTTTTTTTTTTACCACGTTCACCGAGCGGGTCCAATTATGATTAGGATTTATTGTACAGATTGTTACGGACGCGGCGATACCAAATAAGTGGGTTTTTTTTGTGATTTAGTGTATTTTATACTTTATTACTTGTGTAAAGGGAAATGTGGTGTTTGGGGGGACTTTCACTTTCTTTTATTATTTATTTTTATTTTTAAAAACCTTTATTTATTGTTTTAACTTTTTTTTACAGGTAATGACATCTAAGCTTGAACAAGTGATCTTCTGATCACTTGTTCAAGCTATTTTACAGGTTACACAGTGCAATACAGAAGTATTGCACTGTGTAATGTAAGACACTGAGCATGCTGCGCATGCCCAGTGTCTTACAGCCGGGTCCTGCCAGAAGGCAGGACCCGGCTTCCGGATGAAGATCTCGCAGCCCCGGGCACCGGCAGTCCCGGGGCTGCGATCGGAGCAGCGGACCCCCCCCGGTAAGCGCCGCGGGGGGGTCCGATTCCCTTCAGATTGCATTTAAATGCCTCTGACACGCCGCGGTCAGCGCGACCGCGGCGTGTTAGGGGTTAACACCCGCGATCGGAGAAATCTCCGATCGCGGGTGTTAGAGGCAGGTGTCGGCTATAATATATAGCCGACACCCGCAGCTTCTGGCGCCGGCTCCGTTCAGGAGCCGGCGCCAGAAGCATGACGTAATAATACTGCATTTTGCGGGAACGCACCTCCCGCCATGCAGTATTATTACGTCAAATGTCGGGAAGGGGTTAAATAGCCTAATGGTGCACTGGCCCTTTATATTTCCTGAAGCTGGCACGCGCACGCTCTAAGACACGGGGACGCACGTGCACAGAGCGAGGACATGAATCAGGAGCGGGGACAGGTGAGTGGCACTGGCGCTGCACCCACAGGCAGCGAGGGGAATGGTTGAGCCCACGACTCTCGATATGGGTCGCGGGAACACCCGTGACAATTAGTTTATAGTCAGACATGATTTAATTTCATAAGCCTGAAACACTGAGTTTTCCTTAACCACTATAGTCGCATCCACTGTTAGTTAATCTAAATAACACCTTCAATAGAGTTACAGTCTTACAAAAGCTTAATGCATTGGTATATAAAGATCTTCAAGAAATCTCTCTATATATTGTATCACTACATTATCTGGATTTTAATTAAATTAAGAGGCCTTATATGGAATACTGTATATTATTTAATTTGGGAGTAAGTACATGTGTAACAGGTGCTCCTGCGACCATCTCTTGCTCCTGAGGCGGATTCCACCAATATCTAAAAGAGGTCTTGGATATGAAGATATGAGGACAACATCCTGGACCGTGGCCTTCTACAGAGGTTTCTTCAGCCCAAGAAGTGGGGGAGGCCAATGGGGGGGTACTGTCATGTGTGCTCTTGCAACCCATGTCCCGGGTCACAGGTTGACCCATGTGCCTCCCTGTGCCCCTGGATCCTCTCTGTAGCCTCAGTTACCTAATCTCACTCCAGCGGAGGTCACCACTCTCCCGCGCGCAACCCAATGTTTGACTGTGAATTCAGCAGAGGTAAACTATGGTTGGGAGTAATTGTAAAGAAGTCCTCTTCCTGATGAGGAAGATAGTCACCTGTATACTAGATGTCGCTAATTTATGTGTCTAATGACTGACTATTAGTGTGTGAACTAGCATCATCAGGAGACAGGAGCTGCAAAAATGCTAGAATCTGCTCTGCCCGGAAGGGTATCTGTGCTCGTTAAGTATTCATGCAGGTTTGCCACACAGCAATCTGAAGCAAAATACGTACAGTAGTAGTGTAGTGTATGGGATTGATACACACATTGCAGAAAATGACAGCAGCAGAATCAAATTATCGCTGCAGATTTTTCATTTGTAGCAAATAAGTGACATGGCACTAAACCCTAAACCCTAAAATCAATGCATTTTATGCATCAGAAACCATCATTCTTCAGTTGTACCATTGGGGTAAATCATGCAGCCATTCCCTTACCATGTGCAGATACCAGAAAAGTTTATTTTTTTATGGCAAAGTATCGTTTTGGTATTGAGTATCTTATGTTATGAGTGCAACTCTAGTAAGTAAGCATTTTCATTTAGTTTTGATGCAGTTTTTGTTTATGTAGCATGGACCTCAAGTAACTTGATGCAATTGCATCAAAAACATGCTCATTTTTTTCAAAATGTTTTTGTTTTGGGCTTAAGGGAAATCAACCACTTAATATGGGTCTTTTTTAACCAAACATACCTTTATTTGTCTTGACTTGACTTGTACTGTAACTAAGCGTTTCCTGCAAAATATTGATTATAAGTTTATGCAAATTATTCTCTGGTGCTCCTCATGCCCTCACACAGACAGCTCAGCACCCTGTTATTATCTTAATTATGCATGACTCCAGCGAGCATGTCATTGTCCAGCCTCGCTTTATTCCCAAGAGCGGTGATGTCATCAAGCTCTCGGGAGCTGCAGGGCATGCGCACTACCATTTGGTAGTTTGCAGCTGGCTGGTTTGCAGTGTGGCTGCGCAAAACTACCTAGGAACCTCTGAACTAATGGAAGCCTCCATAGCGAGTACAGCTCCAAAGAGCTCAGTGACGTCACCGGCTCTCGGGAATGGGGAAATGGATTGCGAGCTGGACAATGACATGCACGCTGGAGGCATGCATAATCAAGATGATAACAGAGCGCCAAGCCATCTGTTTGATGGCACGGGGACTGACAGAATAGAATTTGCATAAATGTATTATCGATTTTTTGCATAAAATGCATAGTTACAGTACAAGCCAAGATCAATCCTTGCATCAGAATAACAAATGCTGTCTGAAGGTATCTAAGGTTAAAAAAGCCCCCTAGCAAGTGGTAGATGTACTTTCACTGCACCAGACTGCATATATTATAAGAACAAACTTGGTTCGTGTTGTAGCCCTGGGTTAAAGTTATACAAACATCACACATCAGTCACAATGCAATATATAAAATAAATATTTGCCCACAAAACTTCTTTATACTGTAAGACAAAATAAACCTTACAGTTTATATTCTACTTCCATCCTGGATTTTTATGTAGAATCATTTTATTGACAAAAGACAAAAGAAATAAACAGTAAACAATAAACAATAAAACCGTATATAGCCATAGGAAGACATAATGCAGCACATCATAATATGTCGCACCTGACACGAAACATGTTCCCATAGGATTTCGCATAACCCACTCCAGGAACCCCAATTTTAAGACAATTTTAAGGGAGTCAATAGGGACCACAGGGCTGCTAGGGAGCTAGGATATACAAAAAGAGAAAAACAATCTAATGTGCCAAAAATCATGTTTCCCAAAGGTGCCATCCAGGTGTGACGTGATATGAGAGGAACCCGGTACTCTTACCCGTGCAAGGGATAGGGGCTCACATAAGGTAGCCATGTGAGGCCCAACAGCACACCTAGTACCCGTTCCTGAGCCCGAGGTTCTCCTTTCTGGCCAAAGTAGTAACATGTTAACAATTAGAACGAGTAACAGATTTATTACACACCACGCATGACAGCACAACAGGGAAGGACGGACACATATAGGAAAGGTAAAAGATCCAGATGTACAAGAAGGCACCTGCAGTAGGATGGAAATCAGGAGAGAATAAAAGGCAAACAGATAAGGAATTAGGGAGGCTGGTTGATGAGTCTAATCTCCAAAGAGTGTCACGTACTCCCTGGATTCCCTGAATCGTACCCAAGGCTCCCACACCCGTAGAAATCGCTCATGAGTGTCCGTTGCCACCGCGGCTAGCTCTTCCATATGAAAAAGATGGGACATTTCCTTGGCCCATTCCGCAGCTGTGGGACAGCTTGCCGTGCGCCAGTGGCGTGGTATCACTGATCGGGCAGCCACCAGACAAAACCTTAATATATCCCTCTTCTGAGCTCCAATCTGCCCAGGGAGAACTGACAGCAGGGCAATCTCAGGGGATGGGTGTATTTGTTTACCAGATATTTGCCTGTACGTCTGGAATATTTGATCCCAGAATGGCTTAAGTTTCTCACAAGACCACCATGTATGTAGCATGTCACCTCCATTTTTTCCACAGCGCCAACAAACATCTGGTATAGAGGGGAAGGCTTTATGAATCCCTGCCGGTACCCGGTACCACCTAGATACAACTTTGTAGCCCTTTTCCTGGGCTGCACATGCTGAGGACACCTTATGAGTGTACAGAAAAGATTGCTGCCAGTCGTCTTGATCTAGCGGGGTCTCCAGTTCCCTATTCCAGTTCCTGACAAATGTAAGCTCAGAGATATCTGAGCCTCGAGAAAGCAGAGAGTAGATCTGTGAAATGGCATGTGTCGGTGCCGTACTAGAGTAAAGCATCCCCTCGAACGATGTTAAGGAGTCCGTATATGCCGCATGAGAACCTGCGCTAAGTATGAAAGATCGCAACTGGGAGTGTTCGAACCAGGAGACAATAGCATTGTCTTGCCGAGGTTGAAAGTCCCCAAACAATGGTAGGGGATGGCCTTTGAGAATGTCGTACATGCATGGGTTCTCTTGCAGTTTCCACCCCAGAAAAGACAAACTCGCCATTCCCGGGGGGAAAGCTGGGTTCCGGAATAGCGGCCTGAGTGGGCTGAACTGGCGGGACAGGACACCCTTGGAGATCATTGATCTCCACAATTTCAGTGCTTCTCTTAAGAGAGTAGCCTGAGGGGGGAAATGGACATCTACTCCCGCAGGAATCCACGGCAGGAGTTTAAGAAGGACCGGAGACAAGGTCTGTTCCAATCCCACCCACTGCTTGTCAATGGAGTGGTGTTTCCAGTCCAGAATTCGTAGGAGGATTGCAGCCTGATGGTACATTTTTAAGTCCGGGAGACCTGCTCCCCCCATAGCTTTTGACTAGAGATGAGCGAGCACTAAAATGCTCGGGTACTCGTTATTCGAGACAAACTTTTCCCGATGCTCGAGTGCTCGTCTCGAATAACGAGCCCCATTGAAGTCAATGGGAGACTCGAGCATTTTTCAAGGGGACCAAGGATCTGCACAGGGAAGCTTGGCCAAGCACCTGGGAACCTCAGAAAAGGATGGAAACACCACGGAAATGGACAGGAAACAGCAGGGGCAGCATGCATGGATGCCTCTGAGGCTGCTTAATCGCACCATTATGCCAAAAGTATGGGCAACAGCATGGCAATGACAGAGTGACCGAATGAGGCTAGATAGCATCTAAAACATCCAATAATTGACCCTGACACTATAGGGGACAATGCAGAGGCAGCGGCAGCAGCGGCAGGCTAGAGAGTGTCTTGGCAACATACCCCAAATGGACTCAGGCTTAAAACCAATGGGTGGCAGAGAGGAACCAAAGGAGGTGAGCAAGAAGCGCTCAAATAATATCGGTAAATGATAAAAGTTTGCCAGTATATTTTGTGGATTACACAGCAGGGTGGCGACAAAGTTAACAAGTTTGATGAGGAAGCCATGAAAGCAACCCAAAATTCTGCCTGACACAGCTCGTTTGATAAGGGGACCATGTATGGAGGCAGTGAACTAGTAGTAGATTAAAGGTGCTGCAGTTAAAACTATGTTAGTTGGATCTTGGGATAAAGCTGGCGCTCCGCTGCCAGGCGAGCTTTCGCCAATCCAAGCCCCTGTCTCTAGGCTACTCCCCAAACAGCACTTCTAAGAACCTTTTGTATAAGATCAAGTGTAGTAGCGTTCTTATAAGTTTGGGTTCTGGCGGGTGAGGGGAATGTAAACAGATGCGCAAGAAGCGCTGAAATAATATCGGTAAATGATAAAAGTTTGCCAGTATATTTTGTGGATTACACAGCAGGGTGGCGACAAAGTTAACATGGAAGCCATGAAAACAATCCAAAATTCTGCCTGACACAGCTCGTTTGATAAGGGGACCATGTATGGAGGCAGCTATATGGACTACTTTTGGAGGCAGCTATGGCGATGACGTGTGGAGGTAGCAATGGAGACAACGTGTGAAGGCAGCTAAAAAGACGACGTGTGGAGGCTGCTATGGAGACAATTTAATTTGGATAGTGCCTGTATGTGGCAGTCCAAAAAAGTTTTCAAACCAGAGGAGCAGGTAGCTGGTCCTCCAGAAAAATGACATAGATTGAGTGCCTGTATGTGGCAGTCCAAAAAAGTTTTCAAACCAGAGGACCAGGTAGCTGGTCCTCCAGAAAAATGACATAGATTGAGTGCCTGTATGTGGAAGTCCAAAAAAGTTTTCAAACCAGAGGAGCAGGTAGCTGGTCCTCCAAAAAGATTAAATAAATTGAGTGCCTGTATGTGGCAGTCCAAAAAAGTTTTCAAACCAGAGGAGCAGGTAGCTGGTCCTCCAGAAAAATTACATAGATTGAGTGCCTGTATGTGGCAGTCCAAAAAAGTTTTCAAAGCAGAGGAGCAGGTAGCTGGTCCTCCAAAAAGATTAAATAAATTGAGTGCCTGTATGTGGCAGTCCAATAAAGTTTTCAAACCAGAGAAGCAGGTAGCTGGTCCTCCAGAAAAATTACATAGATTGAGTGCCTGTATGTGGCACTCCCAAAAATTGTTTAAAACAGAGGACAGGGTAGTTGGCCCTCCAGAAAAATTAAATACATAGAGTACTATAGCCAGAGCCAGTTGGCCCTGGCAAAAATATAGCCAGTTTCCTCTGCTTTAGTGTACAAAGAGGAGGAGAAGGAGGACAATGAGGAGGAGGAGTGCATACATTATTCAGGTTCAGCTTCTTTCACCTGGTGGAGAATGGAAATGCGGAGAAATCCAGGCTTTATTCATCTTGATAAGCGTCAGCCTGTCAGCGCTGTCAGTCGACAGGCGTGTACGCTTATCGATGATGATGCCACCAGCTGCACTGAAAACCCGCTCGGACAACAAGCTAGCGGCAGGGCAGGCAAGAACCTCCAAGGCGTACAGCGCCAGTTCGTGCCACATGTCCAGCTTTGAAACCCAGTAGTTCTAGGGAGCTGTGTGATCATTTAGGACGATGGTATGGTCAGCTATGTACTCCCTCACCATCTTTCTGTAAAGATCAGCCCTACTCTGCCGAGACTGGGGACAGGTGACAGTGTCTTGCTGGGGTGACATAAAACTGGCAAAGGCCTTGTAAAGCGTACCCCTGCCAGTGCTGGACAAGCTGCCTGGTCGCCTACTCTCCCTCGCTACTTGTCCCGCAGAAGTACGCCCTCTGCCGTTAGCGCTGTCAGAAGGGAAATACTGTTTCAGCTTGTGCACCAGGGCCTGCTGGTATTCATGCATTCTCACACTCCTTTCCTCTCCAGGGATGAGAGTGGAAAGATTTTGCTTGTACCGTGGGTCCAGGAGAGTGAATACCCAGTAATCGGTGCTGGAATAAATTCTTTGAACGCGAGGGTCACGGGAAAGGCAGCTAAGCATGAAATCTGCCATATGCGCCAGAGTCCCAACGCGCAAGAATTCACTCCCCTCACTGGCCTGACTTTCCATTTCCTCCTCCTCCAACTCCTCTTCTTCTGCCCATACACGCTGAACAGTGAAGGACTGAACAATGGTCCCCTCTTCTGTCTCGCCAACATTCTCCTCCTCTTCCTCCTCATCCTCCTCCACCTCCTCCGATATGCGCTGAGAAACAGACCTAAGGGTGCTTTGGCTATCAACAAGGGAATCTTCTTCCCCCGTCTCTTGTGACGAGCGCAAAGCTTCCGACTTCATGCTGACCAGAGAGTTTTTCAACAGGCCAAGCAGCGGGATGGTGAGGCTGATGATGGCGGCATCACCACTGACCATCTGTGTTGACTCCTCAAAGTTACTCAGCACCTGACAGATATCAGACATCCACGTCCACTCCTCATTGTAGACTTGAGGAAGCTGACTGAACTGACTACCAGTTCTGGTGGAAGTTGACATCTGGCAGTCTACAATCGCTCGGCGCTGCTGGTAAACTCTGGATAACATGGTCAGTGTTGAATTCCACCTCGTGGGCACGTCGCACAACAGTCGGTTAGCGGGCAGTTGGAGGCGGCGCTGCGCTGCCCTGAGAGTGGCAGCATCTGTGCTGTACTTCCTGAAATGCGCACAGATGCGGCGCACCTTTGTGAGCAAATCAGACAGATTGGGGTATGTCTTGAAGAAACGCTGAACTATGAGATTTAACACATGGGCCAGGCATGGCACATGTGTCAGTCTGCCGAGTTGCAGAGCCGCCACCAGGTTACGGCCGTTGTCACACACAACCATGCCTGGCTTCAGGTTCAGCGGTGCCAGCCACAGATCAGTCTGCGCCGTGATGCCCTGTAATAACTCTTGGGCGGTGTGCCTTTTATCGCCTAGGCTCAGCAGTTTGAGCACCGCCTGCTGTCGCTTAGCGATGGCACTGCTGCTGTGCCTAGAGCTACCGACTGATGGCGCCATGCCCACGGATGGTAATTCAGAGGAGGAGGTGGAGGAGGGGTGGGAGGAGGAGGAGGCATAGTAGGCCTTTGAGACCTGGACCGAGGTAGGCCCCGCAATCCTCGGCGTCGGCAGTATATGACCAGCCCAAGGGTCAGACTCGGTCCCAGCCTCCACCAAGTTAACCCAATGTGCCGTCAGCGATATATAGTGGCCCTGCCCGGCTGCACTCGTCCACGTGTCCGTGGTCAGGTGGACCTTGTCAGAAACGGCGTTGGTCAGGGCACGGAGGATGTTCTGTGACACGTGCTTGTGCAGGGCTGGGACGGCACATCGGGAAAAGTAGTGGCGGCTGGGGACCGAATACCGAGGGGCGGCCGCCGCCATGTGGTTTCGAAAGGCCTCGGTCTCTACCAGCCTATAGGGCAGCATCTCCAGGCTAAGCAACTTGGAGATGTGGACGTTGAGGGCTTGGGCGTGTGGGTGGGTTGCGCTATACCTCCTTTTGCGCTCCAGCGTCTGGGGTATGGAGAGCAGAACGCTTTTGGATGCTGTGGAGGATCGTGGAGGCGAAGATGGGGTTTTCACACGGGAGGTGTTTTGGCCGGGGTCCTGGGCAAGGGGCTGACTAGCAGATGACACAGGGGAAGGAGCAGTGGTGTGCCCGGCCGGAGGTGAACGGGCTTGGTGCCATTGAGTGGGGTGTTTAGCATTCAGATGCCTGCGCATACTGGTGGTAGTTAAGCTAGTAGTGGTGGAACCCCTGCTGATCCGGGTTTGGCAAAGGTTGCACACCACAGTCCGTCGGTCATCCGGTGTTTCTTTAAAGAACCTCCAGACTTCTGAAAATCTAGCCCTCGCCACGGGAGCTTGACTACGGGCAACATTTGGCGCTGATGCACCAGCTCTGGCCCTGCCTCTCCGTCTGGCCCCACCACTGCCTCTTCCAACCTGTTCTGCTATAGGATTAGCCTCCGTCTCAGAAGCACGGTGTTCACCCGGCCTATCAACCCAGCTTGGGTCTGTCACCTCATCATCCTCCGATCCCTCAGTCTGCTCCCCCCTCGGACTTCCTGCCCTGACAACAACTTCACCACTGTCTGACAACCGTGTCTCCTCATCGTCCGACACCTCTTTACACACTTCTTCCACTACGTGAATAATGTCATCATCACCCACAGACTGCGACTGGTGGAAAACCTGGGCATCGGAAAATAGCTCAGCAGCAGCAGGACAAGTGGTTTGTGACTGTGGGAAGGGTCCAGAAAACAGTTCCTCAGAGTATGCCGGTTCAAATGCCAAATTTTGGTGGGAGGGGGCAGACTGGGGGGAAGGAGGCTGAGGTGGAGGAGCTGGAGGAGTGCCGATTTCGGTGACATGGGTGGACTGCGCGGAAGACTGACTGGTGGACAAATGGCTAGAAGCATTGTCCGCAATCCACGACATCACCTCTTCGCACTGTTCTGGCCTCAACAGTGTTCTACCACGAGTCCCAGTAATTGAGACATGATGAACCTAGGGAGTGTACCTCTGCGGCGTTCCCCTACTCCCCCATCAGCAGGTGGTGTCTCACCCCGCCCAGGACCACGGCTTCTGACCCCTGCAGTAGTTGGACGCCCACGTCCACGCCCCAGTCCTCTACCCCTAGCCCTCGGGTTAAACATTTTCCAAATTAAAGTGTAAACTTGAAAAAAAAAATTTTGTGTTTATTTTTTTTATTTTTTTATTTTTTTTTTAACAAAACGATGCTATCCTATTGCTATGGCTAGTTTCTAACCTACACTGACAGCACACAACTGGACTTTGTGCTTTGCAAGATGAGTTTGAGCTATAAAATGAAATACAGCTAAAAAAATAAAAAAATCAGCAGACTCTGCCTAATTCTACTCAAACCCCTAATAAATTGTCCCACTTCGGTGTTTGAGGTGGATATGCATGTCACTAAGAGCTAAACACAACGGACGCAGGTCTCCCAGCAAATTCCTCACAGTATGGTACTAGCTGCACTACTAGTGCCAGCAAGCCCAGCCACAAGCAAACAAAAAAAAGGAAAATATAACGCTATTGTAGGCCTAAGTAAGCCGTTGGGGTTCTCCTATGGCTATTTGTAGCCTACAATGAGAGCACACTGCTTTGCAAGATGAGTTTGAGCTATAAAATGAAATACAGCTAAAAAAAAAATAAATCAGCAGACTCTGCCTAATTCTACTCAAACCCCTAATAAATTGTCCCACTTCGGTGTTTGAGGTGGATATGCGTGTCACTAAGAGCTAAACACAGCGGTCGCAGGTCTCCCAGCAAATTCCTCACAGTATGGTACTAGCTGCACTACTAGTGCCAGCAAGCCCAGCCACAAGCAAACAAATAAAAGGAAAATATAACGCTATTGTAGGCCTAAGTAAGCTGTTGGGGTTCTCCTATGGCTATTTTGTAGCCTACAATGAGAGCACACTGCTTTGCAAGATGAGTTTGAGCTATAAAATGAAATACAGCTAAAAAAAAAAAAAAATCAGCAGACTCTGCCTAATTCTACTCAAACCCCTAATAAATTGTCCCACTTTGGTGTTTGAGGTGGATATGTGTGTCACTAAGAGCTAAACACAACGGTAGCAAGTCCCCCTGCAAATTCCTCACAATATGGTACTAGCTGCACTACTAGTGCCAGCAAGCCCAGCCACAAGCAAATAAAAAAAAAAAAAGTATAACGTTATTGTAGCCCTAAGAAGGGCTGTTGGGTTCTTGTAGAATCACTCCTGCCTAACACTATTCTAATAGAACACCCTAACGCTTTCCCTGACCAGCAGCAGCTCTCTCCCTAGCGGCATCCAGACACAGAATGATCCGAGCAGCGCAGGCAGGGGCTAGTCTATTCCAGGGTCACCTGATCTGGCCAGCCAACCACTGCTATCGACGTGTAAGGGTACCACGTCATGCTGGGTGGAGTTCAGAGTCTCCTGGCTTGTGATTGGCTCTGTTTCTGGCCGCCAAAAAGCAAAACGGTGGGAGATGCCATTTTCTCGAGCGGGCGAAATATTCGTCCGAGCAACGAGCAGTTTCGAGTACGCTAATGCTCGAACGAGCATCAAGCTCGGACGAGTATGTTCGCTCATCTCTACTTTTGACCTAATCAGAGTTTTCCATGCTATTCTAGGGCGGGTTGTACCCCAAATAAATCGCAGCATCGAGCTGCGTAGAGTGCGGAAAAAGCTCGCCGGGGGGTTTATTGGTACACCTTGGAAAATGTATAAGAACCGGGGAAGTACATCAATCTTTAAGACATTAATCCTGCCAAACCAGGATAGTTTTCTCTTGTCATACTGCTGTAGGTCCTTTACGGTACGTTCAAGGAGTGGCGTATAATTCAGTGCGTACAGTTTGGAGAGATCATAGGGCATCGATACCCCCAAGTAGCGTATGGAACTAGTTTGCCACTGGAAGGGGAAATTATCTTTAATGTGTTGTACCTCAGCCTGGGGGAGTGAAATATTTAAAATTTCAGACTTAGAATAATTGATCTTAAAATTGCTAACTGTGCTGTATCTATTAAATTCCTGAATAATTGAGGGAAAAGATATCTATGGCTGGGACACATAAAGTAGCAAGTCATCGGCATACAAAGCTGCCTTACAGTGTCGAGTGCCAACCTGAATACCATGTATGTTGGGGTTCTTACGAATGGCCGTGGCCAGATGTTCCATCACAATTACATATAACAGTGGGGACAGTGGGCAGCCCTGTCTTGTACCATTCTTTATGGGGAAAGGAGTAGATAAATGACCGTTAATCCTGACCCTAGCCGTGGGGCCAGAGTACAACGCCAAGATTTTGTTCAGAAATTTCGGGCCTAGTCCAATTTGCCTCAATGCTGCCTCCATAAAGTCCCACTGCACCCGGTCGAACGCCTTCTCTGCGTCAATGGATAACAAACAAGAGGGAATTGATTGTGCCCGGGCATGGGACATGAGAAGGATCGTTTTGTTCAGATTGTCACGGGCCTCACGCCCCTGAACGAAGCCGACCTGATCAGTATGGATCACTGACGGCAAATGAGGGGCCAGCCTCTCCACCAGTATTTTGGAGTACAATTTAATATCAACATTTATCAAGGAGATGGGTCTATAACTGGCTGGGATAGACAAATCCTTCCCCGGTTTTGGCAAAACACTGATGTGAGCCTCCAGAGCGGCCTCTGGGAGTCCGGACTCCATGGAGACAGCATTGAACACCCCGGCCAGTAGCGGAGATAAGATGTCTTTGAATTGCTTATAAAATGCTGGCGTAAAGCCATCCGGGCCCGGACTCTTCCCTGTAGGCGTATCTTTTATAACTGCAAGCACCTCTTCCCCGTCAATATCCCGTTCTAGATTATCCACCACCCCGTCGTCTAATGTAGGCAAGCGAGTATCCTTGATATAAGATTCTATTTGGGTCATGAATGAAGAAGAGTTACGGGATGGGGTATGCCCCTCTATCGCGTACAATGAGGAGTAAAAGGAATTAAAGCTCCCGCACATCTCATCGGGACGGTATACATCTGTCCCCCCAGGCCCCTTGATTTTAGGTATGTAGGACGTCTGACTCCGTGGATGGAGAAGACTGGACAGGGGGCGACCACATTTATCAGCATGGTCATATAGGTAGCTCTGAAAGCGCGCCCTATGGTGGAGATATTTCAGCAGCGATCTGAGAGTGTCCCTAGCCCTCGACAGCTCAGCCAGGTCCGCCGCATTTAAGGAGGATTTGTGGCGCTGCTCTAACCTCTGAATTTGTGATGTCAGTTCACCTATCCGGGCCGAATTTTCCTTTTTCAAACGGGTACCATGTTTAACAAAAATTCCCCTCAACTCGCCTTTGAGCAGTTCCCATTGACTAGGTAGACAAGAAGGATCCTCAGACTCTATAGACTGTGTGTAAGAGATAATGCGTTCCCTAACCTCAGTGGCACACAAGGCGTCTCTGAGAAGATTATCATTCAACCACCAAGTCCACGGTTTACGAGATGTCCGAGATATAGTGAGGGTCAGGTATATGGGGGCATGATCAGAGTGAAGTATGTGTCCGATGGAAGTTGTGGGTTCCCATATCAGAGCGTTATGACTTAACAGAAAGAAGTCAATCCGGCTATAGTTACCATGCGCAGGGGAGAAATAAGAATAGTCACGGTCTCGAGGGTGAAGGATTCGCCATACGTCTAGCAATTGTAGCGTTTGTAGGTCCTTACGCAATGCACGTATATGGTGAAGGGGAGTACTACTGCGTCCCGCGGATGTGTCTAGGGAGGGATCTAAGGTGAAGTTAGAGTCGCCCCCCACAATTAAGTGACCTTCAGCAAAGTCCGATAACAATCCCAGTATTACTCTACAGCAAGGGATAGGGTTACTGTTAGGCAGGTACCAGGTAGCCAGAGTGAGGATTTGACCCCATATTTTTACCTTCACAAAAACATACCGGCCTTCGGTGTCTTCTCTTGTGGCCAACACCTCGTGTGGCAGCGATTTATGAAAGGCAATGGAGACCCCTTTTGATTTTGCCTCCGGGTTGGCGCTGTGGAACCAATGCTGGTAGTATCGGTCTCGTATGCTGGGCACACTGGTGGACTTGAAGTGTGTCTCCTGCAAAAAAAGGATATTAACCCTCTGTTTGTGCATATCATATAAAATCTGAGATCGTTTCTGCGGGACATTCAGCCCTCTCGTATTGAGCGACCCTATCTTTAGAGTATCCATCCTGGTGTTAAAGACCCACCAACCAGAGGGGTTTACCTTGGATCTGTGCAGACAAAGGCAGACAAAGACAATCACAACAGAAGACAAGGACAATAAGACAAACTACAAATAAACAACGCTTAACCCCTTAACGCTCTGCGCCGTAGCTCTACGGCGCAGAGGTATAAGGGATGTATGAAGAGGGCTCACGGGCTGAGTCCTCTTCATACAGAGGTGGGGGTTTTTGCATTTTGCACAAAACCCCCACCGCTAATAACCGCGGTCGGTGCTTGCACCGATCGCGGCTATTAACCCCCTAAACGCCGCCGGCAAAGTGGCCGGCGGCGTTTAAAAGACGGCGGCGCGGGCGCCGTCATCTTTTTTTCGATCGCCACGCCCCCGAACGTCATCGGGGGGCGGCGATCAGTTGCCATGGTAGCCTCGTGTCTTCTTTTGGCTCATTGTAATGAATGTGCTGCAAAAATGCCATATATTGCAATACTGTAGTATTGCAGTATATGGTAGCAGCGATCTGACCATCTAGGGTTAATGTACCCTAGATGGTCTAAAAGATAGTGAAAAAAAAAAGAAAAAAAAAAGTTTAAAAAATAAAAAAAATTAATAAAATATTAAAAGTTCAAATCACCCCCCTTTCCCTAGAACGGATATAAAACATAACAAACAGTAAAAATCACAGACATATTAGGTATCGCCGCGTCCCAAAATGCCCTATCTATCAAAATATAAAAACGGTTACGGCCGGCGGTGACCTCCGAGGCGGGAAATGGCGCCCAAATGTCCGAAATGCGACTTTTACACCTTTTTACATAACATAAAAAATGAAATAAAAAATGATCAAAATGTCGCACAGGCCTCAAAATGGTGGCAATGAATACGTTGCCTCATTTCGCAAAAAATGACCCCTCACACATCTCCGTGCGCCAAAGTATGAAAAAGTTATTAGCGTCAGAAGATGGCAAAATTTTTTTTTTCTTTTTTGTACACATTCGTTTAATTTTTGAAAATGTATTAAAACACAATAAAACCTGTATAAATTTGGTATCACCGCGATCGCACCGAACCAAAGAATAAAGTAGGCATGTTATTTGGAGCGAAGAGTGAAAGTCGTAAAAACTGAGCCCACAAGAACGTGACGCACGTGCGATTTTTTTTCAATTTTTCCACATTTGGAATTTTTTTTCAGCTTCGCAGTACACGGCATGTTAAAATAAATAACATTACGGGAAAGTAAAATTCGTTACGCACAAAATAAGCCCTCACACAGGTCTGTACACGGAAAAATGAAAAAGTTATGGATTTTTGAAGTTGGAGAGCGAGAAATGAGGCGAAAAACCCTCCGTCCTTAAGGGGTTAATATAATGGGGAAATAACAAAAACAATACCGTGAGCAGCCCGCTGATCACGGAATCCCCAGTAGGTAATAAGCTAGCTGTGGACTATGCCATTACCCACCCCACCACCACCGTACATTATGCGCTATGATAAAATTGCAAATCTGAAGGTATCCAGCGGAATAGGGAGTCAGGGAGAGGAAGGAAAGAGGGAAAGGGATGAAGAGGGGAAGGAGGGGAAAGGAGGAAAGGAAGGACAATGAAAACCGAAAACTGAAAGTCAAAACTTGAGAAGATGGCTGCAGTTAGCTGCAGTTGGTTGCAGTTAGAGGCCCAGAGCTAAGGCTGGCAATATGAATCTCCTCAATTGAACAATCATTAACCACATCTTAGGCCTCTAACAATGCCAATAACATGTGCAACAGAGCTATTGTATTCAACACGTTGTGCACAATTTCACATTATTCTGGTGGGGGGAGGCGAGGTTCCCGTTCTCGGTCCATATTGGCACCTCTGCCCCCGGGTCCACGTCGAGCTCTTCTTCTGGGAGGTCTCACAGGGAGGGGAGGAGCCCCCCCCCCCCCCGCCCTGGAACAGGGAGACCCGGCCATTCCACTATGTCAGGAACAGGAATTTCCAATGCTGCCGCTAGGGCCGGGATCTCGCCTGGATGGCGGATACTAAATCTCCGGTCCGCTGTTCTTATCTGCAGGCGGAATGGGAATCCCCAGGAGTATGCAATATTCCGTTGTTGTAATTCACTCAGCAGAGGCTTGAGGGCCTTTCTCTTTAGCAAGGTTAAACGAGATAAGTCAGGGAGGAGTTGTATTTGAGTCCCACCGTGCAGAATGTTGCCCGCCAGCCGAGCTTTGGACATGATAGCGTCCTTCACCTGATAACGATGGACTCTGCAAATAACATCCCTAGGTCGATCTTGCGGTGAGGGCCGGGCCTGTAGGGACCGATGTGCCCTATCTAGCTCTAAGGGCGAGTCTGCTGGGGCTTCTAGTATGGAGTTAAAGATATGACGTAGCGTTTTATGAAGCTGAGGGGTTTCCACTGTTTCTGGGAGGCCGCGCACCCGTATGTTGTTGCGGCGCCCCCTGTTCTCTGCGTCATCCATCTGGTCATTCAAATATTGTAGTTGGTAAGCATGAATAGAGAGAGTAGCGTTGTATGAATCTAAACGTTCGGTAACAACCTGATGAGCTACTTCCACTGCAGTGACGCGACCATCAATCTGCCTAACCTCCTCTCGCACGCCATTGAGCTCCATAGCGTAAGATTGTTCCAATCTTGTCATATAACTCTCCATGTCATCTCTGGTAGGTATAGTGCGGAGGTAAGAGCTCAGGGCGCGAATCTCAGCAAGAGCGCCCATTTCTTGTGAAAGCAACATGTGTTGAGGCCCAGGGGTGCCCCCTGGAGAGAAAGCTGGATGTGATATCTGTCGGCCATTATTAGTATCAGGACTACAGTTCATTCCTAGAGACTGAGAAGGTTCAGGAGAATGATTCAATGGTGTACTTGGCCATTCGTCCCCATGTTCTGACCACAAGGCTGGGGATTGGGGCGCCGATAAGAGTCTCTGCCCCTGGCCACATCCCAGGGATCCCAGCGCTGGGACCTTAGGCCTGGTCCCTGTACCCCATTGCCCTACCTGTTGGGCATCTACCTCCGAAGCCCATGACGGGCCTGGTCTCGGCGAGTTGTAAGGAGGACTAGGCTGGGTGACCAGCGCTGCGGGGGTCAGAGCAACCTCCCCTTGTTCCTCCGCGCGCATGGCAGGGGTATCAATCTGTGGGGATGGTACCTTTGAGAAGGCCTGCAGGACCTCCCCATGACTGGCTCCCAACTCCGGTCCCAGCGAGCAGTCCAGGGCACCGGAGGTGTCTGTGTGCGGTCCCCTTGCAGCTGCCTGTGCCTCCGCTGTACTCCTCCGCAGGGCTTCCGGCTGGAGTATGCGCTCCTGCGCCCCATGTGCCCCCTTTCCGCGGTCTCCTGGTTCAGCCGCCATCTTGGCCACGTGTACCTCCTGAGTGGACCCGGCATGCCTGCCCGCGCTGATCTCCGGTCCTTTGCCCGTCGGGGATTCCGCTCCCCGTTGTGGCATCAGACCCAACGCCAGCTCCTGTTGTCCCCCGGCGGCGGGGAGCCCCGACTGTCCCTCCTCTCCATGTGCTGCAGCGAGCGCCATCTTGGAGGCCTGGATCCCAGTCATGTCGGCCAGGTATCTTCCTATCCCCCGGGTAGCGGCTTTTCCTACCGATACCGGGGGTTGCTTAGGCTGCGCCCTCCGTTTAGCACCCATCAGGGATAAGGGAAGACGCTGGATACCGGTGCTATAACGGTAAATTGTGGGGTGAGTGCTGGAGCGCTGTCAATGTGCAGCCATCACCGTCCACAGCCAGGCCACCCATCCTGGATTTTTGGATCAAAATCAAAATGTAGCACCATCCTATAATTATTGCCATCTATAAGCAGGTTCTTTATGAGATTGAAAAGTTAGGTAGTTTGTTTCTGAAATAAACCTTGAGATTAATAAAGGTCCCGTAACCTATTATCACTGCTAGTATTGGATAATAATATTAGTGGTTTAGAGGTTTACTGAGTGTGTTTGGTCGAACAAACTTGCTCCATGCACTTGCAGGATTTACTAGACCAAAATTAGTATGACACACTCCCTAGAGATACACAAGGTCAGTTAGGTATCGTTTTCATAAACACCCCTTGGACAGACAGGGTTTCAGGAAAGCACACAAAGTTAAAGAGAGTGACCCACGCACCTTCCAGTGTGGCGCACCAACCACCCACAACTGTAAAAGAACCCCCGCCCCAGCAGCAGCATTTGCCTGGAGCTTTGGCACAAGTAGCCACTGATTTTTTTAAAGAGCTCTGTGAGGGCTGTGAGGGTTTGTTTTCTGCGTATCAAATTGCACTTCATAGTGATGGTATTGTATATTCCATGCCGTGTACTGGGAAGCGGGAAAAAAATACCAAATGCAGTGAAAATGGTGAAAAACGCATTTGCGCCGTTTTCTTATGGGCTTGGATTTTACGGCTTTCACTTTGCACCCCAAATGACATGTCTACTATATTATTTGGGTCGGTGCGATCACCGGGATACCAAATTTGTACAGGTTTTACAATGTTTTCATACATTTACAGAAATTAAAACCTCTTGTTCAAAATTTTTTTTTATTATTTTGCCATCTTCTGGCGCTAATAACTTTTTCATACTTTGGTGTACGGAACTATGGGTAAGGTAATTTTTTTGTAATGAAGTTTTCAATTCTTCCATTTTTACGACTGTACGACCTTTTAATCACTTTTAATAGAATTTTTTATATTTTCCAAATTGGCAAAAAAGTGCCATTTTCAACTTTGGGCGCTATTTTCCATCACAGGGTTAAATGCAGTTAAAAAACGTTATTATATTTTGATAGATCTGGCATTTGTGGACACGGCGATATCTAATGTGTTTATGATTTTTACTGTTATTTATATTTATATTACTTCTAGGGAAAGAAAGGTTATTTGAATTTTTAGGTTTTTTTTAAATAACATTTTTTTAAACTTTTTTTTTAATTTTTACTATTTTTCAGACCCCATAGGGTACTTTAACTCTAGATTGTCTGATCAATCCTACTACAGTATGGCAGTATATATACTACAGTATGGCAGTAAATGGGGAGTTTACTCCTCATTCATTACAATGAAAGGGTTTTTAACCCAGAGCTGCATACTGGGCTGGATCACTGTGTGAGACATCGCTCTGTAAGGCTAGCCAGCCATGCGTCACTAGCCGCTGTGAATACGCTGTTTCGCTAGAGAGGAATTTGCTGATGTACAGGTAGTGCTCAAAAGAACCAGCTTTTGTTTTCTGTTTTATTTTTATTTTACTTGCCTGTAAAGTTGCATTGTTTTGGCTGCCATTAAAAGCCGCATGAAAACTGCATTTCTGCTTTCAAGCCTGTCTGTGTCTCTGGACTTTTCTATATTAAAAACAGACCCTGCTACAAGGGTTAAAAAAATATAGAAATTCAATACACTATTCCATATTCCAGTGGTTTAACCCCTTAGCCCTAAGCGCAGTATGGCGCGGGTTCCCGCTATTCACACTCAGCACGGTACTAGTATGGCGCTGAGCCGATGCCGGTTCGCTCTGCACCGGAGCCGAGCCAGCATCGGGAGTTGCAGGGTGTCAGTGGTAATCTACTGCTGACATCTCTGAGTAACACCTGTTTTCGAAGTTTTTAACCCATTAAATGCCACGGTCAGCACGACTATCGCATTTAAACTGCCTTCCAGGGGTCTCTGCCCCATGATCGGCCTGATCGTTACAATGGGAGCCCTGGGGTCTGATCAGGACTCCAGGGCTGCCTGCAGGCGGTGCCTGTAAGATGGAGTCTATGACATCATTTTAAAGGCACATTGCATGTGCATAGGCTGACACTGCTGATACCCTGCAATACATCAGTGTTGCAGAGTATTATCATGAACAAGCAATCAGATGACTGCTTGTTCATTTCCCATGGTGGAAGAAATTTAAAAAAAGGGAAAAAAAATGTTATTCAATAAAAAATACACTAATAAATTAATAAAAATGCCCTACATCCACATTAACACATGAAATTACATATAATGAGAAAAAGGTGAAAATGATTTCATAATCCCCACGCATATATTATCTCCAGGTCCATAACTACCCGTAGAAAATAAATAAATAATTATTGAACCCGCACAATGAAACTGTTAAAAACCCTAAAAAAATTATGATCTTTACCTATTTAATCCCACAAAAAATGCAAAAAAACCATATGTACTCCAGAATGATACTGTTGCAAAGTACAACACGTACTGCAAAAAAAGAAGCCATCAACCAGCTCTGTAGCCAAAAAAGTAAAAATGTTATGCCACTTGGAAGACAGCAATGCGCAAATGATAGTTTAGTGAGCCACTAATATTATATTTTTATTGTTTTTTTTAGATTTGTTAGATTGTTTTGGGTTTTTTTTTTTTTTCCCTAAATTATGAGTGCAAAATTTGTAATGTGGAATATTAGAGGTTTGGGAGACCCAATGAAAAGAATTGCTATTTTTGACTGTATACAGAAGCATCTAACCAGCCATTATCGTGCTAACAGAAACACATTTGACGCAGGATACAGTCGGACGGCTGGGGAAAAATTGGGTAGGCCTGCAATATCACTCCTTCCATACTTCATTATCTAGAGGAGTAAGCTTACTAGTTCATCAGAAAATAGATCTGAAAGTATTAGAATCACAGGTAGACGAATATGGGTGATATATATTCTTGGATGGTATTCTTGAAGGATTACGGTGTGTGCTTTCCTTTGTTTATATCCCCCCCAACATATTCCCAAGACATCATGCATAAATTGGTTGTTTTTATGGAAAAACATAAGGATTGCCCCCTCCTGTCCTGTGGTGATTAGTAAACAGAAGGGGAAGGTAAGATACATTGCTTAAAAAAAATAGTGATGAGATTGGCTTAATAGACATTTGGCGACAGAAATATATTTAAAAAAAGGACTTCTCATGCTTTAGTAATACAGATAAAGGAATGTCTAGAATTGACCTTGCGTTATGTAACCATGCCTGTTTCAGGAGAATTAGCAGTATGAAATATGAACCAAATACTATCTCAGATCATTACATAGTTACTGTTGACTCTTCCCTTCAGAGTGAATGCATACTCACTCTCATCTTGAAAAAAAATAAAGATGGACAAGAGGTAGAAGCATACAGTCCAATATCGCTTTTGAATACTGATAGTAAGCTGTATCTGAAGGTCTTGGCGATCAGATTAAGATCAGTAATAAGGGAACTTATCCACCCAGACCAAGCCGGGTTTATACCAGGTAGGCATGCATCGAACAATCTGAGAAGGGTATTTGCGAGCGTGCAGCTGGGACGGGGGGAGACCCGCTCCATCCTGTCAATAGATGCCACGAAGGCCTTTGACAGGGTGGAGTGGATCTTCCTCTGGGAAGTATTGCGGAAGGTGGGATGTGGAGAGAGATTTACTAAAAGCATCCAGTTATTGTACTCAGACCCATATGCAAGAATTAGAATTGGGCAGGAACTAACGGAGAGCTTTGAGATCTTAAGAGGCACTAGACAAGGTTCCCCTCTGTCTCCAATTCTTTTTGCGTTGTTTTTGGAGCCTTTAGCAATTAATTGCAGAAATAACTCAGATATTGAGGGATGTGGCTGTAATGGACCAGATGACAAGTTAATCCTGTATGCGGATGATTTACTTTTTATGATTAATCAAACAAATAAAACTGTTCTATTAGTTATGCAAATATTGAAGGAATTTGGTTCCCTTTCTGGACCTGAGGTGAATTGGATTAAATCAACAATATTACTTTTAGATAATTGCAACTTCAACAATATAGGGGGTTTGAAAGTGATGAGAAGTGACAAGGACATTGAATATCTTGGTATCAAAGTATCCTCTGATCCCAACGTATATGTGGAAAAAAACCTGATACCACTGATTCAAAGGATAAGGAAAAAAAATCTAAATTTGGATGAAGCTCCCAATATCTCAGGTTGATAGGATAGCCCTCATAAAAATGATTATATTGCCCCAAATATTATATATTATCATGGTATCGCCAATTTGGATCAAATTTTTTAAGCTCATAGAGATATTATTAAATGAGCTGATCTGGGGAAGGAAAAGAGTTTGGATCAAGTATGGATTCCTTTGTAAGCGGAGAGAGACAGGGGGAATGGCATTACCAGATTTTTTTTAGTTACTTTGCTGCTGCTATGTTGCAGTTTTTGATAGTGAGAGACAATGCTTAAATTATTAAGACAATTGCACAAAAAGTGGAGTTAGACACTGGGGTCACCAATTCTCGCATGCATTCCAATATGTAAGTGTTATGATAAAATTTGGAAGTGGTTTAAAAATAAATTTGTAATTAACAGTGGCACGATGTACACAAAGTTATGGCAGAATTTTTTACCTGCAGGAATAAACACAATTTCACAGAGCTAAATTCTGGCAAGATAGAGGGACACATTTTATTGCACAAATATTTTTCGAGGGCAGACTGATGCCATTTTCACTGTTAAAAGAAATATTTGTTATAGAGGATAAGTTTTATTTTCAATATCTTCAGTTGGCATATAGGGTTAACACTATTAAAGGGAAAGGAATTTTAAGAGTAAAAAAATATACAGAATTAGAGGTTTGGGAGAAATTAAAGGGCGCAAATAGAACCCTATCCAAAATCTAAAAACTTTTGTCTAATGATATTATGGGAAATGTGCAACATGGCAGCAAGACAGTGGTGCAAGGATATAAGGACATTAACAGAATTTCAATGGACTAAAATTTTTCAAAATGTTGAGAATTGGCTTATAAGCTAATGCAATTGAAAGTAATTTATAGATTGTATTATTCCCCTAAATTGATTAATTTTTTTTCAAAAAATCTAAAAGCGTAAGGCCCCTTCCACACTAGCGAGTGTGATGCGATGAACTCGCATCACACTCGCAACGCAAGCTGCCGGGAACGCACGGCCCGAACCCTGCACCGCGGGAGTGAACTGACATGCTGAGTTCACTCCCGCGGTGCAGCGTTCGGGCCGTGCGTTCCCGGCAGCTTGCGTTGCGAGTGTGATGCGAGTTCATCGCATCACACTCGCTAGTGTGGAAGGGGCCTAAGTGTCTTAAATGTGATCTTAGTAATGCTGATTGTTTCCATATGTTCTGGAACTGTAAACATGTGATCACATTTTGGGAATTGGTCCATACTGAGATATGTAAGACCGTGAGTTTGGCTATCCCTAATATGCCAGAGATAGGTCCTGGTTACAAAAAACATTGGATTTCTACCGCACTATATGTGGCCAGATACTAGAGATGGGCGAATTTGTTAAAATTCGTTTTAATCCCGATTCGCCAAATTTTTCGAAAAAATTTGATTAGACCCGAATGGAATCAAAACGGATCACGTTAAAAACGGGCATTTCCTGGCTGCAGAGAGCCTGTAGGGTGTTGTAGAATGTTGTGCCATGCTTAAATATGCATAGGGAGCGTGGTTTGGTCTTCAAACAATGCTGTGTTTTAGTATGACACGCACATGACAGCCGCGGCTCTTAGAATCGCTTCACTCTTCACTTCCATGTGCACTTACATAGGCCAACTTCCCCAAATAAGCGAAGCGGGAACGCAGCCTGACAAGGTAACGTCTGTGCCAGATCGAAAGGACCAAGCTGAGGGCCCCGATCCCACTATAACATCAAAGAGCGCACTCTTTTTACACTGACATCAGATGATTCCATAGATTACAACAGAACCTGTTCTGTTAAACGCGGATACATGTGGAAAGCCCCCAAAAGAGTGCAGAGGATGTCGGCAGTAATTTTGCATTGACGTCACTGATCATTTTGCCCTTCTTTTCACGCGTCAGTGTCCTCTTTCAATCGGTCAATAATCCATCAGTATTGCTAAAGCCAAAAACAAACAGGAGTTGATCCAGAATAAAGATGAGCAGCAAATGGGTTACTTGCATGTACTCTGTGTTCTGTATCCACTCCTGCTTTTGGCTATACATCCTGAAGCTTTTCATCCTTCTGACAGATGAAATGAAGGGGAAAACCAAACATAGTGGCAACGTCATAGAGTGATGGAGGGTGAAAACAGCATTATGGAAATCACAGGGTGTTCCAGGGAGACAGCGGTCAGTTGGCAGCAGCATGAGTAGGCTGCAGAGTGGCACAATGACAAATTAAGGAGGTGGCGGAAACATGGTAGGCCACAAAAGGGCACAATGAAAAGAGTGTGGAGGTGGCGGCAGCAGAAGCAGCAGCAGGAGCCCACAGGTGGCAGCAACATGGTGGCAGCAACAGGGATAGCCACAGAGTGGCACAATGATTTAGTGTGGAGGTGGCATCAGCAGCAGGATCCCACAGGTGGCAGCAACATGGTGGCAGTAGCAGGGAAAGCCACAGAGTGGCACAATTATATAGTGTGGAGGTGGCATCAGCAGCAACAGCAGCAACAGGAGTCCACAAAGTGACACAATGATAAGAGTGTGGAGGTGGCGACAGAAGAAGCAGCAGAAGAAGTCCACAGGTGTCAGCAACATGGTGGCAGCAACAGGGAAATCCACAGAGTGGCACAATGATATAGTGAGAAGGTGGCATCAGAAGCAGCAGGAGCCCGCAGAGTGGCACAATGATATAGTGTGAAGGTGGCATCAGTAGCAGCAGCAGGAATAGCACAATGATATAGTGTGAAGGTGGCATCAGAAGCAGCAGGAGCCCACAGAGTGGCACAATGATACAGTGTGAAGGTGGCATCAGAAGCAGCAGGAGCCTGCAGAGTGGCACAATGATATAGTGTGAAGGTGGCATCAGAAGCAGCAGCAGGAGCCGCAGAGTGGCACAATGATATAGTGTGAAGGTGGCATCAGAACCAGCAGGAGCCTGCAGAGTGGCACAATGATATAGTGTGAAGGTGGCATCATAAGCAGCAGGTGCCTGCAGAGTGGCACAAGGATATACTGTGAAGGTTGCATCAGAAGCAGTAGGAGCCTGCTGAGTGGCACAATGATATAGTGGGAAGGTGGCATTAGAAGCAACAGGAGCCTGCAGAGTGGCACAATGATATAGTGCGTTGGTGGCATCAGAAGCAGCAGGAGCCCCCAGAGTGGCACAATGATATAGTGTGAAGGTGGCATCAGTAGCAGCAGCAGCAGGAGGAGCCAACAGAGTGGCACAATGATATAGTGTGAAGGTGGCATAAGAAGCAGCAAGAGCAGCAGAGTGGCACACTGATATAGTGTGTTGGTGGCATCAGAAGCAGCAGGAGCCCGCAGAGTGGCACAATGATATAGTGTGAAGGTGGCATCAGTAGCAGCAGCAACAGGAGGAGCCCGCAGAGTGGCACAATGATATAGTGTGAAGGTGGCATCAGAAGCAGCAGCAGGAGCCGCAGAGTGGCACAATGATATAGTGTGAAGGTGGCATCAGAACCAGCAGGGCCCTGCAGAGTGGCACAATGATATAGTGTGAAGGTGGCATCATAAGCAGCAGGTGCCTGCAGAGTGGCACAATGATATACTGTGAAGGTTGCATCAGAAGCAGTAGGAGCCTGCTGAGTGGCACAATGATATAGTGGGAAGGTGGCATTAGAAGCAGCAGGAGCCTGCAGAGTGGCACAATGATATAGTGCATTGGTGGCATCAGAAGCAGCAGCAGCAGGAGCCCCCAGAGTGGCACAATGATATAGTGTGAAGGTGGCATCAGTAGCAGCAGCAGGAGGAGCCAACAGAGTGGCACAATGATATAGTGTGAAGGTGGCATAAGAAGCAGCAAGAGCAGCAGAGTGGCACACTGATATAGTGTGTTGGTGGCATCAGAAGCAGCAGGAGCCCGCAGAGTGGCACAATGATATAGTGTGAAGGTGGCATCAGTAGCAGCAGCAGCAGGAGGAGCCCGCAGAGTGGCACAATGATATAGTGTGTTGGTGGCATCAGAAGCAGCAGGAGCCCACAGAGTGGCACAATGATATAGTGTGAAGGTGGCATCAGAAGCAGCAAGAGCGGCAGAGTGGCACAATGATATAGTGTGTTGGTGGCATCAGAAGCAGCAGCAGCATGAGCCCGCAGAGTGGCACAATGATATAGTGTGAAGGTGGCATCAGAAGCAGCAGCAGCAGGAGCCCATAGAGTGGCACAATGATATAGTGTGAAAGTGGCATCAGAAGCAGTAGGAGCCTGCAGAGTGGCACCATGATATAGTGTGGAGGTGGCGGACAATTCCAGTTCCTGGTAAAGATGGTAGGAGGCAGATGGTGCAACTAGCAGCAGATGTGTGGCATCAGGCGGGTTGCAGCATCAGAATAGTAGTTGAGGAAGGTAGTTAGAACCCCGACTCATTTCTCAACATTTGGAGGAGGCGTCATGACTGATCTAATCTGATGCATTAGGCATTGGTGAGTTGAAATCCTGTCCGATCCAAGCCTGATTCATCTTGACAAAGGTCAGTCTCTCCACATTACAGGTGGACAAGCAGTTCTCCTGGGGGTAACGATGGCCCCCGCCACACTGAACACCCGCTCTGATGCCACACTACTGGCCAGGCAGGACAGCTTCTCTACTGCAAACTCTGTAAGTTGCGGTCACGCATCAAGTTTGGCTGCCCAGTAGTCCATAGGATCCTCTACCTCAGGTGGTAAAGTGCTGTCCAAGTAGGCCACCACCTGCTGGTGCATTGTCTGCTTCATGTCCTGCTGCTGGTGGCGGCTACCCTCCTCACTAGGCGGGTGAATGAAATTGCTCATTAAGGAATCCAGAATTAAGCGACTGTTGATGGAACTGCTACTGCTCCTAACCCCCAGCTCCCCACAGCAGCCGTGGTAGAAGTACATGAGCAATGACTGCCAGGAATCCCCCGGTCAGACCTGACAGAGGATGGGCAATACTGTGTGCTCAGTATTTCTCTATAGTATGCCAGTTGTTCCTTCCTCTCAGCAGCAGGAAAAAAGTCACCCATTTTGGACCGGTAGCGAGGGTCCAAGAGGCAGGAGAGCCAAAAGTCATCCCTATGCCGGATATTGACTATTCGGCTGTCACTAGTTAGGCAAAGCAGCATGCTGCGGGCCATCTGCGCAGGTGACTCTGAGGGACTCCCGGCCCCCATATCCACAGTATACTGCCACGGTGCTTCTGGGTCATCTGCCTCGTCTTCTACCTCCTCCGGATGCTCCTACTCCTCTTCTCCTGTCACCTGAGTAGAAAAACCACAAATTGCACCAGACTCTGCTTGTGCTTCAATTTCTCCTCCTCCTCCGGTTCAGCCCCCACCGGACTCATGTGACCATGAAATGTAATCTCCACTTCTCCAGTGCCCTGACCAGACAGATTTTGCAGCATGAGTTCCAGGACATGAAGCAGTGAAATGACGTTATTCATCCCGCAGTTCTGGCAACTGACAAATAATGTGGCCTCTTCAAAAGGCCTGAGCAAACGGCAGGTTTCACGCATGAGCTGCCAGTGGCTGACATCAAAGTTACACAGGGGAGTACTATGGTCCACTTGCATCATCAAAAAATCATTAATGGGTTTTCTCTGTTCATACAGGCGGTCTAACATATGGAGGGTGGAATTCCAACGGGTGGAAACATCGCATATCAGACTATGTTGGGGCAGGCCGTTGTGGCGCTGCAACTTGAGGAGGGTGTGCTTGGCTTTGTAAGAATGGCTGAAGTGCATGCACAGTGTCCTGGCCATTTTTAGAATGTCTTGCAGATGGGTGTAAGACTTCAGGAACTTGTTGACTACCAGATTGAACACGTGCGCCATGCAGGGCGCATGGACCATCCCTCCTTGGTGCAGTGCAGACACCATGTTCCTCCTATTGTCTGTCACCATGGTTCCGATTTTTAGTTGTCACGGAGAAAGCCACACATTGATTACTTCTTGCATGACGCGGAGCAGTTCCTCCCCTGTGTGACTTCGTTCGCCCAGGCAAACCAGGTGTAGAACTGCGTGACACTGCTGTGCCCTGCACATGTGGTATGATGGAGCAGCACTTGTGGAGGCTGAGGTGGTGGTGGAGAAGGAGGAGGCGGACAGGAGCAGCAGTTTGACAACGTGGAGGAGAAAGTTGTGGAAGTTGTTGGTGTGGCTGGGCGGGAAGCACATTCACCCAGTGGGCCGTAAAGGACATATACTGGCCCTGACCATAATTACAGCTCCATACGTCCATGCTGCCGTGCACCTTGGAAGAAACTGATAAGCTCTAGGAGTGGCCTACCAGTCCTGTTCTGTTGTACATATTGGTGAAGGGCTGGCACATCCTTTTTGGAAAAAAAAATTGCGGTTTGGAACTCTCCACCTCGGTTCGGCACAAGCCATTAGTTCTCTGAAGGGTGCAGAGTCCACGACTTGGAACGGGAGAGACTGCAGTACCAACAACTTTGACAAGAGCATGGTCAGCTTCTGCACCTTAGGATGGCTGGACGCATAGAGTTGTCTTTTTGTAATCGCCTCGCTCAACGACTGCTGGCACCATGCGTAGCGAGGAGCCGGAGCATCTGGACCGGGAGATGATGTCAAAGACAAACAGCTCCCTTCGGCAGAGGTGCTGGAGCCTTGACTTGCTGAAACAGCATGTGTGCTACTAGGTGCTGCTGCTGTTGCTGCGCCTGCAGGATGGACTGCATCAAACACCCATTTCTCCCAGGCCATTGGATGGTGACGCTGCATGTGTTGGCGCAGGGCCGTGGTGCCAAGGTTAGCTCCCTGGCCACGCTTCACTTTCTGCCCGCAGATACGACATATACCCACGCTCGGCTCCTTTGGTGTCTTTACAAAAAACTGCCACACCGCTGAGGTGGTAATTTTACTGCCAACACTCTGCACTGAGCGACTACTACTGCTGCCTCGCTGAGCCCCTGTGCCACTGCTTATTTGGGCCTGCGAATCCGGATTTGTACCCCGCGGATGTTTGGCTCCCGTCCTCGCACTGCTGCCAACCTGCTGACTCACAGCCACAGTAGCGACTTGCTGCCTGCTCCGCAAGCTGACACTCTCTTCGCCCGACGATGATGAATCCCCTGCTACACCCAGCGATCGGCTACATCATCGTCAATTTGCGTTTCCCGGTCACTGTTACTCTCCTCACCGGTGTCAGTATGCACAGCCTGCCTACTGCAGGAAGCAGCGTCAGTCTGACCCACCTCTTCACTGCAAAGCAGCTGCTGACTGTCCTCAAACACTTCGTCCTCGCTGAATAGTGGCGCTGAGCCCAGACCACCTAGTAGCTCTATGGCTGCTGGAAAGGAAAAGGACAGAGCCTGGTTGAGGACAGGTGAGGGCTGCTGACCTGCTCCTGGGCCATGCCAACTAATTGTTGTATCAGAGGAACCCACGGACTCTTGGCTGGGGTTGTCAGATGTTATATTTGAGGAATTGGTTGACCTAGTCAACCATTCAACAACCTTTGGGTTGTTGATCAACACACTGCCACTAGATGACAACGGCAGTTCTGGCCTCACAGAGTGACCCCTGCTGTGACATCCCCTTACTGTGCTGCCACCTCTGCCTGCTCCACCTGCCACCTTTCTGTCTGACATAGTGGTTTATAAACTATGTGGATTTGACACGTAAATCTGGCTGTAAACTAGAGCCCCCAAAAGGTATTGCAATGTGCATTATACAGATACCCCACAACTGACAGTGTAATTTCAGCAAAAATCACTATATAAACTATGTGGATTTGACACATAAATCTGGCTGTAAACTAGAGCCACAATAAGGTATGGCAATGTGCATTATACAGATACCCCACAACTGACAGTGTAATTTCAGCGAAAATCACTATATAAACTATGTGGATTTGACACGTAAATCTGGCTGTAAACTAGAGCCACAATAAGGTATGGCAATGTGTGTTATACAGATACCCCACAACTGACAGCTCACTACTGCAGATGCATGAATGTCAAACAGATTTCTTCCTATTCGATTTTGTCACTAAATAGAACTGCTATTTGGGGTATACAGATCCCCCTTAAAGAACAACCAGGGATTGGTCCACCAATCGCTACTGCAGATGCATGAAAGTCAAACAGATTTCTTCCTATTTGATTTTGTCACTAAATAGTACTGCTATTTGGGGTATATAGAACCCCCTTAGAGAACAGCGAGGGATTGCAGCACGAATCACACAGTACAATAGCAGCAGCTGGACGCTACAAGATGAAGTGTGAAGTGCTGAGATAGAAAATGGCTGGATTTTATAGGGCTGTGTGACATCACATAAGGCTGCCGGTCGCTGATTGGCTTACAGGTCTGCAGATGTCATCGGGTGTGTTCCTTTCTCCTTCCCATAGTTCTCTGCACCATGTGACACGTTGTTCTCTCGCCCATTTAGCAGAAACATGAGGGGAAAAAAACCAACATCGCTCCCGCGAATCAGCATAAACTTCAGCTTTGTGACGAATCAAATTTTTCCTGAAATTCTAACCAAAGTTAGAATCATTAGAATTGATTCGCCCATCTCTACCAGATACCTATTGATATTAGGGTGAAAATCCCATAGAGCTCCATCGATAAATGAATGTGTAATTCAACTGGAAAAATTTAAAATTGTGTGAGAGGAGGAAAGGGGATTTATGGCGTAAGAAATGGTTGGTAGACGAGTGAAAGGGGGAAAAGGGTAAGCTGGAAAAAAGGGGAAAAGAAAAGGAAAAGTTGTGTTTTTTCTCTCTCTGACAGGGGAGGGACGGGATGGTGGTAGGAGGGAGGGTGGTCTAAGGATATATATTGGTTGATGTACAATGTCATCCTATTTAATATTTACAATGTGTAATGTATAAAAAAGTTACCGTTATAAAGAAATTATATATATATAAGCTCTGTGTAGCACTGTGTAATCTGTGAGCGCTATATAAGTTATATGAATTATTTATTATAAACCACTGGTCCATAAGAGCATCAAGTAAGAGGTAGCAAAACCTCACCACAGGTTATTCACACATAAGCCTAACATTTTCTTCCAAATTATCAAGCAGGAGAAAATTTAACTTATTTGTTTCTTTATCTATGCTGTTCATGTCTGTTCTGTCAATAGTGATGGTACATAGTACATATATTGAAGTATGACTAGTGGGTTTGGCTGCATAGAACTGTTCTCTAGATATAGGGGTATAGTATTTTTTGCTGTTTATAAAATAAGGGCAATGCATGTTTTGCAATATAATACATAGACATGCATGCAGAAAAGGAAATTTGCTGGAGATATGGAGATATCCCCAGAAAGTGGGGAGGAGGGAGTTGGGAATAGATGTTTTTGTTGTTTAGTACTTATTCTTCAGCTCCCCAGGCATTTATTCCACATTGTGGTTGTACGGTATCCTGCTTCACTATGCTGTTTGACACGTTTTAGTAGAGTGTATCTGTACAAGTTTGGAGTCCCGCAATGCTTCTAGTTTATGCAAGTGGGTTGTGTTGGTAGTTATCTAAACACTTTCTTAGTTTCTCCATTGCATTCCTATTTAAAGGAATTTGTTAGTTTGGTGGCGGTTGAGTCCATTCAAGGTGTCAAATGGCAGTGGACGAGTCAGGTGGAAGGTACAAGCAAGTTATTGGTGGATTAATTTAATTTATAGAGGATATAAAACCTCATGCTGGTGAACATGCTGAGCTTTGGAAGTCGCTAGCCTCCTCTGATTGTTTTATTCCAGTATTTAAATAAAACTGTGGCCATTTTGACCCATTAAGTAATGTGGTTGTGTATTTTTTTTTCCAGATGCTGTGTTTTCTCTTGTTTAACTTGTTTTAAAGGAAAGTGAGGGTCCATCCCATATCATGTAATGTCATGGACTGAAAAAAAGGAGGAATAGCACCTCCTAATAATATATTCTCTCCCATTATAATCCACACCTGCTTTAGGCTTCAAATACTGTATTCGAAAAACTGAATGTGTAGACACTTAAAACTGCAATATAATCCGTTTTAAAGTGGTTTAAGAGGCAGGTTCTTAAATCTGAAATAATTGCCATTATAATGGCATTCTGAAGAATTGCATCAGTGTAGGATATTCTTACAGATTATAGAGAATTATACTGCACCACAGACCGGAATATTAGCAATTACTGCATCATCCGGCAAGATCTTTATAGATCTTCAGAGAAAACGCAATCATAAATCATAGCTTGATTGCAATGTTCCTCCATTCAGTGAATAGCACACATGATTACGTAAATCAGAAAGCGAATGTTGTCACGGATTACACAATTACATGACTCGGAAAAGATTTATCATATGTGAAAAAGTTTGGTTTTTAACAAATAGTGCTAAGTAATAATTGAATCAGAAAAGTTAAAAAGCATTTAGTAATACCCGAATCAGAAAAGTTTGGTCACTAAAAAGCACTTAATAATATGTAAATTAGAAAAGCTTTGTTGTCAGCAAATAAAATGCTTGATAATACACGAATCAGTAAAGTTTTGTTGTCATTGTAAAGAGCTTAGTAATACCTGCATAACAAAATTTTTGTTGTCAGTAAAAAGAACTGTGCAATACGAGAATCAGAAAACTTTTGTTGCCAGTAAAAAGTCTTTAGTAAAATGTGAGTCAGAAAAGTTATGTTGTCATTAAAAAGCGTATAGAAATACGTGAATCAGAAAAGTTTTGTTGTCAGTAAAAAGTGCCTAGTAATATGATACAATACTAAGTGCTTGATAATTGGGGAATCAGTAAAGTTGTGTTGTCATTATAAAGAGCTTAGTAATACGTGAATAAGAAAAGTTATGCCCCTTTTATAATAAATGCAGGATGCTGTGACCTTTCACCCAAAAAGTATTGTCCTTCAGTGTTCAGCTTTGTCTTCAGCCGTGCCAATCCTCTGTCGCACAGCAGACAGTAGCAGAACAGTACAGTACTGCCCGGTGTGTTATTATCTTGGTGAAAAGAGAATTCTAACAGTGGCTAAGTCTTAGGCTTCACTTCAATCCTGTGCACATTTCTCATCTCCTCCAATCAGGGCTGGCTACAGGTATCAATAGGCCCCTGGGAGACCTCTTGGTGACAGAGCCTCAGTGGAACCCTATGCAGTGAACTCATGTGGCAGCATTAAACATTCAGAAACTAAAACTGTCTCCTGTTCCCTAAAATATCCTCTAGTTTATCATATCACACAGTCCCCTCATGGTTATTTTATTTGAAGCCCCCCCTCACATTCCCTATAGATTCCTTATGTACAGACTTATGTGGACCCCCCTCCCAGCAGCCCTGGGCCCGGCACTTTCCCGGGTATGCCCAGTGCTGGCGCCCACCCTGCCTCCAATAGCACCGTGTCACTGGCCCCCAAAAGCTACACCACTGACTCACAACACTTGTGAATTTAATTAATTCAAGCAAATATACTCTCATGTGCATGTAAAATTTGGATGCTTGCTCAGGCTTTTTCTTGAGGAAAGGCCCCATCATACTGCAAGGGTTAATTCCTGTGAGCTTTAGGATTACTTCACATTCTATAAATGCAGGTTTGTCTGTCAATGAAATGAAATTCAGGCGGCAGTAATGTAGGCTGCACATCATAGGGTGCTTTATTATACTGATACATGTCTGAAGAATACAATTAAACTAGCATTGTAAGAATTTTATCAGAGAACATTACTCTATATCATAATGATTTATTACATCATAATGTTACATAAATGTAGAGGAGTAAAGAAAACCGCCAAGAGCTCCTACTGCCATTCCTATCATGTGGGAGTGGCACGTACCTGTGGGAAAACAGAAAATGGGTTATTTGGTACAATTTAGGAAAAGCTGTAACATAACATTACCCTGTGTCACTGTCAATACAAAGAATATGTATAGTAGGTACAGAAAGTATTTTCAATCTTTGTTTCATTGCAATCAATTTGTTCTTCTTTTCTCTTTAATGTACGCTCTGCAGCCCATCTTGACAGAAAAAAAACTGAAATTAGAGATTTTTTTCTAATTTATTAAACAAAATAAACTGAAATATCACAATCAGCCCCTCAGGTTGGATGGTGAACATTGGTGAAAGCTATTTTGAAGTCCCTCCAAAGATAATCAATTGGGTTAGGTCTGGGCTCTGGCTGGGCCATTCAATAATGGGAACAGAGTTGTTCGGAAGCCACTGTGCTTAAGTGGCTTAAGGTCACTGTTTTGTTGGAAGGTAAACCTTTCACCCAGTCTGAGGTCCAGGGCACTTTGGAAGAGGTCTTTATCCAGGATCTCTGTACTTGGTCATATCCATCTTTCCTTCAATTTCAACCAGTCATCCTATCTTAACTTCATTAGACAACAGAATCTTATTTCTCATAGTCGGGGAATCTTTCATGTGTGTTTTTGCAAACTGTATGTGGGCATTCCTATATCTTGCACAGAGGAGAGGCTTCCATCTTCACACTCTGTATAAAACCCCAACTCTGGAACTCAGGCACAGTGATATTGGGGTTCTTCATAACCTCTCTCATCAAGTCTCTTTCCTCACAATTGCTTAGTTTGCTGGACGGCTAGGTCGAGGCAGAGTTGTGACCTTCCAAAAGTTTTTACATTTAAAGATTATGGAGGTCACTGTGCTCTTAGGAACCTTGAGTGCTGTAGAAATTCTTTTGTAACCTTGGCCAGATTTGTGCCATGCCACAATTTTGTCTCTAAACCCCTTGGGCAGTTCCCTAGAATTCATGATTCTCATGTGCCCTGACATGCACTGTGAGCTGTGATGTCTTATATAGACAGGTGTGTGCCTTTCCTAATCAAGTCTAATCAGTTTAATTAAACACAGTGGGACATATTTATCTGGACACCAGTGGCGCAGAGGCCCTGAGATAATCCAAAATGCTATCTTAGTGCTTGCACTTGCGATTATTTGCCCCAATCCAACACCTTCACGCCAGTGAGGCATGAAGGGGTGTGAAGGTAGGCGCGGCCGGATGAGCGGAGGGCGCAGCCAGCCAGGAGGGGGCCGGTGCGGGGCGTTACTGTACATGCATCGGTGCACTCGCTGCCACCAGCGACTTTTAATATGTGAAAAGTCGCTGGTTGCATTTTTTCTATGCCAGGCCCTGCTTGGCATATAATAAACGCTGCAAAATTTCCGCTTCTTGATGTATGCCGCTGGCACGAGCGCTAGCGTATGATAAATATGTCCAAATGTGTTTAACAGCAAAGGATCTGAATACTTATCTTAAATTAGCAAAAATATCTACATTTCAGTTTTTTTCTGTCAAGATGGGGTAGAGAGTGTACATTAATGAGCAAACAGAGAACATTTTTGACCTTTCAAATTGGCTGCAATGAAACAAAGTGAAAAATTTAAAGGGGTCTGAATATTTTCCGTACCCACTGTAAATACTCCATGTGCCAAACTCTGAACCCCTACCCAAAAATCATTGGGGTGTCACAACAGACCTTTACCAATCAGCAAGTTATCCTCTAACCTGAGGATGCAGAATATATAATAATTATAGCAGACGGGACTAGGGGGAATTGCCCATTTTCTGTGATAACTAAATTAGTCAACTTACTTTCAGCCCTATGAAACAGCGATGCATCTGTACCTTGCTGTCAGTGGAACATATCATTTAAAATATACCTAGGTAATATGCAGTTATACAACTCTACATTACAAGTCATAAGTCAAACCTATTGTTCAACCCTCATAGAAAGGGGATGAAGTGCCAACAAAAGCGAAAAAACATCATAACTAGTAAAACGTGTAAATTTTATTGAATCAAGAAATAACACACTGGTTAAAAATGGGGGACACAAGCAAGAGTTGCATCGCAGGCAGCAGATCAAAACATCTAAATGTAAACAGGTATAGGCATCAATGGCCATATGAAGATATACAGTAATGCTGTTGGGAAGCATGAGGAGTAATGGGAAAACAATGCACAGAGAGTGATATATAAGGCTTACCCATGTTGTATGATCGTTGCCCGAGATAGCAACAACCCCGACGCGCGTTTCGGCTGAAAGACAGCCTTCGTCTGGGGGTGTGATCATCAGGGCAACGAGCCAAGTTAAAAAGACCCAAGCAGCCAATGATAGAGTTGGATAATGGTCATGTGATCGGGCACAATGCTGGGTGTGGAAATGGTGTCGTAATAACGCGAGACGCTAATAGTGGAACTAAACGGAGATCACGTGGTCGCAGCTGTGAACTCGTGGTGACGTCATAATATCGCGGGACGTCAACAGTGAGATTACAAGTCATAAGATAGATATAACCCACAATGACACACTCAGCTCTGCATCTCACCTATAACACACACAATTAGCTCTACTATAAAGACCTAATCTTGTCTGTAGTTTGTAGAGTAAACCCTGCACAATGCTGCTTGCCAGCAGAAAGTGCCTGTTTCTGTAGTGTGTCTGAGCTGGTCTTGTAATGCAGTAGGAGCGGCAGTATACAGAGAGCACTGCATCGTACAGACAAGAGAAGCTATTCATGAGAAGAATCCGACCATAGAAGATTTACAGTCTTATCCAGGGACAACCAAAATTGTAAACACCAGAACTGATAGAGACAGGTTGGAATTTTATCTGTGAAATGCTGTATTTTTACTAACAACAGTGAATTAGAGAATGTGTGTTATTTTGTTATCATAAGTATATTTAAGAATCTTGTCTTTGTGGGAATATACGTTTAACTTACCTAAAAATGATCTATCTCCTCTTTTTACCCTTTTCGCAGCATGATTTTCATTGTCAGTATTCGCTGAACTCACATTGTTTCCTAGAATGAATTTTGAATGAATGAGATATCATTACACATAAACCTTCATTCATTGTAGCCATTTATGACTTATTGAACTGCAAAGTCTATTCCTCAGCCTTGAGCTGCCACTGATCTCTCAATGTCAGATTGGACTCCAATAGTGCATTCTCTCATTTTTCTATCATGACCACCTGTGGTGGAATCAAGGATATTATTTTATCTTTATTGCACTGATCCAGCAGCTTGGCCACCAAGTAATCAGCACTATGGGAAAGACCAGGCCCTTCCTCTCACTGTAAAATACACAATGGGAAAAAACAGGCCTTTCTTCTCAATGCCATCAAAGACCAAATGGGTTGGATAAAGTACTCAAAGTAATAGCCTAAAATAAAAAAAGGACCCCTCGTTGATTACAAGGAAACGTCATAGGCTGCCTCCTGGTGCTACAGGCCATATCCAATGGGATTGCATTGGCAACTTCCTCCTCCTCATCCTTGGCCTCATGCTGCCACCGAGCTCTAAATCTTGGATGGGAACTCTGCTAGTAGTGCCTCCACCAGGGTGTGCATGCATTCTCTTATTTTCTATCATGTTTTGCTATGTTCTCATTATAGCAGGGAAGGAGCAGGGTGGCCACTAGGTGATCAGCACTGTTGACTATACAGGGAACGCCACATTCATTCTGCTGTCAATGGAGCATGTAGTGGCTCATATAAACTAGCCTATCCAGAGGTAAGGAAAAGTTGTCCTCTGTGGAAGGTGTCTCCTCCTCCTTGTCATCCCTCTATCCATACTCCAGTGACGACTGTGAGCAAAGCTTGATGCCACCCTGGCCAGGCAATGGAGGACCTGGCTGCTGTTTTCCCAGCATTCCACCCTGCGAGCTATGTGTAGACTGGAGATCCAAAGGTCCTTGCTTTCCTCCAAAAACAGCACCATACTAATGCACAATTTCTGTGTGGTATTGCAACTTCAATTAGTCACTATGCATTAGTGGACAGCTCTGTTTTGATAGAAAGCCAACAAATTTTTCTAGCTATCTAAATACCATTTAATATAAAAAAATAAAGTTTTTGTACTTTTGCAGTTTGCACATCACTCCACACACTTTTACAAAAGTGTAAAGTGGGTGTGGTTAGTCTTATGTACAACAGATTTATCAGCTAACCAAAAATTATTATGAAGCTGAGGGTATGAGAATAAAATTTAAGAAAAATTGCCGCCAACAACTAAGTAATAATTATATTATCACGAAACTTGGACACAAAAAAAAAACATGCTAATTTACAAAGTACAAAATGCTTTTTATTAATTAATAAATACAAATATCATTTTATACAGAAGCAAATTCTGGACCACCCAATAAAAAATCTATTACAATAGTTCATACAGAATCTCAATGAGAACAAGATAAATATCAAGCTGTCATACAAGATGGGGCGACAGAATATGCAGTTTCTAGATATCTTATTTAATGTCGATATATATATGTTAATGTTTCAACTAATGTTAATAGAAAAGAAACAGCGAGCAACACTCTCCTCCATGCAAGTTCATCACACCCTAACAAATTGATCGAGAGTATCCCCACGGGACAGTTCCTTCAGATTCGAAGAATCTGTTCTAACTATCTGAATTTTGAAAACCAAGCCACCGAGTTGCAACATCGTTTCCAGGAACGCGGCAATTCCGATTGATCCATCCAAAGAGGATATCTGGGGGCCAGGAAGGCCAAGACAGAGGAACTTCTTATATCAAAACCCAGGACAACAAAGGTATGGTGAGATTTATCACTACATACAATTCTCAATGGGATAAAGTGAAGGAAATCCTCTCAAGATACTGGCAAATATTAAGGAGGGACAATACTTTACATCAATATATACCAGCTCATCCATCTATCATTTACCGCTGTTCAAAAAAATCTGAGGGACCATTCGGTAAAAAGTGCCCACAATGTTCGGACAACACAGAATGTATTAGGGTCTAAGGGCCCAAGGTGAAGAAGCCGCCCTTGCGGTAATTGTGTTGCTTGTGTGAATATGGAAACAACTTCATCTTTTTTCAATCCAGCAGGCAAAGACAATACAAGATTACCTAGTCAATAACACGTACTACCATTGGAGTGCTTTATTTTGCAACATGCCCATGGGGATTGATATACATTGGACTCACCACTCGTGAGAACACATTTTTGGAATTGATGTGGCGAAAGATGAAAACGATAGGGGGAAGCTAAAAACGATCCCTTGACATTTCAAGGAACATCATTACTGTGCTGGATCTAAATTAAAGGTAAGGGTAATCGATAAGGTGCTCCTTGACACATGGGGGGGAATTGGGATTGTGCTCTTGCTTAAAAGGAAACAAACCATCTTATCTATGTGGTCCTTTTTTATCATGTTTTATGTGTTTGGTTTTAATTGTCCTTATTAATATCACTCATATTTTGCCATTTTTTTCTCTTTTTTGTCTTTGACTTTCTTTCTGTTTTGCTTCACAGGACTACCCCATTCCAGTGCACTTGCACTGCAAGTATTTATTATATAAGCTATGATGAACCTTCTACTATATAATTATGTAATGTCACCTTACAATCTATATCATGTGGTAATATAATATCAGTATTAGTGTTCATAGGTTTATTAAATCTTTCTGTAAATATGCATGGTTTGGTCATTGGTTTGTTCCATTCTTTACTAGCGTCATCTCGCATACTACCACTTGTATAACAAGAGGTATGATGATGTTCCTCTGGTATTACGATTATGGGGCACATTTACTTAACCCTCCCATCGTGATCCCCGAGGTGCATTGTCCGACGAGGATTCGGAGCTGCCACGATTTACTAAGATTGTGTGTCCAATTTCCTGCATGTGTCGCTTCCACACTGAGTTCCGCTGGAGTTCACCTTCTTCTTCCTGGTGCATGTAAGTGCTTGGACTTGCAACACAATTTGAATGTTAAATCCTGCGCGTTGTCCGAATCCGTCGGATCGTCCGACAGCCCATCCCTCCCCCATTTTTGTCATGTGGATGCCGACGCCGATGCACCAAATTTGGATCACGTGCAACAAAAAGCCCTTCTAAATGTGGTGCACATTGGAAATCTTTGGATATTCCGATGATAGTGCGGTCCACGGACCCTAGTAAATGAGCCCCTATGTGTGTATGTTTCCTGTGATTGGCTAATCCATGTATAAAAGGCTAAGCATATTATTACCAAACACTCTACTTGAAAAAACATTGAGTGAAACACGAATTCAGTGTGTGTTCCTCCGTTTGGTAAGGTATTTATATCTGGCGCTTTGAATTGTTATTTGAGCATATATTTTATACTGGTTGCTGCATATGCTTCATTTTCTACAATTTACTGATGTTAAGGTAAACATTAGTGATGAGCGAGCACTAAAATGCTCGGGTGCTCGTTATTCGAGACGAACTTTTCCTGATGCTCGAGTGCTCGTCTCGAATAACGAGCCCCATTGAAGTCAATGGGAGACTCGAGCATTTTTCAAAGGGACCATGGTTCAGGAATAAAATGTGTTATTTAATTGAAAAAGAATGTCTTCTGATAAGTTAGCAGATGTATGCAAACATCTGCAATCTATTCTTCACTGTTCCGCGCGTATATTATCTCCCGACAAGATGTGAAGAACAGTGAAGAATAGAATAAAAACAGTGAACACAGGATCATTTAAGTGGAAAACGCAGTGAAAAACACAGTGAAGAATAGATTACAGATGTTCGGCACATCTGCTTACTTGTCGGGGTGATACGCTGTCCCGGGATCGCTCCTCTTCTTCCACTGAAGTCTCCCCGTGCTGCCCGATGTCTCCCCGCTGCCCGATGTCTCCCCGTGCTGCTTGATGTCTCCCCCATGCTGCCCGATGTCTCCCCCGTGCTGCTTGATGTCTCCCCCGTGCTGCCCGATGTCTCCCCCGTGCTGCCCGGTGTCTCCCCCGTGCTGCCCGGTGTCTCCCCCGTGCTGCCCGGTGTCTCCCCCGTGCTGCCAGATGTCTGCCCCGTGCTGCCCGATGTCTCCCCCGTGCTGGCCGATGTTTCCCCCGTTCTGCCCGATGTCTCCCCGTGCTGCCCGATGTCTCCCCCGTGCTGCCCGATGTCTCCCCCGTGCTGCCCGATGTCTCCCCCGTGCTGCCCGATGTCTCCCCCGTGCTGCCCGATGTCTCCCCCGTGCTGCCCGATGTCTCCCCCGTTCTGCCCGATGTCTCCCCCGTGCTGCCCGATGTCTCCCCCGTGCTGCCCGATGTCTGCCCCGTGCTGCCCGATGTCTCCCCGTGCTGCCCGATGTCTCCCCCGTGCTGCCCGATGTCTGCCCCGTGCTGCCCGATGTCTCCCCCGTGCTGCCCGATGTCTCCCCGCTGCCCGATGTCTCCCCGTGCTGCTTGATGTCTCCCCCGTGCTGCCCGATGTCTCCCCCGTGCTGCCCGATGTCTCCCCCGTGCTGCCCGATGTCTCCCCCGTGCTGCCCGATGTCTCCCCCGTGCTGCCCGATGTCTCCCCCGTGCTGCCCGATGTCTGCCCCGTGCTGCCCGATGTCTCCCCCGTGCTGGCCGATGTCTCCCCCGTGCTGCCCGATGTCTCCCCGTGCTGCTTGATGTCTCCCTGCTGCTTGATGTCTCCCTGCTGCCGTTCCGCGCGTATCTTCCGACAAGTAAGCAGATGTGCCGAACATCTGTAATCTATTCTTCACTGTGTTCTTCACTGTCTTTTTCACTTAAATGATCCTGTGTTCACTGTGTTCACTGTTTTTATTCTATTCTTCATTGTTCTTCACTGTATTTTTTTAATTAAATGCTCGATCTCGAGCAGGGGAAATACTCGTCCGAGCAACGAGCCGTTTCGAGTACCTTAATACTCGAACGAGCATCAAGCTCGGACGAGTATACTCGCTCATCTCTAGTAAACATAGCTGATAGATCAAATTCTGTCATTTCTACTTGACTTGGGAAGTTCTCCAATCAAGAGACTACATAAGCTGGGTATCATGAGTTGTTTTGATTTGTATTCTCCTCCCTCTTCTGTTTCTCTCTTGTTTTTCTATATAGATTTATGAAACCAAATAAACCTGCTGATTTTTGCCCTGGGCAACAGCATTAGCAAAGTCATTCTTTGCATGCTTATTGATTAGAAACACAGCCAACGCACACTACAAGGTATATATTGACTGTTTTTAGGCATTTCCTTTTGTATTATTAGGACACACATTTTTTTTTGGGTGGTAAAGAATTTGCTTCTGTGTAAAATTATATTTGTATTTATTCATTAATAAAGAGCATTTGTACTTCATCAATTTGCATTTTTTTTCTTTTGTTTCCACCAAAATGGACTTTCTTCTCATATCTATCTACATAAAGTATTTTAATAGAATTGGTATTGTGTATCGATAGCTAGGTATGATGGCTGGTGTGAGCATGGCCGCATCTGCCATGAGGCAAGATGAAAATCTTGCCTCAGGCGGCAGATGCTAAAGCATTATGAAGTTCTTTTCCTGATAAAGCAGATTGATGTCTATAAGTTAAATTAGTCAGCAAAATATATCAGTGGATCAGGATAGCCAGCAGGGTTAAGGTGGGGGGGGCATTTTAATGTTTGCCTCATGCAGCAAAAAGGCTGCCAGGGGTGTCAGACTCTTGAAATGTCGGAGACGGTCACTGGAATGAGAGTGTCAGAGATGGTCACTGGAATGAGAGTGTCGGAGACGGTCAAAAAAGTTTATAAAAAAGGGATGGTCAGTGACAGAGACAGTCGGTGACAGAGACAGTCAGTGACAGAGAAAGTCAGTGACAGAGACAGTCAGTGACAGAGACAGACAGTGACAGAGACAGACAGTGACGGTTATTTGGGCAACACCGGGAGCTACAGCTAGCTCTAAAATTGAGATGAAAACAATCATGCTTCACAAGAAATTTACTGCAATAAAGGATAATTGCTGCTAGAACAGAATTGCCTTACTAAGTAACAGAATGAAACATATGGGTAACCCATAATATATTCAGACAGCAGAGATGACCATAAATCTTACCTATTTCACCATAACAACCAGTGACCGGATCTTGCCAGCTGATAATTTGATTCAGCCATTCTGGTTTGTAAAAGTCTGAAAATCCACTTAAACCACACAGCAAGACTGCAATAAAAACAAGCAGAATATCTGAATACATCTATCTGTGATGAGATCACCGGACATTGCTAAGCACAGTATACAGTATCTCATATACAGTGAATGGAGCAGCAGGACGCATGCCCAACCTGCCAAATTATTGAATTGAGGAGAAGGAGCCTTTCATAAGTCCCACTTTACTGAATGCAGCATGATTTTTTTAATGCATGAATTCTGTCTCTGATAACAGAAGGTTCTTGAATAATGTTTCCTGCCTTCCTAGTTCTCTTTCAACTGATGTATAATGTAACTTGATG
Source organism: Engystomops pustulosus (assembly GCF_040894005.1). Classification (NCBI taxonomy): domain Eukaryota; kingdom Metazoa; phylum Chordata; class Amphibia; order Anura; family Leptodactylidae; genus Engystomops; species Engystomops pustulosus. Next base: position 44,395,310 of record NC_092418.1, on the reverse strand, counting down.
CACCGTTTCTCTCTTAAATGCACATCATAACCATGTACATCCTAACTGTCACAGTTACCTATCTCTCACATAAGTAATTGCTCATTCCCTGTGAAGTCTGCATCACCTATCAATAGATTTGTTCATGCACATCAAATACATCCAATGCACATTGTCCCTAGTACAATGTGCATCCTACGTGTTAGATGCACACTAACCCAGGACTCGGTCTCTCACATAGGAAAGTGCTCAAATTCTGTATAACCTGCATCCCCTATTGATAGTTGTATATTACCCATGTACATCAATGTTCTCATGCACATCATTCTTATTGTATGCGCTATGTAGCTATGATTATTTTCTTTTTGACTTTTACATGCATACTGTATCACTACAGGCTACACACTGCCTCTTATGCATGCACATTATTATTGTCAGATATACATTATAAGAGCCACTAACTCATCAGTTTTTTCGGTCTCTATATACACTTTACAAGTCCTGATTAGAGATGAGCGAACATACTCGTCCGAGCTTGATGCTCATTCGAGCATTAGCATACTCGCAACTGCTCGGTGCTCGTTCGAGTATTTCGTTTTTTGTTAGGGCTACATTAGCGTTTTTCAAAAGTGACACAATCCTTTTGTGTGCTGTCAGTGTAGGTTAGAAACTAGCCATAGCAATCATCTTCAAAAACACAAAAAAAAATTTACAGTTTATTTATATTTCTGTTTTGTCTATGTAATAGACTTTAATTTTGAAAATGTCGAACCTGAGGGCTAGGGGTAGAGGACGAGGGCATGGGCGTCCAATTACTGCAGGGGTCAGAGGCCGTGGTCCTGGGTGGGGTGAGACACCACCTGCTGATGAGGGAGCAGGGGAACGCCGCAGAGCTACACTCCCTAGCTTCATGTCTCAACTTACTGGGACTTGTGGTAGAGCACTGTTGAGGCCAGAACAGTGCAAACAGGTGATTTTGGGGATTGCGGACAATGCTTCAAGTAATTTGTCCACCAGTCTTCCACGCAGTCCACCCATGTTACCCAAGTGAGCACTCCTCCAGCTCCTCCACCTCAACCTACTTCCCCCCATTCTGCCCCATCCCAGGAAAATTTGTCATTTGAGCCGGCATACTCTGAGGAACTGTTTTCTGGACCCTTCCCAGAGTCACAAACCACCTGTCAGGTTGCTGTTGAGCTCTTTCCCGATGCCCAGGTTTTCCACCGGTCGCCGTCTGTGGGTCATGATGACATTCTTGACATAGTGGAAGAAGTGTGTAAAGAGATGTCGGACGATGATGAGACTCATACAGGCACTCTATCTATTTAATTTTTCTGGAGGGCCACCTACCGGCTCCTCTGTTTTGAAAACTTTTTTGGACTGCCACATACAGGCACTATCCAAATTGAATTGTCTCCATAGCAGCCTCCACACGTCGTCTTTATAGCAGCCTCCACACATCGTCTTTATAGCAGCCTCCACACATTGTCTCCATTGCTGCCTCCACACGTTGTCTCCATTGCTACCTCCACATGTCGTCTCCATAGCTGCCTCCAAAAGTCGTCCACATATCTGCCTCCATACATCGTCCCCTTAGCAAATGAGCTGTGTCCGGCAAAATTTTGGGTTGTTTTCCACATCAAACTCGTTAACTTTGTCGCCACCCTGTTGTGTTATCCACAAAATATACCGCCAAACTTTTATCAATGACCGATATCATTTCAACGCTACTTGCGCATCTGTTTAAGTTCACCTCCCCCGCCAATCACCTCCCAAGAACAGTACTACACTTGATCTTACACAAAAGGTTCTTAGAAATGCTGTTTGTAGCCCCCGCCTGTTTTGAAAATTCTAATTTTTTCAAAGTAAACGCTTCTGGTCCCCAGGCCCGACCACCAGCTCCATCCCAAGATCCAACTAACATCGTTTTAACTGCGGCACCTTTATTCTACTACTACCTTACTGCCTCCATACATCGTCCCCTTAGCAAACAAGCTGTGTCAGGCAGAATTTTCAGGTGAATTATGTATCATGTTTTTTACCAGATACATAATTGAACTCGGACCATCTGTCGCCGCCATGCTGGAGACCTGAAGTTTCAATCATAGCAGTGCAATATGGATGCCTCATACGGTCGCTCTTAATCATGGAACCATTTCCAAAAAAAACAAAAAAAAACCACTATGCTTTTCCATTATTCCTAGATGAAATATTCAAACGACCCCGCCTGCTTTGAAAATTTATAGTTTTTCCCTCCACACGTCGTCTCTATAGCAGCCTCCACACGCCGTCTCCATAGCTGCCTCCACATGTTGTCTCCATAGCAGCCTCCACACGTCGTCTCCATAGCAGCCTCCACACGTCATCTCCATAGCTGCCTCCACACGTTGTCTCCATAGCTGCCTCCATATGTCGTCCCCTTAGCAAACGAGTTGTGTCATGCTCATTTTTCGGGTGTTTCACCAGATACGTTATGGAGCTTGGTCACTCTGTCGCCGCCATGCTGTGTTATCGACTAAATATACCGTCAACTTTTTGTTCACATAGGAAATCAATTCAACGCTTCTTGCTCACCTCCTTTGGTTCCTCTCTGCCGCCATAACCAGGCCAAATACTGATACGTACAATGCTATACGTTATCCTCACCAAAAGGAATTTTATAAATTGGTTTGAAGCCTGAGTCCATTTTGGGTATGTCGCCATGCCACTCTCTAGCCTGCCGCTGCTGCCGTTGCCTCCACATGCCGTCCCCTATAGTGTCAGGGTCAATTATTGGGTGTTTTAGATGCTCGCCTCACTTGGTCACTCTGTCATCGCCATGCTTTTGCCCATAATTTTGGCATAATTGTGCAATTAAGCAGCCTCAGAGGCATCCATGCATCCTCCCCCTGCTGTTTCCTTTCCATTTCCGTGGTGTTTCCATCATTTTCTGAGGTTTCCAGGTGTTTGGCCAAGCTTCCCTGTGCAGAGCCTTGGTCCCCTTGAAAAATGCACAAGTCTCCCGTTGACTTCAATGGGGTTCGTTATTCGAAACGAGCACTCGAGCATCGGAAAAAGTTCGACTCGAGTAACGAGCACTCGAACATTTTAGTGCTCGCTCATCTCTACTTATAATGTATCATATTGTATTAAAATTCTTCCTACCCATTTTATCCTAGTGCTTTTCTTCAAACATAAAAGTCTATGTAAAAGGAGGGGGGAGGAGAGAGTTAACATATGGTGATGCTATCCATAGCCTCCTTCCTTCTAAAATCAACTTTTAAATTGATGCTAATGATCCTGGAGGGCTCTGGGGGTTACTGAAAAATTTTATACTGATTTAATCTGACTACAGAAGAAAAAATTTCAGCACACACTAGGAGGGGGGACTCCCCCACAGTGTTACACTCCCGACCAGTGTAACAGCCTATGAATCTGCAGCACAGAGGAGCTCTTGGAACCACCCCAGTAGCCATTCAGATTTATTAGCATAATTTTTAAAAGGAAGGATGCTATGGATAAGAAATATAAAAATATTACTACAGTCATAGTGCCTGGATCTATGAGTCCCTGGTTTATCATGCTTTATTTTGATAGCAGATTTTCTTTGAAGGCAACCCTCTTAACACCAAGTATGACTTTTTCAAGAGGTCTAGTGTTGTAATGTGGGATATTAGCGAAACTGGTTTATGTATTCAAAAAAGGCAGAGACTCTCTACCATCGACAGTGCAGTTTTGATGTGTTTGCATCTCATCAGCACAGTGCAGGGAACTGGTTTGACTGGATGAGAGACTGTAAACCCAGATAAGGTAAATAAATAAATAAATAAAAAAACACATTCCCCTTACGGAGAGTTTCCACTGAAGGTAATCGGCATGATAAACCAGGCGCACTTACTCATAGATTTATGCATTGTGACTGTGCTAAACTTGTTATATTTGTTATTCATGGCCACCTTTCTTATAAAATCAACCTTTAAAATTATAGTTATGAGCCAGAAGGGCTATGGGTGTGATATAGAAGTCGTTTGTGCTCTGGCTTCACATGGTTTTTGTCAGTCTCCTAGGTAGTGGACCCATTGGACCACTGCGGACGATGTCGTAAGCCGACACCTAGGAACAGAATCTAACCCAGTTTCCAAAAGGGCCCACCACAAAGCGGGTTGGAATTGCTGTGGCATGGTACCACCAGGTCGTTCCACAGGTGCGACTTTGCGGTGGCAGCCAGCAGAATCATAGTCGGGGACAGGCAGGATGTCAGGATGGGCAGCACGGGATCAGAGTCAGGGACAATAGGTCAAGGCAATAACTGAACCGAGGTCACAACAGGAAATCAGAATAACAGCACAGGGCATGGGAACAAAGCTTTCTATAGTTGTTTTTAGATGGAAGGAGACCATAAATAAGAAAAATTAAAGGATTACCACAGGCCCAGTGGTATCATGTATCAGTAATTGACCCTGGTTACTTATGCTCCGGCTTGATTTTGATGGTATATTTTCCTTAAATAGACTTAAAGGCCATGCTCCACTGGGGATTATAGGAAAGGATGCCAAGTGACATGATAAGGGATTATGGCAAAACCAGATTATATATCCCAAAAGTAACAGATTCCCTACTGCAAACCACACTGTTTTGATGTTTGGCATCACATAGTTACAGGGGGCTGCCTTTAAGGTAGCTCTGAGGCAAAGTTTTCCGTATCCCACACTGAATATGTATTTCCCAGAATCCCCAGTGGACCATGCATGACCTCTAAGTCTCTGTATACCTTTAAAGTTGGCCTTTAATAGTTGCCATTCCCTTCCATATATGCTGTACAGAATTTTGACCTTTGCAAAGGGTTTGTTTTTGTATTTGGATGTCAACTTTGAGTAAATAAATTACAATTAACTATTAATTTTTTTGCAAAATTCTTATTAAATTGCAAGTAACTTATTAATAATTATCAGATTATTTTCTGTGGGCCACACTAGTACTCAGCAGAGAAGATAGGAAACTTTCCTGCGAAAACTGGATTCATGGTATATTTTAGGTAACCCAGCAGGCAGGGCAATTACTGTATATACTTGAGTATAAGCCGAGACCGCAAAATGCTGGGATAACTTATTGACTCAAGTATAAGCCTAGGGTGGGAAATGCATTGGTCACAGCCTCCCACAGTAATGAATTGCACATCAGTCTCCCCCAGTAATGGATTACCCAGAAGTCTCCCCCAGCAATAATGAAATACCCCATGCTGCCTCCCCAAGTAATGAAATGCCCTGCAGCCTCCCGCAAATGAATGGCAATAGGTGAGGTTTTTAATTTTTGGGACTCATCTTTTCTGTTCACTACATTTCCAAAATGACACATGAGGAATAAAATGCTAAATGATTCTCCTTATTATACACATATGATATAAAAACAATAAATGAAATGAAATTTAAATGATAATGGGTGCTATTGGTATGACTGTTGCAGATATAATTGCTCTTACTATTTTCCATGAAAAGGTCTCGTTTCTCCTGGGGGTAACCATTGCGCTCAATATTTAAGTTTCCGTTCATCATATTGGCACAATATAGATCTTCGTAATAGTCGATGTCCTTTACAAATAGATCATTTCTGCAATGTTTCTATGGGAAAAAATGGTAAAATTTTTGGAGGGTTTTGCTAGCACTTGAGATTATTTTTCCCTTTCCGCCACCTCCACGGAGGGAGGCATGAAGGGGGGCGTGGCTGGCAAGGAGTGGGCTGGCACAGGGTGTTCCTGTCCCTGTACAATCCCTCTCTCAGCAGCCAGCAAATTTTCACATGTGGTTTGAGACACTAAACCACTAGTCCATAAGGACATGTGGGTGGTTTAGTATCCAAAATTGCAGGTCTCATTTAAATACCTGCTAAAATATCTGGATTTTTTTTCTTATTGCCATATTCTGCTTACAGTTTGTAACAATAAATTAATTTAATTATACTGTATATCGTAAAATTAATTTTTTTAGGTCTTATTTATCTAAAAATGTAATTTTAGGCCTCATCACTCATACTACATAGTGTAACAATTGTATATAGTACTATATTGTCTATATTCTGCTTCCCTTTTACAATTTGCCCACAACAGGTTATTTGCAACTGTTTATACCCCACAAAAATTGTTTGGCCATCTCGCCTGCATAAAAAAATATAGAGTGATTAATCTATTTAAAGTGTTCAGATAACAAAACAACATCACATCTCATTAAAAAAAAAAACTATAAGGAGAAAATATTTCAGCATTCTGTGACCAAACCATTTTCGACATTGTTTTGCCTAATTGTTTAATATGATAACGTATTTTTGATGAGAAAAGAAGGGATTTTTTCTTTTAGATTTTCAAAAAATGTTTGTACCAGAAGGGCAATAAAGATGTTATCATGTTATTACACATACAATACACAGCAATAATTGATCATGTTCTATGGGGATTATATAATCACTTTCACTTTCCAAAGGAGCCTTGCTGTCACAGGCAGTGAAATAGATGGGCACACACCTAAGGCACTACCACGCCTCTCAATTTTGAAGGGGTGATTCAGAGACTCTACAAACGGAAATTAACTGAATGTGAGTCTTTAAGTGGGCAGTGAAAGATTTCCCCATTTTCAGAGCTTCTGCCTCTTTCCGCAGTGACAGGAAGAAGCAGGAAGTGAAGCCCCGCCTACCTTCTGCAGATAATAATAATAATAAATAATAATTCTTTATTTATATAGCGCACACAGATTACGCAGCGCTGCACAAGCATGTCAAATTGGTCCCTGTCCCCATGGGGCTCACAATCTAAACAACCTAACAGTATGTTTTGAAGTGTGGGAGGAAACCGGAGTACCCGGAGGAAACCCACGCAAACACGGAGAGAACATACAAACTCTTTGCAGATGTTGACCTGGGTGGGATTCGAACCCAGGACACCAGTGCTGCAAGGCAGATGTGCTACTCGCAGATAACTGAATCACTTCCTGGTTGGAGTTAAAGCAGTCTGCCCAAGTCGAGTGACAGGAAATGGGCTTTACATTGTGCATGTAGCAGGAAAGGATACAAGACGCTTTCCTCTCTTCACCAACCGCACTGTCCTTTCAGCATAATGTCAGGCATCAGTATGTATTATTTGTGCATGTGCGATTATCATGTGTGTATAAGTTTTTCACATATGCATATATGTGTTCAACATATAATGTTTTTATACACATGGGTGTTATGTTTATTTCTAAGGCTATATTCAGATATTATTTTAGAGGTTTCCTGGTGGCGTATCCCCCTGAAGCGCACCTTAAAAATAAACCCATTTTTCATGGACCAAGTAACACATTTCAGTGAATAGTTCATGTAAACAGCACACATAAGTTTGTGTACATGTAGAATAAATATGTCCCATAAAAAAGTGTGATATATTCATTGCAGGTACATATTTATGTGTGTATTTTGTATATTCACTAAAGGTATTTATCTCTGTGGTATAGTGACTGCAGGTACATATATACACTACCGCTGAAAAGTTTGGGGACACAAAGACATTCCCTTTTTTTGAAAAAAAAAAGCACATTTTCTTTCAAAGAATCTAACATTAAATATATCATTAATACACTCTTTGCATAGATAATGTGGTAAATATCTATTCTAGCTGCAAAAGCTCAGTTTTTAAAGCAATGGGGCACATTTTCTTACTCGGTCCTGTCACGATCCAGTGGTACGTTCTCCCCCGAGGAATCGAGTCTTCCGGTGATTCAGCAAGCTCGTTCGTCCAACTTCCAGCAGGTGTCGCTGTTGCGCCGAGGTCCGCCGCAGTTCACCATCTTCTCCTCAGTGCATGTAAGTGCTTGATTTTGCGACACACTTCATTTTATAAATTCTGTGTTTTTTCCGAATCCGTCAGGCTTTCCGATGGCCACACTCCCCAATTTCTGTCACGTGAAAGCCGGCGCGATTGCACCAAAATCCGATCGCATGCACCAAAATCCCGGCGGAATTCGGCACAAAGCGGAATAATTCAGGAAACCCGACGAAAGTGCGGCCGCGGGGCCCTTAGTAAATGAGCCCTAATATATACATAGGTATAGAATGGCCAATTTCCAACAACCAAAACTCCAGCTGACTTTAGTATAAGCTTCAATGTAACCCAGTTGACCCATCTTGTCGTATTTGCCCATAAGTCTGCCTGCAATTTTTATTATGCTTTGGCATCATGCCCCTGCCAAACTAAACATTGCTGTCATTGTGGTAACTCTGAGGGCATGATCATACACCCTCTTTTTCGGGGACTGCCAGATTCGCTGTGTTCATGGGAAGTGGTGAGGCATATGTTGTCTACGATTTTGTCAATATACCTACTATCTTCCCTGGTTTTCTACCTCCTTCAGCTTTCTGACCTACCTATCTGGATCTATCACAAGTCTACTTTAGGCTCCTTTTGAGTACTTCCTGTGCCTTTGGAAATTGTCCAACCCTCCAACTCTTTCATATTGGATTCATAGGGTTGAGGATTTTCAAAGAATCTCTCACAGCTGTTCACAATACACAGTATACTTTCCTGGCTGCATGGAACCCATGGATTATGTTTCAGAGAACTGCAGCCTACTACTGGGGTTCCCTGGTGGGTTCCATCTGCCCTCTTCCTTTTTTTTCCTCTCTCCTTCTTTCTACCCCAGCCACTCTTTTTTCTTCTTCTATCGGTTGTGGTGTTAACTCCTTTAGCCTTCTGGCTTGGAACCTTATTGTATATCCTTGAAGGTGTTTTATTGTTTTTGACAATATGGAAGTGCACTGCATCATGTATCCCTGTATTTTGTGTTGTCATTTAAGCTTTGTATATCATGCCCTGTGAATGTGATGTTTCATTATTCCTAAAACATTATTCCAAACACATTGGGGGTTATATACTAAGGGCCCGAATCGCGTTTTTACGTTGCGTTACCCGAATTTTTCCGTTTAGCATCGATTTTCCCTGAATTGCCCCGGGTTTTTGGCGCACGCAATCGGATTGTGGCACATCGGCGCCGACGTGCACATGACGGAAATCGGGGGCGTGGCTGAATGAAAACCCGACAGATTCGGAGAAACCGCTGCATTAAAAAAAAAAAAAGTGTCGCTGGACACGCGTTTACCTTCATTCGGCCCGGCTTGGTGAAGTTCAGTGCATTCTGATGAACTCCAGTGCAGCAGCGCCACCTGGTGGATGTCGGAGGAACTACCTTAGTGAATCGCCGGAAGACCCGAATCCTCCGCACAGAACGCACCGCTGGATCGCGAATGGACCGGGTAAGTAAATCTACCCCATTGTCTTTTTTACAACTGAGTCTTTTGGGCAGAGAGTGGGCAACATATTTTTTTGTCTGCCTCGACATCAAAATTCCTTGTACCTGAGATACTTATTAAACCTACCATTTTGCCAATTAAGAAAAACAGCAACTGATGAGACAATGAGTAGTCACTAAGATCTTCTCGCGTCATCGCCTTTAAGCAAGGTGCGGTCACAACACAAGGCTCCTTGTTTTCTTTGCTGTGAGACATAAAGAAGTGAATGCAGCTAAATTGTGTTATGTATTACATAGAAATGCAGTCTGCTTTTGAATACATTAAAAATATATTAAAGAGCCACTGAGGCTGCAAAAAAGCTAAATCTTATCTCCATGTTGCATATTTGGTAGCACTTAAAATATTGGGAACAGTGCCTAATGCTGGTATACTTAATGTGCTCACATTAAAATAAATTTGTCTGAAAGAACTAAGCCTTTTATTAATTTTATGGTTGTTTTGTGTGTTTTTTTTTCAGCAGCCACTTAGTATAGTTTACTGTGTTGTCACCTTTTCACCTGTATTAAATTTGCTATGCCTACAGATAGCAGGAAGTTTGGATGAATTTGTGTAGTGATGTTATAGAAAGCATTTAAAGAATTAATGAGTAACCGTCATTTGAGATCATTTTTAATATTGTGTTAGGGGAAGGGTTGTGAACATAGTTCTCATGTACTTTATTAAAGGGGTATTCTTGTCACATGTGCTGCTGTGACCTATGTGACCTATGTCCCGGGTCGCAGGCGCACCAGTGCCCCTCTCTGCTCCCCAGTACCCCTGTGGCTGTCTGTCTCACCTTGTCATGGCCTGGCGCGCACACTGGCTTCCGATAATTGTTATTGGCCAACCGCCCATTCTGGTAAATGTCCTTCCTCTCCCTGTATCCCCTGCCGGATCTTTGTGCTCCTATATCTCAGAGAAAACTGTGTTCCATGCCCTGTACGCTAGTCTTGATTTCCCATTCTGACCTTAGTTCTGTTCCTGACCTTGCTTCTCAGCTGCCTGCCCTGACCTCCTGCTTTGCCTTTGATGTTGATCCTGTGCTGCCTGCCTCGACCTCCTGGCAGTCCCCTGCCACGGTTCCGCCTGACGACTCTGTACCTCACCTTGGCTGCCACCGCAGAAAAAAGTCCAGCCTGTGGAGCGACCTGGTGGTAATTTCCCATAAATGTAGACATTTCATCATATATTGTCCTGGATATGACCACTGCCATTCTCTACCATCATACTCCCAACCATTTGTGAATATGCTGCAAAGTGCCCCTGTCTACCAGGCTGACAATGGAACTCTCTTTCCACTCCTCTTCTGTTTGTTTACACAGCTCTGAGTATATTTTACGTGAAGGGGTTAATCCACACTGAGCTATTCACAGAGATTTTGGATGTAATATAGATGCCCAATGGACCCAAAATATACAAGCTAGTATAGAGATCTCTACAAGAGGGAGCTCTGGAGCCTGATTATTTATAAAAACATCCAAACATGTTGTTTTCCATAAGTAAATGGAGAAATATAAATTGTCCTGCACCTCTCTTTTCTATATTTTAACCACTCAGCATCTCCCACCTCAATTATGTTATCGGTGCTGCTGTTTAATGAGGGAGCAGGAAATCCTTGCATTATATATTGATATGATGATAGAAGATCCCTAACCGGCTGTGTGGTCAATTCATTACATGGCAATCTTCATGTCCCGTGACAAAGGGCTGACCACGGACAGTGGGGGAGATTTATCAATCTGTCTGTGCCAGAATTTTTAAGTATTTTACACCTAATCTTTGGCGTGGCACCTTTATTGAGGGTTTTCTACAATTTTCTGACTTGTGGCCTAGTCTGGGCACAAGAAAATTCAGTCTTTTACTAGACCAATAAATAGCTGGTCTAAAGTGGACTCCACAGTTCTATACTACTCCAACTTTATTCTGGCGCAAAATAAGTCTGGAGTATAACGCTACACTGGTCTATTCACTGACACATTGTCAAATCTCCCCCGGTGTGTTTTCGCCCTAAGAGATAGTTATATAGTCATATATTTAGTCAGTAGGGTGCCAACCCAAGCACAGATCTGTTTTTGACCATAGGCTCTGTCTCACCTTACCACTTAGCCTCACGTATTTAGTGAAATTTAGTGTGAAATAATTAAAATTATTGCATAAATAATTGATACTTAATGATTTAATGTTAATGTTTTTATATGCCATACTGACCATTACAAAATATTTGTCCCTCACGCAACCTCCTTTTAATCAAGACCAGACAAAGCAAATAGATGAAAGTTGTCACTTTTATTTTTGTGAATGCATTGTAAGGTGTGACTGCTGTCATGGATGTTTACAATCATATATTCAATTTAAGTTATGCTCTATGAATATTATACTGTTCATATGTATCTTTATAAATATATTGATGAAGATATATATCATCAATCTGTCTACTCCAGAAAACTAGAATAATTTTCACCTGAAATGCTGTGCACCACATTTATTAAGGATTTACTGGTAGTCCATTTTTAGGCTGTCCTTTAGGCAAAAGGGGTGTGTCCTTGGGCGTGACTGGACAGAAAATAGAATGTGACCCTGACAATTCAGTCTGTGCATCAGAAAATTCAATTTGTTGTTCAGCAAATATGACCAAATAACAGGAGGTGCAAAGTAGGACTTTCTAGTCTTATACTGCACCAGATTCATTATCCAGCATAAGATACAATGATTAATCTTGCACAGCAGAGAGCTGTCTTGTTCCGCTCTGCACTTGGCTAAACACTGGGACATTAATACATTTCACCCATTGACTTATGGAAAAAAACATTAATTTGATTAAATGTATACACTTAACCGTTTACAATACAGTACTTACCGGTTTCCCATAAGAGCACTGATACATTGATCACTATAGTCCTGAATGTAGTATGAGGAGTCATCCGCCAATTCACTGTAGACAAGTCCTGGGGAAGTCTGTTTCCAAGAGGTGGGGGGAATCCAGAACCCACCTTGCAAAAATTCTTGGAATTCTTTTAATTATAAAATACGGTTATTTTTTAGTTTGCCACATTCAACCAGTTTTGCTACCATCTCCAAAACTAAAACTTAAAGAGAAACGGTCAGCAGAAATTGACCTAATAAGCCACTACCATTAAAATGGTTGTATAAAGTCACAGAGAAATAGTTTAGCACTGAAGTCAATTTCTTCCTGTCTCACAATGCCCCTCGTGCTGTCATATTCCAGGACGCAGGGTTATCAGTAATAACACAGGGGACATTCTGAGACAGGGAGAGTTTGACTTCAGCATGAAACTCTCCTCCTCCATGACTTTGGACAACCATTTTATACCTAATTCAGTTCACTTTTTGGATCATGCCGTCACATTGGAAGAAACATGATCTGGAAGGCGTTTGACAACATACTGGTAGTGATTTATTAGGTCAATTTCTGCTGACAGGTTCATTTTAAACCAAAAGTTTATGTGAAAGAAACTTTTTTTTTATTTTAATGAACACTTTTCATTTCCAAACTCTATCTTTTTTTTTATCAGGGTAGGACAGGCCCATTAGAGATGGATGGATCAGCTGGGCTCCAGGTTCTAAAAAAAATAAATGACCCCAGTGGCTTACCAGAAAACAACTAATTATGGAGACTACTTCCTAGGGGTTTAAGGAGGCTGGGCAACTTAAATGATATCATATAACCCTTGTTTAACACTGGTTTGTATAATTACTACAGCCAGTCCCTAGATATCCTCACATGGCATGTGATTGGCTGTAGAGGTCTTATGAATGAGGTTCATGATGTTGACACTACAAATGATGGCATCTCTTGAAGTAGTAGCTCTATGGCCAGTGGGAAGTTTAGAAGTTACAATAGTTTATTTATTTATATTAATATTTTCTGAAAGTTCTGGATAACTTTGGTGTATTCTATACTTTGGCTTCTGTATGCTGACACTAAAAAAGAGAAGGGAGATTTTGCCCAAGGTAAAGGTTTTCTTTCTATCTCCATCTGACCAGTTTTTAAGAAATATTCTGAAGCTGTAATGCATTGAACACAACAGATGGCCCTGTACCGGCTGAATCTCCACACCTGCATAGACTTTCATTAGTCAGGCTTCAGAGCATATCAGATAGATATTTGTATCATATCCTACTGAACAGTGAAAGAGAAAAATATCATCACACTTATCACAGAGGAAATAGCTCTTAATCAATCTATGAAGTGTTGGCCAAGATTAGGAATTTAAAACATTATTGGGTTCCTCACGCTGGTGCTTCATAATAACTTGCTTTATAAAACCTAGATTCATATATTGAAGTTAGAACACTGTTAAAGCAAGTCTTGTATGTATTACCTTCATAGTATTTGGGGTCCATTTTCTGCACAGAGTAAGATGTTTTATTAAGTGCTTCATTTAGTGCATTATTCAAAATGTCCATCAGTGTGAATAAGTACGGGTCCTTTTCAGCATCAAGTCTTTCAAGTGTTCCTTTAATTTCCTCTGCAACACAATAAAAATAGGAACCAGCATATTATGATGGACATTTAATTACAGTCAAATGTTACTGAGAAGCACATTATTACATAAGTATCGGAAAGGATCGGAAAGGATCTCAATAACTAGTCTAAAATATCTGTTTCCTGATTTCCTGATATATGTTTAATACATCTACTTCATAATCTCAACAGGGGGTACATCAGGGCATGCCAATTCATATTACAAAATTTCACTACAGGGGGCTGGCTATATACCACTGGGGGCTGGCTATATACTACTGGTGGATGTGACCCAGGCCTTCCCTACCCCTGGCTTATACTCAAGTCAATAGATTTTCTCAGTTTTTAAGTGGTAAAATTTGGTAACTTAGCTTATACTTGGGTTCACTTATACTCAAGTATACACGGTATACAGGGAATATGTGTGTCCAGCCTGTAGATAGTGTTGTCTGGAACAAACTTTTTTTTCTGATAAAAGATCGCTAGCAAAATAAATATATTTGTGATAAACAAGATTTTGACATTGGAAAGATCTTTGACTGGGGTGCCAGAAAAAAATTTGAAAATGTTTTGAGAAAAGAAAACCTAAAGAATACTGGACAACAGACTCCTAATCAAGCACCTCTGAGGAACCTACTGCCCGCAGACCACAAGCAACAACAAAAACTATGCTAACAACATAGATGTAGTCCCTTTAGAGCATCGACCAGGAGAGGCAGAAAGAAGCAACAGAGAAAGCAAGAAAATAAAATGAGTGGCCTGGAGATGATAGGAAGAGAAGAGGAGAAAGAAGAATTGTCATAAATTTAACTGACACTCCACTAAGTAAAGAATGTATTTCTGTAATATCCAAAGGTTTAGGTTTCGGCAAAAATTTTATCAAGTTAGCTTTGAGGTCAACCTCTTTAAGAGAGTAAGGAAAATTAATTTAAAGAAATGGTTCGTAAATTTAGAATCACAAAAGCATAAGGAAAAGAAGAAGGGAGAAATACCAATTAAAACAGGTCATTTAGGCTTCTTTGTGCATAACCCCCCTAGATTAGAAGAAGTAGAGTACCTTATAGCACTTGCAGATCCCGAAAATAAAACATAGACCTTTTTAATGGAGGTAATTCTTGCACCTTTAATCCTCCAGTTTCACCGGTTTGTGCTTTTAGACATCTTTCAGCAAACATTGGTACAAGATGTGAAAGCCCTGATTTATGATGGTGATAAAGAAAATATCTCAAAAAAGGAAGCGATTAAGTGGTTAAAGGAAATCTACCATGGGAAAACTACTTTTTTAACTAGTTCCCAATGCCTATCGCCTATTGCTGCTGCAGCTGTATCCCGTTTTTAGCCTGAACTTGGATGCAGCTGCGGCCTAAATACATTTTAATACTAATATTTATTCTCATTTTGTTCAGAGACTACTGGGGGTGTGGAGTAGCTTGAGATAGCTCTACGGCAAAGGCTACTCCATGCCCCTATTAGCCCGTCATACCCTTCTTTACAAAGTAATTGCATCTCTCTGTGTAAGCACTGCAGCTCCTTTCCTGTGCTGCTCCTGAGTAGTAGCTTAGGGTCTTGGGCCAGGGGGCACCAAAATCAGATGCGCTATGCGTTTGCGCATTAGTTCCTCTTCGTCCATTGGCAGTGTCGGACTGATGTACCTTGGGCCCACCAGAGAAATTTTTTTTGAGAGGGGGGCTCACCGCAGTGTGAATGCACACTAACTGTGTCCAATCATCGCTGGGAAAACCTTATTATCTTATTATAATCTTATTATATTACAGTGTACTGTGGCTCCATGTATGTCTGTGTACTGTGGCTGTAGCTCTATGTATAGCTGTGTACTGTGGCTGTAACTCCATGTATGGCTGTGTGCTGTGGCTGTAGCTCCATGTATGGCTGTGTACTGTGGCTGTAGCTCCATGTATAGCTGTGTACTGTGGCTGTAGCTCCATGTCTGGCTGTGAACTGCGGCTGTAGCTCCATGTATGGCTTTGTACTTCTGCTGTAGCTCCATGTATGGCTGTGTACTGTGGCTGTAGCTTCATGTATGGCTGTGTACTGCAGATGTAGCTTCATGTATGGCTGTGTAGTGCGCCTGTAGCTCCATGTATAGCTGTGTACTATGGCTGTAGCTCCATGTATGGCTGTGTACTGTGACTGTAGCTCCATGTATAGCTGTGCACTGCTCCTGTAGCTCCATGTGTGGCTGTGTACTGTGGCTGTATCTCCAAGTTTGGCTGCGTACTGCGGCTGTAGCTCCAAATGTGGCTGTGTACTGCGGCTATAGCTCCAAATGTGGCTGTGTACTGCGGCTATAGCTCCAAGTATGGCTGTGTACTGCCGCTGTATCTCCATGTATGGCTGTGAACTGCTCCTGTAGTTCCATTTATGGCTGTGTACTGCTGCTGAAGCTCCATGTATGGTTGTGTATTGCGGCTGTAGCTCCATGTATGGCTGTGTACTGCAGATGTAGCTCCATGTATGGCTGTGTACTGTGGCTGTAGCTTCATGTATGACTGTGTACTGCAGCTGTAGCTTCATGTATGGCTGTGTACTGCTGCTGTAGCTCCATGTATGGCTGTGTACTGCAGATGTAGCTCCATATATGGCTGTGTACTGCGGCTGTAGCTTCATGTGTGGCTGTGTACTGCGGTTGTAGCTCCATGTATGTCTGTGTACTGTGTCGGTAGCTCCATGTATGGTTGTAGCTCCATGTATAGCTGTGTACTATGGCTGTAACTCAATGTATGGCTGTGTACTGCGGCTGTAGCTTCATGTGTGGCTGTGTACTGCGGCTGTAGCTTCATGTGTGGCTGTGTAGTGCAGCTGTAGCTCCATGTATGGCTGTGTACTGTGACTGTAGCTCCATGTATGGTTGTAGCTCCATGTATGGCTGTGTACTGCGGCTGTAGCTCGATGAATAGCTGTGTACTGTGACGGTAACTCCATGTATTGCTGTGTACTGTGGCTGTAGCTCCATGTTTGGCTGTGTACTGTGGCTGTATCTCCAAGTTTGGCTGCGTACTGCGGCTGTAGCTCCAAATGTGGCTGTGTACTGCGGCTATAGCTCCAAATGTGGCTGTGTACTGCGGCTATAGCTCCAAGTATGGCTGTGTACTGCCGCTGTATCTCCATGTATGGCTGTGAACTGCTCCTGTAGTTCCATATATGGCTGTGTACTGCTGCTGAAGCTCCATGTATGGTTGTGTATTGCGGCTGTAGATCCATGTATGGCTGTGTACTGTGGCTGTAGCTTCATGTATGGCTGTGTACTGCGGCTGTAGCTTCATGTATGGCTGTGTACTGTGGATGTAGCTCCATGTATGGCTGTGTACTGCAGATGTAGCTCCATGTATGGCTGTGTACTGTGGCTGTAGCTTCATGTATGACTGTGTACTGAGGCTGTAGCTTCATGTATGGCTGTGTACTGCGGCTGTAGCTCCATGTATGGCTGTGTACTGCGGCTGTAGCTCCATGTATGGCTGTGTACTGCAGATGTAGCTCCATATATGGCTGTGTACTGCGGTTGTAGCTCCATGTGTGGCTTTGTACTGCAGCTGTAGCTCCATGTATGGTTGTAGCTCCATGTATAGCTGTGTACTATGGCTGTAACTCAATGTATGGCTGTGTACTGCGGCTGTAGCTTCATGTGTGGCTGTGTACTGCGGCTGTAGCTTCATGTGTGGCTGTGTAGTGCAGCTGTAGCTCCATGTATGGCTGTGTACTGTGACTGTAGCTCCATGTATGGTTGTAGCTCCATGTATGGCTGTGTACTGCGGCTGTAGCTCCATGAATAGCTGTGTACTGTGACGGTAGCTCCATGTATTGCTGTGTACTGTGGCTGTAGCTCCATGTTTGGCTGTGTACTGTGGCTGTAGCCCCATGTATGGCAGTGTACAGATGCTGAGGCTCCATGTATGGCTGTGAACTGCTCCTGTAGCTCCATGTATGGATGTGTACTGTGGCTGTAGCTTCATGTATGGCTGTGTAATGCGGCTGTAGCTTCATGTATGGCTGTGTACTGCGGCTGTAGCTCCATGCATGGCTGTGTACTGTGGCTGTAGCTTCATGTATGGCTGTGTACTGTGGCTTTAGCTCCATGTATGGCTGTGTACTGCGGCTGTAGCTTCATGTGTGGCTGTGTACTGCGGCTGTAGCTCCATGTGTGGCTGTGTACTGCAGCTGTAGCTCCATGTATGGCTGTGTACTGTGACTGTAGCTCCAAGTATGGTTGTAGCTCCATGTATGGCTGTGTACTGCGGCTATAGCTCCATGTATGGCTGTGTACTGTGATGGTAGCTCCATGTATGGCTGTGCACTGTGGCTGTAGCTCCATGTTTGGCTGTGTACTGTGGCAGTAGCTCCATGTATGGCTGTATACTGCGGCTGTAGTTCCATGTGTGATGTGTGGCTGTGTACTGCGCCTGTAGCTCCATGTGTGGCTGTGTACTGCGGCTGTGGCTCCAAGTTTGGCTGCGTACTGCGTCTGTAGCTCCAAGTATGGCTGTGTACTGCTCTTGTAGCTCCATGTATGGCTGTGTACTGCTCTTGTAGCTCCATGCATGGCTGTGTACTGCTGCTGAAGCTCCATGTATGGCTGTGTACTGCTGCTGAAGCTTCATGTATGGCTGTGTACTGCGGCTGTAGCTCCATGTATGGCTGTGTACTGTGGCTGTAGCTTCATGTATGGCTGCGTACTGTGGCTGTAGCTTCATGTATGGGTGTGTACTGCGGCTGTAGCTCCATGTATGGCTGTGTAATGTGGCTGTAGTTTCATGTAAGGCTGTGTACTGCGGCTGTAGCTCCATGTGTGGCTGTGTACTGTGGCTGAAGCTCCATGTATGGCTGCGTACTGTGGCTGTAGCTTCATGTATGGGTGTGTACTGCGGCTGTAGCTCCATGTATGGCTGTGTAATGTGGCTGTAGTTTCATGTAAGGCTGTGTACTGCGGCTGTAGCTCCATGTGTGGCTGTGTACTGTGGCTGAAGCTCCATGTATGGCTGTGTACGGTGGCTGTAGCTCCATGTATGGCTGTGTACTGCGGCTGTAGCTCCATGTATGGCTGTGTTTTGTGCCTGTAGCTCCATGTATAGCTGTGTACTGTGGCTGTAGCTCCATGTATAGCTGTGTACTGTGGCTGTATCTCCATGTATGGCTGTGTACTGCTGCTGAAGCTCCATGTATGGCTGTGTACTGCTGCTGAAGCACCATTTATGGCTGTGTAGTGGGGCTGTAGCTCCATGTATGGGAGTGTACAGATGCTGAGGCTCCATGTATGGCTGTGTACTGCGACTGTAGCTCCATGTATGACTGTGTACTGTGGCTGTAGCTTCATGTATGGCTGTGTACTGCAGCTGTAGCTTCATGTATGGCTGTGTACTGCAACTGTAGCTCCATGTATGTCAGTGTACTGTGGCTGTAGCTTCATGTAAGGCTGTGTACTGCGGCTGTAGATCCATGTATGGCTGTGTACTGTGGCTGTAGCTCCATGTATGGCTGTGTACTGCGGCTGTAGCTTCATGTATGGCTGTGTACTGCGGCTGTAGCTCCATGTATGGCTGTGTACTGTGGCTGTAGCTTCATGTAAAGCTGTGTACTGCGGCTGTAGCTCCATGTATGGCTGTGTACTGCGGCTTTAGCTCCATTTATGGCTGTGTACTGCGGCTGTAGCTTCATGTATGGCTGTGTACTGCAGCTGTATCTCCATGTATGGCTGTGTACTGCGGCTGTAGCTCCATGTATGTATGTATGTAGGGCCGATTCTAGCATATTTGCTGCCTGAGGCGAATATTAAAATGCTGCCCCCCCCCCCGCTCCCTGTTAAGTAAATGCTGAAAACTTTACTAACAAGTAACATCCCCCACAGACAGCGCACTGACACTGTGTGACTGACTACAGGATCTGAGAGGCATTGGTGGCATCTAATACCTTATAGATGACAATCTCTTCCATCAGGAGAACTTTATTCCGGGTTCTCCAATCCATGACGTATCACTGCTGAGTTCACGGCCAGATGTCTTCAGCTAAGTGCAGCATATCCACCCGGCGTCCCTAAAAATACCACAGTCACTTACAGTATGAAGTGTCCTGGATAACAACACTGTGCTCCTAAATAATATATACCCCTCACAACACAACTGATCGCACGCTACCCCACATATAAAACATCCCTTCATTATATATAAATATTCTACTGGAATTATAGCATACCCAGCACCAATCAATATACAACACCCCCAATTTATTAATACAGACCCCTAACATTTAGTTTAAATTATGCAAAGTAATCTATTGTATCCTATCACTAATATATCCCACCCTGTTATTATGTTACATGATTTTACATACAGTGCTCCCCTGACCAATGTGAATATATAGCACCCCCTAATATACAGCCCCCCAGCTTATTTATATACTGTATCCTATACTGCCCCCTCCCAGCTTAGGAATATACTGTATCCCATATACATCCCCCAACTTAGTAATATACTGTATCCCATATACAGCCCCCCAGCTTAGTAATATACTGTATCCCATATACAGCCCCCCAGCTTAGTAATATACTGTATCCCATATACAGCCCCAGCTTAGTGATATACTGTATCCCATATACAGCCCCCCAGCTCAGTAATATACTGTATCCCATATACAGCCCCAGCTTAGTAATATACTGTATGCCATATACAGCCCCCCAGCTTAGTAATATACTGTATCCCATATACAGCCCCCCCAGCTTAGTAATATACTGTATCCCATATACAGCCCCCCAGCTTAGTAATATACTGTACCCCATTTACAGCCCCCCAGCTTAGTAATATACTGTATCCCATATACAGCCCCTCCAGCTTAGTAATATACTGTACCCCATATACAGCCCCCCAGCTGTAATATAATATATAGAGCACCCCCCCGCCCCAGTTTAAATGTATCTGGTCCCATATAATATACACAATACCCCCCCCCCCCGCCCCAGTTTAAATGAATCTGGCCCCATATAATATATACTGCATCCCCCCCCCCCCAGTATAAAACAATTCTGGCCCCATAACATATATACAGTAACCCCCCCCCCCCAGTATAAAACAATTCTGGCCCCATAATACAATATATACAGTAACCCCCCCCCCCCCAGTATAAAACAATTCTGGCCCCATAATACAATATATACAGTAACCCCCCCCCCCCCAGTATAAAACAATTCTGGCCCCATAATACAATATATACAGTAACCCCCCCCCCCCAGTATAAAACAATTCTGGCCCCATAATACAATATATACAGTAACACCCCCCCCCCCCCAGTATAAAACAATTCTGGCCCCATAATACAATATATACAGTAACCAAACCCCCCCCCCCCCCAGTATAAAATAATTCTGGACCCATACAATATATACAGTAACCAACCCCCCCCCCAGTATAAAACAATTCTGGACCCATGTAATATATATCCCCCCCCCCCCCACAGTATACATCAATTATGGCCACATATAATGTATACAGTACTCCCCCCCCCCTCCCACGATAACGACACCTCCCCACTCCCCCACATAAAATAAATGACAGTACATGAAAAATAATAAAATCACACTCACCTGCAGGCAGCTGCTCCCTCGGCGCGCGGCACCGGTCTTCACGCGGCTCTCCTGTGAGCCGCGGCTCCGCAGTGACACAGGCGGCGTGACGTCATGACGCCTGTGTCACTGATTAGAATGGAGCGACGCAGCTGCCGGAAAGGCGCTGCGTCGCTCCGCATATAAATCGCGCCTGTGTCTTAAAGAGACAGGCGCGATTTATTTAGCTGGTTGGCGATTCGGGCGTAATGGACGCCCGAATCGCCCACTTTAGAGCGGCGAATTTCGCCGCCCTGTACAGGGACCCGCAATCTGCCGCCTGAGGCGAGATTTTCATCTCGCCTCATGGCAGATGCGGCCCTGTATGTATGTATGTATGTATGTGTACTTTGGCTGTAGCTCCATGTATGTATGTATGTGTACTGCTGCTGTAGCTCCATGTAAGGTATGTATGTGTACAGTGGCTGTTGCTCCATGTATGTATGTATGTATGTGTACTGTGGCTGTAGCTCCATGTAAGGTATGTATGTGTACTGCGACTGTAGCTCTTTAAGTAAAAGTTTTATTTTCTCCTCAGGACAGTCACACCACAGGAGAAATGCTGCAGCATTGTGAGACAGGGCCTCCCCCACTCCCCTATAGAGACAGGGCCTTCCCCACCCCCAGGATAGAAATAGGGCCCCCCCCCACCCCAGGATAGAAATAGGGCCTCCCCCCCACCCCAGGATAGAAATAGAGCCCCCACCCTAGGATAGAATTAGGGCCTCCCCCCACCCCAGGATAGAAATAGGACCTCTCCCCCAACCCAGGATAGAAATAGGGCCTCCCCCCACCCCAGGATAGAAATAGCCCCCCCCCCACCCCAGGATAGAAATAGGGCCTTCGCCCCACCCCCAGGATAAAAATAGGACCTCTCCCCCAACCCAGGATATAAATAGGGCCTCCCCCCACCCCAGGATAGAAATAGGTCCTCCCCCACACCCCATATTTATGTATAGACAGACACACACACACACAGAGGGCCTTACCATGCAGCAG
Source organism: Engystomops pustulosus (assembly GCF_040894005.1). Taxonomy (NCBI): domain Eukaryota; kingdom Metazoa; phylum Chordata; class Amphibia; order Anura; family Leptodactylidae; genus Engystomops; species Engystomops pustulosus. Next base: position 44,372,952 of record NC_092418.1, on the reverse strand, counting down.
CTGCGGGAACTTGCCTTCTAAATGAGACACAGGCCGCAGTGAGTGTCGGCGGGGATGCGTTGACGTCACCACCGGAACACGGGATGTCAGGACCCACCAGACCAGCAGCAGGCGCGGGAACGCCGGGGCCACGGAGACATCGGAGCGCCGGGCCCGCGGAGACAGCTGTAGTGTGTAAACTGTAGTGTTTTCCATACTTGAACTTGACCCAGCAATGCTCTGATCGCTGGTTCAAGTTCAATACACTGCTCTACAATACTAATTTATTGTACCATTTTTCACATTTTTTGTAAAATCACCAAAACCCGTATTAAGATGGACCTGCTCAACTTCAAATTGACTGTGAGAGGCTTAAATAATAGTTAGACTCGTAAATTACCCCATTATGGAAACTAAACATATGAAAAACCACTTTTAAGAAGTTTGTTAACCCTTTAGGTGTTTTATAGGGGTTAAAACAAAATGGATGTGCAGTCTACAAATTGTAATATTTTTTCACAATACATTCATTTTGGGTGGAAAATTAAACATTTACAATGGATTAAATGAAAAAAGGCTCCACAAAGTTTGATACCCAATCTCTCCCGAGTACACTGATACCCTATATGTGGTGGTAACCTGCTGTATGGGCGCACGGTCAGGTATAGAAGGGAAGGAGGCGCCATCCATATCAGATTTGCTATGTCACATTGTACAGGCTATAATTTTTCTCTTTTTTTAATGTGGACCTATAGGGGCTTATTTCTTTTGCCACATTAGATGCACTTTTCTGGTGCATAATTTTGAGGCATCTATAGCTAATTGGTGCGATTTTATTAACTCTTTATTGGTGGAGGAAATGAAAATCATCAATTTTTAGGAAAATCTTTGGGTGTTGTTTTTGGCCTTAACCATACCATAAAAGTAGTATATTATTTTTATTCTATGGGTCACCACGATTACGAAAATACCTCATTTATTTAGATTTTTTTTATTTTTTTCCCATTTTTACTGAATAAAAAGTAATTTGGCGAAAATGTTTTTAATTTTAACATCATCTTTCATCGTCTTTCATATGCATAACTTTTTTTTATTTTTCAGCTCACAAATCTGTTTAAGGGCTTAACATTTTTTAGCACTTTTTAGAGCATTTTTTTTAAAGGTATTAATTAAAAATGATCTTTTTTCGGAACATTTTTTGCGTTTTTTTCTCCGGCGTTTACCGCGTGGGTCCAGTAACAATTCTGTTTTATTATACAGATTGTTACGGACACGGAAATACCAAATATGTGGGGGGTTTTGTGTTCTTTATACTTTATTAAGTGTTTTTATGGGAAAGTGACATTTTAGGGGCTTATATTTTTATGTATTTATTTTTTATGTATTCTAATGTGTAAACTGTAGTGTTTTCCATACTTGAACTTGACCCAGCAATGCTCTGATCGCTGGTTCAAGTTCAATACACTGCTCTACAATACTAATTTATTGTATAACAGTGTAAACTGTCTGAGCATGCTGACGCATGCTCAGCCAGTTTACAGTCAGACCCGGAAGGGGTCTGACTGCTCAGAAGATCGGACAGTCCCGGGGCACTTGGCAGTCCTCGGGGCTGCCCAGAATTCGATCGGATCCTCCGGTAAGTGGCACGGGGGATCCGATCCATAGCGGGAACACCCTTACACGCCGGGTAAGTAAATGTGCCCCTATGCTTACACTACTCGCCTGATTTGGAGAACATAAGAATTCCATTACCAATGGGAAAGGGACACCACGCTTAATTGAACATGTTAACGTGATGTATATAGGAGATCCATGCGTGTTAACCTTTGCAGGTCTGGAACATGTTACGATACCTATCAATGGCGGGGATAGACATAAAAAATGACTGAGAAGAGAGGCATGGTTGATTATAAAAACAGGGGCACTAGAATCGCTAAGATTGAATAACAAGAATGATATGGAAGTATTCTTGTAGTTTATATCTCAGAGAAGAGAATAGAATCATTTTAAAATTCTAATTGTAAAACTTGTGTACTTATGTATTTAATTTGGGGTAGTAAAGATGGAAAACTAATATGCAACTAATTCCTAGTCAGGGCAACTAATTCCTAGTTGTCCTGACTGTGCTTTACCCCCATTATAAATGTATATAAGATATAGCAATGCCAGAAAGGATGGATTCTGCACTTAATATACATATAAAATGGGAGTTCTGTGCTTTATCCCCATTATCTAATATATAAAGCTGAAAGTATATGTATGTACTGTATGTATGTATGTATGTATGTCTGCTAAAGGAATCTGCACCTTTGCATTAACAATCACCAAATTTTGCACAGCCGCTCTCTGTGACTCAGGGAACATGATAGGTTATGTTTTGAGTCAAAATTTTCACCCCATGCTTTCCAAAATACACCTATTAACCACCATATACAGGATCCATTGTCTGCTGCTGATGTGGCAGTTAGAAGCTGAGCCGTGATTGGTTGCTATTCTGCCACAGCACATTAATATGAGCTCTGAGTTTTGATTGCTTACTTGCTTTGATTGAGGTAATGTGGATAGGGATACAGAGACAGGGGGAGATTTATCAAATATGTCTGAATTAAAACTGTTCCAGTTGTCTTTGGAAACAAATCACAGATCAGCTGTAATTTTATAAACAACTTTGCAAAAATGAAACTTGAGTTCTGATTGCTTGCCGTGGGCAACTACAACTTTTTTGCTCTCAGACATTTCTTATAAATCTACCCATAGACAAAGTAACATTCAGAGTCAAATACAGAGATGGAAAGAGACAGTCACTTAAAAAGACGGTCAGAAACGGTCACTGAATGAGGCAGTCAGAGACAGACACTGAAAGAGATGGTCACTGACAGAGACATCAGAGACGGCGACTGACAGAGATGGTCAGAGATGTTCACTGACATAGATGGTCACTGTCAATCGCTGCCTTTTCCCAACAGCGATTATACAAGTATTAGCACAGTGCCCTATATGTTCTAATGATACAAATTGTAGACATTTATCATGATTGGTGTTTTGTATACTTGATTCCCTATGCCAGTGGAGAAATATGTATGACAAGGCTCTCACTTGCCTGTGATGGTAGCTTTCTTCCTAGCTCTGTGCTTTAAGCTGCTAACTGCAGAGCATACCTGCTTCTGGGGTTTGGGTAGTGAGGCATGGACCTCATGGACCCCACCTATTTATTTTTAAATGCAATTGCCTCCAAAAAACATGTTTGCTTTTTTCAATTTGTTTTTGTTTTGGATTTAACTGCACCAGACAGTGTATCCTACTAGAACACACTTAGTTCCTGTTGCTGTCTGAGGTTAAAGTTACCCAAACATTACATATCACAATGCTGTATAAAAAAAATATATCCACAGAACTGCTATATACTGCAACAAAGCACAAACTTTACAGTACAGGCAGCCACTACTTAAGAACACCCGACTTACAGACGACCCCTAGTTACACACGGACCACTGAATGTTGGTAATTTACTTTACTTTAGCCTTAGGCTACGATAAACTGCTATAACAATTATCAAAGGTTTCTGCAATTCAGCTTTAGTGTTAATCCTGGTTCTTATGACAACTCAACATTTGTTAAATCCATTTGTCACAAAAAACTTGCCTGGGGTTACAGTTATAAAATATACAGTTCCAACTTACATACAAATTCAACTTAAGAACAAACCTACAGAACCCATCTTGTATGTAACCCGGGGACTGCCTGTATGTACTACTGATGGACCGATTTGGAAATCTCTGTGTAGCGCTGTGTAATCTGTCAGCGCTATATAAATAAAGGGATTATTATTATCCGGTTTTATCAAAGAAATGCATACCCCAATATATTACTGCATTATAAACGCTACACCAGGTTTAACTTGATAAGTGGTAAATAAAAAAATTACAGTATGGTAGTGTTAAGGTTGTTACTTACAGCACTACTACATAATTAATATTGCATTCCCGGAAAGTAAAGAAATACATATTTGTATAAGTTCCGTTTTGTTATATAAACTTCATACTATACCTGATAAGAGCCTAAAGCCAAACATGCCGTCCAAGTTGATTTCCTTATATTCATTCTGGAGGAGCTGTATAGCTTTCTCAATGGCTGATAGAGCACTTCTCACAGCAGTCTCTGTATTTGTTGTAGATGGGGTGAACAGACCCAAAGAGACAAGTAAAAGCAGCAGCCGCATTGTCAACAGAGGAATATTCCTGCACTTGTCTTGTACGAATAGAAGTTTTATGCGTCTCCTCTGCTTGTACAACAACTCAATCCTGAAGCAAAACTTATTTCCAATTTATGGGAGGGATCATTCTTACAGCTTATTAACCTTTTATTATTAAGCACAAAAAGTGATAGGTCAGACAAGGTTGGCATTAGTTTAGTTTTATTCAATATTATAGTGTGTAGCTTCAGCCTATTATTCTTGCTATGGAGAAGCAGGTTATTCATAAAATAGAAAAGTTTATTCATATCCCAAACTCAAGTTACCAAAGTCTATAAGATACTTGACAAAAGAATAATAGGTGACTCTGTTAACGTTCTTTTAGTTTGTTTCTTAATGATGATCTATTATCATTGTCAGTTTTGGATTATAGTATTGGTGGTTTAGTGGGTTAATTTTTACCAAGGCTTGACCTTAAAGCTTGCCACCAGCTAAATCGATCCATGCACTTTTACTGGCATCACTGTACTGAACGGACATGCTAAGCTTAGCCCCGGTAGAAGCCGAGGTTGGTGAAACCCAGGGTCGGGCAGACACACGAGACTGGCGTCCTGATTGCTTTTTTATATGTGCATTTTAATTTGTCGTTTGTAAGTAGATTTTACAACATTAAAATTCAATTGTTTAGACATACTACGTGATGTCCGCATGTATTTCTTCCAGCGGTCCGCTGTGGTGAACGGTGGAAAAGGAGAAGGAATAACCTCAGTCGCAGTGGTCTGAATGGTGGGCTTATGCCAGTGGTGGCGAACCTATGGCACGGGTGCCAGAGGCGGCACTCCGAGCTCTTTCTGTGGGCACCCGGGCCATCACCCAAGCACACCCAGCAGTTCCAAACAACTTAAAAGATGCTACTTTTAGTGATATTACATACTTGGTAAATGGCACTGTAGGAAGAGAGGAATGTGTAGTCAGTGCCAAATTATCTTTGGAGGACCTCCTGCTGGCCCCCTTGATTCTCTGTGTACAGAGGGAAACCGGAAAGAAGCTACAATGATGCAAATTTTACATCTTTTTTTTCTACTGTGTTGGTGTCCTCAGGAGGCCATTATGATTGAACGTTGTTGAAGAACAGGGAGCAATAAGTTACTGCTTTTTGGTTGGCATCTCGCGATAAATATGGAGGCTTTGGAGTTGCAGTTTGGGCACTCAGTCCCTAAAAGGTTCGCCATCACTGGCTTATGCTATTGAAGGAAAAAGGAATAACATCCAAGGAGGACATTTGATTGTAATTATATCTAACATTCCATTGAAGTGGACTGAACAAGTGAGGATATTAAGAGCTCCGGTCAGATAAGAAAGTATTCTTCATTTTTTAAATTGCTTGTATTTTAAGCTTAGTTTGGTCTACTTAATCCTGCAAGTGTACAGTGTAGGGTTGCAAGATGTATCGAAACCTCACATGGTTCAATACTGGGTTTCTGTTACTTGTCTACTGAATCACTGGTGCTGTTGTACAGACTCCTGCGGTAGTATATTTCTGTAGGAGATTCCCTAGAGGACACATAGTGCAGGGAATCCTTTTAATAGATGTGTGGGGTTAGAGGCAGGGACCACATCATCATGGAAATATCCTCATCTGTCCATATATGGTGTTTCTACATCTCCCAGGGATTCCCCTGACACAAGGCTCTAAATTATTCAATAAAATAATGTTTTGCCCACCCTGGGATTTGGACTGACCACCTCCATGCTCCGCCTGCCATAGAAAGACAGCTCCTCTGTCCACTAGACTTTGGGGCTTATTTACTAAGGGTCCGTGGATCATATTTCCGTCGGACTGTTCATGCTTTTCGGGATTTGCGCCGCTGTGACAGGGATGTAGAAGGGGGTTGTGTCGCACGCAATTGGATTTTGGCGCGTAGCAGTTCCGGCTTTCGTGCGGACGATCCGACAGATTCGGACTGAGCGCGGGTTTTAATATTAAAATTGTCGCATCCAATGCACTTACATACACCGGGAAGAAGACAGTGAACTCTGTCCGACCTGAGCGGGAAGCAATGGAGTCGGACAAGGCACTTTCGGGGATCTCCAGTGGCCAGGAAAGTAAATGTCCCCCTATATGTTTACTGGTTAACAATGGCGGGGATTTTATGTAACTAGGCGCTTCACTACAGCCTTCATAGAGTTATACAGTCTTAATTCGCTGGTATATAAAGATGGATCTTCATAGAAAACTTTCTTTATATCACTACATTATTATTATTTTAAGCATACAATAAAGTTAAATTAAATAAATGATCATAATAATCCCTTTATTTATATAGTGCCAGATCAGTCCCTGTCCCCCTTGGGCTCACAATCTAATCAACCTACCAGTATGTTTTGGAGTGTAGGAGGAAACTGGAAGCCCATGCAAACACAGAGAGAACATACAAACTCTTTGCAGATGTTGACCTGGATGGGACTTGAAGCCAAGACCCAAGTGCTGCGAGGCTGCAGTGCTAACCACTGAGCCTCGGTGCTGCCCCTAAATAAAAATGTTTAAGACAAAAAATAGGGGCTCATTGCGATGGGCATGTCTACTGTGCATCTGCAAAAAATGCAGACATGTTGTTCAGTCTGTATTTTATTGGGTTTTTTTTTACGTTCATACACCATCCGTTTTTTTTTTCACATATGCAAAAAAACTGATGGGTTTCTAATGTACTTTTTGCCCTGCCCAGTTGGTTGCCTAGCAAGATTTGAGAAAAAACAGTCTGCACACAAATTGCATTCATGTGCCTTCCATTTTTTGCAGATCTATTGACTTCTATGGACGTGGCCAGCATGCGAGACAAAATAATGCATGCTGCAATTTTTTTCTCCGTACATACATGAAAAAAATGAACATGTGAACAGACCCATAGGAAACAATGGGTTCATTTACTAAGGGTCCGAATGCCGCACTTTCGTCAGGTTTGCCGAATATTTCCATTTTGCGCCAAATTGCCCTGGGATTTTGGCGCACGCGATCGGATTGTGGCACCTCCGCGCCGGCTTGCACGCGACAGAAACCCGACAACCCGACGGATTTGGACAAACCGCAGAATTTAAAAAAGGATTTGTGTCGCAAGATCAAGCACTCACATGCACCAGGAAGAAGCAGTTGAACTCCGGCGGACCTCGGCGCAGCAGCGACACATGCAGTAACTCGGACGCACGAAGTTAGTGAATCGCGCCGTACCAGAATCCTCATCGGACAACGCACCGCGAGAACGCGACGGGACCGGGACGGGTAAGTAAATCTACCCCAATATGTCCATATGCCATCTGCAAATAAAAAGGATAACATACAGACTTTAGAAACGCCTAAAAAGTCTATTTGAGCCCAAAATTTTACTATTTAGTATATTTAGTTTACTATTTTATATTAACCAGGACAACCTTTACAATAAATTTTATAAACACTATGGGGGTCATTTACTAAGGGCCCGATTCATGTTTTCCCGACGTGTTACCCGAATATTTCCAATTTGCGCCGATTTTTCCTGAATTGCCCCGGGTTTTTAGTGCACGCGAACGGATTGTGTCGCATCAGCGCTGGCATGCACGTGACGGAAATCGGGGGGCGTGGCCGAACGAAAACCTGACGAATTCGGAAAAGCCGCCGCATTTAAAAAAAATGTCACTGGACACGCGATTACCTTCACTCGGCCCTTCACTTACCTTCACTTGGTGAACTCCAGTGCATTCAGCGCGGAAGATCCGAATCCACCGCAGAGAACGCGTCGCTGGATCGCGAATGGACCAGGTAAGTAAATCTGCCCCTATATGTCATAAAACACTAAAGTTTCTCCTCGCAAAACACTGTTTGACCGTTATTGATCACATGTGTTTCAAAGGAAATGCGATTATGCGATTACATATGCGATTACGCTGAGCCCTTCCCCCAGACGTCTGCATTGCATTTCTAAACACAATGTAAATTCCCCATGTGACCACACCCTAAACACTGAATTCAGATGATACTTTTTTTTCTTTTCTTGAAAGTATTTGCAACATCCCCCACCGAGACCTAGCCTTTTCTTGGGGCCTGGAGACAGTTGGGGCCCGCAGTACCTGCGTGGCTGGCGGTTGCGGCCTAGGCACGCTATTGTCACGGTGCTTGGTATGGGGAACCGGAGGGCTGTCCTACAGCCTGGCAGGTCTCCAGTAGGGTGGTGTTCGCAAGAAATGATGAGGGAGAGGCTGCTATAGCGGTTCTCCCTGGGCAACCCTTTGGTGTCTAGAGTATGAGTCTCTGTGTGGTGGACAGGGTGCCCGTGATGGTGACAGCTGTAGTAGCAGGGACCAGACGGAGGCAGATGCTGAACGAAAATAACTTACAGTTCTTTATTAACCGACAGGAACAGTAGCAACGTGCCTTGACAGAATGGTAGAATGCTGGAGATGTAGTTGGAGGGAGCCACAGGAGTAGTTCATCAGCCTGGATGCAATGGCAGGCTGGGAAATAGCTGTGTCCTAGCAGGATGCTTCAGCTTGTCCTGGGTTGCTTCAGATATCACCCTTGAAGGTAGGATGATACCCCTTTCTCTCACTGACTAACTCACTACACTCAAGCAGGGAGCTGGGCTCACCTGCTCTTGTCTGGTGTGCTGGCTGCACTGACTCTTCAGAGTCTCTAATCTGATCTGTACTGGATTAACTCCAGTCTTCTTCTCTCTCCTTCAGACTCCTGGGTCTGACTGACTTCTTCTTCTGAACTCTAGAAGTTTCCTGACCAGGGGTTTTGTTACTCCCACTGGTCAGGTGGTGGCTACTCCTCCAATTACATCTCAGCTCACAGAAACAAGGTATAACACATGTGATTGGTTGCTGGAATTATATCACATTTAGAATTAACTCCTGCCTTACCAGGCAGACTCTACCGTTGCAGTGCTCATCTGTGTTATGTGGTTGTTATGTAGTGACATGCTGTGGGGCTGATCAGACCCTTCACAGGCTGCAAGCTACATGGTGGGATGTATTCGCAACAACCACTCTGCCTTGCATCGGCGAGAGTGTTGCATATTGTATTGGTATCGAGTTTTGTGATACTTCTCTGGGTATCGGTGCAAAAATATTAGAGAGTAAGTTTGTGGACTTGTTTGTGGACAATAGGCTTTAGGGTAAGTTCAGATGTGTATATTCTGAGACAAAAAAAGTGAGGAAACCTGATGCTGAAACCCCGTTTTGGTGTCTATCTTCTCATCAGTGGGAGTTTGCACCGTAGATCTAAGGGAAATAGGTCACAGACTTTTCCTCTTGTGGAATAGTTTGTCCCCCACCCCTAACATATCTGTGACTATTGGCTCCTTGAAACCTGTTTGGAGCAATAGGTTGCTTTGCCGCTCTGTCTCTTTGCAGCCTCACTCTGATAATACAGCCTTCCTTTATCTGGGCCACAACTGCTTTCTTACAGGAAATCTTCCACTTGGAAAACCACTATTTAAACCAAACATACCTTCGTGTTGCAGTCTGTACCCTGATACAGGATCTTATTTGGAATAGCCATTTAAACTTTTGGAAAAGAAACATTTTATTAAATTATGCTAATTAGGCCCAGACATTCCTGGCTCATCATCCACGCCTCCTATGTGCTGAGCGATCAACCAGGTCTCATGTACTCTAGCACATGAACACTCGTCATCCCTATCGTGCAGCCACAAAAAGAAGCAGCCAGATGCGCAATGCATCCGAGAATCAGTTTCACTGTCCGTTCACAGTGAAGCCATTTCCGGGATGTGTCATGCAGCCGTAATGAGGAGCAGCTGGCTGCACGACAGGGATGATGAGCGTGCTCACAAGAGCTCTCAGAAACTGCTAAGTGGGGGGGGGGGATATTGTTTTAGACAGCACAAAGGAGGCGTAGGTGATGTCCCAGGAGGCTCGGGCCTAATTCGCATTCTTATGAGAAACTATTTTTTTGCAAAAATGACAAGGTTTTTACGGCTATTCCAAATAAGATTCTCCATCAGGGTACAGACTGCAACAAGAAGTTATAATTAAAGGTTTAAATAGTGGTTTTCCGAGTGGTAGATTTCCTTTATGGACACACCTATCAGACCACAGCTCATGGTCATTCACAGGCCAGCCATTCTCAGCATTTTGTCTCCTATGGTCCTTCAGCATTGGCAGGAAATTTTGTTCTTTTGAAAGCCCGCTCTCAAGACCTTTACTGTGCCACCGGAGCCATATGTATAGGAAGGCACTCACCCCTTACTTTTTAGCTTTGCACAGATGTGCCTCTAGCTATTGACTGCAGAGAATCCCTGCTGAGATTGGGGAGGGGTAGGTATAAGGGAGGCTCAATGCATCAAAAGTTTGATACTTTTTCGATACTGAAAATCTTAGTCCAATACAAGGGTCCAGTGCTGCAAACCTGAAGAAAAATACAGTAGTAGTTTAGTGTATGGATTTTTTCTCAAAAACATGCTGGTTCATAAACTAACCTTTCCAATACATAAATCTTAAACACTAAAATCAATGCATTTTATGCATCAGAAAACAGTTTTACCATTGGTGTAAATCCTGCAACCACTCCGCTACCAGAAGCATTTTTTTTATGGTGAAGTATTGTTTTGTTTTTGCATATTGTGCTATCAAATTTCTCATACTGCTATGAGTACAACCCTAGTAAGTATGCATTTTTCATGTTTTAGATGCAATATTTGGTTTTAGAGTTGTGTCAAGGACCTCAACTAACCTTTTTCAAATGTAATTGCATCAAAAACATGTTACAGTATGTTTTTGTTTGGGGTTTAACCTCACCAGACAGCGTATCCTTACACTTAAGACACTTAATTCCTGTTGTATCCTGAGGTTAGAGTTATACAAACATCACACATCAGTCACATTGAAATCTATAAAACAAATATTTGTCCAAAGAACTTCTATATACCATAAGACAAAGAACACACTATAAAGTGCACACTACTTATATCCTATACATCAAAAATACATAACCCAATATATTTCTGCATTATAAACACTACATCAGGTTTAAGTTTACAAGCCGTCCAGGTTAAATTCCTTATTTTCTTTCTTTAGGAGAAGTACAGCCTGCTGAATGGCTCATAGCAGTCTCTGTATTTGTTTTAGAAGGTTTGGAAAGACCCAAAGAAACAATCAAAAGCAGCAGCCTTGTTGTGAATGGAGAAATGCTTATACAACGGGTCTAAATCTGTATGTAGGGTATAATAAAACGTATGTCCTATTCATGCGCAGTAATCTGTCGAATGGCTTATTAACCTTGTATCCGATATAGCAGTGATGGGCAACCTTTTGAGCTTGGTGTGTCAAAATTCGCCAAATAAACAAGCATAACTCGGGTGCTGTGTCACCTTTAGGAAAAACCTAATTTTGTAATAACATGTCCAGCAGCGCCCTCCCCTTATTAATAACATGTCCAGCAGCGGCCTCCCTTTACTACTAAAATACCCCTAGCGGCCTCCCTTTACTACTAAAATACCCCTAGCGCCCTCCCTTTACTACTAAAATACCCCTAGCGGCCTCCCTTTACTACTAAAATACCCCTAGCGCCCTCCCTTTACTACTAAAATACCCCTAGCGCCCTCCCTTTACTACTAAAATACCCCTAGCGGCCTCCCTTTACTACTAAAATACCCCTAGCGGCCTCCCTTTACTACTAAAATACCCCTAGCGGCCTCCCTTTACTACTACAATACCCCTAGCGGCCTCCCTTTACTAGTAAAATACCCCTAGCGGCCTCCCTTTACTATTAAAATACCCCTAGCGACCTTCCTTTACTACTAAAATACCCCTAGCGACCTCCCTTTACTATTAAAATACCCCTAGCGGCCTCTCTTTACTACTAAAATACCCCTAGCGGCCTCCCTTTACTACTAAAATACCCCTAGCGACCTCCCTTTACTACTAAAATACCCCTAGCGGCCTCCCTTTACTATTAAAATACCCCTAGCGACCTCCCTTTACTACTAAATTACCCCTAGCACCCTCCCTTTACTACTAAAATACCCCTAGCACCCTCCCTTTACTACTAAAATACTTCTAGCGGCCTCCCTTTACTACTAAAATACCCCTAGCGACCTCCCTTTACTACTAAATTACCCCTAGCACCCTCCCTTTACTACTAAAATACCCCTAGCGCCCTCCCTTTAAATATAATATAATAATAAACTTACATACTTACCCAGTGATGTCTTCTTCCCTGTAGCTTTACTGGAGGCGGCTCGGCTCCTCCAGGTTGCACCGCGCGCCTCGGGTCACGTGACTGACGTGACCTGACGTCAGGTCGCCTCAGTCACGTGACGAGCAGCGCGCATTGCAGCCTGGAGGAGCCGGAGGAGTTGCAGAAGGTGGGCGGACCAACGCGGCGCCGGACAGGTAAGCAGGGGGCAGAAACACAGGGACGGGGGCGGGACATTACCACAGGGGCAGCACATTACACAGGGACATTAACACAGGGGGAGCACATTGCACAGGGACAGAAACACAAGGACGGGGGCGGCGGGACATTAACATAGGGGTAGCACATTACACAGGGAGGGGGGGACAGCGGGCGCTGGGCGGCCGCGTGTCAGCAAAAATGACTACGCGTGTCATAGGTTCGCCATCACTGCGATATAGGAATCATGTCTGACAGAGTAATTATTAGAGTACCAAAATAAATGTGTACTAAAATTATGAAGGTCCTTTATGAGATAGAATAGTTAGGCTTCTGTACATTGTTTGCTTTAAAAAAAAAAAAAACTTTGGGATTGTGCAACACCCCTGCCGACGTGTAGGCAAGGGAGTGCTTGCGAATAAGGCCAACTACCTGTAGAATCCCTCTAGAGGAGTCTGTTCAACTCACTTTTAGGGTAATACAGTCATTCGAAGGTAATTAGCAGCGGTAGACCCTGCCTGTACGGCATGTGTTTTGATTTATTGACATCCAATTATATTCCAATCTGTAAACTGGAGTGTGATTGGAGAGTGAGCCACCACATTACCAGGGAATAACAAAACCCCTGGACAGGAAGGGCCAAGTCCTCTTTCCAGCAAGCTTTCTTACAAAAGAGAACTTAGAGCACATGCTCCTGCTACAGGCCTCAGCTCTCACTACAGAGCACAGACAGTCAGTGACCAGAGAGATAGTGTGACACACCTTCAGTGCCACACACAGAACACCCAGGACAAAGCTGCAGCTTCCATACCTGGACACAGCTACCTCCCAGCCTGCACCTACTTCCAGGCTGGTGAATCTACTCCTGAGGATCACTCTCCATGACCACTCCTGTAATCTGGAATCTCCAACAATCCGGCATCTGTAACCGGATCGTTTGGCTCGTTGCCTGCAGTTGTTCAAATAAAGAACCATAAGTTGTTTTGCACAACGTGTCCTCTGTCTGTTCGCTGAATACGGCTGTGACAACAAGGGCGCCCCATCCATTACCCAAGGACTCATTCTACAGACATTAAAGGGGTTGCCCCACGGAGATTCAAGTACATCACCCTCTGCATCAACATTTTCTTGCATACACCACCTGCTGGAGACCTGCCAGGCTGTAGCACAACCCTACGGTCCCCATACCAAGCACCGTGACCCCAGCATGCCTAGGCCGCAACCATCAGCCACTCCGGGATTCTGGGCCCCGGCTGCCTCCAGGCCCCAAGAAACGGCTAGGCCCTGGTGGGGGGTGTTGCAATTGACTCCAACAACAATATGCTGAAGTCAATGGCAGATCCTCATGTGGGCGGAATGGGCAGACGCCTAGGGCCTCTGGCTCCCGTAGGGCACATGGCCGCACAAACCTCCCATATTTTAAAAAATGGCATCCGAGTCTGTTACAGGTAAGTACATGTACCAAAAACTTTTCAAGCTGTGAATACAAGTCCTTAGAAAAATGTACAGTGTGTGATGCTCCCTGATAAATATTTGAACAGGGTTTGTAGTGCAGGCACAGACAGGCAACAATAGCTTTATGCTGCCTGCCCATGCCTGCACCACAGTGTCCTAAGCTTCCTCTGTTGCAGGCATGTAAATATTCTCATGCTATCTTGTCATGATGCTTTCTGACCTGTCATGCTGTCTGTGTATACACTTTTGTTGCTGTCCCGCAGGAAAGGCAGTAAGTTGGGGAATGTGGGGAGAGGGGGTTGGCAGTTGGCATCTAGCTATGGTTGTCTCCTAAGCGAGAGAGAAGGAAGCTGCTGTGATTGACATACTGATGGAGTTCACCAGGAGTGCAGGATCAGGACACAGATGGGTTATATGATTGACCTCCTCCAATGAATCAGATCCTGAGGCGGCATAGACTGATTCCAAAAGTGCCATGAACAATCTATCCAGGCATTTGCTATAATATGTTAGATGAAGCAGTAGGTAAAAAACTGGGATCAACAGCGCAGTAGGCAATTTACATTAGACAGGCATTAAAATTCTGTGTACATCTGTATTAGGGTGATGACGTTGATGTTACTTATGATGGGTACTACTTTTTCCTAAATATAGTTTATAACCAAGTATGTTCTCCTACAATGTCTGTGTGCTGCTGAAGATAGAAGCTCTGCAACAGGTTATGGGCCCAGACAGAGACAAGAACAGAACAAACCAATGACCAGGCTGACACCAGGAACCTAAGCATCTCCATCTTTAGCATCTCTATTATACAATTAAAAGACACAGGGGCACCTTTACTAAGGGCTTTGCCCCGCACATTTGTTTTAGTGTGCACCTTCTTCAAGGCTAAAACGGCTTGCAAAGGCATTCAAGAAACCCTTTTGTGGCGACTGATTTGGACCGAGTGCTGTATTTGACTAGCAAATTGTGTCACACGCCCAATGTTAAAGGTGCACCACAAAAAAGATGGTGAACTCTGTCAGACCAGTGCGGGGAAGTGACAGATTCATGATTTCTGGCACACGATCTTAGTGAATCGCCACACACAACATTATACACGGAAATAGCACTTTTAGTGCATTTTCCGAATTTCTAAGTAAATGTGCCCCACAGTATGCAGAGTAGTGTGCAGAATGAACCAGATTCAGGATTTAGACGCTCGTTCTTCATTAATCTGGCGCTCCCTTCACTGCTCCGACAGAGTACACCAACTTTCTTCTTGGTGCACCTTTAACATATGGCGTGCAACACGATTCTGTAGGACGTTGCATTATAAATATGTCACACGGTCCGACCAAGCACGGGAACGCCCATGTCAGAAATTGCAGAAATTTTTGTCACATGAAGAATAATGCAGTCACGCCACAAAAGGGTCATGTGTGACTCATATGTGGTGCAGACACTTCTTAATTTCATGTGCAAGAAGTTTACACATGAAGAAGTGTGCCAAAAGTTCTACTTTGTTCTAAACAGTCAATTACTTGGTAAAACTTTACCAGAAAAAGACTTGGGAATATTGGTGGATGATAAACTTAATTTTAGTGACCAGAGTCAGGCGGTTGCTAATAAAGCAAATAAAATTTGGTATGTTTCAAATGAGGAATAGATTGTCATGAAAAGGACATAGTTTTGCTCTTATACAAATCACTCAGAACTCTCTAATTTCTCTGGGATCAGATTTCAGGATTTTGTTCTTGAAAACCACACCTAAGGCTGCTTTAACTGACAGCTTCTTTTCAGGATCTTTCCTTAGGGAAAGCTGGGAGTGAGTTTGAGCTTGTTTTGCGTACAGCTGTTATTTGAGTGATGTATGGTTCAACCAGTCAGTACTGGGAACAGTGTCCATTACTCCCTTAGTTTTTTTTTCTGTGTATTTTACATCAGATACTTGTTACTGACCATTCTATTGCAATACGATTCTGTACCTTTGCCGCCATCTTGGTTTTGACCCGGTTCAGTCAGACTTAGCTTGTCTGTCTGTATCTGTTGCTTGACCATCAGTGTTGTTTCTCCCAGTGATACCCTGCTTTCACTGTCTCAGACGTGTTTCTTTTTATTTTGATGCTTTTCTGTGTACCAGTGTGAACACTGATCTGCCTCTGAATTCCTGTTACCTGACCGCTCCTCCACCCATGTGGCTGCTAGAGGGATTAAGTTTTCTGTGTCACCTTTCACGGTCACTCAAGGTCTGTTAGGTTCCTAAGAGCAGGTTTGCTCTTGTCCGGGCGGTTTTATCTAATGTAGGCAGGATCATAGTCCACAGGGACATCGCAGGACTAGTTCACCACCGCCTAAACAGTCTGACAGCTTACGTCAAGTCTGGTTGTGGTTGCACTGTTGCTGGACAAGTTTGTTACACAATAACGAACAAGACCTTAGAACAAGCTATTACTTTGGGAGTCAGAGTAGACATTATAGAGAACATAAACGTAAGTATTTTGAGTCACCCTGCAAAATACTGTAGAAACCATGCAAACAGAAGACAGGGCCGGATTAAAGGAGAGGCTCCTGGTGCCCCCACCACTTTCACTTTTTAAGGGGCCCCCACCAGTTTGCGACAGTCAGCGACTCAGCTCAGCCCGTGGCCGCCTGAATCGCACATAGGGGTCTAGGATGTCAGCTGTGTCAGTGAGGCTGTGATGGGACTCCGGCGGCGAGTGATAACGTCACACTGTCGGCGTCCGATCACTACATTCTGCCGCCAAAACAGTGCATCGGCAATCTCCCCCAGCGATAGCAGCTGTGTCTTCGGTGGCTGCCCGAAGAGCGAGGAAAAGCCTGCAGTGTCGTGGGATCACTGGAAAGGAAGGGGAGGTAAGTATGAAGTTTATTATTTTGTGGCCATTTTCTACAGGGGACTGGCGGCTGTATACTACAGGGGACTGGTGGCTGTATTTTACAGGGGGGTGCAGGCTATATACTACAGGGGGCTGGCAGGATATATACTACAGAGGGCTGGCAGGCTATATACTACAGGGTTCTGGCAGGCTATATACTTCCAAAAACATTGTTGGAAGGGCCCCCACCAATTTGCGCCCAGGGGCCCCCACCACCCTTAATCCGGCCCTGACAGAAGTATATGAGCCTATGCAGATTAAAGTGGGAGTTATGACACCTCCATCAGAGGAACACCCTGTGCTTTCGCGGTGGGAACTCTGCCCTGTCTTATCGGATTTCGGGAAAGAAGCATCACTACCTAGGTCAGTGGTGGCAAACCTGTGGCACTCAAAGCCTTTCTGGGGGAGCTCAGGCCATTGCCCCAGTACAGAGTTTACCAAACACCGAACCTTCCTGCAGTCCCAGGCAACTTAAGAGTTGCTGCTCTTAGAGCTATTTTAAAGTGACAAGTTATTGGTTGTTTTGAACTGCGGGAAAAGGGAGAAGGTTTTGACAGAACTGTATTGTCTTTGAAGATCATGATCCTCCTGCTGGACCCACCATTCTTCTTGTACAGAGTGACCCTAGAAATAAGCTACAATGATAGTCTGAATTTGCCCTCCTTCTTTCAACTGTGTTGGTGGCCTCAGGGGCTGATACAATTGAAAGATGTGGAAGAACAGGTAGCAATAAGTTACTGCTTCAAATTCCACGTTGGCACTTCACAGTAAATAAGTGGATTTTGGTTCTAGTTTGGGAACTCGGTCTCTAAAAGGTCCACCATCACTGACCTAGGTGATAATCGAGGAGGTCATTTAGATGCCCAGGAATTTCAGAAACCTCAGAAGAAGTAACCTGTTGTTGGTTCCTTGACTGAGGGCCTGTTAATTATAAGGTTGGATCACTTGATGTCTATGCTGTATTACTTCATAGGGATTTTATGCAGGGCCCCAACAGCCCTCTTGACTTTTGTAAGGTGAGTCCTAATTAACCCTTTGAGGGAGGATGAGATAGCTGCCGGCAGCGAGATGACAGAGTAAAAGAAAGACACAGTCCGGTCTTCCAATGCACTCAAATCACACTGTTTATTTCAAAAACCCCAACTGTATTTTAATACAGAGAAATCAGCATTTTGGGTGCTGTATGAAATGAGATAAGGCACTTAGATTCCATTGGACATCAGCACATTCTGGGAAAAAAGTTAATTAATTGTGCTCAGTTCTCAGAGACCTTGTACACAGATATTGTTTATACTAATTTGCTGAGAAGAAGAAGATAAATGGGCTCCAGAATCATAATATAATCAAGGACAGACTGGCTTCTCATTAAATGTCAAAGGGTATTAGCTGATAGGCGAGCAAACAGGTTACATAAAATGAAGTTTGAATCATGACATTAACTTGACAATGGTCAGGGAAGATGGCCGCTGTATCTAAGATGGCGGACAGTAGTCAAGATGGCGTCCGAAACCAGTGCGACCTCCTTAACATACTTAATGTGTTCTCTATGAGATCTGTGACATCAGTAGATTAGACCACTGGTAATCCCAAAACATAGCTGTGACTATGTTCATATCTCTATCCAGGAACTGATGGAGCCATCCAGTAAAGCTACTTACAAACAGGCTCGGACTGGCCTGCCGGGATACCGGTCAAAGCCCCGGTGGGCCCTTATCATAAGTCACCATCTCTTATCTGTGTCTGTGAGCAGGAACATTCAGCTGAGGCTGGAGGAGGGGGGCAGCAGGGGGGACTATGACGTCCTGCAGGAGGGAGAGACAGGTTCTCTGCTCTTCCCATAGCTGCGCTGGGGCAGTGAGTAAGACATTTCCTCCTCCCTGCACTGAGCACCTCAGCCCCAGAGTCACTGCAGGAGAACATGGCCCCTGATTCACTGGAGGAGCAGACAGTGAGCTGTTACTAATTACAGACCAGAGGACGTGGGCCCCCTAGTTGTCACAGTGGGCCCCCTTCCTCCTGGTTTTGACAGACATCAGGGGCCACAAATCAGCTACCAGCTGCTGCTGGAGCGTCCTCCCCCTGGCACAGCACAGGCTGCACTCACATGTGCAGGAGCTCAGGATGGATAAGGAGCTGCTGATGGCTTCCAGCACAAGAAAAAGGTACAAAGTAAAAGTGCATCACATTTACACACACACAGTGCACCTCATTACATCCCTGCAATGTGTACATACATATAGAATAACAGTGGACTCAAGAACTACAACTCCCAGCAGTTGAATGAGATGCTGAAAGTTGTACTACTTTGATTGACTGTATTAAGTGTTGCTGTAGAATAAGGAGTGATGTCACACGTTGCGCTGACTCGTGCACAGGGGCAAGATGCGCTTCTATGCAGACGCATGCGATCGGTAACGGCACCCAGTGTCCTGTATTGTCCAAATGCAAGGGCTGAAGGAATCAATGCGTTGCGTTATGTGTGACCGCAGCCTCAGTATTACCAGTATACTCCGTGTTATGTGTGACCGCAGCCTCAGTATTACCAGTATACTCCGTGTTATGTGTGACCGCAGCCTCAGTATTACCAGTATACTCCGTGTTACGTGTGACTACAGCCTCAGTATTACCAGCATACCCCGTGTTACGTGTGACCGCAGCCTCAGTATTACCAGTATACCCTGCGTTAGGTGTGACCGCAGCCTCAGTATTACCAGCAAACCCCGTGTTACGTGTAACCGCAGCCTCAGTATTACCAGTTTACCCCGTGTTACGTGTGACCACAGCCTCAGTATTACCAGCATACCCCGCGTTATGTGTGACCGCAGCCTCAGTATTACCAGTTTACTCCGTGTTACGTGTGACCACAGCCTCAGTATTACCAGCATACCCCGTGTTACGTGTGACCGCAGCCTCAGTATTACCAGTATACCCTGCGTTACGTGTGACCGCAGCCTCAGTATTACCAGCATACCCCGTGTTACGTGTAACCGCAGCCTCAGTATTACCAGTATACCCCGTGTTACCTGTGACCGCAGCCTCAGTATTACCAGCATACCCCACATTACGTGAGATCGCAGCCTCAGTATTACCAGTATACTCCGTGTTACGTGTGACCGCAGCCTCAGTATTACCAGCATACCCCGTGTTACGTGTGACCGCAGCCTCAGTATTACCAGCATACCCTGCGTTACGTGTAACCGCAGCCTCAGTATTACCAGTATACCCTGTGTTACGTGTGACCGCAGCCTCAGTATTACCAGCATATCCCGTGTTACGTGTAACCACAGCCTCAGTATTACCAGTATACCCCGTGTTACGTGTGACCACAGCCTCAGTATTACCAGCATACCCCGCGTTATGTGTGACCGCAGCCTCAGTATTACCAGTATACTCCGTGTTACGTGTGACCACAGCCTCAGTATTACCAGCATACCCCGTGTTACGTGTGACCGCAGCCTCAGTATTACCAGTATACCCTGCGTTACGTGTGACCGCAGCCTCAGTATTACCAGCATACCCCGCGTTACATGTGACTGCAGCCTCAGTATTACCAGTATACTCCGTGTTATGTGTGACCGCAGCCTCAGTATTACCAGTATACTCCGTGTTACGTGTGACCGCAGCCTCAGTATTACCAGTATACCCTGCGTTACGTGTGACCGCAGCCTCAGTATTACCAGCATATCCCGTGTTACGTGTAACCGCAGCCTCAGTATTACCAGTATACCCCACGTTATGTGTGACCGCAGCCTCAGTTTTACCAACAACCCCCCCCCCACCCGTCATGATTTCCAAATTGCAGATTCATCACCATTTCAATGGACAAACATTTGAATAAAAAGTGATGAAAAGCTTCTTCACTTCACAAACTGATATCACTGAAAACGTCAGCTTCTCCAGCTCCGTACATCAAAGTTTAAAAAAGTAAGAGATGTGTGAAACCGAGCCTGTAATAAAAATAATGCAACTTTTTTGTCATTTATACCACATTTGGATTTTTTCTCCAGCTTCCTAGTGCACTGCACGGAATATTAACCCTTAAAGGGTTAAAGACCAGACCATTTTCATCTTTGATTTTCCATTTTTACTTCTGTGTCTTTATAAATCCATAACTGTGTTATTTCCATGTACCGAGCTGTATGAGGCTTGTTTTCTGCATAACAAATTGTACTTCCTAGTGATGGTATTTAATATTCTATGCCATGTACTGGAAAGCGGGAAAAAATCCCAATGGATTTTTGTGGGCTACGTATGTATGGCTTTCACTGTATGCTCCAAATCATAGCTCCCCTTAATTCCTTGGGTAAGTGTGATCACGAGGACACCAAATTCATAAAGCTTTTATTCAGTTTTTATATAAAAAATGAACCTTTGGTACAAAGGTGTGTATGAAGAGGACTCAGCCTGTGAACCTTCTTCATATACGGGCAGTCCCTGGGTTATTTACCAGATAGGTTCCTTAGGTTTGTACTTAAGTTGACTTTGTATGTAAGTAGAAATTGTATATTTTATAATTGTAGATCCAGACAAAAAATTTTTTTGCCCCAGTGACAATTAGATTTTCAAATTTTTTTGCTGTAATGAAACCGAAGATTACCAATAAAGCTTCATTACAGACACCTTACAGATGATCATTGCAGTCTGGCACTAAAGTAACATCCAGAGACTTCACCAGAGGTAACAGTGGGCAAGGGGTATGTCTGTAACTAGGGGCTGTCTGTAAGTCGGGTGTCCTTTAGTAGGGGACCACCTGTACCTGAAACCTGTTAAGGACATACATGTACCATGTGCAGTCCTTAAAGGACATCTATCACCAGGATGAAGGATTATAAACCAAGCACACTTACATGCTGGTGTGCGCCACCTCTGGCAGGATCTGCAGGTTTACAATCCTTCATCCTGGTGATAAAATGTTAAATACTGATTCCAGGAAGTTAAACAGTCCGGCAGATAACAAGCCTCAGGCCCCATTCACACGTTGCAGTTCTTGATCTGTTTTATTTCCATTTAAAAACGCAACAGGGAGGGGCTCATTCCAGAACAAAAGTGTTTCAGTAGAAAGACATATGTGTTCTGACAAAGCCCCTTCCCTTTTGCGGTTTCCAATGCAGTTAAAACTCATCAAAAACAAAAAGTGTGCATGGGGCCTGAGGCCTGTTTTCTGCAGGATTGTTTTACACATCCTCATTCACTTCTATGGGCTCATGCACATGGCTGTGAATTTCACAGCCCTGTTTATGAGCCAACTGCCTGAGCTGCAAATGACAGAGGAGGTCCTAACCATGTTTGCTGTTCAGGCTATTATTATGTACTTACATCCCGATGACAAGAAACCCTCAAACAATGTTCCATGGGACCATTGTTTGCATCCCAAGAACTGCACAAGTGTAGTGTGCAGAAAGCCTGAGGCTGCTTTCACACATTCTGTTTTTTTGTTGCAAAAATTTAAAGTTTATCTGCTGAATGGACATGCATTCAAATGGAAGAGGAACAGATCGTCTTTCCAAAGCGTTGAAAAAAGCAACAAAAAACGGAATGTGTGAACATGGCCACAGGCTGCATTCACACCTTGCTTTTGCAGCAGGTTCAGAAACGCAATGAAAATATACATGGGGGTGGCTCGCACGTATCAATGAAGCAGCTGGTGGGCCCCCAGAATTAATTTCACTGGTGGGCCCTTGGCACCCCAGTCCGACCCTGCTTACAAATGAAGCTATTACTGGGGTATCCATATAGGCTGTTTCTTGTATAGTGGTGGCAGGCGATGTGTGGGCTTAGTGACATCTTATACCATTATTCTCTTCATGTCTTCTTCGGTCGCAAGAGTTAAACTTACAGAACAGAATTCTCTCTGCAGCTGTTGTCTTATCAAATATATTGCAGTTTTCCTACAGTGACAACTGATCCAAAGGTTGTTTTATGATGCATTCAAATATTTCTAAAGGAAGACCCCTATACTTTTCAACATGGCTACCCTTGTTTTGTTTTTACATCTAAATAAGCTTATGATTCGTGGCGCTGTATTTTCATGTTATGAGCACAAATACATAACGCATAAAAATACCAAAACAGTGTGCTCTTAATTGGTGTAAAACATATAATGGATAGTATCTAATAAATAGTTAAGTATCTATGGATACCAGATAGTATAGTATCTAATAGATAGTATAGTATCTGATGGATACCAGTTAGTATAGATTCTAATGGATACCAGATGTATAAGTTTTTACCTTATCACCTTATCACAATATATGCGTAAAGGTGTCTTAGTTGATCTTTTATTTAAAATATAATTTTTTTTATCAATAATTTGCTTCCTTTTTTGGATGTTTGAAAATCATTCTATCTACAAAAGATTAAAAATTTCTAGAAACTACTTGCAGCAAAGGTAAGTAAATTGAAGCAATGGGCAGAAAGCAACACACAGGGACAGATTTACTTACCCAGTCCAGTCGCGATCCCACGGCGCGTTGTCAGACGCTGATTCGGGTTCTGCGGGATTCACTAGGGTCGAGCACCCAAAATCCAACAGGTGTCGCTGCTGCGCCAAGGTTCGCCGGAGTTCACTTCCTGGTGCATGTGAGTGCTTGATCTTGCGACACATTTAGTTTTTTAAATTCCGCGGTTTTTCAGAATCCGTCGGGTTGGCTGATGGCCATGCCCCCGATTTCTGTCGCGTAAAAGCCGGCGCCGATGCGCCACAACCCGATGCCGTGTGCCAAAAACTCGGGGCAGTTCGGCACAAAACGGCGCAAATCGGAAATATTCTGGAAAACCTGACTGAATCGTGGCCACAGGTCCCTTAGTAAATGAGCCCCACAGTTGTGATGCTCTTGTCTCACGAGAATCAAAGGGGGGCATTCATTATTGCCTTCCCAACAGTTTTCTGAAGCTTTTTTTTTCCCCTTGCTGCGCCTGTTGCACCTTATTTATGAAGTTTTGGTGCCACAATATCAGGTGTTTTTCGATACTCAGGTCTTTTTTTTGGGGGGGGGGGCACAATTTGGACGCAGCTTTGAAATCTCCCCACTTTTCCTGTGCTTCTAGTTTACCAACATGTTTTTAGCACAATTTGTGGTGCACATTTGTAGGGGCAGATTTATAAAAAGTGTCCTCAGGTTAGACAGAGTTAGACTAGAGAGTCTTATTCTGAACCAGATTCATATAAGTGTCTGATGCTGGGTGATAAATCTGTCCTAGTATAAGAGTGTCTTGTCGTACTCTGTACCTCCTATTAGTTGGCTTACCTTATGTCAGAAAATTAGAACAAAATTGTGTTGGGTCAGCAGTGTTTTTGACGCACAGACCTTTATGGCATGAAACCATGCCCCCTTCTTACATGCAACACCCCTTTTGTCAAGCTAGTTGTAGTAGAGCCTAGTTGTAGTAGAGTCTAAAACTCTTTATAAATGTGGTGCAGAACTTTTTTAGTGCAAACTAGAATAGAATTCTGTCGTAGACAGGTTCATAAATCTCCCCCATAGCTGCTAAAGGCTTGTCAATTTAGGCCCTTTTCGATCATGCGCCACTTCATTAATCATTGCGCCACAATCTAACACTCCAGTGTAAATTATAGCATGATTCATGTGCCAAAAACACAGACTAGAGCCAAAATTGATAAATGCCCCCCAAAAAGTGGTCTGTGGCGAAATAATCATATTGGGGTTCATTTACTAAGGGTTTCCTTGAACTGTTCGTTTTTTTGGGGGGATTACAGATATTTAATTGATGACTGCGCTGCACCCGATTGGATTTTGGCACAGCTGATTTGGCTTCCGTGCAACAGTCTGAGTTCGGGATTTAACTTGTGTCGCAAGACTATGCACTTACATGCACCCGTAAAAAGATGGGGAACTCTGTTGGACATGTGCGGGGAAGCGACACATGCAGGATATCGGGCGCACAATCTTAGTAAACTACAGGGGGGATGTAAGTAAATGTTCCCCTGTGAGTGCTTACCGGCATATCACCTCATTAGAAATTCAATCAAAATCAGTCAGTGTACGGTTAGCATAAAGCAAGCCTATAAGAATGGCTGTATATAAGTGTACAAAGGTTAAGATGTCAATACACCCTAAATACTGTACGATAAAAATATCGCTTTGATTCTCACCTAATACACTTGCCAGCTGGTGATGCAATACTTACCCAGCACACCGACTGCTCATACCTCCCAACTTTTGCGGAGGAGAAAAAGGGACTAAATTTTTTACCCGCAGAAGCAACACCCTAGCCACGCCCCCTAACCACGCCACTGCTCATACCTCCAACGCATTCACTGACACCAATGTATATATATATATATATATATATATACACTGATTAACCCCACTGGCACCAATGTATATTTATGTATATAATTGGGGGGCATATTCCACTCCCCCTAGACAACGAGCATGCCACCCCCCAGACAACGAGCATGTGCCCCCCCTAGACAATGAGCACACCCCCCCTAGACAACAAGCATGCCCCCCCCCTAGACAACGAGCATGCCCCCCCTAGACAACGAGCATGTCCCCCCCCTAGACAACGAGCATGCCCCCCAGACAACGAGCATGTCCCCCCCTAGACAACGAGCATATCCCCCCCCCTAGACAATGAGCATGCCCTCCCCCCCAGGCAATGAGCATGTCCCCTCCCCCCAGGCAATGAGCATGTCCCCCCCCCCCCCATGGCTGTGTGCCCTTTTTTGTGTGTTTGTGTCTTCCAGGACCGTTCCTGCTGTGGACTACTTCGGATTCAAAGGATTACGTTGATGACCGACGTTTCTAAAAAATAAAATGGTCAACGAGGGTGTGTCTGCGTTTTTTGTTCAATTAAACTTATATTTGTTAAAAATGGTGTGATTTATTTTTTTGCGACACTTCATAGTTTGCCTTAGTAGTGGTGCCGGCTAGATGACGGTGCTCATTACTAAGGGCTGGCCTTAGTGTTTGTCTTAATTTTTTTGGCAAATTCACACTAACGCCCATACCATTACCCCGGTACCCACCGCCACCAGGGGTGCCAGGAAGAGCCGGGTACAAACCAGTACCTGACCGTCTATAGATGGTCAGGTAGTGGGGCGGCTGCAGGCTGTTATTGTTGCGCTGGAATAGCCCCCTAACAGTGGGCTATCCCAGCTAAGTAATAGCAGGCTGTTGCTGCTTTTTTGCATCTGGCTGATTTGAAAAATAGGGGCACCCCATGTCGTTTTTTCTTCAAATATTTGACAAAAATATGCGTGGGGTCCCTCCTTAAAAGGGGGCTCCCAGGCTGTTTCCCCCATTTTTACAAAAAAATGCGGGAATTGATCTATTGCTACTTACAACAAGGGTTAATATAATCACTTTAGTTGACTTCAAATGAAATGCACTTCATGTGTCAATAATGTATGCGGCAGGTCATAGGACCCTTTATTATACAAATTGCATTCTGTGGGAATCAATAAAACTAACATTTTTACATTTTTATTTGAGCACATTACTCTTATGTATAATGTTTCATTACATTATAATATTACATAAATGTAGAGGAATACAGAAAACCGCCAAGAGCTCCTACTGCTACTGCTGTCATGTGGGAGTGGCACGTACCTGTGACCAAACAGAAAATGGGTTATTTGGTACAATTTAGGAAAAGCTGCAACATAACATTACAATAGTGTCTGATTTGGATTCTTCACATTTAGACCTTATACACACAGCACATCTCTATCCCCAAGACCTTATGTAGGTATAAAGATTACCCAGGGGCGTAACTAGGAGATAGTGGGCCCCATAGCAGTCTTCTGAATGGGGCCCTCTTTCCCTTAGGCTCCATACACACAACAGTACCATGGGCCATGATCTGGTCATTTCCCTCTTTGTACCCTCTCCCATGTGCATTGAAAATTCCATGAACCAGGGGCTGAGCTACTCAAAGTGCTCTGTGGAGACTGTGTATCCTCTAATTATACAGGACAGCAAAAAGAACAGCTTCTGTTCAGCTTTCTAGTAAAGGAATGCAGGAGGATGGTGATGTACAGTGAGGTGGAGCCACTGTCAGCACCCTTCTGGGCCCCCTGACACAGCAAACCCCATAGCAGCTGCTTTGGCAGCTACTGTTGTAGTTACGACCCTCAGAGTACCCTGTGTCACTGTCAGTACAAAGAATATGTCAGTACTTCGTGTGCCAAAATCTGTATCTCTATAAGATACTGTATTGTGGAGATATTTTGTGATACACCTTTCCTGATAAATTCTCATACTGCATACCCATTGTCAGGTGCTGATTCTCCCCTTCTTCCCCCATTCGCGTGATCAGTAGGGGTCACAGAAGACCCCAATGATCAAAATTTTGCAATATACCAAGCTAATATGCAGTTTTAAGACTCTATAGTACACGTTCATAGCAATAACTTATCTGTACCTTTTTCCAACTTACCTAAAAATACTCTATTTCTTCTTTTGACCCTTTTTGGTGAATGATTTTTATTGGCAGCATTTTCTGAATTCACATTGTTTCCTGTGATGAAATTTGAATGAATATCATTACACATAAACCTTTATATATGCATTGCTACTATTGTGTCATGGTGCGGCTACTTCATACCCCAGTAGCCTCTTTGATCCTACTTTGGAGCCGAGATTCGCAGTGCCCCGGCTTCGCGGATGCACGCTGAAGATATCTGGGTAGGAGGGTCAAAGAGGCTACTGGGGTGTGGAGTACCCACGCCGTGTAGCCTCAGCTCCAGCTACTCCACGCCCCAGTAGCCTCTTTAGAAAATTTGCATATTACCCTGATTAAAGATTGGCAAAGGTAGAGGGCAGTAAAGGATTAGCCCTAAAAAGGGCTATCCTTGCATACGCTAGATGCACCTACCACCGGATCTACCGTAATAGTGTATGGATGCTTTACAGAACCGGAAATATCCACTCTTAAATTTACAGTTGGAAGTCTCGGAAGTAGATAGCTTTAAGAGCGGAAATCTCTGGTCCATACAAAATCCTTATACCTGATTAAAACAGAGATTGTCCTGTAGAACATGGCACAATTGTGTTTCTATGTGCAAGGGTTTAGGAGATATAGCCATTTGAAGTTGGCCACTGACATGACGTTTGTAAATGTCCTTTCTGCAGGGGCATGTGCAAAAAGGACATGTATAGCCATCTGACATCTGATATGGAATCCAGTACACTGATTGTTAATCTTAAGTAAGTGGTAGTTTATTTTTGGCAAACAGATAAGTGTAACGTTTCGGTCACCGACCTTCGCCCCCAGATATCCATGGGACCAACTGTCCTATATCAAGCTGATACATACTGCAATTTTGTACGATGTTTATGCACTTCTCCCCCTTTCCCCCCGCCCCCACCAAATTACTTTATATCTATTGGCATGTATTTTATATCTACTGACATGTACTGTAGATTTAATAACTCACCTATTGATGCACTATATTATATTTTATTACAGTGTCTGACAAAGGTCAGTGACCGAAACGTTACACTTATCGGTTTGCCAAAAATAAACTACCACTTACTTAAGATTAACAATCAGTGTGACTGGATTCCATATCAGATGTATTGATGGGATTGGGACCCTATCCAGAGCACCTGAACAAACATACTGGTGTGCGGTACGACTCCTTTACACTATAGCTGTCTGACAGTCATGAAGGGGTTATTTATTATTTGGTATATAGAAGTAACATAATTGGTGATAGCGAAATATGAGAGATGCGCAGTACATGATTGGCATACCCCTGGCGAATCATAGCCATGACTAGTAGCTAGAGGTGTCAATTTCCCGAATTGACTGCATGGCCGCCAATCTAGCAATATGACATGCAGTACATACCCAAACCCATGACCAAACTTAAAATTCAGTTGCACTCATCTCTAGTAAAGATCTATAAAGAAATGGAATCTATTGATGGATTAGGTGACTCAAAATGATCGGTTTCAAAAATATATAAATTTCTTTCGTCGCGGGCTTTATCTGGCTCTCATGTTAGTAGATATGAATGGATGCAAAATAATGGTTTGTTTCAGGAATCACAATGGTCAAGTATTTTTTAAAATATTGTATAAGTATAAGAAACTTGTAAGCGTATTTGATTTAAGATTGTTCACAGATTATTCCTCCAAAATGATCAGTAAATTTAGAAAAGGAAGAGGGGTCCTGTACCATAAATGTCAAGAAAGCAAAATTACGGAAATACAAAAGCATACGTTACGGAACTGGAGGTCTATCCTCCAGTTTTGGAAAAACTATGTGGAGGTATGTAGAGCACTGAAGATTAATATTCCATCTATGACAGACATATTGCTTCTGGGTAATATGTTTAGTTAGGCAGGTTAAACCATTAACAACTGGACCACTAGAGCTGCAATTATAGGAAGATATCTTATAAAATGCTCCTAAAAATCTGAAGGAATAAAATAATAAATAATAATAATTAATAAAGGCCAAGTACTTTGAAAAAATGAAATATGGAGATATGTGTAAAATAGAGGTAGGAAGGGGTAGATGGTCCATTTTTTACGTGCTATTTTTAGCAGGGGAAAGGTTCCCATACACAAATTACTGTATATGCCAAACATGTTTTTGAAAAAATCTCTGCGTTATATAATGTTTGAAATAAAGTATCTGAAACACCTAGACTGCTTGTTCCATAAACTTTATTTTATATGGCCTTGTATGCCTCCTTGTCCCTTTAAACATTATTTTATAATATGCTAATTTGCTGCAGAGGCTGCTGTGGGCGTCTACCTAGCCTCTGCGAGATCCAGAAACTAGTAACAGGAACCATAACAGAAACGCACTCTTGTGTGTCAACAATGTTGGGGAAGCCGGTGGTACATATCTTACCAGGAGGCCATGCCAGGCTACATAAAGCAAAATTTTTGGACCATGCTGTCCAAGGGAATATACCACTGGATACACTTCAGTAAGAAGATTCCAGATGGTAGATTTCCTTTAAAGGGAACTTATCAGGACTATTTGGGAAAATAAACTACTCACTTGTCCTTGTAAACCAGTGCCTTTAGGGTACATGTATCGTAAGTCTGGTTTTGTCCGTCTGTTTTTTGGGAATTTTCTTGGCTTTTTACTTGGTCATATGTATCTTGGTAGTTTTTCATTATTGATATATGTGGAATTTGGTCTTTAGTGAATTTGCAACTTTTTAAATCAAAAGTCGCGAAAAGTCTCCAAACCAGTTGGAAGCTATTTTCTACACTTGGTCAGGGGCATAAATTTGCACCAAAATTTGCAACTTTTTGTAAACTTTTTTAAAAAATCGCAACTTTCATATCTGGATTCAGATGATAACTCAGTAAACACTGCAGAAAACTAGACAATGGTGAACTTTGAGTACAAGCCCCATGAAAAGTCTCAAAAATTAAAGAAAAAGGTAAGCCAAAAGTTTGAGAACTGTGCTGCTTGGTGTCCAAAATAGCAAAAGTCAAACCCTGCACAGTCTTTATCCATATGTTGCTACCTCTGTACTGCAAATTTCTGTAAGTATCTGTAAATTCATGGAAAACAAAGTAATAGGGTGGTAAATGTAGCATTAATTATTATTATTACAACATTCATTTCAACACTGGGAAACTCTATTAATGTTGTCAATGTAATATGAAGTTATGCACTAATGGAATTGGGGACATTAGGACCACACAGCCCTCAGATTTCTTCATCGTCTTGAAGTGGGCAATGGTTTATTGGATCAGTTAATATGAGAACTGGGTAAACAAATATAAAGCATGGAGAGTTATGAAGGCAGGAATGAGGGGATCAGGACAGTGGGTGCAGAATACATGGTGGGGAACCATAGTTATGTTGACCATAGGTAACACAAAAACATACCTGGGACCATGTTTGTATCTTTATCCAGCAACTGATGGATCCATCCAGTAGAGTAACGCTCCACATGGCAAGGATCATGAGAACTAACTGAATAAACTTGCTTTAGTGACTTACCAATAAACATCTCACTGGGGTTTTTTTATAGGCTGTTTATTTGTGGCGGCGCTGGGCCATTGTTTTACCATTAGTCTTATTACAAGAAGAAATAGTGCTGAAAAACTTCACCTCGGCTTATACTCGAGTGGCTTATACTCGAGTCATGAGAAAAAAACAAACACAGTACTCACCTTCCGACGCCCCCTGGCAATTCCTCTTCTATAGCGCAATGCTCCGGCATCGGTTCCGTGTCCCCGTACGGTCCTTCACAGGGATTGTGACGTCAGCCACCCGCAGGGGCTGGGCAGGCTGCATACCACTGGGGACTGGGCAGGCTGCATACCACTGGGGACTGGGCAGGCTGCTTTCTACAGGTGGCTGGACAGGCTGTATACTACAGGGGGCTGGGCAGGCTGTATACTACAGGGGGCTGGGCAGGTTGTATACTACAGGGGGCTGGGCAGGTTGTATACTACAGGGGGCTGGGCAGGCTGTATACTACAGGGGGATGGGCAGGCTGTATACTACAGGGGGATTGGCAGGCTGTACACTACAGGGGGCTGGGCAGGCTGTACACTACAGGGGGCTGGGCAGGCTGTACACTACAGGGGGCTGGGCAGGCTGTACACTACAGGGGGCTGGGCAGGCTATACACTACAGGGGGCTGGCAGGCTATATACTACAGGGGTTAGCAGTTTATATACTACAGGGGCTGGCTATTTACTGGGAGGCTGTAAGCAATTCATTTCCCAAACTCGGCTTATAGGTTTTTCCAGTTTTTTTTGCGTTAAAATTAGGGGTCTCGGCTAATTCTTGGGTTGGCTTATACTCATGTATATATGGTATATTATTTTTGCTTTTTATATAATACTTATATTTATATTTTATGTGTTTTAATTAACCCGAAGAAGAGAGTATGCTTTTGTGGGAAATAAAGATCCACTCATTTGCACTCTTTGGTAGGGTGTCTCTATACAACCCTGTTTTTATCCACAAATTCATCTAAAAGTTGGTATAAATATAATATTTGTGCAAATCTTGTACCCTACATTGTAAACATTATCTTAGGTTTTGAATTCATTTATGATTTATTTTAAATATAAGAATAAATTGTGAAAGGTCGTTCAGAGGTGGCAGGTTTTTGTTGACAGCAAAAGACAATTACCTGTCGCAACTAGTCCTGGAGCCAACAAGAGGGGGGCATTGCTGGACCTTATCCTAACCAACAGACCTGACAGGGTATCAAGATTACAGGTTGGGGGGAACCTGGGTAATAGTGATAATAATATCATCGATTTTGTATTGCGCTTTACTAAGATTGTTAGTGAAGGGGCAACCAACACACTAAACTTCAAGAGGGCAAATTTTCAGCAACTAAAGGAAAGACCTTATAGGCATAAACTGGGACAATGTTCTCAAAGACAAAAGCCCCCCCCCCCCAAAAAAAAATGGGACTTTTCTCATATACTTTAAAACAGTCCTGTGAGAAGCACACACTGTATGGGAAAAAGCATAAGAGGAACAAGAAAAAGCCAATGGGGCACATTTACTAAGGGTCCGAATCGCTTTTTTCCGCCGGGTTTCACAAATTTTTCCGATTTGCGCCGAATTGCCCCGGGATTTTGGCGCACGCGATCGGACTATGGTGCATCGGCGGCGGCTTTCATGCGCCAGAAATCAGGCGGTGTGGCCCTCGGAAAACCCAACGGATTCGGAAAAACCGCGGGATTTAAGAAACTAATTGTATCGCAAAATCAATCACCAGGAATAGGTTGTTGAACTCCAGCAGACCTCGGCGGACTTCAGCACAGCAGCGACACCTGGTGGACATCGGGCGCACGGCCTTAGTGAATCGCCGGAAGACCCTAATCCTTGTCGGAGAACGCGCCGCTGGATCGCAACAGGACCGGGTAAGTAAATGATGCCCAATGTGGCTAACTGCAAGGAAAGCAATAAGCGAGAAAGAGAAGGCGTTTAAGGTGCTAAGTGAAGGAAGCAATTAGGCATTACAGGATTATAGAGAGAAAAATAAATCCTGTAAAAAGCAGATAAATGCCACAAAAATAGACTGAGAGAAATATTGCCAGGGAGAACGAAAATAATCCCAAATTATTTTTCAAGAATATAAATGATAAGAAACTAAAAACGGAGAGTGTGGGCCCCCTTAGGAACAACATGGGGGTCATGGTGAAAGGAGATCAGGAAAGGGCCAATCTACTGAATGTCACCTTCTCGATTGTCTTTACCCAGGAAAATCCCAGAAAAAGGATGTAAATTCTCTTCGGAATATCAACAGTTTAACCCAGGAAGAGGTACAGCGCCAACTTGCAACCACTAAGATAGATAAATCACCGGGGCCAGATGGCGTATACCCCCGGGTTCTGCATGAACTATGTACCGTGATAGGCAGACCGTTATTTTCAATATCTGAAGATTCACTAAGGACTGGTTATGTTCCACAGTACTGGCGCATAGCAAATGTGGTAGCAATATACAAAAAAGGATCAAAAAGCGATCCTGGGAACTACAGACCTGTAGTGGTGTGATGGGGAAAATATTTGAGGGGTTTGTTAGAGATGATATCCTCGAGTATCTCACTATGCATAACCTTATAATCCAGCGTCAGCATGGGTTTATGAGAGATCGGTCCTGTCAGACTAATCTGATTGGTTTCTACAAGGAAGTAAGTTCCGGCCTGAATCTGGGGGACGCTGTGGATGTTGTATATCTGGACTTTTCAAAGGCATTTCACACCGTGCTGCATAAAAGGTTGGTACATAAAATGAGACTGCTGGGAATAGGAGAAAATCTGTGTATTTGGGTAAGTAATTGGCTTAGTGATAGAAAACAGAGGATTGTCATTAATGGCACATTCTCACATTAGGTTAACGTTACCAGTAGAGTGCCATAGGGGTCAGTAATGGGGCAACTTCTTTTTAATATTTTTATTAATGACCTTGTAGTGGGTTTACTCAGTCATGTTTCAATATTTGCAGATGATACTAAGCTGTGTAAAGTGAATACTGAGGTTGATAGTTTAGCATTACAGAGGGATTTGTAGAAGCTTGAGGAGTGGGCAGAGAAGTGGTTGATGAGGTTTAATGTAGATAAATGTAAAGTTATGCACTTGGGCAATGGAAACAAAAAGTATAATTATGTTCTAAACAGTCAATTACTTGGTAAAACTGGAGATGAAAAGGACTTGGGGATATTGCTGGGTGGTAAACTTAATTCTAGGCGGCTGCTGCTAAAGCAAATAAAATTAGCGGATGTATCAAGAGGGGACCAGTGTATAAAAAGGACCTAGTAGAACTGGAACAGGTGCAGAGGAGAGCAACCAAGATTATTAGGGGAATGGGGAGACTAGATTACAAAATTTGGGATTATTCAGTTTAGAAAAAAGACAACTGAGGGGAGACCTTATTACAATGTACAAATATCTGAATGGACAGTACAAGGATCTCTCCAAAGATTTTTTTATACCTAGGCGTGTGACAAGGGGGCATCCTCTACGCCTAGAGGAGAGGTGATTCTACCATCAACATAGACAAAGGTTTTCTACTGTAAGAGCTGTGAGACTGTGGAACTCTCTGCCGCAGGAGGTTGCTATGGCGGACTACTGGATACCTTTCTGGAGAGAAAGAATATCACGGGTTAAGGGATAAAACATATATTTGATTCTTAAAGGTTGGACTTGCGTCTTTTTCCAGCCTTATGTACTATAATACTATGATCAAATGGTCTGATATATTTCATTGTTACACATAGGGGTGCTCCAGTCATGATGCGAGTTGAGCCTTTTGCCTCAGGCAACACAATCTACAGTAAGTTGGGGAGTAGCATCAGGAGCGCAGCCAGCTTCTACAAAGCAGAACTTGACACTTAAAATTAGCGTTTCTTTACAGCAAGTCTCAACATGTGTGACACACCATGTCCCACATACTAAAAAAATTACCAGATTTATTAGTACTGGGTGTGGTGGAGGGGGCACAGTTCTATAGCCCCTCAGGAAGCAAAAAAGTTCAGGTTCAACCATGGTTACATCCAACAAGGGTTAATTTAATCACTTGAGTTGACTACACTGGGATTTTCTGTGAGCTTTAAGCTTACTCCTCATTTTTTATGTGCAAACACTTTCTGCCAAATGCAATGAAATTCAGGCGGCAGTAATGTATGGGCGCCTATCCTATATTATACCGAGTCATGTTTGAAGAATGCAATTTTTATTTAAGAACATTACTGTATTTTAGAATATTTCATTACATTATAACTTTACTTAAATGTAGAGGAATACAAAAAACCGCCAAGAGCTCCTACTGCTACTCCTGTCATGTGAGAGTGGCACGTACCTGTGAGCAAATAGAGAATGTGTTATTTGTTACAATGAAGGAAAAGCTCCTCTATTATGTGACATAACATTACATTATTGTCTGATTTGGATTCTTCACATTTAGGCCTTAAGCTCACAACATACCCAGGAGGTCTGGATTATGGGGAGGACTACTGGGGCGCACACATAGCCACCCGAGTCACCCACGAGATGTGCAGGGGTTGAATTTGGCTCTTCTGAACCTGCTGTTCGAACGGCAGCCAGTTCAGAGAAGTATGTACAGGCAGTCCCTGGGTTACATACAAGATAGGTTCCGGAGGTTTGTTCTTAAAGGACACCTGTCATCAGGTCTCTGCCACTAGTCCTGTCACCTCTTCCTGTTGGAGCAGCTCACAAGGATCCCATCCCAGCCTTTATCTAGTTATTTCATACATTAATCATTATAAAATCATCTTTTCTTTATCATATAAATGAGGCTGGTCACATGGTCAGAGGCAGTGATGTCACTCCTGTTACCCCTCCCCTCTCCTCCCCCTGTTCATGTCTGTGTATAATGTATAGTAAAGCATGGCTAGTGTGTGCTGTATCTGCTGACATGCTGCATCCTCCTAATATACAGGTGAGAGACACAGACATCAGCTACACATGAATCTGACATGTTCTGCTATAACATGGCTCCTGGAGCTGCTGTATATCTCCTAAACACACACACATGCACACACAGGCTGCAGGGGGTGTGGCCACCAGCACCAGGAAGCACATCATTATACAGCCTCACATCATTATACAGGCTGTCAGTCAAGCACTGGGGGTGTGGCTGTACCTCCCACTCATGAATAGAGTGGACAGCTTGAATATGCTAATGCTTCATTGGACATTTCACAGGTCATTTGCATACAGCTTTAGGACCTCATTGCTTAGGTTTACAGGCATGTAGAGGGACAATGAAGGGATAGTGGCAATGCTCTCTAATGGCAGTTTATGAAAATATATTTAGTTTAGGAGGGTTATTTTGCATGACGGGTTCTCTTTAAGTTGAAATTGTATGCAAGTCGAAACTGTATATTTTATAATTGTAGATCCAGACCAGAAATTTTTTTGCCCCAGTGACAATTAAAGTTAACATTTTTTTGCTGTAATGGGACCAAGAGTTATCAATAAAGCTTCATTACAGACACCTTACAGCTGATTATTGCAATCTGGGACTATAGTAAAACATCCAGAGAGCTTCACTAGTGGTCACAGGGGGCAGAGGGGTCCGTCTGTAACTATGGGTCATCTGTAAGTCGGGTGACCTTAAGTAGGGGACCGCTTGTACTATACAGGCTGTCCCCTACTTAAAGGAAACCTACCATTTCAAATGGTAGGTGTAAGCTGTAAACACCGAGCACCAGCTCAGGGTGAGCTGGTGCCGGTGCTTAGTTTCGTTAGTATTAAAACCGCGGTAACGCGGTTTTAACACTTTTTAAACTTTATAGCAGAAACTGCTTCGGCGCTGCGTGCGTACGATCGTCGCGCGCAGCGCCGAAGCAGCTTCTGCTATAAAGTTTAAAAAGTGTTAAAACCGCGATACCGCGGTTTTAACACTAACTAAACTAAGCACCGGCACCAGCTGGTGCTCGGTGTTTACAGCTTACACCTACCATTTGAAATGGTAGGTTTCCTTTAAGAACACCTGACTTCTAGTTACAAATGGACCTCTGGATGTTGGTAATTTACTGTACTTTAGCCTTAGGCTACAATAAACAGCTGTAACGGTTATTAAAGGTGTCTGCAATGAAGCTTTAGTGTTAATCCTGGTTCTTATGACCATCTAACATTTTTAAAAACCAATTGTTACAGAGACCAAAAAAATTTTGTCTGGAGTTACAATTATAAAATATATGGTTCTGACTTACGTACAAATTGAACTTAAGAACAAACCTACAGAACCTATCTTGTACATAACCGAGCACTGCCTGTATATACGTTAGGAGGTATGTGATTGAGGGGGCACTGTATTTTATATAATAAATTGAGGGTGCTATGATAATTATTAATCATTATTTACTAATCACTATATATTTTGTTACAGGGCACACTGTATATATTTAGTGTGTGAACTATATATTTATGCTGTATGATAGAGTAAATTCCTGTGAATATTATATTTTGAATGGTCTCAGTGTGGTTTTTCGAGTAACATAATATAGTAAGTGACTGTTGTATTTTCAGTCATTGAGTAAGTCTTCCTTCCAAATATGACCCGTCGGCACTGTGTTAGTAGTCAGTATCTTTTGGTTACGTTTTGGGTCCTTTTTAGGGTTTGCCTGGTAAACCCATTGGACATGATATAAAAGGTGTTTTAAAGATAGAAGGCTGCATCATATATTAAAAAACTCAACTGGGGTTAGAGGGTAACTTGCTGTCATTGGAATACCCCTTTAAATTATACCAAACTAACATGCAGTTTTAAGACTATATTGCATTTTCATAGTAATAACAAATATGTATCTTTTGGGGTTTTTTTAACTCACCTAAAAAAAACAAATCATTTCTTTTAACCTTTTTTGGAGCATGATTTTTTTTGGCAACATTTTCTGAATCCGCATTGTTTCCTAGGATGAATTTGGAATGAATTAAATATCATTACACATAAACCTTCATTCATTGTAGCAGAGTCCATAAACAGGGTGTGTAATTGTGTGGCACTACCTTTGAATGGGCCCTTGGGAAAATTGCTATTTACCAACCTTTACAAAAAGCCTTCAGATCAGCATAATATGAGCCTAAGGTGGTGCTCTGTTTCCAATATTACAAAGTGTATCTCAGAGAAAATATATATACTCAAAAACATCCGGGTATTTTTGGTGGGGAGGGAAAAACAGCAGGACATCACAAAAAAAGAGCAGGAAACGACAGTCGTTTTGCACATGTGGTGCTTCATCTGGTTCACTCGTCCAGGGGGCGTGGCTACAGGCACAAGACACAGAAATCTCATCTGCACGCTGCCACACAGAAATCCAAGATGACTGCAACCCAACCCTAAGGCTGCATTCACACGAACGTATGGCAGGACTTAGATATGGTCGATGTATATATATATATGTACGGTGTATATGCATCCCCCATACACCATAATGGGTGCACAATGATTGCCGTACGGGATAGGTACAGTGCAGCACACGCACGGTGCTGTTCTGTAGCCCATAGAAAGATAGGACATGTCCTATCTCTTGGTGGAATACGGCGTCATGTGCTGTGCATTTCTATGGAGAGGGGCGGGGTTGAGCCGCTCACCCCCTCCTCCACCCCCTCCTCCTCTCCTGAGCACCGACGTGTGCCAGCCGTGCTATGGTATGGCGAGCACACGTGTGTGAATTTAGCCTAAGTCTGAAGTTACAGGATCATATTTAGGGGCAACTGAAATTGTGTACAGCAGGACTGATAGAGATAGGTTGGACTTATATCTGTGAAATGCTGTATTTTTCTTAATAACAGTGAACTAGAGAATGTGTTATTTTGTTGTGCGGAGTAAATATGAGAAACTTGTCTCCGCGGGAATACCCGGTTCAGAACTAAGCTCATTTTCACCCTTAAGACACAGCCCAGTTTTTCAAATCTACCTATGTCACAATATGCAGTTATAACTTTGGAACACTTTCTTACCAAGTCTATTTTCTGATTTTACATGAAATGTTGTACTTCACATTAATGTTACCTTTTAGTTGAAATATATTGTACTTATTTGTAAAAGCTAATGGAAATTTGGTAAAAATTTTGAAATATTTTTCGCAATTTTGTCTGATTTCTAAATGTTATACTCATCATACAGTTAGTCTAAATGCCCACTACCCCTGATCCTGACAGTAAGACCCGGCCACGGCTCCCGCCAAAGTTCTGCTACCTGACCTGGCTGATCTTACCACCATTGTGGCCCAGAAGTCCCAGCAGATCGCCGTTCAAGGTCAGCAACTTTGGACAAGTCACCACCATGTTGCTGCAATTGATGGCAACTCAGCAGCAGCGTCAAGTACCTGCAGCTCCTACTGCTACTCAGGTTCGTCTACCATCTGCAGAACCCATATAAGTACGATGGGGACCCCAGTTGTGCAGTGGATCTATCACTCAGTGCTCCTTGCAAATTCCACTTATGCCGACAGTTTGTCATGAAACGGTCTAAAGTGGCTTTCATCATCAGTCTCCTTTCCAGGAAGGCCCTGGCACGTGCTAATTCCCTCTTTGACAGAAAGACCCGGTGAGAGCTAATATCACCTCCTTCTTCTCTCAGTTCCGGTCCGTCTTTGATGAACCTACACGGCGTCTTCTGCTGAGACTGCACTGCTTAACCTGCATTGAGGGGACTCATCTGTCTGGGATTATGCGGTTCAGTTCTGTACCCTGGCTTCTGAGGTAGCCTGGAATGAAGCAGCCCTTTAAAAAGGGACTCTCTGGATAGAGCATGCCTGTCTACTCAAGAATGTTCCCAACAAAGGTAGGGAAATCTTTCTCTATTGTGCCAGCCTGGAACACTTTCTTAAGACGTATCTTGTCTATCCTCAGCGTCTGGGAAACGCACACACCTAGGGTTCCTGGGAGAAGCGCCCCTAGGTGAGAATGAAGCTTCTCCTCACCTGAATCTTCTAGTTCTCCTCAGCTCCGGAACAAGTGGTCCATTTCAAGCTTCAGCCTTCCTGGGCTCCGGCTCTGCTGGGAACTTTGTGGATGCTGCCCTGGGCTCCCACCATCATTTTCCCGTGGTTCGTATAGAGAATCCACTGGTTATTTCTTCCATCAGTGGGCAGATCCTCTGGCACTCGGTCCAATATCACACAGAGCCCCAATGCCTGCAAGCTGGGGCCTTGCATAAAGAAAGACTGTGTCCTACCCCGGTCCACATCTTCATTTCTACTGGGTCTCCTGTGGTTACAACAATATGCCCTTCAACTCAACTGGCGTATTGGTGAAGTTCTCCTGGGGACCGGAATGCCAGTCATGCTGTTTGGAAGTTCCTTGTCCTGTGTCCACCATGTCTTCTCCTATGTCCTCCAAGCCTCTGCTGGGTCTCCCCACTCCATATATAGACTTTGCTGATGTCTTCTCGGAAAAGCAAGCAGAGACTCTGCCGCCACATCGTCCCTTTGACGGCCCCATAGGACTGTTGCTGGTCTTTTCTCCTCCACAGGGTCGCGTGTATCCACTTTCAGAGCCTGAAACTGCGAATATGTCAACCTACCTGAAGGAGAACCTTCAGAGGGGGTTCATACGCAAGTCCTCTTCTCGTGCCGATGCAGGGTTCTTCTTTGTGGCGAAAAAGGATGGGTCACTCTGTCCATGCATAGACTATTGCGGCCTTAACAAAATTACCTGTGCCGTTGATCACGGAACATTTCGACTGTCATTGTGCCACTCTGTGGCCTACCATGTTGCTGCTGCCGCCACCTCCACACCATGTTGCTGGCAGCTCCAGAATTTGTCATTGTGTCACTCTGACCTCCTGCTTCTGCCGCCACACTCTCATTGTGCCACTCTGTGGCCTACCATGTTGCTGCCAGCTCCAGAATTTGTTACTGTTCCACTCTTTGACCTCCTGCTGCTGCCGCCACCTCCGCCCCTTTCATTTTGCCACTCTGTGGCCTACGATGTTGCTGCCAACTCCATAATTTGTCATTGTGCCATTCTGCGGCCTACTCATGCTGCTGACAACTGACCGCTGTCTCCCTGGAACATCCTGTGATTTCCATAATACTGTTTTCACCCTCCACCACTCTATGACGTTGCCACTATGTTTGGTTTTCTCCTTAATTTCATCTGTCAGAAGGAATGAAAAGCTTACAGAACACAGAGGACATGCAAAAATCCCATTTACTGTTCATCTCTCATTTGGATCAACTCCTTTTTGTTCTAGGCTTTAGAAATACTGATGGATTATTGACCGGTTGAAAGTGTACACTGACGGATGAAAAGAAGTGTAAAATGATCAGTGACGTCAGAATTCAGAATTACTGCCGACACCCTCTCCAATCTTTTGGGGGGGGGGGGGTTTACATGTATCCGCGCTTAACAGAACAGGTTCTGTCGTAATCTATGGAATCATCTGATGTCAGTGTAAAAAGAGTGCACTCTTTGATGTTATAGTGGGATCTTGGCCCTCAGCTCAGTCCTTTCAGGTTGGCACAGACGTTACTCAGGCTGCATTCCCGCTTCACTTATTTGGTCAAGTTGGCCCCTGTAAGTGCCCATGTGTCATGTGCGTGTCATAATAAAACACAGCATTGTTTGAAGACTAAACCACGCTCCCTATGCATATTTAAGCTTGGCAAAACATTCTACAACACCCTACAGGCTCTCTGCAGCCAGGAAATACCTGTATTTTAATGTGATTCGACATGATTCAATTCGTGTCGAATCATATTTTTTTGAAAAATTCGGCGAACCGGGTCGAATCAAATTTTGAAAAATTTGCCCATCTATACTTTAGACTTTTTTTATTGAGGGAATTGAATTAAATAATTTAATACATAAAAAAATGCTACTGTGTGAATCAGCCGCCATCTTATGTTCAAGGTCCATAGTCATTGGGACTGCAGAGAGGTCTGGAGCTTGGTATCTATCTGGAGTTTACAGATAACAGGCGGACACCATTTTGTGCAGCTTTAACAGGTATTTAACAGGAGTTTACATTGGGATTGTGTCGCACGCGATTAGATTGCGGCGCAACTGCCCTGTCTTTCATGTGACAGAAATCAGGGGTGGGGGTGTTCCGAGGGGACGATCTGACTGATTTGGACAGAGCGTGGGATTTTGCTTTCAAATTGTCACACTTACATACACCAGGAAGAAGAACGTGAAATCCAGCGGACCTAAGCAGGGAAGTGACTCGTGCACAATATCGGGCGCACAATCTTAGTGAATGGACCGGGTAAGTAAATGTAAATGTGCCCCATAAAGTTCTACATTCATACAGACATTTTAATACATTTTTACACTCATACATATATTTATTCACTAATACGGACACATTTATGCACTTATATTATACATTATATGCACACAGTTGCCCACATTTATTAAATTGTTTACGCCAGTTTTTGTTTGACTTTGCACTGAAAAGAACATGCAAACTGCAGATAAAAACCTGGTGCAGGAGCTTTCATATATTGGAACATACTTTATAGTACATACACATACATACGTACATACACTCACCGGCCACTTTATTAGGTACACCTGTCCAACTGCTCGTTAACACTTAATTTCTAATCAGCCAATCACATGGTGGCAACTCAGTGCATTTAGGCATGTAGACATGGTCAAGACAATCTCCTGCAGTTCATACCGAGCATCAGTATGGGGAAGAAAGGTGATTTGAGTGCCTTTGAACGTGGCATGGTTGTTGGTGCCAGAAGGGCTGGTCTGAGTATTTCAGAAACTGCTGATCTACTGGGATTTTCACGCACAACCATCTCTAGGGTTTACAGAGAATGGTCCGAAAAAGAAAAAACATCCAGTGCGCGGCAGTTCTGTGGGCGGAAATGCCTTGTTGATGCCAGAGGTCAGAGGAGAATGGGCAGACTGGTTCGAGCTGATAGAAA
Source organism: Engystomops pustulosus (assembly GCF_040894005.1). Taxonomy (NCBI): domain Eukaryota; kingdom Metazoa; phylum Chordata; class Amphibia; order Anura; family Leptodactylidae; genus Engystomops; species Engystomops pustulosus. Next base: position 44,330,225 of record NC_092418.1, on the reverse strand, counting down.
GGCAACAGTGACTCAAATCGCCACCCGTTACAACCAAGGTAGGCAGAAGAGCATCTCTGAACACACAGTACGTCGAACTTTGAGGCAGATGGGCTACAGCAGCAGAAGACCACACCTGGTGCCACTCCTTTCAGCTAAGAACAGGAAACTGAGGCTACAATTTACACAAGCTCATCGAAATTGGACAGTAGAAGATTGGAAAAACGTTGCCTGGTCTGATGAGTCTCGATTTCTGCTGCGACATTCGTATGGTAGGGTCAGAATTTGGCGTCAACAACATGAAAGCATGGATCCATCCTGCCTTGTATCAACGGTTCAGGCTGGTGGCGGTGGTGTCATGGTGTGGGGAATATTTTCTTGGCACTCTTTGGGCCCATTGGTACCAATTGAGCATCGTTGCAACGCCACAGCCTACCTGAGTATTGTTGCTGACCGTGTCCATCCCTTTATGACCACAATGTACCCAACATCTGATGGCTACTTTCAGCAGGATAATGCGCCATGTCATAAAGCTGGAATCATCTCAGACTGGTTTCTTGAACATGACAATGAGGTCACTGTACTCAAATGGCCTCCACAGTCACTAGATCTCAATCCAATAGAGCATCTTTGGGATGTGGTGGAACGGGAGATTCACATCATGGATGTGCAGCCGACAAATCTGCGGCAACTGTGTGATGCCATCATGTCAATATGGACCAAAATCTCTGAGGAATGCTTCCAGCACCTTGTTGAATCTATGCCACGAAGAATTGAGGCAGTTCTGAAGGCAAAAGGTGGTCCAACCCGTTACTAGTATGGTGTACCTAATAAAGTGGCCGGTGAGTGTATATATAGTATATATACACATTATATACTTAGACACACCATATACACACAAAGGGGCACATTGATCATAGGCTTACGCTAAGTGCAACTGCATATGATGCTTCCCCCTTCCCCCTGGCAGTCGCCGGATCTATGAGGAGCCTAATGTGCTGTGGCGCGAGGGCTTTTCAGTGCCAGGTCTGATCTGGTTCAGAGATGTGCCATAGCCTCTCTGCCAATGTGCAGGCAGGCAAGAATGCAGCACACTGCAGCAACTCCACCTCCCTGCCCGACCGGCTCAGTTGAAGGTCACAGATGAGGCGGGACAGCGACCGCAAAACGAGGCGCAAATGAGGCGGGCTGTGGGCAGATGAGCTGGGCCACGGATGAGGCAGGTCGGCTGCCGCAGATCGGGCCTCTGATAATGGGGGCGCAGAACGGAGCACAGATGAGGTGGGCCAACGGCCGAGGAATGGGGAACAGATGAGGCAGAAAGGTGGCCACAGAACAAGACACAGATGAGGCAGGCTGGAGCAGCGGGACAGACCAAGGATGAGGCGGATTGGCTGCCACTGATCCTGCCATGGAGGAGTTGAGCCGGTGACCACCGGTGGCAGCCTGATGTGTAGAGAGAGGGCAGGCGAGTGGGCGGCAGCATGTGCAGGGGTTCGCTGCTCTGCCACGGATTAAGGCTGGCTGGCAGCAGCGTGTGATGAGGGAGATTGGACGGGCAGATAGGCACAGATGTGGTGGGTTTAACTATACTCCAACGCCTGCTTCTGTTACGCCACTACACATGGCAGTGTGCCTGTGCGGGCCCCCTCCTCCCAATGGTCACACCCAATGACTTCTTTCCCTTTATATATTCCGCTCCCCTATGCAAAGAGCCCCATGTATACCCCCCTCCACCCAACTGTCCAGGGCCGTTTTATAGCAGTCAGCAAAAAATATAATAAATAATCCCTTACTACCCCCATTTTACAGCCATTTTAGGTGTTAAAATTCAGGTTTCCATTGGCTTCAATGGTGTTTGTGTTTGACCTGAAGTTTGGATCCAAAGTTAGAAGTTCGGATATACTCGACAAACCCAAATTTTAACCAACCAGCTCATTGCTACTCATAACCCTATTAGTTTACACAATTACTGTGACATTCAGCTGTAATTTAAAAAAATATTTTATCAAATATTGATGAAATTGTAGGACTGATTCTTTGTGACTACATTTTCCTTTGAGAGTGAAATCATGCTTTACAAGAATTTTTTTGGCAATAAAGGATAAATGCTGCTGGAACAGAATTGCTTTGCTAAGTAACAGAATGAAACATATGGGTGACACATTGTATATTCAGACAGAAGAGATGACCATAAATCTTACCTATTCCACCATAACAACCAGTGACCGGATCTTGCCAACTGATAATTTGATTCAGCCATTCTGGTTTGTAAAAGTCTGAAAATCCACATAAACCACACAGCGCAACTGCAATAAAAACAAACAGAATATCTGAATACACTGAAAATATCCACTTCTGAAGAAAAAGACAGTGAGAAATACATCCCATCACTTATCATAGGTAAAAGTACAAAATATAAAATTGTAACTCTCGGAATCATAGGTACGGTAAGTAAAGGGCATGAGGGCACAACTGAAATCGGACATCTCACTAACTTAAGGTCCAACTATTTGCAAGCTTTAACCCCTTATTACCACCCTTGTTTTGCATCTTAGTGACTAAGCTATTACTCTGTTATTTAATCAATAGGGCTTATTTACTAAGGGCCGCGGATCGCACATTCGTCTGACGTTTTTGGGGATTGCACGACTTTGACAGGTTTTTCACGGGTCTGCGCTGGCATTGTGTCACACGGGATCGATCTTGGCGCAGCTGCACTTGCTTTTACGTGACAGAGATCGGGGGCGTGCCGTCGGACAATCCAGCTGATTCGGACTGAGCGAGTGATGTAATTTTTTAAATTGTGTCTCAAGACAATGAATTTTCATGGACGACGAAGAGGAAGGTGAACTTAATCTGACCTGAGCGGGGATGTGACACATGCGCACAATCTTAGTGAATTCTCGTCAGACAATACACTTTTGGGGAACTTCGTAGGATAGGTAAGTAAATGTGTCCCAATGTTTTTTTCTGTACCAAAGCTGCATAATGTCCAGTTTGTTGAGGGGAAAATTGTACTTTTTAATAGCACCTTTTTGGATTCCGTATATCCGACCGATGAGATTTTATGTACCCTTTTAGTATAGTATATTTATTCAGTGTATTGATGTTTCTAATACAAATTTGCTGCATTTATTGTGTGTCACACACTGGGGTGCGGGAAGAATCTCTGGGGTTAAAGTCTGTGGACTCCCTGGACCACCATATCTCAAAATGCCCAATCCATCAAAATATAAAAACGGTTATTGGCGGCGGTGAACCCCATAACGGAAAATAGCGCCCAAATGTCCAAAATGCTACTTTTTACATCACTTAAAAACTGTAATAAAAGTTATCAAAAGTTTGCACAGTCCTCTAATTGGTAGTCCTCATTTAAAAAAAGACACCTCACACAGCTCCGTACACCATATGAAAAAGTTATTAGCATCAGAAGATGGCGACATTTTTTTTTCATACACATTCATATAATTTTTGAAAATGTATTAAAACGCAATAAAACCTACATAAATTTTGTATTACATCTTAGCTGCTTGACCTTGCCCTGCTCTTACTTTTACCTCTCAGGATGCCCTCCCTCTTTGAGGACCTCCATAGGATTACATGGGTATTGGTATAGGGTGTTTGGCATGCACATTGCATCATGTACTGACTTCATGTATGAGGGACTAGTGTCTGTATACTGTTTGACCTGTGGCCTGATGTGGATCTCTTTTATTTGCATTGATGTTGGTGTTATCCTCTTTTTGGTGTGCTTAGAATTAGTTGCATAATAAAATTTATACTTGTTTCAGCCTATACACACCGGCTTTGTCTTTGTTTGGATTATATGGTTTCTTTGGTGTGTTGGCTATAAATTATTGTAGCCCTAATACCATACCCTTTTCCACATTTTTGATATTGTAAATTTTGTATTACTGTGATTGTACCAAACCAAAGAATAAAGCAGAGGTGTTATAGCCCACAAGAAAGTGAGGAGTAAAATTTGTTACACAAAAATAAGCCCTCACACAGCTTTGTACATGGTAAAATTTAAACAGTTATGGATTTCTGTAGTTGTAGAGTTCAAAATGAGCGAAATAAGCCTCCGTCCTTAAGGGGTTAATGTCTGTTGCTTCAATATACTTAATAAAAACCTTGAATGAGAAAAGAAGAGGAAATTCTAAAAATTACATTTAGATTACACCCTGCCTTAGGGATTAGTAGTGTCTCTTTAAATACATTCTGTGTAAAGACCAATATGGCCTCAAGGAGAAATATCTCTTTTTACTTAAACAACTTACTTAATTTACTTTTTACAATTCCTGTAATATAATATTCCTGTATTATATGGTGTTTTTGATACAACTGAGAATGCAATTCTATATTCTCTATGTGAATCATAATAAATCATAAAACTATTCATCACTTTGCTTCTTACTTGTCTGTGACAAATCTATGTCAAATGGGATCCTGGAATTGTTCTCAATGCCTTTCTCAAGGACACCTTGACGACCTCGTCACATGTAGTAAAACAATTTTCAATACCTTTCTTATGGAAGGTTTTAAGATTGCACCTAATTTGAAGAAACCGTTCAAGCACATCTTTCTTCCAATAAAACATCACAACCCCATGCACAGCATACTGTAAAACTTTCTAAAGATAAAAGCGACCTGCTAAGGATACATAAATTACATAAATGTACATTGGAATAAGTAACAAAAATCTTAAAATGGGCTTGAAGGGGAAGCACGACCTGCGCACTCGCTGCTGCTGGCGACTTTTCACATGTACTGCGCTTATTTCTATGCCAGGCCCTGCGCGGCACCCTGCCCGATACATCAAAAGGCAGAAGCCTCTTAATGTATTATGCTGCGAAAATGCAGTGGCGGGGCGAGCACCCAAAATGTGAAAACAAATGCAGAAAATTACATTGTAATTTATTATTAATTTATTAGCACATTATGGTAGAAAATAAGTATTTGGTCAATAACAAAAGTTCAAAGTTCATACTTTGTAATATATTCTTTGTTGGCAATGACAGAGGTCAAAGGTTGGCACACACTGTTGCTTCTATGTTGGCCCATTCATCCATGCAGAGCTCCTCTACAGTAAAGCGGTGATGTTTTTGGGCTGTTGCTGGGCAACACAGACTTTAAACTCCATCCAAAGGTTTTCTATGGGGTTGAGATCTGGAGACTGGCTAGGCCATTCCAAGACTCTGGAATATTTCTTACGAGGCCAGCTCGTTTGTTTCCCTGGCGGTTTGCCTGGGATCAGTGTCATATTGAAAGGCCGAGCCACGTTTCATCTTCAGTGTCCTTGCTAAATGAAGGAGGTTTGCAATCAAAATATCCCAATACATGGTTGTATTTATTCTTCATGTACACGGATCAGTCGTTCAGCCCCTTTGCAGAGTATCAGCCCCTCGTCATGATGTTGTTCAGCCCCTGATGAATTACCTTCTATCGTGGAAGAAACGTGTTGGGCAATTTTTTCTGAAGTATAGGGTGAGTGTAAAGAGGATTAGTTGTGGACAGTCCTTGTCAGGACTGGAGTCTGTGGGGATTGTAAGGGCAAGTCTAAGTCGACAGGGACTGACTAGGGTAGCCATATACTGCCTTTCTGGGACTGATGATGAGGTTTTTTTACTACTTTTGAGACGCTCTAGGGTACTTTATCGTTCCTACCATATACAACCATACTATTGCATTGCAGTATATGGTGTTTTTATATGGGATTTATTACAATGTGCCACTAGCACATTGTAACAAATCTGCAGAAATCACGCAGCCTTGGGTGCCCGAGGATGTCATGGCAACCAATCACTGCTTCCTGATGATGTCACGGGGAGTGGCGATCTCAACCAAGATGACCATGCACCACTGTCTTTAAAATGCCACTGGGGTTAACAATGTAAGCGATGGGTGTTTGCTGCAATATGGAGCAAACCCCATGTCTGTATGAAGAGGGCTTACCCCAATAGCTCTCTTCATACATGCTTAACAGCTTGCTGAGCGCTAAGTAGTAAATCCATTCTGTTTTTGGTAGTCTGAATACTGGTGTATTTCTTTCCTAGAAGCCTTGATTGATTTCCACCACACCCATCTGTCTCCAGTGAACTCTTCTCTGTTTCACTGAGGCCTTTTTCACACTGGCATTACAGATCACATCAGAGTCTGATCAGGGTGTGATCAGGGTTTGTTCAAGAGGCAGCTGGGAAGGGGTTTACTCTTAAGGCCGGCGGCACATGTGGCGTTTTGAACTTGTTTTGGGGGCGTTTTTAAGCAGTCCGTTAAAAACTTTTTTGAAAAGGCAAGGGTTTTTTGAAAACTCATCTGTTTTTGACCCATTTTAATTAAGATAATTGGTAAAACCAGTCAAAAATGGATGCATTTTGCAAAAACGCTTGCGTTTTTCAAAAAAGCACGCATTTTTTACCGGACTGCTTAAAAACGGCACAAAAATGGGTTCAAAACGCCACGTGTGCAGTCCAGAAAATTACCCTACAGCAATATAACGGTATCCTTTTTTTAAAAAATACAAGCAACATTTTAATAATTATCAGGTTATTTATGGGCAACCCCAGTACTCAACTGAGAAGATAGGAAACTTTTTTGCAGTTGTTCTAGAAATCTACAATTTGCAATCTACAAATATTTGCACACTCCTATTAAAAAAATCAATAAAAAGTGACAATAGGTGAAGTTTTACACTTCTGGTACTTCCAAAATGACACATGAGAAATAAAATTCTAGATTCTGCATTTTCTATATATTGTATGAAATTTGAATGATCATAGATAGAACATAATTGAACATTTGCCATTGGTATGACTGGTGCAGATATAATTGCTCTTACGGTTTTCCATGAAAAGGTCTTGTTTCGTCCAGGGGTAACCATCGCGCTCAATATCTAAGTTGCTTTTCATTATATTTGCACAAAATAGATTTTCGTAATAGTCGATATCCTTTACAAACAGATCATTCCTGCAACCTTTCTATGGAAAACAAAAGCATCCAGTTATCTATGTGATTGTGTGTATAATATATCCTATGCGTGTGCTCATGACTTGGATCATTCCAAAAACAGGGTTTAACCCCTTTTTCGTTTTTGCGTTTCCATTTTTCACTACCCACCTTCAAAAATCTATTACTTTTTTATTTTTACACTTACAGAGCTGTGTGATGGCTTGTTTTCTGTGTAACAAATTGCACTTCATATAGATGGTATTTATTATTCCATGCTGTGTACTGGGAAGCAGGAAAAAAAATTAAAAAATGCAGTGAAAATGGTGAAAAAACGCATTGCGACGTTTTCTTGTGGGCTTGGACTTTACGGCTTTCACTGTGCACCCCAAATGACATGTCTACTATATTCTTTGGGTTGGTACGATCGTGGGGATGACAAATTTGTATAAATTTTATAATGTTTTCATACATTTACAAAAATGAAAAACTCATGAAGAAATTTTTTTCATACGCTAATACATTTTTCATACTTCAGTGTACAGAGCTGGGGTTGTGTCATTTTCTGCAACTTCTGATGAAGTTTTTAATGCTACCATATTTAGGACTGTACAACCTTTTGATCCCTTTTTATTGATTTTTTTATATTTTTCAAAATGGCAAAAAAGTGCCATTTTCAACTTTCGGTGCTATTTTCCGTTATGGTATTAAATGCAGTGAAAAAACTTTATTATATTTTGGTAGAAGGGGCATTTTCGGACGGGGTGATACCTAATGTGTTAGTGATTTTCACTGGTTATTTATATTTATATCAGTTCTAGGTAAAGGGGGGTGATTTGAATTTTTTTATTTTTTCAAATAATTGATATGGTCTGTGTAAAGCAGAGTTATTCAAGTTTCAAATAGACTTTCTGCATCAATTCCTCAAGGTTTTCTAGATCTCTGCTTGCTGCCTTGCAATAGAAAGCTTCATTGTTTTCTTCTGATGGATAGAAATCTGTCCATGGTCATATGATGGAGATGAAGGTGCATGAGTCAATATTATCACACGGTTCCACTTCATCAATATTATCACACAGCAAGTCCAAACCACTTTGGTGCCAGATAGACTCCGCCCCAAATGTCGGCTTACGTCATTGCCCGCAGTGTTACAGAGGGTCCACTACCACTGATCTGGGAAGCTCTAAGCTCCAACACCATCCATCTGGCTCATCATCACCTTTTAATCTTGCCAGACAACACCACAGGGGGTACACAATCTCATGAACATGTCCTATCAATATCAGCCACCCATTTAAGGTTCACCGAGAACAGAGAAGCAGACTTTCTCCGCAGGAAGGAGATACATCCTAACGAATGGTATCTAACTTGAGAAGTTTTCCACTCTCTAACATCACTATGGGGTACTCCCCGGATAGACATTCAAAATGTCAGCATTACTTCTCACTGGAAAAAGGGGAGACAAGAGAAAATCTGGATGCATTCTCTCATTCCTGGGACATTCCTTTTGCCTACACCTTCTTCCCTACTCTCCTGGAAAAGATATACCAGGACAAGACAAAGACAATCCTGATCCGTCCAAACTGGCCAAAAAAAAAGAGCTGAAGAAATTGACTACTCGCAATCCAGTGATTTTACCAGTGTCGAGGAAACTTCTGTTCAATTTAACACCTGGATCCAGGAAGATTACATTTGTCAGCGTGGATCCTGAATTTGAATATTTAAAATCACAAGGACTCTCCTCCAGTGTCATAAAATATGGAAGAAGTTTACTTCTTTCTGTAAAGATAAACTGCCATGTCAAGCTAACCCAAATATTTTGCAAGTTCTTGAGATTTTTCAAGTGGGACTAGAATTGGGATTAACCACCAACACTCTGAAGGTCCAGGTTTCCACTCTCAGTGTAATTGGTACTCAATGGTCTAGTCAGAGAGCCCTTTGAACCAATAGAGAAATCAAATATTAAGAACCTTAGAAACAACTATCCTGATAGCTATTACCTCAGCCAGAAGATTAGGCAAGCTATAAGCTATCTCAATTAAAAATACTTTACATACACATTCTTGATGAAAGAAATATTCTTATGTTAGACCCAAATTTTGTTCCAAAGGTGGTCTCAGATTTCCAGGGATCAAGAATTGCCATCCTTTTGCAAGAACCCATCCTCCGAAAAATAGTGAGAATGGCACTAGTTGGATGTAAGGCGCACAGTTATAAAATATTTACAGGTGACTGAGACTTGTCGTATTGATTCTAACCTCCTTATTAGATTCCAGGAACGGAATAGGGGGAGCAAGGCGTCTAAGGCAATTTTGCCAGGTGGCTGAAAAGGGCAATGTCTTCCTGTTATGAAATTCAAGAGACTCCAGTCCCCTCAGGTCTGAAAGCACATTCAACCTGGGCTATGTCTATATCTTGGGCTGAAAGAAGAGGAGCCTTGTTGGAATAGATCTGCAAGGCTACGACGTTGGCCTCCTCATCCATTTTTTCCAAACATTACCGCTTAGGCTTACCTCTTTCTAAAGACTTATCCTTAGGCAGAAAAGTTTTGCAGCCAGTCATCCCTCCCTAAATTTGGGACTATTAATTTTGTAAGTCTCCAGGTGGGGCCATCATGTCGAAATGGAAATATTGAATTAGTTACTCACTGGTAATTCTGTTTCCATTAGTTCACCATGACGGCCTCCCTTTTATCTTTCCTTACGCTTTGACTTATTACATGGTCAAAATATTATATGTGATCAAAACATACTAAATAAAATTTGTGGCATCTTCCTCAGTGTGGTTATTTGGTCGTCAATGGCGGGAGGATGAGGAAGAGGTCCTTTTAATCTCTCTTCTTCCTGTCCCTGCAGAGGTCAAGCGGCATCCTTCAGTTGGGGCCATCATGGTTGACTAATGGAAACTACTGGTAAGTAACTAATTCCCTATTTTTTGTCACATAGGTCCCAACTACAGCATGTACCACAAAAAATTAAACCTTAAATAGGTCCGTACACCGAAGTATGAAAAGTTATGTGCCTCAGCACTTGCCAAAATGTCAAATTAGTTTTTTGTACAAGGGACTTTAAGCTTTTTAAATCTACTAAAGCCATAAATCTATATAGATTTGTTATCCCTGTGATTGTATTTACCCAAAGTAAAAAGGTGAGGAGTCATTTGGAGTGCACAAAGAAAGTAGTAAAAATATGGCCTGCAAAAAAAACGTCGCAAATGCGTTTTTTTCCTATTTTCCCTGCATTTGGAATATTTTTCCAGCTTCCCAGTACATGACATGGGAAATTAAATACCATCACTATGAAGTTCAATTTGTTATGCAGAAAACAGGCTGTCATAGAGCTCTTTACATGTAAAAATAAAAAAGTTATAGATTTTTGAAAGTGGGGATTGAAAAAATGGAAATGAAAAAACAAAAAAGGGCCTGGTCGTTAAAGGGTTAAATGGTGCCAATAAAAGTACAATTTATCCCACAGATAACAAACCTTCATACAGTTCTGTAAACTGAAACATAAAAAAAAGTTATAACTTGAATGAGTGGAAAAAGGCCTGAGTCCTAAAAGGGTTAAATAATTCAATTAATAATACATCAAGGTATTTTTGGGAAAGGGGGGGGGGGATTGTTTTCTTTTAAATGTTAATTTTGATTTTCCGCTTTATTTTTGCACCATCAGGAGAATAGAAGATGTGATCATGTGATTGCATGCACAATACACTACAATACTCAATTGTGGCGTGGGGGACTGATATGTCAGTCAGTGCTGTGACCATGGGCTCTCCTACTAAGACACTGCTAGCACCATGATTGATCTGTTTGTTATGGTGCAGGAAAACTCTCCACCACAAGGTACAATTCCATTATGATGCGTGTAAAGGTCTTGTTAACCATTGTGGCTAAGAGATCAGCTGCAGTTCTTCATTCTTGAGAACTAAATGGGATTATGAAATAGAGAATCAGTAATTAAGTATGGTGCTGGCTTAACATTGGCTAGAAATCTTTTCGAATGGAAAACTTGAGGAATCGTTTCCAATGTGAAGGCAGATCAAAATATTGAGAAAATATTGGGACTGATTTATTTCATGAGTTCTAGTAACAGGATTTAGTGATATACTCTGCAGGAGCCCCATGGCTAATGGCTAATGGCCTGGTACAGGCTCATTGAGGACTTTTCCAGTGTTCTCTGTGAAAATAGGATTTGTAAATATACTTGTGACCCTTAGCTACAATGCCTGCTGATGTTCTAGTTACACCCATGTATGTGAGACACTTATCATACATACCAATTTTCCAACTAAGAAAAATAGTAACTGATGGGACAATGAGTAGTCAGTACACCCTTCTTCTGTCATCTTCTTCAAGCAAGGTGCGGTCACAACACAAGGCTCCTTGTTTTCATTGCTAAGGAACAAAAATGAAGTGAATGTGAATAAATTATTTATTCCATAGGACGGTGTTTTTATATATTAACAAAATTGAAATCTTATCTCCATGTTGCATATTTGGTAGCTTAAAGGGAACCTGTCACCAGGAGACCCATTTTTAGCACTCCCCCAGTCCCCACAGAGCATAGTACATACACTGCCAAAGTGTTTTTGTATAAAAAATAGGTTTTACAGAAAAAAAGATATGTTATATTGTACATTTCATTAGCATCTGCTGTGTGACTAGGCAGTTGCCAATTGGGAGAGGCTGGAAAGGAGCAGTTCCCCCCCACCCATGGGAAACATGTGACCTTTTCAAATATATGAATAACACCCCACACTCGGGATTGGCTGTAGAGCAGCAGGGGGCTTCGCTAAGCCAAGTGATGGGTGTTTTCATATATTTGAAAAGGTCACATGGAGAAGCAGTTTCCCAAGGGTGGGGGGGAACTGTCCTTTCCAGCCCCTCCCAATTGGCAACTGCCTAGTCACACAGCAGATGCTAATGAAAGGTACAATATAACATATCTTTTTTTCTGTAAAACCTATTTTTTATACAAAAACACTTTGGCAGTGTATGTACTATGCTCTGTGGGGACTGAGGGAGTGCTAAAAATGGGTCTCCTGGTGACAGGTTCCCTTTAATGAGCTCACATTAAAATGAGTCTGTCTGAAATTAAGAACTAAGCATTCTACTAATTTTCAGCAGCCACTTAGTATAGTTTACTGTGCTGTCACCTTTTTCAAATCTCTATGAAATGTGTTATACTTGGATGAATGTATTTAATCCTGACATGTTTCCTTTAAATTGTTTCTATAAAAGTGTAGTCTACACCCCGTTTTTGAGATCTGATGTAGGATATTATTTAGTAGAACCTACAATGTACAACATGTTTTGTTATCTTCGAGAGAAGGGGAAACAAGTTAACTAAATGACTTTCTAGGTACAGTGTCCTGCATCATAAACATACCTATTACGGGAAAATCTGGGATCTGACTACAGAGAAATCTGTATTCAGGCCACATATTTTTGATAAAATTACATGTTTATGATATAGGATATTTATCCTACATTGCTATGGGAAGATTTATCAGAAATCTCTGAGAGCAGAACTGTCCTAATTGCTCAGTTTTTATTTTCCCTGTTTAGAAAATGAAAGCTGAGCTCTGAATAGTTTCCATGGGGAACTAGAACAGTTAAACCTCAGACACTTCTGATAAATATCGCATTATATGTTCAACCTTTAAGACAGTGCCCAGTTAACTCTACCCATAAATGCCATATACAGAACACCTCCCATCCGATTTGAACCCGACCTCAGCCCTTAAATGGAATCTCTGGGGTTCTTGAAGGGACGAAAGGAAGGCTTCTTGGAAGTCGTTCTGTTCTCAGGAAATCCTTTCTTCTTATCGGAAGCTTTTTCCAAAAAAGCATCCAACTCTGGGCCGAAAACAAAGCTGCCTGTGAAGGGAATGCTACAGAGCTTGGATTTGGAGCGTAAATCCCCACCCCACTGTTTCAGCCACAAGGCCCTCCTTGTCACATTAGCTAAGGCGCCTTCTTTAGCTGAAAAACGAACACCTTCGGCGGAGGCGTCTGCTAGGAAGCCGGTGGCAGATCTTAGTAAAGGGATGCTTTAAAGTAGAGCCGTTCTGGGAGTACCTTCCCTGATGTGCGATTCAAGTTCATTTAGCCAGAAGAAAAGGGTCCTTGCTACAGAAGTGGCAGATAAGTTGGACTTCCGGCAGATCATGGAAGTCTCCCAGGCTTTTTTAAGAAGAGCATCAGACTTCCTGTCCATGGGATCCCTGAGCTGTTCTGAATACTCAAAGGGAAGGTCTGTTTTCTTGACTACTTTAGTCCCTTGAACATCCACTTTAGGGACAGAATCCCAAACCTTTGAGACTTCCTGGTGGAAGACGAGACGTCTCCTAAAACTTCCACTCTTCTGTAATCAGTCCCTTTAAAGTATCATTAAGAGACATCCGCCAGTCTGGGTTATTTGGGAGGGCGATCTTTTTGTGTTGCCAAGGCAACGGATGCAACCACTTTCTCTTCGATGAAAGATTTTAACTCATCCATAAATTACGTTTTTTCTTCACGCATAAACCCTTCCATACAGGGTTTGCATATGGGCTTCATGTATGAGTCGGGCATGGAGTGAAGACACATGTTACACTTCTTAGCAGTGGTCCTACTCTTTACAGATTGATCGGACTTGCTAGATTTTTCAGATCTTTCTGACATGTCCTCTTTGCTTTCCCCTTAGACCCTTGATCCTTATCCTAAGGGGGGAAGGTAAGGAAGATACTAACTTGGTGTTCTAATACATATAGTAAAGTACAAATAGAACATGCCATACAGCACCTTAAATGACCAGGCAGGTGGAGTAGGCCCAAGTCTGCCATCAGCCATAATGATGTCTGGGATGGCACGAACGAACACAGCATGCACAGCTAGACCTCAGATCAATGTGACACCCGCTAACAGAGGATTAAATACCTCATCGGGGAGCCCATTCCCCTTGCAGGTGGCTGCTGTATCGATCAGAGTCGCCTCCGTGGCGCTCCGACCTCACTTCCAGTCGTGGATGGAAGTCGTCAAAAAAGCCGGATCATCCAGGACCAGGGAGGGAGACCCGACCGCGGACCCGACCCGGAGGGGAACTACAACCTGCAATAGGCCGGCGTAACCCCGGGTAAGGAACTTGCAATGTCTCCCCCCACCACACTTGGAGGAGAGAGAGACCCTCTCTTGACCTGACCCCTGTCACTGGTGGGAGGATGCGGGTGGGAGGCTTTTAACCTTTCTTCTTCCTGTCCTTACAGAGGTCAAGGGGCATCCTCCAAGTGGGTCGTCATGGGAGGACGTTATGGAAATAATAATAATTAATTTCCATAGAAGGTGGAAGTGATTTTTTTTCCTAACTACCCAGTACATTGCACAGCATATGAAATGGAAACAAAAAGGAAAAAAGGGGTTACATTCAACAAGTGAATATAACAACTTGATTATAATTAGTCAGCAGGATGGCAGGCGAGGGATTGTTTTTGGCCATAGGCTGGGTCTAGTATTACTGCTTAGTCTTTTAGCAAGATTTTGTGTGAAATAATGAGAAATATAGCATAAATAAATAATAGATACTATGACATTTACCCTGATGCTACAAAGGTCCCTACTGCTCTCTGCCCCATTTTTGCTTAAATGTTGGTACAAAAAATGCATAATTACGGACATGAAAATTTTTTTGGGTTTAAAATACACAAAAACATTTTTTAATTAAATTTACTGAGCTGTTTTCAGTACTTACCCGTTTCCCAAAAGTGTGGTAATACATTTATCACTGAATTTCTCAATAAAGCATGAGGGTCTCAATTCATTGTAGACCAATCCTGGGGAGATCTGCTTCCAAGAGCTGGGGGGAATCCAGATTCCATTTTCTAAAATTCCTTGGAAATCTTATAAATTCAAAATATGGTTACTTTTTTTCTGTTCTATACATAAAAACAACAAATGAAAACAGTATGGCTGCCATCTCCAAAACTAAAATGTAAACAAATAATATATGTGAAAGTAGCCTATATTTATTTTTTTTCTCAGGATGTATCAGAGCCACTAAAGAACCATAGAAGGTTGGTCTAGGCTCTTTCAAAGAGGACCTGTCACCCATAAATTCGGCACTAGGAGCTGCTTACTAAAGTAAGCAGCTCCTAGTGCTACAGCAATCACAGCAGTGTTACAATGATAGCATTATCGGAAACCTCCGATAACGCTATCTAACACTGCCGCAGAGTACAATAGAAACGCCGGACCGCTCTCAAAGCGGTCCGGTGTATTCATGAGGGGGCATGATTGTGGGCGTTTTTTTCATGGGTGTAGATTGTCACATGGAGCGCAGCACCGCCAAGCTATGGAGCAAGCGGGGCGGTCCGGGGAAGAGGCAGCGCCTAGGACCGCCACCCCTCATGCACACGCCGATTTTAGAGCAATTCTATTGTATTACGTGGCGGTGTTAGATAGCGTTATCGGAGGTTTCCGATAAGTGTATCATTGTAACACCGCTGCGTTTGCTTTAGCACTAGCAGCTGCTTACTTTAGTTTGAATGATGTTTATGGACAGCGGCAAGTTTAATAGAGACTATAGGTGTAATATCTGTGCTGGCAACATCCACGGTCAAAAAGGTGGGGCTTCACCAGATCTTTTATACTTGATTATGTATTATACAGATCTTACTTGAAAAAGGTTGGGATAACCGAAACTACGTAATTTTTGATCTGTCATAAATTTTGTATATTTTCTTATCAAGTTGTTTTGGTGAAGGCCAAACTTGGAGGTATTAGTGCAACACCCTGGTTCTTGACTTGAATGGTTGTTTTGTTATTCTGTTAGCGTCTAACAAACTCTTTGCCACAGAGTATTCATATACTACTATAGTTAGCAAATAGTAATGGATAAACATTTTTTTCTCCCATTCAATATTGTATCATCTTCTTCTATACTAAACAGGTAACAACTGGTGGTGTCTAATGCATTATATTCAGCAGTAGGTGGTGTCTATATTCTATTCTCAATCTGTCCCTACCTTTTGCTTGTATTATATCAACAATATCTAATACCCAACAATCATGAGTCTTAGCTGACTGTGATTAGAGTACTATAATGATTCCCTATCTGCAGTATAGGAATTAATGGGCTAACGAATTGTCTAATAAAATACCACAACTCCCCCCCCCCCCCTCCAACAGCAGTGGTGTCATCAGGGATAGTTGGGCTATTAGCCAAACACTGCTTCTTATATTTTTCACTTGATCAAGCGTGCATGTATTCTGCCTGCTTATATGTCGTATATTCTGACCCCTTGGATTGTATTCCTGGTTATCCTTTTGTCTTTTAATTTGGTACTTTGTTAAACCCTAGGTTTCTGAATCGGCTTTGTCTATTCTTCTTTTCCATTTCTGTTGTTATCAATTTAAGCAGCAAACATGGTGGTTTTGAGTAATAAGGTAGAGATGGTCTGGTGGGTTCAGCTTTAAGGCTCACAGTCTAAAATTATCTTTCTGTTCCCAGTCTTGCACTCTGGTCTTGTTCAGTGTGGCCTCAACTCCATATCTTGTGAACTGTATTGAGGGTTTAGCTAACCTTGTTTTCTGTGAAGTAAACCAAGTTTAGGCTTTGTCAATCAGCCCAGCAACAACCCCCCCCCCCCCCCCGCTTCCCTGGTAAATATAAGGTAAAAATGTTGCTCCTCATAAATAGTGATAATCTCTATGGTTAATTACTTAATGTTTTTAAAAGGAGTGAAAATGAAAGTAAAATAAAAATAAAAATATGTCATGTATGGGATTTTTGCATCCACCAACCCATTATATACATAAGTTACTTCCTGAAAAATAGGAAAATAGGAATGGAAATGTAGGATATACAGGCAGTCCTCAGGTAATGTACATGTGTATATGTGATTGTAAAACTTATTTAAAAATGTTGCTCCTGGATTGTTTATGTGAGAAATTTGGCATGTTCCAGGTGTTCTGTTTGCCATATATTTAGGTGAATCCTATAGTCTCCCATACGCAAAAGGTATGTGTAGTTGTCTCCTTATTACAGGGGGATCCTGAGTCCTGGACCTTGAAATTTCACCCAGGTGTGGAGGTGTGGCTGTCCCTGGGCAATTTATTCTGAACCGGATCATGTTGCATTTACAGAATCTTAACATCTATCCATCACTCAAGGTAAACTCTCTGCAGACGAGTATTGCTTGAAGTTCTGTAAGTACTTTGTGACTGTGAATTTGTTTGAAGCTTGCGTTTATTCTGCTCATAAATGGTATCTTCTCACCTCTTGGCTTGTCTTACTATTTATCCCTTTGTCTATTGCTTCGGTACTTCATTAGGGTGGTTTTAAGTAAGTAGGGAAGGTCTGATAGATTCGGTTCAGTATTAGGTCTCACAGTCTTTGTCTTTCATTTGCTAGTCTAGCCCTTACTATAGGATAGTTCTTTACATTACAAATCATTTTCTGAATGTCCTGGGTAACTTGTTTGGTGTACCCTTGACATAGGCTTTGTAAGTAAGAACAAAAGAAAAAGAAAAAAAAGAGTGGTCTAGCCAAAAGTAGTGGTTTCCTTTCAACCTTCTTCACAAAACCAGTTTTCAAGAAATATTCTGAAGTCCTTATTCATTGAACACAACAGATGGTTCTGTACCGACTTAGCCTCCACCCAGTGTAGACTTCAGAGGATATTAGATATTTGTATCATATACTCCTCAACAGTGAAACAGAAAAATATTAAACTTTTCACAGAGAAACTAGATTTTAATCAATCTACTGGGTTTCCCAGTGTCACGGGTGCTCCCGCGATCCCCGTCACGGATCGCGGGCGCATCTGTGCTCCTGCATGTGCCCCCGCTGCTGCCCGGTGTCTCTTACCTCTCCCGGCTCCTGCACTTCCTCGGACTGCCGTGCGCGCGCGTCCCCGCCTCCTAGGGCGCGCGCGCGGCTCCGGCCGAAAATTTAAAGGGCCAGCGCACCGCTAATTGGTGCACTGGCTGAACACCTCACCTTTAAGAATCTGCCTCTTCCTGTGTTCCTTGCCGGATCTTTGTGCCTCATAGCCTTAGAGAAAGCTTCCAAGCAAGTATTCCTGCGTTCCTGTGTATTCCTGTGTATTCCTGTGTGTTCCCGCTCCTGAGTCCTGTGTTAGCTGAGTTCCTCCGTGTTGCTGTGTTCCGTGTGCCTGTGTTCCCGTTCCCACCTGCCTGGACCTCCCGTTGCTGACCCCGGACTTGGACCTGACGTTGCATCTCTGCCGCCTGCCCTGACCCTGTGCCTGGACCTGTCTACGAGATTGTCATCCGCTAAGGTACCTCGACCTCGGCTGCCACCGTGGGCTAGTCACACCTGGGAACGACCTAGTGGTATCCTGCCGCAGCAAGTCCAACCCGCTTTGCGGCGGGCTCTGGTGAATACCAGGTGCCGCTGGGCTCCGGTTCCGGGTGTTGGCTAGTTACATCTCCCGCGGTGGTCCAGAGGATCCACTGATCCTAACAGTAAGATCCGGCCATGGATCCCGCCGAGGCTTCTTCTCCCAGTCAGCCTGATCTCGCCACCATCGTGATCCACCAGTCCCGGCAGATTGCAGCACAGCGGAATCAGCTAGAGCAAGTCACCGCCATGCTACAACAACTATTTGCTACCCAACATCAGCAACAGTCTCCAGAAGCGGCCGCTGCGACCCCTGCTACCCCGGCTTATCATCCTGCTGCTGAACCCAGGCTACGCCTCTCTTTGCCCGGCAAGTATGATGGAGATCCTAAGATGTGCAGGGGCTTCATCACCCAGTGCTCCTTGCACATAGAACTCATGCCATCGCAATTTGCCACAGAGCGGTCCAAGGTGGCATTTGTCCTCAGCCTTCTTTCCGGGAAAGCCCTGGCCTGGGCTACTCCGCTTTGGGACAGAGATGACCCGGTTGTGTCTAGCCTCACTGCGTTTCTGTCAGAGTTCCGGTCAGTCTTCGAGGAACCAGCACGAGCCTCCTCTGCGGAGTCTGCATTGTTGAACTTGCGTCAGGGCAACTCATCGGTGGGAGAGTACGCAGTTCAATTCCGCACCCTGGCTTCAGAACTGGCTTGGAACGATGCAGCCCTCATCGCTACATTTAAGAAAGGGCTCTCTGCGCAGGTCAAGGACGCACTGGCAGCTCGGGATCTTCCATCTACTCTGAGTGACCTCATCACCTTGGCCACTCGAATTGATGTCCGGTTTAAGGAGCGAGCTGAGGAACTACGATCCGAGTATCCCCAAGGCCGTGTTAGACGCATTCCTCGCCTGGCGCCAGTCTTCCAAAGGCCGCTCCAGGTCCCGCCTGAATCTTCTGTTGAGGAACCCATGCAGGTTGACCGAACCCGGCTCACTCTACAAGAGCGTTCCAGACGACGTCAGGAGAACTTGTGCATGTATTGTGCCAGCCCACAGCACTTCGTCGGGACTTGCCCTGTACGTCCCCAACGCCCGGGAAACGCCAGCACCTAGGCTTCTCAGGAGAAGCGTCCCTAGGTGTGAATAAAGCTTCTCCACGCTTGATTCTCCCTGTACTCCTCAGCATTGGCACCGGTACTCCGGTCCAGGTTTCTGCTTTCCTGGATTCGGGCTCCACAGCGAACTTTGTAGATGCTGCACTGGTCGCCCTGCATCACTTCCCGGTGGTTCGTCTTGCGAAGCCCTTGTCCATTGCCTCAGTCAGTGGCCAGATTCTCTCCGTGCCTATCTGGTTTCGCACTGAACCCCTGCTCCTTCAAGTTGGTGCATTGCATAAAGAGAGACTCTCCTTTTTTGTGCTGCCACAGTGCACTTCCACTCTCCTGCTGGGTCTCCCCTGGTTGCAGCATCATGCCCCTGTTCTGGACTGGTCTTCTGGGGAGATTCTCCGTTGGGGTCCGGATTGCCCCTCACGCTGCATCACGGTTCCACATCCGCTTCCTGTCAGGACTGCTACCTTGTCTCCCAAGCCCCTGGAGGGACTTCCAGCTCCGTACCGGGACTTTGCAGACGTGTTTTCTAAAAAACAAGCCGAGATCCTTCCTCCACATCGTCCCTATGATTGCCCCATTGATCTGCTGCCTGGATCTTCTCCACCACGGGGTCGTGTGTATCTGCTCTCGGTTCCTGAGACTGCCGCTATGTCGGAATATGTTAAGGAAAATCTGCAAAGAGGTTTCATCCGCAAATCCTCCTCACCAGCTGGCGCTGGTTTCTTTGTCACAAAAAAAGATGGCTCTCTCCGCCCCTGTATAGACTATCGTGGTCTTAACAAGGTCACCGTTAAGAACCGCTATCCTTTGCCGCTTATCACGGAGCTATTTGATCGTCTGCGGGGTGCAAGAATTTTTTCCAAATTGGATCTTCGTGGGGCCTACAACCTTATCCGCATCAGGAAGGGTGACGAGTGGAAGACCGCCTTTAACACCCGTGATGGGCATTTTGAATATCTAGTTATGCCCTTCGGACTTTGTAATGCGCCAGCCGTTTTCCAGGAGTTTGTAAATGATATTTTCCGGGACTTATTGTACAGTTGTGTCGTGGTGTACCTGGACGACATCCTTGTGTATTCTGCCAATCTGGAGTCCCACCAGTCTCATGTACGGGAGGTTCTCAGCCGCCTCAGGACAAACCACCTCTATGCCAAGCTGGAGAAGTGCCACTTTCATCAGAGGAGCCTTCCATTCCTCGGCTACATAATTTCTGATAGGGGTTTGCAAATGGATCCTGCCAAGTTATCTGCGGTTCTTCAGTGGCCACGCCCAGTGGGACTGCGAGCTATACAAAGATTTCTGGGCTTTGCTAATTATTATAGGCAATTTATCCCACACTTCTCATCTCTGGTCGCGCCGATGGTGGCGCTTACGAAAAAGGGTGCTAATCCCCGTGTCTGGCCACCAGCAGCAGAAGAAGCCTTCACGAAATTAAAAACTGCTTTTTCCTCCGCTTCAGTTCTTACCCGACCGGATACTGAAAAGCCGTTCCTGGTGGAGGTTGATGCCTCCTCCGTGGGTGCTGGGGCAGTCCTTACCCAGAAGGGTCCCAGGGGACGAACACTCACTTGTGGTTTCTTCTCCAAAACCTTCTCCTCCACAGAGAGAAATTATTCCATTGGAGATCGGGAGCTTCTAGCCATCAAGCTGGCTTTGGAAGAGTGGCGTCATCTGCTGGAGGGAGCCCGATTTCCAGTCAGCATTTTCACGGACCACAAAAACCTTCAGTACCTTCAGACGGCTCAGCGTTTGAATCCACGTCAAGCCCGGTGGTCCCTCTTCTTTTCTCGCTTTGACTTCCGAATCCATTTTCGCCCTGCAGAGAAAAACATCAAGGCTGACGCCTTGTCCCGTGCTTCTGATGTTATGGGGGAGGACTCTGCTCCGAGGCATATTGTTCCTCCAGAGAGACTTGTGCTTGCCGCGCCGGTGGACCTCCGGCAGCTGCCTCCCGGCAAGACTTATGTGCGACCTGGTCTCCGAAAGAGGATTCTGACCTGGGGACATTCTTCTCGTGTGGCTGGGCACCCTGGGGTGCAGCGCTCTGTGGCCTTAATTTCCCGATTCTACTGGTGGCCTGATTTGGTCAAGGACGTTCGGGATTTTGTGCCTCTTGTGCCCGCAACAAGCCTTCACGACTTAAACCTGCTGGTCTTCTGTTGCCGTTACCCGTGCCTACCAGCCCATGGTCTCATGTGGCTATGGACTTTGTTACGGATCTACCGCCATCTTCTGGCAACACCGTTATCTGGGTGGTGACTGACCGCTTTTCGAAGATGTCTCACTTTGTCCCTCTACCAGGTTTGCCTTCTGCTCCACGTCTCGCCAGCCTCTTCTTCCAGCATATTTTCCAGCTTCATGGTCTCCCTCAGCACATCGTCTCGGATCGAGGAGTTCAGTTTATGTCCAAATTCTGGAGATCTTTGTGCAACCAGTTGCAGGTGAACTTGGACTTCTCTTCTGCCTATCACCCACAGAGGGTGAATCAGACGTTAGGTTGCTATCTCCGCCATTTCGTCTCTGCCCGTCAGGACGACTGGGCATCTCTTCTACCATGGGCGGAGTTCTCTTACAATTCCCTGGACTCCACTTCTGCCGGTTCTGCTCCCTTTTTTATTAACTATGGACTGCATCCTCGGCCTCCTCTTCCGTTACCTACGTCTGCAGATGTTCCTGCTGTGGAGGACCTGGTACGTGATCTGAAAGCCTGAAATCTGAAAGATCTGAAATCTGGGAGCAAGTCCACACCTCATTGCTCCGAGCTACAGCCCAGACCAAGCGTCAAGCAGACAAAAGACGCCGACCATTCCCTGTTTTAGCTCCTGGTGACAAGGTTTGGCTGTCCGCCAAGTATGTTCGGCTGAAGATCCCGAGCTATAAATTGGGACCTCGGTTCTTGGGTCCATTTGAAATTCTCGGCCGCATCAACCCGGTGGCTTACAAGTTGCGTCTGCCTCCCAGCATGCGCATTACTAATTCTTTCCACGTTTCTCTCCTTAAGCCAGTTATCTTCAACTGCTTCAACCGACAAATTACTCCTCCTCTGGCACCACAAGCTGATTCCACCGATGTCTTCGAGGTGAAAGAGATCCTGGATACTAAGACTGTGAGAGGTAGACGGTTGTTTCTGGTAGACTGGAAAGGATTTGGTCCTGAGGAGAGATCCTGGGAGCCAGAGGATAACATCCTGGACAAGAGCCTGCTCCAACGTTTTCTCAGGCCCAAGAAGAGAGGGAGGCCGAAGGGGGGGGGGTACTGTCACGGGTGCTCCCGCGATCCCTGTCACGGATCGCGGGCGCATCCGTGCTCCTGCATGTGCCCCCGCTGCTTCCCGGTGTCTCTTACCTCTCCCGGCTCCTGCACTTCCTCGGACTGCCGTGCACGCGCGTCCCCGCCTCCTAGGGCGCGCGCGCGGCTCCGGCCGAAAATTTAAAGGGCCGGCGCACCGCTAATTGGTGCACTGGCTGAACACCTCACCTTTAAGAATCTGCCTCTTCCTGTGTTCCTTGCCGGATCTTTGTGCCTCATAGCCTTAGAGAAAGCTTCCAAGCGAGTATTCCTGCGTTCCCGTGTATTCCTGCGTTCCTGTGTATTCCTGTGTATTCCTGTGTGTTCCCGCTCCTGAGTCCTGTGTTACCTGAGTTCCTCCGTGTTGCTGTGTTCCGTGTGCCTGTGTTCCCGTTCCCACCTGCCTGGACCTCCCGTTGCTGACCCCGGACTTGGACCTGACGTTGCATCTCTGCCGCCTGCCCTGACCCTGTGCCTGGACCTGTCTACGAGATTGTCATCCGCTAAGGTACCTCGACCTCGGCTGCCACCGTGGGCTAGTCACACCTGGGAACGACCTAGTGGTATCCTGCCGCAGCAAGTCCAACCCGCTTTGCGGCGGGCTCTGGTGAATACCAGGTGCCGCTGGGCTCCGGTTCCGGGTGTTGGCTAGTTACATCTCCCGCGGTGGTCCAGAGGATCCACTGATCCTAACACCCAGAAAATAGACAGTGGGGGTCATTTACTAAGGGCCTGAATCGCTATTTTTCGTCGGGTTTCCCGAATATTTCCGATTTCAGACGTTTTTCCCTGAATTGCCCTGGCATGCAAGAAATCGGTGGCGTGGCCGTCGGAAAACCCGACGGATTCGGAAAAGCCGAAGAATTTTTAAAAAACCATGTGTCGCTAGACACGCGCTTACCTGCACCCAAGATAGGACAGTGGTGAACTCTAGCGGACGTCAGCGCAGTAGCGACACCTGGTGGACATCGGGTTCACTACCTTAGTGAATCCTGGCCGGACACGAATCAGCGTCGGAGAACCCGCCGCTGAATCGCGACTGGACCATGTAAGTAAATGTGCCCCAGTGTCTTATATTCATTTTTGCTCCTACAGGGGCACTAGGTCTTATTTTCAGGGGGTTTCTTATTTTGTCACGAACAAGAATTTACCTTTATTGTTGAACAAAAAATCAACAACTCCTCTAACATCCTTATAACGCACCAGAATCAATTTCTATTGGAATAATTGGCCCCAATCTCTCATGTGTAGCACCAGGTAGCTGCTTGTATCTCATTTGCATCACAACAGTCAGTGTTTTTATCCCATGATTCTCCACCCATGTCACAGACTCTTGCAGAATCTAAATGATCTAGTAATACTAATGTACGGCATGGCGGGAGCTGCAGCAATGACTGCCGCTAGGTCTTATTTTCAGGTAAAGCCTTATATTTCTAAGCTTGAAAATTTTTTTTACTAAGTCTTACTTTCAGGGGGTGTCTTTTTTTTGGGGGGGGGGGGAACAGGGTATGAAGCATTGGTCAAGATTAGGAATTGACAACACGTACAAAACGTCAAGCTATGTAAAACCTAGATAAATAGAAGTTAAAACACTATTAAAGCAAGCCTTGTTTAAAATGTTGTCTTACCTTCATAATATTTGGGTTCTCTTTGCTGCACAGAGTAAGATGTTTTATTAAGTATTTCATTTAATGCGTTATTCAACCTTTTCAACTGTATAAATCCATACAGGTCCTTCTTTGGATCGAGTCTCTCAAGTGTTCCTTTAATTTCATCTATAACACAATAAAATAAGGCATCTTATATTTCATTACATTCAAATGGAACTGAAATGCACATGATTTACTACTACTAAGTACTGTAAATCATGTGCCTGTTCATCTTCACAAGGTTTTTTAACAATCATTTAGGGTCACATACAGTCATACAACATTGTTGCTATTAATCCCTTAACCCCTACGGGACGCAGCCTCTTTTGGCCTAAAGGACGCGGCCCCATTTTTCAAATCTGGCCTGTGTCACTATAAGTGGTTATAGCGTGGGAACGCTATGAGATATCCAGGGGATTTTGAGATTGTTTTCTCGTGACACATAGTACTTCAAATTAGTTTAAAAATTTGGATGAAATCTTTTGCGTTTAGTTATGAAAAAAAACAAAATTTGGCAAAAATTTGGAAAAATTCTTTATTTTCAACGTTCTAAATTCTCTACTTTTGATGCAGATAGTCAAAGCACCCAAATAAATTCATAACTTACATTTCCCAAATGTCTGCTTTATGTTGGCATGGTTTTTTAAGATTCCACATATTTTACTAGAATGTTATGAGGCTCAGAATTTAGGTGCCATTTTTCACATTTTTTGTAAAATCACCAAAACCCGTATTTAGATGGACCTGCTCAACTTTTAATTGACACTGAGAGGCCTATATAATAGCTAGACTCATAAATTATCCCATTGTGGAAACTACACCCCTCAACGTATGAAAAACCACTTTTAAGAAGTTTGTTAACCCTTTACGTGTTTTAAAGGGGTTAAAACAAAATGGAGGTGCAGTCTGCAAATTGCAATATTTTTTCACAATACACTCATTTTGGGTGGAAAATTAAACATTTACAATGGATTAAATGAAAAAAGGCTCCACAAAGTTTGTTACCCAATCTCTCCCGAGTACACGGATACCCCATATGTGGTGGTAACCTGCTGTATGGGCGCACGGCCGGGCATAGAAGGGAAGGAGGCGCCATCCAGATCAGATTTGCTATGTCACATTGTACATGCTATAATTTTTTTCTTTTTTTTATTGTGGACCTACAGGGGCTTATTTCTTTTGCCACATGAGATGCACTTTTCTGGTACGTAATTTTGGGGCATCTATAGCTAATTGGTGAGATTTAATTAACTCTTTGTTGGTGGAGGAAATGAAAATCATCAATTTTTAGGAAAATTTTTATGTGTTTTTTTTTTGGCCGTTAACCATACCATAAAAACAGTTTTCTATTTTTATTCTATGGGTCGCCACGCTTACGAAAATACTTCATTTATATATATTTTTTATTTTTTCCCATTTGTACTGAATAAAAAGTAATTTGGCGAAATTGTTGTTAATTTTAGCATCACCGACTTTCATATGCATAACTTTTTTATTTTTCACCTCACAAATTGGTTTAAGGGCTTATTTTTTGCGAGAAGGATGGTTCTTTTTAGTGGTCTTATTTTAGATTGCGTAACTTTTTAAAATCACTTTTTAGAGCATTTTTAAAGGGCATTAATAAAAAATCATCTTTTTTTCAGAGAGAGTTTTTTGAGGTTGTTTTTTACGGGGTTCACTTTGCGGATCTAATAACGATTCTGTTTTATTATGCAGATTGTTACGGACGCAGGGATACCAAATATGTGGGGGTTTTGTGTATTTTATTCAATTGTACTGAATAAAAACTAATGTGGAGAAAATCTTATTCATTTTAGCATCACCATCTTTTTATATGCATAACTTTTTTATTTTTTGGCTGACAAATCTGGTTAGGGGCTTATTTTTTGCGAGAACAGTTGTTCTTTTTAGTGGGCTTATTTTAGGGTGCATAAAACTTTTTAAATCACTTTTTAGAGCATTTTTTATAGGGTATTAATTAAAAATTATCTTTTTTCGGACCGTTTTTTGCGGTTATTTCCTCCGGCGTTTACCGTACGGGTCCAGTTTTGATTCTGTTTTATTATGCAGATTGTTACGGACGCGGCAATATCAAATATGCGGGGGTTTTTTGTGTTTTTATGGTTTTTATACTTTATTAAGTGTTTTTATGGGAAAGTGACATTTTAGGGGCTTATATTTTTATGTATTTATTTTTTATTTATTATAATGTGTAGTGTTAAGTGTTTTTGCATATTTTTACTTTTACATACTTGAACTTAAACCAGCGATGCTCTGATCACTGGTTTAAGTCCAATACACTGCTCTACAATACTGTTTTATTGTAGAGCAGTGTAAACTGTCTGAGCAAGCTTGCGCATGCTCAGACAGTTTGCAGTCAGACCCGGAAGGGGTCTGGCTGCCATGGCAACCGGGCAGCTCCGGGGCACAAGCCAGTCCTCGGAGCTGCCCAGAAGTGGATCGGATCCCCCGGTAAGCGGCACGGGGGATCCGATCCATAGGGGGAAGACCCTTACACGCCGCGGTCATGCTTGACCGCGGCGTGTAAGGGGTTAACACCCGCGATCGGAGTCGGCTCCGATCGCGGGTGTTAGCGCAGGCTGTCAGCTGTACTAGACAGCTGACAGCCGCTGCTTCTGGTACCGGCTCCGTTCGTGAGCCGGTGCCAGAAGCAGGACGTTATACTACGTCCCGGTGCGCTAAGCATGTAGCACCGAGGACGTAGTATAACGTCGTGGTGCGCCTAGGGGTTAATGACCACCCCATCAGCTTTTTTACGGCTGTCATCAAGGGAACTTTTTCTGACGCGCCGCCATCTGCATCGGGTACCGCAAGTGCTGGTGTCAGGCTGTGACATCACTGCCCAGACCCGACACTAACACCTGGGATCCAAAAAATTCTGATCTCAGGCGTTTAACCCCTTACACGCTGTGGGGTGTATGTGTGTCCCCCATGGATCAGACCCCCTGGTGAGCGGCAGCCCTGGGGTCTGGTGTGTTCCTTGAGGCTGCCGGCTGTAAAACAAAAAGTAAAAATCATTTTATAATAATTAAATTAAATAAAAGTCCCCTAATCAGCCCAATTACATATAAAATCCAAATCCAAAACACAAAAACAATACATTTTTGGTATCACCGTGTCCATATCAATCTGTACAATAAATCTAAAAAAAATATTGAACCCGCTCAGTGAACTATGTAAAAAAAAACACAAAAAACTTCCCATAATATAAATTTTTTAATTAAATACCCCCACAAAAAAATTTCTAAAAAGTGATCAAAAAAAGATACATGCCTTAATATGATACAACTGAAAAGCACAACTTTGAGCAAAGATAAGAAAAACAATAATCTACATTGTATCTCACACCGCATATGTTCGCATTACAAAAAAAATTACCGCATTTTTTGGACTATAAGACGCACTTTTTAGCAAGAAAATATCTTGCTAAAAAGTGCCTGCGTCTTATAGACCGAAGGTCAGGAGGATCCAGCACTGCCAGACCCTCCTTACCGCTGTAATCGAGATGAGATGATGCCCTGACATAGCGCTTCATCCGATCTCCCAGAGAGGAGAGCCTCTGCACTGCTCTTTCCCTCTCCCGGGTGTCCTACAAGACCTGCAGTGATGTGAGAATCATGTAACTGATCACATGCTACTTACATCACCTCAGGTCCTGATATTGCTGAGAATGCGGACATGCTGCGCTGGGACAGTGTGTTCCTCACTGTGTGTGTTACACACTCTGTGTGTTCCTTATGTATGTGTAGTAGTGCTGTGTGTGTATTTATGTGTATAGTAGCACCAGGTCAGTGTGTGTGTATTTGTGTACAGTATGTTGCAGTGTCCACTGTGTATAGTAGTGCCAGTGTATGTAGCAGTGATGAGTGTGTTCCTATTTCTGTGTGTGTAAATGTATGGATGAAGCAGAGCTGTGTGTGTAAATGTATGGATGAAGCAATGCTTTGTGTGCTGTGCTTTAGTGCGAACAACAGGGATATTTCAATTGGTGTAAAATAGATTTTTCCTTTTTTGGTAGCCTAAATCTGGGTTATGTCCTATAGTAAGAAGCTTCTTAGAGTCCGTAAAAATACAGTAACATTTTATTGCCTGTTCTTTGTGACAATACAAATCTGCTTTAAAAAGCGCTGCTTTCATTCTATGCCCAGCCTTGTGCCCATACAGAAGTTTAACACCACATATAGGATATCACTACGCTTGGGAGAAATTGGGTATCAAACTTTGCAGAGCGTTTCATCATTTTATTCATTATAAAAGTGCCATTTTTGCCCTAAATGAATGTATTTTCCAAAAAACTTCAAAAGTTTCTAAATCGCACTTCCATTTTGTTTTAACCCATGTGAAACACTTAAAGGGTTAATATATTTAATTAAAGTTGTTTTACATACGTTGAGGGGTGAAGTTTCTAAGTAGGGTAATTTATGGGGTTTTACTATTATATAGTCCTTTCAAAGTCACTTGAAAGCTGAGTTGTCCCTCAAAATGTGAGTTTTGGCGACTTTCATGAAAATGAGAAAAATCACATCTAAAGTGCAAACCTCATAACATCCAAGAAGGAAAGGAGAGGATGCATAAAATATAATTCCAACATAAAGAAGACATTTCGGAAATATTAATTATCAAGCCTTTTCAAGATGGGGAGCAAGCAATGAACGGAAAAAACACTGCGACGTGAAGGGGATGAGCTAAACATATATACTCATCGGCCACTTTATTAGGTACACCATGCTAGTAACGGGTTGGACCCCCTTTTGCCTTCAGAACTGCCTCAATTCTTCGTGGCATAGATTCAACAAGGTGCTGGAAGCATTCCTCAGAGATTTTGGTCCATATTGACATGATGGCATCACACAGTTGCCGCAGATTTGTCGGCTGCACATCCATGATGCGAATCTCCCGTCCCACCACATCCCAAAGATGCTCTATTGGATTGAGATCTGGTGACTGTGGAGGCCATTTGAGTACAGTGAACTCATTGTCATGTTCAAGAAACCAGTCTGAGATGATTCCAGCTTTATGACATGGCGCATTATCCTGCTGAAAGTAGCCATCAGATGTTGGGTACATTGTGGTCATAAAGGGATGGACATGGTCAGCAACAATACTCAGGTAGGCTGTGGCGTTGGCTCAATTGGTACCAAGGGGCCCAAAGAGTGCCAAGAAAATATTCCCCACACCATGACACCACCACCACCAGCCTGAACCGTTGATACAAGGCAGGTTGGATCCATGCTTTCATGTTGTTGACGCCAAATTCTGACCCTACCATCCGAATGGCGCAGCAGAAATCGAGACTCATCAGACCAGGCAACGTTTTTCCAATCTTCTACTGTCCAATTTCAATGAGCTTGTGCAAATTGTAGCCTCAGTTTCCTGTTCTTAGCTGAAAGGAGTGGCACCCAGTGTGGTCTTCTGCTGCTGTAGCCCATCTGCCTCAAAGTTCGATGGTTGTGCGTGAAAATCCCAGTAGATCAGCAGTTTCTAAAATACTCAGACCAGCCCTTCTGGCACCAACAACCATGCCACGTTCAAAGGCATCAAATCACCTTTCTTCCCCATACTGATGCTCGGTTTGAACTGCAGGAGATTGTCTTGACCATGTCTACATGCCTAAATGCCCTGAGTTGCCGCCATGTGATTGGCTGATTAGAAATTAAGTGTTAACGAGCAGTTGGACAGGTGTACCTAATAAAGTGGCCGGTGAGTGTATGTATGGGGTCACATTTATTAAAACAGTGCTCTGTGTACTATGTGCAGTTTGCCTGTGTAGTGTGCAGGGGGCGCCAGATTCAGGAGTTTTGGTGCACCTTCTTGCTGCACTGCTCTTTTACATTTTTTGGTGTACTTTGTTCATGCGGCAGAATTGTGGCGCACAGTCCAACTAAGCACTCACAAGTCCTTTTAGGTGAACATTTTTTCTGTCTTGTCGGACAAAATGCACAAGTGACACTTAACTGGCACAGACTCTTTATAAGTACATGTGCGAGCAGTTTGCACGTTGCAAAGTCAGACAGAAAACTGGTGCAAACACTTTAATAAATGTGGGCCAATGTCTCTATGACTATTACTCTACCAATTACCATTGCACACATAATACTGCCCATATAACAAACATAGTTACCTATTGCCACTTAGTGGTCACAATTGGTACTGCTCACTTTTACAAATATTGGTGTGAGGAAATGTTTCTTGCAGTGATACCATATGTTACAATGTATGAATTATTATTTTCTATATTAAGTTTTCAATGTACTGTGTGTTTTAGACAATTCTTACACATTCTTCAACATTTTTAATAGTGCTTTAAAAATGGAGAATCAGGCAGTGTACCAAATATACTGAAGCTAGGTACAACTTTGCAAAAAGAATGTCTAAAGGAAATATACCAACAAAATCATGATAAATCAGGGGCACGTATAGATCCAGGCACTGTGACGGTGGTAATCTTCTTATATTTGTAATCCATGGCTTCTTCCTTCAAAATTCAACATCCAACATTATGCTAATGAGCCAGAAGGGCTCTGTGAAAGTTACCAGGCAGTTATAGTGAACCCAGAACATTTCCCCCTCCAACTGTGCTTGAACATCTTCTGCCGCAGTGATATTACATCAAGTAGATGGAGGGGAAAGTGCTGAGGGAGCAGAAGGTGAGGTGGAGACAATGGGGGTCATTTACTAAGGGCCCGAATCGCGTTTTCCCGACGTGTTACCCGAATATTTCCGATTTGCGCCGATTGTACCTGAATTGCCCCGGGATTGTGTCGCACGCGATCGGATTGTGGCGCATCGGCGCCGGCATGCGCGCGACGGAAATCGGGGGGCGTGGCCGAACGAAAACCCGACGTATTCGGAAAAACCGCCGCATTTAAAAACCGAAAAAGTGTCGCTTGGTGACCGCTTACCTTCACCTGGTCCGAGGTGGTGCATTCCGGCGCGTGGAGATGATTTTCAGCGCAGCAGCGCCACCTGGTGGACGGCGGAAGAACTGCCTTCATGAATCCCGGCCGGACCCGAATCCAGAGCAGAGAACGCGCCGCTGGATCGCGAATGGGCCGGGTAAGTAAATTTGCCCCAATGTAGCAGCTTGTGAATTTTCAGTGCAGAGCGGCTCTGGTAGCCACTCTAGAAACGCTTCAAGTTCATAAGCATCATTTTAAAAGTTGATTTTAGAAGAAAGGATAAGAATATTATCACAGTCACAGTGCCTGGATCTATGAGTAAGTGTCCCTGGTTTATCATGATGGATTTTAATCCTTTTTTTTTGTCTCTACAGTTATTCTCTAAAGCAAAGTTTGCAGGAATCTATTATCTGCAAATGAAATTTTCTTAAAGGAAACCTACCACTTGAAGTGGCAGGTTTCAGATGGAAATACTGGGCACCAGCTCAGGGTGAGCTGGTGCCGGAGCTTATTTTTGTTAGTGTTTTAAACCGCGGTATCGCGGTTTAAAACACTTTTTAAACTTTATAGCCGGCGCAGGGAGGTACGCGCTCGGCGCTTACCATGCGCCCGACCGTGCACGCGGCTACATAGGAAGTGAAGGAGAGCCGCGCGCATGGTAAGCGCCGAGCGCGTAACTCCCTGCGCCGGCTATAAAGTTTAAAAAGTGTTTTAAACCGCGATACCGCAGTTTAAAACACTAACAAAAATAAGCACCGGCACCAGCTCACCCTGAGCTGGTGCCCGGTATTTCCATCTGAAACCTGCCACTTCAAGTGGTAGGTTTCCTTTAAGAAAATTTCATTTGCAGATAATAGATTCCTGCAAACTTTGCTTTAGAGAATAACTGTAGAGACAAAAAAAATTCGGTCACTCTGTCATGGCCATGCTGTTGCCCATAATTTTGGCATAATTTTGGTGCGATTAAGCAGCCTCAGAGGCATCCATGCATGCTGCCCCTGCTGTTTCCTGTCCATTTCCGTGGTGTTTCCATCCTTTTCTGAGGTTCCCAGGTGTTTGGCCAAGCTTCCCTGTGCAGAGCCTTGGTCCCCTTGAAAAATGCTCGAGTCTCCCATTGACTTCAATGGGGCTCGTTATTCGAGACGAGCACTCGAGCATCGGGAAAAGTTCGTCTCGAATAACGAGCACCCGAGCATTTTAGTGCTTGCTCATCTCTACTGAGCACATTAATCAACAATACCTTTGCTGATGCCTCTATTGAGATGTCCAGCTGGTACTCCATTTTCTGGTGTACCCCTTCCAAAAAGAAGCCAATCTTAGGGCAACTCCATACCATATGGTAGAACTCCACTTCAGGTGACCCGCATCTCCAGCAAAGTGCTTGTTCTTGTTTTCCCATTCTTGCTATTTTTCGGGGGTTTAATATAATCGGTGGAGGTAGTTGAAATATGCCATCTGATGATTCATGCTAATAGAGGAGTAATTAATATTGTGAAACACCCTATTCCATTGTCCGTAAGTCATTTCTCCTACTTCTGATTCCCAGTGACCATGTGCCTTAGACTTCTTATTCAGTGTATTTTCTTTTTTTAGTATGTTATAGACTTTGGATATAGTATATTTTACCCTTCCAATTACCTTATATACTCGAGTATAAGCCTAGTTTTTCAGCACAAAAAATATGCTGAAAAACCCAAACTCGGCTTATACTCGAGTCAAAAAAATAAATATATCTAAACTCACCTTTCCTGCGAGCCCTGTATATCTTCTGTGCGATCTGTCCGGCAGTGACGGAAGGCTATATACACTGGGGCAGGGTCTGGCAGGCTATATACACTGGGGCAGGGTCTGGCAGGCTATATACACTGGGGCAGGGTCTGGCAGGCTATATACACTGGGGCAGGGTCTGGCAGGCTATATACACTGGGGCAGGGTCTGGCAGGCTATATACACTGGGGCAGGGTCTGGCAGGCTATATACACTGGGGCAGGGTCTGGCAGGCTATATACACTGGGGCAGGGTCTGGCAGGCTATATACACTGGGGCAGGGTCTGGCAGGCTATATACACTGGGGCAGGGTCTGGCAGGCTATATACACTGGGGCAGGGTCTGGCAGGCTATGTACACTGGGGCAGGGTCTGGCAGGGTCTGGCAGGCTATATACACTGGGGCAGGGTCTGGCAGGCTATATACACTGGGGCAAGGTCTGGCAGGCTATATACACTGGGGCAAGGTCTGGCAGGCTATATACACTGGGGCAGGGGCTGGATGGCTATATACACTGGGGCAGGGGCTGGATGGCTATATACTGGGGAGGCTGTGACCAATGCATTTCCCACCCTCGGCTTATACTCGAGTCAATAGGTTTTCCCAGTATTTTGTGGTAAAATTAGGGGCCTCGGCTTATACTCGGGTCGGCTTATACTCGAGTATATACGGTAATCCAGATTTTATCTATCAAGGTGTCTTTCTCTACTAAAAAATAAGCTTTATTCGTGGACTGCTTAAGTGCATCCATAATTTTAATGTAATGAAAATAATATTTATTACCAATCCCATATTGCTTTTGTAAATTCAAAGAAAGGAATCAGTTTTCTGTTTGTGAAAATTTGTTTGCTCCAAAAGTTCCCATTTTCACCCAATTTCGAAATTCTTTAATATTTATGTTGTGCCATAGAGGCGTAATTTCTATTGCTCCACCTAGTTACCCATATCTCATTAAGCGTATAATATAGAGGTATTTTTAACACGTTTCTGCCCAACTGTCCTGACTCTAATACTTCCATCCATTGCTCAAGCCCCTTTGCCTCTCCTATCATGTTGTTCATCGCCTCTGAATCCTTCCATCTGTTCAAGAAGTGTGTTTTGGCTGCTAAAAAATACAATTTAAAATTGGGAATAGACAAGCCTCCTTCTTTATATTTCTTATATAGGGAGTCTAATTTTATTCTTACATGCTTTTGGCCCCATATTAGTTCCTTTATCATTCTCTAAAGTTATTGAAAAAAATGTATTGTGTATCCATATCGGGGAGGCCGACAGCACATACAACAACTGTGGTAACATTATCATTTTGAGAAGGCCCACCCTGTCAGCTCTAGACAGTAGTAATTTAGTCCATACTGACACTTTGCCTCTCAATTTATTGATGACTGGGACTACGTTCAGTTTAACAAAGTCTTCTACCTTAGACAAGATTTTAAGTCCAAGATTTTCCATCTCTTGGTCGGACTATATGATATTAATCGTCCCCTATCTACTCAGCGGAGTGTCCCCTAGTGGAAGAACCATGGTTTTGTCACAGTTCATTTCCAATCCGGATTTCCCTATGAATTACTGGACTACTGGGCTATCAGCACATTGTAATGAATAAGTAGTAAAATCCCCCTATATACTGTAGTATGGCAGTATATGGTAGGATCGATCAGACATCCTAGAGTTAAAGTACCCTAGGGAGTCTGAAAAATAGTAAAAATTTAAAAAAAAGTTATAATTAAAAAAAATTATAAACTTCAAATCAGCCTCTTTTCCCTAGAACTGATAAAAATCTAAATAAACAGTAAAAATCATAACCACATTAGGTATCGCCGCGCCCGGTCTATCATAATATACAAAACAGTTTTTCAATGCGTTTAACCCCATAACGGAAAAAAGCACCCAACGTCAAAAATGGAACTTTTTTGCCATTTAAAAAAAATGAAAAAATTCTATAAAAAGTGATCAAAAGTTTGTAAAGTCCTAAAAATATTGAAAACATCATCAAAAGTCGCAAAAAATTACACCACCCACAGCTCGGTACACCAAAGTATGAAAAAGTTATTAGCGCAAGAAGACGGCAAAATGAAAAAATTTTGTACAGGAGGTTTTAATTTTTGTAAATGTATGAAAACATTATAAAACCTATACAAATTTGGTATCTGCGTAATTGCATCGACCCAAATAATAAAATAGACGCATCATTTGGGGCGTGAAGTGAAAGCCGTAAAATCCAAGCCCACAAGAAAACGGCGCAAATGTGTTTTTTCACCATTTTCACTGCATTTGAAATTTTTTACCACTTCCCAGTACACGCCAGGGAATATTCAATGCCACCATTATGAAGTGAAATTTGTTACGCAGAAAACAAACCGTCACACAACTCTTTACGTGTAAAAATAAAAAAAGTTATAGATTTTTGAAGGTGGGGAGTGAAAAATGGAATTGAAAAAACAGGAAAGGGCCCGGTCCTGAACTGGTTAAACAACATGGAGGAGAAGTGGCACCCTTGCCTTGTACCCCTCCCCAGCCTTATCTGCTCTGACCATCTTTAGTTGATGCATCCAAAGACAGGATGGAGTGGTCACTCATCTGAATATTCATAAACAGTCTATCAAAATTATTAACGGTCAACCTCCCTGACATGAACCCACTTTGGTCTTGATGTATCAATTCACCAATCACTTTCTGTAACCTAAGGGCTATAGTTTTTGCCAGGATTTTAATATCCGTATTGAGCAATGAAATGGGTCTATAGGAGTCGCATTGCAAGATTGCAAGATTCTTATTTTTCTTCAGTATCAAAATAATTATTGCTTCCCTCATTGAGCTAGTAAGAATCGACCTGTCTCTACCTTTTTTCAGAACTTCCAATAACATGGGGAGAAGGATATCACTGTATCTTCGATAAATTTCAAATGGGAGACTGTCAGATTATGGACTGGTGTTTCCCTGGATAGATCTCACTGACAGTTTTAACTCTTTAACTGTCAATGGGGACTCCAGTTCCCCCTTTTGGTCATCAGATAATCTGGGGATTTTTACCCCTGTAAAATACCTATGGATATCCTCCTCTCCAGCCCCAATTTGAGACCTGTACAGATCTGTGAAATAACTCTCAAAGACCTGTCTGATCTGTTCTTCATCTGTTATTGTAATAACCAGTGTGTCCTGAATCTATTCTATCTTATTATTTTTACCCTGTTCCGAAATAATCTCCGATAAAAATTTACCTGGTTTTCATGACGCACAGAAATGGTTCTGTGCTGAGAAATTAGTTCTAAGTGTTCTGTGTGTTGTTTTTTCTTGCTATGTAGTTGTTGACTACTCAATGGCGTGGGGCTATCATGATGTGATTGTTCTAACTGTTAAATATTCCTTTTTAATTCTGTCTCTCTGATCTTGTACCCTGTTTAATACTGGATTCAGGGCACAATTAAAGTCCTCACACACATAAACAGGGCAGTTCTTCCTGGAAGCCAGGAAGAGCATCACTTTGCCAAGCAGGTTTAAGGAGAGTGTGGGGGGAGAGATCTATGCAAAAATAATATACAAATTACACCTTGGAATTTGCCATGAAGAAAGATATATCTACCCTCTGTGTCCAGATCTGATGAATCTCACATTCAACCTTTTTAGGAATATATACACTGACTCCCCTCGAAAAGGAAGAGAAAACCGAGTGATATTCAACCCTTACCCATTTTTTCCTGGCCTTTTCCACAGTTGCCTTACTCAGATGGGTTTCCAGGCATACTATGCCCGTTAAGTATGGTTGTACAATATCAAATACTATACGCCTTTTCAACCTATCTCCTAACACCCTGACGTTCCATGTAATTATAAAAAACATGTTTCATACAAAAAATAAATAAAAAAATAAAACACTCCTCCCTTTCGGCTTCCCACCCCTTTCCCACATTAATGTACCAAGATCCTCTTATGGTACTCCTACCCAGGGTAGTCCCTCTGTCCCACCTCCAACCCACTACACCGTACCAGTCCAACCTTCTTTTCGATTATAATCCTTTTAATTCTGCCCATCTCATTCCCTCCTCTGCATTGTCAAAAAATAAAGATTTTTCCTCATATATTACCCTTAAGCGGGCTGGGAAGAATAGGGTAGTGTAAAGCCCCTTCTCTTAAGCATTGTTTGCATTAAAAATATTCTAGAAGAACACACTTAGTTCCTGTTGCAATCCAGGATTAAAGTTTTGCAAACATCACACATTAGTCACAGTGCAATGTAAAAAAATATTTGTCAAAAGCACTGCTATGTCATGTAAGTTATCAAAGACATAACCCAATATATTTTAGCATCAGAAACACTTCATCAGGTTTAAATTTAACTTTAAGGGATATTCCCATTTCAAAGAATGAATATTATTGCTTGAATTATAAAAAGTTATACAATTTTCCAATATACTTTCTGTATCAATTTCTCACCATTTTCTAGAGCTCTGCTTGCTGTCATTCTATAGAAAGCTTCTATATTAACTTCTAG
The DNA here is from genome assembly GCF_040894005.1 of Engystomops pustulosus. NCBI lineage: Eukaryota > Metazoa > Chordata > Amphibia > Anura > Leptodactylidae > Engystomops > Engystomops pustulosus. The sequence goes on along the minus strand of NC_092418.1, from coordinate 44,292,731 downwards.
TGGATAGAAATCTGACCATGGTCACACAGGTGCACGTTATAACCCACAGCTCTGATTATTCTCTATGGACCTCTGTGCACCTGTGTGACCATGGTCAGATTTGTATCCACTGGTAGTTAACATAGAAGCTTTCTATATAATGACAGCAAGCAGAGATCTAGAAAACAGTGAGGAATTGATATAGAAAGATTATCGGAAAACTATATAACTTTTTAAATACAAGCAATAACATTCATTTGTTGAAATGAGACTATCCCTTTAAGTGTTAAATACTTAAAGGGATAGTACTGTGAAGTACTGCTACTCATGGAAAAAACAGGAAAGTGAAGACATAAAAAGGAAAATTTTGTAATATAAACATCATACTATACCTCATAAAATCCTAAAGCCTGACATACTGTCTAGGTTGATTTCCCTATATTGATTTTTGAGGAGCCGTACAGCTTGCGGAATGGCTGATAGAGCACTTCTTAAAGCAGTCTCTGTATTTGTTGTACAAGGAGTGAACAGACCCAAAGAAACGAATAAAAGCAGCAGCCGCATTGTCAACGGAGGAATATTCTGCTCCTGCCTTGCACAAATAGAAGTCTTACAAGTGTCCTCAGCACTTAAAATAGCATGAGATCTGTATGTGAGGTGTAGAAAACCTTATGTTCTGTTCATGGGAGTGAATGGGTCTGAGAAGGTTAGTATCATAAAATCATAATGACCCATATTTATCATTAGTGAGGCATTAGACCGATGCATGGCATTCAATAATCTTGCGCACTCTGCATGCGCCAATCGTGCTTAAACTGAGTGCACCTTTTTCTTTTTTGATGCACTCAGTTTAACGGGCATGTGCCACAATTTTGTGAGACATAATCCATGTGAGAAAAACCTATGCCCCGATCACCTTATGCTCTTCTCCGCCCAACTAGAAAGGCAAAATTCAACTGGGCTCTAGTTGATTCCAAACAGGCTTGTAAACCAGGTGAAGGAGAAGCTTTAAACAAGTCGTTTAACTCAGTATACTCCATATCTTTAGCTTTCAGGAAAGCTGTGGCCTGTTTCTTCCTCCTTGCCCCAACAGCTATAAACTTGCCCCACATCTTAATCTTGTCTCCCAATGCAATATAGGAATGTGTACTTCTGCTAAGACACTAATGTATTGCTCAGAGTGGTAATTAGTTCCCCTTTAATTTGCTCAAAAATCTTCTTATCCGAAGACTCGTTTAACCGCCATCTAAACCCCGCTTTATAGCCTCCCAAAGTGTTGTAGGACCAGATCATAGTCCAACCATGGGATCGCAAGGATGCGCGCACCCAAGACAAAGCTAGACAGAGCCCCAGACGAAGGCTAGCAGTAGCCAGAACACACGTCGGGGGCAGAGTTACCCCGGTCACCATGCTGCCATTGTGTGAAAATATGAGTGTTATGTTAGTTATTTATTATCTAACCCTCTGGACACAGCGTAAGGGTTCTTATCTTTATACATATACACTTTAGGTCTCTTGTGGAGTGGGATGCCAATCACTCTGTTCACTACCTGTGAATGATTATGTGCTATATACAGTTGTTTATACCTTATGTAAAATGCCACACCAGGGGAAGCTATCAGTCTGTATCAGTTTTTATGAGATTGTTTCAATAAAGCGTATTGTATCTTGTTTGGTTTGGTTTTTCCCTTCAATGGGCAAAAGTAGGTATTTCAGAATTGTTTAAACGGACCTGGGCTTGGTAGTATTTTGGGGATATAGGAGCCTCTTTGGCCAGTAGACACTCTACATCCAATGCGGTGTGTATTCTGTGTGCTGCTGAAAAATAAGTGTATATCTATCAGGTCCTGAGTATGTAAGAACTTAGCAAATTCTGTGCTGTTTAGGGAAGGGGGAGCATTGGATTCATCCATAGAGGCATCAAGGGCAATATGTGAGTCTCCCTCTATTCTCACCAGTCCTAACATCAATCGTCTCCACATCCCCACCTGATCCTCGTTTGGTGCATAATAGTTGATCAAGGTGATGGCGTTATCAAGAATCATACCTGCGAGCAGCAAAAAATTGCCAGTCTGTACCGAAACTGGACATGGCTGGAGAACCAAATACTCACTCCCTGATGTTAGTGGGTGCGCAAGCTAGATGATCCTGTGGGAAAGCTCTGTGAAAGTTCTTCAGCTGGGAAGAGAGAGAAAAGTGAGTTTCTTGGAGGAAAACAATGTTGGCTTTCATTGACTTGTAATATAGAACGGCTTAACTATGTTTCATTGGGGAGTTGAGTACATTGTAAGATACAATCACATGGTGGGTACTGCGTTGAGATTCAGCCATTAGGACGGGAGTAGGATAGTGCTGAAGCACAGGCAACAGAAGAGACATGGTCGGTCTCCAAGGACACATTAGGGAAGGTGGGGAAGGGGTTGTGATAAATATGGCCAGGTCATCAGTGTTGCTACAAATTCCCTCTTCCCTCCAGCCTCATCTTGATTAGCCTAATTGAGTGCTATCAAAACACTACAGGAGTCGAGCTTTAACCCCTTAAGGACGGAGGGTTTTTCGGCTCATTTCTCGCTCTCCAACTTCAAAAGTCCATAACTTTTTCATTTTTCCGTGTACAGACCTGTGTGAGGGCTTATTTTGTGCGTAACAAATTTTACTTTCCCGTAATGTTATTTATTTTAACGTGCTGTGTACTGCGAAGCTGAAAAAAAAATCCAAATGTGGAAAAATTGAAAAAAAAAACGCACGTGCGTCACGTTCTTGTGGGCTCAGTTTTTACGACTTTCACTCTTCGCTCCAAATAACACGCCTACTTTATTCTTTGGTTCGGTGCGATCACGGTGATACCAAATTTATATAGGTTTTATTGTGTTTTAATACATTTTCAAAAATTAAACGAATGTGTACAAAAAAGAAAAAAATTTTTTTGCCATCTTCTGACTCTAATAACTTTTTCATACTTTGGCGCACGGAAATGTGTGAGGGGTCATTTTTTGCGAAATGAAGCAACGTTTTCATTGCTACCATTTTGAGGTCTGTGCGACATTTTGATCATTTTTTATTTCATTTTTTATGTTATGTAAAAAGGTGTAAAAGTCGCATTTCGGACATTTGGGCGCCATTTCCCGTCTCGGAGGTCACCGCCGCCCGTAACCGTTTTTATATTTTGATAGATCGGGCATTTTGGGACGCGGCGATACCTAATATGTTTGTGATTTTTACTGTTTATTATGTTTTATATCCGTTCTAGGGAAAGGGGGGCGATTTGAACTTTTAATATTTTATAAATTTTTTTTATTTTTTAAACTTTTTTTTTTCACTATCTTTTAGACCATCTAGGGTACATTAACCCTAGATGGTCAGATCGCTGCTACCATATACTGCAATACTTCTGTATTGCAATATATGGCATTTTTGCAGCACATTCATTACAATAAGCCACTGGCTCATTGTAACGAATCTGCAGCTGCCAGATAGCCTCGTGTCAAAAGAAGACACGAGGCTACCATGGCAACCGATCGCTGCCCCCCCGATGACGTTTGGGGGCGTGGCGATCGAAAAAAAGATGGCGCCGCCCGCGCGCCACCGTCTTTTAAATGCAACGCGGGGGCTGATAGCCGCGATCGGTGCAAGCACCGACCGCGGTTATTAACGGTGGGGTTTTTATGCATTATGCAAAAACCCCCACCTTTGTATGAAGAGGACTCAGCCCGTGAGCCCTCTTCATACATCCCTTATACCTCTGCGCCGTAGAGCTACGGCGCACAGCGTTAAGGGGTTAAAGGAATTCACAGAGGCTTCCCTCAATTTTGTTTGACCAGAAACAAAGGGTTATAAAAATCCCATATATAAAATTTAACATGTGTTGCTCTTTTATCTCAATCCACAAATCCCCTCATCCGACCTGACACAATAAAGAAATGGAGGATGTGCACCATTATATCTATATTGTACTGCACATGTCCAGCATGATATATATATAACATATACTGTGATGTATTTATGCAGTATATGCGATGTGTATATGGCAGTGATGGGCAACCTTTTGAGCTTGGTGTGTCAAAATTCGCCAAAAAAACGAGCATAACTCGGGTGATGTGTCACCTTGACAAAAAAAAAACATAATTTTGTGATATCTATAGTTTAAATAATAAATATATATACTATTTAATTTCTAGGGTACTTTAACTGTAGGTTGTCTGATTGATTCTACCATATACTGGCATTCTGCAGTATGGCAGTATATGGGGATTTTCCCAATCATCTATTACTATGTGCAAATCGCACATTGTAATAGATCGGTTACAATCAGACAGGTGTGTAAATGCTTAGTAACCTGTGAACTTTCTGTCATGAAAGTTCACAGGTTATAGCGAGGGCGCAGGCGCCGCTGTCTGCATCTCCCTCATGCCCTCTTGGTATGGAGAAGGTGTGAGGAGCAAAAGAATTGCAATGTCTGGCGATTTGCAAGGCGTTGCAATTATTTCAGGGCATGTACATCACAAAACTGACACACAAGCCCTGATGACTGTCTTCTATCATACCGTGCACTGACCTTACTTACTGTATGATGAGAGTGGTTGTCCTCCCTGGTCCCTGCTGTGGAGATGGTCAGTGTAGAGGAGGCAGCTGCTGGGACATCACACAAGGCAGCAGCGATGTGGCATCTGACTGTGCTGCCATCCTCCCCCCACTACAACTATCAGGAGCTGCAGAGGAGCCTCCTGGATGTATGGCCGGGTTACCTCTCCTGCTGTGCCCCATGCTGATACCTGTGCTGACTGGAGACAGTAGGCACAGCTCACACATGGGGAGGGGCCGGCCCGGGGGAGGAGGAGGAGGGGGGAGTGCTGGAAGCTCAGTGCAATCTCTCAGCCTCCCGGTTACTGCACCTGGTCATGTAGGATGAAACTTAACTCTAAGGCAGCCGCGTGTCAGTGAAAATGGCTACGCGTGTCAGCACTGACACGCGTGTCATAGGTTAGCCATCACTGGTATATGGTGTCTGTAAACACTGTGTGAATAAACATGTGAGTATGTTGCATATGGCACTGTATGTATGTGTATATGCACATGAGTGTATTTATATGTAATTGTAACTCGCATGTTTGAGTATACTAATATGTATATTTTATATTTTTTAAGTGGGAAGGGGGGCCCCATGCAGTAGCCTGCTAGGGGGCCCTGTCTCTCCTAGTTACGCCACTGCATATAACCTGATATGTAGTAAATCCTGGACACCCGTACAAATAGCATTCTATAACCAGTCCAATGAACAAGCAGTCTGTAGTGACTGAAGTGTAGGGGTGAAGACCTGATGGGGAGGCTGGGCCTGCGTATATAGGCTAACGATAGTATTAATACAAAACAATTAGTGTTGCACCTGGGAACTATTGGTGGAACCCTACTGGGATTTTAAAGAACAGTTACAGATATCTAACCATGTGGATACTTATCTTAAAGTGTGAACATATTAGAACACATTGGGGCACATTTACTTACCTGTCCGGAGAAGTTCACAGAAAGTGCAGTGTCCGACGATCATGCACTCTGCCGCAATTCATCTTGTGCCCAATATCCTGCATGTGTTGCTTCTCCGCTTAGGTCCAACAGAGTTCACCTTCTTTCTTCCTGGTGCTTGTAAGTTCTTGATTGTGCGACACAATTTGAAAGCTAAATCGTCCAACGCCCCACCCCCCGATTTCTGTTGTATGAAAGCCAGTGCAGCTGCCCTACAATGCGATCACATGCGACACAATCCCCTGTAAAATACCTGTCACAGCCGTGCCAAACCCGAAAACGCCAGAAATTCCGATGAAAGTGCGTCCGGGACGTTAGTAAATAAGGCCCATTGACTTTTGCACCACTACAATAACCTGCATCCCATCATTCCCTGAATGAAGCTTTCAGCTCTTGCCAAAGTGTTCCATGTTCACAGTGGTGCTTGTGCTGGACATTGATCCCTTGGAGGAGACTTCTGCTTATGTCAAAGAGGCGATAGAGAGGGGGATGGGGTCCTGGGCCTCATCATTGTTGTCCCTGGAGTAGTCGGGCAGGAGATTCAGTTGGGATAAGATCTGTACCCTTTCCCAGTAGCTCAGGTTAGTTGGGTTTCCATATGTTTTCGAAGCAAATTTTTGTTTTAGAGGTGAGGCATGGGCCTCAACTAACTTTTTAAAATGTATCAAAATTGTATGAAAATCATGTATTTTTAATACACAGTTTTGGGTTTAGCTGCACAGACGGCAAACATCTCACATCAGTCACAGTGCAATATGAAAAAGAATGATTTGTCCACAGAAGTGCTATGCCCCGTAAGACAATGAATAAACTGTGTATTCTACTTACGTCTAAAATTTTATCAAAGACGAACATAATCCTGGCTGAGTCTAGTAAATGTGATGAATATATCCATGGGATTCAGGCTGGGACACATCAACATAAAAATACCAATGATGTCAATCTCTCCCTTACAGAGTCGTGAGTGAAGGTACAAAAATACTTACTGAATTTTGGAAGGTGACATATTACAAAGTTAAAGAAACAAAGTCACAATTCTTAAACATTGGAGTTACTACAGAAGCAAACAATGTTTTATTTATTTACTTAAAGGGGTTTTCCCACGAAAGAAAATTCTCACATTTCAATCCCCTTGTGATGTTTACACAATAAAGATCATTTTAACCCCTTACTTTACAATTTTACTCAGGATTGATTTGAGCTAAAACAGCAATAAACTATCACTGAGGGTCAGTACAAAATCCCAGGGTTTGGGTGGGGACTCTCTAAGCAGACACATTAGTTCTGTGTGGTGACAATGTGGTTAGATTATCAGGGTACAGGTATATATACACTTTCATCTGGCTTTAACATTGTACTAACACACTGACACATAGATGTAGAGATGAGACAGATCAGAGATGATGAGATGCCTATTACACTGAGGCATGACAGGCAGAGGTTCACAGACTTTTACACTGTCAGCTCTGCTACATCTCTTTTCTCACACATGTGTGCCTGCCTCCCCCTTCCCCTGGATCACTTATCTGTCTGGAGTTTGTAGTTTGCAGCTTTTCTTTCCTCACCATGTGCTGTTTGCTGGCAGGAAGTGAACCAGTGTATGTGTCAGTGTGAACTCATGCTAGCGTGCTATACTGCAGGGGGCGTTGCTGCAGGCACAGAGCTGAGAGAGACAGAAATCTCAACTCAGGGCCATCACACAGGAATCCAAGATGGTGGCTACCCCACCCTAAGTGAGAAGGTACAGGGTTGTGTCTAGGGGCAACTGACATTGTCTACACCTTGGCTGATAGAGACAGGTTGGACTTACAGTATACCTGTGAAATGCTGTATTTTTGTTAATAACAGTGAATTAGAGTGTGTTATTTTGTTATCCTGAGTACATATAAGAAAATTGTCCTCGTGGGAATACCTTTTGAATGCATAAGTTGAACGAGACACTTATCCCAACATTCTTCTGTATGAACATAATTATGTCCCAATATTAAAATCGATACCAGAAACTCTACAGATGTATTTTCCATATCTTTTCTTATTGAATAGGCAAAATATTGATTACAAAAATAACTATGCCTATGTACACTGGATATCAAAATTAAAGAGCAACACACAATTTCCTTAATGTCAAGGTCATTGTGTAGTCTTATGTAAATATATATCCTAAAATGTGTAAGTATTTCAAACATTTTTCCTAAATTCACAAAAATGTAAATAAAATAATTGTAAAAGAACACTGAAATTAGAGAACACCTTCAGTTACCTGCAAATTATTAGTTTTAATCATTTTAATTATCTGACATACTCTATTTAAAGGACACCTGTCATCAGGTCTGTGTCACTTGTCCTGTCACTACAACCTGTTGGACAGCTCACAAGGGTCCCATCCCAGCCTTTATCTAGTCTATTCATACATTAATCATTGTATAATCATCATTTCTTTATTATGCAAATGAGGTGGGTCACATGGTCAGAGGCAGTGATATCACTGTTACCCCTCCCCTCTCCTCCCCCTGCTCATGTCTGTGTGTAAAGCATAGTTAGTGTGTGTGCTGTATCTGCTGACATGCTGCATCCTCCTAATACACATGTGTGAGACACAGACATCAGCTACACAAGTACCTGACATGTTCTGCTATAACATGGCTGCCTGGAGCTGTTGTATCTCTCCTAAACACACACAGGCTGCAGGGGGCGCCAGCACCAGGAAGTGTCACATCATTATACAGCCTCACACCATTATACAGGCTGTCAGTCAAGCACTGGGGATGTGGCTGTGCCTCCCACTCATGAATAGAGTGGACAGCTTGAATATGCTAATGACTCATTGGACATTTCACAGGTCATTTGCATACAGCTTTAGGACCTCATTGCTTAGGTTTACAGGCATGTAGAGGGACAATGAAGGGATAGAGGCAATGCTCTCTAATGACAGTTTATGAAAATATATTTAGTTTAGGGGGGTTATTTTGCCTGACGGGTTCTCTTTAACAGGCAACCTGTTCAAATTTTTTTTTTTTAAATAGGCTGACTTTGCAAAACTGGTGTGCCGTTCCAAAGTGACTGAAACCCTCCGGCAGAAGGTTGCCCACCTGAGGGCCAAAAGGTTGACCCTATCAGCCATGGCAAGAGAAGTTGGTTGTTCCAAGTCTGTGATTTCTAGAATATTGCATCTTTACAACATCACAAATTCAGTCAAGTCCCCCATGAAGGCTGGTCACCATTGTGAGGACAATGCAAGTGAGGGCAGAATATTTTGGAGAATCTGCATGGGTAAACGTTGCAACACTGCAGTTAGTATTGCTCGCCACGGTAAGGGTATGTTTCAACATATGTACCGAAAGCCCACAAAGCAGTGATCAAACCTCTCATTACCAAAAATAATCATAAGGCTAGACTCACCTTTGCTGAGCAATATGTTGTGTGAACTGTCATTTTAGTGATTATAGCATGTTTAATATATTTGGATCTGATAGGAACCTCTATGTTTGACTGAAACCAAAGTGTGTTAAGATGTCTGTGAAAGGTGGTGGATTAAGTGTCATGATTTGAGTAATGCCTTCTGCAGTAGGAGTTGGAGCTTATATAGCTACATGGCAGAGTGAATGCACGTATGTATCAGAAACTTCTTCAACAACATGTGGTTCATTATTCAATCAGATAAGAAAGTCCTTGGTGACAGTTATAACCAAGGAACCCACAACTGTCACAGAACTGTGGAAGGGACTGGAGGAAGACTGGACCAAAATCACACCAGAGCCGTGTGAGAGACAAGTCAGATGTGCTGATTTCATTTAAAGTAAAGGCCTGTGCACTTCCAACTGATATAAGCTTCAGTTATAAAAAAATAAAGGTTACATATTTTAAATTTAAAAAGTGCTAAACAAATTACAGTACAGCAGTATAAAGATTCTGAGGTGCATATGGGGTACAAGAAGTTCTAGATTTTGTTATATAAACTCCAAACAATACCTGATAAGATGTGAAAGCCAAATAAGCCGTCCAGGTTGAATTCCTTATAATGATTCTGGAGGAGCCGTACAGCTTTCTCAGTGGCTGATAGAGCACTTCTCACAGCAGTCTCTGTATTTGTAGTACAAGGAGTGAACAGACCCAAAGAAACGAATAAAAGCAGCAGCCGCATTGTCAACGGAGGAATATTCTGCTCCTGCCTTGTACAAATAGAAGTCTTATGCGTCTCCTCTGCTTGTACAACAGCTTAAGATTTGTATGTAAGGTGTAGCCAATCTTATGTTCTATTCATGGGAGGGATCTCTCTAATGGCTTATTAACCTTCTATTATCCAGCACTAGAATCAATGGGTCTGACAGGGTTGGCATTAAAGTATCAATATCATAATGTGTAGCTTCAGCCTATTATTATTTCTTGATATATTGTGTATTAATGCATCACAGAACCAGAGATATCACTATTAAATTTTCAGTAAAAAATGAAGTTTTTTTTGTATACAGCTTTCTGTTTCAAAGATATCTGACTGTAACTTTGGATCATAGTATCATGGTTTATACATTTTTAAAAAGACATATGTCCATCAAGTTCAACCAATGAATTGGATATCTCGGTTTCTATGAAACATCCAAACACAATCTTGGCACTAAATTAAAGGGGAGATTCTCCTGTTTAGTATGACAAAAAGGGGCACATTAAATAAGACCAGGGCACACTACATGCAGTTTTCCTGTGTAGGGTGCACCAGATCGAGGATTTATGGCGCATGTTCTTCATGACTGGTGCTCCCTGCACTGATCCGACAACTTTTTGTTGGTGGACCTTTAACATAGGGCGTGCAACACAATTCAGACTATGCATGACTATCCTATCAAGTCTTACATGTCATGAAAAAAAAACTAAGTAAAAACTATGTAGTAGTAAAATATGGAAAGCTTTTCCAAAGATATCATCTTTTAAAGGACCAGTCACAAAGGACTTTTTATTTTCCAAAGACACATTTAATTTACACTTACGCAGATGTGATACTGTTTCCTTATTACACCCTACATATTAATGTAGAGGCATGCATATGATAAGAGCACCAATTAACTCCGAGATAAGGAGGGAAATCCAAGTTAAAATAGTGTACAGAGCATATCAAGCTTTTAATGTGGATATACTTTTAAAATATTCAAACAACCTGAAATTTTGTCCAAAATGCACTAAAATAAGTGCAAACATTACTCACTACTTCTGGAAATGCCCACACATTTTAAGTTATTGGTCTAAAGTCATAGACCATATAAACTCGCAAGACACCACTATAAAACTCAATACAGACCCCTGGCTTTGTTGATTCCATTACCATCAGGGAAACAATATATCCATGAAGATACACAGGAAGTTATTAGCTGCAAAAAAAAGCTATCATCTTGCTATGGCTAGAAAAGAAACCCCCCCAAGATGAACTAGGTTGTCAAACTACATAAGACACTAGGGGAATTAGAAACACAATGGGGCTCATTTACTAAGGGTCCGAACGGCGCACTTTCGTAGGATTTCCCGAATATTTCTCTTTTGCCCTGAATTGCCCAGAGTTTTTGGTGCAAGCGATCGGATTTTGGCGCATCGGCACAGAAATCGGGGGGCGTGCCTATCAGACAACCCAACTTATTCCGACAAACCTCGGAATTAAAAAAGGAAATGTGTCGCAAGATCAAGCACTCACATGCACCGGGAAGAAGCAGGTGAAATCCGGCGGACCTCGGCACAGCAGCGACACATGCAGGAACTCGGACCCAAAAGTTTAGTGAATCACGGCAGACCCAAGTCCTCGTCGGACAACGCACCGCGGCAACGCGACGGGACCGGGTAAGTAAATCTGCCCTAATAGGTAAAACTTACAAACCATTACCGCATCACAAAGGTGCTGTAGTTGTCAGGGGATGGAAGGGGATAGGGTAGGACGGGGAGAAATTAACTTGTCTGCTTTTATTTTGTGTCAGATCTTATAATATCTACCTGCTGGATGTTATAATTTTTGTATGTATTACTCTTGCAAAAATAAAAAAAATTGGAATAAACTAGTGGCTGCCTCCCATTAAAACCAAATTCTGGATGAATTTAGTCAAAAATATACCTACTTCATAGTTCTTTATAGTACTTTTTGTAAAATAGATGGTGATATGGATTTTTTATTTTCCACAGACACATTTCCTTTATACTATGAAATGTTAATCTAATATATAAAGCTATATAAAGTGTGTGTGTGTGTGTGTGTGTATGTATGTATGTCCACTAAAGGAATCTGCACCATTGTGTTTACAATCACCAAATTTTGTACAGCCGCTCTCAGTGACTCAGGGAACAACATAGACTCAGTTTTGAATCAAAATTTTCACCCTGCACTTTCCAAAATACACTTATTAACCAAATACAAGAGCCATTGTCTGCTGCTGCTGCGGCAGTCAGAAGCTGAGCCGTGATTGCATGCTATTCTGCCACAGGTCATTAATATGAGCTCTGAGCTTTGATTTGTTACTATAGAGAATGAGTATAAGACAGCTTATGTGTGAGGTAATATGGATAGAGACACAAAAACAGACAGGCAGAGTGAATGAGTAAGTGACGGACAGAAAGACAGGCAGGGAGAGTGAGAGGCAGGGAGAGTGTGGGACAAAGAGACAGGCAGGGAGAGTGAGTGACAGAGAAACAGGCCAGGCAGGGAGAGTGAATAAGAGACAGGCAGGGAGAGTGAGTGAGTGATGGAGAGACAGAGACAGGCAGGGAAAGTGAGTGACAGAGAGACAGAAAAGAGATAAAAAAGCATGAAGTCCTACTTCGGAAGACTCTTTTGGTGAAAAAAACACTTCTTCAGCTTGGCATACAGGTGGTGATTGGCCCTTACGCGCCTAAGAACTTGCTGTACATGGGCCCATTGTGACCCAAGGTCTGTGGAGAACACCATATTAGGAAATTGTCTAGATAGATCACCACACAGTTATAAAGTAAGTCTTCGAAAATGTCGTTGACAAACTCCTGGAACATGGCTGGTGCATTAAAGAGTCAAAACAGCATGACAAGGTACTTAAAGTGCCCATCCCGGGTATTCCATTCATCGCCTTCACGGATGCAGATGAGATTATATGCCCAACCAACTTGGTGAAAGCCTTGGCACCACATAGACAATCAAAGAATTCTGTGATCAGAGGAAGTGGGTTGCAGTTCACCGTAACTTAATTGACTTGACTGCGGGCCGGTGTTGCCACAGAGTTTCCACTTGTCCAGTTTCCACTACCCAGATAGAGACTGGGGGACAAAAACCTACCTGGGGGGGTAGAAACCTGTAGTTCCTACAAAGGCAGTAGGTTTTATGAAATAGAAAAAGAGAATTATCTGTCGCCACTTGCTGAAGACCCAACAAGATTGGGGCATCCCTGGACTTTATCTTGACTTATAGACCTGACAAGTTATCAAAATAAGAGGTTTAGGGTAGCTAAGTAACAGTGACCACAACATTCACTTTGAGCATTTTTCAATAGGTCTTTCAGAAGAAGACTTGGGTTCCAGGATTCCAGCCCGAAATGTGTTGTAGCATTGCCAATAAAAAGATTTTCATCTTGACTTCATTACTCCCTACTGAGCACCTGCATCCACCTACCCCAGGGCACATATTGTTCATTTAAATGTCCTCACCGTCATCCTACTAGCAAGTGTAGACCTGTAGTAGAAGGACACTGGCAGCCATTTTCAGTACAAAGTCAATATTCACCACCACAAGAAGAGAGAGGTGAAGCACTTTCTGTTTTAGGATATATTCACACTGCCGTATGGCAGACGTACACTCACCTGCCACTTTATTAGGTACACCTGTCCAACTGCTCGTTAACACTTAATTTCTAATCAGCCAATCACATGGCGGCAACTCAGTGCATTTAGGCATGGTCAAGACAATCTCCTGCAGTTCAAACCGAGCATCAGTATGGGGAAGAAAGGTGATTTGAGTGCCTTTGAATGTGGCATGGGTGTTGGTGCCAGAAGGGCTGGTCTGAGTATTTCAGAAACTGCTGATCTACTGGGATTTTCACGCACAACCATCTCTAGGGTTTACAGAGAATGGTCCGAAAAAGAAAAAACATCCAGTGAGCGGCAGTTCTGTGGGCGGAAATGCCTTGTTGATGCCAGAGGTCAGAGGAGAATGGGCAGACTGGTTCGAGCTGATAGAAAGGCAACAGTGACTCAAATCGCCACCCATTACAACCAAGGTAGGCAGAAGAGCATCTCTGAACGCAGAGTAAGTCGAACTTTGAGGCAGATGAGCTACAGCAGCGAGGACCACACTGGGTACCACTCCTTTCAGCTAAGAACAGGAAACTCAGGCTACAATTCGCACAAGCTCATCGAAATTGGACAGTAGAAGATTTGAAAAACGTTGCCTGGTCTGATGAGTCTCGATTTCTGCTGCAACATTCGGATGGTAGGGTCAGAATTTGGCGTCAACAACATGAAAGCATGGATCCATCCTGCCTTGTATCAACGGTTCAGGCTGGTGGTGGTGGTGTCATGGTGTGGGGAATATTTTCTTGGCACTCTTTGGGCCCCTTGGTACCAATTGAGCATCGTTGCAACGCCACAGCCTACCTGAATATTGTTGCTGACCATTTCCATCCCTTTATGACCACAATGTACCCGACATCTGATGGCTACTTTCAGCAGGATAATGCGCCATGTCATAAAGCTGGAATCATCTCAGACTGGTTTCTTGAACATGACAATGAGTTCACTGTACTGAAATGGCCTCCACAGTCACCAGATCTCAATCCAATAGAGCATCTTTGGGATGTGGTGGAACGGGAGATTCGCATCATGGATGTGCAGCCGACAAATCTGCGGCAACTGTGTGATGCCATCATGTCAATATGGACCAAAATCTGGACAAGGAATGCTTCCAGCACCTTGTTGAATCTATGCCACGAAGAATTGAGGCAGTTCTGAAGGCAAAAGGGGGTCCAACCCGTTACTAGCATGGTGTACCTAATAAAGTGGCCGGTGAGTGTATATACGGTTGACATATATGCGGCCGATATACGTCCGCCACAGATGGCAATGGGCGCATGGCGCCCGACTGGAGCAGTACGGTGCCGCACGTACCTCTCCGTACCCCGTGCGTCATATTCCTCTATGTACAGGGGTGGGGACGAGCAGCGTTAACCTCCTCCTCCTCTCCCCGGTGCCGCCGTGTGCCCGTTGTGCTACGGTGCTTATTATTTGTTTTTCCAACATATTACAATAGAGTCTGTGCCAATCCTTCTATTTACCCTTATCTCTGCATTTTTGTTGAAGAGGACCCAAATCTCTCTCCCACTGTGCTTCACAGGTTACAAAACTTGACTTTATTACACTTACAAAAAAGACAGCTAAAGGCTGACCTCATTCCTATGTACAAATATCTGAATGGTCAGAACAGAGATCTCTCCAAACATTTTTTTTTATACCTATGGCCAAGAGGAGGGGCATCCTCTATGTGGTTCTACCATTGCCATAGACAAGGATTCTTTACTGTAAGAGACTGTGAAACTTTCAGATGCAGGAGGTTATTATGGTGAATACTTTGCAAAAGAGTGGCCAGGATGCCTTTCTGGAAAGCAAAAATATTAAATAATAGCTGTAGCTCCCGGTATTGCCCGGGATAGTAAATAACTGTTCTCATACTGTTTCTGATGCCGGCAGTCATCTTTCAGTGAATGGTTGTCGCCAGTAGTCTCTTTTAATGACTACCTGTCGGTCGCCGGCAGTTTCTCAGTGACTGTCTGTTGCCGGCAGTCTATCAGTGACTTTCTGTCTGTCACCGGCAGTCTTTTTCAGTGCCTGCCTGTCTGTCGCCAGCAGTCTCTTTCAGTGACTGTCTGTCTGTCCCTAGCAGTATCTTTCTGTAACTGCCTGTCACTGTCTGTCTCTTTCAGCGACTGTCTGTCGACTGACTGTCTCAGAGCTCGAGTTTCATTTTTGCACATCTGTTTATAAAATTACAGCTGATCTCTGATTAGTTTCCATAGGCAACTGGAACAGTTTTACCTCGGACAATTCTGATAATCTCCCCCTATCTCTGTATCCCTATTCATCTTACTTCACACATAAGTGTCTTCTACTCATTGCCTATAGTAGCCAATCAAAGTTTAGAGCTCATATTAATGACCTGTTGTATAACAGCAACCAATCATGGCTCAGCTTTCATCTACCACAGCAGCAGCAGCAGCAGACAATGGTTTCTGTATATGGTGAATAATAACTGGATTTTGGAAAGCTGAAAATTTCAGCTCAAAACCTGGTCTAAGATGTTCCCTGAGTCACAGGCAACAACTGTAAAAAATTTGGTTTGTATTGTAAACGCGACTGTACAGATTCCTTTAGCTGACATACATACTTACACACACACTTTTAGCTTTATATATTAGATTATGGAAATTTTTGGTTGATTGTTTCTGTTGATCCAGGGAATTATTCTAACCGCCATATAAGGGGTCAGGAAGGAATTTCGCATTACTATGGGCACTTGGCATTAGCCTTGTAGAGCTTTTTTTGCCTTCCTCTGGATCAACACTGTGTAATGCAGGATTAATAGGTTGAAATTGACTAAACTCTTTTTTTCAATCTTATCTACAATGATTAATACATGTCATAGTAATGAATGTTATCTTTACAATTTTTACCACTTTATTCACCCCAAAGAATTAAAGACCAGATAATGGCCCAGATTTATTAAAGCCTTTGCGCCACTGTTTGTCTGACTTTGCACATTCTTTTTAGGGCAAACTGCTTGCACATGTATTTAGGACATGTCCGTAACACATATGTGTCACGGCTGCACTGTACCAGACGCAACCCAAAATTCTGCACTGAAAAGGGCTTTCCGGTGACAGTCGCACCGGGCAACACATTTATCATGCATCTGACAGAATTGTGCGCACTGCCTATGTTAAAAGTGCACCAAAAAAGTTGATGCACTCTGTCGGAGCAGTGCAGGGGGAGCCATATTCATGCAGAACATGTACCACAATTCATGAATCTGGCGCACCCTGCAGACTTCATAGGCAAACTGCACCTAGAACAGTTTGCACTGTTTTTGAAAAATGTGGCCCAATTACTTTAAGATTTCTTATGACCTGAGATGAAAAAGCAGGTAACATTTAAATGACCATACCATTATATTTCATGTCTCTAATTGATACTTACTTCAGGTGATGTTAGAGGTAACTGTTAATTCTTTTTGTGTACACAGAGGGGAATTGGCCCACTGTTCATTTTAGTGATTAAAGCATGTTTAATATATTTGGATCTGAAAGGAACCACTATGTTAGTCAACAAACTTGGGTAAGACTGAACCCAAAGTGTGTTAAGATGTCTGTGAAAGGTGGTGGAGTAAGTGTCATGATTTGAGAAATGTCTTCTGCAGTAGGAATTGGACCTATAGCTACATGGCAGAGTGACTGCATGTATGTAGCAGAAACTTCTTTAACAACATGCGGTTCATTATTTAATCAGATAAGAAAATAATTTGTGACAGTTATAACCAAGAAACCCGCAACAGTCACAGAACTGTGGAAGAGACTGGAAGAAGAGTGGACCAAAATCACACCAGAGCCGTGTGAGAGGCAAGTCAGATGTGCTGACTTGGGGTTACAATTATAAAATATACCTTTCCCACTTACATACAAATTCATCTTAAGAACAAACCTATCTCATACGTAACCCAGGGACTGCCTTTATTAGGTTTAATTTTACAAGTGCAACAACATTACAAGTTCAACAAATTACAGTATAGCAGGACAAAGATACCGAGATGCATATGGGGTACAAGAAGTTCTAGATTTTGTTATATAAACTTCATACTATACCTGATAAGACGTGAAAGCCAAATAAGCCGTCCAGGTTGAAATCCTTATATTGATTCTGGAGGAGCCGTACAGCTTTCTCAATGGCTGATAGAGCACTTCTCACAGCAGTCTCTGTATTTGTTGTAGATGGAGTGAACAGACCCAAAGAGACAAGTAAAAGCAGCAGCCGCATTGTCAATGGAGGAATATTCCTGCACTTGTCTTGTACGAATAGAAGTTTTATGCGTCTCCTCTGCTTGTAAAAAGGTGTAGCCAAACGTTTTTTCTATTCATGGGAGGGATCTCTCTAATGGCTTATTAACCTTTTATTATCCAGTACAAGAATCAATGGGTCTGACAAGGTTGGCATTAGAGTATCAATATTATATTGTGCATCTTTAGCATATTATTATTGCTTGATATAATGTGTACAAATGCTTTACAGAAGCAGAGATATCCACTATTATATTTTAGGTAAAAATTAAGATTTTTATACACAGCTTTCAGTTTCCCAGATTTCTGACTGTAACTTTGGATATTTCATAGAAACTGAGATATCCACTGTGATATCCAAACAAAATCTTGGCACTAAATTAAATTGGAGATTAGTATGATCTGTTTGGTATGACGTAAGGGGGCACATTTACTAAGAACAGTGCAGTGTGTACTATGTGCAGTTTCCTGTGTAGTCTGTAGGGTGCACCAGATTCATGATTTATGGTGCACGTTCTACATGAATCTGGTGCCCCCTGCACTGCCCGGACAGAGTGCATCAATTATTTTTGGTGCACATTTAACAAAGGGAGTGTGACACAATTCTGTTGGACTATGCATGACTATCGGGATGAAGTCTTACATGTTACGAAAAAAAAACGAAGTAAAAACTGTTATGATATGTAAAGCTTTTTCAAAGATGTCCTCATTTAGAGAAGCGGTCACAAAGAGGTTAAATGAGACTGTGAAACTTTCAAAAGGAGGAGGTTACTTTATTCACGCCAAAGAATTAGGCCCCTTTCACACTTGCGTTGCATTTCACGTCAGAGTCTGATCAGGGTGCGATCAGGGTTTGGTCAGTGAAAAACGCACATTTTGCATCAGAGTGCAATCAGTTTTCAGTCAGAGTTTGTTCAGTGTCTCAGTTTTTCACGCGCGATTTTGATGCAATTTCAATGCGTTTTTCACGTGCAGAAAATGCGCGTGAAATGGACTCAGGACTGATCTCTATCTTTTCTATGGCAGTTGATGTGTGAAAAACGCATTGCACTTGCAAGTGTCTCAGAGTGCAATACGTTTTTGATGCATCTCCATAGACTTGTATGGTGCGTTTTTCATGCGCGTGACTTGCGCGTGTAGAGCATGTCGAGATTTAAACGTGCGTTAAAAAAAAGACATTGTTTACAATGGGTCAGAGTGCAATGCAAGTTCTGCACGTCAAAAGCATGCGCAGAAAACGCGCATGAAAAATGCAAGTGTGAAAGGGGCCTTATAGACCAGATAATTGCCCAGATTTATTAAAGCCCCTGCATCAGCTTTTTGTCTGACTTACTGAAGGCCACGCCCCTTAATCGGAGAAGTCGGGAAAGTGCCAAAAAAAAAGGACTAAAAGCCTTGATAACTGTGGTGCAAGGCATTTTAGACAGTCTTTTTGACGCAAAACCACGAGGATTGTGGCACAAGTGCGTTTATAAATCCCCCCCTATATGTTAAAGCTGCACCGAAAAAGTCGGTGCACTCTATCGAGGCAGTGCAGGGGACACCAGATTTAATCAGAACATGCACCACAATTCACGAATCTGGCGCACCCTAAAGACTTTACAAGCAAACTGCACATAGTACAGACTGCATTGTTTTTGATAAATGTGGCCCAATGACTTTAAGATCTCTTATGATCTGAAACAAAGAATTCAGCAGAATTCCATGAAGTGAATGAAAAAATCAAGTGGATTTATTACAATCATTTATAATCCAACAAGCAAAGTTCAAAAACCTGAATATAAGACTTCCAAAATAGTCCAATGTTAATATGCCTCTCCTGGCCCCCTCAGCCTCATAACTTGCAGTCCCATACAAATGAATCCCTCATGTACTTCAAGCTTTAGGCTGCGGTGCCAAGTGACTACATCCCTTAGGCCTCTGATATGCAGCCCCATTAAAATTCACCCATCTTGACCCTCTAGACCTAATAAATGACATTACTATTGTCAGGGGCCGATTATGACTGACATGGGCCTTGGTCTGTATGTATTTTATATACACCAGGGGACATTTGTTATGACCAGCATTTCATATGTCACCAGGGCCAGTGGGGCCATACGTATGACTGGTCCTGTGATGGTAGCTTCCCTGGTAGTTCTGCCCAGTTGTGCTTCAAGCTACAAAGCATACCTGCTTCCAGGGATTGGATAGAAGAATGCATTTAATGCAAAGGAGGCATGGACCCCCAACTAACTTTTTCAAAAAGCAATTAGATCAAAAACATGTTTAGTTTTTCCAATATATTTCTGCTTTGGTTTTAACGGCGCCAGACAGTGTATCCTATAAGAACACACTTAGTCCAGTTGCAGACCTAGGTTAAAGTTATACAACCATCACATACAGCCCAAAATATATATCCAGTTTATCAGATATGTGTAACCCAATATTTCTCTGGATTATAAACACTAAATCAGGTTTTATTTTACAAGTGCTAAAAAAAAAAAATAGAGTAGAGAGGTGCTACATTGTTGTGTTCCACAAAATTGAAGAAATAAAGTTCTGTAGGTAGATTTTGTTATGTAAACTTCATACTATACCTGATAAGACGCAGAAGCCTGACAAGCCGTCCAGGTTGAATTCTGGAGGAGCCGTACAACTTTCTCAGTGGCTGAGAGAGCACTTCTCACAGCAGTCTCTGTATTTGCTGTAGAAGGTCTGAACAGACCCAAAAAAACAAGTAAAAGCAGCAGCCGCATTGTCAATGGAGGAATATTCCTGCAAATAGAACAAATGCCTTTACAAATTGAAACCTTATGAGTCCCTTCTGCTTGTACAACTCCAATTAAGGCTTTTAGACATTTTTTTTAACTTTTCCGATTCATCCAGCAAATGAGGCGGGGTCTCGAGAACGAGTAAATTCTATTATTTAGCAAAATTACATTTTAATGTTTAATTGTGAACACTACATATGAATATATGTCATTGTAATGGGTGTTCTGCATTTTTACCACTTTATTTACGCTAAAGACTTACAGACCAGATAATGACGTTATGATCTTTTACGACATAAAAATGAACCAAGCTGGGAAATGATTGTATTATTATATTACCCATCTTCTAATTGATACTTACATGAAGTGACGTTAGAGGTTATCCTTAACTCTTCAAATCGAAAATCATTTTCTTCATCTGGTGTGAAAGATGCAGGGTGGGACTTTTGCTATGAGCAGGAATACACTCCAGACGGAGCATGGTTCTTACTTCTTTCTGTTGAGGTTTTAGGGTCCACACTACTCTCCTACTTAGAAGCTATCAGATCATCAACCTACCACAGGAACTCAGCCACTATTGGCTCCTTGTAACCTTTTTTCGAACAACAGGTTTCTTTGCCTCTCTAGCTCTTTGCAGCCTCAAAGCATTTTTCCATTGGCAGTAGTTTTCTCAAGGAAGCCCCTAGTTTTTTTCATGGACCAACTCCTCAATGTCTTGTCTAATGTGGCCCTACTGCATTGGTAAGTAAATGTTCTTTAGTTTTGAAAGACCCCTCTCAAGGCCTTTACTTGTGAAAATAGGTGTTACAATCCTTCCCGTCAATCAAATCAGGGACCAATCCCCCCATGCCAACAACCCCCCTGTCTATTCTCATCACACCGATAAGGCCAACTACCTAAGAGTACAGCAAAAGCTATTAAACAAAACATCAACTGTCATGATGATTCTTTCTTTAGTAGTACTTGTCTCAAGAATGCCCCTAGCTTTTTTCACAGGCAAACTCTCCTCAGTGTTTTGTCCAATGTGGTCCTACTGCATTGGTAAGGAAATGTTCATTTGAACATTGCTGGCGCCAGCACCAGGCACCAAGATCCAGAGCTGCTGGTGGCCGACATGGCCAAATCGCAGTCTCCTGGCAGTGCCTAGATGCTGCCGGCACAAAGTGGCAATCCATGCTCTGAAGGACACCGGCCTACGTCTCTGTACCAAAGTCACTGGGTGGCTGCCAGCGGAAGAGCTGGATGATGACAGGGGAGTGGGAGCCCTGGTGGACCTGAGTTGAATAGTGAGGTGAGTATCACTTTCTTTTTTTTACCATTTACTGATCACATTTTGTCCATGAGGGGTGAGGCAGGTTGTAAATCATAGTAACAACACACCACGATCCAACTTATTTAAGTCCAGGCGTTAGATTCAATAAAAGTTATGTTTATTTAATCTATTAAAAATATCCATGGTTCATTTTCTCATTTCTAAGGACTTAACACGAAACGTGTTTCCGAAACGCATTGGAATGAGGGATTGATACTTTTACTAGATGAAATAAACATAACTTTTATTGAATCTAACGCCTGGACCTAAATAAGCCAGATTGTATTTGTTGTTACTATGAATCGACGTGTTTCGCAATAGCGCTTCCTCTGGGGGAGTCAGAGTCCTCCCTTTGCCTTATATTTGAAAGGTCTCTTTATACTGACAGAGACTTTGTCCTGTCATGATAATACTGTACTTAATACTAAATGAATTGGGAAACTGAGTACATGTAATGGGACACACACTTTTTTAATGTGTATCTGCTCTTTTAATTGTCAGAGAAAGAAAAACGGGTTGTCCAGCATCCAGGCAATGAGAGTGGCTTGTGAATTGATTAAAATTCCACTTTTATTGAATATTATTTAAAATCATAAAGACGTCTAAAACATAATCAAACTGACGCGTTTCGGACTAACATCAGTCCTTAGTCGTAGCCTTAAAGGGGTGAGCTGAAGAATTATTTTCTCTTTTAATTGTCAGCCATGTTATTATGTTCTCTATAATTTAATAAAGATTATTATTGATTTGGAAAATACATTTGTATCTTGGTTTTTTGAAACAAAATTTTGGTTATTTATATATGTATAGCAGGGGATAAATTTGCAAAAATTTCCCATACCACCTTGCTACACATCTGTTGCATATTGACATAGAGATATGGCCTAACTTGTCTTCGTGGGAAAACCACTTTAAGTTGGTATCTAGTGGTACTTCTTAATTTAACCTTACCAATTTGATGTGCTTCCACATAACCTTAATAATAATAATAATAATCTTTATTTATATAGCGCCATCAAATTACGTAGCGCTTTACAAATCATAGGGGACATATACAACTATATTACATTACAAAGAACAAACAGTCATATAGAACAATAGGAGTGAGGGCCCTGCTCACAAGAGCTTACAGACTATGAGGATTAGGGGGTGACACAAGAGGTTGTATAATGGTCCAGCCATTCTTTATAAGGGAACAATATAAAATAATTTAATAAATAATTTACTAAACAACGATGTTGCTGCTTGAACCAGCCATCAGCCGCCATCTTATTTACAGGGTCCTAGGTGAAAAAGACTGCAGAGAAGCCTGGAGCTTGGTATATATCTGCTGTTTGCCCGATAACAGATAGGATAGTACATAGGATGGATTAGTAAAGGGAGAGTTGACATTTCATGCAGTTAGCGAGTGTGATAGGCTTGCCTAAAGAGATGGGTTTTAAGAGCACGTTTGAAGCTTTGGAGGGTGGGTATTAGTCTCAGAGTCTGGGGAAGGGCATTCCAGAGAATTGGTGCAACTCGGGAGAAGTCCTGGAGACGTGCATGGGAGGTTCGAATTAAGGTAGAGATTAATCTAATGTCACTGGCAGATCGAAGAGCACGGGAAGGGCGATAGACTGAGATGAGAGAAGAGAGATAGAGAGGTGCAGCATTATTCAGAGATTTGTGGATGAGGGTTATTATTTTAAAGTGAATACGGAAGGAGACAGGTAGCCAGTGCAGTGATTGGCACAAACTGGAGGCATCTGTGTAGCGTTTGGCCTGAAAGACGAGCCTGGCTGCTGCATTAAGAATAGATTGAAGAGGAGAGAGTTTAGAGAGTGGAAGACCAATTAGTAGGGAGTTACAGTAGTCTAGTCGAGAGTGAATAAGTGCAACAATTAGCATTTTAGAAGTTTCAAATGTCAGAAAATTCACATATGTTGCATTTCTGCAACAAAAGAGGCCCTTAGACCTAATTAAAAAATAACTTTTATTTGTGTCAATTATTAAGAACCAGATCTATATCTGTGTCTATATTTAATAGGGATATATGTAGCAAAACACAGTTAAAATTATTATGTAGTGGGAGTAGGTTCTTGACAAAAGTTACATGGAGGGTGGCAAACAATGGGGCTTATTTACTAAGGGTCCGCGGACCGCATTTATGTTGGGTTTCCTGACTTTTTCCGTTTTGCGCCGCATTTAACTGGGGTTTTTGCCGCACGCAATTGAATTTTGGCGCAATTGGATTTTGGCGCCGACTTTCATGCAACACAAATCCATGCACTTACATGCACCAGGACCTGAGCGGGGAGCGACACATGCAGGATAACGGGCGCACGATCTTAGTGAATCGCAGCAGCTCCAAATCCTCGTCGGACAACGCACCTCGGGGATCGCGACAGGACGGGTAAGTAAATGTGCCCCATTATGTCATGGAAGTGAGTGTATGTTCACACTAGTGTGTTTGTTTGTAAAGATCTCTAATAGTCTGCCAACACTTGTACACACTGCTATCAATTATTGCTTATGCTATTTGCTCGCAGCTACTCGCTTTCTCCCTACTCATACAGTGATTTACTCCTATGAACACACAAGAACCCTATTGTTCCTACCCCATCTCCCTTTATTTTGTTTCTTAGACTCGAGTGCCGCTGCAGACCGACCTCAGTCTAGATTGAATAGCCCTACACCACTACTTAAAATTAGAGACGCTCAAAAAGCCCCCCCAACACGTTTCACCATATATATGGCGTCTTCAGGGGGTAACAGGGCGGAACTGATGCGCTCGGCGTGCTCCCATCATCTGTGCAAACCTTGTCTAGTGGTGTCATCAGTAGGGGTACATTCACAGAAGGCCAATCGAATGTAAGAATATCCATCAGCCTATCAGCTGTTGCCCAACTTTCCTCATCTCTGTATTCAGTTGGTGCTTCTGGATGTTTACTGTTTTATCATCGCTGTTGGTCCGCCTTTGCTATAGTTGCATCGGTGGTTGATAGATACTAGCGCATGCATGTAAACTTAGAGAACTTAAGCTAGAAATCTGATCTCTTGGTACAAAATTTGGCTATTATTCACAATGGCTTTATTATTTCTATGTTGAGGATCCATCATGCCTGACCCACCAACGCGACAGCAAGGTGAATCCGCCAAAACCAATAAACGTCCACCGAGGCTGGATATTAGAAGAACAATAAGACCTGTGAAGGAAAGAATTGCAGAACATCTGAAGAATATCAAAAAGAGACTTAAAATACATTCCCTATCTAAATAATAGCACTTTCAATTATGAAATGTGTATATATATAATATTACTTATTTTACAGATGTTTTTCGACTTTGTTTGGAAATTCCATTTCTGGTTTTATCAGTTGCTCAAGAGAGGGGTCCAGGACGGTTTTCTATATCTTAAGAAAATGTATAAATAGATTATATGGAGTAAGGAGGTTATATATAAGAGTGTCACAAACAGCATCGTAATATATGGAGATGGACCGAATCTAAGAGTCCATTTGCACAGTACAGCAAAAACCAACATGGTTTTTTTTAAATTTTTTTTAAAGAGTAACTCCCGCTAAGAAGTCTGAGGATATTCCCATCACGAGATCTAGAACATCTAGAATATGCGGCTTATACAATCCAAACGTAACATCACGCATGCGTACATAAAACAAAGTCCAAGTCCCACCTAAATGCCTGGGAGTTAAGTAGTGGTGTAAACAGTCTTCCTTCTCTTGCTGGCCTGCTATCAGGTCCTTCAACTTCCCCTTTTAATAACACATCCCACCTGGATTGATACTCCTCTTCCTCAATATAATATACTCATCTAACGAGCTATGGCAGATTCTTCAAAATCTCTTCTTACCTTATTAAAGGCGACATCCACTTTCAAATCCATAAATATTTCATACTGTTGTTGAAAATACTGAATCTCAATTTAGCGTCGGTCAATCTCCAGCAACAATAAATTTGGACTATGAGAGGTAGACTTCATCCTCTTTTCCCAAATAAAACCCTTCCTTCTTAAGCTCAAAAATCCTTTACAGTCAGTCCCCGGGTTACACACTAGATAGTTTTTTTAGGTTTGTTCTTAAAGAGGACCTGTCACCTTAAAAACCGTCACTTTAGTAAGCAGCTCCTAGTGCTAAAACAAACACAGCGGTGTTACATTTTCTCCATGACCTACTATATGAACATTGTACTTATGAAAGATTATTGGCAATGAGAAATGATTTCTTACCTACATATTAGAATATGTGGGCCTGTGGTTGGCACTATAACCTTCTTGACAACTAGCACCAAATATAATTTCATTATTATGTATGTTTCTTGCCCACACTACTAAACTTTTATGTAAGCTATTACACAGACAGACGTAATGGGGCACACTTACTTCCCTATCCTGCGTGATCCCCAAAAGTGCATAGTGGGACTGGAATGCACTGTGCCTCGATTCACTTAGATCATGCGCCCGATATCCTGCATGTGTCGCTTCCCTGTTCAGGTCCGACAGAGTTCACCTTCTGGTACATGTAAGTGCATTGTCTTGCAGTACAAATGGCTGAGCCCTCTCCATAGCCGGTAAGTCCCAGTGCTAGTACCGATCGAGGGTGTTATCCCGCAAAGCTGCCGGCGGCTTTAAATAGCCCATGCACCGCCATTTTAGTGACGATCGTCACTCCCCGCTTAGTCCGAATCCGTCAGATTGACCGATGGCCCGTCCCCCGATTTGTGTCACGTGAAAGCCGATGCGATTGCAACACAATCTGTTCGCGTGCAACACAATCCCCCGCGCGATCCCTTAAAAGTTGGAAAACCTGACTAAAATGTGGCTGCGGGACCCTTAGTAAATAAACCCCATTAAGTTTGTTGTATTCATATATTTATAGCATTAAGGGTTTTTGTATTAGCTGTTCATATTCCTGGAATACCTCTTTAAATAATAAAATGGCTTGGTAATTAATGCAACAAGTCTTTCTTCGAAGTAAGTTTCTCCTAAAAAACCTCAGCACACATCATGTGGTATTGACAATACAAACAAGTGTGATCAATGTTTGGATTCGCTGGCAACGGCAGCATACTAATACTAATGAGTCTTCTTTAATCAATAATAACAGCAAGAAGAAATGCTGCAAATC
The DNA here is from genome assembly GCF_040894005.1 of Engystomops pustulosus. Taxonomy (NCBI): domain Eukaryota; kingdom Metazoa; phylum Chordata; class Amphibia; order Anura; family Leptodactylidae; genus Engystomops; species Engystomops pustulosus. The sequence continues at coordinate 44,266,009 of NC_092418.1, read as the reverse complement.
TACAAAAAACAGTCTAAAGACCACACTGTGCAAGTGTCAGCCCGATCAGCAGCAGGAGACCCTTTGTAATATAAAGCCTGGTCCCGGCTGAAACTGCCGTGCATGGCACCAAGCAATCGCAGGGTGCCGGATGCTTCTAATGGCAGACGGAGGTCTGGCCAATTCTCTGTGACTGTCATGTACAGAGATCTATAAGGTAAACTGTCAGTGAAATATTAACAGATACAATATATTGCACTACAGAAATTAGGTTTCCTCAAAAAGGTGTTTTAGTTGCTAAACAAACCCTGTACAAGTTTCATGTCTGCTCAATCGACCTAACCCACAGAATAAGGTCTTTAGTAGAGATGAGCGAACATACTCGTCCGAGCTTGATGCTCGTTCGAGCATTAGCGTACTCGAAACTGCTCGTTGCTCGGACGAATACTTCGCCAGCTCGAGAAAATGGCAGCTCCCGCCGTTTTGCTTTTTGGCGGCCAGAAACAGAGCCAATCACAAGCCAGGAGACTCTGCACTCCACCCAGCATGACGTGGTACCCTTACACGTCGATAGCAGTGGTTGGCTGGCCAGATCAGGTGACCCTGGGATAGACTAGCCCCTGCCCGCGCTGCTCGGATCATTCTGTGTCTGGATGCCGCTAGGGAGAGAGCTGCTGCTGGTCAGGGAAAGCGTTAGGGTGTTCTATTAGAATAGTGTTAGGCAGGAGTGATTCTACAAGAACCCAACAGCCCTTCTTAGGGCTACAATAACGTTATACTTTTATTTTTTAATTTGCAGCTAGTACCATATTGTGAGGAATTTGCAGGGGGACTTGCTACCGTTGTGTTTAGCTCTTAGTGACACACATATCCACCTCAAACACCAAAGTGGGAAAATTTATTAGGGGTTTGATTTCAATTAGGCACAGTCTGCCATTTCCTTTTTATTTTACGTTTATTTTTTCATAACTCAGCGTCATCTCATCAGTGTGCTTTCATACTTGGCTAGAAAATAGCCAAAGGAGAATCCAAACGGCTTACTTACGCCTACAATAGCGTTATATATATTTTATTTCTGGTTGATCTGCTGGTGGCTGTCCTTGCTGCAGTGCATCTACTAGCCAATTGTCAGGAATTTGGAGTGAGACTTGCGACCGCTGTGTTTAGCGCTTAGTGACGCACATATCCATCGCAAAGACCGAAGTGGGAAAATTTATTAGGGGTTGGATTTCAATTAGGCACAGTCTGGCAGTTTCTTTTTATTTTACGTTTATTTTTTCATAACTCAGCGTCATCTCATCAGTGTGCTTTCATACTTGGCTAGAAAATAGCCATAGCAATAGGATAGCACTGTTTGGTTTTAAAAACTAAAAAACACAAAAAAAAAGTTAAAAAAAAATTAAAGTTATAACTTTCATTTTCAAAATGTTTAACCCGAGGGCTAGGGGTAGATGACGAGGGCGGGGACGTGGGCGTCCAACTACTGCAGGGGTCAGAGGCCGTGGTCCTGGGCGGGGTGAGACACCACCTGCTGATGAGGGAGCAGGGGAACGCCGCAGAGCTACACTCCCTAGGTTCATGTCTCAAGTTACTGGGACTCGTGGTAGAGCACTGTTGAGGCCAGAACAGTGCGAACAGGTGATGTCGTGGATTGCCGACAATGCTTCGAGCAATTTGTCCACCAGTCAGTCTTCCACGCAGTCCACCCATGTCACCGAAATCGGCACTCCTCCAGCTCCTGCACCTCAGCCTCCTCCCCCCCAGTCTGCCCCCTCCCAGGAAAATTTGCCATTTGAACTGGCATACTCTGAGGAACTGTTTTCTGGACCCTTCCCACAGTCACAAACCACTTGTCCGGTTGCTGCTGAGCAATTTTCCGATGCCCAGGTTTTCCACCAGTCGCAGTCTGTGGGTGATGATGACCTTCTTGACGTAGTGGAAGAAGTGTGTAAAGAGGTGTCCGACGATGAGGAGACACGGTTGTCAGACAGTGGTGAAGTTGTTGTCAGGGCAGGAAGTCCGAGGGGGGAGCAGACTGAGGGATCGGAGGATGATGAGGTGACAGACCCAAGCTGGGTTGAGAGGCCGGGTGAACACAGTGCTTCTGAGACGGAGGAGAGTCCTCGACCAGAACAGGTTGGAAGAGGCAGTGGTGGGGCCAGACGGAGAGGCAGGGCCAGAGCAGGTGCATCAGCGCCAAATGTGTCACGTAGTGAAGCTCCCGTTGCGAGGGCTCCCGCGGCGAGGGCTAGATTTTCAGAAGTCTGGAGGTTCTTTAAGGAAACACCGGATGACCGCCTGACTGTGGTGTGCAAACTTTGCCAAACCAGGATCAGCAGGGGTTCCACCACTACTAGCTTAACTACCACCAGTATGCGCAGGCATATGAATGCTAAACACCCCACTCAGTGGCACCAAGCCCGTTCACCTCCGGCCGTGCACACCACTGCTCCTTCCCCTGTGTCAGCTGATAGTCAGCCCCCTGCCCAGGACCCTGGCACAAAAACCCCATCGTCGCCTCCACGATCCTCCACAGCATCCACCAGCGTTCAGCTCTCTATACCCCAGACGCTGGAGCGGAAACGTAAATATAGTGCAACCCACCCGCACGCCCAAGCCCTTAATGTCCACATCTCCAGATTGCTTAGCCTGGAGATGCTGCCCTATAGGCTAGTAGAGACCGAGGCCTTTCGCAACCTCATGGCGGCGGCCGCCCCTCGGTATTCGGTCCCCAGCCGCCACTACTTTTCCCAATGTGCCGTCCCAGCCCTGCACCAGCACGTGTCAGACAACATCATCCGTGCCCTGACCAACGCCGTTTCTGACAAGGTCCACCTGACCATGGACACGTGGACGAGTGCTGCCGGGCAGGGCCACTATATATCGCTGACGGCACATTGGGTTAACTTGGTGGAGGCTGGGACCGAGTCTGACCCTGCGGCTGGTCATATACTGCCGACGCCGAGGATTGCGGGGCCTACCTCGGTCCAGGTCTTTCAGGCCTACTATGCCTCCTCCTCCTCCCACCCCTCCTCCATCTCCTCCTCCGAACTACCATCCGTGGCCATGCCGCCATCAGTCGGTAGCTCTAGGCACAGCAGAAGTGCCGTCGCTAAGCGACAGCAGGCGGTGCTCAAACTGCTGAGCCTAGGCGATAAAAGGCACACCGCCCAAGAGCTATTACAGGGCATCACGGCGCAGACTGATCTGTGGCTGGCACCGCTGAACCTGAAGCCAGGCATGGTTGTGTGTGACAACGGCCGTAACCTGGTGGCGGCTCTGCAACTCGGCAGACTGACACATGTGCCATGCCTGGCCCATGTGTTAAATCTGATAGTTCAGCGTTTCCTCAAGACATACCCCAATCTGTCTGATTTGCTCACGAAGGTGCGCCGCATCTGTGCGCATTTCAGGAAGTCCAGCACAGATGCTGCCACTCTCAGGGCAGCGCAGCGCCGCCTCCAACTGCCCGCTCACCGACTGTTGTGCGACGTGCCCACGAGGTGGAATTCAACATTAACCATGGTATCCAGAGTTTACCAGCAGCGCAGAGCGAATGTAGACTGCCAGATGTCAACTTCCACCAGAACTGGTAGTCAGGTCAGTCAGCTTCCTCAAGTCTACAATGAGGAGTGGACGTGGATGTCTGATATCTGTCAGGTGCTGAGTAAGTTTGAGGAGTCGACACAGATGGTCAGTGGCGATGCCGCCATCATCAGCCTCACCATCCCGCTGCTTGGCCTGTTGAAAAACTCTCTGATCAGCATGAAGTCGGAAGCTTTGCGCTCGTCACAAGAGACGGGGGAAGAAGATTCCCTTGTTGATAGCCAAAGCACCCTTAGGTCTGTTTCTCAGCGCATATCGGAGGAGGTGGAGGTGGAGGAGGATGAGGAGGAAGAGGAGGAGAATGTTGGTGAGACACAAGAGGGGACCATTGTTGAGTCCTTCACTGTTCAGCGTGTATGGGCAGAAGAAGAGGAGTTGGAGGAGTTGGAGGAGGAGGAAATGGACAGTCAGGCCAGTGAGGGGAGTGAATTCTTACGTGTTGGTACTCTGGCGCATATGGCAGATTTCATGCTAGGCTGCCTATCCCGTGACCCTCGCGTTCAAAGAATTTATTCCAGCACCGATTACTGGGTATTCACTCTCCTGGACCCACGGTACAAGCAAAATCTTTCCACTCTCATCCCTGGAGAGGAAAGGAGTGTGAGAATGCATGAATACCAGCAGGCCCTGGTGCACAAGCTGAAACACTATTTCCCTTCTCACAGCGCTAGCGGCAGAGTGCGTAGTTCTGCGGGACAAGTAGCGAGGGAGAGTAGGCGAGCAGGCAGCTTGTCCAGCACTGGCAAGGGTACGCTTTACAAGGCTTTTGCCAGCTTTATGTCACCCCAGCAAGACACTGTCACCTGTCCCCAGTCTCGGCAGAGTAGGGCTGATCTTTACAGAAAGATGGTGAGGGAGTACGTAGCTGACCATACCATCGTCCTAAATGATCACACAGCTCCCTACAACTACTGGGTTTCAAAGCTGGACATGTGGCACGAACTGGCGCTGTACGCCTTGGAGGTTCTTGCCTGCCCTGCCGCTAGCGTGTTCTCCGAGCGGGTTTTCAGTGCAGCTGGTGGCATCATCACCGATAAGCGTACACGCCTGTCGACTGACAGCGCTGACAGGCTGACGCTTATTAAGATGAATAAAGCCTGGATTTCTCATAATTTCCAATCTCCACCAGGTGAAGGAAGCTCAACCTGAATAATTTATGCACTCCTCCTCCTCCTCATTTTCCTCCTTCTCCTCCTCTTTGTACACTAAAGCAGAGGAAACTGGCTATTTTTTGACAGGGCCCACTGGCTCTAGCTATAGTACTTTATGCATTTAATTTTTCTGGAGGGCCACCTACCCGGTCCTCTGTTTTAAACAATTTTTGGGAGTGCCACATACAGGCACTCAATCTATTCAATTTTTCTGGAGGGCCACCTACCTGCTCCTCTGGTTTGAAAACTTTTTTGGACTGCCACATACAGGCACTATCCAAATTAAATTGTCCCCATAGCAGCCTCCACACGTTGTCTCCATTGCTACCTCCAAAAGTCGTCCATATAGCTGCCTCCATACATCGTCCCCTTATCAAACGAGGTGTGTCAGGCAGAAATTTGGGTTGTTTTCATGGATTCCACATCAAAGTTGTTAACTTTGTCGCCACCCTGCTGTGTTATCCACAAAATATACTGGCAAACTTTTATCATTTACTGTGATAATAATATTACTCCTCCACAGTTTGTTTGTTGTATATATATATTTTTTTTTATTCTTTCTTTGTGTTGTTTCATTCTGCCTGTTATAAATCATTAGGCTCTATTTGTTTAAGACCAACCAGGAAGATGCCTGGCAGGGTGTTTATAACACCCCAGGGAGTCTATGCTTGATCAGAGAAGCATGGTCTTCCTAAGTGGTAAAATTAACACCTCTCGGCCAGAGTAGTCTAGTTAGTGGGGGATGAAAAGAAGCCACAGACTGCATGTTTTTCCCTCCAAATTCAGACAAAGGGGAATATCATAGCTGCCCATAACTGGGACATAATTCATAATTATAGGTCCCAAGTTACACAGGACAGTTATGGGGTCTAGACACACTCCTGGTCTGAAAATCAGAACATTAGCTGCAATGGAAGGCAGCCAATAGCAGAACACCCCTGATATTAGGCTAAGACACCCCGAGTTTGGTATGGGGTTAATGGGAATAACATGCCCGTTTGGTTGGAAGCCATGGCACAATTGTGCCATCTCCCAATTAAAAGTTATGGGGTTCTGATAAAAACCCAGACCCAAAAAGTAGCTCACTGATGGGAGGGGGATAGAAAAATCCCCCTCACAGTGACATCACAGCCAGGGGTGGGGGTCAAAAATCACCTGGGCTTAAATTAATGAAGCAGCCACATAGTAGTGTTCAGTCTGGGTGACTCTATGACAATAGAAGGCTGGATCGATGCTTATGCCCTGTCCTCGGGCCAAAGAATTTCTTCCTATTTCACTAGCAAGAATTTTTTGTTTCCTCTTCTCCCATAACTGTTTGTAAGTATTGTATGTGTATTGTTTTAATCCTTTTTTTTTTTATCTGACAATTGAATTATTTGAGTGTACTGCATTTTTATGTAAATTAAAACTTTTTAATAAGCCTCTGCTTGTAGCCTTAAAGAATCTGAGTCTCTAAAGGGAATCACGTTACCAGAGGTCATTATTAGCATAGTCCATGTAGTAAGCGATTGCATGTTCTGTGTGAATTTATAATTGTAATATCGTGTAAGTAGTGAGTGCATGTGCTGAGTTATCATCAGGGTGCATTGTCTGTGTGGTTGAGGTGCCTACGGCCTTCTTTGAGCAAGTAACTCGTGGGTGGTGGCAGTGTGGCTGGGGCGGAAATTCTGTGGAGTAAATTTAGCGTAAGGACGCCATTTTGTGGAAGTGGGCGGAGCTTAAGGGCTAAATTCTGGGACTACATAGAGTAGGTATCCCCGTGTGTGAACTCCGGTGAGTCGGGTTCGTGACAGATTGGTGGCATAGCGGTGGGATAGTGTATAATTTTTTATTACACTGTTAAGGCTTTAAGTGTTTGGTTTAAGCAATTAACCCTTTCACTTAAGGGCTGAAGTATTCCTAATACTACAGTCCACAAGCAAGAGACTCAGTGCACTCAAAACTTGTCAGTCAATATACATACGTACAAAACAGTTCCCCTCCCCCTCTTTTCTTTTCTATCTTTTGTTTGCTTAGTGAGACCACTGCTACGATGGCAGAGGTATACAGAAACAGATCCAAGGCTGATCTGCTGACTCTCTGTGCGGAGAGAGGGCTAATAACAACGGGCCAGAACAAGGCGGAGATAATTCAAACGCTGGTGGCGTTTGATGTGCAGTCCCATCCTTCTGCGGAACCGGACCAGGGACCTCCAGCCTCAGAGGAACCGATAGGAGATGTCCTGCAGCAACCGGCTGGGCATGGCGGCGCCAGCGGTATGGACACTTCTTTTTCTCTAATTCTCCAGCAGATTGGTGACTGTGATCCTAGCCTTAGGATACAGCTGTTGATGCAAGAACGGGAGAGACAAGCAGAGCGTGAATTTGCTGAACGCCAAACAGCGCTAGAAGCTGCCCGAGCAGAGAGGGCGGCTGAGGAACGTAGACGTGAGTTTGCTGAACGCCAAGCAGAGCGGGAGCATGAGCTGCAGATGGCCCAGATACAGTTCCAACAACAGCAAAGAACTTCACCATCATCACAGAGTGCGTCCATGGACAGTGTTTCTTTTAGGCCCCGCCTGGATCGTTTTCCTGTCTTGGAGAATGATGGGGACCTGGATGTCTTTTTGCAAGGATTTGAGAGGGTCTGCAGGCAATTTCAACTGCCGCCTGCTGAATGGGCCCGATACCTTACCCCTGGACTTAAAGGCAAAGCACTGGAGGCGTTTGTAGCCTTACCTGCCTCTGTGGAGCACGATTATGAGGCTATCAAAAGGGCTCTGATACAGCGTTTTAACCTCACTCCAGAGGTATACAGGAAGCGTTTCCGTACTGTCAGGCGGACAGATACGGATAGCTATGCCGAGTTTGCCAGGAAACTGCTAAACCTGGTGAAACAATGGTCCAGAGGATGGGGTGTGACCACTCTAGAGGAGATGGATGACCTGAGCGCCATGGACCAATTTATTCACACCTGTACAGCGGAGGTGCGACAGTTCATACGAGAACGGGAGCCAAAATCGTTGGAAAAGGCTGCCCAGCTGGCAGATGTGTTTGCTGCCAGCAGAGTGCCCGAGGCACGGAAACCTGCAGCTGCAGGATGGAAGGGGGGTAAGCCCCCTGTTAACTCTTCTACAGTTTCCCACAAAGCTTCTGGGGCATCCCCTTCTTCATCATTTAAGCCAGCGGGAGACCAACGCAGGTGTTTTGTTTGCAACTGATCGGGGCACATCAGCATTACATGCCCAGAGAAGAGGAAGACCACCCCTTTGCCCAAACCAACATCGTCTTCACCATCTGTTTTGTTTGTGGGTGGGAGTAAGCGGGTGGTTGGTGACAACCTACAGGAGGTTACTGTGGGTGACAATGTCACAATGGGGTTGAGGGACACTGGTGCAGAGATGACCCTTGTGCACCCCTCACTTGTCAAGCCGGAGGATCTCATCCCAGGACGGACTCTTACAGTTGCTGGAGTTGGAGGCCTCACCCCTGCATTGCCCATGGCCCGGGTGTACCTGGATTGGGGGGCGGGGTGAGGGATGACAGACGTGGGTGTAACGGATAAAATTCCCACCAGTGTGTTGCTGGGGACCGACCTGGGGCGTCTGGTCTCTAGATATGTAATCCAGGATGCCAATGAGGACACAGACATCCCTGGTGCCCCACGTGAGTTAACATCTGATATTGTTGGGACTGTGCCTACTGTAGACTGTGACGATGATGCATCCTGTGATATTGTTGAAATGTGTAGTAACCATTTACCTGTTTCTAACCTAGCTTTTAATGCCATAGACCATGAATGTGAACATAGTAATGATGTAGAGTTTAACTGTGTTAATAATGTGGCTAAGAGTGGTAGTATGTTAACACCCACAGCTCTGCGCCAAAAGCTGGAGTGTGGTGTGTCCGTGTCTGCTGTAACTCGCAGTCGGAGTCTTCAGGAAGCTCACCATTGCCTGAGTCCTGAACCTCCGGCTGTCCGGGTTACAGAGGAACAGGAGCAGAATGACAGCCTGTCACCAGTGGCTGAGACCAGTCAAGGGGTTAAACTATTAACCAGTACAGAGTCAGAGCGTCGCCAGTTTCTGGACGCCCTGCACTCAGATGAGAGTCTACACAAGCTACGTGAGAGGGCTGGTCAGACCCCTGAGGAGGGGGACAAGGAATGTATTACATGGGACCAGGGTAGGCTATATAGACAGAGCCTTCACACTAACCCCCAGCAGGATGTATCCCTTGATAGGCAACTGGTGGTACCTCGCCCTTTCCGGGAGCAGCTTTTAAGAGTTGCCCACGAGATACCACTAGCAGGCCATCTGGGGATAAGTAAAACCAAAAGTCGACTGAAGCTGAATTTCTATTGGCCCAATATGGGGAATGATGTGGCGGAATATTGCCGTTCCTGTATAGTATGTCAAAGGGTGGGGAAGGCCGGCCAGGTCCACCGAGCACCCCTCATCCCTTTACCCATAATTGAGGAGCCTTTCCAGAGAATTGCTGTTGACATTGTAGGCCCTGTGAATGTCACCAGCAGCTCAGGTAAACGCTTCATCCTGACGGTTGTGGATTATGCCACACGTTACCCAGAGGCCGTGGCATTGTCATCCATCCGGGCTGACAAGGTGGCAGATGCGCTCCTCACTATATTCTCTCGTGTAGGGTTCCCCAGAGAGATGCTCACAGATCAGGGGACCCAGTTTATGTCTCACCTTATGCAGTGCCTCTGTAAGAAAATACAGGTGCAGCACTTGGTAGCCAGTCCTTATCACCCGCAGACCAATGGCCTCTGCGAGCGGTTTAATGGGACCCTCAAACAGATGCTCCGGACGTTTGCGGATACCCATGGGAAGGACTGGGATCGTTATCTACCACACCTGCTATTCGCTTACAGAGAGGTACCGCAGGCATCGACTGGATTCTCTCCCTTTGAGCTTCTCTATGGCAGGAAGGTACGGGGCCCACTAGATCTCATGAAGGAGTCATGGGAGGGAGAATTAGGGTCACCAGAGGTCTCTGTGGTTGACTATGTTCTGAAGTTCAGGGACAGACTGCAGGCATTGACAGGGATGGTGCAGGAGAACCTGACTCAAGCCCAGGCCAACCAGAAACGGTGGTATGACAGGAACGCCAGGGAGAGAGTGTATGAGGTGGGCCAGAAGGTGTGGGTCCTGATCCCCACTACCCAAAACAAACTCCAAGCTGCGTGGGAAGGCCCATATCCCATTCATCAACGCCTAAATGACGTGAACTATGTAGTCACGATCGACCATGTTCGCAAGAAGCACAAGGTTTTTCATGTCAACATGATCAAGGCTCATCATGATAGGGATACGTGCGTCCTGCCAGTTTGCAGTATATCAGAGGAGGGAGAAAGGGAGGCCTTGCCTGACTTAGTGGCATCCGCACAGGAGGGAGGGTCCATTGAGGATGCAATAGTCAGCGCCCAGCTGTCTGGATCTCAGAAATCCCAGCTGAGAAAGACACTCAACCCATACCTTGACATTTTCACCGGTAAACCAGGAAAAACCCCACTAGCCTCTCATCACGTAGACACGGGGGGACACCCACCAGTCAGACAGGGTGCATATCGGGTTTCTACAGAAGTAAGGGATGACATTAAGAGGGAGGTGGAGGAAATGCTGGGACTGGGGGTGATCCAAGAGTCTCAAAGTGCGTGGGCATCACCTGTGGTGCTTGTCCCCAAAAAGGACAAGACCACACGCTTCTGTGTGGACTACAGGAAGCTAAACAGCATCACAGTTTTTGACGCTTACCCAATGCCCCGCATAGATGAGCTTTTGGATCAACTCGCCAGCGCCCAGTATATCACCATCATGGATTTAAGTAGGGGGTATTGGCAGATTCCCATGACAGTGGAGGCGCAGGAAAAGTCCGCCTTCATCACCCCCTTTGGACTATATGAGTTTAAAGTCATGCCCTTTGGCATGAAGAATGCCCCTGCCACATTCCAGCGCTTGGTGAACAAACTGCTAAGTAAGTCTGAAGGGTTTGCTGTGGCATACCTGGATGATATTGCAGTGTTTAGCCAGACTTGGGAGGAGCACTTGACACACCTGTCACAGGTGCTCAAACGCCTCCGGGAAGCCGGTCTCACCATCAAGACTGGGAAGTGTCAGATAGGCCTGTCTGAGGTGCAATACCTAGGACACCTGGTAGGTGGGGGGACACTTAAGCCCGAGCCAGGGAAAGTAGAGGCCATTGCAAATTGGCCTACCCCCAAAACGAAGAAACAGGTGATGTCATTTCTAGGAACAGCTGGGTACTACCGTAAGTTCGTCCCTAACTACAGTACCCTGGCCAAGCCCCTCACAGACCTCACAAAGAAGAAACTACCACAGGTAGTCAGCTGGACTGCCGATTGTGAGCGGTCCATGGCGGCTCTGAAATTGGCTCTGACTAGCTCTCCAGTCTTACAGAGTCCAGATTTCAGCCGCAAGTTCGTAGTCCAGACTGACGCCAGCGCCTATGGCTTGGGTGCGGTACTCAGCCAGGTCAACCCAGAGGGAGATGAGCACCCCATCCTATACCTAAGCAGGAAACTCTTACCCAGGGAGGTGGCCTATGCCACCATAGAAAAAGAATGCCTTGGCATTGTGTGGGCCCTACAGAAACTACAGCCCTACTTATATGGCCGAAAGTTCACCGTGGTAACGGACCACAACCCTCTCAGTTGGCTTCACCGGGTATCTGGGGATAACGGAAAGCTGCTGAGATGGAGTCTAGGCCTACAGCAATATGACTTTACCATTCAACACAAGAAGGGCAGTGAACATGGGAATGCGGACGGGTTGTCACGGCAGGGAGAGCCGGCGGACAATGGCTTGGGATATTGATTAGAATATCAAAATCCCATGCCATATCTCTGGAGGGAGGTGTGATAATAATATTACTCCTCCACAGTTTGTTTGTTGTATATATATATTTTTTTTTTATTCTTTCTTTGTGTTGTTTCATTCTGCCTGTTATAAATCATTAGGCTCTATTTGTTTAAGACCAACCAGGAAGATGCCTGGCAGGGTGTTTATAACACCCCAGGGAGTCTATGCTTGATCAGAGAAGCATGGTCTTCCTAAGTGGTAAAATTAACACCTCTCGGCCAGAGTAGTCTAGTTAGTGGGGGATGAAAAGAAGCCACAGACTGCATGTTTTTCCCTCCAAATTCAGACAAAGGGGAATATCATAGCTGCCCATAACTGGGACATAATTCATAATTATAGGTCCCAAGTTACACAGGACAGTTATGGGGTCTAGACACACTCCTGGTCTGAAAATCAGAACATTAGCTGCAATGGAAGGCAGCCAATAGCAGAACACCCCTGATATTAGGCTAAGACACCCCGAGTTTGGTATGGGGTTAATGGGAATAACATGCCCGTTTGGTTGGAAGCCATGGCACAATTGTGCCATCTCCCAATTAAAAGTTATGGGGTTCTGATAAAAACCCAGACCCAAAAAGTAGCTCACTGATGGGAGGGGGATAGAAAAATCCCCCTCACAGTGACATCACAGCCAGGGGTGGGGGTCAAAAATCACCTGGGCTTAAATTAATGAAGCAGCCACATAGTAGTGTTCAGTCTGGGTGACTCTATGACAATAGAAGGCTGGATCGATGCTTATGCCCTGTCCTCGGGCCAAAGAATTTCTTCCTATTTCACTAGCAAGAATTTTTTGTTTCCTCTTCTCCCATAACTGTTTGTAAGTATTGTATGTGTATTGTTTTAATACTTTTTTTTTTATTTTATCTGACAATTGAATTATTTGAGTGTACTGCATTTTTATGTAAATTAAAACTTTTTAATAAGCCTCTGCTTGTAGCCTTAAAGAATCTGAGTCTCTAAAGGGAATCACGTTACCAGAGGTCATTATTAGCATAGTCCATGTAGTAAGCGATTGCATGTTCTGTGTGAATTTATAATTGTAATATCGTGTAAGTAGTGAGTGCATGTGCTGAGTTATCATCAGGGTGCATTGTCTGTGTGGTTGAGGTGCCTACGGCCTTCTTTGAGCAAGTAACTCGTGGGTGGTGGCAGTGTGGCTGGGGCGGAAATTCTGTGGAGTAAATTTAGCGTAAGGACGCCATTTTGTGGAAGTGGGCGGAGCTTAAGGGCTAAATTCTGGGACTCCATAGAGTAGGTATCCCCGTGTGTGAACTCCGGTGAGTCGGGTTCGTGACATTTACCAATATTATTTCAGCGCTTCTTGCGCATCTGTTTACATTCCCCTCACCCACCATATCCCAAACTTATAAGAACGCTACTACACTTAACTTGGTGCAGGCTGGGACCGAGTCTGACCCTGGGGCTGGTCATATACTGCCGACGCAGAGAATTGCGGGGCCTACCTCGGTCCAGGTCTCAAAGGTCTAGTATACCTCCTCCTCCCACCCCTCCTCCACCTCCTCCTCCTCCGAATTACCATCCGTGGCTATGGCGCCATCAGTCGGTAGCTCTAGGCACAGCAGCAGTGCCGTCGCTAAGCGACAGCAGGCGGTGCTCAAACTGCTGAGCCTAGGCGATAAAAGGCACACCGCCCAAGAGCTATTACAGGGCATTCCACATCAAACTTGTTAATTTTGTCGCCACCCTGCTGTGTAATCCACAAAATATACTTGCAAACTTTTATCATTTACCGATATTATTTCAGCGCTTCTTGCGCATCTGTTTACATTCCCCTCACCCGCCATATCCGAAACTTATAAGAACGCTACTACACTTGATCTTATACAAAAGGTTCTTAGAAGTGCTGTTTGGGGAGTAGCCTAGAGACAGGGGCTTGGATTGGCGAAAGCTCACCTGGCAGCGGAGCGCCAGCTCCATGCGCATCATGCGCTTCTTGCGCATCTGTTTACATTCCCCTCACCCGCCATATCCCAAACTTATAAGAACGCTACTACACTTGATCTTATACAAAAGGTTCTTAGAAGTGCTGTTTGGGGAGTAGCTTAGAGAGAGGGGCTTGGATTGGCGAAAGCTCGCCTGGCAGCGGAGTGCCAGCTCCATGCCAAGATCCAACTAACATAGTTTTAACTGCAGCACCTTTAATCTACTACTAGTTCACTGCCTCCATACATGGTCCCCTTATCAAACGAGCTGTGTCAGGCAGAATTTTGGGTTGTTTTCATGGCTTCCATGTTAACTTTGTCGCCACCCTGCTGTGTAATCCACAAAATATACTGGCAAACTTTTATCATGTACCGATATTATTTGAGCGCTTCTTGCTCACCTCCTTTGGTTCCTCTCTGCCACCCATTGGTTTGAAGCCTGAGTCCATTTAGGGTATGTCGCCATGCCACTCTCTAGCCTGCCGCTGCTGCCTCTGCATGCCGTCCCCTATAGTGTCAGGGTCAATTATTGGATGTTTTACATGCTATCTAGCTTCATTCTGTCACTCTGTCATGGCCATGCTGTTGCCCATAATTTTGGCATAATGGTGCGATTAAGCAGCCTCAGAGGCATCCATGCATGCTGCCCCTGCTGTTTCCTGTCCATTTCCGTGGTGTTTCCATCCTTTTCTGAGGTTCCCAGGTGTTTGGCCAAGCTTCCCTGTGCAGAGCCTTGGTCCCCTTGAAAAATGCTCGAGTCTCCCATTGACTTCAATGGGGCTCGTTATTCGAGACGAGCACTCGAGCATCGGGAAAAGTTCGTCTCGAATAACGAGTACCCGAGCATTTTAGTGCTCGCTCATCTCTAGTCTTTAGGCATCTGTCTTACTCAGTTAACACAAAACCTCAAAGATGATAATAATAAATTCTGCCAAAAGAATTGGAGACTTTCATGCATTATCATCCAAAGATCCTTTTCTCTAAATCATATAGATATGATCCATCATATTACACAAATAACTACATATATAGTACATGACACTCTCACCCATCCTGAACTCACAATTCAAATGAACTTTATTATTCTTTCACTCCATTGAAAAAACAGAAGACCTCTATACACACACATTCTCCATTTATAAGACATGTTGTTCTTCCCCACCAGCACAGAACAACCCCATTTTTTCTCCTCCGTGAAGAAGACACTAGGGTGCCAACGAGGGTGTTGTCTGTAGAGGAAGGAGCAGCAGTCCCAGAGCACAAGTGACAGCACCTGGAGTTTGATGCAGCGGTAGTGTAAGGCTAGCTAGAAGGTAAATGCACTCCAGGAAGAGGACAAAACTCTGGTGCTGACATCTCATGTTTTTTATATTCATTTTGTTTTCCTGCACCCCTCATGCCTGAAAGCTACCCATGTCTGCCTATGCCTCCTCCTGGCCCTGCCAGGAGGACTGGGCAGAGAAGGGGTAGGCACCTTCTGCAGCCCGGACCTAGGCCGGCGTTAGGAGGAGAAAAACTGGATATTTTCCCAGAGCCCCCAGTCCTAGAGGAGCCCCTGAGTGTGGAATTTTGTGGGAAGAGGATGTATTGCTCTTTTAATACCAATTGGTTTGATGCCCGGGTTATCTATCTCCTATAATTTGTCAATTTCCTATCTATATATCTATCTATGCAACCATTTTTCAATCTATTTTGGAAAGAAAGATATATTGTAACAACCAAATACTTAGGGTCCCAGATGGGTAAATTGAGCTCTAAGTCAGGGTTACCAACCAATATGTAATCTAGTACAAAGGTGAAATAGGTATTAATCATAAAACATAACTTTTAATCTTAAGAAACTTAAAAAAGTCATTGCTGTCCCAACACTGATGATAACACTGGACATACATGGGGTCCCTGAGCATTGGGAAATAGCGACAGCAGTCATTGGCAGTATTATGGCCTGTATCCCCTGATGTAGGAGTTTTGTGACCTACTGACTCTAGAAACACGTTAGAATGTTTTGGTAGAAGTGCAGAGATTGGTATGCAAGGCGAATGCTGGTACTTCTTGTAAGGGCGGGAGTCAATTGGGGTGCACAGGGCCAGTTGGATTATTGCAGGGTGGGACAGGGATGAGAACCGAATGAGTGAGAGCAAACCATTTCCTAAACCATTGATTGTAAAGTTCTAGATTGTTCCCCCATGTTGGTTTGCGTCTTATCTGGTCAGGGCCATAACCTTATGGATGACTAGCTCTGTGATTGAGGATTTATGTGTACTTTTGCAGTTTCACCTCTTATCTTTCTTAGGATTAAAAGTTAAAGGGGTATTCCGGGAATATGAACGTCTGACACAAAAACCCATGATGATATAAATAAATGAATACAACAATACTCAATGTCATTAGTCACAAAATGGAGCTTAAATAATTTGATTTGATGATTTACAAAATTTATGGCCTCTCTAAAGTAGGTGGAGTTATCACTAAGATGGCCGCAACTACAAGTTCCATGATCCTTTAGTTCTCAGTAACTCCTCCTACCACTTATGCTCTGCTCCCAGTGATGATATAACAGGTTTTCTTGCTCTGTTACCATAGTAATAATGTATAACTGCCATCACCACAACACTGACCATATTGGATGCACTGCAACCAACCGACAATAGCCAAACATAGTTTGCAGGTGCAGGACATGTGATGTGGACATGTGACCAGCGGCCATCTTCTGTCCTGCAACGGACCGCGCGGAGGAAATTAACGGACTGATTAAAGGGCCAGTAGCATTTTAATTCTTCATTACAGTGCATGTCATCAGCATTTTCTGCTAAGGGGAGAAAATTTTTAAATAACAACTAATTACACATTAGCTTATATTTTGAGTGCCCACTTGTATGTGAATTATGCTGATTCCTGGAATACCCCTTTAAGTTTTATGATTAATACCTATTTCCCCTTCTTTTATTGAAGTGCTGCTTCTATGGACTTTTTTGTGGATAACTGAACCCGGTGTGGTCTGCTGTTTGGAAGGTTTTCACCCTCAGGGCGCATTCACATGATTCGTTGTGATGCCTTTTTTGATGCGTTCCCACTGCATCTACTAAAATGCAATGTAACCTTAGCATGTGATCAAGGCTGAAGCCTTTGGAAAAACGCATTAAAAAAACTGCAACGCATCATGTGAAGTTTCTAATTGAAACTTTACATTGTGCCGCAGAATGTTGTACTGCGGATACTTTGCACATGTTCATAAGAGGCCTGGGTGTCGTGTTTGAGAAAAACATTGTTCAGGTTATGGGAAGAAAACATTTGTTTAATCTTATAGGTTGGACTGGATGGACCTGCATTTTATCTGACCGTACCACTATGATACTATGATTTGCACATGCGGGATGAAAAGACTGGAGTTAAAGATGCTGGTCTTGACAAATGTCCTTCAATGAATTACTGGAGGTTAGCTCTGCTCTACTGTGGGTGTTCTGCTGCAGAGATAAAATCATAAATAACCAAATTTACCTTTTTATTTGACACAAAATATATGGAAAATAATGGAAGACGCCAAAGAAGAAGTCCAACCAATAATCATCCACAACTTAGTTCCATATAAACACTTGTGGAACATTACAGCTCTGAAAGCATTGAAGTGTTTAATGCCTCTCTCCACATAGACCATTATTAACGAAATAATTGAGGAACATGTTACTTGCTTTCAATGCGATCTCTTGTATTTTTTTTTTTGTTCATAGCTAGAGAATATGTTTTTCCTCAACATATATAATAAGCATAAATATGATGTCACTGTTTCACAATGCTCTGCACTCAGCTGCTTTAGACATTACTCATCTCATTTCCATAGTTTGTAGCTGAGAAAATGTATGTCTACAGACTAGAATGCAATATTTAACACTGGTACATAAAATGTATTTTGTACATGTAGGGCAGGGTTCCTGTGATAACTTTTTGGTATATATAGTATTGTATACCAATGATCTGTATATAATCCGTATACAGTGATCACAACAATCATGTATTGATGATTGATGGGGCGCCCATGGTGGTAAGCAGCCATATCCAGGGATCACACGAAGGCAACGTTGTGCAAATCTACTTACAGTTCTTTACTGAACAGCAGGCAACAATGAAACAGCAAATTCTTGTATGCTGGAGTGGTCATGGAGAGTTGGTCTGCAGGAAAGATGCACTCAGCCTGATAGTAGATGCAGGCTGGGCTGGTGTAAATGGAACTGAGTCTAAGTGTGGAAGCTGCAGTTCTGGGCATAAGTCTCCGGATTTGCCCTGTGTGCCAGGCAGTAGGCCAGAGGAACTAGTCGTTCCTGGGATTGATGGCTGTGGCACCACTGAAGGTGTGCTGCTCACTCTCCTTGGGATAAGATCCTAGACTAAGAACATGTACTTTTACCCAGCAGGGGTTTTTATACTCCCCCTGGTCAGGTGGTAGCACCTCTCCAATCACACTCCAGCTTTCATAACAGACAGATCATTGGCTAATTACATACACCAGTTAACCATTGCCTTGCCAGGTGGTATCTACAACTGCAATTACACAATACAAGACCAAAAAAAATCTGTCTGTGGTTACAATTATAGAATATACAGTTCCGACTTACATACAAACTCAACTTAAGAACAAACCTACAGAACCTATCTTGTACGACCCCAACACTATATAATGTCCGTTTAATGACTCCCACATAGTGTAATGCCCTTCTCATGTGATATCTCACTGCGTTTCATGCCCTCATCCTGTGGCTCACCTACACTGCATAATTCCCCCCATATTTTATCTCCCACACTGTATAAGGCTATATTCACACTGCCGTTGCCCGCCCGTACCATACCGTAGCGGGCAACGGCAGTGCACAGGGAGAGGAGGAGGAGGTGAGCGCAGCTCACCCCTGCCCCTCTCCATAGGAAGTTATGGCGCACGGCGCCGTACTACAGGTAAAGATAGGACAGGTCCTATCTTTTTCCCGGGTACGGAGCGGTACGGTGCCGTGCGCCCATTGCCGTCTATGGAGGACGTATATCGGCCGTATATACATCCGCCATACGTTAGTGTGAATGTAGCCTAAGACCGTATATATTTTGGCATTGTATTTGACATAAGCCACATTCAGGCGCCCGTGGTCCCAGGCTGAAACCTGGGCATAGCACAAAGCTGGAAGGAGGAGGAGGGGTGATTGCTCCTCACCCTTCCCCTCTCCACAGTAAGACAGACGGGAGTGTGCTCACCACATCTTGACCGGGTGTTATAGACCTCAAAGGCCGCAAATTGAGTGAATAAACCCATAATCTGCACAGTGTGTCAGTTTTCCACTACAGATGGGTAGAGGATTCTCCTCTCTCTCTATAGGCTCATTCACACATTAGTTTTTTCATTATGAGCTGAGATGGTGCTGGGTAACCAGGTCTTTTCCCATTTAATTTTTTTTGCAGATATTTAAAAAATGTATAAAAGGATGCTACGTGGAAGTGAATAAAAAATGATGCGCATACAATACGGACAACAAGGACTGAGATGTGTTTTTGTGAACGCTATGGGCACAGCCGTCTGACTTGCCCTCAGGGAGGAATAAAAATCTTCTTAGCAAAGTTTCTTTCTTACACTGATTTTTGGGATGGGACAGTTAAGGGGTGGAGCTTATATTTCACATTTCGTAATAATGAAATGTTGATCCGTATATTATAATGCTGTGTATCATTATAGTTACATATATTGTTGTGCCCGTGTACAGACAGACCCCTACATCCGCAGGACGCGTCTCCATAGCAAGTGATCAGACTTGGAGGAGCCAATCAGCTGGGGCGGGGGCGTGGCTCCGCGCTATGTCGCCTCCCGTGTGTTCCGTGTACGGGACATGGCGGCAGTGATGGCGCCGCTCCTGGCCGCCTGTGCGTGTGTCTCCGCAGCGCTGCTGCTGTCTGGCGCTGGGCACACATGGCTTCTGTGTGCGGTAACGCTGCTACTTGCGTTATTATGTATTTCTGTCTTCATAGTCCCCGGGCGGCCGTCACATGTGTGTGTGCTGGTGCTGGGAGACCTGGGCCGCAGCCCGCGAATGACGTATCACGCCCTGTCACTGGTTAGGAACGGCTACAGTGTGACCCTCGCCGGCTTCCGTGGTAAGAAAGACCCGTGCACTGCTGACAGCTTCTTCTGTATTGTGAACGTCCCCATTATGTCTAATAGGGAGCAGTCACCCAGGTATCACGCGGCTTTTGGTGCAGTTCTGTAAAAGTTTATATGCACAGGTAGCGGAATATACCCCAATTGTGAACCTGGGTATATGTGTGTCCATCGCACCTAACACTAGTACAGTCACATGACAGTAATCGTATCCACCACCTGTGGGAATCTTTGCCATAGAAATGTTTTATTGTGTTGTGGAATCCATGCAGATTTTTTTTGCACAGATTTTGTTGCTTAAAATGCAACAAATCGATGAAGCCTGTAGGAGAGAAGCGTGAATGTAACACAAGTTTCAGCCTTTCCGGTTAGTTCTGTAGCTTCTGTTTCATTGTGTATGAGGACTGGGTCACTCTGCCATGTTATGAGTCATGCTGAATCCTCGAAAGTAACCAAACCTTTCCCGTCCCAGAGTTGTATTGTGAGGATAGAACACTGTGCCTTGTGATGACACATGTCGTGCCTGTGGTTTATAATTGGGACCCACAGGACTTGCTTGTGTCCCCGTACAGGGTTAATCCTTGTGAATGATGCCATCCGTCCTGTGGCGGTCCTATTCTCCCATCACTGAGGTAATTGCAGACATTAGCGGCCATGTTGGAAGGTCGTAACAATGTGTCATCTCGTTTTCTTCTTTAAAGAAACCGATCCTCACAAAGATGTCTTGAACAATCCGAAAATAAAACTTCACGAATTTTCTGACTTCAAGGCACTAAAAGGTAAAAGATTACTATTAGATTTATTGTAAATGTGTGTTTGGCTTCACTCTTACTATTTTACTACCTCTGAACAGAATGGGGAAGTGTTCTGTGCTATTGTGCCTCGTGGAGGGAAAAGGTAATGGAAAAAGTCATTATCAGACGCGGTGTTTTAATCCTTGCCTACACTGCTTTACACGTTTTACAGTTTGGCAAGGGCATGCTTACCATCAAACGTGTGGCCCACAGGAAAACCCATGCTATAAATCAGTGGTGGCGAACCTATGGCACGGGTGCCATCCCCCAGCGCAGAGTTCGCCAGACAGGACTCAAGGCCTTTTGCAGCTACAATGAAAAATATGTGGGTTTTAGTCGTAGTTTGGGCACTTGGTGTCTAAAAGGTTTGCCATCACTGCTATAAATGTACAGCATGGAGATGCCCCTGGTGCCATTGTGGTGTGTGTGCTCTGTACTATGCCATTATTACTGTATATACTCGTGTATAAGCCGAGTTTTTCAGCACAAAAAATGTGCTGAAAAACTTCCCCTCGGCTTATACGCAAGTCAATACTGTAAAAAAATAATTAAAAATGGCCCAAAAAAAAAAAAAACCTTATTTACTCACCCTCCGGTGGCCCCGATATCATCGCGGCTCCTCTTCTGGCTTCCCGGCTCCTCTTCTTGCTTCCGCGCCGTCTTCTGTCTTCTTTAACATCGCGTTGGGCGCCGCCGTTGTTCTTCTCCCGTGCGGCGCCTAGTATGACGTCAGCAGCGGCGCGTCATACTGGGCGCCGCACGGGAGAGAACAGTTGCGGCGCCCAACGCGATGTTAAAGAAGACACAAGACGGCACGGAAGCAAGAAGAGGAGCCGCGATGACATCGGGGGAGCAGCGCTGCGCATCGGGGCCACCGGAGGGTGAGTAAATAAGGTGTTTTTTTTTTTTTTTTAATTCTGGGCTGACTGTATACTACTGGGGGCAGTGCTGTATACTACTGGGGGGCAGGCTGGGGTGGCTGTATACTACTGGGGGGCAGGCTGGGGTGGCTGTATACTACTGGGGGGCAGGCTGGGGTGGCTGTATACTACTGGGGGGCAGGCTGGGGTGGCTGTATACTACTGGGGGGCAGGCTGGGGTGGCTGTATACTACTGGGGGGCAGGCTGGGGTGGCTGTATACTACTGGGGGGCAGGCTGGGGTGGCTGTATACTACTGGGGGGCAGGCTGGGGTGGCTGTATACTACTGGGGGGCTGGCTGGGGTGGCTGTATACTACTGGGGGGCTGGCTGGGGTGGCTGTATACTACTGGGGGGCTGGCTGGGGTGGCTGTATACTACTGGGGGGCAGGCTGGGGTGGCTGTATACTACTGGGGGGCTGGCTGGGGTGGCTGTATACTACTGGGGGGCTGGCTGGGGTGGCTGTATACTACTGGGGGGCTGGCTGGGGTGGCTGTATACTACTGGGGGGCTGGCTGGGGTGGCTGTATACTACTGGGGGGCTGGCTGGGGTGGCTGTATACTACTGGGGGGCAGGCTGGGGTGGCTGTATACTACTGGGGGGCAGGCTGGGGTGGCTGTATACTACTGGGGGGCAGGCTGTATATTATAGGGGGCTGGCTGGCTATGTATTTGGCTGGGTCTGTGACCAATGCATTTTTTGGTGGTAAAATTAGGGGTCTTGGCTTATACTCGGGTCGGCTTATACTCGAGTATATACGGTATGTTGTCATCAAAGACACTAAATGCAAACTCTGCACCTAGCGGAAATCAGAAGTAGATTTGCTTTCATTAAAATGTCTCAGTAATGCAGCCTTGGGCCTTATTCATACATCAGTGATTTGGTCAGTAATACATCACATCACAGAATTGTGCAAAAGAAAAATAATAATAATCTTTATATAGCACGCTATCATATTCTGTGGCGCTTTACAGATCATAGGGGACATATAAAATACTACATTACAGTAGTATAATTGACTTGTAGTTCTGTCATTTATATTTAGTAAGGTCTTCATGTCTATGTATGTATACATGTACATAATTTTTTTTCTCTTGATCTAGTTGGACCAAGAATTCTTCGCTATGTCTTAAAGGTTACAGTGCAGGCTGCCCAGCTGTTATGGGAACTGTTGAGAATTGATCCCCCGTCCTTCGTCCTTCTTCAGGTATAGTTTTACATTTAGCTGTAGCTCTACAAATGACTGTTCATTTTTACAGTTTCAGGCTGTCTACAGGGAAAACTGTAGATCTGTAATTGGTACGTTCGGAGATTGCACCTAATTTTGCTGCAAAAAAAAATCACTAAGTTGCCTACCATGTTTAAAGGGGTATTCCCATAATGACAAGATTCTTAACCTCCTAGTGCCCCACGCCGTACTAGCTAATACTGGTACAGGTTTATCTCCACTTTTATTTAGCTTCTGGTCATTCTTCTAGTATCTGACATATAGAAAAAAAAAAAGAGAGATGAGACAGATCAGAGATAAGATGGATATAAAACACATTGACGTGAAGTGCCAGTGTCTGAGCTGGTCTTGTAATACAGGGGGGATGGACAGGAGGCAGAGAGCCCTACAGTGTGCAGACAAGAGAAGCTATTCATAAGAAAAATTCAAAGACAGTTGGAAGATTTGCAGTCGTATCCAGGGGCAACACATTGTAAACATTAGGATTGATAGGTTGGAATTATATCTGTGAAATGCTGTATTTTTGTTAACAGTGAATTGGAGTGTGTTATTTTGTTATCCTGAGTATATTTAAGAATCTTGACAAGCTAATACTGTAGTTAATGCTGTATGGGGAGAGCTCACGGGAGAAACTTTTTGATTTCTTCCAGCGGCATTTAAAAGATGTGGGCGCCACCATGTTGTTTGCGATCGTTGCTCCCCGTGACTTGATCCGGAGTGGCGATAAGTTGCCATGACATCCTCTGGACTTTGTAAGACCCCGAGGCTGTGTGTTTTCCACAGATTAGTTACTATGCAGCAGTGGTACAAGAATCATTTCTGAAAATGCCATATAAGATAAAATAATCCTTTATTAGTCCCACAGTGGGGAAATTCACAGCGTTACAACAGCAGAGAGGATACAGAGAGTGAAGCACAAACTATGACAACAATAATATTAGGGATAAATGAACAAAAAGAAAAGGGGGATAAAAAGACAAAAAAGAGACAAGCAATGATCAGCAGTTTGATGTTTAGTCTGTGGATGGGACCTGCAGGGACTGGTTAGGTGGGGGGCGCAGGTTACTTCTGTTTGGGTCTTGTTTGTTGAACAGCCTGATGGCAGCGGGGAGGAATGACTTACGATAACGCTCCCTCTCACATTTGGGGCGAAGCAGTCGGTCACTGAATGTGCTCCCCAATGCCACCACAGTCTCATGCAAGGGATGGGAGCTATTCTCCAGAATAGACTTCAACTTACACAGTGTCCTCCTCTCAGCTACCACCTGCACTGTGTCAAGAGGACCCCCCAGGACAGAACTGGCTTTCCTAATCAGTTTGTCCAGTCTGCTCCTCTCTCTAGCTGAGATGCTGCTTCCCCAACAGACTATGCCAAAGATGATGGCTGGTTCCACTACAAAGCTGAAGAAGGTCTTAAGAAGAGCCCCCCGCACTCCGAATGCCCTCAGCCTCCTCAGCAGGTGTAGCCGGCTCTGACCCCTCCTGTGAAGTGCGTTTATGTTCTCTGCCCACTCCAGTTTATTGTTGAGGAGGACACCCAAGTACTTACAGGACTTCACTGCCTCAATGTCTGTCCCATGGATAACCACCGGTTGAGAAGGAGGACTGTGCTTACGAAAGTCCACCACCATCTCCTTGGTCTTCCCAGCATTAAAGGGGTATTCCGGGAATATGAACGTCTGACACAAAAACCCATGATGATATAAATAAATGAATACAACAATACTCAATGTCATTAGTCACAAAATGGAGCTTAAATAATTTGATTTGATGATTTACAAAATTTATGGCCTCTCTAAAGTAGGTGGAGTTATCACTAAGATGGCTGCCACTGGAAACTACAAGTTCCATGATCCTTTAGTTCTCAGTAACTCCTCCTACCACTTATGCTCTGCTCCCAGTGATGATATAACAGGTTTTCTTGCTCTGTTACCATAGTAATAATGTATAACTGCCATCACCACAACACTGACCATATTGGATGCACTGCAACCAACCGACTACAGCCAAACTTAGTGGTGATCACATGACCTGTCCAGGCAGGTGCAGGACATGTGACCAGCGGCCATCTTCTGTCCTGCAACGGACCGCGCGGAGGAAATTAACGGACTGATTAAAGGGCCAGTAGCATTTTAATTCTTCATTACAGTCTATGTCATCAGCATTTTCTGCTAAGGGGAGCAAATTTTTAAATAACAACTAATTACACATTAGCTTATATTTTGAGTGCCCACTTGTATGTGAATTATGCTGATTCCTGGAATACCCCTTTAATCCTAAGGTGGTTTCGCTGGCACCAGTCCACAAATTTCTGGATCAGTTCTTTGTACTCCCTGTTGTTCTCGCCTGTAATGATGCCGACTATTGCAGAGTCATCAGAGAACTTCTGGAGGTAGCAGCTCCATGAATTGTACCTGAAGTCTGCTGTGTACAATGTGAAGAGGAAGGGAGCCAGAACTGTAGCTTGAGGTGCACCTGTAGTAGTAGTATAATAGAGTAGTATTGCAGTATATACTAGGAACACTCATGCATGTTTTTTTGCCAATTTCACCACATTTGGAATTTTTACAGTTTCCCAGTACACGCCATGGAATAATAGGTCACTGAGAAGTAACATTTTTTTTACACAGAAAATAAGTACTCGCATAGCTCTGTGTACGGAAAAATAAAAAAAAGATATAGATGTTTGAAGGTGGGGATCAAAAATGAATGATACGCTGCAAAGCAAAGGGGTTAAGTATACTCCGGATAACAAAATTACACATTCTCTTATTCACTGTTATTAACAAAAACCCAACATTTCGCAGACATAATTCCAACCTTTCTATCAGTACTAATGCTTGAATTTTTATAAATACCTTCTTATGTCTGCTCATTGAAGTGCTCCCTGCCTCCTGCCCATCTCCCCTGCATTACAAGACCAGTTCAGACACATGCACTTCTGCCAGCAAGCAGCAGTGTGAAGAGACTTCATTTACAAACCACACAGAAGAGGTCTTTATCTGGAGGGCGACATATAGCAGAGCTAACACTGTGTGTTATAGGTGAGTTAGCAGTGCTGAGAGTGTTATTGTGTTTTATATCCATCCTGTCATCTCTGATCTGTCTCCTCTCTCTTTTTCTGTGTGTCAGACACTAGTAGAATGTCCACAAGCCAAATAAAACTGTACCCTAATAATCTAAGCACATTGTGAGCGCACAGAGGAATCATGAAGTCTCCTTAAGGAGTCCCTGCCCACATGTTTTACACCATAACATGAGTGATAGGAGCTAAAGCAGAAATAATTAATTGCAGCAGTAAAATTGTAAAGATTAAAAATGATCTTTACTGTGTAAACATCACCTATATATAATTGGGCACTTGGGCAAACAATTGTGTGTGTATATAGATATCTGAGGATGTAATACACCCTATATGAACAATATTTTTAGTTATATCTTCCAAAATATTTCCTAGAATTGGATCATTTAAGGCATGCCAATTTTTTTTCAATATTATTTTTTTTTCCATTACTAAAGCATCTCTACTATAATTTGATGACAGTTTTCTATTATATTCTCTTATTATTTTATGGTATTTCTTATTGCCTTTCAAGGTTTTTCTCAGTATAAACTGAACAAACCAAGAACAACTCCTGTTTTCTTTAGACAGCAAGCATATAATGATAATAATTGAAATGCTGGGAAAGACATCTTATGATCTGCCAACAAGGGGGGATATTTCTGAATGCTGGTCTGCTATATCACAGAGAATGTTTGTAGAATTTTCCGAATCATTTAATGCTATAGATATATTACATTTCACAGTTTCTATTGGTAACATCTGGAAATTTTTGTCCTTTTAAGGTAGAATCCTCCAGGTTTGCCCGCTATAGCAGTCACATGGTTCTTTTGTGTTTTGAGAAGATGTCATCTGATAATTGACTGGCACAACTATGGCTACTCTATTATGAGTCTGACCAATGGACCTGGACATCCAATCGTACGCCTTGCTAAATGGTTTGTACATTTTATATCACTGGAACAGCGCTGTGTTGTTCTTCGTAGCATCAAGATTTCTAAAAATGTGTGTTTATTCCAGGATTGTAGCTGTACATTGGGGGAATATCCTCACACTGCTGTCAAGTCTCTGTATTGTATA
This sequence comes from Engystomops pustulosus, assembly GCF_040894005.1. NCBI lineage: Eukaryota > Metazoa > Chordata > Amphibia > Anura > Leptodactylidae > Engystomops > Engystomops pustulosus. The sequence continues at coordinate 44,239,239 of NC_092418.1, read as the reverse complement.
GACATTCAGCCTTTCCTTTCTGCTCTGATAGACTGCTGTAGTATTCAACCATATTCCAGCTACATTCCTGGATTATAAATGCATTTTCCACAGTCCTGTCTCTACTAACACTGTAATAGTTCTGCTCGCAGACACTATGGATGCATCTCCCCCTCAGAATCTGTTCTAAGGCTTTATCTGTGCACATAATTTCTTGGTTTCTGGGGCTGTCTTCTCTGTTTTGGATTTAACAGCAAGAATAAAATGCACAATTTTGGTGGATATCTTTTATTCCATCAGTTTTTTTTTTTTTTTTTTTTTTCATCAGCTATTGGTAGGTAAAACCACGAGTTATAGATGCCGATCCCTCTATTATACCTGTTTTTTGACTCGCAATAACTGGTACAGAAAGCTGATGAAATTACTAAGGCTCGGTTTACATACGTTGTATGTGAATTCCAACAAGTGGACATGAGGATTCCGACATACAACATATTACATCGTATGGCACAGACTTATTCCACTACAGTGGGAGACGTCGCCCGGGAACCCTCTCTTCCCCCTGAATGTAGGGGGAGGAGTGTACTTTGGCAGCAGCCAGCGATTGGCTGCTGCAGATGAACGATTTGTTATTCGCCAATGATATAACTGTCCTAATATGGACAGTGACATCACCGGGTCCCCCCTCCTTGGCAAGACTGTTAGGAGGGATGCAATACGCTGCATCCGCTCCTCATAGCCGTTCTTTGCCTTCGCTAAGTGCATATGTCACACAGCATGAGGCTGCAGGATGATAAGACGAGGCTTGCTACATCTTTCCATCCTGCATTTTTTGAAGAACAGGAGTTATAGTCAGTGTATATGCTAAGTGTATACATCAGGTGATTTCCCGGGTTATACACTTAGCGCATACAAAAGCGTGGTGTGAACTTTTAAACTTTTTTTTTTTTTTAATAGCAACAGAAACCTTATTGAATGGATTATATCGCTAATGTTTAATGTATAAACAAAAATGCACACTTTAACACCTTAATGACAGCTGCACCGACAGAGTAATTTTTCTGATGCGATGACTTTCTACAGTCCTCTGTGTCCTGCTGGTGCCAGGGTTGGGCTATGTTATCACAGCCAAGCCACTGTATGAACACCCTGGATCTTGCAAGCTCTGATCGTGGGTAATAACCCCTCAGACCCTCATTGTCTAAAAGAGTGCAGAGGCAGTGACCCCTCACCGCCCCCCCCCCCCCAGGCTGCTTGTAGTAACTTTCTATTATGTCTTGCCAGAGGCCTCACCCGATAGATGCCTATTAGTATCTGACAGATTTGTGTATAAAGTAACAAGTAGTGCAGTACATTTGTAGAAGAGATCAAATGGTCTCATCTCAATTTCCCTTTGCAGAAAATTATAAAAGTATCTATCCCGTACAGCAAAAAATGTAATAAACAGATGCCCAAATTGAAATTCTTATAATTGTCAGTCACACAAATAATTATGTTAAACGGCTTAGTGATAGAAAACAGCGGGTCCTCATTAATGGCACATTCTCAGATTGGGTTGACGTTACCAGTGGAGTGCCACAGGGGTCAGTATTGGGGCCAATTTTTTTTAAATATTAGAGAGGGTTTTGTGGAAGCTGAAGGAATGCGCAAACAATAGCTGATGCGGTTTAATATAGATAAATGTAAAGTTATGCACTTGGGCCATGGAAACAAAAAGTATAATTATGTTCTAAACAGTCGATTACTTGGTAAAACTGGAGCTGAAAAGGACTTGGGGGGGGGGGGGGGGTATTGGTGGATGGTAAACTTAACTTAAGTGACCAGAGCTGCTGCTAAAGCAAATAAAATTATGGGATGTATCAAGAGAGGAATAGATTCTCATGATAAAGACATAGTTTTGCCCTTATACAAATCCCTGGTCAGACCACACATGGAATATTGTGTACGGCTTTAGGCACCAGTGTATAAAAAGGACATGGTTGAGACGGAAAGTTGCAGAGAAGAGCAACCAGGATTATTAGGGGAATGGGGGGATTAGAATACACTGACAGATTACAAAATTTGGGATTATTCAGTTTAGAAAAGAGACGACTGAGGGGAGACCTCATTACAATGTACAAATACCTGAACGGACAGTACAAGGATCTCTCCAAAGATCTTTTTCTACCTAGGCCTGTGACCAGGACAAGGTGGCATCCTCTGCGCCTAAAGAAGGGGTGGTTCTACCGTCACTCTCTATGTCTATAGTTATGGTGCTTGGAAATGCGATGATGAAAAAGGTGTTTTCTTTTCATTATGCAAATTAAGAAAATGGGGGGAAAAAATTTATAAGTTTTGCTTTTGAGTGTGTTTAGACCCAGAGAACAAAGGTTACTAATAATCTAGGTTGCCCAATGAATGCAGAAAATTATTATTAGAACACAAATCTAAAACGTTTTTTTCTATCGCACGGTAAGGATTAATAAAAGTTCATGAGTAGGATATATGAAACCCAAAATAGTACAATTGTTCATTCATTTTTATTTTTTTCAGGTATGAAAAAATGTTTGGCCGACTATCAAAATCTAATTTCTGTGTAACAAATGCCATGAAGGAAGACTTGCTACATAACTGGAGAATAAAGTAAGAAATACATTAGATTTCCTTCCACATGATGCATAGAATATCATGTAAATGACAATGTAGTTTAAAGGGGGTTTCCCATGAAGCAAGTTAGGCCCTATCCACTGTCTTAACATTTCTAGCTGAAAAGCAGTATTTGGTTATTTTCGTTTTGGTGAAATTATGAAGATTTATTCATTTGAACATATGATTGAGGTATCTGTAAAATCTGCACATTTTCATCTGTTACATTTAGGGGATGTGATGGTAAATATTTTCTGATTGCAGCACATTTCTTGTCAAATTCAAATTTTATGTTTTGTTTTTAAGTAAAAATTTACACTTTGAATCGCATGAAGGCACCGATGTCCATAATCTCTTTTAAAGAGAACCTACCACCATGATTCTACCTATAAAGGTAGATTGGGTGGTAGGTGGATGTAAGGGACGTGAGGAGAGCCCTTTTTAGAGCTAATCCTCACGTCCCCGCTAACTTTTGGGAAACTTTATTAACCTAATATGTAAATTTAGTTATGCGGCTACTGGGGCGTGGAGTAGCCGGCACGAGGCTACACAGCGCGACTACTCCACGCCCCAGTAGCCACATTACTCCTCCTACCCTGTTGTGTCCGGCGCGCAGCTCCTCGTAGCTGCGCGCCCTCGTCCGATATGCGCAGAACGCCGGCTGAGCAGTCCCATCTCCGAGGCCGGAGCTACTGCGCATGCGCAGTAGCCGGCTTGTCAGACGAGGGCGCACAGCTACGAGGAGCTGCGCGCCGGACACAACAGGGTAGGAGGAGTAATGTGGCTACTGGGGCGTGGAGTAGCCGTGCTGTGTAGCCTCGTGTCGGCTACTCCACGCCCCAGTAGCCGCATAACTAAATTTACATATTAGGTTAATAAAGTTTCCCAAAAGTTAGCGGGGACGTGAGGATTAGCTCTAAAAAGAGCTCTCCTCACGTCCCTTACATCCACCTACCACCCGATCTACCTTTTATAGGTAGATTCGTGGTGGTAGGTTCCCTTTAATGCAATGTTGAAAATTGGCTAAGTGTCTGCTTTCAGGAAATATACGGTTTGTTGCGGTTTAGTATAGTTTATTTTATTTTATTTTTTTCTGTAATTTTGGCTTTATTTGTCAGTGTCAAAATTGTAAAAATTGCTTTGGCCAATAACACACAATTTCCAGAAATGCCTAACAAAAAAGGTGGAAGGGGTTGTAGCAAGTTTGATCATTATTCCCTAAGCACAGGATTGGGGATTCCAAGCTGATCGGTGGGGGTCCAACTACATGGGTCCTGTTCTCGGTAATAGTGTGACAGGTCCAGCATGCGTCCATCTGCTCAATTAAATAGTGTGGTAACATCAGAAATTGCCAAGCAAAGCGCTCTGCTTTCTCCTGTACTTCCAAGCACAGTGAATTTGAGTGCCCCAGATAACGGAGCACTGTGCTTAGCAATATCTGACGCTCCCATGGTATTTAATGGAGCAGCAGGGCTCATGCACAAAATGCAGTTAGATACATTTGTGAGAATGAAACCCCTATTCTCATAATTGGTGGGGTCCTTTCCAGTGATTGATAGTGGTCCCGCCAGTCTGGCCCCTCCAATTAGATTATCGTCACCTGTCCAGATTGTGGAGAGCAATCCCTTCATTATCCTGCACAGCTCTGCACTTTTATTAGTGGCTTTTCTTGGTATTACAGTTTACTGCAGCTTCATCACATTTCCAGGAGATTTGTGTTGATCTATTTGTAGGCGTAATGAGAGATGGTACCCAATCTATACCATAGCCGGGCTGATGAAGTCTGAGGTTTTTTCTTTATTGAAAGGATAGTTTCTGTGTATAGTCAGATATGAAACTGATATGTGAAGTCATTTACTACTCATACATTTACACATTTATTCACCACTTCTCTCTTGCAGAGCCATCACTCTGTATGATAAACCTGCATCCATATTTAAAGAGACCCCAGTGGAGCTCCAGCATCAGCTCTTCATGAAACTTGCAGTGGATTATGCTCCATTCAGAGCTAGGTATGTGTCCACCAATACTTGCATCGTAGAAATCAGGAGACATGACTTGTCATTTTCCCCAAACCATGTAGAGATGCATTGAAAACGTAATACAAATGAGTGTAGCAGTTTTCTATATTGTTACAGGGCTTTTCCAAGTCCATCTTGATTACAGCTCTAGTGTCAGATAGTCAGTGGGGTGCCAGGTGTAGCACCTCCTGTTTATGGGGTATCTCCAGAACTCTGTGCTCGGGGGTTTACCCATGTGACTACCTAACTCCACCTCTTTGCAGTCATTGATATGGTAGATTCCAGTATATAAATTCTCTGAATGCTTCTTACGGCCGCACAGAAGTGGTTTACAGGGGCAGCTGAAGATGCAGTGAGTTGGGTAAACCAGGTGACCACTGCCATCTTTATACCTGTGAGTAGGAATAGTGCCCCATCTAATAGAAATGATGAGCATAACCAGTCCCTCATCTTTGAGGCTTCCAGGATGGCCGTAGCTTTCAGTATTTCATGTGTCCACATGTGAGTCTGTTCTCATAATAAATGGGGGTCTGACTGACCTGTGGGTGGGGAGGAAGGACCATAACTTGATAAGTGCCTTTCCCACCTGTATAAAACTGGTGTCTGTGCTCTACAAATGGGGTACAACCTTATTTTTAAAAGATTCCCTACAATGGAGACTCCAGCAGTAGATCCCCCTGTGCTTTGTCCATCCTGACACACAGGAGATGGTTGGAAATATCAGCTTGGTGGTCGGGGATCGGCGGAGACGACGTTCCCACCCATTTCCATTTACCAAGAGAGCAGGGGGTGGAGCGCAGATCTCTATCATTATACTCTGTTTACTTTAATAAAGCCAGAACATCTCCTATAACAATTCCTTTGTTCTGAAATAATGTAGTTTTTGTCGTTATTCTTTAAGTTCAGATTGTACAGGGACAAACGTGGAAAAATGTGCATTCACAGAGAAAAACCTTGCATCTGGTACTGTTACACACAGAGCAGGACGACCTGCCTTGCTCATCAGTAGTACAAGCTGGACAGGTATGTAGTAGTTTTTCCCACTCCTAACACAATACTGTAATAAAAGAATTTTAGATTTTTATTTGGAAGTCCATTGACAGCAGGGCCCCTGTACTTTTATGTGTGTAACTACCAAGCTCATGTATCATGATGCACTCTTTGTTTCTGCAGAGGATGAAGACTTCAGTGTGTTGCTTAGTGCACTGCAAGGTATGTATGTATCTGATGCTTTGTATGAGTTTTTGACAGTTTCTATCTTTCTGGCAGTAACTTGAGATTAGAGGAGTTGTCTGGTCCCCTTGCAGTTCATTAGGTTACCACTATCTCGCTGGCAGAGGTCCAGGACCCTGCACTGATCAGCTGAAACCTGTATAAGGATGAAGATGGACTTGGAAGGCTCAGCCCCCCCATATAGTGGCCATACCAGAGAACTGCACTTTGCTACTATTCAAGTGAATATGAGCTGAGCTGCAGTACCACTTCAGCCCTGTGTATCCAGCTAAATCTGGTATAATGGTCCCAGCTATATAGCAACCTATTCATGATTTTCTTCATGATTACCAACAAACCAGTAGTAACACAATGTAGATTTACAAACAGAAAAGCAACAACTTCTAGTTGTCTTTTCTTTACATCTTTCCACTCACAATCTGGAAATATTTCTCTCCCTTCATGTATTACCGAACAATATATTGATTTGTACCTTGTTCCTTTTAGATTATGATAAATTGATCACAGATGGATCCAAACTTCCCTCTCTGATTTGTGTCATAACAGGTAAAGAATCACTTTTATTTCTCTTTAATTCTATTGCTGTTCTTTGTAAATTATTACATTTACAGTCAGGGCGTGGAGTCGTAATAAAATGGACCAACTCTGACTCCAAAAATATAGAATGTATTGTTACAATTGGTGAACAATGAATACAACTAGAAGAAAACCTACAGATCAGGCTAGTATACAATTTGAATGTATAGTGGGGCCTGATCTGTTGTCTGGCATACAACTTTGTCTCGTCCCCCCCTGCGGTGGGGCCATTTTTTAACCAGTATTTGTTATTTCATTACAATAAAATAAATATTTTGTGACACTATCTTTTTGTGTTTAATTTGTGCTATTTTGTTGGATTTTTTTCTTCCCATTTTTGCAAGGAAGAACTATAGGTTTTCTTCATGATTACCAACAAGCAATATGGTGTTAAATCACATAGTGATATAATATAATTTGCAGTAGATTCTTATGCTATAATACATACGTTGCCCTTTTTCTCCCTATATTTGGTCTGTTCAATTTTATTGCAATGAATACAACTACTAGAGTGATCAGGAAAACTGGATTAAGGGTACATTCAGGGTGCATTCACACAGCGGTGGAGAAGGCGCTGGAGAAGAGGAGGAGGTGACGCCTACATAGAAAATAGCGGCTCACGGCCGCACACACGGGAAAAGACAGAGCATGCTCTATCTTTTACCTGTTGTGGGGCCTGGATCGTGCCACACATGTGTGGCACCGTACCGCCGCCATTGCTGTCTATGGAGACACTCTCGTCGGATTCTTTGCCATTTTTGGGGATTCAGAGCTTGGACAGGTATTTAATAGGTGTCTGTGCTTGGATTTTGGCGCACGCGATCGTTTTTGGCGCAGCTGTGCTGGCTTCCATGCGACACAAATTGGGCAGGGGGGGTGTTCCTGCCGGGATTTCACTTTTCAAATTGTGTCACAAGCACTTACATGGACCACTTCAAAGAAAGCGAACTCTGTCGGACCTGAGCGGGGGAGTGACACATGCAGGATATCGGGCACACCATCTTGGGGAATTGCGGCAGAGTGCATTATGGTCGGAACAATGCATTTTCTGTGAACTCCAGGGGAAATGTGCCCCATTGTGTAGGAAGTTTGGTTTACCGACTCCACAGCCATGTCTACAGATATTTTGGTTCATATGAGCAAATAATTTAATCTGCCTGTAAATATTGCCAGATCCATGTGACCTATAGAGGTTTATTCACAGGGGTCTACATGCCCACACTGAGATTACATGATAGTTGCTTTATTAGGCAAGAGTGTACTAGTTATATTGTAAATATCATTGCCCTAGTCCAGCAAGTTTGTACTTTGTTGCTTTTCATTTTTGATCTACAGACAGTCCCCGGGTTACTTACAAGATAGGGTCTGTAGGTTTATTCTTAAGTTGAATTTGTATGTAAGTCAGAACTGTATATTTTATCATTGTAACCCCAGCCAGAACTTTTTTGGTCTCTGTGACAATTAGGTCTTAAAAATTTTTGGTTGTCATAAGAACGAGGAATAACAATAAAGCTTCATTGCAGACAGCTTTAACCCCTTATCACCGACACTAGTTTTCAGCTCAATGACCAGACTCGATTTTTCAAATCTGACATGTCTCACGATAATTGGTTATAACTTCGGAACGCTTTAACATATCCGGGTGATTTTGAGAATGTTTTCTCGTGACACATTGTACTTCATGTTAGTTATAAAATTTAAGTGATAAGTTTTGCGTTTCGTTCTGAAAAAAAGTGAAAATTTGGCAAAAGTTTGTAAAAATTCTTCATTTTCCAAGTTTGAAATGTTCTGGTTTCCAGACAGGAAGTAAAACTACCCAAAAAGTTTGATAATTAACATTTACAGAATATCTGCTTTATGTTGGGATGATATTTTATGCTTCCGGTCATTTTTCTAGGATGTTATGAGGTGCAGAACTTTAGGTGCGATTTTTCTTATTTTCATGAAAATTGCCATAACTCACATTTTGAGGGACAACTCAGCTTTCAAGTGACTTTGAGAGGCCTAAATAATAGTAAAACCTCATAAATTACCCCACTATAGAAAGTTCACCCCTCAACATATGTAAAACAACTTCTATTAAGTCCATTAACCCTTTAAGTGTTTCACATGGGTTCAAAAATATGGACCTGCGATTTAGAAACTATGGAATTTTTTTGGAAATACATTCATTTAGGCCAAAACTGACATTTTCAGAATAAATTAAATGATGAAACGCACTGCAACGCTTGATGCCCAATTCCTCCCGAGTGTACTGATACCCCATATGTGGTGGTAAACTGCTGTACGGGCGCACGGCCGAGCATAGAATGAATGGAGGCGCCGTCCACAGCAGATTTGTATTGTCACATTGTACGACCTATAAATTTTTATTTTTTTTGGTAATGCGATCATATGAGGGCTTATTTTTTATGGGATGAGATACAATGTATAAATAATTTATTTTGGGAGTCTAAAGCTTATTCATGAGATTTTATTAACTATTTCAAGGGGGACACAAACAAAATCATCAATTTTTATTTTGGATTGTGAGCATTCCCCGCCCCCCCCCCCCCCCCCCCGCTCACCATAACGTAAAAATAATATTTTATCTTTATTCTCTGGTTCACTACGATTGCGGTGATACCTCATTTATATAGTTTTTCTTATTTTGCTCAATTTTCCTGAGCAAAACCAATATTGGAGAAAATCGCATTGTTTTTACTATTGACAACTTTTCAGGGCCATAACTTCTGTATTTTTCTGTTGTCAGATCTGGTTGAGGGCTTATTTTTTGCGAAAACAGTTGTTCTTTTCAGTCGTATCATATTAGGTACCGTAACTTTTTTTGATCACTTTTTAGAACATTTTTTGTGATGATGTTTGATGAAAAATTGTATATTATGGGAAGTTTTTCGAGTTTTTTTTTTACGTAGTTCACCGAGCGGGTTCAATATTGATTTAGATTTATTGTACAGATTAATACGGACGTGGTGATACCAAATATGTACGTGTTTTGTGTTTTATATACTTTATTTGCATTTTATGTGTTACTGGGGAGATTATGGGACTTTTATTTTATTTATTTATTTATATTATAAAAAGATTTAATTTTTTTTTTTTAACTTTTTTACATTTTCTACTTCTTGGCTTGAATAAGCGATCATCCGATCGCTTATTCAAGCCTTTACACTGCAATACACTTGTATTGCAGTGTATAGTGAAAGTAACTGAGCATGCTGCGCATGCTCAGTTACTTACAGCCGGGTCCTGCCAGGAAGGCAGGACCCGGTGAGAAGAGGAGCCGACAGCCCCGGGTCACTCGTCAGAACCCGGGGCAGCGGCAGGAGGGATCGGATCCCCCGGTAAGCACACCGGGGGGGTCCGATCCACGGGGGACACACTTGCACGCCGCGGTCATGCTTGACCGCGGCGTGCAAGGGGTTAAACACCCGGGATCGGAGTTTTTCCGATCCCGGGTGTTAGTGCCGGGTCTGGGCTGTGATATCACAGCCCGACACCGGCACCAGCGAGACCCGGTGTCCCGAAAACTTCTTCTGATGCGCCGCCGTAGAAAGGCGTCGCATCAGAAGAAGTACCCTTAATGACCGCCGTAGAATCCCGATAGGGCGGTCATTAAGGGGTTAATAACTGTTACAGCTGATTATTGTAGCCTAGGACTAAAGTACAATAAATTACCAATATCCAGAGGTCCGTTTGTAACTAGGGGTCGTATGTAAGTTGAGTGTTCTTAAGTAGGGGACCGCCTGTACTCGATTTTACAGGATCCAGCACTTATTATGTTCATGTTCTTCACCTCTTCCCCATGTGTATAGATAGAACTGATCATGGTTCTTAGTGACATGAACACAGAAAGACAAGACAAGGCCTACTCATTTGCTATTACAACCTTGCCAATGGGGCTTGTTACACATAGTTATGAGTTATTACTCTACTCTTAGTGTGAGGGTGTGGAAATATTGTAACAGAAGTTCTGATTTTGCTTGTGTCACTGTAGGTAAGGGGCCCCTAAAGGAATATTACTGTAAGCTGATTCAAGGGCTGCAGCTGAAGAACATACAGATCTGCACACCATGGTTAGAAGCCGAAGACTATCCTGTATTACTAGGTAAGGACAACCTAGCTAGAACACTTGTGTTACCAGTGCAAGCTATTTCTTAAAGGGGTTTTACAGGTTCCAATCAATGCTGCCTTCATACTGAAAAGCATTACTATGCGTGGCCGTGTTGGGACTCGGCTAAAGAGAATGATAAATGTTGAAAGCAGCGTGCATATTTATATAATGCTGTGGAAACTACATACATTTTTACAACCGAAGCCATATTTTACCCCAATTCTCTTATACTGTAGGATCAGCCGACCTAGGAGTCTGCCTTCATATGTCCTCTAGTGGTTTGGACCTTCCCATGAAAGTGGTTGATATGTTCGGGTGTTGTCTTCCTGTGTGTGCCGTAAATTTTAAATGGTAAGATTTTATATGCTATTTAGAATAAAAATTAAAATCCTACATGTTCAGAATTTTTTTAAAAGAATTTATCAGAAATGTTGACCACACATGGCTGCAGACCTACATGTAGCAGCCCTGTAGTAGCAGCAGGACATTGAAAAATGCATTTATATTCCAGCTCAAGTGCACTGGTTTTTGAGGTCACATTAATGACTTGTATTGCTGTAGAAGCTTCTGTTTCAATACTTCAGCAGTTACTAACTCATAGAGAGGAGTGCCTGTGCTGTACTCCATAAAGAGATCTAAAATCCAGTTCACCAGAGTGCTTAGTCCAGCTACAATCCTGGAATATAAATGAAGTAGTCCTATTGTTACTAACAACATTGCAACAATGCATTTGTATTCCAGCTCTGGTGCAGTGGTGATTGAGGTCTCTTCACTGCACACAGCACAGCCCTCCAGTAACTGCTGTAGTATTGAAAAAGCACTATCCACCTCTCATTAGTTATTGATGTAGCAGCCTCTAATAATATATAATTATATATATTATATACAATCCTGTAATATAAATGCATTTTTCAGTCCTGTTGCTACTAAGGGACCCACGGCTGTGGTCACACAGATGTCCAGGACCTGTGTGTGGCAGGTAGCATCACCACTGTGAAAAATACATATATATTCTAGGAATGTAGCTGGACTTGGCACTCTGATGCACTGCGTTGTTGGATCTCTTCAGAGCACAGCCCCTTCTTCTTTTTTGAGTTATTGCTGTAGCAGCTTCTACTACAGAAGTTACTGTAGGGCGAGTGGCTGTGCTGTGTTCATTGAAGAAACTAACAACACCCAAGGCTACCATCACACAGATGACCAGGACTGCTGCCCACCACTGTCTGCAGCCTTGTATGGTCACATTTGCAGACAGATCTATTGCATATGTCTTCATAACTTTTCTCTATATAAACAGCTGTCTACCGTACTGGCACCGGCTCCCAGTCTCCAGCATGTGTGGTTTTGTCATACCTGGTGCATGTGACCACTGAGCCATTCCCCAGTCTCTGCGCTCACACCTGCATGTGACTGCTGAGGCCGGGGATGTGCACAATGAACATGTCAGCACCTCTAGTATGATGGGACTGGATGCAGCATGAACAGACACGCTTCCTTTTTTTTTAAAAAAAAATGTTTATTGGACTTATTGGAATAGAGTACACTCCACTCCTGGTTTGGACAAAAAAACCAGGGTTTGGGGACCTTTGTAATTGCAGGTGTATAAATAATTAGAGTCAATGTGCCAGCATAATGTGCACTTACATAGCATCTATGCTAACACCAGGTACATGGTCAGGCTAATGCACTAAACACAGAGTTTGCACTGAACACCAGGGTGTCCAATCCTTATCATCATCAGTGTAAATGGTGAACAATGATGATTTGATGTCTTGGTTCCCACAATCCTACCCGTATACCTGAACCATTTTTACCCCATTGAGAAGCTTCCAGGACCCGTCCTCCTGCAGCCAGTTGCCTAGTACCATAGTGATGTACGTGTGAATGTGTAGATTCAGATTCTTGGTCAGGTTTCTAGGATCTGCCAGTGTTTGCATCTCCATACAATGCAGATTATACCTGCTGCACCACTGACCGACACATTGATAAGTGTGATTATTTTCTTTACAGCTTACATGAACTGGTAAAACACAATGAAAATGGTTTGATATTTGAAGATTCCAGAGAGCTGGCAGCACAGCTAAAGGTATGGATTGTGTCACCTCCCTTACATATCTCTTACTGCCACAACCAACCAAAACGTTATTCCAAATGTTTAAAAAAAAAATCCCATTCTCTGCATTGCTCAGAGGTTTCTGGTCTTCCAGTTGATCATCCTCATTGCCACAGCCACTTACTGGTGTGTTACTCAGAATCCTCATTCATTACTGTAGATCCAGGGAGTCAGGGTCCTTACACTGCAGTTCTATTTTTTTTTTTGTTTGTTTCTTTTTTTTCTCTTTTCTTTACTATCCACTCCTGGTTTGGGTTGTAAAGTTACACACCCAGCAGAATTCTACTAATGTCCCATAGATATGAATGAGGCTTCTAGTCATCCATGTTCTTGCCACCTACTGCCATTCAGATGAAGATGGTGCCACTAATCTTCTGTGCGTTACTGTAGCCTGAGATTTACGTCACTACGCTGGTGATATTATTGGGGTTGTCTGTAGGTTGAAAGACATGGGGCTTTCGTCTTAAAACTGCTCCTCTCCTGACCATGGGTAGTGTGTGGTTAGCTTTTTTTTAATTTTTTTTTTTTAAACCTAGCGCAAAAAAATTTAAAAAAAGCTTAAAAATACTCCTTTTACCTGATGGTGGATGATTATCACTTGCCTCCCCATCCCCTCGTGTATCAAGCTTCATATGTTATAACTTTGCATGCAAAGATATGCAAATTAGGCTGTGCTCCGACACATGTGAGACATTCACATGACCTGTGCTCCCAGCTTGCTGCCTCACATGAGGCTTGACATTACCGGCTCTCAGAACACACTCTTGAGGCACCCAGATACGTGAATAAATTTGTAATAAACTTCTTTTTTACAAAATGTGGACCTGCAAAGTAATAACAAATGAAGGACGCGGTACAAAAGAAATGGGATGTAGAGGTAAGTAATAATCCTCTACCATCAGGGAATCTCACTGTAGATGTCTTTTTAAAATGGTAGTAGATGGGCCCCATGACCAGGCAGTAGTGGATGCTACGGGGCTCCAAACCATTTACTTTTACCTATTTTTTTTACTATAATTTGGGCAGGAGTTATCAGGGAGCACATTGTGTGTTTCCTGCTGTCTTTTCTATACAAATGGAAACAGCCCATTATATGACTGTTACCAGTGATCTGTACACACAGACATGCAGAGAGGATGCACATGGCAACTTCCCTGCAGGAATATGAACCCCACCTGCTCCAGGAACCCTTAGAATGTCATTACTGACCTCACTGGATCCCCCAGCTCTAGTGTGCACAGCACAGTCACCGGGGGCAGATGGTATTGCTCATTGTCACGTTACAGGATCCTGAGGATGACAGAATTTTTTAGGCTGCCTGGTTTACAGAGAGGATTTTCGGGGAGCGCCCTATCCCCTCCAACCTACTGCTTACGATATAAATTAATTTTTGCATTCCGGGCAGTCGCTTCCGATTAACATTCCCACTCCCCCAGAAGGGCTTGCAAAATGCACGCATGTTCGTGTGCCTGCGGCCTTCACACAATGCAAATGCAATATAACAGTATATACATGGTCTTATGCTGCACCCACATAAACACATGCAATACTTATGACACACACTTACTTCCAATACATATCACACTATACTGTGTACACACATACATATCATGCATATGGCACACTAATACTGCATGCGCACACACATGCATCCAATACATATGATACACTAATAGAAAACACATTTGCTTCTATTCTCTTACTCTCTGTGGTGGAGGCCCAATAACAGTTGATAACAGAGGTAGAGGCTGGAGAGAAAGTGTCTGCAAACTGTGGTGTACAATCCCAGCAGATGTGACAGCTGGGGCCCCTCTCAGCTGCAGGAGAGGAACATCTAGCAGTGAGTGTGATTTCGGCCCGCAGCAACAATGGACACTAAGGGGGTGCTCCCATTTCAAGTGAATGATATTGTTTGTATTATAAAAAGTTAAACAATTTTCCAATATACCTTCTGTATCAATTCCTCACATTTTTATAGAGCTCTGCTTGCTGTCATTCTAAAGTTTCTATGTTTACTTTCAGTGGACAGAAATCTGACCATGGTCACACAGGTGCACAGCTCGTTATAACACAAACTGTGATTACTCTCTGCACTTTTTTATTATACAAACAATATAATTAATTTGCTAAAATGAGAATACCCCTTTAAGTGACTGCAACTCGCGGCCAGGCCTGAGGGAGTGGGGAGAAGTAGCAATATTGCCTGTACAAGCGTCTATGGCGCTTGTACAGATGTTAAGAAGACTAAGCTCCATCTCTAAACAGATTACAGGCAGTCCCCGGGTTACATACAAGATAGGGTCTGTAGGTTTCTTCTTAAGTTGAATTTGTATGTAAGTCGGAACTGTATATTTTATCATTGTAATCCCAAACAGAACTTTTTTTTGTCTCTGTGACAATTGGATGTTAAAAATGTTGGGTTGTCATAAGAATCAGGATTAACACTAAAGCTTCATTACAGACACCTGTGATAACTGTTACAGCTGATTATTGAGGCCTAGGACTAAAGTACAATAAATTACCAATATCCAGAGGTCCGTTTGTTACTAGGGGTCGTATGTAAGTCGAGTGTTCTTAAGTAGGGGACCGCCTGTATCTACAATATTAGCGCAAACATGGTCAGGTACCCACAATTTTTAACCTCCGGACAACCCCTTTAACTTTTTATATCAATGAAAAGGGCACTGTCATTCTAGAAAGATAACTTGTTAGCAAATTGGGAACCTACATTTGTCTAAATCTACATTTTAGCTGATGCTAGAAATAAGGGGCCTATATTATTTACTTATCCCCTCCCCCCCATAGTAAGTGCTGTGCCCATCTATTAAAGCTGAGGCACCCCACAAATGGTAAAATGGAGTCACTCCAGGGGAGCTTTACATCCCTCCTCCTGACCTAAGCTCTCTTACCATGAGAACCGATGTGACGCACATCTTTTAGGGACAGGCTGGAGCTTTTCTAGTTGGTGATCTGTACACTCCATGCACTTCAGCCCCCGCTCTATTAGTGTCTGCTACTTGGCAGGAAAGGCTCTTGGAGTTGGAGAGGATAAGTGGTGTATACTGTGTGCATGCGATCTTCCCATCAGCCTGTGACCCTTGTGCTTTACTAATGGATCTTAATCTACTTGTCAGATGTTTTACTAGTCTTGAGTAAATCCATATATTTTTCACTGGTTGAGTGTCTTAAAAGGTATAAATGACTATTACAAGGAGCAGATGCTAGAATAATGCAGCAGTAGAAAGTACACTTACCACTTTCCGTCTCTTTGTTCACAGATGTTATTTATGGACTTTACAAGTGATTCTAGCAAGCTCAAACAGTTTCGCCGAAATCTTCAAGTATCCAAGCAAATGAGATGGGATGAAAGCTGGGACCAGACCGTCCTGCCAGTATTAAGAGAGCAGTACAGGACGTGACGATATGGAGCAGAGTTACACGAGGAAACTTCCTAAAGTCACATTGACCTCCTTGTCCTCTTGCTGGTTATATAGAAGAAAAGGGTTTAATAGAGCAAACACAAATGAATGGAGAGATGGGAAAGTCTTCAGATTTCGGGTGTCCGATAGATTCCTAATATATTTTTATAACCTGTGGCAATGCATCACTGTGAAAAGGACCAAAGAACAAACACCTTATGAACTACACTCTATAGAGGGAATAACAGATTTTTTTTTTTAAACCATTTTTATTGGGAAAGAGAATACACAAAAATACAACAGATATACAACAATGTTCATGAGCATGCAAGACAATCAGTCACATGTGCAGTTTAGCATGTACATATTCCATCTCCTCCCTCTCTCCATTTTCAAATTTTTCCTCCATCTTTCATGTAAATCAAGGCACATATGTGCACTCTTAGGTCTCAAGTCAGCTGTTTCTTCATAAACACAAATAATATAACATATTTAACATAACCAAAAGATTTTTTTTGGTCTAAGGCCATAAAAGGGGGATGAGCGAGCACTAAAATTACTCGAGTTGAACTTTTCCCGATGCTCGAGTGCTCTTTTCGAATAACGAACCCCATTGAAGTCAATGGGAGACTCGAGCATTTTTCAAGGGGACCAATAAAATTTGTCATTTTATTGAGAAATAAGGAAGTCAGTCCTGTTTGTTCATTTTTTATTTCAATGGAATATTCGTGCAACTTCAAAAATGACCCGTGTTAAACATCTGCAATGTGTTCTTCACACATATTGTTCTTCACATACTATTGTGAAGAACACCCTTCTGCACTAATATCTTCGGATAAGACACGAACCGGCATTGGGAAACAATGCCGGCTGTAACATATAGCCAGCACCCCAGTGTAACACCCGCGATCGGATTGGGCGCCGATCGCAGAAGCTTAACCCGTTGAATGCCGCGGTCAGCGTGACCGCGGCATCTAACATGCTACTGGGGGGTCTTTCCCCCACGATCGGCCGCCGGCTCCCCAAACTATTTTCGGGGGGCGCTGATCGTTGCTGTGGCATCAATGGGGTACGATCTGGACCCCAGTGTTGCCTGCAAGAACTGCCGGTAAGATGGCGTCTATGACGTCATCTTACTATGCACACTGCAATACTGATGTATTAGCAGAGTATTACCATGAACAGGCAATCGGATGATTGCTTGTTCATGTCCCATGGTGGAAGATGTGAAAAAGTAAAAAAAAAAGTTAATAAAAAATAAAGAAAGGGATCAATAAAAATGCCCAAAAGCCCCAAAACATATAAAGAGACATACTTTAGATTTTTTTTGAGTTTTAACACAAACCCCACATATATATTATCACCGCGTCCGTAACAACCCGTAGAATAACAGTAAATAATGATTGAACCCGCACGATAAACGCCGTTAAAAAAAAACCTGTTATAAACCCTCCAAAAAAGATTTTTACCTATTTAATCCTACAAAAAAAATGCTATAAAACGTGATAAAAAAAACAGGTACCGTATATACTCGAGTATAAGCCGACCCAAGTATAAGCCGAGGCCCCTAATTTTACCACAAAAACCTGGTAAAACCTATATATTTTTTACTCGAGTATAAGCCGAGTTTGGGTTTTCAGCACAATTTTTTTGTGCTGAAAAACTAGGCTTCTACTCGAGTATATAAGGTACTCCAGAATTATACTGGTGCAAAGTACAACATGTCCCGCAAAAAACAAGCCATTAACCAGCTCCGTAGCCAAAAAAGTAAAAATGTTATGCCACTTGGAAGACGGCAATACAAAAATGAAAGATTTTTTTTTTCCCACATTTCAGTTTTATTTGACAAATTTAGTAAAACATAAGAAAAAATATTCATGTATGGTATCCCCGTAATCGTATCGACCCATATAATAAAGATGACATGATTATTAGTCTAAACGGTGTACACCAAAATAAAAAAAAAGGAAAAAATCCAGTACAGAATTGATGCTTTTCTACTCTTGCCCTCAAAAAAAAATTTCCTAAATTTTCAACAATAGGTGATACCAACCCCAAAATGGTAACACTGGAAAAAGCATCTCATCCCGCAAAACAAATGCCGTCACATGGCCCTAATAACAAAAAAGCGAAAATTTTATAGCCTGCAAAAGGGGCCAATGAGTAAACTAAAATCCTGGCAACTGCAGGGCGCTCCTTCCCTTCTGCACCTTGCTGTGCGCCTATAAAACAAGTCACGGCCACATGTGGGGGGTCTCTGTACTCAGAGAACAAATTGTATGGTGGGTTTTCTCTTTTTCTCTTTTAGAAATTTTAGGGCTAAATGAATTTGACCATTCTAAATTTCACCTCCATTTTGATTGTTACTATGAAGTTAACAAACTAACTAAAAGCTTTTTCTGATAGCTTGAGGGGTGCAGATTTGAAAATGGGTTGATTATATAGGGGGGGGGGGGTGGATGCTAAATATGTAAAATTTCATTCAAAACTATTTATCCCCAAAATAGTCAATTCTGAAAATCGCTATTCAATTTGTAAGCCACGTGACATCAAAATAAATTATCCAGACATTTAAAAAATTATGAAAATATAAAGGAGACATATGGGAAATGTTATTCAGCAACTTATTTAGGTGGTAAATCTATCTGCCTGAAAATGCAATGATTTCAAATTTCGAAAATGGCAAATATTTCAAAAAATTCATAAGTTTTGCATTTATTTACAAAAATAAAAGAAAAAAAAATTATCAGCCAAAATTTACCAATAAAATGAAGTACAACATGTGGGCAAAAAAACAATCTCAGAATCACTTTGATAAGTAACAGAGTTCAAAAGTTATAACCATATAAAGCGACACAAGTCAGAATCCAAAAAATCGGGCTGAGCCTTAAGCTGTAAAATGGCTTTAAGGGGTTAAAGAGATAGTAACTGGTATATGATCAGTAATAACCATAGTTTCAATGTCTGTTTGTATGATCTTATCCACTAGGGCAGCGCTTACTAGATGGTAATCTATTCTAGACCAGGAATGATGCACCTACGAGAAGAGAGAGTACTCCCTATCCTCTGGGTGTAAATGTCTCCATGCATCAACTAGTCCTAGATCCGAAGACAATTGGGCTAAGTCGGTTTCTATTTGGGGTTGATCTGTATGACTTCGTTGTGATCTGTCCTCTCTCGGGTGCATCACCTGATTAACATCCCCTGAAACCATTATCTGGGGTGATAAATCTAATGCTAGTTTTGTCATTTGCCGTGTTAAATTGTTGTTCATTATTGGGGGCATATACATTATACATACTTAATTCTCCTGTTGGAGTATTTAGGGTCACATGTAAAATTCTCTTATCCTCTGATATTGTGTGGGATTTTAGCATAATCGCTGAATTTTTACTAATCATTATTAGAATTCCCCCCCCCCCCCTCTATTCGATTCGGAGTAACCAATGGCTTCAGCCACCCACAGGCGTTTCATGAACTTGGTTTCTGTATCAGTTAAATGAGGTTCTTGCAGCATAGCCACATCTGCATGCAAGCTTTTAGGTGACGCAGCACCATTGAGCACTTCTGTGGGGACCTAAGACCCCTGATGTTACATGAAACCACCTTTAGTGACATGTGAATTGCATTACAGGCAGTCCCCGGGTTACATACAAGATAGGGTCTGGAGGTTTGTTCTTAAGTTGAATTTGTATGTAAGTCGAAACTGTATATTTTATAATGGAAGTTCTAGACAATTTTTTTTCTTTTGCCCCAGTGACAATTGGAGTTTCAAAATTTTTGGTGTAATTGGACCAAGAATTATTAATAAAGCTTCATTACAGACATCTTACAGCTGATCATTGCAGTCTGGGACTATAGTAAAGCATCAAGAGAGCTTCACCAGAGGTCACAGTGGGCAGAGGGGTCCGTCTGTAACTATGGGTTGTCTGTAAGTCGGGTGTCCTTAAGTAGGGGACCGCCTGTATATGATAAATTCCTCGCTGTCTACTCTGTGTATTGGCCAGATACATCACAACTTGTTTTGAAATAAGAAAAGACAAATGATCAACTTGACTAATTTCTATGTTAATGTTAAAAGGAAAGTGACAATAGCCCCAATCACTTGGCACAAGCAACACATAAATTTTTGTTGACTTCCTCATATTCTGCCAATTTAGGAAAGCAAACCACCCTCTTGAACCTGATATTCTTAGCTAGCCCGCCCATATTTATGTCCACAGACAATGTCCCTTTCAAGCTACACAACACAGTCGCTCACGTAGATCGTTGTCGTTTCTGATGTTCTCTCTTCTATCTTCTTTGCTGTCTGGCTGATCGTTGTTGTTTACCCTCGGCCATCCCCGCCGATGAGGATCTCGGGCTGGAGCCAGACGGTGACATAGGAACTCCCCGGGGTCCCATAGATCCCCTTTCTTTGGATGGTTCTCCCAGTGCTGCTTCCGCCAGTCGTGGATCATTGCAAGTATGTGTTGTGCCATCTGGGGAAATAAACTGAAAAAAAGGCCACAGGGGACGGCGCCTTAAGTGATATCATTTTACCAGTGGAGTGTATTAATAGTAAATAGGCTCACCTTGTTGCCACTTGAAATGAACATCACATAAGCCCAACCTGGGGTCCAGTAGGATAATCCAATCCAGTAATGGAGTCCAAGACACTAGTCTCTTGGATGTTCTCAGCAGCTCCCAAAGCTCAAATATAATCGGTCACCCGAAGGGAGCTGGTATAGAAACCAAAGTGTACGCAGAAAAAAGAGCACTATATGGGGCGCTATAAACAATCCAAAGGAACAAAAGTTGTGTCTTACGATAAACACTTTAATGATGTAGTAAAAGTATAAAAACAGAATAAAAATATTCTCATACATATTCAATAAGTCCTATTAAAGCATTTTGGGTGTTTAACACCCTTTCTCAAAATAAGGACAATATAAATTAGCCAGTGTAAACAATTGGTCTTATTTATATATATAAATATTGGTACATACCTAAAAACTGAAGTGTGCAGGGATTGGTTTGGTAATTACCACATTAGCGGGAACAGGAAAAGGAAATGAGCTTCGGCACAAACCAGATCGAAGGGTGCGGTGTTTCCAGTGCGCACATGCGCATTGTGAGATGGATATGATCAGAGGATAAACGCGCATGTGCAATGGTACCACTTATTGTTGAAGTGCGCGCATGCGCAATATGAGGTGGATACCGCTACAGTTACGAACAGGGAATTGTACGCGCATGCGTAGTAGTGACATTGTTAATGTTGCTATGCTGACGCAAACAACAATGGGGGACGTGAATCAGGAAGCAAAACCGCTAATATTATAAGGTATTAATACATTACTATCATACCTATCCTTTGGGGGGAAATAGAACATATACATTAGGCATAAGATTTAACTTTAAAAAGACATTTCAACGTACTCGACATTGCTAAACCCGATATGGTCTTGATAGATAACATGGCAACACCATCCCCCTCTGATAATCCACCTCCAATACACACTGACTTAAGGCCTAGGTCCCTGTTCTATCCCTCACACCATAGAGGCAACTTTCTTGACACTTTTTACACATTGGTATCAACGGACTTCCAAAAACTTCATGAGCCATCTAATGAAAATAATTTTACTTCTAAAGAAAGGTTAGGATTAAAAAACTTGGCATCCAGGGAAGACTTAGTTATAAAGTCAGCTGATAAAGGAGGGGGAATAGTTATTTTAAATAGAAGTTGTTATGTTAAAGAAGCTATGAGACTCCTTTCCGAATCCGAATTCTATTCAAGATTGGACCACAATCCCACTAACACCTTCACAAAGGATCTGTACCTTTTGCTCGATGAGGGCCTCCATAAGGGCATCCTCCATAAGAAAGAACATCAATAATTAAAGGGGACCTACCACCATGAATCTACCTATAAAGGTAGATCGGGTGGTAGGTGGATCAATCGGACGTGAGGATAGCCCTTTTAGGGCTAATCCTCACGTCCCCGCACTGTTTTGTGAACTTATATAAAAGGTTTATGCTAATTTTGTTATGCGGCTACTGGGGCGTGGAGTAGCCGCAGCTGTGGCTACACGGCGCGGCTACTCCACGCCCCAGTAGCCACTTTAACCCTCCTACCCACAATCTTCGGCGCGCAGCTCCTTGAGGCTGCGCGCCCTCGTCCGGCGATCCTGCCGTCTGCGCAGGCGCAGAACAGCAGGCCCGCGCCTGTGCGGTCACTGCTCCGAAACAGGCGCGGGCCTGCTATTCTGCACCTGCGCAGACGGCAGGATCGCCGGACGAGGGCGCGCAGCTGCAAGGAGCTGCGTGCCGAAGATTGTGGGTAGGAGGGGTAAAGTGGCTACTGGGGCGTGGAGTAGCCGCGTCGTGTAGCCACAGCTGCGGCTACTCCACACCCCAGTAGCCGCATAACAAAATTAACATAAACCTTTTATATAAGTTCACAAAACAGTGCGGGGACGTGAGGATTAGCTCGATTGATCCACCTACCACCCGATCTACCTTTATAGGTAGATTTGTGGTGGTAGGTTCCCTTTAAGGCTTGAAGAACCAGCGATTGCATTGTTCAATTTTTTTACCCAAAGTCCATAAGAATGTTACTAATCCTCCTGGCAAACCTATTATTTCGGGTATAAATTCACATCTAATTTGTCTCATTATGCTGACATCTTCCTGCAGAAGTATGTCAGACAACTGAAATCATTTCTTCTGGATACTTCGGATCTCATTAGGCATGTCATCAAAGCGTCATGGAATGATTCATATCTATTCATTACCATGGATATAGCCTCATTATACACTAGAATTCCCCACGATCTAGGTATACACGCCGTATCCCACTTTTTACGTAATGATGCCTCCATTCCCATTGAACAAACCAACTTTCTACTAAGGGCCATTTCTTTTATCCTTAAGCATAAATATTTTTCATTTCTAAACAAAATTTTTCTTCAGAGAAGAGGAACGGCAATGGGGAGCAAGTTCGCCCCTAGTTTTGCCAATCTTTACGTCAGCTTCTTTGAGGAACAAATTATATACCAGCACAGTGCATTTACTAAATGTCTTCTCTATAAAAGATTTATAGACAATATTTTTATTATTTGGAAGGGCAGCAAGGAGGAGGCTCTCGGTTTTATAAGGGATATTAATGAAAACAACTGGGGATTGGAATTTACCTGTGATATTGTGTCCAAAAATGCAGAATTTCTGGATCTAATAGTTTTCCATACCCCTGATGGCCATATCAAGACCAAAACATTTTTTAAGAAAGTGGATAGCAACAGCTATCTCGACTTTTCTAGTAGCCATTTCAAGAAGTGGCTTACCAATATTCCCTACGGACAATACAAAAGAATTAGACGGAATTGCACGGGGGATAGTGATTTTAACATTCAGAGTGAAATTCTCACTAACCGATTTAAAGCTAAAGGCTATCCCTCTACCCTTATCACATCTGCCAGAACGGGAGCCGGTGCGTTGAGTCAAGACGTATGCCTACTGCCCAGGAATAGAAGTGACAATGCAGGAAATAAAAATGAAAACAAAAATAAAAATGTAAGTTTTATTGCTACTTATTCCAGCGACAGTTCAAAAATTTGTAGCATCATCAATAAGCACTGGAAGGTTCTATTGCAGGACCCGTTTCTTAAAGACATCATTTCAGAGAAACCGAAATTAACTTTCCGGAGGTCTCGTACGCTTAGGAATATACTGGCCCCGAGCTGCCTGCGCCCTATATCCAAAATCAATACACTATTTACGTTCTTTCCAAAGGTTATAGGTAGCTTTCGGTGTGGCCACAATAGGTACAATTGCTGCGAGATTATCAAACATAGGCAACTAAACTTTATGTCCAATCCAATTGCAGTTCAAAATACGTTATATATCTCATTGAATGCACTTGTAAGCTCCAATATATTGGGCGCACCATACAGCCCCTGAGAGAGCGTCTCAACGAGCATAGATCTAATATCAAAAATGGATATGCACTACACAGTGTGTCTCGCCATGCAGCTATGTGTCATAACAAGAACTGTAAATGTTTTGGATCTATAAATTGCAGAGTCTGATGCCTACAGGACTTAATGAGAGCCTTGAGAATGTATTTTAACCTAACCCCTCAGTATGTGCTTTTAACCATATGCACTTATAATATTTGCTGTTTATAATATCTGCTGCTTAATATTATTATTTATATACTTAAGATTATTTAATATCAGTTTATATTTCCCATCTGTATATTTTTTTTTTCTCTGTCAATTTTATGCCTCATGTATATGTTCTATGTTCCCCCAAAGGATAGGTACGATAGTAATGTATTAATACCTTATAATACTTGCGGTGTTGCTTCCCGCTTCTCGTTCCTCATTGTTGTTTGCGTCAGCATAGCAACAGTAACAATGTCACTACGCATGCGCGTACAATTCCCTGTTCGTAACCGTAGCGGTATCCACCTCATACTGTGCATGTGCGCACTTGAACAATAACAGTGGTACCATTGCACATGCACATTTATCCTCTGATCGTATCCATCTCACAATGCGCATGCGCGCACCGGAAACACCGGACCCTTCCGATCCGGTTCGCGTCGAAGCTCATTTCCTGTCCTTGTTCCCGATAATGTGGTAGTTACCAAACCAATCCCTGCACACTTCAGCTTTTAGGAAGTATATATGTATATATATATATATAATATATATGTGTGTGTGTGTGTGTGTGTGTGTGTGTGTGTGTGTGTGTGTGTAAGACCAATTGTTTACACTGGCTAATTTATATTGTCCGTATTTTGAGAGAGGTTGTTAGACACCTGTACACTTTTGTGCCATCTGGGTAGACTACCATGAGGAGAGCAGGATATAACAGTTGAAATTTCCAGTGTCTTTTGAAGAGTTCAGAACATAAGGGACTAAAGGCTCGTCTTTTCCTGGTGAGCTCTGCCGAATAGTCTGCAAATAGCAAGATTCTTGCATTTTCTATTATTAGAGGCTCCCGTAGTCGTCCTGTATGAGCGTAGTATGGCCTCTGTCCACTTAGTTGAGGTATTTGGCAATCGCCTGTCTTGAGCGTTCCTCCCCTCCTGTTTGCTGTGATGAGGGGGATCGCGATTCCCTGAGAGGACCAATTCTGTGGGCCCGCTCGACTTTAACTGGGCTTCGCATCCCTAAGAGTTGTGGCAGCGTTTCCGAAAAGATCCTATGTAAGTGTGGCAGAGCGATGCTTTCAGGCAATCCCACCATGCGTATCTTGCTTCTACGAGATCTGTTTTCCAGATCTTCTATTTTGTCTGCCATTTTGGCTGACTCTGTGGTAGCTGCTGTTATCATTGTTAAGGCCACTGCTAGGTCATCTTCTAAGGTGGATATGCGCCTTTCTGCCTCATCTAAGCAGTGTGAATGAGTGTCAATCTCCACTTGTAAAGCCTGTAGTGTGTCTTCAATTGCTATAGAATGCTAGGGGCTATTTTCTTAGCAACTTCCTTAGCCAGCTTTTTGTAATTTCTAGGGGCTTTGGTCTGAGGTTGTGAGCTTGTGTCTGACTCCCCCATGTCATCCTCAGACATTTCTTTTCCCTGTGCCCGCGGTTGCGCCATTACGTTAAATTTGTGTTTATAGATTGTTATGATAAATAAAAGTTGTAATTATAAGTGCTGGTGAGGAAGGTTAATGCACTCGGAGGGTTATTGCTATAATGTCTCTGGGTACTTATCAGTGCTAGTGAGGGAGGCCAATGTACTCAGAAGGTTATCTCTATAATATCTCTGGGCACTTATATGTGCTGGTGAGGAAGGTCAGTGTACTCGGGGTGTTATTTGTCACAATGGCAGATCTCTGCTCCTTCCTGTTTCTCTGTTATTTTATGTTGTGGCGTCTGCTATTTCACAGCCATGTCGCTGCTTCGCTGTGTTCCCGCCAAAAGTTCAGGTCTGTCCCCAGATAATGGCCGCCTTATAAGGGAAGCTGGTATGTGCGGGAAAAAGCAAGATGCAGGGCGGAACTTTCTGCCACTGAACTCTCCTTCCCCGATTCCGATTTGTGGCGCACGTACTCCCGTTGCCGCCAAGCTGGTTCGGCAGCTGCCGCTATATCCTTTCTGCTCCTGCGTTCCGATTCTTCTGCCTCCCGGTCAGCTGCAGCTTGATGTCCCTCGCTGCACCTCCCGGTTTCGGCTCTCAGGGCTGGCTCTGGCTTTTGTTCGGTGCCGGAGTGGCGGATCTCCTTTCTCCTGCTTCCTCACATGGCGGGTCCGGAACCGGAAGTCCAATAACAGAGATTTGTTAGATACTGTTTAGGTTTGGGTATTTACTTCTATCAGATTATGTCTCTGCGTGGTCCGATGTGTCAGACTGGTCTGTACCATTAAAGATTATCTTGTGAGTACATATGCTGCAGAAAAGGCACATTGGCTGCTAAAATTGTGTGGTTTATGCTTTTCATGTTTGACTAAGTAATAAGGCAAATTAAGAGCTGAGCGCATGCATGAGTTCTCCATTCATATCCCTCTTCTACTACTCTGACTATATGTATGGATATAGAAGTATAAAATATTATGTAAAAACCCCTTTGACCCACAACGGGGGTCACACCACTGACATCAGCCATGGCCATATACATAGCTAACTGCATAGATGGGGAGGCAAAGCCAAGGGCCATGTGTCATCCAACTTTCCATAGTCGTGTACTGGCCTCTAACAGGAACTTCCATTACAGATGGTTCAATGGAAAAGAGATCGTAGACATATAGAAAAGTCCTTTTATCACTGCCGGGGACTATACACCTCTGTTCTCATAAAATATTTACACCTTAAAAGTCAGCTTCAGAATTTGTACTGTACAGTTCTTATCATATGCAAATATATTGTTCTTGTGGTCCGGAAGCACTTGCCAGCTGAGCCCACAGTCATCTGGTGAGAGAATGGAGAGAAAAATAGTATTTTGTTTTGGGAGTAAAGTAGAAGATTTTTGTCCTTTTTCTATGGCTACATATAAATGTATTTATTGGGGCTGTAAGATTGGGAAATGAAGAAACACACAGGCAATCTATGTTGTATCATATGTGCTATAAACGCAGTAATTATGGATAGGATACAAACTATGTTCTATAAGTAGCACAAAAATAAAGGTCATTTTTATTCTAGACACATTTGTATATATGAGCCAAAATTTTTGGCTGATAAATAAATAAGGAGTAGGATGTCTAAAAAGGTCATATTCTTGTCGCGGTAAAAAGTTGCAGATGGTTTCTCTGTCGCAGAGACCATAATAAATTGCCCCCATTCTGTCACAAAAGACATACCGCATATACTCGTGTATAAGCCGAGTTTTTCAGCACAAAAAATGTGCTGAAAAGCATCCCCTCGGCTTATACACGAGTCAATACTGGGCTTAAAAAATAATAAACTTATATACTCACCCTCCGGTGGCCCCGATGTGCAGCGCTGCTCCCCCGATGTCCGCGCGGCTCGTCTTCTGGCTTCCCGGCTCCTCTTCTGTAAGATCGTGCTGGGGGCAGCCATTGTTCTCTCCCGGAGGCGCCGAGCACGATGTGACAGAAGAGGAGCCGGGAAGCCAGAAGACGAGCCGCACGGACATCGGGGGAGCAGCGCTGCACATCAGGGCCACCGGAGGGTGAGTATATAAGTTTATTATCTTTTTAAATTGGGGGCAGGCTGTATACCACTGGGGACTAAGCGCCACCGATTATGTGACCCGCTGGAAGCCACTTTGGGATATCTGGGGGTCAAGGGGCGGTGAGCTCATTGTATGCACGCCTCCTCCATATACATCACTCCCACGGCAGTATTAGGCAGATGTGTACAACCTCCTGAACTGCTGGAAAGCGGCTGCAGGTGGATAGGGGATAACAACCAAAGTTGGTGTAACCGCATTTAGTGCTCTCAAATGTGTTCAGACCCCCAGCGATCTGACACTTATCTGCCATCCTCAAAAAACTGATCAATGTCTTTTGTGGCCCAACCCCTAGATCACTTTCAGTGCATCTGTATCATGTAGCCTGTATTACAGCTGCAAGTCCTATAGTCTAGGATAAATCATCATTAAATTTACTTCCTTATTTTTTTGAAACTGCACAAATACAAAATTTAAGACCCAAATTGCTCACCTAAAGTTGTCTGGAACAGACTGTAGGTTTCAGGGTTACGAATGGTTGAAGCTACAATAACTTCCAGTTTATTTCCAGCTTTTGTACAACAGAAAAGTTTCTTCACTACTTTAGAAAATGAAGCCAGGATATCTGGATCATACACCACATCTAGAAATAGTAGAACATAACGTTAACGTGGACTATGCAGCCATATGATAAAGCACATCCATACATTACAATGGTAGCACTGTGATACCAGGGTACAGCTTCATTTACCCTTGAAGACAATTATTCAGCAAATAATAAAAATGTATGTTCAAACAATGGATCCAGCCATAAACGCAGAACTGTCAGAACTGAATTATAGTGATTATAGTAACATTTGTAATGTGTAACTGCTTTTCTGTAGCATTTTACTGCTTCTTTCTCCTGCGGTGAGCAGTGTTTATGAAAGCCTTCTCATGTCCATACAGAAGGAGAGGAGGCAATTGATAAACTCTTTCCATACCTAGAGCATATTTATCTGTATGATTTACACTCACCGGCCACTTTATTAGGTACACCTGTCCAACTGCTCGTTAACACTTAATTTCGAATCAGCCAATCACATGGCGGCAACTCAGTGAATTTAGGCATGTAGACATGGTCAAGACAATCTCCTGCAGTTCAAACCGAGCATCAGTATGGGGAAGAAAGGTGATTTGAGTGCCTTTGAACGTGGCATGGTTGTTGGTGCCAGAAGGGCTGGTCTGAGTATTTCAGAAACTGCTGATCTACTGGGATTTTCACGCACAACCATCTCTAGGGTTTACAGAGAATGGTCCGAAAAAGAAAAAACATCCAGTGAGCGGCAGTTCTGTGGGCGGAAATGCCTTGTTGATGCCAGAGGTCAGAGGAGAATGGGCAGACTGGTTCGAGCTGATTGAAAGGCAACAGTGACTCAAATCGCCACCCGTTACAACCAAGGTAGGCAGAAGAGCATCTCTGAACGCACAGTACGTCGAACTTTGAGGCAGATGGGCTACAGCAGCAGAAGACCACCCCGGGTGCCACTCCTTTCAGCTAAGAACAGGAAACTGAGGCTACAATTTGCACAAGCTCATCTAAACTGGACAGTAGAAGATTGGAAAAACGTTGCCTGGTCTGATGAGTCTCGATTTCGTCTGCGACATTCGGATGGTAGGGTCAGAATTTGGCGTCAACAACATGAAAGCATGGATCCATCCTGCCTTGTATCAACGGTTCAGGCTGGTGGTGTCATGGTGTGAGGAATATTTTCTTGGCACTCTTTGGGCCCCTTGGTACCAATTGAGCATCGTTGCAACTCCACAGCCTACCTGAGTATTGTTGCTGACCATGTCCATCCCTTTATGACCACAATGTACCCAACATCTGATGGCTACTTTCAGCAGGATAATGCGCCATGTCATAAAGCTGGAATCATCTCAGACTGGTTTCTTGAACATGACAATGAGTTCACTGTACTCAAATGGCCTCCACAGTCACCAGATCTCAATCCAATAGAGCATCTTTGGGATGTGGTGGAACGGGAGATTCGCATCATGGATGTGCAGCCGACAAATCTGCGGCAACTGTGTGATACCATCATGTCAATATGGACCAAAATCTCTGAGGAATGCTTCCAGCACCTTGTTGTATCTATGCCACGAAGAATTAAGGCAGTTCTGAAGGCAAAAGGGGGTCCAACCCGTTACTAGCATGGTGTACCTAATAAAGTGGCCGGTGAGTGTATCTCTCTGAGGAAATTACACCATTCAGGGACTGTCTGTAAAGAGTTGCGTCATTAGACACTTTACCAGGTTCCTTTCATCTCTTAGCTGTCAGTGGATACAGGACAGAAAGCTGATTTATACAAACTGCTTTGACGCTTGCAGCAAACTGATGTAGTAGGTCAGTGTGCAGCCTGGGGTTACGGAGAAGGCTCACGAGCAGCAAACATCTGCTGTTAACACCGCATGAAACACGGGTGTTAACCCTTCTCAGCTGTGACTCCAACGGGTGGCGATGTTCTGTCGCCATGACAGCCTGGAGTCTGTCCGAGACCCCTGACATTCTCATTTGTGCAGATCTGTCTTTAAAAAAAAAAAAAAATTCAACCCCCCCCCCCTATCCTTAGAACCAATATACAAATAAATAAATAAAAAAAACATCATAAAATTCCCGATCTATAAAAATGGTTATTCCCAGCGGTGAACCCCATGACAGAAAATAGCACCCAAATGTCTGAAACTGTACTTTTTGGTCATTTTGCAACTCCTAAAAATTTAAGTGACCAAAAGGTTGTAGAGTCCCACAAATGGTAATGTAAATTTAATTATGTTCTGCAAAAAAATGACGCCTGACACCGCTCTATACATCAAAGTATGAAGAAGTTATTAGTGTCAGAAGATGGCAAATGAAGGCTTTTTATTTTTTTGTAAAAAAGGGTTTTAAAAAATTGAAACCTTTAATAAAACAATAAAATAAATCTGGTATCCCTGCAATTGCAGCGACCCAAAGAATAAAGGGGATGTGACATTTGGATTGCACATTGAAAGCCATAAAAACGGAGCCCACAAGAAACTGCCGTAAAAGTGTTTTTTCGTCAAGTTCACTGCATTCGGAATTTGTTTCCGGCTTCCCAGTACAAGCAGTCCCTGGGCTACGTACAAGATAGATTTTTAGGTTTGTTCTTAAGATGAATTTGTATGCAAGTCGAAACTGATATATTTTATCATTGTAATTCCAGACAAATTTTATTCTGTTCCTGTGACAAATGGATTTTCAAAATTTTGTGCTGTTAGGGGACCAAGGATTATCGATAAAGCTTCATTACAGACACCTTACAGCTGATCATTGCAGGCAGGGACTATAGGCAAGCATCCAGAGTGCTTCACCAGAGGTCACAGTGGGCAGAGAGGTCTGTCTGTAAGTCAAATGGAAAATTAAATACTGCCGATAAGAAGTACAATTTGTTACACAGAAAATAAGCCCTTAAACTGCTCTGAACATAGAAAAATACAAAAGTGATGGATTTTAAAAAAGGGGATCAAAAAATGGAAACACAAAAACGAAAAAGGGCATCATGGGAAGGGGTTAAAAAAGGAAGAAAAGTAGGGGGAAAAGAAGGACACGTGAAAATATTTCTTTAATAAATGATATTAAAATGAGTTTAACAGTCCCTGGAACATGTGATTGTACTAAACTTCATTCACATTTCTGAAAAAAAAAAAACTGCAGAAACTGACCCGCCCCACGGATTTTACTCTTTACGCTTCAGATTTTTAGCACAGATTTCACCCCTTGCAAAGCCAAATGAAAAATCTGTAGTATATATCTTAA
The DNA here is from genome assembly GCF_040894005.1 of Engystomops pustulosus. Classification (NCBI taxonomy): domain Eukaryota; kingdom Metazoa; phylum Chordata; class Amphibia; order Anura; family Leptodactylidae; genus Engystomops; species Engystomops pustulosus. Next base: position 44,207,715 of record NC_092418.1, on the reverse strand, counting down.
TAAAATCCACATCAAATAGTTTAAAATACCATTTTTATAAGATTTTTTAGTGCAGTTGATTTTTAGTACCTGATGCAATAACCAGATCTGCGTCCAGGGCTACAAGCTCTTGTTCTGTGACAGATTCCCAGTCGAGTTCGGTTACGGACACAACCGTCGTGGGGGTCTTGCTGGTATCTGACAGTTCTTCGCTCAGCACGAAGCCATTGAGAAGGACGTTCTCTTTGAGCTGCTGGAGGACCTTCTGGTGACTGTCGCTGAATGTGTATCTCCTGGGAGAACAGCTCCTGCATATGACCAGTCCGGTCAGACCAATGCCACTCCCGAGTTCCAAAATTGTGCTCAAAACAGAAGGGACAAGATGAAGGTGTAATGGCTACACAGGCAGACCTGTACATGACCACTGACGGATGAATATCCCCCAAACACTCTACTAAATTATTTCAGATTCAACGTGTATTCCCAACATTTTTGGTCCTGGTTTTACACAAATTAGTACATGTACACTGGTAACAATCCAGGGGATACTGTTTATACAATATTTATGGACTATTTTTCATGTATACATGAGAATGTAACTTGCATTTGACTCCACATATAACCGATCCCCACATATTTTAGCTTATTCATATGCTGAAAAGGAAAGCAAACTGACCAAACTTCTCATATAAATACAATTTCACATGGTCATAACACGAGTGCCTTAAATACAGATACACCTGCACCTTCCCTAGTTTATCAGAACAGGAGGTAGAATGATACAAATCTGAGTGACATATATATATAGTGCCCTATTGTGACATCAGTATGCCTTCATATTCTTTCACACTGCTCCAACATGACATCAACAATATCTATTATGACATAAGCCCAGGCTTAAAGGGGTTCTCCGAAAGTTCCAGAAAATAAAAAGTCAGGCTGGGGCGGGCTTTTTAAAAAATTTTAAAAAAATAAATAAATAGACGTGTGCTCACCTCCTCAGTCGCTCCCAATGTCTCGGCATTCTATCAGGCGCTGGGATATGGTGACGGGTGGGCATGGCCGGCCAGAAGCTCCTCGAGTACAGGGCACGAATCATCACTTTTTACATAGCAATGCACCATTAAAGAGGACCTGTCGCCCACAAAAAAGGTACTAGGAGCTGCTTACTAAAGCACAAGCCCATTTTTAGCAGGAATTAATTGCTAGCGTTATCAGAACCCTCAGATAAAGCTAGAAGTAACTGCCGCACAGTACAATAGAATGCCGGAGCGAAATCAAAGTGGTCTGGCGTAATCATGAGGGGGTGGTCCGAGGCACTGCCTCTTCCCCGGAACACCCCTCCCACTCCATAGGCCGGCGGTGACTGCTGTGCTTCATGCGGCAGTCACCCCCTCCTAGTCCCGCCCCCTCGTGAATATGCTGGACCATTTGAGAGTTCCGATAAAGCTAGCAATTTATCACTGCTAAAAATGGGCTAGCGCTAGGAGCTGCTTACTTTAGTACCTTTTATATGGGTGACAGGTCCTCTTTAAGTTCATCTCTCTATAACAGGGGTCCCCAAACTTTTTACATAGGGGGCCGTTCACTGTCCCTCTCAGACTGTTGGAGGGCCGGACTGAAGTTTAAAATAAAAAAAAAATATATAAGAAATTCCTTGAAAACACAGCGCTAGCTGTACATGTGACAGCATCCGTAATACCCCTTTGTGAACTATTTTATTTATTGGCCCAATTAATGAATCAATTGGGTCAATTAATTATTAAATATGCTGCCCCCCCATTAATTACTAGACTGCCCCTCATAATTAATTCTTTCCTATGCTGCCCCTCATAATTAATTCTTTCCTATGCTGCCCCTCATAATTAATTATTTCCTATGCTGCCCCTCATAATTAATTATATCCTATGCTGCCCCTCATAATTAATTATTTTCTATACCCCCACCATTAATTCTTTCCGATGCCGCCCCTCACAATTAATTCTTTCCTATACCCCCACCATTAATTCTTTCCTATGCTGCCCCTCATAATTAATTATATCCTATGCTGCCTCTCATAATTAATTATTTCCTACACCCCCACCAATAATTGTATCCTATGCTACCCCTCATAATTAATTATTTCCTATACCCCCACCATTAATTCTTTCCTATGCTGCCCCTCATAATTAATTATATCCTATGCTGCCTCTCATAATTAATTATTTCCTATACCCCCACCAATAATTGTATCCTATGCTACCCCTCATAATTAATTATTTCCTATACCCCCACCATTAATTCTTTCTTATGCTGCCCCCCACCATTAATTCTTTCCTATGCTGCCCCTCATAATTAATTCTTTCCTATACCCCCCATTAATTCTTTCCTATGCTGCCCCTCATAATTAATTATATCCTATGCTGCCTCTCATAATTAATTATTTCCTATACCCCCACCAATAATTATATCCTATGCTGCCCCTCATAATTAATTATATCTTATGCTGCCCCTTATGAGAGGCAGCATAGGAAATAATTAATTATGAGGTGCAGCATAGGAAATAATTGATTATGAGGAGCAGCATAGGAAATAATTGAGGTGCAGCATAGGAAATAATTTATTATAATTAATTATTCACTATGCTGCCCCTCATAATTAATTATTCCCTATACTGCCCCTTCATTATTATTTTCTCTAATGGCCCCATAATTCATTACTTTGTATATTGGGGTCACCACACTCTTTCTACTGCTGTTTTAAAGAAAAAATTTAAAAACCTGTACTTACCTCGCGTCTTCTTTCTTCTTCCTGCGGCCGGGCAGAAAGGGGTGCGCGCCCGCGTGATGACGTAATCACATGGCCGCGCATCCAAGTTCAAGGAGCGATGTGCTCCGGGGTTGTCTTCCGGCCACATCGCTCCAGTTAAAGTGCTCGAGCGGCCGTTCCTGGCCGCATCGGGCACTATACAGTGAGGGGCAGGAGCTTCCTGTCCGGACGGACGGAGGCCCCTGCCCGACCGCCGAAGGCCGCGGCCTAATCATTGACATTATTGTCAATGCCAGCACCGAGCCCCGGATCCGGATTTATCATTTGGGGGCACCCGGGCGCTGGATGGGATGGGGGCCGGATAGAAACGGTCCGCGGGCCGCATGTGGCCCGCGGGCCATAGTTTGGGGACCCCTGCTCTATAAGATATAGCAATGCCCCATTGTGACATCACCACCCCCTATATGATATCTTTATGTCATTCTGTCCATAAAGCGTCTTGGGCCTTATGCTCCTTCTCAAAATATGCAGGGGCGATGCTGCTTTTTTTTTGTCTATATTTGGCGCTGTTTCGGAGCAGTTGTGATGCAAATGCTGTTTTGTGACTTTTCATTGCGCCAAATGAACATAAGACAGTGCAAAATCACTATGACATAGACCCTGCTGGTGCCAAATTCATTATTTGCATAGACTAGTTTTCACAATACTAAACTAAATTCATGATTTACGTGTCCCAACCCTGTCCCAGTCCCCGCCAGTCTAACTTTTGATAGTATTTTGCAACTTCCTATGCGACTGTCGCAAACAACCCCCATAGCATAAGACACTGCCAGCAGGTTTATCAGGGGCCAAAGCCGAGCAGAGCTATAAAGACTAGAATAGAACTGTCACAAGGAACCAGTCTAATGTTAAAAAAAATGTATAAATATTCTTCACACAAACCATATCAATTATTTGCTGAAATTGGCCTACCCCTTTAAATGCCCCATTTGGTTTTATCCAATATGGTGAATTTCGAGGGGAAAGTGGGTGCAATGAACAGCAACACTTCTTACCGATTGTTGAAGAGACCATTGTTCTCTATAGCCCATTCAGCTAAGAATAGCGCAGCTTCCCAGGTCACTAAGCCTGTAGTCCCCTCTGAGATGATAGCCACATTCTCAGCTAATGTCACAGGGTCCCCTGTGGGCTGCAAAACAATTCTGCCATTAGAAAGGTGATCAGTATGGATTGCCATGTACTATTATGCTTGTGCCGATTCTGGCACTGGAAGCAACACAGAGAATGGATGCAGGAGAGCTGTGTATGGGCATATCCACTTGAATGGTAGCTGAGCTGCAGTTACCGGGCCTGGCCACTGCACAGAGAACAGCGCTGTGTGGCTTGTGAATTCAAAGACACCAGAGCTCATTTGGTAGGCGGTTGGTGACCAATTTTCGGACCCCCACTAATCTGAGTTTTTATGACCTATTCCATGGATGAGTCAGAAATAAATGTCAGTGGTTCTACTATAGTAAATATCTCTATGCCACTCGAATTCAAGAGAACCTTTCCAGGCAGTCTCTCTCCTATAAAGTGATTGTGACTGTATTGACAACCGGGCGTTACCAAAAATTGACATTGACCAAAAAATGCAATTACTTTATGGATTCAGGCCACCATTTTCCTAAGCAGGCTTCTGGTTGGATACTCCAGCAGAGGGGAAGTGCTAGAAAGCAGCTTAGTTTCGAGAGCAAATAGGTCTTCAGGGTGAAGTCCCCCCCTCCAGCATTCGCAGAGCTGAAGTTTTCGATAGAAAGTAGATTTTCTTTACCATCTAATGACAAATGTATATTTAAACAACTTTAACCCATTCAGTAAAGTATAGATCACCAATATCTATTTTTTGGGGGGCTCCCAATCAGCTGTTTTTGACAGCTTCTGGAACAGTGGCCGGACCGGGTAACTGCAACTCAGCTTTCATTCAAGATAATGGGAGCAGTGCTGCAGTAACACAGCATGACCACTAGAGAACAGATCTGATATTGATGATCTCAGTGTAGGTGAGAAATCTATACCTGCTATTGCATTAGACATATGGAGACACAACCAGGAAGCTCCATTAAGGATCCTGCGTATCATTGTCATGAGGAACACTTACCAAACAGTAACTTTTGTAGCACAATGTATTGTCTTCTGAATTTAAGACTTCAGCGAATGCAGTATATATATCATCCAGCGGTTCTGCTCCCGTACGCTCATGCTGCAGAAAGAAGAATTATTACCCTAATATTATCATCAGTATGTATAATTCACACAACATAATACATCTTCTCCGCAGCTTCAGATTTAAATGGAAACAATATAGTTGTACACAGCAGAGAAATTCACTTATTCATAGGCAACGGGCAGAACCAGCGAAACGTAAGGAGCATCTAAAATAGTCGTGAACAGTGAGGAGCCGTAATTTTAACCCCTTATGCATACTGCAATCCTGATAAACCAATTCTTTAGGTTTTCTTGTCATTACATGCAGGATCGTAACTTGATCTGGTCTCCTTGCATATCTTTCTATATCCTCTGAGCCGTGGCGCCTAGAAACACAGTTCTGGTGTCATATTAAATATGGATTATGTTTCTAACTGCCACAGAACCGGAAATTTCCACAGTTACAGCTCCACACTCCTGACTGTAACTTTATCTAAAAATCACATTTTTGACTGTGGATATATCTAATGCTGTGGCACCATAAACATGATAATTTTCCCCTCTTTAATATGACACTAGAACTCCACATCTAGGTGCCATGGTTTAGATGATGTAGGCATTTAAATTGGGACACAATCATTACGTCTATACACGTGCTATCTAGGTAGGTGCATAATCACTAAAATGAGACAGGATCCCCACATCATCATGGGGCAATAAATGTGTGATCTCTGGGGGTGTGACTTCTAGGACCCCCTGTAATCAGCAGAATGGGGGACCACAAGTTTCTCTGAGCTGCCCTATAAATAATAGGACCTCCAGGATCTCTCATCCTGTAAGCCGAACTGGAAGACCCACTGAAGTCAAGCTCAATCTTCATGGAAATCAATGGTCAGGGCCAAACTTACTCTTTCTAATAAAAATATCCTTTTAGAATATCATTATTTTACCAATAACAGCAGAACTGCAAGAGAGACTTTGTGGTCTTCATAAAGATAGTAGGAACTGTATATTTGTGAGGCCTAAAAGGTGCAAGTGTATACCTACTTAAAGTGGCTCTAAATGTAAGGATCAATCTAATCTACTCAGCTCTTCTTCAGTCAGAAACCTGGCAGTGCCTAATCAGCTGTGGTCCCAGAATCTGGAGTTCTGACCCGTTCTTTAGTTGGGGCTGTATTCGCAGGATGACCCCCTCTTATAATAAAGTGAACAGGTCATACATTGCATTGTCCTTTCCGCAACCTCTGTGCAGGGGACCTCCCCTCTTGAAAATAAGGGTAAAGCCACACATTCCGTTTTTTAGATGCAGGTATGGATCATAATGGGTGAAGACTAGAGATGAGCGAGCACTAAAATGCTCGGGTACTCGTTATTCGAGACGAACTTTTCCCGATGCTCGAGTGCTCGTCTCGAATAACGAGCCCCATTGAAGTCAATGGGAGACTCGAGCATTTTTCAAGGGGACCAAGGCTCTGCACAGGGAAGCTTGGCCAAACACCTGGGAACCTCAGAAAAGGATGGAAACACCACGGAAATGGACAGGAAACAGCAGGGGCAGCATGCATGGATGCCTCTGAGGCTGCTTAATCGCACCATTATGCCAAAATTATGGGCAACAGCATGGCCATGACAGAGTGACAGAATGAAGCTAGATAGCATCTAAAACATCCAATAATTGACCCTGACACTATAGGGGACGGCATGCAGAGGCAGCGGCAGCAGGCTAGAGAGTGTCATGGCGACATACCCTGAATGGACTCAGGCTTCAAACCAATGGGTGGCAGAGAGGAACCAAAGGAGGTGAGCAAGAAGCGCTCAAATAATATCGGTACATGATAAAAGTTTGCCAGTATATTTTGGGGATTACACAGCAGGGTGGCGACAAAGTTAACAAGTTTGATGTGGAATGCCCTGTAAAAGCTCTTGGGCGGTGTGCCTTTTATCGCCTAGGCTCAGCAGTTTGAGCACCGCCTGCTGTCGCTTAGCGACGGCACTGCTGCTGTGCCTAGAGCTACCGACTGATGGCGCCATGGCCACGGATGGTAATTTGGAGGAGGAGGAGGTGGAGGAGGGGTGGGAGGAGGAGGAGGTATAGTAGGCCTTTTAGACCTGGACCGAGGTAGGCCCCGCAATCCTCGGCGTTGGCAGTATATGACCAGCCCCAGAGTCAGACTCGGTCCCAGCCTGCACCAAGTTAAGTGTAGTAGCGTTCTTATAAGTTTGGGATATGGCAGATGAGGGGAATGTAAACAGGTGCGCAAGAAGCGCTGAAATAATATCCCTAAATGGTAAAAGTTTGCCAGTATATTTTGTGGATAACACAGCAGGGTGGCGACAAAGTTAACAACTTTGATGTGGAATCCATGAAAACAACCCAAATTTGTGCCTGACACACCTCGTTTGATAAGGGGACGATGTATGGAGGCAGCTATATGGACGACTTTTGGAGGTAGCAATGGAGACAACGTGTGGAGGCTGCTATGGAGACAATTTAATTTGGATAGTGCCTGTATGTGGCAGTCCAAAAAAGTTTTCAAACCAGAGGAGCAGGTAGGTGGCCCTCCAGAAAAATGGAATAGATTGAGTGCCTGTATGTGGCAGTCCAAAAAAGTTTTCAAACCAGAGGAGCAGGTAGGTGGCCCTCCAGAAAAATGAAATAGATTGAGTGCCTGTATGTGGCAGTCCAAAAAAGTTTTCAAACCAGAGGAGCAGGTAGGTGGCCCTCCAGAAAAATTGAATAGATTGAGTGCCTGTATGTGGCACTCCCAAAAATTGTTTAAAACAGAGGACCGGGTAGGTGGCCCTCCAGAAAAATTAAATGCATAAAGTACTATAGCTAGAGCCAGTGGGCCCTGTCAAAAAATAGCCAGTTTCCTCTGCTTTAGGCTACATTCACACGAACGTATGGGGGACGTATATACGGCCGACGTATATACGGCCGATATACGTCCCCCATACACTCCTATGAGCGCACGGCACCCTACGGGAGCGGTACGGTGCTGCACACGTGCGGCACCGTACCGTTCCGTACCCGGGAAAAAGATAGGACATGTCCTATCTTTTCCCGTAATACGGGGCCGTGCGCTATAAGTTGCTATGGAGAGGGGCGGGGGTGAGCTGCGCTCACCTCCTCCTCCTCTCCCTGTACACTGCCGTTGCCCGCTACGGTACGGTACGGGCGGGCAACGGCAGTGTGAATATAGCCTTAGTGTACAAAGAGGAGGAGAAGGAGGAAAATGAGGAGGAGGAGGAGTGCATAAATTATTCAGGTTGAGCTTCCTTCACCTGGTGGAGATTGGAAATTATGAGAAATCCAGGCTTTATTCATCTTAATAAGCGTCAGCCTGTCAGCGCTGTCAGTCGACAGGCGTGTACGCTTATCGGTGATGATGCCACCAGCTGCACTGAAAACCCGCTCGGACAGCACGCTAGCGGCAGGGCAGGCAAGAACCTCCAAGGCGTACAGCGCCAGTTCGTGCCACATGTCCAGCTTTGAAACCCAGTAGTTGTAGGGAGCTGTGTGATCATTTAGGACGATGGTATGGTCAGCTACGTACTCCCTCACCATCTTTCTGTAAAGATCAGCCCTACTCTGCCGAGACTGGGGACAGGTGACAGTGTCTTGCTGGGGTGACATAAAGCTGGCAAAAGCCTTGTAAAGCCCTGCCAGTGCTGGACAAGCTGCCTGCTCGCCTACTCTCCCTCGCTACTTGTCCCGCAGAACTACGCACTCTGCCGCTAGCGCTGTCAGAAGGGAAATACTGTTTCAGCTTGTGCACCAGGGCCTGCTGGTATTCATGCATTCTCACACTCCTTTCCTCTCCAGGGATGAGAGTGGAAAGATTTTGCTTGTACCGTGGGTCCAGGAGAGTGAATACCCAGTAATCGGTGCTGGAATAAATTCTTTGAACGCGAGGGTCACGGGATAGGCAGCCTAGCATGAAATCTGCCATATGCGCCAGAGTCCCAACGCGCAAGAATTCACTCCCCTCACTGGCCTGACTGTCCATTTCCTCCTCCTCCAACTCCTCTTCTTCTGCCCATACACGCTGAACAGTGAAGGTCTGAGCAATGCTCCCCTCTTGTGTCTCGCCAACATTCTCCTCCTCTTCCTCCTCATCCTCCTCCACCTCCTCCGATATGCGCTGAGAAACAGACCTGAGGGTGCTTTGGCTATCAACAAGGGAATCTTCTTCCCCCGTCTCTTGTGACGAGCGCAAAGCTTCCGACTTCATGCTGATCAGAGAGTTTTTCAACAGGCCAAGCAGCGGGATGGTGAGGCTGATGATGGCGGCATCGCCACTGACCATCTGTGTTGACTCCTCAAAGTTACTCAGCACCTGACAGATATCAGACATCCACGTCCACTCCTCATTGTAGACTTGAGGAAGCTGACTGACCTGACTACCAGTTCTGGTGGAAGTTGACATCTGGCAGTCTACAATCGCTCTGCGCTGCTGGTAAACTCTGGATAACATGGTTAATGTTGAATTCCACCTCGTGGGCACGTCGCACAACAGTCGGTGAGTGGGCAGTTGGAGGCGGCGCTGCGCTGCCCTGAGAGTGGCAGCATCTGTGCTGGACTTCCTGAAATGCGCACAGATGCGGCGCACCTTCGTGAGCAAATCTGACAGATTGGGGTATGTCTTGAGGAAACGCTGAACTATGAGATTTAACACATGGGCCAGGCATGGCACATGTGTCAGTCTGCCGAGTTGCAGAGCCGCCACCAGGTTACGGCCGTTGTCACACACAACCATGCCTGGCTTCAGGTTCAGCGGTGCCAGCCACAGATCAGTCTGCGCCGTGATGCCCTGTAATAGTTCTTGGGCGGTGTGCCTTTTATCGCCTAGGCTCAGCAGTTTGAGCACCGCCTGCTGTCGCTTAGCGACGGCACTGCTGCTGTGCCTAGAGCTAGCGACTGATGGCGCCATGCCCACGGATGGTAGTTCGGAGGAGGAGGTGGAGGAGGGGTGGGAGGAGGAGGAGGCATAGTAGGCCTTTGAGACCTGGACCGAGGTAGGCCCCGCAATCCTCGGCGTCGGCAGTATATGACCAGCCCCAGGGTCAGACTCGGTCCCAGCCTCCACCAAGTTAACCCAATGTGCCGTCAGCGATATATAGTGGCCCTGCCCGGCAGCACTCGCCCACGTGTCCGTGGTCAGGTGGACCTTGTCAGAAACGGCGTTGGTCAGGGCACGGATGATGTTGTCTGACACGTGCTGGTGCAGGGCTGGGACGGCACATCGGGAAAAGTAGTGGCGGCTGGGGACCGAATACCGAGGGGGGGCCGCCGCCATGAGGTTGCGAAAGGCCTCGGTCTCTACTAGCCTATAGGGCAGCATCTCCAGGCTAAGCAATCTGGAGATGTGGACATTAAGGGCTTGGGCGTGCGGGTGGGTTGCACTATATTTTCTTTTCCGCTCCAGCGTCTGGGGTATGGAGAGCTGAACGCTGGTGGATGCTGTGGAGGATCGTGGAGGCGACGATGGGGTTTTTGTGCCAGGGTCCTGGGCAGGGGGCTGACTATCAGCTGACACAGGGGAAGGAGCAGTGCTGTGCACGGCCGGAGGTGAACGGGCTTGGTGCCACTGATTCGGGTGTTTAGCATTCATATGCCTGCGCATACTGGTGGTAGTTAAGCTAGTAGTGGTGGAACCCCTGCTGATCCTGGTTTGGCAAAGGTTGCACACCACAGTCCGTCGCTCATCCGGTGTTTCCTTAAAGAACCTCCAGACTTCTGAAAATCTAGCCCTCGCCGCGGGAGCCCTCGCCACGGGAGCTTCACTAGTTGACACATTTGGCGCTGATGCACCTGCTCTGGCCCTGCCTCTCCGTCTGGCCCCACCACTGCCTCTTCCAACCTGTTCTGCTATAGGACTCTCCTCCGTCTCAGAAGCACTGTGTTCACCCGGCCTCTCAACCCAGCTTGGGTCTGTCACCTCATCATCCTCCGATCCCTCAGTCTGCTCCCCCCTCGGACTTCCTGCCCTGACAACAACTTCACCACTGTCTGACAACCGTGTCTCCTCATCGTCCGACACCTCTTTACACACTTCTTCCACTACGTCAAGAAGGTCATCATCACCCACAGACTGCGACTGGTGGAAAACCTGGGCATCGGAAAATTGCTCAGCAGCAACCGGACAAGTGGTTTGTGACTGTGGGAAGGGTCCAGAAAACAGTTCCTCAGAGTATGCCGGTTCAAATGCCAAATTTTCCTGGGAGGGGGCAGACTGGGGGGGAGGAGGCTGAGGTGCAGGAGCTGGAGGAGTGCCGATTTCGGTGACATGGGTGGACTGCGTGGAAGACTGACTGGTGGACAAATTGCTCGAAGCATTGTCTGCAATCCACGACATCACCTGTTCGCACTGTTCTGGCCTCAACAGTGCTCTACCACGAGTCCCAGTAACTTGAGACATGATGAACCTAGGGAGTGTAGCTCTGCGGCGTTCCCCTGCTCCCTCATCAGCAGGTGGTGTCTCACCCCGCCCAGGACCACGGCCTCTGACCCCTGCAGTAGATGGACGCCCACGTCCCCGCCCTCGTCCTCTACCCCTAGCCCTAGCCCTCGGGTTAAACATTTTGAAAATGAAAGTTATATAAATTAAATTTTTTTTTTTAATTTTTTTTTGTGTTTTTTAGTTTTTTTTTGTGTTTTTTAGTTTTTAAAACCAAACAATGCTATCCTATTGCTATGGCTATTTTCTAGCCAAGTATGAAAGCACACTGCTATGCCAGATGAGATGACGCTGAGTTATTAAAAAAATAAACGTAAAATAAAAAGTAAATGGCAGACTGTGCCTAATTGAAATCCAACCCCTAATAAATTATCCCACTTCGGTCTTTGCGATGGATATGTGCGTCACTAAGCGCTAAACACAGCGGTCGCAAGTCTCACTCCAAATTCCTCACAATTGGCTAGTATATGCACTGCAGCAAGGACAGCCACCAGCACATCAACCAGAAATAAAATATATATAACGCTATTGTAGGCGTAAGTAAGCCGTTTGGATTCTCCTTTGGCTATTTTCTAGCCAAGTATGAAAGCACACTACTATGCCAGATGAGATGACGCTGAGTTATGAAAAAATAAACGTAAAATAAAAAGAAACTGGCAGACTGTGCCTAATTGAAATCAAACCCCTAATAAATTTTCCCACTTTGGTGTTTGAGGTGGATATGTGTGTCACTAAGAGCTAAACACAACGGTAGCAAGTCCCCCTGCAAATTCCTCACAATATGGTACTAGCTGCACTACTAGTGCCAGCAAGCCCAGCCACAAGCAAACAAACAAAAAAAAAGTATAACGTTATTGTAGCCCTAAGAAGGGCTGTTGGGTTCTTGTAGAATCACTCCTGCCTAACACTATTCTAATAGAACACCCTAACGCTTTCCCTGACCAGCAGCAGCTCTCTCCCTAGCGGCATCCAGGCAGAGAATGATCCGAGCAGCGCGGGCAGGGGCTAGTCTATTCGTGTAAGGGTACCACGTCATGCTGGGTGGAGTGCAGAGTCTCCTGGCTTGTGATTGGCTCTGTTTCTGGCCGCCAAAAAGCAAAACGGCGGGAGATGCCATTTTCTCGAGCGGGCGAAGTATTCGTCCGAGCAACGAGCAGTTTCGAGTACGCTAATGCTCGAACGAGCATCAAGCTCGGACGAGTATGTTCGCTCATCTCTAGTGAAGACCTATCATTAGGAAGTGCTACTCCATTAATTGTTTGTATGAAAAAAATCTATCACGTTTCCAATATAATTTCTGTATCAATTGCTCAGTTTCCTAGATCTCTGCTTGTTGTCATTCTATTTGAAGCTTTAGGATGATGCCACACATGGCGGTTTTGGTCCGTTTTTAAGCATGCGTTTTCAGTTCATTAAAAAAAAAAAAAAGCATCCGTTTTTGACCATTTTGGACTGTTAACCATGCGTTTTGCTGCTTACTACCTGTTTATCTATTAAGATAATTGGGAAAAAACTGAAAAAAACCGGATGCGTTTTAAAAAAAGCATTCCTTTTTAAATGGACTGAAAAAGCATGCTTAAAAATGGACACCATGTGTGGAATCACCCTTATTGTTTACTTTCAGTGAAATCTGTCCATGGTTATGTGATATCACACAGGTGCACGGCTTGTTAGTATCACAGAGTAATCACAACTGTGTGTGATAATGGGTTGTGCATCTGTGTGACATCACATGAGCAGGAATATAACAAGCCGTGCACCTGTGTGACATCACAGGAATAGGAATATAACGAACCGTGCACCTGTGTGACATCACATGACCATGGACAGATTTCTATCCACTGGAAGTAAAACATGGTAGCTTCCTACAGAATGGCAGCAAGCAGAGATCTAGTAAAATGCAATAAATGGAATAAATGCAGAAACTATATTGTAAAATTGTATAGCTTTTCATTATACAAACATTAAGATTTATGAGATTTATGGCTGTTTTTTCCCCTCTTTCAGTACAATGTGAGCGGTCACCTTTTTGATTAGTTCAGATAAGAACAGTCTTCTGTACTGTGATGATGGTGGGTACTTTTGGGAGACTGGATGGTTGATGGTCTATGAAGAAGAAAACCATTTATTAGCAATCACATACCACAAAGAAAAAGTAATCAGACATCTGCATGATGAAGGTCTACAGAATCTAAGCTTCTAGCGTTGTACTATATTTATCTACACAAATGACCCTTAATATTATGTAGAACTGCAATGTGATGGGCACATAGGTGGTGGACTAATACAGTTTGGTTGTCAAAGAGGAGTTTTGATGAAAAAAAATTTTTTTCCATTGGATGTAAAAAAATCATGCAAGCAGAGATCTTGAAAATCAAAAGAACTGAACCCCAAAGAATATAAGAAAATAGAACCATGAATGGTATATAATCACTATTCCTGTACATTGAGTTGGCGCTTGCAGCTGGTCTAGTGAGAAGATGTACATGGACTCACCGTGCAGCCAGGATTTATATTAAGGTTTTACCTGTTCCAAAATTCTGAGCACAAATGATGGCCGTATAGACAGCTGATGTTCCAAGTCCTGGAGAAGAAAATCATGGAGTCATTTCATATGGATATACAGAGCTGCAGTTGAGAAATCCTTACATCTGCTAGGATATTGGACAGAGTAGTAAAGTGCTATGGAATATGATGGTGCTGTATAAATAAAGATTATTATTATTATTATTATTGTGTTTTGTGTCATGTTGGGGGTGGGGGGGTATTCCAACGTTTCCTTACAACTTATAGCACAGATGTATCACACTGTATTCTTATTCAGTGGTATATTTCGCCCCAGGGACCCCTCTCCCCCTGAATGTGAGGGGGGTGGGGGGTTGGGAGTGCACAATAGCTGCTGCTGAAGTAAGCCGTGTTTCCCGAGTGATGTCACTGTCTTTATATGGACAGTGATATCACAGAGTCCCCCCTCCTGATGTGCGATGTATGTGCTCAGAGAGGCTGCAGGAGGGATGCAATACGCTGCATTCGCTCCCCATAGGCTTCTATACATCTGCTGCGCTCATACGTCGCTCAGCAGGAGGGAGCAGGATGGAAAGACTTGGGTTGCTACGTCTTTCCATCCTGCCTTTTTCAGCGGATGCAACATATACTGGTCAGATGTAGACAATAACTATGCCTCCGTCTGCCATTATATGTCAATGTATACGCTGAGCGTATACAAAAGACAAAATGTGAAACCAGCCTCAAATCAACATCACTCAGATCCAGGCAATGTGACTGTGGTAATCTTCTTATATTTGTTATCCATGGCCTCCGTCCTCCAAAAATCAACTTTTAAAATTAAGCTTAGGAGCCAGAAGGGCTCTGTGAGGTGTTATCAGAGCCCCTCCATGCTGTAGCTTCACATTGTACAGGAGCACTTCCCCCTTCCAGTGTGTGAGAATACAGCAGGCAGAGGACGGAGGTGAAGTGCTGAGGGCAGGGGGAGAATGTGTAATAGTCTGTGAAGCTACAGCACAGAACAACGGTGGTAACACCCCAGGAGCCCTTCTGGCTGATTTGTATAATTGTAAAAGTTTATTTTAGAGAGAAGGAGGCTATAGATAACAAATAACATTTCCACATTCATGGTGCCAGGATCTATGAGTGCCCCTGATTTATCATGCTTGATTTTGATTTACTTTAAAGGGCTTGTGGTTGAAAAAAAGGTTAAAAATATGGCTGTTTTCTACCAAAAACAGCTCCTATGCTGGCCATGGGTCGTGTATTGCATGGAAATGCTTTTGGAAGACAGCAGCTTTATTTTTAAATCTCTGGACATCAATGTAAAATTATAGCTGTTCTCCGGCCCTAGAAGGCGATAAGACTGCACCTCACCTTCCATGGTAAGGATCCAATCCGTCTGCAACATAGGAAGTCTCGCTGGAAGGTGTCACACAGACCGGCTTGTACAGCGTCCATAACCTCATCACTGGATGGCTCCATCCTATGGGAAGCAGAATAAATGTAGTCATCACCCAGATCTATGGGTTATCCCTTAAGACTCTGCCGCAGGCGGTGTAATGACACATGTATAGTATGTGGTTGTCTCTCTACTTTCCATTAGTGTAAAACCACTTTTAATACAGAATGACTTCAGCTTTCAAATTTGAATCACTTGAAGATCACATCAAATCATTACAGGGACCAATTTGACAAGCTCTGTGTAATCCCCTCACAGCACTGAGTGATGCTGATCATACATAGTGATGACACTACTGGGCACATAATCCCCTCACAGTCACAGCACTGAGTGATACTAATCATACATAGTGATGACACTGATCATACATAGTGATGACACACACTACTGGTCACATAATCCCCTCACAGTCACAGCACTGAGTGATACTAATCATACATAGTGATGACACTGATCACACAGAGTGATGACACTGATCACACAGAGTGATGACACTGATCACACAGAGTGATGACACTGATCACACAGAGTGATGACACTGATCATACATAGTGATAACACTGATCATACAGAGTGATGACACTGATCACACATAGTGATGACACTGATCTCACAGAGTGATGACACTGATCTCACAGAGTGATGACACTGATCATACAGAATGATGACACTGATCATACATAGTGATGACACTACTGGTCACATAATGCCCCTTACAGTCACAGCACTGAGTGACACTGATCATACATAGTGATGACACTGATCACACAGAGTGATGACACTGATCATACAGAGTGATGACACTGATCACACAGAGTGATGACACTGATCACATAGAGTGATGACACTGATCATACAGAGTGATGACACTACTGGTCACATAATCCCCTCAAAGCACTGAGTGATGCTGATCATACATAGTGATGAAACTACTGGGCACATAATCACCTCACAGTCACAGCACTGAGTGATACTAATCATACATAGTGATGACACTGATCACACAGAGTGATGACACTGATCACACAGAGTGATGACACTACTGGTCACATAATCCCCTCACAGCACTGAGTGACGCTGATCATACATAGTGATGACACTGGTCATACATAGTGATGACACTGGTCATACATAGTGATGACACACACTACTGGTCACATAATGCCCCTTACAGTCACAGCACTGAGTGACACTGATCATACATAGTGATGACACTGATCACACAGAGTGATGACACTGATCATACATAGTGATGACACTGATCATATAGAGTGATGACACTACTGGTCACATAATCCCCTCACAGCACTGAGTGACGCTGATCATACATAGTGATGACACTGGTCATACATAGTGATGACACTGGTCATACATAGTGGTGACACTGGTCATACACAGTGGTGACACTGGTCATACATAGTGGTGACACTGGTCATACATAGTGGTGACACTGATCATACATAGTGGTGACACTGATCATACATAGTGATGACACTACTGGGGACATAATCCCCTCACAGTCACAGCACTGAGTGTCATAGGATCGGGGGCGCCTATAGCCTCATGTTGTCAGGCATGGCTAGAGCTGCGGGGCTCTGGCTCCCCCTAGTGACGATGGCGCGCAGTGTCTCCACCGCATGAGACCCAGGCTACAGGAGGTTTCCCTATAACGTTATGACTATGATAAGACATGAGAGGATGGGGAACAGCCGTACCTGCCAGCAGCACATAGCCAGGGGCTGCCGCTCAGCACAACGCATTGGGCAGCTGCTAGAATGGAGTTACCAGGATGAGGTGTGATGTCACTGGTCACATGTCACTCCAGATCATGTGACTGAGGGGGCGGGGCTTGGTGTTTCCCCCCTGTATGTGTGTGGAGGAGATGCAGGGCGGCTCTCTGCTGTGTGTGGAGGGATTATCAGGTACCTCTGCTCCAGGGTCTAGTGGAGGGTTCTGGGAGCTGTGAGTAATATGTGCGGGCGGCTGCAGTCTGTAAGTGTGGAAAGTGGGTGATATGCAAAGGAGCCCGGGTCACATAGAGGAGCCTGAGGGGGGCACCTAGAGGAGCATGGGGCATGTGTGTAATAAAGGGTGAGGGTCATGTATGGATTGTGAGGGGTCTAATGGCTGTATAGTGCCACAATTGGACATACATCATTAATGTGGGGGTGCACCCTATAACATGGGGGGGGGGGGGGGTACATGCTGTATGTGTGTGGGGGTGCAGTCTATAACATGGGGGGTACTTGCCTCTCATAGTATTCCCACACAGTGTAATAGTCTAATAACTGGTTTTCCGTTCTCGGGTATGAATGGAGAGGCAGGTCAAGTCTGCGTCCTGTTGCTTTATTCTTTGCCAGGTCGCCTGGTTATCGCTGGCGCTGTCATAGAGGTTCAGGACAGTGCCGGAAATACCCAAGCGTTGTGCTTGCCAATTTCCAAAAACTCCAATGGTATTTAACCCCTACGCGCACCAGGATGATATAGTACGTCCCTGCGGACAGATACTTCCCGCTCCAGGACGTGCTATAACGTCCTGCTTCTGGCACCGGCTCACGAACGGAGCCGGCACCAGAAGCAGCGGCTGTCAGCTGTCTAGTACAGCTGACACCGCACTCTAAAACTTGCCATCGGAGCAGACTCCGATCGCGAGTGTTAACCCCTTACACGCCTTCCCTTACAGGGTCTTCCCTCTATGGATCGGATCCTCTGTGCCACTTACCGGGCGATCCGATCTACTTCTGAGCATCCCCAAGGTCTATCGAGTGCCCCAGGGCTGCCCGATTTTCGCAGCAGTCAGACCGCTTCCGGGTCTGACTGTAAACTGTCTGGGCGTATTGTAGAGCAGTGTATTGATCAGAGCAGCGCTAGTTCAAGTATGTACAAGTAAAAAAAAAGTTAAAAACACTACACATTAGAATAAATAAAACTATAAGCCCCTAAAATGTCTCTTTCCCATTAAAACACTTAATAAAAGTATAAAAATTGCAAAAACACTAAAACCCCCCCACATATTTGGTATTGCCTTGTCCTTAACAATTTGTATCATAAAACAGATTCATTACTGGACCTGCACGGTAAACGCAGGGGAAAAAAAACACAAAAATGTTCTGAAAAAAGTCATTTTTAATTAATACCTTTAAAAAAATGCTCTAAAAAGTGATAAAAAAGTTCCACACTCTAAAATGAGCCCACTAAACAGAACAACTCTTCTTGCAAAAAAGAAGCCCTTAACCAGATTTGTCAGCCGAAAAATAAAAAAAGTTATGCATATGAAAAGATGGTGATGCTAAAATGAACAAGATTTTTTTCAAATTAGTTTTCATTCTGTAAAATTGAATAAAATCACAACCCCCCACCTATTTGGTATCGCTGAGTCCGTAACAATCTGCATAATAAAACAGAATCCTTATAAGATCCGCAAAATGAACCCCATAAAAAATAGATAATCTTTTATTAATACCCTATAAAAATGCTCTAAAAAGTGATTTAAAAAATGTTATGCACTCTAATATAAGACCACTAAAAAGAACCATCCTTCACGCAAAAAATAAGCCCTTAAACAGATTTGTGAGACGAAAAAATAAAAAAGTTATGCCTATGAAAGACGGTGATGCTAAAATTAACCTAATTTTCGCCAAATTACTTTTTATTCAGTAAAAATGGGGAAAAAAAATAAAAAATCTATATAAATTAGGTATTTTCGTAATCGTGGATACCCATAGAATAAAAATAATATACTATTTATAACGGCCAAAAAAACCCACAAAAAAATCTTCCTAAAAATTGATGATTTTTATTTCCTCCACCAACAAACAGTTAATAAAATCTCACCAATAAGCTATAGATGCCCCAAAATTACATACCAAAAAAGTGCATCTCATGTGGTTAAAAAATAAGCCCCTATAGGTCCACAAAATGAATATATTGTCAAAAAAATCTTACAATGCAGACTGCACCTCCATTTTTTTTAACCCCTATAAAACTCCTAAAGGGTTAACAAACTCCTTAAAAGTGGTTTTTCATACGTTGACGGGTGTAGTTTCCATAATGTGGTAATTTACGAGTCTCACTATTATTTAAGCCTCTCACAGTCAATTACAAGTTGAGCAGGTCCATCTAAATATTAGTTTTGGTGATTTTCCCAAAAATTTGAAAAATGGCACCCAAATTCTGAGCCTCATAACATTCTAGTAAAATATGTGGAATCTTAAAAAAACCATGCCAACATAAAGCAGACATTTGAGAAATGTAAGTTATGAATTTATTTGGGTGCTATGACTATCTGCATCAAAAGTGGAGAATTTAGAACTTTGAAAATAAAGAATTTTACAAAATTTTGGCCAAATTTCGTTTTGTTTTTTTTTTCATAACGAAACATAAAAGTTATTGTCACGGCGAGGACGCCGCCGCCTCGTCACGTGACGTGGGGTGCAACTGTACGGGTTAATTTAGCCTACTCAAACTTGTGCTCACCTTTCACTCAGGACCCAAGTTGAGCATAAAATCACACCTCATACAGCTCCAGCACCAGAACCGCTGCCACCACTTATTGCATTTATACTGGGACCAATAAGTATCCCACTCTACAACAACTCTTGCTCTCAAGCAGTCACTTTGTCACACCACTACACATGCACACTCAGCACTCTAGCAGTCACACAGCTAACCACACTTCACAAGGCTATGAGTTCGCAGAGCATACAGGGACCAAAATTAAAGTGAAAAGCTTTAATTACAAAAAGTTGATCAGTGCATAAAAAGATATTAAAAACAAAAGAATTACAAAGGACACACAACACGGCAAAACAGCTATAAAATAAAAAGGGAGAAAAATAACAGAAACTTACAACTTAAAGTAAATCCTGATCCCTGGAGGTGGGAGAAATAAGGAACACACTCAGCTTGTCGAGCAGCCCCCAAAATGTGAACACCAATTCTTGGATTTCATATTGTTTTATAACTTCTCAGTTTGGTTCAGATTTCAGAACCTCCCATTCATTAATTAGTCCAGAGGGTCATTCACGATTGGGCAAAGTTTTAATGAGGGGGGAGAGTCCAGGAATATTTAAACAGTCTTTTGTTTCCAAATCCTGATGCAGAAGAGGGGGGGGGGGGGTAGGGAGACCAAATGTCCTTTGGGGTCAGTTCAGAGGTTATCAGGCTGTTAAAGCTCCAGGATGTCATAAAAGCTGCCTGGACGCTTCAATAGATGCCAAATATTTAAACAAAGTTTGTAATTACCCTATAGTTAAACCAATCTTATACATTCACAATTAATATCTCCTTGACAGTTATCAACCAAATTTCTAAACTAATTTGCAGTACAATCTCAAAATCCCTGGATATCTCATAGCGATCCAAAGCTATAACCACTTATAGTGACACAGGGCAGATCTGAAAAATGGGACCGCGTCCTAAAGGCCAAAAGGGTTCACCTACTGCTCCATCAATTAGATGTACATTCTTGGGATCAGTGTAGAATGTAGAAGTCACATCTGTCAGATTGCTATTCCCTATCCTGTGGAAAAGATCCTATACTTACCTCTCTCCTGCATTATACTCCTGCCTGCACCTTCTGGTCTTTGTTTGCAAACAGAGGCTGCAGCAAGGATGGCATGTCTGCTGCAGCCTTATATTCCTCTCTGCCAAACACCTCTGAGGCCAGGAGTATAGCGCGCCAGTCACATGTCATCATCATGAAGTCACCGCTGCAAACAGCGGCTATTATCTGCAGGCAGGAGCATGCTTCCCAGCTATATTCCTATGTTGCGGACAACCCTTTTATATGTCCCCTAGTGGCACATTTAAAAACAAAAAATGTCCAGGCAATGTTTTATAAAATAATAAAACTTCTTATAATCACCTTTCTCCAGATTAATTACATGTGTAATAATATAGAAAATAAAGAAAAACCACAGAACCAAAGCTGAAGGACTGTTATTTTTTTGCAAAGATGATCTTTAAAGGGGTTGTCTGACTTTTAAAAACTTTTCAAGTGAGCTGAGGAAGACAGTAAAAAAATAAATCCCTTTTATATTTTCCTCCTCCATCATTCCCCTGTTCCTAAGCTGTAGCAGGCTTAAAGGGGTATTCTCGTCTGGGCATTCACATTCAGTTTCATTAATCTTCCATATATAAACATTTCTTCAATTGGATGTTATGAAAAAAAATGTTCCTGTGTGAAGATAATTTCTCATAAACATAGCCATGTTCTCCCTTAGAAACCAGATATCTTCCTCGGTTACGACCACGTCACACTCTGGCAGCGGTGGCCAGACTTGCGCTATAGAGTCCTGCCTGACCACCTGGATTCAGCAATCATTACTACAGGACGGCTATAGGACATGCAGTAACTCCCGGACATTTCATATACAAAAACTTTTTATTTATTTTTGAAATCCCTCCAGCAGAGGTGGCCGTATCCGGGGAAGCTTTCTCGTTTCTAAGGGACCATGTGACTATATTTATGAGAAATTATCTTCACACAGGAACATTTTTTTTAATAACATCTAATGGAAGAAATGTTTATATATGGCAGATTTATCAAACTGATTGTGAATACCCAGGATGAGAATACCCCTTTAAGACAGGAACCGTGCCAGGCTGCAGGAAGTTGTTCTTCCCCACTGACTCCTCCCACGTATGACAGTCGGACTCCTCGTCAACTGAAAGTAATGGAGCAGACAGCCGCTCATGACTGTTCTGCTCCATACATCTCAATGGAGTCGAATGAAATTGCCGAGTGATGAGCTTGGCTATCTCCATCAGCTCCATAGAGATGATTGGAGCAGGACCCCACTGAGACCCCCAGCAGCAGAGACCCCCAGACCTGAGACCTCAGCAGCAGTGAGGAGTCACGTGGTTTTATGGTTCTATAGGCTCCAAGTCTTATGGCCTGATCTGTACTCAGAGAGTGACTTACCACACGTATACATAGCACTACACACCACATGTAGACAGCACTACACAATACACAGCACTGCACACCACATGTAGATAGCACTACACAATACACAGCACTGCACACCACATGTAGATAGCACTACACAATACACAGCACTGCACCCCACATGTACATAGCACTACACAATACACAACGCTGCACACCACATGTAGATAGCACTACACAATACACAGCACTGCACACCACATGTAGATAGCACTACACAATACACAGCACTGCACACCACATGTAGATAGCACTACACAATACACAGCACTGCACCCCACATGTACATAGCACTACACAATACACAACGCTGCACACCACATGTAGATAGCACTACACAATACACAGCACTGCACACCACATGTAGATAGCACTACACAATACACAGCACTGCACCCCACATGTACATAGCACTACACAATACACAGCACTGCACCCCACATGTACATAGCACTACACAATACACAACGCTGCACACCACATGTAGATAGCACTACACAATACACAGCACTGCACACCACATGTAGATAGCACTACACAATACACAGCACTGCACCCCACATGTACATAGCACTACACAATACACAGCACTGCACACCACATGTAGATAGCACTACACAATACACAACGCTGCACACCACATGTAGATAGCACTACACAATACACAGCACTGCACACCACATGTAGATAGCACTACACAATACACAGCACTGCACCCCACATGTACATAGCACTACACAATACACAACGCTGCACACCACATGTAGATAGCACTACACAATACACAGCACTGCACACCACATGTAGATAGCACTACACAATACACAGCACTGCACCCCACATGTACATAGCACTACACAATACACAGCACTGCACACCACATGTAGACAGCACTACACAATACACAGCACTGCACACCACATGTAGATAGCACTACACAATACACAGCACTGCACCCCACATGTACATAGCACTACACAATACACAGCACTGCACACCACGTGTACATAGCACTACACAATACACAGCACTGCACACCACATGTAGACAGCACTACACAATACACAGCACTGCACACCACATGTAGATAACACTACACAATACACAGCACTGCACACCACGTGTACATAGCACTACACAATACACAACACTGCACACCACATGTACATAGCACTACACAATACACAGCACTGCACACCACATGTACATAGCACTACACAATACAAAGCACTGCACACTACATGTACATAGCACTGCACAATACACAGCACTGCACACCACATGTACATAGCACTACACAATACACAGCACTGCACACCACATATACAATACACAGCACTGCACACCACATGTAGATAGCACTGCACAATACACAACACTGCACACCACATGTAGATAGCACTACACAATACACAGCACTGCACACCACATGTACATAGTACTACACAATACACAACACTGCACACCACATGTAGATAGCACTACACAATACACAACACTGCACACCACACGTAGATAGCACTACACAATACACAGCACTGCACACCACATGTACATAGCACTATACAATACACAGCACTGCACACCACATGTACATAGCACTACACAATACACAGCACCCCACATGTAGATAGCACTGCACAATACACAACACTGCACACCACATGTAGATAGCACTACACAATACACAGCACTGCACACCACATGTACATAGCACTACACAATACACAGCACTGCACCCCACATGTAGATAGCACTGCACAATACACAGCACTGCACACCACATGTAGATAGCACTGCACAATACACAGCACTGCACACCACATGTAGATAGCACTGCACAATACACAACACTGCACACCACATGTAGATAGCACTACACTATACACAGCACTGCACACCACATGTAGATAGCACTGCACAATACACAACACTGCACACCACATGTAGATAGCACTACACAATACACAACACTGCACACCACATGCAGATAGCACTGCACAATACACAACACTGCACACCACATGTAGATAGCACTACAAAATACACAGCACTGCACACCACATGTAGATAGCACTACACAATACACAGCACTGCACCCCACATGTACATAGCACTACACAATACACAACGCTGCACACCACATGTAGATAGCACTACACAATACACAGCACTGCACACCACATGTAGATAGCACTACACAATACACAGCACTGCACCCCACATGTACATAGCACTACACAATACATGGCACTGCACACCACATGTAGACAGCACTACACAATACACAGCACTGCACACCACATGTAGATAGCACTACACAATACACAGCACTGCACCCCACATGTACATAGCACTACACAATACACAGCACTGCACACCACGTGTACATAGCACTACACAATACACAGCACTGCACACCACATGTAGACAGCACTACACAATACACAGCACTGCACACCACATGTAGATAGCACTACACAATACACAGCACTGCACACCACGTGTACATAGCACTACACAATACACAACACTGCACACCACATGTACATAGCACTACACAATACACAGCACTGCACACCACATGTACATAGCACTACACAATACAAAGCACTGCACACTACATGTACATAGCACTGCACAATACACAGCACTGCACACCACATGTACATAGCACTACACAATACACAGCACTGCACACCACATATACAATACACAGCACTGCACACCACATGTAGATAGCACTGCACAATACACAACACTGCACACCACATGTAGATAGCACTACACAATACACAGCACTGCACACCACATGTACATAGTACTACACAATACACAACACTGCACACCACATGTAGATAGCACTACACAATACACAACACTGCACACCACACGTAGATAGCACTACACAATACACAGCACTGCACACCACATGTACATAGCACTACACAATACACAGCACTTCACACCACATGTACATAGCACTACACAATACACAGCACTGCACCCCACATGTAGATAGCACTGCACAATACACAACACTGCACACCACATGTAGATAGCACTACACAATACACAACACTGCACACCACATGTAGATAGCACTACACAATACACAGCACTGCACACCACATGTACATAGCACTACACAATACACAGCACTGCACCCCACATGTAGATAGCACTGCACAATACACAGCACTGCACACCACATGTAGACAGCACTACACAGTACACAGCACTGCACACCACATGTAGATAGCACTACACAATACACAGCACTGCACACCACGTGTACATAGCACTACACAATACACAACACTGCACACCACATGTACATAGCACTACACAATACACAGCACTGCACACCACATGTACATAGCACTACACAATACAAAGCACTGCACACTACATGTACATAGCACTGCGCAATACACAGCACTGCACACCACATGTACATAGCACTACACAATACACAGCACTGCACACCACATATACAATACACAGCACTGCACACCACATGTAGATAGCACTGCACAATACACAACACTGCACACCACATGTAGATAGCACTACACAATACACAGCACTGCACACCACATGTACATAGTACTACACAATACACAACACTGCACACCACATGTAGATAGCACTACACAATACACAACACTGCACACCACACGTAGATAGCACTACACAATACACAGCACTGCACACCACATGTACATAGCACTACACAATACACAGCACTGCACACCACATGTACATAGCACTACACAATACACAGCACTGCACCCCACATGTAGATAGCACTGCACAATACACAACACTGCACACCACATGTAGATAGCACTACACAATACACAACACTGCACACCACATGTAGATAGCACTACACAATACACAGCACTGCACACCACATGTACATAGCACTACACAATACACAGCACTGCACCCCACATGTAGATAGCACTGCACAATACACAGCACTGCACACCACATGTAGATAGCACTGCACAATACACAGCACTGCACACCACATGTAGATAGCACTGCACAATACACAACACTGCACACCACATGTAGATAGCACTACACAATACACAGCACTGCACACCACATGTAGATAGCACTGCACAATACACAACACTGCACACCACATGTAGATAGCACTACACAATACACAACACTGCACACCACATGCAGATAGCACTGCACAATACACAACACTGCACACCACATGTAGATAGCACTACACAATACACAGCACTGCACACCACATGTAGATAGCACTGCACAATACACAGCACTATACAATACACAGCACTGCACACCACGTGTTGATAGCACTGCACAATACACAACACTGCACACCACGTGTTGATAGCACTACACAATATATAGCACTGCACACCACATGTACACAGCATTACACAATACACAGCACTGCACACCACATGTACATAGCACCACGCAATACACAGCACTGCACACCACGTGTAGATGGCATTACACAACACATAGCACTGCACACCACATGTAGATAGCACTACACAATACACAGCACTGCACACCACATGTAGATAGCACTGCACAATACACAGCACTGCACACCACATGTAGATAGCACTACACAATACACAGCACTGCACACCACATGTAGATAGCACTACACAATACACAGCACTGCACACCACATGTATATAGCACTACACAATACACAGCACTGCACACCACATGTAGATAGCACTGCACAATACACAGCACTGCACACCACATGTAGATAGCACTACACAAAACACAGCACTGTACACCACATGTACATAGCACTACACAATACACAGCACTGCACACCACATGTAGATAGCACTGCACAATACACAGCACTGCACACCAAATGTACATAGCACTACACAATACACAGCACTGTACACCACATGTACATAGCACTACACAATACACAGCACTGTACACCACATGTACATAGCACTACACAATACACAGCACTGCACACCACGTGTAGATGGCACTGCGCAATACACAGCACTGCACACCACATGTAGATAGCACTGCACAATACACAACACTGCACACCACATGTAGATAGCACTACACAATACACAGCACTGCACACCACATGTAGATAGCACTGCACAATACACAGCACTATACAATACACAGCACTGCACACCACGTGTTGATAGCACTACACAATATATAGCACTGCACACCACATGTACACAGCATTACACAATACACAGCACTGCACACCACATGTAGTTAGCACTACACAATACACAGCACTGCACACCACATGTAGATAGCACTACACAATACACAGCACTGCACACCACGTGTAGATGGCATTACACAACACATAGCACTGCACACCACATGTAGATAGCACTACACAATACACAGCACTGCACACCACATGTAGATAGCACTGCACACCACATGTAGATAGCACTACACAATACACAGCACTGCACACCACATGTAGATAGCACTACACAATACACAGCACTGCACACCACATGTATATAGCACTACACAATACACAGCACTGCACACCACATGTAGATAGCACTGCACAATACACAGCACTGCACACCACATGTGGATAGCACTACTCAAAACACAGCACTGTACACCACATGTACATAGCACTACACAATACACAGCACTGCACACCAAATGTACATAGCACTACACAATACACAGCACTGTACACCACATGTACATAGCACTACACAATACACAGCACTGTACACCACATGTACATAGCACTACACAATACACAGCACTGCACACCACGTGTAGATGGCACTACACAATACACAGCACTGCACACCACATGTAGATAGCACTGCACAATACACAACACTGCGCACCACATGTAGATAGCACTTTACAATACACAGCACTGTACACCACATTTACATAGCACTACACAATACACAGCACTGCACACCACATGTAGATTGCACTACACAATACACAGCACTGTACACCACATGTACATAGCACTACACAATACACAGCACTGCACACCACATGTAGATAGCACCACACAATACACAGCACTGCACACCACATGTAGATAGCACTGCACACCACATGTAGATAGCACTGCACAATACACAGCACAACACACCACATGTAAATAGCACTACACAATACACAGCACTGCACACCACATGTAGATAGCACTGCACAATACACAGCACTGCACACCACATGTAGATAACACTACACAATACACAGCACTGCACAATACACAACACTGCACACAACATGTAGATAGCACTGCACA
Source organism: Engystomops pustulosus (assembly GCF_040894005.1). Lineage (NCBI taxonomy): Eukaryota > Metazoa > Chordata > Amphibia > Anura > Leptodactylidae > Engystomops > Engystomops pustulosus. The sequence goes on along the minus strand of NC_092418.1, from coordinate 44,179,105 downwards.
ATACACAGCACTGCACACCACATGTAGATAGCACCACGCAATACACAGCACTGCACACCACATGTAGATGGCACTACACAATACACAGCACTGCATACCACATGTAGATAGCACTGCACAATACACAACACTGCACACCACATGTAGATAGCACTACACAATACACAGCACTGCACACCACATGTAGATAGCACTGCACAATACACAACACTGCACACCACGTGTTGATAGCACTACACAATACACAGCACTGCACACCACGTGTAGATGGCACTACACAATACATAGCACAGCACACCACATGTACACAGCACTACACGATACATAGCACTGCGCACCACATATACAATACACAGCACTGCACACCACATGTACATAGCACCACACAATACACAGCACTGCACACCACGTGTAGATGGCACTACACAATACACAGCACTGCACACCACATGTAGATAGCACTACACAATACACAGCACTGCACACCACATGTAGATAGCACTACACAATACACAGCACTGCACACCACATGTAGATAGCACTACACAATACACAGCACTGTACACCACATGTACATAGCACTACACAATACACAGCACTGCACACCAAATGTACATAGCACTACACAATACACAGCACAGCACACCACATGTAGACAGCACTGCACAATACACAGCACTGCACACCACATGTAGATAGCACTACACAATACACAGCACTGTACACCACATGTACATAGCACTACACAATACACAGCACAGCACACCACATGTAGACAACACTGCACAATACACAGCACTGCACACCACATGTAGATAGCACTACACAATACACAGCACTGTACACCACATGTACATAGCACTACACAATACACAGCACAGCACACCACATGTAGATAGCACTACACAATACACAGCACTGCACACCACATGTACATAGCACTACACAATACACAGCACTGTACACCACATGTACATAGCACTACACAATACACACCACGTGTAGATGGCACTACACAATACACAGCACTGCACACCACATGTAGATAGCACTGCACAATACACAACACTGCGCACCACATGTAGATAGCACTTTACAATACACAGCACTGTACACCACATTTACATAGCACTACACAATACACAGCACTGCACACCACATGTAGATAGCACTGCACAATACACAACACTGCACACCACATGTAGATAGCACTACACAATACACAGCACTGTACACATAGCTCCCAACCGTCCCGATTTTGACGGGACTTTCCCGTTTTTCGTACCTCTGCCCCGCGTCACGGGCAGCTATGATATTGTCACGGATTCTCCCCCCAGGTCCCGCTGTGTCCCGGCGCTGTGTCCGCATAGTAAATACTTTGAAAGTCTGAACTCACAGTACAGAATGGCTTCTACAGACATCGGGCAGGGAATCCTTTTCAGAGAAGTGTCGGGCTTAGCGGAGAGAGCAGGGACCACGTCATCAGGTCTGATCAGCATCTGTCCATATATGGTCTCCAGGGCTTCCCCGGACACAGGCTCTTTATATAATTAAATTACATAAAGTTTTGCCAATGCTGAGTTTCGAACCTGGGACCCTCTGCACCATAGACAGGAGCTTAACTAACTGAGCTATAGGTCCAGAGATACAGAGCTGAGGATTTCTGGTAACTAAGAATTGTTATCTGCCATTTACACTGTGACACAGACTAATGCACTGATATATAGAGAGGGATCTTCTCAGAGGTTATTATTGTAATTATTGAGACTATTATTATTATTATTATTATAAATTTTATTATTTTTATTATTATGGAGATGATTATTAATAATGGTAAAAATAATAATAATCATCTCAATAATAATAATAATAATCTCCATAATAATAATAATAGTCTCAATAATTACAATAATCTGAGAAGATCCCTCCCTATATACCAAAGCAGTATATAGTTCTTAGTTACCAAAATTCTCCACCTTGTTAATCACTGGGGCTATAGCTCAGTTAGTTGAGGCGCTGTGTTATTATTGCACATGGACACTGCAGGTTCTGGGTTCAAGTCCCAATGTGGATATTTTTTATTTTTTTTATTGAGATGATTTTTATTATTTTAATATGGCTAAAATTTGGGGCGTGGCCAGGGAGTGATTGGGGGTGTGGCTTAGGGGGATCGCGTGCCGCCATTTTGTCCCTCTTTCGTTTTCACAAATGTTGGGAGGTATGTGTACATAGCACTACACAATACACAGCACTGCACACCACATGTACATAGCACTACACAATACACAGCACTGCACACCACATGTACATAGCACTACACAATACACAGCACTGTACACCACATGTACATAGCACCACGCAATACACAGCACTGCACACCACATGTACATAGCACCACGCAATACACAGCACTGCACACCACATGTACATAGCACCACGCAATACACAGCACTGCACACCACATGTACATAGCACTGCACAATACACAGCACAACACACCAAATATAAATAGCACTACTTAATACACAACACTGCACACCACATTTAGATAGCACTACACAATAAAACCCGTCTCTTTTGGAGGTGTTTCCCTAAATTGTAATGTGACGTGTGTGGTCACAGATAACACCAGGCTATAAGATTTTGGAACACCATCAGACTGAAGTTAGTTAATTCACAAAGAGAAGCGATAACAGAGGAAAGTTTTTGCTCTTTCTTTTAATATATGGCTTCAGTTTCTTTGTTATTCTCATAATTAATATAGTATCAAAGAAAGTTATGCAGCTGTCATTACTAGCAGCCCGAGGTAATTGTTGACTACTGAATCATGGAGCCTCGGTAATCAGAACAAGCAGAGTTTTTTTTTTTTTTTCTGTGATTTTTATTTTATGAAATTCTTTTGTTGGAAAACATTAATTTATTCATTGTATCTCGAAACTAATTACATTGCTGCATCTGCATATTCCAGAAGTGAGAGAGAGGAAATGTTCATTTCTACCTCAGAAATGTCACTTTATTCTTATGTAAATGTTTGTTTGTTAGTGTTTCTTTAACCACTTCACTGCCAGAGGGCTTCCCTCTTATTTTATTTATCCATTTTTTTACCCATTTTTTTTTGTTATAGGTCTCCCCCTTTAAATAGGCCACACCTTTTTATTTTCTTAAGAGGCTTACGGCTTAGTTTTTGTCGGATGAGTGGCTGTTTGCGTTGGCAATTTTCTTGGATTAGCTGCACATGACATAATAAAAGTTAAACAACAATTCAGAATTTTTTATTTTTTTTTAATCAATGGTGGATGATTTACAGTGCTTACATTTTCATACAGACACCTCTGATGAAGCATCCAATAATTTACAGGTATAAACATGTTAGTGATGTATAGGGTCAGGGGTTACTAAAAGATGGATCATTAGACTGTGGGGGGGGATTCTAGCGAGTTAGCGGTGGGGCAAGATTAATAACCATTTGACTTTTGTCCATCTTTCCATCTTTAGAAAACTGAGATGAGAGTAGATGAGCAGTGGAAGCAGACTTTTGAAAATGTTTTAGAATTAGGTAAAACTGGATTAGGGCTTCGCATAATACCTGCCACCAGGGCCGGTTTTACACAAAGTGGGGCCCCGGGCAAAACTAAGATAGGGTCCCAAAATAAAACTATTTTATTAACAGTGAGTAAGAGGCTGCATATATCTCTGCACAATAATAACACTTTGTAGTTTACAAACAGTAGTATGGGACGGCAATCTATAATATGGGACAGTAGGTGAGATGATATAGATTAATAGATAGATAAGTCTCCACTTGCCTACAAGGTGGTCTTAATTGGCAACGTCACTGTAAGGGAAAATCTTACTTCCCAACCCTAGTCAAGAGCCTCTTACTCAGCCAAACCAGTTGCCTACACTGTACTGAAGAGACTCAACCAGATCGAAACAGTTCTGTCTACAGTTGGGAGTCTGTTCCTTATGAAATTTCTGGCATTTCTGTCGTAAACAGATTTATTAATTCGCTCCAATGTCTATAAGGGGGTATGGGAACTGTAGCCCTTCACAAAGGTGCGTAAAGCAACCCCTGGTATTTTAAAGCAAAGGTGACATACAGGTAAACATTCAGATATTTTTTTCAGTGTTTGTATAGGCTCTAAAACCCCTTATAGTATGTAGAAGACTAGAAACAATTTACTTTTGGAAGGAGAGATATGGGGACATACTGAAGGCATGTGTGAAATACACCACGTGTAAGTGATAGAAAACATGCGTCTCATAACATTGATTTTCTTTTTCAATCTTGCTTTAGAAGAATGGACAAATCCTATAAATCTACAATGACGTCTTCGGTTGTTTGTCTTCTTTAATGTCATCCACTTTTCCTTCTTTCTTCGCACTGCAGCAAGAAAAATTAGAAGAAAACAAAATTGAATTAGTCTGGTGTCACACAAGCTGTCGGAATTATTTTTTTTTTTGAGCTAGTGAAAGAAAGAGACCAGGGAAGGTTACAATCAATGAAAGTAATAAATATCAGTCACCGAAGTATAGACACACAAGTACATGGTGCTTAATATTCTGATGTATTTACTGCAAAATAATGCAGTGAAAATCACATGTGATGGATGGAAATGTGTTCAGTGTATTTGTTTTATATATTTTCCATGTTGAGTAGTAGATGTAGCAGTTTTCTTTCTTTTCACATTTCATGTAGTATTAAATGTTGACCACTAAGGCAAACTCCAGCTGTAACTGGATTGGTAAATGAATTCCTTAGAAAGCCGCTTTTTTTTTGTTTATTCATCAGAATGACCACCCTGGTAATCCTGTTTGCACCCTCCCCTTTTTCCTTTCTCTGTGTGTACATGAATATATATACACACACACACATATGTCTGTAGCAGCATAGATATACTCTTCTCTCAAAACTTGTTCTCCTCCTTTGAGGAGAACAAGAGTAGGACTCTTACCAGTCATGACATCATCAAATGTCCTTTAACATGTAGAGATCATCTGTGTACTGTGTGATGCTTGGACATATAACACAGATGATGCTCTCTGTAGTGGTCAACAGTAGAAAATATAATATAGGTATTCTGTATTTTTTAATTTTAAAATATATGAAAAAAAAGTATATAAACATGAAGAAGATAGATAAAGGTAAAGTTAGCCATGTTCTTCTTATATCATATAGCCATTTATAACCAACAAGTTATCATAATACATATGCTAATGCTGTAACAGAATACAGCAGTGATGAGACTATCCTGTATAACATGTAGTAAATGTAGAGATATGTTTCTAATGCTTCTGAAAAATTGCAAAAATGTGACTTTAGGACAAGAAATGCAGCCTTTTTTGAGAATTTTGTTTTCAGTATTTACCTCTTCTTCCTCTTCACAGCTGTGTATGGCACGTAAAACAGGAATATTAGCAGGAGCACTCCCGATAATGCAGAAAGAACAATCACCACTATAGATATCGCATCATCTATAAGTTATACAAAGCACAAAATCTTGTGTTACTTTACATATATATATATATATATATAACAGAAAATAAATTCAATAATAGTAAAACCCACATACATACATACATACAGTATAGTAAAAACTTGTAAGTGTCTCTGTATTATAAAGATCAAGAGGGAGATTCATCGGGGCTTGTATGCCAGTTTTCTGACATAAAAGCCCTGAAATAATTGTAATGCTTTGAAAACCAACAAACATTGTGATTACTATCCTCTTTACTCCAGCTCCATGCTAAGGGGACATGAAGGGGCCGTAACCAATGCTGGAGTCTGGCAGGGTCTGGCGTAGATTTGTTCCTTGCGCAGCCTGATCGGCAGATACATTGGGAGGCCATATAAAATGTCCTTGCAGAGACTTTGCCAAATAGGCCATCTTGTAGGCATGTGGAGACTTACAGCCATTGATGCTGCACTATGGAATTCTGGGAAATATGCAAATACAGTTTCCAAGATGGGATAAGGAAAACATTGCTTCTTTTAGCTGCCTGTGAGGCAGCCCCCTTAACAATCAAGAATAACTTTGAAGAAGCCTAATGACTTTTCCAAGTTCCTGAATTTTATAATTGTTTTTGAGCAAAAGCACTCAGATCAGAGATTAAACAAGATATGTTTCTGCATCAGTGTAGCTACAGAATTCTCAAGGTATGTTTAGTTGACAAATGGTAAATTTCCTTTAACCCCTTCGCGGGCCGAGCCCTCTCCATAGCCGGTAAGTCTTTGCTGCATATTGCAGCAAAGGCTTACCGGTAACACCCGCGATCGGTGCTAGCGATCGGGTGCTTTCACTACAATCGCCGCCGGCAATGCTTCTTGCCGCGGATCATCGCTCCCCGATGACGTCACGGGGAGCGGTGATCCGTTGCCATGACAGCTTCGGGCCTCACGGAGGCCCGAAGCTGTCTCGTTTTAACCCATTCATTACAATGTGCTATCAGCACATTGTAATGAATGAGGAGTAAAATCCCCATATACTGCCATATTGCAGTATGGCAGTATATGGTAGGATCGATCAGACAACCTAGGGTTAAAGTACCCTAGGGAGTCTGAAAAATAGTAAAAGTAAAAAAAAGTTAAAAAAAAAAATTATAATAAAAAAAACCTAAAAATTCAAATCACCCCCCTTTCCCTAGAAGTGATATAAATATTAATAAACAGTAAAAATCATAAACACATTAGGTATCGCCGCGTCCGAAAATGTCTGATCTATCAAAATATAATAACGGTTTTTCGCTGCGTTTAACCCCGTAACGGAAAATAGCGTCCAAAGTCAAAAATTCAGAAATTTTTTTGCCATTTTGGAAAATATAAAAAAATTAATAAAAAGTGATCAAAAGGTCGCACAGTCCTAAAAATGATAGCAATGAAAACGCCATCAAAAGTCGCAAAAAATGACACCACCCACAGCTCCGTACACCAAAGTATGAAAAAGTTATTGCCGCCAGAAGACGGCAAAATCAAAAAAAAAATTTTTGTACAGGAGGTTTTAATTTTTTTAAATGTATGAAAACATTATAAAACCTATACAAATTTGGTATCCACATAATCGTAGCAACCCAAAGAATAAAGTTGACATGTCATTTGGGGCGCTCAGTGAAAGCTGTAAATTCCAAGCCCACAAGAAAACTTCGCAAATGTGTTTTTTCACCATTTTCACTGCATTTGGAATTTTTTTCCTGCTTCCCAGTACGCACCATGGAATATTAAATACCGTCACTACGAAGTGCAATTTGTTACGCAGAAAATAAGCCATAACACAGCTCTTTATGTGAAAAAAGAAAAAAGTTATAGATTTTTGAAGGTGGTGAGTGAAAAATGGAAGTGAAAAAACTAAAAAAGGCCAAGTCGTTAAGGGGTTAAAGTGATTCTTGATATTAAGGGGGCGGGGGCTGCCTTTCCCTATATTATCCTAAAAAACATATTTGTATTTTTCTATGAAGGAGCTTCACAAGCAGATGGTCCTGAATGGGGAACCCCCTTTATGATGTCCGAATTCCCTTGAAATTATCTCCTTTAAAGAGAACTTTTGACTTTTGAATTATTTTCTCTATCACCCACCTTTCCCAAGCAATCAGTTCTATTATATTGATTAGTGGGTGGTCCTAAGTTACAGCAGACAGCCTATTTCCTCCCACTTAAACAGTCAACCTTATTGGTGCTGAAAGAAACCAGGAAAGGTGGGTGCTATATGGAAGATCCTACCTTCCCTGGCATCCATTGGCATCAAATACTTCATGTAAAGACATGGAAAATGAACATATTCAAAGTTCTTTAAGAAAGACGACTTACTATTTTGATTGTTGTCCTCAGTCTCGCCTGGATCTTCTGTGATTTTTGTAGTTATCATATCTTGAGTAACTGCAATAGAGCCATTATGTGGCTCTGGAATGACACCCAAGAGTTTGCACATGAGGGGGTATATATGAATACTATCAAATGGTTCTGCAGTGTAATTCTTTTTAAAATCTGGTCCAAAGGCACGAAATATCATCTTCATGTCCATTTCATTGTTGTCAAATCCATGATCTCCCTTGTTTACATACAATATTACTCTCTGAGAAAAAAGTGAAAGAATTTCATAAGCAAGGGGTAGACTACATGTATATTGTACAAAAGGTATACTACAAATTACTGAACTGTCATATGTATTGGAATAGTTTATTATCTAGGCTTTTACCACATTAGACATTTGGCACCACCTCTGGGACTGCACTTTTTGAGAACATGGCTTGGGTCACCCCTTGGTTGTTATGGATAAAGAGGTAGCTGCTCATGCACAACTTGATATATTTGTTTTATGGGAGTTCAAATTGCATTAAACAAGGTCAATCTGTATTTGCTTTTTGATCACCTATCCATTCAGGGTAGCCCACGGTTCTGCAATTTGCAGTGTAAATATGGCATAAATTTTTAGAATAGTGTGCCTAAAGGCGGGGAATTATGACTCCAAACCTTTCATATCTGCCCTATAAATCCAAGTTTCAACTCAACTGAAAATTCTTGTGTGTTCAACTTTGCTAGGCAATTGAAAAATATTTAGGCACAAATATCAAATTTGCCAAAAAAGTCTCAGAAATAAGAGAAAAAAATGCTAAGATAAATGACCCCCATCAGATCGAAAGCCTAAAAATCTACATGTCAAATATTTTTTTAAAAATCTATCCAATGATGACAAATTCGGCCCCCACCCCTTATGGGTGGGGTGACAGCAACTTTAAAATCTTAAATGGGAAGCCCCACTTTTTGTTGCAGATTTGGATTAGTCAGGAATAATCAAATGTGTGCAAAAACATTGATAAAGAGGATATTTAACATATCAGATCCCAAATCTGAAAATAGACCTATGCAATATATATACAATATTTGAAACCTTTGTTGGCAACGAGAAAAATCCCCATCTTCAGAGGGGAGGAGACTTAAGTTAATCAAGCTCTCTGATGTGTGAGAGGCGGGACTCACATTAAACCAACCGTTGTTCCTGGGTTACGCTGAATGTACAAGTATCTACATAAAAAAATTATATTCTCCCCCCCACCTCTCCCCCTGGGGTGAAAATACAGGGTCAACCTTAGATGTTAGATTCTTAAGAAATATTTGACAACTATTTTTTTGTTTTTGCTCCCATGTGTATTTCTCAAGATTTACCCATTCTGATTATTTCAGTCATTACAGAACCACATGTCAATGAAAATGACTTGCATGATAGATTGAAGCTATGTAATTTTTTCCTGGGGAATCCAAATCTGCAATAAAAAAAAAATGGGGGTTCCCATTTCAGATTTTAAAGTTGCCCCTTGCCCCACCCTCAGGGGTTGGGTGTAGAATGACAAGTTTTGGCATCATTGGATAGATTTATGAAAAATATTTTACATGTAAATATTTTTAGTTTTTCAATCCAATGTGCATTTCACATTTTTTGTAACACGCTTTATACATATATTTTGGCTTTTGCATTATCCCAAGAAATTGTAAATCATTGAATTAACAGATGTTCTTATAGTTTTAAAGTAATTTGGAATTTAACTTTGACTCTTTCTGAATGTAATCGTTTTAAAATTGGGTAGAACAGATAATAAAATGTAAAATTATATGATATACAAAAATAACAACATTTCCCAAATAGCGATTTATTTTAATGAGAGTCTTTAGTAAGTTAATTTGCTTTGTAGGGTATCAGTTATGAGAGTTGTGTTGACAGCTGAACTAGAACTGTTCATATCACATCTAATGGAATACGTTAATTAACTTGAAAAACTTCTGCTGACAGAAAGCAGTTGTGTCTGTTCTTTGGCACTTTATGAACCCCTCCATCTGCTTTCTGCAGACAGATATTTTTATGTTAACTAGTTCATGAGTTGTATTGGATATATTTATATTAATTTTAAATTCATGGTAAAATGATATGACGAGTGCAGACAAAGTCATCTTGATATGCAAAGCTGTGAAAGTGACCTTGATAAATAAAGGCACAGCAGTTATCCTCTTTATGGCCATAGTGAATTGCCTTCTGTACATGGAAATACACCACCTAAATGCCTGATGACCAGTGGAGTGTACCTTTTAATGGGATTATCTAGGGTTTATGTAACACTTAGGATAGTGCAAATTTAAAGGGATTTATCCTTAAAAGGTACATTTATAGCAACCTATAGACCACATGGTCCTAAATTCCAAGTTAGTATCAATCATGTCTATAAACAAAAATGATTTAGAGGGCTCTTTCACATTGGTGTTGGTGCTCAGCTTCAGTTGCGAATCCATTGCGTTTTGTCTCTGAGATGCATCTGTTTTGTCTCCGTGTCTAACATTGCTTTGAAAACATCACACCTGGTTTTTCAGTCTCATATTTAAAAAAAAAAAACACGTATATTTCATCAGTTTTTTTGCGGACCCATAGACTTCTACTGCCTTCCATGATCCGCATCCATGAAAAAAATAGGACACGTTTCATCATTTGTTCCATGGACAACGGATTAGTGAGAATACAAGCCAATGTGAAAACACCCATAGAAAACAATGGCTACTACTGACGTGAAAAACAACACCAATGTGAAAGAGTCTGCACATGAGAATTCAATTCTATAATAATACTTACTCCATTTACACTGTAGCCTAGATCTCCAAAAAACAAGAGTGGCAAAACCCTTTCATGCTTGGAATAATGGAAACGTTCTGGAAATTCGTGCTGCCGGTACACGTTTAAATGCGGGTGTGCATCTTTCACAGCTTGATATATTTCATCTTCCTTGCCTTCTTTTGCTACAATCATTCCGAAACCACCATAGTCTAGAATATCAAACTTGACTGTGTCTTTGAAAGTAATGTAATCTGACAGCCTAATTTCTTCTACGGCCGGTGCTTTCTTGACTGTGGTCATGCCATGATCTGATGTAATGATGACATTCAATTTATCTTTCAGTTTGTTATTTTCGATGGCTTCTAACAGATATGCAATAGTTCTGTCTATTTGTTTGATAATTGTTTTTCTCTGTTCCGTTTCTGGACCAAATATGTGTCCGGTTTTGTCAGGTTCTCCATAGTAGAGGGTTACAAAGTCCAGACCGTCTTCAGTAAACCATTTCATGACAATATCTATGTTATCTCTCCATTCCTTCTCATCACTGTCTGGGTGGTCAGGTAGCTCAGCCAGTGCTTTGGTCACTCTTATACCACTGTAGTTAGCATTGCCTCCTGGGAAGTGTAAGGATCCCGCTTTCATGCCCTGCAAGCACAAAAACATTAAAATGTACAGCCCAAAGCTCATATTTCCCAAGTTTTTGCACAAATGCACATTGTTTTATTTAAACGAAACAACAAGGCACATAAACAAGTCATCCAAAATGTAAAACATGGCAAAGAGAGTATCATTCTGCTGTAACTTGACCTGAACACCCAGAAAGTGAACTTTGAAATGAGATGTAAACCGGTTGTATAAAGTCAAGGAGGCAGAGATTTTAACACTAAAGTCAAGCTCTCTCTTGCTTAGAAAGCCTCCTTCACTGTAATTGATGGTCCTGCCTCCAGAGACATCACTAACCAGATCTCATGAAGTTCGATGCATGATGTCAATAACAAAGGAGGAGACGTTCAGAGCTCCCCACCTTGATTTCAGTGTTACTCTCCTCCTCCTTGACATTATACAACCAATTCACATCTCACTTCAAAATTGATTTTCTAGATGTTGCCTTTACACAGGACCATGAAAGAAATAATATACTGGTAGTGGTTTATTAGGCTAATTGCTTATGACAGCTTCCCTTTAACTTTGTCACAGAGCAGTCAGAACAAATAAGGTAATAAAACTTGAAAAGTTGCATTCTTAAAGGGCTAGCATTGTTAAAATAGTAGGTCATTAGAATTTATCAGTCATGTTACTGATAAAATGAATAGCTTTACAGATATGTGTTAGAAGATTAAACTAGTCTACAGCTCTCCACCCTGCGGAAAAAGCAGCAAAACATGAATTTATACAGCAAGTTCTCTCTTTTTTTTTTTTTTTTTATTATTATACAAAAATACAAATATATAAACAGGTATAGACAGTACGGACAGACATATATATATACATATACGTATATATATATATATATACAAAAAACTCTTTTTAAATCTTTTTGCAGCTGCATCCTGGGAGGGGCAACATTTTACTCTCAAATTTTAGGGGTGAAAAGAATTTTAGATTTCAATTTTCCATTCGAGATAAACGTGACCATTTGTTAAATACTGTGGGTTGAACACTTTAAGGTATCTTTCGAGAGTCAGACTCATTTTACTGAAAAAGGGGACTTCTCCCATATATCCCATTTTTCTTTCGTTCTGCAAAGATGCGTGTAATTTGAGGCCATCATAATTTCATAATGCCTATACATGTTTACTCTGTTGCAAACTTCTGTTAGCTTTAATTTTTGTGCCGTCTTCCAGTTTGCAGCTATACATTGCCTTGCTGCAATCAGGATATACGTAATAATCCATCTCTGGGACATTGGGAATTTATCAGTCCCTAAATGTAAAAGGGCTAACTGAGGGGGAATGTCATTCTGTGCTTGTGTGACAGTGTTAATCAGGTCCCCTATTTGTGACCAAAATGAGGTTAATTTAGGGCATGACCACCACATATGAACTTGGTCTCCTTTAATACGGCATCCCCGCCAACAGAGAGGAGAGGACGTACCTCCTTTGGATAGTCTGTCTGGTGTGAGATACCATCTCATATGCATCTTTTTTATTTGTTCTAAGTGGTTTATGCATGGTGAACACTGAGCTGTCCATCTAAATGCTTTTGCCCACTGCTCCTCATCCCATTCTGCATTCAAGTCCGCCTCCCAATTTTTCATGTAGCTCAGCTTGTCTGTTATCCCCTGTAAATTAAGAATATTATATGCTATTGATATACCCCTTACTTTTCTCTCAGGGGGCTCAAATAGTTTTTTCAGGGGGTACAGATAGGTATTGTATTCTTTTTCCCCCTCTGCTAATATACTTCTTATTTATAAATATTGAAAGAAGATCTTATTGGGCAAATCGAATTGGTCCTTAAGGGATTCAAAGGACTTTATCGTTTTACCCTCATAAAGGTCTGAGATAGTATATATGCCTTTATTAGCCCACGGCTCTAGTATCATATTAGGGTTGAGTAATTCCAATGCTCGAATAGACATTTGTCCTCTTTTTAAACCTACCTCATTCCAGGTTTTCAAGGTGTATTGTAATGAGGGCATGTTAGTGGGAATCGTTAAATTCCCCAGATAGGCTGCCTCCATTACTGTTCTAAGAGATCTCCCACCAAAAATGTTCTGTTCTAGTATCATCCATTTATGGTTTTCTTTCGGATTCCAACATTCTCTCAATGAGTCAATGGAAACAGCCTTATAGTAGGTTGCAATATCTGGCATTGCCATGCCTCCTTTGTTAAGTGGAAAGTGCAAATTCGCCTTTGCTACTCGTGGATGTTTGTTGTTCCACACAAATTTACTGAGCATTATCTGGATCTCTCTTAAAACTTTATTAGAAATTAATGCGTGAAGGCATCGGAAGACATACAGAATCTTAGGCAGGGCTGTCATCTTACAAAACTGAATTCTTGCCACCCAAGATAAATAAATCTTGCCTAATTTATCAAAATCTGTTTTCAGGTTTGCTTTTAGTTTCGTTAAGTTCTTCCTTATTGTCTCATTTGTTGTTGGGCACAGAATAACTCCCAGATACTTTATGCCTTCTGGTTTCCAGATTATGCCGCAGGCATTAAACATCTCCATACATACTGTGAGTGGAACATTTATTGGGAGAGCAACCGATTTTTTTAATATTCAACTTGTAGTATGAAATATGTGAAAATAGCTTTAAGGTCTTTAGCAAAGTAGGGAGCGATTTTTCAGGGTCTTGGCACGTGATGATGACGTCATCAGCGTATAAGGTAATTATATGTCTTTCCTTACCCGCTGGGATACCCACAATTTCTGGATTAGACCTCACCGTTTCTGCCAGGGGTTCCATTATCAACGCAAATATTAGCGGTGATAAAGGACACCCCTGGCGGGTACCATTAGAGATGTTAAGTGATGAGGATAAAAAACCTGAAATCAGAACCCGCGCAGAGGGGGCCGAATAGAGAGCTAAGATTGCTTTTTGAATTTGGTCAACAATGCCAAATTTGGACTGGGGCTCCCATTGAGTTTGCTAGATGAATAAGGTCCATCATCCTCCTTGTCGCATCTTTAGTTTGTCTCCCATATACGAACCCTGTTTGATCTGTAGATACTAGACTGGGAATTATTCTTTCCAATCTATTTGCCAGCAACTTAGCGTAAATTTTTAAATCGCAGTTAATTAATGCTATTGGTCTATAATTTTCTGGAAGAGGGTTAAGATTATCTTGCTTTGGTATTGCTCTGATTATTGCTTCTGCATTCATCTTTGAAATCCTGCCCTGATTTTGCCAGTAATTAAAGGTTCTTATTACGAGCGGGTTCAGGGCCTGGGCAAAATTAGAATAAAACATATTTGTCAAGCCATCCGGCCCTGGGGCCGAGTTAGATTTAAGGCCCTTTAGGACTCGGTTTAATTCCTCTTGATTAAATGGCATTGCCAAATATGCTACTTGTTCTTCTGATATACTTGGAAGGGAGACAGAAGAAAGAAAATGACGAATTTCGTCTATAGTTGGTTGCGATGTATCTTTATTATCTTTTAAGTTATACAATGTCGCGTAATATTTCCTGAAGGCCTCCGCTACCTTCCTAGGGTCTCTTAGCTGCCTTTTATTACTTTCTTGTATAAGATTTATTCGTTCCTTAGCTATTTTTTTCTTAATTTTTTTAGCAAGAATCCCACTTGCTCTATCTCCCAGTGAGTAATTTTGTAATTTTAATTTCCTTAGTGATCTCTCGTAGTCTGATAGCATCCGTGCTCTCAGCATAGCTCTAAGTGAAGAGAGGTTGTTACTAGTGGAAGCTGAGGGGTTTATTTTATTAGAGTTTTCTAATAAAATTATCTGTGACAAAATTTCGCGAATTTCAATATTTTTTGCTCTTTTTTCCCTTGCTGCTACCTGCTTAAAAACCTCTTTTATATGTAATTTAAGTGACGACCATAAAGATTCATCGTTAACTTCTTTATTATTATTAATATTAATGAACTCCTCTGTGGCCCTTATGATCAAATTCTGTGTATTTTCATTTTTTAGAAGAGAATTATTTAGCCTCCAGGGAGAGTTCGTAAAAGCAATGGAGCTTTCCTTAATAGTTAAGAATATAGGAGCGTGATCCGTCCAAGTTATTGGACCTATCTTGGAGAGTAAGCAAGATGTTAATGCTAAGTTATTTACTAGATAAAAGTCTATCCTTGAATACGAGAGGTGTCTAGCGGAAAAGAAGGTATAATCCCTTTCTTCAGCATGTTGATACCGCCACACATCATGTAGCCTCTCTTCAGTTATTAGATGTGCTAAGTCTCCTCTATCACCTCTCATATTCAAAGAGCAGTCCAATTCTTTATCTGGAGGGGTATTAAAATCTCCCATCATAATAATTTTTCCCTCTGCATTTTGTTCTAACAGGGCAGCCATTTTTTTAAAGAAGGTTTTTTGCCCTCTATTTGGGGCATAGATTGTTACAAAAGTATAAGGGATGTCATTTATTTTACCTAAAACTATAATGTATCTTCCCTCCTCATCGATCAATTTCCTAGTAAGATTAAATATGACAGTGTTTTTCAACATCATACACACCCCTGCTTTTTTAGTATTTCTCTCTTCAAGTTCTCTCTTTACATTAGAACTTGAGATGGGTGAATTTTTCAAAAATTCTAATCGCCGAGTTGACCAAATTTTCTGTCAAAATTGGATTCGACCTGGATCGAATCATGGCGAATCACGTTATAAAACAGGTATTTCCTGGCTGCAGAGAGCCTATAGGGTTTTGTAGAACGTTGTGCCATGCTCAAGTATGCATAGGGTGCGTGGTTTGGTCTTCAAACAACGTTGTGTTCAAGTATGACAGCCGCCACTCTTAGAATCGCTTCACTCTTCAATTCCATGGGCACTTACAGAGGCCAACTTGATCAAATAAGTGAAGCAGGAAGGCAGCCTGACAAGGTAACGTCTGTGCCAGCTCAAAAGGACTGAGCTGAGGGCCAAGATCCCACTATAACATCAGAGAGTGCACTCTTTTTACACTGACATCAGATGATTCCATAGATTACGACAGAACCTGTTCTGTTAAATGCAGATACATGTAGAAACCCCCCAAAAGAGTGAAGAGGGTGTGGGCAGTAATTTTTCAATCGGCCAATAATCCATCAGTATTGCTAAAGCCAAGAACAAAACAGGTGTTGATCCAAAACAGAGATGACCAGTAAATGGGATACTTGCATGTCCTCTGTGTTATGTATCCACTCCTGCTTTTGGCTATACATCCTGAAGCTTTTCATTCCTTCTGACAGATGAAATGAAGGGGAAAACCAAACATGGTGGCAACGTCATAGATTGGTGGAGGGTGAAAACAGCATTATGGAAATCACGGGCTGTTTCAGGGAGACAGCGGTCAGTTGGCAGCAGCATGAGTAGGCCACAGAGAGGTACAATGACAAATTATGGAGGTGTCAGCAACATTGTAGGCCACAGTGTGGCACAATGACAGAGTGTGGAGGTGGCAGCAGCAGCATGAGGTCAGACAGTGGCACAATGGCAAATTCTGGAGGTGGCAGCAACATGGCAGGCCACAGTGTGGCACAATGACAGAGTGTGGAGGTGGCAGCAGTAGGAGGTCAGAGAGTGGCACAATGACAAATTCTGGAACATGGTAGGCCACAGAGTGGCACAATGATAAAGTGTGGAGGTGGCTGCAGCAAGAGTTCAGAGTGTGGCTCAATCACAGTGGGTGTAGGGGGAGGCAGCAATAGCAGCAGCATGAGGCCATAGAGTGGCACAATGACAATTTGGGGAATACAGAACCCCAAAAACTGACACCCTGGACTTTGAGAAAAAAATCACTCCGGCAGCTATGTTGATTTGGCACAGATTTCTTGATATCAACTTTAGCATCAAAAAAAAATTAAAATTTGGGGTATACAGATCCCCCAAAACGGACATCCTGGACTTTAAGCAAAAATCACTCCAATCAGCTACTGAGTACAAGCAGCTAGACACTAGAGACAGGTCATGGAGTGTGAAATGATGGGATTGCAATGTTTTTATAGGACTGTGACATCAAATAAGCCTGCCGGTCGCTGATTGGCTTATATGTCTGCACATGTGATGGAGGGTGTTCCTTTTCTTCTTCCCGGATTTCTCTGCCCCATGCAACACGTTGTGCTCACGGCCATTTTGCTAATAAAGTGGGAAAAAAATTTGATCCCACGAATTACTGTAAACTTCAGATTCGTGCCAAACCAAAGTTTTCCTAAAATTCTAAACGAATTCCACTTCGTTATAATCGATTTGCCCATCTCTTATTAGAACATTTGCAATACAAATACTTAAAACAATGGCAGACTTTAAATTTCAATTTCAGCAGGAATGCCACTACAAAGCAAAACATTTTGGACATTTTCATGGGTGACGTATAAAACTTTGTGGGTGGTTTTGGTGGCCATGGAATCCCTAGAAGGCTTGGGCCTCGAGCTACCACCCAGTTACCTATATTTTAATCCACTACTGCTCCTGGGCAAGATATGTTGTATCACCTCATTGTGACTAATTTGGATGGCTGTGGCACAACATATAGGACACTTGGCATAGAGGTCGTGTAAAGGGGAAAATAATTGTAATGTTAAGAGGTTTGCAATTTAGGGTTGTACTCCAGAAAACTTGTAGGCCTTGATACATGTTCCCCAGTCACGATGGATGATAAAATAAATGGAAAGACTGTACTGCTCTTCTTTTTTTAATCCACTTCTAGTCGCTGTCATGTGGATGGTGCCTCATGTTGTTTTTTAAGTTCACCAATGTAATATTATTTTACCGGCATATAATTGCAGCGTTTTATTCTACCTGATTCTGTGCAGTGATCCATAGTGGTAGCGCTCCATTGTCCCACCATTCTGACATATTTTGTGTCTTTTTGAAAGTAATCTTCTCCAGGGTATCAGGATTAAACATTAAATTGTGGATAACACCATGATCTTCAATCCAGCGGCCTGTAAAAGTCATAAAATTCAGGTCGTATGATGATACAGATGGCGGCTTTCAAAAGTAGTAAAAACCAAGCAGCACAAGTAGGTGGTTGAGCAGTTTTACATAGAGCATAATTAAATAGCATTATATTTTTAAAGCTTGGAAATTGCATTGGAATATAATTTACTGTAATGGAAATGTGTAATTTGCTTTAGGGGAATTACCAATTATGAATCTCACAAATAACAAATTCCACAAAAGAAATTATCTGCGGTGTGATCAGCAGATTTAATGTGGAGGAAGCTGAATACATCTGCCCGAGGTTATTTGGTAGCAGCAGGAATCTGAATGAAAGACTCAGAGGCTGGCGATGGGGATGGTGTTTAGTAGAAAATATGGTCGGATTGGTTTTGCTCGTGAAATCATGTAGTGTGAGATGTTTGAAATTGTCAGCATTTGTAAATGTAGTTCATGTTAGCATATCATGGGTGCATGGGTGGGATCTATCCTGAATGTGCCAGTGTACTGTCTCTAACCTAGGTGCAAGGTCAATGATACTTAAAGATTACTCGTATTTATGTGCAAAAGTCTTTGGGGGAGATGTTCCTATGCCTTCTCCGCTAGTTTTCTTGCTGAGAAGGCATGTTAATATCCCCATCCGCTTTGATTCTGAGCCATTTCTGCCTCGTGGATGCCCTGGCCCTCCCCATTTACTACAGTATTCATCAGAAAACTTTGGTAGACTACAGCTGAAGTAGCCCAGAGACTCTTAATACATCAGAGCAGTGGACCCCTAGTGGGGGGATTTTAAGACTGGCGTTTAAACGTAATAAATTTGGCTGCATTCACGCGACCGTATGGGGGATGTATGAACCCCCACTGGGTCAATTCTGTGTCTCAAACTGACTTGGTGCACCTGGCCTACCATCCAAGGTATTGAGATTAGATCTATCAGGACTTTGCATAAAGTGGCAAATCTAAGAACCTGATACTGATGTCCTGTCAGGATGTTCTGTAAAGATTTGTCATGTAAGGTCCTGATGCTGAGCAGTGTAAGGCTTAGTTCACACCTCGTTTTTTGCCATACGTTGTAAGGACATGTCAGGAGGTGCTGTATGCAGTGATTTGCTGCTGCCGATGAATGTTCCCCCAGTGATGGAACTGTTCTAATATGGACAGTGACATCACTGGGTGTCCCTCCTGCTAAGCAACATATGTGCTCGGGAGGGCTGTGGGGAGAGATGCCATACGATGCATCCTCTCCTCATAGCCATCTATCGCCTCCGCTAAGCGCATATGTCGCTCAGACGGAGGCTGCAGGATGAAAAGACTCCATCCCACATTTTTTGACGTATGGGAGGTATAGTGGCCAGACGGAGGCAATAACTATGCCTCCATCTACCACTATTTGTCAATGTATACGCTAAGTGTATATGTTCGGTGCCTACCCGACGCTTAGCAAATACAAAAAACGTAATGAGAACCCAGCCTTATTAGAAGTATACGTGCAGGTTGGCTTAGATTGTCCACATAGCAATAGTAGATCTTCAATATAAGCGGGCAATAAGCTAAGGAGCTGAAATATGGACCTAATAGAAGTCTTAGAATTCCTGATATTTAATTAAATGGTCCAATGGTAGTAAAATATCATGTCTATGTCAAGGATGAATAACATATCTATACTTACGTGGTAAAATGAATCCTAAAAGCTTTGGCGCATCACAAACTTCATTTATTCAATTCAATAATTTTACAATGACATATTTAAAGACCTATAGATTGTGCAGTTTAGTATATTACAACTTGGTGAACATTGGGGCAGATTTACTTACCCGTCCTGCCGCGATCCCGCGGTCTGTTGTCCGTCGAGGACTGCTGCGATTCACTAAGGTCTTGCGTCCAATTTCCTGCATGTGTTGCTTCCACTCTGAGATCTGCAGGAGTTCACCTTCTTCTTCACGTGCATGTGACTGCTTGATCTTGCCACACAATTTCGTTTTTAAATTCCGCAGTTTGTCCGAATCCGTGGGGTTGTCCGATGGCCACGCCCCTGATTTCTGTTGCATGCAAGCCGGTGCCGATGCGCCACAATCCGAACACGTGTGCCAAAAACCCGAGGCAATTCAGCGCAAAAAGGAAATATTCGGGAAACCTGACGGAATCGCAGACCGCAGACCCTTAGTAAATGAGCCCCATTATGTAAAGCTCAACCTTAGTCTAATGACCTCTATAGGTTTTTGTGACTTACCAGTGATTGTGGTGAAGTGAGAAGGAGATGTCATGGTTACAAAAGGTGGAGTGACGTATTTTGCCTTCACGCCAATATCTGCCAAATAGTCCAGTAGTGGAGTATCAACATCTTGATCGTAATTCCATCGAAACCCATCAAAGGAGATCACAAGAAGCTTGTTATGAGCTGCTTTTCCATTCTGGAATACTGGCTTACAGAATATAATGGTGAAAAGAATAAAAAATAAGATCACTGACTTATAGGCTTGCATGATGTTGTAACGACTCTAAGCTAATGCTGAGATGTGCTGACTGTCAGTGAGAGATTCCTTATCAATCTCTTATCAGGCCAAAGCTCACTTACCGCTGCATTATGGGACAACCTTCACCTTCATGTACTTTTTTGCTTTTATGGCTTCGAGTTAGGAATTTGACATGAATAAAAAATTTACTTAAAGGGGTGTTCCCATTGCAGCAAATATATATTTTTTATAATGAAATCATATCCAATTTTCCAATATATTTTCTATATCAATTCCTCACAGTTTTCTAGATCTCTGCTTGCTTTCATTGTATAGGAAGCTTCTATGTTTACTTCTAGTGGACAGAAATCTGTCCATGGTCACACAGGTGCACGGCTCATTATATTACACAGCTGTGATTACTCTGTGATATAACGAGCCGTGCACCAGTGTGACCATGGTCAGATTTCTGGCCACTGGTAGTAATCATAGAAGCTTTTTGTGGAATGAAAGTAGGCAAACATCCAGAAACCGCGAGAAATTGATTTAGAAAATTGTATAACATTTCATCATATCATCAATAACAATTAATTTGCTGAAATGGGACTATCTCTTTAATTGCTAGATCTAAGGAACACATACACTATGATCATAAACAAACACACTTTATTTCTATATGACATAAAATATAAAAGGAGATAGATGGTGGAAGTATATAAGCAGCTTCCTTGTGCTATCTGCCAATAGGGCACCTTGTATAATCATTTACTAAGGGTCCGCATGGCGGGTTTTCCGACTATTTCCAATTTGCGCCGCATTTAAGTGGGGTTTTTGGCGCACGTGATCAGATTTTGGCGCAATCACGATGACTTGCATGCGACACAAATCGGGGGGCATGGCCGACGGAAAACCCAACTGATTCGGACAACGCTTGAGATTTACAATTAAAATTGTGTCGCAAGACAATGCACTCACATGCGCCGGGAAGAAGAAGGTGAACTCCGGCGGACCTGAGCGGGGAAGTGACACATGCAGGGAAATGGACTCACAATCTTGAAGAATCGCGCCGGACTTCATCCTCGTCAGAGAACGCACCTCGGGAATCGCGACAGGACCAGGTAAGTAAATCTGCCCCTCTGTCTGCAGATAGAACACTGTGCACAATCTGCTCAGCTCCTCCTGCTCTATAACATGCTGTCTTCAGATAGAAAACTGTGCACAATGGGGTCATTTACTAAAGGTCCGCGGGTCGCATTTTTGGCGATTTTGGCGATTTTTGACGATTTCCGTTTTACAGCGAATTGCCCCGGGATTTTGGCGCACATGATCGGATTTTGGCGCATCGGCACCGGCTTGCACGCAACAGAAATTGGGGGGGGAGGGCCCCATTGGACAACCCAACGGATTCGGACAACGAGCAGGATTTAACATTTAGAAATGTGTCGGAAGACACGCACTTACAAGCACCGGTAAGAGGCAGGTGAACTCCGGCGGGCCTCGCCGCAGAAGCGATTGATGCAGGAACTCCGGCGCACAATCTTAGTGAATCGCGGCAGACCCGAATCCTCGTCGGAAAACGCAACGCGGGATCGCGACAGGACCAGGTAAGTAAATCGGCCCCAATATGTTCAACCATGCCTGCTCTATAACATGATGTCTCCAGATGGGACACTGTGCACAATCTGCTCAGCTCCTCCTGCTCCATAACATGCTGCCTGCAGATAAAACACTGTGCACAATGTGCTCAGCTCTTTCTGCTCTATAACATGCTGTCCTCAGATAGAACACTGTGCACAATCTGCTCAGCTTCTCCTGCTCCATAACATGCTGTCTTCAGATAGAACACTGTGCACAATCTGCTCAGCTCTTCCTGCTTTATAACATGCTGCCTGCAGATGAAACACTGTGCACAATCTGCTCAGCTCCTCCTGCTCTATAACATGCTGTCCTCAGATAGAACACTGTGCACAATCTGCTCAGATCCTCTTGCTCTATAACATGCTGTCTCCAGATAGAACACTGTGCACAATCTGCTCAGCTCCTCCTGCTCCATGACATGCTGTCCTCAGATAGAACACTGTGCACAATCTGCTCAGATTCTCCTGCTCTATAACATGCTGTCTTCAGGTAACAAACTCAATACCGTGAATTACGTCTCACATACACTATGACCACCATGTAATCCTCTTCACTGATTTGCATACTGTTTTTTTCATTTCTGAGTGAAAGAGGTGTTGCGTAATAGACTGTAGTGTTTTATAGTTATTGGATGCTCTCCTTGTCCAGCTTGATAAGGTTATCATAAGATTATTAATGCAGTGATTGGGGGTGATTTGGTTGTGTTCATGTTCTGTCAGGTTTTACAATATAGTGAGTTTTAGAAAATATTGGTGTTACCTTATTGTAAACATGTCTAAATACAAAATTCTATCTGCTCGTATTGTATTAAAGGGAACCTGTCACCAGGGACCTCAGTTTCACTAAAGACAGGTTGCAGAAGCTAATTACACCTGCAGTGCAAATCTGCCTTTTCTAAGCATTTGCATTACAATATAATTGTGTGTTATAACTTACCTTGCTCCCTGACAAAATCCTGGGGTAGTCACAGGGGCTGGGCTTTGGTTTGGATGCATTTCAAAAAACAACATGTGGCTTGTCTGTGTAACTCCCTCCTCAGATCTTAGCCCCCACCTTTGTACTCCTGTACAGCTCCTCCATCCTGCTTCTTCTCAGAGGTCACAGCCTGGTCAGCCTGCCATCAATGGGGGAGGGACATGCTGTACAGGAGCACAAAGATGGAGGCAGCCTGCAGCTCAGACAAGTCACATGTTGTTTTTTGAAATGCATCCAAACCAAAGTCCAACCTCTGGGACTACCCCATGATTTTGACAGGGAGCAAGGTAAGTTATAATATACAATTATATTGTAATGCAAATGCTTAGAAAAGGCAGAGAGGCATTTTTGCACTGTAGATGTCATGGGATTTTACAATCTGTCTTTAGTGAAAATGAGGGCCCTGGTGACAGGTTCCCTTTAAGACTGCCATGAGCCCTGGGCTGTATGAATATTTTAGCCCCTAAAAGTCTGGGATTCACTTCCAACATATGGAACTAGAATCACACTTCTTGGTGAATGGAGGATGGGTTCCTTCATTGGAGGACCTTTAAAGGTCCTGAAATGGCTCTTGTGTACAAGAGAGCAGGAACAGATGTATGAGGATTTCATAGGTTAAACATCCTTGTGTGTATAAATTTGGTGGATGATTTGGGTGGCCTTGTGCATCCTAGAAGGTTTGGGCCCTGGGCTACTGCCCAAACTGCCTGTACTGTAATCCACTACTGTACAGCATACTCTGAACCGTGTAGGATACATTGTTAAATTCATTCTTTAACCCCTTAACGACCTGGCCCTTTTTTGTTTTTGCATTTCCATTTTTCACTCCCCACCTTCAAAAATCTATAACTTTTTTATTTTTCCATGTACAGAGCTCTGTGATGGCTTGTTTTCTGCGTAACAAATTGCACTTCATAGTGATGATATTTAATATTTCATGCCTTGTACTGGGAAGCAGGCAAAAAATTCCAAGTGCAGTAAAATTGGTGAAAAAACACATTTGCGCCATTTTCTTGGATTTTACGGCTTTCACTGTGCACCCCAAATGACAGGTCTACTTTATTCTTTGGGTCAGTATGGGATACCAAATTTGTATAGGTTTTATAATGTTTTCATACATTTCCAAAAATTAAAACCCTTTATTTTGCCATCTTCTGGCGCTTATAACTTTTTCATACTTTGGTGTACGGAGCTGTGAGTGATTTTTTGTGACTTTTGATGACGTTTTCAATGCTTCTATTTTTAGGACTGCATGACCTTTTTATCTTATTTTTATATTTTTCAAAATGGCAAAAATATGCCATTTTCAAAATTTGGTGCTATTTATGGGGTTAAACACAATTTAAAAGTTATTATATTTTGATTGAACGGGTATTTTTGGATGTGATGATAATGTGTTTATGATTTTTACTGTTTATTTATATGACTTCTAGGGAAAGGGGGGTGATTTGAATTTTTAGATTTTTAAAAAAACTTTTTTAATTATTTTTTTTTACTATTTCTCAGACCCCCTAGGGTACTTTAACCCTAGGTTGTCTGATTAATCCTACCATATACTGCTATACAAAAGTATGGCAGTATGGGGATTTTTCTCCTCATTCATTACAATGTGTAATCGCATATTGTAATGAATAGGTTAAAACGAGACAGCCTCGGGTTTCCGGAAGACCCAAGACTGCATAGCAACCGATCGCGCCCCCCCCCCCCAACTCCCCAATGACTTCACGGGGATCTTCACCAAGTTGGCGTGCCCAAGCTGTCGGCCATCTTTTTGAAGCTGTCGGCAGCTTTGCCAGTGGTGATGGACAGGTTAACAACCGTGATCGGTGCTAGAACCGATCGCTGGTGTTACCAGTAAGTGTATTTTTTGTCCAGGTTTCAATTTTTGTAAACGTATGAAAACATTATAAAACCTATACAAATTTGGTATTGCACCGACCAAAAGAATAAAGTAGACATGTCATTTGGGGTGCTCAGTGAAAGCCATAAAATCCAAGCCCACAAGAATATGGCACAAATGCAATTTTTCACCTTTTTCACTGCATTTAGAATTTTTTTCCTGCTTTCCAGTACATGGCAAGGAAAATGAATTACTGCCACTATAAAGGGCAACTAGTTACGCAGAAAACAAACTCTCATACAGCTCTTTACATGGAAAAATAAAAAAATAAAAAAGTGGTCAGGCTCCAGGGGTAGTGGACCCACTGGACCGCCGCGGACAATGACGTAAGCCGACACCTGGGACAGGAATCTACGTAGCACATGGTTCTCACCAGAGCCCCCCGCAAAGCGAGTTGGACTTGTTGTGGCGTAGTACCACCAGGTCATTCCACAGGTGCGACTTTGTCCGCTGTTGCAGCCAAGGTGAGGTACACAGACGTTGAGCAGAATCGTAGTCGGGGACAGGCAGGAGGTCAGGACGGGCAGCAGGGGATCAGAGTCGGGATATAGCAAAAAGTCAAGGCAGACAGAGGAGCGTAGTCAGGAATGGAAATGGAGTCACAACGGGAAATCACAATAACAGCACAGGGCATAGGAACAAATTACTCTAGGGCACAAGGCACCAAAATCTGGCAGGGTTTGCAGGGAGAGGCTGGTTTATATAGAATTTTAGGAAATGGCCAGCGACAATTAATGATGTGCTAGCCCTTTACATCTTCTGAAGCCGATGCATGCGCCCTAGGAGACGGGACGCACGTACAGCCAGAGGACTGGGAACAGGAACGGGAACAGGTAAGAGGCGCGGGCGCCACGCTGGCAGGCAGGGAGGGGCACAGGTGAGCCAGGGACCCACGATATGGGTTGCGGGAACACCCATGACAAAAGTTATAGATTTTTGAATGTGGGGAGCGAAAAAATGGAAATGCAAAATGGGTCTCGGTGGGAAGGGGCTAAACAAGATATTTGCCTGTATCATTGTAGTAGCTACAGCATTCTCAAGGTATGTTTGGTTCACAATGCATGAAAACAAATGGCAGATTTCCTTTAAACTCTATGCTTCATCTCCTTGTGGAGTACAAAATATTTTCTATAAATATAAAATTTGTTGTTATTACTTCCAGTTAGACAGATGTTGGCTTGCTTTTATGGAGATGAGCAATAATTTTAGTAGACCAATTTTGGGGATACCAAAGGGCCTGGGTCAAGACAAAAAAATAACCCAGCTCCTAATTTCTCTTCCACCAAAATTTACTTTTTATATTAATATTTTTAATTTAGTTTGTGATGCTGAATAACCTTTGTACGTTAAATCATTCGTATAGATAGCATAGCAGGTTGTCAAACAGTTGTAAAGTGCTGTAGAGACTGTGAGACATTAATCCACTACCTGCATGGAGGCATGGAGAGGAGTAGAAGTCCATGCAGGCATGCTGTGATTTCATGTGGTCAGATATGTGCATGAGGTACAGTTTGCTAATGTTAAGAGGCTAAAGGACCCTGGTCACTTGACGTTAGGCCATGCCCCCTGACTTGCTCTATATATCCCTAGATACCAGGCAAGTTTATAATTCTGGTTTTATGGGAATGTGAGGGAAATAATTTTTAGCTAAAATAAGGGTGTCAGATAATAGGGCTCTAAAGGAGCCTGCATCTAGCTGTATTTGGAAAAATTGTGATGACAGGTGATAGTCTACTACTCTGGCTACTATCTTTCTAAAGCTTGATCCTTCAAAAAAAAAAGTTTCTCTCACAGAGAGCATTTACGCCAAGACACACCCCCACCCAAATTGCTGAGTAAGTTCTACACTCTCTCTTCTCTATTACACCACCCGTTTCTGTTACAGCCTGCCCAGAGACTAACGAGCGACTGCCTTTACCTTTTCATTCCAGCAAACCAGATGCATGAGTGACCCCTAATCGGAGTAATTTTTTCCTAATTCCCCTGTAGACTTCCGGTCAGTACGATCACCCATTAACAATTTATTACCTTTATTACCTCTAATCTCTTCATTACTTGTTTAGCATTCCATCTACAATCTCTGCATAAGGCCAGAGAGGCGTATTGTTAAGGAACTAGACAGATCGGTACAATATCTACCCCTATGTTTTAACATATGGACAATATACACTCACCGGCCACTTTATTAGGTACACCATGCTAGTAACGGGTTGGACCCCCTTTTGCCTTCAGAACTGCCTCAATTCTTCGTGGCATAGATTCAACAAGGTGCTGGAAGCATTCCTCAGAGATTTTGGTCCATATTGACATGATGGCATCACAAAGTTGCTGCAGATTTGTCGGCTGCACATCCATGATGCGAATCTCCCGTTACACCACATCCCAAAGATGCTCTATTGGATTGAGATCTGGTGACTGTGGAGGCCATTTGAGTACAGTGACCTCATTGTCATGTTCAAGAAACCAGTCTGAGATGATTCCAGCTTTATGGCATGGCGCATTATCCTGCTGAAAGTAGCCATCAGATGTTGGGTACATTGTGGTCATAAAGGGATGGACATGGTCAGCAACAATACTCAGGTAGGCTGTGGCGTTGCAACAATGCTCAATTGGTACCAAGGGGCCCAAAGAGTGCCAAGAAAATATTCCCCACACCATGACACCACCACCACCAGCCTGAACCGTTGATACAAGGCAGGATGGATCCATGCTTTTATGTTGTTGACGCCAAATTCTGACCCTACCATCCGAATGTCGCAGCAGAAATCGAGACTCATCAGACCAGGCAACGTTTTTCCAATCTTCTACTGTCCAATTTCAATGAGCTTGTGCAAATTGTAGCCTCAGTTTCCTGTTCTTAGCTGAAAGGAGTGGCACCCGGTGTGGTCTTCTGCTGCTGTAGCCCGTCTGCCTCAGAGTTCGACGTACTGTGCGTTCAGAGATGCTCTTCTGCCTACCTTGGTTGTAACGGGTGGTGATTTGAGTCACTGTTGCCTTTCTATCAGCTCGAACCAGTCTGCCCATTCTCCTCTGACCTCTGGCATCAACAAGGCATTTCCGCCCACAGCATTGCCGCTCACTGGATGTTTTTTCTTTTTCGGATAATTCTCTGTAAACCCTAGAGATGGTTGTGCGTGAAAATCCCAGTAGATCAACAGTTTCTGAAATACTCAGACCAGCCCTTCTGGCACATTCAAAGGCACTCAAATCACCTTTCTTCCCCATACTGATGCTCGGTTTGAACTGCAGGCGATTGTCTTGACCATGTCTACATGCCTAAATGCACTGAGTTGCCGCCATGTGATTGGCTGATTAGAAATTAAGTGTTAACGAGCAGTTGGACAGGTGTACCTAATAAAGTGGCCGGTGAGTGTATATAAACAGAGAAAAGTCTGTTTATGCTTGCTCATGTTTTATAAACATCCTTTTAAATTGATAACTATTTTATGCTTATTTATTTATGGACTTAATATTCGATTAATATTTTATGCACATGTATTTATGGACTTTTTATGGACTTTTCAGTTGCTGCATCCCAACATACATGTTCGTCTCGGCAATCAGTAGCAGAAGCCATGCAATCTCTGCGGGAACTCCGCTGTATTTGACAGCTGGGCTCCCGCAGTAACAGCTGGGATTGCGATACTCACGATCCAGGCTGTTTAACCCCATAAATGCTGCAGTCATAGTGTCTGCGGCGTCTATGGAGCAGAGCCGGGTACTTACCTGTCTGGTTAGTAACCTCCGTGCAAGGCATGGAGGCTCCAACGGCTTCCCTGGCAGCCTTGGGGTCCACAGGACTGCCGGCAGTAGGTGCCTGTGGGATCATGCTTTCAGCAGAACCCATAGACTGACTACGTAATATGCTGCAGTACATAAGTGTTGTAGTATATTACATTGAATAAGTGATCAAATGATCACTTGTTCATTTCCCTCCCTGGGACAAAGTGAAACAGTAAAAAAAAAAGTAAAAAAAAGTGTAAATAAAAAAATAATGAAATAAATGACTAAAGATCCCCTAATGCCCCATCACATATAAAAATCAAACTTTACATTAAAAAAGTGAAAATAACCACAAAACACTACATATTGAGTATCACCACGTCCGTAAGAACCCATAGAATAAAATAAAAATGTTACTGAACCTGTACGGTGAACGCAGTAAAAAAAATTTGTTTAAAAAGCTGCAAAAATTGCAATATTTCCACATCCAACCTCCTAAAAAAAGGAACAAAGAAAAAACTAAAAACCATATACCAGAATGAATAATTTTCTTATTCTCACCAAGAAAGAGTTAATAAAATCTAATCAATTAGCTATTGAACCCCCCTCTAAATGATTCAACTCTAAAGTGGATCTCATCCCGGAAATAATAAGCCCGGAAATAATAACATTTTATAGCCTGCAAAATGTGACAATGCAACTCTACTCTGAACTGAGCTCCTCCCATGCTATGCCAGGCCGTGGGCCCATACAACAGTTAACCACCACATTTGGGGTATCAGTGTACTCGGGAGAAATTGGGTATTAAACTTTGTGGAGCTTTTTGACATTTAATCCATTGAGAATTTTTAATTTTGGGCCAAAATTAATGTATTGTTAAAAAAAGTTACAAATTGTAAATTTCACCTCCACTGTGTTTTTACCCCTGTAAAACACCTAAAGGGTTAACAAACAAGTTGGTTTCTCATACATTGAGGAGTGTAGTTTCTGTAATGGGGTAATTTTTGTGGTTTTACTATTATTAGGCCTCTCAAAGCTGCTAGAAAACTGAGCAGGTGCCTGCAAATATAGGTTTTAGAGATTTTCATAAAAGTGTGAAAAAATGCAGAGAATTTACATCATTCCTTATCATGTCTTGCACCATGTGATTTTCCTGGGTAAAGACAGTTGAGTAAGCAACATTCAATAGTTGGCCCTTTCCTCATCTTCCTCCACCATGACCCCCAGGTAATTCTTCACTGGGCCCACACTCTCCGTTTTTAGTTTCTGATCATTTATATACAGGCGGTCCCCTACTTAAGGACACCCGACTTACAGACAACCCATAGTTACAGACAGACCCCTCTGACCTCTGGTGAAGCTTTCTGAATGCTTTACTATAGCCCCAGATTGCAATAATCATCTGTAAGGTGTCTGTAGTGAAGCTTTATTCATTATCCTTAGTCCCATTACAGCAAAAAATGTTTAAGCTCCAATTGTCCCTGGGGCCAAATTTTTTTTTGTCTGGATCTACAATTATAAAATATACAGTTTCGACTTACATACAAATTCAACTTAAGAACAAACCTATGGACCCTATCTTGTACGTAACCCGGGGACTGCCTGTACTTGAAAAGGAAATTGGGATTATTTCTACTCTTCTTGGAAATATTTCTCTCAGTCTCTATTTTTGCAGCCTTAATATGTTTTTTACAGAATTTATTTTCCTCTCTATAATCCTGTAACGCCTCATCGCTACCTTAGCATTTTAGCACCTTAAACGCTTTATCTTTCTTGCTTATTGCTCGCCTAACAGTACTAGTTAATCGCATTGGCTTTTTCTTGTTTCTCTTATGCTTGCTCCCATATGGTATGTTTCTCACAGGCCTTTTCTTAGAGTATTTGTGAAAATGTCCCATTTTTTAAGAGTACTTTTGTTTTTGAAAACATTGGCCCAGTTTATGCCTAGGTATACGGTCCTCCCTTAGATGCAAAAAATTTGCCCTCTTGAAGTCTAGAGTGTTTTATGCCTCTCTACTAACCATCTTAGTAAAGCATAATATAAAATAATTGAAAATTACACCAGAAGTTTGGAAAAAATGGCTTAATACATTCCACCCTATGGCCCAGATGTATTAATATTTTTGCACTAGATTTTTGGTGTGGTTTGCACACAAATAGATATGCAAACTAAGGGCCAGATGCATCACTTGTTTTTTTTTCTTTTGTTGTTTTAGCAACTTTTCATTTTGTTGCATTAACTTTTCACCAGTTTCTATGCCAGCAGTGAAATAATCGCAAATTCTTGTGTATTGCAAGTAGGCTTTACAAGGGGGCTAACTATGGAAATATAGGAGACAGCATAGAAATAGAACAGTGGTGTGTGGTGTGAATGTTACTTATCAGGTGTATGAGACATTTGGGTTTAATGACTGAGACAGGGTAACTGGGTTATCAGTTTCAACCACTTTTACAATCCACACAGTGGTATGACATTGGTCCAATTCACTTGGATCCCAGACCCCCAGACAAAGGCTCATTTGAACCGAAACGTGCGTCGGGGCTGGAGTCACCCTGGACCTGGGAACCTGCAATCTGATTATGGGTAAGAAAACCCGTTGACTTTAAAATTCTCGGCACAAGTGCAATATGACTTTATATATGCATTAACATGACAATGGGGCAGATTTATCAAGCAGTCTGAAAGTCAGAATATTTCCAGTTGCCCATGGCAACCATTCACAGCTCAGCTTTCATTTCACCAGTGCTCATGAATATTTTAAAGGGGAGCTGTGATTGGTTGCCATGGGCAATTGGAAATATTCTGACTTTCAGACTGCTTGATAAATCTGCCCCTATATGTCTATATCGGCACATATTGAGTGTCTTAGATAATTTAAAATGCATGGCTCTTCCCTTTGTGTCTAAGTGGTGTTACTCCCTTGTCTGCGTACCACCATCTGTGGCTGTACATTTTTAATTAATATCAATTAAAATTCTTTCATGTTTTTTGTATGTTGAATTTAATAAAGTACTACTTTACTATATCAGAATTATGTGTTTTATATCCTGGGCCCGTCCCCACTTTGGGTGGACAAAATAGGCTTATATAACATGGGGGAAGGAGATGAGGAAAGGGCCAATTTACTGAATGTCGCCTTCTCGACTGTCTTTACTTAGGAAAATCCCCTGGTGGAAGACACGATGAGGAATTATGTAAATTATCTTTGGAATATCAACAGTTTAACCCAGGAAGAGGTACAGCACTGCCTCAAAACCACTAGGATAGATAAATCACCGGGGCCAGATGGCATGCACCCCCGGGTTCTACATGAACTATGTACCATGATAGACAGACCGTAATTTTTAATATTTGAAGATTCACTGAGGACTGGTTATGTTCCGCAGGACTGGCGCATAGCAAATGTGGTACCAATATACAAAAAAGGATCAAAAAGCGATCCTGGAAACTACAGACCTGTGTGTCTAGCTTCTGTGGTGGGGAAAATATTTGAGGGGTTTGATAGAGATGCTATCCTGGAGTATCTCACTGTACATAACCTTATAACCCAGCATCAGCATGGGTTTATGAGAGATTGGTCCTGTCAGACTAATCTGATTGGTTTCTATGAGGAATTAAGTTCCAGACTGGATATGGGGGACACTGTGGATGTTATATATCTGGACTTTTCAAAGGCATTTGACACCAGGCCACCTAAAAGGTTGGAACATAAAATGAGACTGCTGGGACTAGGGTAAGTAATTGGCTTAGTGATAGAAAACAGAGGGTCGTCAATAATGGCACATTCTCAGATTGGGTTGACGTTACCAGTGAAGTGCCATAGGGGTCAGTATTGGGACCACTTCTTTTTAATATTTTTATTAATGACCTTGTAGTGGGTTTACACAGTCAAGTTTCAATATTTGCAGATGATACTAAGCTGTGTAAAGTAATAAATACTGAGGCCGATAGTTTAGCATTACAGAGGGATTTGTGGATTCTTGAGGAGTGGGTGGAGAAATGGAGCAAATAAAATCATGGGATGTATCAAGAGAGGAATAGATTCTCATGATAAAGACATAGTTTTGGCCTTTTATAAATCCCTGGTCAGACCACACATGGAATATTGTGTATAGTTTTGGGCACCAGTGTATAAAAAGGAAATAGTAGGACTGGAGCGGGTGCAGAGAAGAGCAACCAAAATTTTTCGGGGAATGGGGACACTAGAATACAATGACAGATTACAAAATTTGGGATTATTCAAATTAGAAAAAAGACGGAGACCTCATTACAGTGTACATATACTTGAACGGATAGTACAAGGATCTCTCCAGAGATCTTTTTATACCTAGGCCTGTGACCAGGACAAGGGGGCATCCTCTACGCCTAGAGGAGAGGCGGTTCTACCATTGCCATAGACAAAGGTTCTTTACTGTAAGAGAAGTGAGACTATGGAACTCTCTGCCGCAGGAGGTTGTTATGGTGGACTCTATGTACATGTTCAAGAGAGGCCTGGATGCTTTTCTGGAGAAAAAAAAAAATATCACGGGTTACGGGGGAAAAAAACATTAATTTAATTCTTAAAGGTTGGACTTGATGGATTTGCGTCTCTTTCCGGCCATATATATTATGATACTATGATATTTAATATCCTACCCCCACACTTACACAGACATTATAGAAAACTTTAAGTATATTTATTTCAGTTTTCAGCATTTAATAGGTTTTCATGCCTGACGGCTAGGAGTATTCCCATGAAGACAAGTTTCTTAACTATACTCAGGATAACAAAATAACACATTCTGTAATTCAGTGTTATTACCAAAAATACAGCATTCACAGATATATTTCCAACCTGTCTCTATCAGTCCTGTTGTACACAATTTTAGCTGCCTCTGGTTTCCGACCCTGTATCTTCTGGCTTTGCCGTTGGCAGCCATCATGGCTGAGGCCTTACGGAGCTTCTCTCTTCCTCTGCTCTCTGCAGGGGTCCCTCCCCTGCATTCCAGGATGGAGCTCTCACACACTGACACAGACACTGACTTCCTGCCGGCAAACAACACAGCATGAGGAGAGTAAAGCTGCAGGCTACAGGCAGTTCTTTATCCAGGGCAGAGGGAGGGAGGTGTATAGTACAGTTGACAGTATGTAATGGCTGTGATAGAGGAGAAAGTCATGTGTAATATGCATCTCATCATCTCATCTCTGATCTGTCTCATCTCTCTTTCTATGTGTTAGATAGTAGTACAATGTCCACAAACTAAATGAAAGTGTATATAAACGCATACCCTGATAATCTAACCATATTGTCACCACACAGAGAACTAAAGGGATTATGAAGTGTCTGTTTAGAGAGTCTCTGCCTGCCCCCTGAAATCTTACACTGACCATCACGGAGTGATAGGAGTTAAAACAGCAAAAAAAAAAACTGAGTAAAATTGCAAAGAAAGGGGTTAAAAATTATCTTTATTGTGTAAACATCAGTAGGGGATTGAAATTTGAGAATTTTCTTTTATGGGCAAACCCCTTTAATACTGAGAGAATATTGTTGTTTGAAAAGAGCCTTTGGGATGATACATGAAGCAGACTAGGCAATCCTGAGATCATAGGCAGACAGCTAATAAGAACTTTAATAAGAAGAGATTCACTTTTACAACCTCATTAAGTGTCATTGACAAACACTTGTTCTTTTATTAATTCTATGGAAATCTTCGCACATTGAGATAACAATGCAGGTTATAACAAAGAAGTCAATAGATGTAAGACTTTATAATCCAATAAAAATGAACTTTGTATTTAAAATCTTCCATTTATCATGAAGAATAGTTACGATCGTGTCGTTATCAGAAAAGTATGACAGACAGTTTAGTTAGTTACACATATGATTATGATCTATAAAGAGTAGCCGTATTGGCAGCATAGACTTGCCTTCATTATTTTCATGGTGCATAGTTATCTGAATAACACTATTATCTTCAGTTCAAAAGTCACTGATTTGTATAATTGTCATATTACTGTGAAATAGAACATGAGACACATTATGTAATACAGTATGTTGTGCTTAGATTTGCTAGTTGGTTCATTTACTGAAAGCGGTTTTCCTGGTTCCCCGTGAGGACCGTATTTCTCGCCTCCGGCCTATTTACTTTGCATATTTGACATAGTTTTTTCTCAACTTGTTTTAATTTTAGTGGGCAGGTTACTACAGCTTGTTTGACATCATGCATGCGACTAAGATGCTGTACCCAATGCTGCTGTGAAAAGTTTGAGCGGCATTGACACATATGGCCATCCAGGAGGACCTCGGCCACACCATTGTGCTCCTGAGCTGCCTGTGCATTTTGGATGCTGCCAAGTAAACCATTCGTAGCAGGTTTGGAAGGAGGAGATTACTGGCACAGTTCCTTCTACAGCTGTTTATAGTGGAAAATTTTCCGACCCCATAATATACACCCCAGGCCAGGACATGTTAACCCCTTTATGACCGCTCTATCGGGAATCTAGGTCGGTCATTAAGGGTACATATTCTGACGTGTCGCCTTTCTACAGCGGCGCGTCAGAAGAAGATTTCAGGACATCAGGTACCGAAAGTGCCAGTGTCTGGCTGTGATGTCACAGCCCAGACCCGACACTAACACACGGAATTGGAAAATTTCCGATCCCAGGTGTTTAACCCCTTTCACGCATTAAGAAAGAGTCATGTTTCTAAATCTCAGTTCCATTTTGTTTTAACCCTTGTGAAAAAGGGTTAATAGACTCAATAGAAGTTGTTTTACATACGTTGAGGGGTGTAATTTATGTAGTGGGGTAATTTATGGGGTGTTACTATTATTTAGGCCTTTTAAACCACTTGGAAGCGGAGTTGTCCCTCAAATTGTGAGTTTTGGCGATTTTCATGAAAATTTTAAAAATCGCACCTAAAGTTCTAAGGCTCATAACATCCTAGAAAAAGCAGAGGACGGATAAAATATCATCCCAACATAAAGCAGACATTCTGGAAATATTAGTTATATAGCTTTTGGTGTAGTTTTACTACCTGTCTATAATGCAGAACATTTCAAACTTTGAAATGAAGATTTTTTCCAAAATTTTGCCAAACTTTCATTTTTTTCCAGACTGAAACGCAAAGTTTATCACTTAAATTTTACCATTCTCATGAAGTACAATGTGTCTTTAAAAAACAGTCTCAAAATCACCTGCATATGTGAAAGCATTCCGAAGTTATAACCAATTATCATGAGACATGGTCATTGAGCTGAAAACAATTGTCGGTGAAGAATTTCAGATGGCTGAATCCAAATTTACATTGTAGGGCTCCTCCTATGCTCCACTACTAACAGTGAGCTCCTCTGTCCACTGTGGTGACTACTACAATGTGACAATCTGCAACTTATTCTCCTTCTTTCACCAGACTGGGGATACGCCCACAAGTGAAAACCGTTTCTTCAACTTTTGAAATTTATTACATTTTTCCCTTACATATTCCTATATTTTTTACCTATACTATATGCCTTGACAATTACTACTGAGAATGGTCATGTTTAACCACTGGTACTGTATATTTGTCCTCCTTGGGTTTTCAATATTTTCTCTCTTTTTTTCTAATTCTAAATATTAACAGAGGTCCTCATGAAGAGGATTGAGGCAGGGTATATTGGCTTTTTTTCCAATATTTTGTTTACATAATTGTTATGTAAACAATTAATGAAGAACAGGTACCATTCGCCAATAACATTATTACCTGCTACTTAGGGTCGTGTGCTAGTGACCTCTTTCAAACTGGGTCATCTTTCTAGTTGCACATTTGTTACAGAAGTTGAATGTGGGAATTTCCTTTCTCCAAGATACAGGTAAGTCAGGGTGTAAACCTTAATTCTTAGTGACTGGAATTTAATGTGAAACCTTTTGTTCTCCCCTCACTCTTCTAGGGTCTTTTTTTAATATCAATGTCATAGTAACTTCAATGTTACTGTAGGCTAAGTGTGGATGTGAACCATGTTCCTTCCAGCAGCCACAGAATCACAACCACTGGACTCCAGGAAGACATGCTGGAACATATTAAATGTTATTGTATACAGGCGGCGTCCTATGTAAGAACACCCGACTTACATACGACCCCTAGTTACAAACGGACCTCTGGATGTTGGTAAATTACAGTACTTTAGCCTTAGTCTACAACAAACAGCTGTAACAGTTATCAAAGGTGCCTGCAATGAAGCTTTATTGTTAATCCTGGTTCTTATGACAATCCCACATTTTTAAAATCCAATTGTCACAGAGACCAAAAATAATTTGGCTGGGGCTACAATTGTAAAATATAGAGTTATGACTTACATACAAATTCAACTAAAGAACAAACCTACAGAACCTGTATTGTACGTAACCCAGGGACTGCCTGTACTAGGAATTGACCATAAATATATGAACCTAAAAAATTTATCCTAGCACATTTGTTGAAACAGTTGGGAGAAACTTCTCTCCCGTACCTCTAGGGTTCTCCGTCAACTCTTCGACTACCTTCATAAGTATACCTGTTAGGTAGTGCCATATTAATGGTGAGTTTTGCTTATGCTGAGGCATAATTAAAGGACATCTACCATCATAAATACTGATGGTAGAGTCCTATAACATACTTAGTCATCAAGAGGTCTTCTTTCCAATACCGTTTTTATACAATGGGATAGTGCAATCTCCCTAAAAAAGAGTTTTATAAAATATGCTAATGAGCCTGAGGCTCTAAGGCCTGTGCGCCTTCTGGCTTCAGTTACTAATAATTTATGTACTGTACGTCCACATTCTTCTTAACACAGCCGCGTCCATCTTCTTATTACTTAGGCTGCTGGCCGACAGATCTCCTTTAAGATCAGAAAATAAAATTTATATGGAAAAAGGCCCTGAACGTTACAATAATTACATCGAGCTAATTTTGATTGAACATTCTTGAAAAATGTGAGATACTTCTTTAATTTTACTAAGAGAGAAAGCGAGAGTAGCTGTTTTAAAAACCTGCTTGTGTCTATTTCAGGTTTCCTTCATGGATTCCCTATATCGATGAGTACCAAACCCAAACCAGCAATCTGTTGTATCATCCTTCATTTCTCATTTCACTCCAGGCCTCCTGATGTATTCAGCGGGGACGTTGCGCTGGTGAACTATTCTATTACCAACGTCCATTCAGACTTGAATGAAATAAAAGAAAAAGAGATTGTGCTCCCATAGAGTAGTAAGTCTGAATCAACAAATGTGCCTTTAAACTGTCCACTCAGGCACTTAGGTTCCTGTGAAGCAGTATATTTCACTCTTAAAGATGCTCTGGACTGCTCCTCCACCTATGTTATATACCATTTATAGTGTAGCTGCGGCCTCCAATATATTGGCCGAACAAAACAATCTCTGAGACAAAGAATTTACAAACATCGGCATAATATTAAAGTTGGATTTTTAAAACAGAATGGGGCACATTTACTTACCTGGTCCTGTCGCGATCCCCGATCCGGACTGTCCAACGAGGATGAAGTCCGGCACGATTCACCAAGATCATGCACCCGATATCCTGCATGTGTCGCTTCCCCGCTGAGGTCTGCTGGTGTTCACCATCTTCCTCCCGATGTATGTAAGTGTATATCTTGTGACACAATCCCGTGCATAGTCTGATCGATGGCTCGCCCCCCCGATTTGTGTTGCGTGAAAGCCGACGCGCTTGCGACACAAAACTATTGCATGCGATACAATCCTAGGCGTGATCCCCGAAAAGTTAGGAAACCCGATGAAAATACGTCCACGGGACCCTTAGTAACTAAGCCCCAGTATGTCCAAACACCTTCAACGTGTTAAAACACGAAAAAGATTTCTCACATTTCAAAATCTACCCAAAATTCCACCCAACAACTCAAATAGATTTAATTCCCTGAAAGTGAGTAAATCCTTCTGGATTTATAAATTCCAGAGTCTTTCCTCTTACAGCCTCAATGAAGCCTTGGAAACTATAAGATGAGTCATGGCACTTGCATCCCCCCCCGCCCCCACCCTGCTCAGCCATCTCCCCCCTCCATTTGTATACCTATAAATCTTCATTTTTACAACTATAAAAAAGAAATAATTGATAAAGAATTAAAAAACTATTTATTCTCCATAACTGATACTCATCCTTCTGTATGCGTTGTGATTTATTCCCTTCTCTTTGATCTTTCCTCCTCTTGTATGTTATCCTACTATACCTCCCTTACTCCCTTTCTGTCATTTCCCCTTATACCCCTCTCAATATCACTTATATTTATTCCACCGTTTCAAATAGAATTTTAGACCTTTATGTGTCTTCAAGTTTTAAGCAGGAGCGTGTCTGTATTATTACTATTTATTATTTTTAGCTTGCCATTTTTCCTATAAATGATCCTTTTTTTTAAAAAAAAATTTAAATAAAGGAATTATGCCCATATGTCTTAGACTCTGTCCCCATATATTTTAAATCTAATTTATATTTATAGCTACGTGTTGCATCCTATGTCCCCCATTTTTTTGTATATGCCAAGCATCTGAAGAAGAGGGAGGTCCTCCCTCGAAACGCGTCATCCCATTTTTTAAGCTACTAAGAAATTAATAAACCGTTTCCTACATATTTGTGGCGCCTAGTAGTCAATTTTTACTTTTTTTTTTAAAAAGTTCAGACGTGAATGGTCGCTGGCGGTAATGAGTACACACCATGGACACCACATGCTCCCCATTATGCCGCTGGGCACATTCCCTTTATGGCTCTCCATGCGCTCTTGGCATAAAGGGGGAAATAATTGCAATACATGGTATTGTGATTATTTCAGGTATTGTATACCAGAAAACAAAACTCCAAAAATCAACTCCAGGCCTTTTATCTGCTTCATTGAGAATGACATAATGAAGGAATCGCCGAAACCTGCCCATGAAAAAGCCTTTGAGTAAATTGTCCAAATACTTTTGGAACCTTTGAAAACAGGGTGGCACGTGTTAAGGAGCTAAAACTCCTAAATCCTTCATCCAATTTTAATGTGAATAACCTCAAGTAAAAGCTGGAAGTCTGGACTTTATTATTTGGATTCAGTTACATTATTTTTATTGTGCAAAATGGCCTAGTAGAAAAAATTCTGATGAAATACTGATAAAGCTGTAAGATTAACATGTCTCTGGTTTTTAAAGTGGATTCTTCCGAATTCACATATCTCATCTCCGGTCTGGGGTACAGTTGAGCTATACCTTGAGCTATAACCCTCAGGAACTGGGAGGATAGTCCACGCTATCTCCCTCCATACCCACTTGGCATGGAGGTGGCATGTTCGCCAGCACAAACCTTGATAGATCCCCTCATAGTATCTTATACAGGTTCTGCACAAATTCATAATTTTGTGCATTTAATGCTTCATTTATTATTTAGTAGCACGTTAATTACATAAGACATGTTTTTGACATACTGTTTTAACTTTTTGGCCATTCTCTTTAAAATGTACAGCAAAATGACCAAAAGTTACACAAAATATAAATATATAAATCTTTTCATTTTGATCTGATCAAGCAAATCTTATAACAGAAAAATGAAAATTGATTATATTTAACAGAACTTTTGAAGCCATTGCGCATAAAAAGTTTCTATTAAATAGAAATGACATACTTCATTAACAATGTATTTCATTACAAAAATTAGTCTGAGGGAACATAATGATGCATGTCTAAATTAGCCTAGAGAGCGTTAGATTTTAATTTACTTTAATTAACAAAGCACTTTTCAAACAAACTCGGCTGGTTTGTCATTTTCCAGAGTATACATGAAATATATTAAAAGGGATCTATCTTTATAAAATAAACATTTCATATCAGTGTTTGCATATAGCAGGCATAGAAAACCCATCAGTGTACCTTATAGTTAATCCTCACTCAAGATTACATTGAATATAAGTAATGAGCTACTTCACACAACTTTTTTGCATTTTTTAGAATTTTTTTTTGCAGTTTCTTTTTTATCACAGCGCAGAAATGTTATACCTCGAGCATGATGATCTGTAAAAGAAATATCACAAAGATCAAAAGATAGTCCAAATGATAGGCGCCTCCAGCACAACATGGGTAGAGAGCTACAAATGGTAACACAATCCTTTTTTATTGAGTACAATGGGGTAGTACAATGACCAACCTGTTCCAACCAGCTCATCTTAGTCATGGGCTTAAGTAATTAAGACCATGACTAATGACGAATTAGTTGAATTAGCTGAATAGCTTGACCAAGACCAAGCGAGTGGAAACATGTTGGTCTTAATACATCCCCAGGTATTCCATTCCTGCCAGAAGCAACCATAAGATAATAAATGATGTACATTATGGGGGACATTTATCAGGGCTATCTACACCATTTTCTGGAGTATCTCACAATGTGCCGCTGCATGATGCTCCAGCATATGATAAATCTCCCCCTATTAGTTACAATTACACAGTGATCAATTTGCACCTTTTTTGTGCCTAAGACAGCAACCCTTTAATGTTTACAAAGTTGGTGTTTTCCACCATGAATTCTCGACTGATTCCAGATCATTCTATGACAAAGAGTTGCAAATCTTTGCACAAAAACATACCTAGTCCCCACCAGGCATAGGAAATATATCAGAGATGTATCAAAAGTTGCAAATTACCTATAGAAGCTCAACTCCTGAAATACCAGATTTATCAAACGCCAAGATTAGAGATGGGCCAATCGATTCTAACAAAGTGGAATTCTTTAGAGTTTCAGGTAAACTTTGGTTCGGCACAAATCCAAAGTTTACGGTGATTCGTGAGAACAATTTTTTCCCCCCTTTATTAGCAAAATGGCCACCAGCACAACGTGTAACATGGGGCAGAGAACTCTGGGAAGAAAAAAGGAACACCCTTGCTCACATATGCAGACATGTAAGCCAATCAGCGACCAGCAGGCTTATGTGATTGCTCAAAGTCCAGGGTGTCCTTTTTGGGGGATCTGTATACCCCAAATTTCCATTCTTTTTTTGTTGCTAAAGTATATATCAAGAAAGCCGTGTCAAATCCACACAGCTGATGGAGTGATTTTTGTTCACAGTCCAGGGTGTCTGTCTTTGGGGTTCTGTATTCCCCAAATTTCAATTCTTTTTTGTTGCTAAAGTTGATATCAAGAAATCTGTGTCACATCAACATAGTTGCTGGAGTGCTTTTTTCTCAAAGTCCAGGGTGTCAGCATACTCTGTTATTGTGCCACTCTCTGACCTCCTGCTGCTGCTGCCGCCACCTCCACACTCTGTCATTGTGCCACACTGTGGCCTACCACACTGCTTCCACCACCAGAATTTGTCATTGCACCACTTTCTGGCCTCATGCTGCTGCTGCTACTGCCCTCCTACACACACTGTGATTGTGCCATTCTCTGACCTCCTGCTGCTGCTGCCACGTCCACACTCATTTTGCCACACTGTGGCCTACCGTGTTGCTGCCAGCTCCTGAAGTTGTCATTATGCCACTCTCTGACCTCATGATGCTGCTGCCGCCACCTCCACACTCTGTCATTCTGACACTCTGTGGCCTATGATGTAGCTGCCACCTCCATAATTTGTCATTGTGCCACTCTGCGGCCTACTCATGCTGCTGCCAACTGACCGCTGTTTCCCTGGAACACCCTGTGATTTCCATAATGCTGTTTTCACCCTCCACCGCTCTATGACTTTGCCACTATGTTTGGTTTACCCCTTCATTTCATCTGTCACAAGGAATGAAAAGCTTCAGGATTGAGAGCCAAAAGTAGGAGTGGATACAGAACACAGAGGACATGCAAGTATCCCATCTACTGGTCATCTCTGTTTTGGATCCAATCCTGTTTCTTTTTGGCTTTAGCAATACTG
The DNA here is from genome assembly GCF_040894005.1 of Engystomops pustulosus. Classification (NCBI taxonomy): domain Eukaryota; kingdom Metazoa; phylum Chordata; class Amphibia; order Anura; family Leptodactylidae; genus Engystomops; species Engystomops pustulosus. Next base: position 44,136,434 of record NC_092418.1, on the reverse strand, counting down.
ATGGATTATTGACTGATTGAAAGAGGACACTGACGGATGAAAAGGAGGGCAAAATGATCAGTGACGGCAATGCAAAATTACTGCCCACACCCTCTCCAATCTTTTGTGGGGTTTCTACATGTTTCTGTGTTTAACAGAACAGGTTCTGTCATAATCTATGGAATCATCTGATGTCAGTGTAAAAAGAGTGCACTCTTTGATGTTTTAGTGGGATCTTGGCCCTCAGTTCGGTCCTTTCGGGCTGGCACAGACGTTACCTTGTCAGGCTGTGTTCCCACTTCGCTTATTTGGGGAAGTTGGCCTATGTAAGTGCACATGAAAGTGAAGAGTGAAGCGATTCTAAGAGCGGCGGCTGTCATGTGCGTGTCATACTAAAACACAGCATTGTTTGAAGACCAAACCATGCTCCCTATGCATATTTAAGCATGGCACAACGTTCTACAACACCCTACAGGCTCTCTGCAGCCAGGAAAAGCCTGTTTTTTAACGTGATTCGTCATGATTCGATTGGGGTCAAATCAAATTTTGTCTGAAAATTCGGCAAACTCAGCAAATTGAATTTTTGACAAATTCACCCATCTCTAGCACAGATACATCTGAACAGTAGAAAGGCAGGAAAAAATCAGGTGCACAATCCCAGATTAATGATACCTTTGTCAAATTTATCAAAAACCGCTGAAACTGACGTTTTCCTGTGTGCACGGTGGAATTGTGCACCAGAACTGCCGTTTCAGTGCAGAATTTTGTGTTGCGTCGTGTATAGTTCAGTCACATCAGTGTTTTTGTTTAGCAACTCAGTGAATATGTGAATCAGCGACTTAGCCAATAATACTAGTGTATTTTAGGGAGAAGTGTTTCAATCACCGTATACTAAGGTCTCTGTGCCTACATCGGACATTCCTAGTAATGTGGACACTGTAGAGGTCTATTATAGGGTATTTGGAGACAGCACACCTAATATATATATACCTATAGTGTTATCAAATATTGCTTAGTCCTGGCCCAACAAAAAGTAAGACATAATTACCTATAGTGCATATATGGTAACATCTAGGGAGCTAGAGGAGCAGGGTCCCCACGCATATCGCCTGTATACACAGGCTTCCTCAGGGGTAAATACCTAGATGTTACTACCATCTATGCACTATAGGTAATTATATCTTACTTTTTGTTGGGCCAGGACTAAGCAATATCTATAGGTATATATATTCTTGATAGTTTTGATCATTATATCCTCCCAGGCAGTGGCGTAACTTGAAGCTGACGGGCCCCAGCGCAAAGTCTATATGTATATTTTATAGTACTAGTCTTCTCATATGGGAAAGTGACAACTTATGGACCCCTAAACCTCCAGGGCCCGGTTGCGATCGCACCCTCTGCATCCCCTCAAGTTATGCCCCTGCTCCCAGGCCTAATACATCTTCCATCTTTATACTTGCTGATATAAAAGTGACTGTATTCATTTATTTATAATCTGTACAGGGAGCTGTACAGGTAAACTTTAGGCAAAATATGACTCCTCTCTGCTCATTTTAACATGACTTTGGAGGACATATTTTATTGGTAAATGGGAGAGATTTTACATAAAAGAAAGAATTCTAGAAAAGGCATTTCATACCCTACGTGAGGGTGCCAGTAGTTTACTGGGGTAAAATTCGGGAAGTCCCTTCAAGAATACAACATAACTGAGTTTTTTCTGCACCATATTTGTCCTAACAAAATCTTAAAACAGAATATCCACTTGCTTGTTGACTATTTTCTATTCGGCCCATCCTCTCATACACTTGCACAGTAATATGGCAATAGATTACCAGTTTTGCACCTGTAACCTGCATGGTATTTGAATAGTCATTTCCGGATCAGAAGTTTTTGTTTGTAACACTAGTATAAACTTTTAAGCAGAGTTAGGAAATAATAAAGTGTACCAAAAGTATGGAGAAATAGAAAATATTGGTTTGCAGTATAACATGGCAGAATGTGAGTTGGCACATTACTAATTCTTGCCTTGCTGATACAGTATATCTGTGTTATGAGGGTTAGAATGACTAGACATTCCAGTACTGAATATTTAATACTGGAAACAAAAATTTTAAAACTGTTTAGTGCATTATGACTTTGTAAAAATGATGTATTGGTAGCAGACATATATTCTAGCAGAGTATTTATTGAGATGAGCTTCACATTCAGCATCTCCTCTCCAGCATCCATTGCTCCTTATGTGGATTTTACGCAGTTTACTTTCTGATACTCATTTTAAGCACTTACTGGTTCTAGCTAATGGTTTTAATATGTACAATGGTCAGTTGAGTAAAACATTCTAACAAATTATGTGATATCAAACTTCCAATTTGCTTAAATCATGTACTTGCTGTAAAAACAAAATCCTGATCAGATGTATTGGACTGATTGTTAGACCAAACGTTGTGTGATCTCGGGCCCATGGTCCATTGTATGCAGCCGGCGTGTCATTGACATGATAGGGTCGGCCCTACAGTAATGACTATAGAAAAGGACTGCCTCAGCCACAAATTTGGGGAATTGTTCTTGCTCTATGATTTACAGCTTGGGCAGTTACCTCATATATCGGGCCATGGAAACCACGGTATCCATAAAAATAAACAGTTACGTCTCTTTGTCCAAAATATACATTTTTGCACATGAGTCCTTAGTCACAGAGTCCTTTCGCAAAAAATCCCTTGCAGACCCATAACGTATTTAGTTCCTTGGGCCACACTGGAAAGCACTGTAGGCATGGAAATGGCAATGCCTGAGGCAAAACATAGGTACTACTGGAGTACTATGGGCGGTAGTATGCCCTGTGCATGTTTAGATGTTATTTATATAGAGGTTGTAGCTCAGTTTTGCTAATGCAAAGCTTAAGAGTGAAAGTGTAAAAATGTAGATGTCTGCAGCCTCTACTAGGCATGAAGTTGTATTCTTAATCATAAGTGCTCTGATGAGTTGTCAAGGCTCCTTATTATTCTTCCCCTAGCATAGGATACTAGCAACTATGAAATCTTTGTTACCTGTCACATAAGTCTAAATGAAATGCAAGAGAAAATGGCTAAACTATAGACTAGAAAATTATCGGTATTGTATAAAGATTGATGTCAGGGGACATCTGTTTGATGCACCATTTAGGAAAACTGTTTAGCCAATAACGGTAGAGCAGGAAGTGATGTCATTGTATTGGACAGTGTTTAAATAATATCATCCAACATAACCCAGTAGTTGTTATTGTCTGTGGTGATAAGGATCTATTGTGTGCAGATCATCTTGGAACCAAAGTATTTTAAATTTTATATTTATATATATTTTAAATTTTCATGATCAATAAAATTTGCCCATTGCTTCACTTTAAATACATTGTATTCCTGGTCCCTTCTTCAAAAACCAACTCTCAGGCCCTATGCTAAACCGTGCTGAAAATCTCTTCTACTTAATATACGGTAATTTCTGTAAAATAAACAATAAAAATGCATTCTGAATGTAAAATTTGCTTAAAGTACTTTTAGACATTATAAAATGACGCAAAATGACATAAAATGAAATGTGAAGTTTTGTGCTGCGTCTCCTTTCGTATGTAAACCACTGATAATATGTATGGCAGCTCGGTCACCCATGAGGGCAAGGCCCTTCCCCCACACATTTAATATCTCTCAGAATTTTCTCATTTCCATTTGGCAACTTGAGGAGTCACTTGTTGTTTATGATATTTTTATATATTTTTTTTCAATAAAAGCAGAATACATATCGCTGTCAGGAGATTATTTTTAGATGTATATAAAGTTGCTTTAATGCCATCCATTAATCCAGAAAGTAAAAATGTGCTTTCACCAATGTAGTATGAGGAGCAGAAAATGCTCATGCTGTCAATGTATTGTGGCTATAATTTCTCTGCAAAAAACAAAGCATTTAGCAGAAATACATTTTTCTACTGGGATGTTATAAATCTCGTTTCCATGTGGTGTAATAATGTATGGTAGTACAGTACGTAACACCAAACAATATTGTATTTTCCTTTGTCTACCTTCTAAGTATCAAGATTTTTTATGAACCATTTCACTGTTGAATTCACAAAGATAAAAGGCTCATTCTCTGGCTTCCTGACCTTGACCAAGCAGCAGAGAAATTCAGCTGAGCTGTGCAAAACTGTAAAGGTGACATAAATCAAATTTAGACAGCGCATGCCTTGTATATAAAGCATGAAACATTGGCTGCCACATCCCCCAAAAAGCTGCGGACAAAAATAAAATTCTGGTTAGCCTCAATCAGACTCTTCTGCATAGAGTATTTGGTAATTTCTCACTTCATTGGGAAATAAATCAGACAATAACCACGGCATGTAGAAACCTGTCATATAGTCTGCGGTTTGCTATTCATAGGTTATGTTTACTGTGAAAACAGTTTTGTGGCTATTAGTTATTTTTCCAATCTTATTTTGGAAGTGATCAGTTACCAGATATTCTGTAACCACGGTGAAGACTCCAATATGACTCCATAAATGAGAATAATGTAAGTATTGTACATAATATTTTTCTTTACAAGCTGGATTCCGATAACCCTACAGATATAATTCCCAGCATTCACCCTTAATCATTAAATCCAAGATTGATCTTATCCCATAAATGACACCTACCACCAGGAATCTACTTATTAAAGGGGTATTTCTTGAAGACGAACAAAAATACAGCAGTTCACTCATATAATTCCAACCTGTCTATCAGTCCTTATGTTTATATTTTGATTGCTCCTGGATACAACCATAAACTCCTGACTGTGGTCAAGAAGATTCCTCTGGCATAAATAGCTTCTCTTGTACTGCAATGGGAGGGCCAGAAGGCAGAGAACATTACAGCTACAAACAAGATAAGGTCTTGATCCGAGGGGAGGGGGCATAGCAGTGCTGACTGTGTTTTATTGTTTAGGTGAGCAGCAGAACTGTTTGTGATTGTGTTACACACAGCAATAAAACATTAAAATAGAAAAGTAATGGGTTAAAATGTATCTTTATTCTGTAAGCATCACTAAAGCATTAAAACTTCAAAACTTTCTTTCATGGGCAAAGCCCTTTAAGATAGATTCAATAATAGGTCCCTCCTTAAGTTCTCTGTCCAATACTATCTTTCTCTAATCTTTTAATACTTCTAAACCTGATTTAAACTTCAAAACTGGATTAAAACGTTATTATACAAATACGCAAATTATCGGCAGAGGCAACTGGAGCATGGAATAACCTATCCGGGCTGTGAGTGCAAAGGCTACTCCACGTCCCAGTTGCCTCTTCTTCCTGCCTCCAAGTGAGTCCTAGTTGTAGGACATGCAATTGGCCTCCTCAGAGCTCTGAACATGTGCAGTAGCTATTGCTCCAGGAGCTACTGCTCAAGTGCAAACTGTATCAGGAGTACATCTAGGATGTGCTTTGAGGTGGGACAGCACAGGCTACTGGACAGGCTACTTGAAAGGCTGCCCCACATCCCAGTAGCTTCTGCCAATAATGTTCATATTTGTAAAATAAAGTATAGAGCAGGTTTGGAAGTATTAAAGGATTAGAGAAAGATAGTTTTGTGCTGAGAACGTAAGGAGGAATCTAGTATCGGATCTATCTTAATAGACTCCTGTTGGAAGGTTTCCTTTGATGAAGCTATAAAAGGGATTTTCCTATAGTAAAGTAAGTCATTACGACTACATTGCACCTGCAGTGGCCATGATAATAGACAGTCACAGATTCTACATTTCTATAACTTTTTTTTAATCAATTCTGTTTCTATTGGTAATAAAACATAGCAGTGTAACAGACGGACAGATTACATACATGCATATTTTCAAGCAGTGGGTACAACAAAGCTATGTTGATAGGGCATCTCTGTAGCCCGCTAATCAATGCCTTGTTTACATTCATTAGAGGCAGAACGTTTCATATGTGCTGGAGGTAAAACAGTACACTGATACAATAACACTGAAAAAACTATATTTAAACTTAAGGAAGGGGGAGGGGATTAATGCTGTTGAATGCTATATTTAAGACCTAATATGATGCACTCTGCTGACAAGCTTAATATACTGCAATAGAGAAACAATCAAGAAAGGGCATGCTTCAGTCCTCTGGTGGAAACATTAAAACGGCAATAAAATATTTAAAAAACTATTTTAAAAAAATCATCTTTAAAAAAATGTACAAAATTAGATTAGTAATAAACCTCTGGTTGTGGTCTGTAAGGCTGTAGTAGGCGGGCGCTGATGGCGCTGCATTAGTGCTTAGCCTCTGTATACTAACAGAGACCAGTGGGCGTTGTTACTCTCCATCGGATTGCCGGAGCAAGGAGAGTACATCCCATTTATCCCAGACAACCTCTCAAATAAAGACTCACTTATACTGCTTTCATAAAGCTTTGTTAAAAGAGAATGAAAAAGTTATGGCTTAAAATGATTTCTTTCCAGGCAAAAGTACAAAATTGCATTTGTAACAATCCTAAATGTAAAATCATCACATTATATAACCCAATAAAGAAATAGTTCCATAAACAGTTTGCTTGTTTATTCAGCCTCCCAAGAAACAGAATACACAGTAGAGTAATCACAATTAAAATATTATGACTCTCAGAATTTGGCAACACAAAATACAGTGTTATTTTTTTGTACCTTAGTAAAACTGCAGAAAGTATAGAAATTTGGTATCACTACTATAAAGTGAATAAAGTTAGCAAATTATTTATATTATAGAGTAAAATAAGCATTTTGGCAATGAAACTCATATGACAAAAATTCCTAATCTTCAAAAATGTTTAAATATATGTCAATTAAATATAATATAAATATTATTGATCCTACAGAAATCCAGCCCTCATCAAAAGAATGGCATGAAACATGAAATGACAAAAATGGGCAACCCCCTTCCCCCTGAAAAAATGCCTTAATTATTAAAGGAGATCTACCAGTAGCTGTAAGGTAATTTAAACTGAAAATACTCACCTTCTCTACTCTTCTTGATCCCGGTGGTCTTCGCTAATTTTGACACACCATGATCACCTCAAAAGAAGTGCGGGGAAATGATGTCTGGTCCTTCGGGATGCTTATTATTCACTCCTCTTGCGTGCTGGGAGAGAGAGGTGGTGAGAGATGTGAATAATCAGCAGCCTGGAGCCCCGGACATCGCATCCCGCCGCCCCGGCCTACTTTTTATAAGTCTCTTTTTTAGGCAATCAAAATTAGCGAAGATCACCGCTGGGATCAAGATAAAGAGGAGAGTAGGTAAGTATTTTCAGTGTTATTTGCCTTACAACTACTGGTAGATTCCCTTCAAAGAGTAGTTGCAAAATTTAAACTTGGGTCGTAAGTGCTTGGTCACAGCATGTATGACTACTGGTAGCCCCAATGCATGGCCCAAGGTAGGTGTTATGTCATATCTTTATTGCATTTTAGAATCGAGAAAAGCTGGAGGCACACAGTGAAGATATTCTGGTGACAATGGATTCAAGACATCAGGGATGTATAAAGGAAATCAGACTGTGATCAATAAGATTATCTAGTCTTATGAAACCAATATTCAGTTCCTTGGCCTCATTTCTAATTGTCATGTCTACAGGAAACCAGGCACTGCTCATCTCCTTCGCAGGCAAATTGAAAAAGGATTGATCCCAGCTCCATAAAATAATAACTTCCTTTATTATGACACGTTAAAATATAGTGACAAAACTATCCATATGAAGAAGCTGGCGCGTTTCGGGTAAATTAAAAACACATGCCCTTAGCCATGGCTTACTTTTAGGCATGTGATTTTTATCATGCCCGAAACACGACAGCTGCTTAGTATGGATAGTTTGTATTTTAACATGTCATAATAAAGGAAGTTACTATTTTATGGAGCTGGGACCGATCCTTTTACAATTTGACTGTTTTTTAGCTGCAATCCAGGCAACCTGGTCTCCGAGCTCTGACGAGAATCAATGGGTTTCAGCTGTATATGGCGGCTGGTTGAGCTGTGAAGGATCCTTACAAAGTGATTTTTCTACATCGCCTGCCTATTGTATATTACCCCAATATTTTGTGGTATCTGTAAATTTCACTGTAATGTTTCCATCCATAAATCCATAAACCTGTACAAGAGGAAGACGAGATGTTACTTGTTTTGAGGACTGGCCGAACGGTAATACATATAAATTCTCTCGAAAATGTACTTTTCCCTAAGTTTAGGGTGGTCTATGAATAAGTGATTTTGGCACTATTTTTTATCTTCTGCAGTTAGTGTTGTTGAATCACGTCTTTCATGTTGATATGTAAAAAGATAAGATTGAAAATCATATTTATTTTGCTGACTGAATTTCTTGTGGACAATTTCTTCTTGTGTTCGGAATATTCATGTTTCTGCAGCAGATGCCACATTCTTAACCATATTTAATTTATGTAAGTCAGCTAAGCACAGTCCTTCCATGAGGGATAGTTCAAAGCTGTCTCCCCAAAGCATGGGTATGGCTATGAACTGCAATTTAGGCTATCTGCACCCAAACGTATCTGATCCGTGGACCATGTGTTGGGAAGATCCCATCAACAGTGGATGAAAGTACAGGGCAGTGGATAGGAATCCTTGCATTAAAGTAAAGTATGATGCAAGGACTCCCTGTCTGCCCAAATGAACAGCAGCGTTGGAACTGTGAATTTCCACAGGCCTAACACATTTATGTGCAGTAGGTATTACTCATAACAATTAAACCATTCATACTGTTGAGGCCCTTTCTTTCACAGGATCGGAACATAGAAAAAATAATAAAAGTGGTATAGTACACACTATGACCATTAAACATCAGTAGCAACGTCCTGTATATAGGGCTAAAAAGTGCCCTCTTGATGTGCCGGATGCACACTGAATAATATTTAATAAATGGGTTGGCCTATCAAATTTTTATTACATAGGTCATGGTATGTAGCAGGTTTCTGGGTCTTAGGACCCCTTTTCCAAATGGTTGCAACTTTCTCCCATGGCTTGTCCTGTATACCGGATCAGTAGCAATGTCCTGTATGTCGGACTAAGACCTGCCCTAGTGATGTGTATACCGGATGTCCCATGGTGACTCTAGACCCAGAACATGATGTAGCAGTTGCCAGAGGAAAGTTGCAATTTGATTAATGTAATTGATTGGCAAAACTTATGTGGACAGAACTCCCTTATTTTTACAACATTTGCTGCTTTTCAGAATACTTAATAGTATCAGGAGCACATGTATAGAGCAAAGACACATTCCATCCAAACTGAAGGGCCTTAAAGGAAATCTAAAATCAAACTTGATAAACCAGGGGCACTTAATCATAGATCCAGGCACTGTGACTGTGTTAATATTCTTATATTTGTTATCCATGGCCTCCTTCCTTCTAAAATCAACTTTTTAAATGCAAACGCAAAAGATGTAAATGAGCCTGAGGTGCTACCCTAGCCCCTCTGTGATCTGACTTTGCAGGTTGTTACAATGTCTCACCCTCCACTTTGCTTCCTCAGTGCTTGTGCAGTGAACATTAGCATCTTTATAGTTGATTTTTAGAAGGAAGAAGGCCGTGTATAACAAATATAAGAAGATTACCACAATCATGGTGCCTGGATCTATGAGTAAGTGACCCTGGTTTATCAAATTTAATTTAGATTTTAGATTTCCTAAAATTAAGGCCCTTCTGTTCGGATGGAACAGGTCTTCACTCTATTAAGAATGTTAATTTTTAATTTAATTTTTAATTATGTTTAATAATCATTATTTAAATATTGCATTTATTTAAATAGTTAAATGAGACATTACAAAGCAATAATATGATTAGATGAAACAATAGAAATGATACCCAAGAGCTTACAGTCTATGAGGAGGAAGGGATGACACATGTTGTGGCTTATTTACTAAGGGTCCTGCGGCCGCACTTTCCTTGGATATTCCGAAGTTTTTGGAGATTAAGCCGCTGGGACAGGTATTTAGAAGGGGATTGTGTCGCACGCAATCGTGCCGACTTTCATGCGACAGAAACTGGGGGACGTGCCGTCGGACGATCTGACGGATTCGGACTGAGTGCGGGATTTAACTTTAAAATTGTGTAGGAAGACAATGCACTTACATGCACCAGGAAGAAGAAGTTGAATTCCATCGGATCTGAGCGGGGAAGCGACACATGCAGGATATCGGGCGCACGATCTTAGTGAAACGCACCGGGGGGAAATGATCGTCTGAAGAATGCACTTCAGGTGAACTCCTCGTACAGGTAAGTAAATGTGCTCCGTTGTGTTTAGTTGACACTGTTACATCTGCTGGTAGATTGGTGTGATCCGCACTTTTCGGGCTTTGTAGGCATTCATATGCAGGAAGATGTGACTATATCCTGATCAGTAGCTTGTATTTGCTTTGTCCCTATGGACATCACACATTTTTCCTGTGTTGATGGTGTTGGCTCTCCTATGTGTGCACATTATAAGTGTGGCCCTATGTGCCTCTCTGATGCGCAGCGATGTGAGCACGCTAGATAAATAAACTATAGATGATTATTATTGACATGGCTCATTGTAAAGTGATTTGCTTGGGGTAAAACCCTCTCATGGGCCGATTCTGAGAAAAGAGCAGATTCACTTTACATAGCGATGCATTATTCATACTCACAAGATAAGCCAGGTGGGAATCACACTGATAAGCATCTGCTAATATATATAGTTCTGGGTTATAGGAGACATCATTTCATTTTAGTAGTTTGCATAATGTGATACGCAGGGCATTCCTCCAATTCCACTTATTTTTTTATGCCTTTTTTTGTGCTTGTTCTGCTATTTCTTTCCTGATACGATATTCCGGAATATATCATCACTTACTGTAAACGGCTCCACTGTTCAAAGAAAAGATTCATTCTTTCTAATCCTTCGGGATGTTCTTGTTTGGTTTTCCGAGTATGTGAAATGAATGTCATAGCCTGCAAATAAATAAACAAAAATCCTCCTCGGAGTTTACTAGTATACATGATCTGATATAATCTGGGCACCTGTGTATTACAGAGCAGAAGTACCAGTGGCTTTACAAGATATAACTATCAAAACAAGACTATCCAAATACAAAGGGCAAGAGCGTCCGCTGCCACAACTGTAGAGGTCAGCAGCCAAAATCCGCTCATTCTTTAAAATGTAATAGTTAGAGATGTGGCAACTCAAATAATGTGGAGTCAACAGTAAGAAAAGCTGAAAAGACAACAAGCGCTGTAGAAGGGATAGCAGTGCTCATTGTTATTGTCCACCCCCTACAAATAGAGGAAAGTGCGGCGGTGCAAAACAACCCTCCCTATTGCAGCACGTACCACAGAGGTTCTCTTATATTCTGATGAAGACATAATAGGGTGTCACTTAGGCATTTCCCAAATGATGTTTTTTGAATCTACAAGGCCCTATTTTGAAATTTTAGGAATACATGTGTTTTCACCAAAATACATGCGTTTTGCCTGATGCATTTGCAATGAGTTTCAAAATTGCAACAAAACCTCTCCAAAAACACGTGTGCGAGCAGCCTGAGAGTGAGATGATGCTGGTTTATAGCAGTCGTGCTGTTTTAAGTCCTGCATCTAGGAGTGGCTATAAGACAGCGCCAGCCCCTGGCATACCTGGGAAAGTGCCAGGACCCAGGGCTTCTGAAGGGGCCCACATGGCTCAATCTCAGTCCCTGGCAGCCCATGTGGGAGACGCAGCATAAAATTACCCATTAGGGGGCTCTTTAGGATGATAAACTAGGGTATTCTTTAGAGAACAGGGGAGTCTTTTTTTATAATTCCACCACCTGAGTTCATTGTAAAGGTCTGAGGTTCTGCCACCTGTCACCTATTCCCACTGTGTTTTTAATATGAATTCCTAATCTGCTTTTATAATTAATATTACTGGTTCTACTCACTTTTAAAAGTTGATAAAAATTTACCAGAAACATGGAGCAGGCTATGCTATAAGAGCAGTAGATCTATCTGATATTCTTTCCACTTTTTTATTTATTTTTTAAATTTATTTTCAACAAAACAATAAAACTACATACAGTAATTTGTGTTACAACCTAACATACTTGGTTGCATAATAATCAAAGGACATATGCCTTGAACATTACGACTGAGTTGATCAATTAGTCGTACATTAGGTAGATCTTCATTAATGTTCAGCTAAGTTTGGGTTATCTGGAATGGGTACTTCCAGTGGTCTGAATCCTTTGGTGTTATCCTTCTTTGTCAGAGTCTCTAATGAGTAGTTAGAAATGGATCCATTTTTAATCTGCTGAGTTCCATTAACTTTAATCAAACAGAACATAGATACAGTAATAATAGGAAACCAACAACTTTGGGGATGAAGCATGCTCAGAGCGTGGGAGGGTTATTTTGGTTTGGCAGCAGATAGTTATCTCTTTGGATCTTATTATGTTGGGCGTTATAGTTGGATTTGGTTATTTGGCGATGGCTATTGATAAAGCTATTGGTGGTAGAAAGTACTAGTCATCCAGGTGTCCCAGTTTTTGGTAAACTTTGATGTAGATGAGAGCTGGTAGGCCAGGATTTCCTCGTAAGCACAGGTCGTGTTTATCTGCCCTATAACCTCATTAATATGGGGGGCTTCTATTGATTTCCAGTGTCTCATGATCACCAGTTTTGTTGCCATAAAGATGTGTCCTATTATTGCGCTGGAGCAAAGGAGTTCATGTTGATCATAAGACTTCTTTTTTGGTTCAGTTCTACACTTATAGTACAGGAAAGTCCATAACCAAGCCCATTACTCCCATGTCCGATTTACAATTAAGAGATGTTACCAGAGCATCTCCGTGATGTAGCTTAACAGGCTGTTAAACTGTGCAGGAGCACCTCCCACTGTGTGATGAAACCCCAGAGCCCTTCTGGCTCCTTAGCATAATTTTAAAAGTTGATATTAGAACGAAGGAGGCAATGGATTATAAATATAAGAAGATGACATATTCAAAGTACCTGGATCTATAAGTAAGTGTCCCTGATTTAGCATGCTTGTGATCAATGGTAGATTTCCTTCAATGACCATTATGTTTGGGATTTTACTAATAAAATGTTACTGTATAATGATAATCCAATGCTCGTTAAGGAATTCTACCCCCACCCCCACCACATATAAGCTGTTTGGACTTCCCTACAAAGCCCCTTCGGTTGTGTTCACACATGACAATGCATGTGAGTCTGATTTAAAGGAAACCTACCATTTCAAATGGTAGGTGTAAGCTGTAAACACCGAGCACCAGCTCAGGGTGAGCTGGTGCCGGTGCTTAGTTTTGTTAGCGTTAAAACCGCGGTATCGCGGTTTTAACACTTTTTAAACTTTATAGCAAAAGCTGCTTCGGCGCTGCGCGCGACCGTGACCTGCGGCATTTCCTATGTAGGCGCGCACGCAGCGCCGAAGCAGTTTCTGCTATAAAGTTTGCAAAGTGTTAAAACCGCGATACCGCGGTTTTAACACTAACGAAACTAAGCACCGGCACCAGCTCACCCTGAGCTGGTGCTCGGTGTTTACAGCTTACACCGACGATCTGAAATGGTAGGTTTCCTTTAATCTCTGTTTCCAGTGAAATGCATGTGACCAGCAGCAAGCACTCCATGTTTTGCATTGTGTACATACAAAACATCAGGTAATTACTCTGTGTGATATAACTAGCTGTGCACCCGTGTGGCATCACATGACCAGGGACAGATTGTTTTCCACTGTAAGCAAATTGCATATAGTCATGGGGTCATCATCATTATCTGCACATTGCTCTTACAACTCAACTTCCTTTTCCCTCCTCCCATTCCCCTCATGCAGAATTGAGATTTGCTTGCAGCACAGGGTCGGCTCATGTTTGCATGAGGGAAGGGAACACGACAGCAGGAAGTAGAGTTGTCAGAGCAATGTGCGGATAATGATGATGACTCCGAGACTCCATGCAGTTTGTTTGCAGGTAGCCTGGTAAATTTTTCTGACCTTTTAAAAGTGAGTGGAACCACTAATGTTAATTATAAAAGCAGATTAGGAATTCATATTAAAAACGCTGTGGGAACCTCTCAATAGGTGAAAATGTGAAACAGTGATGACAGGTTCCCTATAAAAGTGTTTCATTAAATACTTTTATAATGTATATTGAATTGTGCTATGTTGTCCTCTTTACTTGCTACAGTGGCGTAACTAGGAGAGACAGGGCCCCCTAGCAGGATACGGCATGGGGCCCCCCTTCCCACTTAAAAAATATACATATTAGTATACTCACACATGCGAGTTACAATCACATATAAATGCACTCATGTGTACATACAGCATATACACACACATACCATGCCATATGCAACATACTCACATACAGTGTATACAGACACCATATACACATCACAGATATACACATACATCACAGTTTATGCTATATACATATTATGCTGGACAATGTGCAGTACAATAAAGATATAATGGTGCACATCCTCCATTCTATATTGTGTCAGGTCAGATGACGGGGCCCCCTGACACTGCGGGCCCAAAAGTGGCTGCTATGGCTGCTACCGCTTTAGTTACGCCTCTGACTTGCAACCTGTACATGTCAGGCTTGGTAGAAAGAAGACGCAAGCAGCAGGTGAGCAGTAGTCCTCACAAGAACTGAATTATTAGCAGGGACACGGCACACCGCAGTATCTGTATGGGTAAGCAGTACAAAGTTTTGGTGACATTACTAATATTTTAGCAGACATGCAAAAATAAAGATCACACATGCCCCAGTGACAGTTCTCAAGTAACACAGGAGATGGGAGGAATACAGAGTTTTTATGTTCAATATGATAATCATCTTGTGCGTGCAGAATAAGGTAATGTCGGATCTATGGGGATATTTTACGTTTCTAATTGGAGGCGACATGAAAATGTGGGCAGATGAAACATTAATGAACAATATACATGTTAGGCCAAGATGTAAAATGAAATTCCCAGAACTACAGTTTAGAGGATGACAGACACATTAAGAGCTGTAATTAACATGGAAAGCATTTACCAACAACTCACCACATAAAGCACTTAAAAACACCAAACATATGTCATATTTTAAAATTATTGCCGCAGACTTAAATTAATTGATGAAATATTTTAATATGAACAAACGAAAAAAAAAATGTGATAACATCTGTTCGGCGCAATGTAATTAAATCTGCGTTGCTTCCACAAGTTTGACCACTAGATGGCAGCGCTGTATCAGAGAAAAGGCCCAGTATAATTAGCTGCAGGAAAAAAAATAGAAGTGTTTTCCTGTGCACTTAAAGTTTAATGGCTTGGCTATACTTCCTTTGTTCTCTTTGTGTCTCTTTTTACCTCAAATGACTCCACTTTCCTGACGAGATAGAAAATATTAGTGTGAGTAGAGAAGAAATGGACAATTACATTGTATCGTTTTTTTCTTTTTCTCCCAGATATGAATAAAATGTGTTAACTAAACCAATGCAGAGACAAATTAAGCTGAGCGTGTGAAATATAGTGAAGTTGATGTTGTTGGCTGGTAATGAGAAATGCTAGGATCTCTCTCATTTCTGGTGTTTTAGAACAATTCAGATGCACAGTTGTAATTACTTTGAAATCGCAATGGTCTAGTTTAGATGTATCAGCTACATTTAATGGCAAATTGCAGCAGAGAACTGTTATTACCTTGTTAATGAGACTGATTGTTACATTGGGTCAATTGTATAATCGTGTACAATAGGAGGAAGCAAAATGAGAATAGACGGTTTGTTTTGTTATCACCCTGATGCTGGAGACACCACATATTCACCCTGACATTTTTCGGCTATTGAACATTGGGTCTTATAGATATAGACATATTACTTCTCCCAAATTGTACAGACCTGTAATATATTATCCATATACTCGCATTCTATTCATACATGCATGTAAACTTGGGTCTTTACTTGTAAATTCTGCATATATCTGACATTGTAAATACATTTTACCATAGAAGCACAACATAATAGAGCAAACTTCTTGAAGTGCTATGTTAAGCTCTTATGTTTCCGTATTTTGCAGCTGCAAGAACTTCATGTACAGTACTCCCCAGCTTCCATGATGCATAGCGTTATTGCCATATACATATCACCAAGCAGGGGAGTAACTTAAGGAGGTGCACATGTGTGGTTGCATCCGGGCCCAGGAGGCTTAGGGGGCCCATAAGGTGTCACTTTCCCATATGAGAGGACTAGTACTATGAACCATACATTATAGTTGGTGGCCTGGCACAAACATTGCACTGGGGCCCATCAGCTGTGGTTGTGCACATTCTTGAGAAATGAGATCTCATAAAATTCTTTACTTGAGTAAATCAAGGTAAAGACAATGTCGATTTTAGTTTTTCCATCTTGTGTATTTATGACATAAATCATGACATAGGGAACCTGCACCTTTACCAAAAATGTCCAACATATTTTTGGAAAAACAACATGAGGTGAGTTAGCTGTTAGCTGTCTTTAATTGATTATAATTTTTAACTGTATATTAGTTTCAGCGGTGTAACTACAGTGGTAGCAGCCATAGCAGCTGCTATGGGGCCCGCAGTGGCATTATCCAACCCGACACACTAAAGACTGGATATGCACCAAATTATGACATATTATGCTGCACATTACACAGCATAATATGTATACAACATATATGTGATCTATATATGCTGTATCAGTGATGTGTGTATGCTGTATGTGTATACGGTTTATGGTGTGTATACATACTGTATTATACTGTATGTGAATATATGATGTATGTTTGTATATGGCATTGTATGTGTGTGTATATGCTATTTGTGTTCGCATGAGTGTATAAATTTGTGATTGTAACTTGCATGTGTGACTATACAAATATGTATATTTTTTTAGTGGGAAGGGTGGCCTCATTCAGAAGCCTGGTAGTAGGGGGCTTCCTAGTTACACCCATGATTGGTTTTGCTATGTGCCCTCTATTATTTGCTACCTGCACATGTCCAGCATGCTAGAAAGAAGAATAAGGAGCGAGCAGTAAGTGTACAATAGTCCACACCAGGACTTATGTCCTTAGCCTGTATTAATGTCGGCACACGGCACACCGCAGTATCTGTATGGGAAAGCAGTAGTGAGTTTGGTGACATTACTCCTATTTTAGAAGACATGCAAAAATAAAGATCATACATTCCCCAGTGACAGCTCTCAGTAACACGGGAGATGGGAGGAATACAGAGTTTTAATGTTTTATATGGTAATCACATTGGGGGTATTTATTATCGACTTTCTAATGAAAAACTGATGGAATTTTTTTCCCCTTGTTGTTCCTGTTGCACCTTATTTATGAATAATAAATTGGTGCTTTTACAATAGTCGCGACTTGTACTTTTTTATGGGCACACAATTGTGGCGACCCTTGTGCATCCAACGCTTTTCTGGCGCATCTCATTTTCCAACTCGTTTTTTGGCACAATTTTGGGCACATAATTAGATCGGCTAAAAGCTGGTCTAAGGAGTTCTATTTCACCTTTAGGAAATTGGAGATCCATCAAGCTTTTTGTTCATGCGCCAAATCACTAATTTCTTGTGCCACAAACCTACATCCCACTGAAAATTGCATACCATATTTTTCGGACTATAAGGCGCACAAAAAACCTTTGATTTTCTCAGAAATCAAAGGTGCGCCTTATAGTCCAGTGCGCCTTATATATGAACCCTACTTACAGACAACAGCTGCCTTGAACTGTGCATAGGTCTGCCACCTGCTGGTCATTCATCCTTATAATCAGGTGCACCTTATAATCCGGTGCGCCTTATATATGAACCTAGACAATTAAGAAGGCATTTATTGAAGGTACACCTTATAATCCGGTGTACCTAATAGTCCGAAAAATACAGTACATTGATAAATGCCTGCCATACACCAGTTCATACACCTTTATATGTAAATGAAAAAAATAAGTGATGACTTTTGGAAAGTTGAAAGTGAAAAACGGTAATGCAAAAAAAAAAAAAGGACTGTGGCATTACGGGGTTAAATAAATGTTCTGAGGCAGCAAGAAAAGTAATGCATTCGAGTTAACGGTTATACTTTTAAATAAAATCTACCATCAAAATCAAACATGATAAACCTGAGACCTTCACTTATATATCCAAGCCTCTTATAATTGTTATCCATGGCCAACTTCCTTCAAAATTAATTCTATAATTATACTAATGACTCTGAGGGGCTCTGGTTTCCAGTGATGTCTTTTCACTCGTTGTTGATTGAGCAGAGCAGCTCTCCCCACCCCTTGCTGTTGCTGCTGCTGCTTAAACAGACTGACCGCCTGCAGAAGTTTTTTTATATTCCTCTTGCTGACAAGTTTTATTGTCAGAGGTTGATCAGCATCAGTTCCGGGATTAGCATATGGTGGGATTAACTATGTTTTTGCCCTATTGGAGACATAGCCCAACAGCCTGGGTCCTGCTCTAGCCAGTTGTCTTACATTCCAACCACAGAGTAGTAAAGAAGATGAAATTAGTTATAGTTGAGATTCCTCGAGGGGTAAAGGATGAGATGAAGGTCAGAACTTTTGGTTTAGCCCTGCTGGAAAATGAAATGGCTCTCCAAACCCTCACTGATTGTGGAAACTTCACACTAGACCTCATGCAACTTGGATTGTGCCTCTCCACTCTTCCTCCAGACCAGGGGCGTCGCTAGGGTGGATCTTTTGGCGCGTGCCCCGGATCAACGAGACACTTATCCCGCTGTCTGGACCTCACCCCTGATTCCCACCTCTATCCATGTCTTCTCCAGATGCAGATCGTGGTGAGCACTGTAGTGGAGAATGGATCCGGCAGATACGTCCTTCACTACAGAGACCAGAAGACATGGTGACGTCATTACACCATGTATCCTGCTTAAAGCAGCTGACGATAGTGCTTGGAGCCAGAGTCGCGGTATAATGACGTCACCGCATCTCGTCTCGATGACAAGAGGAGAAGCTGAAAGGAAAGCGGGTAAGTAGCAGTTTTTTTTTTCTTTTATTCTTTGGTTAGGGCCTCTGGGGGGCATCAGTTTATCGTGGGGGCAGAGCATTAAGTGGGGGCGGAGCTATGCGAAACAAAAATTTCCAGGGGGGGGGGGACATCAATTGCTATGGGGAGCATTAACTTTTGGGGGGACATCAATTGATTGAGGAGGCATTAATTGTTTGGAAACTATGGGGAGCATTTGATCCTGGGGGCTGTGGGGCACATCCATTGGTGGGAAGGGGCTGTGAGGCACATCCTTTGCTGGGGGGGGCATATCCATTGCTGGGGGGACATGTGCACCAAATTCATTTGTGTACTGCTGGGGAGGAAGGGGCTGTGGGGGCACATCTACTGCTGGGGGGTAAGGGGCTGTGGGGCACATCTACTGCTGGGGGGGAAGGGGCTGTGGGGCACATCCTGGAAGGTTCTGGGGGAGACATCCAATGTTGAGATGACTGCAGAGGTCACCAATTGCTTTGTAGCTGTGTGGGACATAAATTGCTTTGGGGAACATTACTTAAAGAACATCTACCATGAGTGCCTCTCAGCTTCTAATTTGTTCTACCCCGCAATGTAATTGCACCTCCTGCTTCCGCCCGAGGAGCTAGGAGTTGACTGGTGATGTCAGAGAGCCGGGGCATGGAGACAGCGAGGTGTGTGCTCTCTCCCAGCTCTTCAGACAGGAGCAGGAGGTACAATTACATTGCGGGGCAGAATAAATTTTAAAAACCGCAACGCCGAGAGGCGCTCAAGTGACGTCGGCCAGAGCGCCTCTGGCTAATGTACAATTTTTTTTCGCTGTAAGAGTGCCATTTCTTTATGCACTACAAAAAGTTCCACTTGCTGCAAAAAGAAACATGCATGCAAGTGCTACACAAGACTGATGGTAGGCAGATGTCCTTTTACTGGGGTCTGTGAGGGACATTATATACTGGGGACTGTGGGGAACATTATATACTGGGGACTATGGAGACATTAGTGTGGTTTGTGGGGAACCTTATATACTGGGGACTGTGGGGTACATTATGTACAGGGGGCTGTGGGGGACATTTATACTGGAGGCTGCTGAGGACATTACTAGGGACTGTTGGGGACATGATAAACTGAGGACATCACTTACTAATGAGGCTCATTTAGTGTAGGGAAAATATGCAAAGTTTTTCAGGATGTGATAAGGAAAACCACGCCTCTTTTAGTTACAATGTAAGGCAGCTCTTTTATCATCAAGCATGACCTGCAGGAAGCCATATGACATGATGTGGGATTAAAACCAAACCAGTTTATAGGAGAATTATTCAGTGGAGGGTGTATTATTTAGTGTTGGAATTAGGTGGCTCCTTTCGCTGCACATGATTAGAAAGGAACCACAATCGTGAGTCATTAATTGTAGGGGCGTTGAGGGGGTATTATTCAGTGTAGGGTCACATTGAAGGACATTAGAAGAAGCTATGGGTATTAAGTGCATTATTACATGTTAGGCCATGTTTAGGGAACATTTAGGGATTTTCTGTGTAGTCATATTACAGTATTTGGTGGACAGTGTTGGGGGACCACGATGTAGGTAATGAATAATGAAGAACATAAGATGTCTGTGTGGTGAACTCCACAGGGAGGACATGTTCCGAAGTGGAGACATGGTTATACAGGACCTAATGGAGAAGATAGAGAACATTTATAGTCCGAAAAAACGTCACCTACAGCTACTGGATGGAATAGGTAGGGATTTCTCCTGTGTATTCAGTTGGTTTTGGAAACACATTTGAGGGTACACGAATGGGCACCACTGAACATTCAATAAAAATGCATTGGGGCCCGTGCCCCGGATCTTTTATGACCCTAGCAATGCCCATGCTCCAGACTCTGGTACCTTGATTTCAAAATGAAATGCAGAATTTACTTTCATCTTAAAAAAAACCCTTGAACCACTGAGCAACATTCCTGTTCTCTTTCTTCTTTTCGCTTCTGGTGTCTACTGGTCAGGAGTGGCTTGACACATGGAAGGCCTATGATCTACATACATCTATGTGTAGCGGCGCTGGAAGCACTGACTTTTCTTAACAATCCTAGTTACTTGTTCACCTTTTTCAACCATACTCACTCAAATTTCCATTAATATGCTTTGATACAGCACTCTGTGAACAATCAGCTTCTTTAGCAATGTCCTTTTGTGGCTTACCCACCTTGTTTAGTGTGTCAATGATCTCCTTCTGGACATCTGTCAAGTCACTAGTCTTTCCCATGATTGTGTCGCCTACTAAACCAGGTTAAGGGAGCTTTTAAAATGCTTAGGAAACCTAAGCAGATGTTTTGGGTTAATTATTCAAATTTTCTGAGATAATGCCCCAGATCTATTAAACTATTGTATCAGTTTTCAGTTTGACTTGACACCAGAAAGAATGTTTTTGGAGCTTGCATATGTATTTATAAAGTTTTGTGTTGTGGCTGCACTGTGTCCGAAAAGACAGAAAAAATGTACTCCTAAAGGGGCGTGTTGGTGCTTAGTCAGATATTTTAGCACACAAAATTAGCTTTTGACATTTAATCCCTAAGTAATGTGGCTCTAGTGAACTGGCATTTTTAGCAAATTTTTGTAAGTGGCAGTTTAAGAACCATAACTTTTTTTTTTTTTTTTGCGTGCTACCATAACATTTTTTGCAGTGTTTTTTTTCGGGACTCATAGGGTTAGTAAAAACGTAATCAAATTTTTAACATTTTTTTTTAATTTTTATTTTTATTTGGGGTTAAAATTGGAAAAAAAAGTCTTTTTTTTGTAATTTATAGTACAGATCTTTTTTTTACATTTTTTTGTAAATTAACTTAAAATGATCATTATTAATAAATTCCCTATTTTGTTTTGGTCATTTTGATATATAATATGTATAGTCTCAGGCAAACAGACGACTATGGCAGAGTCTTATGTAGTGTAGAGGGGGATTTTTATTTTATTTTATGGGGAAATGTGAATGTATTTTTATGAATATTTGTTAAGATTTTTTTTGTGTGTTTTTACTTTATATGTCCCCCATGAGGTCACAACGGTCACGTGACTGCTGAAGCTATGGAACCGGTGACCGCGCCTCCTCTGCTCCTCCGTGCATTGCGCTTTTTCAGGGTCTTCAAGATCTCCCTTCTCCCTAGGGTCTCCAGGGTGCCTCTGACACCCGGAGACTGGGTCCTGCTCCCGCGGCTAGTGCGAGAGCAGTAGAGAACTGTGAGGACTCCGGACCTGCACCTGCTGATGTCTAAAGTCTGAGAAGAGTTAATACAGCCAATCAATAGAATTGTGTCACACACTGTATGTTAAAGGTGTACCTAACAAAAGAAGGTGCACCCATCCAGAGCAATGCAGGGGGTGCCACATAATTAAAGTCCATGCGCTTGTATATAATAATCTGCCGCACCCTGAACATTCATGAGTCAAACTACACTTAAAGGGGTATTCCCATCTGGTTATTCACATTTTATTAAATTCATTTGTTATATGTAAATATTTCTTCAATTGGATGTTAATAAAAAAAATGTTCCTTTGTGAAGATAATTTCTTATAAATGTAGTCATGATGTCCATTAGAAACAAGATGGCTTCCTCGGATACGACCACCTCACATTTTGGCAGCAGTGGCCAGACATGTGCAATTGAGCCCTGACTGACCTGGCTTCAGCGTTCACTACCACCGGACGGCTGTGGGACCTGCAGTAACTCCCGGACATTTCATATACAAAAACCTTTTGTTTCTTTGTACAATCACTCCAGCAGAGGTGGCCGTATCCAAGGACACAGTCTTGTTTCTAACGGACCATATCACTACATTTATGGGAAATTATCTTCACACAGGAACATTTGTTTTAATAACATCTAATTGAAGAAATGTTTATGAATGGCAGTTTAATGAAATTGAATGTGAGTGCCCAGACGAGAATATCCCTTTAATGCAGTTTGCCTCTCTGTTGATAAATCTGAACCAATGACTTTTGGGTTTTCCCTGGATGTAAGCCATAATCATTATCATCATCATAAATAAAAGCTTGAAAAAGTTCACTCTGCTTGTAATGACTCCACATAATATATGAGATTCACTTTTTGATTGAATTACTTTTTGCTGATATTCTAATTTTTGAGAAGCACTTGTACATCAGCAGTGATACTGGAAATAGCAAGAAACTGATACAAATAATTGTACAAAACCTGACTGTAAGAAAATAAGATTTATTAGTTTAAAGTGTTAAGGCTTCTTAAGCTCATATTGCACAAAAGACGGGAACGGTTAAGTGACAAATTCACCTCTGCTACAATGTGTAATCCTTTTTAACCCTCTACTGTATATATCTACTTCACTCTTTCAATGATTCTTGTTGGGAGATAAATAGCAGCATTGTATCATTATAATAAAGAAATACTTACAATGCCTGGACTGTTCGTGTATTGTGTCTGCATCCAGTGCTCACCTTTTATAAATGGAGGTTAAAGGTCAGGCCCAATATATGACAGCGAGAATGTTTGGTACCTTTATTATGATGAAAGTATCGCTATATGAATGGTACCTTATGTGGGCTAAAAGTATCAAGGTCAGAATAGACTTTCATCTAGACGCTGACCTATTGTATAGGCTGCTGTGTATTTTATGTCAGAAATTGATGACCAGAAAAAACATTAAAAATCTACTTTCATAATACAGCTTCTGGATGATTGCTGTTTTCGTGCTATAATACAGTTTAGTAAAAGAAAAATATTGAGCGGAGGCCCTTTCTTCCACCGTATAACAGTTAGAAAAGGGGACGCCAGCGAACAATGGGCCAGATGTATCACTCGTTAAATAACCAGCTTTCCCTCATTTATCCTACCAATCCAGATGTTTTGCTGCGCCTAATGATATTCATCATTTGCGAATTTTCATTCAGGTTCAAAAAGGGGTGCAAAAACATGCACAAAGCTCCTCCCCCTTGACCAGTCACTGATTGATAGACTTCTTATGCTTCCTGTCTTTGGGTAGCAGCCGGTCTCTGATCACTCTTGTGGGGTTATCCTCCTACTTTATTGGCTGTAGATTGACAGTCTTCTTATGCTTTCTTTTTTCTTGTAGCAGATTTTCTCTAATCACTCTTGACGTAAGCTCCTCCTCCTTGTCCAGCCAGAGATTGACAGATGATCCCTATTTATGAACAGCAGCTCTTCTCTGATCACTCTTGCAGTTCCTCATATTTGGCTGCACACTGATTGACAGACTTCTCACGCAGCCTTTCTTATTTAAAGGAAATCTACCATCAAAATCAAGCATGACAAACCATAAATCCAGATATTGGGGGTCATTTACTATGGGCCCGAATCATGTTTTTCCAACGGTTTATCCGAATATTTCCGATTTGCGGCAATTTTCCCTGAATTGCCCCGGGTTTTTAGCGCACGCGATCGGATTGTAGCGCATCGGCATCAACATGCATGCGACGGAAATCTGGGGGCGTGGCCGTAAGAAAACCTGCCGCATTTAAGAAAAAAAAAAAGTGTCGCTTACCTGCACCCAGGGTAGGACAGTGAACTTCAGTGCACTCCGACGAACTTCAGCGCAGCAGCGACACCTGGTGGACATCGGGCGCACTACCTTAGTGAATCACCAGAAGACCCGAATCCTCCTCAGAGAACGCGCCGCTGGATCGCGAATGGACCGGGTAAGTAAAACTGCCCCATTGTGTGTTGTGGTAATATCAATGGTCTACTTCCTTCTAAAACTAATGTTTTAAAATGATGCTAATGAGCCAGAAGGTCTCTCAAGGTTTTTACCAGAGCCCTTCCCTGCTGCAGCTTCACAGTCACATCCTCCCCCTCCCTTTCTGTAAGAACACTACAGCAGAGGAAGTTTCAGCACACCGTGGGAGGGGGGAAGCGCACAGTTTAACAGCCCATGGGGCTCTGGTAACACCCACCCAGAGCCCTTCTGATTTATCAGCATAATTAAAAAAATCGATTTTAGAAGAAAAAGGCCATGGATAAGGCCATGGATAAGAAGATTACCACAGTCACATTGCCTGGATCTATGAGTAAGTGTCCCTGGTTTATCATGCTTGTTTTTGAGGGTAGATTTCCTTTGAAAGGGGAACCAGTCAACAGGTTTTACCCCATCAACTATTAGTCCACTCAGGTAGGGTATGAAATGTCCTTTCTAGAATTCCTATTTTATATGAAATCTCATCCATTTATCTATAAAAAAAAATATCCCTTAAAAGCAGACAATAATGACTCTTTTTATCCCATTTTCACATGAGATGAGTCAAGTTTAGTGGTTGTAGAGTTAGTGTCACTTCAGAAGCCTTTATCTTTGGTTCTATAGAAACATTATTTTTCTGCCATAATAGAGATAAGAAACTCATCTTTTACACCTCAATAGTTCTATGAGCTACAGATCTGGACATACAGACAGTTAAAAATTAGGCAGGAACTAGATCTTTAACTGCAGTTTGCATTTCTATCTATGTCTTTAGCTGCCTGTATCTCCAGTACTGTTTCCCACAAGCATGATATGATCTGAAAGATGAGATCTTTGATATGACACAAATGTAAAGTAATAATGTATATGTAATAGAGAAGAGAATATAGGGTCTTAAATGACACTACCCCTGCAACCAGTAAATGTGACTCATCTCATAAATGGTAAGAAGAGTCATATTTTCCTGACTTTGGGGGATATTTCTTTAAGGTAAATTGGTTAGATTTTAAAAGAGGGAATTTTAGAAAGGACATTACCTGCGGGGGCTGGTAGTTTAGTGGGATAAAACCTGGTAACAGGTTCTCTTTGTACAAGCTGCTGCAGAACATCATAATACAGCTGCTGTTGAAGGACACTTTTCCATTTTGACTTTTCTGCAGCAGCTGAGGTCTGCATTATAAAGAGTATAATTTATTTCCAAACCTACATGTTACAGCGCAGTAATGTTGCGAGCCTAATACATTTGGCCAGAGGCTTTGTATTTCATATGGTCATTTCCTCAGTGGAGCCTTCACATATTCTTATAATTCACAGTACCAGTACATTATTTTATATATTATTTAATGTTGGAGGTTGTGTTTTCTGTTCTCAATATGTTCTTTCTGTTCTTGGAGACGTGTCACTTTTCATAAAAGTAGGTACTTATTTTGCATTCACAAATAATTTTACAAATGTAGTTTTTACTCGGAAACCTTGGTGTCTCCTGACATAGATTAACGATGTGTCAGTTCCCATTGCTTGTCATAGAGGTAATATCTTCCTTATTGTTCCAAAATATCTGCTACATTGGGATTCTTTTTCCTGCCATAGTAGTAATATGCACTGCTGGGTATTTAGCCTGTGTTATTTCAGAAGCGCCACTATTCCGGGCTGCTACATCAATAACTTGCAGAGTCTTCAGTGATAGAAGAGGCCATGTCACTACAAGAGGTAATACAGCAAAATGGTGAGAGCGAGAGATCCAAAAATGTGCGCAGTGCTGGGAAGAACTGCTTGTCATTTATGTGGATGCGCTGCTAATGTCTTCTCAACACCTTGTACTCTATGGAGGGCATGTATCTTTATTTCTGCTTATTTAATTGTCTCATTTTTGCGATTTTTGGTTTTTTTCCTACTTTTCACTGCGACTTTTGCTGTCGTTTTTCAAGAAAACACCTTGTGCCGTGCCCCTTATACCGTATTTTCCGGGCCATTAGGCGCACCGGAATATAAGGTGCATTAGTCCGATGCACCTTATATATGTAATAATTCCATATATAAGGCGCATCGGACTATAAGGCGCAGGGTCGGGGGCGTGGCGGAGGTCCGGGGGCGGAGCGGAGACCCGACGGGACGAGACGCGACGCCGAGACGAGACGCGGAACGCGGGGAAGGTGAGCGGGGAAGGTGAGGGGGAGGTAAAGAATAGCATACTTACATAGATCCCCGCTACCGGAGACAGCAGATCTCCAGCGGGAACTGCAGACCACGCGGCAGAAGTTGTTCGTGCCGCGTGGTCTGCAGTTCCCGCTGGAGATCTGCTGTCTCCGGTAGCGGGGACCTATGTAAGTAGGGTCCGCTGCCTCATATAGGGCGCACCGGACTATAAGGCGCACTTTGGATTTCCAAGGAAATCCAAGGCTTTTAAGTGCACCTTATAGTCCGGAAAATACGGTATATCTTTATTATCAAGCGGTTTCATGTGACTTTTCACCTATGTATCACTTTTTTGCGACTTTCTTGGCGCATATCTGCACCTGGACCAGGGCAGTTACAAAGGAAGGATTTTTTTCATAGACCATGTTTTAACATGTATATTGAAATAATTTCACATGCTTTAAATGTTTCAAATTTTGCACATAAACCTGATGGACATTGAAAGTTTGGGCAGTTTTTCTTTTTTTTCAATTCACAAATGTTTGCATTCACATTTTATAAAAATGTATTGGTTACTTCTAAGGCCCCTTCTACACTCTTGAGTGTGATGCGATGATCAACGTGTGCTGCCCGGATCATACAACCCGCACGCTTCAAACCATAACTGAACTGACATGCTGAGTTCACTCCCGGTGTGCAGCGTTCGGGCCGTGCAATCCGAGCAGCACGTGTTGCGAGTGTGATGACAGTTCATCCCATCACAATTGCGAGTGTAGAAGGGGCCTAAGGGTTCGGTCACAAGACATGCATTTTCAAACACATCACAACAGTTGACAAGAGCAGATTTGCCCAGTTACATTGCTGTCAACATGGTGTTTACAATACACATATAATAACACAATGTAACACATGCATGTATTAATGTTATCTTAACATGGGTGTTAACGTCTTTTTAACAAATGCTTTTTGTAAACACCATTGTGACAGCTGTGTAATTAGGCAAATCCATAGCTCCCAACCATCCCGATTTTGCCGGGAAAGTCCTCTTTTTCTTACCTCTGCCCCGCGTCACGGGCAGCTATGAGATTGTCACGGATTTTCCCCCCAGGTCCCGCTGTGTCCGCATAGTAAATACTTTGAAAGCCAGAACTGATAGTAAAGAATGGCTTCTACAGACATCGGGCAGGGAATCCTTTTCAGAAAAGTGTCGGGTTAGCGGAGAGCAGGGACCACGTCATCAGGTTCAGATCCACATCTGTCTATATATGGTCACTGCATCTAATAGGGTTCCCCAGAGCAGACATCGGGCAGGGAATCCTTTTCAGAGAAGTGCCGGCTTAGCTGAGAGAGCAGGGACCACGTCATCAGGTTCAGATCACCATCTGTCCATATATGGTCTCCAGGGCTTCCCCAGACACAAGCTTTTTATTTAATTAAATTAAATAAAGTTTTGCCCAGGCCGAGATTCGAACCTGGTACCCTCGGCACTGTATACAGGAGCTTAACTAACTGAGCTATAAGCCCAGTAATACAGAGCTAAGGATTTCTGGTAACTAAGAAGTGTAATCTGCCACTGTTACACTGTGACACAGACTTAATGCACGGATAGAGAGGGATCTTCTCAGAGGTTATTATAGAAATTATTGAGACTATTATTATTATAAATTTTATTATTTTTATTATTATGGAGATGATTATTAATAATAGTAAAAATAATAATAATCATCTCAATAATAATAATAATAATCTCCATAATAATAATAGTCTCAATAATTACAATAATCTCTGAGAAGATCCCTCTCTATATACCAAGGCATTAAATCTGTAACAGTGTAACAGTAGTCATAGTTCTTAGTTACCAAAATTCTTTGATTATCACAGAGGTTATAGCTCAGTTGGTTGAGGCGCTGTGACATTATTGTTCATGGACACTGCAGGTTCCAGGTTCAAATCCCATAGAGGATAATTTTTTTTTTTTTTATTGAGATGATTTTTATTATTATAATATGGCTAACATTTGGGGCGTGGCCAGGGAGTGATTGGGGGTGTGTCTTAGAGGGATCGCCGCGGTACGCGTACCGTGCCGCCATTTTGTCCCTCTTTCCCTTTCACAAATGTTGGGAGGTATGGGCAAATCTCCTCTTCACAGCCGTTGTGATGCGCACGTGTTATCACCACGTGTGACCGCAGCCTCATATGTCGTCTTCTCCCTGGGGTGTGACTAGAGTGCTTAAAAATGCAGGACACAACCTCAAATCCAAAATTTACAGTAGTGTTCACTTTTGTATATAACCCAATTTATAAAATTTAGCTTTACACATGTCATGTTGGAAGATGTCATTGCCATTAGGAAATATTGCTTCCATGTAGAGGATATATTGTCTGCTACAATGTTGAGGTATGTGTAATGTTAGCATGAATGCCAGGACCTGAGTTTTGAAGTGAATAACATTACACTGTGTGTGCGTAAGCGGGTTCCTCCCCTGTAGAAGAGCTGGCACACGCAGTGTAGGCGTGCATAATTCTGCAATGAGGGAGCACCGGGGCTCTTCTCTGGTGATCCAGAATGTGATCAGCCTTTGTTTAAAACAGCATTTATAGTTGGAACAGGCCGTACTGAAACTTATCAAGAAATTATCCATCATTACTAGAGATGAGCGAACATGCTCGGTCGAGCATTAGGGTACTCGAAACTGCTCGTTGCTCGGACGAATACTTCGCCCGCTCGAGAAAATGGCAGCTCCCGCCGTTTTGCTTTTTGGCGGCCAGAAACAGAGCCAATCACAAGCCAGGAGACTCTGCACTCCACCCAGCATGACGTGGTACCCTTACACGTCGATAGCAGTGGTTGGCTGGCCAGGTCAGGTGACCCTGGGATAGACTAGCCGCTGCCCGCGCTGCTCGGATCATTCTGTGTCTGGATGCCGCTAGGGAGAGAGCTGCTGCTGGTCAGGGAAAGCGTTAGGGTGTTCTATTAGCTTACTGTTAGGCAGGAGTGATTCTCCAAGAACCCAACAGACCTTCTTAGGGCTACAATAACGTTATACTTTTTTTTTTTTATTTGCAGCTACTACCATATTGTGAGGAATTTGCAGGGGGACTTGCTACCGTTGTGTTTAGCTCTTAGTGACACACATATCCACCTCAAACACCAAAGTGGGAAAATTTATTAGAGGTTTGATTTCAATTAGGCACAGTCTGCCATTTGCTTTTTATTTTACGTTTATTTTTTTAATAACTCAGTGTCATCTCATCTTGCATAGTAGTGTGCTTTCATACTTGGCTAGAAAATAGCCATAGGAGAATCCAAACGGCTTACTTACGCCTACAGTAGCGTTATATATATTTGATTTCTGGTTGATCTGCTGGTGGCTGTACTTGCTGCAGTGCATCTACTAGCAAATTGTGAGCAATTTGTAGTGAGACTTGCGACCGCTGTGTTTTGCGCTTAGTGACGCACATATCCATTGCAAAGACCGAAGTGGGAAAATTTATTAGGGGTTGGATTTCAATTAGGCACAGTCTGCCATTTCCTTTTTTATTTTACGTTTATTTTGTTTAATAACTCAGCGTCATCTCATCTGGCATAGTAGTGTGCTTTCATACTTGGCTAGAAAATAGCCAAAGGAGAATCCAAACGGCTTACTTACGCCTACAGTAGCGTTATATATATTTGATTTCTGGTTGATCTGCTGGTGGCTGTACTTGCTGCAGTGCATCTACTAGCAAATTGTGAGCAATTTGTAGTGAGACTTGCGACCGCTGTGTTTTGCGCTTAGTGACGCACATATCCATTGCAAAGACCGAAGTGGGAAAATTTATTAGGGGTTGGATTTCAATTAGGCACAGTCTGCCATTTCCTTTTTTATTTTACGTTTATTTTGTTTAATAACTCAGCGTCATCTCATCTGGCATAGTAGTGTGCTTTCATACTTGGCTAGAAAATAGCCATAGGAGAATCCAAACGGCTTACTTACGCCTACAGTAGCGTTATATATATTTGATTTCTGGTTGATCTGCTGGTGGCTGTACTTGCTGCAGTGCATCTACTAGCAAATTGTGAGCAATTTGTAGTGAGACTTGCGACCGCTGTGTTTTGCGCTTAGTGACGCACATATCCATTGCAAAGACCGAAGTGGGAAAATTTATTAGGGGTTGGATTTCAATTAGGCACAGTTTGCCATTTCCTTTTTTATTTTACGTTTATTTTGTTTAATAACTCAGCGTCATCTCATCTGGCATAGTAGTGTGCTTTCATACTTGGCTAGAAAATAGCCATAGGAGAATCCAAACGGCTTACTTACGCCTACAGTAGCGTTATATATATTTGATTTCTGGTTGATCTGCTGGTGGCTGTACTTGCTGCAGTGCATCTACTAGCAAATTGTGAGCAATTTGTAGTGAGACTTGCGACCGCTGTGTTTTGCGCTTAGTGACGCACATATCCATTGCAAAGACCGAAGTGGGAAAATTTATTAGGGGTTGGATTTCAATTAGGCACAGTCTGCCATTTCCTTTTTTATTTTACGTTTATTTTGTTTAATAACTCAGCGTCATCTCATCTGGCATAGTAGTGTGCTTTCATACTTGGCTAGAAAATAGACATAGCAATAGGATAGCATCGTTTGGTTTTAAAAACTAAAAAACACAAAAAAAAACAAAAAAACACAAAAAAAAGTTAAAAAAAAATTAAAGTTATAACTCTCATTTTCAAAATGTTTAACCCGAGGGCTAGGGGTAGAGGACGAGGGCGGGGACGTGGGCGTCCAACTACTGCAGGGGTCAGAGGCCGTGGTCCTGGGCGGGGTGAGACACCACCTGCTTATGAGGGAGCAGGGGAACGCCGCAGAGCTACACTCCCTAGGTTCATGTCTGAAGTTACTGGGACTCGTGGTAGAGCACTGTTGAGGCCAGAACAGTGCGAACAGGTGATGTCATGGATTGCCGACAATGCTTCGAGCAATTTGTCCACCAGTCAGTCTTCCACGCAGTCCACCCATGTCACCGAAATCGGCACTCCTCCAGCTCCTGCACCTCAGCCTCCTCCCCCCCAGTCTGCCCCCTCCCAGGAAAATTTGCCATTTGAACCGGCATACTCTGAGGAACTGTTTTCTGGACCCTTCCCACAGTCACAAACCACTTGTCCGGTTGCTGCTGAGCAATTTTCCGATGCCCAGGTTTTCCACCAGTCGCAGTCTGTGGGTGATGATGACCTTCTTGACGTAGTGGAAGAAGTGTCTAAAGAGGTGTCCGACGATGAGGAGACACGGTTGTCAGACAGTGGGGAAGTTGTTGTCAGGGCAGGAAGTCCGAGGGGGGAGCAGACTGAGGGATCGGAGGATGATGAGGTGACAGACCCAAGCTGGGTTGATAGGCCGGGTGAACACAGTGCTTCTGAGACAGAGGAGAGTCCTCGACCAGAACAGGTTGGAAGAGGGAGTGGTGGGGCCAGACGGAGAGGCAGGGCCAGAGCTGGTGCATCAGCGCCAAATGTGTCAACTAGTGAAGCTCCCGTGGCGAGGGCTCTTGCGGCGAGGGCTAGATTTTCAGAAGTCTGGAGGTTCTTTAAGGAAACACCGGATGACCGACGGACTGTGGTGTGCAACATTTGCCAAACCAGGCTCAGCAGGGGTTCCACCACTACTAGCTTAACTACCACCAGTATGCACAGGCATATGAATGCTAAACACCCCACTCAGTGGCAACAAGCCCGTTCACCTCCGGCCGTGCACACCACTGCTCCTTCCCCTGTGTCAGCTGATAGTCAGCCCCCTGCCCAGGACCCTGCCACAAAAACCCCATCGTCGCCTCCACGATCCTCCAAAGCATCCACCAGCGTTCAGCTCTCCATACCCCAGACGCTGGAGCGGAAACGCAAATATAGTGCAACCCACCCGCACGCCCAAGCCCTTAATGTCCACATCTCCAGATTGCTTAGCCTGGAGATGCTGCCCTATAGGCTAGTAGAGACCGAGAGTAGCAACCTCATGGCGGCGGCCGCCCCTCGGTATTCGGTCCCCAGCCGCCACTACTTTTCCCGATGTGCCGTCCCAGCCCTGCACCAGCACGTGTCAGACAACATCATCCGTGCCCTGACCAACGCCGTTTCTGACAAGGTCCGCCTGACCACGGACACGTGGACGAGTGCTGCCGGGCAGGGCCACTATATATCGCTGACGGTACATTGGTTTAACTTGGTGGAGGCTGGGACTGAGTCTGACCCTGCGGCTGGTCATATACTGCCGACGCCGAGGATTGTGGGGCCTACCTCGGTCCAGGTGTTTCAGGCCTACTATGCCTCCTCCTCCTCCCACCCCTCCTCCACCTCCTCCTCCTCCGAATTACCATCCGTGGGCATGGCGCCATCAGTCGGTAGCTCTAGGCACAGCAGCAGTGCCGTCGCTAAGCGACAGCAGGCGGTGCTCAAACTGCTGAGCCTAGGCGATAAAAGGCACACCGCCCAAGAGCTATTACAGGGCATCACGGCGCAGACTGATCTGTGGCTGGCACCGCTGAACCTGAAGCCAGGCATGGTTGTGTGTGACAACGGCCGTAACCTGGTGGCGGCTCTTCAACTCAGCAGACTGACACATGTGCCATGCCTGGCCCATGTGTTAAATCTGATAGTTCAGCGTTTCCTCAAGACATACCCCAATCTGTCTGATTTGCTCACGAAGGTGCTCCGCATCTGTGCACATTTCAGGAAGTCCAGCACAGATGCTGCCACTCTCAGGGCAGCGCAGCGCCGCCTCCAACTGCCCGCTCACCGACTGTTGTGCGACGTGCCCACGAGGTGGAATTCAACACTGACCATGTTATCCAGAGTTTACCAGCAGCGCCGAGCGATTGTAGACTGCCAGATGTCAACTTCCACCAGAACTGGTAGTCAGGTCAGTCAGCTTCCTCAAGTCTACAATGAGGAGTGGACGTGGATGTCTGATATCTGTCAGGTGCTGAGTAACTTTGAGGAGTCAACACAGATGGTCAGTGGCGATGCCGCCATCATCAGCCTCACCATCCCGCTGCTTGGCCTGTTGAAAAACTCTCTGATCAGCATGAAGTCGGAAGCTTTGCGCTCGTCACAAGAGACGGGGGAAGAAGATTCCCTTGTTGATAGCGAAAGCACCCTTAGGTCTGTTT
This sequence comes from Engystomops pustulosus, assembly GCF_040894005.1. NCBI lineage: Eukaryota > Metazoa > Chordata > Amphibia > Anura > Leptodactylidae > Engystomops > Engystomops pustulosus. Next base: position 44,102,479 of record NC_092418.1, on the reverse strand, counting down.
CTCAGCGCATATCGGAGGAGGTGGAGGTGGAGGAGGAGGAGGATGAGGAGGAAGAGGAGGAGAATGTTGGCGAGACACAAGAGGGGACCATTGTTGAGTCCTTCACTGTTTAGCGTGTATGGGCAGAAGAAGAGGAGTTGGAGGAGTTGGAGGAGGAGGAAATGGACAGTCAGGCCAGTGAGGGGAGTGAATTCTTACGCGTTGGTACTCTGGCGCATATGGCAGATTTCATGCTAGGCTGCCTATCCCGTGACCCTCGCGTTCAAAGAATTTATTCCAGCACCGATTACTGGGTGTTCACTCTCCTGGACCCACGGTACAAGCAAAATCTTTCCACTCTCATCCCTGGAGAGGAAAGGAGTGTGAGAATGCATGAATACCAGCAGGCCCTGGTTCACAAGCTGAAACAGTATTTCCCTTCTGACAGCGCTAGCGGCAGAGTGCGTAGTTCTGCGGGACAAGTAGCGAGGGAGAGTAGGCGAGCAGGCAGCTTGTCCAGCACTGGCAAGGGTATGCCAGCTTTATGTCACCCCAGCAAGACACTGTCACCTGTCCCCAGTCTCGGCAGAGTAGGGCTGATCTTTACAGAAAGATAGTGAGGGAGTACGTAGCTGACCATACCATCGTCCTAAATGATCACACAGCTCCCTACAACTACTGGGTTTCAAAGCTGGACATGTGGCACGAACTGGCGCTGTACGCCTTGGAGGTTCTTGCCTGCCCTGCCGCTAGCGTCTTGTCCGAGCGGGTTTTCAGTGCAGCTGGTGGCATCATCACCGATAAGCGTACACGCCTGTCGACTGACAGCGCTGACAGGCTGACGCTTATTAAGATGAATAAAGCATGGATTTCTCATAATTTCCAATCTCCACCAGGTGAAGGAAGCTCAACCTGAATAATTTATCCACTCCTCCTCCTCCTCATTTTCCTCCTTCTCCTCCTCTTTGTACAGTAAAGCAGAGGAAACTGGCTATTTTTTGACACGGCCCACTGGCTCTAGCTATAGTACTTTATGCATTTAATTTTTCTGGAGGGCCACCTACCCGGTCCTCTGTTTTAAACAATTTTTGGGAGTGCCACATACAGGCACTCAATCTATTCAATTTTTCTGGAGGGCCACCTACCCGGTCCTCTGTTTTAAACAATTTTTGGGAGTGCCACATAGAGGCACTCAATCTATTCAATTTTTCTGGAGGGCCACCTACCTGCTCCTCTGGTTTGAAAACTTTTTTGGACTGCCACATACAGGCACTCAATCTATTCCATTTTACTGGAGGGCCACCTACCTGCGCCTCTGGTTTGAAAAGTTTTTTGGACTGCCACATACAGGCACTCAATCTATTCAATTTTTCTGGAGGGCCACCTACCCGCTCCTCTGGTTTGAAAACTTTTTTGGACTGCCACATACAGGCACTCAATCTATTCCATTTTACTGGAGGGCCACCTACCTGCTCCTCTGGTTTGAAAAGTTTTTTGGACTGCCACATACAGGCACTCAATCTATTTCATTTTTCTGGAGGGCCACCTACCTGCTCCTCTGGTTTGAAAACTTTTTTGGACTGCCACATACAGGCACTATCCAAATTAAATTGTCTCCATAGCAGCCTCCACACGTTGTCTCCATTGCTACCTCCAAAAGTCGTCCATATAGCTGCCTCCATACATCGTCCCCTTATCAAACGAGGTGTGTCAGGCAGAAATTTGGGTTGTTTTCATGGATTCCACATCAAAGTTGTTAACTTTGTCGCCACCCTGCTGTGTTATCCACAAAATATACTGGCAAACTTTTATCATTTACCAATATTATTTCAGCGCTTCTTGCGCATCTGTTTACATTCCCCTCACCCGGCATATCCTAAACTTATAAGAACGCTACTACACTTGATCTTATACAAAAGGTTCTTAGAAGTGCTGTTTGGGGAGAAGCCTAGAGACAGGGGCTTGGATTGGCGAAAGCTCGCCTGGCAGCGGAGCGCCAGCTCCATGCGCATCATGCGCTTCTTGCGCATCTGTTTACATTCCCCTCACCCGCCATATCCCAAACTTATAAGAACGCTACTACACTTGATCTTATACAAAAGGTTCTTAGAAGTGCTGTTTGGGGAGTAGCCTAGAGACAGGGGCTTGGATTGGCGAAAGATCGCCTGGCAGCGGAGCGCCAGCTCCATGCCAAGATCCAACTAACATAGTTTTAACTGCAGCACCTTTAATCTACTACTAGTTCACTGCCTCCATACATGGTCCCCTTATCAAACGAGCTGTGTCAGGCAGAATTTTGGGTTGTTTTCATGGCTTCCATGTTAACTTTGTCGCCACCCTGCTGTGTAATCCACAAAATATACTGGCAAACTTTTATCATGTACCGATATTATTTGAGCGCTTCTTGCTCACCTCCTTTGGTTCCTCTCTGCCACCCATTGGTTTGAAGCCTGAGTCCATTTAGAGTATGTCGCCATGCCACTCTCTAGCCTGCCGCTGCTGCCACTGCCTCTGCATGCCGTCCCCTATAGTGTCAGGATCAATTATTGGATGTTTTACATGCTATCTAGCTTCATTCTGTCACTCTGTCATGGCCATGCTGTTGCCCATAGTTTTGGCATAATGGTGCGATTAAGCAGCCTCAGAGGCATCCATGCATGCTGCCCCTGCTGTTTCCTGTCCATTTCCGTGGTGTTTCCATCCTTTTCTGAGGTTCCCAGGTGTTTTGCCAAGCTTCCCTGTGCAGAGCCTTGGTCCCCTTGAAAAATGCTCGAGTCTCCCATTGACTTCAATGGGGCTCGTTATTCGAGACGAGCACTCGAGCATCGGGAAAAGTTCGTCTCGAATAACGAGTACCCGAGCATTTTAGTGCTCGCTCATCTCTAATCATTACCATGGATAGAACTGCATGTAAGTGACCTTGCCTGTTCTCACATGGTTGATTTCATTTAACCCCTTAATGACACAGCCTGAAAATGCCGCATGCATGTAGGGGTATGGAGAGGACTCACAGGCTGAGTCCTCTCTATACAAGGTGGGCGTTTGCTGCATACTGCAGCAAACACCCACCGGTAACACCCACGGTCTGCTCTGGACCTGAAGACTTTAGATGTCAGCGGGCTGTCAGACCGCCATATTGGAGGTAAAAGGGAATTATTTCCTGACTATGGGCTAATAAGCCTTATAAGATTTTTTGCCTTCCTATGAGTCAGCAATGTAAGATTGTAGGTTGGACTTGATGAATCTGCATCTTTATTCAATTTAATCCTGTATAGTCCTATACTGTAAATACTAGTTCCATAATATCTGGCATTAAGCAAAAACAGATTTGTGCACTAAAAGCCGTAAAAAAACATGTAGGTGTTAGCAGGGCAGTTTCTAGGTCATTTAGCCAAAAGGACCAATCTCAAAAATTATGTTGAAAGTTGTTGCAGAACCTCATAATATTCCATGCAGCTGCTGCAAAACCTCTTACTACACATCTCTGCTGCTGCAGAACCTCATTATACACACCTCAGCTGCTGAAAAACCTCATTATACAGTCATGGCCAAAAGTTTTGAGAATGACACAAATATTATATTTTCACATGATCTGTTGCCCTCTGGTTTTTATGTGTGTTTGTCAGATGTTATTATCACATACAGAAATGCAGCAAGTCAATATTTTCAGTGTTGACCCTTCTTCTTCAGGACCTCTGCAATTCTCCCTGGCAGCTCTCAATCAACTCCTGGACCAAATCCTGACTGAGCTGTCCATTCTTGCACAATCAATGCTTGCATTTGTCACAATTTGTTGGTTTTTGTTTGTCCACCAGTCTCTTGATGATTGACCACAAGTTCTCAATGGGATTAAGATCTGGGGATTTCCAGGCCATGGACCCAAAATCTCTATGTTTTGTTCCCTCAGCCATTCAGTTAACACATTTTCTTGATGGCAAGGTGCTCCATCATGCTGGAAAAGGCATTGTTGATCACCAAACTGCTCTTGGACGGTTGGGAGAAGTTGCTCTTGGAGGACATTCTGGTTCCATTCTTTATTCATGGATGTGTTTAGGCAAGATGTGAGAGAGCCGATTCCCTTGCTTAAAATGGTCCTGGATGCTAGTATGAAGATTTCATGTCTCTCCAGAGATGCTCAATTGGGTTTAGGTCACGGATCTGGCTTGGCCAGTCAAGAATGGTCACAGAAATGTTCTGAAGCCTGTGGTTTGTTTTTTTTAACTGTTTGCTTAACCCCTTAAGGACCTGGCCCTTTTTTGTTATTTCATTTCTATTTTTCACTGAAAAACACCCCCAGAGCATGATCCTGTCACCACCATGTTTCACTGTTGGGATTGCATTTGGCAGATGATGAGCAGAGCAGTGCATACTGCTTATAGTTAACACCAAAATCTTCGTCTCATCAGACCAGATATTTTCCAATTTCATTTCTCATAGTTTGGCAATGCCTCATGTGTTTTTTTGCAAACTGTACGCAAGCTTTCATATGTCACTGAGGAGAGGTTTCCCTTGGTAGACTCTGCCATAAAACCCCTGTGGAGAGCTGCAGTGATAGTTGAATTTGTGGAACTTTCTCCCATCTTCCTACTGCAACTATGGAGCTCAACCACAGTGATCTTGGGGTTCTCCTTTACCTCTCTCACCAAGGCTCTTCTCCCACAATTGCTTATTTTTCCTGGACAGCCAGCTCAAAGAAGCCACTGTGCTCTTAGGAACCTTGAGTGCTGCAGAAATTTTTTTGTAACCTTGTCCAGATTGCATTAGCATCCATAGTGAACCAGGGTGGTATCGAAGTTTGCAAAGGTTTGCCACCAGTTTGGAAATATGATTTCAATCCTACCTTCTAGATAAATGTACATTTAGTTTTGAATTAATACAGACTTATCTCTAAAAGTTATTAATGCTCTCTCTAAGTGTTGCTTTCCTTTTTTTGGATATGTCCTTCCCCTTGAATGAAATTTTCTATAAGTATTGCTGTCCGCTAGCTCATGGCCCCCAAATATGATTGTGTCGATGAGGTCTCATCATCATTATCTCCTCTTTGCTCTTCTAGCTCTTCCTCCCACCTCCCTCCCACATGCTGCCATTAGGTGACAGTGTTCTCCAAGCTCCAAGTCTTCATCAGCTCATGTCTGCAGGAAAGGGGGAGGAATAGCTAGCAGAGCAGAGAGGGAATGTACCCCATTACTCATGCCCCATGGCAATATGTTGCCATGGAGCAAGGTATATTCTACTTTTTTAGTTTCAACAAAACTTTATTGATCGAAAAGCAAAAAGACTCCTTTCAATATAACTGGCAGGGGGAAGTATAATACAGTCTTATTGGATACATAGCCAGCTACTGTAGCATTTGAGCAATAAACTATAAGAAGGAAGGGACACACAGGGGAGAGGGGAGAGAGAGAGAGAGAGAGAGAAAGGCTTTGACAGTATATTCTACTTTTTTATTCTAATTTTATATTTTTCTACTTTTAAAAGTGAGAGGAACCACTAATGTTAATTATAAAATCAGATTTGGAATTAGAATTAAAAAAGTTTTGTTAATGTTTTTCTTATAAGGCATTAGGTGAAAATGTGCAATCCTGATGACAGGTTCCCTTTAAAATGCTGTGTAAAATGCTGTGTAAAATGCTGTGTTAAATAAATACCACATATTTACCACCTGCCTTTATTTATTGTAAGCAGTGCACTAATAATAGTATCTTAAAATGATATACCTTCATTCCCTGTGTTTATGCTTATTTAGACTTTTTAATATCTATTTTTAAACTTTAGTATAAAATCACATACACAAAATTTTATTTATCTGCAAATATATTTTTTCATTAGTTATTAGAACAAACAATATACTGTTCTTAGTAACAACGGATACCCCAGCTGTGTGAGTTATGGAAGAATCCTAATGGTTGGAGAATATCTGTGGTCTTGGTTACAGCAGCTCTTTTATTCAGAATGCTGAGCTGGATTCATTTTAGGAGTACCGTATATACTCGAGTATAAGCCGACCCAAGTATAAGCCGAGGCCTCTAATTTTACCAGAAAAACCTGGTAAAACCTATATTTTTTTTACTCGAGTATAAGCCGAGTTTGGGGTTTCAGCACATTTTTTTGTGCTGAAAAACTAGGCTTATACTCGAGTATATAAGGTATATTATTATTTTTGGGAAAATGTAAACATCCCCATTTTAACTCTTGATTTTCCAATTTTTAATGAGTAAGAGACCCACATGACATTAGTGAGGAGTACTGTTAGCTGTTATTAGATCATGAAATATTAACTTTGCAAACAATCTTCTCCTAATATTGTCATAAGTCGGAAGGGAACATTTCTAAAAGTTCATATTGTTAGGAAATCTCCCAGCTTTCCTATCTTCCAAAATCCTATAGTTACCTTATTTCTGATGGCAAACTAAATGATAATGTTCAGGAACATCCTTAGATATTAAAGGAAACTTATCAGGAAATTTCACTGCTGTAAACCTTCTCCACTGACTTATGGAGCTCAGATAATGCATCCAAACCTTTATATATTATTATATATGTAATGGCAGAAGTCTTTTGTGGAGCTTATCCCCTCCGGCTTCCCTGAACTTGTTCTTCCTTCTGAGCTTTCCATAGCAGCTCGCTATGATCTCCACTGAACTACTGCCTACTATTCACACTGGGTAGCTGGTGGCAAAGTAGTGGAGATCGTAGTGTGCATGTGTGAGCCTACAGTAATGTCACCTAGTAGAGTGCCATGAAATTTCATGATAGATTTTGCTTTAAAAGTAGTCTAGTATTACATACAGAAAACAGAAGACAACATTTTTTTCTCAGTTTCCTTGACTGAATGAGGGAAAAGCAAAGATGAGAAAGAGGGAACAAACAGTAGCAAATGTGAGACACCGATTGTGCCTAGAGCAGTGGTGGTGAACCTATGGCATGGGAGCCAGAGATGGCATTCTGAGACTTTTCCCTGGGCACCCAGCGCATTGACCCAGCACAGCGTTCACCAGACAGGATTCAAAGAACCTTCCTGCAGTTCCAGGTAACTTAAGATGCTGCTCTCATCCTTGGATGTTTGGCACTACAGGAAGAGTGAGGTGTGGACAGAGCTGGATTATATTTGGAAGTCCTTTTGCTGGGCCCATGATTCTTCCTGTAGAGAGAGTCCCTGAAGTTTAGCGATGTGATGGTCTGAATTTTCCCTCCTTCTTTCAACCATATTGGTGGCCTCAGGGGGGCCGATACAAATGAAAGTGGGTTTTGGTTGTGTAGAGTGAAAAGAAGATTAAGAGAGAAAGTAGCAGGTTGTTAAGAGCCAATGTAAGTAGAGAAGGAAATACTTTTCTATGATATATTACAAAATTACTTGTACTACTGATTTATGCAAAGGTTTGTTGAAAAATGTTTTTCACAAATGAAGCGAGTGACAGATTTTCACAGAGCCATATTAACTAAATGCTGCACTTCTTTTGGATTTGTTTCCCTCACATCCCTATAAAATCAATTTTTATTACCTGGCATCAGAGGGGGCATGTTCTGCTTGGCTAGTCCCTCCCATATATTCCTCCCTATGTCATATGTTTTTTCACCATTCAGCACTTTATGTCATCTAAGGTCCTTAGTAACAGTAACATTTGCAAAGTTTACCACATGTTTGTATCTGATCAAGCTCTTCTGCTCCCCATGCCTCCATGGACTTCTATTCCTGCCCATGCCTACATGACGGCATGCAGTGATTTCATGTGATTAGAGGTAGATTTTACAAATTTTATAGGATAAAGTAAAAGATCGTAGCTAACATAACCATGGTCACATGACAGAAATCCTTCTCAATGTTCCAACTTGCTTAGAAACATTCAACAAAGCTATTTCTACCACTAATATTAAGTAATCAGAACTGTATAAGTCTGTAGTTTAATATTGGCAGACAGACCCTAAGTACTAGTTCCATACAGCAGCATGTCCTAGCAGTGAGGCCTGTCTACCAGGAACAAGAAGGCAGGGTAATGTAAGTAAAATTTAAAATGCAGGACTCCATTAACTGAGCTGAGTCCTCTTCATACAGAGGTGGGGGTTTTTGCATTTTGCACAAAACCCCCACCGCTAATAACCGCGGTCGGTGCTTGCACCGATCGCGGCTATTAACCCTCTAAACGCCGCCGGCAAAGTCGCCAGCGATCGGTTACCATGGTAGCCTCGGGTCTTCTTTTGACATGAGGCTACATGGTTTATACAGGTTCGTTACAATGAGCCAGTGGCTCATTGTAATGTATTACCTGCAAAAATGCCATATATTGCAATACTGTAGTATTGCAGTATATGGTAGGAGCGATCTGACCATCTAGGGTTAATGTACCCTAGATGGTCTAAAAGATAGTGAAAAAAAAAAGTTTAAAAAATAAAAAAAATTAATAAAATATTAAAAGTTCAAATCACCCCCCTTTCCCTAGAAGGGATATAAAACATAACAAACAGTTAAAATCACAGACATATTAGGTATCGCCGCGTCGCAAAATGCCCGATCTATCAAAATATAAAAACGGTTACGGCCGGCGGTGACCTCCGAGGCGGGAAATGGCGCCCAAATGTCCGAAATGCGACTTTTACACCTTTTTACATAACATAAAAAATGAAATAAAAAATGATCAAAATGGCGCACAGACCTCAAAATGGTAGCAATGAAAACGTCGCCTCATTTCGCAAAAAATGACCCCTCACACATCTCCGTGCGCCAAAGTATGAAAAAGTTATTAGCGTCAGAAGATGGCAAAAATTTTTTTTTCTTTTTTGTACACATTCGTTTAATTTTTGAAAATGTATTAAAACACAATAAAACCTATATAAATTTGGTATAAACGCGATCGCACCGAACCAAAGAATAAAGTAGGCGTGTTATTTGGAGCGAAGAGTGAAAGTCGTAAAAACTGAGCCCACGAGAACGTGACGCACGTGCGGTTTTTTTTCAGTTTTTCCACATTTGGAATTTTTTTTCAGCTTCGCAGTACACGGCATGTTAAAATAAATAACATTATGGGAAAGTAAAATTTGTTACGCACAAAATAAGCCCTCACACAGGTCTGTACACGTAAAAATGAAAAAGTTATGGATTTTTGAAGTTGGAGAGCGAGAAATTAGCCGAAAAACCCTCCGTCCTTAAGGGGTTAATATCATTTTACTCACATTAGATGAGTTGCATATAAGTTTACAAACTAATTTTTTAACATCGCAGCCATTTAAAGGATGAAGTTAGGGATAAGGGCAATGATTTTTAATCATATTTTGTATGAAACATTTATTTTGGGTGGGTTAATTTAATTGTCAGATTCCCTTCAAACAATGTACATTATGTGATTGTGTTGTAATTAGATGTATGCAGGAAACCTTAATTACTGAGAAATGTTTCCAGTGAACAAAACCCTGAAAATATTGTCAAAATTGGTAATGTGTGGTACGAGTCAGGCCACTAATCTTGTGAAGACCCATCCTCATACACATACCCTTAACTTTTAACACAGAGGAGTCCACATTCTGTCCACCTAGAGATGGCAATGTCCTGAATGAGGCGTTCCTTCTGAGTTAATTACTTGTCATAATTTCAGATACTCCTAATTGTTATACTAAATGATTAGTACTGAAATCCCTTTAACTAAATAAGTGAATGATTTGCAGTGACTATTCTTGAGCCGTAAGTTCACAGAAGTCTCCATTAATCAAACATTAAATAAATCATTAGTATAATTATACCTGCCTGGATATTTCTGCCCGTACGTGTTATCACTTTTGATGACATTTTTTATTTTTTTAACATGGGTGTATTCATTTGTTTCACTCAGTCGGTATCTTCTCTTGATACTTGAAGAACAGCAAGCAAGAAATTGTAATTATTCAGTCACTTCATGTTCTCTCTAATCTATCTTTCTGCATCACAACTGAATAATTCTACAGCAACTTGAAACCAACATCAGAGTTTGCTAATTTCAGACAGTTTTAATCATCTTCACCCCCCGTTGTTTTGTATTTCTAATTACAATGTCTCCACAGGTGCTCAATAAATCCCTCATCACCATATATCTACAGAAAAGATTATTAAAATAATATAGCTGGTGTCAGATAATATTAATGGGAACAATCTTAAAGACACTGCAGCTACAGGGACCATCTTCACTGCAGACTATCTACTTCAAGAAATAGCTGTTTAGAAGTGAAACTGATCCATGTTTGCAGCCCGCATAGAAAGGCTCAGATTTAACAGCATAGAAAACTAGTTTTCTCTTTAGTTTCAGCACAATCATCTCCCAGTATTCCTTTATCAGGAGGTTCCTATTTTAATCGTGTAAAATTACATCAATCTTTGGTTTAATACTGTATATGGAATGCCCAGGCCCTGCCCTAGCACCCAGATAACCCCAGCAAGTGCCGGAGCCCCCGGATCAATTGTGCCAGTGTCACTTTAAGACACTGGTACAAATGATCACCATCTGGCTTGTATACATTTCTGCCTTTCTTATGCTACACTCATTGCGAGCGCTGCATAGAGGCAGAATCCAAAACTCTTTTTTTTCTGTTTCCCTGAAGCGGCGCTCCGCAGTGTATGCGACTGCTGTGAAGCGGGTGCACATGATGATGCCATCACATCACGTGGCGGCTTTAGAGCTGGCACGTATGGCAGGCACATGCCGAAGAAAGAAGGCAGCTGTTCGTGTGCTGCTTTGGGGGAGGGGGCAGTATGGAGGGGGGGGGCAGTATGGCTACAGGGGGAGGGGGCAGTGCTATGTAGGGGGGGATACAGTGTGGCTATGTGGGGTAGGACTGTGTGGCTATGCGGGGTAGGACTGGGTGGCTATCAGGGGTAGGACCATGTGGCTACGTGTGGTAGGACCGTGTGGCTATGCGGGGTAGGACAGTGTGGATACTGGAGGGAGGACCACGGAGAGGCCCACTAAGGCTCTGTCACCCAGGGGCCTACTAAAACCTGGATCATGACACCACAGTCTATACGTACACATGACCACATTATCCAAAGGGCTATGTAATCTTTTCCTGGCACACTAAGCCTACCCCTTGCTGGGGTAGGACCTAGCAGTTGCAGTCTAAGCCTATGCATGCGCATAGGTTGACTGTTCTAATATGCTGCCATAGATCAGTACATCAGATGATCACTCTTAAGTCCCATAAAGGGATTAACAAGAAATAAAAAAAAATAATGTGCCAAGTCCTATATGCATTACAAAACTCCCATTCTACATAAACAATGAAAATTGCCCACACAAACAATACATATTTGCTATTGCTGCATTCGTAATAACCTGTACAATACAATGAAATCATTACTGAACCCAAATGAAAAGCATTGTAAAAATAAAAAAATAAAAATAAACACTAAAAATAACAAGTTTTTCCTATCTTACAAAATAGAGGTCAAAAACTCAAATTTACCTAGAAACTATAGCAATACCAAGTACAACTTGCCCCACAAAAGATGAGAACTAAAACAGCTCCATCAACAAAACGGTTTAACTGTAAATTTCATCTTATCCTGCAAAAAAGAAGCCCTTATATGATAATATTCACAAGAAATATAAATGTTATAGTGCTTGTATGGTGCACCTCGAAAAAGCCCCCAAAATCTGAACATCCTTTAGGTCAAAGCTGTCTGCACAGGAAAAAATTGTATAATGTATAAATTGTTTACAGATCACATCAGGGTCAACCACAAGTTAACTTTTATGGAGAAAAAACAGACAAGATTTCATTTTCCCAGAATGCACCCCTGCCAACTGTGAGGTGAGAAATAAAAAATCTAGGATTTGGTGCACCCCATGTACTCAGTACATCCTTATCTATGGAAAATAAAATAATGGAAAATTTACCACATAAAATGATCACTTTACAACTTGATAAATTCCTTGAGGGGAATCCAAATTCCTTGAATGGTGGGGGTTTGGGGGGTTTCTATTGTTTTGGTATCTCAGGAGATCCAAAAATGTAACAACACCAAAATCCAATCCACCAAACTTCAAAAGCCAATTGGCACCCCCTCTATTCTCTGTGTGCCCTTGCAGCAGTTAGTGACTGGTATAAGGAATAATAGCATAACAAACTACAGGGTGTATTTTCTTTACGTTCTTTGAAAAAAAATTAATTTTTCCATGAAACACCTGTTAAAATATTCACTATATTCCTTAGAGGACACCTGTAATCAGGTCTCTGTCACTATTTTTGTAATCTCTACCTGTTGGAACAGCTCACAAGGATACCACCCCAGCCTTTATCTGGTCAATTCATACATTAATCATTCTAAAAGGATCTTTGCTTTATTACGTAAATGAAGCAGGGTATATACAGTAGAGACATAAAGTGATTTCACCTCTGTTTCCCCCTGCTCATGTCTGTGTGTAATGTATAGTAAAGCATTGCTAGTGACTCTGCTTTATCTGCTGACATGCTCTCTTCTCCTATACACATGTGAGGGACACAGACAACAGCTACACAAGTACCCAACATCTCTCTTCTCCCATACACCTGGCTGCATTCTGGAGCAGATGTATCTCTATCCAGAACCAGGAAGCACAAAGAAGCAGCCAGAACCAGGAATTATAGGGAGACAGCCAGCACCCAGAGTGTCACATAATTATACAGGCTGTCAGTCATGTGTATAGGAGTATCTCATACACACATAGGCTGCATGGAGCATAAGCACCAGAAATCGCATCTTCTCCTATACACATGTGAGGGACACAGACAACAGCTACACAAGTACCTGACATCTCTCTTCTCCCATACACATGGCTGCATTCTGGAGCAGATGTATCTCTGTCCAGAACCAGGAAGCACAAAGAGGCAGCCAGAACCAGGAATTATAGGGAGACAGCCAGCACCAGGAGTGTCACATCATTATATAGGCTGTCAGTCATGTGTATAGAAGTATCTCATACACACATAGGCTGCATGGAGCATAAGCACCAGAAATCGCATCTTCTCCTATACACATGGCTGCATTCTGGAGCAGATGTATCTCTGTCCAGAACCAGGAAGCACAAAGAGGCAGCCAGAACCAGGAATTATAGGGAGACAGCCAGCACCAGGAGTGTCACATCATTATATAGGCTGTCAGTCATGTGTATAGGAGTATCTCATACACACATAGGCTGCATGGAGCATAAGCACCAGAAATCGCATCTTCTCCTATACACATGGCTGCATTCTGGAGCAGATGTATCTCTGTCCAGAACCAGGAAGCACAAAGAGGCAGCCAGAACCAGGAATTATAGGGAGACAGCCAGCACCAGGAGTGTCACATCATTATATAGGCTGTCAGTCATGTGTACAGGAGTATCTCATACACACTGGCTGCAGAGGGGGGTCTCATACACACCGGCACTGTTAGGCCCGTTCCACACTTGCGAGTATGATGCGATGAACTCGCATCACACTCGCAACGCGTGCTGCCTGGATCTCCCGGCCGGGAGATCCAGACAGCATGCGTTGCGATTGTGATGTGAGTTAATTGCATCACACTCGCAAGTGTAAAACAGGCCTTATGGCACTGTTGTGCCTTATAATTTCTCAGACAGCCACTGATGACACAGAGTTGTATGTAACCCTTGTACAAATGCGTCAGGCAACGAGTTTAGGTAGTTAGCTTACTTAGACTATTTCAGCTATGTCAGCAACAGACATCATTATTGAATGGAAGGTGACTCCAGGGTTACAGATTTATTTTGGTATCAAGTGTTCTATGTCACTGACCATGTGGAGTTCACCATAAATATTCTATGTGTATGGAGGTTATAACCAATAAGTGGTAGTGTAGATGTTCACACCACGATACCTGATTACACACAGAAATCCTGATTTAATTGGGATTTATAATCCATGGCTATTTGTAACCCAGTTTCTAATTGGTATTTCTAATAAAGAGAATATTTTAAACATTCAACATTAAAGGCAGAGTAACCTTTATTTGAGAACATAAATTTTGAGCCAATCAACCAGCTTTTAGCTCCTTAGCATCCACAACTATGCCCAGTTTGATCATGGCTCTGTTTGTCCAGGAGGGACATGTGACTGTGATGTATACGAACATGTCCGAGCACCATTACAAATGGTGCTTCAGCAATATGTTCATTGGTTATACATATGGTTATATATCCCGGGTACTACATGTACTGTGATAGACAGATCATTATTTTTAATATTTGAAGATTCCTTGAGGACTGCTTCTATTCCACAGGACTGGCACATAGCAAATGTGGTGCCAATATACAAACAAGGATCAAAAATTGATCCTGGAACTACAGACCTGTGAGTCTAATTTCTGTTGTGAGAAAAATATTTGAGGGGTTTGTTAGGGATGAGCTTCACCAGAACTTCATCAATGGTCACAGTGGGCAGAGAGGTCAGCCTGTAACTAGGGTCATCTGTAAGTCTCTGTCCTTAAGTTGGGGAGTCTGTATCACTGCTTCCATATTTTTTTTATAATAGCAATGCTACTGTTAAGTAAATCTGTATATTCATAAATTGATAAGTCCATATTACTGAACAGAATACACATTTTTGTCACCAGGAAATACAATGGTCCCTCAGATAGCAGGTCTTCATATAAATCTTTAAACCAAAAAAATCTAAAAGATTTTCTACCACGGGAGCTAATTGAGGGCTTTCCTGCATGATGTGATATGACAAAACCACAGAATGCACGGTACTATGAATGCACCAACACAAAACATGGGGGTTTAGTACATTTTTTTATTTGGTTTGAAATAAAGGGGTATTTGTTTTATTCTATACTGTTCATTTTTTTCACCGTTTTAAACATTTTCAAACTTAAAAAAAAACTTTAAGGGGTTAAATGCTGCAAATAGTGTTAATAATGACCTCGATCACTGTGGCTGGAGCCTAGGTTTTGGCATTGGCTTCTGAACCCATACCAACACTACAACGATAGAGAGCATTGGCATGTACTAAGGGCAGTGGTGGCGAACCTATGGCACGGGTGCCAGAGGTGGCTCTCTGAGCCCTCTCTATGGGCACCTGCGGCATCACCCCAACGCAGAGTTCGCCAGACAGGACTCAAGGTCTCTTGCAGTCCCAGGCAGCCCAGCACCCTAGAAGGAAGCTATAATGATAACCAAAGCTTTTTCTCCTTCTTTCAATTCCTCCTGAGGAATTGGTTTCCTCAGGTGCCTTTAAACATATGACAGAGCAGGGAATAATAAGTTACGGTTTAAATTGTCGCGTCAGCACTTTGCGAAAAATATGTTGGCTTTGGATGTAGTTTTGGCACTTTGCATCTAAAAGGTTTGCCATCACTGATCTAGGGTGTAATATACCATTGTTTTGCACATGCCGGTTGAAATGCAGACATGATTCTGAGAGTGACCCAGCAGGCTTCTTATCTCTGAAATTGTAACAACTTTAACTGTGTTTGAGGTCAGGGACTTACCATAGAAGGCTGTGAGAATGTAAAAAAAAAAAGGTGCCACACAGGTCAAAGCATTCGGGCATATGTGCTGGTGTATGATAGCCCCGCCGCTGCTTTTTCGCAGCACGATAGCACAGCACAGCTGAAGCCTCTTGATGTATCCGGGGGGTGCTGCGTAGCGTTTATTTCTACACCAAGCCCTGACGTGGAGAAGAGACCCAGATAAATAGTAGTATTCTGCATTTTAACTCCCTATCTCATTGATTGCTGGGTTGTAATGTATAGAATAGAGGTTATTGTTTTAAGGTAGGGGTTTGGAAACTGCAATCATGTGATAGTGATAGTGTTAAAGCGGTATTATGTGGTTAGCAATGTTTTCCTGTAAAGGGCTAAGCGTGTCTATTAGTAATCAGTGGGTATTTATATATAAATGATGTCCTTTTATACTTATAATGGGTACACAGTGTTGTGGCAATGTGCTGATGAAAAATGAGAAAACAGAAAACATTTTAAGACAAACATAATTACTATTATTTCTCTGCCAGCTTATCTGTCTCCTGCCCTGTCTAACGGCAATGTGTAACTGCAGCATACTTCTCAGAATATCATACTTCTAAGAATAATAATAAGAACGCAAGCATTAAACTATAATTGCGTACAGGCGGTCCCCTACTTAAGAACACCTGGCTTACATACGACCCCTAGTTACAAACGGACCTCTGGATTTTGGTAATTTCTGTACTTTAGTCCTAGGCTACAATAAACAGCTGTAACAGTTATCAATGGTGCCTGTAATTAAGATTTATTGTTTATCCTGGTTCTTATGACAACCCAACATTTTTTAAATCCAATTGTCAAAGAGACAAAAAAAATTTTGACTGGGGTTACAATAATAAAGCATACGGTTCTGACTTACATACAAACTCAACTTAAGAACAAACCTACAGACCCTATCTTGTATGTAACCCGGGGACTGCCTGTATATTCATTGGCTGGCACTTATTGCATATCATGTACCCCCCCTGTCCCTGGCCTCCTGATAAATCTGGGCAGTGCAGGGATGTGGACCTGCTATTGAGCAAAGGCTCTATATTCACACTCACCTTTTGAATTTGTATTTTATTTTCAACGGTTTTGAATTAAAAGTTTTTTTTTTTTATCAAAGAGGACGTTGGAATTTCTTTAATTTGTATGTTGCCATTTGACTTGTGATCAACTAATCTCTTTGTACGGCACACTACAGCTGTTACCAAACAAAAGTTTCTAATTACCATTTTTATAACTTATATACTCTGTTATATCTTTATATAATTCTAAATAATATGGAAAGATATTGCTAATAATATTCCATTAATCATTATTCGCTTTGCACAAGTATCACAAACAGCTTTCCATAAAACCATATGCAGAAGGTTTCCTAGCTTTGTGTAGTAGTGTAATCCTTCTGAAGCTCATGAACTACACATTAATAACATCAGTAATTATTCCACCTTGATTACCGTATATGTGATTTATTATCCATTCTGCAGAATGTCCCCATGAATGATAAAGGAGTCTTGAGGATTTGGATGTTGGAAATATGGATCCCAGGATAAAGGATAAATATGTGCTACTTGTCAGCTAATTCCTTAATAATTGGGAGATTTAAGTTTCAATAGCAAATGGCCGAAGCTTATAATGTAATATTTATGGAAATGAGATATACGGCATTGACTTACTATATGACTAAGTGCAAATATAATGTAAAACCCCAAGGGATTTCTGCATTTACTTTACTTAAATATATGCATTTGCATGCAAGCATGAAGGTATAAGTGCCCCATGATAACATAATAATGATGATGAGAGTTTTATTCTCAGCAATTAACTCTCTGTGGACCCTGTTAGAACAATCCACATAATACTACTTCTATAGATAATAAAAAATAAGGAATATATTTATATCTACACTGTTTACTTTTTGCCCACTTCTATAGTTTTCTATAAAGGGTTATAGATGTTTCAACAAACTTGGTTTTATCAAAAAGTACAAAATCTGCACAAATGAACTGCTAAAAACAAATCTTATCATTACAGTAAGTACTTTTCTCTCCCCTTAATTTGGCTCTTATTATTCTTCTTCTTAATCTTAAATAATATTCTACATTTCCTTCCCATCATCTGTATCAAGTCCTTTTCATATCACTATCAGCATTTTCTTAAAGATTTCTGGAAAACCATTGTAGGAAAAATGGCTAGGGTAGGAAAAATGGGAAGACATACTTAGGCTCCCATCACAACTTAAGTTTTTAAGGACACCGGTAGCTTAGCCGAAATGTAGGACATGGCCATGTGGAGAAGGAATGGGGGTGAGTTCCCCTTACCCCTCTCCTTTCCTCTCCATAAGGAACTGAGTGGCTGCCCTGCAAATCCAGACAGGAACCGGACCTGTCCCATCTTTTGTGGCTCATCTCTGACAGGGAGTGGTGAAACTTGGTGTGCTCACTGCATAATGTACCTCTATGGTGGCCGTGAGCTATTTGTCATTTTTGTGGCTAGCTCATTACCGCCATCTTAAATCAAGAATGCCTCACAAATGTACAGGATGCACTAGACTATTGGCACACTTCACTGCTTCGGAAGTTTGCACCATCCACGGTATAGGGCCTAACTTGCTGACCGGTGGGGGTCTCAGTGATGTGGATCCCAGGCACCTCCATCGGACCCTTCGTCACTCCCTGAGATGACCAACATTTGGCAATCTCCGTCAGCTACATTGAGATGGATGAAGCAGAACGGACATGCATGGCCGTCTGCTACACTCATAGCGGGGAGCAACAAGGGTTCTGATGGAGGTGTCTCGGTCCCCATTGGACCCCCGTCCGTGTGATCTATGGGGGTCTCATCTCTAAGACTCTCACCGATCAGCAAGTTAGGCCCTATTCTAACTTGTTTCCTTGGAAAACCCCCTTGATAGATCTGGCCAAATGTGTGCAGAAGTGATACATCATTAAGATAAGTCAAGGAAATAAACATGTGATTTTTTTTTAACACGTCCAAGGGCAATAAGGGTGATGTCCAATTATCTATAGTTATACTGATGGGGGTTTTAATTGTATCCATTTAATGAGCCATAAATTCAAGTGCCGTAATGATTCCTTGTGTCATTGATTGGAATGTTATCATCAGCTTGAATTCCCAGGTTTTCTCTCTCTGGGAATTTAAGTTGATGATAACATTGTTTTTCTTGTCTAATCAGGTCTGTATACAAGACACTACAGTAGTCCATAGATCCATATTTTTAAGTAGTTGTTTACTCAAACAATGAAAACTAATTTTGCAGACTTCCACTAGACATGATCATACACATTAGCAAACAAAAAATGAGTTGCTAAACTTTGTATTCTCTTCAAATGAGTAAATGGTCTTCAGGCAGTCAACAGCTTTCTAAGGATTTAGTATTTGCAGCTTCGAAGTAGCTGATGTGCTGTAGGTTGCAGACCCAGGGCTGCGGATCAAACCTATTATGAAATAAAACATTGAATCGGAGATTACACATGCTAATTATACTCTTCAGAATCACCTTACACTGAAGGATAGTAATTAAGGTTGCTGTTGGCTCTACTTATCTCTTTGCTATTAGGAACAATTTGCCGTGATTTGTGATAAGTGGACACTGTCAATTGTGTCTCAGCAGGGACTACATTTTTTATTACATTTCCTTTTGTGTAATGAAAAGTTTAACTTAAAATAGATAACATGAAACAATATTTAAATGTTTAGTGTAACATTAACAAAGGTAACATTTATACATAATGGAATACAGTGAAAGATTTACCGAACTTGCCTTGTACACTATGTCTGGCATGTAAGCCTTACATACAGCATATGGATACTTTCATACACATCATACACCTCCATACATTTATACACTCATACACACATGTTCTTGGCAGTTTTCGTATCCCAGGGCCCAGTAGCTGTTGACCACATGGGGAAAGTACATGGCAGGAATTCGAGATGAGATATTGAGTTCGAGATATGAGAGTATTGTCGTTCTGCTGTCTTGTCCTACTCCCCTGACATTTCTTATGCCGGCTCAGCTGTGTACTGTGGAAAATGTGAACTGTTATATACTATATTATGGTGTACAATGTGCAGCATAATATGTGTATAATAGTGCATATCCTCCATTCGTTAGTGTGTCAGGTCACATAATGGGGCCCCCTGACACTGAGGGCCCCATAGCAGCTGCTATGGCTACTACCACAGTAGTTACGCTTCTGTTCTCATTTCAGCTGTGAATGGTTGAGATTTGAAAATCCCTCTTTCACACTGGCATTGTTTTTCACATTGAAGGTTCAGGGATTTTAACGGGTGCCTTAATGAAACATTGAAAAAAAGAAAAAGCTATTTCAGCTCATCTCCCTTACACTGGCAGCACACACTGTGCTTTTCCTTCGATGCGCAGAGAGCTGTGTGGGGGCCAGCAAATAAATGACCAAGAAAAAAATATAATCCTTACAGACTCCAGCAACAATATCCGGAAAAGATATTCATAAAATCTCTCTTTATTAGTATACAAAAGAAAAAAAGCATCAAAAGCTGACTGGCGCATTTTGGACATCATGTGTCCTTAGTCGTAGCCTAAAAACAATGACACAATAAAGAGTATATAAAGGGAAAAGCACCTGAGGATTCTGGGAGTAGCTCGACACACTGCGTCTGGACCCCGGGGCTGCCATGGAGATGATGGGCAGCCATGAAATTGGCACGCTGGGGCAATTGTGACAGGGGCATAGCTAGAAGCTAGGTTAAACAGCCAGGATTGCGTTGTCCTGGCTTATGCGTTGACAGTTGTCATGGTGACAGCAGTGCAAGACAAAAATATACGTCTAGATATGCGAACTAGACTTCAACCTGGATACATATATTCGTCAAAGGTTTTTAAGGGGTTAAGGTAGCAAAGATGGCATTGTTTTCCATTTCCCACCTTGGAAAGCATATTTGCATATTTCCCGTTCATTCCTAAAGACAGGAAATATCCCCAGACCTGTTAACCCTACAGACCTTTCTCTCTAATCAATGTAGATGCTCTACTTAGTGAATCGCCTGTTGTCTGGCACATCTCATGGATACCCTAGCCCACCTGGATCAAGTGGGATTTATTCCCAACACAGAAGCTAGACAATACTCATTGATACAACACTCTACTTGCTCCTCTTTCCCAATGCTCATCCTCTGACTGCAGAGAAGGCATTTGATTGAGTGGATTGTAGAAAATATTTTTACAAAATAACTAGAGATGAGCGAGCACTAAAATGCTCGGGTGCTCGTTATTCGGTACAAACTTTTCCCAATGCTCGAGTGCTCGTACCGAATAGTGGGAGACCCGAGCATTTTTTCCCTGACAAAACACATCAAAAGAACAGTGTTACAGAACACATTACACATGTTTCCAGATGTTTTACTTGTAAGAACACATTGAAAAAACACTATTCTTCACTTTGCAGGTGTTCGCGCCTGTCTCCCGCTAAGTTAGGAGATGTGCACGAACATCAGCAATGTGAAGAATAGTGTTCTTTCAATGTGTTCTGCACTTAAATGCTCCTGTGTTCACTGTTTTCACTGTTTTTATTCTATTCTTCACTTTGCAGATGTGCGCGCGTGTCTTCCGATAAGTTCGTAAACATGCTCGCACATCTGCAAAGAACATTCCAGATGTTCGTGCACATCTTCGAACTTAGTGGGAGACACGCGCAAACACCTGAAAAGTGAAGAATAGTATTATTTCAATGTGTTCTTACAAGCAAAACATCTGTAAACATGTGTAATGTGTTGAAGAACACTGTAAACACTGTTCTTCACTGTCTTTTATTAATTTAATGCTCGAACTCGAGCCGGCGAGATACTCGTCCAAGTAACGAGCCGGTACAAATATGCTAATACTCGACCGAGCAGTATACTCGGACGAGTATACTCCCTCATCTCTAAAAATAACCCTACACACTAGGGAAAAAATTTCACCATTAAAAAATATTTGAAGGCCAAAATAGACTTTATTCTGAAAGGATTAAATCTTTTAAAAATCTGTTTCAAAAGGCAGCAATACAGGAGGATCTGATAAACAAACAAGGTTTTTGTCTTCTCTGCACTTGATTCTGATCAGTCCAGAGAAAAAAGTGTGTAGAGTTCAGCTTCTTGAACTGATACCTGTCAATAAAAGATTTTTTTCTTTTACACAAAAAAATTCAAAATATTCTTTTTTTGTTGCCATTTGGAAATCCCATTGTGGGACAAAAACTATATTTTCTGGTTTTTTTTTAGACAGCTCAATCTGTGGGGTTTTTGTGACTTTTTATTTAAAATTTGCACAAAAGTCACACAATATTCTGCAAACCCCTTCTAAAGTTTTCCCTACGCCTTATTGATAATGGAGTTTATTTGCAACTTTTCAAACACGATTTGCACCAAAATTGCAACTTAAGTTCACATCTGGATTTTAAAGAAACATTGAGCAGGGAAAGTATTCAGTCTTCTTTAAATTGTTCACTCTTTGTTTCATTGAAGCCAAATGATCAAAAAAGTTCTTGTTTTAGCTCAATAATGTACACTCTGCCCCCCCATCTTGACAGAAAAAAGACAGAAATGTAGATATTTTTGCTAATTTATTAAAAAAGAAAAACTGAAATATCACATGGTCATAAGTATTCAGACTCTTTGCTGTGACACTCATATTTAACTCACTTGCACTCCATTTCTTTCTGAAGCTCCTTGCGATTGTTATACTCCTACATTGGAATCCAGCTGTGTTTTATTAAACTGATTGCACTTGATTAGAAAAGGCACATACCTGTCTATATAAGAGCTCACAGTGCATGTCAGAGTACATCAGAATCATGAGGTCTAAGGAACTGCCAAAGGAGCTCAGAGACAGAGTTATGGCAAGGTACAAATTTGGATGAAGTTACAAAAGAATTTCTCAGCACTCAAGGTTCCACAGAGCACAGAGGCCTCCATAATCCTTAAATGGATTAAGTTTGGGACAACCACAACTCTACTTTGAGCTGGCCATCCAGCCGAACTTGGCAAGGGAGAAGAACCTTGATGAGAGAGGTAAAGAAGTAAACCCAAGATCATTGTTGCTGAGTTCCACAGATGCAGTACAGAGATGGGAGAAAGTTCCACAAAGTCAACTATCACTGTAGCCCTCCACCAGTTGGGGGTTTTAGGCAGAGTCTGCCGACAGAAGCCTCTCCTCAGTGCAAGACATACAAAGCTGCTTACAATTAGCAAAAAATACATGAAGAACTCCTAGACTATGAGAAATAAGATTTTCTGGTCTGATGAGACAAAGGTTGAACTTTTTGGTGTTAATTAGAGATGAGCGAACATGCTCGTCCGAGCTTGATGCTCGTTCGAGCATTAAGGTACTCGAGACGGCTCGTTGCTCGGACGAGTATTTCCCCTGCTCGAGATCGAGCATTTAATTAAAAAAACACAGTGAAGAACAATGAAGAATAGAATAAAAACAGTGAACACAGTGAACACAGGATCATTTAAGTGAAAAACACAGTGAAGAACACAGTGAAGAATAGATTACAGATGTGCGGCACATCTGCTTACTTGTCGGAAGATACGCGCGGAACGGTGCGAACAAAATAGTATGTGAAGAACAATATATATGTGTGAAGAAGATATTGCAGAACACGGTGAGCAGCACAGAGACACCGGGGAGCAGCACAGAGACATCGGGCAGCGGCACGGAGACATCGGGGAGCGGCACGGAGACATCGGGGCACGGAGACATATGGGCACGGAGACATATGGGCACGGAGACATATGGGCACGGAGACATCGGGGCACGGAGACATCGGGGCACGGAGACATCGGGGCACGGAGACATCGGGGCACGGAGACATATGGGCACGGAGACATCGGGGCACGGAGACATATGGGCACGGAGACATATGGGCACGGAGACATATGGGCACGGAGACATCGGGGCACGGAGACATATGGGCACGGAGACATCGGGGCACGGAGACATATGGGCACGGAGACATCGGGGCACGGAGACATCGGGGCACGGAGACATAGGGGCACGGAGACATATGGGCACGGAGACATCGGGGCACGGAGACATATGGGCACGGAGACATATGGGCACGGAGACATATGGGCACGGAGACATCGGGGCACGGAGACATCGGGGCACGGAGACATCGGGGCACGGAGACATATGGGCACGGAGACATCGGGGCACGGAGACATATGGGCACGGAGACATATGGGCACGGAGACATATGGGCACGGAGACATCGGGGCACGGAGACATATGGGCACGGAGACATCGGGGCACGGAGACATCGGGGCACGGAGACATATGGGCACGGAGACATCGGGGCACGGAGACATCGGGGCACGGAGACATCGGGGCACGGAGACATATGGGCACGGAGACATCGGGGCACGGAGACATCGGGGCACGGAGACATCGGGGCACGGAGACATATGGGCACGGAGACATCGGGGCACGGAGACATATGGGCACGGAGACATATGGGCACGGAGACATATGGGCACGGAGACATCGGGGCACGGAGACATATGGGCACGGAGACATATGGGCACGGAGACATAGGGGCACGGAGACATCGGGGCACGGAGACATCGGGGAGACTTCAGTGGAAGAAGAGCAGCGGATCCCGGGACAGCGTATCTCCCGACAAGTAAGCAGATGTGCAGAACATCTGCAATCTATTCTTCACTGTGTTTTTCACTTAAATGATCATGTGGTCACTGTTTTTATTCTATTCTTCACTGTTCTTCACATCTGTTAACTTGTCGGGAGATAATATACGCGCGGAACAGTGAAGAATAGATTGCAGATGTTTGCATACATCTGCTAACTTATCAGAAGACATTCTTTTTCAATTAATTAACACATTTTATTCCCGAACCATGGTCCCTTTGAAAAATGCTCGAGTCTCCCATTGACTTCAATGGGGCTCGTTATTCGAGACGAGCACTCGAGCATCTGGAAAAGTTCGTCTCGAATAACGAGCACTCGAGCATTTTAGTGCTCGCTCATCTCTAGTGTTAATTCTAAGTAGTATGTGTGGAGAAAACCAGGCACTGCTCATCACCTGCATACAATCCTGAAAGTGAAACATGGTGGTGGCAGCATCATGCTATGGGGTGTTTTTCAGCTGCAGGGTTAGGTCTACTGGTTGCAATTGAAGGAAAGAAGAATGCGGCCATGTACAGAGATACGCTGGATAAAGACCTCTTCCAAAGTCCTCTGTATCTCTGACTGGGCCAGAGGTTCACCTTACAACAAGACATTGATTTTTTGATCTTACTGATTGGCTGCCATGAAACAAAGAGTGAAAAATCCCCCCCTTTAATGTAATGACCACAGCAGAGCTCCTTTTTAAAGAAATATCCCTAACAGAGCCCCATTTTAAAGAAATGTTCACAGCAGATGCCCCCTTTAATGGAATGTCCACCGCTGATGCCCCACAGCATATTCCCCCTTTACATAGATGTCCACTGCAAATGCCCCCCTTTACATAGATGTCCACAGAAGATGCCCCCTTTACATAAATGTCCACAGCAGATGCCACCCTTTAATAAAATGTCCACAGCAGATGCCCCCATTAATGAAATGCACACAGCAAGAGTCCTCTTGAAAAAAAAACCTCTATACTCTTCCAGTCTTCTTTACCCAACGGTTCTGTCTTTTCCTCTTCCATAGTGTATGCACCCGCAGGAAAAGAAAAAGATCGAGCCCGGGGCCAGGGAGAAGATGCCGGTAGGGGAGTGTAAAATTTTCTTATTAAGACTGATGGTGGTTATGTATATGGTGCCTGGGTTGACCCGCCTATATGAAGATCCGCCATTGGTCGTACCTGTCCCAGAGATGAGCAGAACAACTGGTCACCTCATGGCCGGCTGCTTGGTTCATCTCAAAGGAGTGGACCGAGATTGCCGTGACCCCTTTATATGTCATATTTATGGACATAAAACTTCCTTTTGGATACACAGCAGGGCATAGAGGGAAATAAACACTATCTGACTTCTGTTTCATACATTTTTATACCTCAGATTTTGGATCTAATGTTGTCTTTGCAAAGTATAGTTGAATCCTCAGGAAAGGAACCACATTTTGGAAACTGCACGCCTCAAGTAAGTTAAGAGGTGAAGCAGTATATAACATTACCATACATCCAAATGTATAAGACACTTGTAATTTGGATGTACAATAATAGAACCGTAAAACATAGCATGCTTAATAGCTTTCTACCTTCTAAATGCTTTCACTGACTTTATTAACATTCTATTTCCATGATTATTTCTAGCATGAGGGGGAAGGATTTTAAATATCCCCCATCTACGTGAATTTCGCTTTCTTATCTAAATTTATAGCCTAATTGTGTCGCCTTAGTCATTTGTCAAAGTAAAAATAGTTATGTGTAACTAGGTTCATATGATGTAATGAGAAAAATAAAGAAGTGTGGAGAAGTAGGCACCTTCTCATATACTCAGGCGCACAACTGAGTTTCAGTATGCTGCTGCTATTTTTTTTTTTTTTTGCCTAATGAAGACACTGGTCCAGTGTTGAAACGCGTAACCTCACCAGTAAGAGGTCTTAACTGTACACTCTACCAGGCCAATTATTGTTACCCTGATAGCACGCTATCATAAGCCCATTTTTTTTCAAACATAATGGGGAACATTTACTTACCCGGTCCGCGGAGTTCACCAAAAGTGCATAGTCCGACGATAATGCACTCTGCCGCGATTCACTAAGATCGTGCGCCTGATATCCTGCATGCGTCACTTCCCCGCTCAGGTCCGACAGAGTTCACCTTCTTCCTGGTGCATGTAAGTGCTTGATCTTGCAACACAATTTGAAAGTTAAAGCCATGAAGCCATATTAAAGAAAATTATCGTAGTCACGGTGCCTGGATCTATGACTAAGTGTCCTTGGTTTTATCCTGCTGGATTTGATGGTAGATTTCCTTTCACCTGGCGAATAAGGTGACTGAGGGAAAAACCAATCAGTGTTGCAAAGTAAATAATCCATTGCATTTAGTTATTTTCCAATTGATGGAAGAAAGTAATGGAAACAAGGCATTGGTGTGGACTTGCCCTGTGAAGCCTCTGCATGCTGGATAAAACATGGATGCAACACAATTGTAACAATTTATAGAGCTATCATTGAGTATGTATTGACATTTTTTAATGATATTGTGTATATGTATTAATGTGTTATTTGTTATTAAGCCTTTAGATGGCAATGTGTTTCTTTGCATTATGTAACAAGTGTTTAAATTACAAGTGCAGTGGTATTTAAGGAGCCACATACACTTGATCACATCCTATAGACCAGTGATGGCGAACCTTTTAGAGACCGAGTGCCCAAACTACAACCATGACCCACTTATTTATCGCAAAGTGCCAACACAGAAATTTAATTTGTGATTTATTCTCCCTTCTCTGTCAGTTTTCATTGATATCAGCCCCCCGAGGACACCAATAAAAAAGAAAATAGTCCCAGGTAGTGCTGCCACTTTAAAATACCTCTGTGCACAGCAAGTCCTGGGCTGCCTGGGACTGCAGGAAGATACCTGGAGTCATCTCTGGTGATTGCCTGAGTGCCCACAGAAAGGGCTCCGAGTGCCACCTCTGGCACCCGTGCCATAGGTTAGCCATCACTGCTATAGACCCTTATTATTAGTATACTGTTAGTTTTATTTCTAGTGATAATTTAAAGTGTAAATAATATACACTATATACATAGAAAGACATATTTAATGTCACATTGTGAATGGGCAATAAAAATTCATGTGAGATCCCTGCCCACACATATACTGGTCATGTGCAACTTTATGCCTATGCTGTTGCATATTTAAGCATGTAGCTTATTGAAATAATTCATATTCTTCTTGTACCCCTTATATTCCTTTTTTCTTCATCTTCTACAGTATACTTCACAATTCTTGAAGTTATATAAGAAGGTAGGAACATCCTGAGCCTGGCACTCCACAGGGAAAATAAAGTATGTATATAACGGATGATATAGTGATACCGACATTTGGAGCAATATTTGTCACTTTAAAGGAATAGTTTAGTATTTTTTCATTTCTTTATCTGTCTTATTGTATTTTTTTTAAAGATATTGACAACATTTCTAAACAGTTTTTATTTGCTGTAAGCAGCCACATGGCTGTAGGACGCTCACTTCCCAGATTTCAACTCTATCTACTGTATGTCCCCAATGGCATGTAGTCACTCTGGTGCTATAAGTAAAATACAGTCAGCAACTGTCAGCCATTAGTGGAAATGAAGATAACTTAACAGATTAACCCACAGATGCCACCACCAATAGTGATGATGGCATTTATATGATGAAAGAAGCTGCTTTTCTCAGAACCTCAGCCCAAGATAGTCATAGTCATTTGTCTATAGCAACCTCCAGGATGTGAGGTGTACATGGCTTGTCAGCAGTAGTAGATTATAATATAGGTGGTTTGGGAGTAGCCCGGGGCCCAAGCCTTTTATGAGCACATGGCTACCCCAAAGCACCGCCAAATTTTATATAGAGAAGGGCCTTCACCCATAAAATCCTTGTTCAAATGTTCATGTTTTCAATACAAATGTACGCAAGAGTAATTTCAGTACCTTTGAAGGTCCTCCAAAGGTCTTGAAACCTACATCAGAAGAAGCCTGATTCTAGTACCATATCTAAAGAGTAAACTCCGGACTTGTAGTGGCTATAATATTCATACAGAACAGGACTTTCGTAATCCTCCCCTGCTTGTCAGCGTTTACTAAAATGGATAATGTACTATCTGGATGCGTTACTGGAGGCGTTAATTCATGCCTCCCGCATGATGTTACCTCGCTGGGAGCATGGGAGAGGGAGGTGGCGAGAAGGTGCATAATTGGCAACCCGGAGCACCGGACATCTTGTCCCTGCACACCCTGCTGCCAATTATAAGTTTCTTTTCTAGGTGGTGCCAGCACGTTAAGACAAGTGGAGGACACCGCCAGGATCAACATGAAGAGCAACAGAGGTGAGTATTTCTATGTTTTTTTTGGTCTAGCAGTGGTTGACTTTCTTTGCTGATCTCAGGTTTTCCAAACTTATAACTTGTCTTTTCAACAACAGAAAGGATGAACCATCCTGGAGCATAAGAGTGATTTTTGCTTAGTGAACAATTGAATTCCTTCTTGGTTTGAAATTATGGGAAACCTGATGTGTTGGTAGAAATGCCTCAAATGAAAAGCAAAAATAATATAAAAAGTTTTGAGGGTCCAGTATTGATGTTTTAGTTTTTGTAATCAGTGCATGCAGAATATAACTGATATGATAATAATTGCTTCCAAACATAAACTTTAGCGCTGTAGGCAATTACGGGGAAACGTTACATCACGTTGATACATATGGCACATTATGAACCCTATAAATTTTGCATGTTTGCCATATTCTGACATTTGGCTTTTTACAGTAATATTAGGAATAATAATCCAATTTTTTACCTTATCAGTGACTTTAACGTAAGGGAAATGCACATTTTGTTGGATGCAATAATCTTTTCCCATCTTTGCACATTAAGTAATTAAACTGTATGTGTTTTTTATTGTTTAAATTCATTAAGTAAAGGGCACATTGATTAAACCATTATATGGCCTTTATAACTTCTTTTTTTAAAGATGAAACTTCCATTGTAAAGGAGCCAATTCTCTAAAGGTAATGCAGTACATTTTAGCTAACTTGATGCAGTGATTTTTTTCACTTTCCTTTCACATATATCAAAGCTGTAGATGGAAGCTTCTATATCCCAAAGTAAAATCTAATATTGTCTTATAGAGCACAGAAGCTCAGTAAACACCTTACCTGTCAGGGCTGGATTAAAACTACTAACCCCTGAACCTCAATACAATATTTCTTTTAATCACATCTCTGGTCTGATATAATCATAAACAGCATTTATTGATTTTATTTAGCTTGAATATTTTTCAAACTTTACAGGGCTTGTTTTTTTATGATATATTGTATTTTTTAAGGACAAATGAAATAAACTTGTTAATTTGTTTTTTTCAAGGTGGAAAAAAAAATGTTGTCATTGTTTTTGTAATAGATTATACAATGTGCATTATACATAGTGCAGCATGCTATCATCATGATTTCTTTTGGCAATGCTGGGCTGTAAAGCATGTGACGGTTATAACCATGATTGGTTGTGCTATGACAACTTACTCACCCGGTATAAAGACTCCTTAAAGCCCGGGATACTAAGCCAGTTCTGTGTGTGGATTCTCCCTGAACAATATTCTAGTGACCTGATAAATTGTTAATTGAGTCTCCAGATTTCCACCACGATGACTGACAATGCCTGTTGATGAAGGGTTACAAGTCCTCCCCATATCACCTAAAACTAGCTTCCACTGAGGCACTGTACCTTAATTACAGATGATTTTCTGATATGCAAGTGAGCTTTTCTGACTCATGTCTGGTATCTGTGACTCTTCTCTCTCTCAGGCTGCCAGTGAACCACAACCTATTATTTTGACTGACAGCTCAATGTCTCTTCAAATCCTTGCCCTGTCTCCTAGTATTTATGCACCACCTGCTATTATTCAACTACAGACATAAAAAGCTCTATGGACAGATGGGAAATTGTGTCAACTGTTTTACAAGATGCCTTGTGTTACATTCATGACATGTGACCAGCGTGACATCATTGCAGGTCCTATAGCCTTCTGATAATAGCAAACTGTACAACATGTATGTGATCACATGAAAACATTGTAGCCTCCATGGAGTATGGAGAGGAGTAGAAGTCCTACTGTGACTTCATGTGGTCAGATACAAGCATGGGGTACAGTTTGCTATTGTTAAGAGGCTAAAGGACCTGAGATGATGTCAGTCTGTTCACATGACATGACCTGTGACCAGTAACTAGGCATAAGGCATGGGAAGGATTAGATCGGAGGGGCCAGATTAGCAGGACATGCCCCCTCTGAATCCAGGTAATATAAGATAAAAGGTGATTTATGAGGATGTGAGGGAAACTATTTTTAGCTAAAAGAAGGGTGTCAGTTAGTTATTAGGGCTCTATAGGAACCTACCATTGGCTGTATATGTGCAAATGTGGTGACATTCCCTTTAAGGCTCATTCACAGATCAGTTTTTTCCTCAGCATGATTTCTGTGATTTCCATGCATGGTAAACTGACCCTTTATACTTTTTATTGTGTTTATTCTCATTTTTGTAATTTTTAAAGATTAGTGGTTTGTTGAAAGAACTGGAAGCATATCCTATTTTTTCAAATTTGTGGACAACAAGCTTCAATAGAAGTGATCAATGTATGCCACATGGAAATGGAGGCAATAGTGACTGAAAATTAATGTTTTTTTTTGCAAATGCAGTATGGATACGCCGGTGTGAATGAGCCCTTACAAAGTAAAGAAGAATAAAAAACACAGCGTAAGGGTTGTTTCACATTGGCTCGTGTGCTTTGCTTACGTCGCGTTTTGCTTCTGCTGTGTCCCCGTTTGCTTCCATTGTGTCTCTGCGTCCAGTCAGTAAAAAAAAGATAACGTTTCGTTTGTTTTTTTTTACGGCCTCATAGACTTTTATTGCCTTCCATGAGCCGCATCAGTGAAAATTTACTGTATTGATGAAATGTGTATTATGCATTAGATTTACAGCTCTCACTGACTGCAACACATTGGGGAAGATGAGAGGTGACCTACAACATTAGGGGGAGATAAAGGGGCCCAAAAGATAAGTAGAAGGCCCATGTTATGAGGAGTTAGTGGGAGGGAAAATGAGAGGAGGCCACAATAAGAGACAGGAGGTGAGAGGGGCCAGAATAAGAGAGGAGAAGTGAGAGGGGGCCATAATAAGAATTGCCACAATAATAGGAGAGAGTTGAGAGAAGACAACAATAAGAGGGGACCAACAACAGGAGGAGGAGGATTAGAGAGGCAACAATAAAAGGGGGAGATGAGAGTGGACCCACAACATGAGGGTGGAGGTGGTGGGATACAATGTGAGGTAGGCCATAATAAGGAGAAATGAGGGGGGATCACAATATGAGGATAAGATGAGTGACCAGAATATAAAGGGAAATGAGGGGGGCCACAATGTGAGGGGAAAAAAAGGGGGTCCACAATAATAGGAGAAGATGAAGGTGTCCACAATAATAGGGGGAGATGCAAATCTTACACATACAATGTTCCTTGAGCAGCCGCAGTGCTAAACAACCGTCAGTGCATGGAACATTGGGGCTCATTTACTAAGTGTTGCATAGGGCACTTTTGTCAGGCAGTAAACCTTCTTCAGGGATAAAACAGCTTGCACAGGTATTTTAGTAGTGTGTGCGCTGGGATTGTGGTGCACAGGACCCTTTTTGTGGCACAGCTGCGCTGGCATGCATGCGACACAAATTAGGGGTCTTGCCGTCGGATGGTCTGACTAATTCAGACCAAATGCCATATTTAACTTTTAAATTGTGTTGCAAGCCCTATGTTTAATATGAACCACAAAAAAGATGGTGAACTCTGTCAGACCAGTGCGGGGAAGTGACACATTTATGATTTCAGGTGCACAATCTTAGTGAATTGCCGCACACAGCATTATAGACGGACAATGCAGTGAACTCCAGGGAACTAGTAAGTAAATGTGCCCCATTGGGGGTCATTTACTAAGGGCGTTTTCCCAACGTGTTAACCGAATATTTCCGATTTTCCCTGTATTGCCCCGGGTTTTTGGCGCACGCGATCGGATTGTGGCACATCGGACATCAGCGCAGCAGCGACATCTGGTGGACGTCGGAGGAACTGCCTTAGTGAATCGCCGGAAGACCCGAATCCACCGCAGAGAACGCGCCGCTGGATGGCGAATGGACCGGGGAAGTAAATCTGACCCATTGTATTGTGCATGTATTTTCAGAGAGCGGGTTGTTATTGGCTCTCTGCAGGAAGTGTGGGTGGGATGAGGTGAGAGGCAAATGGGTAGAGGAGTGAATACATTTTAAAGATTGACATGCACAGGTTCATTTACATATTTGTTAAACTTTTCTTTTTTCAAATAGTGAGCATTACTGGATACAACAAAGGCAGAACTGAACTCCACTTCATCACACATCAGTGATAGGGGTTTACAATACCTGAGTGAAGTTGGCCCCCCCACCTTGTTCAAATCAAACAAAATTGGTGTCAAACGTTTGTGCTATGTTTGTGCAGCAGAAATTTTCGTTTGTGCCGCTATTGTTTTTAAGATATGAATGAAAGTTTCCAGAGGTCATCAGAGGTCAACCAGCCCCCGCACATTGCTCAAATCAAACCAAACTGGTGCCTAACAATTCTGCTACGTTTGTGCTGGTTTGTGCTGCTCAAATTTTTGTTTGTGCTGCTTTTGTTTTGAATAAATTAACAAAAAATTAGAGGTCAAAAGTTCAAGCAGCCCCCCGACTTTAACCGAATCAAACAAAATTTGTGCCAAACGTTAGTGCTACGTTTGTGCTGGTTTGTGCAGAAAAAATTTTCGTTTGTGCCGCTATCATTTTTAATATATTCATACTTTTTTCAACAGGTCATCAGAGTTCATTTCTTCCAAAGTACAATGGGGCAGATTTACTTACCTGGTCCGTTCGTGATCCAGTGGCGCGTTCTCTGCGGTGGATTCGGGTCTGGCCGGGATTCATTAAGGTAGTTCCTCCGACGTCCACCAGGTGGCGCTGCTGCGCTGAAGAGCATCGGAACGCACTCAAATACATTGGCCTATCCTGGATGAAGGTAAGTGCAAGCTCCGCGACACTTTCGTTTTTTGAAATGCGGCGGTTTTTCCGAATCCGTCGGCCACGTCCCCCGATTTCCGTCGCGTGCATGCCAGCGCCGATGCGCCAAAATCCGATCTCGTGCGCCAAAAACCCGGGGCAATACAGGGAAAATCGGCGCAAATCGGAAATATTCGGGTAACACGTCGGGAAAAAACGCGAATCGGGCCCTTGCTAAATGACCCCCAATGTGTTTGCTAACTCCCCCTGGTGATCAAACCAGGGAAGTGTCACTAGGTTTGTTTTTTACCAGTTCATCCTAAACACCTTTATCCTATATAAACACCTGAACATACCTTAAAAATGATAGCGGCACAAACGAAAAAATTTTCGGCACAAACCAGCACAAACGTAGCACTAACGTTTGACACCAGTTTTGTTTGATTTGGTTAAAGTGAGGGGGCTGCTTGAACTTTTGACCTTTAACTTATTCAAAACAAAAGCAGCACAAACAAAAATTTGAGCAGCACAAACCAGCACAAACGTAGCAGAATTGTTCGGCACCAGTTTGGTTTGGTATGGGCAATGTGGGGGGAATGGTTGACCTCTGATGACCTCTGGAAACTTTCATTCATATCTTAAAGACAATAGCGGCACAAACGAAAATTTCTGCTGCACAAACGTAGCACAAACGTTTGACACCAATTTTGTTTGATTTGAACAAGGTGGGGGGGCCAACTTCACTCAGGTGTTTACAATCAGTCATGATGATATATTTAGATTGATACCTTTAAGTAGAATGTCACTACAATATGGGAAAAAAGGCAGCATTCAGCTTGTCTAGAAAAGACACAGGGATAAAATGAACATTCTTGTACATACATCTTAAAAAGGAAAAACTGATCTGGTGTCTGGTGCTGGTTGATAAATCTGTCCTTGTATAAGACTTTCTAGTCATACTCTGCACCTCCTATTAGTAGGCTTACTTCACGCCAGAAAATTAGGACAAAATTTTGTTGGGTCAGGAGTATTTAAGGCACAAGGACCTTTTTGGCACGAGGCCACGCCCCTTTTGTCGAGCTAGTCATTGGAGAGCCAGAAAGCTGTTAAAAACCCTTTATAAATGTGGTGCAGACAGTTTTTTTTAGTGCAAACTACGACAGAATTCTGTTATGTTCTGATTAATAGATCATTTCAGATCTGTTGTTTCCTGAAAGTAAAGTATAAGTCAGATATTTATTATAACCTCCAACTGTAATCAACATCACACATTGAAATAAATTACATAATAAATATGGTGTAACAACAAAAAGACCTGTAAACTATTGTCAACATAATTGCCGTTTTCATCATAAGTCTATTTCAGTACTTTTATACATTACTGCATCTTCCTGTGGTCTGTACAATCATCATGCTTCTTGTGGCCTAATAAATACCAACTGTATAAATTATGTATTCATAGATCAATCTGACAATATGGATGTTCATGTGTTAATGAACAGGTATTTATATGTTATTGAACCACAGTTTGCTGGATATGTATATGAGCCATTATTAGCAATAACACAAAGCCATAATGAGTCTTGTCTACACTGTACGCGCCAGAGAATGAGAGAAAACAGGTATATGTAAGAGTGCTGCTAAATGTTATAGATGATTTAGAAAGATACTGATACTTTTTATATTTGATGTACAATACAACATTTGAGGTTTTATTTAAGTTTTTGTAATGGTTAAAAACATTGCACATAGTAATAAAATAAGCTAGACCCTTATTACTAAATACAAAGAGCAAGCTGACTAGTTATATGACAGCAAATGGGGGCACTACAGCTACATCATTCACTAAGGTCACATCTGCTTTAACCCTTGTACGGCTGCAATGATTTACACACGTTTGACACATACGAGTACAAAGAAAATACAAATATATAGATAACAATACAGTTCATATTAGATGCATTGCCTAACTGAGTTCTAAATGTAGACACTTGGGACTTGCATTGTACCTAATGCTGCATCTAGATTTTGTGGCTGACAATCATTTGACTAAAGCAAAACCTGAGATCAGCAATGTACATTACCACATTATATGATATGGTTTGGGAGATATTTTTAAATAGCCTCATTTTTTGACCTCTCAAGAGAGGTGTAAATATGAATCCCTGAAATCGCTTCCTGTCTGTAAGGGAGAACAGGGAATCCATCAGTGATTTGTTTTTTGTGAGCAGACCTGGAGAACTGTGCAATCATAACTTTGAGCATGTTGTTAAATGCAGTCAGACTGTTAAAAAATATTTATATTTCAGGATTGTAGCTTTGTTCAGAGAATGTTGGTGCACTGGTTTGCTGTATAGTCCCTCCTCCCTGCTGTACTTCTGCATAGTCCACCCTCTCTACTGTGCTGCTGCATAGTCCATCATTCCTGTTGTACTGCTGCATAGTCCATACTACCTTCTGTACTGGTAAATAGTACTTTCTTTGCTGTTCTGCTGCATAGTACATTCTCCCTGATGTCCTGCTGCATAGTCCCTCCTCCCTGCTGTACTGCTGCATAGTCCCTCCTCCTTGCTGCACTGCTGCATAGTTCCTCTTCCCTGATGTCCTGCTGCATAGTCCCTCCTCCCTGCTGTACTGCTGCATAGTCCCTCCTCCCTGCTGTACTGCTGCATAGTCCCTCCTCGCTACTGTACTGCTGCATAGTCCCTCCTTGCTACTGTACTGCTGCATAGTCCCTCCTCATTGCTGTACTGCTGCATAGTCCCTCTTCCCTGCTGTACTGCTGCATAGTCCCTCCTCCCTGATGTACTGATCCATAGTCCCTCCTCTCTACTGTACTGCTGCATAGTCCCTCCTTGCTACTGTACTGCTGCACAGTCCCTCCTCGCTGCTGTACTGCTGCATAGTCCCTCCTCCCTGATGTACTGCTGCATAGTCCCTCCTCGCTACTGTACTGCTGCATAGTCCCTCCTTGCTACTGTACTGCTGCATAGTCTCTCCTCGCTGCTGTACTGCTGCATAGTCCCTTCCACCATGTGGGAGGTTTCTGTTTGAATACTACGACAGTATATTTTTCTGTTTCAATACTCAGGGCAAAGGACCTGTGCTGTGTTTAGTGAAGAGATATCACTCACCACTGCACCATCTGTCCATGAGCAATCACAATGCCAGAGCCCTGATCTTATATCCATGGATGCTATCATAAAGTCCCTGTTTAAAAAAAAGTTGCAAAGTTGGTTGTCCTGCTTCTGCCTGCCAAGTACACCACCTGGGACCAGAAGAGCTTTTGCGCACTATTTTTTGACTTTTTTCTTTAACCCCTTCCCGACATTTGACATACTATTACTGCATGGCGAGAGGTGCGTTCCCGCAATATGCAGCAATAGTACGTCAAACTTCTGGCCCCGGCTTCTAGCCGACACCCTCCTCTGACCGCGGCGTGCTAGGGGCATTTAAATGGATTCGGAACCCCCCGCGGCACTTACCAGGGGGGGGGCCCGCTGCTTCGATCGCAGCCCCGGGACTGCCAGTGCAGTGCAGTGCGATCTCCTTCCGGTTGCCGGGTCCGTGCCTTCTGACAGGACCCGCTGTGACACACTGAGCATGCGCAGCATGCTCAGTGTCTCACATAATACAGTGTAATACATCTGTATTACACTGTATTAGGTGAAGAATAGTAAAGAAAAAAAAGTTAACACCAAATAAGCACACTTTTTAATAAAAATAATTAATTAAATACAGTAAAAAGTGCCCTAAACACAAACATTCCCTATACACATCTAATAAAGTAAAAATACTTGAAAATCACCAAAACCCCCCACATATTTGGTATCGCCGCGTCCGTAACAATCTGCACAATAAGTCAGAAACATTATTGGACCTGTACGGTGAACGCCGTAAAAACAAAACCCGAAAAACACACCAAATATATAAATTTTCATAAAATCCCTTCACAAAAATGTTCTAAAAATTGATCAAAAAAAAGTTATGTGCTCCAAAATGGTACCAATTGAAAGGACGACTCAACACGTAAAAAATAAGCCCTAAACTAGCTTTGTCAACCAAAAAATATTAAAGTTACGTCCAGTAAAATTGTAAAAATAAATGAAAAACTATATAAATGAGGTATCACCGTAATCGTAGTGATCTAGAGAATAAAAATATTATAGTATGTTTAA
The DNA here is from genome assembly GCF_040894005.1 of Engystomops pustulosus. Classification (NCBI taxonomy): domain Eukaryota; kingdom Metazoa; phylum Chordata; class Amphibia; order Anura; family Leptodactylidae; genus Engystomops; species Engystomops pustulosus. Next base: position 44,065,133 of record NC_092418.1, on the reverse strand, counting down.
TCTATGGTGTACGACCCCCAAAATATACAAAAAAAAAGTAACCCCAAATTGACAATTTTCTTTTCCTCCATACATTAAAGAGTTAATAAAATCTCTTCAAAAAGCTACAGACCCACTAAAGTATTTGTAAAGTGCATCTCATGTTGCAAAAAATAAGCCCGTATATGTCCAAATTACCAAAAAAAATAAAGATTATATAGCCATAGTGACGATGCATAATCTGATCTGAATGGCGCAGCTCCCCCCTCAATGCCCTGGTGTGTGCCCATTACAGCGGGTTACCACCACAGGATTTTGCGTTTTTTATGAAAATGTGAAAAATTGCACCTGATGTACAAAGGCCAATAACATCCTACAAAAATAAGAGTATGTATAAAAAACCATGTCCACATAAAGTAGACATTCGGTGAATGTTAGTTATTACGTTTTTTGGTGTTATGACTAATGTGTGGAAAAAGTAGAACATTTTGAATTTCAAAAATTGCGAATGTTTCCAAATTTTCACCAAATATCTGATTTTCTCATAAATAAATGCAAGACATACCACCAAAATTTTTTAATTAACATGAAGTACAAAGTGTCACGAGAAAACAGTTTCAAAATCACTTGGATGTGTTAAAGCGTTCCGAAGTTATAACCACTTATAGTGACACAGGGCAGTTTTGAAAAAATGGGCCGTGTCAGGAAGGTGAAAAGTGGCTTCGGCGTTAAGGGGTTAAAAGCTGCATCCTCCACATCAGGCAGCAATGATAGACTAACAGGCACATGTCCAATGCTGTGGTGCAGCAAAATGCACAAAAGGCAAATTGCGCAAAAAATGAGTGACTTTTGGCACTAAAATTAGAAAAAGGTAAACCTCAACCTTTAGTATTTTATTTGAACATGAAACCAGTTCCTTTTCCTTACTGTTGGTCCCTGCTCCTTCAAGTCAAACTTGATGGATAGGAAGAAAAAAATTAATTGACGCGTGCTAAGATTCTTGTGGCGTAGCGAATGTTTCTCAGTTGAATTTCAAAAGAACATCGCAGAGAAAAGTAACATTTGGCACTTTACTAGGGTTATTTTGAGTTTGGTTTCACCATACATATGTTATGCTCGTACAGTAAAAGTATAACCTTATTTGCATAGTATAATTTCAAAGTGTACATACATAAGATAAGTGTCAGATCCTTCAGAACGATACATTCAAATACAGACTTTCCAACATTCTCATACCGACATCCTTTGGTGTCATATCAGTATACATACATAGTTAACCTTTCCTTGTGTTGAAGCCATGTGTCTTGTCTACTAGTGTATTAAAAATATACACTATTTTTACATTTTCATTTCAGGCTTGATTTTCCTTTCAGGATGAGATTTTCTTAGACATGACAAGTTTGAGTGACATTAACTTACTGAAACCTACGTTCATTCTGCCCTCGTATCTTTCATTAAAACGGCTCGACTTCTGGTAGGACTGAATGTGCTTTCCAGTTGTCACTTTGGGATGAGTCGGAGGAGGAATAGCAATAATTGACTGTGTGGTATGGTATAAATAATAAAAAAAGAACAAACCAACACAAATTAGAGGCGGGAAAGTGTATTTATTGTAGGAGTGTGTCTCTACTGAAGGTTAATTTGTTGCTCTCGGGAAAAGTCTATTGATGCTGTAAAAACAAAGGGTAAACAGAACTAATTTCAAGAGCTCTTCTGCTGCTGTGAAGAGGGAAATAAACTGCTATAAGAGCTAGCAATTACTTTGAGTTAACAAATCTTTTTCCTTGTATACTTTCAACCCAAAAGAACAGAGCAAATAAAACACTTGAATGAATTTCTCCATCCCTACTTTATCAAATTAAGAAACTTTTCTCAACAAACTTTCGTTAATGACACCTTGCATTCAGAAGGTGTAGGCTGAGGTAAGGATGACACTTGCTAATTACCTGTAGTGCTTAATTACAGTTTATGTGAGTCTATAACCAAACTTATTAAATAAGGAATTCTGACATGAAATACGTTAATGAATGATACATTACTATGTTTGTGAAGAGGACATAAGTCAATGAATGATACATTACTATGTGTGTAAAGGGACTACACATACATTATGCAATTGAAAATGACTTATTTAATGCTCCAGTATGAATTTTTTTCAAAAGAACATTTTAACACCTTTAGAGACTACCATATATACTCGAGTATAAGCCTAGTTTTTCAGCACTAAAAAAAATTTTTTCAACTAAAAAAATTAAGTCAGAACTCACCTTTCTGACGTCACCCGTAGGTCCTCTTCTGTCTCCGATGCCGGCTGAGCATGGAGACCTGAAGAGGAGCCGAAGATGAGCGGAAGAATCCGAAGAGGACAGAAGGACCCGAGGCGGCACCGGAGCATCGGAGACAGAAGAGGACCTACGGGGGACGTCAGAAAGGTGAGTACAGTGTTATTTTTTTTCCTACTACAGGGGCTGAGCAGGCTGTATGCTACAGGGGCTGGGCAGGCTACATGCTACAGGGGCTGGGCAGGCTACATGCTACAGGGGCTGGGTAGGCTGAATGCTACAGGGGCTGGGCAGGCTGTATGCTACAGGGGCTGGGCAGGCTGTATGCTACAGGGGCTGGGCAGGCTGTATGCTACAGGGGCTGAGCAGGCTGTATGCTATAGGGGCTGGGCAGGCTGTATGCTACAGGGGCTGGGCAGGCTGTATGCTATAGGGGCTGGGCAGGCTGTATGCTACAGGGGCTGGCAGACTATATACTGGGAGGCTGTGACCAATGCATTTCCCACCCTCGGCTTATACTCGAGTCAATAGGTTTCCCCAGTTTTTTGTGTTGAAATTAGGGGTCTCGGCTTATACTCGGGTTGGCTTATACTTCGAGTACTTCTTAAAGCGCAAAGAAAAGTAAATATTCCACTTGTAACCCGTCTGGAACAGATATACACATTTTACCAAGAAGATGATCTAGAGAAATGGTTAGTGATCATTTGTTAAAAATAACAATTTCAAAATGTATAAATCATTTTGAACACTGATACATACAGTATGATGCATGGAAACTCTTTTTTCCATGAATAAATACATCTTTATATTGAACTACAAAAAATCAATAACAATGTAAAGGTGAGGTTAAGGTGAAAGGCATTCCTTCAAGATGAATTGTTAATGCGTTGCTGTCATCACTTGGTTACGTGGATATTGTTACATATCCAGACAGTGGGCTGTGCAATGGTGGATAGAAAACGCCCACAACGTTCCCACAATGCTCTTGGATTGCATTTAGAAATGAATTGCTAGCACACTAAATATTTTGCTTAACAGAATGGCTAGATGCAAAAAATATGTGGCAATACTTTGTTTTGTATATGGCAATATCTTGTTTTTTACTTTTTTAATATTAAAATGAATTCCTCTATTTTATTTAGTCCCACATGGGGACTTGGGAGCTTTAATTGCGTTTATACTGTATTGCACTACTACTGTAATGTAGCATATTGCCAACAGGCAGGTTATAGTGTCTAATAAGTATATGAGGAGGACAGATCATCATAAGCTGCTGCAGAACCTCAACCTCATAATACACGCCTCAGCTGTTGCAGAACCTTATGCACAGAAGACACATGCACACACACAGGGCCGCATCTGCCATGAGGCGAGATGAAAATCTCGCCTCAGGCGGCAGAATGCGGGTCCCTGTAAAGGGCGGCGAAATTTGCCGCTCTAAAGTGGGCGATTCGGGCGTCCATTAACGCCCGAATCGCCCACCAGCTAAATAAATCGCGCCTGTCTCTTTAAGACACAGGCGCGATTTATATGCGGAGCGACGCAGCGCCTTTCCGGCAGCTGCGCGCTCCGTCCTAGGCAGTGACACAGGCGTCATGACGTCACGCGCCTGTGTCACTGTGCGGAGCCGCGGCTCCGGTCTTCACGCGGCTGTGAGCTCCTGTGAGCCGCGGCTCCGCACAGTGACACAGGGGCGTGACGAGGGAGCAGCTGCCTGCAGGTGAGTATGATTTTATTATTTTTCATGTACTTTAATTTAATGTGGGGAGGTTTCATGTTATACTGGGAGGGGGGGGTAATATATAGGGCTAGAAAACGTTTAATACTGGGGGAGGGGGGGACGCTATAGAATTAATATGGGGCCATAATTATTTTATACTAGGGGGGGGTGCTATATGTATTATTTGGGGCCATAATTATTTTATACTAGGGGGGGGATGCTATATGTATTATTTGGGGCCATAATTATTTTATACTAGAGGGGGGGGGTGCTATATATATTATTTGGGGCCATAATTTTTTTATACTGGGGGGGATGCTATATGTATTATTTGGGGCCATAATTATTTTATACTAGGGGGAGGGGATGCTATATTTTATTTGGGGATTTGGGGCTATAATTATTTTATACTGGGGGGATGCTATATATATTATATGGGGCCATAATTATTTTATACTGGGGGGATGCTATATATTATATATCACTAAGCTGGGGGCTGTATATGGGATACAGTATATTACTAAGCTGAGGGGGCTGTATATGGGGTACAGTATATGACTAAGCTGTGGGGCTGTATATGGGATACAGTATATTACTAAGCTGGGGGGGCTGTATATGGGATACAGTATATTACTAAGCTGGGGGGATGTATATGGGATACAGTATATTACTAAGCTGGGGGGCTGTATATGGGATACAGTATATTACTAAGCTGGGGGGCAGTATTTGGGATACAGTATATTACTAAGCTGGGGGGCTGTATATGGGATACAGTATATTACTAAGCTGGGGGGCTGTATATGGGATACAGTATATTACTAAGCTGGGGGGATGTATATGGGATACAGTATATTACTAAGCTGGGGGGATGTATATGGGGTACAGTATATTACTAAGCTGGGGCTGTATATGGGATACAGTATATTATTAAGCTGGGGGGGTGTATATGGGATACAGTATATTACTAAGCTGGGGGATTTATATGGGATACAGTATATTACTAAGCTGGGGGGCTGTATATGGGATACAGTATAATACTAAGCTGGGGGGCTGTATATGGGATACAGTATATTACTAAGCTGGGGGATGTATATGGGATACAGCATATTACTAAGCTGGGGGATGTATATGGCATACAGTATATTACTAAGCTGGGGGGATGTATATGGCATACAGTATATTACTAAGCTGGGGGGGGCTGTATATGGGATACAGTATATTACTAAGCTGGGGGGGCTGTATATGGGATACAGTTAGAGATGAGCGAACATACTCGTCCGAGCTTGATGCTCGATCGAGCATTAGCGTACTCGTAACTGCTCGTTGCTCGGACGAGTATTTCGCCCGCTCGAGAACATGGCAGCTCCCGCCGTTTTGCTTTTTGGCGGCCAGAAACAGAGCCAATCACAAGCCAGGAGACTCTGCACTCCACCCAGCATGACGTGGTACCCTTACACGTCGATAGCAGTGGTTGGCTGGCCAGATCAGGTGACCCTGGGATAGACTAGCCGCTGCCCGCGCTGCTCGGATCATTCTCTGTCTGGATGCCGCTAGGGAGAGAGCTGCTGCTGGTCAGGGAAAGCGTTAGGGTGTTCTATTAGCTTACTGTTAGGCAGGAGTGATTCTACAACAACCCAACAGCCCTTCTTAGGGCTACAATAACGTTATACTTTTTTTTTTTATTTGCTTGTGGCTGGGCTTGCTGGCACTAGTAGTGCAGCTAGTACCATATTGTGAGGAATTTGCAGGGGGACTTGCTACCGTTGTGTTTAGCTCTTAGTGACACACATATCCACCTCAAACACAAAAGTGGGAAAATTTATTAGGGGTTTGATTTCAATTAGGCACAGTCTGCCAGTTTCTTTTTATTTTACGTTTATTTTTTTAATAACTCAGTGTCATCTCATCTTGCATAGTAGTGTGCTTTAATACTTGGCTAGAAAATAGCCATAGGAGAATCCAAACGGCTTACTTACGCCTACAGTAGCGTTATATATATTTGATTTCTGGTTGATCTGCTGGTGGCTGTAGTTGCTGCAGTGCATCTACTAGCAAATTGTGAGCAATTTGGAGTGAGACTTGCGACCACTGTGTTTTGCGCTTAGTGACGCACATATCCATCGCAAAGACCGAAGTGGGAAAATTTATTAGGGCCCGGGGTTGTATTTCAATTAGGCACAGTCTGCCATTTCCTTTTTTATTTTACGTTTATTTTTTTCATAACTCAGCGTCATCTCATCTGGCATAGCAGTGTGCTTTAATACTTGGCTAGAAAATAGCCATAGGAGAATCCAAACGGCTTACTTACGCCTATAGTAGCGTTATATATATTTGATTTCTGGTTGATCTGCTGGTGGCTGTAGTTGCTGCAGTGCATCTACTAGCAAATTGTGAGCAATTTGGAGTGAGACTTGCGACCACTGTGTTTTGTGCTTAGTGACGCACATATCCATCGCAAAGACCGAAGTGGGAAAATTTATTAGGGCCCGGGGTTGGATTTCAATTAGGCACAGTCTGCCATTTCCTTTTTTATTTTACGTTTATTTTTTTCATAACTCAGCGTCATCTCATCTGGCATAGTAGTGTGCTTTAATACTTGGCTAGAAAATAGCCGTAGGAGAATCCAAACGGCTTACTTACGCCTACAGTAGCGTTATATATATTTGATTTCTGGTTGATCTGCTGGTGGCTGTAGTTGCTGCAGTGCATCTACTAGCAAATTGTGAGCAATTTGGAGTGAGACTTGCGACCACTGTGTTTTGCGCTTAGTGACGCACATATCCATCGCAAAGACCGAAGTGGGAAAATTTATTAGGGCCCGGGGTTGGATTTCAATTAGGCACAGTCTGCCATTTCCTTTTTTATTTTACGTTTATTTTTTTCATAACTCAGCGTCATCTCATCTGGCATAGTAGTGTGCTTTAATACTTGGCTAGAAAATAGCCATAGGAGAATCCAAACGGCTTACTTACGCCTACAGTAGCGTTATATATATTTGATTTCTGGTTGATCTGCTGGTGGCTGTAGTTGCTGCAGTGCATCTACTAGCAAATTGTGAGCAATTTGGAGTGAGACTTGCGACCACTGTGTTTTGCGCTTAGTGACGCACATATCCATCGCAAAGACCGAAGTGGGAAAATTTATTAGGGCCCGGGGTTGGATTTCAATTAGGCACAGTCTGCCATTTCCTTTTTTATTTTACGTTTATTTTTTTAATAACTCAGTGTCATCTCATCTGGCATAGCAGTGTGCTTTCATACTTGGCTAGAAAATAGCCATAGCAATAGGATAGCATAGTTTGGTTTTAAAAACTAAAAAACACACAAAAAAAGTTATAATTCTCATTTTCAAAATGTTTAACCCGAGGGCTAGGGGTAGAGGACGAGGGCGGGGACGTGGGCGTCCAACTACTGCAGGGGTCAGAGGCCGTGGTCCTGGGCGGGGTGAGACACCACCTGCTGATGAGGGAGCAGGGGAACGCCGCAGAGCTACACTCCCTAGGTTTATGTCTGAAGTTACTGGGACTCGTGGTAGAGCACTGTTGAGGCCAGAACAGTGCGAACAGGTGATGTCGTGGATTGCCGACAATGCTTCGAGCAATTTGTCCACCAGTCAGTCTTCCGCGCAGTCCACCCATGTCACCGAAATCGGCACTCCTCCAGCTCCTGCACCTCAGCCTCCTCCCCCCCAGTCTGCCCCCTCCCAGCAAAATTTGCCATTAGAACCGGCATACTCTGAGGAACTGTTTTCTGGACCCTTCCCACAGTCACAAACCACTTGTCCGGTTGCTGATGAGCAATTTTCCGATGCCCAGGTTTTCCACCAGTCGCAGTCTGTGGGTGATGATGACCTTGTTGACGTACTGGAAGAAGTGTGTAAAGAGGTGTCCGACGATGAGGAGACACGGTTGTCAGACAGTGGGGAAGTTGTTGTCTGGGCAGGAAGTCCGAGGGGGGAGCAGACTGAGGGATCGGAGGATGATGAGGTGACAGACCCAAGCTGGGTTGAGAGGCCGGGTGAACACAGTGCTTCTGAGACAGAGGAGAGTCCTCGACCAGAACAGGTTGGAAGAGGCAGTGGTGGGGCCAGACGGAGAGGCAGGGCCAGAGCTGGTGCATCAGCGCCAAATGTGTCAACTAGTGAAGCTCCCGTGGCGAGGGCTCCTGCGGCGAGGGCTAGATTTTCAGAAGTCTGGAGGTTCTTTAAGGAAACACCGGATGACCGACGGACTGTGGTGTGCCACATTTGCCAAACCAGGATCAGCAGGGGTTCCACCACTAATAGCTTAACTACCACCAGTATGCGCAGGCATATGAATGCTAAACACCCCACTCAGTGGCAACAAGCGCGTTCACCTCCGGCCGTGCACACCACTGCTCCTTCCCCTGTGTCAGCTGATAGTCAGCCCCCTGCCCAGGACCCTGCCACAAAAACCCCATCGTCGCCTCCACGATCCTCCACAGCATCCACCAGCGTTCAGCTCTCCATACCCCAGACGCTGGAGCGGAAACGCAAATATAGTGCAACCCACCCGCACGCCCAAGCCCTTAATGTGCACATCTCCAGATTGCTAAGCCTGGAGATGCTGCCCTATAGGCTAGTAGAGACCGAGGGCGTTTGCCGCCCCTCGGTATTCGGTCCCCAGCCGCCACTACTTTTCCCGATGTGCCGTCCCAGCCCTGCACCAGCACGTGTCAGACAACATAATCCGTGCCCTGACCAACGCCGTTTCTGACAAGGTCCACCTGACCACGGACACGTGGACGAGTGCTGCCGGGCAGGGCCACTATATATCGCTGACGGCACATTGGGTTAACTTGGTGGAGGCTGGGACCGAGTCTGACCCTGCGGCTGGTCATATACTGCCGACGCCGAGGATTGCGGGGCCTACCTCGGTCCAGGTGTTTCAGGCCTACTATGCCTCCTCCTCCTCCCACCCCTCCTCCACCTCCTCCTCCGAACGACCATCCGTGGGCATGGCGCCATCAGTTGGTAGCTCTAGGCACAGCAGCAGTGCCGTCGCTAAGCGACAGCAGGCGGTGCTCAAACTGCTGAGCCTAGGCGATAAAAGGCACACCGCCCAAGAACTATTACAGGGCATCACGGCGCAGACTGATCTGTGGCTGGCACCGCTGAACCTGAAGCCAGGCATGGTTGTGTGTGACAACGGCCGTAACCTGGTGGCGGCTCTGCAACTCGGCAGACTGACACATGTGCCATGCCTGGCCCATGTGTTAAATCTCATAGTTCAGCGTTTCCTCAAGACATACCCCAATCTGTCTGATTTGCTCACGAAGGTGCGCCGCATCTGTGCGCATTTCAGGAAGTCCAGCACAGATGCTGCCACTCTCAGGGCAGCGCAGCGCCGCCTCCAACTGCCCGCTCACCGACTGTTGTGCGACGTGCCCACGAGGTGGAATTCAACACTGACCATGTTATCCAGAGTTTACCAGCAGCGCCGAGCGATTGTAGACTGCCAGATGTCAACTTCCACCAGAACTGGTAGTCAGGTCAGTCAGCTTCCTCAAGTCTACAATGAGGAGTGGACGTGGATGTCTGATATCTGTCAGGTGCTGAGTAACTTTGAGGAGTCAACACAGATGGTCAGTGGCGATGCCGCCATCATCAGCCTCACCATCCCGCTGCTTGGCCTGTTGAAAAACTCTCTGGTCAGCATGAAGTCGGAAGCTTTGCGCTCCTCACAAGAGACGGGGGAAGAAGATTCCCTTGTTGATAGCCAAAGCACCCTTAGGTCTGTTTCTCAGCGCATATCGGAGGAGGTGGAGGTGGAGGAGGATGAGGAGGAAGAGGAGGAGAATGTTGGCGAGACACAAGAGGGGATCATTGTTGAGTCCTTCACTGTTCAGCGTGTATGGGCAGAAGAAGAGGAGTTGGAGGAGTTGGAGGAGGAGGAAATGGACAGTCAGGCCAGTGAGGGGAGTGAATTCTTACGCGTTGGTACTCTGGCGCATATGGCAGATTTCATGCTAGGCTGCCTATCCCGTGACCCTCGCGTTCAAAGAATTTATTCCAGCACCGATTACTGGGTGTTCACTCTCCTGGACCCACGGTACAAGCAAAATCTTTCCACTCTCATCCCTGGAGAGGAAAGGAGTGTGAGAATGCATGAATACCAGCAGGCCCTGGTGCACAAGCTGAAACAGTATTTCCCTTCTGACAGCGCTAGCGGCAGAGTGCGTAGTTCTGCGGGACAAGTAGCGAGGGAGAGTAGGCGAGCAGGCAGCTTGTCCAGCACTGGCAAGGGTACGCTTTACAAGGCTTTTGCCAGCTTTATGTCACCCCAGCAAGACACTGTCACCTGTCCCCAGTCTCGGCAGAGTAGGGCTGATCTTTACAGAAAGATGGTGAGGGAGTACGTAGCTGACCATACCATCGTCCTAAATGATCACACAGCTCCCTACAACTACTGGGTTTCAAAGCTGGACATGTGGCACGAACTGGCGCTGTACGCCTTGGAGGTTCTTGCCTGCCCTGCCGCTAGCGTCTTGTCCGAGCGGGTTTTCAGTGCAGCTGGTGGCATCATCACCGATAAGCGTACACGCCTGTCGACTGACAGCGCTGACAGGCTGACGCTTATCAAGATGAATAAAGCCTGGATTTCTCCTAATTTCCAATCTCCACCAGGTGAAGGAAGCTCAACCTGAATAATTTATCCACTCCTCCTCCTCCTCATTTTCCTCCTTCTCCTCCTCTTTGTACAGTAAAGCAGAGGAAACTGGCTATTTTTTGACAGGGCCCACTGGCTCTAGCTATAGTACTTTATGCATTTAATTTTTCTTGAGGGCCACCGACCCGGTCCTCTGTTTTAAACAATTTTTGGGAGTGCCACATACAGGCACTCAATCTATTCAATTTTTCTGGAGGGCCACCTACCTGCTCCTCTGGTTTGAAAACTTTTTTGGACTGCCACATACAGGCACTCAATCTATTCCATTTTTTCTGGAGGGCCACCTACCTGCTCCTCTGGTTTGAAAACTTTTTTGGACTGCCACATACAGGCACTCAATCTATTCCATTTTTCTGGAGGGCCACCTACCTGCTCCTCTGGTTTGAAAACTTTTTTGGACTGCCACATACAGGCACTATCCAAATTGAATTGTCTCCATAGCAGCCTCCACACGTTGTCTCCATTGCTACCTCCAAAAGTCGTCCATATAACTGCCTCCATACATCGTCCTTTTATCAAACGAGGTGTGTCAGGCCGAAATTTGGGTTGTTTTCATGGATTCCACATCAAAGTTGTTAACTTTGTCGCCACCCTGCTGTGTTATCCACAAAATACACTGGCAAACTTTTACCATTTACGGATTTTATTTCAGCGCTTCTTGCGCAGATGTTTACATTCCCCTCACCCGCCATATCCTAAACTTATAAGAACGCTACTACACTTGATCTTATACAAAAGGTTCTTAGAAGTGCTGTTTGGGGAGTAGCCTAGAGACAGGGGCTTGGATTGGCGAAAGCTCGCCTGGCAGCGGAGCGCCAGCTCCATGCCAAGAACCAACTAACATAGTTTTAACTGCAGCACCTTTAATCTACTACTAGTTCACTGCCTCCATACATGGCCGCCTTATCAAACATGCTGTGTCAGGCAGAATTTTGGGTTGTTTTCATGGCTTCCACAACAAACTTGTTAACTTTGTCGCCACCCTGCTGTGTAATCCTCAAAATATACTGGCAAACTTTTACCATTTACGGATATTATTTCAGCGCTTCTTGCGCATCTGTTTACATTCCCCTCACCCGCCATATTCCAAACTTATAAGAACGCTACTACACTTAACTTGGTGCAGGCTGGGACCGAGTCTGACCCTGGGGCTGGTCATATACTGCCGACACAGAGGATTGCGGGGCCTACCTCGGTCCAGGTGTTTCAGGCCTACTATGCCTCCTCCTCCTCCCACCCCTCCTCCACCTCCTCCTCCTCCGAATTACCATCCGTGGGCATGGCGCCATCAGTCGGTAGCTCTAGGCACAGCAGCAGTGCCGTCGCTAAGCGACAGCAGGCGGTGCTCAAACTGCTGAGCCTAGGTGATAAAAGGCACACCGCCCAAGAGCTATTACAGGGCATTCCACATCAAACTTGTTAACTTTGTCGCCACCGTGCTGTGTAAGCCACAAAATATACTGGAAAACTTTTTTCATTTACGGATATTATTTCAGCGCTTCTTGCGCAGATGTTTACATTCCCCTCACCCGCCATATCCCAAACTTATAAGAACGCTACTACACTTGATCTTATACAAAAGGTTCTTAGAAGTGCTGTTTGGGGAGTAGCCTAGAGACAGGGGCTTGGATTGGCGAAAGCTCGCCTGGCAGCGGAGCGCCAGCTCCATGCCAAGATCCAACTAACATAATTTGAACTGCAGCACCTTTAATCTACTACTAGTTCACTGCCTCCATACATGGTCCCCTTATCAAACGAGCTGTGTCAGGCAGAATTTTGGGTTGTTTTCATGGCTTCCATGTTAACTTTGTCGCCACCCTGCTGTGTAATCCACAAAATATACTGGCAAACTTTTATCATGTACCGATATTATTTGAGCGCTTCTTGCTCACCTCCTTTGGTTCCTCTCTGCCACCCATTGGTTTGAAGCCTGAGTCCATTTAGGGTATGTCGCCATTCCACTCTCTAGCCTGCCGCTGCTGCCGCTGCCTCTGCATGCCGTCCCCTATAGTGTCAGGGTCAATTATTGGATGTTTTAGATGCTATCTAGCTTCATTCTGTCACTCTGTCATGGCCATGCTGTTGCCCATAATTTTGGCATAATGGTGCGATTAAGCAGCCTCAGAGGCATCCATGCATGCTGCCCCTGCTGTTTCCTGTCCATTTCCGTGGTGTTTCCATCCTTTTCTGAGGTTCCCAGGTGTTTGGCCAAGCTTCCCTGTGCAGAGCCTTGGTCCCCTTGAAAAATGCTCGAGTCTCCCATTGACTTCAATGGGGCTCGTTACTCGAAACGAGCACTCGAGCATCGGGAAAAGTTCGTCTCGAATAACGAGTACCCGATCATTTTAGTGCTCGCTCATCTCTAGATACAGTATATTACTAAGCTGGGGGGCTGTATATGGGATACAGTATATTACTAAGCTGGGGGGATGTATATGGGATACAGTATATTACTAAGCTGGGGGGATGTATATGGGATACAGTATATTACTAAGCTGGGGGGATGTATATGGGATACAGTATATTACTAAGCTGGGGGGATGTATATGGGGTACAGTATATTACTAAGCTGGGGCTGTATATGGGATACAGTATATTACTAAGCTGGGGGGGTTTATATGGGATACAGTATATTACTAAGCTGGGGGATGTATATGGGATACAGTATATTACTAAGCTGGGGGGCTGTATATGGGATACAGTATATTACTAAGCTGGGGGGGCTGTATATGGGATACAGTATATTACTAAGCTGGGAGGCTGTATATGGGGTACGGTATATTACTAAGCTGGGGGATGTATATGGGATACAGTATATTACTAAGCTGGGGGATGTATATGGCATACAGTATATTACTAAGCTGGGGGGATGTATATGGCATACAGTATATTACTAAGCTGGGGGGGCTGTATATGGGATACAGTAAATTACTAAGCTGGGGGGATGTATATGGGATACAGTATATTACTAAGCTGGGGGGCTGTATATGGGATACAGTATATTACTAAGCTGGGGGCTGTATATGGGATACAGTATATTACTAAGCTGGGGGGCTGTATATGGGATACAGTATATTACTAAGCTTGGGGGATGTATATAGGATACAGTATATTACTAAGCTGGGGGGCTGTATATGGGATACAGTATATTACTAAGCTGGGAGGCTGTATATGGGATACAGTATATTACTAAGCTGGGGGGCTGTATATGGGATACAGTATATTAGTAAGCTGGGGGGCTGTATATGGGATACAGTATATTACTAAGCTGGGAGGCTGTATATGGGATACAGTATATTACTAAGCTGGGGGGATGTATATGGGATACAGTATATTACTAAGCTGGGGGCTGTATATGGGATACAGTATATTACTAAGCTGGGGGGATGTATATAGGATACAGTATATTACTAAGCTGGGGGCTGTATATGGGATACAGTATATTACTAAGCTGGGGGGATGTATATGGGATACAGTATATTACTAAGCTGGGGGGCTGTATATGGGATACAGTATATTACTAAGCTGGGGGGCTGTATATGGGATACAGTATATTACTAAGCTGGGGGGATGTATATGGGATACAGTATATTACTAAGCTGGGGAGCTGTATATGGGATACAGTATATTACTAAGCTGGGGGGCTGTATATGGGATACAGTATATTACTAAGCTGGGGGGATGTATATGGGATACAGTATATTACTAAGCTGGGGGGCTGTATATGGGATACAGTATATTACTAAGCTGGGGGGCTGTATATGTGGGGCAAGATTTTATTTAAGCTGTAGGGGATCTGTATATGGGAGCTGTATATAATTTAATTGGGTGGTGAATAACGAGGCCTTTAAATATATGAGAGCAGGGATAATGAAGGGATGTGTTATATGTGGGGTAGCGTGCGGTCAGTTGTGTTGTGAGGGGTATATATTATTTAGGAGCACAGTGCTGTTATCCAGGAGACTTTATACTGTAAGTGACTGTGGTATTTTTAGGGACGCCGGGTGGAGATGCTGCACGGAGCTGAAGATATCCAACCGTGAACTCAGCAGTGATACGTCATGGATTGGAGAACCCGGAATAAAGTCCTCCTGATGGAAGAGATTGTCATCCATAAGGTACTAGATGCCACTAATGCCTCTCAGATCCTGTAGTCAGTCACACAGTGTCAGGGAGCTGTCTGTAGGGTTGTTAATTGTTAGTAAAGTTTAAGGATTTACTTAACAGGGAGCGGGGGGGGCAGCATTTTAATATTCGCCTGAGGCAGCAAATATGCTAGAATCGGCCCTGCACACACATATAACTGTGTATATAAATAACACAATAACCTGTTAACCAGGCAAAATAACTCTGTAATGTAAGTGAATAGAGGGAGACGCCTACTTTCTGTACTCACTTTAAGTCATGGTAACCTGTGCTACATCTATGTATGTAGATAGACATGCAAACACACATGCACTCACACTTGCTGAAATATGCAGGATATATCCATGCAGATGCTTTGCTACATGCACATGCAATTGAGCACACTTATATACATTTATTTTCACACACATTTTCATATTTTTTCTATATACTTACTGTCATGAACCCCGCTCACCAGAGATCACACAAGGGTTGCACCTACACCAGAGAACCATACAAATTAGCCCTTAAAGTGTAACCGTCATTCTGAGCAAAAAAAAAAACTAAAATACATAATTCTGCTCCATGTGTCCCTGGGAATTATTCCTCAAAGTATTTCCCCCCTCGGTCCTCATTTAGTACCTTTTTTGGTCCATAGCAACCAGGGTTTCCAGCTCTCAAAAAAACTACAATCAGCAAGATAGGGGCGGGGCCTGCCTCCTGTCACCTCATCACAAGCGCATGGTGCTGACCAATCACACCAGAGTTATGTATCTATTTATCTATATAGCTATCTATTATCTACTCATTTCTATCATCTATCTATCTAATATCTTTCTATATCTTATCTATCTCATATATATCTACTTAGCCCATATCTATCTATCTATCTATCTCATATCCATCTGTGTATATCCTATCTCTCATATCTATGTATGTATCTATATCTATCTATCTATCTATCTATCTCATATCCATCTGTGTATATCCTATCTCTCATATCTATGTATGTATCTATATCTATCTATCTATCTATCTATCTATCTATCTATCTATCTATCTACCTAAGTAACACTCCAGCACAGCACATGAGGGGAGGGACAGCTTGCTCCCTTGTCTCTTGCCATTTCCTTGTGTGAGGTGATGGGGGGAGGGGGGCTGCAGTTTCTGTCTGTGTGGATTATGTGTTTATATACAAGTGTAGGGAAAGCTGAGGAGAGACAAGTGAAGGTGTTTGGTTACTACATTAGTGAGGTCTTCTCCCTGCACATGACTGAGTGCGGGGGCAGTGACACATGAGATGATCAGCTGATTGGAGGGAGAGAGATGAGGGCGTGTCTCTCTTTCTGTAGTCTCAGGGACGGGATGAGCTTAGCAACAGACATAAGTGAGGTTGCTGACATCTAGCGGAAGTCTGCAGAATACAAAAGGAAGGAGCAAGATTCGGGTAACTGATCCAATTGCAAAATAGCTTAACATTACCTGCCCTACAACATATCAAAAGTTTTTTGAAATGACGGTTACGCTTTAAGCTTTGCATACTCACACAAAATGGCGACCTTACGCTGATTCCTACTTCTCTAACACACAGCACACCCAGTCAACTCAATTCTCATGTCAGGGAAACCAAACACATCTGAATCCCAGACACTACACCCTAAGCACGCACATCCCAGGGGGCGCATAACCACCACTTATGTGCCTATGGAACGCTACTGTACAGAACCACTCTACTCCCTGATACAGTTACCCATTCACACTTTTTCACAGCTGCCACCACTCGTACTTATGGCTCACAAGGCGCCCACACCAGGACCACACACATACACCCAGATACACACTTTTCTAGGTGCCGTACAGATCAGGTGGACCCACACTATCTATAGCTACTGCTAGCACAAAGACACTCACTGCCTATAGCTACTGCTAGCACACAGACACACACGGCCTATAGCTACTGCTGGAACACAGACACTCACTCCCTATAGCCACTGCTAGCATACAAACATACATGGCCTATAGCTACTACTAGCACACAAACACCTCTCCAGAGTTATGGAAACACAGACATTTACTCCCTATAGCCACTGCTAGCATACAAACATACACAGCCTATAGCTACTACTAGCACACAAACACCTCTCCAGAGTTATGGGAATGTATAGCGCACAAGGAAAAACTTATTAAAGGACTATTTAATATGCAAAATAGGCACAATGCTTAATAGTTACAAAAATGGTGAAATGACAGAAATACATAACAGCAAACAGTACAATAAAAAGGGATGAAATAAAGAAAAGACAGACTACTTGGATTGGCATAGAGATCCGTGGTGGAGAAAACCGATGAAAATCCTGGGAGTCCTACAAGCTTAATGCATTCTCCATAGACAACAAGAATTCAATGGTGGCATGTTACTTTTAAATAAACACCTGTTCCGCCCCCTTGGTCATGTGAGAGGGGCGTGACTGCACCTGAATCAAGGTGGAAAGTTGGGGACACAGTTCTAAATTATGTTATATCTTTTCCCAAGATTCCCCTGATAAAAGTACATGCTTACCACATTTCCCAGCATGAATTAACAAATATAACAATACCAAACACCATTGTGTTGGCGCAATTGTCTAATAGCCATTTTCTAGGATCCCTTCCTCTGAAATCCTTAGTGCTCGACACCCCATAAGGACCGTTAGGAGATGATAATTCGAATTTGTTGACCACAAATTGAAATATTTGCTTTATGATTAAGTTTTCTTTGAGGTATAGTTTTGTCATGTTCTTAAGTAGCCATTTTAAGACACATGACAACCATAAGGTGATTAGACACAACAAGTCTGTATCAATTCACTGGACACAGGAAAACAATTTACATTTCTATAGAATGGACAGAGGAAACCGATTACCATTTGTAAGGGACAGGGGACTCACAGATTGGGGTGGTTGGGGCAGGTGCTAATTATGTTATCTTATAGGGGAAAGGTAACTTCCCCTTGGCACCTATCATAAGAAGGGGGCTCATAACCTATAAATTATGCCCATAGAGGCGTTTGCCATGCAGTATTTTCAGAAGGTAGAGGGTTAAACAAGGATCACTGCTTCTTCTTTCTGTGCAGTCTGAGGCTGGCACACTTTCCTGCTGTGCCCTGCCCCTCCTCTCTTCTCACTGATCCTACTACTGGACCCCCCACCACCACTCTGGTTCCCTGGGACATTACACGCCTAGCTTAGTGCTTTAAATGGCCCTCAATAGTACAGCAACTTTTCTTTCCTCTGCAGTGAGAAGTCTAGTCAATTTATAAAAGTTTTCCATGGATATCATGAAAAACATTTAGGAAACATTATAGGAAACGAAAGCATTTACATTCAACCCAACTAGTTCATATCAAAGTCAATTGAGTAAACATTTTTGCCAGCTATTTTCTTTTGCTTACTTTTATCCTGTCAATATGGTTAACTCATTAAAAAATATATTTGAAAAAAATTGCTATAGAAACACTACTAATATTTCTACTCATATTTTCTAACTGACTTTAATGTAACTCCTGGCAAAAAAAACCTCTTGGCCTTCTATCATTCTGGCACCTCCCAGGGCCAGAAAAGATGTTTTCATAAACTTATTGTAACAAAGTTTTCCAATGCTATGTAGTTTGCTAAATGCAGTAATTTTGAAAATTAAGGTTTTCTCAAAAATACATTTTCTTTTATTATTGACTTTCAATTCTTTGAGCATGAATATAATGTGTCAATTAACAAAACCTAAAAGAAAAGTCTGATAAATTCAGGTTCCAAATAAGGTTTCTTAAGTTGTTCCTTTATATACTTGTCTATAAAAACACTTTAGAGAAACATAGAAAAGAAGTAGGAAGGATAATGTTGCGTGTCTTTGGCAAACGTGTTGTTGACAGAAGGTTGTTGTACTTGTCATTTATCACGAAATTGACTTTTTGGGCAGCTTATCCTTTTATGAGCTTGGCGACAAAACGTAACATACAAGAAAAGAGGGTTGTTAAAGTATGTGTTCTATAAAGTTACAGATCCTTATGTTAAATTGATTTAAAGAGACCAGGAGATCATCCAGCTCGTTAAAAGATGTGTGTAATTGTAAACTGAAGTGATGCAGATTTCGAGGACCAGTGCTAGAAAAAAACGTGTGTCCGTCTGGTTAGGAGGAGAGTGGAGATGTGTTGAATAACTTTAGATTAAACGCATCCCCAACTGCCTAATGGTGAAAGACATCAGTGGGTGTGGGCCCTGAGTTTCTCCTACTACTGCACTAATAGGAGCAGGACAAAGTGTTTGTCGGTCAGACACAGCCAGAAGGGAAGGTAGAAGCAGTTTATTGTCATTTCTGCATTCTCCTCTCTGCATATTAATAAAGTAGTGCTATGCAGGGGACCATCACATTGGTAATTAATTTATAATAGTCTTTTTGAGTTAATTTGAAAACTGAAAAAAATAAAGTTACAAAGTTTTTGTAATTTATACCCCCAAAAAACTGAAAATGAAAAAAGGCCCTTTCACTTTTTTAACTATCCCAATGTGCAATGAAAAAATGAAAAAAAAACAAAAAAAACTAAATATGGCCCATAGACTAAGTCTAAAAATGTACTTTTAAGACCTTGTCAGAAAAAGGTTTAGGCATCCGTAAAAGTAACAGGTATTCAAGTAGGACATACACACCCCAAGTTAGGGTTACTCGCAGATGAAATCTTTTTAATTTTATAAGAACCAACTCCAATCCATAGCAGAAGTAACGTGTATAATTAAGGAATATTCCCATACTTTATATTACAAGCTAAATTAAACCAAAAGCCAGGTTTTAAACCTGGGGCTGTCTACTTCTAGTAAAAATAAACTCAAAACTCGCTACAAATTCCAATAGAATTCTAAAACAATAACATAACTAGGAATGAAATTAGTATCCCATTCAAGGACACATCAGCAATAAATTACAAACATTTACTCAGCAAAATATAGAAAGACCTAAGTAACTAAGAAAAACATGATTTCTCTTGCTTCGGCAGAATCTTAACAGTCAAAATGTGCATAATCCCTTCTATTTTATATAATTTTCACAACCTTTCAATACCAATAAATCTCAAAAAATTCAGAGACATGCAAAAAAATATCCGGTCCTATGTATGGAAATATCAACTAGCTGGGATACAAGCAAATATTTTATTTCAGCCCATTGATAAAGGAGGCTTAGTTTGTCCCTCAATCATACAAAATTACAAGCTTGTATTCTAGACCCGATGAAAGCTTTCTGGTACCAAGACAAAGATAAACATTAATGAACATGATTGATTCTCTAATTTACTGGGTGGATAGGTGCTTGATAACATTTCACAGCCATTGGACACATAAACTTTGTAAGTTGTAAAGAAATATCAGCACTGTCTTCAAACTTCGGAGAATTATCCAACTGGACCTTTTATTCCAAAATAAAAATTATACAAATACGGAAGTAATCAACGTGTTCCGATGATAAAGCATCTTGGTCTTGGTGATGAAAGATAAACATTGGGATAACATAGGGGAACAGCAGATCCCTTCCAAAACATGAAAACATAGTTATACTTATCTATGTTTAATACCAAATTCACCCCTCTGTTAGCTACAGCTATGAAGGACTCCTTTAAATAGATATAAAAGATATCCCCATTGAAGTCTTAAAATAGGTATTAATAACTTTAAAATCCCTTAATAGATATTGTAATTTAGGCAACATAATGGAAAATCACAGAATTAAACTGCTAACCCAGATAACAGGCGCAGATAGACAGTATTACCAGATTAAATCAACTCTGACTAACCTAACTAAGAAATCTCTATTAGACACTACAATGAAGTAGAAGGGTCTATCTTCATTTTATAAAATATTCTTAGAGATAAAATCATGCATAATCTTTTCATATTTGGAGAAATGGTCCAACAAATTGGACATGAAGATTGAAACTAAGCAATGGGAAATGGCATCCAAAATCCCCACAAAATCCCCACACATATCTCCAAATTTATAAACCACCTGGAGATTGCAATCAAAATCATATACTCTTGGTATCTTACTCCCAACATACTTTCACATTTATAGCAAAACTGCCCTTGTTAATGTTGGATATGCCAAGAAAAACACACGGGTATGATCCACATATGGTGGAAAAATAAAACAATGAAGAATTTTGAAAAACCATAGAAGTTTTACTCTCCAAAATTTGCCATTACCCAATCCAATTGACACTTCTCCAAGCCCTTGTTTTCATAGATTTAGAACAATATACTTCCCCACACCTTCAATTATTTCTCATTCTTGCAGCAAGAATAAAAACAGCCAAGTACTGGAAAAACCCAACCTGCTGCCCACTGTAAGTTATAGCCCACTGTATGCATAGGGTAAACCTTTTCCAAAGCAATAAGAATATATGGCTCAACTTTTCTTACAATAAAATACTCCCCATTTGTAAGCTGCCCTTTAACTTGATGTTATTGTTTCTTTAACAACTAATATAACTGTCGCCAAGTTACTGTTTGTTTATACCCCTCCCCTCAACCATCCCCTATCCCCTTCTCCATTACTTAATTGATTTTTACCTTATATTATCTCTTTATACTTTTAATAACAATACATGTATTGATCGGACATTTTTGAGCTACCGTAATTGATATGGAAATGTCATTGTGTACATTTGTTTTTTATTTTATACAAATTTAAATTCAATAAAACCAATGTTCAAAAATATAAAAGGTTTGGACAGGATCTGGTTGAGAATTTTGGTGTTCAGCAATACAGATTTACAGGATGTAGATAGAACATTGTCAAGTCTGTTAGAGGGTTGCTAAGGATAGATGTTACACACATTTATTGATGGTGTATACTAGAAATATACTTAACATGTACATATTCAATACATTTCATCTTAAATGTTTGATTCTTTTTGAAAAAAAAACCCACAATTAATAAAGACCAAAACAATATATAAGTTAAAGACAGGAGAGTGTATGATTTATGTGACTCTTCTTTCTCTAACAATCCACCTCACAGGATCAATGGCGGCAGAAGGTATTGGGAAATCAAAGAAACTCAAGCAGGGAAGACATGATTAGCCGCAGAGGGCACAATGCCTCTTAAGTGGAAGAGCCACGAAGCATGAACGCATACCCTTTCCATATTTTAGGTATAAGGGTAGATTGGCCTGTGGTAGGAGATCCATGGGAGGTATGGGCTGATTTTGCTATCCATCTGTTGCTATAGCCTTTTAAGGTACAAGGTACAAGTGTTGATACAGACGCTTGAAGAGATTCAGACCTCTGGAAGCTGCCAAAACCACTCATATTTTAATCTACCATCTACTTGAGGACCACTCCAGTAATATTTATACGCACCATACACTTCCCTTGCTTCCTAGTCACACTTTCTCCTTAATTGAAGAAATTCTGTCGATAAATAGAGTATTTTAGCCAATTACTCTGCCTTTTATAGAATCACTTTAGAATTTTAAAGGAACACTTGAGTCAAAGCTGATTGATTGAATTATACCTTATGCACGGCCTGAAGGGAGGAGAAGAACTCTAGGCTCTAGTAAGGTTCTAGGAATACAATGAAAATGGGTCATCCTCCTCCCTTAAGGCCCTTTATGTAATATTCAATGAATTAGCTTTGACTTGAGGTTTCCATTAAACATACATAACAGTCTATCCGCTTTTCTCTTACTTGCCCCCTTTCCTTCTTAGAATTGTATATTTAGCTGTTAGTTGTCGCTTTCCTGGACTATAGACCAAGACATATTTACCAAAAATAAAGGAGTAAAAAGGTGGAAAGGGCAGAACAGGTAATAAAAAAGATAAGTGGAGGAGAACTCATGTTTCTCTCATAACATATAATGCATATTTCCTTATTTTTATTTGTGCTATTTGTTTAACCATTTCATTATCGGGCAATTTTCCAGTTTAGCATTTTCTGCTTTTTACTCCCCTCTTTTCACAAGCCATATCTTTTTGTATTTTCCATTTACGGAGACATAGGAGGGCTTGTTATCTGTATTTTCTAGTTGCATCATTTTTTATTTTGTTCATTATAAAGGGAAGCTGGAAAAAAATTCCAAATGTGGCGAAATCGGCAAAAAAACACAGGTGCACCATATTCCTGCAGGCTTTTATTTTTATATCTTTTCCTTTTTGGTCCAAATTACACCTCACTTTTATTAGTTGGGTCTGTACTGTCACAGTGATACTAAATTTATATATGTTTTATCATGTTTTAACCCCTTCCCCTTAGTGAATCTTGGCACAGTGCATTGTCGTAGTCGGACAAAACACTTTTGGGAAGTAAATGTGCCCCAATATGTTATTTTTATTTTTATTTGGGGTGTATGGCCCCAAAAATATACAAGAAGAAAGTGAAACAAAATTTATGATTTTCTTTCCTACATACATTTAGGAGCTAATAAAATCTCATCTGTCTAAATTGCCAAAAAAGTGTAGTTTGTATAATGGGGTAATTTATCGGGTTTTACGTTTATTTAGGTCTCTTAAAGTGACTTGAAATCTTAGCAGGTCCCGCAAAAGCAGGATTTTGTGGTTTTTATGAAAATGTGAAAAATTGCACCTAAAGTTCAAAGCCCCATAACATTTCTGCCCATGAGCTCTTTGCTGTATGATCACAGGCTGTTAGACTCCAGTTCTTTCTTCTTCAGTATCTCTTCTATAAATATAATACACCTTCCCTCGACAGTTTTTTCTAATGGCATAAGAACATTATCAAGAAAATTCTAATATTAGAAGCTATAATAACACTGGCCATGTCTCTCAACCAGATCATAAATTTCTGCACAGTTAGCCTGCGAGGCTGATTGTCATGGCTTGTCAGTCTGCAAATCATGATGGACATATATTGTAAATCATGAACCCTCTGGTTAATCCATGTATATAATTTAACACATTTGAAATATATTCATGTCAAGTATTTGCCTTGTCTGCTCTTTAAAGTGTGTTTGTCATATGACATCTGACCTCAAGTATATGCTACTTCACCTATTATTTATGTATTAAATAAAGGCAGAATATAATATTCTATAGAAATGTTAAACACATGTCGAGTGGCACAATGTGCACACACTTAAATTATTAAAATGTTATTAAGCACATTTAGTTATCAGTTGAGAAAATACATAACAGGAGGACCTTTCATCCCTCCTATTCTTAGAGGGATACTTATTTGATGCAATAAAATAACATCACATTACAAAGTCATGTGGGTTTGCGGGGGTTAGCACCAGCACTGGGCATACCTGGGCATGTCCTGGGGGCCCAAAGCTGCTGGGGGGCCCAGATAAGGCTGTACATAAGGATTCCATGGGGGAGAGGAAGCTATATCAAATGAATACATAGGACTTGATGGAAGGGGGGGGGGGGTATATAGATACCAGTGGGCTGTTTGGGAATATTTAAGGGAACAGAAGACGGGTTTAGTTTCTGAAATTTTAATGCAGCCCCATTAACTGCAAAGGGGCCCACTGAGGCTCTGTTGCCTAGGGGTTTACTGAAACCTAGAGCCAACCCTGTTGTCCATGGTATCCTATATGTCTCAGTATATCACATGTCCCTCAGTCTATGGCAGGCAGTGACAAATTGTGCGCTATGGCCATTGTGGCCTCCTCTTCACCCTGAAAGATGGAGATTTTCTGTCCCTTCTCCATGGAGAAGAAGCCCGGGAGAAGATTTAAAAAGTGAGTGTCCCCCACTGTAGAGTATTTGAAGCAGTGTAGCAGGAAGTGGACCTCATCCTCGGTGGCCTCCTGGTCCTGGCACTGTCGGCACAGTCTTCTCTCCCTGGGCACGTATGACTGTGCGGACTGTACTCCATGGTCAGGTTGTGGTCACTCAGTCTGTAGCGGCTCAAGATCTGTTGGTCTCTTGGGTCCGGTAGTTTCTCCATAGTATATTTTGTTATGGAAAGCAGCTTGCAGTCGCTATTTGGGCTCCAAATAAATGTCATGTAACAAACCTCATTGAAGATGGACTAGCACTTTAAATCTCATCATCAAAAATAAGAATAATGAACAAAGGTAATGTACAGCCAGTACTTTCTAGTTCCTAATAAGAATTGTTTGTGGAGCAGATTTGCTACACAGACATTGCAAGATGAATGAATTTAAAAGTGGACATTCTTATGTTGTAAATTTCCATAAGAACAAGATGCTAAGGAATGAAAAATAGTTGTATCACATTATGTTTGGAGAATGATATTCTTCAAGTGCTAATGTCTAGCAAACAACCCATTATCTTTTAAGACAATATGCAATTATTCAACATTAAAAAATTTAGCTTTTAGGACTTTAATTCATTTCTAACGCTTAACAAGTCCAGTTAATGCCTTATATTGATTGAAAAATATTTAAACTACAATAAAATTGGCTTTCAGGAGTCAATCAAGTCCATTTACAGCTAATGATTATTTAAAGAAACCCCATGCTCTTCTCTGTTCTGAATTTTGCCACCATTATAGTGATTGCAGTGCATTTATTGAAATCTAGTGGAATAATAAAGGTTGTAGGGAGAGTAACAAAAAGTTTCCAATTTAGAAAATGGAAAGGGTAATCACTGTTTAGAAAAAAGGATACAATACACAATTTCCCCATATACACAGTGCAATATTTTATGTATATTAATCATAAAAGATGAGAAAATTATTTTACTAAGGTCCATTTTACATAATCATTTTTCCCAATGTTCTTTAAAATAGGACAAAAATAAACCTGTCAGTTCAAATTTCCTTTGAGTTCAGTGAATGTATTAAATGTTTACCGTTGTGATCCATTTATGACCCTTTCATTGCTTTGAACTTATTTTGATGAAAATAGGTTTTTCAAAGCTAAGGGCATTATATATGTATGAAATCCCAGGGTAATTTTTAGGCAATTCGTCCAACAGGGAGGGTGTTAGGAAGGTCCCCCCAAATAAATCATTTTAACACCTTAATGACACAAGACAGGCTGAGCCCCCTCCGTAGCCGGTTAGTGTTTGCTGCATATTGCAGCAATCATCCACCGGTAACAGCTGCGATCAGTGCTAGCATCGATCACGCGTGTCAACCTTTCGCAGTTGGCCATGTGCCACCATGTTGGTTTGGATCGTCCCTCACTCGCACAGGTAACCTGGTGCCTGTGCTGTCAGCTGTACATCCTGGCATCCTACATCCTGCCCGGTGGCTCAATGTGCCTCGCAACAAACTGCACATGTGCTCCGTCTTTGAAACTAGCGGACTGCGCAGGCGATAGGGTGTATGGTTCACCGTTCAGGAACGAAGTTTCCTGTGCGTCAAGCCGACGTCACGGAGGGATGACAACAGGGAGTATGTGGAAGGGGAAATAATTGAATAATTACCAGCGGGGGCCGAGTGGAGACTTATGCAAATGAGCAAGGAAACGTTGTGCTTTGACTTGGCCAGGACTTGTTGGCAGGGAACCAGATAATCTTATTCAGGGGATATTACATAAACGGAGGGGAGTACAGATGCCATTCTAACTGTTATGTAATGAAATTCTGCCTTCTGGTGACAGGTTCCCTTCAAATGTAACAAAAGCGATTGCTAAAGAATGTTTTTCATAACTGCTGTATTAAAAAAAGCAAGGAGGCACAGTAGCTTTTGGATAAATAAAATTAGTCTGCAGTATAAAAGTAGTTACACTATAGTGTGACATCGTGACAACACTATGGCATAGGTTATCCATACATGATGAAAATAGAACGCAGCCTAGGAATAAATACAAGTGATATTTTGAAATATTTAAAGAAAAAAACAAAACCTAAGAAAATAAACTCACAGTTGGATAAAGTTAATAAAACCTATATATCTTTTTACAGATGGATGTAAAAATAAAGTAACTAAACCAACTAAGATTGGGGCCTGTACATAACTGTAGAATACACTAACCAATTAAATTGTTGACTCGCTATACTATAAAATTATCATGCAGGGTTTTTTGATTACTGTTTTCAGTGAATATGAGAAAAAAAGAAGACTAAATATAATATCTGAAATGTAAATGTCCCTATCCTCATATTGCAAATAGAAAACCAATCGCTGCTCAACATGTAATTCTTCAGAGCATTGCTGCTGTGCGTTGCAAACATTGAGAAAATGTATATTAAGATTTCCGATAAATGCATTATTATCATTATACAAATAGCCAATGTTATAAAAATATTCAGTGCCTAATACTTTGCTTCTAATAAATGCACATTTTAATAAATGTAACTCTGCCGCAATCACATTGATTTAAGACTTTCCAATGCAGAAATGGTGATTAAATAATCTGATGCTATCAGTTTTTCCAACCTGCTGTCTGTGTAGGCTGTAATATATATTTTGAATTCCATTACATTCGGAGCCTGGCCTTTTTATTTAATATGCATATTCTTTGAGGCTACGTTGGCATAATTCCCTCGAATACATTACAATGTGGAAGTATTAAATATATTGATTTATCATTTATAACGCTGAGGTGATCTATACAAATTAATTCTGGATACTGTCCAGATCGCCAATAACTTTGACACCATTGAATACAATCCAATGATCTCATTCTAATTAATCTGCTATATGTATTGCATTTTTGCAGAAAGAAAGGATCAAATAGGCAATCTGAATAGTTTATATTATATTAAGGTTGAAAATATGTAGAAACACAGAAATTACACAGAGTTTTGATGAGAATGCGGAAATGATTGATTGATCACTTTTCTCCAAAATAATGTAATATTCAGTAATGTTATTTCCTAAAGAGAAAGTGCACTTTTACAAAATTTCATTTTTAGTATATATAAATAAATATTTAAGATCAGTGACAGTGCAACACTCGGAATCTCTGCTGAAATCAGATGTGGTACACCTTTGAGTTTTGTTTGCGATTCACAGGCCAGTGATGTATATATGTCACATGGTCTGTTGGCAATGTAGTCCCATTTATGTGAATGAGTCTGAGCTGCAGTAGCAAGCACAGCTGCTGTGCAATATATATGGTGGTGTGCTTGGTAGGAAGTGCGTAAAAGGCAGCATTCTTCTTAGGGCTGCAATATCTTGAACAAACCCCTTTACATTTTCAGATATTTAGCTTTATTTAACCCTGTTTAAAATATTCCTGTTTTTCTATTGATTAAACAGCAGTATATTTACATTCTGTACATATATTGTTTTGTATGTGACCTACAGTAACATTAACATTCTATATACGGTACAGCATGTAGCACGGGATAAGAAGTAGAAGCCAGCAGTGAAACAATTACATGAAGTTTATAGACTATGTTAAAATCTTCCTGCTATGTAGAAAGCCTTCTTATAGCAGAAGTCATAGGGAGGGGTCTGCAGGGAAGTCTATGGCACAGCTTGAGGTACAGTGAAAGAGACAGAGAAAGTTCTGCATAAAATAAAATATTATGCAGATACACTATAAGATCACTTTTACATCACCTCCTCACTCCAGAGTGAGAAGGGAGAAGCAGTCCTTCCCCTCTGTAAGTCCGTAGAGTTGTTTACTAGTTGGTTTCATAGGGATTATCAGCTGGATATAAGTAATAGACAAAGTTGTTCTACAATTCTGCATCCCAAGACCTATTGATTATCTACATTCATTAATTATTTACACTTCCTATAGCAGTGGTGGTGAACCTATGGCACGGGTGCCAGAGGTGGCACTCAGAACCCTTTCTATGGGCACTCACGCCATCACCCCAGGACAGAGTTCACCAAACACTGAATCCTACAGTCCCAGGCAAATTAAGAGATGCTGCTATCAGTTCTATTCGACACTTCGTTGGCTGTTTGGAACTGTGGGAAAAGTGAGAAGGTGTTGACAGAAGTGCATTATCTTTGGAGCTCATCCTGCTGGACCCACCATTCTTCCTTTACAGAGAGACCCTGGAGAGAAGCTACAATGATAATCTGAATTTGTCCTCCTTCTTTGAACTGGTGGCCTCAGGCAGCTGATACAATTGAAAGATATGAAAGAACAGGTAGCAATAAGTTATTGTTTAAAATTTCATGTTGGCACTTCACGGTAAATAAGTGGATTTCCGTTGTAGTTTGAGCACTCGGTCTCTAAAAGGTTCACCATCACTGTCCTATAGGATATCAGCAAGCAAAGATCTGAAAAAAAACTACAGAAATTGATAAAGAAAGTGTAATGGAATCTAAATTTTAATTATACAAACAGTAACATTTACTTGTTGAATCTTGACCAAAATTATGTGAGAAAAGTACAATAAGATGTAAGGGGCCACCTAGATTTATGGTTAACAAGACGTATCACATGGCAACACCGTGCTGAATTCTTGGCATCTTACAAAATTCTGCAAGATTGTCTCAAATGTAAGTAATGTAGCATTGTAGCACCCATTGTCGCACCCACTCCA
This sequence comes from Engystomops pustulosus, assembly GCF_040894005.1. Taxonomy (NCBI): domain Eukaryota; kingdom Metazoa; phylum Chordata; class Amphibia; order Anura; family Leptodactylidae; genus Engystomops; species Engystomops pustulosus. Next base: position 44,035,930 of record NC_092418.1, on the reverse strand, counting down.
ATATAAGGCAGAAGTGATATGTCAAACATTGCCACTCCGGCACCATGGCAGTGGTCATGTATTAAATGTGACACTTGTATGGGTGTAACAGGACAGTTGAAACATACAATGATGACTTCAACCCTAATCAATCCAGATCCCAACATGTTAGTGTTAAGTGGTGGACTGCTAGTCTTTAATGCTTTGTCACCTCAAAGAAAACTGTATGAATATCAAATTTTAGGCAACAACACTTCATATAGACCTTTCCCTTCCCCCTATGTCCCATGAGAGGGAACAGTAAACTGAAGTTATGGCAATGCCTGTCTCCATGGCTACAGCTATAATTGCTTTAGTAGCTCTTTGCTGTTCCATATAAATAAAATACAGCCCCTGACATTTCATATAATTTAGGGTCATTTTATGTACAATGTGAAGCAAGGAACATGAATCCTGTGCCCTATAAATACACATCTCGGACACCTTTGATACAGGTTATAACTCATGGACCCTGCAGTGAAGAGCTTCTGTTTTAAAAACCTCTAATAACAGTGATACTTCGTACAGTAATGTGGGTGTAAATTTTTATCCAACAATATGGGAGCAGAATTTTTCACTCATTTATAACAGTATAATTTAACAATAAACTTGTGAGGTTTTTGTTTTCTCTTTAAAGAACATCTACACAAAGTGTCTAGAGCTAGTAAGGAGAAGCTACTTGTTACTGGCGGTATTCAACAGGGGGCATTTACTCACACTGCTATGCACTTTGCCCTGTCCATCAAACTTTTCCACATCTCCTCTTTTCGGAGTAACAGTTGCAGTTGAAGTATTGAAGCAGAAGTTTGCTCCAAGCTTGTTGCTCAGAACAGAGAAGGGTGGTGGTGAAGATGTTCAATCAAGAGAGCTAAAAACATGACACAGTAAACTTAGAAAAGCCAGGAATATAAATTCTACTAACAGCATACATAAAGGGGTTTTCGAGGGATTCTGCAAAACTGTTTGGATCTGCAGTAGGAGTGGTCAAAAAATAAAGCTTACCTTCATATCTATAGCTCCTGGTTCCTGTGTCATGCCAGTACCTCCAGTCTTCAAAACCTCTATCTGGTCGGAAGTTCTGGTCGGTCAAGGAACTTGCTTTTGTCAATGAGTGGTTTCCTCAGACCACAGGACCACAATGTCTTATGGTCATGAGGTGGCCATTCATTGGTAGAATTGAGTTTCTGGACCATACCTGAAATTGCTGTCTGAGCGTAAATGGCAAATACCCGAAATACCCTCGAGCAGGGTATATGCACTTTCTTTATATGGAACTCATGCCCCATAATGTTTTGAGCTATGGTTATAAACTTGTTAAAGACTGTTACCTAAAAATATCTGTAGTTTTGAATGTCCATAACTGTTGACAGATTCCGCTGAATTTTGAAACAACCGGAGATTTAGAAATTGTAATGGTTTCTAAAACAATTTGCTTTCTATAAGAAATTATAAAAATTTTGTATCTGATTGGGACAGATAACCTTTTATAAAAAGACACTTTGTATGTTGCCATATTTTTATATTTGGAGACTATAATGTATTTGTAGTTTCTATAGAAGAAGTGTTTATTTGTGAGTTTTACCTGCGTGTAAATAGTTAAATGGCTGTAAAAAATATATTTTCTGCCTGACTGTGTGGGATAGTACCATTCATGGACAAAAACTGGCTGTCATCACACCAAATGTTGGATGAGTGAATACTTCCATCACAGAAGCTGGCACCTATTCCACATTGATTGAGTCTCATGTGCTTTAGGGATTTTTGCAGGGCTGAGTTTTCATGGTTGATATGTTTTTGGTCATTTGTCATAAAATCATTCCAAGTCACTGTTTACAAGGCTGAATCTTTAATTACTGTGAAAAGAGGACATCATTTTATTTGATATATTTATTTGTTTGGAATTTTAAATAGTTTATTTTATTCCTGATTTAAATAATGCGGATTCATGGTAAAATAACATAAAATGTACTGATGGATCAGAGAAAACAAAGTAGAGTAGAAAGCATTATTTTACATCAAAATATTTGACAACTGAAAATTTCAGTTCTTAGACAGTTTAATATGTTTTTAAATATTAAAGTCAATTTATTATTGTTTAGGGAAATAATGACTTACCTTATATACTCGAGTATAAGCCTAGTTTTTCAGCACAAAATTTGTGCTCAAAAACCCTAACTCGGCTTATACTCGAGTCAACTAAAAACATAAAGACAAAAATCACCTTTCTGACGTCACCCATAGGTCCTCTTCTGTCTGAGACAGTCTGAGACAGAAGAGGACCTATGGGGGACGTCGGAAAGATGAGTACAGTGTTATATTTTTTCCTACTACAGGGGCTGGGCAGGCTGTATGCTATAGGGGTTGGGCAGGCTGTATGCTACAGGGGCTGGCAGACTATATACTGGGAGGCTGTAACAAATGCATTTCCCACCCTCGGCTTATACTCGAGTCAATAGGTTTTCCCAGTTTTTTGTAATGAAATTAGGGGTCTCGGCTTATACTCGGGTCGGCTTATACTCGAGTATATACGGTATATATTAGGTTTGTTTCTTCTTGGTTTCAGCTAACATCAGTCAATTATATCCTAACAAAGTGGATGAATCCATTGTTGTTCAATATTCCATCAGTGGTCCATAAGTATTAACTTTTTGTAATATTAAATATATTGGGGAAAAAATAGATTTCTTTTTCTGTATAAAAAAAAACTTGGAATGTAAAGACAGGTGACATACAAAGGGAATACTGATTCAATACTAACCATCCTTTATTGTACAATGCGCTTGCCTCAAATAAGCTTTAATCAGTAAATGTTGCAAATGTAGCACCACAGATGACATCTCATATTTTATGTATCTTTTGCGAGATGTCAGGCATTTACATCATATAACAATAAATGATAAGTAATCCATATTATATCAACTACTCCACAAGAAGTGACGGCTGACTTTGACAGTTCACTTTTCATTGTTTTAAGTGGGGCTGGCACTAGCAGAAGTAGCTGTGATTGTTTTCAGTGATTTGAACATATGGTTGTTTACCATTAATGTTCTTAAAGACATCAGGATTAGGGTAAATTGATTACTGACATAATTTAGGCTCTCTGTAGGCACATGCTAGAGGTGGTATCTGTCTCACTGGCGTGGCCTTCTCCCTGAGAGGAATCAGGGTAAGAGCATTTAGGTAGTCCAGAGTACAGAGAAGGTCAATACCAGCTCATTTTTTTGCATTTGACAGGCCTTGCCTGAAAATCTCTACCATAACGGTCCATTTTCCTGGCATATCCATGACCAGTGAAGTACAGCCAGATTTGTCAAAGAAAACAAAAAAAAATTATGGTCATTAATCTCAGATCCCTCACATTCCTAGTGAGAAATCTCCCATGCTAGGTTATGGCATAGTATAATAAACCCCTGTCCATGGCTGACTTCTGATGGAATTCAGAATACAAGTTGAAGGTCAAGGCAGGCAGAATGCAAATAGATAGGTGGTCATGGGATCAAGGCAAGCAGAATACAAGTGAATCCAAGATAGTGGGAACCATTAATCGAAAGTAGTGCAAACTACCTGTGGAGTGTGAAGAGTGCACCAGATTAATCAAAACTGGTGCATGGCTTTTATTAATCTGCTTGGGAAGATTAATAAAGATTAATTAATCTGCTTGGGAAGTGTGTACCAACTTTTTTTGGTGCCCCTTTAACATAGAACATGCAAAACAATTTTGCTGAGTCACAATAATAAATATGGCGCACGGTTCGACGCTGCACTGGAAATGCCCTTTTTTGCGCAACATTTTGCAGTACGGCAGACATAAGTGCAGCCGCAATGCAAAACTGGTGCAAACACTTAAAGGGGTAATGCCATGAAACTAATTACTCCAAAAAGCTCCCAAAGAGGTTAAAATATTTCAAAAACCTATTCATTTTGGTTACTTGGAATTATAAATACTTTTTATTTGTTATTTTAATGCTTATTTGGCATCCATTCTTTGTCACACAGAAGCAGATGTGGGAGGGGCCTAGTGGGCACATGCACAGTACTGATAGAGACAGTTTAACCATAATGCTTTACAGGCGCCTCTCTTTATACCATTGCTTTTGGTTTCTGCTTCCACCTGCTGTGTTCAAGTAGTCCCTACACCTACTGATCCCCAGCACAGCAGATTCTGCTACAGAAATGCCATGTATCCTCCACCAAAGCCCTGATACTGTTTTGTTCACCTTTCAATCCTTGTCACCGTATATGTGAGATACATATAAAAGCTATAACAACAAAGCTATATTTTTTTCAAACCCCTATAAAAAATTGAAATCTGAGCTTGGATTGGCTGCTAGGGCCCTGCAGCAGTCGCGCACCCTTCACTCCCACTTGCTGTGGAGGTGGCATAAGGAGTAAATAGGCACAATTCTTGGCCATATACTAGGAACTGCGGTTATTTTAGGCCTTGTACCCCTGATTTCAGGCTCATCAGCTCTGGTAAATCCACGCCTACACTGATTACTATACTATGGCTCCTGATGCTGGTTGTATGCATCGGCATCAGGGCCCAGCATATAATTCTACAAAATGGTTAAAACAAAGATATTGCAGCAAACACCCACCTCTAATACCTGAGGTCAGTGCTAGCATTGCTTGCAGGTATTAATCCTGCCGATGCTGCCGGCGGCATTTGAAAGACGATGGTGCGTGGGTGCCGCCACCTTGGTTCCAATCATCGCTCCCCCGAACGTCATTGGGGGGCATCGATCGGTTGCCAGGACAGCCTCGGGTCCTCGTCAGACCCAAGGCTGTCTGGTTTCTGCAGATTCGTTACAATGAGCCAGTGCATAGTGTGTAAAAGCGCCATATACTGCAATACAGTAGTATTGCAGTATATGGTAGGAGCGATCAGACTATTTAGGGTTAATGTTAATCGTACACATTTGTTTAATTTTTTAAAATGTATTAAAACGCAATTAAACCTTTATAAATTTGGTATCACTGTGATCGTACCGAACCAAAGAATAAAGCAGGTGTGTTATTTGCAGCGCAGAGTGAAAGTCGTAAAAACTGAGCCCACAAGAACATGATGCATATGCAAAAGTGTCATTTTTTTGGGCATTATTTTAACACATTTGGAATTTTTTTTCCAGCTTCCCAGTACATGGCATGGAATAATAAATAATGTCACTGAGAAGTAAAAATAAGCCCTCACACAGATCTGTACACGGAAAAATGAAAAATTTTTGGATTTTTGAAGGTGGAGAGTGCCAGCGTCTGTATAAAGATACCGAACGTGCGTGAAAAGGAAATCAGAATAGGTAATAATAGGAGATTCCAACAGAGGTGTCTAAGGGAATCTCACATCTGGAACGTTAGCTCTGTGTGGATGATAATGTGCATGTATAAACAAGCCAGCAAGCGCATGTGCAGAAAAATTGGGATGTAGCATTATAGCAACAATCTTATATAGGAAACCTACCATCTAAATCCATAATGATAAACCAGGGACATTACTCCTAGATTCAGGCAGTCTGACTGTGGTAATCTTCTTATATTTGTTATCCATGTTATCCATTCTTCCTTCTAAAGTCAACCTTTAAAATGATGTTAATGAGCCTGAAGGGTTCTATGGGGTGTTACCAGGGCTCCTCCGGGTTGCAGATTCATAGGTTGTTACATTACAATCCCCACCCCTTCCACATGGAAAACAAATATGCTGAATGCACGGCGCCTGGATCTATATGCACAAATTGCCCTGGTTTATTATGCAGGATTTTTGGTCGATTTTTACACAGCCACAGGCATGTCACTGTCATTTATTTTGGACTAAAAAAGGGCCATAATTCTTTACTACAATTGCTTTGGAGTGCTGCTTACTTGATAGTTAAAGATAGAAAGATAGATAATGGATAAATATATAGGTAATAGATAGATATGACATAGATAGAAATGAGATAATTATATAGGAGTCAGAGAATGAAGAGATATAAAATAGATAGATGAAAGGAAATAGATAAACACTCACATGTTGCTGACTTCTGGATGGTTTCCTGCTAGTAAGGGACAGGGGCTCTCTTTCAGGACAGCAGGTTAATAGAGATGGGTACTCAGTAGTTACAGGAGGAGAACTGCAGGACATGTGTGAGATGAGGAGAGGTCAGGGCTCAGCTCTTTTACTTGCTTTCACTGTTTAGTCTCATGACTAATGGTGGATATGCAACACCCCTGCCAACATATAGGCAATGGAGTAGTTGCCAATAAGGCCCTCTACTTGTCAGGATCCATTTAGTGAGTCTGATGAACTCACCAAAGGGATAATGCAGGGAAATAATAATAACAGCTTTAGATGCTGCCTGAACAGGAAATAGTTAAATGAGTAAGTTATAAAGTAAGGTATGAGTAACTGTAAGTTATTGACCAATGATGTTGGCTGTATTGTAAACTGGAGTGTGATTGGAGAGGTGCTACCACCTGACCAGGAGAATAAATCCCCTGGGCAGGGAGGAGCACGAGGTCTGATTCCAGTTCTAGCTGGTCTGTCTACAGAGTCAGAGTGAAGAGAGAGGGACAGGACTGACACAGAACCAAATCCCAGGACCAGAGACTCAATTCCAAAGCTACAGCTTCCACAGTTTGGACACAGCTCCATCCATATTCTCCCAGCCTGCATCTACTGGTGAGGCTGGCTGGTGAGCTATTCCTGAGGACCACTCTCCATGACCACTCTAGTAATCCGAATCTGCTGTGAGACCGCTTAGGCCCGCTGCCTGCTGTTGTTCAATAAAGAACTGTGAGTTATTTTGCACAACGTTGCCTCCGTCTAAACCCTGGATATGGCTTTTACCACCACAGGCTCCGCCTCCATTACTCAGGGACTCATGCTACAGACACTTAGGGGTTGCCCCAGGGAGAACCAGTACATCAGTCTCTCCCTCCATATTTCCTGCCAACACCACCTGCTGGAGACCTGACAGGCTGTGGGACAGCCCTCCGGCCCCCCCACCAAGCACCGTGACACCATCATGCCTAGACCGCAACCGCCAACCACTGTGGTATTCTGGACCCCGGCTGCCTCCAGGCCTCAAGAAAAGGCTAGGCCCTGGTGGGGGATGTTGTAGATTCATGGGGGACGGAAGGGCTGCTACACAGAAATATGATAGAGCTACAGACATGTTAGGGGCAGACTGTGATGTAGTTACCTATAATATAATATAATGTACCCTTATTAACACTAGTGGAGCCTGGTGTTATCTCTAAGACATGTAGAACAGATCACAGCCTGCACTCGGCTACACAGATCATCATTCTGCCCTCCCCCCACTTCTGATTGGCTGCTCCCTGTCAGCTGTCGTACTTCAGTGTGAGGCAGTGGAGGAATCTGCAGTCAGAGATGTGAACTGACCAGCAGAAGCTGACTCCTTCTGCGCAGATTCGGCCAGGGGAGAAGGCAGGCAGGATGGACAGAGATACCAGCAGGGGGAGCCAGCAGTCAATTTGAAACAAGATAACTCAGTAAGGCTGCATATTTTTTAATAAATGTAAATGCTGAAATTACAGTTTACAATGCACTGAGCTGAAGTATGTTTATGTGCTATCAAGGATTGTAAACCAAGCACACTGACATACAGGTGTGCGCCCCCCTCTGGCAGGATCTGCTCTTCTTTTAGCTTCTTATGCCCTGGTTTTTGAAATAAAAAAGCTTTTACAATTACGCAAATAAGCCTGAGGGGCTCAAGGTACCGTAGAAGTTAATGGAGCCTTAAACCCCTCAGACTCATTTGCATAATTTTAAAGCCCTTTTTTTCTTAAAAATGTTGGATTGTCATAAGAACCAGGAATAACAATAAAGCTTCATTGCAGACATCTGTGATACCTGTTAGAGCTGATTATTGTAGCCTGGGGCTAAAGTACATTAAATTACCAATATCCAGAGGTCCGTTTGTAACTAGGGGTCGTATGGAAGTCGAGTGTTCTTAAGTAGGGGGCCACCTGTAGTTAAATATTTTAGAACATCGATCCAAGACCCTTCTTAGGATGTGTTCATACAGATTTATAATATTTGCAGAAATCCATGGACAACATGTAACAAACCTTCCCCATATGAATTTACCTCTACAAGTTCTATAGCTTGTGTTATATTTGCACATTTCCATTAGTGCTGGCAGATCACCTGCAAATAAGCCCAAAGGAATAATTAATGTGGACACAGAATATGCTGGTAGTAATTAAATAATTTCATTTGCTTTGTTTTTTACATTGTGGCAGTTGTTTGTCCAACGCTAAGGGAATTGTGTTAATAAAGTGATACAATAAAGCTCTGTAAATCCCTAAGATGCTGTACAAATGTGTTTCATAAGTGCAGTATGTGCATGGCAAACAATGTAAATGACTTCTTTTCATCATGGTCACTATATTTTCATCCCCATGGTGGAAGACTTTAAATAGCTGTAATCAGGTGTGCACGGACAAACAGGAATCTTGTATGTACTGCAGTTTTACAGAGATAAACTTTAAAGAAGAAGATATTATTTTGTGTATTAAACTGACTTAGGCTCACATCAAACAATTGGCTAGAATAAATGTCGTTTGCATAATTTAAGGAATGTATTAAAGTTCAAAGAAAAAGTTTAATGAAATCAAACATCAAAGACAAAAGGACAGTTTCTTATTTTTATAACTGAAATGGAGATGGAACATTACACAGATAAGAATAGCACATAATAATGCAGTAATTATACAGCGTAAACCAATCTGACATGACATGACAGCAATATACATCTACAGCTCGGAATAATCCTACTTCTGTGTCACGATGTGCTAACAACAATCCTACATCTATGGTCCATGGCAATCACTAAACATTATTATCTGTTTGTAAGTTTTACACCTACAAGAGATGCATTAAAGGGAACCTGTCATTGGCAATTGAACTAATAAACCACTACCAGAATACTGTGAAGCAGCGTAATACCTTCTAGTTATTGTTTCTTTCATGGTCTTGTATGATGGCATCATCCAGAAAATCAACTTTGAAGTGAGCTGTAAATTGGTTGTATAAAGTCAAGGAGGCGGAGATTTAAACACAAGGTAACAAGTCAAGGTGGGGAACGCTAACCTCCTCCACTGTGACTGACATCATGCATCAGACTTTAGGAGATCTGGTTAGGAATTGATGGTCCCTTGATGCAGGACCATCAATTACAGTGCGGGCGCTTTCTGAGGAAGAGAAAGATTGACTTCACTGTTAAAATCTCCGCCTCCTTGACTTTAACAAATTAAATTTACATCTCACTTCAAAGTAGATTTTCTTAATGATGTCACAACACTGAGTAATGAAAGAAACATGATCTGGAAGGTTTTCGACTACTTGACAACATACCGGTAGTAGTTTATTAGGTCAATTTCTGATGACAGGTACTATTTTGCATAATTTGGCTTAGTTTTCTATAATTTGTCTTAGTTGACTACTCTTTGTATAGTTTTAGAAATAGGTGAGGGTCTGAAACTCAAGATTCATACTGTCAACTGAATGAAACACCAAAACTCTTTTCTTGGCTTACCACATCAGTAAGGACTAAGGATCTGGATCATTACTATACATTGATGAGTTCAGGTTAAAGGTTTCATCTTCAGATGTTTTTACTGTCCATTTAAAAGTATAGAATAAATATATTTACAGACACCTTCTTAGATTAGAACTATTTCCTTTTCTTTATCCAACCCAGACCACAATTACAACTTCTTCCACCCATGCCTCATCGAAAAAAAGCAATGCCCTAAATTGTTTAACAGAAAGATATGTTCCCGAATGGGGCACTACACTCTTATGTTCCTTTTTTGTACCATCAGAAATAATAAATTAAATAACCTTATACTCACTGAAAAAACATTTCCACAGTCAGTCAGAGACTTCTCTTCTGCCTTAGGAAGCTGAAATAGTAAACTCATTGTTCTGGTTATGTTAAGGTGCAGAAATTGTGGCCCATTGTCTAAATAGTGCATGCCTTGCCACTGCTGGAAGAGCGCAGTGGTGGTCGTATCCAAGGAAGGATATCTCATTTCTAAGGGACAACATGGCTGCATTTATGGGAAATTATGTTCACACAGGTATTTTTTTTTTAAGAACATCCAGTTGAAGAAATGTATATTTGTGGTAGATTAATTAAAACTGCAAGCCCAGGTACAAATACTCCTTTACACTATGACTCTGCCAGAAAAATGTGAGTAAAACAGGCAAAGGTCTATACAATTTTCCTTATCATGTAATTCTCTGTACTTGTCCTACCTTGCAATGCTGTTTAACTGTTTCTATGTTATTTAGCTGTATTACTGTATTTTTATACAATTCCAATTTATCATCTGCAGGATGTTATGCATCATGTGTCTACCTCAACCAACTTTTGACATTTTCATTAATTCTTCACTTTCAACACACTGGGGCTTAGCCATGTGGAGGAGTTCACCTAAAGTGTATTGTCTGACGATAATGCACTGTGCCATGATTCACTAAGATCGTGCGCCCGATATCGTGCATGTGTCGCTTCCCCGCTCAGGTCACCCGGTGTTCACCTTCTTCCTGGTGCATGTAAGTGCTGGATCTTGTGGCACAATTTTAAAGTTAAATCCTGCGCTCAGTCCGAATCGTTCAGATCGTCTGATGGCACGCCCCCCGATTTCTGACGCATGAAAGCCAGTACAGCTGCGCCAAAATCCGATTGTGTGAGACACAATCCCCAGTTAATTACCTGTCACAGCTGGGCAATACCCGAAAACGCCAGAAAATCCGACGAAAGTGCGGCAGCGGATCCTTAGTAAATAAGCCCCATTGCGGGAAATTATCACCACGTTGTCTGGTTTCTTGTAATAATCTTTGAGACATTTTTTGTCTTAAAAAGAATACAAGAAGCTGGACAACATGGTGATAAAAACAGTCACTGTGTATTGAATTGTACATTCATAGGTCACATTATAAAATTACAAAATGCAACCCGACACAATATTGGCACAAACACTTAACGAATACATGGGCAAGCCTTGACATTCATATCTTGACCCAGGGGCGTAACTTGAGGGGGTGCAGAGGTTGCGGTCGCACCAGGGCCCAAGAGGCTTAGGGGGCCCTTATGGCGTCACTTTCCCATATGAGAAAACTATTACTATAAACCCTACATTATAGTCGGGGGACTGGCACAAACTTTGCACTGGGTCCCATCAGCTTCAAGTTACGCCACTGTCATGACCTGTTTAGCCAAGAGAAAAATAAGTCCTGCCATGTAACTAAATGTGTTTTATAAAACACTACTGTGATGCCACAGGGAATCCAATGGATTTAGAGCTACTATAAGCAAGGATACAGCCTTGCCATAGGGTAACTAGGAAAGAGATCAGTTTAATTTTTGCATTTCAACAACTCTAGAATAATCAAATGTGCTATAGAAAAAGTAGGGCACTCACTTCTTTTTAGCTTCTTTTATCCAGTTCGCATATAGGATATGGACACAGCCAACGGCAGTTTCACGTGTAACTTTGTCTTCACCTCTATTTATCATGTATAATATACATCAACAAGAAATAAGAAATGAACCTATACTGCTCTGTTTAGATATAAACTCCAACCTAAACATAGATAATTTTAAGCAAAGTTGTTGGTCCATTTTAATAGCAGTAAATATAAAATTACTATTTAAATTGACCTTAGCAAGCTCTTTAAATTCACTAATTCATTTCCTCTATGTGGGCTTTGACTTGTCTTTTTCTATATATTCATCTCTCTTATAGCTCTGCTATAACAATATGTTGTTCATATGTTCCCACTCAATAATACCCCATAGTCTGATGTAGAACTCTCCAGTCTTGTAGCCTTCTGGGCCTCCAGCAGCTTTTTCAGCTAAATGTATTCTAACCTCAACAACATGCTCATCTAAACAATTTACTTTAAACATTCCATGATCACATATGGCAGCAGTTCTGCCTCCACCAAGACATTACAGATTGTTACTGCTTGCTTGCCTACATATACCGTACCTTATGTTACAGGGCCTTCTAGCCCCACTCAAATGTGAATACTCAGGTCTCATAACTAATCTCTCTTTGATTTGTATAGTTCAAGCTCTATACTTTAACTCTAAAACATTGTTCACAACATATGTCCTCTCTGCTCATTATAATTCCAGCTGTATCTTCCATTGTATTGACAGGATTTGATCTAAATTCTATAGGTCTGGTTATTAACGATGTTTGTACAAAATTGTGAAAATAAAGGATGTACTCTCCACCTCACTCCTAATAATACAATGATTTTAAAGAGAGTTGTATGATAAAACTAAAACACCAGTATCAAGTATAAGTCATCTCCGTACCAAAGCGTATCTTAAACAATCTCTTCGTTCCACCGACATATTGAAGTTGTCAGGAATCACAGCAGATCAAATATACATCTTATTTAATGCTGCAAGTAACCAAAGTTTTAATGTTATAAAATCTGAAATAAATGTTTTGGTTGGATTTATGAGTGAGCAAGAATTACAGCGCTGGACCTCCACATGTACATGAGCCTTCATTTTTCAACCAATTGGGGCTCATTTACTAAGGGTCCGCGGCTTGCACGCAACAGAAATGGGGGGGGTATGGCCGTCAGACAACCCGATGGATTCAGACAACGCGCAAGATTTAACAATTAGAATTGTGTCGCAAGACACGCACTTACAAGCACCAGGAAGAAGAAGGTGAACTCCGGTGGACCTTGGCGCGGAAGTGACGGATGCAGGAACTCGGGCGCACGTTCTTTGTGAATCGCGGCAGACCTGAATCCTCATCAGACAATGCACCACGGGATCGCGACAGGACCGGGTAAGTAAATCTGCCCCATTGTGTGTAGCAACCTGGACAGTCTAATACAGGGATGGAGATACTAGTAGTAAATTAGGAGTTTTAAAAAGAAATGGTGCAACCCCCTCCCTGTGGGGAACCTGTTATCAGGAGCCTTTTTCGTGGCTCCCTCATGTCCCCACAGAGAATGTTCCCATAAAGAATATTTATACATCCCCAAAGTGTTTATATAATAAAACAGCTTTTTCCCAATAAAAAGAAAAATTAAATGAAAATTGACCTTTTTCTCTGATGGTTCCCCCCTGCCCTCGGGAACTGCTTTATCATGTGTCTATTTCAAATTAAAAACCACGCCCATCTCCCTCCTATTTGTAATAGATGCATGACAGAGCGGTTTCGCGAAGGTGAGGGGAAAACCACTTCTCACTGGCCACTGCCTTGGGGCACGGGACTCTTCAGAGAGAAAGGTACACTTTCATTTAACTTTTCTAATTTAACAGAAAAAAAAAGTTTTATTATAAAAACACTTTGGCAATGTGTACGCTATACTTAATGGGGAAATGGGAGAGCCAGAAAATGGGCTCCCTATGACAGGTTCCCTTTAAACATAGCCATGTCACAGGCTTATTTAATATTCTGTGATACATAGGGGCACATTTACTTACTCATCCGAAGGAGTTCACAGAAAGTGCATTGTCCGCCGAGAATGCACTCTGCCACGATTCACTAAGATTGTGCACCCGATATCCTGCATGTGTCACTTCCCCTCTCAGGTCCAGCAGAGTTCACCTTCTTCTTTCTGGTGCACAATTTGAAAGTTAAATACCGCGCTCAGTCCAAATCAGTCGGATCATCTGACAGCACGCCCCCCAATTTGTGTCGCATGCCAGCCAGCGCAACTGTGCCAAAAAATTATCCCGTGTGACACAATCCCAGCGCAGACACCTGTTAAATACCTGTCAAAGCCCTGCAAATCCAGAAAATGGTGCAAAGTCTGACGAAAGTGCGATCCACGACCTTTAGTAAATAAGCCCCATAATGTCTTGTAGACAAATCATTGGAAATTATTTCACATTACCTGCTAAAATCATCCTTGCTACAGGGAGCATATGGGTTATTATTCATCAAACACATTCTATACAGAACTTGCAGCATATAATAGAGTCTATATAAATAAAGCACAAATAAAGCATGATGTATATTCTGATAAATCCCTTCTCATTGTTCAACTGAAATATCCCCCAATTCTTTTTCTAACTCTATGAAATCATGTTCTTGCCCCCATTTCCATTAAATATTCGATCGACAACAGAATCTGTGACGACCTAAAACAAATATTTGCCCTTGTTCTTCCTATAAGTATCGTACAATTGTATACGATCTCACCACTCAAATTCCCTTTTAACCATGAACATTTGTCCAGTGAGAATCTCTTAAACACATCTTTAAAGAAAGAGTACGTTTATTAGTGAATAAGATAAAATAAGATGAGATACAGTGTATATTTAGAATTTTTGAACAAATGATATAGAAAAATTTATTGTAAGAGGTTGGAAGTAACTTAATTGTATAATAATAATAATTGTAAAATCAATGTACTGTATAACAAACACTTTGAGTGCTAATATTTTTTGTGATTTAGTGTTCAGTGTATTGGCTTTTCAATGTAATATTTTGATACATATTTCACCATTTATTTGTAGACTAAGTGAAAATGCTGTAGAAAGATTTTTTATTGACCTTGATTTTGTTTCTTTGAAATAGGAACATAAGGTCTTCATTTGGTCACAGGAAGAAGAGGATGTAATGAAGGTGCTATTGTGCGGATTGTTCTGTCAATAACATTATAAAAAAAAAAAGAGGAATGTAATTGAATATGAGGCAGGTCCCATGATAGTTTCTAGGTCTTGTACCTTCACTATTATTTGCAATTCTGCAATGGCCTTAAAGAAACATGTTACTTATTATTTCATAATTATATTTTTGTATTATGAAGTGTTCAGGGATAACTTTATTATTTTGAGTCTAGACAAGTCATATTCTTCAGACTTTGTAATATTTACAGTGCAAACAAGTTGAAAATCGACAATACCTGACCATATTGTACTGGCATACCCATGATTTAGGGAAGGAAGTATTGTATGGGATGGCTGTCAAGTAACTGAATTATTATTATTATTGGTAAATAACCAATAGCTCTCAAATCTTATCCTTTAATGATGCTAACATGATAAAGATAATCATTAACCCCTTTCTTTAGTTATTTTACTCAGTTTTATTAAAGCTTTTGCTCCTTCACTACATTATCTTCTCACTGTAGTATTCAACTCTGTTGGTGGGCACAAGCTGAGCAGACACTTCCTGATTCCTCTGTGCTATTCTCATGCACGAGATCCGGTGTGCTCTTTATGCGCTTAGATTATTAGGGTATAGGGTTTAGCTACACTTTCATTTAGCTACTGCTGATATCTACTAATTCAAATATCGAAATAGAGAGATGAGACAGATCAGAGTAATACGTTGGATATAAGAGACAATGACACACTCAGCTTTGCTATCTCACCTAACAAATCAAACACACTAAGCAAAGCTTATCTTCTTTGTAGAGCTGCTCTCCTCTTAACTGCTGGATAGAAAAGTCCTCTGGCTCTAGTGATCTCTGCCTCCTCTCCCCTGCTCCTAGAGATGCACGTTCAGGTGAGAGGAATCTGACCAGATAGGAAGAGATGCCTGCCCATAGTCCAGACTAAGTTTATGGGTGTATCCAAGGACAATCAAAATATGTAACATCAGGACTGATAGAGACAGGTTGGAATTATATCTGTGAATTGCTGCATTTTGGTGACACATTCTCTAATTCAATATTATTATTTTGCCAACTTGAGTATATTGAATAATTTTGGCTTTGTGGGAATACCGTTTAAGGACCCACTCAATAAAATCATGGAAGAAGCAGGAGTGCTCAGAGGAAATATGCTGTACTGTTCCAGAGCTCTGTTGATAAGTATTAAGATGTGGACTATTATAAAAAAAGCTTCCTCTAATAATAGAAATAAAAACACTTCAGAAAGACTCATAAATAAGATTACAGGGATTGCCCGGGATCATATGTTTTGATTTTAAATACTTGCATGGTTCACAAGTAAGAAAACACTAACTTACCTCATTTTCCTGCAGGTGTTCCAGCGCTTCACCTTGCATGGTGCTCCAGGACTGTGTTATGAGTGGGAAGTCTCAGTATTGCTATAGTCAATAAGCCACTGAGTGGTGATGTTCCAAATACACTGGGGCAGATTTACTTACCCAGTCCATTCGCGATCCAGCGGCGCGTTCTCTGTGGTGGATTCGGGTCTCCCGGCGATTCACTAAGGCAGTTCCTCCGACTTCCACCAGGTGTCGCTGCTGCGCTGAAGTCCGCCGAGGTCTGCACGATCCATTGCCGGGTGAAGGTAAGTGCGTGTCCAGCCACACTCTTTTTTTTTAAATGCGGCGGTTTCTCCGAATCCGTCGGGTTTCCGTACGGCCACGCCCCCCGATTTCCGTTGCGTGCATGCCGGCGCCGATGCACCACAATCCGATTGCGTGCGCCTAAATCCCGGGGCAATACAGGGAAAATTGGCGCAAAATGGAAAAATTTGGTTAACTCGTCGCTAAAACGCGAATCGGGTCCTTAGTAAATGACCCCCAATGTGTTCCAAATTGTTATGGAAAAAGTGTTTAGTAGCGATAAGGTAAGAATCACTGAAAGCTATTGTGCTATTAGCTATTGTATTATAATTAGTTTGGCAGTTGTGTCCAATTAAAGACAAGACTACTTAAGATGTCTGTCCCACATTATTAAGCAGCCTACATTTTCAGCCAAAATGGGAAAGAAAAAGGATGTGTCGGCTGCTGAGAAGAAACAAATTGTGGAGTTTTTAGGTCAAGGCATGACTACAATCAACATTGCCAAGACACTTCATCGTGATTATCGCACAATCAAGAAGTATGTAGCTGATTCACAGTACACACGTGTGCGTGCTGATAAGGGAAAATTGAGGACTTTTTCCAACTGGCAATTACGTCAGGTTAAAAGAGCAGCTGCAAAAATGCCTTATCATAGCAGTAGATAAGTTTTTGAAGATGCTGGTGTCTCCAACGTTCCCCGAACAACAAGATGCAGGGTCCTTCAGAGGTTTGCAGCTGTGCGTAAGCCATCCTCAACCTCCTCTATCCACTGCACACAAGCAGAAACGGCTCCAGTGGGCCAAACAATACATGAAGAGTAACTTCAAAACTGTTTTGTTCACCGATAAGTGCCGTGCACGCTCGAAGGTCCAGATGGATGGAGTGGAGGATGTCTGGTTGATTGAAACCCCATTGCAAGGAGGTGGTAGAGTAATGTTTGGGGCTGGAATCATGGGGAGTGAGATTGTCGCCCCTTTTAGGATCCCTAAAGGGGTAAAGATGAACTCCATAATGTATGTGGAGTTTCTCAAACAGCACTTCCTGCCATGGTTCAAGAAGAAGAACTTTGCATTCTGCAGCAAGATCATTTTCATGCATGATAATGCACCATCTCATGCTGCAAATAACATATCTGCATCTCTGGCTGCTATAGGCATAGAAGGAGGAAAACTTATGGTGTGGCATCAGCTCCATTAAGAACCTCTGGAGAATCATCAAAAGAATTGTCGATGATGGCGGGAGGCAGTTCACATCTAAGAAACAGCTCTGGGAGGATATTCTGTCCTCCTGCAAAACAATTGAAGCAGAAACCATCCAAATTCAATGGGCGAGAGAGTTCAGAAGCTCCTTTCAAACAAGGGGTCCTATGTGCAAATGTAACATCACCTAAAATACATTTTTTCCTTGAAAACTGGTTGATTTCAGTTTGTAATAACCTGCTAATGCTTATAATATTAAAAATGACCATTATTTTGTTCTTAATAAAAATGAAAAGGTTGAAAACTCTGCTGTGCGTAATAATTTAGAACAAGCATTCTGAGTGTTTGTTTTAAAAAAATAAATTACATTGACTGCAGTTCATGTAGGTAATTTTCTGAAAATATGACAAAATATTAGTTGCATATTAATTTGGAACACAGTGTACACTGACTTGAGGACCAGTGAGTCCAGAAAATCACTGCTCAGCCACTAATTTGCCAAGCCATCCATCTCATTACAGAGTCCTGAAGTACTTCATGCATATTTCTTAAATGAATACACAATGAATGGTTGACATATTGAAGACAATGGGGCACATATTTACTAAGATTAGTGCAGTCTGTATTATGTGCAGTTTGCCGGTGTATAGTGCAGAGGCACCAAGATTCAGGATTTCTGGATGCCTCCTGAAGAGACATAACAACGATAAAATATTTACCAGGGTATATACTGCATAAACTTCTAGTTGTCAGGCTTGCAGGTGTGGATCCTCTGGACCACTGCAGATGATGACGTAAGCCACTACCTGCGACCGGAGTCTAAGTGGACCCAGTTTTCACCAGAACCCGCCGCAAGGCGGGTTAGACAAGCTGCGGCGTGGTACCACCAGGTCGTTCCTCAGGCGTGACTTGTCTGCAGTGGCGGCCAAGGTAGAAGTACAGAGACGGCAGACAATCTCGTGGTCGAAGTCCAGGCACAAGGTCAGGGCAGGCGACAAAGGTGCAATGTCAGAGTCTGGTCCAGAGTCAGCAACAGGAGGTCCAAGCAGAAGGGTACGGGAACACAGCACACAGGACAGCAGCACAGAGGAACACTGGTACACGGGAACACGGAGGAGCTCAGGTGACACAGGAACACGGAGGACGTCAGGTAACACTGGAACACGGAGGAGGTCGGGTACACAGGAACGCAGAAGACACAGGAACGCAGGAATTGCAGGCAAATCGCAGAATAGTTTTCTCTCAGGCTGTGAGGCACAAAGATCCGGCAAGAGATACAGGAAGAGGCAGGCTTAAGTAGGTTTAGTGAAAATGGCCAGCGCCAATTAGTGGCGCGCTTGCCCTTTAAATTTGCCGAAGGTGGCGCGTGCATGCCCTAGGAGGCACGTGCTGCCGGAATCGGCGTGGGAACGGGACGGGGTGAGTAAGAAGCTGGGGGACCGGGGCAGCCGTGAAGAGCGGCACGGGCGCCCCTGCGACCCGGGAGGGAGGTCGCAGAGGCACCCGTGACAGTACTCCCCCTTTGGCCTCCCCCTCTTTTTGGACTGAAGGAACCTGTGGAGAAGAGCACGATCCAGGATGTTCTCTTCGGGTTCCCATGACCTCTCCTCCGGGCCGAACCCCCTCCAGTTGACAAGGTAGAATCGTCTCCCTCTGACTGTCTTCATATCAAGGACCTCTTTCACCTCAAAGACATCAGAAGTATCAGCTTCAGGAGCACATGAAGGAGTACAAGGTATATGCCGGGAGAATTGATTCAGGACGACAGGTTTCAGCAGGGAGACATGAAAATAATTTGGGATGCGCATAGTGGATAAATGCGCTGTAACACCTCGAACAGACCCAGGAAACGTGGACCCAGTTTGTAACTGGGGATCTTCAACCGAACATATCTGGAGGAAAGCCACACTTTATCTCCAGGAGAGAAGATGGGAGGAGATCTGCGTCTTTTATCAGTCTTAGTGCGGGCAGACGCCTGAAGCAAAGACCGACAAGTCTGTTCCCAGATGGATTTAAGGTCCACTACCAACTCTTCAACAGCAGGAACATCAGTAGACACGGAGAGAGGTAGGGGTGGATGTGGAAGTCTCCCATACACAACGAAGAAAGGAGCGGAGCCGGCAGACTCCAAATCCAGGGAGTTATAGGAGAATTCTGCACATGGGAGCAGAGCGGACCAGTCGTCCTGTCGGGCAGAAACAAAATGGCGAAGATAGCAGCCTAGGGTTCGATTAACCCTCTCAACTTGTCCGTTGGACTGAGGATGGTAAGCAGACGAGAAGTCCAGTTTCACTTGTAGTTGATGGCACAGGGACCGCCAGAAACGGGAAACAAACTGGACCCCTCGGTTCGAGACTATGTGCAGAGGTAGTCCATGTAGCCGGAAGATGTGCTGGAAGAACAGGCTGGCAAGACGTGGGGTTAACGGCAGGCCTGGCAGGGGAACAAAGTGGGCCATCTTGGAGAAGCGGTCGGTCACCACCTAGATAACGGTATTACCCGCAGAGCATGGAAGATCGGTAATAAAGTCCATTGCCACGTGAGTCCACGGGCAGCTGGGTATCGGTAACGGCAAGAGAAGACCAGCTGGTTTAAGACAAGATGGCTTGTTTTGAGCACAGGAGGTGCAGGCGCCTACAAAGTCCCGTACATCCTTGACCATATCTGGCCACCAGTAGTGTCGGGAAATGAAGGCGAGAGAGCGCTGCACCCCAGGATGCCCAGCCACACAGGAGCAATGTCCCCAAGTCAGTATCCTCCTCCGAAGGGCAAGTTGGACATATATCTTGCCTGGAGGAAGTTGCCGAAGATCCACAGGAGCAGCAAGAACCAAGCGTTCAGGAGGAACAATATGTCTAGGAGGAGGTTCCTCCCCAATCACATCCAAGGCACGGGAGAGAGCATCGGCCCTCATTCTTCTCTGCAGGATGGAGATGTATGAGAAAATTGAAACGGGAGAAGAAGAGAGACCACCGAGCCTGTCTTGGATTGAGACGCTGGGCAGTCTGGAGGTACAGAAGGTTTTTATGATCGGCCAACAGAGTAATTCCGTTCCACAGCTGAAAAGGTCTTGGAAAAGAACCCACAAGTGAGGGTTCTGCCCTTGGGGCCCTTCTGTGTGAGTACGGCTCCAGCACCAACGGATGAGGCGTCAACCTCAAGCAGGAACGGCTTCTCTGAGTCAAGTCGAGTAAGAACGGGAGCAGATAAAAAAGCAGATTTTAACTTTGTGAAGGCGTCTTCTGCCGCCAGAGGCCAGTGTCTAGGGTTGGCGTTCTTCTTTGTCAGGGCCACAATGGGAGATACCAGGGGGGGGAAAATGTGGTATGAACTGCCGGTAATAATTGGCGAATCCCAGGAATCTCTGGATAGCTTGTAGCCCTACTGGACGTGGCCAATGAAGTACTGCAGACACTTTTGCAGGGTCCATCTGTAGTCCATTGTCTGAAATAATATATCCAAGGAACGGGAGACTCTTCTGATGAAATAGACACTTCTCCAGCTTAGCGTAGAGACGATTGGCCCTTAGGCGCCTGAGAACCTGCCGTACATGGGCCTGATGGGATGCAATGTGCGCAGAGAACACCAGAATGTCGTCCAAGTATACCACGACACAGGTATAGAGTAAGTCTCTGAAAATGTCGTTGAGAAAGTCCTGAAATACTGCCGGAGCATTACAGAGACCGAAGGGCATAACAAGGTACTTGAAGTGCCCATCTCGAGTATTGAAGGCGGTCTTCCACTCATCACCTTCACGTATGCGTATGAGATTATATGCCCCTCGCAGATCTAACTTGGTGAAGATCTTGGCACCCCGTAGACGGTCAAAAAGTTCGGTGATGATGGGAAGGGTAACGATTTTTCACCGTGACTTTGTTGAGTCTGCGGTAGTCTATGCATGGACAAAGGGAACCATCCTTCTTGGATACAAAGAAGAAGCCAGCACCAGCGGGAGAAGAAGACTTCCGGATGAATCGCTTCTGCAAATTTTCCTTAATATAGGCGGACATAGCCTCCGTCTCCGGCACCGACAAGGGGTATACTCATCCTCGTGGAGGGGTTGTGTCCGGCAATAAATCATTGGGACAGTCATAGGGACGGTGAGGAGGCAAGATCTCTGCTTGTTTTTCTGAAATCGGCATAGTCGTGATAGCATGCTGGTATACTCCTCAGAAGTTTGTCAACCAAGTTAGTTGACAAGACAGACACAGGGCGAGGAACTTCTAAGCAGCAAGACTGACAGTCCGATTCCCAACTGAGAACCTCTCCCTTCCTCCAATTAAGGACTGGTGCATGGCATTGCAACCAGGGAAGACCTAGCAGGAGAGGTGAAGTAGAACGGGGCAGAACCAGGAAGGACAAATTCTCCTTGTGCAGAGCACCGACTTGCATAGTTATTGGCCTAGTGCGGTATCGTACCGCATCAGAGAGAACTTGTCCGCTGACCAAGGAAATCACCAGTGGCTTGTCAAGTAGAACTACTGGAATATGATACCAGGTAACCAGTGCAGAGTCCATGAAATTCCCCGCGGAACCGGAGTCTAGGAAGGCAGAGACCTGGATCTGGTCACCAGTACCAACGCTAAGAAGCACCGGAATCATCAGGCGTGGAGAAGCACTGTTTACACCGAGGGACGCTTCTCCCAAGAACCTGGGTGCTGGCGTTTCCCGGACGTTGGGGTTAGACAGAACAAGAGCCAAGAAAATAGTCAGGACTAGCGCAATAGAGACAGAGGTTTTCCTGGCGTCTTCTGTTACGCTCCTGAGATGACAATTTAACTCTATCCACCTCCATGGGCTCCTCTGCAGATGGAACAACTGAAGGCTCCTTGAACAGTCTTTGGAAAGCTGGAGCTAAGCGAAGAATGCGTTGTGGACAGACTGGCAGTTGCTCAAAACGTGATTCTTCGGCACGCTCCCTGAAGCGCACATCAATCCGGGTGGCTAGGGAAATGAGACCACACAGAGAAGATGGTAAATCACGAGCGAACAGACCGGCCTTAACTTGAGATGATAAACCCTTCTTGAAAGCGGCATACAAGGCAGCATCATTCCAGGAAAGTTCTGACGCCAAAGTACGGAACTGGACCGCATACTCTCCCACGGAGGAATTTCCCTGGCGCAAGTTCAATAAGGCAGATTCGGCGGAGGAGGCCCGAGCTGGTTCCTCAAACACAGATCTGAATTCAGACAAAAAGGCCGCTAGAGAAGCCGTAACTGGGTCACTTCTGTCCCACAGGGGTGTAGCCCAGGCCAGAGCTTTCCCGGAGAGTAGGCTGATTATAAATGCCACCTTCGACCTCTCCGAAATAAACTGGGTCGGCATAAGCTCTATATGCAGGGAGCACTGGGTTAAAAAACGACTGCACATCTTAGGATCGCCTTCATATTTGCTGGGCACGGACAAGCGCATTCTGGGTTCAACAGCTGGAAGAGGAGTCGGAGCTGTAGGAGTCACTAGAGTAGCTTCAGGAAGCTGTTGCTGTTTGGCTAATAGTTGCTGCAACATGGCGGTGACTTCCTCCAGCTGATCACGCTGCGCAGCAATCTGCCGGGATTGATGGATCACAATAGTAGCGAGGTCTGGCTTGCTAGGAGACGGAACCTCGGCGGGATCCATGGCCGGATCTTACTGTCAGGCTTGCAGGTGTGGATCCTCTGGACCACTGCAGATGATGACAGAAGCCACTACCTGGGACCGGAGTCTAAGTGGTACCTGGTTTTAACCAGAGCCCACCGCAAGCCGGGTTAGAAAAGCTGCGGCGTGGTACCACCAGGTCGTTCCTCAGGCGTGACTTGTCTGCAGTGGCGGCCAAGGTAGAAGTACAGAGAGACGGCAGACAATCTCGTGGTTGAAGTCCAGGCACAAGGTCAGGGCAGGCGGCAGAGGTGCAACGTCAGAGTCCGGTCCAGAGTCAGCAACAGGAGGTCCAAGCAGAAAGGTACGGGAACACAGCACAATGGACAGCAGCACGGAGGAACACTGGTACACGGGAACACAGAGGAGCTCAGGTAATACAGGAACACGGAGGAGGTCAGGTAACACTGGAACACGGAGGAGGTCAGGTACACAGGAACACGGAGGAGGCCAGGTACACAGGAGACACAGGAACGCAGAAGACAAAGGAACGCAGGAAATGCAGGCAAATCGCAGAATAGCTTTCTCTCAGGCTGTGAGGCACAAAGATCCGGCAAGAGATACAGGAAGAGGCAGGCTTTTACTTACTTTAATAGTGCCCTTACCTTAGTATACTTTCTGCAGTTCCCTGTTGTTCTTTTTTCTAGACAATTGCTTATTTCATTTATACCGACATCTAGCGGTGGTTCAGTATGCAGAAGGGGTCCAAGCATTAGTTTGGCACTATCTATGTTTGGTAGATGTTTGAGGATTAATCAAAGATGTTTTTGCCTTTTTAATGTGTCTTTGTAAATATGAATTATAATAAAGTATTTAATATTGTTCATATATTCAGTTTTCTAGTGCTTCCTTTTTGGAAGTCTAAGTATGATTTTGTAGGTATTGTGATTATTTGCTTTAGTTGGTTCCTTTTGAGTCTATTTTTCAATTTGGTCCATTTTTTGTTTTTTTATTATGTATGTTCTTCATGCATCTGGCGCCCTCTGCACTTCTTGACAGAGTACACCACTTTTTTGGTGAACCTTTAACATAGGGCGTGGGACAATCCTGTCGGACTTTGCATGATAAATCTGGTGCACGATCCGACTGAGCACTGGAGAATAGTTCAAAAGGGTCGTGTGCGACACATGTGTGTCTCGGATGCATCTTAAATTCCTGTGCAAGCAGTTTGCACTAGAAAAAACGTGCAAAGTCGGTCAGAAAACTGGTGCATGGACCTTAAAAAATGTGCCCCAATTTATTTTCCAGAGTCACAGAAAGAAATATTGTCCATCACCGACAATTACAGGATATTGAACAATCATGGTCTTCCTGATTAGCTGCTATTAAGGTGTTATTTAGTGCCCTACACTATCCTACTTAAATTAGTACACTGTACATAGCTGGAGTAGATGGCTCAACATACTGGGGGGATTTATAAACGCACTTGCACCACAATTCTGGTGGTTTTGCGACAAAAACACTGGGGCAATTTTATCAAGCTGTCTGAAAGTCAGAATATTTCTAGTTACCCATGGCAACCAATCACAGCTCCCCTTTAAAATATTCATGAGCACTGGTAAAATTAAAGCTGAGCTGTGATTGGTTGCCATGGGCAACTAGAAATATTCTGACTTTCAGACAGCTTGATGAATATGCCCCACTGTCTAAAATACCTTGCACCACAGTTTTCAAGGCTTTTAGACCTTTTTTGGCACTTTACCGACTTGTCCGAATAAGGGGCTTGGCCTTCGGGAGATGGGCGTGGCCTCACATGAAAATCGTTGTGTTTTCCGGAAAATCGTCCTTGTGCCCAAAATTCTGCCGCACAGTTTAAAACAAGTAAAAGTAGGTCTGAAATAGTAGACTGACTAGTCTTATGTTGAGTCTGAGACATATTGTTAAATCCCCCACTGAGCAGTGGTAATAATATGAAATATTCCACAATGACAACAGCAAAGTGTATAGATCTTGTTGTTAGACCCAATACTGCTTTCAAATTAATGAACTTAATGGATGGCCATTAAGCCATTAATGGACAGAGTAGTAGGGACAGATTAGGGACATATCAGCATGCAACTCTAGAATTATTTACTATGTTAGACAGACTGGTTATGTAAATAGGCCCATCTGTAACATTTATAGCCTGTCTGATGTCAGGGGACTAATCCAATCATTTTCCAGAATGGGGCTCTCGTATCTCATAAAATGTTTTGTTGACTATTGCTCCTTGGTTATTATAGTCTTATTATGAGCTAGCTGGAATTCATTTTGAGTTTTGTATTCTGTTGTCTTTGACCCTTTTCCTGCTTAACTGACTATCACCTATTGATTTTGTACTGAATTTGTCCTTTTGGTTTTGACACAAATTTTGTTGAATGCTCTTTGGTGTTCATGTCATCCTGTCTTTGTCTCTGTGTTTGGGCTTTAGTGCAGGTAGAACGTTGAACAGTTGTCATCTACCACTTAAGGTAGGCGGGACAATTAGGAAGGGACAACAGGGAAGGGGTTTAGTATTAAAGTGCACTATTCTTGTCTGTCTTTCCAGTCCATCTAGTTTGTTCACTTACCCTGTAAAACAGTTTATCAATTTAGGATGACCAACATCTCAGATCTTGTGAAGGGAGGGGATGGTTTGACTGGCCTCTTGTCTGAGTCGTGAATCTCTCAACATCAGGCTGAAACTGCGGTGGCACCTCATGTTATCTAACAACTTCCTTTTTCCCTAGAACATAAGTTGAAGATGTTGCTCCCAGATGATTTCTTAGGTGACCATGAAAAATTTGAGCGGTTCCAGGAGTCATATTTTGAAGTGAATCCCCTTGCCTCTCAAGACCAGATAGTGGGAGTAGTGATCTACTTTTTGCAGCAGAATCACAAAACCTGGGCTCTGAAACTTCCTCCTCAATGACCTCAGTGGTCATCTTTGGATCAATTCTTTTAATCCTTGCAGCACTTACAGAATCCCAACTCTTATCCATCCAACACTCTGCTGAGAAGTATTGCATGAAGTTCCATAAGTACTGTGTGATATTAAACTGGTATGAACCCTCAAAGCGCCTCAGAGGTTAGCTTCCATACACTTACTCTACCAAGAAAAATCCAGGACTTTTAACCAGCTCCAATTGAGTATTGTCCTGTCATTTACTGCTTAGAGTACACTGTCCTTGTGTGTCATTCCAGTCTTTAAATCTGTTCCCTTACTACCTACTAAATTAGGTGCTGTTGACACTATGGGGGAAATGCATCATTTATAAGAAAACAGGCCTACAAGCTGTTATTTGGTTGCAATTCCCACCACAGAGGGAAGGGATATTAATGGGACATGCAGCAGGACAGCACAAGGTGGGGACAACCCACGCCTGCTCAATAGCTATAGACTGTGCCAGGTCAGGCATAAGCTAAAACATAGTTCTATGTCAGGCCTGACCTGTCATAGAACTGAGCCAGGCGCACAATGCACCCACAATTGCAGTGTTTTGAATGATATGCTTGCACAAGATGTGTCAGCGAATGATACACCTCTCCCAATGCCCACTTAATTCCCTCATAAACCCTCATTCCACAGCCATGAAAGGAAGTTGTATTTTGTTCATTTTAATTTATTTGATTATAATCTTCATGAACTATTGCATAATTACTCAAATTTAGCATCACATTTTCACTTACACTGGAAGGATTTTCCAAAAACAAACATCCACTACTAAATCATTACAAGCTTTGAGTCCGAACGATTGAGTTTTTTAAATTACAAACAAATATAATATTTTGATGTTCCTCTGCAACTCAACATTTTTGGAGAGGTCAGGAGAAAGGACAAGAGTATTTTGACTTTATCTTAGGTGACAGTTTATTCATATCTTGAAGTATTGGCAAAGCAGTGGTGAGTGCTCTGGTCTCAGCTTCAGTAGCCATGCGCGTGCGTTCCCAAACCTTAGGGTGCGTGCACGCCAGCTCGTGAAAATTTGAAGGGCCAGTGCACCGCTGATTGGTGCTGGTTCCTCCCAGAATCCCTTATATGCCAGCCTCTTCCTGCACAACCCGCCAGATCTTTGTGCCTTAGTGAAAAGCTTCTCCCTATGCTCTGGGATTGTTTGGTGAATTCCGGTTGTGACTCCATTGCTACGTTTCCGTCTCCGTTGCCCATCCTGACCTCCTGCCTGTCCCCGACTATGATTCTGCCTAACGTCTGTGTACCTCACCTTGGCTGCCACCGTGGACAAAGTCGCGCCTGTGTAACAACCTGGTGGTACCAAGCCACTTAGATTTTGGTCCCAGGTGCCGTCTTATGTCATTGCCCACGGTGGTCCAGTGGATCCAATATCCCTGGAGCCTGTTTTTTGTTGAGCCTTAAAGGGGTTATGCCACAAAACAAATTACTACAAAAAGCTGTCAAAGAGGTTAAAATATTTCAAAAATGTAATTGTAATAGTTACCTGGAATTAAAGATGCCTTTCTGTTTGTTATTATGATGCTTGCTCAGCCTCTATTCTGTTCCACACAGAAGCAGATGTGGGAGGGGCCAGGCACATGCACAGCACTGACAGCGACAGTTATTCCACAACTCATTGGCCTCGCCTCAGCACTACAGAGCGCTCAGCCTTCAGAGTCTCCTTCCACCTGCTGTGTTCAAATAGTCCCTGCATTTACTGATCCCCAACACAGCAGAAATCTGCTATAAATGCTGTGTGTCACCTACCAAAGCCCTGACACTGCTTCCTCTCCTTTTAATCCTTGTCACTATATACTAGGATAAGAAAATAAATTATACATAAACGCACACCTATATATTCAATAACATATTCTGAAACTTTCATATCAGCCTCATTTATAAAACTATAAAACAATCAGTCTATGTTGTTCATAGCAATCAGTCACACTCCATATAGTGTGTGTGTGTATATATATATATATATATATATATATATATAAATATATATACTATAAACTCGAGTATAAGCCGAGGTACCTAATTTTAACACAAAAAACAGGCAGAACCTATTGACTCAAGTATAAGCCGAGGGTGGGAAATGCATTGGTCACAGCCTCCACCCAGTATACAGCCAGTAAACACCCAGTGTATAGCCAGCCAGCACATGCCCCCAGTATAAAGCCTGCACATGCCTCCCAGTATATACCCAGCCTCTGCCCTCTAGTATATAGACAGCACCTGCTCCTTGTATAAAACCAATAGCCCTAGTATATAGCCAGCCAGTGCCTAGTATATAGCCAGTGCTCGTCCCCGAGTATATAGCCAGTGCCTGCCCCCTCCTATATAGCAAAAGCCTGTCCCTCAGTTTATAGCCAATGCCTGCCCCCCCCTGTATATAGTCAGCAGCCCCCTGCTCAGCCTAAAAAAACCCCCCTCTATACTCACCTTTCTGAAGCCCCCACAGATCCTCTTCTGCCTTCAGCTCCCTGTACAGTCTCATCGCATACACCATAGCGTCAGCCGCTTGCTGACAACATAGTGTGTGCCGATGGCGGCATACACACTATGATGTCGGCAAGCAGCTGACGTCATGGTGTGTGCTACGCAGCTGGAGGGACTCTTAGCCGGCGTTGAAGACAGAAGAGGACCCGCAGGGGGTGTCGGAAAGGTGAGTGCGGAGTGTTTTTTTTCTCATAGACTTGAGTATAAGCAGAGTTTTGGTGCTGAAAAACCAAATTATACTCGAGTATATACAGTGGTGACAGGCCATGAAAGTTAAGGTCACTGCTGAGGTCAGTGATTGGCTGCAGTGATGTCTTGTCTTTGGATAACATCATCAGTCTCCAGCAGTTGATTATTAAACTATGGGTTTAGGTAAGTAACTGCCTGGTAGCAGACACTAGACACAGTGGGGCAGATTTACTTGGGGCCATGCGCCAGTTTTCTGTTGGACTTTGCACATTCTTTTTAGTCTCACATTTGAGACACATTTGTGTTGCACGTTTTTCTTTTGAGGCAAGTCCGCACTAGTCATCATGCGACACAAATTAGGGGTTGTCCGGTGCTCAGTCGGACCGTGTGCCAGATTTACCATGCAAAGTCCAACAGAAATGTGTCACACTCCCCATGTTAAAGGTGCACCAAAAAAAAGTTGGGTGTCCTCTAGGAGCACTGCAGGGGGCGTCAGATTAATTAAGAACAGGTGCCAGAAATCCTGCATCTGGCGCCCCCTGCACACTACACAGGACACTGCACATAGTACACACTGCACTGTTTTTAGTAAATGTGCCCCTATGTATTCTCACAGCATCATGGTTGGTCAGGCTGACATGCATGGCGGGAGTCTAGGAGGGTGCAGTGGAGGCAAAATATGAAAAATATGGATAGATAAATAGGTGACAGCTTCTCACATGTTACTGATCTTTAGCGACTTTCCTGCTAGTCAGGGACAGGGGCCCCTTTGCAGGAGAGCAGGGTAGCATGGAGGGACAGTGAATGGTGGAGAGTACAGGAGGAGGACTGCAGGACAGCTGTGTAACATGGAGGGACAGTGTATGGTGGAGAGTACAGGAGGACTGCATCAGGAGAGATCAGAGCTCAGCCTGTTACTTGTCTTATCTCTGCAGCCTCCTGTGTGACCTGACTAATGTTGGAGGGAGGAAAGGGCTGCTGCATTGCTATGATCCATGTTAGGGGAGGACTCCTCTGTGCAGCAGATAGCCATGTCTGTCTGGCTGCAGTTACCTTGTATCTTCTGCTGTAGGCACCTGTGGAGCTTGTAAGCAGTGGCCATCACAGCACGATCTCTGCCCCTCCTCCTCTCTCACTTCCTATTGGCTGCAGTGTGTCAGGTGATCTCACAGTGTGGAGAGGAGCTGTGGAGTGATCTGTAGTGCAGAGCAGCTGGGGGAATTCCTGTGCGCAGACTCGGCCAGATCAGCTGTATCTCAGGATGGGACACAGCAACCAGCAGGGGGCGCCAGCAACCAGAACAAAAGGAGTTATCTCAGTAAGGCTGCAGATTTTGTAATAAGTGTAAATGGTGAAAGTACTTGTCACAATGCATTGGACCCAATTACAGCCATGTACTATGGTGACACAACCCCTTTAACAGTCTGTTATGATGCTATAAATAAAATCCATGCTACTAATGTGAATACAGCTTTAAAGGGAACCTGTCAGCAGAAATGGACCCAATAAACCACTACCAGTATGTTGCTAAGCAGCTTAACACCTTCCAGATCATGTTTCTTTCATGACCCGGTATGGTGGCATCATCCAGAAAATCAACTTTGAAGTACAATGTAAATTGGTTGTATAAAGTCAAGGAGGCAGAGATTTAACAATAAAGTCAAGTTCTTTCTTCCTCCGAAAGCCTCCGTCACTGTAATCGATGGTCCTGCATCCAGAGACATCACTAACTAGATCTCCTGAAGTCCATTGCAAGATGCCAATCACAGAAAAGACAGCGTTCAGAGCTCCACATCATGACGTCAGTCCTAAACTCTCCTTGACTTTATATATTCAATTTACACCTTACTTCAGAGTTAATTTTTAGGTTAATGCCATCACACTGGACCATGAAAGAAACAAAAATTAGAAGGCGTCACACTGTTTGACAGTATACTGGTAGTGGGTTATTTGGCTGGTTGCTGATGCCAGGTTGCCTTTAAGCTACCTACATTGCATGTACATTGCAAAAATCACCCACACAAATTGGATGTTAACATAAGGCATAAGGCTACACGAATGTTGTTTTTGTCCATGTACTGCATGTGTTTTTTTTTAATTAACTGACGGCACACTGACACATTCATTTCAGTGATCCAGGTTTTTTTTTTTTTTTCACAGGTTCATGTGGAGGCTGTAGAAAACATAAAGCAATTCCTATTACTTTCTTGGGCCTTCTTATAGAAGTTGAAAATATGGCGGCCACATGGAAGGCTCTAATGTGTCCCAATTTCTTGAAGTGTCACATGATTGTGTTAAATAGCAATTAATCCATGTGGATGGTAAACAGATAGCACCCATGTGTCCTCCATATTTTCATGTTCCCATAAACTTTTAAATTAAATCTACTATTTGATTTCATGCATTATGAAGCAAACATGCCATGAGAATGCTGTAGCTACACTGATGCTAGTAGTGTAGATTTGTACCGTGTTAGCCATGGAGAGCAGAAGAAGAGTGAGAAGAGCTTCGTAGCTACACTGACGCAGGCACATTATTTAATCCGTGAGCTGAGTGTTTTTGCTGAAAAATCAATGATAAAATAATGATAATGAAGCTCTGTCGCTTCTGTGCTGGGGCTCTGCTCTTCTTCTCTCACATTGAGAGAAGAAGCTCGAGAGAATGATGTGATCATTGTGTTGTCCCGGACAGGCAGAAGTAATCAATTGCAGCACCAGCCCCCAGCTCCTGCGTATGAGTGATCCAGCTCAGGTACTTCAGAAAGCTCCATGTAATATGTTATAATAGTTTTTTCAGCAAAACCACTCAGCACAGGGATGTATCAAGATTTGTGCCTGCATCAGTGTAGCTACAGCTTTCTCAAGGTATGTTTGGCAAGGCATGATAATGCATGAAGTCAAATGGTTGATTTCCAATAAGCCATGTGGATGACACATAAATGTTTTAATGCTGATGTATGATTACACACTGATAACATATGTAGCTCAAAAATGGACCACAGATCAATTGCAGTTTGTATGTCGGCTGCATTTAAACTTTATAGCTTGTTATTGAAGAAAAACTTGTGTGTAAAGTTTTGTAGTTTTATTAAAAAAAAAAGTTTCATTAAAAAAAGTGTTTTATTGCTTTTCACACAATAAACTCCATGATAACTTTGGAGGTAAAATAATATTTTGTTGTTCATGCATTTTATAAATAATGAATTGTATGATAATAAGAAACAATTTCCTCCGTTATTCTGTTAGCTAACATTGCAGTAACCAAGAATATCTAAATGTCAAAGCAATTGAATTTGTGGGCACTATTTTTTTTTTTTTTTTACAGAAACAAAACTTAATTTAGTCTACATTCAACAATTTTCCCTTGCAGCCACAGCTATAACTAGATTTGAAGAATGCTGAAAACAATGTACTGCAATAAAGTGCAGGCGCAGTATAAAACCGCTTAAAATACAAATGATCGGTTCCTTAATTTCAAATCACAATTGTTCCAAAGCAAAAATCATCAGAACAATTTCATTTAGCAGAAACTGAATCTCATCAGACGCTGAGGCATACATTATTTTGATAATCTGGTACTTCTATTGTAATGCACTATGTTGCGGTGGATGATTGTTCAAACTACCTTAGTAACAATATATCTCAAGTTTGTTTGTGACTGCATTTGCTGATCACATTTTATTGATGTATCTTGAAAGCCCTTCTGTTTTGAGCAAGGCTCAAAAGCTTTTGTTAATGCTGATGTATGTCAAAAGTTATCCAGCATTTGTATACGCAGTTTTTGATTTATTATTTAGTATTACACAGATTGCAAAAAAAAACAACAAATCAACAATGTTTAAAGCCATACTGATAAATATAACATTCATATGCAGTTGCTGTGAACATTTGTCCGTAAAGTTAACCTCACCTTTTAAAAGGTTTTGCAGAAATCACTAGTTTCGGAGTAACATTATTTTGTTCACTATGTGACTTGTAATCAGAGTCGGACTGGCCCACCAGAGTACCAGAGGATCCTCCGGTGGGCCCTGGCTCAACCCAATACTCAGTGGCGTAACTAGGAGAGGCTGGGCCCCATAGCAGATTTCTGCATGGGGCCCCCCTTCCCCTTAAAAAAATACACATAAACGTGTGCCTGGCAGGCACACATGGGTGCGCTGGAGAGGAGGAGAGGTGATCGCGGCTCACCCCTCCCCTCTCCATAGAGAATAGAGCCAAATGGTCGTTCTTATGGCCATAGATAGAGCATGCTCTATCTCTGTTGCGGACACGGCTAGGAACAGTGAGTACACGTTGTGCTCACTGTACCGAGCCGAGGCGCTATAGACGCCTATGAGGGATGTATATCGGTCAGCAAATTTGCAGCCAGATATACATTCCCCATACGTTCTTGTGAGTGTACCCTTACACAGACATATTTCTACAAGTACACAAATTTATACACTGATACATACACACCTTTATATACACATAAAGTTCTACACGTATATATACATCGCACCCATATACATACAAGTATACACTTATACACACACCTTTATGCACTCATATACATTTATACACTAATATAGAGTGTATACAAACTCACACAGTATATACACTGACCATATATGCACATACATACAGTATAAAAGACCAAATACACACATTCAGTATATACAGCATTTATACATACTATGTACGCAATATACACAGTATATACGCAATATACACACAGTTTACACACTATATACGCAGTTTACACACTATATACGCAGTTTACACACTAAATACACAGTTTACACACTAAATACACAGTTTACACACTAAATACACAGTATATACGCAATATACACGCAGTTTATACACTAAATACGCAGTTTACACACTAAATACACAGTTTACACACTAAATACACAGTATATACGCAATATACACGCAGTTTATACACTAAATACGCAGTTTACACACTAAATACACAGTTTACACACTATATACGCAGTTTATACACTAAATACACAGTTTACACAATATATACACAGTTTACACAATATATACACAGTGATAAATACACATGTATATACATACCTTTTAAGATGTTTGGGTGACCACCCGGCCGTGGCGTCAGGCGGGTGTTCCGGTGGTTATTCGGGCGGGTGTTCGGGCAGGGGGGGGGGGTCGGAGCGGTTACATGTTTCTAAGGGGGGGCGAGGGCAGAGGGTGCGTTCGCTGGGCGGGAGGGCGAGGGGGTGCGTTCGTGGGGGGGCGGTGTTGTCGGTAGAATGTGTCAGCGGCCAGCTTTGCCTCTATGCAGAGGGGTAGGCGGGCCGCGGTCACCTGTGCCGGCTAAGGGTAAGGGGGGGTGGCTAGCGGACAGGCAGGTCATGGGGGTGACGGACAGGTCAGGGAGGTGGCTAGCGGACGGACGGGTCAGGGAGGTGGATAGTGGAGGGGCGGGTCAGGGAGGTGACGGGCGGGAATTTCAGGGACTGGACGGTCCAGGAGAGGTGTGTGCCCCAGGAGAGAGGTGGGCGGTAGCCGGGACACAGAGGGGGGGGCCCGGGGACACTATCTGCCAGACACCGGCTGTGCATTCCCGGTCCACTTGCCAAAGCACTGCACACAGGGTCCGTGCATCCCCGGGCCCCCAAACCTCATCCCCGAGCCCCCAAACCGTGGTAGTTACGCCACTGCCAATACTGAGCCCCAGAGGTCCATCAGAAAACAACACAATTTGAAGGCTGCTAGAGTATATTTCCTGGGGCATAATGAAGATTGGGCCCCAGATTGATTTTCTCTGGTGGGCCTAAGGAAACCCAGTCCAACACTGCTTGTAATCTTAATTTTCTAACAGCTGTCTTTTCTGTAGTCTTTGCCAATGAATTTGCAATCCACTTGAAACTTTTGGGAAGATATCTCGCTCATATGACTATTTCCTCTTCCCTTCCTCATAGAGCCTCTGTGTAGTCTGATAATTAACCGGTTAAGGACTGGGCCCTTTCCTGTTTTTTCACTTCCATTTTTCACTCCCCACCATCAAAAATCTATAACTTTTTTAGTTTTACACATAAAGAGCTGTGTGACAGCTTGTTTTCTGTGTATCAAATTGCACTTCATAGTGATGGTGTTGAATATTCCATGCCATGTACTGGGAAGCGGGAAAAAAAATCTTCTGGCGCTAATAACCTTTTTATACTTTGTTGTACGAAGCTGAGGGTGGTGTCATTTTTTGCAACATTTGATAATATTTTCAATGATATCATTTTTAGGACTGTACGACCTTTTGATCACTTTTTATAGATTTTCTTTATATTTTTCAAAATGGCAAAAAAGTGCAATTTTTTACTTTGGGTGCTATTTCCGTTACAGGGTTAAACATATTGAAAAACCGTTAATATATTTTGATAAATCGGGCATTTTCGGACACGCCAATACCTAATGCGTTTATGATTTTTACTGTTTATTTATATTTATGGCAGTTCTAGGGAAAGGGGGGTGATTTGAATTTTTAGGTTTTTTTATTATAATTTTTTTTTAACTTTTTTTTATTTTTATTTTTACTATTTTTCAGACTCCCTAGGGTACTGTAATCCTAGGTTGTCTGATCGATCCTATCATATACTGCCATACTACATTATGGCAGTATATGGGGATTTTCCTCCTCATTCATTACAATGTGCTGTCAGCACATTGTAATGAAGGGGTTAAAACTAAATAGCCTTGGGTCTTTGGAAGACCCGAGGCTACCATGGAGATGGATCACCGCTCCCCAATGACGTCACAGGGAGCGACGATCCTAGGCAAGATGCTTTGCCGGCAGCTATCGCTGTGATAACGCTGTGCAATATGCAGCAAAGACTTACCCGCTATGGAGAGGGCTCAGCCCGTGAACCAGTTAAAGGGTATCTCCCATCACGAAGGGCATTTTTCAGTGATGACAAGTTCCAAAAGGGCATTTAATGCTGAATGCAAATAATCTTTTTGTTAGTATATAAATCACAATGTTTATACAGCATTTACGTAAATGCTATGTGAATGCAATATAAGCATGCATTCACACACTTTTCAGTTACATTGCATTTACATTGTGTTAACATCAAGGTGTTAACTATATGTAAGCATGCCTCAGACACCTTTGCTCCTGGACTAACTACTGTAGCAAAAGATCCAAAGATGTCTCGAACTCCCCTTGTGAGGTGGCAAGCTTCCTTATCCAACCAACTTTCTCCTGGCATTACAATCGTTATAACACATCTCATCGGTAAAAACAATATTAGTATTTCTTCATAGGCAGAAAATTATCAGCTGAATTACCATTATTCAGCAGTACTTGAGACCCCTCAGTGAGTTGATCAGGCTCAGTGAGAAACACTATGGCATGGAGAGGGATTTCGTTTCATAACAGCTGAGTTAACCTTTGTATTGGCACGGGTGTTGCAGGTGCTGTAGATTCAGGATTTGCACCAACTTTTTCTTGGGGTATGTATCACAAGTCACGTGCGATACATATGTGTCTCAGACACTTCTTAAATACATGTAGAAGCAGTTTGCACAAGAAAGAAAAGTCAACCAGAAAACTGACTCACGGGCTCTAGTAAATGTGGTCCACTGCATTTACATAGCATTAACATTATATGTACTCATTAGAGATGAGCGAGCACTAAAATGCTCGGGTACTCGTTATTCGAGACGAACTTTTCCCGATGCTCGAGTGCTCGTCTCGAATAACGAACCCCATTGAAGTCAATGGGAGACTCGAGCATTTTTCAAGGGGACCAAGGCTCTGCACAGGGAAGCTTGGCCAAACACCTGGGAACCTCAGAAAAGGATGGAAACACCACGGAAATGGACAGGAAACAGCAGGGGCAGCATGCATGGATGCCTCTGAGGCTGCATAATCGCACCATTATGCCAAAATTATGGGCAACAGCATGGCCATGACAGAGTGACAGAATGAAGCTAGATAGCATCTAAAACATCCAATAATTGACCCTGACACTATAGGGGACGGCATGCAGAGGCAGCAGCGGCAGGCTAGAGAGTGGCATGGTGACATACCCTAAATGGACTCAGGCTTCAAACCAATGGGTGGCAGAGAGGAACCAAAGGAGGTGAGCAAGAAGCGCTCAAATAATATCGGTACATGATAAAAGTTTGCCAGTATATTTTGTGGATTACACAGCAGGGTGGCGACAAAGTTAACATGGAAGCCATGAAAACAACCCAAAATTCTGCCTGACACAGTTCGTTTGATAAGGGGACCATGTATGGAGGCAGTGAACTAGTAGTAGATTAAAGGTGCTGCAGTTAAAACTATGTTAGTTGGATCTTGGCATGGAGCTGGCGCTCCGCTGCCAGGCGAGCTTTCGCCAATCCAAGCCCCTGTCTCTAGGCTACTCCCCAAACAGCACTTCTAAGAACCTTTTGTATAAGATCAAGTGTAGTAGCGTTCTTATAAGTTTAGGATATGGCGGGTGAGGGGAATGTAAACAGATGCGCAAGAAGCGCTGAAATAATATCGGTAAATGATAAAAGTTTGCCAGTATTTTTTGTGGATTACACAGCAGGGTGGCGACAAAGTTAACAAGTTTGTTGTGGAAGCCATGAAAACAACCCAAAATTCTGCCTGACACAGCTCGTTTGATAAGGGGACCATGTATGCTTACAGTTCATGCCAGTAGCTGCACTGGCTGCCAGTCTCCTTTCGAATAGTTTAAAATAATAACCCTCATCCATAAAGCTCTGTATAATGCTGCACCCCCCTACCTCTCCTCTCTTATCTCAGTCTATCGCCCAACCCGTGCTCTTAGATCCGCCAGTGATCTTAGATTAACCTCTACCCTAGTGCGGACCTCCCACTCGCGTCTCCAAGACTTCTCTAGAGCTGCACCAATTCTATGGAATGCTCTGCCCTGGACTATCAGACTAATACCTAACCTCCAAAGTTTCAAACGTGCTCTTAAAACCCATTTCTTTAGGCAAGCCTATAACACTCATTAACTGCATTAAGTTTTAACTCTTCTACTAACCCGTCCTGTGTCGTCCTCCCATCTGTTATCCAGCAACCAACAGGCACCAGACTTCTCTACAGTCCCATTCACCCTGGACCTGGTATATAAGATGACGGCTGAGTGGTTCAAGCGACAGCAATTCCATTTATTATATTTTGTTCTATTCCCTAAGAAGAATGGCTTGACCATTAAATATTTTTTTACCTCGTGTTACCCCATCATCTTCATAAACCGTAAGCTCTGGCGAGCAGGGACCTCACTCCTGTTGTTCCATACAAATGTTGTGCTCTGTTACATTACATTTGTATTTGTTTCCTATGATTTGTAAAGCGCTACGGAATATGATGGCGCTATATAAATAAAGATTATTATTATTATTATGGAGGCAGTGAACTAGTAGTAGATTAAAGGTGCTGCAGTTAAAACTATGTTAGTTGGATCTTGGGATGGAGCTGGCGCTCCGCAGCCAGGCGAGCTTTCGCCAATCCAAGCCCCTGTCTCTAGGCTACTCCCCAAACAGCACTTCTAAGAACCTTTTGTATAAGATCAAGTGTAGTAGCGTTCTTATAAGTTTGGGATATGGCGGGTGAGGGGAATGTAAACAGATGCGCAAGAAGCGCTGAAATAATATTGGTAAATGATAAAAGTTTATTAGTATATTTTGTGGATAACACAGCTGGGTGGCGACAAAGTTAACAACTTTGATGTGGAATCCATGAAAACAACCCAAATTTCTGCCTGACACACCTCGTTTGATAAAGGGACGATGTATGGAGGCAGCTATATGGACGACTTTTGGAGGTAGCAATGGAGACAACGTGTGGAGGCTGCTATGGAGACAATTTAATTTGGATAGTGCCTGTATGTGGCAGTCCCAAAAATTTTTCAAACCAGAGGAGCAGGTAGGTGGCCCTCCAGAAAAATAGAATAGATTGAGTGCCTGTATGTGGCAGTCCCAAAAAGTTTTCAAACCAGAGGAGCAGGTAGGTGGCCCTCCAGAAAAATAGAATAGATTGAGTGCCTGTATGTGGCAGTCCCAAAAAGTTTTCAAACCAGAGGAGCAGGTAGGTGGCCCTCCAGAAAAATTGAATCGATTGAGTGCCTGTATGTGGCAGTCCCAAAAAGTTTTCAAACCAGAGGAGCAGGTAGGTGGCCCTCCAGAAAAATGGAATCGATTGAGTGCCTGTATGTGGCAGTCCCAAAAAGTTTTCAAACCAGAGGAGCAGGTAGGTGGCCCTCCAGAAAAATTG
This sequence comes from Engystomops pustulosus, assembly GCF_040894005.1. Classification (NCBI taxonomy): domain Eukaryota; kingdom Metazoa; phylum Chordata; class Amphibia; order Anura; family Leptodactylidae; genus Engystomops; species Engystomops pustulosus. The sequence continues at coordinate 43,996,980 of NC_092418.1, read as the reverse complement.
AATAGATTGAGTGCCTGTATGTGGCACTCCCAAAAATTGTTTAAAACAGAGGACCGGGTCGGTGGCCCTCCAGAAAAATTAAATGCATAATGTACTATAGCTAGAGCCAGTGGGCCGTGTCAAAAAATAGCCAGTTTCCTCTGCTTTACTGTACAAAGAGGAGGAGAAGGAGGAAAATGAGGAGGAGGAGGAGTGGATCAATTATTCAGGTTGAGCTTCCTTCACCTGGTGGAGATTGGAAATTATGAGAAATCCAGGCTTTATTCATCTTAATAAGCGTCAGCCTGTCAGCGCTGTCAGTCGACAGGCGTGTACGCTTATCGGTGATGATGCCACCAGCTGCACTGAAAACCCGCTCGGACAAGACGCTAGCGGCAGGGCAGGCAAGAACCTCCAAGGCGTACAGCGCCAGTTCGTGCCACATGTCCAGCTTTGAAACCCAGTAGTTGTAGGGAGCTGTGTGATCATTTAGGACGATGGTATGGTCAGCTACGTACTCCCTCACCATCTTTCTGTAAAGATCAGCCCTACTCTGCCGAGACTGGGGACAGGTGACAGTGTCTTGCTGGGGTGACATAAAGCTGGCAAAAGCCTTGTAAAGCGTACCCTTGCCAGTGCTGGACAAGCTGCCTGCTCGCCTACTCTCCCTCGCTACTTGTCCCGCAGAACTACGCACTCTGCCGCTAGCGCTGTCAGAAGGGAAATACTGTTTCAGCTTGTGAACCAGGGCCTGCTGGTATTCATGCATTCTCACACTCCTTTCCTCTGCAGGGATGAGAGTGGAAAGATTTTGCTTGTACCGTGGGTCCAGGAGAGTGAACACCCAGTAATCGGTGCTGGAATAAATTCTTTGAACGCGAGGGTCACGGGATAGGCAGCCTAGCATGAAATCTGCCATATGCGCCAGAGTACCAACGCGTAAGAATTCACTCCCCTCACTGGCCTGACTGTCCATTTCCTCCTCCTCCAACTCCTCCAACTCCTGTTCTTCTGCCCATACACGCTGAACAGTGAAGGACTCAACAATGGTCCCCTCTTGTGTCTCGCCAACATTCTCCTCCTCTTCCTCCTCATCCTCCTCCACCTCCACCTCCTCCGATATGCGCTGAGAAACAGACCTAAGGGTGCTTTGGCTATCAACAAGGGAATCTTCTTCCCCCGTCTCTTGTGACGAGCGCAAAGCTTCCGACTTCATGCTGATCAGAGAGTTTTTCAACAGGCCAAGCAGCGGGATGGTGAGGCTGATGATGGCGGCATCGCCACTGACCATCTGTGTTGACTCCTCAAAGTTACTCAGCACCTGACAGATATCAGACATCCACGTCCACTCCTCATTGTAGACTTGAGGAAGCTGACTGACCTGACTACCAGTTCTGGTGGAAGTTGACATCTGGCAGTCTACAATGGCTCGGCGCTGCTGGTAAACTCTGGATAACATGGTCAGTGTTGAATTCCACCTCGTGGGCACGTCGCACAACAGTCGGTGAGCGGGCAGTTGGAGGCGGCGCTGCGCTGCCCTGAGAGTGGCAGCATCTGTGCTGGACTTCCTGAAATGCGCACAGATGCGGCGCACCTTCGTGAGCAAATCTGACAGATTGGGGTATGTCTTGAGGAAACGCTGAACTATCAGATTTAACACATGGGCCAGGCATGGCCCATGTGTCAGTCTGCCGAGTTGCAGAGCCGCCACCAGGTTACGGCCGTTGTCACACACAACCATGCCTGGCTTCAGGTTCAGCGGTGCCAGCCACAGATCAGTCTGCGCCGTGATGCCCTGTAATAGCTCTTGGGCGGTGTGCCTTTTATCGCCTAGGCTCAGCAGTTTGAGCACCGCCTGCTGTCGCTTAGCAACGGCACTGCTGCTGTGCCTAGAGCTACCGACTGATGGCGCCGTGCCCACGGATGGTAGTTCGGAGGAGGAGGTGGAGGAAGGGTGGGAGGAGGAGGAGGTATAGTAGGCCTGAAACACCTGGACCGAGGTAGGCCCCGCAATCCTCGGCGTCGGCAGTATATGACCAGCCCCAGGGTCAGACTCGGTCCCAGCCTCCACCAAGTTAACCCATTGTGCCGTCAGCGATATATAGTGGCCCTGCCCGGCAGCACTCGTCCACGTGTCCGTGGTCAGGTGGACCTTGTCAGAAACGGCGTTGGTCAGGGCACGGGTGATGTTGTCTGACACGTGCTGGTGCAGGGCTGGGACGGCACATCGGGAAAAGTAGTGGCGGCTGGGGACCGAATACCGAGGGGCGGCCGCCGCCATGAGGTTGCGAAAGGCCTCGGTCTCTACTAGCCTATAGGGCAGCATCTCCAGGCTAAGCAATCTGGAGATGTGCACATTAAGGGCTTGGGCGTGCGGGTGGGTTGCACTATATTTGCGTTTCCGCTCCAGCGTCTGGGGTATGGAGAGCTGAACGCTGGTGGATGCTGTGGAGGATCGTGGAGGCGACGATGGGGTTTTTGTGGCAGGGTCCTGGGCAGGGGGCTGACTATCAGCTGACACAGGGGAAGGAGCAGTGGTGTGCACGGCCGGAGGTGAACGGGCTTGTTGCCACTGAGTGGGGTGTTTAGCATTCATATGCCTGCGCATACTGGTGGTAGTTAAGCTAGTAGTGGTGGAACCCCTGCTGAGCCTGGTTTGGCAAATGTTGCACACCACAGTCCGTCGGTCATCCGGTGTTTCCTTAAAGAACCTCCAGACTTCTGAAGATCTAGCCCTCGCCGCAAGAGCCCTCGCCACGGGAGCTTCACTAGTTGACACATTTGGCGCTGATGCACCAGCTCTGGCCCTGCCTCTCCGTCTGGCCCCACCACTGCCTCTTCCAACCTGTTCTGGTCGAGGACTCTCCTCCGTCTCAGAAGCACTGTGTTCACCCGGCCTCTCAACCCAGCTTGGGTCTGTCACCTCATCATCCTCCGATCCCTCAGTCTGCTCCCCCCTCGGACTTCCTGCCCTGACAACAACTTCCCCACTGTCTGACAACCGTGTCTCCTCATCGTCGGACACCTCTTTACACACTTCCACTACGTCAAGAAGGTCATCATCACCCACAGACTGTGACTGGTGGAAAACCTGGGCATCGGAAAATTGCTCAGCAGCAACCGGACAAGTGGTTTGTGACTGTGGGAAGGGTCCAGAAAACAGTTCCTCAGAGTATGCCGGTTCAAATGCCAAATTTTCCTGGGAGGGGGCAGACTGGGGGGGAGGAGGCTGAGGTGCAGGAGCTGGAGGAGTGCGAACGACATCACCTGTTCGCACTGTTCTGGCCTCAACAGTGCTCTACCACGAGTCCCAGTAACTTCAGACATGAACCTAGGGAGTGTAGCTCTGCGGCGTTCCCCTGCTCCCTCATAAGCAGGTGGTGTCTCACCCCGGCCAGGACCACGGCCTCTGACCCCTGCAGTAGTTGGACGCCCACGTCCCCGCCCTCGTCCTCTACCCCTAGCCCTCGGGTTAAACATTTTTAAAATGAGAGTTATAGCTTTAATTTTTTTTTAACTTTTTTTTGTGTTTTTTTTTTTTTTTTGTGTTTTTGAGTTTTTAAAACCAAACAATGCTATCCTATTGCTATGGCTATTTTCTAGCCAAGTATGAAAGCACACTACTATGCCAGATGAGATGACACTGAGTTATTAAACAAAATAAACATAAAATAAAAAAGGACAAATGGCAGACTGTGCCTAATTGAAATCCAACCCCTACTAAATTTTCCCACTTCGGTCTTTGCAATGGATATGTGCGTCACTAAGCGCAAAACACAGCGGTCGCAAGTCTCACTACAAATTGCTCACAATTGGCTAGTAGATGCACTGCAGCAAGTACAGCCACCAGCAGATCAACCAGAAATCAAATATATAACGCTACTGTAGGCGTAAGCCGTTTGGATTCTCCTATGGCTATTTTCTAGCCAAGTATGAAAGCACACTACTATGCCAGATGAGATGACGCTGAGTTATTAAACAAAATAAACGTAAAATAAAAAAGGACAAATGGCAGACTGTGCCTAATTGAAATCTAACCCCTACTAAATTTTCCCACTTCGGTCTTTGCAATGGATATGTGCGTCACTAAGCGCAAAACACAGCGGTCGCAAGTCTCACTACAAATTGCTCACAATTGGCTAGTAGATGCACTGCAGCAAGTACAGCCACCAGCAGATCAACCAGAAATCAAATATATAACGCTACTGTAGGCGTAAGCCGTTTGGATTCTCCTATGGCTATTTTCTAGCCAAGTATGAAAGCACACTACTATGCCAGATGAGATGACGCTGAGTTATTAAACAAAATAAACGTAAAATAAAAAAGGACAAATGGCAGACTGTGCCTAATTGAAATCCAACCCCTACTAAATTTTCCCACTTCGGTCTTTGCAATGGATATGTGCGTCACTAAGCGCAAAACACAGCGGTCGCAAGTCTCACTACAAATTGCTCACAATTGGCTAGTAGATGCACTGCAGCAAGTACAGCCACCAGCAGATCAACCAGAAATCAAATATATAACGCTACTGTAGGCGTAAGCCGTTTGGATTCTCCTATGGCTATTTTCTAGCCAAGTATGAAAGCACACTACTATGCCAGATGAGATGACGCTGAGTTATTAAACAAAATAAACGTAAAATAAAAAAGGACAAATGGCAGACTGTGCCTAATTGAAATCCAACCCCTACTAAATTTTCCCACTTCGGTCTTTGCAATGGATATGTGCGTCACTAAGCGCAAAACACAGCGGTCGCAAGTCTCACTACAAATTGCTCACAATTGGCTAGTAGATGCACTGCAGCAAGTACAGCCACCAGCAGATCAACCAGAAATCAAATATATAACGCTACTGTAGGCGTAAGCCGTTTGGATTCTCCTATGGCTATTTTCTAGCCAAGTATGAAAGCACACTACTATGCCAGATGAGATGACGCTGAGTTATTAAACAAAATAAACGTAAAATAAAAAAGGACAAATGGCAGACTGTGCCTAATTGAAATCCAACCCCTACTAAATTTTCCCACTTCGGTCTTTGCAATGGATATGTGCGTCACTAAGCGCAAAACACAGCGGTCGCAAGTCTCACTACAAATTGCTCACAATTGGCTAGTAGATGCACTGCAGCAAGTACAGCCACCAGCAGATCAACCAGAAATCAAATATATAACGCTACTGTAGGCGTAAGCCGTTTGGATTCTCCTATGGCTATTTTCTAGCCAAGTATGAAAGCACACTACTATGCCAGATGAGATGACGCTGAGTTATTAAACAAAATAAACGTAAAATAAAAAAGGACAAATGGCAGACTGTGCCTAATTGAAATCCAACCCCTACTAAATTTTCCCACTTCGGTCTTTGCAATGGATATGTGCGTCACTAAGCGCAAAACACAGCGGTCGCAAGTCTCACTACAAATTGCTCACAATTGGCTAGTAGATGCACTGCAGCAAGTACAGCCACCAGCAGATCAACCAGAAATCAAATATATAACGCTACTGTAGGCGTAAGCCGTTTGGATTCTCCTATGGCTATTTTCTAGCCAAGTATGAAAGCACACTACTATGCCAGATGAGATGACGCTGAGTTATTAAACAAAATAAACGTAAAATAAAAAAGGACAAATGGCAGACTGTGCCTAATTGAAATCCAACCCCTACTAAATTTTCCCACTTTGGTCTTTGCAATGGATATGTGCGTCACTAAGCGCAAAACACAGCGGTCGCAAGTCTCACTACAAATTGCTCACAATTGGCTAGTAGATGCACTGCAGCAAGTACAGCCACCAGCAGATCAACCAGAAATCAAATATATAACGCTACTGTAGGCGTAAGCCGTTTGGATTCTCCTATGGCTATTTTCTAGCCAAGTATGAAAGCACACTACTATGCCAGATGAGATGACGCTGAGTTATTAAACAAAATAAACGTAAAATAAAAAAGGACAAATGGCAGACTGTGCCTAATTGAAATCCAACCCCTACTAAATTTTCCCACTTCGGTCTTTGCAATGGATATGTGCGTCACTAAGCGCAAAACACAGCGGTCGCAAGTCTCACTACAAATTGCTCACAATTGGCTAGTAGATGCACTGCAGCAAGTACAGCCACCAGCAGATCAACCAGAAATCAAATATATAACGCTACTGTAGGCGTAAGCCGTTTGGATTCTCCTATGGCTATTTTCTAGCCAAGTATGAAAGCACACTACTATGCCAGATGAGATGACGCTGAGTTATTAAACAAAATAAACGTAAAATAAAAAAGGACAAATGGCAGACTGTGCCTAATTGAAATCCAACCCCTACTAAATTTTCCCACTTCGGTCTTTGCAATGGATATGTGCGTCACTAAGCGCAAAACACAGCGGTCGCAAGTCTCACTACAAATTGCTCACAATTGGCTAGTAGATGCACTGCAGCAAGTACAGCCACCAGCAGATCAACCAGAAATCAAATATATAATGCTACTGTAGGCGTAAGCCGTTTGGATTCTCCTATGGCTATTTTCTAGCCAAGTATGAAAGCACACTACTATGCCAGATGAGATGACGCTGAGTTATTAAACAAAATAAACGTAAAATAAAAAAGGACAAATGGCAGACTGTGCCTAATTGAAATCCAACCCCTACTAAATTTTCCCACTTTGGTGTTTGAGGTGGATATGTGTGCCACTAAGAGCTAAACACAACGGTAGCAAGTCCCCCTGCTAATTCCTCACAAAATGGTACTAGATGCAAATAAAAAAAAAAAAGTAGAACGTTATTGTAGCCCTAAGAAGGGCTGTTGGGTTCTTGGAGAATCACTCCTGCCTAACAGTAAGCTAATAGAACACCCTAACGCTTTCCCTGACCAGCAGCAGCTCTCTCCCTAGCGGCATCCAGACACAGAATGATCCGAGCAGCGCGGGCAGCGGCTAGTCTATCCCAGGGTCACCTGATCTGGCCAGCCAACCACTGCTATCGACGTGTAAGGGTACCACGTCATGCTGGGTGGAGTGCAGAGTCTCCTGGCTTGTGATTGGCTCTGTTTCTGGCCGCCAAAAAGCAAAACGGCGGGAGCTGCCATTTTCTCGAGCGGGCGAAGTATTCGTCCGAGCAACGAGCAGTTTCGAGTACGCTAATGCTCAAACGAGCATCAAGCTCGGACGAGCATGTTCGCTCATCTCTAGTACTCATCCATTAGGACCCAGGTCTGGTCATAAAACCCCAATGTGGGAATGCAGCCTAACAGTGAGGGAGTTTGGAGTTAGTTTGCTTTCTCACTTAAAGGGGTTGTCTGACTATTATAAAAAATTGGTAGCCAGGCTGGGGAGGAATTTAAAAAAAATGGGGATATAAAATGGACTTGAGAGTATAATCTGGCCTAGGCCAAAGTATACCTGAGAAATATGTAGCAAACACTGGCAGGATAGAGGACAAGGAGGAAGTGCTTAGAGTCATAACAAACGTAAGGGTGAAAACGTGTTCTGCGTTTGTGCTATAAATAGGCACAACACTATTTTGAGCTTCAATAAGTACTGACTGGTGCTGCCGGCAAAGGGGGAATTTGCCCATGGTCCTCTAAAATAAGATAATCTCTTCTTTCAAATGAATCTAAAATTGTGTTTCTAGGTGCCCTGGATCCAGAGATATTCACGTATAAAGTGAGAAATTCAGGTGCAATTTTTATATATAAAAAACACTCCCAACGGCATTTCAACAGTTAATATCTCCGATTTCCTGACACTTAGAAACACATGTTTAGATTAATATAAAAGAAGAGACCCTCTTCTTTCATAGGAAAAAAGAAGTGAGGTTCTATGTGTCACAGAGCCAGAGATACAGCCCCCTGAAATTACCCCCCCCCCCCCCCCTCATCCAGATTCTTAGCCATCAGGCTGCAGGGAGAATTTGCTGAACACAGGAGCTGCTGCACCCCACAGATAATGGAAATATTCACTTTATATGTTACTACATTCTGAGAAGGAATAATATCAACTAATGTTCATGTTTTAACCCTCTCCTAACCAGAACTATCTACGGTAAGAACACACTTTCTCTCTTATTGGCTTTTATTTCATGAATTTTTATTTTTTTGCGACTGATACGATGAACATTCAATCCTCTTCCCCTAATGTCACTATATAATAACACATAAAGTTTTTTTTACACCATCCTCCATTATTTACACCTATGTTATGACGTTCTCACTCAGATTCTTATGAAGCGCGGAGAGTTCTGTTATTCTGCAGCTTATACAATGGCGCACATCTAAACGTGACTTTTATTATCTCATTAGCTTGGTTTATGGATATATAGTTATTTATTTGGGTCACCATTGTGTTAGGATCATACAATGATAGATCTGTGTGATGCTCAGTGCAATTTTCTGCAAAAATAGTTTGGTGTTCCCTGTGGATTTAACGTTCCCTTTGCTGCATATTTTGATGAATATACACATGTGGGGTATGTATGATCTCAACAAAAACATATAGGGGGTCATTTACTAAGGGCCCGATTCACGTTTTCCCGACGTGTTACCGCATTGGTGCCGGCATGCACGAGACGGAAATCAGGGACGGGGCCGAACGATAACCCGACGGATTCGGAAAAACCGCCGCATTTAAAAAATAAAGCGGGACACACGCTTACCTTCACCAGGTATAGGATGGTGCATTCCGGCGGACCTCGGGGAACTTCAGCTCAGCAGCGACATCTGGTGGATGTTGGTTCATCTTAGTGAATCGCCGGAAGACCCGAATCCACCGCACAGAAAGCGCCAGCTTACCCACAAAGCTCTTGGTTTCCCAGTGCACGGAGAAGTAATGTGAAGTCAATCTGTTCAACAGCTTACACAAGGAAAAACCTTCAGCACATCGATGGGAATCCGTATAAAAATCTACATAAAAATCCAGGCATCATGATCATGGACACGAACTTAGGGTGATGGCACATGTGGCGTTTTGAATATGTTTTTCGCCTGTTTTTAAGCAATCCATCAAAAACCGCATGCGTTAAAAACCGTATGCGTCTTTGAAAAAAGCATAAATTTTTTTAAAACGCATCCGTTTTTTACAGGTTTGACCAATTATGTAAATTGAAACTGGTCAAAAACGCTTGCGTTTTTTGACGGACTGCTTAAAAACGGGCCAAAAATGCATTCCAAATGTCACGTGTGCCATCACCCTTAGTCATGGTTTGCATTCTTATACAAGATGTGCAATCAACAGGCACCTGAATCAGTCGCACCTGAACACTGATAATTGTGTGTGAACTGAACAGAGAATGCCCAGTGCTCAACCTTCATAAGTTTACACATAATTAAAAGTTAACTTATAAAAAAAACATCTTACAAAAAACCATTTGTTTTTTCTTATTTGTTATAATCTGTATATATTGTGTCACATCAAGGGCACATATATACATACTGTATATACAAATCAGTGAAATATTTCAAAACACTTTCAAAAGTCAAGCCATGGCCCCCAGGTTTTTATACATTGTTCGGTTGTGTGATGGGTATCAGCTGTAAGCTCTTCCATCCTGTGCAAAAGTGAAATCTCTGAGAGGAGATCAGATCTAGATGGGACCCTAGTGGATTTCCATAGGCGTGGTATCAGTAACCTGGCAGCTATTAATAAGAAACCCAGGAGTGACTTTTTAGCCTTCTGCGTTGAGATCGGGAGGATGTTTAGCAGGAGGGTAGCGGGTTCATCGTGTAATTTGATACCTGTTAGTGTCAAGATCAGCCTAATGACCCTGGACCAATGTGTCCTTAAGAAGGGACATCCCCACCAAATATGGGTCATGGTTCCTGGAGCCTGTTTGCAGCGCCAGCACACGTCGGGGCAGGAGGGATAGGCTCTATTTAGTTTCGCAGGGGTCCAGTACCAGCGTGACAGTATTTGAAGTTTGATTCCTGTGCCCTACCTGATAGGGAAAGCCTATGACAAAGCTCAAAAGATTTAGACCATTCCTCTTCCAAAAGGATTTTGCCTAGTTCGAGTTCCCATGTCTTGACATATGATAAATCAGTGAGCGCCCAATTGTCCAACAGCAAGTCGTAAATTGCAGATATAGAGTGGGGGATAAGAGACTGTGATGTGCGCAGTTGTTCAAACGGAGTCAAGGGTCTGTGCAGTTTCAGGTTGCCCTTGTTGGCGTTATAAAAGTGTCTTAATTGCGAGTACTCCCATCTCACTCTACCTCTGCAAGTATCCGCCTCCAGAACTTCTTCAATGGGGAGAAGACCTGTATCGTTCAGGAGTTTGGCAAAAGTTAGGGTTTTATCTCGTCTCAAGGGACGGAGGAATTGACTGAGACATCCTGGCGGGAAGTCAGGGTTATCAACCACTGGTGTCAATGGTCCATCAGTGGAGAACAATTGCATGGGCTCACCCATTCTTTTGATTAGTTTAAGGACATGGGAAGTTATGTAGGGTGTTTTGGCTAAGTGGAAGCCTTGGTTTACGTATGTAGCCGTTCATGGTAGTATGGTCAGAGGGAACGGGGATAAAGTATTTTCAAGGGTCACACATAGCTTTCCTTTCCCGGCATGGAACCAGTCCAAGATACGCGCCAATGTTGCTGCAGTATAGTAACTTTTAAATTCGGGTAAGCCCAAGCCTCCCTGGCTTTTCCTACGTATCAGAGTAAGTCTGGATATTCTGGGGGGAGTTGACGACCAAAGGAATTGGTTTACAATTTTCTGGAGCTTCCCGAAGAACTGATCCCTATAAGAGGGATCGTTTGGAATAGGTATGAGAGCCTCGGTAAGGCCCGTTCCACACTTGCGAGTGTGATGCGAGGAACTCGCATCACACTCGCAACGCATGTTGCCGGGAACGCACGGCCCGAACGCTGCACCGCGGGAGTGAACTGACATGCTGAGTTCACTACCGCATTGCAGCGTTCGGGCCGTGCGTTCCCGGCAGCATGTGTTGCGAGTGTGATGCGAGTATATCGCATCACACTCGGAAGTGTGGAACGGGCCTAAGACTGTCATTTTGATGCAGCTGAGGCGCCCCATCCACGTCAGCTGTTTCGAGGTCCAGTTTTTCAGGTCGCCCTGCAAGTTCTGTAAGGATCGCCCATAGTTGCATACATAAGTCGTGTCTAGGTCTGCTGGAATTCTGATACCCAAATAGACTATGTCTTCAGTAGACCAGGAAAAAGGGTAGTCTTTTTTTAAAGTGTTAATGGTGGCGTGGGGAAGCCCTATTCCCATGGCGACGCTTTTAGTAATGTTAACTTTGTGGTTACTGTAGAAGCCAAAGGAATTGAGGGTTTCCATCAAAGGCGGAAGAGAGGTTTCAGGGTTTGTAATATATAGCAGAACATCCTCATCAAATGCGGAGCATTTATAAGTTTGGTCCCCTACAGTGATTCCCGAGATGGCCTTGTTTGTACGCATTGCTTTTAGCAGGTGCTCCTATATCATCTTTTTTCATATATCTATCATCTATCTGTCTAGTTATCATCTCCTATAATCCGACCATTTATATATCTCACTTTTTCTCTGTCTATTTTTCAATCAATCTTCTATTTCTCTTCTACTGTATTTATCTCTCATATCCATCTACTATATATATATAATCTACTTTATATTCTGCATCTAGAAATCTCTATCATCTTTCATATTTATCTTCTATCATAATAATTATAATGAATAATTCCTTTATTTATACAGCGCACACAGATTATGCAGCGCTGCACAGACAAACAGCGCTTGCCAAATCAGTCCCTGTCCCCAATGGGGCTCACAATCTAATTAACCTACCAGTAAGTTTTTGGAGTGTGGGAGGAAAACGGAGGAAACCCATGCAAACTCTGAGAGAACATACACCGAGAGAACTCTTTGCAGATGTTGACCAGCTCTGCAAGGCTGTAGTGCCTTGCAGCGCCGAGCTACTTAGCTACTTTGCTGCCTATCTATCTCCCTATCATCCATCTATCTCCTATAAAATTCTCCCATATTACAGTTTGTTTTACCATATTAAAGGAAGCCTCTTACTGACTTTGACTGGTATTAAAATTGTTTTATTTTGCTGTCCCACTTTTTGTTTTGCCCAGGGCCCCACTTTGTCTAGGACTGGCCCTGGTCTTCAGAAATCACCTGTTTGCACTAGCCACACTGGACAGGATGCTTGAGAAGCATATTTGGTCGTGGCCAGATCGAATGGTGCTCTCAAACATATGAAGAAAATAGCTAAATTCTATTTAGTAAAAGTCTTAACACGTTTTTGGGAAAAAAAAGTGTAAAAAGACTGAAAAATAAAATAATTTATACCAACATCACTATAGATCACTATGTAGTAAAAGGGGAGTTCCGGTAGGGGCGTTCCGATGTCGGTTTAGACCGTGCGCCACTTTTATCACTGCAACTCAATGAAGATTAATGAAGAACGCGCTCCTGTATTTAATAATCTGGGGCACTCTCCACATTAGTGAGGCAAACTGCACAAAGTGCGTATGCCTACAAAGGTGGCCTTTAGAGCAAATTCTCCTTAAAAAGTTTAGCTTCTTCCCTGACCTTGATTTAAACAGACGCAGGGAAGACAGTAATAGCTCCAGCAAGAATGAAGGACATAAATCCTAATGTAAGAAAAGGAGGAAAATCCAGGGTGTAGGAAGAGGCTTTCTGGGGAGGACACTACACATTAGCATCTTTGTACCTTCTTTCATATGTGGATTATCAGCTGTAATAGAGGTGACTCTCCAATCTAAAAGCCAAGATTGAAAGTAACTGATCAGATGCTGGCACTGTCTAGTGATATATATTGTGAGAATGTGAGGAGTGTTGTTTGGGAGGACAGGTTAATGCCTCACAGGTGTGTGTATGTGTGGTAAAAACATTGGATTTCTCTGCAGTAACCTAACCTAAGGGTTAAAGAAGACATGTGATAAGCAGGTATAGTCTACTTGTTTATGGTGGCCCAGCCAGTATAGGCACAATTGTGACTTACAATGAATTAGGGGTAGGCTGGGATTGGGATGCCAACTCTATCTAACCTTCAGTCTTGGGTTTTTGTATAGGCCACAGGTACAGGTCACATGACTTGTTAGAGGTGATAGGTGTGGCCCCACCTGGGGAGTGCAACCACATCTTGCTGGTTAAGAGCGGGTGCCTTACAGCCAGGTGCATGTGTAGAGAGGGACCTGAAACTGTATTAGTTAGTGCTCAGACGAGCAGGGTTTGTTTTGTTTTGGCCTTGCTAAGGAATATGCATATTCAGCATATGATATACTGGCATTTCAGAAAATAAATTCAGAATGACGTTAACAAGCAATTGCTTATAATAGCCCATGATAATAGCTGTTATCAAATACACTGCTCCCAGCTATGTGAAAGAAAAAACCTGTAGCACCTGCTACACATGCCATATCTAATATGGTTTGTAGACTTTTTTGTGCAAATCAAGAAAGAATTTTGTTCTTTCCTAAATCGGCCCCATTCTGTTTTCCTTTGAACTTGCAGTGCAGAAATCTTTCCTCATAGATAAATGCTAATGAGAAAATAAAAAGGTTATGATCTTGGAAAGTGGCATTAAAAAGAGCTGAAACATAATTTTAAAAAAAATGTTTTGAAAGCCCAAAATAAACTTGTACTTCATGGGCTAAAATTCACTTTATGGAAAATTTTACCAGCAGAGTTAGAGCAGCAATCAATATTCAGTTATGTTGTTTGGTTTTTGTTTCATTTAAGTTACATAAGCATCAGCACTTTTCCATGTCTTTGTGATTTTTGCAAATTGGTTGTCATTTATAAAGTATCATCCCTGAAACATAAGGTTTAGCTATCACTTTGTTACTGGTACTGGGACACTTTATAAGTTTATAATTGGTTGTCAGTTTACAGGGATTCACTACATTTGTTCCATCTGTTATCCTTCATAGTACACTTCTGCTTCAGTGCTGCCACTTATAAGGTGTAACTGGAGGTTTACTTTTAAATCAGGTCCGGCGCCAGCACTGGGCATACTTAGGCAAGTGCCAGGGCCCAGGGCAGCTGGGAAGGGGGAGCCCACATAAGGCTCTACATAAATAATCTATGGGAATGAGGGGGGCTCTATATAAAATAACCATAAGGGGGCTATTTGGTTTGAAAAACTAGGGATTATTTTACGAACAGTTATTGTTTCTGAAGTTTTAATGCTGCCACGTGAGTTTACTTCAAAGGGGCCTACTGAGGCTTTGTCACCCAGGGGCCTACTGAAACCTGGGTCTGACACTGTTTCAAATGGATGGTTATGTAAAACAGAAAAGTATCTATATTTAAGTTGTTAGCTATACAGTTTCTAATAACTTTATATAAGATGCACAGAGTTCTTGTTTCCACGACATGCAGCAGAGCTGACAAAGCTGATCACAGACTAATGTCACAGTGGCCTCGTGTAGCCATCTGCCAAGCTCTCATTCCTATAATGTATGCTTCTTACCTTCTGAACTACCTGCAATCTGTGTGTGTGAGGAAGATTTTGGAACAAATGTTACCATCTGAATTTGGACTGCTTCACTTATGTGATAAAACGACCACTCAGCATTCAATTCGGAGCGAGGTATTCTACCTATTGTTACGTTTGCGTCAACGTCCTATTCTAATAGTGCTTATAGTCTTAAGAGATGTTGAGTTTTACTCCTATGATCGCATCCGGCAGTCTGAGCTGAGCTCCAGTGGCTTACGTCTGTGACCTGATGTCTGCCTTTGTCTTGCAAGAGTTGACTCTGTGTGCCTGTGATTGCTTACTCTTCTTAGGATCTAGGTTCACTATAAGTATTCAGCACAGGCTGATCAAACTTTTGTGAAGTCTAGTTCATACTTGTTGTTTGTCTATTTGCTAGCCTTCTTTCATCTGATCCCCAATCTGTAATTCTCACTTCGCTATTGGATTGCGATTTTGTCATTGTTTGATTCCGATGTTGCTGACCAGGTTTGTTCACCCTGCCTAGTTGTCTACACCCTATGTAAAGGGGCCGGGCAGTTGGAAGGGACAGCTGGGAAGTGGGCTTAGCATGAGTGCCCACTGTCTGCATCATCTGTCTGTCCCCAGGGTCTGCATTACACCTATATTGGGAAATTTGGCTGACCAAGGTATCCTCACTTTGAACTACCTCGTTCCATGCCCCATTGTATCCCCATGTTGTGGTACAAGAAGGCAGAGAACACAGAAGTAGCTTTTTAATGTTTTATACCTCACAGATTGGTGAAAAGAAAAAGATACATTTGCCCTACTGCTTGGAAACTGATATTTTGTGAAAAACATCTTTTTGAGTACTGAGAAACAGTCCCCCAATTGACAATTGTAATAAGCACTAACTTTTTTAAAAAATTTGAAGCACAATCCTAAGCCTCTCCCTTTAGCCAAAGCTGTTCCCTACATTGTAGTGAAGAGACCCAGTGCTGTCTACAGTTGGGAGTCTGTTCCTTCTGGTTTGGTCTTAATCCTGCATCATGTCATTAGGCTTCATGAAGGTCATTAGTGATGTCAAGGAAACTGCCTTAGAAGGTAGCTAGAAGAGGAATGGTTTTCCTTATCCTATCCTGGAAGCCTTATTTTCATATTTTCCCACATTTTCTATGGTACAGTCAAAAATACTAACAGCAGCATAGGAACAAACTGTGTGTTGATGAGCACAGTTCTCTTCCCGGACACAATACCAGGGAATGGAGCCCTTCTCCAGGTTATTTTTTCTGAGGATCCACTAATTGTTGATTTTCTGGTTCAGAGAGTTGGACCCTGAGTTAGGATTTCATGATTGTGCACAAAAATGCTTCTATGCTCTCTGAATCTAATAATCTAAAGCATTTACGCCAACATTTAGAAGATAAATCATCATAATTGCTTTATGGCTTTCTTCTCTATTAAAGATCTAAATATTTGCATCTAGTGCATTGACTGCTTTTAGTGAGAGACAGCAATGTATCTGCATCTAGATGGCAATATAGTATTTATTTTCTTTTTATGAATGAAGGCGGACATGGAAATATTTGTGTAGTTATATAATGTATGACACAATTCTGTATAGATGAAAACAGACTCAAAATATTATTTGATTATACATTAAAAATGATTGCTCTTGGCATCGCTATCTATAACCTACCACGCTAATGCACTTTAATATTTTAAAATGCTTTTTCTTTAAATGTCGTGCAAATCGTTTTATGGGCATCAAAATGTTTGGAATTTTAATATGTTGGAACAACATTAGTAAAATGTTCTGAAAATTGACACACTCATTATTATTATGCTTCGTCAGAACCAAAGAATGGCATTTATGAAGTAAGGCACGGCATTCAGAACTTTTATCAGAACAGATTTGTTAAACAAATTTTAAATACAGACAGTTCCCGGGTTATGTACAAGATAGATTTATTTAGGTTTGTTCTTAAGTAGAATTTGTATGTGAGTCGGAAGGTATATTTTTAATTGTTTCTCCAGACAATTTTTTTTAATGAGGATCAGTGCTCATCAATGACGTCATGTAGAGCATCGATCATCCTCAAAATGGCATCATGCAGCATACCACATAGATTTAAATGCCGCTTGGGACTTTGCCAGCAGCATTTAAACAGAACCATGCTCAGACATACAGACATTAATGGGAGTGATGATGACAGCTGTAGATACAGTATATATAGGCCCACATTTGGGCGGGCGCCAGATTCAGGATTTCTGGCACTCATTTTTCATGCACTCCCTACACTGCTCCAACAGAGTGCACCAACATTTTTTTGGTGCACCTTTAACAATTCTTTGCAAGTTAAATGTGGCACACATTTCCATGGCAAAATTTGTGTCGTGTGAAGAATAGTGCAGCCACGACACAAAAGGGTCATGTGTAACACACATGTGGTGCGAACACTTCTTAAATACATGTGCAAACATAAAAGAATGTGCAAAGTCCAACAGAAAACTGCCGCAAGGATCATAGTAAATGTGCCCCTTAGTCTTCAGCATTCCTGATCCAATTTTCTGCATCTGCATCACATGTACTGTGAAGTCTACTCCGAAATTTACATGAATAACCAGTCGTATCTGCTGTGTAAAGCATGAACGACCCATTCATTCAAATTATTTCATGGAGGTTTCTTACAGTCATCCGCTTTGTTTCGCAAGTAATTCAATGACTGTGAGCATTGAGCGTAGAAACTCCTTTATTCACTTTAACACATGGGAGCCCCATAATAATTAATTTTGGCACATCTTGGAGCTCCCATGCACCTGAAATGGTCAGGTTACTAAATTTCATTGGTCTCCTTTTGAAGGTAGGGCTATGATCCTAAGTGACCTAAACTAACCAGTGAGAGCCCACAACATCAACAAAACAGAAATGAAACACAAAACACAAAAATGGACTCTGCTAGTCCCGACCAAAATAGATGCCTGGATGAGCAGTTTTATTAGGCATATTTCATTGGTATCAAATTGGGAACATGTTTCATCATGGGAATGATGTATTATTCACTCCATAAGTTCAGAATTGGAAAGCTAGTGTGCTGGTAGTACAATGCAAGGTATAATGGCCTATACATTTCTGATTTCTTCTCTTACAAAAATGGAAAAAAAATATTTTTCTTTGCCAAAGCAGTAAACCAAAGAAGATCATTTTCTCCAGCTCTGTCTGATAAATATATGTATGAGTAGATGCAGCACCTCATTCATTTGCCTACAATGAGAAAGAAGGAACACTATGGATTCTTGTAATTAGTTGCACACTGTTAAAATATTTTATATCTTGAACTTGAAGTAATTTATTACAATCAGGATCCAGCAGACCCGCAATGCTGCCCTTTAGGTTTTATTATTTAAACACACAACCTGTTAATAATTTAAGAACTCCCCTGGTTGTTCAACAACATCTGTCTTCACACATTAATTTCCATAATCAATCTTGATCATGAACCTTGCCATCCAACATCTTCCTTAAGTTTTAAACGAAGTGGAAGTGAAGTTGTTAGGAATAGCTTCAATTTTGTTTTCAAGCTAAGCAATGTTAACATTTGGAAAATGGTGCAATACCATGAAAAAAAGGGAAACCATAGGAAACAAGTTTTTATAAAATATTAGAACTACAGAGGTGAATAGATAGGGATTACCCATTGCTTACGTATTTACTATTGTAACCCCTGGAGGAATATTCAAACTCCTGCTCACTCACCCCATGTAAAATAATGGAAGTTTTTATTTATTTTATGTGTGCTAGCGATTTGAATTGTAGCTGTTTTTATTGAGCAGCACCATTTGGCTCAAAAGAGCCAGCTCTTCTGGCTCCTGAATCACTCCCTAAGTAATCCTATTGTGAAACATTTTCAGATGGTCAGCCACTCCACTTTTTACCCGATTTTATAGGGTTTCCTCTTATCATGGTTACCCAATTAGGGGTGGGGTTAAGCCAACTCCCATTGTTCAGCTAAATGAGCCAACTGTTAGAGCCAGAGCATTCGTTCACACTCCTGAATGCCATTGCTTGATATCCTGATCCTGTACTGCATCACCAAACCTCCGCAGTGCTGAGCGGATTTGAGTAGCAAAGTTATTCCCCCTCCCCCCTGTTAATTCCTGCAATCAGTGCTTTAATTGCCTCTGATAAAGTCATCATTGTCATTTTAATCTCAGTGGACGGATGTCATCAGGAATGAAGACCCTCCCTAAAATGGCAGTGCGCGGCCCATGCCGGCGGCAGTACTTTATGTCACACGTCATTAACGGAAATCTACCATTTGTTTTTATGCATTTTGTACCAAACATATCTGGAGAATACTGTAGCTACACTGATGCAGAAGCCTATCTTGTTCAATCCTTGATCTGAGTGGTTTTGCTCAAAAAACAATTATACAATTCAGGACCTTAGGGGCATACTGGCTGCAGTGTTTCACTGAGCTCCCTGAACTGTCCAGACAGGACTTTTCAACCTGACTCATGACTCATACACAGCAGCTGGAGGATGGTGCAGTGATTGATTAATTCTACCTGTCAGGGACAACACAGTGTATACAGCATTCTCTGAAGCAGTGCATAATTAGGGGAAGAGGAGAAGCGCTGGAGCTGCCACAGGAGTGGCAGAGTCTCATTATCATAAATTTATTATTTTTTCAGTAAAACCCCTCAGCTCAGGGATTAACCAAGATATGTTTCTGCATCAGTGTAGTTACAGCATCCTCAAGGTATGTTTGCTTCATAATGCATCAAATCAAATGGTAGGTTTCTTTTAAGAGGTTAATGTCAGTGATTCGTAAAATCACCAATTGCAGATTTTACTGTTTGTGGTCTTTAAAATTCAGCTGCACCTGAATTTTAACAGGTCTGCTGCTCATCACTGCTCCTGACCTCAACATTCACACTTAGTATTATGATGTGCTGGTACCTATAAATAGTCTCTCTGTAATCCCAGGACATCTTGAATTACATCACTTGGGTACGTAAAAATATGGAGAATGTAAAGGTGATGCAATGTGTATTTTCTTTATATATCTTTGTATAGGAATTACTGGAAACAAACAGATCAATAATGATCGTTAAATTGGTGCGTATGTTCCATACTACCATGACCAGCATTAATGTAATTTGCAGAATGAATACAAGTTATGGGGGCACATGTACCTTAGTTTTGGCTTTGTGCTGCTAGCTTTTTATTTTTGCTTTTTTGCTGGTCAGATGCATCTTTGGAGTTTTGACCTTTTAAGTTTGGAGTTTTTGACCTTTTATTCCCTTTTAATAGTTTAGATCTTTTGTGAATTTGTGACTTTTTTAACAAAAGTTTCAAAAAAGTCCCCAAAAAGCCACAAACAGCTCTAAGCTATTTCCTAAGCCTGGCAAGAGAAGATATAGATTAGTGCCAATTTTGCAACTTTTGTTGTAAAAGTCGCTACTTCTACATCTGTAAGAGAGTGATAATGCTGCAGAAAACTAGACCAGGTTAACATTGCAGGGAGTTTGTCTATAGCACAAAAAATGCACATGCGCCTCAAAATGTCACAAAAACAGAAGAAAAAGCTAAGCAAAGATACATGTGCCCCATGGAATACATGAATAGACAAATACATACATTTTGAAAACTATATAATTTATTAACCAAAAAGTTTAATTAATACAAATCTCACCCCAAATTGTACACCTCACTCAACAAGCACATATTAGTATTTGAGCAAGCACATGTATCTTTATTTCTGCTGGATTCTTTTAGACATTGTTGTTGCACTTTGTGCTGTGTGCCTTATGTATCTCAATGTTTTTTTCTTAGACCCTGTTTTAACATGTAAATTGTAATTAGCTTACAGTCTTTAAATGTTTAAAATTTTGCACATATACACCCGCTGGGCATTGAAAGTTTGGGCTGCTCCGTTTTTTTTATTTAAAATTTTTTGCATCATTCGCAGTTTGTTGAAATGTAGTGGTTGATTCTAAATTCAGCTTGTTTTCAATCATTTGTTTAGTGGCCCAATTACATGTGTTTATCTAGTTTATCTAATTCCAGGGTGTGATCACACATGGGGTTTGCAATGCGCTTTAAAACACATTTCAGAAACGCATGCGGTTTACATTTTACCATGCGTTTGGCTGGTTAGAAAGCGTTTTTCTTCACCGATGAAAGTCTTATCAGCAATGGAAACTTTATTCCCTGGAGTGGGAATAAAGTGCTTAAAAATGCAGGCCATGACATAAAATGCATGGGCCCAAAATTTACCGTAGTTATGTCCATGTGGAGACATTTGCAATAAAAAGTCTCAAAAAAACAAAGTTGCAACTGCCACAACAGGAAAAACTAAACATGTAACACAATAAAAAAAAGACATGATCATACATAATGCACAAAAAAGATCTTCCAAAAGTCTCAATAATACCAAAAATAATCTGTGTGAGAGCATTATAGCATTTTGCAATGAAGACAGGAACTCATATATTGTTATTTTTTAATAATGCACATTACCTTTAAACATGCAGAAAGTACTCACAGTTATCAATTTTAGTCTCTTACATCCAAACCCTTTGTACTTGAAAAATAGAGTTTTTTCTATGCATAAAGTTTCTTAGATTATCAGCTCTTGCGGGCAGAACCCTCATTCCTATTCATTCATCATGTTATTACCCTATAATGTGGAATATAATATGATATAAAGGGTTATTATTATACAGTAAAAGGTTAGACATACTTGTGTGACTATTACTAGAGTGTCAGAGACTACATTTTTAGATAAAATGATATCAATTTAACACATACCTGAAATGGAGAGTATTTGTATCCTAATTTGGTTTAGATAATAACTATATTAAAGGGTAAATGAACTTTGTTTTTCTTCTTACATTTCAATTTCATACAATATTCACAAACACTCAAATTCATTTTATATAAAAATTCTGTAACAGTTCTTGATTACCTTTGACCTCTTGTAGGGAGTGCTTGGATGGATACATATATGAAATGTCAGCTGTGGAAACCTTAGGCAATGTGATTTTTGTTATTGTGTTTCCAAACAAGTGTAATGGAGCGTGAAAACGGTTCAACCATGTTATCTATGTTTTACTAGAGTAGGTTCTTTACTCATAGGGGGTTTTCGGACGCTAAACATTATATTCCGCTGATTTTAACATCTAAAAGTAAACCTCTCTATACATAAGTCTAATAGTAAAAGTCCTGGCTATTCAGAGTCAGGATCTCCTGAAAGTTATGGCAATGAATAAAATAATACTCTTCATTTTTGTTTCAACACATCATAGCAAACGTCTTTTTTTATATTGAGAATCGAAATCTTTGGGATCAGGTTTTTGGCTTCTGTGCTTGAAAACCACACCAGGGTTGCCTTTGATTGACAGCTCCCTTTCAGGATCTTTTCCTTAGGGAAAGCTGGGTGTGAATTTGAGTGTGTTTTGTGTGCAGCTGTGGTTTGGGTGATGGGTCGCTGAACCAGCCAATAGCTGGGGCCAGAGTCCATTTCTCCCTTTATATTCTGCCCAGGTCCATCAGAGGTTGTTAGTTATTCCAGTCCTGCTCTTTGTCAATTGCTTTTGCTTTGCAATTCTGTGCATCTGACCTTAGCTACATGTATTTGACCATTCTCTCTCTATGCAATTCTGTGCCTCGCCACCATCTTGGGTTTGACCTGGTTCTGCCTGACATTGCTTACCTGTCCATTATCTGTTGTTTGTTTCTTAGTGTCTTGTCTTTTCTTGTGTGTCACACTTCACCTATTACCTGTCCGCTCCACCATGCAGCAGTTGTTGGGTCTCTGAGGGTTCATTACCAGGTTACTGATAGTGGGTTCACCCTTATCAGGGCAGTTTATCTACTGTTGGCAGGGCTCTAGTCTGCAGGCACATTACAGGGTTAGTTAGCCACAACTTACCCAGTCTGGCAGCTTTCGCCAAGTCTGCTCGTGGTTGCTGGACAGGTTCGTGAGAGCATATCTGAGAAAGACCATTGTATACACTGGGTCAGTGTGCAATGCAAGTGAAAAACACCAATGTGAAAGGGTTTTTAAAGTTTGAATAAAGGGAAAGAGACCTAGATTGCTCCTTCTCCGATTAGAAATGGTGAAAATTATATATACAGCATGTATCACTTCCAACTAAAGAGACTTCCACTGACACAAAGTTTATTCCTAAGTCATTTCTTCCTAACTGCAATCATCCCTAGTCTATAGCAATACAAATTGATTTTGACCCATGATGGACGGCAAATATGATGACATCCCAAATTCATTCATAATTACCTCATTTAGTTTTTCCCTTTCCATTTTAAAATTCCCAGGATCCTTCTATTCGGTAGGATTATATGATCTCATTTTAACCTGCTAAACTCTAAATGATTGTCTGAAGATAATTTGATGGGATCCTATTGCACAGTAATAAGAAAGATGCTCGCAGCTTAACATCCCTGACTGTAAGTTTAATATGACTAGGTTATCGAGAAGAGTATAGATTGAAGGATAATTACACTGTTTCCTAACAGGCAGAAATGTAATAGTCTTTAGTTGTCCTTGTGATGCTGTTTTGAGGCATTGTGGGATTGATAGCAGAACGTAGAGATAGAGAAATATAAAAGCCAATGTGGTTTCTAATGGAGAAACTGGATTGCAGGCATATGAGGGCAGTATATATAAAAAGTCTGGAGTGGGACAGACAATAAGGTGATTGACTCCAACCTGCAATGTTCAGGACCCGAAACCCAGGTTGGCCAGAAGTTTGGGATTGGGCTTGGTGTTTGGGTTTACCCCACCCGCATCCCTTAGCACAGTCACCATTTTAGCACCTAGGATCATGACTCACTAAGACGTCATTGAAGAGCAACGATCCTGAAAATGGTGGCATACAAAGAACCTGAACTTGCACTCCCCCCCTTCAGTGGTAACATCCACAGTTTATGCTGGCACTAGGTGTTAAATGCTATTTTCCTTGAGGATAGTTTTTCCATGATGGCCGGACCTGAACATTAAGATATGCAGTCATCCCTATTCTTGACCATATTAATGGCTTTCACTGAATTACTAAAGTTTGGCCTTTGTGAAATGAATATGCAAATGCACTTTCCAAAATGGAAATACTTTGCCTCCATTGACACCCTGTATGACCGACTTTCATGAAGCCTTTTAATATGACTGTGAATTAAGCCAAACCAGTCACATCTGTAAACAGCTGCTGTTTAGCAGTAAATTGCTTCTTATCAGTGCAAAGAAAAAAAATTATTTTGGTTAAGAATGAGGCCACGGATTTGATGCATGGCCTATTATCTAGTTGAACTAATTGTCTGATTGGTTTGATTCACCTCATCCAAAGGCTTAACTGTTAGGCACCGACTTTTATTGAGCTAGTTTGTAAAAGTTGGAATTGGAGGCAAAGTCCTTTTTTCTATATGGGTGTAGCACTAGTGGCCGCGCCTTTCTCCCCTTCATGAAAGAACAGGGGGTGTATAAGCAGTGTTGTCCCAGCCAATCAGGGTATACCCTTTGCCTCATTGTCTGGCACACCCTGCTCCCCGTGCCTGAGCAAATGTTCCTAGTTCATCTAGTTCCTGCTGTATGGTGATTGTTTCTATTGACTTCTCATGCTTGACCTCGGCTTGTTCTGTGACTTTGGTTTTGATCTGCACTCCCTTTTGTATGACCTCGGCTTGCATCTCAAACATGTCCTGCCTGCCACGACTCTCTGCCTGTCTCTGGATTCTGACTGAAGGCTGCCTATTTTTAATATGGACTAACATGGACTACCCACTTTCCTGACCCCTTGGTACCACATACTGGTGTCTCTGTGACCGCTTGGCCAGCTGCTATCTGAACTGGGACCATCAGAAGAGGTAGCGGCCTTGGGATCTCACTGCAGCTGGAATAAAAGGGTGAATGCTGGTGAGGTCCAGGGATGTGTGGCCGTTAGTTAAACCAGTTCAAAGCACAGTGGGTTCACAACCCGTTCCTTGTTACAATGGGTGAACATACTTGCATATTTTTCCTGAATTCTTAGTGGAGCAAGCATAGCATATCTTCAATGTCTTCAAGGTTGTCTTCAATGGTAAGTGTCTATCAGTGTGCAGTAAGATATTATTGTAAATGGGGAACATGTATCTTTGTTTTTGTCTGTGGCTTTTCTTGTGTGCTTGTTTTACGTTTTTTTCTCCACTAAGCCAGTATCTGTGTTTGACTGGGGGAGGTATATATAGATTAGGACTACTGCTACAGACACTCACCGGCGAACTTCTTGACACCTGGACAAAGGCGCAGACAAACTCCCAAAAAGGCAATAAGCAAACAAACAAACAAACAATGAACAACAAGTAAGGAAAAGAAGAAAATAAAGATGAATGTCCCCAAATGATTTTCCAACTAGGCTGCATCTGTTTACACTTTTATTTCATCTGTCATATATACACAGCAGGCTTATTTTTCCTTTTCCATAATTATATTGCATTAACCATAAATATTTTCACAACTTATACATTACAATTATATATAATTTTAAACTCTCTTAAAACTCTATAATCTTTAGTTTCTTGCTGTTCCATACAGAATATTTTAATGAACCCATTTGACCAGTCTTATCTATCCTTGTTTTGTGCCGTTAATATTACTGTGCCTTCTGGTGACTTTTACTCATTGATATTCTCACCCAAGATATTTCCAACCATGCATACAGTAATTGTTCCTTTCCCTACTCCTTTAGTCTCATCCTTTTGTCTTCATTCATTAAAGTGATGGAGACCACTTCAGAAACATCACCTCCTACATAAGATCACTGCTGACAGCAACAGTTAATAGTCTCCATCTCAGATAAAGAAGTGTGGGGGGGGGGGGATACGCATCCAATACACTGGGAAACATTTTCTTTCTTGTGTTCTAAGGGGGGAAATTATTTTGCCACAATAGATGATCAATAATGAAAAATTTCCTATTGATTTTATTGTATTTGTAGTGGATTGGAGATACTGAATATAGGAGAGAAAGCAGAAACATTATAAAAGGCTCTTTAGCATATTTATTAAAAAAAAAATGAAGTCCAAGGCTATGCTGCTGAGACTGCCTCATTGCCTTTAGATATACAACATCTACATATACACAAACATCCTACTGTTTACATGGCAAAAGAAAAAAAGGTGCACTTCAGATACCCAATATTCTTTCTGCATAATATTTAGCTTGGTCCTTGATGGTTTACGTAATAATAGAAACTACTAAATATACGGTCACAGGTCCCCCAATATTATGTGACAACCAGAGGACTCACAGTGTAGTATATAGCAACAGATAAAGCACTCTGTATACGTAGAAAGACGTAACGTTCTCAATTAAAGGAATGATGGGCACTAGGCTCATCAGATATAGTTGTATTGATTACATTTATAATGCTTTAGTGGAAATTGAGTAAACTTGTTGATTGCCATGATCAGGAAGAGTGACTGATGTTATTGAAAGAAAAGTAGCACTTTTCGAGAAGTGAATCCCTATTTTTCAGATGCTACGTGTTGACGGTTTGAAAGAAGAGTCTGCAAGTCAGAATGATACAGTGATATTGTCATAGCAAACATATAATAGCACAATGAGAACAGTACAAAAATAAAAATTGTTAAAAGACATACTTTACTTTTCTGCCAGCAGATGAGCCTGAAAGTACATACAAAAAACTCAAATACTACAGTGTACAGTAGGTATAAATATATTAGGTACATTCTCCTCTTCACTACAGAGTTAAAGGGGTTGTCTCGTTTCAGCAAATAAATATTATTGCCTGTATCATTAAAAATTAGACAATTTTCCTATATACTTTCCGTATCAATTCCTCTGGCTTTTTAAGATCTCTTCTTGCTGTAATTCTATAGTAAGTGTCTGTGTTAACTTCCGTTGGATAAAAATGTGTCCATGGACATATTTTTCCAACTTTTCCTCCATTCTGGTTCCCTAGTTGTGTAGTCCTGCTATTACTCCTTAAACTTTGCCCTAGTTATATTAAATGCCCCCATTAGGGAGTCTCCTTAAGGGGGTATTCTCATCCAATTGTCTCCAATTATGAGTGAGGTCTCACAGAAACAAAATTGAAGTTTGCAATGTTGTCATCACAGTCTAGCATTAGTCTTCTATTTACCGCAGTGAGTTCTCTTGGCAAGGTTGAAAAAAGTGTTTTTTAAGGAAAGTTATTTTTTTATTTGGATGGAAGGGGATCAGTAGGGATCAGAGCAGTTGAAATGTTTTGACTGTTATTGTCCTACTCGTGTGAGCATTTAAAGTGCAACCGAAAAAAAACCTAAAATACATAATTCTGCTCCAGGTGCCCCTGGGAATCATTCCTCAAAGTATTTTGCCTCTCCATCCTCATTTAGTAACTTTTTTGGCTCATAGCAACCATGGTATCCAGCTCTCAAATGAACTACAATCAGCAAGATAGAGGGGTGGGACCTACTTCTTGAGACCTCATCACCAGCACATGCTGCTGACCAATGACACTACAGGCAGTCCCCGGGTTACGTACAAGATAGGGACTGTAGGTTTGTTCTTAAGTTGAATTTGTATGTAAGTCGAAACTGTATATTTTATCATTGTAGTTCCCGACAATTTTTTTTTTTTGCCCCAGTGACAATTGGAGTTTCAAATTTTTTTGCTGTAATAGGACCAAGAATTATCAATAAAGCTTCATTACAGACAATTTTAAGCTGATTATTGCAATCTGGGACTATTTTAAAGCATCCAGAGAGCTTCACCAGAGGTCACAGTGGGCAGAGGGGTCCGTCTGTAACTATGGGTTGTCTGTAAGTCGGGTGTCCTTAAGTAGGGGACCGCCTGTATATCTATTAATCTATCTATATATATATATAATATATATATATATAGTAGTCATATCTATCTATCTATCTATCTATATATCTATCTACCTATCCATCTCTTTCAGTGCAGTAAGACAACATTTCAGTTTGTTTATGGCACTTTTTTTTAATTGCAAAGCTCAGTGTAAAATCCAGTGTAGTTGTCAAAGTGGAATAACAGTTTTACACTTTAACATGGACCATGTGGCAAATATTGAGAAACTTTGTATTGAACTGACCTCATTCCTATGGATAGAAGAAACATTCCTTTAGATCATTGTTTGAATTTCATGTAAGTGACTCTATTTTTTTTTAAGCATCTCTGCCAACTCATCTTCATTAGGTGTTTCACTTATTCTGCAGTCCTGAGAATGTGAAAACGCAGACTGCCAACACTTGTTTCCTTTCCCATTAGGTTTGATTTTCTTCCAAAGATTCTTGATTTTCCTCAGCACAAGCTTTAAAAGGATTACTGTCAACCCTGACAAAAAGCAATAAAAACAGAAAAAGGCTGAGTATGCTCGCAAAATGGTGCAACAATCCAAATTAGTTGAGGTAGTCAAGTGTTCAACTTGTTTATCTTGTGCATCAAGTGTGACTCCTATTCCTTTCCAAATCCTGTTTTGATGCATTTATCCTCTTGAGTTTATTTTGCTTAGTAAAAGTTAGAATTGGTGCATGTGCTTTTACATGTTAATCATGCACAATTACGGATATCCTTACAACGACCAGTAAAATTTTAGTGTCAGTACTTATAAATTAAGATTCCTTACGACAGTCCAAGATATTTCATGTGTCTGACATTGCATTGTTTTTGTACCTATAGATGATAAAAAGTGGTTTAATAATGACTGGATGCCAAAAAGATCATCCAAAAAAGGTTTTAGAAAAAGTATATAGCATTTCTTAAATTCTGCTACAAGAAGAGAGTGATTTGATTGAAGAAAATCCTAAAGAGGACCTGTCAGCTCTGGTCAAATGTCTATTTAGTAAATACAATTTTGGAGGAGTTTTCTAAGAATTGCACATTCTGCTATTCCTCTATAAATGCTCTTGGATAGAAGTTAATACATTTAGGTGATACTGTTTGTGTTACTGGGTGTGTTGTTCCAAACATTTATTTAAAAAAATATCAAGAAATGTAACAATGCAGCCAATTAAGAAAAACTCTCCAGTGTTTGCTTTGTTGGAAAATGTTCTGAAATACAGTATACACAGAAATACAGTAATAAGGCCTCGGTAAATACCTCAATATACAATGCATTTTCATATTTCCCCTTAAAGGACATCTACCACAAGGATGAAGGATTGTAAACCAAGGACACTCACATGCTGGTGTGTGCCCCCTCTGGCAGGATCTTCTCTTTTTTTAGCCCTGATTATTACAAAAAAAGATGTTTTAAATTATGCAAATGACCCTGAAGGGCTCCGGGTTTCTTAGGTGTTAATGGAACCTGGTGCCCTGCAGGCTTATTTTTATAATTTTTAAAGACTATGTTTTCTTAAAAACAACAGCATAGGAAGCTTAAAGTAGAGCAGATCCTGCAGGAGAGGACACACACCAGTATGTCAGTGTGTTTGGTTTACCATCCTTGATCTTGGTGGTAGATGTTCTCTAAGTGAACTTTTGATCATATTGCAAACAACTGATGCATAGGCAGGAATTGCAACTTTTTGTCCCCCTAAGCAACTTTCACGCCAAGTGGACTTGACATGGGGGATGTCAAGGTTCTGGGTCTGTGGACCCTGTGGACCACCCCGGGAGATGGTACTAGCCGACACCTAGGACCGGAGTCTAAGCGGCACCTGGACTTCACCAGAGCCTGCCGCAAAGCGGGATGGTCTTGTTGCAGTGGGGTGCCACCAGATTGTTCGACAGGTGCAACTAGCCCATGGTGGCAGCCAAGGTAGAAATGCAGAACACCGTCCAAGGCCGAGTTGACAGCAGGAGAACACCGCAGGAAGCAACACTGGATCACACAGCAGGAACATGCTGTGAGGGTCAGGGAGAGAGGGGCACAGGTGTACCTGTGTCCTGTGACATGGATCACAGGGGTACCCGTGACAGTGGGGTGTTGGCCGGGCAATTCCTTGGTGCATCTCTACAGCTTCCAGAAGGATCTTTGCACAGTCAATAGCAGAATTCTTCAGGCTGGATGTGCAGTCAGTGACAATATGCAATTTTTAAAATGTTTTTAACCCTTAATAACTGCCCAGTTTCAACCAGTTTGGAATCAATATAATACCAAACTGCGTTCCCGCAAAATGCAGTAATAGTACGTCAAGCTTCTGGCGCCAGAAGCTGCGGGTGTCGGCCATATATTATAGCCGACACCCGCCTCTAACACCCGCGACCCGAGGTCGCGCTGACCAGGGGCATTTAGCTGGAATTGGACCCCCCCACGGCACTTACCGGGGGGGGGGGGTCCGCTGCTCCGATCGCAGCCCCGGGACTGCCAGTGCCTGGGGCTGCGCGATCCTCCTTCCAGAAGGACTGCCAGAAGGCAGGACCCGGCTGTGACACACTGAGCATGCACAGCATGCTCAGTGTGTCACATACTACAGTGTAATACACCTGTATTACACTGTATTAGGTGAAGAATAACTTGAACAAGTGATCAGTGGATCGCTTGTTCAAGCTTACCTGTAAAAGTAAAGAAAAAAAGTAAAAAACACTAAATGAACACACTTTTTAATAAAAAGAATTAATTAAATAAAGTTAAAGTCCCCTAAACACAAACATTCCCTATACACATCTAATAAAATGAAAAAACCTGAAAATCACCAAAATACCCCACATATTTGGTATCGCCACGTCCATAACAATCTGTACAATAAGTCAGAAACATTATTGGACCCATACGATGAACGCCGTAAAAACAAAATGCGAAAAACTCGCCAAAAATGTACATTTTCATAAAATCCCTTCACAAAAATGTTCCAAAAGGTGATAAAAAAAAGTTATGTGCACCAAAATGATACCACTGAAAAGGACAACACAACCACAACAAATAAGCCCTAAACTAGCTCTGTCAACCAAAAAATATTAAAGTTAAATCTCCGAAAAGATGGCGATGCAAAAACAAATGAGATTTTCTTTATATTCGTTTTTTTCCTGTAAAATATCTAAAAAACTATATAAATGAGGTATCACCGTAATCGCAGTGATCTAGAGAATAAAAATATTATAGTATTTTTAGTGTATGGTGTACGACCCCCAAAATATACAAAAAAAAGAACCCAAAATTGACAATTTTATTTTCCTCCATACATTAAAGAGTTAATAAAATCTCATCAAAAAGCTACAGACCCACTAAAATAAAGTATTTGTAAAGTGCATCTCATGTCGCAAAAAATAAGCCCTTATATGTCCAAATTGCCAAAAAAATAAAAATTGTATAGCCATTATAAAGCGACAATGCGTAATCTGCTCTGAATGGCGCAGCTTCCCTTCGATGCCCTGGTGTGTGCCCATACAGCAGGTTACCACCACATATGGGGTATTATTATACACGGGAGAGATTGGGTATCAAATTTTGTGGAGAGTTTTGGTATTTTATCCACTGAGAATTTGTACATTTTATGAAAAACACATTAATTTAGTAAAAAAAAACAATAAATTTCAAAATTGCATCCGATTTTGTTTTAACCCCTGTAAACCAATTAAAGGGTTAACAAACTTCATAAAAGTTGTTTTACGTACGTTGAGGGGTGTAGTTTCTATAATGGGGTAATATATGGGGTTTTACTTTATTTAGGTCTCTCAAAGTGACTTCAAACCTGAGCAGGTCCCTCAATAGCAGGATTTAGCATTTTTTATGAAAATGTGAAAAATCGCACCTAACGTTCAAAGCCCTATAACAGCTTACAAAAATGATAGTATGTATAAAAAACCATGGAGGTATAAAGTAGACATTTGGTGAATGTTAGTCATTACGTTTTCTGGTGTTATGACTCATGTGTGGAAAAAGTAGAACATTTTGAATTTCGAAAATTGAGAATTTTTCCAAATTTTCACCAAATATCTGATTTTCTCATAAATAAATGCAAAATATACTACCAAAATTTTGTAACTAACATGAAGTACAATGTGTCACGAGAAAACTATTTCAAAATCACTTGGATATGTTATAACCACTTATAGTGACACAGGGCAGATTTGAAAAAATGGGCCGTGTCAGGAAGGTGAAAAGTGGCTCCAGCGTTAAGGGGTTAAATATATATATATATATATATATATATATATATATATATATATATATATATATATACACATCAAAGTCATCTATTGTATCCTATAAGTAATATATCCCACCAAGTTATTATGTATCATTTGATTTTATTTACAGTGCTACCCTGACCAATGTTAGTATATAGCACCCTCTAACTATGTATATATAATAATTTATTTACTTTATAAGGCCCTGTTCTCATATATTTATTCATTTGTTCAAGTCCCAGAGTAGGACAGTAAAAAAATGACAAATATAAGTTCCCTAAATGCCCCATAAATTACCAAACTCCTACTTATAAAAAAAATCATTCCAGTACTCCAGAAACAGTACATATATTGCTGACTCCATAACTATCTGTACTATAAAATAAAATAATTACTAAACCCATACAGTGAACACCATACACCATACAAGGATTGGTGAAAAAAGTCCCATATATTATAAGACTCCCATACATAATAAAAAAAATAAAATCACCATATAATCTGCACATATATGGTATTGCCATATCCATAACAACCTGTACAATAAAATAAAGTTATTACTAAACCTGTACGGTGAATACCATAAAAAAAATAAAATACAAGCTGAAAGATTTAGCATCCAACCAAACAAAAAAGAAATAAGAATTTATCAAGATATCACATTTGCACCAAAATGATTCCAATAAAAAGTACAACTCATTCTACAAAAAATAAGCCCTAATACAGCTCAATCAACAAAAAAATCGAAATGTGTGACTTTCCTCTCCAGATGTGTTTTTATTCTGCAAAATTATTCAAAAACAAAAAATATATAAATGGGATATCGCCTAAATTCTACTGACCCATAGAACATAACTAACATGATATCTATGATATTTGGTGTATAAAATAAAAAATAAAGGTGAAAAATGAGTATCAGAATCCAATTTCTTTGCATTCTCAATATGTAATCAGTGGGGTAAAAAAACCACAAAATAGTGTTATTCTACTTGAATGGGTTTAGTTTTCAAATGGGGTCATGTTTTAGGGGTTTCTATTGGTCTTTTATGTTATAGGCTCAGCAAATGCCACATAGAGGCTGAAATTTTTTTCAGCAAAATTTGCTCTCCAAAAGTGTGATGGCACTCCTTCACTTCTGCGCTCTGTTATGGGCCCATAAAGTGGTTTACATCCATATGTGGGGTATTGCCGGACTCAAGAGAAACTGCACAACAAAATCTGAGATGTGTTTTCTCATTTTATCCTGCATGAACATTTTAGGGCTAAGTAAACATTTTATTGGGAAAATGTAAAAATTCTGCATAGAACCTCCATTTTGATTTGTTTCATGTTTGAAGCTTAAACGGTTGATAAACTTAACAAAGGCTGTTAAAATGATGTCAAAATAAAGCAGACATATGGTTAATGTTAGTTAGTAACCTATTTAGGAGGTTAGACCAACTGTATGATGAGAATAAGAGGTTCAGACCTCATGATGTATCCGCCATGACGGGAGGCGCGTCGCCTTTACGCCATATGCATGGTGCACAAGCTCCAGTATATGATAAATTCCTTCCAGTATTTGTAATTCAAAACATTATAATAATGATGTGTTACATTATTATTTATGTGCCTTGCAGCATTGAAAGGTATTTTTTTAAAAGTTGATGTACCTGCCTAATTTCTCCTCTTCGGTTTTGACATGTGATGGACGAAAAATATACCTGATGCGTGTGCGGGGCTTCTATTTGCGCTGCTTTACTTCTGGTAATTTGGGGGTATTCATCCACAGCTGAATTTTCATAACTATTTTTTTTTTAATCTGTTCTAAGACCATAAAGTTTAAAGAGGTTATACTGACTAAATAATGAATGAGATTTAAAGTTTGGGTTTCGTGAGTTTTTAATTTTTGTTATCTTTATATAATAAAAACACTTATTTTTTCTAAAGATCAGCTGGTGATGTTGTTAATGTGAAAACTACAACTTTCCATAGAACACATTTATGACATTATAAAGGAAATGTATTAATGCTGACATTGTGACACCCTGTTGGTGTATTTGTCTATGTTGTTTATTTGCTTCGCTCCAGTTAAATAATTGTTTATATATTATATATTTTATTCATGTTAGGATGAATGAACTTAATCCAGAGAATTTGTGTAAGTCTGATTCTGGGAAACAAGGATCCTCTGGCTTTTCTTTCTATACAATGAGATAGAAAGGTTGAATATAGAGTAACTCTCATACTGGTGAAAAGAGTCTCATTACTGTATTAGACTAATACTACTTTGACTTTCTATATCGCTCCTGATTTTAACTATTGAGTGACAACTGCAGTCCACAATACTAAACTAATCAGTGGCTCTAGAAAAATTTACATACTCCTAACTTCAACTACAAACTTTGATCACAATTCCAAAACACAAAATTGACTTTCCCTTACAGTCCTTTTTTTTTTCTTTTTCTGTGCACATTTCTAATTTGCAAGACTTTCATTGAACACTGACCCAATAGATTCAATAACCTCAGACATGGGTTTTTTTTTTTAATGAAAGCTTGCATTTGTTTTTTAATGGTCATTAAACAAACACATGCTGAACTTTTGCAAAGTACATAGAAAAACAACAGATAAGTATATAGCAAGGACTATACGCCTTTCGGAACACTTGTTCCTTCCTCAGCAGTCACAAGAAGTTCCAAAACTCACTTAAGTGGTTTCATCTACAGGCAGTCCCCGGGTTACATACAAGATAGGGTCTGGAGGTTTGTTCTTAAGTTGAATTTGTATGTAAGTCAAAACTGTATATTTTATAATGGAAGTTCTAGACAATTTTTTTTCTTTTGCCCCAGTGACAATTGGAGTTTCAAAATTTTTGGTGTAATTGGACCAAGAATTATCAATAAAGCTTCATTACAGACATCTTACAGCTGATCATTGCAGTCTGGGACTATAGTAAAGCATCCAGAGAGCTTCACCAGAGGTCACAGTGGGCAGAGGGGTCCGTCTGTAACTATGGGTTCTCTGTAAGTCGGGTGTCCTTAAGTAGGGGACCGCCTGTATTTATATATTTTAAATCCCAGGTCTTCATGTAGCCAATATGCTGCTAAAAGAAAAAAAAGAAGATTGGGAAGTGGAGAGTGTTTAAGAACTCTTGGAACACCTCAAAAGTTGTGTAAAGACTTTGGAACACTGCAACATTGTTTCTGAATATTGCAAAATTGGGGCACATTTACTTTATGAAGGCCCGCCCCCTGTCCCAGCGGTGCGATTCCCGAAAACGTCAGAAAACCTGACGGAAATGTGATAAGCGGACCCTTAGTAAATAAGCCCCATTGTTTTGAATATTCAACCTCCATCATTTCATTTTTACAGATGCCAGCTGATGATAATATGAAAACCTTAGCCTCGTTCTCATTACCTCCAAGCCTCATTTCTGTGTCTGGATCCATCAAGGACTGTAGACCATGCTGGAAACACTAATGGGGAGTGAAACATTGTTACTGATCTTATGCAGTAATGAAGGAGCTGTAGCATACATCCAGGGTCATAACAAGGATAGGCTGGGTCCCATAGCAGATTTCTGCATGGGATCCTCCTGCCAATTAAAAAAATATACATATATGTAAAATACACATTTTATACACTTATGAAAAAGAGAATAATCAAATGGCACTCACCCTTCTTCAGAGTCATAAAAAATCTTTATTCCAGCGTTACAAATAAACACAATATCTGGGTAGGGAGTGATGCCGAGATGCTGTACAGATAAGTGACAGTCGTTTTGTGCGTGTTTCACTTCTTCCAGCTTGTTGTTGTCATGTGACGGCCCCACTACTAGATGTACCCCCCCTGGCACCGCCTGTGATGCCCAAAAACCACTACCTCTCAATGTCAATTAAACAATGCCCTGTTACTAATAGCCCGAAGCTGTTTTATGGTTATGCGCCCATGCCTTCAGCAGAACAACAGCAATAAAGAGAAGTCAATTCTCCTACTATAGAAATGTATGGGAACTTACCCCAGTATGTTCAGTCTCTACAAAATAGGCCTACAAGAAAATGGCGTCCCACTTACCCATAACTGTGTGAATTTTGTGAATGAAGCACCACCCTCTGGACTAGTTCCAGGCGTTTATGTATTTCTATGTAACATGCTCAAAGTGGGTCTTCGGCAATGATAAATTATGATTTGCCCATGTACCGCTAGCCCCTAGACCTTGCAAGCCTGCGAGTCTGTGCTCTGCGTACATCTATTTCTTATATCAAAGGATTTAAAAAATACATTCTTTTACCAAGATAAGAATTGATTGACTTAAAGGAAATCTTGATTGTAAACCAAGCACACTTACATATTGGTGTGTATCCCCTCTGGCAGAATCCACTCTTCTTTTAGCTTCTTAGGCCCCTGTTTTTAAAAAAAAATGGATTTAAATATTATGCAAATTACTCTAAGGGGCTCCAGGCTCTCTTAACAGCTGTGGAGTTTGGAGCCCCTCAGGGTCATTTGCATAATTTTTAAACCCTGTTTTTTGTAGAAACAAAGGCATAAGAAGCTAGAAGAAGAGCAGATCCTGTCTGAGGGGGCACAGACACCTGCCTGTAAGTGTTCTTGGATTACAATCCTTGATCCTGGTGGTAGAAACCTTTAAAAGTTACTGAAACCTGCAGAGGTTTTATTTTATCCTTAGATTCATTTCTATTGATATATTAGTGTATAATCTGGCTATTGATTCATTCTTAATAATAATGATTTATGCAATTGTATGCGAACTATTTGCATAATCTAATATTAACCTCAATCTGCACATTTGTGCTGATACAAGTCCTTGTGCTATATAGTTTAACCCCTTAAGGATGCAGGTTTTTTTCGCTCATTTCTCGCTCTCCACCTTCAAAAATCCATAACTTTTTCATTTTTACGTGTACAGACCTTTGTGAGGGCTTATTTTGTGCGTAACAAATTTTACTTTCCTGTAATGTTATTTATTTTAACATGCCATGTACTGCGAAGCTGAAAAAAAATTCCAAATGTGGAAAAATGTAAAAAAAACCCGCATGTGCGTCACGTTCTTGTGGGCTCAGTTTTTACGACTTTGACTGTGCACTCAAAATAACACCTCAGCTTTATTCTTTGGTTTGGTGCGATTGCGGTCATACCAAATTTATACAGGTTTTATTGTGTTTTAATACATTTTCAAAAATTAAACGAATGTGTGCAAAAAAGAAAAATATTTTTTGCCATCTTCTGAAGCTAATAACTTTTTCATACTTTGGCGCACGGAGCTGTGTGAGGAGTAATTTTTTGTGAAATGAGCCGACATTTGCATTGCTACCATTTTGAGGTCTGTGCAACATTTTGATAATTTTTTATTCCATTTTTTATGTGATGTAAAAAGGTGTAAAAGTCGCATTTCGGACATTTGGGCGCCATTTCCCGTCTCGGAGGTCACCGCCGGCCGTAACCGTTTTTATATTTTGATAGATCGGGCATTTTGGGACGCGGCGATACCTGATGTGTCTGTGATTTTTACGGTTTATTATGTTTTATATCAGTTCTAGGGAAATTTTTTAAACTTTTTTTTTTCTTTTTTTTCCCACTATTTCTTAGACCATCTAGGGCACATTAACCCTAGATGGTCAGATCGCTCCTACCATATACTGCAATACTTCTGTATTGCAATATATGACATTTTTGCAGCTCATTCATTACAATGAGCCACTGGCTCATTGTAACGAATCTGCAGATGCCAGATAGCCTCGGGTCAAACGAAGACCCGAGGCTACCATGGCAACCGATCGCCACCCCCGATGGCGTTCGGGGGCACGGCGATCGGAATAAAGATGACGGCACCCGTGCGCCGCCGTCTTTTAAATGCCGCCAGCGACTTTGCCGGCAGCAACGAAAGGATTAATAGCCGTGATCGGTGCAAGCACCGACCGCGGTTATTAGCGGTGGGGGTTTACTGCAATATGCAACAACCCCCACCCTTGTATGAAGAGGACTCAGCCCGCGAGCCCTCTTCATACATTACCTGTACCTCTGCACCGTAGAGCTACGGCGCAGAGCGTTAAGGGGTTAATACACTATTTGTTTTTATGTATTTAAGGGTTTTAACCCCTTATCACTTGTTTTCAGCTTAATGACCAGACTCGATTTTTAGAATAAGACATGTGTCAAGAAAATTCATTATAACTTTGAAATGCTTTAACACTTGTAAAATTCTAGTGATAAGTTTTGCTTTTCACTCTAAAAAAAATAAAAATTTGGCAAAAGTTCCTTTTTTCATTTTCAAAGTTTAAAATGTTCTGTTTTCCAGGCAAATAGTTAAACTACCTAAAAAGCTTGATAACTAACATTTTTGGAATTTCTGCTTTATGACATGGAGATGTGTCCTCTCATTTTTTTAAGATGTTATGAGGCTTAGAACTTTAGGTACAATTTTTCTCATTTTCATGAAAATCACCAACAACTCAGATATCAAGTGACTCTGAGAGGCCTAAATAATAACAATACCCCATAAATTACCCCACTATAGAAACTACACACTTCGACGTATGTAAACAACTTTAATTAAGTCTATTTATCCTTTAAGTGTTTTACACTTAATTTTTTGGGGAAAATAAATTCATCTAGGCCAAAAATGACACTTTCATAATAAATAAAATGAGTAAACACTCTAAAAAGTTTGATGTCCAATTTCTCCTGAGTGTACCAATACCCCATATATGGTGGTAACCTGCTGTATGGGCGCACGGCCGGGCATAGAATGAAATCAGCGCCATTCAGAACAAATTTGTATTGTCACATTGTAAAATCTTAATTTTTTTGGTAATGAGAAAAAATGTGGGCTTATTATTTGCGTGATGAGATACACTGTATAGTTAATACAATTTGAGAGTCTATATTCTAGATTTTATTAACTATTTCAAGGTAGACACAAACAAAATTTATTTGGGATTTTTTGCACATTTTTTTGCCAGCTAACCATAATTTTAAAATATTTTATCTGTATTTTCTGGTTCACTATGATTACGGTGATACCTCATTTATATAGTTTTTCTTAACTTTCCTCAATTTTACCGAGTAAAACCAATACTGGAGACATTTTTTTTTACTATCAACAACTTTTCAGTGGCATAACCTGTATTTTTCTGTTGACAGATCTGGTTGAGGGCTTATTTTTTATGAAAAGAGTTGCTCTTTTCAGTCAAATCATATTAGGGCACGGACACGGTGATACCAAATATATGTACATTTTTGTGTTTTATATGCTTTATTTGGATTTTATATGTAACTGTGGTGATTAGGGGACTTTTATTTAATTTGTTTAATTAATTATTATTAAAACATGATAATTACTTTTTTTTCCTAGACTTGGGCTTGAAAAAGTGATCGGATGAACGCTTGTATTGCAGTGTATAATGTAACTAACTGATCATGCTGAGCATGCTCAATTAGTTACAGTCGGGTCCTGCCAGGAGTCAGAACCTGGCGTGAAGACAACCTGGCAGCCTCATGGCCCCTGCCAGATCACGGGCTGCTGCAGGAAGGACACGGGGGACACAGTTACAATTCTGGGTCATGCTTGACCATGGTGTGTAAGGGTTTAAACACCTGGGATCAGAGTTTTTCCAATCCCGGATGTTAGTGGGTTCTGATGACACAGCCAGACACCGGCACTTATAAGACCTGATGCCCCGCAATCTTCTTCTGACATGCCGACATAGAAAGGCAGCGTGTCAAAAGAAGTTCCCTTAATAGTCGTCGTGAAAAAACAATACAGCGGTAGAGATGAGCGAACATACTCGTCCGAGCTTGATGCTCGTTCGAGCATTAGCGTACTCGAAACTGCTCGTTGCTCGGACGAATACTTCGCCCGCTCGAGAAAATGGCAGCTCCCGCCGTTTTGCTTTTTGGCGGCCAGAAACAGAGCCAATCACAAGCCAGGAGACTCTGCACTCCACCCAGCATGACGTGGTACCCTTACACGTCGATAGCAGTGGTTGGCTGGCCAGATCAGGTGACCCTGGGATAGACTAGCCGCTGCCCGCGCTGCTCGGATCATTCTGTGTCTGGATGCCGCTAGGGAGAGAGCTGCTGCTGGTCAGGGAAAGCGTTAGGGTGTTCTATTAGAATAGTGTTAGGCAGGAGTGATTCAACAAGAACCCAACAGCCCTTCTTAGGGCTACAATAACGTTATACTTTTTTTTTTTTTATTTGCAGCTAGTACCATATTGTGAGGAATTTGCAGGGGGACTTGCTACCGTTGTGTTTAGCTCTTAGTGACGCACATATCCACCTCAAACACCAAAGTGGGAAAATTTATTAGGGGTTTGATTTCAATTAGGCACAGTCTGGCAGTTTCTTTTTATTTTACGTTTATTTTTTCATAACTCAGCGTCATCTCATCAGTGTGCTTTCCTACTTGGCTAGAAAATAGCCAAAGGAGAATCCAAACGGCTTACTTATGCCTACAATAGCGTTATATATATTTTATTTCTGGTTGATCTGCTGGTGGCTGTCCTTGCTGCAGTGCATATACTAGCCAATTGTCAGGAATTTGGAGGGAGACTTGCGACCGCTGTGTTTAGCGCTTAGTGACGCACATATCCATCGCAAAGACCGAAGTGGGAAAATTTATTAGGGGTTGGATTTCAATTAGGCACAGTCTGGCAGTTTCTTTTTATTTTACGTTTATTTTATCATAACTCAGCGTCATCTCATCAGTGTGCTTTCCTACTTGGCTAGAAAATAGCCAAAGGAGAATCCAAACGGCTTACTTACGCCTACAATAGCGTTATATATATTTTATTTCTGGTTGATCTGCTGGTGGCTGTCCTTGCTGCAGTGCATATACTAGCCAATTGTCAGGAATTTGGAGTGAGACTTGCGACCGCTGTGTTTAGCGCTTAGTGACGCACATATCCATCGCAAAGACCGAAGTGGGAAAATTTATTAGGGGTTGGATTTCAATTAGGCACAGTCTGGCAGTTTCTTTTTATTTTACGTTTATTTTATCATAACTCAGCGTCATCTCATCAGTGTGCTTTCCTACTTGGCTAGAAAATAGCCAAAGGAGAATCCAAACGGCTTACTTACGCCTACAATAGTGTTATATATATTTTATTTCTGGTTGATCTGCTGGTGGCTGTCCTTGCTGCAGTGCATATACTAGCCAATTGTCAGGAATTTGGAGTGAGACTTGCGACCGCTGTGTTTAGCGCTTAGTGACGCACATATCTATCGGAAAGACCGAAGTGGGAAAATTTATTAGGGGTTGGATTTCAATTAGGCACAGTCTGGCAGTTTCTTTTTATTTTACGTTTATTGTATCATAACTCAGCGTCATCTCATCAGTGTGCTTTCCAACTTGGCTTGAAAATAGCCAAAGGAGAATCCAAACGGCTTACTTACGCCTACAATAGCGTTATATATATTTTATTTCTGGTTGATCTGCTGGTGGCTGTCCTTGCTGCAGTGCATATACTAGCCAATTGTCAGGAATTTGGAGTGAGACTTGCGACCGCTGTGTTTAGCGCTTAGTGACGCACATATCCATCGCAAAGACCGAAGTGGGAAAATTTATTAGGGGTTGGATTTCAATTAGGCACAGTCTGGCAGTTTCTTTTTATTTTACGTTTATTTTTTCATAACTCAGCGTCATCTCATCAGTGTGCTTTCCTACTTGGCTAGAAAATAGCCAAAGGAGAATCCAAACGGCTTACTTACGCCTACAATAGCGTTATATATATTTTATTTCTGGTTGATCTGCTGGTGGCTGTCCTTGCTGCAGTGCATATACTAGCCAATTGTCAGGAATTTGGAGTGAGACTTGCGACCGCTGTGTTTAGCGCTTAGTGACGCACATATCCATCGCAAAGACCGAAGTGGGAAAATTTATTAGGGGTTGGATTTCAATTAGGCACAGTCTGGCAGTTTCTTTTTATTTTACGTTTATTTTTTCATAACTCAGCGTCATCTCATCAGTGTGCTTTCATACTTGGCTAGAAAATAGCCAAAGGAGAATCCAAACGGCTTACTTACGCCTACAATAGCGTTATATATATTTTATTTCTGGTTGATCTGCTGGTGGCTGTCCTTGCTGCAGTGCATATACTAGCCAATTGTCAGGAATTTGGAGTGAGACTTGCGACCGCTGTGTTTAGCGCTTAGTGACGCACATATCCATCGCAAAGACCGAAGTGGGAAAATTTATTAGCGGTTGGATTTCAATTAGGCACAGTCTGCCATTTCCTTTTTATTTTAGGTTTATTTTTTCATAACTCAGCGTCATCTCATCTGGCATAGCAGTGTGCTTTCATACTTGGCTACAAAATAGCCATAGCAATAGGATATCATTGTTTGACTTTAAAAACTAAAAAACACAAAAAAAAAACTAAAAAACACAAAAAAAAGTTAAAAAAAAATTTAAGTTATAACTTTCATTTTCAAAATGTTTAACCCGAGGGCTAGGGGTAGAGGACGAGGGCGGGGACGTGGGCGTACAACTACTGCAGGGGTCAGAGGCCATGGTCCTGGGCGGGGTGAGACACCACCTGCTGATGAGGGAGCAGGGGAACGCCGCAGAGCTACACTCCCTAGGTTCATGTCTGAAGTTACTGGGACTCGTGGTAGAGCACTGTTGAGGCCAGAACAGTGCGAACAGGTGATATTGTGGATTGCCGACAATGCTTCGAGCAATTTGTCCACCAGTCAGTCTTCCACGCAGTCCACCCATGTCACCGAAATCGGCACTCCTCCAGCTCCTGCACCTCAGCCTCCTCCCCCCCAGTCTGCCCCCTCCCAGGAAAATTTGGCATTTGAACCGGCATACTCTGAGGAACTGTTTTCTGGACCCTTCCCACAGTCACAAACCACTTGTCCGGTTGCTGCTGAGCAATTTTCCGATGCCCAGGTTTTCCACCAGTCGCAGTCTGTGGGTGATGATGACCTTCTTGACGTAGTGGAAGAAGTGTGTAAAGAGGTGTCCGACGATGAGGAGACACGGTTGTCAGACAGTGGTGAAGTTGTTGTCAGGACAGGAAGTCCGAGGGCGGAGCAGACTGAGGGATAGGAGCATGATGAGGTGACAGACCCAAGCTGGGTTGAGAGGCCGGGTGAACACAGTGCTTCTGAGACGGAGGAGAGTCCTCGACCAGAACAGGTTGGAAGAGGCAGTGGTGGGGCCAGACGGAGAAGCAGGGCCAGAGCAGGTGCATCAGCGCCAAATGTGTCACGTAGTGAAGCTCCCGTGGCGAGGGCTCCCGCGGCGAGGGCTAGATTTTCCGAAGTCTGGAGGTTCTTTAAGGAAACACCGGATGACCGACGGACTGTGGTGTGCAACCTTTGCCAAACCAGGATCAGCAGGGGTTCCACCACTACTAGCTTAACTACCACCAGTATGCGCAGGCATATGAATGCTAAACACCCCACTCAGTGGCACCAAGCCCGTTCACCTCCGGCCGTGCACACCACTGCTCCTTCCCCTGTTTCAGCTGATAGTCAGCCCCCTGCCCAGGACCCTGGCACAAAAACCCCATCGTCGCCTCCACGATCCTCCACAGCATCCACCAGCGTTCAGCTCTCCATACCCCAGACGCTGGAGCGGAAACGCAAATATAGTGCAACCCACCCGCACGCCCAAGCCCTTAATGTCCACATCTCCAGATTGCTTAGCCTGGAGATGCTGCCCTATAGGCTAGTAGAGACCGAGGCCTTTCGCAACCTCATTGTGGCGGCCGCCCCTCGGTATTCGGTCCCCAGCCGCCACTACTTTTCCCGATGTGCCGTCCCAGCCCTGCACCAGCACGTGTCAGACAACATCATCCGTGCCCTGACCAACGCCGTTTCTGACAAGGTCCACCTGACCACAGACACGTGGACGAGTGCTGCCGGGCAGGGCCACTATATATCGCTGACGGCACATTGGGTTAACTTGGTGGAGGCTGGGACCGAGTCTGACCCTGCGGCTGGTCATATACTGCCGACGCCGAGGATTGCGGGGCCTACCTCGGTCCAGGTCTTTCAGGCCTACTATGCCTCCTCCTCCTCCCACCCCTCCTCCACCTCCTCCTCCGAACTACCATCCGTGGGCATGCCGCCATCAGTCGGTAGCTCTAGGCACAGCAGCAGTGCCGTCGCTAAGCGACAGCAGGCGGTGCTCAAACTTCTGAGCCTAGGCGATAAAAGGCACACCGCCCAAGAGCTATTACAGGGCATCATGGCGCAGACTGATCTGTGGCTGGCACCGCTGAACCTGAAGCCAGGC
Source organism: Engystomops pustulosus (assembly GCF_040894005.1). Classification (NCBI taxonomy): domain Eukaryota; kingdom Metazoa; phylum Chordata; class Amphibia; order Anura; family Leptodactylidae; genus Engystomops; species Engystomops pustulosus. Next base: position 43,953,276 of record NC_092418.1, on the reverse strand, counting down.
ATGGTTGTGTGTGACAACGGCCGTAACCTGGTGGCGGCTCTGCAACTCGGCAGACTGACACATGTGCCATGCCTGGCCCATGTGTTAAATCTCATAGTTCAGCGTTTCCTCAAGACATACCCCAATCTGTCTGATTTGCTCACGAAGGTGCGCCGCATCTGTGCGCATTTCAGGAAGTCCAGCACAGATGCTGCCACTCTCAGGGCAGCGCAGCGCCGCCTCCAACTGCACGCTCACCGACTGTTGTGCGACGTGCCCACGAGGTGGAATTCAACATTAACCATGTTATCCAGAGTTTACCAGCAGCGCAGAGCAATTGTAGACTGCCAGATGTCAACTTCCACCAGAACTGGTAGTCAGGTCAGTCAGCTTCCTCAAGTCTACAATGAGGAGTGGACGTGGATGTCTGATATCTGTCAGGTGCTGAGTAACTTCGAGGAGTCAACAAAGATGGTCAGTGGCAATGCCGCCATCATCAGCCTCACCATCCCACTGCTTGGCCTGTTGAAAAACTCTCTGATCAGCATTAAGTCGGAAGCTTTGCGCTCGTCACAAGAGACGGGGGAAGAAGATTCCCTTGTTGATAGCCAAAGCACCCTTAGGTCTGTTTCTCAGCGCATATCGGAGGAGGTGGAGGTGGAGGAGGATGAGGAGGAAGAGGAGGAGAATGTTGGCGAGACACAAGAGGGGACCATTGTTCAGTCCTTCACTGTTCAGCGTGTATGGGCAGAAGAAGAGGAGTTGGAGGAGGAGGAAATGGACAGTCAGGCCAGTGAGGGGAGTGAATTCTTACGCGTTGGTACTGCGCATATGGCAGATTTCATGCTAGGCTGCCTATCCCGTGACCCTCGCGTTCAAAGAATTTATTCCAGCACCGATTACTGGGTATTCACTCTCCTGGACCCACGGTACAAGCAAAATCTTTCCACTCTCATCCCTGGAGAGGAAAGGAGTGTGAGAATGCATGAATACCAGCAGGCCCTGGTGCACAAGCTGAAACACTATTTCCCTTCTGACAGCGCTAGCGGCAGAGGGCGTAGTTCTGCGGGACAAGTAGCGAGGGAGAGTAGGCGAGCAGGCAGCTTGTCCAGCACTGGCAAGGGTATGCTTTACAAGGCTTTTGCCAGCTTTATGTCACCCCAGCAAGACACTGTCACCTGTCCCCAGTCTCGGCAGAGTAGGGCTGATCTTTACAGAAAGATGGTGAGGGAGTACGTAGCTGACCATACCATCGTCCTAAATGATCACACAGCTCCCTACAACTACTGGGTTTCAAAGCTGGACATGTGGCACGAACTGGCGCTGTACGCCTTGGAGGTTCTTGCCTGCCCTGCCGCTAGCGTGTTGTCCGAGCGGGTTTTCAGTGCAGCTGGTGGCATCATCACCGATAAGCGTACACGCCTGTCGACTGACAGCGCTGACAGGCTGACGCTTATTAAGATGAATAAAGCCTGGATTTCTCATAATTTCCAATCTCCACCAGGTGAAGGAAGCTCAACCTGAATAATTTATCCACTCCTCCTCCTCCTCATTTTCCTCCTTCTCCTCCTCTTTGTACACTAAAGCAGAGGAAACTGGCTATTTTTTGACAGGGCCCACTGGCTCTAGCTATAGTACTTTATGCATTTAATTTTTCTGGAGGGCCACCTACCCGGTCCTCTGTTTTAAACAATTTTTGGGAGTGCCACATACAGGCACTCAATCTATTTCATTTTTCTGGAGGGCCACCTACCTGCTCCTCTGGTTTGAAAACTTTTTTGGACTGCCACATACAGGCACTCAATCTATTTCATTTTTCTGGAGGGCCACCTACCTGCTCCTCTGGTTTGAAAACTTTTTTGGACTGCCACATACAGGCACTCAATCTATTTCATTTTTCTGGAGGGCCACCTACCTGCTCCTCTGGTTTGAAAACTTTTTTGGACTGCCACATACAGGCACTCAATCTATTTCATTTTTCTGGAGGGCCACCTACCTGCTCCTCTGGTTTGAAAACTTTTTTGGACTGCCACATACAGGCACTCAATCTATTTCATTTTTCTGGAGGGCCACCTACCTGCTCCTCTGGTTTGAAAACTTTTTTGGACTGCCACATACAGGCACTATCCAAATTAAATTGTCTCCATAGCAGCCTCCACACGTTGTCTCCATTGCTACCTCCAAAAGTCGTCCATATAGCTGCCTCCATACATCGTCCCCTTATCAAACGAGGTGTGTCAGGCAGAAATTTGGGTTGTTTTCATGGATTCCACATCAAAGTTGTTAACTTTGTCGCCACCCTGCTGTGTTATCCACAAAATATACTGGCAAACTTTTATCATTTACCAATATTATTTCAGCGCTTCTTGCGCATCTGTTTACATTCCCCTCACCCGCCATATCCTAAACTTATAAGAACGCTACTACACTTGATCTTATACAAAAGGTTCTCTTAGAAGTGCTGTTTGGGGAGTAGCCTAGAGACAGGGGCTTGGATTGGCGAAAGCTCGTCTGGCAGCGGAGCGCCAGCTCCATGCGCATCATGCGCTTCTTGCGCATCTGTTTACATTCCCCTCACCCGCCATATCCCAAACTTATAAGAACGCTACTACACTTGATCTTATACAAAAGGTTCTTAGAAGTGCTGTTTGGGGAGTAGCCTAGAGACAGGGGCTTGGATTGGCGAAAGCTCGCCTGGCAGCGGAGCGCCAGCTCCATGCGCATCATGCGCTTCTTGCGCATCTGTTTACATTCCCCTCACCCGCCATATCCCAAACTTATAAGAACGCTACTACACTTGATCTTATACAAAAGGTTCTTAGAAGTGCTGTTTGCGGAGTAGCCTAGAGACAGGGGCTTGGATTGGCGAAAGCTCGCCTGGCAGCGGAGCGCCAGCTCCATGCGCATCATGCGCTTCTTGCGCATCTGTTTACATTCCCCTCACCCGCCATATCCCAAACTTATAAGAACGCTACTACACTTAACTTGGTGCAGGCTGGGACCGAGTCTGACCCTGGGGCTGGTCATATACTGCCGACGCAGAGGATTGCGGGGCCTACCTCGGTCCAGGTCTCAAAGGCCTACTATACCTCCTCCTCCTCCCACCCCTCCTCCACCTCCTCCTCCTCCGAATTACCATCCGTGGCCATGGCGCCATCAGTCGGTAGCTCTAGGCACAGCAGCAGTGCCGTCGCTAAGCGACAGCAGGCGGTGCTCAAACTGCTGAGCCTAGGCGATAAAAGGCACACCGCCCAAGAGCTATTACAGGGCATTCCACATCAAACTTGTTAACTTTGTCGCCACCCTGCTGTGTAATCCACAAAATATACTGGCAAACTTTTATCATTTACCGATATTATTTCAGCGCTTCTTGCGCATCTATTTACATTCCCCTCACCCGCCATATCCCAAACTTATAAGAACGCTACTACACTTGATCTTATACAAAAGGTTATTAGAAGTGCTGTTTGGGGAGTAGCCTAGAGACAGGGGCTTGGATTGGCGAAAGCTCGCCTGGCAGCGGAGCGCCAGCTCCATGCCAAGATCCAACTAACATAGTTTTAACTGCAGCACCTTTAATCTACTACTAGTTCACTGCCTCCATACATGGTCCCCTTATCAAACGAGCTGTGTCAGGCAGAATTTTGGGTTGTTTTCATGGCTTCCATGTTAACTTTGTCGCCACCCTGCTGTGTAATCCACAAAATATACTGGCAAACTTTTATCATGTACCGATATTATTTGAGCACTTCTTGCTCACCTCCTTTGGTTCCTCTCTGCCACCCATTGGTTTGAAGCCTGAGTCCATTTAGGGTATGTCGCCATGCCACTCTCTAGCCTGCAGCTTCTGCCGCTGCCTCTGCATGCCGTCCCCTATAGTGTCAGGGTCAATTATTGGATGTTTTAGATGCTATCTTGCTTCATTCTGTCACTCTGTCATGGCCATGCTGTTGCCCATAATTTTGGCATAATGGTGTGATTAAGCAGCCTCAGAGGCATCCATGCATGCTGCCCCTGCTGTTTCCTGTCCATTTCCGTGGTGTTTCCATCCTTTTCTGAGGTTCCCAGGTGTTTGGCCAAGCTTCCCTGTGCAGAGCCTTGGTCCCCTTGAAAAATGCTCGAGTCTCCCATTGACTTCAATGGGGCTCGTTATTCGAGACGAGCACTCGAGCATCGGGAAAAGTTCGTCTCGAATAACGAGTACCCGAGCATTTTAGTGCTCGCTCATCTCTATACAGCGGTTAATAAATATCTTGGCTTTTTTCTACAATTCACCAAATTTGGTGTTGTGCCAGATCAATCCATTCCTTTCAAATATCTATTGTCTATTTTCTTTGATAGCAGGAAAGGATCTAGCACCCATCATATTATATAGTAGTGAGCATGAACATATATTCTTTTGTTCTTAAAAGTCTATAGACATGCATCAAAGACGCATTTCTCTCTAAAACAAATGTGATTGCATTGCGTTTTTTACTAATTCCATAGAAAACATACAGCAGACAAATTCATAATAATTTTTTTTACACACATCAAAAATGCATGAAAAACTGACAAACTGGGCAAAATCTCTTAAATTCTAAAACATTTGTGTGAAAGAACAGTTAGGCTTTGTTTACAATCTGTGACTCGGTATTACATTTCCTTTACTTTATTGACAAGCCTATTTTTGCTCAAGATATCAAAGTACCATATTTTTTAGTCCATAAAACACACTTTTTAGCAAAACAATGTGATACTAAAAAGTGCCTATGTCTTATTGTCTGAATGAAATCTATAAGGACCCTCTTGACCGCTGTCCTGAAGATCGGCTGAAGATATTTCTCTCTACTTACTGTTCCCCCAGGGTCAGACAGTAGGTGTTCACTTTGTAGAAAGATTTCCAATTAAGGCCACCTTAAGGGCATGTGGAGACTTAAAGCCATAGACGCTCCACTAGAGAATTCTGGGAAGTATGCAAATGCATTTTCCAAGGTGTTAAATGGAAAACAATGCCTATTTTTGCTACCTTGAAGGCAGCCCCTTTAACACCAAGTATGACCGATAAGAAGTATAAAAACATGCTCAATCCCACATCATGTTTTTAGACTTCTTGTAGGTCATACTTGGTGTTAAGGGGGCTGCCTTTCAAGGTAGCTAAAGGAGGTATGTTTTCCGTTCAACACTTTGTAAAACTTATTTGCATACTGTTCCCCCACACATGCAAGGACCTCATGTGAGATGATTGGGCCGTGTGTCAGTCTCGGGAGGTTCTTGCTACATAGAAAGAGCTGTCTGTACTCTGCAGCTACATGGAGAGTGTGAGTAGCTGCGGGGCTACAGGCGGGAGAGCTGCAGAAGATGGGGGTCATGTTATACTGAGGAAATGGGGGCATGGAGCTGCAGGAGAAGGAAATGATGTTATAGGCTGCAAGGGATGGAATGAGAATTAAACTGTGGGGATGAGGAGCTGGGAGCTGCAGGAAAAGGAGATGATGTTATAGGCTGCAAGGGATGGGATGGGGATGAGGAGGATGTTATACTAAGGGGACGAGGAGTTGGGTAGCTGCAGCAATTGGGTGTATTTTAACCCTTTAGTGACCAAGCTCATTTGTGCCTTGATGACCAAGGCCTATTTTTCAAAAACGGAATGTGTCACTTTATCCGGTTATAACTTTAGAAGGCTTTAACTTACCCAAGTGCTTTTGAGTTTGATTTCCGTTACATTCTTACTTCAAAATATTGGGAATTTTTGGTTGATATATTTAACATTTATTTATGAAAAAAGTAAACATTTTAAAAAAAATAGCTATTTTCAAATTTCAAAATGTTCTGAACTGATAGTCTTACTACCCAAATTAGTAACTAACTAATATTTACCATATCTCAGCTTTGAGTTGGCGTCATTTTAGAAGTGTCCTGTTGTTTTATTATGACACTAGAAAGATCAGATCAGAAATCAAACAGCATTCTCTCAAATTTTCAAGAAAATTTTAGAACCAATTATTTTAGGGACCATTTAATTTCTATAGGGGTTTTGAAAGTTCTCTTAATAGGAAGCCCCCACGTATTACTCCATTCTATTAACTTCACCCCTCATACTATTCAAAACAGCAGGTGTGAAACTTATTTACCCTTCATTTATTTTACAGAACTTCAAATCAAATGAAGGTTTGGAATCCACCAATATTTATCATTAATACATTCATTTAGCCGCAAAATTTACCCACGTTAACTGAATAAAAGTAGAAAATGCATCTAGGAATACATTGTGCAGTTTTCAGAGTAAGAGGACATCCCACATGTGGATGTAACCCACTGTCGGGGCACATGGCGTGTACTGGGAAGCGGGAAAAAAATTCCAAATGCAGTGAAATTGTAAAAAAAATGCATTTGTGCCGTTTTCTTGTGGGTTTGGATTTTACAGATTTCACTGTATGCCCCAAATGACATGTCTACTTTATTCTTTGGGTTGGTACGATTACGTGGATACCAAATTTGAACACTCTCCATGTACCCGCACCCGGCATGTGACGTAATACTACAGTAAGGGGTGCCACTTATGGGCTTTCTCCATTTTACTTTCTGTTTATCGCTACCCACTTTCACTAGGAAGTGGAAATGCAAAATGCGGTAAAATTGACAAGAAACTGCATTTGCGCAATTTTATTGTTGGCTCTGTTTTAATGTCTTTCATTCTACATTCCAAATGGCATCTCTTATATATTCTTTGGATTGGTACGATCACATATATCAAATTTATATAGACTTTATTAGGTGTTAATAGATTTTACAAAAAATTAAAACTTGTTGTACCAGAAAAAAATTATTACTTTTACCATATTCTGACTCCAATAACTTTTTCATACTTAGGAGTACGGAGTTGACTAAGGTTTTCTCGGACAAGCTGAGGTTTTCATTGCTACCATTTTGGGGAATTTGTATTGTGTTTTTTATGTGTTGCGAAATGGCAAAAAAGTTATGAAATTATGAAATTTCTGAATTTTAGTTTTCATTTTTATAATTTTTTTATTTTTTGTGTTTAACTTCTTTTATTTTTACAATACTGTCAAATGAACTAGTGATCATGTGATCAATAGTTCATACTAATGCACTGCAATAACCATGTATTGCAGTGCATTCGTGTCACGGGTGGTTCCGCGACCCATAACGCGGCTTGAGGTCTCACAGGTTTCCTCACTGCTCTCGCAAGCGCATCGCGCATGTGTCACACCTCTCCTGGCTCCTGCTACAACTCCCTCTGCCGTGTGTGCGTGTTCCCGGTCCTCTCCGTTAATTGTTGCTGGTCATTATTAGGAAAACTATATAAGCCGGCCTCTTCCTGTGCAACCTGCCAGGACTTCGTGCCTCGAGCCTTAGAGAAAGCTAAGTTTGATGCCTTGCCCTATTTCTGTGATTTCCTGTTTCTAACCCTGGTTCTGTTTGTGACTTCGCTCCTTTGCCGCCTGCCCTGACCTGTTGCTACGTCCCCGACTTTGAACCTGTGCTGCCCGTCTGGACCTTTTGCCTGTCCCCGACTATGAGATTGCCTGCCATTTTTGTACCTCGACCTTGGCTGCCACTGCGGACAAGTTATACCTGTGGAACGACCTGGTGGTACCTCCTGCTTTGAGGCGGGCTCTGGTGAAAACTGGGTACCACTTAGACTCCAGTCCTTGGTTTGGGATTGTGTCATCGTTCGCAGTGGTTCAGAGGATCCACTACCTCTGAGCCTGACAATTAGAAGTGTAAGCCTATGCATCAGCTCTCTGGCATACCTCCTTCACTGAACTCCACCTTGCATCGACATCAGCGTAAGGGAGCCTCTGGAAACATTTTATGTAATACATGTGGGACTCTGTACCACCTAGTGAGAATCTTATAGTTGATTTCCTGGTAAACCATGCTTATTGTTGATTTGTGGGCCATGAGGTATATCTTTTCATGTTGCTCTTTGGAGAGGCTAATATCAGGCTCTTTCTCTCACTTCAGTATGCAGGGCGTGATATGATCCTGCGAGGGGGTGGCAGTCAACATTTTATGTGAGGATGAGAGTGCTCCCCTAACAGGATCCTTTTGTGTACAGAGTCCCTCAAACCCAATCCATGTCTTCATATTGGAGCCCAAGGCCAGATTCCTCAGGGTGTCTAAGAGAAAGGACCATCCCACCTAATCAATTGCTTTTTCGGCATCCGTGGAAAGGTAACCATCGGGGTGGAGTTTGAATTGACCAGGTGAATCATGTTGAGTGCTTTTGTGGTTCATGGTGTTATCTTTTGCTTCTCTAGTAGGAATGAAAACTGTCTGGTCATAGTGGGTTAGGCACGGCTTAGGCAAGGATTTTTGAAAAGAGCTTGAGGTCTACATTAAGAAGCAAGATTAGCCTGTAGCTTGCACAGGAGGCCAGGTCCTTGCCTTATTTAGGAGTTACTACTATATGGGCCCGAAGAATGTCCAGAGGAATCACCTGACAGGTGGAGAGGGCATTGAAGGCTCCTAGGAAGTGTTGTGTGAGTTGGGTTTTAAAGTACCGGGCGGATAGTCCATCATTGCCCTGGGACTTTCCCACCTGAGTGGTAGCTCTTCTCTTCTTACATCCAGCTGTGGTAGGTCCGTGTGGTTTGCTCAAGATATCAAAGTACCATATTTTTTAGTCCATAAAACACACTTTTTAGCAAAACAATGTGATACTAAAAAGTGCCTATGTCTTATTGTCTGAATGAAATCTAAAAGGACCCTCTTGACCGCTGTCCTGAAGATCGGCTGAAGATATTTCTCTCTACTTACTGTTCCCCCAGGGTCAGACAGTAGGTGTTCACTTTGTAGAAAGATTTCCAATTAAGGCCACCTTAAGGGCATGTGGAGACTTAAAGCCATAGACGCTCCACTAGAGAATTCTGGGAAGTATGCAAATGCATTTTCCAAGGTGTTAAATGGAAAACAATGCCTATTTTTGCTACCTTGAAGGCAGCCCCTTTAACACCAAGTATGACCGATAAGAAGTATAAAAACATGCTCAATCCCACATCATGTTTTTAGACTTCTTGTAGGTCATACTTGGTGTTAAGGGGGCTGCCTTTCAAGGTAGCTAAAGGAGGTATGTTTTCCGTTCAACACTTTGTAAAACTTATTTGCATACTGTTCCCCCACACATGCAAGGACCTCATGTGAGATGATTGGGCCGTGTGTCAGTCTCGGGAGGTTCTCGCTACATAGAAAGAGCTGTCTGTACTCTGCAGCTACATGGAGAGTGTGAGTAGCTGCGGGGCTACAGGCTGGAGAGCTGCAGAAGATGGGGGTCATGTTATACTGAGGAAATGGGGGCATGGAGCTGCAGGAGAAGGAAATGATGTTATAGGCTGCAAGGGATGGAATGAGAATTAAACTGTGGGGATGAGGAGCTGGGAGCTGCAGGAAAAGGAGATGATGTTATAGGCTGCAAGGGATGGGATGGGGAGGATGTTATACTAAGGGGATGAGGAGTTGGGTAGCTGCAGCAATTGGGTGTATTTTAACCCTTTAGTGACCAAGCTCATTTGTGCCTTGATGACCAAGGCCTATTTTTCAAAAACGGAATGTGTCACTTTATCCGGTTATAACTTTAGAAGGCTTTAACTTACCCAAGTGCTTTTGAGTTTGATTTCCGTTACATTCTTACTTCAAAATATTGGGAATTTTTGGTTGATATATTTAACATTTATTTACGAAAAAAGTAAACATTTTGAAAAAAATAGCTATTTTCAAATTTCAAAATGTTCTGAACTGATAGTCTTACTACCCAAATTAGTAACTAACTAATATTTACCATATCTCAGCTTTGAGTTGGCGTCATTTTAGAAGTGTCCTGTTGTTTTATTATGACACTAGAAAGATCAGATCAGAAATCAAACAGCATTCTCTCAAATTTTCAAGAAAATTTTAGAACCAATTATTTTAGGGACCATTTAATTTCTATAGGGGTTTTGAAAGTTCTCTTAATAGGAAGCCCCCACGTATTACTCCATTCTATTAACTTCACCCCTCATACTATTCAAAACAGCAGGTGTGAAACTTATTTACCCTTCATTTATTTTACAGAACTTCAAATCAAATGAAGGTTTGGAATCCACCAATATTTATCATTAATACATTCATTTAGCCGCAAAATTTACCCACGTTAACTGAATAAAAGTAGAAAATGCATCTAGGAATACATTGTGCAGTTTTCAGAGTAAGAGGACATCCCACATGTGGATGTAACCCACTGTCGGGGCACATGGCGGGTACTGGGAAGCGGGAAAAAAATTCCAAATGCAGTGAAATTGTAAAAAAAATGCATTTGTGCCGTTTTCTTGTGGGTTTGGATTTTACAGATTTCACTGTATGCCCCAAATGACATGTCTACTTTATTCTTTGGGTTGGTACGATTACGTGGATACCAAATTTGAACACTCTCCATGTACCCGCACCCGGCATGTGACGTAATACTACAGTAAGGGGTGCCACTTATGGGCTTTCTCCATTTTACTTTCTGTTTATCGCTACCCACTTTCACTAGGAAGTGGAAATGCAAAATGCGGTAAAATTGGCAAGAAACTGCATTTGCGCAATTTTATTGTTGGCTCTGTTTTAATGTCTTTCATTCTACATTCCAAATGGCATCTCTTATATATTCTTTGGATTGGTACGATCACATATATCAAATTTATATAGACTTTATTAGGTGTTAATAGATTTTACAAAAAATTAAAACTTGTTGTACCAGAAAAAAATTATTACTTTTACCATATTCTGACTCCAATAACTTTTTCATACTTAGGAGTACGGAGTTGACTAAGGTTTTCTCGGACAAGCTGGGGTTTTCATTGCTACCATTTTGGGGAATTTGTATTGTGTTTTTTATGTGTTGCGAAATGGCAAAAAAGTTATGAAATTATGAAATTTCTGAATTTTAGTTTTCATTTTTATAATTTTTTTATTTTTTGTGTTTAACTTCTTTTATTTTTACAATACTGTCAAATGAACTAGTGATCATGTGATCAATAGTTCATACTAATGCACTGCAATAACCATGCATTGCAGTGCATTCGTGTCACGGGCGGTTCCGCGACCCATAACGCGGCTTGAGGTCTCACAGGTTTCCTCACTGCTCTCGCAAGCGCATCGCGCATGTGTCACACCTCTCCTGGCTCCTGCTACAACTCCCTCTGCCGTGTGTGCGTGTTCCCGGTCCTCTCCGTTAATTGTTGCTGGTCATTATTAGGAAAACTATATAAGCCGGCCTCTTCCTGTGCAACCTGCCAGGACTTCGTGCCTCGAGCCTTAGAGAAAGCTAAGTTTGATGCCTTGCCCTATTTCTGTGATTTCCTGTTTCTAACCCTGGTTCTGTTTGTGACTTCGCTCCTTTGCCGCCTGCCCTGACCTGTTGCTACGTCCCCGACTTTGAACCTGTGCTGCCCGTCTGGACCTCTTGCCTGTCCCCGACTACGAGATTGCCTGCCATTTTTGTACCTCGACCTTGGCTGCCACTGCGGACAAGTTATACCTGTGGAACGACCTGGTGGTACCTCCTGCTTTGAGGCAGGCTCTGGTGAAAACTGGGTACCACTTAGACTCCAGTCCTTGGTTTGGGATTGTGTCATCGTTCGCAGTGGTTCAGAGGATCCACTACCTCTGAGCCTGACAATTAGAAGTGTAAGCCTATGCATCAGCTCTCTGGCATACCTCCTTCACTGAACTCCACCTTGCATCGACATCAGCGTAAGGGAGCCTCTGGAAACATTTTATGTAATACATGTGGGACTCTGTACCACCTAGTGAGAATCTTATAGTTGATTTCCTGGTAAACCATGCTTATTGTTGATTTGTGGGCCATGAGGTATATCTTTTCATGTTGCTCTTTGGAGAGGCTAATATCAGGCTCTTTCTCTCACTTCAGTATGCAGGGCGTGATATGATCCTGCGAGGGGGTGGCAGTCAACATTTTATGTGAGGATGAGAGTGCTCCCCTAACAGGATCCTTTTGTGTACAGAGTCCCTCAAACCCAATCTCATGAATGAATTGTGGGTTGGTAATTAGGTTAGAAAATGAGACTGCCATTTTTTATGTCCAGCGAGTATGAGTAGGCTCCATTATGTTTCACTACAGCTGATGGTTTAGAGTATAATGCTTCAATCCATGCCTTCTTATTGGAGCCCAAGGCCAGATTCCTCAGGGTGTCTAAGAGAAAGGACCATCCCACCTAATCAATTGCTTTTTCGGCATCCGTGGAAAGGTAACCATCGGGGTGGAGTTTGAATTGACCAGGTGAATCATGTTGAGTGCTTTTGTGGTTCATGGTGTTATCTTTTGCTTCTCTAGTAGGAATGAAAACTGTCTGGTCATAGTGGGTTAGGCACGGCTTAGGCAAGGATTTTTGAAAACAGCTTGAGGTCTACATTAAGAAGCAAGATTAGCCTGTAGCTTGCACAGGAGGCCAGGTCCTTGCCTTATTTAGGAGTTACTACTATATGGGCCCGAAGAATGTCCAGAGGAATCACCTGACAGGTGGAGAGGGCATTGAAGGCTCCTAGGAAGTGTTGTGTGAGTTGGGTTTTAAAGTACCGGGCGGATAGTCCATCATGGCCCTGGGACTTTCCCACCTGAGTGGTAGCTCTTCTCTTCTTACATCCAGCTGTGGTAGGTCCGTGTAACCCTGTGACCCACAGGCTATGATGTCAGCTGCTACAAAGCCTGCTGCTGCCTGATGTTTGAAGAGAAGACATGCCAGGGCATCGGTTAAGTGAGCATTGACTTTATTTTTTATGTGCTGGACATACTGGGGCTGGCTGTCTAAACTGGGGGGGGGGGGGGGGGGAGAGAGGACTGGCTTTATACTTGAGGCAGGCTGGCTATATACTGGGGCCGGCTCGCTGGCATGCTATATACTGGGGGCATGGGGTGGCTGGCTATATACTGAGGGCAGTGATTGGCTATATACTGGGGGCCGGCTGGCTGGCTATATAATGTGGGCTGGCTATATACTGGGGCTTGCTGACTATATACTGAGTACTTGCTATATACTGGGGAAGGGGCTGGCTGGGGGCTAGCAGGCCATATTCTGGAGGGCAGGGGGCTGGGGGGCAGGGGCTGGATATCTACATACTGGTAGGCAGGGGGTTGGCTGGCTATATACTGGCTGGAGGGCAAGGGGCTGGGGGCTGGATATCTACATACTGGTAGGCAGGGGGTTGGCTGGCTATATACTTGAAGGCAAGGGGTTGGCTGGCTATATACCGGTGTGCAGGGGGCTGAATAGCTATATACTGGGGGGAGGCTGTTACCAATGCATTTCCCACCCTAGGCATTTATTCAAGTAACTAGGCTTTCCCAGTTTTTTAGTGGTAAAATTGGGAGCTTTGGCTTTTATTTGGATTGGCTTATACTTGAGTATATATGGTACTTATAAATATAGAATATATACTTATAAATGATGCAAACATTGACGTTCTGAGTCTGTTGTCTGTGATTTACCATAACCAATATGAAATGCAGATGGTTGTTTGATTTATGTAATGCTATATTATTTTTAGTAATTCACTATAAAATTACACTTCCATTCATTTTCTTTGGTTCAAAGACTTAAACATGCAAAACCTATACACAGTGTTTCCATCTCATTTAATCTGTACTCATCTGAATGCTATCCCTTACAATGATGAATGTCTACCATGTATAATGGCTTTACACCCAAACAATAATCTATCAATGGGATTACTTTTCAAAATATCTAAAATGCCTGATGTGTATGGCATCTAATTAAATTATGCTGTGCTGGGTACATAGGTGCAATTTCACACCCACTGGTTTAATGGTAATTCTATATGATACATTATAGAAATGCTACAGAGAATTAACAGACATGTTAACGTACACATGAAACAATTAATCATATCAATGGCATCTTAGATAATACTGTAAATCTTGGGCTGGGGCTGGGGGGTCGATTTCAAAGATTCACCAAACAGACTACTGCAAATAACACAGAGACTGCATAAAACTAAATTATATATAGAGTTTTACAATCTAACAGGATATTCACACAATCATATTTGACCAAGATTTTCTGGTAGAATACCAGGTCAATATTCACTTATTTGGGGAGATATGAAGGCGAGACCGAGCTCCTCTAAGGGAAATTTTTTTTAGGAAAATGGATATCTAAAGGAACCACCCCTTGTTAGGGTGGGGGTTTACTTTTGGTTTGCTTGTTTGAGAGACTTTCTCATATCCCAAAGATAAGCTGCCCAACAGTCAAATTAGCCTGCGTGGTAGGCACTCGGTGGAAGCATGAAGTTTTACCCGCAGGGTTATGACCAGAACGGCACTTGCTGGGATGATAGTAGTTCCTAGAGAAGTAGATAACGTCCACACAGTAGACTATTTTTTTAGGTTTTGTTTATTATTTAGATCACGCTTTTTGGAGACTTACTGTCTTCTTATTGTGTTCCAGAGCTTGTGGACTCTCCTCAAGAATAACATTGTCTGCATAGCCTTGGAGTTGAAGAGGAAGACAGTGGCCCAGATTTATTACATCCCCTGTGCCAGTTTTCTGCCTGAATTTGCACATTCTCTCATGTGCAAACTGCTTGCAAACTGCATGTATTTAAAGGGTTTTTTCCATGAATCAAGTTAGGCAATATCCACAGGATAGGTCCTAACTTGATGATTGGTGGGAGTCTCAATGATGAGACTTCCACAGACTATGAAAATGAGAGGTCCGATGGGGTCTCAGTTACCAGTCAGACCCCTCGTTGCTCTGGGAGAGTAATGAAGCAGATGGCATGACCGTTCTTCTCCATTCATCTCTATGGTGCTGACGGAGATTGCCGAGCGCGACAGGACAGAAGATGGCCACTGGACACATGTCACATCACATGTCAGAAACCTCACACACTTTTTAAGGTCTTTTCGCCAAGCTTGTTTCAGGTCTGCGGCCAGTTCATCCATGACCATCTTAGATAATAATCCTGGGTGGCTTTACAGGGTTTGTGTGCCAGCACTCGAGCGGTCAAGTCTGGGTCCCTCTTTTTATTTTCAAATTGTTTTTTGTGTATTTGAATTTTTTAAAATATTTATGATAGCTGCTATAGTCATATTTTCATAATGAAAAATAAATTAAGAGATTATTTATGTATATTTTTCTTGTTTTTTTTTTTATGCTCGTGGTAGGGAGTTATTTGAAGGCTGCAAGAATTTTGAGTTTCCTATGTGTATTTTGTGAGCACATCATCGAGGAGTACTTTTAGTGAATTAGGGGATTACCTTTAGTGAATTTATAGGTTGTCATCCTGCTATTAAAATTATTATTAGTTATGCTAGAGGAAGCTGTTGTGTTGCGCGAAACGGCCATCGCCTGTCACGGCTTGCACACTGTCTAACACGCTGTAGTTTGGTTAATAATGCATTGAATGGATCCGGTGAGTGCCGTTGTATTTTCTCCCTTTGCTTATAGGTTGTAATTATATCTGGTCATTAGTTTATAGAGAGGAGAGAAGAAGAATGGAAGAGTTGCAGGACAGAAACAGACAGAGACACACTAAGACCTACCAGTATTTTATTCAACACAGTGCTGGAATAATGTACTGGTAATTAATAATGTAATGGTTACGTTAATCAGTATAACTATAAGATATCTTCTGTACTGCTGCTTCTCTTTACCTGTAATAGAGTAATAAGTAGCAGGATTTCCTCTGTGCTGTGAGCACTGTGTAGGAATATCCCCTGTATCCCCTACCTAGGGAAATGAGACTTGTGAACACTGCAAAATATATTTTCCCACCAAATGATGCAATCCTCATAAGCAAAGGTGCTTGTTTTAAAGGAAACCTACCACTTTCAGATTGGACTTCTAAGCATCAAATACAGTGCACCAGCTCAGGGTGAGCTGGTGCCAGAGCATATCTTTGTTATTTTCATAATGCACTGTAATGCTTTAAATCTTTATATTCGAAGCAGCATCGGCACACAGTGATACGCGCTCGGCACACTATGCGTGCAACCGTGCACGCGTGATGTCACTGGCTCTCCGGCACTCACTATTCAGGCGCACCTACGGTCGCGTGCATGGTGCATCGAGCGCGTACCACTGTGTGCCGAAGCTGCTTCGAATATAAAGATTAAAAAAGTTATTAAAAGCATTACAGCGCTTTATGGAAATAACGAAGATATGCTCCGGCACCAGTTCACCTTGAGCTGGTGCACGGTATTTGATGCTTAGAAGTCCAATTTGAAAGTGGTAGGTTTCCTTTAAAAAGGAGGAATGGCAGAAAAATTTACAATAATAATAACAACATGATAGTATCATAAAAAGGAATAATGACACAAATATTAAAATGGTAAAATAAACATATGGTGAGACTGTAGTTTTTGATATCTAAATATACACTTTAAATGGAACCTGTCACCAGGCAGCCTTTTTGAGCCTCCCTCATGTCATGTTCCTACCGACAATAAATAGCTTATTCCCAAACTGGTTTTATAAAACTTCTGGCATTAGTGGTTAAAACAACTTACCATATATACTCGTGTATAAGGCGAGTTGTCAGCACAATTTTTGTGTTGAAAATTCCCCACTCGGCTTATACTCGGGTATATAAAAAAAACCAATAAACTGTGTACTCACCATTCTGATGGCCCGGACAGCTCCTCTTCTATCTTCCTGTGCCTAGCAGGTCCGCATCAGCTCCGTGGGCAGCCCCTCTTCTTTGTTCATGCCGGCCCCAGGTCCGCTACAGCACCTTGCACACGGCCCAGCTGGCACAATCCGTGATGTTAGCAGCGGCCTGGAGCTGTCTGGGCCATCGGAATGGTGAGTGCACAGTTTATTTTTTTTACGGGCAAGATATATGCTACAGGGGGCTGGCTATATACTTCAAGTGACTGGCAGGCTATATACTTCAAGGGGCTGGCAAGCTACATACTACAGGGGCTGGAAGGCTATATACTTCAAGGGGCTGGCAGGCTATACATTACAGTGGCTGGCAGGCTATACATTCCAGTGGGCTGGCAGGCTTTGTACTATAGGGTGCTGGCAGGCTATACACACTGCAGGGGGATGGAAGGTTATACACACTAAAGGGGGCTGGCAGGCTATATACTACAGGGGCTGGAAGGTTATATACTAGAGGGGCTGGCAGACAATATATTGCAGGGGCTGGCAGGCTATATACTACAGGGGGCTGGCAGGCTATACACTACAGGAGGCTGCAAGGCTATACACTACAGGGGGCTGTCCAGCTATATACTGGTAAGGCTGTAACCAATGCATTTCCCACCCTTGGCTCATAATAGGTTAATAGGTTTTCCCTGTTGTTGGTGGTAAAATGATGTACCTCGGCTTATACTCGGGTTGGCTTATACTTTATATATGAAATTTTGCCCTTTGTCCCTGGGGAGAGTTCAACATGGAGCAGACTTCCACACCTCCCTCCGCCAATGCTCACCTGTGAATTTGAAAAAGAAATCTCATGTCAGAACATTTACACTGTATCTGCAAGAGGAGGAAGCAGAGATGGGGTAAGGAGTGACTGGGAGGAAGAGGGTTTTTATTTCAAACTCACAAGTGAACCTTTTCCAAGGACACAGAACACAAGCTGGCCAGATAAACTTGAATATAAGTTATTGTTTTAACCATTGATGCCAGAAGTTTTTAAAAAAAAAAACAGTTTTGGGGAAAGGCTACTTATTGCCTGTGGGAACATGGAGTAAGCTCAAAAAGTATGTCGCTGGAGACCTGGCGACAGGTTCCCTTTAAGCATTGTACAACAATCGACATTGCATCTAGAAATTATTTAAAATAATAGACCTTAATCTACTGCCTTTGGGAGATCTAGAGTCTAAAATGCCAAATGTAAAGTCTGGAGAGTGCCCCATCATCAAAGACAAACCAAACCAAAACTGATGATTTTCTTTCCCTATATTCATTTAAGAGTTAATAAAATCTCAGCAGGTTACCACCTCATATGGAGTATTGGTGCACTTGATTAATTTGTGGAGCAATTTGATAATTTATCCACTGAGAATTTGTACATTTTTTGAAAAACCCCTTCATTTAGCCAAAAAAATGAAAATTTCAAAATTACACTCGATTTTGTTTTATCCCCTGTAAACAATTAAAGGGTTAACAAACTTGAAGTTGTTTTACATACGTAAACGTGTGTAGTTTCTATAATGGGGTAATTTTTGGGGTTTTCTTTTATTTAGGCGTCTTAAAGTGACTTGAAACCTGAGTAGGTCCCTCATTAGCATGATTTTGGGGCACATGTATCATAGTTTGGTCTCTCTGAGGTGCATTTTAGAGACTTTTGACGACTAGTTTTTGCACCTTATGTATGATCCTGTCTTTTTACTTGTGATACATGTTCAGTATTTCCTACCCTGGCAGGCACAAATTTTGGCTTCTTTTTGAGACTTTTGTTGCAAAGGTCTCAAATCCACATGGACACAAGCCACATGAGGGGGGTTATATACAGGAGAGGACACAAGCCACGTGAGGGGGGTTATATACAGGAGAGGACACAAGCCACGTGAGGGGGTTATATACAGGAGAGGATACAAGCCATGTGAGGGGGTTATATACAGGAGGAGACACAAGCCACGTGAGGGGGTTATATACAGGAGAGGATACAAGCCATGTGAGGGGGTTATATACAGGAGAGGATACAAGCCATGTGAGGGGGTTATATACAGGAGAGGACACAAGCCATGCGAGGGGGGTTATATACAGGAGAGGATACAAGCCATGTGAGGGGGTTATATACAGGAGAGGACACAAGCCACGTGAGGGGGTTATATACAGGAGAGGACACAAGCCACATGAGGGGGTTATATACAGGAGAGGATACAAGCCATGTGAGGGGGTTATATACAGGAGAGGATACAAGCCATGTGAGGGGGTTATATACAGGAGAGGACACAAGCCATGCGAGGGGGGTTATATACAGGAGAGGATACAAGCCATGTGAGGGGGTTATATACAGGAGAGGACACAAGCCATGTGAGGTGGTTATATACAGGAGAGGACACAAGCCACATGAGGGGGGTTATATACAGGAGAGGACACAAGCCACGTGAGGGGGGTTATATACAGGAGAGGACACAAGCCACATGAGGGGGGTTATATACAGGAGAGGACACAAGCCATGTGAGGGGGTTATATACAGGAGATAATACAAGCCATTTGAGGGGGTTATATACAGGAGAGGACACAAGCCATGCGAGGGGGGTTATATACAGGAGAGGATACAAGCCACGTGAGGGGGTTATATACAGGAGAGGATACAAGCCATGTGAGGGGGTTATATACAGGAGAGGACACAAGCCATGTGAGGGGGTTATATACAGGAGAGGACACAAGCCATGTGAGGGGTTATATGCAGAAGTGGACACTACTGTTAACTTGGGATTTAACATGTTGCATTTTTAATGCATTTTGAAACCTATTACAACAGCTGAGGAGAGGTGATTTTCCTAATCACATTACTGTTAAAATTTTAATGTACAAAACGCATAGTAAACGCAATGTTAACACATGCGTTAACGTGGCGTTTATATTGCGTTTTGTAAATGCAAATGTTAACAGTAATGAAATAAGGCAAATCACTTACCCTCAGCTGTTGTAATTAGTTTCAAAATGCATTAAAAATGCAATTAAACAGCTATGTATGACCTCATCCTTAGAAGTAACCAATAAAAAATTAAAAAATTAAAAAATTTTGACAAAAGAGGTTACTGTGCAAAATGTTAAACAGTTAAAGCATGTGAAATAATTCCAATTTACATGTTAAAATCAGGTCCATGAAAAAAAAACCTTCCTTTGCACCTGCCCTGGACCAGGTGCAGAATTGCGCCATACATGTTGCAAAAATGTCGCAAAAATGGCAAAAGTCGCACGGAACATCTGGAAAACAATGATACATGAGGCACACTGCACAAAGGTGCAGACAAGGCGTACTTGAAAAAGAACAGAGTTAAAAGTTAAAATTTGACAATTTGCCTAGCTGAAACTATGATACATGTGCCCCTTTGTGTTTTTTATGAAAATGTGAAAAATTTAACCCAAAGTTCATAACATCTTAAAAAAATGAAAGGATGCATAAAAAACCATGTTAACATAAACCAGACATTCAGTTAATGCTAGTTATCAAGTTTTTTTGCTATTATGACTATGTGTGGAAAAAGTAGAACATTATGAATTTCGGAAATCGAGAATGTTTCAAAACTTTTACCAAATATCCATTTTTATTCATAATTAAACGCAAAACATACAACTAACATGAAATACAATGTGTCACGAGAAAACAATTTCAAAACCACTTGGATATGTTAAAACGTTCCAAAGTTATAACCATTTATAGTGACACAGGGGAGATTTGAAAAAAATGGGCCGTGTCAGGAAGGTGAAAAGTGGCTTCGGCGTTAAGGGGTAAAAAGTTTCAACAAAATAATAAAAACATAACTGCTATTCACAAAATCTGATTTCCCTGGGAGATTTTTCTCCGGCATCTAGTTAGCATCTTTTATAGTGGTGCTCATTTAAGTACCCGGTCCAGGGAGTTCCCTGAAAGTGCATTGTCCGACAATAATGCACTGTGCACTAAGATTGTGCGCCCGATATCCTGCATGTGTCACTTCCCTGCTCAGGTCCGCTGGAGTTCCCCTTTTCTTGGTGCAAGTAAGTGCATTGTCTTTCTACACAATTTGAAAGTTAAATCCTGTCCTCAGTCCGAATCAGTCTGATTGCCTGACAGCACGCCCCCCATGTAAGCCAGCGCAGCTGCACCACAATCCGATCGCGTGCAACATAATGCCAGCGCAAAAACCTATGAAATACCTGTCACAGCCGTGCAAAACCCGAAAACATTGGAAAGTCCGACGGAAGTGCATGCTTGGACCCTTAGTAAATAAGCCCCAGTGTTCCAGTGGCCTAATATGTCCTCAGGCTATTATATTACCTTATCAGCTGTTCTTGTAGCATAATCTGTCAGCGCTCTGACCATGTTTTGCAGCAGAATAGATTAAAATGTATTTATTTACCGCAAATAAACCTAATGTCTGTGAAAGCAAATTGCACCTTCAAAGGTAAAATTTGTCCTACAAAAAATGGCCAATACAACCAGGTTGAACAAAAACGTGAAATGTTATAGCAGTCCGAATGCAAAAACCATTAGTAACGTCTGTTTAGTTACTTTTATGCAATATTTTAAAATTTTGACTGTACAGGCGCTTACACTCGTGTACAAAGAACAAGTTCTAAGACAAAAACGACTGCGAATGTTTCTAATTTGCAATGTTGTCATTTTTCTACAATGAGGTTGAATAGCACATTTTTGACAAGAGGCTCAAGGAAATATTACTTTTCTTCTACTTTTACTTTGCCTCTCCCTTCCCTCTTTAGAGCACAATCTAATTCCAAATGTTTACTTTTCTCTCTCCAAGGTTAATTTGTCACTTGCTATCTGTGTAAACTAACAGAAGTGCTGGGTTAGTATGACTTTTCAGCACAATAAAAATTGGATGTCACTGTAAATGGTCAGGCCTACTTATATTTATTATTACTGATACTGTGAAAGGTGACATTGTCCCTAAGCTCATGGGATGGCTTTTCCTCAGATTGTTATCATCTGACTGGGCCGCATTTACTTTCGCCATACAAGGTTCATATTGACATAGCATCCTTGTAGAGGTCATAAAAAAGGAACAATGACAAAAAAAAACAGACCTGGAGAAAATGTGGTATCGTTAATACATGAAAGCAGATAGTAGACAGGTTGTTACAGTTTCTTGAGTATAGGTATACACATTTCTAAGCAAGAGAAATGTATCCCATATTGATGTCTCTATATATAATACTGACAAAATGATAAAAAATAACAGAATTTGCCATGTTAATTCTCATCTAGTAGCCAATCCGAAGTCCGAACTAAATTTGGTTATTATGTGTAACATTTATGTCTATTCGGGCTTCAATGCACATGTTCTGCCCATAAAGCGTGGCAGAAAATGTGCTGCTTATTATAATTGTGTTCTTTGTTTGCATTCTGTCCTATACTAGTGTAAACACTGCCTTATCCCACCCTTTCACCACACCTGTCTCTCTCTTGCTGACTTCTTGATTCTTTTCACTTTCTGGACTGGACTCTGATATCTCATAAAAGGGCCTGACTGCTATTTCTTCTTAACTTGTTTGAAGCTAGCTGGCATTTAATCTTGACTTCTGGATTTTGGTTCCTTGACCCTTTGGCTATTTTTCTATCAATTCTGTACTGCATTGTCCTCTTGGTTCTGACCTGACTTTGTCAACTATTCTATATTTGAATCATCCAGTCTTTGTCTCCGTGTTTGCACTTTGGAACATGAAAGGAACGTCGTTGTCATCTGCTACTTATGGTAGGCTTGGCAATTAAGTAGGGACAGCTGGGAAAGAGATTTTAGTTTTAGGGCTCATCGTTCTTGTCTGTCCTTCCAGTCCATCCAAGCCATGGCATGACACTATGGGGCATATTTATCAAGGCTTCTATGCCAGTTGGCAGAGTGGGTCGGCACAAGGTGTTCCTGCCCTGTGTCTGTGCAGTACCTATAGCTTATTTCACCAACTGTTGTAGGCTGTAGCAGTTTTTCCCCAGACAAGATCTGACATAAATTTACCTTGCTGCACACCAGCCACAGAATATGTCAAGAGGTCAGAGCCTTTAGATAGGTAAAGGAAGAATTGTGGTTACCCCAAATTTCTTCAATTTAAGGATTATGGAGGCCACTGTGCTCTTAGGAACCTTGAGTGTTGCAGAAATTCTTTTATAACCTTGGCCAGATCTTTGCCTTGCCACAATTCAGTTTCTGAGCTCCTTGGGCAGTTCCTTAGACCTCAGGATTCTCATGTGCTCTGACATGCACTGTGAGGTCTTACATACAGGTGTGTGCCTTTCCTAATCAAGATCAATCAGTTTAATTAGACACAACAGGACTCCAATGAGTAGAATCAGAAGGAGAATTAGAAGAAAATGTATTGCATGTTAAATATGAGTGTCACACTAAAGGGTCTGAATACTTATGGCTATATGACTAGTGATGGGCAAATTTATCTAAATTTGACTCTACCTGGTTTGCCGAATTTCCAGAAAAAAATTGTTTCGAATTGAATCACGGCATGTGACGTAACGGTTGGTCACATGCCGGGTGCAGGGAGAGGGCTCACGGGCTGAGCCCTCTCCATAGACGGTAAGTCTTTGCTGCATATTTCAGCAAAGACTTACCAGTAACACCCTCGATAGGTGCTAGCCCTCCGATGGCTCCGATGTCTTCCATCCGGCGGCTTAAAAAAGATGGCGGCGCATGGGCTCCGCCATCTTGCCAAGGATTGTCACTCCCCGTGACATCATCGGGGATCTGTGATCTGTCGAGATGACAGCCTCAGGTCTCCCAAAGACCCGAGGCTGTCTCAGTTTAACCCCTTCATTACAATGTGAGATCAGCACATTGTAATGAATGAGGAGGGAAATCCCCATATTCTGCCATACTGTCACCTCTAGTGGGCTCCTTCATTGTCCTCTTCTCCCGTATTTCCCCCATACAGTGAGGGACACTACCCCCATACAGCGAGGGACACTACCCTCATACAGCGAGGGACACTACCCCCATACAGTGAGGAACACTACCTCCATACAGTGAGGAAAACTACCCCCATACAGTGAGGAACACTACTTCCATGCATTGAGGAACACTATCGCCACACAGTAAGGGACACTACCGCCATACAGTGAGGAACACTACCGCCATACAGTGAGGAACATTACCGCCATACAGTGAGGAACACTACTTTCATACAGTGAAGAATACAGCCATACAGTGAGGAGCACTACCCCCATACAGTGAGGAATACAACCGCCATACAGTGAGGAATACAATCGCCATACAGTGAGGGACACTACCACCATACAGTGAGGAACAGTACTGTCATGTTCTTTTTTTCTTCCCAGAGGTCTCTGCCCCATGTAACACGTTGTTTCTCGTGGCCACTTTGTTAATAAAGGGGAAAAAAATAAAAATTGAAATTCGTTCCCATGAATCACCGTAAATTTCGGAATTGTGACAAATAAAGGTTTTCCTGAAATTCTAAATGAATTTAGATTTGTTAGAATCGATTTGCCCATTTCTACTTATGACATAAGTATGATATTTTTCGTTTTTTTTCTTGTTTAACCCCTAGGCACACCAGGACGTTATAGTATGTCCCCGGCGCTACATGCTTAGCGCACCGGGATGTGCTATAACGTCCTGCTTCTGGCACCGGCTCACGAACGGAACCAGAAGCAGCGGCTGTCAGCTGTCTATCACAGCTGACAGTCTGCGCTAACACCCACGATCGGAGCCGACTCCGATTGCGGGTGTTAACCCCTTACCCGCAGTTGTTAACCCCTTGCGGTCAAGCATGACCGCAGCGTGTAAGGGTGTTTGCGCTATGGATCGGATCCCCCGCGCTGCTTACCGGGGGATCCGATCCACTTGTGGGCAGCTCCGAGAACTGGCATGTGCCCCAGAGCTGCCCGGTCTCCATGGCAGTCAGACCCCTTCCGGGTCTGACTGTAATCTGTCTGAGCATGTGCGAGTATGCCAGACAGATTATACTGCTCTACAATAAAATAGTATTGTAGAGCAGTGTATTGAACTTGAACCAGTGACCAGACAATCACTGGTTCAAGTTCAAGTATGTATAAGTAAAAAAAGGTGAAAAACACTAAACACTACACATTAGAATAAATACAAAATAAATGCATTAAAATATAAGCCCCTAAAATGTCACTTTCCCATAAAAACACTTAATAAAGTATAAAAGCCACAAAAACACAAAAAAACCCTGCATATTTGATATTGCCGCGTCTGTAACAATCTGTATAATAAAACAGAATCGTTACTGGACCCGCACGGTAAATGCCAGTGAAAAAAAAACGCAAAAACTTTCCGAAAAAAGATCATTTTTAATTAATACCCTATAAAAAATGCTCTAAGAAGGGATTTACAAAATGTTATGCACTCTAAAATAATCCCACTCAAAAGAGCAACTCTTCTCGCAAAAAATAAGCCCTTAACCAGTTTTGTCAGCCGAAAAATAAAAAAGTTATGCATATGAAAAGATGGTGATGTTAAAATGACCAAGATTTTCTTCAAATTCGTTTTTATTCAGTACAATTGAATAAAATACACAAAACCTCCATGCGTCCGTAACAATCTGCATAATAAAATAGAATCCTTATTAGAACCGCAAAGTGAACCCCGTAAAAAAAAAAAAGAAAGCTCCAACAAAAAGATAATTGTCAATTAATACCCTATAAAAAATGCTCTAAAAAGTGATTTGTACTCTAAAATAAGACCACTAAAAAGAACAATCCTTCTCGCAAAAAATAAGCCCTTAAACAGATTTGTGAGGCGAATAATAAAAAAGTTATGCATATGAAAGACGGTGATGCTAAAATTAACAACATTTTTGCCAAATTACTTTTTATTCAGTAAAAATGGGAAAAAACATAACATCTATATAAATGAGATCTTTTCGTAATCGTAGCGACCAATAGAATAAAAATAATATATTATTTTTATGGTATGGTTAACGACCAAAAAAAAACAAAACATTTTTCATTTCCTCCACCAATAAAGAGTTAATAAAATCACACCAATTAGCTATAGATGCCCCAAAATTATCTACCAGAAAAGTGCATCTCATGTGGCAAAAGAAATAAGCCCTTATAGATCCACAATAAAAAATGAAAAAAATTATTGCCTGTACAATGTGACATAGCAGATCTGCTCTGCATGGCGCCTCCTTCTCTTCTATGCCCGGCCGTGCGCCCATACAGCAGGTTACCACCACATATAATGTATCGGTATACTCGGGAGGAATTGGGTATCAAACTTTGTGGAGCCTTTTTTCATTTGATCTATTGTAAATGTTTAATTTTCCACCCAAAATGAGTGTATTGTGAAAAAATATTACAATTTGCAGACTGCACCTCCATTTTGTTTTAACCCCTATAAAATAAAAGGGTTAACAAACTTCTTAAAAGTGGTTTTTCATACGTTGAGGGGTGTAGTTTCCATAATGGGGTAATTTATGAGTCTCACTATTATTTAGGCCTCTCAGTGTCAATTAGAAGTTGAGCAGGTCCATCTAAATACGGGTTTTGGTGATTTTACAAAAAATGTGAAAAATGATACCTAAATTCTGAGCCTCATAACATTTTAGTAAAATATGTGGAATCTTAAAATACCATTCCAACATAAAGCAGACATTTGGGAAATGTAAGTTATGAATTTATTTGGGTGCTATGACTATCTGCATCAAAAGTAGAGAATTTAGAACGTTGAAAATAAAGAATTTTTCCAAATTTTTGCCAAATTTAGTTTTTTTCATAACTAAACGCAAAAGATTTCATCCAAATTTTTAAACTAATTTGAAGTACAATGTGTCATGTGAAAACAATCTCAAAATCCCCTGGATATCTCATAGCGTTCCAAAGCTATAACCACTTATAGTGACACAGGGCAGATTTGAAAAATGGGGCCGCATCCATAAGGCCAAAAGAGGCTGAGTCCCGTAGGGGTTAATAAATTAGCATAAATATTTACATTTCTGTTTTTTCTATCAGAGTGTACATTAAGGAGCAAAAAAAAGAACTTTTTTGATCTTACCAATTGGCTGCAGTGAAATAAAGAGTGAAACATGTAAAGGGTCTGAATACTTTCTGAATACTGAACTGTAGTTTAGTGGAAAAGTGGCTAAGTTTAAAATACAACAATGTGAACGTGAATTGCTATACCTGGTAAAAGGATTTTCAGTTTTCATGGCCATGGTTGCAAAAATCTGAACTGTAAATTCTTGTCTTGGATAATATTCCAATATAATTCTAAAATGTTTCTGGCAACTAATATGGCTGCACTTTCATCCAAAACAGAATAGAATAAATCTAATACAACTCACTAAGTAAGATGCATGGTGGCTTGTGTGTAAAAAAGAAGAATTGCAGAATCATCAATGCTATAGAGACAAGAGTATATATTCTTGTCCTTACATGTCATCAAAATTACAATTTGTTTTAAAGCTATATCAGAGCCTTCATCTAGTGAAAGAATCAAAATGGAAAATTAGAATTGGTAAAAAAAAAGTCTAAAGAAACACAAAAAGCAGTTTGAGGTCAAGGTCAATGTAACTGTTGAATCCGCTTGATGAGATTTATACAATACCCATCCAAAAACTTGGTTCTTTCTTCATTGATATTGATTCATTTGTTCTTTAACCACCAGGTAAAATAATGAAGGAATAAATGTACTTGAACTGCCTGTAGCCCTAGTTCTTTTGCTTACAGAACCACAATCCTGATGTTCTGACAGTTACTATTCTTTTAATTAATCTGCTATATTTAGAAATGAAGAACCTCTAAGCTATCTAATTATGGAGGTGTATAATATATGTGTCGGGTGGTAAATTACTGTGCCACCAGTACACCCCTACAAAGCATTCTGTTTAGAATCTGGGAGGTGTACAAGTTATATCATAGGTGGTAACTTTAGTACCCACCAATACACCTCTCTATGATTTATTTGATTTAAAAATACACGCTGGTGATGCTTTGGGGTTAGGGGAAAAAAAAAAAATGATACCCCATTACACACTAAAATTAGTCGTGTACCAGAATATTAGTGGACACATTAGTGGACCCTCTTACTGTTAACACAGTTTGTTGAAAATATAGGAACTCCTTGGTGCTTTGCCTCAATGTAATATGCAGTATATGGATGTAACTTTAGTATCCGATAATAAATACTCGAAAATAGCAGACCATTGAAGTACTGGGAGTAGTGGTCCCCAGTGTATCCAAGCCTGTTTTTTGACACTTTATTTGTCTGTTGGGCTTTCATGTTTATTGGTTAGTGTGAGCTCCAGCACACATAGTTTTATGAATTATACAATAAAATTTGTTTTTAAATGTTCCTCCATACAGGCAGTATATGAAATTTTGTGTTAAATTTTGATAGGGACATCAATTGTATATTTTGAGCTGATTGCTCGTAATTTTTTTTGAAGAACAACTAAACTTGCCTCATCTCAGGAAAAAATTACTTAAACGTCATACCCTACCTGAGGAGACTAGTAGTTTAATGGAGTAAAATCTGGTGACAGGTTTCCTTTAATGATTTTTCCGTGAAATATTCTTTACACCTATGTAAATTTGTAACGCATTAGGTGTACCAAACCAGTTTGGCTTTGGCTTATCCTAAGGGCATTATTTATATTTCCTTGTTGGATTTCAATCGCTGAGCAAGGATCTAGACATGGACCAAAGGCCACAACATCTCACCAATCATAGCAATTGCCAAATTTACCAGATTGGCTGTTCGGACACCAATCAGGCAAAATGTCCAGGTCATGCAGGATGCAAACGAAGCCTGAACTGTAACAGAAACTTTGGGTCTGCTCATCCCCAGTACCAGAGTATAGTAGTTGTAGGTGCTCACCCAACGTTGACAGCAGCAGAAGTTACCTAGTGCAGCGTTTCTTGCAGTGTTGGGTATGGGAGATTCTAATAGCTTAGTCTAGAGTGCGAGCATATGTGGAGAGCTACCAGCAGTAGAGACAGAGACCGGACCTAAGTGGGCCTGGCTGAATTTGATCAGATGCTACACTTGTGTGATACTTGATGTCAGAAGGGGAAGCTATCTAAATCTCTGATTAGAGGTTTTGTATTTCCAAAAAACCTTCACACAGCTGCCCTCCAAGAGAAAGCATGTTATCTGGATCTGTAAAGTTTTGTACAACAGATCATAAGGGGGGTGCAACAGCTGAGCCTACGGTGGAGTCCATGGTCACCTTTTTTTTCTTTTTTTTTACACGGCATTGAGACCTATGGACAAAAGTGGCAAGTGGGCACCATTGTAGGAGTGTGTCTGTGTTGCCATAAGAAGGATATAAAGAGACCCCTAATAGAACAGAGAAAAGATTCAGGGAAGACAATGGGGCTGCTTGTAAAATGTATCTTGAGAAGGGTGTGGGTGTTGAACCCCTTAAAGACCTGTCCCTTTTTTGTTTTTGTGTTTCCATTTCTCACTCCCCACCTTCAACAATCCATAACTATTTTATTTTTCTATGTACAGAACAGTATGGGGGCTTGTAATCTGTTAAACAAATTGTACTTCCTAGTGGTGGAATTTAACACTCCATGGGGGCAGATTTATCAAGTGTCTGAAAGTCAGAATATTTCCAGTTGCCCATCACAGCTCAGATTTCATTTTACCAGTGCTCATGAATATTTTAAAGGGGAGCTGTGATTGGTTGCCATGGGCAACTGGAAATATTCTGACTTTCAGACACTTGATAAATCTGCCCCCATGTCTCCATGTGTATTGGGATGTGAGAAAACTTGCTGAAAACACACATTTGCACCATTTTCTTTTGGCCTCTGTTTTTATGATTTTCACTGTCCGCAACAAATGCTGCCTGTCCTTTATTCTTTGGACTGGTACAATCATGGAAATACCAAATTTATATAGGTTTTTATTGTGTTGTAATAGGTTAAAAAAAATAAAACCTTTTGTCCAAAAAAAAAAATTCTTAGTTTTGCCATTTTCTGGCACTTTTATTGCTGTGGTGTACATAGCTGTGTAAGATTTAATTTTTTTTGGAGCTGATGTTTTAATTGCTACCATGCTGGGGACTGTAAGACCATTTGATTACTTCTTATTAAAGATTTTTGAATTGCAAAATGACTATAAATTGGTGTTTCGGACATTTCTACAATATTTTCCGTTACAGGGTCCAATGCAAGGAATAATTGTTTTTATATTTTGATACTGTAGATTGGGATTTTTGAGATGTGGCGATTCTATATATTGCAGTATTTGGGGATTTTTTTTCTACTCCCCTAATGGCCTTGTGAAGTTCTCTTACATGACAGGTCGTTAAGGGTTTAATATGTTTATCCTGCCCATGCAGGAAGAGAAGAGCAGGCACATGAAACAGAACAGCTTTATTCACACCTTTACTTTCAGCAGCGCTCGAACCTGCTGGAATATTTCTAAAACTGCTAGAAAAACTGGGCCACATTTTTTAATAGTGCAGTTTGCGGCTCTAACCTGCAGAGTGCGCCAGACTCATGAAGACAGGAGCTTTAGGAAGATTCAACCGCCAGATTCATGAAGACCAGAGTTTTTTTCGAGTGCACTCAGTTTAAGGGGCGTGCAACACATTTATGCCGGACTTCCGACATAAATGGGGTTGCCGGTGTGGTTACGCAACGGAACACTCCCTTTCTGCGCAAAATATTGTGTCTCGTCGTGCATAGTGCAGTCACAATACTGTCAGAAACACTACATAAATATGTGTGCTTAAAGGGGCTGTCTACTTTCAGCAAATAATTGATATTGTTTGTGTAAGAAAAAGTTATAAAATTTCTCAATATACTTTCTGTATAAATTCCTCATGGTTTTCTAGATCTCTGCTTGCTGTTCTGCTGTAGAAAGCTTCAGTGTTTACTTCCAGTGGATAGAAATCTGTCCATGGTCATGTGATGTCACACAGGTGCACGGCTTGTTAGCATCACAGAGAGTTATCAGAGCCGTTTGCTATAAGGAGCCGTGTACTGCAAGTAAACAGAGGCTTCCTATGGAAGGACAACAAGTAGAGATCTAGTCGTACTCTGCACTTCCTATTAGTTGGCTTACTTTACGCCAAAAAACTAGGACAAAATTCTGTCGGGTGAGCAGTATTTTTGGTTCACGGACCATTTTGGTGTGAGATCACGGCCCCTTTACACAGACCACGCCCCTCTGTCGAGCTAAGCATAGTGATGCCAGTAAACTGTCTAAAGCCCTTTATAAATGTGGTGCTGACAATTTTTAGTGCAAGGTATGACAGAATTCTGTTATACTTTATAGTGAGCTATGATTACCCTGCAAAGGAGCTGCAAATCAACATCTAGACAGTGGACAAGCATCAGTTTTACACTCCATTTTCAGCAAAGCAAATCATAGTGTGAATGTTGCTTAATACAACAGAAAGGAGAACTGCACTAATATGTTTTTTTAAGATTTTAAAAAATATTACTGCAAAAAAGGTTTCTTCATTTAGAAAAAACACATTCAGTGAATCTATATCTATATCTAATTGCATAACCAATTGCATTCTATAACCTTATCATTTACACGGTACCTTTTTTTATTTATAAAACTTTTGTCATCGTAAATAATTCTAACCAATGGTACAAGAAATTCTGATACCTGTTTAAAAATGTGCTAAAAATGCTCTTGTAAGTTGTGATCAAACATTTTATTAGTTTTCCTCTTTTACTAACCGCTAGGACTATCATTGTAGATAGCAGTGGGAAACAATGTACAGAATCCATTTCCATTAACAAATTTAAAATCCTCTATTGCATTCTATTGCATTAACTGTATTACCTTTATTAATATATACTAAATATTATGCATTGTATAATATTATAAAAAGACTTCTGCCTTGCATACACAACTAAACTATTAAAGGGAACCTGTTCCCGGGAAAATGTCTTGGAACTGATTGATATCCATTTTTATTGGAGTAGATTCAGTATAATGTATCATTTATCCTCTCATAAACGTGTAGCTATCCTTGACTTTTTTAATTGATTTCAGTGGTTTTTGTTGTGTGACATCATGATTATAGAATAGTATAAAGGCAAATAATGATGTATAAAGCATAAGCATATAAAATAATACAAACAGTAAATATCGAGCATCCAATTTCCTGCATGTGTCGCTTCCCCACTCAGGTCAGCAGGAGTTCACCATCTTCTTCCCAGTGCATGGCTTGCGACACAATTTTGAATGTTAAATCCTGCGCTTAGTCCGATTTGTGCGCCAAAAACCCCAGTTAAATGTGGCGCAAAACGGAAAAAGTAGGGAAACCCGACGAAAATGTGCCCCATTGTTTTCATATTTGAAAATGTATTAAAGCACATTCACCCTTGTCGAACCGAACCAAAGATTAAATTAGATGTTTCATTGTGAAACATCGTAAAATCTGAGCCCAGAAGAAAGCGATGCAAATGTACTTTTTGCCAATTTTACCACATTTGGAATTTTGTTTGTGCTTCCCAGTAAAGAGCATGAAATAATAAATAAAGTAAATGAGAAGTAATATTTGTTGTGCAAATAAGAAAATAAGAGTTTTGAAGGTGGGGAGCAAAAAATAAACAAAAAAACGTGATGGGGTTAAAAATAGGCATATGCCAATGTTTATAATAATAGTGTGTCAAAATCTTGGCACAGTCTTTTGGCTTACGCCATCTAGTTGGCTTTAACCATCTTACCGACCTGGCCCTTTTGTTTTTGGGTTTCTGTTTCCCTCTCTAACTCTCTCCAAAAATGTGTTTGTTTTTCTGTTCACTAATCTGAGGACTAGTTGTCTTTGTGATAAATTGTGCTTCCTAGTGTCAGTATTTCATATTCTATGCTATGCAATGGGAAGCTGGAAAAAAATTCCAAATGCAGTACAATTGACAAAAAAGTGCAGTTGTTCCATTTTCTTAGGGGCTTTGTATTTAGGACTTTCACTTTCACTGCAGCCATTGATCACAAGTGTTAGCAATGGTTGTTTGCTGCCGTAACTTTCAGATTTTTTTCATTGACAAAGCTGTATGACAAATTATGGATTTGCAAGACAAATTATATATTCTAGTGCAAACATTTAATATTCTGTGCCCTGTACTTGAAATTGACAAAAAAAAATGCAGTTGTGCCATATTCTGGTGGGATTTATTTTATTAAAGCACTCTTCTTTATATTTTAGATTTGTATTATCGTAGAGATACCAAATCTATATACCGTATATACTCGAGTATAAGCCGACCCGAGTATAAGCCGAGACCCCTAATTTCAACACAAAAAACTGGAAAAACCTATTGACTCGAGTATAAGCCGAGGGTGGGAAATGCATTGGTTACAGCCTCCCAGTATATAGTCTGCCAGCCCCTGTAGCATACAGCCTGCCCAACCCCTGTAGCATACAGCCTGCCCAGCCCCTGTAGTAGGAGAAAAATAACACTGTACTCATCTTTCCGACGTCCCCCATAGGTCCTCTTCTGTCTCAGACTGTCTCAGACAGAAGAGGACCTATGGGGGATGTCAGAAAGGTGAGTTTTGTCTTTATTTTTTTAGTTGACTGGAGTATAAGCCGAGTTAGAGGTTTTGAGCACAAATTTTGTGCTGAAAAACTAAGCTTATACTCGAGTATATAAGGTAGTTTAGTTATTTCTTAAACCTTTAATACCTTAAGACACCTGTAACGTTTCATACTTCAGTGTAATTTGTTTATGATTGGACTTTTTAAGTGTGTTCTAGGGAAAGGGGTGGTGATTTAAATTTGTAGTTTTTACATTATTTTCAACAGTTTTACAGTATATTGTAGATATACTGCTTCTATATTATTATATTTATGGTATGATGCACATTGTTATGGGGCTAAACTACCCCAAATCTGTTCCATTGAGTTTTCCATTGACTATCAAACAACACATATTACTAGTCTGAGCACTATGGACTCTGTTCAGTCTGCCTTCATTATAGATTCCATCCAATTTATACTGACTAATTATTTTTGGTTCAATAGGTATTACTGCTGACAGCAGAAAGGTACCACCATGGGCACCAAGTTCACCCCTAGTTATGCAGACCACTTTATGGCCTACTAAGAACATACTTACATTTTTCTTGGTATGGATATATAGAGGATATAGTACTCATATGGCAGATAGTAAGAGGACATCTTTGTTGAAACCCTCAACTCTAATAATGTCAACCTCAAATTTGCTCAATATAAAAGTGAATTGAGTTCTTAGATCAAATAGAAATCAAACAGAGTAAAATCATCTGTTTGATGACTCACTAAAAATCTAAGTACTGGCTTCTGAACATCCCACATGGCTAGTTCAGAAGATTGGGGGTCATTTACTAAGTCGCGTTTTACCATCAAGTTACCCGAATTTTTCAGTTTTGTGCCGATTTTCCCTGAATTGCCCCTGGTTGTTGTCGCACGTGATCGGATTGTGGTGCATCGGCGCCGGTATGCACACAACGGTAATTGGGGGGCATGGCCGAACGAAAACCTGACGGATTCTGAGAAACCACCTCATTTAAAAAAAAAAAAGTGTAGCTGGACACGCGCTTACCTGCACTCGGCCCGGCTTGGTGAAGTCCAGTGAACTCCGATGAACTTCATCGCAGCAGTGACACCTGGTGGACGTCGGAGGAACTGCCTTAGTGAATCGCCGGAAGAATCCTCCACACAGACCGCACTGTTGGATCGCGACAGGACCGGGTAAGTAAATCTGCTCCATTGTGTCACAATTGTTCAGCGATAGAGGATTCTGAGTAAGGGGGGAAGGCCCTCTCCACACTATTTCTAGAAAAAAGTTCTTCAGTATAATTGTTAGACAAAGACCAAGGAAATAAGATAGGAAAACCTTTTTTGAACCACAAGATGGGAAAAAATAAGTCACAAATGTACTAAAATTACATTTTCTTTCTATCTTTAATTTAGAGCACAGTGTACTATCGAGACACTGTACTGCACAAAATCTCCACATTCAAGAATCTGTATATGGCTTCATAAACTTGGTGACTCACTATCTAACGAGACTTACTGGACTATAAAGATTTTTCCAATTATGCTTTTATGAGATCTTGTTTGCAGTGTATTTATGTATGTAAAGCGAGATCAGCATTAGGGAATGGAACATATTTATGGATCAGTAACAAGATATATTTGAGAGATATTAATTCATGGCTCCACATTTTCTTATTTTTGCATTGATTTTATTTTATTGTGTTTTTACTATTTTTATGTTTTGTTTCTAACAATGAATACACTATAGTATCCATATTGACCTATTTTGGTATGTACCATTTCTTATTTTGTTTTACTGTACCTGCTGCTCATACAACATATTTAATAACCCATTTCTGTCCTATTATACTTAAGATAGTATTTTCAGTATTTGCTCCTACTAGTTTCTAGTTTTAGAGCTATTCTGTATATAACTAATGCATCATAACTTCTTATAAATCATTATTCTCAACATATTCATAGTGTCTGATGTGCCCATGCTTACCTTGAATTTGACTCTTAATTTTTATTCAAACCAATTAGTGCTTGATCACTTTATGCTGTGAGCCAATAGGAATGTCCAGAAAGGAGAGATCTGTAACAATTACTATGAAATGTTACATAGTTATTGTGGTATTATCCTTGTGCCCCACTGTTGCTTCTGGAGTTATCTAATCAAAGGTCACAAAAACTAAAAAAAAACAAACATCTGCTTGGGTGATTAAGTCCTTATGGACCATCAAATGTGGTCATTACAAGTGGTTATACATCTTATGATGTGTGACCTTATTGTGTATGCTATTTATGTTTCTGTGAGTTACTTTAGATTGGAAAAACTATTTACCTGCTATTTATTAACTTCTTTATTCCTTTACTTTGGCAAAGGGCAGTCCACAATTGATTAATCATGTTCCAGTGATCTACCATTTCTAAGCAGCCTTACAATGAGAGATATACTGTAGAAGTTTATTATGATGTGAAGCAAATTGGATTGTCCATGTGGAGGCATTAGGGCCCTTGGGTTTCAATGACAGAAATGATTTATCTTCCTTCCTACGCGCTATACTTTTGTATATTCTTGAGGTCCTTATACAATGTTCTGCATCTATGTATCTATTTATGTTTACATATTGATAAGGTTATATGGCTATTTATGTAAATAGGTGATGCATAGCTAGGGATTCAAGTATGGTTACATAATCTCCCATGAGTCCTTGAAAAATGGGTCATAGTAGTTGGCTTGTAGCCATTTTGCTTCCCTATGTTTGTAAATACCCAAATAAATATTTAAGTAAATAATTGCCTTCCATATTTTAAGAACACTTTACATAGAAATTAACAAATTTTTTCCCTTCTTCCTTTCATTCCCTCTTTTGCCTTGTTCCAAGTTTTTTCTCATATTATTACTGCAAAATATATGAAGAAGTCTGCTCTTTGTGTCACAGATCCATGTTTCTATTGCTGCGCTTTACAGCATTGTTATTGGTATTGGTGACAATTGGGACCTCATAGACTCCCCATAATAATGATATTGATGTTACACTTCATAGTGAACATGAACATATCGTTGGTATCAAAGAATATTCATTGCTAAGAATCATAGTTACAGCTATCAAAACCACAATGTTGTTGTACACCGTGTACTCACTACGCAGGCAAAAAAGGACATTGTTTTATGAAACTTAACTACGAAACTGTAGCATGTTGATTCGGTAAGGATCTATCTGGCATCTTAGATGTACTGAATCGCTGTATTGTTGACAACTTTCTTTTCTACACAATTTGAAATGTGTAAAAGTGTAAATCATATATTAATTAAAACAATCCAAATAATAGCAGTCAAATCTATCCAATTGGCTTCCAAGCCTCCACACTGACAGCCTGCTAAATGGTCTCCTGGAGTGGAGAACATTACATAATTAATTACCAAGCAGTCAATGTCTGCAACACAGCTTGGAAAAAAGAAAGTGCTGACAGAATGAAATTCACATTCTACTGCCTCTCCCAATTTACAGGAGAACGGGAAATCATGAACAATTGATACACTCGGTTAGCTTCCATCATGGAGAGTGAGTTCACATGTAGCCTTAGGGGTATCTTATACAGTTTAACACTGAAAATAAAAGGTAATGTTCTTGGCAAAGAGCTTGAGGGATTAAATTTGTGAGGCTGGCAGCAGCCCTGAATTGTAGTCAATAAAATGGAGCAAATAGTAATTTTACTGTGCAAGTTCTGCCCAATGAGTCAGGCACTTGTGAAGTAAACCATGTAAATAGAAAATATTGCTTAACTCTCTCTCTCTCCTAAGGAACAGTTGCTTGTTGGATTCCCTGTGGCATTCTGCTGCCTTGTTTAGCTAAATGAAAGTCTAATGTCATGGAGGAGCCAGCAAATCATAAAACAGCAAGCTAATATAAAGAGAGGAGGAGTACATGCAAATGAGCACAGCGCAGGCAATAAATACTGTCGAATAATAAAGTCTTCCCCTGTTCCCTGCCTATGATCCCAACTCACTGTAGTACATTGACTTTATATATCCCATGCATTTTTTATGTGAACAAGCAATTTCAGTCTTAAAAGGAACCTGGCAGCAGAAATTGAACTATGAGACCACTACCAGTATGTTTAGCACAGAAGTCAAGCTCCCCCTGATTCCAAATGCCCCCTTAGTTGTTATTGACAGTCATATGTTCAAGAACATCACACCAATCTGTCTTGAATCTGTCAATCAGTAGAGTAACTAGGAGAGGCAGGGCCCCATAGGAGATCTTAAAAATATACATATTACATTCCTATATACATAAACATACATAAAAAAACAGCTCATACACACACATTTATACACTGTTACACACATACAGTGCCATATACAGACATACAGCTAACATACACACATAACGTAATGTATACACTCACCGGCCACTTTATTAGGTACACCATGCTAGCAACGGGTTGGACCCCCTTTTGCCTTCAGAACTGCCTCAATTCTTCGTGGCATAGATTCAACAAGGTGCTGGAAGCATTTCTCAGAGATTTTGGTCCATATTGACATGATGACATCACACAGTTGCCGCAGATTTGTCGGCTGCACATCCATGATGCGAATCTCCCGTTCCACCACATCCCAAAGATGCTCTATTGGATTGAGATCTGGTGACTGTGGAGGCCATTTGAGTACAGTGAACACATTGTCATGTTCAAGAAACCAGTCTGAGATGATTCCAGCTTTATGACATGGCGCATTATCCTGCTGAAAGTAGCCATCAGATGTTGGGTACATTGTGGTCATAAAGGGATGGACATGGTCAGCAACAATACTCAGGTAGGCTGTGGCATTGCAACGATGCTCAATTGGTACCAAGGGGCCCAAAGAGTGCCAATAAAATATTCCCCACACCATGACACCACCACCACCAGCCTGAACCGTTGATGCAAGGCAGGATGGATCCATGCTTTCATGTTGTTGACGCCAAATTCTGACCCTACCATCCGAATGTTGCAGCAGAAATCGAGACTCATCAGACCAGGCAACGTTTTTCCAATCTTCTACTGTCCAATTTCGATGAGCTTGTGCAAATTGTAGCCTCAGTTTCCTGTTCTTAGCCGAAAGGAGTGGCACCCGGTGTGGTCTTCTGCTGCTGTAGCCCATCTGCCTCAAAGTTCGACGTACTGTGCGTTCAGAGATGCTCTTCTGCCTACCTTGGTTGTAACGGGTGGCGATTTGAGTCACAGTTGCCTTTCTATCAGCTCGAACCAGTCTGCACATTCTCCTCTGACCTCTGGCATCAACAAGGCATTTCCCCCCACAGAACTGCCGCTCACTGGATGTTTTTTCTTTTTCGGACCATTCTCTGTAAACCCTAGAGATGGTTGTGCATGAAAATCCCAGTAGATCAGCAGTTTCTGAAATACTCAGACCAGCCCTTCTGGCACCAACAACCATGCCACTTTCGAACGCACACAAATCACCTTTCTTCCCCATACTGATGCTCGGTTTGAACTGCAGGAGATTGTCTTGACCATGTCTACATGCCTAAATGCACTGAGCTGCCGCCATGTGATTGGCTGATTAGAAATTAAGTGTTAACGAGCAGTTGGACAGGTGTACCTAATAAAGTGGCCGGTTAGTGTATATACCCACCATACTCCATATACACGTACAGCATAAACACATCACAGGTACACAGGTATACAGCGTATATACACCACAATGTACAGCATAATATGTATATAATGGCCCACATCCTCCATTCTTTAGAGTCAGGTCAGATGATGGGGCCCCCTGACACTGTGGGCCCCATAGCAATTGCTATGTGGCTGCCACCGCTGTAGTTACGGCCCTGCTGTCAATATTGTAGTTGATGGAAAGTGACTGCTTTAACCTGTAGGGAAAAATATAACGAAACAGCAACCTCTAAGGTAGACCATTGTATAATGACGTTGTACCGTCACCAGACCAACGGGTGGAGTTTTTGTTCAATAGCCTTAAAAGTATTCCACAGGGTGGCTGCCTGACAGTTGAACCTGCATGTTGAGCTCTGAAACGCTCACTTGAGTGCTAGGAGTGGCAGTAGATTGAGACCAGAACGATGCCAAGTATAGTAGTAATTTGTTAGTAGGGTCCACACAGATGCTTTTAAATAAAGGTTACTAGCAAATTACTACAATCCTTTGGCGCTGTTCCAGTTACAATCTACTGGCACTCCTAATGCTGTAACCTGTATCACTGATCTCAGCTGTGACAACAGGACATCACTTCTCTAGTCACAGAGAGATCAGTGGGTGCTTCAATGTCCTGAAAAAGAGGTAAGTATAAGCTTGTTTCTTGTTTTATATTAACCACTTCCAAGTCTAAAGGGATTATCCTGGACCATCCATAAACTATGGGAAAGTAGTCAGAGAATGAAAGTCAAGTCTACTGACTCATTCTCTCATTGGCTGCCAATCCTATCATTATCCAGAAGCCCATTGGATATACATATAAACATATGGGATTGATGCCAAAAAAACTGGGAGGCATATATATTCAAAGAGAATAGACAAAAATCAAGCATGACAAAGAGAGTGCACTTACTCATAGATCCAGGCACCCATAGATTCCCTCTCACACTGTGGGGCACAATTACTAAGTGTCCGAACACTGCATTTTCGTCGAGTTTCCCGACTTTTTACCATTTTGCCTTGAATTGCCCCGGGTTTTTGGCGCACACGATCAGATTGTGGCGCATTGGCAACAACTTGCATGCGACACAAATCGGGGTGCATAGACGTTGGACAACCTGACTGATTTGGACAAACCATGGAATTTAAAAACCAATGTGTGTTGCAAGATCAGCACTCACATACACCAGGAAGAAGAAGGTGAACTCCAGCAGACCTCAGCGGGGAGAGTGACGGATGCAGGAAATCGGGCGTACGAGCTATGTGAATTGCGGAAGATCCGAATCCTCGTCGGACAACGCACAGTGGAGATCGCAATGGGACGGGTAAGTAAATCTGCCGATATGTCCTCTGCTGCTGTGAGATTATATCAGTCAAACGGAGGGGAAGTGTAGAATGATCAGGGGAAAGGAAGACAGTGTAACAGCCCGTGAAACTGCAGTAAGTAGGGACTATGGTAATGCCCCTCAGAGCTCTTTAGGTTCATTAGCATATTTTTTTTTACCATGAAGGCAACAATGGATAACAAATATAAGAAGATTACCACAGTCATGATGCCTGGATCTATGAGTAAGTGTCCCTAGTTTGTCCATGCTCGATTTTGATGGTAGATTTCCTTTAAATATGTAAAAACTGCTGTATAGAGCAATAAAAATATAATAATGAATAATTTAAAAATTAAGACAGATTTCTTGATGTGTTTTGTTGATTGTCATTATCACTAGCACCAACTATAAATAATATATATCCATATTTCGAATAATTTACGCTTGTAACTACAGTATACAGTATATACTATGTACAATCATTATCCCCCGTATCTAGCTCTTTTGCTCTAGATGTATACATTTTATATGTATAGCTTTTAATCTTAATCTCATTTAGTGTTACTCATAATGACGCCCACTAAAGTAATCAAGAAATCTGTCTTCATTTTAAAATTATGCAGAGAACATTTTAATTGCTCCATGTTTCCGTATGTACAGCACCTAATCAAGAACATATGTCAAGTGCCGTATTATTTTTATCATCAATAATATGGACTGACATTAAGAGACTCCCTGTTTATTTTGTTAAAATCAATGCATATTTACATACACGCAACCTAAACATCAATCACGATTGAAAAAAATCACTGCTAATATGTTACTACTTTGCTTTCCCTATTCCAGCAGGGCCTTGGATAGAAAAGCTGGCTGCTGGTATTTTCATTAAAAGGTGAATATATTGTCAGGATCTAACAATATTATTAGAGGATTAATTGCAGGATTCATTAAAGACATGTAAATGCAACAATTATTAATTAAAATGGGAAGTAACTATTGACCATTCATCATTTTGAATACAGACAGTCCCGGGTTACGTACAGGATAGGTTCTTTAGGTTTGTTCTTAAAGGAAACCTACCACTTGTAGTGGCAGGTTTCCGATGGCAATATCGGGCACCAGCTCAGGGTGAGCTGGTGCCGGAGCTTATTTTAGTTAGTGTTTTAAACCGCGGTATCGCGGTTTAAAACACTTTTTAAACGTTATAGCCGGCACAGGCAGGTACGCGCTCGGCGCTTACCGTGCACGCGGCTACATAGGAAGTGAATGAGAGCCGCGTGCATGGTAAGCGCCGAGCGCGTACCTGCCTGCGCCGGCTACAACGTTTAAAAAGTGTTTTAAACCGCGATACCGCGGTTTAAAACACTAACTAAAATAAGCTCCGGCACCAGCTCACCCTTCCTATGTAGCCGCGTGCACGGTAAGCGCCGAGCGCGTACCTGCCTGTGCCGGCTATAACGTTTAAAAAGTGTTTTAAACCGCGATACCGCGGTTTAAAACACTAACTAAAATAAGCTCCGGCACCAGCTCACCCTGAGCTGGTGCCCGATATTGCCATCGGAAACCTGCCACTACAAGTGGTAGGTTTCCTTTAAGTTGAATTTGTACGTATACATTTTTTGGTCTCTGTGACAATTGGATTTTAAAAATGTTGGGTTGTCATAAGAACCAGGAATAACAATAAAGCTTCATTACAGGCACATTTGATAACTGTTATAGCTGTTTATTGTAGGGTACAGTATATTACCAAACTCTAGAGGTCCATTTGTAACTAAAGGTTGTCTGGAAGTCGGGTGTTCTTAAGTAGGGGACCACCTGTATTACCTTGTCAAATAAATCCTTAACCTCTTCATCACTCTTCATGGGGGGGGGGGTAAAGCATCTGTCAGTCTTCTTGACAAATCCAACTTTAAATTCTTATATTTCTAACAACATGAAAGTGTGTTTATGTACTAAAGATTTTATCAATTATTTCGGACCCCTCTTAGATAACCATGGAAAAAAAACGGTTGTGAGTCAAATCTAGTGAGTACACATAAAGCCACAACTCATGTTCTACAAGGGAGTTGGCCATTCTTATAAAGCTCAGTACACAGAAAAATAAATAATATATAATAATATTTAGGGAGCAAAAAATGGAAATGCACAGGTGGAATGGGGTTAGGGGCCTGCCATGCAAATTAACCCACGCAAAATAAATACTTCATAAAAAACTATGATTAAAAAGCATTGCCCTTATCACTAAATGGTTCCTTTCCATGGCTCACACTAAATGTATATCCATTGTTCCCTGCACTGTCCTGCCTCCCTATTCTTGATTGATGGGTCTCACCTCTACCACCATGATGGAACTAGTACTTAGGGACCGTCTGCCAATATTTAATTACAGATATATACAGCTCCATTTACTTTCCCAGGGGCTTTTATCCGGGGTAGGAAATGCTACACAAGTACCTTGCTTAAACCTTGAGAAAGAGAGACAGTAGTTAAGTGTGACTTGGCTCTGCTTCATCATTAAACACTCCCTCTAGGAAGGATGGGGTAAG
Source organism: Engystomops pustulosus (assembly GCF_040894005.1). Lineage (NCBI taxonomy): Eukaryota > Metazoa > Chordata > Amphibia > Anura > Leptodactylidae > Engystomops > Engystomops pustulosus. Next base: position 43,910,640 of record NC_092418.1, on the reverse strand, counting down.
AGTGACATTGGGGCAAATTTACTAAGGGTCCGCAGACCGCATTTCCGCCGGGTTTCCTGATTATTTCCATTTTGCGCCGCATTTAACAAGGGTTTTTGCCACACGCGATCAGATTTTGGCGCAATCGCATAGACTTTCATGCAATACAAATCAGGGGGGGGGGAAGGGGCAGGACGGGTGCTCCTCAACTCATGTTCCGGGTGACAGGATGCCTGACACAAAAAACTCCTAAGAAGGTCTAAAAAACTGGTAGAAGTGGTTTCATTTTGGCATCCAAGGTAAAATATTAAGATCTGGAGTGGATTTACTCTTGTGAGAAGAAATTCAAAACAATAACAGTCTACTGACCCACTGGGGGTCTGAAATGAAATTGCACATAAATACTTTTTAGAATTTTTTTTTCACTTTGCATTTCATATATCTTTCTACCACATGTGGAATTACATGATAAATCTGGAGTATGTTTGCTGGAGTGAAGTGGACCTTCATACCCCACATAGAGTTACATTCAAATGCAACAATTAGAAGACATTTTAAAGTCAGTAAATAGAGATGAGCGAACATGCTCGTCCGAGCTTGATGCTCGTTCGAGCATTAAGGTACTCGAGACGGCTCGTTGCTCGGACGAGTATTTCCCCTGCTCGAGATCGAGCATTTAATTAAAAAAACACAGTGAAGAACAATGAAGAATAGAATAAAAACAGTGAACACAGGATCATTTAAGTGAAAAACACAGTGAAGAATAGATTACAGATGTTCGGCACATCTGCTTACTTGTCGGAAGATACGCGCGGAACGGTGCGAACAAAATAGTATGTGAAGAACAATATATATGTGTGAAGAAGACATTGCAGAACACGGTGAGCAGGACGGAGACACAAGGGAGCAGCACAGAGACACCGGGGAGCAGCACAGAGACATCGGGCAGCGGCACGGAGACATCGGGGAGCGGCACGGAGACATCGGGGCACGGAGACATCGGGGCACGGAGTCATATGGGCACGGAGACATATGGGCACGGAGACATATGGGCACGGAGACATCGGGGCACGGAGACATCGGGGCACGGAGACATCGGGGCACGGAGACATCGGGGCACGGAGACATATGGGCACGGAGACATCGGGGCACGGAGACATATGGGCACGGAGACATATGGGCACGGAAACATATGGGCACGGAGACATCGGGGCACGGAGACATATGGGCACGGAGACATCGGGGCACGGAGACATATGGGCACGGAGACATATGGGCACGGAGACATCGGGGCACGGAGACATATGGGCACGGAGACATATGGGCACGGAGACATATGGGCACGGAGACATAGGGGCACGGAGACATCGGGGCACGGAGACATCGGGGAGACTTCAGTGGAAGAAGAGCAGCGGATCCCGGGACAGCGTATCTCCCGACAAGTAAGCAGATGTGCAGAACATCTGCAATCTATTCTTCACTGTGTTTTTCACTTAAATGATCATGTGGTCACTGTTTTTATTCTATTCTTCACTGTTCTTCACATCTGTTAACTTGTCGGGAGATAATATACGCGCGGAACAGTGAAGAATAGATTGCAGATGTTTGCATACATCTGATCACTTATCAGAAGACATTCTTTTTCAATTAATTAACACATTTTATTCCCGAACCATGGTCCCTTTGAAAAATGCTCGAGTCTCCCATTGACTTCAATGGGGCTCGTTATTCGAGACGAGCACTCGAGCATCTGGAAAAGTTCGTCTCGAATAACGAGCACTCGAGCATTTTAGTGCTCGCTCATCTCTATCAGTAAACTATTTTAAACAGCTGTACCTACTTACATATTTCATAAACAACAGAATGATAGTCAGCAGTCCATAATATATGTAGTTACATAACTTCAAATACATTCCTTTGCTTTTCCTATTACTTAAAGGGCTTGTTCACAATTATCCAAATTTACCAGGGTAAGTACACTCGTCTATGGTTCAACTATATTGGAGGACATTTATTTAAAGTGTCCTTACCTTCGCTGGCTTAGTTTCCGACTAGCTTTTGGTAATGAGGTACATGATTAATATTTCTTTTGCGAGTGTCAGTTTCTATTCTGACAGACCATTTTTCTTTTGGTCTACTCTCCTGCCTTAAGCAACCAAAATATGGAAAGAACAGATATTAATTGTGTAGGAGTTTCCACACCATGAAAACGACAGCCCCATTCAGAGTGGAGTCGGATGATGGAGAAAATAAAATTTTTCTGGCGCCAACCACTAATAAATGGGTCGGAAAGGAGAAAAGGCGATGGGAGCACCACAAAAAAGGCGGAAACTCCATAGTAAATGCCCCATTGTAATTAAGCTTCTGTCATGTTTCACTTCCATTACTGAATTCATGAGTCCTCCCTCAGTACCACTCTCATGTGGATGGTTGGAGGCGTGTGCCAAGGACATGTCTTATTTTTGCCAGCAAATTTTTATGTGGCAAAAAAATTTACAGCATTTTCCTAATGGCAACTTAATAGAAAATCTGAATAATTTAAAAATACATGAATGTAAAAAAAATATATTCTCCATAGTATTCTGATCAAGTTACAGTGAAACTGTTTGGTCAAAGCATCCCCACTGTAACCTTTATTGTATCTCTACCCCTTTCTGCTCAACTTCACCCAATTGGTGAGCATGAAAAATGAGCAAAAAACACACAAAAATTGTTTTTAATGCTTTATAAGTCAGAAGACTAAGAAAGAAGTCATGGTAACCCTATCCGAATCCGTGCATCAACTCATTAGACTCCCTGCGCTGCTACGAACTCTTATACCAAGGAATGCAAAGCACTTCAGTAGTTAAAGTTTGATTTACTAGATGGAAGGAATTTATGATTCTACACGGCATGCATGATGATTTTATAGCCTCACATTTTTTAACATAGTCAACTATTGTATTTATATTTATGTCAGCTAATCCCAGAAGTGTTCAGATTTATTCCATGGGCACAGTCTTTTCCTCATTAACCGAGAATTAGAAAGTAAGCGATGACTCACATTTGGACTGTTTATGATAGATTGTTCATTTTTAATTATACATCAATTTTGTTTTCTTAATTTGTATAAATAAATATAGAGCTGTCACAGCATGTCTACGTGTTTATCTCAAAGAATTCAGTTTTTTACCTTTTCTTTTTCTTTTTTTTTGCGTATTGCTGGCTTACCCCTTCGGCGAAAAATATTTCAGAAAAAAAACATACACTTAGGCTGTTTTTATTTGAACATATTTCTTCCTTGTGTTACATCCATATCGTACATTTAATGAAGCCATATGGATGTAACCTTGGTTGAGGTTTTTTCATGGGCTTGTACAAATGTGTATCTTAGGCCACTGTGCGATCTGTGTGAACAGAACCAGATTGCACAAATTGCAAGGATAGGAAGCATGATGCAAGGAATGCTTGTCTGCTGGTGCTGCAGTTCAGGCAGCAGACAGGGAGTCCTTACATCATATTTCCATGTGCAATGTATGCAGTCCATGGGATTAGACCAACATGCAAATCAATTTCTTTGGGATGTGGATGCATATCTTTTAAAATTACTTTGCAGATGAAAATCTATGCCATCTTGGCAGTGCATCTTTTTCTAAGTGCCACTACAAGTACACAAGAGGGGGAAGAGTCGATGGAGTAAATAGGTAATGGTCCTTTTCACAAAACATTTTAAAAGACAAGAGTTAGATATGTTCTTACAGTTAAAGTCCCCTTGTTCCCTTATTGTTCAATTCTGGTGTAATTCTTTAAAATAACTGCACTTTTTGCACTGGGTAAGGCCTCTTTGTATCGACCTGTGTGAAGGAACATTTTTTTTTTATTTGATGTTTTCATTGCTATCATTTCTTTGACCTTTTGATCCCTTTTTATTAAAATTTTTATATGTCGCAAAATGTGAATGCTATATTCCATTATGGGGTTCGCCATCGGGAATAGCCGTTATATTTTGATAGAAAAGGAATTTAGGGACGTGACTATACCTAATATGTTTATGATTTTATTTGTTTAGTTTTATCAGTTCTATGAAAAGATTAGAGCTTTTAGGTTTTTATTACATGTTTTCAAATTTTTTTTTTAACTATTTCAATTTCTTTTTACTGTAGTTTAAGACCCCATGGAGTACCAGGGTCTGATCAATCCTAGCATATACCACAACTCAGCTTTGCCAGGAGCATTTAATTGGTTAATACCTCCTGTGCCAGTACCGATCACAGGTATTAGCGTTTGTTGCATTATATGTCCTGGTGTGGTAAGAGGTTAAACTTTCATTTTTTTTTGCAGATATTAATAAAAATGGAATAATGGATGTCATTTCATGACTTGACAAACAATGGATGAAGATACATATTTTCTTTAAATTACTTTGCAAATGAAAATCTCCATTTATGTTCATTAGAGCTAAAGAAAAATACAAATGCATCCATCCATAGGTCCTCCATATTCCATTAAGATTTTATTTGAAAGCAATTCTCTTATGTTGCTTATGTTATGTATATGCTTATATGTAGTTTAGCTGGAATCTCATGACAGACTCCAACCAATAAGAAACAAATTCCATGCAATCACAATATTGTAACTAAACCCTTAAAATGCTGCAATGCACATCACAACCACTGGATAGAAACACATTAGACAGATATCCTGAGGCATAGAATATTGTGAAATGAGGTTTTATTTTTCTAAAAACTGGTTATATTCTTTACTGTTTTTCTGTCGCACCTTTTGTCATTTAATTTAATGACTCAATACTTTCTGACTTTGTCCAGTTTAACATCTTTGTAAAATCCCCTTCTTCACACTTATTGGTAAATCATAATCTCATTTTATATCATAATATATCATATTTAACTACATTTACAAGTCTCCAACATAGCATCAGCCTAAAATGCTTCCATAAAATTAAGCAATGAAAATAATAAATGGTTTGAAGAAGATATACTGATTAACGAGGGCGACTTGCAAGAAATCTCATTTCAAGGAACGATGCAGCAATTTCAAGTAATAAAACAAGATTCAGCTACTCGTTTTCTATGTATCATTGCCATATACAGCATTATTGCCACAGAACTGGAGGAAATGAATGTACTTCCAGTTTTTGGACACAAGCCAAAGTTCCCAATTTAAAACTTTATAAAATTTCTCTCTTGATGGCACAAACATTAATTGTGTAGAAAAACAAACGCTCCGCAGCGTTCACTGAAGTTCCATTTAAATACCTACTCCGCCACTGTTTAACACTTTGCTCTAGAAACGTTATGTTTTCTTATATAAAGTTACAAATTAAGTAATTAAATATTATGGCTTTTCAGTTTTGTTCTATTGATTTGGAGGAACATAAAACCATTTACAGATAATTTCAAAATAACACAGATTATTATTGTAAAAAGTTATGAAGGGAACTCTTTGACTCTTCAAGGGAATTTTAATTTTGGAGCAATTTTTGCATTATTAAGGAAAATCTACCATCAAAATCACCATGGACAGATTTTTACCTACTGGAAGTAAACATAGAAGCTTTCTATAGAAGGACAGCAAGCAGAGATCTAGAAAAACCATGAGGAATTGATACAGAAAGTATATTGGAAAATTGGATAACATAAACCACATCAATTATTTACTGAAAGTGGACAACCCCTTTAACTGTGCAAAAATTTCCAACTGTATTGCGACTTTTCACCAAAATGTCTCAAATCCAGTGCAGACATTAATGTCTCATATGTCACCTTTATCAAGCAGTCCAAACCAGTATGTTATATCTGACATTCAGAAAGCTCCTCCAACAGTCTAAAAAAACTGGCTCAAGAAGTCTGCATTAATATAAACATCGTAGGACCTCATAACCATGACCCAATAATCAAGGACGGGAGTTGCTCCAAACTATCATCCTATCACAAACGTATGTGCCTATAACTGTAATACAATGAGGGGAGATTAATCCAAACTGTCTGAGAACATAATTTAGCAACCAAAACCTCCCACGCAATGAACAATGTAGGAATACTAAGGCCCCATTCACATGGCCATAATCCCAAATTTCAACCAGATCACAGCCACAATAGAGATCTATGGCAAAAGGATGCGTGAAAAAGGTTTTTTTTACATAATAATCCTATAATCAAACTTTCGATATCGCAAATTAAAATTTTTAAAAAAACAATTAACTTTTATCTTGTTAAACTACTTCTATATTTTTTATACATTTTTCAGTGGAATAGATGTTATATAATTACAATCTAAGTAAACTTCTCTCTAAATTTAGGCAAGTACTTTAACACAAAATGATAAAAATGTGTTCTCCTTATCCTCTCCTTTTGGCTGGACATGCTCAGATGATATGCAGCACAATGTAGCATCCCACTGATGGACATTGCAGAAATTAGGCCTCTTTTTTGTTGTGTTGCCATATTGAATGAAATTGATTTCATGAATAATTGGAGTCTGACACCATTTGGTCTGGGGTTACAGTGGACACATTTGATGTTTGACCATGATGGAAGCAAGGACCCAGTTCACTGCTCTGCCCTTTAACCTTTGGTCTCAAAGAATTGAGTATATTAAATGACCTCTTCACATGTGTCCAATGTTAATCATGTAATTAGATTATAAAGAAATCCATACAAACCTGTTTATGTGGAATGGTTGGAGGGGGGTGGATGAAAGCGGCAATACATGTAATAATGTGACAGTAAGCAAGTATAGATCTGCGGTGGAAATGGTAATGCGCCCGCCTTACATTTAGTATGACACCAGATCTTACAATCAGGATGTTCCAGGTTTATGTCATGGAGGCGTTCTGACAAATGCCTCTCTTGTCTGTTCCCCAACCTGGCCGTTCCATCCACATTAAAGAGGGCTATTTGTAATCAGACAAACAAGCAGACAGCAGAAAGGTAACAGTATGCTACATTCCAGGGAGTTTATTAAGTCTGTCAATGTTTCAGTAGCAAAGTGTTTGATAAGTGCAAAATCAGCCTTTCTGGCTTGACAGAGTCAATGGGGTTAATGGAGTTGCATAATATAATCACTTTGTGACAGAGACAGATTGTTTTATTTAAAAAAAATATATGAGCTCTCTGTGTAGCCCTGCTCTCTGCTATTATCTTTCACAGTGGAATTGTTACCTACTGTGGAACGAAACCGTTGTACAGCAGGGCTGCTAATCTGCAGCTTCACAAATTGTTATTTACTTTATATTAACTAAAATGTAAGTTTACACCCCAAAATGAATTCCACTCATATATATCAGTGGCCTGTAATAGGTGTAAATTTCTAATAGAAGTGCAGTCTACTGCCTAAAGTATATTGTACCTGTCATTTCTGACGACATTTTCAAAATAACCTGTTATGTAAAGTATGTGTAACATTGTGTCAGTCCATTACATAGCTCCTATGTCACATGTATTACCCAATGCAGACTCCCCTCATAATTCTCAGTTCTCACTGAACTATATACTGCATATAGAGAAGAGAAAATTCTGCCCCTCTACCTTTCACCCAAATATACAAGAGGAAAAGCAGCATGGAGGACATTCTAGAGAAGAACTGTCATTTTTTGCACAGACAGATGGGGGTGCAGGTAATGGATCTCATTTCAGCCAGGAGTAGTAGACTAAATCAGAATCTACAGAACACCTGTCCAACAACCAGCACAACCACAACCAGACTTGGCGATAACTGCAAGACTGGTTAAACAGTGGCGAACTTACCCTCCAATGTCCCTGCAGACAGACCCTAAGAGACCCTGCAGGTAGATAGGGAGAGCTTATTTTGCACCTCCACACCCATTTTCACCCAGGTTACAAAAAACAGAAGGTATATTATCTTAAAAGCAGTATACATTTTAAATCCAAGCTGCATTCACAATTCAGCAGGCAGATGTAATACAGGTTGTCCCCGACTAAAGGACATCCAACTTACAGACGTCCCCTAGTTACAGACGGACCTTTCTGCCCACTGTGACCTCTAGTGACCTCTCTGGATACATTACTTTAGTCCCAGGCTATGATGTCCAGCTGTAAGGTGTCTGTAATGAAGTTTTATTGATAATCCTTGTTCCCATGATAGCACAAAATCTTCAACATCCAATTGTCACTAGAACAAAAAAAAGTTGTCTGAAGTTACAATTATAAAATTTACCTGTTCTGACTTACAAATTCAAATTCAACGTAAGAACACACCTTAAGAACCCATCTTGTACATAAGCCAGGGACTGCCTGGATAACATATCTTGATGGCCTATTGATTTTTTTACATCACTATTCTCGGCATAAATGCTAGGGTAAAACACAGTACCCCATGGTGATACTTGCAGTACACGGTAAGACTCAATTGTGAATCTAGAAAAGTTTAGTGTACCTAGGACCTTACTATGAGCATTTGGATAACTGAACCTAAGGCATCAGTAGATAAACCGTTAACCATTTAAACTGAATCATTGGTTGAGTAAGCATCCACTGACACAAGTCTACATAATAGGACTGAGAAGTAGAGAAAATTATATCTGGGGACCATTTTGCTTTGTATTACACCAAATAAAGATCAATCAATGGAAATGCAATTTAATTTCAAGATTTGATGATTTTTTTTTTTGTGCTACGCTTAACCCCTTAGGAAATCACCAAGATTGACAAGTACCAATGTCTTTAGAAATTGTATTTGCTACTAACTTGATGATTGCTTACTAATAATAAAGATACATTTCTGGTTGGCTGTTTTTTTTTTTTTTGGTGAGATGAAAACTAAAGTGTGATATAATCTCGGAGATACAAACAATTCATACAATGTTCTTTTAACCTAAATAAAACAAAACTGGGCACATTTACTAAGGGTTCTTTTAGGTGTAAATGGATGTATTTAAGAAGTGTCTGCACTGCTATTGTGTCACACGCAACCCTTTTGTGGCGCAGCTGCACTAGCCACTATACGACACAAATTAGGGGGGTTCTGGCACTCTGTAGGACTGTGCGCCGGATTTAACATGCACGCCCTATGTTAAAGGTCCACCACAAAAAAGTTGGTGAACTCTGTCAGGCCAATCCAGGGAAGCCACAGATTCATGATTTCTGGCGGACGATCTTAATGAATCTGTCGCACACAGCATTATACACGGGCAGAGCACTTTAAGTGCAGTTTCCCACATTCTTAATAAATGTGCTCCAATTTTTCTAACAATAGACAAAATGGTTAAATAATTTTTATAATCTACATAATTATCTGTTCATTCCTTTAGAAGGAAATCTTCCTTCACCCTTTCATGGCTATGATGACAGGATGAGCCCTCTCTGTACGTGGAGGTTGTCAGCTGTATTACACCGATTAGGCGCAGAGGTCGAATCTGACTGCGGCACCTAACAGGTCTGCTCCTGGGTTCTGGGTGGTGCCCCCCATGACCTCTTCGGGGGTATGAATTGCTGCAATGACAGCTTGGACAGACAGACTGTAATTTAGAGGCAATATTACACAGTGCAGCAATACAGTTGTATTGCTGTATATTCTATAAGTAATCAGAATACCTAGAGTTCAAGTTACCTAGGTAGGCTGAAATAATAGTGAGAAAAAAATATGAAAAAAATTCAGATCACCTCGCTTTCCCTAGAACACATATAAACATAAATAAACAAGTAGAATCATAAACATATTGGGTATCGCATGTCCCAAAATGTCAGATCTATCAAAATAAAAAGACAATTATTTCTGGCAGAGAACCCTGTACCGGAAAAGCAACCAACTTTTCACCATTTTGCCTCAAACGTAAAATAAATATGATCAAAAGGTTGTACAGTTTTCCAAATTGTATTAATTTAAATGTTATTCCATCCAGCAACAAAATGACATCTTACACAGCTCTGTACACTGAAAAATTAAAAAGTAATGGGTGTCAGAACATGGCGATGCAAAAGTTTTAGAATTTTTTTATGTTATTAAGACATATCTAATCTATATAACTTTTATATTGCAGCAATTGTACTAATCCAAACAGTAAATTAGACCACATCTCGACCACACATTAAAATCCGTAAAATAAAACACATCAGAATATGGCACAACTGTTTTTTTTTTTGCTAATTCTACCATATTTGGATTTTTTCCCAGCTTCCCAGTACAGGGCACGGAACATTAAATGGTGCCAATAGAAAATACAATTTGCCTTGCAGATAACAAGGCCTGGTATATAGTTTTCCCAACAAAAAATGTAGAGGTTACAGATTATTTAAGGAGCGGAGTAAAAAATAAAAATTTGAATTGATGGGGTTAAAGAATTTTTCCCCATAAAAAGTCATTGTTATCTAAGAAAATTTTATAAAGTGATGATATATATATATATATATATATATATATATATATATATATATATATATATATATATATATATATGATAATCTTTAGAAGTAGAATGTACAATGCATAATGCTTACTGCCCCTGACAAAGTCACAGTTCACCAACTGTAATGAGTGGGGTGCTCTGAGCACCTGCTGCCTCGCCCGATCACTGGTATCCAGGGTTCCGTAAGTCCCCGACTTAAGGACACCCGATTTACAGACAACTCCCAGTTATAGATGGACCTCTCTGCCCACTGTGACCTCTGGTGAAGCTCTCTAGATGCTTTACTTAAGTCCCAGGCTGCAATGACCAACTGTAAGGTGGCTGTAATGAAGTTTATTGATAATCCTCGTTCCTAAAACAGCAAAAATGGAAAAAAAATCCAATAGTCACTTGGACACAAAATAATTTTTGTATGGACCTACATTTATAAAATATACCTATACAAATTCAACTTAAGTGCAAAGCCAAAGACCCTATCTTGTACATACATTGTATGGATTTTCTGCATCACTACTTTGTAGGATCTTAGCTCTCTTACCTGTCTTACTATTTGTTTGTGGATTTATATCTACGTAATGATTTTGTATATTGGGTCTCTGGTAGGGACCATCACACTACTGCTTCTTTAGGGGCTGATTGGGTGGGCCACCTTTCTCACACTAACAACTGTGTTCTATGTACCTGTGTACAGGCAGTCCCCGGGTTACATACAAGATAGGGTCTGGAGGTTTGTTCCTAAGTTGAATTTGTATGTAAGTCGAAACTGTATATTTTATAATGGAAGTTCTAGACAATTTTTTTCTTTTGCCCCAGTGACAATTGGAGTTTCAAAATTTTCGGTGTAATTGGACCAAGAATTATCAATAAAGCTTCATTACAGACATCTTACAGCTGATTATCGCAGTCTGGGACTATAGTAAAGCATCCAGAGAGCTTCACCAGAGGTCACAGTGGGCAGAGGGGTCCGTCTGTAACTATGGGTTGTCTGTAAGTCGGGTGTCCTTAAATAGGGGACCGCCTGTACTTTTAATTGAATTTAATGTGTAGACTTGTTTTTTTTAGTATTTTAGGTAATTTAGTAAAGATTATTATATATTTCTGAGTTTTTGTCATTTTGCCATTTTTACCCTATGTAAATCATTGATAGAAATAATTATTCTTTGAAATTCTTAAATTCAGGAAAAGACACATCATCTAATTAAATCCCAGGACAAAATTCATTATCTTCATATTGACCAATATTTGTAAGGATTATTAATCACCCAAATGTGCTCACATTTATTTTACATTAGATCTATAGCGGGTTGCTACGGGTTACTGCACAGTGGAATCTTCTGCATAATGTATGTTAGCAAATATTCCTGACTGTGATGAGTTGATTTGAATAACAACGTGTAATGTGAATTGTCACTTCCCTGTCTGTTACACGACTGCTAATGCAGGCTACACTTATGATCATCTTTTACATATCACCATAATTAAATCATGTGATGTGAACATGATATACATGTCTTGTTGTATGTCACAGACTTTCTCTACAATAATAATGATGAGCTCCATGTTCAGGAGACATAGATACAATATTTTACACAATTATTTATAAATGAAGCAAGTCAATAAAGTACAATAGGATATGAAAAAGATGAAAAAGTAAAAGTGATCTGAGAGAATAATCACAACTATTTAATGTATATGGATTTTTTATTCTATAAATCAACATGTCCTATTTAAAAGAAGACGAGCACTTTAAACAGAAATTCATGAATTTCAATTCAAGAAGTTAAAGGCTCTTTCTAGTCTACATATGCATGTATCCCCATGCTGAGCACTATGGGTGGAATTTATTAAGATTGGCATTTATGCACAATTTATTTATGCACGCCCCCCCCCCCCTTCCCAGTCGATTGACACGTGGACACTGCATAGTGCAAGTATAGCAGAGGGAGAGCTGGTTACATCACTGCCTCTCTTAACATAGTGTCAGCGTGTCAATTGACCGGGAATGGGGGCCTGCATATATTAATTATCAGGGATCCATGAAGTTCTTGTTAGAGTGCCTCTTGCTCATTTGCATTGGTTATAAAGCTCTATTTCTATGGAACACGGCCATTTAAAAATATTAAAAAAGCAGCTTATTGTCGTTCAGGATGGGACAGGGAGGTGAGTATGAATATCTACTATCAGGTTATCTAATGGTAGATGTCCTTTAAGAAATTAAAAATTTAAAAATTTACTTACCGTGATGGTAGCACGGATGCATGTTCTTCTAGTTATTAGTTACCGATAATCCCTTTATTTGCCTTAAATAAATAAGATCCACAGTGTTATTTGTAAGATCCAAAGAATTTTTGTAGTAAACAGACAATATGTTACGGTCATTTTATTTTTTCTAAGGTATATAGTGTATTCTGGACAAAATAAACAGCCAAAGTTTCATGAAATTGTAAACAGTGTCCTTAAGGTGTCTATCCAAAGTAATTTCAAGATCACATAGCTTGGAGGGACTATATGTTATGGTAAATAATTCAAAATGGAATATGCCTTATAGGGTTATTCTGTAAATAAAAAGCAACAACGAAAAAAACCCAACTGTAGCGCTTTTCAGCATTGTGCTTCAATCCTACAAAGCAAATTCCCCAAAGGTGACTATACATCAGATTTATATTCTGACTTGGGATTCTGCAGGATCTGGAAAAATCTATTCATAATTTAGCTTTCTGTCGCCCATCTTGCTTGGATGTGTATTGTATATGTCTTGTAATGTAAAAAGTTTGCAGGTAACAAAAAGTAAAAAGATCATTACTGTTTAAATATTTAGCTTTTTTGTTAAAAACGTGAATTATTACTTACTTTATTTTAATTTTTGTTCAAATGCCATATATCTGCTCACTCTATTGATGAGCATCAGTCTTCATTCTCCGTAGGGGTGTGATCTGATTTCCAAGAGAAGTCTAAACACTATGATCAGTGGACATATGGGAGCTGGTCTTGTGCATACTATAGACTTATCTGCTAGACACATTGGGGCAGATTCAATTCCGGTGATTCACTAAGGTCGTGCGCCCGATGTCCACCAGGTGTCACTGTTGCGCTGAAGTCAGTCGGAGTTCACTGGGGTTCACTATCCTATCGTGGGTGCAGGACCCTTTTTTTTTTAAAATAGTTTATACGGTTGAAAAAAGACACTTGTCCATCAAGTTCAACCAAGGAAGGGTAGGGAAATACTGCGTTTTTTCCGAATCCGTCGGGTTTTCTGATGGCCACGCCCCCCCCACCCCCACAATTTCCGTTACATGCATGCCGGGGCTGATGCGCCACAATCCGATCACGTGCGCCAAAAACCTGGGGCAATTCAGGGAAAATTGGCGCAAAACGGTAATATTCAGGTAACCCGACAGAAAAACTTGATTCGGGCCCTTAGTAAATCACCCCCATTGGGGCACATTTACTATGATTGACGGAAACTGCACGTGTATAATTCACGGTGCGCCAGATTTATTAACCCCTTAACGCCCAAGCCACTTTTCACCTTCCTGACACGGCCCATTATTTTAAATCCGACATGTGTCTATAACTTTGGAAGGCTTTAACATATCCAGTTGATTTTGAGACTGTTTTTTCATGACACATTGTACTTCATGTTGGTTGAGAAATTTAAGCAATATGTTTAGTATTTATTTATGAAATAAATGGAAACTTGGCAAAAATTTTGAAAATACAATGTTTTCCAAATTCAAAATTTTCTACTTTTTGGAAAGTTGGACATATCACTAAAATAACTTGATAAATAACATTTTCCATATGTCTGGTTTAAGTTGGCATCATTTTTCAAACATCTTTTCCTTTATTAAGAATGTTAGGAGGTTTATAACTTTAGGTGCAATCTTTCAGATTTTCACAAAAATCATCAAAACCTACTTTTGGGAGGTCAATTTAGTTAGAAGGGACTTTATAAGGCCCACATGACAGAAAACCCCCACAAACGACATCATTTTAGAAACTACACCCCTCAAAATATTTAAAACAGCCGTTGGGAATTTTGTTAACCCTATGAGCGTTTCATGAGGGTGAAAAATAAATGAAAGTGAAATTACAGAAATGTAATTTTATCTTACAATAGATTCATTGAACACTAAAATTTGTACCTTCACAATGGGTTAAAAAGGAAAATGCACTTTACAATGTTTAGTGCAATTCCTCCTGGTATGCCAATACCCATTTTGTCACACAGGGGGCACTTGGAAGGGAAAGAGTGTTGTTTTGGTTTTGGAGGGCAAATATGGCTGAAAAAGTTTTCATGTCTCAGGATGCATTTGGAGAGCCCTAATGGTACCAAAACAGAGGAATGCCCCAACAAGAGACACCATTTTGGAAAGAACACCCCTTGGAGAGTTTATCAAGGTGTAATTTGTGTATTTGCCCTAATAGGTGTTTCATTCAATTAGGCCCCAAAAAGGAAAAAGGTGAAAATTTTCTCAAAAAAGTCACGTTTACCCCAAATTTTTTTAACTCCTTAGCGCTGTGCACCGTAGCTGTACTGCGCTGAGTCCCGCAAATAGCGCTCAGCGCCGTACAGCTACTGCGCAGAGACGATGCCGGTTCAGCGCTGTACAGCAGCCGAACTGGCATCGTTAGCCGCGGGATTTCAGCTGTAATTTACCGCTGACATCCCCGGCTAACACCCGCGGTCGGAGTGGGCTCCGATCGCGGGTGTTCAACCCGTTAAATGCCGCGGTCAACGCGACCGCGGCATTCAACATGCCTTCTGGGGGTCTTTACCCCACGATCGGCCCCCGCACCGTTTTCGGGGGGGGGGGGATCGCTGTTTTGGCACCTCTGGGGTCCGATCAGGACCCCAGAGAAGCCTGGAGGGTTTACCTTTAAGATGGCGTCTGTGACGTCATCTTAAAGGCAAAGTGTCAGCCTATGCATCTGCATGCATCTGCATAGGCTGGCACTGCTAATACCCTGCTATACATTAGTATTGCAGAGTATTATCAAGAACAAGCAATCAGATGATTTCTTGTTCATATCCCATGGTGGATCATGTAAAAAAATGTAAAAAAAATGTTTTTCAATAAAAAATTACTTTATAAATCACTAAAAATGCCCATAAGCCCCAAAACATATAAAGAGACATATAACGCTCAAAAAAGTCTAAATCATAACACAAACCCCATATATATATAGTATCACCGCATCTGTAACAATCCATAGAATAAAACTAAATAACTATTAAACCCATATGATGAACGCCGTAAAAAAAAATGTTAAAAACCCGCCAAAAATTATGATTTTTACCTATTATATCCCACTAAAAATGCAATAAAAAGTGATCAACAAAACATATGTACTCCGGAATGATACTGTTGCAAAGAACAACATGTCCCGCAAAAAACAAGCCATCAAACAGCTCTGTAGCCAAAAACATAACAATGTTATGCCACTTGGAAGACGGCAATGCAAAAATGATAGATTTTTCCCCACATTAGGGTTTTATTTGGCAAATTTAGTAAAACATAAGAAAAAAATATTCATGTCTGGTATCCCCGTAATTGTATCGACCCATAGAATAAAGATAATATGATTATTAGGCTATACGGTGAACACGAAAAAAAAAAAGTAAAAAATCCAGTACAGAATTGATGCTTTTCTACTCATGACCTCAAAAAAAGTTCCTAAATTTTCAACAATAGGTGATACCAACCCCAAAATGGTAACACTGGAAAAAGCATCTCGTCCCACAAAAAAAATGCCATCACATGGCCCAAATAACGGAAAAGCGAAAATTTTATAGCCTTCAAAAGGGGGCAACGAGAAAACTAAAATCCTGGCAGCTGCAGGGTGCTCCTTCCCTTCTGCGCCTCGCTGTGCCCCCATAACACAAGTAACGGCCACGTGTGGGGGTTCGCTGAAATTGTAGAACAAATTTTATGGTGAGTTTTCTCTTTTTATCTTTTGGAAATGTGTAAATTGTAGGGCTAAATGAACGTATAACCGACAAAATTTGACCATTCTAAATTTCACCGCCATTTTGATTCAATTACTATGAAGATCTCAAGGGGTTAACAATCTTTGTAAATACTGTTTCTGATAGTTTGAGGGGTGCAGATTTGAAAATAGGTTGGTTATATAGGGGGTTTTTGTTGCTAAATATGTAAAATTTGATTTCAAACAGTATTTATCCCCAAAATAGTCAATTCTGAAAATACTGAAAATCGCTATTCGATTTGTAGGCCGCGTGACGTCAAAATAAATTATTCAAACATTTCAAAAATTATGAAAATGTAAAGTAGACAAATGGGAAATGTTATTCTGCAAGTTATTTAGGTGGTAAATCGATCTGCCTGAAAATGCTGTGATTTTGAATTTCGAAAATGGCAAATTTTTCTAAAAATTCATCATTTTTTTCTTTTTTTTATAAATAAACACAAAACTTATCAGCCAAAATTTACCACTAAAATGAAGCACAACATGTGGGGAAAAACAGTCTCAAAATTGCTTTGATAAGTAACAGTGTTCAAAAGTTATGACCATATAAAGAGACGCAGGTCAGAATCTAAAAATTGGGACTGAGCCTTAAGCTGTAAAATGGCTGCGTCCTTAAGGGGTTAAGCAACAAGGGATAAAAGATAAAACAACCCCCATAAATGTGTAAAACTATTTCTCCTAAGCACATAATTGCACCACTTCTGCATATAAATTTTTGTATGGGTACACAGTAGGGCTCAGAAGGGAAAGAGTGGCTTTGGCCTTTTAGAAGCCAGATTTGACAATCATCCTTTACATGTGTCCGAATGCATTTGGAGAGCCCTAGTGGTACCAAAACAGAGGGGAACCCCAACAAGTGTCACCATTTTGGAAAGTGCACCCTTTGGAGAATTTAGCAAGGTGTAATATGTGTATTTGCCACTACAGGTGTTTGCTTCAATTAGGTCCCTAAAAGGAAAAAGATGAAAATTTTCCCAAAAAAGTCACTTTTACGGCTCTATTTTGTATCCCATAAGGCATTAAAGATGAAACAACCCCAAAAAATGTGTACTAGCATTTCTCCCGAGTATAAAATTGTCCCACACATGCAAATGAATTCTTGTATGTGTACGCAGTGAAGCTCAGAAGGGAAAGAGGGTTGTGGGCCTTTTAGAAGCCAAGTTTGACAGACATCCTTTACATGTGTCAGGATTAGAGATGAGTGAGCACTAAAATGCTCGAGTGCTCGTTATTCGAGTCAAACTTTTTCCGATGCTCAAGTGCTTGTTTCGAATAACGAGCCCCATTGAAGTCAATGGGAGACTCGAGCATTTTTCAAGGGGACCAAGGCTCTTGCACAGGGAAGCTTGGCCAAAAACCTGGAAACCTCAGAAAATGATGGAAACACCATGGAAATGGACAGGAAACAGCAGAGGCAGCATGCATAGATGCCTCTGAGGCTGCCTAATCGCACCATTATGCCAAAATTATGGGCAACAGCATGGCGATGACAGAGTGACTGAGTGAGGCGAGATAGCATCTAAAACACCAAATAATTGACCCTGACACTATAGGGAATGGCATGCGCAGGCAGCAGCAGCGGCAGGCTAGAGAGTGGCATGGCGACATACCCCAAATGGACTAGTGGACCAATTAAAAAAATTCCTTTTGGCGAGGATAACGTGTAGCACGGTACGTATCAGTATTTGGCCTGGTTATGGCGGCAGAGAGGAACCAAAGGAGGTGAGCAAGAAGCGCTGAAATGATTTTCCATGTGAACAAAAGATTGACGGTATATTTAGTCGATAACACAGCATCGCGGCAACTGAGAGACCAAGTTCCATAACGTATCTGGTGAAACACCAGCAAAATGAGCCTGACACAGCTCGTTTGCTAAAGGGACGACATGTTGAGGCAGCTATGGAGAGGACTTTTGGAGGCAGCTATAGAGACGGCGTCTGGAGGCTGCTATGGAGACGACGTGTGGAGGCAGCTATGGAGACGACGTGTGGAAATTGCTATGGAGTCGTCATGTGGAGGCATTTGGGGGGGGGGGGATGCACACTCAGTCATACAGCTTTGCGTCCATTGTCAAAATGAGTGACCCATATAAAACACCAGAAAATCACAGCCGGTAAAACACCCGAAAACACCCATAGCCTGACACAGCTTGTTGCTAAGGGGACGACGTGTGGAGGCAGCTATCCAGACGACGTACAATGGCAGCTATCCAGATGATGTGTGGAGGCTGCTATGTAGATGACGTTTAGAGGCAGTGGGAGCGGTTATGGCACCCGACGTAAACGTAAGGAGATGAGAAAAGAGGAGTGAAAAGATAGATTTTAGAGGTAAAAGGTTATAGTAGTAGATTAAAGTTGCTGCAGTTAAGCCAAGCCCCTGCCTCTCGGCTCCTCCCCACCCAAAATGGACCAGGGGGCCCGAAACGTTTACTTTGAAAAAATTATCATTTTCAAAGCAGGCGGGGTCGCTTGAATACTTCATCTAGGAATAATGGAATAGCATTGCGGTTCTATTTTTTTTTTCGTAAATGGTTCCATGATTAAGAGCGACAGTATGGGGCATCCATATTGCGCTGCTATGATTGAAACTTCAGGTCTCCAGCATGGCGGCGACAGATGGGCCGAGATCCATTATGTATCTGGTGAAACACCCGAAAATTCTGCCTGACACAGCTCGTTTGATAAGGGGACGAGGTATGGAGGCAGTGAAGTAGTAGAAGATTAAAGGTGCTGCAGTTAAAACTATGTTAGTTGGATCTTGGGATGGAGCTGGCGCTCCGCTGCCAGGCAAGCTTTCACCTATCCAAGCCCCTGTCTCTCGGCTACTCCCCAAACAGCACTTCTAAGAACCTTTTGTACAAGATAAAGTGTAGTAGTGTTCTTATAAGTTTGGGTTATAGCGGGTGAGGGGAATGTAAACAGATGCGCAAGAAGCGCTGAAATAATATTGGTAAATGATAAAAGTTTGCCAGTATATTTTGTGGATAACACAGCAGGGTGGCGACAAAGTTAACAAGTTTGATGTGGAAGCCATGAAAACAACCCAAAATTCTGCCTGACCCAGCTTGTTTGATAAGGGGACGATGTATGGAGGCAGCTATATGGACAACGTGTGGAGGCAGCTAAAAAGACGACGTGTGGAGGCTGCTATGGAGACAATTTAATTTGGATAGTGCCTGTATGTGGCAGTCCAAAAATGTTTTAAAACCAGAGGAGCAGGTAGGTGGTCCTCCAAAAAAATTAAACAGATTGAGTGCCTGTATGTGGCAATCCAAAAAAGTTTTCAAAACAGAGGAGCAGGTAGATGGTCCTCAAGAAAAATTAAATAGATTGAGTGCCTGTATGTGGCAGTCCAAAAAAGTTTTCAAACCAGAGGAGCAGGTAGGTGGTCCTCCAGAAAAATTAAATAGATTGAGTGCCTGTATGTGGCAGTCCAAAAAAGTTTTCAAACCAGAGGAGCAGGTAGGTGGTCCTCCAGAAAAATTAAATAGATTGAGTGCCTGTAGGTGGCAGTCCAAAAAAGTTTTCAAACCAGAGGAGCAGGTAGGTGGTCCTCCAGAAAAATTAAATAGATTGAGTGCCGGTATGTGGCACTCCCAAAAATTGTTTAAAACAGAGGACCGCGTAGGTGGCCCTCCAGAAAAATTAAATACATAGAGTACTATAGCTAGAGCCAGTTGGCCTTGGCAAAAAATAGCCAGTTTCCTTTGCTTTAGTGTACAAAGAGGAGGAGAAGGAGGAAAATGAGGAGGAGGAGTGCATAAATTATTCAGGTTGAGCTTCCTTCACCTGGTGGAGAATGGAAATCCTGAGAATTCCAGGCTTTATTCATCTTGACAAGCGTCAGATTGTCAGCGCTGTCAGTCGACAGGCGTGTACGCTTATCGGTGATGATGCCACCAGCTGCACTGAAAACCCGCTCGGACAACACGCTAGCCGCAGGGCAGGCAAGAACCTCCAAGGCGTACAGTGCCAGTTTGTGCCACATGTCCAGCTTTGAAACCCAGTAGTTGTAGGGAGCTGTGTGATCATTTAGGACGATGGTATGGTTAGCTACGTACTCCCTCACCATCTTTCTGTAAAGATCAGCCCTACTCTGGCGAGACTGGGGACAGGTGACAGTGTCTTGCTGGGGTGACATAAAACTGGCAAAGGCCTTGTAAAGCTTACCCCTGCCAGTGCTGGACAAGCTGCCTGCTCGCCTACTCTCCCTCGCTACTTGTCCCGCAGAAGTACGCCCTCTGCCGCTAGCGCTGTCAGAAGGGAAATACTGTTTCAGCTTGTGCACCAGGGCCTGCTGGTATTCATGCATTCTCACACTCCTTTCCTCTCCAGGGATGAGAGTGGAAAGATTTTGCTTGTACCTTGGGTCCAGGAGAGTGAATACCCACAACATCACCACTGTCTGACAACTGTGTCTCCTCATCGTCCGACACCTCTTTACACACTTCTTCCACTACGTCAATAATGTCATCATCACCCACAGACTGCGACCGGTGGAAAACCTGGCATCGGAAAATGGCTCAGCAGCAACCGGACAACTGGTTTGTGACTCTGGGAAGGGTCCAGAAAACAGTTCCTCAGAGTATGCCGGTTCAAATGCCAAATTTTCCTGGGAGGGGGCAGACTGGGGGGAAGGAGGCTGAGGTGGAGGAGCTGGAGGAGTGCTGATTTCGGTGACATGGGTAGACTGTGTGGAAGACTGACTGGTGGACAAATGGCTAGAAGCATTGTCCGCAAACCACGACATCACCTGTTCGCACTGTTCTGGCCTCAACAGTGCTCTACCACGAATCCCAGTAACTTGAGACATGAACCTAAGGAGTGTAGCTCTGCGGCGTTCCCCTGCTCCCTCATCAGCAGGTGGTGTCTCACCCCTCCCAGGACCACGGCCTCTGACCCCTGCAGTAGTTGGACGCCAACGCCCACGCCCTCGTCCTCTACCCCTAGCCCTCGGGTTAAACATTTTAAAAATTAAAGTGTTAACTGTAAATTTTTTTTTTGTTTGTTTTTTTGTGTTTTTTTTTTTTTTAAACAAAACGATGCTATCCTATTGCTATGGCTAGTTTCTAACCTAAAATAATATATAGGAAAGGGGTCAGCTCACCGCACAGCACAGCCAGTTCAGGGGCTCTGAAGTTCTTCAGCACGGACAAACTTTGCTCCAAGTCTGATGCAAATAATGGAAGGGGTGGTCCAGCTGCCACAAGCAAATAAAAAAAAAATATATATAACGTTATTGTAGCCGTAAGAAGGGCTGTTGGGTTCTTGAAGAATCACTCCTGCCTAACACTATTCTAATAGAACACCATAACGCTTTCCCTGACCAGCAGCAGCTCTCTCCCAAACGGCATCCAGACAGAGAATGATCCGAGCAGCACGGGCAGGGGCTAGTCTATTCCAGGGTCACCTGATCAGGCCAGCCAACCACTGCTATCGACGTGTAAGGGTACCTTCTCATGCTGGGTGGAGTGCAGAGTCTCCTGGCTTGTGATTGGCTCTGTTTCTGGCCACCAAAAATCAAAACGGCGGGAGATGCCATTTTCTCAAGCTGGCGAAATACTCATCCGAGCAACGAGCAGTTTCGAGTACGCTAATGCTCGAACGAGCATCAAGCTTGGACGAGTGTGTTCGCTCATCTCTAGTGACCCATATAAAACGCCAGAAATTCACAGCTGGTAAAACACCAGAAAATGTAGCCTGACACAGCTCATTTGCTAAGGGGACGATGTGTGGAGACAGCTATGGAGACGACTTTTGGAGGCAGCTATGGAGACGACGTGTGGAGGCTGCAATGGAGACAACATGTGGAGGCAGCTAAAAAGACGACGCGTGTAGGCAGCTATAAAGACAACGTGTGGAGGCTGCTGTAAAGACGACGTGTGGAGGCTGCTATGGAGACAATTAAATTTGGATAGTGCCTGTATGTGGCAGTCCAAAAAAGTTTTCAAAACAGAGGACTGGGTAGGTGGCCCTCCAGAAAAATTAAATAGATAGAGTACCTAAATGCGGCACTCCCAAAAATTTTTTAAACAGAGGACCGGGAAGGTGGCCCTCCAAAAAAATTAAATACATAGAGTACCTGTATGTGGCACTCCCAAAACATTTGCAATACTGAGGACTGCGAATGTGGCCCTCCATAAAAATGTAGTACATACAGTACTATAGCTAGAGCCAGTTGGCCGTGGCAAAAAATAGCCAGTTGCCTCTGATTTAGTGTACATGTCTCAGTCTGCCGAGTTACAGGGCCGCCACCAGGTTACGGCCGTTGTCACACACAACCATGCCTGGCTTCAAGTTCAGCGGTGCCAGCCACAGATCAGTCTGCGCAGTGATGCACTGTAATAGCTCTTGGGCGGTGTGCTTTTTACCGCCTAGGCTCAGCAGTTTGAGCACCGGCTGCTGTCGCTTAGCGACGGCTCTGATGCTGCGCCTAGAGCTACCGACTGATGGCGCCATGCCCACGGATGGTAATTCAGAGGAGGAGGTGAAGGAGGGGTATCAGGAGGAGGAGGAGGAATAGTAGGCCTGAGAGACCATGACCAAGGTAGGCCCCGCAATCCTCGTTGTTGGTAGTATATGAGCGGCCCCAGGGTCAGACTCGGTCCCGGCAGCACTCGTCCACCTGTCCATGGTTAGGTGGTCCTTGTCAGAAATGACGTGCTGGTGCTGGGCTGGGAAGGCACATGGTGAAAGTTAGTGACGACTGGGGAGTGAATACCAAGGGGCGACCGCCACCATGAGGTTGCGAAAGGCCTCGGTCTCTACCAGCCAATAGGGCAGCATCTCCAGGCTCAGTAATTTGGAGATGTGGATGGTGAGGACTTGGGCGTGTGGGTGGGTGGAACTATATTTCCTCTTGCGCTCAAGTGTCTGGGGTATAGATAGATGAACTCTGTGCACGGAGACATTGGTGGACACTCTGGAGGATCGTGGAGGCGAAGGTGGGGCTTTCGCGCGGGAGGTGTTTGTGCCGGGGTCCTGGCCAGGGGGCTGTCTAGCAGAGGCAGCAAATGACACAGGGGAAGGAGCAGTAGTGGGCCTGGCCGGAGGTGAACGGCCTTGGTTCCACTGAGTGGGGTGTTTAGCACTCATATACCTGCGCATACTGGTGGTTGTTAAGCTAGTAGTGGTGGAACCCCTGCTGATCCTGGTGTGGCACAGGTTGCACACCACAGTCCGTTGGTCATCTGCTGTTTCTTTAACCCCTTAGGGATGTGGCCCTAATTTTTCACTCCCCACCTTCAAAAATCAGTAACTTTTTTATTTCTCCATGTAAGGAGCTCTGTTTGGGCTTGTTTTCTGCGTAACAAATTGCACTTCATAGTGATCGTATTTATTATTCCATGCCGTGTACTGGGAAGCGGGAAAAAAAATCAGAATGCAGTGAAAATTATTAAAAAACGCATTTGCGCCGTTTTCTTGTGGGCTTGGATTTTACAGCTTTCACTAAGCACCACAAATCACATGTCTGTTTTATTCTTTGGTTCGGTGCGATCAAGAGGTTACCAAATTTGTACAGGTTTTATAATGTTTTCATACATTTAAAAAAATGAAAACCTTCTGTACAAAAAAAAAAAATCTTCATTTTGCCATGTTCTGGCACTAATAACTTTTTCATACTTCAGTGCACGGAGCTGTGGGTGGTGTCATTTTTCGCGACTTTTGATGACATTTTTAATGCTATCATTTTGATGACTGTATGGGCTTTTGAGCACTTTTTATAGAATTTTTTATATTTTTCAAAATGACAAAAAAGTGGCAATTTTGACTTTGGGCGCCAATTTCCGTTACGGGGTTAAACGCCAGAAAAATTCGCTAACATATTTTGATAGATCGGACATTTTGGGACGCGATGATAGCAATTTTACAATGATTATTAGTAGCCTGCCCTCTGCTGGCTATTATTAATCATTGCACATGGCAAGCCTACGAGTCTCAATGAGACTCTAGGCTGCCATAGCAACCGATCGTATAACGATATAACCATATAACGACCATATAACGATATGTTATGTGCCGCGGTCGGGTTCGACCGCGGCGCTTAACAGGTTAACTGCCGCAATCGGTGCCAGCACTGACCGCGGCAGTAACAGGCGGGTGTTGGCTGTTTTATACAGCCGTTACCCGCTGTGTATGGAGAGAGCTCAGCTCGTGAGCTCTCTCCATACACCCCTTGCCGCGCGAGGACGATATACTGTATATACTTGAGTATAAGCCGACCCGAGTATAAGCCGAGACCCCTAATTTTACCATCAAAAACTGGGGAAAACTATTGACTCGAGTATAAGCCGAGGGTGGGAAATGCATTAATCACAGACCCCCCCAGTATGTATACAGCCTGCCCCCAGTAGTATACAGCAGCCCCCAGTAGTATACAGCACTGCCCCCAGTAGTATACAGCACTGCCCCCAGTAGTATACAGCACAGCCCCCAGTAGTATACAGCACTGCCCCCAGCAATATACAGCCAGCCCAGCATTAAAAGAAAATAATAAACTTATATACTCACCCTCCAGTGGCCCGGACCTGCAGCGTTGCTCCCCCGATGTCCGCGCGGGTCCTCTTCTGGCTTCGGCGCCCGTCTTCTTTCTTCACTAACTTCGTGCCGGGCGCCGCCATTGTTTTCCCCTGGATGGCGCCTAGTTTGACACGCCGCTGCTGACGTCACCGCCTGGAGGCGGCACCGCCTGGAGGCGCCCTGCACGGAGTTAGTGAAGACAGAAGACGGCCGCGGGAGCCAGAAGCGGACCCGCGCGGACATCAGGGGAGCAGCGCTGCAGGTCGGGGCCACTGGAGGGTGAGTATATAAGTTTATTATTTTTTAAAGATTTTTTACACGAGACTGTATGACTCATGTATAAGCCGAGGGGACATTTTTTAGCACATTTTTTGTGCTGAAAAACTCGATTTATACACGAGTATATACGGTAGTTCGTCCGCGGTCGGCAAGGTGTTAAAGAACCTCCAGACTTGAGAACATCTAGCCCTCGCCATGGGAGCTCCACTACGTGAAACATTTGGCACCATCTCTGGCCCTGCCTCTCCGTGTGGCCCCTCCACTGCCTCTTCCAACCTGTTCTCCTATAGGACTCGCCTCTGTCTCAGAAGCAGTCTTCACCCGGCCTATCAACCCAGCTTGGGTCTGTCACCTCATCATCCTCCGATCCCTCAGTCTGCTCCCCCCTCGGACTTCCTGCCCTGACAACAACTTCACCACTGTCTGAAAACCGTGTCTCCTCATCGTCCGACACCTCTTTACACACTTCTTCTACTACGTCAACAATGTCATCATCACCCACGGACTGCGACCGTTGGAAAACCTGGGCATCAGGAAAGAGCTCAGCAGCAACCTGACAAGTGGTTTATGACTCTGGAATGGGTCCAGAAACAGTTCCTCATAGTATGCCGGATCAAATTCCAAATTTTCCTGGGAGGGAGTAAAAGGGGGGAAAGAGGTGGAGGAGCTGGAGGAGCTGGAGGATTGCTCACTTGCGTAACATGGGTGGACTGCGTGGAAGACTGACTGGTGGACAAATGATTTGAAGCATTGTCCACAATCCACAACATCAGCTGTTCGCACTGTTCTGGCCTCAACAGTGCTCTGCGGCGTTCCCCCGCTCCCTTATCAGCAGGTATTGTCTCACCCCGCCCAGGACCACGGCTTCTGACCCCTGCAGTAATTGGATGCATACAACCTCGTTCTCTACCCTTAGCCCTCGGGTTCAACCCTTAGACAAATAAAAGTCTATTTTATAGACAAAAGAGAAATATATACTGTAGATTTTTTTTGGTAATTTTTTTTTTCTGTTTGTTTTTTTTTTGGATTTATAGAAGAACAAAACATGCAAAAGAAATCAAACAGCAACCTCAGAAGATGATTGCTATGGCTAATTTCTAACCAATACAGACAATTTTTTTTAAATATCCCGGTATTGATGTGAGCAAAAGACCGTATTTGATTATGCCACACGTGACGTACAGTACGCTTCACCGGCATGGAGAATGTGGATTGGGATTTCTGGAGACTAGCCTGCTAAACAGTAACAGGCAGACTAAGCTAGATGAAATTGCATTTGCACCACTGACAGCACACAAAAGGATTTTGTGCTGTGACTTTCACTTTCATTTTTGAAAAAAAAAAAAAAATCGTCAGACTGTGCCTAATTCAATCAAACCCCCAATAAATTGTCCCACTTAGCTTTTTAAAGGGATATGTGTGTCACTAAGAGCCAAAAATAACTTTCGCAAGTCTCCCTGCAAATTCGTCACAATATGGTAGTAGCTGCACTACTACTGCCAGCAAGCCCAGCCACAAGCAAATAAAAAAAAAATAACGCTATTGTAGCCCTAACAAGGGCTGTTGGGTTCTTGTAGAATCACTCCTGCCTAACACTAATCTAATAGAACACCCTCACGCTATCCCTGACCAGCAGCTCTCTCCCTAACGGCATCCAGGCAGAGAATGATCCGAGCACTGCGGCCAGTGGCTAGTATATTCCAGGGTCACCTGATCAGGCCAGCCAACCACTGCTGTCGACATGTAAGTGTACCACGTGATGCTGGGTGTACTGCAGAGTCTCCTGGCTTATGATTGGCTCTGTTTCTGGCCGCCAAAAATCAAAACAGCGAGAGATGCCATTTTCTTGAGCAGGCAAAATATTCGTACGATTAACGAGCATGTTCGCTCATCTCTACAAAAGATACATTCATTCTTATAGTTTTATTTTGGGGGGTATTTTCTTTGTTTTTATATCATGCACATACTCTACCATACAATGAATATATGATCAGTGGCTATAAATATACTTTGTTTATCTGCAAGTCTATTGATGTGCTGCTAGGTCAGCTTCCAAATACAACCACTTGACTGTACACCGACTTTATTAGTCCTTAGCTCTGTCATTGTTTAATGAACCCAACATCCCATAATACCATCTACACTTTTATTCTTCCTTAGCTGTAATTCTGTTGAAGCTGTTCTTAATCTTCCATGTTCCTCTACACTACATTGATGGGTATATTCATTGTTCTTTCTAATGAAAAAATTCCCAGTTCCCACCAAAATGTTTCAACCTCTGTGCTGTTGTCCCTTAACAGAAAAACTTAATGTAGCACGAAAATGAAAAGCAAATCCTAACTGACTCGAGCATATAATCCACTAATCAGCACTTGCTTGTGTTTGAGAATAGAGCCCTAATGTATCTGCAGGATTCTACTCATTAGTAAGATTTGTTGGTGTCCAATGAAAGGGACCCACAAGTAAAATAAAAACCCTCTGAGGTTAAGATTTAAAAATATAAATAGAAAAAGGTACTTAAAGAAATCTGTGATTCAACCATTAGAATATGTATGCTGTATATAAAGTATATAAACTCTAATGTATTATATCGAATAATACAATGTACAGAAAATATATATTTCCTTGAATTGGATAGAATAAATTTATTTTCACATTTATTGATGACATATCTCTACTTTGTCAGCTCATGAGTATGTGCACAGAATCATATTAAATAAATCAATGTTTGCCATGATTAATTGACATTAAATATGAAGGATCCATTGATTTTCTGGATTATTGCTGGCTTTAATACATTTACAAAGAAAAATGATTAGCAAAAATGTATTTTCAGATGCTCAGTTCTTGTTGAACCAATAGGTCATCCAGCTCAAGAAGCACAACTGAGAAGGAAATTAGATAAAGAATTTGTGCTCCACATTTGTAAATTGTTTATTAAATATTAAGCTAAAATGATACAAAATGCATATAAATATGTGGTAGTGAATTATAAATAACATAAAAAAGTTATTTCATCATTAAAAAATGGATAAGAGCTGAAATTTGAAAATAAACTTGTAATAGACTTTACTTTTACATTTTTCTCTTCTTCTGTCATTGATTATTTGGGGGTTCTATGGTGCTCTGTTTAGTGCAAGCAAGTATCGTCCATGTGAATATCATTAGAGATGAGCGAACATACTCGTCAGAGCTTGATGCTCGTTCGAGCATTAGCGTACTCGAAACTGCTCGTTGCTCGGACGAGTATTTCGCCTGCTCGAGAAAATGGCATCTCCCGCCGTTGTGATTTTTGGCGGCCAGAAACAGAGCCAATCACAAGCCAGGAGACTCTGCACTCCACCCAGAATGACGTGGTACCCTTACATGTCGATAGCAGTGGTTGGCTGGCCTGATCACGTGACCCTGGAATAGACTAGCCCCTGCCCGCGTTGCTCGCATCATTCTCTGTCTGGATGACGCTAGGGAGAGAGCTGCTGCTGGTCAGGGAAAGCGTTAGGGTGTTATATTAGCTTACTGTTAGGCAGGAATGAGTCTACAAGAACCCAAAAGCCCTTCTTAGGGCTACAACATTTTATATTTACTTTTTTTTGGTTTGCTTGTGGCTAGGCTTGCTGCCACTAGTAATGCAGCTAGTACTATATTGTGAGGAATTTGCAGGGAGACTTGCGACCGTTGTGTTTAGCACTTAGTGACACACTCAAACACTGAAGTGGGACAATTTATTAGGGGTTTGATTTGAATTAGGCACAGTCTTCTGATTTATTTTTTTTTACGTTTATTTCTTTTTATAACTCAAAGTAATCTGGCAAAGCGGTGTGCTTTCAGTGTAGGCTAGAAAATAGCCATAGGAGAACCCCAACGGCTTACTTAGGCCTACAATAGCGTTATATTTTACTTTTTTTTTTGGTTTGCTTGTGGCTGGGCTTGCTGCCACTAGTAGTGCAGCTAGTACCATATTGTGAGGAATTTGCAGGGAGACTTGCGACTGTTGTGTTTAGCTCTTAGTGACACACATATCCACCTCAAACACCGAAGTGGGACAATTTATTAGGGGTTTGATTTGAATTAGGCACAGTTTTCTGATTTATTTTTTTTACGTTTATTTCTTTTTATAACTCAAAGTAATCTGGCAAAGCAGTGTGCTTTCAGTGTAGGCTAGAAAATAGCCATAGGAGAACCCCAACGGCTTACTTAGGCCTACAATAGCGTTATATTTTCCTTTTTTTTGTTTGCTTGTGGCTGGGCTTGCTGGCACTAGTAGTGCAGCTAGTACCATATTGTGAGGAATTTGCAGGGGGACTTGCGACCGTTGTGTTTAGCTCTTAGTGACACACATATCCACCTCAAACACCGAAGTGGGACAATTTGTTAGGGGTTTGATTTGAATTAGGCATAGTCTGCTGATTTTTTTTTTTTTTACGTTTATTTACTTTTATAACTCAAAGTCATCAGGCACAGCACAAAATCCAGTTGTGTGCTGTCAGTGTAGGTTAGAAACTAGGTATAGCAATAGGATAGCATTGTTTTGTTTTAAAAAAAAAAACAAAAAAAAACATAAAATTTTTTTTTTTTAAGTTTACACTTTAATTTTGAAAATGTTTAACCCCAAAGCTAGGGGTAGAGGACAAGGGCGTGGACGTGGGCGTCCAACTACTGCAGGGGCCAGAGGCTGTGGTCCTGGGCGGGGTGAGACACCATCTGCTGATGAGGGAGGAGGGGAACTCCGCAGAGCTACACTCCCTAGGTTCATCATGTTTCAAGTTACTGGGACTCGGGGTAGAGCACTTTTGAGGCCAGAACAGTGCGAAGAGGTGATGTCGTGGATTGCGGACAATGCTTCTAGCCATTTGTCCACCAGTCAGTCTTCCACGCAGTCCACCCATGTCACCGAAATCAGCACTCCACCAGCTCCTCCACCTCAGCCTCCTTCCCCCCAGTCTGCCCCCTCCCAGGAAAATTTGGCATTTGAACCGGCATACTCTGAGGAACTGTTTTCTGGACCCTTCCCAGAGTCACAAACCACTTGTCCGGTTGCTGCTGAGCTATTTTCCGATGCCCAGGTTTTCCACCGGTCGCAGTCTGTGGGTGATGATGACATTATTGACGTAGTGGAAGAAGTGTGTAAAGAGGTGTCGGACGATGAGGAGACACGGTTGTCAGACAGTGGTGAAGTTGTTGTCAGGGCAGGAAGTCCGAGGGGGGAGCAGACTGAGGGATCGGAGGATGATGAGGTGACAGACCCAAGCTGGGTTGATAGGCCGGGTGAACACAGTGCTTCTGAGACGGAGGCGAGTCCTACACCAGAACAAGTTGGAAGAGGCAGTGGTGGGGCCAGATGGAGAGGCAGGGCCAGAGCTGGTGCATCAGCGCCAAATGTTTCACGTAGTCAAGCTCCCGTGGCGAGGGCTAGATTTTCAGAAGTCTGGAGGTTCTTTAAAGAAACACCGGATGACCGAAGGACTGTGGTGTGCAACCTTTGCCAAACCAGGATCAGCAGGGGTTCTACCACTACTAGCTTAACTATCACCAGTATGCGCAGGCATATGAATGCTAAACACCCCACTCAATGGAACCAAGGCCGTTCACCTCCGGCTGGGCACACCACTGCTCCTTCCCCTGTGTCATCTGCTAGTCAGCCCCCTGCACAGGACCCCGGCCCAAACACCTCCCGTGCGAAAACCCCATCTTCGCCTCCACGATCCTCCACAGCATCCACCAGCGTTCAGCTCTCCATACCCCAGATGCAAGAGCGCAAAAGGAAGTATAGTGCAAACCACCCACACACCCAAGCCCTCAACGTCCACATCTCCAAACTGCTTAGCCTGGAGATGCTGCCCTATAGGCTTGTAGAGACCGAGGCCTTTCGAAACCTCATGGCGGCGGCCGCCCCTCGGTATTCGGTCCCCAGCCGCCACTACTTTTCCCGATGTGCCGTCCCAGCACTGCACAAGCACGTGTCAGACAACTTCATCCGTGCCCTGACTAACGCTGTTTCTGACAAGGTCCACCTGACCACGGACATATGGATGAGTGCTGCTGGGCAGGGCCACTATATATCGCTGGCGGCACATTGGGTTAACTTGGTGGAGGCTGGGACCGAGTCTGACCCTGGGGCTGGTCATATACTGCCGACGCCGAGGATTGTGGGGCCTACCTCGGTCCAGGTCTCAAAGGCCTACTATGCCTCCTCCTCCTGCCAGCCCTCCTCCACCTCCTCCTCTGAATTACCATCCATGGGCATGGCGCCATCAGTCGGTAGCTCTAGGCACAGCAGCAGTGCCATCGATAAGCGACAGCAGGCGGTGCTCAAACTGCTGAGCCTAGGCGATAAAAGGCAGTGGCGATGCCGCAATCATCAGCCTCACCATCCCGCTGCTTGGCCTGTTGAAAAACTCTCTGGTCCGCATGAAGTCGGAAGCTTTGCGCTCGTCACAAGAGAGGGGGGAAGAAGATTCCCTTGTTGATAGCCAAAGCACCCTCAGGTCTGTTTCTCAGCGCATATCGGAGGAGGTGGAGGAGGATGAGGAGGAAGAGGAGGAGAATGTTGGCGAGACAGAAGAGGGGACCATTGTTCAGTCCTTCACTGTTCAGTGTGTATGGGCAGAAGAAGAGGAGTTGGAGGAGTTGGAGGAGGAGGAAATGAACAGTCAGGCCAGTGACGGGAGAGAATTCTTTCGAGTTGGGACTCTTGCGCATATGGCAGATTTCATGCTAGGCTGCCTATCCCGTGACCCTCGCGTTCAAAGAATTTATTCCAGCACCGATTACTGGGTATTCACTCTCCTGAACCCATGGAACAAGCAAAATCTTTCCACTCTCATCCCTGGAGAGGAAAGGAGTGTGAGAATGCATGAATACCAGCAGGCCCTGGTGCACAAGCTGAAACAGTATTTCCCTTCTGACAGCGCTAGCGGCAGAGGGCGTACTTCTGCGGGACAAGTAGCGTGGCGAGCAGGCAGCTTGTCCAGCACTGGCAGGGGTACGCTTTACAAGGCCTTTGCCAGTTTTATGTCACCCCAGCAAGACACTGTCACCTGTCCCCAGTCTCGGCAGAGTAGGGCTGATCTTTACAGAAAGATGGTGAGGGAGTACGTAGCTGACCATACCATCGTCCTAAATGATCACACAGCTCCCTACAACTACTGGGTTTCAAAGCTGGACATGTGGCACGAACTGGCGCTGTACGCCTTGGAGGTTCTTGCCTGCCCTGCCGCTAGCGTGTTGTCCGAGCGGGTTTTCAGTGCAGCTGGTGGCATCATCACCGATAAGCGAACACGCCTGTCGACTGACAGCGCTGACAGGCTGATGCTTATCAAGATGAATAAAGCCTAGATTTCTCAGGATTTCCATTCTCCACCAGGTGAAAGAAGCTCAACCTGAATAATGTATGCACTCCTCCTCCTCATTGTTCTGCTTCTCCTCCTCTTTGTACACTAAAGCAGAGGAAAAAGCCTAGATTTCTCCAGGGCTCTAACTATAGTACTCTATGTATTTAATTTTTCTGGAGGGCCACCTACCCGGTCCTCTGTTTTAAACAATGTTTGGGAGTGCCACATACAGGCACTCAATCTATTTAATTTTTCTGGAGGACCACCTACCTGCTCCTCTGGTTTGAAAACTTTTTTGGACTGCCACATACAGGCACTCAATTTATTTAATTTTTCTGGAGGACCACCTTCCTGCTCCTCTGGTTTGAAAACTTTTTTGGACTGCCACATACAGGCACTATCCAAATTAAATTGTCTCCATAGCAGCCTCCACACATCGTCTTTTTTAGCTGCCTCCACACGTTGTCTCCATTGCTACCTCCACACGTCATCGCCATAGCTGCCTCCAAAAGTTGTCCATATAACTGCCTCCATACATCGTCCCCTTATCAAACGAGCTGTGTCAGGCAGAATTTTGGGTTATTTTCATGGCTTCCGCATCAAACTTGTTAACTTTGTCGCCACTCTGCTGTGTAATCCACAAAATATACTGGCAATCTTTATCATTTACCGATATTATTTCAGCGCTTCTTGCGCATCTGTTTACATTCCCCTCACCCGCCATAACCCAAACTTATAAGAACACTACTACACTTGATCTTATACAAAACGTTCTTAGAAGTGCTGTTTGGGGAGTAGCCGAGAGACAGGGGCTTGGATAGGCGAAAGCTCGCCTGGCAGCGGAGCGCCAGCTTCATCTCAAGATCCAACTAACATAGTTTTAACTGCAGCACATTTAATCTACTACTACTTCACTGCCTCCATACATCGTCCCCTTATCAAACAAGCTGTGTTAGGCAGAATTTTCAGGTGTTTCACCAGATACATAGTGGAAATCGGCCCATCTGTCGCCGCCATGCTGGAGACCTGAAGTTGCAATCATAGCAGCGCAATATGGATGCCCCATACTGTCGCTCATAATCATGGAACCATTTCCGAAAAAACTATTAAAAATAGAACCACTGTGCTATTCCATTATTCCTAAGTGAAATATTCAAACGACCCCGCCTGCTTTGAAAATTATAATTTTTTCAAAGTAAACGCTTCTGGCCCCTAGGCCCATTTTGGGTGGGGAGGAGCCGAGAAACAGGGTCTTGGACAGACGAAAGCTCGCCTGGCAGCGGACCGCCAGCTCTATCCCAAGATTAGGCAGCCTCAGAGGCATCCATGCATGCTGCCCCTGCTGTTTCCTGTCCATTTTGCCTCCATGATCCTCCACAGCGTCCACCAATGTCTCCATGCGCAACTTTCAACTCTCTATACCCCAGACGCTGGAGCACGAGAGGATATGTAGCACATCATCCCCTTATCAAACGAGCTGTGTCAGGCAGAATTTTCAGGTGTTTCACCAGATACATAGTGGAACTCGGCCCATCTGTCGCCGCCATGCTGGAGACCTGAAGTTGCAATCATAGCAGCGCAATATGAATGCCCCATACTGTCGCTCTTAATCATGGAATTCGTCTCCATGGCTGCCTCCACATGTCGTCCCCTTATCAAAAGAGCTGTGTCAGGCTCATTTTTCGGTTGTTTCACCAGATACGTTATGGAACTTGGTCTCTATGTCGCCACCATGCTGTATTATCGACTAAATATACCGTCAACCTTTTGTTCACATAGGAAATCATTTCAGCGCTTCTTGATCCCCTCCTTTGGTGAAGTCCATTTATGGTATGTCGCCATGACACTCTATAGCCTGCCACTGCTGCCGCTGCCTCTGCATGCTGTCCCCTATAGTGTCAGGGTCAATTATTGCATGTTTAAGATGCTATCCAGCCTCATTCGGTCACTCTGTCATGGCCATGCTGTTGCCCATAATTTTGGCATAATGATGCGATTAAGCAGCCTCAGAGGCATCCATGCATGCTGCCCCTGCTGTTTCCTGTCCATTTCCGTGGTGTTTCCATCCTTTTCTGAGATTCCTAGGTGTTTGGCCAAGCTTCCCTGTGCAGAGCCTTGGTCCCCTTGAAAAATGCTCGAGTCTCCCATTGACTTCAATGGGGCTCGTTATTCGAGACGAGCACTCGAGCATCGGGAAAAGTTTGTCTCGAATAATGAGTACCCGAGCATTTTAGCTCATCTCTAAATATCATATATTGTAATGGTATAGGTTTATTGATGTTGATACTGTAGCAATAATTAATCTCTATAGTCATGGGCTGTGGCATCTGTAATGGGCAGAGGGTTATGGACCCAATGTGCCACCTAATTGATTTGACTATTATGTCTGAGTAACCTCATAATTGTTCACTATTTATCCTCTGTACAAAGAACTGCAGTTGAATGCAACATGGTCTACAGGTTGCTCCGTCTGTAGGTCAGCGCAAGGAAAATTATAACGGAATCAAGGACGAGGCTGTGGGCCACACAAATTGTGGCCAGGACTAGTTGGGATTGACATTGGAGAGCAATGAATTAGAACTGAAATCTAGGAATGTATTCAATAAAAACTTGGAACATGGGAGTCAGTCAGCAATAAATACAGTGAACTGGGAACTTCAATGTTAAGGCAGCTTCCTATAGAGTACCTTTTATCACCAGTGGTCACTAGAGTTTGGCTAGGGACACATTACTTGGTCCTTGCTGGTCCTATAAAAGACCATAAGAGAGGATCCATGTGAACTTGGACCTGGAAGACAAAGTTGGATAGTGGACAACCATAGGAAGAGTAGTGAGCCTAGACAAGAGAAAGAGAAGTAAGTTAGTGCCATGGTGGGGCTGCAAATGTATCAAACCTATGAACACAGACCTTCATAGAGATAACCTCATGAATCCAGAGTCATCAGAGAAATAAGCTCATAAATTCATAGTCAAATAGTTACGTGGAATCTGTCATCATGATTTAACATTTTTACCTGATCACATGTTCCTATAGCCTTTTTAATAATATTCCTACTCTGCTTTTATAATTAAAGGGGTTGGCCACTTTTCGATAAATCCTTTGCCTCCTTTGAGATTTTCAGCCTTTCCCTGTTCTCGCCACGATGCCCCTTACATATATACACAACTTCCTCTCACACTGCTCCAGCCCATACTCATGGAGTCTCCCACTGTGTCTCTCTTTTCGCTATCGGTCCTTGCTGACAAACACAGGAAGAGAGAAGAGGAAGGAGCAGGATGAGTCATACTCATACGGCGATAGCCACTCCTTTTCATCTGTGCTCACATATGTAAACAAAGAATAAAGGAGAGTCTGCAGACATCACAAAAGTAAGTCTCAGGAATGCTAAATTACTTGATGAACATTCATGGATTATTATTAAGGCATTAAAGGCACATGGAGACAACCAGGGATCACCTATTGTTGGTTGAGGAAAGGGGAGTTAGGCATTTAGATAGGGAAGAGTTCTTTACTATCAGTATTAATGTAGTTTAACTATGGAATACCCTACCATAAAAAATGCTGTGAGCAAAAACTCAGAGCATGTCCTATTCTATTACATGCAATGGGACTGTTTAGTTTTTGTGGTTGGTTGCTGTGAAACAATCACATGACCATAATGGGCTGACCTATCTTAATTACTGCCTTCCTTTAAAACACGGATTACACATGGATTACTCATGGACCGATTTCACGGACAGACAGCTGTGACACTACATTACAGCCACAGATTGTGGACATAGAAAAACAACAATTGTGTGTGGGTAGCCTAATAGCTTTAATTATTCCATGAATCATTGATGGTCACAATAGATATGCTGGGAGTTGCAACAATCTATTAGAGTTGTTCCAGGGATCATTCCTATCGCTATATGTGGAGTTGAGAAGCATTTTTCCCCTAACAGGATTAATGGTGTCCATCCTACAGGGTTTTTTGCCTTTCTCTGGATCAACACTCTAGAAATATAATTTGGACTTGATGGGACTTTGTCTATTTTAAACCCTAATTTTGTAACTATGAAAGGTGAACTGAAAGAAAAAAGAAACAACAGCAACACTAATCTCAAAGAAAATGGTGGAGGTGCATGCAGACAATTGATCCAGTAACAAGTAACAATTGTAGAAGAAGGAGACAGCAGCACAGTTTAAGATTAGATGAACAATCTGGTGTCTCTAATGTCTCTCTATGATGGGGGAATGGTTTATCTAATGGTTTATCTGCTGTGATGCAGTCTTGGTTGGTTGCTGTGAAACAATCACATGACCATAATGGGCTGACCTAGCTTAATTACTGCCTTCCTTTAAAACACGGATCCTGGCAGCTGCACCATTGTTTGGTAATCAATTGCCGCAGTTCAGCAAAACTCCACAGAACCTCTGATAAAAATAGGCCACCATTCAGACCAACACCATCATGTTTTTAATCTTCATTCGTTGTCTTTATTCCTGGTGACGAATCACTAGAAGAAATATGCATATAGATAGCATAGTATGTTTTTTATGTTTAAAATCGATTCAAATAAAATATACTCACAAAATGAATATAAAAATGTGCATATCAAAAGTACAAAATAGGATGCCAGCCTCACATGTCCACCCGACCCTGGGTTTCGCCAGCGGCTTCCCGGAAGCCACCAACAAGGCTTTCCGGACTCCCCGGAAGAAACTTTGTTGGTGAAAGCCAGGGTCGGGTGAACATATGAGGCTGGCATCCTGTTTTGTACTTTTTATATGAGTGGAGGGAGAGGTTGACATAATGAATTTCTCCCTGTAGAAACCCCTGAGGTGTATATACAGATCCCTGAGTGATGAAGGATGGGGAGCCCATGATGGTGATGCAGCTTGATCCAGGGATCACACAGACATAGTGTGCAAATCAACTTAGGCAACGGCCTTAAACAGTAGCAACAGGTTCAGGCTGGAAAGCTGGCGGGAAAAAGCTGGTCCACAGGAAGGGTTGCTCACAGACTGGTAGTAACTTCAGCCTGGGCTGGGTAAGATGGAGCCGAGTCCAGACTGTGGACCTGTGCTCTCGCCTAGTCTATTGACTGCCTACAGGTGTCAGGCAGCTGGCCTGAAACACCTCTGCTTCCTGGTAGTGTGACACTGACTTCTGCAACACTGGCGTGTGCTGCTCTCTCCTTTGCTTCTGGATTATA
This sequence comes from Engystomops pustulosus, assembly GCF_040894005.1. Taxonomy (NCBI): domain Eukaryota; kingdom Metazoa; phylum Chordata; class Amphibia; order Anura; family Leptodactylidae; genus Engystomops; species Engystomops pustulosus. Next base: position 43,872,979 of record NC_092418.1, on the reverse strand, counting down.
CTGAACAAGACCGTGTGCTCCCGCCCACAAGAGGTCTTTATACTCCCCTAGTCAGGTGGCAGCACTCTCCAATCAGCTTCCAGTTTGCTTTACAGTAAGACAAAGGATATCATTAGTAAAGGACAATCAACATTAAATCTTGCCCTCCCAGGCAGTGGTTTCCAGCTGCAATTACAAAGATTACCAGGGCAGTAACTTCTGAGTGAGTTGAGCAGGCAGCTCCTGACAAGGAGAGAAAAAAAATTTGCAACATCTTCCTAGCCTATGCATTAGCAGGGTTGTTGCATTTATATACTGTATCTGTGATGTGTATATGCAGTATATGTATACAGCATATGGTGTGTGTATATACTATATTATTCTGTATGTGTTTATATATGCTGTATGTTTGTAAATGGCCCAATTATAAGCCTGCTATGGGGTCCTGCCTCTCCTAGTTGCGCTCCTAAGCTGCAAGCAGAATGTTATAGAGCAGGAGTTGCTGGGCAGATTGTACAAAGTACAATCTTATAATTCAAACTTATTTAATAAGTTTATATAAGTTTAGTGACTGATCAGTGATTGACAACTACATCTGTATAAATAATCAATCACTGATCACAGGACAGGTTCACTTTAAGCCAAATAAAAGAAATACATATATACATTTTTTTTCAAGTAAAACCAATGACTATGGCTCTTTACATAACTCCTGCTTTCAGGTTTAAAATAGAGAAGCCAAGGGCAGTTATTTCTAATAATTGATTCCTGCACTTTGGACAGAATAGTAAAGTCATGTCATCTGTTAGCGGTAAGAACACCAATCATTAGTAAGATTATGAATATGATTTGCTTCTCTGGCACTGACAATTTTAAATATATTCTAAAGTTAGCGGCCGAAGATTTATACATTATTGCTGAATAAAACTAGAGGTCCATCACATCACAAATGAACTATCACTGTACAGAATTAGCATCACTCAAGCAAGTCTGTAAATTCTCTGCAGCCAATTGATTGTGTCCATAAACAAACCTTCCTCCAACCGTATTAAATAATCTTAACATTTATTTTCCAAATGTAAAATCAAGGGGAAACATTTCATTTTGCTGCATTTATATCAATTGTTCATTTTCCTTTTTAGCAAACTTCTGCTGTTTTGATTCCCAGTCCTATTATAAATTCCTGAGTAAGAATGTTTCCAATTTTGCCGCATTCCCCCTTGAAGCTGACAGCTATTCTTGAAATAAATGTCCAAAGGCAATGATGCATGCAGATTTTCAGACCTATAAATTAACTGAATGTCAAATCTACAACAAGCAGTGGCTGGACAGGGTCAGCATAAGGTTATGTATGCTACTGAAAGTGTAGAATCTAGAATTAATAGTAGAATACATATTGTATCTCTGTTCTGTCCACACCGGGTTGTGTGAATGATAATTCTAACACTCCGAAATATCTATCAAAAATATAACTGTACTCTCTACTATTTATACAAAATAGTCACAGGTTATAGAGGCACCACTGAAACAAAATGAAAAATAAAAGGGCAAAAAGGGTTTGTAATGCTTTAAGTATGCAAACCAGACTATGAACCATGGTATATAGGATAACTCTACATGAAATACTGAAAACAATATATCTTTATTAAACCCTTAACGCTGAAGCCACTTTTCACCTTCCTGACACGGCCCATTTTTTTCAAATCACTACAAGTGGTTATAACTTCGGAACGCTTTAACATATCCAAGTGATTTTAAAATTGTTTTCTCGTGACACTTTGTACTCCATGTTAGTAGAAAATTTTTGGTGGTATGTTTTGCATTTATTTATGAGAAAATCAGATATTTGGTGAAAATTTGGAAAAATTCTTGATTTTCGAACTTCAAAATGTTCTACTTTTTCCATACATAGTCATAACCGCAAAAAACCGTAATAACTAACATTCACCGAATGTCTACTTTATGTGGACATGGTTTTTTATGCATACTCTTATTTTTGTAGGATGTTATGGGGCTAGTAGTAGTAGTGTTAGGTGTGATTTTTCACATTTTCATAAAAAAAGCAAAATCCTGCTATTGAGGGACCTGCTCAGGTTTCAAATCCCTTTGAGAGGTCTACATAAAAGTAAAACCCCATAAATTACCCCATTATAGAAACTACACCCCTCAAGTTACGTGAAACACCTTTTATGAAGTTTGTTAACCCTTTAATTGTTTTACAGGGGTTAAAACAAAATCGGATGCAATTTTGAAAGTAAAATTTTTTTTGGCCAAATGAATGTGTTTTTCAAAAAATTTACAAATTCTCAGTGGATAAAATACCAAAACGCTCCACAAAATTTGATACCCAATCCCTCCCGCGTATAACAATTTCCCATATGTGGTGGTAACCAGCTGTATGGGCACACGCCAGGGCATGGAGGGGAAGCTGCACCATTCAGAGCAATTATGCATTGTCAATTTTTATTGGCTGTACAATCTTTATTTTTTTGCCAATTTGGACATATAAGGGCTTATTTTTTGTGATATGAGATGCACTTTACAAATACTTCATTTTAGTGTGTCATTAGCTTATTGATGAGATTTTATTAACTCTTGAATGTATGGGTGAAAAGAAAATTGTCAATTTTGGTTTATTTCTTTTCGTATTTTTTGGGGGTCGTACACCGTTCACTAAAAATACTATATTTTCTTTATTCTGTAGGTCACTACGATTACGCTGATACCTCATTTATACAGTTTTTCATTTATTTTTACAATTTTACTGGATAAAAACTAATATAGAGGAAATCTCATTTGTTTTTCGCCATCTTTTCGGAGACTTTATTCGGTAACTTTTATACTTTTTGGTTGACAGAGCTAGTTTAGGGCTTATTTTTTACGTGTTGAGTGGTTCTTTTCAGTGGTTCCATTTTGCCGCACATAACTTTTTTTGATCACTTTTTAGAACATTTTTGTGTAGAGACTTTATGAAAATGTACATTTTTGGCGGAATTTTTTCGGGTTTTGTTTTTACGGCGTTCACCGAGCAGGTCCAATAATGTCTCTGAGTTATTGTACGGATTGTTACGGACACGGCGATACCATATATGTGGGTTTTTTTGGCGATTTTGTGGTTTTTTTCTTTATTGCATGTGTAAAGGAAATATTTGTGTTTAGGGGACTTTAACTTTATTTAATTAATTCTTTTTATTAAAAAATGATTTTATGTAATGTTTTTAACATTTTTTATTAACTTTTACAGGTTAGCTTGAGCAACCAATCCACTGATCGCTTGTTCAAGCTCTTCTTCACATTACACAGTGTAATACAGATGTGCGCATGCTCAGTGTGTCACAGCCAGGTCCTGCCACAAGGTAGGAACCCGGCACACCTTGCATTTGATCGCATTTGCGATAGCGGGTGTTAGAGGCAGGTGTCGGCTATAATATATAGCTGACACCGGCTCCGTTCAGGAGCCGGTGCCAGAAGCATGACGTAATAGTACTGCATTTTGCGGGAACGCACCTCCCGCGATGCAGTACTATTGCGTCAAATGTCGGGAAGGGGTTAAACAATGCATCATACAAACCGAAATGTATCTCATCAAATGTAGAGAGGTAAAAGGAGGATGGGGCAATTTCTGTTAAAAAAAAGCTCATAAGCTACATTCCAATAATCACAACAAGAGGGCAACCCCCCAATCCCTATGACTAGCCGGTTAGACCAGTGAGGAAGCCATGGTAAGCAGTGATATGCATGGGGACTCCGCACCCCTCCGTCCATATGATGCTTCAGTCCCTCCTAGTTCAGGTATATTTTTGGGTTAATTTACCTTTTGAATATTTGCACAAAATTTTGCAACTCTTTCGCCCGCCCAGCAAGGTTCACCAAAACCTTTCTTTTTTTGCAGTATTGCATCTTATATATTTTTAAAATCCAGATGTGGAAAAATTATGGCACAATTGCTGAAAAAGTTGAAATTATTTCTGCAAATAAACGTTAGCCCCCACCAGACAGAGCCTATATAATAATATAAGTTGCACAAAAGACTCCATGACTTTTGTGCAACTTAAAAAAGAGACACAAAAAGAAAACAAACTCAAACTATATCACTCTCTAAGATAAATTAAACAACACCAAAAAATAGCCACACAAAAAGATAAATGACCCCCGTTGACTCCTTATACCTAATTCACTAGTAATGTTTTCTTTTCATGTTCTCATACTTTACTTTTATAGTAGTATTTTATTAATCCTTTATCATAAGTTACTTGCATGCTACTTGTTTTCCAGAAGGCACTCTCTGTGCACTAGTCACATGGATGAGGGGGCTCTGAGAGGCATCCCCACAATTACCCTTTCTACCTCTCCAGATGTTATGACAAAAATTTGTGTATGATGCATTTTTTGCAATAAAGATATATTTTAACCCTTTACTTAGTATTACTTCATGGAATTTTGTCACTTAGTGCTCCATGCACTATTAGTTCATCAAGGCACTAATGCCGCTTCAGCTAATAACCAGAGTTGACATCCCGACATCCCTGTGTAACACCCGTGGTTGGAGCAAGCTAGAGTCAGGGGTGTTAACCTGTTAAATGACTGCAGGGGGACTTACCTCATGATCACCTATTTAAATGACTGAAGGGGGATTCTCCCCACGATCTGTACCCTTTGCAGAGTTCTCTGAAGCTGGGAAACATTGTTATGGAAGCCCTGGATTCTGATCTAAGAATGCCCTCAAAACCCCTATAAATATAAAAGTAACATACAGTGCGTACAGAAAGTATCCAGACTTTAAATACCGTACTTTAAAAGTTAATACATTTCCATCAATTGGGCATAGCCACTCCAAAAAAATATCACTGATATATGCATCTCATTCCACAAAAAGAAAAGTGCAAAATACAAAATAAAATACAAAATACAAAAGTGTGCCCATAAACCAACAAAGTAACAATTAATCCTGTAATGCAAAACTGGCTGCTACATGATTCTCCACGTAGACATGTGGGGTGTGTACATAAGCGCGAGAAATTGCATAACACATTTTAAGATGTTTTTTTCATTTGTGAACATTTTAGGGTGAAATGAATGCATTAACAACAAAATTACACTATTCTAAATTTCACCATCCTTTTGTTTGAAGATCTCAAAGGGTTAACAATCTTCCTAAAAGCAGTTTTTAATAGTTTGGGGGGAAGATTTCAAAATGGGATCATTCATAGGGGTTTTTCTAATATTTTATATTCCAAAGCTCATTTAAAATAATTATCTCTAAAAAAGTCAAAATTCTAAAATCTCCTATAAAATACTAAAACAATGGGGCACATTTACTTACCTGTCCATGCGCGTTCACCGAATGTCCAAACAGAATGCACATCTACCGCTATTTAAGAAGATCGTGCAAGCAATTTCTTGCATGGGTCGCTTCCCCGATCACGTCCACCAGAGTTCACCTTCTTCTTCCTGGTGCATGTAAGTGCTTGATTTTGTGACACAAATCAAAAAGTTAAATCCTGCGCTCAGTCCGAATATGTTGGATCATCCGACGGCCCGCCCCTATTTCTGTCGTATGAAAGCCGGCGCTGATACGCCAAAATCCGATCATGTGCAACACAACCCCCTTCTAATTCCATATCCCATTCTAATTCCATATCTAATTGCAATGCGGTCGCGGGACCCTTAGTAAAAAAGCTCTGATACTCGATTTATAAGCAAATAAAGCATCTAAACATATTAAAAATGATGAAAACATTAAGCAGGCAAATGAGAATGTTAGTAACTTATTTGGGTGGAAAAATATTGGGGCACATTTACTTATCTGTCCAATGATAATGCACTCTGCCTAGGGATTGATATATTGGGACACAATGGGGGTCATTTACTAAGGGCCCGATTCGCGTTTTCCCGACGTGTTACCCGAATATTTCCGATTTGCGCCAATTTCCCCTGAATTGCCCCGGGATTTTGGCGCATGGGATCGGATTGTGGCGCATCGGCGCTGGCACGACGGAAATCGGGGGGCGTGGCCGAACGATAACCCGACAGATTCGGAAAAACCGCCGCATTTTTTAAAAAAATTGGTCGCATACTCCCATGCACCACGATAAAGACGATGACCTACGGGGCACCTTGGCGGACTTTGGCGCAGCAGCGACACCTGGTGGACATCGGGCGCAGGACCTTCATGAATCGCCGGAAGATCCAAACGTGAATGGACCGGGTAAGTAAATGTGCCCCATTATATGAAGTGTCTGCTTAGAAAGTAGACACTTTCACGATCTGCAATTTTACTCTGACCGGCCAAGGGATTGATATATTGGGGCACATTTAATTACCTGGCCGGAGAAGTTCACCGAAAGTGCATTGTCTAACGACACTGTGCTGCGATTCACTAAGATCATGCACCCGATATCGTGCATGTGTCGCTTCCCCACTTTGGTCCGCCGGCGTTTACCATCTTCTTCCTGGTACATATAAATTCTTGATTTTGCAAATTTAACATTTGAATGTCAAATCTGGGGCTCAGTCCGAATCAGTCGGATCGTCCGACAGCCCGCCCTGACCAGCGTAGGGATTGATAGGAGTAAAATTGTAAATTTAGGCGTTAAAATGACCTATATTATAACATCATTAGGGGATAGAATTTTGAGAATTTTCTTTCATGGGCAAATCCCTTTAATTTTGTTTTAGCCTCTCTGTGGCGTTATCTTATACATAATTTTTCATAGTCTGGTGTGAATGGTTAAAGCATCACAAACTTGTTTTTCCTCTCTTCCTTTCTACTCTTTATATTGTGCCGTGTGATGCAATGGATCTGGGCCAGCAGAAGTTTATCTGCTATTTCATGGCCCTAGATGAGTGTATTTGGATAAACTATACATCATTTGTAAATGATGCCATCTGTATAACCATTAATATGTATAGAAATGACTTTGTGGTATACTGTGCCATTTCTGATAATATAGCAAAGATCTAGAAGAGATGACATTGCAAGTGAAGTAAAAAATTTGATAAAATAAGTATCTGAAGATGAGGGATAAAAGTGACCTGTGATTGAATGCTGATAAATGTGATGAAAAGGTCTTAAAGGGCACCTACCACCACAAATCTACCTATAAAGGTAGATTGGGTGGTAGGTGCATCAATGGGACGTGAGGATAGCCCTTTTAAGGGCTAATCCTCACGTCCCCTCACTTTTTTGGTAACTTTTATTCCATATATATTTAAATTTACTTATGTGGCTACCGGGGCGTGGAGTAGCCGCATATGAGATTACATGAGGCGGCTACTCCACGCCCCGGTACCCACTTTACCCCTCCTACTCACCCATCTTCGGCGCGCAGCTCCGCGTAGCTGCGCGCCCTCGTCCGGCGACCCTGCCGTCTGCGCATGCGCAGAAGAGCAGGCCCGCGCCTGCGCGGTCACTGCTCCGAAACAGGCGCGGGCCTGCTCTTCTGCGCATGCGCAGACGGCAGGGTCGCCGGACGAGGGCGCGCAGCTACGCGGAGCTGCGCGCCGAAGATGGGTGAGTAGGAGGGGTAAAGTGGGTACCGGGGCGTGGAGTAGCCGCCTCATGTAATCTCATATGCGGCTACTCCACGCCCCGGTAGCCACATAAGTAAATTTAAATATATATGGAATAAAAGTTACCAAAAAAGTGAGGGGACGTGAGGATTAGCCCTTAAAAGGTCTATCCTCACGTCCCATTGATGCACCTACCACCCAATCTACCTTTATAGGTAGATTTGTGGTGGTAGGTTTCCTTTAAGTGATTCTATAGCATTGTGTAAATATGGTTACTACATAAATGTAGTAACGGCTTCCTCCCCAGATTGTTCTGTACTTATCCATTTAATAGGTAATATAGAACAATAAGTATCTGAGGTCTAAGGGATGCAGTAAGAGGTATATTGCTCTTCATCCATTGAAAATATACGCAGCTACAGTAAAGTTAATTGTCAGGATCGGAGGTAGTGGATCTTCTGAGCCACAGCAGACAATGACGTAAGCCGACACTGGGGACCAGAGTCTAAGTGGTACCCGGTTCTCACCAGAGCCCTTCGCAAAGCGGCATGACCTGCTGTGGCGTGGTACCAGCAGGTTGTTCCACAGGCGCGACATTGTCTGCAGTGGTAGCCAAGGCGTTGTACAGAATCGTCAGGCAAACTCATGGTTGGGAACAGGCAGGTGCTCGAGACAGCCAGCACAGGATCGAAGTCGGAGGTGTAGCAGAGGGTCAGGAAGGGCAGACAGGAGCGAGGTCAGGAACGGAATCGGGGTCACAACAGGAAATCAGGATAGTTGCACAGGGCATCAGGAAAGCTTTCTTTAAGGCTAAGAGGCAGGGTGTGTGGGGAGAGGCTGGGTTAAATAGAATTCTGGGTAAGGCGCCCTAGGAGGTTGGAACCCGTGCACATGCTCAAGGACCCGGAAGCAGGAGGATAGGTAAGTGGATGTGCAACAGAGTGGGGGCACATTGGGGGCACGGGTTGCAGGATCACCAGTGATAGTAGCCCCCCCCCTTTGGCCTCCCCTTCCTCTTGGGCTGGAGAAATCTCTGCAGGAGGTCATGGTCCTGTATATGGTCCTCAGGCTCCCAAGATCTCTCCTCTGGCCTGAACCTCTTCCAATCAACCACGAAGGAGACTGCTTCTCGCTCACCGTCCTCATGTCTCATAGATGTCATGGAGTCAGCCTCAGGACCAGGAGGAGATACTTGCCGGGAGAAGCGATTCAGGTTGACAGCCTTGAGCAGGGAGACATGGTAGTAGTTCGGGATGCGCATGGTGGGCGAAAGGAGCAGCTTGTAGGACACCCAATTGATGCAAATCGGCGCCTCGAAGGGACCCAGGAACCAAGGACCAAGCTTGTAGCCAGGGATATTTAGCCGGACATAACTGAAGGACAACCAGACTTTGCCACCTGGAGCGAAGACAGGAGGAGGCCTGCTTTTTTTATCAGCCTGGAGCTTGATTCTGGCAGAAGCCTATAACAAGGAAAGGCGAGTCTGCACCCAGATGGTCCTCAGGTCCTGTACCAGTTCCTTAACAGCAGGAACATCCAATGACACAGGCAGAGGAAGAGGAGGGTGTGGATGCAGTCCATAATTGATTAAAAAAGGAGAGGAGCCTGCGGATGCAGAGTCCAAGGAGTTGTAAGAAAACTCTGCCCATGGTAACAGAGTGGACCCATCATCCTGACAGGCAGAAACAAAATGATGTATATAGCAGCTCAGGGTCTGATTAACTCTTTTCACCTGTCCATTAGACTTGGGATGTTAGGCAGAAGAAAAGTCCAATTTCACCTGAAGTTGCTTGCAGAGGGAACACCAGAATTTAGAAACAAAATGAATCCCCTGGTCAGAGACAATGTGCTGGGGAAGTCCATGGAGACGGAAGATGTGACGGACGAACTGGCTGGCCAGATGTGGATCAGACAGCAGACCTGGCAGAGGAACAAAATGGGACTTTGTCTGATGAAGGCGGCAGGTCCGTGATGAAGTCCATAGCCGCATGAGTCCATGGGCAGCTGGGTATCTGCAATGGCAGATGAAGACCAGCAGACTTGAGAAGTGACAGCTTATCCTGGGCACAGGAACCCACAAAGCCACAACCATCCTTTGCCAAATATGGCCACCTATAGAATCGGCAGGTCGTACATAGGTCGTACGTAGGTCTTGCCAGAAGGTAGTTGTCAAAGATCAACAGGCGTAGCCAGTACCAGTCGCTTAGGAGGGACGACATGCCAAGGAACCTGTTCTTCCACAATGACATCCGGGGCACAAGTACAGAATCGTCAGGCAAACCCGTGGTCGGGAACAGGCAGGAAGTCGAGACAGGCAGCACAGGATCGGAGTCGCGATGTAAGAGAAGGTCAAGACGGGGAGCACAGGAGCGAGGTCAGGAACAGAATCGAGGTCACAGGAAATGGGAAATAAGGATAATCGCACAGGGCATCAGGAAAGCTTTCTCTAAGGCTAAGAGGCACAAAGATCTGGCAGGGTGTAGGGGGAGAGACTGGGTTAAATAGAATTAAACCTCTGAAGCCGGTACATGCACGCCCTAGGAGGTAGGAATGCGTGCACACACTCGAGGACCCGGAAGCAGGAGTGGGGAAGGGCAAGTGGATGTGCCGCGGAGCGGGGGCACACAGGGGGTGTGGGTGAGGCGGGGGGCACACAGGGGGGGGGGTGAGGCGGGGGCACACAGGGGGGGGGTGAGGCTGGGGCACACTTCGGGGGCACACAGGGGGGTGGGTGAGGCGGGACTACCTGTGACATGAATGAATATGGTATGTATCTTTGTAAATCAGTAAATTGAAGGTAGAAATGTTCCTATGTCATTGGGGACAATCCATCCTCATTCCACAGTTTACAGAATAGGTAACAATAACAAATGTACCTGCACTCCTTGAACATATATGTCGGGTGCACATACAGGACTTGTTTCATTAGAGATATTTAAAAAATCCTATCCCATCTGGTTCAGTAACAGCTGAGGTTCTCAGAGCAGGCAACACTTTTAACCCCTGAAGGACGCAGCCATTTTGTAGCTTAAGGCTCAGTCCCATTTTTTGGATTCTAACATGTGTCTCTTTATATGGGTAGAACTTTTGAACTCTGTTACTTATCAAAGTGATTCTGAGATTCTTTTTTCTCCACATGTTGTACTTTATTTTAATGGTAAATTTTGGCTGATAAGTTTTGCGTTTATATACAAAAAAGAAAGAAAATTCGAAATCATCACGTTTTCAGGCAGATAGATTTACTACTTAAATAAGTTGCTGAATAACATTTCCCATATGTTTACTTTGCATTTTCATAATTTTTGAAATGTCTGTACAAATCGAATATCGCTTTTCTGTATTTTCAGAATTGACTATTTTGGGGATAAATGAAATTTTACATATTTAGCATTAAAACCACCCTATATAATCTACCCATTTTCAAATTTGCACCCTACAAACGATCAGAAACAGCTTTTAGGACGATTGTTAACCCCTTGAGATCTTCATAGTAAATGAATCAAAATGAAGATAAAATTTAGAATGGTCAAATTTTGTCGCTTATACATTCATTTAGCCCTAAAATTTACACATTTCTAAAAGATAAAAGGAGAAAACCCACCATACAATTTGTTATGCAATTTCTCATGATTACAGAGACCCACATGTGGCCGTGACTTGTTTTATGGTCACACGGCAAGGCGCAGAAAGGAAGGAGCACCCTGCAGCTGCCAGGATTTTAGTTTCCTCATTGGCCCATTTTGCAGGCTATAAAATTTTCGTTTTTTTGTTATTGGGGCTCAGTGACAGCATTTTTTTTTGCAGGACGATATGCTTTTTCCAGAGTTACTATTTTAGGGTTGGTATCCCCTACTGTTGAAAATTTAGGTATTTTTTGGGGGGTCAGGAGTAAAAAAGCATCAATTCTGTACTGGATTTTTTACTTTTTTTTTTCTTGCTCACCGTAAAGCCTAATAATCATGTTATCTTTATTCTATGAGTCAATACGATTATGGAGATACCAGACTATTTGTTTTACTAAATTTGCCAAAACATTTTAACCTTTTTGGCTACTGAGCTGGTTGATGGCTTTTTTTTTGCAGGACATGTTGTACTTTGCACCAGTATCATTCTGGCATACATATGTTTTGTTGATCACTTTTTATTGCATTTTTTGTGGGATTCAATAGGTAAAGATAACTTTTGTCTGTTTTTTGAAGTTTTTTTTTACGGCGTTCATCTTACGGGTTCAATAATCATTTAATTTTGTTCTATGGATTGTTATGCATGCGGTGATTCTAAATATGTGGGGTTTGTGTTATGATTTAGACTTTTTTAGCGTTATATGTCTCTTTATATGTTTTGGGGTGATAGGGATGGATCCTATATCCCCTTATGCTCCCCCTTATTCAGAACATGTTTATGTTATATCTCTCAGGAAAATCCTTAGGAGAATTGAGCTGAATAAATAAGGTTGCATAAAGAGTATAAATATTGCTTGGTTTAGATGACCAGAAGAGACTTTGACCAGTTATTAAGTAACTTCTGATTGATATCAAGGAATAATAACCATTAAGGTAGCTTGTGCCAGCTCGCACCTGGCACTTAATGGGAAAATCAATAATGGAATTTATTCATTATTGATATGCCCTGTAAACAAGGACATATGTTAATTATTAAATATAGTTAAATGGAAACTGACCAATTGTTATAATATTTCCTAATGGTTCGATGAAACTATCCAATAATTGTAAGACAGCTTAACATGTAAACGCCCTTCTTTTGGGTATATAAGACGATGTCATGCACCAATAAAGCAGAGTTTTATTCTGAGAACCAGCGTGTGTTCTTGTCTGAAATTCTCGGCGAGCTCGTCATCATCCTGAATTTGGCTCCTCTCCAATATACTGAATTGTCCCCATTGAGGACAACCCTAACAGTAAATGGCGCTTCCAATCGCGGGGCAGTTGGAAACAGATTGACTTCAGTACTGCAGACCCGGCAACACAACAGGCTCTTTGGCAGCGGACACACAGACAACCCCGGGGATGGTAAGAACCTTATTCTTACACAAACTTCTCTGTGTCTCCTCTATCTCAAAGTCTGCCGCCGGATTTACGGTACGTTATAGATAAGTCTTTCTTCTTACTGCTCAATATTTATTGACAAAGAACCGTAGAATATCCCTGAGATAATCATAAGAGTATATTGGAGAAGGTTTATGTTTGTGCCGCTATTATATGTTGTTTGTTTATGTTGTTGTATGAATGGTGTACGACTGATATGAGTCCACCTCGAAGGCAACTCCTGGCCAGAAAGACTAACCTCTTCCCGTAATACTGGCTTGTCCAGTTTGCGTGTGAACAGACGCCCCTGCTGGCTGGTTTAAGTTGCAGATTATTGTCACTTCTCGGAGACTGTTAGCGGAAAAATTGTTTAAACCCGCACTAGAAATAACTTTCATCATAGTAAGCTGTAAAAGTTTAGTTAATCTTACACTCTGGCTGATGTATAAGAGATATGTATACGCTAAATTTACTTTGAGTTTCTTCCGTGCTTACCCAAGGAGCCTAGGGGATTTAGTGACGTGACTCCGGTGTAGTCACTTGGCCAAGTCACAAATCATATGTTAGGGCCTGCACACCAACGCACTGAAATATGCTTGTTGAGCTCAGTTATAAATAAGTGGGTACCGCAAGTTGCAGGACCGTAGAGTAAAGGCAACCTAGGTAGTTGTGGGCTTCATAGCCATAATACGGAAAAGGGCAGTTTTAGAGGCAGCCAGAGAAAAAGATAGACCTAAAGACAGCAAATGTATTTCACACCAACGGTTACTTCTGACTAATATTTCCGGGATATAGCAGGTGGAATAAGGGATAACATTTATTTTGACAAGAAAAGACCTTATAAGCAGCTTTAGGAAGTAATAAGCAAAGTTATAAAAAAATTTAAAAAAAAAAAGAAAAATAAGAAAAATATAAAAATGAGTACACGTGCTCAACAGTTGGTTAATACTGTATGGGAAGCACTATCAAAAGAAGCTAAAAAAAACACGTCTTAGCAGAACTGATGGATTGGTGGCAGGAAGGGATAATAGAGACACTTCTGGATGACGAAGATCCAAATAGTACTGAACAACAAATCTGGGACCAGGTTGTACAGGCAGCAGAAACAGCTGAGCTAGGTCAAGTAAAATATTTCCCAAGGAAATGTTCCCAACAGAGATTCAAGTGTCCCACTTGTGGGAAACTATGGGACCTTTTAGGAGAAGTTATAAACGTTCAAACCGCTCCCATAGGAGCACCAGTACAATTACCACCCAGTTTCCCCATTCTTTCAGGGTCTCAGAAAATGGTTACACTCCATTTTCCAGATGGTAGAACAATTCACTTGTTAGTAGAACCTAATGTATCTGGAACAGTCACCTACCAGACACATGTGAACACATCTCACTCTTTTGTTGGCACCTTGTATACACAAGGAGCTGAAGGGATTGAAGAATGCAACAATAATCTATGCCCAATACCCTATCATTCCCCATGACTAAAATATCACAATAATTCTACAGATGGGTTTCCCCTGGGTCCAAAAACTTTGGCTGCATTTACTTTTAGGAAACAACGATATATTTGGTGGATGTCACCACAAGGAGTCCGAAAATTTTAATGGTTGTGTTTCTAAATTGTTATTTCATTTCAGGAAAATGTCCTTTCTGACACATGAAGGTAATTAAGTCACTAAGTAACACATGGGAGTTTAGCTCTGTACCACTTTGAGTAGAGTATTGTATTAGAAGCCTTGAATCTGCCATGTCTGCACCCTCATGCAACAATTGTATAATTGATTAGACACACAGCTTTTCCAACTCTCCACAGAAGTTTAGAAGCCTTCGTTTATTTTCACTCACTCAGTGGACAGGATGTCCAGGTAGCTGACTCAACTAAATCCTATTACATGTAGGCGTTTTATTATATTGTATTGAATTAAGGCAAAAATATTATAAGAATTTAAGTTCAGAGACTGCTTCTGAAATTATACCCCATTATGTAGTAACTACTTCACCATTTCCATTTTGCATGGTTTGCATGGCGTTTTGAATATAATGCAGCAAACTTTCTCTTCCTGTTCAGAAACTTACATTGCAAATTGCAGCACTCATGGCAACAAAATTTTAAGTGCTTGACATTGAATCCCATTAATGTGATCGATGCAATGTCAACAGGGGGGGGGAAGATAGATAGAAAGTATAATGTTTAACAATACTTTTTGGCATTATGTTTTACCGTTGTTTTACCATTTTAAACATTTTTATTTTATGAAATACCTTCTTTTTATGATAAAGTCATCTAATGAGTAAACGAAGGGGGTTTCGGAAAGTCATCCGATGTCTTGCAATCACCATTATAGCTGTTTGGTACCATTTCAGTCTCATTTTGCAAGTAGAAAGAGGGTATAAGATATCATATGTATAAATTTGTGCTGCATCATTCTGGTATTTATATTTAAAAAACTTATTTTTATTGTATTTGTGATATTGTTTCAAGTTTAATAATTAAAGAAGAGCTTACTGAATAAGATGATATATGAGCAAATAGACCTGTAACCATACACTGTGCTGTCACTAGACTTTATACCACTATATTCTTGAGTCAGGCATGAAACATATTTTTATCATTCCTCTTATTTTTTAAATCATAGCACAGGAAATTTAAGGATAATAATCAGATTTCAAGTTTTTGTAGACGGATAAAACCAGCATCGGAGAGGACGGACGGTTCCACAGTGGGTATGAAGTGGTCACACAACATGATGTAGTAAAAGCAGAACCACTCCTTCCTCACATGTCTGCACAGGAGGAGGAGCTGAAGGCCCTCATTGGAGCGCATAGAGTAATGTCTCAGGTAAATACATACAATATTGTAGGGAGAAAGACAGGGACTTCCTCACCTCCATAGGTAGACTAGTAGAACATGAGAACGTAATCAAATAACTGATGGAACATTGTATATTACACAAGAAGTAGACATAGTAAAGGTAAAAGGCACATACAAAACTGGCCACTAATGAGGCACAAGGCAACCACAGGGTGAATAAAGCGGAAAAGGTGACAACCAGGAGGACAAGAGCGGCAGAGGTCCCAGAAACCTCACAGATCAAAGTAAGCACTGAGCCTAACCATGCATTTGACTTCAGTATTTTACAGTCTCTGACCTGGCAAACCACTGGGGAAGAGAGGAAGATCTGGTCGAGAGCTGGCACTCAGGGGGAATCAGGTCTGTGGAAGAAAGGACAGAGGGTACACCTACCTAGATCTATGTACCCTATGATGGCTGAAGCTGCTCAAGGTCCAACTCACCTGTTTAAAGAAGCTATGTGCTCTCTAGTGGACATACAACGCTCCACACCTGGGGTTATTACTACAACAGCCAGGTTTACAAAAGCATATCTCACATGTGCATAACTACGATAATATAGGAAAAATCACACACCTAGACACCTCTATCTGTTCCAATGACTGCTAATTGACCTCATGCAACTAACCAAGGTTGGTAGTATGCTCTTGTGTATGTTGATCTGTTCTCAGGGTGGCCGGAAGCTCTCCTGATGCGTGAAGGAAACTTCTACAGAAGAATTAAAATTAGTGAAATTTCTGTAGATTTGGCATAACAGAGGTAATTAAAATTCAGCAAGATATGCAAAGGATAGACAATCTATACCTCATTTAAATAACCAACACAATAGAGTGAAGTAAAGAATTGACTAAAGGGAATAGGGCCTGTTAGTCTCCTCCAAAAGACAAAGGTCTCTATTGCTTGAAATATATATATATACCAGAAGGGAGGGCCCCAACAAAGTATTTCCATGCTAAAAGCTATCCCAATATAGGAAAATGAGGTCACAGAGACGCGTCACAGAACAAAAATACTAGAGGATAAATAATGACAAGATAATTATAAGTAAATCCAATTGTATAGCATTTGCCACTGCCAGTTCTAACGAATACATCATTTAAACTTTCTGATGACCTAAAAAGACTCACAACATACTGTGTATGTTAGCTATGTGAAGGGCTTCGTATGAGCCCATTTATTATCTATGTATTGTTTTTTTAAAGTTGCGCCCACCAGTCATAACATACTGGGTAACCCCATGAGGAGGAGAAAAATCCTTGTTTCCAGGAAACTGGTAAGGTGAAACATGAAGCTCAAACTTAGATTGCTAAGTAAACTGGGCCGAGGGGTAAGCTAAATGTAGCTCATCAGTGTAAAGAGAAGACTGATCCCTAGATCCAAGAATGTATATAGATGATATTCGAATTCCAAGAGATATCTCTGATAAGTTTAAAGCAGGAAACTTAATAACTGCAGAGCTGGAATTAGTTCTCGATTGGTCAACATATTGACTATTGATATTTTGACTTAAAGTTTAAATAAATATAGATATGTCCTTAGTATAAAAAGGAGGGGTTAAGAATTTGGATTTTATCATTGTTTTTTTTATTTCCATAATATAGTCCAATATTGGAGCATTCTCACCATGATCCAAAGAACTTGCAGGAAACTCTAGCATTGATGACATTTCTACCCACCGGTTGGAGTTCTGGCTAAGAAAATGGAGCAGTATGGTCCAGTCTCTTCATCTCGTCAGCCGTCGTGACAGAATCACAAGTCACCTGTTGTTACTGTATTGCTAACTTACTATAATAAGGACTTACATAACGACTGATTGAAACATCCATCACTAAGACCGTGTATCCACTAGGGAGATGATGATGATGATTAAGGAGAGAGAATGTTGTGAGAATAAGATATGAGACTCCCCTATTCTGGGGAATTCAGTGAAGAAACATAATTTGAAGTCTGACAGTGGTCTTTTACCATTGAAGTACGTAGAGTGGGAAGAGCCTCATATTTGTTCTCAAAAGGAGGGATTGATAGGGATGGATCCTATATCCCCTTATGCTCCCCCTTATTCAGAACATGTTTATGTTATATCTCTCAGGAAAATCCTTAGGAGAATTGAGCTGAATAAATAAGGTTGCATAAAGAGTATAAATATTGCTTGGTTTAGATGACCAGAAGAGACTTTGACCAGTTATTAAGTAACTTCTGATTGATATCAAGGAATAATAACCATTAAGGTAGCTTGTGCCAGCTCGCACCTGGCACTTAATGGGAAAATCAATAATGGAATTTATTCATTATTGATATGCCCTGTAAACAAGGACATATGTTAATTATTAAATATAGTTAAATGGAAACTGACCAATTGTTATAATATTTCCTAATGGTTCGATGAAACTATCCAATAATTGTAAGACAGCTTAACATGTAAACGCCCTTCTTTTGGGTATATAAGACGATGTCATGCACCAATAAAGCAGAGTTTTATTCTGAGAACCAGCGTGTGTTCTTGTCTGAAATTCTCGGCGAGCTCGTCATCATCCTGAATTTGGCTCCTCTCCAATATACTGAATTGTCCCCATTGAGGACAACCCTAACAGGGGCTTATGGGTATTTTTTTTACTTTTTTACTATTTCCACCATGGGACATGAACAAGCAATCATCTGATTGCTTGTTCATGATAATACTCTGCAATACGGATTTATTGCAGGGTATTAGCAATGTCAGCCTATGTACATGCATAGGCTGACATTGTGCCTTTAAGATGACTTCCCTGACGCCATCTTAATGGCACTGCCTTCAGGCATCTCTGGGGTTCTGATCAGACCCCAGTGATGTCATAGCAATGATCGGCGTCCCCCGGAACCGCAATGGGGGGGGGGTGCGATCGTGGGAGAAAGACCCCGCAAAGGCAAGTTAAATGCTGCGGTCGCGCTTACCGCAACATTTAACAGGTTAAACACCTGCGATCAGAGCCCACTGCAACCGCGGTTGTTACCCCGGGATGTCAGCGGTAGATTACTGCTTACATCCGGCAACCCCCAATGCCAGCACTGCTCCGGTGCAGAGCCGAACTGGCATCGCCTCCGCGTCGTAGCCCTACGTGCTGAGTGCTAATTGCAGGACCCACCGCCGTAGAGCTATGTTGTGGAGAGCTAAGGGCTTAAAAGTAACTTTTTTTAAATTTCAGAAATGAATAATGCAGGTGATAAAAGTACATTTTGGGATATACTTCAACAAGTGGTTTGGCCACTAGTATAAGACTCTAATAAGGTCACCCATGGTATATTTACCCTATTCGAGTTGCCAAGAACCGCGGGTCATGTGACAGCATGTACACTGCTTACAGCAGATGTAGGGAGCTATGCAGTCATTACTGTATGTACACCCCCTCTGACATAATCACTCCCATATCAGTGGTTCGAGGAGTGTACGGATGTCCCTGGCCCTACCCTCCAACCACTGACCACATGCTCCAGAAGCCAACCAGGACCCAGAAAGTTACAGGAAGTCCTTAGTCCAACTGCTTAAGGTCATTTGACCAGCATTTTCAAGCAACTTTAACAGGGAACAGGGTAAGTGCTTAAGCACTTACCACTTTAAGTAAAGTAGCTTCATTGTGCAGTTTTGTTTTCTTTTTCCTTCAAATGATCAATGTATCTGAAAACCTTCTGAAGTCCATTCACCTTACACTGATAAGGAGGCTATTAATTAAGTATTTTAATACCTAGAGCATATTTCCTTTAATGGTTCAGTTATCTGAAAAAAATTACTATTATTATCTGGTTTGATCCACAGAGACTTTAAGTGAGGATACGGAGAAAAGTGAGTGAAAATGACTTAGGTGGATACGAGAAGGGCTTACCCTCCCGGTGGATGAGGTGGTTAGGAACATTCTTGGCGACCTGGTGAAGGTGCGCTCTCTGGAGTATGAGAGGCTGGGCATGGGGAGGGCCTCTCTCCTTTGGAGGGGGTTCTCCTTTAGTGTCCCTTAGTCTGTCATCTCCTCTCCTGGTGTTGGGCTGATGCTGCACTGTAGATTTTTGTTTTGTGTTCTGGGCATGTAGTGATGTAGGGCTTGCAGGCGCCGAATCTGGGCCTTATGTGGTTTAGATTTATGTTGTTCAGGTTTTATTTTTATTCTGTTTTCTTCAAGTCATGTTGTAATCAGTGTATATATTGTATATATTGGGGTTTGGGACATAGTGTTAGGTTGGGAGGGGGGTGATGGTGGTGGGACTTATGAATTGACCCTGGACACTGGTCTGGACTACTTAACGCAAACTTTGGATGTTGGACCAGTGTCTGGGGGGAAGGGGAGGGTGCGGGCGAGGGATCTAGTGCAGTGTAGTGTTATGTGTATTATGTGTTTGCTATTATACATTAAAAAAAAAAATAAAAGTGTGTGTGGGGTGGGTTTATGTATATTTATAGTCATTTATGTTTATTTGTGGCTGTGGCTTGTCTTTGTTTATTGGTTTGGTTTAGGTTGTGATAATCGGTGGGTGGGTGTTGTGGTATTTGGTGTTTATTCATTTTGGTGTATTGTAAGTTATTGTTTTTGCTAGGTGTGAATGTGGCTGGACCAGCAGGTAAGATATTGTATATTATGTTTGGTTTGTGTTATGTATTGTTATGTTTTTTACTTTTATACAAAATAAAAGATCTACAGGTTGATAGCTGGATAAAAGGCAGAAAAAGGGTTGGAGAAAAATGTGTCAAGGAGGCTAGCCCTGAGATCACCAGCCATAATAAATATGCATGTTTGGCTGATATTAGGAATGCAAGTCTAGAAGCATCACTAGAGCAGGCTGTTGCTCCGAGCAACAAGGGTGATGAAAATTGGGAATTGTAGTGTAGAAAGGGTCAGAAAGATGCTGCTGATAGGGGATTCTATAATTAGCAAGACAGATAGGGTTATCTATCACCAGCAATGCCGAACAGTTGGGCAGATTTTCTTACCCGGTCCTGTCGCGATCCCGCGGTGTATTGCCCGAAGAGGATTCTGGTCTGCCACGATTCACTAAGATTGTGCGTCCAATTCCCTGCATGTGTTGCTTCCGCACTGATATCTGCCGGAATTCACCTTCTTCTTCCTGGTGCATGTGAGTTCTTGATCTTGCGACACAATTTCGTTTTTAAATTCCGCGGTTTGTCCGAATCGTCAGGTTGCCCGACGACACGCCCCCAATGTACCACAATCCGATCGCGTGCCCCAAAAGATAAAAAAGGGGGAGCAGTTTGTTCAGATGTAAAATTGTTTGAGGGCATATGCTTGGACAATATTCTTAAAAATTAATGTGGTTAACTTATGCTATATGCTGGGCAATGAACAATAAAAATGAGGCATTTAAGTTACCACAACAAGATGATAATGATGAGGCGTTACAGGATTATAAAGAGAAAAATAAATCCTGTAAAAAAACTGATAAATGCAGTAAAAGCAGAGACTGAGAGAAATATTGCCAAGGAAAGCAAAACCAATTCCAAATTATTTTACAAATATATAAATAGTAAAAAAAACTGAAAGAACAACACTGGGTCATTCTGGAGGGAGATCAAATCTATTGAATGACATATTCAGGAGTAATGTAAATTCTCTATGAAATGTCAACTGCTCAACCCAGGTGTGGCACCACCTCAAAACCACTAACATAGACAAATCGCTAGGCCCAGGTGGCATACATCCCCGTGTACTGCATAAAATATGTACTGTGATAGACAGACCATTATTTTAGTGGTTTGTTAGAGTTACTATTCTAATCACTGTCCATAACCTTATGACCCAGTATTAGCATTAGTTTATAAGAAAACAGTCATGTGAGACAAATCTGATTGGCTTCTATGAGGAGGTATGTTTTAGACTGGAGCTGGAAGAGCATGTGGATGTTGTGTTTCTGGACTTTTCCAATTATCTGATACAGTGCTGCATAAAAGGTTGAAATATCAAATGAGACTGCTGATACTAGGGGAAAATTGGTGTATTTGGGTAAGCAAATTAGTGATAGAAAACAAATGGCACTGTCAGTACCTGTCCAGCAACTGTGCAACCACAACCAGTTATGGTGCTAGCTGTCAGACTAGGTAAGTGGTGGCAAACTCACCCTGCGATGTCCCTGTGGGCTAAGACCCTGCCTTAAGCAGATAAACCACCTTGACAAGGGCAAACCCACTATCAGGAGCCTAACTGACGGTCCCTGAGCGACCCTACAAGATGTCAGGAAGACTTACTTCGTCTCGCAGGTGCTGGGAGGTGGAGCAGACAGGTAACAGGAATACTGAGATACACCAGTGTTTACACTAGTGCACAGAATACTAACACAGGTCTGAGACAGGGAAAGCGGGATAACACTGGGATACAACAGACACAGACAGACAAGCGGAGTTGGACGGAACCAGGTCAAAACCACGATGGCAGCAAAGGTACAGAATCGTATTGCAAAACAGAATGGTCAGTATTCAAAGCAGAAGTCGATACACAGAATAACAAGAAACAAGCAAAAGCACTAGATAACACAGGAGACTGAAATAACCAATGAAGGGGTTGGGCAGAATATAAAGCAGTAATGGACACTACCTCCAGCACTGACTGGCTCAGCCATCCATCACTCAAACCGCAGGTGCAGACAAAGCGAGATCAAAGACACACCCAGCTTTCCCAAGATCATAAATGGAGCTGTCAAGCACAAGCAGCATTGGGTATGGTTTTCTGGAAACCTGATCCCAAGAGAACAATTTGTGAGTTCTGACAGGCACATTCTCAGATTGGGTTGACGTTATCAGTGGGGTACCACAGGGCGCAGAATTGCGGGAACTTTATTTTAATATTTTTATTATTGATCTCATAGTGGGTTATCGCAGCAGAGATTCAATATTTTCAGAGAATACTGCACTTTGTAAAGTAATTAAAGGACATCTACCACCAGGTCATGGATTGTAAACCAAACAGACAGACATGCAGGTTTGTGCCCCCTCTTGCAGGATCTGCTCTTCTTTTAGCTTTATGTTCCCTTGTTTTTAAGAAAAAAAGGCTTTACATTTATGCAAATTAGCCGAGGGGCTCCAGGCTTCATTAGCACCTCAAGATAATTTGCATAATTTTAAAAGCCTTTTTTTTTTGCAAAACCCAGGGCATAAGAAGCTAAAATGGCCGTTCATCTCTCCTCAGGAAGTGCCTCTTCTTTCAGTGCCCTAAAGATCTTCTGCAGTATCCCCTATTCCTCATTCTGTCCCTTTCCATTCATGATTCTAGTAGATACATTTAATGGTTGTGCTCTTGAGACTAGGAAATGAAAATTATAATTAAGTTTCAAATGGTAAATTTTTCGGTAAAACTGTAGGAGATAAGGATTTTGATGCCTCGCAAACTTACATTAAGGGATCAGTGGCAAGTGTCTGCTGCTAAAGCAAACAAAATTATCAGATGTATCAAGAGAAGCATAGATTCTTATGATAAGCACATGTGCCAGCGTATGATAAGGCCCACCCCCACCCCTGTCACATTGGATACGTTGTAGGGGTCCGGTCTGGCATTATTCTGCATAAAAAATAAATGTTTTCAGGGTTTTAGAAAGTAAGCAGGAAATAGTGGTATAGGCGCAAAAATAATTGCAATATCTTGCAGTACGGAAGAAATTGGAATTATGTCTTTAACACCAGAAAACTTTACCGTGTGAGCGATGACTATAGAACTCTCTGCCACAAGATGTTGTAATGGTGGATAATTATAAATGTTCAAGAGGGGCCTGGGTGCCTTTCTGGAAAGCAATAATAATAATGGGAATAAAACTTTTTTTAGTTGTTTATGTTAAGCCAGAGAGTTATTCTGACTTCCATATTAGGGGTCAAGAAGGAATTTTTCCCTACTTTAGGCCAATTGGCATTGGCCATGCAGGATTTTTGCCTTGTACTGGATCAGTACTGTATTATGTAGAATTTATAGGCTGGACTTAATGGACTGATGTCTTTTTCTAACCTTATTTACTATGGTATTGTGATCATCTGTACTATTGCTGTATACAATTTTAACAAATTGGGCAGCATATTGGCTTAGTGGTTAGCATTACAGACTTGCAGGTTCAAGTCCCAGGGTCAACATCACAAAGAGTTTGTATGTTCTCTCCGGGTTTGCGTGGGTTTCCTCTGGGTCCTCTGGTTTCCTCCCACACTCCAAAAACATACCGGTAGGTTGATAAGATTGTGAGCCCCATGGGGACAGGGACTGATTTGGCTCTGTGTAGCATAGCGTAATCTGTCTGCGCAATAAAAATTTTATTGTTATTATTACAATTTAAAGCTAAGTTCACATCTGGATTTCTGTTTTCTGATACAGTATTTACAGGACCAGAAAACCTATAATGAGAGATCTATGATATAATTAGTCACTTTGCCTGTAAATTTACCATTTTTGTGTATAATCTTAATGATGATGGAGGTTCCAAACCCAGATGTGACTATTACCTCATTCTATCTTCCATCTGGATGTCAGTTATGATCCATTTTCTTAGCTACAAGAAATAATCCTCTTCGTAAGATAGAATGTACAGGGTGCCCATTAATGGAGTATGTTCACCATTGTTAGTTGAGTTCCACGGTTACCATTATTGGTTAATTTTATTATTCTTTTATGACATTATTGTAGAGGGCTTGCAGAGTAAAGTATTGGGTTAGAAATTTTTGCAAAACACTGAATTGTGTAAAGCAATAAACACTAAACAAGAGGGGACAGGATAATGTTCCAAATGGATGTGAATACATTAGGGACATGAACAGAGAAGTGGTTTTACATCCTAAATGTAAGAATTTACACTTGGGAAGCAGAAAACTATGCTTCTATTATAAACTAAATGGAAAAACACTTGGTGAAACTTACATGGAAAAATACATCATTTGGTTTGTAGTTTAACACTGAATTGCCTGAAAAATGTTATGCCTGTGACTGTTCTGATGGTCCAATTATTTGGTATAATATGCTGTATGTGGCGCACACAGGACCATAATGAGAGAACATACAGTAAATACAGTCACATAGAAAACATGAAAATACTGACAAAGGAGGGGGATAAACCCCAAATTAGATTTGGCTGTGGCTTCTTTTGGATTGACCTTGAATTAAAACTCAGTGAATACAAATGTTCATTCAAAATCATTCTTGACAAACGGATGTTAATGTCCTTTTTCATGGCCGATTTAAATCAGATTGGCATCCATTTTTCACAGAGCCTTGTGAACTATAGTCTATGAGTGATCCATGAAAAATGGATATATATAGGGCATTCTGTAGCTTTTGCTGGATAGGCACCATGGTCCGTAAAAGCAACCCCTCTTATTTTCTATGTCCATTCAGTTAAGTGATTCTGTTAGGTCTGGTCAGTCTCAGAGTTTATGGACCAAAGTCACAGAGGGATGTAGGGTAAATATGTATTGATAGTTATCGAACATATTTCTTCTTCAGGTATAACACACATTTTTATAGATGGAGGAATGTTGTTGTACTACATTTTTGAATGGGCACTTAAAAATGTTGATTTAAAGAACAACTGTAAAGTAAAACAAAACTTTTGCCTTGTACTAAGCCAAAATAAGATGTTTTCTAATTGACTATCATAAGCTGTTTGTCAGCTAGCAGACTAGAAGCTAGCAGTTACCTGGTCTTTATGACTGTCTTTGCTTGGCTTGTTGCCATGGTAATCCGTAGCTAGACAGAGGAGCGGAGTGTGTTTGTGGGAGAGGTTTCTAGCACATTCACGCTCCTGATCAGTAGCAGGAGAATATTAGTTCTGGCAGCATGTAAAGAGCTCAAGGTCATGCAGTAATGTGACTAAATTAATTAATAAAAATCAGTCTTCTAGGTAGGGGGTCCTCTCAGAGAGCTGGTCTTCTGGGGAGGTTTTATGTTGCGTTCACATGTGGCAGTAACGCATGCATTTTCAAATGTCTCAGAACAGTTGAGTAGAGATTTGCCAGATAGTTGTTAACATTGAGTTTACAAAATGCATATGTTAACACACTGTTAACACATGTAGTAACACATTGTCAACACTTGTGTTTGTTAACTCTATGTTAACATGTGTTTGGTAAAGCTTTGTTAACATTGTGCTTACAAAACACATGCTTTAAAGCAATGTTAACATGCATCAAGGCATGTGTTTGTTAATGCTATGATAAAGCATGTGTTTGTTAAAGCTATGATAAAACATTGCGTTAATGCATGCATTTTTTTTTACACAATATTAACAGCTGTGGAATCAGGCAAATGTCCTCTTCTCAGCTGTTCTGATGCATTTGAAAATGCATGCGTATCTGCCACGTGTCAACACACTCACAGGGGCACATTTACTAAGGGTCCGTGGACAGCATTTTCATTGGGTTTCCCGACTTTTTCCATTTTGCACTACATTTAACTCATTCGGACTTAGTGCGGGATTTAAAATTCAAAATTGTGTCGCAAGCCATGCACTTACATGCACCTGGAAGAAGATGGTGAACTCCGGCGGACCTCAGCGGGGAAGCGACACATGCAGGAAATTGGACGCACGATTTTAGTGAATCGCGGTAGCTCAGAATCCTCGTTGGACAACGCACCTCGGGGATCGGGACGGGTAAGTAAATGCTGCCATCTGTTCATCTTTTTATTCCTATGTAGGTGTTTTAGGGTGTAGAACATTAGGGTGTTGGACATGTTTTAATGTATCTTTTTCTTTGTGATGTAGTAGATTACTGCATGATGCAAAGCTCTAGTTATCTGTTTCTCCATTGTCTTGCTCTGTACTACATTTCTGTACAGGCAATAAAACTGATTCTGTGTCTTGATTGGCTGAGCAGTTTGTGCATGTTCACGTGAATGCTCTGAGTGCTATTGGCATCAGTCCCCATAGTTGATGTCACAACCAGAAAGTCTTGCCCATTTCCAGAAAAGCTGAGAGGATACTACAGAACCTCATCTAACTATTAGCTCTACATTGCAGGATAGGAAGAAGCCAGCAGAATGATACTGGTATCGCTGGAATTGTTATCAAAGGCTCTCTCCAGCAAGTGATTTTAGTTAGCTCTCTGGGGGCTTCCCGAAGGAGGGAAGTGATGGGAAAGGAGTTATTTTTAAACCAATTAAATCCAAATTTTTATTTGGTCAAATTATTAATTAGGATCCTAACCACCCATGGCTAAGTGCATGAAAAATATACATAGTATACAAAAGTGGAACACAACTGCCTCCCACAGTAATATCCATTACTTAATATGTGTTTAAGAATGGAAATCTATTAAAAAGAGGAGAGAACTGTAATCCTGAGTAAATGTGTATGCATTACATAATTATTTTTCAGAAGGTTTAAAAATATATACAGTAATTAAAGTGAAGTGTGTGCAGCGGATAGATATATCTTCTATAAAATAGAGAGTGCTGACTGCTGAGGGTTTCTTTCTGTCACGAGTTTAATGTACAGGATAAATGAGGGGGATTTAGAGCTACGGGCATTTTACATTAATCTGTAATATTAAATTAGTTGGCAAAGTGTTGCTGCCTTAGCAGAAATTCTGAGTACTGCTGGATGGTTGTATGTAGGGATCATAACTTGTGAAGAAGTACTGCTGTGACTTGCCATATGGGAAATAGCCATTAGCAGATATAGTACTGTGCTTGCAGGAGGAAAAATAAATGCCAGGTAATTTCCAAATGTCTCTGCATGACTTGGACTTAACTTGAAGAAGAAAAAAAAGAATCCATTGTATTTCTTATAATTGGATATTTTTAATTAGATTTTCCCATAATGAGAACATCTGTTATTAAAAGTTGCATACATAAAACATTACCCTCTGACAATATATTGTAAACATATATATATGCAGTATAAATTATAATGCATATATCTACCCACTATATAGATCCACGATAAGTAAAGAGGTTCACCATTATTTAGTAAATACTTGTAATTAATAGAAATGATCAATTTTTGACACATTTTTTTTTACGATATCATAATGTTCCATCATTTCTCTCTATGAATAAATTGACAACTGAATGCTCTCAAATTTAACATTGAGTCAATTTCCATCAAGACATATTCTAAAGGGCTGCAGGCAAAGTCTTGTTATAGGACAGCATCTCTTTCCAGGGTACAGTGTATTTCTTTTTTGAGCTGAGCTGTTTTTTTTTAAGCCTTATAGCATGTCACAGTATTTCATTACTCTCTTTTTATCATAGTAAAGGGATATGGTATGTTAGATACGGGAAATTTTCTTTCATATCTTGGTATATGAGCTTTAAAGTTGCCCGCACACAGAAGAGTATTCGATTTGTCTTGTCTATATTTCCTAAACTGAAAACTGCCAGGAATCAGTGTCAACTACATAGTTGGGATTATGTCCTGAAAATATCATTAAAATCATGATGGTGGAATGCATACCCCCAGGACAGTCTACAGTCACAACTATAGTTTTTATACTGTACCCAGTGAAGTTTTCCCTCTTTTGTGCGATTTTACTGATGGACTATAGACCATTATTACACCCAATGGCCCAGATATATGAAAACTGGTGCAAAGTGGCTACCAATAGTGCTGCATGCTCTTAATCTGGTTTGGTGCACTTATTTTGGTGCTTCATGCTGTTATGACACAATTCTGCCGAATTGCATTAAAAATGTGTTGCAAACTCTGACTAAGAACTACCACGTCCCTTTAGAGCCCAGTTTCAGACAAAGTTCAACCACAGCACAAAAGTCCTTCAAACACTTAATAAACAAATGTGCAAGCTCCATTTTTTTGGGTGCAAATTTATACAAAAAAAAACTATAATAAATCTGGGCCATTATATTGTATAGTTGGTATCCTGATCAACTTTATTTTAATTATGAGAATGGAAATATTGAGGCAAATTATTATTGCATATGTTATGGTCCTGTCTGAAATTGGTACATTTTTGGCCTGCTATAGAGAACTGAAGAATATCATAACATTTACATTTTTATTTAAAGCTGAATTTGCATTCCTAGGAAGTGCAATGGGCTTTTCTGGTTCTGCATGCCAGAAGAATATCCTTCTCAAGGGCTATATGATTGCTAGGGTTCTCATTTTGAGAAATTGGATTGTGGATAAAGGCCCAATTGTTAGGGACTTGACAATCACACTAAATTGTATGAAAAATATTGGTAACAGTAACAGTTCTCTTACCAAATGGGAAATGTTATGGATGGCCCCTGAATAGTTTATTTTCCTTTTTGCCTCAGCCAGGGCTTAAGGTTTGGGTGCTTTATGTAAAGGTATTTGTATTAAATTTGATTATGTGCAATAAATATTTAGTGTATTTATTTTTACTGAATATTGCTATTTCTATTTAAATATTTATGTGATATGCTTGAATTTTGTGAAAAAGTTTGAGTTTAATTAAAGAAAAAAAATCATTTTAATTGGTTCATTTTGTTTTTTTTTTTAAATATGCAATTAGGAAATACTTTCTATCTAATTCCAATGAGTATGCTTTGTAGGGACTAGTTTTCAGTTCGTAACACCTTGTGATTATTTTGAACGCTGTCCCCCTACATTATTATGCCTAACCAAAAAAAGGGATGAAATACGCTCAACACTCACCCAGCTGAAGGATAATCCATTATTAAGCTTACCTGATAGATAGTTGATAGATTTTGGTGTTCATATTGCTTATGATACATTTTTATGAAGGTTTATACATAATAAATAGCAATAACACAACACCTGGACACATAGGGATTCATTATGTTAATAAATAATATACAGTTCTCTCCTTCCTCCACTACCGTTAAGTCTTAAGTGTATAAAAGCAAGAAAACAGCCCTGGACTAGATACAAAAATAAATAAAAAATGCACTTCATTACCTACCTTAAACCTTAGGGAAATTAAAATTTTTGTTGACTATTAAAATTTTTGCAATTATAAATTCAATTTTCAGATACAGTGCAGTCTTTAACCTAGCTCATCTATCTTACTATATTACATCACGATAATCAATCTACTTATGAAGACATATAATCTAAATATTAACTGCATGAGATATTACAAATCTAATTGCGGCAATCAATTTCTTAAAAGAATTTGTACTTGATACAATATGGCAGCTTTCATGATGGCAGCAACGTTCTCAACATAGCCTAAAAAATAGGCATTCCACCCAATAATTTATGGGGTATTCAGACATCTAATTTTTACTTTCATTTACAAAAAAAATTATATACTGTATTTTCCGGACTATAAGGCGCACTTAAAAGCCTTGGATTTCCTTGGAAATCCAAAGTGCGCCTTATAGTCCGGTGCGCCCTATATGAGGCAGCGGACCCTACTTACATAGGTCCCGCTACCGGAGACAGCAGATCTCCAGCGGGAACTGCAGACCACGCGGCACGAACAACTTCTGCCGCGTGGTCTGCAGTTCCCGCTGGAGATCTGCTGTCTCCGGTAGCGGGGATCTATGTAAGTATTCTATTCTCTACCTCCCCCTCACCTTCCCCGCTCACCTTCCCCGCGTTCCGCGTCTCTTCTCCGCGTCGCGCCGCGTCGGGTCTCCGCTCCGCCCCCGGACCTCCGCCATGCCCCCGGACCCTGCGCCTTATAGTCCGATGCGCCTTATATATGGAATTATTCCATATATAAGGCGCATCGGACTGTTGTGCCTTATATTCCGGTGCGCCTAATGGCCCGGAAAATACGGTATATGAAAAGAATTTAGCAGCGCTCCATACAGTTAATGAAAAAAGTGGATTTGTTCCAAACACAACGCAATGTTTTAGCTTCTACATGAAGACTTGTTGAAGTTTGTATTAAGTTTGATATACACATACACAGTACCGGCGGTCCCCTACTTACGGACTCCCGACTTACAGATGAACCTTAATTACAGACTGACACTTCTGCCCACTGTGAGCTGTGGTGAAGCTCTCTGCATACTTTACTTTACTCCCGGGCTGCAATGATCAGCTGTAAGGTGTCTGTAATGAAGTTTTATTGATAAAACTTGATCTCATTTTATCTTGAACAAAAAATATTGAAAATCCAATTGTCAATGGGACAAAAACAACCCTTTATTTATACCGGCCACTTTATTAGGTACACCTGTCCAACTCCTCGTTAACACTTAATTTCTAATCAGCCAATCACATGGCGGCAACTCAGTGCATTTAGGCATGTAGACATGGTCAAGACAATCTCCTGCAGTTCAAACCGAGCATCAGTATATGGAAGAAAGGTGATTTGAGTGCCTTTGAACGTGGCATGGTTGTTGGTGCCAGAAGGGCTGGTCTGAGTATTTCAGAAACTGCTGATCTACTGGGATTTTCACGCACAACCATCTCTATGGTTTACAGAGAATGGTCCGAAAAAGAAAAAACATCCTGTGAGCGGCAGTTCTGTGGGCAGAAATGCCTTGTTGATGCCAGAGGTCAGAGGAGAATGGGCAGACTGGTTTAAGCTGATAGAAGGGCAACAGTGACTCAAATCGCCACCCGTTACAACCAAGGTAGCCAGAAGAGCCTCTCTGAATGCACAGTACGTCGAACTTTGAGGCAGATGGGCTACAGCAGCAGAAGACCACACCGGGTGCCACTCCTTTCGGCTAAGAACAGGAAACTGAGGCTACAATTTGCACAAGCTCATCGAAATTGGACAGTAGAAGATTGGAAAAACGTTGCTTGGTCTGATGAGTCTCGATTTCTGCTGCGACATTCGGATGATAGGGTCAGAATTTGGCGTCAACAACATGAAAGCATGGATCCATCCTGCCTTGTATCAACGGTTCAGGCTGGTGGTGGTGTCATGGTGTGGGGAATATTTTCTTGGCACTCTTTGGGCCCCTTGGTACCAATTGAGCATCGTTGCAATGCCACAGCCTACCTGAGTATTGTTGCTGACCATGTCCATCCCTTTATGGCCACAATGTACCCAACATCTGATGGCTACTTTCAGCAGGATAATGCGCCATGTCATAGAGCTGGAATCATCTCAGACTGGATTCTTGAACATGACAATGAGTTTGCTGTACTCAATTGGCCTCCACAGTCACCAGATCTCAATCCAATAGAGCATCTTTGGGATGTGGTGGAACAGGAGATTCGCATCATGGATGTGCAGCTGACAAATCTGCGGCAACTGTGTGATGCCATCATGTCAATATGGACCAAAATCTCTGAGGAATGCTTCCAGCACCTTGTTGAATCTATGCAACGAAGAATTGAGGCAGTTCTGAAGGCAAAAGGGGGTCCAACCCGTTACTAGCATGGTGTACCTAATAAAGAGGCCGGTGAGTGTATATATATATTAATTATATGTGGTCTAACCTAATTTGACGATATGTGAATCTAATCTGCAGCATAGTACAGAACAAGAGGAGAGCAATTAATTCTGAAGACTGATATATAGTTTTCTGGAAAGGAAGTCCTTTTAAAAGTTGACCTTTAGTCACTTAAGGGAGCAGTGATCGACAAATATTTCTGTATGTAAACTTACAATAGTATGGCTGTCCATAAATGAGTAGAACTGCCCTAAATACAGCGATGTAGGTCATTAAATGTCAGCTGAATTTTTTCTTATTTTTTCAATAAACTCAGCAGTAGAGATGAGTAGAACCGAGAGTTGGGTTTTGGTTCGGTTGCCTGACCCAAACATATTGCTGGCCAAAAACCAATTCAGCAATCGTGTCAACCACCTGAGTATAGTTGAAAGGAGGGCAAATTCAGACATCTCTGTAGCATCTCTCCAAGGTATCTCTGTACAGGAAGAACTGTGAGGCCAGAATAAGGGCCTCCAAAGATAATCCAGTCCTGTTCACAACTTCTCACTCTTCCTGTACAATCAGCCAAGGATGTGTCTCCTTAAATGAGCAGAGAAAGCAGCACCTCTTAGATTGTGTGGGACTGTGGGAAGATTTGAGTCCCATCTGGTGAATTCTGAACTGGGGGGACAGCTGGATTGCCCTCAGAAAGGGCTCTGAATACCACTTCTGGCACTTGTGCCGTAGATTTGCCATCACAGCCCTCTGGAATTGTGGTTTTCTATGAATCTGCATATAACATAAATCCAAATATAGTCAGAGACCTTCAACAACAGTTGATAAAACGTAAGTCAAAATTTACCCTAATCTCCTTCAGTTGTGAAAATAGTACAATTGATGATGACAGCTGTGAAGCAAGAGAAGTAGATAGGAAAATTATTCTTCCTAATATTTATTGTATTATTATCCTAATTATTTGCAACCGAAAATGAATAGTTTTTTTCATTGCTCATTTCCCTTTTAATGTTCGCTCTTTCCTTTTGGCTCCGTCAGATAACGTTTCCTTCACATTAATAATATTAATAGTTTTATAGCAACGAAGCGGCATAAATTAACATTCAAAAGAATTCTTTCTTTCAATAAAAAAATGATACACTGTCATAATTGTCTTTACCTTTCTGTGATCTAATTGCTAAATTATATTTGACACTCATTTTCCTTAAAAGTCCTAATGGGACATTTTTAAGATAGAGACAGGCATATAAAGACCATCTCTCCCAACAACATTGTTTCCTGTTAAGCATCTCAGGTAATTTGTTAAGCTTTTCAAATGCAATCACTAAGCTGTCCCAATAGGTTTGCAATCTATCTTTTCAATAAAGAAAAATTAGTTAAAATCAGGCACAGCAGTTCCCAGATCAGTTAACAAGCCTTGAGGAGCCATCTTAAATAGAAGTCCTTTAAAGCTGCCTCATTTTCGTACCACTATTTTTTATCCTCCCTGCTGTTGGACAGATGGTCGATTTCTCAAAATACAGATCTACTCGTTGTTTCTTTCACTTAGTTGGAGATTCAATGGGATAGTGAGTTTGTGGATGAATTAAT
This sequence comes from Engystomops pustulosus, assembly GCF_040894005.1. Lineage (NCBI taxonomy): Eukaryota > Metazoa > Chordata > Amphibia > Anura > Leptodactylidae > Engystomops > Engystomops pustulosus. The sequence goes on along the minus strand of NC_092418.1, from coordinate 43,839,765 downwards.
GAAACAAGAATAATTATTCTGTGTACTGTGCACATGATATAAAGGGGGCACTCAATCAGGTCGGGATCGAGAATATGATTTCTTAGGCATTTAGAGCCTCCTGTTATGTTTTATAATTACTCATTTAAGCTTTTGAGTCATTATGTTCTTGAAAGAAATTAAAATATAGCAACACAATGGAAAACAGTAAATTTAAGTAGGGGGTTTCAGTATTTTTGACTGGGCCTGAATTGATGTGTCCAGAATTTTTTTGACAAAAAAATCTTAGAACCAAACGTCGGTTGCATGCTGGTGTGGCACGGTGTGGGGCTGTTATGATTGATTGTTGTAATAATTATGGAGTCATTTAAACTTATTCCTATATCTTTGAGGTATTATGGTCTATATTTATGTAAGGGGTCTGGGTAATTTATTTCTGAAATCTGACAAACTGTTTTATTGGATCCAGTGTGTGGTCTGAATTAGTTAACAAAGAGTAACTTGTGTTTTGCCTTTATCATGTCTTGCCTGGGGTATATATTCTTCCTGGGCTATAAGCAATGGTCAGATCTACTATTTTGTAAGTAAATTTTTAAATTATAGGCATAGACATTGGACCACATATGTTATATAGCAGCATATTACTGCTTTGATTGCAATATTTTGTGATTTACTTGACTCATTTTAAAAGGTGGGAAGTTTGTATCTTTAAATCTTTTTTCATTGCATAGACAGAATGCTGACACAGCAGTAAATAGTTATGTAGCCAGAACATAGCTCAGTAAAGAGCTATTTACCAAATCATTGTAATCTATGGAATAAAATGCTCTACCTGTGATATGTTATTGTTGAAATATTGAGATGATTTGGTTGAGATGGTGGTTGATTTCTTAACCATAATAGTCCCTGGCTTATTTACAAGATAGGTTGTTTAGGTTTGTTCTTAAGTTGAATTTGTATGTAAGTCGGAACTGTATTGTTTATAATTGTTTCCAAGAAGATTTTTTTTTTGTCCCAGTGACAATTGGATTTTCAAATTTTTTTGCTGCAATGGGAACAAGGATTATCAATTAAATGTCATTACAGACACCTTACAGCGGACAATTGCAGCCTGGGACTAAAATAAAGCATCCAGATATCTTCACCGGAGGTCACTTTGGGCAGAGAGCTCCGTCCCTGTCTTGATTGTATATTTCACTGCTATATGTGTGTAGAAATTTGTTATATATCTAACTGAATCTGTAAACATTCTGCACTGTTATATCACACAAAGAAGCCATAGGACTCAATGTTAGGTTTATTACTGTAACTGTGTTTTTACCTGGTTAAATGTCAATTTTAACTTGTTTACATCTGTATAGTGAGAACAAAAGTCAGGTGTCATGGCCAGAAAAGAGCTATGTATCCCATAAGTAGAAATGAGTGGACCCATATTTAAAATCTGTTCAGGTCAGGGTACAAATTTGCACCCAAACCACACCGCCAGTAACACTCGTGATCATGCTGGCTAACTGTTCAAATGAAGCTGGCAAAAGTTTGCCCAATTTACCAGCAATATCTGCTTCTAAGTAACAGGAAGTAAATTTGGTTGGAGTAACTAAGTCTAAACTTTAAACAGTTAGTTCAGATGTGTCATACAATATTATTATGGATGAAGTAAAAAGTAGCATGGCCGAAAAACAGTTGTGAGATGGTTTAATCCAAATTTTTAAAAGCATTTTGTTTAGACTTCTACATATTCCAGTTAAATATAGTGTTGCTATATAGTGTCTAACACTGGAAAGTATGGGGAAGTGTCCTAAGGTTAAAAAGTGTCCTAAGGTTAGTGCAGAGTTGGACTACACAATCTTCTTCTACACTATATCAGGATTAGGGATCTGTGGATCCTTTGGACTACCGCGGGAGGTGGTACTAGCTGACACCTGGGACCAGAATCTAAGTGGCACCTGGTCTCCACCAGAGCCCGCCGCAAAGCGGGGTGGTCTTGCTGCGGTGGGGTACCACCAGGTCATGCCACAGGTGTGACTAGCCTGTATTGGCAGCCGAGGTACCTTTGCAAGAGACAGTCTCGTAGTACGGCTTAAGCGGGCAGTCAGGGCAGGCAGCAGAGGTGCAAGGTCACAGTCCAATCCGGAATCAGCAATGGCAGGTCAAGGCAGGTGGGAACGGGAACTCAGGAACACGGAGACACAAAAACACAGGAACACAGGAGCGGGAACATGGGAACACTGGAGCAGGAACACTGGAGTGGGAACACACAGGAACGTAGGAACAGGAAAAACCAGGAAAGCAGGAATACTCAGGGATAATGCAGGGGAGCTTTCTCTATGGCATCAGCTCAAAGATCCGTCAGGCTGTTATGGGAGAGGCAGATTAGAGTAGCCTTCTGGGAAATGGCCAACGCCAATTAACGGTGTGCTGGACCTATAAATTTTCAAAGCCAGCGCGTGCACGCCCCGTAGGAGAAGGGGAATCGGGAGAAGGCGCAAGCGCTGCACCTGCAAACATGGAGGGGTATGGGTGAGCACCCGTGACCCCTGTGACACACTAATTCATATGAGTGTCTAGTGCTGGGTGATAAATCTGGTTCAGTATAAGATTGTTTAGTCATACTCTGCACTTTAGTTGGCTTACTTTATGCCAGAAAATTAGGACAAAATTCTGTCAGGTCAGGATCTCGGGCGCACGGACCTTTTAGGCGTGAGACCACGCTGCCTTTCATAGATCATGGCCCTTTTGTCAAGCTTGTCATAGGAGAGCCAGAAAAGTGTCTAAAACCCTTTATAAATGAGGCAAATGCAGGCACTTTTTAGTTGCAATTGATAGCTGTGAAAATAATAATCTTTTGCTAAATAACGAATGTTAAGAAAATATAAAAATTCATTGAATTTACTTAGAATGAAATAAGATGCAAGGGAACAATATACTCATTCTCATTAATTTTTCTCATTCCAGAAAGATATAAATTATTAAAAACATAAAAGAATAAGATATCAGTACATAATTCTTCAGATATTCTTTAACAATTCATTAAACATAGATTTTTAATGATGCAAAATACTCTATTTTAGAATTAATTAAGATTTCCTTCTACGGTGAGATTATAGAACAAGTTATATCTGAGATTATAATATTAAAAATTAAACAAAAAATGTTGTATAGAGAGAGATTTAATAACTTCACTAACCTCCAATATCCTTATCTGTTTTAATAAAGATATATATTATTTTTCTGTTGTAGAATCCTCTACTTGCAAAAGTTTAAATACCAATTTATTACAAAGGAAAGAAAAGATTTTTTTTTTTAAATAAAGATCTTTAATATCAATTGCAAAGAAAGAAATCATCCACTCAGTTTAATAGACAAGTCCTCTAAATTAGTTATAAATACATAACTGCACCTTTATAAGTTATTTCAATATTTGTAATGCTGCCAACATAATAAATCTCAGTAAACCCTTGCTGTTTCCCATAATAAATTAAGTTTGATTACACTTTAATCATTTTCTGTGTGTCTCAACACTATTTGATTGAACATCTTCTATGATGTAAATACTTTTGTACAACTACAACTACTTCAACTACATAAGGAATTATTCCTTTATTGGCTACCCAGAAACATTATATTTGTTGCAAGCTTTCAGGGCACACAGGCCTCTTCATTAGGCATGGATACAAATGAAGCATAGAGAGAAAAACAAAACATTTGAGAGATGTTACACTGAGATAATTTGTACATATGGAGAAATACAATTAAGATAAACAGGGCCATGGGGGGTGAAGGTTATGTTACACAGATAAGGGCCATTGGGTGGAGGGGGGATAGGATGGCAGGGGTCTGGAGTCACTCTTTTGTGGGGTTTGAAGTGAGTCCATGTAATGAGCCATAAACCCAGGTGCAATATTGAGAACTTGGGGCAGATTTTTAAGCTGTCTGAAAGTCAGGATATTTCTAATTGCCCATGGAAACCAATCACAGCTCAGCTTTCATTTTACCAGTGCGCATGAATATTTTAAAGGGGAGCTGTGATTGGTTGCCATGGACAACTAGAAATATTCTGTCTTTCAGACAGCTTGATAAATCTTCCCCCTTGTGTCAGTAGGCCAAGAAACAAAAAAACGGGGAAACACAAAGGACGGCACCTCTGGTGATAACGTTTGGTATTGGATAATGTTTAGATGTGGATTATAAGGTGCTCATCTGGTGAATTCTTGATTCATAAGCGTATAAAATATGATGAAATCCCAAGTTCCAGGAGGTAGTATTGGAGGTTGTAATACCCAATTCTTTTTCTTAGGTCGAGATAAGGTATAATTCTAGGGCTAGTACACTACATATGCAGCTCTCACAACTCAGAGGCGCCTGGGTTCCCTACTGGGTTCCGGAAGTACATAGGCAACAAGAAAAAAATATTTTTCGCAAAATGAGTGTACGTGGAGCGCTAATAGTAGTATTTGCCCAAAAGTTTGAAATATACCAGTAGTAAATGCCAATTGTTTGAATCATAAAGGTAATTTATTAGGACTGTAAAATATATATAAAAATTAAATTGTACAAATAAGATGGTCCAAATAACACGTTTCGGGTCGCATTTTCTGTATTTGGTGCCGTTTTCACCCAACCACAGCACCTGTTTGTAAGTAAATGATCTACATTTAATACAAATACCTCTGTATTTCTCTGTATGCATTTATCTGTGTCCTGAATTTGATAAAGGGTCTGCAACTCGAAACGCATTATTCGGACCATCTTATTTGTACAATATAATTTTTATATATATTTTATAGTCCTAATAAATTACCTTTATGATTCAAACAATTGGCATTTACTACTGGTATATTTCAAACTTTTGGGCAAATACTACTATAAGCGCTCCACGTACACTCATTTTGCGAAAAATATTTTTTTCTTGTTGCCCTTGTGTCAGACTTGAAGGTCATCATCAGCTTGAACTCCCAAGTTTTCCTTTCTCTGCTATCCTTAAAGTCACCAAGGATTAGTATTAGGACCTTTAAATCTTTATTCCTGTCACCGGGTCCAGAAAAGTGTTTTCCCACAGTTGTATCCATCCCTTTGCTTATGGTGTGTCTGTGAGTGTTCATCTTTCTCTGTAGTTTTTGTTGAGCCTCCCAAAGGTATACATTATTTTTGTGACACCTCATGCACAGTATCATGTATACAACATTGGAGGACGTATAGGAGAATTTGCCCAGGATTTTCTAGTCTTGTTTTGTGTTGGGGATGTGGACTGTGCTTGTTCATAGAACATGGGCACATGTCTTGCATTTTTTATTGTTGCAGGGAAAAGTGCCTGTTTGTGTTGGTGATGAGAGGGCACTTCTTACCAGGAGATTCCTCATATTTAGCGGCTGTAGGCAAGCAGGGGTAGTTCTGGGAATATGTCCTTTAGCCTGTTGTCCTTATGAAGAATGGCTTGGAGATCTTCTGCAATTTTCTTTAAAGTGTTCATTTGGAGGTTGTACATGACCACTAAGGGCACTCTGCATTTATCCTCTTTCTGTTGGTATTCCAGGAGGCAGATCCTTGGAATCCTTGTAGCTCTGTGGATCTGCTTATAAGTACAAACCTGATAAGCTGTAGTGCAGGATCTATGCACAGCTATGTCATCTTCATGTGGGATGTTGGAGTAGAGAGCTTCAACATCTTTAGTTGCCAGTATTTTGCCATCTGGTAGTGGACCCAGGTTAAAAGTTTACGGAGGATGTCGGTGGTGTCTTGGACATAGCTAGGTGTCTTCTTCACCAAAGGTTATAAAATGTTTTCCACCCACCCAGAGATACTTTCAGTTAAAGTTCCAAAATCAAAATAATTGTCGTCCCTGGATTGCCTTCTTTGTGTATTTTAGGTAGCATGTAGAATGTACCTATTCTGGGAGTGTTTGGTATTTGGTCCAGTAGACTGTCAGATGATCTCAGTAAGTTTTTTAGTATTTAGTACAGTGGGGTCTTCCCTCAACAGGGTGTATTATCCTTTATCAGAAAGTTGTCTGTTTGATTCCCGAATATAATCTGAAGTGTTGATAATTGCCAAAGCTCCACCTTTGTCTGCTGGTTTGATGACAATATATTTGTTGGATTTTAATGTTTTGTATGCCTTTCATTTCTTCTATGCTTAGGTTGTCTGTGACTTTGTGATTTTTGTCTAACAACTCCGATTTCACTTTTTTTCTGCAACAATCTATGTAATCCAGGCTTTGATTAAATCTGGGTTGTTGGGTCCAATTAGACTTTTTTTTCTTTCTTGATGTTTCTTGTCCTGGATTAGTCTGTGATTTGGTCTCACCTTTGTCATAAAATTATTTATTCAGTTGTAATCTGCGGAAATATTCTTCTTCATCACTGCAAAATTGAACCTTGTCAAGTTTTGTGGGACAAAATGTTTTCCTTTAGATAAAACTTTATCTCGGTTGTGCTTGGTTTATACTGAATGGATTTTTCTTTCCTTGTTCTTTGAGACCTGTTCTCATCCTTAACATTAGAGATGGGTGAACCAATTCTAACGAAGTGGAACTCGGTCCGAATTTCAGGAAAATTTTGATTCATCAATTTTTTTCTCCATTATTACCAAAATTAGCGCGAGCACAACGTGTTACATGGGGCAGAGAACTCTGGGAAGAAGAAAGGAACACCCTTGATGACTTGTGCAGACCTGTAAGCCAATCAGCGACCAGCAGGCTTATGTGATGTCACACAGCCCTATAAAAACAGGCAGCCATTTCCAATGGTGGCACTTCACACTGCATGTGCTGTCTCCAGCGTCTAGCTGTTTGTACTGTACTATGGTGTAGCGATTTCTGCTCCAATCCCAGAGTGTCCATTTTGGGGGATTTGTATACCCCAAATATCAGTTCTTTTTTGTTGCTGAAGTGAATAGGAAGAAATCTGTGTAAAATCAACATACTTGCTGGAGTGAATTGTGCTCTAATTCCAAGGTGTCCATTTTGACCCCATGCTGCTGCTGCTGCTACTGCAACCTCCATGCTTTGCCATTGTGCCACTATGTAGCCTCATGCTGCTTCTGCTGCCACCTCCAGAATTTGTCCGTGTGCCACTCTCTGACCTTATGCTGCTGCTGCTTCCACCTATACACTTTGTCATTGTACCACTATGTGGCCTCTGAGCTCTTGCTGCCGCTGCCACCTCCACGTCTGTCATTGTGCCACTCTGCGGCCTACTCATGCTGCTGCCAACTGACCACTGTCTCCCTGGAACACCCGGTGATTTCCATAATGCTGTTTTCACCCTCCACCACTCTATGACTTTGTTTGGTTTTCCCCTTCATTTCATCTGTCAGAAGGAATGAAAAGCTTCAGGATTGATAGCCAAAAGCAGGAGTGGATACAGAACACAGAAGACATGCAAGTATCCCATTCACTGGTCATCTCTGTTTTGGATCAACTCCTGTTTGTTTTTGGTTTAAGCAATACTGATGGATTATTGACCAATTGAAAGTAGACACAGAGGGATGAAAAGAATGGCAAAATGATCAGTGACGTCAATGCAAAAAGTCTTTCGGGGGGTTTCTACATGTATTGCGTTTAACAGAACAGGTTCTGTCATCATCCATGGAATTACCTGGTGTCAGTGTAAAAAGAGTGCACTCTTTGATGTTATAGTGGGATCTTGGCCCTCAGCTCAGTCCTTTTAGACGTTACCTTGTCAGGCTGCGTTCCCACTTCACTTATGTGGTCAAGTTGGCCCCTGTAAGTGCCCATGGAAGTGAAGCGATTCTAAGAGCGGCGGCTATCATGTGCGTGTCATACTTAAACACAGCATTGTTTGAAGACCAAACCACGCTCCCTCTGCGTATTTGAACATGGCACAATTAATTCACCGTTATTAGATTCGGGTCAAATTGAATTTTATCGAAAAATTCGGCAAACCTGGTTGAATCGAATTTTGACAAATTCTTCCAACATTTTTTTTTTGTTGATACTAAGTTGATCCTGTAAATTGTTGAAAAAGTTCTGCAATGTACTTTATATCTAGGCTCAACCCTGATCCTTGTAATGTGTCCATCCTAGATTTAATTTTATTTTGTAGATTTCTTTTCTCGTTGTAGAAAGATCCAAAAAGGTGATTCTGTTGTCGTTCAGATTATCTGTAGCAAAGTTTCTGTGGAAAGTGAGTGTTGTAGGTACATTGAGTTGGGGTTTTCAGCATCAAACCTTTGGGGATAAGATTCTCCTTTTTGCATCTGGATAAGAAAAAAGGAATAATACCTTTACTGACTAACCAGAAAAAATATATTCATTGCAAGCTTTTAGGGCACACAGGCCCCTTCATCAGGTATGGATACAAATTAAGTACTGAGATAAAAACACAACATTTGAGAGATGTTTCACTGAGATAATTAGTATGTTGTTGCAGGGAAAAGTGCTTGTCTCTGTCGGTGGTGAGAAGGTACTTCTTATCAGGAGATTCCTCATATTTGGTGGCTATTTGTAGGCAAGGAGGGGTAGGTCTGGGAATATGTCCTTTAGACTGTTGTCCTTATGAAGAATGGTTTGAGTGGGGTTGAATATGACCAGTACGAGCACTCTGCACTTATCCTCTTTCTGTTGGTATTCCGGGATGCAGATCCTTGGAATCCTTGTAGCTCTGTGGATCTATTTATCTATTACCAGTGGGTGATACCCCTGTCCAGATGTATCTCAGAGCTTGGCTGTAGAAAATGGAGTTCTTAACCCCTTAATGCCGAGTCCTTTTTTTCCTCCCCACCTTTAAAAATTCATAAATTTTATTTTTTTCCATATATCTCGTCTCGACTTTGGACGCTATTTTCCATTACAGGGTTAAACGCTATGAAAAATCTTTACTATAGTTATATAGATAGGATATTTTGGGATGCAGTGATACCTAACATGTTTATGATATATATTTATTTATATTTATATGACTTCTATGACTATGACTTTTTTAACCATAATTTGTCTGATTGATCACATTCTGCCGATGAAGTCACGGGGGTTATAGATTTAATCCAAGATGGCGGTGCCCACGTGCTGCCAGGATTGAAGATTTTTGATTTTTACTGGCAGCATTCACACACACATATGCACACCTATGCATGTATATACATCCCCCATAGCCAGCAATGGATGCACAGCACCCTATGGGAGCGGTACAGTGCAGCACAAGTGTGGCACCGTACTGTTCCGTACCCTGTGAAAAGATAGGACATGTCCTATTTTTTCTCTGAATACGGCACAGCGCTGACCTCCTCCTCCTCTCCACGGCACTGACGTGTGCCCGCCGTGCTATGGTACGATGGGCACACATCAATGTGAATGTAGCCTAACACGGTACTTCTAAGCTTTTGTCAACGTACTATGACAATATTTGATTGATGATGTCTCTGCAACCTCCATATACCTAGAGATTATGGTTTCACATGATGTTCTATTCAGCTCTATAGAGAATTGTTGGTAAATTGGAGAGCTGGTTCCATGTGTGTGAAGCCTTCTCAGTGGCAGTTTATTCGTAGCTGTTCCATATTCTTCTTCAGAATGGAATCTCCATTTATCAGACCTGAATGGCAAACCATAGTAAAGTGGTACAGTCCAAACTGAGTGCATCAGATACAAAACAAGATTGTGCATCAGGAAAATAAACATAATCACAATGGGGGATCCTACCTGGCTTAGAAATAAGTGCAGCCACTGACTTTTCACTTATGATGACTGTGTGGATCAACTTGTTGAAGATCCAACAAGAGTTAATGTTTTATGGGATGTTGCAATATCAAACAAGGCAACACTTCTCACCATTCAGGACCAAATTGCTTTTTACCTCATTGTCGCAAGCCAAGCACTTTCATGCACCTGGAAGAAGAAGATGAACTCCGGTGGAAATAAGCAGGGAGCGACACATGCAGGATATAGGGCGCAGGATCTACGTGGATCGCGGCACAGTGCATCATTGTCGGAGAGTCCAGATCGGGGATCGCAACTCGGACGGGTAAGTAAATGTGCCCCAGTATTTTCCATCTTATTCAATGTAAATGAATTTTTCAATTAAAATTTTGCTTGCCATCACAATTATTGCTGACGTAGTCCTCTACAGACCACCAAACACACACAACATTCCCATGTCTCTATCCACTCATTCACTATCCACTTATCCTTCTCTCTCTCTTTACTGTTAGTGATATATCTACATATTCTGGGTCTCATTAGAAAATACCCACCATTATTATTCCTCCCTTCTTTCACTAATCCATTGTTCTTGGATTTGTATCTTCTTGGGGCTTTTTCATATGTACAGCGCCCTAGAAATTTATATTGCATAGATTGTAAACTTTTACAAGAAGGGACTTCATTCTTATTGTTTCATCTGGCCATGTATCTGTCTATTTCACAAACCGACAGCTGCCAGATAAAAGCAAACTCCTCTCACACACCTTGTATGGTCACTGATGGTCTGTTATTAGGTCCCAGTAAGTGGATCCACACTTATTAGGGCTGTTTATCTTCTGCAGACTGAGCCCTAGTCTAATGGGACGTCACGTAAGATCGAGATCACCTAGCCTGACAACTGCTACCTTTTGCACCTTTTGTTGGACAGAGACTGTATCATTACATTTATGTAATTACATTTGTAGTGTGTGTACATGTACCCCATTATTTGTAAAGCATTGCAGAACAAGATGGTGCTATGGAAATCGAGATTTTTTATTGTAAGGGCCAGTTACTATCTGCATTTTTGCTTCTTTTTTGAAGTTTCCTTTTTTAAATGGATTGTAATTTAAACAGATGCTTGGGCAGATGCTTCTACATTTAAAAATGTTGTAGTCATCCGTTTTTTTATTCTCCTGCTTTGAATCAACGCATGCTCAGTATGATAAAAACGGATGTTTAACTGATGGAACAAACTGATACCAATCAAGAAAAAGCTATTTAAAAATGATGACGAAAAGGAATCCTCTGTTTGGCTCTCATTACTTCTGAAAAAAATGAATCAGCTGTTTACTTTCAACTATGCACTCATATAAAGGATGGCCTATTGGAAGATGTAAAAATGGAGAGTAATGGACACCATTGCAGACCTAATGAAATCAATGGGAAAAAAGGCATCCATTATTTATCCGTTTCCAAAACGGAAGCATTATTATGGATGTAACAGGCCCTTATACTTAAAAGAGGCTTACAGAGTTTCATTTTTATTTACAGTGTGCTTCATGTCAATAGTAAGACCCTGTCCCTTGACTTAATTCCCTATTGCATTTCTAAGGCTTCATGCTCACAAACGTAAAGGGCATCATGATCCAGTTGCACAATTTGCGAATTGATCATGGACTCCATAGAGTTATGGTGCGATGATGTCTCCCTCACGCTACGAATGTCCTATATTTTGCCACATTACAGCGCCGGCCACGAGTCCTTCTATGGAGAGGGAAGGGGTGATGGGTACTCACCCCTCCACTTTCCTGCACCTGGCTGGATGCTCGTGTGGGTCGTAGCATCCATTAGTGTGTCTGAGGCCTAAGAGATTTTATTTCAGAATCATGGAGGTAATACTATATCTCTGTAGTGTAATAGATGAAAGAAAGCGGCACTCACCAGGTCAATCTTCTTTTATTAAACAACCATGGGCAGGGAGGTATGACAAGGCATCACTCACGGCGACGGGCCATTTCGTGCAGTCCTGCGCTTCCTCTAGCCGTCTAGACTAGAGGTTAGAGGAAGCGCAGGACTGCGTGAAACGGCCCGTCGCCGTGAGTGATGCCTTGTCATACCTCCCTGCCCATGGTTGTTTAATAAAAGGAGATTGACCTGGTGAGTGCCGCTTTCTTTCATCTATTACACTACGTTGATGCATATCTCTTGCAGCCGGCTGCGCACAGCCACTGTATTTTGATCACACCCAGCATCAGGTTAAATGTGCCCTTGCCTTACTACCTTTTAAACACGGGACTGGTAGTGCCGGCGTCTTCTTGGGAGGGTGGTAGTGCCATCCCTGCTTTTCTGTTGAGACGTAATACTATATCTCCATGCCAATACTATAGGCGTAACAAAAGTTTTTGCTTAGTTAGTGGACAGTGTGGCTCCAATTTTCTGGTTTGCTGTCCCCAAATTTTTTTAGAGACTTTAGGCTGCTCTTAAGAATTAGTATTCAACTGTAATGGGCATAGTTTTTGTCTATGTTATTTCTATTGGAAAACATAAACATTTTAATGAAAAATTTAACATTTCCTTTAAAGGTTAATTTATTTAGGTTTAGTGTTACTTTATTGTATACTAAGAAGTATATAGATGTATAAATATATAGAGTTATAGAGAGCTTTTATGTTTATCGACAAATTGATTATCTATTTGCTTCATTTTCACTAAATTCTGTATGCTAGAGAAAAGATTGCTCATAAAATATTGTGTTTCCTCTGGCAAAATAATGAAATGTGTTGGGTAAACAAAGACACATGGGGCCCCTAAGCTCAACATAATTGATGAATCAATTTGGGAAGCCTTTAGCTATTAGTTTAGGCAGATAAAGCTCATCCAAGTGCAATTAAAATAATGTGTAAACCATGGTGTTTCCTCCAAGATACAATGCTACCATAATCCAACCTCGCTTTAGCCATTTATGGTAATTTTAAAAGATGGGGAACCTTTTATTCAACTTGTTCATATATTAGACTGAAAATGAAAACGCTTATTTCCCCTCTGAGAAATACATAGGAAATCAATACTTTCATTAACTGTAACTCTCAATTTATAGTCCTTGTCCTACAACGTCCCAGCTATAAATTACACATGGGAAGCACCAGGAGAAAACTTAGCACTCAATTCTTAGAGTATACTTTGAATATAGACAGCACTAAGCAAGCTTTCCTATTCTGCTCCTATCATGATACATGGAGATTAAATATCTGAAACATATGAATTTATATAATTTATATCCATGAAAATGAAGTATTATGGAAAAATCTACATCACTTTAGTCTATAATAAAATTAATATTTAAAAATAAAAACTTAAGTGCAACATTACAATTACTCTATGAGTTTTTTTTATTGACAAGGACCTAAGGGCAATACATTTCTTTTATCTTTATTAACCCCTTAAGGACGCAGCCATTTTGTAGCTTAAGGCTCAGCCCGATTTTTTGGATTCTGACTTGCGTCTCTTTATACGGTTATAACTTTTGAACACTGTTACTTATCAAAGCGATTCTGAGATTGTTTTTTCCCCACATGTTGTACTTCATTTTAGTGGTAAATTTTGGCAGATAAGTTTTGCATTTATTTACAAAAAAAAAGAAAATATGATAAATTTTTGGAAAAATTTGCCATTTTCGAAATTCTAAATCATTGCGTTTTCAGGCAGATCGATTTACCACCTAAATAAGTTGCTGAATAACATTTCTCATTTGTCTACTTTACATTTTCATAATTTCTGAAATGTCTGGATAATTTATTTTGATGTCACGCGGCTTGCAAATAGAATATCGCTTTTCCGGATTTTCAGTATTGACTATTTTGGGGATAAATACAGTTTGGAATGAAATTTTACATATTTAGCATCAAAACCCCCTATATAACCAACCCATTTTCAAATCTGCACCCCTCAAGCTATCAGAAACAGCTTTTACGAAGATTGTTAACCCCTTGAGATCTTCATAGTAATTGAATCAAAATGGAGGTGAAATTTAGAACGGTCATATTGTTCCCTTATACGTTCATTTAGCCCTAAAATTTACACATTTCCAAAAGATAAAAAGAGAAAACCCACCATACAATTTGTTCTGCAATTTCTCCTGAGTACAAAGACCCCCCACATGTGGCTGTGACTTGTGTTATGGGGGCACAGCGAGGTGCAGAAGGGAAGGAGGGCGCTGCAGCTGCCAGGATTTTAGTTTCCTCATTGGCCCCTTTTGAAGGCTATAAAATTTTCGCTTTTTCGTTATTGGAGCCATGTGATGCCATTTTTTTTGCGGGATGAGATGCTTTTTCCAATGTTACCATTTTGGGGTTTGTATCACCTATTGTTGAAAATTTAGGAACGTTTTTTGAGGACAGGAGTAGAAAAGCATCAATTCTGTACTGGATTTTTTACTTCTTTTTTTTTTGGTGTTCACCGTATAGACTAATAATCATGTTATCTTTATTCTATGGGTTGATACGATTACGGGGATACCAAACATGAATATATTTTCTTACGTTTTACTAAATTTGTCAAACAAAACCCTAATGTGGGGAAAAATCTATGATTTATGTATTGCCGTCTTCCAAGTGGCATACCTTTGTTACTTTTTTGGCTACGGAGCTGGTTGATGGCTTGTTTTTTGCGGGACATGTTGTACATTGCACCAGTATCATGTCGCAGTACATATGGTTTTTTGATCACATTTTATAGCATTTTTTGTGGGATTGAAAAGGTAAAAATCATAATTTTTGGAGGGTTTATAACAGTTTTTTTTACGGCGTTTATCGTGCGGGTTCAATAATGATTTACTTTTATTCTACGGGTTGTTACGGACGCGGTGATACTATATATGTGGGGTTTGTGTTATGATTTAGACTTTTTTTTGAGTTATATGTCTCTTTATATGTTTTGGGGGTTTGGGGCATTTTTAGTGATTTATGACTTTATTTTTTTATTGAATAACTTTTTTTTTTACTTTTTCACTTTTATACCATGGGACATGAAGAAGCAATCATCTGATTGCTTCTTCATGATAATATTCTGCAATACTCATGTATTGCAGAGTATTATCAGTGTCAGCCTATACACTTGCATAGGCTGGCACTGTGCCAGTAAGATGGCGTCACAGACGCCATCTTACTGGCAATTCTTGCAGGTAACTCTGGGGTCCAGATCGGACCCCAGAGTTACTATAGCAACGATCGGCGCACCCCGAAAACGGTTCGGGGGGGCCGATCGTGGGGGAAAGATCCCCCAGATACATGTTAGATGCCGCGGTCGCGCTGACCGCGGCATTTAACGGGTTAAGCACCCGCGATCGGAGACAACTCCGATCGCGGGTGTTACACTGGGGTGCCGGCTATCAGTCACAGCCGGCACCCCGTCTTTCCCGATGCCGGTTCGGCTCAGATCTTGAGCTGAACCGGCATCAGCTCAGCGTCCGATATATCGGACGCTGAGCGCTAAGTCACTGCGCTCAGCGTCCGATATATCGGACGCTGAGCGTTAAGAGGTTAATGTTCTATTAATCTCCAAGGCCCTGCACTGGGGATAACAGAGTATATTTTTTTCAATATTACAATTTTTTTCAGTGAAATAATGACATATTTAGCACACAACTATTTCCAATATTTCCCAAGGTTCTCACTGTTACATTTGAACAATACAAAGCAGTACCATCCGCCAGAACATTGCCCTCACTGCCGAGAATGCAACTTTCCTCAGGGGTGAGCATGTGCTGCTGACCAATGAAACAATAGCTTGAGCATGGACACACCCATGCAGGGAGTCAGTATACACCAGTAAGGGTGGATTGTGGTATGTCCGTTGCGCTTCCATTCTATTTTGTCTCTGCCTCCGACAAAAAAACTGAAGGTTTAACGTTGGGTATAACCAGGGTATACTTGACTTATCAAGTATACCCTGGTCCGCACTTATGCATCTTTATTTTCCAGATGTTCTGTGTTACATTTCTCTATCACCCGATCTTCACCAGAGCCCGCTGCAAAGCAGGATTGTTGTGCGGCGGCATGGTGCCACCAGGTCGTTCCACAGGTGCAACTTGTCTGCGATGGCAACATGTAAACAAGGCAGTCTCGGAGTCGGGAACAGGCTGATAAAGAGGGCAGGCGGCAAAGGGGCAAAAACAGGAACGGAGAAGGAGGTCAGGGCTGACAGCGAGGAAGGGCAAGGTCTAGGTCAGGTCCGGGGTCACAACGGGAGGTCAGAACACAAGTAACGCACATAGGGAGCTTTCTCATTGGCCAGGAGCACGGGCGGGGGTTGCTGGGAGCAGTTGGCTTGTGAAGAATCCTGAAAGTGGCCTACGCCAATCAGCGGCATGCTGGCCCTTTAAATCTGCGAGTGCTAAGGGAAATACATTTCTTTTATCTTTGATGTTCTATTAATCTCTAAAGCCCTGCACTGGGGAAAACAGAGTATATTTTTTTCAATATTACAATTTTTTTCAGTGAAATAATGACATATTTAGCACACAACTATTTTCAATATTTCCCAAGGTTCTCACTGTTACATTTGAACAATACAATGCAGTACAATCCGCCATAACATTGCCCTCACTGCCCAGAGTGCAACTTTCCTCAGGGGTGAGCATGTGCTGCTAACCAATGAAACAATATCTTGAGCATGGACACACCCATGCAGGGAGTCAGTATACACCAGTAAGGGTGGATTCACATTGTGGTATGTCCGTTGCGCTTCCATTCTATTTTGTCTCTGCCTCCGACAAAAAAACTGAAGGTTTAATGTTGGGTATAACCAGGGTATACTTGACTTATCAAGTATACAGTCCAAATGGTGGTGATCTGTGATCACACATTTAAACAGACCTGCTCCACTCCCGGTGCGTGCACCTCCAAGAATGCCTTGCTTCTCTTTCACATGTAGTAAAAAGGTACAGATGAGGTTCGCACTCTTGCTTGTTCGTGGTAAAAATCTTAACTTTATTCGATCATGGATACAGCAATTTACAAAGAAGAGAGAAATCTGACGCGTTTCTGACCCTTTCGGTCCTTAGTCATAGATGACATAGTCTATGACTAAGGACCGAAAGGGTCAGAAACGCGTCAGATTTCTCTCTTCTTTGTAAATTGCTGTATCCATGATCGAATAAAGTTAAAGATTTTTACCACGAACAAGCAAGAGTGCGAACCTCATCTGTACCTTTTTACTACTTATCAAGTATACCCTGGTCCGCACTTATGCATCTTTATTTTCCAGATGTTCTGTGTTACATTTCTCTTATGTATCACTTTTTCTCTTTATTTTTGTGGCTATATATGGCAAATCTGAACCTGAAACATGGCAGGTGCAGAGGAAGGATTGTGTGCCCAATTGAAGTACAGCTGCTGCACTATTTGCCACACAAGGGCATTATACTGTATATAGCAGGATATGACATGTTTTCCCCTGTTTTGACATGTAATCTTGCACATAAACCTGTTGGGCATTGAAAGTTTGGGCTGTGGAAAACCTGTCATCAAGGACAGGCACAATAAACTTTATTCACCCACCGCTGTGCCTTTGTTGAAAAGTGCAGTGGAGGCATCCCAGCTTAAATCTGCCTCCTCCCACCAGTAAAATTGTTTCACAAACTTTTTCTGCCTTTTCTATTTTGACTTTGCCCACTGATGTTTGTGCCGCCCACCACCACATGGCCACACCTACGACATGAATAGGCGTGAAAAAGTGACATGATCTGCAGTTTCCCACACAGCTAAATACTGCATGCAATGAGAGAAACAGTATACTGACAGGAAGTGGACAGGATGACTTCCTGTATGCTCAAAGGAAATTTAAAGAGACAATGAACTTTTAATCAAAAGAAGGTTATTAATATTTTATTATTATTATCGTCATCATTATCATCATCATTATTATTATTAAGGAGGCAAAGCTCACTGGGTTCCGTAAGAAAACATGACTCTGCTATTCAAAATATTATGCATCTATACTCATTTACATATCAGAAAAACTTCTGTAATTAAGGTACAGTGCTTCAGTGGCGGATAATTTTAGGTGATATGGAGATGACTTTTAACCATATACCAGCAGGTATTGCTGGTGTAGGGGTAAAATTCTGGTGACATGCCGTAGAACATAGAAAAGATTTTTTTTAAATGACAGTTATGCTTGAAGTCAAACTCTATCATCAAGCTCTTCCATCATGCACCAGATTTCAGTACAGCCTTTTAGTGATGCTTCTTTATGCAGAAATTTCGATCAGCAAAGGGGACATACTAAGGCAGGGAGAGCCTAACTTCAGTGCTCAGCATTCTACCTCTGTGACTTTAAACAACCATTTTAAATTTCAAGTTTAAAGTTTAAATCGGGTTCATCAATACCCTTAAAACTAATTGTATACAAATATACATTAACACGTTAATAATATGTGATGTAACTATATGGGGCACATTTACTAAGTGCTTTGCCCGCTGCAAAGCAGGATTGTTGTGCGGCGGCATGGTGCCACCAGGTCGTTCCACAGGTGCAACTTGTCTGCGATGGCAGCCAAGGTCGAGGTACATGAAAACAAGGCAGTCTCGGAGTCGGGAACAAGCAGATAAAGAGGGCAGGCCGCAAAGGGGCAAAAACAGGAATGGAGAAGGAGGTCAGGGCTGACAGCGAGGAAGGGCAAGGTCTAGGTCAGGTCCGGGGTCACAATGGGAGGTCAGAACACAAGTAATGCACATAGGGAGCTTTCTCATGGGCCAGGAGCACGGGCAGGGGGTTGCTGGAGCAGTTGGCTTTTGAAGAATCCTGAAAGTGGCCTAAGCCAATCAGCGGCATGCTGGCCCTTTAAATCTGTGAGTGCCGGCACACCTGGCAACAGGGACACGTGCCTGTCCAGCAAGGATGGTAGCAGGAATGAGGAGAGGTGAATTCACTAGTAACAGGGCGCCGCCACGGAGAACATGGCTCGTAGGGGCACCAATGACAACAAATTTGGTTGCATTCCTGCTGGCGGTCTGACCAAGCACCATATATAACATGAAAATTGTGTTACATGCCCAATGTTAAAGGTGCACCACAAAAGTTGGTGAACTCTGTCGGGCCAGTGCTTGGATGTGACAGATTCATGATTTTATTAAAAGAACACTTTTAGCTAAGTTTCTGCCTTTCTTAGTCAATGTCCCCCTATATGTCTGCTGATCCTGATCCATAAATAGCAGGTGTTAGCAGAATTAAACAACTATCACCTGTGAACTATGCTGGCACCAGTCAAGAGTGTTAACTCTTCATGTGTGCATGGTCACTGCCATCTTGCATCCGGTTGATGCCAACCACACTCTTTTACAGATCACTGATTTTACAATATAGTGCATTACAGTAGTATTGGAGTGTATTATTGAAGTTATCAGGCCCCATGGGGACTTAAAAATACAGTAAAAAAAGTTAAAAATTTAAACAATTTTTTTAGAAAATCACCCCTTCCCCTTTTCCCTTTGTATGCTAGATATGGCTGTGTCCCATAATTCAGCTTTTAAAGGTGATCAAAATGCAGCAATGGTAGCAATGAAAGATGTCAGCTCTTCCGACAAAGAAGAGCTGACATTCTTACACAGGTCCATACACCAAAGTGTATGAAAAAGTTCCAGGTTTGAAAAAAGGGCAAAATAAAGCAATTACATTTTTAAAACCTACTAAATTTAATGAAACCCATATATGTTTGGTCCTCATTATTGCACAGACTCAAAGAATAAAGGGGAGGACTCATTTGGAGCACACAGTGGAAGCCATCAAAATGAAGAATGAATATGGTGCAAATGCTTTTTTTCATAGTTTTTGGAATTTTTTTTCCAGCTTCCCAGTACAATATACACTCACCGGCCACTTTATTAGGTACACCTGTCCAACTGCTTGTTAACACTTAATTTCTAATCAGCCAATCACATGGCGGCAACTCAGTGCATTTAGGCATGTAGACATGGTCAAGACAATCTCCTGCAGTTCAAACCGAGCATCAGTATGGGGAAGAAAGGTGGTTTGAATGCCTTTGAACGTGGCATGGTTGTTGGTGCCAGAAGGGCTGGTCTGAGTATTTCAGAAACTGCTGATCTACTGGGATTTTCAGGCACAACCATCTCTAGGGTTTACAGAGAATGGTCCGAAAAAGAAAAAACATCCAGTGAGCGGCAGTTCTGTGGGCGGAAATGCCTTGTTGATGCCAGAGGTCAGAGGAGAATGGGCAGATTGAGGCAGTTCTGAAGGCAAAAGGGGGTCCAACCCGTTACTAGCATGTTGTACCTAATAAAGTGGCCGGTGAGTGTAAAATACTGCCTCTAAGAATTACAAGTTGTTATACAGAGAACAAGCCCTCAAACCGATCTGTACATGAGAAATAAAAAAGCTATGGATTTTTAAAAGTGGGTAGTAAAAAACAAATGTCAATGAAAAAAGTTCATCGCCTTAAAAGCTTTCAGCTCAGCAAAGTAATTTGGTTAATTTTATCTCGCTTCTTGCCCCTTTTGTTTTATGGGATGTGCAGCACCAGGTATGGTTGCTTATATATGGAGGATGTGTAGTAAAGTTGCTACTTTTTAGTCATCTATTACTTCTCCCTTGACTGAGGTCTTCTTGCTCCAGGCTAGGACAACCCACAGAATTTTGCTTTTAGATCATAAATGTCAAAGAGGCCAGAATCGGGTACATAAATTGTCAAGGCCATTACACAGGGTCACCAGGAAGATGACGTCTATAAAGATGCCTGCTGTAGGGAAGTATACGATGGAAATATTCTTTAAAAGTGGTAAACAAGGTCACTCCCCCCCCCCCCCTGTTGTACAGGTTCTTCATCTGCACTGTACAATTGTTATTTTTTCCCTTTTTTTTCTGTCTTCCTTTTGTGTTTGGAAAATTTTGTCAGGATGTATCTGCCATTGCAAATATTTTAGTTACCATCAGTGCTGTATACACAAAACTCTGTAGATGCATATTTTATATGTTTTAAGCCAGAAAAGTGTAGTACAGCCTTTGAATATTTCATGTATATATATTTTCACTGTATGCTTTGGTGCAATGTAGAAGACATACTCCCTTTTTCATTTGACTCAGGAAATTTGATGAAGACATCCAGCCCATTAGGGTTGTCAACAACATTCACATGGCAGTTAGTTTGGCCATTACTGACTTGGGAAACATCTAAACTGATGAGCTATAAAGTCCCAGTGCCAAACACTAAGATTACAATACACTGGTGTTTAGTTATCTGAGGTTTATTGAAAGGAAAAATACATTCAAGTGCAAGGGCACATTGTAGGCAAGGGCATGTTTAACTTTATAACACAAAATGAAAATAAAATATGTGATAACATTTTCAAAATGATCTATTTAAAGAGGCTTAATACATTTTTATACATTTTTAAATTGCATTCTACAGGGGTGTGGCCTAGCTGCCAATCTAGAAGCAAGCACTGAAAAGGCCTGAGCCTACAATCAAGGTCTACCACTAAGGTGATACCTGCATCGGGGGGGGGGGGGGGGGGGGTAGTGTCTAGGCACTCTCTGGTGGCAGTGGCATTGTGTAAAGTGGGGTAAAAATGGCAGGAATTGGCGGGCAAAGCAGGAGAACAGCTGATTCAAGATGGCTGGGAACAGAGGAAGCAGCCGACCTTCCACAGGACTGAGGATGGAGACTGCAGCAAGACTGGGGAGCTTTTGCTACCCCAGGCTCCTCCACAGCATGGAAACCTACTTCTTCAGTTGCACAACTATGACCACAGCTCTTAGGGATCCAGGTACCCTGTACTAGCAGAGGAAGGCAGCAGTGAGGAGGCTATGGAGGAAAGGCAGTCCAGGGGAGTAACTGCTGAAAAGAGCACCACAGGGGAGGAGAGGAACGCTAATACTAGCCCTGCTGCAGAATTCCAAAACACTGGTGAGTGCATCTGAACCCACTTTTTCTGATATTTTATGAATGAAACAGGGGAATTCCACAGTGCTGTATAAGCTAACAGGCCAAGAGGGAGACCTGAAAGAAAAACATCTCCTTCTCAGAAATGATATGCAGAAAGAACCATTCAAGGACACATTCAAGGACTAGAGTAGGTCCTCCTACCATTGAGACAGTAGGCTAGAGAGCACTTCTTGGCAGTGTCTGCCCTTCAAGCTTAAGCAGACTATATAGAGAACTGAATGCACTGCAATAATGTATGGCTGGTGGGAGTGCTGTAGATAATTGAGGGCGCGCATCCAAATGACTCATTTTTGAGAACTGACAAAAAAGCACACTTTACATGGGACACAGTTAAGCGGCTCTAGGGTTCCTGGGTGGGGTATGGGGTTCACTGTTTTCCATGAGGGTGAGCTTGCTGGCATAAAGGTCTCTCCCATTTTGATGCAATAGTTCATTTTTAGACGAGGAAGGTAGATTTGTGGGGGTAGATTGGAGGTCATTCCATTGGGATTTGGTAAAGTGCCTGTTGAAGAATAAATGAAAACAAGTTGGTATGCTGCTGTAGTGGAGAGGGAGAAAAAACATATAGGTACTGCGAAGTTTTAGAGGTCTCAGAAGGATGCAAAGGAACAATTGATGAAGCACCCCTTAGAGCTAGCAAATAATAGGCGTATGTTTCTGAAACAGCAATATTATGCGGAGGATAGCAGACAGGTTGCTTACTGGCAAGAATGGCATAGGCTCAAAAGGATAGTAATTTTGTATATGGACTAAACAGAGATAAATCACTTACAAAACAGCTTTTTAAACCACACAAACCACTATCTAAAAATTAAAAAAAACACAGTGCAGCACACTTCCATACCACAGGAGCTAACACCACAGTCCGATCCAACTTTAAACAATAAAGAAAGGAGTATAAAAAAACTCTGACCGGAGCTCTCAATGATTCCAATACGGCAGTTGTTCAAATACCCTTCAAAGATCTTCAATTATATTCTACCGATGAGGAAAGTTGTAGGTCACTTTTCAGAACGTCCTTAAGATGCAGTTTTCTCCTTCAACTCACTCAGCAGTGTGGTAGCAAAAACTAAAAGAGAAAGTAGGCACCAACTCGCCAGCTCCACTTGCTCGCCCAAGGGTCCAAGGGCGAGCGGGTGGAGCTGGCGTCCCGTTTTGTATACTGTTTTATGCGCCTTTTAAGCATACTCTTGTGAGTATAACTTTTAAGAATAAAATCCAAGGTTTTAAGAACGTACTATGCGATTTGGTGCCTACTTTCTCTTTAAGTTTTTGCTACCACACTGTTGAGTGAGTTTAAGGAGAAAACTGCACCTTAAGGACGTTCTGAATAGTGACCTACATCTTGTTGCAAAACTTTCGGTAGAATATAATTGAAGATCTTTGAAGGAATTTTGAACAACAGCCGTATAAGAATCATTGGGAGCTCCGGTCAGAGTTTTTTTAAACTACTATCTAGCTGCAGGAATGCTGAGGAAAGATATAAGCTTCTTTAGCCATAAAACCCTGGGATTTCACAAAAAAACTGCTCTTAGAATTATGCTAATTACCATCAGAGGCTCTAGCTATGTGACACGGAGCTGCTGGGGCTCCCTGCTCCTAATTATGCACGCCTTCAGCCTGCATCAATGACAGCTCCCTCCTATTCCTTTTCCTGAGAGCAGGAAACATTATCAAACTCTCTGCTGTCTTTATAGCAGAGTTGAACAGAGCCGCACACTAGGCAACACAGCCGGCAGTTATTAGTGAACCTCCATGCTGTTTTTAGCAAAAACCCTGGCTTTTATGGTTAAGAAGATTATAACCTTCCTCAGCATGTCTGCACCTAGATAAAAGTAAATGTGGTTTAAAAAGCTGTTTTAAAAGTGGTATATTCTGAAGGGGTCTTATTGTCTTACCTGGTGAATAGTGATTTGTGACAATTTTAGGAATTCTACAGATGCCTATATTCCTCTAGGGAGGTGCACACACTGGACCAAATGGAGAAGTTTTTGAGGGGCATTACTATTCCACAACTGACTGAGGAGATATGGCTAAATCCATATCTCAAAACTTTAGACAAACATTAGTGAACTCACATTAGTGATGGACACTAGTAGGGCAGTATTATCCCTATATACCAATAGCATTCAGTGGGGTTATCTGTGGGTGGTTCTTCGTAGGATGGGATTTGGTCTATTGTTTATTCGGTGGGTACAACTGCTGTATAAGATGGTAGTGGCACGTATCATGGTGAATGGAGCGGTGTCTGGAGATTTTTGCCTTGAGAGGGGTAATAGAGCATCTAGCCTACTTAGTGCACCAACGTATGGAGTATGGGTTCCTTTATAGGTTGGAGAAAGATAGGATAGTAATGTAATCTGATGATCTTTTGCATTTTTTTAACAGAAGTGGCGCGTATCCTCCCTATAGTTATAGAGGTGTTACAAACTAATTGGACTAAGTTGGCCCTGTTATTAATAGAGATTATGTGAATCTAAACAAACAACCTCTGCAGTCCAGTAGGGATAGGATTACAATGTGGGATTAATTACTCTATGTGCTGTACCATGCCCCGATGTGGAATACGAATTTCTGGTTCCACAGAATTCATAATCTTTTCCGTTACTTGGTGTGGAAAAGAGGAGTCTTAAGGATTAAACTGGAGAAGTTACAGTAACCTAACAGACAGGGAAGATTGGCATTACAGAATGCCTAGGTGTACTACTTGGCAGCTCAGTGTCAGCGTCTGAGGGGGTGGGCCCTGAGGTGAATGAAGTTAGTTGTCCAAAGGGCTTATGGCATATGGGAGAGGGGCTTGCTCCATTACCTGTGCTGGAGGTGAGTACATTTCATCCTATAGAAGAAACTAAGCTGCACTGGGAGGAAGAAGTGATTCCCTGAGGAATGGGCAGAGGCAACAGTTTTGCAACTGCTTTTGAGGAGTATTGTAGTTCGGTGGCTAGGGAAGAGATACATGAACACTGAGAATAGAAAAGTGAAAGAGCAAGAATTGCTTACTGCGGTAAGCTGACTTCAGCAAGGCGAGGAAGGAGGAGAACATATGGGTGAGGGCGGGAAGGAGCGGAGAAGCAAGGAACCACAAGTGAGGATGATCTAAGGAGGGATCCAGGAGCAGACAAACAATTGCAAATTTGAAATTTGAAAGTCACCCAGGAACTCATCTTAAGAATCTGGCAGGGAGCTAGTTAAAGTTTCAAAAAGTTTATTTCAATAACCATATAGATAACAGTTACATATAGATACAATACTTTTTCTGGGAAGCCTGACCCCAGTTAAAAATATCCCTTTGATTACAGATTCCCTTTAAATTTCCCTCAAAGTTTTGATCTTCCTACTGTAAGAATGCAGAAATTGTGATAGTTTGTGAGCCTTCCTTATATTATCAAAGTCATTTCACAAATAATTTCAATAATGTATAATACTGTATAATGTATATAGAAAATATGTATATACTGGTCCTTATAATATTCAAATACTAGGTTATTACTTTATTTGGCAGACATACAGATCCTATTTTCAATCTGCTAAAGCCATTAAAGGCTTAAACTATTGCAACTGGCATTAAAGCTGGTACATTGTGTATAGCACATCAGCCATTACATGTTCTCCTGTTTCAAGATATGGCAAGTAGCATGAGATGACAAACCTGTAAAAAAAATCTCTCTACTCCTTTATAACTCTCTACCCATACAGCTGACAAAATAAAACTCAATACTGAAGTTTTCAAAGCATATTATTATTATTATTATTATTTAATATGTTCAGTATGCAATATTAATTAATTATGTAAAAGACATGTTTGAATCCTGCAAACCCTCAGCCAGCTGTTATGTGAGGACACAAACACTTGGCAAGCAAGATGCGGACAGCGAAACCAAAAGTAGAGCCAATGGCCCACATTTATTAAAGCCCCTGCACTGGTTTTCTGTCTGACTTTGCACTTTTTTTCAGTACAAACTGCTTGCACCTGTATTTACAAAGTGTCCAGAAATACCAGACCCAACATAAAATTCCGCCACTGAAAGAGGTGTTCCGGTGCACAGTCTGACCATGCAACACATTTATCATGCAGGGTCCGATAAAATTGTGTTGCACCCTATGTTAACCCCTTCATGCTCTGTGACGGATATATCTGCCACAGAGCTATGAAGGGAGTATTAAGAGGGCTCACGGGCTAAGCCCTATTCATTCAGAGATGGGGTTTGCTGCATATCGCAGCAAAGACCCATCGCTAACACCCGAGGTCAGTGCTTAACCTTTTCATTGCTGAAAGCATGGCGGCGCATAGGGGGGGGGAGGGGGGCGGCGATCAGTTGCCTTCGTTTGACCCGAGGCTGAATGGCTTCTGCATATTCAATACAATGAGCCAGTGGCACATTGTAATGAATGAAATGCAAAAACTCCATATACTGCAATACAATAGTATTGCAGTATATGGTAGGAACGATATGACCATCTAGGGTTAATGTACCCCAGATGGTCTAAAAAATAGTGAAAAAAAAAAGAAAAAGAAAGTTTAAAAAATGTAAAAAATTTATAAAATATTAAAAGTTCAAATCACCCCCCTTTCCCTAGAACTGATATAAAATATGATAAACAGTAAAAATCACAAACACATAAGGGATCTCCACGTCCCAAAATGCCCGATTTATCAAAATATAAAAACGGTTTTAACCGGCAGTGACCTCTGAGACAGGAAATGGCGCCAAAATGTCAGAAATGCGATTTTTACTACTTTTTACATGACATAAAAAATGTTGTGAAAATTGATCAAAATGTCACATAGTCCTCAAAATGGTAGCAATGAAAATGTTGGCTTATTTTGCAAAAAATGACCCCTCACACAGCTCCATACACCAAAGTATGAAAAAGTTATTAGCGTTGGAAGATGGCGAAATTTTTCTTTCCTTTTTTCGTACACATTTGTTTAATTTTTGAAAATGTATTAAAACGCAATATAACCTGTATAAATTTGGTATCACCGTGATTGGACCGAACCAAAGAATAAAGTAGAGGTGATATTTCGAGCGAAGAGTAAAAGTCGTTAAAACAGCCCACAAGAACGCACATGCATTTTTAAAAAATTTTTTCCACATTTGGAATTTTTTCCAGCTTTCCCAGTACACGGCATGGAATAATAAATAATATCATTGGAAAATAAAATTTCTTACACACAAAATAAGCCCTCACACAGCCTCTGTACACAGAAAAATGAAAAAGTTATGGATTTTTGAAAGTGGAAAGCGAGAAATGAGCGCAAAAACCCTGCAAAAATGCACCAAAAAAAAGTTGGTGAGGACTGCTTTTAAGGTGTGACCAGGAAAAAATAAGAGTGCTATATGTACCTTAAAAACCTTTTATTTAATTTAGGTATTAGATACACAAAAACATATAAAATCGGATTTCACGCCTAATATTGGGCGCTAAATTAGGTATGGTTAGTACATTCCATCATGATATTATATACATGTATAAAAAGGAAGTGGTGTCATAAATCAGAAAAAAGATGAAAAAAGATATTTCAACGATCTTAAATGAAAAACCAAATAAGAAAGTTATTAATATTCTAGTACGAATCCATTACATCATATATGTTACAAAACAAGAGCTGATCATGTATTAGGATGGAAAATAACTTAGGCTAACGCTTATTCTTTACTTCGCGGCGTTCCTGGAAGATGGAACGGATAGGGGGAAACTACGGTGGACAAAAGCGGGAAAAACAGGCTAGGTTAGCAAAGCTCCGAGATGTGGATCTGCGCACGCGATCGGTGTGGCTGAAGAAGTTTATACAGCTCCTTCAAAAGGGCTTAAACAACTGCTTCGGAGGCCTCGTTCAAGCCATCGGGACTAAGGGTATGCAATTTATATATCCAATAGACTTCTCTCCTACATAATGTTTGATATCGATAATGTTCTCCGCAATATGATAGAGAGGGCTAATAGTCATCGGTTTTTTATCTTTTTGATGTTTAAGGAGAAAATGCTTGGATAGCCTGTGAAGTCCTTGGCCTTAGGCTTGGATAGCCTTAAAAGAAGTCATATTTCCCCCCTGATGGTTAAGAATTATCTCTTTCCACCTCTGGAACTAACTGAAATCATCTCTAATTCTATAAAGAGGATATTGCTCGACTTTTGCCATGGTCACCTCTCCTCCACTCCTGGCTCCATTGCATATAGAATCCCATATGCATACCCTTAACAGGACCTTTATCAGCTGTCCAGAACGGGATCAGTTGACTCCATGTGGGACGCACATGTGTGTACATTATTGAAGTGAGGACACCACAGAGAACTGAGAAGCTACACACCAGAAAAGCTACAATTTTTTTTCCTATTTCCGGAATACCAGCCTGCTCATGCTACTTCTCATGTACACATTAGGGTTACTGAAGTTTGTTGACAGGAGCAGTATATTTTAAAGTATATGTATAAAGTTACTGGACAAAAAATAGTTTTAGCACAGCTGGAGAGGGTATTTGACAATAATTCCAACAATACCTGTATCATGCTTCTGGCTTCTTCCTATTTTGAGATATAGCCTGATCTATCTATTAGTAAAAATCCTCTCAGCCTCTCCTATAGTGGATGGTGCTTCCTGGTTGTGACATCAGCTAATGGCACTGAGGCCAGAGCACTGAGGGCATTCACATTACCTTCCACAGGCAGTGCTGCCAATCAGGACACAGAATAAGTGTTATGTCTTGTACAGAGATCTAGTGCAAAGCAAGGCATGGAAAACAGAGCTGATAGCACAGAGCACTAGAGCTCTGCATTAAAGTAAGAATTAATCATACACTAATTTTCTACTACTACAAACAAAAAGATATATTAAAACTTGGCCAACTACACGGTAAAACACCTACATAGGAATAAAAAGATAAATCCATGGCAACATCACATTATGTGTACATTATTAATTTAACACAAATTTTTCACATAGATCAAACATAAATTATTCTAAATGTTTTGTCTATGGCTCTTTTAACAAAAACTCACATTTCGATATTCTAGTGATGTAATTGTGTCAAATCTCAAATCTGTAATTGTATTCACTGTCCTTTGTGTTTTAATATTCATTTTAACAATAAGTGCAAATTGCATTTAAACTTACACCAATGATATTTTTACCCACTCAAAGAAAGTTTTAACCCCTTAATCCCATAAAAACACATGTTAAATAGAATATATTTTCTCCAAAATCCCAATAAAATTGTAATGTACAGTACAGTGTTTTTTGAGCTTTCGATCTCAGAAGAAAGCATTTATCACTGCTTGCTCAAAGTTAGTTTTTGTGAATGCATACCACTGTAACTTCATCTGTTCTATACTATTTCCTAGGTGTATACCAATTAAAACGTATTCTAACATATTCTTCTCATTACCTCGTATAACACTTACAAGTCATTACCATTCTTTTGATTGATTATTTTTTGTCTGTAATGACAATAAAATTTCATTCTGAAAAATGGGAATCACAAATGATATTATATCACTGGAGGATTATGCCATCCATTTGGGAATGAGCAATTACAATCTTATTGGAAACATGTTAGACTTTAAAGCAGAGGCGCAGAGTTTCCCTGCAGCTACTACCTAGACCACATTAATCCTTGAAAGCCTTTAAATTCACATCATATTTTGTTGAGAGGAAGACCTATCTCCTTTCATTCGTGTCTCTATGTTGTTTATACCAACCAGAAATATACATGACAGGAATGTAGATTTTACAAATACAATATTAAAGACAAAAAAAAAGTAAGTTAACTAGATGTAGAAAAGCCAGAAAACTTGTGCTGCAGCAATTTTTCCAGTAAGCTTAGCACTGTTTGCTGAGTTTTGCACTATCAAGCCATTAGTAGGCTGGTCAATGCATTGCTTTATGAGGCAATTATTTCAGCACACACTATTCAAAATACACATTAGAACTTAACCTTCTGAATCTCGAAGTAGCATTTTTATCACCCAACATTAGAAAAGTGCTACAGTCAGCATTTTTTGTATTTTTATGATCTGGAATCATTAATAAAGCATTGTGCTGCTTGCTTCATGTCCTCGCTAGTCTCTAAGATAATTTGCGGCACAAAAGAAACTCGCTGTATGTCGTAATTGTCTGTTGGCAATCTATAGCTTAAGCAATATAAATGTATTTAAAACAAGAGGCGAGAACAGAGGCGTTGTAAGAGAAATGTACTCATACATGCATAGAACGGTGGTGGTAATGGCATCATTTGATATGCTCAAGTAGGAAGTGAAGTTATTATGGAATTTGCAATTAGAATAGCATTCCAATAAACTCCCTCTTCATGTTAGTTTTATGCGCCTTTGGATTTTTTTAATCATATGTTTAAAAATTTATGGACAAAATCATTAATGAAAATGAGGCATGAATTGTTAATTGTGCTATTATAGAGACAAGTGTGGCTAGAGTTAAACTGATTCCTAAGGAGGATTTGATTTTTATAGCCCCTTTCACTTGGAATTGCTGATATATAAGGCAAACTCCCTAAACCAACTGAGCTGTTTGTAACAATGTATCTTCCTATAAATACATGTATAAATATTGTATTTTGATCTTTGCAAATCCATTGTAAGCGAAATGTGATTAACCAAGCTCCATCATCAACCTGTGGAGCATCCCATAAAACTCAACTTACAGAAAGAGACACAGACAATATATATATTTTAGTGTTCCGGCTCATTTTAGTCTTTTGGCATTTTAAGATCTTTTCATTTAGTCAGGTCTGCTTTTCTAATCTTGATATGTTTTGGTCAATATATTTATTCAGACTTTACTGTCTTTACAGTTAAATTACCATCGGAAATATGTGTAAAAAAAACAAAAAGAAATATAGTCTGCTCCCCTGATAACTTTGGAGGGCTTGATTATTTCCATGTTTTGGAGAGAGGTCAACCTGAATATGTCAGATTCATATAGTTTTTGACCTGGTTTCAAGTCCCAGGGTCAACAACTGCAAATACTTTGTATGTTCTTTCCGTGTTTGCGTGGGTTTCCTCCACATCCTCCATTTTCCTCACACTCCAAAACATACTGGTAGGTTGATTAGATTGTGAGCCCCATTGGAGACAGAGGCCGATTTGACAAACTCTGTGCAGCGAAGCGACATTTGTGTGCACTACATAAATATAATTATAATATGATGGAATAAAGAATGTTATTTTAATCCCAAGTTTCTGAGTGCTGGAGGATACTTACCTTTATGTACCATCTGGAGTATGCTAGATCAAGGTAGATCTGATAGTAGGTTTCTCCTAACATCCTTAACCCTAAACTATCTTTCCCTAATCCTTTAATACTTCCTAACCTGAACTAAACTTTATGGGGCACATTTACTGTCCCGTTGTGATCCCCGAGGTGCGTTGTCTGACGAAGATTCGGGTCTGCTGTGATTCAATAAGATCATGCGTCCAATTTCCTGCATCTGTTGCTTCCCCCGCTGAGGTCCCCCAGAGTTCACCTTCTTCTTCCCGGTACATGTAAGTGCTGATCTTGCAACACAAGTTGCTTTTTAAATTCCGCGGTTTGTCCGAATCAGTCAGCTTGTCTGACGTCTACGCCCCCCAATTTGTGTCACATGCACGCCACAATGCGGCACAATCAGATCGCACGCGCCAAAAACCCGGGGCAATTCATCGCAAAACGGAAATAATGGCGAAACCGTTCAGACCCTTAGTAAATGTGCCCCTATATGTTAATGTGTGGGACAGCATAAACTACTGTGGCACAAAGTAGCCTTTGCTCCCACAGCACGGTGAGACTACTCCATGCCCCATTAGCCTCTGCCAAAAATTTGTGTATTAGTTAGACAATGTTTAAATCAGGTTAAGAAGTGTTATAGGATTAGGGAAAGATAGTTTAGGGTGTTAGGAGGAACCTACCATCAGATCTACCTTCTAAGTAACACCTAAAACATGCAATGGCATTTTGGAAATTATTAAATTAGTACAGAAATAAATTTACCATATATACTCGAGTATAAGCCTAGTTTTTCAGCAAACAAAAATGTGCTGAAAACCCAAACTCGGCTTATACTCGAGTAAAAAATATATAGGTTTTACCAGGTTTTTGTGGTAAACTTAGGGGCCTCGGCTTATACTTGGGTCGGCTTATACTGGAGTATTTACGGTATATTACAAGGAAACACTAAAAACATAGTAACATCAGAACAAAGAACTTCTTTCTTTCACTTATCATCCTCCCTCCTTTCTTTCTGATTTTCTTTTTAATCTCAAACCTCTGCTGCATTCACAGCAGCTAGGTCTCCTTCCACCAGCTTCGACTGAATTGCAAATTTGCAGACAGGGAATGCAAATGTTTTCACCAAAGCTAAAGGTTAGAAATTGTAACATCCATGAATGAATGTACTTCTTCATGCAGCATTTAGAAAAGTTTTTAAAGTTATACTTTAAAGTATCAATTACTGATATTGTCCAACTGTACAAACACTCGTGCAATATTTTGCCATGTGAATCTGACCTTATAATGTGCATTGTTAATAATTGACTTGTATCTAGGCAGCTGTCTTAAAATTGCAATAGTAAAACATGTTTTATTTTTAATATATGTTTTATGAAGTATTACCATATTTGAAGATTGATGGAATATTTAAATATTTCCAAAACATTTTGGTAGCGGTTTAGTGGATGTATAATGGATTAGCATATAGGAATGTGCTTAAATATTCTAAGTATATAATAGAATTCTTAAGGAGTAATCCTGAAACTAAAATCTAAAATAAATTTTATTTGCCATAGTTTTAGAAAAACAAAATTTATTTATCTATCACCATCACATTCCGCACCACTTTACTGGTCACGAAGTACATAAACAGATAAAATACGATATTACAGAACAATAACATTGTCAAATGATACAACAAGTTGTTCTTGCAATCTATATGTACATTATTTACAATATTCTATGATAATGGACAAGCATATATGAAAATTTAGAAAACAATAGGGTATGCTTAGAGAATATTAAGGAGGAACTCTGAAATCCTTCAGCTTTCTATTCCTGTTGGTGTGTCTTGTGCAGCATCTGTGTAGGTTAAACTCCATATAAGCTTTTCTCATCTTTCTCTTGGTTGAAAGTGCCTATATATAAGATGTGTGTAAGAAAATAACCAACATTTCAAATTAAATGAAAAAAATTAAATCATAGTATATAGGGATCAATGTAAGACCTCTCTGTAATTTAGTTTTTTTTTAATAAATGCCAGGTCTATGATAATATATCACAATTTCCTAGATAAATTATATGTATAAAAATAAAGTTCTTAACCATTTTTTAAAGATAATTCAAGCTGCTTTATGAATGTAGCAAGATTTAGCCTGCCACTTAACATTGTGGCACAGAATTGTACAGTAACTTGACTCTTTCAATGGCTTTTGGTGCCTTCTGTAAAAAGATATTATGCTGCAGCAATGTCTCATGGTACAAGTTCAACTGTGATACATCTGTATAACAAATTAATTATTCAGGAGAGAAAAAAGACCAAACCGGTAAAAAGTCTGATATATTTGCTACTGAGGATCATTCTCCCACTTTGTAGGGACATTTTGCCCAGTCTCTTCTTAGTTTGCACCCATCTGTAAGTATTCACATCTTTTGCAGTGCTGCTTGAACTTTTATTTTCATATACATATTCATGTATATATAGAGAGAATAATTAAACAAAACCCACAGAATCCAGATCCAGGCCCAACTGATCTCCTGGAGGATGGCAAAGAGGCATGGTCTCAACGCTCCTAGTAAGAAACTATAACTAATATATCTCTGTTATATTTTGCATATTGCCTCCAACAAGGAAGTCTGTTGTGCATAGGTGTTTTAATAAGCTGATCAACTAATCTTATATTGATCTGGGAAGTCAGTATATTCAATTAAAAAAAATTAGAGCGCCATTTATATTAAAAAATTCATTAAGAAATTCAACAATTCAAATAGAAAATAGATGGACCCCAATAATCATTTGCAAGTTGCTATGGGACCAGAATAATGGAATAACCTTACTGCTCTACCATAGAGAAAACCTGGTCTTGCTAAGTGTTCTGTGTCTACTATCTGCCAATAAATAAGCATTACAAGTACTAGCCAAACTATTATTAGATTTTAAAGGAAACCTACCATCAGAAATCTTCCTATGAAGGGGTTATCCGAGTTTAAGAAATTATTTAGGACTGGGCTGAGGTGGACTATTTAAAAAAAATAAATGTGTACTTACCTCATCCGGCGCTGCTGATGTCCCGCACTGCGGTCCTTCTGACCTGTGCGACAGTTTGTTTACAGGGGCGTACAGGGAGCTTCCAGCTGGCCAGAATTTCCAATTCTACACCAACTCCCAGTGCTCTACAATGTTGAGAGAAAGGGACCGATGGCCGTCCAATTTTCCAAAGTACTTTCCGTATTACAAGTTAAAGTATATAAAAAAATTAAAAAACAACGATTATTCCCAGAGTTGAACCACATAACAGGAAATAGGGTCCAAACGTCAAAAACGCCACTGTTTCAGCATTTTGCAACACAGAAAAAATGTCACAAAAAGTGAACGAAAGGTTGAACAGTCCTCAAAATGGCATCAGTGAAAACAGCAGCTCATATTCCAAAAAATGACATGTTACATAACTCTGTACACTGAAGTATGAAAAAGTTATTAGCATCAGATTTTAGTTATTAGCAAATAGATTTTTTTTCTTACACAAGGTTTTAATTTTTAAAAATGTATTAAAACAACCCATATAAATGTAGTATCCCTGTGATAATACCAAACAAAAGAATAAAGTATCCCACATAATCCCACATAAAGTATCCCAAAAAGAATAAAGTAGTATCCCTGTGGTAAAGTAAAGAGGTGTTTTTTGGAGCTCAAAGTGAGTGTTAAAAACTGAGCCCACAAAAAAATGGTGCAGATGTGTTTTTGCACTGATTTTCCTGCATCCCAGTACAAGGCATGAAATAATAAATACCATCACTATAAGTACTATTTTCATTCAGCTCTGTACAGGGAAAAAATTAAGTGTTATAGATTTTTGAGGGGGAGTGAAAAATGAAAGAAAAAAAGGCTACATCCTTAAAGGAAACCTTCCATTTGATTTGATGCAATATGAATAGAGATGAGCGAGCACTAAAATGCTGAAGTGCTCATTATTCGAGTCGAACATTTTCCGATGCTCAAGTGCTCGTTTCGAATAACGAACCCCATTGAAGTCAATGGGAGACTCAAGCATTTTTCAAGGGGACCAAGGCTCTGCACAGGGAAGCTGGGCCAAAAACCTGGAAACCTCAGAAAATGATGGAAACACCATGGAAATGCATAGGAAACAGCAGGGGCAGCATGCATGAATGCCTCTGAGGCTGCCTAATTGCACCTTTATGCCAAAATGATGGGCAACAGCATGACGATGACAGAGTGACCGAGTGAGGCGAGATAGCATCTAAAACACCCAATAATTGACCGGAGGCAGCGGCAGGCTAGAGAGTGGCATGGCGACATACCCCAAATGGACTCAGGCTTCAAACCAATTTAAAAAATTCCTTTTGGCGAGGATAACGGATCACGTACAGTACACTTCACCGGCAGAGAGTGTGCATTGGGATTTCTGGAGACTAGCTCGCTAAACAGTAGCAGGCAGACTAAGCTAGATGAAATTGCATTTGCACCACTGACAGCACACAAAAGGATTTTGTGCTGTGACTTTCACTTTCACTTATGGAAAAAAAAAACATCGGCAGACTGTGTCTAATTCAATTAAACTCCCAATAAATTGTCCCACTTAGCTGTTTGAAATGGATACGTGTGCCACTAAGAGCCAAAAATAATGTTCGCAAGTCTCCCTGCAAATTCGTCACAATATGGTAGTAGCTGCACTACTAGTGCCAGCAAGCCCAGCCACAAGCAAATAAAAAAGAAAATAACACTATTGTAGCCCTAACAAGGGCTGTTGGGTACTTGTAGAATCACTCCTGTCTAATACTAATCTAATAGAACACCCTAACGCTATCCCTGAGCAGCAGCTCTATCCCTAGCGGCATCCAGGCAGAGAATGATCCGAGCACCGCGGCAGTGGCTAGCATATTCCAGGATCACCTCATCAGGCCAGCCAACCAGTGCTATCGACGTGTAAGGGTACCACGTCATGCTGGGTGTACTGCAGAGTCTCCTGGCTTGTGAATGGCTCTGTTTCTGGCTGCCAAAAATCAAAACGGCGGGAGATGCGAAATATTCGTCCGAGCATTGAGCAGTTTCGAGTACCCTAATGCTTGAACGAGCATCAAGCTCGGACGAGTATGTTCGCTCATCTCTAATTATGAAGCAAGCATACCTTGAGAATTCTGTAGCTACACTGATGTAGGATCATATCTTGGTTAATCCATGTGCTGAGTGGTTTTGCTTATAAAACAGATATAACATTATGATAATGAAGCTCTGCCCCTTTTATGGCTCCTTTAGCTCATGATTTCTTTGTAGGTTTCCTTTAATTTCAGATAATTTATAAATCTGATATCTATATTCTGCTCAGTAGAGTGTAGTATTGTAGAAAAGTTATAGAAATAACTAACATTTAGTTAATTAAACTCAGTAATTGATAACTGGTAAGTGTGGTTGAAGTTTTGTTCGCAGTGACAGCATGGTTGTATATTATATCATTTTTCTCACACTGAGCTTTCATAGGCAAAGATTTTTCCTGCCAAAATTGTAATTAGCAAATGGCTGTTCTTGTTTATCCTGGTTTCATTTAATCAACCGCAGGTGTCAGCTGCAGTAATTTATTTCACATCTTGACTTAGCTGAGGTTAGAGGAATGGAATAAAACAAAAGGAAAATCTCAGTACATGCTTATAGTCAGGGTATAACTAATCTTTTCCTCTGAATGATTTCATACTATTATTTTAGATCTCGCACTAACCTTCAAAGCATATTATTAGAACAGTCATCCTTGTATTCCCAATGAAACAGAGACAGCAGGCAGAGAGGGGCATACCGGGTGAGCTAGCTCCCCAATGGACATGCTTGCTGGCTACAATGCAAAGCATCCGAGACTATGGTAAACAAATACATAATAACACAGTTGGTAAAACAATGAAAGCTTTACCCTGATATAGACATGTCATACATGTTCAATGGCTCTTTAACATTGTAAATATACTTCCCAGATTAAAGGCTCCTGCTTCTCTAATTTGCCTTATCTTCTGTAGTTTACAAAGTGTTGCTGTTGATTGTTAGTACACACACGGTCCCCTACTTAAGAACACCCAACTTACAGATGACCCCTATTTACAGACAGATCTTTTAGCTAACTGTGACCTCTGGTGAAGCTCTCTGGATGTTACTTTAGTCCCAGGCTGCAATGATCAGCTGTAATGTGTCTGTAATGAAGCTTTATTGATAATCCTTGGTCCCATTACAGCAAAAAATTTTAAAACTCCAATTGTCACTGGGGCAAACATTCAACTTAAGAACAAACCTATGGAACCTATCTTGTACATAACCCGAGGACTGCCTGTAATGTAAGTAAATATACTTTAAAAGTCTTACAGATTTTATTTTTTATGAGAAGGCAGTAGTCCTCCGTAACCCCTTGCCACCGAGGCCAGTTTTCAACATTGTGACCAGGAACTATTTTTAGAATCATTCATGTGTCACGATAATTGGTTATAATTTTGGAGTGCTTTAACATTTTTAGTTGTTTATGAGAAAATCTTGTGACACATTGGGGGAGATGTATCTTTATTTCTGCTTGTTTTTTCTTTCTTTCAGAATTTTTGTGTTTTTGCTACTTTTTACTTCAACTTTTGTGCAGTATGCCGTATGTGCCATATATATATGTATATATATATATATATATATATATATATATACTGCTTGGAGAAGAGGCCATAGTGTCCATAGTTTTACAATATGTCACTGAATACCAAATACCAACCACCCTCCCACAATTCCTTAACTTCTTTGGTAATGCTTATTTGTTTTTTAGCCTGCCAGTGAAGCTTTTTCAACTTTGAGAAGGAAAAGCAACCTTTATAAATTTTATAACAACGTTAACTACTTTCACATGCATTTTTAATTTTCAAAATATAAATCACTAAATTAGACCAATTTGTTGACCGAAATAAAATGCATATGAGTTTATGGATTTACACGAAGAATAGACTTTATGAAATGCATGGCGTTCCATTATTGTTAGATATTCGAATAGTTCTCTCTGCTTATGCACTTGAAAAAAGTTTAAAACTGCTCTGAAAAAGTTTTCTGCTAGATGCACAAGTGAAGAACTTGTAGGGTCAATGCTAATAATCAGAATTCCCCCCTCTAATTGTTAACATTTTATTTATTTGTTAAGTAAAATTGTTGTTTAGAACAATTTGGATATGTCAGGCTATAATTGCATTTTCATGTGGTTCTTCACATTTTTAATAATACCCATTTTAATTTTTAATATACATTTTCTTTGCAGCTGCATCCATCTGAGTAGAACTCATTACAACTTAGCTAGCTATAGATTAAAATAAAATTCTAATGATTATTAAGCCAATATAATTATAGAGGTCCTCGGAGGACTAGAAAGAGAGAAATCTACTGTGTGAATGGAAATTATCATTTTGTAAACTGTCTTTATAGCACAACTGAGAAAATTATATTACGGATCTAGAAAACACTAATGACAGTTTATATTTCTTGGATGGAAAAGGAAGTTTTTACATTTGTTAGAGACACCAGAAACGCATCACTGTATATCGATGTTTCAGAACCACAGGTCATCTATTAAAGCCTGAAGCTACAGATTTCAAAATAGAAAAAATATACTCACCGCAGTCAACTCAAATCTGCAATTTACGATGTGAGCACATTACCATCTATTGTGTAGTTGACATCCAAATAACATTAGTTTAACCTACTGTATGTCAGGAAAAAAGGATCAGAGATGTTTAATTTCAACATTTTGATGTTTTATTCAAAAAGGTAGATCAAACAATAACCAGGTGCAGACAGAATTTTTGAAGTATAATTTCACTCTAAGCCAACAAAGCTTGTTCTTTTCTACCTAAGACTATGGGGGAGATTTATCATACATCGGCCTTGTGAACCAATGTATGATGATCGACGTCCGACCGAATATATCAAAAGGCTCAGCCCTCCTATCTTATCTGTAGGGCGGCCACACCGGCCAGCAAAACCATGCAAGGTCCAACCTGGTGTAGTTTTGTGGAAAAACTTGCAAATTAAAGTGTGCAGGTTTTTAAAAACTATGCAGGCGGTTACGCCCCTCCACGCTCACATGGCCATGTGCAATAACTTGCGCTTATTTCAGTGCTGCTTATACTGACCTTAAAGCACTGATAAATTTCCCCTTTATGACTATATTTAAGACTAAAGATGCAAGTATCTTACTATAATAGATTCCAATGATTCAATAGATTTGCACCTAAATTAGATGTGCATCTGAGATTGATTTGCAAAACTGCAAAATAAACAAACTACTTAAAATAACATATTAAAATAATATCAATCCAGAAATGTCCGGAAGTTTGTCTCCACTTTTCCTAGACTTTTGTTTTTACTAGAGATGGGCGAATCGATTCTAAAGATTCTAACTTCGGTTAGAATTTCAGGAAAATTTTGATTAGTCAAGAAGCCGAAGTTTATGCTGATTTGCGGGAACAAAGTTGCTTTTTCCCTCTTTTTTCAGCTAAATGGGCGCGAGAACAATGTTTTACATGGGGCAGAGAACTCTGGGAAGGAGAAAGAAACACCCCCGATGACATCTGCAGACCTGTAAGCCAATCAGCGACCGGCAGGCGTATGTGATGTCACACAACCCTATGAAACCAGCCATTTTCAATCGCGGCACTTCACCCTTTATGTGCTGCCTGTAACGTGTAGCTGCTGCTACTGTTCTGTGTAGTAACGATTTTTGCTGTAATCCCTAATTGTTCTTTAAGGGGGATCTGTAAACCCCAAATAGCAGTTCTATTAAGTGACAAAATCGAATTGGAAGAAATCTGTTTGGCTTTCATGCACTGCAGTAGCGATTGGTGGACCAATTCCTGGTTGTTCTTTAAGGGGGATCTGTATACCCCAAATAGCAGTTCTATTTCGTGACAAAATCGAATAGGAACAAATCTGTTTCACATTCATGCATCTGCAGTAGAGATTTGCTTATGCAGCTGCTGTAGTGATTTGTGAACCTCTCACTGGGTATCAGTTGTAGGGTATCTGTATAACGCACATTGCCATACCTTTTTGGGCTACAGTTTAAAGCCATATTTACGTGTGAAATCCACGTAGTCTATACATTGTTTTTTGCAGATATTACACTGTCAGTTGTAGGGTATCTGTATAAGGCACATTGCTATACCTTTTTGGGCTATAGTTCACAGCCAGATTTACGTGTCAAATCCACATAGTTTATACAGTGATTTTCGCAGAAATTACAATGTCAGTTGTAGGGTATCGGTATAACGCACATTGCCATAACTTTTTGGGCTATAGTTTACAGGCAGATTTACGTGTCAAATCCATGTAGTTTATACAGTGTTTTTCGCAGAAATTACAATGTCAGTTGGGGGGTATCTGTATAACGCAAAAAATGAAAAGCCAAAAAAGCCCACATATGCAGTCTCAACCGCCCTCAAAAATCAAGAACTTACAAATACCAACAACAAAGAGCTTTGAGAAAAATAACAATTCTTCTTTATTAAGATATCAAAGTAATACACATGAATGACTTCCAAGAGGGATTCCTGAAAATCTAAACATAAGGGGAATCAAGGTGTCCCAGGTTCGAAATGGGACTGACACAGAGTACCAATGACCCCCCCCCTCCTCCACATTCCCCAAAAGTCAAAAATGTGCGAGATAAATATCCGATATGAATTATGTCCAAAAGTAGGACTAGTATAGGGAAAGTAGACATAAATGCATATAAACAATACAATCAACCGGAGGTACCATCCGGTAATGGTAAATATCAGCAATGCAGGTCACACTTACCCAGAGGCATAGTGAAGATAGGCACAGAGGCGGTCAGAGAGATGGCCAAGAGATACACCCCGATGCGCGTTTCGCACTGATGCTTCGTCAGGAGCTGACATGTAGATGTTGTGCTTACCCTTAAATATACTCAGCCGGCGTATCTGCTTGAAGACTCGTCCATCACGTGACGCGTCAGCTCCATGAGGTCACGCACCGGAAATGCGTCATCATGACGCGCCCAGTCCGATCACATGAGCACATTGCTATACCTTTCTGGGCTATAGTTTACAGCCAGATTTACGTGTCAAATTGCGGCAGTGTGTTGATCAACAACCCAAAGGTTTTTAATGGTTGACTAGGTCATCCAATTCCTCAAATATAACATCTGACAACCCCAGCCAAGAGTCTGTGGGTTCCTCAGATACAGCAATTAGTTGGCATGGTCCAGGAGCAGGTCAGTGGCCCTCACCTGTCCTCAACCAGCCTCTGTCCTGTTCCTTTCCCACAGCCAGAGAGCTACTAGGGGGTCTGGGCTCAGAGCCACTATTCAGCAAGCATGAAGTGTTTGAGGACAGTCAGCAGCTGCTTGGCAGTGAAGAGGTGTTTCAGACTTCCGCTGCTTCCTGCAGTAGGCAGGCTGCGCATACTGACACTGGTGAGGAGAGTAGCAGTGACTGGGAAAAGCAAATTGAAG
Organism: Engystomops pustulosus; assembly: GCF_040894005.1. Lineage (NCBI taxonomy): Eukaryota > Metazoa > Chordata > Amphibia > Anura > Leptodactylidae > Engystomops > Engystomops pustulosus. The sequence continues at coordinate 43,798,492 of NC_092418.1, read as the reverse complement.
ATGATGTAGCTGTTCGCACTTGGGAGCTGGGTGTAGAAGGGATTCATTATCGTCAGGCGAAGAGAGTGTCAGCTTGCGGGTCAGGCAGCGGAGCAGGTAGCAAGTTGCTAATGTGGCCGTGAGTCAGCAGGGTGGAAGCAGTGTGAGAACTGGAGCCAAACGTCCGCGGGGTACAAATCCTGACTTGCAGGTCGAAGTAAGCAGGGGCACAGGGGCTCAGCAAGGCAGCGGCGGTAGTAGTCATTCAGTGCAGAGTGTTGGCAGTAAAATTACCAGCTCGGCGGTGTGGCAGATTTCTGTAAGGACACCAGAGGAGCCGAGTGTGGGTATATGTGGTATCTGCGGGCAGAAAGTGAAGCGTGGCCAGGGAGCTAACCTTGGCAACATGGCCCTGCACCAACACATATAGCATCACCATCCAATGGCCTGGGAGAAACGGGTGTGAGATGTGGATCATCCTGCACGCGCAGCAACAACAGCAGCACCTAGTGACACACATGCTGTTTCAGCAAGTCAAGGCTCCAGCACCTCCGCCGAAGGGAGCTGTTTGTCTTTGACATCATCTCCCAGTCCAGATGCTCCTGCTCATCGCTACGCATGGCGCCAGCAGTCGTTGAGCAAGGCAATTACAAAGAGACAACTCTATGCGACAAGCCATCCTAAGGTGCAGAAGCTGACCGTGCTCTTGTCGAAGTTGTTGGTACTGCAGTCTCTCCCTTTCCAAGTCGTGGACTCTGCACCCTTCAGAGAACTAATCGCTTGTGCCGAGTTTGATATGCGATGTTTCCACCCATTGGAATTCCAGCCTCTAGATGTCAGACCGCCTGTATGAACAGAGAAAAGCCCTTAATGATTTTCTGATGATGAAAGCAGGCCGCAGTACTCCCCTGTGTAACTTTGATGTCAACCACTGGCAGCTCATGGGTGACACCAGCTGTTTGCTCAGGCCCTTTGAAGAGGCCATGTTATTTGTCAGTCGCTAGGACTGCGGGATGAATAACATCATTCCACTGCTTCTTTTCCTTGAACTCATGCTGCAAAATCTGTCTGGTCAGGGCACTGGAGAAGTGTAGACTACATCTCATGGCAACATGAGTCCGGTGGGGGCTGAACTGGAGGAGGATGAGGAGGACAACATTGAAGCACAAGCAGAGTCTGGTGAAATCAGTGGTTTTTCCACTCAGGTGATATATACACATATATATATATATATATATATATATATATATATATTCCCAATTTTAATTGATGGTGTGTGGCATCTATATCTATCTTATGCTTTTTATGCTTTTATAGTCACATGTGCAGTGGTTGACAGCACATATTGTGCCCCTGATTATTTGACATGTGCAAGGAAAACACAACTTAAATGTTAAACTCAAATTTAATGAAAAAACACAGTAAAAGTCATTGTAAAAGAAATTACTGTATATCCTCCCTCTACTTCCTTTTTAACAACCCACCACCCAAGATCAAATGCAGAGTGATTACTCAGTGGGAATCGGACCGGAACATTCAGCTTTCCCTTGAACAATGTCAACACTGTGTCAGTACCTTATCCACAGGTAGCAAGCAAATCTCCTTGTCTGAGACATCACTTAACCCATTCATGGCAATGGTCATTGGTGCCTGAATGTCCAGGTCAATTTTTGACGTTCTGCTATGCACTTCTTCAAATGACGATATCTCTGGAAAAGCTTTAGATATCAAAACAATTTTTACTTTGTTTTTTTTTTCTTTTCAACAATTTTAATATTTTTTTTCCAAATCCAAATAAAATGAAACAGGCACTTCGGCCTACAACAGATCCAAATGCAGTTGGAAATATTATTACTGTCACAAAGGTAGACAATATAGTTATTCACAACATCTGTAAACATTCAACATAAGCAGTAAAGTTGTAATGATCCAGTCTCTGCATGAATCTCCTTTGCTAAATAACTTATTATATATAGTATTATTAAAAGTAAGATAACATTGGTCAATAAACGTAAGTTACTCTGTCAGCAGATATTAAATATCATAATGTACCATATCTCACAGGTGTTTGCATATAGTAATATAATTCAGGGACTGTAGGAAGATCGCACACTGTGCTTAACATTTGAATTAAGGGGAGGAGGACCAAAGTGCCCACTTTTTCTGAGGATTCTTAAGATCTCATTATTAATTGAGGGGGAGGAAGTTGGGAGATATGAGAGGAAGTGTTTTTTCCTATGAGCTACAAGAAACTTAGATTCCGGTATTTGAAATTTAGTCTTAAGGTGTTGCATCGCTATCTTGTGGAGTCTGGCTTAATGTCAAACAAAGATGTCACTCCCTTAGCTTTCCAGTGTTAGTTTTAGTTTCAGGTCCTGTATCTGTTCTTCAAAGAAGTCCAGTGTTTTTTCCTGTAGGGGCAATTTAGTCGTCTGTCTTGTTTTTCTCAGGAATACCGACCAGCTCCAGTCAGAGGCTTGTATTGTGTGCATATCAGACTGAGGTGGTCTCAGATCCCACATTGCAGCAGTCAGTCTATATTTCAGAGATGTGGTTTTGTTGAGAGCTAGTTCTAGTGGTATCCATGCTTTTTGTGTGTTTGAGTTCCATCAGTGTGTTAATTAGTCAACCACACAGGCAGTATGATAGTCTTCTAGGTTGGGAACTCCCAGTCCTCCCGCTAGTCTAGTCTTTGTCAGGATAGACATGCATGTTCTTGGTTTATTGCCCTGCCATATAAATCACTTAGTTTTTATGATATGTGAGATTTTAACTTGATAGGATAGTTTTATTAATTATATATTTTTTCTTTATACAATTTGCCAATAATTGACTACAAATGTGAAAAAATAAGCTTTTTGTGCTTTTTCCAATTACATTTTTTTAAATAGGTAGTAACATTTACCAAACTATGTTACACATTTGTACAGAATTATTCCATGCCCCTTTCCCAGGTTGAGCTATAGATGCAGAGGGTAAATGAACTTCTGCAAAGTGAAAGGGGAAGTCTTCTGCAGCTTCTTCTATAGTCTGCCTTAAGCTGAAAGGCTGGAGGGGGGCACATTTCAAATGCCTAAATCTTCTGAACCCTTGCACGTAGATACACAATTCATGTGTCACAAAATGGCATCCTAACTAGAGATGAGCGAGCACTAAAATGCTCGAGTGCTCGTTATTCGAGACGAACTTTTCCTGATGCTCAAGTGCTCGTCTCGAATAACGAGCCCCATTGAAGTCAATGGGAGACTCGAGCATTTTTCAAAGGGACCATGGTTCGGGAATAAAATGTGTTAATTAATTGAAAAAGAATAAGTTAGCAGATGTATACAAACATCTGCAATCTATTCTTCACTGTTCCGCGCGTATATTATCTCCCGACAAGTTAGCAGATGTGAAGAACAGTGAAGAATAGAATAAAAACAGTGAACACAGTGAACACAGGATCATTTAAGTGAAAAACACAGTGAAAAACACAGTGAAGAATAGATTGCAGATGTTCGGCACATCTGCTTACTTGTCGGGAGATACGCTGTCCCGGGATCCGCTGCTCTTCTTCCACTGAAGTCTCCCCGATGTCTCCGTGCCGCTGCCCGATGTCTCCGTGCCGCTGCCCGATGTCTCCGTGCCGCTGCCCGATGTCTCCGTGCCCCGATGTCTCCGTGCCCCGATGTCTCCGTGCCCCTATGTCTCCGTGCCCCTATGTCTCCGTGCCCCTATGTCTCCGTGCCCCTATGTCTCCGTGCCCCTATGTCTCCGTGCCCCTATGTCTCCGTGCCCCTATGTCTCCGTGCCCCTATGTCTCCGTGCCCCTATGTCTCCGTGCCCCTATGTCTCCGTGCCGCTCCGTGCCGCTGCCCGATGTCTCCGTGCCGCTCCCCGGTGTCTCTGTGCTGCTCCCCGGTGTCTCTGTCCTGCTCACCGTGTTCTTCAATGTGTTCTTCACACATATATATTGTTCTTCACATGCTATTTTGTTAGCACCGTTCCGCGCGTATCTTCCGACAAGTAAGCAGATGTGCCGAACATCTGTAATCTATTCTTCACTGTGTTCTTTACTGTGTTTTTCACTTAAATGATCCTGTGTTCACAGTGTTCACTGTTTTTATTCTATTCTTCATTGTTCTTCACTGTGTTTTTTTAATTAAATGCTCGATCTCGAGCAGGGGAAATACTCGTCCGAGCAACGAGCCGTTTCGAGTACCTTAATACTCGAACGAGCATCAAGCTCGGACGAGTATACTCGCTCATCTCTAATCCTAACGCTAAGTTTACTCCACACTACTCGGCACCCAGATTAAATTTCATTGCCACCACCCACGAGTTACTTATACAAAGAAGGCTGTAGGCACCTAAACCACACAGACATTGCACACTGATGATTCACACAGAACATGCAATCTCTACAATTACTACATATACTATGTTAAAATGACCTGGTAATGTAATCCCTTCGGAAAGTCAGATTCTATAAGGCTACGAGCAGAGGCTTATTAAAGTTAACACTTTAATATACGTAAAAAATACAATACACTCACACCTGTCAGAACTTGTCCAATTACAGGCGGTCCCCTACTTAAGAACACCCGACTTACAGACAACCCCTAGTTACAAACGGACCTCTGGAATTTGGAAATTTACTGTACTTTAGTCCTAGGCTACAATAAACAGCTATAACAGTTATAAATGATGTCTGCAATGAATGGTTAGTGTTAATCCTGGTTCTTATGACAACCCAACATTTTTGAAATACAATTGTGACAGACACCCAAAAAATGTGGGCTGGGTTTACAATTATAAAGTATACAGTTCCGACTTACATACAAATTCAACTTAAGAACAAACCTACAGACCCTATCTTGTATGTTACTCGGGGACTGCCTGTACAATAAAAAAAAAAAAAAAAACGTTAACAACAATATAAATACAATAAATACAAACAGTTGATGAAAAAAAAGATACAAACTTACCCTTACTATCAGATAGCGAGTGCCAAATTGGCCGGATGACACAGCACAGAAATATCAAGTCTTCTAACGTATACAGTCCTGCAGCTCCTAGTGCTGAAAATTTGGGTGACAGGTTCTGTTTAAAAGCCCATTTTGATTGGAAGACGGTATCATGGTGCCATTGCTCCCAATCACCTGGGTACCCTGCTACCTTTCACCCCATACCAAAATTGGGGTGTCTAGGCCTAATATCAGGGGTGTTCTGCAACTGGCTGGGTTCCCCTGCAGCTAGGCTTTTGATACCTGGGCCATGAGGGTATCTAGATCTTATAACTCTCCTCGGTAACTGTGGACCCATAATTATGAATTATGACCCAGTTATGGACAGCTATGATATTACTTTGTGTTTCTGAAGGGAAAGTAACACACAGGTTCACTATTCCTGGTTAGTCTGGTTCAGGATGGAAAGTAACACAGTCTGCTATTCTTTTGATCTCAAGGAAAGGAAAGTTATCCAGCAAAGATGGGTCTCCAGGAAAAATTATGATGAAATAGAAAATCCGGTTAAAATCATGTAAGTTTATTCCCCCCAAAAATAAAAACATCATGGATCCAAAGCAAAACTGACACGTTTCAAATTATACTGATTCTTAGTAGTAGCACACCCAAAAAAAGGATACATGTTAATTACAGTCATTGAATCGGAAGCAAGGTCACGTGACCATTGAATCAAAGAATGCATTATACATTTGACATTTTATACAAGGCCAAAGTTGCCAAACCCTTCTGCCTAGCCTAAGGCCCTTTAGTGACCGATGGGGAAAACCATATGGGTGGTCACTAAGGGGTTTAATTAAACTCAACACATTTCCCACTGTTTGCTTAATATGTAAGCAAATGTACAAAACCTGCTGTTTTTGGTCAAAAACGAAAATAAAAAGGGGGGGGGGCATGTGGCCAGCTGCCGACACAAGTAGCTGCACTTAGAGCCCTGCTGCATCCCAAGGATTTCTCTTTATAATCCTGCTGAAAGCCATCAAACATACCTGAATCTAGGTCTAGAGGGTCCGCTGCTTGTGAGGCCCCTGCTTGAATGCGGTTGAAGGACACTTTGCCTGATGGAACCCTATCTCTTTCCTACATCATCAAATACACTCGTAGAGTGCCTGCATGTCTAACTACATCAGGTAAGTCTTGCCCAATTATAGCAAGGTTTAGTAGCAGCAAGGACCAAGCACTGTACATGTACAGGTATTGGTTATAACCAGGTCAGTGAGATGTGCAATCTGCAATCTGGCCTGCTCATTCACGTCATAAAAAGGCATAGATGGAAAATTTAAACAAACCTCTGTCACCTGGAAAATATTATCATCTACTGCATTACAGCAGTAATAAGAGTGACATTTTCTCAGATGGATAAAATTATTCTTTATTTCCCCGGAAAACTGTCATTATTATCTAATAATGTTCATTTTTAAATAATACAAATTCTATATTCATGTAAAACTTATCACAGCATAACTGCTGTTAACATGAAACATGACATGGACGTTTAACCGACAAAATCAATTAAATATTTTATACCTACAGTACATTATAAGAAATTGTGAATAATATGATACTCTCTTAGCAAACATAGTATAATTTAAATGGATAAAAGATACACTGGTCTTTTAGAGTGTCTAAGATACACGTCTCAAAAATCCCGTTGGTGCAGTCAGAGACTGACATTCACTGATTTCCAGAACAAATAGGCTGTGGTGCTCTTCAGAATGATTGAGTCCCTGAGGAACTGCTCATCTAATTTACTGGAAACCTCTGACACAACAATCCAAGCAGATCACCATTGATTTGAATGGACTTTTGTTTTGAATGTCACAGAATCTTTATGAGGCAAATTTCCCCATGTCACTAAAGAGATTTAAAGGTAATGTAAAAACATGTCTGAACTCATGAGCTACATCATGATAATATCCAAATGAATTTCAGTGAATTTGCTTTTAAACAAACTTTATTGAAGCCACATAGAAAAAAAAATGTGCAGATACATATATATGTTATACATTGCCATAGCGTGGCTCAGATTTTTTGAATGTTAGGAAATATAAGTCTCAAAACAATAACAGACCTCTTGTATCTTGACGATTGAACTAAAACCAAATAACAACAATCCGGTCCGGAAATCAAACAACACAGGAAATAAGTTCCATGTAAGAAACAGTTGAGTGGGGTGCAGCTAGATATATATCAGGAACATAAAAGTCACACATAACCAACAGTTACTCAGATTCCAAAAGTTTGAAGCAAGATGAGGCCTTATAGAAAACAGAGTAAATCCATAGTTCTCAATATTTATGGAATTTGTTGTAAAATCCCTCGGCATAAACCATAGACCTTACCAAGATACAATTATTATGTACTCCCTTAGTGAGTTCAATTAAAGACTGGATGTTAATGGATTCCCAGGGTGACTAAATGAGTGTAATTGAAATGGTGGTAATGTGAAACAATGTTCCTTAGCAGTAAACTTGTGTAGGCCTAGGCCAGTGGGGTAACAAGACTGTAATGCGCATCTACAAAAACCCTTATCAATGTCCGCATCTAACACATTAAACTTGAGAATAAATATATGCTTGTGGTGTATACAAATATACCAGAAATTAATGTACTGCACACATAAATGTATACCAGCATATAATATAAAACAGAAATAAATGTACTGTACAATAAGGCTGAGTGCAGAAATAGGCATCACTTACGGATTAAATCGGTCACAGTTGCTTCCTTCTTCCTCTGTGTTGGCCTGGTCCTTGCTCCATCAGCTATACAACCTCACATTGACTTCTCCTAGCCATCTCTGCTGGAGTCAGCACACTGTGCCACTAAAAATATATCACAGTTAATAGAGTATAGTGAGGCACATTTACTAAGAACAGTGCAGTAAGTACTATGTGCAGTGTCCTGTGAAGTGTGCAGGGGAAGCAAGTTTCATGATTTGTGGCGCCCGTTCTTCATGAATGGTGCACGTTTAACATGGGGTGTGCAACACAATTCTGTGGGACGGCGCTCAGTCGGGCTGAGCACTAGAGCACCCCCTTCAGTGCAGAAATTTGTGTTGCATGAAGAATAGTGCAGCAGCAACACAAAAGGGTCATGTGCGACACAAATGTAGTGCAGACACTTCTTAAATACATGTGCAAGCAGTTTGCACTGGAAGGAAAGTGCAAAGTCCAAACCGGCGCACGACACCTTAGTAAATGTGCCCCAGTGTCTCCTACTATGTCCTATGCTGATAAATAACACTCATTACAACGGAAATCACTGCCACCTATAGATATTAAATACACAGGGATCCCCAGTCAAATATAATTAATAACAGCTGCCCTTATCATATATAAAATTAATAAAAGCCTCCGATGTCATATAAAACTAATAAAAATAGCGCCTATGTTAACCACCCTGCCATATAAAATTAACAACAGGCCCCCCAGTCATATAAAATACATAACAGCAGCCCCCTGTATTCTATAAAATTGATAAAGTCTCTTCCGTGTGAATAAAATTTATAAAGCCCCCACACTCATAATAAATTCATAAAGTCCCCCACTCACAATTAATTCATAAAGCCCCCCACTAATAATAAAATCATAAAGCCCCCCCACAATAAATTCATAAAGCCCCCCACAATAAATTCATAAAGCCCCCACTCATAATAAATTCATAAAACCTCCCCATTTATAATACATTCTTAAAGCCCTTCTCTTAAAGCCTTTCATTTAAAATTCATAATAGGACCCCCTTATTAGTGCTCATTCTAAAAATAATAAAATCTGATCTTACCCAGCTGCTTTCTCTTCTCGTCCTGTTGCTCCTCTTCTGCACAGTGTACATGGTCCCCCAGCATTGCAGCGTGATGCTGTGCATGATGCCGTGCATGATGACGACATCATGCATGGCATCACGTGCTCCTAGATCATAGACAGAGGCCGAGCAGAGCTCCGCATGGGTCCTTTTTGAGGCAGCTGGTTCGGTGCAGGTGCCAACGCTGGCATCACTGCCTCCGTAAGTGCTGGGGAGGGCCCATACCTATCTCAGGCAGATTCAGGCCCTCCCCATCACGGTCGCGGTTGTACTCTGCGACCGTAAACGTTACACCCCTGGCCTAGGCCCAAAAGTACAAATGCAGGAGGAAATTGCAAAGTAAAGTTTAAGATGTATTGTAGCATAATTTCTAAATGTTTCCAGAGCCCTTTCAACACAAGAAAGACCTATAAGATGTGAAAATTTGTACCTTAATTATATGGCTATGCCAACATCTATTGGACACAGAGGGAAAAATTAGGGAGAGTCTGCTGGGAGTGTTTCTTAGTGCAGTGCATATTGTATGCAAGGAGCTTCGGACACCAGTTCCCATGTGTGGAAATCTATAGACAGTCCCAAGTCTTTCTCCCAATTAAGATTGCCTTGGGCTACAAGTCTGGAATTCTTACCTACATATGGTACTAGAATCAAGCTTGTCTTTTGGTCTGTTCCTCAATAAAATTTATGATATTTTGATTTATGATAATTACATTTGGTGAGCCATTTATTGTGCATTTTTGTGTCTTTTGGGATAAAAAATTCATGAATCTGTCACACACACTGCACCTTCTACAGGCAACCGGCACATAGTGCAGTTTTCACTAGTTTTGGTAAATGTGGGCCACTGGGTTTCTTGAAAATTCCACTGTTTAAATCCCAAAGTTATTGTTTTTGAATGTGGGAATGAAAAGTAGAAATAGAAAAAAATATCAACTCCCCTCTGTCAGATCCCTCTAACAGACTCATGTAAAGACGGCTCTATAATTCCTTTAGTCCCCTTCATTCTTTGTATGTTTAGCCCACTCCAAAATCACATTGAAAGAAAGCAAGTCAACCCTTTAGCACACCTATATGCTGTTACATATAAAATACATTACTCCTCTTTCTTTAGACCCCAAAATACAGTCTTATGTAAAATGAAAGACTCCTGTCCTTCAGCCTCCTAATATACAGTCCTATGTAAGACTACCAGGCCTCCCTTTAGCCCCCAACATAGATTTACATGTAACATCCATCACTTGCCAGCGCAGCCCCCCCCCCAGGCATGAAATACCAAGTAACATAGACCTCTTCCCACCTCAACCACCGTCTCATGTAACATACATCATTGCCACCTGTGGGAGATTTGGCCCAGTAGAGACCGTGGTAGCGGGGTGCTGTGATGAAGTTCACGACAGTGACACCAAGGTACAGTCCAAAACAGGTCTAGCCTGTGTTTATTTCAGCAGGAACAAAATAAAACAACCTTCACATTCAGGCATCAAAAACAAAATAATATCCTACCCGTCAGGGTGCTAACTAAACAATGGTTCTCTGACTCACCACTAACAAAAATACTTGGCTGCTCCAGGCACAGAGGTCAAGGCTGCATGCTCTCCAGCCTCCACTCAGAGAGAACACACTCTAAGCTCTGCTGAGCGGCTTTATGCAGACTGATTAGGCTGCTCCCATCACCTGTGTCCAAGGTGCTGGACAACCCAACCTCAGCACTAAGGCCTTGCATAATAGCAAAACCTAGGGGAAACATACCGCCCATCCACAGTTAACCCCTTCAGTGTCTCACATACCCTCCCCCTCTGTTTGACCCTGTGGGGGCGAACACTTTTGGGCATCAGACAGTGGGTACGAGATAGGGCATCGGCATTCCCATGCAGCTTTCCTGCTCGATGTTCTACCGTGAATTTGAAATTCTGCAACATTAGGAACCACCTTGTGACCCTGGCGTTCCTCTCTTTGGTCTGACTCATCCAGGTGAGGGGAGAGTGATCGGTCACTAGTGTAAACTGTTGCCCTATCAAGTAATACCTCAGGGATTCCAGAGCCCATTTTATCGCCAAGCACTCCCTCTCAACTATACTATAGTTCTTCTCAGGAGGTGTGAGCTTGCGGCTCAGGAATGTCACGGGATGTTCCTCACCCTCCACTACTTGGGACAGGACAGCCCCTAAGCCCAGGTCAGAAGCGTCAGTCTGCACAATAAAGGTCTTGGTGAAGTTAGGGGTGATCAGTACCGGTCCCTCGCACAAAACCGTCTTAAGTCGCTGAAATGCCCCCTCGGCCTCTTCACTCCACTTTACCATCACCGACCTGCTACCCTTGGTCAGGTCAGTCAGGGGTGCCGCTATGGTAGCAAAATCGGGAATAAATCGGCGATAATAGCCCACTATGCCTAGGAAAGCCCTCACTTGCTTTTTGCTCATAGGTCGTGGCCACTGCTGGATCGCCTCCACTTTATTTACTTGGGGTTTGATGACACCTCGCCCAATACGGTACCCCAGGTAACGGGCCTCTTCCAGACCCAGTGCACATTTTTGGGGGTTCGCTGTCAACCCTGCTGCCCTCAGGGAGTCTACCACTGCTTGCACCTTGGCTAGATGACTCTCCCAATCGTTACTATAGACCATGATGTCATCCAGGTAGGCCCGAGGCATATCTCCGGTGAGGTTTTAGCACGAGATCCATTAACCTCTGGAATGTGGCAGGAGCCCCATGTAGCCCAAAGGGAAGTACCACATACTGAAAAAGCCCATCAGGAGTAACAAAAGCGGTCTTCTCTTTAGCCCTGTCAGTAAGGGGTACCTGCCAATACCCTTTCGTCAAGTCAAGGGTGGAGAAGAACCTAGCCTGTCCAAGTCGTTCTATCAACTCGTCAACTCTGGGAATAGGGTAAGAATCAAATTTGGACACCTCGTTCAACTTCCTAAAGTCATTGCAGAACCGTAGGGAACCATCAGGTTTGGGAATCAACACAATAGGACTCGACCAGTCACTTTTAGACTCCTCGATAACCCCCAGGTCTAACATCTGCCTGACTTCTTCGGATAAGTCAAGCCGGCGCGCTTCAGGGACCCGGTAGGGTTTTTGGTGTACCCGGATGTGGGGCTCGGTTATGATGTCATGCTTGATGACTAAAGTACGTCCCGGTAACTTAGAGAACACATCACCGTTTCGGAGCACAAACTCCTTCGCTTCCTGAATCTGGGCCCTGGAGAGGTACTCCGAGATCCGTCCTTCAGGCACCTTTGCATCGGGTACACCCACCTCCGGTGTCACCTTCTCGGGGACAGACGCTTTTCCTACTCCCACAGCTATAAGGGACTCTCTTTCCCTCCATGGCTTTAGGTTCACGTGGTATATCTGTTATGGTTTCCTCCTCCCCGGCTGAGATACCTTGTAGTTAACGTCCCCCACTTTCTCCATGACCTCATATGGACCTTGCCATTTCGCCAAGAACTTACTCTCAACGGTGGGCACCAGAACTAACACTCTGTCGCCTGGGTTAAAGGTCCTGAGTCTGGCTGACCTATTGTAGACCCTAGACTGGCCCTCTTGTGCCCTTGTCATGTGCTCCTTTACAAGGGGCATTACCGCCGCTATGCGGTCCTGCATAAGGGAGACGTGTTCAATCACACTACGGTGGGGGGTCCTCTCCTTTTCCCAGGTCTCCTTAGCTACATCCAAAAGCCCACGTGGGGAACGGCCATATAACAACTCAAAGGGTGAGAAACCCGTGGAGGACTGGGGAACTTCACGTATGGCAAACATCAAATAAGGCAACAAACAATCCCAGTCCTTCCCATCTTTGCTGACTACCCTCTTTAGCATCCCCTTAAAGGTCTTGTTAAACCTCTCGACCAAGCCATCTGTCTGAGGATGATATACAGAGGTGCGGAGCTGTTTAACCTGGAGTAATTTACACATCTCCTTCATTACTCAAGACATGAATGGGGTTCCCTGGTCAGTCAAGATTTCCTTGGGGAGGCCTGTACGGGAGAACACCTGGAACAGCTCCCTAGCAATGTTTTTGGAGGAGGTGTTCCTTAACGGGATTGCCTCTGGATACCGCATAGCGTAGTCCAGGATAACCAGGATGTACTGGTGCCCCCTTGTGGACTTGACTATGGGGCCAACCAAATCCATTGCAATCCGTTCAAACGGCACCTCTATGATTGGTAACGGTACCAGAGGACTCCTGAAGTGGGACACCGGGGCAGTAAGTTGGCACTCAGAGCAGGAGCTACAATACCAGTTTACCTCCTCCCACACCCGGGCCAGAAAAATCTCTGCAGGATCCTCTCTCGGGTCTTCTCAGCACCTAAGTGCCCTCCCAGAACATGTTTATGTGCCAAATCTAGCACGAGCCTTCGGTGAGATTGGGGTACTACAAGTTGCTCAATCTCCTCACCCCGTATCTGGTCAACCCTTTACAACAGTTCCCCAACAATCACCATTCGGGGGTATATTTTGTCAGCCCCTGGTATTTTGAGTACCCCATTTATTACTTTAACATTCTCCCGTGCTTTAAATAAGGTAGGGTCCTGTAGCTGTGCAGCCCCAAAATTTTCATGGGAGATCTCAAGGTTCGGCATGTCGGCTACCTCCCCGTGGCCCTCGACCTCACCAGCTAGGACCTCTATGGGAGAGAATTCATCACATGGGGTCACCCCTACTGCTGGTGTGGGTACATCGGCCTCAAAGGGTTCAGGGGCCAAGGCCGGACATACCTGTTGTCCATTATCTGCAACAGCACCTGAGGTGGGTCTTCGTCTCCGGTAAGTCTCTGCCGATAATAGCCTCATGAAACAGGGTCCCCACCACCCCCACTTCATGGGTAATAGTACCACAAGGGGTATGTAGGTTGATGACAGCAGTGGGATATTCGCGAGTGTCCCAATGTATACACAACACTCCCACTTTCCGCCCACTGTATAGTCCAGGTTCAACCAAAGTTCCCCGCACCAGGGTGACCAGACTCCCTGAGTCTAGCAAGGCTTCCACTGTGTGACCACCGATTGTGACCATGCACACTTGGGGTTCTGCATCCGTGACTGACCCGGCTGCCAGAACCGGCCGGGCAAACAGTGACACTCGCCGGGTCTGGTTGCAGTCCATTGGTTCCACTGACAGTGGACAGTTGGCAGCAATATGGCCCATTTCATGGCACCGCCAGCACTGGATACGGCCATGACCTCTGTCACGAGCCTCACTGGGTTTCTGGGTATCCACGCCCCCCAATGAACCCCCTCCCAACCTGACATGTCTCCCCGTTTCCGCAGTAGCAGTCTTACCAGATGGTTTGGTGACCCTGTCACTGGCACTGCTTCGTGTGGGAGAGGTAAGTAGAAGGTCCTCCGTAGCTCTACTAGGGACACGAGTTCCTCAGCTTTTGTGGGACCGGCCTGTTGAACCCACCGCTGGAGCCGAGAGGGCAGAGAACGGGTGAACTTGTCGAGGACCACTCTCTCTACCATCTGTGCTGGGGTGCAGTCCTCTGGTTGTAGCCACTTCGGGACAAGATGGATCAGGTCATGCATTTGGGAGCGTGGGGGTAGTTTTTCTGAGTAAGCCCACTGGTGGACCCGGCTGGAACGAACTTGAACGGTGACCCCATGACGAGCCAGAATCTCCGTCTTTAGCTGGGGGTACTCACGAGCCTCCGTTTCACTCAGGTCGTAGTAAGCCTTCTGCGATTCACCTGTCAGGAACGGTGCAAGGACATCTGCCCACTGCTCAGCTGGTAACTCCTCTCGCTCAGCTACTCGCTCGAACACAGTGAGATACGCCTCCACGTCGTCGGTCGCCGTCATCTTTTGTAAGGCCTTCTGCACTGCAGCCCGTGCGGAATGCTGGACAACCGGGTACCCTTGCAAACCAGTATGGGACCCCTCCGTAGCCGTCGCCTGCGATGCCGCCATAATGCCAGAAAACTTTTCCATCATCAGCTGGAACATGGCTTGCTGCTGACAGGACCTCTCCTCCTGTTGCTGGAGCATGGCTTGCTGCAGCTGCCGATTAGCCTGGGACTCTTCCTTCTGTTGCCGGAGCATGGCTTGCTGCTGTTGCTGATTAGCTCTGGCCTCCTCTTGCAGGTATTTAATAAAGTCCTCCATCTTGGCTGTATCCTGCAATTTTCCTGCTGTTTTCACCCAGGCCATGCAATGTTGCAGGATGTAGCGAGCCTTTCAGGTGTGTGTCTTTTGAACTGCCCGCAATCCGAAGCACCATATGTGGGAGATTTGGCCCAGTAGAGACCGTGGTAGCGGGGTGCTGTGATGCAGTTCACGACAGTGACACCAAGGTACAGTCCAAAACAGGTCTAGCCTGTGTTTATTTCAGCAGGAACAAAATAAAACAGCCTTCACATTCAGGCATCAAAAACAAAATAATATCCTACCCGTCAGGGTGCTAACTAAACAATGGTTCTCTGACTCACCACTAACAAAAATACTTGGCTGCTCCAGGCACAGAGGTCAAGGCTGCGTGCTCTCCAGCCTCCACTCAGAGAGAACACACTCTCAGCTCTGCTGAGCGGCTTTATGCAGACTGATTAGGCTGCTCCCATCACCTGTGTCCAAGGTGCTGGACAACCAAACCTCAGCACTAAGGCCTTGCATAATAGCAAAACCTAGGGGAAACATACCACCCATCCACAGTTAACCCCTTCAGTGTCTCACACACCCTAATTTTTAAAGTGTATTTAAGGAGTAAGGAGACCATGCAGTCAGGGTGCTGGATCTATGGGTAAGTGTCCCTAGTTTATCATGATGTATTTTGATGGTATATATTTTTTAATGAGTTTTTTCCTCATCGAGTACTCAGTATATGAAGGGGGGATTAATCACATGTTGGTGTGTCAGCACTTAATGTAAATCCTCCCCTCCCCGTCGTACCAGATATATTTAGAGGCTCTGGCCTTGTGATATATCCAGCCGCTGGGCAGTTCTATACCAGGTCGTGTATTTTAATAGAAAACTGGCACATGAGCTTTGATAAATCCCCCCCTCTAAATATTCTCTTATACTCTTAGAACAACTTCTACAGAACATCTAACTAGTCAATGATTATACTTTACTATATCCCCAAGAGGATTAATGCCGGAACTTTTCTAGTCATTGAGGGCTGAGTAATCCTTGCTCTTTCTCCACTGTTGACACACAGAAACATCTCTCTTAAAGAGTGGGTATTTTCCTGAAATAGTCAATTCCATTTACACATCTGCAGCTGATGTATGAAGACATAAATAATGTTTTTGTTATATGTTAAAGAAGCTTTTCAAATGGAAAACTTTTTTACCTGCTGTATGAAGTAGGCTCTGGTAGTATACTGAAAAGGATTGGTGGAACATATTTTTATTACTGTATTATTCCCAAATGTCCTGTTCTAACAAGACTTTCAAGTCAATCCGGAAAGCTGTCCTTGTGCAGTATGATGGAGAGCAGTATAAGCAAATACAAACATCTCATAACAGGCAGCACTTATTCACTCGCTGACCTTTTCAGGTAAACATTCGTATTCTGTTACACTGTCTGGAAGCCTCTGGAAACTACAAGTCAAATCTATTGTAGTGAATGTAGTATGGGAGGAAAAGTCTTGAGTTCCCCAGTAGAACAATTGCTTCCTACATGATGAATATCACTGCCATGAACCCAGTGGTGTTCTGCATTTCTAATAGGTTCAGTGCAGCTATGTGAGCAATTATTGTTAGACAGGTTTTCATCTGTGTGCCATTTGTGCCAAAAGCCATCTGTGCCAATATTTCATTTTGTTGGCAAAATCTCACGCAACGCATTTAAATTAAACATTGATTTTTGAAATGTTAAAAAGTTAATGCAATACTCACTGATTCTAAATTAAAGGAACACTCCAGTCAAAGTAAGTCATTGAATAATACATGGTGAAGGGGCTGAAGGGAGGAGCACAGCTCATTTACATTGTGTTCTTAGAACCATTCTAGAGTATAGAGTCCTGCTCCTTTCTTCAGGACCTGCACAAGGTATAATTCAATAAATTAGCTGTGACTGGAGTGTTCCTTTAAAGGGAACCTACCACCACAAATCTACCTATAAAGGTAGATCGGGTGGTAGGTGGATCAATAGGACGTGAGGATAGCCCTTTTAAGGGCTAATCCTCACGTCCCCGCACTTTTTTGGTAACTTTTATAAAACTAGTATGCAAATTTTGTAATGCGGCTTCTGGTGCGTGGAGTAGCCGCATCTGAGGTTACACGAGGCGGCTCCTCCACACCCTGGTAGCCTCCTCGTAGCTGCGCGCACTCGTCCGACGATCCTGACGTCTGCGCATGCGCAGAACAACAGGCACGCTCCTGTGCAGCTCCGGCTTCGGAGCAGTGACCGCGCAGGCGCAGGCCTGCTGTTCTGTAGCTGCGCGCCGAAGATAGTGAGTAGGAGGAGAAAAGAGGCTACCGGGGCGTGGAGTAGCCGCCTCGTGTAACCTCAGATTCGGCTACTCTATGCCCCAGTAGCCGCATAACAAAATTTGCATACTAGTTTAATAAAAGTTACCAAAAAAGTGCGGGGACGTGAGGATTAGCCCTAAAAATGGCTATCCTCGCGTCCTATTTATCCCCCTACCACCCAATCTACCTTTTTAGGTAGACTTGTGGTGGTAGGTTCCCTTTAAGTATCTCTCTAACTACAAATCTACCTAGATTGCCTAGCCTGTCTATCTACTTACCTCATGTCAATTCATCTGCACATTCTCTCTCCAGCTACAAATCAATTTCATATTCTCTCTCTACTATCTAGATATACGTGGCACATCCCATAAAAGTCACAAAACTTTTATTCTTCTTACATTGAAAAATACAGGTATAGTGACATGTAGGCAGCCCACCTACGCATTTCAGCTTATTCTGAAAAGGTGATGTATATTTTCCATCATAATTAGTGGCGACGATTCTGCTTAGTATGAGCTCTATCTATCTATCTATCTATCTAGATTGCACATTATTCTATCTGTAAATCTATTTCATGTTTGTCTATCTATATCAAATCCATCTACCTTCTCTATCTATCTTAATCTATCTATCTATCTTACACCGGTATATCTACTTACCTCAGGTCAATCCATCTACAGTATTTATATATCCATTCACAAATATAACTCATGTTTGTCTTTCTACATCATATCTATTCATAGACCACTTTTTTTTTCGATTATGTCATCACTTATGGAGTGATAGTTTTTCTATCATTATTATATCATATTTATCTACCTTCCTCTCTTATGTACCTATATTAAGCCTGTCTATAAGGCAGCATCATATCAATCCATCTACAATATTTTACTATTCAACTATCTATAGACAAATATTTATCATCTATCTATCATCTATAATCTAAATCATCTATCATTTGTATCCAGCTTTTAATGGAAAAAGGGTTTTTTTTACTATGTGACTTACTTCAGGCAAGTTTCAATGTTTGTATTTGGATATGTAAACTTTTTTTGAGGGGGGAGCAATTTCTTGTAACAGCAGTCAGAAGGTTAGTAATTTTCTAGAAGCTTAATATGCATTTGTTAATTAGTTCCTTTACAGAATTTCTTGGAACAGTAGATACAGAGACCTCAGATCCAACAGAGAATAGACTAATCTATTTCACTTGATGCATTTCCCAATAAAAGAACATTGTGCCAGTGATTCGGAGTTACATCAGCTATTGTTTAGAAGTGTTTATTCTATTGTTCATACACTAACATTTAAGGAAATGTTTGTTGGCCAGACCAGTGATAGATATTAAAGGGAACCTGTAAGTAAAAATTGACTTAATAAACCACTAACAGTATGTTGTCAAACAGATTAACACCTCCCAGATCATGTTTGTTTCATGACCCAGTGTGGGGGATTCATTGAGAAAATCAACTTTAAAATGTGATCTAAAATTGTTGTATAAAGTCCCAGAGGTGGGAGAGTGCAGCCCTGCAATCACGCTCTCCCTGCCTCATGATGCCCTCTTTAGTGTAATTCTGTGATCCTACATCCAAGAACATCATGAATTGCTCTCCTGAAGTCTGCTGATTGATGTCAATCACAGCAGATGGGACGCTCTAAGGTGTGGATGGTTTCCAATATACTTTCAGTATTAGATCTTATGGTTTTTGGAAGACACAGGAATATGGTAATATCTAAAATGCAAATGTTATTAAATAAATATTAAAATCCTTCTAGTACTCGCAAGAGCGATGCTAAACAACACCCCTATTCACCAATACATATAAATGCAAAAATAAGACATACAATACAAACAAGAAACGGCAATAACTCAACTATAATATTTCAGCATAGATAGGCTGTAATGGAAGGACAGGGGTAACACATACACCAAAGAGTAAATACTGCAGTCCTCTTATCCAATGGTGCAGGCCACCCTAACTCTAATGTGTCTTACCATATCAATATACAATACCCATCGCTGATGTAGGGCTGGGAGGGAGTCTTCAGACCAGTTCAAGTTGGCACTGCAGGGGGTGTGTAGAGCCCTCAACCTTTGACCCTATCACCCACAAGACTCCCGCCGTTTCTTGTTCGTATTGTATGTCTTATTTTTGCATTTATATGTATTGGTGAATAGGGGTGTTGTTTAGCATCGCTCTTGCGAGTACTAGAAGGATTTTAATATTTACTTAATAAACTTTACATTTTAGATATTACCAAATTGCTGTGCCTGTAACCCTTGTGGTAATTATACTGTATACATTTCTGCATCCTTTGCTGATAATTTCTTATGGTTTTTATCCACAGGAAATAAATAATGAAGCTTCTATGAGAGTGACAGCAAGCAGAGATCTAAAAAACAGTGAGGAATAGATACAGAAAGTAAAGTGTATAGGAAATTGTATAACTTTTCATTACACAAACAATATAAATTATTTGCTGAAATTGAACAATCCCTTTGAGGCCGTCTATTCTAACGCTGTAATGTCTATCTTTTTTACTATGTGACTTTCTTCAGTCATGTTTCAATCTATGTATTTGGATATGTAAACTATTTTTGTGGGAGGAGCAATTTCTTGAACAGTAAGTAGTAGTAGTAGTAGTCAAAAAGTAAGCAAACATCAATAGCTTCCTATATACTAGAGGGAGGGGGCGAAGGGAGTGCTGGGTACCTAAAAACTGGGGGTAGGGTTATGAGGGGGCTCCAGTGTGCTTGTTACCTATATACTGGAGGGGAGGGAGGCAGCAGTGTTATGGCTACCTACATACTGTAGATTGTTTGCTTTCTATATACTAAGGGCTAAGGGGGGAGAACTGCAGTGTTCTGGCTACCTACAGTATATACTAGGTGGGGAAGGGGTCTGCAGTGTGCTGGATACCTATGTGCTGTGGGAGGGATAGTAGCAGTGTGTTTTCTACCATATTCTGGGAAGAGGGGGGCTCCAGTGTGCTGGCTATCTATATACTGAGGGGAGATGGGGGCTGTTGTGTGCTGACTACCTATATAGTGTTGAGGGGAGGGGGCTGCAGTCTTCTGGCTACCTAAATACTGAGGAAGGAGAGGAGGCTGCAGTGTGCTAGCTACCTATATACTGTGGGGGCCATGTGCTGTTTACCAATGTACTGGGGGCAGGACAATGTGTTTTATACCTATATAGTAGGAGGGAGTGGGCTGCAGGGTGCTAGCTACCTATATACTTGGTGGGATGGGGGGTCACAGTGTGCTGGCTACCTACATTTTAGGGGAAAGGCGCTGCAGTGTGCTGGCTACCTACAGAATAAACTAGGTGGGTGGGAAGGGGGTTCTGCCATTTACTGGTTACCTATATATTGGTGGGGAGGAGGGCTGCGGTGTTCTGTCTACCTATATACTGGATAGAGAGGGTGGCTTCACTGTGCTGGCTGCCTACAGTATAAACTGGGTGGGAAGGGGGGTCTGCCATTTACTGGCTACCTATTTATTGGTGGGGAGGAGGGCTGCAGTGTTCTGTCTACCTATATACTGGATGTAGAGGGCGGCTGCAGTGTGCTGGCTTCCTATATACTGGGGAAGGAGGGGGCTGCAGTGTGCTTGACACCAATATACTAGGGAAGGAGGGGACTGCAGTGTTCTGGCTACCTGTATACTAGGAGGGGGGAAGCAGTCTGCTGGCTACTTATATACTGGGTGAGGATGGGGGCTGTACTGTGCTCAGGGCCGGTGCTAGACAAACTGGGGCCCTGGGCAAAACTAAAAGTGGGGCCCCAAAATAAAACTATTTTATGACAAGTCACAGTCAGTAAGAGGCTCCCTTTAGTATGGTAAAACAAACTGTAATATGGGAGAATTTTATAGGAGATAGATAGATGATAGGGAGGTGGATGGGCAGCACGGTGGCTCAGTGGTTAGCACTTCAGCCTTGCAGCGCTGGTCAACATGTGCATAGAGTTTGTATGTTATCTCTGTATTTGCGTGGGTTTCCTCCGGGTCCTCCGGTTTCCTCCCACCCCCCAAAAAATGACTGGTAGGTTGATTAGATTGTGAGCCCATGGGGACTGGGACTGGCAAGCACAGTGCAGCGCTGCTTAATCTGTGTGTGCTGTACAAATAAAGAATTATTCATAATAATTATTACGATAGACGATAAATATGAAAGATGATTTTTAGATGCAGAACTATAAAGAAGATGATATATACAGTAGATGGATATGAGAGTTAAATACAGTAGAAGAGAAATAGAAGATTGATTGATAGAGAAAAAAGCGAGATATATAAATGGTCAGGTTATATAAGATAGATAACTAGACAGATAAACAACATTTGAAAAGTCCAGCAGCACCAAGATTGCCAAGTAACTTTGTGGGTGCAAACCCAATATCCTGGTCTTGACACACCAGACGAATATACCCAAGAAAAAAATGAGACTGCACTCCAAGGTAAAATGTGAAAAAATGGATGGGAGCTTTATCAGCCCAAGTGCAACATTTCAGACCCTGTTCAGGATCCTTTTTCAAGCCTTTCTGTATATTTTGTTGCGGTATGGACCAGAGCAATTTTTAAAATTTTGAGGTTTAAAATTAAAATCGAAATTACAGCAAAAGGAATTAAAGTTAACCCAACAAACCACATATTTTCTGAAAGCAGACACTTGCCCCATTTTCGGATCCCGCTGCATGGAGAGGGCTCACGGGCGCTGCCGGCAGCCTCAAAAAGATAGCGGCGCATGGGCGCTGCCATCTTGCCTCGGATTGTTGCTACCCGTGACGTCATTGGGGAGCGGCAATCCGTCTCCATGGTAGCCTCGGGTCTTCCGAAGACCCGGGGCTATTTCGTTTTAACCCCTTCATTACAATGTGCTGATAGCACATTGTAATGAATGAGGAGGAAAATCCCCATATACTGCCATACTGTAGTATGGCAGTATATGATAGGATTGATCAGACAACCTAGGGTTAAAGTACCCCAGGGAGTCTGAAAAATAGTAAAAATAAAAAAAGTTAAAAAAAAAATTATAATAAAAGACCCTAAAAATTCAAATCACCCCCCTTTCCCTAGAACTGACATAAATATAAATAAACAGTAAAAATCATAAACACATTAGGTATCGACGCGTCCGAAAATGCCTGATCTATCAAAATATATTAACGGGTTTTCAATGCCTTTAACCCCGTAACAGAAAATAGCGCCCAAAGTCGAAAATGCCACTTTTTTGCCATTTTGAAAAATATAAAAAAATCTATAAAAAGTGATGAAAAGGTCGTACAGTCCTAAAAATGATATTGAAAATATTATCAAATGTCGCAAAAAATGACACCACCCACAGCTCCGTACACCAAAGTATAAAAAAGTTATTAGCGCCAGAAGATGGCAAAATCAAAAAAATAATTTTTGTACAGGAGGTTTTAATTTTTGTAAATATATGAAAACATTATAAAACCTATACAAATACGCAGAAAACAAGCCGTCACACAGCTCTTTACGTGTAAAAATAAAAAAGTTATAGATTTTTGAAGGTGGGGAGTGAAAAATGGACATGAAAAAACAGGAAAGGGCCCGGTCCTTAACCGGTTAAAGAGTTTATAGACATAGGCGCCTTCATGCAATTTTGATTCAAACTGAAACATTTTATAAAAAATACTTAAAATTTTACTTTGATGGCAAAAAAATGTGCTCAAAACAGAAAATATTTACCTTCACATCTAATAAATGTAATAGATGGACATGTGTAGAGTTCACAAATGTGCCCTATTGATATGTTCACATAAATAAATCCACATAATATCACTACAACTGTAATAACTAGATATCTGCTTTTCAGTTAGAAATGTTAAGACAGTCAGAAACCTGCAAAATATATCAATAAAACAGAATAAAAAGTAAAGGCTCCATACATTTGGCAATTAACATTCAAAATTTCCTCTAAAATATGTACAGATCCCGAATACTTATATAAAGAAAATATACTTTCCTAAAACAGTCAGCTGTGAGGAGTTCATACATACCCCACATGTGGATATTCACCAAAATATGCAGCAAAGGGAACGTTACATCCACAGGGGACACCAAACTATTTTTGCAGAAAATTGCAGTGAGCGTCACACAGATCTATCATTATATTCTCCCTTACACAATGGCAACCCAAATAAATAACTATATATCCATAACCCAAGCTAATGAGATCATAAAAGTCACTTTTAGATGTGCGCCATTGTATTAGCGGCACTATAACAGAACCCTCCGCGCTTCATAAGAATGAGAGTGAGAACGTCATAACATAGGTGTAAGTAATGAGGATGGTGGGAAATAAAAACTTTATTCCAGAACATGTGTGTGTTTCTGGTGTTACATATAACCTTATGGACATGTTCTGGTTGCGGTAATAATATGTAGCCACAGTAGGCGAAGAGGCCCCAGTTTGTCTAGCACCGGCCCTGCTGTGCTGGCTACCCGAATAATATTGGGGGAAAGCAGTGTACTGGCTACCTATATACTGTGGGGGCCTGCAGTGTGCTGGATACCTATATACTGGGAGGGAGGCTGCAGTGTGGTGGTTACCTATATAGTGTTGGGTGGAAACATTGTGCTGGCTACCTATATACTGTGGGGGGGGGAGGTCAGCAGTGTGCTGAATACCTATATACTGGGGGGCTACAGTGTGATGTCTACCTACATACTGGGGGAAGTGTGTTGGATACCTACATACTGGGGCAGTGTGCTGGTTACCAATATACTTCAGAGGTATTTTTATCATGAATATTCATTGTTCATTTGATTCTTTAGTTTTCTCCATGTGGTTACCAGCATAGCGCTTCCGTCCTGCAGGGGTGATGTTATACAGCTAGTGTTATACAGCTTGTGATCATTATCTCCAATAAAGGGAAGATGGTATTTAATCGAGGGGGCACAGCATCTATCTACATTTATTACAGGGTGCACAGTATGAATTTAAAGGGATTGCATACATGTAAATTAGAGGGCTCTGTACATATGTAAAATCATATGGGATACTGTATATATAAAGGGGAAATGGGAATTGGTCCTGGGTTTTGTATGAAGCTTGGTTCTAGTACTGTTCTTATGTATTGGACTCCATATTGGTGCTGTATTTATATACTTAACTTTATTCTGGTGAAGTATATATGTAAACTTCTATTATAATAATTAATGACAAGCACAATCTTATAATTTGAAAGATACTGTACACCTTAATTAAAAGGGGGACACTGTATATGTTACAATTAATGTGGCTGAGCAATGTCGAAGATAACTTGGGGATAGTGCTGCATTCACTATAATTCATAAACAAAGCGCATCGTTAATATTTTTAATATGTGGGGGGGGGGGGCCCAAAATAAGGACGCATTGTATATATTTTAATAACCTGGGGGTGTGGGGGGGTATTTTTTGAGATTCACCCTGTACAACAATTTACCTAGAAACTGCCCTGATACAGTATATTTAACTTATATGCAAGACATTTCATTAAAGATTTTGTATTTTTTTTTCCAAAATATTGTTTGTAAACTTCTACTTTATGAGAAAATGGAACCATCTAGGCTATTGCTATTATATGTAAAAAGTAATGAATACGTTCTGAATATTTCTACATACAGATGTAACGGTAATGTGGGTGTGAATATTCCAAATACATCATACTGCATGTATAGATACTCTACATCATTATATAGTCCACTAAGTTTATGGCTGGTGTAATGTGTATAACAACACAGTTATTCATTATTAGTGTATAAATATTCATTGGCATTACACAGCAAGGAATGTTTATTGGCAATGTATAGATTGCTGGAGTTCTATTCTGTGCATGTTTATTGCCAACACAGAGGTACTCAGCATAATTGTATAAAGCCACAAGGTACTTATAAGTAGAGAAGATACTCATTATCCAGCATGACATGAATATTTGAGGTGGGTACTAAGTTGCATTATACTGCTCATCAGGTTTTATAAAGCAATTTACAATATATCCATTCATTTTTGCATAATAATCACATCTGGCACTATTAGGAGCTGCATTATCTGCATTACTGTATTCCTGGATCTATCTTCCCAATTTCCCCGTTTATCTCTGAATTTCATGCAAACTGTACATATGTTCACATGCAAATTCAGTATCAAACAGAAGTTAAAATATATGAAAAATGTTATTAATATATCTACAGTTGAGCTGTTATTATCTAACTAATATAGAACAGTTTGATACTGTTTTATAGGGTTATTATCTAACTTATAAAGGTCAGTTTCTACATAATACTCTATAACTCCAAGACTAAGGAAAGTAGGCAATAGAGATGAGTGAACATGCTCGTCCGAGCTTGATGCTCGGTCGAGCATTAGGGTACTCGAAACTGCTTGTTGCTCGGACGAATACTTCGCCCGCTCGAGAAAATGGCAGCTCCCGCCGTTTTGCTTTTTGGCGGCCAGAAACAGAGCCAATCACAAGCCAGGAGACTCTGCACTCCACCCAGCATGACGTGGTACCCTTACACGTCGATAGCAGTGGTTGGCTGGCCAGATCAGGTGACCCTGGGATAGACTAGCCGCTGCCCGCGCTGCTCGGATCATTCTGTGTCTGGATGCCGCTAGGGAGAGAGCTGCTGCTGGTCAGGGAAAGCGTTAGGGTGTTCTATTAGCTTACTGTTAGGCAGGAGTGATTCTCAAAGAACCCAACAGCCCTTCTTAGGGCTACAATAACGTTCTACTTTTTTAATTTTAATTTGCATCTAGTACCATTTTGTGAGGAATTAGCAGGGGGACTTGCTACCGTTGTGTTTAGCTCTTAGTGGCACACATATCCATAGCAAAGACCGAAGTGGGAAAATTTAGTAGGGGTTGGATTTCAATTAGGCACTAACTCAGTGTCATCTCATCTGGCATAGTAGTGTGCTTTGATACTTGGCTAGAAAATAGCCATAGGAGAATACAAAGAGCTTACTTACGCCTACAGTAGCGTTCTATATATTTGATTTCTGGTTGATCTGCTGGTGGCTGTACTTTCTGCAGTGCATGTACTAGCCAATTCTGAGCAATTTGTAGTGAGACTTGCGACCGCTGTGTTCTGCGCTTAGTGGCACACATATCCATAGCAAAGACCGAAGTGGGAAAATTTAGTAGGGGTTGGATTTCAATTAGGCACTAACTAAGTGTCATCTCATCTGGCATAGTAGTGTGCTTTGATACTTGGCTAGAAAATAGCCATAGGAGAATACAAAGAGCTTACTTACGCCTACAGTAGCGTTCTATATATTTGATTTCTGGTTGATCTGCTGGTGGCTGTACTTTCTGCAGTGCATGTACTAGCCAATTCTGAGCAATTTGTAGTGAGACTTGCGACCGCTGTGTTCTGCGCTTAGTGACGCACATATCCATAGCAAAGACCGAAGTGGGAAAATTTAGTAGGGGTTGGATTTCAATTAGGCACTAACTCAGTGTCATCTCATCTGGCATAGTAGTGTGCTTTGATACTTGGCTAGAAAATAGCCATAGCAATAGGATAGCATTGTTTGGTTTTAAAAACTCAAAAAAAAACAAAAAACACAAAAAAAAACAAAAAACACAAAAAAAAAACAAAAAACACAAAAAAAAACAAAAAAAAGTAAAAAAAAAAATAAAGTTATATCTCTCATTTTAAAAATGTTTAACCCGAGGGCTAGGGGTAGAGGACGAGGGCGGGGACGTGGGCGTCCAACTACTGCAGGGGTCAGAGGCCGTGGTCCTGGGTTGGGGTGAGACACCACCTGCTGATGAGGGAGCAGGGGAACGCCGCAGAGCTACACTCCCTAGGTTCATGTCTGAAGTTACTGGGACTCGTGGTAGAGCACTGTTGAGGCCAGAACAGTGCGAACAGGTGATGTCGTGGATTGCTGACAATGCTTCGAGCAATTTGTCCACCACCAGTCAGTCTTCCACGCAGTCCACCCATGTCACCGAAATCGCCACTCCTCCAGCTCCTGCACCTCAGCCTCCTCCCCCCCAGTCTGCCCCCTCCCAGGAAAATTTGGCATTTGAACCGGCATACTCTGAGGAACTGTTTTCTGGACCCTTCCCACAGTCACAAACCACTTGTCCGGTTGCTGCTGAGCAATTTTCCGATGCCCAGGTTTTCCACCAGTCACAGTCTGTGGGTGATGATGACCTTCTTGACGTAGTGGAAGTGTGTAAAGAGGTGTCCGACGATGAGGAGACACGGTTGTCAGACAGTGGGGAAGTTGTTGTCAGGGCAGGAAGTCCGAGGGGGGAGCAGACTGAGGGATCGGAGGATGATGAGGTGACAGACCCAAGCTGGGTTGAGAGGCCGGGTGAACACAGTGCTTCTGAGACGGAGGAGAGTCCTCGACCAGAACAGGTTGGAAGAGGCAGTGGTGGGGCCAGACGGAGAGGCAGGGCCAGAGCTGGTGCATCAGCGCCAAATGTGTCAACTAGTGAAGCTCCCGTGGCGAGGGCTCTTGCGGCGAGGGCTAGATCTTCAGAAGTCTGGAGGTTCTTTAAGGAAACACCGGATGTCCGACGGACTGTGGTGTGCAACATTTGCCAAACCAGGCTCAGCAGGGGTTCCACCACTACTAGCTTAACTACCACCAGTATGCGCAGGCATATGAATGCTAAACACCCCACTCAGTGGCAACAAGCCCGTTCACCTCCGGCCGTGCACACCACTGCTCCTTCCCCTGTGTCAGCTGCTAGTCAGCCCCCTGCCCAGGACCCTGCCACAAAAACCCCATCGTCGCCTCCACGATCCTCCACAGCATCCACCAGCGTTCAGCTCTCCATACCCCAGACGCTGGAGCGGAAACGCAAATATAGTGCAACCCACCCGCACGCCCAAGCCCTTAATGTGCACATCTCCAGATTGCTTAGCCTGGAGATGCTGCCCTATAGGCTAGTAGAGACCGAGGCCTTTCGCAACCTCATGGCGGCGGCCGCCCCTCGGTATTCGGTCCCCAGCCGCCACTACTTTTCCCGATGTGCCGTCCCAGCCCTGCACCAGCACGTGTCAGACAACATCATCCGTGCCCTGACCAACGCCGTTTCTGACAAGGTCCACCTGACCACGGACACGTGGACGAGTGCTGCCGGGCAGGGCCACTATATATCGCTGACGGCACATTGGGTTAACTTGGTGGAGGCTGGGACCGAGTCTGACCCTGGGGCTGCTCATATACTGCCGACGCCGAGGATTGCGGGGCCTACCTCGGTCCAGGTGTTTCAGGCCTACTATGCCTCCTCCTCCTCCCACCCCTCCTCCACCTCCTCCTCCGAACTACCATCCGTGGGCACGGCGCCATCAGTCGGTAGCTCTAGGCACAGCAGCAGTGCCGTCGCTAAGCGACAGCAGGCGGTGCTCAAACTGCTGAGCCTAGGCGACAAAAGGCACACCGCCCAAGAGCTATTACAGGGCATCACGGCGCAGACTGATCTGTGGCTGGCACCGCTGAACCTCAAGCCGGGAATGGTTGTGTGTGACAACGGCCGTAACCTGGTGGCGGCTCTGCAACTCGGCAGACTGACACATGTGCCATGCCTGGCCCATGTGTTAAATCTGATAGTTCAGCGTTTCCTCAAGACATACCCCAATCTGTCTGATTTGCTCACGAAGGTGCGCCGCATCTGTGCGCATTTCAGGAAGTCCAGCCCAGATGCTGCCACTCTCAGGGCAGCGCAGCGCCACCTCCAACTGCCCGCTCACCGACTGTTGTGCGACGTGCCCACGAGGTGGAATTCAACACTGACCATGTTATCCAGAGTTTACCAGCAGCGCAGAGCGATTGTAGACTGCCAGATGTCAACTTCCACCAGAACTGGTAGTCAGGTCAGTCAGCTTCCTCAAGTCTACAATGAGGAGTGGACGTGGATGTCTGATATCTGTCAGGTGCTGAGTAACTTTGAGGAGTCAACACAGATGGTCAGTGGCGATGCCGCCATCATCAGCCAGCCATCCCGCTGCTTGGCCTGTTGAAAAACTCTCTGGTCAGCATGAAGTCGGAAGCTTTGCGCTCGTCACAAGAGACAGGGGAAGAATATTCCCTTGTTGATAGCCAAAGCACCCTCAGTTCTGTTTCTCAGCGCATATCGGAGGAGGTGGAGGTGGAGGAGGAGGAAGAGGAGGAGAATGTTGGCGAGACACAAGAGGGGAGCATTGCTCAGACCTTCACTGTTCAGCGTGTATGGGCAGAAGAAGAGGAGTTGGAGGAGTTGGAGGAGGAGGAAATGGACAGTCAGGCCAGTGAGGGGAGTGAATTCTTACGCGTTGGTACTCTGGCGCATATGGCAGATTTCATGCTAGGCTGCCTATCCCGTGACCCTCGCGTTCAAAGAATTTATTCCAGCACCGATTACTGGGTGTTCACTCTCCTGGACCCACGGTACAAGCAAAATCTTCCCACTCTCATCCCTGCAGAGGAAAGGAGTGTGAGAATGCATGAATACCAGCAGGCCCTGGTGCACAAGCTGAAACAGTATTTCCCTTCTGACAGCGCTAGCGGCAGAGTGCGTAGTTCTGCGGGACAAGTAGCGAGGGAGAGTAGGCGAGCAGGCAGCTTGTCCAGCACTGGCAAGGGTACGCTTTACAAGGCTTTTGCCAGCTTTATGTCACCCCAGCAAGACACTGTCACCTGTCCCTAGTCTCGGCAGAGTAGGGCTGATCTTTACAGAAAGATGGTGAGGGAGTACGTAGCTGACCATACCATCGTCCTAAATGATCACACAGCTCCCTACAACTACTGGGTTTCAAAGCTGGACATGTGGCACGAACTGGCGCTGTACGCCTTGGAGGGTCTTGCCTGCCCTGCCGCTAGCGTCTTGTCCGAGCGGGTTTTCAGTGCAGCTGGTGGCATCATCACCGATAAGCGTACACGCCTGTCGACTGACAGCGCTGACAGGCTGACGCTTATTAAAATGAATAAAGGCTGGATTTCTCAGAATTTCCAATCTCCACCAGGTGAAGGAAGCTCAACCTGAATAATTGATCCACTCCTCCTCCTCCTCATTTTCCTCCTTCTCCTCCTCTTTGTACAGTAAAGCAGAGGAAAATGGCTATTTTTTGACAGGGCCCACTGGCTCTTGCTATACTTCATGCATTTAATTTTTCTGGAGGGCCACCTACCCGGTCCTCTGTTTGAAACAATTTTTGTGAGTGCCACATACAGGCACTCAATCTATTCCATTTTACTGCAGGGCCACCTACCTGCTCCTCTGGTTTGAAACATTTTTGGGACTGCCACATACAGGCACTCAATCTATTCCATTTTACTGGAGGGCCACCTACCTGCTCCTCTGGTTTGAAAAATTTTTGGGACTGCCACATACAGGCACTCAATCTATTCCATTTTACTGCAGGGCCACCTACCTGCTCCTCTGGTTTGAAACATTTTTGGGACTGCCACATACAGGCACTCAATCTATTCCATTTTACTGGAGGGCCACCTACCTGCTCCTCTGGTTTGAAAAATTTTTGGGACTGCCACATACAGGCACTCAATCTATTCCATTTTTCTGGAGGGCCACCTACCCGGTCCTCTGTTTTAAAAAATTTTTGGGACTGCCACATACAGGCACTCAATCTATTCCATTTTACTGGAGGGCCACCTACCTGCTCCTCTGGTTTGAAAAATTTTTGGGACTGCCACATACAGGCACTCAATCTATTCCATTTTACTGGAGGGCCACCTACCTGCTCCTCTGGTTTGAAAAATGTTTGGGACTGCCACATACAGGCACTATCCAAATTAAATTGTCTCCATAGCAGCCTCCACACGTTGTCTCCATTGCTACCTCCAAAAGTCGTCCATATAGCTGCCTCCATACATCGTCCCTTTATCAAACGAGGTGTGTCAGGCAGAAATTTGGGTTGTTTTCATGGATTCCACATCAAAGTTGTTAACTTTGTCGCCACCCTGCTGTGTTATCCACAAAATATACTGGCAAACTTTTACCATTTAGGGATATTATTTCAGCGCTTCTTGCGCATCTGTTTACATTCCCCTCACCCGGCATATCCTAAACTTATAAGAACGCTACTACACTTGATCTTATACAAAAGGTTCTTAGAAGTGCTGTTTGGGGAGTAGCCTAGAGACAGGGGCTTGGATTGGCGAAAGCTCGCCTGGCAGCGGAGCGCCAGCTCCATGCGCATCATGCGCTTCTTGCGCATCTGTTTACATTCCCCTCACCCGCCATATCCCAAACTTATAAGAACGCTACTACACTTAACTTGGTGCAGGCTGGGACCGAGTCTGACCCTGGGGCTGGTCATATACTGCCGACGCAGAGAATTGCGGGGCCTACCTCGGTCCAGGTCTCAAAGGCCTACTATACCTCCTCCCACCCCTCCTCCACCTCCTCCTCCTCCGAATTACCATCCGTGGGCATGGCGCCATCAGTCGGTAGCTCTAGGCACAGCAGCAGTGCCGTCGCTAAGCGACAGCAGGCGGTGCTGAAACTGCTGAGCCTAGGCGATAAAAGGCACACCGCCCAAGAGCTATTACAGGGCATTCCACATCAAAGTTGTTAACTTTGTCGCCACCCTGCTGTGTAATCCACAAAATATACTTGCAAACTTTTACCATTTAGGGATATTATTTCAGCGCTTCTTGCGCATCTGTTTACATTCCCCTCACCCGCCATATCCTAAACTTATAAGAACGCTACTACACTTGATCTTATACAAAAGGTTCTTAGAAGTGCTGTTTGGGGAGTAGCCTAGAGACAGGGGCTTGGATTGGCGAAAGCTCGTCTGGCAGCGGAGCGCCAGCTCCATGCGCATCATGCGCTTCTTGCGCATCTGTTTACATTCCCCTCACCCGCCATATCCCAAACTTATAAGAACGCTACTACACTTAACTTGGTGCAGGCTGGGACCGAGTCTGACCCTGGGGCTGGTCATATACTGCCGACGCAGAGAATTGCGGGGCCTACCTCGGTCCAGGTCTCAAAGGCCTACTATACCTCCTCCCACCCCTCCTCCACCTCCTCCTCCTCCGAATTACCATCCGTGGGCATGGCGCCATCAGTCGGTAGCTCTAGGCACAGCAGCAGTGCCGTCGCTAAGCGACAGCAGGCGGTGCTGAAACTGCTGAGCCTAGGCGATAAAAGGCACACCGCCCAAGAGCTATTACAGGTTGTTAACATCAAAGTTGTTAACTTTGTCGCCACCCTGCTGTGTAATCCACAAAATATACTTGCAAACTTTTACCATTTAGGGATATTATTTCAGCGCTTCTTGCGCATCTGTTTACATTCCCCTCACCCGCCATATCCTAAACTTATAAGAACGCTACTACACTTGATCTTATACAAAAGGTTCTTAGAAGTGCTGTTTGGGGAGTAGCCTAGAGACAGGGGCTTGGATTGGCGAAAGCTCGCCTGGCTGCAGAGCGCCAGCTCCATCCCAAGATCCAACTAACATAGTTGCAGCACCTTTAATCTACTACTAGTTCACTGCCTCCATAATAATAATAATAATAATAATCTTTATTTATATAGCGTCATCATATTCTGTAGCGCTTTACAAATCATAGGAAACAAATACAAATGTAATGTAACAGAGCACAACATTTGTATGGAACAACAGGAGTGAGGTCCCTGCTCGCCAGAGCTTACGGTTTATGAAGATGATGGGGTAACACGAGGTAAAAGAATATTTAATGGTCAAGCCATTCTTCTTAGGGAATAGAACAAAATATAATAAATGGAATTGCTGTCGCTTGAACCACTCAGCCGTCATCTTATATACCAGGTCCAGGGTGAATGGGACTGCAGAGAAGTCTGGTGCCTGTTGGTTGCTGGATAACAGATGGGAGGACGACACAGGACGGGTTAGTAGAAGAGTTAAAACTTCATGCAGTTAATGAGTGTTATAGGCTTGCCTAAAGAAATGGGTTTTAAGTAGAGATGAGCGAACATGCTCGTCCGAGCTTGATGCTCGGTCGAGCATTAGGGTACTCGAAACTGCTCGTTACTCGGACGAATACTTCGCCCGCTCGAGAAAATGGCAGCTCCCGCCGTTTTGCTTTTTGGCGGCCAGAAACAGAGCCAATCACAAGCCAGGAGACTCTGCACTCCACCCAGCATGACGTGGTACCCTTACACGTCGATAGCAGTGGTTGGCTGGCCAGATCAGGTGACCCTGGGATAGACTAGCCGCTGGCCGCGCTGCTCGGATCATTCTGTCTCTGGATGCCGCTAGGGAGAGAGCTGCTGCTGGTCAGGGAAAGCGTTAGGGTGTTCTATTAGCTTACTGTTAGGCAGGAGTGATTCTCAAAGAACCCAACAGCCCTTCTTAGGGCTACAATAACGTTCTACTTTTTTTATTTTAATTTGCATCTTTTACCATTTTGTGAGGAATTAGCAGGGGGACTTGCTACCGTTGTGTTTAGCTCTTAGTGGCACACATATCCATAGCAAAGACCGAAGTGGGAAAATTCAGTAGGGGTTGGATTTCTATTAGGCAATAACTCAGTGTCATCTCATCTGGCATAGTAGTGTGCTTCCTTTGATACTTGGCTAGAAAATAGCCATAGGAGAATACAAACAGCTTCTTGAAGCCTACAGTAGCGTTCTATATATTTGATTTCTGGTTGATCTGCTGGTGGCTGTAGTTTCTGCAGTGCATGTACTTGCCAATTCTGAGCAATTTGTAGTGAGACTTGCGACCGCTGTGTTCTGCGCTTAGTGGCGCACATATCCATAGCAAAGGCCGAAGTGGCAAAATTCAGTAGGGGTTGGATTTCTATTAGGCAATAACTCAGTGTCATCTCATCTGGCATAGTAGTGTGCTTCCTTTGATACTTGGCTAGAAAATAGCCATAGGAGAATACAAACAGCTTCTTGAAGCCTACAGTAGCGTTCTATATATTTGATTTCTGGTTGATCTGCTGGTGGCTGTAGTTTCTGCAGTGCATGTACTTGCCAATTCTGAGCAATTTGTAGTGAGACTTGCGACCGCTGTGTTCTGCGCTTAGTGGCGCACATATCCATAGCAAAGGCCGAAGTGGCAAAATTCAGTAGGGGTTGGATTTCTATTAGGCAATAACTCAGTGTCATCTCATCTGGCATAGTAGTGTGCTTCCTTTGATACTTGGCTAGAAAATAGCCATAGGAGAATACAAACAGCTTCTTGAAGCCTACAGTAGCGTTCTATATATTTGATTTCTGGTTGATCTGCTGGTGGCTGTAGTTTCTGCAGTGCATGTACTTGCCAATTCTGAGCAATTTGTAGTGAGACTTGCGACCGCTGTGTTCTGCGCTTAGTGGCGCACATATCCATAGCAAAGGCCGAAGTGGCAAAATTCAGTAGGGGTTGGATTTCTATTAGGCAATAACTCAGTGTCATCTCATCTGGCATAGTAGTGTGCTTCCTTTGATACTTGGCTAGAAAATAGCCATAGGAGAATACAAACAGCTTCTTGAAGCCTACAGTAGCGTTCTATATATTTGATTTCTGGTTGATCTGCTGGTGGCTGTAGTTTCTGCAGTGCATGTACTTGCCAATTCTGAGCAATTTGTAGTGAGACTTGCGACCGCTGTGTTCTGCGCTTAGTGGCGCACATATCCATAGCAAAGGCCGAAGTGGCAAAATTCAGTAGGGGTTGGATTTCTATTAGGCAATAACTCAGTGTCATCTCATCTGGCATAGTAGTGTGCTTCCTTTGATACTTGGCTAGAAAATAGCCATAGGAGAATACAAACAGCTTCTTGAAGCCTACAGTAGCGTTCTATATATTTGATTTCTGGTTGATCTGCTGGTGGCTGTAGTTTCTGCAGTGCATGTACTTGCCAATTCTGAGCAATTTGTAGTGAGACTTGCGACCGCTGTGTTCTGCGCTTAGTGGCGCACATATCCATAGCAAAGGCCGAAGTGGCAAAATTCAGTAGGGGTTGGATTTCTATTAGGCACTAACTCAGTGTCATCTCATCTGGCATAGTAGTGTGCTTCCTTTGATACTTGGCTAGAAAATAGCCATAGCAATAGGATAGGATTGTTTGGTTTTAAAAACTCAAAAAAAAACAAAAAACACAAAAAAAAAAAAAAAACACAAAAAAACACACAAAAAAACAAAAAGAAGTAAAAAAAAAAAAAAAAGTTATAACTCTCATTTTAAAAATGTTTAACCCGAGGGCTAGGGGTAGAGGACGAGGGCGGGGACGTGGGCGTCCAACTACTGCAGGGGTCAGAGGCCGTGGTCCTGGGCGGGGTGAGACACCACCTGCTGATGAGGGAGCAGGGGAACGCCGCAGAGCTACACTCCCTAGGTTCATGTCTGAAGTTACTGGGACTCGTGGTAGAGCACTGTTGAGGCCAGAACAGTGCGAACAGGTGATGTCGTGGATTGCTGACAATGCTTCGAGCAATTTGTCCACCACCAGTCAGTCTTCCACGCAGTCCACCCATGTCACCGAAATCCCCACTCCTCCAGCTCCTGCACCTCAGCCTCCTCCCCCCCAGTCTGCCCCCTCCCAGGAAAATTTGGCATTTGAACCGGCATACTCTGAGGAACTGTTTTCTGGACCCTTCCCACAGTCACAAACCACTTGTCCGGTTGCTGCTGAGCAATTTTCCGATGCCCAGGTTTTCCACCAGTCACAGTCTGTGGGTGATGATGACCTTCTTGACGTAGTGGAAGTGTGTAAAGAGGTGTCCGACGATGAGGAGACACGGTTGTCAGACAGTGGGGAAGTTGTTGTCAGGGCAGGAAGTCCGAGGGGGGAGCAGACTGAGGGATCGGAGGATGATGAGGTGACAGACCCAAGCTGGGTTGAGAGGCCGGGTGAACACAGTGCTTCTGAGACGGAGGAGAGTCCTCGACCTGAACAGGTTGGAAGAGGCAGTGGTGGGGCCAGACGGAGAGGCAGGGCCAGAGCTGGTGCATCAGCGCCACTGTCAACTAGTGAAGCTCCCGTGGTGAGGGCTCTTGCGGCGAGGGCTAGATCTTCAGAAGTGTGGAGGTTCTTTAAGGAAACACCGGATGACCGACGGACTGTGGTGTGCAACATTTGCCAAACCAGGCTCAGCAGGGGTTCCACCACTACTAGCTTAACTACCACCAGTATGCGCAGGCATATGAATGCTAAGCACCCCACTCAGTGGCAACAAGCCCGTTCACCTCCGGCCGTGCACACCACTGCTCCTTCCCCTGTGTCAGCTGCTAGTCAGCCCCCTGCCCAGGACCCTGGCACAAAAACCCCATCGTCGCCTCCACGATCCTCCACAGCATCCACCAGCGTTCAGCTCTCCATACCCCAGACGCTGGAGCGGAAACGCAAATATAGTGCAACCCACCCGCACGCCCAAGCCCTTAATGTGCACATCTCCAGATTGCTTAGCCTGGAGATGCTGCCCTATAGGCTAGTAGAGACCGAGGCCTTTCGCAACCTCATGGCGGCGGCCGCCCCTCGGTATTCGGTCCCCAGCCGCCACTACTTTTCCCGATGTGCCGTCCCAGCCCTGCACCAGCACGTGTCAGACAACATCATCCGTGCCCTGACCAACGCCGTTTCTGACAAGGTCCACCTGACCACGGACACGTGGACGAGTGCTGCCGGGCAG
Organism: Engystomops pustulosus; assembly: GCF_040894005.1. Lineage (NCBI taxonomy): Eukaryota > Metazoa > Chordata > Amphibia > Anura > Leptodactylidae > Engystomops > Engystomops pustulosus. The sequence goes on along the minus strand of NC_092418.1, from coordinate 43,761,710 downwards.
GGCCACTATATATCGCTGACGGCACATTGGGTTAACTTGGTGGAGGCTGGGACCGAGTCTGACCCTGGGGCTGCTCATATACTGCCGACGCCGAGGATTGCGGGGCCTACCTCGGTCCAGGTGTTTCAGGCCTACTATGCCTCCTCCTCCTCCCACCCCTCCTCCACCTCCTCCTCCGAACTACCATCCGTGGGCACGGCGCCATCAGTCGGTAGCTCTAGGCACAGCAGCAGTGCCGTCGCTAAGCGACAGCAGGCGGTGCTCAAACTGCTGAGCCTAGGCGACAAAAGGCACACCGCCCAAGAGCTATTACAGGGCATCACGGCGCAGACTGATCTGTGGCTGGCACCGCTGAACCTCAAGCCGGGAATGGTTGTGTGTGACAACGGCCGTAACCTGGTGGCGGCTCTGCAACTCGGCAGACTGACACATGTGCCATGCCTGGCCCATGTGTTAAATCTGATAGTGCAGCGTTTCCTCAAGACATACCCCAATCTGTCTGATTTGCTCACGAAGGTGCGCCGCATCTGTGCGCATTTCAGGAAGTCCAGCCCAGATGCTGCCACTCTCAGGGCAGCGCAGCGCCGCCTCCAACTGCCCGCTCACCGACTGTTGTGCGACGTGCCCACGAGGTGGAATTCAACACTGACCATGTTATCCAGAGTTTACCAGCAGCGCAGAGCGATTGTAGACTGCCAGATGTCAACTTCCACCAGAACTGGTAGTCAGGTCAGTCAGCTTCCTCAAGTCTACAATGAGGAGTGGACGTGGATGTCTGATATCTGTCAGGTGCTGAGTAACTTTGAGGAGTCAACACAGATGGTCAGTGGCGATGCCGCCATCATCAGCCTCACCATCCCGCTGCTTGGCCTGTTGAAAAACTCTCTGGTCAGCATGAAGTCGGAAGCTTTGCGCTCGTCACAAGAGACGGGGGAAGAATATTCCCTTGTTGATAGCCAAAGCACCCTGAGGTCTGTTTCTCAGCGCATATCGGAGGAGGTGGAGGTGGAGGAGGATGAGGAGGAAGAGGAGGAGAATGTTGGCGAGACACAAGAGGGGACCATTGTTGAGTCCTTCACTGTTCAGCGTGTATGGGCAGAAGAAGAGGAGTTGGAGGAGTTGGAGGAGGAGGAAATGGACAGTCAGGCCAGTGAGGGGAGTGAATTCTTACGCGTTGGTACTCTGGCGCATATGGCAGATTTCATGCTAGGCTGCCTATCCCGTGACCCTCGCGTTCAAAGAATTTATTCCAGCACCGATTACTGGGTGTTCACTCTCCTGGACCCACGGTACAAGCAAAATCTTCCCACTCTCATCCCTGGAGAGGAAAGGAGTGTGAGAATGCATGAATACCAGCAGGCCCTGGTGCACAAGCTGAAACAGTATTTCCCTTCTGACAGCGCTAGCGGCAGAGTGCGTAGTTCTGCGGGACAAGTAGCGAGGGAGAGTAGGCGAGCAGGCAGCTTGTCCAGCACTGGCAAGGGTACGCTTTACAAGGCTTTTGCCAGCTTTATGTCACCCCAGCAAGACACTGTCACCTGTCCCCAGTCTCGGCAGAGTAGGGCTGATCTTTACAGAAAGATGGTGAGGGAGTACGTAGCTGACCATACCATCGTCCTAAATGATCACACAGCTCCCTACAACTACTGGGTTTCAAAGCTGGACATGTGGCACGAACTGGCGCTGTACGCCTTGGAGGTTCTTGCCTGCCCTGCCGCTAGCGTCTTGTCCGAGCGGGTTTTCAGTGCAGCTGGTGGCATCATCACCGATAAGCGTACACGCCTGTCGACTGACAGCGCTGACAGGCTGACGCTTATTAAAATGAATAAATGCTGGATTTCTCAGAATTTCCAATCTCCACCAGGTGAAGGAAGCTCAACCTGAATAATTGATCCACTCCTCCTCCTCCTCCTCATTTTCCTCCTTCTCCTCCTCTTTGTACAGTAAAGCAGAGGAAAATGGCTATTTTTTGACAGGGCCCACTGGCTCTTGCTATAGTACTTCATGCATTTAATTTTTCTGGAGGGCCACCTACCCGGTCCTCTGTTTGAAACAATTTTTGTGAGTGCCACATACAGGCACTCAATCTATTCCATTTTTCTGGAGGGCCACCTACCCGGTCCTCTGTTTTAAAAAATTTTTGGGACTGCCACATACAGGCACTCAATCTATTCCATTTTACTGGAGGGCCACCTACCTGCTCCTCTGGTTTGAAACATTTTTGGGACTGCCACATACAGGCACTCAATCTATTCCATTTTACTGCAGGGCCACCTACCTGCTCCTCTGGTTTGAACAATTTTTGGGACTGCCACATACAGGCACTCAATCTATTCCATTTTACTGGAGGGCCACCTACCTGCTCCTCTGGTTTGAAACATTTTTGGGACTGCCACATACAGGCACTCAATCTATTCCATTTTACTGCAGGGCCACCTACCTGCTCCTCTGGTTTGAACAATTTTTGGGACTGCCACATACAGGCACTCAATCTATTCCATTTTACTGGAGGGCCACCTACCTGCTCCTCTGGTTTGAAACATTTTTGGGACTGCCACATACAGGCACTCAATCTATTCCATTTTACTGCAGGGCCACCTACCTGCTCCTCTGGTTTGAACAATTTTTGGGACTGCCACATACAGGCACTCAATCTATTCCATTTTACTGCAGGGCCACCTACCTGCTCCTCTGGTTTGAACAATTTTTGGGACTGCCACATACAGGCACTCAATCTATTCCATTTTACTGGAGGGCCACCTACCTGCTCCTCTGGTTTGAAGAATTTTTGGGACTGCCACATACAGGCACTCAATCTATTCCATTTTACTGGAGGGCCACCTACCTGCTCCTCTGGTTTGAAACATTTTTGGGACTGCCACATACAGGCACTCAATCTATCCCATTTTACTGGAGGGCCACCTACCTGCTCCTCTGGTTTGAAAAATGTTTGGGACTGCCACATACAGGCACTATCCAAATTAAATTGTCTCCATAGCAGCCTCCACACGTTGTCTCCATTGCTACCTCCAAAAGTCGTCCATATAGCTGCCTCCATACATCGTCCCTTTATCAAACGAGGTGTGTCAGGCAGAAATTTGGGTTGTTTTCATGGATTCCACATCAAAGTTGTTAACTTTGTCGCCACCCTGCTGTGTTATCCACAAAATATACTGGCAAACTTTTACCATTTAGGGATATTATTTCAGCGCTTCTTGCGCATCTGTTTACATTCCCCTCACCCGGCATATCCTAAACTTATAAGAACGCTACTACACTTGATCTTATACAAAAGGTTCTTAGAAGTGCTGTTTGGGGAGTAGCCTAGAGACAGGGGCTTGGATTGGCGAAAGCTCGCCTGGCAGCGGAACGCCAGCTCCATGCGCATCATGCGCTTCTTGCGCATCTGTTTACATTCCCCTCACCCGCCATATCCCAAACTTATAAGAACGCTACTACACTTAACTTGGTGCAGGCTGGGACCGAGTCTGACCCTGGGGCTGGTCATATACTGCCGACGCAGAGAATTGCGGGGCCTACCTCGGTCCAGGTCTCAAAGGCCTACTATACCTCCTCCCACCCCTCCTCCACCTCCTCCTCCTCCGAATTACCATCCGTGGGCATGGCGCCATCAGTCGGTAGCTCTAGGCACAGCAGCAGTGCCGTCGCTAAGCGACAGCAGGCGGTGCTGAAACTGCTGAGCCTAGGCGATAAAAGGCAAACCGCCCAAGAGCTATTACAGGGCATTCCACATCAAAGTTGTTAACTTTGTCGCCACCCTGCTGTGTAATCCACAAAATATACTTGCAAACTTTTACCATTTAGGGATATTATTTCAGCGCTTCTTGCGCATCTGTTTACATTCCCCTCACCCGCCATATCCTAAACTTATAAGAACGCTACTACACTTGATCTTATACAAAAGGTTCTTAGAAGTGCTGTTTGGGGAGTAGCCTATAGACAGGGGCTTGGATTGGCGAAAGCTCGCCTGGCAGCGGAGCGCCAGCTCCATACCAAGATCCAACTAACATAGTTTTAACTGCAGCACCTTTAATCTACTACTAGTTCACTGCCTCCATACATGGTCCCCTTATCAAACGAGCTGTGTCAGGCAGAATTTTGGGTTGTTTTCATGGCTTCCATGTTAACTTTGTCGCCACCCTGCTGTGTAATCCACAAAATATACTGGCAAACTTTTATCATGTACCGATATTATTTGAGCGCTTCTTGCTCACCTCCTTTGGTTCCTCTCTGCCACCCATTGGTTTGAAGCCTGAGTCCATTTAGGGTATGTCGCCATGACACTCTCTAGCCTGCTGCCGCTGCCTCTGCATGCCGTCCCCTATAGTGTCAGGGTCAATTATTGGATGTTTTAGATGCTATCTAGCTTCATTCTGTCACTCTGTCATGGCCATGCTGTTGCCCATAATTTTGGCATAATGGTGCGATTAGGCAGCCTCAGAGGCATCCATGCATGCTGCCCCTGCTGTTTCCTGTCCATTTCCGTGGTGTTTCCATCCTTTTCTGAGGTTCCCAGGTGTTTGGCCAAGCTTCCCTGTGCAGAGCCTTGGTCCCCTTGAAAAATGCTCGAGTCTCCCATTGACTTCAATGGGGTTCGTTATTCGAGACGAGCACTCGAGCATCGGGAAAAGTTCGTCTCGAATAACGAGTACCCGAGCATTTTAGTGTTCGCTCATCTCTAGTTTTAAGAGCACGTTTGAAACTTTGGAGGTTAGGTATTAGTCTGATAGTCCGGGGCAGAGCATTCCATAGAATTGGTGCAGCTCTAGAGAAGTCTTGGAGACGCGAGTGGGAGGTCCGCACTAGGGTAGAGGTTAATCTAAGATCACTGGCGGATCTAAGAGCACGGGTTGGGCGATAGACTGAGATAAGAGAGGAGAGGTAGGGGGGTGCAGCATTATACAGAGCTTTATGGATGAGGGTTATTATTATTTTAAACTGTATTCGAAAGGAGACTGGCAGCCAGTGCAGCGACTGGCATGAACTGTAAGCATACATGGTCCCCTTATCAAACGAGCTATGTCAGGCAGAATTTTGGGTTGTTTTCATGGCTTCCATGTTAACTTTGTCGCCACCCTGCTGTGTAATCCACAAAATATACTGGCAAACTTTTATCATGTACCGATATTATTTGAGCGCTTCTTGCTCACCTCCTTTGGTTCCTCTCTGACACCCATTGGTTTGAAGCCTGAGTCCAATTAGGGTATGTCGCCATGCCACTCTCTAGCCTGCTGCCGCTGCCTCTGCATGCCGTCCCCTATAGTGTCAGGGTCAATTATTGGATGTTTTAGATGCTATCTAGCTTCATTCTGTCACTCTGTCATGGCCATGCTGTTGCCCATAATTTTGGCATAATGGTGCGATTAGGCAGCCTCAGAGGCATCCATGCATGCTGCCCCTGCTGTTTCCTGTCCATTTCCGTGGTGTTTCCATCCTTTTCTGAGGTTCCCAGGTGTTTGGCCAAGCTTCCCTGTGCAGAGCCTTGGTCCCCTTGAAAAATGCTCGAGTCTCCCATTGACTTCAATGGGGTTCGTTATTCGAGACGAGCACTCAAGCATCGGGAAAAGTTCGTCTCGAATAACGAGTACCCGAGCATTTTAGTGTTCGCTCATCTCTAGTAGGCAACAATCAGCAAAGAAGGACATGGGTGTATTTGTAGACAAGCCCAGCAAAGAAGGGCCTTGGTGTAATTTTGTACCAGACCAACAAAGACACATCTGGGTATACGTGCAGACCAGCAGAGAAGAACATTGGTGCATTTGTAGACATGATCAGCAAATATGGCCCATGGTGTAATTTTGGACCCGACCAACAGAGAAGGACCTTGGTATAACCTTGCAGACCAGCAGAGAAGCACATAGGTATATTTGTAGACAAGCACAGCAAATAAGGACCATGGTGTAATTTTGGACCAGACCAACAGAGAAGGACCTGTGTGTACTTATGGATTAGTGCAGCGGAGGTAGATTTGGGTGTACTTGTAGTCTACAGCAGAAGACAAGTAGAGAAGGACCTGGACATCTTTGTAGATCAGTCTAGTCAGCTTATGTATTGGGTTTACTCCATAGACTAGAAAATAGTACACAATGTCAATCAACTACTTTTGTGGTCATAAGGTGCTGTTATATTATTAACTTTTTTGCTGCCAAGAATTATTGGATGTATTGCAACACTTTTTTAAAATCTGCAAATAAAAAAAAGTATTGCTACTAGAGATGAGCGAGCACTAAAATGCTCGGGTGCTCGTTACTCGAGCCGAACATTTCCAGATGTTCGAGTGCTCGTTTCGAGTAACGAGCCCCATTGAAATCAATGGGAGACCCGAGCATTTTTCAGTAAAATTATAAACTTAACGAGCACAGTGAAAATACACAGTGCAGAACAGATTGCAGATGTTCGGGAACATCTGCAATCTGTTCCGGAGACACGCGTGCAGAACGGTGTTCTCCGCAATAGTATTTGAAGAACAATATGTGTGAAGAACAACTTGCAGATGTTTGGAAACATCTGCAAGTTGTTCTTCACACATATTGTTCTTCAAATACTATTGCGGAGAACACCGTTCTGCACGCGTGTCTCCGGGACATCTGCGATCTTCTCCGGAGACAAGCGTGTAGAACGGTGTTCTCCGCAATAGTATTTGAAGAACAATATGTGTAGAGAACAACTTGCAGATGTTGCCAAACATCTGTAATGTGTTCTTCACACATATTGTTCTTCAAATACTATTGCGGAGAACACCGTTCTGCACACGTGTCTCCGGAACAGATTGCAGATGTTCCCGAACATCTGCAATCTGTTATGCACTGTGTTCTTTCACTGTTTTCTTCAATTAAACAATTAAATTAAATGTTTTAATTGTATCTTTTTACTGTTCTTCACTTTTTTTTTTTTTAAATTAAATGTTCGTTATCGAGCAGGGCAAATACTCGTCCGAGCAACGAGCCGGTCCGAGTATGCTAATACTCGACCGAGCATCAAGCTCGGACGAGTATACTCGCTCATCACTAATTGCTACCTATAAAACACCTTTGAAAACAAACACGCCCTGAACCCCCCTCAAATTTAAAGGGATCCCTTCTCCCTAGAGAAGAAAAGTTCAATCTCCATAAGTTGTGGAATGGCGTAATTCAGGAGCAAGCCAAAGCAGGAATGGCAGAAGGCTTCCAGAAAGGCTTAAATATCTCCCTGTAATAAAAAAAAGCCTTACAATCCAATATTGACAGTTAATATTCCCTGTTCCCCGTTCTTCACCCAAGAGTCTGTCTTGCAAAAGTTCAAAACCATGGAAAAGCTGTGAGCACTGTAAACTGCTGCAGGTTAGGATAGTCAGTCACCAGGGATTGTGGAGAGAGGCTAACACCCATCGTTTAGATCTCTGTGTTTTGGGCCTGATTACATAGAATTATTTTCACATCATATTTGTTCAACCATTACATTTTTCATCTCTGTATCTGACATCTGACATGTATCTTTTTTTCAACTTTACTATGCAAGTAATTGTTTATACTGTGAACCTTTCTGACCTAGGATTATCACTTCTTGTCATTTTCACCCTTTAAGATGGCATAATGCCTCTGTGTTACTTTTTTGCCTATCTAAATCTCCTTGATTCAGGTATAGTGGAGGATACGCTGATACATCAGTCTGTTTATGCTGCTTTGTGGTTTGTGTGAACACTGGTGCATTCCTTTCACTGACAGCCTTGATTGATTCTATCCATAACCCGTCAGTCTTCTGCAGGTTTGCTCTGGTTTACTAACAGTTAACCCACTGTTACTGGCAGAATCTCCATCCACTTACATTGCTCCCTTGCCTGTCTATGTTCTGGTCCAATCACTTCCTGAGCTGGGACTCTGGGACATCACATAATATGTCTGCCTGTTTACCCTAAGCTCTTTGCCTACTGTAGACTTAGTACTTAGTAAGCTCCTGGTTTTCTTTTATTCTGTATTTTGTCCTGGGTTTTTTTTTAAACCTTTGTTTGTATTCATAATATACATCTTCCTTGTGATTTTATACAGGTTTGACCTATTGGTTCTGACCCAACTCTGGCGACTATTCTTCTTTGCTTGTTTTGCACAGTGAACGTTGGCTAGTTGTCCTCTAATGCCTAGGGTAGGTAAGGCAATCAGGCAGGGACTATTGGGAAGGGGGTTTAGTCTCAGGGCCCACTGTCCATATCACCTGTCCCCAGATCCTTCAATACACTCTGCTTTCAATGTAAAAACTATAGACTGAAAATGAATCCGTAAAAAAAAAATTAGTGTTAGCTGTCAGTCTAATTTAAAGTTCTTTTGAACATTTCTGATTAATTTAAACTATTATACAATATTTAAGGTGTAAAAACTTGATAAAACACCAACAATAACAAACCATGAAATCTTTAAACACAAGTTGGGACAATATATCCCCTTTAAAATATCATTTTTATATAATTTTCATTACTGCATATTTTACTGTACAATTGTACTGTAAATGCCATTTCAAAGGTATTTTGGAGACTTTGGAATTTGCGGAATGACGGTTACCCATTGCCTGTAATATATTCCAAATCAATCTTGAGATCTGATTGTCACTCAATATTCTCATTATCATTACACTTTCAGTGCATCTATTATGAATGCACATTCAATACACCACATCTGTCATTCCCATAGGTTTTTAGTAGGATGTTAATTGTGTATAATGTATTCTATTCCGTGTCGCCGACTCTAGTCTTTTTTTTTTTCAGCCGCTCTATGAAATATCCGCTGTTTTCACCTAAACCATCTGTGTGTTTTCAAAAATCTCTTGTACAATAATACAGACTTATTCTAATGGAACAGGTTGTATTCGAGGATGTACAAGGAGAAAAAAGTTAAATTATATTTCAACCTTAATTGTGCAATGATGTACCTTCTGCTATGTGAGCAGTAAGCAATTTCGGAAATACTGGAACATTTTGAAATGGAAAAAAAGAAGAAGCGCCAAATAGGAGTTTTTACTTCATATCTACTTTGTGTTGCAGAATCAGCAATTTCCAAGTTGATAGGAAAGGTGAAGTAAAGTAGGTTAATTATTTTTGATCTCGGCTTGTCAATTTGTATTTCTTCCTTTCCTACCATGTGAATCACTGGTAACCTAATTACACTTATTAGACAGGTGCATTAAACCGTGTTCCGTAGATCACTTCTCCAACCATAAATAAAATATGAGGAAACAATTAGGCACATCGCACAACACAAACAACAGAAAGAGAAACACTGGAATTGTATAATTATATGTTTGCAGCGCCGAGTCAGCAGTTTTGCTAACTTTCCTATAATAAGATTACAGAAGATGGAAAAGAAGAGCTTACTTCAGCTTTTATGAAGGATGTAAGCAATTTTAAATTGCTCTTTGTCTCCTGAGACAGTGTGAAAATAATTCTAATAAAGTGTAATAAAGGCATTTCTAAAATGGGGAAAAAAGGTTGTTTAAATGTATTTTTATTTAGCATGCTAAATCACTCTTCATGGCTGAACAGGATTAAAAGCTTGTCACATAAGTAATGATACACAGAACGGATACAATGATGACATCATCATTAGATTAAACTTTTGGATTTGTACGCATTTAATAAGTTGTCTTACTTGCCGGAGTCTCCAGTATTGCACACAATATAAATTCATTTACAAGAAATATACACTCACCGGCCACTTTATTAGATACACCTGTCCAACTGCTCGTTAATACTTAATTTCTAATCAGCCAATCACATGGCGGCTACTCAGTGCATTTAGGTATGTAGACATGGTCAAGACAATCTCCTGCAGTTAAAACCGAGCATCAGTATGGGGAAGAAAGGTGATTTGTGGCCTTTGAACGTGACATGGTTGTTGGTGCCAGAAGGGCTGGTCTGAGTATTTCAGAAACTGCTGATCTACTGGGATTTTCACGCACAACCATCTCTAGGGTTTACAGAGAATGGTCCGAAAAAGAAAAAACATCCAGTGAGCAGCAGTTCTGTGTGCGGAAATGCCTTGTTGATGCCAGACCTAGCAGTGTCTGTGTCAGCCTATGCATCTATATAGGCAGACTGTTCAAGTCCCAGAGTGGGTCAGTAATATAGTGCAATTCAAAGTTTACAAAAAATAAACAACAAAATGTCCTCTTAGTGCCCCCCATCCAAAAAATTTAATAAAATTTAGTTAATGGAGCGCTTCAACCTAAAAATATTGTTACCGTATCCCTTGTGGAATGGCATGTTACTGGAAAAAACTTTGAAAAGGTATAAAAGAAGCCCATAAGAAAAATTGCAAAAAATATAACATTCTGACCCTAAAAAATCCACTAAAACATTAATTGTTGACCGTTTTCTAGATCTCTGTATTATGTTATGTAGTGTTTACCTCCAGTTGAAATGTGTCTGTATCAGGTGATGGAAACACATGATGAGTACATTCACAGTATAGTAATCAGAGTTCTGTATTGTATTAAATACCACACCTACATGTTCATTACATGACCTGGGTCTAGTATTTATCCACTTTAAGGAAAAATGATTGACATTGAACGATTGACACAGCGGTAGTTAATGGCAGTTGATTGATACAGATTATGTATTTGTATATTGTTCAACTTTTTATCATGAAAAAAATAGAATTTTTAGTATTTGCTGAAACTGGACAACATGTTCAAGGGTAAGGACACCGTTTACATTTAAATCAAAAGAAATATAATAGTTGCTCAATTCTTTGAGTCATCAAGTTCCAATCAAGATTTTGATGGCAGTGTATAGTTCTCACCACATCAGTAGATGTGTCTCGATCTTAAAAATCCATCTCTTTTCGACAACACCTTTTCAGGTTCCAAGACATTGGGGGAGATTTACTTACCTGGTCCAGTCGCGAACCAGTGGCGCGTTCTCTGACAAGGATTCTGGTCTGCTGGGATTCACTAAGGTTAGGTGCGCCCGATGTCCACCAGGTGTCGCTGCTGTGCCGCGGTCCGCCGGAGTTCACCTGCTTTGTCCCGGTGCATGTAAGTGCTTGATCTTGCAACACATTTTGATTTTTTAATTCTGTGGTTTTTCCGAATCCATCACATTGTCCGAAGGCCACGCCCCTCGATTTCTGTCACATGAAAGCCGGCCCAGATGCGACAAAATCGTGTGCACCAAAATCCCGGTGTCAATTCAGGGCAGCAATTCAGGGTCCGGAAACCCGACGAAAGTGCGCGATTCGGACCCTTAGTAAATGAGCCCCAATGTTCTTCTTGGCTTTTGAGCATCTCCTGTGTTTTCAAGCACCAATATAAGATTTAAGTTAGTTTTCTTTAAACATTTTAAATTTGGTTTCTGGGTTTGAGTGGGTCCTAACACAAAAATATTTTTTTAGTAACACTCCACTGGGATGGTCTTCCCTTTTAACCTATAACATCTAAATGCTAAATCCCCACCTACTATGGCCATTGACTGAATGATTAATTGATTTTGACTGGGAACAAGCGAACCTATAGAAGTCGGGGTTTGGACAAAATTCTGTTTGGGACCTGCACCTGAACCACACTCCCAGTAACACCCAGCACCAAAAGCAAAGTCGTATGAAGCATTAAATATGACATGGTCATTGGGGAGCACAATATTTACACAGTTTACAATTGTGATTGGTGCCAGTACCGATTGTGGGCATAACCAGCCGGGAATTCATCTGTTTAATAAAGCTGATTAAACTTGGTGATGAAAGGCACGCACCTGTCTATATAAGACCCTACAGATCACAGTGCATGTAAGAGCACATGAGAATCATGAGGTCTAAGGGACTGCCCAAGGCAAGGCACAGATCTGGCCTAGGTTACACAACAATTTATGCAACACTCAATGTTTCCAAGAGCACAGTTACCTCAACAATCCTTAAATAGAAGAAGTTTGGAATGACCACAATTCTTCCTTGACCTTGCCATTAAGCAATCTTTAGAGAAGAGCCTTGGTGAGAGAGGTAAAGAAGAACCCCAAGATAACAGTGGTCGAGAGATGCAGTAGGGAGATGGAAGAAAGTTCCACAAAGTCAACTATCAACTAAGCAAATAGTTGAATTATGGCAGAGTATACAGATGGAAGTCTCTCCTGAGTGCAAGAGATGTTAAAGCCGAATATAGTTTACAGAAAAACAACTTGATGGACTCCCAGACTATGAGAAATAAGATTCTCTGGTCTGATGAGATGAAGATTGAACTTTTTGGTGTTAATTCTAAGAGATACGTGTGGATAAAACCAGGCACTGCAAATCAGCTGTCAAATACAATTCCAACAGTGAAACATGGCGGTGACAGCATTATACTATGGGGGTGTTTTTCAGCTGCAGGGATAGGATGACTGGTTTCAATTGAAGGAAAAATGAATGCAGTCAAGTACAGAGGTATACTGGATGAAAACCTCTGCCAGAGTGGTTTGGACCTCAGATGGGGCTGAAGGTTCATCTTTCAACAAGACAAAGACCCTAAGCACATAGCTAAGAAAACAAAGTAGTAGCTTCAGAACAACACAGCAACCATTCCTGACTGGCCCAACCAGAGCCCTGACCTAAACCTAATTGAGTATTTCTGGAGAGAGATACTTCCACCAGCATTCACCATACAACATGAGGGAACTGCTTAGAAAATGCAAGTAAGAATGGCAAAAGGTCCCCAAATCCAGGTGTGGCTGTACTAGCTCAAAAGTTGCCTAATAATTTGACAGAAAATCATTTGCTAGATGTTTGTTTTAGGAAACATCCTAACTTGCTCAAGAGCAGTGCATGGAGGGAATCCATAACCACTCAATCAAGTTACAATTCCCGAACTTACTGACTCCGGAACCAATCGCTAGAGAACTAAATCTAACCGAACCAGAATCAGTGGAATGACACCTATTAAATGGCAGCAAACAGTTTCAACCTAAGAATTTTTTAACACTCATTTTTAGATCTTCCAAGAATAATGTAATAATATTTAGTGCATTGGGCTCAAAACTAGAATCTTCTCTGTATGATGCTATTTCCTCAAAAAAACATAATATCTAAATCTGTCTAATTTTATTCTTTCTTTTTCCTGCACATTTTCCTCTTTTTACTTTTTTAATTCACATACAATGTGTCCCATTGGGTGATATCATGCTGTGTATACATAATAACACTCCACTAGTTCTGCAATATAAAATGAAAACATAGAAAAAATACAAATAAATATCAGCTGTAAATAAAGGGGCAGCATTTATTGCAATTTATACTACAGTTATCTACAGACTTAGCACAACAAAATAATCAGTTAAGTGCACTAATAAAACATTACATTGGAAGTTATTGTGAGACCCTAATTTGTTTAATGGAGAACAGAATTCATTAACAACAATGGAAGTGCTCGTGCTCTGCTTATGGTTGCAAAATGAAGTAGCCAACATGTCTGCATCTTCTTTAAGAAGTAGATTGCCATAAGCTACCCAAAATGCAATGCTACAAAATGGATTAACAAGTATTTAGTTGTTATTAGCTATCCGGATGCTTCTAATCCAATGAGTTAAAGAGGACTTCGTTTTTTCATTTATGAAATGTCTGCAGTATAACCTGTCACTTACTAATGTACAACCTGTAGTTAAGATCTTCCTTTAGGATAGCATATGCAGGCACATGACCATGAACTTAAACCCATTCCCCCTCTGTGGCGGATATATCATCTGATTGCTTGTTCATGTCCCATGATGCAAGAAATAAAAAAGTTAAAAAAAATGTTATTCAATAAAACATATATTAATAAATTAATAAAAATGCCCATAAGCCCCATAACATATAAAGAGACATATAACGCACAAAAAAATCAAAATCATAACACAAACCCCACATACACTCACCGGCCACTATATGGTATATGGTATCACCGCATCTGCTACAACCCATAGAATAAAAACAAATAATTATTAAACCCGCAAGGTGAACGTCGTAAAAATAAACTGATAAAAATCTGCCAAAAATTATGATTTCTACCTATTTCATTCCACAAAAAATGCAATAGAAAGTGATCATAAAACATATGTACTCCAGAATGATACTGTTGCAAAGTCCAAAAACAAGCCATCAACCAGCTCCGTAGCCAAAAATGTAAAAATGTTATGCCACTTGGAAGACGGTGATACAAAAATGATATATTTTTCCCCTCATTAGGGACTTATTTGGCAAATTTTGTAAAAGAAAATGAATAATAACAGGATTATTATGCTATACGGTGAACACCTAAAAAAAAGTACAGAAGTGATGCTTTTTTACTCCTTCCCTCAAAAAAAGTTCATACATTTTCAACAATAGGAGATACCAACCCCAAAAGTGTAAGACTGGAAAAAGCATCTCATCCCGCAAAAAAAAATGGCATCACATGGCCCCAATAACAAAAAAGCTAAAATCCTGGCAGCTACAGAACGCTCCTCCCCTTCTGTGCCTCGCAGTGCGCCCATAAAATGGCGACCTCTGGGGGGGTTCTGTACTCGGGAGAAATTGCATAACAAATTGCAAGGTGGGTTTTCTCTTTTTATCTTTTGGAAATGTGTAAATTTTAGGGCTAAATTAATGTATAACCGACAAAATTTGACCATTCTAAATTTCACTTCCATTTTGATTCAATTACTATGAAGATCTTAACAATCTTCCTAAAAGCTGTTTCTGATAGTATAACGTGTGCTCATTTGAAAATGGGTTGATTTTATAGGGGTTATATACAGTAATTCTAAATATTTAAAATTCCATTCAAAACAGTATTTATCCCCAAATAGTCAATTCTGAAAATAAGGAAAATTGATATTCGATTTGTAAGCCATGTGACAGCAAAATAATTTTTCCAGACATTTCAAAAATCATGAAAATGTAACATATGGGAAATGTTATTCAACAACTTATTTAGGTGGTAAATCTATCTGCCTGAAAACGTGATGATTTTGAATTTCGAAAATGGCAAATTTTTCAAAAAATTCAGCATTTTTTCTTTTTGTAAATAAACCAAAACTTATCAGCCAAATTTTACCACTAAAATGAAGTACAACATGTGAGGAAAAAACTATTTCATAATCACTTTGATAAGTTACAGTGTTGAAAAGTTAGTCAGAATACAAAAAAAGCCTTAATCCCTTAACGACCTGGCCTTTTTTCATTTCTATTTTTCACTCCCCACCTTCAAAAATCTATAACTTTTTTATTTTTACACGTAAAGAGCTCTATGACAGCTTGTTTTCTGCGTATCAAATTGCACCTCGTAGTTACAGTATTTATTATTCCATGCCATGTACTGGGAAGCGGGAAAAATATTCCAAATGCAGTGAAAATGGTGAAAAAATGCATTTGAGCCGTATTCTTTTGGGCTTAAATTTTACAGCTTTCACTGTGCGCCCGAAATTACATGTCTACTTTATTCTTTGGGTTGGTACGATTACGGGATACCAATTTGAATATGTTTTATTATCATAATCTATCATTTTTAGGACTGTACAACCTTTTGATCACTTTTTCTTGATTTTTTCTATATTTTTCAAAATGGCAAAAAAATGCCATTTTCGACTTTGAGTGCTATTTTCCGTTACTGGGTTGAACGCAGCGAAAAACTGGTATTATATTTCAATAGATCAGAAATTTTTGGACGCGCCAATACCTAATGTGTTTATAATTTGTGCGTTTTATTAATATCAGTTCTAGGGAAAGGGGGTGATTTGAATTTTTTTTTTTTTTATTATAATTTTTTTTTAAAATTTTTATTCTTAAATTTTTTTTAGACTCCCTAAGGTACTTAAACCCTTTGGGGCAGATTTACTTACCCGGTCCTGTCGCGATCCCCAAGGTACATTGTCTGACGAGGTTGATTCTTCAAGATGCGTGCGTCCATTTTCCTGCATCTGTCGCTTCCCTGCTGAGGTCCGCCGGAGTTCACCTTCTTCTTCCCGTTGTATGTGAGTGTATTGTTTTGCATTGAATTGTAAATCCCGCGCTTAGTCCGAATCAGTCCGTTTGTCCATCGGCCATGCCCCCCCGATCGCATGCGCCAAAACCCCCAGTTAAATGTGGCGTAAATCGGAAATATTCTGGAAACCCGGCGAAAATGCGCCGTGCGTCCCCTTAGTAAATGTGCCCCTATGTTGTCTGATCGATCCTATCATATACTGCCATACTGCAGTATGGCAGTATATGGGGATTTTCCTCCTCATTCACGCGAAGACCCGTGGCTGTCATGACAATGGATTGCCACTCCCTGATGACATCACAGGGAGCCCTCTCCACTCACCGCGACCCGGTAAGCGCCATACTACTACGGCGCGCGTTGGTAAGGGGTTAAGCTATGAACTGGCTCCGTCCTTAAGGAGTTACATAAAATTTCAAAAGAAAGTCTGCATTAAAATTCCAACACATGTATATTTTTGCATAAAATACATTTTATAGATCATAAGTTATATGAAAACAATGAAAAAAAATTTTTTAGCTATCCACTGGACCAGGTTAATTGAATTTTCCTTTCCCTCAACCAATCAGTGGCTAAGAAGGTTTAGCAGTGATAGGCACATGGGAAATAAGGTGAAATGGGTGTGTAAGAATGTATTAAGACTGAGGATTAAAATGTCATTCTTAAAATACCCCCGGCCTCTTAGTAGATGTTGTATCCAGGTGCAATCTCTACCAATCTGACCTGGCAAGACATTTCCGGCAGACTATAGTAAATGTGTCGGACCACACTGTTCACACCCCAGTGAACAGAGTTCTCTACGATGGGGATGGGGAGATTTATGTGCCTGACAGAAAACTGGTGAAGACATAATAAATCTCCCTCAATATATTTTTGATTTGATTTATATAATTAACCCCTTAACGACTTGGCCTTTTTTAGTTTTTTCACTTCCATTTTTCACTCACCAACTTCAAAAATCTATAACTTTTTTATTTTTCCACATAAAGAGCTGTGTTATGGCTTATTTTCTGCGTAACAAATTGCACTTCATAGTGACGTTATTTAATATTCTATGGCGTGTACTGGGAAGCGGGAAAAAAATTCCAAATGCAGTGAAAAACCACATTTGTGACGTTTTCTTGTGGGCTTGGATTTTACAGCTTTCAATCTGCGTCCCGAATGACATGTCTACTTTATTCTTTGGGTCGGTATGATCACGTGGATACCAAATTTGTATAGGTTTTACAATGTTTTCATACATTTAAAAAAATTAAAACCTCCTGTACAAAATATTTTTTTTTTATTTTGCCATCTTCTGGGGCCAATAACTTTTTCATACTTTGGTGTACGGAGCTGTGGATAGTGTAATTTTTTGCGAATTTTGATGGCGTTTTCATTACTACAATTTTTGGGACTGTGCGACCTTTTGATCACTTTTTATTAATTTTTTTATATTTTTCAAAATGGCAAAAAAATGCCATTTTCGACTTTGGGCGCTATTTTCTGTTACGGGGTTAAACATAGTGAAAAAACATTATCATATTTTGATATATCGGGCATTTTCGGACGCGGCGATACCTAATATGTTTATGATTTTTACTGTTTATTTTTTTTTATATCAGTTCTAGGGAAAGGGGGGTGATTTGAATTTTTAGGTTTTTTTATTATAATTTTTTTTTTTAACTTTTTTTATTTTTACTTTTACTATTTTTCAGACTCCCTAGGGTACTCTAACCCTAGGTAGTCTGATCGATCCTATCATATACTGCCATACTACAGTATGGCAGTATATGTGGATTTTACTCCCCATGCATTACAATGTGTAATTAGCACATTGTAATGCATGGGTTAAAACGAAGTAGCCTTGGGTATTCGGAACACCCGAGGTTACCATGGCGACGGATCGCCGCTCCCCGTGACGTATTCGGGGAGCAGCGATCCACGACAAGATGGCGGCGCCCATGCGGCGCCATCTCTTTAAAGCCGCGGGCAGCATTGCCGGCGGCGATCGAGGTGAAAACACCCGCGATCGGTGCTAGCACCGATCGCGGGTGTTACCGGTAAGCCTTTGCTGCAATATGCAGCAAAGACTTACCGGCTATGGAGAGGGCTCGGCCCGCGAGCCCTCTCCATGCACCGGGACCTGGCGCGCGCCGTACTAGTAGTCGGGAAGGGGTTAAAATAGTTAATACCATTCTACTCAGACAGTACTTGTGTACACTCACTGGCCACTTTATTAGGTACACCTGTCCAACTGCTCGTTAACACTTAATTTCCAATCAGCCAATCACATGGCGGCAACTCAGTGCATTAGGCATGTAGACATGGTCAAGACAATCTCCTGCAGTTCAAACCGAGCATCAGTATGGGGAAGAAAGGTGATTTGAGTGCCTGGTTGTTGGTGTCAGAAGGGCTGGTCTGAGTATTTCAGAAACTGCTGATCTACTGGGATTTTCACGCACAACCATCTCTAGGGTTTACAGAGAATGGTCCGAAAAAGAAACAACATCCAGTGAGCGGCAGTTCTGTGGGCGGAAATGCCTTGTTAATGCCAGAGGTCGGAGGAGAATGGGCAGACTGGTTCGAGGTGATAGAAAGGCAACAGTGACTCGAATCGCCACCCGTTACAACCAAGGTAGGCAGAAGAGCATTTCTGAACGCACAGTACGTCGAACTTTGAGGCAGATGTGCTACAGCAGCAGAAGACCACACCGGGTGCCACTCCTTTCAGCTAAGAACAGGAAATTGAGGCTACAATTTGCACAAGCTCATCGAAATTGGACAGTAGAAGATTGGAAAAACGTTGCCTGGTCTGATGAGTCTCGATTTCTGCTGCGACATTCGGATGGTAGGGTCAGAATTTGGCGTCAACAACATGAAAGCATGGATCCATCCTGCCTTGTATCAACGGTTCAGGCTGGTGGTGGTGGTGTCATGGTGTGGGGAATATTTTCTTGGCACTCTTTGGGCCCCTTGGTACCAATTGAGCATCGTTGCAACGCCACAGCCTACCTGAGTATTGTTGCTGACCATGTCCATCCCTTTATGACCACAATGTACCCAACATCTGATGGCTACTTTCAGCAGGATAATGCGCCATGTCATAAAGCTGGAATCATCTCAGACTGGTTTCTTGAACATGACAATGAGTTCACTGTACTCAAATGGCCTCCACAGTCACCAGATCTCAATCCAATAGAGCATCTTTGGTGGAACGGGAGATTCGCATCATGGATGTGCAGCCGTCAAATCTGCGGCAGCTGTGTGATGCCATCATGTCAATATGGACCAAAATCTCTGAGGAATGCTTCCAGCACCTTGTTGAATCTATGCCACGAAGAATTGAGGCAGTTCTGAAGGCAAAAGGGGGTCCAACCCGTTATTAGCATGGCGTACCTAATAAAGTGGCCGGTGAGTGTATGTATATATATATATGTATATGTTTTTTCAAAAGATTTATTTGCTAAATGTTCTCTTCCTATATTTTTATCTTTACATCTAGATTCCAACAATAGCACAGCACTTATAAAGCCTAAAAATTACTTTGTATATATGTGTATCAAAAGCCAACACACATGAGGATTTCAGTATTGGAGGTCCTTATTACGTTCACAGGGCAGTATCAAACTTGGTGGGTAGTTTATATTGTTATGGGCCTCCTAGGAGCCTTGAGACCTGGGCTGCTGCCCAAACCTTCTATATTATAGTATGTCACTGGAAGTGACTGGTTCTCACTTGATTCTCTTTAGTGTTTCATTTGATTGTCTCACTATTCCTCTTCTGATTGCATTTTAGGTTTATGCTGATCTTAATAACATAAGCTCTCTAATTTGTCTTAACATGATTAAACTCTCCCCTCCCCAATTTATCTTCAATGAAGTAGCCAGGCTCATTTTTATACACAACTGTATATATCCTGTCTTAGATCTATCTCAACCCCATTACATGTCTTCTCCAATTTTTCCAAAGACCCAATCCTCTGCTGCCTTCTTACACCTGTTCACAAGTGCTATCACAATCAATCATAGCTAGAGATGAGCGAGCACTGAAATGCTTGAGTGCTCGTTGTTCGAGACAAACTTTTCCTGATGCTCGAGTGCTCGTCTTGAATAACGAGCCCCATTGAAGTTAATGGGAGACCAAGCATTTTTCAAAGGACCATGGTTCGGGAATAAAATGTGTTATTTAATTGAAAAAGAATGTCTTCTGATAAGTTAACAGATGTATGCAAACATCTGCAATCTATTCTTCACTGTTTCGCGCGTATATTATCTCCCGACAAGTTAGCAGATGTGAAGAACAGTGAAGAATAGAATACAAACAGTGAACACATTGAACACAGGATCATTTAAGTGAAAATCAGAGTGAAGTACACAGTGAAAAACACAGTGAAGAATAGATTACAGATGTTCGGCACATCTGATTACTTGTCGGGAGATATGCGCAGAACGGTGCTAACAAAATAGCATGTGAAGAACACTATATATGTGTGTGAAGAACACAATGCAGATGTTTCCATACCTCACCCTCTATGCCCTCCCCCCCCCCTCTCCTGGTGAACCCCTCTTATAACTTGTCCTGTCATCTCTTATCTGCAACTTTCTCTCTGAGCTTTCAGCAAGTGTCTGAGACCTCGGGATCTTCTCCTGTGAGACCCCCATGCACACACAGCAGATTTACCTCATTGCAGGGTCCGGAGTCTCCCCGATGTCTCTGTCCTTGGTGCTGATCTCCTGGATGCGCTGTCCCGGGATCCGCTCCTCTTCTTCCACTGAAGGCTCCCCGATGTCTCTGCCCTCCCCGATGTTTCTGTCCTGTACCCTGATTTCTCTGTCTTCCTCCCCGATGTCTATGTTCTGTTTCCCGATGTCTCTGTCCTCCCTTATGTCTCTGTGCTGCTCCCCGATGTTTCTGTGCTGCTCCCTGATGTCTCTGTCCCGCTCCCCGATTTCTCTGTGCTGCTCCCCAATGTCTCTGCCCTGCTCCCCAATGTCTCTGCCCTGCTCCCTAATGTCTCTGTCCCGCTCCCCGATTTCTCTGTCCTGCTCCCCGATGTCTCTGTCCTGCTCCCCTATGTCTCTGTGCTGCTCCCCGATGTCTCTGTGCTGCTCCCCGATGTCTCTGTCCTGCTCCCAGATTTCTCTGTCCTGCTCCCCGATGTCTCTGTCTTGCTCCCCTATGTCTCTGTGCTGCTCCCCTATGTCTCTGTGCTGCTCCCCTATGTCTCTGTGCTGCCCCCCGATGTCTCTGTGCTGCTCCCCGATGTCTCTGTGCTGCTCCCCGATGTCTCTGTCCTGCTCACCATGTTCTTCAATGTGTTCTTCACACATATATATTGTTCTTCACATACTATTTTGTTCGCACCGTTCCGTGCGTATCTTCCGACAACTAAGCAGATGTGGCAAACATCTGTAATCTATTATTCACTGTGTTTTTCACTGTGTTTTTCACTTAAATGATCCTGTGTTCACTGTGTTCACTGTTTTTATTCTATTCTTCACTGTTCTTCACTGTGTTTTTTTAATTAAATGCTCAATCTTGAGCAGGGGAAATACTCGTTCGAGCAACGAGCCGTTTCGAGTACCCTAATACTCGAACGAGCATCAAGCTCGGACGAGTATACTCGCTCATCTCTAATCTGTACCCATAAAAATGTTAAAAATATATGTACTTTTGAAGGTGGGAAGAAAAATCGAAATCGTCTTTCTTGCAGCCATTACAAGTGGTGTAGATTGACAGCGTGCTGTCGATTTTGAACCTTTGAATGCGGCCCGATTTTACATTATTCACCTATGTATGGACCAAGTAAGGGCCCTTTTGGGCCTCTGCATGCTGCACCACTCCTTCTAAGGAGCTTTGTAAACTGTGCTGACCTCTGCTACATCTGTATATATATATATATATATATATATATATATATATATATATACACATATATATATACATATATATTTGTTTGTATAACCTGTAAGCATGAAAGACTTCAAATCCTTTTAATGGGGAGAAAAATGCTTCATCTGTCTTAGGCGGCCAAGTGAAAACTGACCAACAGATAGTTACCTCCTGTGTTTAACTCTGTAAAAGCTTAGGACACAATTTCTTTCAGCTTACAATTGATTGTCAGTAATTACAATGCCTGACAGAACCCATTCCCACAATGTAAGAAGTGAGGGTCACCTTGGTCATTTTCACACAACTCAGCAAAATGGAGTGTGAGTGCTCCATGAACTAAATAGCTGAATACTTCATTGGAAATTGGGGTCAAGGACATACATGGACATAACTCATACATTTGTTATGGAGCCATGAGACGCATGTGTCTAGCCAAGACTGGTCCTATGCTTGATTGCTTAGGGTACATGAATTTACAAAGGCTTGTATACTAAGTCACAGTGAAGAAAGGACATAGATTAGTCAGCCAATGCTACACTGGAATAAGGATCCACATATCAATGTCCATATATTTTTTCAACTTGAATACTGATTAATTAATGATTTAAATAGTTGCCATCAGCAAAAACTCTAAATCAATGTGTTTATTTTTCTAAGTGATGAATTTACTGTACTGTATGTCCAAGCATTTAGACCTTCTTCAGAAGTAAATCGATTAGTTCCAAACTATCCTATTCTGGGATGCTGATACACACATGTCCAATTTCAATACAGTATTGCTACATATACACACAGTATCATTTGAAGGCTATAATTTGTATTATTAGTTGTCATCCAGTATTCAATCCCCTTGTTTTTTTATTTTTCAATTACAAACTTAAATTGATTTTAATCATATTTTATGTAAAAGAAAAATGTAAAGGGGTATTCCCACAAATGCAAGTTTCATAAATATACTCAGGATAACACATTCTCTGATTCACTGGTATTAACAAAAATATAGCATTTCACAGATATAACCTGTCTCTATTAGTCTGGTATACACAATTTTGTTTGCCCCTGGACCCGACCCTGGATCTTCTGAGTTTAGGGTTGGCAGACATCTTGCCCTTCTGTCTGACACTGCATTGAGCTTCTCTCTGCCTCTAGCTCCCACCCCTACATTCCAGGCCAAGCTCTCCACACTCACTTCCTGCCAGCACCATGTTAGGAGAGTAAAGCTACATACAGATAAGATATTTATCCAGGGGAGGGGGTGACAAAGCAGATTTAACAGTATGTGTTATAGGTGATATAAAGCAGAGCTGTGTATGTTATGGCTGTGAAAGTAGAGTCATGTGTAATATACATCTCATGGATCTCATCATTTTTCACCTCTGATCTGTCTCATCTCTCTTTTTCTATGTGTCAGATACTAGTGAGTGTTTAGAAGCTGAAAGAAAGTGTATGTAAACATGCACCCTGATAATCTAACCACATTTTCACTACACAGAGAACTAGAGGGATCATGAAGTGTCTGCTTAGAGAGAACCCGCCTACCCCCTGGAATCTTAGACTGACCATCACTGAGTAATAGGATCTAACTCAGCAATAGAACTGAGTAAAATTGTAAAGTAAGGGGTTAAAAATAAACTCTTTATTGTATAAACCTTACTAGGGGATTGAAGTTTGAGAATTTTCTTTCATGGGCAAATGCTTTAAAAGTATCCATTATTTTGTATATGAAGATTTGTGCTTTTCCAAATTTTTGCTAATTGGATAACTAAATAGTTTTGTGTTATAAATGTATTTTATATGACCACCTTTAGCTCTAATGTCTGTGAGGTAGGTCCTAGTAGCATTGCAAATATAAAGGCTGCAGTTTTTGCCCATTCTTTTTTGCAGTATAGCTGTAGCCCTGTCAGAATGATTGAGCTATTTCTGTAAACAGCATTTTTCAAGTCATAACACACAATCTCAATGGGAGTAAGGTCTGGACTGTCCTGCTGGAAAGTGAACTTACTCCCCAGCTGCCTCAGATTTTCCTACATCTTCCCATCGAGTCTGACAAGCTTTCTAGTCTCTGGTGAAGCAAAGCATCCTCACCATGCTACCGCCATCACAAGGCCTTCATAAAACAGTTGTAGTTATACCAAGTTATAGTTATGTACAGAAATACACCAACAATATACCAATTAACAAACTTTATTAAGCAATTGGACATAATGGAATAAAATTAGGGATATGAGAGCAAAGAGAGCCGATACATGTGCAGGCCATACACTTTTGCAAAAGAGACTTGTGTTGATATAGCATATCAAGTAACAATACAATTCATTTTTTGCCTGTAAGAGCAAACAATTAGGAAGACTGCAAAAGGTTTGAATCCCTAACTGTTTTATGTTTAATTTCTAGAACCGTGATTAAAAATTAAAATAATATAAAATATTATCCATTAAAATATGCATCTACCGCAGATTATATGCATATTGGGCAATACAACAAATATTATTAAGGGAAAATATGAAAATAAGATTTACAGGATGGGAAAAGGAAAACGGCACCTTTTTTCTACCTTCCAGTCAGCCCCCTTAATACCTGCATGGCTTTCAGGAAGCCTAATGACATGATGCAGGATTAAAACCAAACCAGTATATCAATTTTAGAAGAAACAGATTCCCAACTGACATCAATGTTTTGATGTGGTTGCATCTTTTTAGTACAGTGTAGGTAACTTGTTTAGCTGAGTAAGAGGCTTTTGAGCCAAATCTCCCATTCAGTACAGTTTAGGGAACTGATTTGGCTGAGTGAGAGACTTTTGACTAAGGCCGGGAAGTAAGAGCTCTCTTTTGGGCAACTAAGGCCGCCTTGTAGGCATGTGGAGAGTTAAAGCCATTGCCAAGTAGGATCACTTATTTATCTTTTGATTCAATACATGTTGGGAATAAGTCCCTTATGCACATGCATTTGCACTTTCTAACCTTTATACACTTACCGGCCACTTTACACCATGCTAGTAACGGGTTGGACCCCTTTTGCCTTCAGAACTGCCTCAATTCTTCGTGGCATAGATTCAACAAGGTGCTGGAAGCATTCCTCAGAGATTTTGGTCCATATTGACATGATGGCATCACACAGTTGCCGCAGATTTGTCGGCTGCACATCCATGATGCGAATCTCCCGTTCCACCACATCCCAAAGATGCTCTATTGGATTGAGATCTGGTGACTGTGGAGGCCATTTGAGTACAGTGAACTCATTGTCATGTTCAAGAATCCAGTCTGAGATGATTCCAGCTTTATGACATAGTGCATTATCCTGCTGAAAGTAGCCATCAGATGTTGGGTACATTGTGGTCATAAAGGGATGGACATGGTCAGCAACAATACTCAGGTAGGCTGTGGCGTTGCAACAATGCTCAATTGGTACCAAGGGGCCCAAAGAGTGCCAAGAAAATATTCCCCACACCATGACACCACCACCACCAGCCTGAACCGTTGATACAAGGCAGGATGGATCCATGCTTTCATGTTGTTGACGCCAAATTCTGACCCTACCATCCGAATGTCGCAGCAGAAATCGAGACTCATCAGACCAGGCAACGTTTTTCCAATCTTCTACTGTCCAATTTCGATGAGCTTGTGCAAATTGTAGCCTCAATTTCCTGTTCTTAGCTGAAAGGAGTGTCACCCGGTGTGGTCTTCTGCTGCTGTAGCCCATCTGCCTCAAAGTTCGACGTACTGTGCGTTCAGAGATGCTCTTCTGCCTACCTTGGTTGTAACGGGTGGCGATTTGAGTCACTGTTGCCTTTCTATCAGCTCGAACCAGTCTGCCCATTCTCCTCTGACCTCTGGCATCAACAAGGCATTTCGGCCCACAGAACTGCCGCTCACTGGATGTTTTTTCTTTTTCGGACCATTCTCTGTAAACCCAGAGATGGTTGTGAGTGAAAATCCCAGTAGATCAGCAGTTTCTGAAATACTCAGATCAGCCCTTCTGGCACCAAAAACCATGCCACGTTCAAAGGCACTCAAATCACCTTTCTTCCCCATACTGATGCTCGGTTTGAACTGCAGGAGTTTGTCTTGACCATGTCTACATCCCTAAATGCACTGAGTAGCCGCCATGTAATTGGCTGATTAGAAATTAAGTGTTAACGAGCAGTTGGACAGGTGTACCTAATAAAGTGGCCGGTGAGTGTATATACATATTATGTAAAACTTTTTTGTAAAATTTTGTAAAACAAGCATTATTCCTAAACTCTGTTTGGTAGCGCTCTTTTATCTGGAATTCATCATTATGGAAACTAACTGTATTGTCTAAAAATGTTCTTTTAATACATGGAATGAAGTACTTATTTTATAATATTGTATGAAGTTGTTGGGGTTTATGTTTTTGAACTGTAAACACTCATTTTTGTGCTCTGGTTATGAATCATAATTGAGTGAGTTCATCTATATTTCATTCTATTGAATTCTTGTCAATACTAAATACTAGACATTTTATGATGGTCTTCTTTGTTTTTTAACTGTTTTGATGTGGTTGCATCTCTGTAGTACAGTGTAGGGAACTGGTTTGGCTGCATGAGAAGTTTTGACCCTAAAGCTCTCCCAGAGGTGTGTCGACAAGGCGACCTTAATTGGCAAAGTCTCTCTATGGAGAACCCTTACTTTCCGACCCTAAATAAATGCCATTAGTCTCAGGGAGTCCTGCTAAGTCTTGCTGAGGCTAAGGACATTTGTTGTTTTGCCTTAAATGCATTAGTGATCATGTATTCTGCATTGGATGCATATTTTTAAGAAATAGCAATAAAGACTCCGATAATTGAATTACTGTGCCAGAAAAAATTCTTAGTTCCTTGCTGCCAAGTAAAAGCCACAATCACCAAAGGTCAACTTGAACCAACAAAGGGTAGGGTATATTGGTTTTACCTTCCTTCTTTTTGAGAGATATAAAATGCTATGTGGACAGAAAGTTAAAAATCTACAGCCAGGATGAAGTATTGTAAACCAAGCACACTTACATGCTGGTGTGTGCCCTCTCTGGCAGGATCTGCTCTTCTTTTAGCTTCTCATGCCCTGGTGTTTACAAAAAAAAGTTTTTTTTAACCATGCAAATATGAAAATGAACCTTAGGGGCTCCAGGCTTTTTTCTTAAAAACATGGACATAAGAAGCTTAAATAAAAGTGGATCCTGCCAGAGTGGGCACACACCTGTAGGTAAGTATGCTTGGTACACAATCCTTCATTCTGGTGGTATATTTCTTTTAAAACAAATGAGTTAGTAGAAGCTATTTGGTCACTGAAAAGTTCTGGACAATTGAGCTAAAGGGAACTATTGTAAATCTTTGTGATCTTATCACAGACAGATACTTCTGTGCTCCTCACAACAATCTTCCCATGGATTTTGTGAGGAGTAGGTATACAGAAAAGTCAATTGCGTGCTCACATAATCATTTTAAAATGCTTCAGGAGCAATACACTACCTCTTTATTCCCAGAAATTCTCAATGGGGCTAAATGAATGCACTGCATATTGTATTGATTGAAGCTAATAAGTGCCTAAATGATTTGATGTGAGGCATGGAAATTATTAAGGCTTGCAGGAAAATAGCAGCTTGAAAGAAATATGCAGTTTCATTATGGTATGAATTTCACCAATCCACCTCCCTCCTAGGAATTTAACAAATAGGCCTAAGTGCACTTAGCTGTTCTTGACATCTGTTGAAATGATATCTGCCTGTGCTGGAGGAATCATGGGAATTGGTCTCGGGTAATGTTAGGATCAGTGAGCCACAGGAAACAGCTTTCCTGGCTGAAAAATCACACAAAATGAAAATTCTGTCTTAGCACTTCGAAGTCAAAGTATCCTGAGAAGCGATCCTCTAAATGAACCCATTTTGTAATCTAATAAGCCTGGCAACATCTTCACTAAGAGGTAAAACAAATCCAAAAAAAAAAATTATAGAAATCTAGAGGAATAAATTAGAAAAGCAGCTCCGCACTCTGAAAATGCTAATCTTCACTTTATATATTGTGCTCTTAGACATTATATCTTCTCATGATATTTCAGTTCACTTTGGTAAATACCTGAAACTGTTTTATTACAAATTGGACGGGGGAGGGGGATGTGAAATTCGCTATAATGTAGGTGCTCATAATTCTGGGAGTTAACACATCAGTTAATCATTTTTTACAGTATCTGATAGCTTTCAAGCCCCTCTGCATAAAATATTAGAGGAACCTTCACAAAGATATATATGATAGATTTCAGTCATTTTACATCTACTTGGCTTCATGCTTCAGTAGAAATGAGCTTTCAGTATATATTCCTTTTTATCTTTAAGTGTATTATCATATAAAACTCATCTCCCATCTACTGTTTTAAACATGAGAAAAATATCAAAATAACCAAAATCTATGAGAAAAGAACATATTGAAAAAAAACCCTTTTCTTATGGTTAATTGGGGTTATGGTAATTACTCCATGCATTAAGGTTCAAGGATATTAAAAAAAGTGAAAACTCATAAATCAGTATGGGCAGCATTAATATATTAGCCCTTCAGGTCTCAACATCCTAGTCATGTCTTATGACCAGGTGGATACATATGAAATGTATCATTATATGGCAGTATTAAATCACTTTTGGGTAATTAACAGATATGAGATAAGAAGCTCAGAGTATATGAGAATGTAGGAACTTATAACTATAGAAATCATTGTATTTATCCACCCATATGGACCACAGATATGACACTCAGCATTAGTCATAAGTAATGATCATATGATTAATTCACAATATTAATATCATAAGTAATATTTAAAAATATTCATAGTGCATAATGTATAGCTTTCATTTTTGTAATATATGGTATGATGTGGCTCTTGAAAAAGAAATGTATACTTTTTGCAGTAATTTGTCTAATAATAAATATTTAAGGTAAGAAGAGAGTTGACTTAAGCTTCTCTGGTAGCATCACATGTGTAATGGGTCAGGAGTAGAACCTTTGTTGATCAGATGGTCTTCCCAGTGGCTGCATTGTCAATGGAGATGTCTTGATGGGGAAACTCTTTTAAGAAATAATATCTTAGACTCCATGCTTTTTTTAACCAATCAGATTTTTTGGCTTGTGTTATAGATAATAATATATACTTAAGTTTTTGTTTGGCTAATCTTTAAATGAAACCTACCATGAAAATGAAGCATGATAAACCAGGGGCAATTACTTAAAGATACCAGCACTGTGACTTTGGTAATAGTCGTATGTTTGTTATCCATGGCTTCCTTTCTTTTAGAATCAACTTTTTGAATTATGCTAATGAGTCTGCAAGGATGTTACAATGGAGGGAGCACTTACTCCTCCCACTTTGTGCAGGAACTTCCTGTGCTGCAGTTAGACTACATCAGGCAGAGGGAGGGACAGCATGAGACAGTCTAAGAGTCTGTGATTCTGCAGGATGAAGGGGCTTTGGGAACCACCCCAGTAGCCTTCCAGGCTCATTACCATTATTTTAAAAGTTTATTTTAGAAGGAAGAAGACTATGGATAACAAATAGAAGAAGATTACCACAGTCACAGTGCCTGGATCTATGAGATAGTGCCCCTGGTTTATCCATGCTTGTAAGAGTGTATATGTGGGACCAATGAGGTTACTAATTTTCCAAAACAGAACTTAGTGTGAAATTACAGATCTTTTATTCCTTACTTTTTTCCTCAAGATATCCTCATATATCTGTATTTGAAAAAAAAATTTTAAACTCTTGCACTACAATCTCATCTTGCATCACATACAGCATTTCAGGACATCTTCAATAAAGAGAAAAGATAAGGAGGAAGACATTTTCTACTTACCCCATTATACAAGTTGCCGACTATCATTGCCAATAATATTTGTCAAATTGGAATTGCAGCCTCTCTTTTAAGTTTACTTTCGCAAACCAATGTATGCAGAATTTAAAACTGAAGTGTGCTTGAAAAACATGGCGGCTTTATTATAAAAACTGCACCACGCCTGACCACAGAGTGTGCTGTTTTTGCAGGTCAGTAATATCAAAATTAATAGAACTTAGTTGTGGAGCTGTTTTTGGAACAAAGCAGCCATGTTTTAAACCCCTGTAAAACCCCTTTAAGTATATCTTTGAACATGTCCTCTGAAAGCAGGGGTTACATTGTGTATTCTATACGACAATGACATGGTTTAGACTTCTTGACAACTGATTGGCTCATATTACACAGGTGATATCCTGGTTGTGGTGCAAATGTTATTGTGACATCTATGCCTGAAAAATGCATTTTTCGTGGATCTTTATCATTCTCACCATGGGACCAGACCACATTTTTGCACTATCATGCACGGGCCTTGCTGACTACTGACATATTTTAGGGTGAGCTAAATGGGTCTTTTCTTATTATGTACATTTCTCCCCTGCTGGCCTGTTTGATTTGCATGTTACAGTTCTGGTCCAATAACTTGCTGGACTGGATTTCTGGCATCTCATTTGCCTTTCCCCTGTGTTTGCTATAAACCTTCCTTGAAGCTAGCCGATGTTCAGATTGACTTCTGTATGTTCAATTCCTTGATCCTTTTGGTACGTTTGAGCAGACTCAGTAAGTTTTCGGCTCTGTCAAACCAGAAGGTCCTGCTCAGTTTCAGTACCGAACCCAAATTCTTACAACCACCCGGTAACACCCCCTCCCCACTGCATTTGCACTCATTATGGGCGTAATTCTTTAAATGATGGTGTTTGCGTAATGACTAGAGATGAGCGAACACACTCTTCCGAGCTTGAAGCTCATTCGAGCATTAGCGTACTCGTAACTGCTCGTTGCTCGGACGAATACTTCGCCAGCTCGAGAAAATGGCATCTCCCGCCGTTTTGATTTTTGGCGGCCAGAAACAGAGCCAATCACAAGCTAGGAGACTCTGAACTCCACCCAGCATGACGTGGTACCCTTACACGTCGATAGCAGTGGTTGGCTGGCCTGATCAGGTGACCCTGGAATAGACTAGCCCCTGCCCGCACTGCTTGATCGTTCTCTGTCTGGATGCCGTTAGGGAGAGAGCTGCTGCTGCTACAGGGATAGCGTTAGGGTGTTATATTAGCTTACTGTCAGGCAGGAGTAAGTCTACAAGAACCCAACAGCCCTTGTTAGGGCTAGAATTTGCTTGTGGCTGGGCTTGCTGGCACTAGTAGTGCAGCAAGTACCATATTGTGACGAATTTGAAGGGAGACTTGCGAACATTATATTTAGCTCTTAGTGACACACATATCCATCTCAAACACCTAAGTGGGACAATTTATTAGGGGTTTGATTGAAATAGGCACAGTCTGACGATTTTTTTTTTTTCAAAACTTAAAGTGACTTAAAATCCAGTTGTGTGCTGTCAGTGTAGGTTAGAAACTAGGCATACAAGAACCCAACCAGCTTTCTTAGGGCTACAATAGCGTTATATATATATTTTGTTGATTTGCTTGTGGCTGGCCTTGCTGGCACTAGTAGTGCAGCTAGTACCATATTGTGACGAATTTGCAGGGAGACTTGCGACCGTTGTGTTTAGCTCTTAGTGACACACATATCCATCTCAAACATCTAAGTGGGACAATTTATTAGGGGTTTGATTGAATTAGGCACAAAAAGTCATCAGCCACAGCACAAAACCTGTTGTGTGCTGTCAGTGTAGGTTTGAAACTAGCCATAGCAATAGGATAGCATCGTTTTGTTAAAAAAACAAAAACACAAAAAAACACAAAAAAAACTTACAGTTTACATTTTAATTTTGAAAATGTTGAACCCGAGGGCTCGGGGTAGAGGACGAGGGCGTTGGCGTCCAACTACTGCAGGGGTCAGAGGCCGTGGTCCTGGGCGGGGTGAGACACCACCTGCTGATGAGGGAGCAGGGGAACGCTGCAGAGCTACACTCCCTAGGTTCATGTCTCAAGTTACTGGGACTCGTGGTATAGCACTGTTGAGGCCAGAACAGTGCGAACAGGTGATGTCGTGGATTGCGTTCAATGCTTCTAGCCATTTGTTCACCAGTCAGTCTTCCACACAGTCCACCCATGTCACCGAAATCAGCACTCCTCCACCTCAGCCTCCTTCCCCCCCAGTCTGCCCCCTCCAAGGAAAATTTGGCATTTGAACCGGCATACTCTGAGGAACTGTTTTCTGGACCCTTCCCAGAGTCACAAACCACTTGTCCGGTTGCTGCCGAGCTCTTTTCCGATGCCCAGGTTTTCCACCGGTCGCAGTCTGTGGGTGATGATGACATTGTTGACGTAGTGGAAGAAGTGTGTAAAGAGATGTCGGACGATGAGGAGACACGGTTGTCAGACAGTGGTGAAGTTGTTGTCAGGGCAGGAAGTCTGAGGGGGGGGCAGACTGAGAGGCAGGGCCAGAGCTGGTGCATTAGCGCCAAATGTTTCACGTAGTGAAGCTCCCGTGGCGAGGGCTAGATTTTCGGAAGTCTGGAGGTTCTTTAAAGAAACACCGGATGACCGACGGACTGTGGTGTGCCACCTGTGCCACACAAGGATCAACAGGGGTTCCACCACTACCAGCTTAACCACCACCAGTATGCGCAGGCATATGAATGCTAAACACCCCACTCAATGGAACCAAGGCCGTTCACCTCCGGCTGGGCACGCCACTGCTCCATACCCTGTGTCGTCTGCTGCCTCTGCTAGTCAGCCCCCTGCCCAGGACCCTGGCCCAATCACCTCCCGTGTGAAAACCACACCTTCGCCTCCACGATCCTTCACAGCATCCACCAATGTCTCCATGTGCAGCATTCAGCTCTCCATACCCCAGACGCTTGAGCGCAAGAGGAAGTACATTGCAACTCACCCACACGCCCAAGCCCTCAACGTCCACATCTCCAAACTACTTAGCCTGGAGATGCTGCCCCATAGGTTGGTAGAGACCAAGGCCTTTCGCAACCTCATGGCGGCGGCCACCCCTCGGTATTCAGTCCCCAGCCACCACTACTTTTCCCGATGCACCAGCACGTGTCAGACAACTTCATCCGTGCCCTGACCAATGCCGTTTCTGACAAGGTCCACCTGACCATGGACACGTGGACAAGTGCTGCCGGGCAGGGCCACTATATATCGCTGACGGCACATTGGTTTAACTTGTTGGAGGCTGGGACCGAGTCTGAGCCTGGGGCTGGTCATATACTTCCGACGCCGAGGATTGCGGGGCCTACCTCGGTCCAGGTCTCTCAGGCCTACTATGCCTCCTCCTCCTCCCACCCCTCCTCCTCCGAATAACCATCAGTGGGCATGGCGCCATCAGTCGGTAGCTCTAGGCACAGCAGCAGTGCCGTCGCTAAGCAACAGCAGGCGGTGCTCAAACTGCTGAGCCTAGGCGATAAAAGGCACACCGCCCAAGAGGTATTACAGGGCATCACGGCGCAGACTGATCTGTGGTTGCACCGCTGAACCTGAAGCCAGGCATGGTTGTGTGTGACAACAGCCTTAACCTGGTGGCGGCTCTGCAACTCGGCAGACTGACACATGTGCCATGCCTGGCCCATGTGTTAAATCTCATAGTTCAGCGGTTCCTCAAGACATACCCCTATCTGACTGATTTGCTCACGAAGGTGCGCCGCATTTGTGCGCATTTCAGGAAGTCCAGCACAGATGCTGCCACTCTCAGGGCAGCGCAGTGCCGCCTCCAACTGCCCACTCACTGACTGTTGTGCGACGTGCCCAAGAGGTGGAATTCAACATTAACCATGTTATCCAGAGTTTACCAGCAGCGCAGAGTGATTGTAGACTGCCAGATGTCAACTTCCACCAGAACTGGTAGTCAGGTCAGTCAGCTTCCTCAAGTCTACAATGAGGAGTGGACGTGGATGTCTGATATCTGTCAGGTGCTGAGTAACTTTGAGTAGTCAACACAGGTGGTCAGTGGCGATGCCGCCATCATCAGCCTCACCATCCCGCTGCTTGGCCTGTTGAAAAACTCTAAGGCCAGCAATAAGTCAGAAGCTTTGCGCTCTTCACAAGAGATGGGGGAAGAAGATTCCCTTGTTGATAGCCAAAGCACCCTTAGGTCTGTTTCTCAGCGCATATCGGAGGAGGTGGAGGTGGAGGAGGATGAGGAGGAAGAGGAGGAGAATGTTGGCGAGACAGAAGAGGGGAGCATTGCTCAGTCCTTCACTGCTCAGCGTGTATGGGCAGAAGAAGAGGAGTTGGAGGAGGAGGAAATGGGCAGTCAGGCCAGTGAGGGGAGTGAATTCTTGCGCGTTTGGACTCTGGCGCATATGGCAGATTTCATGCTAGGCTGCCTATCCCGTGACCCTCGCATTCAAAGAATTTATTCCAGCACCGATTACTGGGTATTCACTCTCCTGGACCCACGGTACAAGCAAAATCTTTCCACTCTCATCCCTGGAGAGGAAAGGAGTGTGAGAATGCATGAATACTAGCAGGCCCTGGTGCACAAGCTGAAACAGTATTTCCCTTCTGACAGCGCTAGCGGCAGAGTGCGTAGTTCTGCGGGACAAGTAGCGAGGGAGAGTAGGCGAGCAGGCAGCTTGTCCAGCATTGGCAGGGGTACGTTTTACAAGGCCTTTGCCAGTTTTATGTCACCCCAGCAAGACACTGTCACCTGTCCCCAGTCTCGGCAGAGTAGGGCTGATCTGTACAGAAAGATGGTGAGGGAGTACGTAGCTGACCATAACATCATCCTAAATACAAATTTCTTGTTGACATCTGTGTTAGCAATGCAGGTTCAGGTTCACTCATCACTAACCCTGTTTTCTGACCATACACTTTGCCTTTCAATTCTCTACTGCTATGTCCTCTTGGCTCTGATAATTGTCTACTACTCTACTGCTACTATATACTGTTTAATCTTTGTCGACGTGTGTGCACTTTGATGGGGGAAGAAAAGGTCAACAGGTTGTTACCTACTAAGGGTAGGCTTCAAAAATAGGTATGGGCAACTGGGAAAGGGATTTAGTCTTTGGGCTCGCTGTCCTTGTTTGTCCTCTAGTGCATCCAAGTCCTTCCATTACTTTATAACTGCCAGGATATAAAATCTAAAAAGAAACCAAAAACTGCAGAACCATAAACATAGAATGTTTATTTTTAAAGAAATCCAGGAAAAACTTAAATTAGACATTTTGTTTAGCCTAGTAAATGTACCGAAGATTTAGCCCCTTCAAGACCAATTTTTTTTGTATTTTTGCCTTACCGTCACTCTGCTCCTTCCTAAACCGTAACTTTATGATTTTTTAAATTTACATATATGAGGGCTTTTTATCTGCAAGTCAAATAGTATTTTCTAGTGGCAGTATTTATTTTTATGGCTTTCAAGACAACACCTCACCTTTATTCTTTGAATCAGTACGATCACAGAGATTCCAGCTTAGTATTGTATCAATACCTTGCATTAAAAAAATCCTTGCATTGTCATTATTTGCGGGACGAGATAACATTTGTATAGCATTAGGCTGTGTTCACACAATGCACCAAAAAACTAATACAATGTACTGAGTATGCTGCAATGACCTTTATTATAGACATATAAAAATGTAAAACTTATGTCCCCTATAGACATGCATGGGAACGAGTGGTATACAATACAGGAACAACGAACAGACAAAAGCAAAGCTCTCTACCTTAATCAAAGATGCTGATAAATCCCTATGTACATGCAGACATTAAATCAGTACCAGTACATCCACATAAGACAATACAGTATATAGTGCCTGGGTAGTGGTAAAGTAAACAATGCCCAGGAAAAGCAAGGGAGGGTAGTAGGTACAAACCACAGGTAGGAGCAGAGACCCCGACACGTGTTTCGCCAATTCGGCTTCTTCTGGGGGAGTGCCAAATGTTACAAGCCATGCTAATTTATACCAGGGGCAACCAATCACGTATTGGAGGAGGGATGAATAAATGCAACACACATGTGCTCACTGGTGGCTCCGCACACGTTATGGGATCCAGGACTCGCTCGAGATCCTGGGGTAAGCGAAATCACGATGCCGCCTGGGCCATCGGGAACCCCAAGTCTCACGATCATATGCGTGACAAGGGGAGAGCGTCCTAGGTGACCAAGGACGTCAAACCTAGTATATACACAAGAAAGTGCTGGTGCAATGGGTAGTAACTAAAACTTAATTACAATAGTGAAGGATACAACTGAAATGATACATACATATCACACATACCACATGTGTATATACATAGTCTTATACAGTTGCAATTTTTAAAATTCATAAAATGGTGAAGACAAGTAGTGTGAATGCATAAAAGAAACAATTATACACATAGTTTTTCAAGGGAAATTGTTTAAAATGCAAGTAAACAAATCCATGTAAACAAATTCATGTAAACAAATTGGTGTAAACAAATTGGTGTAAACAGATTCGGTATTAAAGTGAGAATATTCAATAGTGTAGTAATCCATTATTTAGACTATTTAGATGCATTGATACAATAAAAGGATATATATATATATTGGCTGTCAGTGCACATGTGAAAAAGTGACATGCAATGTGAACACACCATGCAGTGATCAATGCATTTTAATTGCGTTTTGAAATGGATTGCAAATGCATAAAACAAAATGCATCCCCAAACACCTCATTATTAAGATGGAAAAAATGTAGATGCATTTTGAGTGAGGTTTTTCTGTTTTCTTTGCAATGAGTTTTAAAATGCACTGCAAACATATATGGGAAGGCAGCCTAAGGCCATGTTCACAAGATGCGCCTGAATTATGTTTAGAAATGCAATTTAAGTGATTGTGTTTAGACATAAGCACTTGGTTTTGGCAAGTATCAGCATGTAATGAAAATACCACTTGTTACTACTAACCATGCAATTAGGTCTAAATACGTAGATGTTCGGGGAGGACATATTCCAAATGGGCTTGAAATGCATTTCAAAATGCTATTCAATTGCATTGTGTGATAATGACCTTAGGGTCTGGCATTAGGCATGCCCTCTTGTTAAAGGCAGTCTATGCCTCCACCAGCTCCCACTCATAATATGGCCTCTCTTCTCCCCCTCATAGTGTGGCCTATCTTATCTCCCTTCATATTGTTGTCCCCTCTTTTCTACCCCTCATATTGTGGCCACTCACCTTTTTTATATTGCTGCCACTTTCAGTTCCTCTCATCTCCCCCTCATAGTGTGGCCCCTCATCTCTCCTTTATATTGTGGCCCCTAATTTCCCCTTCATTTTGTGGCCCCATCACCCCCTCATCTCCTCCTCATAAAGTGGCCCCTGAACATCTCCTCATCATGCCGTCACCTCTCACCACCTCTCTGTGCCCCCTCATATTTTGGCCTCAACTTCACCTCATCCTATGGGCACACATA
This sequence comes from Engystomops pustulosus, assembly GCF_040894005.1. Taxonomy (NCBI): domain Eukaryota; kingdom Metazoa; phylum Chordata; class Amphibia; order Anura; family Leptodactylidae; genus Engystomops; species Engystomops pustulosus. The sequence goes on along the minus strand of NC_092418.1, from coordinate 43,724,565 downwards.
ACTTCCCCTTCATATTGTGCCCCCTCATCTTGTGCCCCCTCATCTTGTGCCCCCTCATCTTGTGCCCCCTCCGACTCCTTTCCTTGTTGTGGGTAATTAAAATAAATAAGAAACATCAAGTACTTACATGTCCTCTTTCCCCAGCAGCTCTTTACTGCACTACTTTACAACAGGTGTTGGGGCCCACCTATGTTTTCAGTGGCGCCACTGGTGTGGGCCAGTCCAGCCCTAATTGCATCTGTCTTTTGTGTTATTTGAAACTTGAGTAGGACTCATTTGGGCATAACATACATTTATTTGAATTGTTTTTTTAATAATATTTAATATTTTTTGGACATTAGGACACTTTTTTATTTCCTCACAAATACCAGCTATAGTTATAGAAAATGTCATAAAATAAAAGACCTCCAAAAATTACATGTTGTTACAAAGAATACATGTATGTATGTCCTAACTATTTGTGCTTGATGTCTATTTATTAATCATTACTCTCAATACTCTGTGACTCATGTCTTAAAGATTTTCTCTGCATAATAGAGATCAGGGATATTGATTGTGGACCCGTGTGTAACTTTACCAATAACCTGTTTATTACATAATTTATAGTTTTTAAATGTCCAATATTACCTAATTAAAAACATCATCAATATAACATTTACAGTGCACTACAAGAGCTGTATGATTCTCTGTCCACAGCACCCAGGCAATAGCTAAAGAAGAAGTCTTCAGTTCCATGGGATCACTGTTAGTAGGCTGTTAAATAGGGGTTGTGGGCATTTATATAATAAGTTTAATAATAAAAAAGTGGAAATGAATAAAGATAGGTTGGCGATACATATAAAGTAATGGTGAGGCAGAGGAGACTAGATACAAATTAATCAAGGGAGCCACTATAGATAAATTAATTAGGTTAGGTGGGTGTTTATGTATATATTTATATATATTTTATTCATTTATTTATTTTTTTCAATTTGTATATTCCCTTGCCCAACTCTCTCCAAAACAGTATAGGCCATCCCCGACTTTAGGATACACGACTTACAGATGACCCCTTGTCAGAGATGGACCTCCCTACCCCCTGTGACCTCTGGTGTAACTCTCTGGATGCCTTACTTTATTCAAATTCCACAGGGACAAAATAAAAATTGTTGAGAGTTACAATTATAAAATTTACTAGTGCCGATTTACATACAAATTCAACTGAAGTACCTGAACCTAAAGAACCTATCTTCTACTTAACCCGAGTACTGCCTGTAGTGCTATTTCTAACAGCTACAATTTTTTTCCATATAAATTCTACACAGAGTCCAACGTTTAACTATTTCAGATTTCTTTCGATGCAAATAGTGAAATTTTTAGTTGATTAAATTGCCGTGAATTAAGAAATCATACCAGGAAAGAATAAAGAAACTAGGAAAAAGTTCATGAAACTAAAATACCAAGCAGCTCAATGCAAAAAAAAAGGTCTTACCCCTTAACATTACACTAATTTTAATAAAGCCAGATGATGGTTGCAGTTTTTTTGCAATTGCAAAAAGGTGAGTGAGAGTTTTTTTTCCAGAGCAGTTGGAACAAGCTTTTCCTATTCAATTATTTTTCCCATTTTCCAGAAAACTGCACATGTCAGTATGAGACAGGGAATTTATAAACATCTGAAGTGTTTATCTTTATGATAATTGTATTCTTTATTAAAAAATGATTTTGCCATATAACACAGTTGAGTAGGCTTAGAGAATAATAATTGAGGGAGTTATTGTGTGTTAAAAATATATGACTTTAGGAAGAAGCATATTTTTTAAACAGATTACTTCTTCTGAACCATAAGGTTGGGAGGCTAGGTCAGCTATTGATGCCCTTTGTTATTTCTTCAAGAAAAAGGACAAGTTTCAGTTTCTGTGGATTGGACATAAAATGTTGGTAATCTTAGTATGCCATGAATATAATGGGGGTTATTTATGAGCCCGACATATGATAGCCCAGCCGCAACTCCGGTGTAGCCGAATACATCAAGAGGAATTGGCCTCTTGATGTATCCGGCGTTGGTCCTGCGCACCGTTTATCTCTTTGCAGGTGCAGCGTTTATCTTTACGCCCTGCGCAGGCCCATACCTGGCTGCGCCCCCCCCCCCAATTAAAAGTTTTGATTAACCCCTTTTTTCGTTTTTTTGCATTTCCATTTTTCACTTTCCACCTTTAAAAATGTAAGACGTTTTTTTTATTTTTCCATGTAAAGAGTTGTGTGAAGGCTTGTTTCTCTTCATAGTGATGGTATTTAATATTCCATGTCATGTACTGGGAAGCGGGAAAAAAAATCTGAATGGGGTGAAAAAATTTATTTTTGCCATATTCTTGTGGGCTTGGATTTTGTGGCTTTGACCCAAATGGCATGTCTCCTTTATTCCTCGGGTTGGTACGATCCCGTGTATACCAAATTTATATAGGTTTTATTGTATTCTGTGTAAAGAAAAATTCTTTATTCTGCCATCTTCTAGCGCTAATAACTTTTTCATACTTCAATTTACAGATCTATGTTTGGTGTCATTTTTTATACCATGAGATGATGTATTGAATGCTTCTATTTTGAGGACTAAACAGCCTTATGGTCACTTTTTATAAAAATGTTTTATGTGTTGCAAAATGGTGTAATTTTTCACTTACAGTGCTATTTTTTATTACGGGGTTTAACGCCTAGAATAAGCTATTATATTCTGATTTAGCTGACATTTTGGGATGTGGCGATCCCTCACATGTTCATGTTTTTATTGTATATTTATATCAGTTCTAGGTAAAGGGAATTATTTGAATTTTTAGTTTTTTTAAATTTATTTATTTTTTAAATTTTTAAATTTTCTTTTTACTATTTTTCTCTTTAGGGTACTTTAACCCTAGGTTATCTGAGTGATCCTACTGTATACTGCTATACTACACATTGTAATGGATTGGCTAAAATGAGATAGCTGAGACTGTCAAGGTAACAGTTTGCCGCTCCCTGATGACATTGAGGGGAGTGACTATGGCACAGTCTTGCGGTTGTAGGGTTATCACCGTGGTATGTGATTAATACATCACATATCTGTAAGGGGTTAAGCAATATTTGAAATTCAATCAACCTAAAAATGTTGATAATGTTAAGTATAATCTTCAATGTTAGCTATACTGTCACAATGGGAGATCTCCCATTCTTCTTACATTGAACAAATAGCACTTGGATGGGTTGTTATGAGAACAGGAGTGTTCATATGTGGACCATCACGGGGTGCTCTATGTCATTGTACAGTGCAGGTACATATAAATGTTCAGAGTGAAGAAAGATGAAACACTCAAGCTTGAGGAAGTGCATCAAGATCAAAATGGAAGGTCTCTGTTGCACTTCTGGAACCTGTTCACATGACTTAAATAATAATTCTGGCCTTTTACCTCAGGGAGTGCCATCTTGCATCTTTCTTCTCTCTTATTAATGTTTTATAGGGTTTCAATAAAATTTTAAGCACATTGTCAGCATATGCTGCTAAATTATCCCCAATTCTTTTTACATTCAACCCATATATTTCACATGTGTCTCTGTATAGATGGAAAAACACTGCCTTTGTCTTGTCCTATTTTCAATTTAACATTGAAAGGATAATATACCATTGCTTTCATTTCTAGCAGAAGGGTCTTTTTGTACTTATTTTTTTGTTTTAAAGAGTCATGAGAAAATCTAGAAAAAGCTAACTTGTCAAAAGCTTTATCTGCATCACTTGACAGGAAAGCTTGGGGATTATTATTTTGTTTGGCATATTAACTTATATTTAGAACTGTAATAGTCATGTCTTTTTACAATATCAACATGTGCTGCAGTGGCAGTGGAGACCATGTTGATGCCGCACACAATAGCGTAGGGACCCACTACAATTAGGTCACTGTGAAGTGGTTAGTGGGCTTATACAATTTGATAAAAATGTAACTAAGTACCCAGAGTTTGTTTTGAAAATGTAGCCTAGCAGCAATAGATCATTGTATAGTGTTTGGATGTGCGGCCCAGTTCAATTTTCTCTCCACATGTTGGTGTTTTTACAATATGTTGGGTGTAGAGCCTGCTTGTTTATAAAAGATGGACCCTTAAGCCCCTTTTACAATAATGTATAATCTCTCCAGTCCTGTGTTTCTGTGCCATGAGAATCAGTATATATAGATGTGACGTTTCTCATCCGTCTGTCTCATATCTCTTTTTCTAGGTGTCAGGTACTAGTACAATGTTCAGAAATGAGATGAAAGTGTATATAAACCTGTACCTTGATAATCTAACCACATTGTCAGCTCACAGAACTAGAGGGATCATCAAGTGTCTGAGTGATAGAAGCTAAAACAGCAATAAAACTGATTAAAATTATTAAGGAAATGGTTAAAATTTATTACTAGGGGAATGAAATTATGAGAATTTCCTTTCATGGGAAAACTCATTTAAGCACTGGTGGATGTTTTTCTATGTATTCTAGTGAATTACTACAGTCAAGAAAATCTGTAATCTTTTCCCTATTTAAATTTTTTTTCTTGACCAAAGTTCAATGAATTCTTATATTTAGTCACAGATAAGGTTTATAGTTTATTATTTGATATAATTTTGTAAACATATATTTCTATATTTAAAATATTTTCATAATTTAATAAAGATTTGTTTAAAAATTCTTCAAAATGGATCTTGATCATCTTCTAATGCACCAGGTTGCCAACTTTCTGCCTTCTGTTTCCAAGTGGTGTCAATCATTTCACAAAATGGTGGTTCTGGTTGGAGCTAGTGCTGGCTTCCCAGGGTGTAACACTGTTGTCCCCTCCCCAATGCCCTCTCACCACCACCCTTTTGTAATCTAAGGGCACCAGATGAAGTTTAAGCACACAGTTGGAGGGCAGGAAATGCTCCATGCACAGTGTAACAACCTGTTATGCTGCAGCACTGAGGATCTCTGGAAACACATTAGCATAATTTAAAATGTTGATTTATCATGATTTATCATGCTTGATTTTGATGATAGACATCCTTTAAGGTCAGTTTTAAATGTTCATTATTTGCCCAATATTTTGCATCACTATTTGTAAGCTTACAAAGAGAAAGTAACAAGATTTGCAACATTTTAAATTCTATTATTTTCTATGATTCTGTTCCATGTTGATGAAAAGTAATGACCACATACTGACCATGTGAAATCTCTGGGATTAGTGACATAATAGGTTCATGGGGCTAGTTCTGCTTTAAAATAAATAAATAAAACAGATAGAGTTATAACTTTCATCCTCTATCATTATATTTTCTCAAACTCTAATGAAAAAATAGGTAAACAATTGGGGCTACTCAACGGATATCATTCCATCCAATAGGGGTCCAAAAACATGTTCTCACGGATAGTTGAGGCATCAGCATTAGAGATGAGCGAGTATACTCATCCGAACTTGACGCTCGTTCGAGTATTAAGGTACTCGAAACGGCTTGTTGCTCGGACGAGTATTTCCCCTGCTTGAGATCGAGCATTTAATTAAAAAAATACAGTGAAGAACAGTGAAGGATAGAATAAAAACAGTGAACACAGTTAACCCAGGATTATTTAAGTGAAAAACACAGTGAAGAACACAGTGAAGAATAGATTACAGATCGGCACATCTGCTTACTTGTCGGGAGATACGTGCGGAACGGTGCGAACAAAATACTATGTGAAGAACAATATATATGTGTGAAGAACACATTGAAGAACACGGGGAGCCGCACGGAGACACCGGGGAGCAGCAGCACGGAGACATCAGGGGAACAGCAGCACGGAGACACCGGGGAGCAGCAGCACGGAGCATCGGCATCAGGGAGACATCGGGCAGCACGGAGACATCGGGGCAGGTGCAGAACGGAGACACTGGGGTGCAGCAGCACGGAGACACCGGGGAGCAGCAGCACAGAGACATCGGGGGAACAGCAGCACAGAGACACCGGGGAGCAGCAGCACGGAGACACCGGGGAGCAGCAGCACGGAGACATCAGGGGAACAGCGGCACAGAGACATTGTGGGAGCAGCAGCACGGAGATACCGGGGAGCAGCAGCACGGAGCATTGGGCATCAGGGAGACATCGGGCAGCACAGAGACATCAGGGCAGGGGCAGAACAGAGACACTGAGGTAGCACGGACACATCGGGCAGCACGGAGACATCGGCGCAGGGGCAGAACGATGACACTGGGGCAGCACTGAGACATCGGGCAGCACGGAGACATTGGGGCAGGGGCAGAACGGAGACACTGGGGCAGCACGGAGACATCGTGCAGCACGGATACATCGTGCAGCACCGAGACATCGGGGCAGGGGCAGCACGGAGACACTGGGGCAGCACGGACACATCGGCAGCACGGGCACATCGTGCAGCACGGAGACATCGGGGCAGGGGCAGCACGAAGACACTGGGGCAGCACAGAGACACTGGGGCAGCACAGAGACACTGGGGCAGCACGGACACATCGGCAGCACGGGCACATCGGGAAGCACGGACACATCGGGGAAGGGGCAGAACGGAGACACTGAGGCAGCACGGAGACACCGAGGAGCAGCAGCACGGAGACACCGGGGAGCAGCAGCACGGAGACACCGGGGAGCAGCAGCACGGAGACACCGGGGAGCAGCAGCACAGAGACACCGGGACAGCGTATCTCCCGACAAGTAAGCAGATATTCTTCACTGTGTTTTTCACTGCGTTTTTCACTTAAATGATACTGTGTTCACTGTTTTTATTCTATTCTTCACTGTTCTTCACATCTGCTAACTTGTCGGGAGATAATATACGCGCTGAACAGTGAAGAATAGATTGCAGATGTTTGCATACATCTGCTAACTTATGAGAAGACTATGGGGCAGATTTATTAAGCTGTCTGAAAGCCAGAATATTTCTAGTTGCCCATGGCAACCAATCACAGCTCAGCTTTCATTTTACCAGTGCTCATGAATATTTTAAAGGGGAGCTGTGATTGGTTGCCATGGGCAACTAGAAATATTCTGACTTTCAGACAGCTTGATAAATCTGCCCCATTCTTTTTCAATAACACATTTTATTCCCGAACCATAGTCCCTTTGAAAAATGCTCGAGTCTCCCATTGACTTCACTGGGGCTCGTTATTCGAGACAAGCACTCGAGCATCAGGAAAAGTTTGTCTCGAATTTGTCTCATATATATATATATATATATATATATATATATATATATATATATATATATATATATATATATGAGACAAATACACCTAATATTAGACCTAAGAAAATCACCAGCAACATACATGTGAGTATGGCTATATACACTGGTTGGTAAAAGAGGTGTAGTAGTCCCTGAAACAGTTGTGTGATTGTGCAGTGTTCACACTGTTATTCAGAACACAGATATTTCAGAAAAGTCTTAATAATGAAATGAATACAAAATTTAAAAGTCAAAAATGTATCAAAGTCAAAATCTTCTTTTCTTTTTTGCTTTCTTATACGTACTGTCTCAATTTAGACTCAATAGTTGGATAGAGCGTAATACACATTTGTCGTCACTTTAGTTGGATAAGACATAGTGCACATTTATCATCACTTTGGTGTCTTAGTTGGATGAAGCGTGACACACATATTAAACAGTCTCTTATCTGCTTTCTTAACCATTTGCAAGCCAGATAAGAGAATGTTAATATGTGTGTCACACTCAATTAATGTGTGTCCTTCTCAATTAATATCTAGTGCTTATAGAAAACCACACCATCTGGGTTGTTCATATCCATCACCTTAGTTACTTTTCTTCCTGTGTGCATTAATTACTTTCTCGGCTGGTGGACTGTCACCTGTCAGCTCCTTGTGATTGGTGACGGACTACCAGTCCCTTGCTAATGATACTAGATATAGACACTTTCTGGCAAAGGTATATTTTTTACCAGGGCTTTTCTGGGTTGGATTGGTTCTTTTCTGTCCATTTAATATTAGGACTTCCCATCTTTTATTTGTGACCTCTACACTTAATCCTTGATCCTCATTAGGGCGCTGTGGGCGATGGCCCAGGGACCAACAATCCCAGGGTCCCATGGCTTCCCAGAACACCCATACACACACTCTATGGCTCTGCTCTAATAAGCATAAATCAGATGGGAGCTTCATTTTTAAACTTTGGAGTGAAGGGGATGGGGCTTACCACAGCTCCCTTTCTCCATATTACTTCTGACGCTTCCTGCAGTCGGGCAAAGAGAAGGAAGGTAGGAATTTACAACACAAACAGGTTAGTGTATTAATACATGTGCAACTTGTGCATTGTGTGTGTGTGTAGAGTGTGAATGTGAATATAGTTAGGTGTGTATATGTATTTTAATATATGGTTTAATTGTCTAGAGAGTTATATGTACAGTGATGGCCAAAAGTTTTGAGAATGACACAAATATTGTACTTTCACATGATCTGTTGCCCTCTGGTTTTTATGTGTGTTTGTCAGATGTTTTTATCACATACAGAAATACAAGTGCAATCATATTATGAGTAACAAAAGCTTTTATTGACAGAATGAGTTAATAGTTAATGCAGCAAGTCAGTATTTGCAGTGTTGTCCCTTCTTCTTCGGGACCTCTGCAATTCTCCCTGGCAGCTCTCAATCAACTTCTGTACCAAATCCTGACTGATAACCGTCAATTCTTGCACAATTAATGCTTGCATTTTGTCACAATTTGCTGGTTTTTGTTTGTCCACCCATCTCTTGACGAATGACCACAAGTTCTCAATGGGATTAAGATCTGGGGATTTTCCAGGTCATGGACCCAAAATCTCTATGTTTTGTTCCCTGAGCCATTTAGTTATCACCTTTGCTTTATGGCAAGGTGCTCCATCATGCTGGAAAAGGCATTGTTGATCACCAAACTGCTCTTGGACAGTTGGGAGAAGTTGCTCTTGGAGGACATTCTGGTACCATTCTTTATTCATGGAAGTGTTTTTGGGCAAGACTGTGACAGAGCCAATTCCCTTGGCTGAGAAGCAACCCCACACATGAATGGTTACAGGATGCTTTACAGTTGGCATGAGACAAGACTGGTGGTATCACACACCTTGTCTTCTCCGAACAAGCTGTTTTACAGTTGTCCCAAACAATGACTTTCCAGAAAATGACTTTATCCCAGTCCTCAGCTGTCCACTCCCTGTACCTTTTGCAGAATATTAGTGTGTCCCTTATGTTTTTTCTGGAGAAAGTGGCTTCTTTGCTGCCCTCCTTAACACCAGGCCTTGCTCCATGAGTCTCCGCAGTATCACAGCGCGTGCAGATGCACTCACACCTGCCTGCTGCCATTCCTGAGTAAGCTCTGCACTGCTGGTAGCCTGATCCTGAAGCTGAAACACTTTTAAGAGACGGTCCTGGTGCTTGCTGGTCAATGGAATCTCTCTCTTTGAATTCCTTGATGATGCGATGATGCAATGGAATCTCTCTTTGAATTCCTTGATGATGTGATAGATTGTTGACTGAGGTGCAATCATTCTAGCTGCAATACTCTTCCCTGTTAGGCCAGTTTTGTGCAGTGCAATGATGACTGCAAGTGTTTCTTTAGAGATAACCTTGGTTAACAGAAGAGAAACAATGATGCCAATCACCAGCCTCCTTTTAAAGTGTCCAGTGGTGCGATTCTTACTTAATCATGAAAGATTGATCTACAGCTCTGTCCACATCAACACCCACACCTGTGTTAATGGAGTAATCACTGAAACAATGTTAGCTGCTCCTTTTATGGCAGGCCTACAATGAAGTTGAAATGTGTTTTTGGGGAAAAAGTCAATTGTCTAGGCAAATTATTGAATTAATAGCGGTTAAGCTGATCACTCTTTATAACATTCTGGATAGAGATGAGCGAGCACTAAAATGCTCAGGTGCTCGTTATTCGAGATGAACTTTTCCTGATGCTCGAGTGCTCGTCTCGAATAACGAGCCCCATTGAAGTCAATGGGAGACTCGAGCATTTTTCAAAGGGACCATGGTTCAGGAATAAAATGTGTTATTTAATTGAAAAAGAATGTCTTCTCATAAGTTAGCAGATGTATGCAAACATCTGCAATCTATTCTTCACTGTTCAGCGCGTATATTATCTCCCGACAAGTTAGCAGATGTGAAGAACAGTGAAGAATAGAATAAAAACAGTGAACACAGTATCATTTAAGTGAAAAACGCAGTGAAAAACACAGTGAAGAATAGATTGCAGATGTTCGGCACATCTGCTTAATTGTCGGGAGATCCGTGATCCGTGCTGCTGGATCCGTGCTCCTGCTCCCTGGTGTCTCCATGCTGCTGCTCCCCGGTGTCTCCGTGCTGCTGCTCCCCGGTGTCTCCGTGCTGCTGCTCCTCAGTGTCTCCGTGCTGCTGCTCCTCAGTGTCTCCGTGCTGCCCTGGTGTCTCCGTTCTGTCCCTGCCCCGATGTCTCCGTGCTGCCCGATGTGTCCGTGCTGCCCCAGTGTTTCCGTGCTGCCCCTGCCCCGATGTCTCCCTGCTGCCCCAGTGTCTCCGTTCTGCCCCTGCCCGATGTCTCCGTGCTGCTCGATGTCTCCGTGCTGCCCCAGTGTCTCCGTGCTGCCCCAGTGTCTCTGTTCTGCCCCTGCCCCGATGTCTCCGCGCTGCCCGATGTCTCCGTGCTGCCCCAGTGTCTCTGTGCTGCCCCAGTGTCTCCGTTCTGCCCCTGCCCTGATGTCTCCGTGCTGCCTGATGTCTCCGTGATGCCCGATGTCTCCGTGCTGCCCGATGTCTCCGTGCTGCCCCAGTGTCATCGTTCTGCCCCTGCCCCGATTGTCTCCGTGCTGCCCGATGTCTCCTTGCTGCCCGATGTCTCCGTGCTGCCCCAGTGTCTCCTCTGTTCTGCCCCTGCGCCGATGTCTCCGTGCTGCCCGATGTGTCCATGCTACCTCAGTGTCTCCGTGCTGCCCCAGTGTCTCCGTTCTGCCCCTGCCCTGATGTCTCCGTGCTGCCCGATGTCTCCCTGATGCCCGATGCTCTGTGCTGCTGCTCCCCCGATGTCTCTGTGCTGCTGCTCCCCCGATGTCTCTGTGCTGCTGCTCCCCGGTGTCTCCGTGCTGCTGCTCCCCGGTGTCTCCGTTCTGCCCCTGCCCCGATGTCTCCGTGCTGCCCGATGTCTCCCTGATGCCCGATGCTCCGTGCTTCTGCTCCCCGGTGTCTCCGTGCTGCTGTTGCCCCGATGTCTCCGTGCTGCTGCTCCCCGGTGTCTCCGTGCTGCTGCTCCCCGGTGTCTCTGTGCTGCTCCCCATGTTCTTCAATGTATTCTTCACACATATATATTGTTCTTCACATAGTACTTTGTTCGCACCGTTCCGTGCGCATCTCCCGACAAGTAAGCAGATGTGCCGAACATTTGAAATCTATTCTTCACTGTGTTCTTCACTGTGTTTTTCACTTAAATAATTCTGTGTTCACTGTGTTCACTGTTTTTATTCTATTCTTCACTGTTCTCCACTGTGTTTTTTTAATTAAATGCTCGATCTCGAGCAGGGGAAATACTCGTCCGAGCAACGAGCCATTTCGAGTACCTTAATACTCGAACGAGCATCAAGCTCGGACGAGTATACTCGCTCATCTCTAATTCTGGAGTATATGCAAATTGCCATTATAAAACCTGATGCAGTCGACATTGTAAAAATTAACATTTGTATCACTCTCAAAACTTTTGGTCATGAATGTATGTGAATATAGTAAGCTGTATGTTTGAGTGTATAGTGTGGTATTATATATGTCTAATTTGTAGGATCGAAATAGGCCCGGAGAGAAAAAGATCCCAAACATTGCTATCTTTGGAAAGGAAGGGTTGCTTCCCATGTTTAAACTGCATTAACTGTAAGATGATTACCTAAGGCATTAGATTTTTGAATCCCCGCTCAGGGAGAGAGTATACTATCTGACATGTAATTCCACATTTGTGGTGTATCTTCTTGAATGTCTTTGCCAATTATGGTATGTGGGTGAGACAACCACTGAAATCAAACTGATGTTGAATTATCACAGACGGTCTATTATATACAGGAGGTTGGATTTACCCGTCTCTGAACACTGTACTATGGCTAAACATAGATAATTCCATCTTAAAGTAGGCATAATTGATCATGTCCCTTTGCAGGGATTAGGCATTGATAGGGCACAAAGAATGGATATATACAGTAAGTTGAACACATTGAGACCCAATGGGTTAAATGTGGAATTCAGAACCATGAATATTATATCGGAATGGGCCAGATTTGAGCTGTTCTGATGTATGTGACTAACCTATAATATTCTGGAAACGGGTGGTGTTTTTGAATATTTGCTTATTATCATATTTGGAGATATATTTGTATACTGAATAGAGATGAGCGAGCACTAAAATGCTCGGGTGCTCGTTATTCGAGACGAACTTTTCCAGATGCTCGAGTGCTCGTCTCGAATAACGAGCCCCATTGAAGTCAATGGGAGACTCGAGCATTTTTCAAAGGGACCATGGTTCGGGAATAAAATGTGTTATTTAATTGAAAAAGAATGTCTTCTGATAAGTGATCAGATGTATGCAAACATCTGCAATCTATTCTTCACTGTTCCGCGCGTATATTATCTCCCGACAAGTTAGCAGATGTGAAGAACAGTGAAGAATAGAATAAAAACAGTGAACACAGGATCATTTAAGTGAAAAACGCAGTGAAAAACACAGTGAAGAATAGATTGCAGATGTTCGGCACATCTGCTTAATTGTCGGGAGATCCGTGATCCGTGCTGCTGGATCCGTGCTCCTGCTCCCTGGTGTCTCCATGCTGCTGCTCCCCGGTGTCTCCGTGCTGCTGCTCCCCGGTGTCTCCGTGCTGCTGCTCCTCAGTGTCTCCGTGCTGCTGCTCCTCAGTGTCTCCGTGCTGCCCTGGTGTCTCCGTTCTGTCCCTGCCCCGATGTCTCCGTGCTGCCCGATGTGTCCGTGCTGCCCCAGTGTTTCCGTGCTGCCCCTGCCCCGATGTCTCCCTGCTGCCCCAGTGTCTCCGTTCTGCCCCTGCCCAATGTCTCCGTGCTGCTCGATGTCTCCGTGCTGCCCCAGTGTCTCTGTTCTGCCCCTGCCCCGATGTCTCCGCGCTGCCCGATGTCTCCGTGCTGCCCCAGTGTCTCTGTGCTGCCCCAGTGTCATCGTTCTGCCCCTGCCCCGATTGTCTCCGTGCTGCCCGATGTCTCCTTGCTGCCCGATGTCTCCGTGCTGCCCCAGTGTCTCCTCTGTTCTGCCCCTGCGCCGATGTCTCCGTGCTGCCCGATGTGTCCATGCTACCTCAGTGTCTCCGTGCTGCCCCAGTGTCTCCGTTCTGCCCCTGCCCTGATGTCTCCGTGCTGCCCGATGTCTCCCTGATGCCCGATGCTCTGTGCTGCTGCTCCCCCGATGTCTCTGTGCTGCTGCTCCCCCGATGTCTCTGTGCTGCTGCTCCCCGGTGTCTCCGTGCTGCTGCTCCCCGGTGTCTCCGTTCTGCCCCTGCCCCGATGTCTCCGTGCTGCCCGATGTCTCCCTGATGCCCGATGCTCCGTGCTTCTGCTCCCCGGTGTCTCCGTGCTGCTGTTGCCCCGATGTCTCCGTGCTGCTGCTCCCCGGTGTCTCCGTGCTGCTGCTCCCCGGTGTCTCTGTGCTGCTCCCCATGTTCTTCAATGTATTCTTCACACATATATATTGTTCTTCACATAGTACTTTGTTCGCACCGTTCCGCGCGCATCTCCCGACAAGTAAGCAGATGTGCCGAACATTTGAAATCTATTCTTCACTGTGTTCTTCACTGTGTTTTTCACTTAAATAATTCTGTGTTCACTGTGTTCACTGTTTTTATTCTATTCTTCACTGTTCTCCACTGTGTTTTTTTAATTAAATGCTCGATCTCGAGCAGGGGAAATACTCGTCCGAGCAACGAGCCATTTCGAGTACCTTAATACTCGAACGAGCATCAAGCTCGGACGAGTATACTCGCTCATCTCTAATTCTGGAGTATATGCAAATTGCCATTATAAAACCTGATGCAGTCGACATTGTAAAAATTAACATTTGTATCACTCTCAAAACTTTTGGTCATGAATGTATGTGAATATAGTAAGCTGTATGTTTGAGTGTATAGTGTGGTATTATATATGTCTAATTTGTAGGATCGAAATAGGCCCGGAGAGAAAAAGATCCCAAACATTGCTATCTTTGGAAAGGAAGGGTTGCTTCCCATGTTTAAACTGCATTAACTGTAAGATGATTGCCTAAGGCATTAGATTTTTGAATCCCCGCTCAGGGAGAGAGTATACTATCTGACATGTAATTCCACATTTGTGGTGTATCTTCTTGAATGTCTTTGCCAATTATGGTATGTGGGTGAGACAACCACTGAAATCAAACTGATGTTGAATTATCACAGACGGTCTATTATATACAGGAGGTTGGATTTACCCGTCTCTGAACACTGTACTATGGCTAAACATAGATAATTCCATCTTAAAGTAGGCATAATTGATCATGTCCCTTTGCAGGGATTAGGCATTGATAGGGCACAAAGAATGGATATATACAGTAAGTTGAACACATTGAGACCCAATGGGTTAAATGTGGAATTCAGAACCATGAATATTATATCGGAATGGGCCAGATTTGAGCTGTTCTGATGTATGTGACTAACCTATAATATTCTGGAAACGGGTGGTGTTTTTGAATATTTGCTTATTATCATATTTGGAGATATATTTGTATACTGAATAGAGATGAGCGAGCACTAAAATGCTCGGGTGCTCGTTATTCGAGACGAACTTTTCCAGATGCTCGAGTGCTCGTCTCGAATAACGAGCCCCATTGAAGTCAATGGGAGACTCGAGCATTTTTCAAAGGGACCATGGTTCGGGAATAAAATGTGTTATTTAATTGAAAAAGAATGTCTTCTGATAAGTGATCAGATGTATGCAAACATCTGCAATCTATTCTTCACTGTTCCGCGCGTATATTATCTCCCGACAAGTTAGCAGATGTGAAGAACAGTGAAGAATAGAATAAAAACAGTGAACACAGGATCATTTAAGTGAAAAACGCAGTGAAAAACACAGTGAAGAATAGATTACAGATGTTCGGCACATCTGCTTACTTGTCGGGGTGATACGCTGTCCCGAGATCGCTCCTCTTCTTCCACTGAAGTCTCCCCGATGTCTCCCTGCTGCCCGATGTCTCCCTGCTGCCCGATGTCTCCCTGCTGCGCGCGATGTCTCCCTGCTGCGCGCGATGTCTCCCTGCTGCGCGCGATGTCTCCCTGCTGCGCACGATGTCTCCCTGCTGCGCGCGATGTCTTCCTGCTGCGCCCGATGTCTCCCTGCTGCGCCCGATGTGTCTCTGCTGCGCCCGATGTCTCCCTGGTGCGCGATGTCTCCCCGTTCCGCGTGTATCTTCCGACAGGTAAGCAGATGTGCCGAACATCTGTAATCTATTCTTCACTGTGTTCTTCACTGTGTTTTTCACTTAAATGATCCTGTGTTCACTGTTTTTATTCTATTCTTCATTGTTCTTCACTGTGTTTGTTTAATTAAATGCTCGATCTCGAGCAGGGGAAATACTCGTCCGAGCAACGAGCCGTTTCGAGTACCTTAATACTCGAACGAGCATCAAGCTCGGACGAGTATACTCGCTCATCTCTAATACTGAACTAATATTGATCTCTTTGTTTTATAGATAATAATTCACCAAAAAGTCACTAAGAACACCAATTCACTTTAACACTATGAAGATATGATTATTTCTTCACCAAATTAAGGATTCGAAATGTTATGCATATTTTGTGGTTAGAGATCTATTAATGACCTGGGGGGGCAGAGGGGGGTCATATTGATACCTAATGCATGTGGTGTTAACTTTTCTCTGTTTAGAATCTGGGGGTGTAATTTACTGACCAGTTCCAAGCACGGTCCCTATCCAAGATGGTGGTTCCGTCACATAGAATATGCCTGCGCATAAACGAGGGTTCAACAAGTCACATGATCTCACACTATGGTTAGTTACACTTTTATCAAAGTAACTTCCGTTCATGTGCATTAAGTCTGGCCAGACGTGGAATATCACCCTTCCGGTGTATGTTGATCCATGGTGTGCATAAGATCCTGTATAAAATATATATTTCTCTCACTTTGACACTTATTTCACCAATGGTTACCAACTATATTATGTGTCGATATATTAATCTCATTGTAAACTTATTCGTTTACTCAAAAAAAAATGAGATTCAAAACAATCACAAAGGGTTTTTGATTGTTTATAGGCCAAAAAAAAATGTGGTGCATGCCCTGTATTGCAAGGATTTCAGTGTAAGTGAATATGTTACTGGCCAAGCTTTTCCCTGCTGCCTTTGAAATGTTTCACTAAGTAATTCAAATACAGTATGTGAACGTGCCCAAAGGGGACCAAATGTCTTGTACAGCCCATGATATCATTATTTAGTCCTTTTCTGCAGCTTCTGCATTCTTTCCCTCCCTTGTTTGAGAGATGGTGACATTGGATGGTTATGCTGACAACTCTGGTGATGGGGTTTAGATTAGGGTTTGATGGGGGGAGTCGTGTTTTATATTTTAGGTTGTTTGATTTATTCTCTGATATTATGCATTGTACCAGGTCTGTAACTGTAATGTAACTGGCATAGATTAAGCCACATATCACTGATTTATTCCATGGCTATATTGTACTGATACCTTTTGTCTACAAAATATTATACACATTATATTTATATGATTATCTAGTTATTTCTCTGGCCACCATTTGAATGTATCCATCCTGAGTAGCACACTCAATGTGCTGGCTGCATTTTCAGAGCTTTCCATGAGTAAAATAATCCCACCACATAAAAGTAGTCTATATGCAGTGAGCTCCCAAACAGCTGGAGTATCACTATATTAATCTTACAATTTTATATTAGATCAGTACAGTAGTGCTACCACTGTTGTGGTGCTTACTGCACCCAAAGCAGTGGACAATCCAGGAAATGCATCCAGCGCAAGAGACTATGGAGGTCATTTATCTTAGTTTTAATTTTTTTTCTCTATTATTTTTGTGAGTTTTTCATTGCTCAGCGGATTTGTACCAAAAATTGTTACTTTTTCACCCGTCCAGCAATGTCCGCAAACAAGATTTCAAATACGGAATGTAGCCCATTGACAACTTGTAACCTACATCACAAGTCTATCAAGGTAGTATGGAGAGGACTAACGGGCTGAGCGTTCTACATACATGCCAGGAGTTTGCTGCATATTGCAGTAGACACCCACCTATAACACCCACAATTAGTGGTAGTACTGATCGAGGTGCAAACCCTTTTCCAGCCACCGGAAGCAGTCACGTAACAGAACAGGGGAGCAATGAACAGCTGCCATGACAGCCTAAAGTCTTTAAAGGACTCAAAGACCTGTCATTGCTGCAAATCTGTAACAGTGTGCCAGTGGAACACCTTTACAGATGTATGGCATATTCTCCATATACTATAATAAAGTGTTAAGATGGTAGTAGCAATTAGACTCCATAGTATCAAAGTACCATAGGGGGGTCTAAATGAGAAAAAAAAGATAAAAGTTCAAATCACCCCCTTCCCCAAGAACTAAGGCCTCCTGTCTGTTACCTCATCAGCCAGACATTCCTGTCCATAAAATAGCTACAGATGGAGGGTCATGTGATCTGTAACTACCCGTGACCAATTGAGCTGCCAGGACCTTAAGTTTTTACAGTATTAATAAATATTATCATAAGATCCTGGCAGGGCGATTGTTCATGAACAGACAGAGATCACATGACCCTCCCTCTATGGACATTTGAAAGAGAACCCGTCATGCAAAATAACCCCCCTAAACTAAATATATTTTCCTAAACTGCCATTAGAGAGCATTGCCTCTATCCCTTCAGTGTCCCTCTACATGCCTGTAAACCTAAGCAATGAGGTCCTAAAGCTGTATGCAAATGACCTGTGAAATGTCCAATGAAGCATTAGCATATTCAAGCTGTCCACCTTATTCATGAGTGGGAGGCACAGCCACACCCCCAGTGCATGACTGACAGCCTGTATAATGATGTGAGGCTGTATAATGATGTGCTTCCTGGTGCTGGTGGCCACGCCCCCTGCAGCCTGTGTGTGCATGTGTGTGTTTAGGAGAGATACAGCAGCTCCAGGCAGCCATGTTACAGCAGAACATGTCAGATTCATGTGTAGCTGATGTCTGTGTCTCTCACCTGTACATTAGGAGGATGCAGCATGTCAGCAGATACAGCACACACACCAGCAATGCTTTACTATACATTACACACAGACATGAGCAGGGGGAGGAGAGGGGAGGGGTAACAGGGGTGACATCACTGCCTCTGACCATGTGACCAGCCTCATTTACATGATAAAAAATAGATGATTTTACAATGAATAATGTATGAAATAACTAGATAAAGGCTGGGATGGGATCCTTGTGAGCTGCTCCAACAGGTAGTAGTGACAGGACAAGTGACACAGACCTGATGACAGGTGTCCTTTAAGGTCACAAATGTCCGGCTGATGAGGTAACAGGAAGGAGGCTTCACATTTATATCAAGAAAGGAGTGCAGAACATTTAATAGATGTATATTTGTAAATGGTAATATCCTGCCTCGCACACTTACACACATAACAAAAAACACAAGTTATGGTGGCCAACCCCTTTAAGCTTGGCTGCAACTGTTTATGTAAGTGAGTAAATGTCAACTTTATGTCAAGTAAATGTCAAACTTGGCTTCCTCTGTATGTGTATGTGTCTATGATCCCTTTGCCCTCCCTTAGAAACACTAAGTGTACACTTCCATTTAATAACCACTGCTGTGTTGGCGGCGCTGCCTGCCCCTCTTGCCCTTATCTTAAATTCTTCTAGTTGAAGAACTATGGATAATTTGTCTTATTTCTAAATCAGATTTGGGGCAGACACACAATACATAGTCTCTATCAGATCTTAACTCTTAGCAGTTGTTTTTCTCACAAGTGCAAGATATAAAAGCAGCATCTTTGCTCCGGTTTTGTAGCGACACATGGAATTCTATAAAGCTGTATGATGAGGCAGGTTCATGAGACCAGGAGTGTTGTAAAAATGAGAGAAGCACTTGCAGCCAAAATGACAAATACTTCAGCGTGGCTATAAAACACCTAGGTTAGTAGCACACAGCCATAAGAATATATTGACTGGGGTCCAAACTCATCAGAAGATTGATCAATCCAGCTGACTTGCATTAATTGTGAAATAGAAAGAACGATGCGATCAATGATAGGAATGAAAGTGCAGCGGTAATGATGCCACATCTAGCTAATCCAATAATGGAGGGTCTGATGTATAGCATATTGGAATTCCACCGTTCAGAGCCCTGTCAAAATAAAGTATATCCTGCAATTATGGGAAAAAATTGAGCTGGCAGCAGTTGAGCCAGCCTAATCAAGCACTGCAACAGTGGTTCTTCTGATTAAACACTAAATGAAGTGGCACTCGGGTTCCATAACCTCTCCGAACGCAACAAATAAATAATTAAATAAATAATATCTCTAGTGGGATTTCTCCTGGTATCTCCTTTTAACCCATTGGTAGCTTTACTCTTGCTGTCATAGAAACATTTCACAAAAACAAGTCCTTCTAAATGATTTAAATAACACGTTCCAAGATATTTTCATTTCTCAATGAGTATTTAGCTATGCAGAGTAATGACTTTTCAGGCTACATCTCTCTCACTGGGATGTTATAGTTTACTCATCGTTTATTTCCAAAATTATGATTTTTTTTTCTGTCAAATTCGAAAGCGGATAATGGTGTTAGGTGTATGAAGATATATCATTTAAAGGGGTATTCCGGGAATATGAACATCTGATGAAAAAACCCATAATTCTATAAATACATGAATATTCCAAAACTCAATGTCATTAGGACAACGGAGCTTAAATAAATATTTTGACTCACAAAATGTTATTTTTTGATTCACAAAATGTTATTTTTTGATTCACAAAATGTTTCTAAAGTAGGCAGAGTTATCACCAAGATGGCCACCATTGGAAACTACAAGTATCATGATCCTTTAGTTCTCAGTAACTCCTCCTCCCTCTTATACTCTGATCTCAGTGATGATGTAATAGACTCGGTTACCATAGTAATTATGTGCAACTGCCCATCACTGCACATTACCTCACTGAGATGTGTCTCACCACAACACTGACCATACTGGATGCATTGCAAACAACCAACTACAGACAAACACAGTGGGGATCACATGACCTGCCCAGGCAGGTGCAGGACATGCGATGTGGACGTGTGACCAGCGGCGATCTTCTGTCCTGTGTATGCACCGGGCTAAGAAAATCAACGGACTGATTAAAGGGTCAGTAGCATTTTAATTCTTCATTACAGTGAAATGTCCACAGCATTTTTCTGCTAAGGGGAGCAACATTTTAAATAACAACTAATTACATATTAATTTATATTAACTTATATTACTAATTATCATTACTTCTGATACTGGTAAAGATTAAACATCACCTGAGTGATTTATACCGCTTAGTCTATCATAGTGGAATTCATAACCAATTCATGAGGAATTCATAACCAATATTGCGATGAATAAAGGTGGACACATCTGGAGCATGGGAAAGTCAAGACATGCTTATTCCTTAAGAGATCTGCAACAGCATTATATCACTTTTAGGTAATTACAGGTTCATCTCAAAAAATAAGAATATCAACAAAAGGTTTTTTAATTCAATTCAAAAAGTTAAGCTCATATATTATATAGAGTCATTACAAAGAGATTGAACAGAGGAGTTTATTTACAAAGGGTCGCATTTCAGTCGAACTTCCGGACATACTCGGGAATTGTGCGGCTGTGACAGCTATTTAGCAGGGGATTGTGTCGCAGTCAATCGGATTTTGCCGTAGCTGTGCCGGCTTCCATGCGACAGAAATTGGGGACAGCCGTCCGACGATCCGACTGATTCGGAAGGAGCATGAGATTTAACATTCAAATTGTGTCACAAGACCAAGCACTTACATGTACAGGGAAGAAAAAGGTGACCTGAGCGGGGAAGCAACCCATGCGCAATCTTAGTGAATCGCGGCACAGTGCATTATCGTCAGACAATGCACTTTGGGTGAACTCCGTCGGCCGGGTAAGTAAATGTGCCAGTTCGCCGGGGCATTTCTCTATGTGTGGTCTTTTAACTGGTATGGTATTGAGTTATCTGTTTCAGTCTTTATCTGTGTTAAGATTATTGTTCAGCACTAGAGATGAGCGAACATACTCGTCCGAGCTTGATGCTCGTTCGAGCATTAGCGTACTCGAAACTGCTCGTTGCTCGGACGAGTATTTCGCCAGCTCGAGAAAATGGCATCTCCCGCCGTTTTGCTTTTTGGCGGCCAGAAACAGAGCCAATCACAAGCCAGGAGACTCTGCACTCCACCCAGCATGACGTGGTACCCTTACACGTCGATAGCAATGGTTGGCTGGCCAGATCAGGTGACCCTGTAATAGACTAGCCCCTGCCCGCGCTGCTCGGATCATTCTTCGTCTGGATGCCGCTAGGGAGAGAGCTGCTGCTGTTGAGGGAAAGCGTTAGGCTGTTCTATTAGAATAGTGTTAGGCAAGAGTGATTCTACAAGAACCCAACAGCCCTTCTTAGGGCTACAATAACGTTTTATTTTACTTTTTTTTGTTTGCTTGTGGCTGGGCTTGCTGGCATTAGTAGTGCAGCTAGTACCATATTGTGAGGAATTTGCAGAGAGACTTGCTACCGTTGTGTTTAGCTCTTAGTGACACGCATATCCACCTCAAACACCGAAGTGGGACAATTTATTAGGGGTTTGATTAGAATTAGGCAGAGTCTGCTGATTTATTTTTTTTTACCTTTATTTCTTTTTATAGCTCAAAGTCATATTGCAAAGCACTGTGCTTTCACTGTAGGCTAGAAAATAGCCATAGGAGAACCCCAACGGCTTACTTAGGCCTACAATAGCGTTATATATTTTTTTCTTTTGTTTGCTTGTGGCTGGGCTTGCTGGCATTAGTAGTGCAGCTAGTACCATATTGTGAGGAATTTGCTGGGAGACTTGCGACCGTTGTGTTTAGCTCTTAGTGACACGCATATCCACCTCAAACACCAAAGTGGGACAATTTATTAGGGGTTTGATTAGAATTAGGCAGAGTCTGCTGATTTATTTTTTTTTACCTTTATTTCTTTTTATAGCTCAAAGTCAACAGGCACAGCACAAAATCCAGTTGTGTGCTGTCAGTGTAGGTTAGAAACTAGCCATAGCAATAGGATAGCATCGTTTTGTTTAAAAAAAATAAATAAAAAACACAAAAAAAAAAAATTTAAGTTTACACTTTAATTTGGAAAATGTTTAACCCGAGGGCTAGGGGTAGACGACGAGGGCGTGGACGTGGGCGTTCAACTACTGCAGGGGTCAGAGGCCGTGGTCCTGGGCGGGGTGAGACGCCACCTGCTGATGAGGGAGCACGAGAACAACGCAGAGCTACACTCCCTAGGTTCATCATGTCTCAAGTTACTGGGACTCGTGGTAGAGCACTGTTGAGGCCAGAACAGTGCGAAGAGGTGATGTCGTGGATTGCGGACAATGCTTCTAGCCATTTGTCCACCAGTCAGTCTTCCACGCAGTCCACCCATGTCACCGAAATTAGCACTCCTCCACCTCAGCCTCCTTACCCCCAGTCTGCCCCCTCCCAGCAAAATTTGGCATTTGAACCGGCATACTCTGAGGAACTGTTTTCTGGACCCTTCCCACAGTCACAAACCACTTGTCCGGTTGCTGCTGAGCAATTTTCCGTTGCCCAGGTTTTTCACCGGTCGCAGTCTGTGGGTGATGATGACATTGTTGACGTAGTGGAAGAAGTGTGTAATGAGGTGTCGGACGATGAGGAGACACGGTTGTCAGACAGTGGGGAAGTTGTTGTCAGGGCAGGAAGTCCGAGGGGGGAGCAGACTGAGGGATCGGAGGATGATGAGGTGACAGACCCAAGCTGGGTTGATAGGCCGGGTGAACACAATGCTTCTGAGACGGAGGCGAGTCCTATAGCAGAACAGGTTGGAAGAGGCAGTGGTGGGGCCAGACGGAGAGGCAGGGCCAGAGCTGGTGCATCAGCGCCAAATGTTGCCCGTAGTCAAGCTCCCGTGGCGAGGGCTAGATTTTCAGAAGTCTGGAGGTTCTTTAACCCTTAGGCGCACCAGGACGTTATAGTACGTCCCCGAGGCTACATACTGAGCGCACGGGGACGTTCTATAACGTCCTGCTTCTGGCACCGGCTCGCGAACGGAGCCGGCACCAGAAGCAGCGGCTGTCAGCTGTCTAGTACAGCTGACAGCCTGCGCTAACACCCGCGATTGGAGCCGGCTCCGATCGCGGGTGTTAACCCCTTACACGCCGCGGTCAAGCATGACCGCGGCGTGTAAGGGTGTCTGCGCTGTGAATCGGATCCCCCGTGCCGCTTACCGGGGGATCCGATCCACTTCTGGGCAGCTCCGAGGACTGGCATGTGCCTCGGAGCTGCCCGGTTGCCATGGCAGCCAGACCCCTTCCGGGTCTGACTGTAAACTGTCTGAGCATGCGCAAGCTTGCTCAGACAGTTTACACTGCTCTACAATAAAATAGTATTGTAGAGCAGTGTATTGGACTTAAACCAGTGATCAGAGCATCACTGGTTCAAGTTCAAGTATATATAAGTAAAAAAAAGTAAAAAACACTAAAGTTATCACATTACAATAAATAAAAAATAAATACATTAAAATATAAGCCCCTAAAATGTCACTTTCCTATAAAAACACTTAATAAAGTATAAAAAACACAAAAACACAAAAAAACCCCGCATATTTGGTATTGCCGCGTCCGTAACAATCTGTATAATAAAACCGAATCGTTACTGGACCCGCACGGTAAACGCCGTAGAAAAAAAACGCAAAAACGTTCCGAAAAAAGATAATTTTTAATTAATACCCTATAAAAAATGCTCTAAAAAGTGATTTAAAAAATGTTATGCACTCCAAAATAAGCCCACTAAAAAGAACAACTCTTCTCGCAAAAAATAAGCCCCTAACTAGATTTGTCAGCCTAAAAATAAAAAAGTTATGCATATGAAAAGATGGTGATGCTAAAATGAACAAGATTTTCTCCAAATTGGTTTTTATTCAGTACAATTGAATAAAATACACAAAACCCCCACATATTTGGTATCCCTGCGTCCGTAACAATTTGAATAATAAAACAGAATCGTTATTAGATTCGCAAAGTGAACCCCGTTAAAAAAATTAATACCCTATAAAAAATGCTCTAAAAATTAATTTAAAAAATGTTATGCAATCTAAAATAAGACCACTAAAAAGAACCATCCTTCTCGCAAAAAATAAGCCCTTAAACAGATTTGTGAGGCGAAAAATAAAAAAGTTATGCATATGAAAGACGGTGATGCTAAAATTAACAACATTTTTGCCAAATTACTTTTTATTCAGTAAAAATGGGAAAAATAAAAAATCTATATAAATGAGGTCTTTTCCTAATCGTGGCGACCCATAGAATAAAAATAATATACTATTTTTATGGTATGGTAAACGGCCAAAAAAAAAACAAACAAAAATCTTCCTAAAAAGTGATGATTTTCATTTCCTCCACCAACAAAGAGTTAATAAAATCTCACCAATTAGCCTAGAGATTCCCCGAAATTACGTACCAGAAAAGTGCATCTCATGTGGCAAAAGAAATAAGCCCCTATAGGTCCACATTAAAAAAAGAAAAAAATTATAGCCTGTACAATGTGACATAGCAAATCTGATCTGGATGGCGCCTCCTTCCCTCCTATGCCCAGGCGTGCGCCCATACAGCAGGTTACCACCACATATGGGGTATCCGTGTACTCGGGAGAGATTGGGTAACAAACTTTGTGGAGCCTTTTTTAATTTAATCCATTGTAAATGTTTAATTTTCCACCCAAAATGAGTGTATTGTGAAAAAATATTACAATTTGCAGACTGCACCTCCATTTTGTTTTAACCCCTATAAAACACCTAAAGGGTTAACAAACTTCTTAAAAGTGGTTTTTCATACATTGAGTGGTGTAGTTTCCACAATGGGGTAATTTATGAGTCTCGCTATTATTTAGGCCTCTCGGTGTCAATTAGAAGTTGAGCAGGTCCATCTAAATACAGGTTTTGGTGATTTTACAAAAAATGTGAAAAATGATACCTAAATTCTGAGCCTCATAACATTCTAGTAAAATATGTGGAATCTTAAAAAACCATGCCAACATAAAGCAGACATTTGGGAAATGTAAGTTATGAATTTATTTGGGTGCTATGACTATCTGCATCAAAAGTAGAGAATTTAGAATGTTGAAAATAAAGAATTTTTCCAAATTTTTGCCAAATTTTGGTTTTTTTCATAACTAAACGCAAAAGATTTCATCCAAATTTTGAAACTAATTTGAAGTACAATGTGTCACGAGAAAACAATCTCAAAATCCCCTGGATATCTCATAGCGTTCCAAAGCTATAACCACTTATAGTGACACAGGTCAGATTTGAAAAATGGGACCGCGTCCTTAAGGCCAAAAGAGGCTGCGTCCCCTAGGGGTTAAAGAAACACCGGATGACCGACGGACTGTTGTGTGCAACCTTTGCCAAACCAGGATCAGCAGGGGTTCCACCACTACTAGCTTAACTACCACCAGTATGCGCAGGCATATGAATGCTAAACACCCCACTCAATGGCACCAAGCCCGTTCACCTCTGGCCGGGAACACCACTGCTCCTTCCCCTGTGTCATCTGCTAGTCAGCCCCCTGCCCAGGACCCTGGCCCAAACACCTCCCATGCGAAAACCCCATCTTCGCCTCCACGATCCTCCACAGCATCCACCAGCGTTCAGCTCTCCATACCCCAGACGCTGGAGCGCAAAAGGAAGTATATCGCAACCCACCCACACGCCCAAGCCCTCAACGTCCACATCTCCAAGTTGCTTAGCCTGGAGATCCTGCCCTATAGGCTGGTAGAGACCGAGGCCTTTCGAAACCTCATGGTGGCAGCCGCCCCTCGGTATTCGGTCCCCAGCCGCCACTACTTTTCCCGATGTGCCAGCCCTGCACAAGCACGTGTCAGAGAACATCATCCATGCCCTGATCAACGCCGTTTCTGACAAGGTCCACCTGACCACGGACACGTGGACGAGTGCTGCCGGGCAGGGCCACTATATATCGCTGACGGCACATTGGGTTAAATTGGTGGAGGCTGGGACCGAGTCTGATCCTGGGGCTGGTCATATACTGCCGACGCCGAGGATTGCGGGGCCTACCTCGGTCCATGTCTCAAAGGCCTACTATGCCTCCACTGCCAGACTGCCAGATGTCAACTTCCACCAGAACTGGTAGTCAGGTCAGTCAGCTTCCACAAGTCTACAAAGAGGAGTGGACGTGGTTGTCTGATATCTGTCAGGTGCTGAGTAACTTTGAGGAGTCAACACAGATGGTCAGTGGCGATGCCGCCATCATCAGCCTCACCATCCCGCTGCTTGGCCTGTTGAAAAACTCTCTGGTCAGCATGAAGTCGGAAGCTTTGCGCTCGTCACAAGAGACGGGGGAAGAAGATTCCCTTGTTGATAGCCAAAGCACCCTTAGGTCTGTTTCTCAGCGCATATCGGAGGAGGTGGAGGAGGATGAGGAGGAAGAGGAGGAGAATGTTGGCGAGACAGAAGAGGGGACCATTGTTCAGTCCTTCACTGTTCAGCGTGTATGGGCAGAAGAAGAGGAGTTGGAGGAGAAGGAAATGGGCAGTCAGGCCAGTGAGGGGAGTGAATTCTTACGCGTTGGGACTCTGGCGCATATGGCAGATTTCATGCTAGGCTGCCTATCCCGTGACCCTCGCATTCAAAGAATTTATTCCAGCACCGATTACTGGGTATTCACTCTCCTGGACCCACGGTACAAGCAAAATCTTTCCACTCTCATCCCTGGAGAGGAAAGGAGTGTGAGAATGCATGAATACCAGTAGGCCCTGGTGCACAAGCTGAAACAGTATTTACCTTCTGACAGTGCTAGCGGCAGAGGGCGTACTTCTGCGGGACAAGTAGCGAGGGAGAGTAGGCGAGCAGGCAGCTTTTCCAGCACTGGCAGGGGTACGCTTTACAAGGCCTTTGCCAGTTTTATGTCACCCCAGCAAGACACTGTCACCTGTCCCCAGTCTCAGCAGAGTAGGGCTGATCTTTACAGAAAGAGGGTGAGGGAGTACGTAGCTGACCATACCATCGTCCTAAATGATCACACAGCTCCTTACAACTACTGGGTTTCAAAGCTGGACATGTGGCACGAACTGGCGCTGTACACCTTGGAGGTTCTTGCCTGCCCTGCCGCTAGCGTGTTGTCCGAGCAGGTTTTCAGTGCAGCTGGTGGCATCATCACCGATAAGCGTACACGCCTGTCGACTGACAGCGCTGACAGGCTGACGCTTATCAAGATGAATAAAGCCTGGATTTCTCCGGATTTTCCTTCTCCACCAGGTGAAAGAAGCTCAACCTGAATAATGTATGCACTCCTCCTCCTCATTGTCCTCCTTCTCCTCCTCTTTGTACACTAAAGCATAGGAAACTGGCTATTTTTTGCCAGGGCCAACTGGCTCTAGCTATAGTACTCTATGTATTTAATTTTTCTGGAGGGCCACCTACCCGGTCCTCTGTTTTAAGCAATTTTTGGGAGTGCCACATACAGGCACTCAATTTATTTAATTTTTCTGGAGGACCACCTACCTGCTCCTCTGGTTTGAAAACTTTTTTGGACTGCCACATACAGGTACTCAATCTATTTAATTTTTCTGGAGGACCACCTACCTGCTCCTCTGGTTTGAAAACTTTTTTGGACTGCCACATACAGGCACTCTATTTATTTAATTTTTCTGCAGGACCACCTACCTGCTCCTCTGGTTTGAAAACTTTTTTGGACTGCCACATACAGGAACTCAATTTATTTAATTTTTCTGGAGGACCACCTACCTGCTCCTCTGGTTTGAAAACTTTTTTGGACTGCCACATACAGGCACTCAATTTATTTAATTTTTCTGGAGGACCACCTACCTGCTCCTCTGGTTTGAAAACTTTTTTGGACTGCCACATACAGGCACTATCCAAATTAAATTGTCTCCATAGCAGCCTCCACATGTCGTCTTTTTAGCTGGCTCCACACGTTGTCTCCA
The DNA here is from genome assembly GCF_040894005.1 of Engystomops pustulosus. Lineage (NCBI taxonomy): Eukaryota > Metazoa > Chordata > Amphibia > Anura > Leptodactylidae > Engystomops > Engystomops pustulosus. Next base: position 43,696,345 of record NC_092418.1, on the reverse strand, counting down.
TTACTACCTCCACACGTCATCGCCATAGCTGCCTCCAAAAGTCGTCCATATAGCTGCCTCCATACATGGTCTCCTTATCAAACGAACTGTGTCAGGCAGAATTTTGGGTTGTTTTCATGGCTTCCACATCAAACTTGTTAACTTTATCGCCACCCTGCTGTGTAATCCACAAAATATACTGGCAAACTTTTATAATTTACCAATATTATTTCAGCGCTTCTTGCGCATCTGTTTACATTCCCCTCACCCGCCATATCCCAAACTTATAAGAACACTACTACACTTGATCTTATACAAAAGGTTCTTAGAAGTGCTGTTTGGGGAGTAGCCTAGAGACAGGGGCTTGGATTGGCGAAAGCTCGCCTGGCAGCGGAGCGCCAGCTCCATCTCAAGATCCAACTAACATAGTTTTAACTGCAGCACCTTTAATCTACTACTAGTTCACTGCCTCCATACATGGTCCCCTTATCAAACGAGCTGTGTCAGGCAGAATTTTGGGTTGTTTTCATGGCTTCCACATCAAACTTGTTAACTTTGTCGCCACCCTGCTGTGTAATCCACAAAATATACTGGCAAACTTTTATCATTTACCGATATTATTTCAGCGCTTCTTGCGCATCTGTTTACATTCCCCTCACCCGCCATATCCTAAACTTATAAGAACGCTACTACACTTGATCTTATACAAAAGGTTCTTAGAAGTGCTCTTTGGGGAGTAGCCTAGAGACAGGGGCTTGGATTGGCGAAAGCTTGCCTGGCAGCGGAGCGCCAGCTCCATCTCAAGATCCAACTAACATAGTTTTAACTGCAGCACCTTTAATCTACTACTACTTCACTGTCTCCATACATCGTCCCCTTATCAAACGAGCTGTGTCAGGCAGAATTTTCAGGTGTTTCACCAGATACATAGTGGAACTCGGCCCATCTGTCGCCGCCATGCTGGAGACCTGAAGTTGCAATCATAGCAGCGCAATATGGATGCCCCATACTGTCGCTCTTAATCATGGAACCATTTCCGTAAAAACAATTAAAAATAGAACCACTATGCTATTCCATTATTCCTAGGTGAAATATTCAAACGACCCGGCCTGCTTTGAAAATTTTAATTTTTTCAAAGTAAACGCTTCTGGCCCCCAGGCCCATTTTGGGTGGGGAGGAGCCGAGAGACAGGGGCTTGGACAGGCGAAATCTCGCCTTGCAGTGGACCACCAGCTACATCCCAAGATTAGGCAGCCTCAGAGGCATCCATGCATGCTGCCCCTGCTGTTTCCTGTCCATTTTGCCTCCACGATCCTCCACAGCGTCCACCAATGTCTCATTTCAACTCTCTACACCCCAGACGCTGGAGCACGAGAGGATATGCAGCACATCATCCCCTTATCAAACGAGCTGTGTCAGGCAGAATTTTCAGGTGTTTCACCAGATTCATAATGGAACTCGGTCTATCTGTCGCCGCCATGCTGGAGACCTGAAGTTGCAATCATAGCAGCGCAATATGAATGCCCCATACTGTCACTCTTAATCATGGAAGTCGTCTCCATGGCTGCCTCCACATGTCGTCCCCTTATCAAAAGAGCTGTGTCAGGCTCATTTTTCGGGTGTTTCACCAGATACATTATGGAACTTGGTCACTATGTCGCCACCATGCTGTGTTATCGACTAAATATACCATCAACCTTTTGTTCACATAGGAAATAATTTCACCTCCTTTGGTGAAACCTGAGTCCATTTAGGGTATGTCGCCATGACACTCTCTAGCCTGCCACTGCTGCCGCTGCCTCTGCATGCCGTCCCTTATAGTGTCAGGGTCAATTATTGGATGTTTTAGATGCTATCTAGCCTCATTCGGTCACTCTGTCATGGCCATGCTGTTGCCCATAATTTTGGCATAATGGTGCGATTAAGCAGCCTCAGAAGCATCCATGCATGCTGCCCCTGCTGTTTCCTGTCCATTTCCGTGGTGTTTCCATCCTTTTCTGAGGTTCCCAGGTGTTTGGCCAAGCTTCCCTGTGCAGACCCTTGGTCCCCTTGAAAAATGCTCGAGTCTCCCATTGACTTCAATGGGGCTTGTTATTCGAGACGAGCACTCGAGCATTGGGAAAAGTTTGTCTCGAATAACGAGTACCCGAGCATTTTAGTGCTCGCTCATATCTATTCAGCACCTTTCCAGTCCTGCACTACAATGCGTTGACGATGAAAAGCACTTTATATATGACTATCTTACCTACCCTGAGGTTTATTTGTAACCGTTATCTTGGACGCACATAGTTTTAATTCATTGTAGTCTGTCCTATTGTCTGCTTGCAGGGCCGGCTCCAGGCTCTAGTGGGCCCCTGGGCGACAGAGCCTTAGTGGGCCCCTCCGTGGACCGCCCTCCAGTGGCCACACTGCGCCCCCTCCCCCTGCGGACACACTGACCCTGGGGACACACTGAAACCCCCCCCCTCCCCTGCGGACACACTGAACCCCCCCCCTCCCCTACGGACACACTGAACCCCCCCCCCCCCTGCGGACACACTGAACCCCCCCCCTCCCCTGCGGACACACTGAACCCCCCCCCTCCCCTACGGACACACTGAACCCCCCCCCTCCCCTGCGGACACACTGAACCCCCCCGCTCCCCTGCGGACACACTGAACCCCCCTGCTGACACAATGACCCCCTCCAGACACATTGACCCCCCCCCTCCCCCTGTGGACACAATGACCCCCCCTGCTGACACACTAACACCCCCCCTCCCCCTCCTGTATACACACTGACCCCGCCCCCCACCCCCCACGGACACCCCTTGGAAAAGAAAAAAGATAGAATTTACCTGTCCTGGTTCCCCCGGAGCAGCGCCTGCAGCTGTCTTCGGCCTGGGCCTCCCGTACGCGCCGGCTCTGAAGCCGGCACACGTGATCCGATGACGTCATCATGTGCGCCGGCTTCAAAGCCGTCGCATACCCTGCAGACACACTGACCCCCCCCCCTCCCCTGCGGACACACTGAACCCCCCCCCTCCCCTACGGACACACTGAACCCCCCCCCCTCCCCTGCGGACACACTGAACCCCCCCGCTCCCCTGCGGACACACTGAACCCCCCTGCTGACACAATGACCCCCTCCAGACACATTGACCCCCCCCCTCCCCCTGTGGACACAATGACCCCCCCCCTCCCCCTGTGGACACAATGACCCCCCCTGCTGACACACTAACACCCCCCCTCCCCCTCCTGTATACACACTGACCCCGCCCCCCACCCCCCACGGACACCCCTTGGAAAAGAAAAAAGATAGAATTTACCTGTCCTGGTTCCCCCGGAGCAGCGCCTGCAGCTGTCTTCGGCCTGGGCCTCCCGTACGCGCCGGCTCTGAAGCCGGCACACGTGATCCGATGACGTCATCATGTGCGCTGGCTTCAAAGCCATCGCATACCCTGCAGAGCGCCGCATCGTTGGAACCGGGACAGGTGAGCTTTAGATTCTGCTTCTATGCTGCGCTCCCGACCAGCGCAGCATAGATGCAGAATAGTGATCCATCCGGATGGTGATCAATTGTACCAGTGTCTTATAGCGACACTGGTACAATTGATCCGGGGGCCCGGGTGGGCCCCTCCAGTACCCCGGGGCCCCGGCACTTGCCCGGGCTGGCCGGGTGCTGGCGCCGGGCCTGTCTGCTTGATTATGTGTACAATTGTATCCACAAAATATGTTTTCAATAACGGTTTATTATTGCTGTAAAAAAAAATTTTCTTAGTGATATATCACTTGTAGTTCAAGTTTTTGTTACCCGACGGTACTTGTTTCTTTGACCATACAAGTCGGGATTTTCTGTTTTGTGTAACATAAATACAAGTGCAAACTGCTTGTGTATTTATGAAGCATTTGCACCAGTTTTTGTTGTGGCTGCAATGTGTCCGCCATGACGCAAACTTTGCACCTAAATGAGCATTTCCCATGTTATAATTCAGTAGGGGGAAAATTATGTGTGAAATATTGGAAAATAACCGGAAGATAATTTTTATTCTAAACTTAATGGTACTGTACATTCTATGAGGGATCACATACATTACAAATAGAAGGAGGATCCTGACCCTGAGGGCTTACAATCCAATACAATCTTTTGGCAACTGTTTCGTAAGGGAAATTGGCACCATTGTGCAGCATTATCTTTTGACCAAATAAAAAGACATAGAATGTCCAATGTATATAATGGAAGCTCCAAATATTAGGTGAAAGTATATCATCATCCCAGATAATAAATAAGACAGGAAAATGGAAAGCTAGCCAATAATGTGCATGGTTCACTCCATTGTAATGTGAGTAAAAATCCATGTACTGTATGACAAAAACACCTAGAAGTTTGATAAGAGTCTGGAATACTCTAAGATTATGGTTGACTACTTTCATGATATGCTGGGTAGATACTGTGATATACATTAGATGTAGATTTCTTCTTTTGTTGAAAAACAACTTTAATAATTTCCCTTTAGAATACTAATCCATCTACAGAATCTTATGGGAATCCATCTATAGAATCTGGATATTTTAGCGCATTCTGCTATGACTTGTGGTTTTTTTCAGGTGAGCCATGATGACTTGCCCTGGGCTAGGATTCTAAGTCTATCCATTCTACTGACATTACAGAACTGTATTAGGTAACACCCTGTTACTGCTACCTAGAAGTAAACCTATAGATTAAGCCTGTATTAATAAAAAATGAATGAATAAAATAAGGTGAACAGCAGAAGAAGAGGAATTACTTGCAGAACTACTTAAATGACTAAATTGTCTATCAATAGACTGCATCATTACATTAAAACAGGATACTCATTAAAAGATTCACATTCCAGTAACTGAGGAATGAACCAGAACAAATAGCAAATACATCAGTCCTGGGAAACAGTAAGCATAATGTGTAATCAGTCTTTCTGAATAAGATGATAGCGAGTCCAACACTTTTCTTCTGGAACCTTTTCTCTCTCTATTACCCACATCTCACTGCTGAGATTCTGTAATTGGTGAATGGAAGCCGCTCTTCAATGTTATTAAATTGTTGTATGTAGAACTGTTGACTTGTGCTGCAATGCAATTAATTAACTTATTTTGTAAAATTACTATAAAAAAATGTGTTCCAGTGAAATTTTCATTGTTTTGCCTGCAGTCCCACTGACTTTGGAATTTGTATATTTATCTATTGTGTCACAGATGGTGTTGAGTGGACCTCTATTAGAAGTTTGGGTCTGGGTCCTGGTTTGGCTCATGCCCCCTACATCATTAAAGCTTGGTATTGCTCTCTGCAATTGGCAGCAGCATTTAAATTGCTGTGGCCGCATGCAACAGGGCACCCGGATTTTGGGGAGAATTGTCTCTCCCCTTGCCACATGCCAGCACACACAACCACAGTAATTAATGCAGCTAGTGACTTTGCCAGTGGTATTTAAAAAGTCAATGCCCACAATTGGTGCTGAGCATTACTGGTTAGTGTCTGATCCCAGGTCTTGGCCAAATACAAATTTTACCTGGTCTGCTTATAACTAGTCATAGACCCATATACCTTGTAATAGATCAGGGTTGTTCAAATCTATTAATCATTTATTATTAATAATAATAAGATTAGTAATACCCTTTATTTATATACAAAGATGGTTCAATAAGTAACCGTGTTAGAAATGAAGACCCCATTTTAAAAAACATTTTTTTTATTTTTCAACATAGTCCCCTTTTAGAACGATACACTTCTCCCAATATTCCTGCCATTTTTTTTAACCCCTCCAAAAATGTGTTAAACTCTCCAAAATACGTCTTAAGCTTCTGTCTTGGTGATTACTTCCTCGTTTGAGCTAATTTTTTTTCCCACAAGCCATTTCTTCATGTTAGTGAACAAGAAAAAGTCGGAGGGAGCCAGATCGGATGAATATGAGGGGGTGCGGCAGCAATTCATAAGGCAATCCATGCAGTTTGACGGCAACAACTCCGGATGAATTTGCTGGTGTTGAAACAGCACCTTCCTTTTTTGACAGATGCGGCTGACAACTTATCATGTAAAATATTAATTGCCATTCCGGCCGACACACCTACTGCCTCTGCAACTTCGTGCTTTTTGGTTCATCGATCAGCGAGTATCATGTCATGGACTTTTTGAATGATTTCCTCGGTAACCACGTCTGCCGGGCATCCTGGTCGCTCCTCATCAAAAACGGATGTTCTCCCACGTTTACATTCGGTGAACCAATATATAACTGTGGTCATAGATGGCGAAGTGTCCCCATAAATAGCATCCAACTTTGCTTTTATCTCCTCGCAGTTTTTCCCATCCGAAAACAAAAAGCAAATTACCGAATAATACTGCTCTTTTTCCATCTTAGCGAAAATCACAAAATATGTCTTTCTCAAATGGCTGCCAAATCCAAACTAACCAATCAATCTGCAATTTTTTTAGCCATCGTTTGATAGATGGCAGCACACGATGATAACACCAACTTCCCTCAGGAATGCCCTCTGTCATCAAACACGGGTACTTATTGAACCGTCTTCGTAGCAACATCAAATGCCGCAGCACTTTACAGATTCTGGGGAACATATACAAATAGAATAAGACATTACAGAGTAATAACATTCACATGAAACAATAGGATTGAGGGCCCTGCTTGCCAGAGCTTATAGTCTTTGAGGATGCGGGAGCAACACAAGAGGTATAAGAGCTTATATAATGGCCATTATCAGAGAAACCTGGAGCTTGGCACCATTTTCTGGGTAACAGACAGGGGCAGTACATAGAATTGGTCAATTAAGACAGAGTTAGACTTGAAGAGCAAGAAGTGGAATGGCACTCACCACTGGCGTGTTCTTTTTTCTTTAATTACACTCACAAACAAACACTTTAAGAAAACATGTTAAAAATCTTCATGGGAGGGAAGGATGACATGGACAAGTGAACAAGTGCAAACAACAGCCGTTTCACGCCAACAGCACTTCATCTGGTTTTCTTGCATCAGAGCTACAGAGTTAGAGTTTCATTCAGTTAGTGAGTGTGATAGGCCTGTCTAAATAAATGGGTTTTAAGAGCCCGTCTGAAGCCTTGAGGGTTGGGTATTAGTCTGCTAATCATCATTTTGCCATAGAAGTGAAACTATATCCCTTTAACCTTTCATTATGTTTTTAAATTAAGGGGAAACAACAAAAACACTTAAAGTTTTTCAAAAGGGTCAGTTTCCTGTTATTTATTATACAGTATTATACAGTATGGTCCACAAAAATTACTTTAAAGAAGATCCATCCAAGATGTCATTTTATGCCACAGAGAAATCTGCTACAAAATTTACATTTCTTTTTGTATGGAATTAGATGCAGATTTGTTGTGTACTTTTCTGAGAATTTCATGGGAGATTTATATAAGGTATAAAATTACACCAGTTGTAAATTCATCTTTCATTATAGTCATTAATTAAATTGAAGCGGCAAAAAAATCACAAAATCTTGGGTTACATTGTCTGTTTTATGCAGTCCCAAATAGTGTAGGGATTTAAGGTTTACACACAGGTGTAGAACCTCAAGACATGTATCATATATTGGGCATAGATGCCACATGCCGCCGAATTCTGAAGGAATAAATCCATTCCCGCCAATGGACCTTTCGGACCATTCGGGCCGCACCTTCAAAAATAAATAACATTTTTATTTTCCCATGTATGCAGCTGTATAAAGGATTATTTATATATTTTATTTTCCTTCCCATGCAGTGGAAAAATTCCAAATGCGGTGAAATTGACAAAAAAATGCATTTGCGCCATTATTTTGTGGGCTTCCTTTTTATAGCTTTTACTGCACGCTCCAATTAACACTTCTACTTTACCTCTAGTTTTGTGTGAGTACTGGAAATTCTTATCATATTAGTGTTTCCAAATCCCTTCTAAATGTATTCTTTTTATTACTGTAAATGCTAGCACATTGGGGAAATTTGTTCTTGGAAGTTAAAATAAATTGGCAAAAACCACTTTATAAAGTATGCAGGAGTCACATTGTAATGCAGTAAAGGTGTGTGGCTGAATTAATCACATGTGAACTATTCACCTAGTGTCTCGAAGAAGTCAACAATTGATTAAATAAAATGTAAACCGGTGGCTAAAAAGTTAAAGATTACAGGTGTTGGCTGATTTAAGAAGTTTTAGTATGTTTTAAATTATAAAATATGAAATACAATAAGCTACAATATTAACAATGCTGGGTATTACTGGCAAAGTGATTCTCATGCTTTAGAAAAAAAAAAAAACTTTATAGAAATCATGACCATTTTTGTTTATTTTCAAATGTTAACTACAAACCATTTACAAATTGTTACCGACAATAAGTCCTCCAAGAATTTAATATTGCAAATTCAATTCATATCATAAGGTATTATATGGATCTCGGGGATCCCATTTTATAAGCCAAAAGGGTACATTGCTAACAAAAAAATTCTAAGAGGTAACCTACCATAGAAGGGACTCAAATTATGCTATTAAAGACGACTGAAGGGAGACCTCATTACAATGTACAAATACCTGAACGGACAGTACAAGGATCTCTCCAAAGATCTTTTTATACCTCGGCCTGTGACCAGGACAAGGGGGCATCCTCTACGCTTAGAGGAGAGGCTATTTTACCATCAACATAGACAAAGGTTCTTTACTGTAAGAGCAGTGAGACTATGGAACTCTCTGCCGCAGGAGGTTGTTATGGCGGACTCTATGTTCATGTTCAAGAGAGGCCTGGATGACTTTCTGGAGAGAAAAAATATCATGGGTTATGGGGATAAAACATTTATTTAATTCTTAAAGGTTGGACTTGATGGACTTGCGTCTCCTTCCAGCCTTATATACTATGATACTATGAAATCTGGGGAGGGGGTACTAAAATAGCCCCTCCATGTTTTAGCTTCACAGGCTGTTACAATGTTGCCCCTCCCTCTATGCACCCTCAGCACTTCCCCCCTCCCTTTGCCTGCTGTAATAACACAGTGGGAGAGGGATGTGCTCTGGTGACACCCCCCCCCCCCCGAGTGAAAAGTTAATTTGTAGAAGAAAGGAGGCCAAGGATAACAAATATAAGAAGATTATCACAGTCATTGTGCCTGGATCTATGAGGTAGTGTGCCCAATTAATCATGATGGGTTTTGATGGTAGATTTACTTTAAGCTTTTAAGGTATTTTATGTAAAATATAGAATTCTACTAAAGGACTTAGGCCCCCTCCACACTTGCGTTGCAGATCACATCAGAGTTTGATCAGGGTGCGATCAGGGTTTGTTCAGTGAAAAACTGACATTTTGCATCAGAGTGCAATCAGTTTTCAGTCAGAGTTTGTTCAGTGTCTCAGTTTTTCACACGCGTTTTCAATGCAATTTCAATGCAATTTCAATGTGTTTTTCATGCGCAGATAACGCAAGTGAAAAGGACTGAGGACTGAGCTCTATCTTTTCTATGGCAATTGATGCGTGAAAAACGCATTGCATTTTCATTGGACTTGCAGGTATCTCAGAGTGTAATGTGTTTTTGATGCATCTCCATAGACTTGTATGGTGTGTTTTTCACGCGCGTGACTTGCAAAAGTAGAGCATGCTGACATTTAAACGCTCGTTAAAAAAAAAGACCGTGTGTGCGTGAAAAAAAGTCTGAAAAAGCCCATTGATTACAATGGGTCAGAGTGCAATGCAAGTTCTGCGCGTCAAAAGCACGCGCAGAACACGCGCATGAAAAAACATGTAGAAGAGGCTTTGCAGCGGTTGGTAGGATAATTACAGGCACTGTATTTAGTTTAATTAAATTAACTAGGATGCACAGCCTGGCTGACTTCACTAAAATATTTTACATGTGCCTTTTATTCACTGTCTGCTGTACGCAGGGTATTTGTTCTACTGTGGCCCGGCATTAGGCAGGGTTAATCAGCAAGACCTGGAACATCTATCAATTGAGGCTAGTCATGGGGTTCTTATGACTTTGTATAAACATATTAAACTTTGTTTCCTTAATAGCCCATATGCCACAAACTGCAAAAAGCAGGTATGGTATTTGTCTTTTTTATAGACACAGCAAGACAACGGTGTTACATGTGGTCAGTGGCCTGGTTCTAATAGAAAAATGTTCCTCCAACACAGGCAGTGATAATTTACAGCTTGTATTGGCAACATTAGTTCAAGTGGTAAGGGTTACATCTGGCCATTGGTTTGCTTTTGAAAGGCTGATGAACTGATAAAACTAATGTCTACAAATGACACATATTAATTGTTGCTGCATATTTTGGGTGATCCATGCTTACTCTATCATTTGAGACCATGGCAGTTGGCTCACACACGGGGCAGTAGAAACTAAGGCCATGGGTGTGAAACCATAGAAAGCTATAGAGACATGCTAATATTAAACAATAGCTAGCACATGTGCAAAAATGTAAGGTTATTTCCATGGAGCCGTACAGTAGGACTCCCTTATTGTTTTGCTGGGTCAATGTTTTTGTATTAGTGAAATTTTGTATTAATGGCATTTTAATGGTACTGACAGATGATACTAACTAGAGCAAGAGCTAATTATTATCCTGAAAATTGGTTTACTAGTATCATGATAGTGAGAACATTCAGAGTTATTTGCCCCTCCCGCCCTTGAAATCCCAACCAAGTTTGGAATATGAATTTAGATTGTCTGTTCCTGCTTGGTGGTCAAAAAGCTGGTCATCAAGTTCACAAATGGAACTCTGAATAAAGAAAATTTGTAATTGTAACTTCTTTTCGGTTATCCATATGCCAGATAATGCTCCTGGTTACTCCCAGTAATTACAGCTTTTGGATATAAGACAATGACTGTATAATCTTACGCATATGCGCAGTGAGCCTGTGATCTCTGCGCTGGTCCTATGTATACCTGGCAGATTTCACTGGTAAAGGGTGCATGCTCCATGTCAGAGCAGTCCAGGGCTGTTCTCTGTCGTGTACATGAATGTCACAGTAGAGCATCGGACTGGCTAGCAGTACCGGTACATGAACTCTGGCGGGCTGCTGAGTGATATCGGAGATATGAGGAAGGGTGGATGGTCTAAATGTTGCATAGGAGGTGGATTGGATGGCTGAGTTCCCCCCACCTCCTTGAGTGCATCTTATAAAGTAAAATTGATGAAAGAGGTACATTTTGGTGGCATGTTACGGTATTGGCCATTTATAAAAACAAGCTTTAAACACGCTCAAACATAGGTAATCTTTTTGGTTTGTTGGGATGGGAGGAGGGTACAGGTTCCCTTCAAGAGCGGGCTGCCACTCGTAACATGTTTGCAAAGTATATCTACCTGTCTATGAAGCATAAATAAAGATTCATCATCGTTTTACTGGTGCCAGGATCCAAACTTCTTCTGTGGATACCCCTCCTGCAGTCCAGCAGGCATCCGATCTGCTCATGCAAAGACGATTTATCACACTGGTGGTTTTGGAATTGAGGGAGGAATATACTGGGTTGGTGAGTTGCATCCATTCTTTTTTACATTTTTGGATGCATAATTAATTATTCTTAAAAGATAAAAATACTAAGTGTGTTTACCATACTGTAAGGATTATAATAAAAACACAATAATCAAGAATAATTTCACCTAAAATATTACATACACTACACTAATGCATTTTTACTCCACACTCCCAGACAAGCCAGGCAAATATTTACTGCATGTGGCCTCATGAACAAACTAGCAAACAGCAAAAGTAGTAGCATCTACTGTAATTCGCATTCTCTGGGATTGATTGTTACAGTTCCAATACTTTCCAATAATATTTTAGCAATATCTTAATATATTGGTATACTTGCAGCAGAATTTAACCTGATACAGTTAATTTCATTATTATTCTAATTATTTCAATATTTGTATATTAGTTTACCCTTATTACTTTAGGCACCCAAAATACTTAGGAAATTTAACATAAAAAAATAAATTGAAAAAAAAAAAATTCTTGGATACGCCATTAAAATTTAACCAAGAATATTGATCTGAATTGCTTTGTATTCAAATGTGTGTTAAATATGGAAGACATATGCCTTATATAATTTTTTGTTGCAGAATTGATGAATTACCTTAATTTACATTAGAATTCTAAAGTAAATCAGCAGCAGAAAGCTCACCCTAATGGAAGTAATCTAATTTGGATGACAATGCGTTCTCAGGGCAGAGGATAATGACGGGATATAGGATGTTCACATGAGTCCAATCTGGAATGCAAATCTATACAAAGCAGCCAGAAACCATGAGGGAAGTGTCCCACTATATTAATGCCAAGCATTACTCTAACACGAATGATACCTGGAATGGAATACAGTCTTACTCTGCCTCCATTTAAAAATCAATCTGAATGTCACAATATATTTCACACTGTCAGTGATTTCCCTTTATGCACCAAACCTTTTACTAAAGTGTTTCAATATGTTTCTGATTTCTTACCAGTCTAGATTCCTGTGAGTTGTATCACGTTAAAGCAGTTGTAATTCATTTATAAAGGGGGTAGGATATTGAAGAATTCTTTAAAGGGAATTTACCAGTTATTTTGGCTTTATGCATTCACTCTGCCATGTAAGAGCATGTTCCTGTATCTAAGCTAAAACAAGCACTTTAAATTTTATATAAATAAAACACTAGGGCTCCGGGGGGTGTTACCAAAGTCCCTCCAGGTTATGGGCTCAGGCTGTTACACCCAGGAGCCCTTGTAAAATGTCCCCCCGCTCCTCTGGCTCTACCCCCTCACTCTGAGGAAACCATGGCAGCAGGGTGTATTAGCTCTGCACTGCCAAAATACTACAGCAGACAGAGGGAGGGGGAAGCTATAGTAGCAGAGGGGATGTTACAAGGGTTTTGGTGTTGTGTAACATAAAAATAGCTCATTTATCACCAACAGCTCCTCCTCAGGGTTCTCTATAGTCCCTATTTTCGGTACCATCTTGACAAAAGAGCAATGTCCACTCAGCTAATTTTATGTGTTAGGAAGTCCTGTCTTAGTCTCCATGGACACAAATGGAAAGAGGCCTATGGTGCCTGGGCACACATGTGTCACTGCACCATCATTGGGTAAAAGAGTATGCTCTTTCTTTTCCCATATGTGTGGCTGGGCTGCATGCGTCTCTATGGAGAGGAGAGGGTTGATCAGCGCTCACCTCTCCAGTGATCCTATGCTACGCTATGCTATGCGGAGCATACATTTTGTGCATAGAGCCTTAGTCAGTCCTTGGTTGAATGATAAAGTCCAGGAATTTCCTGCATGTCAATAAATCAGGGACATAATCGGCCTCAGAATAGGAGTTTTTAACATTTTTAACCCATTATGCATTATATTGAAAAAAATATATGTTTTCCACTTTTGCGTTAAATTCACCCGGCATATATTCAAAGGTGTGGGTCACAACTTTTAGAGCTATAGCTATTGTGTAGATCAAATTATCCCTGACTCCATTTGTTGCAAGAAGTGGCTGCTTTTTACTTTGGCCTCAATGAAGATAACTATGGACATCAAGGAGAAGAACAGTGCTATCAACCACCAGCTCTCCATTCAGTTTGGAACCAGCTTGCATCTCTAAAAGGAGGCCAAGTTACTTTTGTTCTATTGAAAGGTAAAAGTACTATAGGTGGGTAATAAGTTTCAAAATGACACTTATCTATTATAAATGATTAGGATGGCCCATCCACCATATACCCTATACACAACATGTGCACTCCACAATTTGACCAGGCCAAATTTGAAACATTTTAACCATTTTTAACATTTTTATCTGATATTAGAAAAACTCTAGCTGGTTGCTAGTTTTGTTTAAAAATGTAAAAATACAAAATTTCAAATGTATCAGTAAGGGCCATCTGCAGCTCCAGAATCATCTTGAGTGTATTAATACATTTCCCCAATTGTGTAATGGATTGTCTCAGTTACAATTATAAAAATGTTGATTGTTGATTTCTACATATTAAAATTCACAAGCTGCAGCTGGTGGCCCACCGCCTGCCGGCCACCTCCACCATCCGCCTTGCCACGCTCCCTTTATGCCCTTCTATATGAGCTTCTATATGAAAATTTACTGGCTGCAGTGAGTGGACTAGCACAGGGACTGGCCGCACCTACCCTCCGGCAGCCCACGCCCCCCATTCGCCCCCCTCCATGCCCCTCATAATTTGGAGGTGGCGGAAATAGTAAAATAATCGCTAGCAATAAGCACTTGCGTGGTGCAGAGGCCCTGATAAATTTCTATTTCAGTAAGTTCACTTTTACAATCCTCTTTGATTGCCTGCATTATCTTCAATGATACATTTAAAATACTTTTAATATCAATAGAAGGTGATACCTTGAGAGCTGTTTCACCATTTTTTTTTATAAATAAGTTTTATGTGGATTTTTGATACTTGGTAAATAAGGTACCACTAGTTAATCTGCTTTATTTTTGAATTTTAGCTGAAGAATGTAGTGTTTAGATCAACAAGCGGCCTCATTGTTGTATCTCAAGACTTTCGTACATTTAGAAGATGGAGATCCAAATTCATAGACATACTAACAGCCACTAGAATTATAAGCTAGCATATACCCAATGAACATATGAGATTTTACGCAGGGGAAAGACACTTTTTTCTCATATTTCCATTGAAGGCTTTAGCAAATTTGTATGAAACATACAGATACAGCACTGGTTAACATGACTAGCTTAACCCGTTAACCAGATGTGATAGTAGTCTGTAGTGCGTGTGAATACAGGGATCTACCCATTTTTTGTGATTGTACTAACACACTTTCTGTCATGTTATTCAGTGCTACATCTGTATGCTTTATTGATCCTTCATTGTAATGTTGTACTTATTTCTCTTGATTAAGAGCAATGGACTGACTGTTCAGTTTAGTTACTACTGTAGAGATTAAAGAATTAGATACATTTAAGTAATGTTAACTCGTTAGTGATGCGGCTAAAAAGTCTCTAGTGACCAGGCATTTTTGGCGAATATTCATAAGCGGTGGTTTAAGGGCCATAACTTTTTTTTTTTTTTTTTGCGTGCTACTTTAAAAATTTTTGCAATGTTTTTTACGGAACACATAAAGCTAGTTAAAACGTAATAAAAGTTTAAAAACATTTTTCATTTAGATTCTTAATTGGGGTTAAAAGTGGAAAAAAGTTTTTGTTTTGTAATTTATAGTACATATTTTTTAAAAATTTTCTGATTAACTCAAAAATAACATTATTAATAAATTCCCTATTTTGTTTCGGTCGTTTTGAAATATAATAAATATTATCTCAGGCAAACGGGGCTACTATGTTGGTGTTTTTTGTAGTTCAGTGGGGGATTTTTTTATTTTATGGGGAAATGTCAGTGTATTTTTATGAATATTTATTAATATTTTTTGTCTATGTGTGTTTTTAATTTATATGTCCCCCCATGAGGTCATAAAAGACCCCTGGGGGACATTGTAGATTCACACTGAATGCATATAAACTATGAATTAACACATATTGAATTATATCCTTAAAGGAAACCTACCACTTAAAAGTGGAAGGTTTATACACATATACATGGCACCAGCTCACCCTGAGCTGGTGCCAGAGCATATTTTTGTTAAGGGAACAAAGCCCCTATCTTAGAATTATAAGTTATATTAACTTATAACTCGGCGCACTGCACTTGGGCTCGGCGCACCATGCGCGCGCCCGTGCGCGTGCCGGATTCTGAAGTGCAGGAGAGCCGGTGACGTCACCGAGCTCTCCGGCACACGCGCGCCTGCACAACTTAGCACGGCCTGTTTCCCCGTGCGCACGTGTGCCGGAGAGCTCGGTGACGTCACCGGCTCTCCTGCACTTCAGAATCCGGCACACGGTGCGCCGAGTTATAAGTTAATATAACTTATAATTCTAAGATAGGGGCTTTGTTCCCTTAACAAAAATATGCTCTGGCACCAGCTCACCCTGAGCTGGTGCCATGTATATGTGTATAAACCTACCACTTTTAAGTGGTAGGTTTCCTTTAACAAAAAAAAGCAACAACTGAAAATATGTCTTATATTCTATGTTCTTCAAAGTAGCCACCTAGTGCTTTGGACATTCTTGACATTTTCTTGATGAGCTTCAAGAGGTAGTCACCAGAAAAGGTTTTCACATCACAAGTGTGCCCTATCAGGTTCTTATAAATGGGGTTGGGATCATCAGCTGTGTTGTGCAGAAGTTAGGTGAATACACAGATGAAAGTCCTACTAAATAGATTGTTAGAATTTGTATTATGGCTAGAAAAAAGCAACTAAGAAAACTGAGCGGGCATCATTATTTTAAGAAATGGTTGTCAGTCAGTCCAAACAATTGGGAAAACTATGAAAGTTTCCTCAAGTTCATTTGCAAAAACCATCAAGCGCTTCTAAGAAACTAGCTCACCTGAGGAAGGCCCCAGGAAAGGAAGACCAAGAGTCACCTCTACTGCGGAGGATAAGTTCATCCGAGTCACTAGCCTCAGAAATCGCAGGTTAACAGCAGCACAGATTAGAGCCCAGGTCAATGCCACACAGGGTTCTAGCAGAAGACGCATCTCTACAACAACTGTTCAGAGGATGACTGTGTGCAGCAGGCTGATGAGTCTGATGAGTCCAAATTCGAGATCTTTAGTTACAACCACTGTGTCTTTGTGCAATGCAGAAAAGGTGAACAAATGGACTCTACATGCCTGGTTCTCACCGTAAAGCATGGAGGAGGATGTGTGATAGTGTGGAGGGCTTTGCTGGTGAAACTGTTGGGGATTTATTTAAAATTGAAAGTATACTGAACCAGCATGGTTACCACAGCATCTTGTTAGACCATTTAGTTAGACCATCATTTATTTTTCAACAGGACAATGTAAGGGCTGTGTAAGGGCTATTTAACCAATAAGGAAGAATGATGGTGTGCTACGCCAGATGATCTGGCCTCCATAGTCACCAGACCTGAACCCAATCAAGATGGTTTGGGGTGAGCTAGACCGCAGAGTGAAGGCCAACAAGTGCTAGGCATCTCTGGGAACTCCTTCAAGGCTGTTGGAAGACTATTTCAAGCTCATCAAGAGAATGGTAAGAGCGTACAAAGCAGTCATCAAAGCAAAAGGTGGCTACTTTGAAAAACCTAGAATATAAGACATATTTGTTTACACAGTTGTTTCATACGTTTTTGTTAAGTATATAATTCCACATGTGGTAATTCATTGTTTTGATGCCTTCAGTATGAATCTACAATTTTTATAGTCAGGAAAATACAGAAAACTCTTTGATTGAGAAGGCTTGTTGAAATTTTCATCTGTACTGTATATATGTATATAAGAAGTACAGCATTTGATGTACAGCAATCTATTTTTGGTGCTATTTACAATAATGTGTATACAAAATTCAAGTATATCCAAGTAGAAAAATAGATAATCAACGTACAATTATACCTGCTGTTTTTAAACAATATGTAACATTGTTTTTAACTTTATTCATATAATTTCTTCTTTTTCTTCCTTTTTTTTATAAGGGGTGACAAACTGCTAATCTCTGGTACATTGAGTAAAGATTATTGGGCGGTATGTTTTTCACATTTTAAGTGGGTGAAATGTAAAATTAACTTTAGTATAGTATATAAGGCTGGAAGGAGACGCAAGTCCATCAAGTCCAACCTTCAAGAATTAAATAAATGTTTTATCCCCATAACCCTTGATATTTTTTCTCTCCAGAAAGTCATCCAGGCCTCTCTTGAACATGTACATAGAGTCGGCCATAACAACCTCCTGCGGCAGAGAGTTCCATAGTCTCACTGCTCTTACAGTAAAGAACCTTTGTCTATGGTGATGGTAGACTTTATTCTTGCATACCTCAGCACCAAGCAATAGAACCCCTCAAATGTAATCTTAATAAGTATGGAAGTATTTACAACAATTTAAAAGAATGTATTCTATGGCCTGTTCATCATCTATTAAAAACCAACTAGTTCAGTTTAATAGAGAATTTTTTCCTGCAAATTGAAGGTTCCCAAATTGGGTCTTCACCCACATGACCAATTTATTTATGGCATGATGGAAGGAGAATTTCTTCCAGTGGCTTAACAACAGCCGTAGCAGCCGTAGCAGTTGCTATGGGGCCCGGGCGGCACAGGGACCCGGGATGAACAGCTGAGAAAAAATTTATAAATTCTATTTTCTTGTGCGCATCCTTCCAGTGTATTGTGGCAATGGGATCTCCCTTGTACATTAATACGGGCCCCTGTGCGGCCCATCTTATCTGCGGCCGGCCGACTCTTCATTTGCGGCCACTCCGCCCACTTCATTTGGCGCTGACTGCACCTGACAGCTCCATGGCCTGGAAATTTCATCTGCCGCCGGGCCCGCCTATTCGGTCCGCGGGCGCCCGCCGGCCTACTCCGACAGCGGCCACCCGCCCGCCTACTGCAACCGCGGCCGCCCGGCCCAGTACGTGCGCAGCTGTGGGGATGACCCACTCCATCGACGGCTGCCCAATCAACTCACTACCACGCCGGCCCAGTATGCGCACGGCCGGCCCACACCGTTCGCGGCTGCCCGACCTGCTCACTTCATCCTCGGACGCCTTCTACTTCCATTGCTTCCCGGGTGCGTAGGCCTGCGCGATGCCAAAGCCACCTATCAGCCCGAAGAAACCACCACCTGCCGGCATGATGCCACAGCAGCCGGTCAGCAAGAAAGGAAAGTCCCTATATATCTATGTATTGTTATATGAATGTATGCTGTATGTGTGTATTTACTGTACAGTATATCTTGTATGTATGTGCTGTATGTATGTGTATGTGCTGTATATACCATATGAATGTGTGTATATACTGCATCTATACGCAGTATGTGTGTAAACACTGTATATACTATGTGTATCTGCTGTATATAGTGTATGTATGTGTGTATGCCGTATGTATATGTATTATTTGTGTATACACTGTATATACTGTATGTGTATGTGTAAATATGCTGTATATAGATTCAGTATGTGTATATATGGTGTTTTTATACTGCATGTATGTGTATACACATTGAATGTATGCCGCATGTTTAAGAATGATGTATGTATGCTATATGTATGTATGTAAACAGTACATATGCAACTTTGCATATATACTGTATGAGGCTACATTCACACGATGTATGCCCGCCACACCGTAGTACCTAAGGGTGAGGGGGGCCCCATGCAGAAATGCTACAGGGCCCTGCCTCTCCTAGTTACGCCACTGATTGATTTCTTCTATAAACTCACAACCCTTTTATACACTGTAAGACATTTTCTGGTATGACAGGTTTATAGACGATATCCTCATCATTCGGTGGGGTTCTAATGATGTTATAGACCAGTTCAGACAGTATTTTAATGGTAACAGTTATTTGAAATTTACAGAAGAAACTCCTGAAAATTAAGTTCCCTTTTTGGACCAATTATTAATTGGGGATTCTATTCAGGGCATTGTTCATATCGCTACATACAACGACCATATGACCCATCCTAGTGGGTGTATTTTGCAGGCTAAGAAGAACCTGTTCTGGATCAGATGTCTATGAAAAACAACGAGATGGGGTACAAAAAAATGGTGCATAGATAGACCTAGAAAAAGAGTTGTAAAGAAAACACAAGCATCAATTATGTACACAGATGCTCATGTGTACAAACGAAAAAACAAACAACATTTATATTGTGTTATTACTAATAAGATTTACAACAAAGTACAATAGAGGTTTTAAAGAGGAATGCCATACCAACCAAAAGTATCAGTACAATCATGAGAGAGATATTAAGAAATGGGTAAAAGTTGTATTAAGGCAAGGTCAACTATTGGAAGTATAATGAACTCAAAATAACAGAACAACACAACAACGATTAACAGTACTAACAATAACAGAGGTCACTTAAGACCTAATCGTAAAGGTAACTCCACTATGCCAGAGTGGTCAGAGGTGGCCCTCAAAATTATTGAATAAATACCAAAAAAATAGACATAAAAAGGGAAATCCATGCCAATAATAATCTTATAAAATAGAGAAACTTTATTGATAACAAATTAATTAATTCAAATTAATTAATTCACCCCTTGAGAAAGACCAGCGGGTTGAAACGCGCGTCGGGGGCTGAACACCAGGTACTATGGTCCACGGGATCTCCCTTTCACAGATTTTTATCCTTGTTTGGGTCTGATACTTTTTTCAAATAACTGCATTCATTTGCCTAACTTCTGTGTCTGGGTATGAGTTTTTGTTATGTGGTGCAGAACACATTATTGCCATTAGGAGCTGCGCTCCCTTTGCACTACTCCGTATACAGCTGTGTATCCTTACCTGGGTTGTTCATGCATTGTCTCTCCTGGAACTTTTTAGTACATTTTAAAGAATTAATTTGTTATCAATGAAGTTTCTATTTTATAAGATAGGCATGGATTTCCCTTTTTTGTCTATTTTTTTGGTATGTATTGGAAGTATAATGTCTACCAGTTTATACAAAGAAAGTAAGAGCAACAAGTTTTGTTTTTTGCAGAAGGGATTCATTCCATGTCATGGGAGTTGGTGCAATATGTTCACTTTTACAAATTGATGTAACACTTTTTAAAGTGTAAACACTAATATAAAACTTGGTTCATTCATTAACTGCAACACGGATTACAGTGTGTATGTTACTGAATATACCGGCGTGTGGGTAGCAGAAAAAGAAAAGTTAAATACCAGATACCATTCTGACATAGGGAAGAAGAAAAAAGGTGTATATGAAGCCACCAGGACTTTTATAGAAAAGCAAAATATATCTGTAAAAGCTTTCCCTTTTTATGGAACAGATAGGGTATACAAACATGAAAGAGAAGCAAAATTGACATCTGAATTTAAAAAGCTGCGGCAAATGCTGGCACTAACTAGGTTACTCATGCCCATACTAGTTTAGGGGCTGCTGACAACTTTTCCAGCAGCATTTAAACAGTTACCAGGACTGAGCACAGGTGTCACTGGTTGGGGTTCGCGTTCTGTACCCATTACCGAATAGGATTTTTACATTTGGATTCAGCAGAACTCAGCCAAACCCAATGGGACCAAACCAATTGTATGTGTAAAATATACATACAAATGTAGAAAACATTAGCATAAGCTTTATCCTCATATACAGTATACTTAATATTTCAATAAGGTACAGCATGTTAAGTGACAGCGGTATGTATAGAGATATGTATGTGTATATGAGTCAGCACAAACAGTATATGGCAGTGATGGCGAACCTTTTAGCGACCGAGTGCCCAAACTGCAACCCAAACTCCCCTTATTTATCGAGAGGTGGCAACCAAAAATTAAAGCAGTAAGTTATTGCTCCCTGTTCTTCAACAACTTTCAATCAGATTGGCCTCCTAAGGACAGCAACACAGTAGAAAGATAAAAATTTGCATAATTTTAGCTTCTTTCCAGTGTCCCTCTGTACACAGAGAATCATGGGGCCAGCAGGAGGTCCTTCAAAGATAATTCGGCCCTCTCTACTCATACTCCCTCTTCCTACATTTCTAAGTCAAAAAGCAAGTATCAAAATATGTCTGAAAGCAGCATCTTTTAAGTGGCTTGGAACTGCAGGAAGATTCTTTAAGTTCTGTTTGGTGTGCGGAGACAATGGCCCAAGTGCCCACAATAAGGCCTCTGAGTGCCGCCTCTGGCACCCGTGCCATAGATTCGCCACCACTGGTATATGGCAAATATATTCAAAAAAGAAAAAGAATCCAGCAGCATAATCCAAAATAGTAGTAGAAAAAAAATCCAACCTCAATAGGAGAAAAAGAGTTTTTCAGTTTGAAATGCACTTTATTAGACCAAAGTTAAAAACATCAATGGACGTCACTAAATCATAAGTCTGATGCAAACTTTAAAGCTTCTTCAAGACTAAAAATTAACCAAAGCTCTAATGGTAGTGTAGCTGATTACCTAGTTGGCTCCTTGTTTTGCTACTATACCTCATTTTAGAGCACATTGAGGAGCACATGTTTAGAAGAACGCATTGGTATCTTGCTTAATAAAGCTACAAAATTGGTTAAGGGTAGCATCACTTATATTGTTAGGGTAGGATATAAGATATCCTCTTTTAGTGTGCGTTGGCTGTGTTTCTAATCAGTTTTAAATGCATTTGTGCACGGTCACAAGAAAATAAATCAGACCACCCCTGATTCAAGTCTCGCTAATGCTATCACCCTTGGTAAAAATCAGCACTGCGCAAGCTTTATTATGTTTCACAAGTCTATATAGAAAAATAGGAAAGAAGCAGAAGAGGGAGGAGAATACTAATCATAACATCAGAGTTCCCAGCTCATGTAGTCTCTTGATTGGAGAACTTCCCTGCTGTCGCACATTGACGTCATAATAGTGCATTTCCGAAATTCTTTAGCCTTGATGTTTTAGGTTGCAGTCCACCTTAACAATATGTGTTGTCATAGCTTTATGTCAGAGACCATTGGAGCAGCATCTCGGTCCCAGTGAAAGATCAACCCCTTCGGGACTAAGCCATTTTAGGGCTTTAGGACCAGGCTTGATTTTTTAAATCTGCCCTGTGTCATTATAAGAGGTTATAACTTTATAACATTTTAACATATTTAGGGTATTTTGAGATTATTTTCTGGTCACATATTGTACTTCAAATTAGTTGAAAAATTTGGATGATATCTTTTGTGTTTGGTTATGAAAAAACTGAAATTTGGCAAAAATTTCTAAAAATTCTTCATTTTCAACATTGAAAAATTTCTGCTTTTCAGCCACCTAAACAGCACCCAAACAACTTCATAGGTAACATTTCCCAAATGTTTGCTTTATATGAGCATGGATTTTTATGCATCCTCTCTTTTTTCTAGGTTGTAAGGAGGTTCAAAATTTTAGTTGCAATTTTTCTCATTTTCATGAAATTCGCCAAAACCTATATTCAGAGGCATTTGCTCAGCTGTAAGTGACTTTCAGAGGCCTAAATAACAGTAAAACCCCATAAAGTTTGACATTTTAAAAACTACACCCCTTAATTTATGAAAAATCAACTTTAAGAAGCCTTTAGTTGTTTCACAGGCGTTAAAAAATATGGAGGTGTAATTTGTCATTTTTTTAGATAATACATAAATTTTAGCTGAAAATTAAACAGTCACAAAGTGTTAAATGATGAAAAACTCCACAAAGTTTGATTTCTCCAAATTTTTCCTGAGCAGATTCGCATCATGACATTTTACAGGCTATAAAATGTTTATTTTTTGTAATTTGGACATATAGGGGATTATTATTTGCAGGATGAGATCCACTATTCTGGTATATCATTTAGAGGGATTCAATAGCTAATAAGGAGATTTTATTAACTCTTGGTAGTGGTTAAAAAAATTAAATTATGGTTTAGGGTTTTACATTTTTTTCCGCGGTTCACCGTGCCATAGAAATAATCACTGTATATACTTGTGTATAAGCCGTGTTTTTCAGCACAAAAAATGTGCTGAAAAATCTTACCTTGGCTTATACACGAGTCAATTAAAAAAAAAAAAAGAATACTCACCCTCCGGCACCCGGATCCTCGGCGGCGGCTTCCGGTCCTCAGCATCGGCTTCCTCTTCTCTCTGCATTCTTCACTATGATGCGACGGTGTTGCGACACCGCCGCATCATAGTGGGCACCCGCCAGCAGCTCGCATGGATGCGACTGCCGGCTAGTGAAGAATGCAGAGAGAAGCCGCCGCCGAGGATCCGGGAGCCGCCGCCGAGGACCGGGAGCCGTGCCGAGTATTAAAGGTGAGTATCGTCGGAGGGTGAGTATTAAGTTTATTTTTTTTATTAGCTTGGCATACTTGGGGCATGCTGTATACCACTTGGGGCAGGGCAGGCTGTATACCAGTTGGGGCAGGGCAGGCTGTATACCACTTGGGGCAGGGCAGGCTGTATACCACTTGGGGCAGGGCAGGCTGTATACTACTTGGGGCAGGGAAGGCTGTATATGACTTGGGGCAGGGCAGGCTGTATACTACACCCTCAGCTTATACTCGAGTCAATAGGTTTTCCCAGTTTTTGGTGGTAAAATTAGGGGTCTCGGCTTATACTCGGGTCGGCTTATACTCAAGTATATTTATTCTATGTGTCACCATGATTATGACAATAACTATTTATGTAGCTTTTTATGGTTGACTTGTTTTGCAGAATATAGAACACCTTTTTAAGAAATTCACTTGATTTTGCATCACCATGTATTGATGGGCATAACATTTTAATTATTTTATTTACAGATCTGTTATTTAGAGCTTCTTTTTTGTGGCACTATGTTACTTTATGATCACTTTTTATCCTGTTTTTTATGAGGTAAAAGTATTGTTGTTCTTTTGTTTAATGGCGACAATTTTATTTTATTATAAGGGTTTTACCGACTTGGTGTTTTTTTGGTGATTTTAACTTTTTTGTGCTGTTTTTGATCTTTTTGTAGGGACTTTTATTTATTTATTTTTTAATAATTTTCTTTTCTTTTTTACTGTTTTAATTTGTGCCAGGGTTGGACATGAACAAGTGATCATTTGATCACTTGTTCAGTGTAATATACTGCACTACTAATGTATTGCAGCATATTACATAGTCAGCCTATGCAGTCTGCAATAAAGCACAATCTAATAGGCTTCTACTGAAGACAGCCCTGGGGACCTTCACTGGCCCTCAGGGCTGCCATAGTACGGAACAGCACCTTAGTGCTCTGCACAGAAGGTGCCATTTTTATCAGTAATGCCCTGTAGACATCGCGGTTACAATGACTACAGCATCTATAGGGTTAAACAGCCAGAATTGAGATAGTCATGATCCCGGCTGTTATTGTGGGTACTTGTCTTTTGCAAACTACCGGGATCTCGCAGTCATCAACGGGGCTCAGCTTCTGAGTCCGGCCAATCACCATGAAGAGTGCAGGAAGGAGTTAGTTAGGAAAGAGATGGCCATGTGTTAATTTACACTATGCCTACTCTACTACATCTTTAAATTGTAGTTGCATAATATGTCTTTAAACATACTAAAAGTGTAAATAACCACTAACAAAAAGTACAGTGAGTAAAACCACAGTGCATGAGGAAAACTACAGCTTCTGGCTGTTATATGACTTGTGTTCTTTACTTTCCAGCAGTTTTACTCATATGCAGACGCCGTGGGGAGAATTTACACATACTTGTTTTCCGGTCAGTTTTCTGGCATGGAAGCAGTGAAATAATCACAAATTCTTGTGCACTAAAAGAATTTTGGAATATAATAACAAGCATGCCATGCCTTGTGGGTGTGAAGTGGGCGTGAAGAAACATGGCTGCTGGAGTGGGCAGGTCCGCGTCCGTACTTTTCAAAAACTTTTGTTCACAGGTTTTTTTTTTAAAAAACTTGCCAGGTCTGACCTGACATTGTATTTGTCTGCCAGCTTGCGCCTCTTGATGTATTTGGTGGAACATGGGAGGTGCCAGCGTATGATTAATTTTCCCCTATGTGTGATTTTCAGTTCTTCCTGGGCTGCTATATGGAGAACTAGCATCTGTGAGCTGCTCATCCACGTTCTCTCTTCAAAGTTATAAATAATCTGACACCACAATGGTTTTCGTCTCATCCTCCTTGAAAGGTAGAATTCAGGAGAGATTCCGGAGTGAAAAATCAACTTAGTAGTTATGATGGAAAGTATTAAAGGAGCCAAGTTAGTGGAGAAAAAAGCACATTGCAAGCTTTATCACCACATTGTCTGGGTTCTTGTACTAATTTTTGAGGCTTTTTTAGTTGAGTATAGACTTTTTTTCGTTGAGGCATAAAGCTAGTACAAGAATCAAGACATAAATCAAGACAAGGATAAATTTTATTCTAATATTTATTCTAATACCAAAATTAAGAAGAAAATGTATTAAATTTTTTTTGAAAATCGATTGGATCGTCATGTTTTGTGAAAATAATCCAGACTTATAGAGGTTATATTTTTCTACACACCTTCACACTTCCTGTACAGACAAAAAACTAATTTATAATTTTTATGCTGCCTGCCTGAGAGGGTTTGCACTCTTACTACAATATATACAGTAGATAAAATAACTTCACTATGTGGAAAGCTCAGCCACTCTCCTTAGTGATAGCTGGAGGCCACTTAACGCTATGTATTTTCAAGGGATTTAGAACTCTGTTTCAGAGTAATTGTGCACTGATCCCTATAAAGATACATTGGAAATTAACCCTTCTGCCTATGTGGATTTAAAAAAAACAAAATGGTGTGCAAGGGTGAATCCTTACTACAAAGTGCATAAGTTATCTAGCCGTGCTATATTTTCATAGGAATAATCTATTAAGGAAATACTTTGTCTCTATAGATATGCATTAAGATTGTAGGAAGTTAAAAAAAATATGATATCTTTAAACATGTAGGCTAGAAAGCAAATGTTGTATGTCTCTGTGGCTTTTAGATTCTAAATTAAATATGATATGGCTTTTGATTTATATGGTTTATCTGTAAGTTTACATATACCCATTGCATAATTTATACCCACTGCTAAGTGCTTTTGGTTGCTGGAGCCTTTTAGTAGGAACATTTCTAAAATGAGTTAAAACTAGAGACAGTTCTAGCATTTTACTTCTTGTTTATTTTTTTGTTCCGAAAGAAATAGAAAATGTGCTGAATTGTTCTAGCAGCATACATTTACTAGCATTAAGGCATAAAAGTTTTATGCTAAAATGATTAAAGATTGCTTGCAAACCACACAAGATGTATTTCACAGATATTAAATACTGTACATGTGCTGTGAACTAGCGTGTTTGTTGTTCTAAAGTGAAAGAACACATTCAGCAATCCATTAATCAATATGGGTTTCAATTGAACACTAAATAAACAATACTTATATTGGCTCTCTCTGAGAAAGCTTTTGTGCTGCAGAAGCAAAACTGTCAGGATATTCAATAAAGCCAATGCCAAAATCTTTATTGGTAATACTTACTGAGTTTTTTATTATACCAAAAAAAAAAATTGTATGGGCAGAAATGTTTTATGTTTATAATTATGTTGTGTTTTTTACATCTCTGTGTAAACCAAAAGGTTACACGCTGAAACGTGAGAGTTATTACTGGGTTCTACTCTATAAAACTTAAGCATCTACTCTGTTTTTGACTTTTACTTTTATTCTTTGCATCTTTTTGTTTTTTTGTGCTCCTCTATACACAACCTGTTAATGCCTCTGTCCCCCACTTTGCTCCGTTACTAACTTAAACACTTACCTCTGCTATGCAACTTATTTTTATGACACAGTCAATGATACAGTTGCACCTTAGCTTGACTTAGCTTAACTTTAGACGTCAACTGGTGCAGGGCCACAGTCTGCAGCAACGTCTTGGAAGTTTTCACTTGAACCTGCAAAGATTAGATAGAAGGTGGAAATGTATTATCACCGCTTATGCCTTCTCCTTTATTAACCATGTAACACTGAAGAAGGGTCATGTAGTGAATAGAGGAGGCGGCAGTGCCAGCTCTATAGACTTGGCGATCAAATGATCACCGGCTCTGAAGGAGTTAACTGGAGGCTCCACTCTCAGACGTGTCTCGCTACACACTACTAACATAACAATAGCAGTTGGTGACTAGCTTGGTAGGAGACAATTCAACCCATGATAAAAGATACCCCACCTAAATTTTGCACTACTTTTTTCACAACCTAATAGGATTTGATCAGATAATTAGGATCTGAATAGGCAGCCCAATGGAGCCAAGTGGTTAAGGCAACGCAACTTTATGAAATTACAACAAAGATCTCCCACAGGGTTTTTACATGCACATATATGCAAACAGAATATATACACACATACGGGCAAAAGTCCAACTAAGAGAAAAGGTAAAGAAGAACACGTCCATTAAAGAGACATAAGGTGTAAGGGGTTATTGATATGGATGTGCAATTGGTTAACATGACTGGCCTAACCATTAACCAGCTAACTCAGTCAATAGTGTAAGTGAATATGGGAACCACCCCTATTGTATGATAACAAGGGATCTGTGGACCCATTCAGGTTCGCATTCGGCTGACATTGGCAATCCTGAAAGTTTGAATGCTCATCCCCAGCATTAACACCGACAATCGGCGCTGGCACAATTCACAGATGTTACCCTGTAAATGCCTCTGACATAGGGGAACGTGCACAAGCCCGCGCTCCAAAAAAACACTTAGAGCTGTCAGTGTAATGATATAATGTTGGATGACTACATAGTATCACACCAGATATTCCTAAATTTGCCTTATCTTATGCATCACACATAAAATCCTTGCTAAGCCTGACATCATGGCTCAGAAATATTACATTTTCTGTAGAATCAGAATTGTCTAAGAATGCAGCCAATAAAAAAGAGTCTGCATTAACCATTGGACTTAATTGAAATGTTGTTTTGGGACCTCAAACGTTGATTTAGAAACAGGAGACCTCTGAGTTTGCTGTTTCTTGAATTCAGTATGTCTGTTAGGCAGTGAGAAGTGGCCTAATAGATTTTCTGTCAGTCTTTTTAACTGCAATCCAGGATATAGTTTATAGTAGGGAAAGGGAAGAACACACTTGAAAATTTTCTATTTCTATTATTCATCTGGGACAAAAGCCGATCCAGTTCTTTTCAACCATTAGGACATTAAGAAAGCAAACACAAGTCCACGAACCAGGAATATTTGTAGTATACAGTAGTGAATAGGCAGCACACACTCTACTGCTTTCTTTTTTATCATTCAAGAAAAGCTTTATTTAAAAGACATCTATGCTTATGCTTCAGTTGCATAATAGAAATAAAGATCAAAAAGTGTGTGCTGCCTCTTCTCTTTATTTACCCACTAATATAAAGTTGAGTGTATGTGTGTGTGTATGTATGTATGTGTGTATGTCCGCTAAAGGAATCTGCACCGGCGCATTTTGCACAGCTGTTGCCTGTGACTTAGGGAACGTCATAGACATTTTGAGCCAAAATTTTCATCCCGTGCTTTCCAAAATCCACTTATTACCCACCATATACAGGAGCCATTTTCTGCTGCTGCTGTCGCAGTTGGAAGATGAGCCGTAAATGGTTGCTAATACAGGACATTAATATGAGCTCTAAGCTGTGATTGCTTACTATAGACAATGAGTATAAGATGCTAATGTGTGGGCTTAGCAGATTTATCAGAAGTGTCTGAGGTAAAACTGTTCCAGTTGCCCATGGCAACCAATCAGAGATCAGCTGTAAATTTATAAACAGCTGTGCAAAAATAAAACTTGAGTTCTAATTGGTTGCCATGGGCAACTAGTGCAGTTCTGCTCTTAGACACTTCTGATAAATCTCTCCATAGATAAAGTGACAGTTGGAGACAGAGAAAGTCACTGGAATGAGAGTGCCCGAGACTGACAATCGCTGGAATGAGAGTGTCCAAGACCGACAGTCGCTGCAATGACTGAAATGAGAGTGCCCGAGACAGACAGTCACTGGAATGAGAGTGCCCAAGACACACAGTCACTCAAATGAGAGTGCCCGAGACATGCCCCAGAAGAAGCTGAGGTTGGCGAAACCTAGGGTCTGACGAGCATGTAAAGTTGGCGTGCTGCTTTTATATTGTTTTTATGCACATTTTAGAAGTGCTATTGTGAGTATAACTTTTAATAATAAATGTCAATGTAAAAGAACATATTACGCTATTTGTGCACATATTTCTTCTACTTCTACTGTAGTGAACGGTGAAATCGAGGGAAGAGAAGCCAAACTAAGAATGTTCTGAATAGTGGTCAATTCTAGTTGGAGGTTTATTTAGTTTATGGGATAAAATAGAAAACTACACCACTGAATAAAAAAACTGTGGAACATTTTAGAAGGTAAATTTGTTACAACATATGGAGCTCCGGTCAGAGTAAAAAAATCCTTTTTTTCTCTTCTTTTATGTTTTCTGTTTCTTTTTTTTACCCTTTCATGCTTCATGACATCATTTTTTGGAATATTTTGATAGATCGAGGATTTCGGGATCTGGGGATAGCTAACATATATGAGAGGTGATTAGAATTTTTACTTTTTCTCCTTTTTTTACTTCTCCGATTACATTAGGAGAATTATTTAATGTGTAAACAGCACCAGCAGTGCAGAGCACGACAACACTAGTCTTCTGCTGCGCCACATTGTGATGATGAATCTGACGCCGTTTAAGACAGTTGAGTTTTACTTTTAGACCTGCTTTAAACCTCCTCTAAACTGTTTGCCACAATGTGGTACACCCTCCTTAGTTTCCCTCCTTAGACTTCTCGCTTTTTCCATTTAATGAGGTCACTCCCCTTTGTTGAAAGACTTAGAAAAGTGATAAAAATGGTTTAGAAGCCTTGAGAAACATGTTGTAAGGCTTCTTTGGCTTGTTTGTGCTAATCTACCAGAAATCTGGCATATGTGATTAACTCATACCCCCACTGTTCTTTTGCAGAGGTGTCATGGCATCTGATCAGCAACCCTAGATCAATGGAAACAGTGGTCTCACACTACAATGAACCTTTGATTCCATAGATCAGTGATGGCAAACCTTTTATAGCTGCAGTGCCCAAACTTCAACCAAAACCAAACTTTATTGCAAAGTTCCAGCACAGCAATTTAAGCAGTAATTTATTTCTCCTTGTTCTTTGACAACTATTAAACGTTCAGCCTCCAGAAGACACCAACGCAGTTGAAAGGAGGAGGGAAAAATCCCTTATCATTGTAGGAGGATTCTGTAGGAAGATTCTTTGAGTCCTGTTTGGTGAACTTCATGCTGGGGTGATGGCCTGGGTGCCCACAGAGAGGCTCAGAGTGCTGCCTCTGGCACCAGTGCCATAGGTTCGCCACCACTGCCATAGATGCTATATGGTATGACATCAAAAGAGTTAAATTACTGGAAAAAATGTTGTCTGCCAAGTCAGGAGTAGGGTTCTCTGATCTCAAAGATATGCTTATCATTGGCCGAAGTGTGCATTATGATGTGCACCTTAATAAAGTGGGAAATAGCACTCTGTGACATATGCAGTATATCCATAAATGTTAAGGGGTTAAATGGTTTAGAGACCGTTTCCTAATAAAAAAAATACCCACCTTCTTATCCCTAGCACCACCAGTCTATAGACCCCATCCATTTCTGTTAAGCAGGTTGAAGTTGTAATGTTCTGTACTGTCACCAGATGTCTGTCCACTATCTTGGCTTCATTGAAGGTTTCAAATCAAGATGGAATTTCATGACCGCATTTTAATCATAATAATTATTTTTATTATTACAGGCAGTCCCCGGGTTACGTACAAGATAGGGTCCGGAGGTTTGTTCTTAAGTTGAATTTGTATGTAAGTCAAAACTGTATATTTTATAATTGTAGATCCAGACATAAAAATTTTTGGCCCCAGTGACAATTGGAGTTTAAACATTTTTTGCTGTAATGGGACCAAGGATTATCAATAAAGTTTCATTACAGACACCTTACAGATGATTATTGCAGTCTGGGACTATAGTAAAGCATTCAGAAAGCTTCACCAGAGGTCAGAGGGGTCTGTCTGTAACTATGGGTTGTTTGTAAGTCGGGTGTCCTTAAGTAGGGGACCGCCTGTATTATATATTTTTTTTGAAGGATTGTTTATATTAATCATTGAGATAATAGGAAAGGACACAAGTAAATTGTGGGCCATGTATAATGTCTATGAGTAGGGTTTTTATTCTCTATGACATTCATTTAATAGTCATAGTAAAGCTGGGAAATCTACAACATTTTCCACAATAAGGAATATAACAGGATAATAAAAACATTCTCTACATTTTATAAAGGTTTAATATTAATATTTTTTATAAAATACAT
Organism: Engystomops pustulosus; assembly: GCF_040894005.1. Classification (NCBI taxonomy): domain Eukaryota; kingdom Metazoa; phylum Chordata; class Amphibia; order Anura; family Leptodactylidae; genus Engystomops; species Engystomops pustulosus. Next base: position 43,664,575 of record NC_092418.1, on the reverse strand, counting down.
AATATATATCTTACCTCTATGTTTTTTCATGTTCACTTTTCTTCCCTACTCCTGCTGGTGTATCAGGACTATAACTTCATTATATAGATTAATGGTTAAATTACATTCTAGTAATAGATGAAGGGAACTCTTCCCTAATAGAATGATAATTAATTTAGAAGTGTCAAAATGTTGACAGGGTTATCATCAAACAATTGAAAACTCTATTTTCAGTAAAACTTTCTACAGTGATTGATGCCCCTCCAAAATATTGGTCAGCAGTGATTGATGGGCATATCATATAACTTTGTTTTAAATAACTGTGTGACTACAATTTCTGCAGCAGGTCTCACAAGACATTTTTAAATTAGAACTAATGGTGTGAATGTACAATTTCATTGACTAATCAAGCTGAATTTTTACTCTTCATGTTGGATGTGTATTATTTTCAACAATTTTTAGGATGAAAAAATGAAAAAGCTAATTCAAAAGCAATTTAACCCTTGGAATACTTTAATGCGACATTACAGATTGACATGGTATTCTCATTTTTATTGTAAGCCTTGTGAGACACTGAAGGGGTAAACTGTGGATGGACGGTATGTTTCCCCTGGATTTTCCTACTATGCAATGCCTTAGTGCTGAGTTTGTGTTGTCCAGCACCTTGGACACATGTGGTGGGATCAGCCTAATCAGCCTGCATAAAGCTGCTGAGCAGAGCTGAGAGCGTTGTCTCTCTGAAAGGAGGCTGGAGAGCACACAGCCCTGTGCCTGGAGCAGCAACGTCCTTTATGTTTTAGTGGTGAGTTAGAGAAACTCTGTTCAATTAGCACCCAGACAGGTAGGATTTTGTTTGTTTTGATGCCTGAATGAAAAGGCTGTTTAATTTTGTTCCTGCTGTCGAAATAAACGCAGGCGAGACCCGTTTTGGACTGTACCTTGGTGTCACTGTCTTGAACTGCATCACAAAACCCCGCTACCTCAGACTCTACTGGGCCAAATCTCCCACAGCCTACATACAAACATCTTTATAAATATCTACTTCTAGAGAATCGCCCAAAAGGAATATACACACAAAAATGTAATTGATAGAATGAAGATACATTAGAGGGTTATAGGGCAAAATCTTTAAAGGACCTCTCCATAGGTAATAGGTAATTATTAGTTAGTAGGGGTATGAAACCTGGGACCTTATGGATCAGCTGTTAACTACAAATGAAGCTCTTCTGCCTGCTCCATCCATAATATCAAACAACAGAAATGCAGGGTTGTCTGGTGTCACACACCCATTGGTTACTTTATTAATGACTTATTCAGAGAATAGGCAAGTATTGATTTTAGCCCAAAATATTGTTTTTTCAAGCTAAATTTAACTCCATTATACATTAAAAACAAAATGCACATTTTATCATGTCTTCAATGCTGAGAAGAATCTACCTTGGTTTGCAAGCATGGTAGATTAATTCACCTACAGTTGTATTATAGAAATACCACATACTGGATTTAGAATTATATACAATGACATGAAAGGAAATCCGAGGTTTCAGACTCCTTTGAAGGGAAAACTACCAGTAGGTTTAACAAAAAACAAACTATACATACACACCTATATACCTCTTCATCTCAATCCAGTTCTTCTTTAATCTCGACATGCCAAGATCGCCTAGAAAAAAACCTTATAATTAGCTGACCAGAGCACTGGGACGCAATGTCCGTTGCTCTGGCTGCTAATTATGCACGCCTCTCACCCATCCCTCTCCCTTGCTTGGAGAGGGAGGTGTCGTCTTGCAAGGCACGTAAATTCCCGCCTCCTGCGTGATAGATACCTCCCATCTTACAGCAAGGTGGCCTGAATAATTAGCAGTGCTAAATATTCCAGACTTCTTGTCCCCGTGCTCCGACCAACTAATTAAATTTTTTTTTTTTCCAGACGATCCCAACATGTCAAGATTAAAGAAGAACACTGCCAGGATTGGGATAAGGAGGAGTGTAGGTGAGTATTTGTAGTTTGTTTTTTTGTCAAACATACTGGTCATAACTTTAATGTCATCTTCTCTTGTGTTATTTGTTCTACTTTTACAGAATGTATTTGTTACTATTAATACAGATTAATAATTGGATATGCAATATTGTCATAAAGTGCAATAAAATATAATGTATTTAAAGAGGACCTGTCGCCCCTGAAAAATACCCCCACCAAATTAGTGAATTTTTATTAAAATGTGGGTGTGCATACTTAGTTTTAAACAATCCAACCTCTTACCATATAAGAGATCGGATCATTGTACAGGTCCCCGGGCAGTCTGCTGTATTCATGAGGGGGCCGGCCGACACACCCCCTTCACGCCCCTGTCAGTCAGGGACATGTAAGAATCACCGGCAGTAGTGCATGTATTGCGCAATCACTGGCGGCTCTGAGTGATGCGGCGTGCTGACAGTGTCCGCGGAGGGGCTTATTTGCTGATTGAATGTTCACACACATTTTAAAATTCAATAAATATAAAGGGGCAGGGGGCAGAATTAGGGGGAACTAATTTGGTGAGGGTATTTTTAGGGGGTGATAGGTTCTCTTTAAGATTGACTAAGCCATTGATTATATATTTTTAGTTGTAAAAATGAATAGAGCAGGTGGTAACAGTAAAATTTGCAGCAAATCTCATTAAGGAAGAAAACTTCTCTTTTTCTTGTTTTACTACTTTCTTCTCCTGTAGTAAGCAGCAAATCTAAAAAGACTTTCCAGGTCCTTACACAGAAGAAAGATAAGGACAGGAGAATAAGTATTATCTCTTTTTATATGTTACAGATGATACATATGTTATATGTTACTGATGATACAGTTCTGTACAGAGTTAAGGCTGGCCAGTCTCTTGAAATATTACCTGCATCTTATCTGGAGAAGGAAACTTACCGTATATACTTGAGTATAAGCCTACACGATTATAAGCTGAGACCCCTAATTTTACCACCAAAAATTGGAAAAACCTATTGACTCAAGTAAAAGCCGAGGTTGGGAAATGCATTGGTCACAGACCCCCCCCCCCCCAGTATATAGCCAGCCAGCCCCCTATATTGTACAGCCTGCCCCCTGTAGTATACAGCCTGCACCCTGTAGTATACAGCCAGCCCAGCCTGCCCCCAGTAGTATACAGCCAGCCCAGCCTGCCCCCAGTAGTATACAGCCAGCCCAGCCTGCCCCCAGTAGTATACAGCCAGCCCAGCCTGCCCCCAGTAGTATACAGCTTGCCCCCGGTAGTATACAGCTTGCCCCAGTAGTATACTGCCAGTCTCCAGTAGTATACAGCTTGCCCTAATAGTATACAGCTTGCCCCCAGTAGTATACAGTAGTATAATAAACTTATATACTCACCCTCCGGTGGCCCTGATGTACAGCGCTGCTCCCCCGATGTCCGCGCGGCTCGTCTTCTGGCTTCCCGGCCCCTCCTCTGTGACATCGTGCTGGGCACCGCCATTGTTCTCTCCCGGGCGGCGCATAGAATGACGCGCCGCTGCTGACATCATACGAGGCGCCGGGAGAGAACAATGGCGGCACCCAGCACGATCTTACAGAAGACAGAAGAGGAGCCGGGAAGCCAGAAGACGAGTTGCGCGCACATCGGGGGAGCAGTGCTGCACATCGGGGCCACCAAAGGGTGAGTATATAAGTTTATTATTTTTTAAGCCCATTGACTTAAGAATTGACTCGTGTATAAGCCGAGGGGACGTTTTTCAGCACATTTTTTGTGCTGAAAAACCTCGGCTTATACACGAGTATATACGGTAATTTATTGTTAAAGGCAGGAAGAAAGTCAGTATAAAATGAAGGACACATAAATTTTATTGTTTAATGAATTATTTTGCAGTTTCCTATCATCATCTATGCTTTTTGTTAAAAATGTTGGCAACGTACAAACTGGCTGCATCTTGAAGGGGTCAATGTTTCAAATAATTAGAGTATATTCACATCTTTGTTGTGGTTTCTATTGTGCTAATATATTATAGGAACAGAAAAATTAAAAATAATGGGAGTGCTGCATATTTAAAATAATACCATCCCAGTCCAAATTGTCAAGTTGATGGACCCTCCTACTCAGGTGTGAGTTAAGCCTTATTTACCTGTACTGAAGAGAATTTAACACTTACTTTCCTTTTGACTTATTAAACCAGATAGCAAAAATATATATTGTTATTTTGTAACTGTTTTTATTTTCTGATTAAAACCTACACACAGATTTCACATAAGTTATTTTACATATATTGCGTAAAATTGTTTATATCTACTTATGATGAAAATGCTAAATTAAAAAACAATTGAGAAACAATTTCTATGATCCACCAGAATTTTAAATTTTTCTTGCTGATTATGTCTTCAAAATCTGCCAATTTACTCTTAATGGTTAAGACTAGAGATGAGCGAGTATATTCGTCCGAGCTTGATGCTCGTTCGAGTATCGAGATCGAGCATTTAATTAAGAAAAGACAGTGAAAAACAGTGAAGAATACAAAGAAAACCGTGAACACAGTGAACACAGTGAACACAGTGAACACAGGATCATTTAAAGGACACCTGTCATCAGGTCTATGTCACTAGTCCTGTCACTACTACCTGTTGGAGCAGCTCACAAGGATCCCATCCCAGTCTTTATCCAGTCAATTCATACATTAATCATTGTAAAATCATATTTTCTTTATTATGTAAATGAGACTGGTCACATGGTCAGAGGCAGTGATGTCACCCCTGTTCCCCCTCCCCTCTCCTCCCCCTGCTCATGTCTGTGTGTATTGTATAGTAAAGCATTGCTAGTGTGTGTGCTGTATCTGCTGACATGCTGCATCCTCCTAATACACAGAGACACAGACATCAGCTACACATGTACTTGACATGTTCTGCTATATCATGGCTGCATCCTGGAGCTGTTGTATCTCTCCTGCACACACAGGCTGCAGGGGGAGTGGCCAGCAGCAAGCACATGGAAACATTACACCATTATACAGACTCACATCATTATACATCACATCATTGTATGTCAGTCAAGCACTGGGGGTGTGGCTGTACCTCCCACTCATGAATAAGGTGGACAGCTTGAATATGCTAATGACTCATTGGACATTTCATAGGTCATTTGCATACAACTTTAGGACCTCTTTGCTTAGGTTTACAGGCATGTAGAGGGACAATGAAGGGATAGAGGCAATGCTTTCTAATGGCAGTTTATGAAAATATATTTTCATTAGGGGGGGTTATTTTGCATGATGGGTTCTCTTTAAGTTAAGAACACATTGAAAGAACACTGAAGAACAGATTGCAGATGCAGAATAGTGTTGTCCACAGTAGTATATGAAGAACAATATGTGTGAAGAACACCTTGCAGATGTTTCCATACATCTGCAATTTGCTTTAAATTTAACAGCATCCTCTCACTGCCAATGGGTTTGTTCTCAGCACAGCACTTGAGCACTGTGTACGAAGACTCTGAGAAAATTCCAGCAGCAGGTGACCCTACTCTTGACAGACTGACAGATCACCAGGGCAATATAATCTCCTTATTATTAGGTCATACATAATGGCATAGTTTTAGGAAACCAAACTGTCTGCCATGAATGTAAAATGGATGGTCCAAAGGAGATAAAAAAAAGTTTTGTGCTTTTGTCTTAGAATTTGTGTGTTTTAAAAATAAAAATTCTGAACATTAAATTGATTTTATAAGAATCACATATTACCCCCCCACCAAAAAAAATAAATAAAAAAAGACATGTTAACCTAAAAACTAAAAATATTAGAGCCACTTTAAAAATGGCAAAAATATCCAAATTTTGTCAGGCACTGAAGGATTGGGAGCGAGGGCTTTGACATGAAAGATAGAGAAATAATCTTTGATTTATTCATGATGATATTAATACAGCTTCTGGAGATTTTACAACAGTAAGTATTTATCATTTTATCAATGCACATTTGGCACAAGATATTTCTATGCTCACAATTAGAGATGAGTGAGCACTAAAATGCTCGAGTGCTCGTTATTCGAGACAAACTTTTCCAGATGCTCGAGTGCTCGTCTCGAATAACGAGCCCCATTGAAGTCAATGGAAAACTCGAGCATTTTTCAAAGGGACCATGGTTCGGGAATAAAATGTGTTATTTAATTGAAAAAGAATGTCTTCTGATAAGTTATCAGATGTATACAAACATCTGCAATCTATTCTTCACTGTTCCGCGCGTATATTATCTCCCTACAAGTTAGCAGATGTGAAGAACAGTGAAGAATAGAATAAAAACAGTGACCACAGGATCATTTAAGTGAAAAACACAGTGAAGAATAGATTGCAGATGTTCGGCACATCTGCTTACTTGTCGGGAGATTTGATGTCCCGGGATCCGCTGCTCTTCTTTCACTGAAGTCTCCCCGATCTCCGTTCGGCACCCCTATGTCTCCGTTCTGCTGCTCCCCTATGACTCAGTTCTGCTGCTCCCCGATGTCTCCGTTCTGCTGCTCCCCGATGTCTCCGTTCTGCTGCTCCCCGATGTCTCCGTTCTGCTGCTCCCCGATGTCTCTGTGCTGCTCACCGTGTTCTTCAATGTGTTCTTCACACATATATATTGTTCTTCACATACTATTTTGTTCGCACCGTTCCGCGCGTATCTTCCGACAAGTAAGCAGATGTGCCGAACATCTGTAATCTATTCTTCACTGTGTTTTTCACTGTGTTTTTCACTTAAATGATCCTGTGTTCACTGTTTTTATTCTATTCTTCATTGTTCTTCACTGTGTTTTTTTAATTAAATGCTCGAACTTCAAGCTCGGACGAGTATACTCGCTCATCTCTACTCACAATACCTTTATACATTTTTTAATCATCAGAGTTGGTAATATAAACAAAGATGCTATGTTCAAGTGCAAAATTGTATTTAAATATTTGTTTTTTAACAATTTGGGGTCTTATTTGGTAATTGTATTTAATTCATTTATAAAATCCATATCCATTTTCAAATATTAAATTACAAGTTATTCTCTCCAATATGCAAAATTACTATACGGTCAATAGATAAAGGCAATGCAGTTCTACTTCTTCAGTCTTTATAACAAACGTATTAAGGTACTGTCACATATAGGCTTATTTCTCTCATCCTCAGGTATATGTGCTTAACTCAGTACCAGACGACCAAGCCAACTTTCTTGTGCATTGGTATGTGTGCATGCATAAATTATTTGTTGCTGCTTTTTTGGAGATCTCCTGACTCCTCCTCTGTCTCCCCCCCCCCTCGTGTTAACACCTGGTAGTTATAACTAATTTGTATTGGGTTTATAAATTGCAGACTTAAGGTCTCTCAGACCTTGATAGGCAGTGCATACTTTTAAGTGCATCTATAAGTGCATGACAGAATTACACCAGAATTGCACCAGAAATGAACAACAGGATTGTTTCTTGTAAGTACTTGTCAAACTCAAATTCATCCTACACTTATTCATCTTATTATTCATCTTACTCTTGCAAAATGTAAAAGTAAAGTACAGTAGGTTCATACTCCCTTTGTGGCCAGTCATGGGAGGCATTGGTTCTCTAAACTAAAACATTCTAAGAATAGGTTGAATCCCTTGACAGCTAAAAACCACTTTATGGTTATGTATGTATGTATCTCTTTGTTGGCAGGAATCACCCGAGAAAGGGTATGTTTGTATAATAAATGACACTGTGAAACTTCATACCTCTTAGATTGACATTAAGGTCAGACAATGTAAAAATAAGTTGGTCAGTATTCAAGTAGCATATGTAGAGGGCTCACGGACAGAGCCTTCTCCATATGTGTTGTATGTCAGCTGTATTATACTGTGCTGACACCATCAGTGGCTGTTAACCTCTTAGGTGCCACTTTTGAACCCAACCATGGCGCCTTACAAAACTAAAAAAATAATTTAAAAAAAATCCAGAATTTTTTTGGGAAAATCCTTAAATACCTTTTTATCTCCAATTTAAATTTCTTTAATAGAAAGAGGTTAGATTTACACCAATTAATCTTTAGCACATGCATAACCCCAAACTCTCTGATCGTTTAAAGTATATTAGGTACCTTTTCAGACTAAGGCACTAAAGCAAATCATTGACATATTAAAATATCCAAATTAGAGATGAGCGAGTATACTCGTCCGAGCTTGATGCTCGTTCGAGTATTAAGGTACTCGAAACGGCTCGTTGCTGGGACGAGTATTTCCCCTGCTCGAGATCGAGCATTTAATTAAAAAAACACAGTGAAGAACAGTGAAGAATAGAATAAAAATAGTGAACACAGTGAACACAGGATCATTTAAGTTAAAAACACAGTGAAGAACACAGTGAAGAATAGATTACAGATGTTCGGCACATCTGCTTACCTGTCGGAAGATATGCGCGGAACGGCAGCAGGGAGACATCAAGCAGCAGGGAGACAGACATCGGGCAGCACCACGGGGGACACAGACATCGGGCAGCAGCCCGGGGGACACAGACATCGGGCAGCCGCCCGGGGGACACAGACATCGGGCAGCCGCCCGGGGCACACAGACATCGGGCAGCCGCCCGGGGGACACAGACATCGGGCAGCCGCCCGGGGGACACAGACATCGGGCAGCCGCCCGGGGGACACAGACATCGGGCAGCCGCCCGGGGGACACAGACATTTGCCAGCACGGGGGACACAGACATTTGCCAGCACGGGGGACACAGACATCGGGCAGCACGGGGGAGACTTCAGTGGAAGAAGAGGAGCGGATCCCGGGACAGCGTATCACCCCGACAAGTAAGCAGATGTGCAGAACATCTGTAATCTATTCTTCACTGCGTTTTTCACTTAAATCATCCTGTGTTCACTGTTTTTATTCTATTCTTCACTGTTCTTCACATCTGTTAACTTGTCGGGAGATAATATACGCACGGAACAGTGAAGAATAGATTGCAGATGTTTGCATACATCTGCTAACTTATCAGAAGACATTCTTTTTCAGTTAATTAACACATTTTATTCCCGAACCATGGTCCCTTTGAAAAATGCTCGGGTCTCCCATTGACTTCAATGGGGCTCGTTATTCGAGACGAGCACTCGAGCATCTGGAAAAGTTTGTCTCGAATAACGAGTACCCGAGCATTTTAGTGCTCGCTCATCTCTAATCCAAATCCCTTTACATTGATAATATTTTTTTTAAATGATAGCTAAATGGTACACAAATACTGCATATAACATAAGCAATAAAAGACATCCCTGTGTGAGGGCCAAAGTAATGATTATATGCTTCTAATGATTATATGCCTTATGATTGTATACATGTGCCCTTTGCTCTATATTTTGTACTTTGTCTGTTGAGAAATACAGAGCTTTTCCCTTACATCAGTTTTAACCAGACATGCAACTGTCAGCGGAACTCAAGTCTTGTGATGGAAAGCAGAAGATGGAAGAGCAGATGTTTGTTAAGAATAGCATCAGCATCCAGACTAGTGGTCAATTTACTGTAGACAACGGTGACTGGAAATTCCCCTGGCATAGCAACCAAGGCCTAGTTTTGGAAGACCAATCAGCAAGAGCCGGGGGCCAGACATATATGCTTAGCTATAACCAATTATAATGATTTTAATGTATGTGACCACACCTTTTCCTATGGGTATAAGAAGCTATGTAATCAGGAAATAAACACAGTTCATTTCTCTTTTCTGTTCGGCAAGTTAAGAGCATGAACCTAAGATAAAACAGAACTTCAGTCTTCTGTCTTTTCTTATCCAAACGTGCACGCATGCTCAACTAATTTGGAGTGTCTGAGAGAAGAGTGTAAGGCGGGATTGGCCCGACCCTGACAGCTGACGCCCGAACGTGGGGCCATCCCCGCTGATACCGTACACCCGAGGACCCGAACCAGAGGACGGGGGACGAACGCTTGTCCACACCAATAGAGGACCGCGGCCTCACTGAATCACGGTAAGTTGATGCATATTATATATGTGTTGGACTTCCCTGTGATCATTGGTGTGGAATAAGTTAGTAGCTTCTGATACTTTTCGGGTCTAAGGGCTGATTGTCTGAGTGGTGAGACTCATTTTCTTTACGGTGATCGCTGGGATGGTTCAGAACTGATGTATAGTGACACTTCCCTATGGTGTGTCACTGAATCACCACGCCTCATTCTCTCAGGCACTGAGTCAGACCTTTGGGTGGAAAGTGAAAGTAAAAGGCTTCATTGTGACATATAGAGTCTCTGCCCCCCTTCTGTAGAAGCTGGGGAGGAAGTTTGCGGACTGAGAATAGTACAGATTGACATCCTCTGTTCTGGGGATATTGGGCACTGGTTACGTGTCCGGATTGTTTTTATTGTTTTTATTGTTTTATTGTTTTATTGTTTTATACGGGGGGGAGGGAATTAAGGTGGTCTAGGGTTAGAGACCGGAAAGAAGATAGCATGGCTCACTAGGAGACCGGCTGATTAAGGTACCGAGGGAAGCACGGTTTTTGAACTATTAATGGTTCTAACGGATGTGTAGTCAGAGGTTTTGGTAGGTTAGGGACGTTTGTTATTTTCTTGATACACAACGGTGAGCCGGGGCCCCTGCGTTGAGAGTGAGTAGCTACACCAACGTGTACCTTGTTAGAACATGATGTTAGGTGTGTTTAAGAAAGTGCATACCCTCCCCGAGGGGGCAGAGACTGCAGTCGGGCTTGTTGAAAAAAGGGAAGGAAAAAAGTATGTTAATAATTGTGCGAGGTTGTACAAGTATGTTGATATGCCCTCAAAGGGAAGGCTGCAGCCTTCAGTGTGGAAGTAAATTTTAACCACAAGTAGAGGTGTGTTAGAAGATAAGGGCATACTGGAAGCTGCTCAGGCTCACTACAGAGTGGCCAGAGCATTGCAAGTTGAATGATGGTCAGAAGTGCGAGGAGATGGTGGTTCAGCAAAAGCGGAAGTGCTATATGGATATGTGAAGCCTTTAGATAGAGATGTGAAATGCGGAACCAAAATGGCGACAGTGCCATGTGCCCAGCCACAGCCCTATAATGGCGGCCAACCCGGTTTGGAAGGGTGGACCTGTAGAGTGTGTGGTTTACAAAACCTGGAATGGGCGGAGTCATGATAAGAATTAGAAGAATTAGAATTAAAAGGACGGTGAGAAAAAAAAAAAAAACTTAATCAGATTTTTAAATAGACACTTAGAGCCTCTGATTTTGACAGACGGACACCAGGACAGAGTGACAGGAATTCTTCAGAGTGCCCGTTGAGAAGGAGACAGGTGATAAGGGACATTTCAGAGATTTTGATGTGTAGAGAATTTGAGAAAAAGAGATTTTATTTTTTGATGGCTAAATTTCTCTATAGCTGCTTGCAATTTGTGTTTGAGAACTGGTCTTGAAGCGATCTGTGCTGTGCTTGGGAGAAGAACAGACAGTGACTTTGCAAGTGCAAGTTTATAAGGAGGGGGGGGGGCGATAGAGGGAACTGTGACTGAAAGACAGAGGGAAACTGAGACTAGTGTTTCACAGACCACAATAAGTATGACTGACAAAAGTTTAGATTCCGGACGAGCCCAGTTCAAGGGGGCGTGCTTCCACTTGCTGGGAGGAGACATTACTGAAGTGACTAAAGTGAGTGGCCATATTCTAATAGGGGGGCGGTAACTAACAAGGACGTCAGCAAGTACATGCCCCCAGACAGCTTCTCTTATTGTCAAACCCTCCCCTGCTAGCCCAGTGATGATTTTAACCCATTCGCAGTCAAGAAAAAGACCCAGAAAGAACAACATACATGTAGGATGGTCCATGATCTCCAAGCTGCTAATGAGTGTCCCACACTGGCAGCAGTCCCCGAGAGTGACAAATTATTCACTGTTATTGATTTGGCAAATGTTCTACTTTTTGTGCCCCTGCATGAAAATTGCCAGTACCTATTTGCCTTTACCAATTCAGTATTCCAGTATACCTGATGTAGACTCCCACAAGGGGGGGGTAAAACTCACCCAGCCAATACCCCACGGCCCTACAGGAAGTAGACTGACAGACTAGCCCCTTACTGGATGTTCTCCTTATCAATATGCGGAGGACCTACTGTTTTTGTTTGCCAGGATGCATTTATTGACCTTATGTGTTTTTTGTTCCAGAAGGGTTGCAAAGTTTCCAGAGATAAACTCCAGTACCGTCAGGAGAAGGTGGTCTTCCTAGGCCACTGCTTCTCAGCCACAGGCAGACACCTGACAGAGGAAAGAAAGCTGGCAGTCCAGAATGTGCCCCTGCCCTGAGGCCCTAAGCCTCTTCACATGTTTCTAGGACTGACCAGCTCCTGCAGGCCTGGGATAAGGTCTGCTGCCTCCAGCCTGATGTTGCCCCTTGATAAACTGAATTGCCTCTTCCCCATTTGCCCTTAGTCAGGAGGCAATTGATGCATTCCATATCCCTAAGCTGGTAAATCCTGTCTGCCCCGGCCCTAGGCACATTCCACTGAACCAGACATTTTATTTTGCTTTGAGTATCCAGTCCATGCCATAGACGTTTTAGCCCAGGAATATGGTGGCCTCCCCAGTGGCCCACTATTAGGCCCGGTTAGACTCCGTTGTGAGGGGAGCCCCTCATGTGTTAGTAGTTGCAGCCAGCAATCTGCTCACCAAGGCCAGTGAGCTGATCCTAGACCCTAGATCACTCAGTTACAGTGCAAACCCCACTTACCTTGCACAGTGTCCTCACCCAAGTACAGCCCAAGCATCTGAGCAAAGGCCAGACAGCTCAGACTCCAGTGTGCACTCCTGATGCCCCAGGACACACTGATAAGGTGCACAGCTCTGAATCCTTCATTCTGTCGCCAGTCTTCCAGGATTCAGAGAGGGGGGAGAGAAGGGTGAGTAACGCAGATGTTGAGTTTTTTTCTCATAGATGGCTCCAGGTCTGCAGGAGAAGACAGATGGTTCTATGCTGGATATACAGTGGTCAGTGGCGCACATGAGGTAGTACAAGCAGAACCACTCCCTCCACACAGGTCAGCGCAGGAGGTGAAGTGATGGCACTCAGGGAAGCGCTACAGCTGGTGGAAGGTAAAAGGGCAAACATCTATACTCAAGGTATAGTTCTGGGGTCTAAACACGACTATGAACCCATATGGAAGGCTAGAGATTTCCTCACCTCTGCAGGGACCCCCGTTAAGCATGGCACGCTGGTTAAAGAGCTCATGGATGCTCTCTTACTTCCATAAGAGGTGAGGATAGTAAAAGTAAAAGCACACACAATTTGGTGACTCCACAAGCCAAGGGCAAGTATGTGGCTGACGGGATGGCAAAGGCAGCTGCACAGATGGAACCCAGAGACTGTCCTGAAGTCTCAGCGGTGAGTTCTGAGCTAAAAGTTTGATCCACAGGTGTTCCAGTCCCTGGTGGCCCGAGAGTCATCAGAAGTGAAGGAAGTGTGGAGGAAAGCTGGAGCCCAGATGACGATGGGACCTGGATGCTGGGAGAGAGGGTGTGCCTGCCCGGAGCCCTGCACCCGACAGTAAGTCAAGTAGCCCACGGACACACACACATATCCAAAATGGCCATGCTAGTGCTCATAAACCGCAAGTGGTTTGCCCCGGGCATTACTAACCCTGTCACTAGACTAGTGAAAGCCTTTATAGTCTGTGCCCGCCACAACCCGGGTAAGGTGGAAAAGACCCCACAGAAGGTGACACCCAAGCTGCTGTATCCCTTCCAGAGACTGCAGATGGATTTTATCCAGCTACCAAAAAGTGGTACGTAGGAATACGTGCCTGTGTGCATTGATCTCTTTCCAGGGTGTCCAGAAGCTTCTGTTATGACCAAGGCTATTGCCAGAGCTGCAGCCAAGAAGTTGGTGAGTGAGATTTTTCTGCAGGTTTGGACTTCCAGAGACCATAGAGTCCAGTCGCAGAACCCACTTCACTGGACAGGTAAAAACCTGAAACATTGTCCCTCCTGGGTGTAGAACAGGCGAGTGCTTTCCTGCTGCCCACCATTCAGTTAAGACCACCTCCAACAGAAATATGGGATTGCCCCCTTTGAAGTACTTTTTGGCTGCGCACCTAGACTAGGCCCCTACTTTCCCACAGACTCTATAGCTGATGGCAGGAAACCAGGTGGAATACGCCACACAGCTGAGCCAGGCCTTGGAAAAGGTCCGCAAAAGTGTTTCTGATTCCTTTTTCAGATCCAGACAGAGACCTCAGGATGCATAACCTGGAGCCTGGAGACTACGTGGTGGTAAAGAGACACCAGAGAGAGAGTCTGGAGCTTTGTAACGACGGTCCTTTCCAAGTCCTGCTGACCAATGCCACGTCTGTGAAGCAGGAGGGAAGCCAGCATGCTGCCACGTTTTTTATTGCAAACTTACTTATTCTTCCTGTTAGCTGGTCTCTTCTGACTGACTGTATGCTCAGGGACACCCCAACCATGACTATCACTGTAACCAGGATGCCCCCAGGGTAGGAGACTTTACCTACGGTTGGTGCAACAAGACAATGACCTTCTTTAACATTGACAGCACAGGTAACCCTGTATTAGCAGTGTCTGATGTGTACTGGATTTGTGGGGATAGGAGAGTCAGGTCAGGCCTAGAGGCTGGGAAGGTTAGTGTACGGTGATAAGATTTGTGCATTCCTTCCTCGTGATCCCCAGGGATAAGGTTGATCAGACACATAAGAAAAGGTAGAGAACCCCAAAGGATTCTAAAGGTCTAAGAGAAGCACCTAGATGACAACGTTTATATAGATACACCAAGGGAGCCACACATTGGGGAAAGAACTAAGCTTATGCCTGCATCCAGAGAATCTACTATGCCCCAGGAATCACACCTGCCATTGCCGCATACAACCAGGCCTGTACCGTATGCGCCACTTGCAATCCCGCCCCTACAGCAAAGGTACCCCAACAACACCTTGCCAGACCAGAATACCCATTTCAAAGGATCCAAGTGGACCACATCCAGCTACCCAAGGAGGGAAAACACGAATATGTACTTGTAGTAGTAGACATGTTCTCCGGATGGCCAGAGGCGTACCCAGTAGCTAACATGACATCAAAAACTACAGCAAAGAAATTGATCACTGAGACAGTTTGCAGATTTAGAGTACCACAAGTTATAGAGTCAGACCAAGGCCCTGCTTTTTCCTCTCAGATATTCAGAGAGCTATGGAACATGTTGGGAGTAGACTTGGGCCTACACACACCATACCACCCACAGAGCTCAGGAAAGGTAGAGAGGATGAATGGTACCCTAAAGAACAAGTTACTTAAAATGACCCAGGATAGTCCCCTCCCCTGGCCAGAATTGCTCCCCATTGCTCTGTATCATGTCCGACACACTGCCCAGGCTAAACATGGTCTCACCCCCTATGAGATTTTGTTTGGCAAACCACCAGTTTTTCCCGTGATAAGTAAGCAGGAATTGTCTGAAAGTCATGATAAGACTGTACAATATGTAATTGAATTGTCCAAGGAATTAACTAATCTGCATGCTGCAGTTGTTGCTTCTCTTCCAGAGTTATCAGGTGACGTAGTTCACAACTTCCAACCAGGTGATCAAGTATATGTGAAGAAGCATATTAGGAAAGATTGCTTCCAACCCAGATTCGAAGGACCTTACACAGTGGTCCTGGTAACGCCTACAGCGGTGAAACTTGAAGGGAAACCCACCTGGATACACGCATCACACTGCAAAGGGAAAACAAAATGAAGCTCTATATCCTTTCCTGCTTGAGTTGTTCAATAATCACAGATAACTGCCAAATCACCACCTTTTGGGTACATACCACGGCCCCGTATGAAGAGTATCTCTTTGATTTTTGTGATGTTGTAGATTGTCGAGGGACAGAGGACATTAGATGGGATCCATCATACCAATACAAGGGCGAAGCACAGTTTTATATTTGTGTAACCCGTCCCGGGAATGAGAACTGCAATTCATGGTCAGATGTAGGGTGGAGCAGGGAAACTATACCTGTGTATCCTCTGACATCACTAATGCCAAAACTCCCCTGGGGGTGTTTGAAAAAGGTTTCTGCCAAGAGATTGTCACCATAGACCCAGATTTATTGTCCGACCATACTTCTTTCCTTTATGATGTTTTTTTGGCTTTGTGGGAATGGTAAGCTGAGGAATCGCCTCCCCCAATCATGGAGGGGTCAATGTGCCCTAGTTAAATTAGTCCTGCCTTTCTTGATGTTACCCTGGGATCCGACTCATAAAAATGAACAGGTAAAGATAAAAAGGTCACTAAGTAACACTGATTACGGACAAGACCCTGATGTTTACATAGATAGTATTGGTGTCCCGAGGGGGGTCCCAGACCGATACAAGGCTCAGGATCAGATTGCAGCCGGATTTGCTTTCATAATTCCCCAAGTGCAAATCAATAAAAATGTGGATTGGATAAATTACGTTTACTATAATGAGCAGAGGTTTGTAAATTACAGTAGGGATGCTTTCACTAGTATTGTGGAAGAACTGGGCCCCAATACTAGAATGACTTTACAAAATAGAATGACCCTAGATATGATACTCGCAGAAAAAGGTGGAGTGAATGGAATGATAGGAGAAGACTGTTGCACTTACATCCCTCAGAATTCAGGTGCTGGTGGTAAGACACTGATAGCAATAAAGAAAATTACAGCATTGGCAACTGAGATGAAGGAAAATGCAGGGGTAGATACCTCCTGGGCAGCATGGTTTACTAGCTGGGCAGGAGGGTGGAAGGCCCTTTTCCAACAGATAGGATTGGTACTACTCGGGATGTTCATCCTGGCTCTATTTCTCTTGTGTTGTTGTATGCCATTGTATAAGAAGTTGGCCAAGAAAATTGCGAATAACAAGGCTAAAGGAGTTTTTTTCCGAATATCGATAAACAGTCTGTTTGTTATATGTCCATGAGGAATAGAAATCTGCCCGATTTGCCTGAGATCTCAGTTCTGTCAGAACAGCCTGATGTTCCAGTTCTGGAACACCCAAATTCTCCCCCGATAGATGACCTACTTGCCATTGTGATCTCAGAATACTCAGCCCCCTCCCCCATAGTGGAAGCTTTAGTGTAAGGGAAAGAAGGAGGACTCCATGTGTTAGTAAGGTTAGTGCTGGGAAAGTGATCCAGGTGTCACAAGGGCACGTTGGGTCAATGACTCAGTGAAGCAATCCACTCCCCTCTCCCACCACATGGACAGCCTATAGGAAAAACGAATTGTAGTGAAGTGTAGGGAAAAGCTCAGTATTTAGGGGGGAATTGTGAGGGCCAAAGTAATGATTATATGCTTCTAATGATTATATGCCTTATGATTGTATACATGTGCCCTTTGCTCTATATTTTGTACTTTGTCTGTTGAGAAATACAGAGCTTTTCCCTTACATCAGTTTTAACCAGACATGCAACTGTCAGCGGAACTCAAGTCTTGTGATGGAAAGCAGAAGATGGAAGAGCAGATGTTTGTTAAGAATAGCATCAGCATCCAGACTAGTGGTCAATTTACTGTAGACAACGGTGACTGGAAATTCCCCTGGCATAGCAACCAAGGCCTAGTTTTGGAAGACCAATCAGCAAGAGCCGGGGGCCAGACATATATGCTTAGCTATAACCAATTATAATGATTTTAA
Source organism: Engystomops pustulosus (assembly GCF_040894005.1). NCBI lineage: Eukaryota > Metazoa > Chordata > Amphibia > Anura > Leptodactylidae > Engystomops > Engystomops pustulosus. The sequence goes on along the minus strand of NC_092418.1, from coordinate 43,647,013 downwards.
TGTATGTGACCACACCTTTTCCTATGGGTATAAGAAGCTATGTAATCAGGAAATAAACACAGTTCATTTCTCTTTTCTGTTCGGCAAGTTAAGAGCATGAACCTAAGATAAAACAGAACTTCAGTCTTCTGTCTTTTCTTATCCAAACGTGCACGCATGCTCAACTAATTTGGAGTGTCTGAGAGAAGAGTGTAAGGCGGGATTGGCCCGACCCTGACACCTGTTTGGTACCAAAAGTTGTTTCTTCTGTCAGTATCTCGTTCACATAGATCTTGACAACTAATGCCTGATATAATAACCCTATTTACTGCATACATATTCCACCCATGCCAAACATTTGCACTATACCCTTTTGACTGATTGAATTGCATGGAGTAGGTCCTCCCCATCCAACCTAGTGTTTAAAAATAGTCTATATGAATTTTGTGCTTAATTTCCTCAGACTCAAGTTCACCTGAGTGCCTAAAAGGCACAAAATTTGGAAGAAGAGAGATCAACCTGTATGATTGCCTATACATCGTTTTGTTTTGTACCAACCAAACAAGCTATAATGCTAAAAATGATAGTGCCTCAAGCATCATGTCCATTGTTTAAAAGGTTAGACAAAAATTATTGGATTTATTTGGAGTAGGATGCCCTTAATGAGAGCAGACAGGATGTCACTGGATTAAAATTTTAATCAATTAATTCATCTGGGACAGGAAAGATTCATTATTAGGCAAATATTTTTTGGTTGAAAGACGTTAAGGGGGAAATCACTTTCCCATGCTTCTTTAAATATTTTTTAGCTCTACAACTTCATTATATATTAGACAATACAAATTATAACATGGAGAGAGAAAAAAGAACTGGACTCATAGCAGTGGGTCTGTACGCGGCATCACATCGCATCCACTGCCACTGCAGCACACCGCCAGCTGGGACCAAGACCCAATTATAACATTATTAGGAGTATGCTCCGAATTGGTTAAAGGAAAATCCAGCAGCATTTATTAATTGCTTTAAATTTGTGCATTAGATTTTGGAGACTAAAAGAACATTCCAATCTGCAGGTTATTGAATGTCACTTCAATAGAATTAAAATATAGTTGAGGTTAGAGGGGCTTTGAGTTGTACTACCATTTGGAACAATTACTACAAATGTATTAAGATAGAGTAGAACAATTGTTTGCGTAAGTGAAGTCCAATGTAGGATTAGAAGAAGTTTTTGTTTGTATAAGAGATACATTTGTCTGTTCTTTATTTTCACATATTTATAGATTTTTTTTGTTTTAATTAATAGAATGAAAATAAAATAAAATTAATTAATAAAAAAGTTTAAAAAGGGGAAACGACCAAAGAAAACTACCTTAGAGTACAGAATAGACTTTTAAATTAATCATACAACAAAAGACCAGACAACTACATTTAGAGGCAGTCCCTGGGTTACATATAATATAGGCTCTTTAGGATTGTACTTAAGTTGAATTTCTATGTGAGTCTGAGCATGTATATTTTATAATTGTTACTCCAGACACATTTTTTTGTTGTCCATGTGACGATTGGATTTTCCAAAATTTGTGATGTCACAGGAACAAGGATTATTAATAAAGTTTCATTACATGAACTTTACAGCTGATCATTTCAGTCTATTACCAAGGTAAAATATTCAGAGAACTTCAACGAAGGTCACAGTAGGCAGAGAGGTAACTAGGGGTTGTCTGTAAGTCAGGTGTCCTTAAGTAGGGGATGCCTGCATTCAGATCCGAACCAGAAACTGTAATTCCTGTGAAAAATATACAATTGGTTTACAGTTGCCTGCTTTTAGGGATGTATGAAGAGATAATTCCATACAAGGCAATTCTGTGCTGTATTAAATATTTTCTAATATCAAGGATTAGGAAGTATGGACAAATTTTTATGTCAGTCAAGAGCCTCTGATAAATATTATTTTAACAATACACTATTATTTTCACAAGTTTCAATGCAGTACATTGTATTATATTTCAGACTCCTACAGCTTTAGCACCCCTGGGGGCCTTTAACCCCTTAGCGCTCCGCGCCGTAGCTGTACTGCGCAGCTTCCGACGATTAGCGCTCAGCGCAGTACAGCTACGGCGCGAGCGCATAGGATTTTAGGATTGTCACCACGTCTCGCGACGTGGTGACATCGGGACGAGACTTGGGTGACAGAGGCAGGAGGAGTTCCTGTCTCCGTCACCCGACCAATCAAATCGGTCCCGCCCGCCGATCGCCGTGATTGGCCAGTCAAACCTGACTGGCCAATTACAGCGATTTTGGGCTAAAAAACGTGGTTTTAGCCCCTTCCTCTTCCTCCAGCGGCACCATTTTGGTTTGGTATCGCTGGAGAGAGGAGAGAGCGTTACTGTGTGCACCAAAATACACTTTTACACTATAAATAGTGTTCTGATCCTTATCTGATCCCTATTGTTCCCTACAAATTCCCATCCCTATCTGTTTTTTCCTGTGTCCTGTGTGTTCCCTGTGTGATCGCCTTGTGTGATCCCACGTGTCTTCCGTTTTTCCCTGTCTGTCCCTTCTGAACCCAAACGCACTTTTCAGTGCGCTGTGTTAGCGTTGTTCTGCACTGGACGCACTTTTCAGTGCGCCGTGTGAATAGCGCTGCACAGAATCTTTAGCAGTCTTAGCGGTAGTTAGTTTGTCTTAGGGCAAGCTAGGTGCATTTGTAGCGCCTTTTTGCGCGGTGCACATAGGTTTCTTTTCGGTGCCTGGTAATATTTTTTTCCAGAGCGCCGTAGGTGTACCCGTACGTAGCTACTTTTTGTGTGTGCCATCTGTGCGGCTGGTCCGTGTGGTTTGGTGTGCATTATCTTTTTTTTTGTGTGCTATCTGTGCGGCTTGTCCGTGTAGTTTAGTGCGCATTATTTTTTTGTGTGCTATCTGTGCGGCTTGTCCGTGTAGTTTAGTGCTCATTATTTTTTGTGTGCCATCTGTGCGGCTTGTCCGTGTAGTTTGGTGTGCACTATCTTTTTTTTTTTGTGTGCTATCTGTGCGGCTTGTCCGTGTAGTTTAGTGCGCATTATTTTTTTTGTGTGCTATCTGTGCGGCTTGTCCGTGTAGTTTAGTGCGCATTATTTTTGGTGTGTGCCATCTGTGCGGCTTGTCCGTGTAGTTTGGTGCGCATTATCTTTTTTTTTTGTGTGCTATCTGTGCGGCTTGTCCGTGTAGTTTAGTGCGCATTATTTTTTGTGTGTGCCATCTGTGCGGCTTGTCCGTGTAGTTTGGTGCGCATTATCTTTTTTTTTTTTGTGTCCTATCTGTGCGGCTTGTCCGTGTAGTTTAGTGCACATTATTTTTTGTGTGTGCCATCTGTGCGGCTTGTCCGTGTAGTTTGGTGTGCATTATATATTTTTTTTTTGTGTGCCTGCTAGACGGTTTATCCGTGTAGTTTGGTGCACATTATCTAATTTTTCTAGTTCTCTATTTTTTTTGTGTGCAATGTCTCAGAAGACGTACACCGTGTTGGAGGCATATAACATGCTTGCCTCTGACACCGAGTCAGCTAGTGGGGATGATGGTCCCTTTTACCTATCATCATCCTCCTGCTCATCTTCCAGTGACCTGGAAGGACCCCCAAGAAGGCGCCGTAGGGTTCCAGGGACTTCTGCAGGAGAAGTGCCTGGGACTTCTGCAGGAGAAGTGCCTGGGACTTCTGCAGGAGAAGTGCCTGGGACTTCTGCAGGAGAAGTGCCTGGGACTTCTGCAGGAGAAGTGCCTGGGACTTCTGCAGGAGAAGCGTCTGGGACTTCTGCAGGAGAAGCGTCTGGGGCTTCCACTGACCCCACATGGGTAGCCCCAGATAATTATACCCCTCAGGTCCCTGACTTTTTGGGCCATCCTGGAATTAACTTTGACACGACAGGGCTCAGAGCTGTGGACTTTTTTAAGTTTTTTTTTGATGAGGCGCTGCTGAATATTATTATATTTCAGACAAATCTCTACGCTGCACAACATATTGCCCAAAACCCCACGTCCTTTTATGCACAACCCTACAGGTGGACCCCTGTCACTGCAGCAGAGATGCACAAGTATTGGGGCATAATACTCCTTATGGGGATAGTAAAGAAGCCTTCAATCAGGGACTACTGGAGCACAGATATACTGTACCACACCCCCATGTTCCGCATGGCAATGAGCAGGATGCGCTTTGAAGCCATCCATAAGTTTTTGCACTACACTGACAACACACAGTGCCCACCCAGAGGTGACCCCAGTTATGATCGGTTATTTAAGGTCAGGCCCATATTAGATCATTTTAGTGCCAAGTTTGCCCAGGCATATACCCCCGCCAAACATGTGAGCATAGACGAGTCCCTAGTACAATTCAAAGGGAGACTTCACTTCCGCCAGTACCTGCCCAATAAGAGGGCAAGGTATGGTGTGAAGATGTATAAGCTGTGCAAAAGTTCATCAGGGTACACATACAAGTTCAGGATATATGAAGGGAAGGACTCCACTATAGTGCCCCCAGAATGCCCCCCCTTCCTGGGTGTTACAGGGAAGATAGTGTGGGATTTAGTGCACCCACTGCTGGACCAGGGCTACCACCTCTACCTGGACAATTTCTACACCAGCACCACCCTGTTCAAGTGCCTCACTTCCAGAAATACTGCGGCATGTGGCACTGTACGCAGAAATCAGAGAGGTCTCCCTAAGTCGCTGCTTGGGCAAAAACTTAAAAGGCACGAAAGCAGGGCACTATGCAGCGACTCTGTATTGTGTGTTAAGTACAAGGACAAGAGAAAAGTCCTTGTATTAACCACAATACATGAGCACACCACCACCCCTGTACCAGTACGAGGTGCCAGTACAGAAACCCCCAAGCCAGACTGTATTTTAGATTATAACAAATACATGGGAGGGGTGGACTTGTCTGACCAGGTGCTTCAGCCGTACAATGCCATGCGGAAGTCGAGGGTGTGGTACAAGAAGCTGGCCGTGCACATGATGCAGATGGCATTGTATAATGCCTATGTGCTGCATCGATATGCCGGCCAGAGGGGAACTTTCCTGGAATTTCAAGAGGTGGTAATAAAGTACTTTCTTTTTGGAGACCAGGAAGGGGGGAGTGCTAGCACATCTGGAAGTGAGGCCCCATCACGTATTGTACCAGGGCAGCACTTTCCAGGAGTAGTTCCCCAAACAGCCAGCAAGGGAAGGACACAGAAGAGGTGCAGGGTGTGCTCCAAAAATGGCATTCGGAAGGACACCATTCATCACTGTGAGACATGCCCAGAAAAACCAGGGTTATGTATGAAAGATTGCTTCCGAATTTATCATACATCCCTGGATTTTTAGAGTACCCTGTTGTTACCCTGACGCACAGCTTATACATCATGCCGCATGCCGCATCTTCCCTTCTAAGCCCTGCCATGTGCCCAGCCTGTAGATTACTGTCCCGTATGCTTTACCCGGGAAAACATGCATCATGATTTTTAGGGTGTTTGTCTCCCATGGCAGCAGCTGGGCACAAAATGACATAATGGATATTTTTTACTATGCACTATCCATTATGCACTTTTTCAGGGGTCCACCTGTGGGGTTAAAATGCTAACTATACCCCTAGATTAATTCATGGAGGGGTGTAGTTTCCAAAATAGGGTCAGTTCTTAGGGGTTTCTACTGTACTGGCCCCTATTGGCATCTACAAATCTTTCATGATGCCAAAAAGAAAAAAAAATGTACAATGTCTGTGCTCCAACAAGTTATTCCCTTTTGAGCCCTGTCGTGTCTCCATCCTACAGATTATTGCCTCCTATGGGGTATTGCCCTAACCGGGGTAACCCTCAGAATGATTTTTGATGTGTTTTTCCCCAGTGGCATGAGTTGGGCAAAATACTTTTGTCACTTCAATGGCATATTTGATAAATTGCAATACAATTGTTTCTCTGCACTACTCACTTTGTATTAAATTTTAGCCAGCACCTTAGGGGTTAAAATGCTCATACAAGCCTACATACATTCTTTGAGGGGTGCCCTTTCCAAAATGAGTTCACTACTTGGGGGTTTCTATTGTACTGGTACCTCGGGGGTACCCCCCTTTACCAATCTAGTGAAAACGAAGCTTGAAAACCTAAATTGTGCTTCTTTCATCCTGACCCCTGCCGTGTGCCCAGCCTGTAAATTATTGGCACATGTGTGGTATTGCTGTATTTGGGACAACCCGCAGAATGATTTTTGGGGTGTTTGTCTAAAGTGGCATGGGTTGGGCACAGTACACGAGGCACTAAAATGACATTTTTGAGATAAAAACACAATTTTTACTCTGCACCCTTTACTTTGCATTCAATTTTGGCCAGCGTGTTGGGGGTTAAAATGCTCATACAAGCCTACATACATTCTTTGAGGGGTGCCCTTTCCAAAATGGGTTCACTACTTGGGGGTTTCTATTGTACTGGTACCTCGGGGGTACCCCCCATTACCAATCTAGTGAAAACGAAGCTTGAAAACCTAAATTGTGCTTCTTTCTTCCTGACCCCTGCCATGTGCCCAGCCTGTAAATTATTGGCACATGTGTGGTATTGCTGTATTTGGGACAACCTGCAGAATGATTTTTGGGGTGTTTGTCTAAAGTGGCATGGGTTGGGCACAGTACACGAGGCACTAAAATGACAATTTTGAGATAAAAACACAATTTTTACTCTGCACCCTTTACTTTGCATTCAATTTTGGCCAGGGTGTTGGGGGTTAAAATGCTCATACAAGCCTACATACATTCTTTGAGGGGTGCCCTTTCCAAAATGGGTTCACTACTCTGGGGTTTCTATTGTACTGGTACCTCGGGGGTACCCCCCATTACCAATCTAGGGAAAACGAAGCTTGAAAACCTAAATTGTGCTTCTTTCTTCCTGACCCCTGCCGTGTGCCCAGCCTGTAAATTATTGGCACATGTGTGGTATTGCTGTATTTGGGACAACCTGCAGAATGATTTTTGGGGTGTTTGTCTAAAGTGGCATGGGTTGGGCACAGTATATGAGGCACTAAAATGACATTTTTGAGATAAAAACGCAATTTTTACTGTGCACCATTTACTCTGCATTCAATTTTGACCAGCGTGTCGGGGGTTAAAATGCTCACCACAACCACCGATAAATTCTTTGAGGGGTCTAGTTTCCGTAATGGTGTCATTTATTGGGGGTTTCTATTGCACTGGCACCTCACGGGCCCTGCCAACATGACATGGCACTCCAAATCCAAACGTGTGAAAACGGAGCTGGAAAATCAAAATTTCACTCCTTCCGTTCTCATCCCTACTGTGTGCCCAGTCTGTAAATTATTGGCACATGTGTGGTATTGCTGTACTCAGGACAACCCGCAGAATGATTTTTGGGGTGTTTGTCTAAAGTGGCATGGGTTGGGCACAGTATATGAGGCACTAAAATGACATTTTTGAGATAAAAACACAATTTTTACTCTGCACCATTTACTCTGCATTCAATTTTGACCAGCGTGTCGGGGGTTAAAATGCTCACCACAACCACCGATAAATTCTTTGAGGGGTCTAGTTTCCGTAATGGTGTCATTTATTGGGGGTTTCTATTGCACTGGCACCTCACGGGCCCTGCCAACATGACATGGCACTCCAAATCCAAACGTGTGAAAACGGAGCTGGAAAATCAAAATTTCACTCCTTCCGTTCTCATCCCTACTGTGTGCCCAGTCTGTAAATTATTGGCACATGTGTGGTATTGCTGTACTCGGGACAACCCGCAGAATGATTTTTGGGGTGTTTGTCTAAAGTGGCATGGTTTGGGCACAGTATATGAGGCACTAAAATGACATTTTTGAGATAAAAACACAATTTTTACTCTGCACCATTTACTCTGCATTCAATTTTGACCAGCGTGTCGGGGGTTAAAATGCTCACCACAACCACCGATAAATTCTTTGAGGGGTCTAGTTTCCGTAATGGTGTCATTTATTGGGGGTTTCTATTGCACTGGCACCTCACGGGCCCTGCCAACATGACATGGCACTCCAAATCCAAACGTGTGAAAACGGAGCTGGAAAATCAAAATTTCACTCCTTCCGTTCTCATCCCTACTGTGTGCCCAGTCTGTAAATTATTGGCACATGTGTGGTATTGCTGTACTCAGGACAACCCGCAGAATGATTTTTGGGGTGTTTGTCTAAAGTGGCATGGGTTGGGCACAGTATATGAGGCACTAAAATGACATTTTTGAGATAAAAACGCAATTTTTACTCTGCACCATTTACTCTGCATTCAATTTTGACCAGCGTGTCGGGGGTTAAAATGCTCACCACAACCACCGATAAATTCTTTGAGGGGTCTAGTTTCCGTAATGGTGTCATTTATTGGGGGTTTCTATTGCACTGGCACCTCACGGGCCCTGCCAACATGACATGGCACTCCAAATCCAAACGTGTGAAAACGGAGCTGGAAAATCAAAATTTCACTCCTTCCGTTCTCATCCCTACTGTGTGCCCAGTCTGTAAATTATTGGCACATGTGTGGTATTGCTGTACTCGGGACAACCCGCAGAATGATTTTTGGGGTGTTTGTCTAAAGTGGCATGGGTTGGGCACAGTATATGAGGCACTAAAATGACATTTTTGAGATAAAAACACAATTTTTACTCTGCACCATTTACTCTGCATTCAATTTTGACCAGCGTGTCGGGGGTTAAAATGCTCACCACAACCACCGATAAATTCTTTGAGGGGTCTAGTTTCCGTAATGGTGTCATTTATTGGGGGTTTCTATTGCACTGGCACCTCACGGGCCCTGCCAACATGACATGGCACTCCAAATCCAAACGTGTGAAAACGGAGCTGGAAAATCAAAATTTCACTCCTTCCGTTCTCATCCCTACTGTGTGCCCAGTCTGTAAATTATTGGCACATGTGTGGTATTGCTGTACTCGGGACAACCCGCAGAATGATTTTTGGGGTGTTTGTCTAAAGTGGCATGGTTTGGGCACAGTATATGAGGCACTAAAATGACATTTTTGAGATAAAAACACAATTTTTACTCTGCACCATTTACTCTGCATTTAATTTTGACCAGCGTGTCGGGGGTTAAAATGCTCACCACAACCACCGATAAATTCTTTGAGGGGTCTAGTTTCCGTAATGGTGTCATTTATTGGGGGTTTCTATTGCACTGGCACCTCACGGGCCCTGCCAACATGACATGGCACTCCAAATCCAAACGTGTGAAAACGGAGCTGGAAAATCAAAATTTCACTCCTTCCGTTCTCATCCCTACTGTGTGCCCAGTCTGTAAATTATTGGCACATGTGTGGTATTGCTGTACTCAGGACAACCCGCAGAATGATTTTTGGGGTGTTTGTCTAAAGTGGCATGGGTTGGGCACAGTATATGAGGCACTAAAATGACATTTTTGAGATAAAAACGCAATTTTTACTCTGCACCATTTACTCTGCATTCAATTTTGACCAGCGTGTCGGGGGTTAAAATGCTCACCACAACCACCGATAAATTCTTTGAGGGGTTTAGTTTCCGTAATGGTGTCATTTATTGGGGGTTTCTATTGCACTGGCACCTCACGGGCCCTGCCAACATGACATGGCACTCCAAATCCAAGCGTGTGAAAACGGAGCTGGAAAATAAAAATTTCACTCCTTCCGTTCTCATCCCTACTGTGTGCCCAGTCTGTAAATTATTGGCACATGTGTGGTATTGCTGTACTCGGGACAACCCGCAGAATGATTTTTGGGGTGTTTGTCTAAAGTGGCATGGTTTGGGCACAGTATATGAGGCACTAAAATGACATTTTTGAGATAAAAACACAATTTTTACTCTGCACCATTTACTCTGCATTTAATTTTGACCAGCGTGTCGGGGGTTAAAATGCTCACCACAACCACCGATAAATTCTTTGAGGGGTCTAGTTTCCGTAATGGTGTCATTTATTGGGGGTTTCTATTGCACTGGCACCTCACGGGCCCTGCCAACATGACATGGCACTCCAAATCCAAACGTGTGAAAACGGAGCTGGAAAATCAAAATTTCACTCCTTCCGTTCTCATCCCTACTGTGTGCCCAGTCTGTAAATTATTGGCACATGTGTGGTATTGCTGTACTCAGGACAACCCGCAGAATGATTTTTGGGGTGTTTGTCTAAAGTGGCATGGGTTGGGCACAGTATATGAGGCACTAAAATGACATTTTTGAGATAAAAACGCAATTTTTACTCTGCACCATTTACTCTGCATTCAATTTTGATCAGCGTGTCGGGGGTTAAAATGCTCACCACAACCACCGATTAATTTTTTGAGGGGTCTAGTTTCCGTAATGGTGTCATTTATTGGGGGTTTCTATTGCACTGGCACCTCACGGGCCCTGCCAACATGACATGGCACTCCAAATCCAAACGTGTGAAAACGGAGCTGGAAAATCAAAATTTCACTCCTTCCGTTCTCATCCCTACTGTGTGCCCAGTCTGTAAATTATTGGCACATGTGTGGTATTGCTGTACTCGGGACAACCCGCAGAATGATTTTTGGGGTGTTTGTCTAAAGTGGCATGGTTTGGGCACAGTATATGAGGCACTAAAATGACATTTTTGAGATAAAAACACAATTTTTACTCTGCACCATTTACTCTGCATTCAATTTTGACCAGCGTGTCGGGGGTTAAAATGCTCACCACAACCACCGATAAATTCTTTGAGGGGTCTAGTTTCCGTAATGGTGTCATTTATTGGGGGTTTCTATTGCACTGGCACCTCACGGGCCCTGCCAACATGACATGGCACTCCAAATCCAAACGTGTGAAAACGGAGCTGGAAAATAAAAATTTCACTCCTTCCGTTCTCATCCCTACTGTGTGCCCAGTCTGTAAATTATTGGCACATGTGTGGTATTGCTGTACTCGGGACAACCCGCAGAATGATTTTTGGGGTGTTTGTCTAAAGTGGCATGGTTTGGGCACAGTATATGAGGCACTAAAATGACATTTTTGAGATAAAAACACAATTTTTACTCTGCACCATTTACTCTGCATTTAATTTTGACCAGCGTGTCGGGGGTTAAAATGCTCACCACAACCACCGATAAATTCTTTGAGGGGTCTAGTTTCCGTAATGGTGTCATTTATTGGGGGTTTCTATTGCACTGGCACCTCACGGGCCCTGCCAACATGACATGGCACTCCAAATCCAAACGTGTGAAAACGGAGCTGGAAAATCAAAATTTCACTCCTTCCGTTCTCATCCCTACTGTGTGCCCAGTCTGTAAATTATTGGCACATGTGTGGTATTGCTGTACTCAGGACAACCCGCAGAATGATTTTTGGGGTGTTTGTCTAAAGTGGCATGGGTTGGGCACAGTATATGAGGCACTAAAATGACATTTTTGAGATAAAAACGCAATTTTTACTCTGCACCATTTACTCTGCATTCAATTTTGATCAGAGTGTCGGGGGTTAAAATGCTCACCACAACCACCGATTAATTTTTTGAGGGGTCTAGTTTCCGTAATGGTGTCATTTATTGGGGGTTTCTATTGCACTGGCACCTCACGGGCCCTGCCAACATGACATGGCACTCCAAATCCAAACGTGTGAAAACGGAGCTGGAAAATCAAAATTTCACTCCTTCCGTTCTCATCCCTACTGTGTGCCCAGTCTGTAAATTATTGGCACATGTGTGGTATTGCTGTACTCGGGACAACCCGCAGAATGATTTTTGGGGTGTTTGTCTAAAGTGGCATGGTTTGGGCACAGTATATGAGGCACTAAAATGACATTTTTGAGATAAAAACACAATTTTTACTCTGCACCATTTACTCTGCATTCAATTTTGACCAGCGTGTCGGGGGTTAAAATGCTCACCACAACCACCGATAAATTCTTTGAGGGGTCTAGTTTCCGTAATGGTGTCATTTATTGGGGGTTTCTATTGCACTGGCACCTCACGGGCCCTGCCAACATGACATGGCACTCCAAATCCAAACGTGTGAAAACGGAGCTGGAAAATAAAAATTTCACTCCTTCCGTTCTCATCCCTACTGTGTGCCCAGTCTGTAAATTATTGGCACATGTGTGGTATTGCTGTACTCGGGACAACCCGCAGAATGATTTTTGGGGTGTTTGTCTAAAGTGGCATGGTTTGGGCACAGTATATGAGGCACTAAAATGACATTTTTGAGATAAAAACACAATTTTTACTCTGCACCATTTAATCTGCATTCAATTTTGACCAGCGTGTCGGGGGTTAAAATGCTCACCACAACCACCGATAAATTCTTTGAGGGGTCTAGTTTCCGTAATGGTGTCATTTATTGGGGGTTTCTATTGCACTGGCACCTTACGGGCCCTGCCAACATGACATGGCACTCCAAATCCAAACGTGTGAAAACGGAGCTGGAAAATCAAAATTTCACTCCTTCCGTTCTCATCCCTACTGTGTGCCCAGTCTGTAAATTATTGGCACATGTGTGGTATTGCTGTACTCAGGACAACCCGCAGAATGATTTTTGGGGTGTTTGTCTAAAGTGGCATGGGTTGGGCACAGTATATGAGGCACTAAAATGACATTTTTGAGATAAAAACACAATTTTTACTCTGCACCATTTACTCTGCATTCAATTTTGACCAGCGTGTCGGGGGTTAAAATGCTCACCACAACCACCGATAAATTCTTTGAGGGGTCTAGTTTCCGTAATGGTGTCATTTATTGGGGGTTTCTATTGCACTGGCACCTCACGGGCCCTGCCAACATGACATGGCACTCCAAATCCAAACGTGTGAAAACGGAGCTGGAAAATCAAAATTTCACTCCTTCCGTTCTCATCCCTACTGTGTGCCCAGTCTGTAAATTATTGGCACATGTGTGGTATTGCTGTACTCGGGACAACCCGCAGAATGATTTTTGGGGTGTTTGTCTAAAGTGGCATGGTTTGGGCACAGTATATGAGGCACTAAAATGACATTTTTGAGATAAAAACACAATTTTTACTCTGCACCATTTACTCTGCATTCAATTTTGACCAGCGTGTCGGGGGTTAAAATGCTCACCACAACCACCGATAAATTCTTTGAGGGGTCTAGTTTCCGTAATGGTGTCATTTATTGGGGGTTTCTATTGCACTGGCACCTCACGGGCCCTGCCAACATGACATGGCACTCCAAATCCAAACGTGTGAAAACGGAGCTGGAAAATCAAAATTTCACTCCTTCCGTTCTCATCCCTACTGTGTGCCCAGTCTGTAAATTATTGGCACATGTGTGGTATTGCTGTACTCAGGACAACCCGCAGAATGATTTTTGGGGTGTTTGTCTAAAGTGGCATGGGTTGGGCACAGTATATGAGGCACTAAAATGACATTTTTGAGATAAAAACGCAATTTTTACTCTGCACCATTTACTCTGCATTCAATTTTGACCAGCGTGTCGGGGGTTAAAATGCTCACCACAACCACCGATAAATTCTTTGAGGGGTCTAGTTTCCGTAATGGTGTCATTTATTGGGGGTTTCTATTGCACTGGCACCTCACGGGCCCTGCCAACATGACATGGCACTCCAAATCCAAACGTGTGAAAACGGAGCTGGAAAATCAAAATTTCACTCCTTCCGTTCTCATCCCTACTGTGTGCCCAGTCTGTAAATTATTGGCACATGTGTGGTATTGCTGTACTCGGGACAACCCGCAGAATGATTTTTGGGGTGTTTGTCTAAAGTGGCATGGGTTGGGCACAGTATATGAGGCACTAAAATGACATTTTTGAGATAAAAACACAATTTTTACTCTGCACCATTTACTCTGCATTCAATTTTGACCAGCGTGTCGGGGGTTAAAATGCTCACCACAACCACCGATAAATTCTTTGAGGGGTCTAGTTTCCGTAATGGTGTCATTTATTGGGGGTTTCTATTGCACTGGCACCTCACGGGCCCTGCCAACATGACATGGCACTCCAAATCCAAACGTGTGAAAACGGAGCTGGAAAATCAAAATTTCACTCCTTCCGTTCTCATCCCTACTGTGTGCCCAGTCTGTAAATTATTGGCACATGTGTGGTATTGCTGTACTCGGGACAACCCGCAGAATGATTTTTGGGGTGTTTGTCTAAAGTGGCATGGTTTGGGCACAGTATATGAGGCACTAAAATGACATTTTTGAGATAAAAACACAATTTTTACTCTGCACCATTTACTCTGCATTTAATTTTGACCAGCGTGTCGGGGGTTAAAATGCTCACCACAACCACCGATAAATTCTTTGAGGGGTCTAGTTTCCGTAATGGTGTCATTTATTGGGGGTTTCTATTGCACTGGCACCTCACGGGCCCTGCCAACATGACATGGCACTCCAAATCCAAACGTGTGAAAACGGAGCTGGAAAATCAAAATTTCACTCCTTCCGTTCTCATCCCTACTGTGTGCCCAGTCTGTAAATTATTGGCACATGTGTGGTATTGCTGTACTCAGGACAACCCGCAGAATGATTTTTGGGGTGTTTGTCTAAAGTGGCATGGGTTGGGCACAGTATATGAGGCACTAAAATGACATTTTTGAGATAAAAACGCAATTTTTACTCTGCACCATTTACTCTGCATTCAATTTTGACCAGCGTGTCGGGGGTTAAAATGCTCACCACAACCACCGATAAATTCTTTGAGGGGTCTAGTTTCCGTAATGGTGTCATTTATTGGGGGTTTCTATTGCACTGGCACCTCACGGGCCCTGCCAACATGACATGGCACTCCAAATCCAAACGTGTGAAAACGGAGCTGGAAAATCAAAATTTCACTCCTTCCGTTCTCATCCCTACTGTGTGCCCAGTCTGTAAATTATTGGCACATGTGTGGTATTGCTGTACTCGGGACAACCCGCAGAATGATTTTTGGGGTGTTTGTCTAAAGTGGCATGGTTTGGGCACAGTATATGAGGCACTAAAATGACATTTTTGAGATAAAAACACAATTTTTACTCTGCACCATTTACTCTGCATTCAATTTTGACCAGCGTGTCGGGGGTTAAAATGCTCACCACAACCACCGATAAATTCTTTGAGGGGTCTAGTTTCCGTAATGGTGTCATTTATTGGGGGTTTCTATTGCACTGGCACCTCACGGGCCCTGCCAACATGACATGGCACTCCAAATCCAAACGTGTGAAAACGGAGCTGGAAAATCAAAATTTCACTCCTTCCGTTCTCATCCCTACTGTGTGCCCAGTCTGTAAATTATTGGCACATGTGTGGTATTGCTGTACTCGGGACAACCCGCAGAATGATTTTTGGGGTGTTTGTCTAAAGTGGCATGGTTTGGGCACAGTATATGAGGCACTAAAATGACATTTTTTGAGATAAAAACACAATTTTTACTCTGCACCATTTATTCTGCATTCAATTTTGACCAGCGTGTCGGGGGTTAAAATGCTCACCACGGGGGGGCGTGGCCTGGCTACTGGTCTGTATGGACGCGTGAAGAGTTAGCTCCCGCTCTGACCGTTTTGAAAGCGACTACCCACCGCACAAAACCCCGTCAAAATAGCTACAGAGGTTCCTCAACATCTCGGGAACATGACAAAGAGGAGAAAGAACATCTCAAAACCCCGTAAGCTCACGGAATTCTACTTTCCTACTCCTCCGGAGCAAATCCAAGATGGCGCAGACGAGAATTCCCCGCGCAGAAAGACCCAGCAAACGGCAGGGGAAAGAGAGGAGGAAGCTCACCATGGTAGACGATCCTACTCAGCACCGGTATCTCCGGCTTCTGGTGGGGGTGAGGAAGAAGAACAGGGGACCGGGGAGCTTCGGAGCCGAGGCAGAGATAAGTTGCGACGCAGCAACTCAACAATATGGCCGCCGCCACCTTCTCCCTCCGTACAGGTCTCCTTCAACAGACCTACAGCCGCAGCAGAGGAACAGAGGAAAGGGCCGGCAGAGGAGGAAACTCCTGTGAGCACTTCCCCTACTCATCGGGATGCCTTGGAGCAACTTCCAACAACTGACAAGGTACTAACTGAATCAGCAATGAAAAACATGATGTTAGCATGGCGCCAGTCTTTTCAATGTGATATCCACAAAATGCTGACTCCCATTAAAGCAGACATTGAGGCAATGGAACAAAGAACACATCAGACAGAAGAAAAGATGGGAGAGATGGTCCGATCACACAACGAGCTCATAGATGCTCACTATAATCTAGAGGAGGAGGTTAATAGACTCCAAGAAAAAATAGCTGACATAGAAGATCGGTCCCGCCGAAATAATGTTAAATTTCGAGGTATTCCGGAACTAGTGCCTCAGAGTGAGCTGACCCCATATATACAAAAATTAATGCAAGCTATGCTGCATGAGTGTAGCTCACAAGATCTGTGCATCGATCGTGCCCACAGGCTGCCGAGACCGAAACACTTGGACGAAACAGTTCCTAGGGACGTATTAGCTCGCATTCATTTCTACACAACTAAAGAAAGACTGATGTTGGCGGTGAAAAAGAAGAGAATTCTCCCACAGCCGTTTCATGACATCACCTTGTACACCGACCTCTCAGCAGCTACACTCCGGCTTAGGAAGCAGCTCCAGCCTATAACAGCTAAACTCAGAGATCTACAGATCCCGTACAGATGGGGATTCCCAACCAAACTGGTGATCATCCGAAACGGAACGATGTCACTGATCAAGACTCCGGAGGAAGGTTTGAAGTTACTGGAAAAATGGGGACTTCCCTCTGACAACTCGCCTCAACGCCAGAGAGCCTCACCGCCAAGAGTGGAGGAAGACTGGCACACAGCAGGGGTGACCGAAAAGAGAAGAAAATGAAGTGGAAGAGCGGATTTGGCCCTTACCAACCGAGCCACTAACTATCAGACTGGTAACTACCTACACAAACTGTTGATTACCCCCCAAATGTGCGGCAGAATGGCTGCAATGTTTATTTTTCTCTTAAATTTCAGGTGGACCTGTTGTCTACCATGTTTGTTACTTAGATCTAATGCGGGCTTTAAGATCTTATGTATCAAAGGGTATGGAGGTAGTGTCAAGGTTCAGAGGGCTCCTCAGGAGCACTCACCTGTACATGTCTTAACTCATAAAGCAGTTACGCCCAAAGTAACATGGGCATAAAAGTATTATCCATGAACACCAAAGGGCTTAATAGTCCTTACAAAAGAGCACAGTTATGGAAGGACGCCCACAGTTTATCATGTGACATAATCTATATGCAGGAGACGCATTTAAAGCAATCAGACGCAAATAGACTCAAAAACCCTAGCTTCCCCCATATTTATCAATCCCACTATCACACTAAGAGTAGAGGGGTAGCGATAGCCATTAAAGCATCAGTGGCATACCAGGAAATCAAAGTGCTGAGAGACGTAGCAGGCAGATATGTAGTGGTCATATGCATGCTTAATAATGAACCTTATACACTAGCTTCTGTATATGCTCCCAATAAGCGCCAAATACATTTCTTCCGCAAAGTTAAGCGAATATTACAGAAACATGCCCAGGGGGACACTATCCTAGGAGGAGATTTTAACAGTGTTCCAGACCCAGAGTTAGACTGCTCCTCTGCATCAACGAGACGCACGCAACAATTAAGCAAGGAAATATGGCAGGCAGACTACTATGATATGTGGAGAGCACAACATAGCACAGAGAAGGATTACACGTTCCATTCTAGTGTTCACAATTCATACTCTAGAATCGACCTACTTCTAGTGAACAGATCCATGATTACAAAGGTGACAGACACAACTATTGAAACTATCACGTGGTCTGACCACGCAGCCATAACCCTTACTTTCTCAGACGCGCATGATCAGACACCCAATTTTATCTGGAGGTGCAATAATTATATATTAAATCATCCAAAATATAGACATATATTTGAGAGGGATTTAAAAGAGTATTTTAAGTTTAACCCCTCCTCGGTTAAAGACCCTATATTACTATGGAATGCGCACAAGACCTACATAAGAGGCACATTTATCAAGTTGGGTATACAGGACAGGAAACAGAGGACAAAAGAGATTAGGAAGATTATGGACGAAATAAGCAGGCTAGAAAATGAAAATAAAAAGGCCCCTGCACAAACTTTGGCAGCAGCCCTAATCAAACAAAGGGAAAAACTGAGACTCCTACTAATGCATATATATGATAAAAGATTGCAAAAGTCGGGAGCCTTGTACTATGCGGAGGGAGACAAAGCTGGTAAACTACTAGCAAAGCGCTTTAAGTCCAAACAGCTGAAAGCCAAAATCTCGTATCTCTACACAGCAGATAACAAAGGAAAGCTCATCACACCCAGGGACATAGCCAATAGGTTCAGAAATTATTACGCAGACCTATATAACTTGCGAGAAGACCCCTTTACGTACCAGCCTACACAGGAGGAAATCAAATCCTTTTTAAAAAACTTGAGGCTGAAGGCCCTAGACTCAGAACAATTAGAGGAACTGTCACAACCTATCAGTAGTGACGAGGTTGCTAAGGCCCTTAAGGAGCTTCCATCTAATAAGGCCCCTGGCCCCGATGGCATTATAGGAGAATACTACAAGCTGTATACTAGGGCACTGTCAGAACATATGGCCGCAGCTTTCAACCAGATGATTACCGAGGGAGCACTACCCAGGGAAAATCAGGAGGCGTTGATAGTGACAATCCCCAAACCCGGTAAACCAACAGATACTCCCCAGAACTTCAGGCCTATTTCACTGCTGAACGCAGACACTAAGGTCTATGCCAAAGTTTTGGCAACGCGGCTTATGAAATACTTACCTGGTCTGATTAGTAATAATCAAGTGGGATTCGTCAAAAGCAGGCAGGCGTCAGACAACACCAGGAGGGTTATCGATTTAGTACATTACGTGGAACGCCATCATATACCCTCCGTGTTGCTGGCGCTGGACGCTGAGAAGGCGTTTGACCGCATACACTGGTCATATGCCTTCTCGGTGCTCCAGGAGATGGGCTTTGGGGGAAACATAGGAAAAGCAATCAGAGCTTTATACTCAGCCCCTTCGGCCAGAGTGTTTGCCAATGGGGTTTTATCGGACCCTTTTGAAATCACAAACGGGACCCGACAGGGATGCCCCCTGTCCCCGCTGATCTTTGTTTTATCATTAGAACCTCTGGCGTGGGCATTACAGAACTCTCCATCAATCAGGGGAGTGAGAGTGGGAGAAATAGACCATATTATCTCACTTTATGCAGACGACATCATACTCTCCCTAACACAACCGGAGGCCTCACTAGAGGCAGCAATGGACATACTACAGAATTTCGGGAGAATTTCTTACTACAAGCTTAATAGGTCGAAAACTCAAGCGCTACCCATATTTATAAAGTCTGAGGTACTCTTTCACCTACAAAACAAATACTCTCTTGATTGGAGATCACATAGCTTGCAATATCTAGGGATACAGGTAACTCATCCTTCCTCGACACTATATATGGAGAACTACGAGGTCCTCTTGGACGCCATACAAAGGGAAGCAAAAACAATGCTAAATATGGAAGTTTCATGGGTGGGAAGAGTGGCGGCATACAAAATGTTACTATTACCAAGGCTGTTATACTTATTCCGCACTCTCCCGATCGCTCTTCCGGAGAGGTTTTTCGCCAGAGCCCAAAAAATAATGAATTCCTACATTTGGAAGGGGAATAGACCAAACACAAAAAAGCAGGAGGGTTGGGGGTCCCAGACATTAAAGGATACTATAGAGCTGTAATACTACAACAAGCAGCATACTGGATGCAAACTAACAGCATTCTGCCATGGATGCAAATAGAAGCAACATTACTGGGCACTTCAGACTTAAAAGCTACACTACTTGCCAGCCTGTGGTGTCCAATCGCGGCAGTAAATTCTCTGCCTCTGACATGTAATCTAATTAACACTTGGACACATATACAGAAGGCAGAGACAATGAAGAAAGACACGCTACAAAGGTCAGGGATTACGCTGGGTATGGTGGAATGCATGATAGCAGACATTGACTTCCAGAAGTGGAAAGAAGCAGGTATTAATACAGTCGCCCAACTCATGAAGGGAGATCATATCCAAGATTTCCCAGAAATCCAGAAGCGGTTCCACTTACAAAACTCAGCACTATTTAACTATCTCAGACTAAAACATCTCTTGGATGCGATCAAGGGATCTACTCCCTCGTACGACAAACAGATGTGGCAATTACTCCAACTCCCCAAGAAGGGCTTACGCCCTATATACGCACACCTAACCGCATATAAAAAATTTCATAAAAATTATGCACTTAGACTTTGGGAGAAGGATCTGGGTACTAGCATAACGCCGAGGGAATGGGCCAGAGCAAATAATTTGACCCATAACTCCTTGAAAAGCACATCACATGTTGAGAACGCGACCAAAATGATGCTGAGATGGTACTACACACCTGACAGAGTTCATGTATCTTATCCCAACACCCCTCCTACATGCTGGAGAGGATGTGGAAGGAAAGGCACAATCCTGCACACCTTTTGGGACTGCCCCAACATAACCCCTTTCTGGGCAGAAGTTTACAATGTCCTGGCCCAAGTTTTGGGACGAGACATAGGTCAATCACCTGGACAAGCACTGCTGAGCTTGGGGCTACAGGAATTTTCTTGGCCACAAAGGATACTACTTTGTAAGATCTTTACAATTACCAGAATAACCATAGCTAAATATTGGAAAACCCCAAACTGTCCACCCACATCAGAATGGCTAGCGAAAGTTGACACAATTTATAACTACGAAAAGACGCTGTCATATGGCTTTTTAAAAAACCAGCCAATAGACAAAATATGGAAACCGTGGAAAACATATAGAAAATTGTAGGGAATCAAAGACACGGACATACAAGGGCTCTGGCGGGGAACCCTCCCGCCCCGCATGCGGGGAAACGCATTACAGGAGAGGCCTTAATACACTTTAAGAGAACACCATACCCGGGACAAAACACTGCCTACACAAAAGAACACCCGCTGTTCTGTTTCTGTTTCGTTTTCTGTTTTGTTTTCTTTCCTTGTTGGATTTCTTTAAGGTAAATATCTGTTTCCCTTTTGTTTAGTTACTGTACATAGAAGTATGACGTATTTAAACATTGTACCCCAATCACATACTGGAGCTACCAAGCTGTGAGAAGTATGAAATAAGCAAGATAGAAGGGAAAGCTTATACAGAGAGAACTGACACAGTATTTATGTTAACATCACTACATGACATTGCAACTAAACCAGATCAGAGATTGGTGGCGTAACCACATATGATATGTTGATGTTGATGCAAAAATGCTCTTGTTATTGATTGGAATGACTAACTCAACTTTTTCCTTTATGTTAAATATGGAAAATTTTCAATAAAAACTATTTGAACAATAAAATGCTCACCACAACCACCGATAAATTCTTTGAGGGGTCTAGTTTCCGTAATGGTGTCATTTATTGGGGGTTTCTATTGCACTGGCACCTCACGGGCCCTGCCAACAGGACATGGCACTCCAAATCCAAACGTGTGAAAACGGAGCTGGAAAATCAAAATTTCACTCCTTCCGTTCTCATCCCTACTGTGTGCCCAGTCTGTAAATTATTGGCACATGTGTGGTATTGCTGTACTCAGGACAACCCGCAGAATGATTTTTGGGGTGTTTGTCTAAAGTGGCATGGGTTGGGCACAGTATATGAGGCACTAAAATGACATTTTTGAGATAAAAACGCAATTTTTACTCTGCACCATTTACTCTGCATTCAATTTTGACCAGCGTGTTGGGGGTTAAAATGCTCACCACAACCACCAATAAATTCTTTGAGGGGTCTAGTTTCCGTAATGGTATCATTTATTGGGGGTTTCTATTGCACTGGCACCTCACGGGCCCTGCCAACATGACATCACACTCCAAATCCAAACGTGTGAAAACAGAGCTGGAAAATCAAAATTTCACTCCTTCCGTTCTCATCCCTTCTGTGTGCCCAGTCTGTAAATTATTGGCACATGTGTGGTATTGCTGTACTCGGGACAACCCGCAGAATGATTTTTGGGGTGTTTGTCTAAAGTGGCATGGGTTGGGCACAGTATATGAGGCACTAAAATGACATTTTTGAGATAAAAACGCAATTTTTACTCTGCACCATTTACTTTGCATTCAATTTTGACCAGCGTGTTGGGGGTTAAAATGCTCACCACAACCACCGATAAATTCTTTGAGGGGTCTAGTTTCCGAAATGGTGACATTTTGGGGGGGTTTCATTTGTACTTTTACTTCAGGGGCTCTTCAATTACACTGTGGCACCACAAAATATTTGCAGCCAAATTGGCCTTCCAAATTCCCAGTATCGCTAACTCTGTTCTGGACATCACTGTGCGGGGAAACAGCAGCTGACATCCACATGTCTGGTATTACTGTACTCAGAAGAAGCAGGGCAAGAAATTAGGAATATATATTTACCTCAAATTCCTTCTGAATGTATCCATTTTAGGGCTAAATTGGAAAGATTGAAATCAAAAATTGAAATTTCAAAATTTCCACTCCATTTTCATATGCTTCCTGAAAAATAACTAAAGGGTTAACAGACTTCTTAAATGCTGATTTGAATAGGTTGAGATGTTAGATTCATAAAATGGTGTTACTTGTGGGGGTATATAGTACAGAAGCCTTTATAGGGCACTTCCAAACTGAATTGATCACCAAAAAGTTCGCATTTTTCAAATTTCAAGAAAATCTGAGAAGTTGCTACTAAAACTTCAAACCTTCTCACATCCATAAAAAAAATGGAAACTTAAAACAAATAATGGATATAAAAAGAAGACCAATGGCAAAAGGTTTCTATCAAAAAAAAATTTGTGGTATCACTTTTTGTCTAAAAAGTATAACATTTGAAACTTTGAAAATAGTCATTTTTTTCAAATTTTTCCTAAATTTTTGAATTTTTACCCCCTAAAAAAGAAACGGATCACCGAAATGACACTACTAACATAAACTACAATGTCTCACGAGAAAACAATCTCAAAATCACAGAGATATCTTAAAGTGTTGAAAAGTTATTACCACAGGAAGAGACACTGGTCAAATTTCAAAAAAAAGTTGCGATCCTTATCCTGCAAACAGGCTGCGTCCTTAAGGGGTTAAAATTACAAATAAAATGCAAAAAGATAGAAACAAATGTAAATATTTAACATTTGCTCAACCCCCCTCCCAGGGGGCATGCCCATTATTGGTGCTGGCAATTATCATGGGTGTTAATTCTTTAAATGCCACTGGCAAAGTTACTAGCAATATTTCAATTACTAAACTCTGCATGCACACATTAGCATTGGTGTTGGAAGCATCATCAGGAGAGATAATCCCCAAAAATGGCATCGATTTGTGCTAGCACTAGTGAGTCTGAGTTTGGTACAAATTCCATACAGGGCAATTCTCTGCTGTATTATATATCTTCTTGTATTATTTATCAGGCTCCCACAGCTTTAGCACCCAAGGGGACCGTAAAAAATTAAAAAATTAAATGCAAAAAAATAAAAACAAATGTAGAAATTCAACTTTAGCTCAACCCCCCCCTGTAAATGTACAGTAATGTAAATGTAATGTAAAAGTTCAAATCAACCTTTTTTACCATTTTTAAGCTCTGTATGAATCAGTTAGATGTGAGAATATGATGATAACAAGAATAAAAGGAGTGTGATACTTGGAAATAAAACCAACAAGAAAATTATGCAACATTGGTGCCATTAGGATGTACTTTTCAGATAAAAAATATAATATAAATATTAAAAAATACATAAATATAATTCTTTAATTGAACAAATAAAGTTATGGCTTCTAGAATGCAAAACTGAAAAACCAAAACACATCAATTGAAAATTGTCTGGTCCTAAAGGGTTTAAAGTATTTTTTTCAAATAAAAAAACATGATATATGACATTGCCTTGAATGCTTTAGTGTTATATATCATGTTCTGTTTTTTGCATCTATTCATACCACCGGTAATTCTGGGAGCTGTAGTCCTGTAGTATAGCGGGGAGTGGGATCTCCTAGGCTGACTTGGAAAAGAAAATCATGATGAGTGACAGAAAAACTGTTTTGTATTGAACTTTGCAAGTTTTGGTCTCCCTGACTCCACTCCAAAATTCATTACAGGTTTGGACCGTGTCCAGTTTTGGCTCAACCCCCCTTCCTGCACCGGGAATGACTGAGATCAGTGCTGGCAACTCTTTAAATGCCATTGGCAAAGTCACCAGCAATATCAGTTACTAAAGCCTGCACGCCCACATTAGCATTGGTGTTACAGTATGGAAAATCGCACATGGTTCTGAGTTTGGTACTCAAACCTGGACCCAAATACGTTTTTAAAATTTGGGTTTGGTTGAACTTGAGTTTTGGCTTGTCTGTTCAATCTAAGGTATGGATGGAATATGTCTTATAGCTGGTTTCCTGACAGTCAATGTTAAGATAATTGATATAAAGTGAAACTTTTTAGGGTATCTCTAGATTTGTAGGCTCTACCAAAACAATGAAATTGTTCCTTGCTAAGTGGTTGATATACTGGTATAAATTCAACAACCACAAAGTATACTTTCGTTCACCTTTTGTCAGCAGACATCAACATTGACTACATAAACATCAGAATATATTACAGTGGGTACGGAAAGTATTCAGACCCCTTTACATTTTTGTACACTCTGCACCCCATCTTGACGGAAAAAAAATTTAGATATTTTTGCTCATTTAATAAACAACAAAAACTGAAATATCACATGACCATAAGTATTCAAACCCTTTGCTCAGCATTAGTGGAAACCCCTTTTGAGCTAGTACAGCCATGAGTCTTCTTGCGAATGATGCAACAAGTTACGACATAAAGCCATCTTTATGTCACCAGAAATACTCAATTGGGTTTAGGTCAGGGCTCTGGTAGGGCCAGTCAAAAATGGTCAAAGTTGTTCTTAAGCCACTGTTTTGTTGAAATGTGAACATCGGGCCCAGTTTAAGGTCCAGAACACTCTAAAAGAGGTTTTTATCCCCGATAACTGGCTGAATTCATCTTTCCTTTAATTGCAACCAGCCATTCTATCCTAGCAGCTGAAAAACACAATGCTGCCACCATTGTGTATTTGGCAGGTGCTGAGTAGTGCCTGTTTTGCTCCACACATGCCATATAGAATTAACACCAAATAATGTAATCATTGTCTCAACACACAAGAGAATCTTAGTTCTCATAGACTGGGTATCCTTCATGTGTTAATTTGTCTGCAGGTTTTGCACTGAGGAGAGGCTTCCATAAAGCCCTGATTGATGAAGGGCTGCAATGGGAGTTGACTTTGTGATACTTTCTCAAATCTCCCTACTGCATCTCTGGAGCTCAACCACAGTGAACTTGAGGTTCTTCTACACCACGTTCATCAAGGCTATTCTTACATAATTGCTTAGTTTGGCTGGATGGCCAGGTTGAAGAAGAGGCCACTGTGTTCTTAGGAAACTTTAGTGCTGTAGAAATTCTTTTGTAACCTTGGTCAGGTCTCTAAGCTCCTTAGAGAGTTTTGTAGACCTCATGATTGTCATGTGCTCTTACAGGCACTGTGAGTTCTTATTTAGATAGGTGTGTGTATTTCCTTAATAAGACCAATCAGTTTAATTAAACACATCTAGACTTCAATAAAGGAGTAGAACCATCTCAAGGAGGTTCAGAAGGAAATGGACTGCATGTGAGTTAAATAAAAAATATCACAGCAAATGGGTCTGAATACTTATAATCATGTAATATTTCAGTTTTTCTTGTTTAATAAATTAGTAAATATATCTACATTTAAGTTTTTATGTCAAGATGTGGTTCAAAGTGTACATTTAACCCCTTCCCGGTGCGTGCCGTAATAGTATGGCGCACGTTGGGTGCGGGTGTATTGAGAGGGCTCTCGTGATAAGCCCTCTCCAAAGTCGTTGAGTCTTTTGCATCCTTGCAGCCAACACCGATCGCGGGTAGCACCGATCGCGGGTCTTATCCATCCATCGCCGGGACGGGATTGGTGAAGATCTTCGCTACCTGTGACGTCATCTGGGAGCAGTGATAGGTTGCCATTATAGCCTAGGGTATTCCAAAGACCCGAGGCTGTCTTGTTTTAACCTATACATTACAATGTGCGATTTTCACATTGTAATGAATGAGGAGAAAAATCCCCATATACTGGGGGTCTGAAATGTACAAGGGGATCTGAAAAATTGTAAAAATAAAAAAGTTAAAAAATGTTATATTAAAATGTTAATTGGATAAAAATTCTAATCACTACTCTTTCCTTAGAAGTCAAATAATTATAAAAAAAAAACCTGTAAAAATCATAAACACATTAGGGATCGCCACGTCCAAAAATGCCCGATCAAAATATAATAACTTTTTTACTGCATTTAAACCCATAGAGGAAAATCGTGGCCAAAGTCGAAAATGGCAAATTTTTTCCATTTTGAAAAATATAAAAAATTCAATAAAAACTAATCAAAAGGTCGTACAGTCCTAAAAATAGTTGCATTGAAAATGTCATCAAAAGTTGCAAAACATGACACCAGCCTCAGCTTTGTACACTGAAGTATATAAAAAAATTGTACAGGAGGTTTTATTTTTGTAAATGTAAACATTATAAAACCTAAACAAATTTGTTATCCCTGTGTTCGCACGGACCCAAAGAATAAAGTAGACATGTCATTTGGGGTGCACAGTGAAAATCGTAAAATGACCTGGCCCTTAAGCCACCATCTTTTGGACGGGATAACAATATGTATGAAAGACTTACCAGCTATGGAGCTGGCTCAGCACGTGAGCCCTCTCCATGCACCTGCACCCATAATAGTACAGCGCGTCGGGAAGGGGTTAGTGGGTTAATCAGCAAAAAAAAAACATTTCTGCTCTTACCAATTGGCTGCAATGAAACAAAGAGTGAACATTTTAAAGCAGTCTGAATACTTTCTACTGTAAAATACATACATTTGGGGTGGAAAAGCCAAAAAATGGTGTGTTGGGGCTTTTTACATGACTTACATGAATACTGAAGACCTGAAGAACACTGAAGTGTAAATCTGCCCCAATGTCTTCAATATTTATAAGTAATTGCTAAAATACAATGTAGCTTGGGCAAGAATGTCTATAAATAGAAAGGAAATTTCAGAAACTAACTAGTAATATAAAAGGCAAACTAATCAGGAACAATGTGACTATTGCGGCAAGGTAAAATACATATCCTAATATTTAGTTTCAGCAAAGCATGCTGGGATGCTCCTCAATGATTAATTATTAAATATTTCAAACTTCTAATGGTCATTTTTTTATCATAGTTTTAAATGGGACTAAAAGTTTGATTAATTCCCCATCACGCTCTAATAAGTTTATGAGAATCCTGCCACATAGTCCACTTGCTTTCTGTTTTGGGAACTATTTATTCTCGGAGCTTGAGACTTTCAGCTTGCATTCATTATTTATAATAAATGGAAATCCAGTTAGCTTCTGCAGTGCAGCAGATGGAGATTTGTGGTCCATTAAGTCACGAGGTAACCAGTGGTAAAAGATTAATGTGCCTGCTTTATAAGCCAATCATGTTTTACTTTTAGATTGTTGTGCCTTTATTGTGAAGGCAACATATAGTACTATAAGGAATACAATCTTATGAAAGTGATATTTTTAATGCTGAGTTCACAGTGTTATCAAAATTAACATCTTGGGTATGGGAAAAGTGCTATCTGTGATTGTTCCTAATAACAATAACCCCGCACATGAAAGCCAGGAGATTGACACTTTAAATTAAGAACATAAATGAATGGCAATGGTGAATGCAGGCAATTGTTAGTATTAGCTTAGGGAATCTAATAGTATATCACCTACGCTCTGTCTTATGAATTCTGAAATATATCCTGTACAGACGTAGAGTAGTAAATAGCTCGCTTCAAGAAAAGCTTGCTAGATATTTTTTACATCAGTTTAATTTGCATGTGTCGCTTTAGATTTTTCATAGTTGTCAAAATAAAAAAATATATATTAATAAATATTTATGCATGGAAAAATTACATAAATTTTTAATTCATATGATGTTTATTTAAAT
Organism: Engystomops pustulosus; assembly: GCF_040894005.1. Lineage (NCBI taxonomy): Eukaryota > Metazoa > Chordata > Amphibia > Anura > Leptodactylidae > Engystomops > Engystomops pustulosus. Next base: position 43,618,978 of record NC_092418.1, on the reverse strand, counting down.
TGTTCTCCAAAATTGCTAAAAAGATCTAATCAATCTCAAAAGAAAGAGTAATTAGACTTTTTGATTCTTAAATAGGGATGCCAGCAGCATTTAAACAGTTAACATCTGTGGGTGTTACTGGTATGGGGCGAACACAAATATTGGTCCCAAACCCAGACTTTTTGCTGAAGTACGTGTACTGGTCTGGGGACCCAAACCCACAATGTTCTGTTCATCTCTATTCGTAAACTTTTTGAAATATGGAAGTGAAAAAAACATGTTAATAGCAGATTATTATTAGGAGCATATACAGATCCTAAAATTATACAGAATGTAAAATAGATATAAAAATGTTACAGCCCCTGAAAATTCAGCACACAATAGAGGGAGGGGGGTAATTAATGAATAGATTCATAAATTAGTGACAGAATTTCTTTGGGGAACTTTAGAATTTATTGTGACTTTTTTGTGCAACACAAATTAAATAACCCTCCACTCTGCCATGAGAAACCAATGTAAGTCATGCAATATTTTGGCACAAATTTCCACAATTGCTTTAATCATGTCAAAAAGAAGAACCACGTCCTTAGGGACGTGGCCCTTTTTCATTTTTGCATTTTAATTTTTCACTCCCCACCTTCAAAAATCTGTAACTTTTTTATTTCTCCATGTAAAGAGCTCTGTTTGGGCTTGTTTTCTGCGTAACAAATTGCACTTCATAGTGATGGTATTTATTATTCCATGCCGTGTACTGGGAAGCGGGAAAAAAAATTCAGAATGCAGTGAAAATGATGAAAAAACGCATTTGCGCCGTTTTCTTGTGGGCTTGGATTTTACAGCTTTCACTGAGCGCCCCAAATCACATTTTATTCTTTGGTTCGGTACGATCACGAGGATACCAAATTTGTACAGGTTTTATAATGTTTTCATACATTTAAAAAAATTAAAACCTTCTGTACAAAAAAAAAAAAAATTCTTCATTTTGCCATGTTCTGGCACTGATAACTTTTTCAAACTTCAGTGCACGGTGTCATTTTTTGCGAATTTTGATGACGTTTTTAATGCTATCATTTTGAGGACTGTATGGGCTTTTGATCACTTTTTATAGAATTTTTTATATTTTTCAAAATGGCAAAAAAGTGACATTTTCGACTTTGGGGCGCCAATTTTTGTTACGTGGTTAAACGGCGGAAAAATCCGCTAATATATTTTGATAGATCGGACATTTTGGGACGCGATGATGCCTAAAGTGTTTATGATTTTTACTGTTTATTTATATTTATATCAGTTCTAGGGAAAGGGGGGTGATTTAAACTTTTACTTTTTTTACTATTTTTTCAGATTTTTTTTTTTTATTTTTTTTACCATTATTTAAGATCCGCCAGGGTAATTTAACCCTGCAGGGTCCGATTGCTAATACTATATACTGCAATATTACTGTATTGCAGTATATAGCAATTTTACAATGATTTTTAATAGCCTGCCCTTTGGTGGCTATTATAAATCATTGCACATGGCAAGCCTACGAGTCTCAATGAGACTCTAGGCTGCTATAGCAACCGATCACCGCCCTCCGATGATATTCCAGGGGGCGGCGATCGTCCATCCAAGATGGCGGCGCCCATATAACGGTATGTTATGTTAACAGGTTAACAGGTTAACAGTTAACAGGTTAACTGCCGCGATCGGTGCCAGCACCGACCGTGGCAGTGACAGACGGGTGTTGGCTGTTTTATACAGCCGTTACCCGCTGTGTATGGAGAGAGCTGAGCTCATGAGCTCTCTCCATACACCCCTTGCCGCGCGAGGACAATATAGTTCATCCTCGGTCAGCAAGGTGTTAAAGGACATCTACCACAAGGATGAATTATTGTACACCAAGCACACTGACATGCTGGTGTGTGCATCTTTTGGCAAGATCTGCTCTTCTTTTAGCTTCTTATGCCCTGGTTTTTAAAAATAAAGGTTTTTAAAATTATGCAAATTAGCCTCATGGGCTCCATGTTCCACAAATATTAATGTAGCCTGGAGCCTCTCAAGCCTTTTTTCCAGAAAACAAGGGTATAGGAAGCTTAAATAGGAGCAGACCCTTCTAAAGGGGGTGCATACAAGTATCCTAGTGTGCTTGTTTTAAAATCCTTCATCCTGGCTGTAGACATCCTTTGATTTTAATTGCAGTTAGTCTATATTGTGTGCCATATTTTCAGGGGGTGTAAGATTTTTATAAAGTGATAATTTTGCTTATTTTGGATGAACATATTAACAATCTATTTTACATTCATGTATGTGCTTCTTATAATAATCTGCTATTAACATGTTTTTTCTCAAGTCTTCCATTGTTCCTCCACAATATGCCCATTATAGTCTATAGGAGAGCTTAGAAAAGGGTCAGTATTTGTTCAGTATTCCATTAGTATTTCAATTCTGTGTTTTTGGTGAAAAAATTATCAATTTATCAAAATCGAAAACACAAGTCATGAAGATTTTTCCCTTTTCAGAAAGGAGATCATTCTAAAATGGAAGTGAAAAGGCTAAAAGAGAACTTCACTGAACCACAGCTGACTTAAATTTAGTTTTCCTTTATAAGGCAAAGTTACAAAAACAGGGGATGTAGATGATCTGTGCATTTGCAAAGCAATAGCATTTTTGCTCTAAACGTGCTTCATCTTGTTTGTGTCAGTTGTAGACTGTATTCACAAGACCCTGAATACACCCCCCGTAGACGGCAATAAGCGCATGGAGTGATACGGTGTAGCACACAAGCGGCACCATGCCGTATAAAAACGGGGAAAAGATGTGACATGTCCTAGCTTTCCCAATGTAACGGCGCCGTGAGCAGTGCATTGCAATGGAGAGGGGAGGGGTCACCAACCCTCCTCTCCATCACGGCCAACGTATACCTAGCCTGGCAGGCATATGTTCGTGTGAATGTAGCATTACTGTGCTGGTGCTGCAGTTTGGCCAGCAGGCAGGGAGTTCTTGCATCACAAAGAATTATCTAAAGTGTACTGTGCTCTGTCTGCGAAATCTGACCAAAAAAAAAAAAAAGGTTCATATGCAGAGAGCCTTAGTGAGTGCCGTAAGGACAAAGGGAAAGATAACTTGATAAAGAGTTACTAGTGATAGTAGAGATTGAGGCAAAAGCAAAGTCAGAGCCAGCAGTTATGTTATCAGTAGAGATGAGCGAACATACTCGTCCGAGCTTGATGCTCGTTCGAGCATTAGCGTACTCGAAACTGCTCGGACGAATACTTCGCCCACTCGAGAAAATGGCATCTCCCGCCGTTGTGATTTTTGGCGGCCAGAAACAGAGCCAATCACAAGCCAGGAGACTCTGCACTCCACCCAGCATGACGTGGTACCCTTACACGTCGATAGCAGTGGTTGGCTGGCCAGATCAGGTGACCCTGGAATAGACTAGCCCCTACCCGCGCTGCTCGCATCATTCTCTGTCTGGATGCCGCTAGGGAGAGAGCTGTTGCTGGTCAGGGAAAGCGTTAGGGTGTTCTATTAGAATAGTGTTAGGCAGGAGTGATTCTACAAGAACCCAACAGTCCTTCTTAGGGCTACAATAACGTTTTATTTTACTTTTTTTTTTGTTTGCTTGTGTCTGGGCTTGCGGGCATTAGTAGTGCAGCTAGTGCCATATTGTGAGGAATTTGCTGGGAGACTTGCGACCGATGTGTTTAGCTCTTAGTGATACACATATCCACCTCAAACACCGAAGTGGGACAATTTATTAGGGGTTTGATTTGAATTGGGCAGAGTCTGCTGATTTATTTTTTTTTTACGTTTATTTTTTTTTATAACTCAAAGTAATCTGGCAAAGCAGTGTGCTTTCAATGTAGGCTAGAAAATAGCCATAGGAGAACCCCAACGGCTTACTTAGGCCTACAATAGCGTTATATTTTACTTTTTTTTGTTTGCTTGTGGCTGGGCTTGCTGCCACTAGTATTGCAGCTAGTCCCATATTGTGAGGAATTTGCTGGGAGACTTGCGACCGTTGTGTTTAGGTCTTAGTGACATACATATCCACCTCAAACACCGAAGTGGGACAATTTATTAGGGGTTTGATTTGAATTAGGCACAGTCTGCTGATTTATTTTTTTTACGTTTATTTCTTTTTAGAACTCAAAGTCATCAGGCACAGCACAAAATCCAGTTGTGTGCTGTCAGTGTAGGTTAGAAACTAGCCATAGCAATAGGATAGCATTGTTTTGTTTTAAAAAAAAAAATAATAAAAAATAAACACAAAAATTTATTTTTTAAAGTTTACACTTTAATTTGGAAAATGTTTAACCCGAGGGCTAGGGGTAGAGGACGAGGGCGTGGACATGGACATGGGCGTCCAACTACTGCAGGGGTCAGAGGCCGTGGTCCTGGACGGGGTGAGACACCACCTGCTGATGAGGGAGCAGGGGAATGCCGCAGAGCTACACTCCCCAGGTTCATCATGTCTCAAGTTACTGGGACTCGTGGTAGAGCACTGTTGAGGCCAGAACAGTGCGAAGAGGTAATGTCGTGGATTGCGGACAATTCTTCTAGCCATTTGTCCACCAGTCAGTCTTCCACGCAGTCCACCCATGTCACCAAAATCAGCACTCCTCCAGCTCCTCCACCTCAGCCTCCTTCCCCCCAGTCTGCCCCCTCCCAGCAAAATTTGGCATTTGAACCGGCATACTCTGAGGAACTGTTTTCTGGACCCTTCCCACAGTCACAAACCCCTTGTCCGGTTGCTGCTGAGCAATTTTCCGATGCCCAGGTTTTCCACCGGTCGCAGTCTGTGGGTGATGATGACATTATTGACGTAGTGGAAGAAGTGTGTAAAGAGGTGTCGGACGATGAGGAGACACGGTTGTCAGACAGTGGTGAAGTTGTTGTCAGGGCAGGAAGTCCGAGGGGGGAGCAGACTGAGGGATCGGAGGATGATGAGGTGACAGACCCAAGCTGAGTTGATAGGCCGGGTGAACACAGTGCTTCTGAGACGGAGGCGAGTCCTAAAGCAGAACAGGTTGGAAGAGGCAGTGGTGGGGCCAGACGGAGAGGCAGGGCCAGAGCTGGTGCATCAGCGCCAAATGTTTCACGTAGTCAAGCTCCCGTGGCGAGGGCTAGATTTTCAGAAGTCTGGAGGTTTTTTAAAGAAACACCGGATGACCGACGGACTGTGGTGTGCAACCTGTGCCAAACGAGGATCAGCAGGGGTTCCAAAACTACTAGCTTAACTACCACCAGTATGCGCAGGCATATGAATGCTAAACACCCCACTCAATGGCACCAAGCCCATTCACCTCCGGCCAGGCACACCACTGCTCCTTCCCCTGTGTCATCTGCTAGTCAGCCCCCTGGCCAGGACCCTGGCCCAAACACCTCCTGTGCGAAAACCCCATCTTCGCCTCCACAGAATCCACCAGCGTTCAGCTTTCCATACCCCAGACGCTGGAGCGCAAAAGGAAGTATAGGGCAACCCACCCACACGCCCAAGCCCTCAACGTCCACATCTCCAAACTGCTTAGCCTGGAGATGCTGCCCTATAGGCTGGTAGAGACCGAGGCCTTTCGAAACCTCATGGCGGCGGCCGCCCCTCGGTATTCAGTCCCCAGCCGCCACTAATATTCCCAATGTGCCGTCCCAGCCCTGCACAAGTCAGAGAACATCATCCGTGCCCTGACGAACGCCATTTCTGACAAGGTCCACCTGACCACGGACACGTGGACGAGTGCTGCCGGGCAGGGCCACTATATGTCGCTGACGGCACATTGGGTCAACTTGGTGGAGGCTGGGACCGAGTCTGACCCTGGGGCTGGACATATACTGCCGACGCCGAGAATTGCGGGGCCTACCTCGGTCCAGGTCTCAAAGGCCTACTATGCCTCCTCCTCCTCCCACCCCTTCACCACCTCCTCCTCCGAATTACCATCCGTGGGCATGGCGCCATCAGTCGGTAGCTCTAGGCACAGCAGCAGTGCTATCGTTATGCGACAGCAGGCGGTGCTCAAACTGCTGAGCCTAGGCGATAAAAGGCACACCGCCCAAGAGCTATTACAGGGCATCACAGACTGATCTGTGGCTTGCACCGCTGAACCTGAAGCCAGGCATGGTTGTGTGTGACAACGGCCGTAACCTGGTGGCGGCTCTGCAACTCGGCAGACTGACACATGTGCCATGCCTGGCCCATGTGTTAAATCTCATAGTTCAGCGTTTCCTCAAGACATACCCCAATCTGTCTGATTTGCTCACGAAGGTGCGCCGCATCTGTGCGCATTTCATGAAGTCCAGCACAGATGCTGCCACTCTCAGGGCAGCGCAGCGCCGCCTCCAACTGCCCGCTCACCGACTGTTGTGCGATGTGCCCACGAGGTGGAATTCAACATTAACCATGTTATCCAGAGTTTACCAGCAGTGCAGAGCGATTGTAGACTGCCAGATGTCAACTTCCACCAGAACTGGTAGTCAGGTCAGTCAGCTTCTTCAAGTCTACAATGAGGAGTGGACGTGGATGTCAGATATCTGTCAGGTGCTGATTAACTTTGAGGAGTCAACACAGATGGTCAGTGGCGATGCCGCCATCATCAGCCTCACCATCCCGCTGCTTGGCCTGTTGAAAAACTCTCTGGTCAGCATGAAGTTGGAAGCTTTGCGCTCGTCACAAGAGACGGGGGAAGAAGATTCCCTAGTTGATAGCCAAAGCACCCTTAGGTCTGTTTCTCAGCGCATATCGGAGGAGGTGGATGAGGAGGAAGAGGAGGAGAATGTTGGCGAGACAGAAGAGGGGACCATTGTTCAGTCCTTCCCTGTTCAGCGTGTATGGGCAGAAGAAGAGGAGTTGGAGGAGTTGGAGGAGGAGGAAATGGACAGTCAGGCCAGTGAGGGGAGTGAATTCTTGCGCGTTGGGACTCCCGTGCCCCTCGCGTTCAAAGAATTTATTCCAGCACCGATTACTGGGTATTCACTCTCCTGGACCCACGGTACAAGCAAAATCTTTCCACTCTCATCCCTGGAGAGGAAAGGAGTGTGAGAAGGCATGAATACCAGCAGGCTCTGGTGCACAAGCTGAAACAGTATTTCCCTTCTGACAGCGCTAGCGGCAGAGGGCGTACTTCTGCGGGACAAGTAGAGAGGGAGAGTAGGCGAGCAGGCAGCTTGTCCAGCACTGGCAGGGGTACGCTTTACAAGGCCTTTGCCAGTTTTATGTCACCCCAGCAAGACACTGTCACCTGTCCCCAGTCTAGCCAGAGTAGGGCTGATCTTTACAGAAAGATGGTGAGGGAGTACGTAGCTGACCATACCATCGTCCTAAATGATCACACAGCTCCCTACAACTACTGGGTTTCAAAGCTGGACATGTGGCACGAACTGGCGTTGTACGCCTTGGAGGTTCTTGCCTGCCCTGCCGCTAGCGTGTTGTCCGAGTGGGTTTTCAGTGCAGCTGGTGGCATCATCACCGATAAGCGTACACGCCTGTCGACTGACAGCTCTGACAGGCTGACGCTTATCAAGATGAATAAAGCCTGGATTTCTCCGGATTTTCATTCTCCACCAGGTGAAAGAAGCTCAACCTGAATAATGTATGCACTCCTCCTCCTCATTGTCCTCCTTCTCCTCCTCTTTGTACACTAAAGCATAGGAAACTGGCTATTTTTTGCTAGGGCCAACTGGCTCCAGCTATAGTACTCTATGTATTTAATTTTTCTGGAGGGCCACCTACCCGGTCCTCTGTTTTAAACAATTTTTGGGAGTGCCACATACAGGCACTCAATCTATTTAATTTTTCTGGAGGACCACCTACCTGCTCCTCTGGTTTGAAAACTTTTTTGGACTGCCACATACAAGCACTATCCAAATTAAATTGTCTCCATAGCAGCCTCCACACGTCGTCTTTTTAGCTGCCTCCACACGTTGTCTCCATTGCTACCTCCACACGTCATATCCATAGCTGCCTCCAAAAGTCGTTCATATAGCTGCCTCCATACATCATCCCCTTATCAAACGAGCTGTGTCAGGCAGAATTTTGGGTTGTTTTCATGGCTTCCACATCAAACTTGTTAACTTTGTCGCCACCCTGCTGTGTTATCCACAAAATATACTGGCAAACTTTTATCATTTACCGATATTATTTCAGCGCTTCTTGCACATCTGTTTACATTCCCCTCACCCGCCATAACCCAAACTTATAAGAACACTACTACACTTGATCTTATACAAAAGGTTCTTAGAAGTGCTGTTTGGGGAGGAGCCGAGAGACAGGGGCTTGGACAGGCGAAAGCTTGCCTGGCAGTGGACCGCCAGCTCCATCCCAAGATCCAACTAACATAGTTTTAACTGCAGCACCTTTAATCTACTACTACTATCTTACTGCCTCCATACATCGTCCCCTTATCAAACGAGCTGTGTCAGGCAGATTTTTCGGGTGTTTCACCAGATACATAATGGAACTCGGCCCATCTGTCGCCGCCATGCTGGAGACCTGAAGTTGCAATCATAGCAGTGCAATATGGATGCCCCATACTGTCGCTCTTAATCATGGAACCATTTACGAAAAAACAATTAAAAACAGAACCGCTATGCTATTCCATTATTCCTAGGTGAATTATTCAAACGACTCCGCCTGCTTTGAAAATTATAATTTTTTCAAAGTAAACGCTTCTGGCCCCCAGGCCCATTTTGGGTGGGGTGGAGCCGAGAGACAGGGGCTTGGACATGCGAAAGCTCGCCTGGCAATCGACCGCCAGCTCCATCCCAAGATTAGGCAGCCTTAGAGGCATCCATGCATACTGCCCCTGCTGTTTCCTGTCCATTTTGCCTCCACGATCCTCCACAGCGTCCACCAATGTCTCCATGCGCAACTTTCAACTCTCTATACCCCAGACGCTGGAGCATGGGAGGATATACAGCACATCATCCCCTTATCAAACGAGCTGTGTCAGGCAGAATTTTCAGGTGTTTCACCAGATACATAATGGAACTCGGCCCATCTGTCGCCTCCATGCTGGAGACCTGAAGTTTCAATCATAGAAGCAATATAGATGCCCCATACTGTCACTCTTAATCATGGAAGTCGTCTCCATGGCTGCCTCCACATGTCGTCCTCTTATCAAACGAGCTGTGTCAGGCTCATTTTTCAGGTGTTTCACCAGATACGTTATGGAACTTGGTCATTATGTCGCCACCATGCTGTGTTATCGACTAAATATACCGTCAACCTTTTGTTGACATAGGAAATCATTTTAGCGCTTCTTGCTCACCTCCTTTGGTTCCTCTCTGCCACCCATTGGTTTGAAGCCTGAGTTCATTTAGGGTATGTCACCTGCCTCTAGCCTGCCACTGCTGCCTCTGCATGCCATCCCCTATAGTGTCAGGGTCAATTATTGGATGTTTTAGATGCTATCTAGCCTCATTCGGTCACTCTGTCATGGCCATGCTGTTTCCCATAATTTTGGCATTATATAAAGTTGTGATTATTAGTGGTTATTCTTAGATACACACTCTATGAAATATTCCCACTCTTCTCCACTTACATCCATTACATTACATGCAAAAGCAAAAATTAGAAAACATAATTTAAAAACTAAATCCATCTTGTGGCCAGATTTTACACCATTAACCCCTGAATGACTAGACCCTTTTTTACAGTTTTGCAGTTTAATTTTTCACTCCTCACCTCCAACAATCCATAACTTTTTAAAAGTTCTATTTAGAGAGTTGTGTAAGGGCCTGTTTTCTGCATAACAAATTGCACTTCATAGTGACAGTATTTAATATTCCATGTCATGTACTAGGACGTGGGAAAAAAATTCCAAATGCAGTGAAATTGGTGAAAAAATGTATTTGCACCAATTTCTTGTGGGCTTGGATTTTACAGCTTTCACTCTGCGCCCCAAATCACATGTCTACTTTACTCTTTGGGTCCGTAAGATCACAGGGATACCAAATTTATATAGTTTTTGTGTGTAATGTTTTCATACATTTACAAAATTCAATACCTTCAAAAAAATCTTCATTTTGCCATCTTCTGGCACCAATAACTTTTTTATACAGTACTTCAGTGTACGGAGGTGTGTGTGGAGTCATTCTTTGCAATGACATTTTCAATGCTACCATTTTAAGGACTGTGCAGCCTTTTCATCACTTTTTATTTATTTTTATTTTTGGAAAAAAGTGACACTTTCGAATTTGCCTGCTATTTTCTTTTATGTGGTTAAACGCTGAGGAAAATCGTTATTATATAATTTGATAGATTGGACATTTTGGGACAGGGTGATACCAAACATGTTTATGATTTTTACTGTTTATTTATATTTATATCAGTCTTAGGGAAAGGGGGGTCATTTGAATATTTAGGTTTTTTAACTTGTTTTATTTTATTTTTTGTATTTTAACCCTAGGTTGTCTGATTGATCTTACCATATATTGCCATACTACAGTATCATTATACTACATATCATTTATCATAATATGCAAATTGCACATTGTAATGAATGAGTTAAAATCAGACAGCACAAAAAATGTTCTATACTATTATGTTGTTCAACTATGTTGTTATTACCTCCTACTTTCTGAAATAACAGAAAATACCTAAGAAATGTGTACTTCTCTTACACTTCTCTTTTCCCATATACTGTACATGCAAATAAAAGTAATTTCCCTTTTTCAAATAAATGCTAAATCAATGTGATACCCTAATTTTCCCCAAATTACCAGTTTTGGAAATCTGATAAGCTTTTTCAATTGAAAAAAAATATTCCAAATCAGTGTAAATCTTGTGGCATCTATTTTTCCCAATTATGCAACTATGCCCTTTTTGCCTTCAATAAAAATGTGAATAAAAAGTGATCAGAACATGGCGATGCACAAAAAAAAATTGAGGTACTGAGACATTACTAACCCCTTCCCGACATTTGACGTACTATTACTGCATGGCGGGAGGTGCGTTCCCGCAAAATGCAGTAATAGTATGTCAAGCTTCTGGCGCCGGCTCCAGAATGGACCCTGTGCCAGAAGCTGCGGGTGTCAGCTATATATTATAGCCGACACCCCCTCTAACACCCGCGATCGGAGATTTCTATTTGTGTATTTCCATGGAGATCCGGAGGCACCGGCGTCTCCCCACGCATGCGCAGTGCTCACACAAGGTGGCAGGAGGAGTGGGGCGCTGCGCGTGCGCTGCGATGACGCGGCGCCCAGATCTCGCAATATTTCGCGCTCCAATGGCAGGGAATGTCCGACATAGACATAAGGTATTTAAACCCGCCAATTGATATGTCATTTACCCCTGACGAAGCCACAGTGAGGTGGCGATATGCGTGGGGCAGTGGTCTCCCTCCCCCCCGATCTGACATCAGTCCATATAACTTGGTAAAGTTATATGGCTTTATTTCTGCACTGTATGTTACCTATGTATGTTTATCTTATTACCTGTGGGTCATCTTAGTTGTCTTCACCTGGACTGCAGGGGGAGGCGAGCATACCAGCTAGCCTGTATCGGAGGCGTCTGGTTGCTTCCATCTTAGTGATGAATGTTTGCTGTTTTTAATTGTTTTTAACGCATATCAATAAAAACTTATTTTTATACCCTATATAGTATTGTATTTCAGGCCCTATAACACCAGAACCAGGTTTTGTGTGTTTTTTTCATTTCATTAATAGGGGGCTGCATTGATCATTTCATTATTTTGGGGTTTTTGCAAAGCATTCCATTACTAGGGGGCTGCTGCAGGGCATTTCGTTATGGGGGGGTTCATGGACCATAATTGGGGGAGACTGCTGGGCAATAGATTACTATAGGAGGCAGTGATCAATGCATTTCCCACCTTAGGCTTATAGTCGAGTCAATATGTTTTCTCAATTATTTGTGGTAAAATTAGGGGCCTCGGCTTCTACTCAGGTCGGCTTATACTCGAGTATATACATATTTTCTCTATGTGGCAATGTCTAATTGAACTAATGGGCAGGAAACAACAATACACATCCATTCATCTACTTATGTACCTCATGTCGGGCCACATTTCTAATGGTTTCATATATTGGGGCACATTTACTAAGGCCCTTGCCCCGTTTTTTCTGGCGGACTTTGCACATTATTTTAGGTGAAAGCTACTTGCACAGGTATTTAAGAAGGGCCTGCACCACAATTGTGTCACACGCGATGATTTTGTGGCGCAGCTGCACTAGGCATTATGCAACACAAATTAAGGGGCGTTTCGGTGCTTAGTCGGACCGTTGCCAACATAATGCAAACTACTGTTAACCCTACACAGCTGGAAACCTCCTTCACTTCTTATAATGTCACTTCAGGAAAATGTGATAATTTTCCAAAATTCCAAAACTGCTTAATAATGTGAACTGCATAGCAGAAACAGCACCAGGAGGACCCAAAAATGCTGCAGAATTTACCATTTATAGAAGGACAAGTGAGCCAAAAACAAGCCAAAACCAAGTAATTTGGCATGTCTTGTGTTGTTAGGATGGGGTTGAAAGACAGGCATGAGTTAAAACCTTGAGATCTACCCTTAACCTGTCAGCTGATTACTGACCTTTTCCTGTTTGTATGCTGCTGTATTGATCTTTATTTGGATTTATTTGGTTGTTTTTACTCTGAATGTGGATTTGGATTATCTCATGGCTACTGATTTGTATCTTGACATGATGGTTTGGTGACTCTTTTAGTACTCCTTCCCTTTTCTTTACCTAATGCAGGGAACTTGTTCATTTGGGGACTGTCATTAAGGGCAGTTATCAAGTAGACAGGGATGGTTTGGTAGTTTACTGTTCATGCTTATCCTGGTAACATTACCCACCTAAAAATAGTATATAATATGATGTAGAGTTATTGTCTTTCCAAAGGGTTCTCTTTCCTATGTGTCATGTGTCATTTATATATTCCAAAAGTGGTGCAATTCAGCTATTATAGGATCGACAAGACTATCACCATGAGCGGGATTTCATGTCATCATGGTTCTTTATACACAGAATTCCATATTTTTTTCCAAGAGGTTCATGGCTGTGTGCTTCTCTTTATAAATATTTGAGATGCAGTTCAGTAGTTAAGCCATGTAAGCAGCATTCCAGGGAATTTTTTCCAGCTGTGACACATGCAGAGTACACTGCTAAATTAATAATTCAGGTGCAATTTAGTTGAGCTGTGTAAGCAACATTCCAAGGAATTTTTACCATCACACAGAGAGACTGCATTGCTTAATTTACCAACACCATGAATTATTGCTGCTTGTGTTTTGCAATTCCAGCATTGTTCTATATCCTTTGTCATGGCATCTAACAAAGTTGGAACACTTTTGACTCGATGGTGGTGGACAACTCTCAAATTCAGCCTCCGGTAAGATAACCGTCTCTACAATTGAAATCATTTAACTTCCTATGTTTTCATAACACACAAAGTTTAAGTGGTGGAAAGACTACACAGCCAGTTACAATTCAAGGCAATACAGTAGTACAAAAAGATTTAAATAAAACATTGGAGCAAGAGAACAAGACCCACGATTGTTCAGTAATTATTTTCCTAAAACTTTACAAATTGATGAAAAAATGTCACTAGTCAGTAGCCAGTGAATAATTTCCAGCACCACGTCTTTACTTCCAGGTGAAAGTGTGCACAGTCTCTTATTAGAAAGCAAACTGCAATGTCTTGTTCCAGCGGTGAGGTGCTGATGATATGTGTACTTTTCATTCCTCTGGCAACCAAATGTTCCTCAGAAAAGAAATGAAAACAAAAGTATAGTCTAGAATTTTTTGGAAGACTATTTTAATTAATTCTATTAATCATAATATCCAATGAATGTAGACCTCACATAAGTGGTAATCAGAGCGAGGACCCTGCACTACCCCTTGAGGATGCTCCCGTTCATGCGTGTTTCTCCTATATGGAACCTGGGCTGCACTCACTCAGGTGGTGCTCAGCTTGCAGATATGGCGTGGAAAATATGATACTTTATCAAAGAAAATATAAAGCGGCACTCACCATATACGTGAGGAAGTTTTATTGGAACCAACAGAGTGATGACATGGACAGGTTGCAGACCGCGGCAAGCGACGGGCCGTTTCGCGCCTGTATGGCGCTTTCTCAAGCCTACAAAGGCATGTCTCTGAGGCTGCCCTTTTTCAACACGACTTCCGGTGACGTGCCGGCCGTGTATCACACGGTACAGCACTTCCGGGAGCCGTGAGAGTGTGCACACCCCCAGTGACGTGCCATTGCTATGGCAACACAACAACAAATACACATTAAAAGAACAGTGATCAAGGGGATGCCAGCGTAACGCCGAGATCGCGGTAATTATGCTTTTATTTCTCTAAGAGTAATTTCTACATGATTGAAATAAGTCTAGATCGATTGAGGCACAATCTATAAGCGGATATAAAGTGATAATATGCCTTAGTTTTAATTGTCCTCACATATTTTTACAATAGGGCAAATCGCCTAAATCGCAGAATCCTGCAGTAGAAATACAAGTGCATAGTAAAAATAAACAGGCAGTGCGATCTCGGTAGTAGGTTGGCAGTCCCAGGAGAAATATATACCAGATGCTGGCACACAAATATATACATGTACAGGACATTGTATCTCTTTTTCTTTTTTTCAATTTTTCAATTTTTTATCCACAGAAACGGATACATTGGGAAGTAAGCAACTCAGTAATCATATATACACATATACTTCGGCTTGTGTATAGGACCTTATCGTCATGTTACACTTATTACTCCCCCTATTCTTTTGATGATCATCCTGAAACTATGCAGACAAGGGCACATATTTTTTGTGCCTGCTTCTATTTATGTTACACATTGGAAATACCCCATGGTCAGTCTTTGCCTAAAAAAACACTTAGGTTGTTCCTATCGTTTAGGCCCAGTCTCCCCATGGCATCAAATCGTATAATGTGCTTCGCCTCTCGACGTAACAGTTCCCTCTCCCTATTTCCTCCCCTTGGGTTCCTATCAACCTTCTCAAGAACGGCAAATTGAAGTACCTCCGGATTTCCTCCATGTTGCTCCCTTATGTGCTCTATGACCCTAGGGCAGCCATTGCCTGTCTCTATAGATCTACAGTGCTCCCTGAATCGTACAAACAAATTCCGAATCGTCTTGCCTATATAAAAACGTCTGCATGGACACCAGAGGATATACACTACATGTGTAGTTCTGCACGTGATGAACGAGTTGACTTTCCACGTGATCCCACCCAGGCTGATGCATTTTGCCTGGCTATTGAATTTACAAAAGTTACAAGTTCCACACCTGAAATTCCCATTGGGGATGCTACGTTCTAACCACGTTCTTTTTGGAGAGGAAAACTGACTATTAACTAAGTGGTTTGATTACTGAGTTGCTTACTTCCCAATGTATCCGTTTCTGTGGATAAAAAATTGAAAAAAAGAGATACAATGTCCTGTACATCTATATATTTGTGTGCCAGCATCTGGTATATATTTCTCCTGGGACTGCCAACCTACTACCGAGATCGCACTGCCTGTTTATTTTTACTATGCACTTGTATTTCCACTGCAGGATTCTGCGATTTAGGCGATTTGCCCTATTGTAAAAATATGTGAGGACAATTAAAACTAAGGCATATTATAACTTTATATCCGCTTATAGATTGTGCCTCAATTGATCTAGACTTATTTCAATCATGTAGAAATTACTCTTAGAGAAATAAAAGCATAATTACCGCGATCTCGGCGTTACGCTGGCATCCCCTTGATCACTGTTCTTTTAATGTGTATTTGTTGTTGTGTTGCCATAGCAATGGCACGTCACTGGGGGTGTGCACACTCTCACGGCTCCCGGAAGTGCTGTACCGTGTGATACACGGCCGGCACGTCACCGGAAGTCGTGTTGAAAAAGGGCAGCCTCAGAGACATGCCTTTGTAGGCTTGAGAAAGCGCCACACAGGCGCGAAACGGCCCGTCGCTTGCCGCTGTCTGCAACCTGTCCATGTCATCACTCTGTTGGTTCCAATAAAACTTCCACTCGTATATGGTGAGTAAAACCTTAAAGAACACATGAGTGATATCCGGTCCACATAAACTAGGTTACACCATTTGAAATTAAAAACTTCTTTTAATAATCACTATCATTAAAAACATCAATGTAACAGTATGACAGCAGTATAATGTCCTCGGGATTCAACTATTGCATCCACACAACACAAAACAGCAGTTTAAGCACTAAAGGTCAGGCATCTTAGTGTGTATAAATTGGTAGAAAGATCCTAGAAAGTGCCTGTGCCAAATGGGTTAATAATGATCCAACCTAGCATAAAATTGTATACTAGTAAAGTGCTAAGTGCTATTCTAACAAAAAAAGGGGGAAATTGATGGTAGGATCGGCTTACCCATGCTGTATGTAGAGGGGACGCCAGTACCCCGACGCGCGTTTCGCGTTTCCGCTTCCTCAGGGGGCCTGTGTATGTCTGTGTGTGGTCTCTTGGTATTTAAGTGTTGTAGCGTGTCACGTGGGGAGCAGAGGAAAACGCCCACATCCCGGCCGGGAACAGACATGGCAAGAAGTCACGCCCACGACCGCGTCATCGCGGGAGTGGCCCATGTCACGTCATGTAAACCGCCCAGGTGCTGACGTCACCTCTATCTCGCCTCTGCCTCCCTGATCCCGGCCCCCCAGCGTAAGACGGAGAACACAACCCCGGCTCTGGGAACATGTTACCCAGAGACCGGGGTGCCCCTCCGCCACACGGAGTATCCAGGCATCCAGGGAGAGCAGTTTTTGGACATGCCACAAGATCAAGATTGAAGACTGATGTCTGGTGTAGGAAATGACTGGAAGGCATTGGGTGCAGAGAATGTCATGGTGTATATGATGTCAAAAAGCCGTGAGAGTGAAAGAATAGAAGATAAAAAATCTAAGTGTGTGAGTTAATGGGTAATTGATGGCTATAGAGTGTAATGGTGTGTTAAGATATATGTGTGGAAAAGTGATAATGTGGAATTGAGATAAGATTGATGTGAGAGTGCAGAATTGGATGCTTGAGGTGTATTATACAATATTATGGTGAATTGCAATATTATGGTGATTGGAATTGATGTATAAGCCCCCGTGTTCAGGTTGGATTTTGAATCTAATTTTAATCTAAATTAAAATTTAATTGTGTGTTAAAGTGATGTGAATGTGAGTGCATGGTGGTGACGCCTCCCCCCCACCCCCCTAGATGACCCTGCATGCATAATGGAAAAACCACACCAAACCCATCATGTGCCCACCCTCGTGTGTGTGAACTAATCCCACCCTGTGCCCCCCGCATCTCCCCTATCCCCACAAAGACTGTCGCGCTTCAGTCCCCCTCCCACCACTCACCACAAACCCCCCCCCCCCCACCACTCACCACAAAACACCCCCCCCATCCCCAGTTGCCAATTGTCAATGTGATTCAGTCCATTGAACTCGAACAGCGTCCAGACGTATGTGTAGTCCTCTCAGTGTCCTATACCCATGGACCCGAAAAGGATCCTACTTCTGTGTTTTGGTGTATATCTCCGTCTCTTGTGTCGTTTTTTCTTTTTGTTGTTTCTTCTTTATCTTGTCTTCTTTTTAGATCTTCTTTTTCTTCCTCATTTTTATTATCTTTTTTTTGGGCGTCAAGCATTTTCATCGTGTCAAATTCCATCTTAGGGACCACCAAACAGCACATCACAGGAAGGTATGTTAAGCATCGTGTTTGTATAATCTACAATAAATCGTTATATGAAAAAAATATTTTTTAGTCATTCTGTTTTCAGAACAAACAAGATAAAAACAGGTGGGGGGAAGAGGGACAAGGAATAAAAGGAGGGAAGATATGGGAACAAAAGAACGATATAAATTTCTAAAGCCACAATAAATATGAAGTAGACGATGTGGTTGAAACAGGGCAATTCCAGGAGAAGCATTATTGCAACACGTTACAAGAATGGAGAGAAGCTTAATGCTTCGTTAAGGCCTTTTGGAACCTTCGTGTCTAGTAGTACAATCCATTTGCACTCCCTCTGTGCCAATAGTTTCTTTATATTGCCACCTCTGATGCCTAGATGAAGTCTTTCAATTCCACGGACCTTAAAGGTCCTAGGATCACAATTATGGTGTGTCCTAAAGTGTCTGGGGATTGTTTTCAATTGGCTCAATTCCAAAGGTGTCCTTACTTGTTGGGCCTTCATTATGTCCCTTACGTGTTCCCTTGTCCGGACCCGTAATTCTCTGATTGTCATCCCTATGTACACTAGAGAGCAGCCACAGGTTGCATAGTATATGACGTTGGTACTGCTGCAGGAAATATATTCCCTTATTTTAAATGTCCTACTTCCATCAGAGGAGTCAAAATCTTGCGTCCTCAAGATGTTTTGGCAGGCTACACAGTCCCCACACGGAAAACATCCCAACTTCCTACTTCCTTCCCCAAATGGTCTCACAATTTTAGGTGTATAGTGACTACTGACCAGAAGATCTTTTAAATTTTTGCTGCGTCTGGCAGTTAGTGATGGTCTCTCTTGTAGGACATCTTTTAATGTGTCATCTGTCTGTAGAATGGGCCAATATTTCATTAGGATTGTTCTCATTTCAGGCCATTTGTCGTTATAAGTCGCGATGAACCTGACACAGTTATC
Organism: Engystomops pustulosus; assembly: GCF_040894005.1. Taxonomy (NCBI): domain Eukaryota; kingdom Metazoa; phylum Chordata; class Amphibia; order Anura; family Leptodactylidae; genus Engystomops; species Engystomops pustulosus. The sequence goes on along the minus strand of NC_092418.1, from coordinate 43,600,391 downwards.
TTCAGTTGTTCTTTTTTTATTATTATGAGAGGAGCCGGTGGTCAACAAATCGGTTCTTGATTGTTTTCTGGCCCTATCAAAGCCTCTTTTTATACTTCTGTTGCTGTACCCCCTATCTCGAAATCTCCCTCTCAGGTCCTCGCATTGGTGTCTAAAATTTGTTTCTGAAGAACATAGGCGACGAGCGCGTAGAAACTGGCCTATAGGTATAGCCCTGATGGTAGACGGGGGATGCGCCGAGGAGGCGTGTAGTAACGAGTTTACAGAGGTGGATTTTCTGTACATGTCAGTATGCAGTAGGCCCTGCGGTCCCACTACAATTTGGATATCCAGAAAGTCAATCATGCTTCGACTGTACTTGTACGTGAGCTTTATATTAAATTTATTTCGGTTCAGTTGTTGCATGAACCGCATCAATTCCTCCTCCGTTCCTTGCCATATGAATAGAACGTCATCGATATAACGCAGCCAGCACTGCACCTGGTGGGCGAGCTGCACCCCGTCGTCGCCAAAAACCCCCCTCTCCCATAATCCAAGGAAGAGGTTGGCATACGACGGGGCGCAGGCCGCCCCCATGGCAGTGCCGCGCTGCTGCAAGTAAAACACGTCCTTGAAAACAAAGAAATTGTGTGTCAGGGCAAAGGATAACAGCTCCAAAATTAGATTTGCCAAAGGTCGATCCATAGAGCTTGAGTTTAAAAAATGTTGTACGGCGTTTAGCCCATCTCGATGTTCGATACATGTATACAAAGACTCTACATCTGCTGTAACCAGCCACATGTCTGAGTCCAGGGAGATCCCATTGATCCTTGCCAGGACGTCCATTGTGTCCCGCACATAAGAGGGGAGACATTCCACTAATGGCTTCAAGTGGAAGTCTATAAATTTACAGCAGGGGTCACATATGCCTCCCAAGCCGGAGACAATGGGGCGCCCTGGTGGATCAATGGGATCTTTGTGTATTTTAGGGAGCAAGTATAAGGTAGGCACTTTTGGTTCTTCAACTTTCAAGCCGTTGAATACCTTCTTAGGGATCACCCCCTGTTCCAGTGCTGTGTCCAAGATGGAGATCAATTGCCGATTGAAGGTATGTATCGGATTGTATGACAATTTGGAGTATGTTTGTTTATCTCTCAATTGCCTATTTACCTCCTTTTCATATTTTACTTTTGGCCAGATCACTACGTTCCCCCCCTTGTCTGCCGCCTTAAATACCACATCATCCCAGGTTTGCAGTTCCTCCAGTGCTTTTCGTTCTACCCTGGATAAGTTATTGTGGGTGATTTTGTTTGGTATTTGTTTAAATTCTTCAGTCACAAGTCGAGTGAAGATTTCGACCGATGAGCAGACAGACAAGGGGGGGAAGTACGTAGACCTGGGTAATATGGATTTTGGGAACATACCTTGCATTGCTCCCGTTTGTTCCTGTAGCAGATCTTCAAGAGCCTGAAGTGCATCTTGCTCACTTTGCTCACTGAATTGGGGTGTCCCCTCATTTCTATTGTAAATTTTCTTTAAGAGTATCTTACGGGAAAACAAATGCAAATCCTTTAGTGCTGAAAAAAAATTAAAGCCGTTAGTGGGGGAAAATGTAAGTCCTCTACTTAGTACATTGCATTGAGCATCTGATAACTGATGAGTGGATAAATTAATCACCTGTAGCTGATTTTTTGCTTTTTTCTCATGCTGATAACGTACATTCCATTTCCTTTTTCCTCCTGCTGCTTGGCTCGGAGTGTCTGTATTGTGTCCGCCCTGTAAGGCATTTGTTCTAGGTATCAAATTTCTATCGGTGTTGGCGGTTGTCAGTCTCTGCTGCTCCTCATTTGCACTCTTGGGTGCCACCGATCGGGATCTGGATCTAGACCTTGACCTGAAATAATTTCTGCCACGAGTCTGAGTCCATTTATAGACTCGACCTTGTTGATAATCATTTATGTCTCGCTGAAATTTATCCGATTTGGTCTGGCAAACCTCTTTTTCCCATTTGGAATACTCTGTGTCGAGGTCTTGGTTAAATTTATCGAGTATATCCGGAGATAATTTTTGTTGAATGTTTGTTTGAAGTACGTCTATATCCACCTCCACTTCTGTTAACATCTCTTCATTCATTTGTATAAGCAGTTGCATATATCCCCTGGCACATTTGTTGGATAATTCTTCCCATTTATCTTTCCAGGTCTGATCTTCCACCTCAAATGAAGGAAAGACCTGTATACGTAAGCCTCTGGGGATTAGATTGTTACTCAAATACTTTTCCAAAAACGCCCTGTTCCACCACAATCTCATCCTCCTATTTAAAAAATTTTTCAGTTTATTTGTCATTTCCTTGACCTCACCACCACTTGTATTTAAAACCAAGTTGGATCCATCCGAGAACAATGCATCCAGTTGTTTGGCCCATGATTGGTCACGAGCTCTAAAATCCATATTGTGCTTATTGGCTGTGAAAACACAGAAAGATAATACACCAAACCAAGGGATTAGCACCAGATAATGAAAAGACACTTGTCCATATATTCTTTTGTACGAACCCACTCCATCTATAGCTAAGCAAAACCTTAAAGAACACATGAGTGATATCCGGTCCACATAAACTAGGTTACACCATTTGAAATTAAAAACTTCTTTTAATAATCACTATCATTAAAAACATCAATGTAACAGTATGACAGCAGTATAATGTCCTCGGGATTCAACTATTGCATCCACACAACACAAAACAGCAGTTTAAGCACTAAACTTGTTTGTTCTGAAAACAGAATGACTAAAAAATATTTTTTTCATATAACGATTTATTGTAGATTATACAAACACGATGCTTAACATACCTTCCTGTGATGTGCTGTTTGGTGGTCCCTAAGATGGAATTTGACACGATGAAAATGCTTGACGCCCAAAAAAAAGATAATAAAAATGAGGAAGAAAAAGAAGATCTAAAAAGAAGACAAGATAAAGAAGAAACAACAAAAAGAAAAAACGACACAAGAGACGGAGATATACACCAAAACACAGAAGTAGGATCCTTTTCGGGTCCATGGGTATAGGACACTGAGAGGACTACACATACGTCTGGACGCTGTTCGAGTTCAATGGACTGAATCACATTGACAATTGGCAACTGGGGATGGGGGGGGGGGGGTGTTTTGTGGTGAGTGGTGGTGGGGGGGGGGGTTTGTGGTGAGTGGTGGGAGGGGGACTGAAGCGCGACAGTCTTTGTGGGGATAGGGGAGATGCGGGGGGCACAGGGTGGGATTAGTTCACACACACGAGGGTGGGCACATGATGGGTTTGGTGTGGTTTTTCCATTATGCATGCAGGGTCATCTAGGGGGGTGGGGGGGAGGCGTCACCACCATGCACTCACATTCACATCACTTTAACACACAATTAAATTTTAATTTAGATTAAAATTAGATTCAAAATCCAACCTGAACACGGGGGCTTATACATCAATTCCAATCACCATAATATTGCAATTCACCATAATATTGTATAATACACCTCAAGCATCCAATTCTGCACTCTCACATCAATCTTATCTCAATTCCACATTATCACTTTTCCACACATATATCTTAACACACCATTACACTCTATAGCCATCAATTACCCATTAACTCACACACTTAGATTTTTTATCTTCTATTCTTTCACTCTCACGGCTTTTTGACATCATATACACCATGACATTCTCTGCACCCAATGCCTTCCAGTCATTTCCTACACCAGACATCAGTCTTCAATCTTGATCTTGTGGCATGTCCAAAAACTGCTCTCCCTGGATGCCTGGATACTCCGTGTGGCGGAGGGGCACCCCGGTCTCTGGGTAACATGTTCCCAGAGCCGGGGTTGTGTTCTCCGTCTTACGCTGGGGGGCCGGGATCAGGGAGGCAGAGGCGAGATAGAGGTGACGTCAGCACCTGGGCGGTTTACATGACGTGACATGGGCCACTCCCGCGATGACGCGGTCGTGGGCGTGACTTCTTGCCATGTCTGTTCCCGGCCGGGATGTGGGCGTTTTCCTCTGCTCCCCACGTGACACGCTACAACACTTAAATACCAAGAGACCACACACAGACATACACAGGCCCCCTGAGGAAGCGGAAACGCGAAACGCGCGTCGGGGTACTGGCGTCCCCTCTACATACAGCATGGGTAAGCCGATCCTACCATCAATTTCCCCCTTTTTTTGTTAGAATAGCACTTAGCACTTTACTAGTATACAATTTTATGCTAGGTTGGATCATTATTAACCCATTTGGCACAGGCACTTTCTAGGATCTTTCTACCAATTTATACACACTAAGATGCCTGACCTTTAGTGCTTAAACTGCTGTTTTGTGTTGTGTGGATGCAATAGTTGAATCCCGAGGACATTATACTGCTGTCATACTGTTACATTGATGTTTTTAATGATAGTGATTATTAAAAGAAGTTTTTAATTTCAAATGGTGTAACCTAGTTTATGTGGACCGGATATCACTCATGTGTTCTTTAAGGTTTTGCTTAGCTATAGATGGAGTGGGTTCGTACAAAAGAATATATGGACAAGTGTCTTTTCATTATCTGGTGCTAATCCCTTGGTTTGGCGTATATGGTGAGTGCAGCTTCATATTTTCTTTGATAAAGTAGACCTCACATAACATTGCAATTTATTTAATATTTCTATTTATTAAGTAGATTTCTAGTAGATTCAATGTATAGACTTTATTTCTTTATTCATAATGTCAGCATCAGGGGTAGTGGACCCACTGATCCCCCGCGAGCGATGACATAAGCCTTGGTGGCCAAGGTGAGGTGCAGAATCATAAGGCAGAGACAGAGTTGTGGACAGGCAGGAGGTCTGGACAGGCAGCATGGGATCATAGCCAGGGATGTAGCGGAAGGTCAGGACAGGTGGCAAAGGATCAAGGTCAGGAACATTGCAGGAGGTCATAATGGAAATGGGATCAGCTTTCTCTGAGGCATATAGCACAAATATCTGGCGGGGTTTGCTGGAAGAGGCCGGCCATTTATTACATCAAGGGACAACCATCGCCAATCAGCGACGTGCTGGTCCTTTAAGTCACAGGGAACCCGCACACGTGTGCCCTAGGAGGTGGGAACATGCACGCTGAACCATGGAAGACATCGCTGGAGCGCGGTCAGGGAAATCAGCCTGCCACAGCCATGTTGGGGGATATAAAGGTGCATGGGCGAACCTGCAACCCGGGACATGGGACAGGATCACCTGTGACATACAAGGTTGGAAAATGGTTTAAAAAGTTACAGCGTTAAATGCCTTAGGGTGCGTGTAGTGTTTTGACTATTCCATTAGATTTTGATTTTATTTTTTCTACCTCCCAAGTATCTAGCGCAGAATGGTGAATAGTGCCATTCGGAAGTACAAATTGTCCCATAGAAAAAATTACCTATTTGAAACAGATATGGATTACTTAGGGGGTTAATTATAAACATTATGTCGTTTTGACCTAAGGTACTAAGATGTAATCATGACATTAATAATACCATAATAATAATAATAATACCAATACCATAATAACTTGAATTTCTATTCATTCCAACTACATTCGAATATCCTGTACTTTTAAAATGGATCCACATACAAATAAAAATTCTTCTTATCTATTCCCTTCATTGGGAGGAATAAACAAGAAAATACTAAGTATGTTCCATTAAAGGACATCTACCCCAAGGATGAAGGATTGCAAACCAAGCACACTGACATGCAGGTATGTACCCCCTCTGGAAGGATCTGCTCTTCCTATATCCTGCTTGTTAAGAAACAGACACTTTAAAAATGATCCAAATGAGCCTGAGGGGTTCCAAACTCCATTAACACCTATGGAGCCAAGAGCCCCTCAGACTCGTTTACACAAATTTTGGAAGCCTTTTCTGTAAAAACAAGTGCATAAGAAGCTTAAAGAAGAGCGGGAAAACACACCAGTATGTTGGTTTGCTTCGTTTGCAATCCTTCATCCATGGGGTAGATGTCCTTTAAGGCCTCAGTAGATAAACAGTTTGAGACCATTCATCGCCATGTACCGGTTGCTAATTACGGCACCATTAGAGTAACATTTATTTATAGGTTCCTATAGTAACCAAATCAATCACGAAAACAAATAATGTCTCGTTAAATCTAACTAATAAACCAAGATTATGTGATTTCAATCTATATATATTATCTGACTATAATTTTTGTATATTTTTAGGATGGTCATCTTTCCTACCTATACATTCTAACTGTAAGAAAAATATGTACAAAAAATAGACTTTAAAGCCTAAGAGTAAGTGGTATTTAATAAAAGTGATAAAGATGTTAGCAGTCATGCATATGTTTAGTTTGTATAAAAGGGTATTTCCAAGAAGACGTTTCTAAAATGTACTTAGGATGACAAAATAACACATTCTCTAATTTACTGTTATTAACAAAAATACAGCATTTCACAGTCCAATCTGTCTCTATCAGTCCTGCTGTACTCAATTTCATTTGCCCCTAGACACAACCCAGTAACTATTGACCTAGGGTCGGGTGCCATCTTGGATTTCTGTGTGCGATCGTGCAGATATGATTTCTGTCTGTCTATGCCCCCTGCATGGAGCTCAGAGACTCTCACTGACTAATCACTTCCTGCCAAGAGGAAACTACAAGCAGATAAGTGATCCGGGGGAAGGGGGAGGCTGGCACATAACTGTGAGGTGCAGCAGAGCTCACAATGTAACAGTGTAGAAATCTGTCAGCCTCTGTGTAATCATCTCATGCATCTCATCATCTCTCATCTATCTTATCTCTCCTTCTATGTGTCGGAGTGTTAGTAAAATGCCAGAATCCAAATGAAAGTGCATATAAACCCTGTACCCTGAAAAAGTAACAACATTGTCACCCCACAGAAAAAGATCCATAATACAGTAATGTGCCTGCTTAGGAAGTCCGCGGGATTTTGCATTGAGCAGCCGAGGGAGTGATAGGAGCTAAAACAGAAAAATTAAAAAGTAATGGGTTAAAATGAATTTTATTGTGTTAACATCACTGTGGGAATTTTCTTTCGTGGGAAAAGCCCTTTAAGTGATGTGAGAATTAGGCCTCCTTCACACGTGTTCTGCGCCTGCTTTTGACGTGCAGAACTTTCATTGCACTCTGACCCATTATAATCAATGTTTTTTTCAGGCTTGCATTCCTTTTCAAGCACACTCGCACATTTTTTTAAATGCATGTTTAAATCTCCTCATGCTCTGCTTTTGTAAGTTATGCGCGTGAAAACGCACTACACAAGTCTATGGAGATGCAAGTTCAATGCAAGTGCAATGTGTTTTTCACTGATCAATTGTCATAGAAAATATAGACCTCAGTCCTGAGTCCTTTTCACGCGGGTTTTCTAAAAAACTCATTGGAATTGCATTGGATTGCCAAAAATAACACACATGAAAAACTGAGACACTGAACAAACTCTGATTGAAAACTGATTGAACTCCGATGAAAAATTTTATTTTTTAACTGACCAAACCCTGATCCCACCCTGATCAGACTGTTGACGTTATCTGCAACGCAAGTGTGAAAGAAGCCTTATGTAACAATCTCCTGGAAACTCCACCCCCCACAGGACACATCCCACTAACATAGGTAGCATGTTAAAAATATGCTAACATTTGTTAATTAATGAAGGATCTGTTATGGATCTGAACGTGTCTTAAGTTTGAAACATATGTTTTTTTCCACAATAATAGTTCAGTGTTTAACCCCTTCCCGACATTTGACGTAATAGTACTGCATCGCGGGAGGTGCGTTCCCGCAAAATGCAGTACTATTACGTCAAGCTTCTGGCGCCGGCTCCTGAACGGAGCCGGCGCCAGAAGCTGCGGGTGTCGGCTATATATTATAGCTGACACCCGCCTCTAACACCCGCGATCGGACACCCGCCTCTAACACCCGCGATCGGGACTGCCGGTGCCCGGGGCTGCGAGATCTTGATCCGGAAGCCGGGTCCTGCCTTCTGGCAGGACCCGGCTGTAAGACACTGGGCATGCGCAGCATGCTCAGTGTCTTACATTACACAGTGCAATACATCTGTATTGCACTGTGTAACCTGTAAAAAAAGCTTGAACAAGTGATCAGAAGATCACTTGTTCAAGCTTAGATGTCAGTCACTGTAAAAAAAGTAAAAATAAATAAATAAAGCTTTTTTACAATAAAAATAAATAATAAAAGAAAGTGAAAGTCCCCCCAAACACCACATTTCCCTTTACACAAGTAATAAAGTATAAAAAACACTAAATCACGAAAAAACCCCACTTATTTGGTATCGCCGCGTCCGTAACAATCTGTACAATAAATCCTAATCATAATTGGACCCGCTCGGTGAACGTGGTAAAAAAAAAACCCCAAAAACTTGCCAAAAATTAAAACTTTTTATCAAATTGCTTTACAAAAAATATTCTAAAAAGTGATCCAAAAAAGTTACAAGCACCAAAATGATACCAATAAAAAGAGCAACTTGTCACGCAAAAAATAAGCTTACAACCAGCTCCGTAAACCAAAAAATACTATAATTATGCCGCTATAAAAATGGCAATACTAAAACAAATTCAATTTTTTCTATTCTAGTTTTCCTTCAATAAAATTGGACAAATAAAAATAAAACTATATAAATGAGGTATCACCGTAATCGTAGTGATCCGTAGAATAAAGATAATATATTATTGTTATGCTACAGTGAACACCCCCCCAAAAAAAATGCTAAAAATCCAAAACAAGAATTGAAGATTTTATTTTCCTCCACACGTAAAAAGTTAATAAAATTGCTTCAATAAGCTAAAAACCCACTAAAATTAAGTTTTTTTTTACAGTGCATCTCGTCTCGCAAAAAATAAGCCCTTATTTGTCTAAATTGCTTAAAAAATAAATAAAGATTGTATAGCCTATTCCCAACGAGCGTTGTTATAGAACGGTGCGGCGAGTAGTGACTTTCCAACACCGGTCAGGGTAAGACGGCGGCTGTTCACTGATCGGGGTAAGACGGCGGCTGTTCCTCACAGCCATCAATCCTGCCCCATGGACCAGAAGGGTTACGTTCCCCCCACACACCCCCAGTTTATTATCGCTGCTATTGGCTCATCAATTCAGACGAGCCAATAGCAGCGAATTTACTTATGACGTCAGTAATACCGGTCACCATGTCTGTAGACACGGTGATCGGAGCAGGGTGGCGGCTGTTCCTGACAGCCACCAATTTTGCCTTGCGGCCCAGAGGGGTTTTGTTGCCCCCCTCTGTCCATGTTTGCCGCTATTGGCTGGTCGATTTGGTCCAGCCAAAAGCAGCAATATTCGTCACAATGGGCATCGCTAAGGTGAATAAGAGCAACACTTGGCGATAATTTCCCTACTAAAACGAAGAAAAGCGCTGGCTGTGCACATTGTACAGATGATGCTGTACAACTCTTACAAGCTGTTCCAATGTGCAGGTCCTGCCGTATCATTTCTCCGTTTTCAAGAGGAACATATTAGGAAACTAATATTGGGACAAGAAGGATGGGGCCCCAGTACCTCTGGTTTAGATGTTCCTGTGTTTTGCCAGGACAGCATTTTCCCGGTGAATTCTGCTGCTTCTAAAGGTAGGACTCAATAAAGAGTCTGTTCCAAAAGAGGAGTTAGGATGGACACTATATACTACTAAGAGACCTGCGACAACTCCAGAGTGACAAAAGTTTAGTTGGTCCCTTGATATATTCTACCTCCTTATACGCAACACATTCATAATTCACGCCCAACCTATTGTGAATTAATTTCAGTAAAATGAATAATTGTAACAACTGTTATGTCCCGTTGCTCCCTATACCCCTCCATTATTTCATAAGGGGCGCCACATAGCGGGCACTGAACTTTCCAGAAATAATTGCAATTTCCATCTTGGACTCCATTGCACATCATATTTGGAAACCACCTATATGTTCAAAATGCTAATTTCACCACGTGTATTACACTACACCACATATTACACCTTGCTAAATTCCCCAAGGGGTGAACATTCAACAATTAGGGTCACTTTTCGGGTTTTCCTCTGTTTTGGTACCACTACGGCTCTCCAAATGTATCCTGACACATATGAAGGATTTCTTGCAAATTTGGCCTCTAAAAGACAAACATCCCTCTTTTCCTCTACTGTACCCCCATAAAGCATTTTATATGCACATGTTGGGTACTTCTACACTCGGGAGAAATAGTTTTACACCTTTTTTGGGGTTATTTAATATATTATCCCTTGTGGCTTACATAAATTAGGGGTAAAGTGACATTTATAGGAAAATTTTCACCTTTTTAATGATTAGGGCCTAATTGGATCATTCACCTGTAGGGGCAAATACATATATTACACATTGCAAAATTCTCTAAGGGGTGTGCATTCAAAGATTAGGGTCACTTTTCGGATTCTTCTCTGTTTTATACCACTAGGGTTCTCCAAATGCATGTCAAACATCTCTGTCAAATTTGGCTTCTAAAAGGCAAACATTCCCCTTTCCTTTTACTGTGCGCCCATACAACATTTTATATACACATGTGAGGTACTTCTACACTCGAGAGAAATAGGTTTACACATTTTGAGGGGTTATTACATATTTTTATCCCTTGTGGCTATAAAAAATTAGGAGTAAAATGACCTTTATAGGAAAATGTTCACCTTTTATCTATTTAAGTCCTAATTAAATCAAACACCTTTACGGACAAATACACATATTATACCTTGCTAAATTCTCTAAGGGGTGTGCTTTCCAAAATGGTGATACTTGTTGGGGTTCCGCTCTGTTTTGGTACCACTACGGCTCTCTAAATGCATCCTGACATATGTAAAGGATGTCTGTCAAATTTGGCTTCTTAAAGGCCAACGCCATTTTATTTGCATGTGTGGGGCAATTTTATACTCGGGAGAAATGCTAGTACACATTTTTTGGGGTTGTTTCATCTTTAATGCCTTATGGGATACAAAAATTAGCCGTAAAAGTGACTTTTTTGGGAAAATGTTCACCTTTTTCCTTTTAGGGACCTAATTGAAGCAAACACCTGTAGGGGAAAATACACATATCACACCTTGCTGAATTCTCCAAAGGGTGCACTTTCCAAAATGGTGACACTTGTTGGGGTTCCCCTCTGTTTTGGTACCACTAGGGCTCTCCAAATGCATCCTGACACATGTAAAGGATGATTATCAAATCTGGCTTCTAAAAGGCCAAAGCCCCTCTTTTCCTTCTGAGCCCTACTGTGTACCCATACAACACTTTATATGCAAAAGTGGTGCAGTTCTGTGCTTAGGAGAAATAGTTCTACACATTTATGGGGGTTGTTTCATCTTTTATCCCTTGTGGCTTACAAAAATTTGGGGTAAAAGTAACTTTTTTGAGAAAATTTTCACCTTTTTTCACTTTTGGGGCCTAATTGAATCAAACACCTGTTGGGGAAAATACACAAATTACACGTTGCTAAACTCTCCAAGGGGTGTACTTTCCAAAATGGTGTCTCATGTTGGGGCTTTCCTCTGTTTTGGTACCATTATGGCTCTCCAAATGCATCCTGACACATGAAAACTTTTTCAGCCATATTTGCCCTGCAAAAACGAAACAACGCTCTTTCCATTCCAAGTGCCCCCCTGTGCCCGTACAGCAGGGTACAGTGACAAAATGGGTATTGGCATGCTCAAGAGGAATTGCCCTCAACATTGTAAAATGCATTTTCCTTTTTAACCCATTGTGAAGGTGCAAATTTTAGTGTTCAATGAATCTATAGTGAGATAAAATTACATTTCTCTAATTTCACTTTCATTTATCTTTCACCCTCATGAAACGCTCAAAGGGTTAACAAAATTCCCAAAGGTTGTTTTGAATATTTTGAGGGGTGTAGTTTCTAAAATGGTGTAATTTGTGGGGGGTTTCTGTCAAGTAGGCCTTATAAAGTCACTTCTAACTAAATTGACCCTCCAAAAGTAGGTTTTTATGATTTTCGTGAAAATCTGAAAAATTGCACCTAAAGTTATAAGCCTCCTAACATCCTAAATAAAGGAAAAGATGTTTGAAAAATGATGCCAAGTTAAAGCAGACATATGGAAAATGTTAGTTATCAAGTTATTTTAGTGATATGACCAACTTTCCAAAAAGCAGAACATTTTGAATTTGGAAAACATTGTTTTTCTCAAAATTTTTGCCAAATTTCCATTTATTTCATAAATAAATACTAAATATATTGATTAAATTTCTCAACCAGCATGAAGTACAATGTGTCACGAAAAAACAATCTCAAAATCAACTGGATATGTTAAAGCGTTCCAAAGTTATAACCACTTAAATAGACACATGTCAGATTTTAAAAAATGGGCCGTGTCAGGAAGGTGAAAAGTGGCTTCAGCGTTAAGGGGTTAAGAAGAGATTTTTAATTGTCCTATTTATCCTTTAGAGATTGGCCCTGGAACCTGGAATAATATGTTTCTGTTTCAACTTATACAAAAATAAAAAGGAATACAAGAAATCCAATACTACGGTTGAATGTAGTGTAATATACAATAGGAGATATGCGACCCTAAGCTAGCTGCACAAAAAGCTGCAACTACTGTACGAAAGTGGTTTCAATGTCTCAACAGTTTACTCTAGCCTCCAAAGCTTCTGAAATCAATAATGGTGTAGATATGCAGGTAATAAAACAGTCTTGAAGAGCATACAGGGAACAGACAAGATTTTTTAATTTTTTTTATAGATAAAAAATCTTTTGGTTTTGAATCCCCCCTGAGCAAAGGCAGTTTTGTTTCCACTGTACTCGTCTAGTAAGGGAGATGCCACGAGGGAAAGAGCCAATGTTATGATAGAAGAAGTTACTACACTTAAGATGCAAACAATCATAGAATAGAAAATGTTTAGTTAAAGGTTCACAACAGCACAAATAATGTTTCTCCTTAGGTGTTGTATGTTGGTACACAGAGTACACAGAGTAGGTCAGGTCACTGAAAAATAAAACGGTTGTGGCAACCTTTATGACAGGTATACACTCACCGGCCACTTTATTAGGTACACCTGTCCAACTGCTCGTTAACACTTAATTTCTAATCAGCCTATCACATGGCGGCAACTCAGTGCATTTAGGCATGTAGACATGGTCAAGACAATCTCCTGCAGTTCAAACCGAGCATCAGTATGGGGAAGAAAGGTGATTTGAGTGCATTTGAACGTGGCATGGTTGTTGGTGCCAGATGGGCTGGTCTGAGTATTTCAGAAACTGCTGATCTACTGGGATTTTCACGCACAACCATCTCTGGGGTTTACAGAGAATGGTCCGAAAAAAGAAAAAACATCCAGTTCTGTGGCAGTTCTGTGGGCAGAAATGCCTTGTTGATGCCAGAGGTCGGAGGAGAATGGGCAGACTGGTTCGAGCTGATAGAAAGGCAACAATGACTCAAATCGCCACCCATTACAACCAAGGTAGGCAGAAGAGCATCTCTGAACGCACAGTACGTCGAACTTTAAGGCAGATGGGCTACAGCGGCAGAAGACCACACCGGGTGCCACTCCTTTCAGCTAAGAACAGGAAACTGAGGTTACAATTTGCACAAGCTCATCGAAACTGGACAGTAGAAGATTAGAAAAACATTGCCTGGTCTGATGGGTCTCGATTTCTGCTGCGACATTCGGATGGTAGGGTCAGAATTTGGCGTCAACAACATGAAAGCATGGATCCATCCTGCCTTGTATCAACGGTTCAGGCTGGTGGTGGTGTCATGGTGTGGGGAATATTTTCTTGGCACTCTTTGGGCCCCTTGATACCAATTGAGCATCGTTGCAAAGCCACAGCCTACCTGAGTATTGTTGCTGACCATGTCCATCCCTTTATGACCACAATGTACCCAACATCTGATGGCTACTTTCAGCAGGATAATGCGCCATGTCATAAAGCTGGAAGCATCTCAGACTGGTTTCTTGAACATGACAATGAGTTCACTGTACTCAAATGGCCTCCACAGTCACCAGATCTCAATCCAATAGAGCATCTTTGGGATGTGGTGAAACGGGAGATTCGCATCATGGATGTGCAGCCGACAAATCTGCGGCAACTGTGTGATGCAATCATGTCAAAATCTCTGAGGAATGCTTCCAGCACCTTGATGATTCTATGCGACGAAGAATTGAGGCAGTTCTGAAGGCAAAAGGGGGTCCAACCCGTTACTAGCATGGTGTACCTAATAAAGTGGCAGGTGAGTGTATATGACTGTTGTTGATGTTAGATTTGTTGATGTGAGGTCATGTAATCTACCTTGTGGTTGTACACTGTATATTCCAGCATGTGCATATAAAAGGCCACTAACTGGTGATTATAACTGATTAATGTGGCTACTATCGGTAATTGGAATGTGCATGTCTCTGGAAAATATACAGAAAGTAGTAAGCGAGCAGCAGGAATATTTGGTGGGAATATTGCAAACACTCCCTTTAACTCTCTGGATTACACTGGAGATCTTTGATTCCAATTTCATGATCATGGGTCATTAGTACCTGAATGTCCAGGTAAATATTTGTAGTTCCGTTCTGCTCTCGCTGCCATTTTTTACTTTGTTTTGACTTCATGACATGTGAAAATTCCTAGCATTGGTGTATTAATTACATGAATTACTAACCCTAACTGTGTTTTTCAGACTATAAGGCGCACAAAAAATCCTTTGATTATCTAAGAAATCAAAGGTGCGCCTTATAGTCCAGTGCGCCTTATATATGAACCGTACTAACAGACAACAGCTGCCTTGAACTGTGCACAGGTCTGCCACCTGCTGGTCATTCATCCTTATAATCAGGTGCCCTGTATAATCTGGTGTGTCTTATATATGAACCTAGATGTTTTAGCAGGCATTTATTGATGGTCCGCCTTATAGTCCGAAAAATACGGTACATTATTTTTTAAAGTAAAATTAGTAGATAAATAACTCCTACAAAAAAACAAAAGCTGTCAAAAAATATGCTTTTTTGTAATTTTGTCCATTTAAAGTTTTTTGATAAGCAGTAAAACTGAACAAAACTTTATCATATAATGTTAACAATATGTATGATATGGTAATGGGTATGTAAAGTATCCAGATTCCTTTAAAGGAAACCTACCACTTATGATGGTAGGTATTAGAGCTGGTGCCCGGTGTTTACATCTAATACCTACCATCAGAAGTGGTAGGTTTCCTTTAAATGTTTCACTATTTGTTTCATTGCAGTCAATTGGTAAGATCAAAATTCAAAGTTATTTTTTTGCTCACTAATGTACACTCTGCATGACAGAAAAAACATAAATATAGATTTTTTTGCTAATTTATTAAACATGACAAATTGAATTATCACATGGTCATAAATATTCAGATTTTTTGCTTTGACACAAATTTTTAACTCACATGTTGTCCATTTCCTTCTGATCCTCCTTGAGATCTTTCTACTCCTTCATTGGAATCCAGTTGTGTAATATTAAACTGATCAAACTTGATTAGGAAAGGCACACACCTGTCTTCCACAGACCTCACAGCTCCCAGTTCATGCCAGAGCACATGAGAATCATAATGTCTAAAGAACTGCCCAAGGAGCTCAGTGAAAGGGGGCGAGGTACAGAACTGCCCAAGGTTGCACAGTAATTTCTGCATTCGTTGTACATAAGCACAGTGGCCTCCATAATTCTTAAATGAAAGAAGTTTGTGATGAAAGCAACTGTTCCTGGTCGTCCAGCCAAGTATTTGTGTGAGAAAAGCCACAAATAGTCCAAGATTAATGAGACAGTAGAGAAGCCTGTAGATTGGTGCCTGTCTTTTGCCTGATAACAGATTATTATTATAACAAATGGGGGGACAACACAGAATTGGTTAACAAAGAGAGAGTTAAAGTTGCATGCAGTTAGTGGGTTAGGTTTGCCTAAATGGATGGGTTTTAAGAGCACATTTGAAGCTTTAGCGTCTCATAGACTGGGGCAGGGCATTCCGGAGAATTGGTGCAGCTTGGGAGAAGTCCTGGAGATGTGTGTGGAAGCTTCAAATTAATGAAAAGAATAATCTAAGATCATTTGTGTATCAAAAGCATGGGTTGGGCAATAAACTGAGAAGAGGTAGGAGAGATGGGGAGGTGCAGCATCAGGCTTTGTGGATGAGGGTGATTAATTTAAACTGTATTGGGAAGGAGAAGGGCAACCAGTGCATTGACTGGCACAGACTGGATGCATGCATGTAGCGTTTGATCTGAAAGACCAGGCTGGCTGTTGCGTTGAGAATAGATTCCAGAGGAGAGAGTTTACTGTAACTTCCTACTAATCGGTTTTAAGCTTACTGGTCTAGATAAGAGAAATCAGAGGAATCAGAGAAAACAATTAGTGTTTTGGAGGTTTCAATTGGTTGGTTTCTGTGTTTTTAAGGTGCATCTGGCAACAGCGAGCAACAGATTGAACATGCCATGCAAAGGAGAGGTCTTACCCAAGCAAACTCTTCCTGGGGTACTAACAGAATCTACAAAAACTTCCTTATCCTAGGACTTACTGTAGGGGCTAATTATGATCTCTGACCATACAGATTTGCTTGTTTCAATATACAGCTGCTGGATAATATTAGAGAAAATGCCTGGTGGTGCCAAACTTATTTCTTTACTAAATCTGGTGGGATCTTAATAGATATGTACAGGCAGAAAATAATTTTATCACTTTAGTAGCCAAGCTCAATTTATCAAATTTAGAACTTTATATATAACCGAGATGATAGATCAGCATTGTTATACCAAACCTTGTGACAGATATTCTATGCTTCTAATGTAAAGACAATAAAGAAAGTCCAGTAATGTGAGAACAATACTGTAAAATGCTCAGACAATTGTCTGATGTACTTATTCTGATCAATGACATCATAAGAAAGTTTGCTTCAACCTACAAAGTAATCTGACAATTTGAATTGGATAGCATATGTCTCAGATCCAATAAATGATTTATGAAGCACGGAAAGATGAACCAGGAGTCATTGAAAATGGATGCAGTCAGCAGAATAGAAGATTTCTGTTCCAACAGATAAATGTTTAAAGAGGTATATCAAAAGATAACAAACTTAAAACTTTCCAAATATGTATAGTTTTTCATGCCAACAAAAAAAAAAAGTTTAGCATTTTTTTTAAAACTTAGATTAAATAAATATTCAGATTACTTATACAATCATATACATGTCAAATAGCCTGTCCTATTTGGCTAAATTCACACTTCTCCACTGGATGATTTCATAACATATATAACCATGGACCTTAAAATCTATTATTTAGTAGAAAGATGTTATTTATATCATAATAAGAAACAAAAATAACAATATGATATCTGCAGAACTTCCCGGACGCACAACTTTTAATTGCACAGCTACTGTATTTGTGATTTTAGATATCTAGAAACTTGCTCTTTCTATGCAGGATATACATAGGAAATATATGTTTTTATAAAATGTTATATTAAAATATTTCACTGGATAATTGATCAAACAGGCTACATTACATTTATAGATATAATACATATAGTGTAAAGGTTCAATATTTAAATGTCCCTTGTAGAATTATATAGCTGTATAGCAGTGATGACCAAATAGTGGTCATTTTATGTCAGTGAAGGAAGGGGATTTACATTGCATTGCTGCCCTGTCTTTCTCCCACTCTCCCTGCCTGTCTCTCACTCACTCACTCACTCACTCTCCCTGCCTGCCTGTCTCTCACTCACTCACTCACTCACTCTCCCTGCCTGCCTGTCTCTCACTCACTCTTTATACCTGTGTCTTTGCCTCTCACTCACTTTCCCTATCTGTCTCTCATTCACTCTTCCTGGCTGTCTCTTTGTCTCTCACTCAATCTCCCTACCTGTCTCTCTGTCTCTCACTCACTCTCCGTGCCTGTTTCTCACTCTCTTTGACTGTTCTGTTTCTTACTGCATGTCTCTTACTCACTCTCCCTGCCTGTCTCTCACTCACTCCCCCTGCCTATCTCTCTATCTCTATCCCTATCCATCTTACGTCACATATAAGTGGTCTTATACTTATTACAAAACAGGAACCAATAATGACTCAGCTTATAATTGCCACAGCAGAAGGAGACAATGGCCCCTGTATATGGTGGGTAATAAGTGTATTTTGGAAAGTGCATGGTGAAAATTTTGATTCCAGATCTAGTCTATGACGTCACAGAAAACAATTGTTCAAAATTCGGTTATTGGAAATGCGACAGTGCAGATTCCATTAGCGCACATACCTACACACTCATACACTCAGCTTTATATATTAGATTACCTGGCATCAGAAGGAGCATGTCCTGTTCGGCTGACAGCCCCCCTACTCCTCCCCATTCCACATAATCTAAGGTCTTTTATCCAATTACATTTGAAACATCTACCCTATGTATGAATCTGATCAAAGCATGCCACCATTGACTTCTACTCCTTCCCATCTTCCATTGATGCATGCTCTAATTTCATGTGATCAGATATATACACGGGTAGACATTTAAAATGTAACAGGACCTCACAGATGTCACAGATTACATCCCCCTGACCACATGACTTTAAGTGCCCAATTATGTTACAGAGCGCTATCTCAATGTTCCACACAACAGCGTGTTCTGTAGAAGTGAGACCTGTCAATCAGAACTATGGAGGCAGGACAGTGCAGGGAATTGCATATACTGGACCCCAATACTATGATTGCACTCACATCACTGATTTTTTTTTTAACATTGCAGCCATTGAAAGGAACCATTTAGAGATAAAGGCATTACTTTTAAATCATAGTTTAGAATGAAGTTTATATGTTGTGTGGGTTAGTTTTCAAGGAGATTTTCTTTAAGTAGAGTATATGTTGAGTAATAGAGAAATGCCTCCAGCATTTGGAACATTAGGTACAAATGACTTTCTTTATTCCATTTATAGGCAAGTATACACATACCTATAAGAAAAAGAACTATGTCCCACAAGGTGTAGTTTGCCTGTGGATTGTGCAGAGTGCACCAGATTCTTGAATTGTGATGCACATTCTTCATGAACCCTTCACTGCTCCCACAGAGTGCACCAACTTTGTTTGGTGTACCTTTAAGACAGAGCATGCAACACAATCCTGTCTAACATTGCATGATAAATGGGGTGCTCGGTCTGACAGTGCACTGGAACGCCCCTTTCAGTGCAGAATTTTGTGAACACTTTATAAATACACGTGCAAGCAGCTTGCACTGAAAAGAACGTGCAAAGTCAGGCAAAAAAATAGTGCGGGAGCTTTAAAAAATGCGTGCCTATGTGTTTCAAACTATATAAAATACCGGATCTTAGTCAGGGTCTCAGTTAATGGACTAAATAAAAATCATTTCAAATTAATTTTTTGAGCTGGAGCTGGAGGAATTTTCTCTCTTAGTGTATACAGCAATATATCACATTCAGTCACATTAAGTGAGCCAATATTTTTCCTTTCTTAAAAATATTTTGCAATCTATTTGGGGTCATTTATATAGCCACCATGCTCTGATATAAGACTGAGAAATATATTCAATATCCAATACAAACTCTTTTTTATAGAACAGACAATGGATGTTGTCTTTGTATATTTCTCTTTCACCTGTGTAGAATTAAATTCCACACTTAAAGTCCACAGCAAACAATGATATCATTCTGGTAACACTACAAGTTTTCATGCAGCATGTAGATGAGATTGCCATCACTGATTTGTGACTTTAAATAAGTGGCAATTAGTTGCCTGTTATTCAACATGAGTGTGTCCCTGGCCTAGGAGATTATTCACTCTTAGTTTTATTGCAGCCAATTGGTAAGATCAAAAAAGTTCTCTTTTTTTTGCTCATTAATGTAAACTCTGCATCCTATCTTCATAGAAAAAACTGAAATGTAAATATTTTTGCTAATTTATTAAACAAGTAAAACTGAGAAATCACATGGTCAAAAGTATTTAGACCCCTTGCTGTGACACTTATATTTAACTTTATGCTGTCAATTGTTTTCTTTTGATCCTTGGTTCGATGGTTTGATTCCTTCATTGGAGTCTAGCTTTGTTTAATTGAACTGATCAGACTTGATTAGGAAAGACACACACCTGTCAATAAAAGACCTCACAGCTCACAATGCTTGTCAAAGCACATGAGAACCATGAGGTCTAAGGAACTGCCCAAGGAGCTTACAGACAGGGTTGTGGCAAGGCATGGATCTGGTCAAGTTTACACAAGAATTTCTGCAGCGCTCAAGGTTCCTGAGAGCACAGTGACCTCCATAATCCATAAATGGAAGAAGTTTGGGACCAACTCAACTCTTCCTCAACCTGGCTGTTCAGCCTAATTAAGCAATTGTAGAAGAAGAGCTTTGGTGAGGGAGGTATAGAAGAACCCCAAGATTACTTTTGCTGAGCTTCAGAGATGCATTTCCACGAAGTCAACTATCACTGCAGCCTCCACCAGTTACAGCTTTAAGGCAGAGTGTGCCAACTGAAGCCTCTCCTCAGTGCAAGACATTTGAAAGTATGCATACAGTTTACAAAAAGACACATGAAGGACCCCCAGACTATGAGAAATAAGATTCTCTGGTCTGATGAGACAAAAATTTAACTTAGTGTTAATTCTAAAGGGTATGTGAGAAGAAAACCAGGCACTGCTCATCACCTGCCAAATACCATGCCAACAGTGAAACATGGTGGTGGCAGCATCATAATATAGGGAAGGGGAAGTTCAGCTGCAGGGATAGGGTGAATGGTTAAAATAAAAGATGAATGCAGCCAAGGACAGATATCATGGATTAAAACCTCTTCCAGAGTGCTCTGGACAAGGCAGAACCAGACAATGGCCCAGATTTATTAAAGCCCCTGATGCAGTTTTCTGTCAGACTATGGTCTCTCTTTAGTGAAAACTGCTTGCACATGTATTTAAGAAGTGTCCTCGACACATTTCTGCACTGAAAGAGGTGTAACAGTGTACAGTCGAACTGTGTGCCACATTTATCATGCAGTATCTGACAGAACTGTGTAACAGTTAAAGGTGCACCAAGAAAAAGTTGCTGCACTCTGTTGGAGCAGTAGAGGGTGTGTCATATTCATGGAGACTGTGTTACATAATTCATGAATCTGACAAACTTTTTACACTCCACAGGCAAACCGCAACAGTTTGTACTGTTATTTACAAATGTGGGCCAGTGACCCTAAACAGCTATAATAACAAAAAAATGGCTATAGAACTAGTCATTTACTATTCTTGACTGGCCCAGCCAGTGCCTTGACCAAAACCCAATTGAGAGACTTAAAAATCGCGTCCACCGACGTTCACCATCCAACCTGAGGGAACTGGAGAGGATCTGCAAGGAAGAATGGCAGCGGATCCCCAAATACAGGTGTGAAAATCTTGTTGTATCATTTCCAAGAAGCCTCATGTCTGTACTATCTCAATATCTCAATTTTGCTCAATACTGAACAAAGGGTCTGAATACTTATGACCTTGTGATATTTCTGTTTTTCAGTGTTTAGCAAAAATTTGCAAAAATAATATAATAATATAATTTTTCTGACGATATGGGACACAGAATGTACATTAATGATCAAAAAAACTTTTTTAATCTTAACAATAGGCTGCAATGAAACAAAGGGTGAACAATTTAAAGAAGTCTGAATACTTTCCATACCCACTGTACTTAATGCATTATTTACTGAAACACAGAAAATCCTTAATCAAATATACACTTCACCAGCTTTGATGTTTAAGATGATTTTACAAATAAATCTATTAACCATTAAATGTTATCATCCTAGGGAGCACTCGCTTGTATAACCCTAAAAATTGAAAGTCATCAAAATGTCAATGAGTAATGTTTAGTGCACCTGAACCTCAAACTACGGGTTTGTACTTCATTAGTATTCCAAACTTCATTAGTAGTTCTGGTCGGCGTTCCGTTCAACCCGCCTCCACTTTTAACTCTTTAAGTGCGACTAGAAAATTCACCAGCGGCATTTATATCATTGCGCGTCAGAAATGTTGGGAATGATTGTCTCTCCCCAGTGATGTCATTGGCAGCAACGACCCTCCCCAAACGGGCTGCACTTGTGGCCACATCTAGTTAAATACCAGTGGCATTTAAACAGTTATAGTATCACCCGCAATTGGTACCAGCACCAATTGGGGTGTTACTGGTGGGAGTTGGGTCTGGTTTTGGTACCTGGACCAGTCTTGTCATCAATATTATAGATGAGCGAACATACTCGTCCGAGCTTGATGCCCGTTCGAGCATTAGAGTACTCGAAACTGCTCGTTGCTCGGACGAATACTTCGCCCACTCGAGAAAATGGCAGCTCCCGCCGTTTTGCTTTTTGGCGGCCAGAAACAGAGCCAAAGGAGAATCCAAACGGCTTACTTACGCCTACAATAGCGTTATATATATTTTATTTCTGGTTGATCTGCTGGTGGCTGTCCTTGCTGCAGTGCATATACTAGCCAATTGTGAGGAATTTGGAGTGAGACTTGCGACCGCTGTGTTTAGCGCTTAGTGACGCACATATCCATCGCAAAGACCGAAGTGGGAAAATTTATTAGGGGTTGGATTTCAATTAGGCACAGTCTGCCATTTCCTTTTTATTTTACGTTTATTTTTTCATAACTCAGCGTCATCTCATCAGTGTGCTTTCATACTTGGCTAGAAAATAGCCAAAGGAGAATCCAAACGGCTTACTTACGCCTACAATAGCGTTATATATATTTTATTTCTGGTTGATCTGCTGGTGGCTGTCCTTGCTGCAGTGCATATACTAGCCAATTGTGAGGAATTTGGAGTGAGACTTGCGACCGCTGTGTTTAGCGCTTAGTGACGCACATATCCATCGCAAAGACCGAAGTGGGAACATTTATTAGGGGTTGGATTTCAATTAGGCACAGTCTGTCATTTCCTTTTTATTTTACATTTATTTTTTCACAACTCAGCGTCATCTCATCAGTGTGCTTTCATACTTGGCTAGAAAATAGCCATAGCAATAGGATAGCATTGTTTGGTTTTAAAAACTAAAAAACACAAAAAAAAACTAAAAAACACAAAAAAAAACAAAAAAAAGTTAAAAAAAAAATTAAAGTTATATAACTTTCATTTTCAAAATGTTTAACCCGAGGGCTAGGGGTAGAGGACGAGGACGAGGGCGGGGACGTGGGCGTCCATCTACTGCAGGGGTCAGAGGCCGTGGTCCTGGGTGGGGTGAGACACCGCCTGCTGATGAGGGAGCAGGGGAACGCCGCAGAGCTACACTCCCTAGGTTCATCATGTCTGAAGTTACTGGGACTCGTGGTAGAGCACTGTTGAGGCCAGAACAGTGCGAACAGGTGATGTCGTGGATTGCCGACAATGCTTCGAGCAATTTGTCCACCAGTCAGTCTTCCACGCAGTCCACCCATGTCACCGAAATCGGCACTCCTCCAGCTCCTGCACCTCAGCCTCCTCCCCCCCCAGTCTGCCCCCTCCCAGGAAAATTTGCCATTTGAACCGGCATACTCTGAGGAACTGTTTTCTGGACCCTTCCCACACTCACAAACCACTTGTCCGGTTGCTGCTGAGCAATTTTCCGATGCCCAGGTTTTCCACCAGTCGCAGTCTGTGGGTGATGATGACCTTCTTGACGTAGTGGAAGAAGTGTCTAAAGAGGTGTCCGACGATAAGGAGACACGGTTGTCAGACAGTGGTGAAGTTGTTGTCAGGGCAGGAAGTCTGAGGGGGGAGCAGACTGAGGGATCGGAGGATGATGAGGTGACAGACCCAAGCTGGGTTGAGAGGCCGGGTGAACACAGTGCTTCTGAGACGGAGGAGAGTCCTATAGCAGAACAGGTTGGAAGAGGCAGTGGTGGGGCCAGACGGAGAGGCAGGGCCAGAGCAGGTGCATCAGCGCCAAATGTGTCACGTAGTGAAGCTCCCGTGGCGAGGGCTCCCGCGGCGAGGGCTAGATTTTCAGAAGTCTGGAGGTTCTTTAAGGAAACACCGGATGACCGACGGTCTGTGGTGTGCAACCTTTGCCAAACCAGGATCAGCAGGGGTTCCACCACTACTAGCTTAACTACCACCAGTATGCGCAGGCATATGAATGCTAAACACCCGAATCAGTGGCACCAAGCCCGTTCACCTCCGGCCGTGCACACCACTGCTCCTTCCCCTGTGTCAGCTGATAGTCAGGCCCCTGCCCAGGACCCTGGCACAAAAACCCCATCGTCGCCTCCACGATCCTCCACAGCATCCACCAGCGTTCAGCTCTCCATACCCCAGACGCTGGAGAGGAAAAGAAAATATAGTGCAACCCACCCGCACGCCCAAGCCCTTAATGTCCACATCTCAAGATTGCTTAGCCTGGAGATGCTGCCCTATAGGCTAGTAGAGACCGAGGCCTTTCGCAACCTCATGGCGGCGGCCGCCCCTCGGTGTTCGGTCCCCAGCCGCCACTACTTTTCCCAATGTGCCGTCCCAGCCCTGCACCAGCACGTGTCAGACAACATCATCCGTGCCCTGACCAACGCCGTTTCTGACAAGGTCCACCTGACCACGGACACGTGGACGAGTGCTGCGGGGCAGGGCCACTATATATCGCTGACGGCACATTGGGTTAACTTGGTGGAGGCTGGGACCGAGTCTGACCCTGGGGCTGGTCATATACTGCCGACGCCGAGGATTGCGGGGCCTACCTCGGTCCAGGTCTCAAAGGCCTACTATGCCTCCTCCTCCTCCCACCCCTCCTCCACCTCCTCCTCCGAACTACCATCCGTGGGCATGGCGCCATCAGTCGCTAGCTCTAGGCACAGCAGCAGTGCCGTCGCTAAGCGACAGCAGGCGGTGCTCAAACTGCTGAGCCTAGGCGATAAAAGGCACACCGCCCAAGAACTATTACAGGGCATCACGGCGCAGACTGATCTGTGGCTGGCACCGCTGAACCTGAAGCCAGGCATGGTTGTGTGTGACAACGGCCGTAACCTGGTGGCGGCTCTGCAACTCAGCAGACTGACACATGTGCCATGCCTGGCCCATGTGTTAAATCTGATAGTTCAGCGTTTCCTCAAGACATACCCCAATCTGTCAGATTTGCTCACAAAGGTGCGCCGCATCTGTGCGCATTTCAGGAAGTCCAGCACAGATGCTGCCACTCTCAGGGCAGCGCAGTGCCGCCTCCAACTGCCCGCTCACCGACTGTTGTGCGACGTGCCCACGAGGTGGAATTCAACATTAACCATGTTATCCAGAGTTTACCAGCAGCGCAGAGCGATTGTAGACTGCCAGATGTCAACTTCCACCAGAACTGGTAGTCAGGTCAGTCAGCTTCCAAGTCTACAATGAGGAGTGGACGTGGATGTCTGATATCTGTCAGGTGCTGAGTAACTTTGAGGAGTCAACACAGATGGTCAGTGGCGATGCCGCCATCATCAGCCTCACCATCCCGCTGCTTGGCCTGTTGAAAAACTCTCTGATCAGCATGAAGTCGGAAGCTTTGCGCTCGTCACAAGAGACGGGGGAAGAAGATTCCCTTGTTGATAGCCAAAGCACCCTCAGGTCTGTTTCTCAGCGCATATCGGAGGAGGTGGAGGAGGATGAGGAGGAAGAGGAGGAGAATGTTGGCGAGACACAAGAGGGGAGCATTGCTCAGACCTTCACTGTTCAGCGTGTATGGGCAGAAGAAGAGGAGTTGGAGGAGTTGGAGGAGGAGGAAATGGGCAGTCAGGCCAGTGAGGGGAGTGAATTCTTGCGCGTTGGGACTCTGGCGCATATGGCAGATTTCATGCTAGGCTGCCTATCCCGTGACCCTCGCGTTCAAAAAATTTATTCCAGCTCCGATTACTGGGTATTCACTCTCCTGGACCCATGGTACAAGCAAAATCTTTCCACTCTCATCCCTGGAGAGGAAAGGAGTGTGAGAATGCATGAATACCAGCAGGCCCTGGTGCACAAGCTGAAACAGTATTTCCCTTCTGACAGTGCTAGCGGCAGAGTGCGTAGTTCTGCGGGACAAGTAGCGAGGGAGAGTAGGCGAGCAGGCAGCTTGTCCAGCACTGGCAAGGGTACGCTTTATAAGGCTTTTGCCAGCTTTATGTCACCCCAGCAAGACACTGTCACCTGTCCCCAGTCTCGGCAGAGTAGGGCTGATCTTTACAGAAAGATGGTGAGGGAGTACGTAGCTGACCATACCATCGTCCTAAATGATCACACAGCTCCCTACAACTACTGGGTTTCAAAGCTGGACATGTGGCACGAACTGGCGCTGTACGCCTTGGAGGTTCTTGCCTGCTCTGCCGCTAGCGTGTTGTCCGAGCGGGTTTTAAGTGCAGCTGGTGGCATCATCACCGATAAGCGTACACGCCTGTCGACTGACAGCGCTGACAGGCTGACGCTTATTAAGATGAATAAAGCTTGGATTTCTCATAATTTCCAATCTCCACCAGGTGAAGGAAGCTCAACCTGAATAATTTATGCACTCCTCCTCCTCCTCATTTTCCTCCTTCTCCTCCTCTTTGTACACTAAAGCAGAGGAAACTGGCTATTTTTTGACAGGGCCCACTGGCTCTAGCTATAGTACTTTATGCATTTAATTTTTCTGGAGGGCCACCTACCCGGTCCTCTGTTTTAAACAATTTTTGGGAGTGCCACATACAGGCACTCAATCTATTCAATTTTTCTGGAGTGCCACCTACCTGCTCCTCTTGTTTGAAAACTTTTTTGGACTGCCACACACAGGCACTCAATCTATTTCATTTTTCTGGAGGGCCACCTACCTGCTCCTCTGGTTTGAAAACTTTTTTGGACTGCCACATACAGGCACTCAATCTATTCCATTTTTCTGGAGGGCCACCTACCTGCTCCTCTGGTTTGAAAACTTTTTTGGACTGCCACATACAGGCACTCAATCTATTTCATTTTTCTGGAGGGCCACCTACCTGCTCCTCTGGTTTGAAAACTTTTTTGGACTGCCACATACAGGCACTCAATCTATTTCATTTTTCTGGAGGGCCACCTACCTGCTCCTCTGGATTGAAAACTTTTTTGGACTGCCACATACAGGCACTCAATCTATTCCATTTTTCTGGAGGGCCACCTACCTGCTCCTCTGGTTTGAAAACTTTTTTGGACTGCCACATACAGGCACTCAATCTATTCCATTTTTCTGGAGGGCCACCTACCTGCTCCTCTGGTTTGAAAACTTTTTTGGACTGCCACATACAGGCACTATCCAAATTAAATTGTCTCCATAGCAGCCTCCACACGTTGTCTCCATTGCTACCTCCAAAAGTCGTCCATATAGCTGCCTCCATACATCGTCCCCTTATCAAACGAGGTGTGTCAGGCAGAAATTTGGGTTGTTTTCATGGATTCCACATCAAAGTTGTTAACTTTGTCGCCACCCTGCTGTGTTATCCACAAAATATACTGGCAAACTTTTATCATTTACCGATATTATTTCAGCGCTTCTTGCGCATCTGTTTACATTCCCCTCACCCGCCATATCCCAAACTTATAAGAACGCTACTACACTTGATCTTATACAAAAGGTTCTTAGAAGTGCTGTTTGGGGAGTAGCCTAGAGACAGGGGCTTGGATTGGCGAAAGCTCGCCTGGCAGCGGAGCTCCAGCTCCATGCCAAGATCCAACTAACATAGTTTTAACTGCAGCACCTTTAATCTACTACTAGTTCACTGCCTCCATACATGTTCCCCTTATCAAACGAGCTGTGTCAGGCAGAATTTTGGGTTGTTTTCATGGCTTCCATGTTAACTTTGTCGCCACCCTGCTGTGTAATCCACAAAATATACTGGCAAACTTTTATCATGTACCGATATTATTTGAGCGCTTCTTGCTCACTTCCTTTGGTTCCTCTCTGCCACCCATTGGTTTGAAGCCTGAGTCCATTTAGGGTATGTCGCCATGACACTCTCTAGCCTGCTGCCGCTGCCTCTGCATGCCGTCCCCTATAGTGTCAGGGTCAATTATTGGATGTTTTAGATGCTATCTAGCTTCATTCTGTCACTCTGTCATGGCCATGCTGTTGCCCATAATTTTGGCATAATGGTGCGATTAAGCAGCCTCAGAGGCATTCATGCATGCTGCCCCTGCTGTTTCCTGTCCATTTCCGTGGTGTTTCCATCCTTTTCTGAGGTTCCCAGGTGTTTGGCCAAGCTTCCCTGTGCAGAGCCTTGGTCCCCTTGAAAAATGCTCGAGTCTCCCATTGACTTCAATGGGTCTCGTTATTCGAGACGAGCACTCGAGCATCGGGTAAAGTTCGTCTCGAATAACGAGTACCCGAGCATTTTAGTGCTCGCTCATCTCTAATCAATATCCATGTGTTAAACTAAAAAGATTGTTGTGTACAGTATTTATCATTCTCAATTAGAGATGAGCGAGTATACTCGTCCGAGTATACTGCTCGGTCGAGTATTAGCATACTCGGACCGGCTCGTTACTCGGACGAGTATCTCGCCGGCTCGAGATCGAGCAGTAAATTAATAAAATAAATTGAATAAAAGTATTTTTATAGTAAAAAAAAAATATTACACATGTTTGCAGATGTTTTACTTGTAAGAACACATTGAAATAACACTATTCTTCACTTTCCAGGTGTTCGCGCGTGTCTCCCGCTAAGTTAGGAGATGTGCACGAACATCTGGAATGTGAAGAATAGTGTTCTTTCAATGTGTTCTGCACTTAAATGTGTTCTGCACTTCACTTTGCAGCTGTGCGCGCGTATCTCCGAACCTATCGGGAGACACGCGCGCACACCTGCAATGTGAAGAATAGAATTAAAACATTAAAAACAGTGAACACAGGAGCATTTAAGTGCAGAACACATTGAAAGAACACTGTTCTTCACATTCCAGATGTTCGTGCACATCTCCTAACTTAGCGGGAGACACGCGCGAACACCTGCAAAGTGAAGAATAGTGTTATTTCAATGTGTTCTTACAAGTAAAACATCTGCAACATCTGGAATTTTTTTTTTTTGCACTGTTCTTTTACTGTTCAGTTTTATTAAAAAAATGCTCGGGTCTCCCATTGACTTCAATGGGGCTCGTTATTCGAGACGAGCACTCGAGCATCTGGAAAAGTTCGTCTCGAATAACGAGCACCCGAGCATTTTAGTGCTCGCTCATCTCTATTCTCAATTTATTAGCATGATTTATAGAAAACTTTAATTAATTTTTTGAAATGAAATATATATATATATATATATATATATATATATATATATATATATATATATTATTTTTATATAATTCATTTTATCTAATTTCAACATCAAATTCAGTTAAGATGATGTAATGATCTGATAAGGTAAATATCTATTTAAAGATTATGACCTTGAGCTAATATCCATCTGTTTAAAAGGCAATATGCCCATTGGCAATTTGGTCAATTCATTGCAATGGGTGTTGATGCCAGGTGACAAGGGTTTTAGTTATTGGAAGTCGGCATACTTCTACAAAAGACATCTGTTTAGCAGGAAGTTCCCAACCAAAGCCAAATCTTAAAAGCTAATGCCCATTTTGTTATTGTATAGTTTATATGTTTACATTCTAGAATCATAATATTAAAAATATTGATATTAATATTAAAAGTCGACAATATCAATCGAAAAATTTCAAGTTTTATTTTTTGTTGTAGTAAGTTGTGAATTGTTGTGATAAAATTTTGTATTAAGTTTCAATAAAAATATAGAAATGACTTGCAATGCTATTTTGCATAATGACATGCATGGAGTGTCATTGATATTTTGATCTACTTTGCATTTCATTTTGTAACCTTATTTTTTTAAAGTGAAATCTCTACAAAACAAAATCTTTTGGGGAAGACCATCTCTTTTTCTAAACTGGATTTTTGGCACCAGATTCTTATTTCAACCATTATATATACTGGCCATCTCTTGAAAGATGATCACCCTTCTAGAGGTCAACTGCTAGAGGATTTTACTGTAAACTCATGGTGTAGCTATGTTTATTGCAAAGCTTGGAGTTGCAACAGTTTGCCCTCATCTTAGGTCTTTGGTCTCTGCTATATGGTTGAAGTTTTTTTCTCCACAAAGGACCACTGCTGGAAAAAAATACTCATTGCAGTCAAAACTGGACACTAGATAACTATTGTACAGTTTTCCAAAAGTATCAACTGTATCTGTGCCATTATGCTGTTAATACAATTAATAAAGAGAGCACTACAGGCTACATTCTTTGCATGCTAGAGGTGATGCTAGGATGTCCTTGCTCTGGCTACTTCCATTCCCTCATCCAGACTGTTCAGATTTAGTGATAAGCAGACCTATAAAAGTTACGGTTTGGCCAATTTCGGCATAACTCTAATTTGAAAATCTGTTCAGGCCCAGATTCACAGGTGTTAACTTTTTAAATACGGTTGACAAAATAACTTTTAAATCAATAATGTGCGCGTATGATGTCATTGGGAAGCACTGATCCATCCCAAAATGCTGGAAAGCAGAATCTCCGGCATGCAATTTTTTATTTTTGGTTTTTAAATATTTCATTGAAAAGTGTTTCCACAGCTACAATATTTTAGTGTCAAATACATATAGCATGAATAGCAAACCATAATTAATTTTTCAACAGGGGGCAGGGCAAGAGAGGGAATGAAGAACTGGAAATACACATTAGAATGGGGGATAGGAAGGGATAAGAAGGAATAACTATGAGGCATAGGTATCCCGTAATTACCAAATAAGTTCTCATATCTTTGACTTAAATGAGAGATCTCTGGCATCCCCCATTATGTAACAACTGGTAACACAATAGGTGGTTAAGAGCTCTGCAAATTACTAACTTATGAAACTTCTTATTGATAACAAAAGAGTATATATGATAATTGCAAAAAAGGATATGGCTGAAAATGTAACTCAATGAATCTGTCAGGATCAGTGGATCCTCTGGACCACCGCGGGAGATGTAACTAGCCAACACCCGGAACCGGAGCCCAGCGGCACCTGGTATTCACCAGAGCCCGCCACAAAGCGGGTTGGACTTGCTGCGGCAGGATACCACTAGGTCGTTCCCAGGTGTGACTAGCCCACGGTGGCAGCCGAGGTCAAGGTTCCTTAGCGGATGACAATCTCGTAGACAGGTCCAGGCACAGGGTCAGGGCAGGCGGCAGAGATGCAACGTCAGGTCCAAGTCTGGGGTCAGCAACAGGAGGTCCAGGCAGAAGGGGACGGGAACACAGGCGCAGGAACACAGCAACACGGAGGAACACGGGAAACACAGGACTTGGGAGCGGAGACACACAGGAACGCAGGAATACACAGGAACGCAGGAAAACACAGGAACGCAGGAAAACACAGGAACGCAGGAATACTTGCTTGGAAGCTTTCTCTAAGGCTATGAGGCACAAAGATCCGGCAAGGGTCACAGGAAGGGGAAGAAACTTATAGCAGGCCAGCGCCAATTATTGCCGTGCTGGCCCTTTAAATCTAAGAGTGACGGCGCGCGCGCCCTAGGAGACGGGGACGCGCGCCAAGCTGCGGGAGCCAGGGAGGACATCGCGGGAGCCAGGGAAGGTGAGCGGGACCCGGGACCGGGGGCAGCAGCAGGAACACGGGTGCGCCCGCGATCCGAGACAGCGATCGCAGGAGCACCCGTGACAGTACTTCCCCCCCTTCGGCCTCCCC
This sequence comes from Engystomops pustulosus, assembly GCF_040894005.1. Classification (NCBI taxonomy): domain Eukaryota; kingdom Metazoa; phylum Chordata; class Amphibia; order Anura; family Leptodactylidae; genus Engystomops; species Engystomops pustulosus. The sequence goes on along the minus strand of NC_092418.1, from coordinate 43,568,749 downwards.
CTCTTCTTCTTGCGGCCAATAAACCTCTGGAGGAGAGTCCGATCCAAAATGTTCTCTTCGGGCTCCCAGGATCTCTCCTCAGGACCGAACCCCCTCCAGTCTACAAGAAAGAACCGCTTACTCCTCACGAACTTCATGTCCAGAACTTCCTTAACCTCATAGACGTCTGGGGAATCCGCCTCAGGAGCAGGAGGAGGGGATTGTTGGGAGAAGCGGTTCAGGATGACAGGTTTCAGGAGGGAGACATGGAAGGAGTTCGGTATGCGCATAGAAGGAGGAAGGCGGAGTTTGTAGGCCACTTGATTGATGCGCTTGATTACCTCAAAAGGACCAAGGAACCGGGGACCGAGCTTGTAGCTAGGTATCTTGAGTCGGACGTATCTGGAAGATAACCATACTTTTTCACCAGGAGAAAAGACGGGAGGAGCCCGACGCCTCTTATCAGCCTGGGTCTTGATACGGTCTGTAGCTCGTAGAAGAGATTGGCGGGTCTGGTCCCAAATAGAGTTGAGGTCTAACAGCAGATCTTCAACCGCAGGGACATCAGAGGGAGTAGGCAGCGGAAGAGGAGGGTGAGGAATACGTACATAGACCACGAAGAATGGAGACAAGCCAGTAGACCCAGAGTCCAGAGAATTATATGAGAACTCAGCCCAGGGTAGGAGGTCAGCCCAGTTGTCCTGACGGGCTGAGATGAAGTGACGGAGATAGCAGCCCAAAGTCTGGTTCACCCTCTCCACTTGACCATTAGACTGAGGGTGGTAGGCAGAAGAAAAGTCAAGGTTGACCTGCAGTTGGTTACACAAGGAACGCCAGAATTTTGACACAAACTGGACTCCACGATCGGACACGATGTGCAGCGGAAGACCATGCAGCCGGAAGATATGTCTGAAGAAAAGGCTGGCAAGCTGTGGAGAAGACGGAAGACCTGGAAGAGGAACAAAATGTGACATCTTCGAAAACCGGTCCGTAACCACCCAGATGACAGTACAGCCCGAGGAGACAGGCAGATCAGTGACAAAATCCATTGCCACGTGGGACCACGGGCGACTGGGTATCGGTAACGGTAATAACAGTCCAGCTGGCTTGAGACGAGAGGCTTTGTTGCGGGCACAGGAGGAGCAGGATCCCACAAACTCCCGAACATCTTTGACCAGGTCAGGCCACCAGTAGTAGCGGGAGATGAGGGCCACGGTGCGTTGCACCCCAGGGTGCCCAGCCATACGGGAAGAATGTCCCCAAGACAAAATCCTCTTCCGAAGAGCAGGTCTAACATATGTCTTGCCAGGAGGTAGCTGCCGAAGATCAACAGGAGCTGCAACAACAAGCTGGTCCGGAGAAATTATATGCCGAGGAGCTGGTTCCTCTCCAGTCACATCAGAGGCACGGGATAGAGCATCAGCCTTGATGTTCTTGTCAGCCGGACGAAAATGGATTAGCAGGTTGAAACGGGAAAAGAACAATGACCACCGGGCTTGCCTGGGATTCAGGCGCTGGGCTGACTGGAGGTATAACAAGTTCTTGTGGTCAGTGTACACACATACAGGATGAAGAGCACCCTCAAGAAGATACCGCCATTCCTCCAGAGCAAGTTTAATGGCCAAGAGCTCACGGTCACCAATCGAATAATTTCTTTCAACTGGGGAAAATGTTTTTGAAAAGAAACTGCAAGTGGAAGTTCGGCCCCTGGGCCCTTTTTGGGTGAGGACCGCTCCAGCTCCCATGGAGGACGCATCCACCTCAAGAAAGAAAGGTTTGTCGGTATCAGGCCTAGAGAGTACTGGAGCTGAGGCAAAAGCGGACTTTAACTTGGAGAAGGCCTCTTCAGCTGTAGGAGACCAGGAACGTGGATTGGCAACCTTCTTAGTGAGGGCCACGATGGGAGACACCACAGTGGAAAAATGGGGAATAAACTGTCGATAATAATTTGCAAACCCCAGGAACCTCTGTATGGCTCGGAGGCCCTCTGGGCGAGGCCACTGAAGAACTGCAGACAGTTTTGCGGGATCCATCAGGAGGCCTTTGTCGGAAATTATATAACCAAGAAATGGAAGACTGTGCTGGTGAAACTGGCATTTCTCCAGTTTGGCGTAGAGATGGTTGGCACGAAGTCGATCAATAACTTGGCGTACGTGTCAAGTACAGACAGAGGTTCTCCTGTTGTCGTCTTGAACGCTCCTGTAGGGAGAGCCGAATTCTGTCCACCTGCATAGGTTCCTCAACAGACAATTCAGGCGAAGGCTGGAGAGGTCTTTGAAAGGCAGGAGCCAGGCGAGGAAAACGTCTTATCCGGGCTTGAGGGTGCTCGGTGCGGAGTTCCTCGGCGCGTTCCTTGAACCGAACATAAATCCGAGTGGCCAGAGTGATAAGACCACTCAGAGTTGACGGCTGGTCCCGAGCAGCCAGAGCGTCCTTAACCTGCGCAGAGAGTCCCTTCTTAAAGGTAGCGATGAGGGCAGCATCGTTCCAGGCAAGTTCAGAGGCCAGGGTGCGGAACTGAACCGCATACTCTCCCACAGACGAGCTGCCTTGGCGCAGGTTCAGTAAAGCAGTCTCGGCAGAAGAGGCCCGTGCAGGTTCCTCAAATACGGCCCGGAACTCTGCCAGAAAAGCCGTGAGAGTAGTCGTGACTGGGTCGCCTCTATCCCAAAGAGAGGTAGCCCAGGCCAGAGCTTTCCCGGAGAGGAGACTGACGAAGAATGCCACCTTGGACCGCTCCAATACAAATTGCGAAGGCATGAGCTCTATTTGCAGAGAGCACTGAGTTATAAAGCCCCGGCAATCCTTGGGGTCTCCGTCAAACTTGCGGGGCATAGACAGCCGAAGTCGGGGTTCAGCGGCAGGAGGACAGACCGGAACAGCAGGGGTCGCTGGAGCGGGCACAGGAGCCTATTGCTGGGTGGCTAGCAGCTGTTGCAGCATGGTGGTGACTTGATCCAGCTGTTCACGCTGAGCGGCAATCTCCCGGGATTGCTGGACCGCAATGGCAGCAAAGTTGGGACGAGTAGGAAGCGGAACCTCGGTGGGATCCATGGCCGGATCTTACTGTCAGGATCAGTGGATCCTCTGGACCACCGCGGGAGATGTAACTAGCCAACACCCGGAACCGGAGCCCAGCGGCATCTGGTATTCACCAGAGCCCGCCGCAAAGCGGGTTGGACTTGCTGCGGCAGGATACCACTAGGTCGTTCCCAGGTGTGACTAGCCCACGGTGGCAGCCGAGGTCGAGGTACCTTAGCGGATGACAATCTCGTAGACAGGTCCAGGCACAGGGTCAGGGCAGGCGGCAGAGATGCAACGTCAGGTCCAAGTCCGGGGTCAGCAACAGGAGGTCCAGGCAGAAGGGGACGGGAACACAGGCACAGGAACACAGCAACACGGAGGAACACAGGAAACGCAGGACTTGGGAGCGGAGACACACAGGAACACAGGAATACACAGGAACGCAGGAAAACACAGGAACGCAGGAAAACACAGGAACGCAGGAATACTCGCTTGGAAGCTTTCTCTAAGGCTATGAGGCACAAAGATCCGGCAAGGGTCACAGGAAGGGGAAGAAACTTATAGCAGGCCAGCGCCAATTATTGGCGTGCTGGCCCTTTAAATCTAAGAGTGACGGCGTGCGCGCCCTAGGAGACGGGGACGCGCGCGCCGAGCTGCGGGAGCCAGGGAAGGTGAGCGGGACCCGGGACCGGGGGCAGCAGCAGGAACACGGGTGCGCCCGCGATCCGAGACAGCGATCGCGGGAGCACCCGTGACAGAATCAAAGACTTCATACTGTCTCCTATTCCAAAAAATTACCCATGGCTTCCAGAGTTTGACAAAATGGTCATGCCTTCTCTTCGCTAGCTACCTCCTCCAACCTATGGATCTGGTCCAAGTTTTCCAGCCACTGCCCAATGGTTAGTGGGAATTGGCTAAGCCAATGCATCGGTATTAGAGACTTGGCTGTTTGAACTAGTATGGTTATTAAGCTACCTTGCCTAGGTGTCCAAGACATATTTGGTATCTATAATAGAACAATTTCTGAAGAGTGTGAACAATGCTCTGCAGGGTGATCAGATTAATATATCTCTTCACCACCTCCACAAAAGGGCCTTATGATCAAGCATGACCAAAAGATCAAGTCGATCAAGAACTTGGCGTACGTGTCTCTGGTGGGATTCAAGGTCCGGAGAGTACACCAGAATGTCATCCAGGTAGACCACGACACATGTATAGAGGAGGTCCCGGAAAATGTCATTAACAAATTCTTGAAAGACAGCAGGGGCATTGCACAGTCCAAAGGGCATTACTAAATATTCAAAATGCCCATCCCGGGTATTAAACGCCGTCTTCCACTCGTCACCTTTGCGGATCCGGATGAGATTGTAAGCACCCCGAAGATCCAGTTTGGAGAACACCTTGGCGCCGCGCAGGCGATCAAAGAGTTCCGTGATCAACGGCAAGGGGTATCGGTTTTTAACCGTGATCTTATTCAGCCCACGATAGTCTATACAGGGACGTAAGGAGCCGTCTTTCTTGGTGACAAAGAAAAATCCTGCACCAGCCGGAGAGGAGGACTTGCATATGAAACCCCTTTTAAGATTCTCCTTGATGTATTCAGACATAGCAGCCATCTCAGGAACAGAAAGCGGATAGACCCAAACTCTGGGGAGAGTGGCACCCGGAAGGAGATCCACAGGGCAATCATAGGAACGATGTGGAGGTAGTGTCTCAGCTTGTCTCTTGGAAAACACATCTGCGAAGTCCATATACGGATCGGGAAGTCTCTGCAGGGATTTGTGAGACAACGTAGAAGTCCCGACAGGCAGTGGATGAAGGACCCGCATGCAATGTGAGGAACAATCCGGACCCCAACGGAGAATCTCTCCAGAAGACCAGTCCAGAACAGGGGCATGAAGCTGCAGCCAGGGGAGACCCAGCAGTAGAGCAGATGTGCTTTGGGGCAGCACAAAAAAAGAAAGTCTCTCTTGATGTAGGGCACCAACTTGCAGAAGCAGGGGTTCCGTGCGAAACCAGATGGGCACAGAGAGAATCTGACCATTGACCGAGGCAATGGACAATGGCTTCTCGAGACGAACCACCGGGAAGTGATGCTGAGAGACCAAGGCTGCATCCACAAAGTTCGCTGTAGAGCCAGAATCCAGGAAGGCAGAAACCTGGATCTGGGTACCGGTGCCAGTGCTGAGGAGCACGGGAAGAGTCAGATGTGGAGAAGCTGTACTTACACCTAGGGACGCCTTTCCCAAGAAGCCTAAGTGCTGGCGTTTCCCGGACGTTGAGGACGGACAGGACAGGAACTGATGAAGTGCTCTGGGCTGGCACAGTACAGACAGAGGTTCTCCTGTCGTCGTCTTGAACGCTCCTGTAGGGAGAGCCGAATTCTGTCCACCTGCAAAGGTTCCTCAACAGACAATTCAGGCGAAGGCTGGAGAGGTCTTTGAAAGGCAGGAGCCAGGCGAGGAAAACGTCTTACCCGGGCTTGAGAGTGCTCGGTGCGGAGCTCCTCGGCGCGTTCCTTGAACCGAACATAAATCCGAGTGGCCAGAGTGATAAGACCACTCAGAGTTGACGGCAGGTCCCGAGCAGCCAGAGCGTCCTTAACCTGCGCAGAGAGTCCCTTCTTAAAGGTAGCGATGAGGGCAGCATCGTTCCAGGCAAGTTCAGAGGCCAGGGTGCGGAACTGAACCGCATACTCTCCCACAGACGAGCTGCCTTGGCGCAGGTTCAGTAAAGCAGTCTCGGCAGAAGAGGCCCGTGCAGGTTCCTCAAATACGGCCTGGAACTCTGTCAGAAAAGCCGTGAGAGTAGTCGTTACTGGGTCGCCTCTATCCCAAAGAGAGGTAGCCCAGGCCAGAGCTTTCCCGGAGAGGAGACTGACAAAGAATGCCACCTTGGACCGCTCCGATACAAATTGCGAAGGCATGAGCTCTATTTGCAGAGAGCACTGAGTTATAAAGCCCCGGCAATCCTTGGGGTCTCCGTCAAACTTGCGGGGCATAGACAGCCGAAGTCGGGGTTCAGCGGCAGGAGGACAGACCGGAACAGCAGGGGTCGCTGGAGCGGGCACAGGAGCCTGTTGCTGTTGCTAGGTGGCTAGCAGTTGTTGCAGCATGGTGGTGACTTAATCCAGCTGTTCACGCTGAGCGGCAATCTCCCGGGATTGCTGGACCGCAATGGCAGCACAGTTGGGACGAGTAGGAAGCGGAACCTCGGCGGGATCCATGGCCGGATCTTACTGTCAGGATCAGTGGATCCTCTGGACCACCGCGGGAGATGTAACTAGCCAACACCCGGAACCGGAGCCCAGCGGCATCTGGTATTCACCAGAGCCCGCCGCAAAGCGGGTTGGACTTGCTGCTGCAGGATACCACTAGGTCGTTCCCAGGTGTGACTAGCCCACGGTGGCAGCCGAGGTCGAGGTACCTTAGCGGATGACAATCTCGTAGACAGGTCCAGGCACAGGGTCAGGGCAGGCGGCAGAGATGCAACGTCAGGTCCAAGTCCGGGGTCAGCAACAGGAGGTCCAGGCAGAAGGGGACGGGAACACAGGCACAGGAACACAGCAACACGGAGGAACACAGGAAACACAGGACTTGGGAGCGGAGACACACAGGAACACAGGAATACACAGGAACGCAGGAAAACACAGGAACGCAGGAAAACACAGGAACGCAGGAATACTCGCTTGGAAGCTTTCTCTAAGGCTATGAGGCACAAAGATCCGGCAAGGGTCACAGGAAGGGGAAGAAACTTATAGCAGGCCAGCGCCAATTATTGGCGTGCTGGCCCTTTAAATCTAAGAGTGACGGCGCGCGCGCCCTAGGAGACGGGGACGCGCGCGCCGAGCTGCGGGAACCAAAGAGGACATCGCGGGAGCCAGGGAAGGTGAGCGGGACCCGGGACCGGGGGCAGCAGCAGGAACACGGGTGCGCCCGCAATCCGAGACAGCGATCGCGGGAGCACCCGTGACAGAATCAAAGACTTAATACTGTCTCCTATTCCAAAAAATTACCCATGGCTTCCAGAGTTTGACAAAATGGTCATGCCTTCTCTTCGCTAGCTACCTCCTCCAACCTATGGATCTGGTCCAAGTTTTCCAGCCACTGCCCAATGGTTAGTGGGAATTGGCTAAGCCAATGCATCGGTATTAGAGACTTGGCTGTTTGAACTAGTATGGTTATTAAGCTACCTTGCCTAGGTGTCCAAGACATATTTGGTATCTATAATAGAACAATTTCTGAAGAGTGTGAACAATGCTCTGCAGGGTGATCAGATTAATATATCTCTTCACCACCTCCACAAAAGGGCCTTATGATCAAGCATGACCAAAAGATATGTTTATGCAATGCTCCTTGTTGCCCTCATCTCCAGCACCAACTATAAGACATTAGGCCCATTTTTTAAAATGAAAGTTATATGAAGGACCAAGCACAACCGACAGTAAACAACGTATGTCGACACATATATTAAAATCCGTAAATATGAGAAACAAAGAAAAGAAAATGTGCCATATGACAATTTAAGTAACTCTTTATTTAAATGAAAATCAACACATATATCACCTGACACAGGGATGATGGACATCATAAAAACACTTAAAAATCTACCAAGTACGTATCAAATCATACAGTTGGTACTACCACGTAAGGCAGTCCAACAAACCATTCCCTTCACCAACAATAGGTAGTATAGGAATCACCTCTATTAGTATATTTATCAAGCAAACAATATGCATGTACAAACACAGCACAAGACCTACCGTAGTACAAGTATCCAAATCATATGTTACAGCAATATGCTATCCCTGATATATTTGTAACTAGTCTAAAAGTAACATCTGGTTCCCATACATTACAGGTAAGTGCACAGGTACGAGGGCTATATAAAGCAGCATCTCGGGCTGTCCAGAGTCAGGGTGATTCAGTCATTGTGAAGGGGATGGCCCCCCACACGTTCTACTGGGGACTTTCTTTTTAATGTCATAGGAGTCCTGTGCCATCTAGTCAACGTTTTATAGGAATATTCCTGGAACTTAACTAAATGTGAGAATCTGTGAAAATTCCTCAGAGACATTAACCAATCAGTTTTCGTAAAGCAATATCTCTGGTCTTGTTCCGAAGCAATAATAAATGATGGGCCTCCAGTTTCTGTGCCTCCAGTTCAGGAACCAGCAAATATAGGACCAATATAAGATGTTTAGGGAGTTTAGGGGCTAGTATGACGTGTGCTACACCGTATTGCTCCCGTAGGGGGCCGTGCGCCCATTGCCGTGTATGGGGGAGGTATATATGTATATATGCAACACCCCTGCCAATGTGTGGACAAGGGAGTGCTTGCGAATAAGGTCCTCTATCTGTAGTATCCCTCTAGAGGAGCCTGATGAACTCACTTTTAGGGTAATACAGTCATTGTAAGGTAATTAGTAGTGGTAGACCCTGCCACATGAGCAGCTCCTAGTCCTCAGCACATCTTTTAGAACACACTGAGAGAAGGAAACAGTGAGAGTCATTTACTAAGGGTCCGATTCGCGCATTTTCGTCGGGCTTCCCGTATTTTTCTTATTTGCACCGTTTTCCCCTGAATTGCCCCAGGATTTTGGCGCATGCGATCATATTTCAGTGCAATCGTGCTGGGTTGCATGCAAAGGAAATGGGGGTGCGGTCGTTGGAAAACCCGATGGATTCGGAAAAACAGCATTTTTCTTTAAAAAAAAAGTGTCACTTGACAAGCACTTACTTGCACTAAGAAATAGAAGGTGAACTCCGGTGAACTCCAGTGGACCTCGGCGCAGCAGCGACACCTAGTGGATATCACCTTAGTGAGTCCCAGCCGGACCCAAATCAGCGTCGGAGAACCCGCCGCTGGATAGCGACTGGACCGGGAAAGTAAATGTGCCCCAGTGTCTGTGCACCACTAGCACAGACACACAGCTAATCCCCAAGACAAACTGCAGCTTCCCCATCTGGAAACGGCTACATACCAGCCTGCAGTTACTTTCAGGCTGGTGAATCTACTCCTGAGGATCACTGTCCATGACCACTCCAGTAATCTGAAATTTCTCCAACATTCAGCATCTGTAACCGGATCGTTTGGCTTGTTGCCTGCAGTTGTTTGAATAAGGAACCGTGAGTTGTTTTGCACAACGTTGCCTCTGTCTGTTCCCTAAGTACGGCTGTTACACCAATGGTGCCCCATCCATTACCCAGGGACTCATACTATGGAAATTAAAGGGGTTGCCCCAGGGAGATTCAAGTGCAGACACACCATCTGCTGAAGACCTGCCAGGCTGTAGGACAGCCCTCCGGTCCCCATACAATGCACCTTGATCACAGTGTGCTTATGCAGCAACGGCCAGCCACTCCGGTATTCTGGGCCCTGACTGCCTCCAGGCCCCAAGAAAAGGCTAGGCCCTGGTGGGGGATGCTGCATATACATCGGCCGTATCTATGTCCCCCATACATGTGTGAATGTAGCCTAATATATATGTTTTTATTAGTCTTGGATTTACAGCTTATTTTTCTAGTGGGACACCTCAAAGTAATTAGTTATACTGTTGCTTAAATTGTTTAATACAATCTGGTGCTTTTACCTTTGATGGATTCTTTGTGGGAATTTTGCATTTTTTGTTTTATTGTGTATGCGGTATAACTTGTTGAACCATTATTGTGTTTTGAAATATGAATAGTTTTTAGGTGTTCGGAAACTCTTCTCATTCCAAATATAAATATGTAGCAAGAGCAGATGTCAAGCTGTCACTTGGCCCCTGCCATTTTCTTTTGTGCAGGGTGCCACAAGCTTTAGTTTATAGCTTAGTATTGTTATAATGATGCTATTTAAAAAGTACTGCCTTCTAAAAGGTTCATAGATCACATAACAGTGTTTCTCATTTTACATTTATGTTTGCTTATTTAACCCAAGTGAATCTGATATATACTGAATTTCAATAAGAGGTTCCAGCCCTTAGACCCTGGAAGAAAACATGAATTCACTTATCTTGAAATACATAAAAATCTATTCTACTTAAATAATACCTAACTGTGGGTAGTAATAGTAAAGGAATTTCAGTATTAAACAATATTTGTATGTCCTATTTGTATGTATGTATAATTTCACCTTTTTTACGACCAGTTTAATTGTCCATGGCTTGAAAATATAGTGTGTGTGATCCACAATCTTAGGTACTCTGTAAGACAAAGCTAAGATCTTGGTGGGGAATAGTATTATAGTAGATAAAGCTGGAAACAGATGCAGGTCCATCAAGTTTGTCCTATAAGATTAACAAAATGTTTGTTTTCCATAATGTGATATTTACTGTTTCTTTCCCAAAAAGGCATCCAGACCTCTCTTTATCATGTAGAAGCTATCAGCCATAACAACCTCCTGTGGCAGAAAGTTCCCCAATCTCACTGCTCTTACAGTAAAGAACCGTTTAACTGCTGTACCTGTTTCAGTTTGACTATGTACCTTTGTGATATCAGCTGATACTTTTGAGTCTTTTTTTTAAAAAAAAAAGAGTCACACAAAAGTCCCACATTCATCTGTTAACATTTTCCTATGCCTTCTTAGAAATGGGGTTTATTTGCAGAAAAATTTGCAACTTTTCACTAAAATTTAAAAAAAATTAGCAATTTTTTTTATTTATCCACATCTCGATTTAAAAAAAAAAAATAGATGGATCACTTAGAACATAGTCACAAATATATGAAAAATCACAAAAAATAATTAAGATAAATGACCCTCTATGTGTGATCCAACCAGTGATTTTTATAAAGGCAAAATTATGTACTTATCATGAAAATCTAAGCTTTTTTTGATTCATCCCACAATAATGTAGAAAATGTAGATGGCAACCCAACAAGAAACATCCATAGACATGTAATATGGAGGGTACTTGCAAAACCTGGTCCAGGTTTTAACACAATTCCAATAAAATAAAAAGAAGAATGTGGCAAAGCACAAGAGAAGTTCAGCTTACAAGGAGTGCTTAATTCCCTCCAAGCACGTGGCTGCACTAAAGCACTCCATGTAAGTAGAACTTCTTTTGTGCTGTGCAAAAAACTTCTTTTTGTTTTATTGGATACATCCCATAATGTTATTTGCCTTAGTAGCAGCTGCCTGGCTCTAAAATTAAATTTTTCTAAGTAATTTACTATTCAGAATATTATTGTACAATTTTTTTCCTTGGCCAAATGCATTACCTTACAAAATCCCTCATAATTTTACACTATCTCCCTTTGTAATAATTACTTTACAGAGCTTCATATCATCTGTAAATATTGAAACTGTAGTGTGTAAAATCTTTATGAGGTCATTAATATAAAAAATTAGAAAGAAGGGCCAATACTGACTTGTGGCACTCCACTTGTAACTTCAACTCAATCTGAAAATGTGCCATTAACAACAAATTAATAACAACCCTCTGTTTCCTATCAGTAAGCCATTACCCTAATGTGATATAGTATCAAATGCCTTTCATACACAACGTCCACAGTCTTCCCTTCTGACAGGACCAATCCCTCAGGTTCAAATATTTTCCCCAAAACCAATGTTAAAAGTTTCATTTTTAGAATAATGGCACTACAATTGGCATGTATTAAAAACTAAACTAATAGCAGATCTATGAACTCCTTAAATGTCTTATGACACAAAAGCCTATGCAATAATACTTGGGGAGATTTCTGGCCAAGAACTGTTGTTCCATTTCGCTATCACTGCTCAAGAAAATGTAACAATTAAGTGTTATTGGGGTATAAGCACTTTACTCTGTCTCAAAATGTTTTATAGTAATACCTAATGGTGCATCATCTACAGTTTAAGGAGTATTAACAGATGTGAAATTCTACTATCCTGGGCACACTAAGATAATAACAACAAGTGATAGAAGAAACAAAGAGTTGCAGTGTGCACCATCTGTTTATATCCCAATAAAACTCTTCTCTCAATTTTGTCGTAATAATAGTAATAATAATAATTCCTTATTTATATAGAGCACAGAGATTACTCAGCACTAGTGATGAGCGAGTATACTCGTCCGAGCTTGATGATATTAGCATACTCGGACCGGCTCGTTGCTTGGACGAGTATTTGCCCTGCTCGATAACGAGCATTTAATTTTTTTAAAAAAAGTGAAGAACAGTAAAAAGATACAATTAAAACATTTAATTTAATTGTTTAATTGAAGAAAACAGTGAGAGAACACAGTGCAGAACAGATTGCAGATGTTCGGGAACATCTGCGATCTGTTCCGGAGACACGCGTGCAGAACGGTGTTCTCCGCAATAGTATTTGAAGAACAATATGTGTGAAGAACACATTGCAGATGTTTGGCAACATCTGCAAGTTGTTCTCTACACATATTGTTCTTCAAATACTATTGCGGAGAACACCGTTCTGCACGGGTGTCTCCGGAGCAGATCGCAGATGTCCCGGAGACACGCGTGCAGAACGGTGTTCTCCGCAATAGTATTTGAAGAACAATATGTGTGAAGAACAACTTGCAGATGTTTCCAAACATCTGCAAGTTGTTTTTCACACATATTGTTCTTCAAATACTATTGCGGAGAACACCGTTCTGCACGCGTGTCTCCGGAACAGATCGCAGATGTTCCCGAACATCTGCAATCTGTTCTGCACTGTGTTCTTTCACTGTGCTCGTTCAGTTTGTAATTTTACTGAAAAATGCTCAGGTCTCCCATTGATTTCAATGGGGCTCGTTACTCGAAACGAGCACTCGAGCATCGGGAAATTTTCGGCTCGAGTAACGAGCACCCGAGCATTTTAGTGCTCGCTCATCTCTACTCAGCACTTCACACAAACATACAAATTCTTTGCAGACGTTGACCTGGGTGCATATGAGCATATAGAACTTATAATCCGTGTTCTCCATACATAGACAAAGTACAGGCAGTCCCCAGGTTACGTACAAGATAGGTTCTGTACATATGTTCTTAAGTTGAATTTGTATGTAAGTCGTAACTGTATATTTAATAATCGTAGCTCCAGACAAAATTTATTTGGTCTCTGTGATAATTGGATTTTAACAATGAAGCTGAATTGCAGGTACCTCTGATAACTTTTACAGCTGATCAATGTAGCCTTGGGCTAAAGTAGAGTAGAGTACTATCATCCAGAGGTCCATTTGTAACTTGGTTTCATCTGTAAATCGGGTGTTCTTAAGTAGGGGACTGCCTGTATTATTTATATATATATATATATATATATATATATATATATATATTATAGATATATATATATATATATATATATATATATATATATATATATATATATATATATATATATATAAATTATGAGAGTTGTGTCAATTTATTTAACCTCTAATAGGCAATTAATCTAAGTTTTTTTTTCTCCCTTATTTTTGCGTCTTTTTAGGTGCATTTGAATATTTGTACAAAAAACCTTTAACAGTGCTGTGACTAACAAATATATCTAATATACAGGGGCAGACTGGCCATAAGGCCCACTGGGAGAAATCCAGGTGGGCCGATTAGTTTAGGGCCGGTCCGGGGCCGGTCCTGGACTGGTGGGGCCGGTGAAAAAATAAAAACGCATGAAGCTAACCTGTCCGACGCTCCGAAGCTGCTCCCCTAAGTAATCCAGTCTGGCCACGGTGACAGCTCCGTAAGGCATCGCACAAATCATGACATTGGCAGGCGGCTGACGTCATGGTCTGTGTGACGCCGGCCCGTACGGCGCTATCACCGCGGGCGAACTGGATCTGGTAGGGGAGCAACGTCGAAACATCGGAAAGGTGAGTTTCAAGTGTTTTTATTTTTATGTACTGAGGTGGGGAGAGGCTGGGTTAGCTGTATACTGGGGACTGACTGTAGACCAGAGGGGGCTATATAGAGGGGTGAGTAAATGGCTGGCTGGCTGTGTAAAGGGGCAAGGGCTGTCTTTCTATATATACTGGGGTAGGAACTGTCTGGCTATATATACTGGGGGGGCTGTCTGGCTATATATACTGGGGCAGTGGCTGTCTGGCTATATATACTGGGGCAGGGGCTGTCTGGCTATACATACTGGGGCAGGGGCTGTCTGGCTATATATACTGGGGCAGGGGCTGTCTAGCTAAATACTGGGGGGGCTGTCTGGCTATATACTGGGGGGATGTCTGTCTGGCTATATACTGGGGGGCAGGCTGGCTATATATTGGGGGGGGCTGTCTTTCTGGCTATATACTGGGGGGAAGCTGTCTGGCTATATACTGGAGGGGGGCTGTCTATCTGGCTATATACTGGGGGCTGGCTGGCTTTATACTGGGGGGGGCTGTCTGTCTGGCTATATACTGGGGGACTGGCTCGCTATATACTGGGGGGCTGGCTATATTCTGTGGTGGGGATGGCTGGCTGGCTAGATACTGTGTGGACTGACATACTATAGGGGCTTGGCTGGCTGTATATTACAGTGTGCTGGCTGTATACTACAGTGGGCTGGCTGTATATTTGGGTGGTTGGCTATATACTGGGGGGGGCTGGCTATATACTGGGGTGGGGCTGGCTACTAGTATTAGTAGCTATATTCTTGTACATAGGGAGCAGTATTATAGTAGTTAGATTCTTGTACATAGGGGGGCGGTATTATAGTAGTTATTTTTTTTGTAAATAGGGGGGCAGTATTATAGTAGTTATATTCTTGTACACAGGGCGGAAGTATTACAGTAGTTATATTCTTGAACATATGGGGGAAGTATTATAATAGTTATATTCTTGTACATAGGGGGCAGTATTATAGTAGTTATATTCTTGTACATAGGGGGCAGTATTATAGTAGTTATATTCTTGTACATAGGGGCAGTGTTATAGTAGTTATATTCTTGAACATAGGGGGCAGTATTATAGTAGTTATATTCTTGTTTATCAGAGAAGGTATTGTAGTATGTTTTTAGTGTACATATATGGCAGTATTAAGTTGTATGCTCTTAAAATAGAAGTGTTATTCCTTTACAAGGAGGCAATATGAGTCCCTTTCTCTGTGGTGTACATGTTGATTTAGACCATCTATAAACAGTTTGTATGGAGTTTAGTAACTCCATCCACATCACAAAGCCACGTCTACTTGTTTTGACCCCGCCCACAGAATGAGGCCACTTTTACAGTTTTTTCCAGGGCCACTTTAAATTCCCAGTCCGCCCCTGCTAATATCTTATACTAATATATACTAATATATCCAGATGTAAAAATACAAACAATTCACACAATTCACACAAGTCACACAATTGTTTGCGATTGAAGTCTCAATTTTTGTGCAAATAAACTCCAGTCCTGCACAGAGGTAGGCAATAGAATGGTAGCTAAAGCTCAAACAACAAACTCAAATGCCAAATATATCATCCTCTAAGATAAATTAAACAAGGTCAAAATACAAAAGAAAAAAAGTTAGGCAAAAAGTATTAGACTAAAGATAAATGACCCCCCCCCCCCCTAAATAAGCAAACATAGAGAACATCTAGCATGGCTGTTGTTATAACTTATTCACCCCCCTAATACAATACCCATTCTGCCTGGTCCCGCCCGTCCACCGTGCATAGAGAAGCTGATGTATGGGAACAGGACTTGTATCTTACGGGGGAGTGAATAAGTTATAACAGAAGGTGCAATGAGGCCCAGACGGATTAGAATAATTTATATAACTCTACATTGCCGCACCATATTTACTCAGGAAATTCTTAGTAGGACACGTCTACCATTGTGTAAAACTTAAAGCAAGAAAAATAGTTTCAGTATTGGCCTAAGAACTAAACAGCCAAATGGCAATAAACACATAGTTCACCTAGTATTCAAAGGTGTTCCCTTAGAAAAAGAGACAAAAAAGACAATACTTTGTAGTCATTGACAAAGGACTACATTAAAAAAACAAAAGGTAGGAAGGGGTAGGAAAGGTGTTATGATATTTTCAGACTGGACAAGCACTAAATACTGAACACTTGAGACTTCCAGACCATTGTCTTGATCTCATTTTTGTCAAGCAGTCATTTTATGGATATTATTAATCCATGCCGAGATAGTATTAATGCCTCCAGAAACGCATCCCAAAGTTTTTTGCTGCATAGAGAGATTTATTTTGTTTTGTTGCATTTAGTGAATGGATCACCTACTGGGGTGAGTATTGGGACTGTCTTTGTCTGGACAGGAGCTATATGAGATGATAGGGTACAGCTTGCTAGTTAGGGTGTACCTGTACAACTGTGATGACCCCTCCTGCTGACCTACTCTGTGTAGCTACATAGATAGTAAGATGAAACCATTTTAAGTGCAAGGTTTTCTCACAGCTATATATTTGACTTTTGTGGTGTTGCTAAGATTTGGCTAGTTTTGTCCTTTTTTTATTGTGACTTTCTTTGTTATGTTTTAAATTATCTATTACTACACCTAATATTTTTGTAACGATCTAAAAAACCATGAGGAATTGATATAGGAAGGACATTGAAAAATTGTGTGACTTTTCCTTACATAAACTATACCAATTATTTGCTTAAACGTGGACATTAAGTGGACTTTAACCCCTTCCACTAGTACGGCGCGCGCTGGGTCCGGGTGCATGGAGAGGGCTCGCGGGCCGAGCCCTCTCCATAGCCGGTAAGTCTTTGCTGCATATTGCAGCAAAGGCTTACCGGTAACACCCGCGATCGGTGCTAGCACCGATCGCGGGTGCTTTCACTATGATCGCCGCCGGCAATGCTGCCGGAGGCTTCAGAAAGATGGCGTGGCCACGGGGAGCGGTGATCCGTTGCCATGACAGCTTCGGGCCTCACGGAGGCCCGAAGCTGTCTCGTTTTAACCCATTCATTACAATGTGCTATCAGCACATTGTAATGAATGAGGAGTAAAATCCCCATATACTGCCATATTGCAGTATGGCAGTATATGGTAGGATCGATCAGACAACCTAGGGTTAAAGTACCCTAGGGAGTCTGAAAAATAGTAAAAGTAAAAAAAAGTTAAAAAAAAAAAAATTATAATAAAAAAACCTAAAAATTCAAATCACCCCCCTTTCCCTAGAACTGATATTAATATTAATAAACAGTAAAAATCATAAACACATTAGGTATCTCCGCGTCTGAAAATGTCCGCTCTATCAAAATATAATAACGGTTTTTTGCTGCGTTTAACCCCGTAACGGAAAATAGCGTCCAAAGTCAAAAATGAAAATTTTTTGCCATTTTGGAAAATATAAAAAAATTAATAAAAAGTGATCAAAAGGTCGCACAGTCCTAAAAATGATAGCAATGAAAACGCCATCAAAAGTCGCAAAAAAATGACACCACCCACAGCTCCGTACACCAAAGTATGAAAAAGTTATTGCCGCCAGAAGACGGCAAAATCAAAAAAAAATTTTTGTACAGGAGGTTTTAATTTTTTTAAATGTATGAAAACATAGTGCACAGTATGTCGGCATTTATGATCCCGGCTGCACCGGGCCTACTAGGTGTCGCACTTAGAGATGGCTGCATCACAAAGTTGAAATCCCCTTTCACCACAAAAAATCCCTCCACATAGGTTTCTCAAAAATGCAGTGCAGGAAGTGGATCCTGATTTGGAAGATAAAAGTTAGCAACAGCGAACATTTTTGAAGAAATTGATTGCTTCAAAAAATTTACCCCACCTCCTTGTCTCTCTTCTCATCCACTAAAATAAATGGGAGAGATTTGTGGAAGCCCACACTGACTCCTTTGGATTTAGATTTTGCATATATGAGAGATATGAGTAAGAGATATAAGTATATCTCTTATAAGGGGGACACGATCTCTTTTAAATTGGGTCTCCTGAAGGAAACAAATATATACCCCCTCTTAATGTGTATGATTGAGGACATAAGACCTCTTCTCTGGGGTATTAAACCCCAGTACTATAAAAGAGCACCAGTGAAACCAAAACATTAGAAAATCTAAAAAACAGATGGTCAAGCAACGGGGCTGAAATGGGTGCCACCGACCTCGGCATATTGTGTACTAAAGAGAGCAATGGTAAGGAGAATCACACTAAGAGAATAGACAGTAGGTAAGGGTACAACATAATACAGAGAAGGGAACCACACAGACAGGGACAGCAGACAAGTTAAACCAAAGCTCCTTCCTCAACCAGTGAGAGAGCTCAAAAGCTGCAAAAAGCTGCAAAAGCTCAAAAGTTACAATTTAGAGAGTAAATGTATGAGTTTCCCTTCTCTTCCTTGGTTGAACGTTGAAGACGTGTCTTTTTTCAACCATATAAACTATGATACTATGAAATATAACTCTGAGGTCAAGAGACCATTCTTGTAGAGGCAGACTAAAAATCTCCAGAGGTCACTCTGGAGCCCCCCAGCCCTCTGTCCTCACAATAAGGAGAAAGCGCTGAAAGAGATTCTTGAGAAAGCCAGTAGCCACTCAATATTAACAAGATTTCCTAACAATTACAGTACACTTGGGTCTACGAGCGCTATACTATAGTAAGCAATTAAAGAAAACTTAAAGGGGTTGCCCGAGAGTTCCGAAAAAAAAAGGTGGAAGCTGAATGCAGCGCTGCTCCGGCGGCCATGTTTGTTTACATGGCGCCCGGACCGGAGCGACAGCAGCGCTGGATACCGGTGGGCACCGGAAGGTAAGTACATCTTTATTGTTTTAAGCAGCCCGCTCCCGGCCACCTATAGTTTTTTTTCAAAACTCGGACAACCCTTTTAATATATGTAACAGGTATTGTAATGCAATAGAGAAAAGCTGATACATGCATGAGGACTATGGCAGACTAAGCAGAAATAAACAAAACAAAGAAAAATCATGTCATTATAATTTTAAGATGGTGTAGTTCTCAGTATACTGCATCCAGACAAAGGACCTGGTCTGCGGGAACACGGTCCCCGTCTGACATGGTAGATTGTAGGCTAGGAGCCGGCACCTGTTACAACAAGGCTCAAGGTTCCTGTAGGGGAGGACTGAATGTGATGTGCTTGGGCCTGGGAGTTGTGGCACAGATTGCTGGAGGGAGCTGGAGAACGCCGTGGAGGTAGGTCTAAAACCAGAACCCTTGCTATTTCTCTGACGACCATCCATTTAGTACTCAATCCCGGGTGGCTGTAAGAATGATAAGCAGGCCAGAAGAAGACATCAGAGCTGAACTGATCTCATACACATCCAGTCAGCGCCATTGCTAATCCACGCTAATCCACGCCCCAAAAAGCTTGTGCCTGGTATTTATAATATTTTTTATAATACACAATATTTTTTTTAAGTTGTATAATATCACAAGGCTAAAGAATTACTATTACATTTACTGTGTATTGGAAAATGTTTTATTTGACACGATTAGTCAGACTTGAAACTAATGTCTTCGTTTTCCATGTACTGAACCTAAATGCTGTCTGTTCAGAATAAATGTGCTTTATAGAGTGGAGCTAACTGCATGACTGCTGATGTTGAATAAATATGTAGCTTTTATTATTAACCCAGAAATATACAAAATGATTTAATAATGTCGAGCTATGCAATGAATATCAAGTACCTTCAAGGACACTTTATTCAATACCTCTGAATAATAGATTGATACATGTTATAAGGAGCTCATTTTTGCACTAGCATGGATAGAAGAAGCCACAAAACACACCTTTCTAGAACTGGGATAACCTTTGCTATAAATCTGGATTGATTTGTTTTATGTGGTTTATAGTATCTTTTGTGTTCGGACAAACTTACATACACTGTAAAAAGGGGATGTGTCCTATATCTGTAATAATTTATTTTAGAAGAATAGTTTAGAAAAAGAAACAAAACAAATCTGAATGTTAAACTTACTTACTATAGGCAGGAGGTGTAGTACTCACAACAAGACTATTGATATACTGGGGGTCATTTACTAAGGGCCCAATTCGCGTTTTCCCGACGTGTTACAGGATTTTGGCGCACGCGATCGGATTGTGGCGCATCGGCGCCGGCATGCACGCGACGGAAACCGGGGGGCGTGGCCGAACGAAAACCCGACGGATTCTGAAAAACCGCCGCATTTAAAAAAAGAAATGTGTCGCTTGGGACGCGCTTACCTTCACTTGGTCCGGCCCGGTGAACTCTAGTGCGTTCAGATGCTTTTCAGCGCAGCAGCGCCACCTGGTGGACGGCGGAGGAACTACCTTGATGAATCCCGGCCGGACCCGAATCCACCGCAGAGAACGCGCCGCTGGATCGCGAACGGACCAGGTAAGTAAATCTGCCCCAATATCTCTGTACCAAAAAAGTCATCCAAAGTAGTTGGAAAGAGCAGTTCTACTTAAATAGCTAGTAATATTTTGTCCAAATATGATTCTAATATAAAGTTGGAAACACTGAAAATCTCCCTATAATGCTTTCCAATTGGGCAAGAAAGTATTTGTTAAAGAAAATTAACCAGATGGAATCAATGGTTTTAACTCAAGCTTACATATTTGCTGACACATAACCCCTAAAACATGAAAGTCCTAGCAGCACAACACTAGTCAACAGAGTCAATGAGGCCATCCAAAAATAATAGTACATAAAAGCAGCACTCCAAAAGCAATGATGTAAGTGAAAAAAATGGTGCTTTTATTACATAACAGGTGCAGTTTGGGCTCAATGATCCTCTCTAAGGCTTGAGAAAGGCTCATTGAGCTGAAACTACGCAGGATCTGTTATTCATTGCTAACGGCTTGTTTTTCAAGAAAAAGGACTAAAAAATATTCAAATGAACGTCGGGGGCTCCTTTGTACATCACAGAAGCCCTTTCTGGCTGCGGCTGAATTCACTGACTCTCTGGCAGGGGAAGGGAGGGTGGAGGCAGGCATAAGTGCAGAAGGAAAAAGTGAATAATTAGCAGACAATGGGGTAATAATTTGCACAATTAGCTTTTTCACCTTTTGGGGGTTTTTTTCTTGAAAAATTAGCTGTTTTCAGCTAAATGAAGAATATGTTCTATTTCAGTAGGCCTGTGCCAGAGTGTAAGCATACTTGGGTTAAAGCCCCTGAATCCATGTGGTTGATTTCCTGTAAATAAATGGTGGAATATTGTGTGTGTTGTTCATCTAAAGTTTTATTTATCTGATTTTAAGAAGTAATAAATACCAGAATTTGTTTTATATTATTTTTTTTTTATTACTATGTTTATAAGCATAAAAACATAAAATTCAAAGATGTTGTACTTTCTTACCTGGACAAATTCTGTTCCTACCGTCTGATTCCAATGGACATCTACCACCAGGATCAAGGATTGTAAACCATGCACAATAACAAGGTATGTGCCCCCTCTGACAGGATTTGCTATTCTTTGAGCTTTTTATGCCTTTTTTTTTTTTTTTTTTACAAAAAAGGGCTTTAATGATTATGCAAATGAACCAAAGGGGCTCCAAGCTCAATTAATAGCTATGGAGCCTGGAGCCCCTCATGCTCATTTGCATAACTTTTAAAGTTTTTTTATTATAAAAACAGGGGCATAGAAAGCTAAAAAAGAGCAGATCCTGTCAAAGGGGACACACACCAGCAAGTAAGTGTGATTGGTTTAAAATCTTTCAACCTGGTGGAATACACACCATTGTCAAACACACTAAAAGGTTTTTTTAGTCAGTGATAAAAGTAGAAGATGCATCTAGCTACTAATTAGTCACTATTTTCTCCTTCAGGTTCAGTATTTCATGAAAAATTTCCCCAGGCCATGACTTATTTTTGTTGAATTCAACCAAAGATGTCTTTAGCTCATTGCATCACATCTCCCAAAAATACCACAGTCACTTACAGTACAAATACCCCTAAAAACAACACTGTGTTACTAAACATTATATACTCCTCACAACACTGTGCCCCCAGATGTATCAATTTTAATAAATATCATGCCCCCCAAATTAATTGTTTGGAAACCCCAAATAAAAATATGTACTTAGGTCTTCAACTGATGGAATCTATCTATTTATGTATCTATCTATAATATGAAAGTCCTAGCAGCACAACACTAGTCAACAGAGTCAATGAGGCCATCCAAAAATAATAGTACATAAAAGCAGCACTCCAAAAGCAATGATGTAAGTTAAAAAAATTGTGTTTTTATTACATAACAGGTGCAGTTTGGGCTCAATTATCCTTTCTAACGCTTGAGAAAGGTTCATTGAGCTGATACAACGCTTTTTATGAGATAAATGGACCCTTCACTATAATACATACAGATCCTCTGACAGTGCCCCTCAGCACCCATGAGTTAATAACATTATATACTGAGCCTTATTCTGAATTAATTATATTGTATAAAAATGTATGCAGTGCCCAACTACTAATAATAAATTAAAATATGGTTATAAAACATACTATGCCTCAAAGAGACAGGATCCCCTATACTTAACAAGCACCTCTTCCCCAGCGGCCTTCTAGACCATCGCGACAGTGGCGCACAACCTCGTGCCACAATGAATGCTCACCTTACCATACCTGAAGCTGACGTTCGCTTGGACTGGGATAGGAATGTCCAGCTTGATTAACCCATATTGTGAGTTGTTCAGAACTTTGGGCACATTCATTAAATACCATATATTTTTTTACTTTTCATTCCTTACCATTATGTGGGTTTAGTTCCCCACATAGAGTCAATCTGGAGGGGCTTTAGAGAATCTGTAACCATAGGAGAATCTGCACAAATTAAAAGATTTAGTAATGTTTTCCACAAATTTGGCCTAGAAGTGGCCATTTATAAAAAGAGGCCATTCGAAGTTAGCAAAAAGCTATGTAGGAGAGACTGCAAGCGTATGGAAGAAGATGCTCCAGGGTGATGAGACAAAAATGAAACTGTTTTGCCTTAAGATCACACTCATTTAGGGAGATTTATCAGAACTGTCTGAGAGCTAAATTGTTCTATTTGCTCATGTCAACCAATCAGAGTTCAGCAATCATTTTCCTAGAGCTGTTTATAAAATGAAAGCTGAGATCTGATTGGTTGCCATGAGTAACAGGCGACCAGCCTGAGTACATTTGTTTACAATTTATGTTGATGGTTTATATAAAAATCTGCAGTCTTTACCCCCGCATAGACCTTGCAACCGTGGAATTGATATTATTCAGTCGTCTAAATACCCTACAGGAGGGATCTTCATTTTATCTCATCCAGAGCATGAGGCTATGTGAGGGAAGACTCAAGACAATACCCAGAGGGGAAACATCCCCACTTCTCGCACAATTGCCACAATTCTCCCATATATGAAAGACTTCTCCTTCATAGAAAGGAAGGATGGTGTTCCAAGACCCTGGAATGATGATAGTGCTGTCTCCTGCAAACCCTAGTTTGGTTATTTAAGAGCTAACCCATTGTGATTGACAGAATCCTTCTCCACTTACTTTCCGGACTTGGAATATGGATGCTTAAATAACCTCTTTCTTATCAGTACCCTTTGCCTGATATAATTCATACTAGCACCTGTTCACACTGCCTTTTGTAATTTGATATATCTGACCCTTACCTGTATTCTGACTATCCAATCTTCTAGTGATGTTGTACAACATTGGTCCTTTTGGTTTTGACATGTATTTGGGGACCATCCCTCTCTGTTTGTATTCTCAATCAAAATTAAATTTACAAGCACACTTTATATATCACTTAAATAAGAATATTATTTATTTAGTTTATGCTTCAGCCTGTCACAGCCTTTATCAAAATGCCAGTTCTGATGTGAAATGAAAAAGTGAAGCAAAATGGTGCAGTGATAGTAGTATTAGTATGTCTGTACTTTGGTAGGAAG
This sequence comes from Engystomops pustulosus, assembly GCF_040894005.1. Classification (NCBI taxonomy): domain Eukaryota; kingdom Metazoa; phylum Chordata; class Amphibia; order Anura; family Leptodactylidae; genus Engystomops; species Engystomops pustulosus. Next base: position 43,545,028 of record NC_092418.1, on the reverse strand, counting down.
TACCTACCACAGTACAGACATACTACATCAACTTATTAACAATTCCTGCTAATAAAAGAATCTTCTTGTTTAAGCAATATATAAAGTGTGCCTGTAATTTTATTTGTTGTATGGGAGTCAGTCCCTTTCCAAGTGCACCTCCTATTATACAGTTGTACAAGCAAACTAAACACAATGGGGTTCATTTACTAAGGGTCCGCGGAGCGCATTTTCGTCGGGTTTCCCATCGATTTCGAGTTGCACCGCATTTAACAGGGGATTTTGGCGCACGCAATCCAATTTTGCCGCATCGGCGCATCGGGGGCGGGCTGTCAAAGAACGTTAACTCCGGCGGACCTCAGCAGGAAAGGGACAAATGCAGGAAATCGGGCGCATGAGCTACGTGAATCGTGCCGGACTTCATCTTTGTCGGACCATCCGGATCAGGGATCGCGACAGGACTAGGTAAGTAAATTTGCCCCATTGTCTGTTTGAACTGTCTTGTCTTTATCCTTCTGTTTGCACTTGCACAAATTGACTAGTTGGGAATGTCGACTAGTTGTATACATATAACCCAGGATAGACTTGGCAAGCAGGTAAAGACAGTTGGGAAAAAATGTTTTGTTCCCAGTAAAAAAAAAAAAAAAAGTGAACCAAATAATTCCATTTGCCAATGTGATAAAAAGAAAGATTTGATTAAAATGTTATATCAAATAATAATGTCAGTCACCGTTACTTTTCTGAATCATGTTTTCTTTATACAGTATACATCAATCTCTTCCTTCTCATCTTTTTTTGATTATGGGAAATCCTTTCCTTTAATTTGCATGCTGACAAAAAGGGCAGAGAACTGTGAAATAACGAAAACACGAGAACAAAGATTTCCCGGTTTTTCCAATTCAATTTCATGAAGTCATGTATTTATGATGTGTTTTCTATGTGTATAGAGTTATCTAGATACATAGACAGGTAGATAACTGTGTCATTTCAATATAATCTGTTGCATTGTCAGCATTCATATGTTTAGTAACATTATATTAGTATGCTTTTATTTTTTTTAATGAATGCATTAACCATGAATGCTGCAGTACTTTTTAATGTTTACATTTCAGATTGTTATACCCATTTTATTTTTTTAAGAATGAAACGCAAAACTTATCACTTAAATTTTTCAACTATCATGAAATACAATGTGTGAAGTACGTGAACGTCAGATTAGTAAAAACTGAGTCTGGCCATTGAGCTAAAACAACATCCCAACATTAAGCAGACATTTGGGAAATGTAGGTTATGAAATAATTTGGGTGCTGTGACTACTTTAAATGTTGAGAATTTAGAACTTTGAAAATGACAAATTTTTAGAAATGTTTGCTAGATGTTGGAAGTACAATGGGGGACATGTATTATCGTATCTGCACCAAAAAATGCCAGGATTTTAAGTTTTTTTGGCGCAGAAATGTGGTGGATCATTTATATTGAGTTTGCGCCAGAAAGAACAGATGTTTCCGACTATCCAGACCCATCCGTCCTTTTTTGGCACGAGTGGGCATGGCCTAACTTTTTCACATTATCCAACACATTTATGTGTATTTTGTCAGCTTTTTTTGGCGCTAATTTTCTTAATATGTTAAAGCATTCCACAGCTTCAACAACTTGTAAAGACACAGGGCAGATTTGAAGCCCAAAATAGGCTTCAAAAGAGTCCTGAAGGGGTTAATGTATGTGAGTCCCTTATTAAATGTGCAACACCATAGAATAAATGGCGCTCTATGAATAAATGTCAGAATGTCAAATGTCAAAGGCTCTATCAAGTAACTTTACAGTTACTCTTTAAAGACAGAAGTATTTTTTTTTATTTGGCCCGAAATAAAATAAAAAAATTATATTACTCTAGTGTATTCCATCTCCCTTGCCATTCTCTAACTACCTAATGCATGATAAAGCTTGAACGCCCCTGTTCTGGATGCATCAAATTCTCCAGCAATAATAAGAAAAGTGGAACCTCTGTTCTAATGTGCTTTCTGTGCACAGATGTGTCAGACCTTAACTTAGATTATTTTTGGGTAAGGACTTCATGGGGGTTATTTATCATTGGTTTTCCTGGGGGGTTTTTTGGAGTAAAAAAAGTCTCAACGTTTTTAGACTTTTCACTGCTAAAAAGTCTCACAGGATTATGAACACCTCTTCATTAATCTGGCGTAAACATAGAACTACTGCTAGTGCAACACAGTACAAAGCCAGGTTCATGACTTGGGACTGTTGCAAAAGGTCTTATAAAAAGTCTTAAAGTCACTCCAGCCCCCTACTGGTCTATGTGCTGAGACTGTTTATGCATTTTGAGACTTTTTGAGAAAAAAAATCACAGACAGAAAATAGACCATAAGAACATTTATTAAAGGGCCAAAGCCACTTTAACGAATCTGCAGTGCTCCAAATATAGACCAAAAGATAGAACCGTCCCAAGGAGCTGGTCTAATTGTAATTAACCCAATTGTTTATCATTTTGGTAAAGACTCCAATTGTTTAAAATTTTGGTAAGGACAATTGATCATAAAATAACACAATAAATTGTCACCCCAAACAGGATAAATGCTTGTCTGGAAAAGTTATTTTTCATCTATTTTGATGATTGGAATACCATTCTTCTAATTTGCACACTGACAAAAGTAGCAGGAAAATAATGAAAACATGACAGTAAAGATGTCTTAGTTTTTCCATTTGCAATTTCACAAAGTCATGTACAGTACAATGATGCGGTTGTTTTTCTTTTCTTCATTTCTGTTTTTTACTCCCCCTGTGCAACCCCGCCCCCCAATCTGGAACTCTCTACCAGAAAATTCAGACTGTCCCCTCACCTTCCAAGCCTTCAAAAGTAACATCAGAACCCATCTGTTCTCGCCTGCAACCACTGCTCTGCTCCCTCACCTTGTGTCTCCATCTACTATCCTATTTTGTATCCTTCATATGCAATGTTCTCCTTCCACTTATTCATGATCACTGTAGTTTTTGTATTTTGCACTTGCATTTATTTTTGTTTTATTGATGAATTAATGGTGGTCTATAAATAATAGTAATAATGTTAATAATACATGAGCTTAAGTAATACAGAAGGACATCATTGTGATTCTGTCACTGTCATGTTTGGGGCTAAAATCCTCATGACAGGTTCCTTTTGAATTAATAGGCATTGATCCAAAGAGAATTACAGTGTGTCATTCTTTTTTTTACCCTTCAATACAACCTTAAGCAACCTCGCAAAACATAAAAGAATCATCCTGAGTGAGTAACCCAATTAATAGATAATTCTATTAACAAGAACAATTGTGTAAGAGTGAAAGCAGCATATTTTAGAGTCAATGTGCACAGCACACCATGGCAATCGATGGTTCCATGGAGCCTTCCTAATGCTGAAGCCATACAGTCATTTTTCCATTTGTCGGTATTGTCTTGTCGGAATGTTGGCTTTCTTCTCCTGAGAATTCATTGAAGCATTAATATATTAACATCTCACCACAACATTTCCATATGATTGAGATCTGAATGTTACGTGATACTGAATTGTCACACTCCTCTTCCTATTTTATTCCTCATATATTACATAATATCTAGTTGCCGGAAACAAAAATCTGATTTAGGTTGTAAAATTCTGTCCTTCTTAGAAAGAAAAATCTCTATGTGTAAGAATTTAGATCATATGTTTACGAAAACTAATCTCATAGTTATAGAAGTGCTTATTTTCAATGAAGTTAATATGTAAATATGTTCTAAGGTGTTTTTTTTAACCCCTTAACGCTCTGCGCCGTAGCTCTGGCGCAGAGGTATAAGGGATGTATGAAGAGGGCTCACGGGCTGAGTCCTCTTCATACAAAGGTGGGGGTTTTTGCATTTTGCATAAAACCCACACCACTAATAACCACGGTCGGTGCTTGCACCGGTCGCGGCTATTAACCCTTTCAACGCCGCCGGCAAAGTCGCCGGCGTTTAAAAGACGGCGGCGCGGGCGCCGCCATCTTTTTTACGATCGCCGTGCCCCCGAACGTCATCGGGGGGGCGGCGATCAGTTGCCATGGTAGCCTCGGGTCTTCGTTTGACCCGAGACTATCTGGCATCTGCAGATTCGTTACAATGAGCCAGTGGCTCATTGTAATGAATGTGCTGCAAAAATGCCATATATTGCAATACAGAAGTATTGCAGTATATGGTAGGAGCGATCTGACTATCTAGGGTTAATGTACCCTAGATGGTCTAAGAAATAGTGAAAAAAAAAATAAAAAAAAAGTTTAAAAAATAAAAAAAATCACCCCCCTTTCCCTAGAACGGATATAAAACATAATAAACAGTAAAAATAACAAACATATTCGGTATCGCCACGTCCCAAAATGCCCGATCTATCAAAATATAAAAACGGTTACGGGCGGCGGTGACCTCCGAGACGGGAAATGGCGCCCAAATGTCCGAAATGCGACTTTTACACCTTTTTACATAACATAAAAAATGAAATAAAAAATTATCAAAATGTTGCACAGACCTCAAAATGGTAGCAATGAAAACGTCGCCTCATTTCGCAAAAAATGACCCCTCACACATCTCCGTGCGCCAAAGTATGAAAAAGTTATTAGCGTCAGAAGATGGCAAAAAAATTTTTTTCTTTTTTGTACACATTCGTTTAATTTTAACCCTTTCAGGACCTGACCCTTTTTGTTTTTTCATTTTCATTTTGCACTCCCCATGATCAAAAATCCATAACTTTTTTATTTTTCCATGTCCAGAGCTGTGTGACGGCTTGTTTTCTGCGTAACAAATTACACTTCATAGTGATAGTATTTATTATTCCATGCCGTGTACTGGGAAGCGGGAAAAAAATTCAGAATGCTGTGAAATTGGTAAAAAAACGCATTTGTGCTGTTTTCTTGTGGGCTTGGATCTTACGGATTTCACTGTGCGCCCCAAATGACATGTCTACTTTATTCTGCGGGTCGGTGCGATTACGGGGATACCAAATTTATATAGGTTTTATAATGTTTTCATACATTTAAAAAAATTAAAACCTTCTGTACAAAAATTTTTTGGGGGATTTTGCCATCTTCTGGCACTAATAACTTTTTATACTTTGGTGTACGGAGCTGTGGGTGGTGTCGTTTTTTGCAGATTTTGATGACGTTTACAATGTTATCAATTTTAGGACTGTTCGACCTTGTGATCACTTTTTATAGAATTTTTTTTTTTTTTAAATGACAAAAAAGTGGCATTTTCAACTTTGGGCGCGATTTTCCGTTACGGGATTAAACGCAGTGAAAAAATGTTATCATATTTTGATAGATCGGGCATTTTTGGACGCGGCGATACCTAATGTGTTTATGATTTTTACTGTTTATTTATATTAATATCAGTTCTAGGGAAAGGGGGGTGATTTGAGTTTTTAGGGGTTTTTATTATAATTTTTTTTTTTTTTCACTTTTTTTTATTTTTACTATTTTTCAGACTCCCTAGGGTACTTTAACCCTAGGGTGTCTGCACGATCCTATCATATACTGCCATACTACAGTATGGCAGTATATGTTTATTTTACTACTCATACATTACAATGTGCTGATAGCACATTGTAATGCATGGGTTAACCCGAAGTAGCCTCGGGTCTTCGTGAGACCCGAGGTTACCATGGCGACGGATCGCCGCTTCCCGATGACGTCACGGGGAGCGGCGATCCTCGAAAAGATGGCGGCGCCCATGCGCCGCCATCCTTTTGAAGCCGCTGACAGCTTTGCCGGCGGTGATCAGCGGGAAAACACCCGCGATCGGTGCTGGCACCGATTGCGGGTGTTACCGGTAAGCCTTTGCTGCAATATGCAGCAAAGACTTACCGGCTATGGAGAGGGCTCAGCGCGTGAGCCCTCTCCATGCACCCGCGGCCGACCTGTGACGTGCCATTACGTCACGGGTCGTGAAAGGGTTAAAGTAGGCGTGTTATTTGGAGCCAAGAGTGAAAGTCGTAAAAACTGAGCCCACAAGAACGTGACGCACGTGCGTTTTTTTTTCAATTTTTCCACATTTGGAATTTTTTTTCAGCTTCGCAGTACACGGCATGTTAAAATAAATAACATTACGGTAAAGTAAAATTTGTTACGCACAAAATAAGCCCTCACACAGGTCTGTACACGTAAAAATGAAAAAGTTATGGATTTTTGAAGTTGGAGAGCGAGAAATGAGCCGAAAAAACCCTGCGTCCTTAAGGGGTTAAACAAAGGGTTAAATCTGATATAATATTTTATCTAAAGACCCTTTTTTAGTAGTGTCTTGGATAATGATCAGGGTATCTAAGAAGAACCCAAGGGTGGAAAACATAAAAAAACCCATATTTTTACTAGTATTTGACAATTAGAATTAGATTGTTGATGTCTATACATTCTTAGAAGATTTTTAAGAAATGTCTTAGGGAAACCATCACACACGGGGATTGCAAGAGGTGCCTTGTGCCAGTGCAGAATATGCCATATAAGTAAGCCCTCATATGCCACATGATCGTTTAATTTTGTCTCACAGCTCCACATATTGCTAAGGGCTCATGCTCACCGCTGAAAATTCCTCAGCCCATGTCTGAGCTTATGGCCGTGAGGAAAAATTTAGAAGATGTCCTATTCTAATCCGTGTTTGTGGCTCACAGTTCCATAAAAATCAATAGGGTTGCAAGTAAAATAGATTGCATACTGTTGTACTATGCTTTATGATTGTTATTGTGGTTGGTTGCTGAGCAACAATCACATAAACTTATGGACACATCTAGCTCAATCATCGATTGATTTGGATTACACACAGATTATATGCGCACCAACTTTGTGAAACAGTGACTATGATGTTGATCTATTATAGTCCATGATTGGCTGCGGTGATGACAAGCCCTTGTGACAGGATAAGTCATGTGGGAACCGCAATGTTCGGGTTAGTCATAAGTCTGGGTTTAGCTCACCCCCATTGTGGCTAGCACCAATATCGGGTGCAAATGTGCACCTATTTATGCATGTGGCTGTGGAAAGTAAAGGGTAACACCCCTGATCAGTGCCAGCACCAGTCATGGGTGTTACCAGTGGGTTAGCACCTGCAAATAGTGTGCATATTCGGGTCAGGGTACACAAACCTGGACTTTTGGTTCAGGTTCCACCAAATCCCCTAGACCCGAATACTGATGAGTTCGCTCATCACTTGCTAGATTAAGGAGTGCATAGTGTGTGATGGGGAACTAGTACCAATGGATAACATAACATTGGGGGCTCATTTTTTATACATTCAATTTTTTTACTGAATTACACTATTCATTTAAAATTTTTGCCAATCAGTATTCATGAAAAGCATTTTCAAGTACAGCTCAAAAGTTCAATATCACGGGCAGTACCTGCAACGCTGACCTTTTCGGAGTATGACCTTTTGCATACTATCCGGTGAACAAGTCTCTCTGTAAAGGGTCACATTCTTACTGTGGACTCTTGTATAATGCAGTACAATGTATTACTTTAATAATCTAGAAATGTTAATGTTTAAGGGATGTTCAGGTGTAGTGTCTTCTGTATTTATATACTTACTGCCTCATTAAATTCCCGGTAAGATTTACAACATGGTTATGCATCATTTGCAATAATAATTACACACTGATCGATAGATTGCATCTGCTGTTTCACTTGTCAGCAAAGAATACAAAAAAATCATGTTTTTAAGCATTAACTTTTTCCTCTCATCATGCCCATCAGGTGTATGGAGGTTTATACTGCAGAGAGAGCACAATTTGTTAAGTGCAGTGATAAAACATTAACCTTTTTCCAAAATGAAGCATCACTTGTCATATTCTGAAAGTGGAAATCACTAAGCCAGCAATTTCTGAAAATGAGATAAAACATATTCTAATTTTGCAAAAAGACTGTTCCAGTCTTACACGCATTTATTTCTATTGAGTAATACACGCATTTTAGATTGTTCGATTTTTCTCGCCTACTCGAGTTAAAATGCAGAGGGAAAAAGCTTATCTTAAATATATAACACAAATAGAATTTGAATGGCTGCCGTATATCATACAAGATGTCACATTACTGCAACTTGAGGACAGCCTTTTATGTATCTATATCCCCTTCCCTGTAATGTTTCTCTTTTGGGCTTTCTGACACTACTATATTTTATTTTGTGAAATTTCTTATAGCATTTCCAGCTATTTGTATTGAATTTTATCATAAGAAGTAAAATCAGAACCTTCTCCAAGGTTGCCAGGACAAATTTAAATGTTTTGGGCCTAATGGCTATAAGTCAAAGTTGTTGCCTCAAATCATTTTTTGAGTAAAAAAAAAAATTGATGAACTATCTTTAGGATAATCGATCAATTGGGACCAACTCCTGATGATTAGCTTTTAACAATGTTGGAGTATGAATGAACCACAATACCAAGCATAACCATGCTACTACGTAGTTACTGTATATACTGGGATCTATAGGGCCCACCACTGTACAGCGACAAGTAAATGTTTTCAGAAACTAATTAAAAAATTCCTAAAACATAGCCAACACTAATTTAGAGGCAGTTCTACCATCAGCAGGGATTCTTTACTGTAAGAGCAGTGAGACTATGGAAATCTCTGCTGCAGGAGGTTGATATGGCGGACTCTATGTGCATGTTAAAGAGAGGCCTGGATGACTTTCTGGAGACCAGAAATATCACGGGTTATGGAGGAAAAGCATTTGTTTAATTCTTAAAGGTTGTACTTGATGGACTTAATGGTCTTTTTCCAGCCTTATATACTATGATACTACGAGATGTTACATTTACTTACCAAAGCCAGTCCTGGGAGTGAGATTCTGCTTGGTGTGGAGAGGACAATATTGGTGGGAATTGGTGGTGTACACCTGTGAGTGTCTCAAGACCTTTGTCATAGCATTTTACATTCGACTTCAGTAAGAGACAATTGGACATTAGATATGCAGTGACTGCTGGATTAGTCAGTTTGAGATTAGACACAAAGTGACTTCTCTTATATAGTAGAGTCAAATGCACTGTCTGGTCACTCACAGCCATACCCAGTATGGGCATGCCTCTTGTTTTTTAGGGGCTAAAAGCTGGCTGAATGCCTCCTTAAGCAACTTTTACATTTTACTACTAACCTGACCATGAACTCGAGTCAGAGAGTTTGTGTTAACTCCTCCATTATTAAGGGTTTGGAGGCATGCAGTTGAGTTCAATGCCACAAATCATGTCAAGGATATACTTCGACATATACATTTTAACAATAAACATCTAATAAAAACGTTGAAAAAGAAAACAGTGGTTAATTGTCAGATGAATGTGATTTTAAACCTAACAAATTATTTATAGATCATTAGATTAGTCTACCGTATATATTCTTGAGTATAAGCCAACCGAGTATAAGCCAAAGCCACTAATTTACCACAAAAAACTGGGAAAACCTACTGACTCGAATCTAAGCCAAGGGTGGGAAATGCATTGGTCACAGCCCCCAATCCCCAGTATACAACCAGCAAACCCCCAGTAGTATATAGCCAGCAGCCACCCAGTAGTATACAGCCAGCCCCCTGTAGTATATAGCCAGCCAGACCCTGTAGTATATAGCCAGCCAGCCCCATGTAGAGTATAGCTATCCAGTTCCTGTAGTATATTGCCTGCCAGCCCCTGTAGTATATAGCCTGCCAGCCCCTGTAGTCTATAGTAAGCCTGCCAGCCACTGCCCCAGTATATAGCCAGCAGCCCCTGTGCCCCAGTATATAGCCAACGCCCTACCCCATTATGCAGGTGGCCCCCACACCATTATAAAATGGGCCCCCCACCCCATTATGCAGCCGGCCCCCTGCCCCATTGTACAGACAGTTGATTAAAAAAAAAATCAAAACTCACCTTTCTAGCGCCCCCGCAGGTCTTCTGTGCGAATCGCCGCCGACATCAGAGTTTGTGCCAGCTGCCGGCACACACAATACTACAATACTATTGCAGCGGCTGACACCAGAGCCTGTGACGTCCCACAGACGTTGACCGACGGATCGCATAGAAAACCTGCGGTGGCGCTGGAAAGGTGGGTTTTGAGGGGTTTTTTTTACTTGAGTAAAAGCCGAGTTTTGTTTTTTCAGAAATTTTTTTGTGCTGAAAAACTAGGCTTGTACTTACCCACCTGGAGTTCATATCACAAGAATCTAGACTGCCATTAAGAAACAGAAAATTCTGAGGTAAGACAGATACTGAATCCAACGAGAAATTAAGGGCCTTAGGGTTTTCTTTATATTTTCCTCTTCACTTTTGTGTATTAGAGAATTCTAATAATGATTGTAAGAAAATTAAATTCTCAGTAGTCCGATAAATAATGACCTGTGGGTTCCTGTAGCCAGTCAGTGAATGCGTATGTGACCATTTGAGATTAGACATGCAGTGAATGCAGGATCATGAAGTGACCTATCTTATACAGCAGGGTCACATGCCTCAACTGGCTTTTCACAACTATGTCCAGTATGGACGTGCCTGTGGTTGCTAGGGGCTAAAATCTGGCTGATGTCTAGTGACAACCCAGGGTTCAGGTTCTCAGGTAGTCCCAAACCCTAAATGGTTCATTTCATTAGAGCCTGCCAAAATGGCAACCTCCGCATGGACAAAAGGGATATAGTAAGAGGCTCCAGATGAGTTCTATGCCAGTCCAGCCAGATGTAGAATTCAGCTATAACTTGCATTAGGATCCTGGTACAGGATCTAGTTAGTACATTGTCAGGTCAGGGCTAGCCCACTGTACCCTGCTCCATGACCCTCCACTCCCTCCTTTCAAAAAGGTGGCTAAAGGGAGAAGAGGTTGCAATTTCCTCTTGGGCGCCCGGTCCCAATGTCCCAATATTGGCACACTAGAAATGGTAAATCTGTCCAACAATGCTTAGGAAACAGCTGTCCCAGCAGTATAAGCGTGATACCACTATAGAAAGAAATACCATTTGGAGAATTTGAAGATATAAATGGCAGGTCAGTGCCATTAGTTTCCCACCATATATGCTTATTATATTATATACTGCCAGGTAGGTGGTTCTCCCAATCTGCAATAACCCAGAATCACCCATCAGACAGCAGAGAACCTATTTAGCTTATTGCTTGGCAAACCCAATGGCTTGGAAACAAAAATTCCAAATCCGAGATTATCTGTGAGACAACACCCATCAAGATATTGGAATAAGTGGTGGTGAAATGTCTTCTTTATAATATTCATTAGGCCTTTAGGGATAGTAACCTTTGAGCATCATCAGTGAGTTCCGTGAATTTTCTCTACTTTAGAGAGTTTGGGCCTATCCTGCAGCATTTGCAGTTTTATCAATGATTGAACAAGTAGAAAACATTCTGAATTGACATACTGTGCATTTCTCAATGGGACCGGTCCTCTTTTTTTTAGCATACAACAATTCTTTTTCTTTGTTAAAATCCATTTGCACTAAGGTCCTTAAATCAATGATTAATTACGCTAGACAATTGCATTGTATTGATATTTCACCTTTGATAATTATCCTTTAATGAAAATAATTTTATTAAGCTTGAGTAACAAATGTTTTACATTCTCAGTAATGTATATTGCATTTACAGCTTTTAAACCTGGTAAATTCTGCTACTTATTTCAATATGAAATCATTGTTGGTGTATTTCTAACTGATGGAATCATTCTTGGACTGAATTACCGAAGAGTGTGAAAGGTCCTTATATGTCTAGAAGGTATATAATCCACAAATGGTAATTTCTGCATTTGTCTAGTAAATCGTATGTAAAAATAAACATTAAAAATACTTTGCACCTTCAAAGTGTTACTCAAGAAGATGACTGCAAAATTTATGCTAGAAATGCTCGTGCTGAATGGTAGGATTCATTTACGGAGCTCTGCTCTGCACAACCTCTCATTTGTACATTCCCAGTGTTACGTACAAGATAGGTTCTTTCAGTTAGCGCTTAATTTGAATTTGCATGTCAGTCAGAAATGGTATATTTTATAAGTGTAACTCAAGACAAAAACTTTTTTTTGTCCCTATGAAAATTGTATTTTCAAAATTTTGTGATGTCTTAGGAACAAGGATTATCAATAAAGTTTAATTATAGACACCTTGCAGCTGATCATTGTGGCCTGGGACTAAAGTAAAGTATCTAGAGAGCTTCACCAGAGGTCGCAGTGCGCTAAGAGGTCTGTCTGTGACTGAGGGTTGTCTGTAAGTTGAGTGTCCTTAGGTCAGGGAACGTCTTACCTGGCTATAATACAGCATTGAAAGTGCCTGCATAAGCCTTAAATGACCTCCATATTCCTCCTCAATCTCCATTCATTTTGCATTCCAAGTAGCGTGCAATGAAGTACTCTATGACCTCCTATACCTCTCCAATCCTTTTCACTCCCTAATTACATTGGTAGATAATAATAGGTGCAGTATAGGCAACTGCCTGGAAACTGACTTTTTTGATTTCATAAGCACACACATAATTTAGATCGAGACGTTTGCCGCATATAGAAAAAGAACGGAGCAGTGTCTCAGTTTCTTGTTCCGCTCGCTGTGATGCAGGTCGGGAAGGACGTCTGGCATCAGTTTTATGTCTGACTTTGAACTAGAAAGAACGTGAAAACTGCTTGCACATGTGGCACATATAGAGCATCTATTGCTGCAAGCAACTCTTTTTAATTCAGCATTAATCACTTAAAACTGCTTAATATACTGTCTTATATACCCACCAATACCCACCAGGGGCTTTTGTAAAATTTGTGAATAGGTTTTCCAGGATGGGTATAGTCTCTGTATGGAGAACTCTTATTCCCTGACCCTAGTAAAAAAAAAACCTCTCACCCAGCTAACCCAGTTCACTACACAGTACTGAAGAGACTTAACCTCATACCATATTTATATTTAAAGTATCAATTTGTTAGTTTGGGTGCTGTTTGAATCTAGTAACATTGGTTTGGTTACTATATGTATTATCTTTATCAGAAGAAAATATAGAGGTTTACTACTAGTAGCATATTCTGAACTTTAGTTTTCCTTCTTTCCCACTTTTTATAAAAGTGCATTTAAACTGTGTTGGAATCCCTTTGAAATTCAACCAAACTTAACCCCTGGATACATTGGGGGGGAGATTTATTATGCCTTCACTGCCAATTTTCTACCGGACATACTGCAGTCCCCTCAGAAAACTGGCAGAGACTATATCGAAAAATTCTGTCAGATTAAACTTCGTCAAAACAGGTCCAACATGGCAGAGTTTGCACCCATGTTAGTAAGAGGCCAGAGCCTCTTAGGAGAAATGAGCACCGGAGTTTTTAAAAACGCCAGTCTTAATGAATTTCCCCCACACAAACATTTACAAAATATGTTCAATTGCGTAGACAACTGCTCAGATACGCTGTGCCATTAGAAGAGTCCTGTGGTGCACGGAAAACTTGAGGTTTGTTCATAAATGAAAAAATAACATCTGGCACTTCAGCAGGTTATTTCTTCCATGAAAAATTCTTTATTTCAATTGCTTCTTACATCATCCATTAAAAACACATGTAAAGTGATCGATGCTTTGCGGCTGGAGCCTTAGCTCTGATGAGATCAGGACAGGACTAAGGCTCTGGCCAAAACGCGTCAATCCATTACATGTGTTTTTAATGGATGATGTCAGAAGCAATTGAAATTAAGGATTTTGATTGGAAGAAATATCCCGATGATATCCCGTTTCATTTACAAACAACGTGGTATTTTTCAGTAAAATGATGCCAAGAGAACCAGTAAATATTGATTGATAGCTCAAAATAATAAAACCAACTAGCTCTCTGCTCCCATACAATATAACTCTTTATTATTTCTAGTCAATACAGAGGGGGTGGTGTAATGTTGTAGTAGACACAAAGTTGCCTATCTTTGGTTGTATGTGGTGAAATCAAAGTGGGTCAATATTTTAATGTTGGGGAAAAAAGGGGGCAATATTACTGCAAAACCTGCATTGGCAGTGTCAAGGTGGCCTAAAAAGACATGGGCCAACATGTAAAACTGTTTGTGCCAGTTTTATGTCTGTCCAAAAGGAAAGTGACAATGAATCTTAAAACATTTACTAAATTCTATAATAAAAAAATTTAGAAATGGCAAATGCGCAGCCAAATTAAACTCAATCATGAAACAATCAGCATACCAATTCAATGGAGGAAGATAGGTTTACAGTAGCCGATAGATACGTCTACAACCATGCTATGCATAATAATCACCATATAGCGCTACTTATATTGATAGTATATAGAGTGCAGCCATAGTGCTATTATAAAGTGCCAGCATAAATATAATTAGTGGAATGATCTCACCAATAATCATAGCCAATGGGCGATCCTTCATGCAGGTGTCCAGGGTGACACATGGCCTATATGTCCCTCAGACACTATATTATCCTCTCATGCCCCATAAATCTCCAGTCCTAACAAGGACAGCCCACAACTTACCTTTTCAAACCTCTGTCCCTCAACTCAGTCCATCTTCAAACTTGCTATCCAAAAGGTGTGAATTCCCAATGTGTTTACTCTGAGATAGAGCAGATTTATCAGGGGATTTCAGCAACACAGTAAGTGTCAATTTAGATCGAGACATTTGCTGCATATAGAAAAAGAACGGATTGGCTCAATATCTTGTTCCGATCACCATGATGCGGGTTGGGAAGGTCGGCTGGCATCAGTTTTATGTCTGACTTGCACATGTATTTATAGTGTCTGCGCCAGTTTTGTGTTGCGGCTCCATTATGTCCAACAAGAAATTGTCAGTGCTTAGTTGGAGTTTGAGCCACATCTATTACTGAAGTGGCCACAATTCTTTCTGCGACACAATTCTGCAGCATGAACAAATTGCACCAAAAAAATGGTGCCTGCTTCTCGAGCAGTGCAGGGATCGCCGGATTAATGAAGACCATGCAACAGTTTTGATGAATCTGGTGCATCCTGCACACTTCACAAGCGAACTGCACACAGTAAAGTTTGTACTAGTTTTGATGAATGTGGGCCAGTGTTGCTTTGTAGAGAGTTTTTCTCTTGGATAATGGTTAACTAGTACTTGTTTGGTTTGTCAAACAAGAGGTGCAGTACTATGGGTAGATGTTGCAGCAAATTAAACAGAATTAGTGGTACCATGGGAAGGGGGATTTTTATTAGGTCAGGAAAAAAGAGGGAAAAGTAAAAGAGCCAAAGATATCTTAACTGCAAACTTTTCAGAGGTCATGGCCGAAAGAAAAGGTTTGGGCCTGACACCAGAAATGAGAAAAACTAATGAGATTCCATATAGGTTATAGGGAAATTTTTGAATGTCCTATTGCTGGAACACCCCATGTGGTTTTCATTCCCTAAAGTTTCCTGTACTGGGGAGCTTGCCTAAGGTCATGAAGGGTTAGAGATCACCTGAACCTCAATCTGTAGCCACTCTATGGACAAGAATAGGAATTGATTGCGGAGTTAAAAGACATGAACCAGAGACATTACTATGAATACCAAGAATGAAGTACAGAACTGCTAATAAATATGTCTCGTTAAATTACCTAATATCTTGCCAATCCCTTTAACATCCCCCAACACTCAACACTTGTGCACGGGTGCCAGCTATACTAAATGGCTCTGGATGAATTCTATGCCAGGTACGGTCCTTGCCCCTCCCAGCCCATGTTATCCAAATAGTGCCACAGGACCAGAAGTTGTGACATTTTCATGCCTGGTAAGCCAGAAAATGGTCATACAAGGCATGACAATTGCCCCTAGGTCTCTAGATTACCATGTATATCTACCCTAGATGTAGAGGAAAGCAAAGGCAAAATTAAGCTAAACCTTTTACATTTTATTCCGAAACTTTTTGCTGATGAATTTTCAGAAAATCTTCTTAATATAAAAGCAAGTAGCCATTTTATTTGCCTCTATCTACTTAAATATCAAGGTGTTTCTGTAATAGAAATAAGTGTCATGAGCTGAGTGATTAAAACAAGTGAGTCACTTATACTGTATTTTATTTTTAGGTTATATAACAATTTATTTCTGTGACAAATGTATACAAATATGTGTTTTGGGGTTTTTGTGCTCGTCAGGAAATTGATTGACATTACCGGTTGTTCATAAGGAAATACAAATTTGTCAGCATTTTGTAGCATGAACCTTGGGACTCTGTACAGCAGAACAATTTATTTCCAATGAGCATGCACAAAGTAAGATTTATGACTTTTGCTTCTCAGATGACATTCCTTACATAGTTGCCGAGCGACAGCAAATTAAACAGAGCTGTGAATACTATAGGGCGTGTTTCTGTAATGAGGGAGAAGAGACAGTGGCAATAAGAAGATAATTAAGGTAACAACTTGTGAAAAATTAAAGTGTTTCTGTCTTTCATTTTGGAATCTCCGAGTATAAACTTTGCAGTTGTTAATTTAATTGCTGATGTTCACTGTATCCCTGTAGAATATTAAGGATTAATCATCTGCTTCATTCCAACAAGAGATAAGACCTGGGTGAATTTAAATATTACTGGTTTAACCCTATCATCGTCTAATTTGACTCAATTAACATTTTTAATTAACAGTGCATATTTATTCTGTAGGAATTGTAATTATTTTATTTCCAACTGGGTTGCCATTGGTACCACAACTCTCATGTAATCAAATGCATTTCAATCTAATAAGCTTGCTTCTAATTTTTGTAATATTGTCCTTCAACAAATATTAACACATTCATGTTATATGAATATTGTATCAATGATGTGATGAACAATTATTACTCCAGGGCTGAGGGTAAACATCAGCACGATTACTGATTCCAGTAATGTGGAGAGATTTTCAGTGAGACATGTGGGTGGGGAACAAGGGGGCAAAACATAGATGTTTTGACCTCATGAATGTTGTGCAAGGTATCTGCCCGAATCTGGGGACTTATGGTTCTACACATTGCCAATTTTTGGATTTCCCAGAAATAAAATTGCCAGCACTCTGTAATTTATCCCCTACTCTTTGTTCAGGGGTAAAGTTTATTTTTGGGGTACAACCCCATTGAATTCTAGTTAGTGTATATTCTATAAAGTCTTTTGTAGTACAAAAACATAGTCAAAAACATAAACAAACAGAATCATTTACAGTAACAATTCAGATTACTAAAATTGATATGCCAAACCTAACAGCAGAATGGTGGAAATTAAACCCCTTTCAGTAATAAGCCGTTTTAGGGCTTTTGGGAAAAGCCTGTTTCTTATAAGTTATTGCTTTAAAAATCCTTTAACATATGCAGGGTATTTTGAGATAATTTTTTTCTTATCACACATTGTACTTCAAGTTCGGTGAGAATTTGGATGATATTTTTTGTGTTTAGTTATGAAAAAAACGGAAATCCTCCATTTTCAAAGTTCTAAATTTTCTGCTTTTCAGTCAGATAGTGTTACCCCCTAAATACCTTTATAACTAACTTTATTTCACAAATTATTGCTTTACACTCACCGGTACACCATGCTAGTAACGGGTTGGACCCCCTTTTGCCTTCAGAACTGCCTCAATTCTTCGTGGCATAGATTCAACAAGGTGCTGTAAGCATTCCTCAGAGATTTTGGTCCATATTGACATGATGGCATCACACAGTTGCCGCAGATTTGTAGGCTGCACATCCGTGATGCAAATCTCCCGTTCCACCACATCCCAAAGATGCTCTATTGGATTGAGATCTGGTGACTGTGGAGGCCATTTGAGTACAGTGAACTCATTGTCATGTTCAAGAAACCAGTGGTCATAAAGGGATGGACATGGTCAGAAACAATACTCAGGTAGGCTGTGGCGTTGCAACGATGCTCAATTGGTACCAAGGGGCCCAAAGAGTGCCAAGAAAATATTCCCCACACCATGACACCACCACCACCAGACTGAACCGTTGATTCAAGGCAGGATGGATCCATGCTTTCATGTTGTTGATGCCAAATTCTGACCCTACCATCCGAATGTCGCAGCAGAAATCGAGACTCATCAGACCAGGCAACGTTTTTCCAATCTTCTACTGTCCAATTTCGATGAGCTTGTACAAATTGTAGCCTCAGTTTCTTGTTCTTAGCTGAAAGGAGTGGCACCCGGTGTGGTCTTCTGCTGCTGTAGAACATCTGCCTCAAAGTTCGACGTACTGTGCGTTCAGAGATGCTCTTCTGCCTACCTTGGTTGTAATGGGTGGCGATTTGAGTCACTGTTGCCTTTCTATCAGCTCGAACCAGTCTGCCCATTCTCCTCTGACCTCTGGCATCAACAAGGCATTTTCACCCACAGAACTGCCGCTCACTGGATGTTTTTTCTTTTTCGGACCATTCTCTGTAAACCCTAGAGATGGTTGTGCGTGAAAATCCCAGTAGATCAGCAGTTTCTGAAATACTCAGACCAGCCCTTCTGGCACCAACAACCATGCCACGTTCAAAGGCACTCAAATCACCTTTCTTCACCATACTTATGCTCGGTTTGAACTGCAGGAGATTGTCTTGACCATGTCTACATGCCTAAATGCACTGAGTTGCCGCCATGTGATTGGCTGATTAGAAATTAAGTGTTAACGAGCAGTTGGACAGGTGTACCTAATAAAGTGGCCGGTGAGTGTATATCTATATAGCATTTTTTTTATGTGTACTCTCACTTTTTTAAGGTTGTTAGGAGGTTTTTGATTTTCGGGGACACTTTATCACATTTATATGAAAATCGTCAAAACCTATATTCACAGGGACCTGCACAGCTTTAAGTGACTTTGAGAGGTCTAAATAATACCCTGTAAATTACCAAATTATTGAATTCAATTACACACTGTAATTTTTTCAGACAATGCATTAATTTTGACCAAAAATTTTAAATTCAAAGACAAAAAATTCCACAAAGCTTGATACCCAGTGTATTGATATTCCATATATTTTAGTAAAGTGCTAAATGGGCACATGGCAGGACATACAATGAAATGAGTGCCATGTAGATTTGCTCTTAGTAAAATAATTCTCCAGACACCAAATACCTTTATTCATTGGAAAATGGGAGCCTTCAGGATTTTAGTATCCAAGTAGGATGGAGTGACTGTGGAGCAGTTTAGTGTAGATAAAGATGTCCAGGATGAAACATATCCCCAAGTGTCACTTTCAGAGCTGCAGCCTTGGATTAAAAGATCATTTTTCATAATCATGATGATACTAACTATGCAAAGGTAAGATGAAACATCTCTCGAGGGCTGCTACCTAACCCTTTCCTCATTCTATAAGGTCAAAACTACTGACAGTCCATCCCTTAAAGTACATCTATTCATAAATTCCTCTCAATGTTGATTATATATATTATGAAAGTAAATAAACACTTAGAGTAAACCATGTAAAATGGACTTTTAGTTGGCATACAGAACCCTTGAAGAAACTCCCTTTCTTTCAGCTCTATTTCTATCAATCCAAATCAATTGGAGTTAAGATGGAGAAAACATTTCTGAATTACCTTGTGTAATGTTTTATGAGACCTGAATGCAATGAATATGGGGGATGCTATAAGTATCTATTTCCAATTTTATTAATAACATTGAAGAATATAAAAATGAGGTGTCTGTTATTATTCTATTAAAGCAAGTAATTTTTACGAACTTTCCTAGGTTGTCTATATTGTAGATCAACATATTGATCCTGTATTACCCTTGGTAGAGTTGGATGAGCATGCCACAGGCAACTGATGTAAGAAAAGTCAACTGAGAGAGAAATGCCATAGACTATTATAATCTACACCTCCCAGAGACAACAAGAGGACATGTTAATGGAGTGTTATATGTGTATAGTGCATCATCCTGCAATCCAACAAAGTAGAGAAATTTTTAAAATGCTTCTCCTCTTTTACAGGCCTTTTACACAAAAGTTGAGGCCTTTATTGACGAAGAAACAAAGTTTTGCAAGAAATGTAGTTGTAGAATGGATAAATAATGGGCAGAAAAATGTTTGATATCAAAACATTCCATGTAATCCTTGGGTCACTGAGAAATTTAGTGCAGGTTCTGATGTCATCCATGGGGCAAGCAACATTTCTCTAGTTTGTATGATTTACGAAGTTGGGGAAATGTAGGTTAATAAATTCCCAATGATGATATATGCTATTCTCTTATACAATTTTGTCGATTGGAATGTTATTTTTCTGTACTAGTATTATGTAATGCAGAGATTTGGCCCTGCCTGCCAGCTGCTCGCCTCGGGTGAGCTTTTCTCTAATATTGTGCATGCAGTAAATATCAATATTTATATTCCAAGCACATATTTTTCATTGAACAACATTTTCTGGTCTATAAAGAAGACTTTTGGGAGGCCCGTGGCCACACATACCAACCATCAAGTTGCCCTTCATAAAGAAAAAAAAAACTCCAGCCCTCAAATCCTAATTCCTGTGTAGTAGCTTTAAACTCATGTGTATAGAAAAGCCCTTTTAAAACATAGAGGAAATCTACCATCAAAATAAAGCGTGACACAGTGACTGTGACACTTACGCACTATGACTGTGGTCATATTTTCACCCACCCATCCTGCTTTCTCAGCACTTGTGCAGTGAGTACTTCCTGAGTGCTGAGGGAGCAGGGTGGTGGTTGAGACAGTGTAACAACCTGTAAAGCTAGATCACACAGAAGCTATGGTAGCCCCTGAGACTCATTAACATAATTATACATGTTGATTTTAGAAGGAAGGAGGCCATGGATAACAAATATAAGAATATTATCACAGTCACAGTGCCCTGATCTATGAGTAAGTGTCCCTGGCTTATCATGATTGATGGTAGATTTCCTTTAAGAATGTTTTAGAATAGTTAAGAAACTTTTCCTATTTTCTTGCTTTAAATTTGGCTTTTGTTTGTCTTTTCCAGGAGACTTATACAAGATTATTTTATGGTTGCAGACTTTTTACATTTTAGAGTTTCCGTTTTTCACTCTCCGCTGTACTTTCTGAGTACAGAGCTTTATGAGGACTTGTTTTATGCAGTATTTAATATTTCATGCTGTTTGAAGCTATGAATCTGGAAAAAAAATGTAATGTTATTGATGATAAACTAGTGGTTCTCTTTTTTCAGCTTTCACTATGTGCTCCAAATGAAACATCCCCTTTATTTGCTGGATTATTACAAAAATAAACATACATATATATTCAAGTGCTCCACGATGCCCTGCATGGCTCCTTCTCCTTCTTCTGTTCACATGTAACAGAGTGGGCAGAGATGTGCCAGCGGCGACACCGCCATGTCATAGCATGCGCTGTCAGAAAGAGCTCATGGTCATGTCCCTGTCCACTATGTTACATGTGAAGAGAAGAAGAAGAACTGCATGGAGCAATGGAAGTGCGGGAAGGTGAGTATATAAGTTTATTTTTTTATACTCTTCTGTTTTAGCCTTGTTGTGGTTTTTCAGCACATTTTTTGTGCAATATAATGCTTTAGCAGCCAAGCAGAAGTAGTAGGACATCATTTGTGTGTATAGTAGTTAAATCCACACCTATGAACACGCATTCTAAAATAAACAATAGCTCTTTAACATTATTTTACAAAATGTATTGTCAATAAGTTAAATTCAACCAATTTGATTTGCTGTTATGCTGTGAAACTATAATCCAGGTACAAATGAAATGTTAAATGAGACATTCAACGCTAGGGAGCTATATGTAACATAACGTAACAATGCATTTTCTTATTTTTTCCACTGGCTTATTTTAAAAACACATTTTGAAACGATGGACTGTATACTGTATATATTTGTTATTGTAATCTGAACCCGAGAAAGAAGGCTTGAATTCACAACTTGGCAGAGTTACTTTATCAATCATAATGCTTAAGACGGAAAACCATATTTTTAGCTAGTAAATAACACCAAATTGTGCTTCATGTGTGACAATAACATCTGTCTCCGATTTTTTTGTTGTTGTAATAATAGCCTCTGGGCCACTCCAGCTGATCACACTCTACTTTTCCATCATTCATTCTCTGCAACTAGGAGCTAAACAAGCTTTTTATTATGACCATACCCCTGACTATATTATAAGCATTCATTCAGGAGAACTTTAAAACTAGACAGCAGTCATTTGAGGTCTATATAATGAAATATGAAAGATACAATGTTTTCACAGGACTATAATGTGCAATTCCCCTATGGCCCTGTTTATGGTCCTTAATCTGTCATGTTTACACTGTACTTCAGAAGTGTAATGCTTTTTTTATGGAATTTGTCTCATATTTGAACTAATAAATTATATTTTAGGACCCTATAATATATGTATAGTGAAAACAATGTAAATTAGTAATCGTTTTTATAATTGTTATTATTACAATTATGATGTATCCTCTTTTGTAATCATATCATGTACTGTATTATCTTATCATATTATAGTGTCCATAGAGATCAGCAAGAAAGTGCATAATATACAAAATTGCATGGGCATACAGATATATATGTTCAGGCCATTCATTTACTAGGGTTTTTACAAAGATTGTTAGTCCTCACATTGATGTGTTTTGAGGGGAACCAAAATTTAAAAACATTCAGCAAAAACTGTGGCAGACGCATCTGTTGAAACAGTTGGTGGTGTTAGAACTGCAACTTTGTGGTGTTTGATCAGTACACTAAGGGGCACATTTACTAAGATCCTTGTGCCAGTTTTCTGACTTTGCACATTATTTTATGCACAAACTATTCGCACATGTATTTAAGAAGTGCCTGTGTCAAATATATGTCACACATGGCCCTTTTTGTTTTGTGGCTGCACTATTCTTCACGCAGCACAAATTTTGTCCATGAAATGGGCGTTCTGGTGCAGAGTTGGACCATGTGTCGCATTTATAATGTAGAATCCGAAAAAAGTGTCTCACACGCCCCATGTTAAAGTCACACCAAAAAAAAGCAGTGCAGGGAGCGCTATATTCATGAAGAACAGGCACCACAATTCATGAATCTGGGGACATCTGCATACTACACAGGCAAACTGCACCTAGTGCAGTTGGCTTTGATTTTAGTAAATGTGCCCCAATGGGTCCTGCCCTATCTCTTATAGTAGCGAGTCACTAATAGGTCACTTTTACTAAACCCATAATCCAGGATTGGAAAAGAAAAACTATACAGTCTTAAATCAGGCAGCTACCTTTATACCAATGTTTGACTTATAAGAAGCTGGTGAAGTAGGGCAATAACCAAAACTGTAAGTTTTTTTCATTAGGAATGGACGATAAAATGTAGACAGTGCTGTTTGATGTCATTTAATCTCATCATTGCAGTGTAGAGAACTGGTTTGGCTCGGTGAGAGACAATGGATGCAGGTCTGGTTTGCTCTGACCTAGCCACCCCAATTAACTGAACTGTACTGATGAGTTGTAATGACATCAAAACAGAACTTTCTTCATTTGAGTGTCTATTCATTTTGGAAAAGAATTTCTGGTTTGACTATCATGCCACGTTATGTCACTAGGCTTAAAGCCACATTGTCCCTTGGCAAAGACAGAGGGCCAAACAAGAGTGATTTCATTGCTATATGCAGTCATGAAGAATATTTTACACACCTTTTAAATTTTTGTAAAGTATACATTTCTTTTAATGTAGATTTACCTTGAGTATCCCAGTGACATGATACTACCATACCAGATAGAGGACACTATCAGACACTAAGCATCCAGAGGAACTAAACTTCCACTGCAGTGATTTCTGAACCAGAACAGAGTCAATTTTCTCCTTTGCGGCACAGATGAGTAACTGTGATATGTAAACAGATCCTCTACATATGTACATTTAATTTGATTTAATTTCACAATAATAAAAGATCAAAAGAACAATTATGAATGTTTAATATCTATTTAATAATATTAGTCAATAAAATTGGATTGGAATTAAATTAGGATTGAGTTTTGAAGGTCTGATATTAAGTCTGACATTTTAGCACTAACCAGAATTGATTTATTACATATGTGACATTTCATTTTCCATTTCTCTGTCTATTGACACATTTCCCAAAATGGCTGAGATTAAAAGGGACTGTTATATTTAAGAGGTAAAGTAGAAATATTACATGTTAATATGATTTTTTTTAAACAAACTCTATGTTCTGTTTTTCTCTAATCCTTATATCACTCTAATATTGAAAGACTAGGTCAGAGTATTGATTTTGTGTCTGAACTTGCAACTTTTTAAAAAGTCATATAAATCTGTCTAAACCTACTTCAACTTCTGGATTTGCATAAATAAACTACAAATTACATTAAGGCTACATGCACACATGTATGCTCGCCGTACCATAGTACGAGAGGGCATACACAGCGCACAGCGCCGTATTCTGTAGAAAGATAGGACATGTCCTATCTTTCTAAGGGGCTACGGAGTGATACAGTGCCGTTCTAGTATGGCACAGCGAGGCTATTGAAGTGTATGGGGGACATATATATGCCGTATGGTGGATAACAGGATTGACTTCAGGATGCTCGAGATGATGGAGGCTCCTAAGTCAAGGAACATGGAATTCCCAAATTCTATTATAAACTAATTTATAAACTGAAAGTTCTCATTCTACACAAGCTATTGTTCGCCAATCCAAGAAAGAAACAAAAGAGAGAGATACAGTAGGTAAAAGCCATGCACTCCTTTTGATAGGACCAGAACAAAAACTTGTGATATAGAGTTGTTTAAGTTAAGATCAGAGATGAGCGAGCATACTCGTCCTAGCTTGATGCTCGTTCGAGCATTACCGTACTCGAAACAGCTCGTTGCTCGAGAACGAGCTTTCACTTAAGGATCATTTATTGTCAATACACCATCACATTAATACACACATTTGCCATTGATGGCAGTCAATGCAAATATACTTCTGATAAGTTAGCAGATGTATGGAAACATCTGCAATGTGTTCTTCAGTGAAGAACACATTGCAGAAGTTTTCATACATCTGCTAACTTATCAGAAGACATGAGTGCAGAAAGGTGTTCTTCACAATAGTATGTGAAGAACAATATGTGTGAAGAACACATTGCAGATGTTTCCATACATCTGCTAACTTATCAGAAGACATGAGTGCAGAAAGGTGTTCTTCACAAAGGTATGTGAAGAACAATATGTGTGAAGAACACATTGCAGATGTTTCCATACATCTTCTTCTGATAAGTTAGCAGATGTATGGAAACATCTGCAATGTGTTCTTCACACATATTGTTCTTCACATACTATTTTGAAGAGCACCTTTCTGCACTCATGTTTTCTGCTAACTTGTGAAGAACACATCTCTTCATATGTGTGAAAGAACGACAATACAGTGAAGAGCCAACTGATGTGCACCATATTCTTTGTTTCAGCAATATATACATTGCTACAAACAATAGAATAGAATAAAATAACAGATAGATCTTCTATCCTGTCAGTTTAACTGTTCTGTTTAACACGGGTCATTCTCCTTTTTGAAGTTCCCTGAATATTCCATTGAATAAAAAAAACAAAGAAACAGGACTGACTTTCTTATTCCTCAATAAAATGACACATTTTATTGGTCCCCTTGGTCCCCTTGAAAAATGCTCGAGTCTCCCATTGACTTCAATGGGGTTCGTTATTGAAATGAGCACTCGAGCATCGGGAAAAGTTTGACTCGAATAACGAGCACTCGAGCATTTTAGTGCTCGCTCATCTCTAGTTAAGATGTATGATGATGTAAGATGGATTGTGATGTACACTTGGCTTTTGCTCATCCCTTCTGGGGTCCAGAATTCAAATTGTAAAATAATCTGGGAAAAATATGCAAGTGAATGATGTTTCAACATCAACATGACTTCCTCAGGTCAGGTATCTGTCAGGTAAGCTCATCTTATCTCATCTTCTTTATTGAAACACACTGATTTAATGTACATTCCTGGTGGTAATTGCTAAATTTCCATGACCCTCCACTTAATGTAACCCCTAAATATCTTAACATGTCTGCTTTGCCTGGTGTTTCAACCTTTACTATGCAGGAGAGGATCTGTCATTATATGTCCATAACCTTACATTTATCTTCATTAAACCTAATTTACCAGTTGTCTTCCATAGCTTCCTCAAATCACTTTCCAATATAAAGCTGTTCTTTTCTAAGTCAATAATCTAAAGAGCTTAGGATTGTTTGTAAAAGATACTTATGACCCTATTTTACTGTTTTCCGATTGATGTATTTTGAGAAATTAAATCCTGTTGTTTCTGTACATAATGTACAGTTGCAATAAACTTTTTTGACTCCCACTGCAAATTAGTTTTGGTGGAAAAATGTACAAACAAATCAATCAGGAACAACAATATTTTAACCCCTTACCAACCTGTGACATATCTGTACAGCACATGTCACCTACTGTGGACGTTTGATGCATATTGCTGGCACCGAACCCGGGTGTTCCCGGGTGTTAACCCTGTAAATGCCTCCAGCAAATATTGGATTTGATTGCCGCCACCTTTGTAGTCATCAGGAGTTGGCGATCGGTTACTATGACAGCCATGTCATACATCGGTCATACATAGAGGCTGTCTGATTTTAATGTATTACAATGTGGGATTTGCACATACTGCCATACTACAGTTTGAAAACAGCAAAGACATTTAGCAACAGGTCATGGAGCAGTCACTAATACTATATAACAACCCTTCTAGATGGGGTTCTGTGGACAAGCCACCTGCCCATGCTCCAGTTGCAGACATAAAGTTCCCAGGCACTCAACAACTTGTGTGGACAGGGCTGTTGTAGAAAATTTCCTCAAAAACCCTAAAGTAACTTCCTGGAACTGAAACTATAGGACCGGTCCCTATAAATCTTGTTTAGTGTCAGAATAAAACTCCCACGGTCTGTGCTGTTATCTGTTTAAATGTCTCTGATAAAGCCACCAGCATGCAAATTAATGTGGGGCTTTTGCAATGGCTCGTTGGCCCTCAATATGGTGGTGCACATGGACTACAAGTGTGTGCGCACTACATCATAGTGTGTGCGCCGCGATCAGCACACACTATGATGTCAGCAAGTGGCTGACATCATGGTATATGGGATTGCAGCACATGGGAACCCAGAGCTGGAGCTTCAGAATACAGCAAAGGATCTGCGGCGGGGTGTTGAAAAGGTGAGTAAAGAGTTTTGTTTTAATAGGCTGGGCATAGGGGGCTGCTGGCCATATACAAGGGGGATACTGGCTATATACTGGGGGGCATGTTTGGCTGGCTATATAGTGGGTGTAGGCTGTGACCAATTCATTTCCCACCCTAGGCTTATACACAAGTCAATACGTACCTCGGCTTATACTCGGGTTGACTTATACTCGAGTATATACAGTAATCACATTTATATGACAGAGGACCCTCAACCGAAAACCTTACCTCCTCAAGCCAACAATAGATCACATCAGTGACTCAAATAGGTCTAAGACTGGTAGTGTAATTTAACACTGATGCAAATACTACTAAGACTAGTGCTGTAAGGTAACACTGACATTTATAGATCTGAGACTGTTATCTTAACTAAACACTACATGGTGCAAATTGTACTAACTGTTTCTTTATAATAATTTTGCTGGAACCGCAAACTGTACTGAGATTGTACATTTAAGATATTGCTGGATTATGCAGTAAATTCAAACTGCACTGAGACTGTGCCTTTAAGAAATTGTTGGGTGATGCAGGAATTTTAAACTGTACTGAGAATGTGCATTTACAATATTGCTGGATGTTATTGTAACTGCAAACTGCACTGAGACTGTGCCATTCAGATATTGCTGGATGATGCATGAACTGCAAACTGCACTTAGACTGCATCATCCAGTTTTAACCCCTTCCCGCCGCGGCCCTTTTTCGATTTTGCGTTTTAATTTTTCACTCCCTACATTCAAAAATCTGTAACTTTTTTATTTTTCCATGTACAGAGCTGTGTTATGGCTTATTTTCTGCGTAACAAATTACACTTCAAAATGGTGGTATTTAATATTCCATGCCGTGTACCGGGAAGCAGGAAAAAAATTCCAAATGCAGTGAAGTTGGTAAAAAAACGCATTTGTGCCGTATTCTTGTGGGCTTGGATTTTACGGATTTCACTGTGCACCCCAAATGATGTGTCTACTTTATTCTTGGGTCGGTAGGATTACGTGGATACCAAATTTGTATAGGTTTTATAATGTTTTCATACATTTAAAAAAATTAAAACCTCCTGTACAAAATTTTTTGGGGGTATTTTGCCATCTTCTGGCGCTAATAACTTTTTCATACTTTGGTGTTTGGAGCTGTGGGTGATGCTGTTTTTTGCGGATTTTGATGACGTTTACAATGTTATCATTTTTAGGACTGTACGACCTTTTGATCACTTTTTATAGAATTTGTCATTTTTTTTAAATGGCAAAAAAGTGCCATTTTCGATTTTGGGCGCGATTTTCCGTTACGGGGTTAAACGCAGTGAAAAAACGTTATCACATTGTAATGAATGGGTTAACTGAAGACCCGAAGCTACCATGGCGACGGATCGCCGCTCCCCGATGACGTCACGGGGAGCGACGATCCACAGAAAGATGGCGGCACCGATCGCGGGTGTTACCGGTAAGCCTTTGCTGCAATATGCAGCAAAGACTTACTGGCTATGGAGAGGGCTCGGCTCACAAGCCCTCTCCATGTACTGGGACCCGACATGTGACATACTATTACGTCACATGTCGGTAAGGGTTTAAGTTAAAATTACAGTTTTATACCTATTAGCTTCAGTGTAAATTTGCATTACTAGTCTTAATAGTTTTTTGCAACAGTGTTACTTTACAGTATCAGTCTTAGACCTATTGGGAGCTGTTTTTAGTGCGCCGGGTGATTCGGCTGCTTGCTGCTGCTCCATTGATGTTTTTTTTTTTAAACTCGGTTTTATTAAAGTTCGCAAATATCATTTACAAGAAAAGTGGTGTACATTTGTTACATAGATTAATTGTATACGTCAATGCTTGCATCATGACATGCGATTCCAGGAGATTGTACAAGTAATCGAGTTCCACTCCTTCACAAAATTAACAGTACATTAAAAATAAAGAAAAAAGGAAAAAACAAAACATCATAACAAACTTGCTGCTTCGTGTTTTATTATATTAATACCGTATTAAAAGGGATCGGAGGTCAACTGACCCATAGGTTCTGGTTACTTGCTATAATATAAAGCACGGATACCACATGGTAAGCTATACTGATTATATCAGCCGTTTATACGGCTTATGCGTTACACCATAATTAGGTCCGATTACCCATTACGGCTGCAATGTCACCAGGCCGGGGGATGTGAACGAAGAGTTACACCATCTGTCCCATATTTTGTTAAATTTCGCTGGACATTTCCTATGTTTATATACCACCTTTTCATATGGTATTATTGTATTTACAAAGCCCTTCCACATGTTGCACGTGGGGGTTCTAGAGTCCATCCACTGTAGCACAATGGATTTCCGAGCCAAAAACAGTGTCTCACGCAGAAATACCCTTTCATAATGCGTCCAGACCTCTTCATCTAAAATGTCGAACATACATATTTCTAGGGTACTTGGAATGGACTTTTCTAGTATGGATGTCAACAAGTTTAGGACCTTCTGCCAAAAACCCTGCAGAACCGAGCAGTCCCATATCATGTGGTGGAAGTCCGCCGGTGCCTGTCTACACCTATGACATTCGGGGGTGGCGACCCTTTTCATCTTAAAGAGTCTAAGGGGCGTGAGATAGCTTTGTTGTATAACATGAAGTTGTATCATCCTATTGTTAACCGCAGGTGAGACAAAAAAATGTGATTGGCACAACTCTGCCACCTGTTCTTCATCTAGGGTGGGCATCAAAGACCTCCATTTGTCTAGGGATGGCAGGGGGGTTTAGGATGCTTTAGCATTAATCAGGTGGGAGTATATTAGTGAGATGTGTACAGCGGGACCCTGTGAACGTATTACTCCAATTAGCGGGTATTTGGTGACATGCAAGCCTGGGGTTGGAAACTGTGCAGATAGGGCATGGCGGATCCGGAGATACCCATAGAACTACCCGTGTGGAATGTCATACCTCTCTCGCATAAAGGAAACTAGCACATCATCTACATACATGTCTCTCAGGGTCTTTATCCCTACTTCTGACCAGAATTGGCTGTCATTCAGCTCAGTTAGGTGTGGTAGTGTGCCATTCCCCCACAGTGGGGTCTGGGCTATGGCACCTTCGACCAGAGATATCTTTTTACCTGCATGACAGACCCTGCGTGCCACTTGATGAGCGGGTAAAAGCCTTCCTTCATACGAGTTGACACTTTCGAGCACCTCCCATAGGGGTAGGGACTGAAGGTTCAAATAAGAGGCTAGATGTTGTTCAGAAGGGTCATTTATTGGGGCGCCCAACCAAGGGCCCAAGAATTTCAGTTGGCCTGCTAGGTAGTAAACATATATGTTTGGTAACGCCATTCCGGCTAGTACCTTAGGACGTTGCAGTTTTGCCAACTGCAATTTGGATCTGGAGTGGCCCCATAGAAATGTGATCAATAGAGAGTCTAAAGACTTAAAGAAGGAGTGCGGGATAGGGACATAGACATGTTGTAGCACGTATAAGCACTTTGGGAGGACCACCATCTTTACCATGTTGATCCTACCCAGGATGGACAAAGGGAGTCCCGACCATACCTTGAATTTGTTCCTAAAGTAAGATATGAGAGGGTCTACATTCATGGCCAGTGTTCCAGCTGGTTCTTTGGTCAAAACAATACCCAGATATTTGAAATTTACAGAGACTTGCAGGTTCGAGACACATTGGGGGCCTTCATCCCTTTCAGGCGACAAATACATTAAATGCGACTTTGCCAAGTTTATGAGGAGCCCCGAAAAGGAGCCAAAAGTGTCTATTAGTTGAATGGCCCTTGGCAGTGATGTATCCGGGCTAGAGAGGAACAGTAGAAGGTCGTTAGCATATAATGCAAGGCGATCTTCCCGGTCTGTGATTACTATGCCCCTGTATATTGTATCACTTCGGAGGCGCAGGGCAAGTGGCTCGATGGCTTGGGTGAAAAGTAGGGGCGATAAGGGGCACCCTTGGCGTGTACCCCTACCCAATTTGAAGCTAGAAGACGTCTGCCTGTTGAGTACTATGGATGCACTAGGACACACGTATAGCAGTGACACCCATTTAATAAACACTGGCCCAAAACCAAATTTTTCAAGGGTAGCTAGCAAGTACCGCCATTCTACGGAATCGAAAGCCTTGGCACCGTCTAGCGACGCCAATGCCAAATCCTCCCCCCTAGCTACTCCTATTTGTGTCAGGATCTGAAACCAGCCTGGTCAGGATGCACCAGGTTAGTGATCACCATATTGAGTCTGCTGGCTAACACTCTTGTGAGCAGTTTATATTCCGAGTTTAAGAGAGATATGGGTCTGTAAGACCCACACTCCTCTGGATCTTTATAGGGTTTTAGTATAAGGACTATATTTGCCTCATAGAAGGGGCAGGGGTAGCCTGCCGTTCTCTAGGGAGAGTTTTAGCACCTCTAAGAGGGCCGGCAGTAGCTTTTCTTGATACTGCACCAATACCTCCAGCGGCATGCCGTCTGGGCCGGCAGCCTTCGCTTTAGCCATATCTGATAAGGCCTCCTGAAGTTCTGTCAAGGTGATTGGCGCGTCCAGTGTCTGTTGTTGTTCGGGGGTCAGTCTGGGAAAGGTCAGTTCCCCAAGGTAGTCTTGCAGGTCCGCCTGAGTCTTGTCATAAACGGAACTATACAAGTCACTATAGAAGTCTTTAAATGTATTCAGTATAGCTAGGTTATCAGTGTGAATAGCGCCATCGGAGTCTTTAACTCGGAGGACAGCTAGGGAGGAGTTGTTCTGGTGTATAAGATGGGCTAGCAGGCTACTAGACTGGTTTCCCTGTTCAAAGTATTTTTGCTGAGTGAAAAAGGTGCGTAATCACTTCTTATCATATAGACAATGCATGTACTGTCTCCCCGCCTTCAACCATTCGTCCCTATTCGCGTCAGTGGGGTCGATATGAATGATGCCTCCAGTGTCACGCATCTATCCTCCAGCTCCTTTTCCTCCTGCGCTGTGGTGCGCTTGACCCTTTTTATGGAGTGTTGCAAGCAGTCCCTCAGGCAGCCCTTAAGGGACTCCCAATATGATGCTGGGCCAGGGGAGATCGTATTAGAGTCCATGAACACTGCAAGTCTCTCCGGGGTTTGATCTCCCTCTGTAATTAAGGAAAACCAAAAGGGATGAATCTTTCTTATACTATTCCTCGGAGTTCGAGGTGTACATTGGAGCACAACCAGGATCGGAGAGTGATCCGAGATTACCCGGGGTAAGTGCGTTATTGATGTCACCCATGAATAAGCTAAGGTATTCCCACACATATAATCTATATGGGAGAGGGAGTTTCTACCGGGAGTATGACATGTGTATTCTCTGACCTGGGGATGGCGAATACGCCATATGTCGCACCAGCCCATCTCTGACAGAAATCGCTGCAGTTGTATTTGTGTATTGGGGGTGTGTCCCCGGAGGCCACATTTTGTCAAGGGATGGATCTAACATGAGATTAAAATCTCCCATGCACAAGATAGTAGCGTTGGGATATGATGCTGCGAAATGTGTCGCTTTATATAGAATTTCTAAAGAGGCATTAGGCGGATTATATAGACCTATAATTACCACTGGTGCACAGTTGATCCATGCATGAATGAAGAGGTATCTGCCCTCCGTGTCTGTCTTAATTGTCCCCAATTCCCAGCGGACTGACCGGTGGACCAGTACTGACACTCCCCTGGAGTGTGACGTGTGTGTTGAGTGGGCACAACATTGTAACCAGGGTTTGCTTAACCAATGAGTGGTTTGGGGAGTGAGGTGGGTCTCCTGGAGACAAATGAGTTTGGAAGCATGTCTCCTAATATATGCAAACATCATGTTGCGCCTTTTAGTGTCTCCCATCCCCCTCACATTTCACGACATTATTTCAATCGACATTTCCCGATTCCCTTAAATGCAGCAGCAGTGAACTCAAACCAAACATAACTAAAATACATATGGCTTTCCATCGATAGCCTAACACCCATTAAGGGTTATCTTTACTCTACCAACGTGGCAATAAAACAACAGGGGTAGTCTGTACTAGACGCAGCTGTATCAGACTATTGCTCCAGCGTAGTGGGTTTTCCCATTTACACAGTGCAATGAAGTAAACTGCAGCCCGGGAGTGATAGTAAATGACTGCGTTTAAGAACCCGGGAGGGTGGGGTAAATAGCATATAGGCAGTCATAATATTACCAAGTTACCGCAGTACTGATCTCCGGGGCAGTTATGTCAACTCTCGCTTCCTAGAGAAGAGTCCCACAGCTTGTGGTACTTCACCGTCTTGGTTATCTATGCAAGGTGTTTACTAGAGATGAGCGAACATACTCGTCCGAGCTTGATGCTCGTTCGAGCATTAGCGTACTCGAAACTGCTCGTTGCTCGGACGAATACTTCGCCCGCTCGAGAAAATGGCAGCTCCTGCCGTTTTGCTTTTTGGCGGCCAGAAACAGAGCCAATCACAAGCCAGGAGACTCTGCACTCCACCCAGCATGACGTGGTACCCTTACACGTCGATAGCAGTGGTTGGCTGGCCAGATCAGGTGACCCTGGGATAGACTAGCCGCTGCCCGCGCTGCTCGGATCATTCTGTGTCTGGATGCCGCTAGGGAGAGAGCTGCTGCTGGTCAGGTTTGCGTTAGTATGCAGGTAGATTACTGTTAGGCAGGAGTGATTCTACAAGAACCCAACAGCCCTTCTTAGGGCTACAATAACGTTATACTTTTTTTTTTTTTGTTTGCTTGTGGCTGGGCTTGCTGGCACTAGTAGTGCAGCTAGTACCATATTGTGAGGAATTTGCAGGGGGACTTGCTACCGTTGTGTTTAGCTCTTAGTGACACACATATCCACCTCAAACACCAAAGTGGGAAAATTTATTAGGGGTTTGATTTCAATTAGGCACAGTCTGCCATTTCCTTTTTATTTTACGTTTATTTTTTCATAACTCAGCGTCATCTCATCAGTGTGCTTTCATACTTGGCTAGAAAATAGCCAAAGGAGAATCCAAACGGCTTACTTACGCCTACAATAGCGTTATATATATTTTATTTCTGGTTGATCTGCTGGTGGCTGTCCGTGCTGCAGTGCATATACTAGCCAATTGTGAGGAATTTGGAGTGAGACTTGCGACCGCTGTGTTTAGCGCTTAGTGACGCACATATCCATCGCAAAGACCGAAGTGGGATAATTTATTAGGGGTTGGATTTCAATTAGGCACAGTCTGCCATTTCCTTTTTATTTTACGTTTATTTTTTCATAACTCAGCGTCATCTCATCAGTGTGCTTTCATACTTGGCTAGAAAATAGCCAAAGGAGAATCCAAACGGCTTACTTACGCCTACAATAGCGTTATATATATTTTATTTCTGGTTGATCTGCTGGTGGCTGTCCTTGCTGCAGTGCATATACTAGCCAATTGTGAGGAATTTGGAGTGAGACTTGCGACCGCTGTGTTTAGCGCTTAGTGACGCACATATCCATCGCAAAGACCGAAGTGGGATAATTTATTAGGGGTTGGATTTCAATTAGGCACAGTCTGCCATTTACTTTTTATTTTACGTTTATTTTTTCATAACTCAGCGTCATCTCATCAGTGTGCTTTCATACTTGGCTAGAAAATAGCCAAAGGAGAATCCAAACGGCTTACTTACGCCTACAATAGCGTTATATATATTTTATTTCTGGTTGATCTGCTGGTGGCTGTCCTTGCTGCAGTGCATATACTAGCCAATTGTGAGGAATTTGGAGTGAGACTTGTGACCGCTGTGTTTAGCGCTTAGTGACGCACATATCCATCGCAAAGACCGAAGTGGGATAATTTATTAGGGGTTGGATTTCAATTAGGCACAGTCTGCCATTTACGTTTTATTTTACGTTTATTTTTTCATAACTCAGTGTCATCTCATCTGGCATAGCAGTGTGCTTTCATAGTTGGCTAGAAAATAGCCATAGCAATAGGATAGCATCGTTTGGTTTTAAAAACTAAAAAACACAAAAAAAAAAAAAAAACACAAAAAAAAAAGTAAAAAAAAAATTAAAGTTATAACTTTCATTTTCAAAATGTTTAACCCGAGGGCTAGGGGTAGAGGACGAGGGCGGAGACGTGGGCGTCCAACTACTGCAGGGGTCAGAGGCCGTGGTCCTGGGCGGGGTGAGACACCACCTGCTGATGAGGGAGCAGGGGAACGCCGCAGAGCTACACTCCCTAGGTTCATGTCTGAAGTTACTGGGACTCGTGGTAGAGCACTGTTGAGGCCAGAACAGTGCGAACAGGTGATGTCGTGGATTGCCGACAATGCTTCGAGCAATATGTCCACCAGTCAGTCTTCCACGCAGTCCACCCATGTCACCGAAATCGGCACTCCTCCAGCTCCTGCACCTCAGCCTCCTCCCCCCCAGTCTGCCCCCTCCCAGGAAAATTTGGCATTTGAACCGGTATACTCTGAGGAACTGTTTTCTGGACCCTTCCCACAGTCACAAACCACTTGTCCGGTTGCTGCTGAGCAATTTTCCGATGCCCAGGTTTTCCACCAGTCGCAGTCTGTGGGTAATGATGACCTTCTTGACGTAGTGGCAGAAGTGTGTAAAGAGGTGTCCGACAATGAGGAAACACGGTTGTCAGACAGTGGTGAAGTTGTTGTCAGGGCAGGAAATCCGAGGGGGGAGCAGACTGAGGGATCGGAGGATGATGAGGTGACAGAACCAAGCTGGGTTGAGAGGCCGGGTGAACACAGTGCTTCTGAGACGGAGGAGAGTCCTATAGCAGAACAGGTTGGAAGAGGCAGTGGTGGGGCCAGACGGAGAGGCAGGGCCAGAGCAGGTGCATCAGCGCCAAATGTGTCACGTAGTGAAGCTCCCGTGGCGAGGGCTCCCGCGGCGAGGGCTAGATTTTCAGAAGTCTGGAGGTTCTTTAAGGAAACACCGGATGACCGACGGACTGTGGTGTGCAACCTTTGCCAAACAAGGATCAGCAGGGGTTCCACCACTACTAGCTTAACTACCACCAGTATGTGCAGGCATATGAATGCTAAACACCCGAATCAGTGGCACCAAGCCCGTTCACCTCCGGCCGTGCACACCACTGCTCCTTCCCCTGTGTCAGCTGATAGTCAGCCCCCTGCCCAGGACCCTGGCACAAAAACCCCATCATTGCCTCCACGATCCTCCACAGCATCCACCAGCGTTCAGCTCTCCATACCCCAGACGCTGGAGCGGAAAAGAAAATATAGTGCAACCCACCCGCATGCCCAAGCCCTTAATGTCCACATCTCCAGATTGCTTAGCCTGGAGATGCTGCCCTATAGGCTAGTAGAGACCGAGGCCTTTCGCAACCTCATGGCGGCGGCCGCCCCTTGGTATTCGGTCCCAGCCGCCACTACTTTTCCCGATGTGCCGTCCCAGCCCTGCACCAGCACGTGTCAGACAACATCAACCGTGCCCTGACCAACGCCGTTTCTGACAAGGTCCACCTGACCACGGACACGTGGACGAGTGCTGCCGGGCAGGGCCACTATATATCGCTGACGGCACATTGGGTTAACTTGGTGGAGGCTGGGACCGAATCTGACCCTGGGGCTGGTCATATACTGCCGACGCCGAGGATTGCGGGGCCTACCTCGGTCCAGGTCTCAAAGGCCTACTATGCCTCCTCCTCCTCCCACCCCTCCTCCACCTCCTCCTCCGAACTACCATCCGTGGGCATGGCGCCATCAGTCGCTAGCTCTAGGCACAGCAGCAGTGCCGTCGCTAAGCGACAGCAGGCGGTGCTCAAACTGCTGAGCCTAGGCGATAAAAGGCACACCGCCCAAGAACTATTACAGGGCATCACGGCGCAGACTGATCTGTGGCTGGCACCGCTGAACCTGAAGCCAGGCATGGGTGTGTGACAACGGCCGTAACCTGGTGGCGGCTCTGCAACTCGGCAGACTGACACATGTGCCATGCCTGGCCCATGTGTTAAATCTGATAGTTCAGCGTTTCCTCAAGACATACCCCAATCTGTCAGATTTGCTCACGAAGGTGCGCCGCATCTGTGCGCATTTCAGGAAGTCCAGCACAGATGCTGCCACTCTCAGGGCAGCGCAGCGCAGCGCCGCCTCCAACTGCCCGCTCACCGACTGTTGTGCGACGTGCCCACGAGGTGGAATTCAACATTAACCATGTTATCCAGAGTTTACCAACAGCGCAGAGCGATTGTAGACTGCCAGATGTCAACTTCCACCAGAACTGGTAGTCAGGTCAGTCAGCTTCCTCAAGTCTACAATGAGGAGTGGACGTGGATGTCTGATATCTGTCAGGTGCTGAGTGCTGGTCAGTGGTGATGCCGCCATCATCAGCCTCACCATCCCGCTGCTTGGCCTGTTGAAAAACTCTCTGGTCAGCATGAAGTCGGAAGCTTTGCGCTCGTCACAAGAGACGGGGGAAGAAGATTCCCTTGTTGATAGCCAAAGCACCCTTAGGTCTGTTTCTCAGCACATATCGGAGGAGGTGGAGGAGGATGAGGAGGAAGAGGAGGAGAATGTTGGCGAGACAGAAGAGGGGACCATTGTTCAGTCCTTCACTGTTCAGCGTGTATGGGCAGAAGAAGAGGAGTTGGAGGAGTTGGAGGAGGAGGAAATGGACAGTCAGGCCAGTGAGGGGAGTGAATTCTTGCGCGTTGGGACTCTGGCGCATATGGCAGATTTCATGCTAGGCTGCCTATCCCGTGACCCTCGCGTTCAAAGAATTTATTCCAGCACCGATTACTGGGTATTCACTCTCCTGGACCCACGGTACAAGCAAAATCTTTCCACTCTCATCCCTGGAGAGGAAAGGAGTGTGAGAATGCATGAATACCAGCAGGCCCTGGTGCACAAGCTGAAACAGTATTTCCCTTCTGACAGCGCTAGCGGCAGAGTGCGTAGTTCTGCGGGACAAGTAGCGAGGGAGAGTAGGCGAGCAGGCAGCTTGTCCAGCACTGGCAAGGGTACGCTTTACAAGGCTTTTGCCAGCTTTATGTCACCCCAGCAAGACACTGTCACCTGTCCCCAGTCTCGGCAGAGTAGGGCTGATCTTTACAGAAAGATGGTGAGGGAGTACGTAGCTGACCATACCATCGTCCTAAATGATCACACAGCTCCCTACAACTACTGGGTTTCAAAGCTGGACATGTGGCACGAACTGGCGCTGTACGCCTTGGATGTTCTTGCCTGCCCTGCCGCTAGCGTCTTGTCCAAGCGGGTTTTCAGTGCAGCTGGTGGCATCATCACCGATAAGCGTACACGCCTGTCGACTGACAGCGCTGACAGGCTGACGCTTATTAAGATGAATAAAGCCTGGATTTCTCATAATTTCCAATCTCCACCAGGTGAAGGAAGCTCAACCTGAATAATTTATGCACTCCTCCTCCTCCTCATTTTCCTCCTTCTCCTCCTCTTTGTACACTAAAGCAGAGGAAACTGGCTATTTTTTGACAGGGCCCCCTGGCTCTAGCTATAGTACTTTATGCATTTAATTTTTCTGGAGGGCCACCTACCCGGTCCTCTGTTTTAAACAATTTTTGGGAGTGCCACATACAGGCACTCAATCTATTCAATTTTTCTGGAGGGCCACCTACCTGCTCCTCTGGTTTGAAAACTTTTTTGGACTGCCAGATACAGGCACTCAATCTATTCCATTTTTCTGGAGGGCCACCTACCTGCTCCTCTGGTTTGAAAACTTTTTTGGACTGCCACATACAGGCACTCAATCTATTTCATTTTTCTGGAGGGCCACCTACCTGCTCCTCTGGTTTGAAAACTTTTTTGGACTGCCACATACAGGCACTCAATCTATTTCATTTTTCTGGAGGGCCACCTACCTGCTCCTCTGGTTTGAAAACTTTTTTGGACTGCCACATACAGGCACTATCCAAATTAAATTGTCTCCATAGCAGCCTCCACACGTTGTCTCCATTGCTACCTCCAAAAGTCGTCCATATAGCTGCCTCCATACATCGTCCCCTTATCAAACGAGGTGTGTCAGGCACAAATTTGGGTTGTTTTCATGGATTCCACATCAAAGTTGTTAACTTTGTCGCCACCCTCCTGTGTATTCCACAAAATATACTGGCAAACTTTTATCATGTACCGATATTATTTGAGCGCTTCTTGCTCACCTCCTTTGGTTCCTCTCTGCCACCCATTGGTTTGAAGCCTGAGTCCATTTAGGGTATGTCGCCATGACACTCTCTAGCCTGCTGCCTCTGCATGCCGTCCCCTATAGTGTCAGGGTCAATTATTGGATGTTTTAGATGCTATCTAGCTTCATTCTGTCACTCTGTCATGGCCATGCTGTGGCCCATAATTTTGGCATAATGGTACGTTTAAGCAGCCTCAGAGGCATCCATGCATGTTGCCCCTGCTGTTTCCTGTCCATTTCCGTGGTGTTTCCATCCTTTTCTGAGGTTCCCAGGTGTTTGGCCAAGCTTCCCTGTGCAGAGCCTTGGTCCCCTTGAAAAATGCTCGAGTCTCCCATTGACTTCAATGGGGCTCGTTATTCGAGACGAGCACTCGAGCATCGGGAAAAGTTCGTCTCGAACAACGAGTACCCGAGCATTTTAGTGCTCGCTCATCTCTAGTGTTTACCCATGCATCTGCCTCCTCAGCAGAGGCGAAGAAGTGGGTGCGTTCCTCATGAATTACTCTTAGGCGTGCAGGAAATTCATGCTGTATTGAATGTTTAAGTCTCTCAGGCGCTTCTTGACTCCCATAAACGATGCCCTAGTCTTCTGGAGGGCCGCCGAGAAATCCGGAAAGATGGAGACAGCAGAGTTCTGATATTGGAAGGAACCCTTGCGTCTAGCAGCTTGTAAAAGAGCATCTCTGTCCTTGCTGCCTATCAGCTGAGCCAGTATTGGCCGCGGCCTGGCCCCGGTCGGAGGAGGACGAGCCGGGACTCTATGGGCTCGCTCAATGGCATACAGATTGGAAAATGTCACCTCCGGCAGGACCTCCTTAAGCCAGGATTCCATAAATGCTATTGGATCCCTACCTTCGACCCGTTCAGGTAGGCCCAGGATTCTCAGGTTATTACGCCTCAACCGATTCCTCTGCCCTTTGCATCCACTGATTCGCCATCTGCTCCAGGGCTCGAATGCGGCTGGGGACTGGGGCTGAGGTGTCTTCCAGCTGGGAGATTCGGGTCTCCTAGACCCACTCTCTCAGTTTCTGTAGGTCATTGCGGATGAGCCCCACATCAACCTTG
Organism: Engystomops pustulosus; assembly: GCF_040894005.1. Taxonomy (NCBI): domain Eukaryota; kingdom Metazoa; phylum Chordata; class Amphibia; order Anura; family Leptodactylidae; genus Engystomops; species Engystomops pustulosus. Next base: position 43,504,775 of record NC_092418.1, on the reverse strand, counting down.
ACCTCCTCTATTCTGGTTGTTTCGGCACGGTTGTGGACTCCTCTATGGTCCATAGAAGTCGCAGGGACACCTCCCGGGGGGTCGGCTCCCTCTCGACCTCCTTCATAATGGCGTCCGCCGCAGGCCGCGGCGGGGTGGCGGAGGCCTTTTCGTCGGGAACAGGGCCGCGCTGTGTATCAGTGCGGGCGAACGCTTTCAGGCGTTCCACAGCTGCTGGTGGGGTCTGGCCCTTCATATTTAGTGTAGCCCCTCTAGACGAGGACCCCTTAGATCTTGCTCCAGGAATGGCTGCAGTGTTTTCGGCAGGATAAAGGAGAAAACTCAGGATAGCTGTCGGAGCTCCAGCTACATGCGACCTTTCATGTCGGCTGCAGGCCACTCTCCCCCCCCCCCCCCGCTCCATTGATGTTTTTATTGAAATTTTTATGTTGTTCAGCGTTTGAGGAAGTGAGACTAGACGCAGCTGACTTTGGTCATGAATTGCTGGATGTTTTTAGCAGCTATACAACTTTTACCTTTTAAGGAAGGAAAAAACTTTAGTCCAGCACAGGTTCCGGTGGAGTTAAAAATTTATTTTCCTTTATTTAAACAAGGTAAAAAGCTGAATAGGGCATACACAACATGATATCCCAAGTTACACATGAAAAGATCTACACGTTTCTGCCTAGACGGCCTTAGTCATGATCACAAGCCTGTCCATGATCACGGCCTTAGTCATGATCATGACTAAGGCCGTCTAGGCAGAAACGCGTAGATCTTTTCACGTGTAACTTGGGATATCATGTTGTTTATGTCCTATTCAGCTTTTTACTTTGTTTAAATAAAATGTTTTTTCCTTCCTTGGTAAGAAGTCCGGAGTCTCGGGATCGTCCGTGCACGAGAGGTGGAGGACAAGCCGAGATTGGTGAGCTGAATTTATCTTTCTTCAGCTTTTACCTTTTGGTCCACCGTCTGGAGGAGAAGACTTGACTGGAGCATGTCTCAGGTTGTGGAATGAGAGGAGCTCACAGTGGAGATTGAAGGTGGAGACAGGACGTTGTTAAGCAAGAGAATGGCAGTTAGCAAGTTCCGCCCCAAAGCCAACTGGGGAGCAAGGAAGAGGAAGGCGCAATCCAAGATTTGCTGGATGAAGGCAGGCTGTGCTTTACAGCTGAAGCTGCTTGTGCTTGCTGGGATTCAGATGTATGCAGGAAGCAGAAAAGGTGCTGGCAGAAGACAGGGGCAGGATTCTGGACAGAGGAGAGGTACAGTTGATGCAGGTATAGCTGTGTGTACTGGTAGGGGGTTGGTAGGACACCACATGCCTGATCAAACAGATGGCCAATGTTAAAGCCTGGACAGGCTTGGACAACTGGAGGGAAGGGGACAGGGCCGGATTATAGGCGGGGCTCCCGGGGCTCGAGCCTTGGGGCCCCCACCATCTTGCCCCCCCAGGGGCCCCCACCAGATCGCGCCCCCTGGGCCCTGGCTCCTTAGCCGCCACCTCTCAGAGCTGTCCGCCCATCCACGGCACCGGTGACCGCCTCCCCGCATATCCCCTTGCATGGCCGAGCCGTCCGCCCCGCCGGCACAGGTTCCCGCCTCCCTGCCCGCCCAACACGCTGCATGGATAAGCCTCCCCGCCCGCTCGTAACCCCACTCGTGCTCCCTCCTCCCCAGCCCGTCCTCCGCTCCCCAACCCCGCAAAAAAAGCGTCCGTCCTCCGCTCCCCCCCCACACCCCCACCGGTGGAACAAGCGCCCTTCCTCCGCTCCAAACCCCCAACCCCCGCCCGAACAAGCGCCCGTCCGCCGCTCCAAACCCCCCCTCCCCCCGCTGGAAGAAGCGTCCATCTTCCGCTCCTCTCCCCCCCCCCCCCCCCCCTGGCGGAACAAGCAGCGGCCATCCTCCGCTCCTCCCCCCTTCCCCGGCAGAACAAACAGCAGCCGTCCTACGCTTTTCCCCTCCCCCCCGGAACAAGCGGCTGCCCTCCACTCCTAAACCCCCCCCCCAGGAACAAGTGGCTGCCCTCCGCTCCTAACCCCCCCCCTCCCCGGAACAAGCTGACGTCCTCGGCTTGACACCCCGACCCTCGCCCGAACAGGCAGCGGCCCCTCGACCTGCTCTCCCCTGCCGAACATGCGATCCTCCCCCCCGCTCCCGTCCAAACCAGCAACCCACCGACCCCCCCACGCCGAACACCCGCCTGACGCGACGGCCGGTCATCCTAAAAGGGTAAGTATACACTACATATGTATTTATTTGTGTGTATATATGATGTATATTCTGTGTATATAGTGTATGTACAGTGTATATACTGTGTGTATATATGCATCTACTGTCTATATATTTATATACTGTGTTTATATGCATCTACTGTCTATATATGTATATACTGTGTATATATGCATCTACTGTGTATATACTGTGTATATGTGTATATGCATCTACTGTGTATATACTGTGTATATGTGTATATGCATCTACTGTCTATATATGTATATACTGTGTATATGTGTATATATGCATCTACTGTGTATATACTGTGTATATGTGTATATATGCATCTACTGTGTATATACTGTGTATATGTGTATATATGCATCTACTGTGTATATACTGTGTATATGTGTATATATGCATCTACTGTCTATATATGTATATACTATGTATATGTGTATATATGCATCTACTGTGTATATATGTATATACTGTGTATATGTGTATATATGCATCTACTGTCTATATATGTATATACTGTGTATATGTGTATATATGCATCTACTGTCTATATATGTATATACTGTGTATATGTGTATATATGCATCTACTGTGTATTTATGTATATACTGTGTATATGTGTAAATATGCATCTACTGTGTATATATGCATCTACTGTGTATATATGTATATACTGTGTATATGTGTATATATGCATCTACTGTCTATATATGTATATACTGTGTATATGTGTATATATGCATTTACTGTTTTTATACACGCATATATTTGTATAAGCATATATATGTGCACATTTAAATATATGCATGCATATATATATATAGCCGCCTCATCATATATATATGATGTATGTTTATGTTTATATGCTGTGTATATGGTATGTATGTATATGCTCTGTATACTGAATGTGTGTGTATTTCCCGTATGTCTGTGAAAATGCTGTATATACTGAATGTGTGTGTATTTGCTGTATGTGTGTATATTAGGGGCGAGGCGGCTGTATGTAGCTGTGTTGCTGGGGGGCGAGGCGGCTGTGTGTAGCTGTTACTGGGGATGAGGCGGCTGTGTGTAGCTGTTACTGGGGATGAGGCGGCTGTATGTAGCTGTTACTGGGGATGAGGCGGCTGTGTGTAGCTGTTACTGGGAATGAGGCGGCTGTGTGTAGCTGTGTTACTGGGGGCGAGGGGGCTGTGTGTAGCTGTGTTACTGGGGGTGAGGCGGCTGTATGTAGCTGTGTTACTGGAGGCGAGGCGCCTGTATGTAGCTGTGTTACTGGAGCGGCATCTGTATGTAGCTGTGTTACTGGGGGTGAGGCGGCTGTATGTAGCTGTGTTACTGGGGATGAGGCGGCTGTATGTAGCTGTGTTACTGGGGGGTGAGGCCGCTGTATGTAGCTGTGTTACTGGAGATGAGGCGGCTGTATGTAGCTGTGTTACTGTGGAAGAGGCGGCTGTATGTAGCTGTGTTACTGGGGGCGAGGCGGCTGTATGTAGCTGTGTTACTGGGGGCGAGGCGGCTGTATGTAGCGGTGTAACTGGGGGCGAGGCGGCTGTATATAGATGTATTACTGGGGATCAGGCAGCTGTATGTAGCAGTGTTACTTCGTGAATAGTGAGCAGGAGGACGTGTATGCACGCTGCACTTAGTGGGGGCCTCCACCAGATTTTGCGCCCAGGGGCCCCCACCAACCTTAATCCGGCCCTGGAAGGGGATAACCATATATCCCCGATAATGCCCGCAATGGCAGAGGGTTGTGGGCTGTTGGGGTCTGGCCTCCCCCAAAAGGCCTGAACAGTTGGCTTGTGATTCTGGTTAGTGAGCTTATGGTCAATCTGGATAGGGCAGTGGAGGTTGTAATGGATTATAAAATTTTTTTAGTATAGACCCAACTAAAAAAATAAAAATGTTCCCAAATAACAAACCATGGGTTACCCCAGATCTGAAGAGTTTTTTGGGGTAAATATAAAGATGAATATCATGAGGTCCAGTGTGAAATTAAAGTCAAGATCAGGGAAAGTAAAGATGTACAGGAAGAATTTGGAGAGAAAATGGGAAACATAGAATATACAGGTTGTTTGGAATGGATTAAGGAAGATCACTGGTATGAACACTACCAGTGCAGGTTATGCCCGAACCCAAATCTTAAAAATCTGATCGGGTTTGGGTACTGAACTAAGACTCAAACCCCCACCAGTAACACCCAGGATCGATGTTGGCACTGACACTGACTGTTTACATGCTACTGGCAAAGTTACTGTGGCCACGGTAGTGACGTCATTGGAATCAAAAACTCTACCCAAAATGGCATTGCACAGTAGGGCCACTACGACATCCATGCCTCTGCTGACTATGCCAACAGAATCGGAGCTGGCACTGATAGCGGGTGGATCTTAACGGCGCGGTCAGCATTCAGCATTTTTGGTTACAGCTTTGACACCATGGGGGACGTAAAGTAAAGAATGTGACTATAGGGACAGTTTTGCATCCACCCTAGTACTTGTTTTTTGGATTTCTAGAACAGTTTCCATTGCCTCTTGTATAATAAAAAGTTTCCAATTTACTTTCTGTACAAATTCCAGAAATCTGTCCATGGTCATGTGACAGACACACAGTTGCCCAAGCTGTTATTATCAAACAGCTGTGATTACTCTATGTATGTCCATCACAAGACCATGGACTGCACAAGTTTGATATGAACCCGAACGTTGTGTTTCAGGTCCGCTCAACACTAATGTTAACCCCTTAACTTTTTCTATTTTTGCTGTTTAAAACTAGTCTTATAGTTCAGAACAGTAAGTTCTAATGTGCATATTTATTATACATATATTTATTAGACTATTAGGATGGAGAATGAAAGAATTAGAAATACAGTTCATGTAATATGCTGAAATGTAATCTATATTTGTGTCCTATGGCTACTCAACACTTGGTTGCTAAATCACATTATTCTTAACATTTTTCAATTGCTTGTGGACATAAAATAATGGAAGAAAAACTCAATTGAAAGCACTTTTTGTAGCTGTTTTCATTGTACCCTTGAGCATTTTCTAAGTTTGTGTTTAATCACAGAATCCTGGCCATGATGTTTTTGACAGGTAATTTCCTTAATGCAGTTGACAGAGATGGATTACATGGGAGCCTATTGGATCCCTTGCTTTTGTTTGCAAGTGATAAGACTAGATTAAGGTTATCTTGCTCTAAATGCTTGGCATGATAGAGTCTCCTAATAAGTTTCAAAACACAGACAATGTTTCTGGGTTCAGAAGCTCATGGCCAGATAAAATGCATTTAGCTTTATAACATTTCAAACAAAATAAAAAATATATACTGTGTGTAGAGATGAGCGAACACTAAAATGCTCGGGTACTCGTTATTCGAGACGAACTTTTCCCGATGCTCGAGTGCTCGTCTCGAATAACGAACCCCATTGAAGTCAATGGGAGACTCGAGCATTTTTCAAGGGGACCAAGGCTCTGCACAGGGAAGCTTGGCCAAACACCTGGGAACCTCAGAAAAGGATGGAAACACCACGGAAATGGACAGGAAACAGCAGGGGCAGCATGCATGGATGCCTCTGAGGCTGCTTAAACGCACCATTATGCCAAAATTATGGGCAACAGCATGGCCATGACAGAGTGACAGAATGAAGCTAGATAGTATCTAAAACATGCAATAATTGACCCTGACACTATAGGGGACGGCATGCAGAGGCAGCGGCAGCAGGCTAGAGAGTGTCATGGCGACATACCCTAAATGGACTCAGGCTTCAAACCAATGGGTGGCAGAGAGGAACCAAAGGAGGTGAGCAAGAAGTGCTCAAATAATATCGGTACATGATAAAAGTTTGCCAGTATATTTTGTGGATTACACAGCAGGGTGGCGACAAAGTTAACATGGAAGCCATGAAAACAACCCAAAATTCTGCCTGACACAGCTCGTTTGATAAGGGGACCATGTATGGAGGCAGTGAACTAGTAGTAGATTAAAGGTGCTGCAGTTAAAACTATGTTAGTTGGATCTTGGCATGGAGCTGGCGCTCCGCTGCCAGACGAGCTTTCGCCAATCCAAGCCCCTGTCTCTAGGCTACTCCCCAAACAGCACTTTTGTATAAGATCAAGTGTAGTAGCGTTCTTATAAGTTTAGGATATGCCGGGTGAGGGGAATGTAAACAGATGCGCAAGAAGCGCATGATGCGCATGGAGCTGGCGCTCCGCTGCCAGGCGAGCTTTCGCAAATCCAAGCCCCTGTCTCTAGGCTACTCCCCAAACAGCACTTTTGTATAAGATCAAGTGTAGTAGCGTTCTTATAAGTTTAGGATATGGCGGGTGAGGGGAATGTAAACAGATGCGCAAGAAGCGCTGAAATAATATACCTAAATGGTAAAAGTTTTCCAGTATATTTTGTGGCTTACACAGCAGGGTGGCGACAAAGTTAACAACTTTGATGTGGAATGCCCTGTAATAGCTCTTGGGCGGTGTGCCTTTTATCGCCTAGGCTCAGCAGTTTCAGCACCGCCTGCTGTCGCTTAGCGACGGCACTGCTGCTGTGCCTAGAGCTACCGACTGATGGCGCCATGCCCACGGATGGTAATTCGGAGGAGGAGGAGGTGGAGGAGGGGTGGGAGGAGGTATAGTAGGCCTTTGAGACCTGGACCGAGGTAGGCCCCGCAATTCTCTGCGTCGGCAGTATATGACCAGCCCCAGGGTCAGACTCGGTCCCAGCCTGCACCAAGTTAAGTGTAGTAGCGTTCTTATAAGTTTGGGATATGGCGGGTTAGGGGAATGTAAACAGATGCGCAAGAAGCGCATGATGCGCATGGAGCTGGCGTTCCGCTGCCAGGCGAGCTTTCGCCAATCCAAGCCCCTGTCTCTAGGCTACTCCCCAAACAGCACTTCTAAGAACCTTTTGTATAAGATCAAGTGTAGTAGCGTTCTTATAAGTTTAGGATATGCCGGGTGAGGGGAATGTAAACAGATGCGCAAGAAGCGCTGAAATAATATCCCTAAATGGTAAAAGTTTGCCAGTATATTTTGTGGATAACACAGCAGGGTGGCGACAAAGTTAACAACTTTGATGTGGAATCCATGAAAACAACCCAAATTTCTGCCTGACACACCTCGTTTGATAAAGGGACGATGTATGGAGGCAGCTATATGGACGACTTTTGGAGGTAGCAATGGAGACAACGTGTGGAGGCTGCTATGGAGACAATTTAATTTGGATAGTGCCTGTATGTGGCAGTCCCAAACATTTTTCAAACCAGAGGAGCAGGTAGGTGGCCCTCCAGTAAAATGGAATAGATTGAGTGCCTGTATGTGGCAGTCCCAAAAATTCTTCAAACCAGAGGAGCAGGTAGGTGGCCCTCCAGTAAAATGGAATAGATTGAGTGCCTGTATGTGGCAGTCCCAAAAATTGTTCAAACCAGAGGAGCAGGTAGGTGGCCCTCCAGTAAAATGGAATAGATTGAGTGCCTGTATGTGGCAGTCCCAAAAATTCTTCAAACCAGAGGAGCAGGTAGGTGGCCCTCCAGTAAAATGGAATAGATTGAGTGCCTGTATGTGGCAGTCCCAAAAATTCTTCAAACCAGAGGAGCAGGTAGGTGGCCCTCCAGTAAAATGGAATAGATTGAGTGCCTGTATGTGGCAGTCCCAAAAATTTTTCAAACCAGAGGAGCAGGTAGGTGGCCCTCCAGTAAAATGGAATAGATTGAGTGCCTGTATGTGGCAGTCCCAAAAATGTTTCAAACCAGAGGAGCAGGTAGGTGGCCCTGCAGTAAAATGGAATAGATTGAGTGCCTGTATGTGGCAGTCCCAAAAATTCTTCAAACCAGAGGAGCAGGTAGGTGGCCCTCCAGTAAAATGGAATAGATTGAGTGCCTGTATGTGGCAGTCCCAAAAATTGTTCAAACCAGAGGACCGGGTAGGTGGCCCTCCAGAAAAATGGAATAGATTGAGTGCCTGTATGTGGCACTCACAAAAATTGTTTCAAACAGAGGACCGGGTAGGTGGCCCTCCAGAAAAATTAAATGCATGAAGTATAGCAAGAGCCAGTGGGCCCTGTCAAAAAATAGCCATTTTCCTCTGCTTTACTGTACAAAGAGGAGGAGAAGGAGGAAAATGAGGAGGAGGAGGAGGAGTGGATCAATTATTCAGGTTGAGCTTCCTTCACCTGGTGGAGATTGGAAATTCTCAGAAATCCAGCCTTTATTCATTTTAATAAGCGTCAGCCTGTCAGCGCTGTCAGTCGACAGGCGTGTACGCTTATCGGTGATGATGCCACCAGCTGCACTGAAAACCCGCTCGGACAAGACGCTAGCGGCAGGGCAGGCAAGAACCTCCAAGGCGTACAGCGCCAGTTCGTGCCACATGTCCAGCTTTGAAACCCAGTAGTTGTAGGGAGCTGTGTGATCATTTAGGACGATGGTATGGTCAGCTACGTACTCCCTCACCATCTTTCTGTAAAGATCAGCCCTACTCTGCCGAGACTGGGGACAGGTGACAGTGTCTTGCTGGGGTGACATAAAGCTGGCAAAAGCCTTGTAAAGTGTACCCTTGCCAGTGCTGGACAAGCTGCCTGCTCGCCTACTCTCCCTCGCTACTTGTCCCGCAGAACTACGCACTCTGCCGCTAGCGCTGTCAGAAGGGAAATACTGTTTCAGCTTGTGCACCAGGGCCTGCTGGTATTCATGCATTCTCACACTCCTTTCCTCTGCAGGGATGAGAGTGGAAAGATTTTGCTTGTACCGTGGGTCCAGGAGAGTGAACACCCAGTAATCGGTGCTGGAATAAATTCTTTGAACGCGAGGGTCACGGGATAGGCAGCCTAGCATGAAATCTGCCATATGCGCCAGAGTACCAACGCGTAAGAATTCACTCCCCTCACTGGCCTGACTGTCCATTTCCTCCTCCTCCAACTCCTCCAACTCCTCTTCTTCTGCCCATACACGCTGAACAGTGAAGGACTCAACAATGGTCCCCTCTTGTGTCTCGCCAACATTCTCCTCCTCTTCCTCCTCATCCTCCTCCACCTCCACCTCCTCCGATATGCGCTGAGAAACAGACCTCAGGGTGCTTTGGCTATCAACAAGGGAATATTCTTCCCCCGTCTCTTGTGACGAGCGCAAAGCTTCCGACTTCATGCTGACCAGAGAGTTTTTCAACAGGCCAAGCAGCGGGATGGTGAGGCTGATGATGGCGGCATCGCCACTGACCATCTGTGTTGACTCCTCAAAGTTACTCAGCACCTGACAGATATCAGACATCCACGTCCACTCCTCATTGTAGACTTGAGGAAGCTGACTGACCTGACTACCAGTTCTGGTGGAAGTTGACATCTGGCAGTCTACAATCGCTCTGCGCTGCTGGTAAACTCTGGATAACATGGTCAGTGTTGAATTCCACCTCGTGGGCACGTCGCACAACAGTCGGTGAGCGGGCAGTTGGAGGCGGCGCTGCGCTGCCCTGAGAGTGGCAGCATCTGGGCTGGACTTCCTGAAATGCGCACAGATGCGGCGCACCTTCGTGAGCAAATCAGACAGATTGGGGTATGTCTTGAGGAAACGCTGCACTATCAGATTTAACACATGGGCCAGGCATGGCACATGTGTCAGTCTGCCGAGTTGCAGAGCCGCCACCAGGTTACGGCCGTTGTCACACACAACCATTCCCGGCTTGAGGTTCAGCGGTGCCAGCCACAGATCAGTCTGCGCCGTGATGCCCTGTAATAGCTCTTGGGCGGTGTGCCTTTTGTCGCCTAGGCTCAGCAGTTTGAGCACCGCCTGCTGTCGCTTAGCGACGGCACTGCTGCTGTGCCTAGAGCTACCGACTGATGGCGCCGTGCCCACGGATGGTAGTTCGGAGGAGGAGGTGGAGGAGGGGTGGGAGGAGGAGGAGGCATAGTAGGCCTGAAACACCTGGACCGAGGTAGGCCCCGCAATCCTCGGCGTCGGCAGTATATGAGCAGCCCCAGGGTCAGTCTCGGTCCCAGCCTCCACCAAGTTAACCCAATGTGCCGTCAGCGATATATAGTGGCCCTGCCCGGCAGCACTCGTCCACGTGTCCGTGGTCAGGTGGACCTTGTCAGAAACGGCGTTGGTCAGGGCACGGATGATGTTGTCTGACACGTGCTGGTGCAGGGCTGGGACGGCACATCGGGAAAAGTAGTGGCGGCTGGGGACCGAATACCGAGGGGCGGCCGCCGCCATGAGGTTGCGAAAGGCCTCGGTCTCTACTAGCCTATAGGGCAGCATCTCCAGGCTAAGCAATCTGGAGATGTGCACATTAAGGGCTTGGGCGTGCGGGTGGGTTGCACTATATTTGCGTTTCCGCTCCAGCGTCTGGGGTATGGAGAGCTGAACGCTGGTGGATGCTGTGGAGGATCGTGGAGGCGACGATGGGGTTTTTGGGCCAGGGTCCTGGGCAGGGGGCTGACTAGCAGCTGACACAGGGGAAGGAGCAGTGGTGTGCACGGCCGGAGGTGAACGGGCTTGTTGCCACTGAGTGGGGTGCTTAGCATTCATATGCCTGCGCATACTGGTGGTAGTTAAGCTAGTAGTGGTGGAACCCTTGCTGAGCCTGGTTTGGCAAATGTTGCACACCACAGTCCGTCGGTCATCCGGTGTTTCCTTAAAGAACCTCCACACTTCTGAAGATCTAGCCCTCGCCGCAAGAGCCCTCACCACGGGAGCTTCACTAGTTGACAGTGGCGCTGATGCACCAGCTCTGGCCCTGCCTCTCCGTCTGGCCCCACCACTGCCTCTTCCAACCTGTTCAGGTCGAGGACTCTCCTCCGTCTCAGAAGCACTGTGTTCACCCGGCCTCTCAACCCAGCTTGGGTCTGTCACCTCATCATCCTCCGATCCCTCAGTCTGCTCCCCCCTCGGACTTCCTGCCCTGACAACAACTTCCCCACTGTCTGACAACCGTGTCTCCTCATCGTCGGACACCTCTTTACACACTTCCACTACGTCAAGAAGGTCATCATCACCCACAGACTGTGACTGGTGGAAAACCTGGGCATCGGAAAATTGCTCAGCAGCAACCGGACAAGTGGTTTGTGACTGTGGGAAGGGTCCAGAAAACAGTTCCTCAGAGTATGCCGGTTCAAATGGCAAATTTTCCTGGGAGGGGGCAGACTGGGGGGGAGGAGGCTGAGGTGCAGGAGCTGGAGGAGTGGGGATTTCGGTGACATGGGTGGACTGCGTGGAAGACTGACTGGTGGTGGACAAATTGCTCGAAGCATTGTCAGCAATCCACGACATCACCTGTTCGCACTGTTCTGGCCTCAACAGTGCTCTACCACGAGTCCCAGTAACTTCAGACATGAACCTAGGGAGTGTAGCTCTGCGGCGTTCCCCTGCTCCCTCATCAGCAGGTGGTGTCTCACCCCGCCCAGGACCACGGCCTCTGACCCCTGCAGTAGTTGGACGCCCACGTCCCCGCCCTCGTCCTCTACCCCTAGCCCTGGGGTTAAACATTTTTAAAATGAGAGTTATAACTTTTTTTTTTTTTTTACTTTTTTTTGTTTTTTTTGTGTTTTTTTGTGTTTTTTGTTTTTTTTTGTGTTTTTTTTTTTTTTTTGAGTTTTTAGAACCAAACAATCCTATCCTATTGCTATGGCTATTTTCTAGCCAAGTATCAAAGGAAGCACACTACTATGCCAGATGAGATGACACTGAGTTATTGCCTAATAGAAATCCAACCCCTACTGAATTTTGCCACTTCAGCCTTTGCTATGGATATGTGCGCCACTAAGCGCAGAACACAGCGGTCGCAAGTCTCACTACAAATTGCTCAGAATTGGCAAGTACATGCACTGCAGAAACTAAAGCCACCAGCAGATCAACCAGAAATCAAATATATAGAACGCTACTGTAGGCTTCAAGAAGCTGTTTGTATTCTCCTATGGCTATTTTCTAGCCAAGTATCAAAGGAAGCACACTACTATGCCAGATGAGATGACACTGAGTTAGTGCCTAATAGAAATCCAACCCCTACTGAATTTTCCCACTTCAGCCTTTGCTATGGATATGTGCGCCACTAAGCGCAGAACACAGCGGTCGCAAGTCTCACTACAAATTGCTCAGAATTGGCAAGTACATGCACTGCAGAAACTAAAGCCACCAGCAGATCAACCAGAAATCAAATATATAGAACGCTACTGTAGGCTTCAAGAAGCTGTTTGTATTCTCCTATGGCTATTTTCTAGCCAAGTATCAAAGGAAGCACACTACTATGCCAGATGAGATGACACTGAGTTAGTGCCTAATAGAAATCCAACCCCTACTGAATTTTCCCACTTCAGCCTTTGCTATGGATATGTGCGCCACTAAGCGCAGAACACAGCGGTCGCAAGTCTCACTACACATTGCTCAGAATTGGCAAGTACATGCACTGCAGAAACTAAAGCCACCAGCAGATCAACCAGAAATCAAATATATAGAACGCTACTGTAGGCTTCAAGAAGCTGTTTGTATTCTCCTATGGCTATTTTCTAGCCAAGTATCAAAGGAAGCACACTACTATGCCAGATGAGATGACACTGAGTTAGTGCCTAATAGAAATCCAACCCCTACTGAATTTTCCCACTTCAGCCTTTGCTATGGATATGTGCGCCACTAAGCGCAGAACACAGCGGTCGCAAGTCTCACTACAAATTGCTCAGAATTGGCAAGTACATGCACTGCAGAAACTAAAGCCACCAGCAGATCAACCAGAAATCAAATATATAGAACGCTACTGTAGGCTTCAAGAAGCTGTTTGTATTCTCCTATGGCTATTTTCTAGCCAAGTATCAAAGGAAGCACACTACTATGCCAGATGAGATGACACTGAGTTATTGCCTAATAGAAATCCAACCCCTACTGAATTTTCCCACTTCGGTCTTTGCTATGGATATGTGTGCCACTAAGAGCTAAACACAACGGTAGCAAGTCCCCCTGCTAATTCCTCACAAAATGGTAAAAGATGCAAATTAAAATAAAAAAAGTAGAACGTTATTGTAGCCCTAAGAAGGGCTGTTGGGTTCTTTGAGAATCACTCCTGCCTAACAGTAAGCTAATAGAACACCCTAACGCTTTCCCTGACCAGCAGCAGCTCTCTCCCTAGCGGCATCCAGACACAGAATGATCTGAGCAGCGCGGGCAGCGGCTAGTCTATCCCAGGGTCACCTGATCTGGCCAGCCAACCACTGCTATCGACGTGTAAGGGTACCACGTCATGCTGGGTGGAGTGCAGAGTCTCCTGGCTTGTGATTGGCTCTGTTTCTGGCCGCCAAAAAGCAAAACGGCGGGAGCTGCCATTTTCTCGAGCGGGCGAAGTATTCGTCCGAGTAACGAGCAGTTTCGAGTACCCTAATGCTCGACCGAGCATCAAGCTCGGACGAGCATGTTCGCTCATCTCTAACTGTGTGGCATCTTATATGTAAAATATATCAAATGAAACAAAATCACAATAATAACATACGATACAATAATGCATTTAAATAGAAAAGAATTAGAGGGCATTACTCATATAAGAATTAGGTTATAAATCACTGCTAAAGAACATCTTCAGATATGTCGTTTGAAATTAATAGAAAAAATGAGGCGTTAAATACATTAGCTATAGGTGATCCCTCAAGTTACATTATCTTCCATAGACAACGGTCTTTCCAAAGCCAATGTATCTTCAGACCTAAAGGAAAATTAAAAATATAATGCCACCAATTCTTCAGATTTTCTGCATTTATGATTGGATGGCTGGTCACCTGTAGATCACCTGTAGACAGTCAATCAGCAGTAGATGCACGGATTGGCTACATGCTCTTTACCTGAACACATATCCTGATGGATACTTGGATACCAAGTAATGGAAGCTTTTTGGTTTCATTGGTATACTGTGTACTGCACAGGACCTAGAGGAAGGTTCTGTCCTCAACAGAGAAAGTGATGTACACCTTATTCTGATTTTATAAGCAAATCAATTTTGAACTTGGCCACAAGCAAAATAGGAGATGCAAGAGCTGAGACCTGGATATCATCGCTGTAGGCGCCACACTGTTTCTGGAAGTTATATGAGTTTTAATTTCATAATCTCATTTAGCAGCTTTCCCCTTTGCAGCTTTTGCCTGTGAATTTGCATATGAACTTAGGGTAAACTCACTGCTCCTCGCTGTGCTGCTGTCCATTCAACCAGCAAGATGAAATACAGCAGAATTTTCAGAAATAAATTAGGAAGGAAGTTAAATAAAATAAAAATTTATAAACTCCTTTATTTGGAGGAAACCAAAGGACCTGGGAGAAACCCACACAAACACGCAGAGAACATCCAAACTCTTTGCAGATGTTGACCTGAATGGGACTTGAACCCAGGACCCCAGCACTGCAAGGCTGTAGTGCTAACCTATTCACTTGTACACCTGTTCCATTGATCTTGATAAACTGCTAAAAAATTACTGATCTCTTAAGGATTAGAAAAAAGAATTGTGGAAATGCTCACCAGTTCAGATATGGGGAGATAATTGGGTGCAAAAGACTAGCCTTGGTATCATAGGCAATATGCAAGAATCGGATATAAAGAACAAGTGTCTTGCTACACCAAAAATTCTAAGGGAAATGAAATTTCCTATTAGTTATTCATTAAAATATAAATCCCGTATAAAACATGAACCACAATTAATCGTGGAGCCCACACGATATACAAAAACTAAAAATTTTCTATATAAAATATGAAATTGTTATTACACAATGGATTGTGACATCCGATGTGGAGTTGCAACATGGGATGTCACAATCCATTGTGTGATAACAATTTCATATTTTATATAGTCCATTTTTAGTCTTTTTTTATATTGTGCGGGCCCCACGATTAATTGTAGTTCATGTTATGTATGGAATTTATATTTTATAAAGGATTAGTTGGGAAACCCCATTAAAGGGGGTATTTTCTTCTTCAGCACTGCACTTGAGGCTGCATGTGGTGGGGGCATATTGACAAATGATTTGGATCTTGTAAATATATTATAAATGCTGAAGATGTCAATAAACTTTCACAAATAGGAGTTGGGAGCTAAATTTCTAGACTCATTGGCCCAGATATAGGAACACTGGTGCAATCTCTAATGTGAACTTTAAACAACATTATTTAATAGTGTTGGATGCTGTTTGTCTGGTCAGATGTCAAGATGTGCACACAGTTGCACCTTTTTTGGTGCACTTTGCTTTAACCCCTTAGCGCTTACATCCCTGAGTAACACCTGCAGGTGTTTAACCTGTTATATGGCATTTAACTTGCGTGCCAGGGGTCTCTACCCCACAATCCCCGCTGCGTGCTGTCTTTGGGGGGAGTCGATTGTTCCTATGACAGCCCTGGGGTCCAATCAACAAAAAATTAATTAATAAATCAATAAAAATGCCCATAAGTTCCAAAACATATAAAGAAAGATACATATAATGCACAAAAAAGTCTAAATCATAACACAGACCCCACATATATAGTATCACCACATCTGTAACAACTTGTCGAATAAAATTAAATAATTATTGATCCCGCACGATGAACGCCGTAAAAAAGGAAAAAAAATGCACAAAATTAGAATTTTACCTATTTAATCCCACAAAAAGTGCAATAAAAACTGTTCAAAAAATATATGTACTCCAGAATGATACTGTGGCAAAGTACAACATGTCATGCAAAAAACAAGCCATCAACCAGCACTGTAGCCAAAAAAGTAAAAGTTATGCCACTTGAAAGACGGCGATGCAAAAATGATAGATTTTTCCCCACATTAGAGTTTTATTTGGCAAATTTAGTAAAACATAAGAAAGAATATTCATGTATGGTTATGTAATCTTATCGACCCATAGAATAAAGATAACATGATTATTAGACTATACGGTGAACACCAAAAAAAAAAAAAATTACATTTTCCAGTACAGAATTGATGCTTTTCTACTCCTCCCTCAAAAAAAAGGTTACTAAATTTTGATTAATAGGGGATACCAACCCCAAAATGGTAACACTAGAAAAAGCATCTCATACCACAAAAAAAATTCCATCACATGGCCCCAATAACGAAAAAGCAAAGATTTTATGGCCTACAAAATGAGCCATTGAGAAAACTAAAATCCTGGCAGCTGCAGGTCCCTCCTTCCCTCCTGCACCTTGCTGTGCGCCCATAAAACAAGTCACGGCCACATGTGGGGGATCTCTGTACTTTTCATTTTTTGGAAATGTGTAAATTTTAGGGCTAAATGACAAAATTTGACCATTCTAAATTTCACCTCCATTTTGAATTACTATGAAGATCTCAAGAGGTTAACAATCTTCCTAAAAACCGTTTCTGATAGTTTGAGGGGTGTAGATTTGAAAATGGGTTGATGATATAGGGTGGTTTTAATGCTAAATATTTAAAATTTCATTCAAAACAGTATTTATCCCCAAAATAGACAATTCGAAAAATACGGAAAAGCCACGTAACAACAAAATAAATTATTTAGACATTTCAAAATTGATGAAAATGTAAAGTAGACATATGGAAAATGTTATTTAGCAACTTATTAAGGTGGTAAATCTATCTGCCTGAAAACGCTATTATTTAATTTCGAAAATGGCAAATTTAAAAAAAAATCCAAATTTTTTCTTTTATTTTTGTAAATAAATGCAAAACGTATTAGCCAACATTTACCATTCAAATTAAGTACCACGTTTGAGGGAAAAAACTATTTCATTATCCCTCTGATAAGTAACAGTGTTCAAAAGTTATAACCATATAAAGCGACGCATGTCAGAATACAAAAAATGGGGCTGAGCCTTCAGCTTTAAATAGCTACGTCCTTAAGGGGTTAAATACAGTAATAAATGTGGCACATACTAGGAATACACACTACCATGCACCTTTTGTTAAGCAAAATGCAAACGAAACACAACTGTGGCGCAAACAGATTTTAGCTTTAAAGACACTTTTTTTCGTCTGAACTTAGATAAAAAACTGGCGCAGACACAATAATATATTTGGCCCATTGACATTTACCTTCAAATGCTAAATTATGGAAACTGTCTACATATGTGCACAATGGGGCTCATTTACTTACCGTCTGCTGGCGTTCACAGAAAGTGCATTGTCCGAAGATGCCAATCACTAAGATCGATCGCCCGATTTCCTGCATGTGTCGTTCCCCCGCTCAGGTCTGACGGAGTTTACCTTCTTTTACCTTCAAAGCAGCACAATCTCCGAAAAAGAAGAACAGTCCAACAAAAGTGCGATCAGCGAGTAAATGAGCCCCAATATGTATTGAATGCTGCTACACAATTGTCTAGTTTCAAAGAGTTGAAATTTCTTATGCACATCCATTGTTTATTCTAACATCACCACTTTTGGAAAAGTAGACAGTGTTTGGGTAAGGAAGTGCACGGCCTTTATAGCCTGATCCATTTCTATTATTTATGCTAACAAACTGGCGTGAGAACATAGGACACTTCCCAACTAGCTGTTGGCATCATTGTTAATTTCAGTACATGGTAAGCGTGCTAAGCTATTTTAGAGGTTTCTGCCTATTCTTGTACATATGATTCTTAGAGGAAGAAAGCTATAATAAATCAGCTTAAACAATAGTCTCCCATGTGCCTTGTTATGTGTCCATATCTTTCCTTCACAATGGTTTTATCTTTTTATATCACATTGAGGTGGTAGCTTAGCAGCAAGGTGAATCTTTCTCTAATGACATGTTTGCTTTACTTAAGTCTGTGTCACTCATTGTGGGTATCAGATCAACTGTAAAATACATGCTCCATACAGGCATCTCAGAAGCTCTTATTGATGTCTCAATGATAAATAAACACATGATTAGACTAAAATATAAAGAGCTCACAGGTCAGCCTTTCTGACTGTATTTTTATCAAACAGAGGATATGTATGGAGAGGATAATCTCAGCGTGCATCCAGCTATCAGAGGTGATTTTATATGCAAATGTTTGTGAGATACTGTGCTGAGACATCATGGGATTAGCAGCAAAACAGAGTGTTGTGATTCTTCCAGCATTCTAACTCCCTCTAGTGGCAAGAATTCAGATTAGTTACTGAACTCCCTCTATGGCAATAGGGATCAAGAGTGCAGATTGCACTCTAAAACTCCCTTTGGTGGCTGGTTCTTAGCATAAGAGACAAATCTTGGAACTTCCTCCCTAGGTCACATGATCCTCTATGGTGCTAGCTCACCATGCAGCAAGGACGAGGCAGACTCTGTCAGAAGAGAGAGCCATGTAAAATATCACCTGTGTCAGTATTGTGTGGGTTCTGGTCGCCAAGTGAAATACTGCCCTAATAAGCCAACAAGCTCCAGGACCTAGGCAAGTAAGGAGAGTTGTCCTAGGTAAACTGTGTTTCTCTCCTTTGATGAAAAATGGCAATCAGTTCACTCTCTTGGGGTCCCTAATTACACCTAGAGGAACCTTGTCTGCACATGTTTTTGTAGATTCCGGTGCATCAGGGAATTTCATCTCTAGCTCACGCGTAGCCAGCTAGGGAATGTCTCTGGTTTCTCTTCTTCATCCTGTAGGCATTGACAGTGAGCATTCATGGTACCAGAGGGTTCTATCCGGTATTGCACCCAACCCCTGGTAACACAAGTTAGGGTATTGCATCAAGAAGATGTCACGAACCCCGCACACGGAGACCAAACACGGGGTGCACCTACTCTATGGAGTCCCAGAATTTATCCCTTAAGCTCCACCCACTTCCACAAAATACCGTTTACTCCACATTCCGTAGACCCGAGGTTGTCTCGTTTTAACTAGAGATGAGCGAGCACTAAAATGCTCGGGTACTCGTTATTCGAGACGAACTTTTCCCGATGCTCGAGTGCTCGTCTCGAATAACGAGCCCCATTGAAGTCAATGGGAGACTCGAGCATTTTTCAAGGGGACCAAGGCTCTGCACAGGGAAGCTTGGCCAAACACCTGGGAACCTCAGAAAAGGATGGAAACACCACGGAAATGGACAGGAAACAACAGGGGCAGCATGCATGGATGCCTCTGAGGCTGCTTAATCGCACCATTATACCAAAATTATGGGCAGCAGCATGGCCATGACAGAGTGACCGAATGAGGCTAGATAGCATCTAAAACATCCAATAATTGACCCTGACACTATAAGGGACGGCATGCAGAGGCAGCGGCAGCAGTGGCAGGCTAGAGAGTGTCATGGCGACATACCCTAAATGGACTCAGGTTTCAACAAAGGAGGTGAAATGATTTCCTATGTGAAGAAAAAGTTGACGGTATATTTAGTTGATAACACAGCATGGTGGCGACATAGTGACCAAGTTCCATAACGTATCTGGTGAAACACCCGAAAAATGAGCCTGACACAGCTCTTTTGATAAGGGGAGGCAGCCATGGAGACGACTTCCTTGATTAAGAGCGACAGTATGGGGCATTCATATTGCGCTGCTATGATTGCAACTTCAGGTCTCCAGCATGGCGGCGACAGATGGGCCGAGTTCCATTATGTATCTGGTGAAACACCTGAAAATTCTGCCTGACACAGCTCGTTTGATAAGCGGATGATGTGCTGCATATCCTCTCGTGCTCCAGCGTCTGGGGTATAGAGAGTTGAAATGAGACATTGGTGGACGCTGTGGAGGATCGTGGAGGCAAAATGGACAGGAAACAGCAGGGGCAGCATGCATGGATGCCTCTAAGGCTGCCTAATCTTGGGATGGAGCTGGCGGTCCACTGCCAGGCGAGATTTCGCCTGTCCAAGCCCCTGTCTCTCGGCTCCTCCCCACCCAAAATGGGCCTGGGGGTCAGAAGCGTTTACTTTGAAAAAATTATAATTTTCAAAGCAGGCCGGGTCGTTTGAATATTTCACCTAGGTATAATGGAATAGCATAGTGGTTCTATTTTTAATTGTTTTTACGGAAATGGTTCCATGATTAAGAGCGACAGTATGGGGCATCCATATTGCGCTGCTATGATTGCAACTTCAGGTCTCCAGCATGGCGGCGACAGATGGGCCGAGTTCCACTATGTATCTGGTGAAACACCTGAAAATTCTGCCTGATACAGCTCGTTTGATAAGGGGACGATGTATGGAGGCAGTGAACTAGTAGTAGATTAAAGGTGCTGCAGTTAAAACTATGTTAGTTGGATCTTGAGATGGAGCTGGTGCTCCGCTGCCAGGCGAGCTTTCGCAAATCCAAGCCCCTGTCTCTAGGCTACTCCCCAAACAGCACTTCTAAGAACCTTTTGTATAAGATCAAGTGTAGTAGCGTTCTTATAAGTTTGGGATATGGCGGGTTAGGGGAATGTAAACAGATGCGCAAGAAGCGCTGAAATAATATCGGTAAATGATAAAAGTTTGCCAGTATATTTTGTGGATTACACAGCAGGGTGGCGACAAAGTTAACAAGTTTGATGTGGAAGCCATGAAAACAACCCAAAATTCTGCCTGACACAGTTCGTTTGATAAGGAGACCATGTATGGAGGCAGCTATATGGATGACTTTTGGAGGCAGCTATGGCGATGACGTGTGGAGGTAGCAATGGAGACAACGTGTGGAGCCAGCTAAAAAGACGACATGTAGAGGCTGCTATGGAGACAATTTAATTTGGATAGTGCCTGTATGTGGCAGTCCAAAAAAGTTTTCAAACCAGAGGAGCAGGTAGGTGGTCCTCCAGAAAAATAAAATAAATTGAGTGCCTGTATGTGGCAGTCCAAAAAAGTTTTCAAACCAGAGGAGCAGGTAGGTGGTCCTCCAGAAAAATTTAATAAATTGAGTGCCTGTATGTGGCAGTCCAAAAAAGTTTTCAAACCAGAGAAGCAGGTAGGTGGTCCTCCAGAAAAATTAAATAGATTGAGTGCCTGTATGTGGCACTCCCAAAAATTGCTTAAAACAGAGGACCGGGTAGGTGGCCCTCCAGAAAAATTAAATACATAGAGTACTATAGCTAGAGCCAGTTGGCCCTGGCAAAAATAGCCAGTTTCCTATGCTTTAGTGTACAAAGAGGAGGAGAAGGAGGACAATGAGGAGGACGAGTGCATACATTATTCAGGTTGAGCTTCTTTCACCTGGTGGAGAATGAAAATCCGGAGAAATCCAGGCTTTATTCATCTTGATAAGCGTCAGCCTGTCAGCGCTGTCAGTCGACAGGCGTGTACGCTTATTGGTGATGATGCCACCAGCTGCACTGAAAACCCGCTCGGACAACCCGCTAGCGGCAGGGCAGGCAGGCTAACGGTCCTGGTAATGGAAGAAGTATACGGTCCAGCCAGTCTTCAAACATAAGTCGTATCTTTATTCAAGGTTGCATCAAGAAATGGTCAGCCATGACTAAGGACAGGCAGTCTGTCTGAAACGCGTAGGCACTTGTAACCATTTGTCTGAGTGGATTTTATTTCTTGATGCAACCTTGAATAAAGATACGACTTATGTTTGAAGACTGGCTGGACCGTATACTTCTTCCATTACCTTGTAAAGCGTACCCCTGCCAGTGCTGGAAAAGCTGCCTGCTCGCCTACTCTCCCTCGCTACTTGTCCCGCAGAAGTACGCCCTCTGCCGCTAGCGCTGTCAGAAGGGAAATACTGTTTCAGCTTGTGCACCAGGGCCTGCTGGTATTCATGCATTCTCACTCCTTTCCTCTCTAGGGATGAGAGTGGATAGATTTTGCTTGTGCCGTGGGTCCAGGAGAGTGAATACCCAGTAATCGGTGCTGGAATAAATTCTTTGAACGCGAGGGTCACGGGATAGGCAGCCTAGCATGAAATCTGCCATATGCGCCAGAGTCCTAACGTGCAAGAATTCACTCCCCTCACTGGCCTGACTGCCCATTTCCTCCTCCTCCAACTCCTCTTCTTCTGCCCATACACGCTGAACAGTGAAGGACTGAACAATGGTCCCCTCTTCTGGGAATCTTCTTCCCCCATCTCTTGTGACGAGCGCAAAGCTTCCGACTTCATGCTGACCAGAGAGTTTTTCAACAGGCCAAGCAGCGGGATGGTGAGGCTGATGATGGCGGCATCGCCACTGACCATCTGTGTTGACTCCTCAAAGTTACTCAGCACCTGACAGATATCAGACATCCACGTCCACTCCTCATTGTAGACTTGAGGAAGCTGACTGACCTGACTACCAGTTCTGGTGGAAGTTGACATCTGGCAGTCTACAATCGCTCTGCGCTGCTGGTAAACTCTGGATAACATGGTTAATGTTGAATTCCACCTCGTGGGCACGTCGCACAACAGTCGATGAGCGGGCAGTTGGAGGCGGCGCTGTGCTGCCTTGAGAGTGGCAGCATCTGTGCTGGACTTCCTGAAATGCGCACAGATGCGGCGCACCTTCGTGAGCAAATCAGACAGATTGGGGTATGTCTTGAGGAAACGCTGAACTATCAGATTTAACACATGGGCCAGGCATGGCTCATGTCTCAGTCTGCCGAGTTGCAGAGCCGCCACCAGGTTACGGCCGTTGTCACACACAACCATGCCTGGCTTCAGGTTCAGCGGTGCCAGCCACAGATCAGTCTGCGCCGTGATGCCCTGTAATAGCTCTTGGGCGGTGTGCCTTTTATCGCCTAGGCTCAGCAGTTTGAGCACCGCCTGCTGTCGCTTAGCGACGGCACTGCTGCTGTGCCTAGAGCTACCGACTTATGGCGCCATGCCCACGGATGGTAATTCGGAGGAGGAGGTGGAGGAGGGGTGGGAGGAGGAGGAGGCATAGTAGGCCTTTGAGACCTGGACCGAGGTAGGCCCCGCAATCCTCGGCGTCGGCAGTATATGAGCAGCCCCAGGGTCAGACTCGGTCCCAGCCTCCACCAAGTTAACCCAATGTGCCGTCAGCAATATATAGTGGCCCTGCCCGGCAGCACTCGTTCACGTGTCCATGGTCAGGTGGACCTTGTCAGAAACGGCGTTGGTCAGGGCACGGATGATGTTCTCTGACATGTGCTTGTGCAGGGCTGGGACGGCACATCGGGAAAAGTAGTGGCGGCTGGGGACCGAATACCGAGGGGCGGCCGCCGCCATGAGGTTTCGAAAGGCCTCGGTCTCTACCAGCCTATAGGGCAGCATCTCCAGGCTAAGCAACTTGGAGATGTGGACGTTGAGGGCTTGGGCGTGTGGGTGGGTTGCGCTATACTTCCTTTTGCGCTCCAGCGTCTGGGGTATGGAGAGCTGAATGCTGGTGGATGCTGTGGAGGATCGTGGAGGCGAAGATGGGGTTTTTACGCACGGGAGGTGTTTGGGCCGTGGTCCTGGGCAGGGGGCTGACTAGCAGATGACACAGGGGAAGGAGCAGTGGTGTGCCCGGCCGGAGGTGAACGGGCTTGGTGCCATTGAGTGGGGTGTTTAGCATTCATATGCCTGCGCATACTGGTGGTAGTTAAGCTAGTAGTGGTGGAACC
The DNA here is from genome assembly GCF_040894005.1 of Engystomops pustulosus. Classification (NCBI taxonomy): domain Eukaryota; kingdom Metazoa; phylum Chordata; class Amphibia; order Anura; family Leptodactylidae; genus Engystomops; species Engystomops pustulosus. Next base: position 43,481,177 of record NC_092418.1, on the reverse strand, counting down.
CCTGCTGATCCTGGTTTGGCAAAGATTGCACGCCACAGTCCGTCGGTCATCCGGTGTTTCTTTAAAGAACCTCCAAACTTCTGAAAATCTAGCCCTCGCCACGGGAGCTTGACTAAGGGAAACATTTGGCGCTGATGCACCAGCTCTGGCCCTGCCTCTCCGTCTGGCCCCACCACTGCCTCTTCCAACCTGTTCTGCTATAGGACTCGCCTCCGTCTCAGAAGCACTGTGTTCACCCGGCCTATCAACCCAGCTTGGGTCTGTCACCTCATCATCCTCCGATCCCTCAGTCTGCTCCCCCCTCGGACTTACTGCCCTGACAACAACTTCACCACTGTCTGACAACTGTGTCTCCTCATCGTCCGACACCTCTTTACACACTTCTTCCACTACGTCAATAATGTCATCATTACCCACAGACTGCGACTTGTGGAAAACCTGGGCATCGGAAAATTGCTCAGCAGCAACCGGACAAGTGGTTTGTGACTGTGGGAAGGGTCCAGAAAACAGTTCCTCAGAATATGCCGGTTCAAAGGCCAAATTTTGCTGGGAGGGGGCAGACTCGGGGGAAGGAGGCTGAGGTGGAGGAGCTGGAGGAGTGCTGATTTCGGTGACATGGGTGGACTGCGTGGACTGGTGGACAAATGGCTAGAAGCATTGTCCGCAATCCACGACATCACCTCTTCGCACTGTTCTGGCCTCAACAGTGCTCTACCACGAGTCCCAGTAACTTGAGACATGATGAACCTAGGGAGTGTAGCTCTACGGCGTTCCCCTGCTCCCTCATCAGCAGGTGGTGTCTCACCCCGCCCAGGACCACGGCCTCTGACCCCTGCAGTAGTTGGACGCCCACGTCCACGCCCTCGTCCTCTACCCTAGCCCTCGGGTTAAACATTTTCCAAATTAAAATGTAAACTTTAATATTTTTTTTTTTGTGTTTTTTATTTATTTATTTTTAAACAAAACGATGCTATCCTATTGCTATGGCTAGTTTCTAACCTACACTGACAGCACACAACTGGATTTTGTGCTGTGCCTGATGACTTTGAGCTATAAAAGAAATAAAGGTAAAAAAAAATAAATCAGCAGACTCTGCCTAATTCTAATCAAACCCCTAATAAATTGTCCCACTTCGGTGTTTGAGGTGGATATGCGTGTCACTAAGAGCTAAACACAACGGTAGCAAGTCTCCCTGCAAACTCCTCACAATATGGTACTAGCTGCACTACTAATGCCAGCAAGCCCAGCAACAAGCAAACAAAAGAAAGGAAAATATAACGCTATTGTAGGCCTAAGTCAGCCGTTGGGGTTCTCCTATGGCTATTTTCTAGCCTACAGTGAAAGCACACAGCTTTGAAATATGACTTTGAGCTATAAAAAGAAATAAAGGTAAAAAAAAAAAAAATCACCAGACTCTGCCTAATTCTAATCAAACCCCTAATAAATTGTCCCACTTCGGTGTTTGAGGTGGATATGTGTGTCACTAAGAGCTAAACACAAGTCTCCCTGCAAATTCCTCACAATATGGTACTAGCTGCACTACTAATGCCAGCAAGCCCAGCCACAAGCAAACAAAAGAAAGGAAAATATAACGCTATTGTAGGCCTAAGTAAGCCGTTGGGGTTCTCCTATGGCTATTTTCTAGCCTACAGTGAAAGCACACTGCTTTGCAATATGACTTTGAGCAATAAAAAGAAATAAAGGTAAAAAAAAATAAATCAGCAGACTCTGCCTAATTCTAATCAAACCCCTAATAAATTGTCCCACTTCGGTGTTTAAGGTGGATATGTGTGTCACTAAGAGCTAAACACAACGGTAGCAAGTCTCCCTGCAAATTCCTTACAATATGGTACTAGCTGCACTACTAATGGCAGCAAGCCCAGCCACAAGCAAACAAAAAAAAGTAAAATAAAGCGTTATTGCAGCCCTAAGAAGGGCTGTTGGGTTCTTGTAGAATCACTCCTGCCTAACACTATTCTAATAGAACAGCCTAACGCTTTCCCTGACCAGCAGCAGCTCTCTCCCTAGCGGCATCCAGACAGAGAATGATCCGAGCAGCGCGGGCAGGGGCTAGTCTATTCAAGGGTCACCTGATCTGGCCAGCCAACCACTGCTATGGACGTGTAAGGGTACCACGTCATGCTGGGTGGAGTGCAGAGTCTCCTGGCTTGTGATTGGCTCTGTTTCTGGCCGCCAAAAAGCAAAACGGCGGGAGATGCCATTTTCTCGAGCTGGCGAAATACTCGTCCGAGCAAGGAGCAGTTTCGAGTACGCTAATGCTCGAACGAGCATCAAGCTCGGACGAGTATGTTCGCTCATCTCTAGTTTTAACCCTTTCATTACAATGTACTATCCGCACATTGTAATGAATGAGGAGGAAAATACCCATTTACTGCCATACTGTAGCATGGCAGTATATGATAGGATCTATCAGACAACCTAGGGTTAAAGTACCTAAGGGAGTCTGAAAAATAGTAAAAATAAAAAAATAAAATAAAAAATTACAATAAAGAAACCTAAAAATTCTAATCACCCCCCTTTCCCTAGAATTGATATAAATATAAATAAACAGTAAAAATATTAAACACATTAGATATCTCTGCGTACTAAAAGGCCCGATCTAAATATAATAACAGTTAAACCACGTAATGGAAAATAACATAAAGATATAAAATTATAATTTTTTTGGTCAGCAACAAGTGGGACACAATTGTTAAGTGGAACAAAATGTATTGGGTATTTTAAACTTTTGTAATAAATAATAAACTAAGCGGGGCGTGCAAAGTTATCCAGCCCCTTTACTTTTAGTGCAGCAAACTCACTCCAGAAGTCAAGTGAGGATCTCTAAATGATCCAATCTTGTTCTGAATGATGATGAAAAATATAATCCACATGTTTTGTAATCAAGTCTCCGTATAAATACATCTGCTCTGTGATAGTCTAAGGGTTCTGGATCATAAAGACCAAGGGACAGACCAGGCAGGTCCGTGATACTGTTGCGGAGAAGTTTAAAGCCGACAAAAGGGGACAAAAAGATTTCACAAACTTTAAACACCCCAAGGAGCACTGTGCAAGCCAGATGGAAGGAGTATCAGACCCCTGCAAATCTACCAAGACCTGGCCATCCCTCTAAACTTTCATCAGAAAAAGGATGAGACTGATCAGAGATACAGCCAAGAGGCCCATAATCACTATAGATGAACTACAGAGATCTAAAGCTGGGGTGGGAGAGTCTGTCCATAGGACAACAATCAGTCGTAGACTGCACAAATCTGGTCTTTATGGAAGAGTAGCAAGAAGAAATCCATTTTTCAAAGATATCCATAAAAAATCTTGCATAAAGTTTGCCAAAAGCCAACTGGGAAACACCAAATATGTGGAAGAAGGTGCGCTAGTCAGATGAAACCAAAATCAAACTTTTTGGACACAAACAAAAGCATACCATCCCCACTGTCAAATATGGTGGTGGCAGCTTTGGGCCTGCTTTCCTTCAGCAAGGACAGGGAAGACAGTTAAAAGTGATGGGAAGATGGATGGAGCCAAGTACAGGATCATTCTGTAAGACCTGAAAACCTGTTGGAGTTTGCAAAAGACCTGAGACTGGGATGGAGATTTATCTTCAAATTATACAATGATCCTAAACAAAAAGCAAAATCTACAATGGAATGGTTCATATAACCATATCCAGGCGTTAAAATGGCCAAGTTGAATCCCAGACCTGACTCCAATCGAGAATCTGTGGAAAGAGCTGAAAACTGCTGGTCACAAATGCTCACTGAGCTCCAGTGAGACATTTCACAAATAATGTTGTCAGTTTATTATTTTTAAAGTTTAAAGTATCAATAAATTTTGTTCCATTTCACAATTATTCTCCACATGTTCTTCACCAAAAAATAACTTTTGCAAGGCACTGTATAGACCAATATTAACAACATGCTGAGATGACCTAAGTTGCATCAACATTATTTAAACAACTTGCCACAACTGAGGATGTTAAGGCACAAATATCTGAAATCTTTTCCAGCAAGTAACATGAATTTCAGCTATAATTTGAGCACATCTTTAGGCATAAACTGTAATTTAATTGTGAGGTTGGAACTCTACCGGACCTCCGGGTAAGACAAAAAGAAACGGCACAGAAATTGTGTCTCTTCTATGCCAGAAAACAATTCTAATGATAATGTTTCCAATGAACCAACAATGAGATCTTGGGGATATCCCTTTCCTGTTCAATTTTCAGTATCAAAACTCTGTTGTCCTTCAGTCCATCTAGTATCTATAAGATGATTTCTTCTTCTCTGACCACGACACATTGGCTTGGATTGGGACTTTATGTAGTCAATCTATACAGACCTTCTATGAGGTTTGCTGTATGATGGCCATTATGACCTCAGCAGGCAGTAGCATGATACAGGTTCTTCTAAAGAGTTAAGTATATTATTGAATTATTAATTTAGACTTTATTAACAAAGATTTTTCTTTTTTATGGTTAATATAGCTGTAAATGTTTTATGAAATGTGTGAGAATTATAATTCTGATTAAGATTTTTTTTTCCCAAGGTGTTGTTGAACCTCCACTTTAGATAATATTAAAATGTAAATTATAAGTAGGTTTGACCTATTAAAATTCCAAAGAGAAATATTGGAATATTTCTTGGCTAAAGGAAATTAAAGATAATGGCAGCACAAACTGTATACTGGATAGCACTGCCATCCATAAAATAAGTAAATTTGCTGAACTCAGTATGTTGTAATACTTCATAGATATTAAAAATGTGCATCTACAATGCACAGTAATTGCTATATCAGATCAACATCTCAACATATTTTTTGTGTCCTAATTGTCTACAATTAGATTACATAAGGTTGAATATTAATAAACTATAGTGTCTCTATTGTGTGGAGCAGTATGGTTTATTTGCCTCTATTATAATCTCTTGTTTTAGCTAATTTCCAACTACTGTATTTTATGCCAATGCCATTTCCCATTTCCCAATTCTCGACCCCTTCCAGGCATGAACAGGTGCGTGCCAGATGGCTCACTAATGCTGGAATATACTGTAAATGTGTATGGAAATGAGAAGGGGAAATCTGTTGTATTCAACACAAAATAAATACTAGGTTTTTCCTAGTAAATAGTATTTTTTTCTAAATAGCCAATTTGCAAAAAGCAGACTTATACGATACAAAAAGTAACTGCAGAATATTATTAAAAATATCCCAAAAGGAACATATATATATATATATATTATTCTCTAATGTTAAATTATTCTTGAATATTCATATGAATCTGGCAGCTACCCTGCATCCGATAGTTAACAATGTGTACTTTGATTTCTTATTTAATATTGCAGTAGTTCATTAATAATTTTTCAATGAAATTTTCTTATAAATTCTGCATGTCTTATGTTGTAATATAAGCATTGACTATGGTTATATTTGCATTTTTTGTGTTATTTTAGCTTAGTTCAGTATTTTGTTATTTGCCAAGTGTTTTTTTAAATATGTATTTAATTATTTTCTTTTACTATTACTTTTTGTAGTCTGTATTATATTTGATATACTTTCCATTATAATGCTGTATATACTATATACTATACATTATTCTGCCATGGTAAACTGGGGCTTAGCAGAACAGGGAAAATCAGCCCTTAGTAATGGTGGTAGTGGTAGTAGTAGTAGTAGTAGTAGTAGTAGTAGTAGTAGTAGTAGTAGTAATAGCAGCAGCAATTGTCACCATTAAAATATATGTGCCTACAGCAGAATTTCTTTTGAGTGTCCAATTCATCTGAATGTGGCTTCGATAAAATAAAGCGGTTTCAGAAATATCTCATTCAGATCTATGGAATTGATTTTCACCTGCAAAAATCTTTGTAACAAACCCACTGGTGTGCCTATAACCTTTGGGGCTGGGCTGCACCCTGTTAGTTTCAGCATCTGTCACTTTGACCTATACTTCTTACAGCTATGCTGTATAATGCTGTATAATGAAAATTCAGCACAAAGTGTTGGAATCCTCAGTATCCTTCGTTCTCAGAAGGTAAGTACACAACAAATGTTTGGTTAGCCAACTTAAATCCATCGGGAGATTATTGAATCTTTAAAAATTTGCCTTGTCAGCAAAATACCAAAAAGCACATTAACAATACTCCTCTTATTTTCTTAAAAAAACAAACCCTTACAACCCTTATCATCCCTTACAGCCCTTTTTCATTTTTTCATCTCTTTTTTTTAGCCCCTCATTCCAAGAGCCATAATGTTTTTATCTTTCCATTTACAGATATTCCATGGAAGTGTGGTGAAATTTATGAAAAAAGGCATTTGCAGAAATTTCTTGTGAGCTCTGTTTATATGGCTCACTTTGTAAGCTCCAAATGACACATCCCCTTAAAATCACTGAATAGGTTTTATTATGTTTTAGTAGATTTAAAAAAAATGAAAATCATTTGTACAAAATTTTTTCTTGCCAAATTTTGAGGCCAATATCTTCTTCATACTTCAGTGTACAGACCTATTTAGGTGCTGTTTAGAGATGAGCGAGCACTAAAATGAGCGAGTGCTCGTTATTCGGGACAAACTTTTTCAGATGCTCGAGTGCTCGTCTCGAATAACGAGCCCCATTGAAGTCAATGGGAGACTCGAGCATTTTTCAAAGGGACCAAGGTTCGGGAATAAAATGTGTTATTTAATTGAAAAAGAATGTCTTCTGATAAGTTAGCAGATGTATGCAAACATCTGCAATCTATTCTTCACTGTTCCGCGCGTATATTATCTCCCGACAAGATAGTAGATGTGAAGAACAGTGAAGAATAGAACACAGGATCATTTAAGTGAAAAAAGCAGTGAAAAACACAGTGAAGAATAGATTGCAGATGTTCGGCACACTGGCACGCTGTCCTGGGATCTGCTCCTCTTCTTCCACTGAAGTCTCCCCGATCTCTCTGCGCTGCTCCCCAATGCCTCTGCGCTGCTCCCCGATGTCTCTGTGCTGCCGCTGCCCCGATGTCTCCGTGCTGCCGCTGCCCCGTTGTCTCTGTCCTGCTCCCCGGTGTCTCTGTCCTGCTCACTGTGTTCTTCAATGTGTTTTTCACACATATATATTGTTCGTCACATACTATTTTGTTCGCACCGTTTCGCGCGTATCTTCCGACAAGTAAGCAGATGTGCCGAACATCTGTAATCTATTCTTCACTGTGTTTTTCACTGTGTTTTTCACTTAAATGATCCTGTGTTCACTGTTTTTATTCTATTCTTCATTGTTCTTCACTGTGTTTTTTTTAATTGAATGCTCGATCTCGAGCAGGGGAAATACTCATCCGAGCAACGAGCCGCTTCGAGTACCTTAATACTCGAACGAGCATCAAGCTCGGACGAGTATACTCGCTCATCTCTAGTGCTGATCTTTTAACGAATGGAATTGGGACCTATATGACCAATGTTTGATTGTTTTTTATTCAAAGATTTATAAATGGAAAATGGCAAAAAAGTGTTGATTGACTATTTTCCATCATAATGATAGAACTGGCATTTTGGGACATGGCGATACCTAACATGTTTATGCTTTTTATAGTTTATTTTTATATATGTTCCAGGGAAAGGGGGGTGATTTAAACTTTTAAATTTAGTTTTTTATATTTTTTTTATTATTTAACATTTTTTATTATTACTATCATTTCAGGGTACTTTAACCCTGGAGGTTCTGATCACTCATATAATATACTTCAATTCTACTGCAGTGCAGTATGTTGTAATTTTACTTCTGATCTCTAATAGCCTAATTTACAAGGAGTATGCATGACAAGCCTACAGTTTCTTTGAGACTTTAGGTTGTTATAACCTCGTATGATGTCACAGAGGCACTGATCAGCCATACAAGATGGTGGTGCCTACCGGCAACACTACTTGGTGCGGGGATCATGTTCAACCATGCCTCTGCCGTAATCTGTGTCAGTACGGACTGCGGCAGTTTGAGGCAGATGTCAACTGTGTTATAGAGCTGACACCATCCATGTATGTAGAGAGATCAGTGTGAGCTCTCTCCATACACCCCTCACAGCACCATGACATATAAGTATGGGGCACAAAAGGGTTAAAATAAGTATTTTAATGGTTGTATACACACAGTAGTTGTATAATGGATGTAAAGCCTAATATCCTTCAAGTTAAGCTGCCTAGTTCCAATTTAATCTAGGGTGAGGAAAAAATATATATTTTTCAATTACATAGTCCCACTTTGACTTAAGAACATCTAACACTATAGGCTGAAACAGCATGACTGCTGCCACCTTATTCATATCTACTGTTGAGCGGACCTGAAATGCAAAGTTCAATAGAAGTTCTGGATCGTGTCCGGCTTTGGCTCAACCCCTTTACCATTAACTACTACTATGGGGGGGGGCTTACATTAACCGTGGGGGCTAAGTCTTTAAATGTCACTGGAAAAGTTACCAGCGGCATTTAAATCGTTGTGGTGTAATGCGTCAACATTGTGAAATATCTCACCGCCAAATTGATCAGCTACTCTATGTGAGCCTAGCACCTCTCAGGGAAGTGGAGTATTGAAGTGGAAAATGGAAAGGCTGCAGGAGATGGTATGGATGGCCCTTATAGAATTATATTTATATTATATTATTATATAGTATTATGGCCTTGTAAGTCGGTATTGGTGGATAAAGCATTAGGCCATTAATCTATCTACCAAGAAAAGTGAATACTTTTAAGAAAGGGGACAGAGACAAATCTAAGGGCAATATTAATGATAGCATATATTAAAAAATTGTATCATATATCTAAGTCCTATGTAGAGAATGTCATGACTCTAATGGTAGTATTTCATTTGCATGGACCTTTTATAACCTAACGGCTTGGGTCCAATTTAGGCATTGACTTCCAGCTGAGGTGCAGTATCCTATTAGCGTGGGCCTTGCTTGGTAATGTATGACCTTATTGTCTACACACATAGGATTCCTCACATTTATATTATGTATGTGTTACACAATTCACTTATAATTGTAATGATAAATTGTTTTGTCCATTAATGACCAGGACAATTCCCACTACACCCCTCCACTTTTTCCTCATTGTTCTTGTATAATTTTAATTTATTGTTGTCAGGATAACAGTAATGTATATTGGTGATCTACAATATGATAAATGATGCCATTTGAGTTGACTATTTATGTATTTTAATAACATCTATGCTTCTTACCTACTGCCTTGACATGAAAGCAATATCTTCCCTGGTCATATGATGTCACTTCTAAAAAGTTGTACTGTTATAGCTCTAGTACTGTTCTTACTATAACCATTAATTAATTCATTAGTGTTAATGATAATAATCATGACAATGTAAATAGGCATAGCTTAAATAGCAAATATAATGTAATAAAATATCTCCACAGAAATATTTCAATTGAAGAAAATTAAAATTGCACCATTGAGTGTTATTTTATTAATCACTTCTCATGTAAACCAAATTTACGTAAGGCTTTTATGTACAGGAAGATTGCATGGAAATTATTAAGACTGGTGTTTTTAACGCCAGTCTTAAAATTCCTTCTGGTGCTGGTCATGAGCCCGTATTCACTAAGAGCCTCCGACCTCTTAGTAAATGTTGGAGCAAACTTTTTTTCTGGCTGCATCTATAGTATAGCTGAGACCATTTTCCAGCTAAGACTATAGCAAATGTGGCAGGCCAGGCCTTTGCGCCATGGGCTGCCCTCTGCCCACCTGTCCCACTCCACCTCAACACACCTAAACTGACGAGCGGGTCGGTGACGCCAAAAAACTCTCATAGAGAGTATAATGAATCTCCGAAACTCTCCATGTGCTATTTGTTTTTTTTCACAGATCTGTCTGGAGGCTGTAGAAAACTCAGAATAGGTCCATTCCCTGCCAATGCTTGCACCACAGCCATTTCCATAGAAGTCTACGGAAAATCAAAAAATGACCTATGTGTATTTGCGGATCAGTTTACACTCTAGGTAAGATAATCATGTGACTTCTTGCACAAGTTAAATACATTATTTGCAAGCTTTGTGTAACTGAAAAAACAAATGACATAGGGATGACTCATTGACCATTTTGGTGATTATAAAGCTCTGCAATGGATTACACATTTCATTTGATGACTGGACATTTAGGCTACCTGCACATGAATGAGTGCTATTCTTGGGCCACAAATGACCAATCCACTGTCAAACATGGAGACTTTATGGAAAAGGTAGACAGTAAAACAGTTTAGGTAAAATTTCACATGTCCCCTATTTGCTTCTCCACACCATAACCAATAACCAAAAACCTAGAGATTATATCTATGTGTATGATCTAGTGTCATGAAAACAATCTAAGGAGAAAATGCACTGGTACTATCCATGCCAGATGGAGCAAACCTAGACTGACTTATATACGGAATTGGGGTGCCCAGGTAATCCCTACTACTTGGTGGTGCTCAGAGCAATGCAGAGTCCTTATAGCATAGTAGTAAAAATATGAGGCGGCACTCACCGGTATTCGTACGGAAATCCTTTATTGATCTATACAGCACATAGTAAAAAGCAGAGTGAGCTATACCTCACTTTGCTTTTTATTATGTGCCGATTTCTGTACGAATACCGGTGGGTGTCACCTCATATTTTTACTATTTGGACTATGATCTAATTTTATTTCAAACTAGAATTCTACAAAACAAAACAAAAAAAAAAACCTCACATACCACCTTTTATTCAATACAGAAGTGACTTAAAAATTATGAAATAATTTTTCAATGACATATTTACATGAACTGGACTGGAATTCACTAAGCTTTTTCCCAAATGTTCCCAAACTAAAGAGGCTGCATATGTAAGGTACACAAGGTGTACCTAAACAAATAGCTTAAGCTGAGACACAACTCCGGTAGATACACACAGATTTCTTCACGGCTGCTGTGACCTTTCTGAGTTCCACTTGAAGTTAGGTCAATGAGTTATAAAAATCTGGTTTTCACTGTGGGGCTACCTCAATGCAAAATACAGTCCCAAACATGATTAAGTGTCTTATAGGATTTTATTGAAAGAACAAGATAACATGTTTTGACATTGAAATGTTGTTTTCATCGGGTCAATAGGAGCAGATAACCTTCAGGTGATAATCCATTACAATTGAGTCTTGTAAGGTTAAGCATATTCTACAATTATCGTCTTTTTTCCTTACTGTTGATGACCCATATACACAGATGCACCGGGCCAGTTACTGTGATATATCTGTGACAATTAAAAACTTTTTATTTTTTATTTTACACGAATAAGAAAATGTTAACTACTGTAGACACTTATCACATTGAATGGCAAAAACTTTAAGTTTGCTTTAATTCAATGACTTTCGTTGACTTATGCCATTAAGTGATAAGCAGTCTAGCTGTGTCGCTATCACAAGTTAAACGTATCCACTTAGTATCATAGATCTTATTGTAACAGATCCTGGTCAGTCATTGAGGGGAATTTATCATGTCTTGTATGAATCGGCATATAATGCATGAAAATTATTAAAATATGGGTGCAAGTCTTTTTGAAACTTCCTTCTATGATGGACGTCAGCTTTCTATGGACAGCACTTTGTCCACCAAGTGCATGCATTCATCAATGTACTGTCCATTTCACGGACATTGAAGGAACATTCCAGTCAAAACTGAATAAGTCATTGAATAATACATGCTGCAGGGGCTAAAGGGAGGCACACAACTCATTTTCATTTTATTCCTAGAACCTTTATAGAGCCAAAAGTCCTGCTCCTCTCCTTAGGCCCTGCACAAGGTATAATTCAATTAATCAGCTGTAAAGGAAATCTACCATCAAAATCAAGCATGATAAACCAAGGACACTTACTCATAGACAAAGAAGGAAAGGTAAGGACACTAAGAGCCACTGCCAAACTCAACTAAATCAACTTTTAAAATTATGGTAACGAGCCAGAAGATCTCTCAGGGGTGTTACAAGAGCCACTACATGCTGTAGCTTTACAGGTTTTTGCACTGTCTCACCCTCTCCCCTGCTCCCTCAGTTCTCCCCCCCTACCTCAGACAGTAGGAGGAGGGAAGTGCTCCTGTGCAGTGTAAAAGCAGTTACAGAACAGTGCTCCTGTGAATCAGCACGGAGGGGCTCTAATAACAACCCCAGAGGCCCTCTGGCTCGTTGACCTAATTTTAAAAGTTGATTTTAGAAGGAAGGAGGCCATGGATAACAAATAAAAGAAGATTACCACATGGGGCCTGAATCTATGAGTAATTGTCCTTGGTTTATCATGATGGATTTTGATGGTAGACTTTCTTTGGATAAAAAAATAGGTTTAAAAATAAACATAATATTATTTATAGTGACTTAAAAAATAAACATGGGTCACAAACGTCTTTGATATACTGATGTGTGAATATGCCAGCTAACCAGCCCTTGTTGGACAAGATTGGCTTATAATGGAGTTTGTTTCAACTAAATGACCATTGCTTTTATAGAGAGACTATCACTATTGTTCTTGTAAAATCATAGTATAAATGCTTCAAGAGGAACACATGCTATTACTTGCTTTTGTTACTTATTTTTGTGGTTCTGTAAGATATTACAGATACAAAACCTTTTGACATGTAACGTCTGAGCTGTTAACTGCCCGTGATTCCATTTTCTATTAACAGTAGGCGCCAGTTACCTTGTTTATGGCATGAACTTACAGCTGAGTTTTTGAGACACGTAAGCAAAGTGTTAAAAAATGTCATTGCTATGCCAAATATGTTAAGAGTATTTATATCTGTACAGAGTCCCTGTCACACTTCAAGTAATAGCAGTGCTACAATTAGTCCCATTATTTGACATGCAGAGTGTTGGGAATATAAATGAAAATTCAAAAAAGTTCAATTTAAATATTCTGTGCCCACACTTCATCTGCTAGTCAGTGTTAATAATAGCATTCTCTTAACTCTGAATGAAAAAAATATGGAAAATTGTAAAATATTATCATGTTTAAACTATCAACAGAAACTTACATTTTTAAAATTATTATGGGGCATCCCTGCAAGTCATATATGATATATGTTTCTATTTTGTTTTTTATTAGGCATATTACATTTTATTTAATGCTTTTCATGGTACCATGGGAACTAGAGATGGGTGAATTTGTTGAAATTTGGTTCGACCCGAATCGAATCATGACGACTCACGTTAAAAAAAGGCTGCAAAGAGCCTGTAGGGTGTTGTAGAATGTGTTTTGGTCTTCAAACAATGCTGTGTTTTAGTAAGACATGCACATGACAGCCACCGCTCTTAGAATCGCTTCACTCTTCATTTCCATGGGCACTTACCGGGGCCAACTTCAACAAATAAGCGAAACACGTGTCGAGACACTCTTCACTAATCAATGTTCACAGAATAGGGACAATTAACTGAGGGACAGTGCTAGCATGCTAGCATACATACCAATAGTGAGCCAGTGCAGCGCTGGGTTCCTGCGCCTGATACAATTCATACCGTGTTTGTGCACGGAGACTAGCTACAGCAAGCTGCTGGCGCACTGTGTCTAGACACATGCGGCGCAGTGCATCGATACCAGCAAGGAATCTGACACAGCGCGGCACTGTGTCTGTATTCGCACATAGAAGCATTGTGCTCTCAGGCGGCCTGCAGAATATTAGCACCTGCCGCTGGATGATGCAAACAATATACCACTGTCTCCTCTTGTCCTCTTAGAAAAATTATTAAGAGGACGTGACATTGGACTACAGGAGGACTGTTCAAACTAAGGGGACCTCCTCCTGTATTACTGTCCCAGGCTTACAGTATATAGCCACGGTGACATTGATTAAGTGTGGTTTGTATTGCCACACAGAACCCCATGGTGTATGTAGACTCACACAAGTCTTGGTTATTTTAATATAAGAACAAATAAAAGTTACATTTTAAAGGGATACACTCACAACTTTTCCCTCTTCCCCAAAACTCCCCCTTCATATACACTTTCTGTATCCACTCCTGCTTTTGGCTATCAATCCTTAGGCTTTTCATTCCTTCTGACATATGAAATGAAGGGGAAAACTAAACATAGTGGCAACGTCATACAGCGGTCAGTTGGCAGCAGCATGAGTAGGCCGCAGAGTGGCACAATGACAAATTATGGAGGTGGCGGAAACATGGTAGGCTACAGAGTGGCACAATGACAGAGAGTGGAGGTGGCAGCAGCAGCAGGAAGCCACAGAGTGGCTCAATTACAGTGGGGAGGTGGCGGCAACATGGTAGGCCACAGAGTGGCAGAATGACGGTGTGGAGGTGGCAGCAGCAGGAGGTCAGAAAGTGGCCCAATGACAGAGTGGAGGTGGCAGAAACATGGTAGGCCACAGAGTATCAGAATGACAGTGTGTGGAGGTGGCAGCAGCAGGAGGTCAGAAAGTGCAACAATGACAGAGTGGAGCTGGCAGCAACAGGGGAGACCACATTGTGGCACAATGATGAAGTTTGAAATTAATTTAAAGTTGAAATTTTGAATTTTAATTTGAATTTGAAGATTAGAGACGCCACATGAATCACACATTACAGTTTTACTGAAAATATAATGATTTTGCCAAAACAGAACTAAAAAGGTGGCACCAGCAGCAGTATAAGGTCAGAGGTGTGGAGGTGGCAACAACATGGTAGGCCACAGAGTGGCAGAATGATGGAGAGTGGAGGTGTCGTCAGCAGAAGCACTAGCAGGACCCCACCAGTGGCAGAAACATGGTGGTCAGACCTGTCAGAAGATGGACAATGGTGCACAAAGGCAGCGGCCAATTGTCTTTTCAGATTTCTCTATAGTAAGCCAGTTGTTCCTCCCTCTCAGTAGCTGGAAAAAAGGTCACCCATTTTTGACCGGTAACGAGGGTCCAAGAGGGTGAATAGCCAAAAGTCATCCCAATGCCGGATGTTGACTCTTCGGTTGTCACTAGTTAGGCAAAGCAGCATGCTGCAGGTCATCTGCGCAAGTGACTCTGGGTACTCCCGGCCTCCATCTCCACTGTATACTGCCACGGTGCATCTGGGTCATCTGCCTCGTCTCCTACCTCCTCTGGATACTCCTGCTCCTCCTCTCTTGTAACCTGAGTTGAAAGACCACTGATTTCACAAGACTCTGCTTGTGCTCTGATGTCCTCCTGAGTACAAAGACCCCCCACATGTGGCTGTGACTTGTTTTATGGGCGCACAGTGAGGTGCAGAAGGGAAAGAGGGCCCTGCAGCTGCCAGGATTTTAGTTTCCTCATTGACCCATTTGAAGGCTATAACATTTTCGCTTTTTCGTTATTGGGGCCATGTGATGCCATTATTTTTGCGGGATGAGATGCTTTTTCCACTGTTACCATTTTGGGGTTGGTATCACCTATTGTTGAAAATTTAGGAACTTTTATTGAGGGAGGAGTAGAAAAGCATCAATTCTGTACTGGATTTTTTACTTTTTTTTTTTGGTGTTCACCCTATAGACTAATAATCATGTTATCTTTATTCTATGGGTTAATACGATTATGGGGATACCAGACATGAATATATTTTCTTACGTTTTACTAAATTTGTCAAACAAAACCCTAATGTGGGGAAAAATCTATCATTTATGTATTGCCATCTTCCAAGTGGCATAACATTGTTACTTTTTTGGCTACGGAGCTGGTTGATGGCTTGTTTTTTGCGGGACATGTTGTACTTTGCACCATTATCATGTCGGAGTACATATGGTTTTTTGATCACATTTTATTTAATTTTTTGTGGGATTGAAAAGGTAAAAATCATAATTTTTGGAGGGTTTATAACAGTTTTTTTTTACGGCGTTTATCGTGCGGGTTCAATAATGATTTACTTTTATTCTACGGGTTGTTACGGACGCGGTGATACTATATACGTGGGGTTTTGTTATGATTTAGACTTTTTTTTGAGTTATATGTCTCTTTATATGTTTTGGGGGTTTGGGGCATTTTTAGTGATTTATGACTTTTATACCATGGGACATGAACAAGCAATCATCTGATTGCTTGTTCATGATAATATTCTGCAATACTGATGTATTGCAGAATATTATCAGTGTCAGCCTATACACTTGCATAGGCTGGCACTGTGCCAGTAAGATGACGTCACAGACGCCATCTTACCGGCAATTCTTGCAAGTAACTCTGGGGTCCAGATCGGACCCCAGAGTTGCTATAGCAATGATCGGCGCCCCCCAAAAACGGTTCGGGGGGGCCGATCGTGGGGGAAAGACCCCCCAGATGCATGTTAGATGCTGCGGTCACAGCCAGCACCCCGTCTTTCCTGATGCTGGTTCGGCTCAGATCTTGATATATCGGACGCTGAGCGTTAAGTGGTTAATGGCTTTTCTCTTTGCATACAGGCGGTCTAACATATGGAGGCTGGAATTCCAATGGTTGGAAACATCGCGTATCAGACTATATTGGGGTAGGCCGTAATGCTGCTGAAAATCGAGGAGGGTGTGCTTGGCTTTGTAAGAATAGCTGAATTGCATGCACAGTTCCCTGGCCATTTTTAGAATGTCTTGCAGATGGGTGAAAGACTTGAGGAACCTGTTAACAACCAGATTGAACATGTGCGCCATGCAGGGAGACACCATGTTCCCCCCATTGTCTGTCATGGTTCCAATTTTCAGTTGTTGCGGAGAAAGGCACAGATTGATTTCTTCTTGCATGACACAGAGCACTTCCTCCCCTATGTGACTTTGTTCGCCCAAGCAAACCAAGTATAGTACTGCGTGACCCCACTGAGCCCTGCACATGAGGTATTATGGAGCAGCACTTAGACTTTTGGAGGCTGAGGTGGTGGTGTAAAAGGAGGAGGCGGACAATGGTGCATGAGCAGCAGTTTGCTAACTTTGAGAAAGTGGCAACACTTTTTCAAGTGACTGGGGCTTTATGTGGCTGGGCGGGAAGCATATTCACCTAGTGGGCCGTAAAGGACATATACTGGCCCTGACCATAGTTACAGCTCCACACGTCTGCGCTGTTGTGCACCTTGGAAGAAACCAAGAAGCTTAAGGACTGGCCCACCTTCTGCTCTACATATTTGTGCAGTGCTGGCACTGCCTTTTTGGAAAAAAATTTTAGCTTGGAAATCTCCACCTCGGTTCAGCACAAGTCATTAGTTCTCTAAAGGGTGCCGAGTCCACGACTTGGAAAGGGAGGGACTGCAGTACCAACAACTTGGACAGGAGCATGGTCAGCTTCTGCATCTTAGGATTGCTGGAGGCATACAGTTATCACTTTGTAATTGCCTCGTGCAACGACTGCTGCCGCGATGCATAGCGAGGAACAGGAGCATCTGGACCAGGAGTTGATGTCAAAGACAAACAGCTCCCTTTGGCAGAGGTGCTGGTGCCGTGACTGGCCGAAATGGCATGTAGGTACTGCTGCTGCGGCGGCAGGATTGACCTCCACATCTGTACCACCTTTCTCTCAGGCCATTGAATGGTGACGTTGCATATGTTGGGCTGTCGTGCCAATGTTAGCTCCCTGTCCACACTTCACTTTCTGCCCACAGATTATACATGTACATACGCTGGCCTCTTCTGGTGTCTAAACCAAAAACTGCCACATCGCCAAGGTGGTGATTTTACTGCCAACACTCTTCACTGAGTGACTACTAACACTGCTGCCTCTCTGAGCCCCTGTGCCACTGCTTACTTGGACCTGCAAAGCAGGTTTTGTATCTCGCCGCCGTTTGGCTCCCTTCCTCGCACTGCTGCCACCCTGCTGACTCACGACCATAGTAGCGACTTGCTGTCTGCTTCGCTGCCTGATGCGCAAGCTGACACCCTCTTTTTCTCATCAATTTGTGTTTCCCTTTCAATGCTGTTCTCCTCAACAGTCTCTGTATGCAAAGCCCGACTATTTGCAAGTGCAACATAACCTCCCGTACCACTCTCCACATGTCTACTTTACCGCCTACTGCACAAAGCAGTGGATGTCTGCCCCACCTCTTCACTGCCAAGCAGCTGCTGACTGTCCTCAAGGAGTTCGCTGTATAGTGGCGCTGAGCCCAGACCACCTAGTAGATCTCTGGCTGAGGAAAATGAACATGACAAAGGCTGGTAGCTCCTGGGCCATGCCAAATAAGTGTTGTATCTGACTAACCCAACTGCTCTTGGCTGGGGTTGTCAGATGTCATCTAGTAGGAAGTGGATGACCGAGTCGACCAATCGACAACCTTTGGGTTGTTTATCAACGCACTGCTGCTGGATGACAACGGCAGTTCTGGCATCACAGCATCACCCCTGCCATCATGTCACTTTACTGTGCTGCGACCTGTACCTGTTCCACCTGCCACCTCTCTGTGTGACATATTGGTTAATCAACTATGTTGATTTGACAAGGATCTACTTTATCTACCAGAAAAAACTTGAAATTTGGGGTATACAGAAGTACAAGAACTGACACCCTTGGATATGAGCAGAAATCACTAAAGAAAGTATGTGGATTTTAAAAAGATTTCTTCCTATTAACTTCAGCATCAAAATAGAACTGCTATTTTGGGTATACAGATCCCCCAAAATGGACACCCTGGGATTGAAGCAGAAATCACTACATAAAGTATGTGGATTTTACACAGATTTCTTCCTATTCATTTCAGCAACAAAATAGAACTGCTATTTGGGGTTTACAGATCCCCAAAACAGGTACCCTGGGATTGAAGCAGAAATCACTACAGGAAGTATGTGAATTTTACACTGATTTATTCCTATTCAGTTTAGCAACAAAAAAGAAGTGCTATTTGGGGTAAACAGATCCCCCAAAACTTACACCCTGGGATTGAAGCAGAAATCACTAGAGAGAGTATGTGGATTTTACACTGATTACTTCCTATTCACTTCAGCAACAAAATAGAACTGCTATTTGGGGTTTACAGATCCCCAAAACGGGTACCCTGGGATTGAGGCAGAAATTACTACAGGAAGTATGTGGATTTTACACAGATTTCTTCCTATTCACTTTAGCAACAAAAAGGATCTTCTATTTGGGGTTTACAGATCCCTCAAAACAGACACCCTGGGATTGAAGCAGAAATCACTACAGAAAGTATGTGGATTTTAAACAGATTTCTTCCTAGTCACTTTAGCAACAAAAAGAACTGCTATTGGGGTTTACAGATCCCCAAAATCGACACTCTGGGATTGAAGCAGAAATCACTACAGAAAGTATATGGATTTTACACAGTTTTCTTCCCATTCACTTCAGCAAAATGGACACACTTGGAGCAAAAATCACTACAGCACAGTACAGTACAAACAGCTGGATGCTACATGCAGCACACACAGTGTGAAGTGCCGAGATTGGAAATGGCTGTCTGTTTTTATAGGGCTGTGACATCACATAAGCCTGCCCCTCGCTGATTGGCTTACAGGTCTGCACGAGGGTGTTCCTTTCTCCTTCCCGGAGTTCTCTGCCCCATGTAACACATTGGTGGTCATTTACTAAGAGCCCGAATCGCTATTTGTCGTCAGGATTCCAAAATATTACCGATTTGCGCCGTTTTTCCCTGAATTGCCCTCGGATTGTGGCGCATCGGCACTGGCATGCGTGCAACGGAAATCAGGGGCGTGGCCATCGGAAAACCCGACGGATTCGGAAAAAACGCAGAATTCAAAAAAAAAAAAAGTGTGACACGCGCTTACCTGCACCCAAGATAGGACAGTGAACTCCGGCGAACTCCAGCGGCCTTTAGCACAGCAGCGGCACCTGGTGGACATTGGGCGCACTACCTTAGTTAATCGCCGGAAGACTCGATTCCTCGACGGAGAAAGCGCTGCTGGATCGGGACAGGATCGGGTAAGTAAATGTGCCCCATTGTGCTCTCGCCCATTTTGGTAATAAAGGAAGAAAAAAAAAACTTTGTTCCCATGAATCACCGTAAACTTCGTATTCGTGACAAATCAAAGTTTTCCTGAAATTCTAACCGAATTCCAACTATCTAGAATAGATTGGCCCATCTCTACTTACATTATATGGCTAAGTAGAGGTGGCAGCAAGGCCTGGTTACTCTGCCAGTTGTACTGGAGTGCTTTGAAGTACTTTAGTGTTTTGCCCATGTTACCGTGATGTTACAGTTGTCCTTTTCAATGTGGTGTGACCATGGTCCTTTGAATTTGTGTTCTTCCTGTATATGGATTCATAAACAAAGTGATATTTATTTTTGAAGACAACTTTTGTAAGCCGTTTTTTTTCATATGGGATGTGTATTAATATAGTCAGAATAAAATTGTAAATACAAGGAAGTTAGACAAATAACGATGACTATTATAAGGAGATTGAGATACATTTACCCCTCCTCTATAAGTAACGTTCCGATTTTGTTGATTATGAATTATTATGAGCCCAAACCAGGAGTGGTCGGAAGAAAAGGTACAGGTCTTTCCAGCAACTATATAGCCTGTTCTTTGTGTTCAATAATGTGTACGATTTTGGCTCCTAATCACTGATGCACACAATAGAAGACCTAACGGGGATGTGAACTGGACCTAAGAGGTTACATTTTATATATTATATTTGATGAATTTTCTTGAAATAAACATTAAAGTGTCAAAGTCATGGAAAAAAATGATAACTTAAGTGTAATCACATATAGTATGATCACAGTTGTTTTCAATTTAAGGCGTAAAATGTTGCCTCACACAAGACTCAAGGCTTTTATTGTGACGCACATACTACTAGTGTAAGTAATAATATCATCCATTTTCTCAGCACTCATTATCATTAGAATATAAATTATAACTACATTAGATTTCAAGTAATGTATTTTATTGATCGCTTAATTAATTTAATTATACTTCAAGTGAGAAATAATGTTTTTCATTTCCAAGCGAACCATTGACAAACTATTGCATAGGATTCTATTGGCATGGCGTAAAGTAATCAGATAGCATTAAATATGATTTATGTTAGGGAAAACATTGTCAATTATTTTTTAAGGCACAACTTCAGCGACTACTTTGATAGATTGCAATATTCAGAAAATTTCCAACTCTGAAATATTAGACCTTGTTTTTGTTTGCTTGTAATTCAGCTCCCTCAATGAGAGAAGGAGCCGGAGCATATTGAACGATATTTGGCACAAGTAGCAACTGTGATATTGTTGCCAAATTCTAAGTGTATTTGCAGGAATGCATTGTGCTGACAAAATAAATTGCAACATGTGATAACTTTTATTAGTGCAGTTAAATGTATATGGTCGCATACATAATCACAAGTGCGCTTCATACAATTACTATCACTGGTGCTAGTAGTTCATTTATTTTAGTGTTGTGCTGGTTCATTGACAGTTCACAGGATTTTATAGGTTTTCTGAGCCAGATCATCCCTGTGTGGCTCATCTTAACCTCATTCGGTGTCCAGTTGATTTCAGCGGCCATATGAAAATATCATGCAGATATGCTGGTTTCCCTTAACGGAGCTGATACCAGGAACTACAATGACCCCATCTGTCTTAATGACAGTCACTCCCTTGATGGCTGGAGATTTCCAGGTAGTTTGGTCATTGTTATTGTGATTTTTATTTATTTAGTTTTTTACTGCATGCAAAAAATACTTCTCTGTGCCTGTCTTTTGTCTCATTGTAAAATATATGAATTTTAGCATTTTAGTTATCTATTTACACTCACCGGCCACTTTATTAGGTACACCATGCTAGTAACGGATTGGACCCCCCTTTGCCTTCAGAACTGCCTCAATTCTTCGTGGCATAGATTCAACAAGGTGCTGGAAGCATTCCTCAGAGATTTTGGTCCATATTGACATTTATTCACAGTTGCCGCAAATTTGTTGGCTGCACATCCATGATGCGAATCTCCCGTTCCACCACATCCCAAAGATGCTCTATTGGATTGAGATCTGGTGACTGTGGAGGCCATTTGAGTACAGTGAACTCATTGTCATGTTCAAGAAACAAGTCTGAGATGATTCCAGCTTTATGACATGGCGCCTTATCCTGCTGAAAGTAGCCATCAGATATTGGGTACATTGTGGTCATAAAGGGATGGACATGGTCAGCAACATTACTCAGGTAGGCTGTGGCGTTGCAACGATGCTCAATTGGTACCAAGGGGCCCAAAGAGTGCCAAGAAAATATTCCCCACACCATGACACCACCACCACCAGCCTGAACCGTTGATACAAGGCAGGATGGATCCATGCTTTCACGTTTTTGACGCCAAATTCTGACCCTACCATCCGAATGTCGCAGCAGAAATCGAGACTCATCAGACCAGGCAACGTATTTTCCAATCTTCTACTGTCCAATTTCGATGAGCTTGTGAAAATTGTAGCCTCAACTTCCTGTTCTTAGCTGAAAGGAGTGGCACTCGGTGTGGTCTTCTGCTGCTGTAGCCCATCTGCCTCAAAGTTCGACGTAATGTGCGTTCAGAGATGCTCTTCTGCCTACCTTGGCTGTAACGGGTGGCTATTTGAGTCACTGTTGCCTTTCTATCAGCTCGAACCAGTCTGCCCATTCTCCTCTGACCTCTGGCATCAACAAGGCATTTCCGCCCACAGAACTGCCGCTCACTGGATGTTTTTTCTTTTTCGGACCATTCTCTGTTAACCCTAGAGATGGTTGTGCGTGAAAATCCCAGTAGATAAGTACATAACTGTTCTTAGCGGTAACTAAATAGAATGGGCTTACAAAAAAATATTGTGCACATAAAGACCTTTTTTGACCTGGCAGGCTTTTCTGCTATGGTGAAAGGAGCCAAACTGGTAGAGAAGGCATTGTTACTCTTCCCCAATGCCTCTTGTAGTTTGGCAATTAGGTTACTAAACATATTTTTTGAAGAAAAGTGTGGGAGAAAATTTCCCCTCAAAACAGTCTATAAAGTTACCGAGAGTCACAGGAGGCATCTGTGTAAAATTTTGTGATGGGTATTCTTTTAGCGGACATATACATTGGGGCCGGGGATCTGTCCGACTGATTTGGACCGAGCGCCGTATTTAACATGCAAATTGTGTTGCTTACCCTATGTTAAGGGTGCACCACAAAAATGTTGGCTGTCGGGCCAGTGCAGGGAAGTGACAGAATCATGATTTCTGGCGCATGTTCTTAATGAATCAGTCGCTCCTAGCATTATACACGGAAATAGCATCTATCTATCATATTACCTCACATATAACCTTACATATAACCTCATATCACCTCACAATGACAATGCATAAGCTGTCTTATACTAATTGCCTACAGTAACCAATCAAAGCTCAGAGCTTATATTAATGACCTGTGGTCATGAGCTATGATTGGTTGCTAGAAGCTGAGCTGTGATTGGTTGCCAACTGCCACGGCAGCCGACAGACTATGGCTCCTGTATATGGTGGTTAATAAATGTATTTTGGAAAGTGCAGGGCAAAAATTACAACACACATACACTCAGCTTTATATATTAGATAAGAGATGAGTGGACCCAATATTTCAGTTCGGGATCAGGTACAGCCTTCGAGACTTGGATTAGTGGCTGAAAAGCCAATCCATTAGCCATGACTATGAGTGGCCAGAGGTGTCCCTGGCCACTCATAGCTTGTTGCTAGAGGTGGAAATTTGCTGGATTGGTGGCCAAACAGCCAATATGCCAATATATGTCCAGGTCGTGAAGGCTGAACCTGAATCCTGAACGGAAATAAGGTGAAATTTTATGCCTTCAACTGAAACAAGTGTTATCATACTATATGTGATTATATGTGAGTTATCATTTTTCCATGACTTTGAGACTTTAATGCTTATTTCAAGAAAAATCATCAAATATAATATATAAAATGTAGTCTTAGGTCCAGTTTACATCCCCGTTATGTCTTCAATTATTTGAATCAGTTATTAGGAGCCAAAATCTAACACATTATCGAACACAAGGAACAAGCTATTTAGTTGCTGGAAAGGCTTGTACCTGTTCTGTGTTTGACCCCTTCTGGTTTTGGCCCATAATAATTTAATATTACTTACATGATCGAATCATTACTTATAGATGAGAGGTTGATAAACCATCTCAACTCCGACCAATGTATCTCAATCATCTTATAATACTCATCGTTACTTTTCCTCCTTTCCTTGCATTTACTATTTGACAACTGACTTCCTGACGGCAAACAACATCAGCAGAGGAGAGGAGTGTTACAAGCTACAGGCAAATAAGTTCTCTACCCATGGAGGAGGATAGTGTAATAGAGCAGAGATGTAGCAGAGCTGACTGTGTCATTGTGTTTAATATGCATCTCATGGATGTCACTATCTTTGATCTTCTCATTTCTTTTTTTATGTGTCAAATATTAGTACACCTCTACCCTGATAATCTAACCACATTGTCAGCACACTGTATCTCACAGCACCACAGGGATCATAATGTGTCTGCTTAGAGAGTCTCCGCCCAAAACCCGGAACCTTATACTGGCTAAAACATAAATAATAATGAGTAAAATTGCAAAGTAAAGGATTAAAAATGATCTTTATTGTGTAAACATCACTAGGGGATTGAAATTTGAGAAATTTCTTTTGTTGGCAACCCCTTTAAGATCCATTACTTTATTTTTCCATCAATGTAGTTCATACTGGGTCTTGATGAGCAAGGCCTTCTTTTCAAAAACAATTTATCTGGTTATAACTTTAGAACGCTTTAACTTACCCAATTGATTTTGCGTTTGTTTTTCCGTGACATTTTGTACTTCAAGTTGGTGGGAAATTTTCTAACTTCAAAATGTTCTATTTTTCAAACTGATAATCTTCCTACCCAAATGAGGTACTTTACTAACATTTACCATATCTCAGCTTTGTGTTGGCCTTGTTTTATAATTGTCCTTTTGATTTTATACGACGCTAGAAAGATCACAAATTGAACAGCATTCTCTCAAATTTTTACAAAAATTTTAGAATAAATTATTTTACCAATCATTTCATTTCTATAGGGGTTTGGAAGTTCTGTTAATAGAAACACACCACATATCACCACGTTCTATTAACTCACCCCTCAAACTATTCAAGGCTGTCATGGCAACCGATCATTGCCCTCCGATGAGATGCCATCTTTTTGAAGCCACCGGCAGCTTTGCTGGCAGCGATGGATGGGTGTTACCAGAAAGTGATTACTGCAATATGCAGCAAAGACTTACCGGCTATGGAGAGGGCTCAGCCCCTTCCAAGCACCCACAGCCGAGGCGTGTTGTACTATTACAGTGTGCATCGGGAAGGAGTTAATATCTTAAAAGATCAAGAATTTAATGACACAGGAATACCTTACATATTTATGCTTTTATTTATTTATTTCTATATGCATTTTATCCAAAGAGAGAGAAAGGAAAATGTTTAACCCCTTACTGACAAGTGACATACTGTAATGGCACAGCCAGGGTCAGATAAAGGGTCCCATTCTAATTCCCTGATTTAGAATGGAGCTCCACAGCTCACACCACAACTCACCACACTATACCTTTCCCCCCACACATGTACTCCTCACACCACAACAAACCACACTGTACACCCATAATACATTATGCTGGGTCCCCTCATAGTACTTCATTAGGTAGGCCTCCCCCTTAGTATTTCATAAGGATGTGCTCTCCTTTAATAAATCTTTAGGTAGCTCTCCCCGCAGGAATGTATTAGGCACAGAGGCAGTATCCATTTTAGTTTACTACCTCTGGGTCTAGTTCTATAAATAAACAACACTCTTGCTGAAAAAGAACTCCCCTTTTTATGTACGTTTTACCAGAGTATAGAACAAACCAACTTCCACCTTGGAGGAAAGCAAATTTGAACCCTAGGATATTTTTTTATCCTACCCCCTTATGCATTTAGTAAGTTCGGTAGGATAGTTTTATTTTTATGCTCATGCGGCTACAGAACGGTCTTGGTATTTATACACATTTACCTATTTATTAATTAATTCTTGATAAATTTATATGAATCCAAACCTCTCTTTATGTATATAGATATATCCATTATTGACTGTGTGGAAAACAAACTTTGCTCCTGGTTTGCTTGGGACAGCAGAAGACAGACAAGTGCATCATCCTATGCTAAAGCGTATACTCTGTAGTGAAGCTCTGATGTCACACACAACATGAAAAAGAGGTTCTGTTTGTATGTCCATGAGGCTTTTAATCATATACACTGCTATCTCTGTGTACATAAGTGGTTTTACACAAAATATATGGTTCCCCCTGTAATCAATACATTTACATATTTATTACCCTTTTTAATGTACTGTGTTGCCCCATTAATTTTAGATGCTCACGTGATTGCTCACTGCAAACGAAAATGTGTTTAGACACAGGCTGGGCCCCCCTCAATTAATTGCTAAATATACCGGGTCCCCCCTTAATTAATTAAATAAAATATATATATAATTAATTAAATTAAATATACTGCCCCCTTGAAGCGGTTTTCCCATAAAAGAAAATTACCTAATGATGTTTATACAATAAAAAATCATTTTTACCCCTGTACAATTTTACTCAGTTTTATTGCTATTTTAGCTCCTTTAAAACCCCTTCCCGAGGCATACCGTAATAGTACGGTCCGTGACGGCTGCGGGTGCTTGGAGAGGGTATAGCCGGTAAGCTTTTAATGCATATTGCAGCAAAGACTAATCGGGTTAGTACCGATGGCGGGCGTTAACCCATCCATCTCCGCGGGCAAAGCTGCCAACTGCTTCAAAAAGATGGTGGTGCATTGGTTGCCATTATAGCCTCGGCTCTTCACAAGTCTTGTTTTAAAACATTCATTACAATGTTTGATTTGAATGAGAAAATTCCCATATATTGCCATACTGTAGTATGGCAGTATATGGTAAGATCAATCAGACAGCATAGGGTTAAAGTACCCTAGGAAGCCTGAAAAATAGTAAAAAAAAATTAAAATAAATTATTTTAAAAAACCTCAAAATTCAACCCCCTTTCCCTAGAAGTCATATAAATATAAATAAATAGTAAAAATCATAAACACATTCGGTATTGCCGCATCCAAAAATGCCCGTTCTATCAAAATATAAGAACTGTTTCTCACTGCGTTCAACACCGTAATAGAAAATAGCCCCTAAATTCAAAGATGGCACTTTTTTGCCTTTTTGAAAAATATAAAAAAATGAAAAGGTTGCACAGTTCTAAAGATAGAAGCATTGAAAACCTCATCAAAAGTCGCAAAAAATGACACTAAATACAGCTCCATGCATCAAAGTTTGAAAAAGTTATTAGTGCCAGAAGACGGCAAAATAAAAAAAAAAATTTGTACAGGTTTTAATTCTTGTAAATGTATGAAAACAATATAAAACCCATAGAAATTTGGTATCCCCGTAACCATGCCGACCCAAAGAATAAAGTAGATAGGTCATTTGGGGCGCACAGTGTAAGCTGTAAAATCCAAGCTCACAAGAAAGCAGCACAAATGCGTTTTTTCACCAATATCACTGCATTTGGAATTTTTTCCTGTTTCACAGTACATGGCATGGAATATTAAATACTGTCACTATGAAGTGCAATTTGTTACACAGAAAACAAGCTGTCACAGAGAAAAAGTTTTAGATTTGTGATAGCGGGGAGTGAAAAAAGGAAACACAAAAACAAAAAAGGGCACGGTTTGTTAGGGGGTTACCTCTTGAACTCTTTTTGGAGACACTGATCCCTCTAGTTCTCTCTGTGATGAAAATGTGGTTAGATTATCAGGGTACAGGTTTATATACACTTTCATTTACTAGTAACTTACACATAGAAAGTCCGATGAGAAAGATCAGAGATCATGAGATCCATGAGATGCATATTAGACACAATGGGGACATGTATCATAGTTTTTTAGTTCTTTGGTGAATTTTTGAGATATTTGGTAGCTCTTTTTTGGGCCTTATGTATGATATCTTTTTACTTGTGATACATGTTCAGTTTTCCTATCCTGGCAGGCACAAATTTTGGCTTCTTTTTGAGACTTTTTGTTGCAAATGTCTCAAATCCTTAAGCTATGTGAGGGAGTTTTATGCACAAGTGGACACTGCTGTAAATGATGGATTTGAGGCTGTGTCCTACACTTTTAAGCACTCTAGTCACACCCCAGGGTGATGACGATGAGGCTGCGGACACACATGATGTTAAGGGGCAGTCACAAATTGCGTTGTGATTGCATTTTAATTGTATTTTGAAACGCATTAAACAGCTGAGGAGAGGTGATTTGCCTAATTACATTACTGTTAACATTTGCATTTACAAAATGCATAGTAAATATGATATTAACACATGCGTTAACACC
Source organism: Engystomops pustulosus (assembly GCF_040894005.1). Classification (NCBI taxonomy): domain Eukaryota; kingdom Metazoa; phylum Chordata; class Amphibia; order Anura; family Leptodactylidae; genus Engystomops; species Engystomops pustulosus. The sequence goes on along the minus strand of NC_092418.1, from coordinate 43,452,930 downwards.
ACATTTACATTGGGTTTTGTAAGCGGAAATATTAACAGTGGTCTTAGGCAAAACACCTCTCCCCAGCTGTTGTAATGCATTTCAAAAGGCAACCAAAACACTACATGTGACCTCACCATTAGTAACCAATAAATAAAAAAAAATGTTAATGCAAAAATGTATTAATTTTCAAAAACCGAGTACTATGCAAAATTTGAAACATTTAAAGCATGTGCCATAATTCCAATTTACATGTTAAAACAGGGTCCATGAAAAAAAATCCTTCCTTTGCACCTGCTCTGGACCAGGTGCAGATTTGCACCTTAAAAGTCACATAAATAAGCCAAAAATAAGTGATACATAAGTGAAAAGTTGCATGGAACATCTGGAACATAAATATACATGGCACAAGGTGCAGAACAGGGCGTACTTAAAAACACAAAAGTTGCAGTGAAAAGTTGCAAAAACAACAAGTCGCAAAAATTAGACAATTTGACTAGCAGAAGTAAAGATACATGTCCCCCAATGACACACTGCCATCACTGCCACATATCTCCTCTGTTGTGCCTCCCTCCCCCACACCAGGATAAAGAACTTATCTGCCCCAGCTTGCAGCTTTTCTCTCCTCAGGATGTGATGTGTTTGCTGGCAGGAAGTCAGTGTCTTTGAGCTTGTCTTGGAATGCAAGGATGGGGGCCCCTACAGGGAGCAGTTCAGCTTATGCAGCAGCAGACAGGAAAGCAATATGGCTTAACCCGACCCTAAGTCAGAAGAAACAGGGTCGGAAACCAGTGGGAACTGAAATTGTATACACCAGGACTGATAGAGACAGGTTGGAATTATATCTGTGAAATGGTGTATTTTCGTTAATTACAGTGAATTATATTAGTGAATTATTATTTTGTTATCCTGAGTACATTTAAGAAACTTGTCTTTGTGGGAACATCCCTTTAATTATTGTTTTATACACTCGAACCCCCACCATCAATTTAAAACGCTCTTGAGTCTTCTACCTTCTGGCCCCTGCTGGACAGAAAAGGATGCATGACGTCACGGGTAGGGGCGATCTAATCTAAGATGGAGGTGCCCACACGCAGTTACGATTTAAATACCTCCGGCAACTTTGCCGGGAGTATTACATGGGTTAACACTAGAGATGAGCGAGCACTAAAATGCTCGAGTGCTCGTTATTCGAGACGAACTTTTCCAGATGCTCGAGTGCTCGTCTCGAATAATGAGCCCCATTGAAGTCAATGGGAGACTCGAGCATTTTTCAAAGGGACCATGGTTCGGGAATAAAATGTGTTAATTAATTGAAAAAGAATGTCTTCTGATAAGTTAGCAGATGTATGCAAACATCTGCAATCTATTCTTCACTGTTCCGCGCGTATATTATCTCCCGACAAGTTAGCAGATGTGAAGAACAGTGAAGAATAGGATCATTTAAGTGAAAAACACAGTGAAGAATAGATTGCAGATGTTGGGCACATCTGCTTACTTGTCGGGAGATACGCTGTCTCCGTGCCCCGCTGTCTCCGTGCCCCGCTGTCTCCGTGCCCCGCTGTCTCCGTGCCCCGCTGTCTCTGTGCCCCGCTGTCTCCGTGCCCCGCTGTCTCCGTGCCCCGCTGTCTCCGTGCCCCGCTGTCTCCGTGCCCCGCTGTCTCCGTGCCCCGATGTCTCCGTGCCCCGCTGTCTCCGTGCCCCGCTGTCTCCGTGCCCCGCTGTCTCCGTGCCCCGCTGTCTCCGTGCCCCGCTGTCTCCGTGCCCCGCTGTCTCCGTGCCCCGCTCTCCGTGCCCCGCTCTCTCCGTGCCCCGATGTCTCCGTGCCCCGCTGTCTCCGTGCCCCGCTGTCTCCGTGCCCCGCTGTCTCCGTGCCCCGATGTCTCCGTGCCCCGCTGTCTCCGTGCCCCGCTGTCTCCGTGCCCCGATGTCTCCGTGCCCCGATGTCTCCGTGCCCCGCTGTCTCCGTGCCCCGCTGTCTCCGTGCCCCGCTGTCTCCGTGCCCCGATGTCTCCGTGCCCCGCTGTCTCCGTGCCCCGATGTCTCCGTGCCCCGCTGTCTCCGTGCCCCGCTGTCTCCGTGCCCCGATGTCTCCGTGCCCCGCTGTCTCCGTGCCCCGCTGTCTCCGTGCCCTGATGTCTCTGTGCCCCGATGTCTCCGTGCCCCGATGTCTCCGTGCCCCGATGTCTCCGTGCCGCTCCCCGATGTCTCCGTGCAACGATGTCTCCGTGCGACTCCCCGCCGCTCCCCGATGTCTCCGTGCCCCGATGTCTCCGTGCCGCTCCGTGCCGCTGCCTGATGTCTCCGTGCTGCCGCTGCCCCATGTCTTCGTGCTGCCGCTGCACCATGTCTCCGTGCTGCTCCCCGGTGTCTCTGTGCTGCTCCCCGGTGTCTCTGTGCTGCTCCTCGTTGTCTCTGTCCTGCTCACCGTGTTCTGCAATGTGTTCTTCACACATATATATTGTTCTTCACATACTATTTTGTTCGCACCGTTCCGCGCGTATCTCCCGACAAGTAAGCAGATGTGCCGAACATCTGTAATCTATTCTTCACTGTGTTTTTCACTGTGTTTTTCACTTAAATGATCCTGTGTTCACTGTGTTCACTGTTTTTATTCTATTCTTCATTGTTCTTCACTGTGTTTTTTTAATTAAATGCTCGATCTCGAGCAGGGGAAATACTCGTCCGAGCAACGAGCCGTTTCGAGTACCTTAATACTCGAACGAGCATCAAGCTCGGACGAGTATACTCGCTCATCTCTAGTTAACACCCACGATCAGTGCCAGTGGGTGTTTGCTGCAATATATATGTATGCCCGTGAGCCCTCTCCATACCTTTTGTTTTTTTTAAACAAAAAATTGCTGTTTTTTCAGACCTCCTTAGGGTTCAATTTTTTTTTTAAATTAATTAAAATATCAAACCCTTAACCCCTTACCGACATGTGACATACTACTATGTCACATGCCGGCTGTGTCTGATTGCCTTTATTATACACTGCAATACTAGTACTCTCATTAGGCTTTAATAAATATCACTGAGTGACAGGCCTGGGAGCCTCCCAATCTCACACCTGTTGAGGCTACTGATTGGCTCCCTCCTTATGTTACCTTAAGCAGGGATCTAATAGGCACCAAGAAGGCAGTGCTTTTGCCCAGTGCTATTTAGTCAGCCACACAGAGTCAATCAGTGCATCAGACAGGTTAACTATAATTATAGCAGTCATCTCTTTTGTATGAAAAGGACTCAGCACTTGAGCCATCTCCATCCATCCTTAAAGGGGTTGTCCACTTTCAGTAAATAAGGTATATTGTTTGTGCTATTAAAATGTACACATTTTTCCAATATACTTTCTGTATCAATTCCTCACGGTTTTCTATAACTCTGCTTGCTGTCCTTCTATAGAAAGATTCTATGTTTGCTTTTAGTAGAAAGAAATCTGTCCATGGCCATCTGATGTCACACAGGTGTCACACAGAGTAGTCAGAGTTGTGTGATACTTGTACACCTGTGTGACATTGCATGTCCAGGGACAGATTTCTGTCCACTAAATAGTGCAGAAAGTATATTGGATAATTGGATAATTTAGCATTGTACAAACAATATCAATTATTTGCTGAAAGTGGGTAACCCCTTTAAGTTAATCCTTAGGCGCACCAGGACGTTATAGTACGTCCCCGAGGCTACATACTGAGCGCACGGGGACGTTCTATAACGTCCTGCTTCTGGCACCGGCTCGCGAACGGAGCCGGCACCAGAAGCAGCGGCTGTCAGCTGTCTAGTACAGCTGACAGCCTGCGCTAACACCCGCGATCGGAGCCGGCTCCGATCGTGGGTGTTAACCCCTTACACGCCGCGGTCAAGCATGACCGCGGCGTGTAAGGGTGTCTGCGCCGTGAATCGGATCCCCCGTGCCGCTTACCGGGGGATCCGATCCACTTCTGGGCAGCTCCGAGGACTGGCATGTGCCTCGGAGCTGCCCAGTTGCCATGGCAGCCAGACCCCTTCCGGGTCTGACTGTAAACTGTCTGAGCATGCGCAAGCTTGCTCAGACAGTTTACACTGCTCTACAATAAAATAGTATTGTAGAGCAGTGTATTGGACTTAAACCAGTGATCAGAGCATCACTGGTTCAAGTTCAAGTATATATAAGTAAAAAAAAGTAAAAAACACTAAAGTTATCACATTACAATAAATAAAAAATAAATACATTAAAATATAAGCCCCTAAAATGTCACTTTCCTATAAAAACACTTAATAAAGTATAAAAAACACAAAAACACAAAAAAATCCCGCATATTTGGTATTGCCGCGTCTGTAACAATCTGTATAATAAAACCGAATCGTTACTGGACCCGCACGGTAAACGCCGTAGAAAAAAAAACGCAAAAACGTTCCGAAAAAAGATAATTTTTAATTAATACCCTATAAAAAATGCTCTAAAAAGTGATTTAAAAAATGTTATGCACTCTAAAATAAGCCCACTAAAAAGAACAACTCTTCTCGCAAAAAATAAGCCCCTAACTAGATTTGTCAGCCGAAAAATAAAAAAGTTATGCATATGAAAAGATGGTGATGCTAAAATGAACAAGATTTTCTCCAAATTGGTTTTTATTCAGTACAATTGAATAAAATACACAAAACCCCCACATATTTGGTATCCCTGCGTCCGTAACAATCTGAATAATAAAATAGAATCGTTATTAGATTCGCAAAGTGAACCCCGTTAAAAAAACCCCAAAAAAAGCTAAAAAAAAAAGACAATTTTCAATTAATACCCTATAAAAAATGCTCTAAAAATTAATTTAAAAAATGTTATGCAATCTAAAATAAGACCACTAAAAAGAACCATCCTTCTCGCAAAAAATAAGCCCTTAAACAGATTTGTGAGGCGAAAAATAAAAAAGTTATGCATATGAAAGTCGGTGATGCTAAAATTAACAACATTTTTGCCAAATTACTTTATATTCAGTAAAAATGGGAAAAATAAAAAATCTATATAAATGAGGTCTTTTCGTAATCGTGGCAACCCATAGAATAAAAATAATATACTATTTTTATGGTATGGTAAACGGCCAAAAAAAAAACAAACAAAAATCTTCCTAAAAAGTGATGATTTTCATTTCCTCCACCAACAAAGAGTTAATAAAATCTCACCAATTAGCCTAGAGATTCCCCGAAATTACGTACCAGAAAAGTGCATCTCATGTGGCAAAAGAAATAAGCCCCTATAGGTCCACATTAAAAAAAGAAAAAAATTATATCCTGTACAATGTGACATAGCAAATCTGATCTGGATGGCGCCTCCTTCCCTTCTATGCCCGGCCGTGCGCCCATACAGCAGGTTACCAGCACATATGGGGTATCCGTGTACTCGGGAGAGATTGGGTAACAAACTTTGTGGAGCCTTTTTTAATTTAATCCATTGTAAATGTTTAATTTTCCACCCAAAATGAGTGTATTGTGAAAAAATATTACAATTTGCAGACTGCACCTCCATTTTGTTTTAACCCCTATAAAACACCTAAAGGGTTAACAAACTTCTTAAAAGTGGTTTTTCATACATTGAGTGGTGTAGTTTCCACAATGGGGTAATTTATGAGTCTCGCTATTATTTAGGCCTCTCGGTGTCAATTAGAAGTTGAGCAGGTCCATCTAAATACAGGTTTTGGTGATTTTACAAAAAATGTGAAAAATGATACCTAAATTCTGAGCCTCATAACATTCTAGTAAAATATGTGGAATCTTAAAAAACCATGCCAACATAAAGCAGACATTTGGGAAATGTAAGTTATGAATTTATTTGGGTGCTATGACTATCTGCATCAAAAGTAGAGAATTTAGAATGTTGAAAATAAAGAATTTTTCCAAATTTTTGCCAAATTTTGTTTTTTTTCATAACTAAACGCAAAAGATTTCATCCAAATTTTTAAACTAATTTGAAGTACAATGTGTCACGAGAAAACAATCTCAAAATCCCCTGGATATCTCATAGCGTTCCAAAGCTATAACCACAGGTCAGATTTGAAAAATGGGACCGCGTCCTTAAGGCCAAAAGAGGCTGCGTCCCCTAGGGGTTAAACAACAAAATGTAATTTGTGATTTCAAGGTAACTAAAAGGTGTAGGCAGATGTAGACTGAATAGCTGTTATGGAGCCAATATATTCCTGAGTCTACCACTAGAGGGAGCTATTTAAATTTTGTAATCATTTCTATTAAGTTCACTAGTGGTTGTATTATTTCCTAAACACTGAGCTCTCCTAGAGGAAATTGCAACCTGTTAGTTTTAACACTTCTACTCCGCAGGGTGCGGTCACAGGTTGCAGTTACAACTGCATCGCAATAAGTTCTGAGGTGGTTTTAGGTGGGATTTCTAATTTTAACAAGTGAGCAGGTGAATAACATTTGTTTAACAGCTTTCTCCATTAAAATCAAATTCTCCCGTTCAGTTCATGTCTTTCACCTGTGAAATTGACAAAACTGCACCTAAAACCACCTCAAAACTTGATTGCGATGCAGTTTTAACTGCAACGCGTGACCGCACCCTCAGGCCCCTTTTATACTTTGTTACACCCGTGTTTTGCACTTCTACTTGCATTTTGCAAGTACCGTATATACTCGAGTATAAGCCGACCCGAGTATAAGCCGAGACCCCTAATTTCAACACAAAAACTGGGAAAACCTATTGACTCGAGTATAAGCCGAGGGTGGGAAATGCATTGGTTACAGCCTCCCAGTATATAGTCTGCCAGCCCCTGTAGCATACAGCCTGCCCAACCCCTGTAGCATACCGCCTGCCCAGCCCCTGTAGTAGGAAAAAAAATAACACTGTACTCATCTTTCCGACGTCCCCCATAGGTCCTCTTCTGTCTCAGACTGTCTCAGACAGAAGAGGACCTATGGGTGACGTCAGAAAGGTGAGTTTTGTCTTTATGTTTTTAGATGACTCGAGAAAAGCCGAGTTAGGGTTTTTGAGCACAAATTTTGTGCTGAAAAACTAGGCTTATACTCGAGTATATAAGGTACATGCGCGTGAAAATCTTAGCATGCCCAACTTGCAAGTCACATGCTTTAACCCCTTAGTAACGCAGCCTGAAAAGACTCTAGTGACTGGGCATTTTTTGCTAATTTTCGCAAGTACCGGTTTAACCCCTTTCTGACTTGCGCCGTACTTGCAGGTCCTGGTGCATGGAGAGGGCTCGTTGGCTGAGCCCTCTCCATAGCCGGTAAGTCTTTGCTGAATATTGGTAACACCGACAAATTTGCTATCTCCATGATTGCACCGACCTAAAGAATAAAGTAGACATGTAATTTGTGGCACACAGTGAAAGCTGTAAAGTCCAAGCCCACAAGAAAAAGGCACAAATGTATTTTTTCAACATTTTCACTTAATTTGGAATTTTTTTCCCGCTTCCCAGTGCATGTCATGGAATATGAAATACCGTCAATATGAAGTGCAATTTGCTACGCAGAAAATAAGCCATCACAGAGCTCTTTATGTGGAAAAATAAAAGTTAGAGATTTTTGAAGGTGGTGAGTGAAAAATGGAAGTGAAAAAACTAAAAAGGGCCATCATTTTTTTTTTTTTTTTTTGCATGCTACTTTAAAATGACACATAGAGCTAGTTAAAAAGGTAATACAAGTTTAAACATTTTTTCCATTTTTATTTGGGGTTAAAAGTAGAAAAAAGTCTTTTTTGAAACATATAGTACTTTTTTTAATTTTCAAATTAACTCAAAATGAACATTATTAATGATTTCCCTATTTTGTTTCGGTCATTATGATATAATATGTATAGTCTCGGGCACACGGGGCGACTATGGTGAAGCTTTTTGTAGTGTGGTGGGAGATTTTTTAATGATATGGGGAAATGTCATTGCATTTTTATTATTTATTTATATTTTTTGTGTGTGTGGGTGTTTTTACTTTATATGTCCCCCATGAGGTCATAAAAGACCCCTGGGGGACATTTTCACTTTTCTTCTGTCTTTATATTTTATTTCATTGAGTGCATTGCTGTGGGGAGCAGAGAAGGGAGAAGCGGTAATGAACCGCATCTCCATTCTCCCTAGGGTACCCTAGGGTATTATCAGAGATATGCCTCTGATGTCTAAAGTCAGCGGGCGTTCTGAGAAGAGCTAAAAATGCACCAAACAAGTTTATGGAGACGCTTTGCACTCTGAGATTGAAACGCAAGCGCAATACGTTTTTTCACTGATGAAAAAGATAGACCACAGTAATGAGTCTTTCACACGCCTCATATGTGTGTAAAAGCCGCATTTTACAGTATCTCAGTTTTCACATACTTATTTTGGTGTTTTCAATGCGTTTTTCACGCACAGACAACACACTTGATAATTACTCATGATTGGGTCTATCTTTTCTATGGCAATTAATCAGTGAAAAACGCATTGCATGTGTCTCAGAGTGTTTTTAACTCACATGACTTTCCAAAGCATGCTGTGATTGTAACACGCGTTTAAAAAAAAGTGCACGTGCGTAAAAAAAATGCTATTCTGGCAAAACCCATTAAATATAATGGGACAATTATGAGCTCTGCTCTTGGGGCTTTTGGGATTTTTTATAAAAAGTCGCACAAAGGCCCAAACTCTTTTCACGTTCCTTCTAAAGTTTTTTCTGGACTTCATCGGGACTGGGTATTTTCATGTCCACTTCTGGATTTTAAGGATATATCATGCACAACACAGAAAAATTCTTGAATGGCTAATTTTGCTAGGCACAAGAATATCAAATGAGCCAAAAAAGTCCCAAAAATAAGTGAAAAAAAGAGAAGATTCTAAGATAAATGACACCAATGTCTTCAATTGGGTGCTATCAAGGTGTAGCATGTTATAGGAATGAGGTTATAGATGGCTACCTCTGAATAGAGAAGATCTATGTATTTATAGCAGATGTTGGTGTACATCCAGGAAAAATCATGTGTTCAGAATGAAAGCCATATTGACAAATCATCTAGGTAAGGTGGAGTGTGCAATTGTATCACTTACATCAGCGTTCCCCAAGCACCGGTCCGCGGCCCAAGACCTGGCCGTGGAACACCTGGTTCCGGGTCATGGCTTATCTCAGTAAAAAAAAAAAAAACAATACTTACCTTCCCCGTTCCCCTACTGTAGTCTACTCTTCTTTTACTTCATTTCCACGTTAATGACACACGTTATGATGTCATCACATCGTGTCTCCTGGCAATAGAGCCATCCACTAATGCGGAAGAGAAGCGAAGGAAGATATTAATGCTGCAGATGAACGAGTGAGGATTGGATTGAGTATTGGGTTTTTCTGTTCGGCTGGAAAGGGGACATTGAAAGTAGAGGGTGGGCACAGCTAAGGGCAAGGGGAAATGGGAGGGGGCATGCTGCATTAAAGAGGACAGCATAAGGGTGGGGGGCACTTCTTCAGGAAATGGGACAATATTAGCTCGGCACACAGTGTATTTTGGTGGGGAATGCAAACATACATTCTTGGCTATGAAAATATGACACCAGACCGCATCCCCCCGACCCACCTGTCCCTGGAGAAAATTTATGTTTACAGCGTGTCCCTGGGCATAAAATGGTTGGTAACTAGAGATGAGCGAACACTAAAATGCTCGGGTACTCGTTATTCGAGACGAACTTTTCCCGATGCTCGAGTGCTCGTCTCGAATAACGAACCCCATTGAAGTCAATGGGAGACTCGAGCATTTTTCAAGGGGACCAAGGCTCTGCACAGGGAAGCTTGGCCAAACACCTGGGAACCTCAGAAAAGGATGGAAACACCACGGAAATGGACAGGAAACAGCAGGGGCAGCATGCATGGATGCCTCTGAGGCTGCTTAATCGCACCATTATGCCAAAATTATGGGCAACAGCATGGCCATGACAGTGTGACAGAATGAAGCTAGATAGCATCTAAAACATCCAATAATTGACCCTGACACTATAGGGGACGGCATGCAGAGGCAGCGGCAGCAGGCTAGAGAGTGTCATGGCGACATACCCTAAATGGACTCAGGCTTCAAACCAATGGGTGGCAGAGAGGAACCAAAGGAGGTGAGCAAGAAGCGCTCAAATAATATCGGTACATGATAAAAGTTTGCCAGTATATTTTGTGGATTACACAGCAGGGTGGCGACAAAGTTAACATGGAAGCCATGAAAACAACCCAAAATTCTGCCTGACACAGCTCGTTTGATAAGGGGACCATGTATGGAGGCAGTGAACTAGTAGTAGATTAAAGGTGCTGCAGTTAAAACTATGTTAGTTGGATCTTGGCATGGAGCTGGCGCTCCACTGCCAGGCGAGCTTTCGCCAATCCAAGCCCCTGTCTCTAGGCTACTCCCCAAACAGCACTTCTAAGAACCTTTTGTATAAGATCAAGTGTAGTAGCGTTCTTATAAGTTTAGGATATGCCGGGTGAGGGGAATGTAAACAGATGCGCAAGAAGCGCTGAAATAATATCGGTAAATGATAAAAGTTTGCAAGTATATTTTGTGGATTACACAGCAGGGTGGCGACAAAGTTAACAAGTTTGATGTGGAATGCCCTGTAATAGCTCTTGGGCGGTGTGCCTTTTATCGCCTAGGCTCAGCAGTTTGAGCACCGCCTGCTGTCGCTTAGCGACGGCACTGCTGCTGTGCCTAGAGCTACCGACTGATGGCGCCGTGCCCACGGATGGTAGTTCGGAGGAGGAGGTGGAGGAGGGGTGGGAGGAGGAGGAGGCATAGTAGGCCTGAAACACCTGGACCGAGGTAGGCCCCGCAATCCTCGGCGTCGGCAGTATATGAGCAGCCCCAGGGTCAGTCTCGGTCCCAGCCTCCACCAAGTTAACCCAATGTGCCGTCAGCGATATATAGTGGCCCTGCCCGGCAGCACTCGTCCACGTGTCCGTGGTCAGGTGGACCTTGTCAGAAACGGCGTTGGTCAGGGCACGGATGATGTTGTCTGACACGTGCTGGTGCAGGGCTGGGACGGCACATCGGGAAAAGTAGTGGCGGCTGGGGACCGAATACCGAGGGGCGGCCGCCGCCATGAGGTTGCGAAAGGCCTCGGTCTCTACTAGCCTATAGGGCAGCATCTCCAGGCTAAGCAATCTGGAGATGTGCACATTAAGGGCTTGGGCGTGCGGGTGGGTTGCACTATATTTGCGTTTCCGCTCCAGCGTCTGGGGTATGGAGAGCTGAACGCTGGTGGATGCTGTGGAGGATCGTGGAGGCGACGATGGGGTTTTTGTGGCAGCGTCCTGGGCAGGGGGCTGACTATCAGCTGACACAGGGGAAGGAGCAGTGGTGTGCACGGCCGGAGGTGAACGGGCTTGTTGCCACTGAGTGGGGTGTTTAGCATTCATATGCCTGCGCATACTGGTGGTAGTTAAGCTAGTAGTGGTGGAACCCCTGCTGAGCCTGGTTTGGCAAATGTTGCACACCACAGTCCGTCGGTCATCCGGTGTTTCCTTAAAGAACCTCCAGACTTCTGAAGATCTAGCCCTCGCCGCAAGAGCCCTCGCCACGGGAGCTTCACTAGTTGACACATTTGGTGCTGATGCACCAGCTCTGGCCCTGCCTCTCCGTCTGGCCCCACCACTGCCTCTTCCAACCTGTTCTGGTCGAGGACTCTCCTCCGTCTCAGAAGCACTGTGTTCACCCGGCCTCTCAACCCAGCTTGGGTCTGTCACCTCATCATCCTCCGATCCCTCAGTCTGCTCCCCCTTCGGACTTCCTGCCCTGACAACAACTTCCCCACTGTCTGACAACCGTGTCTCCTCATCGTCGGACACCTCTTTACACACTTCCACTACGTCAAGAAGGTCATCATCACCCACAGACTGTGACTGGTGGAAAACCTGGGCATCGGAAAATTGCTCAGCAGCAACCGGACAAGTGGTTTGTGACTGTGGGAAGGGTCCAGAAAACAGTTCCTCAGAGTATGCTGGTTCAAATGCCAAATTTTCCTGGGAGGGGGCAGACTGGGGGGGAGGAGGCTGAGGTGCAGGAGCTGGAGGAGTGGCGATTTCGGTGACATGGGTGGACTGCGTGGAAGACTGACTGGTGGACAAATTGCTCGAAGCATTGTCAGCAATCCACGACATCACCTGTTCGCACTGTTCTGGCCTCAACAGGGCTCTACCACGAGTCCCAGTAACTTCAGACATGAACCTAGGGAGTGTAGCTCTGCGGCGTTCCCCTGCTCCCTCATAAGCAGGTGGTGTCTTACCCGGCCAGGACCACGGCCTCTGACCCCTGCAGTAGTTGGACGCCCACGTCCCCGCCCTCGTCCTCTACCCCTAGCCCTCGGGTTAAACATTTTTAAAATGAGAGTTATAGCTTTAATTTTTTTTTAACTTTTTTTTGTGTTTTTTTTTTTTTTTTTGTGTTTTTGAGTTTTTAAAACCAAACAATGCTATCCTATTGCTATGGCTATTTTCTAGCCAAGTATGAAAGCACACTACTATGCCAGATGAGATGACACTGAGTTATTAAACAAAATAAACGTAAAATAAAAAAGGAAAAATGGCAGACTGTGCCTAATTGAAATCCAACCCCTAGTCTATCCCAGGGTCACCTGATCTGGCCAGCCAACCACTGCTATCGACGTGTAAGGGTACCACGTCATGCTGGGTGGAGTGCAGAGTCTCCTGGCTTGTGATTGGCTCTGTTTCTGGCCGCCAAAAAGCAAAACGGCGGGAGCTGCCATTTTCTCGAGCGGGCGAAGTATTCGTCCGAGCAACGAGCAGTTTCGAGTACGCTAATGCTCGAACGAGCATCAAGCTCGGACGAGCATGTTCGCTCATCTCTATTGGTAACCACTGACCTACATGTCATCTCTAACTCAGGGAAGTAACTAGGAGATGCTGGGCCCTAAATTTCAGATTGGGCCCGTCTACCCCCTCAGAAAATACACAGATTTGTATATTCACACGTATATACACTTAGAGATGAGAGATCCCTAGACCTGTCGTACTGCAGATAATAACGGACCAGGTATCTCTGGTCTTTAAAGGGGTTTTCTCATAAAATACATCTATCTCCCACACGTGAGGGGGAGGGATGGACCACAAATCACTCTGAGCTTGGTTAAAGTAAATGGGACTTTCTGGATGAGACGTCTTATAAGCCATCCTGGAAGTCCCATGGGAGTCAATACAGTGCAAGATTCTTCCTCCTGTGCTACATTGATTTCTATGGAACTTACCTACACAATCATTTGTAGTTTTACACCACTTGTTAGCCAAGGTTAATCACTTGCAGTGGGCCAGATTACAAGGCTAGGGCTACATAGAGACTTGTGGCCACACAGCATTAAGTATGTTATTCCATCAGTCACAATTAATGATGTGGTTTGGATTCCTGCCAGCTGTGTCACAAGGTGCGATGTGACTACATTCCCTATAATTAGGTGGGATGTAGCAGCTCTGTACTGTGACCTTATGTCATGTGACCACAAGTAGGCTTGTAGCTCTAGCCTAAGATACAGGAGTCTCGATCTCCCGCTTCTCTATAGCATTGGTTTCTCACTTGGAATAGCCATGGGGAGCAAAAATGAGAAAATAATGAAAACTAACTCAATACTGAGAAAGGTAGGAGGCTTCTGGTGGAATCATCTATGAACAAGATATTTCAAAGGAATAGTACATGCTAAGTGGAATTAATTTTTTTTACTATATTTTTTATTTGTTGACCTTATTTACGGAATATGGGGTCAATATAGAAGTAAAGATTGCTATTATAATGCTGTTTTATAATTGGCGACATAGAGTTGGTTTTAAATTAAATTTCCTTATAATTTAACTCTGGAAACAAGAACAATGAAGCCATTTAATACTTTTCATTTAATACATCAGTGTAATTTACAGGCAGCACTACAATTCCCCCTTAATGTGGGCAGCATTTGTTTCCTAAAAAAAGAAAAATCTAATTAATGTGCAGCTTATTATGGCACTTCTACTAAGAGGGAACCTTTCTACTGCATTGCACTTTGATGTGAGGTCAAATTGCTTTGCAAAGACCACTGTGTTGGCAGATTGCTTTGTGGAAGCAATTGTTTAATGGGAATAATTGCTGTGTGAGCACATTGTTATACGACATGTTACCATAAGACTCTCCTGCCTAATCAAATGTGCCGTGGTGTTATGGCCATACAATAAATTATATAAGATGTATAGTGTCATGAACTGTGTGCAACTGGAAGGGGAAAGCACCTCAGCAGGTCCGAAAAATTTTCTTTTATTGCTGAAACTTACATGAACAGCCTAGTATAGTACAACAGGAGGGAAGGACTCACCGGACATCACAGAACAACAGCTACAGCTGTTTCACACAACAGCTATTTTTCCAACTCTGTTTATGTAAGTTTTACCAATAAAAGAAGATTTTTTGGACCTGGAGTGGTGAGTGCCGCTCCACTTTTTTTCAACATGTTGTTGAAGTACTTCTCTATATTAGAAACCATAGGTCGAAAGGCTTTAATGTTTATCATGCTGCCCTTGCATATCATAGACTTCCAATTTAAGCAAGGCTGTATAAATTGCTGAGCAGTATCTACTCTTCTTCTCTATTGTCTGTGGAGGGGGAAAAAGTGTGGAAATGTTTCATACATATCACTGTATTCAATTATGTAATATATAGAATTAAATTGGACCAGGTATATAGTGTCATAGCTAAAGGGGTCCTAGGGGAACACTACCGACAGTAAGTCATAGTTGAAACCATACACGGCAGACTTTCCATAGCAATTAAAGAAAAAAAAAAGCAACAAGGAAAAAGGACCCATTAGGACCACCGTTCTATTGAAGGATTAAAAGACAACATTGTTTGTGATGGCACAAATAGTACTTTGAAAAGCCTGAAAAAAATGCTTTATATCTTAAGGCTATGGTCACATCTTGCTTTTAAGACACGCTCAGCGTCTATGCCAGTATAGATATGTACTGAGTGATGGCGGCATCTGGAAAAAGGTATAAGATCAGCAGAAGCCATTAAAGGTCAGCCTCTACAGACCATAAGCGAAACTCCCAACCGTCCTGGATCATGCAAGATAGTCCCAGATTTCAGGCTCCATTCCACTGTCCCAGATGGCAGCAGGTGTTTCCCGGGCCACATTGTGCAAGGTAGAGGGGCCATAATGTGAGGGGAGGAAGAAAGAGGCCACAATGTGAAGGGAGGAGGAAAGCTCCCACAATATGATAATGAGGTTCACAATGTGACGGTGAGGAGGAGGAGAGGGGTCACTATGTGCAAGGGAGAAAGGAACAGTGTAAGGGGGGGGGGCATTATACTATGTGGAGATGAGCTAATAAGATTCCCCTGTGATATAGTTGTTCATATACATCACTAGGCAGACACCCTGAACAATGCCAGGAGCACATCACTGCCTTCTGCTGTTGGTCACTCCTTCATCCGCTTTTAAGGGATTAAGACAGAATCAGAGGATGTATCCCACTGTATAAGCATATGGTGAGATATTCTGCTTCTCATTTGTAGGGAAATGTAAGGAATTCACCTGGCATATCCTTACACGGAGAGAAAGAGCCAGATATGAATGTAGAATAACTTTTTTTTTAAAACAAGCAGTTTGGTAATTTAATTTTATTGTAACTTGGTATGAAAATCCTATAGAGAATGTAGTTAAGCACATAGAATACTAAATTAAAAAATTCTACTGAACAAAATTAGTTTGTGTATTTTTATTATTAAAAAAAAGTAAAAAGAAAAAATTCTATTCAAAATTTAAAATTTTTATTGGTTAGTGTCCTAAGTATAATTAATTATGGCTTGAAATATTAATTTAACAGAATAAAACACAAATAAAATCACAAATATATCTTATCAGTTTCATAGATGTATAGAGATGGCTTCTTCCAGTATTTTACACTTGTTTCGTTTGTAAGATAGCAGAATAAAAAGCTAGGTGTCACTGTTTTACCAGACTTTGCTCTCCGTGAACAGCGGAGATGTAATATACTAGTAAACTCAAAATTCCAAGCTGAATGGTGGCATAAGTATTTCCCTGCATTATAGAAAGGAAATGTAACCTGCTTTAGCAATGAAAAGATCAGTGAACTCTGTGGAATCAGCTATCCAGATCTCCTTCCTTACGTCAGGCCTCGAGATTCTGAAGACTTCTATGGGAAGGATCTGCTCACCGATGAGCGACTTGATGTGTCACTCCGTAGAATACTCCATCACATATTGTATTTACATTAAGATGATAGCAATAAAGGTGACAATGATTCGCAAATAACATAAGGGCTGAGCCTGCACGGAATAATTATGATATTGCTGTTGTAAGACACTTTCATTAGCTGTGTCTTAAGTAAGAAGGATGTTGGCTTTTTGTCAGTCCCATTTTGAAACCTTGTTAATTCTCCACCATGAATATGGAACTTTCATACACATTGACATAATTAATGAAGAAGCAGGCAGCATGTGCTACCAATTAACACCACAGGGAAAAGTAAAATTGGCTTTCTTGTTTTGTGTGGTGCCAAAGTTAAGGACTGTAACACAGCACAGATAAATGGAGAGGCTTTTAATGAGCTGTAAGATCGAGCCGGGTAACCGATAAGGAATGTTGGGTAAACACCACTTCTTGTTTAGACTGTTGGAAAAAAAATAATAATTGATGCGATTTGATGGAAAATGGCGAGGAAGAGTTAGTAAAGTGTAGGAAGTTTCTTAGGAAACATTTCCCCAGTTTCTAATTAATACACATTGGACCTAATAAGGCAAAATGCAAGACACAACTCAGCTGTGTGTGCAATCTGCACTCGCCATGCATTGTGCTATGGAAGCCGCAGTCACAGAGCTCAACCTACTCATGTCCATAAATATTTCAATTGCTTCTTTTGTGCCTTTTGCTGCAGTTATATATTATAATAGATACAAACAAACAAACAAAGAACTGCGTCTTTGACTAATCTAACGCTGGAAATTGCTGCAAAGCCTACAGAGAAGTTATCGTTAGGGCTATATTTTGGGTTAAAATGCTTTATGTTATTGTTCATATTCAACTATATATCTGTATATGTCCAGAAAATTAGATTTGTGACAGTGGCTGAAGTCTTTGTAGGAAGATACAAGTATTTGGAGCTTAGATGGCAAAATGCACCCCGTTTATCAGGGCTGCTGCATTTCAGAAGTCCTGAAAGGATTGCAAATGCTAGTTCATTGCTAGTACTTCTGATGTTTTCCCCCTTCCACCACCTCCACACCAGGATGGCGTGAAGGAGGGAGTGTACGCCGGGGTAATCAGCAAACATATGTGTATCCCATTGTCCATGGCACTGTTCTTCCATTGTACTTATCTCTTGATATAAACACCTAGAGCGACTAGAGAGAAATGGAAGGTATGTTTGGAATCAGCAACACGAAAATATTCATTTCTCACTTATTTAAGTTGCTTAGGATTACAGGATGCTGTAGAGTAGGGGAAAAATTCCATTTTCCTAGGTATGCAACAAATTTCACAACATTTGTTAAAAAAAAAAAATATATATTATCGCCACAACTTGTATTGCAGCGTGGGGGCTTTGTGATTAGCGTTCTGTTTTCTTCGTGATTTTGCCATACCAATATACTTATCTTAGTAGCATCAAGCTTTATCTTTGGACCACTTAAATTTCTTCCTGTATAATCTATTTTGCTGTGATTCCTTCATATGGCTTTCTCTATCTTTAGGGCAGTTATGTTTCTTATGAATATATAGTAGGCATCCTATACATAATATCTGGCATGCAGTGGAGGACATATAATACCACTACATCATGCACAACACTGCACAGTCTTCACAGTACAGTGTAGATCTATATAGCAAATTGTTTGTATATTGGCCATAAAATCTTTTCTTTAAAGTGTCCAAAAAGTAGTAGTCATAATATTTTGTTGTCATCACCTAAGATGTTCTCATAGTATATGTCACACAATTTAATCTATCTCTAACAATCTATCAGCAATTGTAACATATGTTGTTAGCACAATAGGCTTTTAACATGCAATCCAAACACCACAGCAATTGTAAAGTAACGGGTCCTATAATTGTGAAGGCTCCTGTATACATTTGGTTACATATGACATGCACACCATACTGTCACTATCTATATTAATTACTTAAAGGGGTTTTAGCCCTAAGGAAAGTTAGTCCCTATCCACGGGATAGGGCCTTACTTGCTGATCAGTGGGGGTCTCAGTGCTGGGGTGGTCTCAAATCACAAAAACATCAGACCCCTCGTTGCTCAGGCAGATTAATGAAGCAGACTGCTGCGTATGACTGTTCTGATGGAAATTGCCAAGCATGGTGCTCACGATCTCCATCAACTCCATAGAGATTAATTGAGCACAATGGTCAAGTGCGGCCGTCTGCTCCATTAATCTGATGGAGTGACTGATCAACAAGTTAAGCCTTATCCCATAGAAAAAATCCTGAACAGAGAGTCCTATTGGATATTTGTTTTACAGACTAGGCAACCACAAGGCATGAATAGCAGACATGACCTAATTACATGTTATTAACAATGTATCCACTTTTTCATATCAGTACATCACAACACTGTGTTCTTTTGTAATATAATTGTTTCTTTTGTATGGGCTGTAGAATTGTTATATTCATTTTTACTAGTACTGAGGTGAAGAGATGCTTTCCCTTTTAGATTAACCTAACTCTATGAGAGACATGCGCCACTAAGGGTTAATTTTAGTACGCTCCACCTCACTACTAGGGTCATGTGACCTCAATTTTGTATTTAAGAAGTGTGTTTTTAGTTATTCCGATAGATCATGACTAAGGCTTAAACAGCCGAAACGCGTCGATCAGTTTTCTTCATTGTACATATCCGAACCTGCTGTTGCACAAATAAAGAAGTTTTACACCGTTTGGGACAAGCGCTGGAACTTTTCCTTTCTACCTATGAACTTTCCCTTGCCGGGGCGTTTCCGTGTACGCAGTCCTGTGGTGAGCATTGGAGTGAGTGGAGCTGACACAGACTTTTTTTCTTATCCCATAGATAGGGTTTAACTTTCCTTTGTGGGAAAACCCTTTAATACAAATACACTATTTGCAATATTATTTCCAGCCTTATAATAAAACAACACTTGATTAGCTTGTAGCCATTTTGTTTGTAACCATAACTTTATTTACAGTCAAAACATACAAAAGATAACACTTCTGTTAAAACATCATCATTGGGTTCACTAATAACAATACAAAAATATGACATCTTAGCTAATCCCCTCCCTGTCGAATGATATAGATAACACTCTACATAGATAACACTGACCCATCATTACATCATTAACAATAGATGATATAGAAAATTTTTACGACTCTATGGTCATGGTGACCTTTGTCACGTTAGATCTGGCTTTTTCTTGTGGCTGCTTTGGCTTGGTGAGCTTGATTTGACTGAAATGTTATGACAATTTTATCTGTTTACACTCACTTCTTTAGTAATGCAAAAGATTGGGCTACAAATGTAGAAAAGGATATAGATTCGTGTTGTCTAATATACATTATACCATAATGGTCTCATTCTATCTCTCAATCCTTTCTATAACTCGGTCAAATCGTCTATTTGGCTTTTTTTAGAAATATACACCTACAAACACAAACACTAAGCCAATTTTTAACCAAAAATATAAAAAATCTTTATTACACAATGTTTTTCATTAAGAAATACAAATTTCACAAAAAACAGGGGGGAATACAAGCGGATGGTGAGGGTGTCACACAGAAAATTTAAGCGACTGGGAGAGTAGTTGATATTCAAAAAATCATATCACATGGGATTGGGGTGGTAATGCAATTCATGTAAAAATAGCATAAGACATGCACCAGAAACTGACACAATTGTCTAACGATGGTAATACAATCTTAATGCAAAAAGTGCTCAGTGTATGTGCAAATATAGCAATATAAGCATACCCATGTTGTATTGTATCTCCCGTCTGCCGTGGATGGGCTCCCCGACGCGCGTTTCGGCGCTAGCCTTCGTCCCATCGGGGAGCCCATCCACGGCAGACGGGAGATACAATACAACATGGGTATGCTTATATTGCTATATTTGCACATGCACTGAGCACTTTTTGCATTAAGATTGTATTATCATTAGAGATGAGCGAGTATACTCGTCCGAGTATACTGCTCGGTCGAGTATTAGCATACTCGGACCGGCTTGTTACTCGGACGAGTATCTCGCCGGCTCGAGATCGAGCAGTAAATTAATAAAATAAATTGAATAAAAGTATTTTTATTGTAAAAAAAAAATATTACACATGTTTCCATATGTTTTACTTGTAAGAACACATTGAAATAACACTATTCTTCACTTTGCAGGTGTGCGCGCGTATCTCCGAACCTATCGGGAGACACGCGCGCACACCTGCAATGTGAAGAATAGAATTAAAACATTAAAAACAGTGAACACAGGAGCATTTAAGTGCAGAACACATTGAAAGAACAATATTCTTCACATTCCAGATGTTCGTGCACATCTCCTAACTTAGCGGGAGACACGCGCGAACACCTGCAAAGTGAAGAATAGTGTTATTTCAATGTGTTCTTACAAGTAAAACATCTGCAAACATCTGGAATTTTTTTTTTTGCACTGTTCTTTTACTGTTCAGTTTTATTAAAAAAATGCTCGGGTCTCCCATTGACTTCAATGGGGCTCGTTATTCGAGACGAGCACTTGAGCATCTGGAAAAGTTCGTCTCGAATAACGAGCACCCGAGCATTTTAGTGCTCGCTCATCTCTAATTATCATCGTTAGACAATTGTGTCAGTTTCTGGTGCATGTCTTATGCTATTTTTACATGAATTGCATAACCACCCCAATCCCATGTGATATGATTTTTTGAATATCAACTACTCTCCCAGTCGCTTAAATTTCCTGTGTGACACCCTCACCATCCGCTTGTATTCCCCCCTGTTTTTTGTGAAATTTGTATTTCTTAATGAAAAACATTGTGTAATAAAGATTTTTTATATTTTTGGTTAAAAATTGGCTTAGTGTTTGTGTTTGTAGGTGTATATTACACTCACTTCTTTATAATAGCCTTCACCATAATACATAAATATAAAGAAAACATTTTGCACTAAATAAAGAAGAAAATAAAATTATTCTAAGTGTGTGCCATGTTTTTCTATATGAACATTCCTGGACTGAGAATCCGTCATTAAGCACCACTTAACAGAGTCTCTATTGCTCTACTCCTTGAAATGAACCTGTCCAGCCACAACCAGACTTGGCGCAAGCTGTCAGACTGGGTAAGTGGTGGCAAACTAACCCTGCAATGGCCCGATCTACAGCAGATAAAACCGCCCTGAGAAGGGAGAACCCACTTTCAGAAACCTAACTAATGGACCCTGAGTGACCCTGCAAGGTGACAATGAAAAAGTTACTTTCTCTATCTGTCGCTGGATGGTGGAGCAGTCAGGTAACAGGAAATCAGAGGTAGATCAGTGTTCACACTAGTACACAGAAAAGCGTCAAAACAAGAAGAAACAAGTCTGAGACAGTGAAAGCAGGGTATCACTGGGAGAAACAACACTGGTGGTCAAGCAACAGATACAGACAGACAAGCTAAGTCTGACTGAACCGGGTCAAAACCAAGATGGAGACGAAGGTACGGAATCATATAGCAATAGAATGGATGGTAACATGTAGCTGAAGTGAAATGCAAAGAACAATGTAATAGCACTACATAGCAAAGAGAAGACTGAATACCCAGCACCATCTGAAGGGACTGGGTAGAATATAAAGGAAGTAATGGACATTGCCCCCAGCAAAGAGTAGTTTAGCTGTTCATTACTCAAGCCACAGCTGCACACAAAATAAGTTCAAACTCACACCCAGCTTTCCCTAAGGAAAGATCCTGAAAGGGATCCCCTTAAATTGTAAGTAAACCATATAATAAATAGGTTTAACTGTAAAATGAAGTCTCACAAGCAAACATCTAGCATTATGAATATATATAAGTACATTATAAGTATATGCTTAGGAGGTACAATGACATATAATAACCGATACATAAATGTTATAGTAATACTATATTGAATAAAAACACAATGTGGATCAGTGTATTTCGTTAAAAGCTTTAAACTTTACTTATGATTTTTATAAGACTGTAAATATACTTTTATCAATTTCTGATCCACACACCTTATGGCTTAAGCACAAAAATCAATGGAAGGAATGGATTTTCCTTTTTTAAGACAGAATAAGCAATTAGCAGGGTTACATAAAATACCACATAAAATACACAAAACTAAATTAAAAAGCAGATACAACATTCTCACTATAAAACACACAGGTGGAATCTTAATATGAGAAGCAACAGGCAGAGCCGTCCATATCGCACTCAGTAGTGTTTATTTCTTTTTAATGACAGTGAAAAGTGACCAGTTTTCTTCTCTCTATGGTTGGTGCTATCCTGTGGAAAATATATCTGCACTGCAGCCATTCCTACTGCAGTGCAGACACCTACTGTACACAAGTAATTTGGACATTTTCAACCATCAGAAGATGAAGATTGCTCAGGATTCCCTGTGGTCACTGCAGTACAATTCCAGGTAATTTACGACTCCGGCTGAAAATGTATACATAGCAAATACCAGACATTTGGATGTAAAAATGCTCCATCTACTGCAGGAGTTTAGCGTTCTAATAGTTAATCTTACCAAATTCTTATTTTGGACTTTAAACAAGTAGCTAATAGAAAAGAATATGTTTAGTATTGATTCCCAGAGCATTGGGAGAGAGTTACAGTATCAGAGCATATCTCTTATTATTTCCTAACTACGAATAACACTCTGCAAAGAATCATAGAGTGTGATTGTAAAAAGCAAAGATTCTGATATAACAAATAAACAGGATAAGAAGTGCAAGTGCAGGAATAGTGACACATTAGCTTACGCCAGAGAAGAGCTACTTGATGTCTATCACAGCCACAAAGCATTTTCTGGGAGTTTTACATTGAGAAATGACCCCGGAATGTTTTTTTTTTTTAAATGTTCACACCCCTCACTCCAATTTAGAAAATTGGGTATGTATGTCAATGTGACTATCCTGCCTCGCTGTGTAACTATTACATGTGATTTTTTTTTACAAAGATTCACAAAATCTCACTTCCTTAAAAGGGTAGTGAAGAAAGTGTTGTATAAAGTTAAGACAAATAATATTTAAATATGTTTTCCAGGGTGTAATAGGAGCAGCCCCCTTAACATCAAGCATGGAACCTTAGTGACATGATAGATAATAGCCAAACTTGCATATCTAGTCCAAGAGGAACAGAACTGTTTTGAAGTTTTTAAACTCATCAGCAGGGCTGGCTTAAAGGAGGGGCTCATGGGCCTCGAGCCCCAGGGCCCTCACCACTTTCACTTTTTTAGGGGCCCCCACCAGTTTCTGACAGGCAGCAACTCAGCTCAGTTGAGTGACTGACTGTCTCTGTGTGCAATGCGACACACATAGGAGTCTAGGATGACAGCTGTGTCAGTGAGACACAGCTGCCTTTGCTGGGGAAGATCACAGAGATCGCCATTTTCTACAGGGGACTGGCGGCTAAAGTTTATAGGGGACTGGTGGCTGTATACTACAGGGGGCTGGTGGCTTTATACTACAGGGTTCTGGCAGGCTATATACTACAGGGGGCTGGTGGCTTTATACTACAGGGTTCTGGCAGGCTATATACTACAGGAGTCTGGCAGGCTACATACTACAGGGGGATGGCAGGCTATATACCTCCAAAACCATTGTTGGAAGGGCCCCCACCAGTTTGCGCCCAGGGGCCCCCACCACCCTTAATACGGCCCTGCTCATCAGCATGGTGTAGGGAACTGGTTTGTCTATGTAAGAGGCCTTGGGATCGGGTCAGTGAAACAAGTGTTCTCCTTATTGAGAGTTTGCCATTAGGAAACATATTTGCCTATTTATTTTCCAGAATCCCCAGTGGAGTATGCATGACCTCTCCCTAGGAAGAACATTTTCTTCCATTATGTGAGCACAGAAATGTTACTGATATAGATATGTCACATCTTTCAACTATTATCAGGAAGTAAGAGTTCTCATTATAGAGACTTTGACAATTAAGGCCACCTTGCGGGAATGTAGAGATTTATAGCCATTGATGCTCCACAAGAGGATTCTGGGAAATATGCAAATATGTTTTCCAGGAGGGACAAGGAAAACAATGACTCTTTTTGCTACATTGAAAGGCAACCACTTTAACATCAAGATGACTTTCATGAAGTCTAAAGACATCATGTGGGATTAAAGCCAAACCAGTGTATCTATTCCAGGAGGAACAGATTACCAACTACAGATAGCACTATTGTTTTCCTTGTCCCATATTTTCCTAGATACCCTAGTGGAGCATTAATGGCTATAAGTCTCAAGTTTCCCAACTTTTTCTGTTTTGCGTTGAATTCCGCCGGGATTTTGGCGCATGCGATCTGTTTTCATGCATTCATGCAACAGAAATCAGGGGACGTGGCTGTCAGAAAACCCAACGGATTTGTAAAAACCATGGAATTTTAAAAATGAATTGTGTCGCAAAATCAGTCACTCACATACACCAGGAATAGGTTGGTGAACCTCGGCGGACCTCGGTGCAGCAGCGACGCCTGGTGAACATGGGGCGCACAACCATAGTGAATCGCCGGAAGACCCGAATCCTTGTCGGAGAACGCACTGCTGGATTGCGACAGGACCGGGTAAGTAAATGACCCCCAATTACATTGAAACAACGCTGTCTACAGTTGGGAATATGTTCCTTCTGGAATAGATTCTTGTTTAGCTTACTGAAAGTCATGCTTGGTGTTAAGGATATAAAAAGAGGCGTGGTTTTCCATATCCCATGCTGGAAAACAAGTTTATATTTCCCATTTATCCACAATTACATGAATTTAGTGCTTTTTTCAATAATCAAGAGTCCAGAATACTTTTACCGATTGTGCCTGTCAGATGTGCGCCATGTCCTCCTACCAAGTACAACACCCTACACAGAACAGCAGGGGTGGTACATGGGCCACGTGATGAATGAACTGGCTTGTGATTGGGAAGTGGCAAGCGCCTTGACTGGTTCAAGCTGCCAAAAGCCACTAGTGGGTGGTATCAGACACAAGCTAATCTCAAACATACAGTGCATAATATTGTCACCTCATTTGTCATAGGCAATGTAAAAAATACAACTTTGACTTACACAAAAATGTAACATCAGCAAAGGCTTGGTAAAAACAATTGGACATTGGATCAGTGCAAGGCTTATGGCAACTGTGTGTTACAGCTTTCTGCCATTTAAAACATGTATAAGAAAAGTATATAGAGCTATCTAACAGCTGGCATATGACATTGTGTTTTACATGTGTGACATTGGTAGTAGAAAAGCGTCAGAAGAAAAAACATACTTATAGCGTGCCGTGTATTGACGCCAATCCCAGGGTACAGTATGACGACACTGCAGAATCTAACTATAGACTTTAATTTAACATCTTGCGACTGTATTGTTTTTAAACAGAAAAAGCCGTCGAAACACAACATTCAGAAAATAATATTTAACAGGTACGGTTAAATGGATTTAGCAAACATATTGTTGTAAAACTTATATACTTAAAACATGTCATTCTTATCATAAAGGGGAATCTTTTGCATTCACTGAGTAGTCTAATCTATAAGGAGAAGTGTTACAGAGCAGGTGGAATTTATGAGGAAAATTTTACATATAGGCTGTAAAGTTTTCATTTTGAATCTTTTTATTTCGGCTTAAAGGGGTATTCCTCCAACAAAGACAAGATTCTTAAGTATACTCAGGATAACAAAATAACACATTCTATAATTCAATGTTATTAACAAAAATACAGCATTTCACGGATATAATTCCAACTTGTCTCTATCAGTTCTGGCACATACAGTTTTGGTTGCCGGTAGATTGCGCGGTAGATTACTCTCATGAACATCTCTTCTCTTGTCTGCTCGACGCAGTGTCTCTGGATCAGCTCTTCCCCCTGCATTCCAAAATGAGCGCACACACACAGATACTCACAAGCTACAGATAAGATCTTTATAGCAGGAGAAGGAGTTTTTGCAGAGCTGACTGTGTGTAGTAGAGATGTAGCATTGCAAACAGTGGGGCTCATTTACTAAGGGCCCCGTGGACCGCACTTTTGTCGGACATCTCGCGAATTTCCATTTTGCGCCACTGTGACATGGATTTAAAAGGGGCTTTTGACACACACGATCAGATTTTGGCACATTCATGCTGTCTTTCATGCAACACAAATCAGGGGGAGGGCCATCTGATGATCCGACGGATTCAGACAAACTGCGGGATTTAACTTTAAAATTGTGTCGCACGCCATGCACTTACATACACCGGGAAGAAGAAGGTGAACTCTGGCGGACCTGATTGGGGGAAGCGACATATGCAGGATACCGGGCACACGATCTTAGTGAATCGCAGCAGATTTCATCCTCCTCAGACTGTCTGAATCGGGGATCGCGCAGGGACTGGGTAAGTAAATGTGCCCCAGTGTGTCATTGTGTGTTATGTCCATCTCATGGATTTCATCAATTCTCCTCTCTGTTCTGTCTCATCTCTTTTTCTATGTGTCAGATACTAGTGAATGTTCAGAAGCTAAATAAAAGTGTAGATAAACCTTGGACCCTGATAATCTTGTCACCACAGAGAGAACTAGAGGAATCATGAAGTGTCTGCTTAGAGAGTCCGACCCCACCGCCTAGATCATTATGGAGTGATAAGTGCTAAAACAGCAATAAAACTGAGCAAAATAGTAAAGTAAAAGGATCAAAAACAAATATCGTTATTGTGTAGACTAGAGATGAGCGAACACACTCGTCATTAGCATACTCGTAACTGCTCGTTGCTCAGACAAATACTTTGCCAGCTCGAGAGAATGGCATCTCCCACCGTTTTGATTTTTGGCGGCCAGAAACAGAGCCAATCACAAGCCAGGAGATTCTGAACTCCACCCAGCATGACGTGGTACCCTTACACTTCGATAGCAGTGGTTGTCTGGCCTGATCAGGTGACCCTGCCCACGCTGCTCGGATCATTCTCTGTCTGGATGCCATTAGGGAGAGAGTTGTTGCTGCTGCAGGGATAGCGTTAGGGTGTTATATTAGCTTACTGTTAGGCAGGAGTGAGTCTACAAGAACCCAACAGCCCTTGTTAGGGCTAGAATAGCGTTGACACACATATCAATCTCAAACACCTAAGTGGGACAATATATTAGGGGTTTGATTGAATTAGGCACTGTCTGTCTTTTTTTTTTTTTTTTCAAAACTTAAAGTAACTTAAAATCCAGTTGTGTGCTGTCAGTGTAGGTTAGAAACTAGGCATACAAGAACCCGACCGGCTTTCTTAGGCCTACAATAGCGTTATATATATATATTTTGTTGATTTGATTGTGGCTGACCTTGCTGGCACTAGTAGTGCAGCTAGTACCATATTGTGATGAATTTGCAGGGAGCCTTGCGAACGTTCTATATAGCACACATATCCATCTCAAACACCTAAGTGGGACAATTTATTAGGGGTTTGATTGAATTAGGCACAGTCTGCTTTTTCTTTTCTTTTTTTTTTTTTTTAAAACTAAAAGTCATCAGGCACATAACAAAATTCTGTTGTGTGCCGTCAGTGTAGGTTAGAAACTAGCCATAGCAATAGGATAGCATCGTTTTCTTAAAAAAACAAATACAAAAAAACAAAAAAAACCCACAAAAAAAATTTACAGTTTACACTTTAATTTTGAAAATGTTGAACCCGAGGGCTAGGGGTAGAGGACGAGGGCGTGGGCGTCCCACTACTGCAGGGGTCAGAGGCCGTGGTCCTTGGCGGGGTGAGACACCACCTGCTGATGAAGGAGCAGGGGAATGCCGCAGAGCTACAATCCCTAGGTTCATGTCTCAAGTTACT
The DNA here is from genome assembly GCF_040894005.1 of Engystomops pustulosus. Classification (NCBI taxonomy): domain Eukaryota; kingdom Metazoa; phylum Chordata; class Amphibia; order Anura; family Leptodactylidae; genus Engystomops; species Engystomops pustulosus. Next base: position 43,425,032 of record NC_092418.1, on the reverse strand, counting down.
GGGACCCATAGTAGAGCACTGTTAAGGCCAGAACAGTGCGAACAGGTGATGTCGTGGATTGCGGACAATGTTTCTAGCCATTTGTCCACCAGTCAGTCCTCCACGCAGTCCACCCATGTCACCGAAATCAGCACTCCTCCACCTCAGCCTCCTTCCCCCCAGTCTGCCCCCTCCCAGGAAAATTTGGGATTTGAACCGGCATACTCTGAGGAACTGTTTTCTGGACCCTTCCCAGAGTCACAAACCACTTGTCTGGTTGCTGCTGAGCTCTTTTCCGATGCCCAGGTTTTCCACTGGTCGCAGTCTGTGGGTGATGATGACATTGTTGACGTAGTGGAAGAAGTGTGTAAAGAGGTGTCGGACGATGAGGAGACACGGTTGTCAGACAGTGGTGAAGTTGTTGTCAGGGCAGGAAGTCCGAGGGGGGAGCAGACTGAGGGATCGGAGGAAGATGAGTTGACAGACCCAAGCTGGGTTGATTGGCCGGGTGAACACAGTGCTTCTGAGACGGAGGCGAGTCCTTGACGAGAACAGGTTGGAAGAGGCAGTGGTGGGGCCAGACGGAGAGGCAGGGCTGCTGCCTCTGCTAGTCAGGTCCCTGCCCAGGACCCCGGCCCAAAAACCTCCCGTACGAAAACCACACCTTCACCTCCACGATCCTCCACAGCATCCACCAGTGTCTCCATGCGCAGCGTTCAGCTCTCCATACCCCAGATGCTGGAGCGCAAGAGGAAGTACAGTGCAACCCACCCACACGCCCAAGCCCTCAATGTTCACATCTCCAAACTGCTTAGCCTGGAGATGCTGCCCTACAGGCTGGTAGAGACCGAGGCCTTTCGCAATCTCATGGTGGCGGCCGCCCCTCGGTATTCGGTCCCCAGCCACCACTACTTTTCCCGATGTGCCGTCCCAGCCCTGCACCAGTGTCAGACAACATCATCTGTGCCCTGACCAACGCTGTTTCTGACAAGGTCCACCTGACCACAGACACATGGACGAGTGCTGCCGGGTTTGGCCACTATATATCACTGACGGCACATTGGGTTAACTTGGTGGAGGCTGGGACCGAGTCTGACCCTGGGGCTGGTCATACACTGTCGACGCCGAGGATTGTGGGGCCTACCTCGGTCCAGGTCTCTCAGGCCTACTATGCCTCCTCCTCCTCCCACCCCTCCTCCACCTCCTCCTCCGAATTACCATCCGTGGGTATGGCGCCATCAGTCGGTAGCTCTAGGCACAGCGGTAGTGCCGTCGCTAAGCTACAGCAGGCGGTGCTCAAACTGTTGACCCTAGGCAATAAAAGGCACACCGCCCAAGAGCTATTACAGGGCATCACGGCGCAGACTGATCTGTGGCTGGCACCACTGAACCTGAAGCCAGGCATGGTTGTGTGAGACAATGGCCGTAACCTGGCGGCGGCTCTGCAACTCGGCAGACTGACACATGTGCCATGCCTGGCCCATGTGTTAAATCTCATAGTTCAGCGGTTCCTCAAGACATACCCCAATCTGTCTCATTTGCTCACGAATGTGCGCCGCATCTGTGCGCATTTCAGGAAGTCCAGCACAGATACTGCCACTCTCAGGGCAGTGCAGCGCCGCCTCCAACTGCCCGCTCACCGACTGTTGTGCGACGTGCCCACGAGGTGGAATTCAACATTAACCATGTTATCCAGAGTTTACCAGCAGCGCAGAGCGATTGTATACTGCCAGACGTCAACTTCCACCAGAACTGGTAGTCAGGTCAGTCAGCTTCCTCAAGTCTACAATGAGGAGTGGACGTGGATGTCTGATATCTGTCAGGTGCTGAGTAACTTTGAGGAGTCAACACAGATGGTCAATGGGGATGCCGCCATCATCAGCCTCACCATCCCGCTGCTTGGCCTGTTGAAAAACTGTCTGGTCAGCATGAAATCAGAAGCTTTGCGCTCGTCACAGGAGACGGGGGAAGAAGATTCCCTTGTTGATAGCCAAAGCACCCTCAGGTCTGTTTCTCAGCGCACATCGGAGGAGGTGGAGGAGGATGAGGAGGAAGAGGAGGAGAATGTTGGCGAGACAGAAGAGGGGAACAATGCTCAGTCATTCACTGTTCAGCGTGTATGGGCAGAAGAAGAGGAGTTGGAGGAGGAGGAAATGGACAGTCAGGCCAGTGAGGGGAGTGAATTCTTGCACGTTGGGACTCGCGCATATGGCAGATTTCATGCTAGGCTGCCTATCCCGTGACCCTCGCTTTCAAAGAATTTATTCCAGCACCAATTACTGGGTATTCACTCTCCTGGACCCACGGTACAAGCAAAATCTGGTCCTGGTGCACAAGCTGAAACAGTATTTCCCTTCTGACAGCGCTAGCGGCAGAGGGCGTACTTCTGCGGGACAAGTAGTGAGGGAGAGAAGGCAAGCAGGCAACTTGTCCAACACTGGGAGGGGTACGCTTTACAAGGACTTTGCCAGTGTTATGTCACCCCAGCAAGACACTGTCACCTGTCCCCAGTCTCGGCAGAGTAGGGCTGATCTTTACAGAAAGATGGTGAGGGAGTACGTAGCTGACCATACCATCGTCCTAAATGATCACACAGCTCCCTACAACTACTGGGTTTCAAAGCTGGACATGTGGCACGAACTGGCGCTGTACGCCTTGGAGGTTCTTGCCTGCCCTGCCGCTAGCGTGTTGTCTGAGCGGGTTTTCAGTGCAGCTGGTGGCATCATCACTGATAAGCGTACACGCCTGTCGACTGACAGCGCTGACAGGCTGACGCTTATCAAGATGAATAAAGCCTGGATTTCCCAGGATTTCCATTCTCCACCAGGTGAAAGAAGCTCAACCTGAATAATGTATGCAATCCTCATCCTCATTTTCCTCCTTCTCCTCCACTTTGTACACTAAAGCAGAGGAAACCGGCTATTTTTTGCCAGGGCCAACTGGCTCTAGGTATAGTACTCTATGTATTTAATTTTTCTGGAGGGCCACCCACCCGGTCCTCTAGTTTGAAAACTTTTTTGGACTGCCACATACAGGCACTCAATCTATTTCATTTTTCTGGAGGACCACCTACCTGCTCCTCTGGTTTGAAATTTTTTTTGGACTGCCACATACAGGCACTATCCAAATTTAATTGTCTCCATAGCAGCCTCCACACGTCGTCTTTATAGCTGCCTCCACACGTTGTCTCCATTGCTACCTCCACACATCATCTCCATAGCTGCCTCCTAAAGTCGTCCATATAGCTGCCTCCATGTATCGTCCCCTTAGCAAACAAGCTTTTGGGTTGTTTTCATAGCTTCCACATCAAACTTGTTAACTTTGTCGCCACCCTGCTGTGTTATCCATAAAATATACTGGCAAACTTTTATCATTTACCGATATTATTTCAGCGCTTCTTGTGCATCTGTTTACATTCCCTACACCCGCCATAACCCAAACTTATAAGAACACTACTACACTTGATCTTATACAAAAGATTCTTAGAAGTGCTGTTTGGGGAGGAGCCGAGAGACAGGGGCTTGGACAGGCGAAAGCTCGCCTGGCAGAGGACCGCCAGCTCCATCCCAAGATCCAACTAACATAGTTTTAACTGCAGCACCTTTAATCTACTTCTACTTTACTGCCTCCATACATCGTCCCCTTATCAAACGAGCTGTGTCAGGCAGAATTTTCGGGTGTTTCACCAGATACATAATGGAACGCGGCGCATCTGTCACCGCCATGCTGGAGACCTGAAGTTGCAATCATAGCAGCGCAATATGGATGCCCCATACTGTCGCTCTTAATCATGGAACCATTTCCGAAAAAACTATTAAAAATAGAACTGCTATGCTATTCCATTATTCCTAGATGAAATATTCAAACGACCCCGCCTGCTTTGAAAATTATAATTTTTTCAAAGTAAACTCTTCTGGCCCCCTGGACCATTTTGGGTGGGGAGGAGCCGAGAGACAGGGGCTTGGACAGGCAAAATCTCGCCTGGCAGCGGACCACCAGCTCCATCCTAAGATTAAGCAGCCTCAGAGGCATCCATGCATACTGCCCCTGCTTTTTCCTGTCCATTTCGCCTCCACGATCCTCCACAGCGTCCACCAATGTCTCCATGCGCAACTTTCAACTCTCTATACCCCAGACGCTGGAGCGCGAGAGGATATACAGCATATCATCCCCTTATCAAACGTGCTGTGTCAGGCAGAATTTTCAGGTGTTTCACCAGATACATAATGGAACTCGGAACATCTGTCGCCGCCATGCTGGAGACCTGAAGTTTCAATCATAGAAGCAATATGGATGCCCCATACATTTTTCGGGTGTTTCACCAGATACGTTATGGAACTTGGTCACTATGTCGCCACCATGCTGTGTTATCGACTACATATACCGTCAACCTTTTGTTGACATAGGAAATCATTTCAGCGCTTCTTGCTCACCTCCTTTGGTTCCTCTCTGCCACCCATTGTTTTGGAGCCTGAGTCCATTTAGGGTACGTCGCCATGACACTCTCTAGCCTGCCGCTGCTGCCGCTGCCTCTGCATGCCATCTTCTATAGTGTCAGGGTCAATTATTGGATGTTTTAGATGCTGTCTAGCCTCATTCGGTCACTCTGTCATTGCCATGCTGTTGCCCATAATTTTGGCATAATGTTGCGATTAAGCAGCCTCAGAGGCATCCATGCATGCTGCCCCTGCTATTTCCTGTCCATTTCCGTGGTGTTTCCATCATTTTCTGAGGTTTCCAGGTGTTTGGCCAAGCTTCCCTGTGCAGACCCTTGGTCCCCTTGAAAAATGCCCGAGTCTCCCATTGACTTCAATGGGGTTAGTTATTCGAGACGAGCACTCGAGCATCGGGAAAAGTTTGTCTCGAATAACGAGCACCCGAGCATTTTAGTGCTCGCTCATCTCTAGTGTAGACATTACTAGGGTATTGAAATTTGAGAACTTACTGTAATGGGAAAACCCCTTTGAGTGTACAGAGTGTGGTTCTCTGCTCTGTGTGAATGGTCATATTTCTCCTCCTTCTGATCTTAGAAGTCCAGTGAGTGGTTATGCTTGGTAATTCATAGCTACAGCTGAATAAATATTTTGTTGATGTCACCACTGATTTAGCCAATTATAAAATGCTAAATGGTTTTACTTGGGCTGTGGCCATGATAAATGAGCTGTGCACATATTTACGTTTCTATGTGCATTAGCTCATACTAACCAACTGGACAGTTTTCTTATATTTTCTCTACGATGTCTCTCTATGTGCTGTGTGATGATCAAAGTTTACGCCTCCTTTCTCTCACATAAGTTAGTTCACATGGAAACTTGTGGGAGTTATATGTTTGGAAAAAGGATTAAAACCACACAGACTGGATAGCCCATGCAATGCAATTTCGGGGTGCTGTAGGGCTGCCATCGCCACTGGCAGCAACAAATCAACCACTAGGTGCTTGCTAAAGTAGTAAAACATAAGAAAACTTGTAAATATTTGCTATCTCTTTAATCACACCAACTTACAGAATAATTTTAACATGTGTTTATTTTTATAATATATGGAGTTATGGTGGTACTAAAGGGGGCACTCAGAACCCCTTCTCTGGGTACCCAGGCTATCACTCTAGCGAAAAATTCACAAGATGTGACACAAGGCCTTCTCCTGCAGTCTACAGCAGCCAAGGATGTTCCATTCTCAGTGCTTTTTTACAGCAATACATCTTTGCCTGGGACTGCAGATAGAGCAACGAGGTATGGACAGAGCTGGATGGAGGTGTGGACAGAGCTGGATGGAGGTGTGGACAGAGCTGGATGGAGGTGTGCACAGAGCTGGATGAGGGTGTGGACAGAGCTGGATGCAGGTGTGGACAGAGCTGGATGCAGGTGTGGACAGAGCTGGATGCAGGTGTGGACAGAGCGGGATGGAGGTGGGGACAGAGCTGGATTATCATTGGAGCTCCTGCTATTCAGGGGGCCCTGTAGGGACCCCGGGACACTGATATGATTAAAAGATGTTACAGAGCAGAGAACAATAAGTTAATGTTTAAACTGCCTTGTTGGCACTGTCATAATATTAGCCAAGAAAAAAAAATTCTTCTGTGATGTTTAATAATTTTGTATAAAAAAAACACAAAAGTGCTTAAGAAATGATGCCTTTATTGACTACCAGAAAAATAGTATTTGCTAAAATAGTCCATCAGTGGAATAAGATGAACAGAGAATATATTTTAATTTTATCCCATTTCTTATCAAGAGTTAATCATTTTTATCATTATGTTCTTTATACCTTAAACATGAAGCAAAAACATGAAGCAAAAACATGAAGCAAACTACTATTACAGCAAAAAAATAAGATTTTGCTCCTCCTGTCAGGCTAAAGGAACACAGAGCATTCTTTATAACCGTACCTACGATTTTAGGATTCCCCTTCACATCATTGTTCCTGATTTCTGGAATGGATGAAGAGAACGGTACATTCTCGAAACACGTTGTCCAATTGGTTTACCCAATACCCAGGATGTCTATTTTACCACCTGTTACTTTGTTTATTATTTTAAAAGTTGATGTATGGGAGTACATTTACTATGGAGTTTCTGCCTTTTTTGTTGTGCTCTCACTACCTTTTCTTCATCCTAAACCATTTTATAGTGTTCGGATGCAGAAAAAAAGGTGGATTTGCGCATCCTTTGACTCCGCTTCCAAAAAGGGGCGTGTTTTTCATGGTGTAAAAACTAATACAAAAATAATATCTATTCTTTCCATTTTTTGGGTGCTGAAAAGTGAGAGTAGACCAAAAAGGAATAGTCAAGCAGAACAGAGCAGAGCAGAGTTCGGAACAGAAAATTGTCCCAGGGAAATTATTAAATATGTACCTCATCACCAACAGCTAGTCGGAAACCAAGCCAGTGGAGGTAAGGACACTTTATACAAATATCCTCTAAAGTCTATCACATATCTGTCTGAGCATTTGGTTGAACTTTTAGGTATTTGAATTAATTGCTCACTTACCCGAAAAATTTGGGATTTGTTACTTTTCTCAAATACCAATAGGGTCAAATATGACGCCTAAATTAAGACCCAAATTTTATAAGTGTTATTCAAGATGAACAAGATTCTGGAAAGGTTGAGACATTTCTGATGGAGTATGAGTAGTATATCATAAGTTTATTTACCTCAATCCTTTCATCAATCCTTGAGTGAACAAAAGAAAAAGATCCACTCAATGTGACAATAAGAAAGCACATACTTTGTCTCACAGCATTCCTTCCAAGGGGTGTTGGTAAAGGGAATATAGAGGCATCAGTGATACCCAAGCTCTCTTGCCTGGGTGAGCCGAAATCTCCTTCAATGCACTGATGGTCTTTTTTAGAATAAACTTTCAATTCATTATTGTTAGGAGGTTCCAGTCATATGAAAAGACTCTCAGACCTGTTTTTTAAAGATAACCTATCATCACATTTTTCACAAATACAGCTTGTGGTAGGTTCTCATTTAGCCTATATTAACTAAATAACACCCTTCTTTTAGTTCTTTCCTTCACATCCCCATAAAATCAACTTTCTGCAATCCTACCTGGCATCATTGTGACATATTGATGTCATCTGATTAAATAGATTCACAGCATGCCTCCATGGACTGTATATTGTAGTTGAATATTGTCAGACAGCCCCTTAGTACTAGTTTTTTGGGGGGTTGGTTCATTTAAACTGAATGTTCACTTTAACATGTGAATGTATCACCTGCATTTTTAGGACAGACATAGATGGCATGTCACTAGAAGATGCCACTGTGGTGGTGGTGGGGGTGGGGGTACAGAACCTTGCTGCTCAGTTCAATAAGGTGTCATCATAGCCCCTTGGGGAGGTGAGAAGATAATTCTACAAACTGTTTCAATATAGTAAATATATATATAGGTTCTCATATAGCCTATATTAACTAAATAACACCCTTCTTTTAGTTAAATCTTTCCTTCACATCCCCATAAAATCAACTTTCTGCAATCCTACCTGGCATCATTGTGACATATTGATGTCATCTGATTAAATAGATTCACAGCATGCCTCCATGGACTGTATATTGTAGTTGAATATTGTCAGACAGCCCCTTAGTACTCGTTTTTTGGGGGGTTGGTTCATTTAAACTGAATGTTCACTTTAACATGTGAATGTATCACCTGCATTTTTAGGACAGACATAGATGGCATGTCACTAGAAGATGCCACTGTGGTGGTGGTGGGGGTGGGGGTACAGAACCTTGCTGCTCAGTTCAATAAGGTGTCATCATAGCCCCTTGGGGAGGTGAGAAGATAATTCTACAAACTGTTTCAATATAGTAAATATATATATAGGTTCTCATATAGCCTATATTAACTAAATAACACCCTTCTTTTAGTTAAATCTTTCCTTCACATCCCCATAAAATCAACTTTCTGCAATCCTACCTGGCATCATTGTGACATATTGATGTCATCTGATTAAATAGATTCACAGCATGCCTCCATGGACTGTATATTGTAGTTGAATATTGTCAGACAGCCCCTTAGTACTAGTTTTTTGGGGGGTTGGTTCATTTAAACTGAATGTTCACTTTAACATGTGAATGTATCACCTGCATTTTTAGGACAGACATAGATGGCATGTCACTAGAAGATGCCACTGTGGTGGTGGTGGGGGTGGGGGTACAGAACCTTGCTGCTCAGTTCAATAAGGTGTCATCATAGCCCCTTGGGGAGGTGAGAAGATAATTCTACAAACTGTTTCAATATAGTAAATATATATATATATATATATATATATATATATATATATATATATATATATATATATATATATATGGTGTGCCTTACCCCATCTTCAGTAAAATTGAAGACAGTAGACATTATGTATGCAATTTTTTGCATAATGTTAGTGGTGTTTGTGTTTCTGCATCAATCTAGGCTATTTCTTGTTGTAATATTATTTTGCTCCTGCTTTCCCCACTTATGTCAAAATTGCAATGGCCTATGCTTTGTGAGCTTAGATGCAATTTGTGCCTTGATCTGTATTTAATCAGTTCTACCACTCAAGTGTAACACAGTATCTGTGACTCTGAAGGCCAAATCAAATAAAAAACAAAGCTGCCTGTTTTCCTGGCGGACGGAGTGTTGGAAGCTGCAGCCTCCTTTTCTTATCAGGATCGCAGGCTTGATATTGTTTATCTAAATATATTTATACTGCGTGAACATCTCATTTTCTAAATGTATTGTATGAGCAGAACAGTTGTAAAGACTTGCTGTAAAGGCACATCGCAATGTTCTTTTAGGCAGCCTTCATCTGTTTTATAGTCAACATTCTATGGATTTGGCTGCAGGTCATCAGGCTAATTACACCGAGATCCTCAACATGTGCACATTTACAGCCTAATGGTAGAAGGTAGTTCATTGATAAGCCAATCAATCACTTGAAAAATGTCCGTTGCCTATCTCCACTTGATCCGCCAGTTTGATAAATATACATTATGAGAGAAGACAATCCTTTTTGTATGTTGTAAATAGCAGCAGGATTGTTAAAAATGAACTTTTAATACAAGGCTGCAGCTCTGCAAGTGCACTTTAAGAGGTAATGTCAGAACTCACAAATTGTTCTGATGGGATCAGGTATCAAGCTTCTTGCCGGAAAACCACACCCAGAGTTGCCTGTGAATGACAGCTCCATTTCTGATCCTGGGAAAGCTGGTTGTGTCTTTGAACTCGCTTTGTCTGCAGCTGCAGTTTGAGTGATGGATGGCTGAGCCCGTCAGTGCTGGAGGTAGTGTCCATTACTGCCTTATATTCTGCCCAGCCCCTTTATTGGGTGCTGGTTATTTCAGTTTCATGTGATCTCTAGTGCTCTTGAGTTTCTTGCTGTTCTGTGTATTGACTTCTGCTTTGCCTACTGACCATTCTATTTGCTATACACTTCTGTGCCTTTGCCGTCATCTTGATGTTGATCCGTTTTTTTTGGCCCCGCTTGTCTGTCTGTATCTGTTGTTTGTTCCTCAGTATCGTTTATCAGACCTGTGTTTATTTTCTGTTTACCAGTGTGAACACTAGTCTATATCTGTATTCCGGTTAACTGTCCGCTCCACCATCCAGCAGCTGCCAGACAAAGTAAGTCTTCCCTATCATCTTGTAGGGTCACTCAGGGACTGTCAGTTAGGTTCCTGATAGTGAGTTCGCCCTTGCAAGGGCAGTTAATCTGCTTTAGGCAGGGTCTTAGCCCCCAGGGACGTTGCAGGGTGAGTTCGCCACCACTTACCTAGTCTGACAGCTAGCGCCAAGCCTGGTTGTGGTTGCGCAGTTGCTGGACAGGTGCTGACAGGTACCTTCTCTCTACACATATCTGCTCCCCAGATTCTCATGTCTGTTTTCAGTAAAAATTGTAGTAGGCTTCGTCTGGGAAACTACTGCTTCCATTCAAAGCAGAGAGTAGGGATTTTGAAGCAGCTCAATCTATAGCACAAAATAAAGTAAAACACAATGGGAAACATGTATCATTGTTTTTCTTTGCAATGTCGCCTCTTGTAGATGGTATTCTGTGTTCTTATGTATCTTTGTGTTTTTTTGCATAGATACATGCCTCTGGTTTTTCCTTAATTTGCAATAAATTTTTAGGTGCATTTCCAAACATGAATATCTGTGATTTACCAGTTCACCTGCATTTAAGAGGCTTATGGAATATGGCCAATGCTATTGACAGTTGTAACTTTAATAACAAGTAATGAGTGGATCTAAACGGACCAAGCCATACTTTTTAACCCCTTAACGCTCTGCGCCGTAGCTCTACGGCGCAGAGGTATAAGGGAAGTATGAAGAGGGCTCACGGGCTGAGTCCTCTTCATACAGAGGTGGGGGTTTTTGCATTTTGCACAAAACCCCCACCGCTAATAACCGCGGTCGGTGCTTGCACCGATCGCGGCTATTAACCCTCTAGACGCCGCCCGCAAAGTCGCGGGCGGCGTTTAAAAGACGGCGGCGCGCGGGCGCCGCCATCTTTTTTCCGATCGCCACGCCCCCGAACGTCATCGGGGGGCGGCGATCGGTTACCATGGTAGCCTCGGGTCTTCTCTTGACACGAGGCTACATGGTTTATGCAGGTTCGTTACAATGAGCCAGTGGCTCATTGTAATGTAAGACCTGCAAAAACGCCATATATTGCAATACTGTAGTATTGCAGTATATGGTAGGAGCGATCTGATCATCTAGGGTTATTGTACCCTAGATGGTCTAAAAAATAGTGAAAAAAAAAAGAAAAAAAAAAGTTTAAAAAATAAAAAAAATTAATAAAATATTAAAAGTTCAAATCACCCCCCTTTCCCTAGAACGGATATAAAACATAACAAACAGTAAAAATCACAGACATATTAGGTATCGCCGCGTCCCAAAATGCCCGATCTATCAAAATATAAAAACGGTTACGGCCGGCGGTGACCTCCGAGGCGGGAAATGGCGCCCAAATGTCCGAAATGCGACTTTTACACCTTTTTACATAACATAAAAAATGAAATAAAAAATGATCAAAATGTCGCACAGACCTCAAAATGGTAGCAATGAAAACGTCGCCTCATTTTGCAAAAAATGACCCCTCACACATTTCCGTGCGCCAAAGTATGAAAAAGTTATTAGCGTCAGAAGATGGCAAAAATTTTTTTTTCTTTTTTGTACACATTCGTTTAATTTTTGAAAATGTATTAAAACACAATAAAACCTATATAAATTTGGTATCACCGCGATCGCACCGAACCAAAGAATAAAGTAGGCGTGTTATTTGGAGCGAAGAGTAAAAGTCGTAAAAACTGAGCCCACAAGAACGTGACGCACGTGCGGTTTTTTTTCAATTTTTCCACATTTGGAATTTTTTTTCAGCTTCGCAGTACACGGCATGTTAAAATAAATAACATTACGGGAAAGGAAAATTTGTTACGCACAAAATAAGCCCTCACACAGGTCTGTACACGTAAAAATGAAAAAGTTATGGATTTTTGAAGTTGGAGAGCGAGAAATGAGCCGGAAAACCCTCCGTCCTTAAGGGGTTAAATCTGCCCTGTGTCACTATAAGTGGTTGTAGTTTTCTCATCACACATTGTACTTCAAATTAGTGGAAAAATTTGGACATAACATTTTTATTTTTTTGTATATGGAGTTGCTTCAGGTCTTGTTTTTTTGCATGACAAGTTGGGTGTCACGGGTGACCCCACAATCCATGTTGTGGATCGCGGGTGCACCCGTGCACTCCTCAGCCCTGGTCCAGACGTATGGCATGGGTGCCCCCGCGATCCATGTTGCAGATCGCGGGGGCACCTGTGCACCGTTATGTGCCGCTTAGAGATGAGCGAACATGCTCGTCCGAGCTTGATGCTCGGTCGAGCATTAGCGTACTCGAAACTGCTCGTTGCTCGGACGAATACTTCGCCCGCTCGAGAAAATGGCAGCTCCCGCCGTTTTGCTTTTTGGCGGCCAGAAACAGAGCCAATCACAAGCCAGGAGACTCTGCACTCCACCCAGCATGACGTGGTACCCTTACACGTCGATAGCAGTGATTGGCTGGCCAGATCAGGTGACCCTGGGATAGACTAGCCGCTGCCCGCGCTGCTCGGATCATTCTGTGTCTGGATGCCGCTAGGGAGAGAGCTGCTGCTGGTCAGGGAAAGCGTTAGGGTGTTCTATTAGCTTACTGTTAGGCAGGAGTGATTCTCCAAGAACCCAACAGCCCTTCTTAGGGCTACAATAACGTTCTACTTTTTTTTTTTTATTTGCAGCTAGTACCATATTGTGAGGAATTTGCAGGGGGACTTGCTACCGTTGTGTTTAGCTCTTAGTGACACACATATCCACCTCAAACACCAAAGTGGGAAAATTTATAAGGGGTTTGATTTCAATTAGGCACAGTCTGCCATTTACTTTTTATTTTACGTTTATTTTTTTAATAACTCAGTGTCATCTCATCTGGCATAGTAGTGTGCTTTCATACTTGGCTAGAAAATAGCCATAGGAGAATCCAAACAGCTTACTTACGCCTACAGTAGCGTTATATATATTTGATTTCTGGTTGATCTGCTGGTGGCTGTACTTGCTGCAGTGCATCTACTAGCCAATTGTGAGCAATTTGTAGTGAGACTTGCGACCGGTGTGTTTTGCGCTTAGTGACGCACATATCCATTGCAAAGACCGAAGTGGGAAAATTTAGTAGGGGTTGGATTTCAATTAGGCACAGTCTGCCATTTTTCCTTTTTTATTTTACGTTTATTTTGTTTCATAACTCTGCGTCATCTCATCTGGCATAGTAGTGTGCTTTCATACTTGGCTAGAAAATAGCCATAGGAGAATCTAAACGGCTTACTTACGCCTACAGTAGCGTTATATATATTTGATTTCTGGTTGATCTGCTGGTGGCTGTACTTGCTGTAGTGCATCTACTAGCAAATTGTGAGCAATTTGTAGTGAGACTTGCGACCGATGTGTTTTGCGCTTAGTAACGCACATATCCATTGCAAAGACCGAAGTGGGAAAATTTAGTAGGGGTTGGATTTCAATTAGGCACAGTCTGCCATTTTTCCTTTTTTATTTTACGTTTATTTTGTTTCATAACTCTGCGTCATCTCATCTGGCATAGTAGTGTGCTTTCATACTTGGCTAGAAAATAGCCATAGGAGAATCTAAACGGCTTACTTACGCCTACAGTAGCGTTATATATATTTGATTTCTGGTTGATCTGCTGGTGGCTGTACTTGCTGTAGTGCATCTACTAGCAAATTGTGAGCAATTTGTAGAGAGACTTGCGACCGATGTGTTTTGCGCTTAGTGACGCACATATCCATTGCAAAGACCGAAGTGGGAAAATTTAGTAGGGGTTGGATTTCAATTAGGCACAGTCTGCCATTTTTCCTTTTTTATTTTACGTTTATTTTGTTTCATAACTCTGCGTCATCTCATCTGGCATAGTAGTGTGCTTTCATACTTGGCTAGAAAATAGCCATAGGAGAATCTAAACGGCTTACTTACGCCTACAGTAGCGTTATATATATTTGATTTCTGGTTGATCTGCTGGTGGCTGTACTTGCTGCAGTGCATCTACTAGCCATTTGTGAGCAATTTGTAGTGAGACTTGCGACCGGTGTGTTTTGCGCTTAGTGACGCACATATCCATTGCAAAGACCGAAGTGGGAAAATTTAGTAGGGGTTGGATTTCAATTAGGCACAGTCTGCCATTTTTCCTTTTTTATTTTACGTTTATTTTGTTTCATAACTCTGCGTCATCTCATCTGGCATAGTAGTGTGCTTTCATACTTGGCTAGAAAATAGCCATAGCAATAGGATAGCATCGTTTGGTTTTAAAAACTCAAAAGCACAAAAAAAAACAAAAAACACAAAAAAAAGTTAAAAAAAAATTAAAGTTATAACTCTCATTTTAAAAATGTTTAACCCGAGGGCTAGGGGTAGAGGACGAGGGCGGGGACGTGGGCGTCCAACTACTGCAGGGGTCAGAGGCCGTGGTCCTGGCCAGGGTGAGACACCACCTGCTTATGAGGGAGCAGGGGAACGCCGCAGAGCTACACTCCCTAGGTTCATGTCTGAAGTTACTGGGACTCGTGGTAGAGCACTGTTGAGGCCAGAACAGTGCGAACAGGTGATGTCGTGGATTGCCGACAATGCTTCGAGCAATTTGTCCACCAGTCAGTCTTCCACGCAGTCCACCCATGTCACCGAAATCGCCACTCCTCCAGCTCCTGCACCTCAGCCTCCTCCCCCCCAGTCTGCCCCCTCCCAGGAAAATTTGGCATTTGAACCGGCATACTCTGAGGAACTGTTTTCTGGACCCTACCCACAGTCACAAACCACTAGTCCGGTTGCTGCTGAGCAATTTTCCGATCCCAGGTTTTCCACCAGTCACAGTCTGTGGGTGATGATGACCTTCTTGACGTAGTGGAAGTGTGTAAAGAGGTGTCCGACGATGAGGAGACACGGTTGTCAGACAGTGGGGAAGTTGTTGTCAGGGCAGGAAGTCCGAGGGGGGAGCAGACTGAGGGATCGGAGGATGATGAGGTGACAGACCCAAGCTGGGTTGATAGGCCGGGTGAACACAGTGCTTCTGAGACGGAGGAGAGTCCTCGACCAGAACAGGTTGGAAGAGGCAGTGGTGGGGCCAGACGGAGAGGCAGGGCCAGAGCTGGTGCATCAGCGCCAAATGTGTCAACTAGTGAAGCTCCCGTGGCGAGGGCTCTTGCGGCGAGGGCTAGATTTTCAGAAGTCTGGAGGCTCTTTAAGGAAACACCGGATGACCGACGGACTGTGGTGTGCAACATTTGCCAAACCAGATTGCTTAGCCTGGAGATGCTGCCCTATAGGCTAGTAGAGACCGAGGCCTTTCGCAACCTCATGGCGGCGGCCGCCCCTCGGTATTCGGTCCCCAGCCGCCACTACTTTTCCCGGTGTGCCGTCCCAGCCCTGCACCAGCACGTGTCAGACAACATCACCCGTGCCCTGACCAACGCCGTTTCTGACAAGGTCCACCTGACCACGGACACATGGACGAATGCTGCCGGGCAGGGCCACTATATATCGCTGACGGCACATTGGGTTAACTTGGTGGAGGCTGGGACCGAATCTGACCCTGGGGCTGGTCACATACTGCCGACGCCGAGGATTGCGGGGCCTACCTCGGTCCAGGTGTTTCAGGCCTACTATGCCTCCTCCTCCTCCCACCCCTCCTCCACCTCCTCCTCCGAACTACCATCCGTGGGCACGGCGCCATCAGTCGGTAGCTCTAGGCACAGCAGCAGTGCCGTCGCTAAGCGACAGCAGGCGGTGCTCAAACTGCTGAGCCTAGGCGATAAAAGGCACACCGCCCAAGAGCTATTACAGGGCATCACGGCGCAGACTGATCTGTGGCTGGCACCGCTGAACCTGAAGCCAGGCTTGGTTGTGTGTGACAACGGCCGTAACCTGGTGGCGGCTCTGCAACTCGGCAGACTGACACATGTGCCATGCCTGGCCCATGTGTTAAATCTGATAGTTCAGCGTTTCCTCAAGACATACCCCAATCTGTCAGATTTGCTCACGAAGGTGCGCAGCATCTGTGCGCATTTCAGGAAGTCCAGCACAGATGCTGCCACTCTCGGGGCAGCGCAGCGCCGCCTCCAACTGCCCGCTCACCGACTGTTGTGCGACATGCCCATGAGGTGGAATTCAACACTGACCATGTTATCCAGAGTTTACCAGCAGCGCCGAGCGATTGTAGACTGCCAGATGTCAACTTCCACCAGAACTGGTAGTCAGGTCAGTCAGCTTCCTCAAGTCTACAATGAGGAGTGGACGTGGATGTCTGATATCTGTCAGGTGCTGAGTAACTTTGAGGAGTCAACACAGATGGTCAGTGGCGATGCCGCCATCATCAGCCTCACCATCCCGCTGCTTGGCCTGTTGAAAAACTCTCTGATCAGCATGAAGTCGGAAGCTTTGCGCTCGTCACAAGAGACGGGGGAAGAAGATTCCCTTGTTGATAGCCAAAGCACCCTTAGGTCTGTTTCTCAGCGCATATCGGAGGAGGTGGAGGTGGAGGAGGATGAGGAGGAAGAGGAGGAGAATGTTGGCGAGACACAAGAGGGGACCATTGTTGAGTCCTTCACTGTTCAGCGTGTATGGGCAGAAGAAGAGGAGTTGGAGGAGTTGGAGGAGGAGGAAATGGACAGTCAGGCCAGTGAGGGGAGTGAATTCTTACGCGTTGGTACTCTGGCGCATATGGCAGATTTCATGCTAGGCTGCCTATCCCGTGACCCTCGCGTTCAAAGAATTTATTCCAGCACCGATTACTGGGTGTTCACTCTCCTGGACCCACGGTACAAGCAAAATCTTTCCACTCTCATCCCTGCAGAGGAAAGGAGTGTGAGAATGCATGAATACCAGCAGGCCCTGGTGCACAAGCTGAAACAGTATTTCCCTTCTGACAGCGCTAGCGGCAGAGTGCGTAGTTCTGTGGGACAAGTAGCGAGGGAGAGTAGGCGAGCAGGCAGCTTGTCCAGCACTGGCAAGGGTACGCTTTACAAGGCTTTTGCCAGCTTTATGTCACCCCAGCAAGACACTGTCACCTGTCCCCAGTCTCGGCAGAGTAGGGCTGATCTTTACAGAAAGATGGTGAGGGAGTACGTAGCTGACCATACCATCGTCCTAAATGATCACACAGCTCCCTACATTTACTGGGTTTCAAAGCTGGACATGTGGCACGAACTGGCGCTGTACGCCTTGGAGGTTCTTGCCTGCCCTGCCGCTAGCGTCTTGTCCGAGCGGGTTTTCAGTGCAGCTGGTGGCATCATCACCGATAAGCGTACACGCCTGTCGACTGACAGCGCTGACAGGCTGACGCTTATTAAGATGAATAAAGCCTGGATTTCTCATAATTTCCAATCTCCACCAGGTGAAGGAAGCTCAACCTGAATAATTTATCCACTCCTCCTCCTCCTCATTTTCCTCCTTCTCCTCCTCTTTGTACAGTAAAGCAGAGGAAACTGGCTATTTTTTGACAGGGCCCACTGGCTCTAGCTATAGTACTTTATGCACCGACCCGGTCCTCTGTTTTAAACAATTTTTGGGAGTGCCACATACAGGCACTCAATCTATTCAATTTTTCTGGAGGGCCACCGACCCGTTCCTCTGTTTTAAACAATTTTTGGGAGTGCCACATACAGGCACTCAATCTATTCAATTTTTCTGCAGGGCCACCTACCTGCTCCTCTGGTTTGAAAACTTTTTGGGACTGCCACATACAGGCACTCAATCGATTCCATTTTTCTGGAGGGCCACCTACCTGCTCCTCTGGTTTGAAAACTTTTTGGGACTGCCACATACAGGCACTCAATCTATTCTATTTTTCTGGAGGGCCACCTACCTGCTCCTCTGGTTTGAAAACTTTTTGGGACTGCCACATACAGGCACTCAATCTATTCAATTTTTCTGGAGGGCCACCTACCTGCTCCTCTGGTTTGAAAAATTTTTGGGACTGCCACATACAGGCACTATCCATAAATTGCCTCCATAGCAGCCTCCACACGTTGTCTCCATTGCTACCTCCAAAAGTCGTCCATATAGCTGCCTCCATACATCGTCCCTTTATCAAACGAGGTGTGTCAGGCAGAAATTTGGGTTGTTTTCATGGATTCCACATTAAAGTTGTTAACTTTGTCGCCACCCAGCTGTGTTATCCACAAAATATACTAATAAACTTTTATCATTTACCAATATTATTTCAGCGCTTCTTGCGCATCTGTTTACATTCCCCTCACCCGCCATATCCCAAACTTATAAGAACGCTACTACACTTGATCTTATACAAAAGGTTCTTAGAAGTGCTGTTTGGGGAGTAGCCTAGAGACAGGGGCTTGGATTGGCGAAAGTTCGCCTGGCTGCGGAGCGCCAGCTCCATCCCAAGATCCAACTAACATAGTTTTAACTGCAGCACCTTTAATCTACTACTAGTTCACTGCCTCCATAATAATAATAATAATCTTTATTTATATAGCGCCATCATATTCCGTAGCGCTTTACAAATCATAGGAAACAAATACAAATGTAATGTAACAGAGCACAACATTTGTATGGAACAACAGGAGTGAGGTCCCTGCTCGCCAGAGCTTACGGTTTATGAAGATGATGGGGTAACACGAGGTAAAAGAATATTTAATGGTCAAGCCATTCTTCTTAGGGAATAGAACAAAATATAATAAATGGAATTGCTGTCGCCTGAACCACTCAGCCGTCATCTTATATACCAGGTCCAGGGTGAATGGGACTGTAGAGAAGTCTGGTGCCTGTTGGTTGCTGGATAACAGATGGGAGGACGACACAGGACGGGTTAGTAGAAGAGTTAAAACTTCATGCAGTTAATGAGTGTTATAGGCTTGCCTAAAGAAATGGGTTTTAAGAGCACGTTTGAAACTTTGGAGGTTAGGTATTAGTCTGATAGTCCAGGGCAGAGCATTCCATAGAATTGGTGCAGCTCTAGAGAAGTCTTGGAGACGCGAGTGGGAGGTCCGCACTAGGGTAGAGGTTAATCTAAGATCACTGGCGGATCTAAGAGCACGGGTTGGGCGATAGACTGAGATAAGAGAGGAGAGGTAGGGGGGTGCAGCATTATACAGAGCTTTATGGATGAGGGTTATTATTTTAAACTGTATTCGAAAGGAGACTGGCAGTCAGTGCAGCGACTGGCATGAACTGTAAGCATACATGGTCCCCTTATCAAACGAGCTGTGTCAGGCAGAATTTTGGGTTGTTTTCATGGCTTCCACAACAAACTTGTTAACTTTGTCGCCACCCTGCTGTGTAATCCACAAAAAATACTGGCAAACTTTTATCATTTACCGATATTATTTCAGCGCTTCTTGCGCATCTGTTTACATTCCCCTCACCCGCCATATCCTAAACTTATAAGAACGCTACTACACTTGATCTTATACAAAAGGTTCTTAGAAGTGCTGTTTGGGGAGTAGCCTAGAGACAGGGGCTTGGATTGGCGAAAGCTCGCCTGGCAGCGGAGCGCCAGCTCCATGCGCATCATGCGCTTCTTGCGCATCTGTTTACATTCCCCTCACCCGCCATATCCCAAACTTATAAGAACGCTACTACACTTGATCTTATACAAAAGGTTCTTAGAAGTGCTGTTTGGGGAGTAGCCTAGAGACAGGGGCTTGGATTGGCGAAAGCTCGCCTGGCAGCGGAGCGCCAGCTCCATGCCAAGATCCAACTAACATAGTTTTAACTGCAGCACCTTTAATCTACTACTAGTTCACTGCCTCCATACATGGTCCCCTTATCAAACGAGCTGTGTCAGGCAGAATTTTGGGTTGTTTTCATGGCTTCCATGTTAACTTTGTCGCCACCCTGCTGTGTAATCCACAAAATATACTGGCAAACTTTTATCATGTACCGATATTATTTGAGCGCTTCTTGCTCACCTCCTTTGGTTCCTCTCTGCCACCCATTGGTTTGAAGCCTGAGTCCATTTAGGGTATGTCGCCATGACACTCTCTAGCCTGCTGCCGCTGCCTCTGCATGCCGTCCCCTATAGTGTCAGGGTCAATTATTGGATGTTTTAGATGCTATCTAGCTTCATTCTGTCACTCTGTCATGGCCATGCTGTTGCCCATAATTTTGGCATAATGGTGCGATTAAGCAGCCTCAGAGGCATCCATGCATGCTGCCCCTGCTGTTTCCTGTCCATTTCCGTGGTGTTTCCATCCTTTTCTGAGGTTCCCAGGTGTTTGGCCAAGCTTCCCTGTGCAGAGCCTTGGTCCCCTTGAAAAATGCTCGAGTCTCCCATTGACTTCAATGGGGCTCGTTATTCGAGACGAGCACTCGAGCATCGGGAAAAGTTCGTCTCGAATAACGAGTACCCGAGCATTTTAGTGCTCGCTCATCTCTAGTGCCGCTGCTGTCCCTGCTCCCCCATGTCTATTCTTACATCTTCCGGTTCCTGGCTCCAGTCCATGGCTCCTGGTTCCGGTTTGTCTGGTGGCGCTCCTGCTGCTGGACGAGCTCGCGTGTGTCCCCGCTCACTAGGGCGCGCGTGCCCGACTTTCCAAGAATTTAAAGGGCCAGCGTCCTCCTTATTGGCGCTGGCATTCCGCCTCTGCTATATAGCCTGGCGACTCCCAGCATCCAGTGCCGGATCTTCAGGTCATTCTACTGAAGAGAAAGCCCCCATGCGTTTCCAGACGCCTCCGTGATTCCTGAGCGTTTCCAGGTGCCTCCGTGTTTCTGTGGTGTTCCCATGTTCCTGTGTTGTTCCCTTGTTTCTGTGGTGTTCCCGTGTTCCTGTGGTGTTCCCGTGGTGGTCTCGTAATCCTGTGGCAGTCCTGTGGTCCTGTGGCGGTCCTGTAGCCCTGTGGAGGTCCGGTATCCCAGTGGTCTTCCTGAAGGTCCTGACAGCCGTCCATCCGAGGTCCTGACAGCCGTACAACCGAGGTCCTGCCAGCCGTCCATCCGAGGTCTTGCCAGATGTCCATCTGATTTCCTGCCTTCCCGTGGTTCTGCCTTCCTGTGGTCCTGTGACCTGGTGACTCCCCGCCGCAGCAAGACCATCCCGCTTTGCGGAGGGCTCTGGCGAAGACCAGGAGTCCACCTAGACTCCACTCCCGGGTTGCGTCTAGCATCGTTATTCCCTGCAGTGGTCCAGGGAGTGACAGTAAGATCCGGCCATGGACTCCCCCAAGGTCATGAACTCTACAAAAGCCATGGACAGCCCCAAGGATCCGTACCTGCTACTGGGTGACCTTTCCAGCACGATCACCCAGCAGTCCCAAGAGATTGCTACCCAAAAAGACAACCTCGCTGCTACTCTTCAGATGAGTGCCTCCCAGCAGCAGGCTCTTGCGACTCCTCCTGTTGCTTCTGTCACCCTGCCATGTTTTTCGGCAGTTGACTCTGGATCCGAAATTTTGATGCCTAACAAATTTGATGGCAACACCAATTTTTGCAGGAGCTTTGTTGCCCAGTGCTCATTGCACATCAAACTGATGTCCTCCCAGTCCACCACCGAACGCACTAAGTTGGCATTTATTTTTTCTTTGCTCTCTGGAGAGGCGCAGGACTGGGCTACTCCTCTATGGGATAGTGGTGACCCAGACATGGTTACCCATACCGAGTTCCTGGCAAAAATCCAGTTTGAACCACCTCAAGTTTGGCTACCTTGCCTGTCCTGCTTGGTTCTGGTGTCCGCAGAGTCTCCACAGCCTCCCAGAGCTGCTCCAGTGGCCCCTCAGCCTCCGCAGCTTCCCAGAGCTTCTCCAGTGGCGCCTCAGCCTCTGCAGCTTCCCAGAGCTGCTCCAGCGGTGCCTCAGCCTCCGTAGCTTCCCAGAGCTGCTCCAGCGGCGCCTCCGCCTCCACAGCCTTACAGAGCTGCTCCAGTGACTCTGGAGCTTCCCAAAGCTGCTCCAGTGACTCCGCAGCTTCCCAGAGCTGCTCCAGTGACTCCGAAGCTTCCCAGAGCTGCTCCAGTGACTCCGCAGCTTCCCAGAGCTGCTCCAATGACTCCGCAACTTCCCCGAGCTGCTCCAGTGACTCTGCAGCTTCCCAGAGCTGCTCCAGGGACTCTCCAGCTTCCCGGAGCTGCTCGAGTGACTCTGCATCTTCCCAGAGCTGCTCCAGTGACCCTGCAGCTTCCCAGAGGCAGCTCCATAGTCTCCACCTGTCTCCCCTGAGGCCACTCCAGAGTCTCCACTGGCCTCCCCTGAGGCCGATCCAGAGTTTCCACTGGACTCCCCTGAGGCCGCTCCAGAGTCTCCACCGGCCTCCCCTGAGGCCGCTCCAGAGTCTCCACCTGCCTCCCCTGAGTCCGCCCCAAAGTCTCCACCTGCCTCCCCTTAGGCCGCTCCAGAGTCTCCACCAGCCTTCCCTGAGGTCGCTCCAGTGTGCCAAGAGCTGCCTCAGCCAGTGGCTCCTCAAGAGTCGCTCCAGCCTGCGGCTCCTCAAGAGTTGCTCCAGACTGCGGCTTCCCGAGAGTCGCTCCAGCCTGCGGCTTTCCAAGAGTCGCTCCGGCCACCAACATTCCAAGTGCCCCTCCAGCCTTCGGCCAAAAGACTTTCAAGACGTACTCAAGATGCCCTTGCCTTGGTCTATGCCAGTTCCAATCGCCACATGGTCTGTCCAGTCCTCTAGGTGCATGCTCTCCTCCTAAGGTGTCTCATCACCAAAAAGAATTGGAGGAGGCAAAGGAAGAAGAACAGCAGGCTGAAGAAGAAGAGAAGAGGTGCCATAAGGGAGGGGGTTCTTCTACTGAAGTGAAAGTCCCTGTGCGTTTCCAGACGCCTCCGTGATTCCTGAGCATTTCCAGATGTCTCTGTGTTCCCGTGTTCCCTTGGTGTTCCAGTGTTCCTGTGGTGTTCCCATGTTCCTGTGGTGTTCCCATGGTGGTTTCGTAATCCTGTGGCGGTCCTGTAATCCTGTGGCGGTCCTGTAATCCTGTGGTGGTCCTGTGGCGATCCTGTGGTCCTGTGGCAGTCCTGTAGTCCTGTGGGGGTCTGGTATCCGAGTAGTCTTCCTTAGGTCCATCCGTCCAGCCGTCCATCCGAGGTCCTGCCAACCGTTTTTTTTACATTTTTTACGGCATTCAACATATGGGTTCAGTACCAATTTTATTTTATTAAACAAGTTGTTATGGATGTGGTGATAACCATTATGTGGTGTTTTGTGGTGATTTTGACTTTTTTTGTGAAATTAGATTTTTATATCTGATGGATCATTAGGGGATCTTTATTCATAATTTTTTTTCTTATATATTTTTTGACTGTTTTACTTTATCCCAATGTGTGACATGAACAAGTTATTATTTGATCACTTGCTCATTGTAGTATACTGTAATACAAGTGAATTGCAGTATATTGCATAGTCAGCATAGTATGCATCCTCTGTGTAGCGCAAAGAGGTGCCGGCCACTTCCATGGCAGTCCTGAGGTTCGATAAAGAAAATGCCTCCTTACAGCACGATCTAACAGTGCTCATGTCAGCCTATGCATGGGCTGACATGAGCACTGTTAGATCGTGCTGTAAGGAGGCATTTACTTTATCGGACCTCAGGACTGACATGGAAGTGGCCAGCACCTCTGTGCGCTACACAGAGGATGCCAACCAACCGGATGAGCCGCAGTCACCATGAACGTGGCCTCTATGGGGTTAAACATCCAGGATCACATGTATCACTTTCACATACAACAGAGCTCTCACAACGATCACACGGGCTCTGCTACTGAGCCATAGCGATCGCTGAGACGTACATATATGTAGGGATGTGGCAAGGGACCGCATTTGATAGTATAGGAAGCTTCAGTGTTTACTTCTGGTAGATAAATATCTATGCCTGGTCATTTGATGTTACACAGAAAGAGTTTTAGCCACAATGAAACATCCTACACATTGACAGCAAGCAAAGATCTAAAATAAAAACTGTGGGGAACCAATATAGAAATTAAAATGGGAAACATAATAATTAGAGATGAGCGAGCACTAAATTGCTCGAGTACTCGTTACTCGAGTCAAACTTTTTACGTTGCTCGAGTGCTCGTTTCGAATAACAAACCCCATTGAAGTCAATGGGAGACTCGAGCATTTTTCAAGGGGACCAAGGGGACCAATAAAATGTGTCATTTTATTGAGAAATAAGGAAGTCAGTCCTGTTTCTTAGTTTTTTTTATTCAATGGAATGTTTGTGGAACTACAAAAAGGAGAATGACCCATGTTAAACATCTGCAATGTGTTCTTCACACATATTGTTCTTCACATACTTTTGTGAAGAACACCTTTCTGCAATCATGTCTTCTGATAAATTAGCAGATGTATGGAAACATCTGCAATGTGTTCTTCACTGTGTTCTTCACTTAAATGATCCTTAATGACCCTTAAATGATTCTGTGTTCACTGTGTTCTTCACTGTGTTCTTCACTTAAATGATCCTTAAGCATCAAGCTTGAACGAGTATGCTCGCTCATCAATAATAATAATGTTTTATTATTCATACAATAATATTTTGCTTAAAACACTTTATAGCCAAAAGGTTCTAGCAGGGAAGTCCCTTCCGTACAGGACTACCCTCTCCTCATTACAATGCTACCATTCTCTTTCAAATGGTTGTCTGCCTTAGACCTGGAGCTTTTAAGGGTGATCCAAAAAAGTATTGGGGAAACAACTTGGGTTTCTAACAAACAGCATAGTAAAAGAGAGTGTAAAAAGAGATCTTTTAATGGGCAACAAATACCAACATTCAAACCAAAGTGCACACAAAATGCACATCTTTACCTAGACCACATCATACATTTTTAATTCATTAAAAATTCACCATGATTAATACAGTATAGTCTATGTTAACACTCCACAATATTACTACTTACAGCCCTATAGGAAACCCCAATACCCCGAATCAGGGGCTTAACTACAGCGGTAGTAGCCATAGCAGCCGCTATGAGGCCCACAGTGTCAGGTGTCCCCGTCATGCGACCTGACACATTAAAGAATAGAGGATGTGCACCATTATATCTATATTGTACTGCACATGTCCAGCACAATATGTAACTGTGATGTGTATAAGGTGTCTGTATACACTGTATGTGAGTATGTTGCATATGGCACTGTATGTGTGTACATGCACATGAGTGTATTTATATGTGATTGTAACTCGCACGTGTGAGTATACTAATATGTATATTTTTTAAGTGGGAAGGGCGGCCCCATGCAGTAGCCTGCTAGGGGGCCCTGTCTCTTCTAGTTATGCCATTGCCCCTAATACCCCTACTATTACTAGTAATTAAGACAATAGCAGCTCATGAGATCCACGCTGAACTCGGCCAATTAATCTAATCAGTTATATAAACAGCTTCTACCCTAATTATCCTCATCTTCCAGTTCTTAGCTCCTGTTCTACTGGTTTGCACCACCTCTTCCTTAAATGAACACCTTATTTAAAAAAAAATTGACAATCATGCATGGAAAATTTTTAAATATGGGTGCAAGCTACAGATTTTACAACTACTGGAGGCTCGTTGGCGTTGACAGAATGTCTGACGAGGATTTGGAGCTGCCGCGATTCACTAAGATTGTGCATCCAATTTCCTGCATGTGTGGCTTCCCCCGCTGAGGTCCGCTGGAGTTCATCATCTTCTTTCCAGTGCAGGTGAGTGCTGATCTTGCGACACAACTTCATTTTTAAATTATGCGGTTTGTCCGAATGAGTCGGGTTGTCCGACGGCCGCATAAAAACTGGCTCCGATGTGCCACAATCCGAAGGCAATTAAGGGCAAAATGGAAAAATTTGTGAAACCCGAAGAAAATGCATCCGACGGACCTATGTGTCAGAACTGGCATAGATCGAATTCCAGTGCATCAATAACCGAAAGTCCGGCATGTCATGTGTTCTTATTTACAGTGTGGTTTCAGTTATCAATGAAGCAATACTGATTGTAAAGCCCTTCCTTCTATGATGGTCATTAGCTGTCTATTTTCACCTTGAACACCACGTTTTTCACTACAGAAAGCACAAGTGCTATCCATGTTACACATTTTAATGCAAATGTTCCTTGTTTTTGTACTTAAGTTTTGCTGTAATGGAACCAAGGATTATCAATAAAATTTCATTACAGATTCCTTACAGCTGATCAGTGCAGCTTAGGACTAAAGGAAAGCATCCAGAGAGCTTCACCAGAGGTCACAGTGGGCAGAGAGGTCCGTCTGTAACTAGGGGTCGTCTGTAAATCGGGTGTCCTTAACCTCTTCCCAACATACACATAATGGTATGGCGTAAGTCTGGCCTCTCCATAGCCGGTAAGTCTTTGTAGCAAACCCTTACCAATAACACCCGCGATCGGTGCTAGCGGGGGTGTTATCCTGTCCATCAATGTGCTTGCTCAGTGTGTTACAGCCTGCTAGGAGGCAGGACCCAGCTCCTGAAGAAGATCGCACAGCCCCAGGGCACTGGCACACCCCAGGCACTGGCAGACCCCGGGGCTGCCATCCAAGCATCGGATCCCCCCGGTAAGTGCCACAGGGGGGTCCAAATAGGTACATATGACCCTTACATGGTTAGAGGCAGGTGTCTAATATACAGCTAACACCTGCAGCTTCTGGCACTGGCGCCGTTCAGCAGCTGGCGCCCGAAGCAGGACGCAAGTCCCTGCTGCCTGTGACGTAGTACTATGTCCAAGGGCGGCAAGGGGTTAATGTTGCCTGATGGCAATAGATCATTGTATAATGTGTAGACGTCCAGATCTGTCTCTCTCCAAATGTTGGTCACCTTTCCCGTAAGGCCTATTGCCCATGAGTGAGTGTGATGCGATTTACTCGCTTCAAACTCGCATTGTAATCTTGCCTGAATGTCTGGCTCAAACTCTTGTACACCGGATGTAACGTCCGTGCCTAAATGTCGCACTATCCGCAGTTGGTGGAATAGATGGCGTTTATTTGTGTGTGAACTGTGGCTTACTGCTTGTGTTTGGATTAGCTGAGCCACACCCTGTTCCTTGCACTTCTGTCCTGCCCAGCAAGGGTTACTAGCATGATTGACAGTTCCCCCAGTGGCTGCTGGAGGCGTGTCTGGGAACGGCCTTATATACCTGCCTACTCCCATCATGCCTTGCTGGTTATTCTTCAAGTCTTACCTGTGTATCTAGTGCTCTTGCTATCTTGTTCGGTATTCTGTGTTTTGTAATCGATTATGTACCTTTGCAGCCATCTTGGTTTTCACCTGGTTTGTTTGTTTCCGCTTGTTTGCATGTATCTGGACCTGACCTGTATATATCCGCTTGATCTTGACCTGACCTGTATATAACCTGCTTGATCTTGACCTGACCTGTATATATCCAGCCTGAAGATCTGTATCTTTTGTTTGTCCCTCAGTATTGTTTTACCTCCTAGGGTTATCCTGCTTTCCCTGTCTCAGTCCTGTGTTAGTATTCTGTGCACCAGTGTGAACACTGGTCTATACCTGTATTCCGGTTACCTGTGCGCTCCACCACCCAGCAGCTGCCAGACGAAGTAAGTCTTCTCTGTCATCTTGTAGGGTCATTATGGGACCGTCAGTTAGGTTCCTGATAGTGGGTTTGCCCTTATCAGGACTGTTTATCTGCTTTACTCAGGGCCTTAGCCTGCAGGGACGTCGCAGGGGGAGTTCGCAACCACTTACCTAGTCTGACAGCTAGCGCCAAGCCTGGTTGTGGTTGCGCGGTTGCTGGACAGGTACTGACACCGGAACTGAACTGACATGCTGAGTTCAGTCCCGGTCACTAAGCATTTGGGCTGGACATTCAGGCAAGATTATATGGGAGTTTTATACAAATACATTGGGGCACATTTACTTGCCCATCTGAGTCGCAATCTTCAATCCGGAATGTCCACCAGAATGCACATCAGCCGCGATCCAAGTAGATTCTGTGCCCGATATCCTGCATGTTTCGCTCCCTGCTCAGGTCCGCCGGAGTTCACCTTCTTCTTCCCGCTGCAAGTATGTGCTTAGCTTGTGACACAAATTTGAATGTTAAATCCCACGCTTAGTCCGAATCCGTCGGATCACGTGTGACACAATCCCGGCGCAATCTTCGAAAAGTAGGGAAATATGCAGCCGCGCGACCCTCAATAAATAAGCCCCATTGTGGGCAATAGGTCTAAATTTGTTTAGACCTAAACAAAACACTGCATCAACCTGCGAATATTCTAAACTTGGTTGGATTTTGGAGTGATGTTCCCCTTGAATGTAAAATAATATGCTAGGGTTGTCTACAGTATGTGCAATCAATTATTATCTTCCATATATTTTTGGGTACAAATACCGATCCCTGACCGGTAACACAGCCACACAACTCATCACTTGTTTAATGGACATTTCTCAGGATTTTATACATTTGGGGAGTTGGAATATTCTTTGGGCTGTTTGTAATGCATACAGAAAACTTTGGATGGGTTTATTGAAAGGAAGTCCAGGTTTTAATGGACCTGGTGTTATCATCCCAAAAGCACTCACTGCAACTCCCTTGCACATGTGATCAGCATAACCTTGATCATCTAATACTCTGATAAGCCAACTCTGTTT
This sequence comes from Engystomops pustulosus, assembly GCF_040894005.1. NCBI lineage: Eukaryota > Metazoa > Chordata > Amphibia > Anura > Leptodactylidae > Engystomops > Engystomops pustulosus. The sequence continues at coordinate 43,396,498 of NC_092418.1, read as the reverse complement.
CTTAATGAATAGTATTTGCATGCTCTTTTATATCTATTGTCAAAGTCTCTTTCTTCAGCCACTATAGTAACGCCCGTTTATTTAGTTACCTTGCTGTATTTCATACTTTTAAAGATCTAGACTGCTCATAAGCTTCACCCACAGCTGACTTTTGGGAGGAGACTAATTCCCAGACATGAAGAGTAGCAACTTCTTCCTTCCATGATGTCATCACTCTACTTGATCATGAATCGCTGGCAGGTAATTCACAGCGGATCAATGACTTGATACATTATTCATTTGGTGCTTTCACTGCCTAAATGCATTATTTATATGTTTTGTATGCAGTTAAATGTCTATCGTTGCCACTGTCTACCACATTGAGGGACAATAACCACCCACGTTTTAGTCATAATGAAGCCCTTAAGTCATACAACCCTCTCGTAGAAAAAAGTAAGTACAACATTGTCTTTTATTTTATTTTTGCTTGGATAGAAAAGCCAAACTTTTTAAGTTTTAGACCTAAATCCATACTGCAGTGTTTGGGTCACAAAAAGAAAACAACATAAATTGTATAAATAAGTAAAATGTTATAAAACAGAAGTAAATAAAAGAACATACATATTTACTATGGAAATTTGTATAAATCTTTGTTTCCTGGCGCTTGGGATAGAAATGACACAAAATCTGATGTTTTCACTAACTATTATTATATTATGTTGTAACTATATTATAAGTCATTTTTATTATACCTGGTGCCTGCTTTATTTTCTTCTTGTGTGAATGGTATTGTATTAAAACTGTTTGAGACTAAGATTGTGAAATGGAATAAACCTTGGGGGGGGGGGGTTAGTTTTGCACAGAATGTAGAGTCCATACATGGTGTTAACTTCGCTAAATTTCCTAGATGGGAAGACATGTAGACCCCAAATCAGAGCGGACACAGATAGGAACCATAATCACATGTCACATGTTTTATTCAAAAGTGATGTCTTTCTCATTTTGGAGATGCAACCAAAAGAATATTGGGCCAAAAAATAGTGACTATTACCAATGTTGTTTTCCTATTATCCCTGAAAGACACAGCAATCCCAGCATGTGGTGTTCAGTGTATTGCAGGCTGCATATGCATGTGGTGAAGATCTACTCCCATCAGCACTTTGTGACTGATAATGATACATAATAGCCAAACTCAGCTTTATTCTTACTACATTAAGACACATGTCTCTTCTTATTTGCTCAAAGACAGCTGCTGCTGTCACTGGTTTCTGCATGTTAAAAAAATAGATATTTTATTTATAGCCGCATTCTAAGAGACTCCCTTACCAGCAGGTAAAGTCTACTAAGAGTAAAAAAATCAATTAAGTGGTCCATGCGTATAGCTAGTAATGTGCCAATGTTTTGACTTTAATTCGTATCTTCATGAAAACATTGAGAAAAGAGGTAGAAGGAGACATTTCTTTCATTAGATGTTTCATAACCTCTAACTAAGGAACCTACAAGATATCAGCTGCGCCTACCTCCTGCTATGGTACTAATTTACAGCATAATTGCATGTAATAGGCCTCCATACAAATCATATAAAAATGTCCAGGCACACTAATTTTGGAGGGTCTTGCTGACCATCTACTATGATGATGTCCCACAACTCTCTTCAAATGTAGATCAGGACTGGGGACTCTGTTATTCTCTCCTTCTTTAAAGATCCTGTACAATATTAGTAAGAGGATCTCTCCATTCATCACAGATACACTTGAGGCTGAGTCGAATAGTCAAGAATATGAGAATAAAGTCAGAAGAGATCTCTGACTTATAAGTAATTGGTCCACAAGCAGAGGTCCACAAATAGTTTGCAGGGTGAGTGTGAAGATTGGGGGGGGGGGGCGCGTGGCCGTCGGAAAACCCAACAGATTCGGAAAAACTGCAGCATTTAAAAAACAAATTGTGTCGCAAAATTAATCACTCACAAACACCAGGAATAGGTTGGTGAACTCCAGCGAATCTCGGCGCAGCAGCGACACCTGGTGGACATCGGGCGCACAACCTTAGTGAATCGCCGGAAGACCCGAATCCTCGTCGGAGAATGCGCCACTGGATTGCGACAGGACCAGGTAAGTAAATAACCCCCAATGTTTCCCTTTTTCTCCAGCCTACATCCCCATATCCTCTTACTAAGTCTATATTGTTCCCTCTCTCTTCAGGCTGCACCTCAATGCTTTCTATCAATCCTGAACCCCCATATCCTCTTTTACAATTTGCCTACACATTTCAATCTCTTTTTCCATCCTGACCTCCCATGTCCTCCTTTTCCTTTGACTCACACTTCAATCCATAGGGAAATAATGTGACTAATGATGTGGATTATCACATGGTCTTGACATTATTTTAGGTGCTATCATTCCCTCAGTAAAAGGACCTATGGTTTCATGACTTTTTTACAGTAATTTGCAGCAAAAACACCATGCAAAAAGTCGACAGAATGAGGGGCAGGGTGGGGGCAAAGTGGTTAATCTGACATGAAATCTATCTAAATCTGATGTGAGTAACAATATGTTATTGTAATAATGTAATAATAATGTGTCCCCTAAACAGAAAAAATGACACCAATCTACTTCACAAACAGCCCGGAAAAGAGATGTGAGAGATCTTAATCTTGGCTTTTATTTTCACTGATCCATTGTCCATGTAAAAATTTTGAAACCTGTCTGTTAATTTTTTATTGATGTGGCTCATGGAAGGCAATAGAAGTCTATGGGTCCGAAAAAAACAACTGATAACTGGTCCATTTTCTTTCACTGATGAAGCTGGGAAACCAGGTGTTACATTTTCAAAGCAATGTTAAGCTTTCTTTTTTGTGGATGTGGACAAAAAACAGAAGCATCACGGAGACAAAGCGGAGACAAATCACAATAGATGTGTGTCGCCCCTATCCCCTTAGGCCGAGGGTACTGACGGGGAACCAGGGGCTGACACTGGCTTCTTTGTAAAGGAAGGAGAAGGAAAGGATTAGTAAGATTGGTGACACCAGTCGGCATGATGGTTACTGACTTCAGCCCTAGGAGATAGGTGTTGTGGGTCAGCGTATGTTTTGAACCCTTCCTGACTAGGGCTGGCTCCCAGGGAATGGATGAAGAAGGAGGTATATATCACTTGCCTTGCGATGATGGCTGCGCCAAATAAACACTTGCACACTTTGACTTAACTTGAACTGTAGGGATGCCGGCCACCTTGGTGAGCTATCCTCCTCAATAAGATTCTCCACGCGCTCTTCAATACGTTCCTAGCTTGTTCCTCAGTTGTGCTGAACTCCTCTTATCACAAGTACAATCTCCGCTTGCTGTGCTGCTTAGCTCCTCTGAGCTTCTCTAAGACTCAGGCCTGTCTCCTCTAGGACTGCTGTTCACTCCTCTGACTGCTCCCACAAAATGACCACACTGACTTCTTGCTCACACTCTGACTTCTCTTAACTCCTCCCTTCCCTACAATCCTTTGCTACTCTCTCACCTTGGTAGGCCGGCCCCTTCTTTATTAAACATAAAACAATTAAAGGTATATACACAGTACATTGCCATAGCAAATGTAGGACCCGACATTTTACACAAAGTGGAGGGTGCTACAGATGTTCAGTCCGAACACTAATGTGAAACCGACCTTAGTCTCCCTACTTAAAATTTAGCTTGAATGATGATACCATAACAACATGGTGGTTTCTTATCTAGTACCAATGGAGTTATCACAACTGTCACAAAGTTGATTTCCTATGTTATCAATAACCAAATATAATTTTCATTAACCCCTTAAGCCACCATTATGTTGAAGAACATCACAGTGAGCTTCTGCTTGGGCCACCATGACATTCCCCATTCCTCTTGTGGATCACACAGGCTTTGCTTTTATGTTACAGCCTAGCCTCTGCACAAGCAGCCGGGATTGCGATCGTCGCTATCCTGGCTGTTTAACTTTTTAAGCACCGCAGTCAAACATGACCACAGCACCTGAAGGAGTTACCCACCTCTCCTTCCAGCAATTGCCCCCACCGGCACAGAGGGTGCTGATCATCTCCATCCTAGCACAACGGTGTGATGAAAGACCCCAGGGCAGTCTTGTCTGACTACCTGCCAGGTTGGACCCAGCACTGCTGTTGTCAGACTATGCATTTGCCCAAACACAATAAAACATGAAAATCACTTTAAAAAAATGGAAATGCTTAATGGGTTAACATGCTTAACAAAGGCTGTCCTGAATAGTTTAAGGGGTGGAGTTCTGAAAATGGGGTGATTTACGAAGATTAATTGTCCTGTAAAATATTGAATCTGAAATTTACTTGAAAATTTGGAAAAGCGTTCTGTAAGCCTCCTAACGTCCTAATAAAATAAACATATAAAAGAAATGATGTCAGCATAAAGCAGACAATAGTTAATGTTAGTTAGAAACCAATTTGGCAGTTAGACTAACTGTATATTATTTAGAATTCAGAAAAATAGGAAAGTTTTTTAAATTTTCTTTCATTTTTTTAAATAAATAATTGCAATATATTTCAACTAAAATATAGCATTAATGTGACGTACAACATTTCATGAAGAAAACAGTCTGAAAATAAACTTGGTAAGATAAAGCGTTACAAAGTTATAACTGCATATCGTGATGCGGGCAGATTTGAAAAACGGGGCTGTGTCCTAAGGGTGAAAATGAGCTTAACCCTTAAGGGGTTAATCGGAAATGAGTAAATGGGGACCAAGAGTAAATTGACTATTAATGGGGGCATACTCATACCTAGGGCACAATGGGCTCTTTTTAGTTAAAACTTTAATATAAACTAATATTCACATTGAAACTCACTGAGCAAATTCATGGAGTTTTGGTTTTACCCAATATTTGCAAAGTTTTACAAACATAAAAGCAAACTTTTAATGTGTTTTTAATGGAAGCCTGGACCTACATTGCATTAATATAAAGTACAGAGAAGGGCTTACTAAACAATGTAAAACTTTTAAAAGCCAGAGGAAAAAGAAGCTAATGTATATTTAGTATTAATTGTGTTCTGAATACTCCTTCCAGTTTTATACTCGTACTGTCATCAGTTTTAACTCCAATTTTGTGCACTGCATGTGATTTTACTGTGCGAATTTTAATTACATGCAAATGATACAGAATACATTTATGCAAATGTTGTATCCCCTTCTAATGCAGTAATTAAGATGAAAACATAGCACTTTAATGAGCTTGTTAAGATAGACATTTTCTTGATTATGTTATTCAAAACAAACCCCAAAATGCAAAAGTCATTGCACCTAATATTGTGATAAATACCTACAGAGACTTTTAAACTCGAGGGATCTCCATGGGCTGCCTTATTTAAATAAGCATGTTAACTAAAGTAATAACTGGCTACATACAAATGAGTCAGATCCTAATGTTTTTCGCAGGAGACCCACTGGAAACATTAATATCTTCACATTTTTGTAGTCATTCATTAGTTTTTTTTTAAAGGGAATTTCTTCAAAACCAGTATACTATGCCCAATGTAGGGCTTCAGTAGGAGATGCATTCAAGAAACAGGTGACCGACCATCTCTCTCTTGCACTTCATTAATTTTGGTCCTGCAAAAGGCAAACATAGGTTGTATGATTTTGTTAATAGTTGATGTAGATACAGGGAGTTATTCTGCCTTCCATAATTGGGGACGGGACAGAAAATTTCCCTACTCTGGGCAAACTGACATCAGCCTAAGCCCTCATGAATACAGATGTTTGCTTCCGAGTTGGCTACACAAGCAGCGACTAACTAATAGGCCTATTGATTTCTATTGTGCATGCACCATAATCCAGCGTGCATCACAACAACAGCAAAGGCAGCTGTTTTTTTGTCTTTCTTTGAATTGAACAGTGGAATACTGTAACCCTTGCAGCTTTAATTATCCACAACCTTACTTACTTGCCTATACTATATAAGCATTGCCACCCTGGACCTGATTTGTGTATCCCTGACCCTGGATTTCTTATCCTATAAACCTTTGCTTATATATAGTGTGTATTTGGTATACGCTAAATGTATTTATTTTAGCAGGATAAACACAGAATAAGTTGCTTGTTCGAATCATTACTCTTTTTCCTTATAAAAAGCCTCTTATCGGCCTCTTATCATGTATTATGCACCCTGTTTTTAGATGAGATATACACCACATATTAATTACTTGGTACAGTGGTTTGTGGGTGGTAGACTTAAAGCCTTTCCTCACATACTTTTAGATATGTAGCCTGGTATATCTATCAGCCCTTCTTATTCATCATATTCAGCTATTCCTGAAGTGGGTGGCACTTCCGGTTGTGACGTCAGCTAAAGGCATTCATATGAATCTGGACATCATGTTTGTAATTGGCTGACCTGAAGCATGTGATGAGTCACATGCTTGTGACATCACTCAAGGTCCTCTTACTCTACTCTATTACTGCTCCTCCCAACAAGCCTACTCTCATCCTATACTGTTTCTCTTGGTTACCAGGAATCATGGCAAACAGAGAACAGCCAAGGGGCTAGGTAAATACTTTTCTAGCAGCTAAACACCTGCACATAGCTAATCTGAGTAAATTAGAGAATTGCATATTTTTGCTTAGTGCAAAGTTTGGCAAGAGTTTTCATAGTCTTTACAGTTGTACTTTAAGTTGAATTTGTATGTAAGTCCAAACTGGTATATTATATATTTGTAACTCCAGAGAAATTATTTTTTGACCCATGTGACAATTTGATTTTGAAAATGTTGAGTTGACAAGAGAACAAGAATTATCAATAAAGCTTTATTGCAAATACCTTACAGTTGACCATTGCAGCCTGGGACTAGAAATCAGTAAATTACCAGCAAATGCTCCACAGAGAATCGCCAGAATTCACAGTGGGTAGAGAGGACTGTTTGTAAGTAGGAGTTGTCTGTAAGTCGGGTGTCCTTAAGTCAGGGACTCTCTGTATATGAACATGTTCAGCCAAGAGATAAGTTAACAAAAAAGTACATTACGGAACTACATGGTCTCCTTGTGCCTCCTGCATCCACACAGGCTCTGGATGAAATGTTCTGACTTGCACCTGTGAAGGTCAGTACTTTTTCTGATGCAAATTTGGATCATTATATTAATAAAAAGACTTTGCAAAGGTAACATTGACTGCAGATTTACCACAATATTTCTCCATTTACATTGACAATAGTTTCAGCAACTAGATATATACAATACCTGTTTTACCATCTACAAAAATATTTTGACCATAGAGTCAATGGCACATGTACTGTTTAGAGCAGGAGTATAGGTTGTCATGTATATGCCATTACAATTGGAGCAAAATTCATGTTTTTGTTATTCCATAGTCAATATTATACTGGTGTACTGTATTATTTGCATGACATTTAAGTGTAAAAATGCATATTGTGCACAAACCTAATAAGCATTAATCAGTGGGAAGTGACAATAAAGATTCTGTAACTTGTGACTTCATTTGTGCAATAAATACTCCCCTACACATAGTAATTTATTAGCTTTACCAATTAAACTAATTTACAGATGCCTAGCAAGCCTCATCAATAAAACAATTTCTACTAATCAGATATTTGATGAAGGTTGATTTAAACAAAGTGTTTCCGTGCGAGCAGTAAAGGAGAAAGGCCAAGATCCCTGTAATAAGGAAAACAACAAATAAGATAAAAGGTGATTATTTCATAGCAAGTGAAACAGAAGCTAATGTTACGCTTTTAGGCTCTGATGTCTATGGAGGAAAAACAAGAATTATCTTTTCAGGCACTAACCCAAAATATGCTTACAGCAGGAGCTTAAAGGAATATTTCCATTTCATCAAATTAATGTTATTGTTTGGATGATGAAATGTTATACAATTTTCCAACATAATTTCGGCATTAATTCTGAAGGGTTTTCTGGATCTCTTCTTGCTGTCATTCTTTTGATATCTTCTATGTTTTCTCCCAGTGGACAAAAATCTGACCATGGTCACACAGGTGCACGGCTCGTTATATCACAGAGAGTAATCAGAGCTGTGTGATATAACGAGCCGTGCACCTGTGTGACCATGGTCAGATTTGTGTCCACTGGGAGTAAACATAGAAGATTTCTATTGACTGACAGCAAGCAGAGATCTAGAAACCCCATAGGAATTGATACAGAAATTATATTGGAAAAATGTATAACTTTTCATTATACAAACAAGAACATTTATTTGCTGAAATGGGAATACCCCTTTTAAAGAAGAGATAAATAGATATATTATCATCCTAATAATAATACTTTTATTTATTTAAATAGCGCACACAGATTAGGCATTGATACACAGAGCTTGCCAAATCAGTCCTATCTATCTATCTATCTATCTATCTATCTATCTATCTATCTATCTGTATGTCTATATATCTGTCTGTTTGTCTATCTATCTATCTATCTGTATGTCTATATATCTGTCTGTTTGTCTATCTATCTGTCCGTCTGTCTGTCTATTGATCATGCTGTACACAAGCACAAGCACAAAAGCACTCTGTAATGCAGATATATTTATTCTGGAATGTAATAAAATTTCAAAAACAGATGCTTTAGTAGCAAAGTTCAAATTAAACTCTGAAGCAGGACAATGGGGCAGATTTACTTACCCGGTCCATTCGCGATCCAGCGACGCGTTCTTTGCACTTGATTCGGGTCCAGACGGGATTTATGATGGTAGTTCCTCCGCCGTCCACCAGGTGGCGCTGCTGCGCTGAAGTCCGCTGGAATGCCTTGAAATACACCGGCCTATCCAGGATGAAGGTGAGTGAAATTTTCGCGACACAATTTTTTTTAAAAATGCGGCGGTTTTTCCAAATCCGACGGGTTTTCGCTCGGCCACGCCCCCCGATTTCCGTCGCGCGCATGCCGGCGCCGATGCGGCACAATCCGATCGCGTGCGCCAAAATCCCAGGGCAATTCAGGTACAATCGGCGCAAATCGGAAATATTCGGGTAACACATCGGGAAAACGCGAATCGGGCCCTTAGTAAATGACCCCCAATGACTCCTAACATGAAGCCAATATATTGAAATAATACTATAATAAAACATGATAATATCTGGACCCTACAGATCCTCTAGTGGTACAGTAAGTGGTATTGCTTGATGAGACACACAGATTTCGGTAAGCCAACATCCAAAGAAGATGTGTGATTAGATACCAAAGATGTTTGGAATAACCTCACTATCTATCTTTCTATCTACTCACAAACAGCTGTATCTCACAATGTGTGCTCTGCTATTTTAATTGTGATTTCAGGAATTTGAAGCATAAGTTGAAAGAAATATATCATCAAAATCAAGCATGGATAAACTAGAGACACTTAGGCCCGTTTCACACTTGCGTTTTTCACAGCGTGAAAATGCGTGCTTTTGACCAGCAGAACTTGCATTGCACTCTGACCCATTGTAACCAATGCACTCTGAGACACTTGCAAGTGCAACGCAAGTGCAATGCGTTTTTCACGCATCAATTGCCACAGAAAAGATAGAGCTCAGTCCTGAGTCCATTTCGTGCCCTTTTCCTGCGCGTGAAAAACGCATTGAAATTGCACTGAAATTGCATTGAAAACGCGCATGAAAAACTGAGGCACTGAACAAACTCTGACTGAAAACTGATTGCACTCTGATGCAAAATGTGCGTTTTTCACTGACCAAACCCTGATCGCACCCTGATCAAACTCTGACGTGATCTGCAACGCAAGTGTGGAAGGGGCCTTACACATAGATCCAGGTAATTTGACTGTGGTAATCTTATTTTTTTTATCCAGGGCCTTTTTTATCCAGGAACTTTTAAAATTATGCAATAAGCCAGAAGGGCTCTGGGGGGCATTGCCAGCTGTAGCTTCACAGGCTGTCACACTGTGCAAAAATATGTCTCATCCTCCCAACTGCTCAATCAATGATTCTCCTCTCTGCTTGCTGTAATGTCATGGTAGGCAGAGTAAGTTTCAGCACAAAGTATGTGTGTGTGGGGGGGAGTGCTCCATGCACACTATAAGGAAGTTTTCCTGGTTTATCATGCTTGATATTGATGGTAAATTTCCTGTAAATAATCTACTGCTCACTTTTTGGTAACAGATACAAGTAGACACTTCTATGTCTTGGACTGTTTACGTTAGATTTGTTTTTGAAGCATTAGGGATGGCGGGCAGATGATTTTAATGCAATGACTGCATAGACTGTGTGTATGTTTTCTCTTAGTCTTTCATACATGTGCTTAAAATCAGGACACTAGAGCACTTTCTCCATACATCAGGGCTTGTGGGTTTCCATAAATCTAGGCTTGATCATTGGAGAATTCGAAACAGGTTTATACCTTCGAAAAATATCCAGTATATGTTTATATGATTAATGATGATAGGAATACACAGGGCAGCCATAACGTATTAGTTTTCTTTTATTTGATGATATATTGCATGTCTAAACTAATTAATGTGTGCATATAGTTTTACATAGTCCTGCGCCGATAAAGTAATCTCCTGTATACAAATCAGTTCACAGAAATGACATCAGAAGATTAAATACCTAACCTTGGACAATATTTTCTTCTTAGAAATAGTGTTCTAAAGTTCTGTGCTTGAATAATTTACAAGTATGTCTTGATAAAAGTCTGCGCTCAGTCCTGGAAGTTCAAGTGTTTTTTTCCAGGCTAAGGGCAGTTTTTGTTTTCTAATGACATATGAGTATTAGTTGTTCCAGGCCACTTCTGGTGCTCAAAGCTATACAAGGGATGGAGCCAGAAGCGGATATCACCATTTCTCCTCTGTCTAGCTGGTGTGTTTTTGAAAAACCTGTTTGGGTACTGAACCTGAGCCCGGACCCGAACCCCCAGCAGTAACCCCCATCCTTGGAGCTGGTAGCAATTGTTAACTGTTGAGATGTTCCCAGCAAAGTTGCCAGCATCTTTTAAACCACCGTGGCCACTGTCGTGCGTCTGCACAAATATACCGCTTTGGGGAGGGCCATTGCATATGAGTGGTGGTCAGCCAACAAAAGCATACTCCATCGATTTAAATGCCACTGGTGGATTTACCAGCAACATTTTAAAGAGTTAGCACCTGGGATCGGGGCCAGTACCTATTGCGAGCATTACTGGCTGGGGGTGTTGATCTGAACCCAGACCGTGACTTTTATTGAAATTCAGGGTCAGGTCAGGCTTTTTTTCACATACACTGAAAAGGCATTGCAACTTTTTGTGATTTTTTTAAAAAAGGTCTTGCAATATTTTTCAAAAAGCTATCCAATGTTAATGTTACAATATTTGAATAAAGGCAACAAGAAAAATCACTCTATTCAGAGAAGGGGAGAGTTAAGTTAATCAAGCTCACATTAATCCAGCTCCCGAAGAGAACAAGAAACTATTACAGTCCACATTGTTGTTCCTGGTTTACCCCCGTTGGGTGAAATTTAAGGGTCAACTTTAGTATTATTGGATAGATTTTTTTTTTATTTTTGTTTTTTGTTCCAATTTCTCAAAAGATCCTCATTTTTTAATAATTTCTTACCCATTTGGATTTTCATCGATTACAGCGCCATCTGTCAATGTAAATGAATTGAATTCCTGGGAATCTGAATCAGCAATAAATAATGGGGATACCTATCAAGATTTTAAAGTTTCCCCCTAGGGGTGGGTGTAGGAGGCCAGGTTTTGTATCATTGGATATTTGGCAAATGTGTATTTTTATTTTTTTGGTCCAATGTATTTTGCTAGATATTCCGCTGTTCCAACCTTTTTGTTACACTAATATATAAATATTTATATGTATAGTTTATATTAAGTTGTGTTTGTTTCTCAAACACATTCACCTCAAATCTAATAAGAGGATAAAAGCCCAGCAGGCATTGATCCTATTCACTCCGTAGGCTTTTAGTATAATGCTTCATGGCAGTGTTGATTTTAATGTTAATTAGAAAAGTAATCTCATATTCAGGTGCTTGTAGAAGAGAATACCTTCACAATACATCATCTACTATACTGGTGCTGTATGCATGTGGACTACTCCAACAATAGCCTTCACATTTATTCATGTCAAAGAGCTGAAGTATGAGGATAAAGTAGGGCTATAAGGAGGTATTTCACCATTTTATGTTATCCCCTTTCAATCAAAAGAAAGAACGAGCTTTGCAAACTCAACTTCTGGTGCTGTATATGATGATGTTCAGGTAGCAACATGGAAATAAGATGGGAGGGCTTTGGTCCTTGTTATTCTTGATCATGGGGAAATCCCAGTGGTTGGTCCCCCAGAGATCTATACCTTATCCAAATTCTAAAATGTCAACTCAAATAGTGTTTCTTATCTGGAAAAGTATGTAAAATATAACGTCATATTGATACTACAGTGTCTTTCCATCTTTGGAAAATTGTTATGACACATAAACGGTAGGGTAAGTCTACTGTATGTTTGGAGATCAGTGATGTCAGCTCCACAGCTTATACATAGCTTAATATCAGTTGTAACTGCCAAAAAAGTTAAAACCTGTGTAGATCAGCTGTACCAGCGCAGTTTCCCTTCCTAAAATGAGAAAATGAAGGAATATTTTGATTCAGTTCTCACCAGAAAAGTTTTGCCTGTAGAATTGTGTTTTTAAGAATAGAACTGCATTTTTATTTTTAGAATGTTGATGAATTTAATCTTGACATTGAAATAGTATATTTTCCAAAAAAACATTTCATTTTTAAAGTTCATTATAAAATATTTTCTGCATATTTAATAAGTTATTTAAACTAAATTAAATGCCAAATGAAGTATTATTTTTTTTTTTAAATCCTAGCATTGCTGCCTTTTTCTGTTCATTTTTCACTCCTCCCCTTCCGCATCAAAAATCTACAAGTTTTTAATTTTTCCATGTAAAGAGCTGAGGTTGCATGACAAATTGTTCTTCCTAGTGAGAGTATTTATTATTCAATGTCATGTACTGGGAAGCTGGGAAAAAAAATTCTAAAAGTGGTGGAATAGGCAAAAAAACACATTTGCAAGATTTTATCTAGTCTCGATCTTTTGGGCTTTCAATGTGCACTCCAAGTGATATATCTACTTTAATATTTAGAAAACAATGCATTCAAGAGGAAAGAAAGAGCTGGCACTCACCGCTGATGAAGTAAAATCAATCTTTTATTCCATATCGCTTTAAAAACTTCGCTACAGGAGAGAGGAATAAAGCAGGAGCCCACAAGAGGCGACGGCCTGTTTTCGCACTACAAGCGCTTTGGAGCTAGAGCACCCCCGCACACAGTTTGTTTCCAGATCCTCATTGCCTGGACTGATTGATTTCAAGTTAATGCTCAAAAAAATCTGCTGTGGGATTTTTTGTTAGCGCTGTGCCCTCTGTTTTCTTCCTTTTGTGCAGTACTTTCATGTTTGGCTTGGTATGATCACTGTGATACCAAATTTATATATATTTTATAGTGTTTTAAAACTCAAACAAATTCAAACAATGTTTATGAAAAAAAAAATGTTTCGCCCTATTCCGATGCTTTTGACTTTTACATACTTCAGTGTATTAAGCTGTGTAAGACATCATTTTTTGAAAGAAAAGATGACATTTTCAATGCTACCATTTGCAGGACAGTAAAACCCCTTTTTGTAAAAATGTTTAGATTATTTAAATTGTATTAAAAAATTATATTTTTTAAAAGTGGAGTTTTGGATATTTGGGCATTATTTTCCATTATGGGGTTCACCATGGGGGGTAACTGTTTATATTTTGGTGGATTGGGAATTTTGGGATGTGTGGATACCTAGCAAATTTGTGATTTTTACTATTTATTTTTAGATCAGTTCTCAGTAAAGGGGGGTGATTTGAATTATTATTTAAAAAAAAAAAATTCTCAAAAAGACCTGTTAGAGAAACTGATCGCCACTCCCAGATAACGACACGGGGAGTGACGATCAAAGACAAGATGGCAGCACATGATTTTGCCAGCCACGGCAATCTTATGGTTAACAACCACGATCGGTGCTAGCACCTATCACTGGTGTTCACAGTGGGTGTTTGCTGCGATATGCAGCAAATCCCCACATCTGTATCATAAGGGCTCACCCCATGAGCCCTCTTGATATGTTCTTAACAGCTCCATGCCGGCATGAAGCGTTAAGTGGTTAATACTGCAAAATTAAAATTAACTTGTCAGCAGTTGAATTAGTAAACCACCACCACAAGAAAACACCATCCAATTCATTTTTCTTTCATAACCCAGTGTGAAAGTAAATTCTAGAAAATCAATTTTGAAATGAGATGTAAATTGCTCTCCCCACATCAGAATATACTTTGATGGCCCTGTGTCAATGGACATCAGTAACCAGCTCTTCTGAAGGTTGGTGCTTGATGCCAATCACAACAGAGGGGTGTTTTGAAGTATAGAGAGCTTGACTTAAACATTAAACTCTCCACCTCCTTGACTTCATGCAACCAATTTACATCTCACTTCAATGTAGATTTTCTGATTGATGCCACCACACTGGGGCATGAAGGAAACATGATCTGAAAGGTGTTAATCTGCAATCTCTGTAATTTCTCAACCTAAATCACAGTCCATCTCTTTGACTGATTCACAATATAGTGTTTAAAATAATATATTATACATCAAGCTAACTGGTAGTGGAAAACTGTGACAGTGGAAGCAGTTTGATTTCCGGGATTTATTGCCTCATCCCAGAAGTACAATTCTATAGGGAGTATCTCAGGAGAAGTTTTAGTCCCTCATTTTACCAATCAAAAGGGTCTAGAGGTTGGAAACTAACTAAGCAAACATTTTTTTCCCATAACCCGTGGCATTTTTCCTCCCCAGAAAGGCATCCAGGCCTCTCTTAAACATGTACATAGAGTCCGCCATATCAACCTCCTGCGGCAGAGAGTTCCATAGTCTCACTGCTCTTACAGTAAAGAATCCCTGTCTATGGCGGTGGTAGAACCGCCTCTCCTCTAGGCATAAGGTCCTCATCAGCTGTCTGTTTTAGAAGATGAATACCCCCAAGTTTAGTAATCTGTCATTGTATTCTAGTCTTCTAGTCCCCCCATTCCCCTAATAATCTTGGTTGCTCACCTCTGCACCCGTTCCAGTTCTACTCCTTTTTATACCCAGGTCCCCAAAACTGTTCACAATATTCCATGTGTGGTCTGACCAGGGATTTGTATAAGGGCAGAACTATGTCTTTATCATGAGATTCTTTTCCTCTCTTGATACATGCCATAATTATATTTGCTTTAGCGGCAGCCGCCTGGCTCTGGTCACTAAAATTAAGTTTACCACTTTACTATTTACCTGCCTTCTTGACAGCAAGATGATCTTGTTATAAGTTAACACATTGTAAAGTTGTAAATATTCGATTTTTGTCTGTGTTCTGTCATGGTGGGTAGTAGGGTTGTAAACTGCAGTTAGAGATGAGTGAATTATTAAAGATTTGATTAACCCCTTCTTTTGGCCAAAAGGACGCGGCCCCATTTTCCAAATCTGGCCTGTGTCACTATAAGAGGTTATAGCGTGGGAATTTTGAGATTGTTTTCTCGTGACACAGTACTTCAAATTAGTTTAAAAATTTGGATGAAATCTTTTGCGTTTAGTTATGAAAAAAAAGCAAAATTTGGCAAAAATTTCAAAAAATTCTTTATTTTCAATGTTCTAAATTCTCTACTTTTGATGCAGATAGTCAAAGCACCCAAATAAATTCATGACTTACATTTCCCAAATGTCTGCTTTATGTTGGATGGTTTTTTAAGATTCCACATATTTTACTAGAATGTTATGAGGCTCAGAATTTAGGTATCATTTTTCACATTTTTTGTAAAATCACCAAAACCCGTATTAAGATGGACTTGCTCAACTTCTAATTGACACTGAGAGGCCTAAATAATAGCGAGACTTTTAAATTACCCCATTATGGAAACTACACCCCTCAATGTATGAAAAACCACTTTTAATAAGTTTGTTAACCCTTTAGGTGTTTTATAGGGGTTAAAACAAAATGGAGGTGCAGTCTGAAAATTTTAATATTTTTTCACAATACACTCATTTTGGGTGAAAAATTAGACATTTACAATGGATTAAATGAATAAAGGCTCCACAAAGTTTGATTTCCAATTCCTCCTGAGTACACCGATACCCCATATGTGGTGGTAACCTGCTGTATGGGCGCACGGCTGGGCATAGAAGGGAAGTGGGCGCTATCCAGATCAGATTTGCTATGTCACATTGTACAGGCTATAATTTTTTTCTTTTTTTTTTATTGTGGACCTATAGGGGATTATTTCTTTTGCCACATGAGATGCACTTTTCTGGTACGTAATTTTGGGGCATCTATAGCTAATTGGTGAGATTTTATTAACTCTTTGTTGGTGTAGGAAATGAAAATCATCAATTTTTAGAAAAATGCTTTTTTTTTTGGCCGTTAACCATACCATAAAAATAGTATATTATTTTTATTCTATGGGTCACCACAATTACAAAAATACTTCATTTATATATATATATTTTTTATTTTTTAACATTTTTACTGAATAAAAAGTAATTTGGCAAAATTTTTGTTAATTTTAGCATCACCATCAACTTTTTTATTTTTCACCTCACAAATCTGTTTAAGGGCTTATTTTTTGCGAGAATGATTGTTCGTTTTAGTGGTCTTATTTTAGATTGCTTAACTTTTTAAAATCACTTTTTAGAGCATTTTTTAAGGGCATTAATAAAAAATCGTCTTTTTTTCAGAGAGTTTTTTTAGGTTGTTTTTTACGGGGTTCACTTTGTGGATCTAATAATGATTCTGTTTTATTATGCAGATTGTTACGAACGCAGGGATATGAAATATGTGGGGGTTTTGTGCATTCAATTGTACTGAATAAAAACTAATTTGGAGAAAATCTTATTCATTTTAGCATCACCATCTTTTCATATGCATAACTTTGGTTAGGGGCCTATTTTTTGCGAGAACAGTTGTTCTTTTTAGTGGACTTATTTTAGAGTGCATAACATTTTTTCAATCACTTTTTAGAGCATTTTTTATAGGATATTAATTAAAAATTATCTTTTTTCTGAACGTTTTTTGCATTTTTTCCTCCGGCTTTTACCGTGTGGGTCCAGTAATGATTCTGTTTTATTATGCAGATTGTTACAGACGCGGCAATACCAAATATGCAGGTTTTTTTGTGTTTTTATGTTTTTTATACTTAAGTGTTTTTATGGGAAAGTGACATTTTAGGGGCTTATTTTTTATGTATTTATTTTTTATTTATTATAATGTGTAGTGTTAAGTGTTTTTGCATGTTTTTACTTATACATACTTGAACTTAAACCAGCGATGCTCTGATCGCTGGTTCAAGTTCAACACACAACTCTACAATACTATTTTATTGCGCATGCTCAGACAGTTTACAGTCAGACCCAGAAGGGGCACATGCCAGTCCTCGGAGCTGCCCAGAATAGGATCGGATCCCCCGGTAAGCGGCACGGGGGATCCGATCCATAGGGGGAAGACCCTTACACGCTGTGGTCATGCTTGACTGCGGCGTGTAAGGGGTTAACACCCGTGATCGGAGTCCGCTCCGGTTCATGAGCCGGTGCCAGAAGCAGGATGTTATAGTGCGTCCTGGTGCTCTAAGTATCTAGCCACCGGGACGTACTATAACGGGGGGTTAATAGTAACATTAATAGTTTGGGGTCTGTATCTATTCGGTCATACGAAATATTGCTCTGAAAATTGGTATATTAACTCTTTAACACTGATTTTTATTCTTAGAAGTCTTCTATTTTGTTTTGTTAAATTATTTTGTTGTAGTAGTTGTTAGCTTTTCCCTCAACTGTCCAATCTTCTCTAATGAATAATAGTATTAGCAAGCCAAAAGATTTTTTTAAAATGAATCATCCAAAATGTGGATTTGATTCCGTACCTTAAAAAAATTCAGATTTCTTCCAAATCTACAAAGCAATGAATGGATTCGCTCATCTCTAATTGCAGTCTGACATGGTTGTTTTTGTTTTCTTTTTTAGCATGTTATGATCTTTTGTTAAATTAAATTGATAATAATATATATTTTTTTAAACCAAACTAAACATCAGTTCAATGTGGAGATGTCTGTAAATAAACTCAGTATTTATCTATAGAAATTTAAATAAGCAGCTAATTCCTTCTTGTAACACGTTTTGTTTAGTTGCATAAAAATAAATACATAAATAGATCTAAATAAATAATTAATTAATGTTGTAATTAGCAAATCCAGAATATAGATGTTCACTTCTCTTTCTTTTCATCGCCATCTTTAATTCCAGCAGGGATTAAGCTTCCGAAATCTTTACATATTTTTAGATTGCACAACAAATTGTCACCAACAGAATTCTCAGCTGTCACATAATCTGGCAAAAAGTAATATATTTTTGCTCCACAGCTCCCAGACACTTTTAGTCCAGTGTCTGCAAGATGCAGTTTTGGCCTTTTGCCCATGTTTCAGTAATTACTGTCATGTCAACAGATTTCCTAGACCAGAAGCCACATTTCTGTAGGAGAGAGCAGAACTGTTACATTTGATTAACTATGTTCCTGAAATTATTTCAGGAAAGCATTGAGAATAGTTTTAATCTCAAAGGAGATTGTTAATAGAGATAAATAAATCTTTATGAAATGAGTGAACCTCTCTCCATCTCTCTAACAAAATGGCTCCCTATACTGAGTAATAAGTATCCACTTACAAGGCTGCGACTGCTCAGAAGAGAATTGCTGCAATTTGTTTACCTAAAGTTGAAATCATTAGATAAACTTTGGAATTTCTCTTTCCAATTAATTGAGTTTTGCTTAAATGATATATTTTAAAGACTCTCCACTGACACATATTATTTCACTTACTGTATTTATATCCATTCTATTACCCATTTCTCAGTAATCCATAGTAAATTAAAAGGTGAAAATGAGAATTCTGCTATCATAGCTCCAATCACAAGTCTGCAACTTCATCATAGGAATCATAAACACAGCTATAGTATATCACTGTTATACTGACATGCAGGATCATGATTAAGATGCGGAGCGGCAGAACGCGTTGATCAAAATTTGTTTCTGGTGAGCTGGCCGACCACCAATAGGTGGCTGTGAGTTTCTTGCTATACTGACAGATATGTACAAGAAAAACATCAAGGAATAAATATTCAGTTGTACCTGTTTACAAGTGGTTAACATTGTTGAAAGTATTAAAAGAAAGGTCAATACTCACTTTACCAATCTCCTGCTGCCCTTACGTGAATGATTCTATAGATGCACACTGGTTATTATAATAGTTGCTTTATTTTAATAATTCCTTTATTCATAGAGCGCACACAGATTGCGCAGCACTGCACACAGAGCTTGCCAAATCAGTCCCTGTCCCCAATGGGGCTCACAATTTAATCAACCTACCAGGATGTTTTGGAGTGTGGGAGGAAACTGGCGGAAAACGACACAATCATGAAGAGAACATACAAACTCTTTGCAGATGTTGACCTGGATGGGACTTGAACCTAGGACCCCAAGGCTGTAGTGCTAACCACTGAGATTTCTATTTAATGGATACACCAACACTGGTAGAAAGAAAGACCTGGACCACACATGGACACACAGTGCAGTGAACTATTGCTGATTGGCTACATTTTTCTCAGCACAGCACCAACAGGGACCAAGACCCCTACACCCATACTTCCACGCTGAGCCTCAAAGGCCTCAAAGGCTCTGGGCCCTGGGTCCCCGCCAGCACCACACCACAGAAACAGCATGCTATGCAACACCACACCATTGAATGCTCACCACTGCACGTTGTCTCAGAAACTGACTGAGAGTAAGTAGGCAGCCACTATATGCAGTCTCCTGCAAATTAAAAACACCTGGGGTGGAGTGCTAGTGCCGCGAAAAAATAAATAAATTAAGGAACAGAATGAAACGATACCAATAGCGGATTCCAAATCCAAACACTTTGCAGTGTGAACTATTTTTGCTGGGCTACATTAACAAAACAAATTTGAGGTTCTTAGTTACATTTTTATCAAATTGCATAAGACCACTTACCACTTCATGGTGACTTTGTTTTAGTGGGTCCCTACATGCATCACATGGCACCCACTGTATATGCAACACCCGCAACTAGCAGGCCAAACCCCTATGGTCCCCACAGTCACCGCACTACAGAAACCTCTCTATTTAATCATAATCAGTTGTTTTATATCATAGTCAGTTGTTTCTTTGGGATGTAATATGTCTATCAGGGCTAGCAGATGTACTTTGGGTTGCAGTCAACATAGACAGCTGCTTATTTTAGCATTTATTTAGCAATTTATACTGCAGTTAGTAAAATTTCCATAGATGCCTTTTGTCGGACTGTGAACGTTCTACTAGGCTAAAATGACTTGCACAGGTATTTAACCCCTTAATGACCGCCCTATCAGGTTTTTACGGCGGTCATTAAGGGTACTTCTTCTGACGCGTACGCCTTTCTACGGAGCCGCATCAGAAGAAGATTTCGGGACATCGGGTCAGTATACTGCCGGTGTCGGGCTGTGATATCACAGGCCAGACCCGGCACTAACACCCGGGATCGGAAAAACTCTGATCCCGGGTGTTTAACCCCTTACACGCCGCGGTCAAGCATGACCGTGGCGTGCAAGCGTGTCCCCCGTGGATCGGACCCCCCCGTTGTGCTTACCGGGGGATCCGATCCCTCCAGCCGCTGCCCCGGGTCCCGACGAGTGACCCGAGGCTGTCGGCTTCTCTCCCCGCCGGGTACTGCCTTCCTGGCAGGACCCGGCTGTAAGTAACTGAGCATGCGCAGCATGCTCAGTTACTTACACTATACACTGCAATACAAGTGTATTGCAGTGTAAAGGCTTGAATAAGCGATCGGATGATCGCTTATTCAAGCCAAGAAGTAGAAAATGTAAAAAAGTTAAAAAAAAAAATTAAATCTTTTTATAATATAATTAAATAAATAAATAAAATAAAAGTCCCATAATCTCCCCAGTAACACATAAAATGCAAATACAGTAAATAAAACACAAAAACATACATATTTGGTATCACCGCGTCCGTATTAATCTGTACAATAAATATAAATCAATATTGAACCCGTTCGGTGAACTACGTAAAAAAAAAACTCGGAAAACTTCCCATAATATACAATTTTTCATCAAACACCATCACAAAAAAATGTTCTAAAAGGTGATCAAAAAAAGTTACGTTCCCTAATATGATACGACTGAAAATAACAACTGTTTTCGCAAAAAATAAGCCCTCAACCAGATCTGACAACAGAAAAATACAGAAGTTATGGCCCTGAAAAGTTGTCAATAGTAAAAACAATGCGATTTTCTCCAATATTGGTTTTGCTCAGGAAAATTAAGCAAAAATAAGAAAAACTATATAAATGAGGTATCACCGCAATCGTAGTGAACCAGAGAATAAAGATAAAATATTATTTTCACATTACGGTAAGCGGGGGAAAAAAAATGCTAACAATCCAAAATAAAAATTGATGATTTTGTTTGTGTCCCCCTAATAAAATCTCAAGAATAAGCTTTAGACTTAGCCCTCATATGTTTGTATTACCAAAAAAAATAAAAATTTATAGGTCGTACAATGTGACAATACAAATCTGCTGTGAATGGCGCCTCCATTCATTCTATACCCGGCCGTGCGCCCGTACAGCAGTCACCGCCACATATGGGGTATCAGTACACTCGGGAGGAATTGGGCATCAAGCGTTGCAGTGCGTTTCATCATTTAATTTATTATGAAAATTTCAGTTTTGGCCTAAATGAATGTATTTTCCAAAAAAATTCTATAGTTTCTAAATCGCAAGTCCATATTTTTTAACCCATGTGAAACACTTAAAGGGTTAATAGACTTAATAGAAGTTGTTTTACATACGTTGAGGGGTGAAGTTTCTATAGTGCGGTAATTTATGGGGTTTTACTATTATTTAGGCCTCTCAAAGTCACTTGGAAGCGGAGTTGTCCCTCAAAATGTGAGTTTTGGCAATTTTCATGAAAATAAGAAAAATCGCACCTAAAGTTCTGCACCTCATAACATCCTAGAAAAATGACCGGAAGCATAAATTATCATCCCAACATAAAGCAGATATTCTGTAAATGTTAATTATCAAACTTTTTGGGTAGTTTTACATCTTGTCTGGAAACCAGAACATTTCAAACTTGGAAAATGAAGAATTTTTACAAACTTTTGCCAAATTTTCACTTTTTTTCACAACGAAACGCAAAACTTATCACTTAAATTTTATAACTAACATGAAGTAAAATGTGTCACGAGAAAACATTCTCAAAATCACCCGGATATGTTAAAGCGTTCTGAAGTTATAACCAATTATCGTGAGACTTGTCAGATTTGAAAAATCGAGTCTGGTCATTGAGCTGAAAACTAGTGTCGGTGATAAGGGGTTAAGAAGTGTCTGCGCAACCCTTTTGGGGCTCAGCTGTGCTTGCCTCCATGCAACACAAATTAGGGAGTGTGCTGTCTATCTGACCGACTAATTTGGATTGAGCACCGTAATTAACTTGCAAATTGTGTCGCACGCCGTAAGTTAAAGGTGCACCACAAAAAAGATGGGGAACTCTGTCGGACCAGTGCGGAGAAGAGACAGATTCATGATTTCTGGTGCACAATCTTAGTGAATCGCCACACCAAGCATTATACACGGATATAGCAATAACAGTAAATGTGCCTCGTATTTGCATAAAGATGTTGCATCAGTTAACATGATGTAACAGCTTAATCTGTACTTTTAGACAATAGATTGTAACTGCGCCTTTTATTTATTTACCTAAAACTTAACTTAATTAATTTTATCCAGCCATCTGTACCTCACTTTAAGGATCACAAATAAATACAAATGTACTCTGGCCCAAAAGAGTCATAAAAAGGAAAAACCTCGTAGGCTTAAACAAATTGGGACCTATAAATACACTTCATTATACATCAGGAGTACATCAGAATTTTAGGAAAACTTGTATTTCCCATTGAATTACATAGGTCTCAAAAGCTGCTACTTAACACTGTCTGCAGCTTTGTATGGTCAAAAAATTCCCTTTATACCTGCCAAGTAGAACATCTCGCCTCAGGCAGCACTACCTGTAATAAAGGGGGGGGGGCAGCATGAGGAATACAGTCACCTGCTTTGTAGGTGACAAAATGTAGTTCTTGATATTTGAAAATAGAGTCTCTCCACACCCAATGTCAATAGGGGGGTAAGACACTGCATGGAGTACCCACCTACTCAAATAAAATGATATATTTCTCTTACACGGGTTGGAGTTAGGTTCGATAGCTCACCTCAGGCAGCAGATAGTTCACCTCTGTGCATACTGTACTTTTTTTTTCTATGTAAAGAGCCAAAAAATTTTTTTGCCTCGTCATCATGTCAACTGTCACAAGTGACCATCATCATGTTTTACATAAAAGAAAGCCCACAAAATAGAAACTACAAGCAAGAAGCACAGTGGATTCTTCAGTTAATTTATATTTAAAAATGTGTAACTTCTAATGTAATCCTAATAGCTTTCAACAGCTCCAAATACCTTTTTTCTGATTTTATTATGATAAGTTGGCTCTTTCACATGTCCTGAATCGACTACCAATGACACCTTTTTCAGGAAGTGGCTGAAAGCCACCAAATCCATCAGGGTTAATCAGTTTAAGAGACTTTACCAGTATGACTCAGCGAGATGATAATACATTCAAATAAAATGCAGTGTACAGCATTCAACACTCTAGGCCATATAATGGGGAATTTCCACTCAACTCGTATGTTATTTATTCTCATAAATAAATATTATTCACAATATGCATGCACATTATTTGTGTCAAGGACTGGGTTGAAGCCCTTATTATGTGTGATGGATCAAATGTCCCAATGCATGAAGGAAAATGATGAACACCTAGGCATTTACTGTTATACACATAGCACTGTGACACTATACAATTTTACCTACACTTCCTAGAATAATCTAAAGAGATCTAGTGGGAATTTAAAAGAAGTAGTAGAAACCAGGGATAGAAATCTTAAAACTCTTTTGCTTTTAAACTTGGACAAAGAAGATGCGAAGAGATTAGCGGCTCACAGTATATAATAACAATAAGCTTTTCGGTTGAGTCTTCTTTTCAGTGTTATGGCTGGTGGCTAGGACATTTGCAGAAGTTCTGTGGCAGCTTTGATATGACCAAAATGTCTTAAATAAACTTTAGTGTAATGGAAAGATCCATAGTAAATACTGTGCAGTTGTAGAACATAAACACATCATACAACCAGGTTGAGGGCCGGAGCCTCAACTTTAGAACCGCTTTTGGGTAAAATTGAGATGGGGAACAGCAAGAGGAAAAGTAGAAGAGGTATGAAGGAAGGAAAGCTGTCAGAGGGAAGAAGGGGTGGTGTTGGGATGCTAAATTACTCCTTTAATATAATACTGAGGTATTTGTACTAATTTCGGCAGGGTTTTTGTATAGGCTATCCACTTATCCAAAATCTTAAGGAATTGACTTCCACTTGCCTGGCTCCAGTGCAATAGTTCCTCCAGGTTGTATATTTCGCTAACCTTGGCTCTCCATTGAGCCTGTAAGGTCTGTCTAGTATAAATAGTTTGACTGCCATCAGAAGCAGTGTGGGCAGATCGTCTCTTTGGTATAAAGGTACTTGTCGGACGCCATAGCAACATCATCCATGGGTCCGTTAGAAGGTAGACCGAGCAAATTCTATCCAAAGAGGCATTTTACGTGGGAACTCCCACCAGATATGGAGGAGAGAGCCCTCTTCCTTACAACATCTCCGATGCATTTGCAATATATTTGTTTTATACAGTGTGAAAAGGTAGGTGTCTTATACCAGTGAGTAAGAAGTTTAAATGGGTTTTCTTGTTTTTCTAACATACCTGGAAAAGTCCTGTATATTTAGCAAAATCTGTTTAACATCTAGGACCTTCCCCCAGTTAACCTTTTGGTTTGGTTTATGGTTACAAGGAACAGAATTTAGCATAAATCACCTTTGAGACAGTCTGCCTCATCTGTGTATAGGGCTACAGATGAATGAAATGTTAAAATTGCATCAAATGTTAAGTTGCAAAAACACCGGCAGTTTTATATGGTGCACTTTTGTTTTAAAGGGGAATTTGTCTGAAGTTTTGTTCATTGTAGTTCATTGTAGACTGGAGACTACAGAAGGTCCCTCCGATGTGAATGACTGCTGTAGTATCCAACAAGAAACCTCCTAGAGATCTTTCTCAGAAGTTGATGAAGAAGTTCCATACAGCAATCTAACAGCATAGCAGTCTGAGAGGGAAAATAAATCAATTTTTCACAGTGAAGGAGTGGGTATCACTACAGCCCGCTGCAGGTTATAGCTGAATGCTATGCCAAACAAAAACCTTTTAGTGCCAGATGTGGAACATTAATGGGCTTGGACACTTTTCAATGAATGTCTTCTATTAGACATGTCTTTGCTTGTTTTTGTACCTGTGTCTTTGCATACTTTGAAAGCTGAAGCCTGTACTCACCATGATGCCCACTGCATACACACACATCTGCTATCTCTATCTCTGCTGCTCCAGGATGTCCATATGACATCCTCTCTCTCTCTTCTCACAATACATATACACTGACAGAGACTGGGAGAGGAAGGTAAGAGGAAGCAGGTCGCGTCATACTCTTTTACTACAGGCACATCCTATTCATCATAGATGTAAAGAAAGAAGCACAGAGTGTCTGCACACAGTACAAAAGTAAGTTACAGAACTGTTCACTTGATGAACATTCAGGGATGTAAAGGAGTAGCCCGATGTTCTTCATAAAGTCAACCCACAGAATGCATGAACAGCTATCACACTTGCACTTTGCATTTTATGTGTAAAAATGAAATACATTTTAAAATTACACAAATGTATAGAATACTTTAATAACTACAACAGAATAATACCTCATAACTACAACACAAAAGCAATGCATGAACACAGCACTAATTATAGCTAAAAAAAATACACACTAATGGACCCCTATAAGTGTGAATAAACTTATTTCAACAAAGACAACATACAATTCAATGTGGATGTGACATGTTCTACATTGTAGATGTAGGGGAACCTCAGGGCTTGTAGAACACCAGTCTAAACCTAAGAAAGATGTTCTTTCAGTTCATGAGTCTTATCTATTAGCTCAGGGCTGGGCATTATATGGCCTATGGGCCACATCTGGCCCACTTAATATCTCTGGCCACACAAATATAGTTAGCCAGCACACCAATAGAGCATGGCCTGCAGCAGCACATGAGCCAGATGCAAGATTTGCATTCCTGGCTTCTGCACTGCTGCAGCTGACTGCACGTGCAGTGGCATAGGAGGGAGTAATGCACTCCCAGCTCTACTACTATTCATGGCTCCCAGCTCATGCAACGTAATGATGTCACTGCGTCACCAGCGTTGGGCACCTTTCTATAGGAAAAAAGACCCAAGAGACTAAATTAGGAAAAGGTGAGTATTGTTTTTTTTAATTTTTTTACTTAAACTTTGAGCCAAAACATCATTTTGAATACTATATACTATAAACTATTTTTGGAGGACCTGTAGCCCGCCCCTGGTCAGTGTGCACCCAGCTTTTCTTTTTCTATTTCTGTGCTGCTTGAATTATCTTTTTGCATATATATATATATATATATATATATATATATATATATATATATATATAATTTTTTTTTTTTTTTTACAAATCTTCTTTACAACCAAATTGGATTCCATCAACATTGAATCTGCAGCTGGGGAATAGCACTCTCCTGCATCTATTCTTCCACTGCCATCAGCAAAATACAGGCATCCATCACCACATCTTCTATTCTGCAGATGGAAGGATAAGATGGGCTGACTCACAATGCTGACAGACTTAGAACCTCTGCTCTAGGTCTTGCATTCTGCTGACATTGGTAACAAAAAAACTGGAGGGAATTTCATTATTCCTACAGAACCTGAATCACTTCCACCTGTGTTTAACAGATGTAGGAGGCAGTTTACATATTCATCCAATTACTTAAATTTATAGTATTTAAAATAATGATGTCCTAATCAGAATCAGAAATCAGAATTCTACCAATAATGTTTATTAGTCTGGGTTATAATGTATTCCTCTAAATAAAATAATATATTATTCAACCCCTTATCTCTGTACTTGTTTTCCCCTTTACCAAGTTCACCATAGCTGGATCGTGTCTTGTTTTTTTCAAGATGAAATGTAGTTTTTAATAACACAATTGTGTGCCCCACCTCAAGGCTGATGTGGCCCTGGTTCTAATTATATATGTGTTTAAGATTGCAGTAGATTAAAAAAGTCACAAATAGAAAGAGAATTGTACTTTTGGAGAAGTAGACAACAAAGACTTATTGAGTGGCACCACTGTGCAGCAAAGTGGAAATGGGCACAGTGGATGGTCCTTTTCACAGGGTGCCACACTTGCCAGGCACAGGAGAATCAAAAGACCATCATATAGGTACAAACTTGCTTTGCTGATGCATTGAGGTACATTTGAAAATAGTGAGCCTTCCCAACATAACCTTACAACGGAGAACAACAGAATATCCCAGCTGTCTGGCTCCTCCCCCATGAAGGCGAGGAGGATCAATCATCAACAGCAGCCAGTGATATGTTGTTACTAATGTTTCCCATGTCTCCCTAGCGACTTAACTAGCCATAATTGTTACAGTTATTTTGTGTAACACCCACAGTTAACTCTCGGTAGAGGCTGGGTATGGATGCAATACAGGTTCGTCTATCTCTGATAGCATCGACTGCCATCTGCTGAGTATATATCTCTCATTCCAGAAGGAAGTTGGATAAAAAATTGCGGGCCTCTGCCTGCCAGTATGAGTCTACACACATGTTTGGCCAGGAGCTTTCTAGGCATATGCGCTACATATGTCCAAAAGACAAGATCAAAATGCCGCCTTACATGCAAATAAGCCGAACCCTGAATCACTTCACAAGGATTCTTGAAATTTGGGCATTATAAGTTGCCTTCTAAAAGATGGCACTGTAACAGCTACAGTTTTCTCCACATCCTACCTCGACTACACAGTGACCCTACTGCTACTTTTGGCATTAAAAGGTTAATGATCTTATGACATGAGTTACATCATATCAAGTAGCCTTCCTATAATAAATCCCTCACCCCTCACGTCTTTACCTTCACTTGTTACTGTGTTGGCATAAGAAGCAACTAAACATGCAATTAGAATACCAAACAGTAGGATCTGTAAATTCACACAGTATACTAGGGGATTCCCTGCAGTCCAATTTTTATAAATGATCATGCAATATGCTGTTCAATAAACTACTTATAAATCAGAATCTCAGAATCTCAAACTTAGGACCCCAACACTGTTACAGCATTGATGGTGTTCGATCGACAGACGGGCATTCCTTGTATCATACATCACCATGATGAAAGGACTCCTGTCTACTGCACTGTCCTCTGCCCATAGGATCTGGTGATCACATGGGCCCATTTCCACAGACTGATCATGTTTATGCCCAATGAACCTTAGATCCTGCTTCTAACTAGTTTCAGAGAGATAATTTCCACATTTGACTTATGTTCCATTATTAAAATTGTAATAAAACATGGAAAGGTTTTATTTTTTCCTCGTGAATGTAAAGCAACCTCATGGCCATAGACAGGGATAGATTTAAGCTGATTCAATAAGGTCCATGGAGAATTTCCTAGACATGCTTTGTGCGGAAAGGAGTGTAAAATAATGAAACCATGCAACACGCTATAGAAGCAAGGATGGTGTTTGCTATAGAGGTTTTGGCCCACATTTTAAAAAAAAACAGTTTAAACTGTGCACTGTAACGCCCCTTTCAGTGCAGAATTTTTGTCGTGTTGGGTATAGTGCAGCCACCACACAAATGTGGTGCAGAAACTTCTTGAATACATGTGCAAGCAGTTTCAATGTGCAAAGGCAGACAGAAAACTGGTGCAGGGGCTTCAATAAATCTGGCCTTTATCTTTTATTGTAATCCTTTTAGTCTTGTCCTGATGTAAATGGCCTGACTGCTGTAAAAATACCTCTACGGAATAAGCAACCTTATTATCAAAGTAAGAATTGCAGGATAACTTCTGAAAGAAACCCTTGGCTTAAAAAAGGACATTTTTCGTGACTCATTCCCTTTAAAGGGAACCTGTAATCACCTATTACAGCAGCACTAGTACCTTATGCAATGTGTAATCTCCTTTCTTTTTTTTTTTTTTGATCAACTCTTTATTTATAATTTTCAGGTTTAAATTTCACATGCATACAAGCCCCAACAGGGATGATGGAGAGGCACAGATTGGGGAAACAGGTTCCTGTCGCAGCAGAAAAACTATTCTCCTATACAGAACATGTGAAAAATTATTACGGAGGCTGTATGTCGTAGAGTACATAACAGTAATAAACAGAAACTTAAACATAAAACTCAATATTCCTGTCTCACTTGGAACACCTAGTGGAAAAATGAACAGAGTATTTGGCACTATTAATTGGTGTTCTGCATTGCACAGAAGCTATCCCAGGCCGACCATACGGCTTCAAATGTATCAATTTGGTTATTAACCTGGGCTGTCAAGTGTTCCATTAGTCGCATATCCTTGATTCGGGCATGGAGATCCAAAGTAGTGGGTGGGGTATGTTTTTTCCAGAATAGGGAAATTAGACACTTAGCAGCTGTGAGGACATGAAGGAGCAGCTTGGCCCTTGGACCCCGTACATCTTTAGGTAGTAAATTGAGCAAATATACTTCGGGGTCTAGCGGGATGTCTAGGTCAAGCACTTCCGTGATTAACCGCTTAACTGAGTTCCAAAAAGGTTGTATAACCGGGCATTCCCAAAAAACATGCATCAGGGTGCCTCCAGTTACATCGCGGCACCAGCATGCATCAGGGAATGCACGGTTGAATTTGTGAAGCAGATCTGGAGTGTGGTACCAATTCATAAGGATTTTAATTTGATTTACCTTATATAGGGTATTGACTGCCGATTTCTTTGCCCTAGCCCAGATGATCTGCCATTTCTCCTTTGTGAATTTTCTGCCTAACCAGGTCTCCCATCTGCCCATGTATTTGTGTGTCTGGAAATTTTGGGTCAGTGGAGAATTGAGGATGCTGTAAATGCCAGAGATTAAGCCCTTGGAGGACGGGCCACTGGCACACAACATTTCGAAGGAGGAGGGTGTCAGGACTGTCTCTGGGCCTAGAGTGGCTGTCATGAAACGTCTAATTTGCTGATAGCAGAAAAGGCCTCCTGATGTTCTGGGTGTCTGTCTACTAGAGTCAAGAATGGGAGAATTTGTCTCGTGTGAGCATCGATAAAGTCTTTAATTTGAAATTTACGGGCCTGGATCCAGGGTTTGAATCCAAGAGAGGAGACGCTGTCAGGCAAGTGTGGTGTGAAAAGGACTGGGGTCAATGAGGAGCGTAAAGTGGCCAGTTGGTAACAAGCCCTACATTTAAGCCAAATTTCCCTCGTGAATTGCATGGATGGAGTTACCTCTGATAGGGGGCCCCATATCAACGTTGCCGGATGGAAGGGTGCCAGCCATAACTTCTCTATTTCAGTCCATCTATTATATGCCGAGAGCGTGGTCCAAGAGGTTATATGTCTAAGATGAGCATCAAGATAATATAGTTTCATGTCAGGGAAGGCTAGGCCGCCATTGGAGGCACTCGCCGTCATAACTGACCTTGAGATACGATGCCTCCGCCCACTCCAAACATAGTCCAGACATTTGGCTTGTATTTTAGTCAACCAGGACATAGGTACCCTCACTGGCAAAGTTTCAAACAAATAGAGTATTTTAGGCAACACCAACATTTTTATTGCGGCAATGCGTCCTAGGAACGAAACGTGCATCGGCGTCCATTTGTTTAAAAGGGATTGGATTTCCTGGGCTAAAGGTGTAAAGTTGGCACCAAAGAGATCGCTATATGAGGGGGTTAAATTAATGCCTAGGTATTTTAAGGAGGTGTTTTTCCACAGGTACGGGAAAGCTGACTGTAGAGCCTCAAGGTCCCTCTGGGGTAAGTTGATTGCGAGGGCTTCTGTTTTAGAGGGTATAGCCTGAGAGGGTGCTGTATTGTTTAAGCGTTTGGTGAAGATTTGGCAAGCTTACAGCCAGATTGGTTAAAGTGAGTAAGACATCGTCCGCGAACAGGGAAACTTTAAATTGGGTATTATGCACTTTTATTCCCGATATATCAGGATTTGCCCTAATGTATGCCGCTTATGGTTCAATATTGAGGACATATAGTAGGGGGGAGAGTGGACAACCCTGACGTGTCCCGTTCCGAATGGGAAAAGGTGATGAATGGGCATGTGGAAGGCGCACCACTGCGCTGGGGTTAGAGTATAATGCATGAAGGGCTTGAAGGAAGGGTCCACGGAACCCAAAACGCTAAAGGGTAGCAAACATAAAGGTCCAATCCAGTCGGTAAAATGCCTTTTCGGCATCAAGGCTACGAAAAAGCGCCTGGTCCCCCTTGTGTCTAATGACTTCTAGAAGGTCAGCTGCTCTTCGGGTATTGTCCCCTGCTTGGCGGAATCTAACAAAGCCCACCTGATCTTTATGCACCAGTTGGGGAAGCCACTGATTTAGCCTATCCGCCAGCAGTTTGGTAAATATCTTCAGGTCTGAGTTAAGACCTGGGGATCTTTCCCCAGTTTGGGGATAACCGTGATATATGAGCGTAACATAATGTCAGGTATGGGGGTTCCTTTTAAGAAGGCATTGTATAGTTGAACCATGTGGGGGAATAGTATGTCCCCATAAGTCTTATAATATGTATATGTGAAGCCATCTGGGCCATTGGGTAAGGCTTTAACCACGTCCGATAACTCTTCAATAGTTATGTCCTGATTCAAGTCAGTCAATGCGTCTGAGGAAAGGGAGGGAAGATTGCAGTCAGACAAATATTGGCGTAATGAGTCCGTCGCCTCTGTATGTTCCCAGGGGATAGTTGGAGGGAGCGAGTAAAAAC
The DNA here is from genome assembly GCF_040894005.1 of Engystomops pustulosus. Classification (NCBI taxonomy): domain Eukaryota; kingdom Metazoa; phylum Chordata; class Amphibia; order Anura; family Leptodactylidae; genus Engystomops; species Engystomops pustulosus. The sequence continues at coordinate 43,364,484 of NC_092418.1, read as the reverse complement.
TGCTATAAAAATCTTCGAAGATTTTAGCTACTCTTACAGGGTCATATTGGAGCGTTCCGGTGGGATCCGTAATGCCATAGGGACTAGCATTAGCTGTCTGGGTCCGTAGCTGATTGGCCAATAGGGTATGGACCTTGTTGCCGTGTTCATAAAAGCGTCTGCGGGAGTAACAGAGGAGCTTCTCGCTATCAATTAGTAGGCACTCACGGAGGCTAGTTCTAGCGTCTATAACCTGTCTTAGCCATCTAAAGGATGGATTAGCTGTAAGTCGTGACTCCAGAGAGCGAAGTTCCCTCTCGCACTGTATCCAAACTGCTTGGAGTAGCCGTTTTTTCCGGGATGCGACCGAAATGCAGTCACCACAGATCACCGCTTTGTGTGCCTCCCACAATATTGTGTGCGCAGAAACAGAGGAGGTGTTTTCCGCGAAATAATATAGTAGGCACTGACGCAATTCTGCTCGCAAAGCAGGGTTGGAGAGCAATGTTTCATTGAGTCTCCAGTGCAGTGGGTGAGGCGCAGGTGAGGTAAGGCTCAGTTCAAGCAGTACGGGAGCATGGTCTGACCACGTGATTGAATCTATTGAGGATGAGGTTAAGGTTCGGAGAATAGAAATGTCACCGAAAAAATAATCGATACGTGTGTATGTATTGTGGGGAGGGGAGAAGAAAGAGTATGTTCTGGCCGTTGGATTGTCCACTCTCCATAGGTCGTACATTCTATGCTGTCGAATCAGTTTTCGAAAGCTAGAGGCTAATCGCTGCGTCTGCCGTGATGGCAGGTGACCTCCAATCGACATTCTGACCCTACATTCTGAAAAGGGGGCATTAAAGTCACCGCCTAGTATTACAGACGCCCCCCTATACTGCGTCAGTCGTAACAGGATTTGGGAGAGGAATGTGATTTGACCTGAGTTTGGCGTATAGATGTTACAAAGCACTATGGGGCAACCACCCAAGGATCCCTGTAAAATAATGTACCTGCCCTCTGGATCGGATATGGAGCTGGAGACTGTGAAAGGGCATGTGTGGGATATCAGGATTGCTACTCCTGCTTTTTTAGTTTGGGAAGATGCTATATAGGCCTGTGGATATTGACACCTTGCAAATTTACAGGAACCTGAATCAGGAATGTGGGTCTCCTGTAGGAAAGCTATGTCTGGAGATAAATTTTTCAATTCTTGCGATAGCAAGTGGCGCTTACTATTTGAATTAAGGCCTTTAACATTTAGCGACAATAATCTCACCATATTGGAGGTTTTCTTAGCGGAGGCTTATCAGTGTTACAATGTTTGGGCATGGGGGTCCGTCCCGGTAAGACCTCCATGTCGCTGTGCCAAGCTGCTCCTTCTGCATCCCATCTTTGTGTCGCCGTGAGACAGGAATTCAACTTGGGGAACATAATAAAATGAAAATGACATAAAACGACAATGGAATGGGTGAACATAGCAAGGAACAAAAACAAAAACCCTTAGGGTACCATTGTGATAGTCTCCCATCAGGGTCCAGCAGACCGACGTACCTAGTCGCTGGCCGTGGAGAGTTGGGGGTGCCCCTCAAAGGTGGGACATCTCCAAGGCTTCCTGTACGCCTGTCTTGGGGGTCTGTGACCATTACCAAAGAGTGAGAGCTGTGGCACGCTCCTGAGTGGTCCCTAGACGTGCTGGATAACAATGCTTACCTCGATCGAAGAAAAGCAGATGGTATAAACATATTACCAGGGCAGAAAAGAGGAGGAAGAAAGGGCATGCATTATAATATGGAAACAAAGAAGGAAAATCGAAGGGGTGCAAAGAAAAAGACTTAGAGGGGAAGACCCACCTTCAGTCACTTAACGTGGCCTAGAGTATGTCTGGGCAGGTGTCAAAGTTGAGTCCTCCTGGGTTGGGGTACGGCGCCCTCTTCCGCGGGCTGAGACCCGTTGCCATTGTCATTGTCGCTTGTAAAGGAGGGGTCGATGAAATGGACTGTGCTTGCTCAATCTTTGGGATCGGGATGCCCAGTGACTTACAAAAGTCCGTGAGATCCTTGATGCTGCGGAAAGTTGCAGTGGCCCCATCTTTACGAGCACTGAGACTGAAAGGAAAACCCCATCGGTATGGGATGGCATGCTCTTGTAGGGCTGTTAGTAGAGGATGGAGAGCTCTTCGTCGCTGTAGCGTGACCCACGAGAGATCCTGAAATAAGTGGACCTGTGCACCATGGTAGTCGACAAACCGCATGCGCCTTGCCTTCATCATTATCTCCTCTTTAAGTGAAAAATCTGTGACGCAGCAAATAATGTCTCTGTGACGGTTGGAAGCCAATTTAGGGCGAAGTGCTCTGTGGGCCCGATCTAACTTGATTGGAGCATCAGAAGGATTACCCAGAATGGAGTTAAAAAGTTCTTGCAGAACAGAAAACACATTTTCTGGGCCTGAGGGTTCCGGTACTCCCCGTACTCTTATATTATGCCTTCTCCCTCTTTTGTCTAAGTCCTCTATGTGAGATTGCAGCTCTTGAATTGTCTCATCCTGGGACATGACGTGGTCATGGAGCACATTGATAGCTTTATGGGCAGCCGCGTGATCGTCTTCTAACGTGTCTACACGTTGGGCCACCATTTGTATATCCTTGCATACTTCAGCTATGGTCGACCTACATGTCTCCTTGACTTCTGCTGAAAATCCAACTTAGTCGGGAGTTGGTTTACGTGCATCCACCAGTCAGCCGGGGGCTGGGAGGGGGGTTCAGTGGCGAATGACCCATCTGAGGTGGGGGACCAGCAGCGCTGGGGTGATGGTGGCCGCAAGGCATAAGGGGTAGCTGCATATTCTGCCGCTTCCAGGTCCAGGCCGCTGGATGTGCGCCCATGCGGGGTGGATTCACTTTGGGGCGAGGGCTGAGACCTAGGCGATAGCCTGGGGGGGTGGGGAGTAGTTCCCACATGTGTTTGGGGCAGTAGGCCCACAGGACCTGACGGGGGGCCAGATCTATGAGGAGCTGCTGTGGCTCCTTGGGCCCTGCAGGCAGCTGTTCCCGGTGTTCATAGGGGGGAGGTTCACAGCACCGGCTCACCCCCTGCAGAGCACATGGCTGCGAGGCGGTCAGGTTTTGAGCTGGAGGCAGCAGCGTGGCCTTAGGATAAGGCCTACCCCTCCCCTGTGAGGCCGCAGCGCCCGGGCTTAGAGTACCTGGGGGTGGATGGCTTCCCGATGGTGGGTTCAACGGTGAGGGCGCCGGCTCATAGTACGGGGGAGTCCCGCTTCCACCCGGAGCAGCAGGGAGCGCTGGAAACTCCTCCGTGTGTGTTGCGGCTGCATGTGGCGCCGCCATCATGGTGGAGGATGCCCGCGTCTCTCTGGAGAAGAAGTCCGCTAGAGTCTGGGGGTGTGAGGTCCCGGACCAGTCTGGGGGTGCAGGGGGGGTTTTATTCCTCCTCTTATTGCTCATTTCAGGGAGGTAAGCCAGCGTGGTGCAGCTAATGGGACCTATGGGAGACGGAGCCAAGCGATCAAGCGTCCTCCCCGTAATCTCCTTTCTAACTTTCTTATTCTTGATGGCCGGCATGGCTCCTGGGTGGAAAACAGGAACTTGTATTCATTATGATAATGAGGTGGGAAGCTGTGAGATAAATTAAAGCTATCCCGATACACCAGATGTCCAACACTTTGATTGACATCTCTGCTTGATTGACATCTCTGGCCGGCTCTCCTGAGGAGGCGCACATGTGCCATGCAGATTGTATTCTAGTGCACTTGTGGTACATCGGAAACCATTGTGGCCAGCTACTGTGGTACAAGGTGCACTGTTATCACTGCTTTCTTCCTAGTGCTGCTGTCATGAGGTCATCTGTGATGACAGGTTCCATTTAAGTCATCCTGAAAACATATTTTGGATGTTTTACTAAATGCGGCAGAATTCTAGTTTAATTTGCACTTATATCTGCTAAAAGTTTAGAGCAAAAAAAGCCAATTATTAAGTGATATAAGCTTAGAATAGTCAATGCAAAGATGCACATATTTATTATTCAGCTGTAGCCGTGGAGAATTTTTAGACTGTCTAGACTAAGTTTACAGTGTCTACAAGACAGGATTTGTAAGGCTGCCCATTGTCCTAAATTCTCAGAATTAAATAATAGTTGTAACATTAAACGTGTGAAATGAAGCATAACTAATGAAAAAAGGGGCTAAAAGAAAGCGCTGGTACTGAATAGCTCTTCTAATAAACAAGTGAATATGTGATTACAAATTTGTTTGGTTTTCCACGCAATGACTTCCTGCAAGGTCACATATTTTAAGCTGCATATGCTTGTAATGGCACACATTTATCATGAGGTGACAGGCATTCAGTGCTATATGTGAAATAAGATGGAGCTCCCAGTTTATATTCTATTGGATATTGTTGGAAATTAATTGGACATGTTGAACTTAAAATCCAATTTCAGATAATGTGGGGTCATATAAAATAATAAAATATGCCTGAGTGTAAATGATGTAAGGCATGGGTGTTGATTGGAAAACTATTTTATAATTTCTTTCTCTAATTTCTCTAATTATTTAATATTTTACTAGAAATAAAATTGATTTTTAAGGCTATTACAGAACAGTGCCAGAAAAAAAAACAATTACAGTCTCGTGGTAATAGGGAAGAGTTGGATGTGGAGCAACAAGACACATACAGCTTTAATAATGAAAAAAACCTTTAGAGAGGTTTTATTGTTCATAAACATTCATTATTAGCCACAACACAAACAGAGTTTGGACATTATTTCACTGGGATGAAAAATGTATATGGGCCAGCCACTACAAACATCTTCACATGCTTACGTACACCAAATTGCAGCCTACTAACCTCACCCATAATTTGAGTAAAAAATGGCTTACATTTTGGCTTACATACAGTTTAGCATATTCAAGGGGTTTTTTTTATCCTCGTTTGAACAAAGACCCCCATTCCATTTTTTCAGACCTACAAATTAAGGTCAAGTGGTTGGCCAGGAAATATAATTCGATTGGTGGAAGGCCAACCCCGAAAATTAGCAGCGTGACCCTTAGTAAATAAGCCCCCATGGGGTTTATGGTAATAATAACCTCAAATATCATAACATGCACTATACCCTAATTATAATATTAGCATGAATTTAATGAATTTATTACATCACCACCAGAACTACATAACCCCTAATTAATTTATGCTGCTTAATTCTGAATGTATTTACTGCACCCTTTCTATTAAATGTAATACAGAATAAAACTCCCCTTTATTCATGAATCTACAGACTGCATATCTTAAATGTCTTTCTATTTAGTATAAAGTAACCCCTAATTTCTAAGCTGCACTCCCGTTAATTCATTTATAAGCAGGATCCTCTCATGGGAATTCATTACTTGGCAAGATGCACCCCTTCATGAATTAATAAATGTGCAGCATCAATCATAAATGTATGGTAGATTGTAACCTGTTGTACCCCTTGATTCATTCATTTACATGTAACACTAGATAGAGCATCCGTCCCCTACAAAAGAAGTGACTTACCTTCCCTAGATCCCATGGGTGCCCCTTCTCCCGGCTCTTCTGCCTAAGTGTTTTTGCCATTTAGGAGAGGATGTAGAATATGTCATAAAAAGGTGCAGACAATCAGTCTGTTATTAGTGGACCTGCCACATAGATCTATACTTCTGGTGGTCGAGTCACCTGGGTGGCCACATGGATCGCCTTCATTATTATCTGGCATTGGTGGAAAGTCCATCAATTATAGTTTCTGCCTAACAAGTTTAAAGATGGCTAAATACATGTATTTAGGCTAAACCCAAAAAATATCAGAGGGACACGCTAATCCGCATTGTGTATGACTAGCAGGACAGTGCCTATACTTTTATCAATTTTACTGACTATAAGTCATTTCAGTTTCTAACCCGTCATCGTTACTTATTTTTTATCTTTTTTATTTAAATAGTACAGATGATTTGTACACCTCCATATCCCTTGTCTAGGTCTGAAGGGATAACATACACAGCCCAATATATCCAGTTTTCTTTCTGTTTTGGAAAGTACACAAGCCAGTGGCAGTGTGACATTCAGCTGTAGAAGTTTGGCGCATGTTCTATTTTATTACTACCTAGCTTGTCCTTTTTTCACTTTAGATTTGATACCTGTATTTCAATCAACTGCAAAATTGCTTTTAGCTCTTCATATAGAATGGACAAACACTGAATGTAATTCACCTTTCCTTGCTGCAGGAGTGTGTGTTACTGTACTTGGGAATTTTTCAAGTTATTGAGATGTTAATATTCACCTTTTCAACTGTGAATTAAAGTAGATGGTGCTAATTGTGATAGAAAAAGTGTCTCCTACTGGTTTAAATAAAAGCTTAATATTATCAGCCCTATTATTGCAAGTTTTATACAGAAAGTGGAACACAATATTGCCTGTAGTAATAATATTATTATTATTATTATTATTATTATTATTATTATTATTATTATTGTTTATTATCATTGATATCATTGCCCAGAAGAGCCTGTAGTCTTGGGATCTCAGGAAGGTAAACCAGTCTTACTGTTAATTCATTCATTAATAAGGGGATTCTACATATTCTATGCAAATGTCTATGCAAATTCCATTTAACACAGGAATATCAGACTGTCATGTACATAATCCAGTTGCTTAGATGGAAATCATATGACCCCCTCTTATCAAATGCCCCCTTATGTGATAGTTCCTCCTTATATAATGCTTTAAGCAAAAAACAATCACATACCTGCCCCTTGCCTCCTGATCTGGGGCTGCTGAAGAGCAATGTCCTCAGCAGCCTGGGGTCAGGATACTGAAGTCCTGTGCACTGGATGGAATGGCAGGACCAAAAGCCTGTTGTTCATTCCTCTATTTGCTAAATTTGCAATTTGTGGACACTGCATGTCAGCTACTTTTACTCATTGTCAAAATGATAATTTATTATTTGCATAACATCACACTAAACATGGATTTATTTGAAGTATTAAAATCATCCGACATAATTTTAGGTCACATTTAGGGTATAGTGTAAAAAGATAATATAAAAGATGATATAGTACTTAAAGTCTTAAAGGAAATCTACCATCAAAATGCATCATGATAATCCAGGGACACTTACTCATTGATCCAGGCACCGTGACTGTGGTATTCTTCTTATATTTGTTGTCCTCGGCCTTCTTTTTTGTAAGATCAACTTTTAAAATTATACTAATGAGCCAGAAGAGTTCCTAGGGTTGTTACCAAAGCCCTCCATGCTGCAGCTTTATAGGCTGTTACACTATGCAGGACAATATAGCCCCTCCCCTCTGCTCCGTTAGCAATCTCCCCTCCCTCTGCCTGCTGCAATCTCATACAGTAAGGAGGAAGTGCTAGTTCACAGTTTAAAGGCTCTTTCAAATTGGCATTGGTGCTTAGCTTGAGTTGCCCATCCTTTGCATTTTGTCTCTATTGTGTGTCTCCAATGAAGGCTTAAAATTGCTTTAAAAATATCCCACATGTTTTTTTAGCCTTATCAGTGAAATAAATGGATGTTTAATCAGTTTTTATTTGCAGACCATTAGACTTCTATTGCCTTTCCGTGATCTGCATCCGTGAAAAAAATAGGACATGTTTAATTATTTTTTCCACGGACAACGGATTAGTGAAAATACAAGCCAATGTGTAAACACCCATAGAAATCAATGAGTTTGTGAGGCATCCGTGGAAATCACTGAACCACGGACATTAGAAACAACGCCAATGTGAAAGAGCCTTTACAGCTTTTGAAGCTACAACATGGAGGGGAAATGCCCACTTATTAGCATAATTTTAAAAGTTGATTTAAAAGGAAGGAGGCCATAAATAACAAATATAAGAAGATTACCACAGTCACAGTGCCTGGTTCGATAGGCAAATGCAAACTCAAATGGACAACAAACAGGAAAAAATTTATGCTAAAGATCCATACATGGAAGTTTGGTGCCCCCTCCATGAATCAATCGCTTGTGAAACCAACTGTATTGACAATAACACTTCGAACAAAAGTGTTGTTGTCAGAACTCGCAAATTGGTCTGATGAGATTAGGTTTCAGGCTTCTTGCCAGAGACACACCCCTTTCTGATCCTGGGAAAGCTGGGTGTGTCTTTGAACTCGTTTTGTCTGCAGCTGTGGTATGAGTGATGGATAGCTGAGCCAGTCAGTGTTGGAGGCAGTGTCCATTACTGCCTTATATTCTGCCCAGCCCTTTCATTGGGTGCTGGTTATTTCGACTCATCCCTGTATCTTGTGTTTTGCTTGCTGTTTGCTATTCTGTGTTTTGACTTTTGCTTTGCCTATCGACCATTCTATTTTGCTATATGATTCTGTATCTTTGCTGCCATCTTGGTTTTGACTCGGTTCCGTCCGACTCCGCTTGTCTGTCTATTTCTGTTGTTTGTCCCTCAGTGTTGTGTCTCTCCCCTACCCAGCTTAACCAGTCTGTGTTAGATTTCTGTGCACCAGTGTGAACACTGATGTATCTCAGTATTCCTGTTCACTGTCCGCTCCATCATCCAGCAGCTGCCAGACAAAGTAAGTCTTCCCTGTCATCTTGTAGGGTCACTCAAAGACAGTTAGGTTCCTGATAGCCGGTTGGTCCTTGTCAGGGTGGTTTATCTGCTGTAGGCAGGGCCTTAGCTGCTTGGATGTAGTAGGGTGAGTTTGCCACCACTTACCAAGTCTGACAATAGAATAAGTAGGGCTCTATTATTGTATCAATATCTTTCCTCTTCCATCAAAATTATATGTATGTTAAGGATGACCTGGCCCCTTTCCCTTTATTTTCACCTTTACTTTCCTAATTTCAACATCAGTTCTTTCCCCAATATTATTTTATTCCCCAGCCATGTCACCCCACATGAACAAATACAAAACTACAGTGATCGGGAGGCAAGCCAAAGGAGGACCCTGCCTGTGAAGGCTCACAACCTATATGGGAGGAATGATGGCTACACAAGGTGAAAGAGCAGAGCAGTGCAGTTATAGCATGTTTTAAAAAATCCTTACCAAGTGGGTTTTCTGTTTACGTTTAGAGGTTGGGAAGGTCGGGACGGTCGGGACGGTCTGACACATTTTGATAGAGTTTAAGAGTATGGGGAAAGCACGGGCGAAGTCCTGGATGCAGTTTGGTAGAAGAGTAGATGGTAATAGAGCGAAGCTGAAGGTCCTGCGAGGAGCGAAGATGACATGTGGGACGGTATTGGATATGTAGTTCAGAGATATATGGGGGGGACAGGTTATGGACAGGTTATGGACGTCTTTGTATGTCATGGATAGTATTTTAAATCAAATTTGCTGTGCAATGGGTATCTAGTGGAGAGAATGGCAGAGAGGAGAGGTATCCCAAAATATCTGCTCCATCAAAATATAAAAATAGTTATTCCCGGCGGTGAACCCCATAATAGAAAGTTCCCAAATTTCCAAAACGCCTCTTTTATGTCATTTTACATCACTTAAAAAGTGATCTAAAAGTCGCACAGTTCTTAAATTGCTAGCAATGAAAACCTCAGCTATTTTTGCAAAAAAAATGTCTTATACAGCGCCAGTATGAAAAAGTTATTAGCGTTAAAAGATGACATATTTTTTTTTCATACACAATGGGGCAAATCATATACTAAGAATGCAGAAAACTTTACTAAATGTGCTCTGCTGGTGTATAATGGTGCACCAGATTCATTAAGAACGTGCGCCAGAAATCATGAATCTGGCGCTTCCCTGCACTGGCCCGACAGAGTCCACCAATTTATTTGTGATGCAACTTTAACATAGGGCGTACAACATACTTTGCATGTTAAATCTGGTGCACAGTCCGACTGAGGGCCAGAACTCCCCCTAATTTGTCTGGCATGGTGCCTAGCAGAGCTGTGCCACAAATACGGTCGCGTGTAACACATTTGTGGCACGGACACTTCTTAAATACTTAGAAAGACGGTGCAAAGTCTGGCACAAAGCCCTAAGTGAATTTCCCTCAATGTTTTAATTATTGAAAATGTAATCAAACACAATAAAACCTATATAAGAATTATTGTGATTGAACCCAACCCAAGAATAAACTAGATGTGCACAGTGAAAGTCGTACAAACGGAGCCTCAAAAAAGTGACACAAAATGCGTTTTTTTGACAATTTCAACTCATTTGAAATTTTTTTCCATTACACGGAATGGAATAATAGATACTGTCACTGAGAAGTACAATTTGTTATGCAAAAAATAAGCTCTCGCACAGCTTTGTACATGTAAAAATGAAAAAGCTCTAGATTTTTAAAGGTGGGGAGCAAAAAAACAAAGGCTTTGACGCAAAGGGGTTAAAGTTAAGCAATAGTTGTATAACTCTATTTTAACATTTTACTCATTAAAGTTAAATTACAGGTATGGAGTGGCTTGGCAAATCAAAGTTAACTTATGTATATTTTATGTCCAGTTTTTACCCTTCATTTAGTAAATTACATATATTTGCTTCTGCTGCTTTGTTTATAATAAACACCCAATATGTTCAGTCTCTCCTAAGGGAGATACAAAGAAGGCACATAGTACTTCTGCCAACTTATGTAATATAAACTAGTCAATAAAACTCTTCCCCTGCAACTTATGGCATTCTATAAAATGGGCTCTCCTCTGCAGTGAATAGTGGCTTATAGCACAGTATTTTAAAATGTACTGTACAAAGTGGCAATTTGCCTGTGTTTATATCCTGCAGTAAAGAGAAAAAAAGATCTTATGACTTTGTGTGCCTTTACATAACCCAGAACCCAGCTTAATTGTAGAAACTTTCTGATCTATGTGCTGTATATAAGATAGACAGTTAAGAATAATAATATGATAAGAATATTAACTGACATAGTGTCATCATATTTGTAAAGATATCAGAGAGTAACAAATATATAAATAATTCAAAGACTAGAAGTAAAACATGGCGGCAATGCTTGAAGGTTGTATCACTGTGAAAGAAGATAAGTAGACCTATCTGCTCAGTACTAAACCTCAACATTACTCTCACTCCCTCTGACTGCTAGAAGATGACAGACCAGCGAGGGTAAGGAACAAGGCTCTTTTTTGCCCTGGCAACAAGGTTGCACATTGCCACCAAATGGTGCACCCTAGAGATGAGCGAGTATACTCGTCCGAGCTTGATGCTCGTTTGAGTATTAACGTACTTGAAACGGCTCGTTGCTTGGACGAGTATCTCGCCGGCTCGAGATCGAGCATTTACTTAACGAAACACAGTGAAGAACAGTAAAGAATACAATGAAAACTGTGAACACAGTGAACACAGGATCATTTAAGTGAAGAACACAGTAAAGAACACAGATGTTCCATACATCTGCTAACTTATCCGAAGACACGCGTGCCGAACGGTGTTCTTCACAATAGTATGTGAAGAAAAATATGTGTGAAGAACACATTGCAGATGTATGGATAAGTTATGTCTTCGGATAAGTTAGCAGATGTACGGAACATCTGCAATGTGTTCTTCACAGTGTTCTTTCAATGTGTTCTTTCAGTGAAAACATCTGCAAACATCTGCAATGTGTTCTTCTTTAGTGTTCTTTCAATGTGTTCTTTCAGTGAAAAATGCTCGAGTCTCCCATTGACTTCGATGGGGTTCGCATTTTAGTGCTCGCTCACCTCTAGTGCACCCCTATCTATCTTTTGTTGGAGTTAAAACTAGGATTAAACTAATAATGTTGTACAGACAGGTAGAAGCCACAAGATCTGACACATCCATTCTTTGAGGGAGTATTGAGCCCCTGACTCACCTACCATCATTTTAATGATCCCTATGAGCTCCAGCTCTATTCACTGGAGAACTATTATGATATTCTCCTTATCCTTACCTGTCATGTAGCATTACTATTTTATATTGCACAGATTGAAACATTTGATATTTTAAAACTTATATACATCTCACTTCGCCCTTCCCTCTCTGTACCTGTACTTACTCTGTATAATTGTTTGTTACTCCCTGGGTAGAGTATTCCTTATTATATGATTTCTGTCTTGAAAATTCAATACTTGTGTTTTAAAACATACACTAGGAGTAAAGAACCTGCTCATGAGAACTTACAATCTGTGGGCAAAAAGGAAACACAAAAAAGTAATATAAATATGTTGCAGTACACATGGCCAAATGTTATTAGATTCATTCCTTGCTAGACATGCTTTGGTGCGATATTTTATGATTCGGAGGAATCTATGCCAATTTTTTTTATAATGACTCACAACTCTTTAAACTGTGGCACACACTTACTAAATAAACTTATTCTATTCTATATACTTTATGTTGGTGAGGGAACTGTGAAAATTTGGGTCAAACTGTCAAACAAAATGTGGCATTGGATGGTGTCAAGAAATGGTTGGTTACCTAAGATGAGGATGGATGTGTTGTGCATTTGCGACACTGTTGGGCCTCCTGCACATGATTGTATGCAACTAGTGTAAATGGGCCCATATGTCAGCCTATTTCCATGGATTGAAGGAGAGTACTTGCATTATACCAAAATATGATGCAGGGACTTTCCTTCTCGGGAACTGCCACTGTAGTAGTAGGTAATTGCAGCATATCTCTGTATAATGCAAGGACTTCCCTTCCGGTGGTCGAACTGTGGCACTGGCACTGTATCAGGAGGTCATTGCATCAAATATTTGTGCAATGCCAGGACTCCCCTTCTGTACAATGGGTGCAGTCCATGGGATAGGGCCAACACACAGGCCTATTTCCACAGGCTGCAAACAGGCATTTGCAGGAGGTCTTACACTTGATAATTGCTGTGCACTTTAGCATTTTGTAAGATAAACTTATTTCTAGTTAAGCATAATGCTGCCCTAATCAAAAAAGCCTGACAACCCCCCCCCAAAAAAAAAAAATGTAGAAACCGTTTTTTTGGTCCAGATCAATTCATAAATTGCCCACTATGTTCATGTGAGTGCATTCCAGAAAACTTGGGCAACACAAGAATAGTCCTAAAGAGAATTTGAGGTTCACATTACGATAAAATGAATCCAAGTAGAATGATAGGAGATTGCTGATACAGTCAAAAAGATATGTGCATGATATTGTTTAAATTTATGTTTCCATATTTCACATTTAATATGCAAATGTAAATAAGTATACTCTGCTTTTTCACATTTGTTTTCTGTTTTTAATTACTATATTTAAGTCTAATTATTTTAAGAAAATTACAAAGGCTGCAAAATTTGCCCCAGTGCTTATTGTTCTTGGAAAACATTGTCTGACTTGAGTTATTTTGTTTGATATCTTTAATGGGAACAAATTCCACTTGGTTTGTGGCTCTAATTTCTTTCGTTTTCAAGAAGCAGGGTCAGCAATTATAGGATCTTTATTGTTCTTTATTCTCAGTTTGCAAACTCAAACTTTTAAGAGGTGTTTTGTATGTTTAATAACCAAATTCCAATCATGATAATTTGCTTTGCACATTGTTAAGAAAGTAACTACTGTTCTGTACTAAACTTCTTCTAATTAAGGTAATGTGACTACAGAGTCCTTACTTAACACTTGCATTATATGTATTTAGCCATTGTTTGGTGTGTCATTTACTGCTTGACAGCTGCTTTAACATATGGGTTGACATAATTATAAAGCTTCATAAAGTCATTGCATGAGAGTGTTATGCATTGTCTTAATAACGAGATAAAAAGCTTCGGTACATAAAAGAAGAAAGTAATCAAGAGGGTGGTACAAGAAAACGCAGCAGACCATGTCTCCTTATTTATTCACCATAAGCGTCATTCTGGTCCTACATTTATTCATAAGGCATAGTACATAGCCATTTCAGAATTAGGATTGCACATTTATATGCGGGTATCTACATGCATGCGAAATGAATGTTACACAGTGAGTAAATGGCTCTTACTATGGATCCAAACGAATGATTAATTGAAATATCATAATACAATTTAACAAATGTACAAAGTTCCATGGGCCGGGGACTGTGGAACCCTAAGATTTTTTCTTACAGGAACCCTAAGATTTATTTGTTTATCTATGATAAAGGAAAGATAAAATAGGGATCTATATAATGTATAAGCCTTTCAGACTCCGTTGTCTCACATAAAGATTATGGCTCTGTAATAGGAAGTTCACTCATCACTGAAATGCAAGTGGAGAGAATTTTTACAGATTGGCTCATATCCAGATCTGCAGAGGCACTGGAGCATTTGTTGTACTGAGAACTGAATATATCATTCTAAATAGAATTAACAGATATTGTGCAGCCCATAATGCTTTGTAGTAATAGATATTCTTATTCTACTTACAAACATTTCCCATACGGAAAGCAAATCCAATTGTGAAAATTCAAGCAACCGTTTTGTATGTGATTGGTGCAAATCATCTGATAATTGCAGCAAAACATTCAAATATTTAGAGATAAGTGAATTTTATAAACATTAAAAACTATTGGTTCTATTCTGGATATTATCCAGAGTTTTTGCCTATATTTTATTTTAGATTGTGTACCGATTAACACCAAAGTTTACAAAATCTGGTTTTTGGGTACACATGGAAGTTGTGTCTTAATGCACCATATGTTAACCCCTTAACAATGTGTGACATTTTAATATGTCATGCTTTTTTTTAGATGAGTATGGAGATGACTCACGGGCTGAGCATTCTCCATACAAGCTTATTGCAGCAAACACCAACCATTGACACCGACAATTGGTAATAGCACCGATTGTAGGTGTTAACATTTTGATTGCTTCTGGAAAAGGCACCTGTGGCAGTCAAAAGCATCTGTGATGTCCTCGGGGAGCAACAATCCAAAGCTATTACAGCCTTCAGTCTGTGTCTTTCTGAAGATCTGTTACAATCCAGTTATACTGCCACACTGTAGCATGACAGTAAATGGTAAGATCGATGAATATGTAAGGTATCACCATGTCCCTAGTGATCAGGAGAAAAGTGGAGGTAGGACCCTGTCTGTGTGGGTTCTCAATCTATGTGGGAGATGGTGACGAGAGCAGCACAGTTATTGCGTGTTTTAGTTAATCCTGAACAGATGGTTTTCAGGTTACGTTTGAAGGTTTGGAAGGTGGGGGACAATCTGACACATTGGGGCACATTTACTAAAGGTCAGTGGGAAGCATTTCCGTCGGGTTTCCCGCAGAATTTTTCCCGGGTTTCTGGCGCACGTGATCGGATTGTGGCGCATCGGCATCGGCTTTCATGCGACACAAATTGGGGGGCGTGGACGTCGGAAAACCCGACTGATTCAGACAAACAGTGGAATTTAAAACTCAAATTGTGTCGCAAGATCAGTACTCACATACACCGGGAAGAAGAAGGTGAACTCCGGCGGACCTCAGCGGGGAAGCAACACATGCAGGAAATTGGACGCACGATCTTAGTGAATCACGGCAGTTGTGAATCGGCGGCGTCAATGGGAGGTTAAGTAAATGTGCTCCATTGTGGTAGAGAGTATGGAGAAAGCATGGATAACTCTTGGATATGGTTGTGAGAAGAGTGGATGCTAGTAGAGTGAAGCTGAAGATTCTGTGTGAAATGAAGATTAAGTGTGTAATGTTATTTTCACCAATTTTAAAGCATTTGGAATTTTTTCACACTTTCCAATATCTGGCATGGAATGTTAAATACTGTCCCTATGAAGTACAATATGTTATACAGAAAACTAGCCCTTACACAGATTACTACATGGAAAAAGAAAAAAGTTATAGATTTTTGAAGGTGGGGAGTGCAAAATGGAAACATAAAAACAAAGAAGAGCCAAGGCATTAATGGGTTAAAGGCCTACACAATGGTACAAAATTACAAGAAAAGCATCACTTAAGCGTTAAATTGTAGAAGCATAACTGCTTTGGTGCATTGCACCGATCATTGTTTACTGGCCTGCAGCTATGTCATCCCAATGACAGCACCACTCTGTGACCAGGCATCAATGGACTGAAGGGAGAATTCAAGGGGGTGTAGAAGGATATGGGGCCCAGTGGAAGGGGCCCGCCCCATGCCTGCATTCTTTTAAAAAAAAATGCAAACTTTCAAGCTCTGGTTATTACTCAAAACTATGACAGGTCGGACCTGGCATAGTTTTCCCAGCAGCCAAGCTGTATGATAAATCTCCCCCTATGTGCAGATGGATTGTAGGGGATACTACTATATATACCTAATTTTTGGTCAAGTGTATCCAAGCTTATTTGCTTCCTGTAAGAAGATTATTTGAAATATAAGAATTGTTACAGTATAATTCTGGTTTGCTATTCATTTTATCAGGACTTTATACGGTATGGGGGAACGCCTTACATTCTAAAAATAAGATAGTGTTGAAAATGAAGTGGTTTCTGCATTTATTCAGCTTTTAACATCATTTATTCAGCTTAAAATGCTTTATGCTTAAGGCAGAAGAAAGATAATGGCAAGGCTGATGCTACTGCAAAATATAAGTCTGAAATGTGCACACAGTACCTTGCAGAAGTGCTCGGTCCCAGGTTTCTTATTTTACAGAAATAGTTGTAAAAAAATTGAAACACTAAAAGTCTCTTGTTTGCAATTGTTAGCAGAATTGACTCCTCAATTACTGTAACTTGCATTTTATGTGACAGATTTTAGAAACTAAAGTTTTTCTTTAGATTTTTTTATATTTATTCATCATTATCAAAAAACGAAACGGGGGGAGAACAGAAGGAAAATGGGGAGAGGGTTAGGGAACAATAACAATACAGATATGTAAATATCTTGGACAAAACCAGCTGGTTAAACCCTTATTCAGTGATAAACGCTACACTGCCACAACAACCATCTTTACTGGAGCTCCCGGAGCACAAGTCCTTACTTGTCAGATACAATGCTCAAGATGGTACTGACAATGGTATGATATGTTGTTGGGGAAATGGAGAGTTGATGAATGATTGAGTTTTATTTGGTATAGAGGAGTATGTCACTAGCATGGCAGAAATGCTGGCTGGCCATGCAGGCTCTTTAAGGCGCAGAAGTCCGATGATTTCACCATGTGTCCTCAAAATCAAGAAGCTGCATAGGAAGAGGAGCTACAAGTGCCGGAGGTAAATGCCTGGGGCTAGAAAGTGGAGAAGAGGGGAAATCACTAAGGGGGCCCTCTCTGATTAATTACTAAAGTGGGTTTCCCAGCTGCTTAATGAAGTATTCCTTCCTAAAGGGGGGAAACCACTTACGGGGACCCTGCCTAATGTATTACTAAAGGGGCAGAGGGGGAGATTACTAAGGGGTACTCTGTCTAATGAATTATTAAGGGGGAGCCCTGCCTAATGATTTATTAAGGGAGGACCCTGCCTACTTAATAAGTAGGGGGAAACCCTGCTTAATGTATTATTATTGGGGCCCAGCCTAAAGAATTACTTAGGGGGTAACTGCTTAATGAATTACTAAAGGGGGCCCTGCCTAATTAATTATTAAGGGGGGCTTACCAAAATGGATTACAATGGGGGAGCTTGCTTGAATGGATTAGGGGTGCATGGCGTTAGTTGTGATATGCGCGGTACACATGATATATGTAGGGACACAGTGTGGTCAGTTGTGGTTTGAGGGATATACAGTATATGATAGATGTGGGGAAAGTGTGGTCGGTTGTGGTGTGAGGGCCATATATGATATATGTGGGGGTACAGTGTGGTCAGTTGTGGTGTGAGCAGTATATATGGTATATAGGGAGGCACAGTGTTTTCAGCTGTGGTGTGAGGGGTTTATATGATATATGTGGGGTACAGTGTGGTCAGTTGTAGTGTAAGGGATTTATATGGTATATAGCAGTGATGGCGAACCTTTTAGAGACTGAGTGCCCAAACTACAACCAAAATCCACATGTTTTCGAACGCATTGGCGTCCTGAAGACACCAGTACAGTAGCAAGATGGAGAAATTTGGATTATTCTTGTAGCTTCCCTCTGAGGTCCCCTTAACAGGGCGATTCACAGACTCTGAGAAGGGGCTTCAATGATAATCCAGCTCTGTCCACTCCTCCTTGTTCCTCTTGTACTTCAAGTCACTTTAAAATAGTGCTGAACATGGCATGTTCTGGGCTGCCTGTGACTGCAGAAGGAGTCCAGAATGGTGACCTTTGTGCTGGGTGATGGCCTGGGTGCCCACAGAGAGGGCTCCGAGTGCCACCTCTGGCACCTGTGCCATAGGTTTGCCACTGCTGGTATATAGGGAGGAAGAGTGTGGTCAGTTGTGGTGTGAGGGGTATATATGGAATATGTAAGAGTCACAGTGTTGGTAGTTGTGGTGTGAGGGGTATACAGTATATGATATACGTAGGGGTCAGGTGTGAGGAGATTATAGGATGCTAACCTTGTGTGTTTTATAAATCTTCAAAGATGTATTATGTCTGGAAGAAGTTACATAGAAGATAAGACTGAGGGGAAGAGACAACATTAGGGACTTCATCTGTAAGTTACTGGATTACACTGCAGTTTCTCTGCAGGACTGGTATATGTTACTTTATGGTCACTATATGGTGTTAAAGGGCACCTACCACCACGTTTCTACCTATAAAGGTAGATCATGTGGTAGGTGGATGTAAGGGACGTGAGGATAGCTCTTTTTAGAGCTAATCCTCACGTCCCCGCTAACTTTTAATAAACTTTATTCCCTTAATATGTAAATTTACTTATGTGGCTACTGGGGCGTGGAGTAGCTGGGCACGAGGCTACACGGCGCGGCTACTCCACGCCCCAGTAGCCACGTTACTCCTCCTACCCTGTGTGTTCGGCGCGCAGCTACGAGGAGCCCTCGTCCGACATGCTGGCGTTCTGTGCATGCGCAGAACGCAGGTCCGCGGATGAGCAGCCACAGTTCCGAGGCCTGAGCTACTGCGCATGCGCAGAACTCTGGCTTGACGGATGCTGCGCGCCGCACACACAAGATAGGAGGAGTAACGTTTGACACCACTGATTTCCAGGGTAGACTTTTTGGACTTTTAAATTGCTGTCCTCTGTCATATACTGTAACATAACTGACTATTCTTTTTAGACTGTGATATTTTTGGACATCACTAAACTATGACATTACTGCATAGTTGCAGGATTCATTAGTAGCTTTTCTCAGTGAATTACATCTGTAATAAAAAATCACTGACTATGTAGTGGGAAAAGACACATTCCACAGATTGGAAACCAATATTATCATGAGAGTTTCATGT
Source organism: Engystomops pustulosus (assembly GCF_040894005.1). NCBI lineage: Eukaryota > Metazoa > Chordata > Amphibia > Anura > Leptodactylidae > Engystomops > Engystomops pustulosus. The sequence goes on along the minus strand of NC_092418.1, from coordinate 43,345,326 downwards.
TCTGAACTCACCTGCTGATCAAAGTGTTCAGCATAATGGGGCCCTGCTCTCGGACATTCTTGCACAGTCTGCAGATACATGGAAATCACATAGCTGCAGGAAAGGAGGACCAGCTGCCAAAGCATCTGTGCGGCCCATAGAGAAGGCCCTCCCTATAGGGTTGGTTTATTACCATTGGACATTTTTTTTGTTCAAATGAACTAATAGTTTAAGCAAAATGAGGATCTCATTTAACATTTACATTTATTTTGTGATCAGCAATTCAACAAATTTCCTAAACCTTGGTAGCTATTACTGCCAGACTTCCCTGTAGGGATAACAATATTGCTCTGCAGAAAATTGTACCTATACAGTATATCACCTTTATAAATATGGATTCAGGAAAAAGAAGAAGGACAATGCACGCGCCACATGTGTGAGATTTTAAGCAAGATCAGTTTCACTCATCTTTTTTGGTTGTATGTCCGGTACAACACGTTAAAAGACGTTTTGGTGAAATATGAGTAGGAGTCTGGCAGCCTTCCTGGTCTCCGTAGCAGTGGGCGTCTATGGAGCATGCATAATCGATTAATATTTGTTTAAACAAATATTACCTTTATAAATATATTCCTGATTACATTTCAGTAAAGAGTTCCAAACATTTCTTATTTTTTATCAATATTGCTGATTGAGAGTCAGAGGGGAGAGAAGACAGAGGGGAGCAGTCGGGGCATGCTTCCCACTCCCACATTTGGGGAAATTTGGATACCCAATTTTTGCGGCAATATATCTCGGTTGCATGGACGAACCCGAGCCATAGTCTGCTCATCTCTAGTTGTCGCCCAATAAAATGGTGACAGAGTATTCTATTACAAATCAAAGGACATGCTAAGGCATACATAATTACATGGCCTGATGGATAGAAGCCAGGGACAAAAAAAAAAAATTGATTCTGCAATGGATTACATAAAAAATAGTAGTAATTACAAGTTTTTTCCTAAAATGCCACTTAAATTACTTCCGGAGCCACCATTTACAATGCCACCTTTGGTTTCCGCAAACCCATTCAAACACTGGCTTGTGCCCATATTAATACAAAACCTCCAAAGCAGAAGCTATGGCTTTTACATAAGAGCCACTAATTGAGGTCATCGGGTACTGGCATCCTGTCAGCGCAATGAGAAATATGTACATTACAATTACATTTTATTTCAAATGTATTGTCACTTGAACAAGCATCAGCAGCCACATTAGTACAGTATGCCATGTGATGGTCAAAGGCGGTCATGTCCAGCTGTGGACATAGCAGTGGAACAAACACAGCAGTAAAGCACATAATGGAAAAAGCTGGGCAGGCTAAATAAGTAGGTCCTAATTTCAGCAAAGCACTGACTAAAGCTGTAAATAGATATGCTCTTAGATTCATGCTTTCTTTCCCAAACCCTTTACCTTCCCTCCCTTCCCACAATCCCTCACCACAACCTTTCCTCCATACTTCCCTCACTCACTTCCCACACTTCACTCCATTACTTTTCTTCACTTCCTCGCTTACTATCCCTTTCCACCCTCTCCATTTCATCCTTTCTTTTCTTCCCAGCAGCCATCCTTTCCTTCCCTCCCCGTCCTTCAATACATATCTTCACTCTCCTTCCTGCTTCACTTTTTTCTTTCTCTCTCTCAGCATCCATGTATTTCCTCTTGTTGATATTCATACTGTTTGTATTGACCGGAACGATGCTCTAAGCCTGTTGATAGTATGATGGTATGGATGGGTCCGCGCAGTGTTTTTTTTTAAATGAAATGTGCTTTATTAATTCGGATGATGCGTTTCGGAGGTGGACTTACCTCTTTCATCAGATCCAATTGGTGTGGAAATCACAGCATCCAAATTAATAAAACATGTCTTATTAACAAAACCACTACATGGACCCCAGCCATACCATCCATACTATCCACTACCCCTGGGTGCCTTTCCATTCAAATCATACTGGCGATATTCATATTTCCGAGGTAAGCCCCCACCCAAGGTGCAGTATAAACACAATATACTGGGTCTACCTTAGAGGGCACTGTCTCATTCTTATTCCCTTACCTCTTGTTGGGATTTGATGAATCTACTCAGTATTGCCATCAGACAAATCATGAGTTTGACTTATTATCATAGAGAGGATTCCTTTCTCTAGACTGTAAGCTATTATAACAGTCAATCTGAGCCTGCGGTTCAGATATTAGATTGTAAGCTCTTTTATTAAAACTGTACAACTGTATAATGTATTGTAATACGTATAATGTACTGTATATTGTATATACATTGTAATTAATGTAGTATTAAATGGTTCCCTCCATTAAGCTGTAAATTGTTTGAGATAGGACCTCTGTCATTAAAGGGGTTGAAACAAATCAGGCCCTATCCACATTATAGGGCCTAACTTGCTGATCGGTAAAGTCTCAGTGATGCAACCCCCACAGGTCAAGAGAATGGGGTTCTGATATACCCCCGTCAAATCCCTCATCGCTCCCCGAGATGATTGGAGCAGGCAATCATGCCTCTTGAAGCTGACAGTGATTGCTGAGTATGATTCTGAGCCCCATCTTTTCCCCTCCGATCAGCAAGTTAGACCCTATACAGTGGATAGGGCCTTACTTGTTTAGTGGGAAAACCCCTTTGATGGGTTAATGACTTCCTTTAGGCTGTAAGCTATTGGGTGCATGAAAGGTATGAGAAGCATGTTTTCTGATGGTTCACTTATTTGAGTCAGGTTGCCATAGCAGGTTAAAAAAATGTCTTGGCTGTTACTGGTGCTACTCCTATTTGTTGTAGCAATAGTGCTAGCAGAAGCTGTAGAGAGGTATCAGAGTGGGGAGCAGAGAGGTGAGACATGCCACCCAGCAGGAGAAAACTATGGCATTCTGGGTACAGAACCTGTTATGGTAATGACAATTTCCCTTACTTTCAGAAGCCACAAAGGATTGACATTTTTGTCCAGCAGCCTGCCCAGGAACCCATCATTTTACTTCTCTCCCCCACACTTACTTGTTTGGTTACGTCCAGTCCTAAAGTCAATTAATGTTGTTACTCGATCACTGACATGATATTAATAGTAATGATTTTTTTTTTTACAAATTTAATTACAACGAAAGAAAAAGTTGAAAGCTAAAGCAGAAAATATTGCCCATCTTTTGTGGTCATTCGATAATCATATGTCTAAAATATCTCCTTATTTATTGTTCACAAATATATAACAAATTGTGTTTTTACCAAAGCATGTCAAACAAAATATTCAATAATGCATAAATGTAGTTGTAAAAATTCTTAATGACCAATTTTTAATACATGATTCATAATAACATCTGAAAGCTAAGAGTCGTTTCTCTGCCCTCTGCTGTTATGTTTCCTTTTTCTCCCAGGATGCTAACAAATAAAGCGATTCCCTTCTGGTATGGGAATCCTTGCTCTCCCTTCTGCTTTGATAATTGCATCACTCTTTCACTGTTTTGTTTGGGGATTTGGAAAATTATGACAAGTTTACTTAATTATTGTGCAGAAAATGATAAAGAATAAAATTTTCCCGGCACATAATTCATCACAGCACAAAAATTAATCACCGAAGTTGGAGAAAAAGATTTACTGTAGAATATAAGAATTGCATTTTATGAGTCTGCAGCAATTTATAAAAAGAATTCTTATAAAATTATCTCGATTTATGTTATGTGAGGACTTGTTGCTGTACACTTTATGTTTAGTGACTTTCTCCTTGTTTTTTTCTTTAGCAACCATATTTTTCCGAAATCAAAATATGACCTGAAAATGCAAATTCATAAGATGTCTTCATCTTTAAAGACCTATCCCTTAATTCAACACGTTTATGAAAAAAGTAGAATGGCTGGTAACAAAAATGTAATTCTACTGTTATGTAGATGTTATACAGTTGGGAATGTATAAAGTTATCCATGGTTCTAATGTATATCTACATGTAACTGGGTAAGGAACAACTAAACAGCTACAAAGTTTTGGAAGTCTGATCTTACATACACTGTGGCATTTACACACTGTTGAAAAATACAGGGATCCCATGACTGTTGTTGTAACACCATTAAATTTTTTTTAAAAAAAACCTCCCTTGGAGAACCCATGTTATAAAGGCGGATCTGCATCTTCATCAGACGCAAAAGAGTCTCTATTTATATACTTAAAGGGAGTCAAACACCTATACCAAGCATTACATTCTTCTGGCAACATGTGCTTTATAGAAAGGCACGTGTACAGGGCTTACATCAAACCTTTGTTATTTGTATCCATAAAGTCATAAAGAAGATATTCCCAGTTTAAGTCGTACGCTATTGAGGCAGTTTAGGTACCCAAGGTGTACCCAGTTGGTGTACCCAAGCTTCCTAGGGCGCATGTGCCGGCACTTGAGGATTTAAAGGGCCATAGCACTGCTAATTAGTGCTGTTCACTGGCCTCGTGCTTGTGTTTTGATTTCCTGTTGTGACCCTGGACCTGTTCCTAACTTAGCTACTCCACTGCCAGCCCTGACCTCTTGCTCCGTCCCTGACCTCGCATCATAGCCGCCTGCCTTGACCATCTGTCTGTCCCCGACTATGAGATTGCCTGCTGATTCTGTACCTAGACCCTGGCTGCCACTGCGGACAGGTTGCACCTGTGTAACGACCTGGTGGTACCACGCTGCAGCAAGACCAACCTGCTTTGGGGTGGGCTCTGGTGAAGACCGAGTGCCATTTAGATTCCGTTCCCTGGTGTCAGCTTGTGTCATTGCCACGCTGGTCCAGGGGGTTCACACTGCTTGCCTCAGCATATCCTAGGTCAGTGATTGCGAACCTTTTAGAGCTGGAGTGCCCAAACTTCAACTAAAAGCCACTTATTTATTGCAAAGTGCCAGCACAGCAATTTAAGCAGTAATTTATTTCTCCTTTTTCTTTGACAATTTTCAATCGTTCAGCCTCCTAAGGACACCAACACAGTTGAAAGGAGGAGGGCAAATTCGTCTAATATTGTAGGAAGATTCTGCAGGCAGATTCTTTGAGTTCTCTCTGGTGAACTTCATTCTGGGGTGATGGTCTGGGTGCCCACAGAAAGGGCTCAGAGTGCCGCCTCTGGCACTAGTGCCATAGGTTCGCCACCACTGTCCAAGGTGATATGGGACAACCATGAAGATGATCCCTCCCTATGCCAAAGTCTGAACAAGTTACATTACAACAAATAGCTAATGCAAAGAGGATGTTGCCGAGGATCTGGGTCATAACAGAGATAGCTAATCAGGCACAAATCCACAGATGCTAAGAATAGTTAGGAACGAGAGCCAAATATTGGAAACCAGAAATATAGAACGAAACTTTATACAGTGAAGAGGATTGCGCACACACATGGTATATATCAGTATAACATGCTCCAGGTGAGAGAGGAACAGCTTTGCTAGTGTTAACCCTTACTGGTTCAGAGCAAACTTTTCAGAGAGAAAAGCATCAAACAGCAATCTTCCACTAGAGCACTGTTTGAACGGCCGTCTGAAATGAACCAGATGAAATTCAACGTCTTCTCAAACCAAACCCTGACACAGATCAAGCAACGTGGCACCCTGATCCTCCAAAATATTTATCCAATGCAATATCTGTCTGTCCTTCTGTTCCATTGTATCTGCACATTTTCCACCTATTTTAGGTTTGTGTTGGTTTCCTGTCTTTTCCACTGTGTGTATGCAGGGAGTTATCATGTCTGTTTAATGCATTAAGTCAGTCATGTTAAGGATTGCTGTATCAGAATATGTGAGAGAAACAAAGATTATATAATCTAAACATAATCTGGAGCACACAGGGCTTTGGTAACACCCCCAGAGCTTCTTATCTCTTTCCTCTCAGCCTTGAAGTCAAGACTTTGTGAGACTGATACAAATAACAACAAAATTTCAAGAGTATGGATATAAGGTTTAGTTTTACAGAGTATACACATATTGCCAATAGCTTTATTACCCTTGTTTTTTACATCCAGAGATACTGGGGGCAAGAGTTGAGGAGTATCTAGCATATTAACTCACCAGAGTCATAATAAGCAGCGTCCCGGGTGGCGGCATGGGTAGCGCTAGGTTATTTATAGCTTCCGCACTGCAGCTAGGTGGTGATTTGCTCTTGAGTCAGGAAGAATGTGAGAGTACCTGCGCTTATAAACTCTGGAAAATGGAGGAAGGGCTGTGACAAAAGATACTCATAAATAAGAGTCACAACGAGTCATTAATAAAGACTTTTCTGAAGAGAGTCTTTACAATAATTACTGGGAGGAATAAAAGATCACAACTATATAGGGTTATGAGAGAATGCACATATAGAGGAGCACTGCACATATATAAACAATGTACAATGGGGTAATTGGCTCTGAATATGAAGAGCACAGTAAGATTACAGGCACAAGGTAGTTACATCGTTTTTCTCACCAAACTGGTTTAACATGATGCCAGGGCATTGATTGGTCAAGCCATCTGAGGAGTTAATCTAACTATTAAGATTTATCTCCAAGCTGGGTGTAAGCTGGGTGCCAACCCTGAACTCCTGTGCCGGCATCAAAGCAAAACCTTTATCGTACAATTATTTAGGAGAACTGCAACTATATACATATTATCTTTATACACAGTCATACCGTCATTTTCAATTCTTTATCATTATGTAACATATATGTATAAATTTGTGATGTATTTTATTGGGTAGTTTATGAATATGTAAAAATTCTTCTTTGTTTCCCATGTAGAATAAAAATCTATGTATACGGTCTTTAAAATTCCCATATGACTAAACAGACTTTAGTTTGAGAATAGAGATGAGCGAACATACTCGTCCGAGCTTGATGCTCGATCGAGCATTAGCGTACTCGAAACTACTTCGCCCGCTCGAGAAAATGGCATCTTCCGCCGTTTTGCTTTTTGGCGGCCAGAAACAGAGCCAATCACAAGCCAGGAGACTCTGCACTCCACCCAGCATGACGTGGTACCCTTACACGTCGATAGCAGTGGTTGGCTGGCCAGATCAGGTGACCCTGGAATAGACTAGCCCCTGCCCACGCTGCTCGGATCATTCTCTGTCTGGATGCCGCTAGGGAGAGAGCTGCTGCTGGTCAGGGAAAGCGTTAGGGTGTTCTATTAGAATAGTGTTAGGCAGGAGTGATTCTACAAGAACCCAACAGTCCTTCTTAGGGCTACAATAACGTTTTATTTTACTTTTTTTTGTTTGCTTGTGGCTGGGCTTGCTGGCATTAGTAGTGCAGCTAGTACCATATTGTGAGGAATTTGCAGGGGGACTTGCTACCGTTGTGTTTAGCTCTTAGTGACACGCATATCCACCTCAAACACTGAAGTGGGACAATTTATTAGGGGTTTGATTAGAATTAGGCAGAGTCTGCTGATTTATTTTTTTTTACCTTTATTTCTTTTTATAGCTCAAAGTCATATTGCAAAGCAGTGTGCTTTCACTGTAGGCTAGAAAATAGCCATAGGAGAACCCCAACGGCTTACATAGGCCTACAATAGCGTTATATTTTCCTTTCTTTTGTTTGCTTGTGGCTGGGCTTGCTGGCATTAGTAGTGCAGCTAGTACCATATTGTGAGGAATTTGCAGGGAGACCTGCGACCGTTGTGTTTAGCTCTTAGTGACACGCATATCCACCTCAAACACCGAAGTGGGACAATTTATTAGCGGTTTGATTAGAATTAGGCAGAGTCTGCTGATTTTATTTTTTTTTACCTTTATTTCTTTTTATAGCTCAAAGTCATCAGGCACAGCACAAAATCCAGTTGTGTGCTGTCAGTGTAGGTTAGAAACTAGCCATAGCAATAGGATAGCATCATTTTGTTTAAAAAAAATAAATAAAAAACACAAAAAAAAAAAATTAAATTTTACACTTTAATTTGGAAAATGTTTAACCCGAGGGCTAGGGGTCAGAGGCCGTGGTCCTGGGCGGGGTGAGACACCACCTGCTGATGAGGGAGCAGGGGAACGACGCAGAGCTACACTCCCTAGGTTCATCATGTCTCAAGTTACTGGGACTCGTGGTAGAGCACTGTTGAGGCCAGAACAGTGCGAAGAGGTGATGTCGTGGATTGCGGACAATGCTTCTAGCCATTTGTCCACCAGTCAGTCTTCCACGCAGTCCACCCATGTCACCGAAATCAGCACTTCTCCAGCTCCTCCACCTCAGCCTCCTTCCCCCAAGTCTGCCCCCTCCCAGCAAAATTTGGCATTTGAACCGGCATACTATGAGGAACTGTTTTTTGGACCCTTCCCAGAGTCACAAACCACTTGTCCGGTTGCTGCTGAGCAATTTTCCGATGCCCAGGTTTTCCACCGGTCGCAGTCTGTGGGTGATGATGACATTATTGACGTAGTGGAAGAAGTGTGTAAAGAGGTGTCGGACGATGAGGAGACACGGTTGTCAGACAGTGGTGAAGTTGTTGTCAGGGCAGGAAGTCCGAGGGGGGAGCAGACTGAGGGATCGGAGGATGATGAGGTGACAGACCCAAGCTGGGTTGATAGGCCGGGTGAACACAGTGCTTCTGAGACGGAGGCGAGTCCTATAGCAGAACAGGTTGGAAGAGGCAGTGGTGGGGCCAGACGGAGAGGCAGGGCCAGAGCTGGTGCATCAGCGCCAAATGTTGCCCGTAGTCAAGCTCCCGTGGCGGGGGCTAGATTTTCAGAAGTCTGGAGGTTCTTTAAAGAAACACCGGATGACCGACGGACTGTGGTGTGCAACCTTTGCCAAACCAGGATCAGCAGGGGTTCCACCACTACTAGCTTAACTACCACCAGTATGCGCAGGCATATGAATGCTAAACACCCCACTCAATGGCACCAAGCCCGTTCACCTCCGGCCGGGCACACCACTGCTCCTTCCCCTGTGTCATCTGCTAGTCAGCCCCCTGCCCAGGACCACGGCCCAAACACCTCCCGTGCGAAAACCCCATCTTTGCCTCCACGATCACCAACAGCATCCACCAGCTTTCAGCTCTCCATACCCCAGACTCTGGAGCGCAAAAGGAAGTATAGCGCAACCCACCCACACGCCCAAGCCCTCAACGTCCACATCTCCAAGTTGCTTAGCCTGGAGATGCTGCCCTATAGGCTGGTAGAGACCGAGGCCTTTCGAAACCTCATGGCGGCGGCCGCCCCTCGGTATTCAGTCCCCAGCCGCCACTACTTTTTCCGATGTGCCGTCCCAGCCCTGCACAAGCACGTGTCAGAGAACATCATCCGTGCCCTGACCAACGCCGTTTCTGACAAGGTCCACCTGACCACGGACACGTGGACGAGTGCTGCCGGGCAGGGCCACTATATATCGCTGACGGCACATTGGGTTAACTTGGTGGAGGCTGGGACCGAGTCTGACCCTGGGGCTGCTCATATACTGCCGATGCCGAGGATTGCGGGGCCTACCTCGGTCCAGGTCTCAAAGGCCTACTATGCCTCCTACTCCTCCCACCCCTCCTCCACCTCCTCCTCTGAATTACCATCCGTGGGCATGGCGCCATCAGTCGGTAGCTCTAGGCACAGCAGCAGTGTCGTCGCTAAGCGACAGCAGGCGGTGCTCAAACTGCTGAGCCTAGGCGATAAAAGGCACACCGTCCAAGAGCTATTACAGGGCATCACGGCACAGACTGATCTGTGGCTGGAACCGCTGAACCTGAAGCCAGGCATGGTTGTGTGTGACAATGGCCGTAACTTGTTGGCGGCTCTGCAACTCGGCAGACTGACACATGTGCCATGCCTGGCCCATGTGTTAAATCTCATAGTTCAGCGTTTCCTCAAGACATACCCCAATCTGTCTGATTTGCTCACGAAGGTGCGCCGCATCTGTGCGCATTTCAGGAAGTCCAGCACAGATGCTGCCACTCTCAGGGCAGCGCAGCGCCGCCTCCAACTGCCCGCTCACCGAGTGTTGTGCGACGTGCCCACGAGGTGGAATTCAACATTAACCATGTTATCCAGAGTTTACCAGCAGCGCAGAGCGATTGTAGACTGCCAGATGTCAACTTCCACCAGAACTGGTAGTCAGGTCAGTCAGCTTCCTACAATGAGGAGTGGACGTGGATGTCTGATATCTGTCAGGTGCTGAGTAACTTTGAGGAGTCAACACAGATGGTCAGTGGCGATGCCGCCATCATCAGCCTCACCATCCCGCTGCTTGGCCTGTTGAAAAACTCTCTGGTCAGAATGAAGTCGGAAGCTTTGCGCTCGTCACAAGAGACGGGGGAATAAGATTCCCTTGTTGATAGCCAAAGCACCCTTAGGTCTGTTTCTCAGCGCATATCGGAGGAGGTGGAGGAGGATGAGGAGGAAGAGGAGGAGAATGTTGCGAGACAGAAGAGGGGACCATTGTTCAGTCCTTCACTGTTCAGCGTGTATGGGCAGAAGAAGAGGAGTTGGAGGAGTGGGAGGAGGAGGAAATGGGCAGTCAGGCCAGTGAGGGGAGTGAATTCTTGCGCGTTGGGACTCTGGCGCATATGGCAGATTTCATGCTAGGCTGCCTATCCCGTGACCCTAGCGTTCAAAGAATTTATTCCATCACCGATTACTGGGTATTCACTCTCCTGGACCCACGGTACAAGCAAAATCTTTCCACTCTCATCCCTGGAGAGGAAAGGAGTGTGAGAATGCATGAATACCAGCAGGCCCTGGTGCACAAGCTGAAACAGTATTTCCCTTCTGACAGCGGTAGCGGCAGAGGGCGTACTTCTGCGGGACATGTAGCGAGGGAGAGTAGGCGAGCAGGCAGCTTGTCCAGCACTGGCAGGGGTACGCTTTACAAGGCCTTTGCCAGTTTTATGTCACCCCAGCAAGACACTGTCACCTGTCCCCAGTCTCGGCAGAGTAGGGCTGATCTTTACAGAAAGATGGTGAGGGAGTACGTAGCTGACCATACCATCGTCCTAAATGATCACACAGCTCCCTACAACTACTGGGTTTCAAAGCTGGACATGTGGCACGAACTGGCGCTGTACGCCTTGGAGGTTCTTGCCTGCCCTGCCGCTAGCGTGTTGTCCGAGCGGGTTTTTAGTGCAGCTGGTGGCATCATCACCGATAAGCGTACACGCCTGTCGACTGACAGCGCTGACAGGCTGACGCTTATCAAGATGAATAAAGCCTGGATTTCTCCGGATTTCCATTCTCCACCAGGTGAAAGAAGCTCAACCTGAATAATGTATGCACTCCTCCTCCTCATTGTCCTCCTTCTCCTCCTCTTTGTACACTAAAGCATAGGAAACTGGCTATTTTTTGGCTCTGGCTCTAGCTATAGTATTCTATGTATTTAATTTTACTGGAGGGCCACCTACCCGGTCCTCTGTTTTAAGCAATTTTTGGGAGTGCCACATACAGGCACTCAATTTATTTAATTTTTCTGGAGGACCACCTACCTGCTCCTCTGGTTTGAAAACTTTTTTGGACTGCCACATACAGGCACTCAATTTATTTAATTTTTCTGGAGGACCACCTACCTGCTCCTCTGGTTTGAAAACTTTTTTGGACTGCCACATACAGGCACTCAATTTATTTAATTTTTCTGGAGGACCACCTACCCGCTCCTCTGGTTTGAAAACTTTTTTGGACTGCCACATACAGGCACTATCCAAATTAAATTGTCTCCATAGCAGCCTCCACATGTCGTCTTTTTAGCTGGCTCCACACGTTGTCTCCATTGCTACCTCCACACGTCATCGCCATAGCTGCCTCCAAAAGTCGTCCATGTAGCTGCCTCCATACATGGTCTCCTTATCAAACGAACTGTGTCAGGCAGAATTTTGGGTTGTTTTCATGGATTCCACATCAAACTTGTTAACTTTGTCGCCACCCTGCTGTGTAATCCACAAAATATACTGGCAAACTTTTATCATTTACCGATATTATTTCAGCGCTTCTTGCGCATCTGTTTACATTCCCCTCACCCGCCATATCCCAAACTTATAAGAACGCTACTACACTTGATCTTATACAAAAGGTTCTTAGAAGTGCTGTTTGGGGAGTAGCCTAGAGACAGGGGCTTGGATTGGCGAAAGCTCGCCTGGCAGCGGAGCGCCAGCTCCATCTCAAGATCCAACTAACATGGTTTTAACTGCAGCACCTTTAATCTACTACTAGTTCACTGCCTCCATACATCGTCCCCTTATCAAACAAGCTGTAGCGGGCAGAATTTTGGGTTGTTTTCATGGCTTCCACATCAAACTTGTTAACTTTGTCGCCACCCTGCTGTGTAATCCACAAAATATACTGGCAAACTTTTATCATTTACCGATATTATTTCAGCGCTTCTTGCGCATCTGTTTACATTCCCCTCACCCGCCATATCCTAAACTTATAAGATCGCTACTACACTTGATCTTATACAAAAGGTTCTTGGAAGTGCTGTTTGGGGAGTAGCCTAGAGACAGGGGCTTGGATTGGCGAAAGCTCGCCTGGCAGCGGAGCGCCAGCTCCATCTCAAGATCCAACTAACATAGTTTTAACTGCAGCACCTTTAATCTACTACTAGTTCACTGCCTCCATACATCGTCCCCTTATCAAACGAGCTGTGTCGGGCAGAATTTTGGGTTGTTTTCATGGCTTCCACATCAAACTTGTTAACTTTGTCGCCACCCTGCTGTGTAATCCACAAAATATACTGGCAAACTTTTATCATTTACCGATATTATTTCAGCGCTTCTTGCGCATCTGTTTACATTCCCCTCACCCGCCATATCCTAAACTTATAAGAACGCTACTACACTTGATCTTATACAAAAGGTTCTTAGAAGTGCTGTTTGGGGAGTAGCCTAGAGACAGGGGCTTGGATTGGCGAAAGCTCGCCTGGCAGCGGAGCGCCAGCTCCATCTCAAGATCCAACTAACATAGTTTTAACTGCAGCACCTTTAACCTCTTAACGCTCAGCGTCCGATATATCGGACGCTGAGCGCAGTGACTTAGCGCTCAGCGTCCGATATATCGGACGCTGAGCTGATGCCGGTTCGGCTCAAGATCTGAGCTGAACCGGCATCGGGAAACACGGGGTGCCGGCTGTGACTGATAGCCGACACCCCAGTGTAACACCCGCGATCGGAGTTGTCTCCGATCGCGGGTGCTTAACCCGTTAAATGCCGCGGTCAGCGCGACCACGGCATCTAACATGCAGCTGGGGGTTCTTTCCCCCACGATGCCCCCCCCCGAACCGTTTTCGGGGGGCGCCGATCGTTGCTATAGTAACTCTGTGGTCCGATCTGGACCCCAGAGTTACCTGCAAGAACTGCCAGTAAGATGGCGTCTGTGACGTCATCTGACTGGCACAGTGCCAGCCTATGCAAGTGTATAGGCTGACACTGCTAATATCCTGCAATACATCAGTATTGCAGAATATTATCATGAACAAGCAATCAGATGATTACTTGTTCATGTCCCATGGTATAAAAGTGAAAAAGTAAAAAAAAAAAAGTTATTCAATAAAAAAATAAAGTAATAAATCACTAAAAATGCCCAAAAGCCCCAAAACATATAAAGAGACATATAACTAAAAAAAAAGTCTAAATCATAACACAAACCCCACATATATAGTATCACCGCGTCCGTAACAACCCGTAGAATAAAAGTAAATCATTATTGAACCCCCACGATAAATGCCATAAAAAAAAACTGTTATAAACCCTCCAAAAATTATGATTTTGACCTTTTCAATCCCACAAAAAATGCTATAAAATGTGATCAAAAAACCATATGTACTCCGACATGAAACTGTTGCAAAGTACAACATGTCCCGCAAAAAGCAAGCCATCAACCAGCTCCGTAGCCAAAAAAGTAACAATGTTATGCCACTTGGAAGACGGCAATACATAAATGATAGATTTTTCCCCACATTAGGGTTTTGTTTGACAAATTTAGTAAAACGTAAGAAAATAAATTCATGTCTGGTATCCCCGTAATCGTATCAACCCATAGAATAAAGATAACATGATTATTAGTCTATACGGTGAACACCAAAAAAAAAGAAGTAAAAAATCCAGTACAGAATTGATGCTTTTCTACTCATGTCCTCAAAAAAAGTTCCTAAATTTTCAACAATAGGTGATACAAACCCAAAAATGGTAACACTGGAAAAAGCATCTCATCCCGCAAAAAAAATGGCATAGTTTTAACTGCAGCACCTTTAATCTTCTACTAGTTCACTGCCTCCATACATTGTCCCCTTATCAAACGAGCTGTGTCAGGCAGAATTTTCAGGTGTTTCACCAGATACATAGTGGAACTCGGCCCATCTGTCGCCGCCATGCTGGAGACCTGAAGTTGCAATCATAGCAGCGCAATATGGATGCCCCATACTGTCGCTCTTAATCATGGAACCATTTCCGTAAAAACAATTAAAAATAGAACCACTATGCTATTCCATTATTCCTAGGTGAAATATTCAAACGACCCGGCCTGCTTTGAAAATTATAATTTTTTCAAAGTAAACGCTTCTGGCCCCCAGGCCCATTTTGGGTGGGGAGGAGCCGAGAGACAGGGGCTTGGACAGGCGAAAGCTCGCCTGGCAGTGGACCGCCAGCTCCATCCCAAGATTAGGCAGCCTCAGAGGCATCCATGCATGCTGCCCCTGCTGTTTCCTGTCCATTTTGCCTCCACGATCCTCCACAGCATCCACCAATGTCTCATTTCAACTCTCTATACCCCAGACGCTGGAGCACGAGAGGATATGCAGCACATCATCCCCTTATCAAACGAGCTGTGTCAGGCAGAATTTTCAGGTGTTTCACCAGATACATAGTGGAACTCGGCCCATCTGTCGCCACCATGCTGGAGACCTGAAGTTGCAATCATAGCAGCGCAATATGAATGCCCCATACTGTCGCTCTTAATCATGGAAGTCGTCTCCATGGCTGCCTCCACATGTCGTCCCCTTATCAAAAGAGCTGTGTCAGGCTCATTTTTCGAGTGTTTCACCAGATATGTTATGGAACTTGGTCACTATGTCGCCACCATGCTGTGTTATCGACTAAATATACCGTCAACCTTTTGTTCACATAGGAAATCATTTCAGCGCTTCTTGCTCACCTCCTTTGGTTCCTCTCTGCCACCCATTGGTGTGAAGCCTGAGTCCATATGTCGCCATGACACTCTCTAGCCTGCCGCTGCTACCGCTGCCTCTGCATGCCGTCCCCTATAGTGTCAGGGTCAATTATTGCATGTTTTAGATGCTATCTAACCTCATTCGGTCACCCTGTCATGGCCATGCTGTTGCCCATAATTTTGGGCAACAGCAACAGTTCGTCTCGAATAACGAGTACCCGAGCATTTTAGTGCTCGCTCATCTCTAGTTGAGAAATGTATTTATTCTGATACCTTGTAGCAAATCATCAGGAGAGAGAGTTTGTGCTGCTAGTGTATTTAGCTTTCACCACAAGCAAAGTATAAGAGTCATAAATGTTCTGTTATGTCATCACAGCTTGCTTTCAGTGCGTTAATCTGGAGCAAAAATAATAACTGTTTATAACTGTACCCATGCTTTCAGTAATTAATGAGCTTATTAATATACTTTGGCAATAGTCAACTATCAGAAAAATGAAGGAGATCTACCAAGCTTAAAGAGGTTTTCCTTTAAAACAACTTAAGCCCTATCCACAGGCTAGTGCCCCCTCCCGGCCACCTTTGTTTTCTTGTAAAGTCTTGGACAACCCCTTTAATGTGCAAGAAGTAAACTAGTGTTTAATATGTTCTTTGCACCTCAGTCAGTGTCGTACTGGGGTATACAGAAACTGCCATAGAAATCGATTCCTACCCCAACTTTTATACAATGGCAATGGCTTTTTCTCCTACACTACCAATGATCCCTAGCTATAATATGTCCACTTCATTCCATTAACTCAACCCCAAATCACGTTTATGACATCCCCCACCTTAATACTACCTTGCTTTTGGATAGAAGACTTGTATTACTGGAATACTGGAAATCGCACTATAAATATTAAGACTAGTCACACTAGAAGGTCGGTAAATGACTATAGTACTGATTGACACTGGTACTGGTAGATCTCCATCAAGTTCACAGCTTCTAGAAATCCTGTGTCAGTTTCCTACAAGGGGTTTGCCCATGAAAGAAAGTTGTCAAATTTGAATCCCCTATTGATGTTTACATAATAAAGCTCGAGTTTAACCCCTTACTTTACAATTTTACTTAGTTTTATTGCTGTTTTAGCCACTATCATTCATTGATGGTCATTGTCCCTGAGTGTGGGCAGGGACTTTCTAAGAAGACACTTCATGATTCCTCTAGTGCTGTGAGATGCTTTCTGCTGACAATGTGCTTAGATTATCAGGGTACAGGTTTATATACACTTTTATTTAGCTTCTAAAACATTCCACTAGTATCTGACAGAGAGAAAAAGAGAAAAGGAGAGATGAGACAGATCAGAGATGAGAGATGATGACATCCCTGAGATGCATATAGCACACAATGAGACACTTCAGCTCTGCTACATTTGAGCATTAACAAACACAGAGTGCACCCCTGGATAAATACCTTATCTTGCCTGTAGCTTGTAGAGCAAGACACTTGTAGTATTGAATTCTCTGGATTACACCTATGTGCCACACTCCTAAATGAGAAATAATCCCTCTGACAACCCACCTAACCATCCTTCAACACATATCACAAAATGCACAATGGGGCAAATTTACTTACCCGGGCCTGTCGCGATCCCCAATCCGGATGGTCCGATGAAGATGAAGCTTGTGCGCCCAAGTTCCTGCATCCTTCTCTTCCCTGCCGAGGACCGCCGGAGTTCACCTTCTTCTTCCCGGTGCTTGTAAGTGCGTGCCTTGTGACACAATTTGAAATGTTAAATCCCGGGAGTAGTCCAAATCCGTTGGGTTGTCCTATGCCCCCGTGCATGCCAGCGCCAATGCGCCAAAATCCGATCACGTGCGTCAATATATAATGCGACGCAAAATGGAAATCGTTGGGTAACCCGACAAAAATGTGCTCCATGGACCCTCAGTAAATTATCCCCTATGACATTTCATTATAATAAAGATCACACTATATACTATACTAAACACTGAATTAATTTTAAGGTACGCAGTCTTCCTCAAGTAATTTTATGTTAAACATAGCTCCCCTTTAATAAATGTAAATATATTGTATAGATATAAATAATTAAATATATTGTATAGAGCAATTGCTAAAATAAGTCTGAATTACTTCTTATCTGCAATTTTACCACACATAAAATTTGAATAAAAAGTGATCAGAAGGCTTAATACAAATCGTATTAATGAAAATATCAGCTTGTCCTGCAAAAAAATGACACATTACACAGCTATGTACACCAAAGAATAATAAAAAGTTAGAGCTATTGGAAAATGGTAATGCAATTTTTTAAATGAAAGTTTAGATTTTTTTAAAGGTATAAACACATAATAAAAATGTGAAGGAAACCGTGATGTTTTGAACCCTTGAAGGGTATGCAAGGTCACTTCTTTATAGACACTCCTAGAATGCACGGGTTCTGAGAAGTGCAGGAAGGGATTTAAAGTTGTCCACACAACTTCTGGATAAGGCACAACAATAAATCACAGCTCTAAATGGTTATAAGACCCCTATCACTAGCCCCAGTGAAACAGAACCTTATCAACCAAATTAAGCTGCCACCAGTAGATTATTGTTCTTGACAACATACCTTATATCACATTGAAAGTTGGTAAGCTAGGATCCCCAAAATTAAACTTTTTTTCCAAAAATGGTTAGAATTGAGGATAGCAAAAAAATGTGGTCTGTACTATAATTTTACCATTTTTTTTTAATTCATCTTCCTTCCATGCCAGCTACTGTTTGTGGAGATGGAGGGGTGGATTGATGTTTGGTGGTGATTTTTATTTTTAAATATCTAATAACATTTTTTTAAAAAACGATGCTGTAAAAAGTACAAATTGTTTTTCTGCAAACAAACTATTATAAGTCTCTGTAAATTGAAAAATGAAAATGTTATGGCTTTTGTAAAGTTTTTTAAAATGGAAATGCAATTATGGAAAAAGGCTTTGGCGTTAAACGGTTAAGTTGCAGTTATGTTATATCACTGTTCTTTTTTCTGTATGCCTATATTATCCCGTTTATATTTTATAAAATAAAGAAAACTTTGCAAATTCTAAATACATATGTAGGTTTGGAGAAATTTGTAACTGATGCAAAAAAATATTAATATTGATTGCAGAGAACAAGTGGCTTTCTAGGACAATGTTCAGTTCATCTACTGAAATGTTTTACATGTTTCTTCTTACATTTTCAAAATAATAATTTAATTATTTAGTAGCCTAAACTTCATTCACTCCCCCAGGTTCTTCTTCAGAAGCTCAGGGCTTTTATAGATCTTGCTGAAATGGAAATGTTCAATTTAAAGCTTGTAACAAGAGAAATGAAATAAAGCACAAATCATGTGTCAAGGATCTGGCAGATCTGGAGAAAAATGCACATACATTTTGTTATAAATTTCTATCTTCAAGTTTTTAACGCCTTGAAATTCAAATGAATGCATGGTACAGAAGGTACAGAAAACATAAATTTTCCCAAAGTCACATCCACCTCCCATTTGCTGAAATTTCTTTATATATAATAAGTCAATTTGGTAAAATGTAGACAAGGCTATATATTACTTAAAATTCTTTTCTGAAGTTGGAGAGTCATTCATTCATCACATTTACCAGGTTTCTTATTTCTTTCTAACTTTAATATGGCCCTGACTTAAAATATTTTGTTGTCCTTATACTGTATGGTAGCACTGAAACAGAATATCGCCATTCTTGCTTGCTGAGGTCAAACCCAGATTTCCCTCTCACATGGGGAATTCATTAAGAATGGGGTTTTTAACCTCATGTTCTCCCTGCCATGGCTCAGGAACCCATATCTATACAGAGGCTCGAGCTTCTTAGTAAATACAGGTGCAAGTTCTGCCATTTCGGACATGTTCACCACATCTCAATGGATGGAGTTTTTTTTTTACTATAGTCTCCGTAGTCTCTCACTATGGTAAATCTGGGGGGTCGGGTGCCTCTCGGCTTCTTCATCTTTTATGCATTTATACACTTCCCCACTTCTTATTCTAGCCTGTTCTCGGCCATCATTCTAACAGACAGCCGTTGATGTCACTGGCTCATCTTTTATGTGACGTCACAGGTTGTCTGCAAAATTTATGGCTGAGACCAGGCTATAAAGAGGAGTGGGGGCATGCATAAATTAAAAGCCCTCCAAGCTAAGAGGTGTTAAAGTGATGTAGCCAGGAACACCTCCGGCTTATTTGTTACATAATTTTATGAAGTCGTTTTTTGCAACATTTGTGCAGTTCATGGAGATAATAAAAACAGTGCCATCTCCCTGGAACAGATGACGAACATGTAAGTTAGGACAGTCCACCATAAGTAAATCTGACGGTAAATGTCATTTAAGGTAAAATACTTGGAAAAAAAAAATAGATTAAATGAGCCATAAATGGACTATCAACAGACCAAACTTAAATAAATGCACCACTTTTGGTGCACCTTTAACATATAGGCAATGTGACACAATTCTTTCAGACTTTGCATGTTAAATGTGGCACATGGTGCAATTGAGCAGCGGAACACCCCCTAATTTGTGTTGCGTGCTACACAAATGTGGCACATACACTTCTTAAATACAAGTGCAAGGAGTTTGCACTAAAAAAATGTGCAAAGTCCAACAGAAAACTGGCCCCAATATACTTCATACTTTGGTGAATCTATTGCTTTCATTCAGCACTTCATCCGCTGGAGCCTTATGTCATTTCTCCATTACAAAAAAGACGCTTGCCAAAAATAAGAGGTGCAGTTCTGGAATAACATTCACACATATGGACATATCAGGAGGTTCAGGAAAGCGGACATTACAGTATGAACATATGGTAAAACTTACTCCATTAATAAATGATTAGATTATTAGTCATAACAAAACCCTTCAGTTCAAATGGAATAAGCTTAGGAGACATCCCAAAATATCCCCCTCTTGTATTCCTCTTGTAGTGAAATAATATTTTTTAATTCCCTAATTCCTTCAAATATTAATAAACAAACATGTCCTTAGAAATTAATACAAGCTTCATAGCTTCTATGCAAACTGCCAAAACATGGAAACATATAGACATGGCTTTTCACTAGATGCTGAGAAATAAAGGTCTCTTGCCAGCAAATCCATCTGCTTCTCCTGACCCTGACATGACATCTGCCGAAATAGAAATAAATATACAAAAGGAAAACACTGTAAAAGTGATGGGTCTAAAAATTCTGCTATGGAATAATAGTCAGGATTTATCCGTTTTACCTCTACATGATGATAAAATACTGCTGTTGCTGCTACTACTATTATTCCTACTACTACTAGTACTACTACTGCTACTATTAATAATAACAACAACAACAACAACAACAACAACATTATTATTATTATTATTAGATAATATTAGATAATATATATAAAATATGTATAAATGATTACTTATTAATTAATACTGCTGTTGCTGCTACTACAATAATTCCTACAACTACTAATACTACTACTGCTACTACAACTACTACGAATAATAATAACATTATAATATAAAATTATCATTATTATTAACATTACTATTAATAATGATGTGGACACTACCACTACTACTACTACTTACAATTCTGTCTACAACCTGTCCTCTCCAAATATTTCTGAACTAATCAGCCAATACCGTTCCTTATGTGTTCACTGTTCCTCACAGGACCTTCTGCTTCACTCTACTACCATCTGCTCATCTCACAACCATCCCCAGAATTGTTCCCCACCTATCAAACCTTCTAACGTAACCTGAGAACTCATCTGTTTAGGATTGTCTACAACATGCAATAGCCCCACTGCCCTGGGCCCTCTTTACTGTTTCCAGATCTCTGTGATTTTTGTATTTTTTACTTGCATTTGGTCTTAATGTAATGTATGACTGCACAACACAATGGAATTAATGGTAGTGTATAGATACCACTAATAATTAATAGTACCACTGTTGTTGTCAGTGACTAAGTATTTTGTTAATATGTATCCTCTAGTTTCTAGTTTTCTTATTACAGGCGGTCCCCTACTTAAGGACACCCGACTTACAGACAACCCATAGTTACAGACGGACCCCTCTGCCCACTGTGACCTCTGGTGAAGCTCTCTTGATGCTTTACTATAGTCCCAGACTGCAATGATCAGCTGTAAGATGTCTGTAATAAAGCTTTATTGATAATTCTTGGTCCAATTACACCAAAAATTTTGAAACTCCAATTGTCACTGGGACAAAAGAAAAAAAATTGTCTAGAACTTCCATTATAAAATATACAGTTTCGACTTACATACAAATTCAACTTAAGAACAAACCTCCAGACCCTATCTTGTATGTAACCCGGGGACTGCCTGTATTCTTTTTAATTTAGTAACAATTATCCAGAAATAGTCTCTTCGTAATAAATATACCTTTTTATGTTTATAGTTGTAACCATAACTTGTTGCTCAAGAAGGATGGATAGTAATCCCACAGGTCATGTGATCTCTGGTTTCTTAGGTTACTGAGGACTGTCCACCATATAGCGTAAAGGGAGTACATTTTAAATGTTTGGTGTATTCCACATCATTATCATTTGTCAATATTAAATGTCAGTCTTGAGTTCTGCTGGGTTTTTTCTCTTTTTTTTTTGCAATGCTACTACTACTATGACTAATAATAATAACAACATCAACAATAATGATAACAATATTAATAATAAATAACAATAATAAATAATATTATTTAAAGTAAATCTACCACCGGGATCAAGTATGGTAGACCAAGCACTCTTACGTGCTGCTATGTGCCCCTTCAGGCAGGATACACTCTTCTTTTAGCCGCTTATGCCCTGGCTCCCCAATTGTCAATTGAGCTTGGAGCCGCTAAGGTTCATTTGCATGATTTTAAAAGTTTTTTAAAATCTGAAATAAGGGCATAAGAAGCTAAAAGAGCAGATCCTGCCAGATGGGGCACACACCAGCATGTAAGTGTGCTTGGTTAACAATCCTTCATTCTGATTGTAGGTTTACTTTAAAGGAAATTTACCATCTGGAATATAGATTATAAACCAAATACACTTACATGCTGGTGTGTGCCCCCTTTATCTCCGTCTGCTCTTCTTTTAATTTCCTGTGTCCTAGATTTTTAAGAAAATATACTTTACAAATATGCAAATGAGCCTGAGGGGCTCCAGGCTCCATTAACTTCTATGGAATATGGAGCCCCTCAGGCTCATTTTGAAGCCTTTTTTCATAAAAACTAAGGTATAAAAAGTTTAAAGAAGAGCAGATCCTGAGAAAGTGGGCACACACCAGCTTGCAATTGTACTTGGTTTATAATCCATAATCCGTATGGTAGATGTCCTTTAAGATCAATAAAATTCAAACCACAAACTGCCCAACATGGTCAGATTTTTGACACTCATCACAATTGAGATTTTTCATCAACAACAATGGGTCATCCAGATGATGTTATTGCTGCCATGTGGACTGACAACAAGATTGCATATTGTGATTTGTAGCATACATTTGTAGCTGTGTGTTAGTGATATATTATATTATATAATATAGTCATTATATATATATATATATATATATATATATATATATATATATATATAAAATATAAGTGTGTGTCTACATTTTAGCCATCTGTTATAAAGCCAGTTTACAAGTAGCATCGCTATATTTTGTAAAAGTGCATGAAATTCACCATAGTTACTTTCATGGGCATGAAATGCATTAGTCTGCATTTTTTGCATTTTAATTGCTGGATAGTTCATCTAAGTGAAATTAATTGGATTTGTACGCCGTTAAATGCTGGTTCTCCCACTTCTTCAGCAGATTAAAGAGATTCTGGTAAAGCAGTAGGGATTCCCTACAGTGATATCATTATAGTAAAGGTGATGTAAGCCAACCAGATGTCATCTCCCAAGCTTATTAGGGTTAATGAGAATGGCTTCACATATGTCTAATGAAAAATACTGGTTATACTATAGATATGAACGCTGATGAAAAATTATTCCGGTTTACTATTTTACCCCAAAAAGCATGTATAGCTATAAAGTTCAGTTTCTTATTTGGTTATTCAGGTAATGAGGCTGGTGTATTAGGATTGGTGCTAAGATGCCAGGTTGCACTATAACTACTATAGTTTTGCCACTGATTGTAGGAGTGCAGGAAATTTCTTACTCCAAAAATGCAATGCCCCCCACCATTAGCAAATAATGACTGTTCTACACTACTTTTCTTCCAACTTTCAGTTTTTTTCTTACTTACAATCTTGAATGAAATACTTTTTTGAATAGACTAAGAATTTTAATAAACGAAATCATGAAAATGGCGCATTTTGAAAGGGGAAAGTTGGCTTAAAACATGGATGACAGTGAAAAAGTTAACATGCATGCTGACAAAAAAGATGCTCCAGGACTCAAAACTCTCAAGTCAATAAATCTGCCCTTTTTGTGTTTTGTTCTATGACCTGAAGCGGAAAACAGCTATGCTATATATAAAAAAATGGGATTAATAACTATAATAACACTCATTCAACAGATAACCTACAAAATAAGTAAACAGACTCATATTTGTAATGTCAAACATCAAGAACTAAGTGCATAACTGGATCTTTATCTGGTGTCTGGAGGGACTGCACCACATACTATGCAGCATGTCATTTTTGTAATTGTACAGTATATTATATATATATGTGTATCCTTCGAAGATTAACAGAAAGAAAAAAAGGACTATCCAAGAACCGTATTTAACCCCTTACCACCGACTCTAGTTTTCAGCTCAATGACCAGACTCGATTCTTCAAATCTGCCCCATGTCACGATAATTGGTTATAACTTCAGAACACTTTAACATATCCAGGTGATTTTGAGAAATTTTTCTCGTGACGCATTGTACTTCATGTTAGCTGTAAAATGTAAGTGATAAGTTTTGCGTTTCGGTCTGAAAAAAAGTGAAAATTTGGCAAAAGTTTGTAAGAATTCTTCATTTTCCAAGTTTGAAATGTTTGGCTTTCCAGACACGAAGTAAAACTACCCAAAAAGCTTGATAATTTACATTTAAGGAATGTCTTCTTTATGTTGGGATGATATTTTATGCGTCCTGTCATTTTTCCAGGATGTTATGAGGCGCAGAACCTTAGGTGCGATTTTTCTCATTTTCATGAAAATCCCCAAAACTCCCCAAAACCTCATAAGTTACCCCACCTTAGAAACTTCACCCCTCATCGTATGTAAAACAATTTCTATTTAGTCTAATAACCCTTTAAGTGTTTCACATGGGTTAAAACAATATGGACCTGCGATTTAGAAACTTTTGAATTTTTTTGGAAAAGAAATTCATTTAGGCCAAAACTGACAGTTTCATAATAAATTAAATGATGAAACGCACTGCAACGTTTGATGCCCAATTTCTCCTGAGTGTACTGATACCCCATATGTGGTGGTAAACTGCTGTACGGGCGCACGGCTGGGCATAGAATGAAAGCAGCGCCATTCACAGCATATTTGTATTGTCATGTTGTACAAGAAATACATTTTAAATTTTTTGGTAATGCGAACATATGAGGGCTTATTTTTTTATGGGATGATATATATATATATATGTAGGTAATTATTTTTGGGGGTCTTAAGCTTATTCGTGAGATTTTATTAACTATTTCAAGGGGGACACAAACAAAATAATCAAAACTCCCCCCCCACCAGAGTTTTTTAAAAATCTTTGCTCAATTTTACTGAGCAAAACCTATATTGGAGAAAATCGCAAATTGACAAATTTTCAGGGCCATAACTTCTGTATTTTTCTGTTATCAGATTTGGTCGAGGGCTTATTTTTTGCGTAAAGAGTTGTTCTTTTCAGTCGTATCATATCAGGGAACGTAACTTTTTTTTAATCACTTTTTAGAACATTTTTTGGGATGGTGTTTGATGAAAAATTGCATATTACTGGAAGTTTTTCGTGTTTTTTTTTACGTCGTTCACTGAGCGGGTTCAATATTGATTTAGATTTATTGCACAGATTAATACGGATGTGGTGATAACAAATATGTAAGTTTTTTTGTGTTTTTGTATTTTATATACTTTATTTGCATTTTATGTGTAACTGGGGAGATTATGGGACTTTTATTTCAATATTTATTTAATTACAATTATAAATTGACTTAATCTTTTCTTTTTTTTACTTTTCTACATTTTCCACCTTTAGCCTTGAGCAAACTTTCATCTGATTGCTTGTTCAAGCCTTTAAACTGCAATACACTTGCAGTGCAGTGTATAGTGTAAGTAACTGAGCATGCTGAGCATGCTCAGTTACTTACAGCCGGGTCCTGCCAGGAGGCAGAACCCGGCAGTGAAAGAAGCCGGCAGCCTTGGGTCACTGACCGGAACCTGGGGCTGCGGCAGGAGGGATCGGATCCCCCGGGGGGACACTTACACGCCTTTGTCATGCTTGACCGCGGTGTGTAAGGGGTTAAACACACAGGATCAGAGTTTTTCTGATCCCAGGTGTTAGTGCCGGGTCTGGGCTGTGATATCACAGCCCGACACCGGCACGAGCTAAACCCGATGTCCCGAAATCTTCTTCTGAGGCGCCGCCGTAGAAAAGCGTTGTGTCAGAAGTACCCTTAATGAGCGCCGTAAAAAGCCGATAGGGCGGTCATTAAGGGGTTAAAATATAAAATCTTCCAAGGGGTTGTTCGATACAATAACAACAAATAACGGTGTATAGAAAGTTCTCTGCTTTTCTGATATGGCAGTGGTCACCCCTGCTCCCAGCAAGTGGCAGTAGTGGTTCCCAGTAATTTACTGAAGTGGTTACATGTCTGGTATATAGTCTCCGTAGAAAGAAGAAGAGATCGACAGAAAACATGGCAGTTAGAACTGGGTGACTATGGATCACAGGGATGTTTCAAGGATACTGTATTTTTTGCTAAAGATAACTTGATGCTGGTACAGCAGATGTTGTGAGAATCTTGTCTGCAAGACAAAGTCAACTGGATCTTTAAAATTCAAATGATAGTAATATTATAGTATTATAATGAATTTATTATAATGAAGTTATAGTCATTGTGCCAGGACGGCACATCCCAATTATTTTCTAAAGAGAACTCAATCTTAGTTTTTGTTTATAGCGTATTTAGTGGCACTGTATGGTAACGCTATTCCTACACAGTTACATACCTGGTGTTCCATTAATATTTTAATATTTTTTCCTATCAGAAAGTTTTACAAGATATGAAATATTAAAATATTGGGGCAGGAGATTCACATCTATGAGCATGTGCATCTCTCTCCTTTTAGAGTTTAGCATCCATTTTAGGCCCCTTTCACATGATGGTATACCATCATGTGAAAGGGGCCTAAAATGGATGCTAAAATAGGCCTAAATAGGCTGTCATGTAAGTTCATTGCGCGTGGTGCGGTACAGTAAGCACACACGTGTCTAACTGTACCGCAGCGTCGCCAGAAAAAGATAGAGTGTACTCTATCTTTTGTCCTACATAGGGCCTGGCAGCATGGCTCCCTATAGAGAGGGAAGGGGTGAGGAGCTCTCACCCCTCCACCTCTCCAATTGAAAGTATGCTACACCCGGTTAGTGGTGTAGCCTACGTTTATGTAAAAGCAGCCTTACAATAGTCTACAGACTTACCAAAAGAGCTAAGCTTTGCTTACATATGTTTAGAAAGCAATATTTAAAGCAAGAATTAAAGCTCTTGCTTAAGTCCATGTATAAAAGGAATTTACTAAATAAATTCTATTTCTATGAAGGGCTTCTTCTCACGCCAACATATTAGAAAGCAATTTACCATTTTTTATGGTTTATGAGAATTGGAGAGGACCTAAAAAATAAGAGATGCTTTTGCCATCACCCGTTTTTTATATATATTTTATATATATATGGTCCTATTTTTCCCCGCTGAGCCGCCATGCCATTATCACAATGATGAAGCAGCAAGTCTTCCTGGGTTCCCCAAGGGAACAATGATACTTCTAGAAGCTGCAGAAAGTGGAACTAGTGACATGAAATTATATGATTTCATTTTAATAAGACTGGAATACTGTTTCCTCTGTCAATGCTGTACAATAAAGCCCCTTAATGAGTGCAGTAAAAAGGGTTGTTGAAGTTCATTAAGGGGTTAATACCTGGGTGTTTAACATTGTCTCCAATAAAAACTTAATTAATAAGCAATATATATTTTTTTAATTTTACACTAAAATTTCTCCCTATTTGGATTGTAATACCCTGGGCCTGATGTATGTGGTTAACTCTGTATTATAAGTCTTGTATTACTAGATAGTACATTGCAGGATTTTCTCATGACATACTAAGAGATTGATAATGTTCATGTCTGATCGGCCTTGACTAAAAGCAACAAAATTAATGAAAAAGTTATACAGGTGGTCCCCGACTCTGCCCACTGTGACCTCTTTGGATGGTTTCCTTTAATCCCTTTTTTAATCCCATATATATATGGGAACTGCCTGCACATCCAAAATAAATAAAACATTTTGTGCATGTTATAAATAAAGGAAGTCTGTCCAATACAACATTACAACACCTCCTTTGTGAGAACTAGAAATGCTAAAAGTTAAATTAAGAGTTTCATTATGTGGGAGTACAAAGGTAGTGTTTTTCATAATTCTGAGCCATCAGTGGAGTAATGTTATTAAAGAAATCTACCATCAAAATCAAGCATGAAAAAAACGGGGGCACCTACTCCTAGATCCAGGCACTATAACTGTGGTAATCCTCTTCTATTTGCTATCCATGGCTTCCTTCTTTCAAACACAAACTTTTACATTTAAGCCAATGATCTAGATGGGCTCTGGTGGCTTTATCAAAGCCCCTCCATGCTGAAGCTGTCACACTTTACAGAGCACTACCCCCTTCCACTGTGTGAGATTACAGCAGGCAAAGGGAGAGGGGATGTGCCGAGGGAGCAGGGCGGAGCTTATGAATCTACAGCATGATGGGGCTCATGGCCCTCTCAGAGCTGTTCTGACTCATTAGCATATTTTTAAAAGTTTATTTTTGCAGGAAGGAGAAATATAAGAAGATTACCACTGTCACAGTTTCCCTGGTGTATCATGCTAAAATTTCATAGATGCCTTGAAAGGAGATGGTGGCTATTTAATATTCATTCACCTCTCTCAGAACTCATTTTTAACTTTAGAGAACATTTGGGACATGGGACTCTTAATGTTCGGACCCCATCAGACCTTGAAGCTGTGAACCATCCAATGGAAGCTAAATATACAAATCTCAACTATGTTGCATTGCTTCCTGGCTGAATCTCAAACCCGAGGAATGTTTCTTCTGTTTACAGCAGATAACTTTGCTTTATCTTTTCACCAATAGCTTACAGACTAAGTGGATGTTGAATCTCAAATAAACAATAAAAAAATGAGTAAATAGCTGATATCATCGACCCAGTTCAATATGTTCCAGCGATTTGTTCATTCATAATTAATTCTTTATGATATAGCTTCTCCTCTCCACATTTTGTGATTTTTATAGGTATTGCACTAACCTTAATTTGTTAAACCGGATCGGAAAAAAAGTGTCCTGTTTGTTGAATGTCCAATAAATGAAGGCTGTTATGTTTTATCATCTTTATCATTAAAATCTGTAGCTTGTCAAGGTGCCAATGTGTTAGCCTTGAAATTACTTGTATTATATGCTTTGTGTAATAGTTTCCTGAGTTCCAGTGGTATTCTTTCTAAGATCAATTCCCTTGCCAGAATCTGAAATATTCATCTTTTCTACTAAGGAGAAAGACAGCCACAATGTATTTAGTTAATGATTTCCCATTGGAGTTGAACCTAGAAGCTGCTTATTATAAACCCGATGGATTATTTATTTCTCTATATGTCATTTACTGCTTCCTGCGAGTATTTATCAGTGCTAGCAGAGCGCTACAATGGATGTTCTCCGAAAACTTGATTGAGACTGATTTTCAATGTAGAAAAAATTGTGCAAATAATATGTCCTACCATATCCTTTGCTAATAAGATATCCATGAATACTATTTGATAAAATGAAACTTCCGTATGTTATATTTTCCAATTTTTCTGACTATGGTGGTAAAAGTTGCCATATCCATGTTCTTTAAATACATAAGCATGAATTGTAGAATTCGGAATGTTGAAATTGAAGTCTATTTTATCTATTATTTTGTTCTGGGAGGAAGATGACTTTGAATATGATATAATATATGAAATAATATAGTATGAGTAAAGATAAAAAAAGAAATATAATGTGAAAGAAAGATCAGCCAAAATATATGATTTAACAGTTTATAACACCTTTGCATAGTCAATCAGTCTTAAAGTGTCTGTAGAAAGTGTCTGCAGCTTAAAAACACATTGGCCCACAATTATCAAAAACAGTCTGTAATATGTGCTGTTTGCCCGTGTATTGTGCACAGGGTGCCAGGTTCAGGATTTTTGGCACAGGTTCTGCATGAATATGGCGCCCCCTGCACTGCTCTGACAGTGAGCACCACTTTTTTTGGTACACCTTTAAAATGGGGAGTGCAAAACACTTCTGTCAGACTTTGCATGTTGAATGGGGAGCACAGTCCCGCTGTGTACTGGAAAAAAAATTAACAAAATTTGGTCATGTGTGCCATATATGTGTCTCGGACACTTCTTATATACATCTGCAAGCAGTTTTCACTGAAAAGAACACGTAAAGTCTTGCACAAGCACCTTAGTAAATGTGGGCCACATTTACTAAGTGCATTTCAAAAACTTGACAGATCCTGATTTTTAGCGGGTCCACTCATCACTATTGAGTTTTTATTATCATTTAGGCAAATTCCTTATTTGCCCGAAAACAGGGCCTGGCCTCCAGAAAAAGGAGCATGGCCTTGCCCAGGTGCCAGAAAATTTAGTCTAAGCATCAGTAAATTCAGATGTAAACTAGACCACCTAATAGTTAGTCTGAAGTAAGACTCCACAATTCTAAACTACTCCATCATGTTTTATGTGGTGCAGATTAAGACTGTGGAGTTTGTCTCTGAACTGGTCCATTCAACAACATTGGGGCACATTTACTAACACCAGTGCAGTGTGTACTATGTGCAGTTTGCCTATGTAAAGTGCAGAGGGTGCCAGATTTAGGATTCCTGGCACATTTACTTCATGAATCTGGTGCTCCCTACACTGCCCTCACAAAGTGCACCAACTTTTTTTTGTCGCACTTTTAACATGGGGCATGTGACACAATTCTGTTGGAATTTGCATGTTAAATCTAGCACAGTCCATCTGAGCACCGGAAAGCCCATAATTTGTGTCATATGATGACTAGTGTAGTCACGCCACAAAAAGGTTCATTTTGACACAAATATGGTGCAGGTACTTATCAAATTCTTATGCAAGCAGTTTGCTCTAGAAAGAACATACAACGTCTGCCAGAAAACTGGCACACGGCCCTTATTTAATGTGCCCCATAGTTTCTAATGTGCCACAAGTTTCTAAGATGTATGTCTGCAAAAAAACCAACAGTCAACGGGTCACCCATACGTCATCGACTTTTGCAGATCCACAAAAAAATAAATAACGTGAAAGGCTGGCGAATTATGGAGTGTCACATGATTGTGTTTCCTACAAACTGATCCACAAATACGGACACAGTTGACATCAGTGCTGCATCAGTATTTTTTCTCAGCCCCACGGACGTTTATGGGAGAGGAGAGCTGCAAACACGGCCATGAATAGAACATAGATTGTAGATAACATAGCTGTGTTTATGAATTACATGGAGACATGAGCCAGCCAAAAAACAGCTAAAAACACACACAATTTTTTATTTTTCTGAACATGAGGGGTAAAAAAGTGGAATCCCTTCTACTTAAAAGCACCATAGTGTTACAAACAAGATTTATCCTGTGTTGAAGATGCTGCTATATATTTTCTGGAGTCAAAAGGATTTTCCAATTTCACACATTTCACATTTAGGAGGGCAGCAGACTGTTCATTGTTCACGCTGGTCCATATAATTTGTCTTCTTTTAGTAGGGCTCACTGACGTAGTTCATTAGGGATTAAAATTTAACTTTTATTGGTATAAAAAATATAAAAATTCCCCCCAAAATAAGAAAATTCAATAGGTGGTACAGGCTGGATGTAATCCCGTACTCTCTAGACTTTATGTGGATTTCTATTACAGATTCACCAGCAGTCTATTTAGTATGCAGACCCTAGATAGCAATCCACATTTAGTATGGGCAGGGTCATTTAACCATCCAGTCAACAACATTCATGCTTCTCTAGATTCGGTTATTTTGACCCATGTGTCAGTATAGGACTCTGAACAACCATGCATGTGCTGATATCAAGTCTTTTCTATCACATCCACACACTCAAAAATCCCCTATCATATTGGTGACAGGTTCTTGCCCTACTCTGCTACTGAACGTATAACCACATTCTTTCTCTACCTCTCTCCCAATTTTTGTATACCAATAAAAGTTACATTTTAATCCCTAATGAACTACGTCAGTGAGTCCTCTAAGAAAAAAGGTGTAGTTGGGATAGAGTATCAGTTACGCTCTTCAGTGAATACATCTTCTTAGTAGTAGATATGATAAGTAGTGCCGTGCTATTCCATGCGGGTGAGTTGAACATGTTGAAGGTTTGGAGCCGAGGATAAAAGTAGTGGAGTAACAACCACAAATGTGGGGCAGAACATTTAGTAAGGAACTGGTGTCACCCTACAATATGTGTACAAGAAGGGTAAATGGAAGGCGGTGACAGTATTTCTTTCCATGTGAAATGCCTCTTTCATTTTGGAGATCCAAATTGTACTTTTTAGTTTTCATTTTTACAAGTATATACTGTAGGTATATTATTTACCGTAAAACAGAAGCATAAAGTCACAGAAAGTTCCAATTTATTCCTGACTGTAAAAGTATAGTCCTTTCCACACTACTTGGACCTTCTTTCACCTCTGGTTGTAAACTAAATAGCTTTGCCTCTTTATCCTTAAAGAGTATATAAAATGTATACTATATGATTTTAGATTTGTGAATGCCTATGAATTGTGGAATCCTTTAAAATATAATACATTTTTGGTCTCTGTTTTATGAAGGGTAATTTAAACTGTAAAGGTAATAAAAACTCAGTATTCATGGACCAATGCACAAGCTATAAAGTGAGATCATGGAATGATATAGAACCCATGCATGAATGGCTTATCAATTCTTATGGAAAATATCTCTGCATAGTTAAATTCAATTTGCCTTAATTTAATTCTGGACAATGTGCTACGTTGTTTTTAATTGAATATCGTTCAGCTCGACATAAGTAGTATAAATACGCAAATGCAATCTACTGTGTGCCAGTAAAGTAATCGAAAAATATAACAGGATAATATACTGGTATAGAGGGACCAATGCTATTTTACATACCCCGGACTTAAAACTATTTGAAAAAAAAAACAAACAATTCTTTAAGAAATATTTTACAAAATTTGAAAATATAAAAGAAAAAGCAACTTTGAAAAAATATATTACCTTTCATAAGTGGCAATGGCGGTCCGGTGACGGTATGGAGCCACACATGTGTGGCACAGATCCCCGCTGAACACCACAAAAAGATAGAGCCTGCTCTATCTTTCTGTGAGTGTGCGGCCGCGCGCCGGTGTTTCCTATGGAGGGAGGAGGGGTCACCTCCTCCTCACCTCCAGCATATGGCGGTATGCCTGCAAGGTGGGCATACCGCCTGTGAAAGAGCCCTAAGGCTTGTTAATGCCGATTTGTCAACAGTTTTTAAAACCATTTATTATCACCTTTCAAATGGAAAACAAGCAGTGGTTTTTTCGACACTCGACTTTTGGGGCAAAATTTTGGCACCGTTTGTGAATCCACCAATTTTTTTTCGCTTTTATTTTGCGGACACTTTTTTGGTGCTTTTTATGGCACAAAAGTAGCCCAGATAAACCTGGCCTAGAGATTAATCCCTTATACAATCTTACATCCCATTGACAAATCTAGAATGGTTCTAGCACCATCTGGCACCAAAAATAATAAATGCCCCTCTTTGCTGCCGCATATTTTAGACCAAAAAGTGGGCCTTTCTTCTTTTTGAATTAGTAACTTCTACCCTGTGATCCTGCAGCAATGTGAAGAAGATTTACCAATTCTTCTCAGCCAAAAAGACCTCAGAAAATTATACATATTTGTATTCTAACACATTTATAAACTCTTACACCCATTTGTGCACTGATATATACATCTATACACTTACACATATCTGTCCCATTAGATGCTGACCACATGGGTGAAGTACATGGTAGTAATTAGAGAAGAGAGATCCCTAGTCTTGTTGTCTGCTGTCCCCTCTCTCCCTCACATTTGAATCTCAGCTGTCAGCTGTGTACTGTGAAAGATGCACACCGTAATATACATATTATGCTGTACAATATATGCAGTATATATCCTCCATTCTTTAGTGTGGCAGGTTGGATGTTTGGCGATTGTGCTGGTGCAGAAATTGATTATTAGAAGTGGATGACATCAGCTGAAGACAGATGGGAACGAGGGAGTTGCCGGAGATATGGACTGAGTCCCACAGTAACCTTGTCAAATAAAACAATTTTACTTAAAGAGGAACTTTCAACAACTTCAACAATTCAGGGGCGCTTTGAATTTTGTTTCTAGACCACCATGGTTGCAGAGATATCAGTCCCATTTTCTCAGTATCTGACCATTCTACACTCACCGGCCACTTTATTAGGTACACCTGTCCAACTGCTCGTTAACACTTAATTTCTAATCAGCCAATCACATGGCGGCAACTCAGTGCATTTAGGCATGTAGACATGGTCAAGACCAGGGCCGATTCTAGCATTTTTGCTGCCTGAGGCGAATATTAAAATGCTGCCCCCCCCCCCGCTCCCTGTTAAGTAAATGCGGAAAACTTTACTAACAATTAACAACCCTACAGACAGCTCCCTGACACTGTGTGACTGACTACAGGATCTGAGAGGCATTAGTGACATCTAGTACCTTATAGATGACAATCTCTTCCATCAGGAGGACTTTATTCCGGGTTCTCCAATCCATGACGTATCAAAGGTGAATTCACGGCCGGATATCTTCAGCTCCGTGCAGCATCTCCACCCGGCATCCCTAAAAATACCACAGTCACTTACAGTATGAAGTCTCCTGGAAAACAACACTGCGCTCCTAAATAATATATACCCCTCACAACACAACTGACC
Organism: Engystomops pustulosus; assembly: GCF_040894005.1. Taxonomy (NCBI): domain Eukaryota; kingdom Metazoa; phylum Chordata; class Amphibia; order Anura; family Leptodactylidae; genus Engystomops; species Engystomops pustulosus. The sequence continues at coordinate 43,311,045 of NC_092418.1, read as the reverse complement.
GCACTCTCCCCACATATAACACATCCCCTCATTATCCCTGCTCTCATATATTTAAAGGCCTCGTTATTCACCACCCAATTAAATTATATACAGCTCCCATATACAGATCCCCTACAGCTTAAATAAAATCTTGCCCCACATATACATCCCCCCAGCTTAGTAATATACTGTACCCCATATACATCCCCCCAGCTTAGTAATATACTGTACCCCATATACATCCCCCCAGCTTAGTAATATACTGTATCCCATATACAGCCCCCTCCCAGCTTAGTAATATACTGTACCCCATATACAGCCCCCAGCTTAGTAATATACTGTATCCCATATATATCCCCCCAGCTTAGTAATATACTGTATCCCATATACATCTCCCCAGCTTAGTAATATACTGTATCCCATATACACCCCCCCCCAGCTTAGTAATATACTGTATCCCATATACAGCCCCCCAGCTTAGTAATATATGTATCCCATATACAGTCCCCCCAGCTTAGTAATATACTGTATCCCATATACAGCCCCCCAGCTTAGTAATATACTGTACCCCATATACAGCCCCCCAGCTTAGTAATATATGTATCCCATATACAGTCCCCCCAGCTTAGTAATATACTGTATCCCATATACAGCCCCCAGCTTAGTAATATACTGTATCCCATACACCCATATATCCCATATACAGCCCCCAGCTTAGTGATATATAATATATAGCATCCCCCCAGTATAAAATAATTATAACCCCAAATCCCCAAATAAAATATAGCATCCCCTCCCCCTAGTATAAAATAATTATGGCCCCAAATAATACATATAGCACACACCCCCCCCCCTAGTATAAAATAATTATGGCCCCATATGATATCTATAGCGTCCCCCCCTCCCCCAGTATTAAACGTTTTCTAGCCCTATATAGCGCCCCCCCCCCCAGTATTAATTATTAGCTACATTTAATTAAAGTACTTGAAAAATAATAAAATCATACTCACCTGCAGGCAGCTGCTCCCTCGGCGCGGCTCCGGTCTTCACGCGGCCTTCACTCCGGTCTTCCTGTGAGCCGCGGCTCCGCAGTGACACAGGCGCATGACGTCATGACGCCTGTGTCACTGCTTAGAACGGAGCGACGCAGCTGCCGGAAAGGCGCTGCGTCGCTCCGCATATAAATCGCGCCTGTGTCTTAAAGAGACAGGCGCGATTTATTTAGCTGGTGGGCGATTCGGGCGTTAATGGACGCCCGAATCGCCCACTTTAGAGCGGCAAATTTCGCCGCCCTTTACAGGGACCCGCATTCTGCCGCCTGAGGCGAGATTTTCATCTCGCCTCATGGCAGATGCGGCCCTGGTCAAGACAATCTCCTGCAGTTCAAACCGAACATCAGTATGGGGAAGAAAGGTGATTTGAGGCCTTTGAACGTGGCATGGTTGTTGGTGCCAGAAGGGCTGGTCTGAGTATTTCAGAAACTGCTGATCTACTGGGATTTTCACGCACAACCATCTCTAGGGTTTACAGAGAATGGTCCGAAAAAGAAAAAACATCCAGTGAGCGGCAGTTCTGTGGGCGGAAATGCCTTGTTGATGCCAGAGGTCAGAGGAGAATGGGCAGACTGATTCGGGCTGATAGAAAGGCAGCAGTGACTCAAATCGCCACCCGTTACAACCAAGGTAGGCAGAAGAGCATCTCTGAATGCACAGTACGTCAAACTTTGAGACAGATGGGCTACAGCAGCAGAAGACCACACCGGGTGCCACTCCTTTCAGCTAAGAACAGGAAACTGAGGCTACAATTTGCACAAGCTCATCGAAATTGGACAGTAGAAGATTGGAAAAACGTTGCCTGGTCTGATGAGTCTCGATTTCTGCTGCGACATTCGGATGGTAGGGTCAGAATTTGGCGTTAACAACATGAAAGCATGGATCCATCCTGCCTTGTATCAACGGTTCAGGCTGGTGGTGGTGGTGTCATGGTGTGGGGAATATTTTTTTGGGCCCCTTGGTACCAATTGAGCATTGTTGCAATGCCACAGCCTACCTGAGTATTGTTGCTGACCATGTCCATCCTTTTATGACCACAATATACCCAACATCTGATGACTACTTTCAGCAGGATAATGTGCCATGTCATAAAGCTGGAATCATCTCAGACTGGTTTCTTGAACATGACAATGAGATCACTGTACTCAAATGGCCTCCACAGTCACCAGATCTCAATCCAATAGAGCATCTTTGGGATGTGGTGGAACGGGAGATTCGCATCATGGATGTGCAGCCGACAAATCTGCGGCAACTGTGTGATGCGATCATGTCAATATGGACCAAAATCTCTGAGGAATGCTTCCAGCACTTTGTTGAATCTATGCCACGAAGAATTGAGGCAGTTCTGAAGGCAAAAGGGGGTCCAACCCGTTACTAGCATTGTGTACCTAATAAAGTGGCCGGTGAGTGTAATCTGTGATATGTCAGAGAGGAGGAGCTGTGGCTGGAGCTGGAGGTGTGTCTCATGCTAATCTTCTCTCATACTGTCCAATCAGCAAAAGGCAATGCTGGAAAGGCTACTATCAACATTGAGCTGTGATAACCCTATGCTCATCTAAATACAGAGTTTACACCCATTACGCTAATATTATGTTGACATTGCGTTAACACCGCATTTACACAAACACAATGGGGCACATTTACTAAGGGTCCGCGGACCGCATTTCCGTTGGGTTTCCAGACTATTTCCGTTTTACGCAGAATTTAACTGGGGTTTTTGGCGCACGCAATCAGATTTTGATGCAATTCAAATTGTGTAGCAAGACATGCACTCACATACACTGGGAAGAAGAAGGTAAACTCCGGAAAACCTCAGCAGGGAAGCGACACATGCAGGATCTCAGGCCCACGATCTTGTTGAATTGCAGCAGACTTCATCCTCATCGGACAACACGCCTCGGGGATCGCACAGGGGCCGGGTAAGTATGTGCCCCAATGTTATGGAATTGCAATGTAAATGGAATGTGCATACAATGTGAAAGCAAAAACATTGGGGCACAATTACTTACCCGGCCGACGGAGTTCACCCTAAGAGCATTGTCCAATGACAATGCACTGTGCCAGGATTCACAAAGAATGTGCGCCCGATTCCTGCAAGTGTCGCTTCCCCAGTCAGATCCGCCGGAGTTCACCATCTTCTTCCTGGTGCATGTAAGTGCTTTCGTAGCAACACAATTTAAATATTAAATCCCGCACTCAGTCCGAATCCGTCGGTTTGTCTGAGCCCCCCCCCCCGATTTATGTCGCCTGAAAGCCGGCGCCGCTAAGCCAAAATCCGATCCCATGCAACACAATCCCCTTCTAAATAGCTGTCACAGTGGCGCAAATCCCGGAAATTTTCAAAATCCAACGAAAGTGCGTTTTGCGGACCCTTGAAAGAAAATGTTATGTTACCACAATTGCAATATAAATGTAGCATTGTAGCAATGTAAACATAAAAACTTGATGTAAAAGTATGTACATGGCGTTTTGGTGGAATAGTTTACATAGTTTGCATTGTATTTCAGTTCATGTGGCATTTGCTTTGCATTTATGCTTTACTTTTGTGTTTATGTTTTTGTGCCATTTACATGGCGTTTATGTGGCATTTACATGGTGTTTGGTGCATGTTTACCCTGTGTTTGTGTAGCATTTTGTTTATGTGCCATTTGCATCACGGTTACGTTTAAGTGGAGTTTTTGCTGCATGTGCAATTAGTTAATACATTTGTGTTGCATTTACATGTATGTGGTGCTACGTGCTACTTACATCACATTTACCTTTATGTGCAGTTTTTGTTACATTTCTGTTTACGCACCAATTGCATTTACCTTGCATATGCATTTACAACATGTTTGTGGTTTACATGGCGTTTACACTGCGTTACCATTTACATTTATATGGTGTTTACATTGTACTTGCATTTATATAACAATTTACATGTTGTTTATATTGTATGTATGTTTACAATACATTTGCGTTTACACTTCACTCACTTTTCTCCTTTGTATTGTCATTGCATTTGTGCCTCATTTACATAGCAATTTGTAAAGAAGTATTTTTGTAAACATGTTTCCCGAATTTTTCCGATTTGCGCCTAATTGCCCCGGGTTTTTGGTGCACGTGATCGGATTGTGGCGCTTCGGCGCCGGCATGCAAGCGACGGAAATCGGGGTCGTGGCCGTCAGAAAACTCGATGGATTTGGAAAAATCGCTGTATTTTTTTTTAAAAAAGTGTTGCTTGACACACACTTACCTGCACCAAGAAATAGAAGGTGAACTCCGGTGAACTCTAGCGGACCTCAGCGCAGCAGCGACCCCTAGTGGATATCAGTGCACAGACCTTAGTGAATCCTGGCCGGTCCCAAATCAGCGTCAGAGGACCCGCCACTGGATCGCCGCTGGATTGCTGGCCACATTTACTAATAGTGATTCAGTAAGGCACTATGTGCAGCTTGCCTCACTATTGTGCAGAGTGCGCCAGATTCATGAAGACCAGAGCACCCATTGGGCACCCAAACCACTTACTCTGAGTGCACCAATTTTGTCAGAATTTTGACATAATTCTGGCACAAAGTTGTGTTGCGGTGGAGATATTAACATACCCAGTTCTATGAGATCAGCCCTCTTTTAAGACACAATGGGGCAGATTTACTTACCCGGTCCATTTGCGATCCAGCGGCGCGTTCTCTGCGGTGGATTTGGGTCTTCCGGCGATTCACTAAGGCAGTTCCTCCGATGTCCACCAGGTGTCTCTGCTGCGCTGAAGAGTCGGAACGCACTGGAGTTCACCGAGCCATCGTGGGTGAAGGTAAGCGCGAGTCCAGCGACCTTTTTTTTTTTTTTTAAATGCGGCGGTTTTTCAAAATCCGACGGGTTTTTGTTCGGCCACGGCCCCCGATTTCAGTTGCGTGCATGCCAGCGCCGATGCGCCACAATCCAATCGCGTGCGCCAAATTCTCGGGGCAATACCGGGAAAATCGGCGCAAATCAGAAATATTCAGGTAACACGTCGGGAAAACGCGAATCGGGCCCTTAGTAAATTACCCCCAATGAGGCACATTTACTAAGGGTTGGCTGTGCACTTTAGTCGGACTGTCCACGTTGTTCATGGCTTAAATGGCTTGCACAGGTATTTAAGAAGTATCTACACTGAGCAGGGCCGATTCTAGCCTATTTGCTGCCTGAGGCGAAACTTGAAAATGCTGCCCCCCCCCCCCCCAAATAAACCTCTGTTTACGTTCCCACGCAGCCCGATTGCAGATTTATACAGATTTGTAAAATCGCACTTATTCACATTTATGTACATTTACATAAAGTTCTATAGTCATACACACATTAATACACACACAATATATACAGTAGACATCATATACACACATTCTGTATAGTACATATAGCATATAAACATAATATACTTGGACATATATATAACAATTTACAATATATATACACACACACACACAAAGCATACACAACACACACAGCATACACACACACACACCATACAAACACACACAGCATACACACATAAACGCAGCATACACACATAAACACAGCATACACACACAGCATACACACACAGCATACACACATACACAGCACATACACACACACACACACAGCATATACACACACACACATCATACACACACAGCATACACACACAGCATACACACACACATACACACCATAAACACATAGACACTTTATATAAATACATCAGTTCCTCCTATTGTGTCCCCAAGATGGCTGTGTGGCTAGGGCTGCGATGCGGGCTGCTGCTGTGTGAGCAGCGTGGGGATCAGATGGTGCCAGTGTCCTGAGCAAAAGGTGCAGCAGCTGCGAGAGTTCGGGGCTGACTTGCACGGACCTCCATCACCATCTGCGGCCCCGGGCAGCTGCTGTGCTACCCGGTGCTTGATCTAAGCCTCCTCCGCTGCTCCCTGCAAGTCTGGAGGGGATCGTTATCGGATGCTGCTGGGGGCAGCACGGAGACCCGAGTCTGCACGCAGGCGCTGCCATTTCCTCCTCTACTTCCCCCGAACGATCTGTGCCGGGACGCAGGCGGCGTGTCATCATCACACGCCGCCTGGGTACTCCAGAACAACAGAGCGGTGCAGCCAAAAAGGCCTGCGCCACTCTGTATATTAATCGCGTCTGTGTTCTTGGAGAAACAGACACGATTAATTTCATGATGGGTGATTTGGGCGGCAATGGGCACCCGAATCACCCTCATTTTATTCACCCAAGATGCTGCTCTCTTCAGGATTTTCATCTCGCCTCATGGCAGGTGCGGCCCTGACGCTGAGATTGTGTCGCATGTGACTCTTTTGTGGAGTTTCTGGCTTCCATGCAACACAAATTAGGGGGCATGACATCGGACTGTCTGACTGAGTCGGACTGAGCGCCGTATTTAACTTTTAGAGATCGAGTGCCCAAACTACAAGCAAGACCCACTTATTTATTGCAAAGTGCAAACACAGAAATTTTATTTGTGATTTATACTGACTTTTCTATCACAGCTTTCATTGATACCAGCACCCTGAGGACACTAATAAAGCAGAAAATAGAAGAAATTTGGATGACCATTGTAGCTTCCCTCCAGGGTCCCATAAACAGGAAGAATTGTCAGGGCCGGAGCAGGAGCTACAATGATAATCCAGATCTGTCCACACCTTCCCACTCCTCCAGTAGTCCTAAGTAGCACTGTCACTTTAAAATAGCTCTGTGCACAACAAGTCCTGCACTGTCTGGGTCTGCAGGACTCTGCAGGACTAGAGTCATCTCTGGTGATGGCCTGAGCACCCACAGAAAGGGCTCTGAGTGTCACCTCTGGCACCCTTGCCATAGGTTAGCTACCATTGCCCTACTGCAGTGATGGGGAACCTTTTAGAGACCGATTGCCCAAACTACAACAAAGACCCGCTTATTTATTGCAAAGTGCCAACACAGAAATGTAATTTGTTATTTATGCTCCCTTTTCTGTCACAGTTTTCATTGATACCAGCCCCTGAGGACACCAATAAAGCAGAAAATAGTCCAAGGTAGAGCTGTCACTTTAATATACGTCTGTGCACAGCAAGTCCTGGGCTGTCTGGGACTGCAGGAAGATATCTGGAGTCATCTCTGGTGATGGCCTGAGTGCCCACAGAAAGGGCTCCGAGTGCCACCTCTGGCACCAGTGCCATAGGTTAGCCATCACTGCCCTACAGCATAGTAGTGGTGAAAGGTTCTCTTTAACATATGGTATTAGTGAGGTACATGAGACACATTCTTTTTTGCATGTATTGACCGTGTCTTAGGTTGCGATTCCAATATTCATCTGCTGGCATCAGTATTCCTAATCATTATAAAGTGACAATACCCTCCATCTATAAGATCAAATAACATCACATGGAACATTGCAACTCAAATAACACAAAACCTCTCACCTGGTGTAATAATTTTTTATTACACAATATTATATAAGTTTTGTTTTTGGCACCACTTGTTGCCTGATTCTTTCCCGTGCATGTGTATACTCGCGTGCAAGTCAAGTTTTTTTAGCACAAAGTGCTAAAAAACTCTGACTCAGCTTATACTTGAGTCTATGAAAAAAACCTCTGTACTTACACACCATGACTTAAGACGCTTGCCGTCATCATAGTGTGTGCACCGCCATCAGCACACAATATTATGTCAGTAAGTGGCTGATGTGGTGGACCTGCGGGGGGCATCAGAAAGGTGAGTACAGTTTTTTTTTTATAATGCTTGGCATGCTCGGCACAAGGGGCTGCTGACTATATACTAGGGGGTAGGCACTGGCTATATAATTGGGGGCTGCTGGCTATATACACGGGGAAGGCACTGGCTATATACTAGGGGGCTGCTGGCTATATACTAGGGAGCAGGCACTGGCAATATACTAGGGCAGTGATGGCGAACCTATGGCATGGGTTCCAGAGGTGGCACTCGGAGCCCTTTCTGTGGGCACCCAGGCTTCCACCCCAGGACAAAGTTCACCAGACAGGGCTTGAATCTTCCTGGCAAAGAGACCCTGGCAAGAAGCTACAATGATGGCTGAATTTGCTCTCTTTAAATTGTCATATTGGCACTTGATGGTAAATAATTAGGTTTTGGTTGTTACTTGGGCACCCGTTCTCTAAAAGGTTCGCCATAACTGTACTAGGGGGTGGATGGCTATATACTAGGAGGCTGCTGGCTATATACTAAGGAGCTGATGGCTATATAATAAGGGACAAGGGCTGATGGCTATATACTGGGGGACATGGGCTGTTGATTATATACCAGGGAGAATGAGCAGATAGCAATATACTGAAAGGCAGGTTCTGCTGGCTGTAACCTGGGGGGCATATACTTCCTGGCTATATACTGGTGGGAGGCTGTGATTAATGCATTTCCCAACCTTTGCTTGTACTCGAGTGAATAGATTTTAAAATGAGGTACCTCGGCTTTTACTTGGGTCGGCTTATACTCGAGTATATACCATACTCATTTTTGGGTAAAGGGAACTAATGATTACACTTCATTAACTTTCTTAAAGAAAAAAAGAGTAAATTAGCCACTTGTTTTAATAAAAACTTTCCACAGCTCCCTGTGAATGCAAAAATGAATCTGTATGTTAGTGCATTTACAGAGATCCAAAACATGTAAAGGTTTTATTATGTTTTACTACTTTAGTGCAAAAAACACCCTCTTTTCGTAAAGCTGTGTTTGTTTTCATTCTGTCATATTAGGAGGTTCTTTTATTTATCCATAAAATGAACAATATTAGGCCAGTCAGTTTGTCCATCCGCAAATCATGGACTATGTGTTGGTCAAATTTCATAGACCCAACACAGTACAATGGATTGGACTCCATGCATCATACTGAGTCCACAGAACAGCAGCATCAAATTATAAGATAAAATATGTTAAATATTAGACTACAAGAGTGTAACATAGTGCTGTATACCCTACTAAAAACTCCAGTTACCATAGATAACTCTGATTGTAGGGTTCCAAACATGTAAATCTACAAAGAGTATTTCTGGATAAAGCTTCATAGACCTCAATGAATCGACTCTGCCATTCAAATTAACACACCCAAAATAAATACTTCATAAAAAAAACTAGGATTAAACAGCAGTGCCCTCATCCCTAAATGATTCATTTCCATGGCTGATATGTTAAAATCAATTTGTAAACTTATATGTAACTCACCCAAGGTGAGTCCAATGATATTAATTTGGTCCTGTATATAAAATTAAAAATTGGGTGCCAATCAGTTTATAAGGCTCTATGGGAGCCTGCCACTAGTTGTATCTGTGAAAAATGTGGCAGAAAGTTCCCTTTGAGTTATTCTGAAATTCTACATAAGTGCAATTATTATAACTAATGTGTCATACTATTAATAGTCATAGATAGGGGGTGTGGCTAACCACTGCAAAGAAGAGAATGACACCCGTGCCTCTAGAACCCTTATATCTGGTCTGTGACCTCATCACGTGCTAGATGGGTAGATGTCAGACACAGCTAGACACTAAGTCGTCAGCTTTGTGGAGTGTCTCTACGGAGCAAGAGATGCGTCGCGGTGCCGACTACCATCTACAGATACTGTTCCCTTACACCATTCTTCTTGATCCAAACCCATGGCCCCTCTCCTTCAACTGGCGCCATCTTGCCATAGAAGCAGGCTACATAAGAGGGCAGATATGGGCCAAAGGATTGCTGCCATCACAAGAAAGGCAACTGTAGTAGACTCAGTGTGACACAAAGGGGGTCATTTATCTTTATTTTTCTAAATTTTTTTCTATCTTTTTTGAGACTTTTTTTGGAACATTGCAATTTTTGCTACTTTTTGAAATCTGAAGTCCACTGGACATTTGTTTATCATCAGTAAGACACATTTATCTTCTCTCCCAGATGTTGTAAATGTTACAAATTATGTTTAGATTTTGAAATTGTCTAAAATTTACAACATTTTTTGGCAAATTTTTTTTCATAGACCAAAAACACCAGACGAAATCATATTTAAGGAAAACTTAGAAAATGGAAAAAAGTGATTTGAGACATTTGTGCAACATTTTTGAGAGATTTGGAAAAAAAGACATTTAACACAAAGAAAAAGTGAGATTGATAAATTAACAAAGTAGCAGATGGAAAAAAGACAAGCAAAAACAATGATCCCTACAGTGTTCTGTGCCAGCCTGCTCCCTAATCAGGGCACTTTTCTGAATAAGCAACACTTCCTTTGAATTAATCTAAGCTAGCTCCCTGTGTAAATTGTAAACCCCTCAGGTGGGATACTATTGTGGGAGGCATATATAACTAAGGGGATACAGCTCATAGCCCATGCTTGGCCCTGATTGCTAAACTCCCCTCACTCCCTGTGCTCCTTAAAATACCCCCAGTAGGCAAGGGGCGCCATAGCTTAAAATTGGTGGAAAATAATAAAGACAGAGCAGGAGAGACACTCAGCACTCCTAAAGCTCAAAAAGGGCAACATGACATCTACAACTATTTATCGCCTGCCAGGGTCCACAAATCCCTGCTAGAAGCTGACGCTGGCAACAGGGCAGAGGATTTAGACTTAGACTAAATTCATACATAGCATGGTGGGCACATGTCAGTGCCAGGGAGATGAGGAGGAGGTGAGCTATAAAAAAAGTATTTTACAATTGTTTATATTATGTCAGTTAAAAAAGCACCACAAAAAATAAAGTTATAATTCTGGGGGTGCTGGGGCCTCATCCTTTTTACACGAATTACTAGTCCGAAGGGTAGGACATTAATTCTTGGTCCACCTGAACCAGCCCTTTAAGTGTTGTGTTGAGTATTTAGGACACACAACCAGGGGCGTTGCTAGGGTCACAAAAGATCTGGGGCACGGGCCCCAATGCATACGTACCAAATTCTTAGTTGTGTCCTCTTTTGCACATACTCCCTATACACCTGAAACAACTATACTTAAAAACAACTGTACAGCTACAGAAAATACAGTAGATATTCTGATCTGTTATATCTAGGGACTGCAGTAGTTGTTCTTCATGTTCTCCATTAAGCCCCCTATCACCATTTCTCTTCTTCCAACCATGCGCTGTGCCTATGGAGATTACCACACTTATCTTATGATCTGCAGTTTTCTTTTGTCCCTAAGACTTTGTCCCCTAACAGTGTTATCATTCTTCTACCCCTAAAGCTCTTCAACCAAAAAATGTATTACAGCTACATACAATGTCCTCCTAAAATACTGATAATGCCCTCTAGTGTAACATGTTATAAAATCCACAGCTGTAAAACGCAATTTCCAATTAAGCCACAATTACGGCAACAAACACCACACCCCTTCCTTGTGCCCCTCACATTTAAATTAAGCACCCACATTGTGCCAACAACCTAACAATGATCCCTAAATGTGGCCTGACATGTAACAATGCCACCTACGCTCTATAATAGACCCCCACACAGTAAGTACCCTCTATACTCCCTAATAACCCCCTACACACTTAGTAATATCCCCCACACTCAAGCTCCCACATTTAGTAATATCCCCTCACTATTAGCCCTCAACACCCACTAATAGCCAGACAACCACTTAGAACCCCCACATTTAGTAATAGCCCCCACACTCAGTAGTAGCCCTCCACTTGCTAATGACACACTAAAAATAGCCCCCAAACACAATAATAGCCCCCACATTCAGTAATATAGCTCTCCACTTTCTAATAGCCCCCTAGACTCAAAAGTAGCCTCCCACACTCACCAGTAACCCCCACACTCAAGCTCCCACATTAAATAATAGCCCCACACTTAATAATAGCCCTTCTATGCTCGCTAATAGCCCCCACATTCAGTAATAGCCAACCACTTAGAACCTCCACATTCAAAAAAGATCATTTAGTAATGATAACACTAATAGCCCCCGCATTCAAAATTATATCTAATATTAGTAATATTCACTTTCTGATAGCCCCCCTAGATGCAAAAATAGCCCCCCACACTCACTTATAACCTCCACAAACACACTCAGTAATATAACTAAATTATAGCCTCCCCGACTCAGGGATAGCCCGACAACAATTTGGAATAGCCTTCACATAAAGTAATGACCCCAAAACCCCATGTGCACACTGTATAATGAAAATATAAGAGTTATGCTTACCCCTCTTCACTCGTGATTTCCTCTTATCATCCATCTGCAGGACGTGATGTGGTGACGTCACTACACAGCGCCTCCTGCTCCAGGCTGCTGTAGGGAGGCTGCTTGAAGCAGGAGACGTGATGTAGCAATGCCATCGCCTCCTGCACAGCAAACTACTACATAGAACTGCCGCATGTGATCTGTAGTGGAGCAGGATGCTGACGGCACCCTGCTTCACTACAGTAATCATCTCTATCTGCATCCAGAGGATACAAATAGAGATGACAGTGGAGAAAGCCGTCAGACAACATTCGGGGCACCAGTCAAAAGATCCGGGGCTCGTGCCCCGGATCTTTTGACCTAACTACGCCCCTGCACACAACTAACCTCTTCTAATAGGGAATCGATAAGAAATTATAACTTTACAAAGCAGTCTTTTTTTTAAATTCACAGTATCTGAAAATATTATTGCAGCAAACTAAGAAGCATTATACTCAGGTCACAGTAGAGAAAAACCTAAATAGAGGTGACGTATAGAATCCAGGGGGTCGAATCAGTAAACCGTGCAAAATTTTCCTTTCCCATCTAGATGTGACATATAAGAATTGCGACTAAACTAAATAACATTTTATAAGGTAATTTTCATGTCATTTTAAAAACTTTGACCTCATTCATTTTTCCAAGGGTCTGCTGATTTAGGTGATTGAAAGTAAATGCATCTGACCAGCAGGCGTACATCTACATTCTGCAGAAGAAGCACTTTCTGGTTGAATGTCTTGAGATTTTCCATATACATTGTATGGCATTAGATTTTTTTCATCCTCAGGCTGAACAGTCACTGTGCTGTTATATGTAGGAAGAGCAGAATACATGTGTAGTGTTATTGAGGTTATGAAAAACGAAAAGAATTACATTATTTGGCTTGTATGATCAATAATTACAATTCCAACAAATAAGCAATTCGGTTCAGTAGTTTGTGACCTTTCAATAAGAGAAGATAGTATTATTCTGTGTGTATAAAATGTTCTACACATGGCAATATCACACATCTTTCTTGTACTGCTTTATGATTGTGTCTTGACATTCCTCTCCCAGGCACATGACTTGCCGGATATACTAAGAGGTTTCCAGACTGAAAACTAGTACAAGGCATGATAAACGACCCCCATAGTCAGCAGAAATACTGGGAATGCTTATTTAAGTGTTTTACTTTACAAAAATAAAAAGGGTAAACTTAAACCCCACAATGTAGCTCTAGGGTCTATTGCCCACAAGCGAATTTGATGCGTGCAACTCACATAATGCGCTTTCTGAAACGTCCGGCCTGAACACTCATAAATGGGAACTGAACTGACATGCTGACTTCAGGTCCAGTTTATGAGAGTTCAGGCCAGATGTTACAGAAGGCACACAATGCGAGTTTGAAGTTAGTTGCATGCATCAAACCCGGTGGTCGCAATGGACCTAAAGCAATCACACTTCTGTTAAATCAACCCGTCCTGTTACGAATCAACCTGTCTCATTGTGAATCAATGTTTTCTGCTGTCGTGCAAATGGATTAGGGAACAGGTTGAAATAATGGGCAATTTCTATAAAAGGGTGGTTCTGTAGGTGGTGACCACAGGACACTTCTCATTATTTTTGGCTTTTGTTTTAAACTATTTAAAATTTTATTATTGCTTTCACCCCTAGAGGAAGAATGAGGCAGTGTTTACAACTCACACAAGTTGGTAAGCTTTAGCAACTCATATAGGACAGAAGGTTAGCTGTGTCTGTCCGTGCCAGTGTACAGTGTGCCAATGTGCTGGGTGAGAAATGTGCTGAAGAGAAAAGGTTCACACTGAGCACATGAGACTGACTGGTAGAAAGCATTCTGCTGCCTGCAACATCCTCTAGCATGATTAGTTTGGTACTGGGTAAGGAATGCACAGCCTTCTATGTGCCAGCCAGAGATACCCTGACAGCCGTGTTGGAATCCTCAGACACATTGTAAAACCATATGCAGGTGTAATGGGTCCTGGGTTCCATCTTATGCATGATAATGCTAGGCCTCCTGCGGCTGTAGTGTGTCAGCAGTTCCTCTATGATGACGGTATTGATGCTATGGAGTGGCCCATTCTTAAAACCTGAATTAAATCAAGCACATCTGGAACATCATGTCTTGTTCCATCCACTATCGCAACGTTGTACCTATAGACTGTCGAGGAGTTGACAAATGCATTAATCCAGGTCTGGGAGTAGATCCGTTAGGAGAACATCCGCTGCCTTACCAGGCGTGTTTGGCAGGTCATACAGGAATGTGGAGGCCACACACAAAACTTTATTTTTCAGTATCATTGCAAATCTAGACCTCCATGGGATAGTAATTTTGCTTTTCATTGATCATTTTTATAATTATAGTTCTCAACACATTCCACTTTGTCAGTGGTGGCGAACCTGGCACTCAGGTTATCACCACAGGACAGAGTTCACCAGACAGGAACAAATCTACCAAATCTCTCTGCAGTCCCAGGCAACTGTAGAGATTCTGCTCTCAGCGCTATTTTTAAGCGACACTTCATTGTCTGTTTGGAACTGCGGGAAAAGTGAGAAGGTGTGGACAGGGCTGAAGTATCTTTTTGAGGTCCCCCTGCTGGACCCTTCATTCTTTCTCTACAGAGAGACCCTGGAGAGAAGCTACAATGATAGTCTGAATTTGCCCTCTTTTTTTCAACTGAATTGGTGTCCTCACAGGGCCGATACGATTGAAAGATGTGGACGAACAGGTACCAATACGTTACTGCTTAAAATGCCATGTTGGCACTTCACGGTAAATAAGTGGATTTTGGTTGTAGCTTGGGCACTCGGTCTCTAAAAGGTTCGCCACCACTGCACTATGTTATTAATAAAGAATAGCAATTGAAATATTTCATTAATTTATTCATTGACATCTAGGATATGGTATGGTAGTGTTGCCTTTATTTTTGAGCTGTGTATATCGTAGTTATTTAGAATATAGCCATAGTGTGATGTGAATAGGCCTACATGCAAATGGTCACATACAATATTTTTCAGCTTTGTGTTCAGTCACAATGTTGAGTGCATTAATGAGTTTTCCTATTATTATGTGAAGTTAATTGGAAATATATGACTTAAATGTCAGTAATTTGTATGTGATGTTTTTTTTTTTTGCTATAACACCACATTTTTTTAAACAGTTTAATTGGCTATCAAAGAAAACAGGATAATTGCAAGTCCAAAATGATTAACTTTCTGGAAGTGCATTATTCACATATTATGAAATTATGGCGGCTGAGCCGTAGATAAGCACATAGCAATGTCTTATCTCTTTCTTAGGATGGCTTGGTCTTTATGTAAGGTGTAAATGAATAATGTACCATGTCAATTAAAAGAATTGGAAATCTTGATAACATTGATCTGCATTAATTGAATATTTTGCTTGAAAAAGAAAGTATTGAAGTATTGTTTTTGATTGGAATTTCATTCTGGGTGAAGTCAATCTTGAAATGTATTACTATATTACTATATATATATATATATATATATATATATATATATATATATATATATATATGTATATATATATATATATATATATATATATATATATATATGTATACATACACCATGGAGATAGTACAGATACATCAACTGCTGCTAACAGCCTCTGCATTGGTAAGCTTTAAAACACATAGGGAGTCATTATGTGGAAAAGACAATAGATCAAAACCATAGGTAGATGTTGATCAATTTATAATTTATATTCTGATGCCATCTACTACATTATTTCCCAGTCTGTATCCACCTTTCTTCCTGTAGTCAAGGGTATTATCGTCAGCAGAAGAAGGCTAGCAAGCAATTCTTACTGCACAGCTCATTATCAGCAAGTCACCTAATGTCCCCTATGTAATAACACATAAACAATAGAAAACATGTACATGATTAATAGTGTAGCTGTCCATGGTTCTGAAGACATAAACCTACATACCGAGAGGAAATGAAATACTATAAACTCAAAGTCTTTACAGCTTCTGATACGTGGAATATATTGAAAATAGGCCAATATTTTATAAGGGTTGTGGAAACTGGTGACCTGTATGGAGTATTTTATGAGATATTATCGAGGATTACCTCCACATTCACTTTAATTAGACTATATCCTGTTGAAATTAAGTTTGTAGTGCGCATTTGGTGTATGAGAAGTCTGTGCTAAAAAATGTGAATATTATTTGGAGATTGATCATAATAACTTAAAAGGATTTTCCCGCTAATGTTACTATGTTACAAATGTCTGCTAACTGTGACTCTAACTCCTGGAAGCCCCAAGCTCAGAAGAACAGGCAGGTGCCCAAAAATGCACCACAGAAATAGAACACTGGTATAAATGCTCAACCAGAGATATTTTCACTTGTGCATTGCTGTAAAGAGAAAATAGGCAAAAATGAAGCCACAGTGTTTCATATGAAATACACATAGAGGTCAAGTAAAAGTGGAAGTAAACATGCTTTTGAGTAATTGATCATCAGAAAGTGTGACCAGATCTCTGAAAAAAGACATTTTAGCAGTTTGTTGGAATGGAGCATTCAAGCATTTGTTCCACAATACTAAGAAGAAAAGATATCAGCAATGATTATAGAGAAGAAAATGTTGCTTACAATCTTTCTGGGAAGATTGATTAGTAGAGATGAGCGAGTATACTCGTCCAAGCTTGAGTATTAAGGTACTCGAAACGCCTCGTTGCTCGGACGAGTATTTCCCCTGCTCGAGATCGAGCATTTAATTAAAAAAACACAGTGAAGAGCAATGAAGAATAGAATAAAAACAGTGAACACAGTGAACACAGGATCATTTAAGTGAAAAACACAGTGAAGAATAGATTACAGATGTTCGGCACATCTGCTTACTTGTCGGAAGATACGCGCGAAACGGTGCAAACAAAATAGTATGTGAAGAACAATATACATGTGTGAAGAACACATTGAAGAACACGGTGAGCAGGACAGAGACATCGGGGAACAGGACAGAGACATCGGGGAGCAGAACAGAGGAACCGGGGAGCAGGACAGAGACATCGGGGAGCAGTGCAGAGGCAAAGGGGAGCAGCGCAGAATCATCGGGGAGCAGTGCAGAGGCATCGGGGAGCAGCACAGAGAGATCAGGGAGCCTTCAGTGGAAGAAGAGGAGCGGATCCCGGGACAGCGTA
This sequence comes from Engystomops pustulosus, assembly GCF_040894005.1. Taxonomy (NCBI): domain Eukaryota; kingdom Metazoa; phylum Chordata; class Amphibia; order Anura; family Leptodactylidae; genus Engystomops; species Engystomops pustulosus. Next base: position 43,293,707 of record NC_092418.1, on the reverse strand, counting down.
TCTCCCGACAAGTAAGCAGATGTGCCGAACATCTGCAATCTATTCTTCATTGGTTTTTTTTCACTGCGTTTTTCACTTAAATGATCCTGTGTTCACTGTTTTTATTCTATTCTTCACTGTTCTTCACATCTGCTAACTTGTCAGGAGATAATATACACGCGGAACAGTGAAGAATAGATTGCAGATGTTTGCATACAGAAGACATTCTTTTTCAATTAAATAACACATTTTATTCCCGAACCTTGGTCCCTTTGAAAAATACTCGAGTCTCCCATTGACTTCAATGGGGCTCGTTATTCGAGACAAGCACTCGAGCATCAAGAAAAGTTTGTCTCGAATAACGAGCACTCAAGCATTTTAGTGCTCGCTCATCTCTATTGATTAGTCTATTTTTCAACAATCTTAAGAGAGTCATTCTTCAAGGAGAAGTACACCCGAAGGCAGTTGACAATCTTCCTGAAGTGAATGTTCCAGCAAATTCACACCCACCAGGCTCACACCATGAAACATTTAGAAAAAAACGGGAAAAAAGCAAAGCTAAGTCTCAGTTACTGGAGAAGTCAGCTCAGTAAACATGTTAAATGTTCAAGTTCATGACAGTACCATTTGAAAATACTGAACAAGAATGGAATGTTTAGAATAGTTGCCACTCTGAGTAAAGAATATGCAAATAAGTTGTCGAGGTTGGAATATAGCCCCGGCAACCACTGATATGGGAGTAGTTATGGCAGAGGAGTTGTGCAGAATCTAATGACTGTAAGGTCTCCCTCAAGTCCTGAGTCCTGCTTCCCGGGGACTTCAAGTGCCCCACCGCTTCTGGTTGTGAATGCTAAATTTTCAAACAAGTATAATATGGGTGACCATAAAAGGTTCTTATTCTTACCGTGTTAGAGTTTTGTATAAGTGGCCAACCCTTTTAAGTCATTGAGCCAACTCCACTTGATAGCAAAGTATTTCAGATTAATACATTAGGCCAATGAACTCAAGCACATCTGAGCAAAATTACTGAAAAAGAAAAGCAGGAACCCCTACAAATCCAGATCTTGAACCAATGAAATTATTTAGTGGGACGTTAAAAGACATACATGGTGCTACATTTACTTTAATAACCTGATTATTAATGTGTGCCTATGCCACATGCTTTTGTCCCATCCCGGAAAATGTATTTGCATATTTCTTACCCAGAACCCTCATCAAAGTATGTATGTAAGCGTAATTTGCAAATACAATTTCCATAATGAGTATAACTTCTTACCTGACCAATTCTTATAGCCTCTCACATAGCAAAGCTAGTTTTAGGCTATTCTGACGACCCACAATGATTCGAAAAGATTACCATCTTTAGTTGGGTGTCTACACAAAATTTGGCTTCTATTTTATGTCATGGCTTTCTCAAAGTAACCCATTTATGTATATATTAAGTCGCCTTATTTCAGGTGACACAGTTTTCCATTTACCTCCCTTAAATTAGCATATTCCTTAGATAATATAATAACAGAGAGGTAAACCAGAGTAACTGTGCTATTTACATATTGTAATACCAACCTAATGGATTATCAATTTGATGTGCCAACATTTCCATAGAAGTAAGGCTTGTGGCGATGTGACTGCTGTGCATGATACATAAGTGGTACCTGAGAAATAACATAAAAACACTTTTAGTAATTCGGTGAGCTTTACTTTAAATGCTTCAGACTAAAACTGATGTAGGGATTCCTGAGATAGCCGGCAAAGCAAAACTTCAATGTTTTGCTCATCTCTTTTGTGACTGTTAGAAACATAATCAATCCCAAAATCAATCCATTTGATATTACACGCACTACATAATGTACTACATCACCAAGTTTTGGAAACATTTCGCAAAGTATGTATTAAAAAGTGCTTCTTGATGCATTTCCTCAAAAAACTATATGCAGGCACTTACTGCCAAATGCTATTCCATTACATTAGAGACAGATCATTAATAAGAAAAGCAATCCAAGTTAATTATTTGTATGCATTTAATCTGGAATGATCCGATCTGTGTGAGAGAATCTTTTCCAGAGCGTAAATGCATAAGGAAGCTTGTTTACACTTTCACATCTTCTTGAGGATACAATATAGTCTAAAGATTTTCTTATGAAAGATCTGTTATGAGTCCTCACCAAAGTTTTTGATGATGTCATTCAACTGATATAAAATGCAAGAAGCCTCCTTTGATTGGTAATATCATAAATATCCAATAATGTTGAAGAACTTTTTTTTAAATTTATACAATTGTTGTCACTAAAGAAATCATCACTTGCGTACTGTAGCAATGCAGGGCAAAGAACACCGCACAAGTGTCCTGATCAAGTTGTCCTTGAAGAAAAAGAATGTTTTGTAAACACAGGAGACTTTACATTATAATTTGCTGATCCGGTTGCTGAAGATTTGTACAGATGCCAGTAACAGTGCAGACAAAACCAAACTTTAGCTCCTCCCCTATTCATGATGTCATCACAAGCCTTGATCGTTGCTTTAGTAGCTTTAGTTGCTTTAGGGTTATATTCTTTACCTACATTCCTGTGGTCTACGTTCTGTGTGCAGGCAAAAATATAAAGCAATAAGAAATGACCCCAAAATTGGTAAACATTTTTCCCACAAAATGCAAAGATAATAAACACAGTGGGGCAGATTTATCAAGGGTCTAAAAGTCAGAATATTTCTAGTTGCCCATGGCAACCAATCACAGCTCCCCTTTAAAATATTCATGAGCACTGTTAAAATGAAAGCCGAGCTGTGATTGGTTGCCATGGGCAACTGGAAATATTCTGACTTTCAGACACTTGATAAATCTGCCCCAGTGATGTCACAGAACAGGGAAAAGGCAAACACAGTGATGTCACAGTACAGGTATAATACAAACTGGAATGTCACAGTGCATTAAAAATAAACTATGTGATCTCACAGTACAGGGATAATATACACAGTGAGCTCACAGAACAGGGATAATACAAACAGTAATGTCACAGTGCAGAGATGATATACACAGTGAGCACACAGAACACGGGTAGTACACACAGTGATATCATAGTATATGCATAATACAAACAATGGGGCTCATTTACTAAGGGCTCTGCGGCCGCATTTTCATCTGGTTTTCCAACTTTTTCCGTTTTGCACCGAATTCCGCCGGGATTTTGGCGCATGCCGGCTTTCATGCAACAGAAATCAGGGGGCGTGGCCATTGTAAAACCCGACGGATTCGGAAAAACCGAAGTATTTACAAAAAGAAAAAATGTGTCACTTGACAAGCACTTACATGCACCAGGAATTAGATGGTGAACTCTGGCGGACCTCAGCGGACCAGCAACACCTGGTGGACATCGGGCGCACGACCTTAGTGAATCGCCGTAAGACCCGAATCCTCGTCGGAGAATGCGCCGGTCGATCACGACAGGACCGGGTAAGTAAATGTGCCCCAATCATTTAATTGTTCTGGAAAAATAAACACAATGATGTAAATGCACCCTAAGTCTGCTGCATATTTCAATCAGTGAAGTAAATGAGATCCCAGAAAATGTCATGCACAGCCGAAACTAACCTGCAGTGTGGCTATTATATCAGCAGTGTGTAAAATGATAGTGTGGATAGAGTGAGTGCATCTGCCAAAATTACAAAGCAAATATATGGCAAAATTACATATGCAATCCTTGTGGGTTGTGCAATGTGGATTTAGCCCTGGACTTTGAAAGATTTCTGTAACATTGGTACATGTCAGTGTGCCTATAAAATATATATAATAAAATGAGTTATAATAAATAGGTTTTCAATGGGCTGAAGCCGGACTTAGTGCAGAGGGCAGAACCACTACAAATACAGTCTCGATTTTTATGACTGTGGTATCCTAGTTTTCCAAGAATTAGCATAGAATTAGGAAATCCAAGGCAATTTGTAATTTTTTTTCTGTGTTTGATCATAGAATAAAAATGTTGATGATTTCTCCAGTTAATTATTTACTAACAGATAAGACCTAAAAAGTTGTTAGTGTATATGAAGAGTGGAACCAAACATTCTCACTGCCCACGAGATGGGGGTTTTAAAGGGTTAACACATCTGAAATCCCATTTCTATCCAAGCCATTACAAATAAGACACACAATAGGTTTCCTTCAAGCTCCTTAGTTTAGCATCAGCAGATCTCACACTGTGATACACTTAACACTTCACTTACCAATCTGTATCGCTGAACGATGCTGACGAAAACATTACTGAGGTCCTATCTGCTTAATAGCTTTGATCACTGGTGTTGGTGTTGCAAGATAAGGGAATGTGTTAGGTAAGAGGCAGAAGATCAATATATTATAAAGAAACAATTGCTGCTGAAAAATGCATTACTTGCTCTATTGGCCCATCTTGGGATTTAACAGATTTTTTTCTCATATCAGCATGGCTTTCAAAAGTTTAATAGCTTCATAATACACTTTCAGCAAATCTTTAACCTTCCCTAAAATGATGCACTACATCTAGACTTCTAAAGCTGCATACTAGAAGAACATCTCTATTTCTCAAAATCTATCTGTATTAGGATTGTAAACTGTCCGTAATTCACACCCAATCAGTAACAATAGGAGGTGTTTGCCTAATGTCCGTAATAAAAAATGGATGTGTCCCAAGACAGTGGAAGCGGGGAGTGCACAAGCATAATCATAATCCATCTGAACTTCCTGATCATTTCACTAGTAGTGGCTATAGACACAACTTTCTTATTGATTCCTGTATAAAGTAATGTCTATAAAAGATACTGAATAATGTGTTGGTTGCATAAACTTAATAAAAAATTTCACATTCAAAATCTTAGACTGGTCTGTAGTGTTGAATGCAAAAATGCATTCATCCACATAAATTCCCAAAAAGGGATATTCCCACAAAGACAAAATATACTCAGGATGGCATAATAACAGATTCAGCAAGTTAAGGGTAACAAAAATGCAGAAGATAACGTTCCAACCTCTCTCTATCGGTCCTGATGTTTTATATTTTGGTTGTCCAAAATATAATAAAACCAGTCTTGACAATGGCTGGGCAGCTTTTTCTGTCTGCTCAGGTTCCTGCATCTCCTGTACTGCAGGAGCAGGGGGGAAGGAGGATGAGAGCATCAAAGCCAGAGGCACTTCCTATTCAGCAGACCTGCTCTACAAATAAGAGAAGCTCTTGATCCAAGGGTAGAGGGGGCATTCTGGTTAGGGGAAATAGCAGAGCTGAGTGTGTCATTGGGGTACATGTATCATATTTTTGGCTTTTCATATTTTTGAGACTTTTCATGGTGTTTGTGCTCATTTTCAACTTTTTTTTGCCATTCTCTGGTCTTTTGCAGTGTTCCCTGAATTATCATCTGAATTCAGATGTGAAAGTTACAACAAAAAGTCTCAAAAAAATCACACATTTTGGCACAAATCTACAGCTTCCCTTCCCTTGATAATCAATCATAACATATAGATTCTGCTGGCCTGAAGTAGTGTGTGGTTCCAGGAGTCATACAGCACTCATATATGAGAAAGACATTTGATAGGTGCCTTATATGTGCCTGATGAAGGTTCAGGGTCTGAACCAAAATGTGTTTTGCCAAATAAAAGAACATTGGCCAAATTTTTTAAAACTAGTGCAGTCTGGACTTTGTGCACGCTCTTCATTAATCCAACACCCCCTGCACTGCTCTGGAAGTGGCCACCATTTTTTTTTTGGGCGGACTTTGTTTATGCTGCAGAATTGGGGCACAGACAGAATTGTGGCGCATATCAGTAATAAATGTTGCACAAACTCCAATTAAGCAATAACATGCCCCTTTAGATGTCTTTTTTGTCGGACACAGTGCACGTTCTTTCTAGTGCAAAGTCAGACCGAAAACTGTCGTAAATGCTTTAATAAATGTGGATCGTTTGCTTTTACACTTGAGTCCATTGATACAGCATTGAAACAATTCCCCCTATCCAGTGACATCACAGTATATTGGACACTTTCATCCACTGCATTCAAGGGGTTAAAATGAATGTGAGTTATCAGGGACATTCCCACAGAACTATGTGTAACAGCTGACTGCTTGCTGGTTCTTGTGAAGTACAATGGTGGCAATAATGGCATCTCCATGCTATATCAATCCATCCTACTGTCTACAGCACAATCTACCCCTACACAATCTACCTTATTAAAGATTATGTTGCGCTACTGTATAAAATTAGCATGATTCATGGAGAGATAAACATTACATAGGGGTGAACTTTTTCTATATAGTTCAGTGCCAGGGGGTGATTGTTTGGGTGTAACTATCATTACAGCTGCTGTTATAGGGGATAAGGATGTAAGGAAGGTTGACAGCTCGGAATGGTCAACACATAATAGTGATAAATGAATGAATAGAATTACTGGTGTAGATGTATCAGTTTCTCGTGTACAAGAATTAACATAAATCACAATTGTTAGCAAACCTCCAGAAATTGTGATTATTTTCCCCTTCACGCCAGCTAGGCACGGAGAGGTGTGAAGGGGGGCACAGTCGGTTGCATGTTAGCTCCTGCTGCAATTAGTGTCCTGGTGTAACAAGTCTACATTAGGTAGGACCTGGAATAGAAATATACGCTGCACACCTGGCCGCCACTTACTTCAGTAGCCCAGAACCTCTTCTTATATCTGCAGGTGCCAGCACATGGCATATCCGGGCAAGTGCCAAAGCCCAGAGCTGCTGGGGGGCACACATAAGGATGTACATAAGGAATGTATGGGGGCTGTAACTAATGAATACGGGATGACAGGGGCTTTACATAAAATATGTAGTGTGACCTGAGCTCTATATAATCTTCTAGTCCCTCAGTTTTAATCCAAATTCATATGTATTACATGTATATCTCCCAATGGAGTCCCTTGACCTGTTGAACCATTAACGCCACAGACGAAAATAAGGCAACATCCAGACACAGAACCGCTTAAATGTTAGTCCTTAAAATTCTCCTAGTAGCATATCCCGCTATATAGAGAAAAAAAATATACGGACATAGTGTAGACAGTTCCACCAATTCAGTAATTTATTTTCATATCTACTCACATAAAATCAGATAAAATGCGCATAACAAAGTCATCGCCCATGACTTGGCGTGCCGTGGATTTGTAATGCACATTTTATCTGATTTTACGTGAGTAGATATGAAAATAAATTATTGGAAGATATACATGTAATACGTATGAATTTGGAATAAAACTGAGGAACTAGAAGATTATATAAAGCTCCGGTCACACTACATAATATTCTTCATCAAAATCTTTGGATGCTCTGGATCCAACCGGGACCGTCCTTTGAGCTCTTCCTACAGATAAGGTGCTGCATTCTTTGGAACTTGTATTTATATAAAATAATCGTGAGGGGGCTGATTGGAATGATATACTCGGGTATATACATGGAATTGTGAGTTCACTGCAAAGGAGCAAACTGTGGCTCTGTTGCCCAGGGGCCTACTGAAACCAGGAGCCAACCCTGGGTGTCCTTTGTATGAAAAATGACTCCCACTGTGTCTAGGGCTTTCATAGTCTTGTATTCTTATGCATTTATCACAGCTGGGACACAATTTGTGTTGGCACTAAGGGGCAGCAGATGTACAGTTGAAAATTTGTGACGTGAGGCCTTATCATCATTTTTAGGGGCCTGTCTTGCTCAGTAAAGCCCCTTGAATCTTAATCCAAGAGAAGTAATGAAGGGGATCCTCAGGGTCAAATCAGTTTATTCATGGGACTTAATAGTTGTAGCATCCGAATAACCGCAAAGCTAAATTCAAATTCAACAAACTGTACTTTTTTTGCAATAAGAATTTTGAATTGTGATTCTTTATTAAATACAAACTCAGCATTAGGTCCTACAGCACCATTATTATGAAATCTTAGCATTTTGATAATTTAATTTTCATGTATCCCGCCATCTTTTTGCATATATGAACAGTAAAGAGTAGGTGACTTCTCTGATTCATAAATGTAATGAAGGTGCAGCGGCAAAGAGAATATAACATTGTCATCTTTAGACTTAGTTCAGATTAGCATTGACAGGAGAAATATTCATCAGTTTTGAATAGACAATTCATAGCATTCAAAGGACACTTGGTGCGAGAAAGAAATATTCTGTTTTGTAGAAGTAGGTTTATATTAAAAAAGTATCTGTCTGCTACAAAAGAGGTTGATTCTTTCCTCTCTCCTCTGTCCATGCTCACAAATTCTTATTAATGATTTGATAGGGTCATGGTATAAGGTCCCAAACTGACCCCAGATCACCTCTAATGTTCTCGCGCACAGCTTATCCATATGTGATTTTCCTAAGGTCACGGTATATAAAAATATAAATCATTTAAAGGATGACACCTCTGTGACATTTTTTATTTATGGAAAAAACTGTTTCAATTTACTTTGGATTTTCTTTTCATGTCTGTGGATATAAAAATACTGTTCACCTTATAGTAAAGGAATATATTCCTGTGGAATTCCAAGAATGTTTTTATTCTCTAAGAGTCTGTTCACATAAATCAGTTGCCATCAGGTTTTAACATCTTGTGTATTCTTAACTACTGTAGAGATAATAATTAATAATGATTCCTTTATTTATATAGCACCCACAGAGCTTGCTAGATCAGTCCCTGTCCCCAATGGGGCTCACAATCTAATCCACATACCGGTATATTTTGGAGTGTGGGAGGAAACCCACACAAACTAGGAGAGAACGTACAAACTCTTCGCAGATTTTGACCTGGATGAGACTTGAAACCAGGACCCCAGCGCTGCAAGGCTGTAGTGCTAACCACTGAGCCGACGTGCAAAGCGACATATTTCCATATTGGCGGCCATGCGCAGCAAACTCTGTGTTCAGCACAGATGCAGGAAGAGGAGTCAGCACAAGCCTGTTCGTGAGATATATTTATAACATATCCTGTGTATATGTAAATGCACAAGATGGGAAAATTACTTTAAATCAGTGCAATGGAAAGATACTGGTTAGAGAATAAAAACTGGTGACCGAAAGTATAGGAAAATTTTAAGCATTTCATCTTATCTCTGGTTGATTTCAGTGACAGAGTCCTCCTATAACTTGGGAGAAGTTTTAACGTTGTCTTATTCCTAATGCACCACCGACATCACTCCAGGGTTACTAGATGATATCTCTGATCAGTACATTAGTCACGGACTAACCTTTTACTGTTTCTGACAATTCACAGTGTTTGTAATGGCATTGACAGAGGATCAGTAAGCCAAGTCTACCTCCTAATTGTGGTCCATTGGTGATATCTGGTGTTATCCATTGTTGGTAATCTTGACAGCATGTTTTGTGATTGTGTAGGTGCTGATATATCTAACCACTTGCTGCAAACTGCCATAATAGTACATCGGCCGGTAGCAAGGGGGGCATGGAGAGGGAACACAGGCTGCATCAAAAACACCTGTGGCTAACAGATTGACAGCTCAGCTTCCATATTGTCTGCTAAAGAAGCATCTTTACCCCAGTCAGTTGTTGCACATTTACCTAGGCCTCAGAATACATGTAGAAGGCCAAAGATATTCCGTGATGTAGTTGAAGCACCAGATATTGCCAATATGCTATCAAGTGTAATTAGATTGTGCTGGCACCTCCGACATTTAAACAAATTTAATGGATAGCAGCATGTGGGAGCTGTCATATCGGTTTAGGTCATCTCTCCCTGTGATGTCATTGGGGAGCGACGATCTATAACCATGACAGCCTAGAATCTATATAAGACTCCAGGACCTGTCATTAAAGCAGATCTGTATGTGTGCTGGTTGCAAAACTACCATATACCACAAAAGAGTAGTATTGCAGTATATATGGTACTGAACAATCAAACCCCTGTGGGTTAAAGTGCCCTAAGAGGCTGAAAAGCAGTAAAAAAAATCTCTACTCTATTAAAACATAATTAAACCGATATAGTGTTGGTGTTCCTATGATCTTACCAACCCAAAGAATAAAGGAGATTTGTCATTTGTAAGGAACAATGAAAGCTGTAAAAACAGAGCCCACAAGAAAATGTCCCAATTGTGTTGTTTTGTCAATTTCAACACATTTGGAATTTTTTCCCTGCTTCCCAGTGTATGGAATGAAAAATTAAATAATGTCATTATAAATTACACATTATTGTACACAGTTTGTTACACATAAAACAAGCCCTTAACCAGCTCTTTACTTGGAAAAATAAAAAAAGTGATTGGTTTTTAAAGGAGAGAAGCAAAAAAATGGAAATGAAAAAGGGGTTAAAACTTGAGACCATATGTGGAAAGGGGATAAAACTTGAGACCTCTGTACAGCTTAGTGCCCATGTTGGCTTCAATCTGCCAATGATAGCAATTCTGAAACTGATCACGGTTTCTCAAGAAGACTGACTTGAAAACTTTAAACAAGTTATCGTCTAACATCAATATTTCACCATATTCTACATTTTAATAAGATCTTTGCTCACAAACATACAAACTATCACTTCATTTTTGCTCACTTAGCCATAAGTAATAACACTCCAGTTGGTCTGATATTTTACGGGTTTTTTAAAACACCCCAGTTGCTTGATAATCACGTTTGCAGAAAAAAAATTTTTTTGCTTGAGAAAGAATATGTTTCTTCCCTAGGAAATTAACATGCCATTTTGTATAAATATGCTGAATATCTGAACACGGGCTCATTTGCCCAAAGCATATTCTGCTTTGAGAAAATAGAATTTAAATTAGCTTGAACTTACAGGTCTTTGATGTAAGTATCTGACTTGCTGATCTTGTGTGGGTCATACACTGTCTGTTTGCAACATCTTTTTAATAGCCAGCAAATATGTAAAAGGTAATGTGTTTTACAGAAAAAAGTGACAACACTAAAGGGCAATGGGGGTCACAAAACCAGTGTTCAAGGTGTAGATCAATGCATATTGTAGCAGAAAGGTGATGGGTAGCCTAGGTGTTATTGTGAGGGGGAGTTTTTTCGAGCAAAGTCTTGCAGGATATTTACACCTAGTTACTCTATGCTTTATCACCGTGTTGATTAAAATCTGGATCAGTTTGTCAGCCTAGAAAGTGTGAATGATTCCCAATCTGTTTCTGTGACTGAGCCAATTGTTTTCAAAATCAAAGAAGCTGCAAGCAAAACTTTGGCTCATGACAAAACTGTCTTTAAAGGAAACCCATCAACAAGGTTATGGGCACTAAGAGTACAATTACGTACTACGGTCACGGTGCAGTTATGATGTAGTTATGAAACAGTCAGGATGCATCTGTGATTCGGTGACGGTACAGCTAAAAATCACCAGTTACTACAGCATTCCATCATTCCATTACAACGTTAATATTTCTAGTTGATTTTTTTTAACTTTTGTAGTCTGTGTCTGTCCCGGGGATGTGTAGTTTAAACTAACCGAGACACTTCCGGATAACACTAATTAAGCCAAGATCTCTAAGAGACTCGTAGCCATAGACATTTTAGACAATAGAATTGCAGATTTTTAAATATATGTTTTATATGTAGACAATCCAATATCCCCAAGTTTTTCATTTACTACCTCTAGCTGGAATGGTTTCAATGGGGAATAGTTATATATAAATTGGGGGACATGTATCATAGTTGTTTTTATTTTGTATAATTGAGACTTTTGATCTTTTTTGTGCCTTATGTATGTTCATGTCTTTTCTCTTCTGTTACTTGTTTAGATTTTCCTGTCCATGCAGGTTCAACTTTTGGCTTTTTTAAAAAAAAACTTTTTGTTACAAATGTCTCAAATCCATGTGGATGCAAGCCATGTGAAGGGGTTATATACAGGAATGGACAACTATGCTGCTTTAATTACCAACTCAGAGAGATCGCCAGAATCTTGGAGAAAATTTGCAACACCTGGGCATTATCCATTGGTCCAAAAAACCAACATCATGGTGTTCCAGAGGAGAAACACAAGAGCAACCAGGTTCCCATGCTGAACTGCTGCTCTCTGCGAGTGGCAGAAAGGTACACTTACCTGGGTCAGGAAATACACCAGTCGGGGAGCTTTAGGCAGGCCACCCAAGTAGTTGTCTGAGACAAGGCCTTCAGAACCTCCAAACAGAATCCATTGGTACAGATTCAAACCTATGGTTATGATCTGCATTAGATCTCCCTTCTGTATGGCAGTGAGATCTGGTGTCCACAGACATACCCAGATTGTCCATGAGAGTACCTCATACAACTCCTGTTGAGGAGAACTAGGCCGGTTCCCCTAACATATTATTGTCCAAAAGAGGGCTCTTTTATTGCTGACCCACCTTCAGAACAGTAGCCCCAATTCCTTCCACCACAAAGCATTACAATGCCATGGTGCCCCTGACAACTTGGGAATCCAGTTGGATATAAATAAAGAAAAATTGTGGCTGTGAAAAGCTAGAAAAACAAAGGAAACTACCAGACCAGAGACCAATAGATCCTGAGCTGGTACAGGCAGAGCGCCCACAACCTGGCGAGGGAGTTTGGGCAGCAAAGACAGAAATACATACTTGGGACCTTTAGGTTACGGAGAATGAGGTTCACTTCTTGCTGCATTGCTCCAAATACTCAGCAGTGAGGAAAACTAACTTCAGATCACCTCCTGGACTTCAGTTATATGGAGGAGGAAGAGAAGATCCCCTATCCTGTTAAGGGTCAAAGTGATTACAAAGACCATAGTAGCACAAAATGTCAGAGCCTGGCATCGCAGACTGCGAGACATGTGACTTACCATGGACTGCTATTAACCCCACCTATGTTCTCCATCACCCTGCACCCCATCCCTCACTCAGTTCTTTAAATCTTTTGGCATTTGTAACTTGTATTAAGTTCTGCCAATAAAGCTTTTTTGCATACAAATTTAATTGATGTATGTGACCTCTGGTTAGGTATAGCGGAACAGTTTCAATGGAATTTTGGATGGTCTTGTGCCACCTGTGGTTGGACTGCTCTTCATTCATCAATTCCACTTGATGTTGTGCCTGTCACAACATATTCATTAATTTAGTGATTGTAGTGAACAAATAAAAACTTTCGTTATGAAATAGGGAACCTCATTCGTATCTGGTGGTCTGGCCAAATCTGTCATCAGGATCACACATCTTCATCTAATGATAGGCGCCCAATCTGTTTTTATCATTAACATGACTGATTCCACTCGCTTTTTACAGTAGATAAAAGTTTACCAGAAATCTGCCACCATCATAATCATCTTCTTTCTGCTCTGCTAGAACTTCCTCTAGAACGTCCCCCTCCCTCCAGCAGCCGATAGCTGACCTTGTGGTCACATCTTCTGAAGGAAGGGCTGGGGAGGGAGGAAGAAGCAGAGAGCTAACAGAGAAGAGAGCATATGGTGATGATAATGACAGCAGGGACTCCAACGCCCAAGTGACTCGATGCTGTTTGTAAGAAGGGAGCCAGGAATACTTTTATCAATTTTTGAAACTAAGTGAAACCATTAATGTTAATTATAAAAGCAGATTGGGAAATAGCATTACTACTCGAAGGGAACATTTAATTAGAGGAAAATATGTGTCATTTTAATAAGAGGACTGTTAGCACAAACAAGACAGTGAGCTCTAAACACTTTCCCCCAAATAGCCCTGCCTGTTTGTCTCTGCCTGTTCTAGGTGACACAAAATGTAAGCGCATAACAAGACAAAAAACACAAACAGATAAGAATACCCAACAACCTGGGTCACAACAGAGAAAGCTACAAAGTACCAATATGCAAAACAAAAGGATTATTCTAAAAGCCAAGATCAGAAACCTGGTAAATTAGAGTTAAAGGAAACCTACCACTTAGAATGGCAGGGGTAAGCAGTAAGTACCGAGCATCAGCTCAGGGTGAGCTGGTGCCGGTACTTACTTTCGTTAGTGTTATAAACCGCTGTATCGCGGTTTTAACACTTTTTAAACTCTAGAGCAGAAGAGGCTTCGGCGCTGCGCGCGACCGTGCGCGCGCAACGTCTCCAGCGTTTCCTATGTAGACGCTCGCACTGTCGTGCGCACGCAGCGCCGAAGCCTCTTCTGCTCTACAGTTTAAAAAGAGTTAAAACTGCGATACAACGGTTTATAACACTAACGAAAGTAAGTACCGGCACCAGCTCACCCTGAGCTGATGCTTGGTACTTACTGCTTACCCCTGCCATTCTAAGTGGTAGGTTTCCTTTAATCTAGCTCAAATGGCTAAGGCCAGTTTGCAGGTTACTGAGAAGACTCTCAGGACCATAAAAGTTCAAGTATAGGATACAAGCTGTTTCCTGTTTCAGAGATTACCTGGTGAAGGCAGACGCCAGAGTTGCGAGTTCATCACGAGTCAGTCGCAACTCTGGCATCGGAGTGAGGAAGGCAAGAAGAGTAGATAGATGGCTCAGAGAGAATCACGATAAGTATGTTTTTTTTTCCTTACGATACAGGGGGTATCACTGTGAATCATTGTGAATGCTGGCTAATGGTGGCATTCCTGTGACTGCCAGCTACTGTGTGGTATAACTGTGTCTTCTGACTACATTCTGTGGGGAATCTCTGTGACTGCTGGCTACATTACATTGGGGGCATTTTGGTGACAACTGTGGGACACATCTGTGACTGCTGGCTGCAGGGGGTATCGCTGTGACTGCTGGATACTGAGACCATAACTGTGTCTCCTTGCTGCTGGGGGCATCACTGTGGCTACTTGCTATTGGGGCATTCCTGTGACTACTCGGGTGTCCGTGTGACTATTGGCGACTGGGGAAGATCATTATGACTACAATTACAATTCATAACAGCATAATATCAAAATTACAGTTGTGAAGTAGCAATGAAAATCATTATTTGGTTGGGGGTCACCAGAACTTGAGGTACTGTATTAAAGGGCTGCGGCTTTAGGAAGGCTGAGAACTACTGATCTAGGGAATGGAGAATATACTATGTGGGATAAGGTATCTTCTAATGTGGGCTCCTATTTTTGTCTTTTTACTTTCTCTAAGTTTATATACTTCAACACTTTTTTTTAGTTTGGGCCAGTAATATACTGAATAATATATTTTGATATCTCATTTATTTATATTTGCTTATTCAGTGGTTCCCAAATTTATGGTAAGGAATGGGGAGGGGGTGATAAACCATTTAGTATGAGAGGGTCTTCATTAATCGGACAATATATATATTAAAATTAATTCAATTTATTATGTAGAATATATAATTTTTGTAAATATATAATTTAATTTTTTAAATACATAATATATATATATATATATATATATATATATATATATATATATATATATATATATATATATATATATAACAACAACAATAATAATAAATCTTTATTTATATAGAGCCATCATACTCTGCAAAGTTTTACAGATCAATACTATTATTTATGATGATGGGTTCTAATTCTACAATAATAATTGCAATGGATAATAAAAAATATATAATCATTGAATGATATATAATTAATGAGGGACACAATATATATTATAATTAATTGAGGAATTATATATAATGTTATTGATTAGCATAACATAATTTAGGGCTTTGTGTTTACTCCAATTAAGAGAGTGTGGATATATTTAAAGGGAATCTACCAGTGGTTTTTACAATCCAAAGCTTCAGGCAGTGTCAGGTAGTAGCCCCGGAGATCATTGTTATCATATCTTTGTGTTTTAAGCTTTAGGAGTAAAGTGAAATCATAGCTGAGGTCTACAGCTCCTGCACTTGTTTCTATGAACAACATAAACAAACTCATAACTACATAGTTTACAGCCTGCAGCTTTGCATAGTCCAAACCACTTATGGATCCCCTTATTCCTAATTTAATTTCATACTTTTTCACAATAACAACTACTATAAACATCTATTATAATTTATTGAGTGTTCACAGTGCATTTTTGACCTATGCAGTGGGCAAACCATGGTGAGTTGTGGTGTCAGGGATAAATATGATATATGCGATGTATGATATCAATGTGGGGCATAGCTGATATTCAGGAAAACTGTACTGTAAATGGTAGTTTTAGAGACGCAGTGTGGAAATGGGATTCAAGTTGTTATCATTAAACTCCATCAGATCTATCTAAATTTAAGGCTACATGCAGACATTGGGGCAGATTTACTTACCCGGTCTATTCGCGGTGGCGCTGCTGCGCTGAAGCTCCCCAGAATGCACTGATCTTCACCAAGACGGACCAAGTGAAGGTAAGCGCGAGTCCGGCGGCCCTTTTTTTTTAAAAAATGAGGCAGTTTTTCCAAATCCGTCGGGTTTTCGTTCGTCCACGCCCTCTGATTT
This sequence comes from Engystomops pustulosus, assembly GCF_040894005.1. Taxonomy (NCBI): domain Eukaryota; kingdom Metazoa; phylum Chordata; class Amphibia; order Anura; family Leptodactylidae; genus Engystomops; species Engystomops pustulosus. Next base: position 43,277,437 of record NC_092418.1, on the reverse strand, counting down.
CCGTCGCGTGCATGCCAGCGCCGATGCGCCACTATCCGATCGTGTGCGCCAAAATCCCGGGGCAATTCATGGAAAATCAGCGCAAATCGGAAATATTCGGGTAACGCGTCGGGAAACCGCGAATCAGGCCCTTAGTAAATGACCCCCATTGTTTTTGGTTGTGTGCTAGTTACTGGTTAAACAGCTAGCACATGTCCCCATGTCTTTCTACCAGCTCACACATGGCAGTAGATTCTACAGCCCCTGTGAGTGAGCTTCAAATTATGACACAGGTACTATTCCAGTCCATCTTTGCGGCTAAGACAGTTTTTGTCTATTGTCATAGGTGACTGTGCAGATTTCACCTGCCAATCATGCAAGGGCCGAAAACAACAGACCTTGGTTCTGTATTTTGTGGCCCATAAAAAGCACATTTTCATATGCAAAAAGGCTAAATCAGTGTATGTCATGTCTGTAATAGCAGAGCTGAGAATGTCATGTGTAATATGCATCTCATGGATCTCATCATCTCAACTCTGATCTGTCTCATCTCTCTTTCTATGTGTCAGATACTAGTGAATGTTCAGAATGTTCAGACTATTCACATGGTCACCACACAGAGAACTAGAGGGATCATGAAGTGTCTGCTTAAAGAGGCCCCACTCACCCCCTGGAATTTTACATTTACCATACTGGAGTGACAGGAGCTAAAACAGCAATAAAATAGAGTAAAATTGAAAAGTAAGGGGTTAAAAATTATCTTTATTGTGTAAACATCACTAGGGGATTTGAGAATTTTCTTTTAAATGTAAACCAATATCTAATAATACATTTTGTTCATGTAAACAATATGGTAATGAGTTTTTGAAGTGTAGTAAAGGCTATTTTTTCATGTTAAAAACTGTATTCTCTACTAAATAGTGTTGATCTTGGATGCCCCCTCCTTATATCACAGCAGTGGAGTGAAATAACTTGGTCACCTCGGATAACCCTTCCCTCTGATTTTGCATTGCATCCGCTGCCTACACACGCGGCTCTGTATCTAAGCTGCGGCAGTACAATAGTCTTGTAATTCTCTTGTTAATCATTCTCCTTTAAGCGATAATGAGGTGATAATGGATAATTTTTCTGTAGGCTGCAAAACAAGAATTTGTCATTGATCTATTTTGTAGCACAGCCTGCATGGCCACTAGATGTCAGCACGTCTGAAAAATTCATGCTATTTTTAGATAGTCATGAAAAAAAACTGACAAAACTTTATTTTGACAAAACATACAGCATTCCACTACTTTGATGATACTGTATCCATAAGGTCACTATAGAAGCAATCCTACATGAATATGGCTGTATAACCAAGCTATATCTTATAATATATCAACTGTATTTGTATATTTAAAGGACATCTACCATCAGTAGATAGTTTACTGATGGTAGATCTGTCCCTATCAAAAGTGTCCTGATAAGAAGTCTTCTTTAATTCTAACCCTATATCTCACAGTTGTAGAAATAAAGAGTTATGAAAGTTATGCTAATTACCATGGGGCACTCAGGCTACTTCACCCGAGCTCCTCAGGGAGCCTTTTATTTTAATTTATGCACTTGTGGTCCTGCCCCCTCCCAGGATTCCCCCTTCCCCCACCAGCACATAGATAGGTGGCTGGTGGGGTGATGTCCTTTTCTTGTCATTGATTTATTTTGTAGCACAGCCTGTACGGAATAATTGTCTATTTATATAGCGCACACATATTATGCTACGCTACACAGAGCTTGCCAAATCTAATAAACCTACCAGTATGTTTTGGAGTATGGGGGGAAACTGTAGGAAACCCATGTAAAAATGGAGAGAACATAAAAACTCTGCAGATGTTGACCCAGGGACATGAACCCATGTCCCCAGCTTTGCAAGGCTGTAATGCTAACCACTAAGCCACTGGGATGCCCCATGAGGTCATTATAGAAGCATTTGTACATAAATATGACTGTATTTGTATATTTAACTTTTTATAGTTAATATGCTGGGAAAATTAAAAACTTAATTACCGTATATTCCGGCGTATAAGACGACCTGGTGTATAAGACGACCCCCCTACTTTACTGTTTAAAATATAGAGTTTAAGATATATTAGCCGTATAAGACTACCCCTTTTCCAACGCATACAAAACACCGGTAAAAATTAAAGAAAAAAAATTTTTTTTATTTAACATGGTCCTTTTTTTAATGTAAATTCTTATGACATGCAGGTATATAGCAGGAAAACTGTCGCTCATAAACATAAGGCATACAACAACAACATTACCATTACAGCACAGCCCCCAGTAGTATACAGCACAGCCCCCAGTAGTATACAGCACTGCCCCCAGTAGCATACAGCACAGCCCCCAGTAGTATACAGCACAGCCCCCAGTAGTATACAGCACAGCCCAGCCCAGCATTAAAAAAAAAAAAAACTTATATACTCACCCTCCGGTGGCCCCGATGTGCTGCGCTGCTCCCCCGATGTCCGCGCGGCTCGTCTTCAGTGTTCCACGCCGTCTTCTTTCTTCTGCTGGGCGCCGCCATTGATCTTCCCCAGCAGGCGCCTAGTATGACGCGCCGCTGCTGACGTCATACTAGGCGCCGCCCCGGGGAAAAGCATAGCGGTGCCCAGCAGAAGAAAGAAGACGGCGCGGAAGACTGAAGACGAGCCGCGCAGACATCGGGGCCACCGGAGGGTGAGTATGTGCCCATGCGCCGCTATCTTTTTGCGGCTGCCGGCAGCTTTGCCGGCAGCCATCGCTGTGAAAACACCCGCGATCGGTGCTAGCACCGATCGCGGGTGTTACCGGTAAGCCTTTGCTGCAATATGCAGCAAAGACTTACCGGCTATGGAGAGGGCTCAGCCCGTGAGCCCTCTCCATGCAGCGCGATCGGACCGGCGGGCGGTCGGGATTACCGGCGTATAAGACTATGAACTCATTCACTGCCTGTATAAGTCTGCCTGTATAAGTCTGATGATGTAGCGCTGTATGGGGGAGATTTATCATACTCGCCACACCCTTCACCGCGCATCCCACCAGATCCATCAATAGGCTTAGGTCCGAACTGGCATGGTTCTGCATAAAAACCTGTGAACGAACATTTTCAGGTTTTTCAAAATTACGCAGGCACAGGGTGGGAATGCCCTGTGCCCGCCCACTCTGTCAGCCAATGGGCCCCCTTTACCCACCCTCCCCCACATCCACATGAGGTGGAGGTGCCGTAGTCGCCGTAAGAATCGCACATTCTTGCACTGAGTAAGAATTTGCAATTCTTTCACTGCTTCTACACTTGAAAACTGGCGTAGAAGCAGTGATAAATCTCCCCCTATGTCTATATTTCAGGAATACATTTCCAATGCAGTAGATGTACGAGTGCTGTGCATGTTTTGTAACAAGTATAAACAAATAGGAACAGTTTCCTAGTAACCATAAATATTGAAATGTGTAACGTCACCCATCGAGCATGAAGAATGTGGTTGTTTAGCAACTATCACATGAAAGTTCTCAGTTCGTTAAGCTACAGAAGCACACGTTTAAAAAGAGCTTGTTATCTAACGAATGCTCAGAACATGCCTTGTTCCCAAAATATTCTTAATGAAGGAAGTTTAAAGGGTTCACCTGATATGTGGCTGCAGGAGAGTAGAGGGAATCTGTCATTATTTATGACCATGCAAAATGCCTGTAGTGTTAAAGGGACCCTGTCACCAGGGACCTCCTTTTCACTAAAGACAGGTTGCAGAAGCTTATTACACCTGCCTTTCTGCCTTTTCTAAGCATTTGCATTACAATATAATTGTGTGTTATAACTTAATCTTGCACCCTGACAACATCCTGGGATAGTCATCCTGGGGCTGGACTTTGGTTTGGATGCATTTCAAAAAGCAACATGTGGCATATCTGTGTTACTCACTCCTCAGAGCTTGCCCCCCACCTTTGTGCTCCTGTACAGCTACACCTCCTGATCCTTCTCAAAACTCACAGCCTGACATCAGTGGGGGTGGGAGGAGCTGTACAGGGGCACAAATATGGAGGCAGCCTGCAGCTCAGACAAGTCACATGTTGTTTTTTTAAATGCATCCAAACCAAAGCCCAGCCCCTGTGACTACCCCAGGATTTTGTCAGGATGCAAGAGTAAGTTATAACACACAATTATGTTGTAATGCAAATGCTTAGAAAAGGCAGAAAGGCAGATTTGCACTGCAGGTGTCATGGGCTTTTACACTCTGTCTTTAGTGAAAAATGAGGTCCCTGGTGACAGGTTCCCTTCAAGCAGCATCCCTGCTCACTACTTTAAAGGATTTTGCCACTGCTAATAAACTGTACCAGGGTAATTATAAGACCCTAATAGGGTCACTCTTACAATACTTACCCTAGAAAAGTTTCTATGTAGCCCAGTAAAGCCATGAGTCATGTGACATGCCGGAAGCAGGACCTATGACATCCTGTGAAATCCAATGTCTTGCTGGCATCTGGTGGATGATGGGGGTTGTGCAGTCTAACCCCAGTAATCATCCTGTGATCTATCTGCCATACAACCTAACATAAAGGTGCCTAAAGTAATGCTTTAACCTCCAACGGCTCAGCTTGATTCATCATTACCTGAGATGAGTCAGGCAGAGAGGCTGGAAGGGTGGCATCATTTCTGAAGTCCATACATTGGGCTTTGTAGTACTTAGAAGAGTTCTGGTATTATGTGAATAAAGAGAATCTCATCATTTTTATGATATAATAGATTTGTGAGCTACAGATCCTGAGATACAGGGAGATAAAGATACATTATGGCAGTGGATCTTTATCTGCAGCTGGCGTTCCAAACTATGACTTTACCTGCCCGTATTTCTGGTTCTGTAGATCACAGACCCACAAACCTGAAGTGAATAGAAATTGTCTTCTTTAATAAAATACTGTAATGTAATCCTTATTATGTAAAATAGATATGTTCTGATGGTTTTGGTTAACTACAGTATAGCAAAGTTATTCAGTCATGGGGCAGTGTGAGGTGGTATCATTCAATCAATGTATGGTGGCGCTATTCAGACAGTATATTTTTGTATTATACAGATGGCGAGGTGAGATAAACAGGTCACATATTGGTGGTATTATATAGTGAAGATATGGGTGAGCCTTCCAGCCAAAGGTTGTAATATTTAGTTATGGTATGGTGGTCTTATTCAGACCGTTAATGACAGTGTTACTCAACTGCTGTTGAATTTGATAATACACACCTCAGCTAGTGCATAACCTCATAAAACAAACCTCAGCTACTGCAGAACACCATAATACACACCTCAGCTGCAGCTAAACCTCAAAATACACACCTCAGCTACTGCAGAACATCTTAATACACACCTCAGCTGCTGTCATACCTCATCACACACACCTCAGCTGCTACGGATCATCATAATACACACCTCAGCTGCTGCAGAACACCATGATACCTACCTCAACTGCTGCAAATCATCATAATACACACCTCCTCTGCGATAGCACATAATATTCTACACCTCATCTACTGCAAAACATCACATTCTACACTTCAGCAGCTGCAAAATGTCATACACATTTTTCAGCTGCTGCAGAATATCATAATACACACCTCAACTGATGCAAATATCATAATACACACAGCAGCAGCTGCTACACATCGTAATATACACCCAAGCCTATTCTAGTCTTTTTGCTGCCTGAGGCAAAAATTCAAAATGCTAGTATTCACAGCCTCATGTGGTATTCACAGCCTCCCCCATATACACAGCCTCCACAAGCATACACAGCCTTCCCCAGTATACACCCCCCACAGTAATAAGCACAGCCTCCCCCAGCATGCACAGCCTCCCCTAGTATTCACAGCCTCCACTAGTATTCACAGCCTCCTCCAGAATAAATAGCCTCCCCAAGCATACACAGCCTCCCCCATTATACACAGCTCCCCCAGTAATATACAGCCATACAGACATGGTCCACTCTGTAGATTAATGGCATCTATGTTCTCAAACAGACGCAATTAATTTCATGGTGGATGATTCAGACGACAATGGACTCCCAAATCGCCTACATTACATTAACTCAGGCTGCCGTCTTCATCATGGCTTGGACATCTGCCGCCTGAGGCGAGGTTCTTATCTCGCTTCATGGCAAATGCTGCCCTGTATATACCTCATCTTTTGCAGATCATCATATTCTATACTTCAACTGCTGCAGAACATCATATTCTACACTACATGGGGCTGATGTATTAAGACTGACATTTTGTGCTGATCACTCAGTGGCAGATATGGGCAAGCATGGATTTCAGCTATTATCAGTACAGGTTTTTCATTCCTTGTACTTCTATGCCAAAAAAAAAGTCGTGTTACATATTATGCGTTAACAGTTGATTATTTTTTGTCTTAACAAAGAGGAGCAATTGGACATAGTATGCAATTTAAAAGAAACCTGTCAAGGTGAATGCATAATACTAAACCTCTCAAATGTCCTTATGGTTTAAGGGACAGATTTGTCAGGGCTTGTAAGCCTCAAATCTAAAAGAAGGAGTGGAAATAAATGAAGGGGGCACGGCCGGCATTGGAGTACAGGTACAGGTTGTGAAGCAATTCTACGCCTGGTCTAGCCTAGTGCAGTGCAGCACTGACACTGGATAAATGCAGCAGGTTTTGCGTGGGGGGGATATGTCAAATGCTATCAAACATATGATGTACACAAGTGCCAGCATATGATAAATGTTTTACTATTACTCAAATCTGGTGCTCTTTCTCCATCTCCAGTCACAAGACTGGGGGATATACTAGGGTTAGATAATTGACTCCCCAGCCAATGAGCCTTACATTAATTGTACCTATAGGATATCAATAAGGTGGAGCTTTCTCATCAATTCAACAATTTAAATCATGTGCTACACACATAAAACAAATCGATACCGGATCTTTTAAACCCAACTTGAGAAATAAAGCCTCCATTCTAAAATGTAGTGAATGAATAAAATAATACATACACATAAATACACATGCATAGTAGTACAACAAGGGAATAGTCTAGCAGGTAATACACACTACAATGGCTTCCAATATATATCATACATTTTGTTCTTGTTCAATAAGCAGAGGGACATTAGTATTCTTCCAACATAACATCAACTACAGTCAATGTAATTCACCATTCCTGTCGGGGCAGCACACTATTTTTGGCTAGTCAGTTTAGGTTTTGGCTTGTGGATGCATGTGTTACTATAACTTTGACTAGGATGCACAGACCTTTGGGGATGATGAGTTATATTGACTGTAGTTGTTGTTATGTTATAGGAGTTCTATTATCCCTCTGCAATAGCTATAAGTATAATATACATGTAGATATTGTAAATAAAACATGATCTATTATTTATTCACTACATTTTTGAGTGGAGTCTTTAGTTCTCAAGTTGGGTTTATAAGATTGTAGGAAGCGTAATCATTATATTTGTACCATTAAGTGTGGTCCTATAATTAGTATAGGATACCAGATCTTTGCCCAATATGTCCCTCACATATAGGTACCCACCTATATTTATAGTGGGATTGCCCTCAAATCATATAATTTTCTCCCATCACTCCTTGTCTCATATTTCTGAACAACCACCTCAATGCCAACTTCCATGATTTGTGGTCTTAACACCTCCTCATAGAAAAATCCTTGATCCCACTTAATTGGCACTCCACAGAACCTCCTACTCTACAACACTGGATCAGGAAAGTTCCCCATCTTTGTAGTTTGGAAAAAAACAATGGGGAACATTTACTAAGAGCTATGCTTGCATATTTATTTACGAAGTGCCTGCACCACAATTGTGTTGCACGCAGCCCTTTTGTAGGCATGAAACACAAATTAGGGGGCGTTTCTTTGCTCAGTCGGACCATGTGCCAGATTTATCATGCAAAGTCTGACAGAATTGTGTTGCAAGCCCTATGTTAAAGGTGCACCAAAAAATAGTTGGTGCACTCTGTCGGGGGAGTGCATGAAGCGCCAGATTCATGAAGAACGTGTGCCAAAAATCATAAATCTGGCGCCCTCTGCACACTACACAGGCAAACTGCATTTAGTGCAGTTAGCCCTTTTCTTAGTTAATGTGCCCTAATATTCCCACTTCTCTAAAACTTGGTCTCCCCAGTTGTGTCTCTATGATTCTGAGAACATTAATAATGCGTTGTCTACTAATTGAGTGCCCAAACAACTTCCCCCTATAGAGATTGATTCTTCTGTCTCACTCTATTTCTTCTATAGGAAGATTATAGACTGTTGTGTATTTCTATGCATGTGGATATTTAGCATAATGTAATATATATTAAACTTTATGCGATAATGTCATTAGCTACCAGACAGGCAATAAAAATATGATACGAAATATAAAATATGTGATACTATCATTATTTACCAGAAAGGCAATAAAAATATAATTTGAACAAAAAATAAAGAAAAAAGAATTGTTGATCAATATTTATATTCTGGGATAATGCTTTAATTTATATTTTCTAATATTTGTCTTTCCCAGCATCATGAAGCTTCAAAGCATCTATATTTACAGTGACCTAAAAAATAAGCAGAAACCCTCAATTTTCACAGTACAGCAAGACTATTCCTAGCTCAACATCTCACAGAAGTTTGTGTACCTTATTTTATACTGTACTGCCTAATGTTGTAAGGTTTACATAGAATAAAATGGAGTATTGTTTATCACCTTCCAGAGTTTACATTGCACAGAAAACTGACAGTGCAGAAATCTTTTAATGGGCTGCACCATTACCACTGGCAAGTGAGACGTAGAAATGGAAGCTGCCAAGTTTAGGTGAACACAATTGTATCCAGTTATATTTAAGAAGGAAACCTTGTTTAGGTGGCAAAAATGACAAGTTATCCTAAACATCATATGATAGGGAACAGTCACAAGTCAATCATAAATGACAGGAAACAGTCAGGCGCTGAAAATAAGGTGAAAGTTTCTGCATTTATTGGCCATAAGGAGTCTCTGTATGTTTATATATTCTATCTATGGGGGTCATTTATCTTCAGTCAGCACATTTGTGCGAGTCTTTTCTTGGTTTTTGGACTTGTTTGATTTATTTTTGAGGTTGATATATCAGGTACGTGAGTTCGTGGAGTTTTTGTGACTTCTTATTAAAAGGTTCCACGAAAGTTCTAAGTTTTGAATAGATTTAGGGGTGAAGTTAATAGAATGGGGTGATATGTGGGGGATAGGGGTTCTATTAACAGAACTTTTAAAATCCTACAGAAATGAAATGATCCCTAAAATAATTTATTCTAAAATTTTCTTAAAAATTTTAGAGAATGTTTTTCAATTTCTGATATTTCTAGTGTTGTAATAAAACAAAAGGACACTTCTAAAATGTCACCGACACAAAGCTGAGATATGGTGACTGTTAGTTACTAACTAATTGGGGTAGGAAGACTTAGAAAATAGCAATTTTTTTTTTAAATGTTTACCAAATTTTTTTTCCACAAATAAGTTCAAAATATATCAACCAAAATTTGAAGTACAAAAACACTTGAGTAAGTTAAAGCCTTCTATGTTCTTCTAAGTTATAACTGGATAAAGTGGCACATGCTGGTTTTGAAAAATCGGCCTTGTTCATTAAGGCGCAAATGAGATTGGTCACCATGGGGTTAAAAAACTGAATAAGTATTTTGAATAACATAGGACACACATTATCATTTGATGCTCCCATGGAATTGTATGAGGGTAAGATCGACATAATGGTATTGTAAGAAGGTGTTGGGTAAACTGGAAAAAAACTTTAGGGTTTAAACAAATATTTAGATTCACAAACCATAATGGGAATATGTTAATAGTATTGATAGAAGTTACTGGTAAAATTTTGGTTAGGATATGTAACACATTGGCCCACATTTATCAAACTGGCTGTGCCAGTTTTTAGGTGCATTTTGCACGTAAATACATGGGCAAACTGCTTGCTCCTGTATTTATGAAGAGTTACGCTGTGTTGGCCGCATAATAAAACTGTGCACCTAAAGGGACGTTCTGGTGCGGATTTGCAGTGGGTGCCACATTTACGTCGAAAGTCCTACAATAATTGTGGTGCAAATAAAGTACAAATAAAATATTTGTACTTTCAGATATTATCAGCCTGAGGATTTTTGAAAATATATGTAAGAGTACTAAGGTATCACAAGTGGTACAGAATTATACAGGGGGACATTTATCAAAAGTCAAAACAGCTGTAGTTGCTCATGGCAACCAATCAGAGCTCAGCATTTATTTTCGCACAGCTGTTCATAAAATTACAGCGGAGCTCCGATTGGTTGCCATTGGCATATTTAACAGTTTTACCTCATACACTTCTGATAAATATCCCCCTGTGTTTTTTTATGTAAGAAACTGTTTCACTAGGGTGTGAAGGAGTTACCAAACATTTATAATCACACTAGAAAAATATATGCACTAAATGTTAATATCAAGGCAATAATCAAATTGACTACTGATTGGAAATAAAGAAGAAACTATGGGTTATTACAGAAACATATCTCACTTAAACGATGCACAGAATATTGAATTTTTTTAATATTAGGTCTTATACCATAACATATGAAGAAAAAAGATGAATAGTGGTGTTGTATAAGTTAATATTTCCAGCCAGGCTGGAAACTGGGTAAAAGAGGAAAAGCTGATATTAATGGAATGGAGAAATATGGTATCTAAATAGTGTGTGTATGAAAAAGTAGGGGTAATATGAGTATGAAAAACTTGTGGCAGATCTGGGACCAACAAAAAACTGATTAGGTTTGAGAAGGAAGGGAAGAGACGTGGGAAGGAAGAGAGGTTTTTTTTTTTTTTTTCATTTTTTCTGCCCCTTCTTAAATGCATTGGAAATTCAATGGGGCAGATTTACTTACCCGGTTCGTTCGCGATCCAGCGGCGCGTTCTCTGCGCTGGATTCGGGTCCGGCCGGGATTCATCAAAGCAGTTCCTCCGACGTCCACCAGGTGGCGCTGCTGCGCTGAAGTCCGCTGGAATGCCTCGAAATACACCGGCCTATCCAGGATGAAGGTGAGTGAAATTTTCGCGACACAATTTTTTTTTTAAATGCAGCGTTTTTTCCGAATACGTCGGGTTTTCGTTCGGCCACGCCCCCGATTTCCGTCGCGCGCATGCTGGCGCCGATGCGCCACATTTCGATCGCGTGCGCCAAAAACCCAGGGCAATTCAGGTACAATCGGCGCAAATCGGAAATATTCGGGTAAGACGTCGGGAAAATGCGAATCGGGCCCTTAGTAAATGACCCCCAATATGTCAAGTAAAAGCATTTTATATGATTGTTTATTGATGTAGACCTGCGAAGTTTGAGTAACCTTTTTTTAATATGAAACAGAAAAAAAAGTAATTTTTAAAAATTATAATAATAAAAGAAAATCTACCATCAAAATCAAGCATGATAAACCAGGAGTACTTACTCATTGATCCAGGCACCTTAACTTTGCTAATCCATGGCCTCCTTCCTTCTAAAAAGAACTTTTAAAATAATTTTAATGAGCCAGAAGGGCTTCTAAGCCCCTCTAAGCTGCAGCTTCGCAGGCTGTTACACTGCCGGACTATGTCTCACCTCCTTCCTCTGTCTGCTGCAATCTAATTTACTGAGAGACGGGAGTGCTTCTGTACAGTGTAATGGCCTGGAAGCTAGAAGCTACTGGAAGGAGGGCTCTTGTAATGCCCCTCTGTACCACAACTTTCCTCCTTATTACACTTTCCTGCACTTGGACTGTTAGAGGTAACAGTGCAACAATGTGGAAGTGTAAAATTGTGTCTCTGTTATACTACAAACTAAGAATACTGGTTGGTATGAATCCACCAACCAGAATATAAAAGATATTTTTTAATGGTTTATTATTCTGATCCGTGATAAACACCAGCAGGACTTCCTGTGAGATTCTGTGTACTGTCTGATTCCAGCAGATGGAGTGTTTGTAGGTTCCCTCCATCATATTGCCAACTCCTTTAAACAAACCAGTTAACCAATTAAGGATAGTAATAGAGCGTGGTTAGGAAGCCGAGCTGTATGGACTTGTGAGAAGAGAACGCACATGTGCAAAAATTACTCACTACTGTCTCTTTCAAAATGTATCTCTGTACATTGCCCTGTCTGCCACCACTCTCTGTGCCTTGAGGCAACTGACACTGATTACAGCCACCCTAACAGAACATTAACTCCTCTACAATTGGGGCTTTCCTGTTCTCCTTCTGGTCAACTGCAATGGCGAAGTCAGCTACACAAATCATCAGATTGATCACCTCAGTTGTCACAAACCCAGATTAGCTAATCTATTTTAATCTAAAGAATCAGAAAAAACCATGTGCTATACCAAAATACAATCTTTATTAATACATAGAAAAAACACACCAAAAAGGAAAAAATAAAAACATTTAAAAAGGATCAAAATCCTCTATACATAGCCAAAGGGAGGGTAGGGTATATGATAAGTACCCATAAAGACATGCCTCCCTATGCAGCCCCCGAACCTTTAAACCTGTCCAGCTAATACAATGCAGTAAGTGGCAAGCCAAACAAAATAATGTATATATCAGAAGTACCAATAGACTGTATTATCCTACAACCGCAGAAAAAACAGTATAACAAAGATTTTTTAGGGCTGGTTGCCAGCTCAGCGTTCATTGGTAATTATTTCATATTGCCCTAAAAAATCTTTGTTATACTGTTTTTTCTGCGGTTGTAGGATAATACAGTCTATTGGTACTTCTGATATATACATTATTTTGTTTGGCTTGCCACTTACTGCATTGTATTAGCTGGACAGGTTTAAAGGTTCGGGGGCTGCATAGGGAGGCATGTCTTTATGGGTACTTATCATATACCCTACCCTCCCTTTGGCTATGTATAGAGGATTTTGATCCTTTTTAAATGTTTTTATTTTTTCCTTTTTGGTGTGTTTTTTCTATGTATTAATAAAGATTGTATTTTGGTATAGCACATGGTTTTTTCTGATTCTTTATATTAGTTTTTCATGTGCCCATTTGGAGCATTTTTGTTCGGTTTGTTCCCCTTAGTGTTTTAATCTATTTTAATCTAACATAACACAACTGGGGAGCTCGGTGTCCCAGACATTAAAGCCTTCTACCATGCCCCTTTACTAGCCAGTGCCTCTACCTGGCGAAGGGGAACACCCAGGGTGCAAGGAGAGCATTACCCCATTGGAAACCCTACTGCTGGCCATGACATGGAAGCTACCAGAGGAGCCTGGTATTTCTCTTCTATGCAAAGCTTGTTGGGTAGAGCTCAGCTCCAGGGGTTGATTAAGACTGCTATGGGCCCTGGTGTGTTATATTATAGCTACAAGTCTGGAATTTACTTCCTACATATGCTAAAATCAAGCTTACTGGAGAATGTGTCTGTTAGGATTGGGTAACACAAAAGACAGGGGATAGTGTGCCCTGAGCTTGCCCCAACCTCTGTCCCTTCCTATAGCCCCCCACGCTAAACCGTGGGGTGACTACTTGAAGACTCAAAATACACTGATAAGTGTGGGAAGGGAAACACAAACAGACTGACAAACATAAAACACAAAAGAATAGTAAACTAGCCGGAATCACAACGAGAGGGTATGTCAATAGCAAAATCAGTAGGCAAAGAGTCAATGTCAAAAACGATCCGAGGTCAACAACGATACAGATACAGATACAGATACAGAGCAAGTCAAACCTAATGCAGAGCGAGTGGAGAAGGGATTTCAAACACTGGCACAGGTGACTAGTGTAGATGCAATTTATGCAGCCAGAACTCCACCTCCAGAACCTGATAGGAGCTGGACAGCTTCTGGGAATTAACCCCTCATGGTGCAGAACAACCAAGCACCATGCAGAGGTACCACAAGTTCCAGCAGTTCCGAACACAACTCCTAGACAGTGCGAGATCTTAGCAGCCGCTGCCCGGGACGAGAGGTGGAGTTTGCGCGGATATGCGCCGGGGTTTGGAGAACGCTGCTGGCACCACCAGAAGAACCAGAAGTCCCAGCATTCTCCCTAGCAAACCTGACAGTGTCCTTTCTGCCTTCTTTGGGTCTGTGGTTTTATGACCAATGGAGGATCTTCAAAGGTACTGAAATAGCACTTGTTTACATGTGTATTGAGAGCAGGAACAGATGTATGAGGATTCCATGGGTGAAGGACCTTCTCAGGATAAAAGTTGATGGTAGCTTGGGTGGTTATGGGCCCATCTTCCCCACTGCGTTGATATAGATGTGTATCATGAGGCATGCTCCATCATGTGCTCTGGGATTGTTCAAAAATCTGAATCCATTTTATGACAGTGTACAAAGCTCTGAAAAAGTGCTATTAACTATTGCCAGACTTCTGATCACACAACACTGGAAAGACACTGAACCCCCTTCATCAACTGAATACGTAAAAGATATAAACACTGTGTACTGTTATAAAATATATCAGATGGTTTAGATCCCAACCAATACATCAAATATTGGCCCCATGGACTACTCACCCTTCCTGTGTGTCACTTTTCACCAACTAAATTACATATCCCTCAAATTCCATTCCCACTGATACTGCATCTTTTTTAATGTGACTCTGCCTCTACTACTGCAAGTGATCTTGTGAGATTTTGTGAGATGTGTGTTAAAATGTTGTGCTGGGCTCTGTTACCTTTGTTATGCTACTGATATTTGTCTTGTGACCATTGCCAAATGGGCAATTTTTCCCTGTCTTGAGATATGCAACCATTATATATAGCTCTGGCGAAACCTTTCATCCCATGGCATTTGTAGGCTGTGTGTTATATAGTATGATGTCTTATGGAGGATTTTCTTTGGTAGAAGCAGGTTAATGGGCTTTAAAAGATTGAGATAGGGACACAGATTTAAAGGAAACCTACCACTTGAAGTGGCAGGTTTCCGATGGCAATACCAAGCACCAGCTCAGGGTGAGCTGGTGCAGGAGCTTATTTTTGTTAATACCGCGGTTTAAAACACTTTTTAAACTTTATATCCGGCGCAGGGAGGTACGCGCTCGGCGCTTACCATGCGCGCGGCTCTCCTTCACTTCCTATGTAGCCGCGCGCACGGTAAGCTCCGAGCGCGTACCTCCCTGCGCCGGCTATAAAGTTTAAAAAGTGTTTTAAACCGCGATATCGCGGTTTAAAACACTAACAAAAATAAGCTCTGGCACCAGCTCACCCTGAGCTGGTGCTCGGTATTGCCATCGGAAACCTGCCACTTCAAGTGGTAGGTTTCCTTTAAAAAGTTTCCTAAAACAGGACCGGCCTGTGCTTTTTTAAAAAATGCAGCCTGCCTTCAGCACAAACACAAAACTTGCATGTCCAAGCACTAACTAAATACAAGTCAAACCTTACTATACCAGATACTTTACTACCAGGTCCTGGGAAAACAACTGCAAAACACACTTACAGTTGTGTTTGAAGTCCCAGACTTTGAGGTCTCATCTCCCATGGACCACTTTAAGACTCCTGGAGACAGAGACCTGTGGTCCAAAAGCCAAGATGGACCATGGATTGGTAAACCCACCCTCTCTTTTCCCAATCCAGCTCCATGACCCCCCCTTTTCCAGCTTTAACTAAAAGCCAGTATTACAAAGTCTTCACTTTCCATTTTATACAATCACTTCCCTGGAGTTTAAGATACATACGACAGAAGTCTAGGGGAAATATCACTGCCCTCAACAATGTCTCCCATGATTATCTCATGGTTTAAAAACCTAAAAGGGAACCTGTCATCATGAGCCCTTTTTCATGTTCCCATAGAGTATCCAGTGTCTCATTGGAGTGGCCAGTAAGAAGCAGTTTCCCCCCATTGTAAAAAGCAAGTTTTATTATAAAAACACTTTGGCAATGTGCACACTATTTTCTATAGGGACATGGGGGATCCAGAAAAAGGGCTCCTGATAGCAGGTTCCCCATGATAAAAAATTATTGAAGCAAAAAAGAGAGTCATAAACTAGCAAAAGTCAGGAAGAAGTAGCAATGTGACAGCAGCCATGTATCCATAGATGTATTTGGGAAATACTTTGTGTAGCAATTGGATGTTATAAAAATTTTGGATTTATAAGATAAGTAAATTTATAGCTTCTGGTTAGTTGGTTACATTGGGTAACCAATGGGACCCTATTGAGACATTTCCCTTAACTGCATATTAATCAGACATAACACAGGCAGGAGTAGTTACTAACACTCGTTTTCTTGTGAAAGCTTTGTAAGAAAGACAATCTTGGAAAGCTGATTAGCATTAGGGGTATGTTGGTACACTAGTTATTTATTTTAACTTGGTTTATTCTCGGGATTCCTTTATATGTTCTCCTTAAGGCAACGTCAGATCCCTAGAGCAGTTGGTGGCAGGATGGTGACAGGATCACAATGATGTCCTTATAAGTTCTGGCAGACTCAGCATTAATTATAAAAAGACCTTTGAGTATAGTGTAGTATATAAATGACTTGTAAGGAGTCAAGGAATGGAGAAGAGACATCCTGGGAGAAATGTTTCCGGCTTGGATAATGTCTAATAGTACAAGTATGGGACTTTTCATTTTTAAAAAAATGGTTTAATTTTTTTAATGGTTTGTGTTTTTCTGCCGAACTTTCGTAAACTGTTTGTTGTTGTTACTTCTGTCCCACTGATGGACATCACATTGTAATACCAAACAGCTGGCGTCTGGTTGCCAATCGATGAAGTCAAGCTCAACCCACCACAGCACGCTCCGTCTGTCATTGACACTACTTACCAGACTTCAGAAGAGCAAGTAAGTGACTTCTCAGGACGAAGAGTCATCAGTTGCAGTAAAGGTGGTCTTCTAAGGTGGTGACAGCTTGACTTCACTGCTAACCTCTTCCCCTGCTTGGCTTTATATAACTAATTTACATTTTGCTTCAAAGATGATTTTATGAATGATCTGGAGGGTGTTAAGTGCTTAACAATATACAGGTGGTCCTCTACTTAAGAACACCTGACTAACAGACAACCCCTTGTTACAAACGGACCTCTGGATGTTGCTGATTTACAGTACTTTAGCCTTGGGCTACAATAAATAGCTATAATAGTTATCAAATGTTATCTGCAATGAAGCTTTATTGTGAATCTTATCTTATGAGAATCCAGCATTTTTAAAATCCAAATGTCACAGAGACCAAAAAAAAATTGGCTGGGGTTACAATTATAAAATATACAGTTCCGACTTACATGCAAACTCAACTTAAGAACAAGCCTAGAGAACCTATCTTGTACAGTATGTAGCCCTGGGACTGTCTGTATTTGTAGGGTGTTATTGGGACAATTTGTGCTGACAGGTTCCCTATAATGTATCCCATGTTAAGGAAATTTTATTAAAATTATAAAGTAGTATTATTTAGGTGATGCATATGAGGCTATGGTTTCCTAATTTCACAGCAGTGTGGCAGTAATTCAACATGGAGTTGTGGTATTGTTTAACTTCTGTATAGTATTATTTTACCAAGTGTCATAATATCATTTGAGATTCTTCTGGTAATGCGATAAGTGCACTGTATGAAATTTTCTAGGTGTTAATTGGCAGTAATTAGGGACTGTACAGTAACATCTGAAAGCATACTATAATTGGTGTTGCAATGCTTGGATTTTTAAATTTGTGTTTGGAAAATATTTTTTCATGTTAACAATTCTATACAATATCAGGATAGTGGATGAAAGGATGTCTACAAGCAGTGTTAGATAACAACCATGGAGATGTGTGTCATTATAACTTGCATGTGTTGTTGCAGCAGGACTGTGTAAAAAATATATTTACATTACAGGATTGTAACTGGGTTTTCCTATGTGAGATCTTACAGCACAGCTCACCACCCTCTGAGTAAGAGCAATATCAGGCTTCTGGTTAGATATCACAGCAGATGGGAAGGGACTGGAAAGAAGTTTGAGCAATATCAGGCTTCTGCTTAGATATTATAGTAGAGAGAAGGGACTGGAAAGAATTTTGAACAGAGAGACGATGAGACGATAAGACGATGTAAGGACACGTTTAAGACGAGGTAAGGACACTTGGGAAGAGTCAAAAGGGTTGGCAACTTTACCATATTTTTTTGTAATTTGTGTGTAAGTGGGGGGATATTAGATAATTTATCATTATATATCTACTAAAAGTTCAGCAGTGCTTTATTGATATGTAAATTAACGCTTACAATTTCACCTCACCAGCCAGACATTCCTGTCCATAAAATGGCTGCAGATGGAGGGTCATGTGATCTCTAACTGTTGATGAACAATCACACAGTTGAACATTGCATATTTCTGTATTGTTGATAGGCCAATCAAATACCAGCAATGCCTGCTATGTCTGAAGGGTTGTTTCTTACAAAATTGTCGAATATTAGGGACCATAACATGAAATTTTATCAGACCAAACTGTTAGATTAACTTAAATATGAAAACATTGGTGCCTATATTCCTAGATTTCATTTGGTCATAAAGCCCATACACTTTTCTTTCTGACACCTGCTAAAGTAGATCACTGGATAACGTCTCACCACAACCAAGGTGGTAGCAACATTGTGTTGTTGCAGGTAGCACTTGCAAAGACATCATGACAATGGCATACTTCAAATGTCTATTTGTAGTGAAAAATGACACCTAAAAACATTGTACAGAGGAGAATTGTGTGTTTTTAGGTACCACAAAACCAAAGATATCCACTGTTAAGTAAGACATGCTTTCTTTTGTATACATCTCCCACCTCTAGCTGCAACTTTATCTTTGATATCTCAGGTTCTTTGCCACCCGGAAACAAAATCCTTGTGCAATTTTAAAGGGGAGATTCAACTCCTAAAATTACACCAGAACTGTGTGGGATTCTACAAACAGGGTGGTACAAACCTAAATGTTGACTTAACCACTCACATGAAAGACTTAAATAATTTGCTCTTCTTTATAAATGTAAAAATGAACATGTTGCAAATAATTTATACTGTAAAGTAAGGAGTTTAGCTAAGTTTTTTTTTCCAAAGGGGCCACTTTCTGTTTTGTTATTCTGAATGATTAGAATGCAGACTACATTATGTAACATTAATTCAAAGGTCCCTCATCATGTGTGTCAAATATTTAATGTAAGAGTAGTGAGTGTTTGTAAAAATTTTAATCTGGATGTGCTGGCTTGTTTTGTTTTAAGATGTATGATAGGAGATTTCTGTGGTAATAGGTGTAAGATCTAATTCTTGTATATGCATCACCTATAAATATTAAGGACATTCTGATAACACATAATTTTCAGTGCTCTGAAGCTTAAGAACCATATGTCGGCAACAGCTGTCTTACACTTAACAATTGTAGTATCTGACTTATTTCCCATATGGTATGTGCGTACTTCAGTTATCTTCACATGATTTATATCCTCCGAGGTTTTCTTTATCTTTACTTTTTATTTTTAAGATATATTTTATTTAACAGAGAACATCATAACATCATGCTAAATAAGCAACAGCGCTGCACAACAAAAAGTTGTGTAGGGCACAAAATATTATGCTTGAAAGTCAAAATTAAAGTATTTGATTATGCAAAAAATAGAGAACTTGTAAATGTTGAAAAATTGCAAATATTCTACCTCCGTACATGAGCTTGGATTATAGAAGGACATGGGGTGCTGCTTCTACTTGTAAGCCTGGCCTCACATTGTTCATGTTCTTGCCTCCCATGTAAGAGTTATGGGGGTTCAAAGCATCTAAACCAGCCTTAGGCCACTACTTGTAAGCCGAAACCTAGAATTGAATTAGCACAAAATAAGTATAATAGAATAATTTTTTTAACTTCTGTATAAACTTACAACTGGTTTTGGTTTACATTTACCTTGTAGAATACTTCTGAGTGAAAATGGCTCAAGGCATTTTTGGTGAATTTATTTTTTTTGTCAATGGCAGCTATGGAGTAAGAATCAATAAAGAAAGAAATTAATTATTCTCTGTTTTGTATCCACTTGCATTTTGGATTTATAAAACTGAACCCAAAAACTGTAATTGTGATTCCAACCCGAGGACGTTGTGGCAGTGTATACGAGGCAAAGGAAAGTATGAAGGATAAACTCATTTTTCTCCTCTCTATTATCGAAACTTTTTGCTTTTGTTCTAAAAACTGCCACAAAATCCTTGTGTGACTCAAAAGGGTTTTAGTGCTATTGGTTTAATTTTTGTAACATTGTATATATTCTTTTTATTATATTTTTGTGACCAATGGAAACACAAAAATATGATATTGATGCCACCCTGGGTAAGCCAGGTTTCATTGTAATTTGGGAAACAGACCTTTGTTTGTTCTGAAGGATGAAGAAGATGGAGGCCTATGACCCAGGTAAAATGAAAACTTCCAGGACCTAATAGGAAACAACTTTTTAAGGATGCCTTTTAAGGATGCCTTAATGATGTATTTCAGGATGACCATTGCATATTGATACTTTTTGGAGCTCCCTTAGTGCTAGCTATTTCATGGTCTCTGTTCCCCTTTTGGTCTACCCTCCTCTTTTCACTATCACTTCCCCTCAGTATTATCCCTTAACATTATTTTACTACAATGCAGCTACATTCGTGTTACACATATGTAATAGATGAAAACTTTAGTAAACGGTATAATCCCATATAAGAAGATTGTGCTTTTACTTAGACAACGTCCTGAGATGATTCACCCCTTACCGTGTACTCTGCTTCTGCCATGTCCTCCTCGCATGACGCCCTTGTTTGATCCTTGTCGAATATTTGTAATGGTATATTGCCTTGCATAATGATTGTTGGCTGTATCTTATTCTTGCTACCCAAGACACTAAATGATCTGTGGAAAATTTGACAATAGAGTGTATACCAATTGTGTTTGTTTGTTTCTTTTTACTGTTCTTGTTCTTTTTGTATATACCCATTTACATACATACTTGTATTATTTTGCTTTTGATAACACTATAATACTACTAAGGAAGATACTAATGTGATGAATAAGAATGTAAGTGTACGATGACTTGTTTTCTACATTCAATAAACAAGTTTAAAAAAAAACATATGTAATAGATGTTGTTTTTTGTAATTCACCATGCTCTCTATTTCGAACCACAGATTAGTTTTTTTTCTATTAATGACAATTTTACTTGGTTTTGCGTGACCTGCTTTATTTCAATATTTCAAATAATTTGTTTACGTGTTCAAGCTTTCTACCTTCTGATTAAACATAAAAATAAGCTGTTAAAAACTGTCAAATGTCCCTAAAAGGGCTCAGAAAAAAGTGTCAAATACTCTATAAATACAGTCTGCAAGAAACTAACATCTACCAGCATTGTTTTTTTTTTTTACTAAAAAATACTAATGAAAAAACCTTAAAAAGTGTACGGAACACTTCGTGACAATCCTAAAAAATAGTTTTGAAGATTTAATCTAAATAAATTTTTATTATCTGATTATCTGATCTGGCCCATGTTATACCACTACCCCTCATTGTCTTACTGTATATGTTGCCCGCTATTCTGTTTTTTTATTCACTTCTTTGAGAACAACAACCTGAGGCTGAGGATTAGAAGTGGAGTGGTCACCTATGTGGACTATATTAATAATCTCTATATCATGGCTCCTTAGAGGGTTAAAGAGAATGCGGATAATGAAATTACTTTAAGTTAATACTACAACGAGAACAGGAACACGATATTTCACAGCTTCTTCAATTATTAAAAAAAAGATTTTGTGCCACTCAAGTTCAATATAGATTGTGACAATATTTTCAGTATATTGTAAAGACCTGCTTCATTTACTGGAACGTCCTTTATTAGAAATTATGCTGACAGATTTGTAACAAACCCATAGCAGGTCTTTATTAGTTCCATTATTGATTTTCCCGCTGAGTATTTGCTCCCATGTGGGCTCAACATCTTATTTCCTTCAGGGTTTTACTCATAAACAAAACTCATCAAGGAAACCTATATGACGCCCTGTATATCACACTCAATCCATTTCTAGCTATAATCTAGGTTTAGGCACAGAAATGAATACTCCTATTCACATAATGATGACAAAGAGTTATAGGGTTGATTAAAAACCCTTTACTTACAGACATTCAACTTGTTTGAACTCTAGTTTGGTTAAGAACTGCAATTTCTCTTTAAACCTATTCAACACAATATCACAACATGATAACAAACTCTCAACGCTTCAACTCACCCCCTCCACAGGTTGGCCACACATAGGACAAAAAGGATAGTTTTCATATCATTTAGTTATCATAAAATAATGTTGCTCTTGAAAAACCAGCTTAAATTGTGGGTACACTGAAAAAATAGTCTCAATATCAAATGTGTAATTGGATGCTCCTTGGACCCGATACAAACTGCATAGCCGCTGTCCATTGCCCACAAGTAGAATAGTCAAAAAGGCTTAAGCAAGGGGTCATAAAACGCACAATATAAAATTTAGAACCACAAGCACCAGGAGACTAGTTTAACTAGCCCTGAATGGTGCATCTGGATGCCACCTCAGCAGCTAATTGGTTAGACCATCCATCGACCAACAGTACATACCCCCTGAAGTAACGAAATTAATACTCAGCCCCCATAGAAGTGGTACAGCCGGAAAAATTCAGCTTGAAGTTGGAGTTCTGACAAAACTATCCCTTTATTAGACAGAGGAACCTTTTGTATGACTGGAGACTCCAGGGCCTTGATCTCATTGTGAACTCTTTATCTGGTTTTCTTTGAGTAATCAATAGTCAAAATGGTCAATAATCATTTGTGAATAAATTTTGAAGTGTATGCTATACCACAACATGTAATTTCCAATAGGCTGTTCCTTTTTCTTAAAGCAGACATTGTTCTGTATAGACCAGGGGTCGGGATCTTTTTTGCCTGAGAGAGCCATGAACACCTCATATTTTAAAATGTAATACTGTGAGAGCCATGCAATATGCACATACACCTAGTAGATAGGTAGCCATGTCACATGTCCCCCCAGTAGATAGATGGCCACAGCACATGGCCCCCCAGTAAATAGGTAGCCACAGCACATGCCCCCAGTCGATAGGTAGCCTCAGTACATGCCCCCCATTAGATAGGTAGTCATACCGCATTCACCCAGTAGATAGTTAGCCCCAGCACATGCCCCCAGTAGAAAGGTAGCCCAGGTACATGCCCTCAGTAGATAAGTAGCCACAGCACATGACCCCCCTGTAAATAGGTAGTCACAGCACATTCTCCCCAGTAAAAAGGTAGCCACATCACATGCTCCCCAGTAGATAGGTAGCCACATTACACGCTCCCCATTAGATAGGTAGCCACAGAACATGCTCAAGTTAGAGCGATAGTCATAGCACATGCCCCCAGTAGATAGGCAGCCCCATCACATACCCCCAGACCCCAGTTGTTAGGTAGTCACAGCAGATGCCTCCATGTAGATAGGTAGTGACAGCACATACTTGCCCCTAGTAGAGAGGAGTGGATGCTGCTCTTCTTTATGACACAGGTGCTGTCACCTAAGCAATAGTGCAACAATGGCACCTTGGTCACAAAAAGTACACAGGTAGCAGTAACAACCCTGCCAGCAACCAGTGATCATAGCTGTGTGTGTCTTAGATGCCGATCGTTATTAATCAATAATTTGTCTGCAAGCCAGATGCAGCCATCAAAAGAGCCGCATCTGGCTCCCAAGCCATAGGTTTCCTAACCCTGGTATTGACAATGCCTATACTGACAATTGTCCTATCAAGACTTGGACCAAGATGTCAGTATAGCTAGACTTCTTTTCACCTGGGAAGTTTCCACCACCAATTAATATACAGTAACATATTTTTCAAAATGTTACAATATTTTATTGTACATAAGCAACAAAACAATACATTTTTAACATAAATTATAAACGGTTAAACTAAGTCTCAGAAGAGGAAAGCTGGAGGACATGGTTATATAGATGGTCCTATGGGATACTTTCCTATGTAGACAGAGACAGCTGTTACAGAAACCAATTCATTGATCTTTTCGACCATAATAACTTCTTCAATGACTTTCTTCTGAGACACTTTCTTTATTCAACTCCATGATATCAGACCATCCATCTTAAAGGACATCTACCACCAGGATGAAGGATTGTAAACCAATCTGTCGGGATTCTGTGGACCCTCTGGACCTCCACGGACGATAACACAAGCCAATACCTGGGACCGGAATATAAGTGGCACTTGGAATTCACGGGAAGTGGGATGATCTTGCTAAAGCGGGGTGCCACCAGTTCATTCCACAGGAGCGACCTGCCTGCGGTTGCAGCCAAGGTAGATATGCAGGACATAGTCTGAGCATAGGAAGGAACACTGGAACTCACAGCAGGAACACGGGAGCAGGAACACGGGAACACAGGAACAGGAACTGGAATGCATGAATAACGGAACACAGAGGGGCTTTAACTTCACAGGAATGGCTTGAAGATCCGTCGAGGAATGATGGGAGCACTGGATCGTATAGCAGACCCTGAAGTGGCCAGCCCAATCAACTCTGAGCAGGCCCTTTAAATCTCTGAGTGCTGGGAGCGTCAGTGTGCTTGGTTTACAAGCCTTGAACCTGGTGTTAAATGTCCTTTAACATATAAATCCCAAAGCTGCATTTCCCTGAGCATCAACACTGCCATTACATCAATGGGGAGTGAAAATCCTAGAGTACACATTTAAGCAATGTGATAGCACTGATCACAAGTGTTACCGGGGAAGGGATGGGGGTCGAATACAGGACCCAGTCCTGGACTTCTTCATGAATGCAAACACTGCAGATTCCAGTCCACACATTTGTCAGTAAGTTTTTAATATTTAAAATTTTTGCACAATATTTTCTCAGTTTGAAGCCGTGAATTGGTGTGGCGTCAATGGTGAAATCTAGCTGGACACATCAAATTCCATAAAAACTATCTGTGGTTTATAAAGTGTCATACCCCTGATTACTATAAGTATATACATTGCAAAGGAAGGCTCCTAAATATTGGCATAGTGCTGTTTATGGACATTTAAGATAGTATCAGTATCCAAAAATGTGACAATCATTTTTTGAAACCATTTTATTTCCAGGATGAGAAGATATATTTTGGACTCTATACAGAGGATGTTTTTGATTCCATTTTTTTACTGATTCACTTTGTTTTTTAGTATACGTCTCATAAAAATAAATGAAGTCAGGCGAAAGAGACATTATTCGTAGCAAAAGAGTTCATAAAAATAGGGAAACAAAAATGCTAGTGTAGACAGAATCATGCTGAGTGTTTTGATCCTGTTAAAACATACTCTGACTGAACTAATTTCAGATGTTACAAACTGATATATTTTTACATCAGATCCTGTAGCAATGAATGACATAAATCAAAGAATCATTTCCTCCAGAAATATAAAGACAAACAGTGTGAATGCAACCTAAAATCCTCTACATTTTTAGGAACAAGTACAAGGAAGTGCTGTGAATTTTCTTCTATTCAAATTTAAAGGATGTACTTAAAAGACATATTTTGTGTTATTGTTATATGGTAAATAATAAAAACAAAGACTGTAGAAATATTGTATATGACCTGCAAACAGTCTAATAAGTATATCCACTTTACTATCTTCAGTAGATGGCCACACTATTTCCCCCGGTGAGCAAACAAACAAGGAATTCTTAGAAAATTTGTTTCCGGTACGAGGTGTGGTGTATCCTTAGACAATGGTGAATACAGCAATACTCCAGAAGTGGTGCATCCAAACTTTATGTAAAACTAGGAAATTTAAACCCCTGGAGATTATTTTCTTCCAAGTGTATGGAGATCACTACTAGTTTTACATTATCAGTAATGTTAAGTGGAACCGAACTTTGGCGGTTCTTAATATTCATGAATTCATGAATATGAAATGCTGACCTTTTTAGGCAGTTTGCCAGCTTCTACAAAAATTGGGCCTACTAATAGGAGGGACAAAGCACAACAGTCTGCACCAGATCATTGGAGATAGTGATTAATCTGGCGCAGCAGAGAACTGTCCAATTCTACTTTGCACTGTTCTAAAGACCAACACTTTAATACACCCCCCCTATAATATGTGGGTGACCCTATTAAGGTCTCACACTGACCATGTTAATAGTTGCTGATCCCTTTAAATAGTTGCCACACACAAAATTTTTCATAATATTATATTGTTGATAATTAGTGTTGAGTTGGGTCCGTACCGAACTTTGCAAAGTCGGGCCTTAAATTCAGATACAAACTTAGGTCAGTTCATGTGCGGGTCCGGCTCAACACTGCCACTAATAACACCTGCGAACAGTGCTGCCAGCGCAATTTAAATTAATGTGGAGTACTCACTTCGGCCACGTTGGATGAACACCATCATTTTCGGGGGATCGATGCTCCCGTATGACAACATTTTGATCCACCTCAAAATGGACTAGGGCTGATAAGAGCTGAAGTGCATGTCCCTCAATGCTCTACATCACTCTGGTAGCTTTGCTAGCAGAATTTTAATAGTTAACACCCATGATTGGTACCAGCACTGATCGCGAGTCTTACTATTTGGTCTTCAGATTTCCGCTCAACCCTAGTAATTATATTTTCCATACACCATAAAAAAACGTATAAAGAAAAATGTTCTGCAAACCAAAAAAAACCAGACAAAGAGGGATAACTAATCCTGCTAATTACATCTATTCTCCAAGTGAGACATATATACACATTATTATATGCATGCACATGTTTGTATAGACTAATCCCTTGTATGAAGAACATCACATCTGCTCGGCACCAACATTATAGTGTACATTGAAAAAAATCTGATCGAAGTTCAGTTTTTGATAATATAAATAGAAGGAAGATATGGAAGTTATGTTTATTTTAAGTACTTTATCCACTATGTACACAATAGTATATTATTTGATTGTTCTATATTAGGTTATGGTAACTATGACAACAGAAAAATGTGGTCTTTTCAGTTTTGACGGGAGAGATGAACATTGTAACAATTTTGCCTCGACTATTAAATTATTTGTGTTTCCTCAAGAGGTATAAACATTTCAGTGCATATTATTGTGTAACCTAGCTCTGGAATGGTAGGAAATAAAACTGTTTTATCAGGATCAAGGGCAGAAAATAACCAAATATCTCTACTATTTTTGTATTGTGGTGGACGATTTTGTACGCTATCTCTGGAAATTTCATTGTAAATGCTGAAAAAGAAAATAAATAAATGATTTCTTTGAGAAGTTTTCCTCCACTGCGTTGAATCAAATGTAAAGGGTCTAACATACAAAACAGGAAAAAGGTCATTCGGCAGCCGTAAAAAGTGTCATTGGAAGAACAAAATTTGAAGCATCTCAGCATTTTTCCACATCTCTATTTTTGTCAAGCGTAGAATCAATCTACAAAGTAGCTTTATAGTAAGAAAGTATGTTACTTTTAGTTCTACAGGAATATCCTACAGTGAATTGATCTAAAGTTCCTATTTATACAAGTTTGGAGAAATCAACAAATAAAAACTTTCTATAACACGTTCTTAAAATGTTGGCGTATTACCAGTCTGCAAATGAAAAATCTATAACGAACTCCAATAATGAGATGGACTTATAATAGCAAGTAGATTTGAGCGAAACAGATGCTCAAAGTTCGAGTTCATACTGGTCCCCACCTAGACCCTACCCCATACTTCATTAGAAGTTTGGGGTCGGGTAAGGGTTAGGCTCAACCATCCATTGTTAATGCCTTTGCTAACTCTATAAATCTGGAGCCAAAGTCAATAGCAGCATTTGAATGGCTGAAGCCATTTTAGGGAGGATCATTATTCACCAATGACCACTTCAGGAGCAACGACCCGCCCCAAAATGGTGGTGCACAGCTACCGGTATGTCAGTACCAGAACAAGTGCAACCGCAGCCATTTATATTTTGCTGGCAACTTTGTCAGTGGCATTTAACACAGACTTCATTGTTGCCAGCATGTAGGTTTTACTGGTTATGGTCCGGATTCAGGTACACAAACATCGTTTTTAAATTAAGGTTCACCCGATTTAAGCTAAACTTGCTCATAATTATTAGCAAAACGCATTGGCCCAGAATTACTTATAGTGAAGCAAAGTGCATGTAACGCATAAACTAAGTGCACTCAGTTTAGGGGGCGTGCAACACTTAAATGTGGCGGCCGGTGCAAATGTGCACCGAAACTCCCCTTTATGTGCACATAGGCTAACAACACAATACTAGCGCAAACACTTAAATACATGTGCATCCAGAATTCTGCCACAGACTGCATAATAAATCTGGGCCATTTTTTTTTTCAAATTTAAGTTTGAAAAATAGTTTGAAGTTTAGCAATGCTAGATTAACACTAGTTAATTCAATTTCTTATACTATTCAGGTAATAAATAATAATCTATTCATTGACAATGATCTACACAACTAAACCTTAGGTTAATGTTCACACTTGTGCCTGTGCTCTGCTCCACTACATAATAAAAGGAACAGAACTGATGAAAATTATTGATTGAGAAGTACAAAATATATTGTCAGTTTTGTCATCATCACTGTTATTGTTGTCATCTGTGTTTGATATCGGATTTACGAAGATGAGAAGTGGAAAAATGGAGATGACACATGACAATGATTGTCATCTCTCTCATTCTTTATGTTTCACCCCATTGACTTGCCTTCCTGCCATATGCTGTAGAAAAACAACTAGAAATATGTACAGCACATGTTCACATAGGAAATCATTTCAGCGCTTCTTGCTCACCTCCTTTCGTTCCTCTCTGCCACCCATTGGTTTGAAGCCTGAGTCCATTTAGGGTATGTCGCCATGACACTCTCTAGCCTGCCGCTGCTGCCGCTGCCTCTGCATGCCGTCTTCTATAGTCAGGGTCAATTATTGGATGTTTTAGATGCTATCTAGCTTCATTCTGTCACTCTGTCATGGCCATGCTGTTGCCCATAATTTTGGCATAATGGTGCGATTAGGCAGCCTCAGAGGCATCCATGCATGCTGCCCCTGCTGTTTCCTGTCCATTTCCGTGGTGTTTCCATCCTTTTCTGAGGTTCCCAGGTGTTTGGCCAAGCTTCCCTGTGCAGAGCCTTGGTCCCCTTGAAAAATGCTCAAGTCTCCCATTGACTTCAATGGGGTTCGTTATGCGAGACAAGCACTCGAGCATCGGGAAAAGTTTGTCTCGAATAACGAGCACCCGAGCATTTTAGTGCTCGCTCATCTCTAGTAATGAGTGTTAATTAGAGAATTGCTTATTCTGGCTTAGTGCAGAGTTGGGCAAAAGTTTTTATACTTTACAGTCGTACATTAAAATTGAATGTCACTGCTCAGGGTTTGAATACTTATGACTGTACGATATATCAGTTTTTCTTGTTTAATAAATTAGAAAAAAACATTTCAGTTTTTTTCTGTCAAGATGGGGTGCAGATTGTATAATGAGCAAAAAAGAACTTTTTTGATCTTACCAATTGGCTGCAATGAAACAAAGACTGAAAAATAGAAAGCGATCTGAATACATTCACTGTACACTGTATATACACTGTAGGTTGTAATTTATAGAAAAATATTGTATACAGGTCATATTTTTATATCACACTGTATTTTATTGATGGCGCTTGTAATAGTGAAGGCATGCTCCACTAAAGTAGAGTTTACCACTTCAGAAACTCCTCCACGACCCACGATATTTACACAAGGTTTATGGCCATGTGTTTTTGACACATTTTTGATTTAGTTTTTGACAAAGATTTCCAAGATTTCATTTTAACACACTTTACAGTGGAAAACCAGAACTTTTCCTAAGAGTGTAGGAAACTGCACTAAAAGTGCTCTGTCCGTGTATAATGCTAGGTGTGCCAGATTTATTAAGAGCATGTGCTAGAAATCCTGAATCTGGTGCTTCCCTGTACTGACCTGACAGAGTTCACAAACTTTTATGCGGTGCACCTTTAACATAGGGCATGCGACAGACTTTGGATGTTTAATCTGGTGCACAGTCCGACTGAGCACCAGAACACCCCCTAATTTGTGTCGTATGAAGAATAGAGAATACCTGTGCAAGCAGTGTGCACTGAAAAGAACAGGCAAAGTCAGACAGAAAACTGGCACACGGCTCTTAGTAAATGTGGGCTTATGTGTTATTTATCTATTTCATAGTGAAAACATAACAATATCCAGCACTAATCTAAATTCCAATATGCAGACATATTACTTAGCACTTAACCAGTTGAATGGAGCGTCCATCTTCATTATGGCAGATTCTGGCAGAATCCATTTAGCATTACATTGGGGCTGCATGGCTTTGTACTAAAATACTATACAGGCTCTATACATTACCATGTAGAATCCAATCAAAGAGTCCTACTGTGAGTATAGGCTATAACACCAAGAAGTTTACGTTAACTCATTAACCATTAGGAGGCTTCATGAATAAATTGTAGTCAGTATTTTGTTTTATTTGAGTTGAAATCCAATGGGAATAATGAATGAAATATCTACCACCAGGGGTTAATTAAGAAGCATTCATTTATAGCATGTCATTTTTTATGTGCCAGACTTTGCAGTTTTCTATTTTAATTAGTATATACTATACAAGTAAAGTGTGTGGTATACAGTAATTACTGAACACATATGCACTTATCTCCTATGTTCTGCATTTTTCTGCTTTCTCTGTTATAAATTGGCCCTTAAAGTGTACTTCCAATCATAACACAACTTTACATGTATGAATAGTGCAGGTGAATATAAGAAACTTCATAATATATCTTATTAAAGAAAAATGCCTTTTCCTGCATTTCACATAGAAGAGACACATAGCAGTTTCTATTCTCTGCTACACTTTAACTTTAAACTTGACATAATCCATGTGTACCTCCACTCATAACCACTAGTGGCTGCATTTCCTATCACTCTTATATTTTGTTCTATACTTCCACTTCACACCACAGGAGGGTGCTGTGGTTGCCCTCATATTTGCCATTTTCCAAGATGGCTGATGTGAGTGAGTGTGAGCCATCTTCTTTCCTGTTTGGGTTTGACCTACTTGGGGCCATGAGGCAATTCAAACATTGCTCTTCCTTATGAGAATTATCTTCCCAAACCTGTTCCTCCCTCTTATGTTTTACCTCTCCTTGATCAACACTGCAAACTGGACAGGTAAGTAAATCTTCTCCTGTCATCTCTGTATCTGGCACCTGCATTCCAAACATGTATATTAGTATCATAACAGCACTGTATCTAATAAAGATAATAAGGGAGATTGTATAGAAGTGTCTGGGAGCAGAACTAATCAGAGCTCAGCTTTAATTTTATAAACAGTAGTGGGAAAATAAAAGCTGAGATCTGTTGCCAAGGATTACTAGAAAAGTTCTTCTCTCAAAGACATCTGATAAATTTTATTTTATTTTCTTCCTTACTTCTTTGCCAAAAGTTAACTTTACAATCCAAACTGTTTTTAGCTGTGCTAGCATACTTGAACAGGGGTTTTCAAGGGTTTTCTAAACATCCATTGACCTTCTTTTTTTTTTCTTAAATCTTTTATTTATAACAAAAAAGCATTCCAATTATTAAAATATTGACAAACAAAGTCACTACAGTGGAGCATAAATCAGCAATAATATAGGCATATTAGTGACCAAATATATAAATAGCAACAGACAAAACATGAAATTACCCCATTCCACCAAATGGGGTAATCAGCTGCTGCAATGTCAACTTAAGTCCTCGAAAGCATAAAAAGTGTATGATAACTACTAATTAATTTGGCGTTCATGGGTTGTAAAAAAAAAAGTGAGATCACGCTTAGAATATTGCGGTATATTTATACGTTTGAGACATATACCTTAATTTAACACATATCTCAAAAGCTAATTTTACAAACTTTTAAAATTTGTTTGGCAAATTGGTGAGGCTCAGTCACAAACCAATGTGGCCTAGGTTGCACCAAATAGGATGCTTGTGATGTTATATTAGTTTTATTATCTTAAACATAGTCTGCAGAGGAAAGCAATTATAGCTGTTAGGGGAATGGGCGGATTACAGTTCAAAGACAGGGTTTTTGAGGTTTCTAACACAGAATGGACACAGATTTTTCCTGAAAGTTACAAATTGAATTAGACTAGATCTGCTGTCACACGAACAGAACTCATGAGTAACATATTTTCGGCAAATGGAGGTGTGCTGCTGCTCTCTCATGCAGTGCCACAGTACAGTGCTCACCATACCGTTCCGTGTACAAAACACTCCTATGGCGGTCGTATGTTACCTGCTGTTCGTATGACTATCATATGGCCACCGTATATGGTCGTCTAAAAGAGGACTAACCCTAACAATTGCAGGATGAATGGCCTGTGATTGTTAGGGTTAATAAAATGAAGTATGTTGTTTTACAAAGAACGATGGTTTTAGAACATTCTTTGAATTACACACATATATATATATATATATATATATATATATATATATATATATATATCTTAGTATCTCTCCATATGCATCTTGGGAAAAAAATTGTAAATTTGTGTTAAAAAATGACCATGACATCACGAAAGGTCACTTGAGCTGCTAGGACACATTTCTGTAGTTTCTCAGCTGACCTTTATTAGGTTCTTATTCCTGCAGCTGTAGTAAAAATGAAATATGAGCTTATGAAATCGGGTGATTCTGAAGGAAATAGCTTGTTGGAAATTAATTACAGAAACTGCTCTTTTCCTTATCTTTTTAAATTCATTGTCAGAGAAATCACTTTCATTAGATCGAAAGTAAAAATCAAGACAGTGTTTGTTATAATGTCTCTGTTATTTTTAAATTCTCTTCAGGCTTCTCATCGTCGAATTTTACTATTTTCCTGCCTGTGATAACGAGATTTATTTATAAACATCGAATCATTTTGAGCCTTATTAGTTGGAGTTATTGTGGGTCAAAAAAGTTAATCTGAAAAATCTCCCATTACAGGATTATTTTTTGTAAGGGGTATGCTAAAATGTTTATTTTCAAGGAGTCTAGCATCAGTTTTGCATATAAAATGTTGAAGACAGTTGTAAATATTGGCTCTGTAGATGTGCTACATGTGGCAGCAGAACTGTAAAAATGCATTTAGTTCCAGGATAGTGGCTGGATTTGGAGTACTTAGGAATGTTTTCAGTGTAAAACTGCAGTGTTCTTTGAACTCTGCATTCAGACTCACCCCCAGCCATTATTCTCTGCTGTACTCTCTAACCAGAAGCCTGACCTTTAAGCCTGCATTTAATCAGAGACAAACAAGAGAGCATCTGTGATGTGAGGTCTCACACAGGTGTGAAGTCCAGCTACAATTCTGCAATATGTATAAATATTTAACAGTCCTAAAATTGAAAAATTGGATCTTAGTAACATACTTTGGCCAAATTACCAATTTGACTTGTTTACAAACCAAAGAGCTGTCCTGCAACAGCTATTTTCACCTAGATGCAAACGTGGTTGAAGGGAAGTCCAAGCCTATTCGTTAAGTGGTTCCAGGGGAGCTACATACCTCTTTGGAAACCCTTGATTCAAGGGGCTATTGTGTGGCATTAAATGATATATTCTATATTTCATCTTAACTATGCATTGTGGTATCCTTTTTGCTGTGTCCTACTTTGTATAAAAGCAACGTACACTGATTTTTACTATACAGTACTTAGAAAAATAGATTCTCTGATGCAGACCAAGTAGTTATGTTTGCTAGGAGCTTTTATCGTATATAAATAGTGTTTAATTTAGTAAATCCATGTTATTGTTCTGTAATATCTTATTTTATTTGTATATGTACCCACCGACCTGCAGAATATGATGGTGCTATACAAAGATTTATTAAGATTATTATCCTAAATGCCTACTCCTAAAATAATTGCCCGTTTTATTCTTGAAAGTTGGTAGTTAAAGCTCATGGCCTAACCCTTGATAGGGCCACATGAAGTGACTCTCAGAGATGAATACTATTTTCTAGAATAAAATGGGCAATATCACGTGATATCATCTATTGGGTATATACAACAGCTAAAACTAAACAAAAATTAGCCCCAATGTCAACTTCCTTGCATGGCTAAAACACTTTTACACATTGTACTAGTGTGTCAAATATTTTATTATTACTCAAATCTATATTCATTCCTTATCAGAAGCCAGTCTGTACAGGCTTAAGCCAATTATGTTTATCTACTTGTGTCTACAATGGTTTTCTGCCAACTAAGAACACAGAATATTCATCTATT
This sequence comes from Engystomops pustulosus, assembly GCF_040894005.1. Classification (NCBI taxonomy): domain Eukaryota; kingdom Metazoa; phylum Chordata; class Amphibia; order Anura; family Leptodactylidae; genus Engystomops; species Engystomops pustulosus. The sequence continues at coordinate 43,243,227 of NC_092418.1, read as the reverse complement.
TATTCTATTGCTTTTGCCTGTGAAAGCCTTGTCGATTATAATTATATTTATGGTACGAAATGTATGTGTATTTCTCATTCATGTTATACTGAAGCTTTAATGAGCAGAAAATCTCTAATTCTAGTTCAGAATAGGCAGGTGAAATTTGACAGGTTCAATATTTTGGACAAGCAGTTTTTCAACCTAATTCGCTATCCCATTAAGTAAAACATCAATGCTATGTTAGCATCTGCTCTACACTATCAACCAACCTAATAGTGTTGAATGGTGTGTGTATTTATTTGTGTATCATAACAGCAAAATGGCAAAATAAAATAATTAAACAAATATACCTTGTACATGTCCAAAGTAATTAGCTCCTTTACGAAGTTATTTATTTTTCTTTTTTTACTTTTGGCATAAATGAACCTGTTTGTCAAGAAAATAAAGAAGAGCACTGTGCTTTTCATAACCTCTGTATCTGCTTACTTGCCAGCCCTAAGCAGACGATAGCTGGGGACAATTGGCACTCCGGGTTTGTGTCCAGAACAGAGATAAAAAATGAGGGAAAGAAAGACAAATAGCAAGGCAAGGCAAATCAAGTTAAAATCATAATTGCGGCGTGGTAGAAAATTGTAAGGTAAATGATAGTCAAAGGTACAAGCAAAGGGTTAGCAAGCAAAAGCATAGTTAACATAAAGATAACTGTCAGGATTAGAGATGAGCGAACATACTCGTCCGAGCTTGATGCTCGTTCGAGCATTAGCGTACTCGAAACTGCTCGTTGCTCGGACGAATACTTCGCCCGCTCGAGAAAATGGCAGCTCCCGCCGTTTTGCTTTTTGGCGGCCAGAAACATAGCCAATCACAAGCCAGGAGACTCTGCACTCCACCCAGCATGACGTGGTACCCTTACACGTCGATAGCAGTGGTTGGCTGGCCAGATCAGGTGACCCTGGGATAGACTAGCCGCTGCCCGCGCTGCTCGGATCATTCTGTGTCTGGATGCCGCTAGGGAGAGAGCTGCTGCTGGTCAGGGTTAGCGTTAGTGTGCAGGTAGATTACTGTTAGGCAGGAGTGATTCTCCAAGAACCCAACAGCCCTTCTTAGGGCTACAATAACGTTATACTTTTTTTTTTTTTGTTTGCTTGTGGCTGGACTTGCTGGCACTAGTAGTGCAGCTAGTACCATATTGTGAGGAATTTGCAGGGGGACTTGCTACCGTTGTGTTTAGCTCTTAGTGACACACATATCCACCTCAAACACCAAAGTGGGAAAATTTATTAGGGGTTTGATTTCAATTAGGCACAGTCTGCCAGTTTCTTTTTATTTTACTTTTATTTTTTCATAACTCAGCGTCATCTCATCAGTGTGCTTTCATACTTGGCTAGAAAATAGCCAAAGGAGAATCCAAACGGCTTACTTACGCCTACAATAGCGTTATATACATTTTATTTCTGGTTGATCTGCTGGTGGCTGTCCTTGCTGCAGTGCATATACTAGCCAATTGTGAGGAATTTGGAGTGAGACTTGCGACCGCTGTGTTTAGCGCTTAGTGACGCACATATCCATCGCAAAGACCGAAGTGGGAAAATTTATTAGGGGTTGGATTTCAATTAGGCACAGTCTGCCATTTCCTTTTTATTTTACGTTTATTTTTTCATAACTCAGCGTCATCTCATCAGTGTGCTTTCATACTTGGCTAGAAAATAGCCAAAGGAGAATCCAAACGGCTTACTTACGCCTACAGTAGCGTTATATATATTTTATTTCTGGTTGATCTGCTGGTGGCTGTCCTTGCTGCAGTGCATATACTAGCCAATTGTGAGGAATTTGGAGTGAGACTTGCGACCGCTGTGTTTAGCGCTTAGTGACGCACATATCCATCGCAAAGACCGAAGTGGGATAATTTATTAGGGGTTTGATTGAAATTAGGCACAGTCTGCCATTTACTTTTTATTTTACGTTTATTTTTTCATAACTCAGCGTCATCTCATCTGGCATAGCAGTGTGCTTTCATAGTTGGCTAGAAAATAGCCATAGCAATAGGATAGCATCGTTTGGTTTTAAAAACTAAAAAACACAAAAAAAAAAAAAAAAAAACACAAAAAAAAGTAAAAAAAAAATTAAAGTTATAACTTTCATTTTCAAAATGTTTAACCCGAGGGCTAGGGGTAGAGGACGAGGGCGGGGACGTGGGCGTCCAACTACTGCAGGGGTCAGAGGCCGTGGTCCTGGGCGGGGTGAGACACCACCTGCTGATGAGGGAGCAGGGGAACGCCGCAGAGCTACACTCCCTAGGTTTATGTCTGAAGTTACTGGGACTCGTGGTAGAGCACTGTTGAGGCCAGAACAGTGCGAACAGGTGATGTCGTGGATTGCCGACAATGCTTCGAGCAATTTGTCCACCAGTCAGTCTTCCACGCAGTCCACCCATGTCACCGAAATCGGCACTCCTCCAGCTCCTGCACCTCAGCCTCCTCCCCCCCAGTCTGCCCCCTCCCAGGAAAATTTGGCATTTGAACCGGCATACTCTGAGGAACTGTTTTCTGGACCCTTCCCACAGTCACAAACCACTTGTCCGGTTGCTGCTGAGCAATTTTCCGATGTCCAGGTTTTCCACCAGTCGCAGTCTGTGGGTGATGATGACCTTCTTGACGTAGTGGAAGAAGTGTGTAAAGAGGTGTCCGACGATGAGGAGACACGGTTGTCAGACAGTGGTGAAGTTGTTGTCAGGGCAGGAAGTCCGAGGGGGGAGCAGACTGAGGGATCGGAGGATGATGAGGTGACAGACCCAAGCTGGGTTGAGAGGCCGGGTGAACACAGTGCTTCTGAGACGGAGGAGAGTCCTATAGCAGAACAGGTTGGAAGAGGCAGTGGTGGGGCCAGATGGAGAGGCAGGGCCAGAGCAGGTGAATCAGCGGCAAATGTGTCACGTAGTGAAGCTCCCGTGGCGAGGGCTCCCGCGGCGAGGGCTAGCTTTTCAGAAGTCTGGAGGTTCTTTAAGGAAACACCGGATGACCGACGGACTGTGGTGTGCAACCTTTGCCAAACCAGGATCAGCAGGGGTTCCACCACTACTAGCTTAACTACCACCAGTATGCGCAGGCATATGAATGCTAAACACCCGAATCAGTGGCACCAAGCCCGTTCACCTCCGGCCGTGCACACCACTGCTCCTTCCCCTGTGTCAGCTGATAGTCAGCCCCCTGCCCAGGACCCTGGCACAAAAACCCCATCGTCGCCTCCACGATCCTCCACAGCATCCACCAGCGTTCAGCTCTCCATACCCCAGACGCTGGAGCGGAAAAGAAAATATAGTGCAACCCACCCGCACGCCCAAGCCCTTAATGTCCACATCTCCAGATTGCTTAGCCTGGAGATGCTTCCCTATAGGCTAGTAGAGACCGAGGCCTTTCGCAACCTCATGGCGGCGGCCGCCCCTCGGTATTCGGTCCCCAGCCGCCACTACTTTTCCCGATGTGCCGTCCCAGCCTTGCACCACCACGTGTCAGACAACATCATCCGTGCCCTGACCAACGCCGTTTCTGACAAGGTCCACCTGACCACGGACACGTGGACGAGTGCTGCCGGGCAGGGCCACTATATATCGCTGACGGCACATTGGGTTAACTTGGTGGAGGCTGGGACCGAGTCTGACCCTGGGGCTGGTCATATACTGCCGACGCCGAGGATTGCGGGGCCTACCTCGGTCCAGGTCTCAAAGGCCTACTATGCCTCCTCCTCCTCCCACCCCTCCTCCACCTCCTCCTCCGAACTACCATCCGTGGGCATGGCGCCATCAGTCGCTAGCTCTATGCACAGCAGCAGAGCCGTCGCTAAGCGACAGCAGGCGGTGCTCAAACTGCTGAGCCTAGGCGATAAAATGCACACCGCCCAAGAACTATTACAGGGCATCACGGCGCAGACTGATCTGTGGCTGGCACCGCTGAACCTGAAGCCAGGCATGGTTGTGTGTGACAACGGCCGTAACCTGGTGGCGGCTCTGCAACTCGGCAGACTGACACATGTGCCATGCCTGGCCCATGTGTTAAATCTGATCAGCATTTCCTCAAGACATACCCCAATCTGTCAGATTTGCTCACGAAGGTGCGCCGCATCTGTGCGCATTTCAGGAAGTCCAGCTCAGATGCTGCCACTCTCAGGGCAGCGCAGCGCCGCCTCCAACTGCCCGCTCACCGACTGTTGTGCGACGTGCCCACGAGGTGGAATTCAACATTAACCATGTTATCCAGAGTTTACCAGCAGCGCAGAGCGATTGTAGACTGCCAGATGTCAACTTCCACCAGAACTGGTAGTCAGGTCAGTCAGCTTCCTCAAGTCTACAATGAGGAGTGGACGTGGATGTCTGATATCTGTCAGGTGCTGAGTAACTTTGAGGAGTCAACACAGATGGTCAGTGGCGATGCCGCCATCATCAGCCTCACCATCCCGCTGCTTGGCCTGTTGAAAAACTCTCTGATCAGCATGAAGTCGGAAGCTTTGCGCTCGTCACAAGAGACGGGGGAAGAAGATTCCCTTGTTGATAGCCAAAGCACCCTCAGGTCTGTTTCTCAGCGCATATCGGAGGAGGTGGAGGAGGATGAGGAGGAAGAGGAGGAGAATGTTGGCGAGACACAAGAGGGGAGCATTGCTCAGACCTTCACTGTTCAGCGTGTATGGGCAGAAGAAGAGGAGTTGGAGGAGTTGGAGGAGGAGGAAATGGACAGTCAGGCCAGTGAGGGGAGTGAATTCTTGCGCGTTGGGACTCTGGCGCATATGGCAGATTTCAGGCTAGGCTGCCTATCCCGTGACCCTCGCGTTCAAAGAATTTATTCCAGCACCGATTACTGGGTATTCACTCTCCTGGACCCACGGTACAAGCAAAATCTTTCCACTCTCATCCCTGGAGAGGAAAGGAGTGTGAGAATGCATGAATACCAGCAGGCCCTGGTGCACAAGCTGAAACAGTATTTCCCTTCTGACAGCGCTAGCGGCAGAGGGCGTACTTCTGCGGGACAAGTAGCGAGGGAGAGTAGGCGAGCAGGCAGCTTGTCCAGCACTGGCAAGGGTACGCTTTACAAGGCTTTTGCCAGCTTTATGTCACCCCAGCAAGACACTGTCACCTGTCCCCAGTCTCGGCAGAGTAGGGCTGATCTTTACAGAAAGATGGTGAGGGAGTACGTAGCTGACCATACCATCGTCCTAAATGATCACACAGCTCCCTACAACTACTGGGTTTCAAAGCTGGACATGTGGCACGAACTGGCGCTGTACGCCTTGGAGGTTCTTGTCTGCCCTGCCGCTAGCGTCTTGTCCGAGCGGGTTTTCAGTGCAGCTGGTGGCATCATCACCGATAAGCGTACACGCCTGTCGACTGACAGCGCTGACAGGCTGACGCTTATTAAGATGAATAAAGCCTGGATTTCTCATAATTTCCAATCATCACCAGGTGAAGGAAGCTCAACCTGAATAATTTATGCACTCCTCCTCCTCCTCATTTTCCTCCTTCTCCTCCTCTGTGTACACTAAAGCAGAGGAAACTGGCTATTTTTTTACAGGGCCCACTGGCTCTAGCTATAGTACTTTATGCATTTAATTTTTCTGGAGGGCCACCTACCCGGTCCTCTGTTTTAAACAATTTTTGGGAGTGCCACATACAGGCACTCAATCTATTCAATTTTTCTGGAGGGCCACCTACCTGCTCCTCTGGTTTAAAAACTTTTTTGGACTGCCACATACAGGCACTCAATCTATTTCATTTTTCTGGAGGGCCACCTACCTGCTCCTCTGGTTTGAAAACTTTTTTGGACTGCCACATACAGGCACTCAATCTATTTCATTTTTCTGGAGGGCCACCTACCTGCTCCTCTGGTTTGAAAACTTTTTTGGACTGCCACATACAGGCACTCAATCTATTTCATTTTTCTGGAGGGCCACCTACCTGCTCCTCTGGTTTGAAAACTTTTTTGGACTGCCACATACAGGCACTCAATCTATTCCATTTTTCTGGAGGGCCACCTACCTGCTCCTCTGGTTTGAAAACTTTTTTGGATTGCCACATACAGGCACTATCCAAATTAAATTGTCTCCATAGCAGCCTCCACACGTTGTCTCCATTGCTACCTCCAAAAGTCGTCCATATAGCTGCCTCCATACATCGTCCCCTTATCAAACGAGGTGTGTCAGGCACAAATTTGGGTTGTTTTCATGGATTCCACATCAAAGTTGTTAACTTTGTCGCCACCCTGCTGTGTTATCCACAAAATATACTGGCAAACTTTTACCATTTAGGGATATTATTTCAGCGCTTCTTGCGCATCTGTTTACATTCCCCTCATCCGCCATATCCCAAACTTATAAGAACGCTACTACACTTAACTTGGTGCAGGCTGGGACCGAGTCTGACCCTGGGGCTGGTCATATACTGCCGACGCCGAGGATTGCGGGGCCTACCTCGGTCCAGGTCTCAAAGGCCTACTATACCTCCTCCTCCTCCCACCCCTCCTCCACCTCCTCCTCCTCCGAATTACCATCCGTGGCCATGGCGCCATCAGTCGGTAGCTCTAGGCACAGCAGCAGTGCCGTCGCTAAGCGACAGCAGGCGGTGCTCAAACTGCTGAGCCTAGGTGATAAAAGGCACACCGCCCAAGAGCTATTACAGGGCATTCCACATCAAACTTGTTAACTTTGTCGCCACCCTGCTGTGTAATCCCCAATATATACTGGCAAACTTTTATCATTTACCGATATTATTTCAGCGCTTCTTGCGCATCTGTTTACATTCCCCTCACCCGCCATATTCCAAACTTATAAGAACGCTACTACACTTGATCTTATACAAAAGGTTCTTAGAAGTGCTGTTTGGGGAGTAGCCTAGAGACAGGGGCTTGGATTGGGGAAAGCTCGCCTGGCAGCAGAGCGCCAGCTCCATGCCAAGATCCAACTAACATAGTTTTAACTGCAGCACCTTTAATCTACTACTAGTTCACTGCCTCCATACATGGTCCCCTTATCAAACGAGCTGTGTCAGGCAGAATTTTGGGTTGTTTTCATGGCTTCCATGTTAACTTTGTCGCCACCCTGCTGTGTAATCCACAAAATATACTGGCAAACTTTTATCATGTACCGATATTATTTGAGCGCTTCTTGCTCACCTCCTTTGGTTCCTCTCTGCCACCCATTGGTTTGAAGCCTGAGTCCATTTAGGGTATGTCGCCATGACACTCTCTAGCCTGCTGCCGCTGCCCCTGCATGCCGTCCCCTATAGTGTCAGGGTCAATTATTGGATGTTTTAGATGCTATCTAGCTTCATTCTGTCACTCTGTCATGGCCATGCTGTTGCCCATAATTTTGGCATAATGGTGCGATTAAGCAGCCTCAGAGGCATCCATGCATGCTGCCCCTGCCGTTTCCTGTCCATTTCCGTGGTGTTTCCATCCTTTTCTGAGGTTCCCAGGTGTTTGGCCAAGCTTCCCTGTGCAGAGCCTTGGTCCCCTTGAAAAATGCTCGAGTCTCCCATTGACTTCAATGGGGCTCGTTATTCGAGACGAGCACTCGAGCATCGGGAAAAGTTCGTCTCGAATAACGAGTACCCGAGCATTTTAGTGCTCGCTCATCTCTAGTCAGGATCAGAGGTAGTGGATCCTCTGTACCACCACAGATGATGGCGTAAGCCGACACCTGGGACCGGACTCTAAGTGTTACCCAGTTTTCACCAGAGCCTTCCGCAAAGCAGGTTGGACTTGTTGCGGCGTGGTACCACCAGATTGTTTCACACCTGCGGCTTTGTCCGTGGGGGGCGGTGGCCAAGGCAAAGTACAAAATCATCAGGCAAACTCGTGGTTGGGGACAGGCAGAAGGTCGAGATGGGAAGCACAGTATCAGAGTCGGGGATGTAGCAATAGGTCAAGGCAGGCAGCGGAGGAGCGTTGTCAGTAACGGAACAGGTGTGTCAATGGGAAATCACAATATCAGCACAGGGCATAGGAACAAACTTTTTCTAGGCCACAAGGCACAAAATCTGGCAGGGTGTGCAGGGAGAGGCAGATTTATATATAACTCTGGGGAAATAGCCAGCATGCCCTAGGAGACGGGGACGCGCACGCACGGCTTGAGGTCTGGGATCAGGTGCGGGGAGAGGTAAGAAGGGGCATGGGTAAGACAGCACATGGGTCACGGGAGCAAACATGACAATAAACAGACTTGTCTAACAAGCTGTGATAGATATAGAACTATACAGCAAGGGGATTACATGTAAGACCCTTTCATGTACATCAGAAAATTACATACCACAGAACAATTCTTTACTTCCCCCAGCCTTATCTTAAATACAAGCTGGGTAAAATAATTATCTCCCTCGGAGGGATAGACAAAGCCTAGTCTACACCTCACCATAGACCTCATGGCACCAGAATGTTCATAGATTCCCTCAAAAACTTTGGCAAAAACACTTTATATGGCAGTTGTGAGAATTTTGGCAACCAAAGTCAGATCACAGATACAGATTACATTTGCACTGATGGTACGAGAACCACAGTCCTATGACCCTTTGAGAAGTTAGAATTTATCTGCAGTTCTAAAAGCTGACCCAGGTAGTGCCCCCCCCCCCCCCCTCTTCCCCAGGAGCAGAGGAATTTCTACACAACCCTTTAAAGCAAATGAGGCTTGTGGCCATTGTTGTTTCCTGGGGAAATTTTGAAATATTAAAACAGTAAAATCACATCGAAAGGCAAGAATCTGAAAGTACTGGCTATCCGTCCACATTGGTGCATCACATGGTAATTGACTTTCATTGATTCATTCATTGACTCTGTCTTCTGTACATATCTTTTTTTGTGTGTATTGTATTGTTTACTGTGTCTCTAAGGCAATTAAACTGCCTTAGTATTTTATCTTAATCCACAAATTCCCATGTCCATTTCTCAGTTATATATGTGCTACTTGGGCTGGCTTTTGGCCTGATTTGATCCCATTATTGACTGGGTTTATATGTAATAAGATCTGGTGGCAGAAACTAACGGGGAGGGGGGGGAGGAAGGGCTCTGTTTTACTAAGGCGAATGAAAAGAGACTCTCAGCCATTCAGGGTTGTGGGCTTATGTTCTGCCATAGCTGTGTGGACAGCTCTATTTTCACTACTTGGGGCTCCCAGAAACCTGTGTGTTCAGGAAATGTTTGAGAAATGTAATAGCTATCATATGCTACAGTATCCTTAAGGGATTTGTAACATAACATAAGTAAGTTTAAAATAGGTGACATGATACTGCCTTCTGTCACTCCAACTGGTGACACACCCACAGCTACAGAGAAGAAGAAAGATGGCAAACATTCAGCCTTTAGCAGAGTATACAACTAGGTGTAGTACTCATCCAGCAGACCTTAAACTGCAGAATTAAACCTTGAAACTGTATCATACATGGTGCCTTATCTTCAGGGATCATGTTATTGAACAGAAGAAACTGAGAAGATTGAGACACATGTATTTGTGGGGGGGGGGGGATGTAATTATAACATGTAATTTATTCTTTTACATCCTATGTACATGTAAGTGTTCCTATTCAGTCATTGTCAAACCTACTTTTCTAATTGTCGGGATCTACAGAGAAAGAGTATTGGAAAAAAGAATCCAGAGCAACTTCAAAACAGAACCAAGCTGGGGATCTAAAATACCTGTCATTCATAAATTTCCATGGGGGCAATGGGGTGTATTGAGCTTGTATTTTTCTGCTAAAACCTAGACCAAAGCTGTCCAAGAATCATGTTTGTTAGTTACTGGCATGCTCTGCACAAACTTCTCCTTCCTGGTGGTATATATGCAGTACAGTGCCCAGAAACTGGGTAAACATAGGAACTATACTACACATGGGCCAGAAAAGAGAAGCTCATTCTCAACTTCACATCGAAAAGAAACAAGAGGCTTTCAAACAGTGGCCTGGGGGAAGAAGTGAGTGAAATTTTGGCCAATGATAAATAACCGTAAAGAGAGATGTTTATGAACCTATCATGCCTTTCAGGTAAGCATGCACATTTTGGAAAAACTCCTTTTTCTCTTCAAAGCATCAATTTGCAATATTAAAGGGGTATGAGTGCCTCAATAAAATTGTCCATAAATCTTTACCAAATTCTGTTCATAGCAGAGTTAACCCCCGCCCACCCCCCCTATCATATTTATAAAAGGGGTTTTCCCATGAATTCAAGTTAGGCCCTATCCACAGGGGTCTGATGGGGTCCCAAATAACTCAATGAAAGCAATGGATTTTCCATACATCTCAATGGAGTCAACGGAAATTACCAAGCATCCTGTGGATAGGGCCTAACTTGAATTCATGGGAAAACCCCTTTTTCTGATAATCTAAAAAAAAAATTTGCTCAATTTCTGTAATTTATACATCATAATCATAAATTACCATCAGTGTTTCTATAATTCATATAATTATGGTACACAAGTTCAGATTGGAGAAAGTTCAGTCATTCAAAATGGGAAAAAGAATCCATTGCAGGCGAGACATGGCAACGAAGTTATTTCTAATTTGATCAGGATTTCATTTGAAAATGAATTGTCAGTGTGTTGGTGCTGCCAACTGGTTAAAACGCTAGACACATTTAATTAATAATTTTAAGGTGCTCATGAATAAGATTTTATGCCAGCTTTATACAGCAGAATATCACAATGCAGAACTCCCTGCCGATTGAGTTAAACTTCTTTGACAAGTTATTAAATTAAGACATCAGTAATGAACCGAGTTATTCAAGTCTCCCTTCAAAATGAGCAGTCATATGTAGTAAGGGGTGTCAATCAAACATAAACATTGTGATAGTCTGCACATCTAATCAGGATTATTTCTACTCATTTGTCAAACCTGACTATAGGGTTCTGCTGCCTGTTTATTCAGTGGTACTTCGTAGTAATTACACTAAATAGGATTTAATGGCTAAGTAGAGGATATTTGTCATTTCAATCCTTCTATTGTCTCTCTTTAAATTGTACAAGAACATTAGTGTCTTAACATGCAAATATTATTCATTTTATTGTCTGAGCCTCTATTTTAATCCACTGTCATTGCACATCAAGCACGATATTGTTACATCCTCGCCCCTCTGTTATCCAGCACCATCTGTCAGCCTGCTCATGTCACGAAGAGTAGGACTAGAGTACACGGCCTTCCAGACAACTAGAGGAGTAGCCACTTCAATTCAAGTTTTCTTTAACTTTGTTTTTATAGTTATTTTAGACTTTGTTCAGACATGGAACAGAAAACAGGAAATCAGTCATGTGCTTTATCACTGATGCCCACATACTCTGCCTTCCATTTACATCCAATCACAGCTCGTCTATTTTCTGCCTCTCCTGAATGGCTAGCACTGCATCAGAGAATAAGATAATGGAGAGTACTCAGCACTCCATACTGCACTGGATTAATACTCCCATTCTCCATGTATGGGAAAATTCTGTTACTCCTATACTTCAGATGCAGGTACATAAAAGTACTGTTACTCCTATCCAACACATCTGGGTGAAGCATCATACTCCTACTCCTATTTTGTAAATATGTGCCAAAACACTGTACAGTACTAACTTTCCTATCAGATAGCACAGTGCTATCTGATAACAAGGACAATATTTAGAAAATAGAAGGGTAAGGACACTGATAGCTTTCTGTCATTTTTGATATGGGTCCAAATATGTGTTAAAATACAAGATGCAGCTTGTAGAAGTAGTCAAGATTTCCATGGTCAGATGTAAGGGAATGTCCACATTTCATTTTTCCTTCCTTTGTAAGGAAATTTTGAAGTGTTCTTGGCCTTCACCTACAAGAAAATGCTGCATAGTATCTAACGTTATAATCACACAATGGCTTATTGTGCAGCTCCTCCCCTTCTGTCAGCAGGAGGAGTTTGTAAACATTGGTAGCAGGCTGTGATTTGCTGTCGCTGATGTTCTGGTCTCCCTTTGTACTGTAACGGTCCATATATAGGCAGTAAAATCACTGAGGTCCACCTAAGGCCTTGGTTTGGCATAGGCTGATGATGAATGCATTGCAGATATCAAGACCTCTTCTAAGCACATACCTTTTCGTACAGCAGTGAGCAGGATGAAATAGTATTTCCTGTTCTATACTGACCACACAGAGGTCATAAGGAATTTCATTTGACATCAATCTGACAAGGGCTGCCACCAGCACAACGGGGCAAGTACTGAGGCCCAGAGCTCCGGGGGGGGGGGGGGGGGGCACATAAGGCTGTATATAAGGAATCCATCTATCTGGGCTGAGAGGGGCTTTATATAAAGCAACCATGAGGGGACTGATTGGGATTATAAATTAGATAGTATTTTAGCGAACAGGAGACTGTTTTAGATGTTTTAATGTCACCACGTGAGTTCACTGCAAAGGGGCCCACTGAAGTGCTGTTGCCCAGAGTCCTACTGAAACCTGGAGCTGACCCTGAATCTGACAGTATACATCCATGGGCACATTCAGCATGTCGGAAGCTTTCCTTCTGTACCTCCTAAAAAAGTTTAAAAAATTGATGTAAGTCAAGCTTTAGAGGCAGGAAACGTGGATGAATGCAGTCAGAGATGTCACTATGATTTAATGTACTGTTATTATATTGGTATACCTAGATTTGGGATCAACTTGCTACACTTTTGTCCCCCCTATGCTAAACTTTTAGCTTGGATTGGTTCTATACAATTAATTTTAAACTTCCAACAAAGTCCCCTACTGTCAAGATTGTCCAGGTAACATCCCAAGCATGCATGCAACATGTTATTCAAGGTCCTGTTCCGATTGTCTGTTTAGAATGAACTTCCTATAAATAAAAAAAAACATATTTTTTAATATTTAACTAAATAACAATTACTGACTGCATATATCAATTATTTTTGCTTTTGAGTGAATCCCTCAGCATATACCATATGACTGAAATACTGAGCTCCACCCTGATACAAAATTGCCCAAGTGGGGGATTTCTTATATTTTTGTCTCTGTACTGTTGTATGGGCATTTCTGTGTTGGCGCACATATCATTGCACTACTCATCTAAGGGCTAACCTAATTAAAAATACTGTAGTGGGGAAACCAACAATTGTGACTGCACAGAAAGAGCAATGACGTAGAATCAGGAGTTCATGTTGAAGTTATTGGATGAGGTGAAAGATCTTTAACCCTCCTGTAGGGTTATGAATATTTAATTATTGGTCCCATAGTAATCCCACTGCATTTCAAAATCTGTTCAGGGAACTTGTTGGACATTTTTTTCTGTTGTCTCATCAGAAAAGTGGCAAACAATTAAGGTCCAAATTGGATAAGGGCATTTGGTGGTAAATTTTAAACATTTTCAGTTTTTGCATCATAGAAAATACATTTTTGATTTTCAAGTTCTGTTACCCTGTGCTTTTGGTGCAGCTACTGCTAATGTCCAAACAGTTGTCAATTGGTTGCATATTGCTACTACAGAAAATGTATTCATAATTTATTTTCTACAGCAGTTTTAGAATCCCACTAAAAAAAAGTTTGAGATTCAGACTAAAACTCACTGGGGGAATACTTAACCCATTTATTCACAATGTTAAAACTTAACATAGTACTAAAGTGGATTGTTTCCCAGCGTTTGCATAAGATTGGGGTAAATGCCTGCTAACCACATAATGGATTGATGCATAGAACTTAAGATAAGATATGTCAGTTGGACAAAATTGCTAATTATTATGCTTTCTTATTAATTTAGATGGAGATCTATGCTTTGGTTAGGTGCATTAATTGTATGACTATTGATATGGAAGTTTTAACATCATAAATAAATGGGTTAGCTTTGCCCCTAGGCAAATATTTGTATTGACCACTAAGAAGCAGTGTAATCTGTAGAGTGGGAATTAGAAGCTTCGAAGTGAAGATTTAAGGGAACTCAAGATATGGATAATCCTTTTACATCCCCAAACTTTGCCCTGGTGAGAGAAGTATGGTATATAGATACCTAAGAGCTAGCTAGCTATCCACTTGGTAGAAGATAAATATCAGATTAATCTCATTATTTATAAAAATCTGACCTAATTAGAATCATTCAAGGTGACATAGTGTTCCATATTTGATGCTCCTCTCAACTTCCTGAGAAGTTAGTAGAGTAGAACTCTGAACCAATCAATGAAGCATTTTTAAAGGTATTAAATAGAGATGCGCGAACATACTCGTCCGAGCTTGATGCTCGGTCGAGCATTAGCGTACTCGAAACTGCTCGTTGCTCGGACGAATACTTCGCCCGCTCGAGAAAATGGCAGCTCCCGCCGTTTTGCTTTTTGGCGGCCAGAAACAGAGCCAATCACAAGCCAGGAGACTCTGCACTCCACCCAGCATGACGTGGTACCCTTACACGTCGATAGCAGTGGTTGGCTGGCCAGATCAGGTGACCCTGGGATAGACTAGCCGCTGCCTGCGCTGCTCGGATCATTCTGTGTCTGGATGCCGCTAGGGAGAGAGCTGCTGCTGGTCAGGGAAAGCGTTAGGGTGTTCTATTAGCTTACTGTTAGGCAGGAGTGATTCTCCAAGAACCCAACAGCCCTTCTTAGGGCTACAATAACGTTATACTTTTTTTTTTTTATTTGCAGCTAGTACCATATTGTGAGGAATTTGCAGGGGGACTTGCTACCGTTGTGTTTAGCTCTTAGTGACACACATATCCACCTCAAACACCAAAGTGGGAAAATTTATTAGGGGTTTGATTTCAATTAGGCACAGTCTGCCATTTACTTTTTATTTTACGTTTATTTTTTTAATAACTCAGTGTCATCTCATCTTGCATAGTAGTGTGCTTTCATACTTGGCTAGAAAATAGCCATAGGAGAATCCAAACGGCTTACTTACGCCTACAGTAGCGTTATATATATTTGATTTCTGGTTGATCTGCTGGTGGCTGTACTTGCTGCAGTGCATCTACTAGCAAATTGTGAGCAATTTGTAGTGAGACTTGCGACCGCTGTGTTTTGCGCTTAGTGACGCACATATCCATCGCAAAGACCGAAGTGGGAAAATTTATTAGGGGTTGGATTTCAATTAGGCACAGTCTGCCATTTCCTTTTTTATTTTACGTTTATTTTTTTAATAACTCAGCGTCATCTCATCTGGCATAGTAGTGTGCTTTCATACTTGGCTAGAAAATAGCCATAGGAGAATCCAAACGGCTTACTTACGCCTACAGTAGCGTTATATATATTTGATTTCTGGTTGATCTGCTGGTGGCTGTACTTGCTGCAGTGCATCTACTAGCAAATTGTGAGCAATTTGTAGTGAGACTTGCGACCGCTGTGTTTTGCGCTTAGTGACGCACATATCCATCGCAAAGACCGAAGTGGGAAAATTTATTAGGGGTTGGATTTCAATTAGGCACAGTCTGCCATTTCCTTTTTTATTTTACGTTTATTTTTTTAATAACTCAGCGTCATCTCATCTGGCATAGTAGTGTGCTTTCATACTTGGCTAGAAAATAGCCATAGGAGAATCCAAACGGCTTACTTACGCCTACAGTAGCGTTATATATATTTGATTTCTGGTTGATCTGCTGGTGGCTGTACTTGCTGCAGTGCATCTACTAGCAAATTGTGAGCAATTTGTAGTGAGACTTGCGACCGCTGTGTTTTGCGCTTAGTGACGCACATATCCATCGCAAAGACCGAAGTGGGAAAATTTATTAGGGGTTGGATTTCAATTAGGCACAGTCTGCCATTTCCTTTTTTATTTTACGTTTATTTTTTTAATAACTCAGCGTCATCTCATCTGGCATAGTAGTGTGCTTTCATACTTGGCTAGAAAATAGCCATAGGAGAATCCAAACGGCTTACTTACGCCTACAGTAGCGTTATATATATTTGATTTCTGGTTGATCTGCTGGTGGCTGTACTTGCTGCAGTGCATCTACTAGCAAATTGTGAGCAATTTGTAGTGAGACTTGCGACCGCTGTGTTTTGCGCTTAGTGACGCACATATCCATCGCAAAGACCGAAGTGGGAAAATTGATTAGGGGTTGGATTTCAATTGGGCACAGTCTGCCATTTCCTTTTTTATTTTACGTTTATTTTTTTAATAACTCAGCGTCATCTCATCTGGCATAGCAGTGTGCTTTCATACTTGGCTAGAAAATAGCCATAGCAATAGGATAGCATCGTTTGGTTTTAAAAACTAAAAAACACAAAAAAAAACAAAAAACACAAAAAAAAGTTAAAAAAAAATTAAAGTTATAACTCTCATTTTCAAAATGTTTAACCCGAGGGCTAGGGGTAGAGGACGAGGGCGGGGACGTGGGCGTCCAACTACTGCAGGGGTCAGAGGCCGTGGTCCTGGCCGGGGTGAGACACCACCTGCTTATGAGGGAGCAGGGGAACGCCGCAGAGCTACACTCCCTAGGTTCATGTCTGAAGTTACTGGGACTCGTGGTAGAGCACTGTTGAGGCCAGAACAGTGCGAACAGGTGATGTCGTGGATTGCCGACAATGCTTCGAGCAATTTGTCCACCAGTCAGTCTTCCACGCAGTCCATCCATGTCACCGAAATCGCCACTCCTCAGGCTCCTGCACCTCAGCCTCCTCCCCCCCAGTCTGCCCCCTCCCAGGAAAAATTGGCATTTGAACCGGCATACTCTGAGGAACTGTTTTCTGGACCCTTCCCACACTCACAAACCACTTGTCCGGTTGCTGCTGAGCAATTTTCTGATGCCCAGGTTTTCCACCAGTCACAGTCTGTGGGTGATGATGACCTTCTTGACGTAGTGGAAGAAGTGTGTAAAGAGGTGTCCGACGATGAGGAGACACGGTTGTCAGACAGTGGGGAAGTTGTTGTCAGGGCAGGAAGTCCGAGGGGGGAGCAGACTGAGGGATCGGAGGATGATGAGGTGACAGACCCAAGCTGGGTTGATAGGCCGGGTGAACACAGTGCTTCTGAGACGGAGGAGAGTCCTCGACCAGAACAGGTTGGAAGAGGCAGTGGTGGGGCCAGACGGAGAGGCAGGGCCAGAGCTGGTGCATCAGCGCCAAATGTGTCAACTAGTGAAGCTCCCGTGGCGAGGGCTCCTGCGGCGAGGGCTAGATTTTCAGAAGTCTGGAGGTTCTTTAAGGAAACACCGGATGACCGACGGACTGTGGTGTGCAACATTTGCCAAACCAGGATCAGCAGGGGTTCCACCACTACTAGCTTAACTACCACCAGTATGCGCAGGCATATGAATGCTAAACACCCCACTCAGTGGCAACAAGCCCGTTCACCTCCGGCCGTGCACACCACTGCTCCTTCCCCTGTGTCAGCTGATAGTCAGCCCCCTGCCCAGGACCCTGCCACAAAAACCCCATCGTCGCCTCCACGATCCTCCACAGCATCCACCAGCGTTCAGCTCTCCATACCCCAGACGCTGGAGCGGAAACGCAAATATAGTGCAACCCACCCGCACGCCCAAGCCCTTAATGTCCACATCTCCAGATTGCTTAGCCTGGAGATGCTGCCCTATAGGCTAGTAGGGACCCAGCCCTGCACCAGCACGTGTCAGACAACATCATCCGTGCCCTGACCAACGCCGTTTCTGACAAGGTCCACCTGACCACGGACACGTGGACGAGTGCTGCCGGGCAGGGCCACTATATATCGCTGACGGCACATT
Source organism: Engystomops pustulosus (assembly GCF_040894005.1). Lineage (NCBI taxonomy): Eukaryota > Metazoa > Chordata > Amphibia > Anura > Leptodactylidae > Engystomops > Engystomops pustulosus. The sequence goes on along the minus strand of NC_092418.1, from coordinate 43,225,609 downwards.
GGGTTAACTTGGTGGAGGCTGGGAGCGAGTCTGACCCTGTGGCTGGTCATATACTGCCGACGCCGAGGATTGCAGGGCCTACCTCGGTCCAGGTGTTTCAGGCCTACTATGCCTCCTCCTCCTCCCACCCCTCCTCCACCTCCTCCTCCGAACTACCATCCGTGGGCATGGCGCCATCAGTCGCTAGCTCTAGGCACAGCAGCAGTGCCGTCGCTAAGCGACAGCAGGCGGTGCTCAAACTGCTGAGCCTAGGCGATAAAAGGCACACCGCCCAAGAGCTATTACAGGGCATCACGGCGCAGACTGATCTGTTGCTGGCACCGCTGAACCTGAAGCCAGGCATGGTTGTGTGTGACAACGGCCGTAACCTGGTGGCGGCTCTGCAACTCGGCAGACTGACACATGGGCCAGTTCAGCGTTTCCTCAAGACATACCCCAATCTGTCTGATTTGCTCACGAAGGTGCGCCGCATCTGTGCGCATTTCAGGAAGTCCAGCACAGATGCTGCCACTCTCAGGGCAGCGCAGCGCCGCCTCCAACTGCCCGCTCACCGACTGTTGTGCGACGTGCCCACGAGGTGGAATTCAACACTGACCATGTTATCCAGAGTTTACCAGCAGCGCCGAGCGATTGTAGACTGCCAGATGTCAACTTCCACCAGAACTGGTAGTCAGGTCAGTCAGCTTCCTCAAGTCTACAATGAGGAGTGGACGTGGATGTCTGATATCTGTCAGGTGCTGAGTAACTTTGAGGAGTCAACACAGATGGTCAGTGGCGATGCCGCCATCATCAGCCTCACCATCCCGCTGCTTTGCCTGTTGAAAAACTCTCTGATCAGCATGAAGTCGGAAGCTTTGCGCTCGTCACAAGAGACGGGGGAAGAAGATTCCCTTGTTGATAGCCAAAGCACCCTTAGGTCTGTTTCTCAGCGCATATCGGAGGAGGTGGAGGTGGAGGAGGATGAGGAGGATGAGGAGGAGAATGTTGGCGAGACACAAGAGGGGACCATTGTTGAGTCCTTCACTGTTCAGCGTGTATGGGCAGAAGAAGAGGAGTTGGAGGAGGAGGAAATGGACAGTCAGGCCAGTGAGGGGAGTGAATTCTTACGCGTTGGTACTCTGGCGCATATGGCAGATTTCATGCTAGGCTGCCTATCCCGTGACCCTCGCGTTCAAAGAATTTATTCCAGCACTGATTACTGGGTGTTCACTCTCCTGGACCCACGGTACAAGCAAAATCTTTCCACTCTCATCCCTGGAGAGGAAAGGATTGTGAGAATGCATGAATACCAGCAGGCCCTGGTGCACAAGCTGAAACAGTATTTCCCTTCTGACAGCGCTAGCGGCAGAGTGCGTAGTTCTGCGGGACAAGTAGCGAGGGAGAGTAGGCGAGCAGGCAGCTTGTCCAGCACTGGCAAGGGTACGCTTTACAAGGCTTTTGCCAGCTTTATGTCACCCCAGCAAGACACTGTCACCTGTCCCCAGTCTCGGCAGAGTAGGGCTGATCTTTACAGAAAGATGGTGAGGGAGTACGTAGCTGACCATACCATCGTCCTAAATGATCACACAGCTCCCTACAACTACTGGGTTTCAAAGCTGGACATGTGGCACGAACTGGCGCTGTACGCCTTGGAGGTTCTTGCCTGCCCTGCCGCTAGCGTCTTGTCCGAGCGGGTTTTCAGTGCAGCTGGTGGCATCATCACCGATAAGCGTACACGCCTGTCGACTGACAGCGCTGACAGGCTGACGCTTATTAAGATGAATAAAGCCTGGATTTCTCATAATTTCCAATCTCCACCAGGTGAAGGAAGCTCAACCTGAATAATTTATCCACTCCTCCTCCTCCTCATTGTACAGTAAAGCAGAGGAAACTGGCTATTTTTTGACAGGGCCCACTGGCTCTAGCTATAGTACTTTATGCATTTAATTTTTCTGGAGGGCCACCGACCCGGTCCTCTGTTTTAAACAATTTTTGTGAGTGCCACATACAGGCACTCAATCTATTCCATTTTTCTGGAGGGCCACCTACCTGCTCCTCTGGTTTGAAAACTTTTTTGGACTGCCACATACAGGCACTCAATCTATTCCATTTTTCTGGAGGGCCACCTACCTGCTCCTCTGGTTTGAAAATTTTTTTGGACTGCCACATACAGGCACTCAATCTATTCCATTTTCTGGAGGGCCACCTACCTGCTCCTCTGGTTTGAAAACTTTTTTGGACTGCCACATACAGGCACTCAATCTATTCCATTTTTCTGGAGGGCCACCTACCTGCTCCTCTGGTTTGAAAACTTTTTTGGACTGCCACATACAGGCACTCAATCTATTCCATTTTCTGGAGGGCCACCTACCTGCTCCTCTGGTTTGAAAACTTTTTTGGACTGCCACATACAGGCACTCAATCTATTCCATTTTTCTGGAGGGCCACCTACCTGCTCCTCTGGTTTGAAAACTTTTTTGGACTGCCACATACAGGCACTATCCAAATTAAATTGTCTCCATAGCAGCCTCCACACGTTGTCTCCATTGCTACCTCCAAAAGTCGTCCATATAGCTGCCTCCATACATCGTCCCTTTATCAAACGAGGTGTGTCAGGCACAAATTTGGGTTGTTTTCATGGATTCCACATCAAAGTTGTTAACTTTGTCGCCACCCAGCTGTGTTATCCACAAAATATACTGGCAAACTTTTATCATTTACCAATATTATTTCAGCGCTTCTTGCGCTTCTGTTTACATTCCCCTCACCCGCCATATCCTAAACTTATAAGAACGCTACTACACTTGATCTTATACAAAAGGTTCTTAGAAGTGCTGTTTGGGGAGTAGCCTAGAGACACGGGCTTGGATTGGCGAAAGCTCGCCTGGCAGCGGAGCGCCAGCTCCATGCCAAGATCCAACTAACATAGTTTTAACTGCAGCACCTTTAATCTACTACTAGTTCACTGCCTCCATACATGGTCCCCTTATCAAACGAGCTGTGTCAGGCAGAATTTTGGGTTGTTTTCATGGCTTCCATGTTAACTTTGTCGCCACCCTGCTGTGTAATCCACAAAATATACTGGCAAACTTTTATCATGTACCGATATTATTTGAGCGCTTCTTGCTCACCTCCTTTGGTTCCTCTCTGCCACCCATTGGTTTGAAGCCTGAGTCCATTTAGGGTATGTCGCCATGCCACTCTCTAGCCTGCCGCTGCTGCCGCTGCCTCTGCATGCCGTCCCCTATAGTGTCAGGGTCAATTATTGGATGTTTTAGATGCTATCTAGCTTCATTCTGTCACTCTGTCATGGCCATGCTGTTGCCCATAGTTTTGGCATAATGGTGCGATTAAGCAGCCTCAGAGGCATCCATGCATGCTGCCCCTGCTGTTTCCTGTCCATTTCCGTGGTGTTTCCATCCTTTTCTGAGGTTCCCAGGTGTTTGGCCAAGCTTCCCTGTACAGAGCCTTGGTCCCCTTGAAAAATGCTCGAGTCTCCCATTGACTTCAATGGGGCTCGTTATTCGAGACGAGCACTCGAGCATCGGGAAAAGTTCGTCTCGAATAACGAGTACCCGAGCATTTTAGTGCTCGCTCATCTCTAGTATTAAAGTTTCTACTATTTCCTCCAATATTATTGGATGTTAGCAAACAACTCTATATCTCCTGCTGGAAATTACGATTAGACAATCAGGATTAAGACATGAAATACTTTCTGTTTATCCTGATGTTGGATGGTATAGTTGACAAACGCATTGACTTTGTAGTTTATATCACCTATTTGTTGCCCACATGCAGGAAACATTTGTACATGCATGCCAAAATCCTGTCTACATTTGGATTTCAGCTTCATAAATGAATTTGAAAAATGTAAGCAGCTCCCTACACCCATTTTCCAGTCTAAAAATGAGAAATGTCAAGAATATTCATTTTTAATAGAACATTTAAATAATAAATGTGTCTAAAATGAGTTGTGCCAAATTTAGGTGCAAACAATGTCATGAAAATGGCACACTTGATACACTTACTCTGGTCTGCAGTGGTACATTTGTAGATTGAATACAGTTCTCCGACACTTGGGGAGCTGTAATTGGTTGCCATAGGCAAAAAGACTGATATTTTTTTAGGCAATTTTCATGAATCTGCTCCACTATACTTACTTCCATATTTGCACAAGAATTTTCTGTAAACTGGACAGTGTGTATGTTGCTGGAAATTATTGTAGAGCACTGTGTATGGGATATAAACCAAACGTAACCAACAATGTGGATTTTAACCCTGCATCAAATCAATTGTTGCTGTGAGTTTCATCTGGAGCTGTAAGAAATCCTAAGTGCACAATATCAACACAGCCTTAATGTATAGAGGGGATCCTTAACAGTGATTGCAAATACCTTTTTCCAATTTTCTAGAGTTGGACGCTCCTTCTATCCATAACATAATGGTTACACAGTCTCTAGCATATGCTGGCCTATGGCCGTTAGTACTGACTAACTGGGCACTGACCCAGTAAAATCCAAAGTCTTTATTACATCACAGCAAGGGGTGCGTGGGGACACGAGGCACACCAAAGGTTACAATCTGTTTCGCGCTAAGGAGTGCTTTCTCAAATCACTGGCCAGGACAACTTAACCTGAGTTGAATGACACAACAGCTAGGGGATGGTGCAGTGATTGATTACTTCTGCCTGTTAGGGACAACACAATAATGACATATTACAGGCTTATGCTGGGCAAGACATGCTGGAGGGTAAAAGAAGAGCGCTCGGGCAGCTACAGGAGCGACAGAGGCTCATTATCATTATTTTTTTAACAGTTTTTTCAGCAAAACACCTCAGTTCAGGGATTAACCCAGATATGTTACTGCATCAGTGTAGCTACAGCATTCGCAAGCTACGTTTGGTTCATAATGCATCAAAGCAAATGGCAGGAGGGCATTTGTGAGTGCTTGGTGGAATATGATCTGGGGGGTGATGACTATGTCCTAGACCCAACATTGCTAAAAGGCAATGATAGATCAGAAGAATACAAAGTTCTAGGTAGCAAGCAGAAGATGTAGAAATGTGCAAAGGTGAATCGGCACGTAGTGGCATGCTGCAACCCACCGTGCCCAGGAATGAGAACAAAAAGGCCGATCAAGATTATCCCTGACATGGAATTTTTTTAAGCAATGTACAGAAGACAAAACAGTCCCTGGAGCGGGAAATGAGCACCGCATATATGACCAGGCTCTGTCAAACAAAACATGACCTGCAGTGAATGACACATGGAAAAAAAAAACATGGAAAACCTGCTCTATTATCTCCTTCCGAGTGACAAGACACAAAGGGAGGATGTGACACCACCAACAAGCTTGTCCACACCATCCCAACCATTCTATACCCCCAAGAAATGGAGAGAAAGTGGATGTGTGACCCATCTCGCCCACGAGCCCTTATGACAATTGGTTTCTCAATGCTTTTAACTCCCTCTGCACTCTTGTTATGAGATAAACCAGCAATCGTTTGCAACAAAGCCCACAGCCTAGTTCAGTTAATTTTGTTAGACACTAGGATTCATATAGCCTCCAAATGAAAAATAGATGATTTATCTTTTACCATGGTTTAAAATAGAATTAACCTCATTTTGTTATTTGAGAGGATTGAGGCAACCAGGTCAGAGCCTTACCCATTGTTTAAATTTATATGGAACCCTTTTATATCTTTGCATGGATCACTGGAACCTAACAAAGCTCTAGTTATATCACCTTGAGGATTGTTTCTCTTAAGAAATGGCTCCTGATTTATGTTCATATCATGATGATTGTGCTGGATAATTCCCTTTCATGCAAGGATTATTGTTTTCCCATTTGTTGAAACTAATGTGTAGTTGTGTTATTACTTATTTGTACTTGTTTATGTATTCTTCAACTAAATCGGTAAAACCTATAAAATTAAAGTATAGGAAATTAGGAAGTATCCAGGATCTTGCGAACAAAGAGGTAATACAATAGAGATTTAAAAAATACACTACAAAAAAATTATAAAACATTGCAGTATAAATGTATGATAAGGAGAAGAAATAACTCAAAAATTGAGCTAATTATCTTTACATGTTTAAAGGTGGTGGAAGAACAACAAAAAGAAAGATGTTTTTACTATCACAGCAGTAATTGGTTATTCAGCCTGCAGTTATTTAGTCTGAGATTTTCTACAGATGGAGGTGTTGATGGCAGATTTACTAACTGGATTTAAATTGAACTGAAGGACTTCCTGGTAAGAAATTATATTTTTGCTGTGATAGCAGATTATCACAGTTGTAGTGGATCATAGTGGAATTCATGTTGTAAATTTGCCCACCAGTCAGTATTTGTAAAGGGAGTTCAGAAACACTGAAAATATTTTTTTTCTAGAAAATGAGAGCAGAACAGGTTGACAATTTTATGGAAGCACCTAAAATGTTACTCAACTAAAAACCCTTTAGTATTGGTTTACATATGACAAATTGTGCTTAAAAAAAACATTTATAAAACAATATCCATACATGTTGATAAAGCCTATTAATATAGGAAATAAGAGATTATGTCCTTTTGTTGTGCTATGTTAATTCAATATTAACAATATAGACAATAAAATTCCATATTCAGAACAAAGGCCTTAAAGATGTCAAAACATAGTTTTCTAAAACATCCAGATACAACTATAAATTGAGATACGTCCAGAGCAGATAAGAGAAGAAAAGGTTTGCTGCATAGCGTAGCTGATATACGTTTAGTGTAAAACTTCACTTTATTGTGTATATGGACACCAACTCCTTCTGTTGGAGTCTTGTTTGGCTTTTACTAAATCTAAGATGTAAGACCATTACACCTGCATTCGAAAGATGCTTTTTTCTGTTCTTTGAGCATTTTCATTTTATTATAATTGTGCATTTTAACCAGTGGTTTGGATGCTTTTTAATCCCTCCTCCCTTTATCCACCATCCTCAGCTCTCAGCCCCTTCTTTCCTGCTCGCTTACATCTCCTCCCTCCTGCTCCTTCACTGAAACAGGGAGCAGCTGACATCAGTGTGGGAGGAAAGGGTTGTAAACAAGCAGGATGGAGGGAGGGCTGAGACCTGAGGAGTGTGGATGAAGGGAGGAGGGATTGAGTAGCACAACAAGACAAGCATTTATTTTTTAAATGCATCCAAACTAGAGATGAGCGAGTATACTGCTCGGTCGAGTATTAGCATACTCGGACCGGCTCGTTACTCGGACGAGTATCTCGCCGGCTTGAGATCGAGCAGTAAATTAATAAAATAAATTGAATAAAAGTATTTTTATTGTAAAAAAAATATATTACACATGTTTCCATATGTTTTACTTGTAAGAACACATTGAAATAACACTATTCTTCACTTTCCAGGTGTTCGCGCGTGTCTCAAACAATGTGAAAAAGAGACAATATCAGGTTCTTGTGGTGGTTCAATAGGGTGCTCATAACACCGAGAAAACTGGTCTGGTCCCAGGTGGACTTTGAATGAATTTGAGGTTGTGGGATCCGGCACTCCAAAAGGTAAAATAAAACATAATTAAAAATAGATGTTTTCACGTCTGAAATAAAAACAGGTGATGTGTTTTGGATTTTGATATAGTCTTTACCCATAGTTGGATAACACACAAAAGCATAGAACATATCCAACAGCACAGAGTTAACTGGCACTATGCCAATGTAAGACAAAAGACAGGGTAAAGAAAAATGAAAATAAAACTGCAGATAATAAAACAATAATAAAAAAAAGCATACAGTTCATTGAACATACATTAATTCTTGTATAAAATCAAGTCCCTTGAGAGAAAAGGCAGGTGAAATTGGAATGGCTGCCATTTTTTCAAAATGTTACACAAAGAGTAACCCATTTTTATAGTGTTGTTTGTTTTTTGTCCCCTTCTCCTCATAAAGTCTGCAGCTGCTTACCTTTCTGTGCTCCCATCTGTTTCACAGCTCTCCTTGGACAGGGAGAATATTTTTCAGCATAAAAGGTAGAATAAATAAGTGTATATGCATGTAAACATATTCTGCACATACATTACTCACAAAAAATTAGGGTTATTCAGCTTCCAGGTGAAATATATGGAAAACATAAAAAGTTGGTACTGCAGTGATATTATATCATGATAGTAGGGCATTTCAGTGGAAGCATGCAACGGTGATTTTCTCATTTCTAACAATTGAAACAAAAGCCAACAACAGTGGTAGATTTACCCCACAAACAATGTCAGCGTCTACATAACTTGTCATGTGCCCTTAAACATCATATGCAGCATGACAACAATGACTCATTATGTTCATAAGTTTACTGATTGTCTGCCGAGGCATGCCATCCAATCTTCATGAAGGGCAGCCCTCGGGTCACTGAGGTTCTAGGGTACAGAGCTACATGCCTCTTTACATTGACTCCAATGATTCCATAGGTTTTTAATGAGATTCAGGTGAAGTGAAGACCACTCTATTTGAGGCCCTCCAGTTCATAAGTTTACTGATTGTCTGCCGAGGCATGCCATTCAATCTTCATGAAGGGCAGCCCTCGGGTCACTGAGATTCTAGGGTACAGAGCTACATGCCTCTTTACATTGACTCCAATGATTCCATAGGTTTTTAATGAGATTCAGGTGAAGTGAAGACCACTCTATTTGAGGCCCTCCAGTTTCCAGCAGTTGTTCCCAAATAATGTGATCTGAAAGAATTAGTGCATTGTCATCAATAAAGATGAAATTAGGCCTGCGTTGTCCATGCAGAGGCTCAATGACTGGATTTATTATTTTTCAACTAGTATGGGCGTGTCACTACCATTACCAAAGTGTAAGCTAGTTAGCCTGTAGTGGCTAGACACATCTATTGATGCTTTAACACCACCACCAGTGGATAACGCATAGTGTTCTCCTTCACAAGGCCATCATTGTTGTTGACCATCTTTTCTGATGAGTCCCACTGGTCCTTCATTCGGCATAGATGCTCCCTGGCCCCTGTAAGATAATAATTCCTGTGCCTAGTAGTGTGGTCAGGTGCCATTGCTGGTCTTCTAGCCTACGGATCATGCTGATAGTTACAAATGGTATGACACAACACTTGCTGGCATTCATTATCCAATTCTGTAGGACATTGTTCACAATGATGCTGTCATCAGTGTGGATTCCGACCAAAAGACATCCACTTCTATCCCATTCTATGACTCTTCTAGTCCCTCTGAATTTCTATTGCAACCTGCTAATGACATTCTGTGATACTGTAAGCTACTTCCGATCGAGTGACCATTTCCGATCGAGAACGTCCAGCTTGAAGCCTCACAATGGCAAGGAATTGGTTATCAGTTAAGAGGATACAGTATAATGGAAAACATATAAACCGTGTAATAACCAGTGGGGTATCACAGGGTTCCGTATTAGGCGTTCTTCTATGTAATACATTTTTTAAAATAACTTTGTGATGGTCTACAGAATTTCATTATTTCTTTGAAGCTCTATAAAGTGATCAACACAGAGGAGAACCAATGGTGTCGCATGTGACCATTTTGTGGCACAGCTGCACTAGTCATCATGCAACACAAATTAGAGGGCATTCCGGTGCTCATTCGGACCATGTGCCACATTTAACATGCAAAGGCTGACCTAAGTGTGTTGGACACCGCATATTAAAGGTGAAAAAAAAGTTGGTGCACTCTGTTGGGACAGTGCAGAGGATACCAGATTCATGAAGAACGTACACCAGAAATCCTGAATCTGGCGCACTCTGCATTATACACAGGTAAACTGCATTTAGTGCAGTTTGCACCACTCTTAGTAAATGTGCCCCATTGACTTTTGTATAAGCCTACAGTGGGAAATACATTGGGGCATATTTCCTTACCCGGTGCGTTGTCAGATGAGGATTCGGGTCTGCCGCGATTCACAAGGTCATGCGTCCAATTTCCTGCACGTGTCGCTTCCGCCCTGAGGTCCGCCGGAGTTCACCCGCTTCTTTCGGTGCTTGTAAATGCGTGTCTTGCGACAAAATTTTAAATGTTGAATCTTGCGCATTGTCCGAATCCGTTGGGTTGTCCGATGGCCCGCCCACCGATTTCTGTTGCATGCAAGCCGGTGCGCCAAAATCCCGGGGCAGCTCAGCGCAAAACGGAAATCGATGGGAAACCCAATGAAAATGTGCTCCACGGACCCTTAGTAAATGAGCCCCATTGGGAACAGCCTCACCTCACTAATGAATTGTCCAGAAACAATAAGTGTGCTTAAAAATTCGGCATACACTTTGGTATATACGGTCATTACAGATAAATCAAAGATGCACCAGGGAAACAAACTGTACAGTTAATGTGTGTATTAAATCATAAAATATGATGCCTTTCTTGAGAAATATAATTTGTGGTGAACAAAGGATGCTGATCAATTGAATGATTGTGCTCAACTTTAAATGCAATAAATGGGAAAAAAATGTTATTTAGCTTTTTTTTTTTATCCAAAACACCAAGTACATATTTAAGAAAAATAAGTGCCACCCTTGAGTTACCATTATGTATGAGAGTATAAGGGGAGTATATGATACAATACTAAAACTGGGTAACACGTGAAATTTCAAATAGAGCATATCTAGTGACAGCTTCAGAAAACTGGAATGGCAATATTTTTGATCATGATTGGAACATAGAATAAGGAAAAACCAGTAAGAGGTAAGGAAATGTATAATTTATTGGTCATTTTCTTGAATAATACCAAAATAAGAGGTAGATATTCTGTAGAGATGAGCGAACACTAAAATGCTCGGGTACTCGTTATTCGAGACGAACTTTTCCCGATGCTCGAGTGCTCGTCTCGAATAACGAACCCCATTGAAGTCAATGGGAGACTCGAGCATTTTTCAAGGGGACCAAGGCTCTGCACAGGGAAGCTTGGCCAAACACCTGGGAACCTCAGAAAAGGATGGAAACACCACGGAAATGGACAGGAAACAGCAGGGGCAGCATGCATGGATGCCTCTGAGGCTGCCTAATCGCACCATTATGCCAAAATTATGGGCAACAGCATGGCCATGACAGAGTGACAGAATGAAGCTAGATAGCATCTAAAACATCCAATAATTGACCCTGACACTATAGGGGACGGCATGCAGAGGCAGCGGCAGCAGGCTAGAGAGTGGCATGGCGACATACCCTAATTGGACTCAGGCTTCAAACCAATGGGTGTCAGAGAGGAACCAAAGGAGGTGAGCAAGAAGCGCTCAAATAATATCGGTACATGATAAAAGTTTGCCAGTATATTTTGTGGATTACACAGCAGGGTGGCGACAAAGTTAACATGGAAGCCATGAAAACAACCCAAAATTCTGCCTGACACAGCTCGTTTGATAAGGGGACCATGTATGCTTACAGTTCATGCCAGTCGCTGCACTGGCTGCCAGTCTCCTTTCGAATACAGTTTAAAATAATAATAACCCTCATCCATAAAGCTCTGTATAATGCTGCACCCCCCTACCTCTCCTCTCTTATCTCAGTCTATCGCCCAACCCGTGCTCTTAGATCCGCCAGTGATCTTAGATTAACCTCTACCCTAGTGCGGACCTCCCACTCGCGTCTCCAAGACTTCTCTAGAGCTGCACCAATTCTATGGAATGCTCTGCCCCGGACTATCAGACTAATACCTAACCTCCAAAGTTTCAAACGTGCTCTTAAAACCCATTTCTTTAGGCAAGCCTATAACACTCATTAACTGCATGAAGTTTTAACTCTTCTACTAACCCGTCCTGTGTCGTCCTCCCATCTGTTATCCAGCAACCAACAGGCACCAGACTTCTCTGCAGTCCCATTCACCCTGGACCTGGTATATAAGATGACGGCTGAGTGGTTCAAGCGACAGCAATTCCATTTATTATATTTTTTTCTATTCCCTAAGAAGAATGGCTTGACCATTAAATATTCTTTTACCTCGTGTTACCCCATCATCTTCATAAACCGTAAGCTCTGGCGAGCAGGGACCTCACTCCTGTTGTTCCATACAAATGTTGTGCTCTGTTACATTACATTTGTATTTGTTTCCTATGATTTGTAAAGCGCTACAGAATATGATGACGCTATATAAATAAAGATTATTATTATTATTATTATGGAGGCAGTGAACTAGTAGTAGATTAAAGGTGCTGCAACTATGTTAGTTGGATCTTGGGATGGAGCTGGCTGTCACGGGCACCCCCGCGATCCATACCACGGATCGCGGGTGCACCCGTGCCTCCGTTGCGGGCACCCCCGCGATCCATATCGCGGATCGCGGGTGCACCCGTGCCTCCCTCCGCTGCCCCACTGCTGCTCCGGTGCACTCACCTCTCCTGGCTCCCGCTCCCGTCCGGACTGGGTCTCGCGCGCGGCCCCGCTCCCTAGGGCGCGCGCGCGGCACTGCCTCAAGATTTAAAGGGCCAGCGCACAGGTGATTAGTATTGGTAATTTCCTGTTTTGTATATAACCCTTTGTTTCCCATCATTCCCTGCCGGATCTTTGTGCCTCTTAGCCTTAGAGAAAGCTTTCTAGCGAGTATTGCTGTGTTCCTGCGTATCCCTGTATTCCTGCGTTCCAGTGTATTCCTGTGTGTTCCCGTTCCTGAGTCCTGTGTTGCCGTGTTACCTGTGTTCCTCCCTGTTGCTGTGTGCCTGTGTTCCCGTACCCTCCTGCCTGGACCTCCTGTTGCTGACCCCGGACTTGAACCTGACGTTGCATCTCTGCCGCCTGCCCTGACCCTGTGCCTGGACCCGACTACGAGTTTGTCATCCGTTAAGGTACCTCGACCTCGGCTGCCACCGTGGGCTAGTCACACCTGGGAACGACCTAGTGGTTTCCTGCCGCAGCAAGTCCAACCCGCTTTGCGGCGGGCTCTGGTGAAAACCAGGTGCCGCTAGGCTCCGGTTCCGGGTGTTGGCTAGTTACATCTCCCGCGGTGGTCCAGAGGATCCACTGATCCTAACAGTAAGATCCGGCCATGGATCCCGCCGAGGCTCCTTCTCCCAGTCAGCCTGATCTCGCCACCATCGTGATCCACCAGTCCCGGCAGATTGCAGCACAGCGGAATCAGCTAGAGCAAGTCACCGCCATGCTCCAACAACTACTTGCTACCCAACATCAGCAACAGTCTCCTGAAGCGGTCGCTGCGACCCCTGCTGCCCCGGCTTATCTTCCTGCTGCTGAACCCAGGCTACGCCTCTCTTTGCCCGGCAAGTATGATGGAGATCCAAAGATGTGCAGGGGCTTCATAACCCAGTGCTCCTTGCACATAGAACTGATGCCGTCGCAATTTGCCACAGAGCGGTCCAAGGTGGCATTTGTCCTCAGCCTTCTTTCCGGGAAAGCCCTGGCCTGGGCTACTCCGCTTTGGGACAGAGATGACCCGGTTGTGTCTAACCTCACTGCGTTTCTGTCTGAGTTCCGGTCTGTCTTCGAGGAACCAGCACGAGCCTCCTCTGCGGAGTCTGCATTGTTGAACTTGCGTCAGGGCAACTCATCGGTGGGAGAGTACGCAGTTCAATTCCGCACCCTGGCTTCTGAACTTGCGTGGAACGATGCAGCCCTCACCGCTACATTTAAGAAAGGGCTCTCTGCGCAGGTCAAGGACGCACTGGCAGCTCGGGATCTTCCATCTACTCTGAGTGACCTCATCACCTTGGCCACTCGAATTGATGTTCGGTTTAAGGAGCGAGCTGAGGAACTACGCTCCGAGTATCCTCAAGGCCGTGTTAGACGCATTCCTCGCCTGGCGCCAGTCTTCCAAAGGCCGCTCCAGGGTCCGCCTGAATCTTCTGCTGAGGAACCCATGCAGGTTGACCGAACCCGGCTCACTCTACGAGAGCGTTCAAGACGCCGACAGGAGAACCTATGTCTGTACTGTGCCAGCCCTGAGCATTTCATCGGTTCCTGTCCTGTCCGTCCTCAACGTCCGGGAAACGCCAGCACCTAGGCTTCTTGGGAGAAGCGTCCCTAGGTGTAAATACAGCTTCTCCACGTCTGACTCTTCCCGTGCTCCTCAGCGTTGGCACCGGTACCCAGATCCAGGTTACTGCCTTCCTGGACTCGGGCTCTACAGCGAACTTCGTGGATGCAGCCTTGGTCTCTCGGCATCACTTCCCGGTGGTTCGTCTCGAGAAGCCATTGTCTATTGCCTCGGTCAATGGTCAGATTCTCTCCGTACCCATCTGGTTTCGCACGGAGCCCCTGCTTCTGCAAGTTGGTGTCCTACATCAAGAGAGACTTTCGTTTTTTGTGCTGCCCCAAAGCACATCTGCTCTCCTGCTGGGTCTCCCCTGGTTGCAGCTTCATGCCCCTGTACTGGACTGGTCCTCCGGGCATATCCTCCGTTGGGGTCCGAACTGTGCTTCACGTTGTATGCAGATTATCCGTCCGCTACCTGTGAGGACTTCGACTCTGGCTCCCAAGTCTCTGGAGGGTCTGCCAGCTTGTTATCGGGACTTTTCGGACGTTTTCTCCAAGAAGCAGGCGGAGATTCTACCACCACATCGTCCCTATGATTGCCCTGTGGATCTTCTTCCTGGCGCCACTCCTCCCAGAGGTCGTGTCTACCCTCTTTCTGTACCTGAGTCTCTGGCCATGTCCGACTACATCAAGGAGAATCTGCAGAGGGGTTTTATACGCAAGTCCTCCTCTCCAGCTGGCGCAGGGTTTTTCTTCGTTACCAAGAAGGACGGCTCCCTACGTCCCTGTATAGACTATCGTGGGCTGAATAAGATCACGGTAAAAAACCGTTACCCTCTGCCGTTGATTACAGAACTCTTTGATCGCCTACGTGGTTCCAAGGTGTTCTCCAAGCTGGACCTCCGTGGTGCTTACAATCTCATCCGGATCCGCAAAGGTGATGAGTGGAAGACGGCGTTTAACACCCGTGACGGGCACTTTGAGTACCTAGTGATGCCCTTTGGACTGTGTAATGCCCCTGCTGTTTTTCAGGAGTTTGTGAACGACATTTTTCGGGACCTTCTCTATACTTGTGTCGTGGTCTACCTCGATGACATCTTGGTGTACTCTCCAGACCTTGAGTCCCACCAGGCACACGTACGACAAGTTCTAGGTCGACTTCGTGCCAATCACCTCTATGCCAAGTTAGAAAAATGCCTGTTTCACCAGCACTGCCTTCCCTTCCTTGGTTACATAATTTCCAACAGAGGCCTTCAGATGGACCCCGCGAAGCTGTCTGCAGTTCTTCAGTGGCCACGTCCAGAGGGTCTCCGAGCCATACAGAGGTTCCTGGGGTTTGCGAACTATTACCGTCAGTTTATTCCCCATTTCTCCACTCTGGTGTCCCCCATCGTGGCGCTCACCAAGAAGGGTGCCAATCCACGTGCCTGGTCTCCAGCTGCTGAAATGGCCTTCTCCAAGTTAAAGTCTGCTTTCTCCTCGGCTCCCGTACTCTCTAGGCCAGATACGGACAAACCCTTTCTTCTGGAGGTGGACGCATCCTCCATAGGAGCTGGAGCGGTGCTCACTCAGAAAGGGCCCAAGGGCCGAACCTTGACTTGCGGTTTCTTTTCCAAGACTTTTTCTCCAGCTGAGAGAAATTATTCCATTGGAGACAGAGAACTATTAGCCATCAAACTTGCTCTTGAAGAATGGCGATATCTTCTGGAGGGAGCTCTCCATCCTGTTTGTGTGTACACTGACCACAAGAATCTTCTGTACCTCCAGACAGCCCAGCGCCTGAATCCCAGGCAAGCCCGGTGGTCTTTGTTCTTCTCCCGCTTTGACTTGCTGATTCATTTTCGTCCGGCAGACAAGAATGTCAAGGCTGATGCTCTGTCCCGTTCGTCAGATGTTGTTGGAGATGAACCAGTTCCTCGGCACATAATTTCTCCTGACCAGCTTGTTGTTGCAGCTCCGGTGGACCTTCGGCAGCTGCCTCCTGGCAAGACGTATGTTAGACCTGCTCTCAGGAAGAGGATTCTGTCTTGGGGACATTCTTCTCGTCTGGCTGGGCACCCTGGGGTGCAGCGCTCCTTGGCTCTCATCTCCCACTATTACTGGTGGCCAGACCTGGTCAAAGATGTTCGGGAGTTTGTGGGATCCTGCTCCTCCTGTGCCCGCAATAAAGCCTCTCGTCTCAAACCGGCTGGACTGTTACTCCCGTTGCCGATACCCAGTCGCCCGTGGTCTCACGTGGCAATGGACTTTGTTACTGATTTGCCTGTCTCCTCGGGCAATACTGTCATCTGGGTGGTGACGGACCGGTTTTCCAAAATGTCCCATTTTGTTCCCCTTCCAGGTCTTCCGTCTTCTCCACAGCTTGCCAGTTTGTTCTTCAAACATATCTTCCGTCTGCATGGCCTTCCGCTTCACATTGTGTCCGATCGAGGAGTCCAGTTTGTCTCTAAATTCTGGCGTTCTTTATGTAACCAACTGCAGGTCATCCTTGACTTTTCTTCTGCTTACCACCCTCAGTCGAATGGTCAAGTAGAGAGGGTGAACCAGACTTTGGGCTGCTACTTGCGCCACTTCGTCTCAGCCCGTCAAGACAATTGGACTGACCTTCTACCTTGGGCTGAGTTCTCTTACAATTCTCTGGACTCGGGATCTACTGGTTCGGCTCCGTTCTTCGTGGTCTATGGACGTATTCCTCGCCCACCTCTCCCGCTGTCTACTCCCTCTGTTGTCCCTGCGGTGGAGGATCTGGTGCAGGATCTCAAGGCTGTTTGGGACCAGACCCGCCAGTCCCTTCTACGAGCTTCTGACCGTACCAAGACCCAGGCTGATAAAAGACGTCGAGCTCCTCCTGTCTTCTCTCCTGGTGACAAAGTATGGCTATCCTCCAGATACCTCCGGCTTAAGATACCCAGCTATAAACTTGGGCCCCGGTTCCTTGGCCCCTTTGAGGTAATCAAGCGCATTAATCAAGTGGCATACAAGCTCCGCCTTCCTCCATCTATGCGCATCCCGAACTCCTTTCATGTATCCCTCCTGAAGCCAGTCGTCTTGAACCGCTTCTCCCAGCAATCCCCTCCTCCGGCTCCTGAGGCTGATTCTCCAGATGTATATGAAGTCAAGGAGGTTCTGGACATGAAGTTCGTAAGGGGTAAGCGGTTCTTCCTTGTAGATTGGAAGGGGTTCGGGCCTGAGGAGAGATCCTGGGAACCTGAAGAGAATATTTTTGATCGGACTCTCCTCCAGAGGTTTCTTGGGACCAAGAAGAAGAGGGGGAGGCCGAAGGGGGGGGGTACTGTCACGGGCACCCCCGCGATCCATACCACGGATCGCGGGTGCACCCGTGCCTCCGTTGCGGG
The DNA here is from genome assembly GCF_040894005.1 of Engystomops pustulosus. Classification (NCBI taxonomy): domain Eukaryota; kingdom Metazoa; phylum Chordata; class Amphibia; order Anura; family Leptodactylidae; genus Engystomops; species Engystomops pustulosus. The sequence continues at coordinate 43,208,358 of NC_092418.1, read as the reverse complement.
CACCCCCGCGATCCATATCGCGGATCGCGGGTGCACCCGTGCCTCCCTCCGCTGCCCCACTGCTGCTCCGGTGCACTCACCTCTCCTGGCTCCCGCTCCCGTCCGGACTGGGTCTCGCGCGCGGCCCCGCTCCCTAGGGCGCGCGCGCGGCACTGCCTCAAGATTTAAAGGGCCAGCGCACAGGTGATTAGTATTGGTAATTTCCTGTTTTGTATATAACCCTTTGTTTCCCATCATTCCCTGCCGGATCTTTGTGCCTCTTAGCCTTAGAGAAAGCTTTCTAGCGAGTATTGCTGTGTTCCTGCGTATCCCTGTATTCCTGCGTTCCAGTGTATTCCTGTGTGTTCCCGTTCCTGAGTCCTGTGTTGCCGTGTTACCTGTGTTCCTCCCTGTTGCTGTGTGCCTGTGTTCCCGTACCCTCCTGCCTGGACCTCCTGTTGCTGACCCCGGACTTGAACCTGACGTTGCATCTCTGCCGCCTGCCCTGACCCTGTGCCTGGACCCGACTACGAGTTTGTCATCCGTTAAGGTACCTCGACCTCGGCTGCCACCGTGGGCTAGTCACACCTGGGAACGACCTAGTGGTTTCCTGCCGCAGCAAGTCCAACCCGCTTTGCGGCGGGCTCTGGTGAAAACCAGGTGCCGCTAGGCTCCGGTTCCGGGTGTTGGCTAGTTACATCTCCCGCGGTGGTCCAGAGGATCCACTGATCCTAACACTGGCGCTCTGCAGCCAGGCGAGCTTTCGCCAATCCAAGCCCCTGTCTCTAGGCTACTCCCCAAACAGCACTTCTAAGAACCTTTTGTATAAGATCAAGTGTAGTAGCGTTCTTATAAGTTTAGGATATGGCGGGTGAGGGGAATGTAAACAGATGCGCAAGAAGCGCATGATGCGCATGGAGCTGGCGCTCCGCTGCCAGGCGAGCTTTCGCCAATCCAAGCCCCTGTCTCTAGGCTACTCCCCAAACAGCACTTCTAAGAACCTTTTGTATAAGATCAAGTGTAGTAGCGTTCTTATAAGTTTAGGATATGGCGGGTGAGGGGAATGTAAACAGATGCGCAAGAAGCGCATGATGCGCATGGAGCTGGCGCTCCGCTGCCAGGCGAGCTTTCGCCAATCCAAGCCCCTGTCTCTAGGCTACTCCCCAAACAGCACTTCTAAGAACCTTTTGTATAAGATCAAGTGTAGTAGCGTTCTTATAAGTTTAGGATATGGCGGGTGAGGGGAATGTAAACAGATGCGCAAGAAGCGCATGATGCGCATGGAGCTGGCGCTCCGCTGCCAGGCGAGCTTTCGCCAATCCAAGCCCCTGTCTCTAGGCTACTCCCCAAACAGCACTTCTAAGAACCTTTTGTATAAGATCAAGTGTAGTAGCGTTCTTATAAGTTTAGGATATGGCGGGTGAGGGGAATGTAAACAGATGCGCAAGAAGCGCATGATGCGCATGGAGCTGGCGCTCCGCTGCCAGGCGAGCTTTCGCCAATCCAAGCCCCTGTCTCTAGGCTACTCCCCAAACAGCACTTCTAAGAACCTTTTGTATAAGATCAAGTGTAGTAGCGTTCTTATAAGTTTAGGATATGCCGGGTGAGGGGAATGTAAACAGATGCGCAAGAAGCTCATGATGCGCATGGAGCTGGCGCTCCGCTGCCAGGCGAGCTTTCGCCAATCCAAGCCCCTGTCTCTAGGCTACTCCCCAAACAGCACTTCTAAGAACCTTTTGTATAAGATCAAGTGTAGTAGCGTTCTTATAAGTTTAGGATATGCCGGGTGAGGGGAATGTAAACAGATGCGCAAGAAGCGCTGAAATAATATCCCTAAATGGTAAAAGTTTGCCAGTATATTTTGTGGATAACACAGCAGGGTGGCGACAAAGTTAACAACTTTGATGTGGAATCCATGAAAACAACCCAAATTTCTGCCTGACACACCTCGTTTGATAAAGGGACGATGTATGGAGGCAGCTATATGGACGACTTTTGGAGGTAGCAATGGAGACAACGTGTGGAGGCTGCTATGGAGACAATTTAATTTGGATAGTGCCTGTATGTGGCAGTCCCAAACATTTTTCAAACCAGAGGAGCAGGTAGGTGGCCCTCCAGTAAAATGGAATAGATTGAGTGCCTGTATGTGGCAGTCCCAAAAATGTTTCAAACCAGAGGAGCAGGTAGGTGGCCCTGCAGTAAAATGGAATAGATTGAGTGCCTGTATGTGGCAGTCCCAAACATTTTTCAAACCAGAGGAGCAGGTAGGTGGCCCTCCAGTAAAATGGAATAGATTGAGTGCCTGTATGTGGCAGTCCCAAAAATGTTTCAAACCAGAGGAGCAGGTAGGTGGCCCTGCAGTAAAATGGAATAGATTGAGTGCCTGTATGTGGCAGTCCCAAACATTTTTCAAACCAGAGGAGCAGGTAGGTGGCCCTCCAGTAAAATGGAATAGATTGAGTGCCTGTATGTGGCAGTCCCAAAAATGTTTCAAACCAGAGGAGCAGGTAGGTGGCCCTCCAGTAAAATGGAATAGATTGAGTGCCTGTATGTGGCAGTCCCAAAAATGTTTCAAACCAGAGGAGCAGGTAGGTGGCCCTAGAGTAAAATGGAATAGATTGAGTGCCTGTATGTTGCAGTCCCAAACATTTTTCAAACCAGAGGATCAGGTAGGTGGCCCTCCAGTAAAATGGAATAGATTGAGTGCCTGTATGTGGCAGTCCCAAAAATTTTTTAAAACAGAGGACCGGGTAGGTGGCCCTCCAGAAAAATGGAATAGATTGAGTGCCTGTATGTGGCACTCACAAAAATTGTTTCAAACAGAGGACCGGGTAGGTGGCCCTCCAGAAAAATTAAATGCATGAAGTACTATAGCAAGAGCCAGTGGGCCCTGTCAAAAAATAGCCATTTTCCTCTGCTTTACTGTACAAAGAGGAGGAGAAGGAGGAAAATGAGGAGGAGGAGGAGTGGATCAATTATTCAGGTTGAGCTTCCTTCACCTGGTGGAGATTGGAAATTCTGAGAAATCCAGCCTTTATTCATTTTAATAAGCGTCAGCCTGTCAGCGCTGTCAGTCGACAGGCGTGTACGCTTATCGGTGATGATGCCACCAGCTGCACTAAAAACCCGCTCGGACAAGACGCTAGCGGCAGCGCAAGAAAACCCGCTCGGACAAGACGCTAGCGACAGCGCCAGTTCGTGCCACATGTCCAGCTTTGAAACCCAGTAGTTGCAGGGAGCTGTGTGATCATTTAGGACGATGGTATGGTCAGCTACGTACTCCCTCACCATCTTTCTGTAAAGATCAGCCCTACTCTGCCGAGACTGGGGACAGGTGACAGTGTCTTGCTGGGGTGACATAAAGCTGGCAAAAGCCTTGTAAAGCGTACCCTTGCCAGTGCTGGACAAGCTGCCTGCTCGCCTACTCTCCCTCGCTACTTGTCCCGCAGAACTACGCACTCTGCCGCTAGCGCTGTCAGAAGGGAAATACTGTTTCAGCTTGTGCACCAGGGCCTGCTGGTATTCATGCATTCTCACACTCCTTTCCTCTGCAGGGATGAGAGTGGGAAGATTTTGCTTGTACCGTGGGTCCAGGAGAGTGAACACCCAGTAATCGGTGCTGGAATAAATTCTTTGAACGCGAGGGTCACGGGATAGGCAGCCTAGCATGAAATCTGCCATATGCGCCAGAGTACCAACGCGTAAGAATTCACTCCCCTCACTGGCCTGACTGTCCATTTCCTCCTCCTCCAACTCCTCCAACTCCTCTTCTTCTGCCCATACACGCTGAACAGTGAAGGACTCAACAATGGTCCCCTCTTGTGTCTCGCCAACATTCTCCTCCTCTTCCTCCTCATCCTCCTCCACCTCCACCTCCTCCGATATGCGCTGAGAAACAGACCTGAGGGTGCTTTGGCTATCAACAAGGGAATATTCTTCCCCTGTCTCTTGTGACGAGCGCAAAGCTTCCGACTTCATGCTGATCAGAGAGTTTTTCAACAGGCCAAGCAGCGGGATGGTGAGGCTGATGATGGCGGCATCGCCACTGACCATCTGTGTTGACTCCTCAAAGTTACTCAGCACCTGACAGATATCAGACATCCACGTCCACTCCTCATTGTAGACTTGAGGAAGCTGACTGACCTGACTACCAGTTCTGGTGGAAGTTGACATCTGGCAGTCTACAATCGCTCTGCGCTGCTGGTAAACTCTGGATAACATGGTCAGTGTTGAATTCCACCTCGTGGGCACGTCGCACAACAGTCGGTGAGCGGGCAGTTGGAGGCGGCGCTGCGCTGCCCTGAGAGTGGCAGCATCTGGGCTGGACTTCCTGAAATGCGCACAGATGCGGCGCACCTTCGTGAGCAAATCAGACAGATTGGGGTATGTCTTGAGGAAACGCTGAACTATCAGATTTAACACATGGGCCAGGCATGGCACATGTGTCAGTCTGCCGAGTTGCAGAGCCGCCACCAGGTTACGGCCGTTGTCACACACAACCATGCCCGGCTTGAGGTTCAGCGGTGCCAGCCACAGATCAGTCTGCGCCGTGATGCCCTGTAATAGCTCTTGGGCGGTGTGCCTTTTGTCGCCTAGGCTCAGCAGTTTGAGCACCGCCTGCTGTCGCTTAGCGACGGCACTGCTGCTGTGCCTAGAGCTACCGACTGATGGCGCCGTGCCCACGGATGGTAGTTCGGAGGAGGAGGTGGAGGAGGGGTGGGAGGAGGAGGAGGCATAGTAGGCCTGAAACACCTGGACCGAGGTAGGCCCGCAATCCTCGGCGTCGGCAGTATATGAGCAGCCCCAGGGTCAGACTCGGTCCCAGCCTCCACCAAGTTAACCCAATGTGCCGTCAGCGATATATAGTGGCCCTGCCCGGCAGCACTCGTCCACGTGTCCGTGGTCAGGTGGACCTTGTCAGAAACGGCGTTGGTCAGGGCACGGATGATGTTGTCTGACACGTGCTGGTGCAGGGCTGGGACGGCACATCGGGAAAAGTAGTGGCGGCTGGGGACCGAATACCGAGGGGCGGCCGCCGCCATGAGGTTGCGAAAGGCCTCGGTCTCTACTAGCCTATAGGGCAGCATCTCCAGGCTAAGCAATCTGGAGATGTGCACATTAAGGGCTTGGGCGTGCGGGTGGGTTGCACTATATTTGCGTTTCCGCTCCAGCGTCTGGGGTATGGAGAGCTGAACGCTGGTGGATGCTGTGGAGGATCGTGGAGGCGACGATGGGGTTTTTGTGGCAGGGTCCTGGGCAGGGGGCTGACTAGCAGCTGACACAGGGGAAGGAGCAGTGGTGTGCACGGCCGGAGGTGAACGGGCTTGTTGCCACTGAGTGGGGTGTTTAGCATTCATATGCCTGCGCATACTGGTGGTAGTTAAGCTAGTAGTGGTGGAACCCCTGCTGAGCCTGGTTTGGCAAATGTTGCACACCACAGTCCGTCGGTCATCCGGTGTTTCCTTAAAGAACCTCCAGACTTCTGAAGATCTAGCCCTCGCCGCAAGAGCCCTCGCCACGGGAGCTTCACTAGTTGACACATTTGGCGCTGATGCACCAGCTCTGGCCCTGCCTCTCCGTCTGGCCCCACCACTGCCTCTTCCAACCTGTTCTGGTCGAGGACTCTCCTCCGTCTCAGAAGCACTGTGTTCACCCGGCCTCTCAACCCAGCTTGGGTCTGTCACCTCATCATCCTCCGAGCCCTCAGTCTGCTCCCCCCTCGGACTTCCTGCCCTGACAACAACTTCCCCACTGTCTGACAACCGTGTCTCCTCATCGTCGGACACCTCTTTACACACTTCCACTACGTCAAGAAGGTCATCATCACCCACAGACTGTGACTGGTGGAAAACCTGGGCATCGGAAAATTGCTCAGCAGCAACCGGACAAGTGGTTTGTGACTGTGGGAAGGGTCCAGAAAACAGTTCCTCAGAGTATGCCGGTTCAAATGCCAAATTTTCCTGGGAGGGGGCAGACTGGGGGGGAGGAGGCTGAGGTGCAGGAGCTGGAGGAGTGGCGTTTTCGGTGACATGGGTGGACTGCGTGGAAGACTGACTGGTGGTGTACAAATTGCTCGAAGCATTGTCAGCAATCCACGACATCACCTGTTCGCACTGTTCTGGCCTCAACAGTGCTCTACCACGAGTCCCAGTAACTTCAGACATGAACCTAGGGAGTGTAGCTCTGCGGCGTTCCCCTGCTCCCTCATCAGCAGGTGGTGTCTCACCCCGCCCAGGACCACGGCCTCTGACCCCTGCAGTAGTTGGACGCCCACGTCCCCGCCCTCGTCCTCTACCCCTAGCCCTCGGGTTAAACATTTTTAAAATGAGAGTTATAACTTTTTTTTTTTTTTAACTTTTTTTGGGTTTTTTTTGTGTTTTTTGTTTTTTTTTGTGTTTTTTGTTTTTTTTTGTGTTTTTTGTTTTTTTTTGAGTTTTTAAAACCAAACAATGCTATCCTATTGCTATGGCTATGTTCTAGCCAAGTATCAAAGCACACTACTATGCCAGATGAGATGACACTGAGTTAGTGCCTAATTGAAATCCAACCCCTACTAAATTTTCCCACTTCGGTCTTTGCTATGGATATGTGCGTCACTAAGCGCAGAACACAGCGGTCGCAAGTCTCACTACAAATTGCTCAGAATTGGCTAGTACATGCACTGCAGAAAGTACAGCCACCAGCAGATCAACCAGAAATCAAATATATAGAACGCTACTGTAGGCGTAAGTAAGCTCTTTGTATTCTCCTATGGCTATTTTCTAGCCAAGTATCAAAGCACACTACTATGCCAGATGAGATGACACTGAGTTAGTGCCTAATTGAAATCCAACCCCTACTAAATTTTCCCACTTCGGTCTTTGCTATGGATATGTGCGTCACTAAGCGCAGAACACAGCGGTCGCAAGTCTCACTACAAATTGCTCAGAATTGGCTAGTACATGCACTGCAGAAAGTACAGCCACCAGCAGATCAACCAGAAATCAAATATATAGAACGCTACTGTAGGCGTAAGTAAGCTCTTTGTATTCTCCTATGGCTATTTTCTAGCCAAGTATCAAAGCACACTACTATGCCAGATGAGATGACACTGAGTTAGTGCCTAATTGAAATCCAACCCCTACTAAATTTTCCCACTTCGGTCTTTGCTATGGATATGTGCGTCACTAAGCGCAGAACACAGCGGTCGCAAGTCTCACTACAAATTGCTCAGAATTGGCTAGTACATGCACTGCAGAAAGTACAGCCACCAGCAGATCAACCAGAAATCAAATATATAGAACGCTACTGTAGGCGTAAGTAAGCTCTTTGTATTCTCCTATGGCTATTTTCTAGCCAAGTATCAAAGCACACTACTATGCCAGATGAGATGACACTGAGTTAGTGCCTAATTGAAATCCAACCCCTACTAAATTTTCCCACTTCGGTCTTTGCTATGGATATGTGTGCCACTAAGAGCTAAACACAACGGTAGCAAGTCCCCCTGCTAATTCCTCACAAAATGGTACTAGATGCAAATTAAAATAAAAAAAGTAGAACGTTATTGTAGCCCTAAGAAGGGCTGTTGGGTTCTTTGAGAATCACTCCTGCCTAACAGTAAGCTAATAGAACAGCCTAACGCTTTCCCTGACCAGCAGCAGCTCTCTCCCTAGCGGCATCCAGACACAGAATGATCCGAGCAGCGCGGGCAGCGGCTAGTCTATCCCAGGGTCACCTGATCTGGCCAGCCAACCACTGCTATCGACGTGTAAGGGTACCACGTCATGCTGGGTGGAGTGCAGAGTCTCCTGGCTTGTGATTGGCTCTGTTTCTGGCCGCCAAAAAGCAAAACGGCGGGAGCTGCCATTTTCTCGAGCGGGCGAAGTATTCGTCCGAGCAACGAGCAGTTTCGAGTACCCTAATGCTCGACCGAGCATCAAGCTCGGACGAGCATGTTCGCTCATCTCTAATATTCTGATAATTAATATCCACAAACTCACAATCAATGCAATACAATCAATACTATAAATAACTACACAGTATCTACAATAAATGTCATGCAGACAGGGATTTTGTGCTATAAATGTGATTAGGTTGTAGAGTTGATATTTCTAGTGTTTTCATTGTCTTTGTTATATGTTGTAAATATTTTCCAATTTATATTTGTACTCTATTCTGTCCACCGCTTCACTGATTGCATGGTCTTCATGAATCTGGCGACCTGTGCACTGCTTGAGAAGTATGCATCCACTTTTTTGGTGCACCTTTAACATAGAGAATGCAACACAATTCTGTAGAGGTATAGTAATAAATATGGAGCACGGTCAGAATCGGCACCGGAATTCTTCTTTTAGGAGCAGAATTAAGTGGCATGGCGAACGCAATTTAGCTGTGACACAAAACTGGCCTAAACACTACAATGTGAAGTTTTCAGATTCTTTTCAGTGCAAAGTCAGACAGAAATTTGGGCCAATGGGGTACATTTTCTAAGGGCCGTGCACCAGTTTTCTATTGGACTTTTAACTTCTATTTATTGTATCCTACTGAAGGGGACATGCCGGTGCTCAGTCGGACCGTACTCCAGATGTAACATACAAAGTCTGACAGAATTGTGTTTCACGCCTAACGTTAAAGTTGCGACAAAATGTGTTGGCCAGATTCATAAAGTCTAACAATGGGAGTTTCACTTCCTTAAACTACCCTACTCCTTATAATATACTTATATTTGATCTTACAATTGTGGTTATAATTGGTAAAAACACGGGCCCTCGTCACTTCAGGTACATTACCACATTATCATATCTAAAATATTTTATTAACCATATAGTACCAAAGCAGAAATAAGACCTTGGGCTAAACAGCCATATTATTAACACTATTATGAACAGTCTTGTCTGCACTGGTTTGGGTATCTGTACCAATCTGCAGAAACTGGATTAGCTCAGTATCTACATGTACAATCTAATATGTTCTCCAGCTTTTAGGAGAACCACGGGCACTCCAAATTCCCTAATAATGAAACCATAAAAATTCATAGACCATGTATGTTTTGTATCTTGCATCGACACAGTACAAAATGCTCATGTAGTGGCCAACAGTAGTACATATAACTTAAAGTTACCAAAATAGGGAAACGAATTGAAAAAAAGCATGAAAAATGTATTGACTGTAATTCATGTTAAAATGTATATTTTTTTAATTATTTTATCCTCATATTTCCTTACACTTTGCAATAAAACAACAAACAAAAATGGGGCCAAGTGGACCAGCCGTACAAAACTGGCTGTGCGGTCTATATGTTTGTCCCTGATTGCCAAGGAGGGTAAAATAAAAAAAAATAAAAACTTTAAATACATTTTCACAATTTTTATATTTAAAAAAAAATAAACACAAAATAAAACATTTTCAAAGGACAATTTTTGGGTTGACAATCTGAAATCACTTTACTCCCTTGTTTATATTTTTCAACATTTTGTTTTATTTTTAATCATTTTAGCAACTATTTCCATGATGTGATCCAGGTAGTTTTTATGAAACTACTTCAGATTAATGTGTTAAACAGAACATGTAGAGGTTTTCTTACATCTGGGGTGTTAAAGCAGAGTAGCATTAGGCAACTGAAAAGAACAACAGAACCCAGAAAAAGGTCACTATAAAAAAGGGGTAGTCTAGACTAAGGATATTTAGTGCACGCATATGACTTTTTTTTTCCTTTTTCTTTCAGCATCGTAGTTATTATTGATCTTTTTTTCATCTTGTTAAAACCCCTCTAAATTTGTCCTTGACCCTCTGGCCCTGTAGCTATGATTCCTTAAATTACAAGTTTGGGTTGTTTTAGGTAAACTGTTTTAGATAAACTCTATCTGTAACACTAGGGTATGGAACTAGTGGAGTATGTTAAATGTTATGAGTGTGTGAGGTGTCATTTTCTGCAAGATGAGCTGACATTTTATTGCTACTATTTTGAGGACAGTCTGACCTTTTAATCACTTTTTATAAAATTTTCTATATTATGTAAAATGATGTAAAAGTGGCATTTCAGACTTTTGGGCGCTATTTTCCGTTATATGGTTCACCGCCGGCAATAATTGTTTTAATATTTTGATAGATTGGTCACTTTGGAAAACGGGATACCTAACATGTTAGTGATTTTAACTGTTCATTTAGTCTTATATCCATCCTAGGGAAAGGGGGGTGATTTTGAATTTTTTTGAATTTGAATTTTTTTTAACTATTTTTTTTTTTTTTTTACTATTTACTGTGGGTTTTAGCCATGTGTGTTTGCTGCAACATGCAGCAAACCCCATTTCTGTATGAGCCCTCTTCATACATCCTTAATAGCTCATTGACAGAAATATCCATCAGTGAGCGTGAAGGAGTTAAAAAAAAATTCACCAACGCACCAAAACAACTTCACGGAAGGTTCTGTAACCGGTCAGCGGTAACCTCTATTATTACAGTGACCCTGCGAAAGTCGGACAAACATCATCAATGGGCCAAGTAGTGCAGGAAAGGTCTTCAGGATCCGAAGAAATCAAAGTTGCTGTCAGTATTTAAATCCGTAATCTATTTGATTTCAGAATTTAGATTAGTCTAGCTATTAAAAAGTAATGTTTATGCGAATTTACTCATGTGCCTACATTTCAGAATTTACCCTCATTGCTATTGCTCACCTTACGCCCTTTTATAGATTTTTGGAGTATGATACTCAGGATCAAATATTATTGCAAGCAGCAAATCGCCAGATCTAACATTGTAACTAACATTGTAGTTTTGGACAAGAGCCTAAGTATATAATCTAAATGATTAAAATATTGGAAGACTATGTGGAACTTAGAACCAATATATTGTATATATCACAAGAGTTTAAAATTTTCAGAGTTTTGACATTTATCAATTCACGGACATCTACCACCAGGATCAATAATTGTAAACCAAGCACACTTACATTATACAGAGTGTGTCCACTCTGGCAGGAGCTGCACTTCTTTGAGCTTCTTATGCACATTTTTTTTTATAAAAAATAGGCAAATTATGCAAATGAACCTGAAGGGCTCTAGGCCTTTTTCTTCTTTTTACACAAAAACAAGGGCATAGAAAGCTTAAAGAAGAGTGGATCCTGCCAGAGGGTGCACACACCAGCATGTAAATGTGCTTGGTTAACAATCCTTAATACTAGTGGTAGATGCCCTTTCAGTTGAGGTATAAAAAGTAAATTCTAACACTTTTCTAGAAAAGGAGGTCGGGCCTGTGTAAGAGACCTTTCCAAGACATAGAATCCATTTCCACTTTTTTAAGAAATACAAATGGAAATTATACTAATAAGACTCCGAGGGTCATTTACCATATATACTCGTGTATAAGCCGAGTTTTTCAGCACAAAAAATGTGCTGAAAAACGTCCCCTCGGCTTATACACGAATCAATACCATACTTAAAAAATAATAAACTTATATACTCACCCTCCGGTGGCCCCGATGCGCAGCGCTGCTCCCCCGATGTCAGCGGGGTTCGTCTTCTGTCTTCCCGGCTCCTCTTCTTGCTTCAGCGCCCGTTTTCTGTAACATTGTGCTGGGCGCCGCCATGTTCTTCTCCCTAGTATGACGTCAGCAGCGGCGCGTCATACTACGCGCCTGCCGCCCTGGAAAGAACAATGGCGGCGCCCACCACAATGTTATAGAAGACAGAAGACGGGCGCTGAAGCAAGAAGAAGAGCCGGGAAGACAGATGACGAGCCGAGCGGACATTGGGGGAGCAGCGCTGCGCATCGGGCCACCGGAGGGTGAGTATATAAGTTTGGTTTTTTTCAATTCTGGGCAGGCTGTATACTACTGGGGGCAGGCTGTATACTACTGGGGGCAAGCTGGGCAGGCTGTATACGACTGGGGGAAGGCTGTATACTACTGGAGGAAGGCTGTATACTACTGGGGGCAGGCTGTATTCTACTGGGGCAGGCTGTATACTACTGGGGGCAAGCTGGGCAGGCTGTATACTACTGGGCGCAAGCTGGGCAGGCTGTATACTACTCGGGGTAGGCTGTATACTACTGGGGACTGGCTGTTTACTACTGGGGCAGGCTGTTTACTACTGGGGCAGGCTGTATACTACTGGGGGCAGGCTGTATACTACTGGGGGCTAGCTGTATACCACTGGGGGCAGGCTGGGCAGGCTGTATACTACTGGGGGCAAGCTGGGCAGGCTCTATACTACTGGGGGCAAGCTGGTCAGGCTGGGTAGGCTGGGCAGGCTGTATACTATAGGGGGCTGGCTGGCTATATACTGGGGAGGGGGGTCTGTGATCAATGCATTTCCCACCCTCGGCTTATACTCGAGTCAATAGGTTTGTCCAGGTTTTGGTGGTAAAATTAGGGGTCTCGACTTATACTCGGGTTTGCTTATACTCGAGTATATACGGTATCTTATCTCTGTTAATTTTGGACTGTTTTAGCCTGTTTAAGTTGTTTTTCTGTCTGCTTCTTTGGTAATTTTTCAATCTCAATTTTTCCTTGCGTTAAATAGGGAATTTTTTTAAGATCTCTTTTTGAGACATTTGTTACAAATGTTGCAAAAATATCGCACAAATGTCTCATGTCACTTCTTTCCATTTCCTTAAGGATGGTTTAGTTTGGAGTTTTTTGTGCCATAAAATGTTGCAAATTTTAGACAATTTGAAATGATAAATGTCATTTGTGACATTCAGCACAGCTGGAATAGAAGATAAATGTCCGGCCAACATTTCAAAATGTCCCCAAAAAGACACAAAAATTGCAATGCCCAATGTGTCAAGCTTTGCTTGGTAATATAAAGCATCAGCAGTTCGGCAAAGCACTTCACAAGCACAGGCTTGGTTCTTTCCATTTCCATATGATAATTGGTGTATATTTATGGGGTCTAGTTTAGATGGGTTTAAGATTTTATAGTACTACTTAATTTTATTTTAATCTACTTTTTAAATATTAAATTTTTTAATATGCATTATATGTATAGCAATGTCTATAATTTGTCCCCCTAGGCTTTTAATAAATTCTGTGTTAGATAACTGTGACCTACTCTCTAGTAATAAATTTTACTCCTGAAAATCATTACTCACAAAACGAAAGCAGCCCACATATGTTCATCCAGGTCAATTTATCAGCCAGGTAATTCTTCAATGTACATCACTATTTGTATCATAACCGTATTATCTTAAACTGGTCATTTTATATTGCGAATTTTACATAATGTGGAAGATAAACATTAAAAATTAAAGTCATGAGAATCATCTGGTGGAAGATGACCAAATGGACAGACTATGGGCTCATTCCAACTAAGGTAACAGTCACCCATTGACGTCTATGGCGCCCGATCACAGTGCGGTGAGCACAAGTTGTCTCACCGCAATATGAGGGTGACATGTCCTATTTCACTGTGTTATGGAGCCGGCCCTGTGCTGCTTTGTGGAGAGGGGAAGGGTTAGCAGCGTATTTACCATTCAGTGATTATTAACTGAAGGATTGTTTCATTTACAATAATATTGAGAACACTATTTGTTGCAGATGGCACTTTTAAGAGGTAAAACCATTACATATGTTGGGAATGCAGTGTCATAACTAGAACCTCTGGGCCCTGTGGCAATATTTACAATTGGGCCCACAGTATTTACAATAGTCTTGCCAGCATTGAAGGTTACCCTTTGTAAAAAAAAATTATGTTCCAGTCTGTGTTATATGAAACTATGAAATTAGATAACTTTCAATACATACACGGCCATCATAAATGCGGGTAAACTGGAAGGTCATCCATGTATCATAAGTATTAGATTTCTATTATTTTCCTCCACAGTGATAGAGAATAACCAAAAGTTATGGCATATACTAACAGGAACTGGAGACATGGAGACTTTCCACAGTGCCAAAGCCAGGCAGACTTACTGAATAAATGTTCCTTAGACAGTCCAGCCACCTACAAACTCTCACTATTAATTATAAATATATATAGAAACATTTTTATAGGAGACACATACTGTATATACTTGAAAATAGGCCGAGTTTTCAAGCACAAAAAAATGTCCTGAAAAACTCCACTTATACTCGAGTCAATAAAAAACAAACAAACACTGTACTCACCTTTCCGACGCCTCCCTTGCAGGTCTTCTTCTTTCTCTGGTGATGCTCCGTCCCTGCATGCTGCCTTTGCACAGACCATGACATCAGCCGCTTGCTGACATCATAGTTTATGCAACCACACCGCACAGAATCACAGAGCAGAAGCCAGAGAGAGAAGAAAAACTGCTGGGAGGGGGATTGACATCTGAAAGGTAAGTACAGTGTTTGGTTTTTTCTTATAAACTGGGCATACCTCGGGCAGGGATCTGGCAGGCTATATCTTGAAGCTGAATGGCTTTATAGTGGAAACAGGGAGCTGGCTATATACTAGGGGCATGTGCTGCTGGCTGTATACAAGGGGGAAGGGAAAGTCAGGCTAAAATTAGGGGCAAAAGCTAGCTGACTGTATACTGGGGGCATTGGCTAGCTGTATGTAGGGGTAGGGGCTTGTTAGCTATATACTGGGGACAGTAGCTACAGGATATGTACTGGGGGACAGGGGGCTAACTGGCTATATATAGTGGCTGGAGGCTGTGACAAATGCATTTCCCACTTTAGGCTTATACCTGATTCAATAGGTTTTCCCAGTTTCTTTTTAGTTAAAATTAGGCACATCGGCTTATACTCGTGTATACGAATATTATTACAATCAATAAATATTTTTTTAAATGAATAAATAAAATTAATAATAAAACCACTTACCTTCTGCTTCTGTCGAATGCCGACCACATAATGCCAAAACATGATGCAAACTGTTGGGTGATGCCATCCTGCGGCTTGCATCTTAAAGAAGCAGCAATGAGGGTGAAGATTGCCATGCTTTGCTCATTATCAGTTGTATAGATGTCTGTATAATTGGTATTAGAGACTCCAGAGGTTTAGTAATAGTCTGGTATCAAGCCCTAAAGTAACGGGATGTGATGCTGAGAGGGGGCGCCACTGTATCCCTTTCCTAACTGCTGTGACCGGGTTCTGCTCAGCAGCTATCCACTGTGTGGGTGGGATACTCTCCCTTTCTGGGCATGTGTGTGGTAAAACCCCCTGTGACCCTGATTGTTATACCCGTGGGGAAGGGGCTGCATCATCAGGCAGGTTCCTTGTGTCAGTTTTTATATGTCAGATTAATCATAGTGGCTTAGACTGCTTGATAAATCTTACCTTTAGCTTCTGCTTCTTTCAAATCCCGGCCACGTAATGGCCACCCTGTGGGTTGCATCTTAAATAAGCAATGTTCAGGGTGAAGATTGCAATGGTATGCTCATTATGAGTTGTATCGATGTCTGAAAGGCAAATGCACCTGTAAAATTGATATTAGAGTCTGCAGAGGGTTAGTACTGGTCTGGTATCGGGTACTATAGACATGTGCTAAAGAAGAGGGGGTCCGCCACTGGTTTGACCAGATTTTGCCTGGCTGATACACACTGTGGGTGTGGGCCCCTCTCCCGCCTTGGGCATGGTTGTGGTTGGACCACCTGTGACCATGATTGTCATACCCCTGGGGACAATGCATCATCAGGCAGATTTCTTGTATCAGTTTTAAATTCTTAGGAGGTTTTTGTATGTCAGATTTATCATAGGGGCTTCGACTACTTGATATTTGTGGCATATGAGGTATTAATAATAATATAATAATTCTTTATTTATATAGCGCACACATATTATGAAGCACTGCACAGAGCTTGCCAAATCAGTCCCTGTCCCCATGGGGCTCAAAATCTATTCAACCTACCAGTATGTTTTGGAGTGTGGGAGGAAGCTGGAGGACCTGGAGGAAACCCACGCAAACATGGAGAGTACATACAAACTCTTGCAGATGTTTACCTGGGTGGGATTAGAACCTAGAATAAGTAACAAACGTTGATTGCCACTCATGAAGTCAGTTTAAAATTCTTTATTCATCCAAAAATAAGTACAATACAGGTAAAAGGCAGGTGCAAGATTAGGGTGCTGTACACATCTACATCTGGATGGAACTCGAACCCAGGACCCCAGCACTGCAAGGCTGTAGCACTAACCACTGAGCCACACTTTAAATGTCAGCCATTCAAATGCCACTAATGACTTTGCCACTGTGTCCCTACGCACCGACAGCAACATGCTGGTGGCACAGGGCACCACTGTTTTGGGAAGGATCGCTGCTCCCAATGATGTTGAGCAATGAACTCGGTCAAAAAACCAAATGATAATGAATTCGCTCATTACTTATCAGTGCCCTTCAAAACCTGGTTTTAGATGTATGTATGGTTCATGGTTCTACCCATGTCAGATGGCAGGATTCCCAGCACCCAAGTACAGCACAATGTGGGGCCTAAATAGGACATATATTCCCTCATGAAATACAAACTATATTGGGAAGGTCCAATACAAATCAATGGATGGACCTGTTTTAGCAGTAATACAGTAAATAACACATTTCACAGCGGATGAGGTTTCTTTAACTTCAAGGTAGGAATTTTTGTTGTACTATGGGTAAGGAATACAGACTACCTTATCGTTGCAACAGTTGGAACAACTGTATAGTACAGCAAAAGTGTTTGCGTTAATATTCACAGAACTACTTACTTTATTTAGTCTAAAACATTCTAGATATTGTTTTTTATTAACCTCTTCATTACTGCTATACAACTATATATGTCATATTGCAGTAAGAGATGAATGTATAGGGCTGAGGCCCCTCCATACACAACGGATGTAAGCTGTATTATATAATAGCAGTTAACCTGTTGGAACAGATTAATCGGTTGAACCCAATTCACATGCTTCATGTAGGCATCTCTGGTGACATCATCACAGGGCCCATATGGTTGTCATGATACATGGAAGCCTATTAAAGGCTTTCATTGCTGTCATTAGGCATTCATTATTATAGTTTCCCGGAAGCAGTATATTCACAATATACTGAAATACAATTGTATTGCAATATATTGTATGAGCGATTTGACTTCCTAAGGTTAAATTACCCTGGAGGGCCTGAAATAACAGTAAAAACATTTATTATATATTAAAAAATATTTAAAAATATAAAATGTTAAATCGCCCCCTTTCTACAACACACAAAAATAAACAAAATCATAAACATGTTATATACAACCACATCCCAAAATGTTCAGCTTATCAAAATATAAGAACAGTTATGGGTGAACCCCATAACTAAATTAGCGCACAAATGTCTGATTTGCCACTTTTTTTGCAATTTTGCAACACATAAAAATTTTTATTAAAAAGGTGATAAAAAGGTTAGACAGTCCTCAAAATGATAGCAATGTAAATGACAGTTTCCTCACAAAATACCTCACAAGCTTTCTGCACAAAAGTACCTTACACAGCTCTGTGCACTGAAAAAAAGTTATTTCCTTCAGAATAAGCCAAAACTAAGATTATTTTTGTATTGAAGCATAATAAATCATATATTACCTTAGGTGGTGTCATTTGGACCCCACAGGAAAATAAAACAAAGCTTGCGAGAATATGGAAAAATTTAATTTTTTTTGTAATTCTACCATATTTAGGATTTTTTTTAGAGCTTCCCTGTACACGGAACAAAATAAAACATGAGGCAACTTGAAAGAACAATTCATCCCACCGATAACAAGCCCTCATACGTTTATGTGTATGAAAATTTTTTAAAAAGATATGGCTTGTGGAAAGAGGGTAAAAAAAACTGAAACGCAAAAATGGAAAAGGGGCCGGTAAGGAAATGATTAGTGAATAATTTGTCGTAAATTCTTCCGTTTTCTTTACATCGTAGCATGAACGGTATGACAAACAGCACTGAGGGGGCAGAATGTAACCAGGGCATCGGCTTCTAGTACAAGGTCCGTAACAAGAGGGACTTGACATTGGCGATCTTGGAACAAGCTTTTTCCTCTTATTTTTACAAAGTACACACTCCAGATTATTTGTCGGAAATGTTTTCAAATTGAATAAACTGCAATCGTTGTAAGGTTGGTGATGTTTTATCTAAAGCGCTTCCACTGATTATAGTATAGCTGAATACGCTTTGTTCCCTTTGAATGTCTAAGTGCTTTCTAAGAGGATACCATGGGGCAGCGGGCTTGCCTTTCTATTATTCTGTACAAGAAATTTTCAAAGGCTCACTTGCAGGTTCTAAATTGACCCTTTTACAAATTCTGCCATTTTTCCTGTTGTGGCACAATAATGAGACACTTTGGAGACCGCTCACATGTAGAACTGCCAGAAAAACATGATTCACGTGTCACCGCTTCCTATTATATAGAGCTATGCCTGACAACAATGCTGCGACTGCTCCTTTCCAGCATCACAACAGACATACTGTATGCCTTCTGTCGCGGGCATGGATGATCACACAACGTAAGATGTAGTCCAGACCTTGAAACAGATCTCATCACATTAAAAGACTTCAAATGTGGTTGAGAAAATGAGATGAAAGTTGAATTTGTAAAGTTGTTACATTTCAACAAAGTGAATGACGTGTTTGAACTTTCTTAATAGTTATTTATTAGTTAATGTTATTAATAGTTAGATTAATAAAGTTATTACAAATATAGTAAAAACAAGGATGTTGCGGTGATGTGTTGCCAAGCTGAACATTGTGCTACCTGATGTCCACAGGCCTGGAAAAACCTCATTTGTTTTTGCCATTTTATATTTTTTTTTGTGTGAAATTTTCCATTTCATATATGTAACAAGATGTTATATACATATTATACAAGCTTTTTAGGATGGCATTTTGTAATGAAGTGCTTTTTCCTTGAATCATACAAACAGACATATAGGAAATGTATAAAGAATCAACAGACCTTGATCATGCCAAAATTTTGCAATTCCTATATTCAGCACCAAAAAGTCCTAATAAAAGGAGTAAACGCAAACATTCCGGTTTTGGAGCAGTTTTTAAAGCCAAAACCTACATAAAATCAGAACAAATTCTAACTCATAGATTCTTCTTTTTTTACTATTGTCATTTGACTTTAAAAACTGAATGAAAACACTTGTCTAAGTGCTCTTTTCCCTATTTAGTTTTCTGCACTATTGATGCAAAAAAATACAAGATTCTGGAATGACTACAAGAGAGTGGACACCAATATATTTCATTCCTTTGTTCTTTATTTCTTTTTTTGACCAAATTATGACTTAAAAATATTACACAAATTAACTTTCGATTCTAATATTTTTATGCCGAACAACTTAAATGTATTAACAAACTAACCTTTTATAGTTATTTCTTAGAATCCTCAGATTTATATCTTTGACCAACCTTGGGTTGTATTTTCTTTTTGCAATATTTTCCTTCTTTTTCATCATTTTATTCTTTCGTGTTTTTTCTTAGGCTTAAATATGCTTGGGTTTAAAAAATCCCAAGTATGAGAGATATACAATGACGGAAAAGCATCCAAAGAGACATCCTCCCGTGTTTAGGAAAACACATGCTTACAGCATTGCCACGGAAGCGGCCCAATTTTCCATTTAGTTGTACTATTTTGTCAGTACTTATTGTAAAATTACATTGCTTAGAGGCATTGTAACATATATATATATATATATATATATATATATATATTTCATTGAAAGTTGTGATTTTTAATTTATTGCATTCTAACAGATCAAATATGACTACAAGTAAGAAAATACATATTATTTGCTTAGTCTGGAGGGGTTTCTATAACTTTCTATATGTAAGTAATGTAAAATGACCAAAAGCAGAATATAAGGAATCTAAAACAATATGTATTTATTTGGCATATACATCCACTTTCCTTACTGCATGTATGTGAGAATGTGTCTGCTGAATACAATGTATCCGTGCCAGCAATGTTCTAGCCATTTGCCCCTAGGAAGCCATGTTAGTGTTCAGAAATTGCTCTTCTAATTATATATTCCGTTTAATTAGAATTTGTTTTCATGAATACATGGCTTCTGTAATATTTGTGCAGTGATCCTTACGACAGCCCGACACTTTTGGTGTCTGAATTTGAGTTGTGTCCTATATACAAATCTTTCAAGGATGTACACGTATAAGCTGGGTGAGTATGTGTTACCACTGATGTGATTAATACTAAGGTGCCCTTAACTCCCAGTGACCAGATGAAAAGAAATTCTCAAGTCTGTCAACCCTTCTCTTTGGGTATTCAGGCATAAAGAATTAGGTTTACCTCCACAGAGTGAAGCGTTGGTTGGTCTTCCAAAGGGATCATAAGGCCACATGTCACCATAATGCTGATGAAATACTGAAGGTTTCAGTATCAAAGAACACTTCTTATGAATACAGAAGAACCATATGTATTTAATTAGTCAAGGTACTGAAATGGTCATATAACTCAGCAGACCCTGTCCCTATCATATACTGCTCTTTAAGAAGCACCGCATCATTGGGGCACATTTACTAAGGGTTCTGTGGCCGCGATTCCGTTGGGTTTTCCCGAATATTTCCGATTTGCACCGTTTTGCACTGAATTGCCCTGGGTTTTGGCGCACGCAAAAGGATTGTGGCGCATCAGCGCCGCAACAGGAATCGAGGGCCGTGGCCGTCGGACAACCCGACGGATTCAGACAAGCCGCTGAATTTAAAAAAAGAATTATATCGCAAGATCAGCCCTTACATGCACCAGGAAGAAGAAGGTGAACTCCGGCGGACCTCGGCTGGATATCGGGCGCACGACCTTAGTGAATCCCGGCAGACCTGAATCCTCGTTGGACAACGCGCCGCGGGATTGCAACTGGACCGGGTAAGTAAATGTGCAATCTTTTAATCACTTTTTTTTTGAGTTGCAAAAAAGTGGCGTTTTGGATATTTGTACATTCAAGTTATGGGGTTCATTTCCGGAAATGACTATTTTTATATGTTGTTAGATTGGGACTTTGAGGAGACAGTGACATTTAGCATGTTTATAATTTTATTTGTTCATTTTTACATCAGTTCTAGGGAAGGGGGGGGGGATTTAAATTTTTTGGGGGTTTTTTTTTCCTTTTTTTTTTCCCGCTAAGGGTCTGATAATTCATACCCTATACTGCAATAGTACAGTATTACAGTATATGGAGAATCTTTTAAGGATCTGTAACAGTGTGCGTACAGTCTCCAGACTGTCATGGGAACAGACTTTCACTGTCCAATGATGTCACAGGGAGTGACAACCTAACCCGGATGGTGGTGCCATTTATAATGGTGGTGCCATTAATAGTTACCTACTATGTAAATCATAGGGGATGTACAAAGAACAGGCCTGGACTAATGACAATGCATGGATTTCACAAAGCAGATGAATGCTTCATAGCAAAACTAAAGGCAAATACTAGTGAGATTATTAGAAAGCAGGTATGGCCCATCGCAATGACTTACAGTACATATCATTCATGTCCACCACTGGACATCTGCTATAGACCTACATCCAAGAGCTGTGTTAAATCAGCATTTCTATCTTGAGAGAGGTCATAAGTCAGGAGAGATGTCAAGTAAGTGGAAAGTGTAAAAAAAAGCTATTAACTCCCTCTTTCCCATTGGGTCTGTGTATTTACATAAATAAGGCATCTAGAAACATTAATGCAACAAGGTAAAATGCTTAGCAATGCTATCTTAACTTAGTATCTTTCTACTCATTCAGGCAGGCAGTCCCCGGGTTATGTACAGGATAGGTTCTGTAATTTTGTTCTTAAGTTGAATTTGTATGTAAGTCGAAACTGTATACTTTATAATGGTAACCCCAGGCAAAAAATTTTTTGGTCTCTATGACTATTGGATTTTAAAAATGTTGGGTTGTGATAAGAACCAGGATTGACAATAAATCTTAATTGCAGACACCTGTGATAACTGTTATAGCTGTTTATTGTAGCCTAAGGCTAAAGTACAGTAAATTACCAATTACCAGAGGTCCGTTTGTAACTAGGGGTCTTCTGTAAGTCGGGTGTCCTTAAGTAAGGGACCGCCTGTACATACATTTATCTACAACATTGATAAACATATACCGGACCTATCTAAATGAATATACATTTCTTTACACAATATCTATCTATCTACCTACCTACCTACATCTACCTAACTATGTATAGCTAGTAAATGTATTGTTCTCCTAAAGACATCTCTAGATTCCTCCCCATAATTTTGTACACTACAAAATTGCCTATGCATAATTTTGTAGAATTTTGTTCTGTATTTTGCTTACCTGTTTGTGTAGTTGTTATTTCCCTATTTGTCAATTATGTATATGAGTGTGTTTTATCCCTGTCTTGCTAGATTTGGTTTTTGATTTATTGTTAAGTAAACATTTATTGATGTTGACATATCCATATAATTGGTTGCTCTTAGACCTAGGGCAGAGATCAAAGAGTTACCTTGCTTTTTTGGCTCCTTATACATCATTCTAAATGATTATATAATCCCAGAAGTTTTTTTTTTTTGGACATAATGATAATCATCACTCTTCTATAATTAATTTTAAGTTTCACATACAACACATTTCAAGAATTAGAGAGAGTCAGTAAAATAATATACACCTATTTAATTCATATAGGAATAACCAAGAATTACATTCGGTAAAAGATGATAACTATAATGGGGCAAATTTATCAGACCAGTTTTCCGGCATACAAGCTCTGAAATAATCACAATTTCTTATGTTCCTGCCCCTCTCCTGTGCACTAGCTACAGCCTGAGCCCTGACCAGGCACAGGCTATAACACAATTATATGGCGGTATAGAACAGCCCCACCTCTCACTGGCTGCCAAATATATCAGGACTCCGGAGCTAGATATAATAGGCATGTTCAGGAAAGTGGGGTAATATCATGGTTTCCCACCAAGCACCAGCGTATTATAAATATTGTGTTGAGTAATTAAAAAGGGTTCATCTTTTCTTAGGATATTTAAATCCAAAATGCATAAAAATATTCGGGTCAATGAGTCTTGCCAAGCTTACATAAAACTAATACGTTTCGAAGCAATATGCATGCTCTATGATACCTAGCGTACATTTATGTTCCACAATTACCCTTGATAGTTGATATCACTAAACCCTGGAGTGGATGCTGAGCTAAAACCATGTTAATGATTTTGGAATGCCATTGCATAGTATTAAAGGGGTATTCCAGGAATAAGCATAATTCATATACAAATGGGCACTCAAAATATAAGCTAATGTGTAATTAGTTATTATTTAAAATTTTGCTCCCCTTAGCAGAAAATGCTGGTGACATAGACTGTAATGAAGAATTAAAATGGTACTGGCCCTTTAATCAGTCCGTTAATTTCCTCCGCGCGGTCCGTTGTGGAGCAGACACAGGAAAGAAGATTGCCACTGGTCACATGTCCACATCACATGTCCTGCACCTGTCTGGGCAGGTCTTGTGATCACCACTACGTTTGGCTTTAGTCGGTTGGTTGCAGTGCATCCAGTATGGCCGGTGTGTGGTGATGGCAGTTACACATCATTGCTATGGTAACAGAGCAGGACAGTCTGTTACATCATCACTGGGAGCAGAGCATAAGATGGAGGAGGAGTTACTGAGAAGTAAAGGATCATGGAACTTGTAGCTTCCAGTGGCAGCCATCTTAGTGATAACTCCACCTACTTTAGAGAGGCCATAAATTTTGTAAATCATAAAATCAAACTATTTAAGCTCTGTTTTGTGACCAATGACATTAAGTATTGCTGTATTCATTTATATATATCATCATGGGTTTTTTTTGTCAGATGTTCATATTCCCGGAATACCCCTTTAATTTCAAAAGTAGGACATAAAACTTGTTCTAAGAAAGAGGGATTACTTGACACTTCTATAACACTATGGTGAGCCAACTCTGTCATTTAAACAATAAATAGTAATCATAAGTTATAACTCAGAATCTTAGTGTGTATGGCCCAGACAGAGGCACAGGTATTTGCTGAAATGCAAACGGTCAACGTCCTTTTGAAACGAATATTATCCAACAATTGCGCACATACGCACGAGACAGGAAGTTAAGGCTATCTAAACCATTAATGGATGAATACTGTCTCTCATTCCAGCCATACTTATTCAGATACCTGTTCACAATGGTAAGTGTGGGCAATATAATAAACCTGCGAATAATAAAAATAATAGAGAAGAAAGAGAATGGCAGTGGTGTGACTCCCACTGGGGATACATACCTCCACAATGACTATATATAACCTAAAACAATGATAAATCAATGTTTTCTGAACTGAAGCAAAGAATTGTTGGAACTTGGAACCAAGTGTAAATTACTATAGGTTATATATTCTTTACAATTGTAACCTTCCCTGCATCTTATAATCGATGGTACAGTATATTCTTGACTACATGAACATAATTTTGTGTTAATGATTTGAACCACCGGGTTTCCTTGTGTTAAAGGACATCTACCACCAGGATCAAGGATTGTAAACCAAACACACTGACCTTTAAGAAGCTTTTAAAATGATTCAAATGAGCCTGAGAGGGTCTTACACCTATGGAGCCTGGATATCATCAATATTTTTACACTGGAAAATCCCTCTACAGGCACATGTAACATGGGGGTATAGGATAAGTTCTATAGGTCTGCTCTTAAAGCACACATGTAACTTTTTTTTTTTTCAACTTGGAATGTAGAACAACTTTGCCTATTATCTTAACTACCTATATCCAGGAGTTTCTTTGCTATCCTTTTCAGTTTAGCTGATTCCTAAATATCTACTTCCCCTGCTTGTACTGACAAGCCCTAAGAATGTCTCCTGTATAACTAAAAAAATCCATAGAAACAGTTCTGTCAGCTCACCTGGGACGCAGTGGATTAGTGGAGAAGTGAACTCAAGCTCGGATATCGCCCGCTTCACAGGAGGCACTTAATCAAGGAAAGGGAGGAGGAACTCCGGCTCAAAAGTAAACTTCAATCCAGGTAGGTAAAATCGAAGATTCTTTTATTGAAGATATACAAACAACATGATAAAACGGATTGGCATGGGTAGCGGGAAGGGTCCCTGGAATGCCTATGCGTTTCGGATAAACTCTGTATCCATGGACTCACAGGTGGGGAGGGGCTGTTGTTCCCTGCTCACAGAAGAAGACACAGGTCATGTGACAGAGCTCTCTGTGTGTATGTAGCAGAACTGAGTGTGTTCAGTGCTGTGGATACAGATGTCTCCTACGTAATTAATGACATGTGACATTTTACAACGTCATGCTTCGGCTGCGGGTGATTGGAGCCCCTGAGCCCTCTTCATAGCCAGTGACCGTTTGCTGCATATTGCAAATAGCAGAGCTGCCCGCGGCATTAAAAAGTCGCCAGGGCATGGGCTATGATCATTGGGGGAGTGGCGATCTGTTGCTATTACAGTCTTGTGTCGCACAAAGACCCGAGGCAGTCTTGTTTTACCCCATCTATTACATGTGATTTGCACATTGTATGAGATGATATGGAAAATACCTATATACTGCCACACTGTAGTTTGGCAGTTATGGTAGGATAAATCAGACAACTTAGGGTTAATGTACACTATGGAAGTCTGAAAAATTGTAAAAAAAAAAGAAAGTAAAACCAAAAGAAAGTAAAAAAAAACATAAAAATTAAAACCACCCCCTTTCACTAAAACTGATATAAATATAAATAAACAGTAAAAATCTTAAACATGTTGGGTGTCGCCACACCTTAAAATGTCTGATCTATCAAAAGATAATAACTGTTATTCCGGAGTTCAACCCCGTAAAAGAAAATAGCGCTAAAGTCGAAAACGTCACTTTTTGCCATTTTGAAAAATATGAAAAATTCTATAAAAAGTGATCAAAAGGCCGTACAGTCCTAAGAATGGTGGCATTGAAAACATCATTACAAGTTGCATAAAATGACAACCCACAGCTCTGTACATTGAAGTATGAAAAAGTTATTAATGCCAGAACAGGGCAAAATGAAGACATTTTTTTTTGTATATGACGTTTAAATTTTTGTACATGTATAAAAACTTTATAAAAACTATATAAATTTGGTATCCCTGTAATTGTACAGTCCCATAGAACAAAGTAGGCATGTCATGTGGGAAGCACAGTGGAAGCCGTAAAATCCAAGCCCACAAGAAAATGGCGCAATTGCATTTTTCACCAATTTCACTGGATTTAGAATTATTTTCCTGCTTCCCAGTACACAGCATAGAATATTAAATACTGCCACTATGTAGAGAAATTTGTTATGCAGAAGACCTCAAACAGCTCTTTACATGGAAAAATAATAAAGTACTGATACTGAGGATGGGAAAAATTTGCCTTTTTATATATCTGGAGTGGGTGGATCTCATAAGGCATTTTTGGATACATTGCTCACTGCAGGAGAGAGAGCTGAAACAATGCGTAGAGAAGATTCTTACATAAAGAAGTATTTGACAAAATTTACTTTTATTACCTGCTTTATTAATTTCTGAAATTTAAAAAAATGCTAAAAAGCTTTAGTTACATTTTAATTTAAATCTCCCGAGCCCCAGGTCTCTTCCTATAACCCCATGCCCCCCTTAAATGTATGCCCCTGCTTATATGGAAACAGATACTGCTTCAGTCCCTGCATTCATCTGCGCATGCGTTACTCTAGAGTGGCATATGCACAGATAAATGCAGAGACCGTGTGGCTGGCTCCACTTCATCTGTGCATGTTCGGCCACACATTCTGAAGCATGCTGACCATGCAGACGTGAGAATACCTGACGTGGTCAGCTAGAGTTGATGACAGCGGGCGGATCATCTATCGATGAAGTCCGTAGGGAAGACCAGGCAGGGGGCATCGATATGCCGGGTGAGGGGTTGATTTATAAATTTGAAAAGGACATGCAGAGGAGTGGTTTTTCCAAGGGAACTTCTCCTCTTTAGCCACTCCCAGGGGGCTATTGACTAGTCACTGCTCACATGGCATTGTAAGGTAATATGTAACTTATTTTTTTTAATGTAAAACCAATTTTTATACAAAAACTCTTTGGCAGTGTATGTACTATGCTCTATGGGGACTTGGGTGGTGCAAAAAATGGGTCTCCTGGTGACAGGTTCTCTTTAATACACTAGATGAAACTTGGTCGGCTCCAGGTTTCAGTAGGCCCCTGGGCGACAGAGCCTCAGTGGGCCCCTTTGCAGTGAACTCACATGACGTCAATAACAATTCCTCAACTAACTCCTGTTTGCTAAAATATTCCCTAGTATATCATATCAAACAGCCCCCTCATGGTTATTTTATATACAGCCCCCTCATCCACTATGGATACATTAGATACAGCTCCCTCACCCCCATGGATTCCGTATGTACAGCCTTATGTGGTTCCCCCAGTAGCTCTGGACCCCGGCTCTTGCCCATGTATGCCCATTGCTGGCACCAGCCCTGAGATAAAATGATAACCCTGATAAATATCCCTATCTAAGTTAGAAATGCAGTAAAGAGATTTTATATTTTGTATTTTAATAACTGGTGCATCAGATGCACTCAGCCCAGGGCACCTATCTGGCACTTACCTGGAGCCATGTGGAGCCATTGTAAAGGTTTCTCTGACAGTGAGCATAAGCTCTTTGGCGCCCACATAAGTATGATAGACCCCTGCTTTGATCACTGTAGAGGTGCCATGCCAAGCAAAACGCTCCTAAATAAGAGGCCGTTATCATCATCTGAAAATATTTCTTTACTTGCTGTTGTATTTTTGCTTTTACTCCGCTCTATCTCTCCAATTTTGATTTTCTCCAATTCCTGCAGGAGTCTATTCATCCCCTATAGCTTCAATACTGCAGGTTTGGATTGTGCCATTATGGCTGGTGCACCTGCGACATCGGCCTAATAAGCTATTACTGTATATATGGTATACACGTATGTCTTAAAATGGAAACGTATTCCCATAAGACTGCGTAATGTCTATCCTCAGTCTCCACTCACCATCACTCTTGTATCTCCGCACAGTGTAACGGGCTGTCCCTGCAGTATGTTACCAATGATTTGCACGTCTAATTATAAATGCACCGACATCTCAGTTTCCTGTTTGCTTACACACACATATCGATTGCTTACATTCCCCTGCCTTATAATATCTCATGACACATATTCTAGGGGGTCTCCGTAGGCACAGGCAGATTTGTGATAGTCCATTGTCCAAGCATGAAAGTGCATTTAGTCTTCCCCTGAGCATTAACAATGCATTTTTATTGATCCAAATTATTTCCATACCTGCAATACGCACTCTACTGTAGATAGGAATAATTTATCATTATTCATATTATATACTGCATTGTCCATGAATATGAGAGAATATGTACTGTATGTATGTGATGTTTTGGTGTATTGTATTTTTGTTAGTGTGTGTACCTATTCGTGTCATTTTGTGTAGCATGTGAGTATAGAGGATAGTCTTAATGTATATAGGCTGTGTATTTGTGTCTACCTTATTAATGTGTATGATATGATGGAGTGTGGGTGTATGCTTGTCTTATGTGTACGGTATGTGTATGTGTCAAGTGAGGGTTTAGGTATTTGTACAATGTACTTTAGGTGTGGGTTGTGTATTGTATATGTGTGATGTACGTGGTATTAATGTTTGCATATTTGAGGATATATATATATATATATATATATATATATATATATATATATATATATTCAAGTAAAAGCCTAGTTTTTCAGCACAAAAAAATGTGCTGAAAACCCAAACTCGGCTTATACTTGAGTAAAAAAAATATAGGTAAAATTAGGGGCCTTGGCTTATACTCGAGTATATGCGGTATATCATTTTTTATCCTCTGTATGTACATGGGTGTATGTACTTGTACACCTTGTGTGTTATAAGGTACTATTTGTATCTTTAAAATCTTTATTTTGATGTGGAGATGAGTGTGTGACTGTATCTGTGGGTGCATGTGTTTGTATGAGTGATATGGGAGTATGGGGATTATAATTCTTTATTTTATTTAGCGCCTACAGATTATGCAGCACTGTACAAAGCATGTCAAATTGGTCTCTGTCCCCATGGGGCTCACAATCCAAACAACCTACCACTATGTTTTGGAGTGTGGGGGGAAACCGGAGGACCCGGAGGAAACCCACACAAACACGAGAGAACATACACACTCTTTGCAGATGTTGACCTGGGTGGGATTCGAACCCAGGACCCCAGCACTGCAAGGCAGAAGTGCTAACCACTCAGCCACTGTGCCGCCCTATGTGTATCTATGTGTACATATAGTTTGCAAGTGTGTATGAATGTAATGTAGAGGTTTCTTAGTGTATATTACTATTATTATTTGTACATGTAGACATATGCAGGTGTATAATTTAGGTATAATGAGAGTCATTAATGTACATGTGAGGATGTAAATGTGTGCATGAATTGGTGTATATCTGCATGCATGTAAGTACTTGTATACTTTTGTGTGTGAAAAGATTCTATTTAAATCTTTTTTGTGATGTGTTTTTAATATTTGTGTGTTTATGGATTGAAGATGAGTGTGTGGGTGCATGTGTTTGTACGAGTGATATGGGAGTATGTGTATCTATTAGTATATGTGTGTGTATTGTTCACATTAGTGCGTATTGTAGGTACATATGTATAGCTTTGTAGTAATTTGTGTGTCTGTGTGTTTGTAATGTGAAGTTAAGTGTGAATTTACCTGTGAGTAGCTGTGTTTGCATGTGTGATATGGGAGCATGTGTATGTGGATCTGTGGGTGTATGTGTATGTAATAAATGTGCATGTGTATATTGTGGGTGTATGTGCTTGTATGTCTACATGTAATTTTGCTACTGTGTGTGTATATTGAGTCTTTATTTATAGGTTCATATGTCTTACATACAGTGTTATATGTGTGTGTGGAGCTTTATGCGAGTGTATGTGTTATGTTTGTGATGTGAGAGTGTATCAGTGTCTGTCACTTTGTATATGTATTTATATATGTGTTGCCTTTGTTGGCATATGTGGTTGTAATATTTGTGTGTGGCTAAGGTTCTTATCATTGTGGTCTTGTGTTTGTGTATGTGTGTGATGTATAAGTAAGCATCTATCGGTGAAAATGTGTGTATTATATGTGAAAGTGTGACATGGGAGTGTATACAGGTGTATTCTGGATGTATGGATGTGTTTCTATAGAATGTTTTTGATGAGTTTCCTTATGTTGCCATGCACTAATAGATGTGTGAGTGTATCAACCGAATGATTATGAGAATATGTATTACTATGTATGTAATATGAAAACTTGTGAGTTTGTATCTATGAGATCACATCCATGCATTACGTGTATGGTGTGTGTGCTATGAGTTTGCACATTTATACAAGTGTAGGAGTACACTGTTAGTTTGTATCATTGCTACTTATTCTTGTGTCATTCATGTATGCGTGTGATGGAAGGTTGTGCAAGTTTGTACCTAGAAGTGCATGTGTGTATTATTTGTGTGAATGTATGTGATTACATAAGTGTGTGTCATGAGTGTTTTCCTTTGTTATTTGTGCTTATGTTTGCTATAAAGTTGTGAGAGTTTGAATCTATGACTGTATGTGTTTGACATGACAGAAGGATTCTTGTGATTTTTGTTATTTAGTTACGTGTATGATAGGAGTGTAAGTTTGTATGCGTGCGGTCAAGTGTTTGTGTGTAAGATAAATATGCATGAGTATTTAAGTGTATTTATCGGTGTAATATTTGTATGTGTTACACGTGAGTGTGTATTTATGTGATTATATATTTTAATCACTTGTGTATGTATGTTTGTGTGATGTATGTATAATTGTGTACAAATTGGTGTGAGTGTGTGTTGTGCATGTGTTTGTGTGTGTTTGTGTGTAGGATTGTGTATATGTAGGGGTATGTATTTGTATTTATGTGATTATATATTTTAATCCCTTGTGTATGTATGTTTGTGTAATGTATGTATAATTTTGTACAAATTGGTGTGAGTGTGTGTTGTGCATGTTTTTGTGTTTGTGTGTGTGTGAGGTGTGTAGGATTTTGTACATGTAGGGGTATGTATTTTTATTTATGTGATTATATATTTTAATCACTTGTGTATGTATGTTTGTTTGATGTATGCATAATTGTGTACAAATTGGTGTGAGTGTGTGTTGTGCATGTGTTTGTGTGTGAGGTGTGTAGGATTGTGTACATGTAGGGGTATGTATTTGTATTTATGTGATTATATATTTTAATCCCTTGTGTATGCATGTTTGTGTGATGTATGTATAATTGTGTACAAATTGGTGTGAGTGTGTGTTGTGCATGTGTTTGTGTGTGAGATGTGTAGGATTGTGTACATGTAGGGGCACGTATTTGTATTGAATATGTTTCCATTCTTGGTGGTTGTATGTGATTGTGTATGTTTGTGTTTCTAGAACATTGTATATGTGTGTTGAAGGTCTGAGTTTGTATCTGCAAGGTCATTTATTATGTATGTGTGATGTGAAGGTGAGTGCACTATTTGTATGTGACGGTATTATTTATGAGTATTATATATGACTTGTTAGTGCGCAGTGGTGGTGTATGCGCCTCTGTGTACATTCTGCACGGGTGCCCTGTGTGTTGTGCTGTGCACCTACTAACATCTAGAATTTCACTAACACAGAAAGCCAATGTTAATGAGTTCATTACCGCTGGAATAATATTTAAAAGCTTGTAATGGTTTCCAGCAAACCTCAGACCGGATCATATAAGATCCGGCAGTAACACCTCTAGGATACACACATGTGCCAAAGAACAAAACGTAACCTCTCAGCCCAAGTATACAGTGTACATTTTTACTAATACCTCTCCGCAAGGAGACCTAAAGTGCAAAAATACTTTGATCTGCGAGTCACATTCTGCTTTATTACATAAAGGTTAACTAGCCCTCCTAATGAACAATTATTACTCTATAAAACAAAGAAAAAGCGCACGCAAGAGCGGAATATTAATTCCAAGCTGGGGTAATTCTATTCATCAGAAAAAAAAAGAGTCCGTATTAAATAATAAAAAGCCAAATTTCATTGTAAAATAGAGCCTGATAGACTAATCTCTGTTAATAGACTGAATTTAATACCAATCTGACTTTGTAATTGTAGTTGGAGATGGTCTCAAATCCTTGAGACCATAAAAAAAAATCCGTGGTGGAATCTCCCAGAATTGTTAACTTTCCACTGGCTCACACGAGGACGGTGAAAATCTTATTATGTAAAATGTCAGGCAGTAATAAGGCTAGAAAATGGGTGGCATTGGCTAACTAAGATAGGATCTGTGTGGTTGGCTTGTGGCGTCGATTAGGAAGGAGGAAAAAAAATAAAAAAAATAAAACGTTATTTGGTGCTGACTCGGCTGACCAACAGCAATGCAAAAGAAATTCTAATAGACACTGGGTCCCAGCTGGGCAATGACATTAATTGCCTAAATCTCCCGGTTGTCTTGTGATGCAGCTTTCTCATTCAGTCGCGTGCTCTCTCTCTCTCTCCTTCTCACTAGCTCACTCGATCTCTCTCTCTCTCTCTATTTCTCTCCACCCTCCCTGGGGATTTTAAAAATGCAGTATTTGAATTTTGGTGAGTGGTAAAGCCTCTGCCCTAGGACCCATTTGACAAATGAGAAGCCGTGCAGCATCAACACCAGCCGACTGAGCTTCAGTGAGTCAATCTCTCTGCTAGTCAGCAAGCTCCTGTTGGGAAACGCCGAGCTCCCTTCTCTTCGCTGTCATTGAGGAAGTTACACTGACTCTTCATTAGGCTTGCAAGGCTTTGGTTAAATCCCTCGCTTTTTTTTTTTTCTATTTCTCTCCACTTTAAGCGGTTTCAGTTGTTTTTTTTTTTTAATTTGCCTAGTTGCCTTAGCTGATA
This sequence comes from Engystomops pustulosus, assembly GCF_040894005.1. NCBI lineage: Eukaryota > Metazoa > Chordata > Amphibia > Anura > Leptodactylidae > Engystomops > Engystomops pustulosus. The sequence continues at coordinate 43,175,568 of NC_092418.1, read as the reverse complement.
AATGAACACACGTTTCCAGCAGTAGGATAGCGAAAAGGAGGGAAACCTTCAAAAAAAAAAAAAGAAAGGAGGAAAAAAAAGACTTTTTTTTTTTTGTAACTTTAAGTCACCGCAGCTAAAAGACGATTTAAAACCTGCTGACAAGACAGGACAAACGTGCTTGCATGCTAGCCCCTTCACTTGTTCTACGTCGACTCCAGAGCAACACCATGCAGCATCCTCTGACGGGTGCAACCTGCGTGGCACTGCCGAATGTGGGCATGTGTCCACAGCTCTCTTGTGCCTTGACTTTTATGTACTTGCAGCAGGTAAGTTTCTCCTTCCTTTACTCTCTCTCTTTTTACATTGCTGTTGCTTGTAGCTGAACTTTAGCCGGATCTGCTGTAGACTAGAAGGTGATTTTCACCAGTTTTTAGTATTTCTAGGGATGTAAGTAACAGAATGCTGGTTGATGGAGCTGGAATGTCTTAGGTTGTGAGGTTAAGACGTGAATCTCCTGCACACATATACATATACACTGCATGCTCCTTATCTGGTTATCATGTATTCAGTCTACTGCTGCCGTAGTGCACAGAAATCCGAACCTGGACATTAGATGATAACATGCAGCGGATGGATTCTGCTTCATTCTGCCTGTGTATCTGTACATTACTTGCTGCAGTCTGCTTCCCAGCTATATTGTAATGAGATGTTAATGTCTCCTTTGTCAAGGCTCCCTGTGTTCAAGCGAATAACCTAGAGCATGGATGTCCCTGCCAAACCTCACCCTAGGCAATCCAAAGGGTTAACGCGTAGGAATTAAGCATTGCGCCAGTGGAAGTGGTTAAAGTGTGATCTCCTGCCCGATTCTGCTTGCAGGAGAAAAAAAAAAGAAAAAAAAAAGCCTTGATATCTATCTGAGAAGGGTGTCTATTTTCTAATCTCTCTCAGTCTGGACTGTATTCATTTCCTCACCTGTGACTTAGGTCCTCACAATGGAGATCTTTGTGCTGCATAATCATAAATGGTCCTTATGGTAATGAGTCCTATACAGCCGCATGTAGTTATAGTGGTATATAGCAATCTGTATGGAAACTTGTGCATGTTCTGTATATCACATATGAGACATACCTGCCTATAACGTGCTGCGATATTTGCTGCATTAATGCTGTCGCCGCCGTACTGTATTTCCATATCCGAATCTACGTACATTAGGAATCAATCCTGATTTGACTTTTTAGATCTATGTGAAATTTTTGTGATTTTTTTTTTTTTACTGGAAACTTGGACCTGTGTCATGTGACTGGATGTAAAGTATCCTAGTAGTCCTTCTTTTCTCTCCCCCATGCAGTCATACAGTAGTAACACCCTGCCCAGCACTGTGAGTGTGACGCATACATGTTGGTCTAGTAAAAGGTCCAACACGTTTTATTCGCTTATTCTTCATGCTGGCTCGTAAGTAATTTCCTGAAATAATGATAGATTTCCTCAATAATCTCTTGCTACTGATGTGGGTCACTTGGTGTCCTGGAATAGGATGAGTTTCTTGCCTATGCAGTAAACAGCTCGGTCTCTGGTGCCCTATGGGCTCTGTTGTCACTTTGGCATATTATAATATATGCATACTAAAAGATTTATGTGTACATAGGTTGTGACGGCGATTTGGGAGTTCATGTTTTTTTCATTCCCGTTTGGAATTTGCATATGATAAATGCTGAATGCATCAACTTTTCTAGGATTGTCTTTTTTTTTTTTTAATTACCTCCTTCCTAATATCTGGAGCTCCTTTTACTTTCAATAAATCTTTCATACATCTAATCTTCACCATAGCCTCAGCCTCCTCTTCTTCTTCTTCCTCCTCTTCTAATTAGCTTTGCTGTAGGTTTCATCCAAGTCTTGTCATTTTCTTGTAACTGCTTGCTCATCTGTTTGTGCCTTTTCCTTTTGATTTGAGTGAAACACATTTGGGAGGTGAGAGGTCAGTAGGATATTACAAAGGGTTGGGGGGGATTTACATAGTTCTGATTGTTTTTTAATGTAATCATTCCACTCCATCTGCAGCTCCTGTGTAACCACATTACTACTGCAGGTAAGGGGGGCAAAATCTCTATAATTATTTCCTAAATACTATAATCTGGGTTATTAAATCCCATCAACAGACAGTAGTAGTTTATCATTGTAATTTTTATTTTTTTACTTGTATATTAACCATTTACACCCCTACTGGATCTAATGTGCACTTAGACGAAAAAAAAAATCATTCCTGGACTAAGTGGCACCAGGGGTGACTGATCCAAATTTCATTACCCCAGTAATTTGTGTGTATGTGGAGCCAAGGCGCCTATACGCATTACAATGACTCCTTTCCCTAATATCGAAGCGTTCTGTATACAGCGATAAGGGATACACCGTGACAACGTAAACAATGAGCAATAAAAAAAAACACACCAATATTAATTGTCAGCGACTCCAAACGCAGTGTAAATTTTATATTTGTCTTGAATATTTTAACAGATACTTTTGCGCCTTTGCCAGTAGTTTTTAACAGTCGCCTGCATTATTTATAAAGCTGGAAAATACATGCAGATGTCAACAGGCTGCCGCGCTACGCTTTATGGTAACAAATAATGCCACGTAAAGCACAATAGGAGGTGGACAATATCTTTATGGATGAGTATTCAGATGAAACTACACTCAATGTGACCAAGAAATTACTCCAGAAGAAAAAACAAAAAAAAACTTTTCCCATTTTGGTTTATCGCTAGATCTTTTTTTTTTTTAAATCAATGTAAATAATTTCAAAAAAGGTTTTATGGAAATATATGATGAACTTGTCAACACATTTTTTGCAACTGCACCAATTATAGTTTGCATAAATATATATTCTTCATAAACACACACATACTCACAACGCCCCTGTACACGTAATCCTCAGTGATGTTGTGGAAGAGTTTTTTTTTTTTTTACTTGTTCAAAAGAACAGAAAACCACACAACTAGTTAATACACAACGCACCATACATGGCTACAGTATAGGGTGCGCACTCTCATTTTAGTGGCGAACACACAAAACTGCATATTGTTTCCATCCCTAGAACTATACAACTCAATCATCTTTACAGTCATGTAAATTCATACAGTAGACTCACCCATACAATAACACTCATCTATAATACATGCATATATAGCCATAATATAAACTCATCTGTATAATACATGTAAAATAAACCTAAACTATCATATCAATCCACAGAACCCACATCTTCATAAATGTATAAACATATGTACAATAATACACATCTACATAGTGTATAAAATACATATATTTATATAGAGAGAGCTATATATTTATACACCGTACACAACCATACTGTATTATACACCCGCACACCTGCTCAAATATATTCTATATACATTCACATAGTAATCTGCATCTATAGAGTTACATTATGCCTCACTATACAGTTATAGACCTCAGTCATATATTACCCATCTAAACACTCAACATATCCATGCAATGATATACAGCGTATCTATACACTGCACAACCATAACATGTTCTGCATTCATGTTTCATGCACACAACCGTTCTATACATACACCCCACATGTATATACCGACGTACGTACACCCCACATGTATATACCGACGTACGTACACCCCACATGTATATACCGACGTACGAACACCCCACATGTATATACCGACGTACGTATACCCCACATGTATATACCGACATACGTACACCCCACATGCATATACCGACATACGTACACACCACATGCATATACCGACATACGTACACCCCACATGAATATACCGACATACGTACACCCCACATGTATATACCGACATATGTACACCCCACATGCATATACCGACATACGTACACCCCACATGCATATACCGACATACGTACACCCCACATGCATATACCGACATACGTACACACCACATGCATATACCGACATACGTACACCCCACATGTATATACAAACATACGTACACACCACATGCATATACCGACATACGTACACCCCACATGCATATACCTACATACGTGCACCCCACATGCATATACCTACATACGTACACCCCACATGCATATACCGACATACATACACACCACATGCATATACCGACATACGTACACACCACATGCATATACCGACATATGTACACCCCACATGTATATACCGACATACGTGGACCCCACATGCATATACCTACATACGTGCACCCCACATGCATATACCTACATACGTACACCCCACATGCATATACCGACATACATACACACCACATGCATATACCGACATACGTACACCCCACATGCATATACCGACATACGTACACCCCACATGTATATACCGACATACGTACACCCACATGCATATACCGACATACGTACACCCCACATGCATATACCGACATACGTACACCCCACATGCATATACCGACATACATGCACTCCACATGCATATACCGACATACGTGCACCCCACATGCATATACCTACATCCGTGCACCCCACATGCATATACCTACATACGTACACCCCACATGTATATACCGACATACGTGCACCCCACATGCATATACCTACATACGTACACCCCACATGTATATACCGACATACGTGCACCCCACATGCATATACCTACATACGTACACCCCACATGTATATACCAACATACGTGCACCCAACATGAATATACCGACATACGTACACCCCACATGTTAGGATATACATCATTGTCTACAAAATACTCATGACAATATGACACTACTATATTGTATATATATAAATCTTTAGGATAATGCACATTGATACGTAATATGTAAACCATACTAAATAACATCCACATTCATTGTCTGATGTATACGCTGAATGCAATAAGTTGGATATAGTCTGATGGGATGGCTGAGGGTAATATTACGCTTTTTGATATATTTCATGTAAAGTACTCCATTGGCTTATGTTTTATAGCTTTTCATAACAGAAAGGTAATTTTTTTCTAATTTAACTCTTCGGGATCCATGGTTTGTAGAGTACATTATATAACTCTTAGACTACAGTAGTCAATGGTATCTGGAGTCCTAAGCAAACAACAGATTTCTACACTTACACAGTCTCAGACACTACTCAGTCTCTACTTTTTGTCGTAGTAGTAAATGGCAGGTTTAGTAGTATGGGGTACACCCTTATAAATGGCTGATTCCTTAACTATGTATGTATCCAATACCTACTTATCACATACTTATAAAGCCCTTACCATATGTCCCTATATGGCTTCCTGAAGAACCTATTGAATTTGCCTTTGATAAAATGCTGCTAATTGATGTATCCTAGTGATTCCTATAGGATATGGCCTACGCAATATTCCCTCCCAGGTGTGAGGTTTGTAGCATTACGCTTATGAGTCACCATATAAATACTTTATTACACTGCAGGTGTGTGTGTATTAAGGGATGTTTACTGTACGTGTATGTTTTTTTATAGGATATTTTTTTTATCCCATGTATGTCTTTATTGTTGTGTGTAATAGTTCATACCTGTTAGTTCATACACTTGTGACATGCCATTCCATTCTTCTCGATATTTGTTATTATGTTTCTGCTCATTTGCATGTGTATGTGTGTAGTAGTTTTTTTGTGCCACATATTATTGGTAACACATGTACATACATTACTACATGTTTATATATTCTAGCTATTTTCTTTAATGTATGTTTTATGTGGCTTACTATATGAACAGTATCTATGTTTGTGTGAGTGATTTATGTGTAAAAACTCTTATGAAGATAGATATATTTGTGTTTCTTTTATGTGTTTTGTTACTTTATATGATGGCATAACTCCCTTCCTGCACACAAATAATCACACAGAAACACATACATTATCATGCATATGCACACTCAATATACATACACGTGCACGCACATTACATACATGTATGTTTTTCTGCAGGTATTATCTATAGTCCACCTTAGTGGTAAAAACTTACAAAATATATGCAAAATACTTATAAGGAAATGATGCTTGCCTACAGGTTACTCTCAACATCAGATTTAACTGCTGGTCAAATTGTCATCTGTTCCAGTGCACTCCAATAAGTTACCGTACCGTGGGCCATCCCCTTGTCAAAGTGCTCGAAATGTTCATTTGTGTTCCTCACTTAATGATGATGCATGGGGTTTACTTCACGAAATGAAGTCATCCGTAATCTGGGAATAATTTAGCTAAAACGGAGACATTGCTCAAGGTGGACATCCCTAGATCGAAAGCAATTGAACTAAAACTTCTGGATCAACTTTTTTTTAATTAGAAAGTAGCCGGCAGTAGATCATTAATGGCGGCTGTGACTGGTCATTCTTAAGTGCTAAAACAGTCGAAAAATTGGCATTTGTGAAGTGCTGGGCTTGCAGGAATAGGTATCAGCTGTGCAGGCCGATGGCCCCAAGGAAATGATGAGGAGTAGAGCTGTTAAGCGTGTTCTTTAAATAGTGCGCAATAAGTCAATCAGTATCTTCGATGGGTTAATTTGCTGCCCACCGATTGGATTTCGCTGCTGCTGGATAAACAAGTCACGTCAGGCAATAATACAACTTATTTATTTTAACTTTCCCTTTAAAAACACATCTTTTCGGTATATTCCATTGTATATTGGATAATACAATATATAATAATTCACTTATCTCCTGGCATTAACCCAATGCTTATTGCAGAGGTTGAATTACCTGCTTATCCTGTTTATATCTTATATGCACTATGTAAAATTCCCTCTCAAGCTAATTTAGTCTAACATCAGGAGTATAAGCATTGGCTGTTTGTGTGAATACAAAGCAATGCTGCATAGAGCTGGATAGAGTTTGTTCTGTAGCTATCAGCAAGCACAGAGATCTGTCATATGGTGATACGTAGCACTTTAAAGCTACGTTTCCAGAAGAGACTTGTGCCGCAGGAACATAATCACTGCGGCAATTCACCTAAAAATGTGAACCCATATGTTGGATGGAGCTTACTCTGCAATGGACTGTAACAGTCTATGGTAGAAAGTACTGCATGTGTTATCTGCACTGCAGTCTAATGATGCTGCAGGCAGATTGCTCTACACTGCTTCTTGTCATTGCAATTCCCAGATGATAGGGATGCTGCCTGGAATCTCAGCGGTGACGTGCGAGATGGGAAAAACCCCATCCCTCCCTCCCCCCAGCAATTGTCATCTCATGCAGCAGAAATTGCAACTCCAAATAGGGTTTTGTGGAAAACATGACCGTCATCTTGGTGGTAGACACTTGCCCTAAGCTTGAACTGGAGAGCAGTTCAATAGATCATGCTGTGATAACTGGATGTGATTACATAACCATGGCTGATAATATAAGCCGCACATCCACAAGTACCGGGGGGACAAATGCCTTAGCTGATCTTTTTATACATTGCTGGAATACGAGCATCATGGTGGACAGTGCGTCCAGGAATAATATTTACTAACACAGAAATCATAGAATAGAATAGATGGGGCGAGCAGTCAGGACATGCTAAGACTGCTTTCACACTAACCTAAATGTCCAAGTACTGGTAATACAATCACTAGATACATAGATAGATATGAGATAGATAGATAGATAGATAGATAGATAGGGGATAGATAGATATGAGATAGATAGATAGATAGATAGATAGATAGATAGATAGATAGATACATAGATAGATATGAGATAGATAGATAGATAGATAGATATGTGATAGATAGATAGATAGATATGTGATAGATAGATAGATATGTGATAGATAGATAGATAGATAGATATGTGATAGATAGATAGATAGATAGATATGTGATAGATAGATAGATAGATAGATATGTGATAGATAGATAGATAGATAGATAGATAGATAGATATGTGATAGATTGAGAAATAGATATGTGATAGATAGATAGATATGTGATAGATAGATAGATATGTGATAGATAGATAGATAGATAGATAGATAGATAGATAGATAGATAGATAGATAGATATGTGATAGATAGATAGATATGTGATAGATAGATAGATAGATAGATAGATAGATAGATAGATATGTGATAGATAGATAGATAGATAGATAGATAGATACATAGATAGATATGTGATAGATAGATAGATAGATAGATAGATAGATAGATAGATAGATAGATATGTGATAGATAGATAGATAGATAGATAGATAGATAGATAGATAGATATGTGATAGATTGAGAAATAGATAGATAGATAGATAGATAGATAGATGAGAGATGGCTAGTACAACAGACGGATAATATAGATTGAGTAAAGAAGAGATAGACACACAGATAAATCAATAATAGATACATATCATAGAGGAGAAAAGTATATATGGATATATATGGCATATGATAGATACTGTAGATAGAAGAGAGATAGATACTTAGATATGAAATCAATACGCTACATAGATACTATAAATATACAAGGAGAATAGATGAGGGATAGGTTGAGATGGATACATGATAGATATACAGAAAGATCAATAATAGATGTTAGATAAATCCATATGGTATATAAGAGATTGAGTATGAGATAGCTATGAAGTATATAAGATAAGTAGATATTATTAGAAAGATATTATAGGTAGAACATAGATAAGGAGAAATAGATGGGGGAAAGATCAATATAGATAGATGGGAGATTAGAGTCTAGATATAATAGATAAGATAGATTGATAAAGAAGAGATAGATATAGAAACAGGTCAACAATAGTGCGATATTAGATACATATGGAATGTAAGAGATAAACAGAGTATGAGATAGATATGACGTATATAAGATAGATACTGTATATTGAATACCCAAGACATAGACAGAAATATTATGATATGATATGGTAATATGATTATAGTGTGTAGAATAGACTATTCATACAGTAGAAAGAGTATAGAATAACTAGACAGATGATAGACCGATATTAGATACATGATAAATACATAGATATGTGATAGATAAGAGTATATATATATATATATGATAAATAGCTATTTTATAAATGATGAGATGGATTGTGACCTGGATAAATAGACAATAGATTTCCGATAGATATAATTCCGGTATCTGATAACTATTTCTGTGATAAATAGATAGGTGGAGAGATGATTTGGGGAAGATATATGGTAGAATAAGTACATTTGATAAAAACAAATGAGAATATTGCTTAGACTGATGTCAGTGTAATTTGTTGTAGATAAGATGTGAATGGCGGCAGTCTGTAAGTCATTATTTTGCATACATTAAGTAGGTAAAGCCGTATGTATTATCGGCACATTGTACGTACACAGTGCCATTTTCACATGAGAAATGTCAGCGCTTTGCCTACTTGAGTGAAAAGGAGCCCACATTACCACTAATGCTCATTCGCCATCTGTTTTCCTTACAGCTGGGCCTTGACGGATTGTCCGGGGCAGAGAGGAGATGTTTTTGTTGTGTTTTCTGATTAATGGAACTGCTATACAGTAGATGCTGTGAACGAGGACGCTGGCGCTCTGGATTCACTAACACACAAGCCTATTGTCTGACAAATGATGCTTTGTAACAGTGCAACACCGTGTTATGCAGATTCTGACTCCACGCGCGTATCTTCACCAGAGGGGGCAGTGTGGCGCTCGTCAGCAGCATCTCTAATTAGGGGAACGTATAGTCTATGCATGACTGCAGCATCTGGACCTACCTTAAATGACACGAGAGGGATGTCCATGAGTGTGTTGTTCATTTAATGATATGCATTTATTTTTATCTGCTTAGGCCGTCGTTGTACATTTTTACAGCGGTGTTATGCGGGGGGTTTATTAAGCTGCAGGGAACAACAGGAGAATAAGATCATATTTGTGCCTAATTTATTGAAATCAAGTGTAGATCTCACGGGCTGTGATATACTGCTGCGATAAGTAGATCATGTATTTCCGTGTATCCATATATGTATATGAGTCCGAATACAATTCTGTAGTGTCTGAGATCACTTCTCACATATCTCTGGTGCAGTATAACATTGAAAAGGATAATGCTACAATAAATACTACAAAACCTTATAGTGCTGCCTATAGCTGGTGTAAGGTACAATGATAAGGATGTTATTTTTGCATAAGCGCCATAGCCCCTTCTAACAGGTCATCCATATCCTGCTCTTCAAAACCTTTAAAACTATCTCAAGTGATTCTTTACTCTCCAAAAGACACCGGTGGACAGGGGTGTAACTACAGCGGTAGCAGCCATAGCAGCTGCTATGGGGCCCACAGTATCATGGGGGCACCGGCATCTGGGGTGTTTGGTGTGAATACGCTGTATGTGTGTATATGTGATGTGTATGTTTAATACCCCCTGGTTTCTTTGCATCTCCGGAAACGTCATAACTCAGGAATAGTAACCATAATTTAGTTGAGTTTAACCAAAGCAGTTCTGAGTTTTGTGGCCATAACAGGATCACAATGTGTTTTCATTAGAAATATCCAGGTTCTCCCTGACTCTGAACTATGACCTTTTTAACCATAGGGTGTACCACCAGCTCAGAGGCACGGCATCCCAAGCATTGAACAAACAGAAATCTTCTTACAGTACATCGATCATATTGTCATGTTGTGGAAGGGTGATAAGATGTATAAGATGTCAGAAATATATGACTGTTTCCTGCCATTTCTAATAATAGAACCTTGCAACTGTAGTTTCTGACCAATGGTATAACTCCCTATATATGACTGAATCACAATTGTCAGAAATTGACCTTAGTGAGAGTCTAGAGACCACAATGATTAGCTGCGTTAAGGGTCTTGCTATAGCAGGTGCAGGGGTGGCACTAAATCATAACCCCTCTGCCCCATAATAGGTACTGTATCATAAATGGAACATAAAAGGTTGTGACAGAATAAGTTAAAATGTGACTGTGATATAATTAGAATCTAAAATTGTCGAAAGTTTTAAGGGAACCTGTCATTAGAAATGTACTACCTACTAACCTATTACCAGTATGTTGTCAACCAGCTGAACAGCTTCTCGATCATGTTTCTTTTATGGTCCAGCTTGGTGGCATCATCAAGAAAATCAAATTTGAAGTCAAGTGTCAACTGATTGTATAAAGTCAATGAGGTGGAGAGTTTAACACTGAAGTCAAGCTCTAACTGCCTCAAAACACTTCTTACCCTGTGATTGGCATCATCTGCCAGCCTTCAGGAATCTGGTTATTGATGTGCCTGGATGCAGAACCATCAACTACAGTGACGGGGTGTTGTGAGGCAGGGAGAGCTTAACTTCAGTATTAACTGTCCAATACCTTGACTTGAGAAAACCATTTTACATCTCACTTCAAAGTTGACTTTCTGGATGATGCCACCACACCAGGCCATGAAAGAGACATGATCTGGAAGCTGTGCAGCTGCTTGATAACATACTGGTCGTGGTCTATTTAGCCAATTTCTGATGACGAGTTTGCTTTAAAGGCCCAAATAAAGAAGGATCTAAAGAGAGTGCAAAGGTCATTCCCTGACATCTGCACATATTAGGAGACTGGTACAAGACAATAATATATGAATGGAGTAATTTATAATAAGTCCCTTAGATTTTACTCCATTACGATACTTATGACTGTTCAATTTGAGAAACACAATCCATGTGCTGGACACATTTCCTTGACTGACCACAGCCAAGTACTAAACTAAAGTGAAATCTGGAATGATCAGTACGCTGCTTTAACTATCTCATAGCTTTAGGCTACTTTCACATGACCATATAAGGTGGCCTTATACTAGCCGTAGGAGCGACAGCTAGCCACCGTAACGTGCTGTCACCGGAAAAAAGATAGAGCATGCTCTTCCACTCTCTGTACATACAGACCAGCTGCATGACGCCTTATGGAGATGGGAAGGGTAAGGAGCGCTCTTCTTTGCAGGCTTCTCCAGACTGTATGCTAGCATATAAGTGTGTGAAAGTTTCCTTGGGTGAGATAGATCCGGTTGCTCACCTGTTTGGTTGCTCCCTGCTTTATATCTCACTATGATGCATTGTGTTGGGTTCACACGGCCCTGGTCATTAGGTGGAATACAATGTTTGTTTCTCAGAATGAATAAGATCATTTTAAACTGGTCTCATCCTGGATCAGATTACTTTTTTTTTAATATGTGTATGACACACATACATTTTGGTTGCACTTCCCATGTTGTGCCAAGATGTGGAGGAAGACATGTAGACTGAGGTCCCTCCAGTCCTAATTTTCACCGGTCGGTTTGTGAAGCGATAGCTATTTCCAGCTTTCTGCTCATTGTCATGCACTGCATAGAGCTGTGATATTTTTATAGTCTTCAATATAAGTGGCTTTATTGTATTATTTACCAAGCAAAGATAAAGTTGTTTTTCGCTTTCCTCCTCGCACGCCGCGCTTTATTTTATTACATGTTTTTTTTCTTTTTGGTTCGCCACATAATGTACACAAAGAAAGTCTATTGTGCTGTCTCTGTCTTAAGCTTTGGTAAAATCCTGCAGGCTTTGAGGTGGAGAAAAGAAAAAAAAAAGAAGTGACAATGGCTTTCTGCAACCGAGTATATCACTTTGCATTAAGAGCCGTAATGACATTAGCGAGAGCTGAAGCTGAACCTTTCCATATGAAAAGATCCCTAAAGGTCTGCAGTCTTTTCAAGGCACTGGTGAAATTGATTTATCAGTTTGAAATTGAAGTATTTAATGCATTGGATTCTCTTGAGGAAATTATGCCATTCCTCTGCTAGCATCTCTCATTTACCTCCTGACTAGACCAATGCACAATCATTTTACTTCTTTTGCATTATATTCCCTTTCCTGGCAGCGCTGTAAACTTAATTAGACAAAAACTAGACTTATGAGCTGAGAGAAAGGACGATTAATATTATGCGGCATTCAGGTTCAGCGTCAGTGTGTTTCTTAATTTGTGTCGGGATAAAAAATTAACTAAATTGGATCATCAGCAGTAATCCCCAGGAGGACGTCATTAGGAGCAACACGGAGGTACCCGCTAAGAAGCATAAGGCTGGGGACACACGGGCAGCGCTCGCAGTGGTTAGCTACCACAAACCGGCCAATGGCTTACCCACTGCGGATTAGATGTCTACATTTTTACAAATCAACTTGCAGCGCAAAACACCACAACCCATAACATGATAATCATTACTCCAGATTTACAAAAGAAAATCTTGCAGATGAGCCGCTTTAAAAACCTTCGTTTTAGGCAGGATGCACACAAACCTGTGCTTTCCCGGCCCGTAACCAGGGCGAGCACACTGACGGGTGCAGGAGAGAGGACGGATGAGCTGCCAAAGTAAGCCGGCCAGGTGTTGGTGCGGTGAGACACAGAGGGGGTCATTTATTAAAGCCTATGAAATGGAAAATTGGCTGTATTCTTTTGTTTTTCTCTTTCTGCGCCTCTTGCAACCTTAATTTTGCGCCACAATATTGGTATTTTCTAACACTCTCAACTTTTTCTTTTTTGGGCGCAAAATTGTGGTGCTGCTTGTGAATCTTCTATTTTTCTAACTCGTTTTGTGGTGCAACTTGTGGCAGCTAAAAGAAAGTCTAGGGAGTTCTAAACCTATTAGTCTGTGTACCAATTCATTAATCCCTTGTGCCACTTACTTACATCGCACTGAAAAAAGTAACATGGTTTCAGTGCCACCCTGCGCCCAAATTAATAAATGCTCCTAAGTGTATTTGCCGCACTGTGACCGGGTGCCATAGACCTCAATAGGGGTCGTGATCTGGCCACAAATGGTCTTGTGGATAAGGCCTTAAGATATTTTTGTTGTTGTGGAGGAAGATCCCATACACCTTGTGGGTCACATGCAACAAATCAGTTTCCGATGCTGTTCTTATGATCAACAGAACAAATGTGTGAAGTGTGAGGGTATCCATCAGGCATGTTCACACAAAGCAGATTTATTCCAGAAACAGGACATGTTGTAATAGTCTATTGCTTGTGGTCAGACTTGGGTAAAATGTTGGTCTACCAAGTTTGTGATGTTTTCTTGGGAACAATGAGTGGAACTGGAGAATATCGATTGTGAGATGGATGAATTAGGAGGATAGGAAAAAACGGAATGCTTTCATATACATTGTTACTATCTGATTCTTAATGGCCCTAGAGCTAGTTTTATTATATATGTTGTAGTGGTGAACATTTGTGTTTATTTCGTAATCATGGCAACATGTAATTTACATTTTATTCATCTCACAGCTCCATCTTACACTCATTAGCCTATATCTACAGCCAGTCACATCCCCTTTAAGAGTTAGACTATTTCCTTTCCTTAAATCAAGTAAGTTTTGATTTCATCTTTGATAACATGATTTTTTTTTGCTAATATTACTGTTCTGTACAATGTTCCCATAAATGTGGTGTGGAAAGAGTTAAATTATTGATGTCACCCTTTCGGTCAAAATATTGGCAAATGATGTTACAAAAGATAACTGATCTTCAGTACGACTCAGGCCAGGCTTATACAACATAGGGGGATTATCATATATTTTAGACATTTCTAATATATTTTAGAAATTTCTGTGACTACAAATACATCCCATATAAAATAGGAATTCAATCGTTTAGTCTAGGTTTTTGGATATCGATTTGAAAATAAAAGCAGTAATTGATTGGTTTCTACCAAATTCTGCACATTCCTAGAAGTTCAGTACATTCCCTTTTAGAGCAGGTATATAAAATGTCTTCAGCTGATACTGTTTCCGACAGGAAGAGATCTTCTGAATGTTTGTCCACTGTTGGGGGAATGGATCATAGAATTTTTGGTAGATAACAGCTGTGCTGTGATTGGTTGTTATAGGAAACAAAGTTTTACTTTTAGACAGCTTCATAAATCAGACGCATAATATATAATCTGAACTACCGAGGTGCATTTGACAGTAGCAAGTACCTAGGACGAGCTGCGCGCCGAAGATGTCAGGGTAGGAGGAGAAAAGAGGCTAGTGGGGCGTGGAGTAGCCTCGACGTGTAGCCTCATGTCCGGCAACTCCACGCCCCAGTAGCCGCTTAAGAAAATTAGCATATTAAGATATTAAAGTTTTAAAAAGAAACCCGGGACGCAAGGATTAGCTCTAAAAAGGGCTATCCTCACGTCCCATACATCCACCTACCACCCGTTCTACCTTTATAGGTAGAATCGTGGTGGTAGGTTCCCTTTAAAATGCAGTGTAGGAGCCTTTTTTTAGGAGCAGAATCATAACTTTGTGACCACAGACCGATACAGCAATGCAGAGATAATCAAGTGCTAAGGGGCGGAGGGAGAACCAGGTTTAATGATTTGCCTACAGCCAAGTATTTGGCTTTTTTCTAGCCTGTGATTGACGTTGCCAGCTAATTTGCATATCCGTAAAAAGATGATAATCTCTGCATTGCCTCATTGGTCACAAACAGGTATGTCTCTTCTCCGATTGTAGATATTTACACACATGATTGGTTTGGGAAGTACTTTGGAGTTAAAACACTCCCTTTAAGAGATATTAGTTTTTGTTCTGGTTATTTCCAGAAGACCATAGAAGTAAATGAAGTGTGTGTGGCACAATACATGGCCATGGTGAAGGGGGCAGTATGTATGAGAATAAGGAAAGATTGAGGAGACTTAGTTTAGGAGATTGGTACAAAATAACACCTTTTAGGTTCTATTTCCAGGTCTACGAGGTATAAAATGTCATGACTATATTATCGGTGACGAGCAAAGAACAAGTCAGATTGTGTGTATGTGCCCATGGAGCGCAGTGTGGCGGAGGTATTGTGTGTTGTGCGGTATTTGTGAGCAGATAATAAGCAGGCAGGCTTTCTTCTCTCTCGGAGTGAGGCACTACTCTGTCTCAGTTGTAACATAACTGCACAGCTCAATTAATGCACCGTGGCAGGAGGAGGAAAAAATGGTCTCTCTCTTGTCAGAAGCCAAGTTATTTACTTTCAAAGGCTGACAGAATAGCACTGCAGGGGCTTCATTTATTTCCATTCAGAATGTCATTATTGGGTAATACAGAGTGACTCCTTCATGCAGTTTGGGCTTATTCTTATAATCTTTATTATTCTCCAACACTTAAGTGTTTATTTACACCCTAGGTGTCAGAAGAACCTGCAAAAGCGATGACGAAGGCTCCCGTTATTGCTCGCCCGCTTTGCTTTGTAAATATTTTTGCATTAAATATAAGTTGTTTGGTTATTTTAGTGGTTGTTTTTTTTTTTTTTTTGCGAAGAGCAGAAAAAAAAAGGTCTAAATTCGGAGATTCTGAATTTTGTTGTATGTCGCAGAGCTGGAAATCTGGATGAAATAACTAGATTTAGGCTGGATCCTGCGTGCGTTTTTTGGTTTATTGAGTAAACACGCCTGGAAAAGCTCCTGGTGTCCATCCCAAACGTATCCATAGGAGTTAGGGAAAAAAAGAGTCTCTGCTTTGCCTGAACATGTCTGTATTATAAGTAAAATAAACTATTCAAAAGTAAAAACTAAAAAGTTTCATTATACCCCATCAGTTTATCATGATATATACATTAAACATAGGCATCGCAGCCGGTGGGTGATGGGTGCCAGTGTAATACCGCTCTCATAACCTCAGATATTCAATGCCTTGACTTTTATCGGACATGAAAACCGCAGTGTGACCCAATTCTGAAAAGGGTTAATCATTAAGAGCAGAATCTTAGCTCCACCATGTTTCTAGTTATGTCATTTGGTCCAAGATAAAATTACAATGAGCAACTCCGAATGACAAACACAGCACCGCTTCATCTGCACAAATGTATCAGAGCTACTATGTCACCTACCCCCTTAAAACTTCCTTATGTAACATGACTCTTCTTCCCCTCTATCCTGATTGAAATTTTACTAACAAAAACACATTAACATCAGTCATAACGTTTCACACCACTGCATACAGAACAATGTAATAGTATATATGTAGCAGAGCTGAATAATTTAACTCTTCGCAGAGCTATTCGTGGGCGATAGCATAATGCAGTAAGTTTACCTGCAGTCCTATGAAGAGACATAAGACGGCTCAGTTGGATTTCCCAATTATGTGAGATAAGTCACAAATCCAGCTCTGCTATGTGCTGCAATCTGTGATATTCTGTTACGCCAAATTCTGATTAATTCTGTGTAATCAGCACAATAAAACGCTTCCATGTCCGCTTCATAATTAGATTAAGATGGGATCCTGGGGTCTTGTGTTTTTATCTCTCTATTCTGAATCTATTCTTTAGTACGTGACCGTAATCAATAAACAAGTGTCAAAACCCCACAGACCTCATTTGACAAAGTGCATCATCGGATCTGCAGAACTGTCTGTTTTCAGATGATGTGTCTTTTTATTTCACAGCATGGGACTGGTAGAAGCGCTATGAAGATTTTCCTCCACGCTTTATTGTCAATTACTTTTCACAATTCTATTGTATCATTATTGTTATTATTTCGCCTTATTATCCCCCAGAATACATTTCCATGTGTAGCAGTGTTATGATGATCTGTCACTGCTGCTTGTTACAACTTTGACATCAAACAGCAGAAGATGCTAATCCAATGCTTAATTCTTAAGTGTGTACAGCGTGTACTAAATCAAAAGAGCTCGACATGTACAGATCTAGCAGAGATGGGTTTGTCTTCTTACTGCATTTACTGGAAATTATACTTTCTTTTACTAGAGGACTCTACCAGCTACTTTATCACTTACCAGCACAATGTATCACCTATATAAATAGTCACTATAGCCCTTTAGGGATTGACTGACATATCAGTGCACCATCTGTGTATAGAGTGCGCTCCCCTCTGCTACATCTGTAGTTGTATAGAGTGCTTCCTCTCTGCTACATGTGTAGCTGTATTTAGCGCACCCGCTCTGCTAAATCTGTAGCTGTATAGAGTGACCCGCTCTGCTAAATCTGTATAGAGTGCGCCCGCTCTGCTACATCTCTAGCTCTATAGAGTGTGCCCGCTCTGCTACAACTGTAAAGAGTGTGCCCGCTCTGCTACAACTGTAAAGAGTGCGCCCGCCCTGCTACATCTGTAGCTGTATAGAGTGTGCTCCGCTCTGCTACATCTGTATAGAGTGCACCTGCACTGCTACATCTGTAGCTGTATAGAGTGCACCCGCTCTGCTAAATCTGTATAGAGTGCACCCGTTCTGCTACATCTGTATAGAGTGTGCCCGCTCTGCTACATCTGTAGCTGTATAGAGTGTGTCCTCTCTGCTACATGTGTAGCTGTATTTAGTGCACCCGCTCTGTTACATCTGTAGCTGTATAGAGTGCACCTGTTCCGCTACATCTGTATAGAGTGCGCCCGCTCTGCTACATCTGTAGCTGTATAGAGTGTGTCCTCTCTGCTACATGTGTAGCTGTATTTAGTGCACCCGCTCTGTTACATCTGTAGCTGTATAGAGTGCACCCGCTCTGCTACATTTGTAGCTGTATAGAGTGCTCTCCCCTCTGCTACATCTGTAGCTGTATAGAGTGCACCCGCTCTGCTACATCTGTATAGAGTGCGCTCCCCTCTGCTACATCTGTAGCTGTATAGAGTGCGCTCCCCTCTGCTACATCTGTAGCTGTATAGAGTGCGCCCGCTCTGTTACATCTGTAGCTGTATAGAGTGCGCCCGCTCTGCTTCATCTGTAGCTGTATAGAGTGCGCCCGCTCTGTTACATCTGTAGCTGCATAGAGTGTGCTCCGCTCTGCTACATCTGTAGCTGTATAGAGTGCGCTCCCCTCTGCTACATCTGTAGCTGTATAGAGTGCGCCCGCTCAGCTACTAAAAGAGTGTGCCCGCTCTGCTACATCTGTAGCTGTATAGAGTACGTCCTCTTTGCTACATCAGTAGCTGTATAGAGTGCGCCCGCTCTGCTACATCAGTAGCTGTATAGAGTGCGCCCGCTCTGCTACATCTGTAGCTGTATAGAGTGCGTCACCTCTGCTACATGTGTAGCTGTATTTAGCGCACCCGCTCTGCTACATCTGTAACTGTATAGAGTGCGCCCGCTCTGCTACATCTGTAGCTGTATAGAGTGCACCCGCTCTGCTACATCTGTAGCTGTATAGAGTGCTCCCGCTCTGCTACATCTGTAGCTGTATAGAGTGCACCCGCTCTGCTACATCTGTAGCTGTATAGAGTGCACCCGCTCTGCTACATCTGTATAGAGTGCGCTCCCCTCTGCTACATCTGTAGCTGTATAGAGTGCGCCCGCTCTGCTACATCTGTAGCTGTATAGAGTGTGCCCGCTCAGCTACTAAAAGAGTGCGCCCGCTCTGGTACATCTGTAGCTGTATAGAGTGCGTCCTCTCTGCTACATGTGTAGCTGTATAGAGTGCACCCGCTCTGCTACATCTGTAGCTGTATAGAGTGCCTGCTCTTTTTTATGTACTTCTGAGTCATGGGGACCCTTTAAACTTGTCGGTTTTACAAGAGGCAATTTTAGAATCAGAAGATTTTCTTAGAATGTTAATGTGTTTAATTCTTGGTGTTTCATAATTTATAGCATTTCATCCATTTCAAAAGATGTCCATATCAAAGATAATTAGTTCAAATCTAATTCTCACGTATTTCATTATGTCTCATAATTTCCCAATCAGTATATTAAGCTGTTCGCAGAATCCAATGGCTTCTGTTCAGCAATGCATATAGACTGTATGGCCCTGTAGATAGGAGATGCAGTGTACAGACCATGGGCCAGATGTATCACTGTTCTGCGCTTAAGTGTAGTAGTTGCGCCTTAATTCTGGGGCATTGTTGCAGCAGAATAATCACAAGCTACAACCATCTGTGATGAGTTATGTTCCTGCCTTTTATTAATCACTTTACTTTAGGCGCAATATAGGCGCAATGTTAGATTCTGGCTCTTACATGTGATCCTCTTAAAAGCTCCTCTCTGCTTCTCTCCCACATGAAGATAACACTCACAGCAGAGCCCAAGTGTGTGACTCCCAGCACCCAGTGATCTCCTCAGCAGTGGCTTCTCCTGAAGGTTATCCCCCAGTTCTGATCTCCTGCTGACCCCCTTTAATTCTGGCCAGTATCCTCTTCAGATACCAATGTGGTCATCCTGCTACAAGGGACACTTCTCTGTACTATCTGTAGCTCCCACTCTCTTTTCTCCTGCTCTGAGCTGCTGCTTTTGCAGATTGTTTATAAATAGAAGGTCATGAACTGTAAACAGAAGCTGCATGTAGTGTCTGTATTGTCTGCTGAGCCATGCTGCTGGGGATAAGCTGCTCTGCACAGGATCTCAGTGTTGCTTCTCAGTTTACACCACCTTCAGACGAGAGTTTTTTGCATCTAATATGCGCCTAAATTAACAAGTTGGTAATGATGAATGATTATTAGGCACATCAAAACATCAGGATTGGTAGGATAAATGAGGAAAACATGGTTTGTTTTCCTGCACCGCTAGGTTGGTGTTTAGTCGCAAAACTGGCACAAAAACAGAACGACAACATGAAAAGGCGCAAAAACAACAGAAAA
Source organism: Engystomops pustulosus (assembly GCF_040894005.1). Classification (NCBI taxonomy): domain Eukaryota; kingdom Metazoa; phylum Chordata; class Amphibia; order Anura; family Leptodactylidae; genus Engystomops; species Engystomops pustulosus. The sequence goes on along the minus strand of NC_092418.1, from coordinate 43,155,084 downwards.
AGTTATACATCTAGCCCTATGTGTACTGCTGTACATGCTCCATAACATCAAACCAAACCATGTTCGATGTACCATAGATTGTATTATCATTTCAATACAATCTATGATATGTAGAGACACAGGATCATTCAGGAGAAATCCCACACTAAGCACTCACATAGCTAAAGGGGTTCTCCAGTGACAAAAACTGACTTCATCGATGAGACCCCACCTGATCAGCAATTAGCCCTATCCTGTTGATAGAGGATAATTTAAAGAACCCCTTTAAATAATACCCCAATATCGTGTCTTGAGTGCAACCGAAAACTTCTTGATGGGTCGGAACTAGAACTATTGATCTGTTACCAGACATCATAAGGTGTGATGGGAACAGAAAGCTGTAAGATCGACACTGATCTAACCTATGGGATCACGGGAGGATGAATGCTGGAATAGGCCTCCCAGAAGCCTCTCCCCCTGGTGATTCAGGACTTTTGTCTATGTATAGACATTTTGTTTTCATTGTGATGTCCTTTTATTTTCAGGTTACTTTCACAGGTTTACATGTTCTGAAATCACATGCTTTAATGACCTTTACACATTCAATTTATAATGGAAGCAAAGAAGTTGTTCCTTATTAGGAATGATACTTCCATACAGTAACACCTAACTAAGCTGTGTTTGAGAAAGTAGGCTTACTCTTGCTGAGTATATTAGGGAGCTGTTCACATAGCAATCTGCATACAATAAGATACACAAAGGCAGATGTATCATTCCTTGTATGTATTAGCCCCACTCGCCAATTTAAATAGAAACCCTCAGCCAGCAAAATGTATTATAATCTGTCCCAGAAAACTAGTGTGAGCTACAACGGAAATCTATGCCGGCCCAGGACTGGCATCCATTATGATTTCTGTGAGTATTGCACCACAGTTAAGAATTTAGAATCTCCTAATTAGTGTTGGCTGCACCAAGTGCTTCTATTTTTGAAAAAGTAACTTTTTTCATCATATCTTCTTTCATTTGTCCCCCCTTGTTGTTGCATATTTATATAGTTAGCAACCAACTTCGCATAAAATCAGTCTCCTTCCCCTCTGGCAGCCGACAATTTTATTCCTTCTTATACACACTACAGAAGAAATCGTCTTGGCTTTAGTGAAGTGCTACTGCAGATGCTTTTCTTTTCCACCGATCATTGTTTATTTTTCAAATTTTTTCACAATTTTGATCCTAATTTCTTGATCCTTTTACACGCATTAGATCCCCAACTGCATGTATCAAAAATTGCAGTAAAGTTTGTCCACAGAAAAAGCTTCATACCTCAACATCAATTATACAATTTTATAAAGACTAACTCTAGTGCTCTAGTCGTAATAATCGCCAGCTCGCTGACTACGAGTTTTGGATGGAATTGAAAGCCCCATCAGTCCTGGAGTGAAGTAAATTTCAGCAGTAACCTGCACCACTAAGTTCCATTGACTATGCAACATAATGCCCACTTAAAAAAAAGGTATGCATGGCCCCAAAAAAGCCAATTTTTAGCTAGTTTTTTAAAATGATATATTGACCGGCTGTGTCATTAAAAATCCCATTCATGTAGGATGTGGATAAGATTTTGTAACATCTCATCCACTTTACCAAAAGAGCAAATACACTGAGGATTTTTCAGACTTGCTTCCTTAGTAGCAAATCCACAGCGTTTGCTTCATCTGAACATACCCTTACACTCCATTGTGTGAACCCAGCGTGAGGCTCATTCACCACACTGATATTCTGTCTTCTGATCACAGCGTGCACCATGTATCATGACTGTAATGATCATGGGGAACTATACTACGATCTCTTGGGACACAATCTATATAACTGACCAGTCTGGGCTCTTTGGGGGATGGGGGAGTTTTGGGGGTATTTTTATTTTGTATAACCTTAAACCTGAAATCCATGCGTTAAACACAGAAATCAAGATATTACAATAGTTACTTGACCATTGTTCATGAAAAGGCACAATTATTCTCATAATAGAAAGGTATGTTATTAGAAATGTCCTTCTGTTGTATATTGTGAGCTCTTAGCTTGCTGCATACCAATAGCTGAGAAGATTGCCGTCATTTTCCACCATGAAGCATCATAAATAAATGTCATCCGCCCTACGTGGGAGAATTACACACTGCGGAGATATCCGCACTATGAGCTGGGTCTATGATTCCGCACAGATCTCAGGCGGTATTATATATACAATGTATACGACTACATATATAAACCAGGCTGTGTCCCCGGATCTGTGCACATCATACAGTGTACTGATAGAGGAAGCGAATGATGTGCACAGAATCTCTGTATATGGAGAATAGCTTGGGCTCTGAACCTCGGGCTATTTGCTGGATGTATTTGCTTGAATCCTGCTGCAGTGAAGGGTGTGAAAGAAGCAGAAAGCTGCAGCAAAGATGAAGTCAGAGAGAATGATGGAGTGTATTTCATAGCAGCCAATTCTATCCCCCAAATCCCTGTTGTGCAGAAAGGTTTTCCTGCTAACGCAGCAAATTCAGCCATTGCATAGCATAGTATTAATGATTTATACACACCGCACCACTGCTTTTGTTCACTAGAAAGGCTCGGCTGTATTAATAAACTAATTTCAGGGAACAGGCTGCTGCATAGAGATTCTGCAAAGCTTTTAGCCAAATCTACAAATTGGAGACGTTCTGTCTGCTCTTTACATGTACCAGTAGGATAGTTGGGAAAAAAAAAGGTTCCCCTCTTTAGTATTGGTAGATTCTGTCTATACAGCAAGTACAGCATCTGCATGGGGGTCGTACGTTCTGCCCGTGTCTATAGTGGCGCATAGCTGGCTTTCACCTATGGTCTACAATGTTAATATGGTGCGATGCAGAAGGCATAGGCTAACAATGTGACTGAATGTCCAACATCAACATCTTTTTTTAAAATTTCAATATATAGCACATATCGTGCACTAGGTCATATAGTCACTAAAAGAATGAATGAATATCAGCCAGATGGACCACTCAGTTATGTAAAAGGTATGAAAGACAGGTCCAGCATGGGGAATCTCAACATGTCCCATCCATGTTTTCATGGGGGGTGGGCTTGCTGCAGTTTAACCCCCTCTACCTTCTGATAACACAGCGATGAATGGCTGAGCATGCATGTGAATGGGAAAAATGTTGGAAGTAGAGATCAGCAGTACGGAGAGAGATGTACCGGGATGTCTCGGCATGAGAGATGTACAGGATGTCTCAGGACAAGAGATGTACAGGATGTCTCAGGAAGAAGGATGTACAGGATGTCTCAGGCAGAGAGATGTACTGGATGTCTCAGGCAGAGAGATGTACTGGATGTCTCAGAATGAGAGATGTACAGGATGTCTCAGGAAGAGAGATGTACAGGATGTCTCGGTGAGAGATGTACGGGATGTCTCGGTTAGAGATGTACGGGATGTCTCGGGATGAGAGATGTACATGATGTCTCGAGATGAGAGTTGTACGGGATGTCTCGGGATGAGAGATGTACATGATGTCTCGGGATGAGAGATGTACATGATGTCTCGTGATGAGAGATGTACAGGATGTCTCATGATGAAAGATGTACGGGATGTCCCGGGATGAGAGATGTACAGGATGTCTCAGGATAAGAGATGTACGGGATGTCTCAGGATGAGAGATGTACAAGATGTTTCTAGATGAGAGATGTACAGGATGTCTCATGATGAGAGATGTATGGGATGTCTCAGGATGAGAGATGTACAGGATGTCTTAGGATGAGAGAATTACTGGATATGTCTCAGGATGTGAGATGTACTGGATGTCTCAGGATGTGAGATGTACAGGATGTCTCATGATGAGAGATGTACAGGATGTCTCATGATGAAAGATGTATGGGATGTCTCAGGATGAGAGATGTACGGGATGTCTCATGATGAGACATGTACACGATGTCTCGGGATGAGAGATGTACAGGATGTCTCATGATGAAAGATGTACGGGATGTCCCGGGATGAGAGATGTATGGAATGTCTCATGATGAGAGATGTACGGGATGTCCCGGGATGAGAGATGTACAGGATGTCTCATGATGAAAGATGTATGGGATGTCTCAGGATGAGAGATGTACGGGATGTCTCATGATGAGACATGTACACGATGTCTCGGGATGAGAGATGTACAGGATGTCTCATGATGAGAGATGTACGAGATGTCCCGGGATGAGAGATGTACAGGATGTCTCAGGATAAGAGATGTACGGGATGTCTCAGGATGAGAGATGTACAGGATGTTTCTAGATGAGAGATGTACAGGATGTCCCATGATGAGAGATGTATGGGATGTCTCAGGATGAGATATGTACAGGATGTTTCCAGATGAGAGATGTATAGGATGTCCCATGATGAGAGATGTATGGGATGTCTCAGGATGAGAGATGTACGGGATGTCTCAGGATGTGAGATGTACAGGATGTCTCTGGATGTGAGATGTACGGGATGTCTCTGGATGTGAGATGTACTGGATGTCTCCGGATGTGAGATGTATGGGATGTCTCAGGATGAGAGATGTACAGGATGTCTTAGGATGAGAGAATTACTGGATATGTCTCAGGATGTGAGATGTACTGGATGTCTCAGGATGTGAGATGTACAGGATGTCTCATGATGAGAGATGTACAGGATGTCTCATGATGAAAGATGTATGGGATGTCTCAGGATGAGAGATGTACGGGATGTCTCATGATGAGACATGTACACGATGTCTCGGGATGAGAGATGTACAGGATGTCTCATGATGAAAGATGTACGGGATGTCTCGGATGAGAGATGTATGGAATGTCTCATGATGAGAGATGTACGGGATGTCCCGGGATGAGAGATGTACAGGATGTCTCATGATGAAAGATGTATGGGATGTCTCAGGATGAGACATGTACACGATGTCTCGGGATGAGAGATGTACAGGATGTCTCATGATGAAAGATGTACGGGATGTCCCGGGATGAGAGATGTACAGGATGTCTCAGGATAAGAGATGTACGGGATGTCTCAGGATGAGAGATGTACAGGATGTTTCTAGATGAGAGATGTACAGGATGTCCCATGATGAGAGATGTATGGGATGTCTCAGGATGAGAGATGTACAGGATGTTTCCAGATGAGAGATGTACAGGATGTCCCATGATGAGAGATGTATGGGATGTCTCAGGATGAGAGATGTACGGGATGTCTCAGGATGTGAGATGTACAGGATGTCTCTGGATGTGAGATGTACGGGATGTCTCTGGATGTGAGATGTACTGGATGTCTCCGGATGTGAGATGTATGGGATGTCTCAGGATGTGAGATGTACTGGATGTCTCCGGATGTGAGATGTATGGGATGTCTCCGGATGTGAGATGTACGGGATGTCTCTGGATGTGAGATGTACGGGATGTCTCAGGATGTGAGATGTACTGGATGTCTCCGGATGTGAGATGTATGGGATGTCTCTGGATGTGAGATGTATGGGATGTCTCTGGATGTGAGATGTACGGGATGTCTCAGGATGTGAGATGTACTGGATGTCTCCGGATGTGAGATGTATGGGATGTCTCAGGATGTGAGATGTACCGGGATGTCTCGGGATGAGAGATGTACAGGATGTCTCAGGACAAGAGATGTACAGGATGTCTCAGGAAGAAGGATGTACAGGATGTCTCAGGCAGAGAGATGTACTGGATGTCTCAGGCAGAGAGATGTACTGGATGTCTCAGGCAGAGAGATGTACTGGATGTCTCAGAATGAGAGATGTACAGGATGTCTCAGGAAGAGAGATGTACAGGATGTCTCGGTGAGAGATGTACGGGATGTCTCGGTTAGAGATGTACGGGATGTCTCGGGATGAGAGATGTACATGATGTCTCGAGATGAGAGTTGTACGGGATGTCTCGGGATGAGAGATGTACATGATGTCTCGGGATGAGAGATGTACATGATGTCTCGTGATGAGAGATGTACAGGATGTCTCATGATGAAAGATGTACGGGATGTCCCGGGATTAGAGATGTACAGGATGTCTCAGGATAAGAGATGTACGGGATGTCTCAGGATGAGAGATGTACAAGATGTTTCTAGATGAGAGATGTACAGGATGTCTCATGATGAGAGATGAATGGGATGTCTCAGGATGAGAGATGTACAGGATGTCTTAGGATGAGAGAATTACTGGATATGTCTCAGGATGTGAGATGTACTGGATGTCTCAGGATGTGAGATGTACAGGATGTCTCATGATGAGAGATGTACAGGATGTCTCATGATGAAAGATGTATGGGATGTCTCAGGATGAGAGATGTACGGGATGTCTCATGATGAGACATGTACACGATGTCTCGGGATGAGAGATGTACAGGATGTCTCATGATGAAAGATGTACGGGATGTCCCGGGATGAGAGATGTACAGGATGTCTCAGGATAAGAGATGTACGGGATGTCTCAGGATGAGAGATGTACAGGATGTTTCTAGATGAGAGATGTACAGGATGTCCCATGATGAGAGATGTATGGGATGTCTCAGGATGAGAGATGTACAGGATGTTTCCAGATGAGAGATGTACAGGATGTCCCATGATGAGAGATGTATGGGATGTCTCAGGATGAGAGATGTACGGGATGTCTCAGGATGTGAGATGTACAGGATGTCTCTGGATGTGAGATGTACGGGATGTCTCTGGATGTGAGATGTACTGGATGTCTCCGGATGTGAGATGTATGGGATGTCTCAGGATGTGAGATGTACTGGATGTCTCCGGATGTGAGATGTATGGGATGTCTCCGGATGTGAGATGTACGGGATGTCTCTGGATGTGAGATGTACGGGATGTCTCAGGATGTGAGATGTACTGGATGTCTCCGGATGTGAGATGTATGGGATGTCTCTGGATGTGAGATGTATGGGATGTCTCTGGATGTGAGATGTACGGGATGTCTCAGGATGTGAGATGTACTGGATGTCTCCGGATGTGAGATGTATGGGATGTCTCAGGATGTGAGATGTATGGGATGTCTCTGGATGTGAGATGTATGGGATGTCTCAGGATGTGAGATGTATAATATGATTTCCTTTGGATGAATCTTGTAAATACTGTTATAATGAAAGTCTAATGGATCTGGTAAAATTGACATTGATTTCTATGGATTTTTGATGGTTTTTGATATTTCACGGCATTATTGTTTTTGTTGAAACTGAAAATATATTTTAAAAAATTATCAAATGGAGATTGGACCGTCTAAAAGAAATTCTGTATTTCAGAGGGCTAGAGGGGGTTAAAATAAGCATTTCCAGGACAATTAAAAAAAATTTAATATTCTGAAAAATTTGGCAAAACCTCAGCAAAGGGAAACTTGAATGATTCGCTCTTCTCTAGATGGAAGGTATAACCATGGAAGGTGTATGACCACCATCACTAATATAGCAGATTCTGGCCATTCTACACGGGTCAAAATTTATAACCAACATAAGGAATGTCGGCAAGATAATGGAAGCACAAATATATTTTATTACTATGCCACATTTTCGAAAACTATCCCATTTCTAGGATTCTTATGAGAAGAAACTTAATGTGCAATTTCTATGCATTTCGTGAAGTAAAGCGGCTTAATTATGTATCTGTTTATGGGATTCAATCCAGTGGGGCTCCGGGATGTAATAGGGACCTGCTGTGCTTGACTCGTATAGTGCCCAGCTGTTTTATGATTTACATTTTACTATGCGGATATATTTAACCTACTGATGGTCCCAACAGCCGCACTAGCACATGTATGTAGAAAGTATTGTATTTCGGAAAATACTATAACATAGAATATATAGTGTAACTGCTGTTATGCTGTTGTTACGCTTTATTATGCGCCTGGTGTGGTTTATTGTAGACTATCATAGTACATGATGGCAAAGTTTGTAATTCCTTCGTTTCTTTTACTAGCAGAACGCAGACAGGAGTTGATTTGTAACTAAGGGTAGACAAGGAAAAACTAGTTCCTTGCATCATACTGTATTAGATATGGTTGAAAAAGACTTGGGTTATAACGTCGACCTAAAGTGTTGATCCAGAGGAAGGCAAAAAAAAACAACCTTTTGACCCATTATAGGGAATAACTTCTTCCTGATCCCTGTGCTCTTAGGCATCTCAGCCTCCTCTTGAACATGTAAAAGGTATAACAATAGACACGTGAGCTAATTAGCTCATTTGGATACCCTATTTGGCTTCTAATTTCATATATATATATATATATATATATATATATATATATATATATATATAGTTATTATTGCAGTTGTGAGTGGGGCCACAATCACAACCGTATTATAAGAAATATGTAAATCCAGTCTATTTTGGAAGGATTAGAACAGTAGTGGTGAACCTATGGCCCGGGTGCCAGAAGTGGCACTCGGAGCCCTCTCTTTGGGCACCCAGCACAAAGGTCACCATTCAGACCTGAATCAAGGAGGTGTGGACAGAGCTTGATAATCATTGTAGCCCCTTCTCCGGAGGAGACTTTAGAGGGAAACTACAATAACAATCTGAATTTCTCCTTCTTTCTCCTATATTGGTGTGCTCAGGGGGCACAAATACTTTTGAAACCTGTGAGTTACTTTAAATTGGCATTTGGCACTTAAACACTTTGGCACTTAAAAATATATGGCTTTTGCTTGTAGTTTTGGCACTCAGTCCCTAAAATGTTTGCCGTCACTGGCTTAGAATCTACCCCAAATACTGTGTAATTGCCATACAGCAATTGTGTGGCCACCACTCGATTTCATGGTCAGACAAATAGTTGGTGGAGTCAAGAGCCATAAATTGTGAGGGCAGAGCTTGCTTAGTCCCATTAATGGAGGAGCATATTGTGCTGTATACAGTGTGTCCTAATGTGGATTAATAACAGGCAGGTGTCTTCTAAATAACGCTCCTGTTTACACTGTACAGTTTTTATTTGTTTGTCCTCTATTATTCGGTTGCATGAGTGTCTCATTGTGTTTAATTATGTCTACGGAGCGTAAGACAGCAGTCAACATCTGCTCTATTGTTTCCAGGTTTGCACAGAACTTTGATGGGTTAGTAAGCAATCTATTTCTGAACTAAAAGGAACAAACAGCCAAATTCAGAGTATTATACAAAGGTGTATTATCCAATATACGGCATCACTTGTTAGACCAGACAGAGCGGTCCAAACAAAGAAAAACTAGCGTGCATGACAAACACAAGTGCAGATGAAAGACAGAAGCTCTTTATGTAAGACAACAGCGTCAATAGACAGCAGGGTAATGAAGAAATATTAGACTGTCAGAAGGCACCTCTGATTATTATGAAAATTGGTTATGATTGTACGGTAATTCATGTTTAAAAACATTTACGACGGAGATGATTGGCTGTTATATATGCAAATTGTTTGCTTTGCCAATTTTGCATTCCCTTTACATACATTACTTGGCTAAAAAACAGGTGCTGCAATACAAATCAAGTGTCTTATCTGTAACCAAATGTTACAACATCAACTCCAATCGTTTTATAAGAAATATTATCACATGGGAATATGACACACCAGGTCACACTATGCCTTGACCACCATTATATCATCAATATAATCTAACCCCAAGCATTCATCTTGCAGTGCATTTGTTCAATTTCTTGGGTATGTATGCTAGATTTCTAACAAGGGAGAGCATATATGATTTATGAATATTTGAGATGCCCCATTGCTTCTCACCCTGAGGTATAGAGGTGCTGTTCATTTCCCAAACTGATCCCACATAGGATAGATAAATAAGTCACTTTTGTGAGCTCCATCTGCCATTGTGCAGGTGTTGGCCATTGTATGGGGTGTTGTATTTTAGATTGTTGTTCTAGTGCCTATACCATATGTCAGCAATAACAAAGAGACAGAATTGGTTCATAATTCCTCTTAAGGGGCGATGCACTTGCTGTAAAATGATGCAAATTGTGTCCCCTCCAGGAGGATGAATGCAGTCTCCCTAATGTGAACCCTCGGTAGTTTAATTTGTAGGTACGTTTACACTATACAAACCGTAAGTTAATGTCTGACCCATTAAAAAATGTTGTCACAAAATTTGATCAGTTAGCTATTTACTATAAAATTAGGCCAAGTTTAGTATAAAGAATTTAGACAACAACCTGCACATGACAGAGCAACTGATAGGATTACTTCTATTCATTATTTTCATAGATACAATAGGAATTTGTCATTTTTCAGGCCTTGAATTAATTCCAAATCTTTTTTAATTTGCTATGGCTGAATATTTCAAAAAGGTGGGTAGCTAACACAGTCATTCATCGTGGATGGAGGAGGATGGCATGAAATAATATTACATAACTAACAAAATGTGAGAGAATTGTTTTTCCTTTTTGAGTTGTAGAAGAAAAGAGAGGGTTATATAGCAATTTTCAGCACTATTGGAACAACATCTGTTCCGACCAAATTCATTCTGACCCGAAACAAATCTTTTTAAAAAATTGGACGAAGCTTCGGCAGAGCAAACCACTGTCTATTTTGTCCCTCTGTGTTTTGTCATCTTTTTTGTGTGCTTACTCAGAAAAGGGATCGTCTCTAAGTTGTCTTCTGCGACTAGCACAGATTGGGCAATCAGGTAGGGTTGTGGATGATCTCGAGACCTTCACTCCTTTCTCTATCGTAAGGGGCTATCTATCATCTACCCATCACTATATATATATATATGTAACATTAAGTAGATATAATATTACAAAATTCATCGTGTATATTTGTACCATTACACAGTGTGTGTATACTTTTTCCTGGTAAAGAGATCATTTGTATTACAGAAAGTAAAGCAGAGGAATAGTTTTGCTTCATGTGCCGGAGCGAGGAAGAACACTTGCTATCCTCCCACTCAGCTTTCAATCAGGTTGGGGCTTACTGCAATTTGACACCAATTTAGAAAGTTGTCCCTTTATATGTCACCATACAATCTATACTTTTTTAAAGATTTTCAACTACTTCTGACAGGTGGTAATTTAAAGCAGAACAATATCTTGCACCTTTCCAAAAGATATGCAATTATAGCTAACCTTTCAAATCCTGAACAGTGCAGCAATTTATGCTCGGGATATATTATTGTAAGTTCAGCGCAGCCATATTTTTGTTACAATTATCAAGTCCTGAGCTTACTAATATTTTGGGTCAAATTTGGTTATATTTAACTAAAGCCAGGCGACAATGTTAATCAGGAACGTTATGAATAAGTGACAAGTAATTTAATTAATAGACGTTACAGTAGATGACAATATGACAAATCAACCTCTGCCTTTTTTCCTCTTTCGAGATGTTCTCAGCTCTTCCTCCCACATTAGTCACAAAGTATTATGCCTTTTCCTATATTTTCCTCCAACCTCAGCCCTAAATCAATCTTGTGATTGACAGAAACATCCAGTGCTCATAGCACTTCACTTAAACACAAAACGTGTCAAAAGGCAAAATCCCTTAGCAGGTACATGGGTGTCAAAAATGTATTTTAGATGAGATGACAGAGGGTGAATGGGTCTGGCATAACTAAGGGTAAATCCAAAAAAGTCCATGTATTTCAGAAAGCTTGGAGTACTATTTAATATGATCTCCTAATATAAGTCAATCATTTCAAGTGACTTGGACATAAAGAGACAATGATCCCACGACCGTAGTAAACTACATCCTTTGGAATTTCAAATTACTGTAACTTTTTCTGGAGGGCTACCAAATGTAATTTTTTGGGGGGAGTTGCCACTGTTTTAATTAAATTAAAAGTGTCAGGTGTGAACAATGCCTTTAAGATAGCTGGTTCTAAAGATAGAGGCTAATAACAGAAATCCTATTATTGACATCTAAAAGGCTGCTGTCATTTGCAGTTAAAACCAACAGGAAGTATTAATTTCCTCTATAGCTCCCCCACAGCTGTATTAAAGTATTACACCACTTTCATTACACTTTTAGTTTTTTATTTCCATGTCAAAGGTATTGATGATTTATTGTGAGATATTAGATTGATGCCTACTTATTAGCTTTTTCAAGAGAGTACTTACCAAGCACCTTAAGTAAAGTGCCATGAATTGTATAGTGGCTTAGTATTGGAGCTCCACCCCTTGCATGCCAATGAGGATGAGCTACAAACTGATCATGTGATTGATGGACGTGCGGTCACAGGTATATGAAGCAGAAATGTACCCCACCAGTTCATCACATAGGTTGAAGGTTGGACCACCACCAATATGATGACTAATTCTAGGGATGGATGTTTAGTGTTCTAGTCATGGGAAAACCTTTTAATCAGCTGTCTGCAGTGATGCGGTGATATGATGGGTCCTCAAGGGTATGACATGCTTTGCTTCCTCTAATAAATGATGATCCTGAATGGAGGAGCCCCCCCCCCCCTCCTTCTATTCTGCATATTTTGTAAGCCTTTGGTAAGCCTTTTCAATGGTTACATTCATGTCGTAATTAACATAAATAATATTTCATTATTATCTAAAACTTCTTTATCAAGCTATAGCTTTTATAATGTAACTTATCAGTTATGATCTTTTATCCAGTCCTAATGGTTGTATAAAGGGTTTATTTACAGTGTCATTATCCAGGGGATAGATCGGAATGCAAGGCAGGACCTCGGAATGCACATAGCTACAAGCAACAGCTACTTGTCACATTTCTAGATGTAATTCCATACATACAGACTACTAGAGGTCTTGACCACAATTATATCTTGTTCGCATTTTACATACCGCATACTGACTGCTTGTAGCTCCTGGAATCATATAATTGTATTGAGTGGTACAAATCTTACACACGCGCATATATATATATATATATATATATATATATATATATATATGCATGTATATGTATGTGTATTTAAGTATGTGTGTCTATATAAATGTGTCTATATATATATATATATATATATATATATATATATATATGTATATAGAGAGAGAGAGATAGATATGTGTGTATATAGATTTTTTTATAAAGAGTAGGCCCCTACAACAATTTATATGGGAGTAGTTATAATGGAAGGGGGCGTGCATACAATGACTGCACAGCCCCCTCCACCAGAAGCTGGCAGGACACAAGTCCAAGTCTTGCTGAGAATGGGTCACGTGACCCATAGCACCGGGCGGCAGATGACAAACTATAGCTGCATACATATAATATGGGCGATCCTAGTAGGACCTTTTATTTACCCTGTTAAAGTTTGATATAAGTGGCCAAATAAGATAACACTTAGCAATGTGATATCACACAACAAAGCCCTTTGAAAACAATGAGAAAAAAGTCAAGCTAAGGTTGGATGCAAGAAATTTTTAGAGAAAGCCAAAGAAAGATTGTTATAAAGGTATATTGCATAACTCTTACCAACTGTTTTCTTGCTAAGTGTACACTTTACTACAGATTGACATTACTATAAGCAGACAGTAAAATAATGCTATGTAGACACCTATAGGGATCGTCTTTTTAATGGGCGCCATGGCGTAACCCAGATTAAGTGTCTGCAGTGAAATGGAAAATATTTAAATAAAAAAACTCAGATGTCTCAGTTATAGAAGTGTCCAAAGCGTTTACCCATCGATTTATATGCTGGAATCCATAATGGAGAAGTGTATGACATACTCACATACAGTAACATGATATCTCCAGAAACCTGAATCATTTATAACCCATAAGTAGTCTGAGATAGTTAATGGTTTTCCAGTCACTGTTAACAAAATGATGGAATGTAAATCCTTTGTAGAGGGAGTATTATGTACGGCCATGTATGATATGAAATTACGTCACTGTTGGAAATTTACCAAGACTATAATTAATATGTATTGTATAGAGGTGAACAGGATTTAGTATCTGCTATCATGCATGTATTGTATACCAACGTATAGGACCTCAGACTCTATATAAGGATGACTTCCTGGATAAACTTGAAATATCTAGAATTTTCTCAATGTATTGCTTCATTTCAGACCAGCAGTTTCTCAGACTACTTTATGTACTTTGTTCTCCAAGATTCTACTCATCCCTTTAATTCATCCTTTCAATAACAAGGGGTAGTGGCTTGGAAATCTCAGTGTACGTAGAGTAAGTAGCCTGAGAAGGTGGGACCTGTGCATTTAGGAAGCTTAAAGGACATCTACCACCAGAATGAAGTATTGTAAACCAAGCACACTGACATACTGGAGTGTGTCCCCTGTGGCATGATCTGCTCTTCTTTTATCTTCTTATGCCCTGTTTTTACTTAAAAAATGCTCTTAAAATTATGCAAATGAGCCTGAGCGGCTACGAGCTCCATAGGTGTAAATGGAGCCATCAGGCTAATTTGCATAATTCTTAAAGCCTTTTAAACAACAAGGGCTTAACAAGCTAAAGGGAGAACATATCATGCCAGAGGGGGCACACACCGGTATGTCAGTGTGCTTGCTTTACAATCCTTCATCCTGATGATAGATGTCCTTTAAGCAGAAAGATTAAATGGATGGGCACCATGTATTTTAACTATAAATTATGTTTTTTAGTTTTATTGTAGACTGGAGGTATTTAAGTGTTAAGCCCATTGCCCACAAGCGAGTTTGGGTGAACAAATGACTTGTTATTACAATGTATAACAAGGGGAGGGTCTTACCAGAGATTGTTGGTATTTGCAAGTTATTGTCAAAAATTGTTCCAAAATTCTTGCTCAAAGAAAGTCAAATTAAAAGTGACATATATTGAAACTAAACAAATTAAAAATACACAAAGTTAAAAATTACCCTGCACAGCCCACTGTGAAGATTCTGGTGCCTTTTAAGACTATCTAGTCTAAGTATATGTCTGGCTGACTCACAAGACCACATGTGGTCCTCGGGTGGTCCAAGGTTCAAGCTCAACAATAGGCTTGAGAGTTTCAGCCGAACACAACCAATTTGAAGGCTTTGATGGTCTAGTTGAAAATTTCTAAAGGATGATTACATTTCTAAATTGCATTATCTGCTCTACTTTGACATAATTAATAAACTTGCCCAAAAGATAGGTCTTAGTAGATGGCTATGGGAAGGCAAAAAAAATATTAATATGTACCATCTTGTAATATCTGATATTATAGATATTGAAACATTGTTTTATTAATGTTCCATGGCAGTAAGCCTGGTTTATATGTGGCCAATGATATAAGATTTTTTTGAGTCTATTTCCTTATGCAGTGATCTCATGCCATTGCTTCGCTATACACCAAACCAACAAAATATGCAAGTGAGGATAACCACAGAACATGAAAATTAGATAATATTGGTAAATATTAGAAAATGCTAACTTAACATAGAGTAGCTTATGCATGAAAACCACCATATTGCTGTTCTGAATTATTTGTAGAGTGGTTATTCATTTTCATGGCCTGCAGTCCAACACTATATTTTCCTGACTGGTTTATTGCAGGAGCTGCTTACAACACAGTGAATTACATTTTATGGTAAAGGCCAGTGGTTGTTAATAAGAATCAATGGATTGTCAGATGGAAATAAAAGTGATAGATTCAATTATACCCGTTCTTGCATGTATAAGCATACATGAATTTCTAGGAGTGATGTGAAGATATGAACTATACATTGAACCTCGGATTATGTTTGGGATATTGCCAGTAAGCTACTATATTTGAATCAAGAGTTTTACTCTGCACTAAATTCATTAATACAGGTTTATGATGTTATACACTGCTTAATTCCGTACACCCTACATGATTTCTGTGATCGGACACTTGGCAATACACAACGCATGAATACTAGGCGTTGTCGCACAAACAAACAAGTGTTTTCAGGTGTAAATATATCTGAAGGGGGGGGGCTCTTCAACTCAGGACCTCATAGGCCAAAGTCGAGAGTAGTTATTGTCTCGTACCCACGGAGGTCCTGACTGATCATAGATGTAGAATGAGAACTGTGACATGCAAAATTTGCTGCAGGGATGTTACGTGTTTGCTGCAAAGTTCCTACTGAAAAGATTGAACCTATGTAACCAAAAGTCTAAATTCTGGAGCACGATCTAGTGATTCCTGATTTTATAACTGCAAGAATTAACTTCACCGGCAGATTCTTACATAAATAAGCTCGATGTACGTTAAGCACTGAAAGCATATGACAGCGTATTGTTATTGTTGGGTAATATAGGTTCATATGGCAGACAGCCAAAATTGTTGCAATACAAAAGCTATAGTGCTGGAAATAGCCCACTCATTAGAGGAAACTTTTTGGTTGCCTTCTAGAATTGCCAATATTGGTTGACTGCTGTGTTGTAACTGCGGCACTTAAAGGAAATCTACCACCAGGATGAAGGATTGTAAGCCGAGCACATTCTCATGCTGGCACGTGCTTACATGCTGGTGATACACTTTTCTTTAAGCTTCCTATGCCCTTGTTTTTAAGAAAGAAAGGCTTTTAAACTATGCAAATGAGCCTGGGGGCTCCAGGCTCCATTAACACAAATGGAATCCAGAGCCTCTAAGGCTCATTTGCATAATTGTAATAACCTTTTTTGGTACAAACCAGGACATAAGAAGCTAAAAGAAGGACAGATCCTGCCAGAGGAGGCACACACCAGTATGTCAGTGTGCTTAGTTTACAATCCTTCATCCTGGTGGTAGATGTTCTTTAAAATTTTCGAAAACTAAGAGTATGATGAGCTGAGTAGTGCACATCACAATCACTGTATTACACATATATTCATGAACATGATCTATTTTACACCCACCAGCACTACCACCACGTTTGCTTGATTCCAAATGGTTGATATTATAGCTACTCCATCAAGTTGATAATAGCTTTTAGTTTGCATAACGTTAGATATTATGCTATTTCTTGTGCTTCTTGAGTATGTGTTGAAGCATATGGAGTGAGGTTAATAGTTGATATCCCCCATCTAGGTTTGTTATTTTATACCATTACATCATCTTCATCTCTGAATGTTGAGAACAGACACAGCTTCTCACTTCTAGCCTCCATGCTTATGCATTCACGCTGAGAGTACATATCTGGGCATCCGGCCAGTAATCATGCTGTAGTTCTTTTTGTTAAAAGTAGTCAAATGCCACGTACTCTTCCTTGTGTTGATGCCCCTGCAAGTGCACCCTTTCTGACAAGGTTCTTCTCATGTGTAACACAAAGCTATTTTTACATGTGGCATCTGTGTGGTTATTCATTGATGGCTATATCACATGAAGAAAATGATAATTTGAGATAATGCGAATAAATAGAAACAAGAGATGGTCCATCCATCTCCAAATGTTAAAGACATAAAAATAATTCACATGCACCTTACCGATCCTTGTTCCTTTCCCCTGCAAGTTTTTACTTCTGGCTCCAGTTATGATGTCCAGACATGGACATCTACAACTTCTACAGCCATGGCCTGCTACAGCCTATTGCTGGCCACTGTATTGGCCTGGTACAGCCAGTTGTTGGCCGCACTAATGGCCTGCTACAGCCTATTGCTGGCCACTGTATTGGCCTGTTACAGCCAGTTGTTGGACACTGTATTGGCCTGCTACAAGCAATTGTTGGCCAAAGTATTGACCTGCTACAACCAATTGGTTGTCACTGTATTAGCCTGCTATAGCCAGTTGTTGGCCACTGTATTTGCCTGCTGCAAACAGTTGTTGGCCACTGTATTAGCCTGCTACAGCCAATTGTTGGTCACTGCATTGGCCTGCTACTGCAAATTGTTGGCCACTGTATTGGCCTACTACAACTAGCAGTTATTCACTGTATTGGCCTGCTACACGCAGAGATTGGCTGCAGTGGGAAAGTATCCATTTCAAGAAGAAGCAAAGGAAAAAGACTGGGAAATCAGGACATTAATTTTCTTATATTTATATATATATATATATATATATATATATATATATATATATATATATATGCATTAAACTTTTAAAAAAATGTTAGTTAGAAGATCTTAGTTGCTATTGTGAGAAATGCTACCACTTCCCATAGTAAACTGAACATAAGTATGGGTTGTCTTGCGTGAAATATACTGTAACAGAAAATGTAATAGGCAGGAAAGGACAGTAAACTATACAAACCAAATGTAATAAGCTCTTGCTGAATAAACAGGTTGAATGATTTTTATACATCAGTATCCGAGTGGATATTCAGTGACATATTGGGCACAGATATGAGAAATGCGCACTGAGATGGTTTCAAACATAGAAACATAATATTAAAACATTGCCTGTAGATGAGGCAAGCAGCGCAGGATGGGTCGCTTCAGGCAAGCCTCTGAATATAAAGCAAACAGTGGAACCGTTCCAAGCATAATAACACACTCCACATGTAGTAAGTATAGGGGTGCTTGGGTTAAAAGGAGCCCCCTACCTCTTAACCATAAGCAGGATAAATAGAGCTCTACAAGTCAAACGGTTTTGATAGAAAACATTTTATATTAGACATTGGAAATGAACATAAATAGCAGAAATGCAATTACATAAACTGATTTTATTTGATCAAAATAATAAAATATTGTTAGAAATACACAGAGAGGATAACTATGTATGGAAACCTGGAAATGAGGGTGATATTAATAGGATAATTAGAAAAGAAATGCCTATCATGACTGTTAAGCAGCGATTCCCATGGGTTTTGTGGTTTACAGGGAAAATCTCAATTTCATTGCACATTTACAAAGCTGGAAAAATAAATAATCAATAGAAAAACAGGCAAATCAATAGGCAAACATATATTTATTGAAAGTAGAAAATCATTAAGCCGAGATCGATATAATTGATAATTGAATATATTTCCGTGGATATTTGTTGTGTATTAACTCCTCATTTGCTAGATATTAAAGAAATTCTCCCATCAGGAAGAAGGATTGTAAACCAAACACACTTACATGCTGGTACATGTCCCCTCTGGCAGGTTCTGCTCTTCTTTTAGCTTTTTGTACTCTTGTTTTCACAAAGTACGGCAATCAGCTTCTTATTTAAGAAAAAAAGCTTTAAATTATGCAAATGAGTCTGGGCTCCATAACTATTCACAGAGCCTGGAGCCCCTCAGGCTCATTTGCATATAAATATTTTTTTAAATAAAGAGTTGAAAGAAGAGCAGATCCTCCCAAAGGGGCACAAACCAGCATGTACATGTGCTTGGCTTGCTGTCCTTCATCCTGGTGGGAGATTTCCTTTAAGCTAATGTAGGCATCCATGGAAGGATTGTTATGCCATATGCATATTGCCATCATTGCCAACTCTCAGAAGTTGTTCAGGATTAGAAAAACATGGCGGTTTTCTTCTGTAATCATTGTCACATCAGTCCATTTATTGTGTCTGGTACTGAGGCTTTGCTCCATTTACTTTAAAGGAGATAAATTGAAATGCCAGACACCACCAAAGAACATATTTGGTTAGGGGTGGCTATGGATTTACTTGTGTATTTCCTGGACGACTTTTTCATGGCTTGTACACCAAACAACTTGCATACAAACCAGGACAAATGCCCCCTCCGCATGTTGTTTGGACAACATGAACCTGAAGACAAGTTCTCTTTAATTCTTTTAACAAGCAATTATTGAAAATAGTATTTTTACGTGGACATTATTAAAAATCTCTCTCGAAGCACCTCTGCTGCAGAGGATTAAAATGAGCATAAAAGATATTGGTCATAATAGTAAACATCACATGCAGCACAAATAAATACTATAATTCTCAGATGATGAATGCAGTCCACACTACAGTATCCTCATCCAGTATTGTCTACCTCTGACGGCACATGTCCAAATAATAGAACGTTGTTCAAAAAGGAGATCCGTCAACAGCTGAATTACATCTTGTCGACTGTTCCCTATCATAAGTTGAAACTTTCTAATAATGGAAACTGCAGAAAGAGAAGGAAGTAAATAAATTAATGGACCACTCCAGGGAAAAACAATTCACTGTGTTATGTCAAAAGTGCTGCCTGAGGGGGCGCTACATGACACAATGATTCAAAGAACACCAAAGAGAATTTAATAGTCAACGCTGCTCCCTTAGGCTTAACACTAGGCACAACACAATGTACCAGATTTGCCTGCAGGGTTCCTTTAAATAAGTAATACCTTCTAAATTACAAAGTTTTATATTGTGTTTATTGATAATTAAATTTTCAACAAAATGCGAAGTTCAACTGGTGACCAATGTTTCCATAGTATGATAAGGACAACATACTTAGTAGATATGGGGCCGATGAAGAGCAGAATAAATTGCTATTTTGGTAAGGTTTTAGAGAATTTAAGGGGTTATAGCTACTATCTGTAAAATAAAACTATTAGCAATAACAATAATAGCAACTATTGTATCAACAACAACAACCAACAAAATAATCTGGATGGCAATAACAAAAGCCAACAGCCGTGGTGTAATATATCATACATCACCTACAGCTTTAGCGCATTTTTATTAAAGGGATGGCGGAGTATATAGGTCATGTGGATTATCAGCCCCATTTTACAGATCATTAACACATTTTCTCCATTGATGCACTTAGTATAGGCAATGACTTGATGTATCGCTGTTCATACAGTTCGTTCATGTCTGCTGCATCTGTAAGTATTTTTTTGTCTACAAAAGATGCCTTTGTGGCACTGATGCCCAACTGGTTGCCCTCTAGTACTTTACTTGAGGCCTTTGGCCTTGAAGGAAAAGCAGCAGTAAATCAGTCCCTTCTGTCAATGCCGGTGATAAACGCATCCAGGTTGTCATGTTAGACATCGTAGAAAAGTTGGAAGGTAGGCAAACACCTAACGTATGGCTCATGCAGACAATAGTATTACAACTTTATAAGACCATTACGTTTTAGTGATCTGTATTACTGAGCCCATCTCTAACTTTATGTTTAAGATGCTTTTGTTCTGACTGAAGCACATTCTGGGGTGACAGCCATCAATATAATTGATCATTATGGGTTGATGATTACATATTGATGACCTATCCAAATAATATTATGCACAAGGAGGCTCTTCAGGTTTGTTCCTAAGTTGAATTTGTATGCAATTAGGAACTGTATATTTTGAAATTGTTACTCCATACCCTGTAACAGTTGGATTTTGTGCTGTCATGGGAACTAAGATTATCAATAAAGCTTTATTACAGACACCTTACACCTGATCATTGTAGCCTGGGACTAAAGTAAAGCATCCAGAGAGCTTCACCAGAGGTCACAAAGGACAGAGAGTTCCATCTATGACTAGATGTTGTCTGTAAGTGGGGTGTCCTAATGTTGTGGACTCCCTGTATCAGATTGGTTTGTTCGACACTTGGTACTTCAACAGATCAGCTGTTCTCCGTGAATAAAACAAGATGCAGACAGCGCCATTGTATGTGTAGTGGCAGATATTTGTCACCACTGCTCCCATTTAAATGAATGTGAACTGAACTAACCACTACACAGAGAATGGATTTGGGTACTTCCTGTTATACTCTGCTGATTTGTGGGGGTTCTGGGGGTGTTTAATCTTCACCAAACTGTTATTGTGGACTGATCCATTTCATATGTTATCACTATTTGCATTTATTTAAAATGATGGCATTTGATGAACAGTATTCTTGCTCTTCACATATAATCACATGTTAGTATATTATCCATTCTATTACTTTTTCCTAGAGGAGAGAACTTGCTCCTGGCTTCTCGTGATGAACTGCTCTCACTTCCAAAATATTCCTAAGGTTCCAATAATGTAACAAAATGTAAAGAAAAACTAACTTATTTCTCCCTCATTATCCTTGGAGAATACTGCTAGAATTTTTAATTCCGGTGTATTAATTTCTCTGGGAGACGGTGGATTTGATTATTTTCTGCTCCGTGCAGGCAGCCATGAGAGTCCTCTTTTGTGCTCTAGTGTAATCTATTACTTCCTCTTGCCCCTAGCTTCCTCATCTGTAAAGAAAGGTTTGATAAGAAGACGACTTACTTTGCTTCTGCCGTCATCTAAGTGTTAATGGAAAAGCAGTGATACTTTATGTTGTAGTTTATTTTATCAGATATTTATTTAGAGGCAAGGAAGATAATGGGGAGAAAAGCGCGAGTGGCGTATTTGTTATGGCTGCCGTGTATGGACGCGCTCAAACTCTTTCATTAAAAATATATATATTATACTTTTGGATACATAAAAAGATCCTCCTGGTTTATGAAGAGGATGAACAGGAAAGGTAAAGACGCAGATACACAAACAGATCAGTCACCGCGCCGCATAACAATACATATTTTATATATTCCATTTAGGATTGTCGAATGCTTTGTGACACTGGAATGCCATTAGTGCCTGTCCTCCGGTATGTGTTAACTCTTGTAGGAAGCGTCTCATAGCAGGTCAGCTCAAGGTTTCACTGTATATCTTTAGCTCACTCTTCTACAACAAGTATAGAAAAATACATCTCTTTTATATACAACATAAAATGAAGTATTGCCGTTTTTGGTTTGTCGCATATACACTAGACTGCTGATGCTATATTATCTTGTGTTTTGGTCTGATGTTGGTTATACCCACAGCTATTCCTAATAAACTCCCCACAGACATTCATACTCAGTTCAGTCAAGCATGCTTGCAGGTGTATAACTACAGCTGCTATGGGGCCCGCAATGTCAGGGGGCCCCAGCCCCTGACCTGACACTCTAAAGAATGGAGGATGGCCGAAAGGCAGAGAAGGGGGAGAGCATGAACAAGGAAACTCTTATCTCGAATTCCTACTGTGTACTTTCCCCATGTAGTCAGCAGCTACTGGGACAGATCTGTATAAGGGTATAAATGTATACATCAGTGCATAAATGTGTGCACTTAAGTGTATAAATGTGTGTATGTGTGTGTGAGTATATACATTTGTATATTTTCTAAGGGGTTAGAGGGGCCCCATTCTGCTATGGGGACCTGCCTCCCCTAGTTAACCCCCCTGAATACATGAGTTCTTAAAAGGGACGATGGAATAAGATGCTGGTGGACTCTTTTGTGGAAAGTCTCTGTCCTATTTACACCAATAGTTCAGTATGACCCTTATATCATCTATCTTGGTGGGGGTTCACATACAGATGTTTAAAAAGCCTCACTAAAATTGGTGGGTTCAGCTCCATGGCCAACTTTAGTCTTTTATGGGGGTTTTCTATTTAACCCTTTTAAGATACTAAAGACCCATCAATAGGAATGATGACGGTGATATCACGACCCATTCACTTCTCCACTACCACAGTAAATGCAAATGAGTTATACTTGCAGCCACTTTAATTGAACCAATGCATGTGATGCAACTGGTGCAGGAAATAAAGTTGTACCACCATGAACTGATCAATGATGGCTCCAAGTGTTAACCCCAGTTAACTTATATTGTTGTCCATTTACTTTATATTTTAATATTTTAATCCTAGAAAAGCCTTTCAATTGGGGATAACACCATGGAAAAATTGTGTATATTGAACGTTTTCAAATTTCATGTTGAATTGTGGTGCAAGTGATTTCTATAGTCACAATGGGGAGCATTTATCAGGGCTTGTACACCAGTTCTTTGGCATATAAGCTTTGAAATATCCTCCCCTTTATGTCGCCTCCACACCAAGGGGGCATGGTGGGGTGTGAATGGGGTGTGGCCAGTGGCAGAGTGGGCCTATCCACTTGCAACAGCCAGCAACTGTTCAAGCTAAAAGTTTACTGAATAATGGCACTACACTAGGCAGGGACAAAGGACTTGGACCTTCATCAATGCCAACCTACGAGCACCAATGTAAGCTAAATGTCCTTCATTGGTCATATTTCTCTTTATGTTACTTTTGGTGGTCATACCTTTAGACCCCCATATTAATAACCTACAAAGTCTGACCCCTCCTGTTTTTCACAACCACATTAAACCTAGTAAATAGAATAAAACTATACCCCCCTAGGGTTTTTTGTTTTTTTCTTCCTTTTCCCAGATTTAACATTTATGTGGCTGCCATTAAACCATTTGCACTCAAACTCTTTGGATAATAGTATTTTAGCGTAGCCATTTGAGAAATAAGCGCAACCATTTTCTTTCAGCTTCCTGTAGAGGTTGGACAAGTAAATGGAAAAAACTAAGCTCTACAGAGTTTTACCTTCTTTACAAAGTCATTAAACTATGTCTGGTAAATGAGCATTAAAGTCGACAACCTCATCTTTTTTGTTACTAATGGCTAATCAGTTTCCGTCTCTCTGAAGATTTTTCTTACCGTTAAACTGTTTTGCTGCTGGAAAGTTTAATGCAAAGCTCATTAGTGGCACGTGGGGAAGTCTACCTGTAACGGCTGCGGAGAGAAATGACAGTCACATGGCATATCTATAATAGGACTCTCTGGCCAGGGTTCAGATCGAAACATTTAAAGGTTACGTTATTGACTCTCAGAATAAAAATAGTATTAGGCCATCCATGACAGAGGGGTTTACTATGCGGCTTTTGTAGGTGACTTTTATCCGCTTGACAACAGAACTGTCAGACATAAGAGTCAATTACTGATAATTTGTCATGTATGACATTATACACCAGCAATTTCTTTTGGTGACAGTGGTAAGAAGCCCATTAGTGTTCCCATATACTGATACTCGATACAGTGTATGCCAGTATAAGAAAAACACAGTAACGTACATTTATTGAGCTTTATTCACACTGTTTTTGGTGCCTTTAGTCATCATCTTGACATATTTTATGTAGGACATGCAGGTACTAGATATAGCCTGACAACCCCACTAATAAGAAAATGGGGTCAGTTGAGTACTGGAAGTATTTTTGTTAGGGAGGATTGTGGATTTTGGTACAAATTTTAAGCACGGTTGTAAAATTACAGGATTTCTGATACTTCAATCTACTACTCATGACTGTGATTTAGGATTAGGGACCTCTGGGCCCATTTGGGTCTCTTCATTTATAGTTTCATAGTACATAAGGTTGTAAAAAGGTGTAGGTCCATCAAGACATATAGTTTTTATTCAGAGAAAGGCAAAAAAAAACATACATGGCTAATGCCAATGGGCCCAAAATTGGAAAAAAAAGTCTGTCCAATCTTAATATGGCATTCAAAATAAATACCTGGATCAACACCAAATTAACAAAATGTTTTTTTCCTCACATTATATGATTGTTTTATTTTTAGGAAAAGGATCCAGGCCTCTCTTGAACATGTACATAGAGTCCGCCATAACAACCTCCTGCGGCAGAGAGTTCCATAGTCTCGCTGCTCTTACAGTAAAGAACCTTTGTCTATGTTGATGGTAAAATCGCCTCTCCTCTAGGCGTAGAGGATGCCCCCTTGTCCTGGTCACAGGCCTAGGTATAAAAAGGTCTTTGGAAAGTTGCCCTATAAAAACATGTTGAATTTGCTTTTATTTGCTACAGTAAACTAGAAATGGACTGGGTGCAGCTGTAGAATCTGACTGTATGTAAATTCTGAATATTTTGTCATAACTTAAAGGGGTTCTCTGGAGGTGGAAAAACAAGGCTGCAGTCTTCCAAAAACAGCGCCTCACCTAACCATGGGTAGTGTGTGGTATTGCAACTAAGCTCCATTAATTTCTATACAGCTGAGCTGCAGTACTGGCAGTAACCATGGTCGGGTGTGGTGCTGTTTTTGGAAGACTGCAGCCATGTTTTTCCACCTCCTGAGAACCCCTTTAAGCTTTGCAACGATCAGGGTTTGATGGAACATGTTCTCACCATGATAGATTTTTTTTCCAGCCATTCTGACTAGGATAACAAAAAGATTTACTTAAAAGGAGACATTTTCTACAACTATCCAGGAGGAAGATAATAATTAAGTAAAAGGTCAATTATCTGCAATTAACATTTTAACTAATTCAACTGAGAAAACATTAACTAAACATTATGGAACAATTTCACACAGAAGGTACAGAAGGCTTTTGCATAGTCTATATCTTTTCCATTGGCCCCACTGTCAAAACTTAGGATCAGGCCTGCCAAGAGTCCGTAAGACAGATGTATTAATGTGCCAGTGTTTAGATGATTATTTTGGTGCAGTGTAAGAATGATGAGTTGTACTTTATACCTTCTATTTTTTTTTTTTTTAATTCATTTTGCTGATGAACAGACTGAATTTCTGATGCGCAGGTATTCCTACATGGCCACACCCCTTTACTGAGAACACACCCCTTTTAAGGACAACTCGGAAAACTGACTAAAAATGGTTTAAAACCCTTAATAAATGTGCCACCTTTCAGGTGCGGAAGACTCCGATATTCTGGTGTAGACAGATTTATACATCTCCCCCTAGTGCCTCTCTAGTGAGTTTAGGAAGCATCGGTCAGAACCATGTGTATGTACAAATCACATATTAGTAAAAACATATATACATCTATAAGGTTATTCCTGTCAAAGTATATGGCTTGTGCTTAGTTAAGGAATCTAATAAGTAGTTTGAAAGGGGTTTATCAGCAATTGGAAATCTCCTAAGGGGCCACGGTGCTCACTGTGGCTTCTTATTCCTGACTCATTTCCTGTATCAGGTCATGTGCTTGGCTGGTGGTAATGGGGGTTATTGGAGCCACTTCAGATTCCTAGAAAATTCCTAGAAATGCCCCATGTTTGAGGCCCTCCTTGTATGAGCATGTATACAGAGATCAGTCATCATCAGAGTTTCTCAGAAAACTTTATAGCAATCTGCTCAGCTCATCCTGCTCTATAACAGGCTGTCTACAGTCGCCATTTAAACTATTTGTATGGTTATGCATACATTTTGTTTTATTTGTATTCATTTCTATTTTTTATAAATTATGCTAATAAATTTAGTAATGGGTTTTGAGTTTTTATTTCCATTGCATTATTGTCCATAAAAGAAGTAGTGCTATAAAAAATATTGATTTAAGGATAGAAAGGAATGGCAGTCAGGCCAATAATGAAAGAAGTGAGACACCTTTATCGTGAATTTGTTGTCTTTTAAGAAAATACTCGGCTCTAATACCCGCTGCCGAGGACTGTGGCCTGCCGGAGATAATCTTGCCTGGAGCTCACAAGTTCAGATGGGCTGTTTTGATGTTCCTTTGACTTTCCACTGATGTATTTAGCAATAGAAGGACTTATGCAATCAGTCAAATCGTGCTGTCATCTCAAGGAGTTTTGTCGCATCCCCATGGACCGGCCATGATTCTGTCTGTAGATCCATACTTCACAGGAGTTGTTCAGGTAATACAAGGCCACTTGCAACAAGCAGCTTAACTCTAGTGCACTTAGTGTAATAATTGGAATTTTTATGGTTGAGAAAGCAAACACTTTTAATACAGGCAAAAGCTCTCATGTAGTCACTGAGAAGACAGTAGGAAATCAAAAAGATGGATCACCCTAATCTGTATATTGACATCTCTCATGGCTGAATAAATGGTGTAGTTGAGCTATATTTGCTTGTATTGATCTGACTCCTGCTTAAAATTCATACCATCACTTTGCAAGGTTGACCACAGGGCAGAGAAGAGGATTTTCTATCCATTCAAGCTTTCTAAGGGACTCAGCATTCCCATGACTGATCATAAAACATAGCAGAAGATTATGGTGTGGCTGTTGTGTTGAGCATAAGTACCACATGAAGACATTTTGTAAGGCTCAGTAGGCCGCCTTATAAACTTCCCTAAACTATTCACTTTTTTAGACTGGAAAACAAAAATAGGTGTTCAAATATGACCTTAACCATAAATACATTAATATCCAAATCAGTGTGCAATGGCATGATGGGTAAATCATCCTCTGATAATAATAATTATGCAATAAGATGCATGATATCTTCATCAATGCCGCTAGGAAAACTGAGAGTCCGTTAAAAAAACCTGGAATATCAACCGCTGCTTTTTTTTTCTGGATCTGTAGCTTGACTAAATGAATCAGTACGGGGGCAGTACCATGGAAATGACCTTTTTCCAATTACAAGGTGTAGGAAGTAAATGATCCTGAAATCTGTTATTCTGCTAAGAATGATAGGTACGCACAGATTTGCCATTTCCACTGCATGAAGTTAGATGTGGGTCACGATGTCAAATAATTAATGTTTCTATTATTCATCTTCCTACATTTGTGAAACCTAAGGCGTTATTTTGCTATTTATACCTCTAATACGCTCTGTGTTTATTAATGGAAGGCTATCGATGGACAGTTTTACTAGAAGAAAAGGAACAGGTCACATACAGATAGATACTCATTTTTTTTCTTTTCTTCATTGCATAGTCAATTTTTTAAAAAATAAGTAGCTGTACATGTTACGATAAAAAACTGGATGACATCAAAGGCTAGATGCACATAACCGTTGTTTTTTCCTGGATGGCACATAGCATATACTTTTTAATGGATCAGTCCCCATGCGTGTTATTTTAATGGACCGCGCAACCGATCGGTTAAAAAGTATAGAATGTCCATTTTTCATGGATCACTCATATACAATAGTTATAATAAAATGTCTACTATATCCATCCGAGAATCAACTTGTTCATTTGAAGGAAGCCAAAGGGTGACCATGACCATGTGCTGCTTGGATTCCATGGATTTAATGCAGTGATAGGAGTTCTTACATCACAGTAAAATATGATGAAACTAATCAGTGATTCATTTTTCACTATGATACAAGGTCTCTCACCACTGTGGTAGGTCTGTGAAATGCAACTGGCACATGGACCAGTTTTTAAGTACCATGGCTTAAGTCTTTGCTTTAAATTTTCATTCTTCTTTAATGCACTCTTGGCTGTGCCTTAAGAAAATGCTTGAGATTTGCCATTAAAGAAGACACAAAAACAGCCTAAGGTTCTCCAGTCTTACCTGATCATGGTCATTGGCTTGGCTCACTGAACACAGAATATGGACACAGAAGTGGAATTCGAAATGCGGTGTGGATTACAAATTCTTCAAAAATGTAATCCACACCGTGTGACAATACGGTAATGAGCCCTTAATAACTGAGTAGCCTTTGGGTCTGATTAGCTTATTATCAACTTACTACATGCTGTGGCCTCCTACATTAACCCAATATGCACCCATAAATAGTGCATGAATTGGGTATTTCTGTGTTAATTAGTTTGGTATTCAAAAAAGCTAAAAATACAATTATTTTACAGCAGATTACTCGCTTGTGGAGTTTCCATGTAGAAACATTTTCCACCAATGCACATTGTAAAAACAAATGGAAAGAAATTAGTGAAACCACATTGAAGAATGCAAAAAAAATCATATTAAAAAATAACAGAAAATAGTCAAATAATCTATCGATCTATTTATCTATATATCTATCTTCCTTCTGTTTCTTCCTTCCATTCATTTGTTCGTTCCTTCCTTCCTTCCATCCTTTTCTGATCATTTGTTGGTTCATTGCTCAAGAACAGTGAGGAACAAGACACATCTCAGAGATACCTAACCATTAATACACAGTTTATCTCATCTAGAAATGACGGTTGGAAGCCGCTAACTTTAGCTAAGCTTTAATTTGTTTGGCTCAGGTGTTTTAATAACAAAATGAGAAAGTGTTCATCGTTTTCATTTAAATAAATGCTTTTAATTTGCATAATTAGAATGCATATGAATAAATGATCAATTTAATGAGCTAATCCTCATCATTAAACCTGTTCTGTTCCTAAATAAACTTTTCTGCAGCAGTAACAATTTTTGATTGAAGGCATTAAAGAAAGAGAAACATAATTCTAGTAATTTCAAGACCACAATAAAAATAGAAAGCGTTTGCATCATTAACTCTCATTACTGTATATTTATACATTCTCTGAGGATTTTCTGTTGGTGAGCTACATCATCATGTTGGTAGTATATTGGTAACTTGGACAATGTGAACAATGGACAATGGTGTTAAATTATTGACCCTACCAAGGCAGTAATATAGATAAATAAAACATTACATTTATATTTATATACAGTAAGTTGGTTGCAAGCATTAGACTGAGTCCCCTCATTTCTGCCTTGATGTATTGGGAGGCTGAGAAGACATGTAAGACAAGTATTCTTTTACAAAATGTTTATGCTAAAATATAGTGTATATTGATAGAGGTAATTTCCCAACATTTACTAAGGGTCCGATTCGCGTTTTCCGGACGTGTTACCCGAATATTGCCGATTTGCGCCGATTTTCCCTGTATTGCCCAGGGATTTTGGCGCACGCAATCGGATTTTGGCGCATCGGCGCCGGCATGCACGCAACGGAAATTGGGGGCGTGGACAAACAAAAACTCGACGGATTCGGAAAAAACGCCGCATTTAAAAAAAAAATGTGTTGCGAAACTTGCACTTACCTTCACCAGGTATAGGTCGGTGAATTTCAGGGCATTCCAGCGGGGAACTTCAGCGCAGCAACGACATCTGGTGGACGGCGGAGGAACTACCTTAGTGAATCGCCGGAAGACCCGAATCCACCGCAGAAAACGCGCCGCTGGATCGCGAATGGACCAGGTAAGTAAATCTGCCCCAATATATTTTACCTCTTACTCTTTCTCCAGTACAGCAGATTGTATTGGAATCTGTAGTATTACATGACTCCTTATCCTACATGTAGCCTGCACTTGAATATTTAGGAACTACGAGCAAAACCATCTACAATGTGTAAAACTCAACCGAGCAGGTGCATATACAGTAGATGGATGTGGTTTAAAAGGGTTGTCCGAGAGGGTAAAAAAACCCATTGGTGGCCGGGAGAGGGCTAGTTAAAAAAAACAAACATTGCAGTGTGGCTTCCGTGTCTCTGTTTGTTTACATGGTGCATGGACAGGAAAGATGCCAGCCAGGAGGGACCGCAGAGGTAAGAAAATGTTATTTTTTTTTTAACTAGCCCCCTCCTGGGCCACCAATGTGTTTTTTTACCCCCATCAACATGACTTAAAGAAAACAGTGCTATACACAAAATATTTTAGATAAAAATACATGCTTAAAGCAAAATCATTTCTGCATGATATGGTATTTTGTTTGATTTGAGAAAAATCAGATTTGAATCATTTTGGTGCAACATTAGCCCAATGCGTATTGACATCTTTAAACTACAATTGAACTTATGTTTTGGTCAGTTAAAAATGAATGTAAATGTAAATACATGTTTGTTGTATAATAAAAATTAGTAAACAATTCGATCCAGTTTATGTTTCTCAGTGTTTCAAGATCTTTGTTCCCCGGCCTCGAGATAAACATGTGGATGGTAGCGCTGTGCCGGCAGGACAGTTCTGCGCTAGGTTTGACAGGTAGTAGAATTGCACCATAGCCTGGATGCAGGTTACAGGCAGTGGGTAGGCACAGGGTTTTAATGCACTGATGCAACATGCCCGCCCCCTTTCATGCCCCTCCATGCCCACTTGCCATGGAGGTGGCATAATGGCCCAGATAAATGTAGCCCACAGATTTGTCTCCTAGATGACCTAGTAGATTTTAAATCTCGGAACATTTCTATTCACAAAATGTAAATAGTCTCTAATTTTTTTGAATGGTTCTTGCTCTCTTAAACCTTTTTTCATCACCTCTTTACTCCATTCCATCTTGCTAGTAAAATAATCAGAATCTCACTAATGTGTGAGATTGTATAGAAGCTCTATGTGATGGGGGGAGCAATGAGCACAGACAGGAAATCAAGCTAAAGATACAGGCTATGGAGGGGAAATGTGTTAGAAAATAAAGGATACATAATAACCAGAAACAGTGTCTACATGCAAGACAACTGATTTATGCAAAGTTTGATGATCAGTTTAGTACACCTGTAAAGATTTTATAGATCAAAGTTGAGAGTCCTTTTATTGGCTAACTAAAAAGGATGATGTTAGTTGCAAGTTTTCAAGACTACTCAGGTCTCTTTATCAGACATCGTATAAGATAATATGTGAAATATTTTGAGAATGCTCTGGATTTATTGTACTCAGTATTGAGATGACATATATGGAGGTTTAACACATGTCAAACCCAACACTCGGACTTGCGATTTACATGTACTGCACATCAGAATAGGTGATGTTAGATTTTATATGTGTAGAATTTTAGATGTCCAGTCGTTTTGCTGTGAGTGAATATGAACTGAGCCTCTAGCAGAGGTGTTAAGCAGTAGGTACATCCCCTCTTCCTAATCTCATATGGAGTAAGTCAAGCATACATGTGTGGTGTAAGGTGTATACCCACCTCTTACCACACATTGTCATAAAATCATTGAAAATTACGTGAAAAATCAGAAACCATGTGTATCTGAGGTTAACTTTATTCAGATCTATCAGTATAGTCTAATATTACTTATGAATTCCATTTACTCTATGATGATGCAAACATTGAACAGCGTAAATACTAAAAACACTAAACTGTCCATCACATCATTTTTTTTTTTTGTTTTGGATGAGAGAAGGTCGGATCCTGGAGCTCAGTCAAACCCATTGCCATCCAGTCCAATAAATAATTACAAGAAAATTGTGCCTTTCACTATATGCTGATTGATGCTGAAATTGCTTTTGAAAGTTCTCATAAGTTCCTGTTATAGATTAAGTGCCGGTGCAGGAAAAATAACTGCACCCAACTGAAATGGGTGAATGTAATCAGGTTTAATGGACTTGAGAGCTTGTTGGGAATTAAATAACTATTGATTCTTTGGGATGTTGCTGTCATTACAAAATGCCAAATCTGCAAGCATTACGAGGGTGGATAGATTAGAGCAAGGGACAACTCTTAAATAAAATAAAGAGATAAACATATTTAAAACATTTAGAAAGTGAACAATATTAAATAAAATGGAACTACAATGAAGAGGATTTGGCTGATAACTGAGATAGAGAATTGCAAATACTTGGCTAGGAAATTAGTTTTGCTTGGCCGAAAAATAAATAAATTGTGTCATAATACTACATGGAGGGGACCTCTACATAACATAAGCTATCAATGTAATAATGGTGGGGGTCTGATAGCTGTCAACAATCAGCCTGGATACAAAGAGTATGAGCTTGAAGTCAACATTGAATGGCTTGACCACAACACAGTGCAGATATGATTAATTCTGGCTCTGCAAAATGTGATTAGCCAGTGCCATGTCTTTTCCATGGCCGCTGACCAGCACATAGCCCAAGGGTCATTGAAATTTTGTTACATCCTGTGATGGCAAGTGATGTATTAAATCTTTAAGTGGGGTTGTCTTTTTTCAGACCTTTGCAACACTGTACTATATATCATGTAATTGTGGAGCACCGCTATTGCCAGTATACCCAGTATCTCCCTAATCTATGAACTATCTATCATTGCTGCTGGAAGGGCTGTGCCAGTTTAGTTCCCCCTTTTTTTGCTATTATATAAAGAAACCTTAAAAAGCCTTTTCGTGTTCGAGTGTTAATCCAACCTTGGATACCATAATATATTACCCCAAAAATGATCATATCTAGTTTGTCCAAAAATAAATTTTAGAAAAATTACATTTTTGGGGGGTTTAAGTTGCCATGTAAGTCAACTGATGGTTGTATTGAGACAAGTCACTAACTGATTCAATGTAGAATCCATATTGTAATTGTGAATACAGTGAACGTTTACATTGGGTCCTCTGATGGGAGATGTTTTGGTCATAAGGATTGGGTAGAATAATTTTAAAATGCCTGATCATCATGTTCTGTTGTCAGAGGAGTCTTCCTTCTGCTCTTTCACCTTAATCAAGTGAAGATTGTATACAAACTTAACAGCTATGTGTATGGAGGTGTATGGCGGGTGGGGGGGAGGGGGGAGGGGTAACAGCAATTAACAGTAATTTTTACCAAATTAAGACTTTAAGAATATGTCATTTATAATTTTTTGATGGCACTAGTAGAAAAAGCAGCAAATTACATGTATTTAGCATGTGGGGGGAGACTCTCCATTATCAACTGGAATGACCAATGCATCCAGGCCCCATCTGTCTCTTTAAGGCTCCATTTGACCACATATCAGTTACGTGGAATGTCAACCATCTTGAAAGCTGTCAATGAATATGACACATCTCAAGACACAATTATTTGTGAATGTTACAAGATGACTTCATATTGGATGAGATTTGTCTGAGACGTATAGCTTCAGGCTAGTAAATTTGACATCTTCTGTAGAATAATATTTGTCAGGCTCTTTGGGGACAGTGTAAATGATTACCTGTTTGACAATGATAAAATCGGCTGATGTCAGCATGGTCATTTAGGTTACACCACAGTGAGGTAGTCCAGATGGAGCTTGCTGCAGTCAGATGTGCTCTCTACAGCAAGAGTCTGACCAGATGCATGATATCTCCGAAACAATTCAACCTTAAATATTTAGACAAAGTGATAATATATTTACAAGATTTTGCAGTAAGATTGTATTTTCTGGTTAAAAAACTGAACTTATCCATAATGAAAAGCTATTGAGCACTGCTAGTGGGAGCTCATTTTGGGTATTAAAATGCATTTGTTTTCTATGCTTATTCATATCATAGCTTGAAATCTGCAAACTACTGGAGAATGATAGTGAAATCTCTTGAGCCAGTTATCTTAATACTCTGCATAACATAATCTAAATCCCCCAGTCAGGACAGAAATGGTTGTTGGTAATCCCCTCCAGTACCTAAAATCAGGAGAACATGATTTGACAATCACCCAGTACCCCATTCAGCTGTTCCCATGGCTGGAGGAATAACTTTCACTGAATAAATTTAAATATGTTACTATATTTTTACTACTACTACTTCTGCTATCAGTAATAATTATTAATTTATTAATTGTTTGCTTATATTTGTATTTGTTTGTATTTTTTGTCCCTGTGACAATATGATTTTAATCATTATGGGATGTTATTGGTGAAAGGATTAATAATCAAGTTTCATTGCAGATGCCACTGATAACTCTTATGTTGACCATTGCAGCCTGGGGATAAAGTTCAGTAAATTATCAGCATCTAGAAAGTGCCATCAGATGTCACAGTGGGTACAGAGAGATCTGTAGGGGTCCTCTGTAAGTCGGATGTTCTTAAGGCTACATTCACACACATGTATGGGGGATGTATATATGGCCGACATATTTACGGCCGATATACGTCCCCCATATACTTCTATGAGCTCACGGCACCGTACGGGAGCTGTGCGGTACAGCACATGTGCTGCACTGTACCGCTCCGTAGCCTGTAGAAAGATGGGACATGTCCTATCTTTCTACGTGATACGGCGCATTGCGCTGTATATGCCTATGGAGAGGGGCGGGGTTGAGCTGCGCCGATGTATGCCACTGTACTGCGCTGTACTACGGTACAGCGGGCATACATTGTGTGCATGTAGCCTTAGTTGGGGACTGTCTGTAATCTAATGCCACAACGCTGTAGGAGAAGATGTGCTGTAGGAGAAGAATGGATGATTTTTATATCCCAAACTGGTATGGTTGCCAGTGGTGGAGTCTTCAGTTTTTTAATATTTCCTTAATAAAAAATCCATTGGCATTTCATAAAAATTTTGTGTATCGGCAATTTTGTGATCCCTTCAACTTTTTTACTAAATAGGATAAGCTGCCTAAAAAATTAGACTATGGATATAGCATTTCTTAGCATCACCATATATCTTAAAAGTAGTAGTGAGACAAAATCTATTGTCCCCTTTGGGCTAATTGTAAATTGGCTGAAGGTCGAAGTTTTTCACTACTACAGATTAGATTTGCTCATGTCATATACTGAATATAGGATTGGTTTTGGACACCTTTTACTTCTGCTCATCAATTTAAAATAATACATCTTGAAATTATTACTACCTAATTCCCTTTTACTACAATTCTCTTCAATGGCAATCCTCCAATTTCACTAAAATGCAGCCAAATGAAACAAGTCGAATATTTCCATGCAGCTTCTTTCTTGTCGAGGTTTGTGACCTTTAACTTTCTCAATGGGACATCACATGTCAGTAAATGCCTTGTGTACAGAGATTTGTACTCAATTACTATGCAAATTTTTGGAGCAGCTGTGGTTGAATCTTCTTTTCTTCAAATATCAGGACACTGGATTTCCCGGCATGTAGACATCAGAATCAGGAATCCTTGTGGTGATGTCATTTTGCTTGCTTTCTTAGCCATGTATAATAAATCTATACATTATTAGGTTATCATTAAGAGCAGATGCATCAATCTCATAATGGATACAGGCTAGTAGAACATCTATTTCTTACACATATGCTTATATAACCCAGCCTGTTTAGTTCCTAAAATCTGGGTCAATGTATCATGACTTTGCAGAAAAATGACAGCCTATGTATGTAAAATATTGCAGTAGCTGGTGAGTGACAAGAAAATTGCTACTTTTTGGTCTTTTGCTGCACACTATTCAAAAATGTTGCTGGAATCAGATGAGGATCATGGAAAGCCATGGCTTGATTGTATTGGTCTCACAAGTTTACTAGAACTTGCACCAGAAAACCAGCACCGACTATTTTTGAAATTTGCAGCAACCCACTACTAGCATAGGCTTTAGTTTAGATCAGTGGTTCTCAACCTGTGGGTCGGGACCCCAGCGGGGGTCGAACGACCAAAACTGGGGGTCGCCTAAAGCTATCGGAGCCGCAATTTTACTGTGTTTTTACTGCGAGTTGCATGATTTGGGGTCACCACAGCATGAGGAACTGTATTGCGGGGTCACAGCATTAGAAAGGTTGAGAACCACTGGCTTAGATGCTCTGGTTGCCCCAGAATTATAAATAAGCTGAATTATAATATTGTCCCCATAATGTCTTCTATGTGGCTTATAATTCTTGCTCCACTACATAATGTAGAATAGCAAGAAGTACAAGACTGATACAGTATAAGAAAACAGGTCAGACTACACAAGGGTTGTTTGTAGTCAGTAGAAATGGAGACTTATAAATTTGCAAGGGAGCTGTAAACACAAAACAATCGGAAATGTTAAATAAAGATTTTATTAAGGGAGGTTCCCTGATATGTAATATAGTAATGTATCTTCCTGCCATTCAACACTGACCAGAGCCTGTCTAAAGCTTAAAGAACTTGTCAAATGAATTGCTATTTGTTTGTTTTTTTCCCAATGCCTTATACAGAATGGTAAGGCTGGTGTATGTTTCCTTTAATATTCAGTGCAGGAGATTTATGAATCTGCATTAGCTTTCTCTGAAATCTCTTTTACTCCCAGCAGGCCAGTAGTGAAATGTTTATTTCATTTCCATGTTGGTATCTTTTGTTCAGAACTCAGAAAGTCCTTTAAATTTACATGTTTAGGACTTTTGTGTGCAAATGTTCTAGTTTTAACATAAAACTTGCTATCCTATAATTAAAAGATTAAAACAACTTTGTCAATTTTTCTGATTAAGATCAGCAAGCCAACAAAAATATTTGCTTCTGCAGTTACCATCTGTCATTCTGACAATTTTAAAGACCTGCAGCCTCAGCTAGTATGCCCTTTTTTAGAATAATTTGGCATTGTGGTATATTGGGATCACAGAATGTTGAATATTACATTCAACTTTACACACTAAAATTCTGATATAAAAACAGACTTAATTTCTTTATGAACTCTGTAGGGTAGATAAATCACTGCTTCTATACCAGTTTTCTGGTGTAGAAGCAGGGAAAGAAATACAAATTCTTGCACAGAGGGGTAAGGGGTATGGCCGCTGGTGGAGTGGGTGGGCAATGGAGCATTCCCGACCGATGCCTGTGTCATTTTGAAAAAGGAAAACTGTGCCATGCCGGACCTGGCATAGTTTTGCTTGGTGGCCTAAGCCTATTGATGTATTCGGCAGGACGTGGGGGGTGTGGCCACTATCATGCGCCGGAGTGTGATAAATCTCCCCCTGCAAGCTTATCTATTCTATAAAGTACATGAACTGTGTACATAGTATGGTATTCTTGATTGTATCAGGCTTATCAGCAATTAACAATAGACAAGTAATAAGTCAATATACAGAGGATATCCTAATAAAACACTATGGGGCACATTTACTAACAACAGTGCAAATGACACTATGCCACACAGTTTGCCTGTGTATCATGCAGGGTGCGCCAGATTCAGGATGTATGGCGCATGTTCTTTATGAATCTGGCGATCTCCCTACACTCCTCCGACAGAGTGTACCACCTTTTTGGTGCACCTTTAGCATAGGGCATGCGACACAATTCTGTCTGATTTGCATGTTAAATCTGGTGCACTGTCCGACTGAGCACCGGAACGCCCCTAATTTGTGTCACATACAGCCTTGTGCAGCTGCGCCACAAAAGGGTTGCATGCAACACAAATGTGGTGCAGGTACTTCTTGAATACCTATGCAAACAGTTTGCACCTAAAAGAACATGTAAAGTCCAACAGAAAACTGGTGCAAGGGCCTTAGTAAATGTGCCCCTATATTTTGATATTGATATAAAATTGATATTTTATGAATTACGAGCAAGAACTGATCCACCACTTAAAATATATGATATTGAACACTATTTCATTACACCAATACAGTCTACTGCCATGGAGATGGGACATAAAATAAAAGAGCTTTATTAGTCTATATAAAATTGTTGAAAGCTTTTTGAGGGGAACTTATGGCATTCTGTGAGGCTTTTTGAATTATTGTTCTTGATCCTCAGGAGTTGTGAGCGTTTTCTGGACTGCAAGCAATGGTCTGTGTGTTTTTGCTTGTTGCCCGTCTGAGATTGGAAGGTGAGCACTGCTCACCCGCCAATGTCCATGAAAAGTGACTGCCCCCACCACAGTGACAGGAAGAAATAGGACCTGCCCTATCTTTTGCAGTGCGGACAGTCGTCACGTTCTTGGTGCGGTAAAGCACGATGCCCAATAGAAGGATATGGGGCTGTGAGTTACCTGCAGTTTGTGTGGCTAGCTCACAGCCAAAGCATTAGCCTATGCGCATGAGGGCAAAGTTGACAATGGTATTTTCTCTGTTATGAGCTGACTGGTATTCTTCATGGCTAGACATGCAAGTGTTCTGAGAATGGGCAGGGAATTAGACAGCAGGTGGACATCACTGGCTGTATCTCCAGAGAAGAAATTGATTGGGCAGCTTGATCCTACTTTCCTCTGATGTGGATTTTTTTCCCATAAGACGATGTAGGAAAATATCCACCCAACCTTAAATAAAGTAGATGATCAGTCAACTCCAAAACAATAGGTGAGTTGAGTTTGGACATCACAAGGAGGTAATAAACTTCAGGACAGAAAAAAGTTTTCCTCAGGCAACTCAAATTCAAGAGAAAATAAAAGGATTTATAATAGTTTGCAGAATATAAAAAGTTCCTGATTATCACTATTTCAATATCTCCACACGTACCACACCGCATAAAGGTGGGAATCTGGTTGTAAGTAAATATGTACAATAATTTGCTTTGTAAAAATTCTCCAGATATAGAAACTTGGAAAAGATGGGGGCTATAAATGTAATTGGTATTGCCAGAAGTAAAATAAAAGTAATATCTCATATACTGTAAGCAGAAACTTGTTTAGGAATTTCTTCCCAGTAGTCGATGCCGTCTGTTGCTTCTCTATTTATAAATCTATTTCTATTCCCGTCTATACGATCTTATGCTTCAACGTCATTGACACCAATCTTGTTGGGTCAATTCAATTACTGCACCTTTTACACCATCCCCCATTACAAATACACAGTCGTTTTGTACCTAGTTTTTCTTCTTCTTTCTGCCCTACTGAAGCTGCAAGGTTTTTCTTGAACAGTTTATTATTAATTATATTTTTGATTTATGTATTCAGAATTCTTTACATTTCTTTTTCTTTATACACATCGAAATTGTGTTAATATTTTATTTTTTTATTAATTTTTGTTTACAGATATTTTTCACAATGCAGTTTTTTGCAAGGGAAACATATGGTGTCTGACTGTGTTTACATCGAAGTAGACTTCGAAGCTGACCACTTACAAATATGATGGCACTATTATTCCATTGTAATATAATAAATATCTCCTCTTTCCCTTGATGATCTGTGATTATATCGTCACTAATTATCATCATTATCATATAGCTCTACTGAGAATAACATAAATAGACAATTCCCAATAGTTTTGACATATCAGATTTGGATTTCTCATTATAACATTGCAATATTAACAAATTGTACATGAATTGTAAACCTAGCTTTAAAGTCAATCTTCCAGCACTCATTATATAGATGTCATTGTTTCAATGTAATCTCAGTAACTAATAACTTAGGGAAGTTCTCTAGCATCAGATTGTTGGTTTGGGCTGGATCAAAAAGCCTGGCCCCACCCATCTGACTGTAGAGATCCAAAAATTGATTGATTGATAACTCGAGAATGCTGAAGGCTTGGGAAATAATTCCCACTGTGTTAGGATCTTTAAAACAAAGGAAATAAATAGTTATTGTTAATGAAGGTACCAAATGGTCAAATAACATGGCTGCCACTCTGGGGCTCTGTCTGAAATAGTAATATTAATTTATATAGATTTATAATGTTAGATATGACCAGTGACCTACAGTGATATATTTCAAAAAAGCAGACATGTGTTTCCAGCCTCAAACAACCCCTTTAAATTTAATTTTCCTAGGAACATCAAGAAAGTGAATGACACTGAAGGAAGCAGAAATAACAGGCTCATTTCCACCTTGAACATTGCCGCTGTCTATAGCTAGAATAACTTTGTGATTCTTCTGTTCTGCATCTTTTATCATTCTTTTCATTTGCCATTTCAGCAGACTAGTAATTTTCCCGAAGAAGTTTATACGCACAAAAATAGCATTCAATTATACATTGTCATTATTAGCAGGTAGACCCCCGCTACACTTCCTATTTTCTCTTCAGCCATACATTGATGTGATTTGTGTT
Organism: Engystomops pustulosus; assembly: GCF_040894005.1. NCBI lineage: Eukaryota > Metazoa > Chordata > Amphibia > Anura > Leptodactylidae > Engystomops > Engystomops pustulosus. The sequence goes on along the minus strand of NC_092418.1, from coordinate 43,114,355 downwards.
ATGTTCACATCGAGTCCTCACATAATTATGGTGCAGTTCATTCAATGTTCCAATGTCGTGGACCGTTGTCATTGTCATTGATAGAGAACTCAGATTCCCACTTCTTAAGAAGATGTAGTGCTAGATCATGACAAAGGAAGCAAAGAACCATGATAAGGTGGATGACATGGCCTGTATTTATTTGTTTACAATGACTCCTTTGCAGTTATCAGTGTCTCAAGCTCCGGGAAAGATGGCTTCAATTTCAGATTTAAAACATGGATCAAGCAATGTTACCAACACATATTCTCTGTCAAACTTGTCAGTTGCTCTTGAGGCTGTAAGCAGCTCACAAGCTATGTATTCTATCAATGTTACTGCCAGAGTAGATCTGTTTTTCCTATACTTTATTTTTGATGTGCTGCTGTAGAAATGTGTAGATGTCAGATACACAGAAAGTCTTGGAACAAAAAAAAAAGTACTGACACTACCTTTCCATGACCTTATTTATGCAACATTGGTAATTATTATGTTAATGTCCTTAAAAAGTTAACTGCATATCAATTATATTACATCATGAATGCTTATATATGATAAAGGCACCTCCAAGTCCCTCCACTTCACTTTAATCATTTACGACCAGGGTTGGATTAAGATAGGTGGAGGCCCCTCGGTGCAAAATCTGTTGGGGGCTGCCACTGAATGTAGGTCAAGTAGTGGTACACCTTACTGTTTTAAATTATCATTAGTATTCTGAGCTTTCTCCTACTTACATGGTAGCCTAACTTCTGGCTTAGCTTGCACAATGGCAGTGGTTTTAGCCTAGCTGCTGGCCTGGCTGGCAAAGCGGCCATATTGTTAGCCTAGCTGCTGGCCTGGCTGGCATAGTGGCAATTGTGTTAGCTTAGCTGCTAGCTTACATGGCACATTGGCAGTGGTGTTACCCAAGCTGCAAGCCCAGTTGGCACAGTGACAGTGATGTTAGCCTAGCTGGCTCAATGGCAGTGGTGTTAGCCTAGATGCGAGCCCAGTTGGCACAGTGACAGTGATGTTAGCCTAGTTGCTGGCCTATCTGGCACAGAGGCAGTATTACTGACCACCAGTCCTATTCACCACGCCAGGCCCATACACCATTGCTTTACTGAGCAGAGTGATCTTTGAGGAATAAAAAATAAACTGATTGGCTAGGACTTGGCTGGCAACCAGTTCAGACAACCGATATTAGGTGTTACTCTGCAAGCACCACAGCTCCTGAAAAAGCACACTGCATGCAGAATGTGATTGAATACAGCTGGGTAAGCATACTCTCACTGAAAGAGTCAATGAGTCACTGTCACAGCTTGGAGACAGGTGCACATGCAACATGGTGGCCTCACTGCTGCATATCATTCCCGGAGATATTCAGCTCACAGCTGTGAGCTGACTGTGGGACATTGTTGGTGGGAGCACCCTTATGAGTAAAGTGGTGGGGCTCCCAGAGCCCTGCCTACCATCTGGTTCTGTGTAGGACCCTTTACAGAATATAGCCACTTATTGCCCAGCTAGGATAACTTCTAAGCTCTGTTGAAGTCTTATGTTGTAGACCAGATAGCTTCCTGTGCACCATTATACCTACACCTCTATCAACAATAGACCAGGAACTTGAAGGTGTAGTCTACATTCATCCAGACAGAAGAAATATTTAGTCAGAGAAACGGCAACTTTTCTCACGTGTGCATCCCTCCATTGTATCCCTTTTGAGTAAACCTAAATAACCGTATTTCTTCCATAAGCGTGGGTTACACACCTTGAAACTGTAATATTAAAATGAGTAATATGAGTTTATATGTGTAAATCAAGTTATATATATTTCATTTATAGTACTGTATATAGATAGATGGTGTAGATAGATTTAAAAGATGGCTGCTCTTTAAACAGCTTGATGGTATATTATTATACTGTTACAATGAACCTCATACGGTACACATTTATCCGCTATCTCTTGCTTTCTTCCATTAGGTTGATTATTTTCAGTTCAGAGGAATCGATATTTTAACCCTTACATTCACAGTCTTAGCTACATGCTCACATAATAACCGCCATTAAAGTGATTGGTCATACAGTAGATTTGTGGTATGATCCTCATGCACAATCATGTTCTTTACTTTTTCTCCTGTGTGACATGATACTTGTCAATAAAGTTTCTTTCTCGTTCCTCGAATGGGAAATGTTATCATGTCGACCCAGATACTATGGCTGACATCCAGTGACATTCAAGGCTGTTCCTTTGTAAAAGCTCCAACATCATATTGACCTAAACTACAAGAGAAATTTCGGTTGCATCCCCCGTTCCAGTCTGTCACAACCTTTTGCTCTTACCTAGTTGAAGACCCACTACAATTAGTTTTTATTGGCATTTTGAAATCATTATAAGTAAGAAATATTGATCCAATTAAGTAGCATTTGGAGCTGTAATAGATGCATCTCATTTGGGTCTTAATGTGCTGAGTAGAAGACTACAATTACATTGCTCTTTGTTCCTTCATTCAAAAGTTATTTTCTTTACTGTTTGTTGGCATTTTAATGCAATTTCATGGCAGAAGTTTGCTGTGAAGGTTTGCTCTAAATTCTTGTGCATACACAATCTTCATATAAAATACAAAAAAGTGGTAGGCCTATAAAGTTCTCTTCTCACTTTTGGTTGGTTATGAGGTGTAGAGTTTTTGTAGATTTTTAGAAATGTGGATATTCACACAAATTTTCTGTATGCATTAAACAGATCCAGGGTAATCATTTAGATCACCTAGATTGGGCTCCCTACTTCAATGGAAGCATTTTTTTTTCCTTACACAAAGTAGTACACACTTTCTGAAATGTTTGAAAAATATTACTCATTATTGTTTTAAATCCTTAAGAAACAAGATTAAAAGAGTCATGAATTGTAAATAGGTTAAGAGGATATCAAGGAAAAAGCCACAGGAAATGGAAACCACATTTCTTAGGTAACAGTCTCACATGGTATATTGACCACAATTTAATTAAAGGTGGGTACAAATCACTCCCATTGTAAAGGACCAAATAGTATTACAGAAAAGAGAGACCCCACTCCAGTCTCAAGTAGTCAACTCCCCCAGTGTTGTGTAGTCAGTTTCATTTAGTGAATTCAATAAAACAATAGAGTAATAGTATTCATACTTTTCATCACTTTTCAGTGTAAGAAAAAATATCATTGATATGGAGTTTTGTTATTTACTGTAAGAGACCATTATAGTTTAGGTTTAAGCCCTGTGGTTGTAGAAAATTCTTTGGATATGTTGACTTTATGCTGAAAATGAGTTGTGTTCTTTATTGTTCTTATGCTTGCGAAGGCTTCTCGATTCAGATCATATCAGTTTTGGGAATTTCAAGGATTTCTTATTGATGACCCATTCGATGGATAGACCATCAACATTGCTATCCTGGATATCCTTTTATAATTGGAGATGTTCTGGTTGGTGTTCGCATTATGCCACCTGACCATGACATATTGCCGTATTGGCAACCAAATAGCCAATCCGGCTAATTGACACCAAACCCAAACATAACCATCGGTTCCGTTCTTCTCTATTTATAATCACTTTGGTGGTCCACAGATGAGATGAAATGAACAATTAGTCTTTCTCTTTTCTTAGTTTTTAGTCCCAGTTCTACTGTATATTTTGATGCTAAGCAGCCAAACTGTAACAAATACTATTAAAGGAAAGTAGAACATCTTGTGCTCTGTTAAATGCGTGCTCCTGAACACCTTTAAATGACATCTTACATGATATTCAGTGAATAACCAAAGATTAATCAATGGGTATATTACATATATCCCGAGTGCTCACTCATACACAGGGTACATTGTGTCACAATATTTTTTCTTGATTAGAAACCTTGATAGTTACTGGCAAATGTATCTGAGAAATCTTATGCATTTTTACTCTTTGTAATAAATCCTTGCACATAAACACAGACAAAATGCAAATAACAGAATTGACTATATCAATAGAGAGTCTTGTACTTTATGGTAATGATCTAATAAAGAAAGGGGGAAGAAGAGCAAGGGAATATTGAATGCTATCAAGTGTGAAACACCTAATAAAATAACCTGTAATGACATTTTTTATTAATATAATATAAACTGCAACCACTGTGGAACAAAGGTATGTTTAATGAGTGTGCTAAATGAGAAAATAAGGGGGGAAAGACCAGGAAAAATCTTGAAATATCAATTTATGCCATAAGCCATATAGTAGGTCAGTGTTATAGGCCGGGGTTTCACTATAGGAGGGTAAAATCATGTAATTGCCCTTTAAAAAAATTAATCCAGCACCAGCCTTGTATATGAAGATTAAAAAAACATTTAGCTTTAGTGTGACATATTCATCCTAAGAACTTAAAAATATATATTTTAGGTCATAGATGATCCCCCTATTCACAGAAAACCAAGGAGGTTCGAAGGCATCACTGCGTTCTGAATAACTAAATTGTTTCAGATTTGTTTGACACTAATGTTTCTTTTATAAATTTGTCTAACTTCTTAGAAAAAGGGTCAGATAGGCTACAAATGCTTTACCCACGCCACACTGTCTGATGGCTTATACTTTAGGATTTAACTGTAGTTGATTCTAAATATTCAAAGCGTGGTATAATCTGATTTCTAACACTGTTTATCTAGATCTTGCTGGCACATTAATATAATTACAAAGCTCCAAAATAATGGCAAAACCCTGAAACGGGTGGAGAGGAGATCAACTAAGCTTATTAGGGTAATGGGGAGAAAAATTTGGGATTATTAGTTTTAGAAAGAAGGAGAAACCTCGTTACAATGAATAACTTCCTGAACGGGCAGTACATGGATCTCTCCAAAGATCTTTTTATACCTAGGCCTGTGACCAGGACATTTAGGCATCCTCTACACCTAGAGTAGAGGGTCTACCATCGCCATAGATGGGGATTCTTTACTGTAAGAGCAGTGAGATTGTGGATTTTTTTTGCCACAGTAAATTGTTATGGCAGATTCTTTGTACATGTTCAAGAGAGGCCTGGATGACTTTCTGGAGAGCAAAAGATATCACAAGGTAAACCATTTGTTTAATTCTTCAAGGTTGAACTTAATGGACCTGCGTCTTTTTTCCAACCTAATATAGTATGTACTATGACACATTGAAAGCAACTATTTTATAAATTTCAGGAGAGAAATGCTCAAAAATATAGCTAAGAATTCAGACTTAAATGTCTAAAATTGTATTCATAGGAATTCAAAAAATATTTGGCATATGGGAGCTATTTGTGTCCCCTTTTAATTTTTTCTCTTTAATTTTCTATTTCATTTTGGTTTAAGCAGTACAAAAATACTGTTAAATTTTATCCAACCTTTCTCCCTTTGAATGGAGCTAGAATGGATGCAGAAATCATGAAGAGAAAGTATTTATTCAATATCAAAGTCTCCTTTTTACAGACTCACTTAATTTCCCAGGTGGACGCTTTTAAAATTGGCAAAACAGGCTTTACCAACAAAGAACAATACATGACAAGAATAAGCTGAGGAGTGCAATCTCACAGTTAGGCAAGCATGCTATCAGAACAAGGCACTGCATCAGCTTGCAAGCTGTCAGAAGTACATCCACAAAAAATAGAACATTACACAAGTCAGACACATACTCCAGGTTTGGCATTAGAAAACTCAACATGGTTTTATTTCACTAGAGCAAATCCGTGTCTTAAAAATAGCAAAGAGTCTTGGAACAAAGGAAAAGAGGAAAAAAGGTGGAAGGAAAGGTAAAAAAATAGGTCTAGTGTAAGTAAAGAACAGAGGGTGGGATGTAAGGTAGTGGAGCAAGGAAGGAAGGAAGGAACACGGCAGACAGAAACATAAGGGTATGAAAAATAAAAATGGATGGAAAAATGATAAGAGCAGGGAAGGAAGAGGAAAGACAAGGAAAGAAAGAATGAATGGGGACATGGTAGACAGATGAGAAAGGGAATGAGAAATAAAGATGGATGGAAAAATGATAAGAGCATGGAAGGAAGAGGAAAAGACAAGGAAAGAAAGAAGATATATAAAAATGGAAGGGGAAATCTTTCCACTTTTTTAATGGTAGCATAAGATTTATAATCTCTTTATGTAAGAAAATATGCACACAAATAAAGGATAATTTATTTTGCTCCTAAAAGACTAAACTGCTGACATATTTGAAAAATTAGAAATATTCTTCACCTGGGGTAAAAACTCTTTTCATTAATCTAATGCTGTCTATCAAATTACACAAACATGGGCCCGGCCCTAAACTTAAAAGTTCGGGTTCCTATCCTTGGACTTTATTAGAAGTTTGGGTCCGCTCATCAGTAGTTTATTCAGTACAAATTGAAACTTCTTTTTCTTAACAAAAGGCATTATTAGGAGGTTAAAACTATGGCAGCTTTCTTCCAAAAACAGCTTCGCATCTTATGGAAAACTCCTTTAAGTTTATTATAAATGTGCTTATCACATTTTGAATGTACAAACTAAAAATATTATAAAACATAAAATAAAAACAAGGAACTACAGAGTTTATTATTTATAATGGGTTCAAAAATTCAATCAATGAACCAAAAGTTTCAATTTCTATCCTTATTATTCATTAATAGTAATAATTAAAATAATCTGTCTTTTTCGATAAACCAAAAAAAAATTGAAGTCTGCGTTATAGAAGATGTGTGCATTTTCTCAGATAAACAAAAACTCATCTCACTTGGCAAATATGTCTGCGCACATTAATTATCAGGATTTCAGTACAAAATGCCTATTCAGCGGTTAATTAGCATGCACAACACCACTGGCTCATGTACCGCACATATGTCAGAAAGACCAAATCTGGCCATATACCAGTGTTTTCCAAGAATGTGCAGCTGACTTGGAAAACGTCTAATTGAATTTTACTTTTTGTTTACTGCTTATTAATTCCATAAAGAGTAAAACCAGATGAAAATTCTGACATGATCAGTATTATCCAGAAAAGGGAAGAACCATCATTGTTTAACAGTTCTATCAGATGATATATACTGTATGTATACTGATATAATGTATGAGCGTATAGCTGAGTGACTTCTCTTTTTATCCTATTGGATTAAATAGAAAGTGAGTCGAAGCAATTGAATTAACAATTTGGCCAACATTACAAATTGATATTGTTTGGTTAATAGGGAAAACCAAGAACCAATTGAAGGGTAAAAGATCACAAAAATTTTTGCCTCGATTAACCAATCCTTATCCTTATCTTTCTAAAAAGACCATTTCCAAGACCATGTTATAGTTGGAATAAGGGTTGCTTGTACCTCCAGTGAGGACCTTCCAATTATTATTCTAAATCAAGTTATATTATGAATAGAGATGAGCGAACATGCTCGTCCGAGCTTGATGCTCGTTCGAGCATTAAGGTACTCGAGACGGCTCGTTGCTCGGACGAGTATTTCCCCTGCTCGAGATCGAGCATTTAATTAAAAAAACACAGTGAAGAACAATGAAGAATAGAATAAAAACAGTGAACACAGTGAACACAGGATCATTTAAGTGAAAAACACAGTGAAGAACACAGTGAAGAATAGATTACAGATGTTCGGCACATCTGCTTACTTGTCGGAAGATACGCGCGGAACGGTGCGAACAAAATAGCATGTGAAGAACAATATATATGTGTGAAGAAGACATTGCAGAACACGGTGAGCAGGACGGAGACACAAGGGAGCAGCACAGAGACACCGGGGAGCAGCACGGAGACATGGGGCAGCGGCAGCACGGAGACATGGGGCAGCGGCAGCACGGAGACATGGGGCACGGAGACATGGGGCACGGAGACATGGGCACGGAGAGCAGCGGGGCACGGAGACATGGGGCACGGAGAGCAGCGGGGCACGGAGAGCAGCGGGGCACGGAGACATGGGGCACGGAGACATGGGCACGGAGAGCAGCGGGGCACGGAGACATGGGGCACGGAGACATGGGCACGGAGAGCAGCGGGGCACGGAGAGCAGCGGGGCACGGAGACATGGGGCAGCGGCAGCACAGAGACATCGGGCAGCGGCACGGAGACATCAGGGAGCGGCACGGAGACATCGGGGCACGGAGACATCGAGGGGCACGGAGACATCGGGGCACGGAGACATCGGGGCACGGAGACATCGAGGGGCACGGAGACATCGAGGGGCACGGAGACATCGAGGGGCACGGAGACATCGAGGGGCACGGAGACATCGGGGCACGGAGACATCGAGGGGCACGGAGACATCGGGGCACGGAGACATCGGGGCACGGAGACATCGAGGGGCACGGAGACATCGAGGGGCACGGAGACATCGAGGGGCACGGAGACATCGAGGGGCACGGAGACATCGAGGGGCACGGAGACATCGAGGGGCACGGAGATATCGAGGGGCACGGAGACATCGAGGGGCACGGAGACATCGGGGAGACTTCAGTGGAAGAAGAGCAGCGGATCCCGGGACAGCGTATCTCCCGACAAGTAAACACATGTGCAGAACATCTGTAATCTATTCTTCACTGTGTTTTTCACTTAAATGATCCTGTGTTCACTGTTTTTATTCTATTCTTCACTGTTCTTCACATCTGTTAACTTGTCGGGAGATAATATACGCGCGGAACAGTGAAGAATAGATTGCAGATGTTTGCATACATCTGCTAACTTATCAGAAGACATTCTTTTTCAATTAATTAACACATTTTATTCCCGAACCATGGTCCCTTTGAAAAATGCTCGAGTCTCCCATTGACTTCAATGGGGCTCGTTATTCGAGACGAGCACTCGAGCATCTGGAAAAGTTCGTCTCGAATAACGAGCACTCGAGCATTTTAGTGCTCGCTCATCTCTAATTATGAAATATAACAAGGAATATGAGGTACAGTAGAGTACACCATCATACCTGGTGGAATTCGGTTTTCTTATTGCCTTTTACGACAACCTTGTGGACTTTTCTAAACAAACTTCTATATTATTGACAAATTCATCTGAAACTAGGGCAGGTACAATAAGATAAGACACAGCATTCTGCCACTTTAACTACCTGGTCACATTATTAGCTGACCACTAGGCAATACCATAAAACTAACCTGACTTCACTTGTCCTATCTGAGACTAGCACATGGTAGAGAGGGAGATTGAGTTCTTTGACATATCCTTACTTACCTTATCTGTCCTACAACCAATTCTCCACCAACTCAGTGTGTACATAGAAGACTATCCCTGCAATGCATGGGTGGGATAATTAGGATTCTCATTGTCTCTCTTAGGAGTTCTATTAGGATTTACTCAACTTTACCTATGTAGATTTTGTATGAGTTGGAGTAGACTATCAAAGAGCTCATCTTAGTTTCACCAACTCACAATGATTGGCAGAGCTTCCTGTGTGGATATGTGTATATAGAAGGCTGTCAATCTCAATGTGTAGGGGTGGGATAGTCAAGGCTTTCACTGTCTCTTTTAGGAGTCCTGTTAGGATGTACTCAAATTTAAATCATTTTTTGATAACTTTATATAAAAAGAAATTACATTACCCATACATTATTTGGCAATTAACCCAGAGGAGTTTTTACATCTTTGGGCAAACATAAATAAATTAGGTTAATATTAGTTATCATGAATACATTGAATTGCTCTACATGATAGCTTAACTGAAGAAATGTGGACATATGAAAACACTTAATGTCTATTTTGTGCTAAGAGCATCTTCAGTCACTTTAGTGGTTGACACGTAGGCTTCCTATCATACGTAGGAATAAAATACCACATGGAACATTCATTAGTGAGAAGGATAAATATGTTTCAAGCTAAAAACAGATTGGATTACATAATACAGATGCCAAGCATATTTATCATGAAAATAATGCCTTCTGTGGCCTAATTAAAAGTGCAGTCAATGTAACTCTGTTTAAAAACATCTTTTACTCGACATCATAAGAAATAAAGGCTGCACTTTTAATTATACATTAAATAAGTGGAGAGTTCAATCTCAATTCTTTATGAATAATATAGAATTAGCTTTTTTATTAGGAAAATCACTATCGGAAGTGTCTTTTTTGTCTGATCTTCTTAACATCTAAGTGTTTTCGGCAGTGCACTAATGCTCACCCATTAAAATATTGTTCACTTTTGCTATCAACATGAACAGATGTTACCTCTTTATATAAAGGGATATTAATGATAAGAATTGTTTTGCATGGTGAACCTATTCTCACTTAGTACCACCACCTTTTATAATCTATAGATGATCTGAAACAGGGATGGATGGACATGCCATTGGTGCAAGCTGTAAGGGGGCCCACTGTCAGTCCACGCCATCTACTAACTACATAGCGTGCAGGATCTAATAATAACTGAGGACTGACACTATTAGGTTGTAAGACAAATATAATGCTATTCCTTGATAAGATATGGTAATGCCCATGTACTGTACCCGCTCATACAATACGATACAATAATACCTTATTGATCCCTTGGGGAAAATTGTTTTGTACATAGTGTTCTGTTACATACAGAGACAGGCTTAACGTTACAATTACATACATACACTATGAGAGGCATGTTCTTACATGTTGCTAGTTCCATCGTTGCAAAGAAACAGTTACAGCACAGTACAGGTTAACAAGACTACACTACATTACATAAGGTGAAAAAATTACAGTCTAAAAAATACACTAGTGACAGGCTGCCAGGTGGTGACTACCACTGGAGCGGTGGCAAAGTTTTCCTTCTGACTATGATAAAGGTACTGGTTGATAGTTTACATTTCAGGTGATGCCATAACTGGTGCTCTTGACTCTCAAGTTCCACCTGCTGCTGATGAACAGCTGGGTGCTCAAAGGGGGGGGGGGGTAACAGACTAAGTGCCAAACTGGTGCTGCAGGACAGAGCATGGGGTGGGGAGAGCCGAGGCAGATATACAGGCAGCCACCTGCAGCGCATGGCATTCCTGACAGTACATTCTATTAACTGCAACTGCAAGTTTACCAGTTATAGATTAGTTTAGTCAGAGGACAGAGTTGAATGGTGTGGCTATAGTCTTTGCAAATGTAAGATAAGTGATAAAGTAATTTGAGTTTGACAAGTACTTACAAGAAAATTCTTCTGTCTCAACTCTGGTCTAATTCTTTGTGCACTTAAAAATGCACTTAAAAGTATGCACGGTTTGGCTATCTACTGTCTATATTAACTAATCTAAGGTAATCTACTTATCATTTACTGATTATAGGGCTGTACTTAAATTCTAATAGTTTTTGTAAATAAGTTCCTCCTATATAGCACCAGCTCTATGAAGCTAATTGCTAGAATGTGGCTCATCTTTGCTTGATAAAGTAGGCCAAACATTTGAATTCCTGGTTTTAAATACTACAGTTATCATTGGAGGGAGTTTACAGATTAAACTATACAGATGATGGAAGATGATTGTAGCAGCTGGACCTGCCGTGATGGCACAAATGGGGTGGTTTTTTTGAAAGGAGCTCTTAGAGGGCCCTGCTAATGCTAAGCCATTGACTTCCACTGCTCATTATAACATGCGCTCAGCTGTGCAATATGTCTACTGTACTGTATTGCACAGCATATACTACGCATAAAACAAAAGAAACAGTCACTCACACTACTGTATCCTAATTTGAGCAATTTCCATAATAAAGACACTGGTTGTACATTGCTTTTTCTAATTAACTTAAGTCACAGTTTTTATTAAATTCATGACCAATGATTTGTTGAAATCAAGGAGGGGAATATGAGACGCGACACAAGAAATGCCTAATATCTCTTGAAATGAAATGTACAGGGTATAATTAAGTAGATGCTTAGGCCTTCTTTGTTTTCATTAATGCACTTAATGTATTCTGTTTGAACATCAGAAACATGTAACTTCTAATTGTATGGAATTCAGTGGCTCACTGCTTTGGGCTGTTAAAATGCCTTCCTTCCATTTCATGCCTAAGTAATGTGGAGCCATATCTCTGTAAAATGCACACTGGATTAAAAAAACATTATGTCACATGTTTATCAAAGCGGCGTCCTGTAGAAATGCTTTCCACTTCAGAGGCATGAGTTATGGCTATGTGTTCTATTAAAACGCCTTGCTATATTACCTCCGCACAAGCATTCCCAGCTCTTTTCTGCCCCTGAATCTGTATGCTATTAGAGATATCAGGATTCTATTAATATAAAATAGCAATAATTTAACACATACAATAAATTACCCAACAGACAATTCCTCACATACAATGGGCTCCAGGTCTGTTCACTGTGGATAAAAAGCTTAGATTTGGCCTCCTTTCTTTAAGCAAATGTTGAATTTGCTAGCTGGAAGTCAGCAACCTTTTCATCTCCTGTAATACAAGATGCAAAAATGTAATGCTTGAAATAAAAAATAAATAATTTTTTTAAATAATTATAATAAAAACATACATGTGAGATGACAATTATGACTTAGCAAAATTGATTAATTGGTCAACTAAATTGGCTTATATTACACTTGTATAGTAAGTAATGCCACATCCAATTGCACAAAATACCATGGAGCAGATTACTTTAGGGTATCCTATTTGAGACCAAAAGTCCCCTCTAAGTAACAAGCTATATGCCATCTGCAAAAAAAAAAGGTCAATCATGCACTACTCATGTGCTATTCACTTGAACGATTTAAAATGGGGGGGGGGTTCAAGCAACACCCCTCCATTTTATATTGGCAGTCACCCCTTTTCAAAATAGTCACCTAATTAGTGCACTAGTAATACATTACTGAGATTTTGTGCACATATGTTGTATGACTTAGCAGTGACTTGGCCCCCTACAAAAACTAAAGGTTGGTTTTCTCTGGGTAACTAGCTAAGTCATACGCCATATTCCAGAAAGAAAAAAACTAATCGTGCCTGATAATGCATTGCTAGAGAGTTAAATAGCTGACCTATTAAAAATAGGTGGAGTTGTTGCCAATTGCCTGCTTTTAGAGTTCCTAATGGAATGTGTAACACAGGCCAAACACAAAGGGGCTCATTTACAAAGGGCCCTGGGACAGGGATTTAAAAGGGGCTCTTGGGCATGCAATCCGATTTTGGCACAATCGCGCCGGCTTTCATGCGACACAAATCAGGGAGGGGCAGTGGGACAATCAAATGGATTCGAACCAACCACAGGATTTAACTTCAAAATTGTGTTGCAAGCCAAGCACTGGGAAGAAGAAGGTGAACTCCTGCGGACCTGATCGGGGAAGCGACACATGCAGGATAAAGGGCGCACAATTTTCATGAATTGTAGCAGAGTTCATCCTCGTCGGACAGTCCTGATTGGGGATGGCGCAGGGACCGGGTAAGTAAATGTGCCCCAATGTCTTTCCTATGCACACAGCATGGAGTTGAACTAGTTGGGAAGTAAAGAGTCGTCAGAACTCACCTGGTGATCCCTTCAAGATCTTGTAGCATCTGAAAACAGGTTCGGAATCGCTATCATCAGTTTCCTGTAAAATATCCATCGATTTCCTTCAGTTCCATTCATTTTACAGCCTCATGGGAAGGAACAGATTTTACACATTTTATTGAATTATAGTAACGTGACCCTTGTAATTGTGACATTGAGAAGACAATGCTGTAATTTTGAATCTTCCTTTGTGTTATTAACATACAGTTCACTTTGAAACTCTGGTTCTGAGGCTGATTTTATATGAGGATTATTACTTTGCCAGATGGCGAAAATGTATTACAGACAACAACAATTATGCTGAGAATTGCATTTATTGATACGATACGCATTTCTATGTGTTCAGTCAGCAGCTTCTATTCTTCCGGTAGACACGTCAGATAATCATTGCTTGACTATCGGGATTTTCCATTCTGTGTTAACAACAACATTAAGTGGGTTGACTAATAATTCTAATAAATTTGGCATTTTTTGAAATTTATTTCTAAAAATATATGAATAAAACAATTGGGAATATTTTTTTTTAAACACTAAAGTAAATCCCAGATGTATTTCTCAATACGCCTGTGTTGATCTCTATAAATACAACATATGGGAGTGGGTACCCGGCAGCCCCACTGTAGGGATAAATTTGGCAAGTTATGCTCCTCTTCTTATTTAGAATGTTTTTGTCTGTACTAAATGACTATATATGTGTACAGGATATCCAGGAGGGATTGCCAGGACAGAATTACTCACAGTTAGAATTTGCCCACCCTGGCTTTATTTTTTGGGGCCCAGAGTGGGGTTTGATGAGATTCTGGAGCTTTTAGTTATACTATGAGTGCTGTGATATATGTGCACCCTCTGCGCCCCATTTATAACCCCTATGTGATATCTGAGATGTTTCCATCTCATGAGCATGACATATTTGTCACTTGTATGTCTACTATGTCACTGCGCTGTATATCTTACGTTACCTCCTACGATGATGTCCCAGCTCGTATTGTCATTTGCCGCATCTCGCAAAGTGCTACAGTGCAGCGACTACATCTGTATCACACCATCTTTAAGTAATGCACTTTGTCATGTTGTTTAGACTCATTTTGTGTTTTACTAGCTGTCATTTAATATTACAGCACATAGCACTTCACATTTCAAAGGAGGCAAACAATTTAAAGACAAATCATTCACAAATCACTTTTATTTAGGTTAAATTTAGAATCAAAGCCGACATGTATTACCAGATGACAATGTTACTTTATGTTCACTGCTGATTTTCAGGTCAGTGTTCACCCTTTTAGCCAACCAGCTGACGACAGATTTTTTTTTCTTCTTTTCTTTGTACTTCTACTAGACACCTGCAGTTATTGTTAAGGGATGTTACAGGGCTGTTTGTCTTCCATGCTTATTATTGTGTCCCGGAGAGATTCTGATACAAGATTGTGGAGCTATTAGAGATACTAAGTAAAGGGAAGAGGCACCTCAGGGCACAGCAGAAACCCCTCAGTATCAGGCTCTGCCGGATGGGTGCAGGGTAAAAGGTTGAAATGTCATCACAAGAACAAGATGTAGGAGAATTACTATTAATGAGAAAACAATGGACACAGAGCTGAACTTCATTTACTCTACCATGGCCGCCTAAGGCCAGCGAGAGCATATCATGAAGTGCCGTCAGTATATGTAATCTAATTCTATAAAGTATACCTCTCCGTCTTAGTCATCAGAGAGAAATTGAAGCAGCAATCCCATAATGCAATAAATGATGTGGACCTGAGCGATGAAAAGTCTCAGTTACTTTGCCTTTAACCTTGCCTCCCAAACTGCATCCCCGGTAGATGCTAGTGATAAGCTAAATGAGCAGCATAAATCCTCTCTGATGCCAATGTCCAGGGAAATGGCCATCTTTCATCATTTCAATAAAATGTAAATTCTCTGGCTTCCAAAGTTGAGGACACCTTCTATCCTGCAGATAAGACATAGGGAGTAACTATCGGACATCAACGTTCAGTTCTGTAGTTCATCATATGATACATATATATTTTAATCTATCTCTGTCTGTGTATCTAGTTAGCATTTCTCATCTATGTGTTTTCTATCTATCTATCTATCTATCTATCTATCTATCTATCTATCTTTTCATCCATCTAGCTTTCTTATTATTTATCTAGATACTCTGTTATTCTCTATCTATCTTTTTGTCTATCTTATGTTCAATAATATATTTATATACATTTATTTCTATTTGACTAGGTAATGTCTCTTTCCATCTTATTTTCTATGGTCTATCCCTGTATACTGCAAATCTATGAACTTTTTATCGTCTCCTATCTATCTATCTACCAATTGATATATCTATCACCCCACATCTCAAAGTAGTCGGATCAAAGTATTTGTACATTCTGTTGCATAGTACATTACATGATACTTATTTACACAGATAAACTTAACCAGAGACAAAACCAATGTCATCTCACCAGGTTATAATGAAAGTGAAAGGAACCTGGCAGTTAATTCACCAAGAGGTTTATTTTATTTCACTGCTGCTATTTCTTGGTCTTCTTACGAGGGGCCCGCAAACACCTTTGGGAGTGCACCCTACCCTGTTTTTTTGCCAGTGCAGCTTCTATCTATCTGTCTATCTAGGTAAAAGGGAAAATAGCAGCACATCAGACAAATAGTTACCAGGTGCATGGAATAAAGAAATTTGGACACATTTTGACAAACCCTGTACAACATGTACAAAAGATTTTTATCCTCATATGAATGGATATTTTTTTCTGCAGTGTTTCGGCAGCGAATATGAGAACACCTTCCTGCTTTATGTTACCGGGCAGTCATGTACCTGTCAAGAGGCTTCTTTTTTTTTAAGCCTAAACTAAATTTACACAGTCATATTTCCTAGAAGTTAATGAATTCTTGTTTCAACACTGATGCAAAGGTATTGGAAAAAAAAGTATTAGTGACCTACAACATCCATTTCTTCAAGTGTATCTATCACGGGTCTATGAGGTTAATTAAAGTATTATTTTGACCAAAGAAAATGTTTGACTATTTGAATAGTAGATCATTTACTTAAGCAATAAATCTCTCAAAGCTCATATTAAGAATCAGTTAATTTTCTCGCTGACAGAACAAAGGGTAAAAATAGCGTTCCTGCACGTTGCATTTTCTGAATGCGTTTGATAGATGGGATATTCTCTACGGCATGTATGTCATCAATGAGCAAAGTACATGTTACTATGACTTCATACACTAAGCAAAAGAATTTGGTCCACATTTACCATTTACCTACACAGATCATTGCAAAAGCTTCTGTGATGCCTCCTGGTGGAGAGTAGAGTTAATGCAGAGGTTGAATTGCTTCTGCTACGGGTCTTTAGTAAACAGTTTTCGAAAGTGAAAGCGACTTTAGATATAGTTTTCTGCTATATAGAACCAAAAATCTATGCTGATCCAATTATTAATTAAAAATATTAAATCTACGTTTCCTAATACAAAGCTCCATATTCCTTGTAGTCCCATAAGAACATATATGTATGTATATATAATATATAGGATAAGTGATATCACTGGGGGTCTTGCTCATCAAAGGTCAAAGTACAAGGGTCTCATGTCCCTCACTTGAATAGAAAAACATTCATATATGCTTATTGGTACATTCTACAGTCAGGGACTTGATGAAATGATCCAAGTACTGGACTGGACTCACTCTGTTTCGTAAAGAATGAATAGAGCAGAAGCAGACTTGTGCAAAGGGGATCCTTCTTTTTGAAAAGATTTTATTCAGTGTGAGACCAGGACAGGCAAAAAGTATTTGATACCTAGGGATTCGATCATCGGGAACTCCAACAGTAAAAAGAATGGGCTCCTTCAGGAAACCTCAAGTGCTTCATAGGAATGGAGTACTGGTCAATATACTCAATTAGTGTCCCATGTGCCCTATGGAACTGCAGGAGATAGCTGTCTGGGAATTTGAATAGAAGTAAATGGGGCATTGTTGAGCAGGTGTACCAGGGCTTTACTCACATGGCATGCACAAAGGCCTTATCTTTTATGGATCGAAGATAAATTCATAGTATCATACTTTATATGGTTGAAAAAAAGACACATATCCATCAAGTTCAACCAAGGAAGGGAAGGGGTTTGATGAGGAAGGAATTTAGAGGAAATACTCAATCAATAGAAATAAGTGTAGGGCACATATCATTGGAGGGATCTTAACAACAGATTTGGAATTTTCAGGTTTGAACAATTTTGCTCCCCAAAATCTGCTCACATAAACAAGGTTCTGCAGCTATGAGCCACAAAGAAGATAACTTGCATTGCTATAAAGATATTTTATGAAATTAGTCATCACAGAATGTTGAAACTAAATGTGACATGGTGTTAAAAGGTAGACATATACTTTAATATTAATAACCCATAAAGATGCACTTAAGACTCTAAAACCCTGCAGGCACTTATGAGAAAACGCCAGTAGCTAAAGTGAGCATTTCTGATGATTACTTAAAGGGCTACATGGATTATCAGATAGTGCCTACAGTGTGCCCCCTACAGCATCCTCATGGAATGACCATCACTATTACAAACATATTTATTTATTCAATTTCAATTGACAAAGTATTAATTGTTGGTCCTTACAGACCCATTGAGGTTCTGAACTTGGCCAAACCTGAACCTCAAAATTATGTTTGGGCTTGGGTTTAGGGATTAAATCTGAACCTCTGCTATTTAACCTCCACAATCTGTACTGGCACTGATCACAAGTGTTAACTCTTCAGATGATGTGGCAAAGCAGTTGGCAACATTTAAATAGCCAACGCCACTTTCCTAGGGATCATTGCTCTCTGTTAACTGGGAGCAGCGACCATTGCATTTAAATCCAGCTGAAAGCTTTGCCAGCACCGATCATGGTTATTTCATGGTGGGGAGTTAAGCTGATCCCCAAACTGAGCTTCTGGGGGACTGAACCCGCAATGTTCGGCATGGATATAAACATTGCATGTTTCGGGTCCGCTCATCACTAATTGTAATATTTACAAATACAAAGAATTCCCATAATACATTTATTGTACAGTATTCTTTTCTGGAGACATTGCACTAGAAATGACATTGCTGATTGCAGACAGAATGGCAACCTATCGCAATGTGTATTTCAGTCGGCAAACATTTGCTTTCTTATCTCTACCAAAGATATGAATGTCATACAGTATGTATATTCATTTCCATCTTGTTTACTTGGTGATGCACCAGGACTGTTGATTTAGTCCCTGGCTAAATAATTGCCTAGATTAATTAGAAAACAAGTTGTCCCATTGACATTATTTCGTTGTTGGCTTTGTAGAAATCTGAATAAAATAAAACATATATTACATTCTCATTTGTCAAGTTGTTTCTAAGTTTCTCTTGAAAGTATCTAATACTCTTAAAAGCTTTTGTGTTATGTGGGCTAAGGGCAGGTTGTGTTATCCGTATGGTTAGTAAAACTTTATAACTTGGTCAGCAGCTCTCTCATGGACAGTTTTCTTAGTATGGAGCTGTAAATTGAGTTTGACATCAAACTTGATTTCTGGAATTTTTTGTGATTTATTTTGTCACTATATACATTCTGAAATGTACTGAAATCCTGCAGTTTTTACTCCAGAATCTCCTAATAGGTTGACACTTATTGCAGCTTAGGTAAACAAATAGAATTCTAGAAAATAAAAACTAATCAGGAAAGGATATAAAAATAGAAGACAATTTTTTTTAAAACTTGTAATTGCAGATTATGCTTCAAAACTTTCTTTGATCTTCCTACCATCGTGGGAAGGAAAATGTTGTCCTTGGTCTTGCTAACAAGGCTTTACAAGAGGGGTAAAATTTAGTGATGAGAGGACCCCTCTGTATTCAGGTCTGGTGATTGGGTGGGTTCGCTCGACCACCAGTAATACCCACAATCGGTGCTGACATGTAAAAGGATAAGCACAGAATGAGTGGTGGTGGGGGGGGGGGTGTTTTGTGGACCAAAATCCCCAGTATTCAGTACAAACATGAACATTTATGGTTTGGGTCCGATCATAACTATATCTTAAGCATATTAATGTTTATTAATATTATATTCTAACACATCACCACTGGATAGGCAACTATAGCATGACTGCCTACAGTTTCTAGCAGCACTGTAATGTGTACTATGCATTATTATTCATAACATAAATAGAAATGTTGACCAGGTTTTCGCATATACCTGTGTTGTCATAGACATTCATTGCCGAGCCACCTGAAATAGGTGCTAACTTCTTTTTATAGGTGCTAAAAGTATAACAAGGTTGGTAAACTGCTATTAATGGAAAACGGAAAACAAATAAAGAAGAAGCCTGGGATTACACAAGCTCATCTCGTGGATGCTCCCGGAATCCAAATGCCAGAATAAATAAAGCCGAGCCATTAGAGCTAAAATGACAGGGTGCTTTTATTAGCAAAAAATGTGAGCCATAAAAGCTTGATAGTAAGAAGTGCTGAAACAGCTCTCCCAGAAACTTTGACTACAGGTTATGGTTTTCATATTGACGTCCGTCCGTTGTCTCTGGTCTAGTGATATTTACATGTAATTTTTGCAGAATTGTAAAGGCCTTGAAGGGCTACAAAGAAAGACAGATGGTTTCCCACAGACTTCCCCTCCAGCTCTTTCATCTTTCATCTAACTATTAATTTATCTGTTTGGATGGATAGATTCAAGCATGGAACTAAGAGGAATAATAATGAGATTTTTAATAACTCGATACATTTGCATTCCCGGTGACTCTTTACATGGGTCTGCCTGATTAAAATGAATCATTTACATAATTAACATATGGTTACACTGTTGGCTTTAATATGCTGATTATCTCAATACTTTTGTCTGGAGTCAATTGGATTCAAACTGTAACAATTGTTTGAAGCAAGAATAGTTTAGTCCTGGGAGGGTTGGCGAATAAGTGCCATAGGGACTGATTAAATAAAACTGAACTGTCCATTGGATCTATTTAAAGGAATTGAACAAGAAACATTATTAAATGCAAAGCTGTATACTGTTAGCAAGCTATTTAGTATATATAACATGAGCCCAATGGTCTTAAGTATATATGTAAGCTAGATGAATACATGGGAGCTGCTTCAGATTGTCTCGGGGAACAGTCTTTGTCCTAGAATGACCCTGGTCTTTCAAGTTACTATTGTGTCTTCTCAGCAGACATTTGGAAGACGCAGCAATTTCTTATCTCTGCGTTCTGTGGATAAAGCCCCTCATGAAGTAAATGATTTATTATATTAGGACTGTGTTAAGACCTTGGTACATGAGGAGATTAATGTTACAATGCTAATGATAACGTACAGTCATAATGATAATCAGCTCATGTAAATGAGAGAAAAATCGGATTTTATGTAGGAAATTAGTTTGGATGCCAAAATAATGTAAATAGTCTTTGTAAATATGTTATATGAAATTGGTTTCATCAAGACAGTATGAAAAAGTGGAAAGCACTTTGAGCTCCAGGGGCATCATAAAGTAGTTATCTAAAGGGCTGTGTGCATAAACTATTAGAATTGAGCAATAACCTGCACCGTGCCTCCATGCCTACTTGGAGGAAATAGTCACAATTCCTGGCCCTGCGCCAAGAATTGTTACTTAATCAAGGCTGTACAAACCTTAATAAATTCTCCATTATTCGGTTGACACATTTTTTTTTTTTTTGCTTTGTGGATGTGGAAGCTGTACTGTAAGAGGGACATAAGGCACACACGGCCTTTATTGACTCACTTTCATTTTTGACTGGAGTTGGCCTTTAAGTTTTACAATATGAAAGAAAATCAGGACTTGGAAGAAATGTTCATTAGGCTTTCTTTCAGAAGATATGCTTACCATTGTCACTATACAGCCCACACAAATCAATGAACGTAAAGAATGAGCAGACTATATTGTATATTTGGCATTAAAGAAATGGGACAACGCTGTCAATAAATCAATTGTAATAAATTGTTTATGTGTGTTACATTGTTATTTATTGCTGTGCTTGGCTCTAGTCACTTATAATGTTGAGCTGCAAATTGTATATATTGACATATCTCATCCTAGAGGCTTTGCCAGCAATAGATAGCATACTATTTCATGCAGTGATACAATTAATTAGAAAGATGTCTCGTTGGTTTAAAACAATTAGTATACACTTATTTATTTATGTAATTTTTTCTTGGCGCTAACTTTCACTACCCGTATAACTAAATCTAAAGTAGTATTGGAGTTGTTTATACTTGTGACATATTCGGGAAATGATGATATGTCCACAAAGTATGGGTCTGCAGCATTTGTGATACGTTCAGCACAAGGACTATTCAGCATCTCTGGGGACCAAAACAGCTGACCAATGGGGTTGTTGAACCTCAACTTACCTTATATACTCGAACATAAGCTGACCCGAGCATAAGCTGAGGTACCTAATTTTAACACAAAAACTTCTGAAAAACAGACACCCCCATCCTAGGTCCTGTCTTCTGAAGCTACGTCTATGGGTGCTGCCATTGCATATACCATGACGTCGGCCGCTTGCTGAACATCATACTGTGTGCCAATGATGGTACATGCTTGATGTTGGCAAGCAGTTGACATCATGGTGTGTGCAATGCAGCAGGGACCCTAAGACAGATTTGGACTGCAGGCAAATTTAATTTTTTCGGCCAAGATCTTTCTGAATCAAAGCTGAATCTGGTAGGGAAACTCTTTGTGGACATTATTATACTGGGAAATCTGGAAAATTCTCATTCCTACATTTTCAAGGGGCTTTTGGATATTAGAAAATTAATGTATGGGATGCAATAAGTGATAAACTCCAAGAGAAATAATGGGAGTGATTCTATAAATGCATTTCTACTTCTCATAAGAATTAACTATTAGGGGGCATGTAGCATTTTTTTTGGACGGCAACAGCTTAAAATACAAGCGTAACTACTTTTCTGTGGTTTGGTTCTTTATGTGTAACACATATGAAACAGCTCCTTTTGATATAAGTCTATAGAAATTGACATTGAGAAGAGCAATAGCAGAACATTTTCACTGGTTTGTTTAGAAAGAGAAAGAACATCACAAGGTTTACAGTAAATCATTTGAAAGTCATGCTGGACACCACATATCACAGGCGGCTGTTTATCTCTGGTCCAAGAGGAGGGTAAGAACCTAATTAATGATGTGCTCCTTATACTTCTTTATAGTGTAGCAGAGCAGTAAATTTGTATTTGTGCATGGAAGTAAATGTGAATAATAACGTTCACTGTCAGAACCTAAAAGTGACAAGCAGAGGGTAAGAAAAGGTGCAAGAGAATAAATCATATGATAAAAACAAGATAAAAACTAAATTCCAAAGTCAATTTTCTGGCTAAATGAACAAAACAATTTGGTGATTTGCAATAGCAAAGAGAGAACTGGTCTTAAAACATATATACCATATATACTCATGTATAAGCCTAGTTTTTCAGCACAAAAAAATGTGCTGAAACCCCAAACTCGGCTTATACACGAGTAAAAAATATAGGTTTTACCAAGTTTTTGTGGTAAAATTAGGGGCCTCGGCTTATACTTGGGTTCTCTTATACTCGAGTAAATATGGTAATAATAGTAACTAAAAAATACAAACAATAAAGATCTTGTAGCAACTGCACTTCATGTCCACCTTTAGACACAGACAGCAATGTGTGTGTTATTTTTCTTACCGATAACTGAATTTTAACCGACTCAAAAAGGTGCAATTATCATATTAGATGTCACGCGTTTCACATCTCTCTGCCCGTGCACTGGGGAATTTTCTTTTCCTAATAAATACACAGGATTGTTTTCTTGTTAGACCATGTTAATGGCATTGACTTAGTTTGCATTGCAGATTTTGTGACAGGTCTCCCTGTGTTAGAATATAAATTTACTGATGATTAAGAACATGTTGTTTCACAGACCGGGGACTTGCTGGTCAGGAAAGGTAACGTTAATATCTGAATTAAAGATATTAATCTCTTGCAGTCTGGTAATAAATGTTGGAATGTTGAAAAGCAATGACTGGGAAACAGAGTGTCTGTGCAAACCTTAATCTCTTGTAAGGTGCAGTGCTAGTCTATAACTGTCAGGGGATGACAGAGGAACGGTGCCTTCTCAAAACCTGCTTAGAATTGAAATATGGCACGTGTCTAAGGAAGCTTTTTAATTTGGAATGCAAACCTGTGCGTATCTGTTCCCTAACCATAAATTGAACTTGATACAGATGAAACTGAATTTAATTTCATTAATGTATTTGTTATGTTCACAGCCATAGCTGGAAAAGTGTAGGTAACTTAGTAACTTAAAGGGGTTGGCCACTTTACCTCATGTTTACTGTAATGTGTGGGGGGCAAGATATTAGTTCATTTACCAATATACATCTATTAAAAGTTCTGCACTGATTTCTTAATATGTAAAGTGAAGCCTCCTGTCTTTTACCTCATCAGCCAGACATCCCTGTCCATAAAATGGCCGCAGATGGATGGTCATGTGATCTATATCTGTCCATAGATCACATGACCCTCCATCTGCAGCCATTTTATGACATGGATTTCTGGCTGATGAGGTAAAAGACAGGAGGCTTCAATTTACATATCAAGGAAGCAGAGCAGAACTATTAATATATGTATAATGGTAAATAACCTCATATCCTGCCCCCCCCCACTTGATTTATTTCTTTATTAAATAAACATATTTTACAATATTCATATTATTATAGTTCATACAGTTGAAAAAAGACAGTTGTCCTTCAAGTTCAACCAAGGAAGGGAAGGGATTGCATGAGGAAGGGATTTAGGGGAAACAATTCTATATAACATAACCATCAATGTTATTTAGGTGTAAAAAGGCATCTAGACCCTTTTTGAAGCTCTCTGCTGTCCCTTCTGTGTCCAGCGCCTGAGGTAGGCTATTCCACAGATTGACGGTTCTCATAGTGCTGTCCCTGTCGCCTCTGGTGATGAAACCTAGTTTTCACTTCGTCTTTTGATGTGATTTCATCTGAAACAACTTACCACCATATTTTTTGTATGGACCATTCATATATTTAAATAAATTAATCATGTCCCCTCATCATCACATTGTCATCACTTTTGTTCCCAGTAAGGTTTGCAATATTATTTCCATCTCGGTATGTGTTGGGGGAAATCTGTTGGCCCAAAAAAATCTCAATGCAAATGTTGGTCAGATTTAGACCCAGTAACCCCATTCTTCAGGGCAACAGAAGTCAACACCAAAAAACGTTGAAACCACATATTAGGCCAAAAGCAGGCCAATTAATTGAAATCCTTCTAGTTTGGAGTAGGATTTTGTACATTTTTATATTTGAAGAGAACAATCAAACTGTCCTTCAATGGTAATTTTTTACTTCAATTTATTGATGCTATGGGGGAGATTTACTAGAAGTGTCTGAGAGCAGAACTGTTCTAATTGCTTATGACAACCAATCACAGCTCAGTTTTAATATTTTCATGGGCAACTAGAACAGTTCTGCTCTCTTCTGACACTTCTGATAAATCTCCCCCTATATGTGATGTTAAAAGTCTTGCAGCCATTTCCCCCTCTCTATCAAATTATAAATTGACATTTTAATGGGTGAGTCAAGGATGTTGTTGACCAAGCATACAGTAAGTTTCCCCTGACTATAAAATATAAATGACTATAAACTATGTATGGTAATAGTGCAGAGACTATACAATATATAGAACATGTTTATGTACAGTTGCTGTGACAGCTGGAAGCATTTTAGATATATATATACATCTTTTTTTGCCCTTTGCTGTTAACGTTTGACTTTCATTTCTGTAGTTTGAACACAGACGGAATAAAAAAAAAACAATTTTCTTTTTATTCTTTGTTTTTATGAAACTGCTTTACAAGGATATAACATAAAATGGACATGTCATCCCATATAAACTCAGTTCCGTATCTTAAACACATCAAAGATTTATCTAACCCTTAGTTTAAACAAAAATTGCACAATAAAGACACAGACTCAAGGAAATGGTTCAATTATTTTTATTTTTCAAGAATTCCACAGAATGTTTTTACATTTTCAGGATTTTTTTTTTATAACTATCGTTATGACCACAAAATGCAATCTTAATGGTGTAAATTACTCAATGATAGAACTGTATAGAGTTTTATTTTGAAGTGTTTACTGCTCTATATTCTAAGTACCGTATATACTCGAGTATAAGCCGACCCGAGTATAAGCCGAGACCCCTAATTTCAACACAAAAAACTGGGAAAACCTATTGACTCGAGTATAAGCCGAGGGTGGGAAATGCATTGGTTACAGCCTCCCAGTATATAGTCTGCCAGCCCCTGTAGCATACAGCCTGCCCAACCCCTGTAGCATACAGCCTGCCCAGCCCCTGTAGAAGGAAAAAAAATTACACTGTACTCATCTTTCCGACGTCCCCCTTAGGTCCTCTTCTGTCTCAGACTGTCTCAGACAGAAGAGGACCTATGGGTGACGTCAGAAAGGTGAGTTTTGTCTTTATGTTTTTAGTTGACTCGAGTATAAGCCGAGTTAGGGTTTTTGAGCACAAATTTTGTGCTGAAAAACTAGGCTTATACTCGAGTATATAAGGTAATTGTACAAATAATTCCCTAACATACACTCACACGATGTATGCCCGCCGTACCGTAGTTTTGACGGGCATACATCAGCGCTGCGGAGCGGAGCAGGGGATGAGCGCAGCTCACCCCCGCACATCTCTATAGGAATATACAGTGCACGGTGCTGTATTATGTAGAAAGGTAGGACATGTCCTATCTTTCTATGGGCTATGGAGCGGTACGGTGCCGCACGTGTGCTCCTGCACAGGGCCGTGAGCACATAGAAGTGTATGGGGGATGTATACACATCGGCAGTATATAAGTTCCCCATACATTCATGTGAATGCAGCCTGAAATATTGTACTTACATTCCATTCACATTCAAAGTTTCCCCCTTAACAAAGTATGTTATGTTGATATGAAGGCTGGTAAGAAGATTTTATTTTGCCAGGTAGTCCTTACCCCATTAAAAGCTTTAAACCGAGCGCTAATTTGGCCAAAAGCATTTCCTTCTGAGCACCCCTGATGCCGATCAGAAATCTATATACATTTTAATGGAAAGAGAATAATATGTCATTCAGAAACACCGATGGCAGCAGCTAATATTTTGAGGTAGCAAAGAATCAATTATCAGAATATCATGCCTGATCTTTCTCCAATATCACATTTGGCAGAGTGCAAACTAGTGAATATAAATATCAAAAAGTTGGGCTATTTTTCTCTGCGCCTTGTGATGGCAATGCATCCAAGGAAATTAACCTACTCTCTATCCATGCAAATGTATGCACATACACTTTTTAATCAAAAATGATTTTACTAGGAATAAGCAGACCCCAACTTCCTGTGCGACTCGTACATATTTCCGGATTGGATGCCAATTGGCCAATCCGGTATATTAACATCCATAGCAATTAGCCATTGCTTTGATTGGCCAGGGTTGTTACTTTGGCAAATCACAACCATGGCTGGTAGCTAGGAGTGTTACTTTGCAGAATTGGCTGTTAGGCAGCCAATCTGGCAATATGTCCATGGAGCAGGGCCAAAGCCATCACTGGGCATACCCAGGCAAGTGCCAGGGTCCAGGGCTGCTGTGGGGACCATTTATGGCTGTACATAAGGAATCCATGGGAGTGAGAAGGGCTGTATCTAATAAATCCATAATGAGTGAGGGGGGTTTTATATAAAATAACCATGAGGGGGGTTAATTGGTATGATAAACGAGGGAATATTTTATGGAACTGGAGTCTTTCAGTTTCAGAATTTTTAATGCTGCCACATGAGTTCAATGCAAAGGGGCTTGAGGGGACTCTGTCGCCCAGCGGCCTACTGAAACCTGGAGCCGGCTCTGCAAAGGAGCATCTGAAACCCAAACATGAAGTTTGGTGCTGCTCATCTATAGATAAATGAAGACATTTAAAAATAGGCCCTTGTACAGTGGACCCCTAACTTACCGGTGAAAACAATGGTGCTCTGTTGGGTAATTTCAAACATGTCTGGTGTGGTGGAAACTCAAAATCACATTTTCAAACACTCACCTAAATTTTAGGGTTTTGGTGTGTTGATTTCAACAAAGTAAATATCTGTCAACCATCAGAGCTCTCAGTATAAGTAAGTTGTTATGCAAAATCAATCAAGTACATTTTTGCAATGTTACTTATCATTAGCCTTCATTTACATGAACAAACTGAAATCCAATACACAAATGGGACAAAAATTTACCCAAAATATAGATTTTATTAATTGCCTATATACAATTGTCCTAATGTCTGTATTGATTTTTTTAAACTGCACATGTAAAGATGGATAATATTTACAGACTGCATATTTAAAGGCTTCTTTATTTACTCATGGATCATGTTTGGGTTTAGTAAATAACAAAAATATAATGATCTATTTAATAAAAAAAATGGGCTTCTGCCAACAAGGCTTCATATTGTATATAAACCTGAAAACAGCGGTAAGACATGAACTTTTGATTTGGTTTTGATATGAATAGAAATCCTGACAATCACTTGCATCGAAATAAAGCAGAATATGAGATTATTGTTATTTAAACATCTATTCAAGTTTCTTTTCTGAAAACAGAAAGGCAAAGAAAACCACTTAAACTGTCAGCGTTGCTCAATTTGTCTGCTTTCTCTGGAATATAAAAACCACTGAAATTAAATTTTGATGCTAATATAAGCGAGTATTCCTATTATATTCCAAGCATGCCAACCGTCCTTCCATAATTAATTAAAATAATCACGGTATTGGTTTTCTTGATATTTACAAAATATTCATTACATTTTTACTAATGCAACAATTTTCCCGCTGTGAAAACATTGCTGATTTTCTGGAGTCATGATTGGAAAACCATTGTGAGCCACATAGCTAATCAAGTGGAAATTCATTATTAATGAATGTGCTGCATTTGCAATGATATTGCCTTTACCTGGAGATAATGTCATAATGTAAATGACCTACATAAGGAATGAAGTAACAATTCACTGATTCGGCTCTGGCACTCGGAGTCTTTTCTATTATATTTGCAGTTCATAAATATCTGTATTTCTTTTTATGTGTTTACAAAGGCCATTGCGATCACAAGTAAGATTTTATTGTGCGAAATTTACAAGGGGCTATAATTCACCAGAATTCCTTTGTATGTAATTACTTATGTGAGTATTAGTCACCATAGATAAAAAGTTATACTGCTCAATGAGAAGCTCTAGTTTTCAGCTTTTTGAACTTTAATTTTAAAGAAAAATTGTATCATGAACAATTTTTATTCTATCAGAGTTACCCATGGCCCACTCCCCAAAGCCCCCCCTCCCAAAGTCCCCCCACCCCAAAGTCCTCCTTCAGATTATTAGTGCTGTTTATGGACATAGGACCATATAATCACTTATCAAGAATAATGATTTTTTATCTTCTATATAGCTAATACATCATGGCATCCATTTTTGGGTCTTAAAAAAATTATACCATTGGATATACATTCCGTTCTGAAGGTAGGGGTTATATAGCACCACAAATTAAGCATTTTAAAGGATTTTTCCAGTAAATTTTGTAGGACAGGGCATCAATATTAGTTTAGCCAGGCAGTGACCTGATTCTCTGAAACCTAGCACTGAATTCATCATAAAGGGGGTTGTGGGGTGTATCAATGTGTCCGAGAATTAGACAAGACTAGTCTTCTTCAGATTCATGATCACCATCTACTAGTCTATGTCCACGCATTTGGCACACCATATTCATTTTTCGGCGCACTGACTTTATACTGCAATTCCACACACCCTTAAAGGGGCCACATCCCTTAAAGGTGTTGACCACTTTGCCTCATGTTTTTTGTGTGTGGGATATTAGGTAATTTACCAATATATATCTATTGATAGTTCTGCGCTGCTTTCTTGATATTTAAAGTGAAGGCTCCTGTCAGAGATATCTGTCTATAAAATGGCCACGGATAGAGGGTCATGTGATCTCTGTCTATGAATAATTTGAATAACAACTTATGATAGTGTTCATGAATATAAGATCAAGGTCTTGGCAGGGTGATTGTTCATGGACAGATCACCTAACCCTCCATCTGTGGTCATTTTATGGTCAGGAATATCTGGCTAATCGGGTAAAAGACGGGAGGCTTCACTTTACAAATCCAGAAAGCAGTGCAGAACTATTAATAGATGTAAATTATTAAAGTACATAATAAAAAAATTAAAAAGCCTCAATAAATGTGGCACAAAGGCATTTTTTTTATGTTACCAATGCCAGAATTCTGGTGCAAGTGGATTATGAAGTTTACCCAAAATAATAAAACCAGAGCGACAATTCTTTCCTGTCCAGTTCCTATAAAAAATAATAGCAGGTGAACTGTTATAACACATCTTGACCAGAGAAATAAATACTAACTAGATTATTGTAGATTTTACTAAATAAGAATAGTTTTACTTTACATTCAATTAAAATGAAAAGTTCCAGTGAACTTTAGTGTGACTTTACCAGCAGCATCTGTTGCATGATATCAGACCTCAGCACCTTTTAGAAAGTTCTGCTTTTCATACACCATCATAATACCGTGTACCACAGAATATATTGTTCTTAATTTCACAACCCTGACAGAATTCTTGTGAATACAAATTTCAATATAAATCCCTCAAACTAATTCCAAATCGATAAAAGTCGCCTTTCTTTCTCTAAGCCTCATAATTGGATAATATAAGAGGGCTCACGCATTTCACTTGTGCTCTGTTATTCTCTATTACTCCAGATTTTGAAAAATTGTTTTATTTTTTTTTTCTGGAACTCACCCAGATAAATGCCTGTCAAAGAATAAAGGTTCAATAACAAAACCAAAGTGACAATGCCTAACATTATGGTGTCATCCAGCAGAATGACAGCATAATCATGAAAAATTCTTCTACTGACCGAAATGAGAGGCGCTGACAAGCTCGGTTAGGATGTTACTCTCAAACTGTGCTCCCTGTCACTGCCTGCTATGGGCTATATTTTTATTTTGCTAATGAATGGAAGATGTGGAATTATTTTATACCCGTGCTTCATGTACCTGTATCATAGTTATAGTCAATTGCTTATTTACAAAAACAGGCCGCTACAGGTGTAAAATTGTTTTTGGAATTTTTTTTTTTATATATATTAAGTTTAATGACTTTGCTATCAGTAACGTTAAAAACTTTATTGACTTTTGAACACAACACTACTGACCTGAAAAAGGGCTATGTAATATGTGTATATAGACAGCAGCCCCCAAAACACCAAAACAGGATTTTTAAAAGTGAATTTTGCATGGTTTTGAAAAAAGAAACCTTATTGAAGATATTATAGTCCTTAACCAGATGGAGTGATTTACTTATCTGCCTCAAAACCGAATGGGCATGTAGAGGAAGGAATTACACATGTTAATGATATGTAAATTGTTTAAATGAGTCAATCTATCAAATTTGACCCTCGCTTGACCTCATTTTTTTTAATCAAGTTATCATCATTACTATGGTGGAAATATTACTACCTGCATAAAAAGGCAAATTTGTATTCACCTATCTATATTCATCAAGGTAATAATGGATAAAAATACTGAAAAACCAATAGAAACATATCTAAACAGACCAGACTCATCACAGTGTCTTAAATTGAATTTTCCCAACACAGAAAAGTGAGGGTACAGTGGCAGTAGTCATTTCAAAAAAGACTTGGCCAGATATTGTATCTACAATAGTACAAATGCAGCAAGTAGCCATATATAGGGATGGTTGAACCGAAAAGTTCAGGTAGAGTAATGAAACCCAAACAGAAAACCACACCCAATGGTAACATTGGTAAATGCCGGCTACATTTAAATCCCGGTGTGCAAGCATCACCATCATTTTCTAGTGGAACTATAATTTAAAAGTTAATACTTTAAATTGGAAGGGGTGAGTCAAACCCAAACTTTTGTCTGAAGTGCACATTCAGGGACCCTAACCCGCAATGTTGAGCATGGACCTCAACATTGCAGTTTGGTTCCACCCATCACTACCAAAATACCCTAGAACGGAGGGGAGCAGGAATCATAACACATCAAGCCAATCCAATATGGTAGTAAGTGATACCCAGGAAGTCATTAATGGAGGTCCAAATACTAGCTCCCCAATTCCCTAGAATACAGACTTCCGCCCAGGCATTAACAGCATTTCAAATATTTTAAACACCCCCCCTCTTTGCATATAGTCCCTTTTCTATTCACTCTGGTCATACTTCAAATTTAGACTGCTTAGTCTTACTTTATACCACCTACTAGTTGATGTCAAATGTAGACGATATATCAAATTGCATAATTTCTGCTAAGGTTAATAGGGTTGCTAGGACTGCTGACTTTACCAAGCACCATTCCCTCTTCTTAAAGGGTATCTGCCACCAGGATGAAGGAATGTATGGAAATGAGCCTTGGGGTCTCCAGACTTCATAGGTGTAAATGGAGCCTGGAGCCCCTCAGACTCATTTGCATACAGTATGTCCTTTAAGTCAATTTTGTAACATTCAACCCTCATTGCCATGGAGAACTAGAGTCAACTGCAATATCAAAAATAGCCAATATAATGTGCGGTGCTGTTCTTGGTACCGAAGCAGGCTGTATAGCTGAAATGGCTTCTTCAAACTGTTGACAGGGCTAGAAGTCAAACCTACACTAACCTACCCTTGTTCTCCCTTATCATTTTCCACTATGAGTTGAAACTACAATAGTAAACCTCCCCCATTGCTCTAACAACGAGTAACCAGTTGTTCTTCCCCATCTGTCTACAGTACTAATTGTTCCTATTTTATTGTAAAAGTGCATTTGAGAAGCTTCCAGTGACGGAGATTTATCACACAAAAATGATCAATTAATGCGTCAAGTGCTACACAGAGTTTTTAACAGCACAATCTAAAATATTTTAGTTTGGTTGTTTCAGGGAAAACAATGCATTGAAGAAAGGACTAATTGCTTCTTTTTTATTCGAAGTGACAAAAGCCAATACATCACACTTAGGCACAAAGAGAACTCCTTTTCAAGAAACTAATTAAACTTCATCCTATCTATATTCATTACTCCCTGTTCAACTAAATATTTGAAAACCTTCCATTATATTAGATTACGTAAATTATATTACTCATAGGAAGCATATGATGATGTTTGGATAACTAGCAATTGTTACATCCCTGAAATGTAATAAACATCTTTGAAAGCATAATTTGCCTTAATTGTTTCTTCATAGTTTTAAATGAAACAGTAATTCAATAAGTTTGGTTTATAGTCTACTCATTTTCTGCTGGTTTTAGTAAATTAATATGTATCAATAAATAGAATACCGATACCAACATCTCTCTTTCCATTGTGACGATAAGAAAGTGAATTAATCCGTTTATGGTATATTGTATTGTTGTTGCGATGCTTTCAATGGAACGCAATGTAAACTGGTAACATATTCGAAATGTAATGATTGAAACCAAAAAAATAATAAAATATAGTCAAGAAAAATATAGATCTGAATAATGGATTATAGCCCAAGGACATCATTATCAGAAGGTTCTCAATACCGTGCTGTAAAATGCTGCGCTACCGTACATTGCTAAATAAATTTATGGTCGCTCATCAGTTTCATTAGATTTGAAGCAGCTTTTCCAGAATTTTGTTGTCCACTGTAGTAATCTGCTATGTTAAAATTCAACTCTGATATGTTTTTTTTTAATATACATTAAAGGTAACTGCACCCAAAACATCCTCTGCCTATACCAGTTCAATCTCTACATGTCTTATGTGATATATTATTAGAATTGATAGGACTCGTTAGATAATATGCCTTCCTATGAGCACCAAAATGAAATAAGTTTTAGGCTGGGTTCACATGACATCTTTTGGACATGTTTAGAGTGTATGTCTGGAAAGCTCCCGATGCACATGCTAAATGTGCCCATAGACTTACACTGGCAATGGGAGACATTATTTTTGCCTCCATTAGCACCCATCGGGCTGTGTTTTTCACACTGCTTTCTGCGGGAGAGTGAGGTATAGACTCAGCAGCTGCCATTAGAGGCTATGGGAGATGGATGCAACTGTATGGCACCCAACTCTGTCCTCCCCTGAGCATATACTGTGGGTGTTTCCCTGGTGATGTAACAGTTCAAATATACTACCTTCTGCCAATGTTCCTTCCTCCTCCTATTTTTAGAGTAGAGAGGATGAACCTCAGAATGTATCCCATAGGAATCCTCTTGATGTATCCTTACAACCGAAGAGATAAATGAAATCTGACTCTATTCTCACATTCATAAATGCTGTTTTGCAAACTGCATACTTTAGACTGGCCAAGCATTGAGACATCCCCTATGAATCCTTTTTTTTTTTTTATCAGAGATGACCACCACAGGTCAGTTAGAGGTAAAGTTGCCTACTATAGGTGTTTTAGTGTAGTTATATAAAGCTCAAATCTAGTAATCTAGTAAATATGAGATCTGTCCATACTTGACATGGGGGGGGGGGGTTATCATGTTTTGGCCTTTTACCCCTATTCTGCCTCTTATGCTACTTTTTGAAGCCAGAAAACCCCCCGAATACTGGAGTAGGATATAGCCGAAATATTTGCCAGGCTAGACCTGACACAAATGTAATTCTGGCCCACTTGTGCTGTACCGGTATTACTAAAAGTACAGAACCCCTTGTTGTGCACTGGTGAAGGGATTATTATGGCATGATATACCAGTCTTAATAAATTCCCCCATAGTGTTCCTCTACTATATCTGCTGCTAGTCATTTTATCAGGTCAGAATCTACCTAACATGACTATACACTTTGGATAGCTGTCAGTTAAATTTGTTCTCTCCTGACAGATCTTCTTAAACTTAGCTCTTTGATTGTCCACTATTCACATTAGTACGTCAGCCAGTCCCATCAAACTCAGAAAGCTCACCTAAGATTGTACGCCATTTGTATATTTGATTTTCAGCTAATATTCAGATTATTTCAAACATCGTAGGTAAGTGACCCGCTCTCCTTTTCAATTTGAATGTCTAGCTGAAGAACACAGATGGTTTATTAACAGAGAATTATGAGGAATACACATTTATTTAGACAGGGGTTATTATTCTACAATCAACAGAAGTAGAAATGAGGATAATACACATGATTATAGCAAAGGTGAGATGTCAGAGAGGTAATGTTTTCATATAATTATTCTTAGTAAAAAAATATGTCTCTGAGTAAATCCTTGGTATAATACATGGTAAACAAGATATACATAATAAGAGGCACTTAGTAAACATATATTTACACCTCGAGAGTACTCAGGGGTTAAGTCAATAGAACACATTATCTATTAACAAGAGTGCTTCTGAAAAGCTGAAAAGGAAAAATACATAAGTGCACACCACTTGAAACTAAATTGCTGACTACTTCCACAAGTGTAATGCAATTAAGCAGCTAGCTATAAGCTGTAGAAAATGGACAAATTTACTTTAGATGTGCACACTTTTGGAATTTTAGAGAGCTCTTAGTTAAAGTGCTCTCGTAAAACATATTTAAGCAGGAAAGTGTGTTTCCTGGAACAATAACAGTAAAGAAAAAAAAATCCCAATTAGGAAGTAGACTTGCCTCCTATCCCCAGCCAAGATTATTGAAGAAGTTGGAAAATGTTGCATTGAGGTTTCTGTTAAACTAGCTACATTACCTTTCCATTGAATAGGTTTCGGAGTGTTGTAAACCAAAATACAAAACCTGAAGATGGGCTTAAAAGAAACATTATATCGGCAGTTTATTGTTAGGTCATTTTACACCTTAAGAAAGATGTCAATTGATAATAAACACTAGAAAAAGTAGTTCACTGACCCACTGAATCTGTGATGCAAGGATTCAATATATAAATAAAGCTTCTGTTGTGATTAACTACCAGTTTCGGCCTCTGCCCCAAGTAGAGATGAGTGAATCATTCAAGATTTGATTCGCTGAAGCTTCACAATATTTTTTAAGATCTGAATCAAATCTGTATGATCCAATTGTTCTGGAAATCGGTATTTAACTAAAATCTCTAAAATTATATGAAATTATTTTATTTTCTCAGTTTTTTTTATAAACACTAACCCCAATCATAACTCTAATGAAAAATATATCTAAATTACAATTATGTAAATAAGTTTGGACCTTATTGTAAAAAACATCATTTTTTTTAAGGATTTGAGGCTTTATATACCCATTTCCAGCACACTTGGAACAACATTGGTTTGTCTGAAGTGAATCAAGAAAAAATCAGATGCCATTCGATGTCAAAAGCCACCAGATTTGCACCGAATCTACAAATCAATAAATTGTTTCGCTCATCTCTAGTGCAGAAAAAACCCTTTAAGGGACCATTGTTGAACTTGTCCATATATTATAGTCCATAAAGTTAACAGGACTGTCAGTTTATATCTTACCCTTCTCAATATGCGTTCTCTGTATTATTGAGACCCCCATATATCCATCTGTTAGTGAGTATGCCTGCTGGGCATATAACCATTGTGTAGTTTTACATCACTGGTTTATCTTTACACATTTTGGAAAGAGAAACCTTCAGTAAGATTGTACTTGGAACCTGTGATCAATACAGCAATTATCTTTTCATTATCTGTTGACATCTAGAAGCAAGGGAAAAGCAACCAGTCCCTTCAATCCTTGGATTAAGGCAACAGACATATCTAAATGAAATACAGCTCTTTGAGATTTATTTTTGTTTTAGGGTTACCGGAGGGCAGAGGAGAAGGCACAGTGACATATCAAAGAAGGAGATGTTGCTACATCCAGGTTGAAATGTGGAGACAGTTGCAGAATTCAATACCTTTATTACCTATTGATAGAAGGTTATAAAAGAAAATGCATTTTGTTATGTACTGTACGTTTTGGCCTTGGCTTTTTGCATTAATGGGACATTTGACTTTGACAATATTGCGGTTGTAGCTTGTGATAAACAAAACAAAATGTATCTCCTTGGAGAGTATACAAGAGATGGAATCTGAGGATAAAAGCGTAATACTGCACTTCCTTACTGTTTGAAGCTGTTGAAGGAGTATGGATGTAGGTTGTATATGGTGTTAATATGGTAATTACTCCTCATTTATATAGGCTGTGTCTTTATCTCCACATGACCTACCAGCATATACAGAAGGGTTTTAACTATGCGGCATAACGTGTGTGTTAGCACATATACATGGCTCTTGCCCGCAGGAAAATTAATGTTCTGTGCAAAGGAGAAAGCCCTACTGTCTATGAGTAAAGACCGATGATTGATGAAACGTGTTCTTTTAAACAATAGGATGAAGGGACACAATGCTTCGTAGTTGCTAGGCGACTAAAGTATCTATTTTGTTTTCTATACAACCATAATTAAGATATTCCTTTTAAGGATGGGATAATCCAGCGAGAAACCTTAAAAAATGTAGATGGGTCTAAAACTCCACCGCACACAGGATGCACTTCTGCGTTGTACCACTCATTTTCAATCATATAGGTAACTCTGGTAACTATAATAATGATAGGATCAATGGAAACACTTGCCGATGGCAACATGAATCTAAGGATCAAAGAAATTTAAGAGTAAAGCCCATTACATCTCCAAAACCAATAATAGTGAAGTGTAGGGGCTTTTAATAGTAGAACAAACAGCCACAATTCAGAGAAGAAATACTAGACTCTAAGAGCGATGGGGGTTCTATATCTATAGACAGCTTCAGGTTCAGTTCTTCTGTGTATTCATTGCCTTTTTAGCTATATATTTGTATATATATATATGTATATATATATATAGCCTTATTTACCTATAGATGGCTACAGGTTCAGCTCTGTATATTTATTACGGGTAAATCTGGCAGATCAAGTCCACTAATACTGCACTTCTAAGTGGATCTGTATATGCATAAAAATATATTTTTTTTTTCACATAGTTGTGGATGTTACTGTAACTATTTAATATATTAATTAAATATATTAGTAATATGATATCATTATTATTTCACAGAATTGGGGACATTGATCATACATCACCGTTCCTCCAGCGTCCCCGCATACATGAAGAGACTACTGCCTCCTGATCTAACTAGCTGGGTGGCTGGGTCAGCGTACAATAATACAGCAGGCCCTGCCTATTATAGAATTATGGTACATCCTGTGAACTTTCACTTATGAAAGATGTTGTGTGAAGGCAAGGGGCAGGTGCGACCACATTGTGGGCCAGTAATTGCGATTATTTTGGGGCTTGTATGCCAGAAAACTGATTAAATGACCAATAAGTCAAAATCCATAAAAAATTTCCTTAATTCATGTCTTAAATATAACCTATAAATATTTATTTCAGAGTTCAGTAGTCGAGTTGTGTACAGTATATTGTGACTTATATAATTATATTATATATCATTTTTTCCCTACCTACAACACGCAAGAGGTGTGCAGTCTGACATATGAAATAGATGCACAGTTTCTCATTTGGGATGATAATGATATTATTATTTACATATCACTTCATTTTGACAGCACTTCACAGCAGGACCTGCTCAATAATTCAATCTGAAAGTGTAGTTTCTGAAGCCTATAATGTATCACTCTGTTAGCTTAGTGCATTTTACTGGAACCTACACAGTGGATTTGCCTAATATAAAATAGATAGCTTCTCAAATGCACACCATGGAACACTTCAAGGGGACCTGTCACCATTAACGATACATATTTTTTCATAAATACTTGTATTCCCTGCAAAATTACATCAGTGATGTATTTTTCTGGTATTTCAGCATTTTTTTCCTGTGTGTCAAAAAATTGACAACTAAGTGTTTGTATTTCTCCTTATCAAAGGGGCGTGTCTCTACACAGCCTTGCATAGTCAACAGTGATTGGATAATGTCAGACACACCCCTAACTGGTAAAACCCATTTATCAATATATTATTTATTGAGGAAGAGCAAGATAGAGCTTCAATAAAAAAAAATGTTTTATTTATTTATGAGTTTTTATTTCATAGAAAAAGTCAAGAAAATGGTAGACCCCCTTTTAATATATTTAACAGGGAAATGGTTTCTTTCAGTGCTATTCTTAGCTCAAATAACAAAGATTGAGGCAGATGTATAGTGACTTATGATTAGTGATGAGCAGACCCGTTAAAATTATGTTAAAAAACTGTTCTGGTCTAGTTACTGTACCCAATCGCTGGTATTATAAATGCAGCTGGCAAGGTCACCAGTGGGGTTTAAATTACTTCGGACACGCGCACAGCAGCCCAAACCCCCAAAGTTTGGTACACATCCAAACATTTTGTTTCGGATCCGCTCAACAGTACTTGTCAGTTTTTTGGTGCAAAAGCATGAAAAAGTAACAATACCTGGTTCATGCAATTCAAATTGTTACTTCTTTAAAGGTGGGTACAGCAAGAAACCCTTTTTAGCCACATTTACTATAATCTGTGGCAACAAAAACTGGCACAGGTTATAGCTGAAGGTCACACCTGGCATAGATTTCCATTTTGGTGCACAAATAAGGTGCCAGAATTACTAAGAGATTGGAACCTCCTAGTAATTCCAGAATGGCGATCACCAGATTGCACAGTGGATTATGACCAACATACAACATGCCACTTTTAATACATTGGCCCTTAATTTCTTTAATTGTGCTCAACATGACTACATGGAAATAGTGGTTATTTAGGGCTTGGATAAACCATGTTGGTTTCCTTATTTCCTTATTCCCATGAAGGGATTTTACATTACAGAGGATAGATTGAAGGTAGTAGAAAACGATGCCTGCATCCTAAACATGGACATCTACATAATGAGTCCCACAATTTTCTTATAAAAAGACTGACAGGAGATTTGTAAGCTACTTCTATCTAAGTGCTCCAGGTCAGAGTCCCTTAACACTGCAATCCTCACTAGAGTTATCTCAGTATTATTCTTGCCTAGCTGAATCTGCCAACATGAATTAATAGGACTGTAATTTATCTTCTAGGTGTCAGAAGAACATCAATAAATACCTTTCTCTGACAAGCTACTGTGTTTGATACATCAGTTAGTTCTTTTCGTAAACTCCATTGGGGGCTGTTCATATATTGACCTAGCTGTAGATATTTGGGTGATTTTGCATAAAAAACAACATTGACATCACATGAGCTGATTAAAATGCACTGAAGATATCACAAGAAAGGGGAAACAAACAATTGCAACAAAAATCTATTTTATACATCAAAACAAATGCATAATGACCTATCGAAATGAGGTGGTCACCACTGACAGACTGATTCCATTTGTAGGTTACTTTGATCTCAGACGCAATGCACATATTACCTTTCAGTATTGGTTTTACTGGTGGAATGAATACATTTCCCCGATTCTTCCTTTCACCCCTACTGACAGTCTAATATAAATTATATAAGGCAGAAGGAAGGAAAAACACAATTTCAACATGGCTGTGAACCATTTTAGTTACAAGGGATTAGTTCATGTGTTTTAAGATATTACATGACCTTAAACATGTTGAAAGACTTTAAATCGTGGGTGAAGCCTATGAACAAAGTGAAATTATAAGATTCACCTGGGCCGTTACCCTGGAGCATAGTACATGTCTGGGCGGAGGATGTGCGGGAAAGACTCCTCACCTCTCTCTTCTCACCAAAAACCGAGTGGATACCACCATAATTGGTCCAGCCAGGTCATGGTTACTCACTATACAGTGATCGGGTGCCATAGACCTCTGTGGGTGCGGTGATTGGGTGGAAAAATTGTGCGGCCAAGACACAGCTCAAATTATAGTCATGTGCATGAGGTCTAACTCTTACAGCCTCAGCACTCATGGTGCTCAGAACTCAAAGCTCGTTCCCTCAGGATCAAGGAGGAGGACTGCAGAATTATCCATGATTGATGACACAAACAATATAGCTGCTGCAATACTCCAAATGCAGTAAAATACATAAAACCTGCAGTATACAATATCTAATGCTCCTACATAACTATTTACAGCTTATTTTTTTCTATGAAGATATAATATAATGTATATTGACAATTCTTTCAATATTATAATTAATGAAGTTCCAAAAGTGCCACTTTATATTTTGAGAATTATCATGGAATGCAAGAAGCCTATTTGTGAATAGGTCTACATAGTGGAAGGAACTGGGTTACTGCTGTAGAGTATGAGACCCTAAGGCAACCTGCAATATCAGGTTACAAACCATCAACTCATGGTTGTTTGTATGAACCCATAGAAATATGTGAAGCTTTGTATTAGGCAATGAAACATTGGCTAGATCAAGACCAACAACAAAGTCTTGTTTATTTCTCCCACCATACAGCGACTATCCATATGATCGCTAAAACAATAGCATACATTTACATGATATATAGGGGTCATTTATCTTTGGTCGGGACATTTATGCATGTCCTTTTTTGCTGTGGTATTTTTGTGACTTTTTATTAAAAAGTTGCACAAAATTCACATACTCATCTGCAAGCCCTTTAAAAGCTTTTCCTAGACATGATCAGGACTGGAGTTTATGTGCAACTTTTTGACCGTGATTTGCGTTAAAATTGAGACTTTTCATATGTCCACATGTCCATTTTAAGCTATATTAGGACGCAACACTGAAAAATTCTTGTGTGGCTATCTTTGCTAGGTGAGTGAAAAAGTCGCAAATATGCAAATGCACTAAGAAAGACTTGCAAATATAAAAAATAAAAGAGAAAAGCTTACGATAAATGGCCCCTATAGTTGGCATGTTATTCTATGTCATCTAATAGTAAATATATTCTATATTAGTAAAATATATTCTATATTAAAAAATATATTCTATATTAGTAAAAATATTAGTAATATTCTATATTAATAGCATAGCGCTATGACTTTTATTGTTACATCTCTACTTATTTTGGATAGTAATGAAGAGGCTCTGAAGATCATTGATTTACACCTGATAAGTCTTAAACATGTCAAAAAGGGTTGTATGGGAAAAATAAATGAAAACAAGCACAACAATAAAACTAATACAAAATTCCCTGCTTCAAATGAAATCCTTTCTGGTCCCTACTTCCTGTTCCTATTCTGACACACAGGAAGTGCATACTTTATCAGTGGCTACATTAATGACGCACCTTAGTCACTGGTTGGCTAAAATTTACTGTCTATTAAGAGGTGGGAGTAGGGATCAGACTTGAATACGATTGTCGGAGAATTGAGTGTGTACTGTTCCCCTATTTTTATTCTTAACCAATTCTTACTCTGTTTTAAACATTTCTCCCCATTTTTTGCCAATCACAGCAGATCATATTCAGAATGAATATAAATTCAAAATCATGCAAAGATATGAATAAAACTATATTCTGTATAAGCAGTAACAACACGTTGTTGAAAACGGTATATGGACCACTGTGCAAACATAAGAGGAATCTGCATCCACCGGCAGGCACAAATGACTTCTCAGTATGACCTTAGATAAATCTTTTTCAGTGTATCTGTACTCTTCAAGTGTTACAAATTACATTGTAAGCAGTCTGAGTACTCATTATTCCAGTGAGTACTGTTCTATTATCTGAAGTACCATGTTCAATGAGATTGCATTGTTTCAATAATTCCTTGCCAAGTCAGCAGCTTCTCTGCTCTCTGGAAATCTCTCAGTCAAAAGGTTAAACAGCTCTAATCGATTAATAATAAAATCATTGCTTTCTCTAATTTGGAAAGATGTCTTTATAGGATTTATAAGGTTTGCATTCCGTGCGTGATACATGCCTGGAATAATACAAAATGTGCACAAAATACAATTTTTCTACGAAGCTTATGCTAATAAGATGTCTGTGCCAGGTTATCCACCGCAGAACTGACACCACCTGAAACTTCTCTCCATAGACTTCAATAGAGTCTACATTTTACAATAGCGATGTAGATGTCTACTACTGTATATATTTGTAGGGATCTATATTTTTAGATTTATTATCTTTCTCTCACTTTATGTAATATCAGCACTTTCTTTGACCACATATCCACAAGGCATGTGTAGACAATTTGCGATATACTGAAAACCCCGCTGGGCACTGTTCCATCTAAGCTGTGCACTCTGGATTTGATGGAGTTAAAAACCCTGCAGACAAAGTAAAGCTGTTATTGAGCTTATTGACCTCACTAATATGTTGTTGTAACTCTATAATTTCCAATTTAGTGTGAACATGCTGTAGTCTATAAACTAAATGCCTCATTCCATAATGAGAACGATTGTAATGCTTATATACACAATGAAGATGATATACATGCAACTACCTGATATATTCCTTGCGGTGACTGTGCTATACCCTGCATTTCTGAAGCAAATGAGCCTCAGGGGCTCCAGTGTTTGTTAAAGAATCCCTTTCTTGCTCCACCAGCTGTCAATGACTCTCTGGCTGAGTAAAGGAGGGAGGGGGCATGTACAAGTGCAGACGGAAACCCTGAATAATTATCAGTTGACAGAGCCAGAAGTGGATTCTGTCATGTACACAGGAGCCCCTGAAGTTCATTTGCATATTTGTAAAAGTCTATTTTGTAAAAGAATAGATTCTGCTTCCGGGGGCACATGCCATATAAGTATGCTTGAGTTAAAACAACAAAATTCTTGTGGTAGATTTCCTTTAAGTTTTACTGGAGAGGGGTGTTCTTCACATGCACTTGCAAAAAGGAATAGCCCCAACAAGGATCTTCAATCTCCAAATCCTCCCATTAGATTCAAGCTTTTCATGGCCACACTGGCCACAATGCTCTTAAGAACACTGC
This sequence comes from Engystomops pustulosus, assembly GCF_040894005.1. Lineage (NCBI taxonomy): Eukaryota > Metazoa > Chordata > Amphibia > Anura > Leptodactylidae > Engystomops > Engystomops pustulosus. The sequence continues at coordinate 43,071,088 of NC_092418.1, read as the reverse complement.
AGTTTCTTCATTACTTACCAAGGACACTCACGTTAATAGTATAGTGGCTGTACATAGTATTGCAGGTCCACCTAGTTACTTAAATGGTACTGAGTTACAACTACGGTATATAACAAATACACCCATCATCAGAGGCATCTGCAAAAGACCCCACAAATCTGAAATAGATCACCTTTAGGATAAGTGATTTTTTTTGGTAAACTGAGTAACCCCTTAAATAGTCAGACTTTTACTATATTGCAGGGTATATTGTATATCTAAATACTTCTACATTTTAATTGTTTTATTTAAAAAAAATTAGGATTTATTCACCAACAGGAGTTAACCTTTTTTTATTACAAATGCTGAGAACATCATCCAAGAACCCAAACAATATTCTATATCCTACCAATGTTTCAGGAAACACAATAACCATTAAAATTAATAATGCTGAATTATTAATGGATGGTATTAGTAGCAATGTCTGACTTTTCTGTTCCACATTTACATGGCCTGAATCTGTCAGCAAACATAGATCTTAACATTTTTCAAAGTACCATTATTGAACTCCTAACCACGCGCAACTTTAGCGGTTTACAAAATATATGTATTCTTCCAAGAAGATTTTTATAAAACAATAAAACTGTGGCTATGATAAATGGATGAGTTACTTATGAAGGAGCATCTGCTTTTATCTATTCTGAACTCCTCATGCTGCTCTGCATTATTTTTATCACGGTAGATTAATGTTGGAGTATTATAATGGGGAACGGTATGAATATCAGTGGGCATGAGGGCCCGAATAAATATTTTTCTAATTCTACCTAATTGATTTAGGTCTTTCATCTTTCATCTTTGCTAACAGTAGATTTGACCATTGGAAATGTCTTTCTTTCCTTAAAATATACATTATTTAGACCTCATAGAAATAAAAGAAACATTATCTGTACCCATCATCACCAACTAGACTAAACTTGTTTACTACCTTGTGTGTAAGAGTGCCTCCCCATTTTTAATTTTTTGAAAATTCTATTCAATAATTTGCCATGGCTAACAGGGGCAGATTAAGACTACCTTGACTGTATGAATAACATAGCCCCTGCAAGTCTAGGATTCACTTCCTGCAAATGGTTCTAAAGCCAAGCTTCTTGGGAAATGGAGGATGTGTCCCTTATGGCTGCTTTCAAACTGCGGTTTGAGGACCTTTGGAGGACCTTCAAATGTCCAGAAATGGCTCTTGTGTACATTTGCATTGAGAGCAGATGTGCTCAGATTTACAGGGTGAAAGTCCTTCTGAGTATAACATTTTGTAGGTTGTTTGTGTGGCCATGGGCTCGGGCCTCGGACTACAGCCGAAACCATCTCTATTAAAATCCACTACTGATGGCTAATCTGTTTTACCTGGTGAATAAATGATTAACAGAATGGTCTACCAGTGGTTTGCAGTCCTCTTCTCTCTGAAAACAGAGAATGCATGTACATGGGGAAAGTCAGGAGGATTAACTGCCACCCAAAAAATCATTTGGATGAAAGCTATTGAGCATGTGAGGATATGTTAGCTATCACCACCAATGTTGTATGAGCTCCAATTATCACCATCCAAATATACTGCAATGCACTTTGTATAGAAGCAAACTGGATCACTTTTCAATCAATCTTCTTGGGGGCCGGAGCTACTGTGCATGCGCAGAAGGCCGCAGATGCCGGGGGACTCGAATGAGAGATTAAATGGTATGCGGAGTAACGTGGCTACTGGGGCGTGGAGTAGCCGCGACTAGTAGCCTCATGTCCGGCTACTCCACGCCCCAGTAGCTGCATAAAAAAATTTACATATGCCTGCAATAAAGTTTTCTAAAAGACACCCGGGACGTGAGGATTAGCCCAAAAAGGGCTATCCTCACGTCCCATTCATCCACCTACCATCCTTTCTACCTTTATAGGTAGAATCGGGGTGGTAGGTGCCCTTTAACTTTAACCTTCTCCTGTTATCGTGGGTCTCTATTTGTAAACGGAGACAGATGTTGATGGGGGTGGGGGGAGGGGGAGGAGTGAAATAGCAAGAGTATAGGTCTATTTGTTATTTTATATCATCCTTTGATTAATAAAGAATAATTACCCCTTTCATAAAAACAATGGGATGTGAAAAAAGTCCCCATCTTGGGCAAACTTATTTGAAACAAAAAAGACAGAGACATTCCAATTTGTTTGCTTTTTTCACTATTGAAAAAATCTATGAAGTTCTAGATCAATGCAGACGCTCTGCGGACTCGCCCTGACCAGCTTCCTCTAATTAAGTGATTTGTAGTGCGGTGCCTATTTATCATATAAACAGGTACTGCAGGGGTCCTCCACAATGGGGCCTCCATCACAGTCATTTATAAATATGCCTCATTTGTTAGACCTATTGCTGTACATGTGGGGGAATTTTTTCCAATACATTCTGTCATGGTTTAGTCTACCTATCGGGGCATCTTTCATTTAAAATTTTGTAGCTGTTCATCTGACATAAGAATAACGTCCCTAAGGACATGAACTGAAGCAATTACTCATTGCATCCTAACAGCAGAACATCCTTCTCATGGGGAATTGAGTTGGGAGGGTTATTTTTTAATAATCTGACTATTCCCTTGTATAGTAAATCATCATATCTAGAGGCACAATGATTTCCTTAATATTTAGATCAGTCAGAATTGCCTGAATTTTATAACAATCTTATTGTTAAAGAATCTTAAAGATAACAAATTGAGATGATTGAATGTGTATTTGTGTTTATATGCTGTTTGTCTATAAATGGCACTGTATATGTGTGTATATGTGATGTGTACATGTTTCATGTGTGGGTGTGTGGGCGAGTGTATAGATGTGTGTGGGTATGTGTGAATGAGTGTATATAAGAGTGTTATATGTATATTTTTAAGTGGGAAGGGAGCCCCATCCAAAAGTCTGCTATGGGGCCCAGCCCCCCCTAGCTACGACCCCGGTTTGATTGGTATTTAATATCAATATTTGTAAGCGAAAAGCAGTGAATACAGATCATTCCATCATACTATTTCACTTTTTAGGTTCCACTTCTGGCTTTGGCTTTGAAACACTGATGCAAAATTCTGATCAAATACTGACTGTGTGCATAGACCCTAAAATTAAGGAAAAAATGTTAATTTTAAAGCTTTTCTCATGGAACTATATGATATAACTATAACTATACAACTTCCCTCATCCCTCTCTGTTCTATCATGTACAAATTAGAGTCTATGTAAAATCTGATATGTTACTTTTGGAGGTAAATATAATATATAATCTTCACTTCAGGAATGACTTCATCTGTATTCATGTAGAAGAATTAAAACACTGTCACATTCAATATAGAAAATAATAATTGAAAAATTCCCAATTTAACTAATGGAAACCCTAATTATTATTCCTGTTGTGATTCATTCTTGGCAGCTAGGGATGTATCTAGTCAGCAATTATTGTGTATCATATGATGGTCATCGTAATAGGGGAAAACCTACATTGTATGAAATTAATTGCAGGGACTTCTTTAATTTTTTCTGAAGTCGTGGTGTGAAAAAACTGGACCTTTTACAATGAAGCTTTATTATCTAATTGCTGTGTTTTAGGTGATTTCTTTTTATTACGTATGATCCTTACTTGTTTGCTTTTCCTTGCAATTAAGATTGTTGCTATAATAAAAGGAGAAGAAAATGTTGGATCACAATAAAAGCCGAAAAATGTTCATTCCAAACACATAAAAATGTGAGATAGCAAAAGAGTGCAGCTCTGCTTTCTCATAGGAATGAAGCCTCAAGGAATCCTGGGATATGATGGCAGATAGGACTTCCTTTAATCATGTCACCCATTTCCTTATCTGTTGGAAAACATTGCTCTATTTGTGACATTGCTAATATTAAGGTTGTGATATAGAGGTCCTCGCAGGGCAGGGAGGGTTAAATGATGATAGGAAGAGCCATGTAGGTGGAATAGAATAGAAATAATTTACAAACGCTGTTAAATATTGAGTTCAATACTCAGGGGCCCAGTAGACAAGGAGAACATGTGTGGTTAAGATAAAGTGGGGGTCTACAGATTGTCTTTACAGATTGTGTGTCTAGTAGTCACTACCTCATATAAGAAACTTAGGATATAACAATAATATACAATGTATACAGCTGGCCTTTTAATATCTCCGAGCCCAGAAGACAACAATTTAATAATCTAATATTCACAATTTCTTCAAAATGAACATTGCCTATATTACACAAATGTCATGCAGCTTATTAATAAGAGACTCCCGTGGGCTAAATTCCCTATCTTTGTGCAATAACATATTGGGTTTGCTTTATTTTAATTCTCATGTTGACTTTGCAATGTTCAAGAGGGTTTTTCCAGGACTTTAATATTGCAGATCTATTCTAGGTCATCAGGTAGAAGGCAGTCTGAATTTCAACTTCAGCATTTTTGAACAAGATAAGGGGAAGAAACAGTAAACGTGCCATACAATGTACACTCACCGGCCACTTTATTAGGTACACCATGCTAGTAACGGGTTGGACCCCCTTTTGCCTGCAGAACTGCCTCAATTCTTCGTGGCATAGATTCAACAAGGTCAGAGATTTTGGTCCATATTGACATGATGACATCACACAGTTGCCGCAGATTTGTCGGCTGCACATCCATGATGCAAATCTCCCGTTCCACCACATCCCAAAGATGCTCTATTGGATTGAGATCTGGTGACTGCGGAGGCCATTTAAGTACAGTGAACTCATTGTCATGTTCAAGAAACCAGTCTGAAATGATTCCAGCTTTATGGCATGGCGCATTATCCTGCTGAAAGTAGCCATCAGATGTTGGGTACATTGTGGTCATAAAGGGATGGACATGGTCAGCAACAATACTCAGGTAGGCTGTGGCGTTGCAACGATGCTCAATTGGTACCAAGGGGCCCAAAGAGTGCCAAGAAAATATTCCCCACACCATGACACCACCACCACCAGCCTGAACCGTTGATACAAGGCAGGATGGATCCATGCTTTCATGTTGTTGACGCCAAATTCTGACCCTACCATCTAAATTTCGCAGCAGAAATCGAGACTCATCAGACCAGGCAACGTTTTTCCAATCTTCTACTGTCCAATTTCGATGAGCTTGTGCAAATTGTAGCCTCAGTTTCCTGTTCTTAGCTGAAAGGAGTGGCACCCGGTGTGGTCTTCTGCTGCTGTAGCCCATCTGCCTCAAAGATCGACGTACTATGCGTTCAGAGATGCTCTTCTGCCTACCTTGGTTGTAATGGGTGGTGATTTGAGTCACTGTTGCCTTTCTATCAGCTCGAACCAGTCTGCCCATTCTCCTCTGACCTCTGGCATCAACAAGGTATTTCCGCCCACAGAACTGCGGCTTACTGGATGTTTTCTCCTTTTCGGACCATTCTCTGTAAACCCTAGAGATGGTTGTGCGTGAAAATCCCAGTACATCAGCAGTTTCTGAAATACTGAGACCAGCCCTTCTGGCACCAACAACCATGCCACGTTCAAAGGCACTCAAATCATCTTTCTTCCCCATACTGATGCTCGGTTTGAACTGCAGGGGATTGTCTTGACCATGTCTACATGCCTAAATCCACTGAGTTGCCGCCATGTGATTGGCTGATTAGAAATTAAGTGTTAACGAGCAGTTGGACAGGTGTACCTAATAAAGTGGCCGGTGAGTGTATTGTGGACATGAATGGAACTGCAGGTCAAATTTACAACAAACTCCCATAAAATCCATTTAAGGCATCCAAATTGAGGCATGGGAAGCTAGTTGTATGGTCTTCAGACTCAATAGCTAATTGAGCTATTCTTGTGCTTGGCTTCAGCTTCCTGCACACCAATGGGTTGGGTCAATGACAATGGGCCAATATGTAGGGGAATGTAAAGAAAGCAAGGTGATCAATTGCAAATTCATTTTTCATACTTGTAGCTGGTTAGCGTGTAGCTGAATGAAACTACAGAGATTTACAACATTTTTACAAGGCAAAATGTAGTTCACTTTTAGGAAAATTGAGAAAATAGCATTTTATAATAAATTAAGTGGTCAAAATAAGTTGGAAGAAGTTTCAACACAGACTGAGTACCCCTGATTTCCCAATATAAGATGCTAAATAATGTCATCCTTTGTATGAGGATCCATGTCTAATAGTCAGAAAAATATGGATAATTTATCAACTTGAGATAAAAGAAATCCTAATTAATCAAATGTTTCTTGCATCTTTTTTTGTGTTTATAGTCTCAGCTCATTGCCAAATGCAGGTTTTTTTGAGACTTTTTAGAGGGTAATTTTTTTTTTTGCACAATTCATACCATTGGCTTATCTATGCATGGTCAGAACTGGAGTATTTTTGCACAATTTTTTGAGGCACAAATCAGGTGTAGACATCTGGAAGCAGGAGAAATACAAAGACAAATCAGGTGCAAACCAGCACTACTGCTACACAACTTACTCTAACAGACTCCTTAAAAAAGGTGCATATTGCGCAAACACCCCAATGCACTCAAAATGTCACCAAAATCCAATCCAAATCCAAAAAAACATGTTGCAGACGAAAATAAATCTGCCCCAATGTACTCTGTATCCTCTACATACTTTCATAGCTTCCTATAACAATATGACGATGACGTAGGATATGGGATATTATGAGTTAACTGCAGATAAATCAAATTGTTCATTGGGCAAAAATAAAAGCTTGAAAGGGATATGGTCACAAAGGGAACCGGTGACAAGTTCCCTCTAAATGTATCAGTGCTGGTAAAATCCACCTCGTCTCCGGAGATCCTGAGCCAGGGCTTTTTTGATACAATCATGCCAAGACGGTGGATAGAAAGTGAAGGGTTTTATTAAGCACTGTATAGTTAATGGATGGTGTGAATTGTGCAATAAAAGCGAGGCACTAATGTGCTCACTGCAAAGTACAGTATTTCTCCATTAACTTGAACTGAGCAGGATGATGCTACAAGACAATGGCAATTTGAGATATGTGATGAAGAAGACGCGTCTACATATCTTCGATGTCTACAAATCCAGAAAATAGGGCACGTCTTGGTAGGTTTGATAAGACATACAATACACAACATACATTTTTCCCTTCATTTTCAATGAAAGGGTTTAAACAATATTTCAAAATACATGAAACTATGTAATGAGCAGCCACTTTCATTGCTTGTTAGCTGTTTCAGCAAGTGTCAATGAAAAAGGGAAATATTGATCATTTTTTATCACGTTTTATCATTGTCATTGTGAATGCATTCTGTGCTTCTAAGGGATAGAACCTGCCTGGAAATAGGAAATGCAACGGATTTGAAAGAAAAGAAAAAGGCAAAATGGAGCAATATTACTTATTGATAACCACCTGACAGTCATGGATGGATGCGGGAACACATTCTAAAATCACTTTACCAAGAAACCTTATTTAACTGTTTTCACCCGTTTTTTTTTACTGTGGTTGAGTTGGAATTTTATGTGCCAACTTTTATAATCAAATTAGAATATTTATAAAAATACATTTATTATTTTAAATGTTTTTTTGCTAAGTACATACAGTTCATTTAGCTCCCATTCCCAATAAACGACTCATAAAGTGAGACATGTTCCCAGAACAGGATCAACAGGAAAACAAAGTGATGGAAGCTGAAGTCCTGGATGGTCGTAAAAGCAGCAATTCATTAAACAAACTCCATTAAAGGTAAAAGGAGGGGAAAAGAACAAATGACACACCAGCACAATTCACATACAAGGTGCTTACTCATTGAGTTTAATGGAGTTTGTCTAATAAATTACGGCTTTTATGTGCACTGAAGACTCCGGTGTTAGCTACTTCTTCATTCATTTAGGTGATAGGTCAATAATTGTGGAGCAATTTTGGTGAATTATTATTTGGTTCCTTCACGACAATCAATACTTGTTTTAACATTTTTTTTTTTGCAATTTCCATGTAATCTTCCAAACATCTAGAAATAGATCAGCATTAATATATTATACACGTAATTAATGTTATTTATAATTGAACTAATTCTATTCAGACACATTAATTCATCAGACGGCTAGTGTACCGGAAAAAAGCCTAAACCCTATAGAGTTCATTGCTCCTCAAATCTACATTATGTCCCTGGGGCTCTAATGGAGTGGCAAAGAAAAAAAGGCAATGTTTAACCCTTCATTAGGGATTTTTAAGGGAACCATGTCTGACTGCGGCGTTCCTGCCCTAGACCTGCGCACTAGATATAGCATGCACCAAGCATTACCGAATATAGCAATAGTCCGGCGCCTCTAGATATATGCAATGGTAGGGGCTAGGTTTACAACATTACATGGGCACCATGCATAAGATTGTGATAAACCCCCACCAAAGTCTATTCTAAAATGTGATTCTTCATTCCATGCCCCACCCTCTTACTGGAGTAAACTTTGTGACTCTTTTTGTAATCTAATTTATTCACATAGATATATCTGGTGTATAGAGAATAACTATGCCTCCTTTCATACCCCATATTCATAAGTGGTGTTGTATAAAACCTCAGACTTTCTTGTGTTAAAATTGTGGTGCTAAGGGTCTTTCAAATTGCCCCCTTGGTCCACTGTAACACAGCGAAAATAGTGAGTGCAATAACATAACAAAAAAGATCAACAAGATATAATTTTAGTGGGATTCTAATTAGTGATGAGCGAGTATACTCGTCCGAGCTTGATGCTCGGTCGAGTATTAGCATACTCGGACCGGCTCGTTGCTCGGACGAGTATTTACCCTGCTCGATAACGAGCATTTAATTTTTAAAAAAAAGTGAAGAACAGTAAAAAGATACAATTAAAACATTTAATTTAATTGTTTAATTGAAGAAAACAGTGAAAGAACACAGTGCAGAATAGATTGCAGATGTTCGGGAACACATTGCAGATGTTTGGCAACATCTGCAAGTTGTTCTCTACACATATTGTTCTTCAAATACTATTGCGGAGAACACCGTTCTGCACGCGTGTCTCCGGAGCAGATCGCAGATGTCCCGGAGACAAGCGTGCAGAACGGTGTTCTCCGCAATAGTATTTGAAGAACAATATGTGTGAAGAACAACTTGCAGATGTTTCCAAACATCTGCAAGTTGTTCTTCACACATATTGTTCTTCAAATACTATTGCGGAGAACACCGTTCTGCACGCGTGTCTCCGGAACAGATCGCAGATGTTCCCGAACATCTGCAATCTGTTCTGCACTGTGTTCTTTCACTGTGCTCGTTCAGTTTGTAATTTTACTGAAAAATGCTCGGGTCTCCCATTGATTTCAATGGGGCTCGTTACTCGAAACGAGCACTCGAGCATCGGGAAATGTTCGGCTTGAGTAACGAGCACCTGAGCATTTTAGTGCTCGCTCATCTCTAATTCTAATATAAACCTTTGAGGAATGTAACAACATTGTATAGTACAACTAGGAATTTGTTTACTCATCTTCTATCATGGACCCTGAGAAGAATATTTTGTGAACATTTTGGGGGTCTACTGTATGGGCAGGGGATCACTGCACTTTTCCAACTCATTATTCTTCCCTCTTTTTGAGTCCAATAACAGCTGCTGTGGTATACGCTTAAATATTTTATTATCTTAGTTTTTATACTGTACAAATATTAAATAATACATTAACTTAAGTTAAAGTCAAGTTAAAGTTTTCCTTATCTGAAATCTCTCAACCATCAAAGTTTCCACAAACCCTAATTCACAGTTGCATTATTATTTAGTTTACATTATGCTAATTTATTTCCCCCCTTGCTATCCTGAAAAATGAGTTAAAATTGTGCCATAACATCTATAGGATCCTCCTCGATTGACACTTCCGCTGCTTTCACATACCCGTTGTGGGGACAAATAACTGGTTGCAAGTTTGCAGGCAGAAATACATCACCATAGACAGCTTTGGCAAAGGTACCATACTGTTCATGGGGAAATGATAGAACACGCTCTATCTTTTCCCATGTTTACAGCTGGGCACAACTCATCGCTATGGAGAGGGGAGGGGTGATCAGAGATCATACAGGCAGCGCTCATCCCTACTCCTCTCCAGCACGCTGCTGAATGCTTACCCGGGCTATGGCCGGATGAGCATACGGCACCGTGAAAGAGGCCATTAAAAAATACATTGCATTTCATAAGACTCATTGTTGTAGAAAGCTTAGCCCGTCATCCATGGTCCAGTATTCCTAATCAGAACGGCAATGAAACTCACATTGCATCTGCCTTTCCATAGGTTCTTTTCATGTGAATTCTTCTTCAAGGCAAAGTTGAAGGAGCTGAGATTATATTTGAATGCAACAAATTGAATTAAATAAATTCCGACACAGGAACCAAAAATTCCATAGTTTTGCAGTCTTGTAACCCATTTACTTCAGTGACAGTATAATTTTATCAACATCTTGCGCTTCGATCCATGCCGCCTTAACACGCTGGTATTTTTTACACACATTTGCTTGTGACAAAGAAAACCATTTATTGATCCAAACTGATTTTTTTTTTCTGTCGCAGCCTGATCTTTTCAGGAGAATTGCTGACCACGGCATAAAGCTAATTGCATTTTTTCTCCATTTTGACAAACCTAGCCAAGTAACTCTTCACTGATCCATGTAACTGCTTTGTGCGCATTACAAAGAATATGCCACAGAATTGTTCTCAGTTTCGCCAACTTATACACACCTGTCGTCTGACTAGGCGAGAATGCATAAGTCATCGTTTCTTCCGGAAGCCAAACAGATGATTGAAATTATTTCTCAGTACTAATTCCCCTTTTAGCAGAGATAAGCTGCTTTGTTCGGCTGTAAATGAAACATTAGGGTATTAGCTGTCAAGGCAAAAGTATTGGGGAAGCTAAGATTTTATCAGTAGTTGTAACATTTTGGGCAATAAATTGTTTTGTTGGATTGAATACTAATCTCTTGTGGGACAAAGAACCAAAGCTCATTAAGGTAAATGCTTAAAGCAGGCAGAAAAAAAGCAAGGAAAAGGCATATTACTTTTGCTATGGAAACAGAAAATGAGCTTGTACTACACACATAGTAGGGTATAGCGGATGCTACAGTAGTACATAATGTACCTAATATTACAGAAAAGTTGCAGACAAAATTGTATTATGGAATGGGCTAAGTAAAATGATAAATTAATTCAGAAATAATGAAATACTGGATGTGAATTGTGCATCTCGGTAAAGAGTTGGAGTAGCCTCATTGGCCAAATGTGATAACAGTTTTCGGACAGTACATTTATAAGAGATGAATGTGTTTGCGGAATCCCTTCACCAGAATGGCTTGCTGCATGGCAGGAAAACCCTGGTGTTGAATAACCATTAGCTATACACATCTATCTTTAGGCCTGGATATGCCTGGCACAAGACGTGACACCCAATGCACGTTTTAGAGAGTACTACTTCATCAGTAGTATGTGGGTCAGGTTTTGCTTCTTGTGCCGGGCTCCCTGGTTACACTTTGGTGTTACCTTACTTGTGATGTAAGTGTACAACAGCATATCATTCATGTTTAGGCTAGCTGTATCCTATAGGTTTTACTCTTGTTCAGTTATTATCCATCTTGTAGCCATCAGTATTAATTGCATCACTATACGAATATGCGGTATTTAGCATTGTCTACTAGTACTCAAATATAGTGCCAGGGGGGTCCCCTACTTGCCGTGGGCTGTGTTCCATGAAGGGTGTTTTTATTTTCCATGTTTGTTAATGAATTGTGACATCACTGTCCATTATTTTTAATGAAATTGATAAAAGTGATGTTTTATGATTAAAATCTTCTTGCGAATAAGATTTATTCCCCCTTTTTTTACCTACACAGTTTGATTATTCGTGCATGATGCAGTGTTCTTTTTTGGTTTAAGCATCATTGTGTTTGAGCATTGGCCCACTGGAGAATCATCTGGTTCACTTGTGGGCCAGTCTGACCTGGTCCACAAGAAAAGGGAGAAGTCTTAGCCTAGGGTTGTACGACCAGTGTGAAGGTCCATCTGTTGGTGGAGCACCAGTGCTCACAAGGATGATCTTGTGTGTTCCATAGTTACTAATGATGCACCAGTCACACATGTGTATTAATTCTCCATTCACATTATAATGTTTTTTTTACTTTCTCGATAGGTTTCACAGTAGTCATTTCCCAAGCAATCTGTTACCTGTCCCCTACCTTGTAAACAGGGGATACGTTCTATTCCATGATGTTTACTATTGAGTAAAAACTTCATGTCTTATTACTCCATTCATGTCTATAGCTAAGTTGAGCATCGCACTGGTTTCCTTGTACCGCAGGGCAGAAGAAGGAAGTTAACATATTTATATTGAAACGGTTATGTTAAATTTTTCTAAATTGAATAGTAAATTGTACTGTAAATTGCTAGCAAAGTTACTTACTGATAGTGTAGTAGGAGAAGGAGGCTTAGGGCGGGCAACAATATGAACCAATACAGAAGCAGACAGAGGCAGTGACTTTTTGCAGACAGTGTCCAAAAATATAAAAAGATGTGCCTAGGCACAAAAGTTCCTGTGCTCCATGTAAATGGATAATTAGTAAAAAAAAAACAAAAAAAAAAACTTCCATTTTAATGGTAAGCATTAAAAACTGAATGTGATCACATTGGAAATAAAGCAAAAAACCCCATACAATAGAAAGGCAGGTGGCACATTCGGACTATATTCTTATTCATACCAGCATCCATATTTTGCCATGAATCAAGATGCTAGAATATAGTCTGAAAGGTGTCACCTGCCTTTCTATTGTATGTTTGTATTTTTTTTTTTTGCTTTTTTACAATGTGATCACATTCAGTTTTAATTCTTACCATGAAAATGTAAGTTTTAATTTTTTTTTTACTATTGAACTACTGACATGGAGTCTAAGAGTGGGTCAGCACATCTTTTTATATTTTTGAATATTTTTGGAAATTTTCTCCTAGCACCCATCTTCCTTTTTTGGACTGCCCTGATGCCTACTTAGGGGAGCTGGGTTTTTTCTGTTTTGATATTTTCTTGCAAATGCAAATAAACAGTGGTCACATATCTGTGCAATGGATAACCAGAAATAAGCTACTACGAGCCATGAGGTGATCTTTCAATAAATATGTATCAGAGAATTATCTTTATAGGAACTTGCATAAAATATTGAGTTCCTAAATGAACAATTTCTTTAAAATACTTTATAAGGAGAAAACCCTTTTCATCAGAATTTCCCTGCTTAGTATTTCAAAACTTATGTACCTAATATAGGAATGATGGAAATGGCTGCAAAAAGCATAACAGAGGCAGTGCACTGATATACTGTGTGGAGTATATTATTTCTCTTGCGGTGGCGCTACAGAGGAAACATAGCCGGTCATCTATCTTATCTCTGTTTGTTTTGGCTAGTTTTTTGCTGTCGTTTTTCTGTCTGCTTCTTTGGTAGTGTATCAATCTCACTTTTTCCTTGTGTTAAATTTGGGGATTTTTTATAGATCTCTTTTTGAGACATTTGTTGCAAATGTCACAAAAATGTCCCACAAATGTCGCAAGTCACTTCTTTCCATTTTCTAAGTTTTCCTTAAGTATGGTTTAGTCTGGAGTTTTTTGCGCCAAAAAATGTAGCAAATTTGAGACAATTTGAAATGATAATTGTCATTTGCAACATTTAGCACATATGTAATAGAAGATAAATGTGTCTTACTGACGAAAAACAACTGTCTGGCGGACATTTCAAAATATTCCCAAAAAGGCGCAAAAATTTCAATGCGCCAAAAATGACTAAACCCCCCCCCCCCAAAAAAAACAGGAAAAAAAAATAAAGATAAATGACCCCCATATCCTTACAGAGAGTTTCCTTAACAGATTGTAGATGGGGGTTTCAAACAGATATTTATGATTTTTTTTAAACTTTTTTTTATGTGTTTTACATAATCTGCAGTTTAATTCATGTTCCCGGAGAAGATACTTTCCACATATATAATTAACCTCATCATCATTTACCAAACAGGAGCATATATTGGGCCAGTGCAGGAAATGTTCCATATATTTATTGCTTATTATAGACGCACACAAGGCACATTCTGCTGACACCAGAAATCTTCTTTATTCCCTCTCAGTCACATGTTGCTGTTGGTTAGAAGACAACCGGAACAAAGAGCATGTGATTTTACCTTCTATATAAATTCAAATGCTATTATGTTGAAGAGTTTTTGCAGACTTGCAGTCTTCTGGATGACAGAGAAACTAGGAAAATCCATCAGCAAAGGCACACAATGGATAAGCAACATTCCTCAAATAATCCAGTCAATTAAAAATTGATTTTTGTTCTAGGCAGCATGGCGGTAATGTAGTGGGAAGCGGGTATATGCATTACCAACAGAGCGCACATCAGTTAAGTGATATTTAGGTGATCTTCTATCATGGGAGAAAGCAGTGCAGTTGATGATCTTTGCTGCTGAAGAAGCTAAATTGAAGTGTCAGATACTAGAATTGCATTTTATTTCTAATATGTTGCCCTGCCAGCGTGGTAGAAGCTATGTGTAGTCTGTGAATACAAAGGGACAAAAGTGTTAAATCTAGCAGAAGCCTATTGCTTTAGGAAAGATTACACTTAAAACACAGCTTTTAAAGCTTTCAGTGATAAAAAATTGGTTAAATATACCCGGAGTTCACAAAGCGTTTCTGCAGAGAGGCGATGTGACCTCATAGAGAATAAATATGCTTACATGCATTTCAGTGTTTCCTCGTATTGCCTTAAAACATTGCTTTATATTCTTTGTACAGATATACTTTTAGTATGAATCATTACAATAAGCTTTCGAAAAAAAAAAACTCTGAAGCTATTCTCTCACTGAAATGGTTTTGTGTTGGTTATGAACACGAGAGGAAAGAACAGGAATGTTCATTGATTATTGTTTATTGTTTAGATGTTCAGATTCATTCATAAAATGTAGAAAAAAAATGTCTATGTCTGTATAAAAGCTCAATGTAAATATTCCTGACTAAAAACTCAGGCCTGACCCTCCTATGACACCCAACCTGGTTCTATGAGGATCCGTTGACTTGGTAGAGCTAAGTGTCTACTACCTTTACTTTTGGGCATGCTCTAAAGCCATAGACCTTTGTTCTGCCACAATAGTGTTCTTCTAGATATCTCTGTATAAAAGATATACTGTTTGCTCTGGAATATCTCCAAAATATTATATGACATATTTTCAGATCGTATTTCGACTTTAAATAGTAATATACAGGTGTATATTAAAGATTCTGAACTCTAATATAAAATTTGTAACAGGTCACCCAACCCTAGATTTAACAGTAGAGTGATATTCTGTATATGCTAGTTTTATCTTTGTGTGCTCCAATCCCATTGGCTGGGCCATTTAGATTGGCCACTTGATGGGTTTTGCCATATATTGAACTTGTATTTTGGGAGATTAGACTCTTTAGGAGAAAGATGGCTAAGAACACCACTGTTGCATGTGCCTTTCATGATCCTGGTGGCTTCTTATGAGTTATAAAAACCTCTGGACCTCCACTGATCATGGGTGCCCAGAAAACTGCTTACTTATCATCCAATACACATACAATTATACCCCTAGAGGCATATAAAGCCATATTTTGACTTTAGAGACTGCATTAGACACCATATTATGGCTTTCAATTTATAGCTGTGCAGCAAAGATGGAAAACTTGTGCAATATCAGAACCACTGAACTACACCCCAAAGTTACCTAATGTAGTAGTAGAAGATTTTAATTATTATCATTACTACCTATGATTACAGATGAGCAAATCTATTTGTAGATTTGTATTTTTCAGGCATCAAATCAACTCCAAATCTTTTTTGAATTTGTTTCAAACCATCTCTGAAAATGGCTGCTGGCTAATATTGTAATGCAATCTAGAGTTTTGGAAAATATAAAAAATCATAACTTTTCGGAAACACGATAGGAGCTCTGGGATTTAGAGGGCAAGAGTGGGTTATATATACCGATTTCCACGACCATTAGAAAAACATTGGCTCACACCTGAAGAAAATATTTTGAAACATTCTACAAAGCTTCTATGAATTGCATTTTGGATGATGCGCTATCTCTACTTATAATAAACTTTCTTTATTGTTAAAGTTTACAACCAAAAAAAGTATATAATTTGCTGGTCTGAAACCAGTAGAATAATATATCACAGTGGTATCTAATAATTTCCAGGTAAGGAAGAAAAGTTTTGTGTATCAAGTCTTGAAATCAAGTCTGAAAGGTATAAATGTTGCACAGTCAAACCTGTCATTGAACTGTTCCTTTTGTACAGGGCTTGACCACATCTGTATTTGCTAACCATACAATAAAATAGCCCATCAATTTGAGATCTGTGCCTGACTTTTCATAGATATTCTCAGTCCAATAATGGCTTTGAGTCTTTTGTTTTTGTCTGCACTGCTGGACATCATTATTCGAGGTCTACAGATCGTCCACAACACAATCATTACAATAACTCATCCTGTCAATTTACTGGGAGATAAAGATTCCTGCCTTTACATGACTATTTTATTTACTTTAACATCTAAGTATTTCCTCAAATTCTCTGCCCAAATAAATAGACAGTGCTGTCGGATAATGACATGTACAATAACGCCATAGTCCCATCTCCTTTCATGAGTCTAATGCATTGTTAATCGCAGCATCTGGTACATTAACCGTAATGTACTAACAAATGCCAACAGGTGCAGTAACGTCAACTAAATCTATAGAAGTCATTTATGTTTTCATCTGTACAGTCTATTCATCTTTTATATGATCATTTTGTAAATTTATTTGTGGCTTGTGTTCTGTTTATCTATTACTGTTCTCATAAAGCAGCCTTTTGTACTTTCCCACAATGTCTGTTGCAGTAACAATGAAATCTGACATACAAAATACATGTAGAAACATACACATTACATATTAATAGACAGTGTATAATATATATATATATATATATATATATATATATATATATATATATATATATATATATAATCCAAAAAATGGAGCAGCACTCCAAATCCAAGCAGGTAAAAGCGAAGAAGAGTTTATTCCAAGACTGCCAGTTTTGGAATAAACTCTTCTTCACTTTTACCTGCTTGGATTTAGAGTGCTGCTTCATTTTTTGGGATTTTATGCATACATGGGTTCCCACCCCGAACTCTGAGGCCTCTGCACCCCCCCTTGTAGGGGAACTTTGGACATTGTGCTGCTGTGAACTTTCCTTTTATATATAATATATTTATATATATATATTAAATACTGCCATCCACTTATTCATTTGTATTAGCCACTTGTATTTACTCATTCTAAGAATCTTTAGCTCATCGAAAACGCAAAATTTGGATAGCTACTAAATATTGACACAATGTTATGTATTTTTTTTTTGCATATTTTGCAATGTAGTAGATAAGAAATCTATATGCAGTGTCCGTGTCATGTATGTGAAAATGTTTTTGGCGTTTTTTTACCACTACATAAAAAGGGGCATATTGTTGAATATTTTTTTTAAAAAGCTTAAGGATCAGTTCAACTAAATGTCAATGGGACAGATCCTTGTTCCGAATATGCACTAGAGCAGCTCTAGAGTAGTAATCCGAGGCTCAGCTTCAGGTTACTGTTGCTGAAAATTTGCTCAGATCTGGAGCATGAACACACCCTGCAAATAGTTTCATGTCTAAATAAGGGAACAGTTCCCCCCAAAATTACATTGAACAGTTCTACCAGGTTACCCTTGTCTTTAAGCTTGATGAGAGTAAATCAGTTGGCCAACATTAAACGGTAGTTACGGAAAACTTCTACCTTATACATTTTAAACTAATTTCTACTAAAAGTTTGCACCAAAGTTGTATAAAATTGTTTTGTTAATTAGCAATAAGAAGTTAACATCAACAGACTTAATGTACATATAGGAAAAATGTATTCTTAACAAGCTCAAATTCTACAGTAAAAGATGTTGCAATAAAAACCAAAAAATTATGTGATGTCTACTGTATGAATATGCATGCAATTAGACAGTTATTGATTCTGTCCATTTCCCATCCCATTTGCCCTTAGGATCTTCAATCAGTATTTCATGCAAACCTAGATAAAGGATGAAGCCATTTTATGAGTATCCATAAAATGTGTAGTTCATTATCTGCTCTATAATGTGTTGAGGCCCTGCAGAGCCCTATGTAATCCAGAAAACAATAGAGTAAAATTAGACTGCTTTTTGACATATTTTATTATTGAAGCAACTTACTGTACTAGACTTTGGTAGAACTAGGTAATAGGGTTAACAGACGGGCCGCAAACATCACTTATTACACTCTTGGGGAGATTTATCATGCATTCTACATCAGTTTTCTGCAAATCTCTTCATCCCCGACAGTTCCTGTACTTTTCTGCCCTCAACGCCTTTTCTCCACCACACACACAGAGATACAAATGCTGCATTTTACCTGGTCTACAGGTCTGACTTGGCATAGATGGAACCCATATCTACTAAGAGGGAGTCTATTTTAAGGCATAACAAATTCTTCTCTTGGTGTTTTAGATTTGTCTGCTGCTACATTATTAGTAACAACATTATTAGTAACAACATCGGTCTTGTTTCTATGAAGGTTTGTTTCCATGAAGGTCCAATTGTTTTCATCCATTAGATGCATGTTTCATTGGTTGAAGCATCAAATATATCTACATAGCGGAGTCAAATAGAAAGAGCCACATCACATTTTTGCTATATGAAAAAATAAAATTATAGGTCCGGCATTATGGTGTCTTTATATATCACCATATCATGTAGGTGTCTTCCTCTTGATGGTCCTTAGGGTCAATGCAAAAAGTCTAAAAGTAGTTTTGTTATTAAACCAAGAATATAATTCTAGAAAGGCAAGGGCTATACATCTAGACTGCAATGTTGCCATAATGGTTGCATTTTTATAATGTGATTGTTGTAACCTGTAGGCTCCAATTTTGGCTCCATTTTAAAGATGATTGTCGAATTGTTGAAGGCTCTAGCCAAAGGCCTCATTCACACGGCCGTTGGTGGATGTATATACGGCGATGTATATACGTCAGATATACGTCCCCCATAGGGTGGCAATTGGGCCTATGAAAAGATAGGACATGTGTGCTACGGTACGGAGGGCACATGTCAGTGTGAATTCAGCCTCATACAGTAATTGATAATACCCCCTTATATTAAATATTCAATGACCCCCTAATAACAGACACATCCATACAAATCAATAGTTTCTTTTTTGTGAAAGATTTACACTTTTATGTAAGGAGGCTGCATTTAGTGTAAATCTATATTACATACTGTAGGTGTTATCTAATTGTCTTCCCACACAAGTTACGGGGGAATGAGAAGTCTTTGGGGAGTTTTAGCATTTCTTTTATAGTAAATCTGACATGCAATAAGTTCCTTAGACAGTCTAAAAAACATGGTACAAGAAGCCAGTGCCACTTTTGTAGACTGTTTATGGAGCTTATTGGATGTCAGATTTTCCAATAAAGATTTAGACTGCTTCATAAATTGGCACATAATGTCTTCAATGGATTTTAAACTTTTTGGTGAAAAGTTTTTGCACAACCGATTATTAAGTATTTTCTTTGCACGTCATAATTCTTTCTACTATAAATCTGCTATAAGTAGGCTAAAGTGAAAAGTGGAGAAGGTTATGAAATGTGTCAAAAATGTGCACAAAATAGCCAGTTGAGACATTTGTATGGCAGAAAACTAATATAACTACAATGATAAATGCACCCCCATTATATTAGGACAAATCCTCCTAGAAGTGCATATGGCACACATATTCAGATAACAGATAAGCTGCAGTGTAGAATATTTCATCACTACATCCCCCAACCTCACTAGTCGTCTTCCCCTGCATTGTTAATTGCTATAAAGGTGGCCCTATAATGCGAAAATGACAACTTCATCCTAAGATAAGTAGCCAACATAAGAATAGCATAAAATATTGTTGTGTATGGAGCAAATTAAGCAAAACAAGTTTACGGCTTGACATGATAAATGATATAGGTAGTGGTGGGACTCACCTGTTCTGACCTCACCAAGCACCGGTAGAGCTGTACATGGTTAAACACTGCAGTGAAACTACTGCAGAGAAAATAACATTCATTTTATTGTGGCAGAAGCTGTACAGAGACTGTGCGGGGATGGGGTTGTTAAGATGCAAACTGCAGGATATATAAATGATACAGCCCAGCAAAGCTATCCTAATGAGCCTTGTAATGGGAATATTAACAAAAGGTATAATTACTGTGTGAATATTAGGGCTGGACTTCAATTACCGCATAGATATTACCTACCTGCTTTTACTAACATATACATTTTAGCTCAAGTTGTGTAATTTATCATAAGAGGGAATAAAACCGATTGTCAGGTTTAATACTAACTATCGTTCAGGAAAGACAACTGGATAGCATCTAAACAAATCAAGTGGTGGAAGTCGCACTGAGACTTTCTGTAAGGAATCTTGACACAAAGGCAGGTAACGTGAATTGGGATTCCTGATTGGCTTGTCAACCAGGCTTAGCTGTATTACTTAACGGTGTATTCTCATCTGGGCATCAGAATTTAATTTAATTCATCTGCCGTATACATACATTTCTTTAGTTGGAGGTTATTACAAAAAATGTTTCTGTGTGGAGATAATTTTCCATAAATGTAGTCATACAGTCACTTAGAAAAGTGATTGCTGTCCTTGGATACAACCACCACTGCTGGAGTGGTTGCGCAAAGAAACAAATTGTTTTTGCATGTCCCAAAGCCATCCTGTGGTAATGAACTCTGAATCCAGATGGTCAAGCATCTCCATAGCGTACGCCTGGCCACCACTAAAAGACTGCAATGGGTCATATCCAAGGACAGCTATCTTGTTTCTAAGGGACAACATTGCTACATTTATGGGACATGATCTTCACACAGATACATTTAATAACATCCAATTGATGTGTGTACATGGCAGATGTACAAAATATGAATGCCCAGATGGGAATAGCCCTTTAAGGTTTCTGTACTCTGGACACTCTATTACTTGCAGGTATTGTAGGTAGACAGTTGTGTAAGTACTAAATTAGGAATCCTCATACACATTTATTCCATAGTGGCCATTATAGTTGCTTATTCTGCACATACATGGGCAGAGGATGACAATCTAGGAAGATTTGGTGAACTTCCTTTCATACAAACTCCACTAATGAATGGAATATTGTTTGACCTAAAAATACTGACTTATCAACAGACAATCAGTGTATATCAGTGTATATCTCATGTCACCCAATATGATGGTTTGATGTTACATTTTACATTTCTATGGTACCAATAATTAATTTTCATCGACTTTTTCTATAATGTATGGTCGACTTCTATGAAAATGTTGGAAAAGGCAAGTATTCTCTTTCTCATGGTAGATATCAAGAATGCGAGAACCTGGGGAAAAAAATTTAGCATGTGATGTTCCTAGTGGGACAAGATGTGCTGATGATAATAAGAGGGGGGTTTTATTTTGTTCCATGCCATAGGGCCTGCTCAATATATAGCAAACCTCTGATGGCAAATAAGAAAAGGTTCAGGAGGAAAGTTCACCAAAACTTTGATTGTCTGATCAGATTAGATTCCATTGAAGACCCGTCTTCGGGGAACAAAAAGAAAATTATGGAGGAATCAATCATCTTTAAACCCTCAAGCTTCAATAATCCACAATAAATCTCTTTACAAAATGCTTACGTAGCCAATACACGTAAAATGTAGATAGGATAAAAGTCGCACTTGGCATGTAAAGCAACGCGTTTCGAATAGTTTGCTCTTTGTTACAAGCCTGTGATACCCATTAGAAGACTATGGTTTTTATCTATGCAATCCATGGCAACATCGGAGCACACTTCTATGCCATAACCAATTTTTATATTGTAACCATTCAGTATTGTGCCTAGCAGTAGGAAATTGTGTAACATGCCCTCGTTGTAAGAGACAACCCATGTTAAAGTAATGGATTGCCATAATCATTTGCAGTATAAAGGGGTTGTGCCACTATTCACTGGCTACTTCATACGGAATATTCTTCAAAGCCTGTTTCCCTGAATGCTCAGATGATCTTTTTTTCATTCACTCTCTTCAACAGAAAATTAAGTCTCCAATGGTTTTTGAAAGGTTATTGTTAGGCATGAAATGCCTCTGGGTTTTGGTGCAATGGGAATGGAGAATATATTTCTTACATACCAGCCACTTTAACATGATTTGAATACAAGTGGCTTACTGCGATAAGTATGTTAGGTTCCCTTATGTTAATTACAGTATTTTAAATGAGGCTAATTTGACAGCCACTGGCACATTATATGCTAAACAGTGCACATACCATCTCTAAGAAAATGCAGGCTTGCCTCTTGTGAATACCCTCTTATAGGACAATAATGTGCTGAAGTCCTGCTCTGCTAGGAGATATTATCCAATTACAAATCACAGCCCTGTTCACTGGAAATACTGTCAGAAATGAAAATCCTTACAATAACTACTTTGCCTTTTATTGATTGAACGGAATATGATTTGGCAGGACTCGCGTCCTTAATCCATCCCGTTTCTAAATTAGTCATTGAGTCAACAAACTAGTCCTATAATCTGAGTGTCTTTTATGTTAATAGAGTCATTGTTCTTTACATTATAATCTTCTATTAAGGTGGTTTGGTAGATTACATTCTTAGAGTCCTTACCCAACTATTAAAGGGATTTTTTTTCTTTTTTGTAATTTTGTCTTCATATTAAGGTGCCTCAAAACTAAGATAGGACCCTATTGTATCATGAAGGGAGGGGGGGGTATGAAGAAATTGCTGAATACAGGTGTGAATTGAGTCTTACAGATTTAAATACAGATGGTCCCCTACTTAAGGGCAACCAGCTTACAGACGATCCCAAGTTAAAGGCAGACCCCATTGCCCACTGTGAAGCTTTACTATAGTCTCAGACTGCAATGATCAGCTGTAAGGTGTCTGTAAAGAAGCTTTATTGATGATCCTTGATCCCATTACAGCAAAACAATTTTAAACTCCAATTGTCACTGAGGCAAAAACATTTTTTGTCTGGAACTATAATTATAAAATATACAGTTTCGGCTTACATACAAATTCAACTTAAGAACAAACCTATGGAAACTATCTTGTACGTGGCCCGGGGACTACCTGTACATTTCTTCTGTAATGCACTATGAAACAGAAATATATGTTTAAAATTAAGCAAAAAATAAATAAAAATGTATGCATTAACTATATTGTTTCTCCAGAGGCAGATACTTTCTATAGGCACTGTCATCTCTATTTTATAGATTGGGTCAAGAACAAAGGTTTCCTATCTATAAATTAAACAATTCTCTCTATTATTCTAATTCATTCTTTACTTTAAAAAAATATTTGCAAAGCCCCTTTAAGTATGAAGGTATCATAATTTATTATGTGTTTATGGTGCAATTGTATTCTTGGTGCTAAAGGAATTTAATACCCAACTGTATTGATTTTGGTCAGCCAGCAAATCAATATCTCGACAGTACGGGTTAATTAATGAATAATTAACATTTAAAAATAATTTTATAATTAAGGCTATATATATATCGCTAGAAAACTAAACAGATTTATTGGATAAACACTACATCTGCTTTGTCTTCCCATTACACATAGTTAGCCTCTATTACTGTTCCCTAAATAGGAAACTAAACAGTATAGTAAGGGTTAATCAACTTACCTGTAGTGAATTGAAAAAGCTATTATTAAAATGTTAATTTTTGGGTGGAGCTTGTAACCTAGTAGATAACCCACTCGCTTCTCTAATATGGTTGCTCACATCAGGTTCCTCTGTCCTTGGTGCTGAGATGAAAACTACCACAAGGACGTTGAGCTGTTTGCATTCATTATAGAAAACATTAATATACTGACATTGTCACTATATAGAGAATATTTTCCAACTCTCAACCTACCGGGGCACATTTATTTCCCAGTTATAAATCCCAGATGGACTACAAAGCTATAGATGCTGAAGAGTAAAAGTGGAACTGAAGTGTTTGACAAAAGTATTGAAAAGATAATACATTATCCTAGTCCATCTAGTTGTGGATTATGTCTATGCTATTTTGTTTATATCAAAAACTAGCTACAAATATAAAAACAATAATTTTGTAATAATAATAATAATTGTCTTCTCCAAAATTTATTTCAAATCTTTTAAATATTTAAATTTCAAATTAGAAAACATCTTAACAACTGAACTTCCTGTTTTGGAGCGACATTCGCCACAAAGACACATCAACGACTATAATTTTGAAATATGGATATTGTCTCGGTGCGAATTAGTTCTCTTTGATAAGAAATCTGCCTATTATTGAAATATTGGAAATACAAAAGATTTTTTCTCTTCCCTGGAGATCAGTCTTTTCTGAAATCCTCCAACTCTTACAACTAGGGAAATCTAGCTGTGACCAATAATATCTAAATAACCTTTGTTGAATAGCAGCATGATCTGTATGTAAAGGCTTATTAAGGCATGCAGTTTTTTTCGAAGCATGCCAATTTTTTTCAGATTCCTTAGGGTTCTTTCACATGCGTGGTTCAGTGATTTTCACAGATGCCTTACTGAGCCCATTGCTTTCTCTGGGTGTTATTTGCTTATTTTTTCACTGGTCCATTTTCTGTGCATAAAAAAAACCTGATAACAGGCTAAGAAACCAGGTGTTATGTTTTCTACTTGCTAAACCTTCAGTAATTTTTGTGGGGCCCCAGAGACAAAACGGAATGCAATGAATGCCCAATTCCCGAGCCAATGTGAGACCACCCTAACTGAACCATCTTTTCTACAGGTTTTTTCACCATATCTGTTTTTTTTTCTCAAAGAATCCCCTGTCCCATGAAAAAAAAATAGAGTATTTCCTATTTTTTCACAATTGCATACCAGGGAAGGCAATGAAAATCTATGGGTCCAAAAAAAAGTGATTTCTTTTCACTGAAGAAACAAGTGAACCAGGGATTTTGCCATATAATGAATGTCAATACCTACATACTCACCAAATGAATATTACAAGTGAAAACCTAACGCTATGCATAATGAACAGGGAATGAACGTTGCTTATTTTTAAAAAAATGACACATCTTTTATTGGAATGCATTAAAAATACAGAAAAGAAGAACGTATGGAAAATGACATAATCCAGAGATGGTTACAAAAATTTGTGGTATTTTGGATTCAGTGTAAGGTTTACAGCTGTATTAAATATACACACCCAAGTATCTTTAATGTACATATATGAAATTTATAATTCCACACCTGTTGGCCGCAATTTTTTTGTAACCATCTCAACTTTGGATTATCACATTCAACATATGTACTTCTTTTCTGTATTGTTAATACATTCCAATAAAAGATGTGTAAAAATACAGGCAGTCCTCGGGTTACATACAAGATAGGATCTGTAGGTTTGTTCTTAAGTTGAATTTGTATGTAAGCAGAACCATATAGTTTATAATTGTGACCCCAGCCAAATTTTTTTTGGTCTCTGTGACAATTGGATTTTTAAAATGTTGGATTGTCATAAGAACCAGGAAGCTTAATTGCAAACACCTTTAATAACTGTTTAGCTGTTTATTTTAGCCTAGGGGTAAAGTACAGTAAATTACCAATTACCAGTGGTCCGTTTGTAACTAGGGGTTGTCTGTAAATGGGGTGTTCTTAAGTAGGGGACCGCCTGTAAGCTACTTTTTTCTGATAGACTTCTAATGAATGTGTGTAGGTTTTCTCCAGGTCCTCCGGTTTCCCCCCACACTCCAAAACATACTAGTAGGTTGATTAGATTGTGAGCCCCATTGAGGATGGGGACTGATTTGGCAAGTTCTGTGTAGTGCTGCATAATCTATGTGCGCTATATAAAGGAATTATTATTATTTATTAATATAAATCATCATTTTTTTTGGTGGATGTGAAAAAAAAACTGCAACGATGGTTACCCAACGGACATAAAGAAAAATGGATGCACCACTGTATGTGACACTTGTTTCTTTCCTGTTACATTGTTCTTGTTTACCATCTTGTGCGAATATGGAGCTGGGAATTTTTTTGCTTGCTTGTGAATCAAAATTTCTGTTTTGAAAAATTAACAACAACAACAAAAAAAAAGAAAAATAGATGCAGGCAAAATATTTTAAAAATAAAGAGGAATAAAATGCCTTTATTTTCAACATTCACCTATGTGATATCCCCTAACATTATGGATTTAGATAAGGAGCTGCCTGATTTTTCATAGTAGACTTCTCCTTCTACGTTTGTACTCAGCATGAAGCAACTACATGAAGAAATGTGCATTTATTTCTCTCTTCTCTTTGTGAGACTTTCTTCAGTTTTTTTGTTTCCATGGTAATATCCATCAATCAAATAAATAGGTAAACATTAAAACAGTATTAAAAAGCATTTAAATCCATTCATTATAAACATTTCCCGATCCCTTCCTTTATATTCCAGTTTCTTCAGCTCACCAAATGTAGGTGTTGCTTGAGAATATGCTGTCAGATGATATGCTTTATGATTTCAATTACACATTTAACCTCATCTTCCAGAGATTTCTCTGTTTGTTTTCTACAGTAACATCGGGAGTTCTGGATAGATTGAAGACAGCAGTGCGGCATAGTAATCGGGTCGCTGGAGATGCATTGTGGCATTTTAATTGCCATTAAAATAATTACTCCACTGAGAAATGGATGTGGATTTCGAATGTTTTGATTAGAATTGTTGTAATTTTGCCATTACCATCGTTACAAAATGCAAACAGGGTACATGAAGGGAACAGAAACACTGAAAATAAAAATGGAGAATAATTTTAATGGATCAAATCCTTTATATATCCACTATTTTTGGGTTTAACCATAATACAAAAATAATTTTAAAAAAAAACACAAAAGCCTATTCCCATGGCAAAAAAATAGTATAACCAGTAAAAACACTGTTTTTTTTTAATAATTTTGGAAAGATACGGGACTGAAAATGCGGGAATAGTTTTTTTCCATAAAAAGAACATTCTTGCAACGAATATTATTGCTTATAGCTTTCATAATTTATCTTGTGGTCTCAACCAATGAAACTTTTACTTTAGCTAACATTGAGAGAAAATCAATCGTAGAAAAGTTTACTTGAGATACTTCTTATCTATCACCTTGGTGCTGGATACTAAATTTGTTGCATCTTTAAACCTTTGCCTATCTTTTACACCACCTATCGTTTATCTTTGCAACAAAATTTTGGCACAATTTTCATTGACCTCGGTGCTTCTTAAGCCATGTCCCTTTTCTGCTTTGTAATGTTAAAAATGATGTGGAAACCGCTAAATAAACGTGTTCCAACAATATTTTGGCACAGACTTAGCCATAATTCTGGTGTATTTGGCCTATTAAATCTTCCTTAATATGTCTCTTGGGTTGGGTTGATACCATAATCTGAGTATTTTCATAAATCTTTTGATTAGCATTTATTTGGAGATGCAAATGATATCTCTTGCCAAGTAAAGAGATTTAATAACATTAACATAAGAAACAAGTGGGACAGATACCTGCTTTAATGATGGAATCTAATTGGTTGTTATGGGAGACTACGCCACTTCTTTTGATGTCTTCTCAAAGTATTGTCATTCTCTTCTTTTTGATCTTTCCTACATAACAAAGTTAAAAGTGAAAATTATTTTCTTCAAAAATGCTCTTAATCCCTTTTATATTGTGTGATAATAGAGAAGTGTTTTCATGGAAGCCAAATGTCTAGATAATAAGGTGTATATTGTTTTTCCATAAGACAATACTTTAACAGTGTCATTTTGTTGTGCATGAAGTTTTATGTCATCCTGTTATGTAGTTCTATTGTCCTGTTGTATTTGTTGTTATATCGCCCTGGTATGTGGTTATATGGTTCTGTTGTGCAGTTATATCATCCTGGTATGTGTTTATATTTTTCTGGTATGTGGTTATATCATTGTCGTTTGTGGTTATATTATCCTGGTATGTTGTTAGGTTGTACAGGTATGTGGTTATATCATCTTGTGTGAGGTTATATCCCCTAAATATGTGGTTATATTGTCCTGGTGTGCAGCTATATCATCTAGTGTGAGATTATATCATCTTGATATGCAACTATATCATTCTGGTATGTGATTTCATTGTCCTCGTATGTGGTAATTTCATCCCGATTTGCAGTTATGTCATTTTGGTATGTGATTATATCATCTGGTATGGTGTTCTATATTGTCCTGGTTTGTAGTTTTATCATCCTGGTATGTGGTTATACCGTCCTGGTGTGGGGTTATATCATCCTGGTATGGTGTTATATATCATCCTGGTGTGCAGTTATATCATCCCAGTTTGTGGTTATATGATCCTGGTGTGCAGTTATATCACCCTGGTATGCGGTTATATATATCGTCCTGGTGTGCGGGTTATATATTGTCCTCTTAGGTGGTTATATCTTCCTGGTAAGTGGTTACATTATACTTGGAATAGAAAGAGTTAAACTAATAAGGTAACAAACACAAATAGGAAACAAAATCATTGTATGAGAGGGGAAATGAGATTGTGTGGATCCTCAGTAACTATAAATAGAAGAAAAGTAGTAAACACAGTGAAAGCCCCCACGTTCGTTGGATATTAAATGACATGTTTATTGGTTTTTGTCCTCTCCTCGGGCACATTCAATATCACCCTTTTTATTTAATGCTATAAGCTGAATTGCTGCATGTCATCCTATAAGGATAAGATGGCAGAAACTGATTGCAGACATCAATCACTGCTTCTGTTACATTTCCATTGACAAGTAGATGTTAGTCATATTAGTGATGGTTGGTATTCTAATGTCAAGAATTCATGTAAACATGGTAAGTCAAGTATAAAAAGTCTCAAAAGTCAGACACGTGGTGTACATTGTAAGATGGTAGGACAGCAATCTAACTGATAGCATTCAACAAAGAACATTGTAATGAGTGCGAGAAAATGAGTATTTAGGAAGATTCATGAAACAATTCAATGCTCCAAATACAAATATTTTATATATGTAAAGGAACTATCTGAAATTTACAAGAAGTGTCATATCTTCCATAAACGGTGTAATTCATGTCTGGTCATGACTTCATTTTGTTCTCCTCATAGGCTTAAACATCCCAGATTATGGATGTAGTTGTGGCCATTTCCCTTTGTTGTAGTTAAGCCAATGTGTATCACAGTAGAAATCCATGATTTATTTTCGGAGGGGTCAACTCTTAATTTTAATCTTAAAATCCTTCTACCTGGCAAGCAACTACCCCTAACAAGAATAGATTGCCAATGTTGCAATTCAATTGGTACTTATGAGGCATATGTAGAGTGCAAGGGGCAATAGTTGGACATGAACATCTGCACCATTGTTCGCTCACAACTTTCATTAGTTTATGTGGTCAGTCATTTCCATTATCGATTCCTTGTATATCATCTGATGATCTCATTGTTTGCTCTTAGCATTTGCTCCTTTCATTGGCTGATCTAGAGGATTGTTTCAGGACAACACTCATTTCTAACCAACAGTCATCAAATTTTGGTCACTTTCATATCAACCATTTAATATTTCCTTATTCTATAAAAAACAAAGCCATTAAATTGTGAAGTTGAAATAATTTTTGTTACGTTTTGACAATATGAGTTATTATCTATTACATTTTTGGTAATTGTATTACTAATTTACACCCTATTTACACACTCAGTTACCCTCAAAAAGGTATTGCCTAATTTCTTGACTCTTCTTCTGCTCTACATGGCTTACATGGTACAGATCTACTCTGCTTCCATCTTCTTCCGATATCCCTGCATTTATACAATCAAATAAAGTTGTTTTTATTTAATAATGTTATCATTTGACTTAAAGCAACATTGACCATTTTTACTTTTGTTGCTGTGGGTGTTTAATGGTTAACACACATTGATGACCTATACTGTACATTTGCGCTTTGCATTGCATCATTCATCTTGTAGTGAATAACAATCCCTGTACAATAATAATTGTCTTCTAGTCGTGGTCTCCACGTTAGATTGTAACTGCAGAATATAATGAATGAATTAGTGTAATTTTACCCAGATTCCACCAGGTGCTGCCAAAGAACATATTGCTTAAGAGAGTTTTATCGTAGAAGAAACAAGATGCAATTAACATCTATGAATTTGTAAATGCATCATTAAAACTGAAATGAGATGTTTGTTTATCTATATATACCTCCAATGACACGAGGGAAAACTGTGCGTGTGTTTTTAAATTACTTTTTAGCTATACTATAATATATAACATGCAGGATATAATAGATTATCGGAACTAGTGTGTTTGTATATATATATATATATATATATATATATATATATATATACAGATTAATGAGAGAGAACAAAAAGGAAAGAGATAAAGATTGATTAAAGGAAGACACTACCTCTGAGGGCCAGGTACAAACCATTACACAGTGACAATGGGGAAGGGATATTTGGACAGTGTAAGCTTACACTAGATGATATAGAAAAACAGTGTGATGTGATAAGGTACCAATAAATACCATGATATGGAAAAAGTTTTATATATCTTTATTTTAAATTCATTGTCCAAATATCAAAAGTGGTTAAAAGCACTTAAAAGCACAAACAAGTGGACATTTTTGTTCTATCCAACCAATTATATCTACCCAAAAATAAGCAATGGTTGCTGAAGTGTCCCTCTCCTGTTACAACTTGGTAAGACTATAGCCTGACATCCTACTGCTACTCAATACAGCTGATGCATACCATGTGACCTAGCACCTTATGTCTAGGGCTACTAAACAATACCATAGATCCAACATATATTATACACCCCAGCTGGCGGAATAAATGGGGAGCCGACCCCCTCCTGATACCCTGGTGATATCCTCTCTTTATTATGTATTTTTATTGTGATGTTGCATCTGGTACTGTTAAGTAGTCCATTAGTAGCTACTTTAGTAGCACATTAGGTGCTAGGTCACATGGTATGCATCAGTTGTATTCAGTAGCAGTAGGATGTCAGGTTATACAGGAGAGGGGCAGTTCAGCAACCATTGCTTATTATTGAGTAAATATAATTGGTTGGATAGAACGAGGATGTGCACTTGTTTGTGCTTTTAAGTGATTTTAACCACTTTTGGAATATGAATTTAAATAAAGACATTTATTGGAACCTTTGCACATCACACTGTTGTTTTTCTATATGGTATGTATTTTTGATGTGTGGTACATCATTTGGTCATATGTTTACATAGTTAGCTTATACTAGATGACAGTATATAGATGGGGAATCTACCATAGGGAATATCTCAGGAAGTAGATTCCCTGTGGTAGATTTCTTTTAAGTCAGGAAGAATTAACTCCTCTTCTTTGCTGATCTCCGTCCCCCAGCTCCCTCTCCTTCCCCCATCAGAAAGCATTGTGCCTCGTTTCTTCCTTCCTCTCCTCTGCTTATCTTATTCTTCTCCCCTCCTCTCCCTGCTTCTCCCATTTTCTCCATTAGAAAACACTGTCTATCGACTCCTCTACTGTGTTGATATTCAACTTCTTTCCTCCTCTTCATCATCATCAGAAAGCATAGTGACTTTCCTTTCCTGTTCTCATCTCCCACTACTCCTCTCCCAGGTCCACTCCTCCATTAGAAAACATTGTGATTCTTATCTTCTTTTAATATCTCCCACTACTCCTCTCCCAGGTCCTCTCCTCCATTAGAAATCATGGTGCCTCTCCTCACCACTCATCTGCCTTTCTTCTCCCAGATTCTCCCCTTTTCTCCATTGGAAAGCAAAGTGCCTCTCCAATTCTCTCATATGTTAGTATCCCCCTTCTCTTCTCTCCCAGCTCTCCCCCTCTTCTCCTTTAGAAAGCATAGTTCCTCTCCTCTTATTTGCTCCTCTTTATCTTCTCCTCTCCTCTACTCCATTAGAAAGTAAAGAATCAATCCTTTTCTCCTTGGCTCTAATCCTCTCCCAGCTCCTGCCATGTTCTCCATTCGAAAACTTATTGTCTCTCTTCTCTATTGCTCATCTCACACCACCCTCCTCTCCCACCTGCTCTTCTACATTAGTTCATGTCCTCTGCTTTGCTCGTCTAACACCTCCCCCCTCCTCACTCAGCTCCTTTGCTTTTCTGCATTAGAAAGCATAGTATGTGTACTCTTCTTTTCCCCTCTATTTTCTCCCCTCCTGTCCCCCAACTCTTTCCTCCATTGTTCCTCTTCCCTTTTTTCTTTCTAACTTCTCCTGTTAGGTTTTAACAGGAGATTTTACGATATGAAGTGGAAGAACATTGAAATTATTTCTCCTACGTTTTAAACTTACACTGAAGATTATTACCATTGAGTGTAAATTTAAAGAAACCTTCTACCGATAAAGCCTACTGAATTTGGCTTACGCTGCTGCCTGCCACACTCCAAGTGCAGGTTAAGCTAATACCAATATGTCTCGCTGTATTACTTCAAGTCATTTTAGCTCACAGTTAACAACATACAGTGAGATATTTTCATGACAGTTTTTCTCTCACATATTAAGACAACATACATATCGGTTACAGCTAGTGGAGAGACAGCACTTTGGTTATTCACGAGCTGACTTGCTAATGCTATGTTTCTAATACTTAACAGCGGAGGTTCATTTTCATATTGACATAATTGGATTGTTGCTGGAAATTTCACATCCTTGGAGCCAGATCACCTGCACTGAACCAGCAATTTGTATCTTTTCATTCTAGCAGGAAAGCCATTTGATTGATTGGTTATTCATATATTTTGGATCATGCTAAGCCAGGAAAATGTTTGAACTTAAGAGGACTGATGCTGAGATTGTAATCACTGCAGTCAACAATCTATTAAATATGAAGGCTCTGCAATTTTAATAGATTGGTAGCTCATGAAATGTTAGTTAAATAAGCCTCTGTAATTATGGGAATTCTGGAATTGCTAATCACAGTATATTAAATGAGAGCTGACAGAATTTGAAAATAAGCATGAATTGTGTTGGCACATAAGAATTTATTATTTATTATACATGCCAGGCACCATGACTTTTCCTAACAGAAAGCTAAAAAAGAATTAATGTTTTCTAGATATGTGTTTAGTAGTGATTAAACGTTTATCTGCCTCGGAGAGCTGCCATCCGCAACGTCCAAAAAGGTTTTCCGGTAAATGGGGATATCTGGTTGGACAGATCACAGTGAGACTCTGACTCCTAGTACATGTATTGCAACATGGAGGCATCTGATGTGCCTTTTGATTCTAGTTTAAATCCAAGAAATCATTAGTGAACTCAATGGGCGTCTTAGTTTTGAAAAGGTCTTGTAAAATAAAAATATTTATGCATTATTGAATGTTAAAACCAAACGGCATCATAACTTATTTACAACTCGCCTGTTATTGTTAGTGTTATTTTGGTTTAACCGGCAAATCCAACAATTGTATTTCGGACATTCACCCAATTTTCGATCGGGTAAAATGGATCTGCCATGGTGTGTTTTAACATGACAAATCGTGTAAGAAAAGGTTGAGCGGCATTACTTCTAGCTGTTCAAGAATTCATCCAATAGCTATTATATTTGTAAGGTCATTTTAATGTAGATATTCTTTAATTATGGCCTGGATGAGCAAAGAGAAAATTGGGAGGAAATCAATGGGGCACCATTAAACCATTAAACCAATGTGTCATGGATGAAAGGTTAACACACATGGTTGGATCAGCAAACAGGGTTTTGCCCAGTGTGAATCAAAGTTTAGTTGTCCCACTACAGAGCATGGTACTAAGCCATACATAATAAGATGTTCTCCATGTGGGACATGTATCATTATTTCTGCAACCCAAATTGTCTCATTTTTGCAATTTTTGTTGTTTTTGCGACTTTTCACTGCAACTTTTGCTGTTGTTTTTCAAGTGCACCTTGGTCTGTATCTTGTGCCGCGTGCCTTATGTATCTTTGTTCTTCAGATGTTAAGTGCAACTTTTCACTTTTTTTGCTTATTTTTGCGACATGTTAGGCTCAAATCTGCACCTGGTCCAGGGCAGGTGCAAAGGAAAGCTTTTTTTCATGGACCCTATTTTAGCATGTAAATTGGAATTATTTCACATGCTTTAAATGTTTACATTTTTACACAGTAGCCTGTTTTTTTGAAAATTTAGACATTTTTGTATTTACATTTTTTTTTCATTTATTGGTAACTTCTAAGGGTGAGGTTACACGTAGCATTTTAATAGTGCTTTAATTGCATTTTGAAACACATTACAACAGCTGAAGAGAAGTGATTTGCCCAATTACATTACTGTTAACATTTGCATTTACAAAACGCATAGTAACGCGACGTTAATGCATGTGTTAACAATTCATTTACTATGCGTTTTGTAAATGCAAATGTTAACAGTAATGTAATTAGGCAAATTACCTCTCTTCAGCTGTTGTAATGTGTAAGACTGTTTTATGCTGTTATCATAACATTTTTACTTTTAAATTCAAGTCATGGAAATAGTGTAGCACAGTAAGCAATTTCCATATCTTTGGGAATTAGAGAAACAGTGGAAGCCGGCCTCATA
This sequence comes from Engystomops pustulosus, assembly GCF_040894005.1. Lineage (NCBI taxonomy): Eukaryota > Metazoa > Chordata > Amphibia > Anura > Leptodactylidae > Engystomops > Engystomops pustulosus. The sequence goes on along the minus strand of NC_092418.1, from coordinate 43,036,484 downwards.
GAGCTGGAATGTAATCTCCTCCAGGTCAGAACTGGCAAATATTTTGGCCATGGCCTCCCCCAGTTTCAGCTATCGGTCCACTTTACCAACTCACTTTTCAAAAAAGTGGTGTGTGGGTCGAAAAACCCTCAAAAAGACCATGCACCAGGAATTTTGACTTTTTACATGCCTTGTATCTCAGGACTACGATTTTCCCCTATTTACTTATATAGGAGTGACAGGAAAAATTTAGAATGTAGAAGGAGATTGGAATCTGTTTTTTGAAAATAGCTTTTCTCCGCCGACCATTATCTTTTTCAAGTAAAACTTCAAAGTGAATTCCCATTAAAGTAGTTACTACTATAAAGCGATTGTAATTTTTTTTGTGTTTTCGTCCCTTTTAGGTTACTATAGGTTGTTTTGCTCTTGCATTTCTGTAGTATAGTAGAGACCTTGCAGCCATAGTTGCACTTACATGTGCATTGTACACAGGAAGCTAGAGAATGTATAATATATGGATTTTAATATATTGCAGGAGACTTATAAACTGCCTTAGATTTGTGTTCTGTCTCCTGGAAGATTTATTTTCAAGGAAGGAGAGTGTTTCAAGTACTTACTGCTGTTCTTCTGTATAATATAGCAGGGCATTTGCTGCTGAGTGTCTCTGCTGTGTCTCAATAAAAACTCTAAGCCATCTCTAAGGAAGTAGACAAGCAGAGCTCTATTTGCTAAAACAGACACAGCCGCTTGAGTAAATATGAAAGGGAAATGCAGTTTTATCAACCCAGTCAAATGTAATCATAGCGCAAAAAACCCAACAACTTCTTCACAGGCACAGTGTATGGGGTTGTAGATGACAAATACAGATGATCAAATAGGCATAATGGTAGCCAGTGTGACAGAATACAATTTAAAGGTTTGAGGTTATGTCAAAATCACCAAGTTGTGAAAAAAAACTCTAAAATAGGACAGTCACAGGTTCATTCTATTATCCTCTGAATTATGGATACCAGTAGATTATAGTCTGACCGGACCCTATCTGGCTCAGGAACCACATGCCGTGCTTTATTTTTCTTCTAACCGACATTTAAATCACCAAAATAAGTTCTCTAAAATGAGTTCTCCTGGATTAAAATATTCATAGAATTCAATAAGGGAGGGATGAGATACCAACATGGAGCACAACCACATCAACAGAGAAAGAAACTGAAATTAGACTGCTCCATTCTCTGTGTGGTGGTCAGATTAGGTTCCTGCAGATCAGATCCCATTCATTTGGACAGAAACGAAGCTGCATGGACTCTTGGACACCACAAGAACAGAGCTACTTGCTTTATGTTCTGTTTTCTGATAACAGATGATTTGTGGGATTATAAAGTGTTTGTCAGATCCACCAATCTGGGATAGGTTATCAATGTATTTTACCCCAAAAAGCTCCCGTAAGCATAATTCCTGGGGGACATGCCGTGGACGCCCAAGTGCATAGTTTTTAATGTGGGTGCTTTACCAATCCCCTTTCTTATTCATTTTATGGGATTACAGTTTCAAATTTGGGACTCCTGGTAAGTATGTGTTTGACCATCTGCGTCTTCCTAATGATAAAATGATAACAATGTTTGGTGTTTTCCAAACATTTGGCATTTTCCTACCTCAGCATTTTTATGGATACTATTAAAACCAGAGATGTGACTGTCATTAGTTCATGGATGATACTGTATGATGGAAATTCACCTACTCTAGTGTATGGGCCATGCAGTCTGGAATATCTACCGGGTTACTGTTTAGTCATTTTGTTCAGCTTGATACAAATCTTCACATTTTATCCAAACCATTGAGGCTGTTGCCAAGGCCGAAGCTGACGTGCAGGGAACACAGTCATAAGTACAACCAGTGTAGCTTCTAGATACATGGATGATAAAGTTTTTATGGGTATAGCCTTGAGTCAGGCTTGCATTTAGATAAATGACTGAATTCTCTGATGCCACTGAGCCTATGATACAAATGACTATACTTTTAAGAGAGTTTACGTGAAATGACTGGCAACCTCGGAAAGCCACCAAATGTAGCGTACGTGAACTCTATCCTCATCTTAATGGAAAATAATTTTATATTGGTCAGATTGTCTAAGAATATATCTCATTAAGTCAATTCCTGGAAAGAGTGTGCAACGTTTTTAGGAGAGTATGTTTATTTACATCATAGGAAAACGACACCATTGACTTTGTATACTTGTATTCCCTCTGTTTTATTAATGGCTGCTTAGCTAATACCAATTTGGCTATGAATAGGAAGGACTGCGGTTGTTTCCCCTTTCATATGGTACTAGAGGATATTTTCGTCATGCGTTTTTGAAAGGACACAGTCAGCTTTTGATAATGTTTTTAAGTGGTTTTTATCCGCCATAGGCAGCAGTTGGACTGATGCTATATAACATACTCCAAATGCCATGAGAAGTGCATTATCCTGTAAATGTTAGATTAGATCAAAATTACATCCTGATAAGCATAATCGAGATGCTGTGATCAGGTGCTCAGAGCCAAAGAACCTCACAGCTATGCAGCTATTCCAATCAAAGGTAGATTGAGCAGTTTCTCTGATGTGGTCTTATCAGTCTCAGTTTAATGTAAATCCTGTTACAGCAGCTTTGTCCGATGTGCCTGTAGCTTTGTTCTGAACCTTTCAGTAACAGCTCATTGAAGCAGAAACAGCTCTGTGAATTGATATTATAAGCCTGCTTGTTTTATTCATTGTTGAGGCAACAGTATATAAGAAAAAAATATCTGTTTTAGATACATTTCCTATTCGGCGAAGGAGGAAAAAAATATGTGCTTGGTCGTCCTCTATAAAGACAAAAAGGCAACAGAATAAAATACAACACAACCTAATGTGTGTCCCTTTATTACCAATAGAAGTAGTAGATCAGAAACAGCTGTTCCTGTACGGGATATAGCTGTAGGAAAGGGGGGGTACAATTTTTGGAATCACTTGTGCTTGAAGGCGTCAAAAAGCCCCTTAGTCATATGCTTTACACATAGGGGAAAATACAGACGTCATATTAACCATTTTTAAAGATTTTATGCTAATGCATGTAAGTCTTGCCTGATGGCAAAGGTGTCAAACTCAAGTTCACCAAGTGTCACACCAGCCTTATGGATACTTTCAAAGGCTGTATACACTATAACTACTCCTTAAATGGAACCTGTCACCACATTTTTCAGAAATACAGCTAGTAGAAAGTTCCCGTAGAGCCATATTAACTAAATACCTAATATGGCTATAAATTGTTCAATTTAAATCCCATTGAAATGAACTTTATGATATCTTACCAGGTGTCAGAGGGGACATGTCCTGTTTGATTATCGCCTACCATCTACTCCACCATTGCGTACTTCATGTCATGTGACCAGGGTGATGTCATCTAAGCTCCTTTACCCTGTAATATTTTCAAAGTCTCCTACATTTATGTATCTGATTACATGAAATCCCAGCATGCTCCAATGGACTTCTACTCCCATTGAGGCATGGTGGCATTTCATGTGATTAGATACATTCAAGGGTTAGATGACCCTGTTCACGTGACATGAAGTGCTCAATGATGTAACAGAACTCTCTCTCAACATTCCATCAAGGCTCTGTGTAAAACATTATACACAGCATTTCCTGAGCTGTATATATCTGTTGAATATTGGCATACGGTCCTTAACTACTAGTTCCATACAGCAGCATGCCCTAGCAATGATACCTGCTAATCAGGAACAAAGAGACTGTGCAATGCAAGTAAAATGTAATGTACAGGACTCCATTAATATCATTGGACTGATTTCAGGTATAATCAGTAATATTCTCATTTCAACCCCCCTATCCAGTCAGTAAAATGCCCTCTTAAGAAAAACCCCAAACCTTTGGAGGGAACCTCTAAGGGCCTGACAAAATGAAGTGACAACCATATACAGCCTGTGGGCCTTGTTTTTCACATGTGTGTAATATGGCATGATGCTTACTAATGTAAATTAGAAAGTCATTCTACACAAAAATTGAACTGTACAGATGGAGCTGGCTACATCTGCATCTGGGCCATTTAAATAGACATAATGATATGGGACCAAGCAAACAACGATATTATCCAAAATAATGATCAAGATGATGGTGTATACAGATACAGAAAAATTATATAAAGGGGGAACACCAGACGATGAGCAAATCATGGAATTTGCAATTTACCAATACAGGCAATCCCTGTGAAACATACAAGATAGGTTCTTTAGGTTTGTTATTAAGTTGAATTTGTAAGTAGGTTGGGATAGTAATAGTAATTGTAGCTCCAGACAAAATTTTTTCTGGCGCAGTGACAATTGGATTTTCAAAAATTTTATGCTGCCACGGAAAAAGGATTATCAATAAAACCTCATTGCAGACACTTTACAGCTGATCATTGCAGCCTAAGAATATAGTAATGTATCCAGAGATCTTCACCTGAGGTCACAGTGGGCAGTGAGGTTTGTATGTAACTACTAAGGGTCATCTGTAAGTGTCACTAAGGCGGGTCCACCTGTAATCTGGACCACTATAAGGCTACATTCAGATGGCCATTGCCCGGCGTACCGTAGCACGGCGAGCACACGGCGGTGTTTGGGGAGAGGAGGAGGGGGTGAGTGCCGCTCACCTCAGCCCCTCTCCTTAGGAATATATGGCACATGTCCTGTCTTTCCACGGGGTACGGATCAGTACGGTGCCACACGTGTGCGGCACTGTACCGCTCCCGTTGGGCACTGTGCGCTCATTGCTGTCCATGGGGGACGTATATTGGCCGTATATATACGTCCCCCATTCGTTCATCTGAATGTAACCTAAAGGTGGGAGGAGAGAAGCTGGACCCCTTTCACACCCTCTTTACCTTCAGCTACCCATTTACATATAGATTTTAGGAATATTCTATTCCGCAGTAAACTTATATGTGTCTGTAAAAGGCATAGCAGATTTTTTATTTTCTTCCCCACTGAATAAAGGTGAATGCTCAGCTAAGTTCATTATTGCTATAGTGGGAGATTTTGATCAAGATAGATATCTTGTGTATGTGCAAATTCTAGTCTTCCAGTTTTCAGATTTGTTCTCCTTATAGGAAGAATCTATTTCTTTTACTGGCCAAGATATATCCCAGTGATCTTTCTCTCTTGTTTTTATCCTTTTCTACAGAAATCATTGCAATGCGAGGGCAGTGTTTCCTGGAAAGAAACAGGGGTGTTTTCTGGCTTTACAGTAAAGCCATTCAGCTAATCAAAGCTTAGCGAATCCCTCTGATAGTAATAGATAGTAATTCTTAACCATAAGACTTGGGTCAAGAATGATAAGTTAAAAGTCAATGTAGGAAAAAAACATCCATCTAACCTGGATTGTAGCCAGAGCTGATGCAAAACCTTTTATGAATCACATTGTGTTTCAATTAAGGGAATTAGCTCAGTTTTTGACCATAGAAAATGTTTCATGTGCGCTTATTCTGATGATTCCTATTGTTCATGACTGGAATACAATGAAGACATTAATTAAATAAGCCCATGATGCTCCGAAGCATTTAACCATTACTTAAATTATGTTACATTACTAATGTATTTCTGCTCTGTAAATTGTTTCATTCAGTCCCTTAATTTTTTTTTTTTTTGCTTTGTGACACCTAATGGAACGTTTCAAAATACAACTTAATTCTATTTCGGTCTCTCTAGAACTTCCTGCTAGCGTTTATCTCATTATGAGATGATTTGACTCAAAGCTGTTTGATTGAAGGTTGATGGTGGATCACATCAAGCTACGGAGAGCTGTATCTGCGATATATCTTTACGCTACATTATTAATATAGTCTAATATATACATAATCATCCATTATGTAGCGACGTGAAGTGCATTTTCAGTTCTCATTCATTTCTAGTAGACCTGCATGAACAATGAGCACTACTGCAGGGATGGAGCACCTATCTGAATGTATGATGACTTTGAGTATACTCAAACCGTTAAAGTTGTTTAAAAGATTTGAAAAAATCCTAAATTAACAAAAAAAAAACATTTGGGGGGTATTGTAGGTTTTATCATGTTACAAATCTTATGATCCACACTGCATATTTTTCTTCTATATTTGAATATTCAGGGCATGTCATAAATGCTCACTTCCCTCTAAGGGTGGTTTTACGTTGGCGTTTATATTTTCACATCAGTGATTTTTCACAGAACCCATTTTCACTTATGGACAAGGACAGATTGGTTTTCTCTTCCTGGTTTCACAGATTTTTTCCACTGATGTCTAATTGACACATTGGGGGTCAATTACTAAGGGCCCGATTCGCGTTTTCCCAACGTGTTACCTGAATATTTCCGTTTTGCGCCGATTTCCCTCGAATTGCCCCGGGATTTTGCCGCACACGATCGGATTGTGGCGCATCGGCGCTGGCATGCACGGAAATCGGGGGGCGTGGCCGAACGAAAACCCAACGGATTCGGAAAAAACGCCGCATTTAAAAAAAAAAAATCTGTCGCTGAGCTTGCACTTACCTTCAGTTAGCCCGGCTCGGTGAACTCCAGTGCATTCCGATGCTTTTCAGCGCAGTAGCACCACCTGGTGGACGTCGCAGGAACTACCTTAATGAATCCCAGCCAGACCCGAATCCAGCGCAGAGAATGCGCCGCTGGAAAGCGAATGGACCGGGTAAGTAAATCTGCCCCATTGTTTTCAATTGGCTTTTTCACACTTCAGCTTTCATCACTGATCAGGTTCTAAACCGATCACTGGTCAGTGAAAAAACTGAAGTGTGAAAAAGCCCATTGTTTCAGCAAGGCATCAATGAAATCCATGAAAAATCACTGAAGCCAGGAAGGAAAAACCAATCTGTATGTGTCCATACCTCTAAACTCCATATGTGTATCTGTATGTATCTGTATATGTATGGGTCTATACCTCTAAACTCCACCAACCAAATAAAGTCTTCAGTCCATGCCCAGTGATCGATCCACACTTGTTTCTTGCTCTCCATAGATTTGCCAGCAATTGACATCTCATAAAGTTGGGATTAATGTAGCAAGCATTACATGACCTATAAGAAAAAAGCTAAAATCCATCAATATCAGTAACACAAGTGCATTGTCAATTTATTGATTTAGGAATAGTCTGAACAAAGCCTAAGAAAATCCCTGTGACAGAATGTCATAAACTCCTAAAACTTTGAGAGAAAGATTGATTGACTCTTAATTGTCTGACATCGATGTAGAAGTCATGTTTATCAAAGGAAATAAGCTGAAACTGTCATTTCTGGGTGTACAATTTGGGTTCTTTCCACCCTCAGGCTGAAGGAAACAAACTGGTCTCTGTTGGATGTGTGTTGCTCAGCTACATCTGCACCTTCAAAGGAAATACAGTAACACATCCACGTTGCTGCTATATTCCCTGTATACTCAGGAGGCATTCATGGGAGACCAGGATGTTTACTTCAGCCTCAAGGGAGGATGTGGATGAAAGTGATGAAATCCTTCACAAAAAATGCCTGCAACAGTAAACCTCAAACTTCACTGTTCACATATGAAATGAAAACTTAAACCTAAGCATCAAACCTTATAAATGTTTGGAATTTCAATATTAGTTGATTTCCTATTTGTATTATATAGCATCATCCTAATGAAACATAAAACTAAATGAGATTGTAATGTTACTCTCTACTTGTGATTCATGAAGATTTTCGGTAGGATTGGTTTATTCATGTATAGAACTTTAATATCTGTAAATCAGAATCTTGAATTAATGTTAAAAGGGAGATAGTGTACAGTTTAGTTATAGTTTATGCAACTTTCCAGGATAAATTCAAATCTTTTGTTGGGCCACTGTGGCTCAGCCGCACTCACACTCAACTTATGTTCCACTCATGCTTCAATCATTCAGTTATTTGTACGGAAGGTTTTCAATACACTAAACAATACAACATACACTCTTAACTCGGCCTTCTCCTTACTTCCCTCCTACCCGAGTTGCTACACTTGGGGGCACATATAGTTAAAACCAGAGTGAAGACTAACAGCTCTTATAGGCAGAGAGGCAGTGGGGAGAGTAGAGATACAAAAAGCCAGGCAAGCTTGCCCTTTGGCCTCAGGACATATCAATTATTCAGTATGGTGCCCACCCTAAGAATATACCTTAAACCACTCTGAGTCTGTATCTTAGCAGTTCTCTGATGATTCGGGCCAAATGTATCAGTCCACCACAATGCCCGGAATTTTTACAGTTTGAATGGTGCCCAGGGAATTAGTTTCTTCAGTAAATAAAGAGTTCCAGTCATCTATTGTAAAACGGTTGGCGTTGAGCCCTCCAGCAGTGCCATCAAAGAGCATAAAACTTTCAGTGTAATACATGAATAAATTGTTTAATGCAAGAGATACCTTAAGCAGTCACAATCTACGGTAATTTAGTAAAAGTTGAGTGGAAGGTGGGATCATCTCTGTTAATGTATAATTCTAAAAAGCAGAGATATATAAAAAAGTAACTGCAACAACAACAAGGTCGGGACGAGGCTTGCAAGAACCCCCCTTCCTGCATGTTTCACATTATAATAAAGGACATCTTTTAGGGCGGCACGGTGGCTGAGTGAGTAGCACATCTGCCTTGCAGCACTGGGGTCCTGGGTTCGAATCCCACTCAGGTCAACATCTGCAAAGAGTTTGTATGTTCTCTCCGTGTTTGCGTGGGTTTCCTCCGGATACTCCGGTTTCCTCCCACACTTCAAAACATACTGTTAGGTTGTTTAGATTGTGAGCCCCATGGGGACAGGGACCAATTTGACATGCCTGTGCAGCGCTGTGTAATCTGTGTGCGCTATATAAATAAAGAATTATTATTATTATTACTGTTCCATCAAAGTTGGTGAGTGCCGTTGCTTTTTTCTTTATAACTGCTATAAAGCACTGTCTTCGTTGACTGAGCACCAATAAATAGTCCTGCACCGTGAGCATTGGTGCTCGTGAGCACCTCGCTGGGGTGAACATAGTACCCACCAGATCTCTGCTTCCACGTTGTCTATAATTCTAAAGACTTTGACAAACCAGAATCCAGTTTCAATGTGGAAATCTCAAAACTTTCTAATTAACATTGATGTAGAACCACATTCTATTACTGGTTTACTTAAAAGGCAAAAATAACAAAATATATTATAGTTTTTGAATTCTAAAACAAGAAGTTATTCTTTATTTTAATGGTGCGTTCATGTAGAGTATAATTATTTGTGTGTGTTTATGGTGTTTTCCTAGTCCTTGGCAAAAGATTTTTCTTTTGAGGCTTTACATGTATTACTACTTGAATGTTTCTCATTATGAGTTGATTTGATTCCAAGTTGTTCTCCAGAGGAATGATGGTAGAGAGGAGGAAGCCTTCTGAGAACTAGATCTAAAGTATATCTTCAAGCATGGTTGTAATAAGACTTCTGCAACAACAACAAAAAAAAATCCTAAAGTGTTTCCAGTCTTAATGTGTGCAACAATTGCATCTTTAGAATTTTATTGTGTGTTTTGGGGAAATGTGCTTTATATGTGATGCACATGTGCTGCTCATAGAAGTATAATTTACATTCTACAGGTTATCATCGTAGGGATTATGAGGAACATTGGACCCTTCACTCAAGAACAAAGGGGAGGAGTTTTAGATAGATTAGTAACAAGTTCCCTAGAGTCCATACTGGTTTGATAACATAAACAATATCCATGGGGCACTTTAAAATGTTGTCACAAACTAAATAAAGGGTTTAGTAAAGTATGATAAATTCTTGCTGCAATCTCACTCAAAAATCATTAACCAGTTCCTTGCTGCAGTTTGACTATATAAATCAAACAGCATTAAGGGCTGCAAAGAGAGGGCTCACAGACTGAGCCCTCTCCGGATCCACAGATTGTCAGCTGTATTAAACAGATGAATCTTGATAGTAACAGCCACTGTCAGAGGATGTTACAAAATAAAAAGACAGAGAAATAGCGCTACCTAGAGCATGTTAACTTTTGCAAATCCGGAAATGAGAAAAGTCCGGAAAAAAGGTATACTAACTTACTCGAGTTGTGCTTAGTAATAAGCACAACTCTGAAAACCTGTGTGATTGCAGCCTCGTCCTTTCCCCTGTGGTGTATCTGACCTCAGGGTTGTGTAGTGGTTATAAAGGAACCCATGGTAGGATGTTGATGAACCCCAAGGAGTGTAAAATGTAATCCAAAATATTTCCAATTTGCTGTCTGTTTTTTGGGAAGATAAAAATAGTGCACAACAAAGACTACGCGTTTCGCACTTAAAGTTGAGCGCTTCTTCAGCTCTAAAAGCATAAACAGAAAAAATAAAGAGGTAACAACCACTGTCACTGCTGACACTGATTGTGGCAGTTAGCCTGTTTGGTGGTGCCCTACCCCAGTTCTGTTGGTGGGTGCCGCCATCTTTAAATACCGGTCAGTTGTATAGCAGTATATTGTATGAGTGATAAGACTAAATATTATAGTTTAAAATTTCTTATAACACATATATAAATCAAGTAAAATCAAAAACATGTCAGGTATCCCCATTTACCAAAATGTCCAATATAATAATAAATTAAAAAATGATTATTCCTGGTCCTTTAACCTCTATCAGAAAATAGCAGCCAAATGTAAAAAAATGATATATATATATATATGATCCAGATATTAAACCTAGTAAAATTAAAATTAACTGTAATAGTAAGGCAGATATCTTAAATAATAGATCTAGAAACATTATTTAGATAACATGTTTCTTTAGTCGGCAGAGAGCATAGATCTATACTTATCTGGGATTAATGGGTTTCTGTAATTCATAAAATAGATATTTACCTTTTAGACAAAGCTGAATTTGTATGTGCCTCATAAATTGTTGTCACATTCTCTATTTATTGAAGAGCAGGGTCTGGCTTTTCATATATTCCATGTGTAATAATGTAGCAATATTCTCACAATGAAAATGAGAAGTCCTCTATTATCTAGTCATGGAAAAGATAACAATGGCTTCAATGGTGGAGATAATAGTAGCAAAGTACAAGTATTTACAAGTATAACTGACTGTGACATGATCATAAGTCATCACTTTCAGAAGCCGGTACTGTTCTTCATCCACAGGGATAGACTGTACCCAAGGTGATACCTCTGCTGCAGGGTTAACTATCATTTTCTGCACTATTCTCAAAGTTATAACACCTCTAATTGCCTGTAGCTGTTGTTATTGATTTTTATCGCCTTTCACAGCCAAAAGACTCAAAAAAATGAGTGTACTTTTTCTCCTTTCATTTGAAGTTGCAGCAAGTTTACATTTGTAGATCATGGTTCATTGCCTGTGACCTGTTCTTCTGCTTCATAAAAATTCATAAATTGTGTTGTGTGTGGTTTACAGCAGGCCACAATAAGACCGAATCCATATAACCTTCCCTAGTGATGCTCAGCCGGTGTGTTAGCTGCCGCTAGGTTGCCCACTGAGACCTTTTTGATGGTATAGCTGAAAATGCAATCAGTGTGCACAAATGTGAAGACATCTTCACTTAGTCCAACATAGAAGTGAATTCTAGCCCATTACACAGGGCTTGAACTTCAATATTTTTTATTGTAAGCTATTTTGATCTTGATGCATTTGCTCTCCTTGAGTATCATTTCATTTGAAGACTGAAGGTAACCCAGTTGTAATGATTTCAACCTTTGCTTGTTCATTTATAAATATCGGGTTAGTTCAACCAAACAAGAGTTATTTAACAGTTTTTGCTGCAAGAAGAGTCAATGTCTCTCTGGGGAAAGTTTGATTTTGTTCTTTGCCCGGGGATATTACTACTGTAAGTGACCTGTACCGGTAACTACAAAGTTTTTAGAACTCTATAGAGAGAAATTATAGAGCTAAATTATATTTCTCAGTTGTAGCTTTCAAAAATTGGGACAGAGGGAATTTGCGGAGTAAATACCATTATAAATTGTTTGTAGACATATATGGAGTATTTCTGGTATTGTAGACATATATGGAGTATTTCTGGTATTGGAGAGATATATGGAATATTTCTGGTATTGTCTATTGTAGACATATATTTGGCAGTCCTGTTATTGTCTTTTGTAGACATATATGGGATGTTCCTGGTATTATAGATTGCAGACTAATATTCCTGATACTGTAGATTGTAGACAAATATGGGGTTTTCCTAGTATTGTAGATTAAAGACATATATGGAGTCTTTCTGGTGTTGTAGATTGTAGACATATATGGAGCATTTCTAGCATTGTTGATTTTAGAAATATATGGAGTGTTTCTGGTATTGTAGATTGTAGACATACGTGGAGTGTTTCTGGTATTGTTGAATATAGACTTATGCAGTGTTTCTTATATTGTAGATTGTAAAAATATAAGGAGTGTTTGTGGTATTGTATATTGTAGACATATGTTGGGTGTTTCTGGTATTGTAGATAGTAGACATATACATGGTGTTTCTGGTATTGTAGTTGTATATGGAGTATTTCTGGTATTGTAGGTATATATGGAGTATTTCTGACATTGTAGATAGTAGACATATACAAGGTGTTTCCGGTATTGTTGATTTTAGACATAAATGGAGGGATTCTGGTATTGTAGGTATATATGTTTCTGGTATTGTATTTTTTTCCTGATGTAATACTGTATTTATATTTTCTATATTAATGGAATTATTGATCAGGTCATTTATATCAATACTGAGGGGGTCTTATTTTTTACACCCCTGCTAATAAGCTAATTGATAGTGGCGAAGCCTGGGTTTAGCCTTTAAATTACTTAAAATTTTGTTCTAATTCACCTACCATAATGTTTCTGTGGTTATAACAATATTAAATATGTGAGAATTGCATTGCTACATATATTATGCTTTTAGCTACTTGTAGTATTTTATGAACGACTATATCCAATATTTGTGTATATATATATATATATATATATATATATATATATATATATATATATATATATAATAGAATTTCTACACATAATGGTGTATCAGCTACCTCTTAGGATCTTGACATATAATTAGATCAGGGTACTGGAAGGACCTAGGATCCTGAGGTCTATATTCACTTTCAAGTATACAAGTATACATAAGGGAATAGACCTTCAGTGCCTAAAATATGACTTGTGAACAAAGTGAAAGCCCTTAAACAAAATCAGCAATGCGGGAACATTGTATTACCAACTACATTTCCACTTTTGTTGGGGCTTTTCTAAGAATAAAGTACACAGGATCATGCACTGGGCAGACCATCAAACCAAACAGAGTGCAAAACCTCAATACACTGTACCTTTTGTAGTGGTTACTATTGTATTTTCCCTGTGCCTGTCAAGCAAAAGATCAAATAGGTGCTGAAAAACAGGAAGGATCCTATGTAGAACTTTCAAGCACTGTTTCCCTGCTGCTAGAAAGAAAGCCCTGGAATACTGAAGATTTTTTTTCTGTGGGTTTTGCCTAGTTCACGACATTCTCTTCCGTGAGTAGTTAATCAGGTTCTTTTAGATGTCCCTTCAGCTGGACTATAAAACCAAAATGTAGGAATGTTTATTTTAACTATGTATCTTTAAACCATTATGAGAATCCATGAGAAATGGTTTATTTAGGTTCCCATTACAAATATAATGTGTAAGATTTTTTTTATGTAGGTCTATGGTATTGGGCTCGCCATTAGTTGCTACATTGACTTAATTGAATGTGTGAGACACACTATGTCCTGCTCATACACTAGATACAATGTTACAGGATGATGGCACGGGCTCACGGTCCTGATGTTAATTATTTCTGAATATCCCTGCGTCCTGCTCGTGTTATCAGGCTCGGTGTCTCCTGTTTAGTATTCTGAAGGGGTAATACTTGACCAGTGATGAGCTTTATTCACGAGTTTGTTAACTCAAATAGGAAGTGACAGACTTACTAAAAGAACATTTCAATGCCAAAGGAAGATATTATTCCTTTTTCACATATTGCTTTGTGACTGATCATTGCAGACAGAGCACCTCCAGACAGACCAATGATTTATATTGATCCACGTCAGGTTAATTTGATCCACATACAATCTTTGATATACTGTAATGTATCTTTCTGTTCGGTATTATTAAAGTGTACAGGATAGCCATGTCACAATGACAATGGGACAGCACCATAGTGAAATCTTCCATGACTCTAATGAAATAATTACATACTTTATTTATAGGAAGTAAATTGGAATTTGCTATTTCAAAAATATTTCATAGAATGGATTTGCGGTACTGTCAAAGTATGAATCTGTAAGTGTGTATTTATTACATTGAAATGCTCTGCTCCAGCTGGCATTCTGCCAATCTATCAGGGTTACTTGCATTTGTCAGAGATTTATCTGGTAAATATCCTTTTATAAATTGTAAACAGGGCACAATAGGTGAATTTTAATAAGGTTTCTACAAGCTTTAAAAAGGTTGCAATTCCTGGCACAGAGCCAGGAATTGCAATGTTTCCCTCTCTTAAGCAACCACCACAACAAGTGGGCAGAGAGGGGCACAGAGTGGTCACTGTGCATGAGCTATATTTCGTGCCAGTTCCTGAAGCAGGTTATAAAGCACCAAAGCTTCTTAAAGGAAACCTACCACCATGGATCTACCTGTAAAGGTAAATCGGGTGGTAGGTGCATCTATAGGACGTGAGGAAAGCCCTTTTTAAGGGCTAATCCTTTTGTCCCCGCAATCTTTTAATAACTTTAAATTCCCTAATATTAAGATTTTCTAAAGAGGCTACTGTGACGTGGAGTAGCCGGAGCTGAGGCTACACGGCACAGCTACTCCAGGCCCCAGTAGCCTCTTTAGAAAATCTGCATATTAGGGATTTAAAAGTTATTAAAAGATTTCGGTGGAATGAGGATTAATCCTTAAAAGGGCCATCCTCACATCCCATAGATGCACCTACCACCCGATCTACCTTAGGTAAATCCATGATCCATGGTGGTAGGTTTCCTTTAATAGATCCGATAGAAGGTGCAGGGCAAGGGGAACATCAACAGTTGCTATACAATCATCCAACTCTTAATAAATCCCCCCAAAGTTTTTGTTAATATACATTTATTTTCCTTGACTGCCACCACTCCCATTCTGCTGCTCACTAGGTTCCTCCTAGCTATTAATTACTTGCAAAACCCTGGAAATAAAAAAAAATCTGTTATTACTCCTTTACAACGTAATCATAAATGATGAGGATGTTTTGTTCTTAATTTTTTTATGAAGGTCTCCATATCTTTGGAGATTGCCCGGGTTCCTGATTCACTTGTATGTTCTAGCACTGCATCCCATTTGGAGAGAACGATCACAACTTATTGTAATAAAGTATACATCAGATATATTGTCACAAGTTTTAATATACTCACAATATTATTAATATACTCACGAAACAATTAACTACCCTGAAGCACCTCAACTGATCAAGTATTGAGCTGCTTACAGGTCTTCAATGTGCAACAAGCAGAGCACAGTGCACTGTTAAGTGGCTGCACTTAGTATTGCAGCTTAGATCTATTCTTTTTAATAGAATTGAGCTGCAAAAAGGCTGTGTAACCAATGGTTTTGACATCACAGGCCTACGAAAGGGAAAAAAATCTCAACAGAATCAACACTGCCACTTTGAACGGCTTAATGTTGTTGTTTCAAGAGTAAGATTCCCAACAATCTAATTTTGATGACCTAACCTAAGGAAAATCGCTTTTAGATATTTAACTCTTTTTTATATGGGTCAATAGGTCAATTCTCATTCATCAAATTGATTAGTAGTGTTTATCTTCATTCGATAATATGTGCTTTGTATGCTCATAGTGTTGTTTTACCCTGTCTGCAGATTTGTTTATATACCCATATAAAAGAAAAATATATCAGAACTTTGGAAGAACAGCTTCTCCATGCCTACTCTACATATTACAATGAATATGTAAATTATTTTGTCATGAATTTTATGAATTGCTTGTGATTTGTAAATTTTAAACCACCCGAGCTGGAAGAGAGAAAAGTTAATTACATGCGGTTAATTTATGGGCATGCAATGTATTAATCTCCAGTCTGCTCGGATCATCCCAAATTGAAAACACTACTACAGATATAATTGCAATTTAGTGGTTGCTACCCTGGCTGCGCAGAATACCTCAACCGGAATGATTCCGTAAGGGAAGTTCCAGAAACGGTGTGATCTCTGGTGAATTTGTATCACACGAACGGATTTAAACCTGTGGTTTGGGGTATAAAATACTGATTGTCTCAATCCTTTCCACAGCAATGGGCATATGGAGATGCTATTATCAGATTAAAGTGACTTTAAAGGCAACTGGAAGTGAGCAACAGGTTGACACTAATGTAAGGTAAAAATCCCGAACTGATCTCTTCATATATCTCCCGCAGCAGTCTGTGGATTCTGTTATCACAGCTCAATGGGATACGAGCTGGTTTACAGAGCAATCTTGTTCAGATAGGAACACAAATATTGGAATTCATGGTTTGGTAGAGCTCCGCAGTTTAAAGCTTTATCTGCAGCCTGAATCTTAGTGTTTTTGCAGCCGTTACAGGAAAATGTCACCAATCTAAAAAAGCTTTATTGCGAAATATGTAATTGATTAGAAGGTAAAAATAAAAAAAAAGTTAACTAAGGAACATCATTCCACTTACAGTGAATATGTGAACCTTTCTATTTTACCTTGTTTTACCAAATACTGTAACAAAATAAATATGAAATAAATATTGTAAAAATTTGTATTTATTAGGGCAATTTCAAAGGATATCCAACAAGTTAAATTTTCTCAAATAAAATCATCCTCTATAATAAGTAACCCCCAAAATGTGGATAGTATTGGGGGAAAGAAGAAATGGTCGTGGCCATTTTTTTCTAGTTTGATGGAATTACTACTGTATATAGGGCAAGAAATATTTTTTCTTTAAAGAGAGAGGCTGATTTACAGTGCTCAAGCTCCCATGTTGTCATTGGGGGATGTTTATTATGTCTTGCCCATCAACTTTGTCAGTTTTCTGACCTGCTCGCCACTTTTTCCAAAAGTGGGTATTACAGAGGGGGAAAGGGTGAGCCTGGGCATGTACATTATGGCTTGCTTTGTTTACTATCATTTTAGCCAGAAAAACACAGCTGAAATCTTTGGCAAGTATGACCTAGCCTACTTTTCATTCTGGTAGCTGAGAGCACCTCTGGATTTACAAAGAATCCAGGGCCTTTTAGTAAATCCGGTGTGAAGTTTGCATGCAGGGGTGGGGAAATTAAGATAGGCACTCAATACATAAGTCTTAATAAATTCCCCACCATTGTGTCCACCAGTATTATATTGACCAGATATGCAAAGATTTAAAGGTTCTACTAAATTAAATGTGAGAGGCTACTTTGCGTCATCCAGTACAGATAATGTTAGTGTAAATAGGAATCCAGCAAAAGCCTCCATTGTTATATGGTGACCATACACACAAGGTCAATGTTGAGTAAATATGTAAATTACTCAAAAAGAGTGGACAATAAGGATAGATTGGGGAATTTAAATTTGTTAAAGGAAGGTCTACCATAAACCAAACACGCCGGGATCATCTAAAAAGAAACCAATATTTAGCAGCCCGGAGCGGCAGACATCTTGTCCCCTCGCTCCCTTCTGCTAATTAGGTTTTTCTTTAGGTGATCCTGACGTGTCAACAATGAAGAAGACAAGCTCCGGGATTGGCTTGAAGAGTAGAGTAGGTGTTTGTCAGAAGCAAACTCCAATCTATCAATGGATAACACTCAAACTAATGCATATTATAGGATAAAGAGGGATAACTATCAAATGAATGATGATTCAACTTAAAGCTCTAAGATAGAAAGTTTGGAAGCAAATTGCGAAATTACAGAAGTTCAGTGTGCAGATCATCTATCATCTATGTGATATAATAAAGATGTTTTACTATTCTCTTCTTCTCATACAGACCTATACGATGGATTAAAACGGTGATATACTGTATTCACAGTTGGTTCCATAATACATTATTTCAATACTATATAAAGCAATTCCGAAGCTCACAAATCATATCAGAAAGCAAGAATCATTTTGCTGTCAAAATCGGAATTCCTTAGTATAATTTGCAGTATTTTCGCACTATGGCATCTTTAAAAAACATTAGGATTGTAATGCTTTTTGTTATAACAAAGAGCTTGTAGAGACCCATCACTGCTGATCTAGAGACAACTGCAAATACTTGCCAAGATAAGCAGACACATGTTACCATGTCAACAACCACACTAGGCCGAAATCCAGACATGTGCAGATGGGTACCACAATACTCTCACAATCTGTTTTACTTTTTTTATGAATCCACATCTAGCTCTGTATCCAGTCCCAATAAATGAACTCAAGTCTGCTAGTCCAGTCTGTGACTAATTTACCCAAATATACATAACTATATCGTAATATTCACACCATGCAGTCTATTATTTGTAAAAAAACAGCTTAAAGTATAATAAGCAGAAAGAGTCCTAGAAGTCCCCATTATAAATACAACATAAAGATGACCATTTGTTTTATCCAAAATTCAGCTTATGCCAGTAAAACAATACATAATTCATCTTTTCTCTAGGAGAAGACTGCAGTAATGGGACGCCTGGTCACTCACTATAATGTAGTAATAAATAATAAAGGCAGCAGTGCTTGCCGGGCAAAATTCTAAAGCAGAGATATACCGAGGTTACTTATATAAAGACAGCAGTATTCCGGAAGGGATTTCCTAATCCCCATGGAAAGAGCTTAGGAACTAACAAACTACTGCTAAACAAATCGTTTCCGAAAAACATCAAATCAGAAGTTCCTGGAGACAATTTAGGAAACCAGTGCAGTATCACGGATGCGCTGATCTTTGGAGAGCACCTGGACCAGATTTTCTGCAATATGCTCTTGACTCTCTGGTGACGTCTGATTGGCCAATAATGATAGATTTGATATAATTACCTTCAGTCACTGTTAATGAGGGTTCCATGTCTAGAGATTATAAGAAAAAAACAAGACACACTTATGCCACATTATTAAGAACATTACTAGCTGAGACAATGCTTAAAGTGATTATCCTATTGAAAAGTAGTCATTTGTCCTCTAGGATTGCACAAAACATGGATAATTTTGTTCTTTATTGTTTCATGTTTTGTATGGCAACCTGTCTATTTGTTGCAAACATTCCATTAACATCAACCCAAAGTGTCTAGTGCTGGTGGTCACACATGCTCAATAGCACCGTATCAAGAGCTTAATCGTCTTATACATTGTTCCTGTACAGGCCAACCCATAAAAATGGTTGGATAGGAAGCGGCCTCTTCTCAAGGGTCACTGTAAAAAGTACTAACCAGCAACAGCTAGACACAAAAGTATATTTCCCAATTGAATACTTATTATGTTTTGTCTGATCTAATAGAGTAAATTAACATCAACATATAACTAAGTAGGAGAGGTTTACTTATATTTTTACCGAGTTGTAATGCATGGACAACGCATTCTGCATCAGAGCAGTTTAAAACTACTAGGCCTAAAATGAGATGGTCTGATCCTCCCACTGACAGGATCTTCCACATGTGGGGGTGTGATTGCACCATCAACAACATCATATACAAGGAAACATCATCACTGAGGGAAATTGTTTGGTACAGACAGTCCGAGTATAAGAGAATATAACATATTGGTGAGCAAGCATAAACATATTGGTGGGGCTGCTAGCATATTTGAGGATAAGTTCAACATTTTTTGATACCTAACATCTGATTATATAGTTAAATCAATTTAGGGATAAAAAAATTGTAAAACCTCACAGTCTAAAGACACATCTTGCCGATTTAGCCAACATACAGTATCTTTGGTACAATAATAATATGCTTGTATTTGCTGAATTTGAGGGACCAGTTCACTACCTTATTTGTATGGGGGCCTTCTCAATCTCCTCTGCCAATGTCAGGGAGGAGAAGTATTAGTCAATTGGATTAATAGATGCCTGAATCTCCGGAATCAAAGCTGCTATGAAATGGGTCTGGAGGAATATTTTGGGGGATTTATTATGAATTGCCAAGTCATATCAGGTGCACTTGTACCTGATTAAATCTATGCCAGGTGGCAGTGACCCACTTCCTGCTATCCGCACCTCCACCCCGCCCACTTAACGTGATGGTAGGTTAGGAGGAATTCATGGTTAAGGGCCAGGAACTGTAACATTATCTTGTCTTGTATGCCAAAAAACTGGCATACTAGCCATGATAAATTTCCCCATTGTGTGCATTCAGTCAACAGCCATGTAATGCGCCTTGCATCTGGCTGTTATACCTAAAACAGCCATTGTCAACTTAGAGGACAACGTGCCAATGAACTTTACCGTTTTCTTTTTTCCATGCCTTCGGGAACATAATTCATGAATATTCTGTCACTAAGGACCTGCATACTCTAGAATGCTTATAAAAAATATCCAAATATTTGATCTATAGCAGTACCTTCCTATTAACAGACTGCATTAATGTATCATCGGATCTATATTCCAGCTCTGGCAGCAGGTCATGTCATAAATCTGTGAAAACAAAATTGAAGATATTTCATGGCCATTTCCCAGTAAATGATCTCTGCAGTCCTTTTCAGGTTTGCCAAAACAAGTGCCGCCAGCTTCCTGTATATAAATCTGATGTCAGATATTTAATATACAACAATACTGTGCACACTTTGCTTCTTAAAATGACTTGTCAAGAAGACCTGACTGAAAGCTATTGAACTTCCCAGACTCTTTGTTATTAGAGAGGCTTTGGGGGCATACATAGGGACTGAAATCAATAAGTACACAGTGTGTGATGAACTACTTTGAAATCATGAATTCCTTGTGGATCCTCTTTTAACCTATTAAATTCTGCAGAATTCCTTCAGCAGAGACCGGTGTCTTAAAATGACTTGTCAAAAAAGTGCTCCTGACTGAAAGCTATGAAACCACATAGCCCCTTTGTTATTAGATAGGCTTTTGGGGCATATATTGTGAGTTAAATCAATAAGTACCTAGTCTGAGATGAATTAGTTGGAAGTCTGATTCCTGAAAGATTTTTTTAACCTATTACATTCAGAGCCAGAGCTGACTCTGTATCAGAGCAAGGTCAAATGTGCCGTGTATACTAACAATAGGTTTTTAAAATGTCTATTATATGGAATAAACTGAAAAAAATATCTATTTTTCTAGACATCTATTTTCATAGTTTTAATGCGTATTATTAAATCTTCCATTTAACACTATTTTTAATTTATATTTTATAAAATTAGTATATCCTGCAATTCTCAATCTGGCCACTATATAAGTGACTGCTGTCTTGAAAAAAACTTGCATAATCAGCAAGTGTTGGTCTGATTTACATCACAAGTAAGACAGGTGGTAAAAGTTAACCCCTCAATGGAAAACACTGCTGTTTGTAGTGGGGCAGATTTACTTACCCGGTCCTGTGCAATTCCCGAGGTGCGTTCCCTGACTCCAATGCACAGCTGCCGGATTCACTCATGTCATGTGACCACAGTGACATCATCTTAGGTCATTTAGCCTCCAAACATTAGCAAAATGTTCCCCATGTATCTATCTGATGACATGAAAGCACAGCGGCCTGCATGGAGGATGAAGAGGAGTAGAAGTCCATGGAGGCTGCTGTGACCTTATGAGATTACATACATACACAGGGCCGGATTAAAGGAGGGGCTCCTGGGGCTCTAGCCCCGGGGCCCCCACCACTTTCACTTTTTAAGGGGCCCCCACCAGTGTCCGACAGTCAGCGACTCAACTCAGCTGAGTCGCTGACTGTCTCCGTGTGCGACGCGCAGCAGCCTGTGGCCGCCCGCGTCGCACATAGGGGTCTAGGATGTCAGCTGTGTCAATGAGACACAGCTGACATCGCTGGGAGAGTTCACCGATGCACTGTTTTGGCGGCAGGTGGATGCCGGCGGCGAGTGATGACGTCACACTGTCGGCGTCCGATCACTACATGCTGCTGCCAAAACAGTGCATTGGCGATCTCCCCCAGCGATGGCAACTGTGTCTTCAGTGGCCGGCGGCTGTCTAAAGAGCGAGGAGGAGCCTGCAGCATTGTGGGATCACTGGAAGGGAAGGTGAGGTAAGTATGAAAATTTTTATTTTGTGGCCATTTTCTACAGGGGACTGGCGGCTAAATTCTACAGGGGGCTGGCAGGCTATATACTACAGGGGTCTGGCAGGCTATATACTACAGGGGTCTGGCAGGCTATATACTACAGGGGGCTGGCAGGCTATATACTTCCAAAAACATTGTTGGAAGGGCCCCCACCAGTTTGCGCCCAGGGGCCCCCACCATCCTTAATCCGGCCCTGTACATACACATGGTACCGTTTTATAACATTAGTAGGCTAAAGGACCTGAGATGATGTCACTTCATGTCTCTCTGTTTATATGACAAGAAGTGCTGAATAGTAAGTATGCATAAGGCATGGGGAGGTTTGGTCGAGCATGGACACACCATGGTATGGTACAGCATGGTAATATAAGATGATTTATGTGGATGTGAGGGAAACAATAGTTCTAGATAAATAGAGTTAAAAATAGTTTCTGGTTTTAATAAGTTAAAACGCTTGATGGTTTTTGTACAATCTTATATACTATGATACTATAAAAAAAGATTTGTGAAACACTCGATTTAAAGGGGTGCCGAGGATAAGAAATTAATGGCTGAATTTTTCCATACAACATATGATATGTTTTATTACTTTTATTGATTTCTAGTATAAAAATTAATAGAAATTAATTGAAGCAATTTTTTTTAAAGTGCAACAAATAATTAAGCACATTTCATGTTGTTTCCTTAGTGATCATACCCACTAATGTTACCTTCTGTTGGACCCCATTGTAACATAGCATATTTTCATTCTTGCTAATTGCATCTAATGTATAGAGTAAAGTTCTGATGTGATAGTGGAATATTAAATACATGGCCATAAAAAGGATTAAAGAGTGTGATCTGGAGAGTTCTATACGCTCTACCAGATTACGGCTCCTTACAAATTATGAACAGTAGATTTCTAACATGCCCCCCACAGAACCCTGCTGTACTTTTATATGCATCCATCTTAATTTGGTGCTATAATGAGGCTTTTCCTGGTGCACTGTATATAAAACGTGGCACGCTGAAATCAATGTTAAATTATGGAGCTCATGGAGCACAACTATGTATGGCGCTAGTCACAGAGAGACTTTAGACTACCATTTGCATAATCAAAGGTTTACACCATGTTTAAGCCTTTTTTTTTTTTTTACTGTCCTTTAGGAATATTCTGTACATGTAATATCTGAAAATATATTGAAATATATTACTCTCTCAAGTATAAGGTATCAAAACAAATGGTAAGTAGGTCAACTGGGGTTCAAAGTTTACAGTCTCAATAGTGGAACTGCGACTAGCTCACAATCCCTTGAATACTAAGGTAAAGTAACCAGGTAGGTCAACCTCAGGGTTGGACCTGCTTACCAATGCAGCAGAGAGTTCTGGCTCTAGCACTTTATAATGGACCCCAAAGGTTCAGCAGAAGACAACACCATATGAAAGGGAATTGAGTACTCACTTGGTACTATGGTTTATTTCTTACAGGTTAATTCACAATTATTATGGATTATTAGATCTTGTAAATAAATTTAAAGTAGGAATTTTATTGGTGGATGTTGGATCCTCAAGATCACCACCCTTTGGTAGGACCATCAAATACCAGTCCAACACTGAGTAGCCATACAACGGACAGCTGCTTCTGTATCCCAGATTAGTGGGAGTGCTGTGAATCAGGCTCCTACCAATCATATATTGATGTTGTATTCTAAGGATAGGCCTTCAAACAGCCTTTAAATCCCTGAAAACCAATTTAAGTCTTATAAACTATAAATCCAGGGATGAGGCTTTTACTGTCACCTTTTTGAGCCCATATTATGACCAAGGGTCCTAGGCTGACAGTGGGTTAGTTGGCCTTTAATTCTCAGTATCATAGATCACTATGATACTATGAGATCAGGTCAGTAGAAGGGCCTCAGGATATTGACCTTCACTCCCATATCTATGAATGAGGCAAACTATCATACCACCTATATGAAGAAAACCCTGAAAGCTCCTTACATGAAACTCCACTCATTATTTTAATTTTATGGCCATGTACATCCAATATTGCAAAGTAAATCAGCGTCATCGGTGTGAATGTCCTGGCATGGAGTCACTGTGTATTTCACACTATACTACTGTCAGCTTTCATAACTCTACTTAAGGGACGGAGCAATCAGTCTTTATTTTCTTTCACACTCGAAATACATTCCTGACAAGAATTCAGCTGGTTCCTATGTGGGATTGTCCCTTGCAAAGAGATAAGCTGTTTCACTGTACAGAATATTGTTGACGAGTCAGAAACAGAGCAGGGGATCAATTATCATGGTCTCGGGGGAGATGCAAGTGCTTTGAATTGCAGCTATTCCATCAGCGGAGACAACATATGACCACAGCAATCAGCACTATTTTACCGTCCAAATAATTTAGTAGTCTCTGGTGAAAAAATACTAATGTGTTATGTTAAAACTGCAATTCAAAGGAATAAGCAGGAAACAATGTGCTGCTTTTTTCGAGATTTACAGATTCGTAATCTTATAGAAACCCGGACTGGTTTTGGAAAAAGCTATTAAAGGCCCTTGATGCAGAAATCCTTAGTCCTTGTGCTCCTTTCTGCATTGACCTCCGGCGAAATAAACCAAGCGGCCACTATTGTAGTCCAATGGGACATTCATAAGCGGCACAAAGGGGTCAGAGTGGAGATTATTCATAGCCCAGCTGTCTATGAATGTTGAATAAAAATGTCTTTCTTTAAGACTGACATTATTCCCATTGACTGCTGCTTTGTATTCAGTTCATTTAGATGTAGTTAATATGGCACAAATTCATCTATCACATACTGATTGACTTCAAGAAGGTTGCTATGAAACTAAAATTACACCATTTATACATATAACATAATGATGATTATGTTAACAATGTCATATATGAATCTATATGTGGAACACATATCAAAGTAAGCTTTCTCTACAACGAAGAAGGTTAAACAAAAATCAGGGAGTAAGAGCAGGTCATATATGGTCAAACACAATAAAAATCTAATAAAATTCCTCTTTCTAGTGGCTCTTCGCTTTCCAGGGCTAAAATTATGTGAATATAGGCTTCAAAAGCTTTATGCATGAAGAAGATAGAAAGCAGTCACGTACAAGTAGAGTAGAGCTCTGTTTGTCAATATAATGGCTGAATTTGTCATTTGTCATCTCATCCTAATATCACCATGTATTATCCATAGTACTGTAGGAAAATCTGTTCAGTAACTCGGTGAGTTAGTATGATGTAGATAGATAGGTTAGCTCCCCCCCCCCCATTGTGACTATTGCTCAGTAACCTAGTGATGGCCTTACCACGTATCCCTTGTGTAGCTGGCCTTCCATGACTAATGATTTTCTTGATCATGTTGTTACGCATGAGATACCTCGTGAACTTCTGCACACAATGTTGCACCACTACTCTAATGACCCATCAAGTGTCCAGTGTGTCTGTATTGACTTGGATGGAAATGGCATTCCATTTTGTATTGTAATTATACTTTGGGGATTTAGATCTAGTTACTTTGAATCGATCTCGGTAAAAGCTGTTCAGGGCTTAGCTTGAAAATGGAAAACTTCAGAACATTTCTCGAAAAAAAAAGAATGCTTCTGATCAATGAAGACTGATACAGTAAGGCATTATGTGATCACTATGAAACATAAAGTGTGTTGTTAGGTTCTGTCATTTACCCTCTATGTGTTTTATATATATGCATTCTAAAGAAAGGTGTAATACCACAGCATCTATTTTGTTACAATTTTCTGCCTGAAGTGTTATATTTTATGAAGGAAGCTTATAGAACTGTCTTAAGAAATCCAAATCAAATCATTCATTGTAAGATATGCCTGCCTGGTCATGATGACTATAGCATTCAATTAGAGACAAGCTTTAATTAATCTAACTAACTGTGTAAAATAGTGCAAATAGTCTATACACTCTAGACCCATAAACAGTTTACATAGGGAACGTTACCCAAAACATTCCATAGAACTGGTAAATGCTAAATGTATTTTTATCTTGGTGTTATATGGAATATATTGGCACCTGAAACTAAACCGATGTGAAATATGCTGACGATCCACATCACATATATGTGGAGTTTCGGGACACCTTTGTAATGCCCAATATTTCCATTTAGATTTTGAGTGCAAGCCAATACTTCAGATGAAAACACAGAGAATTAGAGGGATTTTCCTTGACTTAAATGACATCTACCATGAGATTCACTGATGGTAGACTAGTCCAACGCACATGCTCCTTCCAACTTCATCTGCCAGGAACAGCTTTCAAAACAGAGTTCAATAATCTGCAAATTAGCTTGAGGTGCTAAGACTTACGTCACTTGAATTCCTCTCGACTCCACCGGCTTATAATTTACTCACTCCCCTGGTCATGCCTGAGCCCGTGGCATCGCGCTAAAATCTCAAGAGACCAGGCGGGACTCAGAGAGTGAAGGAGAGTGGCTATATTATAAGCCAATGGAGCCAGGTGATGTAATTTGCAGATTTTTAAACTGTTATTCATCCAAATCAAGGCAGATGAAGACAGAAGGGGCATGTGCCTAGGACTAGTCTACCATCAATGAATCTGATGGTAGATGTTCTTTACATATTGATAGGATAGGTCAGCAATATTATATAAATAAGGGTCTGACATTAGATTAGATGAGAATCACCTCCACTTCACAGGCCAGTGCCATCATATCCAATGGTCACATGACAAAATTTGAAACTTTTCGGTTCATTTTTTAAATGGGTCAATTCATTTTTAAGAAAATGTTTTAATTGTTCATTGTAGAATTTCTCTAGTGAACAACAGATGTCTATTATTTCTTATAAAGGTATAAGTGCAGCTTTCCACCTTGGCGATATAGAAGGTTAAATCCAGACCAGTCTCTCAAGAATTGCACATGACAGCAATGGTGGAAAATAGCTATGGAAATTCCTTAGTAGACATGTCTTTAGCTATTAGTGAACATTTAATGTTTATATAGTAGTCCCTAAGCTATAGATATCAACCCTAGGTTAGAATGTTTATTTGTCAATATTTATGGCTAAATAAATACATTGAATACATTGGGATGAATCCCAATGTATTCAATGTATTTATTTAGCCATAAATATTGACAAATAAACATTCTAACCTAGGGAAGACAGGAAGACCACAATGACAGATCCTCATATAAAACCAAAGCCCCTAGTCCTCATCGGAATTGTAGACACATTTTCGGTGCATCTCCATTTGTAATGTTAGTCTTTATGTTCATCTTTAATATGTGGCTTCTCTGTGGGGTTTATATATCGGCTTATGATCACCATTACAATTCTTTCTGTAAAAGTATAGGATGTCACCTGAAATTATCGCCTGTTCTCCCCGACTTTTATATCCCTATTTTTCATGTCGGTGGAGAGAATGTGGTGATTCTGCGCCGCTATGAAATATGTTCATAGTTTGGACTTGAAGCATTCATGAAATATCAATACAATTTATTTTCTTTATTTGCTCCTATGTGATGATATTTCAGCAGCACCTCTGAATGAGGAGATTGCGTTCTGCCTTGTCACAATTGCAAATGCTTTTGTTTTCTCTGCCATCTGAATAATATATTTGATTACCATGGCAAATGTGCGCAGGCCTGACTGTAGTGCCTAATTAACTGATGATAACAAGGCAGGAATGCCCTCTTCCCTTTCATAAGCAATCATATACATGACAGTTCTTTTATCCTTCCTCAAAATTGACTTGCTCTCCTGACCTCTTAGCAGCTCCCGTTTTCTGTGTTTACCTCTGATGTCTGTGCAAGACTGTTAATTTTGCATGGCACATCCTATCTGCTTGCAATTAACACACTGGAAACTGAAGGTGTAGCACTGCATGTAAATGTCTGATAGAACAATATTTGCTTTCCTTACTTACATCATAATATGTGAGATGATTAACATAATTAAAGAGGAACCCATCAGAAAATCCAAAATGGTCTCAATCTAAAGATTCTTTACTCTTCAATTCCTTTGTCTAAGCCAACTACCGAAACTGCAAATTATGGAGCAGGTCCATTTCATGACTGAGGTTGACTGGGAGACACTTTTTCAATTGTCACATGCCGAAGACACACGTGCTGCAGACAAAAGACTTTTAGTGCCTTAAAAGAAAGCTACCATAAGGAAACTACCATCAGAAGTAGATGTGGTAGATGCCTCCTGCCTGCTTCTTCCCTAATCTGTAGTTTAGTAATCCTGGAACCGATCAAAACTTAAAAAAAACATTATTAAAAAACTTTATTTTGGTAATATGTAAATTAACTGAGGAGCCTACTGGGGCGTGTACGAGCATGGGCAGGCACTATGAGCTAAGGAAAGAAAGTTTTTTCAACAAGTTCCAGCATTATTAAATCATAGATCACGGCAGAGGCAGGCAGGAGGAATCTACAATCAGATCTAGTTCTGATAGTAGATTCCTCATGGTAGGTTTCCTTTAAAAGCCACAGTCTAATGTTTG
This sequence comes from Engystomops pustulosus, assembly GCF_040894005.1. Taxonomy (NCBI): domain Eukaryota; kingdom Metazoa; phylum Chordata; class Amphibia; order Anura; family Leptodactylidae; genus Engystomops; species Engystomops pustulosus. The sequence continues at coordinate 43,007,841 of NC_092418.1, read as the reverse complement.
TGACCCACAATTGCAGGTAGCCTTGAAAGTCTTTTCCACAGAGTCTAAATAGAGAGGTTAATAGATCAAGGCATCAGGAATCTAAGGCACAAAACAAAAGTCTAAGGGTGAACCTTGAATTTCTTCCACATATTCTGTAGTAAAATATATGTTAATTTTGCAATTTTTACATCTGAAATTTTCAAATAAAATCAAGGACATTATTGCATAGGATTTTTCATCTTTCAGAAAAACCAAATGTATTCATTTTCCAATGTAAAAGTTTAAAAATAAATATTAGTCTATGTATTAAATTTCAAAACCTCTGATTGGGACAATGAATGGGGATGAACTGTCTTTGGATCTCTCTTGGTCCTGTGACTATTACAATGGTGATAAGATGATTAAAATGGGAGCATTAGTAAAATCTGCATTCTCCAAACCTTCTAAAAAATACTAAACCTTTCAATTAACTTTATTTGACTATGTTGATACCAAAAGTGCTATTAGCCTTCACTATGAAGTATTCCAATGTGCCGAATGGTGTCCATCTTGCTGAGTTGAAGGCAAAGGCAGAAGCATCCAGAGAGACATAACAGATGGTGTGTTACAGTGTGACTTCTACAAAGCAAGGCACAGAAACAAGCCAATAATAATTCAAATGTAACACTTTTCCCATGCATCTTAAATTCATACAAATAAATCATCACAAAATATCAAATTAAAAAATAAAGCAATCAACCTACTGGACCATGTTTCTTTTTCGCATGTCATCTCATCCTCATGTTCTCCTGTAATACATGGATTGAATTTAGTAGGTATGTAATTGAGAAAGTGGAACTAATAACAAGATTAAGAGGGATTAGTCACTCACTATCTGAGAAATAACCTACATTGTACAGATCTTGTTATGGATTACTAACCTTATGTTCAGCTAAGGGACTAGCCATCATTTGCCAAGTCATCAAAATATTATGCCTTAGTCCATTATATTTTTTTTTTAGGTTAATAGAAGGTGCTTGCTAATCACTAGGTCTCATACACCAGAACATCTATGATATTTCCAGACTAGAAAAAGACAGAACCTTTTAAAACAAGTGGATAAAATACAAATCAAATATTTGTGCATTAGAGGGATCATCAGTGGTGCACGTCTGGGTAATCAACGAGAGTAGATGGAGAGTCCGGCGGAATAATGGCTGTCAATCCCCTTTACGGTTTCACCCCACTTAACATTAATCAGATGAATGCAAACTGGAATGTTCACGTTTCGTTCTTAAGCTTATGCGTCTATTACAGGAAAAACATTAACACATGAGAACATTATTGAGGAAGGACCTGCTGCTCAGAGGTCAACCTCATCCTCCGAGCATGTGTTGTATCGTTTCTCTGTTGGATGACTCCACTGCCTTCTGATTGTGTTATATTAACTGCTTACCATGCAGTCATATTGTCAGGGTTATTGGTCTTTTTGAGTCTTGTTGGAAAATGTGAAACACATCCAGACATAAAAATATCCAAGGAACCATTAGAGAAGATAACACTAATGGCATTTTGCTTCCATTTCACTTCTCTGTGTAAAAGAAAAACACAGAACTATTCTTTATGGCGATTAATTATTTACATACTACTAACGTATTCAGTACACTGGGAAAGTAATGATTACACTGAAAGTCAGATACAACGTAATGTAAATGGTGATGAGCAGCGTCTCGGGAACTCCTCATCTATACAACATGGTCCATCCATTTGTTAAATACTAATAAACGCATAGGCTGGAAGAGCAAGACATTCACAAGGGGTATATGTTGCAGTTCAGCTATTGCTGTCCCAGAATTTTACCTAGTTTTACATTACTCTATGCTTTTGTGTTGCTTCTAATACTTGAAACTTAACAGAATCCCTCATACTTACAACCGTATTATGGCCCATAAAGAACTCATGGACCATAATGAGCTACTACGTTATTTCTATAGGCCCTCAACTTCTATATAGAGGCATATATTTTAATAATTTGACCCTGTAGGAGAACTGTTCTATGATCCACTGGCTTATTATAGAACTTTTTTAAAAAAGATTAATTATACAAAGTGTATGGGGAGACTTTGGAGTCATAGGCCGAGATCCAAAGTTTTTTCACTCCAAACAAGGACTACCATCCATACCTCATATCAATATCCCATGACCCATTGTTGCCGCACTAGCAACCAGGACCATTGCCATGTCTGAACAAAATTCTTAAAAATCAGTTGGGCACTTTAGATGAAACGGCAGTCCATTGACATTAGCCATAAAAAACAACAACACTTACTTGTATAGACGCTTTAGCCTCCTTACAATCTTCCTCACATTATCTTTCAGTATGTAGTATTGTTGAATGCAAATGACATAGAGTACAAAATACAAGATAGTTTTGTCATAAGTTTTACTAAAAGTGTTGGAAATCTGCCTTAGGCACTTTCACGGATAATTTGAGACATTTTAGCGCCTGCATACATATGTATGCCTGGACCTCATGTTGTTCAACCTGACCTACTAAGATTTTTGTAAAACTCTATGGTAATACCAGTTAAGTTTACATAAGTCCATATCCTTCAGATGTATTATGGATGCTAAAATGTGTCCATATTGTGGCCAAGAGGAAGCAGCCAAATGCATTTCTTCTGTTTTATATATCTCTTCCAACAACAGTATGAATGTATTGCAAAATTAAAAACAGGTCTGATTTCTCATTTTTAAAGTCTGTGTGGTAGATGTCCAGCACTTATGTGCCCGTTTCTTAATGCATTAAGTGGAACTGATGGTAGATGTCCTTTATAGAAATAGGTAGAAGAAGTTGAGTTTTAGGTGTGCTTCTCGAAGGACAAGCTTCACTCTCATGGTTTAGATTCCATATAATTTTTTTTTAGATGCACAATTTTGAGACTGTACCAGTCTCTTCTTCAGGACATTACACTAATACTTTCCTTTGAGTCTGCTGTAATCTGAAAACTCATTGATTGGTGCACATAATAAAAACGAGATTGGAACTGAAATATGAAGATTATTCTTATTTAAGCAGTGCAGACGTCAACTTTTTTTTTTTGCAAACTCCGACCAAGTGAAATGGTGAAGTTGGCATGAGCAGTGGTATCTAATGGATAAACAAGGCATTATAGACTGACTTTAAGCCAGGTAAACATTTTTTGGGTGTTGGTGGTGTGTGTATGCGGGCGGTAACCCTAGGACACCATAGTTAGGAGAATGCCTTTTCCCACTTTTTTTGACCATAGTAGAAGTCTGACTGGTTGTTATTGACTAGACTCTAGTCACTAGAGCATCATATCTGCACAGCCACTTGTGTATAAGGTTTCATAAATGGATAAAGTTGTCAAAAATATGGGAAGGCATAAAATGGAACAGTTTTTGTTTACTATTTCATACATAAAGTTTAGATTGAATCGCAGAAATGACGAGAAGTTCAAATGTATGAGGTCTAAGAGGAAGGTTTGTAGATTCTGCAATAAAAACAGGGCCAAAGGAGCAACTTTCCTAAAGGACTCGGGCTAGAATAATAATGATAGAATTGTCTAAATCGATATACCTCTTGTCAGCCTTATGTCTGATGTTTGAATCAGCTCAGGCCTCTTCCGCTAGAGCTTTCCTCAGGAATATTGAATTATTTATTATTTGTGTCCTTTTTTTCTTCTCTTTTCTGATGATATTCCACTATTTTTTCAGACCTAGTAAAATTTGTTTTTATGCTGCCAGGTTTTATGTTATCTTCTCTTTGATAAATAGCAGTAATTGGGAGTTGTGCAGAAGTTGGGTAAAATGTATGACTTCAATTACATCCACTGTGATTTTTTTATATTGATCTTTTTTTTTCTTATAAAATATGTTCTCTATAGTTTACAGTGCTAAGCTGTTTGGAAGAATGAATGTATGTCCAATGTGCCCACCTGTAAGGCTAACCCTTGGTGATAAAACCGCCATACATTGTTTCCCGAGATCCCTCTAGATAATTTGTGTTAGTTATTCCACTGACTTTGTGGGTATTTGTAAATAGCTATACTAAACTATAGAAGTAACGACAGGCGCATATTTACATGTTATAAAACAAGTTAAGATTTTTTATTATTGCAAACATTGCTAACTATACATATTTTTATTTAGTATACTAAATATACTCAATATCAAATTTGATGGGGGCAGCATGGGGGTATCTTTTTTTTACTAATGATCTGTACTGGGTGTAGATCAGCAATATCAAAAACAATCCCTAAATCCTCTCTGTTTCCTTGTGGTTATGGTGAGCCGTGCACATAGGGGAACACGTTGAACTCAAGCCACACTGTATGTGGAAATACTGTATAAGACTTGCACATGAATGTGTTAAATATTGGGACAAAAACAATGGTCTTGTGTGTCAATGACATGTGAGGTCCACTTACAAGCCAAAGACAATAGAAGAAGACCATCCAAGCAACACACATGGGCAGAATAGAAGCTGCTCTATTATTAGTGGCTTGCTATGGGTCATACAAGGACCCATAGAAACCATGGGCATGTATATGAGCCCATAGGAATAAATGGGGACATGCACATTGATAGCACACCTTAGCCCAACATCAAATTTACCTTATTGGCATGTATGATACAAAGAGGTTATTACAAAGATCTACAACATGCATTGGGAAACTAAACCATACCAAAATGTGAAGGTTCATTAGAAGTCCAGAACCAGCTGCTGCTCAATTAGCCCCTCCAGTTAATGGATCCAGCACTCATTGTGGGTGTTAACTCTTTAAATGATACTGGCAAAGTTGCCGGCTGCATTTAAATGGATAAACCTCTCAAGGTGGCACACGTGGCTGAAGTAATTTAGATGCCGCTGATATCTTGACTTCAATACTGCCCACGTTGGGTGTGGGTACCAACAGGGTTTTCAAAATCAGGTTTGGTCGACTCATTAATAAAAAGCAATCCTCTAATAGACTGAATCATGTGCCAATGTAGTTATAATGGTTATGTAAGAAAATAGTATACAGCAGATACTATGTAGACTGTGTTGGAAGCATGAAAATTAGGCGTAAAGATCCGTATAACATCTCCAAACTACCATTTCTTTTTCATGGTACAGTAGTTGTAGTAGTAGTAGAACATCTTGAATCCCATAGATGAACTGGAACACTTACCTGGAAAAAAGATGGAGCCAGGATGCACCACAGGAAGCAGGTGAACGCAAAGTGGAAGAGGGTGTGCAATGTTTGAGGCAATAATCTACTAGAAAAATATGGCTCCTGGCTTTCAATAACTGTGACTTTGACACATATTTTGACACTATTTTAAAGACATTGAGGCACCGCAATAGCAATGACCTTTTTTACCAGGATAATGTAGTCTGAGCAGTTTGAAGAACATGATTACCATATATGCACGAGTATAAGCCTAGTTTTTCAGCGCGATAAAATGTGCTGAAACCCCAAACTCAGCTTATACTCGATTAAAAAAATATAGGTTTTACCAGGTTTTGGTGGTAAAATTATGGGCCTCGGCTTATACTTGGGTCGGCTTAAACTCGAGTATATACGGTAAATGTTGAAGATGTTGTAAAACTTGACTTTAGTAGGGGACCTACACAATATAAACATGTGGTTAATGTCATGGCTGATTGGTGTGTTTATTATGTCTGCCTATTTATTTATCCAACTATCTTTTAAAATACCTACTTCAGTATCTAATTTAGATTATTATTATTATTTTTGCAGTATTTAATATGTGGGTAAATGTTGGCTTGTAATAAATAATGACGTGCGCGGAGGTGAGTGGATGTTGCAACAGTTAAAACATCCCTTTTATCTATTTTGAAGGTGTTTAACCATCAATTAAAATTAATTTAAAAAATATCCAGGGCTCTCTATGTGTTTTCCAAAGTGAGGCGTTCTTAGATCTAGATCAATAAGTGAGCTGGAAACTGACAGTATAAAGGACGTGTTGGAAGCACCTGACAATCACAGCGGGTAAGGCTCATTACAAATACAAAATAAAACCGAGCTAGAATTGGGAAATTAGAATTTTCCTGGGAAATCTGGCAGGAGTTCAGACTTCAGGAAATACTAATAACTGGTTCACCATTTGTTTAAACATGGAGCTTCAGTTTATTTGTCTAAACAATTATGGTAGACAGGGACCGATGCCTTTCCTTGGTTCCGTTATTGACTTTTGAAACCTTTTCAGGCTGTCGTGTTTACTCCTCCATCATTATCTGCACAAACACGGAATATATTTCTACCACAACTCTGGAGGGGTTTAGCCATGTCATTGTCTATACACATCACTAATAGAATGGCTTTATTTTATTTTCCGAAGACCGCACCTTTTTGTGTGTTTTTGCAATTTTTTGAATCATCTACTTATGGGAATCAGCTTCCATTAGATAATAATGCAGGTTTCCAAGAATTGCAATGTGCCAATCAAATGATATTCCATTAAAACCCATTGAACTGTCCATGTTTGCCGTTGGAGATTGAATGGATGCTTGTTTGATATTAATTATAATGGGCATCCAAGTATTTCCATACATCTAGATAACATACAGTATTAGTATTGTCCTAATCAGCCTTTCTGGAAGGCATCATAAATCATTCTTATAAATGAATTATTGTTCATGGTTAATAAACACACATTTTACTTACATTTTACAAATAATAACAAAGTTGAACATATTTTTGTTTAATCAAACTACTTCCCTCTGCAGAATGTAAGAACACGAGTCTTCAGTCTAAGGCTACATGCACACTGACGCATGCCCGCATGGCTATGGCAGAGCTGACATACGTTAGTTGCAATGGAGACCCCTCCGCTCTCCATAGCGATCCATTGCGCAAGGTCCGTAACACGGGGAAAGATAAGATATGTCCTACCTTTTCCCCGTGTACGGAGCTGTACGGTGCCGCATGTGTGTGGCACGGTATCGCTCCATGCAGCCATTGCTTTCTCTGAGGAACGTATATATGGCCGCAAGCTTGCCGCCATACATACATCCTCCATACCGTTGTGTGAATGCGGTCTAAGCAAAACTGCTAGCCATTCCATTCTACCGTACTTGTCAGCTGAGCTGGACAGTGAGAGGAACTGATCATCATTATATTGGTGGACCAGCTAGTGTATGGGGTTGTCTGTACCCATCAAAATAGATGTTTGAGGAAAGAAGGATGAAACATTTTGGATTTCACCATGCCCAATCCATCAAGGAAATTAAGTCAGCACTAAAGATATTGCAATTGACTTAATCATTCCCATTAGAAACACATTCACACTTGGCCTGGTTGAGTGTGCATGTGTTAAGGAGTTGGCTCTAAACCTACTTTTGAATGGTTTTAGTCTGATGAATAACCACTGACCTTTATTTTTAGCCTAGACATTTTTTTGTTTTGTTCTATCCGGAAAAGCTCTGTACACTTCAATTATTTAGAGCATAATTATCCGTATATTGCTCTTAATTAACTTTAGATAATGTGATCATTCATTCCCAGGCTGCTGTATGACTTATTGTAAAATCTATAGGAAAAGTAATTAATGCCATGAATATTAAAAGAAGAGGTTTCTATATATTCTGTACCGTTATATTTTATTTATTTATTTCTTATTAGATTTCAATTGCACTTGTTGCATTGAATTTCTCTTTTATTATCTTCTCTTTGCAGTGGTCAAGGCCTGTGATCAGTAATTTTTTTGTTCTATTTTCTTTTGTTATCTTGAACAGATGAGGAATATGAACAAAGATATGAGCCTTACAGCTAAGCAAACATGAATCCCATGTCCATTTGGCAAATTTCAATAATATATGCAATATGAATGTATTCAAAGTGCAATAATGGGCCATTTTACAAGGTATTATTAAAAAAAAATAATATGGGTAGATTTGTTCTGTAACATTAGACAAATGCTAACATCCCAATAATGTTTTTTCCAATGGGTTAAAACATGAAAAATTTTAAAAAAAGTAGGTAGATAACCAATGGCAAATTTTTATCCTCATGTAATGTGAAGAGCTTGGTGGTCTGGTTGAGTTTCTTTGTTGTTGGTGTTTTGTTATTTATTTTATATGTTAAAAATTTTAGGGTTTGAGCCTCATATAATGGCGAGAATAAGGTAAATTGTGAAATTGTACCGTGAAATACTTTTTTCCACCTTTTTGAGCCGGAAATGATATAAATCTTGACTGATCCTTGGGGGATTTTTTTTACAATTATTTCCCTGCATAAGAAATGCCATCGTTATCATTTTCAGTTGTAATCATATTAAAAATCTTAATCTATCACGTCATCAGAATTGATTTAGCTGTCGGAGCAATCCCGTTGTTTAACAATTATTCTTTTGCTCATCCTACTGGGTTTCTTGATAGTTGACAACAGTCACTGGGAGCACATATCCTTTCTGCTTGATTCAAAAGGATACAGTATATCTTGTTCTCCATGCAGGGTCATGCTGATTCAGCCTTGCAGTGCTTTGTACATGGGGAGAAGAGGATTACTTATCAAAGTGTTCCAGCTGCAAAACTGGGATAATACATAAGCAAACACAGGGGGGGATTCATTAAACTTTGTTAAGGGTTAACTTGGCTGTTCAGACTGCAACTTTGATTCAGGTCATTGGTCCAGGTCAATAGAAAATCTTAAGCTGTGGTGGATCTAAACTCCTCTCCGTGCAGTTTAGTGCCCATTAGTGGAGCCTTTGTTAAAATGAGCGACAGCTCAAAAGTTTAGTTTAACCCTAGATCTTAATAATGGCTCGTGCCTTATACTAGGTACCTGCTGATCTGTATGTAGACAAACCGCTGGGCAAAGCCATTCATTCCAAGGCAATCAAGACAAATGCCTCTGAGAAGCTTTCCACCAGCTGCGCAGCCATGCGGGCATTTGCAGGTCGTTGTTCTAGCCACATGAATGTAAAAATGGGCCCCAAGAGCTGACATTTCCTGCACTAATGAATGGAGGGATACAATGTAGCCTTATCCATTCCACTGGGTTAAGCACACAAATATAACATGTTCTTTGGTTCTACATTACTGATACTTTTAGTGTCTATGGACGTTTTAGTATGTTTTACGCAACGGTTCAATTGGGAGCAATGAAGACTTTGCATAAATAATATTAACCCTGAAGGGTTAAGCTGTAAAGTGCATTCCGGTCTTGTGAGAATGGAGCATCACTGAAATATTTATAATAAAAACTAAAACCATAAATAGAAGACACGATTAACCCTTTTAAGACCGGCATAGTGCACTATCGTATTGTATATATATTTTTGAATACATTCATTAATCTACTGCCTTGAGATACAGGTAACAACAAGACTGGTAATTCCCATTAAGTCCAGACGTCATCTGTTTACACCACTGTCTTTCTTGCTGCGGATTTGTCTAGAGCCAGTATTTCCCATAAATCACATAAGCTCTGTAATATAAAATGTCCCCTAAAAGAGAAGAAAAAGATGCACTTATTCAGATGCCTTCTCTATTGTACTGTCCACCTACCTCCCCCTCCCTTTCTATGTAAGGGTATCATACTGACAAAATTGTCTTTACTATCAGCAGCCTGTTAGGTTGCTTTCACAGACAAAACCCTATTGTTTTAGATTTTCTTTCATATCATGTAGGTGTCTATGCCATGCCACCCACACAGTAAAGCAAGTGAGCTGTGAAATATATTCATTGTTAGAGTACAGGGGAAATGGAGGCAAGCAATCGGCAGTAATAATGTACGACAGCGATGGGAGGCTGGCAACATTACCTGCATTATTTCGGTTGCCTTTTTCATTATAGGTTTGGGAAATAGGCAGCAATTCGATTATGGTATGATTTGGGATGGAATTGCTTGCCGTTCACTGACCCTGTCACAGGGGTATCAAATGGGAAATCAGCTCAAATAAAGTTTATAGTGCATTAACTGGACAAAAGCATTGCCTAGCCCGAGAGCAGGGTTTTTCATCTTCCAGGGTTTTGTAACTGCTTCACAGATATACAGTATTTGTACCTTTAGGCAAAAAACGAAGGATTGGCTGTGATGTATAGGAATGAGCACAGTCGGCCAATGATGTCTGCTCCCCTCCCCTACCCATGTGCAAATCTCAGCTCCTCTCGAGCTTGTGAGAAGCAGCATGATTAATAACACTGAGAGAACCTGCCTGTTGGATTATTAATTTCCCATCCCTCTTTCTTTCTCTTGCGCCTTCCACTGATGCTTTTTTTAATGCTTTTTGTCTTCCTTTTTTTGCATGGAGCTACCTAGTAGCCACTAGCACTGTCTCGTGGCTAGCCAACCTCGCAAGAGGCACACTTCACAGTGGGGTGAGTTTGTATATTTAATGTAAGCAATTTTAGCCATAAAGGGGAAGCGTTAAATGCTTGATCACAGTTGCCGTCGCCTTCACGTGCTGTAACAACTGTTAAGAATGACCTACAAAGCAGGTGGAATAGAACTGCATTGGCAGCCTGACAATATTCTACTCAGCTGCAATGAGTCCAGTACATTGCTTGTAGAATAGAATGAAAAATGTTGCCATTTCAGCGAGTTTCATGTGTCCCCTTTGAAGTCTTTATTTCAATGAGGGGGGACAAATTGAAAGGCATTGGGACTTTGTGGTGAGTAATTGCACAAGCTGTGATTGTTGCTGCAATTCAGCCTCATTATATTAGACGCGGTTGTGTCTGCATCAAGGTTACAATTACATATACATAAATCCTTGTGTTTGTTTATGGCTGTGCAGGAAGGGAATCTGAATAGTGGATGGTCTGTGTTTGTTTGTAATGGAAAGAGCATTTATACTACATGGCTGTTTTTTTTTTCTTATATCAGTCTGTTGTGATTGGCTGACCTGGTCATGTGTCCAGCCGTACAAAAAGTGGTTCCCAATTGGCACGCCATTGGGCTAGGCAATGTAATGGGTGTGTCTGTAAACTTCAGTAGAGCAAATGGAGTAGCCTCTTAATTGGAGCATCTTACTGTATACTAGATATATGTGTGAATATATAATATATAACCATAGGCAGATATACATTATATATATATATATATATATATATATATATATATATATAATTTATTTTTTTACTGTACTAATTTGTGATTTCCACCGCTTTACTGTAATTTTCCGGATGCTTCTATAGAATTGCTCACTAAAACAGACCTCTATATTAGGGCACCCATCTGTCTTTATAACGTAAGGCTAATAAGTATCATTTTATTACCAACCTGTATGTGAACACTAATTTTAATACCAATGCCATTTTGGGCATTGGAAATAAATTATGCATGAACAACTTATAATAATATTTAGTAATTGCATAGAGATGGCAAAGAGACATCAGGTGACTCTCATTGCCCAATAAGCTTAACGATGCACTATTATACACATGGCCTTTCATACAGCTGCCTGACATTGGGGGTGGTGTTCTTTTGCGATGCTATTGGGTAATGTTGTTATAATATTCTACCCTTGAATTTACTGTTTTCTGGAAAATGTTTATATTGTTATACACCACATTTATTACATTCAGAACACTTTACGCTGTCGATCACTAATATACAACTTATACACCTAAAAACAGGTTACAGTTTTTGTAAGCAAATAATTTGCTAATTCTTTATGGAGAAGCTACACAAAATAAGTCTACATAGGCTGTGCTTGTATCAGAAGCATAGAAGTCATGATGTAGTTTAACCAGAAGTCGACAAATAATACACCCACCCCTTTCCCTACAGCTGCTGTTCCCAAATTTTGAAACAAAAGTGAAAATTGGTATATATTAGTACATTTTATCTATACACCCTCAAGAGATAGGGGCCCAAAAAGCCAAGCGCACATGCTGGTCCCGCGAACGGTGTTAGATTTTACAAAGAAGCTTAACAAAGTACATATTAGTATATACACACAATGAATAAATGCCAATATACATATATATCCACACTATAATGAAGGCAATTCATAGACATGTACCGGAAATATACAGATACCATACATACACACACATAGCCATAACCTCACATAACACAGATAAATATGCATCTATATAGCTCACAGACATGCACACACATATTCATTAAGATATATACACATATAAAAACTTAAGCATAGCATTGTACATACATACACAAAATAATAAATCTGCAAACACACACACACATATACACACTGTACGTACTTTCATACTTACAAATCTATACAGCAGTAAAAACATAACCATATGCTGCACTACTGTAAATGACATACAGACATATAATGGGTGTGTATATATAGGCACAAACCAAATATATACAAAGTCATATATGCACATACATGTGCATAGTACATACATGAATTCATACACATAAACACACAGATATATGTTGTATATCACTGGCTCGCGTATTCCACAACCACACCATTGTCAAGTATAGACGCGATTAGGTACAGTAAGAACCTGAGTGAGAGGACATTGTGTGGCCAATGTCTGTATTTAGATGGAGGGAGCCAGGTTTTTACAAGGTAAATACTGCTTTCCCGTACAACGTTTTACTATACTTAGCCCATCAAGCTGTTGATCCATTAATAACACTACAGATCATTTCTGCCTTTTTCCTCCTGTAGCTGTGTTTTCACAGTTGTTTTTCCCACTTCTCCTGGCAATCTCACTTCAGCTAATATACAATTAATGTTTATTAAAAGCAGATTTGCTATCAGGGATAATACAGGAGCTATTCAACTTTAATTGCCGAGAAGGATATTTTTGGCAATCGCTGAAGAACAATTATTTTCACGGGAGCAAACAAGCTTGTCGGTGGCTTTTGTTCCTCTCATCGAGATAAATAAATAAGTTATTAAGAAATAATAGAAATTGAGCAGTAATTGTTGTCGTGTAGGTCTTCATCACCAAGCAACTTGTAGCAGGATCTCATTGGGCAGGGGAATGTGAAGAGTTAACACCGTGAGCAACTTGCACTGCTTGTCTTAGATTATGCCTGCAAAAGAAGATAGAAATATAATTTGGGCCTGATAGGGTTAATACAAGCAGAAGCTAAGACAAGTTTTTTTCTCCCTTAGTCTGAATCATAAGTAGGAGTAGAGAAGTAACACTGGTGATATGGCTGTTGGCTGTCATTGATTAAGCACATATTGGCTCCCGCCACCCCCTCCGCTTGTGTTTTATTTCTTTTTTTTCCCCTCTAACTTGATTGGTTACTGCACATTAGAGCAAAAATATTTAACCAATTTGATGCCAAATCTATGTAAGAAAAAAAAATTGGAATTCGGCAACAATTTAAAAAATGTTTAACGACAAAGGAGTATATACAGTTCCCTCTCCTGCTTAGGCAACTCAGCACATACAGTATACTAAAAGATGCCATAAAACCTATGAATAATGAATACTAATGCATCTATTACTGACGAGTTAAAATCTTTGGATTGCTTGGCCTAAAAAAATGCTTATGAAGCTATTTATGCAGAAATACTAAAGAGCAAATAATGTAAACGGGAAATAGGCTGAATGGGGAAGGTGTAGTGGAATACCTCAGCTGTTGTACGAGCTGCTGTTTGATCTTTCTGCTTTTTAATGAGTCTCTGACTCTGAAGGTTTTGAGGACAGAAGGGTTGATCAAAAGCATAATACATGGCATTATCATAAGACGCTAGAAAGGCGCATCTGCAGTCATTTTCCTTCATGAGCCAGAAGAGAAAACATAGGAGATACAGGAATTACACTAATATAGATAAACCAAGAATATTTCTCAATATCTGATTGTCTACACTAAAAACAGAGGCAGCCATTTTCCGGCATGAAGCATATTAATTCCCTTGGTAAAGCTCTCTAGTCATTGAGAAAATGCCATATCCAGCCCCAGAAGTGGTGACCTCAAGTGACAAGATGTCTTCCATACTGCATAACTCAGCCACTCGTTGGTGTACTATGTACATGCAGCCTAGGAAGCTTTTGTTATATAATTTTTTCTTCTTCGTGGTCCACAACAGATCATGAGTTGTACACAATAGGGGAGAGTTATTAGTGCTCCTATGACAGTTTTCTGGTATAGAAACGCCCCGAGATAACCGCAATTTCTTGAGCGCTGCAAGAAATTGCCGTTATGCTGCAACTAAGCCACCTCCATGTCATGTGGCCAAGGAGGAAGGTGTGGAAGTGGGGCAGCCATTGGTTATGCTCCATGCCTGTGCACTTGAGAAAGCCTGGTAATAGTCCCCACTGAATGTATGCAGGTTGTCATGTAAATGTTCTCCAAGTTGGACCATAGCCACCTGAAGGATACATCAAGAGTCTAAGCTTCTTGATGTATATGCCTCAGTGGGTGAGGGTGGGCCTTTATCATACCGTTCACACAGAAAGAGCCATAGTTATGATAAATGTTCCACATTGTAAATTATGTTACAACATCATGAATTCAGAGCCATTATGGTAGTCCAAAGAGTGTTCCCTCACTGATAGTAGCGATCAATGTTTATTATAATAAGTCCATGGTCAGATTCTACATTGGGTAGAGTCCATAATGAAGTGAGTGATGTGTCAAGTAAAAAGCTGACTGGGACCTCTTGGGCTGTCCTTGGTCCTGTGGCCTCCAAGGACATGGGATAAGGCCTGTACAAAAAGTCCAATTCATCAAGCATTATTGGCATATCCTTTAAACAGTCCAGCAATCTCTGTTGTGGGAATATTCCTGTTGGGACATCTCCATCCATGTTTATATTCTTAATGAATCGATAGAATTGCCATTGGAAGAACAAACAAAATAGATTGGACTGTAATGCAAAAATGTGTTAATAATTTTCACAGTATTTTTCTACGATATGCAGTATAAACATGACTCGCCTTGAAAGGTTAACCTTAAAAAAGTTAATGTAGGCTTTTTTTTTCAACCAGTCAATTTTATGAAATTGAGACTAATCTGTAAAGTAACGGATTATCTATGGATTATAATGGATTATCATGTGCTATGTGTAACTCACAGTTGAGAGACTCAGTGTTTGATACCTTTCTTCCTGCAGTATGTATAGTGCATAAAGTAATAAAAGTAGCTAGAAATACCACGACTAGGGGTACACTGCAGACTTTAATTTATTTTTATTTAACATAATAGCAATCAATCCCTTTGGGAATAATTGTATTAGTTTGATATTTTTTTGAATGTACCAAAGACAGGGAATGTCATAAAATAAAAATTAAGTTATACCAACCTGGTAAATCTCCAATCATTCCAGTGCCACCTCTTCATTGGCTCTTACCAATTTTGTTGACCCTAACCTACTGCACTGGAAAATGGCTGAGGCAAATGATTTGCTGCAGTTGTGGACCAATGGGGGAGTAGTACTAAAGTAGGATCAAGAATCATGATTTGGACTATTGAGGCCTATTGAGGCCTTTTGGACCACCTTGCTCTGCCCTCTCCAAAGTGGACAGAGCAAGGTGGCCCAAAAGGACGCCTTGTTCAGCCAGATTTACTATACCTTTCTAGCGCAAGTTGTAGCTGTAATCTACACTAGCCCAGGACTGGAGTAGTTTTAAATTCCGGTTATGTCTATCAACATATTTTATTTCCTTTTCTAATACAGACGGCCCCCTACTTAAGTATACGACCCCTAGTTAAAGACGGACCCCTTTACCCACTGTTATCTTTGGTCAAGCTCTCTGGTAGCTGTAATACAACCCCAGATTGCAATGATTAGCTGTAATGTGTCATTAATGAAGTTTTATTGAAAATTTATTAAAAAAAATTGAAACTCCAATTGTCACAGGGGCAAAAAAAATTTGGTCTGGAGCTACAATTATAAAATAAACAGTTTCGACTTACATACAAATACAACTTAAGAACAAACCTATGGAGCCTATCTTGTACATGATGCCCCTGCCAACTTTCAATGCACCCCCTCAATATATATGGCCTTGATTCCTTATTATAAAGCGTAGTAATGTAATATTAGGCTTAGACATACTACTTGTAGAACTAGTCAGCCACTGCCTATAACTAGTCCCATAAATACAATGTACTTCATTTCCCACTGCTCCCACTATCATAAACCAATCTCAATCCTGCCCTCCGGCTCCACACTGGAGTTCAATGATAAGAGGACGTCACTACATGTTGACATCTTTCATGAGCACAAGGGTGAAGCTATTTTACTTCTTCTCAACTGCCAGGCCGATCCTTGTCTCTTTTATCTGTCAGGTTTGTAAGCTAGTGACAGTGACAGATATCATCCACCATGACCAACGTGTTCATTAAATATATAACGGCTGGAAATAATTGCGTCCTGTCTACGTAAAACATTCGTGTCACATGCCCCGGACGTTGTGGTGAAACATATGTGATGAGTAAATGTACAATTAACTCTCGCCTGTCATTTGGCTAATTATTTAAGGTACAGATGGAATGAACGCTGGCAATTTAAAGAAACAGATTTTGGCCGGCGTTTTTTTTCCTCATGACTAAAAGACTTTCTCTCCTTTTTAATGGTTATTTTTGCACTAATTTCTCAGCCCACAGCACTAATTATTCCCTTTGGCAATACTGTAAATCCACTGAGCTTTACAAGGAATAAACCATATGCATATTTTATCTGAACACAATCTATTGACTTCAGCTTCAGACAATGCTACGAGGCTGCTGGGTGTTATGACTCCAGTAGCCATTTCTGGGTTTGTAAAGGAAGTGATTATAGAGTCTGGATGGATTGAAAATTGAGCCCCTTTTCAGGCTGACATTGATCCTATGATAGTTTTCACACTTAATGCTCGCTAGCAATTTGCCTATGGTTGCAGCTTGCAGGAGGTGATTACAGGGGAGTTCTCTGTTGCTGTTTTAGGGCTCGGGAAACGGCTTGCCAGACAGAGGCAAGTGAATCGATGCTGTTTTTTCTATTAGCTCAACACCTCCTAACACATTAGGCTCACAGTTATCTAATAACTGAGAAACACCACTAATGCAGCTGTACATGTACAATTCTAAGCAAATGGGTATTATAAAAATATCCAGCAGAGTATATGATAGCTCACATTCCACTTTCTGTAGACCCGCACTGAATATATTTGCTATTTACAGCATTTTCGAAATTCCTTGATTATTGGAATGTGTTATGTTAAGTGTTGTGATGTTAAATGCTTTTACGTTAAGAAATATCTACCTTTTGTATTCACGCCAATCATCAGCCTGTGTGTACAGTCTCACACTACGTATGCCTGAATGTTGCGCTATTACCGGAGTAGTCAATGAAAGTGGAAATCACATGGAAAAACATATGGGTTCAATGTTAGATTTAGCAGGTAATTGTAGGTCAATACCTGGGGAGTTTTGCCCTTTTCACAATAACATATTTTTTTTCTGAATTGCTGTGTAAATTAGAAAGCTTATGGACAGAACACTACAAGTGTATGGGCCAATGCACACGTCTGATTTTCAGTATAGATTGTCAGTCTGTGCAGAGAAAATCGCAATGCTCCAGTCCTTGCGCAAGACTTTGAAAATCGGGCGATAATAGCGAACCTATTGGATCGTACTGACACATGAAATTGATAAAAAAAATCTTCTGAAAAATTATTAACGTTAGTTTTCATCATTCATGTGCAAAGGGGCGTATGCTTCAGTAAATTTCACAGTAAATTTTTGTCAAGTATAACAATTGTGTTACACTGATTTTACAGCACTGTGGATTTCACCCTAGACCCATTTCCATCCTCTGTGGACATTTAAGCTTAGCACAGGACATATTACGCTGTGGGTTTTAGTTGGAGAATGTGGAAGGGATGTGGTTTGTGCTTCTGCTGAAGACTGCAATGTGTTAGCCTCTGGCAAGTTTGCAGGGGAAAATCTGCCAGTGTGTCTACATCCTAAAGGCCAATGCAAATTGCAATATGGAGTCAGGAAAACACAACAGTTTGTGGGATGGCTGCACTTTCAGGACAAACCAAGGCTTGGCTGAAGTTTGCTCACTGTATAGTCAGGGTTGTATCAGTGGAGAAGATCGCATCCCAGGTCTAGGCGCATTAGATGGCATTTGCCAATAAGAAGAAAGTTAGTTATAGGTCTAATACAGATTTGGATGAATAAACACCTCATATCCTGGTGATCTGGGATCCTCTTTGTCCGACAGTGCCTGCATCATGCTGTATGGCACAGTAGATTTTAAGCAGGGTTTAGTTCATTTGAGCCACGATCGGTCTGGGAAATGCCATTGCACATGTTTTTGACATGCCCATGCCCCTTTGAATAGATCTGTAGGTTTGGTGCACACAGCATAATTGTGGAAAACATCCCATTTTTCATGAAGTCTTTGTATCAGGTTACTAGAGGCAATAGACTACGGGAGATGGATGCCATTGTATTGCATCTATCCCCAACCTCTGCTTAATGGAGATTTTGGGTGTTCCCTTGGTGTTGTAACTTTCCATGAATGGAAAATACATCACAATATAGACACCATGAATGTCCACAGCAGCAAATCACCTGTGGTCATTGTCCACTTCTCTTCTGACAGTGGGGGATGGGCTGAGCAAGAAGATTTATCCCATTGTAAGTACATGTAGTGTAAGTACAATGTCTAGGTGCATATTTTAAGCTGAATTCAGTGATTAATCCCCCTAATTGATTTTCCATAGCCACGAGGTGGTTAATACACTTTTTTGTGTAGGGAAAGGTAAGAAGCTCTGGAAGCTGGTTAGATTTTACAATGAGAAAAAGCCCCATGTGGTCACAATGCTGCTACCTCTGCTACAGAGAGAGTTGCAGGATCCCGGCTCTGCTGACAAAGTGCTGCAATGCAGCAATGGCTACAGTAATGCTATACCAATCTGTGCACACATCCACTCTTTATTTATTAATGTCTGATTGATTGATCTGTGATCCGCTAGGATATCCTCAAAGATTGTCTGCTGGAAGGGCTGGTGGATTAGATTTGCTGTGGTGACCTGACTAATGATCCCAAACAAGTGAAATTTGTAGGAGCCTCCAGGTGATGCAATGTCGGATGTTAGTAACTTGATGTTGTTGGCAGAACATATTTTATTCACTAAAGTGGGGGCAACATGCTAAAATATTCAACAATTGAGATAAGAGAGAATTACATTGCCAGCCATTGCATCTGTACTATAGTCTGTTGCAGTATAGTATATGGTTGTATGTATAGAAGAGATACATTTTGTATTTTTGCACATTTTAAGATCATTCTACTAATGGTGCCCCCCCCCAAATAAAAATATATGTATATATATATATATATATATAGGCAGTATACCCGAACAGGAGCAACCGACTTACAGACAACACCTAGTTAAAGACGAACCCCTCTTCCCACTGTGACCTCTGGTGACGCTCTTTGGATGCTTTACTGTAGTCCTAGACTGCAATGATCAGCTGTAAATTGTGTGAAATGAAGCTTTATTGATAATCATTGGTCCAATTACAGCCAAAAAAAATTTAAACTACAATTGTCACTGGGGCAAAAAAAATGTTGTCTGGATCTACAATTATAAAATATTCAGTTCCGATTTACATACAAATTCAACTTAAGAACCAACCTATGGAACCTATCATGTACACAATAGGTACTGCCTAGAAAGGCAGTGGTTTTCATACACGCAGTCAACCACTAAGGCTAGAATTGACAGAAGATTGGGTATAAAAAGGTAATTCCAGTATACTGAGCATAGCACTGTTCACGTGACTATGGCTTTGTCTGCTACTGCATTTCTAACATACTAAACCCTACTCTTCTGCATGGGCTGCTATGCAGTACCAAGGACAGCAACACTCAATGTGCCCCAGTCTTACAATGCTTAGTCTAGTTCATTATTTTCCTTGTAAACTGCACATGTAAATACTTAATGGGACTTTCCAAGTATTTTGGTGTCTTCGTTTTTTGGTGGCCTCTATATTTCATGCATTTTATTGTACGTTTATTCTGATTTTGTTTCTTTTACCCAAGCAGAAGACAATTGAAAGTGCCTTCAAATAATTTTTTTTAAAGCACGAGTTTTGCCAATTATTTTTTTCTTTTGTGTCCTATAGTGTCAGACTGCAAGATCAAACGATAAGTTTGTAGGGGGTTATTTATCAGGGATTCTTTGCCTGGCAAAGAAGACATGAAATAATCACAAATGTTAGAGATCCCCGTTATGCATTCCTGCCCCGCACCGGCACACAAGTTGAAGTCAGTGAACCTTCAAAGGTGAAGGTTCGCATGTTGTGAACCTGGTGTAGAAATAAATGCTGAGCAACCTGCCATCAGATGTATCAAGAGGCAGGAGTCTCTTGATCTAATGGGCAGCGCTGGAGGGGCCGATACATTATCATACACCGACGCACCAGGGCTGACATATTATAAATAAACCCCATACTGTGTATTTTATTCTTTTTTCATAATGTTTTTCTTTAATAATTCTCAGTATGTAGAGGATTATAAAAAAAAAATATTGAAAAAAACACTGGAAAAATGCTTGTGCATAAAAAACTTGAAGATAAAAATGTACACCATAAGTAATGCTCTAAATAATGCCAGAAAATGTAGTGCAAAAGAAGCCATAAAAACTGTATTGAAAAATATGTTATTGGACAATTTTCTAGGCGTTTGTTCTCTGCATTCAGCATGAATTGACATGGATCCATTGATCTTAATGTATTCATTCCCATGTCGTTTTATTGACACAGACAATGAGTTCATAGAAGAAAAAAAATCTATTTTAGTTTGTGAATCTGTGAAATCACATTAATGCAAGTCAATGGGTGAGAGTCACAAACAGCACATGGATACCATCCACATTCTGTTGGTTTTTATGGATCCAAAACCATAAAAGGTATAGAAATTTAGTTTATGGATAATCAATATTTGACTCACATGAAAAAGAGATCAACCATGAATAATAATACACATCCATAAAATCGATAGGACCTTGAAAAACAGAAAACAGATGATGGGTGACAACAAAGCTTAGAGTCAACTTAAGTTTTGGATGGAAAAAAAAATCAGGACAAACATCTATTTTTTTTCTGAAAACATGATGTATAAGGCCATGTAAGGCCAAGGATACATGTAGAGAAATAGATTCCATAATGTGTGTACAAGGTCTTTGTTGGAAATGAACATTGGATACTTACTGTTTATGAAAAATAATAGCATTCTATTAGACTCTTTTTAATATTTATATATCACAAAATAAACAAGAATTTTCAAAACCTCAAGGATATCTGGCGGGTAACATCCATGGGAACACATTTTAATCTCTACACAAATAATGTGCCTTTAGAGACAAGAGAGCAAATCACATATGAAATGCAGTTGATTAGTAAATGCTATTTCTCCAGTACCTGTATACACATCTCTAAAGCGCAGCCTCTCCTCACACAATGGCCAGAGGCATTCAACATTGAGGGAGATTACTATACTCAGGAATATTGAATTGAAAAGCACATATTGCCAGATAAAGCCACAGACACCTGCACTGGCATCTTATTCATTTTTCCTTTCGCAGTCATAATATATTCTTTCATCAAGCTTTGCCAAGAGCGGAGACCTCTACGACTCACGACGATGCTACATTATGCCAAGTTCTGTTGACAAACACATTCACGCTACTTATCATTACTTCCAAATAGATTATTTTTTCCTTTTTTGAAATTGCCTCCATTTTATTTCCAAATCACGTCCCACCAATGTAACAGTTCCTACTATAGGCACCGTATTACTCTACTGTACCGTGTGTAGCAGTATCCAGTGTAGCGGCAACTGTCCATCCGTTTTCAGGTCTTACATGAGCCTTTTTTCACACCTTGTTTCATTGCATTGATTATTTTCAAAAATTCTATTCACACCATGGAGCCAGAAGTATAGATTTTAGGGCATGCTGTGTTTCTTACATACTGATTACGTCATATTCAATGAATCATCAAAATTTTTGCAACTCTCTGACATATTTGACTTTTCTTCTCATTTTTTACATGTGGTATAAAAACTGTAAAAGCCAAAACCACATAGACTGAGCCAAAATAGCATATGGAAACCCTAACCATACATGCTCTTTGCTCAATGTATTAAAATGTAAAACAGTTTTTCGGCATACTGATTTCCGATTCTGTTTAAAAATTAGCTGCATTATATTTATTGCTATGGGTGCAGGATTCAATATTTGACATGAAGTTGACCAGTTGAACCTGACTTACAATTGCTGTCCAGCCACACCAAAATTGCTTCCTAAAGCTTCGCCATACATGGCTATTAATGTGGTGTTTTTCCTAAAAATCTGAAAAAAATTTTCACAAAGATTTTATAACCATGAAAAATATGGTTGAAGAGATCCTGAGAAAATCTCTATAAAACTTAACAGAAGCAATACATAAAAAAAAAAAAAACTTGAAATTTGCATTCTTTTCTATGCCATACCACTTTTAGATCTTTTCTATGCCATACCACTTATACATCTTTTAGATGCCATACCACTTTTAGATCTGACAAATACGCATCACAGCTGGATTTTCTTAATCCTGCAGCAGATTCTGTAAAGGTCCCATGTACCCTAAAATTGGTTTGCATTGTAACTAGTGATGAGTGCACCCATTAGTAAGGACCCAAATCCAAACCCCCATGATTGTTAACTCTTTAAATTGGTCTGATCACCCACTGATAACATCTAGGATCTGTGCTGGCATGTGGCATCGATGTGTGCAACCAGATCCTGGGGTGGCATGTAAAGAATAACACCCACCATCGGTGCCAGCATCGATCAAGGGTGTTGCAAGTGGAGGGAAACTAACTGATTTCGGCATTCTCACTAAATTCCGGGTTTTTGTTCTATAGACCCAAACTCGCAATGTTCCGTATGAACCCGAATATTGTGTTTTGGGTTTGTTAAATACTCTCCAATTTTTAACTTAGGGCCAATGATATCTTCTGGAATGACCTAGGCTTTTAATGGTTTGCTATCCAGTACTAAAGCACCACTTCACAAAAATACAATTGCTTCCACAGTGTCAGAGATTTCCTCACCTTACAAAAATGGTGACTCCTTTAATCCAGCACTGGCCATTTATGCTCTAAATTTGTAATTTCTATATCCACACTTGAGGTCTGCATTCCAGAGATTATCTAGAGCTATTCCCATTTATAGACATTAACATATCTTTTCTATGCTCGCCTTTATAATATGACCTGTATATTTGCTATATACCCTATAAGCTAAATCCCTTTATTTAATATGTTTTCCTTCTTTCCATGGAATAGTCACGCAGATTGTGAATGTAAATTGAATTCCTATTGAAACCATAAGCCAGTTGCAGCAAATAGAAAGTAATTAGATGATCCAAGTACATAATAAATGAGATACTACTTTGACAGCTTGCATTGTACTGGCAGACTGACATGATATCAGTAATGTATGTAGAAAAACAGACGTGTAAGCATATGGTTTGTAAGAAAAAAGATAAAAACATATAAAAAAAGGTATCAAGCGTATACAATTTCTTGTGCAAATAATGTTTAACATCAAATCTCAGGCAGCAGCGTTGTAGCCAAGAATGTTCTCAGAACCTCCAGCTTCCACGTACTATGCTACATGGAGATGCTATGAAAGAAATGTATGGGATATCTGGGTAATGGGGGGCAAGGTGCGTCAGGGAGCTCTACATCCGTTGCAGTGTTCTATCTATTTACTTTCATTCCTTCTTTGGAAACTTCGTGCAGCAATTAATTTTAATTTTAATTGCTTCGGAAGCAACCATCTTGTGATCAGATTTTGCTTCTTCTACATGATAGGCATATTCAGGTCAGCCCTTATACATTCTTTACTTGTCTATTTTGAGAATTTACGTGTTTATGAAGCATAAATAGAGAAAGCAAATTTCTTGATGCACAGAAGATATTGTGTTTGGCTTTATTCGATTATTATCCTACTATTGAAGGTCTTTCCACAAAACCGCTGCCTGAAATTTATATTGATAGTTACATTAAATGTCGAAAATATCAACATGCCAAAGCCTGTCCTATCACCACAATGAATGAATGTCAGTCAAGTATTTCTTGTCTGTCTATTATGTTTTACCAATCTAAGTCTAAAGTATTTAGGCAACTCAAAGCTGCCCATGAATCTTTATTAACTGCTTTTTCTTCTTTCCACCTACCAAAAACACATTTTTTCTACGAGAGAGGAAGACCTATGCTACTGGTGGCTTATCTCCATAATCTCCATTATCTCTATAAAATTCAATGTTCCCAATAATACCTTCTTCTGAAATAATTTTTTCGAGGGAGAATCTAAGGGTCCCAATACCCATAAAATAGTCAACTGGTCCTGTTTTTTGTTATTTGTATGAATAGAATATTCTGGGGTCCCTATAGGCTGGGGATGATATATCATGTTTCATTGTTTAGGCATATATACCGTAGGAGGATGTCCACATATATTCTTCAGGTGTTAGCTACATTATAGTCTGATTTATTCAAGTACTGATCTAATGTATAATTTGTCTTCTGTATTGTCTCTTCATTTTAGTCATTCAATCATAATTTTGTACATCTGGATCTCTTTATTCATAGTCACAGTTTTTAGCAGAAAAAAATTGAGATTTGTGAACAGTTTCATCCCAACTAAGAGCAGAGAACTTACATTTTTCATGTCTACCGAAACACCTGAGATCTCATTAGAGAAATTGTATTTCTACATTCAGGAGAGCAGACCATAATATCCCATTTAATGTTTCTTACTATGCTAAAATTCCACACTTTCCAGCATGAGTCACTTTTCCTGCACAGCAGATTTGTTTCTAAAACTTTGAGTGAGCCTTCCACCCAGCAATTAAAAAGTTAGACTTCATGTAAGAATTTGGAGGTCATTTCGAAACATAAAAGTCACACCATGAGCTCCATTATTTTAATTCTTTACCTATTTATGAGTGGTGCAGCCCTAATCCTATAGACACAACCTTTGTATTATATCGGCTTCCTTTCCCTTTGTTGCTCACTTGTAAATGCTTACCTATACCATGAACAAATGCTTACTTTAATCCCATTTCTGTCAATTTCTTCATGGAGATCTTAAAAAAATATTTTGTAACCTGTTAATATAACATGATTTTCACAATGCAACTATTTCCACTATCCGGGCATATTGGAAGTACCGGCCAGATCAAGCCAAGGTGTAGATTAAGACTGCCCTGGGCCATGGCTGTATGAAACTGTCTAATTTTTAAAATATTTTTACATTTACTGCCTACACGTGGTACCAGCACTAAGATTCTTGGAAAAGGAAGTGGAGTCCCTTAATTGGCTTTCAGATCTGCAATTTCAAGACCTCTGCAGGACATTCAAAATCCTGGAAGGGCTTTTGTTTCTATTTGTGCCGGCATGAGGATTTTTTTTTTACATTTTTGGGAATAGACCATCAATCTAGATATTTTTTTTATCTTTGTTTGAAAAATATGAACGATTATTGAAATCTATCACAAAAAGTTGAATGTCAATAACATAAATACATTGAACTTCTTAAATTTGATCAACATTATACTGTATGTATCGTTTCATGTAATTCTTAAGAGCTGTAGCCAGTGCCCAAATGACTAGCAATTAAACAGTTATGTTATAGCTATAAAATGTCTACTTTGCCAATAGGTAAGTCATTTAAACAGAGCAAGGGTGATATTTTATAGCTACTGTATATTAATGAATTAGCTCATTTCCATTTTTATTATAAGTCATATTTTTTTCCTTCTGAAGGGTACAAGTCCACCATTGGGTAAACTTTCAATGACTCCATGTCTTATATAAAGCAAGTTGTATTGATTTAATGTTATACGATGGTCTATAAACATTTGAAGTTGCAAAAGTCACCAGAAGGCCATAGAGCTTCTACATAAACAGATCTTACATAATTTATTCAGGACTTAATCTTATGTAATAGAAATTGCATGCCATTGGCTTTAAAGACAAGATCACAGCTTGATATGAAATTAAAACCCATGTAAGAGTGAAGGTCAAGGTTATTTTTTCAGATAAATTAAGTTTACACTTTGGTACACACACCTTATAGTTTTATTTAATCTTCATTTAGTTCTGAAAAAAATCATAAATTCAAACTGGAAAATTTGAAGTTGCCTGCAGCTGCCTCTAGGGAGAGATAAGCATACTGCATATGTATGCATTAAGCTCCTATGCTACCTCTAGTGGTGGTTGCACAATGTCTTCATTTTTCTGATTTAACTATGGAACCTTGCACAAGATTTGGAGCTACAACTTGTGTCTGACAAATTCAGAGTACTTTAAATAAGTGTTCAGAAATGTATTTTATCAGTTGTCATAGTTTACTGATGAAACAGTTAAATAATGAATTCAGAAATGCTTCATCTAAAAGAGCAATCCATGGGGTCTCCTGTAATAACTTTTTAATACTGACTCATATAGTGTTTCTGATGTGATACATCCTGAGAGCGCCAAAGGTACTGGCATCACATTAGCTAATAGCACTAAAACACTGAGACGCTGAACAAGCTTGATGCTGTGACATTAGGGGCTAACATAATGCTTGTAATGCTGTGTCTATGACCAATAGAAGTGGGTAAGCATTGAGAGCAATTATCATGATGTCTGCATACTATTGAGAGCTCTTTGCTCATATTGTGTTCGGTCAGGCAGGAAGTTTTTGTGTCTGCTGTAGAGGTGCTCATTTTCACAAACGCTTATTGTCAGATCACAGTGGAGACTTTTATTCTTTATGCGGATTGATCTAATCCAGTTATAAACATGATGTTCAAGATGGTGTTATATTGGATTTTATCACTTTTACTATAAATGTAAGTAATAAGAAACATATGTAACTGCAGATCTAGACCATTAGCTCTGGTC
Organism: Engystomops pustulosus; assembly: GCF_040894005.1. Taxonomy (NCBI): domain Eukaryota; kingdom Metazoa; phylum Chordata; class Amphibia; order Anura; family Leptodactylidae; genus Engystomops; species Engystomops pustulosus. The sequence continues at coordinate 42,981,015 of NC_092418.1, read as the reverse complement.
CATGTTCTGCTGTCTCGCCATTATAAAAGTGCACTAAAAAGCATTGATCCAGAGCTGGCAACCCATAATGTAACATTTTTGGTCTGTGCCAGACCACAAAGGGTGCTGTTTCAATAGGGGTGACCAGTTGAACAAAGTAGCACATTGCAAAAGATTGGATGCCCTAATAAACAGTTCACATTTAATAAGTGAGTTACTATATGCTTATTTTTGGCTTCTACCTTGCCCTGCATCTTTAATATTTTTGAATTTCAGTAGATAATAACTTTAAAGGGAATCATTCAATTTCCTAATAGCTCCACAAGTGAAACAGTGTTGTGTAGGACATTTCTTATCCATTGCATGAATAACATATTTTCCACTTAACCAACTTAATTAACTTAAAATTACCTTCTCAGTGCACCAGAAGATATGACCACACCCATGGTGCACCAAAAGACTCATTTGTGGATGTAGAAAATCAGAATATTCTATAAAATGGGAAACAGGAAAGATGCAAGGATAACAATCTTGTTATAACAAGTCTCATCGTTTGGATCCCTGCCGATCAATGACCTGGGGTCTTATTCTCAATAATTGATGCAGGTGTGGATAGAGCAAGCACCCTACTGCTCCATTCACTACTAAAAGAGTGTTGGATATTGCCACTCACAACTGTTTGGGATTTCTGACATTCCCATTTACTGTTAATGCACCTTCATTAATTAGTAAAGAAGGGGCCTTTTTTTCTCATGATTGGTGGGGGGCACAACAGTCAGACTCCCACCGATCAGATCTCCAAACTTGTGGACATGGGATAGCTATAAATGAGTGCAAACAATGCGGTTTTAACGTAGATTTTGGAGCTAGTAGCCTAATACCCTTTATGACCAGTACATTCATGCCCCTTACAGTAATCATTGTGGGTAAATAATACCAAAGGGGAACATGGTATAATATAATAACAGAGCATAATGTACAGTGCTTAGGGTACAATATATAGAAGATTGCACATCTGCTTTGCCACGGTACGGCTGTGTGGCTCCTATGTAACAGAATCAATTTACTCTCCCATCAATAACATTCTATTGTAGACATTCCTTTATATCTTACAAAAGGAGAAAAAAAAATAATTACAACTGGATTTGTACAATGTTCCAGACACACATTACCAAGGCAATGCCCTGGCCTAAATACCAATCATCTGTTTAATTATATCCTTATTCCTAGATGAAGTGTCTGGCCTGAAAAGATCACAGTCTAATATACACAAATATGGAAATTGCTTCTAATTCAAATCTTAAGTGGGCGACTGCAGCCCCGTGGTGTCCTGCTTGGGGAAATGATTTCTGTCCAGGCCGAGGACACTGTGATTTTAATGTTTAAGGATTGGTGATTTCTGTGCAGTGTGATTTTCTAATTAGAGGAAGAGCCAGAGAGGACCATTTTCTTAATCAACTAGGGAGTCGAAACTCAGCACATTTCTGTGTATTTGCAATGAAAATGCTTCATGGCAACATACAAATGGCTTTTATTACATAAAGGCTGTAATTAGAGGAAGTCAAATCAGTTGGAAATGACTCAAGCTGGAGATGGCTAAGCTGCCTTCTGAATTTTGGTCTAGAGATTAGCGCTACTGTTATAGCCTCTGAGAAGCATCTTTGATTTACTTATAATGCTTGACGTAGCAAATATAATCCAGCAGAAATAAAATGAACATACATTTCGTTGTACTGCCGGAATCGCTTTGTGACTTGACAGAAAGTGGCACGTTGCCAGTGATGTCGGGAAAATGAGGAAGGGGGTCATATTAGACAAATTACTTAAAAGAGCTCCTTTTGAAGATTCAAATTATTTTAAGGCTCATAATTTTGGGAAGCTTTTAGGATGCACTTTAAAAGTCCACATGGAATATGTTCTTTCACGTCAATGTGACAGCTGACGCCTGCCTTATTGTCTTCTAAATTATAGTCCTAACATGGGACTTCCAGCATGTTGCTTATCTGACATCAGTTATTTAAATGCATGTAAAGCTTGGCAGGTATAAATTTAAAGAAGAAAAGAGATTATTCAAAAGAATAGAATTTGTTAATATGAAAGCAATGCTCCCAGATTTTAGGCTTTTTTTGTGTGTTGAGGAATGTGTAAGCAATTTCTTAAGGCTTAACTTAAAGATGTTGGATCCCAGTCCATAACCTGTGCTAGTACCCATACTATAATGTATTGTTTATAGAACTTTTTGTATGGAAACAAATGCACTATAGACCCCTAAGCTTGGGAACTTAGGGGACACATGGTAGGTACCACTGATTAGGTTAGGTAAGAATGTGCCTCTTGTAGTGTATGTATGTAACTGTAATGTTAAGCCTCTAACTATCTCTATATACAAAATAATTTTTCCCCAGGGGTTCAACAAAGTATTATTGTATTGTATTATAGCTTATACTATTTAATAAGAAGGAATATCAGGTAAGTACAAGCATTACTACTTTATTTACATAACAACCCCCAATTTTTCAGCTGCAATGGCCACATCCCATCAGATTCTTATCCCATTGTCATTTCCTACAAATACTTCTTAAATTAAGATCATCCATAGTACAACACTTCCAAATACTAAATGAAACATTGTACTCCAGTCAGTTGCCTCCATGCATAATTATAAAGACAGAACTAAATAAACTTGAATATAACTAAATATTGCCTCTTTAGAAAACATTTCATGGATGCTGCAACAAGAAAAAATGCTATTTTTTTAAATAAACTAGGGTTTACGGTATCATTTGGCAAGTTGAGTAGCAACATCCCAGCACAATACTAAGAATACCCACCATATTGAGGAAAAGATGGCAGTCATCTTCAGTCATTTTGGTCTCACATATTGGATATGTGGATATTGGCTATGAAAAATGTCCTTGTAGAATTGAAGGGAGCCACTTTCTCCGAAACTGTAGTCCAGACTCCAGATAAGATGGTTTGGAAGTAGATGAACAAAATTTTCTGTAGACAAACCTACTCGGTGATCAACAGATTTCTGAACATTGATTCATGGAAGACTGTCAATCACCATTAAAGGGGTATTCCCATCTGGGCAATCAAATTTAATTTAATTAACTTGCCATATGTAAACATTTCTTTAATTGGATGTTATTTAAAAAAATGTTCCTGTGTGAAGATAATTTCTCATAAATGTAGTTATTCTGTCCCTTAGAAATGAGATTGCTTCTGCGGATATCACCACCTCTCATTTTGGCAGCAGTGGCCAGGCATGCAGTATTAAGTCCTGCCTGACCACCTGGATTCAGCAATCACTACCATCGGACGGCTGTGGGACATGCATTCACTCCTGGACATTTCATATACAAAAACCTTTTGTTTCTTTGTGCAATCACTTCCGCAGAGGTGGCCATATCCAAGGACACAGTCTTGTTTCTAATGGACCATATCACTACATTTATGAGAAATTATCTTCACAGATGTAACATTTTTTTAATAAAATCTAATTGAAGAAATGTAAATATTTTGCAGATTAATGAAAATTAATGTGAATGCATCAACGAGAATACCCCTTTAAGACTGCACACTTATCTCCTAAGCTGAAAAACAGCATTTCCAAAATGACAGACTCTTATTTATAAAAACCTCTTTTATATAAGCATGTTCTGAGACCACCAATTTAAAAAAAAATTTTTACATACTAATGTCCCACCAGAAAATGTGAATTTAACCTAAAACTTTTACAAGCAAAATAAACTTCTTGAATTACGGGAGAATAATAAACAGTACTGCAGAGACCAGTATAAAATGCCTTTAATAACACTTCCAAGCGTATAATAACCTATACCGTATACACCTGTCGTTTCAAGATCCTTGGCACGACATAAAACGTGCTACTACACCAACTGTTCAAGGGAATTGCTAATTTTATCACTTGAGGAAACTTGCCACAGATTGGTTACCAAAATACATTCAGCAGCTATAGAATGTGTACTAGTGCAAGTGAAAAGGGAATAGCTCCGTAGGAAGCAACACATACTGTGACAGAATCTGAAGCAGGGAAGCCTGGTTTGATTCTTGTGTCCCAAGTTCCTCGTGACCTTGGGCAAGTCATTTTATCTTTCAGTGCCTCAGGCAGAGACTCACTGTGCCTGAAACTTCTTTCAGTACATTGGCAGAAGTCTATGAAGAAAATAATACCATGCAGGAGTTAAATATGTGTAAGTAATATCAGCAAGGCTAGAAGCACTAAAGCCAGTGTAGAATTTAGCGCATGTGTCTAATAGTGAAATCTAATTCAAGGCAAGTCTTCTACAGGGGAGAAATACCTTTAAAATGTTTCTTGCTGCTCTTACACCTTGTATATGGTAAAGCCCATCTTTGTAGGAGCGGTCATCCCTATGAGGCCGTAGGGACTGAAGAATACAGAATAATGTTTCTTAATACACACAGTACACAAGTCTTTTCCTTCCCTTTTGGCTAAATGCATCCCAAGATGAGTTGCACAGGATAACCAGTGTTGAAAAAGACATGAGTTTAGCATTCTGCTTGGATATATATCTAACTTCAGCCTGGAAAGACTTTTCTTATATTGTAATAAATTATTATTGTGAAAAAAAAATTAATTTTTAAAAGGGTTATCCAGGATCAGGATTTTTTTGATGGACCCAATGGAGTGTTCCAGTCCACTGTGGTGCTTCATGTCTCCCATCGGCTGTGATGTGGCATTGAAAAGCACTCTAGATGTGACATTGGCACCGAGGAGCTGTGCTGGACCAAAGCATCCGAGAGCTGTAAATATAGATTGTTTGTTAAACCCCGATCCTGGAAAACGATTTAACTAATTTTTGATGGGCACAAATGTGTTTGCTAACATCCTGAATTTAATTGTAATCTCCAATAATCTTCATCTTGTGGCTTTACAGCTTCTGGGAAACTACAACTACCAGGATTCTCTTTAGGCCACAAACTTTCATGGAAATGATCAACAGATTGAAAGTCTTATCGACAGAAAGCATTCCTCAACAGATGCTTCTCGGTCAGTTCAGTAAAACTGTTCTGTAAAGATTTTGCCCATGAAAGAGAGTTCTCAAATTATAACCCACTGGTGATGTTTACACAATAGAGTTCATTTTTAAATCTCAAAGCTCATTTTACTTTACAATTTTACTCAGTTTATTTGCAATTTTAGCTGCTAGAACCCAGTGATGGTCAGTGTAAAAATTCAGATTGTGGGTGGGACTCTCTAAGTGCTTCATGGTTCCTGTGTGCTATGAGACGCTGTGTGTTAACAATGTGCTTAGATTATCAGGTTCCAGGGTTTATCTACACTTTTATTTAGCTTCTGATCATTCTACGTCTATGTGACACATAGAAAGAGAGATGAGAAATGATGAGATCCATGAGATGGATATAAAACACAATGACACTCTCAGCTCTGCTAACTCATCTAAAACACACATATATGAGGCTACATGCCTCCTTCAGATAAAGATCTTATTTGTCTGTAGTTTGTAGAGTAAGTCTCTGCACACTGCTGCTTGCCAGCAGGAAGTGCCTGTGTCTGAGCTGGTCTTGTGATGCACGGGGAACAGGGTGGACTTTTATTAAAGTGAATTCGAGAATGTGTTATTTTGTGAACCTAAGTATATTTGTGACTCTTTTCTTCATGGGAATACCCCTTTAAAGGTATCCATACATCTACATATTTTTGTCAACTAAATGCATGGTTGTCAGACATTTTTCTGGAATCCCCAAACACATTTATGCTCATTTTAATTATATGTACACATGTTTCTAATAGGTAGATGAGTATTTCCTCTTATAACAAAAGATCAGCTGTTAACTTGATCCTCCTTTAACTGAATCTTTTTTGATAGGATGGTCAGGCAGTCCCACTAAAATTGTATGGCGCACATAAGACACCAAAACATTGGCAAGCAATGTAGGCAGGGCAACTTATCTTTAGATAATAGGAGGGTAACCTGGGTTTAATAGAGGTTGTCATGCAGTAATCCAAGTGCATCTAACAGAAAGAAGTTGAAATAAACTTTCTGCACAAAAACTTTCACAAAACCTTCTGTTTTCATACCTCACGATGCAATATAGTTTCACTTTTTGCTTCATTTGATACTTAAAAAGTTTGTGTTTCCATCTTGCCATTTAGCCACAGTAAATCTAATCAGTCTAATGCATTATTTTATTGAATTTTAAACTAGCCCATTAAAACCCCTTTAACGTGCTAAAGTAAGCTTCAGAGACTGTTTCCATTTCATCTTTATTGAACTGAGACTGTAGCATTCCTTTCCTTTGCACCACTCTGAGAGGCTGTCAATAATTCAATAGCCATGGCCTTGATGGGCCAAGGCCTAAGTTAGACTTTAAACAGCACCAAACAGCTTGTCAAAGTCTGATGCGCTGTCAATGTCTGACTGATCTATACTGCATGAATTCCCCCTTAGCTCTTGATGTGTTCCTGCGAGTAAAAAGAAAGCAATTTTAGAAGTATACCCAGTGTGAAACACCTGTTTGTTGAGAATCTCTAATGAGCGGAGGCATCGACAGCCTCCGAGACCTGTTGTCATTGCACCTCTCCGACTCCACGACAGCACGATAACTTTTTGCAGGCTGCAGCTCGCTGGCGACTTTGTTTACACGCGACCCTGACAACAATGGAAGTACGAGGAAGCATTGGAAGTATTTATCTTCAATTATTGGCTTACCCTATACTTTGCTGCAAGATTTTTACCGCATGATTCCAGTTGCCATAGTAACTTCCTTGTGTTTAATGTTTGTAAATGCTACCAGCCATCTAATAACGGGGAGGTGTGTTTTCAGAAGCCCCCCAGAGTGTGACCATAGGTTCTGAAATGTACCTATTATTTTTTTCAAGCAGAGAGAAACGCTTTTTCACACTAAAATGAAAGAAAAAAGATATCAGGAGAAGCATTAATATTCCTGTGCTCTTGCTGATGTTCAGCCTAACAGTGTGCACAGCTATGATAAATTCTCTCCACACTTTCATTGGCTTCATTCTGCTTCTGGCTTTCCTCAGCAGTCTGATGATGCTGCAGCTCCTTTATGTATCTCTGGCCTGTTCATGCTTCTGTTCTCACTCTGTTCTTTTCCCTGCTGCAGTCAATTTGTTCACAATCTTAACTCATCTTGTGTATTAGCCGCAATATTCCGGCCAGGGTAAGCTGGAAAATTCTGTTCTACTTCTAATATAACATGAATTCTGTGTTACACTGTGTTTTGAAGCAAATACTGACACCTGTGTGTGAGATGAAATAAAGTAGGTCAGTAAAAAATTTTTGTTTCGAGTAAAATTACTAAAATAAAGCAGATGAAGAATTGGAATTCCTGCTTTTGCTGAACTTTTCAACATAGTCAGTGGCGTAACTAGAAGCTGATGGGCCCCAGTGCAAAGTCTGTGCCAGGCCCCCAACTATAATGTATGGTTTATAGCAATAGTCTTCTCATATGGGAAAGTGACACCATAAGGGCCCCCTAAACCTCTTGGGCCCATGTGCGATCACAACCTCTGCACCTGAAAGTTTGGAAAGTCACAGGTCTATCAAATCCAACCTATAAGATCAAACAAATGTTTTTCCCCCCCGCAACCTGTGAATTTTTTGCTCTCCAAAATGGCATCGAGGTCTCTCTTGGACATGTACAAAGTATCTGCCACAACAACCTCCTGCATAGTTCCATAGTCTCAGTGCTGGTACAGTAAGGAATTGCCTTCTATGATAATGGCAGAACCGTCTCCCCTCTAGGCATAGAGGATGCCCCCTTGCTCTGGCCACAGGCCTAGTTTCAAAAAGATTTTTGGAGAAATACACTAGTGCCCAAAACTGTACACAATATTCCATAAATGGTCTGACCAGTGATTTGTATAAAGGCAAAACTATGTCCCTATGTAATTGACTGTTTAGAATATAATTGTACTTTAGAAGTATTTGAATCTGCTTTAAATACTTACTGATTCTTGAGGCTTCTTTCAAGTATTGAAAGAAACCTTTAAATATAGTGAAAACTCTGAGGGAGAAAGTATAGGTACGGTATAGGTATTTGGCAGTTGACATCCCTCATGGGCGGAGTTTGCAGTTTTGGACAGCCCCCTCTTAACCCCTTAACGCTCTGCGCCGTAGCTCTACGGCGCAGAGGTATAAGGGATGTATGAAGAGGGCTCACGGGCTGAGTCCTCTTCATACAGAGGTGGGGGTTTTTGCATTTTGCACAAAACCCCCACCGCTAATAACCGCGGTCGGTGCCTGCACCGATCGCGGCTATTAACCCCCTAAACGCCGCCGGCAAAGTCGCCGGCGGCGTTTAAAAGACGGCGGCGCGCGGGCGCCGCCATCTTTTTTTCGATCGCCACGCCCCCGAACGTCATCGGGGGGCGGCGATCGGTTGCCATGGTAGCCTCGTGTCTTCTTTTGACACGAGGCTATCTGGCAGCTGCATATTCGTTACAATGAGCCAGTGGCTCATTGTAATGAATGTGCTGCAAAAATGCCATATATTGCAATACTGTAGTATTGCAGTATATGGTAGCAGCGATCTGACTATCTAGGGTTAATGTACCCTAGATGGTCTAAAAGATAGTGAAAAAAAAAAGAAAAAAAAAAGTTTAAAAAATAAAAAAAATCAATAAAATATTAAAAGTTCAAATCACCCCCCTTTCCCTAGAACGGATATAAAACATAACAAACAGTAAAAATCACAAACATATTAGGTATCGCCGCGTCCCAAAATGCCCGATCTATCAAAATATAAAAACGGTTACGGCCGGCGGTGACCTCCGAGGCGGGAAATGGCGCCCAAATGTCCGAAATGCGACTTTTACACCTTTTTACATAACATAAAAAATGAAATAAAAAATGATCAAAATGTCGCACAGACCTCAAAATGGTAGCAATGAAAACGTCGCCTCATTTCGCAAAAAATGACCCCTCACACATCTCCGTGCGCCAAAGTATGAAAAAGTTATTAGCGTCAGAAGATGGCAAAAAAAAATTTTTCTTTTTTGTACACATTCGTTTAATTTTTGAAAATGTATTAAAACACAATAAAACCTGTATAAATTTGGTATCACCGCGATCGCACCGAACCAAAGAATAAAGTAGGCATGTTATTTGGAGCGAAGAGTGAAAGTCGTAAAAACTGAGCCCACAAGAACGTGACGCACGTGCGGTTTTTTTTCAATTTTTCCACATTTGGAATTTTTTTTCAGCTTCGCAGTACACGGCATGTTAAAATAAATAACATTGCGGGAAAGTAAAATTCGTTACGCACAAAATAAGCCCTCACACAGGTCTGTACACGGAAAAATGAAAAAGTTAGGGATTTTTGAAGTTGGAGAGCGAGAAATGAGGCGAAAAACCCTCCGTCCTTAAGGGGTTAATCAGGGGAGGTGTTACAAGTAGCAACCTCTCTGGGTTGTAAATAAACATAGCCTTCGAGATGTACTTTTAGTGTACCACTTGAATTATTGAACCCAATGCTCTCTTTACCAATAAGATTTATGAGTTTTACAAGTACAGTATAGGGCATAATGGTTTCCAGTTGTCAGTTAATACAGTACCATTCAGCTATAAGAAATTTAATTAGGATTCTCTACTAATACTTCTCAAACTCTTATCTTATTGGCTGCTATGGTAACAGAACATAATTGCCATATAAGCCATCATCCTATTCTAAAATGTCTATTTTTACAAGTTTGTAGCTTGAACCTGCCATAACATGAGACGTTTCCCAGCATGTTTATTAATGCAGCTTTAATATCTATACATCCTTCTGATGGTTATCCTCAATAGAATATAGATAAACTCATTTAATAATACAATACATGAAATAGCACTAACCAGCGAGATTAGATGCATTTGTACAAGCACTCTCTCTATTCTCCTGAGATAACACATTAGCACTTGAACAGTAGGAATGAGCTAGATTGAGTAGCATCTATGAATGCGGCTCTAAAGCCCCTGGGGCTATGTTGTTCTGCTTTATTCCTGTGCAGCCTGTACATTGATGATGATGGCAATAATCAGGCCAAGTCCTTATGTATGGAAGATTAAGGTTTAGTCAGCATTATGATAGCTTCCTTCATGCCAAGAAAGGTCATTGGCAAGCTGCAATAATGCAAATGCATTAAGAAATGGATTCTGTTTATTGGCTATGCTGTATATGGAACTGTCATTTCGTGATAAAGTGTAATGCACCCTGAGTACACCATGGATTTGCTGCATTCACATTTGGGATTCTGACTACATCCATAAGTACATTAAGGCTTTAAAAAGGAGTCAATGTAGTGTAAACCCACAGATTCTAGATGTCAGGTAAGAGTTCAATGATTGGCCATTGTGAGTAACATTGTATTGTAGCCATTTGGCAGTTTTTAATGAACATTACAATTTGGGTTGAATACAAGGGAACAGTATTTTTCCTAATCTAATCTATCGATCTATAAATAAAGTGAAAATTATAGCACAAAAAAAATGGGTGCATTGCCTAGGAAATGAGCAAATCCTTTCTAAAATTTTCAATATACAGTACTATGTATGTGATTGTGAGAGAGTGATTTTTCAAAAAAAACAAACCATTGATGGCAAAATTGGGGCGAATTTCTCAAAAAAAGCATCTTTTGAAAAACTGTTAGGACCCTGACACCAGTAGGATTCATAAATTGGGCGTAAGTGGGAGGTTAAAAATAAAGGTTCAGAGAATGAGAGAAGAGCAAGATGAAGACTTTAACCTCCCTGTCCACCCCTTGGTGTGATTCAGCACTGCTCAGGATAACTCTCCTCCTTCTTCACTTCGGTTGCCTAGCCAGAGGGCAAGGAGGGCAGTTTCACCTTATACCGAAAGTTTAGACATTATACCCAATACTAAACTTTGCTTGGGTCCCTCAAAATGCCAAATCTATTCGTGAGTATTTGAAATTAGATAAAGGCATATTTTTTAGACATTATAGTGAGAAGACCCCTAGCCTTAATGTATTGTGTGCTGGTATGAGGCAAGGATATAGTAATAAAAATTCTATATAATGTACATGTTTGTATCCCTATCCATATTTCCATCAGCATTCAGTATAAATGTGCAAGAATATACCCAAATGCCACACTTGGCTCTCATGAAAATATGGAACAGACAAATATCTGTATAAAAATAGCCTGGTGCATTAGCCTGGAAACAGATTAATTTTACAACGGCATTTTACACTTGCTAAAGAAACATGACTCGTATACCTCTGTGTCTCCTGTTCCCGTTCTGTCATTAATTTGGCACTTAACCATCAAAAGCTATATAAATTAGCAGAGCTGCATTAGCTTTGGCAAGCGTAAAGGAGCTGTATTTGTAAGCTGCTGAGAATCCTAGGCCTCAAAACAGCCCTGCTTATTGTACAGAATCATTAAAAGCTCAGTATCCGGCAAACACAAGAAACTCAAATGGTTAGGTGAAAGTGAATAAAAATGAGGAAGCTTGCAAACTGCTTTCGCTCCAGGGCTGGTTTTAATGAGCCTGTCCCTAATGAGTTGTCCCCGCAACTAGCTTCAGGCCTAAACAGATGAGGCAGGGGTTCTACTAAATTTTTGATGGGATTTGCACTGTTTTTGTGAGAAAGCAAGCATACGAAAGTGCAAAGTTGTGTCATGAATCTTTTACGAGACAGGATTGTTGTCCATGTTGCCATAAGGGATGATGAAACATGATTGCTTAAAGAAGATGTGGCACCTACATATTTTACTTGCAAATGTAGATAAATAGCGGAGCTTTTATTTTACTGAAAACATTTAAATTGACGGAGGTTTGACAAGCAGTTTATGAGTAGTTTTCATGTGATTGCTCCAGGTTACTAAATAAATATCATGTCTAAAACCATTCAATGTCTATGTCAGCATTACGTAACCCACTACAATTGCGCTAAACGTTAATGTAAACTGAGGTCGGTAGAACCGATCTGTTTATGAAATGTAATTTATTTTAGTATGTAGCATACGAAAAGGCCCAACTTCTCTACTGGTACTAACATACTCTCACAAGTTGTTTGACCCACCGATAAAGACCATCAGAATGGAACTATGGAAAATGCAGTCATCATAGATATTTTGGGACTTTGTGGCACCATTGAGTATAGGTATTTTTGGAAGGACTTACAGTGGTGTCAGAAGATCTGGGCCATATATATTTGATCTTTACTGCTCGCATAACTACTGACAATGATTTGCCAACTACTGGGCCCCCCAACAGTTTTTTGTTAGAAAGATGATCCAACCTAAAATTTTTCTTCTACTGATTTAATCAGTTTGGAAAAATACAGAATCAAATGCTTATTACAAAAATACCTTTAGGAATCGTCCACCATTCCAGGGCAGAAGGTCAGGCTGCATGTGATCACTACGACCGCCACTTGTAAACAAAGATGAGGAGGACCCCCAGAGATTAAGCTAAAATAAAGGGGGGGGGATTAAAGAATAAATTAATAAATTATAAAATATTTTTTTTATTAAATGAAAAAAATAGCTTTTTTACAATTTCAAATTCCATTTTCATACATAGACTAAAAAATTAACAATAAATTCTTCCAAAATATTTTCACTATTTTAATAAAGCCAAATGCAAAAGATTTACAGTAATAACAATTCGAGTAAAAATTAGAATTTAAGGTTGTGACTTTTTTAGTCTATGGGTTATATAAGGTAAGGACCAGTTCTCTCTACGGTTAAATTTAAATGAAAAATATTGCTGTTGCAGTGAATCAATTCCTCATGGTCTTGCTCTGCTTGCTGTATTTTTATAAGAAGGTTCTATGTTTACTTTCTGTAAATAAACACCGGTCCATGGTCATGTGATGTCACAAAGGTGCACGGCTCGTTAGTGTCAAACATTTTTGTGTGTTATAATGAGCCGTGCATCTGTGTAGGATCATATGACCATGGACCGGTGTTTATCTAAAGGAAGTAAAGAATGAAGCTTCCTGTTGTGGCACAGCAAGCAGAGATCTTGAAAACCATAAAGAATTGATACACAAATTGAAATGGAAAATTGTATATCTTTTCTTTATACAAATAAAATCAATTATTTGCTGAAATGTGCTTAAAGTGGACAACCCCTTTAACTATCCATGTTTATGACGGCTTGTCTATTATTTTTAAATGCAGAATTTCCATGGAATTTCAATCTGTAACAAGCCCTGAAATACTTTTTGTTATATTAAAAAAGCCAAACATACAAATACAATTTTTGCTATTCTAATGATCGAGCACTATTCCATACAATATGCCCCATTATTCTAAAAACATGAATCCTTTGTGAAATCGACTTTAATTTAATTAAACCAGTAACATTTCCAGGGATGTTTTAAAATAAGGCTACAAAATGGTAACCTTTATTCTATAATTGTATGTATTTAAATTCTCAGCCTGCCAAGGTAGTGAGAACAAAGAGAGAGCAAGGTTGATACACTAGATAGAGAAAAGGCCTTCTGCAACTACAGAATATTGTTTTCCTTCTAATCTATTCAACACTGTATTTTATGAGCTCTATAATTCTAGTGTATATATATATATATATATATATATATATATATATATATATATATATATATATCAGTTGAAACTAGAAGTTTACATACACAATATAAAAAGACAGATGGTTTTTTTATCATTATCCGACATGAAATCAGAATAAACCTTTCGCGTTTAAGGTCAATTAGAAGGTATTTTTTATCACATTATTACCGCTTTCTTCTCACATTAGTTGGTAGCAATCTGGGCCTGTTCCTCCTGAAACCACTGGTGTAACTGGGCCATGTTTGCAGCTGCCTTGATCACATCTGCCTTTTTAGTTTTACCCATAAAGTTTCAATAGGATAGAAATCAGGTCTTTGTGATGGCTACTCCAAAACATTGGGGCAAATTTACTTACCCGGCCCATTCGCGATCCAGCGGCGCGTTCTCTGCTCTGGATTCGGGTCCGGCCGGGATTTAAGAAGGTAGTTCCTCCGCCGTCCACCAGGTGGCGCTGCTGCGCTGAAAGTCATCTCATCGCGCCGGAATGCACCACCTCGGACCAGGTGAAGGTAAGCGCTCCCCAAGCGACACTTTTTCGGTTTTTAAATGCAGCGGTTTTTCCGAATACGTCGGGTTTTCGTTCGGCCACGCCCCCCCATTTCCGTTGCGCGCATGCCGGCGCCAATGCGCCACAATCCGATCGCGTGCGCCACAATCCCGGGGCAATTCAGGTACAATCGGCGCAAATCGGAAATATTCGGGTAACACGTCGGGAAAACGCGAATCGGGCCCTTAGTAAATGACCCCCATTGACTTCGTTATACTTGAGAGCCATTTGGTCATCAGTTTGGCAGTATGCTCCAAGTGTATTTGGAAGACCCAAGCCTGTCTTGAGATGTTGCTTTATTATTGCCAAATAATGTTTTTTCTTCATGGTGCCACAATTGTTCTAACACAGGTATTTATGGAAAACTATACCAGGTCAGACCTGGCATAGTTTTGCCCAGAGGCCATGCCATCTTCCAGAAACTCTTCGTGTACCTGACGGGATCTGGGGGGGTGGCCAGTATCATATGCTGGCGCATGAAACTATAGAAAATATATAGAATATATATATATTTTATTTTGTTTTTTTTTAATCTATAGAATATTTATAAATGCTTCCAATCTTAACCAAATGTAAACAAATCATTATTAAGCTATACTACAATTTTCTAAAGATTGAAATACATTCCAGCATTCTGCTCTGAACTAATCAACCTATTATAACAAACTGTCCTCCCTTTAATGTAGTCCTCAGTGAATTTACCTCATTTGCCTTAAAGTGGTGTTTACTTAAAACAATTGATCTTTTTTAATATAGCTAATGCTCTTGGCTGTATGGGGCACCATTTGTGCTCTATGCTGTGACTACTAATGTCATGACCAAGAATTCTTTTACTCTCTTTGGAGCATCATGCACATTAATCTGAGCCAGTTAAAACTAACATCTATTGCAGTTAAACTCTTGAACCTTTGGGTCAATGTGTAAAATAGACTGAGGTGGATCAATGGTTGTCTGATTACCTAATTTTTTTTAGCTGGAGAAAAAGTAAGTGATTTGCTCCTAGACTATTTTATTGAGGGTATGAAAAGTTAAGAAATGGGCATACGTGGTACTTAAACCCATATTTACATATAAAAGTCTGTAAGAATAAAGAAATATATTTATTCTTTAAAAAAAGATGAAAATATTTCAAAATAGTCTTCAGATAAATCAATTGTACTGATAATTGAATTTATAAAACTTCCTGCTGGTCTTAGTTTATTCATTAGTAACATTAAAAACAATGTATCTCCTTGTCGTGCCGGATACATCAAGAGGCTGGTTTTGCGAAAGAATGCAGACACGCCCCCTCCATCGGTTGCCACATCCCTTCACACCCACATGGTGTGGAGGTGGCATATTCATGATTTTAATCACAAATTCTTACACTGTGCAAGAATTTGAAATTATTCCACTGCTTCTACCCCACAAAACTGGGGTAAAAGCAGTGACAAATCTCCCCCATTTTTTTTGTAGAACCATAAGCCCATGTAATGAGTAGTGGGGTGTATTTTGATGAAATATTGGGTGAAATAGGGAACAGGAAGGTTCAACATCTCCAACATACGGCGGTAGCGTACTTCTAACTCCTATTTAAGAATACATGTTTTTACCAGGAGAAAGTCATATGGCCCATGGGTGTAACAGAGAATCCTACAGCCAAGATTTGACCTCTTTATTGCCCAATTTCCCTACTCTTGAGTTGACATATAGGGTAAGGCTGCAATGGTGAAAATGTTGTGTCACACAGATTGATCCAGACTGATATGCTTTAAAATAAAGGATAAATGGATATATTATTACAGTATAAATTAATAGGGGGCAATACATGAAATGTATCCATTTACAATTCTCATGCCTGGGAAAGTTCTATTACAAGATCACAGCACATTTCATTGCACTGCAGGATACAATCAGTTTGTATTAAGCTCTTATTTGTAAAAGTTCAAAGAGGCTACAAACTTTTAAGAGTTAATTCATATTGTATAAAAATGTGAAACTCACAACCGAAAAATTGTATTTTCTGTCTACAGCACAATGATAAATTCATTGACTTTGTCTCTAGGGCAGTCAAAGCAGCAAAAGCAATTTTAAAAATCAATACATCTGCCGAAAATGGCTGTACGTGAATCAGATTACAAAATATAGTCCATGCAAACATAAAACAGTCCTATTTTCCATGTCCTGTGGAAGTATAAAAATAATGATGATTCAAATTGCTGGTAAAAGTGTCATTAAAAGTATTTAAGCTACATAAAGGACTTTATACGATATATAAATACCATAATATAGATACGTGAAACCATTGGGGGAGATTTATCGCCATGCTGTCTGGTTTCTACTACTACTTTTGAAACGTTTGAGAAAAGTATGGGACAAAAAAGTTTCAAAAAGTAGGTGATTATAAATCCCCCTCTTGTCTCAGAATCAAACAGATAAAGGATCTTATGTTGGAGATCCATATGTATCCATGTTTTATAAATGCAACCATTCCTTGCTACAGCTACTGGGAACTACTAAGGCCAGAGTCTAAAGAACTATTACTAAAGTAAGCAAACTCTACCGCTATATGCGATGTAGCAGTGTTACACTGCTAGCGTTATTGGAACTCTCAGAAAATGCTAGCAAACATTGATGTGAAGTACAATAGGAATGCCGGAACGCACTCCAAGTGGTTTGGCGTTCCTATTGTACAGTGTGGCAGTGTCTGCTAGCTTTATCGGAGGGTTCTGATAATTCTAGCAGTGTAACACTGCTGCATCGGAGATAGCACTAGGAGCTGCTTACTGATTTTTTTTATGGGTGACAAGTCCTCTTTAAAGGGGTCCCACAAATAGTTACATTATTAAATTTTTTGAGCCTTTAGTAAGATACATAACATAAATTGCAGCAAATGTATTCTTTCTGGTGGTTGAATTTGTGAGTAATCTACTCCCTTACCGTTCTAACTTATTTCATGTGGCCAATAGCGTAGCAAGACATATGACGTTGGGGGAGATATTCGAAGCAATGTCTATAGGCTAGAAGAAGCACTTGAAAGCACGCAAAAGCTGTTGTCTCACTTTAGGTGTATCTACTTGCCCTTCTCCCTTGTATAACTGTCTTTTTTTAGTTGTATTTATGTTTGCATAATAAACAAAGCCTAATTCTGAAGATTAGTGTTGTTTGATCATAAATGTTGTATCTAGACAACATGCACCATTATTCTGGCCTAATTTGCACCATTGAAATGAATTATTTCAGACACTTTTCACCATTTTGCTACTCTTGTGAAGAAGGGGAGAGGTTTAAGTTGCAATATCATGAGCCAAAATATTCCAAATCATTAACACAATTTTTGATGTAAAAAAGGCAAAGACTAAGGTACAATGGTTGAAAAAAATCTATCTAGAAGGTCCTATAATGCACCATATGTATCATCGACATCAGACTGATGAATTGTGAGTAGTCTGAAAATTTTCTTGCCTAATTTTTACATGAAGCAAATAATAATAAAAAAGGCAAGCAATAGTTTATGATAGAGTAGCATTTTCACCCCTCGTGAATATCAAAAAGAAGTTAGGCTGCTCACCTAGGCAACAAGGCACATCATCGTTATAGTTTTGTATACTAGTAAAATGTTCCTGTGTGCTTTTACAATAGGCCTGGGTAATGGAGGGTCATTATAACTGAACATTTTGGATGAAAATATCCATGTTAGAGGTACAAACCCTTTGAATTTTCCATTGATTAAAGTAATAAAACAACAGCATGCATTTCAGACTCGAAACAAGTCCTTCTTTTAGACAGTGTTAGGCCCCTTTCACACTTGCGTTTTTCACGCGCATTTTCTGCGCGTGCTTTTGACGCGCAGAACTTGCATTGCTCTCTGACCCATTGTAATCAATGGGTCTTTTCAGACTTGCATTTTTTTTCACGCACACACGCGCGTTTTTTTTAACGTGTGTTTAAATCTCGACGTGCTCTACTTTCGCAAGTCACGCGCGTGAAAAACGCACCATACAAGTCTATGGAGACACATCAAAAACGCATTGCACTCTGAGACACTTGCAAGTGCAATGCGTTTCTCACGCATCAATTGTCATAGAAAAGATAGAGCTCAGTCCTGAGTCCATTTCACGCATTTTCTGCGCGTGAAAAACGCATTGAAATTGCATTGAAAACGCGCGTGAAAAACTGAGACACTGAACAAACTCTGACTGAAAACTGATTGCACTCTTAGTGTATCTGTTTCAATGTGTCAGTTGATTCTGAATGATCATGAATCACATAATTAGAAAGTAGAGGTGAACTTACAAATGTAAAAAACTACCTTTGTTGTTTCTTCCCTTTGGTTAAAGAATTTTTTTTTCTATTTTTGTAACTTCAATCGATTTATTAGGACAACCTCTTTTATTGACTGAAGTACATACTCTAGTTTCCATCCCTGTTATTCCATAATATAACCTGCTAGCCACAAAATAACAAGATGATGATCTGTGTAAGGCCCCAATGGCTGTGTTGTTGATAACAGTCAGTGGAAGATTTCACTAGTATAGTGATATTATATTGAATTGGTTGTATAAGAAATTAATGATATTGACCTTTTTTTTTAAAATCAAGTTATAATAATAGATTTCTAGAAAAACAAACTATAAGATATCACCATAATACAACAAAGGACCACTGCGATGACATGTGACAGCATCTAAACAGATAACATTAAGCAATTAATATACATCCTCTTCTATATTGGCTTTCTAAAATACATATCACCCAAAATACAATACAATTCCCAGCCTAAAATTACCAAAACATCACACATTCCCCATAACAGAAAACTATCTGTCAGTATACGTGACCAAGACAAAGATTCACATGTAATAGATAGCTAGGTGGGAGTTGTTGACCTCAGTGTAATTCACTGCAAGCAATTCCAGAAGAAACGCTAGTAGGACAAGGTATTTAAGATATTTAACTTGTATCTTGCCACTGAGTTGTGCTACCATGGCACTTACAGATTTCGTCTTGCCTGACTGCACATAGCAAAGGAATAAAATTGGTTACCAAGGTCTGTTGCTCAAAAATATTACTTGCTTTTACTGCATGTCCTTTACTCCCTAAATGACGGGAATGACTGAAATGCCAGGAACTGTTACAACTGGATTTTTTTATATTTTGAAGTGATTGTGGTTTTGTTAAAGCAACGAATACTTATATTTTTGATCTTTTATTAATTCATTTATATTGTTTTAGTTCTAACGATTTTATAATCATTGTGCATGAGAAGTTGGATATGCACTACAAATTTGGTGTCCGGTCAACCATAATAGGTTTTCTCCAGAATTCTGGTGGTTTTTGAAAACCTGAAATTTGCAAATTGCATTAATAATTGTTTTTTTTAAATTGCACAAGAGATTTTTGCAGAAATGACTATCATCCCAAGAGATAGTTCATCAATAGTTGGCTTTAGGGATGACACTTGTTCCCCTCACTGATAAGTTGTTTGCCCTTGCAAAAATGGAGAACAGAGGCAGTTGTGTGTCCTTGTAGTGGCCAAATCCTATCAATGCACCCAAAGCTATCTTAAAAGTTAATGGGTAGGTAAAGCTTCTACGCCCTACGGGGACACAGGGAGCCAAGTTCTTCAAACTCTATGTTCTCTGTCTATGACCTAAAGGGTGATTATGGTTTTAGATATTGGATTACAAATTAGGTCATCAACAGTAATTTAAATGGTTTGTTTTATGCAGAAAAAATTTGTCTGAATTAAACTATTTCAGTTCGTAATTCTTTGCCCTGATATTTTCACATGCGTTTGTTTTAGTACAGCTGGAAAGCCGCCCTACATATCCACATTGGTGAGGTACTTTGGGAGCTCAGTTTATTAGATAAGCTCTGGGACAAGCATGATAATATATAGGGGACTTCCTGTTTAAAATTAAATAATGTTTTTAATATGTTCTGTTAATGATCTGACTTGTAACGTCTCAAAAAAAAGTTTGAAATCATTATTTGTAACAAAGTTTGTCATACTCTTCCATCATTGTGCCTCAGTTGTTTTTATTCTGTTTTTTTTACACCTGGTACAAATATCCTAAACACAGTTTCTATACTGAGGCTCTCAAATCAAAAGAAATGAGAAATTATCATAAAAGACAATAGAAGATAATTTACTTAATATAATCACATAAAGGCTGCTAGTCAATTTATCCTATTGTCTTCTGAACAAGGGAACAATGGGATCTGTTAATTAACTTTGTCTTAAATGCTTTTCTCTATAAGTAACAAGTTATTTTTTCTTCTTTTCCTTCACTATAAGATTTATCGTCCTGTATTTATAGTGACACTATGTAGATGTGGTAACTGACATGTCACACATGGTAGACGCATGAAATCTGGAAAAAAGACAGCCATTGTGAAAATTCTTATTGTGCTACCTTGTTATTAATCCTAAAATGTCATTTTACATTTACATTTACATCACAACAAATAATTCATTTGATGGTAGAATAGATAACCATAAGTTGACAGCAAAATACAAAACATTGCTACCTTGTAATATTGGCCTGGTAAAAACCATAGCTTCCTTATTCCTTACAGGGTCAGGGGATAATAGTTCTCCTTCTGGAGAGTTTACCAATTAAGGTCGCCTTTAAGGCACGTGGAAATTCTTTACGAGGGGATTCTGGGTAATATGCAAATACGTTTTCCTAGATTGGACAAGGTAAACCACACCTTCTGAAATAGATATACTGGTTTGGTTTTAATCTCACATCATATTATTAGGCTACCTGAAAGTCCTGCCTAGGGCTGCCTTATGGTGTAGGAAAAAAGATGGGGTAAGAAATGCCATTTTTGATTAGCCAAAAAATAAAGAATTTTCTTTGTCCCATCTAAGAAAACCTTCAAAATAAGCTGTTACTAAGAACTTGATTAACAAGAAAGGTTAAAGCTGGGTTTGACCTGGCATCTGTTTCAATGATAGATCCTTTATCTGCTATGTATAATACACCCTGTGTTGTGGTCGGTGAGGAGTTGGATCGACATCCCATTTATTAGCAGTTTAAAAAGTCAATGGGAAAACCTGACCATATCCCACACCAGTGGAGAGAGAACATCTGGCCTCCATAGGCTTAGGGTTTCACTGTATTTCTTAACACTTTTCCGTTTGGTAATTGTTGATATATAAAGCAATAACATGTTTTTTACTAGAACTAAAAACAACCACCGGCAATGGTGGCTGTGCTTTTTTTATGCCATGCAGTGTCAAACACATAAAAAAGGCAGATATACTCTCTTTCTCATACAAACTATTCCCCAACCAATTCCCTCTATCCATTATGCTGTGCTGATTCTTTGCTGAGGTGGCTATAAGGTACAGCTGCTGGATCAGCTATAGAGACATCACTAAGTAACAGTAAAGCCCTCTGAGATCCAAGTAGGGCTCTCTTTGTGATATATTGTAATACTCTGTATAAAAGGGCATTTTACGAGCAGCACTTGTAACAAAAATAACAATTCTCCCACAAAAAATAAACAGGAACAATTACCGTATATACTCGAGTATAAGCCGAGGCCCCTAATTTTACCACAAAAACCTCGTAAAACCTATATATTTTTTACTCGAGTATAAGCCGAGTTTGGGTTTTCAGCACATTTTTTTGTGCTAAAAAACTAGGCTTATACTCGAGTATATAAGGTAAAGTTCTCACATAAATAGAAACGTAAAGAAAGGAACTTCTAAGATTCTTTCCTCAAAGGATTAACACAATGCCGGCATGACATAAACGGAAGAATTTAGAATCAATTAAGAAGATACATTTTAGGTTTGACATTTGTAAATGTAAGCTTATATTAATCATTTGCATTTGGCAAAGTCAGGTCAAAAAAAGTACAGAGACAGTCAACCAATCCAAGAATGTTAATGTAGCCTTTATGCAGAAACTCATGTCTGGCTGCCATTTACCACTAAGAAATAGTGCTAATTTACAACCAGTGTACATAAGGTTCTGGGAGCAGACCTTCGACGTAAATCAGCCATTAAGCAGATTAAAACAAATGTTTGGACTTGTTTTATTATCTTACCATTTATGCTTGCTTTGTGTGTGCTATTTGATTATGCACTAAAATTATGGTCAGTGTTGCTTGGTTATTTTTCCTCCTCTAGTGGAATGACACATTCAGAAAACACCTACTTTAGCCCCAAACAGCCCTTAAAAAAGAGGGAAATGGATGATGAAAACAACTGAAATGCCACCAGTATGTTATGTATACAGTAACACATTTGGTTCTAAAGTACTATAAAGCCCCATGTGCTTCAATGGAATCGCTGAAATAAATTTAAAAAAGAGAGGTGCCTCTTGGTGCAGAACACCAAGATAATGATTACTTTGGTGTCTTCATCAGGCCGGAGTACATGTGGGTCAATGCTAAGTGCCTGGGATTCTCCTAAACTAGGAGTATACCCAAGCACTCTGCCTCGAAATCCTTGTACTTTGGCCTGGTGAAGATGCCAGTATGACACTGAGTATATTCCATATACAAGCACATGACTTCTATTGTTTGACCATCTGAATCACCACCATTCCTTATCTCTTTTGCTATCTTAAAATTGAAAGTCTTAATTTCCTGTGGATCTCCTCAAGATCCTATTGGTGTTGATCCAGTTGCATATATAATTATGTTATGACTTTGGGTAGAGACTGGCACCATTTTGCAACTGCATTGGTCACGCATTACAGCATCAGTACCCCAGTGATAGGAGCCATGATGCCAGTCAAAGGGCATGTGAATGCCCTGACCACAAATTAGCTACAATGGTCACTTGTTTCTGTTTTAACATACAAAGGGGGAGTACAACATGGGGGGAAGGGATTAAGAGCTTATTTTAGGGATATATTCCCAGAATCCTGTGGTGCCAAGAAGTAGGTAAAAAAAAATTAATATTTCCATAACATAGTCATAAACAGGAAAAAGTAATTAATCTAGAAATGGCAAAAGAGCAATGAGTAGTAATTTGTCAACAAACCCTATTAGTTCTTATGTTCTAGTAAATTTAATTCTTAATATTTAATCTTAAGTGGTACATACAGTAGCTTTCTGTCCAGTTCTTGCTCTGGGCATCGCATTTAAATAATATTATCTGTTAAGATTGTTTATTAATGTCTGCCACTTGGCATGTTTCATCTTAATATGTGACCGAGGTTACCGATATTTGCATAATCCTGATGTGAGTAAGGATGAAATGCTATTGCTTATTACCTCTGTAAGTGAAGGTTATCATGATCTCATAAGTATGATATTGATATGGCAGCCTAGGCTTGGATGTATTATGAGATGTGGTCAATTTTATCTTGTAATTGATCTAGATAAAGATATGTATATACACCATGTTCCAAATCTTGAATTGATAACACCACATAAATAAATATATACACATATTCTTGATCATGATATAATACTGGTTGGGATAGTCTACCTAGGGGTGCCCCACATGCAGAAAGAGTTGAGCCTCTTGTCTCAGGCAGCACCATATGCAGCAAGATGTGGGGCAGCATCAGAGACACATTTATCTTCTACAAAGCAGATACTGCATTGAGAACTTACTAACTAAAAAAATAACTTGAAACATTAGAGATATCTGGTGCCTGTGGGCCATACAATGACCACAAGTCCTACCCTAATCAAGGCTGAAACAATGTGAACTTAAAGCATCCATAAAATAAACTTAAACCACGTAAAGCTCTATAATGCAACAAGTCTTGGTCATTGAGACCAGATTTGCAGTCATAATTTGGTCAATATAATATGGATACATCATGGCCACCTGAATTCAATCAGATTCTTTGCTTTTGTTGGAGTCGTACACCAAATAGATCTGTCAGTGAAACATTATGACTTGCAATGGTATATGGAATAAATTAGGAACCAACATATTTTGATGGCTAAGTGACTGAGTACTGGATCTGCAAAATGGCAGGTCTTATGGGTTGTACGGGGAGAATCAGCCCTGATTGATGGTCTTGAGGAGAAATGGCTGGTGCCGCTGATCCTATCCCACAGAAGTCATTGTAGCATAAAAAGTCAACATTACCTACAGAATATAAGGTGATTTGCTTATTTTGACATAGCCAGATATATACTTTTTTATTCCATACAATCCTACTTTATTGTAGTTTAGTTCCATTGTCAGTCTGATACATCAGATTAGAACTTTTTTTCCGAGTTTTTTGGCAGCCACATAAAATAGGCATAAACTTTGTGTCATTGTGACAACTGTTTGAATAAAGCTGCATAGACAGGATCACGGCTTATCCAACTGTGAGAAATGGCCTCACTTACTCCAGCTGTCAGCACTTTAAAGAGATGGGATATCCATGGTGGATTCACAGGAGGCCAATCACGGCCCATCATAGTAGACATAATAGATATTATCATTACAACAACAATGTATTTTTTTTGCTTTCAAGAGGGAAATCTTGAACTTTTCCTGTTTTAACCATCCTAGCTTCCTATGATACGGAATTTGACAGTCTCCCTAGCATTATTTGGACTCCACCTAAGAATATTTTAGGTATACATAGTAACTATCTATTTTGAGGAACTTGACTAGAAACTTTTAGGTTTGCATGGCAAGAAAAAGAAATGTAAAATTTATTACAAACCCTTCAATTATTACTAACCCACTCCGACTGCTAATGGTTTCCAATCATAGCATATGGAATATCTATTTATGTGATTCCCAATATATGACTTTATATGAATTCAGTATAAGAAAATGAAAATGATGAAAACAATGTCAAATCTGCACATTATAGCAGCATTAGCATCAATTATCACAAATGGGAAATATGAAGCATTGTGTCAGGGGAAGTATACAACAAGAGACATTTGTTGAAAACCAATTTTCTCAGGCAGGGGAAGCTATTAGAATTTAATGAAGTAGTTAGTCAGCTTTGTATAAATTTCAAACATGCATCATTTGCAAAGTCCATGCACGATTAGTGCAAACCATCTTTCAAACACATTTGATCTAAGTATCAAATATTGATGACAGGTCCATCGATCAAAGGACTGGAATATGACTAGAAAGATCAAGGTAATATTTAAAAATTGGTTTCTTTTTTTCAACATTAGCAAATCATAAGCTTGGAGCTTATAGAAAAGTGGGGAAATGTAACCCATGCTCTCACCTCATTACAAAATGAGCTCATATGATATTTTGCTGGTGTAATTCTTATTAATTTATTTGTTTATCGATCTTCTAGGCAGGAGCAGTCATTGATTTTCGACAGTATCATTAGGAATCCTCTGCAGTGCTTTTGGAGAATTCTTTACAGAACTACTGAGGCATATACTGATCTGTGAAATGAGTTAGGCCAGGTTAATATATATATTCTGGTGATGAAAAATTGGGAAAAAAGATACAGGGGCATTTGAGGACAGTGTTTGGGGACACCACTTTTACTTCTGTAAACCATTAAAACATAGCTACAATTAAAAGATAAAGTGATAATTAAAAGACAAGCATAAAGTTAAAACATAAAGAATGAAGAAACAAAAAATTGCCAAATAAATGAGTTAAATGTGTCCTTTTTCTAAGTTCTTAGTTTTACTGATTTGAAAAAATAAAAAAAAAGATTTTGTATGAGGACTTAGGACTTAAAATTGCATAGTCCGAAACCCCTCACCTGACAATTTTTTCTTCATTTTTTTTTTTGTTTTTGTTTTTGTGGATATCCACCTACTACAATCACCTTTGTATCTGGATCTACTACTTATCCAGGCTTGTGTTGTTAATGGAATTCTTGGACACATATATGTACTACTAGCATTCTTTTTATACTTATGTTAAACTTCTGGAATATCCATCTCCTAAAACCCCATAGAATAGAGTCGAGCACTGGTTGAGCATGTGTAAAAATCACTACTTCCATATGAGGCATTTGCATGGGGCCTATTTCTTGTGATCACTGATCATTCCAGAGAACTGAAGGCATGCTTTAATGGAGTCATGAAAAGTTGCGTGACCGAACGCAATAGTTGGTTCATCCTATAAAATGACATTATCACTTTCTGTTGCATATAGAATATAATTTACAGAGGATCTACTTAGCATTGTGACATGCAGAATTCCTATTAAACACAAAACTACAAAACAACACGTCAACTGAATAGTTTAATATTTCTCCTGTACAAAAGTTAAGATGAATGCAAAGCATACGGTGCGGCATACTGAACAGCAAATAAGCCATTACTCAAGTCCAAAAGCAAATCCTGACAGTAGAAAATATTATTTCTATGTCTTTTGCAGAGTAAGAAATGTTGTACATATAAAAAAGCATATTCAGCACCACTGACAGCTTCTATCTGGTTCATTTGAGACCAGTGGCCATGCTTTCCACACATATCCCAATTCCCTAATCTAATCTAACTCTGTGGGGTTTATGGGGGTTCATTTACGCAGCAGAAGCTGTACTATAATTGTCACATGTGCCAGCAGTGCTTTGTGCCATCTGGGTATAAAAAAGAGTAGATACTACTACCAGTGAGAGAGATCTTTATTCGATTACCAAGGTAATATAAAATAAGAGCGGCTGCAGAGCAATTGCAGGCTGAGAAATAGCCGGCTATGTAGTTATAGTGAAATGTCAAAGTATAATGAAACTGGGGAACTGTACTGCTTTATGATATGAGCTGAGTTACAAGCAGGTGGCAGCAGTAAATATGTATATAAATAACAATATGAGGACATGTCAGAACTATACCTCATCTCTTACAGCAAATCTTCCAGGAAATAGCACTTGAAACTTTTTACAACTTTACTTTTATATTAGCATTTGTAGTAGGAAATCTTATTTGGTAAGAAAGTTGTCACTGGTGCTTACCCATGCCCCTCTCTACACGCTGGCGCAGCCGTGCTTCTCATCTGTCCCTGCTCCTGATCTTGGTCCTCTGGCCGTGCGCGCGTGCCCCCGTCTCCTAAGGTGCAGACGCGCTGGTTCCAGAAAATGTAAAAGGCCAGCGCACTGGCCATTACCCAGAAATCTATTTAAACCTGCCTCTCTCTGCTCACCCTACCAGATCTTCATGCCTTGTGACTAAGCGTAAGCTTTGTCTCATGCCCTGTGCTGATATTGTGATTTCCTGTTGTGAATCCTGTTCAGTTCCTGACTATGCTTCTCTGCTGCTTGCCTTGACTTATTGCTATGTCCCTGATTCTGATCTCCGTGGACAAAGTCGCACCTGTGGAACGATCTGGTGGTACCACACCGCATCAAGTCCAACCCGCCTTGTGGCGGGCTCTGGTGAAAACCAGGTACTACTTAGATTCTAATCCCAGGTGTCGGCTTACGTCATCATCCACGGTGGTCCAGTGGGTCCACTAATCTGAAGCCTGACAAAAGTTAAGTAAGGCAGATCCTCCTTGTTCTATGTTTCTTATATAGTAATAAAATTAAGTGCCCACACAATTTCGTGATACACTATCCACTTTTTTATCCTGTCACTCAGTTCCATAAATGAAAAGGCCATTTAGTGCAAAAATAATACCACCACGTCATATGTAAAATCTCTGGGGGTCAAGTTCAGAAAAAGGGATGAGGAAAGTTCCTCATTATCCAATAGAGATGAGTGAATCATCAAAGTTCGAATTTAAAGATCTGGTTAAGGTCCATCTCTATTCGATCAAAAACAATGCTGTTCCAATTTTCCTGGAAATCGGTGAATATCCCCTCCTACTGAAAAGCTCTAGTTTTGTTACATTTTTAGTGATTCCTCCTTACAAATTTCAATTTAGAAATAATGCGTATTTCTGTACGTGAAAAATACTGGATCTACAAATGACCAAATAGTTTTACTCATCTCTAGTCATATACAGTATAAGAAAATAAAACACAACTCCATGATGTTGTCATTTTTTTGGCTTCATTTGGCATTATTTCTATTTTTGTCCGTCAGTTTAGCAAGCAATAAAACAACAAAGCCAAGCTGAAGTACCATTTGGCAATGCCAGCTGAGCTTAAACAGTCTTCTGCCACCTGTCTATTGTAGAATTTGCTAAGTGAATACAGCCAAAGAATATTTTGTTCGCTTCTGCTTGTGAGCATTATACCTCTGTAAAACATACTACATACACTCACTGATCTGAACCGCTCTAACACCTGGTGGTAGATGCCAACAATGAAACTAGCTGGCAACACACCGTAGATGTATTACTGATGAAATTCAGCTAAGCTTCATGTTTCTGTTATACTTGTGTATAGTCCCTAAAATGCATCCGTTGTACTGATGTATTAATGTTTGGATAGGCAATGGCTCCTTAGAGTGTAAACCGATAACATTACAAATAGATGTGTATCATGTAACACAACAATATAATTACTTACCTTTTGCAATTCAATCTCTTTTTACCATATCATACAGGAGAGGATATGAAGGCCTGGATTACACATCTTTCTCTGCCTTTTGTTTGTGCCCAAAGCATTATTTACATGTATGAACAAAATGCACCCAATTGAGTAGCAGGTTATAATTAACATGTTGTCCCGCTTGTTAAAAAACCTTGTTATAGCCTTTATGGTGGAAAATGGCATTATCAACATTTTGTAACTTTTCCCCCTTTGATAACAAATGAGTTGAAATCTGACAACCTGATCTCACCCTTCAAACTTCCACATGGGTACAGTTGAAATAAACTTGTTTTTCCAACTTTTATCTTGGGTCCCTTATAGACAAGCAAGTGTCCAACTCACGCCACAAGCATTTTTTGGCTAGAACATCCAGCCTGAGACTGACAACAGAAACTGAATTTCAGTTCAGTTCCTGTTGTCAGCATACGAGCCGGACATTGAAGCCAGCACATGATGCGAGTGTGATCCAAGTTGGAAACATCACACATGCAAGTCTGTAAGGATCCTTATATGCCTATGGGGCTCCATATTTTCGCTTCCTAAGCACCACAAGTCTGAAACTATACTACAGCATTCAACCGTGACCGTCTAACAGTGCTATGTACACAACACATCTACTAGTAGATCATCTAATGTAGGTCCTACAAAAAGCTGTTCTCATACAAAAAAAATGCCCAATCTGACCATAAGGAATCATCAATAGTATTTTTTTTGTCCAGTGTCGATCGATTCTGATTGATCAGTGGCCCAGTGTTCAATAATAAACATGGGTATGACCTTATACACACATGGGAAAGTATGAAGCGTTCACCAGGCGCCAAGTAATTCTCTGAACGTCAATGATTTCATTAGGAATTGTACAATGTGAAGGTCGAACTTTAATGTAACCTGTTTAAAATTGACACATTTCTTGATTTCACACTTCTTCATTCTTCAATAACGTCTCCTAGAGATATCCCACAAAGTAACGCTGGACAAATATGCAGTAATAGTCTAATTATCTGACTGCTCGGAGCCATGCAGAATGCTTTTTGATAGCCAAATTGCTTTCTGTTTTTAAACAGCCCAGCAGCTTTGTTACACAATGGTATAAACAGCCGCACTTTATGAATCTATTGGAGCCACTCACATTTCTCTACATGGCACATTGAAGGTAATTTGTAAGTAAACGCACAACAAAAGTAGTATGTAATCCAAAAATGTGCTTAATCCGCACACGCAAATGCCACCTTCATTTCAATAATTTGTAATTACGGTGACTTGAGGAAGTATTTACAATAGATTGTCTCTAATTTAGTTCCCACTGAATAATCTTCAGCTGCAGAAGTTCAACTGCACAGATACAAGTTTATTAAAACAACAATTTAGGCCACTGCCAGGGCTGACACCATCACATTTAGTTTCCTCGGCTTGATACATGAATATTTGCCTTTCAGAAAATAAATATGATTAAACTTTGCAGTTTAATTCATTTTCAAATCAACGTCTGTGTTTGCTTGAAATTTGTTTTCCAGTATAGCGCAGTTTTGTGAAATCTAGCAATCTCCTGAATACATGTTATTGCGTGTGTATGTGAGTGCGTGTATGAGTGACTGTAAGTCTGTATTGCATATATATGTTTGAGTATCTCTATACGGTATGTGTGTTGGTGTATGCAGACATATTTGATTAAGTATTTGGTATCAGAATGTGTTTTTGTGTATGTACATAATATCTTTATGTGTGGTTTTTGCATATACTGAGAGTGGGGGGCATGGAGAGGGACACCCCTCATTGGTGCACAATCTTTTGCTAGTTCAGCTTCTGGTGCAGGTTGGTGCAATTCTATTCCAGACATGGCCTGACATAGAATTGTCTCGCAGTATGGTCAGGCTGTGGATATTATTATAAGTTAGTATATCCAGTTCTTGATTACCCCCTCCCCCCTGCATGTGTAGATGCATGAATGTAAATGTGTACATGTTTGTGTTTATTTATATTATATGTACAGGTATGTGTTTGTGACCTAAAAATATTTTCTAGTTACAATAAATGATCCCCTATTCAGTAGGTAGACAGATGAGCAGAGGCATATTTTGGAAATGCAATATTTGTACCATGCTGGTCTGTCCATATAGGAAAGTTATACTTTATGGACCCTTTGATTTTACCTCGGCCTAGATGTAATTGCATCCCCATCAGGTTTTGCACCTGTTTGGGAGCAACTTCCTTCTGGGAGATCCATCAGTCATGAGATTGGAGGTTGCAGGCTTCCTTGTTGAAGTCAAATCTCATGTCCTCATTTGCACTCATTTTCTATTCCACAGTTCTTTAAAGTTGAATTCCAATATAATTACTAGAGCTTGAATTCAATCTTGAAACTTCTATGTCAGCAGTCAGACCACCAATGGTCTAGCAGTAATCCTGTTTCAAGTTGAATATCCCTTTAAAGAGTCTTCGTTATCTGCATTTTTGAAACATCCTCTTTACCTAGTTTATTTATTAATAAGTGTTGTATAATTGGAATGTCTGGATTTTTAAGACATTTTTAAAGACATTTTTGCTATGAAGAATTTGATTTGATATGAAGTTTTTGGGTATCATCGTAATGATAAGTCATCCTCAAAATAACCACAATTTGTAAAAAAAAATTCAAATTTGCCTTTACATTTTCTACTACACTTTAACTTAACAAACCACGATAATTGAGTTAAATGTAAGAATACCCTGGCTAACAGACCAGGAGACTCTAACGCATGTAAGAAGTGTATTGTATAACCTTACAATGTTTAAAAAGCTTCACAAAATGCTTCACAAGCCGCTCACCACAGGGCTCCTGCCGACATTCAGATCTAGTTCTAGCAAATCAGAGGAACCCTGCTATGACATTAGCGGTTTGTGGGAAACATTACCACTGGATTTCTAGGACAGTTATAGAAGGATTAGAGACAAAATCCACAGTGCAACCAGTTAGGTGTGGGATATGTTTTTTTTTTTTTTTTTTACTATTATTGTGTTTTAGATATATGTTAGGAAAATGTGAAATCTGAGGAAATATAATTATCCCTTATGCTAGAAATAAAGATTTGGTGGGTTAATTTTTCAGTTAAATTATATAGGGGACTCAATAGAGAAAAGGAAATGTCAAAAAAGAAATGATAGACAAACTCCTTGTTTTGGCTCAGATGCGTCATCGATACCTACACAAAAGCTACATGTGTGATTTCAGTTTTACTCTGATATTGAAATGTTAATAATAAAATGATAATTAGTTAAATATTTTTGGAGCGGGGTATTTGTGTTTCCTCAAAGTCTTATATTCAGTGGGTAGCTGACTACTCAAGCAATCGGGATCTGTAGTCTGAGAAAAGCAGTGGATTCACAGTCATTTCCCTATAATTAGCAACTCTTTTTCTTCCAAGGTGATCAAACTGTAAAATGTAATTTTTTTGTCTCCTTTAGCAAGTCAGTTTAGAACCATGTTCTCCAATAACTGTGGTTTATCTGTGCTCAATTTTTGTAGACACCCCCTTTTGTCAAGAGAATAGGGACATCAAGTTCAACATCATATATTCATTGGAGAATCAAGAATGGGATGACATAAGGTTGAGATGTGAGAAAAGGAACAGAAAAGGGAGAAAAGCTATACTTGGGGGGGGGGGGGGGGGGTGTTAAGAGGTCCAGAAAATATTTTGATGTTCAGACTGTGATAAATAAAATACTTATTAGATATATTTCTGAAATAATATATAAGAAAACCATCTTTGAGAAAAAATCCAAACATTTACCATATCAGATGTACTTTGGGAATGCATAGATTTCCTTAAGACTACCGGTTGGTCTATTACACTATTTGAAGTACTTCTTTGAATATTCAGTATAATTCCCACTACACAAACTGCGGCCTGATAAACATCTATCCTGGTGCTGTAAGAAGATATGGCAGAACACTATCTGTTCAGATTAAGATAAACCACTTTTTCTCATAAAGCCTGTTTGCCTAGTGGGTTGAAGAACATGACAATAAATAGCAGGAGATGCAGAGTGAATCACCTCTTAGACCCTGTAATGTAAATACGATGGCAAAAAAAAGCTAAGAAGCTGCAAAATATAAAGCATTTGGAGAAGAAAAACCCTATGTGAGCCACGATTGCAATGCAGAAAAATGTAAATGCATGTTCTTAGTCCTATGGTAGATGTACCTTGTTTCTAATAATGTCAAATTAATAATGTCAAATTTGTAGAGATTGTCTTGGGACAGTTTAGTTTTGTTGGCAACTTTGGAAGTAGATATTTCTACAATGTATCTATGGAAAGGTAAAGCTTGAAGCCCGTGGTCACTAGTTCAAAATCTATAACAAGACCCCTTATCTATATTGTTCCATTTAAAATATTGGGCTATATCTATGTGTAATATGGATCTTTGGGGTATACCAGGGTACAACATTAATGACATCTTCTGTACCCTCTTTGTCTACACCTATCCTTGTTATAGAGCAGTAAAAATTATGGAATACGCCTTTTTCTTCTTGATGATGACAAGGAGGACACAAGGTAAGTATTTTTATTATATCCTACCTCTTCAAAGGTTATTTTCTTCATGGATTACTATGGCATATCCACCA
The DNA here is from genome assembly GCF_040894005.1 of Engystomops pustulosus. Classification (NCBI taxonomy): domain Eukaryota; kingdom Metazoa; phylum Chordata; class Amphibia; order Anura; family Leptodactylidae; genus Engystomops; species Engystomops pustulosus. The sequence goes on along the minus strand of NC_092418.1, from coordinate 42,947,939 downwards.
GTCCTAGGCATAAGATGTCCAATGCCCATTCAACGTCATTAAAAAGATAGACCCACATCTAGTTGATATCTATAGCAAATTGTACGATAAAAATAGCCCTTTAAGAAAATAACACTTTAAGAATAAAATCAATCAATGGGGCACATTTCCCTTTGCCACTTTTTGAGGTTGGCTAAAGTCGGGATAGTTTAGCCGTGCTAGGTATCTTTCTAAATTTGCCATTATGTGATACATGTTTTTTTACCTTGTCTACGATTTGCAGGTTTTTGATTTTTTGCAACTTTTTAGATACATGTATGGAACTAAGCATGGGGTCAGTTGTACTAAAAGTCTTTAATTTGCACATAAAAAGTAGCAAAACAAACAAACAAACAATGAAAACCCACAAAAAGAAGAAAAAACAGATCAAAATAAAGATACATGTTCCCCAAAAACATGTTTAAGATGTACAATGTCCATTTAATGCCATTCATTTTTTAAGTTATTTATTCTTAAAGGGTTATTTTAATCATGCAATTTGCTATAGATTCCAAATAGATATATAAGTGCTTGTAATAATAGTCCTTGCTACCGATCTAGGTCAAAACACATCCACCTTGTTTCAACATAAGGATGCCTAATGAAGGTCCATGTTCTAGACCAATAAAATATCCAATGATTTTACACTTCAGGTAAAGCTCAAAGTCCTTCCAAATGCCAATACACTTCTTCCCACCTTGGAAATATCAGTTTAACTCATCCATTGAATAAGAATCTTAAGCCTAGGATATACCAGTGGATATCCTATACTAATCCATGCTGAGAATACCCTTTGAAGAGGCAAGACAAAATAAAACAATTAACCTATGTCCCACGGGCAGCATCAAGAATAAAAAGGCTATCTCCATAATGTCTACTGCTCCATAATCAAGATGGTGTAGACAAAGGGGGTACAGAAGAAGCAACTGATGTTGGATCTTGCCAAACCAATTGTTACATACATTTATTTATATTAGGTTAGGCAACACATAATGTCCCTCCTAAGTCGGTATACCAACCAACTCTATCAAGTAGCATCCAAAACCCAAAGCACAGTAATCTGGTCTAAAAAGTCAATTTTTATTTAAATAATCTAATTTAAAAGCCATATGTCACAAACAATATATTAAAACAAGTAAAAAAAAATAGGGCTCCAAACAGTTATATTGCCCTCAGACCTATTATACATAAAGGAGTATGTAAGTAGCTTTATAAATGCTTCATGCAGCTTAATAAATTCATAAACAGGTAATGGATCATGGGAACAATACGTTAAAAAATAGACGGATCACTGACCATATATAGTTGGATAATCATAATATCCCTACAATAATATAATCGCACATACTCATTATGAACTCCAATTCAAGGCCGTGACCAATCACCCCAACGCATGTTTCACGTTCCCTTCTGCTTTCTCGGGGGGGGGGGAGGGGGCAAATGTTACCCAAAAATATCCCTATTGTACATAGATATAGTCCAGGATTATAAACCACATATCACCTCCCATTTATATATTTTAAACTCATAAAGTGTGCATCCATGGACTAATGTGTGCCACTCAGAACTTACACAGAGCTGCAATTCATCAGCGGTGAAAACTGCTGACAACTAACAAGCAAAATCTTTGTACGGTCTAAAGTATTTAGTCGAGAGCAAACTAAGAGTTGCATAAAGACACAGTTGCCTGGCATCTTCACAGCAGTGTTTGCCCACATATGTGTCCCAAGTGCCTCCTATTAATGAAGTAGTTGTTGATCGGAATGCTGCTGTATGAATAGACCATTATAACCAGATCACTGAAAGTCCTACTCTTGTTCCCCAGATGATCAGCTGTTTAAAGTGGCTGTGGTTCTGGGTCTAGTGCGATTGCCTCGTCATTGTTTGCATTGCTTCGTCAATGATGATACAGTAGAAGGTATGCAGCTGAACAGATCTATGTATACAATGAATAGGTTCTTGGCTGCAGAGCCTGGCCTAACACTATAGCCTCAACAAACAGTTAATCATGTGGATTAAGGGAAAGAAGTTGGGGTTTAATAGGGGTGCCGAAAATTCAATCCCTATCGACATGATCCTAACTAAAGGCCGTCAACATTCTGGTCTAGGAAAACTAATTAAGACCCTTCTCTTAATCTGGTGTGTGCATCACAACCAGTATAAGTGACTTTTATAGAAGCTCCTCACCTGGGACCATCAGATGCTATTCAAATTATAGTTACTCTGGCTTAAAGGAAACCTATCACTTTAAAATTACATTTATAACCCACAAATACCTTGCAACGGCTCAGGGTGAGCTGATACCAGACTACATTTTGACTAGTTGCAGAAACCGCTGTATTCCGTGAAAAACAGTTTTATTCGTTATATTCAAACCCCCCTTTGGCGCACCAAGATATCGTCCAAAGCCGGCCGCAATAAGAAATTGTTCGTGCGCATGCACAAGTGTGCCTGAGAGCTCTGTGACGTCACTGGCTCTCCGACACCTCATAATAATGCGCATGAACAGTCACGTGCATGGTGTGCATATATATAACGAGAATATAATGAATAAAAAGTTTTTCACGGGATGCAGCGGTTTCTGCAACTAGTCAAAATATGGTCCGGCATCAGCTCATCCTGAGCTGTTGCAAGGTATTTGTGGGTTATAAGTGTAATATTAAACTGGTATGTTTCCTTTGAAGACCACTAGGTTACTGGTTAGTGTATGTTCGTTTGGTGAAATGTATTCCGGCCCCTTATGTCTAGCACAGTGATTTACTAAAAATCTGCATGTCTATGCAGAAATAAATAATGAAACCATGTCACCCCTTATGCAAATGAGACGAGGCTTCTACTTTATTGTATTGGAACAGTATGTTCTCTGGTATTTGTGGTAGATTGAGCTGAGAACACAGTGACAGCCTGGAGTTATAATTTCTTTGGTTTTATTGGCTTGTGTGTGAACTCTAACATTGTTTTAATGTAGTTTTTATAATACATGTATACGGCTAATAATTGAACTCTGCCTAGCTGAAAAATAATGCTGTAATTCACCGAATTGACATCAGGAATAGCCTATAATTCACTGCAGTGATGTCACACCCTTGAGTTATGGCATGCTATATCACAGAGAAAAGAGAAAGTGGTGATGAAGGAGGTAGCGTACAATACACTCAGATGCATTGAACTATAAAGAAAAGAAGGAGATCACTGTAAATCAGCCGGCGGGACAATTCTGTAAGTACCACTGGCATTCAAAACATTGGGGTGTAAAACAAACTAATGTTCTGCACTGTGCAAAGTACAATATAGAGGAAGGAATTTGTTATATGTGCGACTTAATACAAGAAACAAGATAAAACTAAATAATTGCTCCAGTGGAATGAAATGCAAATAATATGGCGGGAGTAGCAACAAATGTACCGAGTCATTGATCAGAGAGATCCAGAACATATAGAGTAAAAATGCAGTTCTCATAGATTGTGAATTACTATTATAATTTATTTTATAGCCCTATTAACTTCCAGGATTCGGTTTCAGATGCATATTGTTTGCACACATAAGCTAATACAGTGCATATACAATATGAGCTAAATGAATAATGGAAGGGGACGGTGCTCTATCCAAAAAGATTTTCAATGCGCACAGAAAACTTTGTGTTCCCAAGTTTATAAATAGGAGAAGACTTGGAAGAAGAAGTCTTGGAAAAGTTGTTACAAGGAGCTTGAATATAGAACGGTAGACAAGGTTAGATGTGTACAGAGGAGATGATTTGCGTTGTAGAAGTCACAGCTTGCATTTAAATACTGTTGGCTCTGATGCACCACCATTTGCCAAAGAATTGTCGCTCATGTGACATCATAGGGGAGCAACAATCCTAGGAAAAATTGCAATGACATTTGTTTTAACACTCGCCATCAGTGCAAGTAGGGTGTTACCAGCCATTGGTGAGCCGAAATACCAAACCTGAACCCACAATGTTCGGCATAGACCCTGGACCGCTCTTCGCTGGTAGTATAGGAAAGAAGTGTATTCACCAAGCAGCATCTGACCCGAACCAAACCTGGATTCAACTCTGAATTTCACCATCCAGGTTTGAGTCCAGCTTAACCCACCCTCTGTAATGTCCACTTTTGTGATGTTACGGATGTTAACTGTGTAAATTCAAGTGGCAAAGTGGCAGGCGCCATTTAAATTGAACCGATTATATGCCCACAACATTGCACGTTGCCATTTTGGAGAGGATTGTCGTTCCCTGAAGACATTGATTTAAATACCACTGGCACCAATCATAGGTGTTACTGAGGGTGTGGTACGGGTTTGATACCCGAATCTGAACAGAATCTTAATTTTGGGTTTGGCCAAACTCAGCTAAATCCAAACTGATATGAGTCCTCTCATCACTATTTCTAAACTTTCCTTATGCAGCCCAAAAATGGCAAGTGTGTGCGGTAGCAGGTATTCTTCAATCACTTTCCTGGCTTTTCCCATGGAAGATGGTGAGCCATCTGTAGAAGTATACTGGTTTACAAAAGTGTCACTATTAGTCATTGGGGCACAAACAGTAACAATAATACCATTATTTCATCTTATGCCCTATAGGGGCAAAATATTGAATCCTTACACCCAGGAGTAACAGCTATGAATGTCAAGGTCTTGTACAGTGATAGGAAGGTGGGGGGAGGGGTTAAAGGTTGTAAAAGAAAACTCCACTCAGTTATAGTATAGAATATTTTTTAAAGATTACAAGAATACTAGAGAGGAGTTCACAGATAAGTATTTTTGCAGTTTTCAAGTTAGCATTTAGGATGAGATTTAGAAAAAATAATGAAGTAAAAGCATCTGAATGTTTAGAAACATGGCTGATTTTTTGAAAAACAGCACCACTTGTACTGGTATTGCAACTCACTTCCCATAGTCAGGAATGGAGCTGTTTTTCGCAGAACCCGTTTAAGTTTAGTTCTTGCTAAGTTGGAGTATTAACTGTCAACAGTGGAAATAGAAAATGGAAGACCATAAGAATATAATTCAATGATTTCCCAAAAAAGGTTGTATGCTATAAAAACTTGAAAATGTGCCATTGCTTCTGATATTGCAGCTTAGCCTGAATCACCCGGATAGGAATGCATTGTAATATCAAACCCAGACCAAGTACAAGGCTGGCACAGAAATAAATGAACTGGCAGACCTTCTATGTAACTTCATATATTTCCTTTGAAATTATATTCTAATTAGTAAATTGAGCTTTTATGCAAAACAAAGCAAAATAGAAGTACATAGAACCATAGAATATTTAAATATTCAATAATTTCACTTTTTTCTGAAGTTCACATGTTTTATAGATCATTGTGGATAGTGGAATTGGAAAATATAATCCAGATGATTTTTCTGGTTGGATATATTTTGTTGGCCTTTTCCCTTTCCACAAGCACATAACTAATGTGGCCATATCTACCTTTAAATATTTAATATTCCATTTACAGGACTACGTGTGAACCAATGGTACACTGAATAATACATATTTTATGGCCACGCTGAATTCTATGGGATGTCTAGTGGCATTGCACAGGACTCATTATTTGTTTGAGCAGCCAGCACCCTGTAGTTTATTGGAATACACGTGTCAGGATGTGTGTCAGGGGAAGAGTATCAATGAAATAGTAAAGGACATAAATAAATAATTCCTACAACCTTCTTTCCAGTGCTCAAGAAATAATAAAAAAGGTAAGAAATTCCCGGGAAAAAGGTGAATGATGTGCTTTTTATGGTAGCCTATAAGCCAACACACAACAATTTCTACATTAAAGAAAATTATTTTTCTTTGGATATTGGTTAAATGGTTCTCATGAGAAAAGGGTTTCGCATTTTCACATGCACCACTCTCTTACTGTACGTGGTCTATGTGTAATATTGTAGTTAATCTACAGTCACACGAATATGGTTGAGCTGCAATACCAGACGCAGCCTATTTTTAAATTGGGCTTGTCCATTATTATAAAAAAAGTTTATAAATAAAAAAAAAATCTTACCGCTCTTCGTGCTCCCGTTCTCCAGTGGCAACAGATGTTACTACCGGTTCCTGTTTGCGTCGATGCAATTGGAATGTCCTGCTATGGCATGCATACTGCCAACGTGACTGCATCACCAGTATAAATGGTTTATTGTTTTAATACACCCCCCAGTCCTATAACTTTATTCTGATCCTGGACAACCCCTTACTCTTATCTCAAACCACCCAGAGTTACATAAAAGCAGTGAAAAATGTATTAAAAAAATCTTATGTAAAAGGTTTTATGCTTGTAACATATGAATACTTTATATTCCATAATGTCACAAACTGTTTGACGCAGAAGTTCAGGTATATTTTATGGTATCACTATGTTATACATGCCTCTGAGTACATCAAAAGCATCAATTCACAATATGCTTTATATTATTATTATGGAAACATCTGCAACGTGTTCTTCACACATATTGTTCTTCACATACTATTGTGAAAAACACCATTCGGCACGCGTGTCTTCGGATAAGTTAGCAGATGTACGGAACATCTGCAATGTGTTCTTCGCTGTGTTCTTTCAATGTGTTCTTTCAGTGAAAACATCTGCAAACATCTGCAATGTGTTCTTCTTTAGTGTTCTTTCAATGTGTTCTTTCAGTGAAAAATGCTTGAGTCTCCCATTGACTTCAATGGGACTCGTTATTCGATACGAGCACTCGAGCATCGGGAAAAGTTCGACCCGAGCAACGAGCACTCGTGCATTTTAGTGCTGTCTAGTCTTTATGCTTTGTATTATGTGATTCATTTTCTGCAATTGCTGGTTCACAATAAATGTCATCTCAGTATAGGTAGTAGTGTTGTTAAAGGGGTATTCATCCTATATCCAGAGGAAAACAGATACATTTCAGATCAGTGAATGACTTACCATTGGGACCTCTAGTGATCAATAGAATTGGAGGTTGAAAGTGCTTCAGGTTTTCTATGTTTTCTATGAGCATCGATGTTCATGCTTAACCAGTGCTCTTTTGACTTCTATGGGGATGAGAGAGATAAAAGTACACGAGTGCTCCATTCACATGAAGCCATTTACTTGATCACCCAGGTTTTGGACCCCTAAAGTTTACATATTTATGTAAAATCCCATCACTTATTGCAAAGGAAACATTTCGTAGCTCTTTTTGCACTGGTCATGGCACCCAAGAAATGTTGAGATGAGCTAGTGATGGTGTTTGGGTGCTGACTTCAATATGAGGTGCAGAGTATCATCTACTGCTTCCCTGTTATTTGCAGAATAGTTGGAAATATTCAGAATGCTACCATTAGGCCAAACTAATATTTCACTGCTTATTAGCCTATAAATACTTTCTGTAAGAATGAAGCACGGACATATGTAGGTATTATTCATATCTGTGTCCTGGTTACTTTGCAGGATCCATAAAGCAATAGAAATCATTGATGCGTGATTGATTTTTAGTGGCGTCTGCTATGGTTTGTTAACGAGCATCTACCACCAGGATAAAAGACTGAATGCAAATGAGCCTGAGGGGCTCCAGGCTCCATAGGTGTTAATGGAGCATGGAGCCCCCCCCCCCCCAAGCTCATTTGCATGTAGTCTTTCACTCTGGTGGTAGATGTCCTTTAAAGTGTTCACCCATTTCTGATGCACTGGGGAGACAAGTTAACATCTAAAATTCCTAAATAACTTTTTCAAAATATTACTTCCTATTCAAAAACGGAATTGTCATTACACAATGGAGCCTGTTTCTAATTTTATTTTAGTCAGTAGAATTTATATATATATATTTGAAATCCAAACTACTCATGGAAAATACATGGACTTGTCTAGAATTGAAAGCATGTCCATGAAACTCATTACAAAATACGTGGCTCCTATGAGCCTTGCAACTTTTGACCTGACATCCTTGGCTATGTGTTTGTCTTTCTCTTCTTGCATCATTCAAAAGGAGATGTTCCATCAAAAGCATCATGTTTGAGCACACGGAAAGTCTTGTCTTGGTACATACACTTGCCCTGTTTGGTTACTATATTATAATTCTAGACATCATCTAAACAAAGCTTGTCTCCAAGTGTCTTCTTTAATATAAGTGAATACCCAAAAGAGATTCCCTGGAGATGTAATGTTGCATATGTGCGAGAGAAATTTAGAGATGCATGGTGTAGCTCAGAGGATCCTTAAGGCTACCAAAGGGGATTCATGCCAAATACAGGAGATATTATTACACAAAGTATGGAAAAACAAGTAGAGCCACTAGACTCTGCAAGTCAAGGTACAAGTCTCACAAGGATCTCAGAACACAGACCCGCTCTGTGTTGTGGTAGGTATTGTGTTGTGCCCGTGGAGCAGTCTAATTATTCCTTATTTTACAGTCAAACACATGTTAATTTAAAATTGAATTTTTTGGTTCAGTACTCCAGCCTGTACCAGTATTAGCCTGAAGATCTCAACAGCATTCTGTTTATTCACATCTAGTTTGCCTGACTGACTCCCCACAGCTAAAATTCACTAAGTGAACTTGACAGATTCCAGGCTGACTCCATATGGCAGGGATTGGGCGGCAGTGTCTGAATCTGCCGGGGACTCGGAAACGGCTCTCACCTTATTAAGATGGCAGCAGTTACATGCAATTCAGACTCATAGGAGCTTGTTTTCACTTTTTTTTTTCTCTTTTGCTCTTGAGACTTGGTTTCGGATTTCAGTTTTTGAAATTAGCCTTAACATGACTTGAAGGAAATGGCATTTTTCTTTACTGTAACTAAAATATTTAAAATGACAGGTTACAGCCACACGTGGCGTAAGGCTGCTGTTTTTACAAGTTGCCTTTAGTGATCTTTATAAAGCCGCTCAAAATAATGTTATACTCCTGAATTTAGCAACAAGATTGTAAAATATAAGGCTTGTTTATCCTAAGGCTTCTACTACAAGTTTATGCTTCTTTCTGATGGTTTACAAATTGTTCACTCCATCCATCCAGAAAAGATATTCTCCATTATACTGTATCTAAGTTACAAACACAATTCCACAATCTCACAATAAATTTCAAAATTTTTTGATTTGTGTGGAATTACACACTTTGCTTTGAAATCTCTAATTACAAATGTTTTTTAATTAGCGTGTTTAGCATATGGCACCTATTATTTCATGTCCATTTATATCACATAACATTGTTTTGATGATGTTACTGGTAGAGATAAGCAAATCTATTAGCAGACGAATCTATCTATCGACGAATCCGACGATTTTCCGCCACTGAATTGAATCCAATTTTTTTTCTGACAAACCGATGTTGCCTCAATTCTCCTGTTATATAATCCCCTTTAGGCCCCTTCCACACTAGCGAGTGTGATGCGATGAACTCGCATCACACTCGCAACGCAAGCTGCCGGGAACGCACGGCCCGAACCCTGCACCGCGGGAGTGAACTCAGCATGTCAGTTCACTCCCGCGGTGCAGGGTTCGGGCCGTGCGTTCCCGGCAGCTTGCGTTGCGAGTGTGATGCGAGTTCATCGCATCACACTCGCTAGTGTGGAAGGGGCCTTAGTCATCTAAAACACAGATTTGTTTTATAAAAATGTCCTTTCTCATTTTCTTTATTTTCCACAAAATTTGTCATTACTGTTAATGTTAGAGTTAGGGATAGTGGAAAAAATTGTAGCAAATGACTAAAATGAGAGAGGAAGTATTTCTAAAAACAGAGTATTAAAACTAAAACAGTGTTTAAGAAGAGTAGAGGGGCTATATACCAAGAACCTGGACATCATCGGTTCATAACAATTCAATATGGACCTAAACGTAATCTTTTGAAAAATTTGGTGAAGCTTCAGCAAATCTAATCTTAAATCATTAATCTCTAATTAATGGTTTTAGAGCTCACTGCTGCTTGATGTTCTTCAGTCACATGGACCTTGCTTCTTTACTTAAAATTTTCATCAGTTAGGGAAATTTTCTAAGCTTTAACTTTTAATGACCTTTCCATAAGATAGCCGTTTGTTGGTGCTGCAAATTCTGATCAGTTGATTCACTCTACAGACATAACCAATAGCAGCTTCACTGGTAGTGTAGCCGGTCTCTCGACTCCCAAAGTTGAAAACCCACCAATCACCTATTATTGTTCTATCTTTAGAATAAATAATGAATAATTTCAGCTGAGAAAACCACTTAATTCATTTATTAATTCTAATACTATATATGATATTGTATAAACTGCACCACAACCATAATATTAAAAAACAGTCAAGAAGATCTGTATTGAAAAGCTAGAAGTTTCTTTCGCAACAATCCTTGTTTTAATCTTAAGGTTCATGCACTTGGGAGTCACCGAAGACAGATTCACACTATCGCTCATCAATCACTATATTATTGTGATATGGAGAGCTAGAAACTGCTAAAAAAGAACAGGTGAGAGACAGACAATTTAGGCTTGACAGGAGCATTCCTTTCATATGGTGCTGCACAACACAAATGCATTTTTGGCTCAATATTTTGCTGAACTGTATTTGTGCCACGAGAGACTCCATGGACCATACAGGTCCCATGTCTGCCATGTTTATGACCCTTAACCAGTAGGCACCCTGAAACATCTACCTCAAATAAAGTTGTGTTGTACAAGTCATCTAAATTATTAAAAAATCTGAAAAAATAAATATGAGAAAATCATATGAAATCTCATATAATATATGTCTCATATCATATGTAATAATAACCATAATATAGTAAAGTTTATTAAAAATAGTATTGAATATGTACGGTAGCAGAAATATTTCTGTTATATTACAACTAAACTTAAATAACAGTTAATTTCTTTTCTATAGCTTCAATCATGAAAACTTCATATGTACAAGGAGCTTCAACAAAGTTTCAACCTTTTGTCTTTATTACAAGTCTTTTCCTCTTCTAATGCCAGCACCAGTGCTTATGGTGTCTAGAGCTTTCTCTAGGGGATTAAATTCATGTGCACTAGATTTATACAGATTATCCCTTAAATCTAATTTATGAACAGGCTAAAGAGATCAGAAAAAAAGACTATTGGTCAACTCTTACGCTGTAATGCCATCATGATACGGTACTGAAACAAGCACATTTGTTACTTAAGTGCCATTCAATATGGACTAATAGAGGATACTTATCCATGGATATTAACATTTCATTAAGATCTTTACTGATAATATAGTTTTCTGTAAATAATGTGTCTATGGGCTAAACGGATTGTCTGGCCCCTCTACGGACATCATCAGACGGCAAAACTAAAGAGGAGCTAGAGGGTCCTCTGTGACTTTTGGCATATTATGATTAGGTGTTGGCGAGTTTACCTCATAATAATGTTTGTGTAAGTGTGGGGGGGCAGGACATTCAGAAAATTACCAATATACATCTATTAAATGTTCTGCAGCACCTTTTTGATATGTTAATTGAAGCTTCCTATTTTACCTCATCTGCCAGAAATTCATCTCATAATTACCCTGCCAGGACCTCAATCTCAAATTCATTAATACTATCATAAGGTCCTGCACAGATCATGAACAGATAAGATCTCACGACCTTACTTCTGCAGCCATTTTATGGTCAGTGATGTCTGGCTGATGAGATAAAAGACATAAGGCTTCACTTTACATATCAGGAAAGCAGAGCAGACATATTAATAGATGTAAATTGATAAATTACCTGATATCCTGCCCCCCACACTTATACACATTACAAAAAACATGAGGTCAAGTGGTCCACCCCTTTCAGAGTGATCCTATACAATCAATAGCTGTTGGTTTAATGCTCATATTGGTAATACCTATTCCTTCACACTGTCTGGCCCACATTTATTAAAGCACCTGCCCACATTTTTGTCTGACTGTGAATGTTCTTTTTTTGTTGTGCAAACTGCTTGTACATGTATTTATAAAGTGTTCGGCTGCACTATGCCCAACATGACACAAAATTCTGCACTGAAAGGGGTGTTCCGGTGTGTCGGACCATGCAACACATTTATCGTGCAGTGTCAGACAGAAAGTTGGTGCACTCTGTCGGGGCAGTGCAGGGGGGGCCAGATTCATGAAGAACTGATGCCACAAATCCTGAATATGGTGCACTCTGTACTACACACAGTTTTCACTGTTTTTGATAAATGTGGGCCTCTGTGTTTTTTTGAAAAGGGGAGACAGGATAAGTCTACGCTTATTAACTTTGACATCCTCTATCAACTGAATCAGCCCTACACACCCCTATAGACATAAAGGGTCATTTATTTATTTACCACCTTCCCTTTGCTCTTTTTATGCCTCAAGTGAGTCTTTTTTTTCACCTCATTTGTCTTTGTACTTTCAACTCATTGTCAAATGAATTTTTTTTCTTTGAGACATTGGGGGTCATTTATCTTATTTGCCCGTTCTATGCGCCGTTTTTGCACCTGTTGTCTATTTTTTGCATCTAATTTGTCTATGTTGTTTTGGAGTTTTTTTGTGCCTAATAAGGCGCAATTTGTTGCACAAATGATACCATTGTCCTTCTTAAGCATGGTCAGGACTTATTATTTGCGACCATGAAGGGACAAGTATATATTGCCCAAAAAGTCATTAAAATACAACCAAAAATCCTGCATCAGACTTAAATAAATCTGACTCCTCATAATATAATTGGTTAATTTTCACAGAATAGGGCAGGGTCTGCTGATCTATACAGATGCCTATGGATTCAAAACATAAATGAACAATATAATATCCATGGCTCTGGACATGATTGGTCATGTCTGTTTTTATACAGTTGGAAAATGTTGTGGGTGACTTTACTTGTTCATCGTCTGAGCTGTAATTCATATTAATCCCTACCTCTAGTTTTTAAGACTACATTTTGTTTCATGTTACTAAATAATAAATTCAGGATTTATTATCAAAAAAGATGTGAAGCAAAAGCAAATTATTGATAAATTATATTCACACCAAATCTGTGTATGCATGGATTGTAGAAGAAAAGCACAGCCTGGCATTAGGCTTTGTGGCTATGAATATTATTGATAAAGCTTGAGTTCTATGTTTATTCATTTGATGTGATTTTAGAAGAGAGATAAGGTGATTTACAGTCTGGGTTTATTATGATGCTCCTCGTGCTTCATCCCTAGTGCAGAAATGTTAGATATTCAGAGACTAACGCTCTTTTGAAGAAATACAGTTACAGTGACATCTTCAGGTTTCTGCAGAGTATTGAGTTATGGCAGAAGAGCAACACAACGGTAAATGAAGTGTATAAAACACGTTGGGTCAAACGTAATGTCGTTTTTAGATATTGTGGTAAAACTAAGAAATCAGTTCATAAAGTAATGACCGGAAACCACCGATTAGTCTAGTATCACACAAATACATATATTAAAGGGGTTATCCATTTTCTGAAAATTATTGATATGGTTTGTGTAATAAACAGTTATACAAGCTATACAGTTATATACTTTCTGTATCACTTACTCATGGTATTCTAGATTCTCTGCTTGCTGTGGTTCTAGCGTAGCTTGTGGATAGCGTAAACTTCTTGTTGATAAATGAATGGTTCATGGTCAAGTGATGTCATACAGATGCACGGCTTGTTATATCACACAAATCTGATTATTCTCGATGGTATAAAGAGCCGCAAACCTTTGTAACATCACGTAACCAGGGACAGTTTTTTTATTCACAAGAAGTAAACAGACTTCCTCTAGAATGATAGCAAGCAGAGATCTAGAAAAACTGTGTGGAATTGAAAGAGAAAATATATTGAGAAAATGTATAACTTTTCATTACGCAAACAAAATCAAAAAATTTGTTGAAAGTGGACAACCCCTTTAAGTCTATTAAGTCAGTGAAGAAATCCTTTTGTGTGTAAACCTTTGGGCAGAAAATAGTATGATCTCTGGTAGGTTTTGGAACATGAGGGTCTTGGTGGAGCTAGTTTTGGGGGAAGTTTTTTTCATTATGCATATGTCCTGGGATGGATTTGATAGTAAGTCACTCAGTAGGACATCCCCCTGGACTCCTACACCAAGTTATACCATGCAATATGTTTCCCTTAACGCATCAGCCTATTGCCCATTTACAGGCGGTCCCCTACTTAAGAACACTCGACTTACATACGACCCCTAGTTACAAACGGACCACTGGATATTGGTAATTTATTGTACTTTAGTTCTAGGCTATAATGATGAGCTGTAACAGTTATCACAGGTCTCTGTAATGAAGCTTTATTGTTAATAGTGATTCTTATGACAACCCAACATTTTTAAAATCCAATTGTCACAGAGACCAAAAAGTTCTGGCTGGGATTACAATGATAAAATATACAGTTCCGACTTACATACAAACTCAACTTAAGAACAAACCTACAGACCCTATCTTGTATGTAACCCGGGGACTGCCTGTATATAGATCAAAAATATCAAAAATGTCCTCATTGAACAATTAAACTGAAAATTACATATTTGCTTATTCATCCAAATATATGTAAAGAAGTTTCAACCCAAACTTTTTGCCTTTTTTAAGCTGGAAATAGGCCCCATTAGGTTATTGTCATAAAGAAACAACCTATTTTTTACTTTTATTTCATGAACTGGTCCTAAGTTTTGATGTATTACACTGTAAGTTTAAATATATGAATTAAAAAAAAAGTTTTGAGTTATTTTATGCTATGAAAATGCATAAAGTCATATAAGATTCATAAAAATTTAATTAGAAATCCTGTTAGTGGGTTAGATGTTTGCTGTTTAACGCCTTTTCAATACCATTTTTTCCCAGATAACGTTGTGAATGCACATTCTAACCATGCATAAAGAAGTCATTGGACTAACAGCTTTTAGAAAATCGGAAATTCCCATTTGCTGGGTTTTAGCTGTAGGGTATTTTTTTGTTTACTTAAAGGCGTATTGCCATTACAGCAAATTAATGTTATTGTTTGTACGATAAAAAAGTTATACAATTTTCCAGTATACTTTATGTAGCAATTCCTTATAGTTTTCTAGATCTCTGCTTGCTTTCATTCTGTAGAAAGCTTTTATGTTTCCTTCCAGTCCATAGAAATCTGACCATGGTCACACAGGTTCACTGCTCGTAATATTACACAGCCCTGATAATTCAATATAATACTAACGATCTATAACTTATAAGCTTTCTATAGAATTACTGCAGACAGAGATCTAGAAATCATAAGGAACTGATTCAGAAAGTATATTGGAGATTTGTATAACATTTTATCATACAAACAATAACATTAATTTGCTATAATGGGAATAACCCTTTAACCACCGTAACTGATTTGTGAAAGTAAATGTCTAGACACTACAAGACCCTTTTAGCTGAAAAAAGTTTATAAGTTCCTTTATAGAGAGGTTGTCCGAGGATAACATTTTGTTATTTATACGGCTTGGAGTAATGTTGTAAGAATAATAAACCTTTTATATTCCCCTGTCTCTGTGTTACCTTTTGGCCATGGCGCCGCCTATCACTGTCGGGTCTCTGTTTGTTTACAGGAGCCAGCAGTGCTGTCCCGACCGCAGTCACACATCTGCTTTAGCATGAGACTAATGACTTTGGTATGGATGGTACTGCTGGATATGGACGTAAACAAACAAAGACCTGGCAGTGACAGACTGTACAGAAGCTGAACAGGAGCACTGGGAGAGGGGAGTATAAAAGGTTTGTTACTTGCCCCTCCTCCCAACCTTATATAAGATTTTGACACCAAGACAACCCTTTTAAAATATTGATGATCATTACATAGGACAGTTCATCAATATGAAATCAGTAGGGGTGTGACACCTGCCCCCCTACTGATCAGTTGCCAATGCGCAGAGCATGAGAAAGGAAGCAGCTCTAATCTCTGTATAGTGGCCAGACCTGGGTACTTCAAATAATCTCCCATTTACTTGAATTGAAATTGAGCTGTAATTCCTTGGACCAGCCACTAATCTGATGGGCTCCAGGTAAGGTGTGACCTAAACCCACCAATTTCATAAAGATAAGCTATCCTAGGCATTAGGCACAGACAGTGTCAGACTGGCCTACCTAGAGGAGACTCTGGGGGCCCCAGGCCAGAAGTGCATCAATGAGGCAAGTTCAGCCTCATGCCTCAGGCGGCACAACCTGCAGCAAGATGGGGGTTAGCATAAGGAGCTGCTATACTGGCTATAAATCTGGATTGCATGGAGAACCTGTAAATTTAAGAAAATAACCAGATGTATTACTTTTGGATGGGGTGGAGGCCTCAGGCAGCTATAGATTCATCTATGTCCGTGCTTTACTCTAATAGTGGTCCTCAAAGATCCAGCAGAAAACAAAATATCTGCATCTGAGATATGGGCCCCCAGTAATAATTTACTGGAGCCCCAGTTCAACACTGGGCAAATTTACAAAACGTTAATTGAACCTTATTAAAATGGAAATGGATTTGAATAATTCTTTGGGCTATTAAACACGTCCATTAAATTCAACACCTACAGTTGTTCATTTCTAAAAAGGCAATTAGTTAACAATTGTCGCAAATTGCAAATTCTTGCTGAGAAAATACCTGTGAGGAAAATATAAACCATGCATGGGATTAATACCATGTACTCATCGGAAATTGGGGTATGTGACACCATCATGGGGCTACCCAATACCTCGACTTGTCTATTACACTATGCATTATCTTGTTCTCTCTTACCAGAGATGATTATCATGTATTTCGTGTTCTACTTTTTTGTAAACACCTTTTGGCCAATTCATCCCAACATTTCATTACTAAGAAAATTTGCCGGTGAAGACATCAAATGAATCATCTCCCATGTTGTACCTAAGTTCAACACATCTTTTTATAACTTTGTATTATTTGTATCTCTGTGCAGTTTGTACACAATCCCTGTAGATATCTAACTTGTTTCAACAGTTTTCTCTGCCAACTTAATTTCATGCGCCACACAATGTGTCATAAAAACAGATACACATTACTTGGCATATTACACTGGTAGCAAATGGATGATATAAGAGCCTCCTAATGTGGCTAAACTATATTTAGGAAACTTGTGAAAATTATTATTTGTACGCTCCCACATGCAGTATAAAATGTAGAACAGAACCAGTTTATACATTTTATTGTAAGTTTATTAAATGTAACTTAGCTCGAGGCTCTACACAGACCACTGTGTGGGGGTTGTGTGACATCATCTCCAGCCCAGGTGACATGGTTGAGATGCCCATATTAATTAAAAGACACTGGTCGTGAAGCAACACAGGAATAGGTCCTGCTATGTGGGGAGAAACGGTGAATGCATCACACGTGAACATACCTAATAGAAGGCTATGGGGCCACAAACTAGACGCAGTTTTTGCTGCTAGCTCACAAGCTGCTCGAAGTTGTGTACTTGAGGCCTTCGAGTAGAATAATTTTATTATGCTTTATATGTACATCTTTTCTATTTTTCTATAGAGACGATCCCTAGGGAGATGCATGCTATATGGTAGATACAACGGGGGAAATTTATCATTGGGTTTTCTGTCTATGTTTGGCGTTGTTTTGGCGCAGTTGTGGTACAAATGCTATTTTGCAACTTTCCATTGCGCCAAATAAACATAGAACAATGTAAAGCAACTTTGACTTTGCACCAAATGTATTATTTGTATAGACTAGTTTTCACAGTATGGCGGAATCCATGATTTTGGTGCAAATATCTGTTTAGGTGCATGTTTCAGTGAAAATTTGCACCAGTTTTGATGTGACAGTCGCAAATAACCCAGAGAGCAGAAGCAGATTTATCAAGGGCTAAAGCCAATTTCATGAATCTGACTGCTGCAGAACTCCAAAGACAGAGGGAGGGATGTATTAACGCACTTGCGCCACAATTCTGGTGGTTTTGCGCCAAAAAAACAGTGTGAAAAGCCTTACACTACAGTTATCAAGGCTTTTGAGACCTGTTTTTAGCCATTATCTGACTTGTTTGATGGAGGAGGCGTGGCCTTCAGCAAAGGGGCATGGCTTGGTCCAAAAGTGGGCGTGGTCTATTTAAATGTTCTGTGTGCCAAAAATTGTGTCGCAGAGTTCAGACCACTTTAAAGTAGGTCTAAACTGGAAACCGACAGTCTTATTCTGCACCAGATTCATTAACACTAAATCTGGCAGAGAAAATGATTTGGGTTTTCCACCACTAAACTGACAGAATTTAGGACACATTGATAAATCCCCCCCAGAGAGTCCAATGATAAATGACCCCCAATAAATGCAAATTCATGATAATATAAGTGCTTAGTGGTGTAAACCTGCATTAGCAGGTTACCCCTCTAGTAATGAGGAGGAGTTACTATATGACTCTTCCCCAGTTTATACTGAAAAGTTAAAATATTGGTACAAATTGGTAAAGTCTGACTATATTTTGCGCTCCAATTACTGGAACATCTCAGGATTTTTGTTTACCTAGATTTTAAAAATGTGCATAAAAAGTTAATAAAATGTGCAATAAAAAACAAATTAAACCTGAACAATAATATGCAAGAGTCCCTATAAAATCAAACCAAAAGGAGAACATACTATATATTTTATATCATTTTCCCCTCAAATAAACCATGGGAATGGGTAATATGTCTTAAAAAGGGATTACAATTAGTAATACACAGTAAGTGGTCATGTGTTTATATTCCCTGAAAGAGGGAAAATGAGTGTTAAAGTTTAATTTCACATCAGAAAATCCCATGCCGAGTGCTCTTTAGGCGGTGAATTTTCTGTGCCACACAGCTCATAATAAAGCATTTACATAATAGGGAAACTACACATGATTTTCTCAATTCAAAGCAGTCAAGTTGTTAAAGTTTATATGAAAATCCCCAAGGTCTGAAGTACCAGAAATGCAGGATAATGTCTCACGGTTAATGCATTTTAAACTATTTCTGTGTTTAATTCAGTCGACAATCCCCGAACCTGAGCTACTTATATTAGGATTGGTAGTGAAACAATCTACAATACATTGTTAACATGTCTTAAAGCTGTATTCCACAACCCCAAGTCTCATTACTGAATGATTATATCATGTGGACTCATACTCTATATCTTGAATGTATGCAGTGATTGGATACAATTTCTTCTTGTCATATGTGTATCATGACCAGGTTTGCTCATAGTAACTACCAATGACCACAGCTATTGAATCTATGCATTGACAAAGAGGTCACCAAAACCATTGCAGGCTTGCCCTGTTTGGCCGGCCCCTCCCCCATACTATTCAGCATTCATGTCATGTGACCAAGGTAATGTCGTGTAAGGTAAAATGTACCCTGTGTATGTATATGATCACATGAAAACACAGCTTTATATGTCTATAGTTAAATATTGGGAGATGGTACCTAGGAGGCAGGAGACAGGGCAGTGATTTGAAGAGACACTGAGCTGTCGGTCACAATAATGGGTGGTGGATCTCTGGTAGCCTGGGAGAGGTGAAGAGTCAAACCCAGTAGATAAAAGTCAAGAACGATCATTTGAATATCAGAAAAATGGCAGTAATTAAGGTACAGTGCCTCACTGGAATCTAGTTGTAGGTGATATGGGGGGACTTGTAACCCTTTACCATCAGGCAATGTTGGGGCGTAAAATTCTGGTGACAGGTCTTCTTTAAGAGACATCCTGGACGAGTGCACCTTTTTTGGATGTGGACGATTGGCCTTTAAGTTCGGGTACATCTGGCATGACATAGACATATTGCTGGATTGGCTGGTTTTCCCCTGGACAGTCACAGCTATGACTAGAAGCTAGGGGTGTCAATTTGGCGAATTGGTTGCAAGGCTACTAATCCAGCAATATGTCTGGGTCATGTGGGACACACCCAAACCATGAATTTAAAGTTCAGATCTGTTCATTTCTACTGGTGATGTAGTGAAGATATTTTATTTTGTACCTCTAGATCTCTAGGAGAGTTTAGAAGTGACCTTCCTTCTTTACTGGAAATTTCTGAGTAATTTGATAAATAGGTGTCCCCATTCAATGTATACAGGGGGTGTGTCCGTGCACAGTAATCATTATCTGCACTGATTGGACAATGTTAGATTACACAAGGATACAACCCCTGTTGTAACAGCCAATTGTAAAAAGCGAATGTTGTTAAATAGAACAACACAAGGTGCACCAGTCCTAATACGTGGAACCCCCATTGACTATTATATTTTCAATAATATCCATCTGTCCGCCTTTCTATACGATTTTCAATAATATAAAATTCTGGGCACTTGATGTTCCTATTTTTTAACCCCATAACATTAAAATAAGAGATTTCCCCATATCTATAACCCAGTTATACAACTGAAAATGTCAACTGCAACTTATATATTACCATTGGTAAGGAATCCGAAAATGCCATGCCTTATATATATATATATATATATATATATATATATATATATATATATACATATTATGGTGAATATTAGATGAGAACACAATGACCTTGTCCAGCTGTTTGATGTGTGCTCTGAAGTATCTATTGTTGCCATAGATCCATTTAATATACAGGAAATGGTCTGTTGAAGTTATAATTAATGATTGACGTGTTTTCAGCACACTATTTATATTCCCAACAATGCCGTATCCTTGAGATTCTCCATATATTGTCAGGCAATGCCTGTCATGGTTATCATGCTCCTTGCAGATCCCATTTTGCACATCTGTCTTTTCTGGAGAACTAAGAACCTGCTTACTTTGTTAAGAAGTCTAATAGTAGTTTACACACATAAAGAAAGCTCTCAGTAATGAACCTGACAGAATGGATGTGATTGAAACTTGGTCTAGAGTCCCTTGTTCTGTGAAGGATTTGGCACAGCAACAGATGGAAAATCGCATGCATACTCTTGACATTGATCCCAACTCTTGGATCAATAGCTGTGCCAAGTCCTTGACTAAATAACAAGTTTGATTCCTTTCGCAGTTCTCTGTTGTTCTTTTCATGATGGATTTAGACAAAAAAAGGTTGTCTCTTCCTGCAAGGAAAATATAGGTTGTTGATTTTCCCATACAAGAATATAAGCACTTAATCTTACAACTTTAACACTGCGGAATTAAACATATTATGTCTTATTCACTGGCATCAGGAGTTATTCAGACCCTGGGGTAGGCCTTTGATGAAGTAGACTGTAGAAAATAGTTCGTATTTTAGTATGTAAGGTCCAAAAATAAAGAAAAAAGAGAATAAATAAATAAACAATATACCTATTTAATTTGATCATATTAGCCAAGTGGCTTTAATACAGAACACCCCCAGAGAATTTATAAGGTTACCACTACCTCGGCTAAAATAACCAATTCACAAGAAACCATCTGTCAGAAGACCATAAGAAATGTCCCCTACTATTATGTGAAATTTTGAACAATTATGTGTAAGCATTGTGTGAATAAAGTGCAGTCATAGTGAAATAGAGCGTTGGTATGTAAAGGCCATGGCACAATAGAGAAGTTCCATGTCTGAAGGATGTGCCGCCATATCCTGATATAGCATGTTGAAAGTTGAACCATAATGTAATAGAGGATAATTATATGTCATACACAGTTTGCCATGTTGCGATAGAGTAAGCTGTAGATATAGTGCACACAGATTCCTCAGAGTTTACCAAATCAGTCCCTGTCCCCAATAGGGCTCACAATCTAATCAACCTACCAGTTTGTTTTGGAGTGTGGGAGGAGACAGGAGGACCTGGAGGAAACCCATGCAAACGCAGACAGAACGTTTAAACTCTTTGCAGATATTGACCTGGATGGGACTTGAACCCAGGTCCCCAGCGCTGCAATGCTGTAGTGCTAGCCACTGAGCCGCCGTGTTGCGCATATTGTGAAGTATTTATGGCCATATTGTGAAAGATGAAGGAAGTGTTTCTAAGTCGTAAAAGTCATTTATAACAAATCCACAGGGTTTGATTTTACAAATAGAGGTCCTGCAATCCTGTTCAAATAATTGTGAAACTAATTTAAAGTAAAAATATCTTTCTCCATAAGAATCACTTGATATGATTCATTGTTATGGGTCAGTACTGCCATCTAGTTTACATACCAATGGGGCATCTACTGGTTCATACAGTCCATGAAATAGGAAGGAGGAGGCCAGCCATGAGCCTGGGGCCCCATAATACTGGTCTAGACAGCAGATATATATTGTAAGTCTCTAGTTATTAAAAGTAAATGCAGTAGCAGAGAATATGAACAGATGATAGATGATAAAGTTCTTACCTCGGCCTGAGTGTGAATATTATACCTCCCTCCATACAATGAACCCACTGTGAGCTGAACTAATACTTAACACTGTACTTGTCCCTGATCCAATTATAAATGAGAGACTTAGAAAATAATTTGACTTTATTTCCAGAAAATGATACAGTTTTTCTATTTTAGGTGAATTAATTATTTAGGTATCGCTTATACAAGGAATAGTATTATAAGATTTCACTCATACACAGAAACCCCTTGTTCCCATTGAAGATCATCTTCTACTATGAGGAAACCTGGAATGTACAAGCTGGGATATTAATAGTTACTGATAGTTTACATGTTATTGCAGTATTGAAGGGTGAAGAATAAGACGAGTCATGTAGGATCTATGTCACACATATCTGTGACTTAAACAGGAGACACTATAAAACTGGGGTCTCGTGGTCTTATTACCAGGTAACAAGATGTAGAGGTTTATCCAGCTTTGAAAATTCTACACCCTATTATGGTGTTAATGACCTTCATCTTACCAATTGACTTGAATTGGTATGGTGCAATATGTAATTTCCCCTGTGGTGGCGCTACAAGCAAATTATTCACTTTTGCCTTGGTTTACATACAGATTCCAGCTGATAACTGGAAATCTCAAGAAATACTGTATGGTCAGTTCATTGTCAAGTTTCCAAGTATAGTTTGTTCAAAGCTAGAGCTAAGGGTTTTCCATTTAGCCAGCGAAAAACTTCAAATCATTACTCTTAGAGCTCATTTAAATGATGAGTTCTGCTAGGCATATTTTCTGTACAGGTCCCCACTGTCTTCTATAGGCTCATGCGCGGCTATGGATTCCACGGCCTATGTATTAGATGACTGTCCAAGAAACAAAACATAGAATAGGCCCTATTCCTTCCCGTGAGTGGGCATTTACACTAATATAGGCTATGCCCAGTCTGTGATTCAGGTGTACCACACTTTGTGTTGCAGAGGCGGAGGGATGAGTGCTGTTCACCCCCCCCTCGTATCTCCAGAAGAAGCGGTGAATTCAAGGCCGAAGATAGAGCATGCTACAGTGGCATGGTACGGTGAGCACATGTGCCGTGCACCATCCACTTCTATGGCGGCCCTATGCTAGCTGCCGTATATCGTGTGGACAGTGCCGTATATGTTCGTGTAAATATATACTCATCAAAGACAGTATTGCTGTTTGGGCCAAGCATGACCTCTTCCGGCAATGGAGTGTCACTTCCTCTTACATCATGAGTGACACCCTCCTTTACAGTTGTTTCAAGACCAACAGCTTTTTGATACTGGTGGCTATACTTGGTACTGCAGCTAAGCCCCATTTAATTTGACCATCAGTGTCTCTAGTAAAGATAACCTAAACCTAGAATTATCGGGCTGTGTTCACATTGCACTATAGGCTGCATTAACATAAAGTCCTAGAACAATGATTCTTTCATTGTTACTCATTACTCATCCTTACACCACCTCATCCATTAAACTTTTAGCTTGAACCAAACCACAGGGTACATTACAATGATAAATCTGGCACAATGTTAAACTTTAAGCTACACTACCACATCTAGAAAGTTTTGAAAGGTGTCTAGTAAGGACTGTAACGTTTACATTTCACATTTTTTTAAAAATTTTTTGTTTGTCCTAATATTTACTCCCAGTAAATTCCTTCAAACCTAAATTTTTAAAAAATCCATTGACGTCTCCTCCAAATATTACAGGTTTTGTTTCACTTCTTATATTATACATCAAACAATGTTAGGACTGTACAATTAATAGCATGAATATCTGAAATATTGTGGACATCAAGGCCATATGCAGCTTAATCACCTCTTTTGTTATCCAGGCCTGACTTACATCTTTCATGTGTATGTAAGTGAATAATTCACCTCTGCATAGGTGATATTCCTTGGACCTATTCCTGAATCAATTAAAAACTTCATCCTTAATATCAACCATTAAAGTTTGCCTTCTTTCAGCCGTCAGGGTTAGGAGATCAAGTCTCCACAAAGGTTTTCTTAATGCATCATTAGCACTGCAGTACCTGCCCTGGCCCTTTCTGGGGGCATCCTGACAAGTCACGGTTCAGAGTGGAAAGACTAAATTTAATGATGGCTATTTAACTTGTTATTTTAAGTCCAAGGAATAGCAAATCTTAATAATAAATGTATGGATAATTTCTGTTCAGGGAATATCACCAGTGCTTAATGAATATTTTTCTCATGCTTTTTTTCTAATTAACTCCAGTGTGTAGATTAGGGAAAGCTAGCCTTCAGTACTGAGCCTTTCATTGGTAATAGGCACTTGAGGTGATGTTTAATTAAACTGGAGTGGTGATCGGGAAGAGACCTGTGCAGACTGAAGTGCTAATCCTTTTGCCTTGCTCGGTGTCCCTGTGAGGTTGTGATTGATGAGCTGATTTCTTTTTACATCTTCATTTGCATCTTCTCCTAATACCCATAGACAGAGGTGTTGTGCATTACCATATGAGAACTCTCTATTAATATGGTGCTCTCCTCTTTTGTGGCTCCTGTTGTTTGAACATCCTCCCTAGGCTTATCAAGGAGTAACGATACATCGAAACTGTATTACCAAACTTTACGATCAGCTTCACACACACTTTTGATTAAAAGCACCAAAATCATAAAGGTGTCACAAATACTGGCGATCTAAGGGGTGTAAGTGGTCATTGTATAAATCCAGCTTTTGTAGGGAGTCTTCCAGGTAATCCTCATAAAGAAAGAAATATGCAAATTAGTCCTCCTTTAGAAGAATGAAATCTGTTTTTCTAGTGTCATGTCTAGTAGCTTCCTTGTAGGTCCAAGCTTTGAACCATGATTAGGTATTTTAGCCAAATCAAGAAGACCCATCTTTAGACGGTTTAGGAGCATCTGGGTGAAATGCCATTATTAAAACTCCGGTTTCTCCTCTAATGACAGATATATTGACCTTTAGTTTGAATATCTATAGAGGCTACTGTAGTTACAGGTTACTTTTGTCTGGAGGATAGTTACTTGGGGAAAAAACAGCAGGACAAATTACACAAATAGATTTGGCACCTGGAAAAAATGTAAAAAGCCTTACCAGGGCCAACAAAGGCCTAGAAGGAAAACAATGAAAATGAACAATGTGTTGTGTATGATAGCCTTATCTAGGTTACAATCAAATATCTGCCAACCATTAAGGCAAATAAAGCTCAATTGCTCATTCTGGTGGTGTCCTGCAGTGGTTGGTAAAATGAACCTACCTTTGAGTCTAGATGTTTAGCTCATGAGGCTACCAAGCCTGGATTCATTGTTCCTTCTTAGTTGTGCTTGCAGGTAATGTCATCTATGGAGTTGCGTTTATATAGATCTTTAGTCTATCTAAAGAAAGTCAATACTAATATAGAACGTCTTTCAATGTTTGCCGTTGAAAACTAAATCAAGAAAAAATCCATAATAATAAAATAATTAACCACAAATATCATTGTTTTTATATTCAGCATCCAAACCATTAACAAAGAACCAAACAGCTGGATCCATCGGTTTTGTATTGTTCAAACAAACTAGGCATATGGCACTAAAATGGATGAATGAAGGCAAATGTAGCTCCTAGTAGGGTAATCATTGTAAGTGGACTTTGGAGACTAGCATTGAGGGGCAATAAAAATGGGTTGTCCAAGCAATGAATGTCTAGCACCACAATAAACCGATTGTTCACATGTCCTAAAAAAATGATCCTTAAATTGAATAGTCATCGTCATCTCCCACTACTATTTCCTCTTGAACATAGATAGATAGATATAGTCAGAAATACATTCATTTTTGGCTCTCACAAAAATTACAATGTCCGCTATTTAAAGAACCACAAGAATGATGTAGTCTGCTTTCTAGAATTGACCATCCGGGTCAATATATTGGTCTATTACATTAGAATGATCATCTAATAAACTAATGGCTTGAGTCGGTAAAGACAAATGTAGACTCTATTTAATGGGCTTATCCCATACCGAAAACTAAAGATATATTGTATACAGTAGTTCTTTGTAAACAACATGAGAAAGTGAACCATACCTGCGCAGGGACCGCGCTTCAGACAGAATAATTCATTCGGGTGGAGAAAGACTATACTTTATTTAGTTTGAAGTTAAGACCTGTGAAGTGTCTCACAAGGATTGTTATATAATACCAGGCATCATGAGATTTATCATTCTGCAACAAAGTCAGGAAAGAAACAGATTCTGTAATGATTCCCTCTTATTATAATGGAGTTCTTTTATCACCAGCTGGTAATTACAAGTTACCATGGTTACTAGGCCTCATTATAGTGGGAGTTCAGTGTACAATTGTTTATTAGGGAATTGTATCTCCAGCAATTACCCTTTACATATGTATTTATGGAACTGCTCATTGGCTAGAGTAAAACACAGTGAGGCTTATTTACTAAGTTCCTGCGGCCGCATTTCAGGTTTTCTTACGGTTTCAGGGATTGCGTCACACGAGATCGCGCCAGGTTTCACGTGACACAAATCAGGGGGCGGGCTGTTGGATGATCCAACAGATTCGGATTAAGCGCGGGAACAAATCAATTTGTGTCACAAGCCAAGCACTTACATGCACCGTGAGGAAGATGGTGAACTCCGGCGGACCTCAGTGGGGAAGCGACACATGCAGGAAATTGGGCGCATGATCTTCATGAATCGCAGCAGATGTGCATTTTGGTGGACAACGCAAGTAAATGTGCCCCAGTGTGATAGTAAGAGGCAGTGAGGGCAGTCAAAGTGCTATGTGTGAGATGCTGTATGTGATATTTTTACTATTTAATATTTTTTTTCCCCAATAGGGTTAGAGCATGTCCTATTTTCTCCAGTATTTCTGTTCCACACATCCCATAGAAGTCTATAGAAAAGGTTTAGAATACGTATTGCAAATGTGTTGCATATGGTTGGGCACCAAAAGGTGCGGCATATATTTGTGCAGTATCCAGGGACACCAGAACCAGTGGGAGGGGCATTCTGTCAGTCAGCAAGTCATCAGCCAACCCACTGCATTTTATACGGATACGGTATGAATTCAGTGACTTATATGCACATCCAGATGAAAACAAACATGAAAATGGCCATATATACTGCCACACATGCATGTAGCATATGGCCCCATTGATTACAATCGGCAATATGGCCATCCATTGACATATTGTCCACCGTACCATACCATGAGCGAGACATAAAAAGTATATAGAGAATTTCATGTATTTTTGTTATGTATGCCCCAAACATGTCTACGGGAATGTACGGGTTCCATATGTGCTGCATATGTTTGTACACTGTTCGCTGCCATGTATATATGTGTAATATCCAGGGAGACCAGAACCGACGGGAGGTTCACATTAGGCTACATTCACACGACCGTATGATTTCTCCAGTCCCGTATCTACGGGCCGTATGAGCCCGTATATACGTGACGTTTTTCATCCGTATGTAGCACGTATTTAACCCGTATTTTATACATGCCCATAGACTTCTAGGGCATACGGAACTGAAATACGGGAGAAAATAGGACATGCTCTATATTTTTATACGGCCAGTATACGGTACACTCCAGTGTCAAAAACGGCAATATAAATGGTTGGAATAATTTTGTCCATTGAAATGAATGTGGCCGTATGTAACCCATAAAAAAATGGTACGTATACGGCCGTTTTCATACGTCCGTGTGAATGTAGCCTTAGGGTTAGAATTATGTTTAGGCTTAGCTCTGTCCAGTACATTTGAAGCAACATCAGTTTGTCCAAAGAATAAAATCTGGCTTCTGTTTAATTCCAGAAAAGCTATATATTCATACAAAATCTTCAAAGAAACAAATATATTCACACATCTGTAATTGGGAATCAATTATATTACTGGTCTTCTCGTATGTGGCCACTCTGGGCTTTAGTGCTGCAATTTGTGAACAGAGAAGTAGTTATAGAGGAAAATCAGGATCATGTGAGCCAGATTTGGGTATCGGGGGTCGGGCAGCGTTGCTTTGGCCAGGGTGTTGAAATACAAGCTAAGAAAGCTAAGAGTCCCATCTGTGCATATCAATCTCCTTTCGTTATCTCTGCAGGCAGATTTGCTGGTTCCCTGTAAGGTTAATAGGTCTCCCTTTATAACCTATCCAGGTTCTTTCCTCATGATGTATAATGTGTTGTTTTGGAAATAAACTAGTGACCATGTGACAGGTCCTCACTGTATCATCTTTGGTTACTAAGTATAGCGGCCTGGAGTGTATCCTTCCCTCTGTCCCTTTCTTCTAGAAACATCAGATTAAATTTCCCCTCTCCAAGCACTCGATGCTCCATCTTCTACTATGCAGCGTAGAAACCCTGAACATTATCCACATTCCATAACCACAGAACTCCAGAGGGATCTCCTTAAATACTGCTGTGGTGACACATAGGTCATTTTTTTCCCTTTTCTTTTACCTTTTAGCTCTGGTAACGGTGAGTGTTTGATTTGATAAATAAGTGTTTTAGCGTCGCAGCCATGCTGGCATTCTCATTTTTCATCTACATAGAAACTCATTTTATCCCTCCATGGGGTTATAATCTAAAATAAATATACATACATAGTAATGGGAAAAAGGTTTCAGTCCAACACATCTTTTGTATATTTGGAAGTCGATGGTGAAATGAATATTAAGAGCAGAATAACCATATAAATTATTAGATTTTTTAGGAGCGCGGTGCTTATTTCAATTCCCCACAGTATGACCTTTCTGAATTGCACATAAATATAATGCATACATTATAACATTACCCGTTTGCAAGGCATAATCCTTTATTTACCACCTTCTCATCAGGAATCCTTCTCCTTTTCTATATCAATGACCTGTTTTGTATTTGCGTATTTTAATTAATTCATTACCGTGAAACAACATTTTCCACCTGTTTATCATTCCAATATATTCCGCGCTATATAATATGGCCGTAGAGGAGCACATAGATCAGGCTTAGGCTACATGTGATATTAAGGTTGTTATAATAATAGCAATGCAGGGATGTAGCAATCATTGCTCTATACCGTATGATATAGGCCTACACTAGATAGTGGGAGGATTTCTATAAAAAGACTCGAAGCGTTTCCCTTTCATGCATGTAATTTGAAAAAAACAGCGCACTTCATCTATTGTCATCCGCCTTCTTATAATAGGAACAAAGTGTCACCAAAAAGAAGGGATGCAATATCATTATGTAACCATAGAAGTATAAGGGATAGGATATGCTCAGAAAAAATAGTGGAATATTTTTAAAGATGGAAAAATTTCACATGGACTAAGTACAATCATCCCAAAAAGACATAAAGAGAAGCGGACACGTGTCACTAGCCAGGTAATAGAGCTGCCAGAGTAGAGTAGATGAATATAGAGGCTAATATGATTATTATTAATATAGAGGTTGTGATGTACATTTTTGTTGATTTAGTTCACCCACTGGCCTCAGAGTAAACAGAGAGTAAAATGAATGATAAGTTCTGCTCAATATTTTTGCCCCTACAAATCAATCAGCTCTTCCCCTCCTATGTACAATCTGCTCAGCTCCTCCTGCTCTATAACATGCTGTCTGAAGGTGGAACACTATGTACAATCTACTCAGCTCCTGCTGCTCTATAACATGCTGTCTGCAGATAGGACACTATGTACAATCTGCTTAGCTCCCCCTGCTCTATAACATGCATGCTGTCTGAAGGTGGGACACTATGTACAATCTACTTGGCTCCTCCTGCTCTATAACATTCTGCCTTCAGGTAGGACACTATGTACAATCTACTCAGCTCCTCCTCTTCTATAACATTCTGCCTGCAGAAAGGACACTATGTACAATCTACTCGGCTCCTCCTGCACTATAGCATTCTGCCTTCAGGTAGGACACTATGTACAATCTACTCAGCTCCTCCTACTCTATAACATGCAGATTGTGTATATAAATATATATATATATATATATATATATATATATATATATATATATATATCATCCTGCTCATCATCCTGATCTTTAACATGTTGCTTGCAAATAGGACATTGGGGCAAATTTACTAAGTGACAGTACTCCAGTTTTCTGCCGGACTTTGCACACTCTTTCTAGTGAAAACTGCTTGCACACATATGTGTCACACCCGACCCTTTTTGTCATGCAACACACATTTCTGCACTGAAGGGGGTGTTCTGGTGCTCAGTCGGACTGTGCACCAGATTTAACAGGCATGTTAAAGGTGCACAAAACAAGTTGGTGCACTCTGTCGGGGCAGTGCAGGGGGAGCCAGATTCATGAAGGACGTGCACCAGAAGTCCTGAATCTAGCACCCTTTGCACAATACACAGGCAAACTCCATATAGTAAATGTGCCCCATTATGTACAATCGGCTCAGCACCTCCTGCTCTGTAACATGTTGCTTGCAGATGGGACACTATATTTAGTATGCTCTTCCTTCTTCCCTATAACATTCTGCCTGCAGATAGGACACTATGTGCAATCTGCTCATCTTCTCCTGCTCTATAACAGACTACCTGCAGATAGGACACTATGTGCAATCTACTTATCTTCTCCTGATCTATAACACAATACCTTCAGATATACACAATCAGCTCAGCTCCTTCTGCTCTATAACATGATTCTTGCAGACTGGACATTGGTACATGTACAATCGTTAGAGCTCTTCCTGCTCTATAGCATCTGTGTAGAGATTGTACATATGTGTAAGGTGACAGGTTCCCTCTATAAGCTTTTTACTACTTGTTCTATAAACCTATAGGCTAGAATGGCAAATATGTTCTGTTGCTGATTGGCTAATAGAAACAATGAAATAAATCACTTGACATCTTCTGTAATCATTGGAAGTGCTGCCCCCGCTAAACGTTCCTTCCATTCAGCCCATCCAGTGACTGTACAAGAAGAAGGCTATACCCTATACCTCAAAACTATACGAACGAAAACTTTACGAATTTCACAATACAGGGTGCATTTTTTAGCTTTTGCTTTCAAAAAATATCTGTGCTTAATATTTATAAAACTGGAATCTCGGAGAGGAATAATGGAGCACACGTTCCAGAGATAAGGGGCTCAATTCAACAAGTTTAAAGCATATATGAACCTCCTGACATGTCATTGAGGCATGTTCTGAGATGCTATCGGCTGAGCTACTACTGCTAGAATGAAAATGATGCATGCACTATACAGTCCCATTGATTTCCATGGGAGTTTCTTCAGCTTTATGTCAGGAGAGAGATACTGTAGTAAAGCTGAAGGGTTTCAGAGCTTCTTACAGTACTATTGCCTCTGGTAGGGATCTCAGCTTCGACTCATACCGGTAGAATATTCTGGCACCTCTCAATAATTTATCTGCAGTTGTTCGTTCAAGACCCACAGTTTATGATAGGATTCCCATACATTTTGGCCAAAATAATAATAAAAAAAAAACATCAGAAATACCATGATGTGTTTTATTAATTTTCAAGTAATATGAGATCTCAAATTCACGACCATGTATTGTGTTGGAGGACCCAGTGATAACCATGTAATTCTTTATTTTTCCTGTGGGGGTGCTACAGCAAAACTGATCCCTTTATGCATTCAAGACCCTGAATAACTAGATTGAGGAGCATCTATTGTATGGGAGGACCCAGTGTTAACCATAATAATAATAATAATCATCATCATCATATTTATTTATATAATGGCATCATATTCTGTAGCACTGAACAAATCATAGGGGGCATAAACAAATAAAATACTACATTACAGAGTACAAACAGTTATATGGAATGATAGGAGTAGGGACCCTGCTCACAAAAGCTTACAGTCTATGAATGTAATACTTAATTTGTCCTATGGTGGCGATGGAGGAAAAGCGATACCTTTAAGTATTCAAGACTCCCATCTACTAGATAGACCCCATTATAACACTGTTTTTATCCTGTGGTGGTGCTTACCTTATTCATTCAAGACCCTGATTTACTAGATTGATGAACATCTATTATGTTAAAGAATCCAGTGATATGTGTAATAATCTATTTGTCCTGTGGTGGTGCTGCAGAAAAAACTGATCACTTTATGCCAAGACCCTGATTTACTAGATTGAGGAACATCTATTATGTTGAAGAATCCATTGATTTGTGTAATACTCTATTTGTCCTGTGGTGGTGCTGCAGAAAAAAACTAATTAATTTATGCATTCAAAACCCAAATTTACTAGATTGAACTACATCAATAATTTTGGTGGACCCAATGATAAAAGTGTAATACTCTATTTATCCTGTGGTGGTGCTGCAGGAAACCTGATCCCTCTATGTATGCTTCCCCCCCGCACAGCCTTCAATCATTTATCATGTCTAACCTGACAAGGCCGCCTTCTAAACTTACCTGTCATGTATTTCCAAAAATAAAAACTGTCCAAAGCCAAAGATTGGCAAACACCTTTAATCAATAGCAAATATGTGTTTCCCATTCATATTTTTAGAAGTATTTCCGGCTTCAGAGCCATTTGGTGAACTGTGGATTCAGATTGGAACCCGGAATCCGCCAAATTCCTGTACAATCCATAAACCCTTTAATTTGGCCTGATTTATAAGAAATTGGAGCGAATAGTTCACTCCGATTTGCCAGTGGTTCGCTAATTTCAATATGATCCTTAATTCCCTTTTTAATGATGTGCCTTTTCCTGACGACAGCCGGGAAGATGCAATAAATAAAAATGAGGCTATTTTGTCAAGTGGAAGACCAAAGGATGCCGGTGGGACTTCTGCTTTCAGGCTACTAGAGATCAGGTGCACGACAGAGGTGAAATGTCTCCGGGGAGGAATACAGAATGTTCCTTTTGTAGAAGGCTCCATGGTTCAGAAACATCTAATTAATACATTAGCAGCTGTCAAACAAGCAGACTTCTTGGGAGAATTTTTTTTTTTTTAATCTTTGTGTTTTAATCAGAATTGAATACAATTTTGATGTGATATAAAACAGAAACCTATTTATTCATGTCCGATTGCTATTTACTTTGCGTTGTGCCTTAGATTTTCAATGTGACATACAAGATAAAACCTCCAGTAATAAATATGACGTTCTGACAGGCTGGCAGTAAGAGTAAATGAAGTGAATTATACAAATTCTATAGAGTGCTGTATGTGCGGTGACAAAGTGACAGATGAGTGTGGGCTCTATTTAGAATGTGTCCATCACTAATGTAACAATGCCGTGCTGTGTTATAATGTGATTGAAGGTCTCAGGTGACATTGTCCAATTAATTTGCTGAGCCCCTTCTACATCTTCAAGACTCTTATTCATTGATATTCTGTGTTTCTGCTAATTTGAACACAACTTTGGAAAATTCCTGCTAGTCTTCAGTCGAGGCTTTTCTTCACAGCTAGTTAGAGCACCTGTCGAATCTTCCGATAGATAAGAAAGCAATCTCAGGGCTAGACAATCTCAGCTGACTTGCTGTAGACTAAGTGATTGACAAGGCGTTCAGTGCTTGGGAAAATCCATCCTTCATAGGAGGGCTACCAAGGCAACACCTGGTGTCGGGTACCGGTGAAGTGACTACTGGCTACTTTTAAGGTTTAGAAAACTGACCCTAATGAATGAAAGGTTTAAATGATGGAGTAATGCACCTTGAGACTACGCAAGTTTACAGAGTAGAAATATATTCACTGATATAATGTTTCCATAGTCGTCTGTAATGAACAACCGACCTGAACTGCTGAGTCAGCAGATAGGAAGAAATGTAATGACTGACAACCAGAATCATTGATCTGCAGATGGGTTTATATATAGCTCCCTGCCGGGGCTACAGTGACTTTGGCTGTGACACCTGTCATGTGCTCATGTATCACTGGACCTCACCATGTTCATCGCACCTCATGAAAGTGACCTACAATGCAACGGGAGAAAGTTACAGAAGACCCGTTGGTAGCCAAAGGAAATAACATCCGATTTTGGATCACTTTTACCCATTCAGACACTCTGCATCATGTTCATGGAATGTAACCCCAGCCATAAAATAGAAGATTTTATATAAAATACTTAATCATTTACATCTTCTCAAAGTTTTATATACTTTCTTGTATCACTTATTATTGGTTTATGGTACTTAGAGGGCACATTTCTAGAGTATATTGAATTTGTGCAGGATTTTGCCCAAACCCCAAAAAGGCTTTGAACCCATTTGCACATTTTTGTTGAATGTTTTGGAGTAGATTGTTTTTGCGCAAACATTTTTGTGCAACTTTAAGCCGGTAAACGTATCTCCAAATTGGTTGTGTCTACTTTCTTTGACAAAAAAGAAGGGAATTATCAAGTACTGGTGAATCTTATCTGGGGTAGAATTGTGGTATAACCTGCATCACAAACTGGCTCAGGCTATAGAGGTCCCAGCACAGCCTACCTAACACCCCCAACCACTTGGCGGAGGAAATCGTAATTCCTTGCTTTGTACTGACTAGTCCTGGCTTCCCTCAAACTGTAATCTCTTGCGAGCATGTATGACCATGTTTTTACTCTGTAATGTTTGATAACTCCCCCCCCCCCCAACCCTTCATAACAAGGTCTACTACATTAATACCTCCTAGAAAGGACAACGTGATAAGTAGGTGATAAGTTGTCATAAGTTGCACATATGACAAAACTACAAATAAGGCACAAACCTGACCAAGTGTTGTGTAATGTGTGCTTGGAAAAATTAAGGCAAGTGATAGGTCTAACACAAATTCAGGCGTGTAGGTCTTTTTTAGGTTGTTTTTTGTCAGTTTTTTTCATTGGCTTACATGACTGAATTGGCTTCTTGCCTCTATTTAAACTTGGTCACGTGAAGATTTTTTGGACATTTGTTTTGTTTATCTAAGGAGCAGAATGAAAACATGGTTTGTAAAAACGGATAAACCTGAATGTAATCCACAAAACATGAGACCCATGGACTGGAATGGGAAGGCACTAGAAGCAAAAAAACTGGTAAAAATAGGACAAGACCTGAGATTACAGTCACGCAAACACAGCACTAGGAGAAAATCCAAAATAGAGACCTGAGTTATCTGTGCAGTGGGCATTACGAGAGGACCCACATTGTTCCTTACTGGAAGCAGCCCTTTCTTGAGAACCCCCCTCGAGGAAAGTAACAAGTAACAGTGGCGTGAT
This sequence comes from Engystomops pustulosus, assembly GCF_040894005.1. Taxonomy (NCBI): domain Eukaryota; kingdom Metazoa; phylum Chordata; class Amphibia; order Anura; family Leptodactylidae; genus Engystomops; species Engystomops pustulosus. The sequence goes on along the minus strand of NC_092418.1, from coordinate 42,912,603 downwards.
TAGAAGCTTATGGGCCCCAGTGCAAAGTCTGTACCAGGCCCCTGACTATAATGTATGGTTTATAGTAATAGTCTTCTCATCTGGGAAAGTGACACCATAAGGGCCCCCTAAACCTCTTGGGCCCGGATGTGACCGCAACTTCTGCACCCCCTTAAGTTACGCCCCTAACAAGTAATGTTTCCCTCAATTCCACTGCTTCCAGCAAGCAGCACAGTAGAGTCAGACAACCCCTTTAATGATGGCCTCAGCCACCTCCTCCTCTGTTTGCCTCTCTTGCTGCACAGTAGTTACACAGTTTACAGCTTCATTTAAAGGTTTCTGACTATTTAGCAGCGAGGTGCTAACTTCGGCAAGTTTCATACTATTTATCCGACTGTTTATCAGCGAGGTGATAATTTGTGATGGTGTCACAGGATGATAATGGCTTCACATGATTCTCCTCTAGTTTTTAACACACAAATAGTGTTAAAATACCATACAACTGCGGCAGCAAACTAGAAACAGGTGCAGATTGGTTTGGCCCTGTTATACAGTGTCCTATTTCACATTTACAGCTGTGATGTAGACTATGGATGGGGGGGGGTCTCCTTTGTTTGTGCGGTGGAAGTAACAATATGGGGAGATGATTTCAGTGTATTCCCATAGGTGGCGATGTAGAATCTCACTACAACATATACAAACAGCATACAATGGTATCAATCTTAAGTAAATAATATAAAATACGTCTTTATTATGGATATGGATGTGTGTTTGGACTAATCTAACGTGGAGGCGCAGTGTCAGGCTATACAGACAGGGTGGAAATTCAGTTCTGAGATGGTCAGAAGTGCTCAAGATCATACTCAAAGATTTTCCATCCTCTGTGCAAATAATTGATCCCAGCCCTTCCTCCTTGGAAAGTGACCCCAGGGATGTGGGGGTGAGACAGCTGTCTGTTTAGGGCTGGCGGAGAGCACTTGATGAAATCATCTCTGTTCTAGCTCTGGTTTAGTATGACCAGAAAGAAGAGTCTATGGAGTCACATTTTGATGAGTAGTTTGTAATATATATATATATATATATATATATATATATATATATATATATATATATATATATATAATATACTATTTCAGAATATATGATCAATAGGAAGGAGATAAACCTACTGAAAATGTACCCTACAGAATCTACCAAAAAATATCCTATTTTCTATTTACAGTTCATGTCCAGACCTAGGCACCTCCATAAATATTCTGCGTGGTTTCATTCTGCAGTCTTATACTTTTTCCTTCTGCTTTGTTGAAATGTACATATGGTAGGTGAGCCAGAATTAGAGAATAGAGCGAAGGGTGTATGACTACAGAATTTAACTAGATTATTATAGTTTGTAGTCTGTTACTATGGAGAGACTGGTCCATTATACAAGCACTGTTACCTCCTGTGCCCCCCTTTTCACCTCATAGATTGTAAGCTCTTGTGAGCAGGGCCCACACTCCTATAGTTTCATCTGACCAATGTTATTGTGATGTCTTATTTCATCTGCATGTCACCCAAGATCTGTTAAGTGCTATAAATAAAGCTCTATTATTAGATTATTAGTGGCAGTGAAAAAATATGGGATATTTTGATTTGAATTGAATATTTTTACATTGAATATTATGTGTATTACGACCCAGGTCAACATCTGCAAAGAGTTTGTATGTTCTCTCGAGTTTGCATGGGTTTCCTCCTGGTCCTCCGTTTTCCTCTCACACTCCAAACACATACTGGTAGGTTGATTAGATTGTGAGCCCCATGGGGACAGGGACCAATTTGACATGCTTCCTACAGCACTGCGTAATCTGTGTGCGCTATATAAATAAAGAATTATTATTATTATAATACAAAGCAATGGTGGACATGGCTTTTAAATGAAACTTCTATCCCATGTATATTTCTATCTTTGTACATTCCAGACTTACGGTATTTCATTACAAACAATAATACAATTTTGACCACGGTCAGTGAAATCATGGATCTTATGGGACACATGGAGACCAGACCATGGTTCAGGTTACTCAATGAAACCAGCAAAGAGGGTCTCTCTTACTCACTAATCCAAGTGATGAGGTAGTGTGTATCTGTCTGAGCAGACGGGGAAGCTATGGGCCTTCACCTCCTGAGATAGAGGTTATCAGTCAGTAGAGATCATATTCTCCTTCATGGAAACCCACAGTATAAGGATCTTCTTCTCTAAGGACCTCTATAGACCTTCCCCCTCAATCTATTCATTTGCAAAATCTGATTGAGTTGAATTTTCATTCCATTAAATGTGACGGGATGGAATTGTATATTACTGTTTCATAGTCACAGTGCTAAAAGGAGTATTATGGGTCATACTGAATCCCAAAATCATATAACACTGTAATGGAATAGTATCACTGATATTAGAATATCTTTATCTATGAATCATCTGCTTGGAATGTTAATAAGTATTATCTACGGACTCATACGGTCACGCATAGATAGCTATGGGATGGATGGATAGATAGACAGATAGGAGGTATATTGATAGCTAACAGATGGTAAAATATTTACCTTCAAGATAGAAGGATAGATATGAGATAGATAGATAGATAGATAGATAGATAGATAGATAGATAGATAGATAGATAGATATGACACATAGATAGTGGGATATCTCTAGAAAGAAGTAGATACTTCCTAGATAGATGGATAGATATAGGATATATAATAGATCATAGATAAAATACGGAGATAAATGTCAAGAGTGATAGATGCTTCTAAAATAGATACATAGAATAGAGAAATAAATAGAATATGGAGATATGGACAGTGATTGGTGGATACTAAGAAAGATGAATAGATATAAGATACTATCATAGATAGATGGATGTAGAAAGGGAGGCAACACTCCTAACAAGAATAAAATGTTGTGGTGAAGTTATGAAGCAACGTTTTGGTGTACAACACTTATATCAAGCCTTTTTAGATATATGGAATAGGTAGATAGATAGTATAGCTATAGGTAGATACTTCTAAGATACATGGATAGATATCAGGTATGATAGACAGATAGATAGACAGATAATTAGATAGATGGATAGATAGATAGATAGATAGATAGATAGATAGATAGATAGATAGATACATAGATAGAGGGTAGATAGATAGATAGATAGATACATAGATAGATAAATAGATAGATACATACATACATAGATAGATAGATAGATACATAGATAGATACATAGATAGATACATAGATAGATACATAGATAGATACATAGATAGATAGATAGATAGATAGATAGATAGATAGATAGATAGATAGATAGATAAATAGATAGATACATACATACATAGATAGATAGATACATACATAGATAGATAGATAGATACATAGATAGATACATAGATAGATACATAGATAGATACATAGATAGATAATTGATAGGTAGATATTTCTGAGATAGATAGATAAGGTATGATAGGCAGATAGATTGAGATAGATAGAAAGAAATGTAGGTACTTCTAAGATTGATAGAATTTGTAACAAATTTCTATTATTTCTAGAAGTAAGTGCAGTGCACACATTATCATATTAAATCCAGACAAAGAACAATCTGCTCGGAATGGCCGGATTCTTCCGGTATGTTCTATAATTCAGGTGACTTAGTTAGCCGGATTTTAAGGCAGGTGTCTCCTGAATAAGCAATCAATCTTATCCGGTATGTTAGTGTGACCTGGCTAAAGTTATGCATGAAAAAAGTCTGCTTGCCTTATTATCTATCAAAGACTTCCAAGGTTATGCAAAATCCTCTGAAACAGAATTATCTTAAAGAGCAACTCCTCGGAGATGTGATTTTTTTCTCTCTTCAGGCCCTTAATGTTGTCCTTAGGGTGCAGTATTCTAATAGTTATTGGCGCTGTATGGTGGAAGTAGTGTATGCAGTGCGGATACCTTGTACATCACGTTCTCCTGTATACTACATCTTTCTAATTAGAAGAGGACTGGGTCTCAGTATAAAGGAGAAGAGCGATTCCAGTACTAGATCCAAATGTCAGGAGCACAGCTGAAGGAGGTGACAACCACTGGCCGGAGCCATAAACACTTTCGGAGCAGTTGTTGCTTCCTTTCTCTGATGCTTCTTATATAGTATAGCATTACTAGTCAGGGGGCAACATACACAAGAAAGAAGGAGGGGGTTTTCTCGCCTATAGGTGGGAGTCACATCTGGAACCTGGTGTCCAACAAAGGACACATAAAAAGAAAGTCACATTAGCATTTACAGTTCAACGTTTACATTCCCCTTTAATGTATCAATGTTAAGCCCCGCCCTCTGGTCACCCGGGAACACACACAAAAACTCCCTGAACTGAAAATTTTTCAAATTTTGGTAAGCCACGGCGACTTTACCACCAATTTTAAGGTTTTATCCATTAATAAACTAGATGGTCGAGAAGTCGTTTTTAAGAAGTATTTTTCACACTGAGTTTCTTCAAGCTCAGTCTCTGTAAAGTAGAGATTATAGATGCGCTTCATGTACTTGGGATATGTGCCATACAATATTATGGTGTCCAATTGTCTCTCATTCATGGATCATTCTCTTACTCCACTGATAGTGATGTAAAGCCCTGGAGGGGTAGCCTCATGTGTCACAATGCTCTTGGGGGACTGTGAGAAGTCCCCCGGGTGGTGAACAGCTTGTCCCAGGGATAAATCTCAGCAGCAGGCCCCATACTGTCTTCAGCTGTCTACTACTCCTGGCATTATGGCTCTTAGTGGTCCTGTAATGGATTCCACAGCTGTGACTTCAGAATCCCTTTAGCTCTCTATGGTGTCTGTATACTGTATTTCACTACTTATCTTTATAACATCCACCATTATTATAGGTGATGACATTTACATGGTCCACATATTATATAAAACCAATGCAACCGACCAGTGGCGTAACTAGAAGCTGATGGGCCCCAGTGCAAAGTCTGTGCCGGGCCTCCGACTATAATGTATGGTTTATAGTAATAGTTTTCTCATATGGGAAAGTGACTCCATAAGGGCCCCTTAAACCTCTTGGGGCCGGGTGCGACTGTAACCTCTGCACCCCCTCAAGTTATGCCCCTGCAACCGACATAGCCAATCTGAATGTTTTAATTAACTCTTAGAGAAGCTTATGGGTGAGAATTTATTATCAGATCTAGGAAACTGGTGCAACAAGATCACATTTACAGCAACTGTATAGACTCATCATATGGGTGAGTAATAGAGACATGCAAATCATTCAAGATTTGACTTGCCAAAGTTCTCAAAAGATTCAATTTGATGCGGCATCAACTGTTCTGGAAATTGATATTCAACCTTGTCTACCCTGCTAAAACACTGGCCCACATTTATCAAAAATAGTGGACACTACACTAGGTGCATTTTGCCTGTGTATAACGCAGAGTGCGCCAGATTCATGAATTCTCGTCCACATTCTTCATAAATCTGGCGCCCCCTGCACTGCTTCGACAGAGTGCAACAACTTTTTTTTGGTGCACCTTTAACATAGGGCCCGCAAAACAATTCTGGCAAAAGTGACACACGGTCCTATTGTGCACCGGAACGCCCGAAAAGCGGCAGAAGTGTCGCAGACAATTTATAAATACATGAGCAAGCAGTTTGCGTGGAAAAGAATGTGCAAAGTCCAGCAAAAACTCTCGCAGGGGCGTCTGTATTTTCTTTATTTAATTAAAAGATCCTATCTTCATTTTCTATGAAATTTTTTTCATTAGGGGCAGGGATAGAATTAGGCTTAACCCTAATGGAAACATTGGTAGAAAATGAATGAAACGAGATCTGTATTTCAGACACCTAGAGGGTGTTAGATATCAATCCGTAGGACAATAGGAGCAACATCTGCTCATCTGAAACCAATCAAAAAAAAAAATCGGATTCTATTTGGTGCTGGTAAATCGTCATATTCGTACAGAATCTACGAATCAATGAATAGATTTGAGAATCCCTAGTGATGAATATAGTATATACTATTGGGTACAGCATTCTCTGCTTCATACAGCCCATTGATAAGTAGATATGGAACTATACGTATAACGCGTGACCCCAGGGAAGAGAAGCCCCCATAATATTCCCACAACAATTCCATATTATCCACCCGACTTCATGCCTAAAACAAAAAGTCCCTACAAAACAAAATGTAGAGTGAAAGATGAATAAATCTTTATAAAAGGATGTAAAAAGCGTGGTCTCAGTAACATCGTTATATTAATATATTCATTTCCAGGGATCCACTAAGCTGTGTTAAGCCAGGGAACATCTCCGGCCCTTCGGAAATATTCTGCTGTATTTTATGCATGCAGATGCTGTATTGTTGGAATGCATTTAGAATAATATAGGAAAAGCAAAAGATGCCGCCCAGATAAACCTATTGTTTGCATCCGCCACGGCTGTGATTATATGAAAGTTTAGATTTCTACACTGTACGGAATAACTTGAGCGTAATAAGACTCGGAAATTCTTCCATTGTATCCGTCTCTGCTTACGGAACTGGCCTTGTGTGACTTGTTTAATGACATGTAGATGTTCCTGCAATTTGTCGTGCTGCCGCGCAACGCAGACATCAGTCCTGTTACTTTTCCCTAGAAAGAAAGAACTAATTTCAGAATAAACAACTTTGCTCCAATCTCTCCTTTGCATATTTAACACATTCTTCCCAATTTGCATATTTATTGCTTTCTCTCCTAACACTTGTTTACAACACCAGTGACCTTCCTTTATAGGCTCTTATGCAAATCACTTGGCTTCCTGGTCACCTTGAGTGCAAGTAATAATCTATTCTAAAGGCACGTATGGAATGGACCTATCCATTATTATATATCCACGTTTTGTATTCTTCTTTTTTTACTTTTGCCTTTTTTTTAATGTTATTTATACACGTTCTTCTTAGGTCGTTTGAACCGAAAGGTTAGAAGAATCATATTTACTTTGTTCTTTTCCATGTAATCATCTTCTCAGCGGCGTGCCATAGGGTCTGGCAATGATAGACAGAGGCGTGCCTTGCTGTGATTGATGGAGTGAGCCGCAGCTAGCTAAAAGAGTCCCATCTGGATTAGGTTTTAGGAGCAGTCAGATGTTGAGTGGGAGGTCAGTAAGGCTTGAATTTAGCTCCCCCTCCTTCAACACCCCTGCCATCCACACTTATACACACATTACACAGAATATGCACGCCTTCATCCATAATTGATGCCTGCTTTTGGGCAGATGCTGCAGGGCCTGGGACTCAAACAGCTGCTAAGTTTATGGAGAAGAAAGGGAGCAGGATGGTACAGCAGGTATATTTCCTTCTTTCTCTATTCCGCTGGCATGGCACATCCTAGGAACGTGTGTGTGTGTGTGTATCTAGGAGTAGGCTTCACCCACTGCAAGCAAGCGAGGAGGCTTCCCCCGCTCATAGATGGAGAGAATGCAGCAGTGTGTTTTTCTGCTTTGCTTGATCCATCTATCTGAGTTCCTTCTCTAAGCAGCAGGTTTACAGAGTCATTTTGCATTTCTCTTCTTTGTTTCCATGCCCTGAGGAAAAAGACACTGCTTGGCTCATTTAACTACTGTAGGAGAGGCGTCCTTTGCATATGCAATGCTGTTGGCAGGAGCAATGGAACACAGGAAAACAAATCTAATACAAAGGCAATTTGTCAGCTAGAGGTAAAGCGGGGTCCAGGCGTAGAGAGAGCCGTGCGATACAGCAGAGCCAGGGAAAAGACATTGTGTCACCAACACCAGCTTTGGAATAGATTTAAGGAACTCAAAATAGAGCTGAAGTCGAGAGTGGGGTCTAGATATTGCCGTATTATGCTGGTGATTGGCAATGTTTTTTTTTTTTTTTTTTTTTGAAAGTTTTGCTGGGAACAGGCAGCGGCGGAATGAAATATGTTTTTATTCATTGCAGTTTTCTGGCTTAAAAATTACCATTCTGAGCATAGGAGAAGTCCCTGTAAAGCATATCATTTTCCCCCCGTTTCTGGTTCGTTCGGGTTCACGGCAGAAAGGCAATAAACTATATTTAATACACTGCCACGTAATGCATATTTTGGAGTTGAAATGTGGTTTTCATTAAATTTCTGTCCAAAACATTTAGCAAGTGCTGACTGTCTGCCATCCTGCGTCTCTCTCTCTCTGTTGCCAGCAAGTTACTTTATAAGGAGCTTCCAACCTTCACAGCAGCTTAAGGAACCTAATGACTCAAGTATTAGAATCGCAGCAACACCGGGGGAATGGCCTTCACTTGTAACATACACACTCTCCGTATAGCAACCTAATAGCAAGAAATGAGACAAAACCTCAGTGCTCTTAATTAAATATTAGTTGTAATTAGCACTAAGTGAGAATTCTTTGAATATTAATTTGGGTCTCTTGGAACTCCTGCCAGTGTTAATGAGAAACTACAGGGGTCCCAGTAACATCTGTTTTAGAGCTCAAGGTAGCCGAAAAAGCTTTAGATGAAATGCACCTGCGTATTTCAGAGATGGCTACGTGTTCAGTATTAATGTGTTTCATGAAAAATCTTATTTTTGGAAAATCCTTAGCAGAGCATAAGAACATCTATCTATCTATCTATCTATCTATCTATCTATCTATCTATCTATCTTCTGTCGGTCTATCTATCTATCTATCTATCTATCTATCATCTCTCTATTAATCTGCCAACCGAACTTCCTCTTTATCTACAGTTTCTTACAGTTTCTTCCTCTTTATCTACAGTTTCTATCTATGTCTATCAATAATGTTCTGTGTTATCCATCTATCTATCTATTTATCTATCTTCTGTCGGTCTGTCTATCCATCTTTTATCTATCTATCTATCTATCTATCTATCTATCTATCTATCTATCTATCTATCTATCTATCTATCCTTCTGTCGGTCTATCTATCTATCTATCTATCTATCTATCTATCTATCTATCTATCTATCTATCTATCTATCTATCATCTATCCTTCTGTCTGTTTTATCTATCTATCTATCTATCTATCTATCTATCTATCTATCTATCTATCTATCTATCTATCTATCTATCTATCTATCATCTATCCTTCTGTCTGTTTTATCTATCTATCTATCTATCTATCTATCTATCTATCTATCTATCTATTTATCTATCTATCTATCTATCTATCTATCTGTCTATCTATCTATCTATCTATCTATCTATCTATCTATCTAGAAAAAGAAAGTCCACAGCAGCACAGTGTCACATAAAAAACTCCTAAGAAGGGGGGGGTGCAAAGACTCACCAGTCCTGGTAGGAGACTCGCATGTACAAAATATCAAAAATTGAGGCAGCACTCCCAAGTAAAGTGAAAAAATGGAAGGGTTTATTCACAAACCGGCGACGTTTCGGTGTTTATCACCTTTTTCAAGCCCTTTTTCGCTTGAAAAAGGTGATAAACACCGAAACGTCGCCGGTTTATGAATAAACCCTTCCATTTTTTCACTTTACTTGGGAGTGCTGCCTCAATTTTTGATATTTTTTATCTATCTATCTATCTATCTTTCTGTCTGTTGTATCTATCTATCTATCTCATATCTATCTATCTATCTATCTATCTATCTATCTATCTGTCTGTCTGTCTGTCTGTCTGTTGTATCTATCTATCTGCCTTCTGCTGTGATGTGTTTCTTATTAGAAGGTTATTCAACAAATTCATTATATAAAGCCACAGAGCAGACACTGTCATCTATCTATGATATATAGATATATTTCTGGGGTGTATTGTTATTATTATTTTAGTATGATGTCTTATGTGGATAGATGTGGCTTGGCTGATGTGCAGGGGAGGAGGAGGCCACATGTTAAGGTGTTGCTGGGGTAGATGTTCTCCTCCGTTGTGTGTGATGGATACATGTAGTAATAATGGAGGGGCAGTAATGTTTAGGACATGGTGAAACATTCCTGAAGTGAGAGATGACATAACACCACCACTCATGGGATCTGCTAGTGCTGAGGGTGACAGTGATGAGTATATTACACACATTTGCCTGTGGATGTAAACATTGTGATTCCTAAATTGATGGTTTGTACCATTGCTATGGGCCGTGTATGGATTTCCTAAGATTTATTCATCACATTTACGAAAATAGACTTGAAAATGGCAGTAAACGCAGAAGGGACTCTTTAGGGGAATGTTCAGATAAGTTCTGTTCAGGACAGGGAGAATAAAGTATGTATGTAGCTACTGGCTGAGCGGAGCGTGCATATGTATATATATATATATATATATATATATATATATATATATGTTGCTATTAGCTGAGTGTGTGTATATATATATATATATATATATTCATATATATGTGTGTGTGTATATAGCTACTGGCTGAGCTGAGTGTGCACATGTTTATGTATATATGTATATGTAGCTAGAGAATGAGCTGAGCGTGCATATGTATATAGGGAGTCACAGGAACATCTCCATCTTCTAGTATGATTGGTGAACACTAAGCTTTGGGTGATCCTTGCTAGTCTATCACTGGTTATTACATTTACTAGGTGTCATTGAAGAGACAAGGCATATGCCTACTTGGTCAATCAATTCACTTCCATGGCATTTCCGAGCATTAGGGGTTTTCTATACTTAGGGAACTCCCATAGGGGCAAATAGATAGATGGGATCTGTATCTATAAGATGTTTCTGGCGTATCCTGTGCCATGAAATTCCTATTCCATTTTTTAAATTTGAGACCCATCTTTCTACAAATGATGATCCATTACCTATGGAGGGTTCTGGGAATGTTCCCATATGTTTCCCGGTATGCTTGTGTTTTGTGACACTCATTAGGCCTTAATGGTAAAATCTGTTCAATCGCTTTGGAGTTAAACCATACACATTTTTTGCACTTATTAACACCTTTTCACATCTTCCAGTTATGTCCTCCTTGCTGGATTCAGCTAATACATATATTTTCCGCCAATGTTTTAACAACTCTTTTTTTTTCACATTTTTCATCTTATTTGCTGGAATGTTAATTTTCCACTTATAAGTGATAAAGCTTTGTGTCGATCCCACATACTCTGGGCAAGATGAGTTGACCTAGATTTCTGAGTTTCAAAGGCAGCATTTTCACATGATTGCAACTGCTTTTGTGCTTTCATAATTTAGGCTTTCTGGCCTATTTCAAAGATCAAGCTTATTTGATAAAACGGAGTATCCGTAGGGCATTATGTGAATTGTATTATATTTGTGAGTTCAATTGTTTGCAATTAAGTTGATGCCATTAACGGGGGAGTATGTTCTGGAATTAAAAGTGTACGAGGTAATCTCCAGTCAACCTGGACAAATTCACTGAGCATGAAGAAATGGGACATTGCAGACAGAAGCCTTTGGCTGTTTCATGGGTCTGAGTAGTATATTGGGTGTTTTACCAAATATGTTGTACACACTGCGATCTAAATGTTGGTTAAGACTGATATAATGAAAATCCTCCACCAGTAAAATCAAAATCCAAATAAAAATTATGTCAAATTTGTTTAAAAAAACCTCTCTACTCACTTACCCAACATTTAAAATCCTGACCAAGAGTAGTATTGGATTTTGTGTTGTAGCCATATGTGCTGACTTCTTTGTGGTTCTCCATTCTGGCTCATGGTAAAGATTGCTGAGCAAGGTCCTGCCTCCAAGACATCAATAAATCCTAATAGGCCCTATGGAAAGGAGGTTGTCCTCTTAAGACAACCCCTTCAAAAATATTTTGTCAGCAGGTTTGACACGTTAATGGATTTTTGGAACCACACCAGCCAGGAACAAATAGATCTGCTTCATTCGCACAAAGATTGTCAAGGCTACATGTGTCTACACCTCTAGCTACAGCATTGGGATTATGGTTGATGGTCGAGAACAGCATTTGGACTTATGGAACTAATTTCATATCAGCACCATTCAGGTGGAGGTTATTGTAGCTGGGAAAGCCCTATTGGATGTGCAGTTATGGCCAACATTTGCCAAGTGCCTTTTTACGGACATTTTTCCCAACCTCAGGTCTGTACTGATAAGTATATATATCTATATATTTACATTTTTTGACACTTAACATGTAATATAGATTTGCTGCTATTGAGATTGCTTGTTGGTGGATTTTTGATGCTTGCTTTTACGGATGATTCAAGTTATTGTTTTGGTGATAAGCTGAATTACATTGCTTTAAATTTGTAGCTGTTTTGCATGTCATAAGAACAAGCCTTGTATTGTGTATCAGAATCTATACTTCTCAGTTGGTAATGGATATTTGACCCACATTAAGCAAGATACAGTACAGTGTCAGATGTCTGATTTATAGTACTATTATCCATGCAGAGCGAGTGGGTCGATTTGGATTATTTATAGCATTTTTATGATTTTTTTTTTCCATTTCTCCCTCATAGTAAAATGCAGTTGTTTCTACGACCCAGGTGCAATATGCTTGTCTTTTAGGAAATAGATTAACAAATTCATTTTCAAGGTCTTGATTTGTAATAGCCTCTTACAATGTTTAATTGAGCTACTAAGGATGTACTGAGGTTTTACTACCAGATGACCCTTTGGCTGAACCTTAAATGAACTGTGGGAATGGGAGGATATCTAGCCATTTACATTTGCTAATAAGTCATTTCCTAATCTATGGTTGTTATATTGTCTAAACTTAACACATTCGGGACATTATCAGGGCTTCTATGCCAGAAATAATCGCAATGACTTATTATCCCCTTTATGCCATCTCCACACCAAGGAGGTCCATTGCCTTTGCACTACCTACCTTTGCACTACCTAGACCATGAGAATGTTCACCTTGAACATTTGCCTGGTTCCTGCACAAACTACGCAAGTAAGCAGTTGGCGTAGTTTTGGCTGCCGATACACCCACTCACCTGATACATCAGGAGGCCTAAGCCTCTGGCGGCGCTGGAGGGGCGGGACATCAAACTTTCAACAGCGCACAATTAATCTCCCCCATCTACAGTATATAGCGAGGTCTACAGTAGTACACAAAGCCCACTTTTATCCAGAATATGGAGCATTATTGGACCCAATTATCCTCCAAAAACAATTCTTCTAAAAATTCCCTGAAATATTTAACATTTCTTATGAATTGAAAAGGGTACCATATGGGGCTCTAAAGATCTAGAATACTTTGGAACCATATAAAACATCAGGCCTCAGTCTATAATAACATTCTATTTGTTAGATGAATAATGTTGGCATTCCATCCATTTGTAAAGGATGAATTTGATGATATTGTTTATACACTACATATAGCATATGACCCACCAGAACAGTGTGTATTTTATCATGCCTGACTGCCATTTTCTTATTTGTTTATGGTGGGGTCTTGGAAAAAGTGACACCGGCCAAATCAGTGAAATGGACATTTAATGTAGTGTATTGATCTGCACATAAATATATTTTCCACAGTGAGCAGTATTTATTGACGTAACGATCTAAATTTAATTGCCTTTTCACCAAAAAAGCTGAGTCAGATGCTGCTGACTTTACTGTAGCTTTCGCCTGTGACTTCATTTTATCTATCCTTCAGTTTGTGTGTATATATTTATATGTATGTATGTATGTGTATATATACCGGTACATTATATATATATATATATTTCAAATTATCATGCCTTGTGTACAGGCAAGTCATTGATAATATGAACATATTAATCAATTAATGATATGTGTATAATGTTACAAATACTACTCATTTTACCCCATAACAAATGTAGAAAGGACACCAGTAGGTGAAAAATCCAGCTCACCCAGATGGGAGCAACCCTAATTCCCCTGGTCTCAGCCTCATTGAACGCAGCAGTATTCACGCCGTGAGATCTTACCCCATGTTACACAATGTTACACTTTTGATCTAGCTGTTAAAGGGAGGTTGGATCTTTGATGACCAATATCTGATGAGTGGAGTCCAACATCTAGCCCTGCGACATATAAGATGCTTGCAACTGCCTTGGGAGCCAGATTAAGGGAGATTGCACCCTTCTATGTTTACTGGGCAATGAGGGTTACTGCAGCTCAGCTCCAGTTGACATAAAATATTGTATTTCAGCATTGATTTTAGATAGAGAATATGAAAGCAATTGGTTCATGTGACAATAATCAAAAGTAATTTGGTCATGGGATTTGTGGTATTCTCCTTCCTTTGTTAAGAAAAGAGTTTACAAACGAGTGCTAGCAATTCATTATACTATTGTATATTTGTTTCAGTAGAACCACAACGTCTATAGCATTGATCTTTTTTGCAAGTATATTTATGCTGAAAAAGAATAATAGAAAACCCATAGAATGAATAATACTAAAGAATAAATAAATCTTTATATACCCTAATAGTAGCAGTGGAGGTATTATTGATGCTTTTGAAAGTCAAAGTAATAGTACTGGTAGTACTTAAGGTGTAAATGTTAGTGGTGATAGTAGCAAACCAGTTTTGTAGTAGCAGTACTGGAGGCTGTAGTAGTTGTATTAGTAGTACTAGTGGTGGTAGTAGTTGTAGTAGTGGTGTAGTAGTAGTAAATCAGTTTTGTGATAGCAGTACTGGTAATAGCAGTGGTGGCAGTAGTAGTTATAGTAGTAAACCACTTTTGTAATAGTAGCATGAGTGGTAGCGGAGGAAATTTATATTTATAGTAGGATGCCACTTTTGTAATAGTATTATAGGTAGTAGCAGTAGTAGCAGTGGTGATGGTAGCAGTAGTAATGGAGTAATAATTATATTGGTAATATGGGTGGTGTTAGTGGCAGCAGAGTCGTTTTGTAATAGTAGTCCTAGTAGTAGTAGTAGTAGTAGTAGAGGTAGTAGCTGTATTAGTAGTAATACGGGTGGTATCAGTGGCAGTAAGGTTGTTTTGTAATAGTAGTCCTAGTAGTAGTAGTAGAGGTAGTAGATATATTGGTACTAGTATGGGCAGTGTTAGTGGCAGTAAAGTAGTGTTGCAATAGTAGTCCAGGTAGTATAGTAGTATACTAGAAGTAGTTTTGAAATGAGCCTTAAACAGGCTAATAGATAGAAGTGACTATTTATATGGTGTGGGTAGCTGATCTTTCTGACACACAAGATATATCTATAGCATCTCAAAACCTAAAACTGTATAATTAAAGCAAGAACTAAATGAGCTTTTGCTTTTATAGCCCTTACACTAAAAGAACCCAAACCAGACAGTAATAATGAATTCCTGGCCACAGTGTTAAGTTTTCCAGTGAAAATAAATTTCCACTGTGATGCAGAATAAAAAGTATTTCCTTTACTGAAGCCAATTTAGTTACAATTCAGAAAAATAATTCTTTAAGTGTTATGTGCATGGGCTTGATCAAATGTGAAATTGGGAATAGTTTAAAGAATATAAACCAAAATGAATTGTGAAATACCGGTTAGGTTGTCCCAAAATAATGTATTACACTACTGAGATAGATAGATGAAAAATATCTAAAAGTTACAAGTCCAGTACCACCATAGCAATAGCACAGTTGTTTTGGGTGCATATCCCAAACCGGTCTTGACACAACAAGCAATGTATTCCAAAAACAAGACTACAATCCAGAAATTAGTGAAAAAAACGAGTGGATGCTTTATTTACCCAAATGGAACATTTCAGATCTTATTCAGAATCCTTTCTCAAGCCTTGAGAAAGTATCATGAATAGGATTTGAAAGATTGCACTTGGGTAAACAAAGCACCCACCAATTTTTTCACTAATTTCTGGAGTGCAGTCTCGTTATTTGGAATAGATAGAAGATAGATAGAAGATAGATAGATAGATATGAGATAGATATATAGATAGATAGATAGATAGATAGATAGGTAGATATGAGATAGATAGATAGATAGATAGATAGATAGATACATAGATAGATATGAGATAGATAGATAGATTGATACATGAAGATGCCTATATACTCCTCCCTCCATAGCATAAGGAATGGTATTAGACGTGGTATAATATAAATACCTATTGTTTAAGCTTTCATTGTAATGGCAATGATGTTGATGGCACAGAAGGTTGCAAAGTACCACTAAAAGTGTAGAGGTCAAGAGAAGGAGAACACATGACAGACTTCTCAATGTGACCATTTGGCTGATGGTTGACTGACCGAGCTGTCACACTGAGCCCAGGTCATGTGACTAAATGAAATCATCCTTACATTGGGCTGGTAACAGATGGAGAGGTAAATCTGTCCTTTGCATAATGGTGTAATGTGCCTCAGCTGCTCCCAGGGGGCAATGAAGGGTGAAAGATCTTTGTCCTGTAATGGTGTCTATCCTTAAAGCAGGGATGGGGGCTATCTAATCAATAATCAATACAAGTGGTAAACTAAATTCATTACGTGTCTTCCAAGGGAATGGACACTAATGTCATTTAATAAGTCATACAGACGGCTGCACTTCTGGTTTTCATAAATGAAAGATGAGCACAACTTGGGTTATTTATAGCTCTGCATATATGCATAAGGTAGGTAGCCTGAAAACATTGTATGTAAAAAAAAAATTTACTCCATCGACTTGTAATTGAGTCCTTATTAGATGGAAAGAATAGCATTTCATATATATATATATATATACATATATGTTTGTAAGACGTTCTATTAGCTATTAATATTGCAGGATTCGCTTTCCTAATTATTGCAGTTTCTCATAGGATATTACTCTCCCTGTCAAGGCCCCTGACAGCACAATTGGGCACATTTCAGCTTCATTGCGGTATAGAATCAATGAAGTGAAACTGCTATTTTACTAATTAGAGAAAGAATGAAAGAGCAGTGGCAAAACGGAAACGCATTAAGAACTTTCCATTGACAAAATTGTTGGTTTGGAGATTTGAATACAAGTATTATTGCATATAAAAGGTTGCAAATTGCTAGTGTGGAACACGAAAAAAAAAAGCCAATATCCCAAATCCCAATAGATTATATTAGAAAGCTGAGGCCGTAATTAAACACTCATTTATTTTAGATATAAAAATGCTTCCATTTTTTTCCGGTCATGTCATGATGGTTAGATAAGTGCTGGCTTTGCACTAAAGTAATGAGAGTTTAATGGCTACATTGTATGGCAGATAGTTTAGACTTCTTTTTTTTTTTCCTTCCTCTCCAAGCTTGAATACCCTTTTCTTTTAACAATTTTTCATCTTGAGTCTTGATGGAAGCTGAAAGCTATGAAAGGATCAGAAAAAGTAGGTTAACAAAGTCAACTAGGCACACTTAACATGAACAACTGTAAATAATGACACATAAGTGTTCTCAGCGCCATGAATAACTTGTTTAGAAAGTGCTGGCAACTTGGCGGCGCGCTCATTGTGAAGGCTGCTTCTTTGTAAGGACACAAAGCCAAGACTCGTGAATGAAAAACCATCGACACACAAAACAGTTTACATCAATAAATGAATATCACTTTCCTCAAAGACTTTTCACGTAGGAAATATATTGTTTTCTAGGATTTATTTGCATATAGTAGACTTTTTTGGCAGCTCACTTGGAAACGGGAAGCAGATAAATACTTTAGTATTAATGCTTTGGTTACCCAACAACTGAGAGGGTCAATTCTCCCTTAGATACGGTATGAGGCACAGTTTGTGATGACCATGAAAAGGAGCATGCATGCAACCTATCGGGAGTTGTATTATGTTACAGTTCGGGTTACCTATGCTTTGTTTATCATCTCTTCTCTGCATTATGACATCACTGTAGCATACAATACTTGTTACTGGGTGAAATATCCCTGTGCTGTGATATCATAGTGAGATACTTTCTGTATTATACCCATGCTGTAATATAATGTAAAATAACATAGGTAACATAATATAATGCAACACCATTGTATGCAATATATCTGTGTACTACAGAGACCAAATACTCTTTATATCCTCAACGCTCCTGAACTCAGGCATGGTGGAGTGTAGTTTCCTTTTGAGATTTATCTTGGGCCCTCATGAAGACAATATTCCTTTCTAACTTTCTATGTTTTATGGGATACAAGTTCTTCTCTTAGAGTACTTTTCACCATGGGCTCTACATAGCAACGTCATCACTAGAGATGAGTGGACCCGAACTTTATGTTTGACGTCCTCTATTAACAGAGAAATGTTGTTTCATGAGCAGAACAGCAGAACAGCCAATCAGTCAGCCTTAGGCCCCTAGAAGATAGGCATGGCTGCGGACACCTGGTGGATACATCCTGCCAATCACAGTCATGCATAGTTTCTAGGGGCGTAAAGGTGCAAATTCTGATGCTCTACAGTTCATTAAGCAACATGTCCATGTTTTGCGGAGCTGCTGAATGAAAGATGCCGATCCTAAATTTCCGATACTCTCATCTCTAGTCATCACAGTTGATATTATTGTCATCATTGACATCACAAACATGAACATTTTAGTCCTATCACATATAGAACAAACTACTTCTTGACCCGTGGGGAGGCACAGAGGCAAGATTTAGGGATCCAAAACAAAACAAACTAGTCCAAAGTCAGGCAAAATGGCAAATGCAGGTCTTCCAAAACTCTATGAAAGTAATGATAATAATTCTTTATTTATATAGCGCACACAGATTATGCAGCGCTGCACAAAGCATGACAAATCAGTCCCTGTCCCCAATGGGGCTCACAATCTAAACAACCTACCAGTATGTTTTGGAGTCCGCGAGGAAACCGGAGTACCCGGAGGAAACCCACGCAAACACGTAACATTTTATCAATTGTGATACAAATAACATGCACTCTAGGGAAAAGCAGCTTTCAGAGTAGACAGTTGCCTAGATTGCCATCTAATGAGATTTGCCATCAGAGTCATTAAGTGAGTGGAAGCAAAGTTTAAGGATCCAGTTTAAGACCCATACAACTAAGTGAAAAACCCAGTGGAAGTTACAGACAGACCTCTATAGAAATAATATTCCTTCATCTATATGTGCAAATATCATGCACACCACGGGTGGGACATGCTGGGGTATGTTCACACAGAGGTGTAACTTGAAGCTGCTGGGACCCAAAGAGAAATTTCCACCAAGCACCCAACTGATATATTACTTTTAGCGATGTCTCCTTAAATGGGGAAGGGATATCTTAGAGACCCTCTAAAGCTCTTAGTAAGTAGTTGTCAAAAAGCATCAAGTTACAAAAGTTTAAATAAAATTGAGGGGCTCAAAAAAGTTTTTTTCTGGCTTGAGGGTTCAAGATGAAGGGTTGTATTTTGATTTATTCACCCAGTGCACCAAAAATCTTTCTTGCCCCTGAAAAAAATGCAGAGAAAACGTTTATGGACTGCATGGGAAGAAAGCCATTTGTTGGGAAGAGATTCCGATTCACAGTAATAATGTATTTGGTAATGTACCTCATATAGCGGATGTAGATTTCATTATATATCGCCATAGATGTAATGTAGTAATGTCCTGAGTACAATTCTGGCAGGAGTAAATCAGGTCCAGATGGTGTATACTGCTGCTTAGCAAGATGACACCTTAGCTAAATACACAAATACAGGACTTGAATGCTGGGAATTACTTAGGATCTGGAATCCCCTTGCTATAAAACCTCATTTCGAGCTACTCTGCTATTTTATATTTGAGTGCTTCTAGCGCGGCTTGCTACGCACATAGGTGTAAATGTGGTTTCCACAAGCTGTCACATTTAACATAACAGAAGATAACTTAAGAAAATCTATTTCCTGGTGAAAAATCTATTTCCTCATGGCTGTTTCACATGGTAATTTTATATGCTTTATATGCGCAGTATTTTTGGCACAAAGCATCCGATTCTTTTCTATCTACTCCTGCGCAGAGTTTAACAGAATTCTCGAAACTGAATAAGGTCAAAGTCAACGTGCGCGCACATTTTTAATTTGGAAAACATAAAGGACATATGTTTGATTGCCATTTTCCTAACACTACAGGATAGTAGAATTTCATTTTTTTCCCCCTGTAACACGAACAGCATTGAATATCCTTTACCTTAATGAGCACTGAAAATGTCAGCAAACTTGTGCACCTGGAAATGTTATTAATAGAGATACTAAGGCGAAACGTATGACTTTATTACGGCAGTTACCGCTGCAGATACCGTACAGCAACTTGCTAAAATTTCTGAATCCGTGCCAACATCCATATAATATTTGTACTCAACAAAATTAGACTTGTATTTTAATATCCTAAAACTGCCAATTCATTCCAATAAAATAAAAGCATTGGAATGACTCCCATTAATACAGCTTGACGCTGGTATAACTTTTTGTAATATAATTATCGGCTTAGGTTCAGAAACAGAACATAAACTGCACACTTTATAGGACTGTGACAGTATTGGACCATTGACATCTCTGTACGTTAAAGGAAATCTACCACCAGGATCAAGGATTGTAAACCGTGCACACTAACATGCAGGTGTGTGCCCTGTCTACTTTTAGCTTCTTATGCCCAGGTTTTTACAATATCAGGCATTAAAAATTCTGCAAATGAGTCTCAGGTTATTCGGGTGCCATAGCTGTAAATTGAGCCTGGAGCCCCCGCCGTTTGCATATTAAATCCTGCCAGAGGGGGCACACATCAGCATGCAAGTGTGCTTAGTGTATCCTTGATCCTAGTGGTAGATTTTAATCATATTTGTACACGTGTGTGAATATGGTTTGTCCAAATGGCACATGCTGAGTACTTAAATGCTGAAATGCTCCCTTTCAGAGAGCCCACTCACTATTTGTCATGTAATTTGAAAAACGTATCTTAAATGTTGACTAACAAACTTGTAAATATGCCTCAGGGTGTTTCAGGCAAGTGATAAAATATGCCTCATTAATAAATGGCCTAAGATATTTTGGGTTACAGTTCACAATATGCTTAAAAGTTTTATATAATAAAGTAATGCAGTAACTTCTTGGTATGTATTACAAAAGGTTCACATAGTGTTGGTTGTACATGTTAGTTATACTGAGATGCTTTCTATATATTGATCTGGACTATGAAAAAAAAAAAATATATCATTTAGTAAGAGATAGGGGCTTATCTATAACCCAGGGCTTGCAATATAGATTCCTCATTTCAGCTCGATGCCACTATTAACAGTCAGTGGGGACATCTGCTGGACTACTAATGTAATCATATAGGATGGAGGGATCTTATACAGAAATAAAAGAAGTGTATCTCTGGGTGATATTTCTATTGCAGTGGCAGGTCGTTCTGCAGTGCTATATATCAACAATTCAAATAAGATATTTTGCTACAGTCTGTAACCTTGCTACATTAAGCAAACAGTAGGACGCTTAGGGTTCTGCTCCTTACATCTGTATAGATTATGAACAGAAAAAGGATTTGTTAACCTACAGTACGCAAGTATTTTTTCTATGTAGCATTTGTAATATTAAAGGGGTTTACTAGGTTTAGGTATGCAAATAGTATTCTACTAATGAAAAGAAGAAACAGGTACTGCTGCCCTGACTGATGGTATAATGTCCATCAATCAGTCCTTTGTGTAAAAAGTTGCAATACCAGGCTCGACAGCTGTAAAATGTATGGCACTGTTCTCATTGTTTGGACTCCCACTGATCTAATTTTGATGACTAAGAGTGCGTTCCTGTCTCCGTTTATGTATCAGTTTTGCTTCCTTCTTTTGCCCACATACATTTGCAATGCTTCCATTTCCATTTTTTTCACATCTCCAAATAAAATTGAAATCTTTAAAATTGGTCCAAAAACATAACACCTGCTTTCTCAGCATCACCAGTGTAAAAAAAATGGACCTGTCATCAGTTTTATTTTGTGGGCCCCTAAACTTCAATTGCCTTCCATGATCCACATCCTTGAAAAAATAGGACAAGATCCATAATTTTTTATGTGGAAGATCAATGGAAAACGATGTGAAAACCCCCATAGAAAAGAAAGAGCCATAAGGATAATTTACATTCCCCCCAAAAAAGTTTTGTTGGTATATTAATACTAACAAACAGAAATGTATTTGGTCCCAGAACCAATTCAGATCACATGGTCCAATCTCTGGAAACCCCTGTAATAGAACATTTGACAAGCCAAAACAAATATTGAAACTGGATAAAATAGTTAATACTGCATGCATATCAAAACAGATCTTGGTCAATGGGGAACTTACTGGACCAATGGATGACCAAAGTCATAGGCCAACTTTGCAGGATTCACAAATCAGATGTGTGGGCAGCTCAGAGTTCCTTGAATTTTGAGCTTGGTTATTGAAATGGCCCAGGCTTGGAGTGGCCCACCAGAAAACCAAAGGACCCCCTGGAGAATCCAAACTCTTAACACAATATAGACCTTTAGAAGTCCAGCAGAAAGAGAGTGGGTTCCCCAAATTATCTTATCTGGTGTGCCCATAGAACCCCAGTCTGACCCTTCCCTGGACAATATGTGACATTCAGAGAAAGTAAAATGAATATGGCATAATATCCACAGTAAATCGTGAGGAGTCACCCCCTGGAGGATCCGCAGAGAGGAGAATAATGATCAATTTCCCTTTGACTACATTTTACTCCTTCGTTTTACTGTATCTATCTTTTTAATAGAAAGAACAGTGATTACAAAGCAATAATCCAATGACTTCGCTTTACATGAAGCCCTTTCTAAATGTCATGAAATCCCTTACTTGGGGATCTGTCATTAGTACAATAATTCC
The DNA here is from genome assembly GCF_040894005.1 of Engystomops pustulosus. Taxonomy (NCBI): domain Eukaryota; kingdom Metazoa; phylum Chordata; class Amphibia; order Anura; family Leptodactylidae; genus Engystomops; species Engystomops pustulosus. Next base: position 42,889,973 of record NC_092418.1, on the reverse strand, counting down.
ATGTACGAGAATGATACATTTATTTCTATAAGAGGAATATGCATATTTTTCTGATAAGGCAAAATTAGAACTTGGATGTGGAAAAGCAATATATGAAGTCACATCTAACATCATCTCAGCCAATTCATCTGACTCGCTGACTAAGCGCTTCTGGAATTATATTTTCTAATTTAACTTGGCCGTTTCTCAAAAACATTAGAGTCTGGAGGATTCAGTGCCATAAATCTTCTGTGCTGAGAACATAAAACTGTATTCGTGGATGTGGCTTTTAGTTTTCTAGTAGATGTTTATAAGGTATAAAGTATATAGAATGTCATCAAATGGGGGAATAGCTTAACTGATATTTGTAATATTAGCTTTAAAAGGATAACTGTCATTAACAGGAAGTACAGCCATGTATGATTGAGCGATACTGGGGCGGATTTACCCGTAACACAATCCATGAAACAGCTTGTGGTCCTGAAGATGAGGTTTTGCCATACAGTGGGTAGATGAGGCTGATATTCAATTATCGAAATATCTGGATTTCTACATGAACCTTGGAGATTAGCTGATTGACCCTTTGCACTCTAAAGTCAATATTGTTTGGGATATAAAACCGAGACAAATCAAAGACATTTAATCCAATATGGAGGGTTGTATCTTTTTTCTTTGAATAAACCCTTAGGCCACAAAAAAATTACAATATTAACTTAATACATTAATGCATATGAATTAATATATGGTGATCTGTGAAGGCCATGAAAAAAACAAAGGTAACGCCTTCGAGAAATGATCATAAATTATGTCACAACTATAGTTTATTGACCTATAGTCCTTAATTTCAAATTGGGTGGGGTCCGGAACCTACCCTTATCAGCTGTTTCAAACCAGAGAAGACACCTTATAGGTGTAGTGGTCAGACCAGGCTACGTCAGATGAGCTCCCACCAATGTGAATAAAAGCTGAACTTCAGTAACTCGGTTTCCGGCACTACACAGAGAACGGAACGGTCTACTTTCTGTTCCATTATTGATTTATAAAGCTTAGAACAGTTGATTTGTTTGGGTAATGAGTGTTGTGTTTGAATATGATATTTGGTCTAATGTTGGGGTCCAAAAGGATGGCGCACACAGAGGTGAGTATAGTAAAATTTTTTATTCAAGGTCTTTAAAACACAACGCGTTTCGGGGCGTTCTACTCCTTTCTCAATTGAACAAAAGACAGATGCCGAGGAAAGTGTGGCTTCCTCCTTAGGCATGAATATGATATTTGTGATTGGTCATCAATATTTTTAGCCCAGGAAAAGTTGGTGCTCACTATTTCATTATGGTTGTACTTTAAACAAGTATTTTCAAAAAATACTATAATTATCAAGGCACAAACTTGTGAAAGGGAACTTTTAAACAATGATGTAGAATGATACTTGTAGTTTCTTTTGCATGGAAAGAATAAAATATTAAACCCTGGCAGAGCTCATATTCGCTGAGATACAATCCGATTGCCTTTGAAATATTTATGCCATCATTTAAATGTCATGCTTCAGGTTATTCACTCACAGACAAAACAACTTGTTTACCAAAGAAATAATCTATGAGTTTAAAACATAATTCTCGAATGCAGTCATAAAGGCCACATGCTATTGTAGTAATAAAGACTATGATGTACTGACGTGACTTTAGGGCTGCCACCTGGCACATGAACAACCTGCAATTTTCCTTTTCTAAGGCCTTGAGATATAATTAGGGAAAATTCAACTTGAAGTAAGATTATTCTGATGCCTATTTAAAGGGAAACCAAACATTATTTCTTTAAATACAATAAAAAAGTTTTGCTACTAGAAGTTTCATCTCATTTTATACCATGAAACTGTTCTCGGAATCCTTTACTTTGATAAATAGGTCAATATTCAAATTGAAGCAACCAAGTGCAAACCAAACCAAAGTTGTTAGTTTTTTTGAGGTTATATAGGAAGAAATTTCTATATGGCATAGAATTGTTGATAGCTGTTAGGCCTCTTTCACGCTTGCGTTTTTCAAGCGTGTGTTCTGCGTGTGCTTTTGATGTGCAGAACTTGCATTGCACTCTGACCCTGATAAATATCTCCCAATGACTTGAAAGATTTTAAGATATCAATAGAATACTCTAGAGGCTTCAACCATTTCCTAGTACTAGTTCTGTCAATTGCCAATTAACTAATGTCAATGCTAAATTAGTTCCAGTGTTTTGCATAGTCTATTTATAATATTGTTCACAAACCCAACATTAAATTTCTGCTTTTGTTTTTTAAGGGTAATCAGGAAGCTACAGCACCTCCCGATACAATGGCTCAACCTTACGCCTCTGCTCAGTTTGCTCCACCCCAAAACGGTATTCCGGCAGAATACACAACTCCACATCCTCACCCAGCTCCAGACTACACAGGCCAGTCCACAGTTCCAGAGCACACGTTAAGTTTGTACACCCCGGCTCAGACACACTCTGAACAGAGTGCTACGGATTCAAATGCACAAACTGTCTCTGGCACAGCAACAGTAAGTCTATAAAGAATGATAGTATTGTGTGTATTCCTGAATAATATGTATCTTATGTTTGGCTAATCTTTCAGAACACTGGTCATCATAATAGTATAAAGAGGAAGGACAGAGTTTTGGCATACAAGGCATGCTTTTGCCAGAAATTGTGACCCTGTTGCCGATGTTGCATCTCCATTTTTGTGATCGGGCAGGGTCCTGTTGGGATGTCTTGACTGCCACTTTTATTATAACCTTTGCTAGAAGACTGGTGACTTGGTCTGGCATAGATTTTAATATATTAGCATAAATTCCAATCCTGGCATGTTGCCAAATGGGTGTGCTGATCATTAATATTGGCGCACAAAGCGCTAGTTGTAATACATTGACCGATAGTCCTTCTTTTATATTTCCCATTTCTTTATTTACTTGCTGACTTTGCCTTTGTCCTTAATCTGTTAATATTTTGTAATTAGAAAAACATACCTTAGTCCATATTAGAACCACAGTACCTAGATAGTCCTCTGTCCTAGTGAACCCACCAGATCCAACTGAGCCACAGTAAATAAAAGCGATTAAATATCCAAGTACACCCAAGTAAAGGTGAAATTTATCTGGCAGGAACAGGGTATGATGTAGATTAAAAACTATTTTGGAACATATATTAGCCTATATTTTTTAGAGGAAAATTGGTCCAGAATTTGAATAGAAAATACACTTGTACGTGGTGCAGGCTAGTCATGCTAGAGGATAGACATGGAGCGTATTAGGAAGCTCTAATATCTACTACTGCTTCCAACCACTTCTCATTTGTCCTACTTCCTAAACTGCAAAAGGGCTTTTTTCTTTCCACAAAGCAGTCAGTTCCTCTGTATGATATGTTAAATATATTTTCCTTATCCAATAATTTATTTTACTGATAAAGACAGATTCCTAATTCTCTGTGCTTTAGTGTCTGCGGGATTCAAATATCTTTTCTAAGCACCAGGTATTAAGGCAGCGGGGGGTAGCGCAGCATAAAAGGAGTCACATCAAATCACAGCAAAGTATCTTTTCTTGTCATTGCCTTTGGTATTTGCTTTCCATGCAACTTACCTTTGTAAAATAGTGTTTCATATTTTGACTCAGCAGATGCATTTTTACTGGGCTTATGCTGACGACTAATTTCACTTATCGTAAATGGGGCTGATAGATGATGAAAGAAAAAATATTGTCTTCAAGAAGTCATAGGAAAAGCTTTTTAATGCTTTTTTTTTGTTGAATGTCCAACCTTGTTTTTTCATCACCTGTATCACTACTAACCAGAAGAAAAGGGAAAAATATCTTCCCCCAAAAACTTCACATGGAATTTTTTTCTGAAGGGCTGCAGAATGTAATAAAATTCCCTAAAGCAGCTTTTAATTCAATCAAATTAATAGAGGTGATGTAGAAAGAAGAGTCATTTTACTGATAGGGGTAATCCAGGCACTCAAGTGAAAATCGAGTTTTCCCTAACCAGGCAATGGTTAGGGATCCCAGTGGTGGGGTGGCGACAGCTCATGATAACTAGGTCTGTTGTACCCCAAATGAACAGAGCAGCTGGTCATACATGGGTCCTGCTGCTCTATTCATCTCTATGGTGCTGATGGAGATGGCTATATATGGTACTTGGCTCCATCACTTTAATATATACGATGAATGGATATCTGACATGCCACCTAATTCAATATGGCCCCCGTTCTTATGATCCGAGGAGTTCCCACCACTGGGACTACCATCAATCACCTAGTTATTCCCAATCCTTGGGCTAAGGGAGTTGCTGTGATTTGAAAGCTCCTGTAAGAACTTCATATATCTGCACTTTGTAAGCCTGCCCCATGCTATTGTTCCATTACTGTAATATTAGTTAGAGTGGGAAGCTAAAAACACTCTTTCACTAAAGGGGTTTTTCATGCTAACAACTCTCATGTGTGTCTAATTCTTTGAGGACTGGACAGCTGAAACCCCCAACCATCATGAGAATAGGAGTCCACGTGTGCCATATGTGCATTGTTCCACATGCCTGACTATCTCTCCATCCTCTTCCAGTGGACTTTAGAATTGAGATATTAGGTGGGCAAGCTTAAGCATCACCAATTTATTACCATCCGGGCACTTGTGAACCTCCATTTATACGATTTCTCGTATAAATGTATATTAGAAAACCCTTATTAAAGTGACAACTGAAGGATTGACCTGTTAATTTCCACAACTTGTCTTTGCCCTGGTAGACTTCATCTGCTGGTTAGTATACATTTAGACATGGAGTCTTGCATAGGAGTAAGGTATACAAATAATTTATTAGTAGAGTTGAACTCCTATGGAAGGATAGAGAACCAGAATAGACTCAAATAAAAAAGTCCTGCCTGCATACTTTAATAGTGCACATTGATGTCATAGACTAGAGACCCCGCAAGGAACTACTTAAGTATAGCGCCCATGTATTACACCTGAATGATCTTCATGAAACACTACATTGCCCATGCAGAGGCTGATACGCAAATAAATCTGACTCATCTGGAGGTGGGGGCTCAACTGGAATACAGCTGAAATATGGAAAGGCTGGTAGATGACATATAGGTAATAGATAATAAAATATCATTAAAATGTGCAAATACATTCTATTAGCCTCTACTATATATTGATCCCCATCCCACAGATGTTCTGTCACTCTACACATACTCCCTAGATAAGCGAAAATAAGCTTATGTTGTAAGCCTGACAAATAAGTCTAAATATCAGTGTGTGACCCTTGTCTTGCAATGTGTTCTCCCTTATGGTGCAGATTTATAAATGAATATTCATGAAGAATTCATGGAAAGATTTTTAAAAATTGCTTCATTACTGTACTTCATTCTATAATAGTCCATGAAATGAACGGATTTTATTTTGGCAAAACATCTCCTTTTCTCTCCTAATGAATGTAACCACACATCAGATATCAGATGCGAACACATGTTAATAGATGGAAATATTTATGTCATCCAGCCATGGTGTCTATGATATAACATAGAAATAACATAGATATGAAATATATATAAGTATTTGTAACATACCGGTAAGCAAATTTAAAGAATAAATCAATTTCTGACTGTTGGATTGGGTTCAGTGTATGGTATGTGGTAATATGGACATGAACCTACCAATCTATCCATTTACTTTGTGCATAAATTTGCATGCCGTTTGAATCTAGGGGGCAGAATTTGGCAAAAAGATGCCATTTTTGTTTCATAAGACATAAGATAAATGTTATATATATGGACAACTTTGTGCCAAAAGACAGATTATCGTATGTTACAAGATGCTTTTTGGATGCAGAATCTATATGATGTATGGATTAAGTGCTACTCTATGTATATGTTACTGTGTGTACAATTCCTATGGAAGTTAATGGAAAAGGCAAGAGTTATTCAACAACTAGTCTGTTGAAGGTTGCTACTTATTCTTCTGAGCCCATATACTCTTCAGTGTCCAGCTGATATGATGGATGGAGTAGATAGATTCCTGATCATTACATGAAGTGCTGTCTATTTATATATCTGAGCAGCAGCGGATTGATCCTTAATTTAACCCATGCGATTGCTTGAGGTCAGACATTGCAAGACAATGCAGCCAATTTTTCTGGGCCAGTTGTTGACAAAACAGTAGGAGAAGCATGATCCAAATGCAGTTTAAGGTTTTGACAGAGCAGAAAGCAGAAGACTTCCAGTTCTGTCATTGGATTTGTGCAGTAGATGTCCCCACATCAAAAAGAACTTTGCTTAGGGCCGCCAAAAATTCCAAGTCTACCTATATGTATCTACCTATCTAGCTAGAAAAGAAAGTCGACAGCAGCACAGTGTCCAATATGGCCCCTGCAAGGGGGATGGGGGGGGAGGGGTTCAAAGACTTCAGGGTCCAAGGTAGGAACTCATGTAAACATCAAATTCCAAAAATAAAGCAGCATATAAAAGTGAAGTAGAGTTTATTCCAAAACAGGTGACATTTACCATACTCCGAAACATCACCTGTTTTGCAATAAGCTCTACTTCAATTTTATTCCTGCTGGATTTGGAGTGCTGATTTATTTTTGGATTAAGATACCTATCTATCTATTTATCAGTGGTGAGCGGACCCATCAAAATTCCCAGAATCTGTCCCGATTTAAAAAAAAAAATCTGTCCAGGTACCAAAATCCACAGCGATTTAGATACCTCTAGCAACTTTGTATGTATCATTTAAGAGTTACACACAAACACTGCCAGCACCAATTGCGGATGTTTAAGGGGGGGGGGGTTTGAGCAAAACTTGAACCCTGGGGGACCCAAACTCGCAGCGTTCGGTTTTGGGATCACTCGCTCAACCCTGCTATCTATCTATTTATCTATCTATCTATCTATCTATCTATCTATCTATCTATCTATCTATCTATCTATCTATCTTTTTATCTACCTATTGAATCCCACCTTAAACGAATGTCAATATCCTATATACAAGTCATACATATGCATTACAAATCTCATTATACAATCCGAGTGTTATTGCCCATACCTAGAAAGCATTTTACATCCTGCATTCTAGCCAAATTACACCTAAATGTCTTCATTTGCATTTAAGCCACAATAATACATCAGAGGACGTGGTAATGAGAAATGAGTGTATTATAAGGCATCTGTTTACCTCTGCTTCAAGATTAAAAGAAAGGCAGCAAACATCTTTATAAAAGCCGCTCTCCGATATCTGTATGCCTCCATCCCGTGAAACATTCACATTCTTAATATGTTCTAAAGAGAATAAAATGTCCAAACAGCTGCAGACCACCATCAGTGAAAACTAATGGTGTGCTCAGATACTGCCATTACATTCCACTATATTTGAAATTGCTCAAGGTGACTGCTTGAGATGTACTTGCAGAGCTGGAATGATGTGCAGAAAGATTAACAAAGGTTAGCAGAGGTTGTCGGAATAACAAGAATACTTCTATTTGATAGCAAGACTATGTTTGCCTGAAAGGCTGATAGCACCACATATCTATACCTGGGAGGATGGAGCGATGCTTCTTTTTATATTTCAAAAACTTTTTCCTTTCCAGTAAATCCTTTACTCATTTTTATTTTTACTTGATACATATATAGAGCATTTGTATCCATGATCAGAATCATCTAGAGTTTCGAAGAACCAATTTGTTATTGGATCAGTCAAAGTATGTCCAATAAACGGCATGAATATTTTAGCATCCAATAAAAAGATTTGTAACTTAATGCTATGAACATTACATGTCACTGGATCTTGGGGGAATTGTTTCTCCAGCTGGCATAAGAAATCTTACTGGCAATGCTTCCTGGGAAAAAGTTTATCCAAAGTTAATCTCCTCTGGAAGAAAGGAAAACGATTGTCCTATACATATATATTATGTAAGTCAATGCATGACTTATCAATATATATTGTTTCTATATGAAAAAGTGGGATTTGGACTATTTCCAAATTTTATGGTTCGATAATGCTTGATAGGGGGCATTAGAGAGAGGTTAGCAAATTACTTTATTGCACTCCATCCATGCTTTCCATCTTTTGGATACACAATTACAGAAAATTTAAACCACAACCCTCATGTGAAGCTCAAACTACCAATCCCCTCCAAAGCAACCAATCAGAATGCAGCAGTGATTCTAAATTTACTCTGGCAACTTTACAGTCGTAATAATCGAGGTCTGTAAATGTTTGCAAAACTTTACATGGCAAAATAAGTATATCCACTAAAATAGCATAATTTGGAATGGATTTCAAATATCACTATCTATGGCCAGCTAAAGTTTCTGGAAAATCTTTCCTAAAGGTTACCTTAAAAATCACTGAAATCTCCAAACTTAGTTTGGACCAGTCGGCTCTCTATTGGGTTTGGTAGCTTCCAAACTTGGTCACTTGGGTTTTCCAGTAAAATAAACCACAATCAGAGAAGACTGACAGACGCTTGGGTCGGTGGCACATGCACATGACCACGCTGCGCTGGCCAGATTTCATGGACTGACCATAGTGCAGAGTACAGGACTCATAGTGATATATGATGGAAGGAGGATATCCTTCCATCATATATCACCATGAGTCCTGTACTCTGCACTGTGGTCAGTCAATGAAATCCGGACAGTGCATGGTCATGTGCATGTGCCCCCGACACAAGCGTCTGTCAGACTTCTCTGATTGTGGGTTATTTCACTGGAAAACTAAAGGTTCTGGTATTGAAATTTTACATGCCCAATCATATGTTCTTCCCCAGACCAAGTTTGGAAGCTACCAAACCCAATAGAGAGCCGGCTGGTGTGCACTGTGGTCAGTCAATGAAATCTGCCCAGAGCGTAGTCCATTTTTCATGGACCAACCATGGTTGTGCCCCCCCAGCCTTACTCCCCTCTCCAGAATAACATGCCAGCAACTGTGCGAGAAGGGAGATTCATAAGGAATAGTTGCAGGCTCATAGCTATTCAATTCTATAAGCCCCTTTAAAGTTATACTGCCTTTCATAGCACTTTGTGCTTAACACTTTGAACAAATTTTACTAAATAAAGTTTTCAAGCAGAACCCTTTTAAAAGCTTAATAACCAACATTTTCTAGTTGTATTGTGCACAGTAGAGGTCATGCAGACATTAATAAAACATTGCATTCATGTGAGAATTCCATTAAAATAATGTTTTATTTATAAATTCTGTGTAAAGTTGTATTTTACATCCCCGGTAATATTTTCATGCTTTGCAAGAAATTACACAAATTGAGGTGGTCGGGGACACACTAAACTGCATTTAGTTGCTTTTCGCAGAAATTTGAATGATTATATGCAATATGCTGGGTTGGGGTTTAAAATTCTGTGCATACATAAGACGTCAATAGAAATCTGCATCCCGATCCTGGTTTACATATTTTTAAACCTGTCCTAATGCCCTTTCCTCCTATAGATGGAAACTGAAAATGTACTATTTTCTCTTAAAATGCAGTAGTTTATCAGATGAAATATATTTGAAATTCATATGTGGTGCAGATAGGGGATCCTAAAAATATACATTGTTATGTAAAGATAATAGGAAGCAACTTGCATAGTTTCCCTATGCTCTTGGGAGAATCTGGGAAATATATACAATATCCACGAGAAGCTTAATTAAAGTGATAAATGAAAATGCACTGCAGGTCTGTCTGTATTGCTCTGTGGGATTTCGAAGTAGTGCACCCTTCTGCAGCTTATATAACGTCAAAGTAAATATATATGTTTAGTATTATATATATATATAAGTATTTATATATTAATAGCAGAAAAACATTGCACACCCACATATTTTCTTTTTTCCATTTAGGCTCTCGATTTTTATGAGAGGTTCTAATTCTGCTGTTGAAACTTAAATTTGCCCCAATTCATGTCTGTGGCTATAAAGAGATTTTTGGCCTTAATATAGACTTTTTCCTCATGCACACAACTGTTATGGGAGCCATGACCTGCATGCAAAATTTGTGCCCAGATCACAGCCCACATCGAGGTGTATGGCACCCAATCCCGGAGCAGTGCACACATAGGGGAGCATTTACTAAGGGCTTTGCGTCGCTTTGCAACGCACTTTTTTTGGATTGTGCCCGTTCTTCAATGTTAAAATGGCTTGCACAGGTATTTATGTAGTGGGTGCGTTGCGATTGTGGCACATCCATGCGATACAAATTAGGGGGCGTGCCTTCAGGCGGTCCGACTGATTTGGACCAAACGCGGGATTTAACTTTCAAATTGTATTGCAAGCCCAAGCACTTAGATGCACCACTAAATGGGCAAGGGGCCTTAGTAATATGTTGCCTATTGGATAGAACCCCCTTTGTTCCAATACAGATGTCATGTTCATTGTGCACATGAATTCCAAGGCAATCACTGTTGTCAGTGGTTTCGTCTGCATGAACATTACATGACTACTGGCCGGGGATTTTCTGAACAGGCCATGTCCACAATGAATATCACGGAATTAGAGACAGCAATGACCATGGTCTTTCACAGGACCAATCAGAAGTTATTCCTGGGTTTTTATTTAAAACCATCCCCTTTTTTTTTAATCCTTACAATACCTTTTTTATGTGGTTGTTTTTTCACTAGTACTTCTGGATCTCTGTATTTAATACTGTGAGGCCCCACAGACGGGATCCTGGGGACAACACATGGAATGTGGAGAAGGGAGGTTGTGTGAGAACTCCTCACCGCTCCCTCACCAAAGAAAGTTGAGCATCTGTGATGTCCCATATTTTGCACAGCAGCCATGCTAAGATAAATATGGCAAACCTAAAACAGTAAGCAACTTCTCCACTTTTGCACAACCATCGGAACAGAAAAAAATACAGTGCAAATTGCTAAAAAAGGCGCAAATAGAGAGAAAAAAAGAGTAATGACTATGATAAATGAGCCCCCTTGAGGTCTAAGCAGAGTTTTCTAAGTATGATCTTTGCAGATGAGGTTGTAAATAAACTGTGACATTGATATGTAATGATGGTGTTTCCTTTTGAGGTGGCATGGTGGCTGAGTGTGTAGCACTTCTGCCTTGCAGTGCTGGAGTCCAGGGTTCTAATCCCACCCAGGTTGTATGTTCTCTCCGTGTTTGCATGGGTTTCCTCTGGGTACTCTGGTTTCCTCCCACACTCCAAAACATACTGGTAGGTTGTTTAGATTGTCATGCTTTATGTAGCGCTGCGTAATCTGTGTGCGCTATATAAATAAAGAATTATTATTATTAGAGGTGTTATTATCATAATCCTGACTGTGATGTAAATAAGGTGAATGCTTTATAGAACACCCCTAGAGAATTATCAAGCTTTCCCGAGGGTCTAGAGTAAAAACTGCAATATATAATATCCTTTATTAAGTACAGATATCAACTATAGTGGAAAGACTTATATAAATCATCAAAAAATTTAAAAAAAATATCTTAAACAAAAACACATGGTTTTCAAAATGGGTCATACTTTGGTGACCCAGTCACATGCTTTGCGAATGCTTTCTGTAACAGAGAAGATAACATCCTGTAATGCTACGCCTCCAAGAATAGAACATAAATAGTTAAAATCTAATAGTATCTTGGTAGCTACAGGAATCTCCTATAACTTACAGTCTATAAATAGGATACAGACTCCTAATAAGACAGTCTGGGCGTTACCTCTGCAAAGATAAATTCAGTAAAATATCGGAATCTTAAATTTTTTCCTGTTGTGTGGTCATCATTCACTATCCTGTATGGTGTATTAGTTTTCTGTTATTTGTTATATCGATGTAGACACTGCCTTCCCACACTATGCCCCACAAGTACAGTGCAGATACAAGCAAATTGATCTGGCAGCTTTGATGTAGTCTCAGTGGATGAGAGCTGATCCATGTTGCCTTGCCAACATGGATGCCATTTTCTTCTGACTCGTCTCAGATCCAGAGGAATTTGTGTACTTTTATCTATTTGCAAATAAGGTTTAGAGCAAATCTCTTCCAAATCCCCTAGAGAGGTTTTGCCAGCACACAAAAAGCTAAAAATTCTCTATCTGCTTGCTGTTAACATGTGATTTCCCTTCAGTATGTGAACTCAATCTACTACTTTGCTATTTTAATAGTGTTCATGTTAATTTTACGCTAAAACAGGTCAATATTCTAGCTCTGGCTTCTTTCATATGAGATAATGGCACAGTCATATACCCATTACTTTATGTGCCATTAGTGGCTGCGATGCCAAATACTTCTAAAATATGAATTTCAATTTCAGAAGTCGGGGTAGGGGGTGTCTTTTGTTATTAACACTGTTTTCTCTTATTTATCAATTGACATATTGTTATATGATCACCCGATTTTATCCATTATACAGATATTACAATACATTAACTTGACATACAGGCAGTCTCGGGGTTACGCACAAGATAAGTTCTTTAGGTCTGTTCTTAAGTTGAATTTGAATGTAAGTAGGAACTAGTATATTTTATAATTGTAACTCCAGACAATTTTTTTTTCCAACTGACAATTAGGTTTTCCAAATTTTGTGCTGTTCTGGGACCAAGGATTATCAATAAAGTTTCATTACCTTTAGAGCCGGTCATTGGGTCTAAAGTAAACCATCCAGAGAGTTTCACCAGAGGTCACAGTGGGCAGTGAAATCCGTCTGTAACAAGGGGTCATCTGTAAGTCGAGTGTCCTTAAGTCAGGGACTGCCTGTATATGTACAAATCAACCTGACAGGTTCTTTTTAAGCCTTTTAGAATTTAATACCACTATTGTCGGTAGATATCATCCAACTATCATCCAAGTATTTGAAGCCATATCCATAAGACTTACGGTCAAGTTTCAGACTGATGAAATGAATATCCATCTGTCAAGTCTTAGAAGAAATAAATTGTTACCATAAATTCAGAATATAAGCACAAATCCTGGCAAGAGTGGCAAGAACTCACAGCCACACCCATAGTACTCAAAAATTCTTATTTTGCATAAAAACTAAAATTACTACAAGGACCTGTGTTTAGTTTTCGTGTTATGTAGTAGCTGCAGATTCCCTTTAAAAGCAGCTTAGAAAAAATTAAGAAAATTTTGAATAATACGCATATTTCTGGATTTCTCATAACTTGGAACTTTTTTTGGAAAAAAACCAAAGTGTAAATATGAGTATATGTATTAGATATAATGGTAGGAGTCTGTGTACTGTATGTATACTGTCTTTGGGTTGGTAGTGTAATTTTAAGCACAAGGTTATAGCTGATTCCATATTATAAAGTTTTAAAAGTTTTTTTTTTTCTCCATAGAAAGGCAGAGCAGCTTTTGTCTAGACTGCCTGACAAGCTTCATGTTTGTCCTTTATCTTAGGCAATCTGAAATTAAATGCGCAGACTATCTGCAATGAAAAAATCTGCATATATCCTGCTGAGAATGCATTTTTATGTGTAGGGTCATTAATTTCCCATTAAAAATGCATTTTGAATATAGCTCTGGAAAAGTCTCTTCTTGTGGCAGCTTCTTATGTAATCAATTTTACTCCGGCATTAAAGCTTAGGGTGTTTGTGTTTAATAAGATGTTGATATGAACAAGGGATTTAACCGTCTCTGCCAACTGAAATGTAGTAACATGGACATAGTATTCGAAGGGGGAACAGAATGGAACACGTTACCATATATTCTCCTCAACATACTGTAACCATACTAAAAAATAACAAACTGAAAAAAATGAACACATTTATTCTGTAAAAATTCATATTTATAGACAAAGATACAGACAACCAAACACATGTATTTGCATTTAAAAACACCGTCATAAACACATAGGCACAAACATACAGGCATTCAATTTATATACATACACTCAGCAACGCAAACACATTTGTACTCACACGTCAATCCATTAATCAGATACAATTTTTCCATACACCGCGATGCTTGTCCAATCAAAGTCACCAGTGGCATTTAGATTGCTGAGGCCACATGCACTGGCACCTTTTGTACAGGATGCTGCCATTTTGGGGTACTGCCCAATGATGTATGGACAACCCATCCTAAAACGGTGGCAAGCAGCGCCACTGGCATGTTGGTCCTGTCACACATCCACAACGATTTGAATGCTGCTGGTAGCTTTGCCAGTGGTATTTAAACAGTTAAAACCCATTCACAGGTCCTGTGTTCGGTACCCAGACCCAAACATATTTTTTAAATTGTAGAAAATTAATGGGTCCGTTCACCACTAATTCTCACAAATATTTACACTGATTTACACTAACATAAATTCCTACAATCACAAGTACATTCATCCACCAACATGCACAAACTTACACTCACGTAGCTACGTACATTAGCACTCACTTATAATATAAGTACACATCACATAGTCATAATTGTATACATGCTTATATATATACTGTATATTGGGGCGGCACGGTGGCTGAGTGGGTAGCATTTCTGCCATGCAGCGCTGGGGTCCTGGGTTCAAATCGCACCCGGTCAACTTCTGCAAAGAGTTTGTTTGTTCTCTCCATGTGCGCTTGGGTTTCCTCCCACACTCCAAAAACATACTGTTAGGTTGTTTAGATTGTGAGCCCCATGGGGGCAGGGACCAATTTGGTCTTTGTGCAGTGCTGCGTAATCTGTGTGCACTATATAAATAAAGTTATATATATGTGTATTTTCACATAAACCATATACAGTATAGTCACACTGACATAAATGCCTACACCCATAATTAAAAGTACATTCATTCACTAAAATGCACACATTTAGACTCGCATATCTACATACACTCACTTATACTACACATTACACACTCATATTGATATACATGCATAGAAAATGTACACACACAATAAGAACTCCTTTATACTCACATACACAAACACATTCTCACACACACATTTTTACTTGCATATACACACTTTCACCCTAAAATGCACACACCAACACACAAACATCCAGTCACTCTCACATGCACACCACCACACTCATTCACACACCCATGCTCACTTGCATACATTTTCATTTGCACATGCTAACTATCACATGCAGTATATTTAGCGCACAGTCAAAACATTATACTGTATTTCCAGCTATCTCCACTGCACACATGACTGCTTCTGCCGGCTATAGTCTGGGATCAGAGAGCAGTAACTGTATGTATCTGCTGTAGTTACACAAAATAATAATGGCTTCTATCACTTCTTGCTCCAGTGCTTGAGTCCAGTTCTGTGCAGCATTACAAACACCAGCTAAGCTATGTAGAGGAGTACAAGAAAATGACTCTTGTATGTAAGCTTGAAATAGACAACCATGCTCTATAGCAAGTCGGTAATGGCAAAGATATGGTCTACATTTCATTGTTTAACTTGTTTTTATTAAATCAAGTGGTACAGTAAAATGCAAAAATTATATTTTTTAGATGGTGATTAAAGCAGTTTTTTTTAACATACCAGAATATTCTTTAAAGTGCATGTCCATTTTTTAACATAATTTTATACTCTATGTAAAATTTTCAGTAACTCTTCAAATGTATTAATCATCTGACAAAATTGGTAAAAAAAAATTGATAGAGCCTTTGGTGAAAAACTGAATACACCATAGCTTGTGGAACCAGTTTTATGTTCTTGTTATAAAGAAGAGAGTTGCTCACGGCAATCCTTTCAAACAAGACATAAGTCATTAGTCTTTTTCTATTTCTGTGATCATTAACATAAGAAAAAAGTCCTAATTCGAAGCTTCTCGTCTTCCTATGGAGAGGGAAGGGGAGAGGCTACAGATCCTACAAGCACATGGACGTGCAAATTCTTTTTGGGAATTTGCTGGGACATCTACTCTTGGAAATATTTTCATTTTTCTCAAATGTTTTTCACTTGTAAATAATCTTCCCTATTGTAGGATCATTGCTTATTTCTTATCTCATTTGTGGTAACACACACCTGAATG
Organism: Engystomops pustulosus; assembly: GCF_040894005.1. Lineage (NCBI taxonomy): Eukaryota > Metazoa > Chordata > Amphibia > Anura > Leptodactylidae > Engystomops > Engystomops pustulosus. The sequence continues at coordinate 42,874,060 of NC_092418.1, read as the reverse complement.
CTCACGACAAGGAAACTTCTGCTTTTATAGAGATGACCACACTTACTGATGATCAATTCTTAATTCTTAAGGAAGCAGTAAGGGTGTTATTCATTTTTACCCACCTGTTCTAATTACTTATTACTATATAATGAACTGTAATGAGATTTTTGTATTTTTAAGACATTCTGTAATATACTTTGATTCATTGAAGGTCCATTCCGTTTATTTTTTATTTTATCTTACAGCATGTTTTATTCTGGCTTTATTATTGTTCATTATTATATTATACATTGAAAGGTCATGAAAGAGTCTATTTTTAAGAGTAAAACAATAAAACACTAGAGACCTTGATATTTAGCACCCCAAAAAAAAAGAGAACTGACTTCTAACGTAGCAACCTCCCTTAAATAATGTAAAATATCAAAGCAGATGGCACAGTAGGTGATGAGCAAATGTAACTGGAGGCCATTTTTATGCAGTACACGGTGTCCTTGAAACAAGGATTTTGTTAATACTAAGACTACAACAGCTCTTTTAATGTCTTTGTTGTTACTGTTGAAACAAACACCCTAAATGACAGAGTTAGGAAAACTATTGCATGGTAAAATACCATCATTAAAAATTGGCTAAAAACATATTTGAATTCATAAAAAAAAACAATAAAGCTACAATTAGAGATGAGCGGGATTGCTTTATAAGTTTGGCTCTGGGGTATGGGTGCATCATGCATAACCAGTCAATCCAGGAAATTGATGTCGCTTCCTACTATCCATTATTGTGATTGGCTAGGTGTCTCCCCCCATGCCAATCACAGCCATGGCTGGTAGGTAGAGGCGTCAATTTACAAGATTGCTACACGGCCGCCAATCGAGCAATATGTCCGGGTCATGTACGATGCACTCGAACCCCAGATTCGAACTCAAAGTTTTGGTACACACATCTCAAGCCGTAATATTCTTTATCAAATGGGACTCTATAAGACAATATTAAGTAAAATAATGTTATACTGAGATTTCATTATATCATATATTTCTTAGTTTTAATAAAATTAGATAAATTAGGATCAAGCAATATACATTAGGCTGCATTCACACGTAGCCCAGGCGAGCACATGTCCGCGCGTAGAAGTAACCCTACCCTCTCCATAGAAGACGGTGTGGCACCGTACCGTCGCCTTGTGCCTACTGCCGTCTATGGAGACGTATATACAGCCTCAAGTATCTGGTCATATATACGTCCTCATGATGGTCATGTGAATGAAGCCTTATACAGAGTATTATAACTACAGAACCATTATAAACCTGTGTTCAATTTCATATAAGTATTGGCTCCATCTACGGTATTGTCTCCCATCCTCTCAGCTCACTGTATTATATATTATACTGAGCATCGGAAAGGACAGCTCACCTTTTTTAAAGCCAATAACTATGATTTAAGAAATAACTATATATTTAGTTATATGAGCCTGCTCTTTTAAAACCACAATTTTGCGCTCTGGGAAATTAGAGTTTTGCAGAAAACATACATTTATGGAGAACTCAACCAGACAAACAAACCACCAGCACTCCTCTGACATTTGCTTAGCACGTACTGCAAAAACAAGCAGTAAAATCAAAGTAAAGGTAAATGTTTCATTGGCTTCACAAAAGAACAACTGAAACGTGCTCTGCATAATGATGCTCTTGTTTGTCTATTTTAAAGCAGTGTTCAAGAGAGGGAAAAATGACCAAAATTCTTGAAAAGTCAGTGATAGTTTCAAATACAATATCAAATTTAGCATTTGCTCAATTTTGTAAACATATACAAGTAAAAAATAAAAAGATCAAAATTGGCTAAATTGACATAATAGAAAATCCCTACTAACTGTATCGTTTTATAGATGTTTTTAAAACCTATGATTTGCTGTAATAGATACTGGCAGTACACCCAGCTTACAGATGACCCCTCTGCCCACTGTGACCTCTGCAAAGCTCTCTGGATACCGATAATTTACTAAATTACAAGGGTCCACATAAAGTTATCTATGGTGTTTGCAATGAAGCTTTATTGATAATCATTGTTCCCATGACAGACCAACAATTTTAAAATGTTATTGTTACAAAGACGAAAAAAATACTTTGGAATTATACTTACAAAATATCAGTGGGCAACACGGTGGCTGAGTGGATAGCACTACTGCCTTGCAGTGCTGGAGTCCTGGGTTCGAGTCCCACCCAGGTCAACATCTGCAAAGAGTTTGTATGTTCTCTCCATGTTTGCGTGGGTTTCCTCTGGTTTCCTCCCACACTCCAAAACATACTGGTAGGTTGTTTAGATTGTGAGACCCACGGGGACAGGGACCAATTTGGCATGCGTTTTGAAGGTGCTGTATAAACAAAGAATTATTATTACTAGTTATGAATTACAAATTAGACTTAAATCACTTACATGCTGGTGTGTGTTCTCTGGTAGTATCTGCTCTTCTTTTAGCTTCTTCTTTAAAAATGATGCAAATAAGTCTTAGAGGCTTTGGGCTAAATTAAAGGAAACCTACCATTTAGAATGTCAGGGGTAAGCTGTAAGTACCGAGCACCAGCTCAGGGTGAGCTGGTGCCGGTACTTACTTTCGTTAGTGTTATAAACCGCGGTATCGCGGTTTTAACACTTTTTAAACTTTAGAGCAGAAGAGGCTCGTGCGCGCGCCTACATATGAAATAGCGGAGATGTTGTGCGCGCACGAGCCTCTTCTGCTCTAAAGTTTAAAAAGTGTTACAACCGCGATACCGCGGTTTATAACACTAACGAAAGTAAGTACCGGCACCAGCTCACCCTGAGCTGGTGCTCGGTACTTACAGCTTACCCCTGACATTCTAAATGGTAGGTTTCCTTAAAGAGCTATGGAGCCCTGAGCCTCTCAGGCTCATTTGAATTATGCTAAAAACCAGGGCACAAGAAGCTAAAAGATGAGTGGATCATTGCAGAGGGAGTCTACACCAACATGTAAGTGTGCTTGGTTTACAATATTTTATCATGGTGGTAGAGTTTGTTTAAGAACAAACTTACATAAAGCATCTTTTATGTAACCCGGCAACTGCCTGTATTTAGAATTTTAGCCATGGCATTTGTTTTCCAGTTATGCTTGAAAAGATAGAAATGTATTCTTATTTTTACCCAAATGTCTCTGTTTACTATCAGAAATTTGAGAATATGGATAATTTTGAAGAATACGACTATGAATAGAAAATTTACATAGCGTCTCAAATGGATGATATGTCATTTTAAACCTATTGCCCTGTGCAGAAATTTGCTATTCTTTGTTTAAAATGGGAGCAGTTTTTGATTAGCAATCTGGATGATTTCTATTCTCTCTTCTATTTCTCAGTGATACATGTGTGGGTGGTCATACAGATGGTCCACATGTCAATGGGCACTATGCTCAATCTCTTTTTCAATACACATAATATGGCTGATTGACCTTCTTAAACCTTACAATCGGTAAGGGAACTTGAGGGGAAGTTGTCTTTGTCTTTGAGACAATTATTCTGATAAACTTGGGAAGGTTTATAAATGTGTTGGTGAATAGGCCAGTGCAGACTTAGGCCCCTTCCACACTTGCGTTGCATTTCACGTCAGAGTTTGATCAGGGTGCGTTCAGGGTTTGGTCATTGAAAAACGCACATTTTGCATCAGAGTGCAATCAGTTTTCAGTCGGAGTTTGTTCAGTGTCTCAGTTTTTCACTCAGGACTGAGTGAAATTTTCTATGGCAATTGATGTGTGAAAAACGCATTGCACTTGCATTGGACTTGCAAATGTCTCAGAGTGCAATGCGTTTTTGATGCATCTCCATAGACTTGTATGGTGGGTTTTTCACGCGCGTGACTTGCAAAAGTAGAGCATGTCGAGATTTAAACGCGCGTTAGAAAAAATGCGCGTGTGTGCGTGAAAAAGAATGCAAGTCTGAAAAGACCCATTGGTTACAAAAGCATGCGCAGAAAACGCGCGTGAAAAACGGAAGTGTGAAAGGGGCCGTAGACTACACAGTTGTGTTATGCGCCATTTAAATCATGTTGGATGATTTATCTTGAGTAGTTTACAACTGTGGCGTCTACTTTGGACCAGCTATTAGTTCCCGACTGAGTTTTCTGGCACACAAACTAGGGTACAGGACTTTTTTGGACTTGTTAAACTGCCTAGAAATGGTCTAAAAGCCTTAATAAATGTGGTGCACTGTGTGAGAAAAGAGCAAAGCAAGAGAAACCTTGAGATCTGCAGATCTACAAAGGAAAAACTTGAAATTATCATGCTTTTTCTACCAGTTTTCATTAAATGTAAAAAATGTTGGTTATTCTTGATGTAGAGAAGACACCTTCTGCATTTGAGATTAAATCCTCTGATAACATATGAAACATTGATATGGTTTACTTGACTCTTTTGTAGGAATAATTCTATAATACACAGCACTCAAGGGCATATTTGTGTGCATGTTTGTTTATCACTAGTCTTATTAGGTATATGTCAAAGTCTACATGGTTGCTGTTCCACCTCTATAAATATTTCTGCCATTCTTTGTAATAAAAAATTATCTTAAGGTCTTGGCACACTCCAACGACGTAGAACATAAATCCAGGAGGTGACCAGCACTGTAATGCAGGTCCTGTTCCCAGGCATCAGATTGAACTTTCCATCCTTGGAAAGCACACATTTTATATTTATGATGTAATTATCTGACTTAACAGCAGGGCATTCAATTATACATATCTATATGGAAAGAACAGTGGAACCTATATAATATACCCTACTAGTCAACAGAAGGTTCAATTTTCTATATCCAATCGTAAATGGAATGCAGTACTTCCAGTCAATTTCACTGAACAGTATGACAGGGAAAGCCACAAGTATCAAAAATGACAAGTAGAAATGTCAAGAATTCTTGATTCATGACACATAAATGGTATTGCAAAAAAAAAGGGTGCGCGGAATTTATATTATATGTATTTTTTCAGTTGAAACAGATGCCTTAGGTAAGAGAATATTCTTAATGCATTTCCATCAATCATTTGAAAAGTTTATCACCAGAAATATAATTTTGAAGTCTCAAGTTTGTTTTGAAAAGTTCCCCCGACAAATTCACTTTCGCCTTATAAACGAAAACTGTTTAAATATTCATTAAAAGATACGTCATGATATGTACTTTGTGGGGTTTTTTTTTTATCCACATTTATATTGTGAGTCCTGAGCTGCAATGCAGGTTTTTCTTTCAAGTGTGGATGGAACAAGTCTCAGCAGTTTTCTCTTGTACAGGGAAAATCCTTCCAACAAATATAATGAATAGAAATTGTTGTTTTTAGAGCCGTATATTTGACTGTTTACTTTTTACTTTTTTATTTTTTTATATTTTTTCGAAAACCCGCTGAACTGGAGTCTTTCGCTTTTTACTTTTTCTCCTACTGTTTAGCTTAGGTTTTTTTCTGCATATAAACAGGAAGAGATTATTTGTGTTTGTATTCTTTATAAAAGTCAGTATATATATCCATTATGTTTTGAAGTATATTACCATCTCTGCCAAGTAAAATTTAAATTCCTATTTTATATTTGCGGCGCTGCTGTTGCTGAGAGGTTTACTGTATTTGCAAATAAAAGGAGGGAGACAACTAAGATTTATCTATTTTGTTTCTATAGAAAATCATTTATACAATTGTATATATTCTTTCATCTGTTTATTTTTGCCAAAGGTTTGCTGATTTGCTTAGATATGCAGATCTGTAAATCCATGTTTCCAGTCTTTTGCAGACTATAAATATACTAAGGCTGTGCATCTGCATATTATCTACAGCAGAGGTAGCAGGGAACGTACAGCCAGGTGACAAGCTTCCATGGATGACATTTCATTAAGCAACAAATCATAGACAAAAGTAGACCCCCTCATCTTCAAAGCTCTTCTGTCACCTGTTACTCCCGGCACGCCTGCTTTGATCTTCTGTTATACGTCTAAAGCGATACTTTTTTACATCCCTGCCGAATCAACTTTCTTTCATATTAAACTTTCTATGCCTAAAGCAACTGACTTGTTTTCAAGAGGAGATGCTATAATGTACGTAATTTTGCAGCCAGTAGATGTTTTTGAAACAAATGGACATCAGATGCCCAGAACAAGAGAAAACTGGCTTTATCAATGAATGTCTGCCCACAGCTTTCTCACTGATGAATCATTTGTGCGCTGTATATCACAAGGACTAGCTAATGTAAATGTCTAGGGTAATATCAGAGTTTTGGTGAAGTTAATTGCGCTTTTTTTCATAAACTAAAATTTCTCAAATTCTCAGAAGTATGGAAAAAAAAATCAGATTAGGCCGGTCTCATCTTCAGTTAGGCTCCAATTGAAAATTAGAAATTATTTAAAAGATTTTTTTGTGGTAACTTCAGAGATTTTGTAAGGGTAATTGTTTTATTTTTTATATTTTATATATATTTTATCTCCATGTTCTCAAAAAGCATTAAACAAATCAAAGTCGGCTCATCTCATCTCCAGTTGGGGCACCAAATGCCAACATGCTACATTAGTTTGTCCCATGTCAGGGATCTATTACTTCTTTATTTGATAAAAAGTACCTCCAGTGTTGCCCAGTGTTTTAGGTAGTGAGAGCCTTTTAGTTGACTGGGCAGGGAGGAAGGATAAGACTGTGATGCTTTTCTCCTAACTCATACAAGATCTTAATGTTTACAAAGAAGTCTCTAATTTAAAAACAAATTGCATAATGCTAAAATGATCCATTGAGGCACATTTACTTACCTGTCCTATTGTGTCCGGCGATCCGGAATGTACGACGAGGATTTGGAGCTGCCGCAATTCAGTTGCAGCATGCGCCCAATTTCTTGAATGTGATTTACCGCTTGGGTCCGCCGAAGCTCACTGTCTTCTTCCCAGTGCATGTGAGTGCTGATCTTGCGACAAAATTTGAATTTTAAATTCTGCGGTTTGTCCGAATCAGTCAGGTTGTCCGACGGCCACGGCCCCCGATTTGTGTCGCATGAACCAAAATCTGATCGCGCACGCCAAAAACCCTTTACCCTTTCCAGAATTTAAGCACCACACATTTTGGCCCCTGTCTAACAGTCCTATCACAGTATTAAACCCTAAAAAAAACCTAAGAAGCCCTTAACAGTCTTCTAGGATTCAATAGCAACCAGCACTTCTGCAAGTCTCCTGATGACAGCCCAGGAGATTCTAGCCATTTAGCCCACATTTTTTAAAGTTTTTTAAACCTTTCCCTTTTCTCATAACTTAATTTCTATCCCAAAAGTTTTATTCACCATTAACCAGTCTTGGAGGATCTGCATCCACCCAATGCTTCATTTGATGCAAAAATGTAGCCACTGTCAATCGCTCACTCTGTTTCCGCTACACAGCTGAGTAGCCCAATCTTAGGATCATGGAACCTCCTTACTTTAGGCATGACTTTGTACAAATGTTAAAAAGATAATACACTAATACTACACTACCAATACACTATTGATCTCATTGATAGAAGAGAACGACATATCCAGTAAATTGGATCATAGCTATATGAAGCGCAAACGTTGTAGACATACCTGTTCCGTGAGTGGTGGTGTTCATACTAGTTTAAATTTAATCTCTGCACTAAATGCTTAGCTTTTCTCTCCTTTTAATAATATTTCCTCCATTTTTTATCATGCTTGCTTTTAAGTATGTTTTATGGTTGGTAGTTTAAGTATATGTATAAAAAGCCGGTCAATTTATCAAGATGATTGGAGTAAAAAGGCGAGGAAAGTTAAGCATATTCCTAAACAATGGCAGCTTATCCACAGCACTAAAAATTAGCTTTCAGTTTGATTAATACTGTTATATGAGGTCATAAATACTTGCAGTACAAAAGGTTAATGTAGTGTGAAGGGTTGTAAAACATGGAGAGCAGCCCGCTAGATCATGACGAGACATTTGCTCCAGCTTTTATATGAGTGGCAATGTTTATAGTCTGTGCAGAGGGTCTGTCAACGATTAAACTATATTTGTTCATTTATTATACGATTATTTAGGGCTTTCTAACTGAATAAGTTTGAATTTCCAAGAACAGTTGTAGAAATAATCTTAGCAAAGATTCACAATTCAATTTGCAGACACTTCTGCATTGAATGGTGAACTAAATAATTGAACATTTTTCCATATTAATCCTATTTATTAATAAATATTTATGAATTTGTGAAAATCGGCAATGAAGAGCATCAATTGTAACTCAAATTAAAGCAGAATTGACGGTATTATAAAAATGGGTTCTGAAATTCCACTGGCAGGGGAAATAGTTGGCAAAACGCAGCACAAGTGACTACCCAGCATGATTTTGGATAATCTGTTGATCTTCAGTCATAGGTCAAGTAATGAAAGCCTGGCATCAAATAGTGACCTTTTATTACCATGTTAAAAGTAGCTTTCTACAGGGTTGAGACTTTTTTTCACAGCACGAAACTGATCTGGCAAGTCCACTCAGCAGTAGGTTGTGTCAACACAACTACTACAACAAAGGGGGCTTTACATACATGACATGAGCCAACTTCACAAGGAGAAATGATGGAGAGAGTGGTAGTTGTTCGCCTTGAGCTGAAGACAGATATTGCAAGATTAAAAGATTTCCAGACAGGATTGATTTGCTAAGAAGGTGCTATTCACTTTGTTCTTGACATTTATTTTGTATGGGGAAGTAACTTTTCCACATGTATAAATCTCTCATACAGAAATATACTGTAGTTCTCTGTGTTCAGGGCCGGTGGTGTAAGGTAAATGATAGAATCAGGGTTTGATCTACTTCTGAGGCTTATAGCAATTGCTGTACATTTACTTCCATTTCTGTTTTTGTTGATTTTTTATGTAAAAAAATGGCAATACTATACATTGGGGCATATTTATCAGGACCCTGAAATAATCGCAAATGCTAGCTTATTGTGGGGTGTGAAGGGGGCGGCCGGCTGGGAGTGGGCCGGCGTGGGGCGTTACTGTCCCCGCGCCTGTGCACTTGCTGCTTCCGGCAACTTTTCATATGTGAAAAGTCGCCAGCTGCGTTTTTTTTCTACACCAGGCCCTGCCTGGCGTAGGATAAAAGCTTTGCAGCCTCCCGCCCCAATACCTCATAACTATAATACCTTACATTTACCCCTATATATAAAAGAGAAATCAGCAAAGTAAGCTAGAAAATGATCACCTAATCAGAACTCTAGAGGAACAGCATAGGAATCGGAATAACCTAACCATTATTCAGACAACTAGGGTATACACATTTTGTAGAGGGGATGAGTTCCCCAACAAAGACCAACCATTTTACCATCAATGGATAGAAGTATTTTTTTCGAGCAACATTAGTTGGTTGATGGGTTTTTCAAATCTGTAGCAATCAGTCAACCAATCAATAGGTTGTCTATATTCCAAAAAGTAGAAATAAAGGACTACTGGTTTGAGTCTGCCCTACTTTAAGAGACCCTTCCAAAATCATAACCTATCTTTTATAATAAATAAGCACTATCCTTTGAAATTGAAAGAACAATTTTGATCACCAGCATCTTTTCATAGAAGTCCACTTTCAGCTATTATGCTGTGTGAAATTCATAGATTGACAACTAGGTGTTACCAGTTCAATGGCAGTACCTCAACTACTTTTATCAATGAACTCCTTATAAAAGGGCCACCTCCTGGTTTATCTTTTAATAACTAGTTGTCTGTTTTCAGTACAGAAAATTCCTTGAATTTTTAAAATAGCTCTTGAAAATTTGAAAATATATTGTGGCAATTGGATTATTGCAATATTTCATTGTTAATTTTATCCATTATTCTCCCTACGGTATTGTGCTCACAAGTATCCTTAGTTGTGTGCTTAGTAAAAATATTTATAAATTTACAATGTTCTATTACCATATGTTTCTAATTGTAAAAAAAAATCACTTTTTAAAGGGGAAATAAAATTAGCCGTTTCTTACTAGTTACCATTTGCTATAGAGATTCTGTAAAAATATTTTTGTTGGAATCTTTGTGATTCACAACGTACACATAGTAAGTTTATTGTTTAAAACAGCCTAGCCTGTGACAAATATAAAATCTAAGCAACATAAAAGTGAAATCTGCATTACTTTGATTCAAAGCATAACAGCAGGTTACTTGTTAATTTATTGTCCTTCACATGATAGTTTTCATGTTTTTGAATGAGAACATTATGTAAAAGTGGCATAAAATAATTTGTAAGGATGGCAAATATTTCACTGTGTGACAATTAAAAATATGTTGCTAATTTGGAAACAGATGTTAAGTGCATACTTCATCAGCAGCTCTGAAACATTTCTTCTTAGTTTCTTGTTTATGTGGTAAGAATACTTAAAACTTAAGGGAGCAGGTGACTCTGCTCTTCTGCTTGGACTTTTATTCACTTTTGCAAAAAAAAAAATTTGTGTTCAAAATTTATATTCAGCAATTCATTTAGAAACCATTTGTGTCAAAATCCAGAAGGGATTTTTTTTTTCCTCGTAGAAACCTCTTAGGGCAACCTAATTATTCTGGTTCTTACTCTGCACAAACCTTTACTCAAATCAATGGGGCTTATTTACTAAGTGTCCGCGGCCGCACTTTCGTCGGATTTTCCGAAGTTTTCGGGTTTTGCCTGGCTGTGACAGGTATTTAGCAGGGGATTGGGTCACATGCAATCGGATATTGGCGCAGCTACGCCAGTTTTCATGGGACGGAAATCGGGGGCGTGCCGTCGGACGATCCGACGGATTCGAACTGAGCGCAGGATTTAACATTCAAATTGTGCTGCAAGATCAAGCACATACACTTACCATGAAGAAGAAGGTTAACTCCCTCGGACCTGAGCGGGGAAGTGACACATGCAGGATATCGGGCGCACATCTTAGTGAATCGCGGCACAGAGCATTCTCGGCGGACAATGCACTTTCGGTGAACTCCTCCAGATGGGTAAGTAAATGTGTCCAAATGATGATTATCTGCTCTTCTTTTCGCTTCTTATGCTCTTGGTTATACAAAAAAATGGCTGTAAAAATGATGGGCTCAATTATCAACGATGAAACCTGGAAACTCTGATGCTCATTTGTATCATTTTAAAGGAAACCTACCACTGGTAATGGTAGGTATTAGCTGTAAACACCAGGCACCAGCTCAGGGTGAGCTGGTGCCGGAGCTTACCTTTGTTAGTGTTTTAAACCGCTGGTGCCTGGTGTTTACAGCTAATACCTACCATTACCAGTGGTAGGTTTCCTATAAAGCCTTTTTTTGTAAAAACAATGGCATAAGAGCGGATCCTGACAGAGGGGGCTCACACCAACATGTTAGTGTGCTTGGTTTACTATCTTTGATCCTAGTGGTAGATTTCCTTTAACATTAGGGACTCCAAAACACCCTGTGGGTAATTTTTCGATATTCCATTTAGTATTCCTGAAAATAGAAGGAACGTGGGCAGCACTCACGTAAATGTGTTAAGCAGACCCAAACCACAAAATTCGGGTTTTTAGCGAACTTTGAGGTTTCGGTTCCACCTGGTCTGGGATTGGCTCAATCTTTGACCATTATTGCCTGCAAGTGGTGCTGGCATTGCAGATGTTAACTCGTTAAATGTCATTGACAAAGTCGCCAGCAGCCTGCAGCATGTCTGCAGAAATGGCTACAGTATGTCAATGCTAGACTGCAGCATGTATGCATCAATGGCTGCATGTCAATGCTAGCACTCGCGCAGCAGCGGGCATTTCAGTACAACTTTGCCAGTGGCATTTAGACTATCACCTGTGATCAGCATGTTAGTACCAACATCCAATTCCATGAATTGTGCATTAGAATTGCTATGGTAATAAACATATTCAGAGGAGTGACACATTCTGTAGCAATAGGAAACTTTATCAGAAACAGTAGGCAATGCCCATTTCCATTCTGACAGAAGGGTATCTGGTGTTTTTGCTCTAAAGAAAGGTAGAAGGCTGGTAATATTGGTGGCAAATGTACGAATCTGAATTAATATGCATGATATTCCTCAGCTTTATACACATTCAATGTACTCATATTTTTCTCAGGACTCGTATATATTTGTGCCCTGAACTTTTCTCGATTGCTTTTTTATCAGGTTTACAAATCAAATCAAATAGGTATATTGCAGAGCTCTGTGATATTATTTTCTCTGCTTATAGCAGAATGTATTGAATTATGCTTTGCTCCTGTAAGGCTGCTGCTATTCTCCTCACATTGAGTGAGAATGACTGTGGGGGCTGTAAATTCACTTGGCTTCCAGCATTACTGGTTAAATCAAGAGCCCTATTCAAGCTTAGAGAAGAGACAGAGCAAGTGTTCATTACACAAATCAATTTGGTCAAAAGTACAGCACAGTGGGTACTCAAGCGTTGCTCACATAATATTGTCAACTTAATCATATAATGCCTAGAAGAAATTCACAAGCTTTTCTCCACGTGAAATAGCTTGATTGGTGTATCTGGCTTCTAAAGAAATAGACTTTGCATGACTTTTTGCAAGTTTTTTTTCTAGAAAGAAGTAAAGTCAACTGATTTTGGGGCGGGTTTAGTATATACATTTGTGAAAAATCGGTCAAATTAGAATATGTAATTACTGAGAAATCTGTCAACCTGCCCATAAAAGGTTAAATTTACATTTTATTACATTTACAATTCATACAGAGAAATGTACTTAAATTGTGAATCCCTGATAAAATGCTATGATGAAAAATGTTATGTACAGTTATATGTGGCCAACCAATGGCTGTGATGGTAATTTCAATCTGTAAGGGTTTTGCTACCATGCGGCAATATTGAATTGAAATTTAATTACCTAATAAAATATTGGTTTGTCACGAAAGTGGATACATCTGTACCCCCACCATCAACATCCAGTGATTGGTGCTGGCACCAATTGCAGGCGTTAACTTTTTAATTGCCATCGGAAAAGTGGCATTTAAATTACATATGGCCGCACACACCAATGCTAACCTGCTGTTTTTCCAAGCCTTGACCCAGACAGCTCTTTCACTTTGGAGTTGGGGCAAATTTCAACAGGTCCACTTATCACTATTCATAACAACAATGTGGGTTAACTCCTGGAGATAAATCGGCATGCATCTGGAAGCTCCGCCGCTCACTCTTGGCATAAGGCACCTTTCTTCTGTGCCAAATATCAATTCCCCACATTGCACCCAGTGTATTGTATTTGGACCTGATGAAGGGGACAGTTTGTCCCCATAACACTTAGGGCACATTTACTAAGGGCCCGCACACCGCATTTCCTTCAGGTTTTTGGTGCACACGGTCAGACTTTGGCGCAATCACGCCGAATTTCATGCGACACAAATCGGGGGGCATGGCCATTGGACAACCCAACTGATTCAGACTAAGCACGGGATTTAAAATTCAAATTGTGTCACAAGACATGCACTCACAAACACCAGGAAGAAGAAGGTGAACTCTGAAGGACTTCAGCAGGGAAGCGACACATGCAGGATATCGGGCGCATGATCTTAGTGAATCATGCCGAACTTCATCCTCGTCGGACAACATACCTCGGGGATCACAACAGGATCGGGTAAGTAAATGAGGACCAGAGTCCACACCCTTCCAAATAAAAAATACTTTATTCAAATACCCATTCATTTTCTAGCCTATGTGGCAGCACGTCTGTTATATCTTTATTTTAACTTTTCTCTACTATACTTAAATAACATTGGTTTAAACCATAATGGCTAAAGAATATATTGCTATAAAACAACAATAAAAATAAATTCTTACGTACATTACAGAGAGCTTGGTAACTTTTACATTTTTTTAAATCAATGATTCTTCATTAAAAAAACACAACATATCCTTCACAGGAAAACATCTGTTATCTAAATATATTATGGGAAATGAAATGGAAATTCTCACACATTGGAAATCTTTATTAAATTATTCACCAATTATTTCATTTCTGAAACCTCTTCAAAAGCTTCATTATTAATTTATTTATTGATTATAGCATATGAGATGAACGTAGGATGCAACACCGATGATAAACACTTAATTATGGAGAAGGCCTGAAAAATAAACTCGAAACCAGGTCACTGTTTTCCAGAGAAGATACAGAGAGCATAAATGTGTTGTTAATTGCAAAGAGTCATGGAGTGGATGTAGACCAGTAATTTATACAGGAACTAAAGGCCATGGAAGAGCAGCTAATCATAACAAATGGAGAAACTAATAATTAATAGATGACAGCAGCGGATTACATGGTCGTATTTAACAAACATAATTCATTTGAAGACTTTTATAAGAACCCAGGTTAGGCTCATCTTATCGCCTCTGCGTCTATAAATGCAGCCATTACTTATCTATTATATGTGGGAAATGGTAGCAATGATTAACAAGATTAAGACATCTATGTGAGAGGGTTTAAAGTTTACCTAAAAAATACAGTTCTACATTTTATGCCTAATATTCTGAAATACTTTTTTATGGAAAAGTGCTATGTAAGTGTTTTGCTACTTATGCAATCCTAGATATTATGATAGTTGTGAAGGTGCCTTCACTAATACAGGAGTCTAAGGCAGATCCTTATTTGGATAACTTCGTATTTGTCACAACATTTATCATCCAGATACTCATACATCCACCTTGTAGGCTTGGTAAGATATTTTGCATTTCCAAAGGAATCCAAACACCAGTTCATTTAGATCTAGCTTGTGTAGATCCAAATGGAGCACGGAAAGTCCAAGGTCAAGTCAAAATTTCCATATAGTACAAAAAGTAGCATATCATTTTTTTCACCCATATACAATTGACTTCTTTTAAAGGGAACCTATCACCAGGGACCGTTTTTCTGGTTGCAAAAGCCTAACACAGCTGGATTGCAAAGAAGCCTTTCTGCCTTTTCTAAGCATGTGCATTACAATATAAGTGTGCTTATAACCTACCTTACTAACTTACCCTGTCAGAATCCTCTATTTAGTCCCAGTGCTTTGGTTTGAGTACATTTCAAAAAAACAAGAGGTAACTTGTCTGTGCGGTAGACTGCTCAGCTCTTGGCCCCCACCTTTGTGCTACTGTACAGCTCCTCCCTCCTGCTCCTTCACAGAGGTCACAGCCTGGTGAGCTAACCTCAGTGGGGGAGGGAGGAGCGGTACCGGAGCACAGAATTGGGGACTAAGAGCTGAGGAGTGAGCAGCACAGACAAGTCACATATTTTATAAATGCATCCAAAGCCAACCCCTGGGACTAAACAGAGGATTTTGTCAGGGAGCCAGGTGAGTTATGACACAAAATTATATTTTAATGCAAATGGAAAGTAGAAAGGCATCTGTATAATGCAGCTTTAATGGGCTTCTGTAACCTGTCTTTAGGTGACAGGTTCCCTTTAAGGAATGTTCTGGCTTAGGTAGAAAATTATTGTTTATAAATTTGTAAAATACTTGTAGAAATTATACAGACTGAGAAGCTTGAAATTTTGTTCTATAGAACCCAATTTATATATTAAAAAATGTTATTAAAGAGGAGTAGAGCAATAAAAAAAATGTCTGCAAAATCTACTGCATATACTCGAGTATAAGCCGAGGCCCCTAATTTTACCATTAAAAACTGAGAAAACCTATTGACTCGCCTATGAGCCTGGGGTGGGAAATGCATTGGTCACAGCCTCCCAGTATATAAAGCCAGCCATTTCCCTTAATGGCCGTGCCTCTGCTGGTTAACACAGCAGAGATAAGAAAGAAGATTACCAAGCATCAGGAGCACCAGAAGGCGAGTATGTATGTTTAATTTTTTATTGACTCGCGTATAACGGGGACGGGTTTCAGAACATTTTTTTTGCTGAAAAACTTGGCTTATACACGAGTATATACAGTAAGTTTTTTCAAAAAAATCTTACACCCTTAAACTAAAATGTATAAAGTACATATAGATGCAATCGGCATCCAGAGTTTAAGTAAGTACTATTAAAATGTGTTGTTCCTCTAATATATCATATAAATGTTTTAGTTCTACAAAAAAGACAGTTTCATGAGGCAAGCAATTTCATGGACACTCTATATGCTTATGCTTAAGTGATTTTCTTGTCACAGTGACTGCATGATGGCTGGCTGATACTGTAGCCATAGCTCCCCAGACATTGCTCATCAATAATCTTCTAATATAAATACTTGTTTGTCTGGGTTTTTAAATTAGAAAGTTAATCTCAACAGCACACTACTAGATCTGTAGAGAGTCATGCAGAAAATGAGTGGACATGACCTTTTTGATGAAATGACAAATGATATGTTCCACTTCACGTACTACAAAATGCATTGACAGCATAATCACTAAGACACATGTAAAAAACTATTAATCTACACAAAATAGTGCATTATTCACATACATTATTATGTAAATCAGATAGATAATAGATAGGCATATGTAAAAATGTGATAGAGTCATAAATATATGTAATGCGTTACATGACTATAATAAACATCTACAGTTACATAACAATAAGTCCAAATAAAGAAAAATGTCAAAGCAAAATGGATACAGTGTGTTACATTCCATATATATTCCCACTCAAGGGAAACCCTTGCCTCCTTATATAATGCAAAGTGCACATTACGAATTATGTTAATTAGTCTCCTAAATGCCATTATACCATAGTCTCACTTACATACTGTCACATGGAATGTCAGTTTTAGCTGCTGACGGGTTCCAACAGCTAATGCTATGCTGATTTTAAAAATGCCTTGTCGGCATTCTGAATCATTCCAGTACTTTATGAAACTCTATTTTACATTACCTGGCTCCCTGCAGCAGCTGGTTGTTAGTCCCGGGGAAGGGAGAGTCTGGAGAATGCTGTAGCATCTTGTGTGCCTGCGCCTCTTTCTCCTTATGCATTCTTCCTCTCCACACCACTCCCTACATGGGAACAGCCCTCCTTTGAGACTCACCACATGCCACTGGCATGTAATGTGAAATAAAATTTCATAAAGCAATGAAATGATATAGAATGCTGGCAAAGGTATTTTTAAAGTCAGTACAGCACAGGCTATTGGAACCTGCCACCCACTTAAAATCATATTACTGGTGACAGGTTGCTTTAAGGCTTTGAGAACAAATCTATTTCCTCTAAAGGAAATGTCTAGTACCTCTTTCATATAACAGGGACTGGTGTATGTGACATGTTAGCACAGGGCACTATGGTTCAATGTTACATGAAAACTAACTCTTAAAAATTGAAAGGAAAAATCTAGTTTCCATTGATAAACTCCATTTATCAGTCTCTCACCCATTAGTTTCTTTCTGTCCTATCTGTAAATATCACAGCGTGGAATATTGTACAACAGTCAAAATCAGGCTTCAGTAGTAGCTTTTTACTTGTTTTTGATTTGAATCTGTGGGGACTCTATGGGGCAATTGGAGCTCCGCTTCCTTGATAAATCTGCTGCCAGAGTTCCTTGTTGTGTGGGTTGTTTGCGACAGTTGCATGAAAAGTCACAACATAGACCAGGGTGGGGACTGGCATAAATTTGCACCAAAAACTAGCACCTAAACCGCTACTTGTGCCAAATCGCAAATCACAAATTCAGCCGTATTGTGAAAACAAGTCTTTGCAAATAATGAATTTGGCGCAATCAGGGTCTATTGTCAAAGTGACTTTGCACTGTCTTATCTCCATTTGGCGCAATGGAAAGTCACAAAACAGCATTTGTACCACAACTGCACCAACATAACACCAAACATAGACAAGAAACGCAATGATAAATTACCCACTATGCCCCCCTAACAGGCACCACAATGTTGTGGAAGTTACATTGTATAAATTGTTCTTCATCGGGCTCTTCATGTGGAGGGATAAATATGAGGACAAAGTAAAAGGAAGATGAAATATAGCATTTATTATTAAATTTAATCAGAAGGAAGCAGGGGGTTGAACTACAGGGATGTAAATACAGTAAACATAAAATAAACCCAAAGGGTGATAGATATAGGTGGTGTGTGCAGTTTATGAACATTATATTACAAATTCTATGCTTCTTTAAAAAGATAGTCAATGTTTTGTGGGCAAGGGGGGTGGGATTGTAGTGCACATTATATATAAAAGAATTTAATATAGGCAAAACTTGAGGCAAGACTCCACAACTTGGGGGTCGAAACATTTCTGTGGTCACTTGAATAAAGGTGCACCCTGTTTTCGGAAATGTTTTTCATTGTTATTATTTGAGGGACTATGACCAGGTCCTAGGCCTGTGCACCCAAGTTTATATATTTTGCAGGTGCTGCTCTCTTTTAAACTGAACAGCACAAGTTTATATATTGTATATTATTGTAATAACTTATTATCTTAGAGTATAGTGTAAATATATTTGTATAGCATTACTTATTGTCTGGTTAAATGGTTATTTTTATCATGTTGTAGCTTAAAAATATAATTTAGAGTGTAAAGACAGCTGGTGAATGTTGGCAAAGATTGAAAAAACCTGCAGTAAGTAAAATATGGGTTGTAATTATATTAGATCAGAGTTACAGGTACATTAAATATGGATGCAAATGATACAACAAGATCTTTTCTGAAGCTGGCAGATTCTCAATAGCAAAACTTGTTACTGTGTGTAATTTTATAATTGTGTAATTTAGCACTTATGTAAATGCTTCTAATCTTTTAGAAAGATAGATCAGACTTTCTAAGAAACTGCTCGTAATCTCAAAAATGGATTTTTGCCAAATTGATAGATGGCAGAGAAATTGGGATGAAACATTATGGAAACAAATGTGAAATAGTTCAATATGAATTTTGCTGTTATAGTAAGTATAGTAATAGTAATGTACCTACTTTCAATGAGTTTTTTTGGTATTTTTATTATTGAAACAGAAATGGAAACTAGTTTTAACGAACAAGGAACAATCGTGAGCGCAGGTTAATCCACATCAAAAATCTTTGGATATAATATTTTGGATCTCCACAAAATGTTACAGTAGAAAGGGTTGTGTGTGAAAGTTAAAGAGGGTTAACTATTTTAAAATTTGCTCAATTTTTTCTCTTATTTTTGCATCTTTTTTGGCACATTTTATATATTTGTGCATTAATTTGTCACTTTTGTGTGACTTTTTATTTAAAAGTCGCAAAAACCGCACAGATTCAGCTGCTTGATATATCAACCACTAAGGTAAATCAGACAAGTCTAAAACCCAGAAAAAAAACAAGAAAAGACACAAATGTCCTGACTAAAGATAAATAACCCTCAAAGTAATATAGTTCAGTAGGTTGAATAAAGATTCAGGTGCAAAAGTATCACTAGAGATACTAGATTTTTTTTTTAGCTTGGGTCCAGGGTTCGGGTGCGTCTCATGTGACTTCGGCATATTGCTGCATGGCCGTCAATATGGCAATATGTCTGGGTCACATGTGACACACCCAAACGCTGCCTTGAACGTAAAAAAGAATTACGCTCATCTCTTCCTATTATCCAACATTATAAATCTATTCTTTGCCCCTTTCCCTATATTCAGGAAATAATTACTACTCAATTCAAATTATGGAAAACACAATAGTTAACTGGATTAATCTTGTTTCCATAAAATGTGAGTAAAATAAGATCTGGACAGTTTCGCTATGGGATTCATAAATCTGCTATTTTATTACCTTCTGGTCTGGGAAAATTCATAAGTGACCATTTTTCATTTATTTTCTAAAAAAAAAAAAAAAAAAAGAATTTTATATTAAAAATGTCTTTATTTTTGTATATACTGTATGTCTTGATTTAAATATTGTTAATAATATGCAATGATCTTATAAATAATTAATAGTTCTTTTCAATATATGTTTTTACATTGCAGCAAACAGATGAGTCCGCACAGACTGATGGACAACAACAGACACAGTCTTCTGAAAACACAGACAACAAAACACAGCCGAAGAGACTCCATGTTTCAAATATTCCATTCAGATTTAGAGATCCAGACCTTAGACAAATGTTTGGGGTGAGTAAAAAATTCATATTTTTCAGGTTGTGACATCAGGGAAGAAGTTAAGTAGTCTAAATTGGAGATTTGGTGGGCACAGACTTGCAATTTTTTAGACTCTGTGCTGTGGAAAGATCAGATGGAGTACATGTTTTTATAGTGGAATTGCAGTAAGGGATTGGACATAAGGCTTAAAAGATAAGCAGAGTCAATGGAGTTTGGAGACATCAATTGTGACCAATATTTGGTCGGAGGGCTGTCTTCAAAGAGGCCTTGTATACTCTGTTGACTTGTTTTAGTAATTCCTTGGATAAGGTTTCCCTATAAAATGTATGAACTTATTATTCAGCATTGCAGGTACACACCCCAAGCTGGTAACAACCAACTTATGTACAACTTTTTCGGAAAAGCAAAAGTTGAACAGCAGAATGTCCTTTGGTAATTTTATGATGGAAGCCAGTATACATGTTAAGATGAAAGAGGTCCTATTCAAGGCAAGCTTCACACTTCTAGATGATTTTGGACTATTATTTTACCTTGTTGTTACTTTAATCAGCATTTAAAGAAGGGAAGGTAAATCAATGTGTCCCCTATGATCATAGCACATCAAGATTCATCAAGAATCTGTCCCATACATAGCCTTTAACTTGTTAGTGTAGAGGTGATGTATTATAGCAGTTGACTGATGGAATTTTACACGTGCACATAAGGTTGACAACTACTTCTAAATCAATTCTTGAAGATTTCATTAGCTACAAGATTAAATCTCCTGGATGTCCTAGAAAATCCAGCTATGTGCTATCTAGATTTAATTCCAATAGACTCCAAGTCAGTTCAGTAAAGCTTAGGATAATTGTAAAGGCTTGACAATCCCTTCACATTTCAGGCTTATAAGGTTACTTCTCAATTGCCAATTTTCCAGTTTATTTAAGATAATTAAAAAGGGGTGTTGACTGGTGTTTGAAGTAGCTGGTGCAAAGTAACAAACATTTATTTCTTTATGGCCTAGTTTATCTCTTACCATTGGTATGCTCTTCAATAGGTTTACTTGCCGTAAACACAAAAAAACCCCACAAATTCCACATTATGATATCACAAAGCTTTTCTATATTGACAAATTTTGCTTTCCTTTATGTATATTGATTTCAAACTTGTTCTTTTTTTCTCCAATATAAGTGTCCATTTTTCATGGTCATTAAGAAATAGTTTCTTTAGTTTCATGTTTGTTTCTGTAAAAGTACTAAGAAACCAGAAGTAAATTTGTTGTAAGAAAAATCAATAATAATAAAATAGCAATCTATTCCAAATTTAGAAAAAAAATGCCGGGACGTTATTTACTGAAATGAGGCAGCTCAGAGATCCAGACTATAAGTAGCTAATACTAAAATAATATCTCACATGGAAAATCATAGAATTGCATAAAATAGTTCAATAGTATTAATTTAACTACCATAAGTGGCATAAAAGAGTATATAAAAAAATTAAAAACAAAGAAATTAAAAAGTATAAAAGTTGAAATCTCTCCCTTTTTCATAGAACTAATATAAAAATAAATAAATAAAAACATAAACATGTAAAGTATCACCAAATATGCCTGATGTTTCAAAATATAAAAATGTTGATCCCAATGGTGAACCACGTAACAGAAAATTCTGTATAATTATGTCTTGCCTTACAAAAAGTATGAAAGAGTTGGCATCAGAATAAGGCAGTAATTCTTTGAAGGTGATTTATTTTTAAATGTATTGGAACTTAATAACATCTATACAAATTTGGCATCTCATTGATTAGACTGACCCAAAGAATAAAGGGGAGGTTGCGTGTGGAGTGCACAGTAAAAAAAAATCATAAAAACAGCGCCCACAAGAAAATGACCCAAATGCGTCTTTTACAGCATTTGAATTTTTTTCACACATCACAGAATATTAATACCTTTACTTTTTAGTCAAGTTTTTACAAAGAAAACATGCCCTCATGTAGCTCTGTGCACAGAAATGAATCTTTGAAGGTGGTGAGTGAAAAATAGAAACACAGAAAGAAAAAGGGGTTAAAATGATTAAGTTGCTATATTCAGTGCTCTCTTATTCTTTCTTGAAATGTCAACTAATGTCTCCTGGTAGAAAGCAGCTATCGGTTACCCCTGTCCTTAAAATGGCAGAAGGTAGAGGGTCATGTGTGATCTCTAACTGCCAATGCCCAATCTACGTTATAGGACATTATTATAGTATTCATGAGTACAAGCTTTAGGTTCTGGGAGTTAGATTGGCCACAAACAATTATGATGCCTCCAAGTACATTTGACTTTAAAAGTATAACATTGTACATACCGAACGAACTATATAAAGGATCTTCAATTATTCTAGATATGCCTAAAGTACTTTAATAAAAAAACTACTAAAAAGCACAGCTTCACAAAATTCAGAAAGAAGAGAACCTGATTTACAAGCTGTAAAATGGTTCTTTTTCTCCTGTACACGTACAATACCCTTATTCATAGTTGGTTAGTTGCTTATGTACCTATCCTTAACTTACCTATTCCTGAGAAAAAATAATTTGTAATCACGTCCTGCTGAGAACTCAGACCCATTTAGACTAATGATAGCACAATAATTAGTTTCTTGAAAAGGAACGCATCTAAACTTACTGCACTGATGACTAAATAATGTCTTTTGGTAATAAGGTCATTTGCCAAGGGATGTAAAAACTACAAGCTATTTTCTTACAGTCAGAATAACAATAACGAATAACAATGTCAACATTGATTTTCACTGATTTTCATATATATAGAAAGATAGAAATATACTTTTTGAAAAGGAAATCTTTCCTGTGCAGTTGTCCTTTCTCTTTTTGGAATGGTATGAGCATCTCCACATGAGTTAAGCCTTCAATCCATCATATCCTCCAAAATGCTTGAAAGTAAAAGGCCACTTGTAGATACAGTGTCACACTGGGTTTCCATAGGCCCACCAGAGAAAATCAATTTGGGGGCCCAATTTTCATTATACCCCAGGAAATATTCTCTAGAAGTCTCCAAATTGTGGTGTTTTCTGATGGACCTCTGGTCTTCAGTATTGGGTTGAGCCAGGGGCCCACCGGAGGATCCTCTGGTACTCTGGTGGGCCAGTCCGACACTGTGTAGATATCTCGGAGACCCATGCAAGTATTATTGTATATGCCTCCATCAGTTCTTAAAAATGGTGCCAAACAGAGTTCCTATGGCTTAATAGTCCAGAGAAATATAAGCTGTGCAGGTTCTGTGCACATGGTTCTGCCCTGTGCATAAAGCATAAGTGGGTTTCATTGCATCGCTACTTCATGTACTGTATTACAGTAGTAGCAAGAAACAGAAACTTTACTACTAACTTTAAAACCCTAAACTTTTATTGATTGACGTAAATCACCAACTTTAAAGTACACTGTATTTGCAATTGAAGTTGTTTGGACAACTTTTAATGTAAAAGATGAAAACACACAGAGACATACAAAGATATCACACAGAACATGTACACACAAAATAGAGCCTTGTAATTCCAGGCCCATAACTGTTGTAGAATGGTATCATTACATTAAACACTTGCCCTGCATTATCTCTAACCTTGAAGAAGACTTATCCCACAGCTAGAACTATCACTGATTAAGATGGCTAGGAATATGTGTACATCCATCTGAACAGAGGGGCAGTCATGTCCTTTGCTGCTGCAATGAATGCCAGAGGGCCTCAATAGACACAAGTTTGGGCAATAAGTCACCAATTCTCATGATAGTGGGACACTCAGTAATTGACAATCAACAGACAGCTATCAACAATCATGTGGTTGGAGAATTGAGACAAACCTGTAAGTGTATGGGTATTAGGAGTTGTAAATGTTATTCTTATCTGGATGCATCTAACATATTCAAACATTTCTTCGGTAGTAGGCTATATGGGAATTATGTTTTTTTTAATATGTACCTAATGTTTCTAATAACACCCAATTGAATAATTGTTTGTATCTGGCAGACTCATTAAACTAAGTGTGAATGTCCAGGTGATCAGTTGTTTAGCCCTGCCACCCCTCCAGCACATGACTGCCCATCGCTTTATTTCTACACCAGGAAAAATAGGACTTTGCAGCCCCGACTCGGTCATGGAGCAGTGAGCCATAGAAGACTATGGGGGCTGTGATCTGGTTGCAAATTATGCAAACAGATCACTACCCCTATAACGGGCATGGGAATGTACCCTTACACTGCACCAGATCTGTTATCTAGCATATTACTTTGTACCACTTTGAAACAATTTGCCCCCATTTAGAACCAATCTCTTGTTATCTATTTGATTTTGAGTTGATTCACAAGCTCCCCACTACAAGTTATTTATAATAAACCATATATTGGTAATGATAATAGTTTGGGATAAAGTTTGTTTTCTTGGAGTTTTTTGTGGATGGAAAGTGTGCATGAGACTTATGTATTTATTAGGATTTATTTTTTTGTTTTTGCTTTCATTCCTGCAGCAATTCGGTAAAATCTTAGATGTTGAAATCATTTTTAATGAGCGGGGATCAAAGGTAAGATGTTTGTTCAATATTTTTGGAAAGTTTTTGTTAATGATTTATTGTTTATTTCTTGGTGTACTGAGTATTTATTTTTTTAGTTCTTGAAAAATTGATTGTTATCCACAAATAAATCTTTTAGTTACGAATCATGTTTTAGGGCTGTTTAAGTGATCAGTCTTTGCCCCACAGAATGACCACATTGTACCACAAGTATAATTTTAATGCATAACACTCCATGAGGGGGTATTTATCACTTGCTGGATCATGGCGCCATCATGTGGCAGGGCAATTCTATGCCAAATCCTGCCTGACATAGAATTGCACTATATCTTACACCTGTTCCAGTTAGTGTGCCGTGCTTGGCATGGAAACCCCTTGCAGACCTTCTCCACTGCTGGCAACAGCCCACTTTGATCCAATCTGCACCTACTTTGGCTGCAGTTGGGCTAAGAGGGTAAATAGTCAAAATTTCTGAACATGCACCAAAAATAGCAACTATTTCATTGATAAATCTTCCCCCATGGGCCCAATATAAATGAAACCTTAAGCTAGTACTGTCAATAATTAGACATACAGTTAATCATCGGAATAACATAAATTAAGCACATATTAAATCTCCTATTTTACTCTTGACAATTTTTCTGTATTTCCTGAATATTTGTTTGGTGTGTAAAATATGCAGCATTAGAAGATAAGAGGTTATGGACTGTGAGCTTAAAATAGAATTACTGCTTTCTTTATAGAGATAATCAAGGGTTTTACATTTTTTTCCCTTATCCCCTAGTGATAATTACATTTCTCATCACAGAAAATGAGTTCATGTTTGTGGAATAAAAAGAAAAAAAAATAACATTTGCTGGAATAGGTATTTTCCTGTTATTGAAGTGAAAGTTGGTAATATAATCTAATATGCTCTCAAGCAATTACCCTGTGTATTGCTCCAATTTACTCTGGTGCAGGGTTTTTCTATCAAGCAAAAGAATCTCTTTACTCCGAGCCTTTGAATACATAATGTGATTTGTATATATTTTTGTTACTGATAAATGATATACTCTGGCTTTTCTGAGCAAATTATTTTTCCATAGTTGTGTAGAAGAGACTTGGAAAGAGAAATATGCAATGGTCCTTGAGGCTAATAGTTGTGTATATTCTGTATGCTACGTAAATAAATATTTGGGAGCCCTTATTTGAATAACCCATATTATGCAAGAAGAACATTTTTTCTGTGTTGTTGCCTCAAACACATCCAACATTTGAGGAATAGAAATAATTTATTAGTAATAAAATGGTAAAGAAGAGTGCACACCCGATTTCCATGGACTATTTGGCAATGGTAGACAAAGATTCTCCAATTATTTCTCTTTCCTATAGAATGTAGAAGACTTTGTCTCACATATAAATAATGAAGCCGCAAAGTATTTCATTTAACATCACACAGATGGACTCTGGTCAACTGGTTTTTACACCACCAAATTACCAACACCGTCAGGTAGGGTATGAACAGAGAAGAGTGGACCCAATGGGCTGGTTTTTCTGCTCATGGAAATTGCTAGGGGTCAGTTTTCTGGATTGGCAGTTCGGCCTCCAATTTGGCAATATGTCCAGGTCAGGCAGCTATTCTGAACTCGACCATTGGGTCCGCTTATCACTAGGTATGATATATCGATTCAAACATTGCCTGTTTTTTGTTAAAACCCATTTATCTATAATAAATCGCCTCCACAGTCACATGCAACTGAGAAGAATCCATTTCTGACTTGAGTCACTTTTAGAGGCAGAAAAGGGGAGTGTCACTTCAGATATTCCTATCTTAGACTCTATAGTACCTATATTTATTATATTATAGATTAGGAATCTCATCCTTGAGACATCTGCAAATGCGAGCTACAGATCAAAATTCTTTAACTCTGTGTATTTCCAGTTCTGTAGTCCACTCAAACCATAATTTGATTTTAAAGATAAGATTCCTATCTTTAAAAGAACCATGGTTCTAGCCCACAATATGGAAATCTGAAGTAACTTTCCCCCTTTGGCCTCTAAAAGTGACTCATCTCAAACAAAAAGTGAGTGTTTATGACTTTGGAGTACATTTTTATAGTTAAATGGTGAGATTTAACATAAAAAAGGGAATTCTAGAAAGTATATTTCA